>NC_064619.1:67620504-72620504 GCF_023898315.1 Schistocerca nitens | reverse complement strand
TTTTACAGCATAGTTTTCTGGGGTAAAACTAAATCAAGCTTAATAGATATCATCAAATTTCAGTAAAGAGCTATACGAATCATAACACATAATTCTCCAAGAAATCATTGTAGGCCCCTTTTCAAACAACTACAAATACTCACAATACCATCACTGTATATATTTAAAAGCATTCTGTGTACAAGAGCACATATGAAAAATCTACGTACAAATGAGCACTGCCACAATTATAATACTAAAAGTTGTAAGAATTTGTAAGTAGAAAGGGTAAGGACAACACAAATCCAAAAGCATGTAAATTATTTTGGAATAAAACTTTACAATGCTTTGCCAGTGTATGTGAAGGAAATAATAGACAAAGTAAAATTTAAGGCCGAGCTTAAAAATTACCTTTTAAGCAAAACTTTCTGTGACATAGATGAGTACTTTGATTGTGTGTAAATTTATTGCCAAAAATTTTAATTTATATGTCTAAATTTGTACTATAAAAATGCCTTGAAAGTGATATTCCATTATTATGTGTAGTACTTGTACTTGTATGATAACTATGTTGTGACAATGCCTACATCATGTAAGTAATTTACAGGAAGATAATAAAATAAAATGAGATGAAATGAAATGAAAAAGTGCTGACAGCAGTCCAGATAGTGCAATGACTGTGTGACGTCATAAGCGAGTGACTGCGTGTGAGATCGCTCTCCAAGTTTTTATATATTTTTAAGTTTCAGATACATATTTTAACGGTTTTGTGATAATATTTACTATATAAGTGACTTATTAGTGGTTTCTTCATTCACCTCTGCCTTTCTTGTGTTGTGACCTGATATTTGTGAGTGTTTCGTATCGAGCAATGTATCCTCTTACCTGTGTTTACATTCCGCGCTGACCAGTTGCAGCAGTAGCGGCGCATCGAAAGCTAAGTACTAATTAATTGTTTGTGTATAGTGGTTTATTTAGGAACTTTAGTAGTCTTCAACTGGTGTTTTTTGTGTTTTCTGGTGAAATAATTTCAGAAGAACCTTTTGGGAACTGTTTTCAGCTTCGTTACTTTCTCATTAGACGTTTGATTCTCTTTCTGTATTAGTCTTTCGATATATTCACATTTGTTGTTTATTAATACTGTTAATAATAGTAGTTACTTCCCTTGTAGAGTAAGTTTGTAATTATTGTAGTCAGGTTTTTAACATCTTCTTATTGTAGTAGCGGAACTTAGAAAAAGTAAAATTTTACAATGAGTGAGAAGTGTGGGCTTTGCCGTAGGTTCGTGAGTAATGGATTGTGGTGTGAGACTTGTTCGAAGTATTTTCACTGGGGGGAATGCACTGGGGAAGCCAGTGGGCATTCTGGTGAGATCCTCTCCTGGAACTGCGGGTTATGTAGCAAGAGTAAGTTGATAGAGGAGCAGGAGCGTAAGATCTGTGCCCTTCAGGTGCAGTTAAAAAATGCACAGGAGGAGCTAGATAGGATGAGGAGGGAGAAGGGGGTTGGGGAATGGGAGCTGGCTGTTGGCAAGAGATCTGCTAGGAGAAGAAGATTTTCAGATAGTTTTACTATTGGTGTTTACAATAGATATGACCAACTGTCAGAGTCTAGTGGAGAGGAATCTCTAGTAGCTGTAGATGTAGGAAGTATGCAGCAGACCTCAGTAGTTACGGTGGCTAGAACAGTTGCAAAGTCGAAGAGGAAGAAGAAGGTTCTGCTATTAGGTAGTTCTCATGGCAGAGGTGTTGGCCAGCAGTTGCAGGAAGTGCTGGGGAATGAGTACCAGGTCACCAGCACTGTGAAGCCTAATGCAGGATTGGCTCAGGTGACTGTTAACATAGGGGGGTTATGTAGGGATTTTACTAAAGAGGATCAGGTAGTGATTGTGGGTGGGGCTGGTAATAATATTGATAGGGATGGGGGGTATGACATAGTTGGTGACCTGGAAAAGATAGCCACTCAGACTGGCAACACGAATGTGCATTTCATGGTACTGTTTCAGCGTCACGATCGGCCTCATCTTAATACGGCCATCAGGCGTAATAACATGAGACAAGATTTTAAACATGGCTGCAGCAGCAACTGTTAAAATTCTTCACAATAAAGGATGACAGCCAAAAACAGTTGCAGGATAGAATTTTTTTTTATTAAAATTATTGACCAAGGTTTCGGTACATATAAATATACCTTCATCAGAAGTAAAACTTCTAAAATTACATCATGCCATGGAGAATAATAAAACAATTATGCCAAAGGCGTCGTCAGTAATTTAAAACATCATGTTATACAAATGGAGATGATGTTTTAAATTACTGACGATGCCTTTGGCATAATTGTTTTATTATTCTCCATGGCATGATGTAATTTTAGAAGTTTTACTTCTGATGAAGGTATATTTATATGTACCGAAACCTTGGTCAAGAATTTTAATAAAAAAAACTCTATCCTGCAACTGTTTTTGGCTGTCATCCTTTATTGTGAATAACATGAGACTTGGGGGTGCGCTGATGACAGAAAGCATGGGTCACATTTCAGTAGTGTTGGTGGAGTCTATCAGCAGGACGGGTTTCACTAGACATGACCTGCACCTCAACAGGTATGGGAAGGGGAGGTTGGCAAAGCTTATAGGTAACAGCATAGGTGGGGTTGGTGGGATCACTCATGGGAAAATTCCTGCAGTAGTGGGTGTTAGAGCTGCACCTTTTTTAGATTGAAGTCAGCTGATAGGTATTCCTGCTTAAGGGAAGTCTCTCTAACAAAGGAACCACTTTTGACAAAGCGTAGGTATCCGCGTAATGAGGGCATTAGTATATTTCATCAAAATATACAAGGTATTAGAGATAAAGTTAGTGAACTGCTTATAGATATTGACTCTGAAATTATTGGTATATCTGAACACTTCTTAAATAAGGAGATAATTCAGAGGCTTCCTTTACCAGGATACAGGTTGGCTGGCAGCTTTTCGAGGAGCTCTTTGCGGTGTGGGGAAGTAGCCATGTATGTGAAAAACGGCATCCCATTTGAGTCAATTGATGTTTCAAAGTACTGCATTGAAAATGTGTTTGAATGTTGTGCAGGTGTGGTTAAATTTAATGGAGCTAAACTTCTAACTGTTGTTATTTATAGATCCCCAGACTCCGATTTCACAACATTTTTGCTAAAGCTAGAGGAGGTTCTTGGTTCACTTTATAGGAAATACAAAAAGTTAGTTAGATGTGGTGACCTCAATATTAATTGTATAAGTGATTGTGCAAGGAAGAGGATGCTGGTAGACCTCCTTAATTCATATAATCTTATGCAAACCATATTCTTTCCAACAAGAGTGCAAGGGAACAGTAGAACAACCATAGACAACATTTTTGTTCATTCCTCATTACTAGAAGGGCATTCTGTTAGCAAAAAGGTGAATGGCCTTTCAGATCATGATGCACAAATTTTAACTCTAAAAGATTTTTGTGCTGCAACACATGTTAAATATAGTCATCAGCTGTTTAGGAAAGCTGAACCAGTTGCTGTAGAGACCTTTGTAAACCTTATCAAGGAACAAGAGTGGCAAGATGTTTATATCGCTGATACAGTAGACCATAAATATAATGCCTTTCTTAAGACTTTTCTCGTGCTCTTTGAAAGTTGCTTTCTGTTAGAATGTTCAAAACAGGGTACTAGCACAAACAGGCAGCCTGGGTGGCGACTAGAGGGATAAGAATATCTTGTAGAACAAAGTGGCAATTATATCAAAATGTTAGAAACAGTCAAAATCTAAATGCGGCAGCCCATTACAAACAGTATTGTAAGGTGCTTAAAAATGTTATTAGGAAGGCAAAAAGTATGTGGTATGCAGATAGAATAGCTAAGTCTCGGGATAAAATTAAAACCATATGGTCAGTCATAAAGGAAGTGGCTGGTCTGCAGAGACAGGTAGAGGATATAGAATCAGTGCATAGTGGGAATGTCTGTGTTACTCATAAGTTGCATATATGTACAGTATTTAATAATCACTTTCTGAATATAGCAGGTGAACTAAATAGAAACCTAGTCCCAACAGGGAATCATATAGCGCTCTTAGAAAAAGATGTTCCGAGACTGTTACCTGAAATGCTCCTCCATGATACTGACAAGAGGGAGATTGAGTTAATAATTAAATCACTAAAGACCAAGAACTCTCATGGATATGACGGGGTATCTAGCAGAATACTGAAGTATTGTTCTATGTATGTTAGCCCAGTACTTAGCCATATCTGTAACTTTTCCTTTAGGAGTGGTCGGTTTCCTGACCGATTAAAGTACTCGGTAGTGGAGCGACTTTATAAAAAAGGAGACATTGATAATGTTGACAATTTTAGACCTATTTCTATGCCATTGGTGTTTGCTAAAGTTATCGAGAAGGTTGTGTATACAAGATTACTGGAGCATTTAAATTCACATAATTTGCTGTCAAATGTACAGTTTGGTTTTAGAAATGGTTTAACAACTGAAAATGCTATATTATCTCTTCTCTGTGAGGTTTTGGACGGATTAAATAAAAGGTTGCGAACGCTAGGTGTTTTCTTTGATTTAATGAAGGCTTTTGACTGTGTTGACCACAAAATATTGCTGCAGAAGTTGGACCATTATGGAGTAAGAGGAGTAGCTTACAATTGGTTTGCCTCTTACTTTAAGAACAGAAAGCAAAAGGTAATTCTCTGGAGTATTGAGAGTGGTAGTGATGTTCAGTCCCAAAGGGGCACTGTTAATTGGGGTGTTCCCCAAGGGTCGGTGCTGGGGCCACTGCTGTTTCTTATTTATATAAAGGATAAGCCTTCTACTATTACAGGTGATTCAAAAATACTTCTGTTTGCTGATGACACCAGTTTGATAGTGAAGGATCTTGTGTGTAGTATTGAAGCAGTATCAAATAATGTAGTTCATGAAATAAGTTCGTGGCTTGTGGAAAATAATTTGATGCTAAATCACAGTAAGACACAGTTTTTACAGTTTCTAACTCACAATTCAACAAGAACCGATATTTTGATCCGACAGAAAGGGCATATTATAAGCGAGACGGAACAGTTCAAGTTCCTAGGCGTTCAGATAGATAGTAACTGTTGTGGAAAGCCCATGTCCAGGATCTTGTTCAGAAACTAAATGCTGCTTTATTTACCATTAGAACAGTATCTGAAATAAGTGACACTTCAACACGAAAAGTAGTCTACTTTGCATGTTTTCATACGCTTATGTTGTATGGTATTATTTTTTGGGGTAATTCTTCTGATTCAAAAAGGGTATTTTTGGCTCAAAAATGGGCTGTTCGAGCTATATGTGGTGTAAGTTCGAGAACCTCTTGTCGACCCCTATTCATAGTCTGGGAATTCTGACATTGCCCTCACAGTATATATTTTCTTTAATGTCGTTTTTGTTAGAAATATTAGCCTATTCCCAAGAGTTAGCAGCTTGCATTCAGTTAATACTAGACAGAAATCCAATCTGCATGTGGAATGCACTTCCTTGACTCTTGTGCAGAAAGGATTGCAGTATTCTGCTGCATCCATTTTCAATAAGCTACCACAAGAACTCAAAAATCTTAGCAATATCCCAAACGCTTTTAAGTCTAAACTGAAGAGTTTCCTCACGGCTCACTCCTTCCATTCTGTCGAGGAGCTCCTGGAAGAGCTGAAAAATTAATCAAATTCCAGTGTTACATTGTTGATTTTCTTTATTTAAACTTACGGCTTGTCACCTGAATATGTTTTTTTATATCTAATTTTATCTGTTTCTAATATCGTGTTATAATTTCATGTATTGACTCGTTCCATGACCATGGAGACTTCTCCTTAATTTGGTCTCATGGAACAATAAATAAATAAATAAATAAATCAAGTTAAAAAGAATGGAGTACAACAGTCACGCAGCTCCTCACAAGCCTGACATTCCTGCAGTCAGTGCTAAGTGACACTGGGCAGCTGATGGCTCGACACTTTTGAGTGATGAATTATGTTGTAGTCTGTGGCGATCTGATGGAGAACTTTGGGTTTGAGGAAGGCTTCAAGAATTTAACCTGCCGTTATGTGTAGAGCCAGTAGCTTTATTTATTTATTTTTTTATTTACTTAGCATCCTTGTATCTTATCATTATAAAAATGATATAGGATTTGTCATACACTGCCTTACATAGAAAATAGGACATGAAAAGATTTACAATTATATGTCCATAAATAAAATAGTATTACATATAATATGAAACCATAAACATAACAACATTCATAATATGCTAAATTAGAATATTAAATGAATACAATTTAGTTTTCAATGAGCATTTCGGGTCATTATGAGATCCATTATCATTTAGCTACAATATAGCAGGTCAGCAACTGGGAGTAGGCATTAGGAGTGGTTTAAAATGGAATGATCATATAAAGTTGATCGTCGGTAAAGCAGATGCCAGACTGAGGTTGATTGGAAGAATCCTAAGGAAATGCAATCCGAAAACAAAGGAAGTAGGTTACAGTATGCTTGTTCTCCCACTGCTTGAATACTGCTCAGTAGTGTGGGATCCGTACCAGATAGGGTTGATAGAAGAGATAGAGAAGATCCAACGGAGAGCAGCGCGCTTTGTTACAGGATCATTTAGTAATTGTGAAAGCGTTACGGAGATGATAGATAAACTCCAGTGGAAGACTCTGAAGGAGAGATGCTCAGTAGCTCGGTACAGGCTTTTGTTGATGTTTCGAGAACATACCTTCACCGAGGAGTCAAGCAGTATATTGCTCCCTCCTATGTATATCTCTCAAAGAGACCATGAGGATAAAATCAGAGAGATTAGAGCCCACACAGAGGCATACAGACAATCCTTCTTTCCACGAACAATACGGGACTGGAATAGAAGTGAGAACCGATAGAGGTACTCAAGGTACCCTCCGCCACACACCGTCAGGTGGCTTGCGGAGTATGGATGTAGATGTAGATGTAGATTATGATGAAGGAAATAAGCTACTGTATATTGAATGTTGGTGATTTAAGTATTCTTTGACACTATAAAAACTCTTGCTAATTAACATTTTTTAAAGCTATTTTTTGAATATGTGGAATTTTGGTATACTTTTAATTTCCTTTGGTAGTGCACTAAATAAAATTTTTGGCTGATAAAGAACACTTTTTTGATACATATATTTTGTGTGACTTTCTCTATGAAATTCTTCTCTATTTCTCGTTTTGTAGTTATGAACTTGACTGTTTAACAAAGAATGTTCCTGGTGTGCCTTCATAATAGATACATGGTAGAGTCATGATTTGTAGTTCCTTGAAAACTTTTTTACATGTTTCTCTGTGTGTCATACCTCTGATTATCCTTATTGCCCTCTTTTGAAGCACAAATGAGTGTTTGGCCAAACTGGTATTCCCCCAAAATAATATACCATATCTTACTGTGCAATGTATGAGGAGTGCAAACTATGAACATAACACTGCATCAACACTACAGGAAATTTTTAGTATTCTAAGAACATAACAATACTGACTTAATTTTTTGTTTAACATTTCTGTGTGCTTCTCCCACATTAAATATTCATCTAGCCATTCTCCTAAAAATTTAGTATTGGGGTGTTTGCTCTATCTTATGCTGCCCAAGTTCCACAGTTAGGTTAGATTTTACTTTGTTATATGTCTGAAAGTATGGAGGAGGTGGTGTTACAGTATGTGGATGTTTTTCATTGTTATGATGTGGTCCCCTTATTGTGCTTAATAAAATGGTAAATGTGGAAGAGCATAGAATGTTGTGTATTGTATACAGCACATGAACAGTTCAGGGATGATCATTGTTTGCATTATGACAATGCACCCCATCATAAGGCAGCATCTGTGAGGCAATGATTTGTGAATGATCTTGTTGTTGTGATCTTCAGTCCAGAGACTGGTTTGATGCAGCTCTCCATGCTACTCTATCCTGTACAACATTCTTCATCTCCCAGTACCTACTGCAACCTACATCCTTCTAAATCTGTTTAGTGTATTCGTCTCTTGGTATCCCTCTACGATTTTTACCCTCCACGCTGCCTTCCAATACTAAATTGGCGATCCCTTGATGCCTCAGAACATCTCCTACCAACCAGCTGGTCCCTTCTTCTAGTAAAGTTGTGCCACAAATTTCTCTTATCCCCAATTCTGTTCAATACCTCCTCATTAGTTATGTGATCTACCCATCTAATCTTCAGCATTATTCTGTAGCAACACATTTTGAAAGCTTCTATTTTCTTCATGTCCAAACTATTTATCGTCCACATTTCACTTCCACACATGGCTACACTCCATACAAATACTTTCAGAAACGACTTCCTGACACTTAAATCTATACCCGATGTTAACAAATTTCTCTTCTTCAGGAATGCTTTCCTTACCATAGCCAGTCTACATTTTATATCCTCTCTACTTCGACTGTCATCAGTTGTTTTGCTCCCTAAATAGCAAAACTCCTTTACTACTTTAAGTGTCTCATTTCCTAATCTAACTCCCTCACCGTCAACCGACTTAATTTGACTACATTCCATTATCCTCATTTTGCTTTTGTTGATGTTCAACTTATATCCTACTTTCAAGACACTGTCCATTCCATTCAACTGCTCTTCCAGGTCCTTTAGAATTATTATGTCATCGGCAAACCTCAAAGTTTTTATTTCTTCTCCATTGATTTTAATTCCTACTCCAAATTTTTCTTTTGTTTCCTTTACTGCTTGCTCAATATACAGATTGAATGACATCGGGGAGAGGCTACAACCCTGTCTCACTCCCTTCCCAAACAATGCTTCCCTTTCGTGTCCCTCGACTCTTATAACTGCCATCTGGTTTCTGTACGAATTGTAAATAGTCTTTCGCTTCCTGTATTTTACCCCAGCCACCTTCATAATTTGAAAGAGAGTATTCTAGCAACGTTGTCAAGAGCTTTCCCTAAATCTACAAATGCTAGAAATGTAGGTTTGCCTTTACTTAATCTATCTTCTAAGATAAGTCCTAGGGTCAGTATTGTCTCACATGTTCCAACATTCAACGGAATCCAAACTGATCTTCCCCGAGGTCGGCTTCTACCAGATTTTCCATTTGTCTGTGAAGAATTCGTGTTAGTATTTTGCAGCTGTGACTTATTAAACTGATAATTCGGTAATTTTCACATGTGTCAACACCTGCTTTCTTTGGGATTGGAAGAATATAATTCTTCTTGAGGTCTGAGGGTATTTTGCCTGTCTCATACATCTTGCTCACCAGATGGTACAGTTTTGTCAGGGCTGGCTCTCCGAAGGCTATCAGTAGTTCTAATGGAATGTTGTCTACTCCCGGGGCCTTGTTTCCACTTAGGTATTTCAGTACTCTGTCAATCTCTTCATGCAGTATCATATCTCCCATTTGATCTTCATCTACATCCTCTTCCATTTCCATAATATTGTCCTCAAGAACATCACCCTTGTATAGAACCTCTATATACTCATTCCACCTTTCTGCTTTCCCTTCTTTACTTAGAACTGGGTTTCTGTCTGAGCTCTTGAAATGGACTGGCTTGCCTGGAATCCTGATCTGAACCCTATGGAACATCTTTGGGATGAGTCAGAATGTCGAATTCATTCCAGACCCCAGCATCCTGCATCATTACCTTTTCAGCTCTCGAGTAAGAATGGGCTATCATTCCTCCATGGACATTCACAGACCTCATTGATAGTGAAGTCAGCAGAGTTGAAGCTGTCATAAGAGCGAATGTTGGACACACCCCATATTAATGCCCAATAATTGGTGTCTGCATACTTTTGATCAGGTAGGGTAATTTGACTTCATTCAGTTGTCAGGCTGCTGATGGTAAATTAGACTGTATTCTTTGTGTGGCAGTGGTTTTGGTGTTGTTTTGCAGTCATAGGGGATGTGAGAAATGACGAAATGGTGTCTCCATTATTTTCTGTGTAGCTTCTTTGTACAGGTGTGTGAGGTACGGGTCCAACAACTAACACAAAGCAAATAGTCCGGCTACCCAATGTGGACCCCTGTTTCTACAAAGGCAAGAGTTTTCATGCAGCCAAAATAATATTTGTAAAGACACACCTGTCACAACATCACACTAAAAATTCAGTCGAATGATGTGGTACTTATTACCTTTATTTTTGTTGATCTGTATGTTTTCTTTTATGCTATATATTAGGAAGCTCATTTGTCTCTTAATCTCTGTCGCTGAACTCACACTCAGGTGTCACGGTAGGAGGAAGATGAAGGCACTGGAATGACACAGCTACACATTTTATAAATTAAGGGCGCCATCATTGTCAAGGCGAGTAGCTTTAGTTTGGAGTTCCTGGCTCAGTTTCCAAGAAAATGAAAAAAAAATCGCAACTTTCAAGTAAACATCACCGAAAGTCATCGAAATTATGACAAAAAAGTTTTTTCATGTTTTTTCCCAAAATATCAAAAAGTAACAACGAAAATGGTTACCAGAAGTGCACAAATAAAATTACTTGTTTTCCACTCATCTTCATTTCTTTACAATCACGTTTCTTGAATTTTTCCATCATTTTTCGTGTATTTTCTATAGTCTTCAAGTTTTTCATCACTTTCTTCAAATTCGCGTTTATAATGGCCCATTATTCCCCTATCATTTTTTTCAAATTTTGTAACGCTTTCAGCAATATTTAGTTGAAATTTCGCAGTTTTTTTCATTTTCTTGGAAACTAAGCCATAGACCCCGAACTATAGTTGGTCAAAACAGTTTTTTAAGTAAACAATAATGACAATGTTTCAAGCACAATAAATTTGAGGGGGATGTTCGGGTTGGTTACACCAAACAACCCCCATTTAGCAGTAGTTCATTTATTCACCCAAACACAAGCAAGGCTCACAAAGAACTGACATGGCGGAAGAGATCAAAGAAATGCTCAGAGTTCAAAGACGAACGCATATCGATGCTGGTGTCGACCTCATCGGTGCCACATATCCCCCCTCCCCCCCCCCCCTCCCGCAGTACGGAGTACTCCTGAGAGGCCGAGGGGGGTGGGTGACTAAGGTGTCGGCAGGGGTGGTCCGTGGTCCGTGGGAGCCGGTCCACGGTCAGCTCGACAGCGTCGTCGGGGAGCTGTGTGGGTAGACGTCGTGAGGGGAGGTTTGGCCACTGAACCTGAAAGTCGTTGAAGCGAGCCGGGCGTCGTACTGGGTGTGTTGGTCATGCAGCGACAGGTAGGCCGGCAATTTGCAGGTGGAACGGAGCGACGACGACGATGTCTCCGGTGGGTGTGGCGAACACACGAAGCATGTCCAGGTCGACGTCGGGTGGGAGGGGAACAAATTTCACCAGGTGGCAGGGAATGGCGGAGGTTGTGTCATGAGCACTGGATGAAGAGAAACACACGACGAACAGTGTATAATCGTGCAGTATTATTGAGATGTCGTGGATTATGTCTGGGGGGACAAGCACAAACACCTCGAGCGAGGGCACATTCAAAATGAGGGTGCGTGAGAAACCTCGACAGGGCGAGGCAGGCGATGGTGGAGAGGTCGAAGGGACCGGCGAAGGGCATGGTGGCGATGGCGTGATCGTAGGTAAGCTTGACGTGGGGGGCATGTGGTCACTCGACGGAGTGCGTGAGACCGAAGTAGAGGGCGAGGTTGGAGAAGAGCTTGAAGAATGGAGCTGGGAGTCATGAGACCGAGTGTGTAAGTCCAACGTGGAGGGAGTCATCAGAGCGTTGTGGACCATGACAGTGAGTGGCGTGGTCATGGCCTGAAGGGAGGTAGAAGAAGACTCGACATGAGCAAGCTTAAGTCTGTTGAGAGAGACTGTAACAGTTGAAGCTTTCATCTGCATGTCATAGGTGTTGGCTGAGCGCCGGAGAACTCGGTACAGGCCGGTATATGGAGGTTGGAGGGCAGCACGGACAGTGTCATCTCAGAGCATGACGTACTCACAATTGTCCAGAGATTTTGGGACGTGAACCTTAGGGCGGGAGTGTCTGGCGGGCGGAGGGATATGAAGGTTGATGAAGTGGTATCTGATGCGGTCCACGAAGGAAGGTAAGTCAGACTGAGGGAGAGAAGCAAAAGGGCTCACAAGTTCGCCAGGGAGAACAATGTTCTGGCCATATACGAACTCGGTTATTGTGCCTTTGAGGTCTTCCTTATAGATCGCACGAATGCTGAGTAGCACAAGGGGAAGGGCCTCCGTCCATAGTCGTGGCATTGAAGAGCTGCCTTGAAAGTGTGGTGCCAGCGCTCAACTAGCCCATTGCTTTGCGGGTGACATGCTGTGGTATAGTTGCGCTGGATGCCGCAAATGTTAGAAATGTTGTTGAACAGGGCCGACTCAAATTGTCTGCCCTGGTCAGTCATGATGATAGCTGGACATCCGAAACGCGATACCCATGGCTCGACGAAAGCTTGAGCAACAGTTTCTTCAGTAATATTGGGGAGTGTGACAGCCTTGACCCAGCGAGTTGTTCGGTTGACAGACGAGAGAACATAACGAAAGCTGCTAGAGGGGGGGAGAGGGCCAACAATGTCCATATGAATATGCAGGAAACGCCCAGGAGGGATCGAAAAGGCGCCGAGGGGGGGGGGGTGAAATGTGCTTGTGTACTTTGCAGGTTGGCACGCTACGCAGGAGTGTGCCCATTCCTGGCAGTCTTTGTTGACATTTCTCCACACAAAGCACTCCGCTACGAGGCGGGCAGATGCACGAACACTGGGGTGGGCTAAATTATGCAATGCGTTGAAGACAGCTCGATGGAGCGTGGTTGGGATGAGGGGGTGTAACGTGCCCGTACTGTCGTCGCACCAGATCTCACCAGAAATGCCAGGGAAGTGTTGCGGACGAAATGTAGTGGAGAGGTAGAGTCTGAAATCAGGTTTTGTGTTTCCTCGTCAGCGGGTTGGAGGTTAGGCAGTTCAGAGAGGTCCAACAGCGAATGGACGGCGTCGACTCATGAAAGGAAATCAGCAACTATATTGTGAGCACCCTTTATGTGTCTGACATCGGCGGTGAACTGAGATATGAAGTCCATGTATTTGAAGCGGTGAGGAGGTGGATCAGCTGGTGGGTTTGTAATGGGCACAGCCAGGGTTTTGTGGTCTGTCAAAACATAGAAAGGGCGTCCCTCAACGTCAGTCTTAAAATGCTTGATCGCTTCGTAGACCACGAGCAACTCCCTGTCAAACGCGGAATATTTCCGTTGTGCACTGGTGAGCTTGCGCGAGAAGAGCTGAAGAGGCGAAGTTTGGTCATCGATTGTCTGGCTAAGAACAGCGCCGATGGCAGTATCGCTAGCATCTGTGGTGATGAAAAGCTGCACATTGGGCTGAGGATGTGCGATGGTGCAGGCCTCGGCAAGAAGATTTTTGAGGGCAGTGGAAGAGTCAGTCATAGCAGGGGTCCGTGGAACGGGCTGAGATCCAGAAGTGTTGGTGCCTGCTAATTCGTCCATCAGTAGAGCCTGAATCTCCTCAACTGAGGTAGAGGTTCGCGATACTAATTAACCGTCCCCAGAAAGCGCCGGAGCTCTTTGAATGATGAAGGTCTGGGTAGGTTTAGTATTGTTTGTACTTTCTCAGGGGGCAGTGAAATGCCATCGGCAGAGCCCCGAAAACCAAGAAAAGGGACAGCGGGTAGATGTAACTGCAATTTGTCCTGGTTGGTCTCAATGCCTGCTGCCGCGAGAGTGTTCATAACAGTTTGGACATGTCGAATGTTGTCCTTGATGGAGGAGCTGAACACAAGAATGTCATCAAGATATGCAATGCAGAATTTTAGGTCAAATAGCACTTCATTGATGAAGCGTTGTAAGGTCTGGGTTGCGTTTTTTAGACAGAAGGGCATGAACCGAAACTGCAATAACCCGATGGAGTGGTGATTGCTGTCTTCTCGATGTCTTCAGGTGCCATGGGGATCTGGTGGTAGGCCCCTTTGCAATCAATGACAGAGAACGTGGTTGCACCTGCGAGGGAACTGGTAAAGTCGGCAATGTTGGGTATGGCTTGGTGTCCATAATTGTTCATGCGTTTAGTCAACATTAGTCTCTGCACATGTGCTAGGACCAGTCTTTATTGGGTGTCATATGTATGGGCATAGACCAGCTACTGGCAGAGGGTTCGATGACGCTGGAGCTTAGTAGTTCAGAAATCTGTTTTTTAAGGTCGGAAAGGCGCTTGGGATCGGGGAACCTGTCGTGAGGCGAAGCTTGTGAACCGTGCCGTTGGTGACGACTGAAATGTTGCTGGCAGCACGGGAGGCGTTTTGTTTACGATGTGTGCCAGGTGTGGCAGGTGAGGCGTAGTCGTGATGTTTGGAGCCACTCGGCGGATGCAATGGGACCCGAGGCGGCGAAGTGTCCCAGGAGGCAACGTGACAAGAGAGCCGCTGGCCCGGAGCAGTGGCACCATGGTCGGGTGAGCTCGGTAGAGCTTGTGAGCCGTTGGTGAGTCCATTGTCCGAGGGCGCGACCTGTGGCAGCACAGTCGCGGGCGAAACGCTTGGTGCGCACTTGCTGAAGTTGCATAGTTTGAGATGCTGTCCGCAAGGGGCGGGGTAGGAGCCGTCAGTTAGGAAACACGTGACGCTCGTCGCGCATGATCACTTGTGTCCAGCCGAGTGTCAAATGCTGCCGTGTTAGGAGGGTGTGACACTGCGGAGCTGTCAGTACATTTTATGGCAGTCTTGATAGCACAGTTTTGAGGGGTAGCGGGAGGTAAACACATGGAGGCTCGATTGCTGATACTGCAAGCAGATTCGGCGCACTCACTGACCTTGCTTTGTCCTTGCTGTAGTGTCTGTATTTTCTTTGCTGCATCTGAGAACTAGAGCTGTGTTTCGTGGAGCTGGAGGGAGAGCTCGAAGTTTTCCTTGCATAGACGAGCGACGTTTTCAAGCTCGACAAGGCACTTGTGCGTTGTTTCTTGTAATGTCGTCGACAGAGACGAGCATGTACAGATGAGATGAGCCCAGACTGATGTGTCACGGGGGGGTTTGCTCGACAGAGCACAGGGGAAGTGAGTCTTGGACGGGTGATGAAACACGGTGTTTCGCACTAGGTTGGTGAAAGTTTGTGGTGTCGAAAGAAGTCAATGCCTAGTATAGGTTTGTCAATTTCGCACACTAAAAAAGCCCACTCGAGGTTGCAGTTGGCGGAGATTGAAACATCGTGGGAAGTTGAACCCGAGCATTGTAGTTTAGTAGAATTCACAGCTTGCAGTGAAGTATGATGAGGGCGGATGTTCGACGACGCTAAGGATGTAGGCAGCAGAGAAACATCGGCGCCTGTGTCCACTAGGAAAAGGTATCCCGACGAAATGTCTTTAATGTAAAGCCGTCTGTAATTACCCGGTCGTTCCCAGACAGAATGGAGCACTGGGGGGTGCCTGTCATGTTGTGCACACCCGGACCTACCTGTGATGGGCGTTTGGGAAGTAGCAGGGTGGTCTGCAGTCCTGTGCTACCTCACCAAATCGTGTATGGAAGTAACAGTATGGGTAGTGCGGTTGCATTTCGTGCGGAAAGTTCGTTGCCAGTGGCGGTGGCCAGGGTTCAGTGGCTGCAGCAGGAGGGGGCGTGACTGTGGGTGGAGCCGGTGGCGTCCCAGTTACTTTTTTTCTGCTTCCCGTAGCGAGCGGAACAGTCGGCACAGTACGGCTCCGGCCGCGTCCGGCCGCAGGGCGATGAGCCTGAACCTAAGACTTGTCAGGTAGGCAGTGGATGGCGAAATAGAGCAGTGATGCCTCGTCTAGCTTGTCAGCAATTGTCATTCTTTGCTCCACAGTTTCAGGAGACCTTTGAGCCAGAGCAAAGCAGACGTGAGGAGATAGTTTATCTGACCAGATGGCGAGGAGAGCTGTGTCAGAGAATAAATCGGCGCTGACCAGGGCACGTAGCCCTCTCCAGAGCTGGGAAGGATTGTCGTTGCCTAGTTGCTCGACGTGGAGCACTTGCCGCTATTACTGCCTCAGTTGAGCGTGCAAGGCGAAGTAGAACTGTCTTTTTGGCTAGAGTGTACCGGTTAAATGAGTCCGGGGCATCAACCAGGTCAGTAATCAAGTCCTCCTGGTCGTGCAGGTGGGTAATGAGGCACAGAAATCTGGTTGACTCGTCAAGTTTGTAATGGTCGAACACTTCATCCACAATTTTGAACCAGGTTGTTGCTCTGTCGGGATTAAACGGCGGCAGCATCGGTAAGCGTTATACAATGTTCGGAAGAACAGGTTGAGTAGAGTTGTCGGGGTACTGCCTGAATCGAGCTGTTGTTGCTGTAGTACTTCAGGAGAGTGTGCCTCCAGGGATGTGGCAACGACGGCTGTACGAGGAACACCTGGGGGACTGCACTCCTTCACAATTATGGCGCCGCCTTCGGCTACTTGTGAGTGAACACATGATGCAGAACATTACCGTGAGGGTGGTATCGTCTGCCAAGTTACCTACCGACCTGCAGATACACCTGCTACCGCACTCGTTTGAGTCTATCGGCTCTCGCCTTCACATCACAGATCAGCACACCTAATTATCTTTGAGAATAAGGTTTTAAGAAGTTCTCTTTCAATGAAAAAGCTTCATCTCCCAAAAACATCATTACATAGTTTCATTACTTGGCAAATTTAAGTGTTCGTTCTGCAGTGCATGAAAGAATTCTGTGTATTCAAGAATTCCTCCATCAGACATTCTTCCATTTTTCCCCACATCAACAAATACGAATTCGTAATGTGCATTTACCAAAGCGGGTAAAACGACACTGTAGACGTTCTTGTAGTTCTCCAGAGTGAAGTGGCGGCAGAATGCGTATATGTTTTCCATCTATCGCTCCTCCGCAGTTTATAAATTGTCACTTTTCTTCAAATCCTTTCGCTATGTCTATCCATTCTCCTTTTGCTGTAGGAAACTGAAGCAAAACCAAAAACAGTTATTTAATATTTCTCCTCTTACAGGGAGAACAAGAACGAACAAAATCTACATGTATGTTTTTGCCTGAAATTCCAGAAGCGTAATATAGCATCGACTACATTTTAGATGATGCAAACGTGCACCAGTGCTTTGCAGCAGATAAGAAGAGATGATCTGAAGGAACATGGAGCTACAGGTATCAACGTGGCGAAGAAATTAGAATGGATGGAGCCCATACAAGCAATATATACTGAACAATTAATTAATTTAGTGTTAATACGAGGTTTGCTGAAAACTTTGATCCCACACACTGATTTATGTGATAGTGACATCTGTGAAGTCAGGCTGTTGTCAGCACCATTCAAAGCTTCTACACCTATTTCTCCTTCATCTCCTTCTACATCAGCAGGGTCTCAAACTTCTGTTACAGATCAAGGCACTGTTTCCATTAACACTTATTATGATCAATATGGTCATTATATGACCAGAGATTAGTAACAGTGGTGATTTTTTAACCAATGTTTCCAGTATGTTTTTGTGAGTTTTGTACCATGTAATAATGAGCTACAGATACTTCTGAAATAATAATTACTAACACATTGTCAATATTTTTAATTGCTTACCTTCATGACCTCTGGCTGAAGTGTTTCATAAATTGCTTTGCATGTCTCTGGAATTATATTTGACAACGACGGTGCAGATATTCCTGTGGCAAATTTTAAATCTTCGAGGGAGCGACCCGTTGCTAAAAACCGGAGAGTAGCTGTAAGACATTCCTCTACAGCAATGCTTTTTCTCATCACAGTGTCCCTCCGGCTGATTTTCTCCTTGGCGTTGTCCAGCAATGCATCAAATGTTTCACTGTTCATTTTTAAATAGTTTCGAAAGTCATCTGGATAATTGTCTCGTAGTTCTTTAATCAAGGAAGTATGATTGTGACGGTACCTGTATTCCTTAACCCAAGTACCAAGTTTTTTTTTTTTTTTTATTTATGGTCATGCTCATAGCTGCAATACCTACTGCTGTAGTAGCGAGGACAATACTTCTTCGTTCCTCTTTCGCACGAACATGTCTGCAATTAGAGCACTCGCTGCCCACGCGCCACACAAGATTTTAGAACTGACGAAACTCCACGGTCCACTCTTGTGCGCGGGTTTCGCAGTTTACTCGTAGACGCCTGCGCGGGGCACTCCTGCAAGAGCGTGTCCCTGAACTTCCCTCCACGCACCTGAGGGCCACAGTTCTGCGCGCGTTCAGGCGCGCGCGCAGATCCGACCCGCTCAGTCTCGCGGTTAGGAGCGTCCTTGTGAGGGCCGCTATTGTCGTGGTACAACATTTCTGGATGGTGAAGCACGTGGTCGAGAAACTGGGCGACAGATCTGGTGGTTGAGCCTTGCGAACTTGATGTATAAAAATGTCCGTTATTAAACTGTGAAGAAGGCAAAACCGGCATAGCTTGATGGCAGTTGGCCACGTGTGCATTTTGCACGAATGGCGGTGTTGCACACGGCACTGCTGTTACTGACGTTGCGGCGCGTAGAGGAACAAAGCACATGTGTGAATTTGGGTCCCTTTGAACTCTACACAAGCGATCAATCGTTACACGATTCTGGAAATCGTCCACTTCACCTTTCACGTGTTGGCATGCACAGTCCAGCGACACGAAACCTGAGTCCATTGTCTGAGGTGACAGCGTAACACTTGGCCACTGCAGAGCTGCAAAGTCTGAGGTTAACTTCATTGGACATTGCGAATCACTGTCCGTTAGCGGCGAAACAACCATTGGCAGGGGTTAAGAGAGGTCTGGTAGTAGTAGCTGAGCCTCCAAATCCTCGTATAAAACATTGGGTGAGGCAGCCATGGTGTCGAACATAAAACCTGTTGATTCTACACATCCGGCGTGGAAGTCGCGGAAGACGTAGAAACTTCGGGGTGAGCAATATGGGAAACGGGAATACGGGTAACTGTATACACAAGAAACTGTTCCCATAAATGTCTATACATACATGTATCTCAACACAAAGAAAGATTTATGTGTACACTGTACAAAGTAAAAAGGCTGAATGGAACATGGCGGCTTGTCAGAGTAGAGTTCAAAGATCATGCTTTACATCGTCATGTGACCTATCGATGCCACAAAATAAAGCATATCAAACTCCATTGAATTACAAAAATTTGTTATATCTATCTCAATCCTGCTGACTCATTAGATCTAATTCATAAAGAGAAATCGGTATCTAAGTATTTTCCAGTATAATTTCTCGTTCAAGTTAATCGCCAACAGCCCTGCTGCAGAGGTAACACCAGTACCCATCAGATAATTGAAGTCAAGTGTTCTCAGGCTTGCCTAGCACTGTTGGTAAGCAGAGTGCACTCAGCCCTTGTGAGGCCAGTTGAAGAGCTTCTTGATTGGGGAGTTGGCTCTGGCCACAAAAACTGACAATGGCTGGGAGAGCAATGTGGTGACTACATGCCCATCCATATCTGCATCCAGTGATACCTGTGGGCTGAGAATGATATGCCAGTTGGCCTGCACCATTGGGCCATCAAGACCTGTTCAGAAGGAGTTCAGTTTTAGTTTAAGTTAATGATTTGGTTCGTATTTATCAACTGGCACTCGAAATTACATATTCTCAGCTGCAGTTTTCCCTTCTTTTAGTAATGTGTCTTTCATCTAGACCCCACCGTCATTAAAATCAGGCCATCAAAAAATAACATAATTTGAACATGAACTCTAAGAAAAAACTGAAATTACATCTCCTTTCCATATTACTTCTTTATAATCTTAAAAAAATCCACAAAAAGTCTCTAGTGGACATAGTACTAATTTATTCTGCTACTTATTTTACATTACTAAGTATATATCCTACCACACAAAATTTATCAGCAAGAGATGATGTTAAATATAATAAAACTGATGATACAATAAAAACATGTTCTAATCTACATCTTTATTAGAAATATTTAAATTAATCTGAGTCTCAGTAATAACTGAATATGAATTTTCATCTGCTTTAATGTCTATATCAGGTTTTTTATGTGATTAACTTCTCTAAACTTTTAAACTATATTGGCCAAAAGGAATTTCTATTGTTTCTCTGGCACAGTACAGTTTATTACTTTTAATGTGATATTCAGAGTTAAAAATATTGTTTAAAAAGTAGCTAGTGCAAAACTTTTGTAACTATCTCTTATAGGTTTAGTCAATCTTTTCCTGAGTGTAGCGGCAGCCGCCCAGTCGAGAGGACGCGCAGCAGAGCTGCAGCAGCAGCACCTGTGTGATAAACAGTAAATTAATTTAGTCTTTGTTTTTTGTTCACATGCTTCTGCAAAGAAGTGAACTGTACGTGTGTATTTTACTGTGTAGACTAGTGGTTAGAAAATTAATCGCAATGTTTGTTTTTGCGTACGTCTTGTGAATATCGTTGAGTGGGGTGGCTTCCTAGCGTAAATTTTCCTTGTACAGAAATTTATTTCTGTTTAATAGCTTGCTGTCTTAGAGTTCAGTGAGAAATCTGCACACCAACTTTTAGTGATACTTTATTCTCCTTTGGTATGTTTTCAAGCTTAGTAGCTTCATTTGAGACCTTATATCTATTTTATAAACAGTACGATATGGTAGGGACTGTGCTTGTTGTGAGCGGACACAAGGAGAGTTGGCTGCTGTCCATAAACAGGTGAATGCTGCGTTGGCTAGCATTGACAAGCTTCTAGCTAATGTTCAAAGTTGCGGTGACGAGATCTGTGACACCTTTGGTGTCACTGGAATACCCTGGTGGCCCAGACATCACTGTGGCTTCCGATAGGCAACATCCGACTGGTCTGTCCTCACTCCATAGTGAGTGGTAGACAGTGGTGGGTTCGTGTGTCACAGGGTGAAAGGCGAAAGAGGGAGCGGGCTGTGCGGCTGACTCCCTACGTCTTAGCAACAGGTATGAGGTGCTTCCCAGCGTTCCCAGTGTTGATGATAACTCTGAGCCAGGACGGGATTCCTCTCCTGTTGGGCCAGCGGGCGATTTTCCTGCCCAGTTCGAACGACTACAGAGGGTGGAAGTTAAGTCATCGGGAACTGCAATGTTAGGGGGGCGATGGAGTCCCTGCGGGAGAGAGCAGGCAAGGTGAGAAAGAATTCCAGTGTGCATTCGGTATGTTTGCCAGGAGGTCTCACCCGTAATGTGGAGGAGGCACTGCTGGTGGCTATGGAGCACACTGGGTGAAACTGGCATGTGGTGGCAAATGTCAGCACGAATGACGCCTGCCGCTTGGGTTCTGATGCCATCCTCAGCTCCTTTCGGCGGCTGGCTGATTTGTTGAAGGCAACTAGCAACACATTCAGGGTGCAGGCTAAGCTGTCTGTTTGTAGCCAGGGTTGATCGCGGTCTTCTGGTTTCGAGCAGAGTGGACGGAAACCAGAGGCTCACACAGCTCTGCGACGTATCGGATGCGAATTTCTCGACCTCCGCTAGCGGGTGCAGAATTGTAGGGTTCCCATTAATAGGTCAGGCGTGCAATACACGCAGGAAGCGGCTACTAGGGTAGCGGAGTACGTGTAGCGTGCACATAGGGCTTTTTTAGGTTAGAGGATCCCTCCCTTTGGAGCAAACACGATTTGCCTGTTAAATCAGCCACAGCGACCTCAGAGAATCTTGGTCCTCGCCGATCTTAGATGGAAAAGATTAATATGATTTTAGTAAACTGCAGGAACATCCAAGGAAAGGTCCCAGAATTAGTATCGCTTATTGAAGGTTATAATGGACAGATAGTATTGGGAACAAGGAAGCTGGTTGAGGCCAGACGTCAATGACAACGAAATCCTAAGTTCAGACTGGAATGTTTATCGTAAGGATATGTTGGTCGCCAATGGTGGCGGTGTGTTTATTGCAGTAAAAAATTCTATAAAATCTAGCGAGGTTATCACGGATTCCGAATGTGAATTAATTTGGGTGAAATTGAGTATCAAAGAACGGTCAAAAATGGTGATCAGATGCTTTTATAGACCACCTGGCCGGCCGGAGTGGCCGAGCGGTTCTACGCGCTACAGTCTGGAACCGCGCGACCGCTACGGTCGCAGGCTCGAATCCTGCCTCGGGCATGGATGTGTGTGATGTCCTTAGGTTAGTTAGGTTTAAGTAGTTCTAAGTTCTAGGGGACCGATGATCTCAGAAGTTAAGTCCCATAGTGCTCAGAGCCATTTGAGCCATAGACCACCTGGGTCAGGATCTGTAGTTGTAGAGCGCTTTGCACAGAGCTTGCAGAATATCATTAGTGATTTTCCTGGTCGTGCCGTTGTAATAGGGGTGACTTCAACTTGCCAGGTATAGATTGGGAGTGTTATGCCGTCAAAACTGGTGACAGAGACAGGGAATCGTGTGGGATTGTTCTGGACGTCTTGTCCGAAAATTACCTTAAGCAGATAGAGAAACAATTCGTGAGGGCTACGTCTTAGACCTCCTGGCAGCAAACAGACCGGAACTTATCAAATTAGTTAACGTAGAGGAAGATATCAGTGATCTTAAGGCTGTGACAGCATCTATTACAATCAGTCCTACAAGGAATGTTAAGAAAGGTAGAAAGATATATTTTCTTAGCAAGGGTAACAGGATACAAATTTTAGAATGTCTCAACAGTCAGCATCAATTATTCGGTGATGAGTACGAAGATGTGGAGAACAAATGGAAAAAATTCAAATGCATCGTTCAATATGCCCTAGACAAGTATGTTCTCAGTAAGGTTTTAAGGGATGTGAAAGATCCACTATGGTTTAAAAGCCGTGTTAGAAAAGCGCTACTTAAACAGAGATCTCTTCATCTCAGATTCAAGAGAAGTAAAACCCTAGCTGAAAACAAAAGTCTCGAATCTAATCGCAAGTCTGCTCCGATACTCCGTAAGCTCGTATTTTTTTCATTAAACAGCAGTGCGGAACGGTGTCAAATGCCTTACTGAAATCAAGGAACATGGCATCAACCTGAGCGCCGTTGTCCACTGTGCTGTGAATCCCATGAAGGAACAGAGCGAGCTGAGTTTCGCAGGATGTCTGTTCGCGGAACCCATGTTGATTTTTATAGAAGAGCTCTTCATTTTCCAAAAACGTCATAATTCTTAAGCATAAAACATGTTCCATAATTCCACAACAGACTGACGTCAACGATATAGGTCTATAATTGTGTGGATCTGTCTTATGGCCTTTCTTAAAATCGTGAATGACCTGCGCTTTTTCCCAGTCGTTAGGTACCTTTCGTTGCTTGCTCAAGCGATCTATGATAAGTAACTGCTAGAAGGGTAGCAAGTTCTTTCGCATAATCTTTATAGAATCTTATAGGTGACTACATACATAGGAAAAGAATGACTGCCATAAATTATCTAAGCATAACTATGCAGAGCGACCTTAAGTGGAATGACCTTATAAAACAGATAGTGGGAAAAGCAGACACAAGACTGATATTAATCGGAAGAATCATAAGGAGATATCTCACCCACGAAGGAAGTGGCTTATAAGGCGCTTGTTCGCCCGATTCTTGAGTATTGTTCATCTATCTGGGGTCACTATCAGGTAGGACTGATAGAGACAGAGAAGATTCAATGAAGATCGGCGCGTTTCGTCATGGGATCGTTTAGCTGGCGAGAAAGCGTTACAGAGATGTTAAACAAACTCCACTGGCAGATATTACAAGAGAGGCACTGTGCATCACGGAGAGATTTACTACTGAAATTTCGGGACAGCACTTTTCTGGAGTCAGACAACATATTCCCCCCCCCCCCCCCCCCCACACACACACACATACATCTCGCGTATTGACCATGAGGAAAAAATTCAAGAAATTAGAGCCAATATAGAGGCTTACCGACAGTCATTCTTCCCATGCACTATTAGCGAGTGCAGAGATCAGAGAGTGGAACCGAAACTTCCCTCCGCCACACACCATTAGGGGGCTTGCTTAGTATGTGGAGATCTAGATAAGGACTGATGAATTACCACTTAATTGAAATATGTGACTTACTAATAAATTACTACTAATTAAATCATAACAGATTGGGATCGAGAGACAAGAATTCAAAAGAAGAAATAAAAAAAATAAACTTGTTAAAATTTGATCTAATTCAATTTGAGGTGCAATAATTGGACCAAGCAGATGTGGAAAACAACTTTAATGGTCGATCATTATATTTTAGCTGCAAGATGGTTGAATTTTGGATAAAATGAACCGTTTATAGTTTATTATAACAGTTTAGATCAATCAAAATATCGAAAGTTTTTGAAAATGTGGAAAGAATTAAAGAGAATACTACTACTGTTACTATAAACAGTAATGAAACTATACCATTTGATGAATGTCAAGATAATTCGGTTGTTTTATGTTATGATTTCATTTTTGAAATTCAAAATATAGTTAGGGAATATTTTGCAACAGGCAGACATAAAGGAATAGATTGTTTTCATTTAGTTCGAAACTATTCAAAAACATCTAAAAATGAGTCAAAGGTAACCTTAACTTTTTAATTATATTTAGATAAGGTGATACAAATTTAAATCATATTTATGAGACATTTGCTGGTGGAGATTTGCATTTTAATGATTTTAAAGAAAAATATAGTAAATTTTGGAATGAGGATCAGTTTGGATTTTGTACAGTAGCTATGACAAGAAAAATTAATGACAGAAAATATCTAAATAAGATTAAAATTTTTATAACTGTATGAAAAACTAATGTTTCTTATCTTAATTGAATGACAGCAAACAGATATTAAAAACTAATTAATATAATTGAATTTTAATTTTTTAAAGACTTTGTGCGGAAAATCAAAAAATAAAAGTTTTTAAATATAAACATAAACATTAAATGCAGACAGAAATGTAAGTATTAAACATAAAATACAGACATTAAACATGTTAAACGTAAATAAAATCTTTAAAAAATTATAATTGTTTCTATCCTAATTAAATGTTGGCAAATTATGACCATTCTGAAGGCTAAGAAGGATGTTTACTTTGTTTGATCCAGACTGTGTTAAACAAGGTAACTAAATGGAACAAAGTTGAATTAAAAGAAGAATTTAAAAATGGAAGAAACAACTGAGAACAGATTATGAGAAATTTAAAAAGTTTGTTACTGATGCAGTCAGAAAAGTTAAACAAGGAGAGGTTGAGGCATTAACATGTTAAAAAGTATGGAAGAAAATGGAGAAGTTAATAAACAAATTATTTCTTAATGTAGGAAACCTTAAACTCATCAACATTAGAGGAAACTGAGATATACCACCAGTTAAAGGAACTGATTGTACATTTACTGGATCAAAAATACCAGACATATTAAATAAACATAAAGAATATATCAAAAGTCGAAAAGAAAACGCTACAAGAACATAAGTGAAAGAATGATGGAATATATTAATAATAGTGATGAAGTTTCTTATTAGGACCTGTTGGGATGTTTAAATGTATTGGTAATTTACCACTAACATTTGATTGATGTAAATTAATTATTGGTGAAAGAGAAAATGAAGGTGCAGATGGGTACTGAATCTTTTAACTAAAAACTTATTGCTGTAGATGAGATAAATACAAAATTTGATTCTAGCGATTTTTTATTCGATTCAGGAGTTTTATATTCTGATAAGAATTAAAAAATAATAAAATAAAACCAAGTAAAGCTATTTAATATAACAATTAGATAAAAGAAATTGTTGAAGTTTATTTTCCAAAATTAAGACAATCAAGTACAGAATATGCAGAAAGTGAGAAAATGGACTGAGGATAACTAAAAAATAATGCCATCAGATATGTAATCAACAGACTAACTGTGATTCTTGGTGAAGAATTATCTGGAAATAAGAATTATCAGAATGAAAATGTTGATATATCGTAGTTGTTAACTAGCAAGTTGAGTGATTTTATTATGAACATTTAAATGGTGTAACTTATTTAATTATATTGTTGAACAATTCACCACATACTTTTGGAAAAATAAGAAATATAGTAAGGATTAATTAATATATCAATTAATAAATTTCCATTTGTAATGTATCTTCTATGTGGTCCATGAACAAAATTAGAAGAAAGATTAGCGAGAGGAGTTCACGATACAAAAAACATGATATTTCATATAGAGATCATCCAGATTGAGAACCTAGATATGAAGTTGACAAACAAAATCAAAAAATCGTAAAAGAATGAATGTATTCCAATGATGCAAGTGTTGAAGAAAAATTAGCTGCAAAAACAATTAGAGGAATACTGAATGGAAAAATTGGATTAGGATTAGAAAGAGAAAACAATGATTGGAGGTTAAAGATTTTTTATTATTTTTAAATCATAATTCAATAACAGAATTATATTAAATTTTTAAAATTTTATTCTGTATAAATGTATAATTTCAGCATCAATTTCCTATACTACTGAGTGACAAACCTGAAGCTAAATCAGTTAAAATTAATCTCAATAACGTCTAGTTAAATATGTAGGTCAAAATTAATTATATTACAATGTTGATAGAATACAAAATTTTGAAGAAAAGCTATATAGTCATTTTTGTATATTTGTGCTAAAAGTGTTGTCAGATAATTGTAAGTTTAATGATATTTTAATTCAAATAAATAAACATTTCTGGAAATAAAAGAAATGTCGAATGTGCTTCAAATATAAAATTAGGAGAATTATAGAAAATAAAACACGAGATTCAAAATGGATTTAATCCAAAAATAACTGAGTAATATTTTTAAAGTAACAATAGCTATATAGATTTTAACAACATATATTAGTAAATGTAAATGAACCAGCTGACAAAAGCAAGATACAGCTAACAAAAGATATTTATGAAATGAATTAAATGATTTAGTTACAAAAGCTGAATACAGAAGCATTTTAACACAATTTAATAACTATATCGTTATAACACATCTTAATGAAGAGATTAGTAATTTAAACAAAGAATTAGGTTTCCTGGAAAAGATTTTGTAGAATTTCTTGACAGGAAATGAGCAACAAATGTAAAATTTTTAATGTAATTTTACACTGATAAAATCATTGTCATTGGTAGAAACATAAACGAACATTCAACATTTAAGGATTCTGATTTTATATTAAGTGTCTATGATAGTTTATATAAAATTAATCACAATAACATATCAGTAATAGTAGATAAATAAGATTTATAGACATGAAATTGAAAGACAGAGTTAAAACTGTACCATTAGATGTAAAAATAATTTTATTTGGTGATTTTAATCTATATAAATGGACAATCAATATTTATTCTAGTACTGAAGGATGATTGTATTTAGTATTTTAAGTATAAATACTCTTCACAAACAAAGAACAATAACGAAAAATGGATGTCAGAGAATTAAAGGAATTTGTGAAGTGTGTTGAACTAAAAAAGTAAATATGTTAATATAAATTTATATATGTTGGCAAAATCAATATTTGTAAAGAAATTATTAATGAATTACTTAAGCCAATGAGAAAAATTTTTAAAAGAGGAAAAGTAGTTTCATGTGATTTAGGTGATTTATAGGAGGCAGCTATAGTAGAAATGGATTCTGGATAATTAAAAGGAATTTCAAAAATACATAAAAGATATAAATATTTATTAACTGTCACTGATGTTTTTTCAAAATCTGCTTGTACTCTTCCAGTTGAAGATAAAAAGGTAAAAATGTTTCAGAAGCTTTGCAAAAGAGTTTGGTTTTAAGAACAACAAAAAATCATCAAACGAATAACGGAAAAGAATTTTACAACAAAATGATGCATGCCCTTCGAGCTCCAGGTCTATTTTGCATGCATCAGTTTCTCTTTTCTTGAGACAGGGGGGCATGCACACTGTGGCGTCCCCATGATGTGCTTTCAAGGGGAATGACAGTGGCAGTTGGGATGAGGTGGCCTGGAAGAAGGCTGTGACCATGTGAATGAGCACAAAGCCATCAGTGTGGAGGCAGTCATTTGTGGTGAAGACGGGCAGCAGGGCAAAACCAAGCTGCATGGCCAGGTGTTTGTGTGCCAGGGTTTGGCTGCTATGTGGACAACTTGAGAGGGGGTTTGCTTCTGTGCTCTTCTTCCAAAGACATTTAAAAAGAAAAATACATTGAAACGTTCTGGCTATTTATTCATCACTGCATTAATGTTTAAATCCTAGGGTGCTCTCATGTATCTAATATTGTCACAATCCTGAGTGTCCCTTTAGAGAGTGTAAGGCACATAGTGTGGAAATCACTTCTAGATCTGGTTTTGTTATTGAGTCTTGTGATGAGAAGTTGTATAGTGTGTTTAATGGCAAAGTGTACGTGTTAAAAAAATTTTTTTTTGCACGTCACCTAAATATATATTCTTGGTACTTGATTCCTGGGAAAGTGGTGTGTGTGTGGCCAGTGCCATTCCTGTCTGTAGACTAGACAGACAAACAATCGTCTGCTAGTACTGTAAGGACAACAGCATTCAGTAACTGTTTTGTGTTTAATGGTTCAATGTTTGTTGAAAATTTTGTTATATTAACCTGTACCTTAACTCATTGTCTGTGGCTATGATACCGCTGGTTTCATATGTTAATCCAGCAGTTATCCTGTTATTGTTTAGCAAGAATACTGTGTGAGCTCAGTCATAGTTGAAAATTAAGCTTTAATATTTAGAGTTTGGTGTGCTTGCTATGTTCTTATTAAATTTAAATTATCTGGAGTCATTCTTGAGAACCTGGAGCAAGAATAATTTAATGCTGCAAGATGCTCAATTTTTTTATATTGCCTGTTTTAAATTTTTTATATTTTGGAATATAAATTTTAAATTTTAATTTAAAGAATTAGTTGAACACTAACAGCACTGTATGACTAGAGCTGTGTGTTGGTGGGAATTACTTTCCTTAATCATTGTGGATAAGTGCTAATGTAGTTGCATGTGTTACCAATAGAAAAAGATTTTGTCAAAACATCTTGCCACTTCCAGTGCAGGAGTCTTGTTTTCTAGCTTGACAAGATCTAAGATCAGTTTTTTTTGCCTTGCAGAAGGGGATTTCAAATTGAAGTGCAGAGCATGGTTAGTTTTTTTTTTTTGACACATGCAAGCATGGCACTTGGCATTTGGACAGAGTTTAATTAAGATATTGTTTAATTATAATATTGTTTCATTGCAGTGGGCTTCTATTTAGCTCCAATTGTAAAATTCTTTTATGTTTGTAGTGTCCTCCAACACTGGAGCTAGAAGTGTCCTTGGGGTAAATTACCTGAGGAAGGAACAGCTTTAATATGAATTGCAGGTACATGGGATGTCCAACCAAGGCAGTGTTGCTGAGGTGACCAATTTTGAATCAGTACTGGAAAGTTTACATGTCCTGTCAAATTGTGGCTGGTGAAAGGCTTGGTGGTTAGGTTATTGTTAGGATATGATTTCCTAGTCCATACTCAGTGTGTGTTAGACTATAGGAAGATAGAATTGTTCTTTAAATTCTGACCTGAGACAAGGTTTAAGTTGTGTAAGCATCTTACGTTTACTGGCGTTTATAATATTCAGGAAGAGGAAGCTAAGTTTGGGGTAGGACATTTGCCAGCAGGTGAAAAGGAGCACTTTCTGAAATTATTGTGGCAATTTTCCAAGGAATTGACAAATGGACTGTGTGTGAGCAACAAAGTAGAGTATAAGATTAAATAAGATTAAAGTGACAGATCACAGCCCTATTACACAGGTCCCCTACCATCTACAGGAATTCTCTCACACTTGTTAAATAGTGTGCTTGGAGATTTGGAGCTGAAGTGTGTTTACCATTACTTGGATGATGTTGTGGTGCACAGTGGTAGTTTTGAGGAAAATTTAAAGCACCTAGAGCAGGTCTTAACTCAGTTAAGGGAGGCGGGGCTGACGGGAAAAGTCGAGTAAGGTCACTCTGGCTAGACAAGAGATCTCCTTCTTGGGGAACATTCTATCTGTGGCAGGGGTTAAAATAGACCATTTGTGCACTAAGGCTATTTACAATTACCCTGCTCCTCGCAACAAGAAGGAAATGACATGATATGTAGGGATGACAAACGTTTTTGTGAGTTGTTTCCAACTTCGCTGGCATAGCAGCACCCCTCAACCAGTTGAGATGTAAAGGGGAAATTTTTTTCTCAGGTGAAACTCAACAAGTGGCATTCGAAAGGCTGAAGAGGATCCTTGGTGCCACTCCTGTACTAGGGGTGCCAGATTTCAACATTCCCATCATTGTCCATATGGATGCATCCTGTTCCAGTTTGTGGCCATTCTTTTGCAAGAGCAAGGGCAAGGAGAGGGGGGGTGGGGTGGAAGGGTAAGCGGAGTCCTTTAGCTTATGCATAACATTCCCTAAGTGGTCCTAAGATGAAGTACTCTGTATACAAGTTTGAGGCACTCACATCTCCCTTTTTGCAGTTGAAGGATTTCAGTTTTATCTTGACATCAGACATTTAGACTTGAAATGGATAATCAATCGTTAAGTTCTATTTTGGAACGTCCATGCAGGACCAGGCGGATAGCGTGTTGGGAAATAAGTGATTCCACATTCCAATTTCATGTGGTACACATCCACAGAGATGAGAATCAGGTGGACGATGCTCTCAGCTAGATGTTTTTGTAGGAGGAAGAAATGGAGCCAAGTGAGGAATGTAAGGCAACAGGTTCCGCAGGCACGTCTGAAACACGTCAGCTTCTAGTAGTTGGAGCGATTCTCACTGAAGTTCTCTAGCTCTTCACTAATTTAGAAGAAGAGCAGGAGAGGGACATTGAATTGGGTGATGTTCGTAGAAGCATTAGCGAGGGACTTTCGGCCCATGAATATTCTATTGAGCGTGAGGTGCTTTGTTTTTGAACGCATAGTGATGGCAAACTCAAGATCTGTTTATTTCAGGCCTTAGGCCCTGCCATATTTGCATATTTTCATTGGTCAGAGAGGGTGGCCATTTGTGTGTACACAAGATGCATAAAAAGATTGGTGAACAACTGACCTGGAAGGGTATGAAATGTGACATCTGTGATCTGTTGCAGAGCTGCTGGGATTGTAAGATGGGGAAAATAGAGACTGGTACACAGCATGGCATAAAATTGTCATAGGTTTGTTGGATCCTCTGCTCCACACCAAGGATGAGAATCATTATGTGTTCATGGCTGTGGAAGCAGTTACCAGGTTCGTGTGGTTGTTACCTAGCCAAGGTGTGATGGCAGCTAATGCCATACAACATCTGTCTCTTATATTTCCAAGCTTTGGGTAGCCTAAAGAATTGGTTAGTGATAACGCCCTGGCATTCATTTCCCACGAGTTGAGAAGTTTCTGTTTTTGTCACGGAATTATGCATTTTACCACCATAATGTATTATGCTCTGCCTTTATTCGCAGAGCAGAACAATAGCAATTTGAATCCTGCTCTGATTATCTATGAGTCTAGCTCCAGGAGAAAGTTGGACAAATCTCTAGCTTGGCTTAGCTAGGCATTCAACACAGCCAGAAATGAGTCCCATAAGTGCACCCCATACCACGTGGTGCATCCATGCCAGTTAAACCCTCCCCTAAGTAATCTGTGGTCCATTAATGCCATTAATTGACATTCTACCACAGTGGATGAACCCCGACGATCTTAATGCTAAGTGGGAGGCCGTGAGAAAGAATACCTTACTAGCCCATCAGAAACAAGCATGAAACACGTATGTATTCATTACCAGCGATGGCGAGGCATGACAGAATCTCTGACCAGAGAGTTATTTATCGTTGCTAGTCTGCGCTTGACCGCGCGAGTCGACAGTTGGATAGTAGTAGGAGTCTGGTGCAGTTGTGTGTAGCGAGTCGGCAGAGAAACAGTAGTTGCACTCTGTCTGCAGTAGTAGTAGTCTGTCGGCAGTAGTTGTAGCGAGTGGACGGTTGTACCGAGCGGGCGTCGCGATGCGTCGACGGCGTGCTGTTCTTCCGAATCTGGTCAGGATTGTGGTGGACGATGAGTGTATTATTGTAGAAGAAAATGAAGCAGCATTGCGCTCAGCTAATAACGTAGGTTAATTGTAATTAATTTGTTCAAGAAATGCCCCAATAATAATTTTTTATAAAGTAAATCTTTTAATATTATTATGTAAACATTATTCTGTAATACTATGATGACTTCTGATGGTTTGTAATTAGACAGTGAGTGCCAATGTTCTGTGTAAATGACTTCTGATGGTTTACAATTAGGCAATGAGTGCCTATGTTGTCTGTAAAAACAATTCATGAATATTATTATGTAAACATTATTCTGTAATACTATGATGACTTCTGATGGTTTGTAATTAGACAATGAGTGCCAATGTTCTCTGTAAATGACTTCCGATGGTTTGCAATTAAGCAATGAGTGTCAATGTTCTCTGTAAAAACAATTCATGAATATTATTATGTAAACATTATTCTGTAATACTATAATGACTTCTGATGGTTTGTAATTAGACAATGAGTGCCAATGTTCTCTGTAAATGACTTCTGATGGTTTACAATTAGGCAATGAGTGCCAATGTTCTCTGTAAAGTTACTCATGAACATTATTCTGTAATACTACATACATGGTACAGAAATGTTCAATAACTGGGCAATGAGTGCCACCCATTACTAGCGTAATTCTCAATGAAGACTAATATGTGACTTAATGTCCTTCACCTTCTAACCTAATTACCTGGAATTACTGCAATATCCGTTTGTCCTGTATCTCCTCATGATCATGGAGCACTATATTTGGTTTTTGCACTAATTCTACGTTGTTGTAACAGACAAGAACGTGGTGTTGACATGACATGCTGTCCACCACCATGAGCGATGAAGATGCTATTATGGTCCCACTGTTTGGTGTACCTAATGTACTACCAAAAGGATAACATGGAATATCACTGCGGCATTTCAGTGTCTTGGCTACGCTGATTAATACTTCTGGGAAAAGAACTTTAGATTGCTTCACTTGGTGTTGTGCTTCTGTAGAAAGATATGGACTTTCAGTGCAGCTGCGTGCAACCTAAAGTGCTACAACCATGACGCAATCCTTCCCTTTCCTATCCAAATTCTTGTGACATAGTGAAAAAAATCATTTTGTTATCATGATTTGTATTTATGGCCTATACATTTTTGTGATTTGCAAATATGTTCTGAACTACAGTGCATGTGCACTTTTGTCATTTTTTAACATGATTTCTACTCATTGCATATACATTTTTTGTGATTTGCTGATATGTTCTGTACTCATTGTATATATATTTTGTCATTACCTGATATGTTCTGTACTCAGTGCATGTGAACTATATTTACTTCATGTTCTACACCTATATATCTGTATATTCTGTGATTGTAAAGTTAGTTAGTTAAGAAAAAATTTGTCCAAATGACTCACCATCGCTGCCAAATTTTTGCCCCCCCAGTGGAGGATTATGAAACACGTATGTATTCATTACCAGCGATGGCGAGGCATGACAGAATCTCTGACCAGAGAGTTATTTATCGTTGCTAGTCTGCGCTTGACCGCGCGAGTCGACAGTTGGATAGTAGTAGGAGTCTGGTGCAGTTGTGTGTAGCGAGTCGGCAGAGAAACAGTAGTTGCACTCTGTCTGCAGTAGTAGTAGTCTGTCGGCAGTAGTTGTAGCGAGTGGACGGTTGTACCGAGCGGGCGTCGCGATGCGTCGACGGCGTGCTGTTCTTCCGAATCTAGTCAGGATTGTGGTGGACGATGAGTGTATTATTGTAGAAGGTAATGACGCAGCATTGCGCTCAGCTAATAACGTAGGTTAATTGTAATTAATTTGTTCAAAAAAAATGCCCCAATAATAATTTTTCTATAAAGTAACTGTTTTTAAAGAAAAAGATTCATTTCAATTTAAAGAATATTTCGTATGCATTTCCTCCAAGAATCAAAATTAAGTATAGGCAGCATTGCACGGAGCTGTGCCGAAAAATAAGAGCAGATATAGATGCATTTTTACTGAGGTAAGAGTTTATCAGGTTTAATTATTTCACAGGGCCGAAGGTCAGTGCTGCAGCCCTTATAAGATTTATCAGGTTTAATTATTTGTGTTGAGATGTTAGATACAGTTCATGGTTCATTATTTAATCAATATTATTGTGTGGGTTTACGATAAATCTTCATTCCTTAACTTTTGTGGGGAGTTTACATTTGGGCCATTGTGATTCTTTAATTTTGCAAGGAGGTGACGCTTGGCTCATTTTTATTATTCAGTTTTGTGGGAAGACAATTATTGGCACATTTTCATTATCATTGACTTTTATTTCAAATTTCTTGCGGGGAGGTTACAAGCATGCCCTTATAATGACAAGCGCCAGCATATGGCACGAATTGTGGGAGACCGTGTTTTTGTGCGTAATGTTTGGGCGCAGAGTAAGAAGGACAAGGGGGTCACCAATAAGATGCTGCCGAGGTATGTGGTACCCTATACCATGTTTATAATTCCCTACCTGGTGGAGGACACACATAAGCACAAGAGAATTAGTCCATCTTACTGAGATAAAACAGGGTAAAGGGGTTGGGGGTAGGGCACAGCTGAACACTCGCCCGCCAGGGTATCCGAGCAGTTCTAGCCGCTTCAGTCTGGAACCGCGCGACCACTATGGTTGCATGTTAGAATCCTGATTCGGGCATGGATGTGTGTGATGTCCTTAGGTTAGTTAGGTTGAAATAGTTCTAAGTTCTAGGGGACTGATGGCCTCAGATGTTAAGTCCCATAGTGCTCAGAGCCAGCTGAACACTCTTCTTGAGGTCCCTCCCTGTTTGGAACTGTTCTCTGGGTTGAGGGGAGAAGGCTGATGTATGCCCATCGAGCTTCAGGACAATTTTGCATGTATTGATTTCTCTTGTCTCGAGCCAGTGGACTTGCGCACTGCAGTGGCCACATGATTTTGATGTGTATGTAAGGGGAGTGATGCTGGCAGTTATAATGTGGTGGCCTGGAGGAAGTTGTGACAATGTGAGTGAGCACAGACCCATCGCCATGGTGACAGTCAGTTGTGGCGAGGATGGGCAGCAAGGCAGAAGCGAGCTGTGCAGTCTGTGCAGTCTGTGCAGTCTGCCACGTTTTGGCAGCTTCATGGGCAACTTGAGAGGGGTTCGTATCTGTGCTTTACTTCCAAGAACGTTTAAAAAGAAAAATATGGTGAGACGTTGTGGCTATTGATTCATTACTGTATTAATGTTTAAAACTTGAGGTACCATTACATGTCTAAATACGATTCTGAATGTCACTTTGGAAAAGTGTAAGACACATAGTGGAACGATTATTTCTAGGCCTGTTTTTGTTATTGAACCCTGTGATGTGAAGTAATATAGCATGTTTAATGGTAAAATGTACATGTTAAGAAATATTATTTTGGCAAGTCACCTAATCAAATATTCTTGGTATGCTGTAGACAAGGACTAAAGTGCTTCCTGGCGAAGTGGTGTGTGTGGGACCATTGCCATTCCTATCTGTGGACTAGGCAGGCAAAATAGTGAAGCTAGTGCTCTTGTAAGGTTACCACTTAACTGTTCGGGAAATAATAAATATTTAATGTGGATAGGTTGCTAATAAGAAGTGTCTGTTGAAAAATTAGGTTTATTAATCTGCACCTTAAATCATTGTCTATGGCTAAGGAGGAGCTGGATCCAAATGTAAATCCAGCAGTTATCCAGTTACTGCTTAGCAAGAATACTGGGTGAGCTCAGCCGTAGTTGTCAGAGGTTGAAAATAAAACTCTAGTATTTAGATTTTGGTGTGTTTGCTGTTCTCATCAAATTTAAATTTTTGAAGTCATTCTTGAGAATCTGGAGCAAGCTATAATTTAATTCCACAAGAGGCTTAATTTTTTTACTCTGACTGTTTAAAATTTTTTTTTAGTTTAAAAAAATGTAAATTTTAAATTTTAAATTCAAGAATTAGTTGAACACTAAGAGTGTTGTATGGCTAGTGGTCTGTGTTGGTGGAAGATATTTTCCTCAAGCATTCTGGCCAAGTGATAATGTAGTTGAATGTGTTACAAATGAAGAAAATACGTTGTAGAAAAGCTTATACAAAAGGAAAATGGTAAAGTACAGGGCGTTTCAGAATGAACATACCAGTTTTAAGGCGTTGTAGCATTATTACGCTCAACTTACAAATGTAAATAATACACCAAATGAAAGAGCAATGCAAACAGTTTTGTTTTTATACCTGTGCGCAATGGGAAGAGTAAGGAATGACAGAGAGTGACTGAAAAACGTGTTGAACGAGTGCAAGTCTTTCACGCTTAGACCCAAGGAATCTGTGGCTTGGTTCTAAAAGGACCAATGTCAAGAATCTTAGTTTTAAGTTATAAGCTTCTGAATATTTTCTGTCTTTTTCTGACAACTATTAACAATATATTTGGGGCTAGTTGTTACTATCATTATAGTAAATCAACTTAAGAAAAGCTTAATTTTAAACAATAAATTTCTAGAATTTTCAACTTCAAAATTAAAGGACTTAAGAGGACATTGGCCCTTTTTAACATCATGAACTCTCTTAAATTATTTGACATTGGCCCTTTGGACAGCAGGATCAGGTACACTGAATAAGCAGAAACAGGTAATTTTAAGATAAATATTTCCTTGTACTCATTAATTACATCATTTTATTCATTCTTCAAGAATTTAATAACTGATAGCAACTATTACATGTTCCAAATATCACATTTCATCACTGTAAGTCATGAAAACACTGTTTGATCTCATAATCATGGGGGAAACTGTTTATTTATTTTCTTGATATGAGACAAATAATTTGCATACACTATGGTTGATACTGTAAAAAGGGAGAGAAAATATATATCACTGGTTTCCGTCATCATCACCATCCTCATCCTCCCCTTCATAAGACATCTGTTTATCTCTTTCATCTGACTGTGTATTGGCTCTCAGGTGACTAATAACTGCATGTTGAATGGATGACTACTTACATTGATGTATGGAAGGAGATCCCTTAAGACATTTAATTTCTTTTCTGAAATGGGTATGATGGCATCAGGAAATAGGTGCAAGTTTTGGCATAGACAAGCATCGAGTTTTCTTTCTGTTCAGGTCTATCATCTTGAATGGTTCTTCTGAGGAGTAACTGTGTTTGTAGGAGATAATTCCTGGCATACCTGAGTGATATTGCATCCATCTTATCTTGTTCCAAACAATAGGATTCCCTTCTGTGCTAATTTCCTTGTACAGATAATGACTTCTCATCAAGTCTTTAAAGTTGTAGAAGTCCTTTTGTTCCAGCTTTAATGCAGTTGTGGGTGGCTTTTGGGGAACCATGCATATTAATTTGGTCCAGTGTCTTTTCAGTTCTACTTCAATAGTTGTTGTTTTCTTTGTCTTCTCAATGGCTGTGTGAAATGAGTCAGCTTTCAAGTGAGTATGTCCAACTTGTGGTTGATTTCCAAATGTCTTTCTGAATCATGAATTCTTCCACTAATCTCAGAAACATGATGGAACTAAAAATATTTCTGTTTTTTCCGGTACACAAATCGCTGTCTAGATGTACATCAACAACTTCGTCGGCCAGTTTCATCAAATAATAGACGAGAAGGTATTACTTGGCCATCTCTTCCTGCCACTGTTTCATTCCAAATGTAACACACTGGAGAACATTCTTTATATCTCTTTACATAGATGATCTAGCTGACTGGAGGTCCATAGTTGTCTTTTGTAAAATGCCACACCACAGTGTAGAAAAGGAGTGCATATACATTTCTGCAAATCAAATGCCAAGGTTACTACACTGGAATTCTGCTTAGCTTTCTTTTTGCACTGTCTTTCTGATCATAAGCAGCCTGGGCTAAATCCAAATGTTGCTGTCGTTCCACTTCAACCTTGGAACTTTTAGCATCATCAGTACAATTCTTGAGTACTTGACATATTTGTCACATTTTGCACAAGTGTCAGTCTTCGGTTTGTGGGAGCTAAGATTGAACCACGTCACAAAAACTCTTCGATAATACGCTTCACTTCTTGGCAAAATTCTTGATAGAGTCGGTATATTGCTGAAATATGCAAGTCTGGAGATAAATATTTTTTAAGAGAATGAGATTGTGAGTAATGGCTTTCGTAGGAAGGAAACATGTTAGTGTCTTCTTTATTAAATCAATGTCATCAGATGGAACTTTATAATGATTAGAATGTTTACCACGTCCAGCTTCAGAACACACTCCTCCTTCAGAGCCCTGTCTTTTCTCCATGATTATTCTTACCTTCTTTTGTGTTAAACAAAATGTACTAAGGATCATTTTCTGACATACTTCTATCTTAGCCTGCAAAGAAGGACTGCAAGGAAATTACTTCCTGGAATATTTTCGCCTGCTTGCAGTTCCTTCAGGTTCATTACTTAAATGCTGTACATGTTTCTTTTCCTCAGACTCATGATTTGCTATGACCTGATTTTGAGATTCTGGGGACAATTTGTAATATTCTATGAACATTTTCTCTGTCTTATTGTCATTTACTTTTCCTCCGCAATTTCTCCTGCACTTGCATGATGATTTCGTAACTTTAGCAGGAAAAACTTTCCCTTTCGACGTAACATATTCCTTTCCTGTAGTTTTCAATTCTTTCCTCCAATTTTTCTCCCATAATTTTTCGTTTTGCTTTCTTTTTCTGGATGAATCCTCCCCTGCCACTGACCTACATTGTTTCATTGCCAGGCTGCTGTCAAATCAGATCAATTTCTGCAATCCTTGAAGATCTTTTTAACTGTCTTTCATACAGCTATATGCCCTCTGTCATTGCTTTCATCACTACTTTCGCCACAACTTTGAACACATTCATCACAATCTTCAAATATGTATTGGTATTGTGTTGGAAAATTTATGGACAAATGCTCCTGATAGCAGTTTATTTTTGTAAACTTACCTTCAAAGCGAAGTGACGACTTCAGAAGTGATATTTCAGGTGCAGTGTGTTCCTCAAGCTCTTCCTTATCACCTCTGTGAAACATGATGTTTGTGCCCACCAACTCTGTCTAGACTCCTCACTAAAAATGCGCTGAATGGTTAGGTGAATTGTTGAAGGAACAACTCTTATTATTGTGTATTCCCGCCAAAACTAAGTCCAATGTCACAGCACTGTTTCAATTGTTGAAACCATTTGTAAAAAAAGGCCATTGTCGACATTGGCCCTTCTTACAACAAATGTAAAATAAGAGAGGGCTAATGTCAAGATTAGCACTTTAATGCTGATTGGAAACCTGATAAAACACTTTGGGGCCTACATCTTCAAACCCCAGTATTTCTCATCCTATGTGGATTAGGTGTTGCCTGTTTTAACATTATGAAGAGCACGTGAAACTATATGGCGTAAATCAATAAAACCAGTTTTAACAAATATTAACATTGGCCTTTTTAGAACCAAGCCACAGAAATATCCCCATGGAAAGTTTTTGGACTTTTTCTTGGTGAATCGACTGTAACTGATGTTTCTTATCTTGGTGTGTTACAGCTGTGGCCTGTGCCTCAATGGGAAGAAGCTGAACAACACATCTTTATTTGGGAGCAGGATGGTGCACCACCTCACTGGCATAACTCAGTGCGCAACTGGTTAAACGACATTGTATTCGACTGGTGGATTGGTTGTAAGGGGCCAGTTGACACAGCATTTTATGCATGATTTCCACGTTCACACATAATCTGACGCGATCATGTGTATGTGCCCCTGATACCAGCTGATTTGTCCAACTTTAGAGACAGTGTTATTGCAACCATTACTCCTGACACATTGATCAAGGTTTTGGAACAACTCGCCTATCTATTTGATGTGTGATCTGTGTTCACACTGAATAATTGTAAGAAAAACTGTTTGTGTTTCTCTTTCATTTGGAGTATTATTTATAATTGTAAGGTGAATGTAATATGTGCTACAAAGCCTTAAAACCCGTATATTCATTTTGAAACACCCTGTATATATTAAGTGGTTAGTATTTTATTATTTGCATAATAGTTGAGTAAATAATCATACAATTGAAACTTCCTGGCAGATTAAAACTGTGTGCCCGACCGAGACTCGAACTCGGGACCTTTGCCTTTCGCGGGCAAGTGCTCTACCAACTGAGCTACCGAAGCACGACTCACGCCCGGTACTCACAGCTTTACTTCCGCCAGTACCTCGTCTCCTACCTTCCAAACTTTACAGAAGCTCTCCTGCGAACCTTGCATGAACTAGCACTCCTGAAAGAAAGTATATTGCGGAGTCTCGGTCGGGCACACAGTTTTAATCTGCCAGGAAGTTTCATATCAGCGCACACTCCGCTGCAGAGTGAAAATCTCATTCTGGAAACATCCCCCAGGCTGTGGCTAAGCCATGTCTCCGCAATATCCTTTCTTTCAGGAGTGCTAGTTCATGCAAGGTTCGCAGGAGAGCTTCTGTAAAGTTTGGAAGGTAGGAGACGAGGTACCGGCGGAATTAAAGCTGTGAGTACCGGGCGTGAGTCGTGCTTCGGTAGCTCAGTTGGTAGAGCACTTGCCCGCGAAAGGCAAAGGTCCCGAGTTCGAGTCTCGGTCGGGCACACAGTTTTAATCTGCCAGGAAGTTTCATATCAGCGCACACTCCGCTGCAGAGTGAAAATCTCATTCTGGTAATCATACAATTATTTTACAAATTTTTTATGTATAAATGGATATACTCTCGACAAAGAAATTTTCTCTCTTATTTTTTTCCGTCTGTTTCATATCCTAATGATGGTGATATGTTTACATTGATAAATAAGTTGACTGTTAATTGTGTCAATTATTTCTTTAATCAACATGGTATGAAGTTTGTTTTGTTTATAAATATTACAAGCAACAGACTATTATACACATTTAATTTTACTCCAAAGTATTTCTTTAGTTAAATTAAATATTTGCCTCTCCTTATTTATTTTATAATCATTATCATACAAAAGTAGTTCTAAATATTTTATGATTATTTTATCTTTGTTAGGATACACTGAGTAACATTCTGTTATTGTTTGTTTTATATCTTCTTAACTGAGATTATTTACTACAATTTTTTAGTTATCTTGTTCTTAGTTTTAGTTGGAAGTTCTTTAGCGACAATAACAGACTGAATATATTTTGCTGATGTTATAATTTGTCATATAACTCATTTTTTGTTTCATTACTACGAGGGTGGTTTGGAAAGTTCTCGAAATCACCATGAGAGGTCAGCAATAACGCAACGAGTTGTTCACGTGATATTCATTGGACCGTTGTCTGTAAACATGTGCCACGTCAGTGCTCTTGGAAGAGAGCTGTGGTGGTGACATGGCTTCTGCTTTGTGAAGATAGAAAAAATCTAGATTCTAGCAGTGATTAACTACTTTGTAAGGAAAGGTATGAAAGCAAAGGACATTCATGCCGATTTCCAGAGTACACTGGTGGACTCTACTCCTTCATAGTCAACTGTTGGCAGGTGGAAAAATGAATTTGACCAAGAGAGCTTAGATGATGATCCGCGCAGTGGTCGGCAAAGATGTGTCACTACTCCAGAAATCATTGCAAAAGTGCACAAAATGGTAATGAAGGATCCCAACTGAAAGTTCATGAAGTTGTTCACGCTTGCCAGTTATCATCTGATAGGGTGTATCACATTTTAACTGAAGGATTAGAAATGAAAAAATTATGTGTAAGATGGGTGCCACGACTCTTGACGCTGGATCAAAAACGTGTGAGAATGGACATATCGGAACAATGTTTGGCCCATTTTAGGAGAAACGAACAAGACTATTTGCGCTGGTTTGTGACAATATATGAAACTTGGGTGCACTACTATAGCCCAGAGACAAAAAATCTGTCAAAGCAATGGCAACATGCTGATTCTCCGCTACTACAGAAAGCAAAGACGAATTTCTTCAGCGGGAAAGTTCATGACATCAGTGTTCTGGGATGCGAAGGGGTTTCTGTTCGTAGATTATCTCCCCACTGGGCAAACAATTACTGGCGGATACTATTACTATGCTAACCTCCTGGTCAAATTGCAACAAAAGACACGCGAAAAAAGGCCAGGTTTATTCAGGAAGAAAGTTATCTTCCATCAAGACAATGTGCGCCCGAATGCATGTGCCGTCACTATGGCAAAATTACTCTAATTAAGGTATCAATTGTTGCCACACCCACCTTATTCACCTGATATGGCTCAGTCAGACTTCCATCTCTTCCAAAAACTGAAAATTTTTCTGGGTGGACGAAGATTCACTTCAAATGAAGAATTGATAGTTGGAATTGACAAGTATTTTGCGAGCCTGGATGAAACTCATTTTCGACTTGGGATCAAGGAGCTGGAACTTCATTGGACCAAGTGCACTAATCTGCAAGGAGACTACATTGAAAAATAAAAAAGTTTCAGTGACGTAAGTGCTATTTTTCTATTCCGTTCCGACAACTTTTCAAACCACCCTCGTATTTAATGATGTCTGTAGACATAATCAAATTTGACCCATCAAGGCTTCATGAAACTATGTGGGACAGTCATTGTACTACAGGCGACAAACATCTTGATTGATCCCTAGGCCATTAAAAGTTGATTTACTGGCAATTAGAGGGTTATAGTGGAATGTTTCCTACATTCATCTCGTGAATACTGACCGTGGATTACACATTACCCAAACAACCCAAAACAAATTGAAAACTGAATTTGTTCAACACTGAAAATAGCAAGCATGAAAGTAATACAATGTTCCATAAACACGCCGAGACGTGAAGTTTTTTGAGTAACACTATGTTATACATTGCATCAAAGTTTATGTAACTTATTCACAATTTAGCTTACTCAGTTTATTTTAAATATTATTTTCTTTTTCTCCACTCTGAGTCGTATTAATCATTGGAGTTTTTTCTATTTTTTTGCGACATTCAACGGAATTTTTACACAATCTGTCTGATCTTTTATATGTTTCAGATTTTTAATTGCCAGCATCAAACCAACACTATTGTTATTTGAATTAAAATATCTTTAATAACATGCTAGAAAGAAGGAAGTGAAAAGACCAAATAACTAGTTCCAATGAAAGTAGATGACACCAAATAGTAATGTTAATCTTCCGTGAAAGTAAGGGGTTAACAGCAGGGGTTAACGCCCTGTTGATGATGAGGTCATCAAAGATGATGCAGAAGCTCGGGATGTAGAAGGAAATCGACCATGGCCCCTCAGAGTATCCTTGTTGGCATTCACTTCAGGCGAATTAGGATAATTACGGATAACCTAAACCTGATGACCTGACAGGGATTTGAACTGCAGTTCTCTCGAATAAAAGTCAGTGTCTTACCATTGCATCACTTTACTCGGTAAACTTTTTTCGCGTGCTAGATTAAATCATATGAGGATCTAATTTCAGATAGATAATCAAAAATATCACATCCATAATCGTATTAACAATGTAAGAAGCTGTACTGTATATACACTCCTGGAAATTGAAATAAGAACACCGTGAATTCATTGTCCCAGGAAGGGGAAACTTTATTGACACATTCCTGGGGTCAGATACATCACATGATCACACTGACAGAACCACAGGCACATAGACACAGGCAACAGAGCATGCACAATGTCGGCACTAGTACAGTGTATATCCACCTTTCGCAGCAATGCAGGCTGCTATTCTCCCATGGAGACGATCGTAGAGATGCTGGATGTAGTCCTGTGGAACGGCTTGCCATGCCATTTCCACCTGGCGCCTCAGTTGGACCAGCGTTCGTGCCGGACGTGCAGACCGCGTGAGACGACGCTTCATCCAGTCCCAAACAAGCTCAATGGGGGACAGATCCGGAGATCTTGCTGGCCAGGCTAGTTGACTTACACCTTCTAGAGCACGTTGGGTGGCACGGGATACATGCGGACGTGCATTGTCCTGTTGGAACAGCAAGTTCCCTTGCCGGTCTAGGAATGGTAGAACGATGGGTTCGATGACGGTTTGGATGTACCGTGCACTATTCAGTGTCCCCTCGACGATCACCAGTGGTGTACGGCCAGTGTAGGAGATCGCTCCCCACCCCATGATGCCGGGTGTTGGCCCTGTGTGCCTCGGTCGTATGCAGTCCTGATTGTGGCGCTCACCTGCACGGCGCCAAACACGCATACGACCATCATTGGCACCAAGGCAGAAGCGACTCTCATCGCTGAAGACGACACGTCTCCATTCGTCCCTCCATTCACGCCTGTCACGACACCACTGGAGGCGGGCTGCACGATGTTGGGGCGTGAGCGGAAGACGGCCTAACGGTGTGCGGGACCGTAGCCCAGCTTCATGGAGACGGTTGCGAATGGTCCTCGCCGATACCCCAGGAGCAACAGTGTCCCTAATTTGCTGGGAAGTGGCGGTGCGGTCCCCTACGGCACTGCGTAGGATCCTACGGTCTTGGCGTGCATCCGTGCGTCGCTGCGGTCCGGTCCCAGGTCGACGGGCACGTGCACCTTCCGCCGACCACTGGCGACAACATCGATGTACTGTGGGGACCTCACGCCCCACGTGTTGAGCAATTCGGCGGTACGTCCACCCGGCCTCCCGCATGCCTACTATACGCCCTCGCTCAAAGTCCGTCAACTGCACATACGGTTCACGTCCACGCTGTCGCGGCATGCTACCAGTGTTAAAGACTGCGATGGAGCTCCGTATGCCACGGCAAACTGGCTGACACTGACGGCGGCGGTGCACAAATGCTGCGCAGCTAGCGCCATTCGACGGCCAACACCGCGGTTCCTGGTGTGTCCGCTGTGCCGTGCGTGTGATCATTGCTTGTACAGCCCTCTCGCAGTGTCCGGAGCAAGTATGGTGGGTCTGACACACCGGTGTCAATGTGTTCTTTTTTCCATTTCCAGGAGTGTATACTAACGAAATATGCTTACATTTTAGGTATCAAGGTAACCTATCACACCAAAAATATTGATTGGATAACTGTCAAACATGTGTGATATAAATTTTGTTTGCTTTGTATCAAATCACGTGTTCTCAAAGTCTCACATTCTCATCAAATTAGTTATGTAAAAACCTGTCAGTTTTAGAGTCTTCACCATTCTTGCATAAATGTCTGTAAGCCCTGATGCAGTGAGGCCAATGATTTGGTACAGATAGTCACTAGGAGAAAACACGAATTAAATTCCGGTGCTTTTTTCATTACAGCATGTATGTAATTTTCAGAAATGAATTAGTCAGTGACTAAATATTTATAGAAGCTGAACATTAGTAAAACCGACGAACTGCAGGGATGCAATCCTGAATGGAAATGGAGGAAAAATGTCCTATGAACATGTGTCCAGAAATGTATTATTGTCACGGTAGATGGCTCTGATCAATGAAAGTTCCTATGACCACGTACCATGTATTGCTTGCGTGTTGCGGGCTGTGTGACTGACGCAGTGTATTGTAAGCAACAGAATAGTCAGGCATTCATGTAGGGAACGAGCCGAGCTGGTATTCGTGTGCAGTCATGCAGATGGAAACGGTCAATAGGCGTCACGATTATACCAAACGAAGCACCATCACAGACACCAACCACATCACACTACATTTCAAGCCATTTTTGGACATTTGTGTGATCATCGGTCCTTTCAGGCAGACGAACATACAGGGAGGTGGCGGACTGCGCGTACGCCTGATTTGGAGGACCGGGTTTTACAAGATATTGGGGCCAACCCTAGTACAAGCTTCAGGCGAGTGGCCTGCCAACATGGTGTAAGCCAAAGTATGATTATGTGTGCCCTATATGAAAACCGCTACTATCCCTATCACTTGCGACGAGTGCAAGGATTATCAGCAGCGGATTTTCCTCTATGGGAGGGATTTTGTCGATGGTTTTTGTACCAGACCATCACAATTATGTGATTTTTGTCATCAGTTCTCTTTACCGACGAACCGTTCTGCTGCTTACAGTACGCTGCGTCAATCACACAGCGTGCATCACGCAAGGAAGACGTGGGACGTGGTCAGAGGAACTTTCATTCGTCAGCACCATCTATCATGGCAACGATTTATTTCCGTACACATGTTCATAGGATGTTTTTTCCTCCATTTCCAATCAGGAATCCGTCTCTGCCGTTTGTCGGTTTTACTAATGTTCACCCTGTATTTCCTTTTGCCACGTGCTAAGCAGACACCCTAGTCGCCTCCCCCTCCCCCCTTCCCCCGCGATGTACGTCGCTCTCCTCTTTGTTTGGGTCACGGGATCGCGCCCCTTCTCACAGCTAAGCACGATGGAGGCGTCGCGGGACGAACGTAACAAAATGTAGCTCAAACTGGCAGCCGACGCAAATGCGAGCTGCTCTGGCGTGAGCCCATTACGTACTCCCAATGCGACGCGTACGCGGTCGCGCTTTCGCTTTTAATCGCAAACCCATCTGATCAAATTTTGTTCAAATGAGAGTGCAGGGATTTGCTGCTGTTTCATCCGTCGCGTTTTATTAAAAAATGCCGCTATAAACTTTTCCGATAGCGTTTGGAATAAACGAATACGAGACAGAGCTACAAATTCGCACTCATGGTCAGCTGCACTGCGGTGTTTTTCTGACGCTGGATGCCTTGACAGTCACGGTTATCATTTGTTACTGTTTGCTAAAACTCTTCGCACCTGTTCTGTCTCAAACTGGTCGCTATGTTCGACTGGAGTCAGTACGCTCGTCTTTGCAAGGACCTATGTTTCACAAAGTTGTCTACAGAAATGTTCTTGGACACTGTTTCCTCTATTACCCCCAGTTTGTGGTTGTTCCCCTAAGTTCACCGTGTTGCTACTGTATTCGAATCTGGGAATGTATTAGATAACAGAGAGTGAAAAGACACTGTTCAAAAACTTTTGAAATGAAGAGATTGTAACGATGGCGGGTGGAGAGAGCTACAGTTTAGACAGGAATAGGACAAACAGACTCAGCAGGAACCTGGTAAAGTCTTTCACGACTCGAGGTGACAAGTTGTTTGGAAATTTGTGGTAACATCTTATTGGACCAAACTGCTGAGGTCATCGGTCCCTAAGCTTACACACTACTTACTCTAAGTTAAACTAACTTACACTAAGGACAACACACACACCCGTGCCCGAGGGATGACTCGAACCTCTGGCGGGAGGGGGAGGGGGGGGGGGAGCAGGACGAACCGTGCAGGATGCCCTAGACCACGCGGATACCCCCCGCGGCTGACAAGTTTCTGTGTGATGACCTACTGCAGACTGACCAGAGGAAGGAAGAGTAGACGTTCACACCACTCCGATGGAGAGGTCATTAGAGACAAGCTAGAATTGTGGAGGGATGTGGAACAAAATTTCCCTCTTCTTTTCCAATTAAACCATCACGGAATTTGAATTATGCGCTGAAAGGAAAACTTAAACTGGACCGTCAGATGGAGTTTAGAACCCCATGTTTGTTGAATGCTAGTTCTTGTCTTAACCACTGAGCCACCAATGGAGCTCGGACTCACGTAACTGCGCTGCAGATGTGGCTTTGATGACATATGTTACCAGCGACACTAGTATAGAATCTCTTTTAGAACGAAATGCCACGGAAGAAGGCCTTTAGTAAGCTGATGAAGTTGTGCGCTATATTGTACATACTGTCTGCGCAGGAAATACGGAGTGTAACCTTTGAAAATTCGTGAAATATAGTTCTCAGGTTTTCTGGAATGAACATCTGACAGGAAAAAAACCGGCTTAGTGCTTTTTTGGAAATAAACAAAAGGAACCTATTCTTATTGAGCTGTGTTCACCTAAAAGATCGACCTACGAAGCTTAATGTAGCTAAAGCTTTTTAGTGATGATTCAGAACCAAGTTTGAGAGGTCCTATGCAATGATTTTAAATGAACATAATAGCTACATGACACTGTTAAGCTAATAGCGTTACTATTGTACTTCTAGCACCTCACTGATTACACAGAAAAAGCCGTACGAGGTAACGTTTAGTTTAATTGCAGAACGATTTTTTAAAAATAGGGGTCTGATCTATATACGAAAATGAACACAGCTACTAAAGTCACTCCGTATTACTAACCAGTCCTCTTCAACAAAGCCTACTGCAGGGTGGCAACCAATACTGTCTCTGCCTCAGAAATTAGTACCGCCAAAATACAGCCTTTTAACCTTTTGAGTCACAGCACTATGTAAAACAACATAATTCTAAAATTTTTCACATTTATTTATTTATTTAATCGTGTCTGAGATACATCTGTAATTAATTAATACGCTATATATACTAGATTACAAATACAAGTAAATGATAGTTATTCATTCATATATACATTCATGATCTTCACATATCGTAAGTCGTCATTATTGTCTAAAGCAAGGCTCATATCTCTCTCCAGTGTTCGGCACACTTCACTGCAGCGTCGTTGGCCAACCACAGGTCTTGGAAAGTGCATGGGGCCAGAAAAGATGGACAGGTCAGCAGGTGTGTCATGGTTTGTTTTCCTCCACATTGGCAGGGCTCTTCTTCGGCGTATCCCCACTTGATCAGGTTATCCTGTGATCTTCCCATTTGACATCTAAGTCTATTTAGGCTCTTCCAGACTCTCCATTCCAATTGTGATCCAGCAGGAAGTTTTTCTTTAATGTTCCAACTTCTGATCTGTGTGTGTGGGGGGGGGGGGGGGGGCTATTCCAGAACACGTATAAAGGAGATCACGGTTTGTAGGCTTCAGGCATCCCGTGATTAATCGACATGAGTCATTCAGTGCTGCGTCTAGCTTCTGAGTACAGTCGGGCGTCCCCTGGGCAACGGTAAATACCGGCAGATCCTTCCACACACTGAGCTACGTCTAAAACGACATGTATTCAGAATTTTTCACATAATTAACCTTTATGATAGATGTAAGCAACGATTACAAGAACAAATTGGTAAAAACTAAACAATCAATTGTTTAAGGATGTGGCTGCACTTTGGAATATAAACGTACAATTTTTCACGAAATTTTCATGAAATTCGCAAACAATAAACAAAGAGTCGCTTTCAGGAAGTCATTTCACTTTGGAGCCGCTGACACATACAAGTTTCGACCACCCTTCATTTCATGCGCATTTTTTCTGGACAAAATCGCACATTTCGAAACTTCCATGAACTCATGACGCCTAAAGCAAATTTTAGTCCTAAATAACAAACAAAAATTGTTCTAAAATTTCATAAATGTTGTATTACAACTACATACTGTCCCAGTGGCTTCATTTCCATAGCACTCATAACAGCAGTAGTAAAAACTCAAATTACTTTACAATAACTTAGGTATACTTTACTGTCACTGTCAGTGATATTCTCACTATGACCACTATGAAAAAAAAACCGCATGTCAGAATCTCCTGTAATCATGTAACACAATCTCCCAGCCGACTGTTGCTGTGATCGCTATAAGCGACTGCTGCAGCTCAGTACATTCGTGGAAGTACCTCAGCGTGCCACCAGGAGTCTCTGTCTTGCAACAGCTTCAGTGATTTTATGCGAAAGGCATTGGTACTTAAAAAAAATTATTAAAATTGTGATTACAGGCGGGAACCACTGGGGCTTAAAAGGTTAACACATATATTTTTACCGATGACGACTGTAGTACTATAGACGTAAGATTTGCATACTAAACAAACACACAGAAAAGAACAGGAGGGTTAATATGTGGCTATCGTTGTAAACCATAATATGCAACTTCGAAGACCTCGTTCCAGTGAGACACAAGCCAAGGCCAAAGTAGGCTTAGAGGAAAATAGGAATCTGTTTCTACTAGATGCTGAAAAGAAAAAAAAAACTTAAAAAAGGAACTACTGTCTTCAAAAAAGCTCTCCTCAAAGAGGCATCCAAGTGTGTTGCAAAATTAATATTAAGAAAAGTGACATTTAAATAAAGGCAACTGTTACTAAACATAGATAGAAGAACTTATTCTAAGAGTCAGATGAACGTGAATCAATAAACGAAACCCAGTGATGTGATGATGAAATGGATTAATTGTGTACTTAAGTATATGAGACAGAAACTAAAGAGTGTCAGGCAGCCACTGTGTACAACGTAAGATAACATACTCGCATGTAAAAGAAAGATGTAGTTATTCAAATGATACAACATAAGCAAGACCCATCAGCAGTAGCTTATTAATGCTTACAGGATGTAGAAAATATTACTAGAGAGCTTAATAGTGTAACCCTTGTGAGTAAAATACCTAAATTTCAGTTGAAAATCGATAATAAATATGCTATGTAGTATGCACCGTGTTAGAAATAAACAGATAGGTCGTTTTCAATTTACTGATTTGAGAGAATAAACTCGCTTCTAATACTTATGAGATATGAAAAATATTTGTTTTATATTTTTTGCCTGTTGTGGGAAAACTAAATGAATTCTTCTTGCACACCACCAGCTCCATGGTTTCTTACATAACGCCTTTTTTATAGGTACAAGAGAATGGAAAAGATATTGAGGCAATAATTATGAAGGCCGCCCCCTGTTTATAAAATAATAAAAAGTCTTAATATTAGTAACTGGTGCTCCGGCGGACGAACTTCTACCATATAACTTGGGTTTTTCCGTAGTTGTGAACGTTCTATTGAAAAAACTATTGCTTACCATTTTGTAACTTCCACTGAATGCCAAGCCATCTGAAGTCACATGAAATTTAATTGAATTTGGTCGTATGTTTTATGACAAAGAAACCGCACAACGGAAAAGTAAGTATCGGACTTCACATCGACCGATCAGGGAATGAACTTTACTGAATGGTTCCTCGTATCTCTCTCTTAAAGGGTAAATGATTCTAATGACCACAGGAGGTGGAATTGCGTGCTGGAACGCACGTATGAGAAGAGTTTACGAACTACGTTGATTCCAGATTGACTTTTTTGACAAACTGGGGCGTATTCTTCAACTTCAGAAAACATTTAACACGCATAAAATCCCAACACAATGGTTCCGTATGGGGAAATTCTTTGTCATTGTATTAATCGTCATTATTCAGTGAGAATTAGTTTGACAAGGGAATGCAATATGGTTTCTCATGTGCTCACACACAAACATTCACAGAATAACCGAAGGTAAAATTCACCGTTTTCTAGTATAGGCTGAGTCGCCGGAACTAGTTTGTCACTCATAGCGAAAAGCAGCACGAAGCATAATTGGTATCACGATGCATGAGGTGAGTCGGGACCTGATAAAGAACGAAATCGGACCCATCTGAATCTAGTTAACAGAGAGCAAAGTTACCACGAGAACCGTAAAATTCTTCTGAGAAATGACTTTTAAAATTATAGGATATTCCTACACTAAAAACCGGAACATAGTCCCATCCAAAATCACCTTTCTAAGTGCACACAAAAGCGGCACGTAATACTCTCCAGAACCCAACGTAGCGACTGTTGTTCTACACAAAATCCAACATGCCTCGACTCCGTGGACAGAGACAAAAGCCGCGCGGGATTAGCCGAGCGGTCTCGGGCGCTGCAGTCATGGGCTGTGCGGCTGGTCCCGGCGGAGGTTCGAGTCTTCCCTCGGGCATGGGTGTGTGTGTTTGTCCTTAGGATAATTTAGGTTAAGTATTGTGTAAGCTTAGGGACTGATGACCTTAGCAGTTAAGTCCCATAAGAGTTCAAACACATTTTTCACAGAGACAAAATAAACTGGAAGAGGGCGAAATGACCAATCGACGAGGAGGGTTTTTCAGTGGTACTAGGCGTCTTCTTCAACCAGAAGGTTGGAGAAACAGTGCTTGGTTCCTTCGCTCAAAATTTTTATCGGTTCGACGTCTAAAATTTGAACACACGGTTGCCTTGCTTGTGGGTCTGAGGGAACCACTCACGAGGCGTTTAGCGTTAAGAAAGCCCGTGCAGGTAAACGACCCGTCAGTCTGGTCAACTTCGATAAATTAAACTCAACGGCCGTTCCTAGGCCCTGCTACATAGCTGAATCAAGGAAGTCCAACTGAATTCACCAATGCGCAAGTGTTTGCAGTTATATCCACATTCATACAAACTAGCAATCATACCTGCTTAGGAAAGATGGTTAAAGGTTCACGGTGTGCTGAATATCAGATGTAAGGAAAAGGAACATAAAGATCAATCAATTCGGTTTCCAGCATGGCGTCCCCCTTGGGATGGTAAAAATGTGAGAAAACATGGGCATAGAAACGACACTGCAGAACTTGACACATTAAAAAAAAAATGGCTCTGAGCACTATGGGACTTAACTTCTGAGGTCATCAGTCCCCTAGAACTGAGAACTACTTAAACCTAACTAACCTAAGGACATCACACACATCCATGCCCAAGGCAGGATTCGAACCTGCGACCGCAGCGGTCGCACGGTTCCAGACTGTAGCGCCTAGAACCGCTTGGCCACCCCGGCCGGCCAACATTAAAAATCACAATGAATTGACTGCCACCTTTCAATTAAATCTCTAAAATTTAAGGACTCGCTTGGTTACGATTTGCGGACCAATCAGAATCAAGCTAAAGTTGAGAGCCGCTCTGCTTGTTACATGACAGCCGCGTCCACGTTTGCGTGCACGTGTAAGCGCTGGTGAAGAGTTAGGACAGTGTGTTGCACAGTTCAGCGTGTCCGAAAAGCCCCCGTACACTTCGTGACTTCGTATAATTGCCGAAGTAAATAGTTGTTTTATTGGTATCCTTCGTTTGAAGCTAACGAAAAGCATTGTTGTAAGTAGTATTTCGTTTCAGTTATCTTGGCTGATGTGAGCGGGCACATACTGTTGAGGAGAGATTAGTGGCGAGTGTGTGTGTTCACGAACGTCCATAGACAGGGAGAAAAATGGCAGAGATTATGAGATTTTTTAAAGTTCGCTGGTAAAGTTATCTTCGTCAACTGGAAGAAACGTGCTTTTGTTTCGAGCAGTTAGCAAGACAGACCACGCCTTGGACGTAAGAAAACGCGAGGGCAAACGTGTGCCACTATCGCTCGATCAACTGAGCAGTCTCCAGTGAAGTTCGGCCTCTGAAGTGCAGCTGCACTTCAGATTCCGCAGTCAACGATGCGCGAGCACATAAAAGATTCGAAAATGAAAGGATGCAGTCCGATGTTTGTGATTGAATTACCTGACAAAGTCACAGGACAGCAACTTGCTGTCTGTCGTGCTTTGTAGGCACAATTTTCAAATGACGTGTCTCGCTCAAGAGTATTGTTTTATGAGGAAGTTCCGATAAGACTCAGTTTGCGCAGGTGGAGTATGATTTTATGGTCTTAGGAATAACTGCATATGTGCTTGAGCCCAGGCCGTAGGTTTTTCAATGGAAATTCTTATTTGGAGATATTGTGAAAGAGGTCAATGCCTCAGCTCGAAGACAGCATCACAGAGCTCCAGCACGCTTTGTTATTCAACTGCACGAGTTCTTGACGAGCGATTTCGAGACTACATGGCTGGTTCAGCAATACCTACAGTATCGCTGAAATGGCCTCTACGAAGCTTGGAACTTAACAAGCCAGACAACTCACTGTGAGGAACAATCGAGTGCTATGTGTAGCTCATCGTCGGTAGAAGACTAATGAGTTGTGCAAACGTGCTTAGGAAGCCTTTGCAAGGATAGCTTCTGATATGATCCACAGGATGTTAGGGAGTACATTGAAAGGCATAGATTTCTGTGTAAGGCTCGAAGGTTCACGAACAGATATGTTGGGTATTTAGTTTTCATGTGTAAGTAGTCCAATGTACTGTTTTGACCTAGTGGTACAGGGACATCTCGGACATTGCATTAGGTTTTCCAACAAGGTTCTGTCAGACATGGTTCTGTCATTACCTTATTCCGAAAGGTGTATCAGACATTTATCTGTATGCTGACCGCTTGCACTATGTACACACATAAAAAAAAGTTTTGAATCACCACAGTTCCCAGAACTCCTGAAGATAGACGTTGACTGTGGATATTGTATCACAGACACAGTCCCTGTGACTGTTCAGAGATGCCACTGAACCCGCCCAATGATGTAAACAACCATGCATGAGCAGCGGCTATTACACGGAGGCGTCCAACAGCCGATCAGTTCCACTCATTCCACCAGGATGTAGGTACACGGCTCATGTTGTCTATAGTTCAACCAGGACTAGATGGTCTATACCGCGGTTCGATCACGTCCACATTGTTACTTTGGGACAGGAAGAGCTCTCAGCAAGGGAAGTGTCCAGGCGTCTCGGAATGAACCAAAGTGATCTTGTTTGGACATGGAGGAGATACAGAGTGACAGGAATTGTCGATGACATGCCTTGCTCAGGCCACCCAAGGGCTTAAACCTAACTAACCTAAGGACATCACACACATCCATGACCGAGGCAGGATTCGAACCTGCGACCGTAGCGGCCGCTCGGTTCCAGACTGTAGCGCCTAGAACCGCTCGGCCATTCCGGCCGGCGCGCAGCTTCATTCCCGATGTCTATGGCGAGGTCTGTCTTTGCAACCACGACACGATGCAGCGCGGTACAGATGGGCCCAACAGCATACCGAATGGACCGCTCGGGATTGGCATCACGTTCTCTTCACCTATGAGTGTCGCATATGCCTTCAACCAGACAATCGTCGGAGACGTGTTTGGAGGCAATCCGGTCAGGCTGAAAGCCTTAGACACACTGTCCAGCGAGTGCAGCAAGATGGAGGTTCCCTGCTGTTTTCGGGTGGCATTATGTGTGGCCGACGTACGCCAGTGATGGTCATGGAAGGCGCCGTAACGGCTGCACGATACGTGAATGCCACCCTCCGACCGATAATGCAACCATATCGGCAGCATATTGGGGAGGCGTTAGTCTTCATGGACGACAATTCGCTCCCTCATCGTGCACATCTTGTGAACGACTTCGTTCAGGATAACGACATCGCTCGACTAGAGTGGCCAGCATGTTCTCCAGACATGAATCCTATCGAACATGCCTGGGAAAGATTGAAAAGGACTGTTTATGGATGACATGACTCACCAACCACTCTGAGGGATCTATGCCGAATCGCTGTTGAGGAGTGGGACAATCTGGACCTTGATGAACTTGATGAACTTGTGGATAGTATGGTACGACGAATACAGGCATGCATCAGTGCAAGAGGACGTACTATTGGGTATTAGAGGTACTGGTGTGTACAGCAATCTGGGCCACCACCTCTGAAGGTCTCGCTGTATGTTGGTACAACATGCAATGTGTGGTTTCCGTGAGCAGTAAAAAGGGCGGAAATGATGTTTATGCTGATTTCTATTCCATTTTTCTGTACAGGTTCCGGAACTCTCGGAACCAAGGTGATGCGAAGTTTATGCCTACATGACTGATTATGGAAGTGAAACAGAAGAAGATGAATCTAGGTATCGGCACGTACCCCATCTGATCAGAAGTGTCCGGACTCCCCTGCTTAATACGAAATTGACCACTAGATGCCAGCAGAGGCTGACCCACCAGCAAAAAAGGAGGCTGAGAGTATTGCGTTGTCAGTAGACAAGCAATAGCACTAGAACGGGTTGGTCAGGAGAGGTCAGTGAGTTCGAATGTACGAGGGCTATCCACAAAGTACATTACGTTTTCGTTTGTGTCCGTTAGGGGCGGGGCTAGCGCGGCCATCTTGGTGTCATGGCATTCCGCCGCTCAGTCGGCATCCTGCCGTGCTAGTGAGAGGTTTGTGCTGTACTCCGTTGAGTTACTGTGACAGTTTGAAATGTCAGCGTTAATTTAAAATGCCGCGAAATGTGAAGTGCGTGCTGTAATAAGGTTTCTGACTGCAAAAAACTGTACACCGATAGAAATCCATCGGCAGCTTTGTGAAGTGTATGGGGACAACATAATCACTGAAGGTGGAGTGTGTCAATGGGTCATAAAATTTAAAAATGGCCGAACTAACGTTCACGACGAAGAGCGAAGTGGAAGACCCAGTATAGTGACTGCCGAACTTGTCGAAAAAGCCGATGCCGCGGTCCGTGAAAACCGTAATTTCACAATAACGGAACTCTCTTTGAGTTTTCCACAAATTTCACGAAGTTTGTTGCACGGAATCATTACCGAAAAGCTTGGTTACCACAAGTTTTGTGCAAGATGGATACCTAAAATCTTGACAGAGATTCACAAAAATCAGTTTTTGGACGCTTACGAGAAAGATGGCGACTCATTACTCGATCGCATCGTTACTGGTGATGAAACATGGGTTAAGCATGTGAACTGCGAGACAAAATTGCAGTCAATGCAGTGGGGGCACACAAATTCCCCCCAAAAACCCAAGAAATGCATGCAGACAATGTCAGCAAGGAAGGTGATGGCGACTGTCTTTTGGGACAGAAAAGGTGTGATTTTTGTGGATTTCCTGGAAAGAGGCACTACAATAAACTCTCAAAGGTATTGCAAAACTCTGCACAACCTCAGAAGAGCAATACAAAACAAGCGCAGGGGAAAGTTGGGCTAATAGATCTTGCTGATTCACGACAACGTCCGGGCCCACACGGCTAATGCCACTCATGAAGTTCTCGAATCTTTTAAGTGGGAGTTGTTTCCTCATCCGCCGTACAGTCTCGACCTGGCACCGAGCGAATTCCACTTATTCCCACCAATGAAGAAGTGGTTGGCTATGCAGAGTTTTGATGACGACGCACAGCTTCAAGAAGAGGTAACCACGTGGTTGAAGGCGCAGGCGGCCGAATTTTACGACGAAGGAATTTCCAAGTTCGTCCATCGCTACGATAAGTGCCTTAATTTAAATGGAAACTATGTAGAAAAGTAGTATTTAAGTGTGGCTTTCATCTGTATATAATAAAAAAAAAAATTCCAATACGTTATTTATTTTTAATTCCAAAACATAATGTACTTTGTGGATAGCCCTCGTAGACTAGTCATTCGAAGTCATTTGATTAACAAATACAGCAGGATCTTTCTTGAAGCACGTACATGAAATGTATTGGGAGTTGAGAATACAAACAACTGTCAGCTATATAAGGAAATGAAACAATGAAAATTTGTGCCAGACCTGGACTCGAACCCGGATTTCCCATTTCAGACGAGCAGTCGCCTTAACCGCTTTGGGTATCCGTGCACGACTCATGGCCAGGCCTAAACTTCCATATGTCGTCGTTCCTGCGTCACAACCTGTACTCTTAGGTCCATAAGGGAATGATGAAAATGAAAATTTGTGCTGAACTGGAACTCAAACCTGGATTTCCCACTTCAGACGAGCAGTCACCTTAACTGCTTTGGCTATCCGTGCACGACTCATGGCCAGGCCTAAACTTCCATATATCGTCGTTCCTGCGTCACAACCTGTACTCTTTAATGTCACCACCTGGTATCAGTGGAAAAAAAAATATTGCAATGGCTGTGGTATTAAGAAGAATGCTGCAATGCTCCTTGGCACATGCATGCATTCAAAAGCGGTTAAGGCGACAGCTCGCATATAGAGGGAAATCCGGGTTCGAGTCCCGATCCGGCACAAATTTTCTTCGCCATCATCCTTATACAGCTGAGAGTTGTTCGTACTAGCAACTGCGGATACATTTCATGTACTTCATAACGGCTGTAGTCACCGCTGTTCCTGTTCCTTCAGACAAGCACACATGTCTGAAGGATACAACAAAGGCATTGCAATTCCACAATTCTGGAGCTGCCCAAGTCGACTGCTGGTGATGTGATTGCGAAGTGGGAACACGTGGCAGCAACCATAGATAAACCAAGAACAGACAAGCCTAATGTACTGATGCACAGGGACCGTTGAGCATTGCGGAGAGTGGTTGTGCAAAACTGCAAGAAATCAGCGCAAGGAGCCACCCGCGAGTTCCAAACTGCTGGCAGCGGTCCAGCTAGCACAAGGACTGTGCGTATGGAGTTAGAAAGAATGGAGTACCATGGTTGAGCAGCTCTTCATAAGCCACACACTTCTGTAACCAATAACTTATTTCAATACACACAGTCGTGATCGCATTTAAGTTGTTAAATGTAAATGTCGTGTGACTAGGGCCTCCTGTTGGGTAGACCGTTCGCCGGGTGCAACTCTTTCGATTTGACGCCACTTTGGCGACTTGTGCGTCGATGGGGATGAAATGATGATGATTAGGACAACACAACACCTAGTCCCTGAGTGGAGAAAATCTCCGACCCAGCCGGGAATCGAACCTGGGCCTTTAGGATTGACATTTTTTCGCGCTGACCACTCAGCTACCGGGGGCGGACATTTAAGTTGTTTATTTTTATTTTCAGATGATCGGTTTCGATCTTCTAAGAGATCATCTTCAGATCCTATATTACTTGATGACCATAGGTAGCCGGACGGAGTGGCCGAGCGGTAGTAGGCGCTTCTGTCTGGAACCGCGCAACCTCTACGGTTGCAGGTTCGAATCCTGCCTCAGGCACGGATGTGTGTGATGTCCTTAGGTTAGCTAGGTTTAAGTAGTTCTAAGTTCTAGGGGACTGATGACCTCAGAAGTTAAGTCCCATAGTACTCAGAGCCATTTGAACCATTTTTTGACCATAGGAACCGTTGGCATGGAGCAGGGCCATCTGTGCAGAGGTGGAGAACACGGTAGCAGTGCTCCCCTTTCAGCCACGTGGTGGAGGTTTTCTCGGGTGGTGAATATCTACATGCAAAGAAATAGCACCCTAGACAGGTCTGGCATCGTCTCTCATCGGCGAGTGTCAGGAACTTTTACTGTATATCTATTTGATCAGGAAGAAAATGCATAAAAATACACTACTGGCCATAAAAATTGCTACGCAAAGAAGAAATGCAGATGATAAAAGGGTATTCATTGTACAAATATATTATACTAGAACTGACATGTGATTACATTTTCACGCAATTTGGGTGCATAGATCCTGAGAAACCAGTACCCAGAACAACCACCTCTGGCCGTAATAACGGCCTTGATACGCCTGGGCATTGAGTCAAACATAGCTTGGATGGCGTGTACAGGTACAGCTGCCCATGCAGCTTCAACACGAATCCACAGTTCATCAAGAGTAGTGACAGGCGTATTGTGACGAGCCAGTTGCTCGGCCACCATTGACCAGACGTTTTCAATTGGTGAGATATTTGGAGAATGTGATGGCCAGGGCAGCAGTCGAACATTTTCTGTATCCAGAAAGGCGCGTACAGGATCTGCAACATGCGGTCGTGCATTATCCTGCTGAAATGTAGGGTTTCGTAGGGATCGAATGAAGGGTAGAGCCACCGGTCGTAACACATCTGAAATGTAACGTCCACTGTTCAAAGTGCCGTCAATGCGAACAAGAGGTGACCGAGACGTGTAACCAATGGCACTCCATACCATCACGCCGCCAGTATGGCGATGACGAATACACGCTTCCAACTTGCATTCACCACAATGTCGCCAAACACGGATGCGATCATCATGATGCTGTAAAAAGAACCTGGATTCATCCGAAAAAATGGCGTTTTGCTATTCGTGCACCCAGGTTCGTCGTTGAGTACACCATCGCAGGCGCTCCTGGCTGTGATGCAGCGTCAAGGGTAACCACAGCCGTGGTCTCCGAGCTGATAGCCCATGCTCCTGGAAACGCCGCCGAACTGTTCGTGCAGATGGTTGTTGTCTTGCAATCGTCCCCATCTGTTGACTCAGGAATCGAGACGTGGCTGCACGATCCGTCACAGCCATGCGGATAAGATGCCTGTCATCTCGATTGCTAGTGATACGAGGCCGTTGGGATCCAGCACGGCGTTCCGTATTACCCTCCTGAACCCACCGATTCCATATTCTGCTAACAGTCATTGGATCTCGACCAACGCGAGCAGCAATGTCGCGATACGATAAACCGCAATCGCGATGGGCTACAATCCGACCTTTATCGAAGTCGGAAACGTGATGGTACGCATTTCTCCTCCTTACACGAGGCATTACAACAGCGTTTCACCAGGCAACGCCGGTCAACTGTTGTTTGTGTATGAGAAATCGGTTGGAGACTCGTGTCAGCACGTTGTAGGTGTCGCCACTGGCGCCAACCTTGCGTGAATGCTCCGAAAAGCAAATCATTTGCAAATCACAGCACCTTCTTCCTGTCGGTTAAATTTCGCGTGTGTAGCCCGTCATCTTCGTGGTGTAGCAATTTTAATGGCCAGTAGTGTGTATCATTTCCTCAGGGTACCATATTAGGACCAACAGTATTCTCGCCGTACATCACAGATTTTCTCAATACTTTTAGTCACGAGGAAAACATTCTATTTGCTGATAATAACATTAAATCAAGTAATCAAAGTCATGCAATATTAGCTAGAGGCGACTTTAACATACAGAGTATAGACTGGGACGTCTATGGATTAATTGCAGGGGATACATAGAGACAGTCTTGCGAAGTGGACCGATGACCGTTGCAGTCTGGTCCCTTTAATCCCACAAACCAATCTTGCGAAGTAACACGTTTACCCAAAGCAGTCTTGAACAGCTAGTTCGACAGCCCTCACTCAACGGAAATGTTTTAGACCTTGTAGCTACAAGCAGGCTTGAACTTGTCGACAGTGTGAGTAAAGAGACAGGGATTAATGATCATTATGTCATCATAGCGACGATGTTTGCTAACGTTAATAAACCCACGAAGAAAGCTAGGACAGTATTTTTATTAGAAACTGCAGATACGCAGTTGTTAGCAGCCCACTTAGAAAATGAATGGACGTCATTTAGTTCCAGCATGATGGACGTAAAGGAATTATGGGCAACGTTTAAACGAATTGTAAGTAGCGCACGGAAGAAATTTGTGCCGAGGAAGTGGATTAAGAACAAAAATTCGTTAATTGCTGAGGAAGCAGAGACTGTTTCTCTCGCGGTTCAAAAAGTACGCTCAAATAACGATAGCCAAAAGTTAGAAGAGATTTATGTGTCTGTAAAAAAATCGATGTGCGAAGCATACAGCTGCAACCGTCTTACTTCAGCTAAAGATGTTGTTGAGAACCTGAGAAAATTTTAGTCCTGCGTAAAATCGATATGAGGGTCGAAGCCTTCTGTTCAGTCACTCGTTGACCAGTCTACATCCAACTCTATATCAATATTTCACAAGCCACCCGATGGTGTGCGCCGCAGGATACTTCTCGTATCACTTAACTGATCCCCCGTCTCTATTCCATTTGCAAATGGCACGTGGGAAGAATGACGTCGGTAAGCCTCTGTATTGGCTCTAATTTCTCCAATTTTCTCGTTGTGGTCCTTTCGCGAGACGTCCATTCTGGTATGGCAAAAGAATACAGCAAAAGGAAAGCCGAAATTTTAAATCTCGCGTTTAAGGAATCGTTCACGCACAAGCATACCGTCGTTTGACCGTCGTACAAACTTCCATGTGGATGACATAGTAACGGGAAACCTAGGCGCAGAGAAGCAACTGAAAAGGTTCAGTACAAATAAGTCGCCAGGTCCAGATGAAATTTCGATTCGGTTTTGTAGAGAGTACTCTAAGGCACTGACCTCTTACTCAGCTTGGCATTTATCGCGAATCTTTCGCCCAGCGCAAACTTACAAGCGACTGGAAAAAGGTCAGCTGAATCCTGTATGTAAGTAGAGTAAAAGAACGGACCCGGAAATTTACAGACGAGTATCATTAACATCAGTTTGATGCAGAATTCTCGAACATATTCTCAGTTGGAATACGAGAAATTTCCTTGAGACGAAAGAGCTTCTGTCCACAAATCAACACGGATTTAGAAAGCATCGCTCGCGCGAAACGTAGCTTGCCCTTTTCTCACATGATATCCTGATAACCATGGATGGAGGGTGCTCCGTTATAAGTGAGTGGAAGGGCTAGGTTGAGTGTGATACTTTTCTTCTAAACACAGCACACTTTTATTTCAAAAAACTCCCATTAAAAGTCAATGTTCAAAACCCTCATTCACTGAATGTAAGACAACAATTTAAAACGGAAAATTGATATACCTCCACAATTTCCTCAGAAATTAGAAAATGCAACTACAATAATTTATGAACAGGCGCAATAATAAAATAGATTTAACAATACAAATTTATAAATCGTCATTATTATACGTATATGGAAAATATTGCTGTGACATGAATAGCATTAAGCCTCAATAATGTAAAATTATTTGTTACGTAAACAACCATCGACATTCGTTATTTAGGGCCCGATAGTCAATAATCGGTCTCACCCTGCCCTGTGGCTTAGGCACTGCAAATATAGGAGTACCGGGATTTGGATGGCCTAATAACTCCGTCACGTAACATCTCGTCTATAGCCACGTTCAACTGTCTCATTCTACATGGGGGAATCTGTATGGGGGATGCTACACCGGAATGTTGTCTGTTAATTCAATTTCTTACTCTGGCCTCTTAACCTCACCTAAGTATATCCCTAAATCCTTCACATAAATCAACAATCTATTTCCTCTGTTTGGCTGGTAAATGTTCAAGATATTAGGTCGGAACATTCGGTATCAGCTGATTTAGTAACTTGGTTTTGACGTGAAACTTCCTGGCAGATTAAAATTGTGTGCCGGACCGAGACTCGAACTCAGGAGCTTTGTCTTTCGCGGGCAAGTGCTCTACCAACTGAGCTACCCAAGCACGACTCACGCCCCGCCCTCACAGCTTTACTTCTGGCAGTATCTCGTCTCCTACCTTCCAAACTTTAAAGAAGCTCTCCTGCGAACCTGCAGAACTAGCACGCCTGAAAGAAAGGATATTGCGGAGACATGGCTTAGCCACAGACTGGGGGATGTTTCCAGAATGAGATTTTCACTGTGCAGCGGAGTGTGCGCTGATATGAAATTTCCTGGCAGATTAAAACTGTGTGCCGGACCGAGACTCGAACTCGGGACCTTTGCCTTTCGCGGGCAAGTGCTCTACCATCTGAGCTACCCAAGCACGATTCACGCCCCGTCCTCACAGCTTTACTTTTGCCAGTATCTCGTCTCCTGCTGGTGCTGAACTCATGCCCCTCCTATCCGCATCCTCATCTGAGGATGATACGGCGGTCGGATGGTCCCGATGGGCCACTTGTGGCCTGAAGACGGAGTGCTTAACTGGGAATTTCCACATAAAATCAGCACTTCGAATCTTAACTTCAGAAGTGGCCAAAATCCACAACTCTGCGGAACTGGCCAGCTTACAAGGCCACATACAATCGCAGGAGCTTACACTGCTCACGACATTTGGAAACCAAATCTTCACTGATCAAAGAAACAGAACTTCCCGTATTGAAAAGGCCACAAACGGGCTCCTCATTTATAGTCAAACTTACAAAGGAGGCTCGACCTCTAGGAACAGCAATTAAACTTCCGCAAAGGGGCCTCTTTCGTGATTCCCCGCTGATATGTTGTCTAATATTGGTTAAATTTTCCTGCCTTGTACAATTCCTTGTTAAGCGACCACCCTTTTTACACCTAAAACATTTTATTGCTAATGAATCCAGCCCCTGGCTTTGGTTGCTACCTTCAGCCTTCTGCCATGTAGTACGAAAGCCCTACTCCAGTTTTTCGTCAGGGTGCCATACAGCTTGCACACGAATCACCATCTCTTATAACTGACGGAAATTTTGTGGCCGATCATAGAAAAGCAACTTGCAGGGGTCACAAGGACACATGACTTCAAGGACATTTTCAACAATTTGCCCCTCTCTTCAATCTAAATACAAACTTTTAGCGCTATCTTTGATTCTCTTAGTGTGCCCTTTAACGGTTCTTCACATCGCTGCCTTTACCGATTAGATAGTGCGTCAAATAATATCCAAAAATTAGCTCCCAAAATGCTTAAAAGACGGTTTCCGCCGCATGGCCTCGAGCAAAGCGTACCCCAAGCTACTGCCCACTATGGGGCTTAGCAACTGATGACAATGTTGACGTGAGGGTGTTGTATTCTGCCTGATCATCAAATATGAGTTGCCTAGGAAACCTGCTTCTCAGATCGTTAGACAACAATTCAAGCAAATCGGATTAATGAGAATACTTAACTTTGAGAAATACATAGACATGTCGCAAGCAAATGGCGACAGAAAATTAAGAAGTCTCTTCAGTACACACAGTTCGTAATACACGTGAAGTAATACAGTGGATGCTTCTATCCAGATCGCTGGCCTTGACGCTTCTGTAGAACTCGTAGAACTGGCTGCGGCCAGGCGGCTCGGCGCTTATGTCCTCTTCATTTACAGGGCGCTGCCGTCCTGGAGAGGGGTTGGTAAGCGTGCAGTTGGTTGACGTCGTCTCACAGCCCTCTCTGCTCTAACGTTTCCTCCTGGCGTGCCGGAACTTGACGTTACGCCGGAACAGAGGGCGTGCTTAATTCACTTTGGACAAATTCCCCAACCATCGGTTCGCACTAGTAAATCACTCAGCTGTTCAGACAGTACGAGAATTTTCATATGGAGTTGGACAGTGTGACGCTGCAAACATCCAAACTGCTACCCCTGAAACTACTGCAAAGGCTGCTGCGCATCTTTTGTAACCTTAATATATTTGTCTGGCTTCTCCACAGGCAACCCTTCATTGTGGTTGCACCTATGGTACAGCTATCTGTATCGCTGAGCATGGATACCACCTCATCTCAGCAATGTCTGAGGTTCATGGGGCCGATCAGACATATGAGTGTGAAATATATATCACATATGCATGCATTCAACATCTCCTCCTCGACCTTTGGATCGATTTCAACCACACTTGGTCTGGGGATGATAATGGGGTGATAGACAAAGAGAGAGAGAAGATGGGAGATGGACAGACCCAGAGGGGCTGTTTTGTGGAGACGGACAAAGATGGGGCGAAGAGATGGACAGAGAGAGGGGGGAGGAGTAGATGGACAGAGAGAGAGAGGAGGAGGAGGAGGAGGAGGAGGAGATGGAAGAATACAGGTGAGAAGAAGGGGAAGTGTAGGGATCAGTTATAAGACAGAGAGAGGTAATGGGCAGGTGGAGATGGGATGGGATGTGGGGAGGTAGGTGGAAGAGGAACAGGTTATGAGGATGTAGGTGGAAGGGGTAAAAGATGTGAGGAAGGAGGTAGAAGAGGAGAGACAGGAATAGATGGGGGAAGGTAGATTAGGCGATAGATTTAAATTTTTCCTGATTGCACAGTACCGCAGTGTAGGTTCCACTGTGGCTCCTCTCCCCAACGTGTTTGTGTGTGTGTGTGTGTGTGTGTGTGTGTGTGTGTGTGTGTGTTGTGTGAAGGGGGGGATGGGGTGCAAAGACAGTGACATACCGGCCCATCTCTGTAGCGCCTGAAGCAATTTTTGAAAAACTTGCCCCATGTATCACGTGAGACCCCCCAATAGCATCCTATGATTGACATTTTAAGTGCAAAATGTATGGTTGAATAAAATCGTACCTCACGGATACCTGGAGCAACTGAACATAATTTGGTATATAAATGACTCATTTTTTGTAAGTAAGTGGTATGGAACCAAGACACTACATATACCCCTAGGGATGGGTATGAGAAGAGATGGACATGCAAAAACATTGTGAAGCAGTCCGTTGGTATTTCTTTGCTGCATTTGATTGAGCTGGAACATTTTTAAAAATATGAAGTTCAATTGTCTCTTACGTGTGCTGTTGAGTGTATCAACCGGCTTGCGAGAATGAGCATTGTAGCGAGCCAGTATTTTCGCCAACGTGTTTCGGGACCTAAGATCAAGCCATAGGCCTGAATACCATAGACAAATTTAACGTCCTCTCTGGGGTCGTACGGTGTAAAACAGCAGAGATTCAAACATACATGTGTGCAGTACATTTATATATGCGACACAGGCGTACTCGGGTGTAGCCGCTAGCTGAAGTTACTTGTAATATAAAGAATAATTATCTTTGTGATTTGATAGGCAGCCATGCATCAGGATCGCTCTCCAACGCTTCCGTGAAACAGTGAAACATGATGCTATGTGACTTTGTCTTATTCATTTGTGTATTACGTTCAGGAACTGTCGAATGATGTGTACTTTTAAGTACGCGTCTACGTGCACCTTTAGCTACTATACTAAGTAATTTTTATAAGAGTGAACGTTTGATGACGATGGAAATTTCGAAGACTGGCGCTCTTTGGTAAGCTCGGGAGTGGTTTTATTCCCGTTCATCCGGAAGAAGAATTTCATATAAAAAGTATTTCATATGGTACTCTTTGCACCCCTTCTGAAACTACGTATAGCCCAAATATAGCCCAAATATTTCATGAGCGTCGGCTATTCGTATTAGACTGCGCGAACACGTTATATGAGTAAAGAGGACAGGAACGCTGAAGGCGATCACAACATTGATTTTCTCTTAGCAAAAAACGATAAATAACCTAAAGTTACTAAAAAAGAGAAGCATCTTCTGTTTCGTGAAAAGCAACTTTTCTAGACAAAAAATAATTTCACTGAACAATAAAAAACAGTTCAGCGTTATCACATACAGATAACGAAGGCATGACGAAGATAACTGAATATTAAAATGTGCTCTGAAGTACGAAAAAATTATATTCTCTGGTTCGATTTGCAGTATGGTCGGGAATAATGTTTCGTAGTGACGGTTTAATGAAAATCAGCGATATGCATTTCACAGCAACTTTTAGAACGGAGTGTTCTAGGAAGTGTTACACAGATCACAGCAACAAGAAAGCAGTCTTTTTCTTTTATTTCGGGACTACATCCCTCCCCACCTCCATCGCCACCACCCCCACAACACACAGGGATAGGAGAGAGGGAGAGGGAAGGGGGAGTGTGAGAGTAGAAGCTTGATGCCTTGTAGCCATTAATGTTTCAATAGTGCGATTAATATTTCATAGCTGGATAGTGAAGACTACGAGTGTCATGGAAGAACGTGTGAATCTTCCAGCGTACGTAGTTTGCAGCGAGGAAATCTCTCCTCTTAACCGACTGCCTCTAAAATCGTTGCGGATCCCTTGTACCACCTCTTCTGTGGTGACCGCAGAGCCACAATGGACGCCCGTCGAGCATTTCGGTTTACTGCCTGGAGCGTTTACGAGCCGCAGCCGAAGGCCGGTGACTTTTACGCTGCCCGAGCTGCGACCCTTAGCTCCACAGAGCAGTCGAGAGTATTTTGTTGGCCAGAGGTGCTGTAGGGGCTCGTTGCCCCTGAGGAGTCAGTAAGAAACCTTGTTGCAGCTTCGAGAAACGATGTGAAATTAAGTTAGGAAAGTGATTGAAATGTCCAGTAGCAGGGAAGTACGGTAACTGTAGGAAATGTTTACAGCTTCCTTTCGTGTTTGCGCCAAATATCCTGTTAGAATATTGCTCTTATTTCAGTTTAGAGTATTATTTATGCATGGATCTTTCGATTATGTAGCTTGCAACAGTAAGGAATTCTGCTACGCTCTGTTCCTGGCCAGCGGTCTTCAAACGGCGAACAAACACCCATAGCACATTGACGGACACTTCCAAGACGCGATTGATCGCGTAGCCCACTGAGTCGTGAATTGGTGTTTCAATTGAAGGCTAGGGGAGAAAGACTACATTCCTCACTTAAACGTTTTGTAATCCTATTATTTCGTTTTTTATCTACCATTATTACTGTTCCCTCTTGTTTCTTAGAACATTACCTGTCTTTCCCTATAGCTAACACCTGCTTTTCCGAGAATTTCGAACAGATTCAACTACTTTACTTTGTCGAGCGCTAAAAAAGGAAATGATCGTATGGCATTACTGCGGGTCTTATTCCAGTCGATGCCACATAATGAAATGATGATGAAGACAACACAACACCCAGTCCACGAGCGGAAAAAATCTGCAGCCCGGCCGGAAATCGAACCCGGGCCCGCTGCATGGGAAGCAAGCAAGTAACCACTTTTTTCTGATCTCATTTTGTTCTATATTTCAATATTATTCGTTGAATTTGTTTGGGGCAGACGTCCGATGACACCAGTTCAGGTTGTTTGTTGATCTGTTCACTCAGGTTTTTTTAATTATAGAGCGCAGTTAATCGTCTGACCAGAGATGCTGAGCTACCGTGCCGGCTCAGCTAAGCAGGCGGACTGTCGACCGCTTTTCTAGGTAGACAACTCCTATGACAAAAATGGCTCTGAGCACTATGGGACTTAACATCTGAGGTCATCAGTAGTAGAGGGACAAGGTTCGCATCAAGACACGCCGAATTGTTGCCAAATTTATTCATAGTGGCTGTGATGAAGTCATCCAAGGTGGCGGCATGTAGACTTGCCAACATCGCATGACGTCATCAAAGATGGCGGATTTTGGCGGGAGAATAGTCCAATTGTGCTATATCCACTAACCTAACCTCAAGAAAAAATGGCAGGAAGTTTGAATTTTGGCGGGAGAATAGTCCAATTGTGCTAAGGCCAATAACCTAAGCCTCCAGAAAAATAAATGGCGGGAAGTTTGAATTCCAACATGATAATGCATGCAAAACCGTACTTCTCTTTATTATTATTATTCACTATTATTGATTATCATTTATTAACATTCTTTATCATTCATTATTATTTATTATAATTTATTACTATTTATTATCATTTATCATTATTTATTATCATTTATTATTATTTATTATCATGTATTGTTATTGACCTGCCTCCACTAGAAAATTCCCTCCAAATTCAAATTCCAACATGATAAAGGCTGCAAAACCTTACTTTTGTTTATTATTCATTATCATTCATTATCAATAAAATGGTTCAAATGGCTCTGAGCACTATGGGACTTAACATCTATGGTCATCAGTCCCCTAGAACTTAGAACTACTTAAACCTAACTAACCTAAGGAAATCACACAACACCCAGTCATCACGAGGCACAGAAAATCCCTGACCCCGCCGGGAATCGAACCCGGGAACCAGGGTGCGGGAAGCGAGAACGCTACCACACGACCACGATCTGCAGACCATTCATTATCATTTATTAACATTCATTATCATTCATTGTCATTTATTATCATTCATTATCATTCAATATCATTTATTATCATTCATTATCAGTCATTATCACTTATTATCATTCATTATCATTTATTATTATAGGCCTACCTCCACTAGAAAATCGCGCCAAATTCAAATTCCAACACGATGTTTTCTCGAAAACTGTACTTCCATGTTTATTATCATTTATTATTTATTCAAGATGTCCGATTTTCTCGGTGAGAAAGCCATTCTCCTTACATCCATAACAAAAATCGATCACAAGTTCAAGTCCCAACACCATAATTGATTACATGTACGAGTTTTCTCCGTCACTTAGCTTTTTTCACTGGTAGCCTATCATAGTCGCGTCAAATAATAAACTGCACTTATAGTAACATAATTCACGTCTTTGATTTTTCCGGGGGAAGGGACTGAAGACTTTATTTCAAGCAGTACGGTCATCACTTGTTCTCCAACACAGTCAGCACACACATCTTTGATATCGCAGTGCAGTCACCACGACGTCTGCGCTCCAACTGAATTAGTTCAAATCCTCGCCACGCCCAGGCCAGCGCACGGAGACACTGCCTACGCCAGTCACGTGAGGCGGCTGGCCACTAGCGCGGGGTGCGTGCCCAGCGGTCGCTCCTATGTCGTGAACATGTTTTCGCTGGACACGCTAGAACTTGTCCAGTTTGACGTCACAGCGGCCCCTTGTCCGCTCACCACGTGCATTCGTCGCCTCCGCACGTTTCCCGCCAAAATTGTCTGCCTCGGAGCTGAATCACACAACGGTCGGCCGTTTCCCTGCAACACTTTCGGCGCCACGTTCAAACCTGTCGATGCCGACCGCTCACCGTCCACCACGTGTCCCTGTGCGAGCGAGAACGCAGTGCTACACTTTTGGCGGCAAAGTTTGCTCGACAGTGGAATCCGCCATGACTATATAACAGCACGTTTGGACTGCACTAGAACGCCTGCTAATTGACTCGCTCTCGCGTGCGCGTAATAACTGTACAATCGCTGCACAGCCGCCCCGCTTAGTCACACACCCTCTATGCACGCGACGGACGTAGCCTTGTGTAAATACCTGGAAAATGACTCTTTATTTCAGACATTACGGTCATGCAGGTGTGTCCCAACTGACTTCTCCATGCTCAAACAGCGAGACTCCAGAGCGCAGCTGATGTATGCGTGGCCGGCTGAACCCGCTCCATCGACAGCTTCCTGGCCGGCTGACATCAAGTGACCAGCAGTGCCCGACCAGCGCACCAGGTAGGCGGCGAGCGGCGCCTCAGAGTCCGACTACGTAAGCATCTTTCTGCGCCTGCGAGCACTTAACCCTGGACACGATGGAACCTGTCGACCGCGTGCCGGACAAAGGATACGTTGCTAGAGTTTGAGCGACAGTGGAATCCACAATGACCGTATAACAGCGCGTTTGCTCATCGCGAGAACGCTCGCTAATTCACTCTCACCACCCCGCTATATTAAATAATTGAATTTACAATTACATATACATATGCAAACGTGTTCAACTCCCTAATTTCAACTACTTTTCGAGGACCAGTCCGCCACCTCCTCCTCCTAGGAACCAGCGCCTAGTTTGAAATCTGCCAGTAAACAAAGCTCACTTGTGCTTCCGCCATCAACCTAAAAAAATTGTTTCAAACTAAGCCACCAACACTCAACCTCTTCCTACATGTTTCTGGTAAACGGGCTCACCCTGCACTAGGTCCATGGACCAAGGAACGAATTTACTTTATTTAGGAATGGAGTATTTGTATCACACTGACATGTCCCACATCATACAGACCTGCAAAACACTCCTACATAACTCATTTATAATGTTCTAGACACACACTTGCTAATTGTAAACAGTTAATAATAACTCATAGCACAGCCTACAGACATGCGAACCGCTCGTAAATAATGCAAAACATTTACCTCCAAATAGCCAAACAACTGCTAATTTTCGGAAATAATTTCAGTGCATAGGCTGATGGAAGGAGGAACGAGTGGACTTTATTTATTTGCGACATATCTTTTTGAAACTTTTACTTCTCATAAGTTTCGATATGTAACACTGACATAAGGCAGTTTATGAACTCCAGTAGTGCACTACACTTGGCAACACAACCACACCCATCAAGATATTCATTCCATTCCAGACCTGTAACTCCTCTACAGATAAATTTGTCCAGTTATTTGCCTACTCACTCACATTCTGACCAGATTGCCGTTATTGCGCAAAAACAGCTCCGACTGCGCTGTGCTGCTCGGGGAAGTAAGGAAGGGCTGCGCTCTATTTATTTGGAGCCCTTTTATTTAGTTGTGGAGTATATATGTCACAAAAAACCCGCACTGATCCGACTGTGGTCATCTGACACAGGCCACAAACACGTAAACAACTCCTAATTTCACCACACAATAGCAAACAGCTCTTAAATAATACAGTACACAATATCAGCAGACGAGCTCTGTACTCTTAAACTCACAAAATAAAGCACCGCACAGTGCACAGACATGCTCGCAAAATAGTGCAACAGACGCGCCCAAACACCACCAGCTGCCAAACCGACCAAAAGTCTCTGCTCGACCTCTCCCAAACATGACCTCAACACAGTCGCATTCGCACCTATCACCGGAGAAACTGATATCGCCTATGCGCCTTAGATTACGCTCCAAGGCAGGCTGCGCGCGCGTGCGGTCGGCAGGGAAGGGGGGATTTCAGCTTCGGAGCGCTCGAGACAGCCGACACATTTCAAAGCTTCATTGTTCTTCTCATGTATACCACCAGCATCTCAGGTCTGGACCTGCCTTCACGTCTATTGGCAGAATAGCTCATAGCTCACTGACACACTCGATTAACGCGGCCGGGAAAACATTTACTACTCGCATGCAACCGAGATGGTGACGGAAAACCAATCACTCTGATCTGCGCTGCAGGCGCGTGTAATCATTGAGAACACTCTATTTACTTTTTCGAACAACTTATTTAACCATACAGTATATCTATCACGCTATCACAAAACACCAATCGCAGTTGTGCCCTGGGCCATGTTGCACTGCCCACAGACACGCACCCAATCATAATTTCAGTGCACACTATAGCAAACTGCTACTAAATAATACATCACACAGATGTGTAGATACGCTCAGTACTCATAAACTATCTTAATAACGCATAGCAGAGCCTGCAGATCCGCTCACAAAATAACTCAGCAGACGTGCGCAGGTAGCCCCACTCTGCACCCTGCCCACAGGATCGTGAAGTCACCCATCTGTCTGATTTCAGACCTCGCACAGCCCCTGCTCGGCTTCCGCAAGCGCGAGTTGGCGCGGTCAACGCGCTCTTCAGCGTTCAAAGCACACACATACGTCCGTCCAGGACGGTGATCCCAAGCCGCGACCACCGAACGCGGATGAAAGCCAGCTTTATATTAACGTAGCATAATTCAAAAGCGCAGCCTCCATACGCTAGACACATCATAGCAGCACATGTCTTTACCTCCTGTGACACTGCAGCACACTGCGCATTGCTCCTCACACGACATTACATGCCCCCTTACCTAAACATAACTACACATCCCTGCTCTCGCCTCGTCGTGTGACCAGCCATCTAAAAACCTTCTCAATATTGTTCTTACTTTACAACATTTTTTTAAAAAAATAAGATCTAATTTACACCTCCCACCGCACCTAATCTCACACCCATCCCACCATCAACACACGCAGACGTCCTCAACCCTATCTTGACACTCATACATCACCCCACAAACCATGACCATCAATCAATTTACCATTCTCATCCCCTCTTTTCGAATTACAAATGTAGCCTCTATCTAAACACCAATCAACTCATCTCTCTCGCGCTTTCAACAGCAAAATTAATTTTACACACACCCAGAAATACCAAACGCAATTAAACACTCAAACTTTTATACAGAGCATCAAGCACATACGACACTCACACCAATATTCAAAGCCTGGTCCATATGTACCACCTCCACCTTCAATTGAATATTATTACCATTGCCGCAACATTCTACCAGCGCTCGATTTGTACCTATTTTTCCGCTCTTAACTGTTGTCACTAGCAGTCGAATATCACTATCTATAAATTGCATAAATTTCCACATAAAAAAAATTCGCCCTGCTGTTTAGAGACTCCTATATCCGAACACAAAGCATCATTGAACTATCACTTGCTCTTATCTAATAACTCATCCATCAGGTCTGGGGGCAAGGTCATCCCTTTCATTCTTTCCTTCTTTCAGCAGCAGACAGCTTTTTTTTCCAGTGGTAGTTAAACTGCGCCATCAACTTAATATCACCATTTGCGAAACATATCTTCAAGTACATAAACACGCTTACTCAATTACACAGCGGTCTTTCTGAGGATATCACCTACGATGTTACAGTTCTTAATCCAATAACCACCGAAACAAGTACTAAATGCTCAAACTAATCCCATAGCGCCTTACAAAGCGAGTGTCCGAGCGCCGGCGCCGGCATGTCAAAGACACATAGCAGTCCATCTAAACAGCCGTCCACTCAGCCCCAGGTCCAGAATGCTGAAGTGGGCTCTCCCTATACCTGCTCTCCACAGTGCACAAATGGATTCCTGAATACCACAGATCTCTATCTCCCCCTTGCATCTCAAACAGGACATATAAACAGTGTCTCCCCCAGCCAGTGAACCCGATGTCATTCACCCTTCGCTGATAATTTCCACTCGCATATATAAAACCATATTCACTCCTCCCAAAACTCACTTAATAATAAAAAAGCATAGATGAGTATGCTTTTATCTTCACCCATCTGAACTCTGCAATTTAAGTCGGAGAAAGACATATCTATTACCTTCTGCAACCCGTCTATAAACAGAACGATCTCAGTTACTACAACAGGACCTTGTTTTGACCATTCGCCGGAAATGCTAGCAATGTTGTAGCCTCAAACTAGGTACAAGTACAACAGATCCTCAACACCCTATCATCTTTATCCTCTACCATCAAACAGTGAAAAAGTCACGAAGGCACCAATTCGATACACCTCCAGCGCAGAAAAACGGTATTCACAATACTCCCCCCGAATAACTCAGAGTGAAACCATCCAAGAATTCCTAACAGCTCACCAAATCCAATACCTCAAACTACAAATGCCTATATGAACAAGATCATATTAAATATACACATACGCTACAGAGACCCCTTTAAAGTTTGATCACCCGTACCCTAAGCGAATGAGAAGCTACCTCTGGCCCTTGTTCAAACAATGTTTTCTAACACGCTTTTGCACACTGCCGAGCATTTCGTCTTTCTGCCGCGACTTCGAAGTCATTGTCTGATTCTAAACAGACATTCACAGGGACTGATGGATGGTCTCTCACAGGAAACTATACCTTGCACCTTATAAATCATGTTCTTACAGTCGATAGCATAACACTGAATGATTTTAAATAGAGGACACCCACAACACAAGGAAAATACACTCCCGGAAATGGAAAAAAGAACACATTGACACCGGTGTGTCAGACCCACCATACTTGCTCCGGACACTGCGAGAGGGCTATACAAGCAATGATCACACGCACGGCACAGCGGACACACCAGGAACCGCGGTGTTGGCCGTCGAATGGCGCTAGCTGCGCAGCATTTGTTCACCGCCGCCGTCAGTGTCAGCCAGTTTGCCGTGGCATACGGAGCTCCATCGCAGTCTTTAACACTGGTAGCATGCCGCGACAGCGTGGACGTGAACCGTATGTGCAGTTGACGGACTTTGAGCGAGGGCGTATAGTGGGCATGCGGGAGGCCGGGTGGACGTACCGCCGAATTGCTCAACACGTGGGGCGTGAGGTCTCCACAGTACATCGATGTTGTCGCCAGTGGTCGGCGGAAGGTGCACGTGCCCGTCGACCTGGGACCGGACCGCAGCGACGCACGGATGCACGCCAAGACCGTAGGATCCTACGCAGTGCCGTAGGGGACCGCACCGCCACTTCCCAGCAAATTAGGGACACTGTTGCTCCTGGGGTATCGGCGAGGACCATTCGCAACCGTCTCCATGAAGCTGGGCTACGGTCCCGCACACCGTTAGGCCGTCTTCCGCTCACGCCCCAACATCGTGCAGCCCGCCTCCAGTGGTGTCGCGACAGGCGTGAATGGAGGGACGAATGGAGACGTGTCGTCTTCAGCGATGAGAGTCGCTTCTGCCTTGGTGCCAATGATGGTCGTATGCGTGTTTGGCGCCGTGCAGGTGAGCGCCACAATCGGGACTGCATACGACCGAGGCACACAGGGCCAACACCCGGCATCATGGTGTGGGGAGTGATCTCCTACACTGGCCGTACACCACTGGTGATCGTCGAGGGGACACTGAATAGTGCACGGTACATCCAAACCGTCATCGAACCCATCGTTCTACCATTCCTAGACCGGCAAGGGAACTTGCTGTTCCAACAGGACAATGCACGTCCGCATGTATCCCGTGCCACCCAACGTGCTCTAGAAGGTGTAAGTCAACTACCCTGGCCAGCAAGATCTCCGGATCTGTCCCCCATTGAGCTTGTTTGGGACTGGATGAAGCGTCGTCTCACGCAGTCTGCACGTCCAGCACGAACGCTGGTCCAACTGAGGCGCCAGGTGGAAATGGCATGGCAAGCCGTTCCACAGGACTACATCCAGCATCTCTACGATCGTCTCCATGGGAGAATAGCAGCCTGCATTCCTGCGAAAGGTGGATATACACTGTACTAGTGCCGACATTGTGCATGCTCTGTTGCCTGTGTCTATGTGCCTGTGGTTCTGTCAGTGTGATCATGTGATGTATCTGACCCCAGGAATGTGTCAATAAAGTTTCCCCTTCCTGGGACAATGAATTCACGGTGTTCTTATTTCAATTTCCAGGAGTGTAGAAGTGCCTGCTGGCGTTGTAGCCACTTCACTCGACAGTGATTGACCACCTCTACATTTAAACTCATATGTCGCAGTGTCCGAATAGTTTATAACTCTGCATTCGCGGCAGAAAGACGAAATGCTCGGCAGTGTGCAAAAGCGTGTTAGAAAACTCTGTTTGAACAAGGACCAGAGGCAGCTTCTCATTCCCTTAGAGTAAGGGTGATCAAACTTTAAAGGGGTCTCTGCAGTGTGTGTGTATATTTAATATGATCTTGTTCATATAGGCATTTGTAGTTTGAGGTATTGGATTTGGTGAGCTGTTAGGAATTCTTGGATGGTTGCACTCTGAGTTATTCGGGGGGAGTATTGTGAATACCGTTTTTCTGCGCTGGAGGTGTATCGAATTGGTGCCTTCGTGACTTTTTCACTGTTTGATGGTAGAGGATAAAGATGATAGGATGTTGAGGATCTGTTGTACTTGTACCTAGTTTGAGGCGTACAACATTGCTATCATTTCCGGCGAATGGTCAAAACAAGGTTCTGTTGTAGAAACTGAGATCGTTCTGTTTATAGACGGGTTGCAGAAGGTAATAGGTATGTCTTTCTCTGACTTAAATTGCAGAGATCAGATGGGTGAAGATAAATGCATACTCATCTATGCTTAGAAAGGGTGAATGCTTTTTTATTATTAAGTGAGTTTTGGGAGGAGTGAATATGGTTTTATATATGCGAGTGGAAATTATCAGCGAAGGGTGGATGACATCGGGTTCACTGGCTGGGGGAGACACTGTTTACATGTCCTGTTTGAGATGCAAAGGGGAGATAGAGATCTGTGGTATTCACGAATCCATTTGTGCACTGTGGAGAGCAGGTATAGGGAGAGCCCACTTCAGCATTCTGGTCCTGGGGCTGAGTGGACGGCTGTTTAGATGGACTGCTATGTGTCTTTGACATGCCGGCGCCGGCGCTCGGACACTCGCTTTGTAAGGCGCTATGGGATTAGTTTGAGCATTTACACTCCTGGAAATGGAAAAAAGAACACATTGACACCGGTGTGTCAGACCCACCATACTTGCTCCGGACACTGCGAGAGGGCTGTACAAGCAATGATCACACGCACGGCACAGCGGACACACCAGGAACCGGGGTGTTGGCCGTCGAATGGCGCTAGCTGCGCAGCATTTGTGCACCGCCGCCGTCAGTGTCAGCCAGTTTGCCGTGGCATACGGAGCTCCATCGCAGTCTTTAACACTGGTAGCATGCCGCGACAGCGTGGACGTGAACCGTATGTGCAGTTGACGTACTTTGAGCGAGGGCGTATAGTGGGCATGCGGGAGGCCGGGTGGACGTACCGCCGAATTGCTCAACACGTGGGGCGTGAGGTCTCCACAGTACATCGATGTTGTCGCCAGTGGTCGGCGGAAGGTGCACGTGCCCGTCGACCTGGGACCGGACCGCAGCGACGCACGGATGCACGCCAAGACCGTAGGATCCTACGCAGTGCCGTAGGGGACCGCACCGCCACTTCCCAGCAAATTAGGGACACTGTTGCTCCTGGGGTATCGGCGAGGACCATTCGCAACCGTCTCCATGAAGCTGGGCTACGGTCCCGCACACCGTTAGGCCGTCTTCCGCTCACGCCCCAACATCGTGCAGCCCGCCTCCAGTGGTGTCGCGACAGGCGTGAATGGAGGGACGAATGGAGACGTGTCGTCTTCAGCGATGAGAGTCGCTTCTGCCTTGGTGCCAATGATGGTCGTATGCGTGTTTGGCGCCGTGCAGGTGAGCGCCACAATCGGGACTGCATACGACCGAGGCACACAGGGCCAACACCCGGCATCATGGTGTGGGGAGCGATCTCCTACACTGGCCGTACACCACTGGTGATCGTCGAGGGGACACTGAATAGTGCACGGTACATCCAAACCGTCATCGAACCCATCGTTCTACCATTCCTAGACCGGCAAGGGAACTTGCTGTTCCAACAGGACAATGCACGTCCGCATGTATCCCGTGCCACCCAACGTGCTCTAGAAGGTGTAAGTCAACTACCCTGGCCAGCAAGATCTCCGGATCTGTCCCCCATTGAGCATGTTTGGGAGTGGATGAAGCGTCGTCTCACGCGGTCTGCACGTCCAGCACGAACGCTGGTCCAACTGAGGCGCCAGGTGGAAATGGCATGGCAAGCCGTTCCACAGGACTACATCCAGCATCTCTACGATCGTCTCCATGGGAGAATAGCAGCCTGCATTGCTGCGAAAGGTGGATATACACTGTACTAGTGCCGACATTGTGCATGCTCTGTTGCCTGTGTCTATGTGCCTGTGGTTCTGTCAGTGTGATCATGTGATGTATCTGACCCCAGGAATGTGTCAATAAAGTTTCCCCTTCCTGGGACAATGAATTCACGGTGTTCTTATTTCTATTTCCAGGAGTGTAGTACTTGTTTCGGTGGTTATTGGATTAAGAACTGTAATATTGAAGGTTATGTCCTCAGCAAGACCGTTGTGTAATTGAGTAAGTGTGTTTACATATTTGAAGATATGTTTCGCAAATGGTGATGTTAAGTTGATGGCGCAGTTTAACTACCACTGGAAAAACAAAAGCTGTCTGCTTCTGAAAGAAGGAAAGAATGAACTTGCCCCCAGACCTAATGGATGAGTTATTAGATAAGAGCAAGCGATAGTTGAATGATGCTATGTGGTCGGATATAGGAGTCTCTAAGCGACGGGACGAGATTTTTTTATGTGGAAATTTATGCAATCTATACATAGCGATATTCGACCGCTAGTGACAACAGTTAAGAGCGGAAAAATAGGTACAAATCGAGCGCTGGTAGAATGTTGCGGCAATGGTAATAATATTCAATTGAAGGTGGAGGTGGTACATATGGACCAGGCTTTGAATATTGGTGTGAGTGTCGTATGTGCTTGATGCTCTGTATAAAAGTTTGAGTGTTTAATTGCGTTTGGTATTTCTGGGTGTGTGTAAAATTAATTTTACTGTTGAAAGTGCGAGAAAGATGAGTTGATTGGTGTTTAGATAGAGGCTACATTTGTAATTCGAAAAGAGGGGATGAGAATGGTAAATTGATTGATGGTCATGGTTTGTGGGGTGATATACGAGTGTCAAGATCGGGTTGAGGACGTTTGCGTATGTTGATGGTGGGATGGGTGTGAGGTTAGGTGCGGTGGGAGGTGTAAATTAGATCTTATTTTTTAAAAAATGTTGTAAAGTAAGAATAATATTTAGAAGGTTTTTAGATGGCTGGTCACGCGGCGAGGCGAGAGCAGGGATGTGTAGTTATGTTTAGTTAAAGGGCCGTGAATTGTCGTGTGAGGAGCAATGCGCAGTGTGCTGCAGTGTCATAGGAGGTAAAGACATGTGCTGCTGTGATGTGTCTAGCGTATGGAGGCTGCGCTTTGGAATTATGCTACGTTGATATAAAGTTGACTTTCACCCGCGTTCAGTGGTCGCGGCTCGGGATCGCGGTCCTGGACAGACGTATGTGTGTACTTTGAAGGCTGACGAGCGTGTTGACCGCGCCAACTCGCGCTTGCGGAAGCCGAGCAGGGGCTGTGCGAGGTCTGAAATCAGACAGATGGGTGACTTCACGATCCTGTGGGCAGGGTGCAGAGTGGGGGTACCTGCGCACGTCTGCTGAGTTATTTTGTGAGCGGATCTGCAGGCTCTGCTATGCGTTATTAGGATAGTTTACGAGCAATGAGCGTATCTACACATCTGTATGATGTATTATTTATTAGCAGTTTGCTATAGTGTGCACTGAAATTATGATTGGGTGCGTGTCTGTGGGCAGTGCAACATGGCCCAGGGCACAACTGCGATTGGTGTTTTGTGATAGCGTGATAGATATACTGTATGGTTAAATAAGTTGTTCGAAAAAATTAAATAGAGTGTTCTCAATAATTACACGCGCCTGCAGCGCAGATCAGAGTGATTGGTTTTCCGTCACCATCTCGGTTGCATGCGAGTAGTAGATGTTTTCCCGGCCGCGTTAATCGAGTGTGTCAACGAGCTATGAGCTATTCTGCCAATAGACGTGAAGGCAGGTCCAGTCCTGAGACGCCGGCGGTATACATGAGAAAAATAATGAAGCTTTGAAATGTGTCGGCTGTCTCGAGCGCTCCGAAGCTGAAATCCCCCCTTCCCTGCCGACCGCACGCGCGCGCAGCCTGCCTTGGAGCGTAATCTAAGGCGCATAGGCGATATCAATTTCTCCGGTGATAGGTGCGAATGCGACTGTGTTGAGGTCATGTTTGGGGGAGGCCGAGCAGAGACTTTTGGTCGGTTTGGCAGCTGGTGGTGTTTGGGCGCGTCTGTTGCACTATTTTGCGAGCATGTCTGTGCACTGTGCGGTGCTTTATTTTGTGAGTTTAAGAGTACAGAGCTCGTCTGCTGATATTGTGTACTGTATTATTTAAGAGCTGTTTGCTATTGTGTGGTGAAATTAGGAGTTGTTTACGTGTTTGTGGCCTGTGTCAGATGACCACAGTCGGATCAGTGCGGGTTTTTTGTGACATATATACTCCACAACTAAATAAAAGGGCTCCAAATAAATAGAGCGCAGCCCTTCCTTACTTCCCCGAGCAGCACAGCGCAGTCGGAGCTGTTTTTGCGCAATAACGGCAATCTGGTCAGAATGTGAGTGAGTAGGCAAATAACTGGACAAATTTATCTGTAGAGGAGTTACAGGTCTGGAATGGAATGAATATCTTGATGGGTGTGGTTGTGTTGCCAAGTGTAGTGCACTACTGGAGTTCATAAACTGCCTTATGTCAGTGTTACATATCGAAACTTATGAGAAGTAAAAGTTTCAAAAAGATATGTCGCAAATAAATAAAGTCCACTCGTTCCTCCTTCCATCAGCCTATGCACTGAAATTATTTCCGAAAATTAGCAGTTGTTTGGCTATTTGGAGGTAAATGTTTTGCATTATTTACGAGCGGTTCGCATGTCTGTAGGCTGTGCTATGAGTTATTATTAACTGTTTACAATTAGCAAGTGTGTGTCTAGAACATTATAAATGAGTTATGTAGGAGTGTTTTGCAGGTCTGTATGATGTGGGACATGTCAGTGTGATACAAATACTCCATTCCTAAATAAAGTAAATTCGTTCCTTGGTCCATGGACCTAGTGCAGGGTGAGCCAGTTTACCAGAAACGTGTAGGAAGAGGTTGAGTGTTGGTGGCTTAGTTTGAAACAATTTTTTTAGTTTGATGGCGGAAGCACAAGTGAGCTTTGTTTACTGGCAGATTTCAAACTAGGCGCTGGTTCCTAGGAGGAGGAGGTGGCGGTCAGGTCCTCGAAAAGTAGTTGAAATTATGGAGTTGAACACGTTTGCATACGTATATGAAATTGTAAATTCAATTATTTAATATAGCGGGGTGGTGAGAGTGAATTAGCGAGCGTTCTCGCGATGAGCAAACGCGCTGTTATACGGTCATGGTGGATTCCACTGTCGCTCAAACTCTAGCGACGTATCCTTTGTCCGGCACGCGGTCGACAGTTTCCATCGTGTCCAGCGTTAAGTGCTCGCGGGCGCAGAAAGATGCTTACGTAGTCGGACTCTGAGGCGCCGCTCGCCGCCTACCTGGTGCGCTGGCTGGGCACTGCTGGTCGCTTGACGTCAGCCGGCCACGGAGCTGTCGATAGAGCGGGCTCATCAGGCCACGCGTACATCAGCTGCGCTCTGGAGTTTCGCTGTGTGAGCATGGAGAAGTCAGTTGGGACACACCTGCATGACCGTAATGTCTGAAATAAAGAGTCATTTTCCAGGTATTTACAGAAGGCTATGTTCGTCGCATGTATGGAGGGTGTGTGACGTAAGCGGGGCGGCGGCGCAGCGATTGTACAGTTATTACGCGCACGCGAGAGCGAGTCAATTAGTGGGCGTTCTAGTTCAGTCCAAACGTGCTGTTATATAGTCATGGCGGATTCCACTGTCGAGCAAACTTTGCCGCCAAAAGTGTAGCACTGCGTTCTCGCTCGCACAGGGACACGTGGTGGACGGTGAGCGGTCGGCATCGACAGGTTTGAACGTGGCGCCGAAAGTGTTGCAGGGAAACGGCCGACCGTTGTGTGATTCAGCTCCGAGGCAGACAATTTTGGCGGGAAACGTGTGGAGGCGACGAATGCACGTGGTGAGCGGACAAGGGGCCGCTGTGACGTCAAACTGGACAAGTTCCAGCGTGTCCAGCGAAAACATGTTCACTATATAGGAGCGATCGCTGGGCTCGCCCCCCGCGCTAGAGGCCAGCCGCCTCACGTGACAGGCGTAGGCAGTGTCTCTCCGCGCTGGTCAGGGGGTGGCGAGGATTTGAACTAATTCAGTTGGAGCGCAGACGTCGTGGTGACTGCACTGCGATATCAAAGGTGAGTGTGCTGACTGTGTTGGAGAACAAGTGATGACCGTACTGCTTGAAATAAAGTTACTATAAGTGCAGTTTATTATTTGACGCGATTATGATAGGCTACCAGTGAAGAAAGATTGTAAGTAGGCTGTTTAGGTTTTTTTATTGGTAACGCCACCTCTGTATGAAAATCACTGGCTGTGCTGTGTGCAGTCTGTGGCTGCTTTGCATTGTTGTAATACTCGCCATTGTAGTGTTGGGCAGCTGGGCTGTTAACAGCGCGTAGCGTTGCGCAGTTGGATGTGAGCCGCCAGCAGTGGTGGATGTGGGGAGAGAGATGGCGGAGTTTTGTAATTTGTCATGAACTGCTGTATATATTATGACTATTAAGGTAAATACAGTGTTTGTTCTCTATTAATATCTTTCATTTGCTAACCATCCCTATCAGTAGTTAGTGCCTTCCGTAGTTTGAATCTTTTATTTATCTGGCAGTAGTGGTGCTCGCTGTATTGCAGTAGTTCGAGTAACCAAGATTTTTGTGAGGTAAGTGATTTGTGAAACGTATAGGTTAATATTAGTCTGGGCCATTCTTTTGTAGGGAATTCTGAAAGTCAGATTGCGTTGCGCTAACAAAATATTGTGTGTCAGTTTAAGCACAGTCGTGTATAAGTGTTCAAAGGGTACGTTTCATATGTCGACCCTTAGCCGAGGATACCTCACTGGAATCTTCTGATTTTTTCTTGTAGTTTGTGTAATTAGCGTAGATTTTGTTTATTGCTAGCGCGTAATTGTAGAGAGAATCTCCTTTGTAGTTGCAGTCTTTCATTGTTGTACAGTAAAACAGTTGTGGCATGCATGTAGATTTGCACCAAGTATTTCGCAGCTGCTCTTGCAATTAACTACATATTATTTTCAGTGCTATGTTAATGTGTTCTCTTATTTTTGCTCTTCAAATTGTGCTTTTCTGTGTTATCGTGTGAAATATTGTGACAATAATGGCGTGTGAAAAACGTAACACTAGGCTCCAAAGTAAACTGAGAAATAATAGTGACGATGAGCGTAGCTTGCCAGCACCACTGTGTAATGAATTAACAGACGTTCAAAGTAGTAATTTTGTAACTGTGCATAGGGAAATGGAGCGGGCTGCTAACAATGGCGTAGACAGTGAAACAGGTAGTGATCAGGGAAGCATTATCGATCGATCGCTCGGCAACAGCTCGCCTCAGGAATCGGAAATGACAGGACACAATTTTGCAAATACTGTAGATTCAGGTTTTGCGTCCTCACCGTTTTTTCAAATGAGTCAAGACACATTTTCCTCTTGTCAAAATGTAAATGTTACCGGTGCAAATTCACTGCCGAAAAGCACTGAGGAACATGTTTCAGACACCAGTGCATTGTTATTACAATTAATGCAACAAATGGGACAAAAGCTTGAAAAGTTAGACACAATGGAACAACACCAGAGACAGACACAGCATCAGTTAGACACAGTGGAAGAAAATCTCAAAAAGTTAGACACAGTGGAACAAAATCTTAAAAAGTTAGACACAATGGAACAAAATCTTCAAAAGTTAGACACCACACTTGAACAAACATGTGAAGATTTAACTACTGAGTTACATAACATTGAATCGAAATGTCAAAAAGTCTGTAATGACGTAAAAACACAAATTTGTGAGCATTTTCAACCTATTTTTTCGCGGCATGAAAATGCATTACAGACTCACGAAGCAGCCATAAAAGAACTGCAAACCATTGTTCATGAAAATCATGAGACCTTGTGGGCTAAAATTGACTCAGTTGCATCTACCGATTCGGTTACGCAACTTGCAAAAACTCAAGAAAACTTAAAGGACACAGTAGATTCGATTTCAACACAAATGGACACTCTGAAACTTGGTTCAGAAAAACACACTGAGGAAATGTGTTCACTATCGGAGAAAGTAGCCGAACTTTCGGATCAGTTCACTAACTTATCTACGAAGGTAGATGATAATCTGAACGACACAAAACCGGTAGTCTTTAATGACACAGAAGAGTGCGAACAAATTAGGAAATTCAAACAAAATCAGAATCAAATTAATACGCAACACCAAAGAGAAATCCGGGAAGTACAAGATCAGCTGACTCAGGTAATACAAGAACTATGTATTTCAGAGGCCACTCGCGCTCCAATACGGGAAGAGGGACTTATAAATACGGAACAACCACAAAATAATAACACAGAACACTTCGGAAATTATGAAAGAAATTGGCAAGGCACACCGAATTTGGAGATGGAACCGCCGAAACGACGTAATAATGACCGACATGCGACTCGCCGACATGATGATTTTGACTATAAGCTGTTCATTACTACACGTAAATTTAAAACATTTAAGAATTCTGGCAACGACATTCATCCACAAACGTGGCTCCATCAATTCTCTCATTGTTTTCCTCCCAACTGGTCGTTAGAACACAGATTAGAATTTATGTGTGGCTACTTAGAGAATGAACCAGCTGTAAGAATGCGATCGGTCATTCACGATTGTCACAGTGAAGGAGAATTTTACCATGCCTTCCTCTCAGCATATTGGTCTCAAGCTACACAAGACCGAGTAAAACATAGCATCATAATGATGAAACGTTTCGAACAATCTGAATTCTCCAGTCTTGTGAAATATTTTGAAGACATGTTGCATAAGAATCAGTATCTTTCAAACCCATACAGCCCCTCAGAACTCATCCACATTTGCTTAATCAAATTGCCTGAATATTTACGACATACTATTTTAGCAGGACGTTGCAAAGACGACATTGAAGCTTTTCAGGGACTGTTACAAGAACTGGAAATTGACACTGACAATCGCGGAATGCAGGAGCACAACAATTACAGATCACATCCGTCACAATTCCGCGATGAAAGAAATAATAACTGGACGCGACAAGGCTATTCTCACAACACAAATTGTGACTAAAAAAGACACCACCCATATGACAACCGTTGGCAGAATAATAGGTACAGAGAAAGATCGCACTTCCATAGTAATGAATATGACAGAGAAAATCATAGAAACAGACAATATGGGAACCAAAACAATTATTATCAAGGGAGACAGAATAACTTCAGACGCAACAGTTCAGCGCGCAGGTACGATTCAGGAAGAAATTCTCCACCACATGACCGACATGAAAGAAATTATGAAATCTACCGATATGACGACAGACGAGATAATCGTAACGACAGACCTGAATTGCATCAGAACTGGCGGGATTTAAACAGGGCAGGGCCTTCTCGGCAAGGTGAATTTGTAGAAGTTAGGTCTCCTAATCCCAATAACGACGCGCGCCAACAAAGGGACAGACAATGACTCGCACCGCAGGCAGCCGCATGCGCCGGCTGGCTCAGAGAAAAATAACATAGACGCTAACCTTGAGAAAAATTCCAGTATTCTTTACCGACGTATACTGCATGATAATTGCGCTCAAGTTGAAAATCTGAGTACTATGAAGAGTAAAAGATTGCACCTCATTTCACATATAAAACCGCTTATTGAATGATAATCTGCTTTTTAACTTTGTCTTTGCCATATAACTTTTCACTTTACATTGCTAGTATGCTTTGTCAGACTCAGAATCTGTTAACATACAACAATGTTTGAAGTTAAATATCCAGTCTAGAACCTAGGGAACATTTTTAAACAGAAATTACGAATGCATTGTTATAGTGAACAGACGACACAGTGTTGTATTTGTACATTCTTGCTTGTTAGTTGCACGATTACGTAACGACTATAAGGCTCACATACTTAGAACATTTACCAGTACTGCTAATGAGATTTTAATGCAACATTTTGGTTTATTTGAAAATACATTCTGAATTAAAGTACTTTCTGTGATATACCAGATGACACAGTGGTTAGTTTATGTGACAGCTACACGATTTTATCACGACGCTACTAATGAGTGACAATTTACAATGTTGCTTTTGCGGTGTTTCTGTTTTATATTTGCACAGTTTTTTTGAATTATTCTGGAAAGTAAAACATGTTTTAGTAATAACTTTTGTGCTATAGCTACAAGGAGACAGCCTTTTCCGTAGGACAACAATACGTTACAGCACAGTACTTTCCTCGTCACGGCAATAAGCGTAATAACTAAGATATCTATACGCAAAGCATTTCACTTTTGTTTATCATGAGGTAAGTACATTGACTTCTGCACAACTTAGCTTTCGGAGGACAATAACTACGACACTTCCACAGAGATTATCTCACAACAAGACGCACAGTTTAGCGCTACAGTACACGTATTTGTGTGATTAATTTTATACTTAAAACATTTATTTTTAAAGATATTTGAAGTACAATGATACAAAGGTTTTCTGTAATAATTTCATTCCATTGTTGTAATCTGTAACACCTGAGGGTATAATTACATTAATCCTCAGGGGGGTACACGCTTACTTTGTGTACCATGTGTTTGGCAAGCACAAGGAGCCCTAGATAATATGGTATTTGCTTATACAACTTTACACTTCAGTACCATATTTCTCTAACACAGAATTACACAGCTATCTGATTATTTGACAGAGAAACAAACATTCTTTTTACTACGTCAGTGACAGATGTTTACGCAATTACACAGTTGGATAACTTCACACTTATGAAACTGTATTTTGTCTGTACTTTGTGAACTGTTCATATTTTTTCGGAACCATTGTGATACTATGAGAGCTTTGAATGATGTATTTGGTATGAGATCATGATTTTTAAAGTACGTTTGAGGCAGATGACACTTTTGACATGAGCAGAGAATTTTTTTTAGGTTTTGAAATTATTGTAGAAAGCTACAACGTTTTTGAGATTTGACTGAGGTGTTATGAAGTTATTATTATGACGACAATGTGTATTATGCTGCTGAGGTATGTTTATGATTAATAAGCTGATGCTATATGAGTTATTTGATTATGCTACGTATCTGTTATGAGGAAATATTGAAGAAGTGTCGACGAATATGTATATGTGTAAAAAGGTAAGGAATAATGAGTAGTGGTTAGGGACTCTGATTTATGAAAAGGGATGTTGGAAACCGAGAATTGTACTTTAAGAGTTATGAAATGTATGTAAATGCGTGAATGTATTACAATGCCAACGAAAATTTTTTGGACTCTGTTATGTCAATAGGATTTTGTTTCTACATTTGTAACGTAAATTCTCGACCTATGAAATTTTTATATGAGACTGTCACTGTAGCGGAAACTGCTGTCGTAAATATTTCGTTAAGAAAGGTAAGTGACCTTGATGTAATGCGTTGTGGCACCCAGCTGGGCCAGCTGCCCGGAGAAAAAGCCATTAGGTGGAGAAAAAAAGAGGCCATTAACCTCGCTTCTGACATTCCTTTGTAGAAAGCATCGCAAAAACGGCACGGTCGAACTTGAAAACATATGATTACACTGTGGAACTCTTAATTTATGATATTTACAGAAATGCCTAATGAAATGATGAGAAACATTTTACATCCATTGTCTTTCTAGTTGAGAGATTGCTCATTTTGTTTAATATCAAGCTTCTAGCTGCACTGCAGCATTGGTTAAAATAAAATTTTATAGATGTACTAATATAAATATTTTCTGTCTACAGATCCAGTAAATACTAATTTTGTAGTACACTTCCCAAAAAAATGAGGGAGCACAAAGACATTTCCCTTCACAGGAACTGCATACATAATTTACTTTTCAAGTACTTGGTTATTTTTATGGTAGAATAAGTTGTGGTGCACCACTTTAATTACATAGACATTAAGATGTGAATTTACATTTCCCTTGTCTGCATTGTTGTCTTTAGTGCACTACTTTTTCTGCTTGAGCTTTGTCATGTTTAGGTACTAGTTATATCATTTGCTGCTGCTGATTGCCAGGCATAATGTTACGGAATTTGACTTTGTATTACGCTGTTAAGCCAGTTTTACTATGCATTTATTTTTCTTGTTTGCTGCTCATTGCCTTATATTAGTTGTAATATTGCTGCTTGCTTTGACAATTTCCATTTTTTTCATTGCTATTTGTATTAATTGTTTTGTGCTGCTGCATTGCCTCGTCCCTTAGTTTAGCATCTGAGCTCAGTAGATTTAAGTTAGCTTAAGAGGAGGTAGACTACATAAGAAACTGACTATGGACAATAGGGAAAAATGCATTGAGAAGTTATATAAAAAATATTTGGGCCAAAATGAGTATTGTACACTGAGAAATAATTATTTTGAAAGAAATATGAATAGATAACAGAAAGCAGGTATAGATAGGACTTTTTGGGAATAATGACGAATGAAGGGAGATCTCCGAGAAGTAAAGAAAGTTTTGTTTGCAAAATACTGCAGTAAAAGAAACCCTGTCCTTTCCTTGTGTTATCCCACTATGTGTTTGTGTTCCCTTGTGTATTTGTGTTTTTCCTGTCTTTATGTGTTTAGCTAATAAGATTTATGTTGTAGAATTTTTCAAATACTATGTTACTTTCTTCATAAAGGTGTTTAGACATTATTTATTCTGTTTTGTTTTAATGCTTATGTGTAAAGTTGATGTTTCAAAAGTTATTCTGATCTTTTATGTATTTACTTATGTCATAATTCCTGTAACACTGATGTATATGTTATTTCGATTCTTTTGTAAAGCCTGTACTACAAATGTTATCTGTATTGTTATGTTCTTTAATGATGTATTTTGTATCTTTGTAATTGTATTCTTATGTTATACAATTGTAAATGACACCAGTTCATCAAATTAAGCAACTTGTAAGTTCCATTTCACTGCACACGCTTCTGTTGGTCATAGTATATGGACAATATGTGAGAAGTAGGGACTGTTAGTGTTTGCACGTGTGTAAAAAATTCAGCAAGGGACTGGATAACAGCATTGCTGGTTCCAAGGACAATTCCAAAAACTTTGTGAGTGCACAAGTGGTGGTTTATGGACTTGCTATATTGTCTGCAAGACTCTTCGAGGGTGATTGTGCACCTGCATAGTCGCAGCAGATGGCTGCTGGCCATCTCTACAAGGACTACAGTGGGTCTGCATCTTTGATGACCCACAAATACCGTTATTTCTACAAGGACTACAGTGGGTCTAAACCTTTGATGACTCACTAATACCATTATTTCTAGAAGGACTACAGTGGGTCTGCACCTATGGTGGCCCACCAATACCATACTCTCTACCAGGACTACAGTGGGTCTGCATCTTTGATGGCCCACCAATACCATTATTTCTACAAGGACTGCAGTGGGTCAGCACCTTTGGTGGCCCACCAATACCATAATCTCTACCAGGACTACAGTGGGACTGCTCTGTGATGACCTACCCACCAATACTCTTCAAAACTTCGACTAACTCCTCTGTGGGTTTGCTCTGTTGTGGCCCATGACCTGTCTGCATGTCGAGAGTCAGCACTGTCTTTATGTTGGAAGGACAACGCTACTTCTTCAAGACTGCATAGAAATCCACTACTTCCGTGTGCATTTATTTTACTACTCAGACTTTGAGAAAAGAAACGGCAGTTTTACTGTGATGAATGATCAGGACTGTCTTTATGGACTGTGAGAAAATTTTAGCTTTTGACCAACATTGTATCAATAAGTGTGTGCCTTTGATTTCTTTGTTATTGTAATTATGAAAAAATTTATCAAATCATTATTGGCCACTGCCCAAAACAATTTGTAAAATTTTTTGTGGGGAGCATGGGGGCTATGTAATTAGGCTGTTTAGGTTTTTTTTATTGGTAACGCCACCTCTGTTGAAAATCACTGGCTGTGCTGTGTGCAGTCTGTGGCTGCTTTGCATTGTTGTAATACTCGCCATTGTAGTGTTGGGCAGCTGGGCTGTTAACAGCACGTAGCGTTGCGCAGTTGGAGGTGAGCCGCCAGCAGTGGTGGATGTGGGGAGAGAGATGGCGGAGTTTTGTAATTTGTCATGAACTGCTATATATATTATGACTATTAAGGTAAATACATTGTTTGTTCTCTATTAATATCTTTCATTTGCTAACTATCCCTATCAGTAGTTAGTGCCTTCCGTAGTTTGAATCTTTTATTTAGCTGGCGGTAGTGGTGCTCGCTGTATTGTAGTAGTTCGAGTAACAAAGATTTTTGTGAGGTAAGTGATTTGTGAAACGTATAGGTTAATGTTAGTCAGGGCCATTCTTTTGTAGGGATTTTTGAAAGTCAGATTGCGTTGCGTTAAAGAATATTGTGTGTCAGTTTAAGCACAGTCATGTATAACTCTTCAAAGGGGACGTTTCAAGATAACTGACGGAGAAAGCTTGTACACGTGATCAATTATGGCGTTTGGACTTGAAGTTGCGATAGATTTTTGTTATGGATGTAAGGAGAATGGCTTTGTCACCGAGAAGATCGGACATATTGAATAAATAATAAATGATAATAAACATAGAAGTACAGTTTTCGAGAGAACATCGTGTTGCAATTTGAATTTGGCGCAATTTTCTAGTGGAGGTAGGCCTATAATAATAAATGATAATGAATGATAATAAGTGATAATGACTGATAATGAATGATAACAAATGATAATGAGTGATAATGAATGATAATAAATGACAATGAATGATAATGAATGTTAATAAATGATAATGAATAATAAACAAAAGTAAGGTTTTGCAGCCATTATCATGTTGGAATTTGAATTTGGAGGGATTTTTCTAGTGGGGGCAGGTCAATAATAATAAATAATAATACATGATAATAAATAATAATAAATGATAATAAATAACAATAAATGGTAATGAATGTTAATAAATGATAATGAATAATAATAATAAAGAGTAGTACGGTTTTGCATGAATTATCGTGTTGGAATTCAAACTTCTCGCCATTTTTTTCTTCTGGAGCCTTAGGTTAACGGACGTAGCACAATTGGACTATTTTCCCGCCAAAATTCAAAATTCCCGCCAGTTTCTCTTGAGGTTAGGTTAGTGGACGTAGCACAATTGGACTATTCTCCCGCCAAAATTCAAACTTCCTGCCATTTTTTCTTGAGGTTAGGTTAGTGGACGTAGAACAATTGGACTATTCTCCCGCTAAAATCCGCCATCTTGGATGACGTCATGCGATGTTGCCAAGTCTACATGCCGCCATCTTGGATGACGTCATTGCCGACATCTTGAATAAATTTGGCAACAATGCAGCGTGTCTTGATGCGAACCTTGTCCCTCTACTGTCAGTCCCCTAGAAGCTAGAACTACTTAAACCTATCTAACCTAAGGACATCACACACATTCATGGCCGAGGCAGGATTCGAATCTGCACCCGTATCAGTCGCGCGGTTCCGGACTGAAGCGCCTAGAACCGCTCGACCACCGCGGCCGGCACTCCTATGACAGTTTCTTGATTTTTTGTAAGTCTTGTTGTCAGCATATTGTCATATCGCTGGATTGGTTGCGGAGTATCTTTGCGAGTGGCTGCATTGCAGGGTCGAGCACAGGACAAGGAGCTGCTTTTCCGAAGGGTGGAGGAAGTGACCAAAAAGGAAAAAGAGTGGCCACGCCAGCACAACATACAGACATGGCACCATACAATCTTCGACCAAGAGTGCGAATGTCCTAGTGGAATCTCAGTAGACTGTGGATAGTATAAAAATGTACATAATTAATAAATGATTTATTTTTTAAGAAAAAGAAAAGTTGAACGTAGAAACATGTAGATCTTGTAGTTAACAATGTATTCCTTCTTTTCTTTGTTTTGTTTTTACTAGGTTGGTAGGTCCATAAACATGTTGTTTGCTTTTTTCAGAAAACGCCATGGAAGCATTTCCTACATAAAACCTATCCTACCTCAATTACTCCCTTGACAGTTCCCTTCTGAAGTCATTAGATATGTTCATAAATTCACAGCAAGGCAAAATTGATGCCAATGTTATGATGAAACATGTCTTAAAATTAAAAGGTGAACGCAAAACTAAAATTATAATGCTAGGAACAGGTATATCTGAAACCTTTGTGTTGGTGTTTCTACTTTGTACAGTTTTCTTTTATCTAAGACGCAAAAATAAGCCAAATAATAATATACCACTTCATCAAATCCCTGTTAACTGGATACCACACTCTTAACTGGTGTACTTCAGTGGTTACTCTTGAGCATTAGTGTATTAATTTTGTTTATTGTACTTCACTCTTTACTAAACAGTCTTATGTTAAAGTAAACAATACTGTAGAATAGATATTCTTGCATTAGTATAGGGTAGATTAAACAGGTGTTGCTGTGTAACTTTCTAAGTGAATAATCTATTTTTGTTTATTCATTGTCATAAAGATTTGTTACACATATCACAACCATTTATGTAAGAACTATGTGATTCATGACCGTACAGTGCTTTTGTAAAGTGATAAAGTATTTTCCACATACTTAATGTGAAGCGTGTGTAATCTTCTAAGTCGAGAGTTTTCATTGCTTGTGTTAGTGCTTTTGCCGTGTGAAGAGTGGAGGAATGTTGAGTGGTAAATTCGAGGGCGAATTTCTCCGAAGGGTGGAGGAATGTTGAGTGGTACTTAAGTAAATAAATTAGTGAAATCAAAGTGAACTAGAAATTAGAATATAAATGAAAAACTTGGTTTAGTTTGTAGAGTTACATACTCGCAAACAGCGGGCCGAACAGCAGAACAGAAGAGACAATGACCGTGAAGTCAGCAAGTTCCACATAAGCGGGCGCTGTCGATTCAGCCGTCAGGGCATCGCCCGACCGGCTCACGTGTTTCTCAGTTGTCGTATGTGAGCAGAGGCCCTCGCCTACATCCCAAGAGCCAATGACCGACGTTAAGAAGATTCTTCGAGAAGCTTTTCAACGTGACAGAAGAGGCCATGACCGGCTCACGTGTTTCTCAGTCATCACATGGGATCAAAGGCCCTCGCCTACATTCCAAGAGCCAATGACCGACGTTAAGAAGATTCTTCGAGGAGCTTCTCAACGTGACAGAAGAGGCAATGACCGTAAAGTCGTTCACCTCCAGTAAATTGAAGTGAATAAATACGTGAGACGCAGTGGGCCAGAGACGAAGACAGAGGAAGACGGGGACAGAGATGAAGACGGAGATGAAGATGAGATGGAGATGAAGACGGAGACGGAGACGAGACGAGAGACGAAGAAGGAAGAAAAGAAGAGTAGAAGACGAAGAAGTAGCAGTAGTTTTCAGTCAGTTTCGGTGCTGAAGACCGTCATGCAAGAAGAGACTGCATCATGCAAAGACGAACCAAGTCCGCCGCTGTAATGGAATAGCAAGCAGCAGCCGCGGCGCCAGAAGACAGAAGTTAAAAGGTATTTGAAGTCTGGTTTTTACATACCCGGGTGACTCGTGAGGACGGGAAGGAGACGGCCTCACATCAGTAGTCACCTGTGAGCTGGGATGAAGACCTGACAGCCGAAGACTGGCAAGCGGGAGTCCGTGGTTCGAGTCCGCCACACTGGCCTTCCCCCGCCGCGCCGCTCCGCTGGCCGACGCAGAACACACGCGGCCGCTTAGAGAAGAGAAACACTGGGACGCGACACCCAAGGTATCATCCGATGCACGATTTCGCTCGCAATAATTAAACGGGCCACCTCGCGCTGCGCATCTCCAGTCAACTGGGCGAGACGGCGACACGAGACACACACCGCTACGCGTAATCAGAAACCGCCGCCGCCGCCGCCGCCGCTGCCGCAGCAGAAGACTTCACAAACGACACAGCTGCCGCTCTCCGAACCAGAACATTCCGTAAGATACAGTTGTACAAATCTTCAATAAAAGTTATCTTATGTAAAAATGATGTTTCATTCGACCTCATACCCGAGCCAAGGAAGAACCCACCCTGCCCACATGTTGTTAAGAGAGAAAAGTTAATTTATTTAATATTTTCACCCTAACAGAATGCTTTAGAATGCTCATCCTGACAATTGACCGCATCAAAAGAGAAAACCCAGTTACATTTAGTAGCAGAAGTGCTACATTTAGTGTCACAACTGTTACAATTGTGTTGTGGGAAGCTCTGCATGGGAAAGGTATTATTATGGAAGTTCAAGTGCGGCTGCAGGTACTATTATTGTGAAGTAATGAGATGTGGAAGTGGATTGTGTGAAAAGTCCTTATAGATATAATGAAGTATGAGCAGTGCCGCCGATGACGTATTTGAGTATGTGTCCGTTTGCGTGTCGTACCGTACAACATCAATCATCTGCGTTGTGTTCGGCTTCCCTGAATGAAACTAATGTCAAAAATAGTTTACACAAAGGAGAGCAATCAAGTGCCAGTGTCACTACAAAGCGATCCCGGCGGAGGTTCGAGTCCTCCCTCGGGCATGGATGTGTATGTTTGTCCTTAGGATAATTTAGGTTAAGTTCAAATGGTTCAAATGGCTCTGAGCACTATGGGACTTAACTTCTGAGGTCATCAGTCCCCTAGAACTTAGAACTACTTAAACCTAACTAACCTAAGGACATCACACACATCCATGCCCGAGGCAGGATTCGAACCTGCGACCGTAGCGGTCACGCGGTTCCAGACTGTAGCGCCTAGAACCGCACGGCCACTCCGGCCGGCTAGGTTAAGTAGTGTGTAAGCTTAGGGACTGATGACCTTAGCAGTTAAGTCTCATAAGATTTCACACACATTCTTTTTTCTTGTAGCGAGCGAGAGAACATTTGTTCGGTAATCGCGTTTCCTCATCATCAACAATCAGCCGCTTCGCGACGGTTACGCGCACGCTCGCACGAGTGAGAACTGTGAACTGTAAATTAACTTTTATAAACAGTGTTATATTACTGCAAGTGACGAGAAGGACGGGTACGAGATATCTATGTGTACGTGACGAGCGTAAGAACTTTCGTTTGACCATTCGGCTTCTGCGTCATCGACAATCACCCGCGTCGTGTCGGTTACGCGTACGCTCGTCCAAGTAATAATTGTAGACAGATAATCATTATCATTGCCTGTTTATCTATCACAGAAGCTTCTGCTAAGACTGTTAAATATGTGTGACGGCGTGAAGTACAGTAGTGACAGACATTAACATCGTCAAGAATACTGTACAATAATAAGGGAATGATAATTATGACCTCTCATCGAATTAGCAAGAATGTTAATTGGCACCAACACTCACGACTTAGTGTGTGAACAGCTGAAGCTGCGATTTTCTTATGGTCTCAGAATATAATTGTTCTTACCACAGGACTGTGTTGTGTTTACTGTTGAGTGGCTCTCCTAAACCCGCTTGCATGTTTACATACATAATTTCAGCCAAGCCACCAGCAGTGTGGGGCAGAAATAATACCACCGCGGGAGTACCAAGTCCGTAGCGTGGACAGGACGCACGGTCAAAGCGACAACAGTTTAAGGGTCCCCCACCAGTTGTACACCCCTGGGCCTGTTGCATTGTTTCCATTATCAACTGCAAAGACAGAAGTTACTTCTCTGGTGCCTTCTCCTTTCCTAAAGCAAAACTGTTCGTCGTCTAACATACATTAAATTTTCTTTCCCATTCTTCTGTACTTTATTCTTGTCAGCAGTTTCTACAGTGTGTTTCAAAAATGACCGGTATATTTGAAACGGCAATAAAAACTAAACGAGCAGCGATAGAAATACACCGTTTGTTGCAATATGCTTGGGACAACAGTACATTTTCAGGCGGACAAACTTTCGAAATTACAGTAGTTACAATTTTTAACAACAGATGGCGCTGCAAGTGATGTGAAAGATATAGAAGACAACGCAGTCTGTGGGTGCGCCATTCTGTACGTCGTCTTTCTGCTGTAAACGTGTGCTGTTCACAACGTGCAAGTGTGCTGTAGACAACATGGTTTATTCCTTAGAACAGAGGATTTTTCTGGGGTTGGAATTCCACCGCCTAGAACACAGTGTTGTTGCAACAAGACGAAGTTTTCAACAGAGGTTTAATGTAACCAAAGGACCGAAAAGCGATACAATAAAGGATCTGTTTGAAAAATTTCAACGGACTGGGAACGTGACGGATGAACGTGCTGGAAAGGTAGGGCGACCGCGTACGGCAACCACAGAGGGCAACGCGCAGCTAGTGCAGCAGGTGATCCAACAGCGGCCTCGGGTTTCCGTTCGCCGTGTTGCAGCTGCGGTCCAAATGACGCCAACGTCCACGTATCGTCTCATGCGCCGGAGTTTACACCTCTATCCATATAAAATTCAAACGCGGCAACCCCTCAGCGCCGCTACCATTGCTGCACGAGAGACATTCGCTAACGATGTAGTGCACAGGATTGATGACGGCGATATGCATGTGGGCAGCATTTGGTTTACTGACGAAGCTTATTTTTACCTGGACGGCTTCGTCAATAAACAGAACTGGCGCATACGGGGAACCGAAAAGCCCCATGTTGCAGTCCCATCGTCCCTGCATCCTCAAAAAGTACTGGTCTGGGCCGCCATTTCTTCCAAAGGAATCATTGGCCCATTTTTCAGATCCGAAACGATTACTGCATCACGCTATCTGGACATTCTTCGTGAATTTGTGGCGGTACAAACTACCTTAGACGACACTGCGAACACCTCGTGGTTTATGCAAGATGGTGCCCGGCCACATCGCACGGCCGACGTCTTTAATTTCCTGAATGAATATTTCGATGATCGTGTGATTGCTTTGGGCTATCCGAAACATACAGGAGGCGGGGTGGATTGGCCTCCCTATTCGCCAGACATGAACCCCTGTGACTTCTTTCTGTTGGGACACTTGAAAGACCAGGTGTACCGCCAGAATCCAGAAACAATTGAACAACTGAAGCAGTACATCTCATCTGCATGTGAAGCCATTCCGTCAGACACGTTGTCAAAGGTTTCGGGTAATTTCATTCAGAGACTACGCCTTATTATTGCTACGCATGGTGGATATGTGGAAAATATCGTACTATAGAGTTTCCCAGACCGCAGCGCCATCTGTTGTTGAAAATTGTAACTACTGTAATTTCGAAAGTTTGTCTGCCTGAAAATGTACTGTTGTCCCAAGCATATTGCAACAAACGGTGTATTTCTATCGCTGCTCGTTTAGTTTTTATTGCCGTTTCAAATATACCGGTCATTTTTGAAACACCCTGTATGTACGAACAGTTAAGCAGAGTGTGCGATAGGTCTCACAGTTATCTACCTTTGCGGCCTTGGGTTTGTGTGGATGATATTTTTCTGAAAGACTGATGGTACGTCACCGTTCTTATTTATTCTATAAACCAATCTGAATAGTCTTTGGACAGAAGCGGATCCAATCCAACATGCTGTCGACAACGCTTGTAACATACCATATATGCGCTTCCCTTCAGTTAGATGGCTCCTTAGTAGGTGCCACGAGGCTGAGTGCAGCCCAGTCCAAGCCTCCCAACAAGGAAAAACCCCTGGCAGTCCCGAGAATCGAATCTGGGACCCCCACAAGAGGATCTGTCGCGATGACCACTCGGCTACAGAAGAGAACTTTCAAATATAATAATAATAGTAATAATAATAATAATTTGTTTCTATCAGTGCTTAGTTACAACAACTTCAATTAAATTGATATTCAGGTAAATATTGTAATTGAAAAGCATCCATCTGAAAATTTGAGAAGTACAAGTATCATAGAGTTGGTTTAAGAACTATAATAGCAACAAACTCTTATAACTTTGACGTCGTAATTTACGTAATGTAAAATCGATGTCTCCTTCATAAACCACGGACCTAGTAAAGGTGGGATGGCTTGAGTGATTCAGCAATACATATCGCCATCCTTAGGGACAACATCATCGAGTATAGATTTAAGTGTCAGGAAGACGTTTCTGAAAGTATTTGTATGGAGTGTAGCCATGTGTGGAAGTGAAACATGGACAATAAATAGTTTGGACAAGAAGAGAATAGAAGCTTTCGAAATGTGGTGCTACAGAAGAATGTTGAAGATTAGGAGGGTAGATCACATAACTATTGAGGAGGTATTGAATAGGATTGGGGAGAAGAGAAGTTGTGGCACAACTTGACTAGAAGAAGGGATCGGCTGATAGGACATGTTCTGAGGCATCAAGGGATCACAAATTTAGCATTGGAGGGCAGCGTGGAGGGTAAAAATCGCAGAGGGAGACCAAGAGATGAATACACTAAGCATATTCAGAAGGATGTAGGTTGCAGTAGGTACTTGGAGATGAAGGAGCTTGCACAGGATAGATTAGCATGGAGAACTGCATCAAACCAGTCTCAGGACTGAAGACCACAACAACAACAGGGACAGCAACAGTGGAGACATATCTGTGGAAAGGCCAGACAAATGTGTATTTTCTGAAGAGGGGCGGGAACCTTTTCAGTAACTGCAGGGACAACAGGCTGAATGATTGACTGATCTGGCCTTGTAACATCAATCAACATCGCCTTGTTGTACTGGTGCTGCGAACGACTGAAAGCAAGAAGAAACTACAATCGCTATCTTCCCCTTGGGCATACTGCCCTTCTGTATTATTACGACGCCATCTTCTTGCATGAAATATTACGGAGGTAAAATACTTGCCCATTCACGTTTCCAGTCGAGAATGTCGTCATCAGGAGAAACAAAACCGGAGTTCTACGGGTTGGAGCGTGGAATGTAAAATCGCTTAATCGGTTAAAGAGGTTAGAAAATTTAAAAAAAAGCAACTTGATAGGTTGTAATTATACTTAGAGTTAGTGAAGTGCGATAACGAAAAGAAAAGAACATGGCTTCTGGTCAGATGAATACAACTTTATAAATACAAAATCAGGTTGGGGTAATGCAGGAGTGTGTCTAGTAATGAATAAGCAAATAGGAATGTGGGCAGTCTGCTATGAATAACGTATTAAATGTTTTATCATAGCCAAGATGGAGAGAAAGCCAAGACCCTCATTATTAGCGCAAGCTTATGTGAAAACTAGCTTCGCAAATGATAAAGAGACTGAAATAATGCATGAAGAGATAAAAGAAATTATTCAGATAGTTAAAGGAGAAGAAAATTAAATTATGATGGAGAAAGGGAATTTGACAATAGGAATAGGAAGAGAAGGAAAAATAGTAGGAGTAAATGGAGTAGGGGAGACGAATGAAAGATGAGTCTCTGATAGAATTTTGCACAGAGCATAATTTAATCATTGCTGACTTTTGGTCTAGAGTCATGTAAGAAGGCTGTATGCGTGGAAGAGACGCGGAGACACTGGAAGTTTTCAGACTGAGTAATAAGGCAGATGATTCCAGCGGCAGATGTGGACTCAGACTGTTATTAATTGGTTATGAAATATAAGTTAAAACTTAAGAAATTACAAGAAGGTAGGAATTTAAGGACTTAGACATGGATAAGTTGAATGGATCAGATATGATTGAGATTTCCAGAGAATGCATTAGGTAACGTTTGACCTAGACAGGGCTAGGGAAAACAGTAGAAGACGAATTTGTAGCTGCAATAGAGACGGCAGCAGAAGATCAAAATGTTAAAAAGACAATTCCTAGTGGAAATCCTTGAATAAAACAATAGATAATGATTTTAAATGACGAAAGGAGAAACTTTAAAAATGCAGCAAATGAAGCATGCTAAAGAGAACGTAGGAGTCGAAAAAATGAGAATAGTATGAAGTGGAAAATGGCTAAGCAAGAATGGCAAGAGGACAGACGCAAGGTTGTGGAATCATGAATATGTAGATGAAAGATGATACCGCCTATAGGAAGATTAAAGGGATCTTGGGAGAAAAGAGAAGCAACTATATGAATAAGAGAAGGGAAATGAACTTGAAGACAATATTATAGAAAAAGAAGCGGAAGTAAGTGAAGATCACGTCGGAGGTACGATACTGCGAGAAGAATGCAACAGAGTACTGAAAGACCTAAGTCCAAACAAACGTTCATTCAGAATTACTGAGATCGTTGAGCAAACCAGTCATGACAGAACTGCTCCACCTCGTGTACAAAAGAATATACGAGTATGAGACAGACTTCAGACTTCAAGAAGGATTTAGTGCAAGTAATTCCAATTCCAAAGAAAGACGGCACTGACAGATGTGAAAATTACCGAACTGTCAGTTTAATAAATCATGCTCGCAAAATACTGACGCGAATTATTTACAGAAGAATGGAAAAAATTGATAGAAGCCACCCTAGGGGAAGAACAGTCTGGATACCGGAGAAATGTTGGAGCAGGTTAGGTAATACTAACCTTACGACGTATCTTAGAATGTCGATTAAAGAAAGGCAAACCTACGTTTATAGAATTTGTAGACTTAGAGAAAGCTTTTTATAATGTTGTGTGTGATGCACTCTTTCAAACTCTGAAGATAGCAGGGATGTAATACAGGGAGCGAAAGGTGATATGCAGCTGGTATAGAAACCAGACTGCAATTATAAGAATCTAAGGACGTGGGCAAGAAGCAGTAGTTGAGAAGGGAGTGAGACAGGGTTGTAGACCATCCCCGATGCTATTCAATCAGTACATTAAAGGAAACCAAGGAAAAATTCATAGAAGGTATTAAAGTTCAGGGAGAAGAAACAAAAACTTTTACGTTTCGCAGAGAGATTGAAATTCTGTCAGAGAAAGCAAAAGATTTCGATAAGCAGCTGAACGGAATAGATAGTGTGTGGAAAAGCGACTATAAGATGAACACAAACAAATGTAAAACAAGGCTAATGCAGTGTAATCGAATTAAAGCAGGCGATGATGATGGAATTACACTACTGGCCCTTAAAATTGCTACACCAAGAAGAAATGCAGATGATAAAAGGGTATTCATTGGACAAATATATTATACTAAAACCGACATGTGACTACATTTTCACGCAATTTGGGTGCATAGATCCTGAGAAATCAGTATACAGAACAACCAACTCTGGCCGTAATAACGGCCTTGATACAACTAGGCATTGGGTCAAAAAGAGCTTGGGTGGCGTGTACAGGCACAGCTGCCCATACAGCTTCAACACGATACCACAGTTCATCAAGAGTAGTGACTGGCGCATTGTGACGAGCCAGTTGCTCGGCCACCATTGACCAGACGTTTTCAGTTGGTGAGAGATCTGGTGAATGTGCTGGCCAGTGCAGCAGTCGAACATTTTCTGTATCCAGAATGGCCCGTACAGCACCTGCAACATGCGGTCGTACATTATCCTGCTGAAATGTAGGGTTTCGCAGGGATCGAATGAAGGGTAAAGCCACGGGTCGTAACACATCTGAAATGTAACGTCCTCTGTTCAAAGTGCTGTCAATGCGAACAAGAGGTGACCGAGACGTGTAACCAATAGCACCCCATACCATCACGCCGGGTGATACGCCAGTATGGCGATGACGAATACACGCTTCCAATGTGCGTTCACCGCGATGTCGCCAAACACGGGTGCGACCATCATGACGCTGGATTCATAAAAAAGTGACGTTTTGCCATTCGTGCACCCAGGTTCGTTGTTGAGTACACCATCGCAGGCGCTTCTGTCTGTGATGCAGTGTCAAGGGTAACCGCAGCCATGGTCTCCGAGCTGATAGTCCATGCTGCTGGAACGTCGTCGAACTGTTCGTGCAGATAGTTGTTGTCTTGCAAACGTCCCCATCTGTTGACTCAGGGATCGAGTCGTGGCTGCACGATCCGTTACAGCCATGCGGATAAGATGCCTGTCATCTCGACTGCTAGTGATACGAGGCCGTTGGAATCCAGCACGGCGTTCCGTATTATCCTCCTGAGCCCACAGATTCCATATTCTGCTAACAGTCATTGGATCTCGACCAACGCGAGCAGCAATGTCGCGATACGATAAACCGCAATCGCGATAGGCTACAATGCGACCTTTATCAAAGTCGGAAACGTGATGGTACGCATTTCTCCTCCTTACACGAGACATCACAACAACGTTTCACGAGGCAACGCCGGTCAACTGTTGTTTGTGTATGAGAAATCGGTTGGAAACTTTTCTCATGTCAGCACGTTGTATGTGTCGCCACCGGCGCCAACCTTGTGTGAATGGTCTGAAAAGCTAATCATTTGCATATCGCAGCATCTTCTTCCTGTCGGTTAAATTTCGCGTCTGTTGCACGTCATCTTCGTGGTGTAGCAATTTTAATGGCCAGTAGTGTAGATTAGGGAATGAGACACTAGAAGTAGTAGATGAGTTCTGCAGACTGGGAAACAATGTAAATGATGATAGTCGAAGATGATAGGATATAAACTGCAGGCTGGTTGTAGGAAGGAAAGAATTTCTGAAAAAATAGCAAGAAAGATCGAACATAGGTTAAGTGTTAGGGAGTCTTCACTAAAGATATTGGTCTGGATTGAAGACTTGTACGTAAGTGAAACGCGGACGATAAGTATTTGAGACAAGCAGAGAATAAAGGCTTTTGAAACAAGTTTTGTAGAAGAATGCTGGAGATTATACGGGTAAATCGTTTAACTAATGTGGAGGTACTGAATGTAAATGCGAAGAAAAGAAATTTATTGATCATCTGGACTAAAATAAGGTATCCGTTCACAGAACAACACAACAGGATCGTGGACCTCTTTTCAGATAGTGTAATTGACTGTGTAATCATGTGATGACCTAATGTCGTTTGTTACACTGAATGAACTTAAGTGTGTTACTTAACAGAAATTGATTACTGTATGGAATCCTAAGGTGAAGGGAACGAAATTAAATTTACTGTACAAGCAAAGGTGCACTCATGTACCGGTCCTGTACCTTTTCTCATGCAAGCAAGAAGCAGGATGAAGAAAAAAAAAGTATCATTCTATGACATTCAATAAAATTGGCATAAGTATACAGCAACCTTGTTGTTGATTAATGAGCAAGCATGCACTCAGGAACACACTAAGCAGCTCGAAATCATTGACTTGCCCAACGCAGGCAACTCGCGCGATGTTGTAGACAAACCACGTATAATACCAGCTATGAACCGAAAACTTTTTCCGCATATTAGAAATAGGAGGCGAAAACAAGTGGTAAGTACATACTTGAATCCACAAATAAAACACATGAACGCTTTCCATTTCAGAACAATAACTGACTGTTGATCTCGTATTAGAAGTGTGTCGCCGGCCACGGTGACCGAGCGGTTCTAGGCGCTTCAGTCCGGAACCGCGCGACTGCTACGGTCGCAAGTTCGAATCCTGCCTCGGGCATGGATGTGTGTGATGTCCTTAGTTAGATTTAAGTAGTTCTAAGTTCTAGGGGACTGATGACGTCAGATGTTAAGTCCCATAGTGCTGAGAGCCATTTGAAGCATTTAGAAGTGTGTCTCGGCGATCCCCCATGCTCCACATGCTAGAGTTGCATGCGTCTTCTCGTGAGAAATGTTGACACCGCTGCACTGCCCTGATCTATTATTGCCCTAAATTAAAAAAAAAATCTTAAATTCTTCTACCCGGTCTAACCTAACTGCTCGGGCGATCTTGTAAGGCACTTCCTGAAAAATTAGCGTTATACTGTCTATATTTCTGATCTGTGAAAAGCAAAGAGCGTCATTCTTAGTGAAAGGCCCAAAAAGCAAATCAATTATTGCAGCCGTCTTGGAAAAGAAAATACGGCCAGGCCACGAAGCCAAGTCACTGCATTGGTCTTGGCTCAGGGATAGTGTGCCTTATCCACGAAGAATAATATTCTTGGTTTGATAGCTTGTGGCACTACTCTTCGAGTAGTAAGAAAGCGATCATCTTTCGCACCAAACAACACACTTCTGCAGAAGGACCAGATATCAAGTGATATTTGTCAGTATCCACAACACTGCACTTACGGCACAGTGGGGGAGTATCAATCATATGAATAACGTGTATGCGGGATATTATAGCGCACACATCGCTGTATCTAGGGATACATGATGCACTAAAAGTCGTACCACTGGCCACGTTGCTGTTGGTTGCCGACTCTCTACGGTATTTCTTGGTCGTCCTCGTGACATTAAGCGATATACATAGCATGCCGTTGCAAGCCTGGTGGTCAGTAGGTCCGTTTGTGCACACCTGCATTCGACAAAGAAGTTCGAATGTGTTTAAACGACGGTGAGATGAGTGAGCCACTGCTACTGGCCCTAGTCGAGAGGATGGTGCCACTTCCTCCATCAAGGTACAAATCAGACTTGTCTGGCGTCGAGTGCACATATTGATCATCATGCCAACATAGATCGCTACTGCCTGTTCACGATCGTGGACACAGCTAAGACTTCTCGCCTAAAGGGAGGGTGAGGGTTTCATAGCTGACGTTAAAGAGCAGATCTGCGTTCACAAAATAACTGAACGCCGCTCGGAGGTGGGGCGCTGTTAGAATCGGGATCGGGAACATTTGGGCAAAGCGTGGGATACGTGACGCCAGATTAGTGTTGACAGAGGCGACCTGTTGTAACATGTCTAAAGCTCTTAATATGTTACGACGAACACTCGTTCTAATTGGAGACGTTTGTAGATGAGAACTGCCATGCTCGACGAAGTCGTTGGCACATATAATCCCCAAGCATTTCATATTGTCCACGATCCTTAACGGTGCCGTACTGCTAATTGGGAGCCTACTGCCAATGGTCATCGTTCCCGACTTCGCATTGTTCATGCAGCTAACTGTAGTCGTTCCGTACTGAGCGATCCAATTCAGTGCCACTCTTACCTCGTCACCCAACAATGCCATGAATACCAGGTCATCCGCATATGTTCTACATATAAATACATGCTCTCTCGTCGTCATTCCTGTTGGTTGGTGCCGAAGATCACACAGTAACGGCTAGAAAGCTCTGTTATAAAATATCATCGTCAGCGGGCATCCCTGTCTGACCGATCTAGATATACCGACTGGCCTCACCGTACGACTATTAACGACCTCCCTGGAGGAGGCACCGTGGAGTGGTCACATCACAATGGTAACAATTTGCGTCATCAGTTCCGCAAAATATGCATGGCTCACTCTGTAAATAGCACTATCAAAATCCACGACACCAAAACACCACTCAGATGAAGTGTAGTTGCCAGTTCGATCACATCGTGGTAGTCACTGAGGGCCATCTGTGTATCACTTTCCCCACCGAACGAGGTTCAGTAGAGTGATATCACATGATGCAGAATGCGTATGAGACCTGCTGCAAATATCCTGGTGAAAATCTTGAAGTCACAGTTAAGGAGCGTCAGTGGACGATTGCCCTGTATCGCAGCTCCGCCAGAAGGTTTGGGGATGAGAATAAGCATGCAAGAGATTGGGGAGACATCATTAGCGGTACACAGCAGTCTATCGAGGAGCCATGAGATCTTTAAATGCCCGATAAAACTCTAACAGAAGTGCATCGGATCCCAGCAGTTTGTTCGATTCGTCCTTACAGAGAGCTTCCGCCACGCCATCATCCTAACCTCCTCCATTAACATTCCCTCAGTTGTCTCATCAAGGATTCCAGATGGTGTCTGAAGAACCTCGCGGAAGGCTGCCAAATCGTGGTCCACTTCTTCGTAGAGGTGTCTATAACGTTCCACAAAAGCGTTGGCAATGTTTTCTTGCAGTGTCAGACGGCATGCCCGAGCCGCGCCGGCTCCTCTCGATCAATCGATCAACAGTTTTTTCAGAGCACAGACCTCATCCTACGAAAACGGTACGAGGCGTGCTTTTTAAGTAAGTACCGTTTTGAAATTAAAAAAGACGTGCTAAGATATCTCAATAGCTTTATTTTTACATAAAATCCTGTACCTTAATCTACGCACTGAAGCCATTACAGTCTGATTCTTCTTTGTTTACGTTGTGTACTGAGTGTTTAAGATGCCTCCGATAATCGTGAGTCCCGCCGACTGTAAAGTACGGGCTGTTATAAGATTTCTTAGTGCTAAAGGCCTAAAAGCGATCGATATTCATCGTGAGATCTGTGCAGTTTACGGAGAAAACATTATGAGTGATGGAATGGTAAGAAAGTGGGTGAGAGCATTTAAAGATGGCCGCACAAATGTGCATGATGAACAACGGAGCGGGCGTCCTTCGGTCGTTAATGAAAGTTTGGTGCAGGAAGTGGACAATAAGGTGAGAGAAAACAGACGCTTTACGATTTCCTCCTTGCGGGATGACTTTCCTAATGTTTCTCGTAGTGTTTTGTATGGCATTGTGACCGAGCACCTGCATTACCAAAAATTGTGCGCACGTTGGGTACCGAAAATGTTGACGGATGTGCACAAAACCAAACGTTTAGACAGTGCATTGACTTTCCTTGAGCGGTACCACAACGACGGTGATGATTTCTTAAGCCAAATTGTTACGGGCGATGAAACATGGGTGGCCTCCATGGAAGTTGAGCAAGGGCATCGTTTTGCTGCAAGACAGTGCCCGTCCGCATGTGGCGAATCAGACCAAAGATCTCATCACATCTTTTCGATGGGAAGCTCTAGATCATCCTCCGTACAGCCCCTATCTTGCACCCAGTGACTACCATCTGTTCCTGCACTTGAAGAAACACCTGGGCGGTCAGCGTCTTCAAGAAGATGACGAAGTCAAATCAGTGGTGATGCAGTGGTTAACAAGTCAGGCGGCAGACTTCTATGAGGAGGGTATACAAAAACTGGTACAACGTTATGACAAGTGCCTCAATATGGACGGAAATTATGTAGAAAAGTAGATTAAGGTACAGACTTTCATGTAAAAATAAAATTATTCAGATATCTTAGCACGTCTTTTTTTAATTTCAAAACGGTACTAACTTAAAAAAAAACACGTCTCGTATTTTTGGTTGACTGCGATGGCGATGGGTCTCTAAAAATTTGTCTGTGCCGGGTGTGTGGAGATTTTGAGTGCCACTTCGCTACCGATTCATCAATAATGTTGGTGAGATTCTTTCTGTTGCTTCTGCGCCTTGTTTTGTTAAAGTCTTAGTGCTCCGACTAGTTTCTCCTTTCTGGAAAGTCTGCTGTGTTTGCTGTTAATGAGGGTTTGCTCCGAAAGAACTGAAGTTCACCATAATGGAAGCGACTCTGTTTCATTACAGACATTAGTTGAAACTGTTTGTGAAATGCGTGGAAGTTGTGTGGCCTGTCTTACAGAACTAGTGGAGGTACATTAATCAGAGCTGCCTGTTTAAATTGGTCATATTTCGAGTATCTTACTGTGGACCATATTGAGGACTGAACTGCGTGTTGTTTCTCCTTTTAACACAGTGAAGTCTAATTTAACCAGAGTGCCTTTCACTGTAATCAGAAGACTATTTGCAAGACATTTTACTGTGGTTAGTCTAATACAATCAGAGTGTCTTTTCAGCGTAATCATTTCTCTTAAGTCTAATTTAATCAGAGTGCCTTTTCACTGTAACCATTTCTGTTAAGAATTTGTAAAATATTTTAGTGGGATGAGTGTAATGTAATCGGAGTGCTTTTTCAGTGTAATCATTTTAGTTAAGTATTTGTAAAACATTTTGGTGGGGTTGTTAGTTGAGCCGCCCTGAGATTTTCTATGGTAAATTCTGCTAAAATAAGGATATACTTGAGAGATCGCAGGGCACTCTCACTTTTGATATGGTGTCATGCTGCTTAATGTTCATAGGGAAGGTGATCTTTATTATTTGGTTGCAACATTTGGTACGATCTTCATTCATACGATGAAATGGTTGGCAGTAGTTAACCCTCTTTGTTTTGTGACCTAGTGAAGACATAGCGATTGGTTTCACCTGTGTTTGGAGGCAGAGGGCCCTGAGTTAATTGACAGCAGTAAAAGTGTACAGTGCCTGAGAGCCGAGGGGAGCTTTTTGCTGTGGAACCTGGGTGAAAATGTTTGCCGACAGCCACGTCCCCAGGTCTCATTGCGTCAGCATATCAACAAGTGTTAGCTGGCAGGTGCAATGTGGAGCTCAGTACTTTCCACAACACTGTACGAATTGGAGTACGCATTCCGAGCAGAGAATATCAGGGAACACAAAAGAAACTCTGACAGATACGCCGCAGGCCCTATGTCGAGTCCACAACATAACAATTGTAATAATAGGAAAGGAAATGTACGACATGGAGCGCCTTACGGAAACCATTCACGGTCGGGAAATTTCGGGAGTAATGAAGGGGAACAACGAAGAGACTGGAATGGGAACCACAATGGTTATGCACTACGCAGCAGAGGCTGGAATGAAAGGAGGAATGAAGGCTATAGACCACAAAACAACGGATGGCGAAACCATGGATTCGGAATCAATGACACTAGAAGGGGTGCGCGAATGAACAACGGAGGAAACGGAAATGGAGGTCAGGCCGAGGAAATTGAGATTCGGAGACGAAACACAGGACGAGGGGCGCGAGGAAATGACAACCAACGTCAATGACTACTTGAAAATGTGGAAGAAGCACAAAACGCATCTGAAACTAACTCGGACCTAGCCTCATCAGTGTTATTAGATACGACGATCTTGAAGAAACGTTGCTGGAAGTTTCCTATTCTGAACAAGCCACAGATAGCTGGATGGTCGGCGACTGCCAAATATAAGCATAGTAGTATAAGTTTTATTTAGTTATGATAGTGTTAAAGACAACAATCATTTCTTTAGATTTTTTTTTTGTGATTCACTATGGTAATTAGCATAGGAACTTCTCACATTACTGCTAGTCGTAAGAGTTAGGAATTGTTAGAACCGAGCGAGGTGGCGTAGTGGTTAGACACTGGACTCGCATTCGGGAGGACAACGGTTCAATCCCGCGTCCGGCCATCCTGATTTAGGTTTTCCGTGATTTCCCTAAATCGCTCCAGGCAAATGCCGGGATGGTTCCTTTGAAAGGGCACGGCCGACTTCCTTCCCCATCCTTCCCTAATACGATGAGACCGATGACCTCGCTGTCTGGTCTCCTTCCCCAAAACAACCAACCAACCATTGTTAGAATTTCATTGTACATGTATTTCTTCGTCACATGTATCAAGTTTGTAGATGCACAGATGGTCATCCCAGAGCTGACTAATTACAGTTGTTGAGAGTAGAAATGTACCGATTTGACGACGGAAGCTTCGTTGTTTATTTGAGTCCCATTTCGCGTGAGGTAATATGTTCTCATAGCAGTTTTGCAGTTGGCACGGAATGACAGAATCAGGTGTCACAACAACGACAGAATGTTATGTCTTTGAGTCCGAAACAAGTGTACAAGTATTGGGGACGAAATTCTTCTCGTAACATCTTGGAGTTCAGCTACAATCAAATTACTTCTGTTTATTGTGTGCGCATTGCAGCAACCGCCCTTGTACGATCCGGTATACAATTCGTAGGATAGTGTGTGGGATGGGCGTCGTTGAGATTAGTTTGCGAGACCCATGGAGGTATTTTGCAGGATGGTCTTGTACTGTCCACGCGAGAGGCGTGTTGACTTTCTTGTGTGTATTCGTCATGGTTTCTGACCATTGCCCAGTGCAGTGTGTCTTCGCTGTGGGCTGGTTATTGTCATCGCCAATGGCGCGATGTATTTGTGGTGTGTTTTTCGTGTAGGGATGTCGCCTTTGGTGCGATGTTTCTCGCGAATTTGATATTTTATTCCATTGTGGTTACACAGATGAGCTATCACATCTTATGTGATTGTTCTTCACTGTGGTTATTCGCTTTTGTTTTTCGCATGTGGTTTTCCACACTATTGTGCGATGATATTCGTGTGGGATTTCGCGAGTGGTTCGCGAGCGCCTGAATGATCTTGGGTGATAGTTTGTACTATGTGGCGCGAGCACGGAACGTGCAAGTCAAAAAAATGGTTCAAATGGCTCTGAGCACTATGGGACTCAACTGCTGAGGTCACAAGTCCCCTAGAACTTAGAACTACTTAAACCTAACTAACCTAAGGACAACACACACATCCATGCCCGAGGCAGGATTCGAACCTGCGACCGTAGCGGTCGCGCGGTTCCAGACTGTAGCGCCAGAACCGCTCGGCCACCAGCGGCCGGCGTGCAAGTCACTTTGGTATATTTTTGCAGAGTGAGCGAGGCACACCATCAATTTGTGAGAAAGAGAACAGAAGAAAGGTAGCTTTGCAGTCAAATGTCGATAATACCTTGTGCTTTTTTTATGTTTGTTTCAGCAGCTGGAGTGGAAGATTTTTACACTAATCTGAGAAATTTTTGTGCCAGTTTCAGCAAAAAGAGAATTCCCCAGAAGAATTGTTTTGCCCACATAGCACATAGAACAGACTGGTGACGTCGGTACTCATCGAGATTCATGCCATACACCAGCATTAGTGTCACCATAACGACTAAGTAATGGGGAAGTAATCTCTAGTACCTTCAGTAGTTCGTATATCTTTTATAGTAGTTGCATGGATTGAATAAGTAATAGCCTTAGATGTTGTGAGACTGATTGAAGTGAATGTGTAGTCTAAGCCGGCTTAGTACTTTGAGTTGCATGAAAGATAGTGGGAAATTAACATTTCACTATCATACATTACAACATCATGACCTCACCACTACTTAACATATACAGATTTAGATACAGAAAATTAATCATTTAAAATTATTGCTGTAATACAATCAAAGAATGATTGTAGAACAGAATCAGAATTTATTTTTGTCAAAAGAGCTATGTAAACCATTTTATTCTTTTTATTTTTCTTGGAGTAAAGCAATCCTTTACAATTTCGTAATAATTCTCTCTGTACTTATCCTGTGAACATATGTGTAAAAAAGAAGGCACTATCCCCACATGTAAGAATTGTACAGACTACGGAAGCTGAGTGGATGGCGACGTATCAGGCAGTTGGAGAGGACGCTGATAACAGGGTGGCCATAGCAGCTGGGGCAGACGTTGCGCCGAGGAGTAAAGCGGCGCAGTTAAGCTCGTCTGCAATGACCCTTAGACATGACGTCATCAGGCTGCATGAATGGTGGCAGGTGTGGACGAACCACGAGCTGTCAACAAAGGGCTGGTACCCTGGCGGCATGCGACTACTTTTGCCTCCGCTTCTGGCTTCCGAGGTCCCATGGGACCTCCCGCTGAATGAAAAGCAGTGCCCAGCCAAAAGGCAGAGCTGCAGAGTGCTGAATGGCGGAACTTACGTCTCTGGAGACATGGGACGACGCAGACGACGATAGCAGGTGGTGATTAATCTCAGACCTGCGTCCATATACTGCTTGGCTCATCCCATGAAAGTCTTTGACGACGGCAACGCATTGCCGACTACCACGTCATCCAAGACGGTCAGTAATCGAGATGCCACTGATTGCTGCCAACAGACAAGGAGGACGTCCTGCCACACCAAGGCTGCTGCCTGTACTGTGCATGCCGAGTAGAAGGGATAACCTATCTTGGCAAACTCATTCCACGTATCTGCCACATCCACCTGTTACGTGAAATGTGTAGTGCTGTATTTATTCGTGTAACAATTGTAAATTAAAAAAAAAAATGATCTCCCTAAAGACCTTTGAGAAGGGAGCTGTAGAAGGCATTTGTTGTTTTTCATTAATCTGCTTTATGTGTGCCTTGTTATTGTCATGTTTACTAGATTAAATGTATTTTCTGTGTTTTCTTACCGAGTTTTATTTTTTCTTAATGAATTTCTCACAATTGCCGGCCGGAGTGGCCGAGCGGTTAAGGGCGCTACAGTCTGGAACCGCACGACCGCTACGGTCGCAGGTTCGAATCCTGCCTCGGGCATGGATGTATGTGATGTCCTTAGGTTAGTTAGGTTTAAGTAGTTCTAAGTTCTAGGGGACTTATGACCACAGCAGTTGAGTCCCATAGTGCTCAGAGCCATTTGAACCATTTCTCACAATTATTTTTCGTTTTGTGTAAAGATTCACTTGTTTTTGATGTCACTTATGTATTGTTTTGTTGTGTTGACACTTACATCTTTGTGCTGAAGGAACAAACTGACCCATGTTAAATAAATAAGCTGAACAAATGACACATGCCACAAGAACACTAAGATTCTTTTATATTGGGTGAATGTGAGAATGTTCTTGATCTATTTTCTGTCAAGGAATGAATACAGCCATAAATTGAGCAGGAGTGGTGATTTTCTATGGGGCAGATAATCTTCAAGACAACAAAGTGTGTAGACGCGGCCAAGGAAAAAAAAATTCCCGGATTTTTCCCGGATCTCCCAGTTAAAAATACATTTTCTCCCGGGTGAAAATACACTTTTTCCGTGTTAAGTGACAGTATACTTTCCGTCGGAACTGCAAAACTTATCAATCCTTTGAACGGATATCGTTTTATACAGCAGCGTAGAATTTCTCGGCACTTTAGAAAACGAAACTCGGGGGAAAAACACGTTTTGGAAAGATCTTTGATGTGCAGCAATATGTACGCTCCATATTTTCGTATTACGAAAGTATAAATTCGAATTCCATCAACAGGAAATGTTAATGGTTTTAGTTAATATACATAGTGTTGCTACAAGAAATGCACAGCTTTCGCATATAATATCTGTCTCGAAGATTAATAAGCTACAAGAGAAGCTAAGCTTTCACATATAATGTTGATCTGTTTCGCGCATGTTACACTTTTAAGATACATCACACAAATACGCCAGTAAAATTTTTAAGACCGACATAAATATCTGATCTTCTTGGCTCGAAATTCTTCTAAATGGCTTGTCATCAAAGAGTTGATTTTTAAATGAGAGTAAACGCTCTGTGATTTAAGAAATTCATCGGACATTCTCGCACGTTCATCTTGCGTAAAAGGAAATTTGCTTTGAAAATACGCTTTTCGAACCACAATTCGCAATATTTTCCCTCGACCTGTTAGAAATAGATTTATTTCAGCAGTTGCCAGAGAGCGCCAGGTAAGAGGCGTCAGCGCGCTTGCGCAGCTACGGTGATGTAGGAAGCCCGTATGTTCGTACGCGTAAAACATTAAAAGATCTTACTTACATTATGTCATAAAAGAAACAAGACATCAGAGGATACTCCAAAAGCGTCGTGAACCATACTAAAATGCATAGTTCGCCTTAAAGCGCTCATTCCTATGTCCAGAATCAGAATGACGTAGGCCTCGATCTGATACTAAGCTTTTCGGTGTGGTTTTCGGGACGTAAATTCTCTTGGAGTACCAGTACTGTATTATCTCATGTTTGGTTCTTTATTATGGCAAAAGCCATAAGTACTAGAAGATGAAAATGTGCACTTAAAATGTAGGGAACAGTTTAAACTAGCCAATAGTGTGGAATAATAAAAGACAAATTTCTTTAGCAAACCGACAAAAATAACTTTATTGTTCTGCAAGGCGATTAATGCTTGACTGTCAGAAAGGTTGAAATAAAATAAAATCTGAAACTAGTAACATATTTTAGCCTTCCGTAATTATGTGAATGTACACTCCTGGAAATTGAAATAAGAACACCGTGAATTCATTGTCCCAGGAAGGGGAAACTTTATTGACACATTCCTGGGGTCAGATACATCACATGATCACACTGACAGAACCACAGGCACATAGACACAGGCAACAGAGCATGCACAATGTCGGCACTAGTACAGTGTATATCCACCTTTCGTAGCAATGCAGGCCGCTATTCTCCCATGGAGACGATCGTAGAGATGCTGGATGTAGTCCTGTGGAACGGCTTGCCATGCCATTTCCACCTGGCGCCTCAGTTGGACCAGCGTTCGTGCTGGACGTGCAGACCGCGTGAGACGACGCTTCATCCAGTCCCAAACATGCTCAATGGGGGACAGATCCGGAGATCTTGCTGGCCAGGGTAGTTGACTTACACCTTCTAGAGCACGTTGGGTGGCACGGGATACATGCGGACGTGCATTGTCCTGTTGGAACAGCAAGTTCCCTTGCCGGTCTAGGAATGGTAGAACGATGAGTTCGATGACGGTTTGGATGTACCGTGCACTATTCAGTGTCCCCTCGACGATCACCAGTGGTGTACGGCCAGTGTAGGAGATCGCTCCCCACACCATGATGCCGGGTGTTGGCCCTGTGTGCCTCGGTCGTATGCAGTCCTGATTGTGGCGCTCACCTGCACGGCGCCAAACACGCATACGACCATCAATGGCACCAAGGCAGAAGCGACTCTCATCGCTGAAGACGACACGTCTCCATTCGTCCCTCCATTCACGCCTGTCGCGACACCACTGGAGGCGGGCTGCACGATGTTGGGGCGTGAGCGGAAGACGGCCTAACGGTGTGCGGGACCGTAGCCCAGCTTCATGGAGACGGTTGCGAATGGTCCTCGCCGATACCCCAGGAGCAACAGTGTCCCTAATTTGCTGGGAAGTGGCGGTGCGGTCCCCTACGGCACTGCGTAGGATCCTACGGTCTTGGCGTGCATCCGTGCGTCGCTGCGGTCCGGTCCCAGGTCGACGGGCACGTGCACCTTCCGCCGACCACTGGCGACAACATCGATGTACTGTGGAGACCTCACGCCCCACGTGTTGAGCAATTCGGCGGTACGTCCACCCGGCCTCCCGCATGCCCACTATACGCCCTCGCTCAAAGTCCGTCAACTGCACATACGGTTCACGTCCACGCTGTCGCGGCATGCTACCAGTGTTAAAGACTGCGATGGAGCTCCGTATGCCACGGCAAACTGGCTGACACTGACGGCGGCGGTGCACAAATGCTGCGCAGCTAGCGCCATTCTACGGCCAACACCGCGGTTCCTGGTGTGTCCGCTGTGCCGTGCGTGTGATCATTGCTTGTACAGCCCTCTCGCAGTGTCCGGAGCAAGTATGGTGGGTCTGACACACCGGTGTCAATGTGTTCTTTTTTCCATTTCCAGGAGTGTAGTTTCACATTTCGTTCATACGCTCCAGTTTCTCATGCACGAGACCGAAAAGTAGAAGAACGAAATTTTTGTATAAATTTGGAATCGTTATATTCTTCCTTAGTTTGTGTTATGTTCCCGTTTCTTCTCCTTCCTCGACTTAACAAACAATCTTGTCATCAATTAAATGAAACAACAAGTTTACTGTTACCAGTCACCGTGACTGGTAACAGTAAACTTGTTGTTTCATTTAATGACAGTAACAGTCACGGTAAAGCCTAACCTAAAAAGTTCGCATTTAAAGTTAATCTTGTCATCACTAATTCTGTAATTATTCCTACCACTGTCAAAACTGATTCTCAGGTTAACTTTACTAACCCTGCCACAATCACCGCTTTAGTTATCCAGCGATTATTCTCCGGTTAGGCGTTATTACGTGTTCGTACAATGTGTTTTCTGCGCTACTCCCAGAATGGAACTTCAGCGGCTGCTAGCCGGGGACTACAATTGGCACTGTCTAGTGTAGCGATCTGGCCAAAAATTTTCTGTCAGAATTTCACTTTCCTGTACACACCTCTTATTCCTCTTAGTCGTTTGTTTCCACTCTGGTAGTCTAAATCTATGGCTTTCGTTAGTAATTATAACAACGCTGGACATTTGCAAACCGAATCAACCACATAAACAAACAGCAGTTGGCACTCACCGGTTCTGCTTTATTCCGCGCAGCTCGTATAGCTCCGTCCCGTTTTGTCTGCAGGAAAGTTCATGTCTAGATGCGACGAGGATTCCCCTGACAGAGACATCACGTACACTATGCACGCATTCAAAAATCAACTTATAATTCATTCGGAAATCAACTTGAATGTGTTCAAAAATGTCCAAAAACCAGCAGGGGTGCGTTTCAAAATCATATGAGTAATCGATAGACCGACGTGCGCTGGATGCTAGGTGCTTTTTTCCCCTCAAGATTATGAATTTGCTCCCTCCCCCCGAAATTGCCACCCGGTTCAGATACCGTGGTTTGCGACCCCCCCCCTCCCCCCCCCCCCCCTCTGCTAGATCCGGACCTGCTGCGCACGCTTGAATCTGGCATATTGGGCGTGCCAGTAAAATTTTTCCGGGTACCCCATGTGGCTGGTTGCTGCTTACACAGTCAACAGCCAGATTTCTGTAGCCAGAAACAGGAGAAGGTACTACTCATACGCGACTCAGCTGCGCGTGCGCATGAGCCCGCTCGTACTGCTTAAATGAATCTAATGTAAACAGTTGTGACGTCACGCTCATCGGAGGCAATTTGTTGTTGTGAAGCATTGCATAGTCTTCCTAAAGCCTTTGACACATTTTCCTGTTGGCAGACGCTTGTACGTGCACTGTGTTATTTTATATGGCGCATTTCCTTTGCAATTTAAGTTTTATTTTCGTTTTTTTCTTTCGTTCATGTTTTAATGCTGCAGTATTATTCTGCAGTAGCGGGATACAGTAACATCCTTTGTTAGGGCATCGGTTTTTACAAGTCAAAATTACACAAATTTAACTGAAAACTAAAACAACGAAAAATTCCCGGAATTCTAAAAAATTCCCGGAATTCTAAAAAATTCCCGGGTTTTTCCCGGTTTTCTCCCGGATTAAAAAATTCCCGGGTTTTTCCCAGATCTCCCGGTTGTCCCGGATCGTATACACCATGATCAATATTATATTCTGGTTAGGGAAATAACCTTCACTGGCCCCAATTTCAGGATGAGTGAGTAGATAAATGTCTGCATGACCGTGTAACCGTTTAGTAATAGTCATCAAAGTCTGGGTATACAAGAATATGACCCGATGGTACGCCCATCTGATTTTTTTCTCACTTTAATTTTGTAGGCTTGCAGCATAGAGTGTATATAAGACCCCTGGTTGAATGTGGTAAAGGCAGGGTATAGCGTTGTGCTGGGGTTTATGGTGAGCAAAGATTGATTCATGTTTATTTGTCTGATAATGACCCAGATAAAGTGTCATAATTTCGAAAATGGCTCTGGGCACTATGCGACTTAACTTCTGAGGTCATCAGCCGCCTAGAACTTAGAACTAATTAAACCTAACTAACCTAAGGACATCACACACATCCATGCCCGAGGCAGGATTCGAACTGTCATAATTTATTCTGTTCCATGTCACACTAACCATTTTAAAGTGTAACACTCCCCAAGAATAAATTTGAGAGGAACAGGGAGGTTGTGGGAGATTGCAGGGCACTCTCACTTTTGATACAGAGTCATGTTGCTTAATGTTCATAGGGAAGGTGATCTTTATAACTTGGTTGCTACATTTGATACGATCTGACTTCATTTGATGAAATGATTGGCAGTAGTATGCTCTTGCTTGTGTGCTCTAGTGAAGGCTTAGCAGTAGGCTTTACGTGTGTTTGAAGGAAGAGGGTGCTGAGTTAATTGACAGCAGTAAAAGTGTACGGTGGCTGAGAGCCAAGCGGAGCTTTTCTCTGTGGAACTTGGGTGAAAAAGTTTGTGGGCAGCCAACTCCCCAGGTCTCATTGTGCAGACACATTGGGTGGCGCCGGTCGGTCGGTGGCCACGTCCAGGTAGGTTGACTAGGGCCGAGGAGTCACTGCAGGTTTGACTGGCGCATAGTACAACTTGATGGCCGGAAATAAAGCAGAGTATGGGCCCTTGGTAGGTACAAAGCGGATGAGATGGCTGAGAGTTTTTGCGAATTCCTTGGGACATGGCAGTGGCGCCGAGGCGTCCAGATTCTGCTACAGAACATATGTGTGAAGGCACGAGGCTTTTAGCGAGTTTATGGCTTTTCTTTAGAAAGTTCGAAATGGATGCAACAGGGGAGATAATGATCTTTTGATGGAACACTGTGGTTGCCTCCAAGTCATGCTTTTAGCAAAGACACGGCGTAAATGCGTGGGAAAGAGAGCGCAAAGCTGAATCTTTTTTCATTTTTTTCCAATTGATTTTTAAAATCGCTGGTTGGTCAAATCTGTGTATGCAGATCAGGGGGGCGGTCTCCCAGCTTCGAACGCTGAGCTCCAGCTCGTGATTGGCTTGTGCTAAAGTGGATGCAGTCTAAGCATGCAAATGTGCTACGCTACCGAGCTGTGGAGGAAAGTTGTAGGGAAAGAGAAGATCACTCTTGTACTGGCGCTTCGCTAGTAAAGAACAACAGGTCTTTACCTAGACGGCGAGACTTGTGTCCTTTGCTAGTGTGCCACTTAGAGCCTGTGCCAGTCACCATCTGAACCGTCAGATGTACTGCTTCTTGCACCACGCACACAACGTGGTATGCATGGGTGTACTTATTTGTTTTGAATCGGCCGTCTAAACATTTGACATATTCCAACACGCATAGTTGTGTCACGGAGTCAAACTGGCTTGGCAGACCAGCAAACAGGTCCACATGCACACTGGAATCCATCGGGCTTTCAGAGGGTCATAGGGAAGTGTCTGCGTTCTGAATCAGCCGAACGCGAGACCGCGTACTCGCATATCTTTGGGTGCGCGCCATTAATAACAAATTGCCGCTGTCCGTGACTGCACTCAGCGGGCGCATCCTGCTGTGTCGCCCTCACCTGCAGAAGGGTAAAGTATTCGCTGCTATGGTGTAGGGCTCTAATATATGCTTCTCAGTATCCTGTCCTGTGGAACCATATTTTTCTTCTTGCAAAAGTAGAGTACAGGTGCTTGATAGTAGTGTAGTTTTTGGGCCATACCTCAGATTCACATTTATGAAGTGACATAAAGCGATTAGTTTAGGTTAGTGAGGTGCGTTGATCCCCAGCTGATCACTTTCTAAACCACAGACCGCATGTTATTGAAAGCGATTGTCAAATGAAATGTTTGTGTGGCGTTTCTTTAGTTATCTCTTGTCATGTGATATTATTAAAGAATAAATCAATTGTTATTTAGACCACAACTCCTCCCAGTGGTCTGATTTACATTACCTTTGCCATTTTTATTAAACTCATGGTTGCAATTTAAAGAACCCGGAAGTTTGCACACTTTTCAATTGTAGTTGTTACGGGGAGCCACGTAAACAAAATTTGTCTGAGATTCGGTTGCTTAGCTATATGAAATAGTGAGGTTTACATTAGTAAGAGCCGCCTTATTCGTTATTATTCGTTACTTATGGCTAGTGTTCTACTCCAAAGATGTTAATAGTGAGCGAGTTTGAGTTTTCTTCCATTTCAAGATAGTCTTTAATGACTGTTCCTGCTGTATCATTAGTACACCTAACTGTTTGCCAATTAATTTTGGGGGGCACGTAATCCTTATTTGTTTCCTTATTCCTGAGTTCAGCGTGCGACCCAATTGTTAAGTGCTTTGCTGCTCACCGTGTTTGCTGATTCGGTAGATGTCTGTTTATTTATTTATGTTTGGTTCTTAAATGGTAATTCAATGAAATAAATGTCACCCTTTATAAAGCACTTCACTGTTACTATTTTACTAAGGTTAGTCCTTAGTCTGTTGTAGTTCACGTTATAAGGGACCTACCCTATCTACAAGCACACCCTTGGTTGCTTGGTTTACACCGCCCACCCTATCCGTCGGGTTATCCCGCCTGTCACGGGACTTAATTGTATAACTTCTCCTGGTTCTGATCTTATGTCACCAACGGACGTGACGCATTCTTTATATTATTACTGTCATTCACAAATCTACTGCAATCAAATAACATATTACATTTGAAAGTCAACTGAAAAGTTTTGCAGATGTTAAAGTTGTGATTACTAATATGCTGCTTGGTTGACTTCAGATACCTGTTAATGTTTGATAAATTGCTTAGTTTCTTGATTGTATAAGAGCTCCTTTGCTAACGTCAATGCTGATCTCGATTTCTTTGTCATTATTCGACAAGTTGTTTAATTTCTTACTTGTTTTTAAAAGCAATTTTACTGCAGTCATGAGGTTGACTTTTATTTAAATCAAAGATTATGCATATTTTCAACTGTAAACGCTGCTGTTCTGCCTCCTGGCGCAGCCCTACTGCTCAACAGCGTATTAAGCTCCTTTAGGATACCTAGACGAGCGGAGTGGCCGCGTGGTTTGAGGCGCCACGTCACGGATTGGGCGGCCACATCCGCCGGAGGTACGAGTCCTCCCTCGGGTATGGGTGTCTGTGTTGTTCTTAGCACCAGTTAGTTTAAGTAGTGTGTAAGTCTAGGGACCGATGACCCCAGCAGTTTGATCGCATAGGAATTCACACACATTTGCACATTCTTATGATACCTAAGCCCAGTTCATTGTCGACGACATGTATTAAAGCTCGCGGACTTCGTTCTTTCTGTCTGACGACGTGATGCATCGACGGCGGTTCTCCCTGGAGTCGATGAAAAGCTGGACTCTAGGTTGTGTCACATTAGCGAAATTACCTGGACCTCCCCCGTTTAACTGCAGCGTTGCACAGAGAGTTGCCGTAGCATCGTGAAATAAAAGCCCATCGTATTCCATCTCCACACCGTCTGCTGCCGGCCATATGCGCGATCAATGTTTGACCCAAATCAGGGTTGATGGAATCCATCCACTCTCGAAGCATCGAAGGGTACGTCGGGAGACCTGGTTCACATGTATTCTAGGTGTCTCCAGTTCAACGTCTGTACTCCAAATCCCGGAGATGTGCTTCATTTATGTTCCAAGTGTCTCGACGCCTCCATGCCCACTGCCGTTGGAGCGAGACCGTGGATTTATATCCTGTATGATCCAAGAACGCCACAGGCCACAATTACGCATCAAGGACGGCAACTGTGTGACAACGTGTGACGTAAACTCGATCGAGAGGACTTGCTGAGTGACTTGCAACATATTGTGTTATTCCGCAACGGTCGCCATGCACACGTTCCCCAGTATCGATCAAATTCATATCCCGCACCAACAGTCGCAGCTCTTGGCATGAGGTATAAGGTGGATACTGATCTTTCGGGGCAGGCGCGCGTTTGAAGTCGTCTCTTAAGTAAAAAATAGTCATGTCGACTCAAGAAGAGCGCGATAATCCCACCGCATAAAATATGTAACGGCCCCAATGCCTGCCTGGTAGACAGGACATGTACGAGGGCTGTTCAGTAAGTAAAGCAACACACTTTTTTGTCCTAAAAGCAAGTTAGTTTTGTTGTGTCCAGGCAAGACAGCCTAGACACAATGAGAGGAAGCCGAAAGGCACGCGCTTAAACTCACGCAGGCTGGCGTGAGGTCTGAAACAGTATACGTAATGAATGCTATAAAGAAAAGTACGTAGCTTCTGGAATACTTAACTTTAATCCATAATCGGTGTACATCGCTCTTGTACAGATATAATCTCCATTTCACTATACAATGGTAATGGCGCCTTGCTAGGTCGTAGCCAATGTAGCTGAAGGCTATGCTAACTATCGTCTCGGCAAATGAGAGCGTAATTGTCAGTGTGGCGTCGCTAGCAAAGTCGGCTGTACAACTGGGGCGAGTGCTAGTACGTCTCTCTAGACCTGCCGTGTGGTGGCGCTCGGTCTGCGATCACTGACAGTGGCGACACGCGGGTCCGACGTATACTACCGGACCGCGGCCGATTTAAAAGCTACCACCTAGCAAGTGTGGTGTCTGGCGGTGACACCACAAGTTTTATTCAGAAGTCCAGTACATCACATTATGCCCCACTCTTTTGTCTACAAAACCCTATTTTTCAACATAATCTCCGTCCGATGCGACGGACTTACGCCGTTTTACTGGGAGGGCGTTTATGCACGCATGGTACGATTCTACTGGTTGACGACGGGGGGTCTTGCTACATCAATAATCTCCCCATTATCCGCGTTCCCGTGGAGCGCATCCTTCATTGGAGCAAACAAATGGAATTTGGGAGGTGAGAGATCCGGTTTTGTAGGATGGATGAGGCAGAACAGTTCTTTGAAGTTATGTGAGCTCCTCTCAGATGCGCAGATTTGTGTGAGGCGTTGCACTGTCATGAAGAAGGAGACATTCGTTTGCATTTTTTGGGAACGAACATGTTCAAGTCATACACTTCAGAACTGTTCGTTGCACCACGCGGAATAGCCCTCCCGAGTCCAAGAAGACCGTCGCCATGACTTTATTGACTGAAGCTGTGGACCTGAACTTTTTCGTCGGAGGAGAGGTGGTGTGGCACAACTCCATTGATTGCCGTTTTGTTTCCGACTCGAAGTGATGAATCCATGTTTCATACCCTATGACGATGTTCGACAAATAATTGTCATGATCAGATTCGTAACGGGCAAGCAATTCCGTACAGATGGTCCTTCGTCGCTCTTTATGGTCTTCTGTTAGGCGCCGAGGAATCCAACGGGCACACAGCTCTGAGTACCCCAGCTGGTGGGCGAGTGTGTCAGTACTACCAACAGAGCGTCCACTTGGGCTTCAAGGTGTTTGATTGTGATCCGTCGATCACCTGGAATGAGAGTGTCCGGGCATTCCAACATTGCAGCAGCCAATAGCTGTGTGCGGCCGGCGGGCACGCGGGAGAACGGACAGGTTTGCACGACCTTGTTGAGACGATGCCAGACGCCTCGCCCAACGTCTCACCGTGCTTTTATTCACTGCAGGGTCTCCGTAGACACTCTCCAAGCGCCTATGAATATCTGCGATGCTCTGCTCTTCCACCGAAACAAACTCTCTGTTTGGAAAGCAACTCTGTTACAGACACCAATTTGAAGGCTACAACGCCGTGTAACGCCGCCACTTGTCGGAACTTCATGAAACTACGGGGGCTGAGGCGGAAATATTCCACGATGTCCCACAACAAATCCCACATCCTTTCAACAGGAATTGGCCGAGAAGACAAATGTGATGCATTACTTATTGAACGCCGATCGTATGTTGATAATCCGAACTCCATTACCTATCCTCTTGCTGAGCGCGTGATCCAATCACCAACATGGCCACCAGAGTGTCTACATTTGAGTCCATGCTTCGTAGCTAAAATTATTCTGTCACATACTGCATCATTAAGCAGTTTTATGTAGAGCACGCTACACACGATAGGTAGGTGACCGCCTATAAGATCTTGAAAGTAAGTTTTAACCTCTTCTTGTACGGATCTTTCAATTTCATGGGCTTTAGGAGCATATTCGTTCGAAAAACTGATCTTTATGGTCGACTTTCATATGAGTGTGCCATTCTGTATTGAGCAACACAAATGCCGTGAGGACGGCCAAAGAGACAAGCAACCGCGGGCTCTCAAACCTCTGTGGCAATGACGTAAACAAGACGTCAGTGTCGCTAAACTGCCGAACGCAAACTGTTCCACTCAGTTATGGAGTAGAGCGGCAAATTACGGTATTACTACTGGAACAATATTTTATTTTAATGAAAAAAAGTAGAAAGTTACTTTTGAAATTGAGAGTCTGATCTAATTTAACAACCTGTTTCAAAAGTCTCCGCTTTGATTGCACGTCACTTTGTAGCAGGATTCTGAGGAAACGTGGCGACAATGATGTGCTTTGGCGGTATCAGGTGATTCTGCGTTGGGGAAATAACGTCTCCTTATCACTTACAGATCTGTTCCAGTTAATGTTAGGACCCCTGTACCATGGCAGCTGTCGTCGTGAGCTTGATGTCATGGGACTGAGGTTCCAGAGTGTGCTGAGTCTGAAATCGCGGCACTGCCATTTTCACAGAGCATATTCCTCTATACAGTGTCCTACTCCGAGGCATCTCAGAAGCCGTTTCAGTTCAATAAGTGATACGACACAGTTCAAGGCTTACTCGAATCGAAGCGTAGTCCTCAAACTGTTGAAACCTGATATCGTGCACACATATTGTTTCACCAGCAGTCCACCAATTGGCGTCCACTGTACTCTCGAAAACTGTCTTAGTGCATCCACGCATAAGAAAAGAGGGTGCAGTTCACAGTTAACTCAGTACTAACCATCATATTTCTACAGTTCACATCGATAAAACGCGCATGTTAATTCAAATTATTTATCCGTGTTCTCAAACACGAGACCCAGTACGCCAATACGCCAGTCACACCATCACGTCAACAATCCGCGTTCTCATCACCCTACCACCTGACTCTTCCGTTTCGCTAGACGAAAACAGGTTATCATAGAGCAAAGACACATACAAACGCATTGATACATTTATGGGCAGACTGATGCATTATTTCAATGTATTGACAATCACTACTAAATATAAAGAATAAAACAGAATAATAAAATAATATTTATACAGACTCCCTAGAGCTATACCTTTACAATACTAAGGAATGAAGGAACATGGAGTTTGGTATTGGGGGAAAGTGTCTCGAGGGGGAGGGGGTGGTAAAAACTGTAGAGAGAGACCAAGAGGTGAATACAGTACGCATGTTCAAATGGCTGCAGTAGTTATTCGGGGATTGTAGTATAATTTTTCATAGAACAGTATTTTACTCTTCAGAGAACTTTTCAAAGTTGATTTCACACGAAGTGCATAGATTGCAAATTCCTGATATTCTCTGCGGTGGCATAGGCGCCTCACATTTCTTCTCAAAACATATGAATTACTACTGCTGTTATATTGCCACGTTGTAGTAAATGAATTGGCAAGAACAGCTATTGTAAGAATGTTTTGTTTGTTCTCGAGTAATAATTAATATTTTAATTTCAGGACTATGCTGTGTTTGTACCTTGTACCCTGTAGTCACTTGTGTAAGTTGTACTAAATGCTTTTCTTAGTTTTAAGGTGTATCTTATCCGGCGCTGTAATTTGGTTAAAAGCCTGTTTAGTGTTTGCGAGTGAATTATCATTGATAGAACAAGGTGAACAAAGTTATGCGAATACTTTAGTTGGAAATAATAAACTCGTTGTAATGAAGCAAATGAAACCGATTCACAACCTGTGAGTGCTACACCTGGTAGGACTCCTTGTCCAGTTTAGACAGTTAAAGTTAGAACTAGCTCAACAGAATGAACAGTAAGGTGAACAGTTAAGGTTGGAAATGACCGAAGAGAACAAAGATAAAGCTGAAACTAGCCAAACAGCAAGCCAGACAGTTAAAGTTAGAGCTGACTAAGCAGAAATTACAGAATACGTGCGATTGCAAACAGACCATATTAAAACAGATTTACAAATTATGAGATGTACAATTTCTGTTTTGCAAAAGTCGATCCATCGTATGGCTGAGTCCGTAGAGAGTTTCGTAGATTTTAATCCGATGGAAGTGGATCACACTACATTGAAACACAGTTCAGTAGGTCGTAAATAAGGAAGAAAATATTTCTGCTGAGCAAGAAAGGAAGTTGAATCAATTTCTAGGAAATAAAGACCAAGAAAGAAATAAAAAACTTGATCTTGGGTTAAATAATGTAATTCAGCAAACAGTAGATATTATATACCAAATGCAAGGTGCATCTGTAGAGTCTGTCCAGGTTGAGTTAGGTCAAATCAAAACCACGATAACAGAATAATTACCGCCGTGGCGTCGCTGGGTAGATGAACGGAGGAACAATATACAGAGGGAGGTATCTGTTGTTAAAGGAACTGTCTGTAATCCTGCCTCCCCAGTCCACACGACTAGTGAGGTATATACTAATTTGAACGTGTCTGGTAACGAACAGGGAGAGAAAGTGAGAATTAGTGACATGTTATCGTCCTGCATGGTTTACGAAATGAAGGGCTATGTCTTCTGTATCATCAGTATTGCATCAAGAAAGCCTTTTGAAGCATGGGCAATTTCAGGTCTTTCTTCCAGAGGAAATATCCATCTCGTTCTATTCATCCATTCATTTAGGGATATTTTATCGAGGTCATTGACTGAGCAACAGAAGATTCAGTACACTATAGCCTCTACGTGATGAGAAGGGGCCCTTTGGAGCACAGAAACAGCTGTTAAATTTATGAGTTAAATTTATGTGCTGTTAAATTTATGAGGAATTCGATCAAGCTTTTCTCACGAAATATTGGCCTATCTGTATTCAAGAGTTACTGAGAAAGGAGGTACTCAATCCTGAGTTGTACAATGCCCGTCAAGCGAACTTGAGGAAGTACACTCCTGGAAATGGAAAAAAGAGCACATTGACACCGGTGTGTCAGACCCACCATACTTGCTCCGGACACTGCGAGAGGGCTGTACAAGCAATGATCACACGCACGGCACAGCGGACACACCAGGAACCGCGGTGTTGGCCGTCGAATGGCGCTAGCTGCGCAGCATTTGTGCACCGCCGCCGTCAGTGTCAGCCAGTTTGCCGTGGCATACGGAGCTCCATCGCAGTCGTTAACACTGGTAGCATGCCGCGACAGCGTGGACGTGAACCGTATGTGCAGTTGACGGACTTTGAGCGAGGGCGTATAGTGGGCATGCGGGAGGCCGGGTGGACGTACCGCCGAATTGCTCAACACGTGGGGCGTGAGGTCTCCACAGTACATCGATGTTGTCGCCAGTGGTCGGCGGAAGGTGCACGTGCCCGTCGACCTGGGACCGGACCGCAGCGACGCACGGATGCACGCCAAGACCGTAGGATCCTACGCAGTGCCGTAGGGGACCGCACTGCCACTTCCCAGCAAATTAGGGACACTGTTGCTCCTGGGGTATCGGCGAGGACCATTCGCAACCGTCTCCATGAAGCTGGGCTACGGTCCCGCACACCGTTAGGCCGTCTTCCGCTCACGCCCCAACATCGTGCAGCCCGCCTCCAGTGGTGTCGCGACAGGCGTGAATGGAGGGACGAATGGAGACGTGTCTTCAGCGATGAGAGTCGCTTATGCCTTGGTGCCAATGATGGTCGTATGCGTGTTTGGCACCGTGCAGGTGAGCGCCACAATCAGGACTGCATACGACCGAGGCACACAGGGCCAACACCCGGCATTATGGTGTGGGGAGCGATCTCCTACACTGGCCGTACACCACTGGTGATCGTCGAGGGGACACTGAATAGTGCACGGTACATCCAAACCGTCATCGAACCCATCGTTCTACCATTCCTAGACTGGCAAGGGAACCTGCTGTTCCAACAGGACAATGCACGTCCGCATGTATCCCGTGCCACCCAACGTGCTCTAGAAGGTGTAAGTCAACTACCCTGGCCAGCAAGATCTCCGGATCCGTCCCCCATTGAGCATGTTTGGGACTGGATGAAGCGTCGTCTCACGCGGTCTGCACGTCCAGCACGAACGCTGGTCCAACTGAGGCGCCAGGTGGAAATGGCATGGCAAGCCGTTCCACAGGACTACATCCAGCATCTCTACGATCGTCTCCATGGGAGAATAGCAGCCTGCATCGCTGCGAAAGGTGGATATACACTGTACTAGTGCCGACATTGTGCATGCTCTGTTGCCTGTGTCAATGTGCCTGTGGTTCTGTCAGTGTGATCATGTGATGTATCTGACCCCAGGAATGTGTCAATAAAGTTTCCCCTTCCTGGGACAATGAATTCACGGTGTTCTTATTTCAATTTCCAGGAGTGTATGCTTCTCAGTATCCTGTCCTATGGAACCATATTTTTCTTCTTGCAAAAGTAGAGTACAGGTGCTTGATAGTAGTGTAGTTTTTGGGCCATACCTCAGATTCACATTTATGAAGTGACATAAAGCGATTAGTTTAGGTTAGTGAGGTGCGTTGATCCCCAGCTGATCACTTTCTAAACCACAGACCGCATGTTATTGAAAGCGATTGTCAAATGAAATGTTTGTGTGGCGTTTCTTTAGTTATCTCTTGTCATGTGATATTATTAAAGAATAAATCAATTGTTATTTAGACCACAACTCCTCCCAGTGGTCTGATTTACATTACCTTTGCCATTTTTATTAAACTCATGGTTGCAATTTAAAGAACCCGGAAGTTTGCACACTTTTCAATTGTAGTTGTTACGGGGAGCCGCGTAAACAAAATTTGTCTGAGATTCGGTTGCTTAGCTATATGAAATAGTGAGGTTTACATTAGTAAGAGCCGCCTTATTCGTTATTATTAGTTACTTATGGCTAGTGTTCTACTCCAAAGATGTTAATAGTGAGCGAGTTTGAGTTTTCTTCCATTTCAAGATAGTGTTTAATGACTGTTCCTGCTGCATCATTAGTACACCTAACTGTTTGCCAATTAATTTTGGGGGCACGTAATCCTTATTTGTTTCCTTATTCCTGAGTTCAGCGTGCGACCCAATTGTTAAGTGCTTTGCTGCTCACCGTGTTTGCTGATTCGGTAGATGTCTGTTTATTTATTTATGTTTGGTTCTTAAATGGTAATTCAATGAAATAAATGTCACCCTTTATAAAGCACTTCACTGTTACTATTTTCCTAAGGTTAGTTCTTAGTCTGTTGTAGTTCACGTTATAAGGGACCTACCCCATCTACAAGCACACCCTTGGTTCCTTGGTTTACACCGCCCACCCTATCCGTCGGGTTATCCCGCCTGTCACGGGACTTAATTGTATAACTTCTCCTGGTTCTGATCTTATGTCACCAACGGACGTGACGCATTCTTTATATTATTACTGTCATTCACAAATCTACTGCAATCAAATAACATATTACATTTAAAAGTCAACTCAAAAGTTTTGCATATGTTAAAGTTTTGATTACTAATATGCTGCTTGGTTGACTTCAGATACCTGTTAATGTTTGATAAATTGCTTAGTTTCTTGATTGTATAAGAGCTCCTTTGCTAACGTCAATGCTGATCTCGATTTCTTTGTCATTATTCGACAAGTTGTTTAATTTCTTACTTGTTTTTAAAAGCAATTTTACTGCAGTCATGAGGTTGACTTTTATTTAAATAAAAGATTATGCATATTTTCAACTGTAAACGCTGCTGTTCTGCCTCCTGGCGCAGCCCTACTGCTCAACAGCGTATTAAGCTCCTTTAGGATACCTAGACGAGCGGAGTGGCCGCGTGGTTTGAGGCGCCACGTCACGGATTGGGCGGCCACATCCGCCGGAGGTACGAGTCCTCCCTCGGGTATGGGTGTCTGTGTTGTTCTTAGCAACAGTTAGTTTAAGTAGTGTGTAAGTCTAGGGACCGATGACCCCAGCAGTTTGATCGCATAGGAATTCACACACATTTGCACATTCTTAGGATACCTAAGCCCAGTTCATTGTCGACGACATGTATTAAAGCTCGCTGACTTCGTTCTTTCTGTCTGACGACGTGATGCATCGACGGCGGTTCTCCCTGGAGTCGATGAAAAGCTGGACTCTAGGTTGTGTCGCATTAGCGAAATTACCTGGACCTCCCCCGTTTAACTGCAGCGTTGCACAGAGAGTTGCCGTTGTTGTTGTTGTTATTAGTCTTCAGTCCTGAGACTGGTTTGATGCAGCTCTCCATGCTACTTTATCCTGTGCAAGCTTCTTCATCTCCCAGTACCTACTGCAACCTACATCCTTCTGAATCTGCTTAGTGTATTCATCTTTTGGTCTCCCCCTACGATTTTTACCCTCCACGATGCCCTCCAATACTAAATTGGTGATCCCTTGATGCCTCAGAACATGTCCTACCAACCGATCCCTTCTTCTGGTCAAGTTGTGCCACAAACTCCTCTTCTGCCCAATCCTATTCAGTACCTCCTCATTAGTTATGTGATCTACCCATCTAATCTTCAGCATTCTTCTGTAGCATCGTGAAATAAAAGCCCATCGTTTTCCATCTCCACACCGTCTGCTGCCGTCCATATGCGCGATCAATGTTTGACCCAAATCAGGGTTGATGGAATCTATCCACTCTCGAAGCGAAGGGTACGTCGGGAGACCTGGTTCACATGTATTCTAGGTGTCTCCAGTTCAACGTCTGTAGTCCAAATCCCGGAGATGTGCTTTATTTATGTTCCAAGTGTCTCGACGCCTCCTTGCCCACTGCCGTTGGAGCGAGACCGTGGATTTATACCCTGTATGATCCAAGAACGCCACAGGCCACAATTACGCATCAAGGACGGCAACTGTGTGACAACGTGTGACGTAAACTCGATCGAGAGGACTTGCTGAGTGACTTGTAACATATTGTGTTATTCCGCAACGGTCGCCATGCACACGTTCCCCAGTATCGATCAAATTCATATCCCGCACCAACAGTCGCAGCTCTTGGCATGAGGTACAAGGTGGATACTGATCTTTCGCGGCAGGCGCGCGTTTGAAGTCGTCTCTTAAGTAAAAAATAGTCATGTCGATTCAAGAAGAGTGCGATAATCCCACCGCATAAAATATGTAACGGTCCCAATGCCTGCCTGCTAGACAGGGCATGTACGAGGGCTGTTCAGTAAGTAAAGCAACACACTTTTTTGTCCTAAAAGCAAGTTAGTTTTGTTGTGTCTAGGCAAGACAGCCTAGACACAATGAGAGGAAGCCGAAAGGCACGCGCTTAAACTCACGCAGGCTGGCGTGAGGTCTGAAGCAGGATACGTAATGAATGCTATAAAGAAAAGTACGTAGCTTCTGGAATACTTAACTTTAATCCATAATCGGTGTACATCGCTCTTGTACAGATATAATCTCCATTTCACTATACAATGGTAATGGCGCCTTGCTAGGTCGTAGCCAATGTAGCTGAAGGCTATGCTAACTATCGTCTCGGCAAATGAGAGCGTAATTGTCAGTGTGGCGTCGCTAGCAAAGTCGGCTGTACAACTGGGGCGAGTGCTAGTACGTCTCTCTAGACCTGCCGTGTGGTGGCGCTCGGTATGCGATCACTGACAGTGGTGACACGCGGGTCCGACGTATACTACCGGACCGCGGCCGATTTAAAATCTACCACCTAGCAAGTGTGGTGTCTGGCGGTGACACCACAAGTTTTATTCAGAAGTCCAGTACATCACATTATGCCCCACTCTTTTGGCTACAAAACCCTATTTTTCAACATAATCTCCGTCCGACGCGACGGCCTTACGCCGTTTTACTGGGAGGGCGTTTATGCCCGCATGGTACGATTCTACTGGTCGACGACGGGGGGTCTTGCTACATCAATAATCTCCCCATTATCCGCGTTCCCGTGGAGCGCATCCTTCATTGGAGCAAACAAATGGAATTTGGGAGGTGAGAGATCCGGTTTTGTAGGATGGATGAGGCAGAACAGTTCTTTGAAGTTATGTGAGCTCCTCTCAGATGCGCAGATTTGTGTGAGGCGTTGCACTGTCATGAAGAAGGAGACATTCGTTTGCATTTTTTGGGAACGAACATGTTCAAGTCATACACTTCAGAACTGTTCGTTGCACCACGCGGAATAGCCCTCCCGAGTCCAAGAAGACCGTCGCCATGACTTTATTGACTGAAGCTGTGGATCTGAACTTTTTCGTCGGAGGAGAGGTGGTGTGGCACAACTCCATTGATTGCTGTTTTGTTTCCGACTCGAAGTGATGAATACATGTTTCATACCCTATGACGATGTTCGACAAATAATTGTCATGATCAGATTCGTAACGGGCAAGCAATTCCGTACAGATGGTCCTTCGTCGCTCTTTATGGTCTTCTGTTAGGCGCCGAGGAATCCAACGGGCACACAGCTCTGAGTACCCCAGCTGGTGGGCGAGTGTGTCAGTACTACCAACAGAGCGTCCACTTGGGCAGCAAGGTGTTTGATTGTGATCCGTCGATCACCTCGAATGAGAGTGTCCGGGCATTCCAACATTGCAGCAGCCAATAGCTGTGTGCGGCCGGCGGGCACGCGGGAGAACGGACAGGTTTGCACGACCTTGTTGAGACGATGCCAGACGCCTCGCCCAACGTCTCACCGTGCTTTTATTCACTGCAGGGTCTCCGTAGACACTCTCCAAGCGCCTATGAATATCTGCGATGCTCTGCTCTTCCACCGAAACAAACTCTCTGTTTGGAAAGCAACTCTGTTACAGACACCAATTTGAAGGCTACAACGCCGTGTAACGCCGCCACTTGTCGGAACTTCATGAAACTACGGGGGCTGAGGCGGAAATATTCCACGATGTCCCACAACAAATCCCACATCCTTTCAACAGGAATTGGCCGAGAAGACAAATGTGATGCATTACTTATTGAACGCCGATCGTATGTTGATAATCCGAACTCCATTACCTATCCTCTTGCTGAGCGCGTGATCCAATCACCAACATGGCCACCAGAGTGTCTACATTTGAGTCCATGCTTCGTAGCTAAAATTATTCTGTCACATACTGCATCATTAAGCAGTTTTATGTAGAGCACGCTACACACGATAGGTAGGTGACCGCCTATAAGATCTTGAAAGTAAGTTTTAACCTCTTCTTGTACGGATCTTTCAATTTCATGGGCTTTAGGAGCATATTCGTTCGAAAAACTGATCTTTATGGTCGACTTTCATATGAGTGTGCCATTCTGTATTGAGCAACACAAATGCCGTGAGGACGGCCAAAGAGACAAGCAACCGCGGGCTCTCAAACCTCTGTGGCAATGACGTAAACAAGACGTCAGTGTCGCTAAACTGCCGAACGCAAACTGTTCCACTCAGTTATGGAGTAGAGCGGCAAATTACGGTATTACTACTGGAACAATATTTTATTTTAATGAAAAAAAGTATAAAGTTACTTTTGAAATTGAGAGTCTGATCTAATTTAACAACCTGTTTCAAAAGTCTCCGCTTTGATTGCACGTCACTTTGTAGCAGGATTCTGAGGAAACGTGGCGACAATGATGTGCTTTGGCGGTATCAGGTGATTCTGCGTTGGGGAAATAACGTCTCCTTATCACTTGCAGATCTGTTCCAGTTAATGTTAGGACCCCTGTACCATGGCAGCTGTCGTCGTGAGCTTGATGTCATGGGACTGAGGTTCCAGAGTGTGCTGAGTCTGAAATCGCGGCACTGCCATTTTCACAGAGCATATTCCTCTATACAGTGTCCTACTCCGAGGCATCTCCGAAGCCGTTTTAGTTCAATAAGTGATACGACACAGTTCAAGGCTTACTCGAATCGAAGCGTAGTCCTCAAACTGTTGAAACCTGATATCGTGCACACATATTGTTTCACCAGCAGTCCACCAATTGGCGTCCACTGTACTCTCGAAAACTGTCTTAGTGCATCCACGCATAAGAAAAGAGGGTGCAGTTCACAGTTAACTCAGTACTAACCATCATATTTCTACAGTTCACATCGATAAAACGCGCATGTTAATTCAAATTATTTATCCGTGTTCTCAAACACGAGACCCAGTACGCCAATACGCCAGTCACACCATCACGTCAACAATCCGCGTTCTCATCACCCTACCACCTGACTCTTCCGTTTCGCTAGACGAAAACAGGCTATCATACAGCAAAGACACATACAAATGCATTGATACATTTATGGGCAGACTGATGTATTATTTCAGTGTATTGACAATCACTACTAAATATAAAGAATAAAACAGAATAATAAAATAATATTTATACAGACTCCCTAGAGCTATACCTTTACAATACTAAGGAATGAAGGAACATGGAGTTTGGTATTGGGGGAAAGTGTCTCGAGGGGGAGGGGGTGGTAAAAACTGTAGAGAGAGACCAAGAGGTGAATACAGTAAGCATGTTCAAATGGCTGCAGTAGTTATTCGGGGATTGTAGTAATTTTTCATAGAGCAGTATTTTATTCTTCAGAGAACTTTTCAAAGTTGATTTCACACGAAGTGCATAGATTGCAAATTCCTGATATTCTCTGCGGTGGCATAGGTGCCTCACATTTCTTCTCAAAACATATGAATTACTACTGCTGTTATATTGCCACGTTGTAGTAAATAAATTGGCAAGAACAGCTATTGTAAGAATGTTTTGTTTGTTCTCGAGTAATAATTAATATTTTAATTTCAGGACTATGCTGTGTTTGTACCTTGTACCCTGTAGTCACTTGTGTAAGTTGTACTAAATGCTTTTCTTAGTTTTAAGGTGTATCTTATCCGGCGCTGTAATTTGGTTAAAAGCCTGTTTAGTGTTTGCGAGTGAATTATCATTGATAGAACAAGGTGAACAAAGTTATGCGAATACTTTAGTTGGAAATAACAAACTCGTTGTAATGAAGCAAATGAAACCGATTCACAACCTGTGAGTGCTACACCTGGTAGGACTCCTTGTCCAGTTTAGACAGTTAAAGTTAGAACTAGCTCAACAGAATGAACAGTAAGGTGAACAGTTAAGGTTGGAAATGACCGAAGAGAACAAAGATAAAGCTGAAACTAGCCAAACAGCAAGCCAGACAGTTAAAGTTAGAGCTGACTAAGCAGAAATTACAGAATACGTGCGATTGCAAACAGACCATATTAAAACAGATTTACAAATTATGAGATGTACAATTTCTGTTTTGCAAAAGTCGATCCATCGTATGGCTGAGTCCGTAGAGAGTTTCGTAGATTTTAATCCGATGGAAGTGGATCACACTACATTGAAACACAGTTCAGTAGGTTGTAAATAAGGAAGAAAATATTTCTGCTGAACAAGAAAGGAAGTTGAATCAATTTCTAGGAAATAAAGACCAAGAAAGAAATAAAAAACTTGATCTTGGGGTAAATAATGTAATTCAGCAAACAGTAGATATTATATACCAAGTGCAAGGTGCATCTGTAGAGTCTGTCCAGGTTGAGTTAGGTCAAATCAAAACCACGATAACAGAATAATTACCGCCGTGGCGTCGCTGGGTAGATGAACGGAGGAACAATATACAGAGGGAGGTATCTGTTGTTAAAGGAACTGTCTGTAATCCTGCCTCCCCAGTCCACACGACTAGTGAGGTATATACTAATTTGAACGTGTCTGGTAACGAACAGGGAGAGAAAGTGAGAATTAGTGACATGTTATCGTCCTGCATGGTTTACGAAATGAAGGGCTATGTCTTCTGTATCATCAGTATTGCATCAAGAAAGCCTTTTGAAGCATGGGCAATTTCAGGTCTTTCTTCCAGAGGAAATATCCATCTCGTTCTATTCATCCATTCATTTAGGGATATTTTATCGAGGTCATTGACTGAGCAACAGAAGATTCAGTACACTATAGCCTCTACGTGATGAGAAGGGGCCCTTTGGAGCACAGAAACAGCTGTTAAATTTATGAGTTAAATTTATGTGCTGTTAAATTTATGAGGAATTCGATCAAGCTTTTCTCACGAAATATTGGCCTATCTGTATTCAAGAGTTACTGAGAAAGGAGGTACTCAATCCTGAGTTGTACAATGCCCGTCAAGCGAACTTGAGGAAGTACACTCCTGGAAATGGAAAAAAGAGCACATTGACACCGGTGTGTCAGACCCACCATACTTGCTCCGGACACTGCGAGAGGGCTGTACAAGCAATGATCACACGCACGGCACAGCGGACACACCAGGAACCGCGGTGTTGGCCGTCGAATGGCGCTAGCTGCGCAGCATTTGTGCACCGCCGCCGTCAGTGTCAGCCAGTTTGCCGTGGCATACGGAGCTCCATCGCAGTCGTTAACACTGGTAGCATGCCGCGACAGCGTGGACGTGAACCGTATGTGCAGTTGACGGACTTTGAGCGAGGGCGTATAGTGGGCATGCGGGAGGCCGGGTGGACGTACCGCCGAATTGCTCAACACGTGGGGCGTGAGGTCTCCACAGTACATCGATGTTGTCGCCAGTGGTCGGCGGAAGGTGCACGTGCCCGTCGACCTGGGACCGGACCGCAGCGACGCACGGATGCACGCCAAGACCGTAGGATCCTACGCAGTGCCGTAGGGGACCGCACTGCCACTTCCCAGCAAATTAGGGACACTGTTGCTCCTGGGGTATCGGCGAGGACCATTCGCAACCGTCTCCATGAAGCTGGGCTACGGTCCCGCACACCGTTAGGCCGTCTTCCGCTCACGCCCCAACATCGTGCAGCCCGCCTCCAGTGGTGTCGCGACAGGCGTGAATGGAGGGACGAATGGAGACGTGTCTTCAGCGATGAGAGTCGCTTATGCCTTGGTGCCAATGATGGTCGTATGCGTGTTTGGCACCGTGCAGGTGAGCGCCACAATCAGGACTGCATACGACCGAGGCACACAGGGCCAACACCCGGCATCATGGTGTGGGGAGCGATCTCCTACACTGGCCGTACACCACTGGTGATCGTCGAGGGGACACTGAATAGTGCACGGTACATCCAAACCGTCATCGAACCCATCGTTCTACCATTCCTAGACCGGCAAGGGAACCTGCTGTTCCAACAGGACAATGCACGTCCGCATGTATCCCGTGCCACCCAACGTGCTCTAGAAGGTGTAAGTCAACTACCCTGGCCAGCAAGATCTCCGGATCCGTCCCCCATTGAGCATGTTTGGGACTGGATGAAGCGTCGTCTCACGCGGTCTGCACGTCCAGCACGAACGCTGGTCCAACTGAGGCGCCAGGTGGAAATGGCATGGCAAGCCGTTCCACAGGACTACATCCAGCATCTCTACGATCGTCTCCATGGGAGAATAGCAGCCTGCATTGCTGCGAAAGGTGGATATACACTGTACTAGTGCCGACATTGTGCATGCTCTGTTGCCTGTGTCTATGTGCCTGTGGTTCTGTCAGTGTGATCATGTGATGTATCTGACCCCAGGAATGTGTCAATAAAGTTTCCCCTTCCTGGGACAATGAATTCACGGTGTTCTTATTTCAATTTCCAGGAGTGTATGCTTCTCAGTATCCTGTCCTATGGAACCATATTTTTCTTCTTGCAAAAGTAGAGTACAGGTGCTTGATAGTAGTGTAGTTTTTGGGCCATACCTCAGATTCACATTTATGAAGTGACATAAAGCGATTAGTTTAGGTTAGTGAGGTGCGTTGATCCCCAGCTGATCACTTTCTAAACCACAGACCGCATGTTATTGAAAGCGATTGTCAAATGAAATGTTTGTGTGGCGTTTCTTTAGTTATCTCTTGTCATGTGATATTATTAAAGAATAAATCAATTGTTATTTAGACCACAACTCCTCCCAGTGGTCTGATTTACATTACCTTTGCCATTTTTATTAAACTCATGGTTGCAATTTAAAGAACCCGGAAGTTTGCACACTTTTCAATTGTAGTTGTTACGGGGAGCCGCGTAAACAAAATTTGTCTGAGATTCGGTTGCTTAGCTATATGAAATAGTGAGGTTTACATTAGTAAGAGCCGCCTTATTCGTTATTATTAGTTACTTATGGCTAGTGTTCTACTCCAAAGATGTTAATAGTGAGCGAGTTTGAGTTTTCTTCCATTTCAAGATAGTGTTTAATGACTGTTCCTGCTGCATCAAGTACACCTAACTGTTTGCCAATTAATTTTGGGGGCACGTAATCCTTATTTGTTTCCTTATTCCTGAGTTCAGCGTGCGACCCAATTGTTAAGTGCTTTGCTGCTCACCGTGTTTGCTGATTCGGTAGATGTCTGTTTATTTATTTATGTTTGGTTCTTAAATGGTAATTCAATGAAATAAATGTCACCCTTTATAAAGCACTTCACTGTTACTATTTTCCTAAGGTTAGTTCTTAGTCTGTTGTAGTTCACGTTATAAGGGACCTACCCCATCTACAAGCACACCCTTGGTTGCTTGGTTTACACCGCCCACCCTATCCGTCGGGTTATCCCGCCTGTCACGGGACTTAATTGTATAACTTCTCCTGGTTCTGATCTTATGTCACCAACGGACGTGACGCATTCTTTATATTATTACTGTCATTCACAAATCTACTGCAATCAAATAACATATTACATTTAAAAGTCAACTCAAAAGTTTTGCATATGTTAAAGTTTTGATTACTAATATGCTGCTTGGTTGACTTCAGATACCTGTTAATGTTTGATAAATTGCTTAGTTTCTTAATTGTATAAGAGCTCCTTTGCTAACGTCAATGCTGATCTCGATTTCTTTGTCATTATTCGACAAGTTGTTTAATTTCTTACTTGTTTTTAAAAGCAATTTTACTGCAGTCATGAGGTTGACTTATATTTAAATAAAAGATTATGCATATTTTCAACTGTAAACGCTGCTGTTCTGCCTCCTGGCGCAGCCCTACTGCTCAACAGCGTATTAAGCTCCTTTAGGATACCTAGACGAGCGGAGTGACCGCGTGGTTTGAGGCGCCACGTCACGGATTGGGCGGCCACATCCGCCGGAGGTACGAGTCCTCCCTCGGGTATGGGTGTCTGTGTTGTTCTTAGCACCAGTTAGTTTAAGTAGTGTGTAAGTCTAGGGACCGATGACCCCAGCAGTTTGATCGCATAGGAATTCACACACATTTGCACATTCTTATGATACCTAAGCCCAGTTCATTGTCGACGACATGTATTAAAGCTCGCTGACTTCGTTCTTTCTGTCTGACGACGTGATGCATCGACGGCGGTTCTCCCTGGAGTCGATGAAAAGCTGGACTCTAGGTTGTGTCGCATTAGCGAAATTACCTGGACCTCCCCCGTTTAACTGCAGCGTTGCACAGAGAGTTGCCGTTGTTGTTGTTGTTATTAGTCTTCAGTCCTGAGACTGGTTTGATGCAGCTCTCCATGCTACTTTATCCTGTGCAAGCTTCTTCATCTCCCAGTACCTACTGCAACCTACATCCTTCTGAATCTGCTTAGTGTATTCATCTTTTGGTCTCCCCCTACGATTTTTACCCTCCACGATGCCCTCCAATACTAAATTGGTGATCCCTTGATGCCTCAGAACATGTCCTACCAACCGATCCCTTCTTCTGGTCAAGTTGTGCCACAAACTCCTCTTCTGCCCAATCCTATTCAGTACCTCCTCATTAGTTATGTGATCTACCCATCTAATCTTCAGCATTCTTCTGTAGCATCGTGAAATAAAAGCCCATCGTATTCCATCTCCACACCGTCTGCTGCCGTCCATATGCGCGATCAATGTTTGACCCAAATCAGGGTTGATGGAATCTATCCACTCTCGAAGCGAAGGGTACGTCGGGAGACCTGGTTCACATGTATTCTAGGTGTCTCCAGTTCAACGTCTGTAGTCCAAATCCCGGAGATGTGCTTTATTTATGTTCCAAGTGTCTCGACGCCTCCTTGCCCACTGCCGTTGGAGCGAGACCGTGGATTTATACCCTGTATGATCCAAGAACGCCACAGGCCACAATTACGCATCAAGGACGGCAACTGTGTGACAACGTGTGACGTAAACTCGATCGAGAGGACTTGCTGAGTGACTTGTAACATATTGTGTTATTCCGCAACGGTCGCCATGCACACGTTCCCCAGTATCGATCAAATTCATATCCCGCACCAACAGTCGCAGCTCTTGGCATGAGGTACAAGGTGGATACTGATCTTTCGCGGCAGGCGCGCGTTTGAAGTCGTCTCTTAAGTAAAAAATAGTCATGTCGATTCAAGAAGAGTGCGATAATCCCACCGCATAAAATATGTAACGGTCCCAATGCCTGCCTGCTAGACAGGGCATGTACGAGGGCTGTTCAGTAAGTAAAGCAACACACTTTTTTGTCCTAAAAGCAAGTTAGTTTTGTTGTGTCTAGGCAAGACAGCCTAGACACAATGAGAGGAAGCCGAAAGGCACGCGCTTAAACTCACGCAGGCTGGCGTGAGGTCTGAAGCAGGATACTTAATGAATGCTATAAAGAAAAGTACGTAGCTTCTGGAATACTTAACTTTAATCCATAATCGGTGTACATCGCTCTTGTACAGATATAATCTCCATTTCACTATACAATGGTAATGGCGCCTTGCTAGGTCGTAGCCAATGTAGCTGAAGGCTATGCTAACTATCGTCTCGGCAAATGAGAGCGTAATTGTCAGTGTGGCGTCGCTAGCAAAGTCGGCTGTACAACTGGGGCGAGTGCTAGTACGTCTCTCTAGACCTGCCGTGTGGTGGCGCTCGGTCTGCGATCACTGACAGTGGCGACACGCGGGTCCGACGTATACTACCGGACCGCGGCCGATTTAAAAGCTACCACCTAGCAAGTGTGGTGTCTGGCGGTGACACTACAAGTTTTATTCAGAAGTCCAGTACATCACATTATGCCCCACTCTTTTGGCTACAAAACCCTATTTTTGAACATAATCTCCGTCCGATGCGATGGCCTTACGCCGTTTTACTGGGAGGGCGTTTATGCCCGCATGGTACGATTCTACTGGTCGACGACGGGGGGTCTTGCTACATCAATAATCTCCCCATTATCCGCGTTCCCGTGGAGCGCATCCTTCATTGGAGCAAACAAATGGAATTTGGGAGGTGAGAGATCCGGTTTTGTAGGATGGATGAGGCAGAACAGTTCTTTGAAGTTATGTGAGCTCCTCTCAGATGCGCAGATTTGTGTGAGGCGTTGCACTGTCATGAAGAAGGAGACATTCGTTTGCATTTTTTGGGAACGAACATGTTCAAGTCATACACTTCAGAACTGTTCGTTGCACCACGCGGAATAGCCCTCCCGAGTCCAAGAAGACCGTCGCCATGACTTTATTGACTGAAGCTGTGGATCTGAACTTTTTCGTCGGAGGAGAGGTGGTGTGGCACAACTCCATTGATTGCCGTTTTGTTTCCGACTCGAAGTGATGAATACATGTTTCATACCCTATGACGTTGTTCGACAAAAAATTGTCATGATCAGATTCGTAACGGGCAAGCAATTCCGTACAGATGGTCCTTCGTCGCTCTTTATGGTCTTCTGTTAGGCGCCGAGGAATCCAGCGGGCACACAGCTCTCAGTACCCTAGCTGGTGGGCGAGTGTGTCAGTACTACCAACAGAGCGTCCACTTGGGCAGCAAGGTGTTTGATTGTGGTCCGTCGATCACCTCGAATGAGAGTGTCCGGGCATTCCAACATTGCAGCAGCCAATAGCTGTGTGCGGCCGGCGGGCACGCGGGAGAACGGACAGGTTTGCACGACCTTGTTGAGACGATGCCAGACGCCTCGCCCAACGTCTCACCGTGCTTTTATTCACTGCAGGGTCTCCGTAGACACTCTCTAAGCGCCTATGAATATCTGCGATGCTCTGCTCTTCCACCGAAACAAACTCTCTGTTTGGAGAGCAACTCTGTTACAGACACCAATTTGAAGGCTACAACGCCGTGTAACGCCGCCACTTGTCGGAACTTCATGAAACTACGGGGGCTGAGGCGGAAATATTCCACGATGTCCCGCAACAAATCCCACATCCTTTCAACAGGAATTGGCCGAGAAGACAAATGTGATGCATTACTTATTGAACGCCGATCGTATGTTGATAATCCGAACTCCATTACCTATCCTCTTGCTGGGCGCGTGATCCAATCACCAACATGGCCACCAGAGTGTCTAAATTTGAGTCCATGCTTCGTAGCTCAAATTATTCTGTCACATACTGCATCATTAAGCAGTTTTATGTAGAGCACGCTACACACGATAGGTAGGTGACCGCCTATAAGATCTTGAAAGTAAGTTTTAACCTCTTCTTGTACGGATCTTTCAATTTCATGGGCTTTAGGAGCATATTCGTTCGAAAAACTGATCTTTATGGTCGACTTTCATATGAGTGTGCCATTCTGTATTGAGCAACACAAATGCCGTGAGGACGGCCAAAGAGACAAGCAACCGCGGGCTCTCAAAACTCTGTGGCAATGACGTAAACAAGACGTCAGTGTCGCTAAACTGCCGAACGCAAACTGTTCCACTCAGTTATAGAGTAGAGCGGCAAATTACGGTATTACTACTGGAACAATATTTTATTTTAATGAAAAAAAGTATAAAGTTACTTTTGAAATTGAGAGTCTGATCTAATTTAACAACCTGTTTCAAAAGTCTCCGCTTTGATTGCACGTCACTTTGTAGCAGGATTCTGAGGAAACGTGGCGACAATGATGTGCTTTGGCGGTATCAGGTGATTCTGCGTTGGGGAAATAACGTCTCCTTATCACTTGCAGATCTGTTCCAGTTAATGTTAGGACCCCTGTAGCATGGCAGCTGTCGTCGTGAGCTTGATGCCATGGGACTGAGGTTCCAGAGTGTGCTGAGTCTGAAATCGCGGCACTGACATTTTCACAGAGCACATTCCTCTATACAGTGTCCTACTCCGAGGCATCTCCGAAGCCGTTTTAGTTCAATAAGTGATACGACACAGTTCAAGGCTTACTCGAATCGAAGCGTAGTCCTCAAACTGTTGAAACCTGATATCGTGCACACATATTGTTTCACCAGCCGTCCACCAATTGGCGTCAACTGTACTCTCGAAAACTGTCTTAGTGCATCCACGCATAAGAAAAGAGGGTGCAGTTCACAGTTAACTCAGTACTGACCATCATACAGGGTGATTCAAAAAGAATACCACAACTTTAAAAATGTGTATTTCATGAAAGAAACATAATATAACCTTCTGTTATACATCATTACAAAGAGTATTTAAAAAGGTTTTTTTTTTCACTCAAAAACAAGTTCAAAGATGTTCAATATGGCCCCCTCCAGACACTCGAGCAATATCAACCCGATACTCCAACTCGTTCCACACTCTCTGTAGCATATCAGGCGTAACAGTTTGGATAGCTGCTGTTATTTCTCGTTTCAAATCATCAATGGTGGCTGGGAGAGGTGGCCGAAACACCATATCCTTAACATATCCCCATAAGAAAAAATCGCAGGGGGTAAGATCAGGGCTTCTTGGAGGCCAGTGATGAAGTGCTCTGTCACGGGCTGCCTGGCGGCCGATCCATCGCCTCGGGTAATTGCCGTTCAGGTAGTTACGGACAGATAAGTGCCAATGTGGTGGCGCTCCATCCTGCTGAAATATGAATTGTTGTGCTTCTTGTTCGAGCTGAGGGAACAGCCAATTCTCTAACATCTCCAGATACTGTAGTCCAGTTACAGTAGCACCTTCGAAGAAAAAGGGACCAAAAACTTTATTGGCTGAAATGGCACAGAAAACGTTCACCTTAGGCGAGTCACGTTCATACTGAGTTGTTTCCCGCGGACTCTCAGTGCCCCATATACAGACATTGTGACGGTTGACTTTCCCGTTAGTGTGGAAAGTTGCTTCATCACTAAACACAATCTTTGAAACGAAAGATTCATCTGTTTCCATTTGAGCAAGGATAAAATCACAGAAATCGATTCTTTTAATCTTATCAGCTGCAGACAGTGCTTGAACCAATTTCAGACGATAAGGTTTCATAACTAACCTTTTTCGTAGGACTCTCCATACAGTTGATTGTGGAATTTGCAGCTCTCTGCTAGCTCTGCGAGTCGATTTTCCTGGGCTGCGAACAAATGCTTGCTGGATGCGTGCTACATTTTCATCACTCGTTCTCGGCCGTCCAGAACTTTTCCCTTTGCACAAACACCCATTCTCTGTAAACTGTTTATACCAACGTTTAATACACCACCTATCAGGAGGTTTAACACCATACTTCGTTCGAAATGCACGCTGAACAACTGTCGTCGATTCACTTCTGCTGTACTCAATAACACAAAAAGCTTTCTGTTGAGCGGTCGCCATCTTGGCATCAACTGACGCTGACGCCTAGTCAACAGCGCCTCAAGCGAACAAATGTACAACTAAATGAAACTTTATAGCTCCCTTAATTCGCCGACAGATAGTGCTTAGCTCTGCCTTTTGTCGTTGCAGAGTTTTAAATTCCTAAAGTTGTGGTATTCTTTTTGAATCACCCTGTATTTCTACAGTTCACATCGATAAAACGCGCATGTTAATTCAAATTATTTATCCGTGTTCTCAAACACGAGACCCAGTACGCCAATACGCCAGTCACACCATCACGCCAACAATCCGCGTTCTCATCGCCCTACCACCTGACTCTTCCGTTTCGCTAGACGAAAACAGGCTATCATACAGCAAAGACACATACAAATCCATTGATGCATTTATGGGCAGACTGATGTATTATTTCAATGTATTGACAATCACTACTAAATATAAAGAATAAAACAGAATAATAAAATAATATTTATACAGACTCCCTAGAGCTATACCTTTACAATACTAAGGAATGAAGGAACATGGAGTTTGGTATTGGGGGAAAGTGTCTCGAGGGGGAGGGGGTGGTAAAAACTGTAGAGAGAGACCAAGAGGTGAATACAGTAAGCATGTTCAAATGGCTATAGCAGTTATTCGGGGATTGTAGTAATTTTTCATAGAACAGTATTTTATTCTTCAGAGAACTTTTCAAAGTTGATTTCACACGAAGTGCATAGATTGCAAATTCCTTATAATTTCTGAGGTGGCGTAGGCGCCTCACATTTCTTCTCAAAACTACTGCTGTTATATTGCAACGTTGTAGTGAATGAATTGGCAAGAGCAGCTATTGTAAGAATGTTTTGTTTGTTCTCGAGTAATAATTAATATTTCAATTTCAGGACTATGCTGTGTTTGTACCTTGTACCCTGTAGTCACTTGTGTAAGTTGTACTAAATGCTTTTCTTAGTTTTAAGGTGTATCTTAGCTGGCGCTGTAATTTGGTTAAAAGCCTGTTTAGTGTTTGCGAGTGAATTATCATTGATAGAACAAGGTGAACAAAGTTATGCGAATACTTTAGTTGGAAATAACAAACTCGTTGTAATGAAGCAAATGAAACCGATTCACAACCTGTGAGTGCTACACCTGGTAGGACTCCTTGTCCAATTTAGACAGTTAAAGTTAGAACTATCTCAACAGAATGAACAGCAAGGTGAACAGTTAAGGTTGGAAATGACCGAAGAGAACAAAGATAAAGCTGAAACTAGCCAAACAGCAAGCCAGACAGTTAAAGTTAAAGCCGACTAAGCAGAAATTACAGAATACGTGCGATTGCAAACGACCATATTAAAACAGATTTACAAATTATGAGATGTACAATTTCTGTTTTGCAAAAGTCGATCCATCGTATGGCTGAGTCCGTAGAGAGTTTCGTAGATTTTAATCCGATGGAAGTGGATCACACTACATTGAAACACAGTTCAGTAGGTTGTAAATAAGGAAGAAAATATTTCTGCTGAGCAAGAAAGGAAGTTGAATCAATTTCTAGGAAATAAAGACCAAGAAAGAAATAAAAAACTTGATCTTGGGTTAAATAATGTAATTCAGCAAACAGTAGATATTACACTCCTGGAAATGGAAAAAAGAACACATTGACACTGGTGTGTCAGACCCACCATACTTGCTCCGGACACTGCGAGAGGGCTGTACAAACAATGATCACACGCACGGCACAGCGGACACACCAGGAACCGCGGTGTTGGCCGTCGAATGGCGCTAGCTGCGCAGCATTTGTGCACCGCCGCCGTCAGTGTCAGCCAGTTTGCCGTGGCATACGGAGCTCCATCGCAGTCTTTAACACTGGTAGCATGCCGCGACAGCGTGGACGTGAACCGTATGTGCAGTTGACGGACTTTGAGCGAGGGCGTATAGTGGGCATGCGGGAGGCCGGGTGGACGTACCGCCGAATTGCTCAACACGTGGGGCGTGAGGTCTCCACAGTACATCGATGTTGTCGCCAGTGGTCGGCGGAAGGTGCACGTGCCCGTCGACCTGGGACCGGACCGCAGCGACGCACGGATGCACACCAAGACCGTAGGATCCTACGCAGTGCCGTAGGGGACCGCACCGCCACTTCCCAGCAAATTAGGGACACTGTTGCTCCTGGGGTATCGGCGAGGACCATTCGCAACCGTCTCCATGAAGCTGGGCTACGGTCCCGCACACCGTTAGGCCGTCTTCCGCTCACGCCCCAACATCGTGCAGCCCGCCTCCAGTGGTGTCGCGACAGGCGTGAATGGAGGGACGAATGGAGACGTGTCGTCTTCAGCGATGAGAGTCGCTTCTGCCTTGGTGCCAATGATGGTCGTATGCGTGTTTGGCGCCGTGCAGGTGAGCGCCACAATCAGGACTGCATACGACCGAGGCACACAGGGCCAACACCCGGCATCATGGTGTGGGGAGCGATCTCCTACACTGGCCGTACACCACTGGTGATCGTCGAGGGGACACTGAATAGTGCACGGTACATCCAAACCGTCATCGAACCCATCGTTCTACCATTCCTAGACCGGCAAGGGAACTTGCTGTTCCAACAGGACAATGCACGCCCGCATGTATCCCGTGCCACCCAACGTGCTCTAGAAGGTGTAAGTCAACTACCCTGGCCAGCAAGATCTCCGGATCTGTCCCCCATTGAGCATGTTTGGGACTGGATGAAGCGTCGTCTCACGCGGTCTGCACGTCCAGCAGGAACGCTGGTCCAACTGAGGCGCCAGGTGGAAATGGCATGGCAAGCCGTTCCACAGGACTACATCCAGCATCTCTACGATCGTCTCCATGGGAGAATAGCAGCCTGCATCGCTGCGAAAGGTGGATATACACTGTACTAGTGCCGACATTGTGCATGGTCTCTTGCCTGTGTCTATGTGCCTGTGGTTCTGTCAGTGTGATCATGTGATGTATCTGACCCCAGGAATGAGTCAATAAAGTTTCCCCTTCCTGGGACAATGAATTCACGGTGTTCTTATTTCAATTTCCAGGAGTGTATATACCAAGTGCAAGGTGCATCTGTAGAGTCTGTCCAGGTTGAGTTAGGTCAAATCAAAACCACGATAACAGAATAATTACCGCCGTGGCGTCGCTGGGTGGATGAATGGAGGAACAATATACAGAGGGAGTTACCTGTTGTTAAAGGAACTGTCTGTAATCCTGCCTCCCCAGTCCACACGACTAGTGAGGTATATACTAATTTGAACGTGTCTAGTAACGAACAGGGAGAGAAAGTGAGAATTAGTGACATGTTATCGTCCTGCATGGTTTACGAAATGAAGGGCTATGTCTTCTGTATCATCAGTATTGCATCAAGAAAGCCTGTTGAAGCATGGGCAATTTCAGGTCTTTCTTCCAGAGGAAATATAAATCTCGTTCTATTCATCCATTCATTTAAGGATATTTTGTCGAGGTCATTGACTGAGCAACAGAAGATTCAGTACACTACAGCCTCTACATGAGGAGAAGGGGCCCTTTGGGGCACAGAAACAACTGTTAAATTTATGAGTTAAATTTATGTGCAGTTAAATTTATGAGGAATTCGATCAAGCTTTTCTCACGAAATATTGGCCTATCTGTATTCAAGAGTTACTGAGAAAGGAGGTACTCAATCCTGAGTTGTACAATGCCCGTCAAGCGAACTTGAGGAAGTATTTTGAACGGTAATTGAATAAGACCCATTACTGGGAGGAACCGGTGTCACATCAAGAAGTTCTTTGCATTTTAAAGCAAAGTTACCTATAGAAATTCACCAGAAGCTAGTTCATGTACCTAAAACTGATCTTGAGGAATTTATACCAACCCTTGATTCCACTGATCTTGTACACGAGGATTCCAAGAATGGTCGTGGTGCTGGTGTGAGGAACAACAATGCACATCAGTCACCTTCTCCACGACAAACTTTCAACAACCCTGGTAGGTAGCCCAACCAGGTCGACCTTTCTCAGATCTGCAGCTTTAAATCAGTATAATGCGCACCACGTATGGGTGGGTTTTAAGCTCTTATAAAAGGAGAATAACTGAAAACAGACACCGTACTGGCCATGCAGTAACAATAATAATAGTGATATCAATAGAGATAAGTGGCATGGTGACGACTGAGGTAATGACTGGAATAATTGACAAGGGTCTTCTGTACAATTTCATGGAAATAATACTACCGTTCAACGTGATTCAGCACTGCATTGGAATGTAGACGACAATTGGAGACAACCAAATCCAGTGATGCGTGAAGCTGAAATTCAGGAAGCAGTGCATTTGGTGAATGGCAATCCGTGAAACTAAAGGCGGTCGAGTGCAGCCTTCTGATGAAGACTGTGGCGAGGAGCGTGGGTAGTAATCCTGACGGAGACCCTGTTAAAGTATATGCGTGACCTGTGTATCTGAGAGCGATTAACAACTCGTAAACATAAAAGCAGGGCAGAACCTAAGGAGGCTGTTCAGGTGCGAATAAATGCAGCTACAACTACGGCGCTGGCCAGTGTGGCCGAGCGGTTCTAGGCGCTACAGTCTGGAACCACGCTACTGTTACGGTCGCAGGTTCGAATCCTGCCTCGGGCATGGATGTGTGTGATGTCCTTAGGTTAGTTAGGTTTAAGTAGTTCTAAGTTCTAGGGGACTGATGACCTCAGATGTTAAGTCCCATAGTGCTCAGAGCCATTTGACAACCACGGCGGTGGAAACAAATGTAACATCCAAAAGCTTGATTGTTAAAATTAATTTTGTGAGAAGGCTTCCTATTTACTATATATGACGGTAGTATCTGTTCCCGAAAGAACAGTTACCGTGGATGAGCATGCAGCTTTACTAGAAATGAAATGATAATGTAAGCAGGAGATCCCGGGTTCGAGTACCGGTCGGGGCACACATTTTCAACATGTCCCCAATGAAGTACATCAACGCCTGTTTGCAGCTAGGGTGTCCATTTAATTATCATTTCATTTCTAGTAAAGCTGCATGGTCATCCACGGTAACTGTTCTTTCGGGAACAGATACTACCGTCATATATAGTTAAAATATGGCTTCCCGGCCATTGACCTTCTTGTGCGAACGCACACGCTATGCCCGAACTCGTACGGGACTTGGTACATTAATCTGCCACGAGTAATGAGTATGATGGGCAAACATCTATTAGGCGCACTACAAATGTAGTGGTGTGGACATGTTGGGAATGTGGATCTCACGGGGAGCGTGCAAGGGATAAGTCCCTGCAGACGCACTATCCTCTGTGCCCGCGGTGGCTCAGATGGATAGAGCGTCTGCCATGTAAGCAGGAGATCCGGGGTTCGAGTCCCGGTCGGGGCACACATTTTCAACATGTCCCCAATGAAGTACATCAACGCCTGTTTGCAGCTAGAGTGTCCATTTAATTATCATTTCGCTTCCTATTTACCCAGTACAAGCCTGTAGTATAATTGGTGCTATTGAATGTGGATCGAAGACAATGTACAGATTCAAAAATATTAATCGGGGGTGGAGCAACATTTGGCACTTTCTTCGTCTTGGAGAATTTAAATGAGAGCTGTATCTTTGGTATGGACTTTTTAAGAGAGAGGAACATAAAAATAGACTTGGATTCTGAGAGATGATACGTACTGATTGATGGACGAAATGTCGCAGTGGATTTGTTAAGGGTGAAGGGAATGCATGGTAGATTTTGTGAAAGTATTCGGCATGGTATTTTCCGAGCAGAGAATGTACGTATCACTAGCCCTCTGTCACAGGCTGATATAACACACTAAATTACTGACTTAGAGTAAAAGACTTTAGAATCAGTAAACATTAACTATGAACAGAAAATAGAACTTAGAGAGCTGTTATTAAAATACCTATCTCTGTTTGAGAAAAAACCTGGTGTCGTTAATATGTATGTGAATCACATGGAGGTAAAACTTCACTTCATGAAACCTTCTGCCACAGCTAATACTCGATTACATGGTCCAAAAGGAGGGGTAGGGGGTTGTGAAAAAAAAAGGTTCACAACGTGACAGACTGTCAGATTATCCCATAGTATGGTTTTGTAAATATGGTAGATCCTAAGAATTGGAATAATTACTTCATTTCCTGTACAATTTTATGTTGCCAGGAATGTTACCATGTATGTCCAGCAGGTCATTAATGAGGTAATCCTGCTTACTCTGTGCTAGAAAATACGATTGGATAGCAAAGATTTTATCATCTATATATAGCACATACCATACATTTACACTGAAAAGTGTGTACATGTACATATATTTTAGTAGTAAAAAGACTATAGTAAAGTTGAAAGGCATCATGAATGATTTCTAGTTTAATGAGAGAGACCTCTGAAGTTTTATCATTAATGACTCTCGAGGTTAACTAAAGATTTGCTGTGTTACAAGTAAACACAGAATGTTTCTTTTGAGTAACTTTAACATAATATGATGTGTTTGACTTGAGTTTGTATTCTGGGAGTGACCCATCACTATATTCTACTTATAGCTCAAGCAGTGCGTGTTTGTATCGAATTATTAGTTTGCGGTAAATATTCCTCATTGTAAGGGCGATACCACTGCGTTGATTCTTCCAGTTGATTATGGACAATTAATCAGAGAAAGGTGAAGCACTGTCTTGTTTTTGATGAAAGGTTCTAGGCTGTTCCTGTATCATTTTCGGGGGTCGTAAAGTATTGCCCTTAGTCACGGGGTAAATAAATTGGATAATTTTAAAAGGAATTTTAATATGGAATATTGTATATACACTCCTGGAAATTGAAATAAGAACACCGTGAATTCATTGTCCCAGGAAGGGGAAACTTTATTGACACATTCATGGGGTCAGATACATCACATGATCACACTGACAGAATCACAGGCACATAGACACAGGCAACAGAGCATGCACAATGTCGGCACTAGTACAGTGCATATCCACCTTTCGCAGCAATGCAGGCTGCTATTCTCCCATGGAGACGATCGTAGAGATGCTGGATGTAGTCCTGTGGAACGGCTTGCCATGCCATTTCCACCTGGCGCCTCAGTTGGACCAGCGTTCGTGCTGGACGTGCAGACCGCGTGAGACGACGCTTCATCCAGTCCCAAACATGCTCAATGGGGGACAGATCCGGAAATCTTGCTGGCCAGGGTAGTTGACTTACACCTTCTAGAGCACGTTGGGTGGCACGGGATACATGCGGACGTGCATTGTCCTGTTGGAACAGCAAGTTCCCTTGCCGGTCTAGGAATGGTAGAACGATGGGTTCGATGACGGTTTGGATGTACCGTGCACTATTCAGTGTCCCCTCGACGATCACCAGTGGTGTACGGCCAGTGTAGGAGATCGCTCCCCACACCATGATGCCGGGTGTTGGCCCTGTGTGCCTCGGTCGTATGCAGTCCTGATTGTGGCGCTCACCTGCACGGCGCCAAACACGCATACGACCATCATTGGCACCAAGGCAGAAGCGACTCTCATCGCTGAAGACGACACGTCTCCATTCGTCCCTCCATTCACGCCTGTCGCGACACCACTGGAGGCGGGCTGCACGATGTTGGGGCGTGAGCGGAAGACGGCCTAACGGTGTGCGGGACCGTAGCCCAGCTTCATGGAGACGGTTGCGAATGGTTCTCGCCGATACCCCAGGAGCAACAGTGTTCCTAATTTGCTGGGAAGTGGCGGTGCGGTCCCCTACGGCACTGCGTAGGATCCTACGGTCTTGGCGTGCATCCGTGCGTCGCTGCGGTCCGGTCCCAGGTCGACGGGCACGTGCACCTTCCGCCGACCACTGGCAACAACATCGATGTACTGTGGAGACCTCACGCCCCACGTGCTGAGCAATTCGGCGGTACGTCCACCCGGCCTCCCGCATGCCCACTATACGCCCTCGCTCAAAGTCCGTCAACTGCACATACGGTTCACGTCCACGCTGTCGCGGCATGCTACCAGTGTTAAAGACTGCGATGGAGCTCCGTATGCCACGGCAAACTGGCTGACACTGACGGCGGCGGTGCACAAATGCTGCGCAGCTAGCGCCATTCGACGGCCAACACCGCGGTTCCTGGTGTGTCCGCTGTGCCGTGCGTGTGATCATTGCTTGTACAGCCCTCTCGCAGTGTCCGGAGCAAGTATGGTGGGTCTGACACACCGGTGTCAATGTGTTCTTTTTTCCATTTCCAGGAGTGTATATATGTATATCCTTTGTAAATAATGTAATTTAAGTGTTAGATGACGAATACGTACTCTGTGCCATGTGATGCGTAAATGAACAAGACAGGTAAGGTATTGTGGAGAAAAGAAAGATTTGGTATGGCACGGGCAAGCAACGAGTTTGTGAAAAGCCATGACATTAAGCAAGTAAACGAAAGAAAAAAGAACGTGGTGCTTATCTTGCTATTGACTTCAACCTGCTTGGAAATGGTTCCTCAGGAGGGCTCCTGCCTAGTCGCGATATCATGGAGCTGAGGAAGCTCCAGGTCTATGGCGCGTGATCACGATACTAGACATTGTCTAGCTCTGATTAAGCTGCGCGTTTGAACGAACTTGGTAACCGCGAGGAGTGAACACAGAGTAATTGTTGCCTAATCCAGACGTTAGAGCGACGGCATGCTTGACCGTAACGGCAGCGTAAACTTACCATAAATATAAACATTTATCATTGATGGACGCTATAGCTTGCTTTGATGATCTATTAGCGCAATGATACATGAGAAAAGGCATTTGCTGAACTCTTAAGAAATAGAGTGATTCAGTGTAGAAAATTTCAGCACTCGCGTACATAAATAACACTTATGCTAATTTTGTGAGCATAAAACTTTATTTAAAACGATGATGGGTAGTAAATACAATGTTTTCTTCCAGCACAAAATCCCCATAGTACTGGTTTGCTAAAATTTTTGCAAATGTGTTTTTCATGTTCCCACTTACAACGTGCTGCTTATGGAGGAGGAGAGGTACCATAGGCGTTCGGTATGGAATTTTCCGATCTGTACCATTAGGCCATATTCCTGACTGGTCTGCAAGTATGGTGATGGATCCTGGGTGTATTCAACACTACGCCTTGACGCCACCTTTTCGACTCGTCCGTCTTCACTCTCCATCTTTCCACAATCCACTGTAGCCAGCAGTGAGTTATTGAACTGTCACTAATACGAACGATGCTTTTCATACTTGATGATTCAATAAGATAAAGGGAAATTATTCACTGAACTTCTCATCCGTTGATTTTTTGTTAAACTTTAAAGTTATTGGACTAGATGTATCTACTGTAAAACGTTCAGTGCCAGACTTTGGTGCAATTGCTTAATTAACTTTCATTCTTTGACATGCATGTGACATACTACCCGTTTGAGTTTCTCGTACGTACCATTCCGGAGGTCTAAAGATCTGAAGAGTCCTGTCACAGTTTTTTTTCTAATCACTCAGGTTTTTCCTGCTGGTCTTGGCCGAAAGGGGGTCCTCTGTCTCCACGTGTTTTCCTGAGCTTAGTAATGTTGTTCAGGCTTCCACACTGATGGAGATCTTAGGATAGTTAGAATAACACTAATGCAAGCTCTATATGACACTATAGTCATTACACAACTAAGTGACTGTTGATTATATGTAACATAATTTTCATGAGAGTGTTAGTGTGACCTTCACTAATTCTGTAAAAAGAAAGTGAACTACGGGTTTAACGCTTCAGAAACTTTCCAACGAACACTCAGTGTAGTGACATTACTATGTAACCAGTTAAATACTAATGAACGATCTTGCGCCATGCTTCCTTCATTTAAAATTACTGGTCCTTTCATGAAGAGGGCGCTGTGTAATAATGTTTCACAGAACAGCACTTTTTTCTACCTAACACTTTTCAAAGCTGATTTCACAAGAAGTGCATAGATTGCACATTCGTTATCTCTGAGATGGCGTAGGCGCGTCACATTTGTTCTTAAAAATGTGAATCATTGTTTCTATTCTATTGTATTTTGTCGTTAATGAGTTGGAAAGAGCAGCTATTGTAAAAATATTTTATTTGTTCTGAAATAATAATTAACATTTTAACTTCAGTGGTGTTACGAATCTGTAGCTTGTACCCTGTAATCAGATATATGGGGTGTACTAAATATTTTCGTTGGATTCAAAGCGTATTTTAGCGGGCGCTGTAATTTGGTTAAGAGCCTGTTTTATGTTTAAGAGCGAATATTCATCGATAATTTGCCACAGAGCCACTGTTAATCGAATCCACTACCTATTCCTTAAGTGATTACTCGAGTACTATTGCCTGAACTTGATTTCTCACTCGTGACTAGTGTGTATTCCCTAGGTAACACAATAGCAAGCTGGCTCAGCTACTCATGGCGTCTGTTGATAATCTTTTGGAGCTAACCTAAACGTATTTCTTTCACAGAGAAGATAAAACTATACGATAACTTGCTTTATAATGGGTACTGCGTTTTCTAGCGCGAACTAAATTTTTCCTTGTCTCTGTTCTCTGTCGCGCCAGGAAAGGTAGTGTCCCAATCTGAAGAGGCTTGCGCTGCATCAAACTTCAGACTAAAGCCAACGCCAACAACGAGAAAATGGAAGTGTGTTCTGTCCATTGTCAGCATTTCACTTAGTACCATGAATCTTAGCACAGGCCTGCAAACTATAGTCATGTGAACGCGCAACTGGGAGGAATGCTGCTTCTTTCAGCCGTTTCCGACTACCTTCGCGTAAGACAGTCTGTCTGAGTGGACTGTCTTTCTTTTTGTATCTTGCCTTACTCTCAACTTCCTGTGGTTTGACGATCGCACCTGCGTCAGATTTGCTATAGGTAGAAGGCACGGTCAATCTATGAACAGGCGGCTTTTAACTGCTGCAATGGTCTGCACGTACAGTCAAGACTCAAGATGACGCACGCCCGGCAACATGACCGAACAAACTGAAAAGCATTCTGTTTTTAGCAATGTCTCTCTCTCTCTCTCTCTCTCTTTCACAACAACAACAAAATAATTATTGTAATTAGATTTCTGCGTATTTGTCGAGGTAGCATATTTAAGTGATTAATATTTCAGGATCTTAATTTAATGTCAGTGCAAGATAAGCCATTGCAAATGTGAAATGCTGGTACATAAATAACTGGTGTAGCCACCAGAATGTTGCATGCATTGTGTTGCACAGGTAATGGCTGTCAATTTGTGGGATGGACTTCCATCATATAAAACATTTATCTCTAGCTCACCTATTTTTTAATCTCTTTCGAGACACTTACATCACTGAGCTTCTTGATTAGAGTTTCCATATATATATAGAAAAAAATTATTAAATTTATATATAAAATTTTTATTAGACTTTGATTACTTGTATTGTCCATATGGTAATGTAGCTACTCCATTTTACAAGACATATCTCTTGTTGTCATGTGGACTCAAAGCTTTCTTGTTTACCTCAACTGTGAAGATTTCATTTTTCTCACTTCGAATCAAATTAATTCTTCTGTACTGTTCTCTATTGTTAAACAAACAGACTTTGTAATCTTCTAAACTTATGCTGCTTTTAACAACACATTTCTTAACTCCTTTAGATTTTTCTCTATTTTTGCACCAACTTTATAAGCATACATTTTTGCTCTCAAACCACAAAATTCTTCCATCATATTTCCATTACATTCATCTTTCATTTTTCCAACAACTTTCTTGTTTACTTGTGAAATACCATAAATATTATCTGCTGGGCAGTCGCTTGTATCAATCATTGGTTTCATGTCTACATGAAAATCTTCAGTTTTAATATTGTAAATGTAACTATCCATATCTTGATAACACAACTCAATATTTTCTCCATATTTCATAACTCTGAAGTGAAAATCAAACATTAGTTCTTTAGATAGATCAAGTATACTCATTCCAACATTGATAGTCTTATGAAATGTGATTTTTGTTTTATTCATATCTTGATACCACAACTCAATATTTTCTCCATATTTCATAACTCTGAAGTGAAAATCGTACATTAGTTCTTTAGATAGATCAAGTATACTCATTACAACATAGATAGGCTTATGAAATGTGATTTTTGTTTTATTCATATGGATAGCAGCAAGATTTTCATTAAATATTGTTCTACCTTTATAGTTTGGCTTTGCTATAAGTTTATCACACATTTTTCCATCTGAAACAAATTTTGTATCCACTCTGTTTCTTATATTTTCCGTCGTTTTATCAAACACAGAATTGTTCATCAGTTTGTGGAAATCTTTCTCAAAGTCATTTGAAGCCTTGGTCCTCATCTGTGTGTTCAGATCTATATATTTCTTTAGCCAATCAGATTGTTTAAATTTTAAAACTCTATGTATTTTTGTGAGTTTCATTCCAAGAGACAGATACTGTTTAAGGGTTCTATAATGAGCTACATAATTATGCCTGTCAAGCAGAGTAGTCATCAATTTCATTTCCTTCGTCCCTGGCACAATTTTCCCTTCAGGAGCTAATGGGAAATCTTTATGTTAATCGTGTAATTCTTTCGGATATTCTAGATCTACTTCGAATATGTATCCCTCTCGACAAGTGTTTGACATCTCACTTATTTTTGTACAATCAAAATTATTTGGTTCATCCCATTCAAATCCACCATATGGTAAATATTGACTCATAGCCTAACCATTCAGATTGCTTGCATCTAAATATCCTAAATAACTTGATATCTTTTTATCATCAAAATCTTTCAAATATTTATTATTTGCTTTTACATATCTCTTGCAACATTGTGATATTCCTCCTCCTATTCCCTTTTCAACCATCAGAATCATATCATAATCATGTAGTAAATCAAGTGGTTGTTGAGTCATTTTCAACATTGCATCCCAAGACTATCCAGATGCACTAAAATATCAAGATGGATCTAATTTGTGTGCTTTTATACAATTTTTTCTAAAATGTTCAAACACATCAGTTAGCAATAGTACATCAGTTTTCAGATAAAAATCATGATATTCACCAAGATTTTTCATGTTAAATTTTTTCCAAACCTTTTTTGCATGTTCATAATCTTCAACACTTATGTCACAGTTATTCAATTTATTGTAAAATTCTTCTTTTGGTGGTAATTGTGTCTCTTCAAATTTCTTCCAAGAATTCATCTAATCTTATTGATATACACTAGATTAAATAATTCTGCTGACCACAGGTCTGAGCCTGCTACAGCTGGACGCATTCCTAAGCCTGCTTCAGCTGGTGCTGGCACTGAGAAAAACTTTTTAGTATTTTTCATTCGATCTCTCTTCAGATTTGATGAAAGTTTGTCAAGTGACGAAGCCATAAATTTAAATGTGACAACAAATCCCATTTTCAAATTTTTTGTACTCTTACCAAAACTGATGTATCTATTTTCATAGTGTGGAATTAGGTCTAGCCGGCCTCGGTGGCCGAGTGGTTTTAGGCGCTGCAGTGCGGAACCACGGGACTGCTATGGTCGCAGGTTCGAATCCTGCCTCGGGCATGGATGTGTGTGATGTCCTTAGGTTAGTTAGGTTTAAGTAGTTCTAAGTTATAGGGGACTGATGACCAAAGATGTTAAGTCCCATAGTGCTCAGAGCCATTTGAAGCATTTTTTTATTAGGTCTATGTCCTTATCATTGTAACCAAGCTCTTTCACAAAGAGGTGAGAATCATACCCAGATAAATTATGTAAATAAATAGGTACAAAGCCACGATGCTTTAGTTTCAAATTACAATTATTGCACAATGGAGCAATTATGTCAAAACGTTAGAAACAGTCAAAATCTAAATGCAGCAGCACATTACAAACAGTATTGTACAGTGCTTAAAAAGTTATTAGGAAGGCAAAAAGTATGTGGTATGCAGATAGAATAGCTAAGTCTCAGGATACAATTAAAACCATATGATCAGTCGTAAAGGAAGTGGCTGGTCTGCAGAGACAGGTTGAGGATATAGAATCAGTGTATAGTGGGAATGTCCGTGTTACTGATAAGTCACATATATGTACAGTATTTAATAATCACTTTCTGAATAGAGCAGCTGAACTAAATAGAAACCTAGTCCCAACAGGGAATCATATAGCGCTCGTAGAAAAAAGTGTTCCGAGACTGTTACCTGAAATGCTCCTCCACGATACTCACAAGAGGGAGATTGAGTTAAAAATTAAATCACTAGAGACCAAGAACTCTCATGGATATGACGGGGTATCTAGCAGAGTACTGAAGTATTGTTTTATGTATGTTAGCCCAGTACTTAGCCATATCTGTAACTTTTCCTTTAGGAATGGTCGGTTTCCTGACTGATTAAAGTACTCGGTAGTGAAGCCACTTTATAAAAATGGAGACAGGGATAATGTTGATAATTATAGACCTATTTCTATGCCATCGGTGTTTGCTAAAGTTATCGAGAAGGTTGTGTATACAAGATTACTGGAGCATTTAAATTCACATAATTTGCTGTCAAATGTACAGTTTGGTTTTAGAAATGGTTTAACAACTGAAAATGCTATATTATCTGTTCTCTGTGAGGTTTTGGACGGACTAAATAAAAGGTCGCGAACGCTAGGTGTTTTCTTTGATTTAACGTAGGCTTTTGACTGTGTTGACCACAAAATATTACTGCAGCAGTTGGACCATTATGGAGTAAGGGGAGTAGCTTACAATTGGTTCGCCTCTTACTTTAAGAACAGAAAGCAGAAGGTAATTCTCTGGAGTATTGAGAGTGGTAGTGATGTTCAGTCCCAATGGGGCACTGTTAATTGGGGTGTTCCCCAAGGGTCGGTGCTGGGACCACTGCTGTTTCTTATTTATATAAATGATATGCCTTCTAGTATTACAGGTGATTCAAAAATATTTCTGTTTGCTGATGACACCAGCTTGGTAGTGAAGGATCTTGTGTGTAATATTGAAACATTATCAAATAATGTAGTTCATGAAATAAGTTCGTGGTTTGTGGAAAATAATTTGATGCTAAATCACAGTAAGACTCAGTTTTTACAGTTTCTAACTCACAATTCAACAAGAACTCATATTTTGATCAGACAGAATGGACATATTATAAGCAAGACGGAACAGTTCAAGTTGCTAGGCGTTCGGATAGATAGTAAGCTGTTGTGGAAAGCCCATGTTCAGGATCTTGTTCAGAAACTAAATGCTGCTTTATTTACCATTAGAACAGTATCTGAAATAAGTGACAGTTCAACACGAAAAGTTGTCTTCTTCGCATATTTTCATACACGTATGCCATATGGTATTATTTTTTGGGGTAATTCTTCTGATTCAAAAAGGGTATTTTTGGCTCAAAAATGGGCTGTTCGAGCTATATGTGGTGTAAGTTCGAGAACCTCTTGTCGACCCCTATTCAATAGTCTGGGAATTCTGACATTTCCATCACAGTATATATTTTCTTTAATGTCGTTTATTGTTAGCAATATTAGCTTATTCCCAAGAGTTAGCAGCTTTCACTCAGTTAATACTAGGCAGAAATCAAATCTGCATGTGGAATGCACTTCCTTGACTCTTGTGCAGAAAGGAGTGCACTATTCTGCTGCATTCATTTTCAATAAGCTACCACAAGAACTCAAAAATCTTAGAAATATCCCAAACGCTTTTAAGTCTAAACTGAAGAGTTTCCTCATGGCTCACTCCTTCTATTCTGTCGAGGAGCTCCTGAAAGAGCTGAAAAATTAAGCAAATTCCAGTGTTACATTGTTGATTTTCTTTATTTAAACTTACGAATTGTCGCCTGAATACGTTTCTTGTATTTCATTTTATCTGTTTCTACTATCGTGTTATAATTTCATGTATTGACTTGTTCCATGAACATTCTCCTTAATTTGGTCCCACGAAACAATAAATAAATAAATAAATAAATGATCATGATGATGAACCTTTCTATTATTTATTGTATAATGACATTTACACTGTGTACAAACTTTAGGTTTGCTATGTCTTGATTGTTCTTCAGGTGAAAGTGGTTTTATTTCTTCAGTTTCAGAATAAATTCTTCCAATCTCTTTAACCTCTTGCTTAATGCATTCTATGAATTTTTATGACAATTTGGTCCTCTATATTGTCCATATACGTACTTGATGCAGTAGCAAAATCCGCTTGGTTCATGCTTCTGATATTTCATTGTGTACGACATTTCTGGATTCGGCTGACAGTTGTCCATCTTCAACAGTAAACTTTCAAAATCAGCATTTTTGAAATGTGCATATAATCCTTTCTTTGGTATTTCAGCTTTTAATGGCTTCTTAGTCAAACAATTTGATGTGTGATTATCTAATTTTTCTTTACTAGTGAAATGGAGTAAACATAAATCACAAATAAATTTTGCTTCGATATGTTTGGTGATATGACTCGAGACAAGCCGAGATAAATTTTTTATGTAACAACAGTGTGAATTTTCATATTTTTTGAAATAAAGGAGATTTTCATGTTTCTCTCTCTTACTTTTCGTAATTTTTAATGGATGCACTTGATATTCTTCATCAAATGAATAGACACTGATAGATATGTTAATTCTACTCTATATTTTTGGAATATGATCAACCACTACAGGAAACTCGATATTTTCAAGTTTCTGATCAAGATCAAAACCAACATTTCTATACGTAGGTACTCTGAATGTGTGTCTACAGGATACAAAGCTGATTTTGTAGCCCACAGAAAACATTTTGACCATCATTTTTTACACTGATGCAAGCTTTTTTCTTTTTTATAGCTGCAGGTAACTCAATGTAAGATGATCCCCTCAGTGGAACATTTTTGTTAATTGCTGGCTGTAAACCAATAATTCTATTTGATGTGCATCCTGATCCTTGTGCTTGAAAATTAGATATTTTCGCTAACATATCTCGCTTCCCATGCTCGGATTTATTACTAAAATTCTTCTCTGTCATAATGGTATAGTTTTGTGTTTGTGGTCCAAATTCCTGAAATTTATCATCTGTCTGCAATTTGTACTTACAAAATAAATTGAAATGTATCTTCAAACCACGATTTACTGTCAGGCTGTCTTTCACAAGTTTCAGAATTTTCAGAATTGATAGGAGGGATAAATGGAGGGAGAGAGGGATTTTGTATGTCGTTGTTAATACTGTTAAATACTCTCGTGACGTTGTTACACAGTGCGAGCAAATGCATTTGTGACTGATGATGGTTTAACGATCATGTGCACTTACAGATTAGGTTGTTTTACGATGTTTGAATACGTGTACTCGCCCTGTGTAACGACGTCACGAGAGTATTTAACAGTATTGACAACGACATACAAATACTGTATGCCAGCTTACATTACGTTGACATGGCTTAAAGCCATAATATCACTTGATAATGGCCTAAAGATGGAATTGCAATAGTGTAAGAAAAACTTATAACAGTCACTGGCGGAAAGATGATGTCCTTAAAAAAATTATAAACGGGTGTTAGTAAAATAGAAACAATGTAAAAAATAAAGAACATAAACAACTGCAACATGCATGACGGCAGACAAAAATGTTCTTCGTTTTTCTCAACTTAACGGATTTGCACACACATTCCGACAACTGGTTAATGTGCTCAGTATGGAGTATGACCACCTCTGGTAGTAGTATAGGCCTGACAACGATAGGGCATACTGTAAATGATGTCACCTATCTTACGTCAAGGAAATAACGCCCCTTCTTCCTGCTCGCAAGTCTTGGAGAGTGGTTAGTGGACGGTGACGTGATGCAACCCGTCTCCCTGGTGCATCCCAGATGTGTTCTGTGGGATTCAGATAGGGAGAGCGAACAGGCCACGCCATCTGAGCAATAACTTCCCTTTCCCAAGAAAACATCAGCCGCCTGTGCTCTATGAGGTGGAGCATTATCGTCTATTGCTAGGAAGTGTGGGCCCACAGCAACTCGCAACAACCGTACATGAGGTCCCAAGATCTCGTCACGATATCTGACAGCAGTTAAACCTTGCCGATTCACCCATACAAGTTCGTGAAGAGGTGTTTGAGGGGTCAACATAATCTCTGCCATGCCCACAGCGTTAGGGATCCTTCTTGATATCGGTCTCTTTCCAGAATTTTTGGGTGCCGAAATCGTGCTCCACTTTCGCTCCAGATGCGAATCCGTCGAGAATCACCCTCCAGACCAAATCGGAACTCATCTCTGAAAAGAATATTGGCCCACTGTTCGAACGTGCAGGTGGCATGTTGACGACTCCACTCTACACATCTACACCTATATCTACATCCATACTCCGCAAGCCACCTGACGGTGTGTGGCGGAGGGTACTTTGAGTACCTCTGTCGGTTCTCCCTTCTATTCCAGTCTCGTATTGTTGGTGGAAAATGGTTCAAATGGCTCTGAGCACTATGGGACTTAACATCTGTGGTCATCAGGCCCCTTAGAACTTAGAACTACTTAAACCTAACTAACCTAAGGACATCACACACATCCATGCCCGAGGCAGGATTCGAACCTGCGACCTTAGTAGTCGCGCGGTTCCGGACTGAACGCCTAGAACCGCTAGACCACCGAGGCCGGCTGTTGGGGGAAAGAAAGATTGTCGGTATGCCTCTGTGTGGGCTCTAATCTCTCTGATTTTATCGTCGTGGTCTCTTCGCGAGATATACGTAGGAGGGAGCAATATACTGCTTGACTCCTCGGTGAAGGTACGTTCTCGAAACTTTAACTAAAGCCCGTACCGAGCTATTGAGCGTCTCTCCTGCAGAGTCTTCCACTGGAGTTTATCTATCATCTCCGTAACGCTTTCGCGATTGCTAAATGATCCTGTAACGAAGCGCACTGCTCTCCGTTGGATCTTCTCTATCTCTTCTATCAACCCTATGTGGTACGGATCCCGCACTGGTGAGCAATATTCAAACTGTGGGCGAACATGTGTACTGTAACCTACTTCTCTTCTGTGAAGATGCGTCAGAGGTACACTTACAGCAGATCTGTGACAACAAAGGGCACTCTGCCGAAGCCTTCTGTACACCGTTTGCCTCGATATAAGACGTCCAGTGGATGCTGCGAGGTTAGATGTCAGTTGCTGTGCAGTACTAAGGTGGCACCGTCGTGCTTTTACAGCCAAATAACGGTCTTCTCTTTCTGGTGCAACACGCGGTCGGCCCTGCCCTGGTTTTCGGGATAGAGTTTCGTCACCACATCCGAAAAGTAACAGAACGATTCACGTTAAGACATCGGGCCACATCAGTTTTTGACTGGCTGCTTCCATTCTTCCTATGGCCCTCCACCTGGTAGGTGTCTTCTCTGTGCCATACTGCACCGTCTGTGACTGTGTATACTGCGATTGTGGATGTGGGACTACCCGGCAAACCAGTTTATACGAGGCCTGTTCAGAAAGTAAGCTCCGATTGATTGCCAAATTGAAACCACAGTGAACATCAGAAATGTTTTACTTATAACAATTAGCTACACCTTTCAGCTACTTCTCTACGTAGTCGCCGTTCTGACTTAGACTTTTGTCATAGCGTTGTACCAACTTTTCAATAGCCTCATCATAGAAGGCAGCCGCCAGTGCTTTCCGCCAATTCTCCACGCTGGCCTACACCTCGTTGTCTGTGTCAAAATGTTGTCTTCAAAGACAGCGGTTCATGTGACCAGAGATGAAACTCAGGGGGAGACAATTGCGGACTGTATTGTGGGTAATCACACATTTCCATTTGAAAACGATGCAGGAGAATCTTCATTGCCCCTGCAGAATGCGGCTGAGAATTGTCTTGAAGAAGAAACAGCACGACAGTTATGTAATGTTAGCTGCATAGCTTCAGGCGAAATTTCTCACCAGGCCCTCGTACTTGGCGGCAGACACTATTTTCTAGACATCTTTACGCACTCACTGCGAGCTCAGAAATGAGAAGAGCGACGTGATGCTAACTGGGGTTATACTAGAGACACTACCCAACACATCTGTGCAAAGCTTTATCGGATTTTCATAGTCGTTTCCATTTCGCGACCGATCGGAGCTTACTTTCTGAACGCCCCTCGTATATGAAGATAGTAACTGTTCTCGAAAGAACAGATATCATTGATGACCATGCAGCTTCTGTGGAATAAATGATGGGCAAATATCTATTAGCAACATTACGTATGTAGATTGTTGACGGTTGGAAATGTGGGTCTCACGGAAGCCTGCAGTCGCGCTATTCATCTGTGTCCTCGGTGGCTCAGATGGATAGAGTGTCTGCTTTGTAAGCAGGAGATCCCGGATTCGAGTGCCTGTCGGGGCACACATTTCCAGCTGTCTCCATCGAGGTACATCAACAACACCTGTCGGCAGCTGAGGGTTGCAGTTAATTATCGTTTACTAACCAATTTGATAGTTGCCCTGAAGTGATCGTTTGCGTGGTTGTCTGTTGACCGGAATGGCATCTTGCATGCAGAACACGATCTTACGGATATCTGTTGACAGTTTGTATGACTATATCGTGAATTAGACATAGGATGGGGAAATAGCGGTTTGTTGCATTAATATTGGACACCAGTGTAGTTTCCTCCTCCCCTTCTGGGTGCTTGATTTTTTGTTTTTGTTTGGTCGGGCAGTGTGTTTGACGTTAAGTACGTCCGCTGTTTCTTACCCCCCGCCCCTCCCCCTCACTTCCTCCGTCAGCTGTTTCTCTACATACGCTGGGCGGCCGCTGTCGCTAGCGTGTCGCCGGCGCGTCTGCCTCGGAGCGCCCGCTGCCCGCGCCAGTAGAGAGACGTCGTTAGTACGTGACGGGCCGGCATTACGCGACAAGACAAGACGCCCTCCCGACCGGCCATATATTGCGAGATTCCACGGCGGCGGCTCGCTCGCGTGCTAGGACGCCGCTTTTATATAACCCAATACACTTAATCTGAGCCGGTCGGCTTCTTTCTATGGGGCTATAAAAACCTCATTAGTTAGATTGCTCTTATTACCGTGCCCCGGCGAACCGCCCGCCCGCTCGCCGGACCTAATGAAATGGGTAATGTGCGAGCGGGGCTTATGCACGCTAAACGCCGGGGCCCCTTGCCAACCCCGTCACTTTGCCACATGCAAACAGCGCGGGCTGCTGGCGCACGTGCGCACTCCCAGCCACCCGCTCACCCACTCGTACACGTACACGTGTACACAACCTGCGCACTCGTCCATCCTCCCACCTGCGCACACACATGAACATCCCCCTCCCCTTCCTTACTGTTCAAGCACCACACACACACACACTCTCTCGCTCAGGTATGCAAAACGCCACATAGGAAGTTGACAGTGAATATACAGCCTCCTCAAGCTAAAGCATTCACGAGTAGTCTTTTTCATGCGCCTGTCACGTTCGATTTCGCAACATTTCACTTACACTCACTCAGCTATTCTTGCCATATGTACGAGGCGTGTCATAAATTTTTAACTATCACCTCGAAGAAACAAAGCTCTCACCATGAAATGCGGTGATGGCGTTATTCCTTCTCTACATGTTGGCCCTTCAATGCGACATCCTTTTCCCAGCGATGGACTGTTGGAGAGACTTTATTTGCAGAAGTCAGCATTTGGGTTGCTCAGGAAACGTCTTGTGGCGGAGCTGACCTGGACCTCACAGTCTCTCCTCGGGTGGAACAATCCTGATCACTGCAAAGCTGAAAATTCAAGTGAGTGTGGGATGGTGTTTGCTCAAAGATGTGCACAACACCATATTTTATTAGATGACATTAACACACAGATTTTATTCCTTGTTAAGTTCACCTATAGGGTGGCAATTATTGAACTATACGAAAAAAAGGTAAATTAGTTACAAACTACGGCGTGAACGCACTTTCTTCAACATTTAAACGTCACTATAGATGAAACTTCCTGGCAGATTAAAACTGTGTGCCCGACCGAGACTCGAACTCGGGACCTTTGCCTTTCGCGGGGAAGTGCTCTACCATCTGAGCTACCGAAGCACGACCCACGCTCGGTCCTCACAGCGTTACTACTGCCAGTATCTCGTCTCCTACCTTCCAAACTTTACAGAGTCTCTCCTGCGAACACTGCGCTGCAGAGTGAAAATCTCATTCTGGAAACATCCCCCAGGCTGTGGCTAAGCCATGTCTCTGCAGTATCCTTTCTTTCAGGAGTGCTAGTTCTGCAAGGTTCGCAGGAGAGCTTCTGTGAAGTTTGGAAGGCAGGAGACCAGATACTGGCAGAAGTAAGGCTGTGAGGACCGGCCGTGAGTTGTGCTTCGGTAGCTCAGATGGTGGAGCACTTGCCCGCGAAAGGTAAAGGTCCCAAGTTCGAGTCTCGGTCTGGCACACAGTTTTAATCTGCCAGGAAGTTTCATATCAGCGCACACTCCGCTGCAGAGTGAAAATCTCATTCTGGTCACTACAGATATTTGGATTTTGGTTATGACATGTTCGATATGCCTACCAGAATTGGCGATGATGTGGCGCAGACCAATAGTGAAATTCTGCATGATCCGCTGAAGTGTCAGAACATCGATGCTGTCGATGACCTCCTGAATGGCTGCTTACGGCTCAGCAATGGTTTTGGGGCTATTGATGAACACTTCGTTTTAATACAGCTCTACCATAAGGAAACGCGTGTGTCCAGATCCGAATAATATGGCGGCCACTCGAGGCCCTTGCCAGTGTCCTCTGGGTACCCCAGTGCCAGAATGCCGTCCACCAAAGTGCTCCTCCAGGACTCTCCTGCTTCGATGAGGTCGAGATCCGTCTTGCATGAACCACATCTTGTCGAAATCAGGGTCACTGTGGATAATCGTGATGAAATCATTTTCCAACACCTTCACGTACCATTCGGTAGTCACCGTGCCATCAAGGAATATCGCACCGATTATTCCGTAACTGGACATTGTGCACCACACAGTCATCCTTTGAGGGTGAAGAAACTTCTCGATCGTGAAATGTGGATTGTCAGTTCCCCAAATGTTCCAATTTTGCTTATTGACGAACCCACCCAAATGAAAGTTTGCTTTTTTCACTAAACCAAGCATTCATGCGCACACTAATTACCATCATGCCCTGCAGCCAGCTGCGCAGTTTGAACGACCTAACGAAAATCATTCAGAAGGTATGACGATTTTATTTCATATAGTTCAATAATTGTCACCCTGTATAAACGAAGGTGACAAATTTATACACAATGAAAAATTAAAGTAAAACAATAATTTACACACACACTAGTTAGGACATCTTAGCTCCCTTTCCACAACACACATACACACAAATATAGAAAGACAAGTAACCCCACAGTACTCACACACAAAAACACGCGCAAACAACACACACACAAACACATAACTTTGCAGAAAAAAAATGTATATATGTATTCAGGGTGGCCCACCTAAACGTTTCAGCGCAAATATCTCTGGAACCGAAATAGATTTTGAAAAACGACTTTCACTGGTATGTGTGTAAGACATGGGCTCATAAAAATAAATGCTGTGTGACATTCTAAAACGTAAGCAAATATTAGTTTCAACACAAACTTTTTTAAAAATGGACATATATTATTTCTTATGCAATCTATTTCGTGAAAAATCACAAAAAGAATGGTGTTGGTTGCATCGCAATACGTCAAACACATGAAAAATTGCAAACCGAAGTTGACGCTTGAAATAAACGGAACGCGCCGCTACTGCACATTCAGTGACGCATGCATCAACCCTCCGTTGCTCATAGTTGCGACGTGATTGACGCACATAATCTTACTTTCACTGTTGACACCAGTGCCAGAAGTTATAACAGGGTTTCTTTTGCTATAAACATTGATACGTGGGGATCACACACGTATCTCGGGATGTGCAATAGCAGCGCATTTCGTTTATTTTAAGCATCAGATTCGCTTTGCAGTCTCTCAGGATGTGACTGTCATATTGCGATGCAACTAACGCAGTTCTTTTAGTGATTTTTCATGTTATTGGTTGCGTAAGAAATAATGCGGGCGTCCATTAAAAAGACGTAGGTTTGTGTTTAACCTTATATTTTCCTTATGTTTAGATTATCTCATAGTATTTATTTTTATGAGCCCCTGCCTTACACTCATACCGAGAAAGCCATTTTTCAATATCTGTTGTTGTACTAGAGATATTTGGGCTGAAACGTTTAAGAGAGCCACCCTGTTTACATAGTCGGAAAGTTAATCACTCACAGAGAGACAGCAGAGGCTCCTACCACTACCAAAACAAACAGAAGACGAAAGAATCCCGCAGTAACAAAACAAAGCACATGAAATGGCGATATGACAGCAGTTCTTCTCAAAACAGACACCTGAGTAAAGTTAGTGTACTCGAAATGCTGTGTGCTGAAACCCAACACATACATATGGGAGAACAGGAAGAATGAAATAAAAAACAAAAAACCGTGAGTAACGATAAGAATTAAAACTGTTTATAGTAGTAAGTAAAGCATGCTAACTGTTCATGACCCTAGCAAACAAAATTGTAAATAAAAAGAAAAACCATATTGTTACAGCGACCACTGAAGATGCTTTATGGTAACGCAAAACACGTTGGTATTAATAAAATTTTCATTATAGTTGCAAAATACGATAATTAGTCTATACAACTTGTATATCTGCAACTGCGGAAAAAACAGGTCGAAAAACAAAGAAGATAACGTGAAATATTACTAGTGCAATTGTTCAGGCCCGAGCCCACAGTGCTTAACAGTCACAGTGGGGAAGTCAAAGTTCAGTTGTGACATTAAACAGTGTTCACAATTACAAGAAAATGCCACATTTCTCACTTATCACTGTCGTGCAGTAATTCATTACAAAGGTTCACTTTGGTAGTTCATTTAAATTAGTCCATAACACGAATCACTGGATCGAACAGTAGCTCAATCTGGTGACGAGAATAATCCGCCATACTTGTTGATCATATCACAGTTCAGTTAAAATGTTCATTAATTTAAGTCACAAAGATCACTTGAAAGTAATTAAACGTGAAAGTTCTTGAGATTAGTTGTCAACAGAGCACGTATTATTGCGTACCGAAGATACATAACAGTCACATGAGTCAACAACAAGAGTGCATCTGACATAAATGTTACTCGTTTACTACCAAACTGCGAACTGGCAATTTTGGGTTATTTTCGACTACATTTAGATGGGCCTAAGAAGAAACTGTTATTTTGAAAATTATATAATACTTTTGAAATTCGGATACCTTAGATTTTATTGATTTTAATAAACTACAAGAATTAATATGACGTTTATGTACAGAAAATATTACTAGTCAGAAATTTAGAAAAATACATGGACACTATTTTTGTCCTGCAATGTGAATCCCCTCGTTTACATGTATGAGCGCCATATTACAAATCATGGTGTTACACAGCAACCGTGTTCGCGAGTGCACTAATTAAATTTTCGAAGCTGTTGCTCGACACAGTCAGTAAAAGAAACAAATCCAACTCAGACTGTCTTTAACAATCATAATCTTGTTCTGGCGTAACCACAAGCGCCGGAACGACGACGAAGAACGCAAGAGAAGAGAAGGCGGTGAAACGGCGTCGGCCAATGGCGCGCTGATTTGGACCGCACCACGACAGCAGCGGCCTTTACAAGACGAGAATACAAGCGCCGCTTCTGCCAGCCTCGGCCGCTCAGTATCGGCTCTGTATTCACAGAGTATTAGGACAATACACGGACAGGCCTAGCAGAGAACGCTACGATAGCGGTTATTAGTGATCCACAGATTGTGTGTAAAACTTGCATGAACGGCACATATATCGCAAAGGACTCGGATTTATGTTGCATGTCGCCCATCGCTTGCGGCACCATTGTTATTTCAAAGTTAAGTATTGTCAACTCGCTTTATTGAAATAAAACTACTAATGTTTTTGGCTTGAATTGTTGTATAGCATTCCGAGAACGCAGCATTCCTTATGCACCCTATGAGCGACGAGTGGCAGGACCGCACAAATCTAGAGCATGTGAAGAGTATCAGTATTGCAAAACCAGGGCAACGCGCGTAACTCGATGCTGTATGACAGCACCCAGAACGTCGTTCTGAAAACGTTACAGTACTGAGTAATAGGATGCAACATCCGAGCTGTGCCGCTCCAAAGCGCTCTAGTGCTGATGGGAAATGCAGAGGCACAAAAAAACTGTTAACCTGCTGTAATGACTTTAAATTCTTCCGTTTCGGACATCTCGTCCTCAATGCATTGTCATTCCATCTGCATCAGCAATTCCGACGAAACGACCGTTTTGTGACCAGCTACGAGTCTGCAGCCTGGCGCCATGGGGGGGGGGGGGGGGGGGCTTCATCGCACCACGCTGCCGTCACACCTGTGACCGGTAGAAGATGTGGTCCTACCGGGCCTTACACTGGTGAATAGCCTGACCGCACGCTGCCATCTTCTACTTGCTAGGTGAGCGCCCGAGTGCCGTCTCCCAGGCTGTTTGTGTATCACCTTGTTGGCTGTACACTGTGTGTGCTGAGGGACCCCACGGACTCTACCTTCACGACAACCACCATCACGAAGATGATGTGGGAATAGGTTCAGGCAGGCGTCCCTATTCGAGAGCACTGAGGCCGTCGTGTCCACCAACAGGCCACCCCGCTGCCCCCCCCCCCCCCCTCTCCGCCCCATCATCCAGCCCCATAGCGCACCACCTCGCTGTCGGTCAGTGTGCCTGACCTGCCGCAAACTACGCAAACTGCCGGGCTTCCGTGTCCAGCAACCCTCGCCAACTCCTGAGCGCGCAGTCCGTTCTGTTTCCTGAAAGACTGGAACGCTCACCAGCCCTTGGAGCTCGGCCTCCGACACTTGTAATGCACTGATTCACCTGTCCAAACTCGACGTCGACTGACCTCTTGATCCGAGGGTTTGCCATTACAATATGTGACCTCATTAATCAGTAAGTCAATCGGAGCTCTGTGTCTTCTGGATTATCCGCAGTAAATTGAAAGGAACAAATGTAAGTAATTGAAGTCTGGAATCTACGCTACTGGCCATTAAAATTGCTACACCAAGAAGAAATACAGATGATAAACGGGTATTCATTAGACAAATATATTATACTAGAACTGACATGTGATTACATTTTCACGCAATTTGGGTGCATAGATCCTGAGAAATCAGTACCCAGAACAACCACCTCTGACCATAATAACGGCCCTGATACGCCTGGACATTGAGTCAAACAGAGCTTGGATGGCGTGTACAGGTACAGCTGCCCATGCAGCTTCAACACGATACCACAGTTCATCAAGAGTAGTGACTCGCGTATTGTGACGAGTCAGTTGCTCGGCCACAATTGACCAGACGTTTTCAGTTGGTGAGAGATTTAGAGAATGTGCTGGCCAGGGCAGCAGTCGAACATTTTCTGTATCCAGAAAGGCCTGTACAGGACCTGCAACATGCGGTTGTGCATTATACTGCCGAAATGTAGGGTTTCACAGGGATCGAATGAAGGGTAGAGCCACGGGTCGTAACAAATCTGAAATGTAACGTCCACTGTTCAAAGTTCCGTCAATGCGAACAAGAGGTGACCAAGACGTGTAACCAATGGTATCCCATACCATCACGCCGGGTGATACGCCATTATGGCAATGACTAATACACGCTTCCAACGTGCGTTCACCGCGATGTCGCCAAACACGGATGCGACCATCTTGATACTGTAAACAGAACCTGCATTCATCCGAAAAAATGACGTTTTGCTATTCGTGCACCCAGGTTCGTCGTTGAGTACACCATCGCAGGCGCTCCTGTCTGTGATGCAGCGTCAAGGGTAGCAGTAGCCATGGTCTCCGAGCTGATAGTCCATGCTGCTGCAAACGTCGTCGAACTGTTCGTGCAGATGGTTGTTGTTTTACAAACGTCCCCATCTGTTGACTCAGGGATCGAGACGTGGCTGCACGGTCCGTTACAGCCATGCGGATAAGATGCCTGTCATCTCGACTGCTCGTTGGGATCCAGCACGGCGTTCCGTATTAGCCTCCTGAACCCACCGATTCCATATTCTCCTAACAGTCATTGGATCTCGACCAACGCGAGCAGCAATGTCGCGATACGATAAACCGCAATCCGATAGGCTACAATCCTACCTTTCTCAAAGTCGGAAACGTGATGGTACGCTTTTCCCCTCGTTACACGAGGCATCACAACAACGTTTCACCAGGCAACGCCGGTCAACTGCTGTTTGTGTATGAGAAATCGGTTGGAAACTTTCCTCATGTCAGCACGTTGTAGGTGTCGCCACCGGCGACAACCTTGTGTGAATGCTCTGAAAAGCTAGTCATTTGCATATCACAGCATCTTCTTCCTGTTGGTTAAATTTCGCGCCTGTAGCACGTCATCTTCGTGGTGTAGCAATTTTAATGGCCAGTAGTGTAATAGTAGTTTTGACGAAATCTGCGTTAGCAAACGGTACTAGCTACGAACTTCAAGTTTAATTTTTTTTGTGAAGATAATTAGTTTACAGTATCTTCAAATGCTTTATAGGAAAATGGGAATCCTTAACTTTCCGTTGGCGTTGTTCATCTTTCTCAAATATAAGCATTAGTCCATAGGTTTTTGCCTGTGACGAACTGCAATGCTAACTTTACTAAACTACAACTTTTAACTAATAGTGCCCTGATGAAAACTGATTATACAAATGGAATCATGTTGTTGTTGTTGTGGTCTTCAGTCCTGAGACTGGTTTGATGCAGCTCTCCACGCTACTCTATCCTGTGCCAGCTTCTTCATCTCCCAGTATCTACTGCAACCTACATCCTTCTGAATCTGCTTAGTGTATTCATCTCTTGGTCTCCCTCTACGATTTTTACCCTCCACGCTGCCCTCCAATACTAAATTTGTGATCCCTTGATGCCTCAGAACATGCCCTACCAACGGATCCCTTCTTCTGGTCAAGTTGTGCCACAAACTCCTCTTCACCCCAATCCTATTCAGTACCTCCTCATTAGTTATGTGATCTACTCATCTAATCTTCAACATTCTTCTGAAGCACCACATTTCGAAAGCTTCTATTCTCTTTTTGTCCAAACTATTTACCGTCCATGTTTCACTTCCATACATGGCTACACTCCATACAAATACACTCCTGGAAATTGAAATAAGAACACCGTGAATTCATTGTCCCAGGAAGGGGAAACTTTATTGACACATTCCTGGGGTCAGATACATCACATGATCACACTGACAGAACCACAGGCACATAGACACAGGCAACAGAGCATGCACAATGTCGGCACTAGTACAGTGTATATCCACCTTTCGCAGCAATGCAGGCTGCTATTCTCCCATGGAGACGATCGTAGAGATGCTGGATGTAATCCTGTGGAACGGCTTGCCATGCCATTTCCACCTGGCGCCTCAGTTGGACCAGCGTTCGTGCTGGACGTGCAGACCGCGTGAGACGACGCTTCATCCAGTCCCAAACATGCTCAATGGGGGACAGATCCGGAGATCTTGCTGGCCAGGGTAGTTGACTTACACCTTCTAGAGCACGTTGGGTGGCACGGGATACATGCGGACGTGCATTGTCCTGTTGGAACAGCAAGTTCCCTTGCCGGTCTAGGAATGATAGAACGATGGGTTCGATGACGGTTTGGATGTACCGTGCACTATTCAGTGTCCCCTCGACGATCACCAGTGGTGTACGGCCAGTGTAGGAGATCGCTCCCCACACCATGATGCCGGGTGTTGGCCCTGTGTGCCTCGGTCGTATGCAGTCCTGATTGTGGCGCTCACCTGCATGGCGCCAAACACGCATACGACCATCATTGGCACCAAGGCAGAAGCGACTCTCATCGCTGAAGACGACACGTCTCCATTCGTCCCTCCATTCACTCCTGTCGCGACACCACTGGAGGCGGGCTGCACGATGTTGGGGCGTGAGCGGAAGATGGCCTAACGGTGTGCGGGACCGTAGCCCAGCTTCGTGGAGACGGTTGCGAATGGTCCTCGCCGATACCCCAGGAGCAACAATGTCCCTAATTTGCTTGGAAGTGGCGGTGCGGTCCCCTACGGCACTGCGTAGGATCCTACGGTCTTGGCGTGCATCCGTGCGTCGCTGCGGTCCGGTCCCAGGTCGACGGGCACGTGCACCTTCCGCCGACCACTGGCGACAACATCGATGTACTGTGGAGACCTCACGCCCCACGTGTTGAGCAATTCGGCGGTACGTCCACCCGGCCTCCCGCATGCCCACTGTACGCCCTCGCTCAAAGTCCGTCAACTGCACATACGGTTCACGTCCACGCTGTCTCGGCATGCTACCAGTGTTAAAGACTGCGATGGAGCTCCGTATGCCACGGCAAACTGGCTGACACTGACGGCGGCGGTGCACAAATGCTGCGCAGCTAGCGCCATTCGACGGCCAACACCGCGGTTCCTGGTGTGTCCGCTGTGCCGTGCGTGTGATCATTGCTTGTACAGCCCTCTCGCAGTGTCCGGAGCAAGTATGGTGGGTCTGACACACCGGTGTCAATGTGTTCTTTTTTCCATTTCCAGGAGTGTACTTTCAGAAATGACTTCCTGACACTTAAATCTATACTCGATGTTAACAAATTTCCCTTCTTCAGAAATGCTTTCCTTGCCATTGCCAGTATACATTTTATATCCTCTCTACTTCGACCATCATCAGTTATTTTGCTCCCCAAATAGCAAAACTCATTTACTGCTTTAAATGTCTCATTTCCTAATCTAATACCCTCATTATCACCCGACTTAATTCGACTACATTCCATTATCCTCGTTTTGCTTTTGTTGATGTTCATCTTATATCCTCCCTTCAACACACCATCCATTCCGTTCAACTGCTCTTCCAAGTCCTTTGCTGTCTCTGACAGAATTACAATGTCATCGGCGAACCTCAAAGTTTTTACTTCTTCTCCATGGATTTTAATACCTACTCCGAATTTTTCATTTGTTTCCTTTACTGCTTGCTCAATATACAGATTGAATAACATCGGGGAGAGGCTACAACCCTGTCTTACTCCCTTCCCAACCACTGCTTCCCTTTCATGTCCCTCGACTCTTATAACTGCCATTTGGTTTCTGTACAAATTGTAAATAGCCTTTCGCTCCCTGTATTTTACCCCTGCCACCTTCAGAATTTGAAAGAGAGTATTCCAGTCAACATTGTCAAAAGCTTTCTCTAAGTCTACAAATGCTAGAAACGTAGGTTTGCCTTTCCTTAATCTTTCTTCTAAGATAAGTCGTAAGGTCAGTATTGCCTCACGTGTTCCAGTATTTCTACGGAATCCAAACTGATCTTCCCCGAGATCGGCTTCTACTAGTTTTTCCATTCGTCTGTAAATAATTCGCGTTAGTATTTTGCAGCTGTGACTTATTAAACTGATAGTTCGGTAAGTTTCACATCTGTCAACACCTGCTTTCTTTGGGATTGGAATTATTATATTCTTCTTGAAGTCTGTGGGTATTTCGCCTGTCTCATACATCTTGCTCACCAGATGGTAGAGTTTTGTCATGACTGGCTCTCCCAAGGCTATCAGTAGTTCTAATGGAATATTGTCTACTCCCGGGGCCTTGTTTCGACTCAGGTCTTTCAGTGCTCTGTCAAACTCTTCACGCAGTATCGTATCTCCCATTTCATCTTCACCTACATCCTCTTCCATTTCCATAATATTGTCCTCAATACATCACCCTTGTATAGACCCTCTATATACTCCTTCCACCTTTCTGCTTTCCCTTCTTTGCTTAGAACTGGGTTGCCATCTGAGCTCTTGATGTTCATGCAAGTGGTTCTCTTTTCTCCAAAGGTCTCTTTAACTTTCCTGTAGGCAGTATCTATCTTAAACCTAGTGAGACAAGCCTCTACATCCTTACATTTGTCCTCTAGCCATCCCTGCTTAGCCATTTTGCACTTCCTGTCGATCTCATTCTTGAGACGTTTGTATTCCTTTTTGCCTGCTTCATTTACTGCATTTTTATATTTTCTCCTTTCATCAATTACATTCAATATTTCTTCTGTTACCCAAGGATTTCTACTAGCCCTCGTCTTTTTACCTACTTGATCCTCTGCTGCCTTCACTACTTCATTCCTCAAAGCTACCCATTCTTCTTCTACTGTATTTCTTTCCTCCATTCTTGTCCATTGTTCCCTTATGCTCTCCCTGAATCTCTGTACAACCTCTGGTTCCTTTATCCAGGTCCCATCTCCTTAAATTCCCACCTTTTTTCTGTTTCTTCAGTTTTAATCTACAGTTCATAACCAATAGATTGTGGTCAGAGTCCACATCTGCCCCTGGAAATGTCTTACAATTTAAAACCTGGTTCCTAAATCTCTGTCTTACCATTATATAATCTATCTGATACCTTTTAGTATCTCCAGGGTTCTTCCATGTATACAACCTTCTATCATGATTTTTAAACCAAGTGTTAGCTATGATTAAGTTGTGCTCTGTGCAAAATGCTACCAGGCGGCTTCCTCTTTCATTTCTTAGCCCAAATCCATATTCTCCTACTGCGTTTCCTTCTCTCCCTTTTCCTACACTCGAATTCCAGTCACCCATGACTATTAAATTTTCGTCTCCCTTCACTATCTGAATAATTTCTTTTATTTCATCATACATTTCTTCAATTTCTTCGTCATCTGCAGAGCTAGTTGGCATATAAACTTGTACTACTGTAGTAGGTGTGGGCTTCGTATCTATCTTGGCCACAATAATGCGTTCACTAAGCTGTTTGTAGTAGCTTACCCGCGTTCCTATTTTCCTATTCATTATTAAACCTACTCCTGCATTACCCCTATTTGATTTTGTATTTATAACCCTGTAGTCACCTGACCAAAAGTCTTGTTCCTCCTGCCACCGAACTTCACTAATTCCCACTATATCTAACTTTAACCTATCCATTTCCCTTTTCAAATTTTCTAACCTACCTGCCCGATTAAGGGACCTGACATTCCACGCTCCGATCCGTAGAACGCCAGTTTTCTTTCTCCTGATAACGACATCCTCTTGAGTAGTCCCCGCCCGGAGATCCGAATGGGGGACTATTTTACCTCCGGAATATTTTACCCAAGAGGACGCCATCATCATTTAATCATACAGTAAAGCTGCATGCCCTCGGGAAAAATTACGGCCGTAGTTTCCTCTTGCTTTCAGCCGTTCGCAGTACCAGCACAGCAAGGCCGTTTTGGTTATTGTTACAAGGCCAGATCAGTCAGTCATCCAGACTGTTGCCCTTGCAACTACTGAAAAGGCTGCTGCCCCTCTTCAGGAACCACATGTTTGTCTGGCCTCTCAACAGATACCCCTCCGTTGTGGTTGTACCTACGGTACGGCTATCTGTATCGCCGAGGCACGCAAGCCTCCCCACCAACGGCAAGGTCCATGGTTCATGGGGGGGGGGGGGGATGGAATCATATTGTTTGCAAAATGATTAATAAATTTACGTGAAAGTAATTCCAAATAGGATTTTAAGATTTTTTATTAACTGCTACATGTCAATAGGTAAAAGTTTTGAAAATAAGATGAAATTAAGCGAAAAAATTGGTTATTTATGGGCCTAGCAAAACGTAGCAGACGGAGAGAATCAATGTGATTTTTCGCTGCCCCGCCTCGAAAAACATCACGTCGTGATTATCGAAATGGCTGACACGCAATGGTTTCTTCATCTGGGGAGAGATGAGGAAGTCAGTGGGTACCGTGTTGGGGGAATACAGGGTTGAGGCAAAATTTGACAGCCCAAGAAAAGCAGCACGCGTAACTGTGTTTCACGCAAAATGCGGCGCTTCGTCTTGATAGCACCCCGTAACCTCGTCAGGAGATTTACATTGTGTGCTTCTGTGGGGATTTGCCTCTTACGACAACAGTCTGTTAGCAGCACACATTGGCACACCTTAAAAAAAAGCTGAAACATTTCCGCTGGTCTTCGCTTTGGCAGCCTCTTTGTAGGAGTGTGAGAAGTCGCGGAACCTAGCGAGCGACTATCTCTGTAGTGTTCAAAATGTCGTTCCAGATGTTGAAAACTGTGACATGACTTCCTTTCACCTTTTTATATTACCGCCTCGACTGTGATACCCCGCTATTTGAGCACGAGTGCCTACTCTCGCGATTATCGGTAATTAGAGGTAAGATGGCCTGCCATTCCGTTCGCCGATATGGAGACTTGTCTGATCACATTATGAGCGTCAACGCCACCTAGCTTCTGTGTCATACCATGGTGCATTGTTGCCTTACGCTTCCACCAACTCAGCATAGGTTGTCGCAGCGTTTTCCCCTTCAAATACAGGAAATGAGTTCCCGTAGCAACACTCCACCTCATGAATGGCTTGCGCCATATTGTTTTGGGTCCTCCAGCGCCGTGTTACGGTACTGTGGCATGGAGTTTTCAATCTGTACCAGGGTTGCAGACATGTACCTCGAAACAAACAAAAATTAATTGCGTTACTTTGTATTTTTGAGATGACAGTGCACTTTTATTGTAATTCCCTTCCATACGTTCGTTTTACACCGCTTGTTGGCCGTGATAGCGATCCTACTCACTTGGTACTGTCCACTGTGGACGGTACACTTGTTCTAAAAACACCCTCATTCTTAGACGCGGCACAGTTTCATGGTATCGAAAAAAATGAATAGAAGTCTGCCATTTACTATATCTTCAAATGCACACGGGTGTGTACCCCACTACACTCCAAAAGGTGGCTTGAAGAATATATGAAGAAAATGCGCTTTGAAGACTGTAGAATTTTGTAGAGAATAGAATACACTTCTGAGCGTTTGTATATGGGGTGTTCAGCTGCCCCTACCACTGAATTTTATGCAATCCACGACAGTTTCAAATAACACGTGCAATATTTTCTTCTCTCACTCGCTATACCCAAACTATTAGTCCCATAGAAAAGAATGAACAGGAACCTTTTGTAGGAAATTTCATGTAGTTAAATTTTGCACTAGGATACATTTTTCCTAGAGGTAGTAGTTTTTCACTTATTCAAGGAAAACTGACAAAAGTGACCTTCAAATGCGTTTTTCTTGAAATCGTGACCTCCAGCGAAAACACGAGAGAATATGAAAATCTCACACGTGGTTTCTGAAGGTGTTGCTGGTTGCATAAAACCGGTCGGTAGGGGCAGCTGAATCACTCTGCATTTACATGTTTCATGACTTGGCACGTTTACATTCACATTTTTCTATTTTCAGGATTGGTTGGCTATTTTAGTGCCAAAGGGATTTTTTTTTTTCAAAATTGAAGCAGATTTTGTTTTAAAGTACACATTATTTCATCGGATATACTTGTACAGCATTACTTCGTTATCTACAAAAAATTTGAAATTGTAGCTAATACTTGCAAAAAAGTCCATAAACCTTCCTATATTTCATTAAGGCTCACTCATTTCCTTCCCCTTTTCTGCGGGTGAGTGTCCTCGCAGGAAACGTACTGCGTTCTGCAAATAAGAACCTCCTTTATCCAGCCTCTCATGTCGCTAGGTACCCTCTATGACTCTGTTCCCTCAACACTTGTCAGTACGAGATGGATTCTAAAGTTTCCGAAGATTCAGAAACACTTAGCCCTACAGCTTACCTGCGTTTGTGCCATCCACATAACTAGCTTATTCACTCGTGTTGTTCCTTAGTGCGCGCCATCGCAGGTTTTGTACAAGTGTCTGTATGGAATGTTTTCAAAATACGATATCTCGTAAACTCGCATTAGAATCCTGAAACAAACACTACTAACATTCTAATTTTCCCTACATTTAGTTTGTTAATGTCAATGGGCATTGTTCCATTTGAAAAGTGTATGTTTACACAAAAAATATAGTTTCTAAGTATCATTACAATCTGTTGATTGGCTAACAATACGAGCATCTGACTACTAACCGATTGTATGAAAACTGGTCATCAATAGTACTTTCCATTTTAGCAATATTATTGCGGTGCAAGTTTTAGGTGATTCATTCTTTGAAATTAGATGCACTGCCAGTAAAATAACCTTTAAAGAGAAAACATGCCTCAGTTATGCCAGAGTTATCTCAAAGTATAACTGACTCTAATTTCCATACAATGAATTTAAAGTACGGGATGACCAGACGCAATGTGACGATTTTATTTTAAGTGAAATTTTGTTACGGTGGCTCTGAAGTGACAAGTTTCGAAAAACAGCGCTCATTCGACAGAATTTCAAAACTTAATTTCAACGTTGAATTCACTCTGTATAAAGAAGGAAGAAACATAAACCCCATTGAGTTAAAATCTGACAAGGTTGTACTACACCAAAATTCTGTGATTTGAATGACTTTTAAAAGGAAAAAACAAATCGACGGCAGAATCAGGGTGTACAGAATAGAATGCAGGATGCATCTCGCCAGTACCACATCAACCGCCATGTCTCAGCTGAAGCGAACAGCAGCTTGAAAGTGATAAACAATGACGTAAACGGACCTTGGTGCTAGAACACACCCAATTATACACACACAGCGAACATGTCTCTGTAAAACAGCGATTGAATGTAATAAAATAACTCCAACAACACTTTAATTGGACTAATCGAGACTGGTACGTACAATGAAGCAGAACTCTCCCAAACACGGACAAAAATTTAAACGTACTTCAACGGATCTCAACCTGTTGCCAAACAAATGTGAGATTAGCGTCCGTAGACGCAACTTACGTTTGCTTCGTGTTAACCACTAATCTGAACGGCTCACAGATACACGGAGCAGATCAGTAAACGCTAACACCAGTAGTTGTGCTATGATAATGCGATTACGACCAGGGGTTAAGTAGGAATCACCGGCCAGTGCCGTTACGAGCTTTAAACAGAATTTCTCACCAGAAATAATGGCCTTGGAGAAGCACCACCGGAGCTGTTCCAAGCCTCTCGTTTGTCAGTGCCCCTATTCAAGCTGAAGGATGGACTCCGCGACCCTTAGGGGCGTTTTCAGTAGAAAATACCCTTTGCCGAACGCCGCAGCCAACGTGTCGGCCGACACTAAGTGATCACCGACCACCATGCGTTGCCGTGTCGGTCCACTCGTTTCTTGACTCCCAAAGCACAATGATAGACGGTGGTATTCTGCCCCTTCTGCAGTAGTCGCGGCAGAGCTTTAGTTTCTCCCGACCACGTTATTGCCCTCTTGCGGTGACCGAGGAACAGCAGATCTAGTTCAAAGCAAAATCTTCGAAGTTAAAAGACCTCTTCGAGCCAATCACGGCTCATTATTGTCAAGCTACTAAAAGAAATTTGCCATAAACTCACGAGGTGATGAGTCTCAGACTGCTCAAATATTTTCAAACTCGCCCGTCATGGCCAAATGTGGTGGAATGCTTCTATGCTCCCTCTACCCTCCTTAAATTGCCAAGCCTACGATGTCTTGTTGCCGGTTGCGTTATCGCCTTCTGTGTGTATTGTTGACACGTATTAATGATAGGTGTTGTCGTCTTCTAGACCGCGCCTCGTGAACAATTGTTTTCTTCAGTGTCGTATAGCTCAAAATGTGTTCACACGAATGTGTCAGTTTTAACATTCCCGATTTTGATGAAATTGTTAGTCGGCCTATGGAAGAAGGTGTCAGTGATATAAATCAAGAAATAAACGAAAAAGACGACGATTTTACATTAGCCAGTGATCGCAGTTCTGCTACAGAACAAGAGTATCATTCAGAGGAAGAAGTTCAGGAAAGTTGTTCAAATGGTTCAAATGGCTCTGAGCACTATGGGACTTAACATCTGAGGTCATCAGTTCCCTAGAACTTGTAACTACTTAAACCTAACTAACCTAAGGACATCACACACATCCATGCCCGAGGCAGGATTGGAATCTGCGACCGTAGCAGTCGCGCGGTTCCGGACTGAAGCACCTAGAACCGCTCGGCCACCGCGGCCGACAGGAAAGTTGTGATGGGAATCTGTCTGTTTATGCAGTGAAATACTTAAAGTGTCTGTTAAAATCGAATTGTGATAAGAAAAATGTAGTTCCCAGAAATGAATGTCAATTTGACAGACTTTCTTTGTGTACCCTTCGGGTGGAATTTATGCGTAAATTTAAACCCTGGAATTTAGTTTTATCGGGAAATTTATTTGCTACAGAAAAAGCACTCCGTCTTCAGGCCACAAGTGGCCCATCGGGACCATCCGACCGCCGTGTCATCCTCAGCTTAGGATGAGGAGAGGAGGGGCGTGTGGTCAGCACACCGCTCTCCCGGTCGTTGTGATGGTTTTCTGTGACCGGAGCCGCTACTATTCGGTCGAGAAGCTCCTCAGTTGGCATCACGAGGCTGAGTGCACCCCGAAAAACGGCAACAGCGTATGGCGGTCCGAATGGTCACCCATCCAATTTCCGGCCACGCCCGACAGCGCTTAACTTCGGTGATCTGACGGGAACCGGTGTATCCACTGCGGCAAGGCCTTTGCGCTATTTGCTACAGAGATTGTATAATTTTTCAGAATGTAAAATTCAGTACTCTGACAGTCCATTTATGAGTACTGTATAAAAGAACCACACAAAATTATGTGCTTTAGTGTGACAGATATTAAAATGCTGCAGGTTTTGTTCAGTGCAATAAAATAAACTAGAAGCATTTAAACAACACTTAAAAATTACAAAAATAAACGTTATACCATAAATTAAAAATTTTAAACGATTTTTGCCTTAAATCTCGGTTTAAATATAGGGGTCCTAGAGACCTGACATCGTGGTATACGTTTCAGAAAAGTCACCTCGCCACTTAAGGGTTAACGACAATGGGCAGTTTACAAAGCTGCATGAATAATAGTTGTACGAAAAAAAGAAAAAAAGCACCGTCCGGGCAAGGCTTGAAGGCCCAACGGTACCGACCGGCCGCCGTGTCATCCTCAGCCCTTAGGCGCCACTGGACTCCGATACAGAAGGGCATGTGATCAGCGCACCGCTCTCCCGGCCGGTGACAGTTTCCGTGACCAGAAGAGTTGTAGATGGACTTAAATATACAGATAAAGTCTATGATTACAAATAAAGAAGCTCACTTAATTGATCAGTGTGATAGTACTGAAATGAATATCGAAGCGTGTGTTAATTGTTCCACTTCTAGAGCTTGTTGGACAGGCAGTCACTGTTCCGCCAACAGGAAAAAATCACACGTAATCAGTATTGAAATATATGAGCAATGAAGACGAGCGAGAGAAGCTCTGTAATCTTCGATTGCAGTACTTCTAAACCATTCAGTATGAACTGTGGCGTAAGACAAGGCTGTGTGTTGGCACCTACACTTTTGGGAATTTTCCTCTCAGGCCTGCTCCAAGTGGCTTTCGAGAATTGCAATGTTGGAGTAAATCTGCATACTAGGAAAGATGGAAGGCTTTTCAATGTCACTCTTCTGAAGAGTAAGACAAAGCGCTACGAGATAGTCGCTCGTGAACTCCTGTATGCTGATGATGCTGCAATTGTTGTGAACTCCGCAGAGGAGCTGCAAGAGCTAGTATCAAGGTTTAGTCACGCATGCCACCTATTCTCGATGAGTGTAAACAGCGGTAAGATCGTATTTATGGTTCAGGGTGCTAACACAAAGCCGAATATCACACTAGATGGCACTACTCTGCAAGTCGTAGATAACTTCTGCTATTTTGGATCTACTATAGAATCAAACATGACTGTTGACAAGGAAATTGATGGTTCAAAAATGGTTCAAATGGCTCTGAGCACTATGGGACTCAACTGCTGTGGTCATAAGTCCCCTAGAACTTAGAACTACTTAAACCTAACTAACCTAAGGACAGCACACAACACCCAGCCATCACGAGGCAGAGAAAAATCCCTGACCCCGCCGGGAATCGAACCCGGGAACCCGGGCGTGGGAAGCGAGAACGCTACCGCACGACCACGAGATGCGGGCGGAAATTGATGCTCGCATTGGAAGAGCTGCGACACCTTTTGGCAAACTCTCTACACGTGTTTGGAAAAACAAACTCTCTTTGACCACCAAAATTCTTGTATATGAAACTTGCGTCCTCAGCATCCTTTTGTATGCATCGGAAACATGGACTACCTATGTCAAACAAGAACGTCGCCTTAAAGCTTTCCACATGCGGTGCCTGAGATCCATCCTTGGAGTAACGTGGAAGGACAGAGTGACCAACGAAGCAGTGCTATCTAAAACTAACTGCAACAGTATTTCAGCTATCTTGAAGCAGAGACGACTCCGCTGGCTGGGACACGTCCACCGTATGGATCCTGACAGATTACCACGTGAGGTGATGCTTGGAGAGATCTCTATAGCCAAAAGACCTGTAGGACGTCCTGTATTGAGGTTCAAGGGCTCCTGTAAACGAGATATGGAGAGCTTTGGAATCGACACAAACAGATGGGAGGCACGGGCTAGCATGAGACCAGAGTGGCGTGATGATATACCATCTGGAATGTCGAAGCTTGATGAAGGCTTGTTAGACAGATTAAGACAGAAAAAGCTTCGCAATGCTACCACTGCTCCTGCCTCAGCAGCCAGATACACTTGTGACAACTGCGGCAAGAGATGCCGTGCTGCCATTGGCTTGACAAGTCACATGAAAAAATGCAACCCATAAACACACGGACACTGCAACAATCATCTACCAAGATGCCGTGGCCAATATATATATATATATATATATATATATATATATATATATATAATCCAACGGCAACAAAACTTTTACTCTTACCTGAGTGGCAGCATGGATGAAAATTCTGGAAATTTGTGGTAAGTTCCTAGGCTTACACTAGTTAAACTAACTTAAACTAACATATGCTAGGGACAACACACACACCCATGCCCGAGGGAGGACTCGAACCTCCGATGGGAGGGGGGGGGGGAGGGCGAACCTTGGCAAGTCGCCCTGGACAACGCGGCTACGGGGCTTGGATGCCTTTGTGTTTTGGTTGTGGTCGTACTTCCGAGCTATCAACGAAATATCCATCAATCGAGATGTTGTGATTAACGAACGAAAATACGTTGTAACGGTATACCCCATCAAAACTGGCAGCCCTTCCTGAGCTCTTGGGGCTACAGCATACTAGAACTCTGCTTCAGCGCGATCCATATGGGCTGGATGCTGGCTACACCTATCATAGAGGTAACTGGTGACCCCTCCACAGCAGTAGGGAGGAGGAGACAAGGTCACCAGAGACGGGACACAAGCTCGGACTAGGAAAGGATGGGGAAGGAAATCTGCCGTGCCCTTTCAAAGGAACCGTCCCGGCATTTCCCTGAAGCGATTTACCGAAATTACGGAAAACCTGAATCAGGATGGCTGGACGTGGATTTGAACCGTCTTTCTCCTGAATGCGAGTCCAATGTGCTACTCATTAGATGAATTTTTGGATATAGTAAGTAGGTAATTTCCCCATCCACCACGAAAAAAAATTAAAATATATTAAGTGTCATGTAATATTTTGTGTAATGTAATATCTTGGATAGTCACCTTTTATTAACCTGACACGTTCCACATCATTACGAAGTGTCGTATTCATGATCTATGGAACAAGTACTAATCTAATCTAATCTGTGCCGACCAATGCACCACTTCGCTCGGTCCCACAATGGTTCAAGAAGTTAGAATCCCACTGCTCACAATGTGTGTGATGCAAAAGTTCTCGTTCCAAAAACGACAGATCAAAATGGCACTACATTTTATGACCGAGCTAACTGTGTGTTTTGCAGCAGATGTGGAATGAGTCCTCTGGAATGTTAAGTTGCCAGACACGGCGTCTTCTGATGGCGAGCTTCATCTTTTGCGTGAAAGCGCTCAAGTTAAAACATACATTTGGTTTTAATGAAAATCGCCATCTTGGCGATAATTAGTAACTTTTTATGAAAACTATGTGTTGATTCATATAAATCAGGAAAAAATAAGTCTGTATCTATATATCATATCATCGTTATCTATGAGCAATTATCACCTATCGGCTGCTCTTGCGTCACACATAAAACTGATATGACAATTTCCACACTCATTAATTACTAAAATTTCTTGTCAGACCGTGTTGTTATTCCGAATTTTCTGAGTTAATTTTTAGCCTTTCTTTACTCTAAGAAATTACAAATTTTGAAATCTGGACATTTAGAGTGAGCGCCTTTCATATATCGCCAGGCTTCCTCCACACTCGCCGCTTATCACTTATTTTGATCACTGATATTCAGTCGCGCAGCGCTTCTTCCTGCTAGTACGAGGTATCGTAGCCAAAATCTAGAGAGTGTAGGACTCTCTTAGTGAGAGCTAAGGGCGTTGACCATCTTCGGCCAATGAGAACGTATCGTGGCAGAATTCGTTCTGTTCTCGCCACGTTTCGACAGACAAACCTGAGTTCCTTTGTGCAAATCGTCGCCACGAGCGTTATGGTATACTAAATGGTCTCAGAAATTCTGTTTAGTGTGAATATAAAGACATTTGACCAGCAAACATCGGAACCCGGTAATATCGCAGCGTCCTGCTAGCGTTGCCATCGCGTTAAGTCGTACCGTCTCGTGAGATGTGTGCAAACCTCACATGTAAAATATCCTTACTAGCATTCTGTTTGATTCAGAACACGTAGTGGTCTGAGTCAGTCTCTAGATTAGGTATCTGTAAACTCAAGAGACTTACAAGTAGCCATTTACACTTATTCCCGGTTTTCAGGTGATTTATAGCATTATTTCCTTTGTGAATCTGAGATGTTACTTTGGAGACACTTTCAACTATTTTTGCTCAATGTACAGACTGATCACAAAGTCCCATTACCCGCTATTTATTATACAGACATTAATGAATTGTCGTTTCTTATTGTTGCAACCCGTGGCTGGTCAATCCACTTATGCCATAGTGAAATGGATCGTAATGAGCACGTGCGCTCACGAACGATCCCGCACAGGAAAATCAATGAGAGCTATTCAGCACGATTACATTGTAAGTATTCAGAAACCTTCCCCACCAAAACCACCAATTTTAGGGTGGGAAAGAAAGCTCTCTGCAACTGGTTGCATAAAATATTTTTCAATAATTTGAAGATAAATTAATTTAAAGAACGCCATTTTTTGTTCCAGAGGAAGTTTATTTTCTTTTGTGACTGAGTTTGCAGTAAATAATTACAGCTATGCCAAGTACGCTCAGGTTGCAGTTCCTTCCTTTTATGCGATCTACATCTGCTTCTACATATATACTCCGCTAGTCACCAAGCGGTGTGTGGCGGAGGGCACAATTTGCGCCAAAGTTGTATCCCCCCCTGTGTTCCACTCGCGGATCGCGCGAGGGAAAAACGACTGTCTGATCGCCTCAGTACGAGTCTAATTTCCCGTATCTTTGAATGGTGATAATTGCGTAATTTGAAAGTTTCTGGTAATAATATATGCTCTACATCCTCGGCGAAGATCGGATTTTGGAATTTAGTAAACAGGCCCTTCCGTTTAGCGCGTCGTCTATCTGCAAGTTTATCCCACTTCAAACTTTCTATGAGATTTGCAACGCTCTCGCCATGGCTAAATGTACCAGTTATGAATCTGGCAGCTCTTCATGGACCTTCTCAATCTCTTTGTAACGCCGGAAATGCATATCCTTCAATTTCCATCTATTGCACTGCAAATTTTTTTCCTTATTTAGTTACTTGAAGGTATAACATTTCTGTGTCTTTGTATATTGTAATTGTTTTACTATTTGTATATGTTTATGCATTTATGTCGATGTATAATTGGTTTGTTTTGTAAATATTTTGTATTTTTACGCTGGGTCTTGCCTAGGGAAAACTATGCTATCGAACGAATACATCGATAGGTCGTGTGGAGAACCAAAGTGTTTAGGATCTTTGGTAGTGTTAACTCTGCCGCGTGGAGCACGGGCAGAGCAGAGGGAGTCTGGCTGGGGAAGTGCAGTGGAGCAGGTGTGTTGTGTGACGCTCCCGCGAGTTGCCGCTCTTTCGGGGTTGGGCAGCATGTAATTGCGCTCGTCTTGCTATGATAGTGTCTGACATGGTGTCGCGGACGGGAAGCATTAGCTGGCACACATCAAGAGCCCGTTTCGCCTGGTGACCGTGTCGAGAAGGAGGCGCGTCAACATCCAGCTTCTGCAACAGCGACGGCCGACAATGAGTGACTGTCGCCACCTCCTCGATCGACGGCTTCAAACCTTCAATCAACCAACAAGGAAGACTGGAAGCACGTAAAGTTTTAGAACTGTATGGCAGACCTCAGCTTTTAAAACTGATCAAATCACAAAATTACAGCAATGTAGCATGAACCTTTGTTGCTCATTGTCCCAATTGCATTACCAAGCAGGGTCCCTTCCTTTTCCGGAATGAACCCGAGTGTCGTTGAAATTCAAACGCCAGCATTAAAGTAGTATTATTCTATTTCACTGCTTTAATTTCAAAGTTCTGTTAAGGTATACATAACTGGCTACAATATTTAGATTACACAAGCACAAATTATGAGTGCGAGTTTTGTTACCATATTTTAGCTTACCTATGACTACAGCTCAGCTTGGTACGTACTAAATTTTACTATTGTTAATTGTTCAGAACCATTTAATTCAAGTTCAAAGTTAAATCCCTTATTTCTAAATTGCGTAGATTCAAGTAGCTTTTGAAATGATTGTTGAGGTAGTCCAAGACTAACCGTATTTAACTGAATTTCGATGTGCTTCAGAAAGAAAGCTCACTATTAACTTAAGTCACTAAATTAACTTTCGATTTTCCGGTTTTATTAATTCTTTTGCTAAATTAAGTCAGAGTGTAGCGAAATTTATTACTTCTGACAAACTTTCAGTTTTCACACTACACGTGTCAACCTTCAGTTGCCACGCTTCTAGTGCTAATTATATGTGTAATAACCTTTCTTTTTCAGTTACTATAGTAATTGTCCTTAGGGCTGGCGCCCGTAATTTCCCCCAAATCTCAAATATCTAATTACCGCTAGTTAATTGTTAACGTAACGGCCGAAAATTTACTGTCTTTATTAACTTTACCCCTTTTCACAATTAATTTCGACCAGTTTCATTTGCATTTTTCCTTTCATTTAGATGTAGCCCTTTCCTCCCTCTTTACCGACAAATTAACTTCGGTGACGATTGCTTTTCCCAAATTTCCATTAGGTACACGCGGTTTAATTTTTCACTGTCATTAAGGTCGATAAGTGAGGGGGAGGTTACATCTTGACTCAAACCCAACTGGTAAGGGTCCCATACAGACGAACAATACTTTAACACTGGACGAACTAACGTATTGTAAGCAATTTCCTTTGCTGAAGGACTGCATCGCCTTAGGATTCTACCAATAAACAGCAAACTAGAGTTTGCCTTACCTATTACTTGTGTAATCAAATCATTCCATTTGAGATCATTTCGAATAGTCACACCCAGATACTTGACGGATGTTACCGCTTCCAAAGATTGGGCCTTTATTTTGTACCCATACATTAATGGGGATTTTCACCTTGTTATACGCAGTAGGTTACACTTACTAACACTGAGAGATAACTGCCAGTCATTACACCACGAATTTATTTTCTGCAAATCTTCACTGATTTGTTCACAACTTTCGTGTGATACTACTTTCCTGTAGACTGCAGCATCATCGGCAAACAGTCTAATGCCGCTGTCAATGCCATCGACCAGATCGTTTATGTAAATCGTAAAAAGCAGCGGACCTATTACGCTGCCCTGGGGCACACCTGAAGTTACGTTTGTTTCTGTTGAAGTCACCCCATTCAGGACGACATACTGCTCTCTATCTGTTAGAAAACTTACTGTCCAACCGCATATGTCATCGGATAGACCGTAAGCGCGGACTTTTTGTAGCAAGCGACAGTGCGGAACTGAGTCGAACGCCTGAGGTGAGTGTCTCTCTCCCCATTGTCCGATTCCGAACGATTGGGAACACCGTCCGAAAGCTTAAAATTACTGGTGATTGCTTTCAATCTGTAGGACATTAATATTATTAATAATAAAATTGATGTTAGAAATTAAGTAACATATTGCACGACACTGTTGCACCTTCTTAGCGGCTCAGGATCGCTAATTTTTGCTTTTTGAAATGAAAAATAATGAAAGTCTCCCCTTCCGTGCAGTATGTCTATATCCGCATCGTTCCATTAATCTGAAAACATCGCAATATTCTATCGTCTTGCAAAATTTTCGTAAAAACGTTGTTTGAGCCAGGAATCTGACTGTTCATAACTATTTTTTCCACGTATAAAATTTATGCAAGGTGGTGTACATTTCACACCTTGTTTTCACACAGTCTTTACAGTACCTTAGGAAATATACCTACTGTTCCGACTAAACTACAAATAGAACTACGAGGTGTGGCTAGAAAAAAACCGGACTAGTACTGGTGAAACAATAAAACGAATGCAATAAGGCTGAAAGTCGCGTGGCCTGTCACGTGACTCTTGCTCCGCCTACTGCTCGAGTTTCATCTGCCTCCTGCACTCAGTCTGCCCGTGGCGTCTGTTTTAAGTAGTTGACGTTTTGTCTGTGCGTCGGAAAATGTTGAGTGTACAGAAAGAACAGCGTGTTAACATCAAATTTTGTTTCAAACTAGGAAAATCTGCAAGTGAAACGTTTGTAATGTTACAACAAGTGTACGGCGATGATTGTTTATCGCGAACACAAGTGTTTGAGTGGTTTAAACGATTTAAAGATGGCCGCAAAGACACCAGTGATGACACTCGCACTGGCAGACCATTGTCAGCAAAAACTGATGCAAACATTGAAAAAATCGGTAAACTTGTTCGACAAGATCGCCGTTTAACAATCAGAGCAGTGTCTGAGTTAACAGGAGTTGACAAGGAAAGTGTTAGGCAGATTCTTCATGAAAGTTTCAACATGAACAAAGTGTGTTCAAAAATGGTTCCAAAGTGTCTCACAATTGAACAGAAGGAACGTCGAAGAATGATTTGTTCTGACATCCTGGAAAACATTGAAAGTGATCCCACCTTCTTACAAAATGTTATTACTTGCGATGAATCGTGGTTTTTTACTTACGATCCCGAAACTAAACGCCAATCGATGCATTGGAAAACTCCTGGTTCTCCACGACAAAAAAAGCGCGAATGTCAAAATCGAAATTCAAGGCAATGATGATTGTTTTTTTCGACATCAAAGGGATTGTGCACATTGATTGGGTACCAGAGGGACAAACAGTGAATTAGCATTACTACATTAGCGTCCTGGCTACCCTACGTGAGCGAGTACGGAGAAAACGGAACGATTTGTGGAGAAAACAGTCATGGATCCTTCACCAAGACAATGCCCCAGCTCACAGTGCGTTGTCAGTGAAGACGTTTTTGGCAAAACACAACATTCCCATCTTAGATCATCCACCCTACTCACCTGATTTGGCCCCCTGTGACTTTTTTCTTTTCCCTAAAGTCAAGTCAGCTTTGAAAGGAACTAGATTTGAGACTGTTGAAGCAGTAAAAGAAAAAGCGACGGAAGTAATGTATGGACTTACCGAAAATGATCTGCAGCATTGCTATGAACAGTGGAAAATTCGTATGGAGCGGTGTAGAGACCGAGGAGGAGAGTACATTGAAGGAGATAACATGAAATTGTAAATAATTGTAAATAAATGTTTTTTCCAGAATCAGTCCGTTTTTTTTTCTAGCCGCACCTCGTATATCGCCGCGTGGTTGTCCTGAGTGACAAGCGAACAACACTCTCTGTGGAGCTGTTTCAGCTGCTTGTTTGTGGGGAAGTGAGACGTGATAACGAAACTTTTGAAAGATCCGCTGCAGGAGAGAAACAAATGGGACATTGAAGTTTTTAATCGGGTTTAAAGGAACTTGCTAGACACCGGAGAGGGGGGCGGACAGCCTTTTATGGAAAGTGCAATGGTTCGCCGAGCGTTTACGGCCGCGGCTCTGCGGACGACTGCCGCCGCCGAATATCTGAGATTTGATGGATGCGCATAAAGTTCGCTTTGCGAGCCATAACTTGCAAGACTATAAACGTGTACGGGGCATTATCTGTTGCTGTCGCAACAGTAAAAATCGGCGTTACGAACTCGGGCTTTAAAATCGCTGGCCCCGTCCGTTGAAATAAAACCAGGCGGGTGGGTAGTATCGGAATATGGAGGGAACAACAGGGTCGTGGCCGGGAATCGACGCTGGGATGTCGGCGTCGGCGGTGGCGGTGGTAGTCAAACCGGTTACGCCGATACGAAACCAGACGAGGATGCCGGCACGTAATGTGGGCCGGGTGAATAACTGATCGTCGAATAGCGTAGCCGTGAACGAGAAATTTACAACAATGTTTACAAATATGTATACCGAGATAGCACATATCATATGTTTACCCAGTATCCTCCCTTTCATTGACACACGGATGCCTACAAATGCGCGCAAGTTAAAAACCATTGAATCTTTGCAGTATGGTTTAGTTGATAGGGAAGTCTGGGGTCAACTGTTAAATAATTAATTTTTTTTTAAATTAAAAGATCTATTACGGTAAAAATCTGTGTAATTTATTGAATGAAATCCTCATTCGTTTGCAATTATTCCATTACTAATGTTCTATGGTGTTTTATACATTATTTAGATTTATAATTAAAACTGTGATGTGTTATATTTGTTTCCATTTGCCATTCGATTTAACACACGTGAAAATCGATTGTAACTTATATGAAGAGCTGTCAAATGAGAATCTTAAAAGCATAATTAAAAATCGAAATTTCTCGCAATTGTTCTGTAAGTTGGCAGTACTGCTACTGACGATGTAAGGAATGCCCGCAGATGGCAGCGTACTACAAGACAAGCGAAACGCGGCCACAACACAAGTTCAAATTGGCTGCCTCGCTTGCCACATGTACCAACGAAGAACAGCATTCTCTCATACGTTTTCTGAGCAGTGACGGTACGAAATGAAGGTCCAGCATGGTGATGCCTGTCTATCACTGCTGCAAGCTTATGAGTGGAGGAGAAAGATCGGAAATGGCGTGATTCAATGACAGACGCTCAGCATCCTGGTCATGCACACCGCGTTGTGACACCTGAGTCTATCCCAGCAGTTGACGACATTGTGATGAAAAATCGCCGGGAGACGATGCATGAAATAGCCATAGATATGAAAATTACTCACAGCTCAAACTACCACATCATTCACGAGGTGCGTAACTCTCTAAAAGTGTCCGCAAAATCGGTGGCACGGCACCTTACCCCAGAGCCGAAAGAGCGATTCATTGATGTTTTTGAACACTTTTTGCGGCGCTTTGAAGCAGAAGGTGAAGGCTTCTTCGAAGGAATCGTTTATAGGAGACGAAAACCTGGATGCACTACCACCAACCCAAAACACCTTGAATATGTTGTGCACTGCACTCATTCCTCTCCTGATTTGAGAATGAGAGTACTTAGCGACTTGCAACAAACTTTACACATAATTTCAAACCTTTACGAAACATTTTCTCGCTAATACCCCGCACAAAATGATGAAAGGAAAGAAGTTTATCGCTTATTACACTTCGGCTGTTCACACAGTAAAATTGTAGCCATCAGGCATGATTTTCTAATTTATCACTTCATTACCAGTCACTACATTCGCAATTCATTTTGCAGGCACACAACATTGAATGTAAACGCGAAATTATGTTATTGTACGAGACGTAATCCAGGACATATGATGTCATAAACATTGAGATGCATGGTAAACTGACTTTTGTTTGAAACTAGCTCAAATTACCTATAATATATTCACCCATTGTTTGATAATGAGAACACTTGGGAATTTACAACAATCTTAAATGAACGTAATTTAAACATTTTTCTAAACTTTCTCTGCTCACGCACTTAATGTCAAATATGTAACACATTAAGCAATTTCTAAGGTAATCAGACACTTGAAGCTGTTTTGTACGTGGGAGATGGAGTCCTTAAAGACTCAGGTGAGTGGGATTTACCGGTAGGTACTGTTCAAACAAGATGAAATGTGTGGAGACCAACACAAAGCCAATTCGTTTCCGCTGGGGATCAGTTGTAGAATATTATAAACGTCTCCAGATGTCCTTTTCCCACCATATTAAAACCCTGCCATACAAAAAATAAAATTGCACCGTACATGAAGTGCATCTAAAATAACTAAGATATATTTTCACATTTAGTTAAAATAAATTGCCTTACCTAAAAGTCAGTAGAAAAAATATTTAAGAAAATTTAATTTTACATAAATCACGAGTAGCAAGTTTCGCTCTCACACAACCAGCTCGCAAATGATAGTCCACCTGCTTTGTTCTCTTCCTTATGGAAGACAACTGAAGCCTATTACTCTCTCTGGGAAATTCTACGAACTGCGGTTGCAGTTAAACTTGAAATGTTACAATCTAATGCTGTTATTTTTGACCACAGCTCCCCTATTTCTTGCGCTCTTGGTAGTAAACAATTTTTTTTCTTCAACAACAAGCTATCTTCGACCATGACGTTATTCAAAAAGACAAAATTGTTTTACGAATGCTTCATGTCTGTTTTTCGGACATGTCGAAAGAAGAGACCTTGCCCTCGGAATTCGCAGCTGTCGTACATATGTAAATTGAAGGTGGACGGGTGAGAAAGGAAAGGAAAGTAATTATTGATGTCAGCTGCATCAGGACTTTATGCAGAATCAACAAAAATTAGCATCCAAGTACCACCTGTTGCACTGATGGTTACACAGAATGCTTCCACTTTAGTGACTGTACCTGCGTTGCGTGCCCCTTGTTGTGAGCGTCAGGAAGCTGCGACTACGAACCCTCCCACACCTCCGTCTGCAGGGGCCGCCATTCCACGTAGTCGACAGAAACAGCGTGTACAACCTGGCCGTGTGGTGGCACGTAAGGAATTTAAGAAAAAAAGTATAAAATATGAAATTAGTATATAAAAAATTGTTGATACGTATCATGAGAGCTTGGTGGTGGTTTGTCGGCTATGTTCTCGGTTTATTTTCCTTTCTCTTTTTATTTATTATTCTGTTATCACAATTAATTTGTTCTTCCATTTGCAGCTTATATTACATGATGATGTGACTATGGTCTGCTGAAGTTTCATGATGATACCAAGTCACTCTGATAATAAAAAAAAGAAAGATGGCACAGTGGTTAACGCAAATGCCTTGTTAAGCAGGATATCCCAGGTTCGAGTCCCAGTCTGATACAGACTTTTACTCATTGCTGCTGATTCTGCATAATGTCCCAAAGCAGCTGACATCAATAATTCCTTTCCTTTCCTTTCTCCCTCCCCCCCCCCCCAGCTTCAATTTACATAATAAAATTGTTTATTTGAACACCATCATGCTGCGCTAGGCATGGGCGGGTATATTACTGCCTTCCTGCAACCCTAGTATAAAATACATTAAGAACATTTCTTTTCTCATGTTTTTTGTTTATGTAAATAAAGTCATATTGTCGCTCGGCAACCCAGAGGTTATGAGCCAGACCAGGGATCCGAAGGTTTGTCCTACGATTTTTATGTCTCACATACCATTTCTTTCACCGCAGCCACCGCTTTCTGATGTAAAAAAAAAAATGCCGAGTCGTTTCCTGGTTCGTAATCAACGGTAAATTGTAGTTCCTCCCGTATCTGGCTGGGATCATAGGAAAGCAAGTCCATACCACATCCACTGGGACCATGCCTAGTAAAACACAGTGGTGTCGAAAACAACATAAGGTCTATAACAATTTTATTATTTTAAATAACGTCATATGCGGACGGTGGAAAAACAATTTTATTTAGTACCTATTTAGTATTCATTAATTGGTCCTAAACGATAGGATTGGATATAGTTTAAATGAGTCCATCAGTCTGCGATCCACACCACGTGACGATCACAGTATTGATGCCGAACGCTCTTTTTCTGGTAAAAGTTTAAAACTCTAAATTTTGGTTATTTGGTTCCATTTATTACGCAAACAACTATTTTTTTGTACTTTAAACATGTTTCAGCACATCTGAGCCATAATTAGTGCGTATTTTTAACCAGGCCTGTAATACACAAGTGATATCACGAACAATTGTTGGAACCAAAATTAGGCCTAAAAACATTTTACATCTACTGTGATCATTACGTTATTGTCCACAAAGTTTGGTTCTGTAGGACTTTCTTTACACCTATATCATACTTCACAAGCCACCTAATGGTGTGTGGTTGAGGGTAATTTCGGTACCACTATCTGATCCCTCCAACCCTGTTCCACTCGCGAATAGTACGTGGGAAGAATGACTGTCGGTAAGCCTCTGCTGCTCGGGATTAGCCGAGCGGTCTAGGCGCTGCAGTCATGGACTGTGCGGCTGGTCCTGGCGGAAGTTCGAGTCCTCCCTCGGGCATGGGTGTGTGTGTTTGTCCTTAGGATAATTTAGATTAAGTAGTGTGTAAGCTTAGGGAGTGATGACCTTAGCAGTTAAGTTCCATAAGATTTCACACACGTTTGAACATTGTTTTTGTTAAGCCGCTGTATTGGCTCTAATTTCTCGAATTTTCTCCTCGTGGTCAATACGCGAGATGTATGTGAGGGAAGTAATATGTTGTCCGACTCCTCCTGAAAAGTGCTGTCCCGAAATTTCAATAGCATCTCTCTCCGTGATGCACAACGCCTCTCTTGTAACGTCTGCCAGAGGAGTTTGTTTAGCATCTCCGTATCGCTCTCTCGCCAGCTAAACGATCCCGTGAGGAAACGCGCCGCTCTTCATTGGGTCTTCTCTATCTCCTCTCTCAGTCCTATCAGATAGATGAACAATAGTCAAGAATCGGGCAAACAAGCGCCTTATAAGCCACTTCTTTCGTGGATGCCTTAAACTTCCTTAGGATTCTTCCGATGAATCTGAGTTTGGTGTCTGCTTTTCCCGCTATGTGTTTTATATGGTCATTCCACTTAAGGTCGCCCTGGATAGTTACGCCTAGACATTTTACGGCAGACGCTGTCTCCAGCTGTTTGTCATCAATAGTATAGCCGTACAGTAGTGGATTTCTTTTCTTACGTATACGCAATATGTTACATTTATTTACGCTCAGGGTCAACTGCCAGAGCCTCCACTAACCATTAATCCTCTGCAGATCGTTCTGCAAATTCATACTATCTTCTGGCGTTGCTACTTTGGTATAAACAACTGTGTCATCTGCGAATCGCCTTAAAGAGCATCCGACGCTTTCTACTAGATCATTTATATATACTCGTATATTGTAAACAGCAACTGTCTTATCATACTTCCCTGTGGTACTGCGGATGTTACCTTTATATCTGTCGATTTTTTTCCCGTTAAGAGCGACTTATTTAGTGCTACCTGCAAGAAAGTCTTGAATCCAATCGCAAGTCTACTCCGATACTATGTAAGCTCGTATTTTTTTTCATTAAACGGCAATGCGGGGACTGATGACCTCAGATGTTAAGTCCCATAGTGCTCAGAGCCATTTTTTGAACCTTCCTGAAGTCAAGGAACACGGCATCAGCCTGAGCGCCGTTGTCCACTGCGCTGTGGATCTCATGGAGGAACAGAGCGAGCTGAGTTTCACAGGATCTCTGTTTGCGAAATCCATATTGATTTTTATAGAGGAAATGTTCGTTTTCCAAAAACGTCATAATTCTTGAGCATAAAACATGTTCTATAATTGTACAACAGTTATATGATATAGGTCTATATCATATAGCCGCAACTGCGAAAAAAGACTGTTTTTGTGAAGTTAGTTGGTGAGCTAGAAAATTATTATCTTCGAACATGATTTCGGGGCAAGAAAATGCTCGTGACTACATTTTCTTTTTAAAAAAATATTTTCTTGCAAAACATAACCACAACTTGGCTCTCTCACAGATGTTCACTAATCTTTTGCAAAGTGTGGTTTGCTGTTTTCTTTTTTTGTTTTTGTTATTCACACAGCAGGGAACTTATTCTCTGATCATCATTTGTACTTTAATCCAGTTTCTAAATTAACATCGGAATTATTTTATTGGTGGCAACGGCCTTGCCACAGTGGATACACCGGTTCCCGCGAGATCACCGAAGTTAAGCGCTGTCGGGCGTCGTCGGCACTTGGATGGGTGACCATCCAGGCCGCCATGCGTTGTTGACGTTTCTCGGGGTGCACTCAGCCTCGTGATGCCAATTGAGGAGCTACTCGACCGAATAGTAGCGGCTTCGGTCAAGAATACCATCATAACGACCGGGAGAGCGGTGTGCTGACCCCACGCCCCTCCTATCCGCAACCTCCACTGAGGATGACACGACGGTCGGATGGTCCCGGTAGGCCACTCGTGGCCTGAAGATAGAGTGCTTTATAATTTTTTGGTAAACAACGGCCACTGTTGTTGTATTTCCATGTAACGTGTACGCTCTTAATGGTTTATAAAAGGAGGAAGGGAATAGTTGGAAAACACTGAAAAAGGTATATAATGATAGAACAAATGTTTTATCAAGAATAACTTCCATGGTACTGGACCAACCGTTGAGGGGGAAGTTGTAAGGGAAGGTATAGGTTGTAATGTATCGAGCAAATAGACTGAGGTGACATAAGTCATCGGATACCTCCATACATCGTGTCGGATCTCCTTTTAGCCAGCAACTCGACATGTCATGGACTCAACAAGTCGTTGGAAGTCCCCTGATGACACACTGAGCCATGCTGCCTCTCTAGTCGTCCATAACTGCTAAAATGTTGGTGGTGTAGGATTTTGCGCACGAACTGTATTCTTAGATAAGTTCAATGAATGTCCAATGGGATTCATGTCAGGTAGTCTGGGTGATCATATCATTCGCTCGAATTGTCCAGAATGTTCTTCAAACCAGTCGTGAAGAAACGTGGCCCAGTGATATATTTGGAAATACGAAGTGTATGAATGGTTGCATATGGTATCCAAGTAGCTGAACATAACAATTTCCAGTCAATGATCGGTTCAGTTGGACCAGCGGACCCAGTCCATTCCATGAAAAAACAGCCCACATCATTATGGGGCCACCACGATTTTGCACAGTGCCTTGTTGAGAACTTGGGTCCATGGCTTCGTGGGCTCTGCGCCACACTCAAATCCTACCAACAGCTGTTACAAACTGAAATCGGGACTAATCTGACCAGTCCACGGTTTTCCAGTGGTCTAAGGTCCAATCGCCATGGTCACGAGCCCAGGAGAGGCGGTGCAGGCACTCGCGTCAGTCCTCTGCTGCCGTAGCCCATAAACACCAAATTTCTCAGCACTGGCCTAACGAGTACATTTGTCGTACATCCCACACTGATTTCGGCGGTAATTTCACACAGTGTTGCTTGTCTGTTAGCAATGACAACTATAAGCAATTGCCGTTGCTCTAGGTCGTTAGGTGAAGGCCGTCGGCCAGTACGTTGTCCATGGTAAGAGTTAATGCCTGAAAACTGGTATTCCCGGTACACTCTTGACACTGCGGATCTCGGGGTGTTCAAGTCGTTAATGATTTCCGAAACAGCCGGCCGGTGTGGCCGTGCGGTTAAAGGCGCTTCAGTCTGGAACCGCGTGACCGCTACGGTTGCAGGTTCGAATCCTGCCTCGGGCATGGATGTGTGTGATGTCCTTAGGTTAGTTAGGTTTAATTAGTTCTAAGTTCTAGGCGACTGATGACCTCAGAAGTTAAGTCGCATAGTGCTCAGAGCCATTTGAACCATTTCCGAAACGGAATGTCCCATGTGTCTCGCTCGAGCTGCCTTTCCGCGTTCAGAGTCTGTTGACTCCCGCCGTGTGGCCATAATCAAGTTGAACGTCTTATCACATGGATCACCTGAGAACAAATGACAGCTCCGCCAATCCACTACTCTTTTATACCTTGAGTATGCAATACTGACGCTACTGATTTTGGGTACACAACGTTCAGCCGAGGGTAGCCTTCACTGATGCTGAGCGGCACTAAAGGAAATAGAATAAATGTATAGAGACCTTAGCTAAAGTGCCCAGAAACCAGACACTCTCATACGAAGTTACGTGAGCTATACCGACGCTAGTACTGTGTGAGGTGTAGAGTGTTCGAAGGAATTCGATTAAGCCGGGTAGAGGGTACTCAACTGAAGATACCGATGCAGGTGACAAAAGAGGGAGGTCACGGTGAAATATTATCTCATGGCTGGCGCCGTCAGTTTTTGATCGTAGCACGACGTTGCCGCGTCCGCAGTCTGAACGAGAAAGTGTGCAATGGTGGTGAACGGCTAAACTATTAACTGCAAGACGGAAGGTGCCAATGGTGAAATGAGTACATATCGAATCTGTAACTGAATTGCGGCGGTCGAACCTCTTATGGCTTCGAAGGGGTCACCCTCTCCCAAGAAATATGACTGTTACCACCTCACGTGGAGGGGCATTGGCGAAAGCCTGCCTGCTGCGATACAAGCAAATCACGAGCTCTTTTACAGAGGGAAGATTCACATTCTTCCGGAATGCGGTCCTGACTGTGTTCCTATGCCTTCAAGGGGAAAATAAGGAATCGTTTAAAACTTGAAGAGTTTTTAAGAGTTGCTGTCATTTTGAACAAATTAACAACTTTTCTCCACAGGCTAAATTCGTTTCCAGATGTCAGCTCTGCAGTATTTTAGGAATAATTACAATGCTGATGTTTTGTCTTTGGAGTGTTGTTTATGAGTTAGATGGCAATCGAATTTAAAGGAATTCCAAATAGAATTACATTAAAAATATGAGTGAACCGGCCGGAAGTGCATTGCCAGAGATCGCATGAGCATTCATTTCTATTGGTTCTTTTCTGGCCTAAGTGGGCGCGCACGCACATCCCGAACAAATGGCGTTGCAGTATGTTCTGAAACGTTACATCTGCAAGTAGTACGTGAAGGGATAGAGCTGGTCTGAAGGTAGCTAAGTAGCAGCTGAAACATATTACAAAATTTGAGTACTGGTCTCTAGCTTCTCAATAAAACTGTTACACAGTTTCGCATCTTTTTTTTTCTTTCAGCATGGTCCTGTCTTTCTCAGAACAGTTCCATGTGGTCAATGAGTTGTCATTGATCCCTTTGTGTCTGCAGTTGCTTTAAGATCATGTACAACTCTGCAATTTATTGAGGATACAGTAATAGAAAAAACGGGACTGTAAACGCGCTGAATAATTTGAGTAAGGATGACAATCGTAACATCTGTCGCAAGTTGCTTAGTCACATCATTTTGGCTAAAATCAGGGAGCAATATACTGTGCCTACACGCGTAAGCGACCATTGATAAATTACGTTCGGTATTCTGATGCCAGCGTCCCATAAAATCTAACTTTGTACTGATTCTTCCAGCAGTTTTCCTGGATGCTGTAGAAGCTAATGTCTTTTCATCACCCGTCCCATTTCCTGAGGGAAGAAGTCGTGTAGCTTTCAGCCAAGTTTAATTCTTCAGCCCCACTTCGGTTGCTTGTGTGTCATTTACGTTGCTTATTTATTGAAGCAGCTTCTCACTTTGCCTCAACAGGGTGAGTGGAACAAGGTCCTTTGGTTTTTACTTGTGCACGAAGATCTGGTTCATTCAAAATGGTTCAAATGGCTCTGAGCACTATGGGACTTAACATCTATGGTCATCAGTCCCCTAGAACTTAGAACTACTTAAACCTAACTAACCTAAGGACAGCACACAACACCCAGCCATCACGAGGCAGAGAAAATCCCTGACCCCGCCGGGAATCGAACCCGGGAACCCGGGCGTGGGAAGCGAGAACGCTACCGCACGACTACGAGATGCGGGCATCTGGTTCATTCATGCGCAAGTAAAAATCAGGTGTGGTCGCCAGGAGCCGAACGGACGCAAAGTATCAGATCACTGAGGCAGTCTCCTGCTTCTGTTAGACGTTTTCAGCCTACCGTTTTCCATGTCAATCCTTTCTAGAATCTCTTCATTACATACGTTATCTGTCCACTTGATTTATTACCATTCTCCTTTAGTACCACATGTCATATGCTTCTAGTTTTTTCGTTCGTTTTTCCCTCACCTCTTGCAGTGACTGAGCCAAAGGCTGTGTGACACTCCTTTTCCAAAACGTGTATGAGAGTCTGCAGCTGAACTCATCCTCTTTAAAAATATAACTGTTGTTGTTGTTATTTACTTACTTACTTAACGCTGGATGGCAAGTTACTATGAATCACTAAAATTACAAAATCGTCAAAGTTGCACAGAAGTTTGTTTTCATTTCAATGGCGACCAGTTTGGGACCTTTGTAGTCCATTATCAAGCCATCAACATACGTCCTACATACCACCATAATGTGTATACGCTGGCCGCGTTGCTTGCATGAGTGGTCGAATGCAAGCTACAATTTGCGCACGGCTGTCCAGTGTGGCACATACGGGTTTGCCGTTATTTAAACTGTATTCTAAGATAAGTCGTAGGATAAGTATTGCCCCGTGTGTTCATACGTTTCTTGGGACGCAAACCGATCTTCCCCGATTTAGGCTTCTGCCAGTGTTTCCGTTCTTATGTAAGTAATTTGTGCCACTGTTTTGCAACCATGACTTATTGACTCTCGTTGTTTGACACTATTAATACCAGTCTTTTTTGTAAATGGAATTACTACATTTTTGAAGTTTGAGGGCATTCGCCCTACTCGTACATCTTGCACATCAGATGGAAGAGTTTGGTCATAGCTGTCTCTCCCAAGGTTGTCAGTAGTTCTGATGGAATGTCGTCTGCTCCTGGAGCCAAGTTTCGACTTAGGCCTTCCAGTGTTCTGCCAAATTCTTCTCGCGGTGTCACACCTCCCATCTTATCTTCGTCCACGTCCTCTTCCTTTTCTATAATACTGCCTCCAAGTTCATCTTCCTTGTATAGATCCACTATATACTCCTTCCGCCTTTCAGCTTTCCTTTCTTTGCTTAGAGCTGGTTTGACATGTGGGCACGTGATATTCATACAGCTGCTTCTCTTTCCGCCTAAAATCTCCTAAATTTTGCTATAGGCAGCACCCATCTTTTCGGTAGTCATACTTGTTTCTATAGCCTTGCATTAGCTGTATCCATTCCCACTTAGCTATTTTATATTTTCTGTCAGTCTTATTTTAGACGTCTGTATTCTCTTTCATCCGTCTCATTTGCTGGATATACTTTCTCTTGTGGTCAATTAAAATGTTCAAATAGGTAGGAAAACACCAGTTGGAGGGGTGAAGGAATGGTGTGTGATGGATCTATTCATGTGAAGGAATTAAATAAAAATGGTTTAGTCTTCCATTAACAAACTTTGTTCCTGATCTATATTAACGACATAGGAGACAATCTGAATAGCCGTCTTAGATTGTTTCCAGATGATGCTGTCATTTACCGTCTTGTAAAGTCGTCATATGATCAATACGATTGCAAAATGATTTAGATAAGATATCTGTATGGTGCGAAAAGTGGCAATTGATCCTGAATAAGGAAAAGTGTGAAGCTTTTCACATGAGTACTTAAAGACATCAGGTAAATTTCGATTACGCGATAAGTCACACTAATCTGAAGGCTGTAAATTCAACCAAATACTTAGGGATTACAATTAAAAATAACCTAAATTGGAACCATCACATAGATAATATTGTGGGTAGAGCAAACCAAAGACTGGCAGAACACTTTGAAGGTGCAACAGGTCTACTAAAGAGACTGCTTAAACGACGCTTGTCCGCCCTATTCAGGAGTATTGCTGTGCGGTGTGGGATCCGCATCAGGTGGGACTGACGTATGACATCGAAAAAGTACAAAGAAGGGCGGCTCGTTTTGTACTATCGCGAAATAGGGGAGATAGTGTCACAAACATGATACGCGAATTGGAGTGGCTATCATTAAAACAAAGGCGTTTTTCGTTGCGACGGGGTCTTCTCGTGAAATTTCAATCACCAGTTTTCTCCTCCGATTGCAAAAACATTCTGTTGGCACCCACCTACATAGGGAGAAATGATCATCATTATAAAATAAGAGAAATCAGGCCTCGCAAGGAAAAATTTAAGTGCTCGTTTTTCCCGCGTGCCGTTCGAGAGTGGAACGGTAGAGAGAGACAGCTTTGTTGAAATGCTTCAAATGGCTCTGAGCACTATGGGACTTAACTTCTGAGGTCATTAGTCCCCTAGAACTTAGAACTACTTAAACCTAACTAACCTAAGGACATCACACACATCCATTCCAGAGGCAGGATTCGAACCTGCGATCGTAGCGGTCGCGCGGTTCCAGACTGTAGCGCCTAGAACCGCTCGGCCACCACGGCCGGCTGAAACAGCCTGAAGGTGGTTCATTGAAGCCTCTGCCAGGCATTTTATTGTGAATAGCAGAGTAATCACGAAGATGTAGATGTTTGACATAATTATTTAAAACTGCTAGAACAGTTAGTCAGTTTACTAAATTGTCTCATGCTTTTATTTCCGTCCCATTAAATGTGACATTCCTTGCACATCTATTTAAATTACCATTAATTTTGCATATAAGTATGAGACAGATGCTTTGAAAGCCTTGATGCGAGAAGGAGGCCCTAAAAAAAAAAAAAAAAAAGCTCTGAGCACTTACAACTACTTAAACCTAACTAACCTAAGGACATCACACACATCCATGCCCGAGGCAGGGTTCGAACTGTAGCGGTCGCTCGGTTCCAGACTGTAGCGCCTAGGACCGCTCGGCGACTCCGGCCGGCTGGAGGCCCTCATTTTAGCAGTTGGGCATAGGTATAGAAAGTTTGCTAACAGCGCTACGCCGGGAGCACAGCTTCCAGGCGCTATGTGTACGCAACTCGCCATGTGTGGCGTGTTCTGGCCTTAGCTTGGCCAGGTAACAATCGGGGGTGGCTACTTCACGGCACCCGCTGTTGAGTTGGTAGCAAGAACAGAACAAGGCGGTGAGGGACCCGCTCGGTGATCACATTCGAACGGCGGAATTAGAAAGCCGGGCCGCCATCGTCTAGTGGTTGGGAAAGCAGTTCTCCACTTGCTTAGCCTGTCTCAGTCGTCGCCTCTAGGAGTTCGTCCAAAGCTGCGCCAACATGTGCGCAGCTTTTCCACATGAGAGGAGTCCAACTGGTGTCCCTTGTAATCTCCCATCTCCTTCTTACTTCCATATATTGTCTACATTAAACAGTGTTCAGACCAAGTAATTAATAACTAAAGTCTTTTATGAAGATTTGAGATGGCGAATATTACAATAAACTTTCATGTTTACTTAGCTTGTCATGTTGAGATGGCTCCAGTTTTTCTTGTCTAGGGGTCTGATTCTTGAAGCTGAAAATCTCACCTCAGTTTCTCACCGTTGGTGTGAACTAAATACATTTGTCGATTGTTGTCGCAGAATTTTTTACGTAAATATGTTTACCACTGTTTTTTTCACATTTTAGTATTCATACAGTATTTTTATTTTCACATTAACAAAGCCGAAATTACATTTATCGCACCTATTATACAAAAATACGTCCGACCACATCAGAGGCAAGCTTACGACGCCCACACTCTGCGGAAATAACACTATTCCAAAGGGTTTACAATTTTTCTTAACAAATGAGTTTCTACTAGCTTCCGTTACATTATTAATTTCGATTATTATTTCATAAATGAATGCAGAAATAAACATAGTAAACAGTGTGGGATAACGTAATTAATAATAGAAATTTTAAATGTGCAAATATTTCGTAATTTCAATTGTCTCTAAAAATCATAATTTTAACTGTACATTCAGAACTAGTACTTATCGATTATGACATCAAGATGAAAATATTTTATAAAGTATTTCCTTTTCGTAAATTTTAGTTTGAAATATAACATACGGTGTATAAAATTATATGAAAGTTTTCAGAAGAACAACTAACCTGTCCAAAATTCGAAAAATAATACTAGTATAGACAACTTCTGTTGAGGAAAGGTGATGCTAGAGGACGATGTCCCGTTACACCCTACATTATACTCCACATTCTCAATCAGGCCTTGCTCGATTGCTATGTGGCTACTAGCCATATAATGTATATAAACGATTTAGGAGACAATATGAGTAACCGTCTTAGATTGTTTGCGGTTGATGCTGTCGTTTAGTATTTAGTGAGGGCACCAGAAGAGCGAAACGAATCGCAGAGTAGTTTAGACAAGACATCTGTATGGTGTGGAAATTGACCCTAAACAATAAACAGTGTGAGATCCCCACATGAATACTAATAAAATAGCCGTTAAATTTTAGGTACAAGGTAAATCAAAAAAAATTTAAAGGTTTTAGATTCAGCTATATACCTAAGAATTATAGCTACGAAAAACTTGAATTCGACCCATTAAATAGAAAATTTAGGGAGGAAGGTGAACCAAAGACTGCGTTTCATTGGCAGAACACTTGGAAGAGGCAACAAATCTACTAAAGAGGCTGCCTACGCTGCGCTCTTCCGTCCTTTTCTGCAGTATCGTTGCGCTTTATGGGATCCATGCCAGATAGGATTGACGGAGGAAATCGAAACGCTCAAAGAAGGGCAGCTCGTTTTGTAATATCACGAAATAGAGAAGAGAGTGTCTCGGATATAGTACGCGAGTTGGGGTGGCGATAATTAAAGGTATCACTAATTTTCTCCTGCGCGTGAGAAAATATTTTGTTTAGACGCACCTACATAGCGAGAAATGACCATCGTAATAAAATAAGGGAAATATGAGGTCGAGAAATGGTACGAACCGATTCAATGAACCCTCTGTCAAACATTAAAGTATGAGTTGCAATGTAGTCATGCAGGTGTAGATAAAATATGCGGTACTGGTGGGCCCAATGCCACTGTGCCCTGACATAGGCGGTATTAAAAATTCCTTTTTTTCTCTTAGAGATATAACATTTTAATTTTGAATAACTGCGGATGGAAGAAATAAGTTATCCCGCGTATGTCATGATGACATGGAGAGTCATTCTCATGAAAACTGAACGGCAAGAATCTCACCTGCAAGTAGATGAGTAGGTCTGGTCTGCTTGTGCAACGAAGGCATTAGAACTGAAGGAAATACTAACCCTCAATATAAAAAGGATTAGTATTATTACTTCATCTGTTGCGTAACTGAGTGTTCATTTACATTACTGTAACAACAAGACATTCAACGTAGGCACAAAGGTAAAGTGCTCAGAACAAAGATGTACAACGTCGCTGATCTTCCAAAACCTCCCCACCTTGGTCAACTTCTACAGGGACGAACAGATCGATTGACCTGGTAACATCTCTTCCATTCGGGATAACGAAGGCGTCAGTTCCAAGTACTCCGTCTCGGCCTGTTCGCAGTTCTTTCACTCTTGCTCGTCTCCACATGTGGCAGTGAAGTACGTCCTCTTCAAGAAGTACGATATCTCCAGTCCGGACCTTTGGTGGTTCGTCAGCGTTCTTAACGTGATGGAAGGTCCGAAGGAGCAATAAATACTCTTTACTCCACCGCTTGCAAAATTCGTCGGATATATTCTGCAGAAGCTTAAACTACCTTTCCATATCTGTTGATTTTGGTGGCACGGAACCCAAGGGTAGATGGTAAGTCCTCCTCCTACGAGAAAATGAGCTGGATGTAAGAACTTCGTCCTCAGTTTGTGTGACTGGTCTTAAGTTGATGGTAGCTTCTGTAGTATAAATCGTAAGCCTTCCTCGTCCGCCGCGCGGGATTAGCCGTGGGGTCTAAGACGCTGCAGTCATGAACTGTGCGGCTCGTCCCGGCGGAGGTTCGAGTCCTCCCTCGGGCATGGGTGTGTGTGTTTGTCCTTAGGATAATTTAGGTTAAGTGGTGTGTAAGCTTAGGAACAAATGACCTTAGCAGTTAAGTCCCATAAGATTTCACACACATTTGGACTTCCTCGTCCATACTGCAGCGGCCCAGTACCCTGGCCGACGCATCGTTTAGTTGAGCCAACCATCCGCTTCTACCATCCTCTCCACCAAACCGCTTGTGGCGCCATGAACTTCCATACGATACCCTTTTCGTGCGACGAACTGCCGTGTCTTGTCAGCAGGGGTAGTGGTCCATATTTCTATTATCTCCCCGTTAGCTGCTTGGAAAGACTGGGTGTTATTACTACACACTGTATGTGGAATACCACGCCGATCTATAAACCTCTGGAAGGCCAAAAAGAAACAGTCCGTTGTCGAGTTGGTTGTTAGTTCCAAATATCAGCTCTAGTTACGGTAGAGATGATTAATACAATAAAACACTTAATTATATGCTGCCTAATTAAGGGTGTAGGAGCCCCGCGAAATGAATTCCAGAAACTTGAAACGGCTTGTGTGGTTTCAGTCTATTGGGGATGGGGGGTGGGGGGTGGGGGTGGGGGATTGGTGGGGGGGGGGGGGGTAGTGGCGCTACCTTTTTGCTGACCAGCGGTGCTATGTGCAGTTTCACAGGGGAGACATCTACGTAGGACCTTTTCTATTAAACGACAGGTTTATAGTATCCCGAATGTTTCTCTTAGTTGTGAAAGAACCACTCGTACTCCTTGGAGGTGCAGATTGATTTGCGTGTACATGATCAGAAGTTTGGTGAAGCGATGGTTTCCTTCTGGAGTAATGGGATGACGTTCTTTGAGAGGCCCTCGGCGGTTTGCAGGCGATCTCCCAAATCACCATTTAGTTATGGGTTGAAGCACTTTATGTAGGGTGTGCTAGGGAGTGGAAGACCTTTACTAAGGACGATGATTTTCTCGGTGTAACATTCTTGTTACACAGCTTTAAGCCAATAAAGACCAGCTTTTGCTATCGCTTCTTTAGTGAATTTTTCGCAAGTGTCCTTTATCTGAAGGAGTTTTTAGCCGGCCGCTGGTGGCCGAGCGGTTCTGGCGCTACAATCTGGAACCGCGCGACCGCTACGGTCGCAGGTTCGAATCCTGCCTCGGGCATGGATGTGTGTGATGTCCTTAGGTTAGTTAGGTTTAAGTAGTTCTAAGTTCTAGGGGACTAATAACCTCAGCAGTTGAGTCCCATAGTGCTCAGAGCCAATTGAACCATTTTTTTGAAGGAGTTTTTTAAGCTTCCAAATGTTCAAATTTGTGTGAATTCCTAAGGGACCAAACTGTATAGGTCATCGGTTCCTAGACTTACACACTACTTAAACTAACTTTTGCGAACAACAACACAGACACCCATGCCGGAGGGAGAACTCGAACCTCCGGCGGGAGGGGCCGCGCAGTCCGTGACAGGACGTCTCAAACCACGCGTCCACTCCACGCGGCCTAAGCTTCCAATAAGAGCTGAATCTGTTTACGTCTATGAGTGATTGTGGAGATTGAATCAGTAAAGTCTGAGAAGATTTATCAAACTTCCTAGATTCCAATAATGTTTTAAATGCAGTAGATGTGTGATGATTGCTCGGTTCCATCAGATATCTAGTATTCGCAACATCTGAGATGTGGATCCTCTTGAAACTAAGTCCACTGAGTTGTTTTCGCCTGAACAAGGTCTCCACTGAAACGGTGTAGTGAGTGTTTCTGTTTCTGTCGCTCTGTTGCATACTAACTTTTAACAAGTGGCGAGGTGATCCTTGATCCTTAACTAGAGTGGAATCAGTGCGAAGTGTCGCTCTACTAAGGTCAGAGGTTGTGACCTTGCAATAATAATGTGGTTCCTGTCAGCGCTGCTAGCAGTTCAAGCCGAGGAAGTGCTATTTTCTTCACGGGTGCTAACCTACTTTTACTACACATTAGCTCCGAACTATTATAACTAGAAGTGATATACAAGAGAGTATCATATGCCCTCTCAGATACATCACAGAAAATTTGAATATAGAAGCCATCGTTCTCTGACAATTACATCCACCTTGGAATAGTAGTATTAGATAAGTCACGATGGTTTGACATCCAGGTGGGCCATTAGTCGATAGGTTGTGAGGCGAGGTTCGTCCCAAACTAGTCCGAGCAGCCAACAATGGATAGCGGTGTTATTAATCCCAAAGTGTCAGAAAGACCTGCTGTTGCTCGTAATTAATTTCTTTTTGTAGCAAGTGTCTCTAAAAATTTTTCGATGACTTGTCGCTGACTCACTGAGAATGTGTCTTGTTCCCTAGAATCGAGACTTTCGTTTCGATATCTCTTCCTTCCACCTTCCAAATTCCGATATCTGTTGCGAATTAATTGCCCACTTCGACAGTGTAAATTTTCTTTTCTTCTTCAGCGAAGATAACTCGCAATATAACGAGGCCAGGCTGCTTTCCGATTCAGTTCCTGGAGTAAACTGAGCCGTGTGCATGTTCTGCTGCAGTAAGGCGATCTTCAACCTTGTAATTGTTCGTCTTGTACCCGAAGGATCTAGTAAGATCTATATCGTAAAGGTGCAGAGAGAGCTGCAGAAAAGCTTGAACAATGTCGGAAATGATTACAAGGCGTCGCAGACGGAATCTCAGAAGGATCTCAGTCATTTCAGGCTCACTTGATCAATTGACGATGAAAATAAAATAACATATTCTAACCTTAAGTTGCCGTAAACGTGTCTTAATTCAGCATTTCTGCATAGTCTTATCTGTAAGGCAGCAAAACGTCTCTCGGCGTTGTGAAAGTTGTTGAGCAGAACGACAGTGGATTTTCAAGGGAGGCGAACTACTCGCTGCTGGTCTGCAAGCATGAACATAGCGGAAAAATCTTTGAGTGCCGCTCATTCTTTCTCACTTGTTAATCGTTTTTGATCGGTGCTGATTCCGATTGATTCCAAGTTCCAGAAGCTACATACAGTGTCATCATTCGGTTATTCAACAGCTAAATTAATGAGATAGACGGTCGCATGTTTTGCTAAAACACCCGGACTATATCCACTGAGGACCCATCCGAGTTTAGACGGCATCATGACTTGTGAAGAAGAAATGGAAATGCGTATTGGCGCTGCGTCTTCCACTATTTCCCAATAGTCACCCGCTCCAGGAAGTAACTCTATCGAAATATCACGTTTTCCTTAGTGGTGTCAGCCAACTGTATCGATATTTTGATTTATCTTGACATCTCTGGGCATAGTCGGATGTTTCGTGGAGCTATGTAAACTCTCGAAAGTTCTGAATATGACCATTTCTTGCGTGCGCTGCTTAGATCGATACGCACACATCTGCCACTCGTGGGCGTCAAGGAAGTTTCTAATAGAAATATCACCTGCTGACAGAGGCTGAGTAACGATAACGTGTAGGTTTAGTTTATCGATCAGATTTCGGCAAATGAACGTTGATAAGAGGTGTGACGCCAAGTCATTTAAGAAATATGCGCCCATTTTTATGTAATTCAGTACTATAACGGACGTTATAAAAATACGTCGAAGTCACAGATTGTGTGGTGACTATTTAATGACGTGTTTTGATTTATACGTCATCATATTAATGAAGGCTAAGGAGAACGTCATATATAGTATTCAGTAAAGCATCTCATCTATTTACTGATGAGATATTTGACTTCATATCTCGTTCATAGTCTGAAGGATGAGATATTCGACTTCATACCTACGTATGACTGTGTTCTCCTTAACCTTGATTAATATTACGGTGTATAATTTGAAACGCGCTGTTCAATAAAGTAATTACCCCAAAACCTGTGACTGCCATGTATTTCTTATAGCGTCCATTATAGCACTGATACAACCTTCAAAGTGAACGTGGATTGGCTGCATGGATGCAAGGTACAACGTGTAAGTCGGCTTTCGCCTGATGGCCCTATTCCAAACGCACGTGTCGTCTGAAGATGCGTGAAACTTGAATGTCCCGTGACGACATCGCTGCTGAACGATTAACGGGAACGCTGAGGAAATCACACTTTTCGCGGTATAGCTTAGGTTAGTTCGAATCATCACAAATTTATCGGTGACGACTCCCTTTGCTGTAAGAGCAGGCGGCTCTTCCTTTCTTCTAATAGTTTTTGACAGAGTGGACTTGACTAAGACAAAGAAAACCCTGATTTCCCGGTCTTAGCATCTTCAGGAGCTCTGGAATATCCTGTTCCGTCTTAGTCTAGTGCCCAGTGATGGCTGTGTTTGCAAAAAACGCAGCGTGGCTCCACGGTACGTGTGGTCTCGTGTTTCGAACGATCTTGCTTGGAGCTAACATTGATAGTGCCTGCGGCAGGAGTTGATGTGCACGAAGGACCAGAGGTGCTCGTGAGTAGCGTGTTCTTACGTATCTTTCGCGCAGTGAGTGCTGCACCATCGACATCTTCCTTTAAAAATTTCAATAACCGCAGTGCATCTCCTTCGGCTAGTTTCTCCCTCTCGAAGTGGATTATCCAGCGCCGAACAAATGTCTGCGGAGAAAGTGTGTAAATTTTTTGGCGTGAGAAGCTTGCCACAGGCCTCACTCAGGGACTTCAGAACCTGGATGCGTTTATTGCATTCTATGAATGTCGTGTCAGGAGTTTCAGGATATTCAACTCGAATGAGTTGCATTTCTTGTAAACAATCCAACTGGCCTGTACTATGTGGTTGCGGTCTCCATATCTTGTCTTATGAATTCGCTTGATGTCTTTGTAAGTGTCTTCATAAGTAGAAGCAATCACTGCTATGCCATCGACCAGTTGTTTTGGCTCACTTACGAGGTATACAGTTAGGAACACGTGTTTATTAATAGTAGACACAGAAGCAAAAAATGGTTCAAATGGCTCTGAGCACTATGGGACTTAACTACTGAGGTCATCAGTCCCCTAGAACTTAGAACTACATAAACCTAACTAACCTAAGGACATCACACACATCCATGCCCGAGGCAGGATTCGAACCTGCGACCGTAGCGGTCACGCGGTTCCAAACTGACGCGCTTAGAACCGCACGGCCACACCGGCCGGCGGACACAGAAGCAGTCCTATCGATGAAGTACAGCCTTGTGGTATGATAGCACCTATCATTTATTTCTGCACTAGAATGACGCACGGCACAGAACCACACTCAAGAAACACTACTGTAAGCTGTGCACAACGGTCCATATAAACGTGAATTAATAAAGTGTGGCCCTAGTACTGAGTTGGTTAACTCGTGATAAAACAATAAATAACATCTAGTATCCCACAGAAATACAAATTCCGAAGATGTTCTTTCTGCTCTCTGAGAACAATTTCCTCAGCACTGACCATTTGTGCAAGGTCTGAAAGAATAAAAAAAAAAAATACCTGCAGCTAGCATTTAAAACAATGTACCATTGCGCTCTTGTTGGCATGTGTACACGTCCTTCTACGCCCTTCCCCAGATGTTGTTGATGCGTATGTGCAGGCCGCTTGGGTTTTCCCACTTGCTATGAACTTCTGATTGCGTCCCTAGCCTCCAACTTCTGCTGTGAACGAGTAAGTTCCATATATCGGCCAATAAAAATGTTTCGATTGTTTAACATACAACGTATGTGTCCCATTACATGCTATCATTTGCAAAAATCTCGTTTTCACAAGTTGAACCGTTTAACGATTGTTATGACCGCATGATTAACGACGCGCAAGGACGTGAATAGATATAAAACCCAATAACCCAAGAACGTCAAGAGATAACGTTCTGCTCTCAGTTTCAAATAAAATTTCGATATTTATCTACGTTCATTTACTGCACTGTGTAAGCTAAAATAAACCATACACTAAATTTTACGCAATGCGTTTTTACGTCTGCAAAATCTTTACAATATCACGCAATGTTTTACTTAATTCGATACAGCACAGTAATTATGGAATATAATGAAATAAAATTTAATCCCTTATCAAGCGAAGGTATCAGACTGTAAGATGTGCAAAAATCAATTTTTTCCCCTCTAACAATTTTTTTCAAAAAATCGGATGATAATTATTTCATATCGGCACCAGCATACGGCGAGCAGTGCAGCCACAACAAAAGCCGCCTCAGCACGGAATGCGAAGAGCACGTATGTAGCAGCGAAAGAGTTAATGGCAGCACTTTGCTCTGGGACTGACCAACTCGCCATTGGCTCGGATCTCCTGTTAGCCACCAGTGTTATAGGAAAGAAGCAAACAGGTTCCGCACTGCCCCTAGCATTGTGCCTGCGTCCCTGTGCTTCCGCTTTACCAGATCTGCCGACCTTTAAGACGTCTCTGCGGTGAATCTCCGAGCAGCGTATTTCTCACCACACAGTGCCAACGCAAACAGTTCTGAAGATTTCTCTGCAGAAAGAAAGACCCGTGAACTCATTAATTACCCAGACCAACTAGGCGCTGAGGCAAGCAGTATGCAATCACTTTCGACTCACTTTACTAAATGTCATACTGTCCTAGCCTTTGTATTTACATAATCGTTCATTAAATGGGTACAGACCTAAGATTGAATTAATTAGAAATGAAACGAGGCAAGCCTTCATGCCGCCTCTCAACAGCTTCCAAACAGATCCCAAAATCTGGGCTAGTTGTCAGTGTCTCCAGAGAATGGTTCCAGTTAAAAAGACGGCAGCTTAACTGACATAGGGACCTGAACCACAGACGAGACCGGATCAGTCACACACGATATTATGGTAGAAGTAGACAATTCTTTCTCGGTACTCTCGTAGGCCTTGAAAATTGTGTGTTTCGTCCTGTCAAAATATTCGTTGCAAAGAACTGAGACCGTGTTATACTACTCGTCCGAGAGATGATTGTGTAAAGTGTCATCAAGATGCCGGAAAAGTGACAACTCTCCTTCTCTTCTATAATATCCACTAGCGGTGTTTCATCCGAAAATTCTTCAATCGCGGATACTAGTCACTTGGTAAGACGTTTAATTTGCAAGATTATTTGCAAACGATGTATAACGAAGGCGCGGGTGTCATGGCGCCGGGTATACATTTTGTTCACACCGTTGACAACAACAGCAATAAAAGATGACAGTAGTTTAACTTACCTCACTCGTCACCCAGATCTTCACCATCGACAATTCTGAGGGTTGTGTAGGCAGCCGGGAGCAATTCTTTTTTTGCCGTAGGTGGGGTACAATCTGCATATATTCCTCAGGAGAACTGTGAGTATCTCGCTTTTTGCTACTTTTTCCCACCCAACCACAAATGCTGAAAATACAGGCAATGAAATATGTACAGATCATCAAATCACACAATACATCTCACGAGAAAAACCATTGTAATCGCAAACAGTATTTGTAGATATTCCAGTTTCTGAAGCATTTTCTTGTAACATATATTCTTTAACCAATCTAGAGCCTAAAATAATACTCTGCTGTATCGTCAATTTACATCTATCGAACCACATGTTTTTGCTGATCGCAGGTCTTTCGTTACAGTTCGTACAACTTAATTGAAACGGGAAATCAACGTGATCGTTTTTTTAGCAAGTTTCACACACCTCTGTCCATGACAATCCACGCAATTCCTAAAATCTTGGTACGGCAATAAATGTTATTCCCAACAGAAGTCTAAACCACTTTCCACAGTACGAAGTCTCGGAATTAACTCCCGCCACATAAGAGTAACGCAAGTCAACAGATCACTGCCTTCGGTCAACTCATCTGTAGAGGTCTGCTGACAAGATTCACTATTACAAGATGTTCTGTTATCAACATCAAGTTACCTTACATTAGGAATGTGCGTGCACTCAACGACTGTGATATGACTTGCAAATGATAGAGTACAACAATCAGTCGTCCTTTTCTTTCAGATTTTATTAGGGAAATCTAGATTTCGGCTTGTGCCTAGCCTTCATCAATCAACTATTTCATAGTCTCAGTGCATGTCCTAGTACGTCAGTCGTCTGCTGTTCGGGCTTCTGTCACAGTTCGTTCGTGACTGCTGTATAATCATTATATAGTAGTCTTGAACGAATTGTGACAGAAGCCCGAACAACAGTGACTAACGTACTATAACATGCACTGATACTATGAAATAGTGCATTGATAAAGGCTAGGTGCTAGGCGAAATCCAGATTTCCCCTATAAAATCTGAAAGAAAGGGACGACTGATTGGTGTGCTCTATCATTTGAAATTTTTATCAATGATGTGAACAAAAGTAGTAACTAATCAATATATGCCGCCATTACAGTAGCACGTTCGATATATATCGCTTGCAAGTGATCTTGGAAATTATCGATATGGCTTCTCTGACGAGATAGTTTTCTTTTCAAACACTGAAACTCTCCAAGGGGTGGTGGTGTTCTTAGCTTTCAAAAAATACAGTACACGTGCTGTCAAAAATATTCCACTATTTCAAGGATGTACCACCTCCCACCCATCACTCCGTCCCTCCACACCCTCCAGAAGAAATTGGCGGGAAAATTCACTGAGCTGGTGGGCTGAAATGAAATGAAATGGCCGGCCGAAGTGGCCGTGCGGTTAAAGGCGCTGCAGTCTGGAACCGCAAGACCGCTACGGTCGCAGGTTCGAATCCTGCCTCGGGCATGGATGTTTGTGATGTCCTTAGGTTAGTTGGGTTTAACTAGTTCTAAGTTCTAGGGGACTAATGACCTCAGCAGTTGAGTCCCATAGTGCTCAGAGCCATTTGAACCATTTGAAATGAAATGGTATGTGGTGAGAGCCACCCATTGGGTAGTTCGATCATCTGGTGCACTTTGGTGTCTTATGTTATGACGAGGATGATATGATGATGAAGACAACGCCCAATCCCTGAGCGGAAAAACCCAAGACTGACTATGTGAAGCAACTCACTGCTGTCCAGAGAGGCTAGTGCTTACCGCATGCGACAGCTGACGACCAACTTTAAATTAAATATGCTCTACCACATGACCATTTTTGGCAAGACAAGACACTAGTAGTTGGATGATAGTACAAGCACACTTTTGAAATTCATATAACATTGATTAAATTGTGACAGCTGATTATTTGTCACCTTCACCTATGGTTCTGTTAAGTGGTTTTTCATGTAACCCCTCCCCCTCCCATTAACCTATTATTCCCTTAATTGAATTTTGACACCCTGGAGATTATCTGTCCTTCCGAGAAATCTCCGCCCCCCTTTCCCTGCCTCTCCACCTCTCCCAAACCTCTGGAAAATCCCCAGCCTTTGTCCCCTCGCCAATGCAAGCACACTTTTGATATCAGATTAACTGACACATTAATTAATTAAATCTCTCAGTCCTTCCCTCCCTTCCTCCACTATCCCCTCCCCCATTTGGAAATTAGTGGGAGTAAAATTTGGTCTGCCCTGAGCTGCTGGAGAGGAAGGACATAGAAAGGTTTATTTTCTTTATTTTGGGTGCTACCCTGTTGGAAATTGGCAGGAAACACTCAGCTTTTCCCCTCCTCCTCCACTCCCCCGAGTGGTCAAATGGCAGGAACACTCAGCCTGTGCTGACCTCTTAGACTGGAAAGTGCAAGTATTATCCATTCCATCAACTAACTACATGTCCTAATTACACTGCTGCAGACTGGACCTACTGTCTTGTTGGAAAACTTTCACATGTGTGCTCTTCTTCATGCACAGGGCCACCATCAGAGGATCTGCCACCTCCCATCCATCACCACCACCCTCCACACCTCCCAGAAGCGATTGGTGGGAAAATTCGTTGAGCTGGTGGACTGAAATGAAATGGAATGGCAAGCCCTCAACGCCACCAATTAGGTAGATTGGTCATTTGGTGCACGTCTTTTTAGCCGACGCCACTTTGGTAACTTGCGTGTCGATGAGGATGATATGGTGATGAAGATAACATGACACCTAGTCCCTGAGTGGAGAATATCTCCAACGCAGCTTGGAATACGCAGCTATGGAGGTGGACTGGAAGGATCCCATGACAGGAAATTCAAATCAGTGTCAATAATATATTGATACATAGTCTTTTTTTAACCAGTTTACAGGAGACAGCTACCAAATCTCGGGAGAACTCACATTTGTGTCCCCATTACCACTTACCATGACATAGTAACCGTAAGCACTGAGGAATGGAATGAAGTGCTGTACGGCAGCCACCATTTGGAGTCACCTGCACTTGTGTCTGTCGTCCAGAAGCCACCTTGAAGGTCAAAAACCACCTAATGTTCTAATTACAGATTACAGTGTTAAATACCACCAACCATGGATGGGATGTCGGCCTCCTTTCACCTCATGGCCCCAAACAAAGCATCAGGGTCAGCATTCTGGTAACTGGGAAATTCCAGATTCGCTTCCTGTCTCTGTCTCTCTCAAGTGGCTTCTTCATGTTTGTGTGTGAACCGATGTCTGCAGACACACAGATGGAGGTTTTCATCTCTCCACAGAATACTGTATTCAATTGAATAATGCTGGGGCCAAAGGGAGGCCTGAAGCAATTTTGGTATCAAAAATAGAGAGAAGTAGTCCATTTGCACTACTCTGTCAAATTAATCGTTTAACAATTTACAGGAGTCAAATAGATCACTTAAAACACTCACACCCACCTTGTGATGACACTTCTTCATAATAAAACATATTTACAGCTCTTGAATATTACAAACAAACATTTCACGAACCAAGTAGTAATATTTCTGCCACAAATAGATCGTAACACTAAAAATATCTGAGGTCTTGTATGCACCGATATTTGACAACACAAGCATCCTTCTCCACCACAACATTTCCACTAAATATATCTGGTGAAAAATCCTACCAATCACACAAACGTACGATTACAAAAGAGTGCACCGTCTGCTAACTGCTGAGAGCCATGGTTGAACCAACTTCTGGTACATCATGTTGTAGCACAGGCATTGTTCAGCAGAGACCCGCACACACATCAGTCATGTCAGCAGCATACAGGGTGTGGTAGATAAGTAATGAGACTGGCCGCCGCGCGGCGCCCCAGTCGCTCGCAGGGCGGTCTCCACCTGTACGTCACGTGGTGGGGGATCTGAGCTAACAATAAAACCGGTTCGCAGTCGCGTCGGAGCTCTGGTGCAGTGAGGGTCGAGCTTCACGTATTACGTTGTTTGTGTGCCCGTGACACTTGTGAAAACGCTGAAGATGGATCGCTCGATAGAACAGCGGTATGCAATCAAATTTTGCTTTTGCTTGGGCAAAACTGCTTCGGAAACTTTTGCTGTGATTACGGAGGCCTACAAAGAAGACTCCCTATCAAGAGCTCAAGTGTTCCGGTGGTTTAAAGAATTTAAAAACGGGAGGGAATCCGTTGAAGACATGGAACGATCTGGACGCCCTTCAATGAGTCGTGTGGATGAAACGGTGGCCAAAGTGAAAGAACTCCTGGACTCCGACCGTCGTTTAAGTCTCAAAATGATCGCCGATGAGGTCTCCGTGAATAAATTTACGGTTCACCAAATTGTTACGCAAGATTTGATGATGAGGAAAGTTTGCGCAAAATTGGTTCCCCGAGTGCTCACCGCCAAACAAAAGCAACAACGAGTGGACGTTTGCCGTGAGATGTTGAATGATTTGGAAAATAATCCACACTTTTTAGACAACGTAGTAACAGGCGACGAATCGTGGACATTCCAGTACGACCCGGAGACGAAAGCCCAGAGCTCGGAGTGGCTCACACCGGCATCCCCGCGGCCGAAGAAAGCAAGAATGTCAAAGTCCCGCATCAAGACAATGCTGATTGTGTTTTTCGACAAGCGGGGGTTAATTCACAAAGAGTTTGTCCCTCAGGGGAAGACTGTCAATGCCGAATTCTACAAAGAAGTCCTTCAGCGATTGCACAGAGCCGTCAAACGGAAGTGACAGGACCTTGCTCAACGCTGGCGTCTCCACCACGACAACACTCCGGCGCACACAGCGTTCCTCGTGACCTCCTACTTGACCCCAATTGGAGTTGAAGTTTTGCAACAGCCACCATACAGCCCTGACTTGAGTCCTCCTGATATCTTCCTATTTCCGAAGGTCAAAAGATGCCTGAAGGGTCATCGTTTCGACGATATTCCGAACATCCAACGTGCTGTCACGAAGGCACTAACTGGGATAACTCAAACGGACTACAGTGGGGCCTATGAAGCTTGGAAAACGCGCTGGCAACGTTGTGTCGACGCCCAAGGCGAGTACTTTGAAGAATATTAACGTTTTGTACAAATTGGATCAATAAATTTGTTTTTCTAGACTGAGTCTCATTACTTATCTACCACACCCTGTATATCCATCCCCAGCATTCACACACAGAAACTACCAACGCTCAGAGGTCGGAGAGACTAAGCAGCCAACCAATCAATTTGCATGGGGGATAGTAATCGTCCAGTGCAAACACTTGTCGTATTGAATCTTCTCATGCAACACATCCGCTTCTGTCGCCACTCACCCAGTATATTGATTACTTCACTAGTCAATGATCCAGAGAATTTTTGCGTGGGGACTTAACTCCAAAGCCGTGGCAAGAGCTGACAGGTTGGCACATTCTTTGTAATTAAGCTGTGGCTTCTGGTCGACCGAAGCCTTTTGGCCACTTGTGCAACTCACCATGGCGCACTTCGAGACAAGCAGGCATGGCCTAAACATACATTATGTGATCAAAAGTATCCGGACACTTGGCTGAAAATGACTTGCAAGTTCGTGGCTCCCTCCATCGGTAATGCTGGAATTCAATATGATGTTGGCCCACCCTTAGTCTTGATGACAGCTTCCACTCTCGCAGGCATACGTTCAATCAGGTGTTGGAAAGTTTCTTGGGGAACGGCACTTCATTCATCACGGAGTGCTGCACTGAGGAGAGGTATCGACGTCGGCCGGTGAGGCCTGGTACGAAGTACGCGTTCCAAAACACCTCAGACGTGTTCTATAGGATTAACGTCAGGACTCTGTGCAGGCCAATCCATTACAGTGATGTTATCGTGTAACCACTCCGCCGCAGGCCGTGCATTATGAACAGGTGCTCGATAGTGTTGAAAGATGCAATCGCCACCCCCAAATTGCTCATCAACATTGGGAAACAAGAAGGTACTTAAAACATCAATGTAGGCCTGTGCTGTGATAGCGTCATTCAAAACAACAAGGGGTGCAAGCTCCCTTCATGAAAAATACGACCACAGCATAACAGCACCACCTCCGAATTTTATTATCGGCACTACGCATGCTGGCAGATGACATTCACTGGGCATTCGCCATACCTACATCCTGCTATCGGATCGCCACATTGTGTACCGTGATTCGTCACTCCACACAACGTTTTTTCATTGTTCAATCGTCCAATGTTTATGCTCCTTAAACCAAGCTAGGCGTCGTTTGACATTTACTGGAGTGATGTGTGGCTTATGAGCAGCTGCTCGAACATGAAATCCAAATTTTTCAGCTCCTGTCTAACTGTCATAGTACTTGTAGTGGATCCCGATGCAGTTTGGAATTTCTGTGTGATGGTCTGGATAGATGCCGGCCTATTACACATTACAACCCTCTTCAACCGTCAATGGTCTCTGTCAGTCAACAGACGAGGTCAGCCTGTTCGCTTTTGTGCTATATGTGTCCCTTCATGTTTCCATTTCTATATTACATTGAAAAAAGAGGACCTAGGAGTTTTAGGAGTGTGGAAATCACATATTACCTAGTGACACCCAATCACCTGACCACATCCAAAATCCATGATTTCCGCAGAGCGCCCCATTCTGATCTCTCACGATGTCTAATGACTACTGAGGTCGCTGTTATGGAGTACCTGGTAGTAGGTGGCAGCACAATGCACCTGATATGAAAAATGTATGTTTTTGGGGGAGTCCAGATACTTTTGGTCACATAGTGTATAGTTATAATTGCAATTCTACCCTGACAGACTCACCCGAGTTTAAAATATCTCTCTCCCTCTCTCTCTCCTCGTTATTATTATAGCATCTAATGGATAAAACTATGAACTATAAAAATTTTACTAACATCACCTGGTAGAGAACTCAATAACATAATATCACGTCTTTCTATTCCAGTATATCGAAAGCAAATACCATAGGCATATTGACATTGCGCATAATAAATATACATGTATTGGTCCATTGGAGCAGGTGACTAGTGATCAAAGTCGCTTGCAAAGACCTGTGTAAAGTTTTTTCACCCATACTGTAGGAGGACCATATCCCACAGACCATGAATCACAAGAAAGAGTTCCTGTATTGTTCTTTCATAAGCAGTTTCTTACATTATATTTCTGTTGTAATGTATCCAAGCATTGTATGACTACAGCTTTGTACACTGCCATACATTTTGTTTTTATATCACGACTTTGAGGTCTGTATCAAGTCAAATTACGATCCATCAGTTCTCACAGAAAGCTAGACATCGCATGGTGCAAGCTAAGCTGCTCCCGCAACACACAGGATAGAGGCGTTGTTTCTCATTGACAAAAATGTGGAAGGCATCTAAATATATGAAAGCTGAAGGTGTCTGTGACATTTTGGAGCACCTCCAAATATCTATCCGAAGGTAATGACCTCTACATTTAATCTTATCTTCCACACTGACAGGATAGCAGATGTCTCAGTGTTCTGTTTTCGAAGAGACCAATAGCACTGATTCCTCATATTGGTGGTGTATATTGCACCCAGGTGTGTGATCGCTGTTTCGGTGACCTTGGAGGCGGTCATCCTGATCCCATAATCTTAGGACATTACATCTTGCATTTTTACGACTTACAATGCATAACTACATTTGCAACCACTGGATATTCTGCAGGACTTAAACCCATAGAGCATGGATAGAATGCAACATCAGTTGCCAATCCCACCAGTGAAGGAGTGGAATGATTTCGATACACCTAGGTGACCATGCAACTACCTTCATCCCTCCATATGTTTGTCATATTTTCATCAATTTTCCCCTGTTTCCATAAATTTTCGTAATTTACCAGGTTTTCCGTAATTTGAGAGCAATTTACTCATTTACTTGAGGTCCAAACCACCACTCTGGACAAGCTATCACATCGAAAAAATTATCATCTTGTCGATCTCATGCTTCTATCAACCAGTGGCAATACAGCATAGTTCTCTGTTTGTGTATCATTGCTAAACCACCCCCTCCATTAGTGTGCAATGTTCATGTACATTTGGACTTATTGCGATCCCAATTATACAGCCTATATCACATATCACAAATACTGTTTCATAGTGTAGTAAATAGCTGTAATCAGGGAGGAGGTGCAAAAATTATATTCCTTTGCCGAAACACTTCTTTTAAATTTGATAAGATATTTTTATGGTTTGACTTCGTGGGTGGGACTCAGAAAGTATTCTCACATTCATAGGATAAAGTTGGAGGTTGAAAGATCTAACACTCTTCCTTGCATTTCGAAACTAGCTATCCCTTCATTGAACTTACCAGCGAAGAAAAATCTCTACATGGCTTCTCTTAGGCATCTCATAACTCTTCCTCCATCATTAACCATCCCTCCCTGCATCATTTCCTCCGATTTCGTAAAGACTGTAACACGTGTTCCAAACTTGTACTAACCGAAGCTAGTCATACAGACCAATATTCTCATTGCAAAACTGTAACTGCCATTCTTTGGAGACTGTTCCATACCAATCTTACTCATGTCCCCTTCCAATTACTCGCGATCTCTCTGGCTGCTTGCATGCTAAGGAGTTTGGCAATCCTTATTGGTGTATAGTATATATGAGTCTGATACATTTGAGACTATTATGGTGATATAACAGACAGTTAAGAAGAAGAAACATGATTTATTCATCATGGAGCTCCAGATGGAAGGAGTCTGAAACATTTTGTGTAAGTCTCTTGTGCTATCAGTTCTGTAAAATTGTTGTAGTATTTGGATTTCATACGAAGATTGTACTGGGAAGAGATCATAGAGCATAAATCTGTCAAGTGAATGTATACACATGGATTGCAGCACCTGGCAGATCCCTATCACTGACTTTGAAACACTGCAGTTATGAAACTGAAGACTCGGTTTATGCCCAAAGTGTGGCAGAGGAATGGAGTACTTCACATACATCTTCGATTGTCTAAGGGAGGGTGCCAAGATAGCGTTTCCATAGGTTTAGTAGACGTGATTCATCATATGTGCGTTGGAAGTCCTCTGCTGACTGCAGTATGGAGAGATTTGCTGTTAACGATCGTAGGTAGGTAGCGCTCTAAGACACACACAGAACACGCAGTTTTATATGAGTCGAACGCGGGTTATATCACGCAACTGATACACCCCGCGAGAATGACGCAAAAAATGATTAAATGTATGACAAATCACCTACCGCAACATTTCCCTATCTATAGAATGCATCATCAGTCTACCATTAAATCATACCTCATTAAAACAGCTCTCAACTGATTACTCGTCCTTTAACAGAGATCCCTATCAATTTAGAGGCAGATGGTTCTCTTTCCCAGGAAAACATCAAATACAAGAGTCAACTTATGTGTATCCCTATTACTTCAATAGACATATAGCAGAATGTCGTTAAGAACCATGCCCCAACTATTCTATAAGGTGTTTTCCAGCTGACACTGCGTGACTATGATAGGTAGAGAGACAGACAAACAAGGTGTAAATACTGTTTGTTAGAGTTTAAAACATGTAAACAGTCTTGCAACAGCGTCAGACATGTGATCTGTTCTGTAGTTGTATGTTGCAGACCCCAAGCTGGTAATAGAATGCTGTTAGGCTAAGGACACTTTCTAAAAATCTATAAGGTGGTATCTGATAACTTTGGGATCACACATGGGCTTGTGATCTGACATATATAAATTTATTATTCAACATTTGGTGGTCAATCGCATCTATTCCAATCATCTTATCACTGACCACATTCCTCTTGCTGTCAAATACTCGTTACCCTGTACAACGATTTTCCTAGACCAAGCAGACATCTAAGTACTCCCTCATTTTTCCCTCAATTTCCCTGCATTTTGGTGCATTTTTCCTCGGTTTATACGTATTTTCCGTCAATTTTCGTAATTTTACCGATTTCATGCCACTTCAGCTCATGTGGTCATTACATCACTTCTCGTCACATATTCGAAAATTGCTTGAGAATATAGTACAGTTGTCAACACCTAGCGCAACTGCGCTACTTTTCTGTATGTGTGCTTGCCTGTATCAATTTCACATGGGGGTCCCCGTGGCGCAGGGTAGGTTTGGGATACGATCATTGTAGAGCTCATCTGTGGATACACAATGCATTACATCAGGGATAGGGGTCGAGGGTGGTTCCGCCATGCAGTATGGTCGGACAAGGTTCGAAGGTGGATCCACCATGCGATACAGCGAGGCGTAGCGTTCGGAGGTGGATGCACCACATTTTATGGAGAGGATAGAATATAGAATTCGAAAGTGGATCTTCTACACGTCATGGCCAAGATATTGTTGGAGGTGGATCCACCATTCATTACAGCCAGAGTAGGTTTCGAAGGTGAATCCACTCGTTATATGACTGGGGTGGCGCTTGAAGGTGGCAGGTTCAGAGTATGGTCTGCGAGCCCCCCAGATGCATGCAAATTACTCCATTCCTCTGCCACATCTTGGACATAAATCGAGTCTTTATTTTCATAACTGTAGTGTTTCTCAGTTAGTGACAGGGGTTTGTGAGGCACTGCAATCCCCGTGTATACATTTGCTTGACAGATATTCTGTGTAGAAGATGTAAGGGGTCCGTAGGCCCTTACTATAAGTTTGCACTCGCCACAGGTCGACAGGGCAAACAATCGATAGTGTCGGGTTGCGAGAACGAGTGTAGAGTTGAAGTCAGTTCAGGGTTGCGGGCCGAGCCGTGTGGAAGCCGGTTGATATAATGCAAGGCTTACCGACAAAGGGAGTGGCCATCGCCGCGGTTTAACCCCTTTGTGTTAGAATAATACGGGAAGGTGAAGAAGTTTAATTACGAGAGTGATAAGTGATATTTTTGTGACGATATTTATTTGGTTTCGCGTCTACCGCGCCGGCATCATTTGGATTGCAGTGTTGGATTGCAGTGATTGAATTAGCGTGTGACGATGATGAATAACGAAGAAACCTGTGCTGAGATTGGCCGTAATTAAACACGTATGACGAAGGCAGTGGCTGTCTCCCTGTACTTGTGTTTTTGAGACGAATATAGGTCTTGATTAGTGAAGCTGTGTTGGCGTTTCTTCTTGTCACCAGACATTTCATTATTACAGCATTTGAGAAGGACAAAATGGAATGTAACAACTCCGCAGCAGTCCATTCCGATTGCCAGCCCCATTAGGTACACGGTCACATCAATAAATTATTATTTGGGCTGCTATTCAGATCCCGATCGAGCGGGATACATAAAATACGGAGCGTTACACCCTTGGCTTACCGTGAAAGGACTAGTGCAATTTTCGGACGAATCGTAAAGAACAGTAGGTAATTTTACCTTGCTTAAAGCGAGAAAATATTTTTCAATGTTGGATCGAGACAGAGCATAAACTTTGAAATCGCGACAAGAATCAGTGCATTTTTGATCAATCTAATTCCCTCAGCATCACCCAAGTTAACTCGACTACATTCCATTATCCTCGTTTTGATTTTGTTGATGTTCATCTTATATCCTCCTTTCAAGACACTGTCAATTCCGTTCAACTGCTCTTCCAAGTCCTTTGCTGTCTCTGACAGAATTACAATGTCATCGACGAACCTTAAAGTTTTTATTTCTTCTCCATGGGTTTTAACACCTACTCCTAATTTTTCTTTTGTTTCCTTTACTGCTTGCTCAATATACAGTTTGAATAACACCGGGGAGAGGCTACAACCCTGTCTCACTCCCTTCCCAACCACTGCTTCCCTTTCATGACCCTCAACTCTTATAACTGCCATCTGGATCTGTACAAATTGTAAATAGCCTTTTGCTCCCTGTATTTTACCCCTGCCACCTTCAGAATTTGAAAGAGAGTATTCCAGTCAACATTGTCAAAAGCTTTCTCTAAGTCTACAAATGATAGAAACGTAGGTTTGCCTTTTCTTAATCTAGATTCTAAGATAAGCCGTGGGGTCAGTATTGCCTCACGTGTTCCAACATTTCTACGGAATCCAAACTGATCTTCCCCGAGGTCGGCTCCTACTAGTTTTTCCATTCGTCTGTAAAGAATTCGCGTTAGTATTTTGCAGCCGTGACTTATTAAACTGATAGTTTGGTAATTTTCACATCGGTCAACACCTACTTTCTTTGGGATTGGAATTATTATATTCTTCTTGAAGTCTGTGGGTATTTCGCCAGTCTCATACATTTTGCTCACCAGATGGTAGAGTGTTGTCAGGACTGGCTCTCCCAAGGCCGTCAGTAGTTCTAATGAAATGTTGTCTACTCCGGGGGCCTTGTTTCGACTTAGGTCTTTCAGTGCTCTGTCAAACTCTTCACGCAGTATCATAACTCCCATTTCATCTTGATCTACATCCTCTTCCATTTCCATAAAATTGCCCTCAAGTACCTTGCCTTTGTACAGACCCTCTATATACTCCTTCCACCTTTCTGCTTTCTCTTCTTTGCTTAGAACTGGGTTTCCATCTGAGCTCTTGATATTCATACAAGTGGTTCTCTTTTCTCCAAAGGTCTCTTTAATCTTCCTGTGGGCAGTATCTATCTTATCCCTGGTGAGATAAGCCTCTATATCCTTACATTTGTCCTCTAGCCATGCCTGCTTAGCCATTTTGCACTTCCTGTTGATCTCATTTTTGAGACGTTTGTATTCCTTTTTGCTTGCTTCATTTACTGCATTTTTATATTTTCTCCTTGCATCAGTTAAATTCAATATTTCTTCTGTTACTCAAAGAATTCTATTAGCCTTCGTCTTTTTACCTACTTGATCCTCTACTGCCTTCACTACTTTATCCCTCAAAGCTACTCATTCTTTTTCTACTGTATTTCTTTCCCCCTTTCTTGTCAATTGTTCCCTTATGCTCTCCCTGAAACTCTGTACAACTTCTGGTTTAGTCAGTTTATCCAGGTCCCATCTCCTTAAATTCCCACCTTTTTTCTGTTTCTTCAGTTTTAATCTACAGTTCATAACCAATAGATTGTGGTCAGAGTCCACATCTGCCCCTGGTAATGTCTTACAATTTAAAACCTGGTTCCTAAATCTCTGTCTTACCATTATATAATCTATCTGGTACCTTCTAGTATCTCCAGGCTTCTTCCATGTATACAACGTTCTTTTATGATTCTTGAAACAAGTGTTAGCTATGATTAAGTTATGCTCTGTGCAAAATTCTACCAGATGGCTTCCTCTTTCATTTCTTACCCACAGTCCATATTCACCTACTACGTTTCCTTCTCTTCCTTTTCCTACTATCGAATTCCAGTCACCCACGACTATTAACTTTTCATCTCCCTTCACTATCTGAATAATTTCTTTTATCTCATCATACATTTCTTTAATTTCTTCGTCATCTGCAGAGCTGGTTGGCATATAAACTTGTGTTACTGTAGTAGGCGTGGGCTTCGTGTCTATCTTGGCCACAATAATGCGTTCACTATGCTGTTTGTAGTAGCTTACCCGAGTTCCTATTTTTTAAATTCATTATTAAACCTACTCCTGCATTACCCCTATTTGATTTTGTATTTATAACCCTGTATTCACCTGACCAAAAGTTTTGTTCCTCTTGCCACCGAACTTCGCTAATTGCCACTATATCTAACTTGAACCTATCCATTTCCCTTTTTAAATTTTCTAACCTACCTGCCCGATTAAGGGATCTGACATTCCACGCTCCGATCCGTAGAACGCCAGTTTTCTTTCTCCTGATAACGACGTTCTCCTGAGTAGTCCCCGCCCGGAGATCCCAATGGACGCCATCATCATTGAACCATACAGTAAAGCTGCGTGCCCTCGGGAAAAATTACGGCTGTAGTTTCTCCTTGCTTTCAGCCGTTCGCAGTACCAGCACAGCAAGGCCGTTTTGGTTAGTGTTACAAGGCCAGATCAGTCAATCATCCAGACCGTTGCCCCTGCAACTACTCAAAAGGCTGCTGCCCATCTTCAGGAACCACACGTTTCTCTGGCCTCTCAACAGCTACCCCTCCGTTGTGGTTGCAGGTACGGTACGGCTATCTGTATCGCTGAGGCACGCAAGCCTCTCCACCAACGGCAAGGTCTATGGTTCATGGGAGAGACATGTGTTATACTCTTTGAAAAATGAAAATATCGAGGTGTATAGATTATGTAGAACTCAGCTCATTCTGTTCCTTCACGAGAAGCCAAATGTAGCAGATATAGTACCCTTCTACTTCTGGTTGTTTCAAATTAAATTGGAGACAATGTTGCAGGGACCTTTTCGTTATGGCCAGAGGAAGAGTTAAGAGATTCTAGAGAGAGGCCATCTAGAGTTTTTCTCAGAGTCCGTAGCTGAACGGTTCAACGAAGGAGTAGCTTGTTTCAAAATACGGGACAGTGTGCTGGATTTTTGAATCTTCGGCTTTATCCTATGAATGTGAGAATATTTCGTGACTTCTATTCACATAGTCAAATGGTAATAAAATCTTACCGAATTAATAAAGTGTTTCGGCAAAGGAACGTACTTTTTGCACCACTTTCCTGCTAATGGCTATTTCATACCCTAAAAACAGTATTTGTGTCATGTGATGTAGACAGTGTAACTGGGTTCACAATATGTCCACATGTATATGACCCTGATAAAGCAATGGAGGGGGTGGTTTGGCAACGATACAGAAACTGAGAACCGTGCTGCAATGTCATTGGCTGAGAGCACTAAGAGTTCGACGTGATGAAACGTTTTGTTGACGTGAAAAATCGTCGAGAGCGATGGTTTGAACCTCGAATAATTGAGTAAAATGCGTTGAAATTATGGAAAACCTGGCAAAATTACGAACATTCTTGGTAAAATTGATGAAAATACGACAAAAATGTGAAGGGATTAAGGTATTTAGATGCTCGCCTGGGTGTATGGAAATCATTCCATTCCTCCACTGATGGGATTGACAACTGATGGCGCAATCTATCTGTGCTCTATGGGTTTACGTCCTGCAGAATACTCCCTTATTGCAAATCCGTTACGCATTGTAACTCATAAAATTGAACGATGCAGTTTTCAAAGATTTGGGTGTCAGGTTGACTACCACCTGGGTTACCGAAACAGTGATCACATATATGGGTGCAATATGCACCACCAATATGAGGAATCAGTGCTCTGGGTCTCTTCGAAAACAGAACATTGAGACATTTGCTATCCTGTCACTGTTGAAGATGAGATAAAATGTAGTGGAGAGAGATATTTTTTAAACTGGGGTGAGTCTGTCAGGGTAGAATTGCAACTAGAACTATATGTCCAGTCCTTGGCTGCTTGTCTCGAAATGCCATGAGGCTTCAGTCGACCGGAAGTCGCAGCTTATTTACAAAGAATGTGCCAACCTATTGGCTCTTGCTGTGGCTGTAGGGTCAAGTTTTGGTGGTGGCGTTCTGTGGATGACTGACTAGGGAAGTAACCAGTATACTGGGTGAGTGGCGGCAGAAGCGGACGTTTGTGTTGCATGAGAAGATTCAATACGACCAGTGTTTGCAATGGGCTATTATTCTCCCCCATGTAAATTGATCAGTTGACTGCTTGGTGACAGTCTCTCTGACCTCTGAGTGTTGGCAGCTTTGCCGTGTGAATTCTGTGGGATGGGTACAGAGCTGCCAGCGCGGTCAATGTGTGTGTGGGTGTCTGCTGACCGATGCATGTGTGAGAACATGATGTCCCGAAAAGTGGTTTGGCTGCGGCTCTCAGCAGTTAGCAGACAGTGTGCTTGCTCTTCATGATCAAGCTTGGTTCAAATGGCACTGAGCAATGTGGGACTTAACATCTGAGGTCATCAGTCCCCTATAACTTAGAACTACTTAAACATCACACACATCACACACATCCATGGCCGAGGCAGGATTCGAACCTGCGACCGTAGCGGTCGCGCGGTTCGAGATTGAAGCGCCTAGAACCACTCGGCCACACCGGCTGGCCCATGATCAAGAGTGTATATGATTGGTAGGCCCATTGTTGTGGAGGAGGGTGCGGTTGTTGTCAAACATTGGTGCATTCAGGATCTTGGATGTATTTAGTGGAATGATGTATTTGTGGCGGAAAAACTAATTACTTGATTTGCAAAATCTTTGTGTGTGATTTTCAAATGCTGAAAATATTCGTTATTATGAGGAAGTGTCGTTGTAAGATAGTGGCGACTGTTTTAAGCGATTTATTTTACACCTGTAAATTGTTAAACAATTAATTTGGTAATGTAGTGGAAATGGACTATTTCCCTCTGTATCTGATATCGAAATGAATTCAGGGCTCCCTTTGTCCCCAGAATTATCCACCAGAACACAGGATTCTGAGAAGAGATGAAAACCTTCGTCTGTGTGTCTGGAGATATTGGTTCACACACAAACAGGAAGCAGCTACGTACTTGAGAGAGACGGAGAAAAGGAGTGAGTCTGGAATTTCCCGATCAGCAGAACGCCACCACCTGATACTTTGTTGAGGGCCGCAAGATCAAAGGAGCCTGACATTCCATCCATAGTTAGTGGTATTTAGTACTGTGATCTTTAATTAGGACATTAGCTGGTTTTTGAGTTATGTGGCAGTGCCCGGACAACAGACACATGCACGGGTGACGTCAAAAAGCCGCTACAGCACCTCATTTCATTCCTCGGTGCTTACAGTTATTACATCATAGGAAATGGGGTGAGGGGTGCAGATGTGCAGATGTGAGCTCTACCCAAGTGGGGCAGCCCTGTCTCTCACAAATTGATTAAATAAAGAATATGCATCAATATATTACTGACAATGATTTGAATTTCCTGTCTTGGGATGCTTTCAGCCGACCAGCTCAGGAATTTTTCCAACCATTTTGTTCTGGAAGGGTTGTGGAAGATGGATGTGAGGAGTGGGGGTAGGACATCCTCTGGTGGTGGCACTGTGCACTAGCTCACTGGATCCCTGCATGTCAAGGTAAGCATCCACACAAAAATTTTCCGACAAGACAACACCTCCACCCTGCAGCAGTGCAGTTATGTACAAGGACACGCAGTTGCTCAAGAAAATAATACTTGCACCTTTGAGTCCCACAGCTCAGCACAGATGAGCTTTTCTCACCATTTTTCTAGGTGGGGGCGGAGGGCAGCGACAGGGGATGTGGTGAGCTTTTTCCGCCAATTTACAACAGGGTATCACCCAAAATAAAGAAAATAAACTACCCTACAACCTTCATCTCCAGCAACTCACCACAGGCCTAGACATTCTCCCGCCAATATTCAGTTGGGGAGGGGAGAGGGGAATGATGAAGGGGAGTGAAGGGCTGAGGGATTTCGCAGAGAGGGAGTAGCTAAAGAACTGATCTATTTAATTAAATTGCCAATTAATTTGATATCAAAAGTGTGGTTACACTGGCGAGGTGTAGGAGGGAGGGTAGGGGATTTGCTAGAGGTGTGAGGGAGGTGGAGGGGGATGGATGGGGGTCTCAGAATGACGGATTATCCCAAGGAGGTCATAAATGAATTAACAGGAGAATAGGTTATTGGGCAGAGGAGGGGAAGTGGTTGTATGAGAAACCACATAGTGGAACAATAGATGAAGTTCATAAATCAATCAGCTGTCACAATTTAATTAATTTTCATATCCATTTGATATCAAAAGTGTGTTTGCGCCGCCATCATCTGACTACTGACACATCCAAATATGTTTATAGTGGCAACAGCAGGCTCTGTGGGTCGTGATTATTTTCTTCTCGCCCCCAAGAGCAGTGGGCAGTGTCAATCATCATCCGCGCGGTGTGCCTACTATCCAGATTGCACTTGCGCTGTACCTTTTTAATATTGTAGCAGCCCTGTCCTCCGTCAGTGGCAAGAAGGGGGGAGTGTACCATCCAGCGATGGTGCAGGAGCTCCCAGTTCCCGGTTTTTGGCAACAAAAAATGTAGCCGTAACTTTTGCGAAAGTGAAGAAGTACAAGCCGATGACTGTAACAGAATATTTGTTTACTTAACTGTAACGAGACAGTCATGTTAAACAAACGCCGGCCGCCGTGGTCTAGCGGTTCTAGGCGCTCAGTCCGGAACCGCGCGACTGCTACGATCGCAGGTTCGAATCCTGCCTCGGTCATGGATGTGTTTGATGTCCTTAGGTTAGTTAGGTTTAAGTAGTTCTAAGTTCTAGGGGACTGATGGCCACAGATGTTAAGTCCCATAGTGCTGAGAGACATTTTTGTTAAACAAACACATATATAAAAGATAAAGACCTCAGGACGACGACTTACAACATTGTTAGTATTCCACATACTATACGATGTTTTATGTTACTAGGCACTATCTGATCAAAAGTATCCGGACATCACTGTATAAACCGGAATTGTCCACTAGACGTCATGAGAGGCGCATAAAACGACCCCTGGAGTACCGTGTTATCAGTACAGAAGCAGTGAAAGCAGACTATGTCGGCGCATTAAACGAGGCTTGGAGTACAGTGTTATCAGTACAGAAGCAGTAAAAGCAAACTTTGTCGATCAGGAGAGCTCAGTGACTTCGAACGTGGACTCGTTTATTGTATGTCGCCCGAGAAACGGATCCACCAGGGACCTTTCAACTCTTTTAACGATGCCCAAGTCGACTGTCGGTGATGTGACTGTGAAGTGGTAAAGTAAAGCAAGAACCACAACTGAACCAAAACCAGCCAGCCCTCATGTACAGATAGACAGGGGCCGTTGAGCAGGCATCAGTCGTGAGATCCAAAGTCCTGCCAAAGATCCAGCTGGCACAGGGATTGTGCATATGGAGTTCAAAGAATTGAGTACCGTGGTCAAACAGTTCCTCGTAAGTCATACATTTCCATAAATGCTAAGCCACGCTTGAGATGGTGTAAAGAGGGACGCCACTGGACAGTAGATGACTGGAAACGAGTGATTCAGAGTGATGGATCACACTCTACAGCTACGGTCGTAGGTCCGAATCCTGCCTCGGGCATGGATGTGTGTGATGCCCTTAGGTTATTTAGGTTTAAGTAGTTCTAAGTTCTAGGGGACTGATGACCTCAGAAGTTAAAACTCACAGTGCTCAGAGCCATTTGAACCATCACACTCTACCCTGTGGCAGTCCGACGGAAGGGTGTGGGTCTGGTGAATGCCTGGAAAAGTTACCTGCTAACATGTGTAGCGCAAACAGTGAGGTACAGACGAGATGGTGTCACAGCACGGGGTTGCTTTTGTTAGCGTGTGGTCCACTAAATGGAGAAGGGTATGACCACATTTTACGGAATTGTGCTTTACGCACAGTAGAGGAACAGTTCGGAGACCATTATTGTTTGTATCGGCATGACAATGTACCCGGGAATAAAGCAGCATCTGTGAGGCAATGGCTTTTGGACAACGATGTTCCTGAATTAGACTGGCTTGTCCAGAGTTCAGACTGAATCCAATGGAGAAGCTGTGGGCGGAGACAGAACGGCGAGTTCTCTAGTTTCGAGTCCTGAGGAAGAATGGGCTACCATTTCTCCACAGAGATGTGGACACTTGAATGAAAATGTTCCCAGCAGATTTCAAGCCGTCATAAAGGCGAAATGTGGACACACACAATGTTATGTCCACTAATAGATCTCCAGATACTTTCGATCATCTAGTGTATTTACGTTCTTGTCTTTGAATTTAATCAGATGGATAGAAATGGAATCACTCAAAATACCTTCTTGTTCGAAGGATTTTCGGGATTACAGCCGGGTAACGTCGACTTCTCGTCACGATATTTCGGCTGTCAACCATTCAGCCATTTTCAGGTGAATGTTTTGCACCGAAAGTTATTAGTTCATATCGCCACTTGTATACCAAAAATTGGTATGGAGACGCATGTACAAAGGCAATCGCTACATGAGCGACTTTTGTCGAGTTTCGTACTCTGTTCGAAGATGGGTGAATGGTTGTCAGCCCACTTACCATTGGCAAGAACTCTACATTATCCGGCTGCAATCCCGAGACTGCATGGAATACTCTTTACATCGGGAAAATTTCAAGTACCCTCTTGTCGGTCAGCACTTTCTTTCGCTGACCCCTTCAGTTATTCTTGTTGGGCGTGGATTAAATTCACACGCACAGCAACACCCCTAAAACGCACCACCTGTTCCGTTCCTCCAGCTTCACCGCACTATCGCAACTGCAAGCAGATCACGTAGTTCGATGACTTTAGTATTTAGACGACAGCTGGTGGGTCATGCCGGTACCGGACGTCCGTCCGTCGGAAGCCGCCCGGCACGGCGTTGCGACACGATAAGCTCGGGCAGTATTTCTCGGCGGCCGTTCGTCAGCGGGGCGCGACCAGAGATACGGCCCGGGGTCCCCCGGTCTCACGTGGGCGCTCTCTAATACGGGACGCCACTAATATCGGGGTCGCATAAATCTGGTCGAGCGCTGCTGCCGCCCTGCGGCGCCCGACCGAACCACGGCAGGTGCTCCTCATTGCTGCAATATGTATGCTAAAGATCGCCCGCCTGCCGCTGGGTAACCTCCCCGTAGGCCGACCTCTCCTGATCGCGCACTACTGCATCTGCGTAAGGAATCCGCTTATTCGGTGTATGCCGCGTAGCGGGCCACTCTTGAATCCGGTATGTTCATTTATACCGCGAATGGAAAAACTGATAGAAGCCGACCGCGGGGAAGATCAGTTTGGATTCCGTACAGATGTGGGAACACGTGGGGCAATACTGACGCTACGACTTATCTTAGAAGAAAGATTAAGGAAAGGCAAACCTACGTTTCTAGCATTTGTAGACTTAGAGAAAGTTTTTGACAATGTTGATTGGAATACACTTTTTCAAATTCTGAAGGTGGCAGGGGTAAAATACAGGGAGCGAAAGGCTATTTACAATTTGTACAGAAGGCAGACGGCAGTTATAAGAGTCGAGGGGTATGAAAGGGAAGCTGTGGTTGGGAAGGGAATGAGACAGGGTTGTAGCCTATCCCGCGATGTTATTCAATCTGTATATTGAGCAAGCAGTAAAGGAAACAAAAGAAAAGTTCGGAGTAGGTATTAAAATCCAAGGAGAAGAAATTAAAACTTTGAAGTTCGTCGATGACATTGTAATTCTGTCAGAGACAGCAAAGGACTTGGAACAGCAGCTGAACGGAATGGACAGTGTCTTGAAAGGGGGGGTATAAGATGAACATCAACAAAAGCAAAACGAGGATAATGGAATGTAGTCGAATTAAGTCGGGTGATGCTGAGGGAATTAGATTAGGAAATGAGACACTTAAAGTAGTAAAGGAGTTTTGCTATTTGGGGAGCAAAATAACTGATGATGGTCGAAGTAGAGAGGATATAAAATGTAGACTGGCAATGGCAAAGAAATCGTTTCTGAAGAAGAAAAATTTGTTAACATCGAGTATAGATTTAAGTGTCAGGAAGTCGTTTCTGAAAGTATTTGTATGGAGTGTAGCCATGTATGGAAGTGAAATGTGGACGATAAATAGTTTAGACAAGAAGAGAATAGAAGATTTCGAAATGTGGTGCTACAGAAGAATGCTGAAGATTAGATGGGTAGATCACATAACTAATGAAGAGGTATTGAATAGAATTGGGGAGAAGAGGAGCTTGGGGCACAACTGGACTAGAAGAAGGGATCGGTTGATAGGACATGTTCTGAGACATCGAGGGATCACCAATTTAGTATTGGGGGGCAGCGTGGAGGGTAAAAATCGTAGAGGGAGACCACGAGATGAATACACTAAGCAGATTCAAAAGGATGTAGGCTGCAGTAGGTACTGAGAGATGAAGAAGCTTGCACAGGATAGAGTAGAATGGAGAGCTGCATCAAACCAGTCTCAGAACTGAAGACCACAACAACAACCCAGCACCTGGGACGCTTAATTGATTTTAGGTAAAAAATCTTAATGGGAAACTAAAGTACAATGCTCTAACTACATCTGTACTCTACAAGCCACCTTATGGTGTGTGTGGCGGAGGGTACTTCAGGTGGCACTACTCCCCTATTCACACTCCGAGCCTTTCCTTTTCCGTTCACGAACATCTTGTGAAAAAAAAAAAAATGATTGTCAGCAAAGCTCCTGTACAACATTTCTCTAAACTTTTCGCCTTTATTATTTCGCGAGAATTATATGGGAGGATGTAATATGTTGCCCGACTCTTCTTGGAACGTACACTCTCGAATGTTCAATAATAAACCTCTGCGTGATGCACAACACCTCTCTTGAAGCATCTGCCATTTGAGTTACTTGATCATCTCTGTAACGCTCTCTGCCGAGTAAGCGATCCCGTGACGAATCGCGCCACTCTCCTTTGTTGGATCTTCTCTATCTCTTCTATCTGTCCACCTGATACGGGTTCCAGGCTGGTGAACAGTACTCAAGAATCGATCAAACGAGTGCCTTGTGAACCACTTCTGTTGTGGATGAATTGCACTTCCTTAGTATTCTCTCGATGACTCCCAATCTGACATCTGATTTCACTATTATTCCTTTCATTTGGTCATTCCACTTAAGGGCGCACCGGATGGCTACTCCTAGGAATTTTTCGGTAGTTACTGTTTCCATTGATATGTCGCTTCTACTGTAATCGAACGGTAGTAGACCACCTCGTCTATTGGTGCACAATACGTTACTTTCATTTACGTTCAGGATCAACGTCCCATTTCTACACCAGACGTAGATAGTCTGCAGGTCATTCTGCTAATCGATTCTGGCCTTCTCGCGTTGCTCTTTTCCTACGTGCAGAAATATTCAAGCAGCCTCCAGCATTAACCACTAAATCATTAAACTGTAAACAGTAGCGACCCTATTACCCTCCCTTGGCGTACTCCCCAAATTATTCTTATATTTGTCGACCTTCTTCCATTAAGAACGACGCATTTGAATCATGTCTGCAAGGAAGTCCTGTATCCAGTCACAGATTTGGTCCGATCGTCAGTAAACCCGTATTTTGTTCATTAAACAGTAGCGACATGCAAAAGAAAAATGAGGACCTGTTAGATGACTATCAGTTTCGCTTTAAGAAAGGTTAAGACGCCAGAGAGGCAGTTCTGGCGTTGCATCTGATAATGGAAACAAGAGTGAAGAAAAATCAAGACTTGCTCATAGGATCTGTCGGCCTGGTTAAAATGTCTGACGATTTAAAATGGTGCAAGATGTTCGAAATTCTGAGAAAAATAGCAGGCAGCTATAGGGCAGGGCACGTAACATACAGTAAGTACAAGAACCAAGAGAGAACGATAAAAATGCAAGACCAAGAACGGAGTGCTCAAATTAAAACGGATGTAAGACAGGGTTGTAGTCTTTTGTCCTAGTGTTCAATATCAACTCGCAGAAGCAATAAAGGAAGTAAAAGAAGTATTGCACAGTGGGATACAAATTCAGGAAGGAAGAATGTCGGTGATAATATTCGCTGATGTCACTGCTATCCTCAGTGAAAGTGAGGAAGGGTTACAGGATATGTTCAGTGGAATGAAAAGTCTAATGAGTACAGAAGGTGGACTGAGAGGAAATCGAAGAAAGACGAAACTAATAAGAAGTAGCAGAAATGACAACAGCGAAAAACTTAACATCAGAGTTGGGGATCACGAAGTAGACGACATTAAAGAATTCTGCTAACTAGGCAGCAAAATAACCCATGATGGACGGACCAAGGAGGACATCAAAAGCAGATTAGCATTCGCAAGAAGGGTATTTTTGGCGAATAGAAGTGTACCAGTATCAAACACAGGCCTTAATTTGAGGAAGAAAATCCCCAGAATGTACGTCTAGTGCATAGTATTGTATGGTAGTGAAACATGGACTGTGGAAAAACCGAAACAGAAGACAATATAAGCATATGAGATGTGGTGCTACAGAAGAAAGTTGGAAATTAGGCGGACTGAAAAGGTAAGGGATGAGGAGGTTCTCCGGAGAATCGCCGAGGAAAGGAATATATGGAAAATGCTGACAAAAAGAAGGTTCACCATAGTAGGAGACGTGTTGAGATATCAGAGAATAACTTCCATGGTGCTAGAGGGAGCTAGGGGGTAAAAACTGTAGAGGGAGACAGAGGTGGAATACAACCAGCATATAATTGAGGATGTAGGTTGCAAGTGCTACTCTGAAATGAAGAGGTTGTCACAAGGGAGGAATTCGTGGCGGGCCGCATTGGAAAATACTAAGGAAATTACACTGTAGCGGCAAAGATACTGGTATAGGCATGCGTATTCAAATACAGAGATGTGGAAACAGGCAGAATACGGCGCTGCAAGTGTCTGGCGAAGTTGTTAGCTCGGTTACTGCTGCTACAACGGCAGGTTATCAAGATTTAAGTGAGTATGAACGTGCTGTTACAGTCCACGCACGAGCGATGGGACAGAGCATTTCTGAGATAGCGATGAAGTGGCGATTTTCTCGTACGACCATTTCACGAGTCTACCGTGAATATTAGGAATCTGGTAAAATATCAGATCTACAACATCACTGCGGCTGGAAAAGGATCCTGCAATAACGGGACCAACGACGATAAAAAAGAATCGTTCAACGTGTCGGAAGCGCAACCCTTCCGCAAATTGCTGCAGATTTCAGTGCTCGGCCATCAACAAGTGTCAGCGTGCTATCCATTCAACGAAACATCATTGATATGGTCTTTTGGAATCCAAGTCCCACTCGTGTACCCTTGATGGCTGCACGACACAAAACTTTACGTCGGACGAGTCTCGTTTCAAATTGTATCGAGCAGACGGACGTGTACGGGTGTGGAGACAACCTCATGAATCCATGGACCCTGCATGTTAGCAGGGGAGTGTTCTAGCTAGTGGAGGCTCTATAATGGTGTGAGGTGTGCAGTTGGAGTGACATGGGACCCCTGACACGTCTAGATACGAGTCTGACAGATGACACGTACGTAAGCATCCTGTCCGATCAACTGCGTCCATTCATGTCCATTGCCCATTCCGACGCAGTTGGACAATTCCAGCATGACACTGCGATACCCCACACGCCCATAATTGCAACTGAGTGGCTCCAGGAACACTCTTCTGAGTTTAAACACTTCCGCTGGCCACCAAACTCCCCAGACATTAACATTATTGAGCATATCTCGGATGCCTTGCAACTTGCTGTACAGGAGAGATTTCCACTCCCTCGTACTCTTACGGATTTGTGGACAGCCCTGCAGGTTTCATGGTGTCAGTTCCCTCCAGCTGTACTTCAGACATTAGTCAAGTCCATGCCACGTCGTGTTGTGGCACTTCTGTGTGCTCGCGGGGCGCTACACGATATTAGGCAGGTGTACCAGTTTCTTTAGCTCAATACACAAGGCTGTGCGATACTCATTTAACATGCTAACTGCGTCTGCTGCTTGCAAACGGTGGAACTAGACCACGTGGTGCATTCTGACTCAAACTGTTGTGCTGCTTTGTAGGAAGCTTACGAAAGCACAGATATTCTTGCAGAAATTGTAGCTCATTAAACAAGCAGACTGTTAAAATAAAGCCTATTGCGGTGCCGTGGTGAACCAGAAGGGTCATTGATTACCAAACAAGTGGCACAAAATCGACACACAAAGACAAAAGCAATTTCCACAAAATATAAGATTAAAAATCATTAAAAAAATAACTCGCTTCACACGCTTCAGATACGCTAAAGTTCTTAAGTATTTGACCAGTTAAACATAACGAAGTCCTAACTCAACCTGATTCCTATCACCTGAAACCCCCCTTAAGAGCTACGATCCATACTCACCAAGCGTTCACCGAAGAGTGCCCCTTTCTCTTTCTAGATTACCTAGCTCCCCGTTCAGCGGAAGCTACCAGAGGGGTAGCCCTCCTTCACCAATCTCACACACAAAAACAGCCTTCGACACAGCCATCGACTAAGATGGATAAACCTCGCTGTTCAGGTATTGGAAACCTAAGTTGGTCATTCTGTGCTCTCCTTTGAACGAGAAGCAACATCGTCTGCTCCCAGCAGACGATGACCAATTCAGCGATACCCACAAAACAGAACCGAAACCCACATTAAAACACACATATAATAATCAATAGGCCTTATTTGAGTGCTCAGTCTTTCTGGAAGAGTTCATGAATTGAGCTAAAATCAGGTAGTAAAATGAATGGGCTGTACCGAACTCGACAAGCGTCTTATGAAACGACTTCACAGAGACGTTTCACCTGTCATGACACTGACTTCACTTGCGAGTAGTTTAGACTGGGGAGCCTGTGGTGAAGTTCTTACTGTACCGACAGTGTGACTTCAAATGTCTCAGACTACTCGTTTACTGAAGGAACACTTATTCGTTTTTGGTTTACCAGTCTTGACGTTTGGTATCCTTGCGTGCTCTGTCGTATAAGTGAACCAAATTGGTCCCTGGTATGACCAGAGAACCGGCGTGATATCAGTGCTCTGGTAGAGAGTAAATTGCGATCCGTCTGCCTGATCGCTAGACCGTGATATTTTTGCATTTCTTTCGTGACCGAGATCGATTCACAGGTGCCTTAGGTCTCGCCTCCGCCGCACACATCTCGCCAAACACAAGTTACATTGCTACACGAAGCAAACAGGGTAATGTGCTGCCGCTCCGGCATTGTCAGGGTGTACAGATCTCAATCACTACTTGCTCTCAGATGCACCTATGCAGAGAAACTTCTGTAGATTTGAACAATCAAAGTCTGCTCAGCGTCAGATCAATTCAGATTGCGTTATCCACATTTTTAGGGCAGGATTACTTGACTCACTTATGACACCCAGGATCCTTGCCCATTGTGGTCTTAAACCATCTGTTAGTTGTTTACAGTATTCAATCAATAACTTTTTTAGCATAATTTGTGTCTGTTTTTTTCTTTTGAAAAATGAATGTTGTTAGAACTCTAGTAAATTTTGCTTCATTCTCAATCATTTATATAGTCCCCAGTCCCCACAGGGGTAAACTTCCAGGCTCTCAAGGCCAAAGAGGGAAACACTCTGCAGGTAGGCCAAAGGAAAATGCAGAGAAAGATCCCCGGCATCTCTCTGAAAGACAGACACCTCGATACACAAGATATCAGCAAACAAGACAAGCACAACAGGCTGCGAAGACCATATGGAATTGGGGCGGCCATGTGGTGAGGCTGCAAGACGACAGGTGGACGGCACGAGCTACCACATGGGACCCCTACATCCGCAAGAGACTCCCAGGAAGACCAAGACGTAAATGGCCGGATAATTCAGAAAACAAGCAGGAAGAGAGTGGACCAGCATAGTCAGAAACAGAAAGGAGTGGAAAGAGATAGAACTACAGCTAAGTGATCAAGTGTAATTCAAAGTGTAGTATGTATTAAGTGCGGTACCCTCTTACGCGGACTAGCTCACAACGTGAATCTTTAAAAGCAGCTACCCCTACTTGTAGGACGCCTTTGCCCTCAATGAAATAATACAGGCTATTATCATTCATTCATTCATGCAATGGTAAGATAAAATTTATGGGTGACTGATTTATGTAAATAACGTCATTCGCAGAATGTGTAACACCTCTGACCGAATACGAGCTCTTCGTGAAGCCACAGTGTCATAATAAGAGGGCCATTTTTTTCCAAGGTCCGATCGATGGAGAAATTGAAACAAAAGCGAAAATCCGATGTGCAGGTGTGTTGTTCACTGTGTCTAGCACACCTTATGCATGTTGAGTCGACAGCGTCACATCGCACTTTTCAGTTCTGAGCACACGGTGAGCACGTAAGGGTGTCTAGAACAATAGAGTCTCCCATCAAGTGGGAGCTGTTTATGAGGACAGTACTTTGTCGGAGATGACGCGCTGCAGAACAGCGTAGAGAATTGGTGGAAAGCAAAGCCGGCTGCCTTCTATGGCGAGGGAATTGGAAAGATGGAATCAAGCTACGACTAATGTTCAAGTCGGAGCGGTGACCTTGTACAGAAGTAGCTGGAAGGTTAGTTTCACGTAATCACATTATAAAAACGGATGTATGTATGTGTGTGGAATTTCCACATCTCCTCCTAAACCACTAGACCGATTTCATCCAAACTTGGCGCATATATCCCTCATTGTCAATAAACAATTGCTGTGGTGAAAGAACCACCAACCTCTCATAGATATGGAGATATGACGACAGGAACAATAAGATGCATGAACTGTCGCATCATGCATGATGTTTAAATTTATTACTTCTTTTCTACTAACTCTATTCTCAACACATTTAGCAGACAGTATCAGCATATGCCGTTGAATGTACCTGCACAAATACATCAGTGAACGACACACACACTTCAAGAGATCTGACGTCATAAACACTGAAATACGAGCATGTCATTTAACGTGTTTATTCTTCCTACTAGTACTTACCTACAGTCGAGCCAACTTAAGGAAGTCCGTGACATCTGGCAGCACTTTTGACAGGTTTCAAGTGCGTAGCGCAAACGGCTGTAGGCGAGAACAATAAGCATCTGCAGAGCTACGAAGAGGCGTTGCGACTGAGACGTTTACGAAATTGCGTTGTACATACACGAAGCAACTGTGTCCAGCGTTCAGAAAAACTGTCTGGGATCATGTTTCTTAATTTGGATACTGTATTCGTACGTTTGCACATTACGCATATTTCTTTGTACGACTACACTACTGGCCATTAAAATTGCTACACCACGAAGATGATGTGCTACAGACACGAAATTTAACCGACAGGAAGAAGATGCTGTGATATGCAAATGATTAGCTTTTCAGAGCATTCACTCAAGGTTGGCGCCGGTGGCGACACCTACAACGTGCTGGCATGAGGAGAGTTTCCGACCGATTTCTCATACACAAACAGCAGTTGACCGGCGTTGCCTGGTGAAACGTTGTTGTGATGCCTCGTGTAAGGAGGAGAAATGCGTACCATCACGTTTCCGACTTTGATAAGGGTCGGATTGTAGCCTATCGCGATTGCTGTTTATCGTATCGCGACATTGCTGCTCGCGTTGATCGAGATCCAATGACTGTTAGCAGAATATGGAATCGGTGGGTTCAGGAGGGTAATACGGAACGCCGTGCTGGATCCCAACGGCCTCGTATCACTAGCAGTCAAGATGACAGGCGTCTTATCCGCATGGCTGTAACGGATCGTGCAGCCACGTGTCGATCCCTGAGTCAACAGATGGGGACGTTTGCGAGACACCAACCATCTGCACGAACAGCTCGACGACGTTTGCAGCAGCATGGACTATCAGCTCGGAGACCATGGCTGCGGTTACCCTTGACGCTGCATCACAGACAGGAGCACCTGCGGTGGTGTACTCAACGATGAACCTGGGTGCACGAATGAAAAAACGTCATTTTTTCGGATGAATCCAGGTACTGTTTAGAGCATCATGATTGTCGCATCCGTGTTTGGGGACATCGCGGAGAACGCACATTGGAAGCGTATATTTGTCATCGCCATACTGGCGTATCACCCGGCGTGATGGTATGAGGTGCCATCGGTTACACGTCTCGGTCACCTCTTGTTCGAATTGACGGCACTTTGAACAGAGGACGTTACATTTCAGACCCGTGGCTCTACCCTTCATTAGATCCCTGCGAAACCCAACATTTCAGCAGGATAGTGCACGACCGCATGTTGTAGGTCCTGTATGGGCCTTTCTGGATTCAGAAAATGTTCGACTGCTGCCCTGGCCACCACATTCTCCAGATATCTCATCAATTGAAAACGTCTGGTCAATGGTGGCCGAGCAACTGGCTCGTAACAATACGCCAGTCACTACTCTTGACGAACTGTGGTATCGTGTTGAAGCTGCATGGGCAGCTGCACCTGTACACGCCATCCAAGCTCTGTTTGACTCAATGCCCAGGCATATCAAGGCCGTAATTACGGCCAGAGGTGATTGTTCTGGGTACTGATTTCTCAGGATCTATGCACCCAAACTGCGTGAAAATGTAATCACATGTCAGTTCTAGTATAATATATTTGTCCAATGAATACCCGTTTATCATCTTCATTTCTTCTTGGTGTAGCAATTTTAATGGCCAGTAGTGTATTTCATAATTTCAAAGGTGTTTTCACGAGTACATGCAAATGAAATTTTTTTCGATACTTCACTACAAACTCAGCTCAATTTTTATTTTAGTTTCTAAAGAAAACTGGCAAAATGAATACCTAGCAACGCCGGGTTCGTCGGTTGGTACTGAGAATAAAACATTTTTGATTTTCACTGTGATTTCGATTTCACGACCGATCGGCGTTTTTTTTTTTTGGGAAAGAAATAGCACTCGTTTCTTTGTACTATAACTTGATATCACAAAAAATTTGAGTAATGTTTTGCGCGTGCGTGGTTGTCTGCATGAAGAAGGAAGCACAGTACCTGCAAGCAGGCTGACAAAAATAGTCTTCCTAATATTAGCATTTAAAAAAACATACTGGCTTTTGCTGGTTTTTCATTGAATTTATCAAAAAATTTGTTTTGTCCGATTTTTCACTTTCTGTACAGCCACAAAAAGATGAATATAGTGTAAGAGGGTCAGACCAACACACATGCATGCATCACACGAATTACGTACGTAAACATTTGTAAACACGTGAAACGCGCCGTGCTAAGCATGAAAAATTATGTAACTTGTGCAGTGCTTCATTATTAAAATCATGAATTTTGATTTTTTTGTCAATTAACGTATTTTAAAAGCCCTTTCATTTTTAATAAGTTATCGTGTCAACGAACATAACTACAAAGTATTCACATTTCAGAAGAAAATTTTAGTTTAAAGAGAGAGACAATTCAACTTGAGATTGAAAATGTGCGATTTGCCTCTGAAGATGTTCATTTCTGTCTGATATTTTTGTGTTTCTTTAGGGAAACAGAGAGCTTTGAATCTCTGGCGATGAAGGTTATGATGGTGATGATGATGGCGTAAGTGGAGAAGTATGCCGGACTTCGAAAGCAGTACTCTGTGCCGTCTACTCGATGTGGGTCATGAGAGTGGGAGGGGCGGCGGTCGCGTATTGCGTCACTGCGATGGCGCGGAGCATCCCGCTGTTTGCGACTCTGCCTGTGTCGTGCATCAAGTTAATGGTCAACGCCACTGAGAAAACTGGGCCAGAGGTCACAGCGCCAGTTCTAGGCTGATCTTCCTTGAGTTATGGCTGCAGAAGCATTTGTCGGAATTGTGGACTACATATACGTGACTAATGGAGTTTCCAATAGCCCAAATATTAGTGAAGTACTTCAACAAACAGCGAATCCACAGTAGCCAATGTGTATTGTATTCTACTTTTAGAACTATATGCATGTCTTTTGCGTGGACGGTTTTTATTTTATTTTATTTCAATAGCATTGTTTGAGAATAGTTTCAGACTTACAATTACTTAAAAAATGCCAATTATGCTGAATATTTGACGTTAAGAATGTAAGCGAGGAAAAGCTTGGACAGCGTTTGAAATTGTTTTTTATGTTTGTTGCAAGTAGCTAAATGCTCTCATTAACATACACTGGATGAGAACAGTCTGGATAATTTGCTCTCCGTTTTAAGCAAAAGCTGCATTTTCAGGCATCTCAATGTTTATGACGACATATCCTTTGAACTGTGTCGTACAAAGACATGGTACGTTCAATCATATACGTAGGTGCAGTTTTCAAAATGTGTTGCGAATTGGGTCCTTAGTAAAGAAGTAATATGTTGGAATGTCGTGTCTGATATTGAAGTTTTATTGCGTGGACAGCGAAAATGTAAGGGATAAAATTTGTTGGGAGATTCTAAGTGCTATCTTTCTCAAATGCAAGACGAACATAGTTACGCTCCCTCAAGACACGTACACAATTTCTAACAGAATACTTGGATTACTTTGTTAAACCTTCAGAAGATTATGTATCTTACCGAACAGATTATAACAGCATTTAAATTTTAAACTCGCTAAATAATGTCATGATTTACCGAAAATCAATTTTTTGTTGCCCTGAAGCGGGTAGAAAGGCGACTGGCAACTCGGGTTGTTCACTATTAACCCCATTTGCCGTAGTGTTTTTATACGTTTCAACCGCACTGCTGCTACGGTCGTAGGTTCGAAATCTGCCTCGGGCACATGGACGAGTGTGATGTCCTTAGATTAGTTAGGTTTAAATTGTTCTAAGTCTAGGGGACTGATGACCTCAGATGTTAAGTCCCATAGTGCTTAGAGCCATTTGTACCATTTTTTAAATATCTTTCATGATCTACAAAACGATGTGGCCGATTAGACCCCATCCGATGCAAACCACAGGCGATCCGCAGAGATGGCCGTTAGGTGAACTCGTTGCGTCTCTGCAGCCGCAGGAAGCTCAATTTTGGTGGACAGCGGTGTCTTTGCTTATTGTTCTTCAATTGTTAAAAAAATAAATTAGTATCTGATCTGCATTTAAGATCAGTCCTGTGTCGACTTTGAAAAGGATACTATCTGTTGCCTTGTCTCTGAGATGGACTCTTAGTTTGTGATTTACCGCTCTTGTCGTGTGAACGGTATAAATATATAAATATTATAAATGTTGGAATTCAAGTGAAGAGTGAACTTGTTTGATATTTATTTATTTACAGATAGTTTACATGCGTGTCAGCTACCTAGAAACTAAAAGCAGACTGTAACTACGGCTCTCTACTTTCGTTTGGTAACTGTATGAAGGAGATAACGATTTTCAGATAACTAATTACTAAGATAAAGCTACTCACTAACGATTGTATTCACCAGATACTCTTAGTGTCGAAATTAAATGTGGCAGGAAGAGAACCACGTGCCACCGAAAGAAGTCGCTGTTTTGAGGCGACCTGCCTTCACTCAGGGCCTCTACAGCACCTTCACAGGGGTAACACCTAAAGCAAAATGATGGCGATTCAGAATAGCATTCATCCGGAACCGCGCTGCTGCTACCGTCGCAGGTCCGAATCCTGCGTCGGGCACGGATGTGTGTGATGTCCTTAGGTTAGTTAGGTTTCAGTAGTTTTAAGTTCTAGGGGACTGATGACCTCAGATGTTAAGTCCCATAGTGCTTAGAGGCATTTGAACCATTTGATTTCCAGAATAGCAATAATTTTCGATAATGTATTAATCGAAACTGTACAGGGTGGGGCAAATAAAGGTGGCCCAGAGAACAGAGTTACATCGTACAAAGAAACACAGGAGAGGCAAGGAAATACAGCGCTAACCGGACTAAGGCAGATATTGTAAGTGCCACCATTCATCTCTAGGCACTTTTGCGCCATGATCAGCAAGTTGCTGAAGGTGGATCAATCTGGACTGCTGGAATTGCTGCAGTCTCATCCAAAATGTTCTGCTGCAGTTCCTGAAGACTATGAGATTTGTTGCCATACACCTTAGACTTGAGGGTTCCCCATACAAAGTAATCGCACGTTGACAGACAAGGTGACTTGGGTGGCCAACTAGGGCCGTGACCAGACTGCACACCCAGGTGGAATATTCGTCCACATGATCGACGTGACTTGCCGGTCTCTTGGGACAGGCGTCGGGCTGATTTGGCAGGAGTCTGAAGAATTTTCTGGTGAACTGCAGCGACATTTTCTAGTGTGTGGGCGGGTTTGTTTTGGAATGTTTTTTGACTTGTTGAAAACAGACCCTTTCTGACGCCATTTTCGGACGAAGCGTTGCATGGCGCTCTTTGCTGGCACTTTGACACCATTAAAATTCTCAGCAAACTAGTGACCACACCGTTTCCTCGACTTTGTTGTCACATAATTTTCCACAACGAACTCCCATGCTTCACTTGGAGAGCCCTAGTTCCCTTTGTACTCCTCCACTCACACTGACACAACTTGCACTACGCTCTGAATCAGTGTTGATCAAGTGGTAGGCATATAGGTGGTGTGCGCGTCACGGGGTGTGGTTGTATACATACAGGGCTATTACAAATGATTGAAGCGATTTCATAAATTCACTGTAGCTCCATTGATTGACATATGGTCATATGTCTACTCCACCGACTCCTCGAGGCGCAAACACCCCAGTACCTTGCTTCAGAGATTAAAAACCTGTCATGTCATCACAATCGAAACACGAGGTCACTCTTATTTGGTATCCTAACTGTGCCCACTCACAAAACAAAAACTTTTGCAAACTCCTTCTCAGTTGCCGCTGTCCGCCTCTGGAACAAACTGCCCCTTACCTTGCGCAAAATTCAATCTCCTGCTGCTTTTAAGAAGAAGTTGAAGCATTTCCTACTATCATCCTCATAAAGTTCTCCACAAAATTACTGTACAAGGACAATCCCCTCATATGTCAAATAGCAAAGCTAGCGTCTCCTATGTTGCTCCTGAGATGCCTTCCTCTTCATCCATCTCTATTAGCCACGCAATATTCTTTTCCTTTATATTTCCTTAATTATGTTTCATCATGTCTCTCTATTCTTCTCCTCCCTTCACCATGAGTCTCCCTCATACTCCCTGCTGCCAGCACTCCTATCTCAAATCTGTCTGTTCAATAATGTCTAATTATAACAGTACTTGTGATCTAAGAATATAAACTCTATATGTATGTATTTTTCCAGGTGTACCTTTCAAATTGTTTATTTCACTTTTTGTACTAGATGTAGTTTAACATGCCTACTAAAACATATGAATGTAAAATAAGTAGAATGCCTGGTCAGATGTAAGAGAGGGCCTGATGGCCCTAATCTTGCCAGGTTAAATAAATCAATAAATAAAAATAAAATAAATAAAAAATATGGTCACGACACACTACAGATACGTAGAAAAACTCATCAAGTTTTGTTCGGCTGAAGCCGCACTTCAGGTTTCTGCCGCCAGAGCGCTCGAGAGCGCAGTGAGACAAAATGGTGACAGGAGCCGAGAAAGCGTATGTCGTGCTTGAAATGCACTCACATCAGTCAGTCATAACAGTGCAACGACACTTCAGGACGAAGTTCAACAAAGATCCACCAACTGCTAACTCCATTCGGCGATGGTATGCGCAGTTTAAAGCTTCTGGCTGCCTCTGTAAGGGGAAATCAACGGGTCGGCCTGCAGTGAGCGAAGAAACGGTTGAACGCGTGCGGGCAAGTTTCACGCGTAGCCCGCGGAAGTCGACGAATAAAGCAAGCAGGGAGCTAAACGTATCACAGCCGACGGTTTGGAAAATCTTACGGAAAAGGCTAAAGCAGAAGCCTTACCGTTTACAATTGCTACAAGCCCTGACACCCGATGACAAAGTCAAACGCTTTGAATTTTCGGCGCGGTTGCAACAGCTCATGGAAGAGGATGCGTTCAGTGTGAAACTTGTTTTCAGTGATGAAGCAACATTTTTTCTTAATGGTGAAGTGAACAGACACAATTTGCGAATCTGGGCGGTAGAGAATCCTCATGCATTCGTGCAGCAAATTCGCAATTCACCAAAAGTTAATGTGTTTTGTGCAATCTCACGGTTTAAAGTTTACGGCCCCTTTTTCTTCTGCGAAAAAAACGTTACAGGACACGTGTATCTGGACATGCTGGAAAATTGGCTCATGCCACAACTGGAGACCGACAGCGCCGACTTCATCTTTCAACAGGATGGTGCTCCACCGCACTTCCATCATGATGTTCGGCATTTCTTAAACAGAAGATTGGAAAACCGATGGATCGGTCGTGGTGGAGATCATGATCAGCAATTCATGTAATGGCCTCCACGCTCTCCCGATTTAACCCCATGCGATTTCTTTCTGTCGAGTTATGTGAAAGATTCAGTGTTTAAACCTCCTCTACCAAGAAACGTGCCAGAACTGGGAGCTCGCATCAACGATGCTTTCGCACTCATTGATGGGGACATGCTGCGCCGAGTGTGGGAGGAACTTGATTATCGGCTTGATGTCTGCCGAATCACTAAAGGGGCACATATCGAACATTTGTGAATGCCTAAAAAAACTTTTTGAGTTTTTGTACGTGTGTGCAAAGCATTGTGAAAATATCTCAAATAATAAAGTTATTGTAGAGCTGTGAAATCGCTTCAATCATTTGTAATAACCCTGTACATTCACGGCCTATCGTACCCACTCACCTGGTTCAAATGGTTCAAATGGCTCTGAGCACTATGGGACTTAACGGCTGAGGTCATCAGTCCCCTAGAACTTAGAACTACTTAAACCGAACTAACCTAAGGACATCACACACATCCATGCCCGAGGCAGGATTCGAACCTGCGACCGTAGCGGCCGCGCGGTTCCAAACTGAAGCGCCTAGAACCGCTCGGGCACACCGGCCGGCCACTCACCCGGGCGACTTTTATTTGCCCCATCCTGTATAGTAACTGTAGTGTAAAGACAGCGCATGACAATAGTAAGTGTCACTTACACTGATCTCTCTTTAACTCTGGTTATCCAGTGAACGATAACTATCATCACTTATAGGATCTCCAGTTTGCTTTTCTTGGCGGCGTCTGTTGACATGATCCTGATGCTGTCTTGAGGTACTGTTGATTCTGTACGATACTGACTTAGTGAAGACGTGTGCGCACTTACGTGCGCGTTCTGTGGATGGGTGACCACTTGGAAACTGGACCTCTGGTTGAGAAAAGAGTGGAAGGTCTAACCAGACGCTTAGACGAGCATGAGACGATATCACATACAAATTTCTTGACATCCACTGTCGCTTGGATAGTTGTAGAATACTTCTTAATAGATCATACGTGCACTACACAGTGCAAGAGGTTAAAAGATTTGTGGAGTACGTGTGTCATGTACATGTGTTTTTTTTTAATGAAGGGAAATTCCTCAGCAGGCCCGATAAGATGTGTTCTGACAACGCCAGTCGTCCTAGCATATCGGAGAAAGAAAAAAGCTTCTATGAATGGATTCTGGAACTAATCTCACTTATAAAAGGTAACAATGTCTACATAGGACTAGGAACAGAAAGCTGGCTCAATCCGGATATCAACGGCAATGAAATTCTAAATTCCGATTAGGAATGTAGATTGAGCGCCAGTGATTGAGGCGTGACTATAACCACAAAAAATACAATAATGTTTAGTGAGACCAGTGTAGATTCCGCGAGCGAAATAATGTGGGTGAAGACAAGTGTTAAAGGTGGATGAAATATAGTTATCAGATGCTTTTATAGATCCCCTGCCTCAGCAGCAGAGTGGCGGAACAGTTGAGGAGAAACTTAGAGAACATTTTGCGTAAATTTTCTGGTGATATTATAATTTTAGGTGGAGATTTTAACTTAGCAACTATATGCACAGAGACTCAAGTGATTAGGACGTATAATAGGGACAGAGAATGATGTCAAATTGTTCTAAGCGCTTTATTCGAAAATATCATTGAGCTTTTAATCAGAAAACTGACGTGAGAAGATAACATCTTAGATATTTTCGTGAGAAACAGATCCGAACTTTTCAATTTTGTCAGCGTAGGTCAGGGAGTCAGTGATTACAAGTTCATTACAGCATCACTGACTACGACTGTAAATAAGAATATAAAGAAAAGTTCAAATGGTTCAAATGGCTCTGAGCAATATGCAACTTAACTTCTGAGGTCATCAGTCGCCTATAACTTAGAACTAATTAAACCTAACTAACCTAAGGACATCACACACATCCATGCCCGAGGCAGGATTCGAACTTGCGACCGTACCGTCGCTCGGCTCCAAACTGTAGCGCCTAGAACCGCACGGCCACTCAGGCCGGCATAAAGAAAGGTAGGAAGGTCTTTCTACTTAGCAAGAGCGGCAAGACACAGATTTCAGACTAACCGAGCGCTCAGCATGAAAATTTCGTTTCCAGCACTAACAACGTTGAGAAACAATGGACAAACTCTTTAGACAGATATGTGCCGAGCAAAGTTGTGAGGGATGTAAAACAACCACCGTCTTTCGACAGCCGTGTTAGGAAGCTGCTACGAAAGGAAAGAGAGCTTCACTGTAAATTTAAACGTAACCAAAGCCTTACAGCACAAGCAAAAATTTAACCTAGCCAAAATTAGCGTAAGGGGTATGCGTTCAACGAATTTGGAAGTAAAATTGTGTCCACCGACTTGAGAGGGTATCCTAAAATCGTTTGGTCTTATGTTAAATCGTTAAACGGATCGAAGACATCTATTCAGATACTCTGTGACCATAACGGCACTGAAGAGGCGGACGACACAGCAAAGGTCCAAGTACTAAATGTCCTTTTCCAAGACTGTTTCACTTCATGGAGGAAGATCGCACTGTAGTGCCTCCCTTAAATCGTCACACTAACGACAAAATGGCTGATATCGAAATAAGTGACAAACGGATAGAAAAGTAACTGAGATCGCTGAAAAGAGGGAAGGCCACTGCACATGACGGTATATCAGGCTAACAACGATCATGTGAAATCTAGCTCACCCTTTCCGTCTACGAGACCCAGAAATCAGTGGATATTGGCGCCTTGGTAGATGTCGTGTTCCTTGACTTCTGGAAGTCATTAGAGAGATGGTTACCGGACTGAAGAGTTTCTAGCAAACAACACAGCATGTGATTCTGATCGGAGAGAAGTTTTCGGACGTAAAAATAATTTCAGGCGTTCCACAGGGAAGTGAGGGAAGTGTTATAGGACCATTACTTTTCGCAATATAAGTAAATGAGCTAGTAGATAGCGTCGGTACTTTCATGAGACTTTTCGTGGATGATACTTTTGTATACATAGAAGGAATCAAGGAAGATTGGGTTTAGCGTCCCGTCGACATCGAGGTCATTAGAGACGGAGCGCAAGCTCATTTTGTGTCAAGGATGGGGAAGCAAGTCAGCCGTTCCCTTGCAAAGGAACCAATCTAGCATTTGCCTGTAGCGATTTAGGGAAATCTCGCAAAACCTACATCTGGATGGCCTGGCATGGGTCTGAAACGTCATCCTCACGACGCTAGAAAATCGTGGTGAAATTCAGGAAGGCTGCAGAGGATAGACGCTTCGCATGGTGCAGGGGTGGCAATCGACCCTCAACAAATGTAACATACTGCGGATACATAGACAGGAAAACCATACAAGATACTTGCTCGATCAATGCTTGAATATTGCTTGTCAGTATGGGATTTGTGCCAGGTAGGATTGATAGAGGAAATAGAAGAAGAGTAGCGCGTTTCGTTACCGGTCCATACAGTCAGCACAAAAACGTCACAGAGATGATCAACCAACTCCAGTGGCAGACGTTGGAAGAGTGGCGTTTTGCATCACGTTGTGGTTTACTGGTAGCAGTTCCAAGAATGTACGCTACTAGGAGAATCAACAAAAATATTGCTTCCTGCCAAGTGTATGTCGCGACAAGACCATGAAGATAAAACCGGAGAGTCTCGAGCCCCATGGAGGCTTACCGGCAATCATTCTTCCCGCGAATTACTCGCGACTGGATCAGGAAAGGGAGAAAGTGACACTGGTACAGAAAGTACCCTCCACCACACATCACAAGGTGGTTTGTGGAGCATAGATGTATACGCAGGCGTAGACGTATGACGGATCACGAAATAAACCTTGCATTAAAACTTCCTGGTTGATTGAAAACTGTGTGCCGGACCGAGATTCGAACTCGGGAACTTTGCCTTTCGCGGGCAAGTGCTCTACCAACTGAGCTAATCAAGCACGACTCACGCCCCGTCCTCACAGCTTTACTTCCACCAGTACCTCGTCTCCTACCCTCCAAACTTTACAGAAGCTTTCCTGCGAACCTTGCAGGACCAGCACTCCTGAAAGAAAGGATATTGCCCAGACATGGCTTAGCCACAGCCTGGGGAATGTTTCCAGAATGAGATTTTCACTCTGCAGCGGAGTGTGCACTGATATGAAACTTCCTGGCAGATTAAAACTGTGTGCCGGACCGAGACTCGAACTCGGGACCTTTGCCTTTCGCAGGCAAGTGGTCTACCATCTGAGCTACCCAAGCACGACTCACGCCAGTACTGGCGGAAGTAAAGCTGTGAGGACGAGGCGTGAATCGTGCTTGGGTAGTTCAGATGGCAGAGCACTTGCCCGCGAAAGGCAAAGGTCCCGAGTTCGAGTCTCGGTCCGGCATACAGTCCTGAGCTACCCAAGCACGACTCACGCCAGTACTGGCGGAAGTAAAGCTGTGAGGACGAGGCGTGAGTCGTGCTTGGGTAGTTCAGATGGTAGAGCACTTGCCCGCGAAAGGCAAAGGTCCCGAGTTCGAGTCTCGGTCCGGCACACAGTTTTAATCTGCCAGGAAGTTTCATATCAGCGCACACCCCGCTGCAGAGTGAAAATCTCATTCTAAGTCCTGTATTGTTACGTCCTCTCTGGAGGCTGGCCTTGACACAGTTGCACCTGAGATACAGGTAGCTCGCCACTCTTCTATTTATATGTGGGTTCTGCATCTTCCGATGGAGGTAGCACCATCTAAATTTATTTACTGATTTCTTACATACTAATAATTAAAATCTCGGTCCCTTCTTAACTGCACTTGCTTCAGAAATAGATATTTCGAGGTTCACGGTCTGCAGCACTAGCACAGTTTCTGGAATCTGGAGACCGACGCGAAGCTGAAAAGTTCAAACTGAGTAACTTCAGCAGTTCGTCAGATATTTGCACTGATACGTGTAGGACATTGTGCTGCTATCAGCACTATATGGCTACCGGCTCCGAAGTTCCGCCCATAGGTGAGGGCGAACGCTGCTACAACGCCAGTGTCCAGTCTTCTGGTTCCTTTTGGTCGTAATGCAGCAACGTGTCTCGGAGAACTGCCCTCGGGTCCACAGAAGTAGGTTCTGGCACTCCGCAACGCTTATTACTCCGCACATTTCTACGTCTCGACCTTCACTTATCTATCTTTCTTTACTGAGACTCAGTGTCGTTCTTCTGTTGTTTTTGAGCTAAATCTCTAGTTTCCTCCTAGACACCTTCCCAGCTAATTAGTTTGACGTATGTCACTTAGATTTATCCCATGATATTGTGTATAGTAGCACCCCACGTGTCAGCTCTACCTTGTTAGATGATGTCTCTGAAATGAACAGTTCCGAGCATCATGGTCCCGCGTTCCAATTTCTTCCCGTTCACAGTTACTGTTAATTCGATGTCCTATAGTGTTTAGATATGTTCAGGTAAGGTTCTTGTTCTGTAACAAAGTAGAACGTACAAATCGCTTCAGGCAAATGCCGGGATGGTTCCTTTGAAAGGGCACGGCCGATTTCCTTCCCCATCCTTCCCTCACCCGAGCTTGCGCTCCGTCTCTAATGACATCGTTGTCGACGGGACGTTAAACACTAATCTCCCTCCTCCTCCTAGAACGTACATAACTTGAAGTATTCTCACACACTGGGAAATAACTCCAGATGTTGTTGTTGTTGTGGTCTTCAGTCCTGAGACTGGTTTGGTGCAGCTCTTCATGCTACTCTATCCCGCGCAAGCTGCTTCATCTCCCAGTACGTACTGCAGCATACATCCTTCTTAATCTGCTTAGTGTATTCATCTCTTGGTCTCCCTCTACGATTTTTACCCCCCATGCTGCCCTCCACCACTAAATTGGTGATCCGTTGATGCCTCAGAACATGTCGTACCAACCGATCCCTTCTTCTAGTCAAGTTGTGCCACAAACTCCTCTTCTCCCCAGTTCTATTCAATACCTCCTCATTAGTTATGTGATCTACCCACCTAATCTTCAGCATTCTTCTGTAGCACCACATTTCGAAAGCTTCTATTCTCTTCTTGTCCGAACTATTTATCGTCCATGCTTCACTTCCATACATGGCTGCACTCTATACAAATACTTTCAGAAACGACTTCCTGACACTTAAATCTATACTCGATGTTAACAAATTTCTCTTCTTCAGACACGCTTTCCTTGCCATTACCAGTCTACATTTGATACCCTCTCTACTTCGACCATCATCAGTTATTTTGCTCCCCAAATAGCAAAACTCCTTTACTACTTTAAGTGTCTCATTTCCTAATCTAATTCCCTCAGCGTCACCCTACTTAATTTGACTACATTCCATTATCCTCGTTTTGCTTTTGTTGATGTTCATCTTATATCCTCCTTTCAAGAGACTGTCCATTCCGTTCAACTGCTCTTTCAAGTCCTTTGCTGTCTCTGACAGAATTACAATATCATCGGCGAACCTTAAAATTTTTTTTTCTTCTCCATGGATTTTAATACCTACTCCGAACTTTTCTTTTGCTTCCTTTACTGATTGCTCAATATAGAGATTGAATAACATCGGGGAGAGGCTACGGCACTGTCTCACTCCCTTCCCAACCACTGCTTCTCTTTCATGTCCCTCGACTCTTATAAGTGCCATCTGGTTTCTGTACAAATTGTAAATAGTCTTTCGTTCGCTGTATTTTACCCCTGCCACCTTCAGAATTTGAAAGAGAGTATTCCAGTCAACATTGTCAAAAGCTTTCTAAGTCTACAAATGCTAGAACCGTAGGTTTGCCTTTTCTTAATCTAGCTTCTAAAATAAGTCGTAGGGTCAGTATTGCCTCACGTGTTCCAACATTTCTACGGAATTCAAACTGATCTTCCCCGAGGTGGGCTACCACCAGTTTTTCCATTCGCCGGTAAAGAATTCGCGTTAGTATTTTGAAGCCGTGACTTATTAAACTGATAGTTCGGTAATTTTCACATCTGTCAACACTTGCTTTCTTTGGGATTGGAATTATTATATTCTTCTTGAAGTCTGAGGGTATTTCGCCTGTCTCATACATTTTGATCACCAAATGGTAGAGTGTTGTCAGGACTGGCTCCCGCTAGGCTGTAAGTAGTTCTAATGGAATGCTGTCTACTCCTAGGGCCTTGTTTCGACGTAGGTCTTTCAGTGCTCTGTCAAACTCTTCACGCAGTATTATATCTCCCATTTCATCTTCATCTACATCCTCTTCCGTTTCCATAATATTGCCATCAAGTACCTCGCCTTCATACAGACCCTCTATATACTCCTTCGACCTTTCTGCTTTCCCTCGTTTGCTTAGAACTGGGTTTCCATCTGAGCTCCTGATATTCATACAAGTGGTTCTCTTTTCTCCAAAGGTCTCTTTAATTTTCCTGTAGGCAGTATCTGTCTTACCCCTAGTGAGATAAGTCCCTACTTCCTTACATTTGTCCTCTAGCCATCCCTGTTTAGCCATTTTGCACTTCCTGTCGATCTCATTTTTCAGACGTTTGTATTTCTTTTTGCTCGCTTCATTTACTGCATTTTTATATTTTCTCCTTTCATCAATGAAATTCAATATTTCTTCTGTTACCCAAGGATTTCTACTAGCCCTCGTCTTTTTACCTACTTGATCCTCTACTGCCTTCACTACTTCATCCCTCAAAGCTACCCATTCTTCTTCTACTGTATTTCTTTCTCCCATTTCTGTCAATCGTTCCCTTATGCTCTCCCTGAAACTCTGTACAACCTCTGGTTCTTTCAATTTATCCAGGTCCCATCTCCTTAAATTGCCACCTTTTTGCAGTTTCTTCGTTATTGTTCCGTCGTTGTAACCGGGGAGGACTGCAATTATTACTAATTTGGCTGAAGGTTCCCAATCAGTTGTTAATATCCTACCTTCTTTCTCAATATGGAAAAGGCAGTTGGTGGAATCATTTAATTTGTCACAATTTTGAAGAGGATTTCCCAGAATTTTAACTGGAACTTATTTTTAAGACAGGATTCCAAGTAATCCAACATCAAATGAAACAACAAGTTTACTGTTACCAGTCACCGTTTTATTTTATTTTTTCCACGACGCGTTTCGAAGGTTTAAACCTCCATCATCGGGTGGATTTACATTAGTTAGTATTACATATGTATGTATGTTATAGTAGATACTCTAAAACACTCAATAATGGCAAAGCAATCACAACACAAAAAACAAAAGGAAAATAACATCTTCCATACAATCCCCTTTCTGGGTAACATTTCATACCAGATTGCCAATGTCTTCAAACGGAAAGGCATAAGCATATCCTTTACAACAGGCAACAAGATTGGACAGAAGTTACCCCACAACATCGGCACACGAAACCCACTTCATCACACAGGTGTGTACAAAATTGAATGTCTGGACTGTGACTGCTTCTACATAGGCCAGACAGGCAGATCATTTGAGATTAGGTTCAAGGAACACATGGCAGCACTAAAAAACAAAAAATACCACATATCAGCAATAGCTACCCACCTACATGAAACAAAACACCATGTTAACAACATAAGTATTAGCATCCTACACATCCAACTAAAAGGCAGAAAACTAGACATCCTTGAAACACTCCAAATATACAAACATCAAATGAAACAACCAGAATCCATCTTAAATGACAATATTTACAACAGTATCATTTCTGTTTTCAGCAACTGCCTACACTCTTAAACACACACACACACACACACACACACACACACACACACACACACACACACACACACACACACACACATGTGCACACATCCTAATATTTACCATAAATATTGACAGCCGCCAAGAGTACAAGAGATTGACCTCATTCACAGATAATTCATCACACCAACAGCTTGTACCTACAGTTTTAAGCTGACAAGGGGTACATCAACTACTGGCACAAATGTATATCTATCTGCATATTTTATAACATTAACCAGTGTATTACCCCAACCTGTAGGCAGCTAATACATGCAAAATGTAATCTTAAGACTCCTTGCCATGTAAATGTTTACTCTCATATAATCACTCCTTCCTCTCTCTCTCTCTCTCTCTCTCTCTTTCTTTCTTCAAAGAGTGTCATCTAATTTATGATTTTACTGCTGTAGCCAATATGATCATTGTAATTCAAGCCTGTAACATTTCACCTAATTGTTATTAGCAAGTATGAAGTTTAAGCGATTTTAACATTTCACCTGATTGCATAAACGAGTACGAATGTTTAGCTGTTTTAACCTTTCAAAATTGGATTTATATACCACCTGAAGTACACACACAAATATCCGACACCCCAAAACAAACACCCCCAAATAGTTTAAACGATTGTTCTGTAATAATGTTGTTACGATGTATATTCTTTGCACTTTGCGATTATGTCTTCTCTTCTGCTGTACGAACCTTGCACCCAGCTGATTCCAGACGCCATATTTGTTTACAAATGTGGCAGTATATATGTGAAGTGTTACGACAGAAAAAGGAACCTGTGACCACTGGAGGTACTCTACTTTACTTATTAGAGTTTACCATTAGATATCAGTTTAATTTTTTGTCAAAAGTTATCCAAAACCATATTCTGAAATAGTGTCTTGTTTCCCCACTAGGCAGTGCCACAAGTTCCTCCAAAATCGTAACACAACATACACACATATGTAATACTAACTAATGTAAATCCACCCGATGATGGAGGTTTAAACCTTCGAAACGCGTCGTGGAAAAAATAAAATAAAACGGTGACTGGTAACAGTAAACTTGTTGTTTCATTTAATGTCAGTAACAGTCACGGTAAAGCCTAATCTAAAAATGTTCGCTTTTAAAGTTAATCCAACATCATTTTTGTTATGAGGCCTGTATCTAATTGTTTAAGAACCCTATAATTTTATTGTTTTCAGGTACGTTCTTTTACTTCAAGGTCCTTCTAATACCACCTCCTTGCAGGTCTTATTCTCTGTCTAGGGCTTTGTATGACTCTGCTACATGGTGTTCTGTAGTCTTTCCTTTTTCAATTGCTATGGGTATTGCATTGTCCATTGTCATTTGAATAGGATATACCCATCTTTTCTGCTTTTCTATCCACATAAAATCTTATTTTGACAACTGAATATATCAAACTGCCGTAAACTCCAGTTTTTTTCCTGATGTTATGATCACTCGACGTTAGTGCTGTGTTGGAGCCCTTTGCCCTCTCACATAGCAACCAGTCTGACATCAGCATCAAGTGGGTGGTCCAGGCAACAAAGCTACAGAGGCCACTCCAGCAGATGTCAGCCGGAAGGTTTCGCTGGCTCACTAGGCCGGCATATGGCACTGTTATCACCATAAGAGATCACTGGCCCCGTAGACCTACTTGCCTCCAAGGGGTCACGTGGCCGCAAACAGATCCGGCTGTATCCTGGCATCTTCAGGGTATTTAGGCCAGTGCCTGGGCTAAGTTAGGCAGTTCATTTCTAATGAGTAGTCTGGGCCAGGCACAAACTGCAGTAACAGTTCAAGGTACCAGCAGGATCTTTGGTGCCATATTCCAACCAGCAACATCGTCTGCATGTAGCAACCAGTTCCATCACCAGGTTTCACCTTGATATGGCCTCTGCACTGAGCACATGTATGGAATTTGGACTGGCCACCGTAGTGCTTCGTGTTATTAACTTTTTCATTCCAAAGTGATCTCATGAATTACCTTTGATATTTTATAACAAACAGTTATTGTGCCATTCTACTGCAACTCTGACTTAATCACATATTTAATAACTTATGCCAAGGAGGAGATGTGAGTTCTTCTGTTTACCATTAACGTTGCTCTGGAGTGTCTTCTTATTGCACCTCCAGCAGCACGGTATGTGTCACCTGGTGATGAGGTATTTTTTGTTGAACTCATTTTTTCATGTGTGTGCTACATCCCAGGTAGCTGGTGTTTTCTGTCGTATATGTTCCAAGTGTTAAGTGAAGTGACATATACTTTCCATTCCAGCAGAGTTACAGCATGGCTAAGCCAATGGACATTACCATCCAAGTGTTACAGCTTAAACAGTATACGCAACAAACACTCCAACCGTATCTGGAGAAAATGCCTGCCTTCAACAAAATGCTTCCGGCCGGGGTGGCCGAGCGATTCTAGGCGCTACAATCTTGAACCGCGCGACCGCTACGGTCGCAGATTCGAATCCTGCCTCGGGCATGGATGTGTGTGATGTCCTTAGGGTAGTTAGGTTTAAGTAGTTCTAAGTTCTAGGGGACTGATGACCTCAGAAGTTAAGTCCCATAGTGCTCAGCGCCATTTGAATCATTTTTTGAACAAAATGCTACTGGAAATCTCCAGTCGCCTACTACGCATGGATATAATAGTGAAAGGATTCCGAAAAGCGCTCCTGTCATTCCAGACATTTGACAAAAGGTCGAGCTGTGGGAAAACACGCAGCTTGGACAAAATTTCCTGGTGCATAGCACCGCAGGTGATGTTCAGCAGCGCGCATTCTTTTCGGCCTGTACAGGCACTGAAATGTACCATTTACTGCAGCAATTCAAAGCAGAAGTCGAGCCATACGCCTTTCCACGCCTTTCCCTATGAACGATTGAAATCACGCTAACTAAACTATTTTGATTCCCAATCATATGTCGTGGCTGTCCATCACGGGTTCATCAGATGCCATAAGCTCAGTTCACAAGCGTATAGGGAGTGTACAGAAAGGTTACTGGATCTGTGCAGAGACTGCCGTTTTCAGTATGCAAACCCCCAGTGCAAACAATCATACACTGCTTCTTTAGTTTGGGATATGATCCTCATACACCCGCCTGATGAGGAACGCTGCAATGGTCTCCTTAAGCTTAAGGCCCCTCTTTGGATACGTGTGTTTCCATAATTAGGGCTTTTGAACAATATATTAGATCAGCAGGTGTGGAGAATCCGTCTCAGGTATTTGCCACCCACATGACTCCAGGACTCCACTCTAGGCCGAATTGCTCACAACAGGCACACACACAGGTGACGCTTTCAATAGCTACAGCCTGCAGTAATTCTTTCACGACACATCAGCGTGAAGATTGCTACTGTTGCCGAGTCAAATGCTTGGCCTGTGGGAAAATGGGGACCTAAGACGGAAGCTTGTCAATCATCTTTCAAAGGGAAAGTGGAATTAGCTCGACTGGACCCTCTTGATTCTGGATCAGATGGGGTGCCTGGTGTTTTCCTTTCTGCTGTACTGCATTTCCTGGATGTACTCCCTATCTCAGATAGCCTTTTATCGGTGATATTTGTTGGAAATGCCATTCCAATGGTTTTTCAATTTGATGCAGGTTCATCAACGACTAATGTCAGTTGGGAAATGTACTGCTGCCTGAGCTTCCCTCCTCTCCAGGCATTCTTCACACAATTCATAACCTACAACAACGACACCATCACATTCATTATAGTCAAGGGTCAGATTAGTGCACAATTTCAGATCCAGACATACTCATTTACAGCATACCTCATTGTGGTTGATACGACTTGGGCTATGAGCGTTCTACGGTTAGGCCTGTTTAATCTCCTAGAGTTGGAAGTCCACGCTTCTGCTAACAGTGTCCAACCATTTGTAGTCAGTTCACTAGCGATTTGTGGAGACTTTGAAACAATGATTATCTTTCAATGCTTCTTACAGTACCTTATGTGATAGGTGCCGGGGAATGGCCAACTGCTAAGACAACATTACTGTAACTGGCAAAACTAATCATGTTTTAGCCACCGACCTCTATTCTTTATTTGACCTGTTCAGTGGACCAATCTCAAGTTCTATTTTCTTTTTTTACTACAAGAAGAGCATCACAGATATCGTCCCCACTGCATTACGTCCACAACATCCAGAATCTCCCAGTCCCTGAAGACACTAAACGACTAAAATCCAACACCACTACTAATGAAAATTAATTCCTCAGGTGGCAGGTATCATAGACCCACTCCATCAGTTGCTGTGGACTCCTGCATGCGACAAGGCTTTCTATTCTTCATCCCACATGTCTCAGAGCCTACGACCTTAATTGTGGTAACGGATGTACTGTGCTACAGCTTGGCAGTGGACCTGTCGCACGAATTCAGTGAAGTGAAATACCCTATTGCGTTAGTGTCCAAGACACTAACACAAGTGCATCGTAATTACAGCCAAATAGAGAAGGAAACCCTGGCTCTGTAGTTCCAAGTGTATGGCAGACATTTTACTCTATTAACTAATCATAAACCTGTTTTGTCACTCTTTAGGGCCAATTCAAACATTCCAACCAGAACAGCGTGATGTCTCCAGTGATGATGATGTTTGGTTTGTGGGGCGCTCAACTGTGCGGTTATCAGCGCCCGTACAAAGTTACAATCTCTGCTCAGTCCTCAGTCTAATCTCGCCACTTTCATGAATGATGATGAAATGATGAGGAAAACACAAACACCCAGTCATCTCGAGGCAAGTGAAAGTCCCTGACCCCAACAAGAATCAAACCCGGGACCCCGTGCTCGGGAAGCGAGAACGCGACCGCGAGAGCACGAGCTGCGGACGTGATGTCTCCAGTGATGGGGATTGTTCCTATAAGGGAACACCCATGACACACTGTATAGGTCCATAGTGCAACAGACCAATGTCTCTTGGACAAGACCCAGAGTTTGACTTGGGGCCAGAGGTTTGTTTCCACAGGGATACCGAAACAGAAGAAGCAGGAACTAGCTTCACCTTGGATTCAGCAGTTGTTGCACACCAATATTTAGGCAATCTAATCATTGGGGAAGTACTTCGATTAGTGGACCATGGTTACCCAGCGACATACAAACAACTAGGCCACCCTGATGTCTGAGCATACTGGTATCGTCGAAACGGCGTGTCAACTCTCGGCGGCGTCTTATTGCTTCAGGGGGACAATGGTTGCACCAGGTCCTCAGATAAAACGTCCAGACACTCCTTCATGAAGGTCTTTAGCTTAATTTCCTGACCAAATGACTAGATTACCAACACTGCTATTGGAGAGGCATTTACAACAATATTAATAAAATGGTTACAGCACGCCCTGCCTGTCAGACTAAACAGTTAGCTCTGGCTCGGCGAAATTTTCCATGGCCAGATGCATCGTCGTCATGGTCTCGCTTCCGCTTGGACTTTACTGGTCTTTTCTTGGGATACTCCTGTTAATTGTCATTGATGCAGCGGCAATTTTCTTTATGTGTCTTCTCGTATGAGTCTTCGACATCGTCGGTGAAAACAATACAACCACTAGCTCGCGTTTTTTCCACTGATGGGCTCCCAGAAACCACCGTGAGAGACAACGGACTCCTCCCCCCATTTAGATCTGCAGAATTTGGCACTTCTTGTTCAGAAAGTGGTATCACCTGTGTGTGCATGGCACCCTTACATCTAGCATCCAACGATCTTGTGAGAGGTTTGTCTGTATGTTCAAGATACAAATCACCAGCTGCACCAGCATCATGCATTGGATGAGGCACTCACATCGTATTTAGCCTCCTACCACTCGTCCCTATAAAATGGTTCTAGTGTGGCCGAAAAACTGTATGGTGGGATGCACCGATCGCAACTCTCAATTATTCACCTGACTGTCATTTGTCCCTTCCTGGTGACCGAGCTGCCGCCAGTATTCCCTACAGCATTATGTCTGGTTATTCGTCTTCTCCAAGGGCCACCACCATAGTGTGCTGGTGATTATAACGCGTCTGTTAGGTCAGACAATAGTAGAAGTGCAACTTCAAAATGGCTTCAGATGCCACAAACATATCACTGAAGTGTGCTCCTGCAGTGTGCCAACCCCTCCAACTAGAAATCTTCCACAGTTTTTTGATCCAGAGTCAGACACATTGACACCCAGAACCATTAACAAAATGTCCAGCTGCCACCATAACAGGCTATGTGGTCTCCCAATGCCACTGAGGTTGGCTCTCCCGTAACCTAGGTGCCCACACGATAGATGTCGACAACTGTCCTCAGAGTTCACCGCTTTTGCAGGCCGCTGGTGGGAAGACCATCACTCCCTGATACTTAGAGGTGTGCCACACCCTCTCGTTCAGCGGGAATGGCAGGGGTACTACTGCAGAGCCGTTCACTCTCTGACATAGCAACCAGTCTGGCATCAGTGTCAAGTTGTTGTCCTAGAAAGCAAAGCCTCAGGCGCCACTGCAACAGAAAGCCAGAAGTTTTTTTGTGAACGTTAAGTCAGTAGGCATCAGCGTGATCACCACAAGAGGTCAATGGCCGTCAGACCTTCTTGTCTGTGTGGGAAACATGGGTACATATAGGTCCAGATATATCCTGGTACCTTCACGGTATTTAGGCCAATACCTGGCCTGTGCCAGACTGTTCATTCCTGTTGAGCTCCCTGGGGCAGGCACTCATCACATTAGCAGTTCATCACTCAGAATCTTTCTAAGGAAACCGCAAGATCTTCGTGCTGAATTCCAACCAGCAACACCCTCTGCATGGAGCATCCAGTGCCATCACTGGGCTTTGCCACAATGTGGCCTTTGCACTAGAAACATGTGTGGACTTTGGTAATGAATATCCTAGTGCTTCATGTTGTCAACTTTTTCATTCGAATTCAGCAATTAATTTTGATATTTCTTGGGGCTGTCAGAGCAATGAACAATTATTGTACCATTTAAGTACCATTTTGTCTTAAACATATACTGTCAAAGTAAAAAATTACTCCAAGGAGAAGATCTGAGTTCCTGTGTTTACTAATAAACTTGTTCTGCATTGTTTGCATGAGTTGTTTTGTTGCTGCACCTCTAATGGCGCGGTACATGTCAGTAAGACAGTCGCCAACCTGTCATGGTATTAAATCAGACAAGGGGTTATTATTAGGACTTGTCATTGAACCGCTTGTCTGTTTGTGTGTAAAGGAAGCTTCTGATATGAAGTTGTTTATTGGCTTGACCGTGTGTATGTACACTGGATTACTAGTTTCAACAGGACTAACCTACCATTTTCAGATCAACAGAGTACAGGATCTGAAGATGGCAGCTTAGTCCTGTCAAAATCAGTAATCCAGTCTACATACAAGTGGCCAAGACAATAAAAAACTTCATATTACAAGCTTTCTTTATACTGAATCTCGTAGTTTATCGTTCTCCAGCTGACAGTGTTTAAACTGTTTGGTTGTGACGTGCAGGTAGTTTGACTGGTTCATTCATTACAAGAAATCTGGTTCTTCTATTGCATCTTGGTAGTACAATCGCCTTTCATTTGTTCTCCCACTACGCAACAGTCGGATTTGGCAGGGGCGTTCACAATAAAAATCTGTTTGCCCCTGTGTCCGAGTACTGCTGCATTCTTTACATGTTCAACGTGTGTATGTTTACTGTAAGTATATATTAGAAATGTAGTATCTGCCCATTTCGTCTAAATTTCTGCAGTTACTGCATGTTCATCGCAAAGTTGATCAAATTCTACTACAATGATTCTCCTATTGTAGTATTTGCAGTTTTTATTACAACAACTAAATACACAAGAAATACAATAGCAGTGACCGAGCACCAGAGCTACACAGGCATTTGGAAACAATACCAGAGGAATACATGTCCACGCCAAGTCCAGTAACAGGCAAAACTCGTTGCAGCAAACTCATGGAGCAGTCCTTGTACACCAGGTGAACATTCGCTGAGCAGAAATGATGCAAGAGAGTGAGGCCACGTTGGCAACTTGCAGTTGGGGCCATCCACCTGTTGGCGGTGCTGGCAGTGAGTGATGCAGGCCCTCTCATTTTGATCTCTCAACAGCGCCAAATACGAACTCTGCTGCTATGACAAAAGCAGATGCTATACTACACTCCAACCGAAAGGGAGACTTTCCTTACACAGCTTGATCAATAGATGAATGAAACAAACTGCGTTAGGGAGAAATTTCGAATAACAACAGACTTTACCCAGAAACGATTGGAGTTCCCTCAGGTTCCGCATTTTAGGTGCATTATGAATCACTCTTATATGGTGCGCCGTAGCTTTGATGCTCTATTTCGAAAGGAGGCTTCTGAAATATTCGATTCTGTTTGGAAAATCTTAAATTTTTGCAGGTTGCACCTAACACCCACTTCTTCCAAATTTAGTGAACAGAAACCGGACATTAGCGAGATGGTTCCATGACGATAATTTCATCAAGACAGTTTGCCCAACATGGAAAAACTTGCATTAACTGTTCTAAATTTTTCTGGAAAATGCTGGGAGCGCCTGCAATGACGAACGCAGATACATATAACGGTAGTACCAGAAAAGTGGTTTACGACCATAATCTGCGGAGAGGTGAAGCTGATAGTACACCAGTTTTTGAGAAACACTCATCGCCCACCAATTTTGGAAGTATTTCCTCAGGGTGGAGAAAAGGGTAGCTTTCTAGCAATAACTGGACGTTAGCGGTGGACTTAAAACCACACATAAATGAAGTCTCCCCATAGGCCTTCGGATTACAGCTAAATGTGTAGCCTATTGGCTAGATGGAATGTGTTGTTTAATGCCCAGGCCATGAAACCTGTCCTATTCTTACTTGGCCACTGGCTGCAGAGCAAATAGAATAGTCCGAGCACGATAAAATCTGGGAATCGTCGTCGGTTTAAGGGTGATGTGGATCTTTTGCCCCTTGTAGCTGCACCGAAATAGTCATCCAAATTCATAGCAGAGGTCGTCTAATACCTGGAACGGGATGAATTCGGAAACGAGATGTATGACATCATGAATTTGGAAACCATAGGCCGTCAAATATCGAGACCAAAAGTATTTTCGGACGTCGCAGTGTCGACGGCCAAAACCGTGACTGCTCTCGTAACATCTTGATACTCAACGTCGACCGTGCATTGGTGTTGAACAGCGGATGAAAGAGAAGGGCGATTCAAACCATGATACTTTTCCAAATTCTTGAGGCACAAAGAACGCCCAGTGTTGAAATGGAAACAGAACGAGTGCAGTTGAATTTCCAGATCATGCTGGGAACAATGAGCTCCCATCTGTGCACTGGCGTGACACTATGTTGGGCATGTGCTCAGGAACAATCAGGACACGAGGGGAAAAAGCGCTGGGAAGAGCCACAGAACGATTGCGAATGTGTCGAAGAAGAGGAAAACGACGAGGGTATCGGTGAATGATGCCTTTGCTGTGGAACCGCTGCAGCGGACTGCTGCTACGTCCATTAAGTCTTCAACTTGTTCAGCCTGACACACTTCGTATATCTGACCGACAGCCAGGACCTCCTCGCCTGTGGGATCTACGAAACGCAACCCCTCGTGATGTACCTTTCGGTCTGTAGAAGAACGGACAATGACGTCGCATATCAGAGTCGGCATAGGGCTGTTTACAGTCGGCGCAAATAAATCTCCATTTCCGACTTAAACACCGGAGGTTGATTACCGATGCTTGATAGGACTGGCCCGGTTTTCTTTGTCACTGGTGAAACTTGATGTGGGAAGTTACAATCTGTGTTTGCTTAGGATAATAAGCTCTGAGCAACTCACGCATTTCAGAAAACGACATCGCTGCTACTCAGTTAACACAGCTAGTTTCTTAAGGTAATAGAACGTTTATGACTCGATCCAAGAAAATAAAGAGGACTTTTCCAAAGTCTGGTCCTTTACCAGGAACACTGCAAAATGCTGTTGCAAATGTTGCACGTAAGAGTCCTGAACTTCCTTTGTCTCTTGAAACCGTGGGAAAGCTGGTATTGCAGGTTGTAACAACAACAACGCTGTACTACTGTACATATAAATAATATTTTTTTTCTTCTGATTTTCGATAAATTAGTGTAATCGATGTTCCGATTTCATTTCTTTTTTTTTTTTGTTTCATGCCATTATGTTAAAGAAACTGTAAACAATTGTCAATGTGAATATTAATGTGTATGTCAAATTTCAAGCAATATTGTAATAGAATTGAAGTGTAACAAATGTTGAAACTGTTGTTAAAGTTGTAATTGTGCGTCTGGTCCATACGTAGGCAATGTATTAGAATATGTAGAATGCAAAACCTCTGGTGAATACCCTGTCTGTAAGGGAGAGGTAAAAGGTGGATGGCAGGCGAGCGCGGGAAAATGCACACGGGCGCTGCACGGCATAACGGGCTCAGCAGTAGTAGTCGGAGTTGGGCATTGGTCTGAGCAACACGTTCTGGATCGAGGAGGCTCTCCTGGAAGACGTGGTTTCATTGAGCCTCGGATATACCGTTCCAACGCCCGTACAGCATGGCAAAATTCCATAGGCACTAAATGGAAAAGTATTGCGACGCTAAGAAGAAGTAAAGTGCCGATACATCAAGAGCAATTGCTGTGATTGTATGTGTGCTCTGTGCCTCGCCATCTCGCCGCCTGCCAACCGCCGCATCGATACGAACAGGTTGAAACTTTTAGTACTGTATTCGTGTGGACCAGTGTTACTTTTGTTCCATACTGTTCAATAACAACTTAAATTTTACCAGAACTGTCCTATCATTTAATTATCCTCACAACTAACCTAGCCAGGGTCCTTTCCAAATGTTGTGCAATCCGAGTGTCCCGAAATGAAGAATTAAAGTTTATGTTAATAATAATTACCTGCAGACCTAGCTATGCTAGAATGATGTTTAAAGAACTTTGTTGTTAATGAACTAATAGACGAATAACAAAGGTCTGACAAAGTTGGAAGATAATTTTGAAATTGGTTTAGTAATGAAGTTTAATTATTTCGAGACAGATATAATGGTATTTAAATGAGCAGGAAATAAGATAAAAAGAGTAGTAACTCATATAGTGGAAATTTTGAGCACACAATGATTTCAGTAATTAAATTTTTTTTATACAGTGATCATAACAGTTTCAGGGTCCCCCCCCCTCTTTTTTATTCATTTGAATTCTGAAGTGTTCTAAACTGATTTGACCAGCAAAGTTAAAGTCAATATTAAAAAACCAAAATTTATCAGTGTTTTACCTTTATCAAAATTGACATTGTGTGTGTGTTTCGAAAGTGCTATTTCTAGGGCAACCTATGCCCGATTTTAATCAGATCAATAGACAATACGAAGTTTTGTAGTAAACATTATAGTGTAGTGTTATGTATTTATGGTTTATCCATATCAGTACAGAAAGTGAAATTATTAGTTCAGTAGATTTTCTGGTTCTAAAATTTACCATATTATGCAGTGTTACTACGTGTTGTTTGGCATGAACGTACATCAACTTGTACAGGGAAGAAACTTAGTTAATGCCTAATTAGGGTGGCGAACGTATTATCAACAAATTGGTGGCATCTGCTGTGTTGATTTTTGTCCGTCCTAACGTGTAGTTGCATTCCGGACTTATTTGACGTATCATTGTTATTACAGAGTGGGTGTAAGTCTGATTTGCCTCCATTCAGGTACACGCGGTCAATATCTATACGAAAATCCTTTCTCATAAGGTGAAGCCCGTCAACTTACCATAGTACAGGCTTTAAGGAGTATCGTGTGCCAAAAGCGCAGCGTTACAAGGTGTGTGTGCCAAGGGCAGTTGCAGAAGGACCGTGGCACCCAGTGAGGCAATAATCAACATATGAAGCCAATCTAACTGCTGTTGTTGTAACAATCGAACCAGTGATGGATCGATTTTGGTCACAGGATATACACGGATGCGAAACAACCTCGTTGCCAAGGCCTGTCGTGTGTATAGTTTTTATGACAACAGTAAGATACATAAGAATTACGATGGCAGTGAGACGAATGTGATAACATTAACACTGAAATACCAGTCCGGGGCGAGTCCAATAACAGGCGGAGCTTATTACAGCAAAATCGTAACAATCCTAGTTGGCAACTTGAACCGTTACTGAACACGACTCATACAAGAGAGGGCGGGGCCACACTTGTGACAGTCCGCAGCTCGTGGTCGTGCGGTAGCGTTCTCGCTCCCCACGCCCAGGTTCCCGGGTTCGATTCCCGGCGGGGTCAGGGATTTTCTCTGCCTCGTGATGACTGGGTGTTGTGTGATGTCCTTAGGTTAGTTAGGTTTAAGTAGTTCTAAGTTCTAGGGGACTGATGAGCATAGACGTTAAGTCCCATAGTGCTCAGAGCCATTTGAACCATTTTTGAACACTTGTGACGTGTGACTGGAACCACTCAGCCGCCGGTGGCACTAGCAGCGACTTATGCAGGTGTTCTCGTTTCGGTTCACCTCAAATACGAACTGTGCGGCGGCGTGAGAGGACACGCCGCCACACTGACATGAAGATGCAATCCAGTGTAGCGACGAAGACGACTCAAGTCGCGTAACTGTAGCCATGTAACTTCCATGTGGGACTCCTGGATCACAGGCTTGTATCGTGCACTGCCAGGGTGAGCTGCCCGCCTCATACAGCTACGTCCGGCCCGATGTTTCCGAATCCCACGCTAGCCGGGCTAACCTGCCGCACTCCGCTCTACTGATCTGGCCCACCAGCCTGCCGGGCTGTCAACGGCTCACGTCTCGGGGTCCAAGCTGAACTCGCCGAGAGGCCCGCTAAACCATAGAGCCAAAGCCATCCGTCATCTAGATATGGGATGGTCCCTGATTTGTACTCTGGCTAGTAGTGTCATTGACTTGGAGGAAATTACGCAGAAATACAGGTTATTGGCCATCGAAAATTAAGTACTTCCTTTGGTTTTCTTATAATAAACTGTTATAAAGTACTCTTTTTGCAACTCTTTATGAGGAAGAAGCTACGGCGATACATCGACAATTTCATTTTATCGTCTCTGGTTGAAATAGTAGACAAGGGTATCCAGGTTGTTTGTCTGAAGGGCGATAACGAGTTGGACAATAAAACGGCAATTATAAGAATAACAGGGAGAAGGAAGGAAGTTTCTGGGAGTGACCAACAGTAAAATAAAACAAGAAACGGACAGAATGCCCAGTCAAGACGAGAAAAACTTAAAGAACGTCATTCTCTCAAATTCAGAAACAGTTGAAAGTGCAGTAAATGCAAGATGTGACAGCACACAATTCGTTATACTAGCGGACTGTGAAAGCACACAGGAGCTAATAGAGGAAGATTATGAAAATACACAAATCATAGAACCTACAGATGGCAACTGGAATTATGAAAGGGATGCAAACATGACATGAAAAATGGAAGAAGTTTATGGCCGGACCCACGGCCGATTTTCGAAATTTTTTAAAATGCTGTGAGGCTAGCTAAATTGGAGGATATGCATGTGTTAGCCGTAGCAGTAAGACACCTGGTTAGTCACATTCATTCAAAACGCTGTACCATAAATTTTCCTGTCATGAAGTAACTTCATCACATTCAACTCAGTGTCAACAGCTTACCTATAAATACAAAGACTCTACCTAACGTCTTCTTTAAGGGAATGTAGTAGACACTTGATCTTGAGCATCGGTACAGGCAATTAGTGATCACACATGGCCGAATTATGTATGATTACAGGTTAGACTGGCCCCATAGCTCTGTGCTCACTAGGTTCCCGTAGCATCACTTACAATGGAATCGCACCCAAACGGCAATGGAACAGAGACAAATGATTAAAATCGGCCAGATAAATGCGATGCGCAGTGCCATCGGGGAAGCGTTAAGAGGAGTTTGACCTATACATACTATGTGTACAGGAACCATATTCCAGAAACGGGGCATTACCTCACGTGCCAGTCGCAGCGCAGATCACCTCAGGCCATCATCCAGTGGCCGCAGTTGTGGTGCAAAATATTTTCAATACAGTCAGGAGATACAGCAACATGCAGAAAACTTAAAAACAGCAGCATTACGGAGTCGATACGACAGACTCATTTTCGTAATGGACGCAAACGCGAAATCAACATTGTGGCATATCAGAGTAACGGATGAAACAGGATTCTGCCTTCAGGACGCAATACTAGAACTTGGTCTTCATGTCATGAAAAGGCCTCTCAGCCCATATGACTTCCAAAATCCCAAAAGTGCGGAAACAAATGTACATATCACCCTTGCAAACTCGAAAGTCAGCGACCACATTGACAAATGGAAGGCCTGTGATGGACTTACAAGTGACCACAATCTCATTTACTTTACAATTACCAAAGCAGATAATGGCTTAGGCTCTAATATCCAACCCGAGCGACTATACAATCCACGCAAGGCAAATTGGAAACTTTTAGAGACACAATTCAAGATACAACCTCTTCAAGGAAGCAGATTTGATGTTGGCGTCAAAGTTGACGAATTGGCGGGAGTGTTGCAGTCGGTACAAGTTAAGGTGATCCCAGCATTGTTAGGAAGTCAGAAGGGTTTAAAGTTCCCTGGAGTCCCACCATACAGTCCTTAAGACGCAGAGCAAGGCAGGTGTGATGATACTACCAAAGATCCTTAGGGGCAACAGAAGAGACAGAAGGCTGTGATTCTATCGAGCAGTGTAACAACAATATAAAGAACTGCTACACCAAACAAGAGTAGAAAAATGGGAGGTCTACATTAAGGGAGCCATCAGTGAGGTATCTACTCACAACTTTGGCGCCGGACAATAAGATGATGGAAGGCACAGAGTAACACCTACGTCTTCCGTCTGAATTACCAGAGCAGCGTGTGAATAACAGTATTGTGATTCTATTTGCCCAGGAAGAATCAAAAATGGCAATAATGAAGTTAAAGAAGAAGAAAGCACTAGAACCTGATAGAATACTGGCGGAAATGTTACATCAGCTAGTGGAAAAAATTGTACCATATATATCACGTTTTTTTCAGTGTCTGGAGCTCAGAATCAGTAAAATCTCGAACAACACATTGCTTAAAGAAGGGGGAGATAAAGACAAAAGAGAACAGAAATCTTACAGGCCGATTTTTTGGTACATGCTCTAGCCCAAGTATAAAAAAATATCTATGCCTCCACCTGAGGTACCACAGACAGTAATTAGGCACGAGCCCCCGACAGTACGGGTTCAGGAAAGGGAAATCTACCGAAGATGTGATAAATCACGCAATGAATACTGTGAACATCTAAGACGACAAGTGTATAACAGGCAAAATATTTAATATAGGTGAGACGTTTCATAATTTGTGGTGGTCTGCCATGTTCAAAAGAGTGAAACAGACAGACTGTCCAGGGTGATTCTTCAACAGTCTACTAGATTATTGCATAGACAGACAGGTGCAATTAGAATCTCCTGGAAAGAAAATTGCGAATGACATCACCAAAGGCTGTTCACAGGACTCTGTTTGTGGACCAGAGTTCTGGGATGTTGGCATAGAGCCACTACTGAACCAGATTCAGAGAGAAAACAAACACTAGAGGCTGCATCGCCTACACATACGATCTGCTAATTATAGTACCTGCTAACACAACGGCTAAATTAGAGGAAAGAGTAGGGTAGTTTCTGAAAGGCCAAGAAACTCGTGCGTAGAAATCAAACTAACGATAGCAGCGCACAAAACCGTTTGTTACCAATAGGAACATTAAGAACGAAAATCCCACAATCAGAATAAATGACCAACCTGTGAAAAGAAGAGAAATACACTCCTGGAAATGGAAAAAAGAACACATTGACACCGGTGTGTCAGACCCACCATACTTGCTCCGGACACTGCGAGAGGGCTGTACAAGCAATGATCACACGCACGGCACAGCGGACACACCAGAACCCGCGGTGTTGGCCGTCGAATGGCGCTAGCTGCGCAGCATTTGTGCACCGCCGCCGTCAGTGTCAGCCAGTTTGTCGTGGCATACGGACCTCCATCGCAGTCTTTAACACTGGTAGCATGCCGCGACAGCGTGGACGTGAACCGTATGTGCAGTTGACGGACTTTGAGCGAGGGCGTATAGTGGGCATGCGGGAGGCCGGGTGGACGTACCGCCGAATTGCTCAACACGTGGGGCGTGAGGTCTCCACAGTACATCGATGTTGTCGCCAGTGGTCGGCGGAAGGTGCACGTGCCCGTCGACCTGGGACCGGACCGCAGCGATTCACGGATGCACGCCAAGACCGTAGGATCCTACGCAGTGCCGTAGGGGACCGCACCGCCACTTCCCAGCAAATTAGGGACACTGTTGCTCCTGGGGTATCGGCGAGGACCATTCGCAACCGTCTCCATGAAGCTGGGCTACGGTCCCGCACACCGTTAGGCCGTCTTCCGCTCACGCCCCAACATCGTGCAGCCCGCCTCCAGTGGTGTCGCGACAGGCGTGAATGGAGGGACGAATGGAGACGTGTCGTCTTCAGCGATGAGAGTCGCTTCTGCCTTGGTGCCAATGATGGTCGTATGCGTGTTTGGCGCCGTGCAGGTGAGCGCCACAATCAGGACTGCATACGACCGAGGCACACAGGGCCAACATCCGGCATCATGGTGTGGGGAGCGATCTCCTACACTTGCCGTACACCACTGGTGATCGTCGAGGGGACACTGAATAGTGCACGGTACATCCAAACCGTCATCGAACCCATCGTTCTACCATTCCTAGACCGGCAAGGGAACTTGCTGTTCCAACAGGACAATGCACGTCCGCATGTATCCCGTGCCACCCAACGTGCTCTAGAAGGTGTAAGTCAACTACCCTGGCCAGCAAGATCTCCGGATCTGTCCCCCATTAAGCATGTTTGGGACTGGATGAAGCGTCGTCTCACGCGGTCTGCACGTCCAGCACGAACGCTGGTCCAACTGAGGCGCCAGGTGGAAATGGCATGGCAAGCCGTTCCACAGGACTACATCCAGCATCTCTACGATCGTCTCCATGGGAGAATAGCAGCCTGCATTGCTGCGAAAGGTGGATATACACTGTACTAGTGCCGACATTGTGCATGCTCTGTTGCCTGTGTCTATGTGCCTGTGGTTCTGTCAGTGTGATCATGTGATGTATCTGACCCCAGGAATGTGTCAATAAAGTTTCCTCTTCCTGGGACAATGAATTCACGGTGTTCTTATTTCAATTTCCAGGAGTGTATATAAGAATCTTGAAATTAACATCGAAGAAAAGCAAGTCTTTTATACACATGTAGAAACCGTCTGCCAGAGAGAAATTAAAATCCCAAATAAAACAGCAACAATTGGTCAAAGAAGTTTTCAGCTATCACTAAGTGTTCTACTTGCTATTGTGGGCTACTGGTCTAGCGTTGAGCTGATAGAGCTAGAAAGGTTCTACGGCAAGCACAGAGGAGCGTATTCCTTCGTCTGACAGGGGCGTACAAACAACGCCGATTGAGACGCTGCTACTGCTTTAGGTTTTCTTCCTCTAGAGCTATTAGTAACTAAGAGAGCTGCACAATATTGGCTCAAAGAGCACGACTGTGAGAGGGTAAAGGAGGCACTGGGCACCAGAACCGTATCGAATAAGGAAATAAAAGCATGCATTGACAGAGAAGACAAGAAATCTGCGAAAGATCAGAAACAGAAAGGACAACCTACCGGTTCCTTCCTAACATAAAAGAAATAACTAGAATTACATACTTCCTTCCGACGAGGGGAGCAGCACACTACCTGTCGGGACATGGTCCGTATCCCAGCTACTTCCTAAAAATGCGACAGCGGACAACAGACATTTGTGAACGTGGAGCAATCGGTACACCGGATCACGTCGTCTGGGAGTGTGCCGTTAGACAAGATGTTACAGACCAGTGCAGGAACGCATTTGGAAATTTAACCGTCTATAATATAATTCGGAATGAGAAACTGTGGCGTAATCAGAAATGGCTGACAGATAAGATTTCAGCTTATGGACTGCAAGCCTAGATGTCTGAGCTACAACCAAGAAGACGCCTTACATCATAATAACAGGACGCGCCACGGCAGATCAACAGACCTGCAGCAACCTTCTGGAAGCAGTGAGGAGACGAGCCCCGGGGAGGACCAGGAAGGACTCCTTGAGATCCTGACAGCCAACTCCCTACCTCTACACGTTGGGTGGCACAGCAGCACAGCCCTTGTGAACCCCGAGTAGCACCACACCGCGCCAGGAGCTAACTATCCAGACAAATGAGAAATACAGCTTGGTTCTGATACCAAGTACTGTAGTGTAGTTTAGAGTAGTGTTGTGTAGTGTAGTGCTGTATAGTGTTGTATATTAGTGTAGTCTATAATAATAAATTATCATAACTGTGCTCCACCAATGGTCCACAGTTTAATAGACCAATAGTATGCACCTTCTTGATTCCAGAAGAACAGTTATCTGTACGCCAGATGGCTAAACAGTAGCATGTAGACCTTTTTTGCTTATTATTTTTTTCTTTTTATATACGTAGTGACTGAAAATTCGCAATTTTTCACAAACACTACTTTATTTATGTAAGTTACAAGGTTGATGAACAACAAAAGAAAGGTAACAATAACAATGCCAGTAAAAGTCTCCTAATTGAGGCAAACAAAAGTTCACTTCTAATTTTCCACAAAGGTTCGTGGTAACACACACACAGTAGTAAAAGTCCAATTCAGAGACGAAGAAGTAATCTACAGCAGTGGAAGTCCACGAGGTCGCCATCCGGAGTGAACTGAACTTTGTGGCTGGTTCTGGCCCCTAAATAGCTGTCTCCAGCCAATCAGGTGATACTTCCTGCAGGCCGTGCCTCGAGCTGATCACCTGCATCCGTTCATGACCATTGCGCATTCCGACGGACTTGGGTGATTCCAGCAGGACAATGCGACACCCCACACGTCCAGAATTACTACGGAGTGGCTCTGGGAACACTCTTCTGGGTTTAAACACTTCGGCTGGCCACCAAACTCATCAGACATGAACATTATTGAGTACATCTGGGATGCCATGCAACGTGCTGTTCATAAGAGATCTCCACCCCCTCGTATTACGGATTTATGGAGAGTCCTGCGGGATTCATGGTGTCAGTTCCCTCCAGCACTACTTCAGACATTAGTCGAGTCCATGCCACGTCGTGTTGCGGCTGTTCTGCGTGCTCGCGGGGGCTCTACAGGATATTAGGCAGGTTGAAACGGTACAGTAGTTACCGCTCCATAAGCAGCAGGTTTCGTTGCTCGCTCACACCGGGAATACAAAGTGAGGAGGCTCCGCCGCCAAGCCGTCTGCGGTGGCCGAGCGGTTCTAGGCGCTTCAGTCCGGAACCGCGCGACTGCTACGGTCGCAGGGTCGAATCCTGCCTCAGGCATGGTTGTGTGCAATGTCCTTAGATTAGTTAGGTTCAAGTAGTTCTAAGTTCTATGGGACTGATCACCTCAGATGTTAAGTCCTATAGTGCTTAGAGACATTCGAACCATTCCGCCGCCAATTTATTACACGAAGCGGCCGACCGCGGGTGTAGCGGAACCCCATGCGGACGGATGTAGAGTGTGTTAGGTTTCATTATACATACTTATAGATGTCGGGTATCATGTTTTACTGGTACCTGAATGCAAATCATGCACGTGAACTTTCCTAATCCTCCTCGCACCTTTCCATAAAGCGTGGCCGAATACTAGTTGGGAAACAGCAGAAGTAGTTCTGTAGTATAGTGGTGCCAACCTTATTCCTGGGTAGGGGACCAGAGATTCAGCACAGACAGGTCGAAGTCAAAGACGTTCCAGTATCATAAGATTTGGGGTGGAGAGGCTGGTCACGGCCAAGTGGTTCGACTATCCCCTCCACCGTGGCCCAGGAAGACCTCCGGGTACCCGCCGTATTCTAGGAGTTCTACAGAAGACGGGTAAGTGAGCAGACGTGCCCTCAGTGCGCCTGTCTCGGTGTTCACAGGAAGAAAGGTATTTGAATATTTGAACTAATTCCATTTTATTTCCAGCTTCAGATTATATAGGGAAATGAATGTTCGTAATGATTGCTTTCTCGTTTATTTCGGAAATGTGTGGAAACAGAGTAGGCTCCCATCCTTTGTACAAAGCCACATGGTGTCGTAAGCTACAAAGTCTCATCAATAGTTCCAATGCATAAATTCTATCGCGCAAATCGAGTGCAAGAATCAACGGCTAGTTGACTACTGAACGACAATTGGTCAAAAGGGAGCATTCTTTACTTAAAAATGGAGCGGTTTTCGCTATCATCCTACCTGTTAAGGACATCGCTGTTAATACCGAAGCGGCTATTCGGATCCTTTACTGAGAAGGAGCTGATGAAATACATACTGAAATAACCAGGATACTGTCCCGAGCAAAACCACCAGCTTGCAACCTGAAGAAATAAAGAGGCACAAGCTATCAAGAGTCTTAACGCCAATAAGAGTATATTGGTATTGCCTGCTGATAAGGGAAATGCGACCGTCGTAATGAAGACCGAAGATTGTGAACAGAAGATTCGGGACCTTTTACATTCGCCGACGTACTGAAAATCAAGCGCAGATCCGACGCATCGGATCATACGGGATACGAATCGGTTAATCAAGGCATCTTCTGTCTCGGCGCCCATCCAGGAGTCCTACCACCTCGGCTGTATGGGTTTCCAAAGATCAATAAGAATAACGTTCCATTAAGACCGGCTCCTGGCTCACCGATGTATTAAATGGCGATACCCTTGGCTTCTCTGCTCCAGTCGCACGTGGAGAAGACTGACATATACGTAAAGGACTCACTAAATTTCATTGAGAAGAAACTAAAACATGCATCAAACGACATCCTGGTCAGCTTTGATGTTGTTTCTTTGTTTACGAAGTGCCACTCAGTGATTCTTTGGAGCACCTCGGTTTTTTTCCCGCGAGACATCACCGAGCTCTTTCACGCATGTCTCACCACGAGATATTTCACGTGGAATGGCAACTTTGACGAACAGCTTGAAGGCGTGTGCATGGACAGTTCTCTTAGTCCAGTGGGGGCAAACTTCTTCACGGAACATTACGAAGCACAGACACTGTACTTGGCACTTTGTAAACCTAATGTGTGGTTCATATAAGCCGATGATCTCTTCGTTCTGTGGCGCCGTGGTGAGGAACAGCTCGATGACTTCCTAAGACCGTTGAACAGATTCCATGCCAACATTATATTTAGCATGGAGGGGGCAAAGGAAGAACAGCTACCCTTTCTAGATGTGCTGGTCACAAGGGACGGTGAAAACCCGGGACATAGCGTGTATCTAAAACTGACACGTACGGACCGATACCTGTAGAAACTGTGGAATCACCAACCGAGCTAGAAATGAGGCTTGTAGCGCGAGCAAGATAAATATGTGAGCCGCAGCACCTCAGACACGAGATGCTACACCTCGAAACCGTTCTGAGGAACAATGGATACTCCACCACTTACACAAGAAGTGTCACAGAGTCAGACACTCGGCGAAGTGACACATCGGAAAAAGAAATGTCGGGTACGGCCTTTCGACCATACGTTCTCCGAGTGACGGACAGGATCGGCCATATAATTTGCAAACACGGCGTGAAGTCTATTTATATACCGACAAAGAAGACCAAAGTGTCTCATATGGGCGTAAAATTCGCGGACACAGAAGTTCTTGCTATAGAGAAGAACTATCACACCCTCTTGTTCAGAGAAGCTATAGAAACACACAAACACGACAATAGCTTCAACAAGAAAGAAGAAAGCCTCGAGGCGAACAGATCCTGCAGCGAACGACCGTTGCAGGTAGCAAGAGGAGAACCGCACCGGAAATGACCACGGTTCAAATAGCTCTAAGCACTATGGGACTTAACATCTGCCGGCCGCGGTGGTCTCGCGGTTCTAGGCGCGCAGTCCGGAACCGTGCGACTGCTACGGTCGCAGGTTCGAATCCTGCCTCGGGCATGGATGTGTGTGATGTCCTTAGGTTAGTTAGGTTTAAGTAGTTCTAAGTTCTAGGGGACTTATGACCACAGCAGTTGAGTCCCATAGTGCTCAGAGCCATTTGAGCCAACTTAACATCTGAGGTCATCAGTCCCCTAGACTTAGAACTACTTAAACCTAACTAACCTAAGGACATCACAAACATCCACGCCCGAGGCAGGATTCGAACCTGCGACCGTAGCAGCAGCGCTGTTCCCGACTGAATCGCCTAGAACCACTCGGCCACTGCGGCCGGCTAATGACCACGGAAAAGGCCTTGGACCTTGCCGCGCCAGGTCATATAATCTGCGGCCACGAGCTCGACTTCAGCCCAACAGCACCAGTGGAGGGTGAAACTTTGACAATGACAACCGCTGGTGTCCGTGAAACGTCAGAAAAATCATCAGACGAACGTCGGCCGAAGAACCCGATACAGAAGCCAACAGGCAGTTTGTCAACAAGTGGCCACGAAAGCCTTAACAGTTTTGTACATCACACACAGTTCAGATCATTGCTTAAGTTATGGCAGCTTCAGTTTTCTTGTAAATTTCCACCACGCAATTGCACTGGAGTCAACTGGTACAGCCATTCACATCCCTGTCCCAATAGAAGCTCTTCATCAACCTCTTACCTTGCATTACTGACCATTTAGAGATACGTCTGGACGAGTTATACCTCTTCTTAATGACATTTAAACACGGATTTGTTCACTTGCAAACCACGCTCGGAAAAAGAGTTTCTGCTGTCGTATTTAGAGACTGAACGTTACCATGACAGCATATATTAACGGCCTTGGATTTTTAGGGGCATGTTTCGGACATAGCATACTGACAAGTTAAGAAATGATGATGCGTATTCGGCAGGCGTGGTCACTGCGCTTAGAAAAAGCGTCAGATATTCAAAAGCACGTGAGAACATACTAAGCAAAAATTATGGCTGTTGATACAATATGTAAAATTATGTATAAGTATAGTGAGCACCCGAAAGAAAAAATCCGGATAAATGCGAGTAGGACTTGCACACCGAGGGTTCCGTACAAACTTCGTTATGTATGTAGATAGTTAACCCATGCCAGGAAAGGAGAATCTGGACGACTTTTGCCTGTTATCTGTACAGGTACTTGCATAATATTGCTTCAGGTAACTCCAAGACTTTTGAGAATATTTTCATTGAAATTTAAATTTTTGTGCAACTTAGCATTCGTTAATGATTTTTTTCATTTATTTTATAAATTATGGGGTTATATCAACAAGCTGTGCTAACTGGAAATTGCAGTTGCACTGAATTCGTCTGCTATTGTCGCTTTTGCGATTACTGGTAAGCTTTGACGCAAGTTTCCCTAGAAAAAAAAGAAAAAAAACGGTTCAGCTAGCCTTGGGTCTATTGTTGTAATGGAACTGTCGAATCGTTCTGTGGAACGCTTCAGCGGCTATTTATGGGAACTGGAACCTCATCCCAAAAAATGTAAGTCCAATTCTGCATCATTTACCAGTATCACTTCGCTTTGAAGCATTACAGATGTTGTACGTGTTGTAAGCATGGACTGTCACCACTAGACGATAATGAAATCGTTTTCACTGTGGCAGGTGACTTCATTTCATCGTACCTCAGGCAGTTAGCACGGAACATACGTAAATTTAACACACAATCTTTCCTCGTGAATGACTCTACCTATTACTGAAAACCAGATCAAAATCCACGCAATAGTTCCTGAGATTTTTGACAGATTCGAATTCCATGTAGGTTCTTAGCGGCAAAATTTTTTTTTATGTGATATAATTACAGTTTATCCGTTTCCGGATTCTTTTTCCTTTACGTGCACTGGCTTCTTGTCAAATGTCATGATTCTAAGTGAACGGTAAGTACCCTATGGGTTTTGATGAGTGAGTTTACGGGTATCAAAATACACTCCTGGAAATGGAAAAAAGAACACATTGACACCGGTGTGTCAGACCCACCATACTTGCTCCGGACACTGCGAGAGGGCTGTACAAGCAATGATCACACGCACGGCACAGCGGACACACCAGGACCCGCGGTGTTGGCCGTCGAATGGCGCTAGCTGCGCAGCATTTGTGCACCGCCGCCGTCAGTGTCAGCCAGTTTGTCGTGGCATACGGACCTCCATCGCAGTCTTTAACACTGGTAGCATGCCGCGACAGCGTGGACGTGAACCGTATGTGCAGTTGACGGACTTTGAGCGAGGGCGTATAGTGGGCATGCGGGAGGCCGGGTGGACGTACCGCCGAATTGCTCAACACGTGGGGCGTGAGGTCTCCACAGTACATCGATGTTGTCGCCAGTGGTCGGCGGAAGGTGCACGTGCCCGTCGACCTGGGACCGGACCGCAGCGACGCACGGATGCACGCCAAGACCGTAGGATCCTACGCAGTGCCGTAGGGGACCGCACCGCCACTTCCCAGCAAATTAGGGACACTGTTGCTCCTGGGGTATCGGCGAGGACCATTCGCAACCGTCTCCATGAAGCTGGGCTACGGTCCCGCACACCGTTAGGCCGTCTTCCGCTCACGCCCCAACATCGTGCAGCCCGCCTCCAGTGGTGTCGCGACAGGCGTGAATGGAGAGACGAATGGAGACGTGTCGTCTTCAGCGATGAGAGTCGCTTCTGCCTTGGTGCCAATGATGGTCGTATGCGTGTTTGGCGCCGTGCAGGTGAGCGCCACAATCAGGACTGCATACGACCGAGGCACACAGGGCCAACACCCGGCATCATGGTGTGGGGAGCGATCTCCTACACTGGCCGTACACCACTGGTGATCGTCGAGGGGACACTGAATAGTGCACGGTACATCCAAACCGTCATCGAACCCATCGTTCTACCATTCCTAGACCGGCAAGGGAACTTGCTGTTCCAACAGGACAATGCACGTCCGCATGTATCCCGTGCCACCCAACGTGCTCTAGAAGGTGTAAGTCAACTACCCTGGCCAGCAAGATCTCCGGATCTGTCCCCCATTGAGCATGTTTGGGACTGGATGAAGCATCGTCTCACGCGGTCTGCACGTCCAGCACGAACGCTGGTCCAACTGAGGCGCCAGGTGGAAATGGCATGGCAAGCCGTTCCACAGGACTACATCCAGCATCTCTACGATCGTCTCCATGGGAGAATAGCAGCCTGCATTGCTGCGAAAGGTGGATATACACTGTACTAGTGCCGACATTGTGCATGCTCTGTTGCCTGTGTCTATGTGCCTGTGGTTCTGTCAGTGTGATCATGTGATGTATCTGACCCCAGGAATGTGTCAATAAAGTTTCCCCTTCCTGGGACAATGAATTCACGGTGTTCTTATTTCAATTTCCAGGTGTGTATGTAACATAAATAGCAGTATCTTTCGTTTACATTGACGTAGAAGCTTAAATTTTTTATTCCAACAGGGGACCGTATACCTTGATATGTGATGTAAATTTGAACTTGGTACGTTTATCCGTTGCTGAGAAAAAGGGGGTCTTACACTCGGACAGACAGACAGACAGACAAACGGACAACGAAGTGATCGTATAAGGGTTCCGATTCTACCGAGTGAGGTACGGAATCTACGTAGAACTCTGAAATTTAAATAGGATGTTCCATTTGACTTGATAAAAGTGTCGCTAGTGCAGTATGTTAAAGAAACAATTCATTTTAGAAATGGGAAGTACAGAGTAACAGAGATGTCTGTGGCGAAGTACAGTGGAAAAATACAAGGTGTTTCGAAAAGGACTTTACAATTTTAAAAATTCATATAAATTTACTGAAAGAAGATATATAGCTGGGTTTAGTGCTGCTCTGTAGGGAAGCACATGAAGTTTTTTTAATTTTTTTACCTTAAACTAAAGATGTTGTATGTGGCTTCCGTTGGATATCCTGCACATGCCACCGGAAGTCAATTTCTTCCCATTCACTAGTATTATAGGTGTAACTTTCTCAGTGGCGGCGTAAATTCTTGCTCTACGTTCAGGTAGAGAATTTGGTATAGGAGGTACAAACACGATATCCTTGATGGGTCCCCGTAGAAGAAATCGGATGATGTCATATCTGGGGAATGTGGGGCCCATGCAATTGGCGCATCACGGCCAATCCATTGACCCGGAAAGCGGTCACTGAGAAAGTCACGAACGTCAGCTTGGTACTGGGGTGGTGCACCATCTTGCATGAAGTAAACATTTTGTTCTTAGACATCCTTAACGATCTGTGGTATCAAAAACCATTGTGACATATCCAAGTATACTATCCCGTTGATAGTTCTCTCACGGCAAAAAAAGGGGACGTACACTTTGTTCTTAGTCAATGCACAAAAAACGTTCAGTTTAGGGTTATCACGAACATGTTGCAATGCTTCCCCAAATGCTACAGTTATGTGTGTTAACCTTGCCACTTAAGTCAAAAGTCGACTCGTCAGGAAAGATGATTTTGTCCAAGAAATATTCGTCCTCATGTAATCGATTTAACATACCCGCACAGATGTTCTTGCGAGCAGATTTATTAGCGTACGATCGTCAGTCAGTACGGTTTCAAATGCAAAAGGTTTCTCAACACACTCCAAACAGTCGTATGTGGTATTTGTAGTTCCCGAAATGCACACGGGGTTCGATTTCATAGGGCTGTTGACGGAACGTTGTCTCACTAGCTCAACGACGTAGCCAGATGTGCTTGGACGACCTGATGATTTCCCATGTCTTACCGAGTACCCTGTTTCTACAAAACGTTTATGCCACTCATAAACTGTAGGCCTTCCAGGAGGATCTGTAGCATACTTGGTACGGAAATTACGCTGAACTGTTGTCGCCGACTTAGATTCTTCAAACCAAAACACTCAGCTAACACGCTCGGGTCCAGTGAAGGCAACCATCTTTAACGCAACTACCGCTAGCGTTCCCTACTGTGCGACTCGGCACTAGCGAAGTACTCGAGACAATACTTGATGTATTTCCCTACAAATTGACACTACAAGCACCTCTGTAGGTACCATGAAATATTATATGCAAATTTTCAAATTTGTAAGGTTCATTTTGAAACATCCTGTATACTTAGGCTTAGCCAATTCCGTGACTTACCGTGTTACGGTATTAGCGGAGCTTGTGACTTGAAACACACTTTATATTTTGACTAGCTTCATGTCATAATTTTTGATACGCTTTTGACATCTGTCGTTTTATTTTGAGTCGCCTGAATGCAGCCGACATTTAGCACATTGCGACGTCCTTTGGGGGCACTTACCGTAGTCAGAGGCGACAGTTTAGTCAGGAGTAAAAGATGGCGGTGTCCTCCGCGGTCGCAAGTACTCCCTTGCTACACTCACAGATTACCTTACCTTCTGTAGAGCGCTCTTTTATCCTTTTTTTCCGGCTCGGTGGGCCATTGATACGGCTTTCGGCGGCCGCAGGAATAATGCAAAGCGGTTTCCGCGCGCCGCTTCGCCGTGGAGCTTTGCCCGTGATTTACCTGTAATTGGCGCGTCACGTGGAGGGATCGCTGGGACGGCCGGCGGTCCTCTGATTTATAGGGCTGTGTGTGTGTGTGTGTGTGTGTGTGTGTGTATGTGTGTGTGTGTGCGTGGGGGGCCGGTTATCTCGTAAATTAGCGCAGCAGCTCGCGGTCACTTCCGGTGAGAACGGAGCGCCAGCAGACGATACGTTTTATGTTTATTGGCTGGAGGAATGGCGAACGCCTGTCGTTAGACGCGTTGTTCCGTATCGAAAATCGCCTATAGAGACTCTGATTTGCTCACGAAGATGAAAAAAAAACTGCTCTCTCTTGTGTCCTACGATGATAGCAGCGAATCAGCGCACGACTTCTGAGTTACTCAAATTCACTCCATTTCCTGCAGGAGGTATCCAGCCAGAGGTAACCACTGCAGCGGAACACTTACTAGCATTGCAGATAAATTATTCCACAACAGCACCACCAGATGGCACGGCACTCTTATCAAGCGGACTGATAACGCGGTATGGAAGAGACTGATGTAAGCCGAACCGCCTGTCAGAACCGATAATCCACAGAAAACCAAAGCCATCATCTTTGGTCGCACCTGGCTTTCCCGTTGTCCAGTTTCCCACTTTTTCATCCACAACCAACGCATCCCTCTAACACGATGAACTTTTTAGGATCAACTCCTAACAGGAAACTAACATCGAATGCACACCTCGTCATCAGCCATCTCAAAGCCCAAACCGACTTAAAACCAACCCACCTTCTACCTTTATACTCATCTGTAAATCACTTTCTCCTCCTAGATTAATGTATGCCGATATTTCCCAGATCTCCATCTGTCATTAATTTTGCTATTCCCTTGAAATACTGGAAGGACATGCATACCGCTTCGATCTCCACATCCGCCTACCTCCCCGACTCTTATCGTATACTAATTCATCTACTTACCGCACCTTCTTCTCTTCTTGGAGCATCTTTAGGTCCATTAATGGTAAAATCCAATCCTGAAGCTCCATATCCTATCCATTAATTACAAAACCAATATATCCATTTCCCATCTTCCATGCACCATCATGCCTCATCCATCCTCTCCCGCTGGAAATTCAACCACTCACCAGATCCAACGACGAATTCTTTCCTTAGATATATGCTTCATTTCAACCATAGTCACAATCCTCCATCTCGCACTGCCCTTCCATTCTCCTCTCTTTGGCACATTCCCCTTCAATGACTTAGTCACTAAATGCCATTCCATGGGTCACCATGTCACATTCATTATTCCACGTCCACCATGAACACGTCCATTTTCGCATACCACCAGCATCACTACTATAACACAGCAGTATTAACCTTACCATCAGTGATTCTGTTCTAACTGTAACATAGAATCATCTAAAACATTTATAAATCATAAAAATTATCCAAGAAAGTCTTTTTTAAAAAGTTCATTTTTATGCTTGCCATCATTTTTATGCTTGCCATCATTTTTATGGTTGCCATCAGTTTCTATGCATCTCTCCCCAACTTTGAACACTTGGAGCGTTATGGGCAGGACCCTCCAACCATATCGATATGTTGATGATCTAAAGTGCGAGTTGGACAGAATGTGGCACGATATTCCATAGGGACAGCCAAAAACTCAGTCAGTGTCAAGCCGAAAAACTGCTTGCATAAGGGCCAGAGATGGACCAACCGTTATTGACTTGATCAATTTGTGAAGCTCTTTCTCTTGAAAAAATAATCCAATTTTTCTGAAATTGTGTTCATTTGTTTGTCTGTACATGTATCTCACATCTACTGATTTCCTTTCGATGGGTCGTTTTTTTGTCTTGTAGTGTGTTTTAATTTTTTTGTTAAACATGTATAACCTTTGATGCGAAGATCGGTTTCAGCCACTGTCAGGCCCCCTATTCGTAAGGAATTGAAATATGAAATAAGTAAATAAATAATAGACAAATAAAAAGAATCGGTACCCACAGTGCGCGACTTCCTTGGACTCATGAGTGTCGTGACGCTATGAAAGTGTTGGACTCTGGATCGGACTGATCATTATCTGTGTGCTGGGGAAGAACTTGACTGGTGACTACACACTTTGGTGTAATCCTTTTGGAGCACGTTTTGTGCCGGCCTATGCTGACCCGGCCTACCATGCACAGCAAGTAAACTGACAGACTTACCACTCACTACAACCGCAGTTGCTAAACCTCTGTAGCGTTAATCTATTTGGAAAAGAACATTCAACACTTTGTGGCGCAATAAATTTTATCACTTCCATTACGCCGATAACTGCAAATTCTTTTAATATTGGTTACCCCAAAGTGTATCAAGTATTATGTACCAAAGCCCAGATCTCTCCATGTTATTCTACACAGGGGCGTTAAGCAACACAGGAGATATGGCAGCTGTCGGGTCAGTGCGGGTCACACTAAGAGCAAGGTGCCCTGTGCGTATGTGGAACACAGCTTGCTAAGTTGTACTGGCAAATATTAGTCACGTTAAAGCTGTATCGTCTGTGTGAAGTGACATTTCCGCGAGCTGCAGCGATTTCACCTACCACGCATACAGCAGAGTGGATCTGTCTATTACGTGAGAAAGTTTAGCGACTTGTTTAGTTGCTTCAGAAGTGGAATATTTTACTAGGACATAGCGTTTGACCTTTTCTTCCAAGTTAATATTTACTCAAACAACTGCATTTCTATTTATACTGTAGGATGCATTTGACACTCTGTCATCTTGCAAATGACCAAAATGTTGTTTTATTCGTAAATTACCACCTCATTCACAGAGTACAAGAACTTCTCCGCGTCCCATAGGTAAAGAAGCGGAGCGAAGAGAGAGAAAGATAAAGAGAGAGGTGGAATACGTACTTAAACGTGATCTACGGCTAGCGTCCGTGACTAGTACCATAATCAAAGAAGTTCCAACTGCTGCCGGGAACTTCCAGTATAAGGTATAAAATCAGCATTGAACAACGGTAGGAAGATCCAAAAGGGTATGGAAACCACTGTTTTAAAGACACATAATGTGTATCTACAACATATACGTCCTATAACTGAAAAAAATTTCATGATGAACTCTCTCACGGCAAAAGCTTCCAGATTAGCCTCCATTTTGGGGATTGCTATGATCGGTGTAACCATGTGAGAAAGATTGAATAATCGACCAAAGGGTAACTAACATCCTATTAATCGGAGGAGGGAATGTCAGAACCACGTTTTGTGCCGGCCTATGCTGACCCGGCCTACCATGCACAGGGTAGGAAAGCCAGAAAATCAGGAAAGGAAATGCAAAGAGTTAATTCTGACAGATTGGAGGTCAGTGAAGGCAAATGGAAAGAAAATTTGTATTGTGATTCTTCAGCCTCTCGTGGCGTTATTCATGAAATTCACGGGTAAATGGCTAGATATCAGTGTCCAGCAAGCACAATATTTCGGCAGGTGACGGCATTGCCATCGTGAGATGCACTGAAGAATTGACTCTGTAGGGGCTGGTGCAGCACTTTCATCTCTTCTCCACCTCCCCCCCCCCCTCCACATCGCCCACCGTCCTGTCACTCAGCACGCTCTCCCCCACCCACCTCCCACCCACCAACACATTGCTCTGCGCACGGTTTACGTCGAAGAGTTCGTGCTGGCGGCATTTCCACTGTTACTCCGCCTATCCCAAAATCTGTCCGTTTTGCAATATCTCTTTCCGCTTCTTATTGAGACAATGTGTGGGTTGCCAAACCTTAATAAGGATGTAGCCACTATAACAGTTGATCAGCGGTTCCCTTACTCGAATCTAGATAGGTTCGTTAATGACACAGTCCCAGAAATTAGACGTCTATGTTAGAATCTTAGCATAGTCGTAATCCGTTCTGTGTAATTCCGATAGGCAATGTCCTGTGACTGCCACCTTGCTGAGTAGCAGTAGTCTGGTGTGTCGCTTGTTTCCTCAGCAACGATCTTCGTCTGAACTATATACGTCATGCCACATTGACAGGCGAGATAGCACACCTCAGATTTCCATAGTCTGAGGTAGTCCATGACTCTAGCAAACAGTGCCCATGTTTTAGCTGGTAGGTGGAGGATTGTTTTGACCTGGTGTTTCTGGAGAATACCAAATAATGCGCCACAGAAAGGAATAAACGCAACGGCCATATTCTTTTGAGGTTCTCTTCTCTTTCCGCTAAATGTACAAGCGGTGTAGGATGCAGGGCTCACCGAATTTTCCACTATGTGTAGTTGTTCTGGATTACCGTCCATTGTTTATATATAAGACTCTCATTGTCAGAAAGGGTGTGAACCCCATGTACCCATGTTTTGAGCACCCCATTCCCTGTGCTGGGTTGTGGCAATTGTTCAGACCCCTGGGCCCAGATTGCAGACAGAGTGGCAGGTCGGAGGGAAGGGGCAAAGAGATAAAAGCGGCTCGCCATTTCCTGGGCAGTCAGTTGTTCAGTGCACCTGATGCTGGCAGTGTGATCTCTGGCCAAAATACTGTGCCTGTTCAACATGGATATCCAGCCGAGTACTCATGAACTATTTTGTCATGAAGTATTTCACACACCGCGCCACTGTCGAAACCGTTCGCGTTACTTTTGAGAGGCCGAGAGGTGTCACATTTCTCTAAGATAAAGCATCACCTCGATGCAGTGGTAGCCAGAAAAAAGAAGGAACGTGCCAGCCTAACTATGGTACAGGAATGACTATGTTGTAGTCGATGATGCCTAAACTAAACTAACAAAGAACTATTCAAATTAAACAATGGAAATTTCGGGATAGAATAATGAGAATGTTATGAAAAGGATAGTTGCTACTCATCATTTAGTGAAGATGCTGAGTCGCAGATGAACACAACAAGAAGACTGTCAAACAAAACCTTTGGCCAGACAGGCCGTCATCGGAATAGACAACACACGCACACACACACACAAACACACACACACACACACACACACACACACACACACACTTACACACACACATGACCAAGTCTCCGGCTGCTAAAGACTGCAAGGAGCAGCATGTGATGAGAGAGGCCCTTCCCTGCCACAGCCTCCTCCTTATCCCCACCAGCCAGATGCTTCCCCCATCATGTGCTGCTGCTATCAGTCTGGCTTGGCAGCCAGAGACTGTGGTCATGTAGTGTGAGTCGCATTTGCGTGTGTGTGTGTGTGTGTGTGTTCGTGTGCGTCTTATCTATTCTGATGATGGCCTGTTTGCCCGAAAGCTCTGTTTGATAACCTTTTTGTTTTGCCTATCTGCGACTCAGCATCTCGCTATATTGTGAGTAGTAGCTACTCAAATTACAGCTACAACTGGCCAACCACTTCATTTCCCGGTTGTAGGAATGAATGAACTGTGTCTAATGAGTTGCAGAGGGCTCCAGACAAAGGAGGGCCACTGGACATCAGACATCAAAATTCGAGCATGTATCGGAGAGATAACCTTCGGATTGTCCCTCTAAGCCTATCATCGATCCACGGCCAAGCAGCTGAATGACGACGCGGTTTAAGAAAGGACTCATTTTTGCACCTATTCCTAAATCCGCACCTATTATAAACATCACCAGTCCAGTGGAATACTCAGCTGCAAGGCTTCCACCTAAAACAGTTGAAGAAATACGTACCGAGGGCTGGCATGCTCTCACGTGGACAAAACCTGTGAAACCGAATACTTTTAGCACGGGGAGTGCAACTATACTGGAACGAAGAGAAGCTCCAGATATCGTGGCCTCACCAGCCAAGAAAGGTGATACAAATGTAGCCCTATCTCACAAGAATTGCCCTGAGAAGATGTGGGGTCTGCTAGATGACAGTACTGATCCTACTAAGAGGTTGGAGGGGAAGACTATCTACATCTACATCTACATCTACATCCATACTCCGCAAGCCACCTGACGGTGTGTGGCGGAGGGTACCCTGAGTACCTCTATCGGTTCTCCCTTCTATTCCAGTCTCGTATTGTTCGTGGAAAGAAGGATTGTCGGTATGCTTCTGTGTGGGCTCTAATCTCTCTGATTTTATCCTCATGGTCTCCTCGCGAGATATACGTAGGAGGGAGCAATATACTGCTGGACTCTTCGGTGAAGGTATGTTCTCGAAACTTTAACAAAAGCCCGTACCGAGCTACTGAGCGTCTCTCCTGCAGAGTCTTCCACTGGAGTTTATCTATCATCTCCGTAACGCTTTCGCGATTACTAAATGATCCTGTAGCGAAGCGCGCTGCTCTCCGTTGGATCTTGTCTATCTCTTCTATCAACCCTATCTGGTACGCATCCCACACTGCTGAACAGTATTCAAGCAGTGGGTGAACAAGCGTACTGTAACCTACTTCCTTTGTTTTCGGATTGCATTTCCTTAGGATTCTTCCAATGAATCTCAGTCGGGCACCTGCTTTACCGACGATCAACTTTATATGATCATTCCATTTTAAATCACCCCTAATGCGTACTCCCAGATAATTTATGGAATTAACTGCTTCCAGTTGCTGACCTGCTATTTTGTAGCTAAATGATAAAGGATCTATCTTTCTATGTATTCGCAGCACATTAGACTTGTCTACATTGAGATTGAATTGCCATTCCCTGCACCATGCGTCAATTCGCTGCAGATCCTCCTGCATTTCAGTGCAATTTTCCATTGTTACAATCTCTCGATACACCACAGCATCATCTGCAAAAAGCCTCAGTGAACTTCTGATGTCATCCACAAGGTCATTTATGTATATTGTGAATACCAACGGTCCTATGACACTCCCCTACGGCACACCTGAAATCACTCTTACTTCGGAAGACTTCTCTCCATTGAGAATGACATGCTGCGTTCTGTTAGCTAGGAACTCTTCAATCCAATCACACAATTGGCTGATTCCTACAGATTAGATTTCTAGTCTCCAGAAAAATCGCTATACTCGAACATAATACGTGTTCCAAAATTCTACAACTGATCGACGTTATATAGGTCTATAGTTCTGCACATCTGTTCGACGTCCCTTCTTGAAAACGGGGATGACCCGTGCCCTTTTCCAATCCTTTGGAACGCTACGCTCTTCTAGAGACCTACGGTACACCGCTGCGAGAAGGGGGAGGGGGGGGGGGCAAGTTTCTTCGCGTACTCTGTGTAAAATCGAACTGGTATCCCATCAGGTCCAGCGGCCTTTCCTCTTTTGAGCGATTTAATTGTGTCTCTATCCCTCTGTCGTCTATTTCGATATCTACCATTTTGTCATTTGTGCGAAAATCTAGAGAAGGAACTACAGTGCAGTCCTCCTCTGTGAAACAGCTTTGGAAAAAGGCATTTAGTATTTCGGCCTTTAGTCTGTCCTCCTCTGTTTCAGTACCATTTTGGTCAAAGAGTGTCTGGACATTTTGTTTTGATCCACTTACCGCTTTGACATAAGACCAAAATTTCTTAGGATTTTCTTCCAAGTCAGTACATAGAACTTTACTTTCGAATTCATTGAACGCCTCTCGCATAGCCCTCCCCACACTACATTTCGCTACGCGTAATTTTTGTTTGTCTGCAAGGTTTTGGCTATGTTTATGTTTGCTGTGAAGTTCCCTTTGCTTCCGCAGCAGTTTTCTAACTCGGTTGTTGTACCACGATGGCTCTTTTCCATCTCTTACGATCTTTCTTGGCACATACTCATTTAACGCATATTGTGCGATGGTTTTGAACTTTGTCCACTGATCCTCAACACTATCTGTACTTGAGACAAAACTTTTGTGTTGAGCCGTCAGGTACTCTGAAATCTGCTTTTTGTCACTTTTGCTAAACAGAAAAATCTTCCTACTTTTATTAATATTTCCATTGGCGGCGGAAATCATCGATGCAGTAACCGCTTTATGATCGCTGATTCCCTGTTCTGCGTTAACTGTTTCAAATAGTTTGGGTCTGTTTGTCACCAGAAGGTCTAATATGTTATCGCCACGAGTCGGTTCTCTGTTTAACTGCTCAAGGTAGTTTTCAGATAAAGCACATAAAAAATTTCACTGAATTCTTTGTCCCTGCCACCAGTTATAAACGTTTGAGTCTCCCAGTCTACATCCGGCAAATTAAAATCTCCACCCAGAACTATAACATGGTGGGGAAATCTACTCGAAATATTTTCCAAATTATCCTTCAGGTGCTCAGCCACAACAGCTGCTGAGCCAGGGGGCCTATAGAGACATCCAATTACCATGTCTGAGCCTGCTTTAACCGTGACCTTCACCCAAATTATTTCACATTTTGGATCTCCGTCAATTTCCTTCGATACTATTGCACTTCTTATCGCTATAAACACGCCTCCCCCTTCACTGTTCAGCCTGTCTCTGCGGTATACATTCCAATCTGAGTTTAGGATTTCATTACTGTTTACGTCTGGTTTCAGCCAGCTTTCTGTCCCTAGTAATATATGGGCGTTGTGGCCGTTTATTAATGAGAGCAGTTCTGGGACCTTTCTATAGACGCTCCTGCAGTTTACTATTAGCACATTAATATTGTTATTCCTCAAAGAATCTGGCTTGCCAAACGAAGTTGTTAAGAAGCTACGACAGGGAGCATCGGTTCCACTTGGAATTTACGGACTTCTGAAGGTTCATAAAGATGGGATGCATTATGCTCCATTGTTAGCGCCAATGGTGTTGAGCAGTTTGCTCTTTATGTTGCAAAATGTCCTCATAACATTCGTAACTCCGTGCATTTTGTTGGATGCCTTAACAACTTTGCAAGCTTCGACTTTGTCTCTCTTTTCATAACAGTGCTTTACAAGAATCCTTATAACTTATTGGCCCGAAGTTTAACGAAGAGAAGACCTAATTTTTTAGATATGTGTTGACTTGGACATCCTTTCTTTTCGACGGTGGCTGTTACCAGCAGACGGAAGGTGAGTCTACTTTCACCAGTTACCGCCAACATGTATATGGACATTTGCAGGAGAAAACCCTGGAATCAACCTAATGTAAACTTTCTTGTCTTTTCCAGTACGTCGACGACTCCTCCTACATCTACACCCATACTCTCTCTGCAGTCCGCGCCGGCCGGGGTGGCCGATCGGTTCTAGGCGCTACAGTCTGGAGCCGCGCGACCGCTACGGTCGCAGGTTCGAATCCTGCCTCGGGCATGGATGTGTGTGATGTCCTTAGGTTAGTTAGGTTTAAGTAGTTCTAAGTTCTAGGGGACTGATGACCACAAAAGTTAAGTCCCGAAAAAAGACTGTCTATACCCTCCCGTATGAGCCCTAATTTCTTGTACCTTATCTTCGTGGTTCTTACACGCAGTATATATTGGCCGCAGTAGAATCGTTTGGTAGTCAGCTTCAGATACCGGTTCTCTAAATTTTCTCAATAGTGTTCATCGAAAAGACCGTCGCCTTCCTTCCAGGGATTCCTATTTGAGTTCCAGAAGCATCTCCGTAACACTAGCGTGTTGATCGAACCTGCAGTAGCAACTCTAGCAGCCCGCCTCTGAATTTCTTCGATGTCTTCCTTTAATCCGACGTGGTACGGGTCCCAAACACTTGAACAGTACTCAAGAACAAATCTCACTAGCGTACTTTGTAGTCTCTCCTTTACAGATGAACCACACTTTCCTAGAATTCTCCCAATAAACAGAAATCGATCATTCGCCTTTCCTACCATAATCCTCAAAAGCTCGAGCCATTTATTATAGCTTTGCGACGTTACGCCCAGATATTTAAATGACGTGACTGTGTCAAACAAGACATTGCTAATGCTGTATCGGAACACTATGGGTTTATTTTTCCTACTCATCCTCATTAACTTATAGTTTTCTACACTTAAAGCTAGCTGCCATTCAGCACACCAACCAGAAATCTTGTATCCTTCTACAGTCACTCAACTTCCGACATCTTACCGTACACCACAGCGTCATCAGCAAACAAATGCAGATTGCTACCCACCCTGTCCGCCAAATCATTTATGTATATAAAGAATAACAGTGGTCTTATCATACTTTCCTGGGGCACTCTTGACGGTACCATTGTCTCTGATGAACACTCACCGTTGACGATAGCATACTGGGTTCTATAACTGAAGAAGTCTTCGGGAGACTCAGATATGTGCGAACATATTCCATATGCTGGTACCTTCTTTAAAGGCCTGCAATGGGGCACTGTGTCAAACGCTTTGCGGAAGTGTAGAAATATGTAATCAGCCTGTGGTCCTTTATCCATAGTTCGCACTATATCATGTGAAAAAGGGGAAAACTGAGCTTCGCACGAGCGATTCTTTCTGAGACCATGCTGATTCGTTGACATAAGTTTCTTGGTGTCAAGAAAATTTATTATATCCCAATTGAAAATATGTTCAAGGATTCTGCAGCAAACCGATGTTTGTAATTTTACGGGCCCGTTCTTTTGTCCTTCTTATACACGGGAGCCACCTGCGCTTTTTTCCAGTCGCTGCCAGCTTCATTATATGTCCACAAGGAAGACACAAGTTAAATGATTTTCTAATACCTCTCAACTCTATACACTAGAAGATCACTTTAACCGTGGAAGTCGAAGTGGATAGAGCGTTCGCCATTCTTGATGTCCTGGTAAGAAGAAGAGTGGACGGCACAGTGGGCCACAACGTGTACCGCAAGAAGAAGCACGGTGACGTAGACCTACATGTGGACAGTTGACACGCCGAACGCGGAGGAATGGGGTGCCCAAAACATTGATACATATGAGTCGCACCTTTTCCAACCGCGAGAGTCTCAACTGTGAAGTGGACATCTAAGGATGGTGATCCAGAAGAACAGTTACACAGGTTGGTAAATTAGGAGAGCCCTACGTCCTACACCGACTGTACGAGTACATTCGACAGAAAGAGATGAGAAACCTCAGGAGAATATGGGCACTGTGTTTATTCCATTTTGTAGAGCACTATTCAGAAATATGTGTCGAATTCTCCGGAAACACAAAGTGAAGACAGTCTTCGGTCCACGAGCTAAAACACGTGCACTGCTTGGTAGTGTCGAGGACGACCTGAGACAAAGGAAATGCGCGGTCTGTCAGCTCCCCTGGCAGTGTAGCATGACATATATAGGTCAGACTGTGCGTACTGTCAAAGATCGTTGCACTCCAGAAAGAAGCAGCATAACAAGTCGGCAGTAGCAGAACACTACCTATCGGAATTACATGGAATACATTACGACAATACTAAGATTTTGATATAGATGCCGGACTACTGAGTCTGTGTCATTCTGTCAAGATTCGAGTAAGGGAACCGCTGATCAGTCGTTGTAGTAGCTATGCCCTTAGTAAGACCTGGAACCTATATTTAGCCTCATTAAGTAGAGGACGGAGATAAGCTTTAAGGAGCTCATGCCGGGGGTGTGCGAAGTAACAGTAGAAATGCTTCCAGAGCGCACTCCTGCGCACAACCGCGGATGGTTCAACGTGTCGGTTGAATGTGGGGCCGAGAACATAATGGATTCTACATGATGGACTCTACATGACGGACTATCTCACAGCCCTGGGCGCGGGTACCAGACAGAGGGGCTGGTAGGAGGAGGGGAGTGGGGGCGGGGGGGACAGATGAATGCGTCTCGCCAGCTCCTAGGCAGCCAGTCATTTTCACACCTGATGATGGCAAAGTGGTCGCCTGCCACAATACGAGTATTATGCCCACTAGAAACTGATATCTGACCATTTATCCGTGAATTATTTTTCCATGATTATTATTTCTGGTCAGACGAATACAGTCGACATCAAGAGTGGCAGTATGATGGGACAAGAATTCATTATAGATACGAAAGGAAGCTATAGGGAGTGTTAGTGTGAACAGTTCAATGATACGGTACTTCTCATCAGAATTGGCAGAAAATCAACAGCAACAATAATTCAGGTGTACATGCCAACATCATAAGTAGAAGATGAACATATGACATATATGAGTATAACGAATGGGTAATGCAGTGTGTAAAGGGAGATAATGTAATAATTATTTGGGACTGAAACATAGTGGTGAGGAAAGAAATAGAAGAAAGAACTACAGGAGAATAAAGGCTTGGCGCTGTCTCGGAGACGCCACCTTGAAGTAGCACTCTCCATGTGGGTGGGGAGGCTTGTGTGTTCACGTGAAGCAGGGCTATGCTGGCTGTGGGAACCTATCGTCTGTAAGGTCTTGGCTGGTGGACCAAACTAAATGTGTCCCACAACAACATGTCATCCCACATTCATTCCTTGTCCTTTCCCAACTCCTCAATACCCAATGCGATGTGATCCATGCCGAGGGGTGCGTTGCACATGGCAAGGTGTGTCGTGAACTGAGCCTCAAGGATACTGGGTGACCTCCCTGAGTAATTAGCCTTGCACCATGTGGGATTTGGTGGTGTGGACCAGTTAGATCCCCAACTCTCGTGGGACCAAAATGGACACGAAAGAAAACAGCGATATTCCGGGGCAGGTTGAGACCTCAGACACCCAAACATCGTGGCTGGAATCGATGGGAAACATCCCCTCAGCTTAACAGGGGGATAGAACTGTTCAAGAAGTGGGAATGGTTAGTAAGAAGTTGGACGAGATTAATGTCAAAGACTTGTCTGGGGCTCAGAGGAGGAAACTTCTTAGAGAACAAAAGCTAAAGGAAGGAAAAGAGCGGATTCTTAAATCAAAGTGGAGGGAACTAAAAGGGCTTGAGCTCAAGACCTCCAAGAAAAGACTGTCCCAGGGGGAATGGGGCGTACAAACCCCTTTTACATCGAGGCAGGCAGTAAGAGAACAAGGGAGGAATCTAAGACTCCCACTTTTCAGGATAAGCATATCCAGAAAAAGCTGAGGCAAGAAACAGGGAAACAGACCTACAGTACTGCAGTCTTGATTTTTAGGATGGCGGTTATCCAGCAAGGCTATCCTCTGGTCAAGATCACCTCACAGCAGGAGCAGCTCGTACAGTTAGCTCTCTTTTAGAACATTGGGGGAAGCTGGTACAGGACCCAAATTCAGGAGGGTCTATCTGGATCATAGTGCTCTTATCTTTGTCTGTGAGGGGGTGGGTACAGAGGACTAGCTTAAGGAAAAGGTGCCCCTAATACCACCATGGTAGGATGTGAAGCTGCTGATAGACAGTGAAGAGCTCTTCAAGACCGCAAATATATTAATCTGGGTGCCAAAACCTCTTACAGATACCTCTCCAGAGACTCTGAATAAGAAAATAGGTTCTCAAAACCCGAAAGGATTGGAAGGTAATCAACTGGAAGGTTGCTCCAAACGGCCAAAGCCTTGTGGTGGAAGCTGGAGAGAAGTCCCTGAGGGCAATGCGGGAACAGGACCTGAAACTATTCTTGGTGTTCTCACAGGTTGCCGTCAGGGTAATCAAAGACATCAGAAGAGACAATGGCGGTAAGATGGAGACTGAATGTACTGCAGATAAATCTCCAACACAGTAAAGGGGCCACTGCTATCCTGAATCGTCTTCTGGAAGGACAGGAAGTGGGCGTGGCACTGATTCAGGAACCCTATTTATATACAGAGGGTGTATCGGGCCTCTGTGGCACTGGAGATAAGCTGGTTTATGCTAGAAATATAAGGAACTCCAGAACGTGCATTTATGTAAAAAGTGGAATTCCCTTCACGCCAATGGCGGACTTTTGTTCTAAAGCCTTAGTGACCATCAGGATGCGCTAAGGTGAGGAAGGTATCACGGGGGAGTTTGTAATGACCTTACATACATTCCTTATGAGAACAATGCTCCTCCTCCTCAGGAGAAGAGGAGACTGACAGAAGCCTGTGCACAACAGGGCGACCAACTATTGGTTGGATGCGATGGTAATGCCCACAACTTAGTGTGGGGCAGCACTGACACCAACAGTAGAGGTGAGAACCTTTTAGAATTTCTTCTAGCTAATAGAGGCAAGGAACTTAAATTTGGGAATATAAGAAAGGAAGAGGTAATTGTCATAACCTTAAGTTCCACTTTGATGGGTAGTTAGGTCAAACAATGGCATGTGGCTTTAGAGCCATCCTCATCAGACTACATGTATATTAAGTTCGAGGTTTAAATGGCATTAGACAGACCATATCCTATAGAAATCCCAGAAAAATGGACTGGGAGTCGTATAGGAGGGACCTCGACTCAAGCCTATCAGAAGCCAGTACTTTGATAAGGAATCCAGTAGAGTTTGAGGAGGTAGCAGAGGCAGTGAACTCTGCCATCATGAGCTCATACCATGGAAACTGCTCAGTCCCCAAGAAATGCATGAATAAGAATGTATCTTGGTGGAACAACATCCTGGAATCACAGAGAAAACAAGTACAACAAGTTAAACTCGCGAGAAGGAAAGGACAATGGGCAGAATATCGGGAGCAGGAATCATTCCTAATGTCTGGAGGGCAGTGAAGGTTGTCTTCATTCCAAAGCCAGGGAGAAGACCAGCCAGTCTGTCTTCCTTTCTTTTCAAAACATTAAAAAACTGGTCAACGTCCATGTTAGGGAGAGGAGGTTATCTAGGGTCCCTCTACACATAAACCAACATGCATACAAACCAGGAAAATCGTGTGAAACTGCACTCCACCAACTTGTTGGGAAGGTGGAGAAAGCACTTTACTTTCAGGAAACAGCCCTCTGCATCTTATTGGACACCGAAGGGGCTTTTAGCAACCGACCTTCGAATCCATGGTTAAGTCAGCAGAGGTGCATAGCTTAGACACCACCATTTGCAGGCGGATTAGAGCTATGCTTAGGGATAGAAAGGTTGAAGCCTTCGTGATGCAAGAAAAAATGGTAATCAACGCCACCAGAGGCTGTCCACAAGGAGGGGTCCTGTCCCCTCTACTGTGGAACCTTGTGGTTAATGAACTCATTGCAGAATTAAACTCAAGACAGTACTTTTTCCAGGGATATGCAGACGATACTAGGCAAAGTTTCAATTACAGTGAGAGCTATGGCACAAGGAACACTGAACATTGTGCAAAATTGGTGCAGGGAACAGGACCTAAGGGTCAGTCCTAAGAAGACTGTTGTAGTACCATTTACGAGGAGGCAGATCCAACACACATATTGGGATCTCAAGCTTCTCGATGAACCTCTACCAGTGAAGGGGATTGTGAAATATCCAGGGGTAATCCTGGATGAGAAACTATCGTGGACCCCTCACATAAGGAGCACCTGTTCCAAGGCGAAACGCAATCCAAAGAATACCAGGAGAGCTTTTGGTACAAACTGGGGCTTAAGAATATGTACTGGATATACACCACAGTAGTGGTGGAATACCAGGAGAGCTTTTCGTACAAACTGGGGCTTAAGAATATGTACTGGATATACACTACGGTAGTAAGATCTATGTCACTTATGTGGCTACAGTGTGGTGGAAAAAGTTGAAGCCGCGGATAGCTGCTAAGAAGCTTGCGACGGTGCAGAGATTGGCCTGCTTAGTCATTACAGGCGGAGTTAGCAGCACACCCACTGTGGGGATGGAAATCATGCTTGACATACCCCCATTACGCCTGTGGGTAAATGTGGAGGCAGCAGCTGGAGCACACAGGTTAAAGACAGGCAAAAATTGGAACTCACTGGGGTATCCGGGATCTCACACTAAAATACTGAGTGAGGTAGACATGGGTATGGTTGGGGAAATGCCGGCCACTATATAATAACTCCAAGTTGCTTCAACAAGCCTTACAATATAGTAATTGGAAGTAGAGAGCTATGGGAGAACAAATTTCGACACCCTACTGGGGATGTAGTCTGGTTCACTGACCGTTCGAAAACAGACCAAGGTGTTGAGGGTAGGGTATACGGAGTGCAGCCAAGGTTGGAGAGTGCAATCTCTCTAGGGAAGATGGCCGCTGTGTTTCAAGCAGAAATATCTGCTATCAGGGTGTGCGTGGAGGAGAATTTGGGGAGATACTACAGAGGTAGTAGCATTTTCATTTATTCGGACAGCCAAGCAGCCCAGCAAGCACTGGCAGCCTCTGCAACAAGATCAAAGATCGTCACAGAATGCCACAGAGACCTTCTGGAGTTAGGGGAAAGGAATAGGGTAAACCTGTTGTATGTAGAACCTATTGTATGAACCTGTTGTATGAACCTATTATATGAACCTATTGTATGAACCTATTGTATGAACCTATTGTATGAAGAAATAAAAGAAATTATTCAGATAGTGAAGGGAGACGAAACTTTACTAGTTATGGGTGACTGGAATTCGGTAGTAGGACAAGGGAGAGAAGGAAACGTAGTAGGTGACTATGGATTGGGGCTAAGAAATGAAAGAGGAAGCCGCCAGGTAGAATTTTGCACAGAGCACAACTTAATCATAGCTAACACTTGGTTCAAGAATCATAAAAGAAAGTTGTATACATGGAAGAAGCCTGGAGATACTGACAGGTTTCAGATAGATTATATAATGGTAAGACAGAGATTTAGGAACCAGGTTTTAAATCGTAAGACATTTCCAGGGGCAGATGTGGACTCTGACCACAATCTATTGGTTATGACCTGTAGATTAAAACTGAAGAAACTGCAAAAAGGTGGGAATTTAAGGAGATGGGACCTGGATAAACTGACTAAACCAGAGGTTGTACAGAGTTTCAGGGAGAACATAAGGGAACAATGGACATGAATGGAGGAAAGAAATACAGTAGAAGAAGAATGGGTAGCTTTGAGGGATGAAGTAGAGAAGGCAGCAGAGGATCAAGTAGGTAAAAAGACGAGGGCTAGTAGAAATCCTTGGGTAACAGAAGAAATAATGAATTTAATTGATGAAAGGAGAAAATATAAAACTGCAGTAAATGAAGCAGGCAAAAAGGAATACAAACGTCTCAAAAATGAGATCGATAGGAAGTGCAAAATGGCTAAGCAGGGATGGCTAGAGGACAAACGTAAGGATGTAAAGGCTTATCTCACGAGGGGTAAGATAGATACTGCCTACAGGAAAATTAAAGAGCCTTTGGAGAAAAGAGAACCACTTGCATGAATATCAAGAACTCAGATGGAAACCCAGTTCTAAGCAAAGAAGGGAAAGCAGAAAGGTGGAAGGAGTATATAGAGGATCTATATAAGGGCGATGTACTTGAAGACAATATTATGGAAATGGAAGAGGATGTAGATGAAGATGAAATGGGAGATATGATTCTGCGTGAAGAGTTTGACAGAGCACTGAAAGACCTAAGTCGAAACAAGGCCCCGGGAGTAGACAACATTCCATTAGAACTACTGACAGCCTTGGGAGGCCAGTCCTGACAAAACTCTACTATCTCGTGAGCAAGATGTATGAGACAGATGAAATACCCTCAGACATCAAGAAGAATGTAATAATTCCAATCCCAAAGAAAGCAGGTGTTGACAGATGTGAAAATTACCGAACTATCAGTTTAATAAGTCACTGCTGCAAAATACTTACGCAAATTCATTACAGACGAATGGAAAAACTGATAGAAGCCGACCTTGGGGAAGATCAGTTTGGATTCCGTAAAAATATTGGAACACGTGAGGCAATACTGACCCTACGACATATCTTAGAAGCTAGATTAAGGAAAGGCAAACCTACGTTTCTAGCATTTGTAGACTTAGAGAAAGCTTTTGACAATGTTGATTGGAATACTCTCTTTCAAATTCTGAAGGTGGCAGGGGTAAAATACAGGGAGCGACAGGCTATTTACAATTTGTACAGAAACCAGATGGCAGTTATAAGAGTCGAGGGGCATGAAAGAGAAGCTGTGGTTGGGAAGGGAGTGAGACAGGGTTGTAGCCTCTCCCCGATGTTATTCAATCTGTATATTGAGCAAGCAGTGAAGGAAACAAAAGAAAAATTCGGAGTAGGAATTAAAATCCATGGAGAAGAAATAAAAAACTTTGAGGTTTGCCGATGACATTGTAATTCTGTCAGAGACAGCAGAGGACTTGGAAGAGCAGTTGAACGGAATGGACAGTGTCTTGAAGGGAGGATATAAGATGAACATCAACAAAAGCAAAACGAGGATAATGAAATGTAGTCGAAGTAAATCGGGTGTTGCTGAGGGAATTAGATTAGGAAATGAGACACTTAAAGTAGTAAAGAAGTTTTGCTATTTGGGGAGCAAAATAACTGATGATGGTCGAAGTAGAGGGGATATAAAATGTAGACTGGCAATGGCAAGGAAAGCGTTTCTGAAGAAGAGAAATTTGTTAACATCGAGTATTGATTTAAGTGTCAGGAAGTCGTTTCTGAAAGTATTTGTATGGGGTGTAGCCATGTATGGAAGTGAAACATGGACGATAAATAGTTTAGACAAGAAGAGAATAGAAGCTTTCGAAATGTGGTGCTACAGAATAATGCTGAAGATTAGATGGGTAGATCACATAACTAATGAGGAGGTACTGAATAGGATTCGGGAGAAGAGAAGTTTGTGGCACAACTTAACTAGAAGAAGGGATCGGTTGGTAGGACATGTTCTGAAGCATCAAGGGATCACCAGGTTAGTAATGGAGGGCAGCGTGGAGGGTAAAAATCGTAGAGGGAGACCAAGAGATGAATACACTAAGCAGATTCAGAAGGATGTAGGTTGCAGTAGGTACTGGAAAATGAAGAAGCTTGCACAGGATAGAGTAGCATGGAGAGCTGCATCAAACCAGTCTCAGGACTGAAGGCCACAACAACAACAACATTGTGGGTCCCCGGTCACTCAAGGATTAGTGGTAAAGAGCAAGCCGATAGTTTGGCCAGGATAGGGGTGACAGGATAGGGGTGATGACAACATGTACTGGACCAGAACCTGTCCTGACAATCACCAAGACCACGATCAAAATAAAACTACGAGGCTGGACAAGGGATATTGGGGTAAATTCCAAAAAAAAAAAAAGGTATTGACGTCGAAGCCGTGTTCTAAGAGAAGTCTCTCAATCCTGGGCTTGAGCAGGAGAGAAATGAAACTTATGACTGGACTATTGACAGGCCACAGGAACTTCAAAAAACACCTACATACAATGGGGATAACAGAAGGAGACCCCAAATGCAGTATGTGTGGTGTGGGCGAGGGAACGGCATCACATTTGATCTTGAATGAGAGGCATTGGAGATTAAAAGACACAGAATATTAGGATCAACCAGACCATAATAAATTGTGTCTAGGAAAGCACTGGTAAAGACTCTCCTTGCACTGCTCAAGGGCAGTGGCTTTACTAGAGACACAGGGAATGATATCACACGATAAACTCTGTTTCGGTGCGGGCAGCAGCGGGCTTGACCAATGTTGCTTTTGCTTCTCTGATAAAATTAAAATCAATTAAGGCTTGGTAGTAGGAATGACTGAGGAGAAAGAATAATTAAACTCTTTAATAAATTTTAGTTGAAAAATCGCAAGAGACAGAGGTATATTTGGTAAAGGTCCAGAGACACAGGTAAACTATGTGATCAAAAGTATCCGGACATCTGGCTGAAAATGACTTAAAAGATCGTGGCGCCCTCCATCGCTAATGCTGAAAGTCAGCATGGTGTTTGGCCCACCCTTGGCCTTGATGACAGCTTCCACTCTCGCAGGCATACCTTCAATCAAGTGCTGTAAGGTTCATTGGGGAATGGCAGTCCATTCTTCACGGAGTGCTGCTCTGAGGAGAGGTATCGATGTCGGTCGATGAGGCCTGGCTCGATGTCGCTGTTCCAAAACATCCCAAACGTGTTCTGTAGAACTGAGGTCAGGACTCTGTGCAGCCAAATCCATTACAGGGATATTATTGTCTTGTAACCAGTCCGCCACAGGCCGTGCATTATGAACAGGTGCTCAATCGTGTTGAAAGATGCAATCACCATCTCCGAATTGCTCTTCAACAGTGGGAAGCAAGAAGGTGCTTAAAACATCAATGTAGACCTGTGCTGTGCTAGCGCCACGCAAACCAACAAGAGGTGCAAGCCCCCTCCATGAAAAACACGACCACACCATAACAACACCGACTCTGAATTTTACTGTTGGTACTACACACGTTGGAGATGACGTTCACCGGGCATTCGCCATACCCACACCCTACCATTGGATCGCCACATTGTGTACCGTGATTCGTCACTCCACACAACGTTTTTCCACTATGCAATCGTCCAGTGTTTACGCTCTTTGAACCAAGCGAGGCGTCGTTTGGCATTTGTCCGCGTGATGTGTGTATTATGAGCATCCGCTCTGCCATGAAATCCAAGTTTTAGAAGTTTGGAAATCTCCCATACAGACGTATGACACAAGTGACATCCAATCACCTGGCCACGTTCGAAGTTCGTGAGTTTCGCGGAACGCCTCAGTCTGCTCTCTCACTATTGAGGTCGCTGATATGGAATACCTGGCAGTAGGTGGCAGCACAATGCACCTATTATGAGAAACGTATGTTTTTGGGGGTGTCCGGATACTTTTGATCACATAGTGTAGATTCCAGCTGGATCACATCACAGTGAGACACAGATCCCGAAGTCACATGTTGGTTTGTAGGGCGTATCTAGGAGCTAATATAGAGTCGGATTAAAATTTGGTAATGCTGAAGAAGTGCCCGAAGTTTAACAGAATCATCCAGAAGATTAACTGTAGAAGGATGTTAGATACTTACGTACTAAGAACTGGTGAAATGCGTTTGATGTCCTCGATCACTGTAGATTTTGTGGTAATGATAATCACAGCTGGCAGGAGAGAAATGAACATAAGTAAAAAGAGAAATCACAGTAGTTGGACAAACATCGATATGAGGAAGATAAGTGCGATGATACCTGGGGGAGCAGAAGAATACTTCAACTGATCGACGAAAGAAGAAAGTACAAAAATTTTCAGGAAAAGATAGGAATGTGGCAACATGAATCACTTGAAACAAATAGTAAGTGCGGAGAAGCCAAGATGAGGTAAAGATGTGAAGAAATTGTAAAGGAAATGGTCGTCGGAATGAATAAATCAGTATAGAGAAAAGTCAAAACAACCTTCAGTGAAATCAAACGCAAAGACGTCAACATAAAATGTGTAATAGAAATTCCAGTGCTAAAAACGCAGAGGAGAGAACAGATAGGGTAGAAGAGAGCACAGTAAGGCCCCTATGATGAGAGGAAGTGGCTGAAAACGTGATAATAGAAGAAGTGAGAGTCCATATGGAAGAAAGGAAGATTAGCGTTTAATGTACCGTCGACGAGGTCATTAGAGACGGAGAACAAGCTCGGACTGTGTCAAGCATGGGGAAGGAAATCGACCCTTCCTTTTCAAGGGAACCATGCTAAATTTTCCTGGAGCGATTTAGGTGAATCACAGAAGGCCTAAATCTGGATGGCCAGAGACGGATTTGAAGTGTTGTTCTCCCGGATGCGAGTCCAGTGTGCTAACCGCTGTGCCACCTCTCTCGGTAGCCCACATGGAAGATGTAACATAACAGATATACTGGAGAAGGTTGTACTTGAAAGTCGCTTGCCCGGTGTCGGCAGAGAAATACTATACTGCAGTGCCTATGTAATTCTGATGACGACCCGGCACAAATTTTCATCTACATCTACATCTATATCTACGAGAGTTCTCTGCTATTCACAATAAAGTGGGAGATAGTGGCTTTGTTTGTAGAATCTGTCAGTCTGGAGAAATACCACCAGACTTCCGAAAAAAAATATCATTCACACAATCCTAAATAAAGCAGTGGCAGACAAGTGCGAAATCTGTCGCACGATTAGCTTAACAGCTCATGCATCCTAGTTGCTGACAAGGATAATATGCAGAAGAATGGTAAAGAAAACCGTGGATCAATTTGGCTTTCGGAAAGGTAAAAACTTTAGGGAGGTGGTTCTGACGTTGTAACTGACAGTGAAAGGAAGAAATCAAGACACGTTCACTGGATCTGTCCACACAGAAAAAACGTTCGGCAATGTAAATTGATTCAAGATGCTCGAAATTCTGAGAAAAATATAAGTAAGCTATAGGGCAAGATGAGTAATGTACAGTAAGTACGAGAATCAACAAAGAGCTGTAAGAATGGAAGACTAAGAACGAAGTGCTCGGATTGAAAAGGGCGTTAGATAGGGGTTCAGTTTTTCGCCCTTACTCTTCAATCTGTACGTCGAAGAAGTAATGATGGAAATAAAAGATTATTCATAGCATTGAAACTGGTGACAACGGGGCAGGCGAAGTTAAAGGAATTCTCCAACAAAATAACACTTGAGAAACGAGGTACGGAGGACATAAAAGCTGGTTAGCACAAGCAAAGGGGGCATTTGTGAGCAAAAGAAGTTTACTGATATCAAACATAGACTTTAATATGAGGAAAAAATTTCTAAGAATATGCGTTTGGGACACAGAATTATATGGCAGTGAAACCTGCACTGTGGGAAAACCGGGACAGAAGAGAATCGGAGCATTTGAGTTGTGGTGCTATAGAGAATGTTAAAAATTAGTTGGACTCAAGAAATGAAATGGGGAGGTTCTTCGCAGAATCGTCCAAGGAAGGAACATATGGAAAACATTGACAAGAAGAAGGGACGGGATGAGATGAAATGTGTTCAAATGTGAGGAAATAACGCCCATGGTAGTAGAAGGTAAAAACTGTAGTGGAAGAGAGAGATTGGAGAACATTCAAAAAATAACTAAGAATGTAGGGCGAAGGTGCTACTCTTATGAGATGAAGAGGTTAATACAGGAGATTAATTCGTGGCGGGCCGCATCAAACGACCCAGAAGACTGATGACTCAACAGAAAAAGTAGTTCTTCAAAATACGACATAAGTTTTTGTGGTGTCACCGCCAGACACCACACTTGCTAGGTGGTAGCTTAAATCGGCCGCGGTCCATTAGTACATGTCGGACCCGCGTGTCGCCACTGTCAGGATCGCAGACCGAGCGCCACCACAAGGCAGGTCTCGAGAGACTTACTAGCACTCGCCTCAGTTGTACGACGACGTTGCTGGCGACTACACTGACGAAGCCTTTCTCTCATTTGCCGAGAGACAGTTAGAATAGCCTTCAGCTAAGTAATGGCTCCGACCTAGCAAGGCGCCATTAACCATTTGTACCATTGCATGTATCTCAAGATAGTCTCACTTGTATCATCAAGAATGCTATATACCAAAGGACGATATAAAAGTTAAGTGTTCTAGTAGCTACGTTCTTTTCTTTATCACATTTATTGCGAATCCTGTTCCAGACTTCGCGCCAGTTGGCGTGTGTGTACGTGTGCCCTTTCAGCTACCAGTCTCTGTGGACTGGCTTCCTTGTCAGTCCACTACATTGGCGACGCGGATTAATCAGGATCTTGTTCTTTCTCATTGCTTACATTTACTTGTGTCATGGCTTCGCCACATTCTCCAGATGTACTGTCCGAATTTTATCGCTTGCAGAATCAGCAGACGCAGGCGTTATTGGATGCCCTGGGACAGCTCGTCCAGGGTCAACGTGCGCTGCAAAACGATGCGGCCGCCGCCGCTTCATCGCTACCGCAGCCACACCATGCTGTTGCACCTCAATTTAGGCCCTACGAGGCGGCCAACGAGACATGGCCGGAATGGTCACGACAATTTGGATTTCATCTCGCCGCCTACAGAATTCAAGGTAATGAGCGGCAGCCGTTTTTGCTTTTGTGTGTAGGTGTGTCCACCTACCGTGTGATAGTGAAATTGTTTCCCCGACGCGACGTAGCAACTCTGTCCTACGAAGAAATTTTGTCAGCTTTAGAAGCCTATTTGAAGGAAACAGTCAATGTCGTTGCAAAACGGTATACGTTCTTTCGTACAAAACGTACGGCCGGTCAGACTAATAGGGAGTGGGTTGCAACTTTGCAAGGACTCACTAGGGAGTGTGCATTTGAATGTGATTGTGGACTCCCTTATTCAGATACTATGGTGCGTGATGCAATAGCACAGAACGTTTCTGATGTTCGCATACGGGAACAGATTTTGAAACTAGTAAATCCCTCCCTTCAGCAAGTGATAGACGTATTAGATAGGCAAGACACACTTGACTTTGCTCAGGAATCATTTGCAACTTCGCCAGCCGTGTGTCACCTTAACCGGCCCGCCGGGCCCGCTGCACGGAACGCTCACCTGCCCTCGCGCACGTCCGCACCGCCACGTGTCCCGCGCAAGCACGCACATGCAGTGAAATCATGCCCGCGGTGTGCAACTAGACATTCGCGTGACAATTGCCCGTCACGCCAAGCTATTTGCTTTTACTGTCATAAGAAAGGACATGTTCAAAGTGTTTGCCAGAAAAAGCTCAGATCAGACTATCACAACCATTCCAGGCCCTTTGCTTCGCGCCGGAATAGAACTAAGGACAATCAGGCTCGTGAACCTTCGCCCATGGACATTCATGTAGTTAATTCCACCCCGTCCAGTGCCCCTTTCTCTAACAGTGACTGTGTTCGTCCCACAAAAAGTGTGCGTCGGCGTCGCCGCAAATCCCGTCACGTCACGCGTGATTCTGTTCCAGTGTCTGTTCAAGTTGCACAAAACAGTCGCTCTTGTCGTCAGCAGGACAATAAACTTTTTGTAGATTTGGACTTTGCCGGACAAGTGATACCATTCCAGCTCGATACCGGAGCTGCAGTTTCATTGCTCAATCACGCCACGTACAAACAACTGGGCAAACCTCCGTTGCGTGCTGCACGTGTTCAGTTAAATTGTTATTCCGGACAAGCTATCCCTGTGTTAGGACAGTGCACTCTTCTTGCTACATACGAGGAACAAACAAAACTTGTGTCATTTTACGTTCTTCGTTCTTCTACTGCAGTGAACTTGTTTGGGTTAGATTTATTTCAGTTGTTTAACATGTCTATAGTCAATCAGGTCCTATCAGTGAACGAGACTGTGCCTTCAGACAGTGTTTCTAGTCTATGTGAAGAATTTGCAGACATTTTTGCTCCAGGCCTTGGTTGCGCTAAGAACTATGACGCACATTTGGAACTGAAAGTGAACGCGCAACCGAAATTTTTCAGAGCGCGCAATGTTCCCCACGCATTGCGTTCTGAGGTCGCCAATCGCTACAATATCTTGTATCGGTCCGCTGCTAAGCACGGCGACGCTGCTGCGTTGTCCCGTTTGCCTGTTGCTGAGGATAAAGCATTCGATTCTTCCGAACTTGCTTGTATGTTCATTGATTCGGAAACCAATGACGTGGTCGAATCGTTTCCGATTGATTTTCGTCGTGTAGCTACAGCCACAGCTGCTGACCCTGTCCTTGCTACTGTTTTGCGTTTTGTTGCTACGCAATGGCTCTTGTCAAAGTCACGGATCGAGGATCCGCTGGTTCGCCGATTTTTTGCTCACAAGGAGAGACTTTTTGTACGACGTGGTGTTTTGTTGTTGCGTTCTGATAATGATCAGTCCAGAGTCGTGGTCCCACGTTCGTTGCAGTCCTCTGTTTTACGGCTTCTTCACCAAGGACATTGGGGTATAGTGCGCACGAAACAACTTGCTCGTCAGCACTGTACTTGGTTCGGAATCGGTGCTGCGCTTACGAATATGTGCTCTTCTTGCATGGCGTGTGCCGAACAACAATCCGCACCGCCGCGGAAATTCTTTGCATGGCCACAAGCCACTTCCCCTTGGCAACGCTTGCACATAGATTTTGCTGGCCCATTCTGGAATGCTCGATGGTTGGTTGTGGTCGATTCTTTCAGTAATTTTCCTTTTGTTGTCCGGATGTCTTCCACGACGTCTTCTGCCACCATCCAAGCGTTGTCTGCTATTTTTTGCATTGAAGGTCTTCCGCAGACTATTGTTTCCGACAATGGCCCACAATTCATGTCCGCAGAATTTCAGTCATTCTGCAAGGCCAATGGTATTCAACATCTGACGTCCGCGCCGTTTTCGCCTCAGTCAGACGGTGCCGCTGAACGATTGGTCCGGACTTTCAAGTCACAGATGTTGAAGTTGAAAGAGTCGCATTCTCGGGAGGACGCATTGTTGCTCTTTTTGTCCTCGTATCGCTCTCAGCCCCGCGATGGTCGCTCGCCGGCTGAGTTGCTCCACGGTCGTCCTCATCGAACCTTGATGTCTTTGCTGCATCCGCCGCATCCGGTTCCTGTGCAGCGGCAGACTCCTGCTTTTGCTCCTGGCGACGTTGTCTTCTATCGCAACTATCGAGGTTCACGGCGTTGGCTCGCAGGGCGCATTCTTCGCTGCCTCGGCCGCGCGATGTATTTGGTTTTGGGGGCCTCTGGTGAGGTGCGTCGGCATCTCAATCAGCTGCGCCTCTGTCGTCGCCTGGGTTCTGCCGCTCCCCGTCTGCTTTCAGCGACGGTGCCGTCCGGTCAGCGCCCTGGGGACCCATCTACTGGCTCGCCTCATCCCCAGGTGTTACCGACGCTGCCTTCCCTATTGCCTAGTGGCGACATGCCGCCGCCGCCGCCGCCGCCGCCTGTTCTCCCGCCGGCGCCGCCCGCAGTGGACGCTTCGCTGCAGCCGCCCAGCGCCTCCCTGGGTCGCGCGCCGCCGATCGCTTCCCGTGACCAGCTGTACTCCGCCATGGAACTCTTGCCCGCTCCGGACCAGATGTAGTCTTTGCCCGTCGGGTGCCCCGACCACATGGAGGTCGACCCTTCGGCCCCTCCTGTCTCATTACGGGCGCATACACCGCATGTTGACGTGCACCCTGGACTAGGTTTTCAGGCGTTTCCTAGCTCCCCTCGGACCGAATGGCAGGGTGCGGGTGGCACAGCCTCGCCTGTTGTTAGGCTCCCCACCTCATCGCATACGTCAACATGGGGTCCTCCCCACGGCGGACGGAAGCCTTATCACACGACCGTCCGCCGATTTGCGGGGGAGGAATGTGGTGTCACCGCCAGACACCACACTTGCTGGGTGGTAGCTTAAATCGGCCGCGGTCCATTAGTACATGTCGGACCCGCGTGTCGCCACTGTCAGGATCGCAGACCGAGCGCCACCACAAGGCAGGTCTCGAGAGACTTACTAGCACTCGCCCCAGTTGTACGACGACGTTGCTAGCGACTACACTGACGAAGCCTTTCTCTCATTTGCCGAGAGACAGTTAGAATAGCCTTCAGCTAAGTAATGGCTCCGACCTAGCAAGGCACCATTAACCATTTGTACCACTGGATGTATCTCAAGATAGTCTCACTTGTATCATCAAGAATGCTGTATACCAAAGGACGATATAAAAGTTAAGTGTTCTAGTAGCTACGTTCTTTTCTTTATCACATTTATTACGAATCCTGTTCCAGACTTCGCGCCAGTTGGCGTGTGTGTACGTGTGCCCATTCGGCTACCCGTCTCTGTGGACTGGCTTCCTTGTCAGTCCACTACAGTTTTATGCATCATCTGGAGGTGACCGTAATTGCTAAGATAGTTATGATGTTTACCTATTCCGATAAAATTGCATTACAAGTTCCGAGCGTCCCAAACGACCATCTTCAGATCTAATTGCTGCACAGGAGGGCGGTGCGTTGTGAGTGCCAACTGGACAACTATACAGCAACTGCATGTTATCTAACCTGGTAATGTACAAAGATAACTGTCATTTTGTTGCAAAATAAAAACCGTTTATCAAAGTTTAATGTCACGTTATGTTCATATCTGACCCTTTAGAGACGAAAGTACGAGCTCAGCCACATGGAACAGGGCGAAGCTTTTGGCTGAGGCATTAGTTCAGTTTACATACTTGCCTTCACGCAAATGATTTGGTTCGTTGATGGGAAGCCTAAGTGAAGATTGCAACTGCAGGATGGACGGTTTTCTCATAAAGATCTTCGAAATTTTGGTCGTGTTTTGAGCCTATAGGTGATGCAAACGTTGGTGTCACAACAGTAGGTGATGATGAGGAAAACGAAACAGACTACCCCAGAACGTGCAAATCCATTGGTCCTTACGTGACACAGAACTTGGTAGCTCGACGTTTCTCCACTCAGCAGATGACGTTGTGGCATTTCATGTTTGCTACTCTCCCGATCTTCGTTCAAAATCATATTGCGCATTGCCAAGTGCAAGTTATCTGCTGTTTCTCTGTGATCGTATGAAAATGCTTAGAAATCGATAAATGGATTCTGTGTGGAGTATGCAAAGAAGCTGCCATATAGCATGGTCTTTAATACTCGCCCTGTCTCAATAAAGAACAGAAAAAAGTTGTTTGCGTACGTTACATCTTACCCTCGTGCACCATGTGTGCAGTGACACCTGATTGGGACGATTTGCAAGGAAACTTGATCTTAAATAGCGCAACTGCGTAGATGCTGTGATGTGGTCCGACTACACGTAGACAGGGTGTGCATCGCACAAACAAGCTTTAGTTATCCTACAGAATTTAATAAGCTTTCATCTTTTGTGGGGAGCAGTTAGGTAAAAGGGAGTGTGTGATGAGGTGGAATATTTGTAAAGCAGTTATCACAGATACTGGCAATTTATTGTCATACTTAATATCCCACCTCAAATATATGAACTAACTTTAAATCAAAAGTGAAACTGAAATCCCTTACTTCTACAATGATTACGTTTGGAGCAAGGATTACCACGGAAACCAAACGAATCAATTAAAAGACGGGGATAAGAAATAACTGGAAACTATATAAAATGAGGGTAAATATTTCAGTAAAACCACACGTAACTTAACAAGTGAAAGACACAGTTCATTCACCATTACCAAAGCTAAACAGGTGAGCCAGAGAGGCGCACTAGCTCAAAATCAAAGCATTTCGACTAATACTGATCAATTCCATTACCTTCATTCTACTCGACGGATATTATACGAATTTCTTACTGATCTGCGTAGAATTAAGTATTCTACGCAATGGGATAGCCTACGCTTGCAATATTATTACTTCGTTCGCACATGGGGGTGAAGCTGCACAAAGAATGGTACCTCATAAATGGAAAAAGACAGATGTCAAATTCCGCAACTTGATTCGCCTAATTACATGGCAAGGAAACGTGCTACTGCTAAAGCGATAAGCAAGTGCAAGCTAAATACTGCTCTCCACACACATTTCGTCACATGGAAACATTTATCTGGTTAGGATAACGGAAATGATTTATTTTTATATTCTTGCAAATATAGAAGACACCTTATTCTTAAGCAAAACACTGTAACTATTCTATTTAAAAGAGACCAGTGATGATAGCACATGGTAAGTTTCGGTATGAACAAAGATGGAGAAACAGGTTAAGCATTACTCGTGAAAATTAACTGGAAAGCTCAACGGAATGAAACAAAAAAGCACTTCCGAACATTCAATAAAATAAATGAAATGATTTCTTCATAACGGACATAAACCTATCCACACTAATAGGAACAAAAACCAAAACAAGACGTGTTGCGAGGAACACAGGGCGCAGCTTCAAAAAAGTCAGACAAGATGGTTGCCTCGGACGTTCGTTTTCTAGAGCCTAGAGCCTAGCGTTTGGCGAAAAAAAAATGGGAAGCGCTCTGAATCGCAAGGAAGCAGCTTTGCTAGACCTATCTGGGGAACGCTATCGATATCGGCATTGCACAGCCCAGAGCACACAAGAAAGTCTCTGCTTCCCTCACCGACAGATTTACACACACACATCCGCAGATTCATACTTTGTGGAGGTTATCTGTTGAAATGGAGAGCATATGGGGAGGATGCTGTTTGACCCACAAAATAAATGCAGTACAGTCGCATCCTGCGCATTTCTCTTACCAAGGGAGTACAACACACGGAAAAACCGTCTGTGCAGTCCACATGAGATAATTAAGCAGTATCAAACAGTAGAAATGAAAGCTGGACCGTACAGTAACTTTTCACCGTGAAGAAGATCGTAGTTACAAAAAAGCAAGTGCTGTAGCCCCTATGACCAAAATCTACCAGGTTTGTAGACGCCAACGCGCGATAAAAAATAGTTGAGTTACTAGTTTAAATCAGAAACATTTTGGCCACCATATACTGCCCACATTTATTGTCGGTACTCACAATATATTCTGTAAACAGTGCTCCACACTTGCAGTGTATTTCAAGAACGGAATCACTAAATCACCAAACTGCCAAATTCAAGCGAACCGGTAGTGTGGCTGATGTAGTGTGGTATTTTGTCCCCAGGCCAATTGTAGATACTCCTAAAAACATCCACACGGTTTCCGAACTTATCCAGAAACATCCGTCGAAATATCCCAAAAGAATTGCAACAGAGAAAGCTCTTAAGTGTTCCAGCACGCACGAAATAGTGACAAGGGAGACTCCCAGTCGCATCCCCCTCAGATTTAGTGGTAAGACGGCCGAGTGGATAGCCCATCAAAAACTGAACACAGATCAAGCATGAAAACAGGAAGAAGGTGTACTGCGAAAAAAAAAAAATAGAAACAGTGAACGGTCCAAGACTAAAAAGTGCAATAAATAGCTGCATGGAACAGCAACGGCGTCACGGCTCAGTGATCAGTCCGCCTTTAGCCGCGGAGCAGCTCGGACTTGTTTACGTCCCGGCTGCGAACGTTCGCGGAAGAAGTGGTGTTTACACCGTCGTCACTCGCGTGTGTTACTGTTTGAATAGAACGCAATGGCACACAGTTTCCGAAAAACCACGATACAGTTCACGTTCTGTAACGAGTATGCACGACCGAAGGCTTTCGAAATCGAACGTTTCTTGAGGGACGAAGTGCAACTTAATTACACGGAGATTATTGGAATTCATTTATCAATCGTGAGCAGCACTCTTTACGTAAAGATGATTGACGACGCAGCGTGCGATAGGATCATTGAAGCCGCCAAACGAGGATTCCAGTTCCGACACTCCGATGGTCATACCGGCGAAGTTTTAGTCGCTCATTCGGGCCTGGGCGTGCGTACGATTCGAGTCTTCGAGCTGCCTTTCGAGGTACCAGAATAATTGGTCACTGAATCGCTCCAGCCATATGGCAGAGTTATCAGTCATACGGCCGAACGTTGGGCAAGTTTTAGCACGTATCCAGTGCTCAATGGTGTCCGACAGGTGCGAATTGCCCTTACGAAACATGTGCCATCGTATATCAACATCGGCGGCTGTAGAGCTATTGTCATCTATGATGGACAGCCCCGGACATGCTCCGGGTGTGGTGCTGAAGGACATCTTCGATCTGCGTGTATGCAGAGGAGACTCGTGCAACTCCCCAGAGGAGACCTCCAGAATCCGACTACACCAACGTCACTGCCGATGACTTACGTGGCGGCGCTTCGCGGGGAGGTGACGCCGAGGTCGGAGCGCACTATCGAACCGACGCCGCAGTTGATTGAGGCGCCTTCGGACCCCACTGGAGAAGGAATGGCTCCGACCAACCTCCAATCCCAGACATTACAGGTGGTGCAGAAAGAGGATGACAGCATCACAACAGGCATGGAAGCTGAAGTGGAACGGCCCCAGGGCGTTGTGGCGGCGGCGAGAACGCAGGTGACGCAAGATTCGCCAACACCAGAGGCCGAGGTTAGGGCCCGCAAACAACGTTCGCCAAAGCGCCGCAAGAAGCGCCGACTAAACTCTGCGGAGACGCTCCCTTCTCTTCTTGGGAGCCCAGATGAGTCTAACACTATGGACCTGTCTGACTTGGAACCACAAGCTTCGGATGTCGAAGACCATATGAATTCGGACAGTGAAAAGATGTCATGTCGTTCAGACGACGCATCCGCTCAGGGGCCTGGTACCCCTTCTGCGGTGGAGTCTAAAGCTGCGAAAGAACAACAGATGTCACACATCAATGCCGCACAGGAAAATTTGGAGCACCCCAATAATATCAGCTGGTATGAGCAGGACGGCGAAATCACCGATGCGGACCATTCTCCTGGTGGGGACTCGCATCCGTCCGCATCTCAAGAAACCTAATGCCGCAGGGACACGTCCATCGGGCGACCCTCTGCGGATGTGCAAAGGGATTATCGACACGGTGAAACTTTGTCATTTAAACACCATGTGGAGATGACAGCTACTCGACCCCAGGCATACAGAATAGGGACAGTGTATGTAAATACCATTAGATCGCCCGTGAAACAGCAGTTGTTTAGGGACATGATATATACGTCGGATGTGGATATACTGATGGTGCAGGAAATTTACATTCCTGAGTTCCAGGAAGTCCATGGATACATCTCCTACACCTCACCGCACTCTAACAATGACAGTGGAACGGCGATATTGGTCCGGGACGGGATTCCGGTTCGCGACCTGGCTTATCTACCTTCGGCACGAGGACTGGCGATAACTGTTGATGGAATTCGCATTCTCAATGTTTATGCCCCATCCGGCACAGACAACAGACGGGCGCGTGCGAGATATTATTCGGAAGAGATTGTGCCATTATTTACCGGCAGATTCGATCATTTCATTATAGGTGGTGACTTCAATTGTGTTTTAGCCCAAAAAGCCCAGACTCCACATTACAATACCTGTCGTGAATTGCATGTGCTATGCCGGGATCTGGAGTTAAGCGACACCTGGGACATGATTCATAGGAACCGTGAGGGATATACTTTTTATACCAGTCACTCGGCGAACAGACTCGATCGAATATATGTTTCGGTTGGCCTACAGGATAAGGTGGTCGACGCGGAACGATGGCCTGCGGCATTTACTGATCATCTGGCTTACATTTGTACCATATTACCCCCTAGGCAAAGTGTGTGGAAAAGCCGCGGGACATGGAAGCTCAATTCGTCACTTTTGGCGGACCCCGAATGTCGTCAGAGAGTCGAGGAGGTATGGGCCACATGTCAACGCCGTCTACCAACATATACCTCCGTGCTTCAATGGTGGCTCGAGTGTACTAAGCCGGCAATAAGAAGAGCTCTTATACAGTATGGTCGGGATAAGACGAGATAGCAAAGAGACACTCTTGATTATTATTACACCATGCTTCGTGAGCTGTCCTTCCAGGTGCCGTCTGCAGAACATCATGTGGAAGTTCATCGTGTCAAGGCACAAAACCTATCGATCACGCGACGACGACTGGGTGGCATCCCAATACGGGCAAGATGTCTCGACACCATCACTGGGGAACGTACCTCGATGCACCATGTGTCGCGGGAACATAAACGTTACCGCCGGGCATTGGTAACAGTGCTCCACGGTTTAGATGGTCGTCAACTGACAACACAACAGGACATTGCAAATGAATTTTTAGAGCATTTCCGCCACCTCTATGCCGGTACACCGACGGACCGTCTGGTGGGGGAAGAGATACTGCAACATCTGCAAACGACACTGACAGAGACGGATAAGGCAGCGCTTATCGAGCCACTTACAGAAGACGATATAAAGGTGGCACTCACAAAAGGAGCGGCCCATAAATCACCAGGGCCAGATGGGATTACGCTAGAGTTTTATCGAGAATTCGTGGACATGTTGATGCCACAGTTGTCGATGTACAATGACGCGATGCGTCCGGACATGCTCCTACCGTCGGATTTTGTGACGGGCTTTCTTCTTCCCATCCCGAAGATGGCGGGAAGTCGCAGTGTTAACCAATATCGGCCTCTCACTATGCTAAACGCCGACTATAAAATATTTGCACGACTACTAGCGTCTCGTCTCAAGCTGGCGATATCCAGGACAATATCCCCTGATCAGGCTTGCCTAGGGGTGCGAAGCAACATCTCCTCGGCGTTAAGTGAATACCGTGACGTTATCGCCCTTGCGGAAACGTGTAAAATGCGAGCAGCGATGAGATCTGTGGACTTCGATTGTGCGTTCGACAGTATAAACTATGACTTCTTGGCGTCAGTCATTAGCCGAATGGCGATTCCACCTGTTTTCATCTCCATCGTTATGAGGCTAATACGAGGGGCTACATCGAAGGTGATTGTAAACGGTCGGGAAGCGGGCTCGATTCCCATTAACAGCTCAGTCTGACAAGGGTTCCCACTCTCTATGATGCTGTTTGCGATAGCGCTTGAGCCGCTGATGTGTGTTATGAGGCTCTCACTTACTGGGATAGTGCTTAATGAGAACTCTTTCGTTTGTCGCGCATATGCGGACGACCTGATCCTTCTTGTCAGATCAGGACATGAAGTGCGTGAGGCTGTTGAACATCTCGACTCTTACGGGACGGCGGCAGGCAGTGTCGTTAACATGACGAAATCCAAAATGATGCACATTGGACGGGGTCTGGAAGACGTACCGGGACCGTTTCAGACGGTGGAATCGCTGAGATGTCTGGGGATTACATTTACCCGTTCACTACGGCCGTCAGCGGCGGCGAGTTCTCGGCGGCTTCTGCAGAATGTTCGTCTGACGATACGCAACAACTCACGGAGAGCCTTTGACATGATCCAAGGTGTGGCATACACCAACGTTCACATAGCGTCGCGACTGCCCCATTTAGCGCAGATCCTACTAATACCGAAGGGTATTGCAGACCGCCTCATGGCTGCCTTTGGTTACTATGTTAGTACTGGGATGTTATTCAAGATCAAATATGATACGTTAACGCTACAGTTCCGGAACGGTGGCCTCAACCTCACAAACGTGCGAAACAAAGCTCTGGCGCTTTACATGCGAGCGATGATACGAAATTGGCAACAAAGAAAGCATACCATAACGTCAGCTCTGATAGAAGTACTTGTTCCGCCTTCGTACGAACCCCCTATTGCGGTGGGTAATATTTCGCCTTCTCTTGCACACATTGCCTCATTTCTTGTTGATTACAGTTATGTTCGTCTGAAAGTACCTTCGACGAGAATACCCACGACTCGGGAGATCTATAGATGCTTGATGGATCGCCATGGCCGCAACATAATGGAATTCAAATACCCGTCGAGAACGTGGAACCACATTTGGTGTGCAGTGCATACTCCATTACTGTCAACAGCAGCGAGATCGATGTGGTATACTCTTATAAACCGTAAACTTGTGACCAGGAGTCGATTACATAAAATTCATATGGTCGATTCTCCTCTTTGCACAAACTGTGGACTGTTAGCAACGGAAGAACATGGTTTAGTGTGAGGCGCAGCGAGGGACGTCCGGATGCTGACGCGTCGAATACTGGCCTTCCTTCGGCGCACTACCTACACAGAAATCACATCGGATGTACTTTTTCTACCGGACAAGACCTTTTTTCCCAAACAAAAGACGTATGCGGTCAATTGGATCGCTGGACATGCGACGAAATATTTGTATTCGTACGATATTAAGTCCGTGATGGATTATTGGATGTATTTACAAGAACAACACGAGCTCATACGGAGTCATACGAAATACAGGACTTACTTTTCCAATTTTTTAGGAAGTGTTTTTCACAATCCGCCAGACAGCTGGGGTGTCCCAGAACTGAGAAGACTCCTGTAGCAGAACGACTAGAGACAGTACTGCGCGGTTCAATTACACTCCTGGAAATTGAAATAAGAACACCGTGAATTCATTGTCCCAGGAAGGGGAAACTTTATTGACACATTCCTGGGGTCAGATACATCACATGATCACACTGACAGAACCACAGGCACATAGACACAGGCAACAGAGCATGCACAATGTCGGCACTAGTACAGTGTATATCCACCTTTCGCAGCAATGCAGGCTGCTATTCTCCCATGGAGACGATCGTAGAGATGCTGGATGTAGTCCTGTGGAACGGCTTGCCATGCCATTTCCACCTGGCGCCTCAGTTGGACCAGCGTTCGTGCTGGACGTGCAGACCGCGTGAGAAGACGCTTCATCCAGTCCCAAACATGCTCAATGGGGGACAGATCCGGAGATCTTGCTGGCCAGGGTAGTTGACTTACACCTTCTAGAGCACGTTGGGTGGCACGGGATACATGCGGACGTGCATTGTCCTGTTGGAACAGCAAGTTCCCTTGCCGGTCTAGGAATGGTAGAACGATGGGTTCGATGACGGTTTGGATGTACCGTGCACTATTCAGTGTCCCCTCGACGATCACCAGTGGTGTACGGCCAGTGTAGGAGATCGCTCCCCACACCATGATGCCGCGTGTTGGCCCTGTGTGCCTCGGTCGTATGCAGTCCTGATTGTGGCGCTCACCTGCACGGCGCCAAACACGCATACGACCATCATTGGCACCAAGGCAGAAGCGACTCTCATCGCTGAAGACGACACGTCTCCATTCGTCCCTCCATTCACGCCTGTCGCGACACCACTGGAGGCGGGCTGCACGATGTTGGGGCGTGAGCGGAAGACGGCCTAACGGTGTGCGGGACCGTAGCCCAGCTTCATGGAGACGGTTGCGAATGGTCCTCGCCGATACCCCAGGAGCAACAGTGTCCCTAATTTGCTGGGAAGTGGCGGTGCGGTCCCCTACGGCACTGCGTAGGATCCTACGGTCTTGGCGTGCATCCGTGCGTCGCTGCGGTCCGGTCCCAGGTCGACGGGCACGTGCACCTTCCGCCGACCACTGGCGACAACATCGATGTACTGTGGAGACCTCACGCCCCACGTGTTGAGCAATTCGGCGGTACGTCCACCCGGCCTCCCGCATGCCCACTATACGCCCTCGCTCAAAGTCCGTCAACTGCACATACGGTTCACGTCCACGCTGTCGCGGCATGCTACCAATGTTAAAGACTGCGATGGAGCTCCGTATGCCACGGCAAACTGGCTGACACTGACGGCGGCGGTGCACAAATGCTGCGCAGCTAGCGCCATTCGACGGCCAACACCGCGGTTCCTGGTGTGTCCGCTGTGCCGTGCGTGTGATCATTGCTTGTACAGCCCTCTCGCAGTGTCCGGAGCAAGTATGGTGGGTCTGACACACCGGTGTCAATGTGTTCTTTCTCCATTTCCAGGAGTGTATATTGGCATATAGCACACTGAGAAGAAAACTGGCCCCTACCTGTTGGCGCCAGTTATGACTGGATTATGTTAAAGTCCAAAAAAAAAAAAAAGTGATCATGGTGTTGGACTGCCAAGCGGGCGACCCGTGTTCGAAACTTACGGGACCAATTCATGTTTTTTCCCCCACAACATTATGAACAACCCGTCCGGTCATTGAAATGTTTGTTCTCTTTCTGTAGTCTTGGCAGTTGTCATACTCTACACTCGTTATAGAATATGTGCCATGTGGTAAGAATACGTTAAGGTCGCAAGTAAATGTGACGAATAGTGAGAGCAGACGAGATACCACACAGACGTCTCACGTAAAAGAAAACAACAAATACACGGGTGTGAACTATGCTACAGCAAAGGAATTAAAGAGTCAACACTTCCGAAACGGGACACTGCTGCAAAAACGTTAAAGACACGTGTTTTGACAGAGCACAGACAAACTGTGTGATTGTGAAACTGTTGCGTTCATTTGTTGCAACTTATGTCACAAACCATTATGTTTTCATCATTTCCTTGGGAGTGATCACATTCACATTCATACCAACATCTATATCGGGCAAGGAGACATATGTCACTTACTTGCCCGTCGTACAAATTAAGTGCGTCGATAAGAGATTCCTATCATATGACACACGTACTTTCACTAGTGCCCTGTTTGACACTTCAAAGTGTTTCCCGGTGGAGGATTCGGTTGAACTGTCGCCTCGTCATCAAACGTTTACGGTTCCCATTCGAAAGCCACTTCCTTTCGGCTGCTGATAGAGTAGTTGTGCAGAATCAAGAGTAATCATAGGTCCTCGCTGCTGCAAACGGGCGTTACACTACGACACACACACAAATCTGAGTAAAGTGAACAACGGGAAAAAAAGGAAGAAAAAATATTGGTACGAGGGAGGTTTTGAACACGACTTGCCCGCTTGGCAGGCCAACCCCGTGACAACTTTTTTTGTTGATCTCAAAAAAATGATTCAAATGGCTCTGAGCACTATGCGACTTAACTTCTGAGGTCATCAGTCGCCTAGAACTTAGAACTAATTAAACCTAACTAACCTAAGGACATCACACACATCCATGCCCGAGGCAGGATTCGAACCTGCGACCGTAGCGGTCGCTCGGTTCTAGACTGTAGCGCCTAGAACCGGCCGGCTGTTGATCTCATTTTGTTCGTTATTGTTAGTTGTATTTGTTCGGGGCGGACGTCCTAAGACGCTTGTGACAGTTCATCGTTGGTCCATTGACGCAGTTTTTTTTTTTTTTTTTTTTTATTACAGAGGACAGCTAACCCTCTGACTGAACACGCTGGCTACCATGCGGGCTAAACTACAGCGTCGTCGCTCTTTCAGCCTTCTCTTTATTGCACTTGTTGTTCTTCGACCGTTCATGTTTCTATTTTGCTTTTTTTGCACAATCCATTACACTTCCTTCCTGTTTTCATGCTTGATCTCTGTTCAGTTTTTAACAGGCTGTCCACTGGGCGCTCTTACCACTAAATCTGAGGGGGTGCGATTTGGAGTTTCCCTTGTGAGAAACAGACGAAAAATAAATAAAATGAAATTGACATGTTTCTATTCAAAATCCAAAATCACCAAGCCGTTCCTGTACCTGGTCTGTGACAAAGGGCTGTCTTTACGAATCAGATTCTCACAATGATTGATAATGAGGGATTTGATGTTGACTGCATCTGATTCATAGATGAAGTGCACTTACGGCTGGTTGGATTCATAAATAAATAAAACTGGTAGTTTTCGGATCCCGAACACCCCCATTCGCGCGAAGTGAAACCAGTGCATTCTCTCAAAGTTACTTTATTTTGCTGCAGTATGCAGGAAAGGCGTTGTGAGCCCTTTATTCATGCGATGATGGACAGTTAGGGAACGTTACGTTGCAATTTTGGAACAGATTGTGGCCACACAGTAAGTGTCGGTGGATTGATGAGGAGCTGAGTGGTTCATGCAACCCCAGCACAGCGCATAGTTTCTTGATGAATTCTCTGGGAACAGAGTCATTGCGTTCTATTATCCCAAATTTACTGGCACCGGCATTAATTGGCCTCCATATTCACTAGATCTGACACCTTTGACTACTTTTAGTGGGCCACATTGAAGACACAATCTACCGTAAGTATTCTAGCGATCTGAAGGAGCTTGAATTGACCGTCTGTGTGGCAACTGGATCCATTTTCACTGTTGCAGTACAACATGCGATGGTAAATTAAACTGTTTGTTTGCACCGCCTCTCTACTGCGACGGTGGACATTTTGAAAAGATTGTGACGTGACTGTGCTTGCAGAGAACGGGTTTATTTATTCATGCTCACACTTGTAGCACCATCTGCTGACAGATGTAACTAATGTTTCTTACAGTGTTCACAATGGACTTACCCGTTTGTTACAGTCTTTTATATTAAAATCAGCGAGTTCTTTGTTGGACACACTGTAGTATTCTAGTAGACAAATCAGCCCAAGCGTCGACAAAACAGGGAATAGAAGAAACTCATCTACATTTCGTTGAACGTAGCCCATTTACTTGTTCGGGCAACGAGTTATTTTAGGAGTGGAATAATATGGCGTGCTATTTACGGTCTAAAAATGTTTAATGTGTATTTCGTAGTCTTGCATTGACTTTTCCTTTTCCCGCCCGCACGTCCACAGGAGACAGCGCCAGAAATGTAATTCCTGCGGGTAATAAGATAATTCTAGATTCGTCGGCAAGAAATTTTTGCGGCGGCGTCTTCACTTCCCGAGCGGCAGCTACCCCCCAAGTCCCCCCCCCCCCTCTCTCCGTCCCACCGCCCCTCTGAACTCAGGTCTCGGGGAGAAAGCTTTAATCAGACTGCGGCCTCCCGAAGTAATTTCATGCACGGCGAGTCAGATATTGCGGCGGATCCGGAACCCACCTGCCGCTCCCCCGCCCTTGGAATTCATCAGATTCTTATTTCAGCACCCCAGATGGAGCAAGCATGAACTTATAATAGTGTGCGCGTTACTCCTCGCGTTGTCGCGGCCAGAAACTAATCTCACGTTTGTGGGCCTCATGAAATTGGCTATTCCTGTCGTCGTGTATGCAGCTGCTCAGGAGAAATGAGTGAACTGTAAGAAGAGCTTCAGAAAGTTGCCTTATATTATCTAAGTTCATTAATGAAGTTTTGAAAGTAACATTTAGATCAAAGTACAAGTCAGCTACGTTGATATCGGAGTGATTTACGAAAGTAAATGAGATGAAAATTTCTGACTTGCACTTAACATATTTCACTGGGTGCGTTTGAAAAGGATGGGGAATGGTATCCAAACAAAGGAAACAGAAGACGCAAATAAAGTATCTACTTTCAGGCGGAGTCACAAAGTGTCAATAATCACCTTGTAAAAATCAAGCTGCGATTACGAAACTCAGTAATGGTGTCAGCCTTTCCCTACACATTAACCCTTAAGTGCGGTGCATATTTAACAGAGATGGATGATTTGTCGGAGACCTTGGTTGCAGAAATATGCATTACGCTCTTCAGGAAACGCTCCACGTCGAAATGCACATCATTGTCGTTCTAGAAATACGTGTCAGGCAATGGTTTCTTGAACGAAGGAAAAAAAAAAGTCAGAGGGTTTGCACTCTGCGACATGTGGCGGTTTGCCCCTTAAGATCACAATCTACATACTCCGAACCATCGTGGGCCCAAAAACTTTCAGAATCATATCGCCCCGTGACGTCTGGGCTCCTGACGCTTTCGGCGGGCGCGAATGCATATGTTTTCACTGCTTGCTTCATTCATTTGTCTCGGGCTCACGGTGCTACACCGAGCACTCTCGCCTATGGTGATTACATGGCGAAAGGAGTCATCTGGATTGGCCGGACATTTGTGTATGGCGCAAACACCGACAGCTGGGACCGCAGCCTAGCAACTGAAACCAGGCCGCAGTTACCGGCCAATGCCCTGCCAATTCAGTAGCCTGGGCAGATACGGCTTTCACCTCCAGCGCTTCCATGCGAGAGACGTCACGCGGACTCACTTCACATTATCAACTGGCAATCGACCCTACTCCAGATGTTTCGATGCGGCCTTGGTACAGGAGCCCTTCCGCAATTGTCAGCGCGTGGAAACGGGATTTCAACCACCAGAAGCAGCCCATCAGCATTACTGGGCCGTCTGCTCGTCCGATCGTCAGCCATCTAAGACAGTGCTTACACCGGGCCGCGAACCATCGATCGCTGCCTGACCATCCAACCCAGATGTAGGGACGCCACCTCGCTGCCGCATCTCCACCCCACAGCCATCAGCCATCATATGCCAGCGTACTGCGGTAACCGGGTCGCCGCTATAGTCCACGGGGAACACGCATGTCGACATGCCAGTACTAGTGTGCTGGGATCCGAGGATCACTTGTCACCTGCAATGTATCTGCTACTGATGTGTTGAATCATATCTGTTCGTGTTCATCAATAAAGTGATGGACCGTCTTCTTCTTCCGCTCCGTCTCCAACAGAGAACCAGTCGCCCAAACCAACACACCTGTTACACTTCGTTCTTCCTCATTCAGTCTTGTCTGACAGCACTGGAAGCGGCTGCGCCTCCTTAGCATAGTACTGTATGATACTCTATTGTCGTGTGTACACTACCACCACATGAGCACGGATTATTGCATCACTGTCTCCCTTAAAATGGCGAAAAACAATTACAACACGATACTCCACCTTTTCAATAGACTCCATCATTTTCTGAAAAAAATCTTTAAATTTTTGTTGAGATCTTATGGGACAAAACTGCTGAGGTCATAGGTCCCAAAGCTTACACACTACTTAATCAAACTTTAACTTACGCTAAGGGAGGTCATAGGTCCCTAAGCTTACACACTACTTAATCAAACTTAAACTAACTTACGCTAAGGATAACACACACAGCCATGCCCGAGGGAGGGCTTGAACCTCCAACGGGGGGGAGCCACACGAGCCGTGACAAGATGCCCTACACCGCGCGGCTTCATTTTCTGTTGGCTCCGCTAGGGGGAGCTTACGTACTGTGGCGCGGAGATTTAAATGTGTGCCAGGACAGCAGGTACGTACCTAACTACAAAAAAAGTAATTACTTATCTTCATTCTTTGTAGGCGATAAACAAAACCATATGACCACCTTGGCCAGAGTGACCTCCAACGGCGACATTGTTGCTTACATTTTTTAAAGCTACTGGAACGTGACAGCGAGTGCTTCTCTTGGCTGGTGGCAGCCGGCTTCTGAAACCGTCATCTGAGCTTCAATACCCCACTCCCGAGCAGGGGTGTTCATGAGACCACAGTACTACGAATGTTGTAGCACAATTTGAATACAAGTGTTTTACCTTCCTGCCATCGCCTCCAGCCAGTACCACTATCTCCCTCCCCCGCCGCACCTCAACCTTCACACAATACTGGCCCTACACCCTAGGGCCACTACATAACGTATGGTCATTTTCAAGCGGAAGATTTCGCGTCTGCGCACATTCAAGTTGTGGTGTCACTGCCAGACACCACACTTGCTAGGTGGTAGCTTAAATCGGCCGCGGTCCATTAGTACATGTCGGACCCGCGTGTCGCCACTGTGTGATCGCAGACCGAGCGCCACCACACGGCAGGTCTCGAGAGACGTACGAGAACTCGCCCCAGTTGTACGACGACGTTGCTAGCGACTATACTGACGAAGCCTTTGCTCTCATTTGCCGAGAGACAGTTAGAATAGCCTTCAGCTAAGTTAATGGCTACGACTTAGCAAGGCGCCAATTGTCACAGTGCATGTATCTTACGAATCTCATTTGTATAGTCAAGAGAGATGTACCAAAGGAAGCATTAAAAGTTAAGTATATTCCTAAGCTACGTATTTTCTTTATAGCAGTCATAACTTATCCTGTTCCAGACTTGACGCCAGTCGGCGTGTGTGTACGCGTGCCTTTCGGCTCCCTTCTCAGTGTGGCGTGACTAGCTTGTTACGCCACAACACAAGTAATAATGACATAGGAACGCGTGGACATCGGTATGATGGGTGAGGTGATGCAGATGTGTTGTTGGATACCACTGCTTGAACTGTGTTTGACTATAGAATTTAAGATTTTTGTATGTCGCGAAATGTGTAGGCGCAAATGCTTCCGCTTGATAAATGACCGACAGGTTGAATTTTCAATCGTGGTGATTTAAATAAAACTGATAGAAGCGAACATTCTAATTAGGTCATCAGCATGCTGAATGATTCGTGGTGCCCACCACGAATGCCTCTCCTGTGCCAGCCGCTTCGTCTCAGACCAGCACTTTCACCGTAGACGATCAGCTATCTGCTGGATGTGTTCCAAGCCCTGTCTTCCTCTAAAATTTTTACCCTTTGCAGCTCGCTCTACTACCACGGAGTTATTCCGTGATGACTTAACACATGTCCTATCATTATCTCCCTTCTTCTTGTCGTGTGTCCATGTTTTCTCTATCAGTCCACTTAATTATCAACGTCCTTCTGTAGCACTGTCAATGGCCTTGCAGCAGTGGTAACACAGGTTCCCGTCAGATCACCGAAGTTAAGCGCTGTCGGGCTGGGCTAGCACTTCGATGGGTGACCATCCGGTCTGCCGGGCGCTGTTGGCGAGCGAGGTGCACTCAGCCCTTGTGAGGTAAACTAGGAGCTACTTGATTGAGAAATAGCGGCTCCGGTCTCGGGAAATATGGCCGGGAGAGCGGTGTGCTGACCACATGCCCCTCCATATCCGCATCCAGTGACGCCTAAGGGCTGAGGATGAAATGGCGGCCGGTCGGTCCCGTTGGGCCTTCATGGCCTGTTCGGGAGGAGTTTTCTGTAGCGCCACATCACAAACACTTCAGTTACCTTCTGATTTGCATCGGTTTCCAGAACTTACAGGTCGCCTTCGAGGACTTCGCTTTGATAGTGGTGAAGCAGTGCAAGCAGAGGTGACTTTGTGACCCTTTCTACGAAGTGGAACAGTCTACAGTGACGCTATCGACAACCTGGTCTCTGGTTGGCAGAAATGTCTTCGTCTTCCGGGTGACTATGTTGAGAAATAAATATGTACAATTTGAATAAAGATAGTTTTATTTAAAAAGTTTTAAGAGTTTTCACATTAAAGATTCGGCGGTATTACTTTTCATCACCCTCTCGTATGTTCCATATTCATAAAAAAAACTCCACAGTAAATACTGACCCATGTACAGGGTGTTTCAAAAATGACCGGTATATTTGAAACGGCAATAAAACCTAAACGAGCAGCGTCAGAAATACACCGTTTGTTGCAATATGCTTGGGACAACAGTACATTTTCAGGCGGACAAACTTTCGAAATTACAGTAGTTACAATTTTCAACAACAGATGGCGCTGCAAGTGATGTGAAAGATATAGAAGACAACGCAGTCTGTGGGTGCGCCATTCTGTACGTCGTCTTTCTGCTGTAAGCGTGTGCTGTTCACAACGTGCACGTGTGCTGTAGACAACATGGTTTATTCCTTAGAACAGAGGATTTTTCTGGTGTTGGAATTCCACCGCCTAGAACACAGTGTTGTTGCAACAAGACGAAGTTTTCAACGGAGGTTTAATGAAACCAAAGGACCGAAAAGCGATACAATAAAGGATCTGTTTGAAAAATTTCAACGGACTGGGAACGTGACGGATGAACGTGCTGGAAAGGTAGGGCGACCGCGTACGGCAACCACAGAGGGCAACGCGCAGCTAGTGCAGCAGGTGATCCAACAACGGCCTCGGGTTTCCGTTCGCCGTGTTGCAGCTGCGGTCCAAATGACGCCAACGTCCACGTATCGTCTCATGCGCCAGAGTTTACACCTCTATCCATACAAAATTCAAACGCGGCAACCCCTCAGCGCCGCTACCATTGCTGCACGAGAGACATTCGCTAACGATATAGTGCGCAGGATTGATGACGGCGATATGCATGTGGGCAGCATTTGGTTTACTGACGAAGCTTATTTTTACCTGGACGGCTTCGTCAATAAACAGAACTGGCGCATATGGGGAACCGAAAAGCCCCATGTTGCAGTCCCATCGTCCCTGCATCCTCAAAAAGTACTGGTCTGGGCCGCCATTTCTTCCAAAGGAATCATTGGCCCATTTTTCAGATCCGAAACGATTACTGCATCACGCTATCTGGACATTCTTCGTGAATTTGTGGCGGTACAAACTGCCTTAGACGACTCTGCGAACACCTCGTGGTTTATGCAAGATGGTGCCCGGCCACATCGCACGGCCGACGTCTTTAATTTCCTGAATGAATATTTCGATGATCGTGTGATTGCTTTGGGCTATCCGAAACATACAGGAGGCGGCGTGGATTGGCCTCCCTATTCGCCAGACATGAACCCCTGTGACTTCTTTCTGTGGGGACACTTGAGAGACCAGGTGTACCGCCAGAATCCAGAAACGATTGAACAGCTGAAGCAGTACATCTCATCTGCATGTGAAGCCATTCCGCCAGACACGTTGTCAAAGGTTTCGGGTAATTTCATTCAGAGACTACGCCATATTATTGCTACGCATGGTGGATATGTGGAAAATATCGTACTATAGAGTTTCCCAGACCGCAGCGCCATCTGTTGTTGACAATTGTAACTACTGTAATTTCGAAAGTTTGTCTGCCTGAAAATGTACTGTTGTCCCAAGCATATTGCAACAAACGGTGTATTTCTATCGCTGCTCGTTTAGTTTTTACTGCCGTTTCAAATATACCGGTCATTTTTGAAACACCCTGTAATTTACAATGCTGGAGGCGACTATGCGAAACTCTACCTCGGTCTCCTCGAATACTGTGTGGTTTTAGACTCAGCGTTTACGAATCTCACATATGCCTCCTCTACTAAGCAACTATGACCATGGAGCACTGTTAACACATTTGACATCTATACTGTCGGAGCCAGTGACTATTCGAGGCAACACTTCCATGGAGTTGCGTACATTTTAGCCTTATATACGCTGCGAGATCTGCTCACTGTGACGGCTGACTGATGCTTCGTCCGCATTTGGTTCGCTCTCTACGCGCCTCCCACCATTTCCATTGTACTCCGTCTTCAGACCACGAGTGACCTACCGGGACAATCCGACCGCCGTGTCATCCTGAGTGGAGGATGCGGATAGGAGGGGCGTGGGATCAACACACCGCTCTCCCAGTCGTTATGATGGTATTCTTGACCGAAGCCGCTACTATTCGGTCGAGTAGCTCCGCAATTGGCATCACGAGGCTGAGTGCACCCCGAAAAATGGCAACAGCGCATGGCGGCCTGAATGGCCACCCACCCAAGTGCAGACCACGCCCGACAGCGCTTAACGTCGGTGATCTCGCGGGAACCGGTGTATCCATTGCGGCAAGGCCGTTGCCCACCATTTCCATTGGCGCGCGCTTTTTCCTCCTTAACATAGAGGCACTTCCCTCCACCTTTTCCTGTGCTATGTTTACAATTATATTGATGCTACAAATGGACCAGTAACCCATACAATTTTTTCACAAATTATGTTATATGCATGTAACTTAGTACAAAATCAGAAATAAAGGTAAACAATAACAAAATATAGACGAATATGGCCAAGCCATTTTCTATAAATGATTTAAAATTATGAACGAAATAAAGTGTTGTTGTTGCAATGGTACTCTTGGAATTTTAAGCAATAGTAATTTCAGAAGACAAGTACCATTTTTAAACGTTGAAAACAAAATACGTCTAACATAAATATATCTGATAAAGATAGCAACCTAACCATGTGAGGCAAGAGAACTGCGAGAACCCCCCACCCCCATCCTCCTTCCGCTACAATTCACTGCATGGTCCGCATATGCGTTGTATGCACATTTAGTTAGTGAGAATGGAGTGCGGCTATCAGACTCTTACCTCTGCATCGTTTCACTTATTTTGTGTCGACATTTTGCTTTCGAGACCTCTCTCAGCTGTATGTATCATTCCATCAAGCTAAACTTTCACGATTGTTTCACGAACCACTCTCTATAAAGATTTTGATATAAATTTCTTCTATATATGTTTGAAATTATCAAGTTCGGGGGCTATCTCGACTAATGTAGAAACAGAAGTACAACTTCAAACAGCCAAGACGCTATTGTATAGCATTTATTCTGATGAGCAGTTTCAGCAAACTACGTTGCCATTATCAGGTCTGTAAAGCATAGACCAACATATTCAACCACACTGGGATCAGATGAAAAGGGGCGCAATACCATTTTACATAAACATGGACTGTACCATGGAATGTAACATACTTTCTGCAGTACATTTCACTGAATCTTGATCAAATAGATATTATACTGTGTCATATCACTGAACGATACTTCATTAACATGAGAACAATTTTATATCAGCAAGTCAAGTACAAAATAATTACTACATTTGTACGAACATGTTCCACATATTCGTACATTAGCAGAATGTCCGCCCCCGGTAGCTGAGTGGTCAGCGCGACGGAATGTCAATCCTAAGGGCCCGGGTTCGATTCCCGGCTGGGTCGGAGATTTTCTCCGCTCATGGACTGGGTGTTGTGTTGTCCTAATCATCATCATTTCATGCCCATCGACGCGCAAGTCGTCGAAGTGGCGTCAAATCGAAAGAGTTGCACTAGGCGAACGGTCTACCCGACGGGAGGCCCTCGTCACACGACATTATTAGCTGAATGTAGACTGAGATTCTGAAGCAAACATCATAGACTTTACAACTAGCCACCAGGTGGCAATGCGGTAGTAGCTACAAACAAAAATACGTCGTGTCAAATAAAGTATAAAGCTTAACATATATCCCGCTACTTCTTGCGCTAGATGTGGGTGGCTCCTGGCCATATGAACGGTCGTGTGTGCGAGGTCAGAGGTCGTGATTAGGGGTTGCGAAGCAACTCAAATCGCTTGATACGGCAAGTCTTCAGGTACAGATTGTATACCGGTTAGGTTCCTTTCAGATTACTCTGATACAATAGCTCCCTACTTAGCACTCATATACAACCGCTCGCTCACCGATAGATCTGTACCTACAGATTGGAAAATTGCGCAGGTCGCACCACTGTTTAAGAAGGGTAGTAGGAGTAATCCATCTAACTACAGACCTTTATCAATGACGTCGGTTTGTAGTAGGGTTTTGGAGCATATACTGTATTCAAACATTATGAATCATCTCGAAGGGAACGATCTATTGATACGTAATCAGCATGGTTTTTAGAAAACATCGTTCTTGTGCAACGCAGCTAGCTCTTTATTCGCACGAAGTAATGGCCGCTATCGACAGGAGATCTCAAGTTGATTCCGTATTTCTAGATTTCCAGAAAGCTTTTGACACCGTTCCTCACAAGCGACTTCTAATCAAGCTGCGGGCCTATGGGGTATCGTCTCAGTTGTGCGACTGGATTCGTGATTTCCTGTCAGGAAGGTCGCAGTTTGTAGTAATAGACGGCAAATCATCGAGTAAAACTGAAGTGATATGAGGTGTTCCCCAGGGAAGCGTCCTGGGACCTCTGCTGTTCCTGATCTATATAAATGACTTGGGTGACAATCTGAGCAGTTCTCTTAGGTTGTTCGCAGATGATGCTGTAATTTACAGTCTAGTAAGGTCATCCGAAGACCAGTATCAGTTGCAAAGCGATTTAGAAAAGATTGCTGTATGGTGTGGCAGGTGGCAGTTGACGCTAAATAACGAAAAGTGTGAGGTGATCCACATGAGTTCCAAAAGAAATCCGTTGGAATTCGATTACTCGGTAAATAGTAAAATTCTCAAGGCTGTCAATTCAACTAAGTACCTGGGTGTTAAAATTACGAACAGCTTCAGTTGGAAAGACCACATAGATAATATTGTGGGGAAGGCGAGCCAAAGGTTGCGTTTCATTGGGAGGACACTTAGAAGATGCAACAAGTCCACTATAGAGACAGCTTACACTACACTCGTTCGTCCTCTGTTAGAATATTGCTGCGCGGTGTGGGATCCTCACCAGGTGGGATTGACGGAGGACATCGAAAGGGTGCAAAAAAGGGCAGCTCGTTTTTTATTATCACGTAGTAGGGGAGAGAGTGTGGCAGATATGATATGCGAATTGGGATGGAAGTCATTACAGCAAAGACGTTTTTCGTCGCGGCGAGATCTATTTACGAAATTTCAGTCACCAACTTTCTCTTCCGAATGCGAAAATATTTTGTTGAGCCCAACCTACATTGATCATCAAAATAAAATAAGAGAAATCAGAGCTCGAACAGAAAGGTTTAGGTGTTCGTTTTTCCCGCGCGCTGTTCGGGAGTGGAATGGTAGAGAGATAGTATGATTGTGGTTCGACGAACCCTCTGCCAAGCACTTAAATGTGAATTGCTGAGTAGTCATGCAGATTTAGAATATGGATGCAGTGATATGAAACTGTGATCGACATTATAACTAACGAGTTAAGTTCGCAACTGGTATATTGTGTCAGCCACTGGAATATTGCGTAATTTTTGTGACTGCGTTTTCATCAGTGTTATGGGAAGAACTGAAATTCTGAATAAGTTAATGACATGCCTTAAAACAAACATACGTGCTCTTTACTGGAACATAGACCAGTATCATCCAAGATTAGCTTTTGACATCACTTCACGAATGGAACCAAGAGCGTGCGTGATCTTCTGCGACATGGACATCTTTAGAAGACCCAAAATGAGCCAGTATAATCCTGTGATTTGTGCCTGATGCTGTCCTCTTCCAACTGCATCCCTCACGTTTATGGCCAGGCTGCTACCACCAGCCACCCCAGCACGGCTGTTAGAGCAGAGATGTTGCAGGGTATTTGGATGCCGCCCCACTTGAACTCCAATCCAGTGTCCTGACCAGGGCACCGCTACAGAAAAAGGCTGTCTTCAAAATATCTTTTGAAAAGAGAGAGCACGTGACCTGTTACAAAGAAGCATCAAAATTCATGAAGACGAAATGCGACGAAATTTAACGGGTTCTACAATTTAAATATTTCGGTGAAACCATTCAGGAAAACGGAATCGAAACAAAAGCAATCGAAATTAGCTGCCAAAATCTGGTAACTGCACACCAATTAACCCAAACTATCTACGACTAGAAATGTAACTTCACGCACGCGACAGAATGTACCCACACAGACGTACAAAACAAGTAGTCGATTTTTTTTACAACAGGAAGAGTGTGAAAACGGACACGATAAAATTGTTTGGCGTGGTCAAATCTGATCTGAAACTGGCGAGAATTACTACAGAAGATGTCCAAATCGTGAAATCTTCAGGTCCAAAATTTCCAGATGGCAAGTTGGCCAAGAGGGCTGGACAACATAGTCTGAAGAGAGAGGAATCCCGCAAGAAGAGAATGAAATAAATATGAAGGCAAATGTTCGCCTCTAAGTGCTTTGGTTAGTCCTTATGGGTTTCGTCACAAATAAACAATAATAATAATAACACTGCTGTGTAGGCCCCGTAGCAGTGCTGTGGTCATTACATTGTTACCTCATGTTGTGCTGTCAGTTTATTTATTGTTGCGGAGTGAATAATGAAGCAGTTTCTGTCTATTGAGGGATCTAATTATGACAGAAGGACGCCATTTTCATGAAATATTTAAGGATATGCGAAGTACGTGTCTCAGTTTTACTACTGTAGATGCTTGGTGCAAAGTAAAAAGTATGTGTGTAGTGGATGGACTACGTGAATGTGAGTGAGATGATGGTCATACGTTCATTTTACAAACTGTAGCCTCCACCACACTGTGTCATGCGTTAATGCTAGTTTTTGAAGAAAAATGTAATTGTTGTTAACTTATGTAATCAGTTTCACACTCTTACATAACAGTGATAATAGTAATTCTGGCGCCATCTGGGGAGTTGGCTGCCAAAGAAAGGTTGGCAACTCGCAACGAAACCACAGAAAAGTACAGTCGCTGCATGCCGCACCGACGAATGAGAAGCGCCGGCCTAGCCGCACCCCATAGAGCTTTGGCTACGCCTCCTCAATGGCTGGTCTAGCTACAGCTGAACATGGAAACGATCGGCTCAGTTCACAATCACTAATCAAGAAGACAGCATCGTCTTAGATAGGCTACCAATGTATTAAATGTCTTAGGGAGAGTTTAATGTGAACATTATGTCAATTATGCTTCAAGAGAAGAGTTTTCTAAAAATGTCTGTATCCTGTGATACTTTAGTATAGAGAAAGAGTTGTGAATACTCAGAACACTTCTGTGGAAATGGATTGTACTAAGTTAAGTAAATCTCAATATCTATATTGTAATAAAGTGAACTAAAATGTTATGTGGTAGAGTCTCCTCCCAGAGCAAACTAAAGAACCTACTATTATACCGACGAATGTATTTTCGTCTGGCAAAACAGTAATGACCTTTTAAAAATAATTTCTTTTCGCAACTGAACCACATTAAACTTTTGCTTTCATTGAACTGCTTATGTACAAAAAAATACATTAAAATAGGCCCGTCACCATCCCCAAACACCTATCATTTGTTAGTAGTGATGACGTAGCAGCCTGCAACAGAACAAGTTCTCTAGAAGTAAAGATTATACCAAGGTCACATAGTTCCAAGGATAATAGCAGGAAAGATATATCTACTCATATGCGTACACTTCTCGGCTTTTAGCAAGATCGATGTGTAATATCCAATGGGGGTGCCCTTGAAACCCATATAAGTTGTGGCAAAGAATATATGAGTATCTCATTTCAAAATATATGTGTATACAGGGTGATTTTTTTCAGTGTGTACAAACTCGGGGATTTATCGATGAGAGGATACGGTACAAAAAAGGCGTAATGAATTTATGCCCGGAAAAGCATGGTTTTCTTGGTAGAGACCATTTATTCAATCATACATTGTTACAGAGATTGCGGTCTAATACGCGCTCGCTGTACCACACAGCCACAGTTACAGTATGTGTTTAAAGTGGTTTCCATGTTCCTCAGCACATGCTTGTATGTGCCGTAGCACGTTCTGACTCGCACGTTCGCATCGGCCAGGCAGCCTGGCAGCCTGAATACGCTGCTCCAGTGTCTCCAATCTGGAATGGGCTCTGCATACACGATACTTTTGAGGTGGCCCCATATCCAGAAATAGCACAGGTTGAGATCAGATGAACGAGGATGCCAAGCAGCTGGACGCCCTCGTCCGATCCATCGACCACGGAAGACACGATTCGGATGCGTCCGCACGATGCCCGCGTGGTGTGGCCGCGCGGTTTGAGGCGCCATGTTGCGGACTGCACGGCCTCTCCCGCTGGAGGTTCGAGTCCTCCCTCGGGCATGGGTGTGCGTGTTGTTCTTAGCATAAGGTAGTTTAAGTAGTGTGTAAGTATAGGGACGATGATCTCCGCAGTTTGGTCCCTTAGGAATTCACACACATTTCAACGTCCGCACGTTAACGGTGAAGTGGGGCTACAGCAGAATCAGGTAGCAGCCACATAATCCTTTGAATCATGAGCACCATCATGTAGCAGCCACCTAACCCTTCGAATCATGAGCACCATCATGTAGCAGCCACATAACCCTTCGAATCATCAATGGCACTTCTTCCGCCAGGGGAGGGCAAAGCCACCTGCTAGAAACGCCGATAATTTCGATCTGTTGCGCGACGTGGAAGGAAGACAGACCGAATAATACAGTCGCAAATTATCCCGGCCCACAAATTCTAGTTGTGCCGATGCTGATGATTCGCTGTCATCATACCATGGAGCTTCTGCATACTATCCCACAGATGACAGTTACGAAAGTTGAAGATACCACTCCACGTAAAGGTGGACACATCTGTGAGTAGGATGGATGACACAGATCCCGAAATCGTGGTTGCCTGGTGAAGAAACCAGTGACAAAATTGCTCCCGATGTGGAAATTCTGTCGCTAGTAAGCCTGCAAGTGATGAGAGTAGTTGGTTGGTTGGTTGATTTGGGAAAGGGGACCAAACAGAGAGGTCATCGGTCTCAGCGGATTAGGGAAGGATGGGGGAGGAAATCTGTAGTGCCCTTTAAAAGGAACCATCATGGTATTTGCCTGAAACAATTTGGGGAAATAACGGAAAACCTAAATCAGGATGACCGGCCGCGGGTTTGAACCGTCGTCCTCCGGAATGCGAGTTCAGTGTGCTAACCACTGCGCCACCACTCTCGGAGATGAGGGTAGTAACAACTGTCATGGAGAATGTTCCACATGGTTATCTGGCTTACCCTGTGCTGGCGGGCCAACTGGCTGGTATTGACACAGTGGTAGCCTTCCACAGTGTTACATTTTCCTCCTAGTCTGGTGGCCGAACATTTCGGGGCCGTGCGAGATTAGCCGAGCGGTCTCAGGCGCAGCATTCGTGTACTGTGCGGCTGATCCCGGCGGAGGTTCGAGTCCTCCCTCGGGCATGGGTGTGTGTGTTTGTCCTTAGGATAATTTAAGTAGTGTGTAAGCTTAGGGACTGATGACCTTAGCAGTTAAGTCCCATAACACTAAAAAAAAAAAATATCGGCTACGTCCAGCATGATTTCCTGCTTCCTGAAACAACTCTGTCTACGACAAACGGAGAAACACTCTTGCAAACATTGAATGATGTGGTTGTTGTCTGTGTGGATAGCACTCCTGATATAACCTTGCTGCCCGCCGCCCGTTGCCATGTGCCTTTCCGTAAGTAAACAACATGTCGGCAAGCTCCTGATTCGAATACGGAACTATAGTTTGGAACGCTGTATCACATCCACTACTAGGTGAGTCAGCAAGAGAAGTGACTCGGATACAACATTACCAATTACTATGATAGGACCGGGTGCTAGGCCGTGACGTATGAGGAACAGTAACACCCTCTAGGTGAAAAACATGCGTACTGTAACCGTGGCTGCATGGTGCATCGAGCGCGTATTAGACTGCAGTCTCTGTTACAATGTATGATTGAATAAATGGTCTCTAGCAAGGAAACCATGCATTTATGGACATAAATTCATTAGACCTTTTTTGTTCTGCTTCCTCCCATCGATGACTCTCTAGAGTTTGTACACGGAGGAAAAAAATCGCCCTGTGCATGACAGGCGTTTGGAGATGGCGGCGAGGCTATTTTAATATATTTTTGCTGCATATGAAGTACCTTTAATGAAAGCAAGATTCCAAAAATTGAATATGCACCAAGAATCTGGCTATGCCTCCTTTAGTTGTATATTACGTGATGAAATACACGTATCTATTTTGTGATAAAATGCAGATATAAGCCGAAATACTCATATATTCTTTGCCTACGCACATTTGACGTTCCCTCAGAAAATTTAATTTTATCTCTGAGATGGTAATAGCCCGCCAGATTAGGGATCATTGGCCTAATCCATTCACACATTGCGCAATCATTCCACACTGTCGAGTTTTCCGTCTGCAACGCCCTCCTCTGTGCTCTCATAATATAGCCTTCTTCGCTGTCAGTGTGACATTATTGCCAATTATCCAAATTAGTAAATGCAAGTGAAGCTTAGATGTCCTACTTTTTTTATTTTCGTAGAGGCTTTAATTTGTTTTTAAAGTTACTTTCTTGGGTACAGAGAAAAAAAGTAAGTTTCGCGAAAGTCTTGAGTGATGTCCACGAGTGCACGGAAACGGGGATTTCGTGGAACACGGGTATGTTCGACAAATAGGTTTTCTCAATTTGTTAAACATGTAGCTTCCCATTAGCATAATTTGGTTATTCCGAAGATGCTAGTGGCAAGTTTTGGCTTCGGATGCTAGCTTCATGATTGGCACACACTGTGACAGCAGGTTCTTGTCGGCGAATATCGGGCCGGGAAGGTGGCGCTGGAGCGGCGGTTCCAGGACACTTGTCAGTTCTCCGCGGTGTGGCAGCCAATCTCAGCGGCGCCTCCGGCTGCCGCCCACCTCTGCCTCGCACGTGATGAGAACTGCGGGAAGGTCTGCCCCGAGGCCACGGAAACTGGAGCCACACGCGAGAAAAAACAAAAAATCTGTAACCGAACAAGAATATACTCCAGTGGTGGTGCAGTTGCTGCCCCAGAAAAAAGGCAAACTGCGTGTGGTGCAAGACCGTGTAGGTGTCAACAAGAGTCGTCTACTCTGGTTATAACTATTTAAACGGGCCGTTATTTATAATTATACATTGTCACATCACCCTGATACCTAACAAAGACCGTGTCCTTTCAAATAAGACATTTCTCAGACTTAAACTCTGCTATGTAAGAAAACAATTTTGTTCAACTTCTTTAAAATATTGAATTTATATTTGGTTTTCGTTTCCTGATGGTGAATGAAAAGAGCAAGTCACACCCATTTCCACGAAGGATCGTCAGAGAGATGACCATACGAGGGTTGATCCAGAAGAGATTCCCTTCATTTTTACAAATAGACAACATTGATTATTTTCATAGAAACTTACGTCATTGGAAAGAAAAAATTTAGCTCAAGAATGACATACGCACTCTGTAGCGGAGAGTGCGCTGATATTAAACTGCCTGGCAGGTTAATACTGTATGCCGGACCGAGACTCGAACTCCTGACCTTTGGCTCTCACGGGCAAGTACTCTACCAACTGAGCTACTCAAGCACGAGTCAAGATCCCCCCCCCCCCCCCCCCCAACAGCTCTATTTTCTACACAATCGCCACATTTTTAATGCTTTTTTGTAGAAGATGCTCCAATTTATGTATCCCCATGTCGTAAAACTCCGACGCCAACCCGTTGAGGAAGCGTTTTACCTCTTCTTACACTTCGTCGTCGTTCCGCAAGCGTTGGCCACCCAAGTGTTCGTTTAACTTGGTGAACAAGTGATAATCTCTAGGCGCGAGGTCCGGACTGTAATGTGGGTGGGGCATGACAGTCCAACCAAAGTTTGTCAAAAGTTCCTGGGTTTGGCGGGAGACGTGAGGCCGGGCTTTACCGTGAAGCAGCGTTCCACCTTCTGCCAGTCTTCCTCTTTGGCGGTTATGTATAGCTTGCCTGAGTCTTCGTAACGTTTCACAATAACTGTCTGAGTTGATTGTTGTCCCAGGTTCCATGAGATCGATCACCAGTATCCCCTTACGATCCCAAAACACAGTGGCCATGACTTTGTCAGCAGAAGGAGGTTGTTTGAACTTCTTTGCGACTAGTGATCCTGAGTGACCCCATTGTTTGCATTTTTCTTTCGTTTCAGGAGTGAAATGAAACACCCACATTTCGTTTCCTGTAACAGTGGAGTCCAACAGTCCTTCTTTATCTCCTTGACACTTTTGAAGAAACTGACAAGCACAGTGAAGGTGTTTCTCCTTGTGTTCTTCTGTCAGCATACGTAGTATCCATCAAGCGCAACACTTTTGATACCCAATTTTAAGTCAAAGCTCTTTCAATTGTGCCGTAAGAACTTCCAGGAATCATAGCAAGAACTACACGGGCGGTGATCCTCCGGTTTTGAAGCACTTCGCTTTGGATCATCTCGATAACCGCATCAGAAACTGAAGGTCTTCCACTACGTTTTTCGTTGTGGACCTCCTTTCGACCGGCACTAAACTCCCTGCACCATTTTCGGACCTAATTATAGGCCTATGTGGCTGACATGGCTTTGAAAAACTTGCGACCGAATAAAGTAGAAGGCATAGATAACATTCCTCTGGAACTTCTAAAATCATTTTGGGAAATGGCAAATAAACGACTATTTGAACTTCTGTATAAAATCCGTGAGACTGGAGAAGCCAAGAACAAATCGGCAACGTATTTGAGAACGAAATGTCTGCAGCGGTGAGCGGCGTAGTAACAGATGTGCGCAGTAGGGTAATGGCAGCGACCTACATCTACATCTACGTGATTACTCTGTTATTCACAGTTCTGTACCTGGCAGAGGGTTCAGGACCTTCAAGCTGTCTCTCTACCGTTCCACTCTCGAACGGCGCACAGGAAAAACGAACACTTAAATTTTTCTGAGCGAGCCCTGATTTCTCTTATTTTATCGTGATGATCATATCTCCCTTGTAGGTAGGTGCCAACAGAATTTTTTCGCAATCGGAGGAGAAAACTAGTAATTGAAATTTCATGAGACGATCCCGTCGCAAAGAAAAACGCCTTTGCTTTAATGATTGCCACTGCAGTTCACGTATCATGTCTGTGGCACTATCTCCCCTCTTCGCGATTCTTTGAACTTTTTCGATGTCATCCGTCATTCCCACCTGATGCGGACTGCACACCGCACAGCAGTATTCCAGAATAGGGCGGACAGGCGTGGTGTAAGCAGTCTCTTTAGCAGAACTCTTGCGCCTTCTAAGTCTTCTTCCAATGAATTGCAGTCTTTGATTTGCTCTACTCACAACATTATCTATGTGATCGTTCCAATTTAGGTTATTTGTAATTATAATCCCTAAGTATTTAGTTGAATTTACAGCCTTCAGATTTGTGCGACTTATCGCGTAATGGAAATTTAGCGGATTTCTTTTAGTACTCATGGGGATAACTTCACACTTTTCTTTATTTAGGGTCAATCGCCACTTTTTGCACCACATAGATGTCTTATCTAAATCATTTTTCAATTCGTTTTGGTCATCTGATAACTTTACAAGACGGTAAATGACAGCATCATCTGCAAATAATCTAAGACGGCTACTCAGATTGTCTTCTATGTCGTTAATATAGATCAGGAACAACAGATGGCCTATAACACTTCCTTGGGGAACGCCGGATATTACTCCTGTTTTACTCGATTACTTTCCGTCTATTAATACGAAATGTGACCTTTCTGACAGGAAATCATTAATCCAGTTGCACAACTGAGGCGATATTCCATAGGCACGCAGTTTGGTTAGAAGACGCTTTTGAGGAACGGTGTCGAAATCCTTCTGGAAATCCAAAAAAATTGACACCCCCTGTCGATAGCACTCATTATCCCATGAGTTATAAAGAGCTAGTTGTGTTTCACAAGAACGATGTTTCCTGAATCCGTGCTGTCTATGTGTCAATAAATCGTTTTCTTCGACTAATTCATAATGTTCGAACACAGTATATGTTACAAAACGCTACTGCAAATAGACGCTAGCGATATGGGTCTGTAATTCAGTGGATTACTCCTATTTCCCTTTTTGGGTATTGGTGTGACTAGAGCACTTTTCCAGTCTTTAGGTACAGAACTTCCTATGAGCGAGCAGTTGTATAAAATTGCTAAATATGGAGCGATTGCATCAGCATGCTCTGAAAGGAACCTGACTGGTACACAATCTGGACCGGAGACCTTGCCTTTATTAGGTGATTTAAACTGCTTTGCTACACCGAGGATATCTACTTCTATGTTTCCCATCTTCGCAGTTGTTCTTGATAGAAATTCAGGAATATTTACTTCGTCTTCTTTGGTGAAGGAGTTTCGGAAAACCGTGTTTAATAACTCTGCTTTAGTGGCACTGTCATCAGTGACTTCACCGTTGTTATCGCGCAGTGAAGGTATTGATGGCGTCTTGTCACTGGTGTGCTTTATATATGACCAGAATCTCTTTGGGTTTTCTGCCAGATTCCGAGTTTAGTTATGGAAACACGGTTGGCGATGGCGTGTTTGTTGCTGTTAGAAGTAGTGAAACTTGTCGCGAAATTGAAGTAGATACTTCCTGTGAGTTAGTATGGACAGAGGTCATTGTTGGCAACCGGAATAAAATAATAATTGGATCCTCTTACCGACCTCCCAATTCAGATGATACAGTTGCTGAAAGGTTCAAAGAAAACTTTTTGATTTCAAACACGTACCCGAATCATACTATCATAGTTGGTGGTGACTTTAATTTACCCTCGATATATTGGCATAAATACATGTTTAAATCCGGAGGTACGTATAAAACATCATCCGAAATTGTACTAAAGGAATTCTCTGAAAATTATTTTGAGCAGTTAGTTCATGAGCCCATGCGAATAGTAAACGGTTGTGAAAACGCACCTGACCTCTTAGCAACAAATAATCCTGAGTTAATAACGAGCATCAAAACCGATTCAGGGATTAGTGAACACAGGATTGTCGTAGCGAGATTGAATATTGTAACCCCCAAATCCTCCAAAAATAAACGAAAAAAACACCTATTCAAAAAAGCAGATAAAAATTCACTTGACGCTTTCCTGAGAGACAATCTCCACTCCTTCCAAATTAATGATATAAGTGTAGACCAGATGTAGCTTGAATTCAGAAAAATAGTATCGGCAGCAATTGAGAGATTTATACCAAATAAATTAACAAACGACGGAGCTGATCCTCCTTGGTACACAGCATGGGTCAGAACACTGTTGCAGAAACAACGAAACAATTTCAAGCAGACGCAAAATCCCCAAGATTGGCGGTCTTTTAGAGAAGCTCGAAATTTAGCGTGGACTTCAATGCGAGATGCTTATAGCAGTTTCCACAACGCAACTTTGTCTCGAAACCTGGCATAAAATCCAAAGAGATTCTGGTCGTATGTGAAGTATGTTAGCAGCAACAAACAATCAATGCCTTCTGTGCGCGACAGAAATTGAGGTACTATCGAAGACAGTGTTGCCATAGCAGAGTTACTAAACACAGCCTTCCGAAATGCCTTCACAAAGGAAGACGAAGTAAATATTCCAGAATTCGAATCAAGAACACATGCCAGCATGAGTAACGTAGAAGTAAATATTCTCGGAGTAGTGATGCAACTTAAATCACTTAATAAAAGCCAGTCTTCTGGTCCAGACTGTATACCAATTAGTTTCCTTTTAGGGTATGCTGATGCATTAGCTACATACTTGACAATCATATACAACCGTTTCCTCGGCGAAAGATCCGTACCTAAAGACTGGAAAGTTGCACAGGTCACACAAATATTCAAGAAAGGTAGTAGGAATAATCCACTTAATTACATGCCCGTATCATTAACGTCCATCCCCCCCCCCCCCTGAACCATGGACCTTGCCGTTGGTGGGGAGGCTTGCGTGCCTCAACGATACAGATAGCCGTACTGTAGGTGGAACCACAACGGAGGGGTATCTGTTGAGAGGCCAGACAAACGTGTGGTTCCTGGAGAGGGGCAGCAGCCTTTTCAGTAGTTGCAGGGGCAGCAGTCAGGATGATTGACTGATCTGGCCCTGTAACACTAACCAAAACGGTATTGCTGTTGTGGTACTGCGAACGGCTGAAAGCAAGGTGAAACTACAGCCGTAATTTTTCCCGAGGGCATGCAGCATTACTGTATGATTAAATGATGATGGCGTCCTCTTGGGTAAAATATTCCGGAGGTAAAATAGTCCCCCATTCGAATCTCCGGGCGGGGACTACTCAAGAGGATGTCGTTATCAGGAGAAAGAAAACTGACGATCTAGGGGTCGGAGCGTGGAATGTCAGATCCCGTAATCGGGCAGGTAGGTTAGAAAATTTAAAACGGAAAATGGATAGGTTAAAGTTAGATATAGTGGGAATTAGTGAAGTTCGGTGGAAGGAGGAACAAGACTTCTGGTCAGGTGAATACAGGGTTATAAATACAACATCAAATTGGGGTAATGCAGGAGTAGGTTTACTAATGAATAAAAAAAATAGGAGTGCGGGTAAGCTACTACAAACAGCATAATGAACGCATTATTGTGGCCAAGATAGACACGAAGCCCAAACCTACTACAGTAGTACAAGTTTATATGCCAACTAGCTCTGCAGATGATGAAGAAATTGATGAAATGTATGATGAGATAAAAGAAATTATTCAGGTAGTGAAGGGAGACGAAAATTTAATAGTCATGGGTGACTGGAATTCGACAGTAGGAAAAGGAAGAGAAGGAAACGTAGTAGGTTAATGTGGATGGGGGCTAAGAAATGAAAGAGGAAGCTGCCTGGTAGAATTTTGCACAGAGCACAACTTAACCATTGCTAACACTTGGTTCAAGAATCATGAAAGTGGGTTGTATACATGGAAGAACCCTGGAGATACTAAAAGGTTTCACATATATTATATAATGGTAAGACAGAGATGTAGGAACCAGATTTTAAATTGTAAGACATTTCCAGGGGGAGATGTGGACTCTGACTACAATCTAGTGGTTATGAACTGTAGATTAAAACTGAAGAAACTGCAAAAAGGTGGGACTTTAAGGAGATGGGACCTGGATAAACTGAAAGAACCAGAGGTTGTGCAGAGTTTCAGGGAGAGCATAAGGGAACAATTGACAGGAATGGGGGAAAGAAATACAGTAGTAGAAGAATGGGTAGCTATGAGGAATGAAATAGTGAAGGCAGCAGAGGATCAAGTAGGTAAAAGGACGAGGGCTAGTAGAAATCCTTGGGTAACAGAAGAGATAGTGAATTTAAGTGATGAAAGGAGAAAATACAAAAATGCAGTAAGTGAAGCAGGCAAGAAGGAATACAAACGTCTCAAAAATGAGATCGATAGGAAGTGCAAAATGGCTAAGCAGGGATGGCTAGAGGACAAATGTAAGGATGTAGAGGCTTATCTCACGAGGGGAAAGATAGATACTGCCTACAGGAAAATTAAAGAGAATCACTTGCATGAATGTCAAGAGCTCAGATGGAAACCCAGTTCTAAGCAAAGAAGGGAAAGCAGAGAGGTGAAAGAAGTATATAAAGGGTCTATACAGGGGCGATGTTCTTGAGGACAATATTATGGAAATGGAAGAGGATGTCGATGAAGAAATGGGAGATATGATACTGTGTGAAGAGTTTGACAGAGTGGGCAAGATGTATGAGACAGGCGAAATTCCCTCAGACTTCAAGAAGAATATAATAATTCCAATTCCAAAGAAAGCAGGTGTTGACAGATGTGAAAATTACCGAACTATCAGTTTAATAAGTCACAGCTGCAAAATACTAACGCATATTCTTTACGGACGAATGGAAAAACTGGTAGAAGCCGACCTCGGGGAAGATCAGTTTGGATTCCGTAGAAATGATGGAACACGTGAGGCAATACTGACCCTACGACTTATCCTAGAAGAAAGATTAAGGAAAAGCAAACCTACGTTTCTAGCATTTGTAGACTTAAATAAAGCTTTTGACAACGTTGACTGGAATACTCTCTTTCAAATTCTGGAGGTGGCAGGGGTAAAATACAGGGAGCGAAAGGCTATTTACAATTTGTACAGAAATCAGATGGCAGTTATAAGACTCGAGGGACATGAAAGGGAAGCAGTGGTTGGGAAGGTAGTGAGACAGGGTTGTAGCCTCTCTCAGGTGCTATTCAATATGTATGTTGAGCAAGCAGTAAAGGAAACATAAGAAAAGTTCGGAGTAGGTATTAAAATCGACGGAGAAGAAATAAAAACTCTGAGGTTCGCCGACGACATTGCAATTCTGTCAGAGACAGCAAAGGACTTGGAAGAGCAGTTGAACGGAATGGACAGTGTCTTGAAAGAAGGGTATAAGATGAACATCAGCAAAAGCAAACGGAGGATAATGGAATGTAGTCGAATTAAATCGGGTGATGCTGAGGGAATTAGATTAGGAAATGAGACACTTAAAGTAGTAAAGGAGTTTTGCTATTTGGGGAGCAAAATAACTTATGATGGTCAGAGTAGAGAGGATATAAAATGTAGACTGGCAATGGAAAGGAAAGCGTTTCTGAAGAAGAGAAATTTGTTAACATCGAGTATAGATTTAAGTATCAGGAAGTCGTTTCTGAAAGTACCTGTATTTGTATGGAGTGTATCCATGTATGGAAGTGAAACATGGACGATAAATATTTCGGACAAGAAGAGAATAGAAGCTTTTGAAATGTGGTGCTACAGAAGAATGTTGAAGATTAGATGGGTAGATCACATAACTAATGATGAGGTACTGAATAGAATTGGGGAGAAGAGGAGTTTGTGGCACAACTTGACTAGAGGAGGGGATCGGTTGGTAGGACATGTTCTGAGGCATCAAGGGATCACCAATTGAGTACTGGAGGGCAGCGTGGAGGGTAAAAATCGTAGAGGGAGACCAAGAGATGAATACACTAAGCAGATTCAGAAGGATGTAGGCTGCAGTAGGTACTGGGAGATGAAGAAGCTTGTACAGGATAGAGTAGCATGGAGATCTGCATCAAACCAGTCTCAGGACTGAAGACCACAACAAGAATATCATTAACGTCGATATGCAGCAGGATTCTGGAACATATGTTGTGTTCGAACATTATAAATTACCTAGAAGAAAACGGTATATTGACACACAGTCAACATGGGTTTAGAAAACTTCGTTCCTGTGAAACACGACTAGCTGTTTATTCATATGAGGTGTCGATTGCTATTGACAAGGGATTTCAGATCGATTCCGTATTTCTGGATTTCCGGAAGGCTTTTGAAACTACCACACAAGCGGCTCGTAGAAAAATTGCCTGCTTATGGAATATGGTCTCAGTTATGTGACTGGATTTGTGATTTCCTGTCAGAGTGGCCACAGTTCGTAGTAACTGACGGAAAGTCATTGAGTGAAACAGAAGTGATTTCTGGCGTCCCTAAGGTAGTGTTATAGGCCCTTTGCTGTTCCTTATCTATATAAACGATTTGGGAAACAATCTGAGCAGCCGTCTTAGGTTTTTTGGAGATGACACTGTCGTTTATCGACTAATAAAGTCATCAGAAGATCAAAACAAACTGCAAAACGATTTAGAAGAGATATCCGAATGGTGTGAAAATTGGCAGTTGGCCCTAAATAACGAAAAGTGTGAGGCCATCCAAATGAGTGCTAAAGGGAATCCGTTAAACTTTGGTTGCACGATAAATAAGTCAAATATAAAGGACGTAAATTCAACTAAATACGTATGAATTACAATTACGAACAACTTAAATTGGGAGGAACACAAAGAAAATGTTGTGGGGAAGGCTAACCATAGACTGCGTTTTATTGGCAGGACACTTCGAAAATGTAACAGGTCTACTAAGGAGACTGCCTACACTGCGTTTGTCCGTCCTCTCTTAGAATACTGCTGCGCGGTGTGGGTTCCTTACCAGATAAAACTGACGGAGTACATCGAAAAAGTTCAAAGAAGGGCAGCATGTTTTGTATTATCGCGAAATATGGGAGAGAAGTGATACAGGATTTGGGATGAACATCATTAAAAGAAAGGCTTTTTTCGTTGCGACCGAATCTTGTCACGAAATTCCATTCACCAACTTTCTCCTCCGAATGCGAAAATATTTTGTTGACACCGACCTACGTAGGGAGAAACGTTCACCACGATAAAATAAGGGAAATCAGAGCTCGTACGGAAAGATATAGGTGTTCGCTCATTCCGCGCGCTATACGAGATTGGAATAATAGAGAATTGTGAAGGTGGTTCGATGAACCCTCTGCCAGGTACTTAAAGGTGATTTGCAGAGTATCGTTGTAGATGTAGATGAAATTATCAAAAGCATCTCGCATTGAAACATGTGGTATATTTGGAACTTTTGCAAAACTTTACCAGACTGGGGGTTTTGCGTTCTTTTAAATTTGGCGTGGTTTATTCGTTGCCTCTGCAACAGCGATATGACCCGTTTTATGTACCATGAGGGATCAGTACCATCACTTATTAATTTATGTTGAATATATCTCTCAATTGCTGTCGATGCTATCTCTTTGAAATCATTCCACATCTTTTCTACGCTTAAGTGATCAGATCGGAAGGACTGGAGACTGTCTCTTAAATAAGCGTTAACAGCATTTCTATCAGCTTTTTAAAATATGTGTATTTTGCGTTTCTTTTTGATGATTGTGGGTGTTACGGAATTCAGCCTAGCAGCAACTGCCTTGTGGTCGCTAATCCCTGTGTTCGTCATGATACTCCCTATTTGTCCAGGATTATTTCTTGCGAAGAAGTCAAGTATGCTTTGGCAACGATTTACGCTTCGAGTGGGCTCATGAACGAATTGTTCAAAATAATTTTGTGATAAAACATTCAGTACAATTTCGGATGACATTTTATGCCGTCCGTCGGCTTTAAACGTATAATTTTTCCATCATATCGAGGGTAGATTGAAGTCGCCATCAACTATAATTGTATGAGTGGGGTACCTATTTGAAATGAGACTCAAGTTTTCTTTGAACTGTTCAGCAACTACATCTTCTGAGTCGGAGGGTCGGTAAAACGATCCAATTAATAGTTTAGTCTGGTTGTTCAAAAATGGTTCAAATAGCTCTGAGCACTATGGGACTTAACACCTGAGGTCATCAGTCCCCTAGAACTTAGACCTACTTAAACATAACTAACCTAAGGACATCACACACATGCATGCCAGAGGCAGGATTCGAACCTGCAACCATAGGAGTCGCGCAGTTCCGGACTGAAGCGCCTAGAACCGCTCGGCCACCGCGGCCGGCGGTCTGGTTGTCAAGTACAACATCTACCCATACTATTTTGCAGGAACTATCTAATTCAATTTCACTACAAGGTAAACTACTTCTGACAACAATAAATACTCCTCCACCAACTGAATTTAGTATATTCTTTCTGAACACTGTTAGGTCGCTGGAAAAAATTTCGGCTGCCCTTATTTCCGGCTTTAGGCAGCTTTCCGTACCTATAACTATTTGAGCTTCAGTGCTTTCATGATTACCCTGAAATGACAGGTTAAGTGCCTGGCATTTAATCATTTCTTCTTATGTAGGTTGACGACAGTAGAAGAGTCTCACATTGTGAAGAGAAAGTTGGCGACTGAAATTTCGTGTAAAAATCTCGCCGCAACCAAAACAACTTTCTTGTAATGAGGCGACCCCAACTCGCTTATCATATTCGTGGCACTTTATCCCCTATTTCGCGATAATAAAAAACGAGCTGCCCTTCTTTGCACTTTTCCGATATTCTCCGTTAATCCTATCTGGTAAGGATTCCATACCACATAGCAATACTCTAGCAAAGGACGGTCAAGCGTAGTGTAGGTAGTCTCGTTAGTAGACCTGCTGCATCATCTAAGTGTTCTGCGAATAAACCGCAGTCTGTTGTTTGTCTTCCTCACAACATTATCTTCCTACCTGCTGATTCTGGTCACTCGCTGCCAATCCGCACGTCTTCCATCTGTTAAAACCTACCCTCCCATGCGTTGCGTGCAGTCGTTCTGACGCTACGGTCAGTTATTATGGCATAGTTACAGTTTGCATTAACAAAAAGTCTCAGGAAGTGGTTCGTACATCATCAAATGAGTAACAACACTCTTTATTATAGACGCCCTATATCCGCCGATTAGTTTGGTATGGAAGAGCAACAATACAAACGCAAAGATAAAAAGTTAAAAACGCCACTCATAAGAATTCTCGTTTATAATAATCACCCTTAAATTTACTTCTTTAGTGACTACAGACCAATACTGCGGCCAGCAGAACTTTGTAAATGAAACGCCGCGATAGTTCTGAACCTGCTTCGGAATGAAATACACAAGATTCTCCCAAACCGCAAAATTTGACACGCACGGTCACGACCAGAAGGCCATTAGCGCCTATTTAACACAACACTGGGAGAGTCCACACCAGAATAAAAAGCGTCGTCCTACACAGAAAGAGCATGGCGTGAGATATGTAACAACGCGACATAAACTTCGTTCATCTGAGCTACCAACGTAACTGTAGGTACTGTCGCAGTCAAGAACATATGTTTTAAACGTCAATTAAAGTCACTTCCTAGGCGAAGTTCGTATTTCGATTTTTCAAACAGCAGAGGAAGCACCAATGCACTTTCTGCGCTAGTGAGGTACAATATGTGATCAAAAGTATCCGGAAACCTGGCTGAAAATGACTTAAAAGTACGTGGCACCCTCCATCGGTAATGCTGGAATTCAATATGATGTTGGCCCACCCTTAGTCTTGATGACAGCTTCCACTGTCCCAGGCATACGTTCAATCAGGTGCTGGAAGGTTTATTGGGTAACGGCAGCCCATTCTTCACGGAGTGCTGCACTGAGGAGAGGTATCGATGTCGGTCGGTGAGCCCTGGTACGAAGTAGGGGTCCCAAAACATCTCAAACGTGTTCTGTAGGTTTCAGGTCAGGACTCTATGCAGGACAATCCATTACAGAGATGTTGTTGTCATGTAACCACTCCGCCACAGGCCGTACATTATGAACAGGTGCTCGATCTTATTGAAAGATGTAGTCGCCATCCCCACATTGCTCAACAACGGTGGGAAGCAAGAAGGTGCTTGAAACATCAATGTTGGACTGTGCTATGATAATGCCACGCAAAACAACAAGGGGTGCAAGCCCCCTCCATGAAAAACACGACCATATCATAACAGCACATACGCTGGTAGATGTTCACCGGGCATTCGCCATACCATCACCCTGCGATCGGATTGCCACATTGTGTACCGTGAATCGTCACTCCACACAACGTTTTTCCACTGTTAAATCGTCCAGTGTTTATGCTCTATACACCATGCGAGGCGTCGTTTGACATTTACCGGCGTGATGTGTAGCTTATGAGCAGCCGCTCGACCATGAAATTCAAGTTTTCTCACCTTCCGCGCAACTGTCATAGTACCTGCAGTGGATATGGATGCAGTTTGGAATTCCTGTGTGATGGTCTGGATAGATGTCTGCCTATTACACATTACGACCGTCTTCAACTGTCGGTGGTCTGTCAGTCAACAGACGAGGTGGCCTGTACGCTTTTGTGCTGTTCGTGTCCCTTCACGTTTCCACTTCACTATACAAATATAGATAGTGGACGTAGGGATGTTTAGGAGTGTGGAAATCTCGAGTACAGACGTATGACACAAGTGACACCCAATCACCTGACCACATTCGAAGTCTATTGCGATGTCTAATGACTACTGACGTCGCTGATATGGAGCACCTGGCAGTATGTGACAGCACAATGCACCGAATATGAAAAACGTATATTTTTGAGGGTGTCCGGATACTTTTGATCACATAGTGTATATATGGCTTTAGCTACAGGTCCGTCCTGTCAACACACATCGTGTTGTGCTTCTGACAAGAGCCTGTGACTCCTATCCATAACTTTCTAGTCGACTGTGACCTCAGACGCATCACTTTTCCTATTATAACAATTTTAATTTATTACGCTCAACACTGGTTCCTCCGACGCAACTCTCTAGTAACTGGGCTTGAAATACTTTTACGATTGTACAGTTGCCTTTCGAAACATATATTTCTGTACGGTCAGTCTATGCTTCTCCCACCCCTTCTGGGGTCCCCAAAAACTGCGTCTTACTTTCAGTTTTCCCCGGTACGATTGCCTCCAAAGGCATTTTCACTGCAGCCCCAGCGCTAGAGTGGTCGGACAAGGCTCGCGCCCATTCCAGCGAATGCTGTTGCTCCTATTCATTTAAAATTCAGAGACCGCTCAATGACGAAAAGTGTGAGGTCATCCACATGAGTGCTGAGAGGAATCCGTTAAACATCGATTACACGATAAATCAATAAAATCTTAAGGCCGTAAATTCAACTAAATACCTGTGGAATTACAATTACGAAGAACTTAAATTGGAAAGAACACATAGAAAATGTTGTGGGGAAGGCGAACTAAACAGTGCGATATATTGGCAGAACGCTTAAGAGATGGAACAGATCTACTAAACAGACTGCCCATACTACGCTTTTCCCTTCTCTTTTGGAGTACTGCTGCACGGTGTGGAATCTTGTGAGATAATATTAACGGATTACACCGAGAATGTTTAAAGAAGAGTAGTAAGTCTTCTATTATGGAGAAATAGGGGACAGAGTGTCGCGGATATGATACAGGATTTGGGGTGGACATAATTAAAACAAACGCCTTTCTCGTTGCGGCGGGGTCTTCTCACGAAATTTCAATTCCAAAATTTCTCTTCCGACTGCGAAAATGTTTTGTTGACGCCAACCTACACAGGAAGAAACGATGATTACAGTTAAATAAGGGAAACCGGAGTTCGGAGGGAAAGATATAGGTGTTGGTTTTCTCAGCGCGGTGTTCGGGATTGGAATAATAGAGAATTATTGCGAAGGTGGTTCGATGAACTCTCTGCCAGGCACTCAAGTTTGATTCGCAGAATAGCAATGTAGATGTAGACGTAGATGTATGACACAAATGTCGAATTAAGATGCAGTTGCCACCAATCAAATTTAAATTAAGCAGAGCACATATTTAAGAGATGTTACACCATAAACTGTTCTCTTCCTTTATTTATAAAGTTACGTAAACTTATCGTTAGCAAATGAGCATGGTCTGTAAGAAAGGAGGTTACTGACACTTCTCAGGTAGACAAGGGCAAGAATTCTATTTAATCAACTCAGTTCAGCTACCAAACTTAAAAAAAGGGTTACCATCTGTATGGGTTAACAGCTCATGCATACAAGCCACTTACAAGAATAATATACAAATATTGGAAAAGAAAATTGAGAATCATTTTGGTGGCGCTCAATTTGGCTTGACGAAACGTAAAGGCACCTCTGAGGCGCTCTGACAGTGCCCTAGGTAATATAAGCAAGACTTACGAAAAATCACGGCACATTCATAGGATCTGTCGACCTAGAAAACGTGTACGACAATGTGAAATGGTACAAGACGTCCGAAATTCTGAGAAAAACAGGAGTCGGCTACAGGGAAAGAGATAATATACAATATGTACGAGAGCCAAGAGGGACCAATAAGAATCGAAGACAAAGAGTGGAGTGTTGGGATTGAAAAGGGTTTAAGGAATATTGCTTTTGTCCAGTCTGCACCTCGAAGAAGCAGTGATGGAAACACAAGATAGGTTTGGGATTGGGATTAAAATTCAGGTTGAAAGAATATCAATGATAAGATTCACTAATAGCATTATTATCTGCAGTGAAAGCGACGAAGAATTACACGACACACTGCATAACATGAAGAGTCTAATAAGTACAGAATATGGATTGAGAGTAAACTGAAGAAGGACGAAAGTAATGAGGAGTAGCAGAAATAGAAACAGCGAGAAACGTAACGTCAAAATTAAGCAAAAGAAGTGAAGGAATGATGCTACCTGGGAAACAAAGTAACACAAGGCGAGAGAAGCAAGGAGGACATAAAAGTAAGACAAATGCAGACAAAGAGGGCTTCTCGGCCAAAAGAAGTCAACTGCATCAAATATTGCCTTAACTGGAGGAAGAAGTTTCTGAAAATATACGTCTGGAGCACAGCGCTGTATGGTGGTGAACCATGGGCTTTGAGAAAACCGAAGCAGAAGAGAATCGAAGGCGTTTGTGATGTAGTGCTACAGGAAGATGTGGAAAATCAGGTGGACTGATGGGATGAGAAATAAGGAGACTCGCCACAGAATCGGCGAGGAAAGAAAAATGTAGAAAATACTGGCAAGGTCTTGAGAAATCCTTGATTTGCAGAAAGCATCCGATACAGCGAAGATGTTCAATCTCATTGAATACAGGAGTACTTCGTGATTAGTTTTGTATTCGAGCTTGCGGAAGACAGAACTAGGTTTATATCGGATTGAGAACATTCTAATAGAGAGAAGACATCGCGTTGTTCTTAACAGGGTGACATCGTCAATGCAAATATAGCTTGCTGAGTGTCCAGAGAGAGTGTTGTAGGTGTAATAACTATTTGCGATGTTTCGTATACGTAAATGATACAGTGATATTGAGAGCTCAGATGGTAAGTCAATACTAAGGAAAGGAATAGAAAAAAGTGAAAAATGGAAGGAAAATCTAAAAGGGCTATGCAGAGAAAAGGACTTAAAGAGAATGTTACAGAAGAGGAAGTACGTATTTAAGAGTGGGAGATTTGATACTGCGAGAAGAGTATGACAGAACAGTGAAAAATATAAGTCGAACCTCTGCTCCTGGAGTGGACATGAGCACAAAAATATCAGTGCATCATATATCAGTCATACGAAGCACCTTCATAGAATATGTATGCAGTAATTCTATTTCTAATAAGGGAGATACTGACAGGTGAGATTGTTACCGAACTATCAGTTTAATATGATTGCAAAATACTGACGCGAGTTATTTACACAAGAATAAAAAAAACTAAAGATTGCAAAATACTGATGCGAATTATTTACACAAGAATAAAAAAAAACTGCTAGAAGCCGACCTCCAAGAAGATCGGTCTGGATCCCGGAGAAATGTAGGAAGACGGGAAGCAATACTGACCCTGCCGAGAGACAAACCTTTGTTAATAGCAGTTGCAGATTTGGAGAAGGCTGTTGACAATGTTAAATGGCGTACACGCTTTGAAATTCCGAATGTAGGAATAGAAGACATGGAGCGAAATATTATCTACAACTTGTACAGAAACCAGACAGCAGCTTTTAGAGGCGAAGGACATGCAAAGGGAACAGTAGTTTAGAAGCGGATGAGGCACAGCATTTTGTGTACTTTTATATTATTAAATCTGTCCATTGAGCAACTGCCTGTGATATTCTATCACAATCAGTATGCAGCAAAGTTAAACATCAAAGCAGATGTATTTTACGTATGAATATTGACAATTCTTGTACTACATATTTATAATTGCTACGAAATAATTACAAACATATCTGTCTCTCTTCTTTTCTGTTTATTGTTTATAGTTGGTTTTGTTACGTGATGGTTAAAACACATTTCTTCTTAATCAAAATATCCACGGGTGTACTGCCGGTCTACAGTGTCCAACGGGCACAATATTTCGGCGATCATACATGTCGCCATCATCAGGTGAACTGACGGACTGAGCTCCTGTGAACGTGCCGGCACGGAGATCCATACACTATGGCTGCTCAGGGGGAACTGGGTTCGGTCGCGGCTGCGGCCGATTTAAATACCCTCCGCCCGCGGCGCGCTCACTCCGCCGTCCGCGCCCCGCGCCACGGTCGCGCGGTGGAACAGATTGCGACGGCGTCTGAGATGACGTCGGTGTGATGGCTCTGTCCGCCGTGGTCGTCACAACTATACATTTGCTCGATTTACTCTTGATTAACCCAATCGCTGGTTCCCAAGCCTTGCTAAGATTATAGCCACAGTCACGGTTTATGAGGTCGTCATTGGTGCGAGTTTCGATGGCCTCTCTAACAACGCTGTCCCAGTATCTCGACGTCTGTACCAGAATCCTCGTGCTTTCGTACTCCATAGCGTGATTTTCCGACAAACAATGTTCAGCGACCGCCGACTTGCTCGGATTCATCAGTCGAGTGTGCCTCTGGTGTTCACGGCATCGATCCTCGACGGCACGCATCGTCTGCCCAATATACGACTTGCCACATTGACACGGAATCTGGTACACGCCGGCCTTCCTCAAACCGAGGTAATCTTTGGCGCTCCCCACCAGTGCACGAGTTTTATTCGGAGGACAAAACACAGTTCCCACCCGGTGTTTCTTCAAAATGCGGGCGATTTTCCCCGAGAGTGCGCCTGTATATGGGATAAACGCAGTGCCTACCTCCTCCCTCGTGATTTCATCCATCTCCACTGCGCCAAAACTTGTTGTTTTATACAGGCGTTCCCGACCACAGCGCCGTATTCTGCCTGTTTACATGTCTCTGTATATGAATACGCATGCCTCTACTATCTTTGGCGCTTCAATGTGTATTACATATACATTTATATGTTACATATATTTAAAAGAAAGTAAAGCCTACGTCTGTACGAATGTTCATGAAAGTATCGTCTGAAAATTTGAAGTAACTCTGTCAAAAATGTTTTGAGATATTTGGTAACGAAGTTCCCCCTTTATGTATCAAATATTTATTTACATGTTATGTATATTTAAAAATAGGCGTATAAAAACACGTGTATGTTCGAATGAACGTTGTGTCAAAATTTTTAATCCAATCGGTCTACTACTTGTCAAGTTATGCGAGCACAAACCTACGAGTACGCAAGCTTAATTCATATATATTATAAAAATGGATGTATGTATATGTGCCTGCATCATGTCTGCTTCTAAAACACTGGACCGATTTCAACCAAACTTGGTACACATATCCCTTTTTGTCAGACAATAATCCCTGTGGTGCTGATAACCAACTATTTATCATAGTTCAGAAGATTTGACGTCATAAAAAATGAAAAGAGTAAGAAACTGCCGCATCGTGCATGAAGTTTTAATACTTACTCTTTACTGCTGAGACATTCCTACAGTCGGATCTACTTACGGAAATCCCTGACACCTAGCAGCGCTTTTGACTGATTGCAACTCGGAAACGCAAACGGTTGCAGGCGAAACCGTTAGCCACCTACAGAGCTATGAAGAGGCGTTTACAAAAACGCGTTTTAGAGACGCGAAGCAGCTACGCCCAGCGTACAGGAAGTGTCCGTGATCATGTTCTTTAATTTGGATACTGCACTTGTTAAATCTCTTTATATTCGATGAATTATTCTGATACAATTCTACCCTTGAATGACGTTTACTAATTTTCTATCTTCATACTCGCAGAATCCATGCGCAAAGTAGCTTCATACAATAGCTATGCCATGAGCGCATAATTATTCTTTGTAGTACTCTCTCTGGTGGTTGTTAGAAAAAAGTTTCCGAGATTGTCTTCGTGCCGATTAGCCTGAGCATTGTTTGAAGAATTGTAATCTGAATATTGAGATTTATGACAATGACAAAGGATAACTGATACGAAATTGTACGATTAAAAGGGATATATATTGCTCCTTCATACAAAAGGTGTGTAACAATTTACATTATTTGACATTTGAGAATTAACGATATTCATCGATATATTGCGTAGTTGTTAATCAGAAGGGAACTTCCGAAAGACTGGATACGAACCTGCATTTAATAGTCCAAGAGCTCCATTACTTTTTCGGAAGGTTAAACTTCATCAAAGCCAAATATCCGCTTGATCTGAGGTTTCCCGACTGATTATACAACGCTCCCAAAAATACGAGGCATTTTATTTGTACAGATTAGCAGACTGCCGCGAAGCACGAGCCTGCAGAGAAGAAGAATCATCGCCTGATTTCATTCTAACAAGTAAAATTTCTGAATCATTTTGAGTGACTGCGCTATGACTGTGTTTCCTATTATGAATGATTAATTGCTCGAACGAATTGAGAACTACATAACTACATAATTACATAGATAGGAGGAAAAAGTACACACTTATACATTTGTACATTATGCATATTTCTTTGTTTGTTTCATAATTTCATAGACGGTTTCACGAATACGTGGAAATGAAATTTTTTCGACACTACACTACATACGCCTTCATTTTTTTTTGTTTCTAATAGGGAGTTGGCTAAATGAATACCCAGGAAGTGCAGGGTTTGTCAGCTAGTTTTCATATATTCGTATAAAGATTCCCCACCATACATCGTAAGGCGGCTTGCGGACTGTAAACGTAAATGTAACCTTTTCCTGAATGCAAATATGGATAACGGAGAACATTCATGACCCTCCTTACCTGACTTTAGCAGTCTTAATTATAAACACAAATAAAATCGTTCTCCTGTGTGTTCCACCAAAAATCTGATTCATTTTATTAGCCGTGCTAATTATGCTCCTGGTAATCGTGCTTGATATAAGTAGATTATCAAAGTCTCTGTGCCACAATCGCGTACAGTATAGTTGGCAGGTAATCGTGGCATAGGGTGCTTCCTAAGATCGTTCGTTTCAGTTTATATTGTCAAGTTGTTTATGGATAAGCTACTAAATTCAAAACTGTGGATAAGGATTAAGGAACTAAATTCAAGTCTTTGAGTTTGTCAGCTTGGTCCTTAGACGTTACGCGTATAAGAGACAGTAATATATTTAGTTCTTAAAAGTAGGTCTTGACACGTCTTTCAAGACGCCAGTTTTCAGATATAACGATCTATGCATTGCTTTCCACATCAGTTGTAGGTACGTATCTTCAGCTACTTCTTTCATCTAAATGGCTTTGTTTGTATTGTTTTTCAAGTCATCCACATTCCCGAAACGCTTTGAAAGGAGGAGCTCCTGATTTCTGCTTGTACCCAACACCTCGGTAACATTTTTCGGTGACTGAATTATAATAGTCTCGGCTCATTACGTTCTTCTACGAAAGATTTAACTCTTCATTCCTCGCATCTTACTGAGAATGGCAGAGAGATAAGCTAAACTTCCTCATAACCATTCAGGTGCGGCCTAACCGGGAATTTGTCTTGTCCACCATCATAATTATTCTCGTTGTCTTTCCAACTTATTGCCAATGATCACAACTAAATATATACATTGGTGATTAATTCTAATTATTTATCGCTAATATTGAAGCTAACAACACAGTCAATAATCAGTTCTATGTAGAGGTAGCTCATCCTTGAGCGCTGTAACCTAAAGTAAATACTGACGAACCGAAGATTTTTAAATATCAACTCTCCCAGTTTCGTGCCTTTCTCTGTCCACTAATAGTGTTATGATGATCGGATTTTCGCATAAATGTATCGAAAAATAGGAAAATTATGTACGTTTATGTCTATTTTAGATCCACTTAAGCGTGTTACTATAATTATTACTCACTGAAAATAATGAAAAATTTGGATAATATTGTAGGCTTCTGAGTACTTACACTGAAATTAATCGGAAAGTATGAGGAAACTGACAATGTAAAGCATTCAGGCTTATTTATATCCTGATTTAGCTTTTCCGTCGTTTGCCTAAATCATTCCAAGCGAATGACAGAATGATTTCTACTGAATTGGCGTATGTGGCAATTCTCCATTTCTTCCCCATTATTATGCATTGTAACATTTAGTAAGTTTCATTCTGAATGCTTTTTAGTCATATAGTTTTTTGTAGCAGTTATGTTTCTCCTGCTATTGACAAATATAGATTTATGATCGCTTCTCGAAATCAGTGTAGATATGTGACTGATGTCTGTCATTAGCACAGATGCTCAAAGCCGGCCGGGGTGGCCGAGCGGTTCTAGGCGCTACAGTCTGGAACCGCGCGACCGCTAAGGTCGCAGGTCCGACTCCTGCCTCGGGCATGGATGTGTGTGATGTCCTTAGGTTAGTTAGATTTAAGTAGTTCTAAGTTCTAGGGGACTGATGACCTCAGAAGTTAAGTCCCATAGTGCTCAGAGCCATTTGAACAGATGCTCAATAAAATGCATCTGCAAATGTCTAAACATGAATTTCTTCGGTGCCAAAATCTACTAATATCCACTAGGGCGCATTTGGCTCATTAACTTTATTTCCCACGTAGAGTGCGATTTCTAGTTTCGATTTCTAGATTTTTTTTATCGGGGGTGTCACGTTTGTACAAAATACGACAGCCTCCTCAGACTTTCGTAAATGGTTACTGATGTTATCTACTGAGCAATTAATGTATAATGTGACTAGTGATGGTGTCATCACACTTACCGCCGGCGCACTTAATCTTATGTTTGCCGACAACGAAGCGTTGCCGTCAAGGTGCGTATGTGACTAGCATAAGGGCTAGAACTTGGGGAGTCTCCGAGTTGTGGAAGCAGGAAGCTTTCCCCCTGGACGGCCATTACCAAGTTGCCATAAGCCGTTGAAAGCAGCCGCTGGATTCACCGCGCCGTCTTGCAGGAGTGTGTCGCCTTACGGGCCGGTAAACACACACACACACACACACAGAGAGAGAGAGAGAGAGAGAGAGAGAGAGGGAGGGAGGGAGAGGGAGAGAGAGAGCGGGGGAGGCAGGGAGACTTTGTAGCCTTTTTAATTTGATTTCATGGTAGTACTATAACCATTTCCCTAAGCACTGCAGGCTTTGTAACACTGTATAATCTGTTTTATACGCACCTATTAATAATTTTAACAGCAACTGCTAAGCCAAGATGTTCGTTTTCGAAAGAGAATGATTAAAAGTGATTCGTCGGTCTGCACGCGTGCGGTACACCTCGCCCAATAGGACGGTACTGGTCGATAACATGCTCGTTCTGCTGTACATTGAACTACAGTTGACGGCTATGTGCTTTCTCACACGTATTTTGTCCATCTGGTTCTATTGGGAATGCATCCGAGCCTGTTTTGACTCTACACTGCGACGGTTAGAAGTCTAAATGCTTCTCGACGAATCTTCCCTTAATACTGAACTCGCGAAATGAAGTCGGAGATCGTGTACCGTTCTGTAATCCTAATGTTTTGTGATTCATCGTGTTCCCAATATGTGATTTAAGGCCATTTGAGTCACACTTTGTGCGGCTGGAGTCTCCTCAAAACTACTGCAACTGATTGAAAGCGACGTAATGAGAAGAGACACCTCGTTTGAGAAGAAAGCTTAGTTACTACAACGCATTACATTACATGCTCACGTATGGCTATTACTGCTACTGCTCAGTACTGCTGTGGGAAATGTTTTTATGTGATGATACTGTGGAGGGAACATCTGAATTTGAGGTGTGTGAGAACATCATTATTAGCCTTTAGCTTCACCCTGTTTTCCATTTATTCATCTACTCTCGTTCTTCCCTGTACACTTCTTCCGAATGGAGAATATCAGAAACATTGTTTTACCAAACAACTCAACACGACTCTCCAGTTTCATCAACATCATGACATGTTACGAAAGAAAAAAAAACTGCTTATTTCTTCCCCAACACAGTCAATTAATAACTGTTATTTCGTGACAAGTGTCTGGTATGAGCAATCATGCTATAATTTGTCTACGTAACATATAACAAATAAGCATGACGTTATGTTTACGTTAACGTAGATCATTGATTATTTCGTTATCAACTCTGTCACTGTTTTTGCGCAGTCACCTACCATTAGCGTTCGCCACTTTGCACACGACATTCCCATTAGCGGATTTACAATTAGAGAGCTTGTACCTTCTACGCCGTGGCACACATGTTCAGCACGAGTTTGATTATTTTCGTTCCCGCTTTCACCAGAAATTAACAGTCACGGGTTTCAACGGCGCATTAGCAACATATTACTTGCAATTGGATTGCTAACACATTTAATGCTACCATCATGTTCAAGCGGATGTAGCATTACACTGCGAACTTGCGAAAACAAAAACAGTGACAACGTATCCATACGTTTGATACAGTACACTTCTTATGCATGTGTAGAAACTGTAGCACTCACAAATCAGCTGTTTCTAATGTGTCCACAAGGCAAATCAGTTCGTAAAATCTTACAGATATTTAGGAAGACCTTTCAATCGCCTTGTTGGTTTATGCAATGGCCTTAAAAGACGCTATTCCTATAATAATTGACTTAGAACAACAGGAGAAACAAATAATTCACGTTATTTTTCGATGTAGGTGTATCACTGACAAAATATAACATAGAAATAAAAAGTAGAAAATATGATGTACGCCCCCACTCAGTGACTTCAACGTCTTCTATATCTTTAAAGCTCCCTGTAGCGAGGTACTTACTATGTTCTGTTGATTATGATGCATTTTTCTACTGTGGTAGGTATTTACATAACATAATGCGCTTGGGTTACTTAAGAGCATCGTGAGTGTTCGAGTTGCACAGAAATCACTCAAAGGTCTCCTTTCAGATACTACAGTAACTTCAGGCTTTCATCGTAAGTAGCACTTTGACATAAAGCACAACATATTTTGCGATAATGAAGGTTTACTGCAATCGCAAAAGACATGTAACGCTAGTCATGTAAGCTGCCCATGCGAGGATGAAGTAGTGGAAGGAATATGCAACATTTAGGTATTTCTACATTATATTTCGTTCTTATCACTATGTATACCGGAAAAGCAATAATCAAACTATTACAATGGCAAGTATTTCGCTACTTGCAGATGCCACTGATGTGCACGCTGTAGATTAACCAGTGAATCATGTTACGTCGTGTGCTAGGACACAGCAATTACTGGCAATGGATGCGATTCATAAGAAAAACATGAATATGTAACTGCAAATACATAAAAGTGGGGGACAAGAAAGGTGCCTCCACGAGCGATGTTCTGTGAGAAATATCACCCGGCATCCCCTGGAAAAAGTGCCATTGGCCTGGCCAAACCTCTAGCTGCGATGAAAACCAGGGATTTACAAAACAGGTCCTTTTCAAGACCACCCTTATGAACAGTCTCGGTCAGCAAAGAGGGATTTTAAACAACCAAATCAGTTTCATTATTTGATCTCTGTCAGAAACATGATTATGATATATTATGCATACAAGAAACCCATCCGTGATACGAACGACTGCCGTCCAAGAATTGATGGTATGAGACTAGTAATAGAGAGACCTCACCCGAAGTATGGAAGTGCAATACGCCCCAAACCAAGCCTAGTGAAAAAAAATCCGCTTATCTGACAGATGATGACGATATCGAAATCCCTACTGTGGAACTCGACAAGTGCACAGTAGCTTCCATGTTCAAACCCCCTGCCGCTAAGTTTGTTTTCCGACCTCCAGGAAACCACCACAACCAGATAAACGAAGTCATTATCGGTGATTTCAACATAAACAACACTGATTGGTGATATAGTGCATGTAATAGCGATGGACTTGAAGTTGAGATGTGGGCTGAGTGCCAGCAACTCAAACTTATCCATGTCCCAAAGCAACCACAGACATTCTACAGCTGCCGGTGAAAGAAGAGTTGTAACCCTGATCTCCTTTTTGTCATTTGTGACATCTGTCAAATAATGAAGAAGCAGGTTCTCCAAGCAATGCCCTTCACACATCTGTTATGTGCACCACTCAAAAAGTTTTACAAACTCAAATCGCACGCATCAGACGCATATTCAACTGTGAAAAGGCCAAGTGGGACGTCTTCACCAAAATGGTTGAAGATAAGGTGTTGACGAAGATGCGTTAATCAAGCTCGTGCCAAAAACTACCTATCAGAACATCGCAAGGGGCTGCAGAACCAGCTGTATACCAGGGTTACAAGGTGACGACGTGCTGAAATATCTCGATTGTTGTCGCAGCTTTGAGGAATTGGGTGAGATGCTGATGCATGGAATAAGTTCCTCTCGCAGAGCTGAGTGGTACAAGTTGATGACTGATCTCGACTTAACACATGAACAGCAAGAAAGCCTGACCACAATAAAGAAATTATCCAACGACCCTCACGAACATTTCCGATTGAGCAATGTCACTGCAAATGAAATCAACCAACAACTTTTACTTAATGGGGAATGCGCAGGAAGCGTCTGAAGGCTACTGATAATGTAACATGCGATGTCAAATTAGAAACTGACAGCATCAGTCGGCCCTCACAACAGAAGAAATCACTAATGGTATCGGAGCTCTGAAAGATGGCAGAGGTATTGGGGTACACAGTGCACATGTAGAACTGTCAAAACACCTTGGCAAGAGAAGTACTGATTGGCTCCGCCAAATATTCAACACGTACCTGGAAACCTTCAACATTCCAAAGCTCTGGAGACGAGCTAACTTTTTCGGTATGATCAAGCCTGGAAAATCACTTGACGTCCATGAAAATTTTCGGCCAATATGTTTACTCTCCCATCCGCTAAAACTATTTGAACGAATTCTTCTACCCCAGCTCACCCCACTCATAGAAGATAAGTTCAGTGGAGAGCAAGCGAGCTTCCGACCTGGACGGACATGGAGAACAGCTTCGAGAAAGATCTTGTCACCAGTGTTGCCTTTCTTGACCTGAGTGTGGTCTACGACACGGTAAACATCAGGAAAGTTCTCTAAAGGTGTACAACACAGCCAAAGATTATGGCTCTACGAAGATCACTACAGAGGTGCCCATCAACAGAAGATTCCATGTTAGTTTCAGAACACAAAACACGTTGCTATACCTGTTCATCACACTTACCACCAGGTGACAAGATGCTTGACAGTCGAGCAGTCGAGAAGATCCAGATACTGGCGGGAATAGCTCCACCAGATATCACGTGTATAGTAACAGCGAAATTCCTACCCTCCAGGTTAGCCCAGAGCGCTTATGCGCTTCTTCCTGGACTCGGCTAGGCGCACCGGTTCAAGTGGCTCTGAGCACTATGGGACTCAACTGCTGAGGTCATTAGTCCCCTAGAACTTAGAACTAGTTAAACCTAACTAACCTAAGGACATTACACACATCCATGCCCGAGGCAGGATTCGAACCTGCGACCGTAGCGGTCTCGCGGTTCCAGACTGCAGCGCCAGAACCGCGCGGCCACTTCGGCCGGCTAGGCGCACCGACCCCAGATCGAATCCGCCCAGCGGATTAACGACGAGGGCGGGTGTGCTGGCCAGACTGAATGTGGTTTTTAGGTGGTTTTTCATATCTCACTAGGTGAAAACTGGGTTGGTCCCCATGTCCCGCCTCAGTTACACTACTCGCAGACATTTGAAACATGTTCACACTATTTCATGATTTACGGTAGACGCAGACACTTGGGGTACATTGATTCCCTCCCAGGGGGTATGGGGTGGCGGCAGGAAGGGCATCCGGCCACCTCCCAACCATTAACCATGCCAAATCCGATTGTAACTACGCCGACCCTGCGACCTGCGGGTCGAAGGCGCAAGCACAAGAAGAAGAAGAAGTAACAGCGAAATCCGAAAGGAGACAAGTCAGCACTTGAAATTAATTATAAAATACTATCGCAAGGCACGTTTATTAAAAGGTAGCTGGTTTCGATCATTAGATGATCATCTTTAGACCTTCAGCTGTAATACAATACAGGAGGTAAATTAATGGAATACATAAGAGAACTTAAAAGAAGCTATAAAATCAAAACCTAAATATACCTATATTGATGGACCATGGCTGTGAATGAAACAGGAACTGTTGAATGACGATAGTCATTTTCTTACATATTTATGTGATTTTATTACATTTGCAAATAACTGGGGCATTAGGTGAGTCATAGCGCTGCATTTTTAATTTATACTTGTTCTTCATGGAATCATTTTAATTTATTACCTTTCGACATTACTTACTTTCATAGTTATATGGTTTAGAAATACGGGTACATATTTTCCTTCGATATTGCTATCCTCTCATACCATTTTTGTTAGCATTTATTAGCATATGACGATACAGCTTTTCACTCCAGATCGGTACGTACATTAACGAATACTGTGTACTTATATCCTGTGACTGCATCTGTGGAACGTTCTTTACTTATTTTATAGATATTTCTGAATCGAAACCCGCGAAGGTCAGCGTCCCCCATCTCCATAGAAACCAACTATTTCTTACATCTATAGAAGGTCGTCTGCTGGACGTCACTTATCGATACTCACAGCTGTCTCTTTGGAAATCTGCCTGCTGCTACACATATACATAATCTACATCTACATACATACTCCGCAATCCACCATATGGTGCGTGGCGGAGGATACCTCGTACCTTAACTAGCATCTTCTCTCCCTGTTCCACTCCCAAACAGAACGAGGGAAAAATAACTGCCTATATGCCTCTGTACGAGCCCTAATCTTTGTGATCTTTCCGCGAAATATAAATTGGCGGCAATAAAATTGTACTGCATTCAACCTCAAATGCTGGTTCTCTAAATTTCCTCAGTAGCGATTCACGAAAAGAACGCCTCCTTTCCTCCAGAGACTCCCACCCGAGTTCCTGAAGCATTTCCGTAACACTCGCGTGATGATCAAACCTACCAGTAACAAATCTAGCAGCCCGCCTCTGAATTGCTTCTATGTCCTCCCTCAATCCGACCTGATAGGTCGTATTAGTGTTTTATAAGCGCTCTCCTTTACAGATGAACCACATCTTCCCAAAATTCTACCAATGAACCGAAGACTACTGTCCACCTTCCCCACAAGTGCCATTACATTACCACATTTCCCTGGGGCACTCCAGATGATACCCTCACCTCCGATGAACACTCACCATCGAGGACAACGTACTGGGTTCTATTACTAAGAAGTCTTCGAGCCACTCACATATTTGGGAACCAATCCCATATTCTCGTACCTTAGTTAGGAGTCTGCAATGGGGCACCGAGTCAAACGCTTTCCGAACGTCAAGGAATATGGCATTCGTCTGATACCCTACGTCCATGGTTCGCAAGATATCATGTGAAAAAAGGGCGAATTGCATTTCGCAGGAGCGATACTTTCTAAAGCCGTGCTGATGCATGGACACCAACTTCTCTGTCTCAAGGAAATTCATCACATTCGAACTGAGAATATGTTCGCGAATCCTGCAACAAACCGATGTTAAGGATATTGGTCTGTAATTTTGAGGATCCGTCCTTCTACCCTTCTTATATACAGGCGTCACCTGCGCTTTTTTCCAGTCGCTCGGAACTTTACGTTTGGCAAGAGATTCGCGATAAATGCAAGCTAAGTAAATGCAGTAGAGTACTCTCTGTAAAACCGAATTGGAATCCCAGCAGGACCTGGCGATTTATTTATTTTCAACCCATTCAGATGCTTCACAACCCCAGGGATGTCTATCACTATGTCCTCCATACAGGAATCTGTACGAGACTCAAACGGCGGTATGTTCGTACGATCCTCCTGCGTGAAAGATTTCTCAAATGCTAAATTTAAAATTTCAGCTTTCGTTTTGCTGTCTTCCGTTGCCAGGCCAGACTGATCAGTGGGTCACTGGATGGAAGCCTTCGACCTGCTTACCGATTTTACGTAAGACCAGAATTTTCTTGGGTTTTCAGCAAGATCTTTTGCTCAGGTATGATGGTGGTAATGGTTGTATGCTTCGCGCATCGCTCTTTTTAAAGCAGCACGAATCTCTACTAACTTTTGCCTGTCCTCATTCTCCGATCTTTCTTGTACCGCGAGTGCAACTGTCTTTGCTTCCTGAGCATTCTCCGAATTGCGCTGTTAAACGACGGTGGGTCTTTTCCGTCCGTAACCCACTTTTTCGGCACATACTTCTCCAATGCGTGATTTACAAGGTGTTTAAAATTTGCCCATAATTCTTCCACGTCCATCGTACCGGAAGTAAATGAAGTCGATTCATTTACTAAGTGGGATGCTAACAACTGCTTATCTGCTCTTTCTAGTAAGAATACTCTCCTAGCTTTCTTGACCAACATTTTAACTTTCGTAACACCTTTGGAACGGCGTCCGCCATCACCATAAAAACTAACAACATCGTAAATGTTTTTCCAACATGCCCCTAGAGGGCAGCCTATACACAATGAATGTGATGTTTATTTGTTTCCTTTTTAAAGCTCCTAGTTTATTTATTTGACAGTATCAATATTAACAAGCTGTTTGTTCTTTATTGTAGAATCATTCCACGTAATGGTGACGTTCTATTTTCTAATAAGTACAACTTTCTGTACATAATTCTCTCGAGTTATACCTGATTGACTAACATTGGCATCATACTGTCAGCTGCAGGCGGAGCCTCAGGTATTTAAGAAATAGTTGTACTACTCTTTCCAGAAGCTGACTTTCGCCATTCAGCGGCTCCATCTGCTTGCACAGCCATTGTCCATCAATAAGGGTATGTCTACAATTCATAATTTTATAGCTACGTTTCAGTTCTCTTTATGCATCCTTCTGATTTATATCCTGTATTGTATTACAGTTGAAGTTCTGAAGATGATCATGTAATGACCGTGCCTTACGATCTATACTGCTTTATAATTAATTTCAAATATTATGCTGTGATTGCTGACTTCCTCCAAACAGTTTTTAAAAAAAGAAGTCAACAATGATGACAGACAGCCACGTTATGGGCATGAACCTGTTGCTCGACGTCTTGGCAGCAGGAAAAGTTTCATCTCAAGCACTTCCCACTTGGTGAAGCCGAAGGCGGAAGAGGGGCTTCAACACTGACAGGAAAGAGCTGAAAATGATTGGATACCATCAAAAGAGGAGTTACCCCCAGGAAACGACCTGTTATCACCAACATGGAAATCACTTGATCGTCTTCGAATGGGTAGTGGCAGAAGTAAAACTGCCAGGTTAAAATAGGGACTCTGCGATAGCCGAGATGTGTCCTGCGCATGTGGTTTTGTACAGACGATGATCCATTTCCTTCACCGCCCTGTTTACACCATCCCCTTCGGCATTGTGACGTAAGACGATATGGCATCAGGGAGCGCAAAAGCTGGGCTTCATGCTGAGGCACTACACTTCATTTAAATGGTTGTCGTCGACGCGCTAAGAAGAAGAAGCAGAAGGAGAAGAAGAAGACGTCTACATAAAAGTAGTTTCCGAGTTCCGTGATGTAGTCATATAATTTTTCAAACACATTATCCCAGTTTTTGTTAATTTTAAAAGTCACTGTATTGATTAGCATCATAGGAATGCTTAAGAAAGCTACTAACAACATCTGTGAAGAAATTGTCGACAGAAAGAAAGAAAAGTTTCGTACTGTAATGTGCAGACGTGAAATGGCTGTATATACTGTCATCACTCTTCAGCTATGTTGGGATTTAATGTCTGTGTACAAACAGGTCGTCTGCAGTGTCAAGTATACCCAAATAAATATAGTTTAAATGAGTATGTTCATGTTAGTTACAGTTTACACTCAAAACTCTGAAAATACTGTACCTTCTGATTCCGTGATGATATTACAGACTGTCAGGGATTATGGTAAATGTATCAATTCGAGGTGAGGCATCGTGATTCGGAAACAACCGAGTCAAAATTTATAAGCAGAGATCGCTGTGATACCTCCGACTGTGCACCTCTTCTACTACGAGCTCTTTGTTTTCCATATTCCAGGAGCAGGTAGTATAGACCAAAACAAGAAAAAAGTGTCCAGTAACATGGACTCTAAAGTGCATATCTTAAGGGGGTAGTCTGAAAAAAATGAAACTTATTTCCCTAATTAATCAGTTGATCTCAGATTTAAAACGTAAATTTCTGCACTGTGCTAAATATGACTACAAAGTTAAAACTCGATCTATCTAACAGTTTTTGAGAAATTAATATTTAATTTTGAAGGGTTGTTTGATAATCTTCTTTTATATAGTAAATTTAATATAATGTGTTTGAATAATTGAAGGCTGTGCTTAATAATATAGACAAACAGTTTTGTATAAGCTTTTTTTGGATATCTTTTATGGTCATCTTAAAACAGCATTTTCTTTTCTAATTTTTTATTCAAAATTATGTTCAAGACTCTTATCACTGATAATAAGTTTTCTCTAAAATTTCATGCAATTTAAGGAATATATACTATGAAAAAGTTATATTTGAATGTTCAGTTTCACAAATCAGAGATAAACACAGTCAAAGTTTCACAATATAATCGCTCCCCAGTTCTTGCTCTAAATCCACCTGGGCTGTAAATTGTTCTTTCTGCTCTCTTCTGCGGTTCGTCAGCTTGTACGGCCGTCAGTTTGGATGCATGTCGTCAATTTTTTTTAATTATAGCCACCTTTTGTCATTTTCTTGCTTCATTGTTCGCCTCTACCTTTGCTCCTTCACATCCTTATTGGTGACAGTGGAGTGGTCTCTGTTCTTGTTGCTTGTGTCAGATAATACTCTTGATTGGACTGTGAAACAACTTTTGTCACATTTATTGCTGCTTTTATTTTGGATACAAATACATCCTTTGGGAACTTTGATCTTGCTTACAATGTGTAGAAATCCATTAGCATTTATGAGTGCTTCCAGCAGTGCACCTGGAGAGAATAGTACCAGATACCAGCCTCTGATAAAGAGATATCATTCTAACAACAACAGATGGTCCCTGAGCAGTAAGGATAGGAGTTTTATGTGATTTTGCGTTGTCTCCTTCGGCAAGGGCACAATTAAAGACACACCAAGAATTCTCACCTTTTGGACACTTCATGTGTTGTTGCAGTGGAGCAGTGTTGGTTTTCTAGTACTTTTCACTGCGGTAGTATCTGCAGCATGTCAACAATGGCTCTTCTGTAACAATGAGATAACTTTACAACAGTTTCTTCTTTCAGACTACCATGTGCTTTCCCACCGAGTGTCACGTTTTGTGCCCAACTATCCTTCGTCACATTTCTCAGGCCTGTCTCAGTTTGTTTCGCAATGTGATTCACTCACCTTTGTTTCATAACTTCTATGTTCCCATAGACATTCAGCTGAAGTCATTATGTTTTTTTCTACATTTCACTTTGAAATTCCACAAAATAGTTTTGTGTTGTGACAGTGCATATACGAATGAACCTGTTTAAGAAATATTTTTACAAATATCCAGTATTTTCTTACCAGATTATCCCTTTATGACCTATGAGTACTTGTTCATCTTTGCTACTCTGAAACATATCTCTTCTACTGCACAAGTACTCATAGCTCTTATGGTTTGCATTTTACAGCCCACGTTTACCAGACATCTTTTTTATTGTTTTACTCCATATTATACACACACACACACCGTCCGAACACGTCTCGGAAGACTCAATGGGAATGACCGACTGCCGTGTCATTCTCAATCTGGATGCGGATATGGAGGGGCGCAAGGGCATCACACCACTCTCCCGGCCATTGTCGGTTTTCGTGAGCGGAGTCGCTACTTTTCAAGTAAGTAACTCCTCAATTTGCCTCACAAGTACTGAGTGCACCTCGATGGCCAACGTCGCTCGGCAAACGGACTGTCACCCATCCAAGTGCCATCCAAACCCGACAGAGCTTAACTACGGTGACCTGGCGGGAACCGGTGTTACCATTGCGGCATGGACGTTGGATTATGCCATACTACCTGCTCAAAAAATATGGAAAGCAAAGAACTCTCAGCAGAAGAGGTCAACAGTCAGACCTATCAGAACGGTTTTCGCCTATAACTTTCTACTCGGTCGTTTCTGGATGAGGTTCTCTTGCCTCAAATTGATACATTTACCATTCTGCATGTCCGCCCCCGGTAGCTGAGTGGTCAGCGCGACAGAATGTCAATCCGGCTATGTCGGAGGTTTTCTCCGCTCAGGGACTGGGTGTTGTGTTGTCCTAATCATCATCATTTCATCGCCTTCGACGCACAAGTCGCCGAAGTGGCGTCAAATCGAAAGACTTGCACCCGGCGAACGGTCTACCCGACGGGAGGCCCTACTCACACGACATTTACATTTTACCATTCTCCATAACCCGAGAAAGCTTTTAACATCATCACGGAATTCCCCAAGGATGACAGGAGCTTAGAGCTTACGGATACCGATAATGATACCGCTAGACTTACAGAATTGTACACTTACGTGTCAGCACCACTGATTGGCCTGAAATTTGCGCGCTAAGCAGGAATTTTCGAGTTACGAGCATTGTCGTGCTACTTCCAACAGTGCGATGCCATTTCAGCTAGCCCGCGAGGTAACGTGTTCCTAGAGATGTAGCAATGGGTTGTAGATACATTTTCTGTTAGCACTAAGAAAAGTGGAAGCTAAGTTTATGGAGTTAGGTAGATAAACAAAACCCCGGTCGTAATGGATTACTGAGTAAAATTAGGGGTAGCGTCACATTTAGGAAATTAAGTTTGCTTTAAGCAGGAGGTAGGCTCAAATGGTTCAAATGGCTCTGAGCACTATGGGACTCAACTGCTGAGGTCATTAGTCCCCTAGAACTTAGAACTACTTAAACCTAACTAACCTAAGGACATCACAAACATCCATGCCCGAGGCAGGATTCGAACCTGCGACCGTAGCGGTCTTGCGGTTCCAGACTGCAGCGCCTTTAACCGCACGGCCACTTCGGCCGGCTTAGGAGGTAGGTATTCCAATTTTCGCAACCATTTCACCATTAAGCCGTGCAAAGTGCTCTAGTATTAACTTAGGCGGTCCATGGATTCCGGAGAGCCATTGGAGTAATCAAAATTTTCCAAAAAGTTTCGAAATGGCTAATTCTGAAAGTATACCTCTCATTATTTGTGAAGATAATTTTCGAGAAAGAGAGATTTAGAAAACGGTTTTAGGAGAAATGTCTGAAACGTACAATAAATAGTTTGGATGAATTTCGGGTGTTCTGAAGCCTGATTCACCCAGCGCTCGACTATGCCAGCCTGACCTGTACGAGGATATGTCGAAAGTGCCTCCCTCATCGCTGCGTTAAGTATAACGCTCCCGAGTTTAGCTAGCGCCGCGATTTTCTCGACGCGTGAGCCGTTTGTGGGCCGAAAACTGAACTCATTTCGTACGAGAGCAATGTACGGATGGCTCGCTACCTGTACCTCGCTAGGTGCTGCCTACAATTGTCAATTACTAAAATTATTTCGAAAGAAATATTAGCGAACGTAACAGCTACTGTCGTGTCTGGCTGAGGCAGTAAGTGATCGCAAGTGATGTAATTTAGTGATGTATTCGTTAGGTTTCGCAGTTTGCTACAAATATGTCACGTTTGTTGAGTGAACAAGAAATTTTGGAAGCTCGAGAGGAAGAATTGCTCAATAATCCACCTCGCGCTTTTTTCTTGGAAGAATAATTATACTTTCTGTCATCATTATTTTAAAATTTGCAACCTATCAAAGAACTAAAGTTAATATGAGAAGTAAATCATGAAATTTGGTAGTTTTTTAGTATGTATTATTCTTGTAAATATATCAATTACATGTGTGCCAATAATGTTTTAAACAATGGCATCTGTGGTGTCACCGCCAGACACCACACTTGCTAGGTGGTAGCTTAAATCGGCCGCGGTCCATTAGTATATGTCGGACCCGCGTGTCGCCACTGTCAGGATCGCAGACCGAGCGCCACCACAAGGCAGGTCTCGAGAGACGTACTAGCACTCGCCCAGTTGTACGGACGACATTGCTAGCGACTACACGTACGAAGCCTTTCTCTCATTTGCCGAGAGACAGTTAGAATAGCCTTCAGCTAAGTCCATGGCTACGACCTAGCAAGGCGCCATTAACCGTATCTGGAGAGAGTCTCACTTGTATTATCAAGAGAAATGTACCATAATTAATTAAAGTTAAGTATACGAGAAGCTCCGTTCTTTTCTTTGTAGCATTCATAAAGTATCCTGTTTCAGACTTAACGCAAGACGGCGTGAGTTGACGCGTGCCCTTTCGGCTACTTCTCAGTGTGGCGTAGCTGGTTTGTTACGCCACAACAGTTTGGCGACGAGTGTAAACGTGTTCTTTCTACTTTGCACTAATTTGCTTGTGTCATGGCTTCGCCACATTCTCCAGATTTACTGTCCGAATTTTATCGCTTGCAGAATCAGCAGACGCAGGCCTTATTGGATGCCCTTGGACAGCTCGTCCAGGGTCAACGTGCGCTGCAAAGCGATGCGGCCGCCGCCGCTTCATCGCTACCGCAGCCACAACACGCAGTTGCACCACCATTTCGTCCGTTTCACGCGGCCGACGAAAGCTGGACAGAATGGTCCCGACAATTTGGATTTCATCTCGCCGCCTACAGAATTCAAGGTAATGAGCGGCAGCCGTTTTTGCTTTCGTGTGTAGGTGTGTCCACCTACCGTGTGATAGTGAAATTGTTTCCCCGACGCGACATAGCAACTCTGTCCTACGAAGAAATTTTGTCTGCTTTAGATGCCTATTTCAAGGAAACAGTCAATGTAGTTGCAAAAAGGTATACGTTCTTTCGTACGAAACGTACGGCCGGTCAAACTAATAGGGAGTGGGTTGCAACTTTGCAAGGACTTACTAGGGATTGTGCATTTGAATGTGACTGTGGATTCCCTTATTCAGATACTATGGTGCGTGATGCAATAGCACAGAACGTTTCTGATGTTCGCATACGGGAACAGATTTTGAAACTAGTTAATCCCTCCCTTCAACAAGTGATAGACATATTGGATAGGCAAGACACACTTGACTTTGCTCAGGAATCATTTGCAACTTCGCCAGCCGTGTGTCACATTAACCGGCCCGCCGGGCCCGCTGCACGGACCGCTAAACAGCCCTCGCGCACGTCCGCGCAGCTGCAGCCTAGCTCTCACACACGTGTGCCGCGTAGGCAAGCAAATGCAGTGAAATCATGCCCGCGGTGTGCAACTAGACATTCGCGTGAGAATTGCCTGTCACGCCAAGCTATTTGATTTTTCTGTAATAAGAAAGGGCATGTTCAAAGTGTTTGCCAGAAAAAGCTCAGGTCAGACAATCACAACCATTCCAGGCACTTTGCTTCGCGCCGGAATCGAATCAAGGACACACAGGCTCGGGTACCTTCGCCCATGGACATTCATGTAGTTAGTGCCACTCTGCCCAGTGTTCCTCTCGCTAACAGTGACTGTGTTCGTCCCACAAAAAGTGTGCGTCGCCGTCGACGCAAATCCCGTCACGTCGCACGTGATTCTGTACCAGTGTCTGTTCACGTTGCACAAAACAGTCGCTCTTGTCGTCAGCAGGACAATAAACTTTTTGTAGACTTGGACTTTCAAGGCAAAGTGATACCATTCCAGCTCGATACCGGAGCTGCAGTTTCCTTAATCAATCACGACACGTACAAACAACTGGGCAGACCTCCGTTGCGTGCCGCAAATGTTAAGTTAAATAGTTATTCAGGACAAGCTATCCCTGTGTTAGGACAGTGCACTCTTCTTGCAACATACAAGGGACAAACAAAACTTGTGTCTTTTTACGTTCTTCGTTCTTCTTCGGCAGTGAACTTGTTTGGTTTAGATTTATTTCAGTTGTTTAACATGTCTATAGTAAATCAGGTCCTATCAGTGTATCAGACTGTGCCTTCAGCCAGTGTTTCTAGTCTATGTGAAGTATTTGCAGACATTTTTGCACCGGGCCTTGGTTGCGCTAAGAACTATGAAGCACATTTGGAACTGAAAGTGAACGCGCAACCGAAATTTTTCAGGGCGCGCAATGTTCCCCACGCATTGCGTGATGAGGTCGCCAGAACATTACACGATTTAGAATCACAAGGTGTCATTGAACGTGTGCAGGCTTCTCTCTGGGCCTCACACTTAGTTATTTTGAAAAAAACCTTCCGGAAAATTGAGACTTTGCGTGGACTTCAAGGCAACTGTGAATCCACAACTTGTGACTGCTACTTTTCCTTTGCCCCGCCCGCAAGATCTTTTTGACAAACTGTGCCCGGGAACATATTTTTCCAAGTTGGACCTCGCAGATGCGTACTTGCAAATACCGGTGGACGAAGAATCCCAGCGAGTATTGGTGGTTAACACGCCTCTTGGTTTGTACCGATTCAAAAGACTGCCATTCGGGTGTGCATCCGCCCCTGCGTTGTTTCAGCAATATTTACAAACTGTCTGTGCGTCGGTCCCTACTGCTGCGAACTATCTGGACGATATTGTGATCTCCGGAAAGACAGAAGCCGAACATTTAGCCAACCTACGCACATTATTTCAGGTCTTGCGACAACATGGTCTTCGCTTGAGGAAGGACAATTGTGTGTTTTTTGCTCGTGACTTACCATATTTGGGACATGTAATCAATGCCCAAGGCATACATCCGAGTCCAGAGCACCTCCGTGCCATACAGGACTTGCCTCCGCCACAGCATGTGAAGCAGCTACAGAGTGTCCTGGGTAAAATAAATTATTATCATCGCTTTCTGCGCAATGCCTCTTCCATTTCAGCTCCGCTTCATCGCTTACGCCGTAAAGGTGTTCCGTTCGTCTGGACGACGGAATGCGAACGCGCCTTTCGCCACTTGACATCGGCGTTGCTTTCAAATACTTGCCTTACGCCATTCGATCCCCAGAAACCCCTTTCGTTGATGGTAGATGCATTGGATTTCGGGATCGGTGCTCTGCTTGCGCACAAAGATGGATCGCATGATCGCCCTATCGCCTTTGCGTCCAAATTGCTCTCACCTGCGCAAATGAATTATTCCCAGATAGAGAAAGAAGCTTTGCTCTCGTATTTGGTGTTACTAAGTTCCATGATTTCTTGTATGGTCGTCACTTTACCATCATCACAGACCACAAACCTTTGACATCGCTTTTTCATCCGAACAAGCCTGTACCTCCACGTACAGCGCAGAAGTTCATTCGCTGGTCGATTTTCCTCTCGCAGTACCGCTACGATATCTTGTATCGGTCCACTGCTAAGCACGGAAACGCTGATGCGTTGTCCTGTTTGCCTGTTGCTGAGGATCGAGCATTCGATTCTTCCGAACTTGCTTGCATGTTCATTGACTCGGAAACCGATGACGTGGTCGAATCGTTTCCGATTGATTTTCGTCGTGTAGCTACAGCCACAGCTGCTGCCCCTGTCCTTGCTACTGTTTTGCGTTTTGTTGCTACGCAATGGCCCTTGTCAAAGTCGCGGATCGCGGATCCGCTGGTTCGTCGATTTTTTGCTCACAAGGAGAGACTTTTTGTACGACGTGGTGTTTTGCTGTTGCGTTCTGATAATGACCAGTCCAGAGTCGTGGTCCCACGTTCGTTACAGTCCTCTGTCTTACGGCTTCTTCACCAAGGACATTGGGGTATAGTGCGCACGAAACAACTTTCTCGTCAGCACTGTACTTGGTTCGGAATCGATGCTGCGATTACGGATATGTGCTCTTCTTGCCTGGCGTGTGCCGAACAACAATCCGCGCCGCCGCGGAAATTCTTTGCATGGCCGAAAGCCACTTCCCCTTGGCAACGCTTGCACATCGATTTTGCTGGTCCATTCTGGAATGCTCGATGGTTGGTTGTGGTCGATTCTTTCAGTAATTTTCCTTTTGTTGTCCGGATGTCTTCCACGACGTCATCTGCCACCATCCAAGCGTTATCTGCTATTTTTTGCATTGAAGGTCTTCCACAGACTATTGTTTTCGACAATGGTCCACAATTCATGTCTGCAGAATTTCAGTCATTCTGCACGGCCAATGGTATTAAACATCTGACATCCGCGCCGTTTTCGCCTCAGTCAAACGGTGCCGCTGAACGTTTGGTCCGGACTTTCAAGTCACAGATGTTGAAGTTGAAAGAGTCGCATTCTCGGGAGGACGCGTTATTGCTGTTTTTGTCCTCGTATCGCTCTCAGCCCCGCGATGGTCGCTCGCCGGCTGAGTTGCTCCACGGTCGTCCTCATCGAACATTGATGTCTTTGCTGCATCCGCCGCATCAGGTTCCTGTGCAGCGGCAGACTCCTGCTTTTGCTCCTGGCGACGTTGTCTTCTATCGCAACTATCGAGGTTCACGGCGTTGGCTCGCAGGGCGCATTCTTCGCTGCCTCGGCCGCGCGATGTATTTGGTTTTGGGGGCCTCTGGTGAGGTGCGTCGGCATCTCAATCAGCTGCGCCTCTGTCGTCGCCTGGGTTCTGTCGCTCCCCGTCTGCTTTCAGCGACGGTGCCGTCCGGTCAGCGCCCTGGGGCCCCATCTACTGGCTCGCCTCATCCCCAGGTGTTACCGACGCTGCCTTCCCTATTGCCTCATGGCGACATGCCGCCGCCGCCGCCGCCTGTTCTCCCGCCGGCGCCGCCCGCAGTGGACGCTTCGCTGCAGCCGCCCAGCGCCTCCCTGGGTCACGCGACGCCGATCGCTTCCCGTGACCAGCTGTCCTCCGCTATGGAACTCTTGCCCGCTCCGGCCCAGATGTCGTCATCGCGCGTCGGATCCCCCGACGCAATGGAGGTCGACCCTTCGGCCCCTCCTGTCTCATTACGGGCGCATACACCGCATGTTGACGTGCACCCTGGACTAGGTTTTCAGGCGTTTCCTAGCTGCCCTCGGACTGAATGGCCGGGTGCGGGTGGCACAGCCTCGCCTGTTGTTAGGCTCCCCACCCCATCGCATACGTCAACATGAGGTCCTCCCCACGGCGGGCGGAAGCCTTATCACACGACCGTTCGCCGATTTGCGGGGGAGGAATGTGGTGTCACCGCCAGACACCACACTTGCTAGGTGGTAGCTTAAATCGGCCGCGGTCCATTAGTATATGTCGGACCCGCGTGTCGCCACTGTCAGGATCGCAGACCGAGCGCCACCACAAGGCAGGTCTCGAGAGACGTACTAGCACTCGCCCAGTTGTACGGACGACATTGCTAGCGACTACACGTACGAAGCCTTTCTCTCATTTGCCGAGAGACAGTTAGAATAGCCTTCAGCTAAGTCCATGGCTACGACCTAGCAAGGCGCCATTAACCGTATCTGGAGAGAGTCTCACTTGTATTATCAAGAGAAATGTACCATAATTAATTAAAGTTAAGTATACGAGAAGCTCCGTTCTTTTCTTTGTAGCATTCATTAAGTATCCTGTTTCAGACTTAACGCAAGACGGCGTGAGTTGACGCGTGCCCTTTCGGCTACTTCTCAGTGTGGCGTAGCTAGCTTGTTACGCCACAACAGCATCAGTGACCGGTTTCTGTGCCCCTGTATTCTTCCCAGTGTCTCTTCTTCAAAGTGCTAGGCTTATGTTGCGTACGCATATACTTTTTATGTGTGTCTGTCTGTTAATAAGCCGTAGAAATTTGGTATTTATGGTCTCTTTCATTCCATCTGGAATATCTTTACGTGTGTCTACATTACAAGTTAATAAACAGGATAAGCCAAAGTCACGACATAACTTTACGAAAATCTTAGATTAGTAAAACAAACAAATAATGTAATGCATCAACTATCATGATGAACCAAAAACTATGAACCCTTATGAAAACCATCCACCAAGTTTGAAGGTACTGCCGAGAAGTCCAACTCCTTCGTGAGACGAAGTGTCACATGTGGGGTGGTAAATATACAGCAAAAGGTAAACTCTTATTATGCCAACCTCTCTGATAATCATTCAGAAGTTAATAACTCTGCTTAAGCCTGTTTCCGTGACATTTTGTACAGAGATAGGGTCAGAAATAATTATTAAGAAATGTGTACTCTGTAACCAAATCACACACAACATTGTCAAAGGTATATTTTAAAAAAAAGGATGGGGATGCTAAAAATAGTAAGTATAAGGATTATAATTTGATTACAGCAATTAGTCACAAGTATGATATAATTGTTACAGGTTTCGTCCGCAGCTCGTGGTCGTGCGGTAGCGTTCTCGCTTCCCGCACCCGGGTTCCCGGGTTCGATTCCCGGCGGGGTCAGGGATTTTCTCTGCCTCGTGATGACTGGGTGTTGTGTGATGTCCTTAGGTTAGTTAGGTTTAAGTAGTTCTAAGTTCTAGGGGACTGATGTCCATAGATGTTCAGTCCCATAGTGCTCAGAGCCATTTGAACCATTTGTTACAGGTTTCGGATTTTTAAACATCTGTCGTCAGATAGCTCTTACATCCCTCCATGTTGAGGTTTCGATGTTTTGGTCGTTAGCTGTTTGGCACTCAAAAATAAACAAAATACTTTTTGAGTTTAAAACTCGGTAAACGTAAGGAAAAGATCTGTAATCTCAGAAATCATGCGGAAATCTGTCTTAAATTCATTATTGTTTACCTGGTGTATGTTCCTAAGCGACGAATTTGTCGAAACATTTCTGACGTAACTTTCTAAGGTTGCCTGTGTTCGGTGTATAATATCTTAAATACTGCACAAATGAATGGCGAAGAAGTATGAATTAAATAGAATATGTCATATTATTATTTTTTCAACGTATTGCACCATTTCATTCGACATTAAAATTAATTTCATCGTATTAGGAAAGAAATATTTTACGATATTTATGTACTCCACTCTGCACACGTAACTTACTGTCTTTGTTAATGTACCATCGTTCAAATTGATGTTTTTGATTTCGTGACCCACTGGAAGCTGGGACACATTTTGAGAATGTTTATCGTTGTGTGTAGTGCCGTAATACTCGCAACAGTGCTTGTTAAACTGCTAAATAGTTACTTGTGCAGTGTATACACAGTGCATGCAACACAGTGAAAATTAGAAAAGTACAAAAGATATATTCGATGAATGCCTAACTCATGAAAATAAACCACTTAAATTTTCGCTAAACTTTAAGGCCATTTGCCGTGTGAGTCCACAGATTACAAACGTTTTCCGTATGTTAATGGTATCTTGAACAAGTTTGTTTTATCTTAAAACACCAGACAATTAAAAATCGGCAATTCGAGTCAGCAACAGCTGCCAACATGCGTAACTTAGAAGTAGGTATCCTCGGAGTGACGAACAACTTAAATCACTTAACAAAGGCAAGTGTTTGGCTCCAGACTGTATACCAATCAGGTTGCTTTCAGAGTATGCTGATGCAATGGCGCGATACTTAATAACCATATACAACCATTCGCTCGACGAAATATCCGCACCCAAAGACTGGAAAAGTTGCACAGGTCACAACAATACTGAAGAAACGCCATAGGAGTAATCCACTAAATTACAGAGCCATATAATTAACGTCGATATTCAGCAGACGTTTAGAACATATTGTGTTCGAACATTATGAATTACCTCGAAGAGAACAATCTTTTGGCAAACAGTTAGCACGGATTCAGAAAACATCATTCTTGCGAAACACAACTAGCTCTTTTGTCACACGAAATGTTGAGTGCTACCAACAAGCGATTTCAAATTGATTCTTTATTTCTAGATTTCCAGAAGGCTTTTGACACTGTACTTCACAAGCGGCTTGTAATCAAATTGCGTGCTTAAGGGATATCATTTCAGTTATGTGACTGGATTCGTGATTTCCTATCAGAGATGTCAAATTTCGTAGCAATGAACGGAAAGTCATCGAGTAAAACAGAAGTGATTTCTGGCGTTCCCCAACGTAGTGTTATAGACCCTCTGCTGTTCCTGAACTATATAAACAATTTAGGAGACAATCTGAGCAGCGATCTTGGATTGTTTGCAAATGATACTGTCGTTTAGCGGCTAGTAAAGTCATTAGAAGATCAAACTGCAAACCGATTTAGATAAGATATCTATATAGTGCGAAAATTGGCAATTGACTCTAAATAATGAAAAGTGAGGGGTCATCCACATGAGTCCTAAGAGGCATCTGTTGAACTTCATTTACACGATAAATCAATGAAATCTAAAGGACGCAAATTCAACTAAATACCTAGGAATTACAATTACGAATAACTTAAACTGGAAAGAACACATACAAAATATTGTAGAGAAGGCGAACCAAAGAGTGGTATTCACTGGCAGAACACTTGGAAGATGCAACAGATCTACTAAAGGGACTCTCTACACTGCATTTGACAGTCCTATTTTGGAGTACTGCTGCCTGGTGTGGGATCCTTATCAGACAGGATTAACGGCGTTGATCGAGAAAGTTCAAAGAAGAGTAGCACGTTTTGTATTATCGAGAAATAGGGGATAGAGTGTCACGGACATTGTACAGGATTTGGGCTGGACTTCATTAAAACAAAGGCGTTTCTCGCTGCGGCAGGATTTTTCCACGAAATTTGAATCACCAACTTTCTCCTCCGAATCCGAAAATATTTTGCTGTCGCCGACCTATACAGGGAGAAACGATCGTCATAAAAAAAATTAAAAAAAAATGGAAATCAGAGCTCGGGCGGAAAGATGTAGATTTTCGTGCATTCCGTGCAGTGTTCGAGAGTGGAATAACAGAGCATTATTGTGAAGTTGGTTTGACGAACCTTAATCCAGGCACTTAAGTGTGATTGGCGAAGTAGCCATGTAGATATAGACGTAAATGTAGAAGTGCCTCTTCAACACGAAAGTGTCACGAGAGAGTCACGTGACATTAGGTTTAAAACAATTTCCAAACCGCTAATGGTTAAATGTTTATGACATAATTACGGCTTCTTACTGTGTTCAGGTTGTAATCCTTTTAATTTTACTACAGCCACATTTCTCAAAATGTTTGTATTCGACAAAATAGTTTTAGGCAGTTGTTATGCAGATGGACATTCCTGTAATTGGAAGGCAGTAGGATTAGAGATTATCCATCCATCGGCAGAGAGCCTAGTACAGGTGGAACACTAACTCGAATTGTGGAAAAGTGTTGGTGGTGTCCTATTGAAAGGAACGGTTATTGTATTAAGTTAGTTAGGAAAAACCAAGGAAAACCCAAACGCGTGTGGCTGTATAGAGATTTGAACCATCTTTCTCCCGAATGTGAGTCTTGTAATTTTTCCTCCTATCTATGTAATTATGCAGTTATGTAGTTCTCAATTCGTTCGAGTAATCAATCATTCATAATAGGAAACACAATCATAACTCAGTCACTCAAAATGATTCAGAAATTTTACTTGTTAGAATGAAATCAGGCGATGATTCTTCTTCTCTGCAGGCTGGTGCTTTGCGGCAGTCTGCTAATCTGTACAAATAAAATGCCTCGTAATGTTGGGAGCGTTGTATAATCATTCGGGAAACCTCAGATCAAGCGGATATTTGGCTTTGATGAAGTTTAACCTTCCGAAGAAGTAATGGAGCTCTTCGATTATTAAATGCTGGTTCGTATCCAGTCTTTCGGAAGTTCCCTTCTGATTAACAACTACGCAATATATCGATGAATATCATTAATTCTTAAATGTCAAATACACACCTTTTGTATGAAGGAGCAATATATATATATATATATATATATATATATATATATATATATATATTTCCCTTTTAATCGTAAAATTTCGTATCAGTTATCTTTTGTCATAAATCTCAATATTCAGATTACAATTCTTCAAACAATGCTCAGGCTAATCGGCACGAAGAAAATCTCGGAAGCTTTTTTTTTAACAACCACCACAGAGAGTACTACAAAGAATAATTATGCGCTCATGGCATAGCTATTGTATGAAACTACTTTGCGCATGGATTCTGCGAGTATGAAGATAGAAAATTAGTTAACGTCATTCAAGGGTAGAATTGTAACAGAATAATTCATCGAATATAAAGAGATATTACAGTCTTACAACTTCGGCACCTTGTATGGTATTTCGTACTTGGGGCTTCTCTCGACTTGTACATCCCACTGTTGAAGAATGCTGTGAGAGGTATTTTCTTGAGGCTCGGGTAATCTGTAGAGAGGTATAGAATGCAGATTCAGGTTACTAGTCATAGAAAGAGAGATATTATTGTCCTCAACCGGGGCTATTCGTCTCGCTCTCGAAATCGGGCCATGGCGTTTTTTTCATTCTCTCTCTCTCTCTCTCTGTATTATTTGTTTCCTATTTTTGCTCCGCTTACCTGGTCGTTGGAAGCGTTCTTTTTTTTTCATTTCCCTCCTCCCCGCAGCGTACATTTATGGTCGAATAAATAGCGGCTGCTGGGCGGACCGCGGGTGAGCAGCGCCCGGACGGAAACAAGGAAGTGGGTCGGCCAGAGGCGGGCGTTGTTCGCCGCAGCCCGCGGCCGAGCGGGCAGCCCGCAGCCCGCGCAACAAATCCAGGCGGCCGACGCAACCCGGCGGCGCGCCGTCGGCCGATGCGAAGGGAGGCGGCTGCGCCGCGTCGGCTGCGATCCTTCCCCGCGCTGCCGGGGGTGCCAGTCTGTGCTGCGGGCGCTCCGATTCGCTTACCCATTCGGAAACGTTAAGTAATGGGTGCGGTATCGACAGAGTATACGAGGTCGACAGAACAAGAACAAACTTTTTAGGCTTAGGAAAATGCTTTTCTTCTGACAGTTAAGAGAGCGGCTTTGTAGACTCTGTTACATCTATCGAAATGTTATATTTTCCCTGTTGTTGCTTTCGTGATCGAAAACCATTGTTCACTTAAAACTTTTATACATTATAGATGAGGATCACTCCGACTGTTGTGAATAAAGGTTTCTTGAAATTACAGCAACCATTCGCCGTTTGTTTCGTTCTTCAATTTTTATTGTCACATTACTGGTTTCGAACCGCCTAGCGATTCATCATCAGATGGTACATATTAATCGATTGTCTGCAGCAGTGCGGGAGTCGTGTAGAGTTACTAGTATCCATTTGCTGGTTGTTGGTGCACAAAAGTATTCTGGAAACCTGATGAATGTTTTCCAATGACGTTAATTTTATTGAACTTCACACACTTAGTCACAGATACCATGTTCCACGCACTTTATAAAACGTAAATAAAATCCTTTTGTAAAGCATGTGGAACGTGTTACCTGTGGCTAAGTGTGTGAAGTTCAACAAAATTAGTATCACTGGAAAACATTCATTATGTTTTCCAGGATACTGTGTGCACCAATAATTAACCAACTGATGCTAATTACTCTACACGACTTCCACACTGCTGCAGACAATCGATAAATATGTACCATCTGATGATGGATCGCTAGGCGGTTCGAAACCAATAATGGGATAATAAAAATTGAAGAACAAAATAGAAGGCGACTGGTTGTAGTAATTTCAGGAAGCCTTCATTGTCCACTTATTTGCAAAACAAAAAGTCAAAAACTGCCTTCCCTCGTTATCGATCTTACACTTTCACTAAGAAGAAAACTGATTTGAGCGGTTTTGAAAATTAGTGCGGTAGGACACAGGTGTCCCACGAACCTACCGAGATCCGCATTTGCGTTTGAACGTAGTGTTTTTAAAGTTAAATTTTTCTTGTAAGGAGACTTTTCTCAGGACATCAAATAAATCGGTACCAAATCACATTTATTCACTCCAGAAAGGAAAACATAAACTACAGCTTACAAATTTCCGACATAAAACTTGAAGCTCGCTTCGGAATATCAAATACCCAGTTCTTTTCCTTTTGTGGAATTTTCTGCTGCACATACGTCTCAGTAACTACCATCAGAATTAGTGATGAGTGAAAAAAAGTTTAAAAACGATGTCTATAACGTGTAACGACACACAATTATTCTCTTTCGACATTCTTGAAACTAAGAAGATAGTGCACTGATTTGATCTACGTGGACCAGATGTACAGTGCCATGCATAAAAACACCCCACCCCATGTGATCGCTCATGGCCTCTATATATATCCAGCCCATGTGCCACAGTACACTCTAAGACTGAAAAAAAGCGGTATACCCCGAATGAATTATCCGAATGGGACGGAATCTGGCAGATGTGAATTACATGTACAGACAGTGTCAGAAAAACTGGATGATTTATTCAAGAGAAAGAGGTTCAAAAGTTGAGTAAGATAATAACGCGTTGCTCCATCTCTGGACGTTATGCAATAAGTTACATGGATTGGTACTGATTGATAGACGCGTTGGATGTCCTCCTGAGATATATCGTGTCAAATTCTGTCCAGTAGGTACGTTAGATTGTCAAAATCCCGAGATGTTTGGAGCAACCCGTCCTTGATGCTCCCAACGTTGTCAATTGGGAACAGATCCAGCTATCTTGCTGGCCAATATAGGGTTTGGAAAGCGCGAAGATAAGCAGTAGAAACTCTCTCTGTGTGCAGGCGAGCATTATCTTGCTGAAATGTAAGCCCAAGATGACATACCATGAAGGGCAACAAACGGGGCGTAGAACATTATCGACACACCAGTATACTGTAAGTGATCCTGCTGGGAAAGCAGGGAAATGAAATGGCATCCAGACCACCACTCCCATTTGTCGGACCGTATGATGGGCGACAGTCAGGTTGGTATTACATCGCTGTCCAGGCCATCTTCAGACATGATTTCGGCGTGGAATCTCATTGACTGGAGCAGAACTGTCTTCAGTGATGAGTCATGATCCGAAGTGATCCCCAATGATTAGCGAAGACATCCCTGAAGATGCCCGTTACAGTGGTGAGATATCAACCTGACTGTCGCCCGCCTTATGGACTGACAACCAGGAGTCATAGTCTGTGGTGCCATTCGTTTTCGTAGCATGATCCTCTTGATGGTCATCCGCGGCACCCTTACAGCACAGCGGTAAGTCGACCAGTTTTTACACCCCGATTTTTAGGCCTTCGTGGCAGTCTATCCTGGGCGTACAGTTCAGCAAAATAATGCCCGCCCGGACACAGAAAGAATTTCTACTACATGTGTTCGTGCTTGCCAAATCCTACATTGATAAGCAATGTTGCCGGATCTGTTCTGAGTTGAGAACGTTTGGAGCATTATGGGCAGGGCCATCCAACCTGCTCAGAATTTTGACGAGTTAACACGCTTGTGGTACAGAATTTGGCACCGTATCTCACAGAAGGACTCCAACAACTCTATCAATCAATGCCAATCCATGTAACTGCTTGCATAAGGACCAGAGGTGGACCAACGCGTTATTGGCTTGCTCAATTTGCGAAGCTCTTTCTCTCGAGGAACTCATATAATTTTTATGAAATTTGCAGTCATATGTATATTCATTCATGAACATCATATCTACCGATTTCCGTCCCATTCCGATAATTCTTCCGTCGTGCGTCACCTTTTCTTTTTTTTTCTCTTTTTTTTACAGTGTATTTTTCTAATTTCTGAAAGCTTTTCGCTAGATTGTAGCACTAGGCAGATATGGAACATGGACGCCCCAATGTTAAAAACTAAGTGTTACTTTAGTGTGACACATGTGAAACGTCCCCTTAGAAAAATTAGTGTATTACTGCGCTGGTAAACCTCTTACATTATTTGATTTTCAAACAGCTGAGCAGAACTGAACGTACTCAGACATTTCGCTCTTTCCCTATTCTGATCATCATTAAACTGACACACAATATTTTTAGCTCAACGCAATCTGACTTTCAATAATCCCTACAAAAGAATGGCCCTGACTAACATTAACCTATACCTTTCACAAATCACTTACCTCACAAAATCTTCGTTACTCGAACTACTGCAATACAGCGAGCGCCACTACTGCCAGCTAAATAAAAGATTCAAACTACTGAAGGCACTAACTACTGATAGGCATAGTTAGCAAATGAAAGATTTTGATAGAGAACAAACAATGTATTTACCTTAATAGTGTTCAAAAGTCATAATATATATAGCAGTTCATGACATCCATTCTTACAAATTTACTGTTTCTGATGGACACGCGTCCAGATCATCCGCTCTCAAAAATCCGCCATCTCACTTCCCCACATCCACCACTGCTGGCGGCTCACCTCCAACTGCGCAACGCTAAGCGCTGTTAACATCCAGCTACCCGACACTACAATAGCAAATTACAACAATGCAAACTAGCCACAGACCGCACACAGCACAGCCAGTGATTTTCATACAGAGCGCTACGTGGCGTTACCAGTAAGAAAACCTAAACAGCCTACTTACAGTGTCCCATCAACGACGAAAGGGTTATGCGTTAATAAGTTACACAGTCAAAGAGTGATGCACTCACTACTGCTGTCTATAATCACAACCATACCGATCTATTTCAGGGAAGCATTTACGCGCAGTCTATGTAAGGTTCAACCTAGGTGTCCGCACCACAAAAAATGGCTCTGAGCACTATGGGACTTAACTGCTGAGGTCATCAGTCCCCTAGAACTTAGAACTACTTAAACATAACTAACCTAAGAACATCACACACATCCATGCCCGAGGCAGGATTCGAACCTGCGACCGTAGCGGTCGCGCGGCTCCAGACTGTATCGCCTAGAACCGTTCGACCACTCCGGCCCCGCACCACAAAAATTTAAAATAAAAAATACTATGTTGTGGACACTCTTGCAATCGTAAATGGCACACACAAATTGTTTATTAAATCCCCATGATTGCTCGTATCAAAATCTCAGTGGCGTCCTGTTAAACGTGTTTCATTTGGCTAATGGAATTTTGGAGATTTGAAATGAGTTTGATTACGAAGAATCCCTATTTCTTCCATCCCTCGTTACATCCTAATGATGTCCTACAAAACGTAAAATACTATTTTCCAAATATCGAGGTCTCTCTAAGTACAAGGTGACAGATAAACGGGAACATTTCCACAATCCAATAAAACTAGATGTGATGAAGGAAAGAAATTGCATTCGTAGTAATTGAAACCTTACAACTTCGCCATTTCCGAAACACTGATGGCATTTATCACTTTTTAAAAATCACGTCCTTTAGATGACGTCTTCCTGTACGAATTCATTCGTGAAATCTGCTGTTGAGAGTCCTCATTAACCGTTGCGTTGCAACATCTCAGCTGGGATACTGTGAATTGCATCCCGAATTCTCTGTTCCAACTCATCCAGGGTTTTGGTCGAGTCGTGTAGACTTTGCTCTTGAGGTAGCCTCACAAGAAAAAAATCACAAACGGATAAATCTGGCGATCTATTGGGGCAGGGAATGTCACGGAATCGTGAAATCACACGGTTGTCAAACTAATCTCGCACATATGCCATTAACTACCGTGCAGTGTGTGATGTCGCTCCATCCTGTTGAAACCAGGCTTCTTGAACGTTTGGAAAGTTGTTCAATGCAGGTCTAACGAAAGTTCGTAACATCTCCACGTAACGATCGGCACTGACAGTTATTGACTCAACGGCAATTCTTTTGTGATGTTTTCTTGTGGGGCTATCTCAAGACCAAAGTCTACACGACTCTACCAAAAACCCTGGAAGCTTCCCCCGTCGGAGATTCGAGTCCTCCATCGGGCATGGGTGTGTGTCTCGTCCTTAGCATAAATTAGTTTAAGTTAGATTAAGTAGTGCGTAAGCTTAGGGACTGATGACCTCAACAGTTTGGTTCCATAAGATCTTACCACAAATTTCCAATTTTCAACTCTGGATGAGTTAAAACAGAGAATTTGGGATGCAATTCAGATTATCCCAGCTAAGATGTTGCAGCGGTTAATGGGGAATCTCAACAGCAGATTACACGAATGTATTCGTACAGAAGGACGCCATCTAAGGGACCTAATTTTTTAAAAATGATAAATGCCATCAATGATTCGTAAAAGGTAAAGTTGTAAGGTTTCAATTACTATGAATTAATATCTTTCCTTCATCGCTTCTAATTTTATTCGATTGTGGAAATGTTCCCGTTTTTCTCTGTCACCCGTTATGTGTGAAGACTGCAGATTTTGAAGCTGTCAAAAAGCATTAAAAATGTACAACCTCTGACAAAGTAAACCTCTCTGATGTATGCCTCGAAGCTGCTGAACACAGACACTTCTTGCGTCCTGTAGTCTGGCTCTGACTATTGAATAGTAAATATGTGCTTTTAGTTTGTGCAGTGTTACTAGCAATCAAGTGTCATTTGTCAACCATCATTTTGGTTTGTGTACTATTATTAACTTTCCTACATCGATAACCAGATATATACCGGTCGCTTAGAATCACAAAGAGCAATCAGGAAAGGTCATATTCAAAATTAAAGCTTATCAAAAACGAACCTCCGCGATAGAAGACAGGCTCAACGTTTTGACTTAACTAAACATTGAATGTGATGTATTAAGACCACTAAATTATGAAGAAATTATAAACAGCTTCATTGTTATGAAGTGTAGGCGCAAAAAAGAAAAAAAATGTTGGTAAGATTATATGAAACTCTCATTTTACGGTTGATCATGAATCTATTGTATCTGAACAAAGCATAAAAAAAAATTACTCAGTTGTTACAACTCTTTTGTTAAGCTGTATTTCCCTAAAAATTATATTTGATTGTAAAACTAAAATACTGATTTTACACCTAGGTAATCACAAGTTTCTGTAATACTGCTGTTCGTAGCGATGTTAATAAATCTTGTAGCTCACCTTAATGATGTCTCGTCTTTTCAGTTTTTACATCATCGGCTCAGTAAATTTAAAAGTGTGCCGTAAAATTTCATACAATTAAACTTAAAACTCAAATCATTTGTTGTAGGATTTTAATTAACTTTTGCAAGTTATTTATCAAACAATTTCTCAAAAATACCGGTTTTGCAAGTTATTTATCGATAGGTTTAGCATAGGAATCAATACATTCTAAATATGGCCCTATGGACGGCAGTGGTACATCTGGAGAACAGTTATTCAGGTCTTGAAGATAGAAAAATTTTGAAATAAATTTCATGCTATACTTATTTGTAATAGGTGAGTGATCAGCTAAAATGTCGATGATTGAATACACTGTTGTTTAAGTTCAGCAGTAAATAAAAAAAGGTGTTGAGCATTGCAAATACCATATTCTATAAGATTATATTCAAAAATAAATTCTGTTCTCTAAGCATTTTTAGGAGTTTTTGTTCGTGTTAAGCGAGTGGTTAGACAAGGTATTCTTAATGTTTGATAACGGTATCGTTTCACCTTGGCAACAACTAAAAACATACGAGAGAGACACCAATGAACATTTGTAATGTGCGGTCGTGCATGACAAAATGGTACACACATAAGAGGCTTAACACCCATGCTCCTACTAGTCGCTGATCTAAGGTGGGAGGTTCAGAGGGGTCTTCAAGGGTGCCATGATCTCACCCTCCCCCCCCCCCCCCCCAAACAAACAAAAGAATTTTAATAAAAGTGTTTATATTTATACATAAATAAATTTCCAAATTTCTGAGCTAACTTTCAAAGAATAAAGTTTCATCAAAAATAAGAAACTCGATAATAGTAAGGAACTGTAGAAATTACAACCTGTTTTTAACACAGAACACCTCCCACTTTACAGCCCGATTGTGTTCAGAGAGCATTCCAGCCTATAAAGAAAAAGACCTGACACCAAAAAGGAAATAACGAAATAGATGTACTTCCCGAATGCAAGCGGAAACTATTGACTATTGAAAGAAACAGCATCCATCTCATTCACACCTTCCGGACCTGTCTTCAGAATCTTAGTATTAAGTGAAATACTGATAACAGTGACCGCACACTTTGATTCTATGTTGTGTAAATTATGACGTGACGAAATTTGTAAAAGATTGTCGTAGTATAGTTCCTAAATCAATTGTATAACATCTGGGTTACAAATTCTCAGAAGAATCCTTTTCAAATGCTGTATTTGGATGAATCGTATTTTCTTTGATGTTACGTTAAAGTGCTCGACTAAGCATTGAGGGAAACAAATGATAATTAAAAAGCTGGTAGAACACTGGTTGCCTTTAGCCTTCTTGTTCCTGTTTTCTTCCCAAAACATCTTCATACTCTCATCTTTGACCTTTCCTCATTCTAGAGAGTTTTGGAGAGAAGCGTATCTTCTGTATGTCCCCTGTCTAGTTGTTACTTACCATTATTATATTTAGTCATTTTAATATACTGTATTGACCCATCTTCATAGGCAAGGTGGCTAATGTACGTCTGTGCGATTGCACTCTACCCAGAGGAAAACCGGTTCGGATCATGGTGATGGAGGAAATTTCACTGTCAGTATACAGTCTTACAGAGATAGAAATAGGATTTTTTATTCTGCTCAGTTTTCTGATATTCTTGTTGATACGTTATATTGAAATGATTCTATTCATTGATACAAATAAAATTAATTGTTTTCATTTAATTAGTCTTTTCAAAAGATTTTGGAATTTAAAATGAATACAATTTTATAGAAAAAGAGTAAAATAATGTAAAACTGTAACAAAAATGGCAGAGCCAAACTTAAATTAACAAAAATTGGGTTCTTCATTATCATGTTACACAAAACAGTAGAACTTAAATATTAAACCCTTAAGGATGTAATTTGAAAGAAAAAAGTTTGTGTGCATCCTTTTTTTTGTCTCTAGAGGTTTCTCATCTACATCGAAAAATATGCCTTCAGTAAGTTGTCCAGTTGGATACCAGACAGCTTGGTTGGTCTCTGATGTTACTTTCATTTGTGTGATAGTTTATCCACCCTAGCAGTCTATTGCTTGAGACTATGGTCAAGTGGTGGTCAAGTGGTTCCCATGATATTTTGTGTACATTATTCACTCTGAAAATATGCCAGCTCTGGATGGCACGATTTAAGTGTCTCAGTTGGAAAGATGACTCACTTAGAGTTTAGCTGCCCCAGCAACATATGGTGCTGTGCCCTGTTACATTTTCCTGTTTCCTGTTATGATAAATAATTGTCAAGTGGTTCAAATGGCTCTGAGCACTATGGAACTTAACGTCTGAGGTCATCAGTCCCCTAGAACTTAGAACTACTTAAACCTAACTAACCTAAGGACATCACACACATCCATGCCCAAGGCAGGATTCGAACCTGCGACCGTAGCGACTGAAGCGCCTAGAACCGCTCGGCCACCAGCGGCCAGCTAAATAATTTCCGATATATATATATATATATATATATATATATATATATATATATATATATATATATATGTCTCTATGTGTTTGTTTATTTATTTATTATTCATGTATGGGCCCAATAGGACCATGCAAGATACAATCTGTCAACATCACTTTTGATGGTTGACCTTCGCATTTGTTTCATCCTTTCAGACAGAAGTCTCTTTCATCAGGCCACAGTGTTCCAGTCCGTTTTCTAATTTCCCTCTGACCAACTTTCCAAGCAAATACCTTTTGCCTGAATGTTTTTCTATCTGTAACGTCTTCCTTCGTTATAACAGCAACTTTAAGAACCTCCCTAATCGCAGCGATCCATTTAATTGGCTCAGGTTTGGCCTTACTTCTGTTTTCGTAGAATTATACTATCTGTTTTGTCAATCTAGTGCGTGTCATTCTTTTAACGTGCCCATAAAATTTAAGTCTTTGTCTTCTCATTTCACCATGTATATCTGTGTATTTTTCTATTTCTTTATTACTTCTCAGCCTATAAGTTTCTCCATCAGTAATTTTGGGGCCTATTATTTTCCTAAAAGTGTTTCTTTCTTTTGAATTTCTTCAATATCCCTCTTTATGTTTAAAATTACAGTTTGTGCTCCATAAAGACATTCAGGTTTGATTACAGTGCTGTAATGCTTAAGTTTACTGAATTTAGAAAGTGTTTTTTTATTATAAATATTTTGCGTTAATCTGAAAACAGTTGCCATTTTTTGACAGTGATCTTCGTTTCCAGGATTTTCCATACCGTTTTCTTGTATGATTTCCCCCAAATATTTAAACTGAGAAACCTTTTTATTTCTCCATATTTTCTGTTCAGCAACTTTGGTGCTTGTTTATTGCATGTCATATATTCCATTTCTTTGAATGATATTTGTAGTCCTACTTTTTGTGCAACTTCTTTAAGAATTTCAATTTGTTTTTGAGCTGTCGTAATACCCCTAGTTAAAATTGCCAGATCATCTGCAACGGCGAGGCAATCTACTCTAGTATTACTTCCGCCTAACTTGATTGATTGAGTTATATTTTGACTCGACTTTTGCTCTTGACATTCTGTAATCACCTTTTCCATAACACAGTTAAACAGTAGTGGGGAGAGTCCGCATCCCTGTCTTACACCAGTCTTTATATCAAATGGTTAAGAAATTTCTCCGATGTATTTAACTTTAGAGCTACTTTCCCTTAATCAGTGTTAGAATTTTAATACCTAGCCCTTACTCCTTTTAAATTTGGAAAGGATATTCCTCGATCAACTGAGTTGTAGGCATTCTTAAAATCCACAAATGTACATACAATATTGTTACTAGAAATCCTTTGTTGTCTGAGGACTAGTTTTAAATGAAGAATTTGTTCTGGAGAGGATCTGTTCAGCCTTAAGCCTGCTTGTTATTCACCAGTTTTAGTTTCTAACTGTTCTTGGGCTCGATCAAGTAAATAATGCGAGAGAATTGTGTATGTGACCATGAGAATAGAGATTCCTCAGTAATTATTAACATCGGTTCTATCCCCTTTTCTTTGCAATGGATGAATTATGTCAGTTTCCAGTCCTCAGGTGTTTTCTCAATTTGCCAGATATGCCCTATTAGTTGACTGATCTCTTTTATAGTGTTAGAGCCAGCTGATTTGAGTAGTTCTCCATTATACTGTCTTCTTTGGAAACTTTATTGTTTTTAAGTCTCTTAATTTGTTTAAATATTTCGATTTCGTCAGGTTCTCTAGAGTTAGCATTCGTTCTGGACAGTTAATACTTTTTAGAAATTATTAGCAGATACCTTACAATTTTTCTGGTTCTTAAGAGCCAAACTGCCATTTTCATTTTTAAACCAAAGACTTTGAGGTTGATTACCAGTTAGCTTTATTTTGAATTTTTCATAAGAGTTTCTTATATTGTTCTTTTGGAAGCCTTTTTTGATTTCCAAAAGTTGGACATTTTCGTAGTTTCTTTTAGCCTGCTGGATGAATTTAGATGTTTCTCTTCTCACCGTTAGGAAGGTATTGCACGTATTTTCAATTTTGTTACTATTCTAATTTTTAAGTACCTCATGCCTAGACTTAACTCCTGTTTCGCAATCAACTTTCCACCAAGGGTGTTTTTGTTTTTCGAAGCAGAATTAAATTTCGTTCTGTTGTGATGAACTTTTCTTTTAGGTTTTGCCAATTGTTGTATTGTTTTTTGTCAAGTTCGCTTGTTAGAGTTGCTGCCAAATTTTGGGATAACATTTTTTGTTTTGAAGAGTCTTTGAGGTTGAACTTTTACGTTTATTCACATTAAATAATGTTCAGTATCAATATTAGCCTATTTCGTAAGTTGGACATTTAAAACTTCTTTGTAGTTAGTGTAAAAAATTGCTACATAATGGCTTTCAAATTCCCCAGTAAATATAATGGGTGCCTACCAAGTTTTTTGTTTAGAAGGCTTCTTTTTAAAACATTTTGACATGATTTTAAGGTTAAAATTGTTGCACGCTCCAACAAGTCTTTGGCCACTTTCATTTGTCCATTTATGTTCAGGAAATCCTCTCACCATTTTCTTATAAATTTTCTGTTTATCTAATTGAGCATTAAAATCACATTTCAGGGTTTTTACAGTTATTCTCATTGACTGGCATACGGGTAGTAAATACAGTGTATGCTTTATCTGTGCATTCAAGAGAAATTTTCATTAGTTTATTATTAATAGGTTTTATCTCCATTACTGAATTTAAAATATTGTTAGAGACTGCAAAGCAACTCCCAGATGTGATTTATTATTAAGCATTCTTTTATCACTTTCACTTTTAAAAAGACGATAATTACCGAAATCCATGGTGTCATCGTCCGTCATTCGTGTTTCGTGAAGTGCCAAAATTTGAATCTTCTGTTCTTTTAATTTATCTTCCAATTTATGAGGTTTACCTGGTTGCAAAAGTGTTTGTATGTTAAGTGTTGCAAAAAATGTGTTTGTTTTGGTTTTACGTTAGCCAGAGGACTCCAACTTCATGTGTTGAATCACACTGCATTTTAACCTGGCCGCCCCAGAATCCGAAAGATCAGTTGCACCAGTAATACTGGCGCTGGATTGACCACATGGGTTAATATTGTGATTATCAAAATGTGCCATGATGATTGTACCTATAATCAATTGGAGTTGAGTAGATTCAGTGAGCGACCTCAGAGTTTTAAGATTGGAAGCGTTAGTTCCAGAACAGAAATTTCAGCTGCACCACTAGTAGTAATATCACAAATTGAGTCCGCCTTGATGCAAAACACCTTGTTATTCGTTTATTTCTTTATTACTGCAAACTAGTTTCGGCGACAAATATCACCATCATCAGTGGGTTTTTTTAATCTAAAACATTCAGAAAATAGTATGGTTGTACAAACACAGTAAAACATTATTACATTTTTACAAATCGTATTTTGAAATACAGTTTTATATTGATATTTTCATACTACCTTTCATGTTGTATGCTGCAGAATGTTTTAAGCTGTTTAGGCGGAGGGGGTCCAACAGCCTATCAATTCCAGTCATCCCTCCAAGAAGAAGGTACATGGCTCATGTTGTCTGTTCCACCATGCCTAGACGGTCAATACCGCGGTTCGATCGCGACCGCATTGTTGCTTTTTGCCAGGAAGGGCTCCCAACAAGGGAAGTGTTCAGGCGTCTAAGAGTGAATCAAAACGGTGCTGTTCGGACATGGAGGAGATACAGAGAGACAGGAACTGTCGATGACTTGCCTCGCTCAGGCCGTCCAAGGGCTACTACTGCACTGGATGACCGCTACCTACGGATTATGGCTCGGAGAAACCCCGACAGCAAAGTCACCATGTTGAATAATTCTTTTCGTGCAGCCACAGGACGTCGTGTTAAGACTCAAACTGTGCGCAATAGGCTGCATGATGCGCAACTTCACTTCCGAAGTCAATGGCGAGGTCTGTCTTTGCAACTACGACACCACGCAGCGCGGTACAGATGGGCCCAACAACGTGCCGAATGGACAGCTCAGGATTGGCATCACGTTCTCTTCACCGATGAGTGTCGCATATGCCTTCAACCAGACAGTCATAGTAGGCGTGTTTGGAGGCAACCAGGTCAGGCTGAACACCAGACACACTGTCCAGCGAGTGCATCAAGGTGGAGTTTCCCTGCTGTTTTGGGGTGGCATTATGTGGTCCTGGAAGGCTCCGAAGCGGCTGTACGATACGTGAATGCCATCCTCCGACCGATAGTGCAACCATATCGGCAGCACATTGTCGAGGAATTCGTCTTCATGGACGACAATTCGCTCCCCCATCGTGCACATCTTGCGAATGACTTCCTTCAGGATAACGACATCGCTCGACTAGAGTGGCCAGCATTTTCTTCAGACATGAACGCTATCTAACATGCCTGGGATAGATTGAAAAGGGCTGTTGATGGACGGTGTGACCCACCAGCCACTCTGAGGGATCGACGCCGAATCGCCGTTGAGGAGTGGGACAATCTGGACCAATAATGCCTTGATGAACTTGTGGATAGTATGTCACGAGATACACGCATGTATCAATGCAAGAGGACGTGCTACTGGGTACTAGAGCTACCTGTGTGTTCAGCAATCTGGACCACCATCTCTGAAGGACTCGCTTTATGGTGGTTCAACATCCAATGTGTGGTTTTCATGAGCAATAAAAAGAGCGGAAATGATGTTTATGTTGATCTTTATTCCAATTTTCTGTACAGGTTCGGGAACTCTTGGAACCGAGGTGATGCAAAACTTTTGTTGATGTGTGTATATTAATTTCTATAAACAATAATCGAGTGTGTGAAAGAGTGTCTTAGAAGGATTGTGTAGGGATGTCGTATGAAGCCCTCTCCAAGTACAGCGGGACTTTGGAGTAACAACCCTTTGAAGAGGCAGGGGCCTTTCGGCAGATACCATGCGAACTAGTAGCTTGATAGATCAGTCCAAGTGGGGGATATTTGCTATGGAATTGATAGTTCTGGCATTTGCCTTACAACCAAGGGAAATCTCCCGACAGCCTTGATCAAAATCTCGAGAGAGGCACTAGTTTTAATTTACTACTGGAACAACATATCCTACTTGTAAAACAAAAATGAAAAGAATTAAAAGATTAGAGCATGTAAAAGTGCATTCGTTTCTGTGCATACTGAGTAAGATCGGTGACTTGCTCGACATATGCGTAGTGTCTGTGCGGTGATTGTGTGAAGTCGACAATCGTACTTGCGTTTAACAAACGACTATAAGACGACGAGGAGTGAATGTAACACGTCGAGCGTTGCTCCACTGTCGGATCCTTTATATCTGGCGAAAGCGAAAGGCACTCGGGTAGCAGGGACGTTCCCGAGCGATCTCACAGCCTGAGCTGCTTTAGCATTACAAAGGGCAGCCGTCGTTTATCAGCCGCGCGCCGCCGGGGCTAATGGCCGACATCCTTTTGTCCGGAGTCTCGTGTTCGATGGACGGGCTCACGCTGTTTTGTTTCTCTTTTCCACTCCCTCGTTGCCGCTCTCTCCGTCAGACGCGGCTGAATGAGCACCGGTACGCTCGCTTCTTGACTTGAACGCCACGGAATTCCTCAGTAACTGAGAAGGAAACGGAGACGCAAAGAGATCTTTCAGAGCTCGGCTGGGCCATGCGGGGAGTGTCTTGCGACGTCAGCCGCCTCCACCGAGGAGAAAATGTTGGCGCCCCTTTTGCCGAGTAACTTCAGATGAACGCGAATGGTTGCGTAACAGTGGAGTATCAAATATCTGACCTTAAAGCACAAAACGAAAACAAAAATTTACTGGATCTTTCAAATACTGAGAAAGGAACGTCATACATCCTTCAAAACTGTAAAATGTGAGCAGTTAAACTTTTAAAAGCATTATGGCGACGTAGTCCATCTATGCCATTAAAGAAAAGCCCTTCGTTTTGTACCAAACGCTTTTCGTTATCTTCAGTCGCCGTATATACTTATTACGTAACATAATTTTTACAGGTATGTTTCTATACTACAGTCTTTTCTTATCTGTTATTGATAGATAAGATACAACTTTTTGGATCAAAGGTTTCGTGAGGGTATATTATTGTTTGCTTCTGCTTAGGGCTTTGTCATCTTATTATTCCATATGTGTAGTCCTACAATTGTAGTTGCTCACCTTATATGCAAAGAATCTCCGAAATCTGTGTTCTAGAGCATCTTTCACTTGGACGCTTCACTTTCGTTGTGTGTGTTTAGTGCATAATAGTGTTACCAACTGTTGCTGTGTGTTTTCAGTCGTATTCTGTTTGTCCTGTGGTCTCTGTATGCAGCTCTATAATTTGTTGTTTATTACGTGAGTGTGTGTGTTATTGTGTGGGGTGAGGGCCTGCTCTGAGAAAATGGGGGAAATTTGAATCGAAAGAATCGCAAATAATATTTCTTTATAATATTAGGTGTCTTAGGCAGGAATATTGAGTGAGTTGTTATTTACTCTGGTTATGTTCTAAATCTCGATTTGTTATTGTGTTCTTAGATGACATCATCGAAGAGTTATTATTTATGTTGATTTTGTATTATTATTTTCTTTTCCATTGCGAAGTCTCTCTGTGTGGAAAAGATTTCCTGAAACCTTATAATTTTCTGTTCTAATTGTGTGTTCTAACAATCTGCATTTCCTGTTCCATATTAGGTGGTCATACCCATGCATTATTAGGTGTTCAGAAAAGTTAGAATGGCTATTTTCACACTTATAACTTCTTATAAGATCTGAGTATATAGTTTTGAAATATACTTATGCAGAAACAACTGAACGTGGGAATGGAAGACAGCTCAAATCGTTCGATATAGGAAAGCTGCGGAGCCTAATTTTCTAGGATAAGTTTACGGGAAATGCTGGAATAACGGAGTGTGCCACGTGACTGAAAAAAAAACCGTATGTCTTTCCAATCTATAAGCGTGTTTACAATATCGATTCGCAGACCTATAAAAGTCAGTAAACTGATAATATGCAGTATAATGCACAGACGATAAGCACAAACCAAAGAGTTTATACTGCTAAACAACGAACGTTTTTCCAATGATATTTAATTTATTTTATTGTTGTTAACTAAACTAGACTAAAATGGCTTCCTATGGTAGTATTGCCAAAATTCGTACCCTTAAAGTATTCTGCCTTTTGTCTAAAGTCCGATAAGGAGTAATAATGCGGGAAATTTCATAAAATAATCTTGAAATGAAACCGATTTTATAATCATTAGGCCATAGATACGAAAGCAGAACAGTTATTAATAACAATCGAGCCCAGTAAATTTAATTTTTTTGTGGAAGTAGTCCTTATTTTGTCCCGAAAGTTCTTTGAAAGGAAAAAAAGTACCACAATAGTATTTGGCATGTAGGAACAGAGGTTCGTACAAATACATCATATTAGGAACTTCAAATACAGAGAAAAACACTGAAAAATTATAACCTAAGTCACTGACCCATACAAAAAGATTTCATGACACCACTTAAAACAGCGAGAAAGTGCAACCATACCTCTGCTTTGGTATCTGTCGAGATTGGTTTACCAGACATATGACAGTTTACATCCGCATCAAAATCCTTATCATATGTTGACACTCAGGGAACATCTGATTTGCTCGATGAATCTGTTTCCAGGTTCTTCTTCTTTGAAGATGTTCTTTGGCGAGATTTTGATGTTTTAGGTTGAGGAGCACTTCTTTTGTTTCCATATGTGGTTTTTCCTATCTGAAGCTTCTGTTTTGCTCCTTGCTTCGTAGTTTTCGCTGTTCCTAACGTGGAAAGTTTGCCATCTGCCTCCAAAACCTTAATTTTGTGTGGACAGCAAATAACAAGAAATGTTGAACCCCGTCTTTTGCTGGTTGTTGGGGTAATTACTGGAATGTTCCTGATATCGTTTGGGCTAACAACTTCGATAGGCCCAGGTCTATCATTTCGATGGTTCTGAGTACTCGCTGGGACCAGCGATTTCCGGCCTAGAAGTGTTACTAGGTCTATTTGCTTGGCAGAGACTTCCCCCTCTTGTGAAGACTCTTCCACAATGATTTGATTCTGAGTTTCCTGCTGAAGACTCCAGTATCCGGAATCGCTGAATATCTCTACATTGAAGGAGCTATTCTAGTTTTTCAAAAACCACCGATTGCATTCTATACCGTTGCTGCGTGCTGCACGCCTGTAGGCTTCTACGAAAAGAGAACCTACTTGGATCACTCGATTTGGATGATTTGCAAACCAGTTTTCAATTGCAGATACGTAGTAAGTTTTAAGTGGGAAGACAAAGGAAACGTCCAACAACTGTAACTTGTTAGTCGAGTGGGGTGGAAGACGAACTATTGAAATTCCATTTCCACGAGCCCTACTGATGATATCTTTGTTTCGAGTATTTCAATAGGGTCCATCCAGAATTAACACAACTGGCTAGTCTTCTGCAGACTTTGTGACGTTAATAAAGTGCTCAAGCCGTTTGGTAAGAAGAGGACAACTGACCCATCCAAACTATGAGCAGAAACCAATTGAACCAGGAGTTACACAATCGAATAGCTTATGCTGCCACTTTTCTTGAGGGAAGATTAGCACTGGTGGAACATCCTGCCCACCGGCTGATATGCAAGTGATTGCAATGACTGTTGCTCTACTTCTGCAGAAGCAAGCTTGTGAACTTGCTTTTTGGCCTAGGCTGCAATTACTCTTCTAAACGTATACTGGAAACCAAAAATTCCAGTCTCCTGAACTGTGAATATTCTCATGGCGTCAGGATTAATCTTACCAAGTTCTGCTTTTAGAATGGAGGAAAATGCGTCAAAATGTTCCCTTTGAAAACGCCTTGAATTCGAGCCATAGGCATATTTTCTGGCTTTTTCATACGAAGATCAAGTTGCCTTTTTAGTAACAATTTTTTCCACTTTCCGCCAGCTTATTGTGTTGCTTTGCAAAACGGATTTGGCAAATTGTTTAGCACAACTAAATGGAAAGCCATCATTGTCACACCTCCAGCAGTAAGACCTTAAATCTGTTTTTCCATTGCTAAACAATATTCTACAAGCATTTCCTCGACTTGATGTGTCAATACTGGTGGCCATTCAATTCTTTTTTTCCCACTATTTCTTCGAGAAAATGAGAAAATATGACGTAGTGTTACAATGTTCCTATTGCCACACTGAGGATTTTTGATGCTGTTTTGTAGACCATCTTTTTTGCTCTTACAACACTTACTGTTTCAACCACTGCTTCAGGTTTCCAATCTCTGCGTTTTTCCATCTGAAATATGCACAAAAATGAATATCGGTTATAATTAGGCCGCAAACGTTTATAAAACGAAAGCTGTTCCAAATTACGTCTCCAGGACAAAATTAGGACCACCAAAGCGGACGATATTAAGTTAAACGTTTCTTTAAAAGATTTTTGCTGATTTAAAAAACCAAAACGAAGACAATGATGCCACTAGATAACGTTTATAAAAAGAAAGCAGGCTGTCCACAGGTAGTAATACACTATAAAATTACCTACCTTAGTACTGAAACATAATTATTTCAGACACTTATAATGCTGCATCGAACTGCATGTTTCAAAACAAAATCACCTCTTTGACAAAGATGTCAGTAGATGTCAGCGATATTGCTGCCAATTGACTAATGCTAACTGTGTTAATATTTCCTACAGTCACCAACAGATTTCAGCAGTTCACTGGTGAGAAAATTCAGGGGACGAAAATAGATGCTGGGACGAATTATGGTGCCGTTACCTTGTTCTTAAATTTTCGTGTTTGTCTATGTTGTAATTCTCAATAATGTAAGTGTGTAATTACGAAAACGCTCTCTGATAAGAAGTGTCGTCAAACTGAAATTTTGAAACTGTATTTTAATTTACTTTTCCCAAAATTATTAGAAAACATGGAACTGTAAGCTTAAGAAACTATCCTGTGAAATTCTGCATTATGCAGTGTAATTAATAGTGCTACAGTGCGTGACGTCATAATGAGTGACTTGTAGTCTCAACAAACAAAACTCACAAAATTAAAATTCTACATAAAAGTACAAATCAGTTTTGAAAGAATAAACTGCCCAAAATGCTTCTATTAAAATGTCCTGTAAATTTACGAACGCAAACTGACTAAATAATTCCAGACAGTAAATGATGGCCACCCAAATGCAACGCTGCACTGTAGGAAAGAGAATTTCTGAATAAGTAATGAGATCTGAAATAAACTTTACGTAATCTGATATGATGATAATACTGAAGTGCACACATAGGTGTGAATGATTTTACTGCCGAGACTGTGATGTAAAACCGGTCCTAACAAATTTTCATGAGTTACCTGTGGCAACGAAAACTCGGCATTGCTCGAAAGGGATGAACACACCCTTTAATGGAGCGCAGGAACGAACCTGAAAGGGAGAAAGCCTTGAGCAGTGAAATGCAGGGGCATACGACTTTTCTGAGCATATTAAGCCACTGTTTTCCGCGAAGTACAGTTTGGCGATACGTAATTAAAAATCTGTATTTTAGTGAGGAGACTGTGGAGGTAATTACATTTACTAAATGACATAGAAGAGACCAGCATTCAAAAACGACAATGAAACTCTGCTTCTTTACAATACTAATTAACTTCACAAAAATTACTAATACAAAAAGATATTGCTCTGCCATGGGATTAGTTAACGAACTGGTAAAGGAGTGGTTCGTCTAAAACTTTGAGAGCAAGCTATGTCAGCAGATAACTTTTTAACCATGTCTGAACACTGAAACAAACCCGCACCAATAAAGAACAATTCCACTAAAATCTTCCTTTTTTCAAACACATCATAAATTACGCGCAAACAAGCAATGTAGAAACAAGATTACCTGAACGTCTTCGCACTTCTCAAATCAATATTTACAGTATCACATTTACAGAAATTAACATCAATTGCAGCTTTGTCTCTACGCTCTGTCAGCAATTTTCAGACCGCTCTGCAGTGAGACCAACACCCGACTCACTAAATTACTTCCGACGTAATTCTACAGCATCAACAATGCTACTGACAATTAAAGATCATATTGCTTAAACTCAGAACCTCGATGGCGTAACGTATCGTTTACTGAAGGCTTCTGTCCGAAAAATATTCAGTGAACACATGTGAAGTGTGACACAGCGAATAAAAACAGCTTATATCTCTTTCACTGGATACCAAAAATAAGCTACGAACCTTACAAACTCTCATGACAGGACACTTCCACCCGTATGCTTTTGATGTGATGTTGAAATCTTTTAATCTAGGCGTAGGCCTAAATACACCTAAATGCCTGAGCAGAATCCTAAAAATAAATCAGTTCGACTGTATCACAGAAAAGAATTTGCCTTTGTTCCTCTACACTACACATGGAATTAACCGCTTGAAATGTTTGAACTAACTACATATAAGAGGAAGACCCTGTTTTCTTTCTGTGGATTATGGTTACTTAGGACCACAGTTGTATTTACTACTACCTTCAGTGATTCAAGTAATTTGGGCAATCTGGAGACGCCACCTTACGAGCATGGCTGCGTCATATGTACAATAGCACCGAGACATGTTACTGCAATATCCTAGCAGTGGGGCAGTTGTTAACACTCTGTACACGCATTCTGGAAGACGTTGGTTTAGCCAATCGCACGGCCATCCAGATTTAGATTTTCCGTATTTCCCTACATCGCCCCTTGGAAATGCCGGAATGGTTCATTTGTAAAGGGTACGGCCGATTTCCTTTCCCATCCCTCCGTAATCGGACCTTGTGTTCCGTCTCTGAATGACATCATTGAACTCTAAATCTTACTCGCTACCTTGCAATAACTTCGCACTGTGCAGGTCTGTACTCTGATTACACTAGTCAACAGTCATTTCGCATCTGGGATTTGATACATCAGTTAGTATGTATTTTGGTGTGTAGAATCCGAATATACCTTTCAAAATATTCTAGCACGTATCATTATTAAGTTTTTAAAGGTTTTTTATTTTTCGAATTCAGCATTTCCTTGTTTTTCTGATTTGATGTTTAATTGTTTGTTTTTGATTTGCAGAGGAGAGGTAGAAGATCTACAAATCGTCAGTAAATGGTGGGTGTGGTAATCCAGTGGTGTGAAAGAGGTCTTCAGTGAGTGTTTCCTGTCAAAGATAGTGCAAGCTTTTTGTGTTTAAAATTAACACCAAGAAAAATGGCAACTAGGAAATCTCGTTGCTGTCTAAACTACCCTGACAACTTTTGTTATGTGTATGGGAAATTCACTCTAAAAGCCCAAAGAAAACCAATCACTTATTTGGTTAAGAAGGCACATAAATTGTATTTTGATTGTCATGTTGGTGATCAAGATTAATATTTTGCGCCTCATATTGCTTGCAAAATAAATAAAAAACAAATAGGGGTAACTCAGGAGTAGGTTTAATAATGAATAAAAAAATAGGAATGCGGGTAAACTACTACAAACAGCATAGTGAACGCATTATTGTGACCCAGATAGACACGAAGCCCACGCCTACTACAGTAGTACAAGTTTATATACCAGCTAGCTCTGCAGATTATGAAGAAATTCATGAAATGTATGATGAGATAAAAGAAATTATTCAGGTAGTGAAGGGAGGCGAAAATTTAATGGTCATGGGTGACTGGAATTCAACAGTAGGGAAAGCAAGAGAAGGAAACGTAGTATGTGAATATGGATTGGGGCCAAGAAATGAAAGAGGAAGCCGCCTGGTAGAAATTTGCACAGAGCATAACTTAATCATAGCTAACACTTGGTTCAAGAATCCTGAAAGAAGGTTGTGAACATGGAAGAACCCTGGAGATACTAGAAGGTTTCAGATAGATTATATACTGATAAGACAGAGATTTAGGAACCAGGTTTTAAATTGTAAGACATTTCCAGAGGCTGATGTCGACTCTGACCACAATCTATTGGTCATGAACTGTAGATTAAAACTGAAGAAACTGCAAAAAGGTGGGAATTTAAAGAGATGGGACCTGGATAAACTGAAAGAACCAGAGGTTGTACAGAGTTTCAGGGAGAGCATAAAGGAAAAATTGACAGGAATGGGGGAAAGAAATACAGTAGAAGAAGAATGGGTAGCTTTGAGGGATGAAGTAGTGAAGGCAGCAGAGGATCAAGTAGGTAAAAAGACGAGGGCTAGTAGCAATCCTTGGGTAACAGAAGAGATACTGAATTTAATTGATGAAAGGAGAAAATACAAAAATGCAGTAAATGAAGAAGGCAAAATGGAACACAAACGTCTCAAAAATGATATCGACAGGAAGTGCAAAATGGCTAAGCAGTGATGGCTAGAGGACAAATGTAAGGATGTAGAGGCTTATCTCATTAGGGGTAAGATAGATACCGCCTACAGGAAAATTAAAGAGACCTTTGGAGATAAGAGAAACACTTGTATGAACATCAAGAGCTCAGATGGAAACCCAGTTCTAAGCAAAGAAGGGAAAGCAGAAAGGTGGAAGGAGTATATAGAGGGTCTATACAAGGGCGATGTACTTGAGGACAATATTATGGAAATGGAAGAGGATGTAGATGAAGATGAAATGGAAGATATGATACTGCGTGAAGAGTTTGACAGAACACTGAAAGATCTAAGTCGAAACGAGGCCCCGGGAGTAGATAACATTCCATTAGAACTACTGACAGCCTTGGGAGAGCTAGTCCTGACAAAACTCTACCATCTGGTGAGCAAGATGTATGAGACAGGTGAAATATCCACAGACTTCAAGAAGAATATAATAATTCCAATCCCAAAGAAAGCAGGTGTTGACAGATGTGAAAATTACCGAACTATCAGTTTAATAAATCACAGCTGCAAAATACTAACACGAATTCTTTACAGACGAATGAAAAACTGGTAGAAGCTGACCTCGGGGAAGATCAGTTTGCATTCCGTAGAAATGTTGGAACACGTGAGGCAATACAGACCCTACGACTTATCTTAGAAGAAAGATTAAGGAAAGGCAAACCTACGTTTCTAGCATTTGTAGACTTAGAGAAAGCTTTTGACAATGTTGACTGGAATACTCTCTTTAAAATTCTGAAGGTGGCAGGGGTAAAATACAGGGAGCGGAAGTCTATTTACAATTTGTACAGAAACTAGATGGCAGTTATAAGAGTCGAGGGACATGAAAGGGAAGCAGTGGTTGGGAAGGGTGTAAGACAGGGTTGTAGCCTCTCTCCGATGTTATTCAATCTGTATATTGAGCAAGCAGTAAAGGAAACAACAGAAAAATTCGGAGTAGGTATTAAAATCCATGGAGAAGAAATAAAAACTTTGAGGTTCGCCGATGACATTGTAATTCTGTCAGAGACAGCAAAGGACTTGGAAGGGCAGTTGAACGGAATGGATGGTGTCTTGAAAGGAGGGTACAAGATGAACATCAACCGAAGCAAAACGAGGATAATGGAATGTAGTCAAATTAAATCGGGTGATGCTGAGGGAATTAGATTAGGAAATGAGACACTTGAAGTAGTAAAGGAATTTGCTATTTTGGGAGCAAAATAACTGATGATGGTCGAAGTAGAGAGGATATAAAATGTAGACTGGCAATGGCAAGGAAAGCGTTTCTGAAGAAGAGAAATTTGTTAACATCGAGTATAGATTTAAGTGTCAGGAAGTCATTTCTGAAAGTATTTGTATGGAGTGTAGCCATGTATGGAAGTGAAACATGGACGGTAAATACTTTGGACAAGAAGAGAATAGAAGCTTTAGAAATGTGGTGCTACAGAAGAATGCTGAAGATTAGATGGGTAGATCACATAACTAATGAGGAAGTATTGAATAGGATTGGGGAGAAGAGAAGTTTGTGGCACAACTTGACCAGAAGACGGGATCGGTTGGTAGGACATGTTCTGAGGCATCAAGGGATCACCAATGTAGTATTGGAGGGCAGCGTGGAGGGTAAAAATCGTAGGGGGAGACCAAGAGATGAATACACTAAGCAGATTCAGAAGGATGTAGGTTGCAGTAGGTACTGGGAGATGAAGAAGCTCGCACAGGATAGAGTAGCATGGAAAGCTGCATCAAACCAGTCTCGGGACTGAAGACCACAACAACAACAACATTCCAGTCAACATTGTCAAAAGCTTTCTCTAAGTCTACAAATGCTAGAAACATAGGTTTTCCTTTCCTTAATCTTCCTTCTAAGATAAGTGGTAAGGTCCGTATTGCCTCACGTGTTACAACATTTCTACGGAAACCAAACTGATCTTCCCAGAGGTCGGCTTCTACCAGTTTTTCCATTCGTCTGTAAATAATTCGCGTTAGTATTTTGCAGCTGTGACTTATTAAACTGATAGTTCGGTAATTTTCACATCTGTCAACACCTGCTTTCTTTGGGATTGGAATTATTATATTTTTCTTGAAGTCTGAGGGTATTTCGCCTGTCTTGTACATCTTGCTCACCAGATGGTAGAGTTTTGTCAGGACTGTCTCTCCCACGGCTGTTAGTAGTTCTAATGGAATGTCGTCTACTCCGGGGGCCTTGTTTCGACTTAGGTCTTTCAGTGCTCTGTCAAACTCTTCACGCAGTATCGTATCTCCCATTTCATCTTCTTCTACATCCTCTTCCATTTCCATAATATTGTTCTCAAGTACATCGCCCTTGTATAGACCCTCTATATACTCCTTCCACCTTTCTGCTTTCCCCTCTTTGCTTAGAACTCGGTTTCCATCTGAGCTCTTGAATTTCATACAAATGGCTCTCTTTTCTCCAAAGGTCTCTTTAATTTTCCTGTAGGCTGTATCTGTCTTACCCCTAGTGAGATAAGCCTCTACATCCTTACATTTGTCCTCTAGCCATCCCTGCTTAGCCATTTTGCACTTCCTGTCGATCTCATTTTTGAGACGTTTGTATTCCTTTTTGCCTGCTTCATTTACTGCATTATTATATTTTCTCCTTTCATCAATTAAATTCAATATTTCTTCTGTTACCCAAAGATTTCTACTAGCCTTCGTCTTTTTACCTACTTGATACTCTGCTGCCTTCATTACTTCATCCCTCAAAGCTACTCATTCTTCTTCTACTGTATTTCTTTCCCCCATTCCTGTCAATTGTTCCCTTATGCTCTCCCTAAAACTCTGTACAACCTCTGGTTCTTTCAGCTGATCCAGGTCCCATCTCCTTAAGTTCCCACCTTTTTGCAGTTTCTTCAGTTTTAATCTACAGGTCATAACCAATAGATTGTGGTCAGAGTCCACATCTGCCCTTGGAAATGTCATAATTTAAAACCTGGTTCCTAAATCTCTGTCTTACCATTATATAATCTATCTGAAACCTTTTAGTATTTCCAAGATTCTTCCATGTATACAACCTTCTTTTATTATTCTTGAACCAAGTGTTAGCTATGATTAAGTTATGCTCTGTGCAAAATTCTACCAGGCGGCTTCCTCGTTCATTTCTTAGCCCCAATCCATATTCACCTACTACGTTTCCTTCTCTCCTTTTTCCTACTGTCGAATTCCAGTCACCCATGACTATTAAATTTTCGTCTCCCTTCACTACCTGAATAATTTCTTTTATCTCATCATACATTTCTTCAATTTCTTCGTCATCTGCAGAGCTAGTAGGCATATATAACTTGTACTACTGTAGTAGGCATGGGCTTCGTGTCTATCTTGGCCACAATAATGCGTTCACTATGCTGTTTGTAGTAGCTTACCCGCACTCCTATTTTTTTATTCATTATTAAACCTACTCCTGCATTACCCCTATTTCATTTTGTATTTATAACCCTGTATTCATCTGACCAGAAGTCTTGTTCCTCCTGCCACCGAACTTCACTAATTCCCACTATACGTAACTTTAACCTATCCATTTCCCTTTTTAAATTTTTTAACCTACCTGCCCGATTAAGCGATCTGACATTCCACACTCCTATCCGTAGAACGCCAGTTTTCTTTCTCCTGATAACGATGTCCTCTTGAGTAGTCCCCGCCCGGAGATCCGAATGGGGGACTATTTTACCTCCGGAATATTTTACCCAAGAGGACGCCATCATCATTTAACCATACAGTAAAGCTGCATGCCCTAGGGAAAAATTAAGGCCGTTTTGGTTACTGTTACAGGGCCAGATCATTCAATCATCCAGACTGTTGCCCCTGCAACTACTGAAAATGCTGCTGGCCCTCTTCAGGAACCACACGTTTGTCTGGCCTCTGAACAGATAACCCTCCGTTGTGGTTGCACCTACGGTATGGCTATCTGTATCGTTGAGGCACGCAAGCCTCCCCACCAACGGCAGGGTCCATGGTTCATGGGGGGGAAGCAGAGTCTACATTTGCTAATTATGGGAAAGAGAAGAACTGGCTCCCAAACATTTCCCACACAAGACTTAGATTAGGAACAAGCTTGCCTTGTTGGATTTTGGAGGAAGTGCCCTTCGTACTGTATTTGGTACTTTAGCCGAGATCTTTAGTACGTCAGGAACAAAATATTAGCTGTTGAACAAAAGTTTAATACAAATTTGCTAGTGAAATAATAACACTGAAATAAGTTGAGAACCATAACCAGCCATGTAATTTTTACGGAAAAGATTATAAGGCAATTCATTACACATAAATTGTGGGACGATGAACGCAAACCTCCACGAGTCGTTACAGGGATTGCATGTTGTGAGTGCTCACATAGTTACAAGCACACTATTCTTAAGAAGAACTGACATTCTTTCAAATGCTAGAATCGATGCTCTTAATTTAAGAACATATCTAGAAAGTAGTTCAAACGAATATTTGAGCAGCGTGCTATTGCTTCCAGATCAGTTCTTGCAGATCCTGGCAGTAATCAGGCTTAAGATAGATCTAACATCCACTATGATTTACCCTATTAATTATTAAAATTTATATATCTACCATAAGTTAACGATAACACACTGTCTAATGATAGAGAATGAATTGACTTTCATTGTCTGTATGCCCACCACTACATTGAAGCATAATTTTAAAAACTTATCAGATCCATACTTACCTTGTGATGTGGCAACAGGCCAGTATGCATGTAAACTATCAACAAAGGGATTGTTTACTGATCAGTAAGAACTGGAGCTTTTTTTATCTCTAAATGATAAAGGTATGCATTTGTTTAAACGTGGTAGCAAATGAATTTGCCCTGAATGGGCAGTATTGGTAGAAAGTAGGCTACACAGCTGAGAATAAACATCTGAGAATGATTACCCTAGAATTTTAATCCATCTTAATCGTCCATTTATTAAAGGATGTTCTGAAGCCATAACTTACTCCTTCAATTCAACCCTCGACGTGGCATTTACGCTTAAAAAGTTTGATACATGTGAACTACCTTTCACACTCAAATTAAACGATGCTGGATTAATCTAAAGTGCTATTGACAAGGCCTTTGTGTTGCTAACTAGTTTTCATACAGCTTAAAAGTTATCATTGAAGAGAATATTACCAGTTTCTTACAAAGAATCACACATACTAACATATACAAGCCATTGCCTGTCTAGTTTCTCCAAGGATAACGACTTAATAATCAATATTCAGAAAAAATATAATAACTACTACAACGAGTTAAATTTCATCCAAGCAGTAAACATTATTAAATCTGATCATAGAATGAAGGCTTTCACGACCGGATGACATAGCTGCTGGTAAACCTTTCGGAATGTGAGGTCTTGGTCCAAGAAATTCTTCAGTCCTGATGTTTCGTCCAGGACTGCACTGGACATCTTCAGAGGCGCTCCTCCGCTGAGTCTTGCCGACTGACTGGTCGGACGTCCGGGAGCGACATATATACCGTAGGAAAGGGGCCTTGGTCGAAGTAACACATGATGAGCAGAGATAATCCTTGTCAAAGATAAAACTTAACTATCGATTGTTGTCTTGTCAAAGATAAAATTGTCCAGCGATTCTGCAGAGCTACGTCACATATGTTGCTAAGTTTCATTGTCTCCTCTTTTCTATTAAAACTAGCCTTATGCTTATAAATTTCAATGGTTTCTCTACACAGTCGTGGATAATAATCTGACGTTATAAATAAAATTTCTGTTTCAGAAAACTTACCTTCGTGGTTACCTGACTGAAGAGCATGTTCTCCTACAGCTGATTTCTCTATTTTTCCTAGTCGGCAAAGACTTTTGTGCTGTTTTAGCTGTGTATTTACGCTCCTCTTGGGAGTTACAATATAAACTTTACCACACGTACACGTAATTTTGTACACACAACATTAACGACAGAGGAGGGCGTTTATCCTTCACAGATCGGAGTACTTGACTTATTTCTTTGTTGGTCTAAAGACTAGTCTGACCTCATGGTTCAGTAAAATCTCATCGATCCGATCCGTTACTACGCTGTATCTCCTAACAGAGTGTGACGTCTCCTGGCAAGACATTCACAAAATAGTTGTAATATATGTGAAAAAAGAAACATTTATCTCTACTATTATTATTATTACTATTATTATTATTGTTGTTATTATTTCATTTCTGTATGAACGGTTGTCAATTATGTAGACTCCGTAAAAAAATCTTTTTCTATTTTTATGTTTGTGCAATAATTATGTATCTATATTTTGCAAATAACGTCTGTAGTCGGCGAGTGTAGAAATCAAAGTAGACAATGATAACTGAAAAAGATAACAAAGATGAATATTAAATTGCCTATAAATAGTGGAGGTTAAAACATTACTCTCTCTGTCATCTTGTAGCTGTTAAAGTTGTTAGAGCCTGTAATGCTCGATTGAATACTTGGTTAGCTTTCTTTTGTTCCTTGTTCGAGAAAGACGCCATTGGAGGCTGATGAATGAAAAACTTGTGTACTTTAAATTTATGTTGATTTTTAAATATAGAAATTGTTAGAAATACTTTAAATAATTTATTGCTAGCTTGCCCAGTATTTCATTCCACATTTTTAGCCGTTTTCAGTATACACTACTGGCCATTAAAATTGCTACACCAAGAAGAAATGCAGATGATAAACGGGTATTCATTGCACAAATATATTATACTAGAACTTTTATGTGATTACATTTTCACGCAATTTGGGTGCATAGATCCTGAGAAATCAGTACCCATAACAGCCACCTCTGGCCGTAGTAACGGCCTTGATACGCCTGGGCAATGAGTCAAACAGAGCTTGGATTGCGTGTACAGGTACAGCTGCCCATGCAGCTTCAGCACGATACCACAGTTCATCAAGAGTAGTGACTGGCGTATTGTGACGAGCCAGTTGCTCGGCCACAATTGAGCAGACGTTTTCAATTGGTGAGATATCTGGAGAACTTGCTGGCCAGGGCAGCAGTCGAACGTTTTCTGTATCCAGAAAGGCCTGTACAGGACCTGCGACATGTGGTCGTGCATTATCGTGCTGAAATGCAGGGTTTCACAGCTATCGATTGAAGGGTAGAGCCACGGGTCGTAACACATCTGAAATGTAACGTCCACTGTTCAAAGTGCCGTCAATGCGAACAAGAGGTGACCGAGACGTGTAACCAATGGCACCCCATACCATCATGCCGGGTGATACGTCAGTATGGCAATGACGATTACACGCTTCCAACGTGCGTTCACCGCGATGTCGCCAAACCCGGATGCGACCATCATGATACTGTAAACAGAACCTGGATTCATCAGAAAAAATGACGTTTTGACATTCGTGCACCCAGGTTCGTCGTTGAGTACACCATCACAGGCGCTCCTGTGTGTGATGGAGCGACAAGGGTAACCACAGTCATGCGGATAAGATGCTTGTCATCCCGACTGTTAGTGATACGAAGCCATTGGGATCCAGCACGCGTTCCGTATTACCCTCCTGAACCCACCGATTATATATTCTGCTAACAGTCATTGGATCTCGACCAGCAAGAACAGCAATGTCGCCATACGATGAGCCGCAATTGCGATAGGCTACAATCCGACGTTTATCAAAGTCCGAAACGTGATGGTACGTATTTCTCCTCCTTACACGAGGCATCACAAGGCAACGCCGGTCAAGTGCTGTTTCTGTATGTGAAATCGGTTGGAAACTTTCCTCATGTCGGCACGTTGTAGGTGTCGCCACCGGCGTCAACCTTATATGAATGCTCTGAAAAGATAATCATTTGCATATCACAGCATCTTCTTCCTGTCGGTTAAATTTCGCGTCCGTAGCACGTCATCTTCGTGGTGCAGCATTTTTAATGGCCAGTAGTGTATTTAGAATTTTTCATGACGCAGAGCCGTGCAGAGATCGCGGGAGCCGCTGCAGCGGCAAATTGAAATTAAATTGAATGAAAGCATTTTTCCCGCAATTAAGTGGGCAGGTAACGGTACATTAAAACTATTTCTTTCAGCTTCCCGGAGACCTCAGAGGTAAATGGTGGATTTTATTATATCATTTTCATGTGCACATGGGAGACTGCTATTACAATATCAGTGATGTAAATAATTTAAGTGAATCACAGCAATAAAATTTTACTTGTGTGATATCAAAGACTTCTGTGATGAAATCTGTTCTGGCTAGTAATAGAAAAACCAAATTTCATTTTTAGTTTCATGCTCTCGTGTTCGTCGTGGCAATCAATTGTGTTCATATATAAAAAAATCCACTGCAGCTTTTATATTTAGCGAACGTAGCATACTGTAACTTCTGTACGTATAGTAAGAGTAATTTTCGGTGCATTTCAGAGATGAAAGTAATGAAGAACATGTTTAATTTCATCATTAGTTACAGTAATGATACCGTGTTCCATTTCTAACAAGCCAGATCAGGGATACATAAAAATAGTTTGCAAATTAAAGATCATACGTGCACAGCAAGAAATCTTTTAGTGTTGTGCGAATCCCCACTTAATAGACCAAGGTGCACAAAGTTAAAATATTTTCAACAGAAAAAACTAATAGTGAGAATAGAATTTTATTTGTTGTGCTCGCAACAATAAGCAATATACAGATAATTAAAATATTATGCCATATAAACTGCATGTAAAGTTACAAGCGCGGTGGGGATTACGCGACAAGAGTACCAGTTGAAGACATTATTGCGAATATAGAAGCAGGTATACGAAATCTCTCCAAGGAAACTGCAAACGCAATTCGAATCGAAACCACCAGGGTCTTATGCCACAGTAAGTCTTTGGAAAGTAGTTTAACAAAAGGCGAGAGGGAGGCTCTCACAGATTTAAATGCAGATGGAAAGATAGCGGTTCTTCCTGCTGATAAAGGGAATGCTAATGTTGTTATGAATACAGAGGATTATCGATGCAGAATTTTGAACCTTTTAACCTCAGGACAGTACAATAAACTAACGAAGGACCCTACAGCCAGCGTACTGAGGAAAACAAACAGTCTGATTAAATCATCTACCTCTATTCATAACGAAGATAAAAGAGCTCTGTTGAAGAGTGAAGCTATGTGTCCTAGACTGTATGGTGTACCCAAAATTCATAAAATAGATTTTCCTTTAACGTCCATAGTTAGTGTCATATAAACTGCATGTAAAGTTACAAGCGCGGTGGGGATTACGCGACAAGAGTACCAGTTGAAGACATTATTGCGAATATAGAAGCAGGTATACGAAATCTCTCCAAGGAAACTGCAAACGCAATATCTAGCAACTCGTTTACAACCATATACTGGAAAAACTGACTCATATCTAAAAGACTCGCGTCATTTTATTGAGCAACTTGAACGACTGATTCTAGCTCCTCAAGATATTGTTGTGAGTTTTGACATAGTGTCCTTATTCACTATGATTCCAGTCAGTGAAGTTATGATTTTCATAACAGATATTTTTCCAGCAGATTTGACTGATCTTTTTAGACACTGCCTTACAACGAGTCACTTCCAGTGGGACGATGAATTTCTATATGGAAAAATTCGAAGAATCGGCTCTGCACAAAGCAAACGAGAAACCATGTCGCTGGTATCGGTTTGTAAATGGCGCATTTGTGGTTTGGTCCCATTGTAGAAAGACTTTGGACGAATTCTTTGATCATCTTAATAAAATTAACCCAAAACTCCAGTTCACCATTGAAATGGAAAGTGATTATAGAATATCTTTCTTGGATGTTTTAGTTATGAGACGATCCGACGGAAGTTTGGAACATAAAGTTTTTCGGAAAGTAACACATACCGACAGATATTTGCATAAAAATTCCAATCACCATCCACAACAAAAGAGAGGTGTCATTAAAAATCTTGTGGATAGAGCCAAGCGAATATGCACATCGGTACATCTGGATGCCGAAATAAAACATCTGAAGCAGGCCTTAGAAAAAAATGGCTACTCAGGGAAAGAGGTAAAGAGAATTTTGCGACCAAGGAACGGAAGACCGAAGGGCAAGGATGAACCACAACGACGGAAAAATACAGTGTCTCTCCTTTCATTAAAAAAGCAACGGATCAGATCGGTAAGATTTTACAGAAACATGACATCAGACTAGTCATTAGACCAACAAAGAAAATAAGTGAAGTACTCAGATCTGTGAAGGATAAACGCCCTCCTTTGTCGACATGTGGTGTATACAAAATTCCGTGTACGTGTGGTAAAGTTTATATTGGAACTACCAAGAGGAGCGTAAATACACAGATAAAAGAGCACAAAAGTCTATGCCGACTAGGAAAATTAGAGACGTCTGCTGTAGCAGAGAATGCTCTTCACTGAGGAAACCACAAAGATAAGTTTTTTGAAACAGAAATTTTATCTACAACGTCAAATTGTTATGCACGACTGTATAGAGAAGCCATTGAAATTTATAAGCTTAAGAATAATTTTAATAGAAGAGAGGAGACACTGAAACTTAGCAACATATGGACAGTAGCTTTGCAGAATCGCTGGACAATTTTATCTTTGACAAGACGACAATCGATAGTTAAGTTTTATCTTTGACAAGGATTATCTCTGCTCATCATGTGTTACTTCGACCACACCCCCTTATCCTACAGTATATATGTCGCTCTCGGACTTCCGACCAGTCAGTTGGCAAGACTCAGTGGAGGAGCGCCTCTGAAGATGTCCGGCGCAGTGCCGGACGAAAAGTCAGGACGTAAGAGTTTCTCGGACTACGACCTCACATCCCGAAAGGTTTTCCAGCAGTATTAAATCTTCTGACCTTCCAGTAACGTTACTCCATACTTAATTGTCAGTATTATGTTCTTAGCATTTCCATTAATTTATCTTCTGTCTCCCCCCATGAACCATGGACCTTGCCGTTGGTGGGGAGGCTTGCGTGCCTCATCGATACAGATAGCCGTACCGTAGGTACAACCACAACGGAGGGGTATCTGTTGAGAGGCCAGACAAACGTGTGGTTCCTGAAGAGGGGCAGCAGCCTTTTCAGTAGTTGCAAGGGCAACAGTCTGGATGATTGACTGATCTGGCCTTGTAACAATAACCAAAACGGCCTTGCTGTGCTGGTACTGCGAACGGCTGAAAGCAAGGGGAAACTACGGCCGTAATTGTTCCCGAGGGCATGCAGCTTTACTGTATGATTAAATGATGATGGCGTCCTCTTGGGTAAAATATTCCGGAGGTAAAATAGTCCCCCATTCGGATCTCCGGGCGGGGACTACTCAAGAGGATGTCGTTATCAGGAGAAAGAAAACGGGCGTTCTACGGATCGGAGCGTGGAATGTCAGGTCCCTTAATCGGGCAGGTAGGTTAGAAAATTTGAAAAGGGAAATGGATAGGTTAAAGTTAGATATAGTGGGAATTAGTGAAGTTCGGTGGCAGGAGGAACAAGACTTCTGGTCAGGTGACTACAGGGTTATAAACACAAAGTCAAATAGGGGTAATGCAGGAGTAGGTTTAATAATGAATAGGAAAATAGGAACGCGGGTAAGCTACTACAAACAGCGTAGTGAACGCATTATTGTGGCCAAGATAGATACGAAGCCCACACCTACTACAGTAGTACAAGTTTATATGCCAACTAGCTCTGCAGATGACGAAGAAATTGAAGAAATGTATGATGAAATAAAAGAAATTATTCAGATTGTGAAGGGAGACGAAAATTTAATAGTCATGGGTGACTGGAATTCGAGTGTAGGAAAAGGGAGAGAAGGAAACGTAGTAGGTGAATATGAATTGGGGCTAAGAAATGAAAGAGGAAGCCGCCTGGTAGAATTTTGCACAGAGCACAATTTAATCATAGCTAACACTTGGTTTAAGAATCATGATAGAAGGTTGTATACATGGAAGAACCCTGGAGATACTAAAAGGTATCAGATTGATTATATTATGATAAGACAGAGATTTAGGAACCAGGTTATAAACTGTAAGACATTTCCAGGGGCAGATGTGGACTCTGACCACAATCTATTGGTTATGACCTGTAGATTAAAACTGAAGAAACTGCAAAAAGGTGGGAATTTAAGGAGATGGGACCTGGATAAACTGAAAGAACCAGAGGTTGTACAGAGTTTCAGGGAGAGCATAAGGGAACAATTGACAGGAATGGGGGAAAGAAATACAGCAGAAGAAGAATGGGTAGCTTTGAGGGATGAAGTAGTGAAGGCAGCAGAGGATCAAGTAGGTAAAAAGACGAGGGCTAGTAGAAATCCTTGGGTAACAGAAGAAATATTGAATTTAATTGATGAAAGGAGAAAATATAAAAATGCAGTAAGTGAAGCAGGCAAAAAGGAATACAAACGTCTCAAAAATGAGATCGACAGGAAGTGCAAAATGGCTAAGCAGGGATGGCTAGAGGACAAATGTAAGGATGTAGAAGCTTATCTCACTAGGGGTAAGATAGATACTGCCTACAGGAAAATTAAAGAGACCTTTGGAGACAAGAGAACCACTTGTATGAACATCAAGAGCTCAGATGGAAACCCAGTTCTAAGCAAAGAAGGGAAAGCAGAAAGGTGGAAGGAGTATATAGAGGGTCTATACAAGGGCGATGTACTCGAGGACAATATTATGGAAATGGAAGAGGATGTAGATGAAGATGAAATGGGAGATATGATACTGCGTGAAGAGTTTGACAGAGCACTGAAAGACCTGAGTCGAAACAAGGCCGCGGGAGTAGACAACATTCCATTGGAACTACTGACGGCCTTGGGAGAGCCAGTCCTGACAAAACCCTACCATCTGGTGAGCAAGATGTATGAAACAGCCGAAATACCCACAGACTTCAAGAAGAATATAATAATTCCAATCCCAAAGAAAGCAGGTGTTGACAGATGTGAGAATTACCGAACAATCAGTTTAATAAGCCACAGCTGCAAAATACTAACACGAATTCTTTACAGACGAATGGAAAAACTAGTAGAAGCCGACCTCGGGGAAGATCAGTTTGGATTCCGTAGAAATACTGGAACACGTGAGGCAATACTGACCTTACGACTTATCTTAGAAGAAAGATTAAGGAAAGGCAAACCTACATTTCTAGCATTTGTAGACTTAGAGAAAGCTTTTGACAATGTTGACTGGAATACTCTCTTTCAAATTCTAAAGGTGGCAGGGGTAAAATACAGGGAGCGAAAGGCTATTTACAATTTGTACAGAAACCAGATGGCAGTTATAAGAGTCGAGGGATATGAAAGGGAAGCAGTGGTTGGGAAGGGAGTAAGACAGGGTTGTAGCCTCTCCCCGATGTTATTCAATCTGTATATTGAGCAAGCAGTAAAGGAAACAAAAGAAAAATTCGGAGTAGGTATTAAAATCCATGGAGAAGAAATAAAAACTTTGAGGTTCGCCGATGACATTGTAATTCTGTCAGAGACAGCAAAGGACTTGGAAGAGCAGATGAATGGAATGGGTGGTGTCTTGAAGGGAGGATATAAGATGAACATCAACAAAAGCAAAACAAGGATAATGGAATGTAGTCGAATTAAGTCGGGTGATGTTGAGGGTATTAGATTAGGAAGTGAGACACTTAAAGTAGTAAAGGAGTTTTGCTATTTGGGGAGCAAAATAACTGATGATGGTCGAAGTAGAGAGGATATAAAATGTAGACTGGCAATGGCAAGGAAAGCGTTTCTGAAGAAGAGAAATTTGTTAACATCGAGTATAGATTTAAGTGTCAGGAAGTCATTTCTGAAAGTATTTGTATGGAGTGTAGCCATGTATGGAAGTGAAACATGGACGATAAATAGTTTGGACAAGAAGAGAATAGAAGCTTTCGAAATGTGGTGCTACAGGAGGATGCTGAAGATTAATGGGTAGATCACTTAACTAATGAGGAGGTACTGAACAGGATTGGGGAGAAGAGGAGTTTGTGGCACAACTTGACCAGAAGAAGGTATCGGTTGGTAGGACATGTTCTGAGGCATCAAGGGATCACCAATTTAGTATTGGAGGGCAGCGTGGAGGGTAAAAATCGTAGGGGGAGACCAAGAGATGCATACACTAAGCAGATTCAGAAGGATGTAGGTTGCAGTAGGTACTGGGAGATGAAGAAGCTTGCACAGGATAGAGTAGCATGGAGAGCTGCATCAAACCAGTTTCAGGACTGAAGACCACAACAACAACAAACAATCTTCTGTCTATAGCATATGAAGAGCTTATTTCCATGATGGCACAAGTCCATTACCTCCACTTTTCTGATTATAGTGCTTCTAACATTAATGATCTAAGGAAACAGAAAGAAAGGTTCACCTCTAGCAAGAAGCCATATGGTTGAATGTTTCTGTTATCTCAACTGCAGCTTTTTCAGCCCTCATTTAACTTTAAGACTCTAACTCTGTATCTTAAAGTGCATAAAAATGGACTTGTACCACTATTGAAATAAGCCCTTCATATGTCATGTGCCAGGTTGTTATTTTAGAAGCAGTACCAACGGTTACTGAGTCTATAAATCAAATAAACATTGCAATTCCTACCGATGCCGCAAGTAACGTAATAGATTCATGACGTCCAAGAGGTCATCGCGAGCCACTTCTGGTGGCTCTTCTTTTCTTTGGGGGGGGGGGGGGGGGAGTGATTTTAAGGTCTCGAGGCACACACGCGAGCGGTGATTATATCAGCATCTTGGTCACTGGCCACCTACAAGTGATGTCAACGGAAAAGCTTGTAAGTAATCGAGGACTAGAGGAAGTGGTAGTCTTTTCTCGACTTACACTCAAGGGCCTCGTTAAGTCTATAATTATTCTAACCAGGGCGACAGATACAGTGACGGCTGATTGGTGCAACGTGGGTGTTATTGTAAATTGTATATGGGAATAAATTTGTTAAAATTATTTACCCTATGTTTACCTATTTCTGCTCCTCACGTTGAATAATAAGAAGCACGTGGTGTCAGCAGCCGAGAATAACCGATGGTATAAAGTTAAAAAACTTGCATTTACGATGTGAGATAACGTGTATATATTTAGTAGTTCACAAAATGTCCCTGTACGGTAGTGGGGGCATGGCATGATATGTGGATGTTTGTATCGTAATACTTCCAAATCAAAGGAAGAACATGATGTTTTTAAAAGCATATTGCTGGTTTGCTAGAAACTGCACCTGAGACCCCTGTAAATTACGGTGACTGTTATAATCTTATAGTAATTTGTCTTCTTCATCTCATAACATTTTATTTAACATCTGTTGAGACAGGTACCCCCTTTTGTCAGTAAATAGGAGACTGCATTAAACTACATTAAGTATTAATAACGGAACAGAATGGCAACGGAAGTTCAGTGTAGAATAACTAGTGTCACGTCTTGCGGGAATCGTGGGTAGGGAATAGCGCGCTGGCCACTCGTTCCTAAGTCCCGGCGCGTATTCTCGAGCGTGAGCAGACTGCCGTATTCTTTACCAAAGTAAGCGCGGATGCACCTGGCGGGAATAAACTTTTTTCATATGCGAAGGGACGGCAAATACGAACACAAGATTTCCAACAAGTTTTCTACTCAGAGCAGAGGAAGTGCGACAGTATTTTTCATTTACTCGTATAGCGTAGGTACATTATAAAATATACCTCCAATGCTTCTTCTGGCTAACAAAGAATGACGTCAACGATGTCAGAATTTTTGCTAATAATCGTGCGTTTTGTTGGCGAGAAACACATTATTCTGAGATGGGAATATTGATTATTATTTGATATTAAATGGAGAATGCGTTCATCAGACTTTGTCTCATGAATCTTTGTTCTCATCGTGGCGGATGGCCGTTAGTTTGCAACCACATTTCTTTCTGGGTAAAGCGTTCGGTTTCTTGCCATGTTATTCAACATTTCTTTCAAGATGCGAAAACGAGCTGGTTTATTACGTTGACAAATCCAAATAACTCCGGAAGAGTGCATTTATTTATTCGTATTTTAGCGTATCACATTCCCTTTCAATCGTAACGAGACTAGTCTGTTGTAGAATAAGTAGTTCTCTTCCTCCATATTCGAACAGGCTGAGGCGTTCAAACTGAAAGACGGTAGAAGGGGTCTTCCACTTTGAGCATTAGCCTTACAGTCCAGCTGACCTCCATAGTGCCAAGCAGCGTCAGTACGTCCTACAGTAAACATTACTCACTGGAGTCCGTCACAATTAGTTATGTGTCTTTTTGATGCCTCATCAGATTTAATAGTAGTTGTTACATACTTGTGTGAGAAAATTCAGTATTAAAATGACGGTGATACTGGAGTTTTAACTTCTGACTATAGGCAGCTTTTTTTTAAATTAGAGCTTTCTCTTCCTGGTAATGAAATTCTTTTTTCGTTCTCGCGTGTTTATCTTAGCATAATATCATGAGGTCCTCGCTAGTTAAGGAGTTGATTATGTTCCAATATTCAAAACTCGCGCTCAATGAAATTTACAGAGACTGATCCGCTGACTGTCATATAACAGACACTGGCCTTTTCCTCCGTTACTAGCTGACTGCTTGCTGAAAATTCTCGATGGTTTTCATATCGACTGTTTGATAAGACAGTTCCTATGTTCAGATTACACTAGGTTTCATGCACTAGGCTTTCAAGATGTCGCATGGAGTATTCATGGGAACAGAGACAACTGTTGCTGCCAACTCATTCAATCTTTTGGATGCGCTTAATTCTTGGTGATATGTCTGTTCCAATGTCAAACTCCAAGAGGAAATAGTCGCTGGGAGCTACACCTGTACTGAATGTCAGTCGTTCCTATGAGCCTGCCCATACATAGGCAAAGGAAACGATCTTGCAGACACATGTGAACGTCTTTTGAGGAACAAGAGTGTGCACCAAGTTACATAATGAGAAGATGTGGAATGTTGTCTCACTGAGCAGTTATTGGTAATAATAATGTTACAGTGTTTACAGATACTTTTCATCTCTCCTCTTTGTCCGGGAAAGGAAGAAGGCATGATTTTCCATCGAGGAGGAGATCATTAGAGACACAGCACAAGCACGATCGGGAAATGATGGTATTTGCGACTTAATGTCTCACAACAGATTATATCTGCGTAACCAGAGGTTCTGCTGCACTTCAGTCAAATCATCCCAAATTCAACACGAAGTTAATCTAAGCCGCACATAGAGAGTGGCCTATGCGTCTGGCTGACCCTACATTACGAGAGTTGTGAGTAACCCCGGATTCTGTACCAAGTGACAGCACTTGTCACGGCTTTTTCTGTGTTTCGTTTTGGCGGCTGCATCTTAGCCTATACCATAGATGCTGGGACATGAAATACAAAAAGACGACTCATTGCTGACAATGTCAAGACAGCGTCGCAAATGGCAGGCCGACTCCTGCGTCAACACGCAAGTCACGTAGGGGACCGGCAGGGCGTTGTGGTTTTTGTTTCAAGTGTCGGCGTCTTCCATAACCGGCAGTAATTTATGCTGAAGAGTGCGACCTTTAATTTCATGCGTCAGCGTGAAGGCGATTTCGTGACAGCGGCACGTCTAAAATTCTCTCGCGTTTGCCAGCTTTCTGCATCAAGAAGTCGATTCCTCGCATCGTGCACGCCCATGGAAACTTAAAGCCTTGGCCTTTCAGGATAAACTTCACAATTACTTGTCAGTGAGCGAATTCGTACACAGTGACTGAAGACACTGGAACATGACCAAATTATTCACACTTTGGGGAATGTCCAATGAACAGTTGTCCAGAGTACAATTTCATACACATTTAGAATGAATGACCTGTCAAAATGGCCTGTTGTTTGGCTAGCCACTGGAATCATATGAAACATTAGCATTTCGAAGTACAAACTTTGACCTAAACAAAACCGTAATTTAAGATGTGGACTTCAGCGTGAAGACTGGTTTGACGTAACTCTCCATCCTCGTGTATCCTGTGCAAGCCTCTTCAGCCTTGCTTAACTACTGTAACCTGTATCAATTGGACTGGTTACTGGTTCAAACGGCTCTGAGCACTATGGGACTTAACTTCTGAGGTCATCAGTCCCCTAGAACTTAGAACTACTTAAACCTAACTAACCTAAGGACATCACACACATCCATGCCCGAGGCAGGATTCGAACCTGCGACCGTAGCGGTCGCGCGGTTCCAGACTGTAGCGCCTAGAACCGCTCGGCCACAGTGGCCGGCGACTGGTTACTGGGATCAATCCTCTGTCTCCATCTACAATACCACCTCTCTCAAACACACAGTTATTTCCGTAGTCAAACTGACAATTCCATGATGCCTCATGATTTGTCCTATCAAACCCTCCTTTAGTTAAGTTGTGCCATAAATTTCCTTGCCCCGCGAATCGATTCAGTATTTCCACGCTCTAATTTTCCGAATCCTTTTATAGCACCATATTTCAAAAAATCCTGCTGTCTTCTTGTCTGAACTATTTATCATCCACGTTCCACTATCGTGCAAGAATACACCCCAGACTGAGAATTTCCTAACAATTAAATTTATATTAAATATTAAGAACTTTCTCGTTTTGAGAATTTTTTTTCTTGCTGTTGCCCGTCCGCATTTTATATCCTCTGTGCTTCGGCAAACATCAATTATTTTGATGTCCACATAGTAAAACTCATCCACTGATTTTAGTGCCTCATTTTCTGATCTAATTCCCTCAGCATCGCCTGATTTCATTCTACTACCTACCATGCCATTTCATTACCCTTGTTTCCACTTTTGTTGACCTTCATATCAATGGTAATGGCTCTAGCAGTATGGGACTTAACATCTGAGGTAGTCATCAGTCCCCTAGACTTAGAAATACTTAAACCTAACTAACCAAAGGACACCACACACATCTATGCCCGAGGCAGGATTCGAGCCTGCAACTGTAACAGCAGCGCGGTTCCGGACTGAAGCGCCTAGAACCGCTCGGCCACAGCAACCGGCTGACGTTCATATTAAAACCGCTTTTCAAAACATTATCAGTTACGTTTAGCAGGTCTTCCAAGTCCTTTGCCGTCTCTCACAAAGATACAAAATAAAAAAAAATGGCTCTGAGCACTATGGGACTTAACGTCTAAGGTCATCAGTCCCCTAGAACTTAGAACTACTTAAACCTAACTAACCTAAGGACATTACACACATCCAAGCCCGAGGCAGGATTCGAACTTGCGACCGTAGCACAAAGTTACAGTATCATCGCCAGACCTCAAAGGCTTTATTTCTTCTGCCTCAATTTTAATTCCGTATCCAAATTTCTCCTTGGTTTACTTCACTGCACGTTCACTGTGAAGATGGAATAACTTTGAGGATAAGCTAAAGCTCTGTATCATTCTCTTTCCAATTACTGCTTCCTTTTCATGCCTTTCAACTCGTACAGTTACAGTCTGGTTTCTGAAAAAGTTGTATATAGCCCTTTGGTCTCTGTATTTTATGCGCGTTACGTTCAGAGCACCAAAGAGCATATTTCGCTCAAGAGTATCGAAAGTGTTCTCGAAATCTGCAAAAGGTATAAACATAAGTTTGCCTTCCTTCAATCTGTCTTCTAAGATAAGTCGTAGGACCAGGGTTGCCTCGTATGTTCTATTTCTTCGTACCGAAAACCGATCATATCCGAGGTCGACTTGTACCAGTCATATATTTCTATTCGATCTGTGGCAATATCTTGCAAGTATGACTTACTATGCTGATGTTTCGGTAGTTTTGGCATCAGTCAGTACCTTCCGTTTTTGGAATAGGAATCATTAAATTCTTCTTTGAGTCAGTTTCCTGCATATCTCGCGTATCCCGCATACCATGTCGAATAGTTCTGTCATGATATGTTCTCCAGAGGATCTCAGTTATTCTGAGGGCATGTCATCTACTCCTGTGGTCTTCTTTCCAATTAGGTCTTTCAGTGCACTGTCAAAGGCTTTTCGCAGTATCGCATCTTCCATCTCATCTTCATGTGCTTCCTCTCCCCTTTCTATAATACTGTCTCGATGTTTGTGTCCCTTTTATAAAACTATATATTCCATTCTCCTTCCATCCTTTCCAAGCTAAAGATAATAGTACGAAATAATGAAATTTTACCTTAGCCCTCCAACACGCCAACGACAAGTCAGCATTTCGAACTTAACTAAGGTCCGACAAATAGTACCATAAATATATCCGCGGTAAGCCAGGTGAATATGTTTCCTTCAATTATTTTTCTTCTTCAAAGCTCTTTCAGTGTTGTCAATATATCCGAGGAGACTTCAAAAAGTTACACATGTCATCCCATGCGAAGACCATTTAGCAACAAGTGTGGCCCATTTTCCAGTTTTCTCATAAACAGATCAAAATTTCCCAGTGAGGGGTCCATACACGATTATACTAAAACTGAACTATTTTTCAGTATTAATTCACAAGCACACACTTCTATGTGCTGATCACTGCAAAATGTACTAGTTTCAATGTTTTGAACTTGTGTTCTGTTTTAGTGCACCTAACAACTCCTCCACAGGATGGTTATCTTCGCCAAACTCTTTGGATTTTCCGAATAGGCAACAAGTCTTTTACCTCATTGCTCAGTCCTCTAATATTTTGATGAAATAAGCTTACCTTAATTTTCTGTGCTTTTTAAGCATTTTGTGGGGCTCTTCTGTTATTTTGAGCCGGCCACTGTGGCCTAGCGGTTCTAGGCGCTTCAGTCCGGAAATGCGATGCTGCTACGGTCGCAGGTTCGAATCCTGTCTCGGGCATGGATGTGTGTGATGTCCTTAGGTTAGTTAGGTTTAAGTAGTTCTAAGTCTAGGGGACTGATGACCTCAGATATTAAGTCCCATAGTTCTTAGAACCACATGAATTTATTTTGATTTGTTTCAAAACAGGATTTCTGAATTAGGATTCCAACCTAAAAAGATGCCCCTCTGTCACCAGTAACCGTAGGGAGCTCAGCCTACCTATCTTTCCCTCTCGTACTCAGTTGTAAGCTGTGTCTAGTACATCGCCATCTCCCGTATGTAGCAACAGGCGCTGCATTAATTCAGCAGTGTTAACATGGCTCACGGTAGTGTTGGCCCAGGGCTGGTCGTGTGGCTCCTCGAAGCTCACATCTGTGTGTGTAGTTGCTACTTCTATTATACCCAGGCCACCCCTAATGCTATAATTACTGTTCTCAGCCAGGCTATTCCCCGTTCCACCTTCTTCAGTAACCTGATTATCTTTGCCGAAACTTTTGCACAAATTTCCTAGTCCTCGTCACTTGTCTAAGAATAGCATTACGATACTGGAGTGCCCATGTTATTCCGAATTACGATGCAAAGTTCCTTCGGACATTCATCCATGTCCGAAGGTACAAGCACTGCGGCTATTACAGCCGCTGTGAAATAAAAGAAATGTATTCGCAATGGTGAACATGGACAACCATTCGGAATAACACAGATACTGCAGTATCGTATTTATCCGGCTACCTCGGGCAACCGACTTTCAAGTATCTCCAATGTATGGGTATATACGTGATGGATGTACGAGTACAGGTTGTAGACACATGGTTGACGCCACATGGAAGTTTGTGTCTAGGCGTGAGTCGTCCAAAGGGTAGCCTAATGGAAAGGCGACCGCTCGCGGTAAGTGGTAAATCTGGGTTCCAGTCCTGGCCCATTCTCGTCAATCCATTATACAACTGATGGTTGTCCACGTTCGCAACTGCGAATACATTTCTTGTAAGGCTAGCATTGGCTTCATAATTCTTGTGACTTCGTTCTGTTACTAATTTTTCTTGTACTATCTGATCTACACCGCCCCATTGCTACTACCTAGCACCAATACTCTCTTTTGGTACCAACCTACTCTGAGTTTCTTAGCTAGAAGTCTGCTGCATCCTACTGTGACCTACAGCAGGATGAGGTTGTTCTCTTCCTGGTTCAGGTAATAAGTCTAATTCATTCGCTACTGTAAGCTCAAAGGCAGATGAAGAAGTTTAAGAACTGTTCCCCTTTCACCCGCTGGTTGCTACCTTTACCCATTCCCTACGACGTTTTCCCCCTTCACTCTAACTAGTTCAAATTCCGCGTGTTCCAATTCAGCCTGAAGAGCATAAATCTTTGCCTCTCGGTCAGTAATTCTCTTGTCTTTTTTGCGTAGCCTATAGTTCCATGGAACAGCCTCGCTGGGTTTCTCATTCATTTCCCCACTACATTCACCCAAATGAAATTCAAACCTACAGTATCCGCATAACACTCCCTCGCTGAGTATCCCACAGCAACACCCACACTTATCGTATATTGCAACACCGACTACACGCTTTAATACAAAATTAAATTGTGGTATCACATATCGATACCAACTTCCTGGCGTATTACAGTTGGCAACGGAATTGCAAGTTCCCGTCCAACACAGATAGCGATCGCATGGAATCTGGAGCACACTTGCTGCGCCACACCTCCCTTCAGTTCTGGAGTAAGAGCGCCTTCTTCCGCCATAATGCAAGATGGCCGACGGTAGCGACTCAGCACACTCGCGCTTGGAGCCTTACACATCACAAAACGCACTTTACACTACACGAATTTTCGTTATTTACGATCTGCAAGTATTAGACGTACTGGTTGGGGCTTTCAAATGGATGATATAACTTAAAAAATTAATTATTTCCGCTTACAGCAAGAACTCAGCACTCACTTAACTGCAGTATCTGTTATTTAACTTATTCACAACAGTAGCTAACTTTACTTTCTGTTAACAGACTATTAATGCAAAATTTTCTGTAGATCTGATGTAATTAAATTTTCCATGAGACATTCGAGTCTCAACTTTGTCAGCGATAATGATACGTAGAAGCTGAACAAATAAATTAAAGTTTGTGCCACAGCTGGAAATTGGATCTGAATCTCCTTGCTTACTATTCAGGTGGTCTAGCCGTTACACCACAGTATCAAAATACTAGGTAGCACATCTGCACAGATTAGTCTAGTCCAGTGCCCTCCCTAACGTGAACTTAGGGAGGGCGCTGCACTAGGGTAGTCCATGCAGCTTGTAACACCTCCGTTTATTTATCCCGACCTGATCTGGAATTATTATGGGTGGAGGTTACACTCAACAACCGAGCTGGGTTAATAATTGGCTCCTTTTACCGACCTCCCGACTCAGCAGCGTTAGTGGCAGAACAACTGAGAGAAAATTTGGAATACATTTCACATAAATTTCCTCAGCATGTTATAGTCTTAGGTGGAGATTTCAATTTACCAGATATAGACTGGGACACTCAGATGTTTAGGACGGGTGGTAGGGACAGAGCATCGAGTGACATTATACTGAGTGCACTATCCGAAAATTACCTCGAGCAATTAAACAGAGAACCGACTCGTGGAGATAACATCTTGGACCTACTGATAACAAACACACCCGAACTTTTCGACTCTGTAAGTGCAGAACAGGGAATCAGTGATCATAAGGCCGTTGTAGCATCCCTGAATATGGAAGTTAATAGGAATATAAAAAAAGGGAGGAAGGTTTATCTGTTTAGCTAGAGTAATAGAAGGCAGATTTCAGACTACCTAACAGATCAAAACGAAAATTTCTGTTCCGACACTGACAATGTTGAGTGTTTATGGAAAAAGTTCAAGGCAATCGTAAAATGCGTTTTAGACAGGTACGTGCCGAGTAAAACTGTGAGGGACGGGAAAAACCCACCGTGGTACAACAACAAAGTTAGGAAACTACTGCGAAAGCAAAGAGAGCTTCACTCCAAGTTTAAACGCAGCCAAAACCTCTCAGACAAACAGAAGCTAAGCGATGTCAATGTTAGCGTAAGGAGGGCTATGCGAGAAGCGTTCAGTGAATTAGAAAGTAAAATTCTATGTACAGATTGACAGAAAATCCTAGGAAGTTCTGGTCTTACGTTAAATCAGTAAGTGGCTCGAAACAGCATATCCAGACACTCTGGGATGATGATGGCATTGAAACAGAGGATGACACGCGTAAAGCTGAAATACTAAACACCTTTTTCCAAAGCTGTTTCACAGAGGAAGATCGCACTGCAGTTCCTTCTCTAAATCCTCGCACAAACGAAAAAATGGCTGACATCGAAATAAGTGTCCAAGGAATAGAAAAGCAACTGGAATCACTCAACAGAGGAAAGTCCACTGGACCTGACGGGATATCAATTCGATTCTACACAGAGTACGCGAAAGAACTTGCCCCCCTTCTAACAGCCGTGTACCGAAAGTCTCTAGAGGAACGGAGGGTTCCAAATGATTGGAAAAGAGCACAGGTAGTCCCAGTCTTCAAGAAGGGTCGTCGAGCAGATGCGCAAAACTATAGACCTATATCTCTGACGTCGATCTGTTGTAGAATTTTAGAACATGTTTTTTGCTCGAGTATCATGTCGTTTTTGGAAACCCAGAATCTACTATGTAGGAATCAACATGGATTCCGGAAACAGCGATCGTGTGAGACCCAACTCGCGTTATTTGTTCATGAGACCCAGAAAATATTAGATACAGGCTCCCAGGTAGATGCTATTTTCCTTGACTTCCGGAAGGCGTTCGATACAGTTCCGCACTGTCGCCTGATAAACAAAGTAAGAGCCTACGGAATATCAGACCAGCTGTGTGGCTGGATTGAAGAGTTTTTAGCAAACAGAACACAGCATGTTGTTATCAATGGAGAGACGTCTACAGACGTTAAGGTAACCTCTGGCGCCGGCCGAAGTGGCCGTGCGGTTAAAGGCGCTGCAGTCTGGAACCGCAAGACCGCTACGGTCGCAGGTTCGAATCCTGCCTCGGGCATGGATGTTTGTGATGTCCTTAGGTTAGTTAGGTTTAACTAGTTCTAAGTTCTAGGGGACTAATGACCTCAGCAGTTGAGTCCCATAGTGCTCAGAGCCATTTGAACCATTTTAACCTCTGGCGTGCCACAGGGGAGTGTTATGGGACCATTGCTTTTCACAATATATATAAATGACCTAGTAGATAGTGTCGGAAGTTCCATGCGGCTTTTCGCGGATGATGCTGTAGTATACAGAGAAGTTGCAGCATTAGAAAATTGTAGCGAAATGCAGGAAGATCTGCAGCGGATAGGCACTTGGTGCAGGGAGTGGCAACTGTCCCTTAACATAGACAAATGTAATGTATTGCGAATACATAGAAAGAAGGATCCTTTATTGTATGATTATATGATAGCGGAACAAACACTGGTAGCAGTTACTTCTGTAAAATATCTGGGAGTAAGCGTGCGGAACGATTTGAAGTGGAATGATCATATAAAATTAATTGTTGGTAAGGCGGGTACCAGGTTGAGATTCATTGGGAGAGTGCTTAGAAAATGTAGTCCAGCAACAAAGGAGGTGGCTTACAAAACACTCGTTCGACCTATACTTGAGTATTGCTCATCAGTGTGGGATCCGTACCAGATCGGGTTGACGGAGGAGATAGAGAAGATCCAAAGAAGAGCGGCGCGTTTCGTCACAGGGTTATTTGGTAACCGTGATAGCGTTACGGAGATGTTTAATAAACTCAAGTGGCAGACTCTGCAAGAGAGGCGCTCTGCATCGTGGTGTAGCTTGCTCGCCAGGTTTCGAGAGGGTGCGTTTCTGGATGAGGTATCGAGTATATTGCTTCCCCCTACTTATACCTCCCGAGGAGATCACGAATGTAAAATTAGAGAGATTAGAGCGCGCACGGAGGCTTTCAGACAGTCGTTCTTCCCGCGAACCATACGCGACTGGAACAGGAAATGGAGGTAATGACAGTGGCACGTAAGGTGCCCTCCGCCACACACCGTTGGGTGGCTTGCGGTGTATAAATGTAGATGTAGATGATCGAATAGCAGCCCAATAATTATTATTAATGTGACCGTGTACCTAATGGGGCTAGCAATCGGAATTGAATTGACTGCTACGGAAGTTGTTAATTTCCAGTTCGCCCTTCTCAATTCTGTAATAATGAAATGTCTGGTAACAAGAAAAACACCAACACAGTTTCACTAATTACGAACCTATATTCGTCTCAAAAACACAAAAAGGAGGAGACAGCCACTGCCTTCGTCATACATATCTAATTACGGCTAATCTCAGCACAGGCTTTTTCATTTTCCATTATCATCACACTCTAATCCATCACTGCATCCAACACTGCAATCCAACACTGAAATCCAAGGTGATGCCGGCGCGGTAGACGCGAAACCAAAATATCGGCACTAGAAATGTCACTGACTACTTCCGTAATGATACTTCTTCACTTTCCCGGTATTATTTCTAGTACAAAGGGGTCTAACCACGGCGATGGCGACTCCCTTCTCCGTTAAAGCCTTGCATTACAACAACTAGCCTCCACACACCTCTACCCGCAACATGGCACTCGCTCAACTCCACACTCGCTCTCACTCTCGCAACACGACACAATCGATTGTTCGCCCTATCGACCTGTGCCGAGTGCAAATTTATAGTAAGGGCCTACAGACCCCTTACATCCCCGCCCTCAGAAACTTCTTTGGAGCCTCTGGCGTAAATGAATCGGCAAAGAAATTAAATATTATTACATCTGAACAAAACACACAGTGTAAATAATTAATGAAATTACAATTCACCAAATAATCCCTCGACTCAGGTAGTGGGCTGCCTCCACTATAATTTTCTACAAAAGGTTATTACATCTCACAAACATGGCATTGACCAAATCACAATTTTTTATCAAGCAGCAATAATCCTCTATAGTCCATATTGAATGTCACACACAACATACAATCAAAAATTATTACGTGAACACATGACATATTATATTACAAATTAGTTGTTACAGGTTTTTACACCCATTCTCAGGTAATCGTCGATATGAAATCTGAAGTTCTAGTTATAATACATCAGAAAATACAATGCAAATAAACATTCCCCTTTTTCAAATGTCCGTTTAACAACTAAATGTTCTAAACATGTTTTAGTAGGTTTATTCTGGTCCTTGTCGTTCTCACTCCTGACCGGACCTCATCTGGAGTGTCATTCAGTTTTCCGGTCTCTCCGCCTCTTCTATATGCACTGTGTCATTCATTCGCCTATCCCTTCCTCTCTCATGATCTCTTGGTTCTTCACTCCTTCTCCAATCATTTCTCCATTGCCGTTCACCACCATGGTTCCTATACTTATGGCCACCACCTCTTCCTCTATAATCAGACGTATTATTAGAATGATTCCTTTGGTCACTACTTCCCTCTCGGTTTTGATCATTAGCTTGATTGTGTTCCTGTGATCGAACAGATTCCAACTCTTCCAGTATCTCCATCAAGGCCTCCCTATCTTTAATTAGGCTCCCGGATACAGTTTCTTGCATTCTCCGGCTCAGTCTTCTTTTTATCGCTGATATCATTATGTCATCACTCAGGGGTTGTTCCAAGGTCTCGTTCAATTCCCACAAATGTTCGGCAAACTCTCTGTGTTCCTCTCCATGTATTAAGTGACTTGCGGTGTAGTAGGTCCTCAAGTGCTGCACACTGATGACTTTTGGACCAGTATTTCTTCAAGAATTCCACTTCAAACTGATCATAACTAGTAGTCCCTTTCTTCTTCCTGACTCCCCAAGTGAAGGCCTCACCTTCCATCCTATCTATTGCAAATTGAATATTGTCTGTGTCTTTGAAATGTGCTGGGAAAACTCCTTTTAACCATTTCATAAATATCATTGGGTGCAACCCTCCTTTTGGTTTAAACTTCTGCCCTGTATTATTCTGGACGTACCGATTATCACTGCTCATAAAGGTAACGACTCTACCTTCCCCAACGGTTAAAGTGGCATTGCTAATTCGTTTATCAATTTCTTCTGTCTTGCTCTCCAATTGTTGCACTCCATGTTGTAATTGCCTGACCTCCATTGCAACCCTCTTGTTATCCTCTTCTTGTTGCACGGCTATAGCATTTCTCAGATTGACAGCCAGTTGGTTTTGTCTATCTCCTATCCCCTTAACCGCATCATTGCATTGTTTCTGCATCTGCGTCACCTCGGCGATTCGATGATTGCAATTTGTTTCCACTTCGGTGATCCTTTCTCCCAATTCGGCTTTAGTCTCTTCAATATCTTCTTCTATCTTTTTTGTTAACTTTCCTTCCATCTTCTCCACGTCTCCCTGGACTTGGTCTAAGCTCTTCTGTAGCTTACTCTCTCTCTCGTTGATGTCCATCTTCAGTCGTTATTGTAACTCCAGCATTTCCTTCTTCAGATTATATTCTATCTTCATTTGCGATGTTTTGATCTCTTGTGCTAGGGTCTCCTTAAATGATTTTTCTAAGCTTTCTCTAGTTTCTTGTAAACCTTTCTCTAATGATTTGCGGAATATTTCTTCCCTTTCTCTAGTTTCTTGTAAACTTTTCTCTAATGATTTGCGGAATATTTCTTCCCTCACTTCTGTTGCCTTGGTTTCCTTTAACAAGTCTGCTAACATCGACCGTATATCCTCACCCTCTGAAACTGGCTTATCTCTCGTCGTTTGCCCCGGTGCCTCAGGGTAACTAGTTGAATGTGCTAATGGGCTTTCTAATGACAATCCATAATCACTGATTCCTGAATCGTCTCTGTCTTCCTGTCCTATCCCTTTCCTTTCAGTTACTGCCTCACAAACCCCCTGCTTATCTTCAGTAGACATGTTTGGTTTATTTTTAATGCACAGGCAAGTAATGTAAAATAACCTCTAGTAACCCAAAACACTCCTAATTATCGCGAAACTAATCAAACAGTAACTGCAGTATCTTCAGTTAATCCCAAAATTGATACAATACGTATGAGTACTGAACATAACGACTCTCAAAACCTAATAATTCCAAATATCAATTTTCACATACACAGTTTATGTAAAATGTTTTAAATAAGACAAATCACACCATTCATTAAATCTATAAAAATAAAATCCCCAAAAACAATGAGCATATCTGTATAATCACCATTTAGACAGCGCAGCATGCATCAATAAGTATGCTATATTTCAGAGTATGTTTCGCAAACTTTTCGGAAATTACTGTAATTGGGCACTTCTCCTAAGGTGAAACACAGTTTAAAACGTTTATTTATAGTGAAGACAGTATACTGCAATTTAATGTTATGCTAACCAGTTGTCTTCACTCACCAACTCACGTTATCACGAGTTGCGGTGTTTTGACGTTTGAAGTGGGCTTGACGCTGTACTGCCGCGTGAAGTCACGCTGAAGATCTGTGACGAGTCGTCGTAGTTCTCAGTTGGCCACTCCGTGGCGCTGCAGGCGGGCATAGTTTGTAATTCGGCCACTAGATGCCGGGTTGGCGCTCGGTGTCTCGAAGTCGCGCTGATCGCTGTCAGTGCAGTGCGTCTGCGCCTGACCTACTTCTTGCACAGGTAGTTGGGATGACGTGTGAAATCACCTCGCGGATTGATGCTCTTTGGCGCAGCTGCTGCACGGGTCTGCGTGACGTCATTTAACAATTGCGTCGCCACATAAATTGTCGCCTGCATAACAGTTTATGGGTCCACATGAATTTGCTCGATTTTCATTATTCAAAAAGCAATTTCGATCATAACATTACTACTAAACACTTCTTTAAAGCTTTCGTGACGAATTCTTAGCTCATTTTGTTATGGTAATGTTCACACGTATCTTTCTTTGGTGTTCTCTTTTCACAGCTTTTCGCGCGGATTTACGCGTTTGCACATTATAACACAGTTTATTGACACTATTACTCTTATCTAATATGGCGGAAAAACAGTTTATTCACAGTCGTAAGATGCTATTACTTCGTATTGTTCAAAATGCACTGTTTCTTGTCGCGATTTTAAAGTTTATACTCTGTCTTCATCCGAAATTGAAAAATATTTTCTCGCATTAAGCAAGATAAAATTACCTATTGTTCTTTCTATTCGTCCGAAGATTGCACTTGTCCTTTCACAGTAAGCCAAGGTGTAACACCTTCGTTATTTATCCCAAACTGATCTGATCGAATAGCAGCCCAATAATTATTATTAATGTGACCGTGTACCTAATGGGGCTGGCAATCGGAATTGAATGCTATGGAAGTTGTTACTTTCCAGTTCGCCCTTCTCAATACTGTAATAATGAAATGTCTGGTAACAAGAAAAACACCAACACAGTTTCACTAATTACGAATCTATATTCGTCTCAAAAACACAAAAAGGAGGAGACAGCCACTGCCTTCGTCATAAATATCTAATTACGGCTAATCTCAGCACAGGCTTCTTCATTTTCCATTATCATCACACACTAATCCATCACTGCATCCAACACTGCAATCCAACACTGCAATCCAAGGTGATGCCGGCGCGGTAGACGCGAAACCAAAATATCGGCACTAGAAATGTCACTGACTACTTCCGTAATGATACTTCTTCATTTTCCCAGTATTATTTCTAGTACAAAGAGGTCTAACCACGGCGATGGCGACTCCCTTCTCCGTTAAAGCCTTGCATTACAACAACTAGCCTCCACACACCTCTACCCGCAACATGGCACTCGCTCAACTCCACACTCGCTCTCACTCTCGCAACACGACACAATCGATTGTTCGCCCTATCGACCTGTGCCGAGTGCAAATTTATAGTAAGGGCCTACAGACCACTTACAAGCTGTATTACGTATTCTGGTCTGGCGGTGTTATGTCCAGCACACTTTCTTAATAAGCAAAGACACCTGGGTTCAAGTTGTGGCTGTAGTACAAATTTTAATTCATTTCTTCAGCTAGTATCACTATTGTTGCAGAAATTTCCAAATCAAACAACTTTATATTTGCCCTATTTTCTGGAAATATGAACTTAAAAATGAATGGACGCATTCTACTTAATTTGCTGGAAAAAATTACAACAAGTGAACCCGATTTTCTAAGTTAACTGAGCCGAAACGTAAACAGAAATGCGATACAATCCAACTTCACAATCTTTTCGGGTTTTCTGGAATAATACATAAATAAAAGTGATTCATTTAATAGTAAACTTAAAAAAACTACTCTAATACACATATTTAATGCGTAACTTTCACTAAACTAGCTGTTAATACAATCTACACAACTTACTCTTACGAGAGCGCAAACACTCTTAAGTCTCGCTTGGCGCAGGGCTGCCTACGTGTCTTCCTCTAATCTGACCTGTTGGGCATCCAAAAAAGTCGAGAATTACTCAAGAGTGGGTTGCACAGGTGACCGTACGCGGTCTCCCTTGTAGACGAGCTACACTTTCCTAGCATACACTCAGGTCGACCAATCGCCTCCTGTACGTGCGACCATATGTGCTCATCCATTTCATGTCGCTTGACAACGTTAGGCCTAGATATTTCATCGGCGTGACTATGACAAGTAAGACACCACTAGTACAGGGTTCGAACATCAAAGGATTGTTTTTCCCATACATCTGCATTAACTTACATTTTTGCTAATTTAAGGCAGCCTGCCATTTACCGTATCCAAATAGAAATTATATCCGATTCAACTAATATGCTCCTACAGTCCCTCAAAGGTGACACCTGCCCATACATTACGCTCTTGTGTTAATATTTAACTACTACATAACAATTACACCCAAAATCATGTACAGTCCACCAGCCCACTTTACATGTTCTAGCTTTTACAGGCCTCTGCTATTTTCCCGTATATTGCTCCTTCAAGCGCCAGCTTAACGTTATTCTGGGTGCCGTAGGCCTATCAGATGTCCCTTTAACGACTTCCTTTTCCTTTAAGTGCCTTCCGTAGACTTCTTTTTCAGCCAGTTTCTTTAGCACTTCTTCATTTCGTAATGTATCCAGTTAAATATTAACGTTCTGCGATAGTACCGCACTTCGCATGCTTCCAGTTTCTTCCTCCCCGTATTCCCAGTGGTCCTCGTCTCTCTCAGTAGCTTGCTGTTCTCCAGACATGTTCCGTAACTTCTTCCTAATTTCCGCATCAATATGTGATAGCAGCAGAGCTTACTGCAGACTGCTTTCATCGCCTGTGCCAATCTTCTTCTGCTTCGGCCATCCTGTGTAATTTCTACATTTGACTGATGAAGTCATGCATTTGTAAAGCTTCCCGGGCAGATCGGGGATTTTCTCCACCCGGGGACTGGGTGGTTGTATTGTCCTCATCATTTCATCATCTCATCATCATTCGGGACGTGGCGAAACTGGTAATAGAAAGATTGGGAACGTACGGGCGCTGATGATCACGATGTTGGGCGCTCCACAAACCAGCATCATCATTTGTAAGGTAAACGACCATCCAGATTGGCATGTAGTAATCCCATGGGAACTTCTTGATCGCTAAAAAATTTATTTATAACCCGTTTCGAGTAATCACGATCATGTAAACTATGCTTTAAAAAGCCCATACAAGTGAGCTAAACAAGAAAAACTACAGTCCCATGTGCAATTGCTGTTAGTCTGACGTGCAACGTGACAAATCAATAATTTTGCAAATAACGGGAATTGGCATGAGATTGTCGTTTTTCTTCTGTTGCTCACTTGTGTGAGATTTCATAAGGATGTTTTATTCATGATGATTACTCGAAACATAACTCGAAATGCACCATAAATAAAGTTTTTAACGATCAAGACGTTTCCATGGAATACCTGCCCAATTCTGTGTAATTTTGCGTACTGTTGTTGTGGCCTTCCGTCCAAAGAGATCTTTGAAGTAGATGTCCACGCTTGTTTCCTGAGAAGCTGCATTATTTCAGTTCTTCTGCTGCTGTACTGGTCCCAACTTTGACGTTAAGGAAGTCGCTGACTTATTTACTGCTGTTCATCACCTTAGCCTTTGCCTAGTTTATGGCTAAGCTATAATTGAATTCAGACGGAATGGCTGCATCTTCTTCGAACCTTAAAATCGGTATCTATCCCACTTACACTTTTACTCCAGTAGCAAAATCTTATGCGTAATAGGGTCTCATTTTGTATACTTCCAATACACGAAGCGAAATGTAGTGTGAGGAGGGCTATGCGAGAGGCGTTTAACGAATTCTAAAGTAAAGTTCTATGTACTGACTTGGCAGAAAATCCTAAGAAATTTTGGTCTTATGTCAAAGCGGTAGGTAAATCAAGACAAAATGTCCAGACACTCTGTGACCAAAATGGTCCTGAAGCAGAGGATGACACACTAAAGGCCGAAATACTAAATGTCTTTTCCCAAAGCTGTTTCACAGAGTAAGACTGCACTGTAGTTCCTTCTCTAGATTGTCGCACGGATGACAAAATGGTGGATATCGAAATATATGACATAGGGATAGAAAAACAATTAAAATCGCTCAAAAGAGGAAAGGCCGCTGGACCTGATGGAATACCAGTTCGACTTTAAACAGAATACGCGAAGGAACTTGCCCCCTTCTTGCACCATTGTACCGTAGGTCTCTAGAAGAGCGTAGCGTTCCTAAAGATTGGAAAAGGGCACAGGTCATCCCCGTTTTCAAGAAGGGACGTCGAACAGATGTGCAGAACTATAGACCTATATCTCTAACGTCTATCAGTTGTAGAATTTTGGAACACGTATTATGTTCGAGTATAATGACTTTTCTGGAGACTAGAAATCTACTCTCTAGAAATCAGCATGGGTTTCGAAAAAGACGATCGCGTGAAACCCAGCTCGCGCTATTCGTCCACGAGACTGAGATGGCCCTAGACGCGGGTTCCCAGGTAGATGCCGTGTTTCTTGACTTCCGAAAGGTTCAAATGGCTCTGAGCACTATGCGACTTAACTTCTGAGGTCATCAGTCGCCTAGAACTTAGTCGTTTAATGCTCAAAGTAAGAGCATATGGACTACCAGACCAATTGTGTGATTGGATCGAAGAGTTCCTAGATAACAGATCGCAGCATGTCATTCTGAAAGGAGAGAAGTCATCCGAAGTAAGAATGATTTCAGGTGTGCTGCAGGGGTGTGTCGTAGGATCGTTGTTATTCACAATATATATAAATGACCTTGTGGATAACATCGGAAGTTCACCGAGGCTTTTTGCGGATGATGCTTTAGTATATCGAGAGGTTGTAACAACGAAAAATTGCACTGAAATGCAGGAGGATCTGCAACGAATTGACGCGTAGTGCAGTGAATGGCAATGGAATCTCAATGTAAAGTGTAACGTGCTGCGAATACATAGGAAGACAGATCCTTTATCATTTAGCTACAATATAGCAGGCCAGCAACTGGAAGCAGTTAATTCCATAAATTATCTGGAAGTGGGTATTAGGAGTGATTTAAAATGGAATGACCATATGAAATTCATCGTCGGTAAAGCAGATGCCAGACTTTCATTGAAGAATCTTAAGGAAATGCAGTCTGGAAACAAAGGAAGTAGGTTACAGTACACTTGTTCGCCCACTGCTTGAATACTGCTCACCAGTGTGGGATCCGTACCAGATAGGGTTGATGGAAGAGACAGAGAAGATCCAACGGAGAGCAGGGGGCTTCGTTACAGGATCACGAAAGCGTTACGGAGATGATAGATAAACTCCCATGGAAGACTCTGCAAGAGAGACGCTCAGTAGCTCGGTACGGGATTTTGTTGAAGTTCCGAGAACATACCTTCACCGAGGAATCAAGCAGTATGTTGCTCCCTCCTATGTATATCTAGCGAAGAGACCATGAGGATAAAATCAGAGAGATTAGAGCCCGCACATAGGCATACCGACAATCTTTCTTTCCACGAACAATACGAGACTGGAATAGAAGGGAGAACCGATAGAGGTACTCAAGGTACCCTCCGCCGCACACCGTCAGGTGGCTTGCGGAGTATGGATGTAGATGTATATGTATATGTAGATGTAGATGAAACCAAGTGGATACACTGTTCAGTGGCTTGCGACTCGTCCATCCTTTACCGAAATAGGTACCAGTATTTCACTAAAACCTTTTTGTGTTTGTTGCCACCTCATCTTATAAAACACTTACAATACTAAAATACTGCAATAAACCGACGTTTCGGTCGTGTTACAGCGACCTTCCTCGGGACAAACGCCTGTCAGTACCTCAGAACAACTTCTGAACTTTTATTTTAACTGAATCTTCCGTCGGTTCTTGGTAGAACAACATTATAATAAATGAAAAGCATTAGTTTGCTGTTGTTCAACAGTATTACTTTTATTGTGTTAACCGGTTTTCGACTTATAAGTTCATCTTCAGACATATACTGAGTAAATGTCTGAAGATGGCCTTCTAAGCCGAAAACCGGTTAACACAATAAAAGTAATACTGTAGAACAAAAGCAAACTAGTGCTTTTCATTTATTCTGAACTTTTATTGGTAAAACAAAGCTAGATTAAGGTATAACTAGCTGTCGACGCCACGGAGCACTATCTCAGCTGCCCAAGTACAGAGGAGTAAGAAGTCCAGCAACCACCACGGCATTCGCATAAAATACCCATGGAGAGAAAAAGAGCCAAATCAGAATATCCGTGCGGAGATCTGAGAACCAATCATCCAAAATATTAGTTCAGTGCTTTAACCACTACTACATCTGAGCTCTGTAGCTCTATGTATATCCGCATTCCCATGGAGTCGTCTTCAACTGACTCTTCTTTAATATGACGTCCACGAGTGCCGACGTGAGATCAGTATCCTGTGTATTTCATACAGAGGTGTTGCTGTGATGTACACGAAATTACTAAATTATCTTCTTTTGGCCATCGTCACTTCTCTGCTACGCTACCAATTACCCCTTCGCGTCTGCGTTTCTGGCGGTTTATCACTTCCTCCTTGGTGTTGCTATAAGCGAACTGCTTCAGTGCAGCAAATCGTCTAGGATCTGAACTCACCTCCTTCCTCTCCTGCTATTCCCCCTCCCTCCCCCCACAAACCGTTTTGAGACATTTTTAAAGCACCTCCTCGTTTCTAAATATATGTGAGATCCAGTTTCTTTTCCTTCTCTTATTGTATTCAGTAATTGTCTCTACTCTCTTAAATTTCTCAATGTATCTTCATTTTTTACTTTATCCAGCCAATTCATTCTTTTAATCCTCAACCATGCCCACGTAAGAAATGCCTCCAGCCATGCTCTATCTTTCTTCCACGTCGTCCACGTTTCAGCAATATACTCCTTGACACTCCAAACAAAACACTCTATCAGTCGTTTTATTAATCGCGTTTATTTTGATGCAAAAAATTCTCCTCTTCTTGCAAAATAGCTCTTTAACAAATGCTATCCTAGTATTAATTTGTATGCAGCACTTACAGTCACTTTTTAATCTGCTCCCTACGTGGTTAAAACTCTGTACAATTTCTAACGTTTCTCCAATACGCATTATCTTTACCCTTTTACTTCAGCCTCAAGACTACATACAATTCCTTTGCAATGGTTTTTATTCCATATCTGTTTCCTTAATCCTCAACGACTTTCACAGTTCCCTACATCTCACTTTCAGTCGCCACTAGGAGCACCATGCGGTGTGCATACCTTAAACACAATCATCATCATCGTCTTCTTCTTCTCTTTTTTTTAACTTCACCCAATTGTGTCGGTAGAAAGTGTTCAGTCACGTTCACTAATCATGGGTTTACAAGTGTAGGAGAAAGGCAACAGACTTGTTTTAGTCCTTTCCCTAATTCAGTCCAGTTGGTACTTTCTCCTCTTACCCTCACTGACGATTTTCGATACAAGTGTTTGTAAGTTGCATACTTTTACGATATATTCTCCTCTTCCTCATCAACTCACATTATCAAATCCAATCCGTATACAAGTCTCTTCTCTTCTCAATAGCCCAGTCTTCCAAATTTCACAATATTCCTGTTTTCATCACTCGTGCTTGTATTCCTTCTAAACCCAAACAGCTCCTCAGCCAAACTCTGTTTCATTATGAAATGATAATTGAATCGACACCCTAGCTGCAAACAGGCGTTGATATACATCATTGGGGTCATGATGAAAATACGTCCCCTACCGGGACTTGAACCTGCGATCTCCTGCTTACATGGCAGACATACTATCCATCTGCGCCACCGAGGGCACAGAGGACAGTGCGCCTGCAGGGACTTATCCCTTGCGCCGGCCAGAGTGGCCGTGCGGTTATAGGCGCTACAGTCTGGAACCGCGTGAGCGCTACGGTCGCAGGTTCGAATCCTGCCTCGGACATGGATGTGTGTGATGTCCTTAGGTTAGTTAAGTTTAAATAGTTCTAAGTTCTAGGGGACTGATGACCACAGTAGTTAAGTCCCATAGTGCTCAGAGCCATTTGAACTTATCCCTTGCACGCCCCCTCCCCCCCCCCCCCCCCCCGTGCATAATTAGCTTTCCAGCCCTTAACGAACTTTGTCTACGTGTAAAAAGAGGCAATCTGTCCTGTGCTTATTGCATTTCTTGCATCCGTGCTTCTTTGGTGCTGGAATCATTACCATTGTTAAATGTCCCGTGGGTATTGGCCACTGTCAAATATTTTGTTGCATAACGTCAATATTTGTCTTATCGCTCCTAGGTTCAAACACTTGCGTATTTCTCATCGTACCGTAACTGCACCTACGTCTTTTAAGTTTTTCATGGCAACTGTTACACTCTTTACTTCCTAGATTATGATCGGTAGACCTTTCTCGTCATCATCCACATCGTACCAGGTCGCGAGGTTATCAGATATGGGAAGACATTTTCTGGTAATAATATTCAAACGTTAATGATAGTCTACCGGAGGTCTACAGTTCTCTGTTTATTATTTGGGGATCTAGTATAAAACTATACCTTTTAAAGGCGCATAAGACAGCTAGACGCAAGGCGGTTCGTGTACGACTAAATGAACACAACGGGAGAAAGAAGGAGGAAACGTCATACGACGCTTGGGAGGCAGGATTCACAGCCGTAGCTAGGGGGAAACACAACCGGCTTGAAAACCACGCCAGCGAGCAGAGTACTACCTTTCTGACGCAGACCTTCCCCCATACGAGGACGGCGGAAGGGCAGCTCCATGCGCAACTTCCCTCCTCCTTAATTACGCAGCTACTTCTTTTGTAATCTGAAGCGCCAAAAGGGCGCGTTGGAGCTTCTGCGACAGTGTCGTCTGCAGCTCGGAAAACGGCCGGGGGGGGGGGGGGAGGGGGTAGGGGTTCAGAAACAGCGTCTCGCAGCGTCAGATCGCCTTGGGTGAACTCTTCTTACTACTGCGCACTTTCTCACACTGTTAACGTACCTGCTAATTCCACTCGCATAACAGGAATATTTTCTCATTTGAGATCTAATTCTAGTGATTGATGCATAATTCATTCTAGTGATTGATGCATGTGGCCTCCAAACCTCATCTTTTCCACTGAAAGTAATTTCAATATCGTAGTATAAACTTTTCTTTAGAGCACTCTATGTATGTCAGACTCTTAGATGGTAGTTTATAGTCCTACGGCAGTGGATTACAATCTTCGCGAGTACCTAAATTCACTATTTTCAGAAAATTATCAAAAATGGTTCAAATGGCTCTGAGCACTATGGGACTAAACTGCTGTGGTCATCAGTCCCCTAGAACTTAGAACTGCTTAAACCTAACTAACCTAATGACATCACACACATCCATGCCCGAGGCAGGATTCGAACCTGCCACCGTAGCGTGAAAATTATCACCTAACATAGAAATTCAAACTCATTGTGCTACATCACCGAAATAACTAAAAGGGAATTCGATTTAATTATTAAACTAGATTTACTTTTTTAAATATTTGTAAAGTGACATGCACAGACCACTTCATGATCCTGTATCAGTTCAGTTTGTAACACGCCTGGGATTACTAATTGGTGGGGTGGTACCTTAAACTGGTTGCCGTTTCGACCGTTCTTTGACCGTGCGCCCTGTCGACACCACGTACCTGTTAATCCCGTGGCGGTCGTACTGTTCTGCTTCACACTGCTGCTGGGTTGCCTGAAATTATCTATCGAAATATGCAAGCGGGTTTAGGGGAGTCACTTAACGTCAAGCACAACACTGTCCTGCGTCTGGTACGAACATCTACATTCTGAGACGATAAGGAATCACAGGTTGCACTGTTTACATTGTAAGTCGTAAATGTTTATCCCAATTAACAATCTTGATGATTATCTGTCCACAATATCACTCAAGACGAGCGTACGCGTAACCGACATGACGCGGGTGATTGTTGATGATGCGGAAGCCGAATGACCGAACGAAAGTTCTTACGCTCGTCACACATATATCTGGTAATGGTCCTGCTTGACACTAGTAATCATATAACACTGTTCGTAAAGTTAATTTTTCAGTTTCTTAGTTCTCACTTGTACGAGCGTCCGAGTAACCGTCGCGGCGCGGCTGATGGTTGACAAATGCGGAACGCGATGACCGAACGCACGTCCTCACGCTCGCTACAAGACACTGGCACTTGGCTGCACTCTTTTATGGTAACTTATTTTTACTGATTCACATCAGTTCATTCCGGGAGACCGAACACGGCGCGGATGATCGATGCTGTGCGACACTTAACGGGAGGATACATAAATACGTTATTGACGGCATTGTTCATTTTTAATTACCTCTTGACGCGCTTTCCTCTGAAACATTTCCATATCATCACTTTACTATACTAGCACTTTCATTATTAAAACTGCAGTACAAGTTGTTGGGTGATGGGTGAAAGGTCCTCAGGTAACCAGGCGGTTTTCGAGACATCCTGTGTCTACTGTGGAGCTACGACAGAGAAGGCTTTACTCGAGTTGGGGTGGCAATTCTGGGGTAGTTTCCAGAGCCCGACTGGCTTATCTGAAGTTGTCCTTTCTGGGAGTTAACTACTCACACATGGCAACAAAGGTGTCTTAGCCCCCAAATGTCTGCTTGAGATGTAGCAAGTAGCCAAAACTAATTCAACAACATAAATCGCATGAAATATTTCTTTTTTTTAAGAAAAGCGATTTCGACAGACTTCGTTGTCATCTTCAGGTCCATAACAAAGTGCATATACATGGAATATGTCTTATAACATAGTTATTCCTCTTTGTAGACCTTAAAGAAACCAAAAAGCAAATTCAGTGATAAACCACTTAATTTTTCTTAGTCTTTGCCTTACCATTATGAAGTATATATCCTCCCATACTTATTTTATAATTAAGAGATGAATCAAATACAACAAATTGATGTGGAAATAAAAGGATGCTCTGTTACTGACACAATATTATTTTCTTTCATTATGGTTATAAAATCAAATAACTTTGCCACATTTGTTGTTGTTGTGGTCTTCAGTCCTGAGACTGGTTTGATGCAGCTCTCCATGCTACTCTATCCTGTGCAAGCTTCTTCATCTCCCAGTACCTACTGCAACCTACATCCTTCTGAATCTGCTTAGTGTATTCATCACTTGGTCTCACTCTACGATCTTTACCCTCCACGCTGCCCTCCAATTCTAAATTGGTCATCCCTCGATGTCTCAGAACATGTCCTACAAACCGATCCCTTCTTCTAGTCAGGTTGTGCCACAAGCTCCTCTTCTCCCCAATTCTATTCAATACCTCCTCATTAGCTATGTGACCTACCCATCTAATCTTCAGCATTCTTCTGTAGCACCGCATTTCGAAAGCTTCTATTCTCTTCTTGTCTGAGCTATTTATCGTCCACGTTTCACTTCCATACATGGCTACACTCCATACAAATACTTTCAGAAACGACTTCCTGACACTTAAATCTATACTCAACGTCAACAAATTTCTCTTCTTCAGAAACGATTTCCTTGCCATTGCCAGTCTACATTTTATATCTCTACTTCGACCATCATCAGTTATTTTACTCCTTAAATAGCAAAACTCCTTTACTACTTTAAGTGTCTCATTTCCTAATCTAATTCCCTCGGCATCACCCGATTTAATTTGACTACATTCCATTATCCTCGTTTTGCTTTTGTTGATGTTCATCTTATATCCTCTTTTCAAGACACTGTCCATTCCGTTCAACTGCTCTTCCAAGTCCTTTGCTGTCTCTGACAGAATTACAATGTCATCGGCGAAGCTCAAAGTTTTTACTTCTTCTCCATGAATTTTAATACCTACTGCGAATTTTTCTTTTGTTTCCTTTACTGCTTGATTGAATAACATCGGGGAGAGGCTACAACCCTGTCTCACTCCTTTCCCAACCACTGCTTCCCTTTCATGCCCCTCGACTCTTATAAATGCCATCTGGTTTCCGTACAAATTGTAAATAGCCTTTCGCTCCCTGTATTTTACCCCTGCCACCTTCAGAATTTGAAAGAGACTATTCCAATCAACATTGTCAAAAGCTTTCTCTAGGTATACAAATGCTAGAAACGTAGATTTGTCTTTCCTTGATCTTTCTTCTACGATAAGTCATAGGGTCAGTATTGCCTCACGTGTTCCAACATTTCTACAGAATCCAAACTGATGTTCCCCGAGGTCGGCTTCTATCAGTTTTTACATTCGTCTGTAAAGAATTCGCGTTAGAATTTTGCAGCTGTGACTTATTAAACTGATAGTTCGGGAATTTTCACATCTGTCAACACCTGCTTTCTTTGGGATTGGAATTATTATATTCTTCTAGAAGTCTGAGGGTATTTCGCCTGTCTCATACATCGTGCTCACCAGATGGTAGAGTTTTGTCAGGAATGGCTCTCTCAAGGCTGTCAGTAGTTATAATGGAATGTTGTCTACTCCGGGGGCCTTGTTTCGACTTAGGTCTTTTAATGCTCTCTCAAACTCTTCACGCAGTATCATATCTCCCATTTCATCTTCATCTACATCGTCTTCCATTTCCGTAACACTGTCCTCAAGTACATCGCCCTTGTATAGACCCTCTATATACTCCTTCCACCTTTCTGCTTTCCCTTCTTTGCTTAGAACTGGGTTTCCATCTGAGCTCTTGATATTCATACAGGTGGTTCTCTTATCTCCAAAGGTCTCTTTAATTTTCCTGTAGGCAGTATCTATCTTACCCCTAGTAAGATAAGCTTCTACATCCTTACATTTGTCCTCTAGCCATCCCTGCTTAGCCATTTTGCACTTCCTGTCGATCTCATTTTTGAGACGTTTGTATTCCTTTTTGCCTGCTTCATTTACTGCATTTTTATATTTTCTCCTTTCATCAATTAAATTCAATATTTCTTCTGTTACCCAAGGATTTCTACTAGCCCTCGTCTTTTTACCTATTTGATCCTCTGCTACCTTCACTACTTCATCCCTCAAAGCTACCCATTCTTCTTCTACTGTATTTCTTTCCCCCATTCCTGTCAATTGTTCCCTTAAGCTCTCCCTGAAACTCTGTACAACCTCTGGTTCTTTCAGTTTATCCAGGTCCCACCTCCTTAAATTCCCACCTTTTTGCAGTTTCTTCAGTTTTAATCTACAGGTCATAACCAATAGATTGTGGTCAGGGTCTACATCTGGCCCTGGAAATGTCTTACAATTTAAAACCTGATTGCTAAATTTCTGTCTTACCATTATATAATTTATCTGATACCTTTTAGCATCTCCAGGGTTCTTCCATGTATACAACCTTCTTTCATGATTCTTGAACCAAGTTTTAGCTATGATTAAGTTTTGCTTTGCGCAAGATTCTACCAGGTGGCTTTCTCTTTCATTTCTTAGCCCCAATCCATATTCACCTACTATGTTTCCTTCTCTCCCTTTTCCTGCTTTACAATTCCAGTCACCCATGGCTATTAAATTCTCGTCTCCCTTCAATACCTGAATAATTTCTTTTATCTCATCATACATTTCATCAATTTCTTCAGCATTATTAAAATATTTCCAAAATAGCTGTTACAGTAGCACCACTGAAGCCAATCAAATTATCGTTTTCAGTTAGAGTTCTTTCTAGTTCCTGTATAGTACTAAAATTGTAATATAGAGAGGATAATGTGGTTCATGAGTTATTGGTCCAACAAATTCAGCATTAGACTTGAAAGTTGCAGTAATATTAGTTTCTTGATTATTTTGAACAGGATAAATTTAGGAACAACATCAAGAATAGTTTTTGCCAGTTTCAATAATCTGGTTACTAAATCCAAGCACACTTCCAATACTACCTCTTATATCCATGTTTAATTAAACATTAATCTCAATAATAGTTTCATTTAAAATTTCATCCACTTTAATATGAATATTTGGCTTTTTTTGAATGAATAAATTTTTCCAAACTTTTCAAAATATATTGAGCAACAGGAATCTCTATTGTTTCTCCATCACAATGTGATTTATTATTTTTCATCTAATATTTGAAGTTATAAATGTCATATGAATATCATATAGTGAAACATTATTAAAACTTTCTTGTATAGGTACAGTCAACTTTTTTGAGGACAGACAACTTACCACTGAATTGAAAAATTAGACTCATGTATTATTAATAATTTTTTTATTTAAATGAAAATGGATTGGGGACCAAAAATAATTTCAGAGAAGAATCAAAAAATAGAAAAAGTAAGCTTTTGTTGAATTCTGTTCATGTGCTTTAAAAGATCCAAGTGGTTGTGTAAAACATCACTGTTTGATAATTATATTCTAACTCCAGAATGGTTGAATTGGAATAAGATAAATCACTTGTTTGTTTAACCAAACCAATTTTAGAGAGGATTACACAAATGTAAATCACATCTACCATGAAGCAGAATGAGATTTTCACTCTGCAGCGGAGTGTGCGCTGATATGAAACTTCCTGGCAGATTAAAACTGTGTGCCCGACCGAGACTCGAACTCGGGACCTTTGCCTTTCGCGGGCAAGTGCTCTACCAACTGAGCTACCGAAGCACGACTCACGCCCGGTACTCACAGCTTTACTTCCGCCAGTACCTCGTCTCCTACCTTCCAAACTTTACAGAAGCTCTCCTGCGAACCTTGCAGAACTAGCACTCCTGAAAGAAAGGATATTGCGGAGACATGGCTTAGCCACAGCCTGGGGGATGTTTCCAGAATGAGAAGTTTGGAAGGTAGGAGACGAGGTACTGGCGGAAGTAAAGCTGTGAGTACAGGGCGTGAGTCGTGCTTCGGTAGCTCAGTTGGTAGAATCAGAATGCATTAACTTATTAATTTTTATAAATCCACAAAAAATGTATTGATTTTTATACTTGTTAAATTTTCCCAAAATATGACCTAGAAGATCTTAAAAAAGCTAAAATAGCTAAAAGAAAAATAGAAACAATTAAAGAATTGAAAGGAGGATTGAAGTTTTGGAAAAACAATCAAGAACAGAATATGAAAAACTTAAAAGGATCCGACTATTATTGATGGAATCCAAAAATTTAAAGAAGGAACTGAAGGAGTAGGAGTAGTTTTCGACTACTGTGCTGTTGCATGTGCTGACAATATTGAAGAAAACAGAGATGCCGAAAAACAAATTGTTTGTTATTCTCATCATCAAGAATAATTTGGAGATATACAAAAATTAAACAATATGATGAAGTTAATGGGTGCTGTTATAAAAATAAAGAAGGTTATGTTAGAAAAATAAATATAATTGAAATATGTCATAGTATATCAACTATAGTGAAGACAGTTTTTGGATTAAGACCTATCATTACATTTTAATATATTGGTAAATTACCAGTAAAATCTGTTGGAGACAAATTAACAGTTGGTGATAAGACATATGAAGGGACAGATGGACTAATAAATCTGTTAACTAAAAACACATCATTATACATGAGATGGCTAAAAGACTTGGTGGTGTTTATTGATCAAATAATGCAGACATTTTGTATCATTTAGGAGCATTATGTTCTGGAAAGAATCCAAACAAAATAAAGTCAAGTGAAGAAGTTAAACATAATGAATTGATAAAAGAAACTGTTGGTGATGACTTTCTAAAATTAAGAGAATCACATTCAAATAAAGATTCAATAGAGATTTAATTGACAGATTGGCAGTTATTTATGGAGAAGATTCAGCAGGAAATAATAATAATCATTATGAAAAAGTGGGCATAACAAATGTGAACAAATAAATGTTGTGATTTTATCATCAACCATCCAAAAAGAATTCCATATTTCAATATATTTGGGATAACTCGTCACACAAATTTTGGAAAAACGAAAAATGAGTAAAAACATTAGTTAATACTGTAATTAATAAATTACCATACAAAATGCATCTCCCTGGTTATAATTAATGTGGTTCAGGAACAAAATTAGAACAAAGCAAAGCAGATAAACAACTTCAACTAACTGCAAAATAAAGAATGCATACATCTGATACTTCAATTGGAGAAAAATTAGCAGCAATTGTAGTCAGAGGAGTATTGTATGGAAAGAGAAAATTAGATATGGGTTTAGGTGTTAATGATAATGGTCAGGGACTCTAAACAATTAATCCTTATCAAAATGTATATCTATATAAATGAATAACTTCAGTACTGATTATACTCTACTATCTAGTGGCAAAACTAAACCAAAATCAATTAAAATCAAACTTAATAATAATCAATTACATTGTACTGATAATTTTTCAACTGATGCATAGAAAGGAAAGAGATGGAAACGAAGTTTCAAGAGCCCATCAGGACATAAGAAATCTGGTGGAAATTTACTCATAATATTAGGTCTACCTGAAGTGAAAAAATCATCGAATACCCATTGAATATCCAACAAAAAGAAAGAATATTCTGGAGTAAATAAACACAAAGAAGGATTTCTTCCATTACTTTTGGTGGCTTCACCACATTCAGCTGCTGCCAGTACAATAGTTGGTATAGTAGAAAACATATTAATAATTAAAAAACAGAAAGATAAAGAATTAGAAGAACAAAAGAGACATAATTTAGAAATTCAGAAAATTCAAAAATTAATCCTATATATCCTAATTCATTGAGTAGTGATGATATAGAAAAGCATACAAAAATTTAAAACCAAATACTTTAGTGATGTTTTTGTAATTGATGAATTACTTGGATGCAGTCCTAAAAGTGCATACTTCAGCTGTCACTGTCACTGTCCTAGAGAATATGAACTGGAATACGTAATTTAGATACATCTGATCATGCATGCTCGCATTGTGTCTCTTATTATAAGAATAAAATTTTAAAAAATGTGTTTGGATCATTTGGAGGAAATATTCCTATGGAAGTGGTTAAATATCTTGGATCAAGTGGGTTTGCTATTATAGACAATGAAGACAAAATTTTAATGAAGTAATTTGTGGTCATTTGTGTGTATTTGTTTTATAAACTGTTGTCAGGCAATTATAAGTTTAATAATGTTTCGAATCTAATAAATGTTTTATGGCAAGTTGATCTAGTACAAATACATCTTAGTAAACTGAAAGGAATTTAAAAAATAAATAATCGATATACATACTTATTAACTGTAATCGATGTTTTTTCAAAATATGCTTGGTCTATTCCAGTTAAAGATAGAACAAGTAAAATGTAATTGATCCTTTTGGAAAAATATTTAGAGAGAGAACTCCAAGAAATTACAAACAAGTAATGGTTAGGAATTCTTTAATAAAGATTTTCAAGAACTTACAAAAACATGTAATATTAATCAATAGTCAACTTTTACTACATTAAAACATCTGTTGAAGAAAGATCTAACATAACACTTAAAGAAAAGATGTAGAAGAGATTCATCCATGAAGGTAATAGCAAATGGAGTGGATGAGTTTAAAAATTGGTTGTGGGGACAATGACACAGCATTCAACAATATAAATGAAGCCAATAGAAGTTAATGATAGTAAAATTATAAGTCAGCTGTCACTGTAGCTAATGCTAAACATAAATATAAAGTTGGCAATAATGTTAAATTTGGTAAATGTAAAGGAATTTTTGAAAAAAGCTATACAGCTAATTGTTCTATAGCATTGTTTGAAATTGAAGCCCTGATTCATTCTAATCCAGTCACGTATAGCTTCAAGGCACTGGATGGAGAAAAAATAAAAAGAAATTTTTATGAGTATTAACTACAGAAGACAAAATATCCAGATGTGTGTCTAGTTGAGAAAGCTTTAAGAGAGAGAGGCGATCAAGTATATATTAAATGCTTGGGATTAGATAATTCACATAACAGTTGGGTTACTGAGTACACCATTATTTTATGAAAGATTTTTCTACATCTCATAAAAAATGTTATTCAGTACATCTGTTATCAAATGAAAAGTAATTTCTATAAAAATTAGTATTTCGATTAAATTCCTCTGTCATTTTATTGTACAAGTTAATCAAGCTTGTGTTATATTCTTTTCATACTATTTCTTTTCAGTTTAGAGACTATTTTCAAGCATATGTGTCAAGTTTCTAACTTTCTTGTTTGGCATCTAATCACACAGTAATCATACTCAAATTCATTATCAAATAATCATAGAATAACAAGGATGTGTTTCAAGGCAGTATTTTCAGTTGAAATTACAACATGTGGTTGCATTTCGATAATTTGTTCTACAAGCAATTCTTCGATTTAAGTTTTGAATTCTTCTCTTCTTTTCTTCAGCACATACATAGACATTTCTTTATCAATTTGTAAATCTTCAATTTGTTATTTTAAAATTTTCAGTTGTTGATTTTAGTTAATATTTACTAAGTTTTGCAATGGACCATAACACTTGTTCATAAACCTAATCTTGAAACTGTTCAGCTAAACTCATTTTTGACTTCATAATTAAAGAATATAAGCCTGCTTCATTAATAAATATAGTGTGTGGGTGTATGTTTGGTGGGGGGAGCAAATTGCAATTCCCTGTATCTTTATATATTTCTTTCTTTATTTTTCTCTAACATGATACAAAATTGCTCTTCCCAGATTCTTAAATTATAAAATTTCAGCCTCATCCTTAGCTTTGAACCAAAGTTATTCTCTATATCAATTACCACAAACATTTCTTTATTGTTATAAACAGTCCAGTTGTTATTCTAAAATATATTCATTTATGGTGCTTCTGTTCTAGTGACAGCTGAAGCAGATGTACTTGGAATTGGTTCTATTTATTTTTTTTTATTTTGTACTAATAATGGTGCAGTTTGTGGAAGAAAGCATTAATTATCACTTTGTCAGTTGTCTCATGTAAATTGTAGTTATGGATGCAAGATATTTATAGACAAAGTAATGATGTCGCAAGAACTGCGCCATAATTTTATCAAAAATGGCTCCAATAGGTAAACAATATGGGTTGTTTGGTCTGTCTAAATAATGAGATACGAAAGTACTGTGAAAGCTCATTTGCACCATATTCTCAACTGCAGTGCAACTGAAAAGATATATTGCTGACTACTTATTTCGTACTTTGTAAGGTAACAGGAGAGAAACACCTTTTTAGAAAGAAAAGTGCCATGATTGTCTTTTTGCGAATAATATAGTAATAATTTTGTAGTAAAACTTTGTGGAAATTTAGGGTTCTCGTTCTCTCTCTATAAACAACATTCAACACTTCACTCTTACCTTAGTTATTGTTTTGATAATTAGATTGAATTACCTCACTGTATTTCCCTTTTGAAAATAAATAATCCTACATTTGAAATTAATTTGCCTTGGTTCTCAAGACCAAAGTAAATTTAATCAGATAATAACCAACTGCGATTTTATTAGGTGCTAAAAATAAAGTTGCTTTTATTCTAAGATAGATTCATTAACTATTTCAAGTTTGATTAAAACTATTTTCAAAATTCGTCCTTCCAGGGTGGGCAACCGAATTTAGAGGACAGAATTATTTATTCTCAGATGGGAAATACTCACGGCGAGTGTATTGGTTCCTGGCTCAGAGGTAAATACTTGCACTGTGGAAAATTTAAGTATCAAAACGATTATTAAGGTAAGAGTGCAGTGAAGTGTTAAATGTTGTTTCTAAATAGAACTAGGCCCCTGAATTGCCAGTAAACACTCCACAATAATTATGGTAGCCTTAACAATAAAGGAACTGGTTTACTCATGGATAATATTAGTAACAGAATTCAATTAAAGTAAAGACAGTTCTCTAAGTGTAAATTTTATCGTTCTTTGGAAATCGATAGTCAGATGCTACGACCGTTACTCGCGGCTGTAGCAAGGCCAACAGTGCAGCAGTTGTGACCAGCTGCTCGCAAGAAGAGACAATAAGACCATACGGAAGTATGGAAGGATGAAGTTGAATTGTGTAGGGTCGTTATGTAGCCACAGCTGACATTTACGAGGCTGGAGGAATGGGCAGAGAAAACAAAACTGGACTGATTTCCGACTGAGAAATCTGGAACCGTTCTTTTTTAGCGATCATACTCTGTTTTCCATTTTCGTGAGTTGAAAATGGAGGTCTATGTTTTAAATTTTACAGTATCGGCCAGGTTGCCGAGTCTCATTTTTGATGAAAATCTTACTTGTCTGATTCACCTGAAGGCAAGATTTCTCACAGCACTACAGATTTGAAAACAAGTTGAGCACCCAGTGTTGCCCTGGTACGTATTTATTTCAGTTCGATTAGTCAGTATCCTTGTTCCCCTCTCTCTGTCCGTCTCTTCTGCCCATCCCCTATCTATCCATCTCCTTCTCCTCCTTCTCTCTGTCTACCCCCTTAACATGTACCTCTCTGTCCATCTTCTCCTACTCCTCTCTTTGTCCATCTGCTACTCCTCCCCTCCATATCCATCTCGTCCTCTTCCCTCTCTCTATTCGTGCTCTCCCCCACCTCTCTCTGTGCTGTGCAATGATACAATTTCGGCGGCATACGTTGATCAGCCAGAACATTACGACAACTGGCGTACTATTGATGTAAACCCGTCCAGGCGATAGCAGCGTCACCTGGAGAGGAATGACTGCTAGTCCGGCGCATGCACGCTACATGTAGTGTCAGTGAGCGTGCTGTCCGTGTAGAATGGGAAAGGCGCCCGATCTATCTGAGTTTGACCGAGGGCAGATTGTGATGGCCCGGGAGCTCGGCACGAGAACTTCGGAAACTTGTGGGGTGTTTGAGTAGTATTATGGTGAGTCTCTTCAACACTTGGAGAAAATACGTCCAGGCGTCTTGGGGTTGGGCGGTCACCACTCATTACAGATAACGGACGTCGCTGGCTGGGCAGACTGTTGAAACAGAACGGGCGATGAACTGTGGACGAACTGACACTAGACTTTAATCCCAGGCAGAGTACAAGTGTGTCTGAACACATTGTGTACCGAACACACTTAACGATGGGCCTGCGCAGCCGACGACCCATTTGTACGCCAATGTTAACACCACGACATCGGCAACTACGACTGAAATAGCTACGTGATCATCGGCACTGGACGTTGACGCAGTGTGAGAGGGTTTCATGGGCAGATGAATCCCGATACTTTCTTCATCATGCCGATGAGAGAGCGCGAATCCGTCGTCTTCCAGGGGGACAACTCCTTGACACCTATACTGCGGGATGGAGACAAGCTGGCGGCGGCTCCATTATGCTCTACGAACATTCACGTGGGCATCCATGGGTCCAGTGGAGTTCGTGCAAGGCACTATGACGACTAAGGAGGATCTACACTGGTTCCAGACCACATAAACCTCTTCACGACCATCAGATTTGCCGAAGGCAGTGGCATTTTTCAACGAGAAACTGCCCCATACCACAGGGCCTGGAGTGTGATGTAGTGGTTCGAGAAACACGGTGGAGAGTTCCAGTTGATGTGCTGGACCCCCAACTCGCCAGATGTGAGAACCCGATCGAACACATCTGGGATGTGACTGAACATGGCGTCAGAGCTCATCGGCCCCCTCCACGGAATTTACGGGTATTAGGTGTGCAGATGTGGCGCAACCACTCTCGAGAGACCTATTTAAGGCCCCGTTGCTTCCATGCCATGACGCATCGCCGCTGTTATCCGTGCCAAAGGTGGATATACAAGCTGTTAGGTAGGTGGTCGTAAAGTTATGACTGATCAATGTTTGTAGATACTGTCTGTTAAATGTGTTGCGAACAGAGTTAGTGCCAAAGAAGTAATAAATTCAAATGTTTCGCTCAGTGCGACAGTTTTTCACGCATCTCCTTGTTTATGACGTCACATCTCCTGAAATATGAGCCGTACAGTGATATAATTTTGCACGTATATTCAGTGCTATATGTGAACACTGTCTTCAAGATGTATCACGAATACAGTCTGTAGTAAAGAATTAATAAATCAAAACGTCATGCCTGAAGCGACAGTTTTACTGCGTGAACAGTGAAAATGTAGTAAGTAATAAACTTCTTTCCATTCATTAATTTGCGGGGGTTGTAAGAGGTAAAAATTTTGGTAAAAGTTTGAATGATGTGTCAAGTTCGTTGCTAGTCACTAAGTGCTCAACTTCTCAAGTATGGGATAGCCTGCATAATAGCTATACATTATACGAAGTGTACATTGTGCAACAAATAGGGTGGAAGTATGGATTAAACACACTGAATATTATATAAGAATTGTATTCATTACTTTAAACCTTATCAATAGCACATATGAAGCATGAAAATCTTTTCCACAAATATGATAAAGTTGAATAGATAGAGTGAATAGCTTCTTCTAAGAATAAATACTTTTCCCTAATTCGCGTAATATTCGTCATATTAATAACTATCTTGTACTATACATTTCCTAAGCTAGCCTATGTTCTTCTTCAGGGTTCAAGATATCTCCTTATCAAATTTAATCGAAATTGGGTCAGCGGGTTAATAATGATAAATGTAAACGTCATGGAAGATCAGGCAGTTTTTCACGCATCTCAGTGTTTACGACATCATATATCCTGAATATGTGTCGCACACTGGCATAATTCTGCAGGTATATTCAGTGCTATATTTGAATACTGTGTACAAAATGTGTCTCGAATACAGTTCGTAGGAAAGAAGCAATAAATTAAAACGTTATGGCTGGTGCGAAAATGAACACGAAAAGTGTAGTAAGCAATAATTATTTTTGCTTTCATCGTTACGTCGTGTCTGTCAGCGTGAAAAAAGTTTGTTGCAAGTCTGTAAGTACTCTCATTCTCATATACTGGATGAATAAAATCTGGGTACTCGCGCGTCACACTCTCACTTCTACCTGTTTGATAGATATGTGGTTGTTACCATTACAGCGAGTCTTTCCAGACAGTAAGTGTTATCTCTCTCAAGATTGGTTGAAATCGGATCTCTGGTTTCGATGGAGACGTGCAACACACATATCTACTGTACATACAATCATACCTACATTTTTATAATGTTGTTGTTGTTGTGGTCTTCAGTCCTGAGACTGGTTTGATGCACTCTATCCTGTGCAAGCTTCTTCATCTACCAGTACCTACTGCAACCTACATCCTTCTGAATCTGCTTAGTGTATTCATCTCTTGGTCTCCCTCTACGATTTTTACCCTCCACGCTGCCCTCCAATACTAAATTGGTGATCCCTTGATACCTCAGAACATGTCCTACCAACCGATCCCGTCTTCTGGTCAAGTTGTGCCACAAACTTCTCTTCTCCCCAATCCTATTCAGTACTTCCTCATTAGTTATGTGATCTACCCATCTAATCTTCAGCATTCTTCTGTAGCACCACATTTCGAAAGCTTCTATTCTCTTCTTGTCCAAACTGGTTATCGTCCATGTTTCACTTCCGTACATGGCTACGCTCCATACAAATACTTTCAGAAATGACTTCCTGACACTTAAATCTATACTCGATGTTAACAAATTTCTCTTCTTCAGAAACGCTTTCCTTGCCATTGCAGTCTACATTTTATATCCTCTCTACTTTGACCATCATCAGTTATTTTGCTCCCCAAATAGCAAAACTCCCTTACTACTTTAACTGTCTCATTTCCTAATCTAATTCCCTCAGCATCACCCGACTTAATTCGACTACATTCCATTATCCTCGTTTTGCTTTTGTTGATGCTCGTCTTATATCCTCCTTTCAAGACACTGTCCATTCCATTCAACTGCTCTTCCAAGTCCTTTGCTGTCTCTGACAGAATTACAATGTCATGAGCGAACCCGAGAGTTTTTATTTCTCCTCCATGGATTTTAATACCTACTCCGAATTTTTCTTTTATTTCCTTTACTGCTTGCTCAATATACAGATTGAATAACATCGGGGAGAGGCTACAACCCTGTCTTACTCCTTTCCCAACCACTGCTTCCCTTTCATGTCCCTCGACTCTTATAACTGCCATCTGGTTTCTGTATAAATTGTAAATAGCCTTTCGCTCCCTGTATTTTACCCCTGCCACCTTTAGAATTTGAAAGAGAGTATTCCAGTCAACATTGTCAAAATATACCTATATACCTATGAATGTATTTTTTGTGCCATCCGATTTTGGTGAACTAAAGCCTGTACAGTGCCCCAAATCATCCTCAACTTACCTACGAAAACCCCCACGAAAATACGTCTAGTAGTTTTGGAGATTAGCAAGTTCAAAGACAAACAGACGTGCATCACGGTGTTACGTGTTTATTATTAGTACACCTGTAGAATTGTGTTAATCACAGGACTTGGGGAGCAGACGGAACTTGGCCTGCTCCAGTGTTAGCGAACCTTTGTACGTTCCTGGCTTGACCACAGATGTATAGTGTAACGTCCGCTAGAGAATCGAATTTAAAAACAGCATGTGCTTTCTAGCATGAGGGAATTCTGTTGGTCAGCGGCGCATTTGGGTCGTGACCCATTCTCAGCCTGTGTGTCGAGGCTGGTAATGCCGTTGCTTCACATCAGGCGGCAACTACTCATGGTGCGACGGGTAAACAAAATGTTTTCCTCCAATAGCGTCAAGTATTCTCACATAACACACGCTACTTATACGTGGACAACAAAGTGGGGTGGACGGGAAGTAGTACTTTCACCAGGAGGCTATACTCAGATGAACTTTCGGGGTAAATAACGAACGCGGAACATTCTTATATTGCCTCTTTGTTCCGAAACGTCACAATACCGCGGAGTAAGCTCGCGGTATTCAATGGACAGAAGCGGTGTGTGTTAGTGAATCGCAGCACGACAGTTCCCCTGCTGGCCCCAAAATGGACTGAAATGCCAATACAGTTTTAGAGCCGTCAGAAGTGTATTGGAAACACCGCTGGTAATGGATTAGTTGTCGATTCACGGGCGCGTTTCCAGTCCAGGGCAGCAGTCGCAATATTTTACGGCGCGCTGTTTGCTCTTCGAACCCTGCAGCACCAGCGGACTGCGTTTCTCTGGAAACAGTTCCGCCGCTGGAGTACGTTGTCCATTTTAATTCACGTCACAGCAGAAGCAGTTGCGTATAAGGTAACACCTCGAGTCCGGCGACGTCGGTTGTATGTGTTTTCGATGTCCGTCATAACCGGAAAGCTTTCTTTGGAATCCTTTTTTCTCGTTATTTTTTTTGAGTGTTTACAGTTAGATTAGGTTCAAGCGGCATGATGAAAAAGTTTCGCTGAGATTCCGTAGCGATTGAACGATGTCACAAATACGAGGGGCATTCAATACGTCATGAAAATTTTTTTCTTTGAAAGCGGGTTGATTTCACTCAGGGTTCCAATACACCACATTATTCCCAACTCTTTTGGCTACAAAACTCTGTTTCTCCAACATAATCTCCGTTCAATGCGATGGCCATACGCCATATTACTGGGAGGCCCTGTATGCACGAATGGTACCGTTCTAGTGGTCGATGTCGGAGGCAACGTCTTGCTGTATCAATAAATTCTACGTCATCCATGTGCTGCTTCCAGTGGTGTGTATTCTTCTTCATTGGGCCGATCATACGGTCCTTCGTTACTCCTTATGGTCTTCTGTTAGGCTGTGGGAAACCCGGCGGACTCACGCATTTGAGTCACCAAGTGGTGGACGAGTGCGTCAGCACTAACAACAGACATCCAGTTGAGCAACGAGGTGTTTGATTATGATCCGTCGATCACCTCGAGTGAGAGTGTCCCCTCGTTCCAATATTGCAGCAGTCACGACAGTATGCGGGCGGCAAGCACGCAGGTTTGCTTGATCTCGTTGCGGTGATGACAGCAACCTGACTCAGCGGCCCACAGTGGTTTTTTCAGTGCCAGGTCTCTGTAGACATTCTTCAAGCGCCTACGAATATCTGCGACGCTCTGGTTTTCCGCCAACAGAAACTCAGTTACAGCTCTCTGCTTGGAACGCACCTCGGTTACAGACGCCATTTTGAAGGCTATTTATAGCGACACCACCTATTGGAACTTCATGAAACTGTAGTGACTGAAGCAAGAATATTCCATGACATCCCACAACAAATTCTGCATTTTTTTCAACCGAAATTGGTCTAGAGAAAAAGTGTTGCATTAATTGTTGAACGACCCTCGTAAAAGACGAAGGGCCTTCGAATATTTCGAAAAGGTACTACGAGTATACTTCACGATTCATTTAAATTGAATCGAAGACCAAATGAAATGAGTAGTTCCATGAAAGTCCAGTAAAATGTAAGTGATCAATAATATTGAGTCAGATTGTGGGAGAATCGCAATGATTTTTTCACATTGAATCTCAAAAATGGTGATAGGAAAGTTGAAACGATTGTACAGAAAATTTCTGCTAAAGGATGCGAAAGTTACTGGCAAAGTTACATATTGAGATAGACTTAAAGAAACGAGTTGATAGGACACATACTGAGCCAACGAAGAACAATTCATTTGTTGATGGAGATAACTATGGGAGATGAAAACTATGAAGACAGAGGAAGATTTGAATACTGTGGACAGGTACAAATAGATATAACTGCTGTAGTTATGAACTGAAGAAGAAACTTGCTGAGATTAGGCTATCGTACAGAGCTCCATCTTCGGACTGAAGACAATAATAACAGCAATAAGAAGAGAGTTAAAATTAAATTCCATCTGACTATATTGATCAGCGACGACCCTTATGGTGTATAGTGCTGGAGTCCATGCTAGTGGGGTCAGTTGGTACATTTTTAAATCATTTGACTCCAGAATGAGTCTGAGAATGAGAATCTGCCAGGAAGTTTCAATCATTTGACTGTTAGTAATTATACGAAGAGTGTACGAATTATTAAACACTAAATTAAATATATTTATTCACCCCAGACTTCACAGCGGCGTGGGAAGCGTAAAACCGTTCCCAGTACGACACTTCTGATTTCTAATAAGCAAACCAAATTATTTGTCTATTAAATCAACTTATTTTTAATTCTGGTTACAAGATTAACAGCAGTTATTGTAAAATTCAAGCCATCTTTTGATCTTCTTCTCTATATTCTAATTGGGTTTCTGTGCATGCAATGGTAGATCTTTCTCCTGTGCGAGCTGAGGTTCTGGAAACCCAGCAGTTAGGCAGACGAGGCGACGCGAGCCTCTGTGTTACTCTGTAGGGGCCACGGGCGACTTGTGGAAAAACTCGCCGACTGGGAGGATGAGTTGTCGTCCACAGCCTGACAGGGCGGGTATACTGCTGTCCCATGTTGTTTTGGCAAACTTTAGGAAACAGTGCACCATGCGGAAGTCCAGCTGGACGCCAAAACAGGTAACAGGTGGAGACTCGCCCCAGTAAATAAACGGACGTTTTACAGCTAGGCCCTTCTGTCAAAACGCTTTCTTCTGAGGGCATTGTAAGTTGCCCGGTGAGTTGTGATTTGCAGCATTTGATGAAAGCGCGTTGTGACAAGCAGATGCCAAGACACGGTGGGACGGGATAGTTTTTTTTTTCTACTCACGGACAGCAAATAAACACGGCTCGTGTTCTTAAGAACAGTTAAGAGTAGTTTTCTGAGTCTTTGTCCGTGAGAAGATCATTTTTTCGTGGAGTACAGAAATGAAACGATAAGACGCACGAAGCATTCTAAATCCTCGGAACAGCACAGGCGAAGAGCTGGCCTGTCTGAGGACGATTTTTACATAGTATTTGGTGGGGGAGAAGCTGTAACATAACAACTAAGCCGTTGGTTAGGGCTGGGCTAACTGTTTCTCATTTGTACACGATTTTTAGACGCTAAATCTGAGCAGAACATGCACAGCAGACGCGTTCTATCGTTACTTAGCTGCAGACAGACGAAGAAAACACACTTCTGGCTGGAGATTCGAAGACGATACTTGTACTTAGACTACGTGCTGCTAATGAGGCAGCGTACATTGGCAGAAGAGTTCTGTTGGCATCCATCTGCACCATTCGCAGTCTACTCGACAAGTCACAACAATTATGGTGAGAAAATATAGTGGCATCCGCTGATTAGGACGGAATGAAGTTAAGGATTTTCCGTATTTCGGTAAATTTGCGTAGGCTCATCCATGACTAGGCGGGCTATATAGTTGCACGTAATTTCATTTCTCTTTAGTGCATGATTACACAATAGCTATTATCCACCCAAAGCTATCTTGTGTTGAATTATTATGTTAGGAAGTTGATTACGATTGTCCCTTTTTTCATGGCAGATAACTTCCCAAAACTTATCAGCGTTTATTATAGTTTAATTTAATGTTTCAATTAGATGATAGATCGATTGCTCCTCAAAATTCTGAGTAATGTCTTTAAAACTTTGTGCTCACTGAGAATTTTGTAATAAAATCTACATTAACTTAGGCGAAGTTTTGATTTGATAGTAGTGAAACCATTTTTCATGCAATTTGCTATTAATGAATTAAATGACACAGTTTCAGAGACTCAGCTGGTCTCGTATGGATATGATTTTATATATACAGACCGAAGTGATGAGTTAAAATTTTTACCGGGCATCGAAACCAGGTTTCCACCTAACTAGGCAGGTGCGCTTGACACTATGCCTCCTTGGCACACCAGTTCACTCAACTGCATGGATTACCCTGGCGTGCTCCCCTTCTCGGTCCAGATTCTCACTGATATCTCAGTCTCCTTTAAATTCCCCTTATACATGGACAGAATTGCCGAGTGTCTCCATCTTCTGGAACAGCACCTCAGAATCTAAAGAAAATGGGAATCCAGCCTGAAACCCAGGTACAGATACCTATACAAATGAAATGACAAAATTTCAGATACTTTATTGGTCTCATACAGATATAATTTTATGTATATAGACTGAAGCGGCGAGTGAGATTTTGTACCAAGGCCGGGAATCGAAAGTCGTCTGGAGCGGCAGTGAGAATTTGGATCGAGGAGAGAGGCGTGAGAGGATAATTCGTGCAGGTGTGTGAACCGCTGTGACAAGATGGCTTAGTGGCTGAAGCACCACCCTAGTAACCAGGAGCCCCGGATTCGATTCCCTACCTTGGTATAAATTTTCACTCTCTACTTCAGTCTATGTACATAAAATAATAAACTATGGGAGTGTCATTACCCAAGAATCACTGTTAGGGCAACCTCTTTTTTAATAGCTTTAAATAAAATCCGTTGTGTAACATTTTAATTGAGCATTTGAGCGATCTTCCTCTCAGCTGTCCAACTGGTGACGTTTATTGTAACATTGCAAGAGGAAGCTACAACTCAGCTGGCTCTTTACTAGGTTAGTGTCAAAATAGCAGCCACTGCTGTCTCTGTTTCGAAGACAGCTTAATGTGTAACGTTATGTCAATCCAGACGCCATCACAAATGGAATAACGAACAACTTCGGGAAGGAGGGAGGACAGAATCCGCCATGACCCTACTTGATATAACCGCAGCGATCTTCTGCTGAAGTTATGTAGGGAGACCACGTGAAACCCAATTAGGAGCAAACCAAAACCTATCCACGTATGCAGACGACACTGTATGTTGGTGCAACACTACTAAGGCGGCTGAATTGACCAACGTGAATGGCGAATTCGGGTAGAACATAGCGTTGATGTAGTCTACAGCACGGTCAACCAAATTGATTTAAGTTACCAACTAGTAATTTTTAGACAGCGACATATAATATGAAATAGATCACATGCTACTGAAGTAACGTAAGTACACCTCTGGGAAACGATTGTAACGCCTGGCAGCAGCGTAAGGTACTCAAGAAATACAATGGAATTCTTTCTGTTATGGTTGCCGCACAGTAAATCTCTAGTCCGTGCCTACAAAATGTTCATAAGACGTACAAGAGCAGTAGAAGGGTGACACCAACCACACAAATGGAAGGAACTCCAAGAACAGGGAGACGAAGATTCAGGTTCGTGGCGAATTGCCTCTACTCAACTGATGCGAGAGGAGGCTATGCAAAATCGACACCATGAAAGCAATAAGCACAACACTCATAGGATTAACAGCAATACTAGGACGCAGTCGAGCAGGATGAGAAACTTCACCTATAGTCCCACCTACTGGCCGACACTTTCTTCAGACCTGTCACCCACTGGAAACACTTGGTCACTGGCTGTCGAGACACTAACGTACCAGCACTAGCCCAGCCACTATGACTGATGAACTTTGGCACAGAGGTGAAACAGCACTGAATGACGTAATTCCCCTGTATTTGTCATCCAGCCTGAGTTCGACTCGACGCTCAACCGGGTCTGATCCACGTTGAAACAAATTTCTGGCTTTCACCCAGTCACCATTTAGCACTTTTCAGTCATCTTCAGGTGAGCCATCGAAGACCGACGACCACTTGCTGCGTTCCGCAATATATAGCGCGCTGCGAGTGTTCCGCGCATGCGTCAAAATCAAGTTGACAGACGGACCACACTTCCTGGCGACAGCGCCCTCGGTGGTGGAACCGCGAAACTCAGCTGTGCTGTGGGTTACCCCCTCGCCGCGGCCGTTGGCGCACTCGGTCGTCTTCGATTAGAACGAATCGTGGAGACGGATGGGATTCCGTGCACTGACCTACTGGTAGCCTCTATCACCGTTCACCAGCTCTTCTGCCAAGCGTATTTCCAGGGATTCTTTAATGATGGTGTCCAAAAAGGTGTCGCTGTGGTCAGAATCATACTTTTATCATACTCCGTTGAATGTCCAATGGAAATACAGTATTCAGAAACAGTGAACATGCTTCGTTGCGAAAAGTGGGTGCAACGTTGATGTTCAGTGCAGCGTCCTTTCACAGCGCTTTTGGTCCGTCGTATTTAAGCCACACTGCTCTGCCAAGGTATTTTATAAATTCCGGCCTTACGCAATAACAGTTAGTTCTTCACCGATCCCAAGAGGTCTGCAATCTTAGATGGTGCACGGAAAATCACTTTCAAATTTTTTTCCTGAAATTTACGGAGGATTCCTGCTATTTTAAACAAAATGTTGCTTACAAAAGGAAGGAAAGATAAATATTTTACCGGCAGGTTTTCCTGTTTATCCTGTTCCTGATTCTGGCTTTAACTACCAGTGCTCTCACAATCTGAATATCCATTATTTTTGAACACTGTCCTTAGGTGGGCGAACTCTTTGGGCAAACATACATCGTGAGGTCAGAGTAGGAGTGTTTTACGCAACCTCACATTTTGGGACGGGTGATGAATGGGCATACAATAAACTGAATGCCTCAGAGATCCATCATTTTTTCGTCTAACCAAGTCGTTAAAGAAAGTCAAACAACTTTGTTTCTCTACTTTCCTACTGCACCGAACGCTGTTATGACTGGAGTTCAGGTGATGGAAAACTCCATCATTCTGTATTCTTCACGAGGTCACACTATCAAAGTATAGTCCACATACTTCCAATATATAGTTGGTTTTAAAGCATATGATTTTATAAACTCTCTCCTCAAAATCTTCCACAAATAGGTTTGTCGCCAAGGGAGACAGAAGGCTGTCCATGGCAATGCCATTAGTATGTTCAAAATATTCTTGGTTGAGATAGACTGTTCCGAAACAATGCAGCGATATCTGTCTGAAACCTGTTGCCAATTAGTGCCAAAGAATCTGCGGGAGGGAACTTTGTAAAAAGTTATACCACTTCAAAGCTAACTAAACGGTCAGACCTGCTTACACGAAAAGCCCCAGTCCATTGATAAGGGCAGCCGCGTTATAGATGCGATATGATCATTTGCCAGCCAACGGTCTCGGCAAAGAAATGAGAGATTTGGTTAAGTAATATGTAGGAGCTCCAACGTTGCTCACTACTGGACGTAATGGAACACTTTCCTTATGAATTATTAGGAGCTCCTACAGCTTTAGTGTTACACATCCATGTCGTACTAATCGCTCGACGATCTCTTGAGGTAAGGGAGAGGAAATCAGTAGTGCAGAAGTTTTCCATTGCAGACATCCTGTAGGGTCGTAATCAACCCTGCTGTCGGTAGAATCAATTAGCGGATAATACATTTTATCGTAATACACACTACGAGGTAACAAAACAGTTTTACTACATTCGTCAGCCTTTAGTACCACTACATCAGGGTCCTCTCGGAGATTTTTGAGCCATTGTTGTTTCCTCTGTCATAGCTCTGTCTACTAAATATCACATCTTGGATACCCTAATTAGCTACAAATTTTATCATGTTTTCTTTGGACTTCTTAGTATATGCATAATAAGTAAAATTTAATTGATCGCTATCCTTCCTGATCGGTACTTAAGTCCATTCTGTAATGCTGATTGAAGTCTAACATGTAGGATGTCTACATCTCTGTGTCAATTTGGGATAGCCTGTTGTCCGTTGCTGAACTTCATTGGTTGTTATTCTGTTCTTGTCCTTTCTTTAAGTGCATACCCTCCTTCCATAAAGGAACACAGGTCTAGCCAAGGTTCTGTATAGGACGGTGAGATTTTCTGTTTTTCACTAGGTTTATTTTAGCTATCTTCTTCATAATTTCTTCAAAGTTACTAAGATTTACATTCTAGTAGCACAGAAGGAACTTTACTTGCAAGGGGCAAATAAGTGTTTAGCTGAGGTAGATACATAAAATGGGGGCCGTTGTTAATAGTATATTAACGTCACAAATATTAAAGTTAACACAGACTATGATGTAACTGTACTCAATCTTTTGCAGTAGTCGTTATTAACAATAAAAATAAACTTTGTTTGTGGATGAACAAAATTTATAAAATTACAATGAAAATTTTCAAATAAATAATTTGGATGATTAAAAATGAAATGTTTTAATCATATTGTGGTTGAAGCTCTTTTTTCCGTGTATGCTTTAACAATACCTATGTTTCTGGATAGCGTCCGTCTTTAGCAAAACACAATTTTGTTTTTAACCCAAACATCTTTCACTGCATTTGCAGCATCTTCAGTGGGCTTTTATTTCTCATCTGTTAAAGATAGAGAACGTTCTTTACTGTTTGTATACATGTAACTATTAGTTTTTAATAGTAATTAGAGATATTTGAAAACAACACATAAATTATGAATTCGTACCTTTTTACCACATGGTGTGGTTTTTCTGATGTGTTGTGTTTCTACAGTGACTGTTTTGTTCGACAGTTTGTCATCTGCAACCACTTAAATCTTAAAGTAGATAAATTGTTTAAGCCAAAATTACGGTTTGAAATTGTTATTTCTATGCCTGAAATTACTTAATCCTAACTGTGTGTGTGTGTGTTTTCTGCAGTTAATTTATGCAAATTAGCAATAAATAAGCAACAAGCCGAGGTTTGCAAGTTTGAATAAACAGGATTATGACGAAAAGGACTGAGGCCAATATTTATGTACAAATGGCCAATAAATAATACATGTATATTAAGTTATTGAAAACTGTGTTACTAAAAGTTATTAGGCTCATTTTACATTAAGGGAGATATCTCAAACCACATTCCTTGCGTGAGCTGGAATGTTGTTGTGTCTAGGAATACTGCATAAGTGGTTCACCAGACAAACAGCCAAACAACTCGTATTAATGAGTTTTATCACAACTAGAAAATTACAATACTTAACTTTGAAAGATGGGTCGCAAGCAAACGGCGACATACAAAATGATGAGACTACTTCAGAATAGACAAACAAGTCTGTGCTACGTAGAGCTATCTAACCAAGTGGCTAACGTTGAAACTGCTATCGAAGTGGGCCACACCAGTCGAGGGCGGCGCTTATGTCTTCACCAAGGAGCCGTTGTTGTCGCGTTGTCGTCCTGGAAGTGAGGTCGGTCAGCGTATGATTGGCTGACTTCTTCTCATAGCCTTCTCTTCCATGTGGTTCCCAACTGGCTTCACGGCGCTGACTTTACGCCGTAACAAGTACAGCACAATGTCTTAAATAAAAGTAATATACAAGTTGATTAAGTCCCATAGTGCTTAGAGCCATTTAAACCATTTGAATTTGAATATACAAGTTGCAAACAAAGCACTAGCTATGCGGCAAAGTCCAAGAAAAAGGTCATGTTACACTGGCCAAACTTCTGATTGCTCACCGAAAAGGCCGCGGCAATCAGCCTTGCAATCCGCGACCAAGTGACAGAGTTACTTAGCTGCTGTGTGACCGCCAGAGAAATATGTACTGGCCGTAGTGGGAAGACATAAATTTAGTAGTTTAAACGGTTCGTTCCAGTCCAATCACTCAACCATTGTCTTCGACCTAGTGCCATCCCCTCGTTTCTGGTGGATGTTCACTGCCCTGAAGCTGAATAGACTCTCCGTCTCCTGCTGTCGTTAGACCGACTTCGGTCAGCATCGCAACACGGCAATGGCAGTGCAGTGGTTGTGGGCTGAGTAGGACTTTAAAACGCGCCAAAATATGTAACACTACTGTTTAAAACGAAGTTAATAATTTTCCAAGATTCTGTTAGTTATACTCACCTTGTTTGTTATGGTGTCTTTGCCAGAGAAAACCATTATTTAGTTTCGTCAGTCTATATTTCGTGAAGTGTTTGTATGAAATATTTTGAAAGCTATAGACAGATTCTTATGAATCGTCTTCTATAGCTGCCGTTAAGGGTAAATCATCTACAAAAATCGGTGCATCTGTGTATATATTTCGAGTGATAGCGATGTTAGCACGTTTTACCGATCTTAAAAATCACCAACTGTAGCACTCATAAGTTGAGGAGATGGGCGTTCGACCACGTCCTCGTCTGAATGCTACAAATATTCTGTTACCACCTTGATAACTTGTCTTCAGCTGAAAATACAGTTAGAGTTTCAATACTTATTGTAACTCGTTTGGGGGTAGGACACTATGCCAGGTGGTGTATTGAGGTTTCGTTGAGATCAGGAGGTCAACAGTTGCTCACACAAGGATGTGGACCATGGTGACACAGATGGTAGATGTTAGTGTGACGCCCAAAGTCGTTATTTAGACAGTGCTGGCACATCAAACATTACTGTCCACAAAATGCAACGGCTGAAATATCGACGTTGAGGCAGCTAGCGCTGGTGCCGCTGCACAGTGATACACACCGGTCCGCGTGCGGCACTCAGTTGGATGGTGTCTTGATTCAGCTACAGCAGTGACACGAGGCCATCAGCCTCGCTTGCATTAGTGTGCTGTCTTGCCGCATTAAGTGAGGAAGCATGCAGCTTCAGTAAGACGACGACCAGGACTCCCATGACCACGTCGTAGACTACACACAGGGAAGGCATCTACCAGCTCTGGATGGGGTAGGTGAGGTCGTGCAGAGAAATACTGTTACCTCTCGACAGGACGAAGACCAACAGCATCGGATTCTGTCGCAGAAACAGACGCAGCCGGCCGCGGTGGTCTCGCGGTTCTAGGCGCGCAGTCCGCAACCGCGCGACTGCTACGGTCGCAGGTTCGAATCCTGCCTCGGGCATGGGTGTGTATGATGTCCTTAGGTTAGTTAGGTTTAAGTAGTTCTACGTTCTAGGGGACTTATGACCTAAGATGTTGAGTCCCTTAGTGCTCAGAGTCATTTGAACCATTTTGAAACAGACGCAGATGGCAACAGTGGAACACCCCAGGATGACATGTGACGACCTGCTCCCAGGACCTCATAACCTCCTAGTCAAGCCGCCAGAAGTCCTGTCAGGCGGTGGCGGCCACAGCTCCCCACCAGTCTCGACTCAGCAGTCACTGATGCAGCCATCAGCGTCTACGTTCCTCCAGACAAGACTTGCTGTGCCATAGAAGATTGAAGGAGACTGGATGAGTAGAGGGTCAACTGACACAGGCCTCCGCTCCCTTCTGGATGCTTGTAAACTGAATTGAACCCCAGTGGTAGTATTTGTACAGGATGAGCTCGTGTGTTCTGCTGCTGCAAAGCGGCATTGACATCACTCGCCCTCATTTTCATGTTCGGTCAGCAGTTGAAAGGTGTTCTGACTCCACATTTCAGGAGTGGTAGAGGGTGTATTCGGCGGCGTCAGTGTGCTGAACAGTTGTTAATACCTCCAGCTTCGGTTTTCTTGTGACACTTTCCACAGTCACCAATATCATGATATCTCTCTGTTACCATGATGTAACTCTGCTGTACTCCTGGCTTGGACCCCCATCTCATTCATCGTGTCGCAATAGCTTCCATGTTCACTGCTGCACCACCAGAAATTTTTTCTCGCTGGAATTCCACCCGGATGTTGATCATTTCAAGCTGCCCGTTTCGTCGCCGGGGAAGGTCTCTGACGTCTTTGTGGCTGCTCCAAGTGTAATATTCAGCTTTGCTACAATGTATTGTAATTGCTCAAAATAATTTGCTGCGTTACGTTGTCGTGCTATCTAAATGATATTAATAAGTGCTGCTATTAGTTGCATACCTTGGTGGCAAAAGTCATATTTATTCTGCAATACAGACTCACGAGAAAAAGGGCAGGTGTACAAATGTACAACTTGTTTCTCAGTAGGCGACTACATTTTGGTGTAAAGCATGCTGGGCGATGCTCCTATTATATCATTTTGGAACTGATTCTAACGTGTTAGACTGGCATAGGAACTCACACAAAGGGAGAGGGAAACAAAGTTTCTGACATGGCTGGAAAAGTCCGATATGGATTCCAACCCATCTGAATACCAGTCCATGGTCTTAGGCCCTGCTTGAAACTGGGTACCAGTGACTGTTCCTCTAGGTGTCTTCATTCATTTAAATTTCCCTTCAACATTCTCTCTTTAGCATCTTTCTCGTTCTAGTATGTAATACTGTATTGCTGTCGATGTGCAGATGCCTTGTCGTACTTTATTTACATGCTTTTCACCGAAAAGGATTACTATGTCACCTTTAAAATATGCAACTTTGCCGATATACTGTCTTTACTTTATTAATTTTTGCAAGAACGATGCGAGCTGGTTGTAGGTCACAGCTTTAAAAAAATAAGTCTTTTGTTAGGAGGAGCCATGAAATGGAGATCCCTTTCGCATGCCTTTCCACAGTTCTCTTTGCTTTTGTGTCCTTACGGAAGGACACAGGCAATGAGGTGCAATTTGCCCCTGTCAGCTGTTTTCCGTACGTAAAGTAGAGAATTCATAAGGAAATTCCCGAATTTTCTCTGAATGCGACGCGTACTTCACCTTTTGATGCCACACTTATTCAATGGGCACTTAGGCGATAGCAGTGCCCGTTACAACAGTCGTCAAATCAATGCTTTCAGAGTTTGTCACATTTTATGAAGAACGTCGAATATCATTACTTACTCGCGTTTATAGTACGGAAGATGAAAAAGCAAATTACAGGCAACAAACGACTGAGAAGTGCGGAATTTAAGAGTAGTCCCAGCTTTCATTTACTTGGTTTCTCAAAGATAAACCAAATATAAGTTGAAATTTTTAATGAAGATGACTACTTCGAACATCCGATTTTACTGATAGATTCCCAGGCTGTACTTTGAATAAAAGTGGAAATTTTCTCACTGTAGAATGAAATGTTTTCGTAAATTATTATTCTTAACTTACACCTATGCAATGTTTTTTGAACACTGCCTTACTATGGAGCAAGTATGTAAATGAAATGATATTTACATCTTCATCACTTACATACTCCGCAAGCAACCGTATAGTGCATGGCGGAGGGTACCTTGCACCATTTTCTTTCCTATTCCACTCACAAACACAGCGTGGAAAAACGACTGTATGCCTCTGTACTGTCGCCTTCCCTCCAGAGATTCACATTTGAATTCCCAAAGCATCTCCGTATAACTTGTATTGATATAACCTGCCGGTAACAAATGTAGCAACCCGCCTCTCTATTGCTTCGAGGTCTTCCTTTAAGTATGCCTGGTAGGGACACGAAACGCTCGATCAGTACACAAGAAAAGGTCGCACTGGCGTCCTATGTACGGTCTCCTTTACAGGTGACCCACACTTTCCTAGAATTCTTCCTTCAAACCCAAGTCGACCATTCACCTTCCCTATCACAATACTCATTCCATTTCATATCGATTTGCAGTGTCACGCGTCTAGCAGCACATTACTGACCTATATTGGAACATTACGGGATTGTTTTTCCTACTTTTCTGCATTAAATTACATTTTTCTGTGTTTAGAGGTAGTTGACATTCCTCACATCAACTAGAAATTTTGTCTTTGTCATCTTGTATACTCCTCATTCGCTCAACGACGACCCCTCCCGTACACCACAGCATCATTAACAAACAGCCGGAGATTTACGTGTGGAAATAACGTGGGGACACTTAATTTGAGAGTCCACAGGCATGTTTTAGGTATCAGTTTTGGTGGGTGTGTTTGCGTACACACACATTGTGACACTTGAGACAAAAATTGCATTTTTTGTGTTGCTGATGTGCTTTTGCAGACATTTTAAGACGTTAACACTGCGACACATTCCAAGCATCACTCAAGAATTTGGAAGAGAAAAACATTTGATTTGAGGGTTTGTTTCACCTTACATAAAAAATGGCACAGAGGTCAAACTATGGATGTTCACAAGTGTTGCTGAATATGTATGTTTATGGCATAAGCATTGTGTGTGTGTGTGTGTGTGTGTGTGTGTGTGTGTGTGTGTGTGTCTAAGTGGGTGTGCATGTGTTTTGCTGACAATGAAGCTTACATATTTTAGATGTCAAAATACTGCGAGTCACACCCTTTACGCAATTTTTTGGATAAATGTTTTTGGACATGGCATAAAAATTACAGTTCTTGAGATATGCTTGAACATGTGCAAAATTGAGGCAGTTCAGACACTTTTGAAAGTGGTATCAAAAATTCAGGTAATTTGGGTATTGTTGAGCGTGGGACCAAATTCAGATCGTTTCCGTACTCCACACTGTTAATTTCAGATTGTTGAGATACTTTTGAACATGGCCCAAAAAGCACAGATCTTATGGACGCCTTTGAACGGTGCAAAAACTTAGATCGTTTGGATACTTATGAACATGGTACGAATTTCAGATAATTAGGCTATTTTTCAACGCGCACTATAATGGCCACTATCACAAGTGAGATAGATACATACCCATGGAAAAATTTTGTACGTGGCTGCACGTTCAGATACCGTGAATAGTTACAATTGAAAGAAAACAGCCCTCGGTCATTATTTTTAACGAATTAACCGAGTTTCAACAGTACTAGGAGTGTCTTCCTCAGAATTTAAATCAAAGAATGGTCTATAACATAGTCACAGAATTATGGCTAAAAATGTATGATACGGAGTATAAGTACAGAATCATCATGAAAGACTGGCAGTACTTATATGTCATTTATAAAATAATAAATATGCCAAAAGGGCATTAGTCACAAAGATATTTAAGATAAAAAATTGTGATGGCGAACCACTAAGGAGTGCTCGTTACTTACGCGGTTACAAGTTGCAAACGGACTGAGGTGCCCGCGTTAACAAATGCGGCCAGGTGAACACGGCACTGCAACGAGTGCGCCATCTAGTAGCCGTAGATACAATTAGGCTACTTCACATTGAAATATAGGCAGAAATGATTACAAATGTACAGTATTTGGTACTTAATGGAAAGCAATGTTTGTTTGATAGTAACATACAAAATAACATTTTGTCTACATCGAAGCTTATAACAGTAAGATAAAACATAAAAACATCATTATGAAAATGTAGATAGAACTGAATGACAACTTGTAGAAAGCAATATTGACGTGAAATACAGCCAAGAAACATTTGATAATTAGAAAACGTAGGACTACCTTAGAAGGAAAGAACATTTCGGCAACCTGCATAAGGAGAGCCGAAGTCAGATATCGAGTAACGGCTTTATACCGTTGAAAACATTTTTGTTACGTAGCTATAGCTGTTCGTTAAGGATGAGGCTATTCTTTCGAGCAAGATGTTTGAAAATCTCTAATTCTTCTAGAATATCTAGTCTACGCCCTTTCTTTTCGTTGTGCAAAATGTTGCAGATAGCTTTAGGTGAATGACCTGTAAGTAGAAGATGGTCGGCAAAAGACGAATTTTGGAGGGCAGTGCCATTTTTTTCTTAGCAAGTGTTCTTTATATCTGGTAGTGAAGGCACATCCAGTTTGTCCTATATAGTAAGAGGAGCAAGTATCGCAGACAATTTTGTAGACAGCAGAATTTTCGAAAGGGGCACGAATACAATGTAAATTATGAATGAAGTTTTTTTTTAAATTGTTATTTGTAGAAAAAGAAACGTTGCAATCGTATTGCGTTGGATCTGATAAGAGATAGGCCCCACGAAAGGAATACAGAAATATGTTTTTGAGCTAGACTCGATAACAGAAGTGCCTAGCGTAGTAATTCTTTTACCAGTTTTCTTTTTAAGGACGTCATCTACTATGTTAGGTTTATACTCGTTGTTAACTGCTATTGTTTTAAGTAAATTGATTTCGTCGTTGAACTTTTCTTTAGAAAGTGAGATGGAGATGGCTCGGTGAACAGCAGAATGAAAGAAGGCTTTTTTATGCGATTGTGGATGAGTAGAAGATGCACGAATGATCTGGATGGTATATGTTACTTTATGAAAAATATTGAAAGAAATTTTATTTGTTTCTATGGTAAGCGTCAAGTTAAATTCGATAGTGAAAGAAATTTTCTTATGAAGATCATTGAATAGGTTAAAGATACGATCAACACCGTCAGCGGGTCCTTTGTAGATGATTAGAATGTCGTCAACGTATCTGGAATAAGAAAGAATGCCTAGTGACGCAGCTGGAAAACAATTAAAAAGTTTTTCTTCTAGGGAGTTGATGAAAATATCAGCGAGGATACCAGCTAACGGATTTCCCATAGCGAGACCATCGGATTGCTGGTACAAATGTCCATTCTTTGATTTAAATTCTGAGGAAGACTCTCCTAGCAGTGTCGAAACCTTTTTAATTCGTTAAAAATAGTGACCGAGGGCTGTTTTCGATCAATTGCCATACCCATGGAATTAAAAAAAATTTGTTTAAAAATGTTTCCTACCATCATTCATCTCTGAATTTCTCACCAGCATCATCTTGCATTTTTAAATTTCGTGCCATTGTTATCCCACCAGCTGCCATCTTGGATTTTTGCATTTCCCACCACCGCCACTAACTTGCGCCTCAGCTGCAGTGTCGACAAGTGGTGGTCGCTCTAACTGTAAGTCAGGTACAACCATATTGTCTTTTATTCAACTTCATAGATGAATTTCTTCTATATACATCATTCGTTGTAACTGTGTGTACTCTTTTAGGTGTGATATTCATTCCTATGCTCTGAATTGAGCGTACACTCTGCTCTCTTTCAGTCCTCGATAACACAGTGTCCTATGTGCTTCTACTGGAAATTCCCATGGGGCACCACAAGAATGTCCCTTCGCTATCTGCTCAGCCAGAGCAAATCACGTAATGTCAATGAAAATAAATTAGCCACGTTCCAGAATCTAATCTCACTAAATATTTTTACATTTGACATAACTAAATGAAATGTAAACTTGCAATTAAACAATTTTAAACTTTTCATGTCGGTGAGGCGATGGATTATTAGCAGAAGAAAACATTATATTTAAAATAAATGTGACAAAACGATGTAGTTCCCTTACAAAGGGATCGCTGGTATATTTTTCCACTCTGCCAGTTTGTGAAATATAAAAATGGTTTTAAAACATACGAAAGTGAGTAAAAGATGATGTGAAAAAAATAAAATACATGAAGATACTGGTGCAGTGAATTTGACGTATGGCGAGCTGCTCGGAAGCGATAACTTTCAGTGGATAACACTGATGTATTGTGCGTTTGATGACCAACTCCAGGTAATGAGTAGGTGAGAAGAGATCAGGGTGAAGAGTGGAGAGAGGATAAGGATAGGGAGGAGAAAAGGTTGTTGGGTGCTGTTTGTAAGAGTTGTGTTGGCAGGAAGGATCTAGCCGCACAGTGATGTGGGTGTATATTTTTAAGGATACTCTTACTGAAGCAGATAATGTCTACAGTGTTGGGGGCTAAATGTAGGGAGTTGTTTATGTGAAGTTGTGTCCGGTAGGACCGACTGGAACCATCAGTTCTAATTTAGCTGAAGGGGTTTAGCTGTACATTTACAGGAGTAGTTGAGATGAGATTGGTTGTAGATGTTACAGAGGAGGGGGCTGAATGATGGGACTGTGTTAGTAGAAGTGGTTGGGAGTATAAGGGCGGGTCTTTGCAATCAGGAGTTAAACGATCGTTGCAGACAGGGTATTGTGGCAATGGTGGGCTTAAGCTTAGGACTGGGAAGGCTCTGGTATATGGCTCCATTCTGAAGAAGGTGTGGTAGATGTCTCTTCAAGGAAGATACGGATGAGGAATGTAGGACCATACCGGTGGTGAATACGAAGGGTTTTCTGGAGTTGAGAGTAGAGATTGAAATTTAGCTCCAATTCGACTTCCCCCTGTCATCTCTGGCTTATGGCACCAGTGACATTCGACAGGAGGGATTCGTCTTGTCTGGGACGTGGAGAGCTGAGTGGGAGCAGGCAGGCAAAGTTGTGGCAGGAAGTCTGTGAACAATCTGAGTGTGGAAATCAGGATCAGAGGACTTGATGTTTGCAGACTCTTTGCGGAATTGAGTTGCCATATGTTGAGGTTGGAATGATAGCTAATTTTCTTTGAGTGATAAGCTTTTAGTTCTGGGGAATTTGATATCTGGACGTGATAGGATGAAGGAATATGTAAGAAGAGATTTTTGGGATGGAACTGGACTGGAGGCCATAGGTTCTGGCGCTGCTGTGAGGGGTTTTGCATCTCAGTGATGAGTGGAATGACTGTGCTAAGTCGTTTGCAGGAATCTTTTGGGGATGAGTTGTGTGATAATATTGACAGGAGAGTGGAATGGTTTTTGCATAGCTTTATTCCTTATCTGGAGCTGGTAGACTTGAAGCCGATGAAGCTGAGGCCCATGCACTCATAGCTGCTGCGTATGGTGGAGGTGAAGGTTTGGTTAGGGCTGGAGAAGCTGTGACTGGTGTTCCAGATGTAGTGATGATGATAGTTGCAATAGGTCAGCGGTGAAAGCTGGTGACCCTTCTGACACATGCAGTTCTAATGGTGATGACAATGGTGGTGATGATGGCGGTGGCAATGGCAGCTGTAATAGAGTTACAGCGCTCGCTGGACTGATATTATCTGTAAATGAGTAATCGATAAAGTTTGGGGATGCAGTGTTCGTAAGTGGGAAGACGGATGGAGCCATTCGAGTAGCAGCGAATGTGGAAAAATGAGGAGAACGGTTGAGGATAATGAATAGGGAGTAAAGGAGTAAGTCGAGGTGCGAGTTGACGATTTTGAACGATGTAGCCATGTCGTATTCTGAAGGTAGCGACACAGAAGTTGGAAGGCGGGAGAAGTGGCTACAGTGGTGACAATCAAGACGACGAACCGGTGGCGAAGGTGATGACTGGCAGAGAAGAAGAGACTGGTGATCTCTAGCAGTGAGGGTGATGACTGGCGGCGAGGCTGATAACTGGCTGCGAGGGCGATGACCGTCACTGATGACTGGCGGATGAGGTGATGGCGAAGACAGCGACGTTTCATTATCGAGCATCCAACCCTGGGGGCGACTCCGGAAGATGGTTTGGCGATGAGAAGAGAGGTTCCAATCCTAGGATGTCGTTTGTATTTCTAAAGTGTTAGGTGATAATTCAACATTCACACAAAGTGGAAGCTCGCTCTAACTAGAAATTATAATTCAATTGCCTGCCCAAAACATCCTGGCATTTACCTGGCGCTATTTATCAGGAGGTATCTCGATTGCTGAACGCAGATTTGAACTGTTGTCCTCCTGAATGCGAGTCCAGTGTGCCAACCACTGCACATTGTCACAGCGCCAACTGGAAGACACTGCTCTCCCAGTCCGTCTCATCTTTGAGTGAAGAATTGCAGCGTCTCTACAGATTTCAGTTGTCTGCATCGTCCGCCATGTTGAAGTTTGCCGAAAGGTTTCGATCGATCTGCAGTTGACTGCCGGCCGGCATGGCCGAGTGGTTCTAGGCGCTAGAGTCTGTAACCGCGCGACCGCTACGGTCGCAGGTTCGAATCCTGCCTCGGGCATGGATGTGTGTGATGTCCGTAGTTTAGCTAGGTTTAAGTAGTTCTAAGTTCTAGGGGACTGATGAGCTCAGAAGTTAAGTCCCATAGTGCTCAGAGCCATTTGAACCTTTTTTTTTTTTTTTTTTGTTGAGTAAGGAGTATTTACGTATTCCATATTATGAAAACGTATGTCGTGGACAATGTCAGTGACTGAAGCAGAGAATTATCAGATCAGCACGAGCGTGCAGTACTTTATTAGAAGATGTCTGCAAATCCAGAATAATTGCTTACTTCACGTAACCTAAGAATTTTATAATCGCTCTTCAATCTACTTTCCGTGTCCACCTCTGATATTTCCCTGTGGCAGAAGGATTAGCTGTTGACAGACACTGGTTCAGAGTTCCAAGTGTGCTCGATTGTCTTCTCTCTACAAAAATCATTCGTGGAGGAGCCTTCGATGTGCTCTAACCTTTCTAGAGGTTTTCTCCCTACAAACGAAATTTAGTGCTCCACATTCATTTCGTGCGCAATGTATCTCTGCTATGCAATCGTGCAGGAAACTCACAAGCATTTCCAACACTGCTCCCAAAATCCATTATCTGATACCTTGTGTTTTCAAAATAAAGAGCAAGTATCACCCATTACTGCAGATTATTTTCTTGGAAACTCGATATTCAAACACCTGTTTGTTGAAAGACTTATAATATCGCATTTTCAGTACTTATCTCTACGACACTGAACGGCACTATAAATGTCTGTTAGGCCATCACATCATATATCAAGCATGAAAAAATATATTTAGGCTAAGAGACAGGTGCCGTTGCACATTTAAGCATCAGCTTACGCTTGCTAAGTACGTACTTGCTTTTTTAATCTATATGAACAGAAATCAGTTGCCGCGTGTGTCAAAGATCACCACCTGAGAACTGCTAGATCGAATTAGTTGACTTATTTTTGTTAAATTTGTGACGGTGAATGGTAATAGAATTTTTGATACCAAACGGCGAAACGGGAAAACACTGCGTTCAGTCTGACAGTTCTGCTATCACATGCTTCCAAAACGAAAATATCAGTGGAAACGATTTTCCCGAAGATCTCGGAAAGTTCTTGACCGACTTACTACAAATTTTTTACACAACTTTTAAGATTCACACTATAACATTTATAAAAATACATTATTATGTAATGGGGAAACGTCGTCACCAAAAATCTCGAAAAAACTGTGATGAATTTATTTCATATTTTTACATGATACTCTACTGAACATTCGGGCGGAAATGGACATATAGAGTGACGTGCAGAAGAGAGACAGACACAGAGGGGAGGCGGTTATGCACAGAGAGATGGAGGGGGGGGGAGGAGGGAGATATGTGGAGCTACTGGATATTCAGATGAAAATGGACATAGATAGGGAACTTAGGATGTATACTGAATTTCTATACATATTTAGCAATTAATACGAAGTATTGCTGGATTCGCTGGAACGCAATATTTAACAGTAGTGGCATTTGTCACTAAACAATGTAACTTTATTCGAGAAGCGGGTGCGCTGGTTTCAAAACGCTAAAATTTACGAAATTTCACGTGTTTATAGGTTTAGCTGATTTATTACCTAATTTATGGTCTTCTGCTGTATCTCATGTCTTTCTTTTACTGGACGACGGAATGTATGAGTAAATCATAAGCGTATAAGAGGAAACAATTATATGATCAACGTATCAATATCTGGATTACACGAGATTTTTGAAATGATGCAACACACCTGTCACGTTTCTTGCACTTGCCTTGAAAAGTTTTCTTATCCATAAATCTTAAACAGGTGATTTTTTTTTTTTAGTAAGCTCATGTGCGTGCAGAATCGGAAAGTACTTTCTTCAGCATATTAATGACATTTCGTGGCCGCCATGTTCTCGTCGGGCAAGACACGAAATGAAAGGCTCTTTGGGAAGCATATTTTGGCTTCAGGAGTTCGACTTCCAGTTTAGATAGAGATCCTTGGTCTCTGTGTACTTCAAGAAGAGGTTATGTTCTCTTGAAGCGAGTGAAGTGGGACAACCAATCCCACGATTTGCAGCTTTTGTTCAGATTAAATCAACCGAAATGTCGTTTACTACGACGTTTAGAGTGAGAAGAATTTAATATGATGTTTATGCATATATTTATGTCATAATTTGTAAGATCCGCGTCATTTACAACATTGTATTCACAGTAATACTGTGTGTATAGCCAAAGATTGCACTATGGGGAAATGTGAGTAGTAAAGGCAATAATGCAAACTGTAAGTAAATTTAATGGTGTGTGGTTAAATGTGGACTGTTTCTTGCAGATGCCACTTACGCACCTGAAGGAGTCCGATAGCCTTCTACTCAAATGACAGCCTAGTGGATGAAAGAGGCAATGGAAATCGTAATCAATGGAGCCGTTTCGCATGCTGCAAGTGTTCAATACTCTGGCCTTATGAAACACTACGACGCCACATGCTTCGCGCTAGAGAACAGGAAACAAAGCGAAGTACAGATAACAGCTCGAAATACAGGTAACGGCCTCTTTTCACAACCGAACAGAAAACAGTTCTAACAAAGACGCTTGCAGTTATGATCAGAAAGTGCCTTTACTCATACACATAAGGATGTTGGCAAGGCAGCCTAAAAGTAAGCAGAAATTATGCAAATATAACAAAGTCTGTGGGTATATCAGAGTCCAGAGTTTCTAAACTGACACTGGAAACCCACTGAGTTCTGTTCATGTTGTAATCAGTAGACTTGTCGGAGAAGGACAAGAGAATATTTCAACGTTGATGAGGCTGATCTGGCTCTTAATAACCATTCCTCTGCACGAACCGCTGCTATAAAAGACTACAAGGATGTTGTTACTCTGACATCTACATACACACATATACTCCGCAAGCCACCATACGGTGAATGACAGTAATATATATATATATATATATATATATATATATATAATGGTTCAAATGGCTCTGAGCACTACGGGACTTAACTTCTGAGGTTATCAGTCCCCTACAACTTAGAACCACTGTAAACCTAACTAACCTAAGGACATCACACACATCCATGCCCGAGGCAAGATTCGAACTTGCGAACGTGGCGGTCGCGCGGTTCCAGACTATAGCACCTAGAACCGCTCGACCTCTCTGGCCGGCACAGTATATCTTGTGCCACTATGCCACTACTAGGCATTTCCTTTCCTGACGCACTTGAAAGTAGAGCAAGGGAAAAACAACTGTCTATAGCCCAGATTTATCTTATCTTGTCTTCGTTGTCCTTATGCGAAATGTGCACTGTCGGCAGTAGAATCGTTCTGAAGTCAGCCATAAACGTCGGTTCTCTAACTTCTGTCAGTAGTCTAGTGAACTGATCATAATCTTCATTCTTCATGGACAAGCTGTTTGAATTCACCTAGTGTCTCCCTAATACTCGCATGTTGATCGAACCTACCGGTAACAAATCTAGCAGCACGCCTCTGAATTATCGATGTCTTTCATTAATATAACCTAGTCGGGATCCCAAAAACACAAGAATTATTCAAGACGGAATCGCTCTACGTTCTATGCACGGCTTCCTTTATAAATGAGCTACATTTTCCTACAATTCACCAAATAAACCGAAGTCGACCACTCGCCTTCCCTGCTACCGACCTGACATGCTCGTTCCATCTCATATCGCTTTGCAACGCTACACCTAAATATTTAATCGATACGACTGTGTCAAACGGCGAACAACTAATACTGTATTCGAACATTACAGGATTATTTTTCCTACTCGTTCTCATTTATATGAGCAAAACTGCCGCATCATGAATGACTTTTAATTTATGACTGCTTTACCACCATTCTATTCACAACTCATTTCGCAGACAGGAGCCACACATATCACTCTACGTACTTGCAAAATTATATAGTTGCACAGTACAGAGTTCGGGATATATGACGTCATGAACATTAAGTTGTGAAAATCACTAGACAAACAAGCAAAAAAAAAAGTGTACAAATACGTGTGAAACATGTTAAATATGTGTGTGAAATATAACTGACATGTGCGTATGTGAGCAAGGCTGTGTGTAAAAAGCTCATCCTAAACCCTTGGAATGATTACAGTCAAACATGATACACACATTAGTTACAATCCGGAAGAAACAGTGTAGGGATAAGAATCACCAGCCTTCTATTGGCGTGGCTCTGAGAACACACACACACACACACACACACACACACACACACACACAGAGAGAGAGAGAGAGAGAGAGAGAGAGAGAGAGAGAGAGAGAGAGAAGGAAGGACAAAGAGATGAACAGTAAGGGGGAAAGAGGAGATAGACATAGATAGGAGGAGGAGGAGATGGACAGAGGAGAGGGAAATGGACAGAGAGATGGGACAGGAAGTAATGGACAGAGAGATGGGACAGGAAGTAATGGACAGAGAGAGAAAAGAGGAGGAATTGGACAGACAGGGGCGAAAGAGATAGGCTGAGAGATGGGGGAGGAGGAGGGGAACAGAAGGAGAGGATGGGGAAATGGAAAGAGAAAGAGAAAGAGAAGAGGAGGAGATGAACAGAGAGAGAGGGGGGAGAGGAAGAGGAAATGGGCAGAGAAAGTGGCTGGAGAAGATTGTCGGAGTGGTGCATGGAAGAGGTGAATGGAGAGAGATGGTGGTTGGCAGAGATAGGGAGGAGTGACAGTGATAGAGAAAGGGGGAATGGATAAAGATAGGAGAGAGAGGAGCTGAGAGCTGGACAAAGAGAGAGGGGTGAGAGGGAGGTGGAGGGGCAGGTGAATAGAGGAAAGGGGAGGGAGGAGATGAAGAGAGAGAGAGAGACAGAGAGAGAGAGAGAGAGAGAGAGAGAGACAGAGAGAGAGGGGGGGGGGGTAAGAGCAGATGGACAGATAGAAGGGAGGAGCAGATGCAGTAATAGAAGACTGCAATAAATAAATACTCATGCACAGTCGGATTTTTGAGAGAGTAAACAAACTAGAAGCACACTGAAAGGAGACTTAAAATTTCGCTTTTCAAAACGGAAAGTTATTTTATATTTAGGTTAATGTTACAGAGAAATGACAATTACGTAATTATAAAAGTCATTCAAAAACACCATAGCAGTTCAGGACAAATACACTCCGCTGATCAAAGTTTTTTGACGATATTGAAAGTCAATAACTCTGCGACATCTTCTGAACAGTGTGCTCAGAGAGTTGACTGTAGCAAAATCCCTGCCTGTTAACTGACCGTCATCGGCTTATTCTTTTCGAAAGAAAGATTGACAAGATGCGAGAACACTGAACGCAGATTTCGCAGCATCAAAGACTATCATGTGCACAATGTTAGCTGTATAAAAAAAACCATTTGTTAACGATAGACTTACCTGCTGCGTCTGGGGATCCCTTACTACTACTCACCTGGCCCATTATTGGGTGTGATGCAGTAAACAACGTGCACAGATTGTCCTCTATAGTGGCAAAGAGAAAGGTTCTGCCCCTCCCCCTCACATAGACACTAGCCCAGTGATATACAGCTGAAGTGTTAACTTCAGAGTGCACGTCTGTTCTATGTACTCACTTCTCGTAAACGAAAAAAGCAAAGAACAGTTACCTCCTTCATCCAGAAGAACTCATCGTTCTCGACTTGGACAGGAAAATTTGTCTGTAAAGTGAATCTGCAGGCTATTTCGTGTTTGTGTTCTTTGTCCACTGGCGTTGAAAATATATATTTACTTGCTGAGAAACCTGGAGTTGTCGGATTTTTATTTATTCCAATCTTCTGTTAGTCCATCTGCTCCTTCACTCACTGTCCATCTTCTCTTGCCCCCTCTATCCATCCATCTCCTCCCCTTCCCTTATTCTGTCAATTTCCTCCTGTGCCTCTGTCTGTTCATCTCTTCATCATCCATTTCTCAGCCTGTCTCTTCCTCTGCTTATCTCTGGCTATCTCTTCTTTAGTCCTTTCTCTGTACATCTCCTCCATTTCCCTCTCTCTGTCCATTCCCTCCTCCCTAACCTCTGCTGAGCTCCTCGTCCTGCTATCTGTTCCTGGCTCCTCCTTCCCTCTTTATCCACCTCCTTGTCCTCCCCTCCTTCCTCCTCTGTCCACGTTATCACACTCACCCCAATACGAAGCCGGTTGTTCTTACCCTACACTATTTCTTTCCAGGTTGTAACGAATACCTGTACCATATTTGACTGAAATCGTTCCCAGGCTTTACTCATGGCTTTGCTAGCATTTGCGTATGTCAAATATATTTCGCACATATTCATGCGTACTTTTACACATATTTCACCTATATTTCTAGGGAATTTCGCCCTGCAGTTTCATTTTCATGCATCTTAATGTTTGTGACGTATCTCCTGAACTATGTACTGAACAATTATATAATTTTGCAGGTACACGGAGTAGTATATTTGGATACGGTCTGGGAAATGTGTTGTGAATAGAGTGAGTAATAAAGAAGTAGTAAATTAACACGTCACAAATGATGTGGCAGTTTTTCATGTATCTCAGTGTTTATGAGGTCATATCTCCCGAACTATGTGGAGTGCGATGTTTTTTCGTAAGTACTTTCAGCAGCATATTTATATACCGTCTGCGAAATGTGTAGCTAATAGAGTTAGTATCAAAGAAGTAGTAAATTAAAACGTCGTGCATGGTTTGGCAGTTTTGGCATCTTTCTAAGTATCTGACGTCGTATCTCCTGACCTAAGTATCGTACAGTGATGTAATTATTCTGGCACATTCATTGATGTATGGGAATATCATCTACAAATTGTGTTGCTAATACAGTTAATAGTAAAGAAGTAATAAATTAAAAAGTCATGCTTCATGTAGCAGTTTTACTGCATGGACAGCGAAAATGTAGTAAGTGACAAACTGTTTTCCTTTCATCGTTTTGTGGGGGTCGTCATCGAGAAAAAATTTCGTAAAGGTTTGAAATGATGTTTAATGTTTATTGAAGTCTCTAAATCAGGGCTTCACAACACACGTGCTCGCGGAGCAAGCTGTGAGCAGCAAGGCGCGAGCACGGAGCAGCGCGAGCACGCTACCCCCACTACCAGACCAGAGCGGAGAGTGGGGAGAGTCACGTGGGGCACACAACAGCTGCCGCCACCTGCAGGGATATCACTCACGAATTATTACTGCGACAAATGAAACAAATAAAGGAAAATGTACACGTGCCACATAATTTTATTAGCTTGGTGTATGCCTCTACATTCGCATTAATTTGTGAACTGTTACACAATCAAAGGTGTTACTGAAGTGTGGTATTCTCGGTTATCTTGTACTTTTTGCCCTATACAATTGCGTCTATGTTCGGAGTAATTGTTCTTGTGCATTTTAGGCACAGCGTGCAGTTTAAATTTCGATCAGACAATGCGTTTCTCAGGCGCGTCTTGTTACATTTCATTGCAGAGAACAGTTGTTCACAAACATACGTGGAACCGAACATTGATATTATTGTAGCCGCCAGTTTGTGCAAACGAGGAAATCTATCCTGAGGGAAGTGTCTGTAGAATTCCAAAATGTTTTTCTTGTTCTGAAATTTGTCTCTGTATTCTCTGTCACACTGTAGGTCAATAATTTCTTGCTGCAGCTCAGGACGAATCTCTTAAATATTCGCTGAATATGGAGAGAACAGGTCAAAATCACTGTCTAGTGCTGTCAGATCTTGAAAGCGCTGATCAACTAAACTATGTGAATAACGTTCAGTCTTTGTGAACATCTTGCATGGATGATAATTTCGGAAAATGAGCTAGGTTTCCTGTTTCGAACTGACTCAGCCAAAGTGTCAATTTCATTTTAAAAGCTCGTATTCGATCTATGAAATGAGTAATTAGCAGATCTTTACCTTGTAGTAAAATGTTCAAAGCATTCAGATAGCTAGTTAAATCTGCTAAGAACGCGAGATCACACTCAAACGTGCGCGCGCATTTCCCCTCCCTCCCCACTCCGCGACCTTGCACCTGCTCGCGAGCACGTGTGTGAGCAGACGCGAGTACTCGCGCTCAAAACCGGCCAGTTGTTAAGCACTGCTCTAAATGCTCTCATTCTCAGATACTGGATGCCTAAAGTATGAGTATTGGCGCATCGTGGGCGAAATTGCTTTTTAGTCGCACGCTCATCCCTTTGATAGGTGGGTGGTTCTTACCCTCACAGTGACTCTTTCCAGACAGTAAATGTTGTGTATCGCAAGTTTGGTTGCAATAGGCCCAGTCGCTTAAGAGGAGATGTGAAACATATTCACACATACATGGGTACATCCATTTTCATAGTTTGTATGGATTTGTGTGTGTCTCGAGACAGCCGAGAAGGGAACCATGTGTTTGGATTAATTTGTCCAAAATATGTGTTTAAATTGGGATGATACACGTATGTGTAGGTTGAATTTGAATTTGAATGTATGTCTATCTGTAACTAGTATTAATCATCATGAGAGAACTACGAAATTTATCCAAAATGTGAGAACCGTTGGAATCCGCTGAAAATCTGAACGCCACTTCATTGCTGAAAGAGGATCCTTGATACAGAAAATTTCCACCTTTGCGTCGGTTGGTGCCTAGACAGGACGGGAAACCGTTGAGGAAAGAGGATCCGGCTTCCTATGATCCAGCAGGTTGAACATGGCTGCTGAGTTTCTCAGTGGTTGGCAGAGCAGTTCTACTTTTTGGTATCAGGGACTTACTGAGGACCGTTCGATCAGGCGTCATAAAATTTCCGGGTGCGACCCTCTCCCCCTATTTTTCTCGCTCAGATATCAGCTGTCAAAGTTACACGGCACGCAAAACTCAAGTCATTTCTGAGCCTCAATATCAACCTTTATAACAGAAAGGTATAGATTTACATTGTAAAGAAAGTGCAGTATCAAATGCATAAGCTATTAACCACATGTGGGCCGTTCGGACTCTTATATAAAGAATTCGACACATTTCATCAGCAGATTGAATGGCATAGTGGTCCAGCCGGAGGACATATTGGTCAGCTTCGATGTGGTATCGCTGTTTACCATGGTTCCACTTAATGATGTATTGGAACAGCTGGATCGAATTTTTCCTGCCGATATTTCAGAACTGTTTAAGTGTTGTTTGACGACCACATACTTCAGGTGGAATGAACAGTTTTATGAGCAAACGGATGGCGTAGCTATGGGAAGCCCCGTAAGTCCCGTAATTGCAAACTTCTTTATGGAGAAATTCGAAGAACAGGCCTTAGGTACTGCCAGCAAAAAACCAAATGTATGGTTCCGATACGTGGATGACACGTTTGTGCTGTGGAGACATGGTAGGGAGGAACTAAGCCGGTTCCACGAACATCTGAACAGTATAAACTCGAGAATACAGTTTACAATGGAGGAGGAGGTAGACGGCAAGTTACATTTCCTCGATGTGCTTGTTTTTAGAAACGAAAATGGTAGTTTGGGCCACTCAGTATACCGCAAACCCACGCACACGGACCGTTATTTGCACCGGGATTCGAACCACCACCCACAACAGAAGCGGGGTGTTATCAAGACGTTAGCGGACAGAGCTAGAAATATTTGTGAACCTGAGTTGCTCGACGCTGAGATGGAACACCTCCACAATGCACTAATGAAGAACGGATATTCGTTCGCCGAAATAAAACGTGCGTTGAGGCAGCCACGCAGAAATCATACTGACGTACAGGCTACTGCAAAATCTAAGGTTTTCCTGCCGTTTGTTAAAAATGTAACGGAAAGAATAGGGAGGATCTTGACGAAGCGGAATATTACCGTAATTTACAAGCCCACCAGGAAGATACAGGAATACCTTAAGCCTGCCAAGGACGCTCGCAAACCAATGGAAAAATCTGGAGTGTATAGGATCCCATGCAGCTGTGGTGATGTTTATGTGGGTACCACTAAAAGAACTGTTTCGAAACGTTTGGAAGAGCATAAGGGAAACTGCAGAAGAGGGGAAACGGAACGATCAGCTGTTGCGGAGCATGCTTTCCAGCCAGGGAACCACAATATTCGTTTCGAGGAGACGCAAGTACTAGCGGCCACAAGCGGATATTACGAAAGGCTCTACAGGGAGGCAATCGAAATCGATAAACACCCAAATAATTTCAACCGTAAGGAGGAGGGTGTGAAATTAAACGGCATATGGATGCCGGTGTTAAAGAAGATGTGTACCACCCGCCCACTACTGGGTGATGGCAACGGCGATCGACGGCGACGGACAGCGGCCAATTGCACTGACGTTTTCAAAACACGTGACGTCACGCCGCGGCGTGGGAGCGCGCGGACACGGAATTTAGCGGCAGTCAGTAGCGAGCCAGTGGGTGTGTTGGACCTTCCACTGAGCTACGGACCCCCTTGAAGATGTCTCCCGCAGTCGCAGACGAAACGTTGGGAATCGACACAGAATTCATCAACCGACCACGGCATAACAGCCCGGATAATTATAATGGACATAAGCTATTAATTGTGATAACAAGCACTCTTGATGTTTGTAGATTACAGTGCCATGTACCACGAATAGAAAAGATTGTTTCGAGTAAACCGGTCGTATTTTATGGTAAATAATACGAATATGCTGGAAAATGGGGGTTTCCCATTTGAAAACACAAAGCTGAACTGCGCCCACGCATGAGGGTTGGTTAGGAGATAGCCAGCTGTAGCACAAACTGATATTCCCTTTGCTTATATTAACGTTTCACCTAGAAAATTTTTCTCACTATGCGTTGTTTTCGAGATATTTAGCTGTCCCAAGTTAAAGCAAACACTCTGTATACACTGACGGAAAATAATGGCAACACCAAAAATTAAGTAATGTAGAGTTATAAAATTTCGTGAATACATTTGTCTTGGTAACATATTTAAGTGATTAACATTGAACATCACAAGTTAATGTAAGCAAAAGTGAAATGCTGGTACAGAAATAACCGGAATAATCACCAGAATGTTGAATGCAAGCATGAAAATGCGTAAGCATTGAGATGTACGGGTGCCGGATGTGAGTTTGCGAGATGGAGTTCGGTGCCCGTTGCACATGTCCGGTCGACACAGGGGTGGTTAATGCTGGTTATGGATGACGCTGGAATTGCTGTACCATGATGACCCATATGTGCTCGACCGGGGACAAATCTGGTGACAGAACAGGCCAGCGCAACACGTCGACACTCTTTAGAGCATGTTGAGTTACAACAGCGTCATGTGGGACAGCGTTCTCCTGTTAGAAAACACCCGTAAGACTGCTGTCTCGCCGGCCGGGGTGGCCGAGCGGTTCTAGGAGCTACAGTCTGGAACCGCGCGACCGCTACAGTCGCAGGTTCGAATCCTGCCTCGGGCATGGATGTGTGTGCTGTCCTTAGGTTAGTTAAGTTTAAGTAGTTCTAAGTTCTAGGGGACTGATGACCTTAGTAGTTAAGTCCCATAGTGCGCAGAGCCATTTGGAGCATTTTTGACTGCTGTTCTCGAGTCGCGCGTAGTGGCCGTGTGGTTTGAGGCGCCATGTCACGGATTGCGCGGCCCCTCCCGCCGGAGGTTCGAAAGTCCCTCGGGCATGGGTATGTGTGTTGTTCTTAGAATAAGTTAGTTTAAGTAGTGTGTAAGTCTAGGGACCGATGGCCTCAGCAGTTTGGTCTCTTCGGAATTCACACACATTTGAACATTTTTTGCTGTTCACGAATGACAGCACAACAGACTGACGTACAATTTTGCAGTCAGGCTGCTTGGGATAACCACGAGAGTGCTCCTGCTCTCATACGAAATCGCACCGCAGACCACAACTCCAGGTGTCTAGAACGCAGACAGGTGTGTTGCAGTCCCTCGTCAGGCCTCCTCCTAATCAACACACGGGCATCACTGCCACCGAGGCAGAACCAGCTTTCATCAGAAAACACAACACAGCTCCACCCTGCCCTCCAACGAGCTCCTGCTCCACACCACTGAAATCGCAAATGGCGGTGGGTCGGAACCAATGGGATGCACGATACAGGGCGTCTGGCTCGGAGTTGTTCTTGAAGTAACCGATTTGTAACAGTTCGTTGTGTCACTATGGTACTAACTGCTGCTCAGATTGCTGTTGTAGATGCAGTACGATGCGTCACAGCCATACGCCGAATGTGATGATGTCCTCTGTAGATAGTGCCGCGTGATCGTCTGGAACACGATCTTCTTGCGACCGTACGTTCTAGTGACCACCGCTGCCAGCAACCATGTACAGTGGCTATAGGAGTATTCCTGCCAAACCTTTCTGCAGTATTTCAGACGGAACATGCAGCCTCTCGTAGCCCTACTACACGACCCCCTTCAAACTCAGTGAGGTGGTGATAATTGGGCTTTGTCGCTTTGAAGGCATTGTAACGTCCCTTAGCAAAGGACATATTTTGTAGTAAAGAGAAAATATTGTGCATCGTATTCTGTTATTGTATGGAATTATGTTTTTTTTTATTATTATTTATTTTAGATAATATCTGTGTCGGCGAGTACTGAAACCGCACAGACGATAAATATCATACAAAGATGAAACAAAATCACTAGTATAAATAATACAGAATGAACATTAATTTCTCTGTCTTCTTGGAGTTACGGGAGTAAGGTAGCCTGTGTCGCAGTTGTACATGCTAACGTAGTCTTCTTTTGTCATGGTTAATCGATGTACGCCATTACGTACTCATTTTTAAAAAAGGTGTGTATTGTAGATAAGTTAACATATTTGAAGGTTTAAATAGAGTTATTTAAATGAAAACTTGCATTATTAATTGTTATAGCTTGCTTGCCTATTATCCCATCATGTTGAGACATTTTTCAGTTATTTAAATATTATCCGTGGTGCAGAGCTGCGCTACGAACGAACAAGCCGCTGCCGCGGCGCATTCAAACTGCATTAAAAGAAATCGATCATACCGCAAAGAAGCGGGAAGGTAATAGTGAAATAAAATCATCTTTTTCAGCTTCCGGACTTGCAGAGCAGAGCAGCAGATTTTATGATGTGTTTTGCAGGTTGACGCGGGCTGCTGATAATATATTGCTAACAGTACAAAAGAGATAATTTACCTTCGTAACATAATAGGAATTTTGCTGTGCTTAGTTCTGGTCTGGCAAACCTTATAGTGAAAACGTATTTTTCTCCGACAATAGTCTCATGTTCTTGTGCTAGTCGTGGTAATTATTGGTGTTTTACGATTAACAAAAATCCACTGCAAAATGTTGAACAATCTTTGCGAACTGTAACATCAGTAATTCATAACAAAGTAATTTTCATTTTCTATAACTATAAAGTAGGGAAGATATGTTGATTTTTATAGTGAGTTACAGTAACCAAAAATGTTCCTTTAATAGAAAGCCAGATACAGAACAATAAGAACCCAATGGATTCTGTTTTGTTGAAAATTAATGATTATAAAGAAATTCTTGGCACAGCATTACTAAAAGGTATTTCGCGGCTCTTTTCGTATATGCGTTATTACGCGAGCAAAATAACAAAAACAAAACCAAAACAAAATTAATAGAAAAGAGTAATTTCTAAGTTACAAGTGACGCGAAAGCATTCATGTCTGACATCAATTCACTACGTCCAATCTTAAAGGCACCTAACGATCATGATCATTACAGCGTGTATTTAAAGTAAACCTGATCTGCATCCTCATAGCAGCGTTACTATCACCACTCTTATGTGATTGGAGCGAATTTTAAACAGACATCATCTTTCGGATTCAGAAACTCGCTACAAACTTTCGTTTATGTCGCACAATTCTTTCTTGGTGTCGTGATTTTTTTTTTTTTTTCTGTCAGTGTATTTCCAGCGGCCGTTTGCCCAGGTGCCGGCCTAACCAGACACGACCGCCGATCTGGTGTAACTGCATACGTGACCGTCCGACTAGGTCGCGCGTTTCCAATGATCGCTGGTCCAGTCTCGATGATGCCGCGTCCAATGAAATGGATACTGACGATGTCGTTGAGCCAACGTGCTAACAGATGACGGTCGTCTGCTGAGAGCCCACTCTTCATGGTGCACTGAACGGAGCGTTCTGGACGACCCTAACTCCGGATTCTGTGGCGAGACGTGGATGACCAACAGCTTGTCGCCGACTCGGAGCTTCAGCGTCCTTCAGCTTCTAATGGAGAGGCCGTGACGGCCGTAGAGGAGTGTTCTGCATTCCAGTGAGAATGACACGTCAAGGATGGAATTTGCTCCCTGGGAAATGCAGGCCGAACTGCAGATCTGCATACTCACGACATACTCACACTTTTCACGATGCGGTGCCCAAATCATGAATTCTGTGCGCCGGATTCCTAGGTCAGTGAAGTATTCGCAGTGTGATTAAGGCGAAATGGCGCCCACCTCCCTTATATTTGCACTTGGGAAAGAAAGAAGGTAGGTTCTTGTTCGACGTCTCGTCGACTTAGAGGTCATCAGTGACAGATTATATTACATCATTTTTGTTAATGTGAAGCGTTATTAGCTGTGAGGTACGCACATTCTTTCATTGTCTTATTTTACTCCAGTTTTTTATCGGGAAGCGTAATTTATGAACAGTTTATTGCTTTTCGGTGAACCAGTAGCGACATGAGGGCTATTGTGAAAGTAAGGTCCTATCGAGCGCGAATTGATAACCACATTCAAAATTCTGACGAAGCTTTGCACAGATGTGCTGGGCAGTGCCTCTAGTATGAATGTCGATCGCGTCATGTCTCTGTTTTCAGTTCTGAGCGCACAGTTAGCACATAAAGGTGTGTAGAAAATACTGTCTCTCGCCAAGTACGAGGGCCTAGTGAGAGATTTCGCCTGATGTCAAGCAGCCCACATAAGATAACTGTCATGCGTTTCCTTCTCCATGACAATTTCTTGGCTGCGGACTGCAGGGGCGATGAAGATGTTCTTGCAGCGTTTTCGGAGGAAGTGTTTGATCACCCACAATACAGCGCGTAAATGTCTCCCCCCGAGTTTCCTCTCTGCTCACATGAACCGCTGGCTTTGGAGACAACATTTTGGCACAGACAATGAGTTGTCTGCGTAGACAACCGGTGGAAAGCAGAGGTGGCTGCCTTCCATGGCGAGAGTATTGAAAACTTGGTACAACTCTACGACAAATGTCTAAGTTGGAGGGGTCTCTATGTAAAAAAGTAGGTGGAAGGTGTGGAAAATGTTGCAAATAAAACGCTTTTGATTTTCACTGTGGTTTCCATTCGTGACCGGTCGGACCTTACGTTCCGAATAGTCCTCCTACCTCTGCTCACATCGCCACTCATAAAATATAGTGTTGGGTCCAGTTCACCATCCACAGACATTTTAAGCAATCTTATGCAATAGTTAAACCTATTTTCCTTACCAACTGTAAGTCGAGTTGTTAAATTAGGTGTGTTGCATGCCTATCGGGCGTTACCTCATTTCGATCGCTTTGTTTGCATATACGATCAATGTCTGACTAGATTCTCCTACAAACTGGAAGTGGTGAACTGTCTAGAAACTGCGTGAGAATATATAAAGGGCCACTTAACTTATAGAACATTTTTAGTCCGCTTAGTTATCCATGGGTATGTTACAGAAAAATAAACAGTCTTTATAGCAAAATTCAAATTGTCAATTTTTAATTGAGGTTTTATTCGAAAATTGTTGAATTGTAATGTGAAAGAGGGCACTGGTAGTAAAAATTAAAAAAAAAACAACAGATTTATCATGTGGCGCAAGGTAAAATTAGAAAGAAACGCAAAACAAAAACATATCAAACATGGCTTCATTACTTCGCCGAGCGTATGTGAAACACGTTTATGTTATTGCTAAACAACTTTCGCTCTCTTCAAAAATAAGAAGAAACTCTTGCCTTTGATCATGATGAAGAGGTTTCTCTTGTGTTTAAAGCAACAATAATTATATAGACTATTTTTGTTTGTGCTTGTAAACAGTTCTTGCTTTGCTTGCATAACTGCTTTGGTTAGATAAAAGGGAACAGCTAATTTTTGTTACTTATAAACTGCAATTTATGTTTTGTAAGGATATAAAGTACGCAGTGGGATATTCCTTTCTCATTATGTGTAAAACAAACAAACAAAAAAAATAAAGAGAAGTCGTGGGTTCACAGTTCCTCTCTCCCAAATTCATTTATGTTTCTTTCATTACCAATGCTATCAACACTGCCGGTAATCCTACCATTTAATAGGCCATTTATGTACTCTATCAAAACTACCACTGACCGTAGATTTTGTAGAGCGCAACTCTACCTGTGGGTAACGACAATCACATGCAACGCGACAAAGATTTAGATACGTAATCACTATTCACTATCTGATTAGAAGTATCTGGACATTAATTAGTGGGCATTCATTTGGAATGTTGAAAGGGTCCTGTAGCCACCTTTCATTGCCAACTCTCGTAGTGGTCAAGTCGGCAAAGAGGTTTCCGCTACCTGTAAGAAATCCACCTGCGTTAGGTTGGTGGCGGAAATGGCATCCTGGGGTTTTCCGGTCCACGCGGAGCGTGGAAGAGGCTGGAGAAGCGGGAGGCAGTCTGCCGCCGGTACGGGAAGCGTACACAGCTGTGCTCCAGTCGAAGAAGGGTGAGTTGGACTGACCGCGTGGCGCGTTGTCGCATGGAGAGGGGAGCTTTTAGCTTTTGGTCTCGAATCTCGTCTTATAAAGATTTATTTGCTGGGTTGCAGCAGGGAATGCAAGGCTTTTGTAAACTTTCAGTTTGATTTCCAATGCAGTCTTGACTTTGATCCGTGAGAGGAACGCAGCACAAAGGAGTTGCATATGTTGAATTGCCCTCGGTTCAGTGTGAATGTTTATGTGCCTACAATTGTGTGTGTATGCTTCTAATCTTTTCCGGATCTTGGTAATTTTTGTGTATTTGTGAATTTTCTTTGTCTCATGTGATTAAAATTTGGCCACAGTCCATAGAAATTGTCTCCGCGGACCGAGTGGGCCCGCGAGTCTGTTATGAAACGTGTCGTATTTCACAAACAATTGTACATAGTTAGCATGCAACAGCAGGCTATAGATGCACTACATCAATGTTTTAAGGAATAAATAATTTTGCCTTCAATCTTATCTTGTGTACCGATGTTACGTCGCCGTTACCTTCGCCATTTACCTTGTAGTTTTCCTTGTTGGCCCACCGATAGCGTTTCCATGTGCACAGGTGTAGTGATTAGTGTCCCTTTTTTTATCTGAAACAAATGCTCTGGAAGAGATTGTGTTTTCACGAATCTTGCTGCAGGCTGCACTTACGCATGGTGTTCACGCCCTCTTTACTTTACTCAATATTTGATTCACGGGAAGAATGCCTGGATCATATTAATAACTACATCCCATTCTTTATCAATGACTTTACAATGAATGTTCTTTTGTGAGTTTTTCTTATTAATAAATTAAGTAATTTTCCTACTCAGTGCTACCCCATTTTGTCGTGTGGCTAGAGTTGGTGGCGACCCTATCTTTTATATTGATTTCAGTGTCAAATACTCGTAGCATTTACTTATTCAAAGTGCGCGTGGCTCTTTTAGCTATAAGGATACATTCAAAGGGCGCTTCATGCTTCTTGCACATAGCGTCCTTGTATTCACGCTACTTACACATGGCTTACCCTGCTCACGGATTTCGGTAAACCAGAGATCTTCTGATGCGCAGTGAGGATTAGTTATTTTCGGTTGGATGTGCTAATTGGTATATTGTCTTTCTGTGATACTGAATTTACGTGAATTTATGATATAGGTGTGCATTTTCTTACATGTTTTATCTTGTATATATATTACCGTATAGATATTGTGATTTAGTATTCAATTGTGCTACAAGTGTGGGTTGACTCTTGTCCTGTGGCGTGTATCGGTGTCATATAGTAAATCTTGGGTGCTTTTTGGGGACTGTGAGTCCATTAGGAGACTTTGGCATTATTCTTGTTGTATTTTGGAGCACGGAGTAACTATCCTTATGATGGAGACGCGTAGCTGTTCAGGGAGCCGCGATCGGAAAAACCTGCCAGAAAATAACCCTGAACAAGGACGAGGTCAAAACGTCGAGTCCGACCAGGAACGAAACGCGGAAAACGCAAGTACAAGTGTTGTCCACCCTGAGCCCGCTGTAGTGATTTCGAATCATTCGATAGATGCAAATTCATTACAGGCCATGCTACGACAATTACTAGACAGTAATAGGAGACATATCGAGGAAGTGAATAAAAAACAAGCAGAAGAAAATAGGAGACATATCGAGGAAGTGAATAAAAAACAAGCAGAAGAAAATAGGAGACATAGCAAGGAAGTGAATAAAAAACAAGCAGAAGAAAATAGGAGATATAGCGAGGAAGTGAATAAAAAACAAGCAGAAGAAAATAGGAGGCATATCGAGGAAGCAAATAAAAGATTGACTAGTGAAATAGTACAGGGTGTTGGGGAGAAACTGGCGATCATTGACCAACGCATCTCCGCCTTAGAAGAGGGGCAGCAAGTCATTAGCAAGCAGGTGATGGAGCAAGAAGAAAGGTTCGCTGGGAATATACGTATACTAGCAGAACAATGCCAGAGTGAACGAGCGGCTCTTGAGTCCCGAGTAGGACAAAATTCCGCCAGGGATCTCCGCGCGTTAGCAGAACAATGCCAGAGTGACCACGCGGCTCTTGTGTCTCGAATAGAGGACACTGCGGCTAAGTGCCCGGTCCATATTAGCGCGCAGGTAGAAACCCTCAGCCAGGCGATAATAGCTCTCGAGCGAGAGCAAGGGCTTACGCAAACAAAACAAGACACGGCCCACCGAGAGATGCGAGAAGAAATAGCCAGGATCTCAGACGCAGTGGCGCGTAAGACTGACAATAATAGGGAAACGATTACCTCGTCATCAGCGGATGCAGACGAAATACGGTCGATAACGAAATGTCCGCGTGGACAGTGTGAAATAAAAATACAACAAAGAGGGGTTACCGAGGGACTATGTGAGCGCATGGCCCGTTTAGAACTTCATCTAAAAGGGTTAAAGGCCCATGAAGTTGAAAGAAATGAACGAAAGGGCCATTATTCCGACGATGATTCCGGGAACGATGGCGAATTTGATCATCGTCATGATCTCGGATCTCGTACCAGGTGGGAACGGCGCGGATCCCCTCAGGAACGTTCGCCAAGGGAAACTCACGAATTTGACTTTAAACATTTTCTGTCCGTGAGGAAGTTTGAAGTCTTCCGTAACTCGGCTACGGGGATTCACCCGCGGGCCTGGTTACAGCAGTTCGAGTTCTCCCTCCCTCCCTCCTACGTGGCCCAGTGCGCACAAAATAGAGTATATGTGCGGCTACCTCGAAGGTGAGCCAGCGGCGCGGATGAGGTCAATTGCACGCAATTGCTACACTGTCGGGGAGTTTCGTCTACACTTCCTGTCGATCTATTGGTCAGTGGCAGCGCAGAGTCGTGTAAAACACGGACTCATTAAGCTACCAGAGTTAAACAGGTCGAAATTCTCCAGCCCTGTGCAGATGTTCGAGCACATGCTGCAGGCGAATGAACATCTTGACGATCCTTATGGACCTGCGGAAATTATTCGTGTTTGCCTGGGAAAGTTTCCAGTGCAGTTGCGGCACGTTATCCTTGCAGGACGATGTAAGGATGACGTAGAGAGTTTTCGCAATCTTCTTTTAGAGCTTCAGTGTGATGCGAATGGCACCACGCAGAATTACGGTCAGAGCGCCTACGAGCAGCGGCCACGCAAGCGAAGCCGCAGCCGTAGAGACAGGTGGCAATACAGACGTAGTGGGTCGTCTCAGAGTTACAGGGCGCGCGAGCGTTGGCAGCGTCGCGATTCCTCACGGAACGCGGGCAGAACGGACGATGCCAATCGTCATCATTCGCCGAGAGTAAATCAAAGACACCCCCGGGAGTTTAGAAGATATGGTAATGAGCATAGATATTGGAGTAATTATAGCGGACCTAGGAACGGTAGTCGCAACCGACCACAAAATAATTATCGAACAAGTGACAACAGGGGTGCTCTAAACAGTACGAGTGGTCCGCCAGTGGGTGTTGAAATTCGTTCCGCAAACCCGCTGCACAATCAGCCAAATACCTCTAATCAAAGAAATCAATGACTATTGGCTGACTCGGTTGGCGTCAACTTAATGAGGACCGGTGCTATTGATGATACTGATGTGCATTTGATAAAGGAAGACGTTATTATGGAAGATTTGTTGAGGGAGGGCCACAGTATTGTTGTGCCTGCGGTAAACCCAGTCGTGTCTGTTTAGTACATTTACAGTGTATATTTTCCAATGTTTTGATTCATTCTGGTGTGTTTAAAATTAAAGTGTATATTTTCTGTGAATTGTAAAGGGTCCCCCAATATATGCGTAGTTATTTCTTCTTGTCAGCAGAAAGGAGTAATGTTGTGCAGTTTCAAAACATCTGAATGTGAATGATTATGAGGCTCATATGAAGCGTTTCCTATTACAGTAAGATGGCTTTCGTTCTTTGATGACTAAAAAGGTATCGGGTGTGTTGGCGTGGCGAGTCAATGGTCGTAAGGTAATTCTTGATGATAAATTACAGTTGTAATGTTCTTATTCCCCTTAGGTGAGGATGATTCAGTGAGATTTTTGAAATGTACTGCGATGTTAATGAAGCAACTTGGTGACTTGTAGGTGAAGGACTTGTGTATGAAGGGAGACTAATAGTGTTTGATTTTCAGAGTTGCCATCTTATAAGATATTAGGAAAGTGTAACTTGCCGTCACATACTACTAAGTACGGTTGAGGACACCAGAATGTGAAACCCCAGAAGACGTAAATGGAAACAGCTTATTAACTCAAGCAACTTGATATTTAATAGAGAATCAGTGCGACTACCTCCAAGCTGAAATAACATGACGGTAGGTGAGGATCCCTGGGGACATGTAGTGAGTAAGTGTGTAATCATTATGAGTATCTTATGATAGCAGTAAGTTGGGTACTCATGGCCCTGGACAATGGATTTCTTTTGACAGTATTTTTTTATGTACTTATAGGACGAAGTGTTTATGTGTTTGCTAATAGGATAGGATGATTTTTATTGCCATTTTTATGCCCACTGACCTTTTGCATTAGGCTGATGAATAGATGTTGAAACATTTACCATTTCAGATGTGACTTGAATGAACCTTCTGTGTCTCATTAATCATAACTTTTATTATGCAATGTCCATAGAAAAGAAGTCTCGGAAATTTTTCACAGATCAGCAAACATGTTCTACAAACCTTGGAGGAGCAGTCAATGAACAACGATATGGGTATTGGTGTTGAAAGGAATATTTTGTTTATATGTGGGAATTGTAGTCGGGCTATATGGTGATGGTGACTAGTACGAGCTGTGTAGATTGTGCGTGAGAGCGTAGTTAGGAGTAGGTAGAGTTTTGTGTCTGTAGCTAGCAGCGGCGCCAAATCCTATCCAAATCCTGACCAAACCTTGTACAAGATCTACCCTGAATGATTGACAGCAGATGTAATGCTGGAACTATATTTTATAAAATGATTTTTTGTTTGTTTGAATATTGGTTATTTAATTTTCTTCGTTGTTCTTCTTATTAGTAATGTTAAGAAGGCCCTTTTTGTCAGGTTAATTTTGGGCACTATTCCATGTATTGATCAGGAGTGATAAACTCCGAAGATTTTGTGGTAATCTATACACATGATATTTTGTAACGATCCCTGTGAGCGCAGTTCTTAAGTGGGTATCAACGGCGAAGCAGTGATGCGGCGAGCGGTCACAGCTGTTTCCCCGTCAGAGGGGAGGGGATGTTGGTCTTCCCCCAGGCGCAGGCTCACACCGGAGCCCGCAGGCGTGTCAACACGGCAGCGCCAGCTGATGGCCGGCGTTCCACCCCATGCGCTAGTCATCTGACAAGCGAAAGGGAAAGTATGACGCACACCAGGCGAGGCCGCCGATTCCTGAGCGCCGCTAGTCCAGACGGCTGCTGCGGTGAGGTAACGCCCACTGCCCGGAGGGACACGGGTCCCACCACTGACGCATCAGCTGAGACGGTGCAAAGAGGTGATACGCGGGTCTCAAGCTCGACACCCGCACGAGTTTACGTCGACCTCGATGCGACGCAGAAGAGCGCGTGTCTCCCCATTGACACGACAGGAGACGGGGGCGTGTGTCAGTAAAACACATTCCTCCACAACACACGGACGACAACCGCCAAGCCGCCTTCTCGATGATGAGGCAGGGCCCACAAGTGGCGATGTCCTGCAAATCTGCAACGCCGAACCATCCCACAGTATGGACGCAGAGGGTGGAAACGGGCACGAGGCAACGTCGCGGGGTGCTGTCTAGGATGATCAACCTGGGTTACAACGGATGTTACAATCAACGCCGCTGCGAACTCCCCAGTTCAGTGTTGTGGTCCCCTAGTAGCTTATCCTCCAAGTCGCCTTTAGAAGAGACGCCCACCCTTGCACCTAAAGAGAATACCCAGTGAAACAACCATGTGGCGAAACTGAAAAATGACAGCGTGTCAACGAGTTGATTTCTGGATGTGTTTTTGTACTCATGTCTTATTTTCCATAGGTGATTATTTACCAGCTGTCATACCATTGGGTTCATTAATGATTTTGTATCACTGTATTTGTTGTGAATATTGTATTTTGCACTTTCACTTGCATGTTTTTATATATGTCAGCACCAGATGATACTGCTTTGGTTCGTGATAATGATTTTGCATCATTGTATTTGTTTATATATTTATATATATTATGTACCTGTTCACCTATGTCTCTATGTTAACTTTTGATAGTTGGTTAAGGCAATTTTAAAATAATATCTCATGGTTGTGGTCGTAGTAGGTCAGATGACATGATGTTAGCGTAGGATATCACGCTTAATTTAATTTGTTCTGTTTGCTTTGCGGACCGCATAAGGTCACAATTATTGACTAAGGTCAGATAAAGCTCACTTGGATATAAGAGATTAATCAACTCTTTTGTGCTGCTGTTTACTGTTGCAATTGTTACTCGTTAGGGTATGTTTGTTTCGAAAACTGTTGGCGAATCTCCTAGCATGGCGAGAAAATTCGCGGCACAGTCTTCTCCGGGACGTTTGGGGTGATGAAAGGGTCCTGTAGCCACCTTTCATTGCCAACTCTCGTAGTGGTCAAGTCGGCAAAGAGGTTTCCGCTACCTGTAAGAAATCCACCTGCGTTAGGTTGGTGGCGGAAATGGCATCCTGGGGTTTTCCGGTCCACGCGGAGCGTGGAAGAGGCTGGAGAAGCGGGAGGCAGTCTGCCGCCGGTACGGGAAGCGTACACAGCTGTGCTCCAGTCGAAGAAGGGTGAGTTGGACTGACCGCGTGGCGCGTTGTCGCATAGAGAGGGGAGCTTTTAGCTTTTGGTCTCGAATCTCGTCTTATAAAGATTTATTTGCTGGGTTGCAGCAGGGAATGCAAGGCTTTTGTAAACTTTCAGTTTGATTTCCAATGCAGTCTTGACTTTGATCCGTGAGAGGAACGCAGCACAAAGGAGTTGCATATGTTGAATTGCCCTCGGTTCAGTGTGAATGTTTATGTGCCTACAATTGTGTGTGTATGCTTCTAATCTTTTCCGGATCTTGGTAATTTTTGTGTATTTGTGAATTTTCTTTGTCTCATGTGATTAAAATTTGGCCACAGTCCATAGAAATTGTCTCCGCGGACCGAGTGGGCCCGCGAGTCTGTTATGAAACGTGTCGTATTTCACAAACAATTGTACATAGTTAGCATGCAACAGCAGGCTATAGATGCACTACATCAATGTTTTAAGGAATAAATAATTTTGCCTTCAATCTTATCTTGTGTACCGATGTTACGTCGCCGTTACCTTCGCCATTTACCTTGTAGTTTTCCTTGTTGGCCCACCGATAGCGTTTCCATGTGCACAGGTGTAGTGATTAGTGTCCCTTTTTTTATCTGAAACAAATGCTCTGGAAGAGATTGTGTTTTCACGAATCTTGCTGCAGGCTGCACTTACGCATGGTGTTCACGCCCTCTTTACTTTACTCAATATTTGATTCACGGGAAGAATGCCTGGATCATATTAATAACTACATCCCATTCTTTATCAATGACTTTACAATGAATGTTCTTTTGTGAGTTTTTCTTATTAATAAATTAAGTAATTTTCCGACTCAGTGCTACCCCATTTTGTCGTGTGGCTAGAGTTGGTGGCGACCCTATCTTTTATATTGATTTCAGTGTCAAATACTCGTAGCATTTACTTATTCAAAGTGCGCGTGGCTCTTTTAGCTATAAGGATACATTCAAAGGGCGCTTCATGCTTCTTGCACATAGCGTCCTTGTATTCACGCTACTTACAATGTGTCCACCCCTAGCCTTTATGACGGCGTTGTAGGGGACACTTTCAGTGGGGCGCCTGAATGTCTCTGGAGGAATGGCAGTCTATTCTACCACAAGAACCGAAACCAAAGGAGGCAGAGTGCTGGACGGTCGAGCCTGGAGAGAAGTCCAAGTTACAACACATCCTAAAGATGTTCAACTGGGTTCAGGTAGGGCAGGTCAGTCCACTTTAGGAATGTTACTGTCCACAAATCATTGATTCACAGATGCTGTTTTATGGCAGGGTGTTTTGTCACGCTAAAACAGTCATCGTCTCCGAACTGTTGCTTTTCTGTACGCAGTACACAGCCCTGTAAATGTGTTGATCCCCTCGTTTATCGTTTTCTTAGGCGCAATAAGGGGATCATACACTAACCACGAGAAACACACCCATACCGTAACACCACCTGCTACGAACTTTATTGAGCTCTCCTGTTACTTCTTTTCTACCGACAACACAATACCCTCCTCCCCCCCCCCCCCCACCCCCCATAACCATTTATACTCGCGTGTCCGTCTCTCGTGACGTATGTAGTGGTCCATTCCAGTTACATGGTGGTGACTCGATACTTTTGAAAATATAGTATCGTGTAATGTATCTTCACGGATAAATATGTACGTAGTATTGGTATCTTTGCTCCTAAAAGTCCTGTGTCGTATACTGATATTCATGACATGACATGACATGATATGCCCAAGACAAATGTAATGTGGTGGCTTAAGCCATTTTAACCATTATCCGTGACGACGGTCCATGACTGAAACCGGTTGATATTTGGATTTAAAATAAAAGCAGCTGATGGTCAAACATGCATTTTATACATTATTTGACGGCTGTTGATAGTTACCTTCCAAAAGTGTTTAGTATCGTTTAAGACCTGCCTGTTACGTAATATCAATTTTCCACTTAGCAGCATTTGTCTGTAAAATATTAGCAACCGCTGCCAAAGTTCACGTGTCTTCTAAAATGATCGGGTATGGATGTAAGCTTCAGCTGTGCATACCCTCTTTTTGAAAAAATGCGGCACACATAACTTCAATAACTAAGAGAAAGGCGAAAAAGAATTCCAGTACTTTCAAGCAACAAGCAACGTAATTGGAAGATTGGGTTAGCAGTAAAATCACAGAATGTTCCTTATGGAGCAGAGCAAATTTTACCTAGGATCTTGGGCTGAAGGGAATAATACAGATTAATCAAGCTAAGTTACCATTTTCCTTTAACAGTAGGGTATGGCGTAAAGGGTACAACCCAGTAGGAATGCAAATGGGGTAAGAACAACAGGCATTCTGTATTAAGTATGACCTTTGACCGACAGGTAGCCTACATGCCAGGCAGGGGCAAATTGGTGATGTCATCATGTCCCATCCCTAAGCATGTGCTCTTCCTAGTCGTGCTTGGGTAGCTCAGACAGTCAGCCTTCAGCGGCGCAGCGGTTCGGACGGTGTTTACGTTCCTGCCGCACGTCTGCGCGAGAGGTGTTTACGTTAAGTGTGTAGCGGTGTGCCGCGGTATACATAGAACGAATCATGGTCTTGTCGTTCCGCAAATCGATACTGAAATTTAGTTTTGTTAACGAATTTGCTTGACCGAAAGCTTACGAGATCGAACGTTATTTACGTGACGAGGTGAAAATCGAACCTGACGTTCTAGTTGGAATACACTTATCTATAGTCAGCAGCGTGGTCTATGTCAAGCTCATAAATGAAGCGGCATGTGACGAACTACTACACCGACACCGACAAGGACTTAGTTTCGGACGGGAATGTTGGAGCGGTAACAGTTGAACACGCCGGCATGGGACTCCGAACGATCCGCGTCTTTGAGCTACCATTCGAAGTGCCAGAAGAATTGGTGACAGATTCCCTGCGTCCTTACGGAACGGTCCTATCCCACGTGGCTGAAAAATGGGCGAGTTTCAAGACGTATCCTGTCCTCAATGGCGTCAGACAAATACGAATCGAACTCCGAAAACACGTTCCGTCATACTTGTACATCGCTGGTTGTAGGGCGATTGTCATCTACGACGGACAACCAAGGACGTGCTGTGGGTGTGGGAAGGAGGGACACGTACGTTCTGAGTGTGCTCAACGAAGGTTATTACAGCTGCCACGGGATGATCCACCCCTCACGCTGCATCCGACTGTGCTCCCCATGACTTATGTCGCCGCATTACGCGATGACGTGGACCGCGAGACAGAAGCGTACCAGAACGCACAGACAGCGGCAGATCGTGGCGAGCCACGGAAAGACGACGTTGCGCTGGATCGCCTGTAGCAGTGACAGAACGCCCTCTCTTCGGTGCCGCTTGCGGCCCCTTCAGATAAGGCACTTGGAGACGTCGATAATACGACGGCGCACGACTCCGACGTCCCCCACGAACAACTGGAGATCATGCTGACCTCTGATTCCGAGGCCTGGCAACGTAAACAGCGATCACTAAAACGCCGGAAGAAGCGTCGCCTCACGGTGAAGAACGACCACTCTGATCTAGCAGACAATTCTGAGACGTTTACGGGTGCAGAGCAGACGACCATGGATATAGGAGAACTGCCTAGCGTGGATGCAACGGTGGCCAGCGGGACGGCGACACGACCTACCGCTGACGATGCTCCAGACACAGCGAAGGAGTTCGACCGCCGGCAACAGGCTACTGAGGAGGCTACGGCGCCTGCACCGCACGACAACGGTAGGTCACTGGGGGACTGGTCAGAAGACCCACCCCCGTGGGGAACAGATGATGCCGGAGGGACTGCTCCCACGCACTCTCCCGGTGTAAGAACGGAAGAGTGCGCGGAATAACGGCAGACCATATGAGGGGACGGCGGGAGACGTTAGCACGACAGCAGCCTATGAAAGGAAGAATTAGCGACCGTACGGTACCCTATCTACGTTGAAAGCCATGCAACGAGCTTATCGGATAGGGTCTGTTAACATCAATAGTATTGGGACGGGCCGTGCGGTTAAAGGCGCTGCAGTCTGGAACCGCGAGACCGCTACGGTCGCAGGTTCGAATCCTGCCTCGGGCATGGATGTTTGTGATGTCCTTAGGTTAGTTAGGTTTAACTAGTTCTAAGTTCTAGGGGACTAATGACCTCAGCAGTTGAGTCCCATAGTGCTCAGAGCCATTTTTTTTATTGGGACGCCGGTAAAAATCAAGATGCTCAGTGACATGATAAAGGCTGCGGATTTAGACATATCACTATTACAGGAAGTTCGGGTCCTTCCCCTCTCGGACTTTTACGGTTACGACATTTACTGTTCCCCGTGTGATGAGAGAGGCGTTGGCACAGCTATACTATTAAAGGAAGGGATAGGTGCAGACGAAGTAGAGTATTTGCCTTATGCCCGAGGTACGGCCGTGACCAGAGGTGGAGTACGTTTGATCAACATATACGCACCGTCAGGCTCGAATAAGAGGAGGGACAGAGCAGATTTTTACGCCCATGAGGTTACACCGTTGTTCCAGGGACGATACGATGGTTGCATAGTCGGTGGAGATTTTAATTGTGTGCTCAACAGAAAGGACCAACAATCTAACTATACTACTAGCCAAGAACTTAGGGAGCTGGTCAACGGGATGGAATTAGTCGACAAGCCAGGATATACATTTTTTACTAGCCACTCCGCGAGCCGTTTGGATCGGATCTACGTTTCAAGGGCGTTAGCAATGTCGACAGTGGACGCAGAAATATGGCCGACAGCGTTTACAGACTACGAGGCATATATTTGTACGGTTAACCTTGATAGACAGCAGGTATGGAGACGTAGGGGTAACGGGAGCTTCTCCCACCTGCGAGGTACAGAATGCCGACGCATGCTGGAGGACGCGTGGCATGGCTGCCTCCGTCGACGAAATTCTTTCGTTTCTGTCCCGCAGTGGTGGATCGAATGCGCGAAGCCAGCTTTACGGAGGACGTTACTAGGTTACGGGAAGGAGGTTTCTCAATGGCAGCGCACGACCACTGAGTTTTACTTTACGGCTCTCCGGGACTGTTCGCTCGACCACCTACACCAGACGGCCGTCCACCGAGTTAAGGCGAAGCTGGTACAACTTGCGACGCAGAGGATGGCAGGTACGATGATACGCGCGAGGTCGCAGGATTTCCTGCCCAACGAGGTTCCCTCGATGCATTATGTGATAAAGGAAAGGCGAAGAAGACGCAGGAATTTAATACATGAGATCGATCTCGGCGATGGCCGTCGTTTTACAACACAAAGGGGCTTAGCACAGTCGTTCACGGATCATTTTAGCAGATTCTATGCGAGCAACGGGGAGGGTCAAAGGGAGCTGGGGAACGTCCTGGAAGAGATCCCAGACGCGACGAGTGTGAACGGGGAAGCGGACGGGTTATACGAAATTACGTGTGAAGAGCTGGAGGAAGCGATTATACGAGGTGCCTGCAACAAGTCCCCAGGTCCAGACGGATTCCCGTTGGAATTTTACCCTGCCTTTGTGACCATTATGACACCGACGTGGCTATGCATGTTTAATGAGCTTCTGCGGCAAGAAGTACCGGTTCACATTCAATTCACGGAAGGGCTTATGATACCGATCCCAAAGCCCCGTGGTGGCAAACGGCATTGTGATTATCGGCCCTTGACCCTCCTTAATAGTGACTACAAGATCTTCATGCGCATCCTGGGCAGTCGTATAGAAAAGGTGCTGGAGAATCGAATACGTGCCGATCAGACTTGTCTTGGCAGCATCAGTAATATCCACACAGACTTGGGAGACTATCGTGACGTCGTCGCCCTCGCGGCTGCATGCCGCCTCCGGGGGGCGATGGTTGCTGTAGATTTTGATCATGCTTTTGATCGCGCCGATCATGTGTACCTCGCGGCGGTGATGAACAGGATGGGTGTCTCGCCATTATTGACCATTGTTGTGATGCGGCTGTTGCATGGCGCCAGATCAGCGATGGTGGTCAACGGAGGGAGAACTGAGTATTTTAAGATCTTAAGATCAGTGAGACAGGGTTGCCCCTTGTCGATCCTCCTTTATGTGATTGCCTTAGAACTGAGCCTCGCAGGCCTTCGCCGCCGTCTTACCGGGATCTCCCTGCGGCATTTATCATTCAAATGTAGAGCATACGCGGATGACATTGTGGTCCTCGTACGGAATGAGGGGGAGACTCAAACAGCACTGGATTGGCTACAGACGTATGGGATGGCAGCTGGAAATGTGGTCAACCGTTTAATATCTGGCTGTATGAAGACTACACCTCTGGATAAACTGTGTAGAGTAGCCGGTTTCGCTCCTCCGTATATTCGACGATCAGCAATGGAATACACGGAAAGGTTCAAACAGACCTTCGATGAAGAACATGTAATGTACTGCTCAGAGAGTGAGTCTGCAGTAAGAAGCTTCATGTACAGTGTGAACATAGATCCACCCGAATTGTACCAGCCGCAAGAAAATGGGTCAACAGGTAGACAACTGGAGTGGGAAACTTGAAGGAAGCTCAATAGAATACGAACAGATGTTTCACCAGGAAAGACAGTCCTTTAAAGGTGGGAGGGGATACAACATGCCAGCGTTATATTCTGGTGACGTGCAGGAGATGGCACGCACATTCAGTTGTCGTATCAGTCCTTACGGGTGTGCCCTCGAACATCTACAGCTGAGAAACAAAGGAGCTATTGATATTGCACAGTACTGGTTCGAAAATTTTAAAAGCGATAACAAGGATCAGAGACCATGACTGAAAACTCGTTCCGACACGAAAACGTTAAACAATGACAGCAGTTAAAGAGATACATCGTTTCTCTTTATATAACTGAAATTTCAACGACGGGAAGTAGCTTCTGGGATTTCATTTCGATAACATCAAGCGATGATGAGATAAACTGCACGGAAATGAGTATTTTGCATCTGTAAATTTACGAAGCGGTGTTTCCCAGAGCATTTTCAATTCTCAGCTTTTACTCGCTCATTTTTTTTTTTAAACCGTAGACTCTTATTTACGATCCGTGCGCTTATTTTCTGTCATATGTCGTCATATAAATGTAAATGTTCAGTTACTCTGAATCAGAGACGGACTGCGCTGCATCAACGGTTGAAAAATAATTTTCATTTCATCCCGAAAGAATTAATTACCCTGCTGCATGGCACGACATTACATGAAAGAATCGTCTATAATGATTTTTTTATTGCTTCGTCAATTCAGTATCGGTACGAGTGGAAAAATCTCTGGTTATTCTAAATAACTGTAGGCTGTTAGAAAACTAAATACTACGTTAGCTGGACAGTTCGCCTTTCGAATGACCGTGATTATTCCAGCAAATATTTTTGCATACATTCGGCGAAATGTTTTCGCAGTGTTGGGTGGCTATATCAATGGCATTTCATTAAGAAGACACTTGATTAGCTTTTTATTAAAAAGCTAGACGACTGGAATCGCACAGAGCTGTAGAAACAATTGGCCTACCAACTTCTGAATCATATTCAATAAATTAACACGATTTGACATAGCAGATGTTCGCAGCACGTGATGCTTCTAGATTTCGGTGTCCCATGTTCGATTCCCGGACGGGATTTTCTTCGCCCGGAGACTGGATGTTTGTGTTGTCCTCGTCATTCGATCTTATTATCGACGATGCTTAACTTGTCGAAATGCCGACACATAGTAACACTTGGATCAGGTAGTCATAGACAGGAAATCACGGCCAGTGATGTCACCCGATCATTTCATTTGTTTCCCTCTGACGCTTACGCTCATGTATTACCGTGGTTGATGGGATAACTTCTAACATTCTGCGTGGTGTCTGTTTGTTCTAAGTCATGTGTCCCTACCACGTTCGCGCAACGACGCTCTGAGCGTGTTTTTTACGGAATTGACTAGTTTGAACCTGGGACCTGTTGCTGGTAAGGAGACGCCAGTCCACACATGACATGTAGAGTTCAGAAGAGTTCAGTGAGACTAGCGGTGATATAATCAAATACTTAATGATTTCAGCGTCAGCTCCACTGCACTCCCTGTAAAAGAATCTTAATACTAACTAAATTTAGTGGAAGGGGTTCAAGGCTTTCCTATTTTTAGTTAGCTGGTAAAATAACGTCGAAAAAGCAGTTAAGTTTACCATTGGAAATTTTATTCTACTCACAAAACATTGTTTATAAATTGCACTATTGATAAAACAAATATTTTAATACAGGATGATAAAAACCAACTGCATTCAACAAAAATGTGAACGAATATTTCCTGAATGGGTTTCCAAGCTCTACAATGGATCGAAGGATGACCTATGCCATATCACATCTATAATCTAGGTTCAAAAATGGCTCTGAGCACTATGGGACTCAACTGCTGTGGTCATTAGTCCCCTAGAACTTAGAACTACTTAAACCTAACTAACCTAAGGACATCACACACATCCATGCCCGAGGCAGGATTCGAACCTGCGACGTAGCAGTCGCACTGTTCCGGACTGCGCGCCTAGAACCGCGAGACCACCGCGGTCGGCTATAATCTAGGTTTAAATTAAGTTTCATAAAAGAGAAAACTATCAAAAATGGTCTACAGTGACCCTCAATTATCTTTAATTACAGTGGCTGATGTGGCTTCTCAATAATTATATAACAGAAAAATCATCGCCTTTCAGGCTTTAACTTCTCATAGCAAATGTGAATACCATGAGCTTTAATTGACGATCGACACTAGTATTACGCAAAAAGGGGATGTAACAGATGAGACTTCTGCAGTTCTGAGTGAAGCCTTATGCGCTCGTATGCGGCATCGCGTGCGTTCATTACCTTGTCGTTGGTTAGGCAGCGTCAGGGGGCGGCGGGCGGCGCAGCTCCACACACATCGCTCTCTCGGAAGCAACTCTCTCTAACTTCTCTTTACTACAATTTACCGAAGTTGGTTTAAGAAAAGCTATCTGGCTGTGTTTTCAGCTGACCAATCAGGGTCTCAATGTTAACCTTAAGCTCCGCCTACAAAAATTCTGTCTATCCAATGGGAAACGTTATACTTTTCATGGTGGGGCAATGTTTTTAATGTTTGCTACGTAACAGAGACGCATATAGCCTCACGCTAAAACTTGCAGCTTGTTTGGCCCTTTTAGTGTTATCGTAAGATCTATAATGTTCTTCTGGAGGTCTCTATCTTTAAACATGGGCTGGGGGTGGTCTTGGCGGTCAGCTGGAAACTTGGGTGTCCGTCCCTTATCGTAGGGCCTCCTAGCCTACACGACTCTGCTCTCGGTTTCTGTTTTCGTTTCTCCCCTCGGAACTGCGTCTGTTTCACGGTGGGAAGGTATGACATGCCTTTAGGCGTTCTTGTGTTAGTCTTTGGTATTGCATTTGCTCAATCGTTGATCATATTACATTGGTTAATTTAATTTCAGGATTTATTCGGAGCTATGTGACATACTGCCAGATTTGCTATCATGTCAGGGTTTTCATGGAAGGTGTTGAGTTTGCCTGACACCTTACAAACTCATGGAAACATTGATATTACTGTTATTGTTTCTGTTGCTACTGATGCCATTTCCTCTTCCGTCATCTCTACCTGCTGACTTACAGGCAAAGATCTGTCTGTATTACTGGAGACACGCAGTCATGTATGTCAAACTATAGGAAGCAGCGAAATAACTGTACTACCTTCAGTACTTTGGGTAAGATATTTGTTTCGATCCTTACGTGTTTTTGTAAGTGACTGAGGGACAACTGCATATATGAAAACGTTGTGCCTGTTCTTTCGAATATGTCCGAAAGAACAGACACCGCGCTTTCATATAATTGATTTGCCTCGGTGGGCAGTAAATGCACCACCTTCAGTGCGAATGCACAGTATTGTTCGACTACCGGCGAATTTCTGAAATTAGCGAGAATAGAGGACATGGACAGGCACTGGGGACAGGTGGCGCCACGTGGGAGTGTGGGTCAGCCAGCGAGCAGTCCGAGACAGTCCGTGCATTTGCGGTAAATACCGTGTCCAGGAGGCGTAGTAGTTGACATGAGTGATTAGCAAGCAGGCGATCCCGGTTTCGAGTCCCTGTCCACCACAAATCTTCACTCGTCACCGTCGATTAAACATAAAGTCCTGACGCAGCTGATATAATCAGTTACGTCTCTTTCCCTTCCTTTCTACCCCATACAACTCCAATTTACATAACTGCGTATTTGTTAACGCTGTACGTTCCTTGTTTTCTTAGGGTTCTAAATGTCGCTACCAAATTCCATTGTGAAAAGTTTCTTCGAATTTACTTAATATTTGATTTTATTTTCACTTATTGTGCTACTGTCAGGAATTACGCAACAGTAATCATTTTTATATAAACCTCAAACAGTAGTACATTAACTGTTTTCTTTATTTGGTCTTCATTTCGCAGCAAAAATCCCACTTAATCTGTTTTAAGTTTAGCAAAAAAATGGTTCAAATGGCTCTGAGCACTATGGGACTTAACATCTGTGGTCATCAGTCCCCTAGAACTTAGAACTACTTAAACCTAACTAACCTAAGGACATCACACACATCCATGCCCGAGGCAGGATTCGAATCTGCGACCGTAGCGGTCACACGGTCCCAGACTGAAGCGCCTAGAATCGCACGGCCATTAAGTTTAGCACTATTCGATGATAAAATGAAGGCATTTCCTATCGTCTCCGAATTTTACAGCTGATATGTATGTAGTATATTTATTTTACGTTTGCGATAACCCTACCAACACTTTTCATTATACAGAACGTAATGAACGTCGACTGCATTTTAGCGTCACTGAAACGTTTGCAAATGGTGACATCGAACATCATCGACAAAACTGTGTCGAAAAACGAACGTCATCGCTATTCATTACTTAAAACTTCCGGGCTACTAGGCCGTGTCGATGTGTAAAACTTCTCCTAGCGTGTCCCCTCTAACTGTGGGGGACATCTTAAGCGGTAAAATGGCTAACTGCAAGCAGAACTTAACGGAGCGCCGATTACATAGGCAATGTAGAGGGCACCACAGTGTATCACGTGACGTCGGCTACGAGATTATCGTTAGTACTACCAACATTCTCGATTGAATGTAATCGATCGTCATTCTTACGGAGAAAGTTTTGTACATCGACCACAGCCTAATAGCATGGAAATTTTAAATGATGTCGGTACCAACCGTGAAAGCTTACATTGTATGGTTGTAACACGCCCGGGGGTACAAATGGCGGGGGACCCTTAAACTGGTACAAGGCTTGCTGCTTCTTGACCGTGCGCCCTGTCCACACCACGTATCTGACAATCCCGCGGGCCACTAACCGTCAAGCGCAACACTGTCCTACGTCTGGTATGAACATCTATATTCTGAGACGATAAGAAATCACGGGTTGCACTGCTTACATTCTAACTAATAAGTTTTGATGCCAACTTCTAGATGATTATCTGTCCACAATATCACTTGGACGAGATTACGCGTAACCGAACACGGCGCGGATGATTGTTGATGATGCGGAAGCAGAATGATCGAACGAAAGCTCTTACGCTCGTCACACATATGGATATCTGGTGCCAGTCCTCCTTGACTAGCGATAATATAACACTGCTCATAAAGTTAATTTACAGTTCACAGTTCTAAACTGTACTAGCGAGCGCGTACCGTCGCGACGCGGCTGATTGTTGATCATGCGGAAACTCTGACCGAACACACTTTCTCAAGCTCGCTGCAAGACACTGGCACATGATTGCACTCTTTTGTGGTAACTAATGTTTACAGATTACATTAGTTCATTCTGGGAGACCGAACATGGCGCGGATGATTGATACTGTATGGTACGACACGCAATGAGAGGATGCACAAATACGTTATCGGCGGCACAGCTCATTTTTAATTACATCTTGACGCACTTTCCTCTGAATCACTTCCATATTTCATCACTTTACTGTAATAGCACTTGTAGCAACACTTCAATGTCCATACTAACAATGCCTCTCACATGCAGAGCTACCCACTACACAACATAACAGTTCCGTGTCCCGCGCTCGACTCTGCAAACGCGCTGCCCGCAAAGATACTCCACAACTAATCCAGCGATATGACAGTACGCTTACATGGTCATTACTATTAGCTTTTCGAGACGACTTGCTGTATGACTAAACTATGAGGCGATACATTTGAGTAAAAACATGAATGTTTGAACTTCTGTATGCACCATCTGAAGAACAGTTGGAAACGGCTCGAAAACTAGTTCATGGACAGAAACAAATATTTAAAATTCGAGTGGTCTCAGTTATCTGTATCTGCTATCAACCCATACAGAGTTTCGTTTTTCTATAACATTCATAATGGATGTGCTTAACTTGGTGCTCCGTCTAACCTAAGTTTTTGCTTAGAATACGTATCTAGCCAAACGAGATATAGTCAAATTGTTACGAATTCTTAGAATACCAGGTGATCAAAAAGTCAGTATAAATTTGAAAACTGAATAAATCACGGAAAAATGTAGATAGAGAGGTACAAATTGACACACATGCTTGGAATAACATGGGGTTTTATTAGAACCTAAAAAATACAAACGTTCTAAAAATGTCCGACAGTCGGCGCTTCATCTAATCAGAATAGCAATAATTAGCATAACAATGTAAGACAAAGCCAAGATGACGTTCTTTACAGGAAATGCTCAATATGTCCACCATCATTCCTCAACAATAGCTGTAGTCGAGGAATAACGTTGTGAACAGCACTGTAAAGCATGACCGGAGTTATGGTGAGGCATTGGCGTCGGATATTGTCTTTCAGCATCCCTAGAGATGTCGGTCGATTACGATACACCTGCGAATTCAGGTAACCCCAAAGCCAATAATCGCACGGACTGAGGTCTGGGGACCTGGGAAGCCAAGCATGACGAAAGTGGCGGCTGAGCACACGATCATCATCAAACGACGCGTGCAAGAGATCTTTCACGCGTCTAGCAATATGGGGTGTTTTTTTTTGTTTTTTGTTCTAATAAAACCCCATGGCATTCCCAGCATGTGTGTCAATTTTTACCTCTCTATCTACAATATTCTGTGGCTTATTAAGTTGTCAAATTTATACTGACTTTTTGATCACCCGGTATATTCACCAAATAGCTCGTTGTAATAATTAATCTTTATTTACGACATACTGTTTCGCCCCGTATCACCATTGTCAAGTACGTCTACATTGTTGCAGCGTCCATGTCAGAAGTATTACGCTGCTACGTCTAAAGAAGAAAAATTGTTACGAATTCGTGGTATGTTTCATACCGTTACGGTATGTATTTCTATAATCAAATTAGCATAACGTAAGGTCGCATGCTGGTGAGACTTTTCATGTGGACGTAGATATAACAGTGCAAATAATTGGAAACTGCGCGAAAGAAAGGTAGTTTTATATGATACGCATTATTGATGTTGGAAATAGTGTAATGTTTACCACTACGGAGAGCGTGTTAAAATCTGTACTAGCTCCCTGGCTACTAGATGGACGCAACTGCGGCGATGTGGCTTCGTGGGTGGCCGCGTGGCGCGATCCAGCATGCAGATTTGGCGGTGCTTTGAGAGGAACGAGTTTCGTCGAGAGGGTGTGAGGTTGAGGGGGGGTGGGAGTTGGGGGAGGGGGGGGGGACCGCGGTGGCGGACTCTCACACTGAATTTTAAACGCTATCGTAACGTCGTTTGTGAGCCCGTTCTGTCGAGTGCGATCTCGTCAGCGGCGGCGGGTGCCGGCGCAGTGGTGCCAACGTCTGCGGCACTAATTCGGCAGCACCTGCCAGTGCTGCCAGCCCTGCCCACCTGGCTTCCGCGCCGCTCCCCTCGCCGCGCCTCCACACCACACTCCGCCCCTCCTCCAGCTCCAGACCCTCCATCGGCGGCACCGCAGAAGCCGCCGCCCTGCCGCCACGCCCTCCTGGTTCCGCCGAGATAGATGGCGCTGTCGCGACGTGCCGGGAAAAGGAAATTACAGATGACGTATGAGAAAGTTTTTGAATAAGGGGGATGAATACGTAATTCCTGGTTGAATAAGACAGCGGCGCCTTCGGAGTCTGAGGTGGCAATAGTGGGACGGGAGGGAGAGAGCAGGGGTAGGGGGAGGGGGAGGGAGTGGAGACAAGATGAGGCTCTCTCGTAATAAAGCATATAGACAGCGGTGCGGCTCCCCTCCTGAGCCCACTATCTGGTTTTACATAATTCTTCAACTGCCTTAACAAAGTTTCGCACTGGGCTCTGCGGGGTTCAGTCCCCCCCCCCCCCCCCGCCCTTCCTTTCCAGCCCCCACGATGACGCCACCAGTACGCCGTCCCCCACCAGCCCTCTCCCTGGAGACAACTCCGGAATGACGAGCTCGGGTCTGGGATTTTCGCAACTTTTACGACAATAGCGTTACCTTTCTGCTCATCAGCCGCAGAAGTTTCCGCGAGTCAGACAAGGCCCGGAACCGTTCCCTCTCCGTCCCACTCGTCGCGGCCCGCCGCGGCACTCGCGTCGCCTCTTCTCTTTCCCGCAGCTTTTAGTCGCTACACGGGTTAAGCTGCCGGCACCTTCCTATTCCTCCCCCTTACGCCCTCCACAACCCCCTCCTCCCCCCCCCCCCGTACCCTCTTCTCTCCGTTTGGTCCAAGAGTTTCCTGCTGTATTATTTGTACGAATGTAAAACACACGTTGAATTAGCCGTTCCGGGCGCGGAATTAGATGCAAAGTAGACGAGAAAAGACGGGCGCTCTTGTTTAAGTTTTCAACCGCGATTTAATTATACATTTAAAACAGGGCTAGTTATATGGAGCGGCGCGAGGAAGGGTTGGAATGACGTGCACGGGATCCTCAAGCCGCTAAGCTCTGGGCAGCCGCCAGCCGCCAGCCGCCAGCTGTCAGCGGCGCGCGCCCGCTCGTGTCCTCGGCTATTCTTGGAGCACCACAAATGAAATGTGTACAAGCAGTTGCAGGAGAGCGATAAAGAATGAGGCGATTCAGGAGTATGTGTTAAGCACTTCTATATAAAATACTCGCATACATGCTTCCAGGAATTACGTGCTCCGGCCAGCGATTCCACATACAAAGTGCTGAGGCAGTGATTTGAGAAAGGTTTAAGCAGTGTATGAGGTAGAACACCTCTGATTTAATGCAGAAATGTTCAAATGTGTGTGAAATCGTACGGGACTTAACTGCTAAGGTCATCAGTCTCTAAGCTTACACACAACCTGTGGTATGCGTACTGTAAGACCTTCAGTACACACACAGTCAGATTATTTGACTTGTTGCTCTAACGAAGAAGGCGAGTGTCAGTAGTATATCTCGTGGTCTTATCGTAGCTTGTTTATCTTCTGCCATTAGGCCAGACGATAGAAATGCCACTTGCACGCTTAGGGTAGCAGATTGACAGTGACCAACTTTAAACAGAACTTGATTAATTTTCACACAGATTTATTAAAATAATAACAAGCATAAAAATTACTTAACTTGGTTCTGGATGCTATTTACAATTGACAATCTGAAGTTCCTTTGGTATTGGTACGTTAATCTTATTCTCACATATATCTCTGATACTTGACAAAAGGGTCTATACATTTATCTTCATGGCTATGTACAGGAATATGGTAATCTTATTAGGCGCAGACTGAATCTTGACTATAGACTGGTACAGACAAATGTAGAACTAGTACAGACTGGTACAGACTAATGCAGACTGGTACAGACTGGTGCAGACAAACGCAGACTGACTAATCGGAGGTCTGTACACTCGTTATAATACCTCGCGCGTTCATGTATCACTGCGCGAGTGTGATCTGCGAGGAGAAAAGGTTCTACGTTAGCAGCAATCTCATTGGCTGCGTTACATATTAATACGTGGATCGGCGGAAGCAGAATTTGGTCCGTCTCTATGGCAGCGCCATCTCGTAGTGCGGAGACGGACGAGCGCTGCGCCTTCGCTGTTGTGCTTAGTGGGGCGCGCTCTAGTGGGAAAGTTGTGTACGCGCTGACTACGCGGAAGCCGGCCAGAGTGGCCGAGCGGTTAAAGGCGCTACAGTCTGGAACCGCACGACCGCTACGGTCGCAGGTTCGAATCCTGCCTCGGGCATGGATGTGTGTGATGTCCTTAGGTTAGTTAAGTTTAAGTAGTTCTAAGTTCTAGGGGACTTATGACCACAGCAGTTGAGTCCCATAGTGCTCAGAGCCATTTGAACCATTTGACTACGCGGAACTATGTACACAACACTATCTAACCTAAATTATCCGAAGGACAAACACACACACCCATGCCCGAGTGAGGACTCGAACCTCCGCTGGGACCAGCCGCAGCGCCGCAGACCGCTCGGCTAATCCCGCGCGGCAGATTTAATGCAAGGGGACTCATAAATGAATAGAAAGATTCCAAAGAACACCTGCTGCTATACACAACAGTCGTTGTTACTTTTCACCTGAACTTATTGTCCATAGCACATTGGGCTCGAATTCGGGAGGTCGACAGTTCTAACCCGCCTCTGGCCACCCAGATTTAGGTTTTCTGTGTTTTCCCTAAATTGCTCCAGGCAAATGCCGGGATGGTCCCTTTGAAAGAGCATGGCGTATTTCCTTCCCCATGCTAGGCACAATCCGTGCTGTGACCCGTCTGTAATGACCTCGATGTCGACAGGAAGTGAAGCCCGATCCTTCTTCTTTATTGTTCACAACAAAGAAAACAGATATTTAACGAGCCACCGAAGAAGCCCAAGGTCCGTAAATATTATTGCCCTACAGATCTTTACAGGGCACACCAAAGTTCTCATTTCTGTCACGTGTGTCAATATTGGGAGAAAAATCATTTCACTGTAGACTACCAACAGTGGTACATAGAACAGACATCATAACGTAGCATTAAATGTATAGCAAGTTGCGAGTATGGACAACCATCAGCTGTACAATGGAGTGACGATAAAGAAAATTTGTATTTAACCACAATGGATTCAGATCAATCCTGCGACTGTTCCTTAACAGAGTGTAGAATAATTTCTTCTACCAGACACGAGAGAAGGTGATTTTATTTAATACACAATCGGTTTCGTGGTTGTGCCCATCTTCAGGTGGTTTACATTCAGATACATGTTTCCATACCCATTGGTGGAGATTAATAAAACTGGTGTATCCATGCCATAATCATAGTCATTGTTGGAGATCAATAAACCTTGTATATCAGTGTCGAGCTTTACTGATCACCAACACTGAGTACTGTTGTACCTGAATGTAACCCACCTGAATACGGGCGCAAGCCCGAAATCGATCGTGTGTTAAGAAAAATCACCTTCTATTATGACCGGTAGCGGTTATTATTCTACACTTCATTAAAATTTGTGCATGTATGTCCGAAGGGACTTTGCATCGTACTTCTGAATAACACAAGCATTTCAATACCGTATTTATCCGCAGACGTCGGAGAAGCGACTTTCAATTAAAATGTTTCTCCCATACGGGAATGTACATAATGAACATACGACTGCAGGTTGTGGACACATGGTTGACAGCATGTGGAAGTATGAGTCTAGTTGTGAGCCTTGTTCAGATAGCCTGATGGTACAGTTGGCCTTTGGCAGTGCTGCAGTGAGGACACGCTGTTTGTGTTCCCGCCACGGAGCGAGCGCTCGTGTTGTTTACATCGTACTCGGGCGTTTCGCGCGTGCCGTACTCAGCATATAGATCACCATGGCGCACCAATACAGAAAACCGACGTTCAAATTTACGTTCCGCAACGAATTTGCACGACCCAAAGCACTTGAAGTCGAACGATTCCTGCGAGAAGAGCCGAAAATCCCGGCGACCGAAATTCTTGGCATTGACTTGTCCATTGTGAGTAGCATCGTACATGTCAAGATCATCAACGACGCAACATGTGAACGGATCCTCCGGGAGACGCAATAGGACATCCGTTTCCGCCATTCTGATGGCAATGTGGGGACTGTGCACGTCGATCATACTGGAATGGGACTCCGTACGATCAGACTTTTCGATCTTCCATTCGAACTACCGGTGGAGGACGTCGTGGCAGCGCTGCGCCCCTACGGCACGGTGCGTAATCATATTGTCGAAAAATGGACTGAATTCCAGACATATCCTGTACTGAGCGGAGTCCGCCAGGTCCGAATAGAACTTAAAAGACAGGTACTTTCATATCTGAATATCTGTGGTTGCCTTGCCATAGTCATCTACGACGGGAAATCTAAGACCTGCTCTGGTTGTGAGAAGGAGGGACACCTCAGATCCGAATGTATCCAACGTCGAATCACTCAACTGCCGTCGGCTGACGCGGTCCCGCCATCGCAGCCGACGCTGCTTCCTATGACTTATGTTGCAGCCCTCACGACCGCTACCACTCCACCACGACAGCCGATATCCACTGCTGAGTCTCAGCTCCGTCCTCCAATACAGGGCGATGACGACACATCCGTTCTACATATTACGGTTTCCACTCCGATGGCGCCGCCCCCGTCGACGGATGACGCAATACATGACGATAGCATGGCAGTAGACTCTCTTATTGTGCCAACGGCGGCATTTGTGCCGGAACGTCGTGAGTCGTTGCCATCGTCTGACACAGAAGGACACACCAGGAAACAACGCTCTCCGAAGTGACGGAAGCGGAGGCGTAGAGTAACTTCCGAACGGGATGCGACACAGCCTCCAGAGGGCGACGACTCCACCTTCAACGACGACGCTACTACAGAGGCAGCCGCCATTTGCTGCAATTCTGAGTTCCCCGGCGTGGGCGGATGACCACGACGACGACGGCACCATGAAGCTCACACCAACAGGGCGCACACCATTGGCGCCGGCTCTCTAGAAACGACTGCAAGTGAGGTTTGGGGGATGCGGAGGTGCCAATACAATCGGAAGCTCATAGACAATTCCAATCTCAATGGATAACTTAGCACCTGCAGTTCGACAACAAGCGTATTGTATCGCCATGATAACCTCAATACGATAAGAACGGCAATGAAGATCCAGTTGCTGCGTGAGGTGCTTCATTCTTCAGATGTTGACATTACTATGTTGCAAGAAGTGTATATAGCGGTCCTCCCCGTCTTCTACGGTTATGTGACATATATGTCACCGGCGGACCGAAATGGCAACGGTGCGGCAATACTAGTGCGCGACGGAATTGCCATTGGAGAAGTGACTAACCTTCCGTCAGGCAGGGGGCTGGCGATCACAGCGCTGGGCACACGCATCATTAACATTTACGCTCCATCAGGAACTGACCAACGCCGCGAGCGATCGCAATTCTACTCGGAGGATATCGGCACCCTCTTTATTAGTCGCTTCGAGCAATATATCTTCGGCGGCGTCTTTAACTGTGTGCTCCACCCCAAAGACCAAGTCACACATTACTCGACTTGTCAAGATCTTCGGATAATGGTTCGAGATCTGCTACTCACCGACAATTGGGAGAAAATCCATGGTGATTGTCCCAGACCCACATACAGCTAGTCGCCTAGACCGCATTTATATCTCATGAGCTAAAGCGCCGGCAGTGTTGGACGCCGAATGTTGGCCGCTTGCCTTCTCCGATCATAGCGCTTTCATGTACATGATAACTCAGAGCAGCAGCGGATATGGCCGTGGACCGTGGAAGCTGAATGTGGCACACCTTCTAGACCCGGAATGCCGTCAGATTATCGCCAGCACATGAATGGATTGCGAACGTCGCCTTCCCGATATCCTTCGACTCTAGCATGGTGGATGGAACGTGCAAAACCAGCGTTTTGGCTTGTGATAACACAATATGGAGAAGATATCGCAGCGTGGCATCGTCACACATTGGACTTTTATTACACAGTGCTCCACGAACTCGCCACCCAATCACCGTCAACAGGCCGACAAATGGAAAGAGGTCGAATTATGTTATTGTTGTTGTTGTGGTCTTCAGTCCTGAGACTTGTTTGATGCAGCTCTCCATGCTACTCTATCTTGTGCAAGCTTCTTCATCTCCCAGTACCTACTGAAACCTACATCCTTCTGAATCTGTTTAGTGTATTCATCTCTTGGTCTCCCTCTACGATTTTTACCCTCCACGCTGCCCTCCAATACTAAATTGGTGATCCCTTGATGCCTCAGAACATGTCCTACCAACCGATCCCTTCTTCTAGTCAAGTTGTGCCACAAACTTCTCTTCTCCCCAATCCTATTCAATACCTCCTCATTAGTTATATGATCTACCCATCTAATCTTCAGCATTCTTCTGTAGTACCACATTTCGAAAGCTTCTATTCTCTTCTTGTCCAAACTAGTTATCGTCCATGTTTCACTTCCATACATGGCTACGCTCCATACAAATACTTTCAGAAACGACTTCCTGACACTTAATCTATACTCGATGTTAAAAATTTCTCTTCTTCAGAAATGCTTTCCTTGCCATTGCCAGTCTACATTCTATAACCTCTCTACTTCGACCATAATCAGTTATTTTCCTCCCCAAATAGCAAAAGTCCTTTACTACTTTAAGTGTCTCATTTCCTAATCTAATTCCCTCAGCATCACCCGACTTAATTCGACTACATTCCATTATCCTCGTTTTGCTTTTGTTCATGTTCATCTTATACCCTCCTTTCATGACACTGTCCATTCCGTTCAACTGCTCTTCCAAGTCCTTTGTTGTCTCTGACAGAATTACAATGTCATCGGCGAACCTCAAACTTTTTATTTCTTCTCCATGGATTTTAATACCTACTCCGAATTTTTCTTTTGTTTCCTTCACTGCTTGCTCAATATACAGATTGAATAACATCGGGGAGAGGCTACAACCCTGTCTCACTAACTTCCCAACCACTGCTTCTCTTTCATGCCCCTCGACTCTTATAACTGCCATCTGGTTTCTGTACAAATTGTAAATAACCTTTCGCTGCCTGTATTTTACCCCTGCCACCTTCAGAATTTGAAAGAAAGTATTCCAGTTAACATTGTCAAAAGCTTTCTCTAAGTCTACAAATGCTAGAAACGTAGGTTTGTCTTTCCTTAATCTAGCTTCTAAGCTAAGTCGTAGGGTCAGTATTGCCTCACGTGTTCCAATAGTTCTACGGAATCCAAATTGATCTTCCCCGAGGTTGACTTCTACCAGTTTTTCCATTCGTCTGTAGAGAATACGCGTTAGTATTTTGCATCCGTGACTTATTAAACTGATTGTTCGGTAATTTTCACATCTGTCAGCACCTGATTTCTTTCGGATTGGAATTATTATATTCTTCTTGAAGTCTGAGGGTATTTCGCCTGTCTCTTATATCTTGCTCACCAGATGGTAGAGTTTTGTCAGGACTGGCTCTCCCAAGGCCGTCAGTAGCTCTAATGGCATGCTGTCTACTCCCGGAGCCTTGTTTCGACTCAGGTCTTTCAGTGCTCTGTCAAACTCTTCACGCAGTATCCTATCTCCCATTTCATCTTCATCTACATCCTCTTCCATTTCCATAATATCGCCCTTGTGTAGACCCTCTATATACTCCCTCCACCTTTCTGCTTTCCCTTCTTTGCTTAGAACTGGGTTTCCATCTGAGCTCTTGATATTCATACAAGTGGTTCTCTTTTCTCCAAAGGTCTCTTTAATTTTCCTGTAGGCAGTATCTATCTTACCCCTAGTGAGATAAGCCTCTACATCCTTACATTTGTCCTCTAGCCATCCCTGTTCAGCCATTTTGCACTTCCTGTCGATCTCATTTTTGAGACGTTTGTATTCCTTTTTGCCTGCTTCATTTACTGCATTTTTATATTTTCTCCTTTCATCAATTAAATTCAATATTTCTTCTGTTACCCAAGGATTTCTACTAGCCCTCATCTTTTTACCTACTAGGTCCTCTGCTGCCTTCACTACTTCATCTCTCAAAGCTACCCATTCTTCTTCTACTGTATTTCTTTCCCCCATTCCTGTCAATTGTTCCCTTATGCTCTCCGTGAAACTCTGTACAACCTCTGGTTTAGTCAGTTTATCCAGGTCCCATCTCCTTAAATTCCCACCTTTTTGTAGTTTCTTCAGTTTTAATCTACAGTTCATAACCAATAGATTCTGATCAGAATCCACATCTGCCCCTGGAAATGTCTTACAATTTAAAACCTGGTTCCTAAATCTCTGTCTTACCATTATGTAATCTATCTGAAACCTGAAGGTCGAATTAAAGGTAAAATATCGTCTGTTACGAGGCAACGTTTGGAGGGGGTAGTCGTGCTCGACAGCCATCGACGCCGATAGCAGATGATCACGGACCTCATATTGCCAGGTGGTAGGGTCGTAATGACTCAGGCGGTGGTTACAGAAGCCTTCGCAGATCATTATCGCCGGTTTTACGAAGAGGTGAACACAGAGGAAGTGGACGATCACGACGTACTACAGTACGTGGCGCACACCCTCAACAATGCAGCAGCGGCGTCGCTTTTAGCTGGACTTACACCGGACGACATTGAGGACGCGCTTAACAAGGGTGCACTCAATAATTCGCCCGGGGCAGACGGACTGCCGATCGAGTTTTATCGGACTTTCCGCGATCTAATGATTCCCCAATGGATCACCATGTACCAAGAACTGATGACCCCCGGTTTCACGTGCCACCTGGATTCGTGGAAGGTCTGCTCATACGGATACACAAGCCTTCCAGAGGTCGGACGGTCGAGGTCTACAGGCCAATTACAATGCTAAACTCGGACTATAAACTCTTCACCCGACTACTCGCCCGCTGCAGGTTCTGCCCCTACTCCTATCCATGGAGCAAACGACAGTGGGCGGAGTGAGCAACGGCAACCTACGAATGCAGGGATTTAATAGCCATCGCCACATCCTGCCGCCTTTCGGCTGCTCTGATCTCCATTGATTTCGACCACGTCTTCGACAGAGTTCACCACAAGTTCCTTCTGTCAATTATGGCCCGCATGGGCTTCCCGGCTGACTTTCTCGACATCTTTCAGCGCCTTTTCCGCGGAGCTGCATCCCGTCTACTGGTGAATGGACGGATTGCCGGTCCCTTGCGGTTCCAACGGCCAGTTCGCCAAGGATGCCCACTCTCCATGATCCTCTACGCGAACGCACTCGAACCACTTGTCGGAGGGTTGAAAAACAGGCATGTCATTGAGGGACCACACTTTTCACTGCAGGATATATGCTGATGACCTTCTCTTACTTGTCCGATCTGGTGACGACGTACTTTCGGTGATACAATGGATCAATCGATAAGGATTGGCAGCGGGAAGCCTCATGAATGTGGCCAAGTCGGCAGTGATCCGTATTGGGAGAGGTCTACAGGAGGGCGCTTTAGCCCCACTCCCACTAGTCAACATGATCCGGTTCTTGGGCATGACATTTACACAGGATGCGCACCGAACAGCTGCCATGAAAGATAAACGATTACTACAGCCGATACGCACAGAAGTTCGCCGGAACCTACTTCGACGGATGGACCTCCTACAGCGTGTGGAATACCTCAACCTTCACGTGGCGACTAAGATGATCCACATGGCTCAGGTTCTGCCACCATCGGCAGCGATGGCACACAGACTGCAAGCAGCGTTTGGATATTACCTTACCTCCGGCCTCCTACTCACAGTCCGCTACGAAACACTCACCCTCCCTCCGCGTGAAGGCGCACTGGGACTTATAAATATCCGAGCGAGAGCTACAGCGTTATGCTTGTGCACAATGATGGAATTGTGGACCCATCAAGATGCTTCCATTACGGGACGTCTGTTAGAGGAATTGATGCCGGCGTCTCTTGTGCCACCTGTCACGATTGCACACATTACTCCCTCACTCTCGCACCTCTCGCCATTTATTCTTGAGTATAGTTACGAACACCCAGACCTTCCCAACACTCGCATTCCCAAGGCGAGAGACAATTTACAGTTGGCTGCTAAGGTCCATCCCTCGCAACGTGATTGAGAGGAAAAACCCGACGACCCTATGGCCTGTAGTGTGGAGAACGGTCCAGAAGCCGTTCCTCCCCACGCGGGTACGAGCCACGTGGTACCAGGTTGTGAACGGGAAAGCTGTAACACGACAAAGGCGGCATGCTACTGGGATGACGGATTCCCCCCTTTGCCCACGTTGCCACCTCGTGGATACTGACGAACACCGATTAACACGTGGATCGGCGTTAGAGGTATGGCTTCTAGCGCAGAAGATCCTCGCCTGCTACCTATGTATCGCGCCTCGCACAATCGAGCCACGGCTCCTCCTTTGTTCGGAGCATACTTATTTCCCGCCTGCGAAGACTCACGCTCTCACATGGTTTAAAGGCATGTCCATATACTACTTCTTTCGAGATTATGAGAATGTGGTACTTGATTATCGGCAATTTCTCCAGGACAGTCATAGCACACTTGAGCGTGCACCCTGATAATGACAGCTCTTTGCGAACTATTTGCGCAGTGTCTTCGATAACCCTCTTCACAGTTGGGGAGTACCAGTCAGAGGATGACCGCCGACATGGGACTCCAGACGCTGCGAAACGTTTATCAACTTGGAACATGGAATCTGTACACAGATGGGCTATGCAGATGGAATGACGGGCAGGATTTGGTTGCATTTTTCTTTCTCTATTATCTATCATTATACTATTAGTTCCACATTCCATTTCATAGTTTCGAAGGTACTCTTGTTCTGTTATTGCTATGGATGTAAACTTTAATTTCGCTTGTCGTAACTGACAGACGCCTTTTTCCTAATAAAAGAAACAACAAAAAAAAACGAAAAAACAACAAAACAAAAAAAATAGCGCTGTGAACTACTAAGAGAAAGGTAAAAAAATATGGTAGAGCACTGGCCCGCAAGAGGCAAAGGTCCTGAGTTCGCGTCTCTTGTCCGGCACACAGTTTTAACCTGTCAGGAATTTTTACGTATCGCTAGTTATTTTCTACATGTATCTGAAAAATTTTGTAACTTTCCAAATAGGTTTAATAAAATGAATCATTATTGAAAAATATGTGATTTAAATCAAATTTACTGATGGAAAATACTGAATATAACAAATTAAATGCATCGTTGTTGTTAATAAACCACACTGTATAAACTTTCTAAAAAATTGAAAGCAAAATAAAATACGTGTCTTACTGTATATGATACCTGTACATTGCACTTTAGATGCTTTAGTTTGTGTCAGAGAATCATTCGCTCTAGAATAATCACAAAATACATAAATAACGTCTACTTCCAGTGGTCTTGCGAAACCAGATGCTTGGGGATTGTCGTCGATGATCTAAGGCAGAGAGTAGGGTGTTTACATGAGGATTCATCCTGAATGAACAGAGTATATAAGCATAACGAATAACAGTTCCCGTCATGATGTTAAACTGCCACAGGTAAGCTTGCTGGTGAAATATTTCTTATCTACGTGGCAGCACCTCTTTTGCTTGCGTTCTGCAGTGTAACGTCTCGCTCAATTCCTCAGTCGGCAGAAATCGGTAAAAACCGGCAGCCTTCGGTTAAATACCATGTTATCTTCCGTACTCTCACGCCGACCTCTGAGCTCCTACAATACATCTACATATACATCATACTCCGCAAGCCACCTAATGGCGTGTGGACGAGGGTAGTTTCGGTACCACTACCTGATTTCTCCAACCTTGTTCCACTTGCGAATGGTGTGTGGGAAGTATGATTGTCGGTAAGCCTCTGTATTGGTTCTAATTTCTCAAATTTTCTCCTCGTGGCCAATACGCGAGATATATGTGGGGGAAAGTAATATGTTGTCTGACTCCTCCTGAAAAGTGCTGTCCCGAAATTTCAATAGTAAGTCTCTCCGTGATGCACAACGCCTCTCTTGTAACGTCTGCCAGAGGAGTTTGTTTAGCATCTCCGTAACGCACTCTCGCCAGCTAAACGATCCCGTGAGGAAACGCACAGCTCTTGGTGGGATCTTCTCTATCTCTTCTATCAGTCCTACCTGATAGTATTCCAATATAGATGAACAATACGCCAGAATCGGGCGAATAAGCGCTTTATAAGCCACTTCTTTCGCGGATGAGTTACATTTCCTCAAGATTCTTCCGCTGAATCTGAGTCTGGTGTCTGCTTTTCCCACTATCTGTTTTGTGTGGTCATTCCACTTAAGGTCGCTCTGGATAGTTACGCCTAGATATTTTGCGGCAGACGCTGTCTGCAGCGGTTTGTCTGTACAGTAGTGGATTTCATTTCCTATGTATGCGCAGTATGTATCATTTATTTTCGTTCAGGGTCCATTGCCAGAGTCTGCACCATTCATCAATTTGTACTGTTTCTATTGAGGTAGTGGCCGCAATTAAACATGAATAAAACGTATTAATGTGACAGTGAGGCTAACTACCACCTACTACTGAATCAAAAGCGATATTGTAAATAACTTATACTTATTGTAAATTACCTCACGATAGAAATTAGGTCATATTGAACAAGTCATGAATGAAAACACATTAAACAAATTGTACACTGTTCTTAGATATACTACACTGGTAAGATTGGCTCTCAGCTCTTAATGTTAAGTTGATGCGAAGTTAGATTTAATTATGCCACTGGATAAGCAAATGGTAAATGTGATCTGACTGCGTTTCTGTAATCTCTTTTGTGTCTGAAATAATACGCACTTCGGACACCACCACCAAGAAACAAACCAAACAACATGCAAAAAGACAAATAACCAATAACGAATCGTAAGCAAAACTGCACGGATGCTCAGTGGATGGCAAGAACACGATCCAACAACTATTTCTGAACTTTACTGCCGCTGCTGCAAGCTTTACAATACCGTCTGCCAGCGTGCTGGCTCCGTCGATAATGCTGGGGCGACGACTGCAGCTGAATTAAGATAAGTCTCTCAAATATCTTGAGCAGAATAAACTACTCAGAAACTGCTAATACCACAAGCCCTATATTTCGTCTAAATGGTATACAATGCTTTCAAGACTGGCTCAACAACCTTTAAGGTGCAGCCCAGTGTGTCTTGTACTAACGTGCAATACCAGTATGATAGCTCTGAGCACTGGTTGACCGCGTTCAATGGTGACTGCCAGCCTATAAGGCGGAATCAACTGCAATTATACTAGTAGTCTATGCAATGCCTATCGTGGACGCTGATGTCCTACTGTAGCTGCAGACTCTAGATCATACACAGCACAGTATTCAGAATCTAAGACCCTATCTCAGAGCTACCGAACTTTGCGACTGTCCGCTTTCACAGCACAAGACGCTCTCATCCTGCCTCGCTCTCCCCGATACTCTTGCGACAATCTTCTCGGCAAACTCTAATCAGCCAATCCCGACGCTGCAAAGGCCTCCCACATCTCCCTCGCGGAGTGATACAATTTCTCCACCTATCCAAAAATTTCTTTGTTCAAACAGCGGGCGTTGACCCTCAGCGTTTACCGCACTTTCTTATGAACTGCCCAATCAGAGCTCAGCCCATTGGCTGCTAATACAGCGCGCGACCGGGCGGCTCCAGCGCGTACGTTGGACGCTCTCTGTCTGCTCGACATTTCCCCTCTCTCTCTCACCTGGCACCCGGCGGCGTTCCTTTTGATGCTTGCAGGTCAGTGGCCGCATCCCCTGGGACCCCCGGCCCCTGCACAATGCTCTTTCGGCGCTCACCGGCCTTTGCCTCCCCGGCTCCACTGGCAAATCCACTTTGCTTACACCTACAGCATGCAACTAAATATTATCATTACCAAAGCCCGTATTATTTCAGACATGTGTCTAATCATCACGTATCTCTCTTTCTAATCCACCTAACGAGACTAATTAACCATTATATGGGTTTATTTACTTCAAATATGCAGAATAATCTGCGAGATGAATGTCACAAATGAAAGCCACCTTTCATAACCCCTTCCTTTCTGTAAATTTTATACAAGCAAGATGATTCTCATAGTGTCATCATGCACTGTAAAATTCTCAATTTCCCGAGCTAAGAACAATTAAGAGCCTATCTCATTCATTCCTCCATTCAATCATGAGTACTGCCTTAGATTTTAATATTTGGCATCAGAACATTTACATTTAATGTCGCCTCTCTTTCTTTCACAATATCGAGTTACGACTTGCATCAAACACTGTTCATGTCCTTACAAAAATGTTCAAAAAAAAGCAAGCAAACAATATTTACGAAATTTAATTCCTTATGAAACGGCAGATCTTAGCATTTGACTTAAGGTCGTCTCACTCTTCATTTATCCTTCCCTATGTAAGTAAATTTCCTAGAGTGGCCACCTACATTTAATTATTTTAAACAAGTAATTACATTCTCATTTGAGTTCACTTTAAGAAAACGTGTTATTGTTTCTGGGCGTTTTTCTGTTCTGATGTTTGTGTTGAAATTCAAACATACAATACTTTTTAGTATGTTCTGATCAGGCCCAGTACCTGTATCATGTGTAGACATGTGAAATACAACATAAATATCAATTTAATACTTCGTGGCCGCTCTACTATCATGAAACACACATATCATTAAAATATATCATTGAATCACGCAAAAATAAACATATAAAACGTACATAGACACTGCATAATGAAATATTAAGACACAAAACATAATAGAAAAATACATCTATAATAATATGAAAGCAAAAGATAAAATACAAAATACAATAAGACATAAATATGTTATTTCATGGATAAATTATTGTCGTTTTTATAATGTCCTTTACTGATACTGAAAAAGTTTTAGAACACACATCAGATAAATTTAGTTACAGGAAGACGCTGTTATTCACTGACCTAAACATGTTGTTTTCACTTTCACTATCACAACACTTTACACTTGTAGATTAATGCATTTGTGGCGCTGTTGAAAGGTGCTGATGGACCCCTGGACCCACGGCTCGATGGTGGTTCAGCAACAATGGTAATCATTCAGGAATCTCCTCTGATGTACAATAGGCCTCTTCAATTAGCTGCAGGACTGCCAGAACTATGGCTGGTACAAGAGGTGTAAGACGACGATTAAATTAGTAGTGCACAGATGTTGTGCTGTGTACTGACAGGGCTTTAGGAACCTATACTCTTCTTCGGCGACTAAGGACTTGTGTCACTGTTTCCTATTTCATTCTTTGTGTTCTTCCAATCTCAAATGTGTACCTAGTCTTCTTTCTTCATGTTACGTTTCATTAGCTATTGTTTTTGGATAGGGAAATTTTGTGACAGTTAGGATCAGGAGATGTTAATATGCTTATGTATACAGCTGCAATACCATAGTGTAGAAGGCTTAGGATGCATCCACACGAGCTGTGTTTACTGTTGCCTCTCAGTCAGTGTTCGTCCACTACAACCTCGTTGTCTGCAGCGAGAGAATGGGCAGTCAGCCTTGAGCCGCCCTCCTCTCCGCTGGGCCATTCAAGCTTTGGACTCCCCACTATGACGGACAGCTGTTGTGTCGCCCACCGCTTGTTGTGACGGCAGGCCGCCACACGGGTCCTACTTCTCGCCACGCCGGCCCTTTCATGGTCAGCTGGAGCGCTCCGGTGGAAGGGGTGCCTTCCATGTGCCCTCAGCCCGCCAGCTGGCTACCTACTTCGGCCACGGAAAGCGACAGTGATTTCTCCTCGCTGTCGTCCCACTGTGACCGGTACTCCACTTATGGCCGGCCGCGGTGGTCTAGCGGTTCTAGGCGCGCAGACCGGAACCGCGCGACTGCTACGGTCGCAGGTTCGAATCCTGCCTCGGGCATGGATGTGTGTGATGTCCTTAGGTTAGTTAGGTTTAAGTAGTTCTAAGTTCTAGGGGACTGATGACCACAGATGTTAAGTCCCATAGTGCTCAGAACCATTTGAACCATTTTTACTCCACTTATGCCAAACACTCTCCCTCTTCTGCATGCCAGTCTTCTGAGACCAAACATCCACATCCATCTGTTTACAACAATTTCCATCCTTTTTAGTTTTATACAAAGTAAGACATTACATTTTATAGGATCCTTCACAAAGTTTACTCTCTCTACTCTAGACATAAATTACATATTTTACATACATTTACTCTTGTCAGTAATATTAATATCTGTAAATTTTATCAATTTAACTCATTTAAACAAAATAACATCATTCTCATTTTTTCGTTTTCCTGTAGGGAAAGAAAACATTTCGTTAGAATATTTGTTGTTGTTGTTGTTGTGGTCTTCAGTCCTGAGACTGGTTTGATGCAGCTCTCCATGCTACTCTATCCTGTGCAAGCTTCTTCATCTCCCAGTACCTACTGCAACCTACATCCTTCTGAATCTGCTTAGTGTATTCAACTCTTGGTCTCCCCCTACGATTTTTACCCTCCACGCTGCCCTCCAATACTAAATTGGTGATCCCTTGATGCCTCAGAACATGTCCTACCAACCGATCCCTTCTTCTGGTCAAGTTGTGCCACAAACTCCTCTTCTCCCCAATCCTATTCAGTACCTCCTCATTAGTTATGTGATCTACCCATCTAATCCTCAGCATTCTTCTGTAGCACCACATTTCGAAAGCTTCTATTCTCTTCTTGTCCAAACTATTTACCGTCCATGTTTCACTTCCATACATGGCTACACTCCATACAAATACTTTCAGAAATGACTTCCTGACACTTAAATCTATACTCGATGTTAACAAATTTCTCTTCTTCAGAAACGCTTTCCTTGCCATTGCCAGTCTACATTTTATATCCTCTCTACTTCGACCATCATCAGTTATTTTGCTGCCCAAATAGCAAAACTCCTTTACTACTTTAAGTGTCTCATTTCCTAATCTAATACCCTCAACATCACCCGACTTAATTCGACTACATTCCATTATCCTCGTTTTGCTTTTGTTGATGTTCATCTTATATCCTCCCTTCAAGACACCATCCATTCCGTTCAACTGCTCTTCCAAGTCCTTTGCTGTCTCTGACAGAATTACAATGTCATCGGCAAACCTCAAAGTTTTTATTTCTTCGCCATGGATTTTAATACCTACTCCGAACTTTTCTTTTGTTTCCTTTACTGCTTGCTCAATATACAGATTGAATAACATCGGGGAGAGGCTACAACCCTGTCTTACTCCCTTCCCAACCACTGCTTCCCTTTCATGTCCCTCGACTCTTATAACTGCCATCTGGTTTCTGTACAAATTGTAAATTGCCTTCCTGTATTTTACCCCTGCCACCTTTAGAATTTGAAAGAGAGTATTCCAGTTACCACCACCAATTCTTACTACAATGTTTCACTTTCTACTATAGATACTATATAAATGACTTGTAGTTTCTACTTCAATACTTCATCATGCAGACATAATATAGGGCTTCTAGGATGTGTTCGGGAATTGTTGGCCAACTAGGACTAAGGAAAAAGGATGGGAAGTTATCTTTCAGTCCGTCCTTGCTGTCAACGTTGGACACTCCACATTTCCTGTGAACAAAAAAAACAGATTCTTTCCCAGATTAGTTATAGTTATCAATTACCGACATCTCTGCTTTTCTTCCTGATACCTTTCCTTTGCTTATCTTCTTCATGCCCAATCTTCCTTAGGTTTTTTTGTACATATTTATGCTTTTTGTACAGTGTTATTTAATAACGCTGATTCCTGAAAAATTGCATTAAATTTTTAGTATTCCTGTTTACAGTTGTTACATATTTGTAATCAAGTTCTCCAGCCTTGCGCATCCTTGAGAATGTTTGTCTTGTGATTATCTCGATAACCTACTCTTTCAACCTTGGCGTTCACGCGAGCACACGCGGAACATACCAGATAAATACAAATAAACCACCGGGCGCTACAACCCACATCGCTACATTAAAGCCTCGAATTCGGTGCGTCCAGACATTCCGTACTAGACAGATCACCGCACGTCTCTGTGGACGCAACAACACACTCAAAATACCCTCGAAAATGGTGCGTTTCTTCACTCCTCCTAGAACTGGCCACGCACGTCTCTAAGGACGGTAACATAAATCAAACGAACATCCTCGAACTGGTACGTCATTACACAGTGGTAAGACAGGCCACCTAATATCGTCTCTACAGACGCAAATCAAACCCACAACTACGGTGAGACGCAATGCACACCAACCACAATTAACACTCACCCCACTACCTCAATTCACCACATGACAAACAATACTCTAAGAGTTACAATCTTGGAAAACATGACACAGTACCTGAAGTTTAAATGGTTAACATATGTTACGCTACAATTCCAGTAAATGTTATGTTAAATTATGACTCAATTCAAAATGTTTACTAACAATTACCCTCAGCAAAACATATAATATTATTCTATACCATATTATTTTAAAGAAATCTACACATAACGTCTTATTTTACTTACACTTAATTACTCTATATATACATTTGTCCCAGTGTCTTGTCATCCAAACCTGCCCCACAAACGGCTTGAGATGACTGACATGATGCACCCCTAGTGATTTACCACTTTTGATTGTTTTCAGTTCATATGCATGCTGGTGTGCCTTTCTTCGCACCCTCACTGGGCCATTGTATGTTGCAAAGAACTTATGGCACAACTTTTTCTGTTTGTTAGAAAGTTTGTGGGTCTTTACGAGTACCTTTTCCCCTATTGCAAATTCTCTTACACGTGCGTTTTTGTCAACCCGAGCCTTACGTTTCTCCCCCGCAGCTCTTATTCTACTAATTGCCGCTTCAACTATGGCCCTATGCTGTAGTAGTTTCCTGGGCGGGAAATCCACTAACTCCCGGATACGATCTTTTGGTTATTTGTTCTTCAAAACTGTTATTGGCGGTAACAAGGTCGTGTTATGTGAGAGCTCATTTATCAAGTCCTGAAACTCTTTTAGGAAAACATCCCACGTACCATGACTCTTGTTGCAGTAGATTCTACACAGATTTCCAAGATCTTTCATTGTGCTTACGGCAGGATTCGAACTTGGGTGCCACCTTGATATAAAGATGGGTTTAATATTGTGACGTCTTAACGTCCTGGTCCATACATCTGATCTATATTGTGGTCCATTGTCCGTAATAATGGAATCCACTTGTCCCACTTCAGACAGAAAATCCCTGCAAAGGGCCTTGCTAACTGTTAAACCTGTGGCTCTTTTTAGGGGCGTGAGGGTGATAAATTTTGATGTTAGTTCCAACACTACTAAAATGTGCTTATATCCCCGTGCTGTGGTTGGCAAAGGTCACATTAAATCACTCGCCGCCATTTTCTGAGTTTCTCAGGAACTATGGGGTACAATGGTGCCTGCATGTAAACAGTTGTTGTCTTAGCCTTCTGACATTGTTTGCAAGTGGCCAACACCTTCCTAATGCGTCTCTCCATATTCCTAAAATAACATACACTCTTCATTTTCAGTAAACATTTTCGTGATCCGAAATGAGCGCAACTTAAATGGATATACCAAATCAGTTTATTCACAACCTCATCTGGTATTTACACTGCCCAAATTGAGTCATTCTAGTTTGTTCGATTAAAGAGAATCCCATTTGTTAGCAGGTAGTGAGTCCTCAGTATGACCTCCCTTCTGTCTTTCATTCTTTCCTTTAGTTTTCTTAAGTGCGAGTCTTCCTCTTGTTCATTTTTGATGTTTTCGAGCGTCATGGTGATGAAATTTTCGAAGGCACCTTTTCTTAAATAGACTCCTGGAAATTGAAATAAGAACACCGTGAATTCATTGTCCCAGGAAGGGGAAACTTTATTGACACATTCCTGGGGTCAGATACATCACATGATCACACTGACAGAACCACAGGCACATAGACACAGGCAACAGAGCATGCACAATGTCGGCACTAGTACAGTGTATATCCACCTTTCGCACCAATGCAGGCTGCTATTCTCCCATGGAGACGATCGTAGAGATGCTGGATGTAGTCCTGTGGAACGGCTTGCCATGCCATTTCCACCTGGCGCCTCAGTTGGACCAGCATTCGTGCTGGACGTGCAGACCGCGTGAGACGACGCTTCATCCAGTCCCAAACATGCTCAATGGGGGTCAGATCCGGAGATCTTGCTGGCCAGGGTAGTTGACTTACACCTTCTAGAGCACGTTGGGTGGCACGGGATACATGCGGACGTGCATTGTCCTGTTGGAACAGCAAGTTCCCTTGCCGGTCTAGGAATGGTAGAACGATGGGTTCGATGACGGTTTGGATGTACCGTGCACTATTCAGTGTCCCCTCGACGATCACCAGTGGTGTACGGCCAGTGTAGGAGATCGCTCCCCACACCATGATGCCGGGTGTTGGCCCTGTGTGCCTCGGTCGTATGCAGTCCTGATTGTGGCGCTCACCTGCACGGCGCCAAACACGCATACGACCATCATTGGCACCAAGGCAGAAGCGACTCTCATCGCTGAAGACGACACGTCTCCATTCGTCCCTCCATTCACGCCTGTCGCGACACCACTGGAGGCGGGCTGCACGATGTTGGGGCGTGAGCGGAAGACGGCCTAACGGTGTGCGGGACCGTAGCCCAGCTTCATGGAGACGGTTGCGAATGGTCCTCGCCGATACCCCAGGAGCAACAGTGTCCCTAATTTGCTGGGAAGTGGCGGTGCGGTCCCCTACGGCACTGCGTAGGATCCTACGGTCTTGGCGTGCATCCGTGCGTCGCTGCGGTCCGGTCCCAGGTCGACGGGCACGTGCACCTTCCGCCGACCACTGGCGACAACATCGATGTACTGTGGAGACCTCACGCCCCACGTGTTGAGCAATTCGGCGGTACGTCCACCCGTCCTCCCGCATGCCCACTATACGCCCTCGCTCAAAGTCCGTCAACTGCACATACGGTTCACGTCCACGCTGTCGCGGCATGCTAGCAGTGTTAAAGACTGCGATGGAGCTCCGTATGCCACGGCAAACTGGCTGACACTGACGGCGGCGGTACACAAATGCTGCGCAGCTAGCGCCATTCGACGGCCAACACCGCGGTTCCTGGTGTGTCCGCTGTGCCGTGCGTGTGATCATTGCTTGTACAACCCTCTCGCAGTGTCTGGAGCAAGTATGGTGGGTCTGACACACCGGTGTCAATGTGTTCTTTTTTCCATTTCCAGGAGTGTAGAATGTTGAATAGTGCTCTTCTTCCATTTCGTTCCCTACGTTCTTTTCTAGACCAATAGGAGCACGAGACAACGGGTCAGCAATTACGTTACACGGACCCGGAGATTGCTCGATTGTGAAGTCGTATTCTTGTAGCAGCGTCACCCAACGTGCCAGTCTCCCATATTTCAACTTGGCAGTCAGGATTAATTCGAGTGCTTTGTGATCAGTATATACCCTCGTTTTTCTTCCGAACAGGAAGTATCTATATTTCTTGAACCCCCAATTTACGGCCAATGCTTCTAATTCAGTTACAGGGTAATTTCTTTCACTTTTCGTCAGCACCCTTCTCCCGAAAGCGATGGTTTTATGCACTCGTTCTCCATTCTCTTCATACTCTTGGTATATCAAAACCCCAATTCCTGTTTTTGCACTGTCTGTCGCCATGCAAAAGTCATGGGACAGGTTATGATGAGCAAGTATGGGAGCATTCACCAGTGCTGATTTCAGCGCAAGAAACTCTTTGTCAGCTGTGTCGTCCCATACCCACGGTGTTTTCTTGCCTGTTAATGCACATAATACCAAATACCAAATACCAAAGAAAGCAGGTGTTGACAGATGTGAAAATTACCGAACTATCAGTTTAATAAGTCACAGCTGCAAAATACTAACGCGAATTCTTTACAGACGAATGGAAAAACTGGTAGAAGCGGACCTCGGGGAAGATCAGTTTGGATTCCGTAGAAATGTTGGAACACGTGAGGCAATACTAACCGTACGACTTATCTTAGAAGAAAGATTAAGAAAAGGCAAACCTACGTTTCTAGCATTTGTAGACTTAGAGAAAGCTTTTGACAACGTTAACTGGAATACTCTCTTTCAAATTCTGAAGGTGGCAGGGGTAAAATACAGGGAGCGAAAGGCTATTTACAATTTGTACAGAAACCAGATGGCAGTTATAAGAGTCGAGGGGCATGAAAGGGAAGCAGTGGTTGGGAAAGGAGTGAAACAGGGTTGTAGCCTCTCCCCGATGTTATTCAATCTGTATATTGAGCAAGCAGTAAAGGAAACAAAAGAAAAATTCGGAGTAGGTATTAAAATTCATGGAGAAGAAGTAAAAACTTTGAGGTTCGCCGATGACATTGTAATTCTGTCAGAGACAGCAAAGGACTTGGAAGAGCAGTTGAACGGAATGGACAGTGTCTTGAAAGGAGGATATAAGATGAACATCAACAAAAACAAAACGAGGATAATGGAATGTAGTCAAATTAAATCGGGTGATGCTGAGGGGATTAGATTAGGAAATGAGACACTTAAAGTAGTAAAGGAGTTTTGCTATTTAGGGAGTAAAATAACTGATGATGGTCGAAGTAGAGAGGATATAAGCAATGCCAAGGAAAGCGTTTCTGAAGAAGAGAAATTTGTTAACATCGAGTATAGATTTAACTGTCAGGAAGTCGTTTCTGAAAGTATTTGTATGGAGTGTAGCCATGTATGGAAGTGAAACATGGACGATAACCAGTTTGGACAAGAAGAGAATAGAAGCTTTCGAAATGTGGTGCTACAGAAGAATGCTGAAGATAAGGTGGGTAGATCACGTAACTAATGAGGAGGTATTGAATAGGATTGGGGAGAAGAGAAGTTTGTGGCACAACCTGACTAGAAGAAGGGATCGGTTGGTAGGACATGTTTTGAGGCATCAAGGGATCACAAATTTAGCATTGGAGGGCAGCGTGGAGGGTAAAAATCGTAGAGGGAGACCAAGAGATCAATACACTAAGCAGATTCAGAAGGATGTAGGTTGCAGTAGGTACTGGGAGATGAAGAAGCTTGCACAGGATAGAGTAGCATGGAGAGCTGCATCAAACCAGTCTCAGGACTGAAGACCACAACAACAACAATGCACAAAAGCGTGGTGTTCCTAAACATTCCACATATATGAACTTTTTGTAAAAGTTAATGACCCCAAGAAACTTTCTTAATTGTCTTCTATTGGTTAGTGTTGGTAATTTTTCAATAGCTTCGATCCTTTCAGGATTTGGAGCTATACCCTTGGCCGAGACAATGTGCCCTAAGAAGTCCACTTCACTGTTCCCAAAGCACGATTTTGTAATATTTACAGTTACTCCATATTCCTGTAATCTATTTAGAACCTTCCCCAGAAGATCGTTATGCTCTTCCCAAGTTTTTTCCACAATAAAGATGTCATCCACATAGCAGGTTATTTTATCCTTTAACTCATCATTGAAGATTGTCCCCAAACCACGAATAAATGCGGCAGACGATATGTTGAGTCCGAAAGGGAGCCTTTTAAATTGGTATCAAGTATTAAACGCCAGGAACGCCGTATATTTTCGACATGCAGGATGTAGCTCAATTTGCCAAAAACTCGAGCGCAAATCGAGCGCCGAGAACACAAATACTCCGTGAAATTTTTGAAGCAACTGTTCAAGTCTCTCCGGTCGATCTGTCTCCACAACGATAATGGTGTTAATTTGGTGTGAGTCGAGGACTAACCGTATACTTCCATCTCTTTTGTCCAATACTCTCAACGGACTATTGTATTCTGACGTCGCCTGTTCTATCACTCCGTCAGCCAGCATTCTTTGAAGTTCTTTTGCTACTTTTTCTCTATAAGACCACGGAATATCGTAACTTCGCACTCTGAATGGAAAATGTTTCTTGACCTGAAATTTGTATTGGTATCCTTTTATTACTCCCGGCTTTGGTAGGAAAACTGCTGCATGATCTTTTAACACTTCTTTAAGCCCCTCTCGTTCTGCTGACTTTATGTTCTCAATTTGCGTTAACTTTTGCTTAATTTTTTCGTGAATCTCAGCTATCTGTGTTTTCTCATCTTCCAGACTAATATTTTTACTGCAATATTCATGATCCTGTTCTATATCATCTTCATGCTCTCTCACAAAGTGCAGTTTTACGCAACTTGCAGGTACTTGCGCCTTAATGGCTTGCTCATTAAACCTTATCATTGCTCTATCAGTTTTCCCTAACGTCAATTCTCCACGTCGAAGATCCAATACTGCTTTTTCTTCGGCCAAGAAATCCATCCCTAAGATGATTTCGGTGGAAAGCTTCGGAATGATATAGAGATTTGCTGTAAGTTTATGCCCTTGGCATTCTAACTCCAGTCTAGTTTGTTGCGTAATGTCGCAGCTTTTACCAAGTAGCCCACCACGTACTTTAATCTTTTGGGTTTTAACATTGGCGGGTTGACTGACGCTCTGCATCGGTCAAACACACTGTCTGAAATAGCAGAAAGTCGGTTTCCACTATCTATAATTGCAATGCAAGATATGTCGCCCACTTTTACCGTTACAATAGGGTAAATGTCATTCTTCGTACTATTCTCTCTCTCCTCTAATAATGATTCCCGTATGTCGTCTTCGTATCCTATTATGTTCACATCCTGTGTTCGTTGTTTGTCAACGGTTACGCTCCTTTTTGCACCCGTTCGTCGTGTTAGTCAATCTTGCTGCCCGTTCTGATCACCTTGTCCGCGCCCCGGATTTGGTGGTCTAACTTCAACCATCTGTGGATTCTGTTGTGCCTGTGATCTCCAATTCTGCTCGACTTGCGGCCTATCCCCTCTGTTGAAGTTTCGTGATGGGAAATTATTTTGTTGCTGCCACCCACGGTTCTGTGCCTCTTGATTTCTCCATCTGTTATTATTCCTCTAGTCCTGATTTTGACTATTTCCGTTTCTGTTTCCTCCAAATTTGTTTTGCCTATTTCCTGCACTGGCTGGCCAGTTTTGGCTTTGATTGTTATTTTCGTTTTCATTTCTTCTCTCTTTTGTCCCTCCTCTGCTGTTCTTTTCTCGCGAACTTGCTGCTCACCAAATGCAAATTCCAATTCCCGTACAATGCTTTTAAAAGTCTCCACGTCATTCCCACATCATCCTGCCAATGTCTGTTGGTAAGACAACGGCAACTTCATGTAACAAACGCTGATGATCTCCCCCGGACTACACGGGTCGTCGAGATACTGGTTCCTTTTTAACATATTATCGAAAAATTTCACAACACTTCTGAAGCCAGAATTTTCGAAGTCCCTTGTCATTAAGATTTCTTCCTTTATTCTATCCTGCGTTTCACGCAACCAGTATCGGTTCATGAAAGCATCTCTAAATTCTTTATATGATGAACAATCTCTTGCGATGCTCCGCATACTTTCTGCAGAGGCACCTTCGATGTGCGAACATACAAAATCTAACTTGTAGATCAGTGGCCATTGCGGTGGTAAAGTTAAGTCGAATTGACCAATGAAAGTTTTTAGATGCAAGACATTGCTGTCGTCTTTGAAGTGTTGAAATTTTTTTACAGAAAGAATGTGCTTGTAGTCAAATGACCCTTCGTCGTATCTATTTTTCCTCGTCACCAGATAGTTACTGTTGTTCATTGCTTCTTTGCGCGTATTTTCGAACTCTACATTTCCTCTCATTTCTTGTACGTTTCTTGAATCCGTTAACACCGTTGCAGTACGTTGCAGCGGGCTACAATTGTTTCTCCCGGACGATCCGTTACCGTACTGCGAGTTGATAATCCTGTTCGTGTCCTGAGATGAACCAATCGTTTGATTTTCGTGATAACTTTTTCCGTTACTTCCTCCTTCTCTTTCTACATTGTGCGATCGCGTGTCGATTTCCATCGGATGTACGACTCGGTCCTCAGAAATTCTTTCTGCACGCCTGACCCCTGCGTTTGTTTCTGCTGTCGACGTCATTTGCACTCTTTGAACGGTTTCAGCGTCTACATTGCCCGATCTTGCTTTCGACATAACGTCAGCTGATAGTACTTTCAATTCATTCTCGATCTTTTTCTTAAATTCAGAGAAATATGCCGAGAACGATCCGTTTTCCGATTCCGTATTTTTACTGGTTACAGTTTCCTCAATTTTCTTCACTCTCGTTTGCAATCTAGTTATGACTACCTAACCCACTTTTGTCGTTCTTTCGGTTCCTTCTTTCGTCTCTTTAGCTATTCTTTTTGCGCCTTTCGCAATTATCTTTGCTTCTTTTGCCGTCCGCTTTGCTTCCGCTATTTCACGTTCTAGTTTTATTCGCATGGCTTTGACTTCGTCCTTCAGATGTATCTCTCCATATCGCCTGCACTTCTGTACGAACTGTCTTCACATCTTGTGATAGACGTTCTCTCGTCGCCTGTGTTTCTGTACGGACTGTCTTCACTTCTTGTGATAGACGTTCTCTCGTCGCCTGTTTTTCTGTACGGACTGCCTTCACATCCTGTGATAGACGTTCTAGATAGTCCAAAATACTCGCCTCACCTACGCCTAGATCTTGTTTCTTACTGGGTTGCCCTCCGTCGTAACTCGCGGGTGTTCGTCTCCCGTCTTGACTTACTCTTTCTGGACTTGCAGAAAATTCGTCGCGATACATTTGCGTCGGACTGTTATGTCCTGAACTATATCTTTGAACCTCACTGAAATTTTCTGTCGGTGTTCTCCGCCCTCTAGGAGAAATTTCTCGGTACACATGCACTACAATAACCGGCTCTACGTATTGTTCCCTTTGCTCCTGATTGGCTAATTGGCCACGAGCTGACTGATCGAACGTTGTTGCTTCACTAAATTCCACTGCACCGGCTCTCACGCGGCCGAAACTGCTCTCTCTTTCGTCGCTGATTTTACGTAATTCGTGTAAACTATCAGTACTACCCCGATTCTCTGTCATCATTTCATTTCTTTCCCGACTCATATCGTCTGCCATTTTACGTGCTCTTGCCCTTGTAATCACCAAATTACCCTTACTACAACCCCACTGATTTTGCCCATAACATAGATGTACTACAAACGATTAAATCTGTTCTCTGACATACAATGAACTATCACACTAACCGTAATTCATACACAAAGTTTACTGTACAACCTGACATAACTACGTATCGTATAATCTGATAATCTGAACCTGCATTCAAAGTCACACGCAAACAAATACACTCCTGTTTACTATAGAACAATTATACACAACACTCCCGATAAAAGAAAATAAAACATAAACAACACAATTAAATACAATGCACATATAAATACAAATCTCGCGAAACAAGCAAATGTTGGATCACAATTACTGAAAATTTTCCACTGAGTCAATTCTTCTCGTTATTTGGTTTGCCTCTCTTTCTGTCTTTCTTAATTACCAGTTGTAATATCGATCCTGGCAGGGTAAAGCCACGTGTACTGCTTCTATTGAGGTAGTGGCCGCAATTAAACATGAATAAAATGTATTAATGTGACAGTGAGGCTAACTACCACCTACTACTGAATCAAAAGCGATATTGTAAATAACTTGTATTTATTGTAAATTATCTCACGATAGAAATTAGATCATATTGGACAAATCATGAATGAAAACAAATTAAACAAATTGTACACTGTTCTTAGATATACTACACTGGTAAGATTGGATCTCAGCTCTTAATGTTAAGTTGATGCGAAGTTAGATTTAATTATGCCCCTGGATAAGCAAATGGTTAATGCGATCTGACTGCATTCCTATAATCTCAATGTTAAGTTGATGCGAAGTTAGATTTAATTATGCCCCTGGATAAGCAAATGGTAAATGTGATCTGACTGCGTTTCTATAATCTCTTTTGTGTCTGAAATAATACGCACTTCGGACACCACCACCAAGAAACAAACCAAACAACATGCAAAAAGACAAATAACTAATAACGAATCGTAAGCAAAACTGCACGGATGCTCAGTGGATGGCAAGAACACGATCCAACAACTATTTCTGAACTTTACTGCCGCTGCTGCAAGTTTTACAATACCGTCTACCAGCGTGCTGGCTCCGTCGATACTGCTGGGGCGACGGCTGCAGCTGAATTAAGATAAGTCTCTCAAATATCTTGAGCAGAATAAACTACTCAGAAACTACTAATACCACAAGCGCTATATTTCCTCTAAATGGTATACAACGCTTTGAAGACTGCCTCAACAACCTTTAAGGTGCAGCCCAGTGTGTCTTGTACTAACGTGCAATACCAGTATGATAGCTCTGAGCACTGGTTGACCGCGTTCAATGGTGACTGCCAGCCTATAAGGCGGAATCAACTGCAATTATACTAGTAGTCAATGCAATGCCTATCGTGGACGCTGATTTCCTACTGTAACTGCAGACTCTAGATCATACACAGCACAGTATTCAGAATCTAAGACCCTATCTCAGAGCTACCGAACTTTGCGACTGTCCGCTTTCACAGCACAAGACGCTCTCATCCTGCCTCGCTCTCCCCGACACTCTTGCGACAATCTTCTCGTCAAACTCTAATCGGCCAATCCCGACGCTGCAAAGGCCTCCCACATCTCCCTCGCGGAGTGATACAATTTCTCCAACTATCTAAAAATTTCTTTGTTCAAACAGCGGGCGTTGACCCTCATCGTTTCCCGCACTTTCTTATGAACTGCCCAATCAGAGCTCAGCCCATTTGCTGCTACAACAGCGCGCGACCGGGCGGCTCCAGCGCGTACGTTGGACGCTCTCTGTCTACTCGACATTTCCCCTCTCTCTCTCACCTGGCACCCGCCGGCGTTCCTTTTGATGCTTGCAGGTCAGTGGCCGCATCCCCTGGGACCCCCGGCCCCTGCAAAATGCTGTTCCGGCGCTCACCGGCCTTCGCCTCCCCGCCTCCACTGGCAAATCCACTTTGCTTACACCTACAGCATGCAACTAAATATTACCATTACCAATGCCCGTATTATTTCAGACATGTGTCTAATCATCACGTATCTCTCTTTCTAATCCACCTAATGAGGCTAATTAACCATTATATAGGTTTATTTACTTCAAATATGCAGAATAATCTGCGAAATGAATGTCACAAATGAAAGCCACCTTTCAAAATCTCTGCAGGTCGTTCTGCAAATTCTTACTGTCTTACTGTCTACTTTGGTATAGACAACTGTATCATCTGCGAATAGCCTTAAATAGCATCCGACGCTTTTTACTAGATCATTTATATATGTTGTAAACAGCAGCGGACCTATCACACTTCCCTGTCGTACTTCGGATATTATCCTTACATCTATCGATTTTATTCCGTTAAGAGTTACGTATTGAGTCCTATCTGCAAGAAAGTCTTGAATACAATCGCAGGACTGCTCCGATACTCTGTAAGCTCGTATTTTTTTCATTAAACGGCAATGCGGGACGTAGTCCAATCGCTTACGGAAATCAAAGTACACAGCATCAACCTGAGCGATGTTGTCCACTGCGCTGTGGGTCTCATGGAGGAACAGAGCGAGCTGAGTTTCGCAGGATCTCTGTTTGCGGAACCCATGTTGTTTTTTATGGAGGAGGTGTTCATTTTCCAAAAACGACATAATTCTTGAGGATAAAACATGTTCCATAATTCTACAACTGATTGACGTCAACGATATAGGTCTGTAATTGTGTGTATCTGTCTTACGGCCTTTTTTCCAGTCTACATCTAAATCTACATTTATACTCCGCAAGCCACCCAACGGTGTGTGGCGGATGGCACTTTACGTACCACTGTCATTACCTCCCTTTCCTGTTCCAGTCGCGTATGTTTCGCGGGAAGAACGACTGCCGGAAAACCTCCGTGCGCGCTCAAATCTCTCTAATTTTACTTTCGCGATCTCCTCGGGAGGTATAAGTAGAGGGAAGCAATTTATTCGATACCTCATCCAGAAACGCACCCTATTGAAACCTGGACAGCAAGCTACACCACGATGCAGAGCGCCTCTCTTGCAGAGTCTGCCACTCTTGCAGAGTCTGCCACTTGAGTTTGCTAAACATCTCCGTAACGCTATCACGCTTACCAAATAGCCCTGTGACGAAACGCGCCGCTCTTCTTTGGATCTTCACTATGTCCTCTGTCAACCCGACCTGGTATGGATCCCACACTGATGAGCAATACTCAAGTATAGGTCAAACGAGTGTTTTGTAAGCCACCTCTTTTGTTGATTGACTACATTTTCTAAGGACTCTCCCAATAAATCAACCAGGCACCCGCCTTACCAACAATGAATTTTATAAGATCATTCCACTTCAAATCGTTCCGTACGCATACTCCCACATATTTTACAGAAGTAACTGCTACCAGTGTTTGTTCTGCTATCATATAATCATACAATAAGGGATCCTTCTTTCTATGTATTCGCAATACATTACATTTGTGTATGTTAAGGGTCAGTTGCCACTCCCTGCACCAAGTGCCTATCCGCTGCAGATCTTCCTGCATTTCGCTACAATTTTCTAATGCTGCAACTTCTCTGTGTACTACAGCATGATCCGCGAAAAGCCGCATGGAACTTCCGACATTATCTACTAGGTCATTTATATATGTTGTGAAAAGCAATGGTCCCATAACACTCCCCTGTGGCACGCCTGAGGTTACTTTATCATCTGTAGACGTCTCTCCATTCAGAACAACATGCTGTGTTCTTTCTGTTTGCTAAAAACTCTTCAGTCCATCCACACAGCTGGTCTGATATTCCGAAGGCTCTTACTTTCGTTGCTCAAGCGATCTGCGATGAATTACTGCTAGAAGGGGAGCACGTTCTTTCGCATAATCTTTATAGAGTCTTACAGGTATCTCATCTGGTCCTGGAGCCTTTCCACTACTAAGCGATTGTAGCTGCTTTTCAGTTCGGCGATCAGTTATCTCAATATCTACCATTTCGATGTTCGTACGACGACTAAAAGAAGGGACAGTGTTACGATCTTCCGCTGTGAAACAACTTCGGAAGACCGAATTCAGTATTTCGGCCTTCTCTCTGTTATCTTCCGTTTCGGTGCCGGTGTGGTCGCTGAGAGAATGAACAGATGATTTTGATCGAGTTACTGATTTTATGTGAGACCAAAAGCTCTCAGGGTTTTTACTCAGGTGGGCTGACAACGTCTTACTTTCAAAATCATTGAACGCTTCTCTCATTGCTCTCCTCACTCTCATTTTCGCTTCGTTCGGCTTTTGTTTGTCAGCTAGGTGTTTACTTCTCTTGAATCTGAGACGAAGTGCTCTTTGTTTACCTAGCGCCTTCCTAACACGGCTATTAAATCATGATGAACCTTTCCCATTCCTTAAAACCTTACTCGGAACATACTTGTCTAGGGTATATTGAACGATGCCTTTGAATTTCTTCCATTTGTTCTCCACATCTTCGCCCTCATCACCGAATATTTGATGCTGACAGCTGAGATATTCTAAAATTTGTATCCTGTCACCCTTCTGAGCGAATATATCTTCCTACCTTTCTTAGCATTTCATGTAGGACCCGTCGTCATAGATGCTGTCACAACCTTATGATCACTGATACCTTCGTCTACATTAACTGACTCGATAAGTTCAGGTCTGTTTGTTGCTAGGAGGTCTAAGGCTTTACCCTCTCGAGTTGGTTCTCTATCTGCTCAAGGTAAGTTTCAGGCTAGACGTCCAGAACAATGCCAGACGGTTCACTGTCACTGGCGCCAGTTTTCATGGCATAACACTTCCAATCTATACCTGACAAGTCGAAGTCGCCCCTTATTACAACGGCATGATCAGGAAAATTACTAATGATTCTGCAACGTTCTGTCTGAAGCGCTCTACAACTACAGAACCTGATCCAGGTGGTCTGTAAAAGCATCCGATCACCATTTTTGACCGTTCTTTGATACAGTGGTGAAATAGCACTAAAAACTCCATTTTTGAACATCAAGGAGCACAGGCTCTCCACACTGTGTTGGCGATAGACGTCATTTCTTTAGTAGTTGTTTCTTTATTGTTCTGCTCATACACCGTAGAAACGACACTGCAGCGACAGCGTGAGTTTACAGTCACGAGCCGTGGAAGAGACTTCTTCCCATAGGCAAAAGATGTAGGGTGACTATTATTGGACTATATGAAATAAAATTGTCGTAACTTCTGAACGGTTTGCGTTAGGACGGTCAAACTGCACAGTTGGCCGCGGAGCATGATGGGAATTAGTATGGTATGTACTATTTGGTTTAGTAACGAAGCCCAGTCTCTTTTGGGTGGGTTCGTCAATATGCAAAACTGGCGCATCTGGTGGACTGAGAATCCGCATTTCGCGATCGAGAAGTCTCTTCACTCTCAACAGGTGACTGTTTGGTGTGCAACTCCAGTCACGGAATAATCGGTGCGACATTCCTTGATGGCACGGTGACTACCGAACTGTATATGAACGGTTTGGAAGACGACTTCATCCCCATTATCCAAAGTGACCCTGATTTCGACAAGACGGTGCTCGACCCCATCAAAGCAGGAGACGTTTTATGTCCTGGAGGAGCACTTTGGGGACCGCATGCCGTGTCAGGTGTATCCAAAGGCCACTGGCATGGGTCTCGACTGACCGTCATATTCTCCTGATCTGAAGACATGCGACTTCTTTTTGTGGGGCTATGTTAAAGTAAGGGTGTGCAGCAATAACCCGAAAACCATTGCTGAGCTGAAAACAGCCATCCATTAGATCATCGACAGTATCAACGTTCTTACATTTCAGCGGGTCATGCAGAATTTCGCTACTCGTCATCGCCACATCTTCACAAATGATGACAGGCATATCGAACATGTCATAACCTAAATCCGAATATCGGTAGTGACGTTTACATGTTGAGTGAATTGTGTGCATTCCGTAGTTTGTAACTAATTTAAGTTTTTTTCATATAGTTCAATAACTATCGCCCTGTAGGGACACGAGGATTGAAAGAACTCATGTCCCTCTCATTGTTGATTCTCGAGCCGTTTTTTCTTCTTCCTTGTTTCAGACAGATATTACGCACCTGTGTGGTTTCACCCTCGGTACGGCTGTCGTGTCCCACTGTCGAGTCCTGAGAGGGAGTAGGAAGGTGTAACGTTCCTTGGCAACACTCACACTATCAATAAACTAAAATTTAATTGTACTATATACGCCGCTGTGAAGCAATTTGTATATACTGTAATTATTTAACAAAGAATATTATTTAATTTTGTGTAAAGGACATTCGTTATTATTGTAATATTTTCTGTAGTAATATTCTCGATGTATTTATGATTGTAATATTTCTATACTCATAATGTAATTGCGAAATGTGTCAATATCTGCGATAACAAAAATGTAAAATTCAGTCACAGAGGAAAATAATGTTGTAAGATTACAAAGAGATGTTAATGGTCAGCAGTAGTATAAAAAGCACCACGTAGTGTGTATTCTTGATCGTCTTCCTGGAGAGCTGAAAGTGAGAGGAACCTGTGACGTAGCATTTTATGAATGGGTAGACTTCTTTTGTCTGTATCTAGATTTAGCCGCCATTAGAGGAGAAATTACAAACTAATGTAAGTTGAATTATTGTTGTGGTCTAAATACATTATAATTTATCAAAAGTGTGTATTACTAATGTAAATTAGCTTGCCCATGTCATCTATAATATTTCTTTAAAGAATTTTCAGCATTTTTAGCGGTGTTGCTGGGCTGTGCCGCGACCGAACGATTTGCAGCGGCGGCACATTTAAAAAATTGTTCCGCTAAGAAAAATTAACCAAACCCGTAAATCGGGAGCAGATAAAAATTAGCAGTGAATTAAGAAAATGTTTTTCTTTTACAGCGATCCTGAGACTGACGGAATTTATTACTAGTTTCACATTTGTGCATTCATAGGAGGATAGTTAACGTTGAAATTTAACAATTTGTTGGTTCTTTCAAATAACTTAAATGTATAGTGAAGTGTGTTTTATCAATGATAATTAAACGTCGGCTTGGCAATATTTAACCATTTTCTGCTAATAGAGACAGTCTTGTGTTCCACAGCTAACGCCGGGAAAGAATTCAATAAATATTTTTTAAAAAAAAGCCACTGCATTTAGAAAATGTGTGCCAAGGTCGAATTATGTAAAGGATTTAATTCTCAACTAAATATTCTTAATCAGTTAATATGAATTTATCAGCATGAGAGGGTTGACTAAGTTCACGTAATTTTAAATGTACTTAATTCTGTCTAAATGAATTTTTATTACCACACGTAAATAAGGGGTTCTACAACAAAGTTCGTTCGTACTGAAAGAAAGAAAGAGCAAATTAACTAATAACAAAAAAAAGAAAAAAAGATTTAAAAAAAGTAACTATTTAAAAAAATTTATGATTGTAATTTCATTAAAAAGGACTGAACGAATGCGCGTCATGGAACTCACCGACAAGGTACGTCGGGAACAACTTCTGCTAGTGGTCCGCCTGCTCTTCACTTGCTTCCCTGAAAAAGTAGTCTATTGAGTGGGTCAGAGCACGGTACTGGGCAGGAATCTTGGGGATCCGAGGAGGATATCATAAAGCGGGAGATAGGATTACTATACTGGAAACACCCCCTGGTAAATTCCCTATGTACAAGTCTATCTACAAAGTGTCATCATTTGGTTATAAGACTTCCTATTCCTCCCTGAGCCTAAGTCTCGTGGTGCAGAGGCGAGCGTGCCGGCCTAATTGTCGACTACATCGGATTCTTCTACATCCAGCCCCTGGCTCACAGTAACACTCGATAACCTCTTCCCGACGACTATGCAAAAATACCCTTCCAGTAAGGTGGGTAGGCCTTTTATAGGCTTCTTTGCTCACGGCCCCATCATTCTGGAAGCTTCTACCCTTACGTGTATGGGCGGGGCTAATGACGCGGGAGCGCGTGACTCCTGCATGGCGTACACGCCTCATATTTCCACACTGACTGTGTTCGAAGGTCACTTTTCTTCGTTTACTCCGAGCCTCGTGATGCTACAGAGTAGCCATGGCGGAACAAATAGTAAATAGTGGCTGCGTCCACTCTCTTAGTCGCCTCTGCTACTCTCGCTAAGAATTCATGTGCTACTATACTACTGAATTTAGCTTGTTTTTCTGCTATTGCGACACGGCTCTGGTTTATTGCTACAATATTATGAGTTGTACAAGAGGATTGAAGCACTGCACGATGACATAGACGCTGATGAGTGTTGGAAACTGAACTGCTACGAGCATTACCAACACGAAGGGAGTACTCCTCGCAGTACATTGACTGCATTTGGACAGAATCTGGACGTCCCAAATGCTTGAGATCAAGAAGCATCTATCGTACTTCGTACTTCTGTTAAACAGCATCTACGCTCCTGTTAAATTACCACACCTGCACATAGGAGATACTCTTAGCTGCGAAATTACTGCCGCAGAATCTGTGTTGACATATTCTGCACTGTCAAAGATGTGTGGCAGCTTGTGCAAACAGTATTAAAAAGAACTGGTTCATGTTGTACTATACTACTGTAGTCACATTGCAAATTAACCACTCATCATGATCATTTTTAGAGCTCCTTTTACGTCGGTCTAATGCACAAATAGTCCCTATTTCTTACCGTCTGCGCAGATCTGTTGCTCCTAGACTATTTTATGGATGATATTGCTCTATTGCTCACAGCCAACTTATTTTTGGTCTCCCTACAGCACTTCCATTTACGAAATGTTCTTTTTTCTGATGGCCTGCAGTCCGATTAAATGGCCACTCGTCTAACATAAACCGCTACCTATTGCGTCAAAGAATGTTTGTCTAAGACTAGCTTCTTCCATATTTGTCTTACATGGTCCAGTCACATTCAAGTGATCACCGGCAATGTCCGACGCCAACGTGCAGTAACCACTCAACAGATGGCAAGTGGCACCCGTAGCAGTAAAGAGTGTATGAAGCGTGTCGGGCGGACGCCGTAAATGGTGCAGTCGTCGTCGTAATGCGAAAACGGAGCGATTTATCTGACGAGTTGATCGTTGATTTTTGGGCCGAGGGTGGAAGCATTTCCCAAGCAGCTAAGTTTGTAAACTGTTCGCACACCAGCGTGGTTTAAGCACACGTGCACCACGGGCCATAGATGATAGGGGTAAAACACAGCCGCGGCGATTTGTACGGGAAGATACAGGTCGAACTGCTGAGCAACTGAGCGCTCAGATGTACCAAGGGGTTACCAACAGAGTCTCCTCAACTACAGTTCAGCGACGGTCCTTTGTCTGTGGTGGTGGCGGTGGTATGTTCCTATGGGACCAAACTGCTGAGGTCATCGGTCCCTACGCTTGACTCGAACCTCCGATGGGCAGAGCTGCGCGAACCGTGGCAAGGCGCCCAAGACGGCGCGGCCCTTTGTCTGTACCTCCACAGCAGGTGCCTGGTTCACGGACCCATGCTGACTGCTGTTCATCGGCGACGAAGGCTGGAAGTTGTTCTCCAGTACCGCAGCTGGACATCCACTGTGTGGCGACAGGTGGCTCTTCAGATGAACCCCGTTTCATGCTCCACTGGACGGATGGCCGTTGGCGTGTAGGCGTGAAACGTCTGAAAGCAAACACCCTGCAATAATCTTCGAAAAGTTCCAGGCCGGAGGAAGGATAGTTTTGCTCTGCGGAATGTTTTCGTGGCATTCCCTGGATGATCTCATCATTTTGGTACAGTGGATCAAAACAAGTATGCATCTATCCTTGGGGACCATGTCCAACGCTACACGCAGTTTGTTTCCTAGCGGCACGATGGCATCTACCAGCAGGACAATGCAACGTGCAATACAGCTCGCAGTGTACGTACGTGGTTCGAACAGCACCAGGATGAGTTTACCCTACTTCCTGGCAACCAAACTCCCTAGATTAAAACCCAATCGAGAATCTGTGGGACCACCTCGATCGGGCTGTTCTCACCATGGATTCTCTCCCGAAAAACCTGGCGTTGCGTGGCCACGGCACTGTAGTCAGTACGGCTCCACATCCCTGTCGAAACCTTCCAGAACCTCAATGATTATCTTGCTGCTTATCTCGCAGGGTTCGCCCTGCAAAAGGTGGTTCTTCGGGCTATCTACAGGTTGACACATTAATGTGACTGGGCAGTGTCCAACTGATGTATCCTTTATGCTTTCCTCGTCAGCAAAATTCCACAACATATGTGTGAGAAGATTGGCTAAAGCGAAAAATCGTTTATCTATGTAGCAGTTTTGATTATATATGTATGGAATAAACCTTTTTCCAACAAACGATGTGGGAATAAAGACTTTACTCGTTATCAACCCTAAAATAATGTGTAAAGAGTTCCAAAGCTCAGCATGCGTCTTCCGGAGAGGATGTAACATATAGCTGATGCTGGAGCGCGACTGTCACTAATTCTCTGAAAACGTTTGAACCATTTATTTCCGTATTATTTTAACTACTGGACAATATATGTTTAGATATCGAATAGAAACTAGACATTTATTCTGTAATAGAATTAATTAATATAGTAATGACTGATTCAACCATGGGCAGAGACTGGGTGCGAAAGAAAAACCAGAATTACCCAGAAGTTCTAAGCCCTGTGGAAGGCGCAGTACTAGTCATCCCACGAAGATGTGGACTGTTAAACTGGAATAGACCAGATGCACAAGCCTGTGAATATGACGATGACGCGCTAACCTCTTAATCTGAACAATTACACCTCTTTATCATCTGTTTGACATTGGGTGTGAGATTATAAATGCTGCTCCTATATCAAAAAGTCCAAGTTACGATGGCTACCTACCACTGGCTATGTCAGCCGTTTCAAAGGTCAAATAGAATCATACCTTGTAAGGCCTTCTCCTTTTCAAATGAATGTGTTGCAATTAAACCACTTATCAAGCCCTTTCTACGTTAAATGTAGCACGAACACGTTGATGGTTGTTAGAGGAAGAAGAAGGGAGGTAATTAACGAAATACCCATTTGGCCAGATTATGAATCGTTGATAATATTCTAAGCCACGTTCAATACATTAGACAGAGCGATTTAAAGATAAGCATGACAGACTGTGTTGGTCCGTGACTGTAACTTTTATTGTTCTCGTAGGCTAAACCACTCCCTTTTAAACTTGATGTAATTTTTCAAGGACCGCTGGGCTTGATTCCCGGTACCTTCGTACATTCTTTTCTGAGGCGTGGAGGTTGGTATGGTGTCCACCCAGCCCTTGCGAGGCAAAATAAGTAGTTCCTCGAATAAAGGAGATGCAGCACCATCAGGATTCCTCCACTGGCAATAGCGGATGGAGTGGCTACAAGTTGATTACATGCTCCACCGTCGTATATCGGTCCTTTTACTGCCTAGCAAACAAAACTCGTTCATTTGGAATGGACCTAAGGCCTCCTCGAGTTTACTTGTTTATTAATTTCAAGATGCATATCAGAGAAAAATCTACATCTTCGGATGGTACATTTTTGTAATTGTTGTTCTTACGTCAGTACAGTAGTGTTCATTTTACCGGAATCCAGAATTTTTGTTGAAGGTAGAGAAGAGAACAAAATGTACCCTTCACGCGCGGAGAGTTCTCCCCGAAATGGATCGTGGTCATCTGAGTATAAAACTTTAGAGCGAATATGGAAATAGACTCTCAAAGTGAGAATTCTAGTGTATCCGGTAGACGAGACATCAGTACGCTCCTGTTTGACACAAAATTTCTGTTTATAGCAATAGGATCTGCGTAACACACTGCTTCCATTTTATTAGCCATTACACATTTCGTATACTTTTACATCACACAGAACGGACATAAACTTTAAATCGTGATAATTTCGTCATACTGACAAACGAACGCATGAAAATTTCTAATAATATTACGAGACTCGGTAGTCATATTGATACGATGTGTAATAATACAGACAGGCGAGTATCATTAATATCTCTAATTAAAACTGAAATGGCTAAGATGTGTAACACAAATTATCAGGCTTCATGTAGGGAGAGCACATCAGAGGATAGCGACGTTTTGGTGCATGTCACTCGTCGTCTTCATACGGAGATGATGAAGGTGAACCAGTTTAATTTTTCATTTCCGTTCCATTGGACTATATTATATTTTTTAAATGCTATTCTGAAACTTTTTGCACTTACAAACTGAATTTGGAAACGGTAATGTTTGGTAACCATGACGATTAACCTACAAACTCGACTTAGATGGCGGCATTATAAATATTGGGTCACTTGTAGATTTGGCATACATCGTCTGGTCCAGATAACGCATTATACAGTCGCAAGAGACAGCATAACCTCCATATTGCTAATGGTACCTTATTTCTGAAACATTGATTGAGACTGTTCTTTCCCTGTACCTCTCTCTCTTTCTGTCTGTTTCCCTCTCTCTCTCTCTCTCTCTCGCTCGCTCTCTCCGCCTTCTCTCTCTCTGTTATTTTTATCTCCTCTTCTGAATGCGTGTGAATGAGAAAGAGAAATGGAGAGAGAGAGAGAGAGAGAGAGAGAGAGAGATTTTAAAGTTCAGTCGATACTGTTGTAATTATAGATAGAGCACAATTGTATAAGCGTGAGCGTGGACATCGAGTGTAAATCTCATGAAGGGATCATCGCGGCACTGTAGTATATTAGCTTGTGAAGCACAACAATCCATATTTGCTCTCTACAGTTCCATTTTGACATTCAAACGGGCTTAACCACAATTCCTATAACTACTGCTAAACTACACTATCATTTATACCAGTACTTATAGTGATTTAAGGACACCACGGTATATCAAAATCTGGATACCCCTAAAACTAGTTAAGGCCCCAGACCCACAACACCGAGTTCATCTTTTTACTAACTGTTGTATCCCAGGGCCGAAGCGGAAGAAAAGTGCTGCAGATAATAGACGTTGGAAAACCTGCAGTCTGTGTCTTGTTTGGTGCTGAGTATTACCTAATCGCCTAGGCTGACATTACATCACCTCAGTTCAGTGCTGTTATGCAGTTCATCAAATAGTGTAACCAACGTGTTTTTCTCTTCTGCTAAGGCGCACTTTTATCTTTCGTGAGACGAAGCGGATTCGCAGTCGTGCATTCCATATACCTCCCTACCCACTAGCAGATCACCCAGTCGCAAGATGACGAACCCATCGCTGAGAAGACAGGCAGCCAATAAGGCGAACGTCAACTGGACGTCTGAATCATCGGCGTCCCAGGTATGGGGCCTGGCACGAGCAAGTTTCCTGGCCTTCAGGCCTCCGTCTTCACATCTCACCCCCTCCCCCCCCCCACCCCTTACTGATCCCACCGGCTCCGCCCCCCGCAACTCCGACCACTATTTCTGCTGCGTAATGGAGTTCGGGAAGTTGAGGTGAGGAAATCACGATTTCACACTCGCCGGACCATTTCCTCGTTCTGCTGCCACCCGCCGGCCGTGGGGGCCTTTCGGAGTAAACTTTGGATTGATGTGACGGCGACGCCGGATCGGCCGTACAAAGTATCGACGTAGCTCCCCCACGAAGCAGGCCTGTTTGGCTGGGGTGCGCGGGGGCGACAAGGCGGTGACGAGAGAAAGAGCTACACGTCGGTAGCGCAGTAACGGGAACCTCCGATGACCGCCGAACCACAAAGAACAGTGCAACAGTAGAGTGACTAATTATGGTCATAAATATTTGCGTTTTGCTGCTGTTTGTTCAGCAATGAAATTTCCTGTACTTCTTCTTCGTTTCAGAATGCCTGTTAACATTTCCACGCCTCCGATTCGTCAGTAGAAAACTGCATATGCTGCGCGGTGTTCTTATTGCTACTTGTCCTGAATGGTGAGTCAGTATCGTAAGCGAAAATAACTGAAAATCGTGACGTGATCGTATGTTTAACACACTACGAGCAGTAGTCACAAAATTACGACTTTCAGTTCGACATTTTTGTCTGCAGCCCTGGAGTAAATGGAAATCTCCACGTAACAGTACCGTAGCAAGTCGCTAGAGGAGCAAAAATTAAAATAATAATAATAAAATAAACGAAACAACTGATAAAGTGAAAACGTGTACCAGAGCTGCAGACAGGCAGCGAAACACATCAGCACATTATACTACCCTTTTTTTGGTTAGGGTTTTTAATCTGCCCCCTCCTTCCTACCTCAATCTATTGTCCATATTTATGAAGATTTGAGAGGACCGAAGATCACGATAAACTTCCAAGTTTACTTAGCTTGTCATGCTGAGATAGCTTCAGTTCTTCTTGTCTCGGGGTCTAGATTAAAACATCACATTTTAGGTCCTGACTGTTGGATTCAGCTAAATAAATTTGAAGATTGTTATTGCAGCATTTTTTACGTAAATATATTTCCTCACATTTTAGTATATCATAGAGTATTTTGATTTTTCACATTAACAAAATCGAAACTACAATGTTCGCACGAAAATACAAAAATAAGTCCGATCACATGCTTACGAATCTCTCATACTCTGCCGAAATAACGATACTCCAAAGGGTTTACAATATTTCTTAAAAAATAATTTCTACTAGTTTCTGTTAAATAATTAATTTCCATTACTATTTCATAAATGAATCCAGAAATAAACATAGTGAACAGCACAGGATTGCTCAATTAATAATACAAATTTTAAATAAGAAATAATTTTTCGTTATTTCAAATGTTTCTAAAAAACAATTTTGACTGTATATTCAGAACTAGTACTTATCGATAATAACATAGAAACTAAAATATTTTATAAAGTAATTCCTTTTCATAAATTTTAGGTTGAAATACAGCATACTGTGTGTAAAATTATATGAAAGTTTTCGGAAAAGAACTGAGACAGTACTGACCTCTCCAAAACTCTAAAAATAATACTGATATCGACAAGTACTGTTGAGGAAAAGTAATGCTAGAGGAGGATGTCCCGTTACAGGGTGTCTATACGTTACTGAATGAAGGTAATATTTGCTTTTGCATAAACAATCTAGTCTTTATTCAGCTGCATACCGGTACCTTCAAGTCATTAATACATTAGTATAATGGTGATTGATAGATCAACAACATTAAATATGAAACAAAAATTTAATTACATAATATTATTTCTGCGAGGTGATAACTGAGTTTTTATAACTACCCCTTGAGTAATCTTTCGGAGTTGTCCCCTTTTCAAAATTGTTAATGCCCTTTTCTGAAATGGAAACATTAAGTACTTTGGTATCAGAACGTAATTTTGAATACCTAATACGATAATGTCCTCATATTATACGTGTTTTCAAAGTACGAGTATTTCTGTTACTATAATCAGTTGGCAAATATATATATAATAGCTCCTGGTTGAAAGGATGGTTTATAAATTCCTTCAAGCATAACCGATTTCGCGACTGCCAGCCCCACATTCAGATGTACCTGTACATGCAGTAAAATCTTCCAAAAATTATATTACATCAATGCATATACAACATAATACCATTTCTCATAATGTTGCAAGTTGTCAAACCTACAGATCATAAGATCAGATTAAATCTTTTATGAAGTCCAGATGAGTGGAATGGAAGGTGGTCACACACAAACACATGCACTCGTGTAACAATGGAGAGCAATGTCGTCACCATCATCACATCACATGGCAGGCCGCACAGCCAGTTCTCGGAGTCATCTTGTCTTCTGTCGTCCAACACTAAACTGTCTAGTGGGCTGTAATTCATGGCGATTCTAGGCAGACAATGTTGCCACATTTTTTCTAAATGGTTACACCAATTCACTTTTTTTTAGTTTTGCTTTCCAAATCGAAAATGTATATCTCTTGTATCATTTCTGTGTTTCATCTTTTGAACACCAACGAGCAGCCTTTGCCATCTAAGAAATTTCATATCTACTGGCATAATTCCAGAATACTCACATCTCGCTTCCATATAATATTACCGGTACTGTGTTTTTTTTTTAATATGGCTTCAGCTTCATTTATTTATACTTGACAACTTTACGTTCAAATTTGCAATGTTTTGTTTCTATGTTGCCATCTGTTGTAGATTAGATTAGATTAGATTAGAATGACTTTCATTCCAATTGATCCGTAGTGAGGAGGTCCTCCAGGATGTGGAACATGTCAAAAAACAACAATACATGACAAATATTTACAACTAAAACAAATAAGCTAATGTACCATTCCACAGGTCCCAAGTGGAATGATCGTCATTTTTTAATGAACACTATATGAAAGTGATTTTACAAATACTAATTCAATAAAGTTAAAATAAAAAAGTTTTTTATTTATTTATTTATAAGGTAATAAACATGTAATACAACTACTATAATACTTATTTACAATGAACACATTACTGCACTGAAATGGTGCAGAAGTTAGATTGTACTTACACACACACACACACACACACACACACACACACACACACTAACAATGAACACATTACTGCACTGAAATTGCGCAGAAGTTATATTGTACTTATATATATATATATATATATATATATATATATATATATCAGTTGGTTTTACTGAGAAATTCATCAATGGAGTAGAAGGAGTTGGCCACCAATAAATCCTTTAGGCTTCTCTTAAACTGAATTTCATTGGTTGATAGGCTTTTTATGGCTGCTGGCAAGTTATTGAAAATGTGTGTTCCTGAATAATGCACACCTTTTTGTACAAGACTAAGTGACTTTAAATCCTTGTGAAGATTATTCTTATTTCTAGTATTGATTCCATGAATTGAGCTGTTGGTTTGAAAAAGTGATATATTTTTAATGACAAATTTCATTAAGGAATAAATATATTGGGAAGCAGTAGTTAGTATCCCTAGTTCCCTAAACAGGCTTCTGCAGGATGTTCTTGAGTTCACACCACATATAACTCTTACTGCACGTTTTTGTGCCCGGAAAACTTTAGCTTGGCTTGATGAATTACCCCAAAAAATAATCCCATATGACATTATGGAATGAAAGTAAGCATAGTGTGGCAGTTTTTTCATTTTTATATCCCCTATGTCTGACAAAATTCGCATTGCAAACAGAGATTTGTTAAGACGCTTCAGCAGTTCTGTGGTGTGCTCCTCCCAGTTGAATTTATTATCAAGCTGTAATCCAAAGAATTTAACACTGTCCACTTCTTCTATCTTCTTGTCATATGTTAGACATATTTTCGTGGGACACCCCTTCAAGTTCTGAACTGCATGTAATGTGCTTTTTCAAAGTTTAGTGACAAAGAATTGGCTACGAACCAGTGATTAATGTCCACAAATATTTTATTAGCTGATATTTCTAAGACTATGCTTGATTTGATATTTATTGCAATGTTTGTATCATCGGCAAACAAAACGAACTTGACATCTGGTAATGCTACTGATGAAAGGTCTTTGATATACATAAGAAAAAGTAAGGGGCCCAAAAATGGAACTTTGTGGGACCCCACATGTAATTAGTTCCCAGTTGGATGATGCCTGATCGCTTGATACATGTCTCTTTCCTAATAACACCCTTTGTTTCCTGCCAGAGATATAAGATTTGAACAATTTTTCAGCATTTCCTGTTACACTACAAATGCCTTTGACAGATCAAAATTACACCAGTTGTCCGCAATTTTTTGTCTAATGAATTAAGCACAGTTTCACTGTAAGTGTAGATAGCCTTCTCAATATCAGAACCTTTTAGAAATGCAAACTGTGACTTTGACAGTATGTTATTTGAGATAAGATGGTTATAAAGCCGACTGTACACTACTTTTTCGAAAATTTTTGAGAATGCTGGCAACAGTGAAATTGGATGGAAATTTGATGCTATTTTTTATCTCCATTCTTAAACAGTGGCTTAACTTCAGCATATTTCAGCCATTCAGGAAATATTCCACTGGTAAATGACTGGTTACACAGATAGCTTAATATGTTACTTAGCTCAGAATCACATTCCTTAATTAACTTTGTTGATATTTTATCATACCCACTAGATGTTTTTGATTTTAAAGATTTTATGATGGACATTATTTCTGTTGGGGTAGAGAGGGTCAAATTCATATTATGGAAATTGCTTGAAATTTCTGGTCTGAGGTATTCCATAGCAGCATCTACCGAACCTGACAACCCCATGATTTCGGTAACAGTTATAAAATGTTTATTGAAAAGTTCTGCAAAACTATACACATCTGTCACCAATGTATCATTTACTCTTAATGCTATTTGTTCCTCTTCATGTCTGGTTCTACCGGTCTTCTCCTTCACTATATCCCATATTGTCTTTAATTTGTTATCTGATATGACTATCTTTTCCTTGTAATATATTTGCTGTGACATCTGTATTACAGTCCTTAATATTTTGCAGTATTCTTGTAACGTGCTATAGCATCAACATCGGAACTGTTTCGGATTGACAGATACAGTTTTCTTTTTGTTTTACAAGATACCCCTATTCCTCGAGTAATCCATGGCTTTTTTGTAGACTTTGCTCTAACCTTGGTAAGTTTTGGGGGAAAATAGTGTTTGAATAATGTAAGCACTTTATTAGCAAAAGCATTATATTTTTCATGCCGTGAGCACTGTAAACATCAGTCAAGTGAATGTCTCTGAGGAGTGTCCTAAAATAATCAATTTTTGGCTTATTGATTACCCTCTTGAGCTCAGATTTAACAGATTTTATATCCTGTTCAGTATTAACATTTAACAGAAGGAACTGCATGTCATGGTCTGAGAGGCCATTGGCTATTGGTTTTGTAATATAATTTTGTTCATTGGACTTTTCTATAAAGATATTATCAATGGCTGTTTGTGAGCAAGTAGCTACCCTCGTGGGGAACTTTACAGTGGGAATTAACTTGAATGATAGTGTTACTAACTCAAATAAGTTCTTATTGGGAGAGTCTTTAAGGAAATCTACATTGAAATCACCAGCAACCACTATTTCTTTGTTTTTGGTTGTTAAATGGGTCGGTACAGCTTCAAAGTGGTTTACAAACAGATTAAAGTTACCTGCAGGTGCTCGATATACACTTAATATTACGAAGGATTTTTTGTGAAATTCTAATTCTGTTGCACATGCTTCCATATGCGGTTCTAGGCAAAATTTATGAATGTCTATGTTCTTAACCCTTTCAGACCCGAAATTTTTCTGGAGGAAGAAAAGTTTTTCTTTATGGGGTAGTGGTCTTAGGTGATTTTTTAATGATTTTAGGAGCAACATTTATACAAAAATATGTACTCGTTTCCAAAACGTACTTTGTTCACTTGGCTTCACTTTAAGGACTAAAATAACTAATTATGAAATATCCTCTATTGTAATAAATAGTAAAATGATCATTCAATAATTTACATGTAAAATAACAACAACAATATTCAGTTATACACTGGAATATAGCAAATCATGTATTCTAGTGGTCACGAGTTGCTGCGCACTGCCACATTGACTTGCTGATATTTTTATAGTGATGCCCAACGGTTGGCAGCATTTGTGCGTGATGAAAAAGTTGAACATTTACAAGTGTGTAGCTCTGGTTCGCTTAGAGAAGAAATGCTTTTGTTGCAGCTAACAGACTGTCAAAGTTAATGTACACAATTGTAGCCAGTGGGTCTGAAAGGGTTAAATTTATGACAGTTCCTAATGAATGTGGCAACTCCACCTTTCTCCATTTCTGATCTACAAAAGTGAGATGCTAACCTAAACCCTGTAACTCTTAAAAGTTCTATACCAGTGGTCACATGATGTTCAGAGAGGCAGATTATGTCAGCTGGGTTTGAAGACTCTAATTCATCTATGCAGCTGACATTTCACATTGACTGAGTTAAAATTTGGTAGAGTTATAATATCTACTGACTGTTGAAGATTCTTAACCAATAGCTGTTTATGCTGATGTAATAAGCTGGAATTATGTTTTTTGATTTCTTTCTCAAACTTAAGGTTTGTCTCAGTTCTAACGTCTCTCAAAATTTGCTTTCTTTCTGTCCTCCCTACCCTAAAAAAGGGTCTTTTCTGAACCCTATAACCACTGGTATTTTACCACTCATGACAGTGCCTCCCCCCTTTAACTTTCCTGCTATTTCCCCAGCCAATTTACCCTTCCCCTTCCTGTTGAGGTGAAGGCCATGCCTAGTATAATCCCACCTACTGAGACAATCAACAGGAACCACACCAATGTGTGACCCTGCACCCGACATAAGCAGCCGTTCCAGCTCCAAATTAACTCTCTTGACAGAAGAGTTCAAATGAGGTCGGTCATGGCGCCCAAGAACAGATACAAACTCAACACTTGTATGCTTCAAAAATTGTTGAAATGGCTCTGAGCACTATGGGACTTAACATCTATGGTCATCAGTCCCCTAGAACTTAGAACTATTTAAACCTAACTAACCTAAGGACACCACACAACACCCAGTCATCACGAGGCAGAGAAAATCCCTGACCCCACCAGGAATCGAACCCGGGAACCCGGGCGCGGGAAGCGAGAAAGCTACCGCACGACCACGAGCTGCGGACTAGTATGCTTCGATGCTGATGCAATCTTCGCCAGGTCACACTCTACACTGTGCCCAGGATCTCTGTCAATACTGTTACCTGCCCCACCCACTATAACCACGGTGTCTTCCTTAGTGAAATCTTTGCAAAGTGATCCTAAATCCTCTGTCACCTGCTCCAGACCAGCACTAGGTTTAAAAAAACTGGTGACCTGGTATTCTGATCCTAGTTCATCCTGCAAAAGTTGGCCAACACCTCTTCCATGGGAACTACCTAACAACAACACTTTCTTTCTCTTTACTGATTTCCTTACATTCTTACTTTTCAATTTGCTGCTGAAAATTTGTTGTGCCCTGTCTACACCTGCAACTGCTTGAGGCTCACTAGCTTCTAACTGAAGCAACAGGTCAAATCTATTTTCCACCTCACCATGAAGCTGTCAGACAAAGTTCTAGGCCTGTTCCTCCTGTTGCCTTTGCCACTTCCCACCTCTCTTTACCCTTCTCCCTCCTTAACCTGTCAAGATCTCCCCTGGCTTTGTCTAACTCAGCCTGAAGGGCGGCAATTTTCCCCTCCTGTTCTAGTATCTTCCTATCTCTACTACGAATCCTACAAAACCACTGATGAGTCTCATTTACTTCCCCTATTCCCACGCCACTACAGTCACCCATATGGAAAAAACTACAGCACCCATCACACCAAAGCCCCGACCTAACAATTCTACGGCATGTCAAGCACTTTTCACTCATGATAAACGTAATGGTTTATTAAGAATAAGTCAGTTAAATTACAGATAAACTCGAAAATTCGGTTACACAAATTTGGCCTATACGCAACTGTGTGTAAACAAAAACAAAAGTGCAAAGTTTCTGAAACAACAACTTAAACTTTACGCTACTTTCCGGAAATGCTAGTTAAATAATGAAGAGGTACGCTAATTTAACTTGTTGGAGAGAGCAAGGAACAACTAAACGAAATTCTATAGATTTGCTGCAGCAGAACGTAAGCGGAAAATACGACTGTACGGTCTTTTCGCGTTTTCTGCTTTATTACGTAAAGAAAAATGAAACTTTTAATGGTACACTTAAAAGGCACACTAATACACCTATTTACCGCGTAATCAATACTAATCTATATGTTTTATAATCTAAAATGACTTATCTTTACGAGAAAACCAAAACTCGCGCTAGTCGCCTGGCTGCATGACTGTAACATCCAAGGTAGTTAAAGGTGAATACGTGCTCCAATATTTTACCATTTATCTCAGTTTTGGATCTTATCATGTTTTTTCCCAGATTTTCCATTACTTTTGATTTATGTGGAGATGCTATCAGTCCATATTCTTCTGCTATATTTGTTAAGACGTATAGGCCCCTTAATAAATTTGCTGTACAACAACCATCTCACTGCATATAAAATATTACTTAAATTATACTGTAGCGAGAACATTACCTACACTTCATATTTATTTCCATCTTACTCTTAGCTGCTCCACAGCGATATGAAAGAATGTTGGGTAGAGACAGCAGTCTTGTTTAACTCCTTTATTTGTTTTTACTTATGCGGTTAATTACTTTCTCGTGTCAATAAACACGGCAGTGTTTTGATGTACACTTCTGATCGCTTTTACTAGGTTATCTGGTAAACCATTTTTGCTCAAAACGTCCCACAGCTCATCTCCATTCGGGCTGTCAAATGCCTTTTGAAAATCGATGAATGCAATGTCGGTTTCCAAACTGAATTCCTTTCATTATCCAATCATTCATTTCACTATGAGAATGACATCTATCGTAGAGCGGCACCGTTCATACAAAACGCAAAAAAATTATTGAAGTACAACTTTTACAATAAAACTTCATAAATGGTTTATGTTTATAGAAAGGATATTCACACTGCAAATATTGCTTAATTTTAAATGTAAATTTGGCTGACAGTATCACATGATGATATTTAACATGCAAGACAGAAAATGCTACTGTATTAATATTTCGTTTATGATAATACATAATCACACCTTGGTTCAAATAAAATAATCCTAGTGATTCTAGCAGCTATTACTTTATAATATAACTTTTACCGTATCACAAACACACACAAACACGCACTGTACCTCGATCCTCCTCTTCATTTTTACCATGAATTATTTACTTGTTGTTGTTGTCGTCTTCAGTCCTGGGACTGCTTTGATGCAGCTCTCCATGCTACTCTATCTTGTGCAAGCATCTTCATCTCCGAATAACTACTGCAGCCTACATCCTTCTGAATCTGCTTACTATATTCATCTCTTGGTTTCCTTCTACGATTTTTACCCTCCATACTTCCATCCAATACTAAATCGGTGATACCTTGATGCCTCAGAACGTGTCCTACCAACCGATTACTTCTAGTGAAGTTGTGCCACAAGTTCCTCTTCTCCCTAATTCTATTCAGTGCCTCCTCATTCGTTGGTGATCTACCCATCTAATCTTCAGCATTCTTCTGTGGCACCACATTTCGAAAGCTTCTATTCTCTTCTTGTCTAAACTGTTTATCGTCCATGTTTCACTTCCATACATGGCTACACTCCATACAAATACTTTCAGAAACGACTTACTGACACTTAAATCTATACTCGATGTTAACAAATTTCTCTCCTTCAGAAACGTTTTCCTTGCCATTGCCAGTCTATTTTTATATCCTTTCTACTTCGACCATCATCAATTATTTTGCTCCCCAAACAGCAAAACTCATCTACTACTTTAAGTGTCTCATTTCCTAATCTAACTTCCTCAGCATCACCCGATTTAATTCGACTACATTCCATTATCCTCGTTTTGCTTTTGTTGATGTTCATCTTATATCCTCCTTTCAAGACATTGTCCATTCCGTTCAACTGCTCTTCCAGGTCCTTCGCTATTTCTGACAGAACTGCAATGTCATCAGCAAACCTCAGAGTTTTTATTTCTTCTCCATGGATTTTAATTCCTACTCCAAATTTTCTTTTGTTTCCTTTACTGCTTGCTCAATATACAGACTGAATAACATGGGGGATAGACTACAACCCCATCTCACTCGCTTCCCAACCACTGCTTCCCTGTGATGCCCCTCGACTCTTATGATTGCCATCTGGTTTCTGTAAAAATTGTAAATAGCCTTTCGTTCCCTCTGTTTGACACCTTCCATCTTCAGAATTTGAAAGAGAGTATTCCAGACAACATTGTCAAAAGCTTTCTCTACGTCGCCACTGCAAGAAACGTAGGTTTGCCTTTCCTTAATGTATCTTCTAAGATAAATCATAGGGTTAGTATTGCCTCATTTGTTCCATCGTTTCTACGGAATCCAAACTGATCTTCCCCGAGGTCTGCTTCTACCAGTTTTTCCATTCGTCTGTAAAGAATTCGCGTTAGTATTTTGCATCTGTGACTTATTAAACTGCGGTAGGCGTAGGCTTCGTGTCTATCTTTGCTGCAATAATGCGTTCACTATGTTGTTCGTAGTAGCTTACCCGCGCTCCTGTTTTTTTATTCATTATTGAATCTACTCCTGTATTACCGTTATTTGATTTCGTATTTATAATCATGTATTCACCTGACCAGAAGTCTTGTTCCTCCTGCCACCGAACTTCACTAATTCCGACTGTATCTAACTTTAACCTATCCATTTCCCTTTTTAAATTTTCTAACCTACCTGCCCGATTAAGGGAACTGTCATTCCATGCTCCGATCGATAACGACGTCCTCCTGAGTAGTCCCCGCCCGGAGATCCGAATGGGGGACTATTTTACCTCCTCAAAATTTTACTCAAGAGGACGCCATCATCACGTAAGCGTACAGTAAAGCTGCGTGGCCTCGTGAAAAATTATGGCTGTAGTTTTCCCTTGGTTTCAGCCGTTCTCAGTACTAGCATAGCAATACCGTTTTGGTTAATGTTGTAAGGCCAGATCAGTCAATCATCCAGACTGTTGCCCCTGCAACTGCTGAAAAGGCTGCTGCCCCTCTTCAGGAACCACACGTTTGTCTGGCCTCTCCACAAATGCCCCTCCATTGTGGTTGCACCTACGTTACGGCCATCTGTATCGCTGAGGCATTCAAGTCTTCCCATCAACGGCAAGGTCCATGGTTCATGGGAGGATTATTTACTTACATGAATGTTTCTGTGATTTTTCTAGACGAACAATTAGCTTACCTAACTCACAAAACTCAATAGATCCATCCAAAAACCAATAGTTTTTACCCCATGTCTGCCTCATGTTACATATATTATTAAGAGTGTATATATGTTGACAGCTTTATCTTGTGTATTGTTATTGCTTCAACGTTTATGATATGGTGCTGGTAAAGTTTTAACTAAGGACATGGTTTGCTTATATGTATACAGAAGTTCTTAAGCAGTAAGCCACTGAAACTTTATTTACAAAAATTATTTGCAGAGCAGATAACTACAATACAGTTTTTCAGTACATCGATACGTGAGCAGGTACTTCGGTTCATAACACAATTAAACACTATGCAAATATGAAGTAGTAACTAAATTTAGAAACACAGCAGACTTCAGCCAAAACAGTTATACCCATTCAGCGTGCTTATGCCCTTAAAATAGACGTAAACAGGGTTCTGACTCACTTAACATTTAACAAAGTAGACGTACAAAACAACCGGACCTTCGCCCACAAAAATGATTTTAGGAAAAGTTGACGCGTTTCTGCACCTAGAACAATTGAGAACTTAGTCTGTAATGCATGTTACTTTTGCGTGGGTTCAAGCAGACTTTAATCTGAGAAAATTTATTTTGAACAAAGTAACGAGTTTCTGCTCTTTCAATAATAGAGACCTTGATCTATAATTTATATTTCTTTTGCGAGGGCCCTATAACACTCTCGTCTACTACTGCTATACCATAACCTCAATGCTAGAAACAGGTCGTGACATAAAACTATTTTGTAAAAGCAATTATGGTATAAAGCAACAGAGCAGTGTTACCCTCTGAGAGGAATTTTGTTGTGTTGACCGTGTTGTACCTAACAGAGGTGGCTTATCGGAAATGAAAGTCAGAATTACGTAATTGTTTGAACAGTAACAAATAAAATTTTGTTTATCTGCACTGTTTAACTGATAATGGAGAACGGTCGCCAGCCTAACTAGGCAACAGAATGATTAACATTCTCGTTTAAGAAAGTAGGTATAAGTAACTATAACGGACAAACACAACCTAGACTTAGCCACACACGAGTGTAATGAACTCTGACACACATATGTTTTAAGATTGAATCTAACAGTTGGAGCAGCACAAACTATTTGCAACATTATAACAGATACAGAAAAACACTATCACTTTCAGGGCTTACACAAACTGAGTGGTCTTTATACTGTTAATATGCATTCAAGAGAGACAAACACTTAGTAATTATGAACATATAATTTCCTAATATGCAGTTTTCTACTTTTACTACCGTGAGACATAAAATTAACATTAATGTAAGATACTGACCCACTTTCTGAGATTAACAACAGGCAGTAATGTGATCATTTACTAAGCAAAACTTTATAAGCCTCAGTCTTAAGAACCTTTACTTTGAAGTTGGCAACAACACATTAATAAGCATTTTTAATAAGAAAATTATTTTCAGCAAGCATCATTAACTTTAACCCACTCTCTTGCCACATTAACTTTAACTCTCTTTTTACTATGTTCAAGAGGCATCAATTAGCAAAACACTGGGATTTATTGTTATTTCAGTAGGGACACTCGGTAATCACTTTAGTTCAAACGGAGAGGAACCTGAGAGGTGTTATGATGAGGAGAAAAATCAAGGTAGGTACATAAATTCAGATATAAATTACCTTATATTTGAGCACAATAACACATCCATTAAGCTGATCCTTCACTGTACATCATTATAGTATTACGTTACAGTGATTGCGCAACGTGGTGGCAACTGCATGTTGGTAGGTGGATTCGCAGACTGAATTGCTGGACTCTGTCATTTCTTGGTGGCGACGACAGATACAAATTCCAGGATAGTTCCATCTACTTATCCATCCATCCGAGGCATTGGAAAGTAACAGGAAAAGCCTCTCTCGGAACCAGCACAATATGCATCTTTTACATGGCAGTGCACGGACTCGTAGCTCGTCCCCGACTCGTAGCTCGCCTCCGACTGCTGGCTCGTCCCCGACTGACTCTTGTTCCACCTTTTCTACCTAGGCCAACCACAATTTGCGCGTGCTACACAGTTCCGTTCCCGAGGGGAACCACTACACCTTTTATACACAAAATTACTAAGATTCCTAAGTGAGGATCAGCAGTTTACATAACTGTAAACAATCATTTTAAACAAAACAGAACATTTGCACATATTGACATTTCTACCAAAAATTATTCACAAAAAAATTACAATCATATACAGTAAGTTTTGTTCCCTCCAAATGGGACAAAGAATATAAATTGCAGATATGCTACACAGCATACAATCAAATTATGATATCAAAGTTCGTACAAAGAAAGGAGTATACAATTTTATGTTATCGATTCAAGCAAACACATTTACAGAAGCTCAATGATGTAACATTAAATGAAACAAAAGCAAAATAAATCAGTAGAGCAGTAGAGCCATTGTGTTACAGCCCTACTCCATTTTAGCTTTAAACAATTAAGGTTCTAAAACCTCTCAGCGTTCAAAAAACATAATTTCAAGAGCATCAAACCAGGTTTTACAGCAGTGAGCCTTTTACACTTTTACAGTAAAACAGGAGTTCTTTTGTGTGTCATTAGTCTTCTGACAGGTTTGATGCGTCCCACCATGAATTCCTCTCCTGTGCCGAATTTTTCATCTCAGAGGAGCACTTGGAACCTAAGTTCTCAGTTATTTGCTGTACGTACTTCAATCTCTACCTTCCTAAACAATTTTCACCTTTTACAGCTCCTTCTAGTACCATGGAAGGTATTCCCTGATGTCTTAGCAGATGTTCTGTCATCCTGTCCTTTTTTCTTGTCAGTTTTTCCCTTATATTCCTTTCTCCATCGATTCTACGGAGAACCTCCTCATTTCTTACCTTATCGGTACACCTAATTTTCATCATTCGTCTGTAGCACCACATCTCAAATGCTTCAATTCTCTTCTGTTCCGGTTTTTCCTAAGTCAATGTTTCACTGACAATGCTGTGCTGCAATGCTGTGCTGCAATCTTGCATTCTCAGACAGAACAATATCACCGTGAATTGTCCCCACCAGAGGCACAGTACGTTCAGTACTACCAGCACCAATAAAAGACCATTTCACTGAACTGTAGGAAAATATACTCCTAGGTGAAAAGCGTCGAATGTTCACTGTTGAGCAGGTCGAAAACTCAGAGCACAACTTCGGAACAGCACGGCGCCAGCACCTTATGCGACGATCATTAGGCCAACACAGTTTAATTAATTGTAACATGTAGTAGATGTAAGCCTAAGAAACTCAAAGCTGCGGCATAACCAAAACTTTGCTCTTCTTCTGTCACTCCTTTTATCATCTGCCTGTGACTCCGAAACTAAATTGTTATTAGGTATAATTTTTGATAAATGAAAAGCACCAGTTTGCTTTTGTTCTACAATATTGGACCATTGGAGTCACATTTACGTTGAGATTTTAGGTTCTAGGCGCTCAGTCCGGAACCGCGCGACTGCTACGGTCGCAGGTTCGAATCCTGCCTAGGGCATGGATGTGAGTGATGTCCTTAGGTTGGTTAGGTTTAAGTAGTTCTAAGTTCTAGGGGACTGATGACCACAGATGTTAAGTCCCATAGTGCTCAGAGCCATTTGAACCATATTTGAGATTTTAGTGGAAGACTTCCACAGAGCCATGCATTTCGTTTCTCTACTAGACATTGCCGCAAGTTACCCCAAAGCCGTAACACAACGACGCTTCATATTATGGCATTTACACCCACCTGATCATGAAGGTTTCAACTTTTGAAATACGTCGTGGAACTAAACGAAACAGTGACTGGTAATGGTAAACTTGTTTTTCATTCGTTACGACTTTATTACAGGTGAAGATTCAACTAATTTTACCCTCGGAGTGAGAAACCCAAGCGGCACACATTAATTTGTTATTACATCTCAGTGTCCTTTCCAATTAATACCGAGCGAGGTGGCGCAGTGGTTAGCACACTGGACTCGCATTCGGGAGGACGACGGTTCAATCCCGTCTCCGGCCATCCTGATTTAGGTTTTCCGTGATTTCCCTAAATCGTTTCAGGCAAATGCCGGGATGGTTCCTTTGAAAGGGCACGGCCGATTTCCTTCCCAATCCTTCTCTAACCCGAGCTTGCGCTCCGTCTCTAATGACCTCGTTGTCGACGGGACGTTAAACACTAACCACCACCACCACCACCATCCAATTAATAAGCAGTCGTATTCAGTATAGAGCTTTATTTTTAACGACATGAATGGTTGTCGTTTGTAGAGAGTGCTACACACTCTCCCATCATAACTAGTTTTAGTTGAATTTGCAATTGGTTACCAACAGCGTGTAATAACATTCTAAGGATGAAAAACATTATTGGCTTAATATTTGGTCTTGACTATGAGTAACTGTAATTTCATGAATGTTCTGTCTGAAGACAGGACTTTCCTGTGTACATGGCACCGTCTGTGAGCAGACTTTGGAAGATTTAATCGCTGTCCGTCAGGTCATGTAAGTACTAGAGGCGTTCAGTAAGTAATGCGATATATTTGGTTTTTGAGAGGAGGTTCGCTTTGATTCAGGATTCCAATTCACCATATTATTTCCACATCTTTTTCTTAAAAATTGGTTAAAAGATCAACCTCGTCCTACCACTCGGGGCAGACCTAAAAGTGAACAGCACCACTTGTGAAATTGGCAATAGATAGGGACAAAGTCGGTACAGCTATAGGGAAAACACACATAAGCGAAGATGGCAACCATCCACGCAGCTGCCTTACTGCGATGTGAAAAGCAAAGACAAGTGTTGTGTCTAGACCATACAGCCTAGACACAATGCTGTAGCCGATAGGGCACGCAAGGCTAACGCAGACGGGCGTGAAGTCTGGAACATGAGAACTTATAAATGAATAAGAAGAAAAGTACGTAGATGCTTGTTACTTAACTTTTAATTAGTCCTTGGAATACATCTCTCTTGAATATTAGTAAGCTATAGGCACTGATACAAATGGCGCCTTGCTAGGTGGTCGCCATTTAACTTAGCAGAGGGCTATTCTACTGTCTATCTCTCGGCAATTGAGAGCAAGGCTTAGCACGTCCAATCGCTAGCTATGTTGTCCGTACAACTGGGGCGAGGTCTCCTCAGTCTCTCGAGACCTGCCATGTGGTGGCGCTAGGTTTGCGATCACACAGTGGCGACACGCGGGTCCGACATGTACTACAGGACCGCGGCCGATTTAAGTTACCACCTAGTAAGTGTGGTGTCTAGCGGTGACACCACAACAAGCTACCAGGAGAAGCTGCAGCAAACCATTTCTGCTAGGGGCGCTGAATAATTAATGCAACACTGTTTTTATGACCAATTTCGGTTTACAAAATTTAGAATTTGTTGTAGGACATATTGGAATATTACCGCTTAATATCCTATATTTTTTAAAATAATCTCCGTTCAATGCGACGGCCGTAGGCCACCTTTGCTAGGAGGGCCTGTATGCCAACATGGTACCACTCTAGTGGTCAAGGTCGGAGTCAACGTGTTGCTGCATCAGTAAACTTCGCATCATCCACTTACTGAATTGCAGGGCGCGCATGCTTCATTGGCCCAAACACATGGAAGTCAGTAGGTGCGAGATCCAGGTTGCAGGGTGGGTGAAGAAGAACAGTCCAATGAAGTATTGTGAGCTCCTCTAGGGAGAGCAGATTTGTGTGAGGGCTTACGCTGCCATGAAGTACGAGAAGTTCGTATGCATCTTTGTGACGACGAACATACTGAAGTCGTTTCTCCAATTTTCTGAGGGCAGCACAATACACTTCAGAGTTGACAGTTGCGTCATGCTGGAGACGTTAAACAGAGTAACCCATTCAGAGTCCCAGAAGATCGTCGCAGTGACTTTACCGGCCGAGGACGTGGCTTTGACTTTTTTTTTTTTTTCGGAGGAGAGGTGGTGGACTGCTGCTTTGTTTGCGGTTCGAAGCGACGAACCCATGTTTCACTGCCTGTGACGAAGTTCGACAAAAATTGCCACGATCAGCGTCGTAACGGGCAAGCAGTTCCGCGCTGACGGTCCTTCCTTGATATTTTGGATCTTCTGTTAGACGATGACGAAAGTAGCAGGCAGACACCTCTGAGTAGCCCAACTGGCTACCACAGACGCCCAGTTTCGCAGCGAAGTGTTTAATTGTGATCCGTAGAATGAGAGCGTCCGCATCTTCCAAGACTGTAGGAACCACACGTGTGAGCGGCCGGCCGCCACGAGTGAGACCAGACAGGTTTTCCGCCAAAAGAAACTCAGTGACAGTTCTCTGCTTCGAATGCACTTCGGTTACAGACGCCATTTTGAAGGCAGCGTATAGCGCTGCCACCTATCGGAACTTCATGGAACTATAGGAGCTGAGGCGGTAATATTCCACGTAGTCCCACAGCAAATTCTAAATTTTTTTAAACCGAAATTGGCCATAAAAACAGTGTTGCATTAATTATTCAGCGCTCCTAGCACAAATGGTTTGCTGCAGCGAGATGATTTATGTGGTAGCTTCTCCTTGCTTTTCACATCGCAGTGAGGCAGCTGGCTGGATGGTTGCCATCTTCGCATATCTGTGTCTGCCCTATAGCTGTACCGTCTTTGTCCCTATCTATAGCCAATTTCACAAGTGGGGCTGTTCACTTTTAGGTCTTCCGCGAGTGGACGGGCGAGTTTCATCTGTTAACCAATTTTATGAGGGACCAACGCGTTTTAATGCTTCTTGACAACTTTAGAGGTATGAACTTGCATTAGAAGTCACAGTGTAAGGTTTCGAGGTCAGAACAACTGTATAAGCTGTAAATATTTTTGGTTTAATGTAGCAATCTTATCACAGAAACACACGCATTTACACAGTTTACAATGTGACAATGTTACGACAGTTAGCAAACGAACGCATCTCGTCCTCAAAAAGTGAATTAATTCTAAACACAACAATGGTAATTTTTAACTAGAAGTTTCTTTACAAAATTATTCTTACGACTACGTCATGGTGTTGGCCAGTACTACGATAAATCATCCGATTCCGGTTAAAAGTTGGGCACAATTCAGGATGACAATCAAGTCTATGGAAGATGGTTTGTTTTGTGACAAGTTGGGCAAAAAATTACCCAAGGTCGCTCTAGTTTACAGTGGACGCAAGCTGGTGAACCAACAAGTTTATGCCTCTGCTTGCAGTATTTAACTTAGCTTCAATGAGCTGTTGTCTGCATGGCTGCTCTCGTCGTCTGAAATTCCTATAAAAACTAATTAAGCCTTTACTGATTTTTCCAGCAGAAACTCTCCCTATGTTTCTCATTATGCGAGAGAACATGTACTCATCCCTAGTCTTGGAACATGGCGATATGCACGCCCATGGCTGGAGTAGGATGCATATTAAAATGCCCTCTCAGTCCTCGCAAGAGCAGTTAGCTAACTGGCTGGTTCTTTTCCCCACAATTGGAGCTCAACGACACTACAGCTAACAAATATCTATCTGAATGTCAGCCGCAGTGAATGCAGTGTTCACACAAATTTCTCCTCTGCGTCGTACAGAGCGTTATGCGCCCCATTCTGCACTTGACGCCAGTTCAGAGAAGAGTCGCCTAAAATTTCGCTCTTGTCTTTCTCGAAGCCGAACTGTCTCCCCACTTGGGTTCTTTCGTTCTCCACGTCATGGCTTTTTCCGACCAGTAGGAGCGTCCCTCTTATTTTTGTGGAAACTCTCTCTACGAATCGCAAGGGCCCTATATTTAAACTGCGTTGAAATCCCGACACTTTACTCCCTCCTAGTTCGTTTCCACCAAGCGGACGTTTTGTGCGCGCTCCAGACACCTAAAAGTTACATGGGTGCATCACATCTGTACCATTCGCTGTTCACGTGATCAACTGCGTCGCTGGTTTTGTTCGTATCCATTTGGAATTCCGAAACGCAGTTTTCTAAAGCTTCTTTCTGTCCTACTTCTGGTGGCCCGTTACTTGTCCTCCAGTATGCGTCACCTGTTCAGTCGCTGACTCCCGTTGCGAGACGCCCTCTAAGAGCTTTTCGTGGTGCCTCCCGTGGTGCCTTTCGTGGTGCCATGCGTTTGCTTCCACACAAAACGTTTCCTCTCACTGACTGTTTCACCTTCTGCTCATTGACATGCATTATATAGGAGCAGTGTGCTAATACCGTTGATTGAGTGTTATCCCTTTTGCATTACATACTTATAGTCAAATCCGCTCATTACCTCGGAGGTAAGTTACGTGTCATATTCACCTTCCCGTTACGATGTATAAAACTCTTATGTTAGAAATTGACTTTCATTTATTCTGCCACCCTGCGACTGAACATTTCTCTTGTAGTTTATCTTACGCCAGCGTTTCTCCTTCAGCTTTTGTATGATAGCAAATGTGCGATATTTCGTCTGCCTTAACACTGACGATTATTCTCTTGTAGGAAAAATATGTCGTGTCATGTTTGCAGAAATCTTTCATTCGTGATATTTTAAATCAATGAGTATTTAGTTTTTTATTCATTTATTCAAGAAAGAAAATGGCTCACAAACTATTTTAAGAACAAGACGTCTTCCATAAGTGAACACAATTAATGTGTTTGCATGAGGCTGATTTCCAAAACAACCCAAAGTCAATGTACTTCAAGCGAAATTCGGATAGCTATCTTTGTACGTAGACAAATACGAAATAAGTGCGCCCAAGCGTATCAACTGGCCAGAAAGTTTCTGTAATAAGAAGAACTAGTTCGAGTCAACACACTCCATTGAAGATCCTTCAAGCAGACATACTCTAAGACGGCGGTAAATCTATGTGGTCTCCCACGAGATGCCCAGATGTGAAAAGAACTACATTGATATTTAGCGGAAAGCAGCGGACGTTCGCTTGGATATGACAGAGATAAGTGCTGTGGGGATGAGGCATCTGGTTTACCTTTCCAGATTGAGACGACAGCTTCAATGTGTCCCGGCTGTGAATTGTTAACAGTTGAGCAATGGTTGAAATGGCTCTGAGCGCTATGGGACTTAACTTCTGCGGTCATCAGTCCCCTAGAACTTAGAACTACTTAAACCTAACTAACCTAAGGACATCACACACGTCCATGCCCGAGACAGGATTCGAACCTGCGACCGTAGCGGTCACGCGGTTCCAGACTGTAGCGCCTAGAACCGCACGGCCACCCCGGCCGGCACAGTTGAACAGGCTACGGAATCTCACCCAAGTAGTAAGGAAGGCCCAGCGTGCAGCTATGAGGTGAGATTAGCCAATGATTTATATCTGAAATGTTTTAAGATGCTGTTGTATCTTTAGACTGTGCATTGACACTCTTGGTTTCGTTTGTGTTTGCTGCACAGCTCTCTCCATTTCCGTTGTAGCTCGCTAATGTTCTCGTACAACCGTGGTCGCTTCCTACCATCCCTCGCTATCTGCCCTCGAACGTATTTAGCGTGTTTCGTGTCTTATGACGACGTCATCGACCAAACTTCGAACTTAAATTTTTCTTCTTTCCTCCTTTCTTCTACGATGTGGACAGCAGTATTTAAGATCTTATGGTATAGACCGTCCACATTTACTTCTTGGTGCTGAATTTCCCTGTTGGCTTCTCAGGTAGTTCCTAATCAGTTTCTTTGGTAATATCTGTCTGAATGTCTCTCTACCTCCATTACCTTTTTGTTGAACACAAACAGCAGCACAAATATTCCATCAGATACTGATAAGATTTCAGAGTGGTGCGAAGATTGGTTACTTGTTTTAAATGTAAAATTGCAGACTTAAAAAAAAGGAATTAAAAACGCAGAAAAATTTGTATCCTATGACTACAATAGCAGTCACAATTGAAGGGCTTATTTCAATAGTGGTACAATTCCATTTTTGTTCATTTTGAGATACAGAGTACTAAAGTTAAATGAGCGCTGAAAAATCTGCAGATGAGATACCAGAAATATTCAGGCATATGCCTTCTTTCTAGAGATGAACCTTTCTTTCTGTTTGTTTGGATCATTAATTTCAGCAGCATTATAGGTAGAAAAGTGGAGGTAATGGACTTGTACCGCTATTGAAATAAGCCCTTCAATTGTAACGAGCCAAATGATACAAATACATGGATGTAATAATTTCGTTCGGATATGAAATGGAATGGTAGGCAGGATTCTGGGAAAATGCCGAATTTATCGTTGTAGCAGGAAATTTCGAACTTTCTCCTTCGAATGCGAATATATTTTGTTGGCGCCCACCTACATACGGAGAAATGATAATTATAACAAAATAACAGGAATCAAAGCTCACACGGAAGTGTTAGTTTTTCCTGCCCGCTGTTCGAGAGTGGAACGATAGAGTAATGGCTTAGAGGTGGTTCGATGAACGCAGTGCGAGGCACACAGTCGTGTGTAATCATATGGGCATAAGACGTTGAGGTACCCCCGTGGCGAGTAACGTGTCCCCACATCTGTCGCCGACAGAACATGTGCCGGACCAGACTGCAAGTCCACTCCGCCGCAGAGGCAGTATTCAGGATATCAAGCACTCATTACAATAGTAGTGGGCATAATGACTCAGGAGAGGAACAACAAATTTATGAGACCCCTGTCAACCCAGTCACTGTACGCATCTAGGCCGAAGGGAGGGCGGGGGGAGGGGGTGCAGTGTTAAAATGATGAGTGGGCTCATCCTGCCAAGTTCTTTGTAAATTTGACACAAATTTGTAATCCGTTGCGTATCTGAAATGACATCACTTACGCTCTCAAACACTGAAGTTTCATTTCCTTTCCTCTACCCCTTCCGAGTGCTTACCTTTCTTTGACAGATTGTGTTTATTTAGTACAATGCCGCAAGACTCTCTGATCCTGCCTCCAGTTCGAATTCCTCGTGTATACAAATATACGATTCCAAACTGGGTGAAAAGGAAGACCGCTACGGTCGCAGGTTCGAATCCTGCCTCGGGAATGGATGTGTGTGATGTCCTTAGGTTAGTTAGGTTTAAGTAGTTCTAAGTTCTAGGGGATTGATGAGCTCAGAAGTTAAGTCCCATAGTGCTCAGAGCCATTTTGAGATTTAGGCTGTATCGTCTAGTCCGGTACGAGGATCAAAAGAACACAACAAATTTAAGGTGAGAATTAGGCCGTAGCTTTTGTGAGTGAACCACTGCGATATTCCATAAAGTGATTTAGGAAAAGCAAGGTGAATGGAAACCAGGGTCACTGCTTTGAGGATTTTAATCCGGTTCTCTCAGAATACGAAATCGGTGTCTGCACCTGACTACACCGCTCAGTAAGAGAGGGAAAAGCAACAGAAAGCCAAGTACGAAGACGCCACACAGCCGTTCCCTTCGAACAATCTGCTGTTGTACTAGAGATCAGAACCCTACCAAGGTGTCCTGTGCACCCTGTGGAACTGGAAAGGCTTTGTCTTACTTCCGTAAAAAGTATCTTTCTGCAGTTTTTTCAACGCCAATTTGACGAATTTTATAATTTTCAAAGGGCCAATCATTCGCCGACCTTAGAGATTCTGCAGTACCGTATCGTAGTAGGAGCACGTGCTGCACCGTACAACATTAGCGAGCAGTGTAGGCGGCAGCTTTGTGAACCCAGCCCATTCTTGCGACGTAAACAGTGCATGCAATACACAAGTCTGTTCAGTAGTAGCCGTTTCTTCATGATACTACGTAGACGAAATGACGCTGTAGAAACTGCGCTTCAACTACATAGTGTGTTTACACTCGCAGGCCCGAGAAAAGACTTCTTCTCGTAGGCCAGTTGGACGATTACCCCTGGTGTAATCAGATTATAGCTAGTACCCCTTCTCTCCTCCACTCCTCACCCTACCGTCAGCAACATTAACGTCTAACTAACTTTTACAACGAAAAAGAATTTTCTTTAAAGACTTTTTTTTAACTTTGTAAGGTAAATGGTATTTAATTTTTGTATGTGTTTTATTAAATGGTGAACTAATAAGTCAACAAAAAAATTACACTGCTTATTTCTAACAATCCTTTTACGGAATTATGAAGCAATTCTCATCGCATCGCAAGTGGTACACAGCTAAATATCCACATTAGAGGTAGGCACTTCCCCTGCTCTACTCCTCTCCCTAGCGCCTTTTGCCTCACGACACCCTGCACCCAAACTGTGTGCACTACACTTGCTGTTTTAAATCACTTGATTACTGGACTTAACTACTTCTGAAACTGCAAAAATTGGAAGACTTCAGGCTGCCAACGGTCTGTGTCCGGCCGCTGTCACCAATAAAAGTAATAACAACACTAATAAAAATAAATAAAAATACTGTGTAGGCCCTACAACAGTGCAGTAGTCACTACATATTCCCTATTGGGTTGTGCAGTCAAGTAGTTCGTTTATTATTGAGAAGAGAATAGTGAAGCAAATTCTGGTCTATCACGGACTACCTGTAACTCTGAGAATGATTACAGCATATGTTGTACAGCGTGTTCCTAAAATCGAAAGCAAAACTTGAGGAGTAGATTCCTCGTCTAACAGGCAGGGAAAAAAATCGAGAAAACATGGGCTCTAAAATGCATACCTTCAGAACTATTAGCCCATTTTGATTTTCAAGACTGCGATTCAAATCGTTTTTACTGAAAACTCTTTGTTATCTATGTAATGGGAGGGGGTAGTACGGACAAACACAAGAAAAAAATGTCCACTAAACATGGCGTCTAAAATGAAGATGTTAAGCGTTATGAGCGCTTGTTCACTAGAAAAGGTGTGTGTTACAGTAGAGAAGATCAACAAACACTCACAGCTCTTAAGGTATTCATTTTAGAGCCCCTGTTTAATGGTCGTTTTTTTCTTGTTTTGGCCCATACTATCTCCTCCCAAAATATAGAAAGCAAAGAGCTTGCAGTTAAAGAGATCTGTTTCACTATACTGAAGATGAATAAATGCTCATTGTTCCTAAAGTACGCGTTTAGAGCTCATCTTTACTTACACTTTTTTTACTTTTTATAAGAGGAATTCATTCCTAAAGTTTTGCTACCGATTTTTGGAACACCCTATATGCAGAGTGTCCCTGCTAACTATCATCAGTTGCCATTCCGTGTTGTTTCGGCAGATATTTCCAATTTTTTTTTTCAACGTGTAACTGCAGTGAGTCCAAACGAATACCGCTCGTCAGCTCTTTCATGCGAGGCCCAGCGTCAGAGGAAAGCGTAAGTTTGTTTCGCGTCACAAACAAAATTATTTTTCAAGTGGAATTTTACGTACCTATTCGACAGGGTGTTGCCAAATTAGTCTAGTGTGATATTTCTTTTACTGGTGTGTATTAATATCGATACCAAAACACAGTGAATGAACATGAATAAACGTAAGCGACTTCACGGCCCTGAATCGATCTGACTGCTGCCGCCGTGCAGAAGTGCTCCTCAGTCGCGGCTAAGGTTCTGGTTACTCCTCGTGTTTCATTGTTCGTGTTAATAGATATCGATAAAACGAGTAGCGCAGTGGACTACTTTAGGCCTGCTCTACTGAATGGGAACCCAAAATTTGACTTAAATCATCATTTTCCTTGTGATTGAAAATAAAACGACGCATTCCGTCGAAAATGGGCGTCGTATGAAAGATGTGATAAGAAGAATTTGTTTGGCCTGACTCCAGCTACACCTAGGACAAACTAAATTGCAAATATCTATCGAAACACCAGAGAAAATGCGACTGACGACTCATAACAATGATACCCGGAATATGTTTTACTGTGTTAGATGCAAGGTACAAAGTATGTGTGTAGTGGGTGGACTATGCAAGATGTATTCATCTCACAAGCTGCAACGCCCACCACCCTGAGACTGCACTGGAAGGTCATCAATGTTGCGGGCTAGCCGTTGGGATCCAGCGGATGCTCGGCACGAGTCCGCCGGTCGGTCTGCACCGGTGTCCAGCCAAGTTACTCCTCGCACTGAGGTCCACTGGGAGGTCGCCTCGGGGAGCGACAGGCGGCGAAAAGACTTCCCAGGAGGCCGAACTGGGGCCTCCCCAGTTAGTCTCACAAACAGCTTCCAGGTACTCTGTGGCTGACACTGTCGCTGAGCCAGATGCCGTCGCCTGTCCTGTTTCAGGGGGAACCTCTCAGCCTGTAAGACCCAGGCAGTCACAGAGGGTTGTATTATTGATAGTTGGAGCCTCCAGTGTTAGGCGCCTTATGGGGCCCCTTGGGGACATGGCTACCAAGAAGGGGAAGAAAGTCAATGTGCACTCCGTGTGCATACTGGGTGGAGTCATTCCAGACGTGGAACAGGTCTTTCCGGATGCCATGAAGAGCACAGGGTGCAGCTAATTGCAGGTGTGGCTCACGTCGGTACCAATGATGTGTGTCGCTTTGGATCGGATTCTCTCTGGTTTCTTGAAGCTATTAGAAGTGATAAAGAGTGGCATTCTTGCTTGCGAGATGAAAGCAAAGCTCACCATTTGCAGCATAGTGGACAGGATCGATTGTGAATCTCTGGTACAGAGCCCAGTGGAGGGTCTGAATCAGAGGCTCGACGGTTCTGCGACCGTGTAGGCTGTAGGTTCATCGGCTTGCGACATGGGGTGGTAGTGTTTCGGGTTCCGCTGAATAGGTCAAGAGTCCACTACACGCAAGAGGCGGCTGCGCGGGTGGCAGAGGCATTATGGTGTGGATTGGGCAGTTTTTTAGGTTAGAGGGCCTCGGGAAAACACAAGAAGGGCTTCAGTCACAAGGGGGGCAGGCCGAACACAGGAAGAACGTAGATACAGGAACCACCGGTATAACAGATGTAAATTATCATAGCTGTGTTGGGAAAAAAGAACTGATGCTCAAATCGTTACAGGCACTGAAAGCTGGCTAAAGCCTGAGATGAATTCAGCAGAAATTTTTGCGAGGAACCTAACGGTGTTCAGAAAGGACAGGCTAAATACAATTGCCGGTCGCGTGTTTGTTGCTGCTAAAAGTAGTTTATCTTGTAGCGAAAAAGAAGTAGATAGTTCTCTGCGAGTTAGTATGCGTTGAGGCTATTCTTGGCATCCGGAATAAAATAACAACTGGATCCTTTTGCCGACCTACTAACTCAGATGATGCAATTGCTGAAAGGTTCAAAGACAACTTGAGTCTAATTTCAAACATGTACCCGATTCATACAATTATAGTTGGCGGTGACTTCAATTTACCGTCGATATTTTGGCGACGATACATGTTTAAATCCGGAGGTACGCATGAAAAATCATTCGAAATTGTGCTAAACGCATTCTCTGAAAATTATTTCGAGTAAATAGTTCACCAGCCAACTCGAAAAGCAAACGGTTGTGAAAATACACCTGACGTCTTAGCAACGAATAATACTGAGCTAATAGCGAGCGTCAAAACGGATGCAAGGATTAGTGAATAAAGGGTTGTCGCAGCGAGATTGAATACCGCAACTCCCAAACCCTCCGAAAGTAGATGAAAAATATATCAATTCGAAACACAGATAAATATTGCTTGCGGCCTTCCTGAGAGAAAATCTCCACTCCTTTCAAATTAACAATGAAAGTGTAGACCGGACGTGGCTTGAATTAAAAAAAGAAGTTTCGACAGCAATTGACAGCTTTATCCCAAATAAATTAACAAACGATGGAGCTGATCCCCCCCTGGTACACAAACAGGTCAGAACACTGTTGCAGAAACAACGAAACAAACATGCCAAATTTCACACATACACAAAATCCCCAAGATTGTTGATCTTTTACAGAAGCTCGAAATTTAGCACGGACTTCAATGCGAATTGCTTATAATAGTTTCCACAACGAAACTGTCTCAAAACCTGGCAGAAAATCCAAAGAGATTCTGGTCGTATGTGAAGTACGTTACGGCAAGAAACAATCAATGCCTTCTCTGCGCGATAGCAATGGAGATACTATCGAAGACATTGCTGCCAAAGCAGAGTTATTAAACACAGCCTTCCGAAATGCCTTCACAAAAGAAGACGAAGTAAATAATCCAGAATTAGAACTGAGCACAGCTGCCAACATGAGTAACTTAAGAGTAGATATCATCGGAGTAGTGAAGCGACTTAAATCACCTAATAAAAGAAAGTCTTCCATCCCAGACTGTATACCAATTAGGTTCCCTTCATAGTATACTGATGTGATAGCTCCATACTTAACAATAATATACAACTGCTCGCCCTACGCAAGACCTGTACCCAAAGACTGGAAAACTGCACAGGTCATACCAATATTTAAGAAAAACAATAGGAGTAATCCATTAAATTACAGAACCATACCATCAACGTCGATAAGCAGCAGGATTTTGGAACATATATTGTGTTCGAACATTATAATTTACTTCGAATAGAACGGTCGATTGATAAACAGTCGGTTGCCGGCCCCTGTGGACGAGTGGTTTCTCGCTTCCCACGCCCGGGTTCCCGGGTTCGATTCCCGGCGAGGTCAGGGATTTTCTCTGCCTCGTGATGACTGGGTGTTGTGTGATGTCCTTAGGTTAGTTGGGTTTAAGTAGTTCTAAGTTCTAGGGGACTGATGAATAGATGTTAAGTCCCATAGTGTTCAGAGCCATTTGAACCATTTTTTTGACGAGTGGTTCTAGGCGCTTCAGTCCGGAATCGCGCAGCTGCTACGGTCGCAGGTTCGAATCCTGCCTCCGGCATGAATGTGCGTGATGTCCTTAGGTTAGTTAGGTTTAAGTAGTTCTAAGTCTAGGGGACTGATGACCTCCGATGTTAAGTCCCAGTGTGCTTAGAGCCATTTGAACCATTTGGTACACAGTCAACACGAATTTAGAAAACATCGTTCTTGTGAAACACAATTAGCTCTTTACTGACACGAAGTGTTGAGTGCTGTTGACAAGGGATTTCAAATTGATTCTTATTTCTAGATTTCCAGAAGGCTTTTGACACCGTACCTCACAAGTGGCTTGTAATCAAATTGCGTTATTATGGAATATTGTCTCAGATATGCGAGTGAATTCGTGATTTCCTGTCGATGAGATCATAGTTCGTAGTAACTGACAGAAAGTCATCGGGTAAAACACAAGGGATTTCTGGGTTCCCCAAGGTAGTGTTATAGGTTGTCTGCTGTTCCTTATCAATATAAATGATTTAGAAGACAATATGAACAGCCGTCTTAGGTTGTTTGCAGGTGATGCTGTCGTTTATCGTGTAGTAAAGTCACCAGAAGACCAAAACAAACTGCGAAAGCTTTAGAAAAGATATTTGCATAGTGCGAATATTGGCAGTAGACCCTAAATAATGAAAAGTGTGCAGTTATTCACATGAGTGCTAAAAGGAATCCGTCAAACTTCGGTTACACGATAAATCGCTCAAATTTACAGGCTACAAATTCAACTAAATACCTAGGAATTACAATTACGAACAACTTAAATTGGAAAGGAGACATAGAAAATGTTGTGGGAAAGCGACCCAAAGACTGCGGTCTATCGGCAGAGCACTTTGAAAATGTAACAGATCTAATAAGGAGATTGCCCACACTAAGCTTGTCCTTCCTCTTTTGGAGTACTGCTGCGTAGTGTGGGATCCTTGCCAGATAGGATTAATGAAGTGCATCGTGAAAGTTCAAAGAAGAACAGTATGTTTTCAATAACTGGTTCAAATGGCTCTGAGCACCGTGGGACTGAACTTCTGAAGTCATCAGTCCCCCAGAACTTAGAACTTCTGAAACCTAACAAACCTAAGGACATCACACACATCCATGCGCGAGGCAGGATTCAAACCTGCGACCTTAGACTGCAGCGCCTAGAACCGCTCGGCCATCCCGGCTGGCGCAGTATGTTTTGTATTATCGAGATATAGGAAAGGAAGTGTCACGAACGTGATACAGGATTTGCTGTGGATATAATTGAAACAAAGGCGTTTGTCGTTGTGGCGGCATCCTCTGATGAAATTTCAGTCACCAACTTTGTCCTAAGAATGGAAAATATTTTATGGCACCGACCTATACAGAGACAAACGTTCATCATAATAAAATAAGGGAAATCAGAGCTCTCTCGGAAAATATGTGTTCGTTTTTTCCGCGCTCCGCGAGAGAGTGGAATAATAGAGAATTAGTATCAAGGTGGTTCGATGAACCCTGTGCCAGGCAACTAAGTGTGATCTGCAGGGTATCCGTGTAGATGTAGATGTATTACGCGTTAGTGCTAGTATTTGGAATAAAAGAAATGTCGTTATTGTTAAGTTATGTAATCAGTTCTACAGTCCTACAAAACAGTGATTACAGTAATGCCCTTTTACAAGAAAATGTAGTTTCGTGACCGACAAATCTACGTGAGGGGGTGGGGGAACCCACATACTTCTTCCGCTTTAGTCGTACCTTTCCTTTGCTTTTCTTTTAGTACAGTTTTTAGTCTATTCGGGGTCTGCGCCTTCGGTTTGGGGGCCTGCCTCGCCACCTTCTAGGTACGGTACCGGTACAGACAGGTGCACCAACGCTGCCGCATACAGAGAACGCAGGGGTCCGAGCGTGATGCAGATACGTCTTGCCCGTGCTGTACCTCCGTTTCACCGCTCGCCCTTTTGCCATTCGCCAGGGCACTTAGCTTCACGTGAACTGTAAACAGGGGCAAGCGAATGGCATTTGCTAATTATTCATTACTCTAATTGAGAACGTCTGTTGTCAGCCGTGCTCCTGGAGTTCGCCTTCGCAAATACCGCAGCCGTTTTAGCCGGTCCCGCGCGCCAGCGAAGGGGTCGCCCGACCGCCAGGCAGCTCCCACGACCAGTTGGCAGCCTCTAACGTGGGCGTCCGGCAGCGGTGAATTTACGCGGCTTATAAACAAACAGCAAACAGTCGAACTCGAACGCCCCCTGTTGTCTGTGGCTGCTGAAAGCTTTTCATATACCTGCGACCTTCCTGACTGGTCATGATTAAATTGCTCTTACGTGGAATAACGAATTAAAGCTTCTGCCACTCTGTGTCTTTTAGGCCGCATATATGATACATCAACGTAAGCGAACTGCTTTTCTGTGATGAAGTGGAATAAAATGTAGTCACTTCACAATGGCAATATACACTACTGGCCATTAAAATTGCTACACCACGAAGATGACGTGCTACAGACGTGAAATTTAACAGACAGGAAGAAGATGATGTGATATGCAAATGATTAGCTTTTCAGAGCATTCACACAAGGTTGGCGCCCGTGGCGACACCTACAACGTGCTGACATGAGGAAAGTTTCCAACCGACTTCTCATACACAAACAGCAGTTGACCGGCATTGCCTGGTGAAACGTTGTTGTGATGCCTCGTCTAAGGAGGAGAAATGCGTACCATCACCTTTCCGACTTTGATAAAGGTCGGATTGTAGCCTATCGCGATTGCGGTTTATCGTATCGCGACATTGCTGCTCGCGTTGGTCGAGATCCAATGACTGCTAGCAGAATATGGAATCGGTGGGCTCAGGAGGGTAATACGGAACGCCGAGCTGGATCCCAACGGCCTCGTATCACTAGCAGTCGAGATGACAGGCATCTTATTCGCGTGGCTGTAACGGATCGTGCAGGCACGTCTCGATCCCTGAGTCAACAAAGGGGTACGTTTGCAAGGCAACAACCATCTGCATGAATGTCATTTTTTCGGATGAAACCAGGTTCTGTTTACAGCATCATGACGGTCGCATCCGTGTTTGGCGACATCGAGTTGGACGCACGTTGGAAGCGTGTATTCGTCATGGCCGTACTGGCGATCACCCGGCGTGATGGTATAGGGTGCCATTAGTTACACGTCTCGGTCACCTCTTGTTCACATTGGCGGCACTTTGAACAGTGGACGTTACATTTGAGATGTGTTACGACCCGTGGCTCTACCCTTCATTCGATCCCTGCGAAATCCTACATTTCAGCAGGATAATGCACGACCGCATGTTGCAGGTCCTGTACGGGCCTTTCTGGATACAGAAAATGTTCGACTGCTGCCCTGGTCAGCACATTCTTCAGATCTCTCACCACTTGAAAACGTTTGGTCAATGGTGGCCGAACAACTGGCTCGTCACAATACGCCAATTACTACTCTTGATGAACTGTAGTATCGTGTTGAAGGTGCATGGGCAGCTGTACCTGTACACGCCATCCGAGCTCTGTTTGACTCAATGCCCAGGCGTATCAAGGCCGTTATTACGGCGAGAGGTTGTTGTTCTGGGTACTGATTTCTCAGGATCTATGCATCCAAATTGCGTGAAAATGTAATCACATGTTAGTTCTAGTGTAATATATTGGTCCAATGAATACCCGTTTATAATCTTCATTTTTTCTTGGTATAGCAATTTTAATGGCCAGGAGTGTATATTGCCGAAAAAAATTAGTACACCCTTTTATAGGTTTCCAATTCACTGAAGATTTATTGTTGCAACAATGCATATGGAGTACATTAAATGATTACTTTGACAGATCAGTAGCTCAAGCGGTTCTGACGTACAAGATACCGATCGATGCTGAAACACCCGTAATAGTACGTGGTGTAGGCTCCACGGGCGCTGACTCTGTAATCCAGTCGATGGTACAGATGGCGAATGTTGTCCTGGAGTACATTGTGGCACGACTTCTCGACCTGTTCACGTAGTTCTGTAGGAATTGTAAGCTGACGAGTCGCTTCTCGTCCCATCATGTCTCACACATGCACGGTTGGACACAAGTCCAGAGACCATGCTGGCCACGGAAGTTGCTACACTTCTTGCAGAGTACTTGGATTTCCATGGGCAGTGAGTGGGTGGGCATTATCTTGTGGGAAAAGCACATCACCTTACTGTTGCAAGAATGGCAAAGGAAGGCTAAAACAACATTCTGCACGCACCAAACGCTGGTTGGTGCGCCCTCCAGAAACACCAAAGGTCAACGACAGTTGTAGCTTATTTCATTCCAGACCACAAGGCTTTGTGTGAGACGAGTGAGTCTTGGATAAATGCACTGTACAGACGGCGCTCACCAGATGAACGTTGTAGGCGCGTGCATACAACCATCACTTGCATGCAGGTGCCAGTCCACCTTCCAAGTGATCCCCTGACTGCACCTTCCAAGCCGTGCACGTCGGTGGTGTGGCGCGAGTGGAAGACGGGTTAGAGGTTGAAAGGTGGCTACACTGAGCCACAGCGCCAGAGATTGCGCCAAAGAGTATTATTCAGCCGCCTCCACTGGCAGTTCTTGTCGAGAAGTCGTCGTGGAGAGTGCTTGTTGAGATGTAGCAGTGGTGAGTCGTTGTTGAGAAGTTCGCATGGAGAGTGCTTGTTCAGATGTTGTCATATTGTTTTGATGGGCTAGACACGAGATATTGTTGGATTGGTGATACTGTAATGATCAGAGTGTGCTTTTCGTCAATATATATGAAGGTAAAAAAATTCCTTTTTTTTAATTATTTTAATGTCTTAAACAATAATGCCTCTTGGTTACAGGTTCAGTCAACAAAGCATCTGGCTCGTGTTCTTGTATTAGACTGTATTTCTGGTTTCTATGTGCAATTATAGTATTTCTGTTTATTTTTTTAATTACTTCAGTATAAATGGTATTTAAAATATCTTGTCGTATTGAGGAAGAACCGTGCCAGATGTGTACGTTGAATCACACTTCCACACACAGAACAGCGACACTTGTGCCTTGTTGTTTCGTAGCTTTCATAGTTGCTGGGGACTTAATTAATTAATTGTGTTAACGGAAATTTCGTTTCATTCTTTGTTGTTGTTCTATGCAGTCAGATTGCGTACAAATACTAATCAGGGCCAACCGTTTACGAGACAGCGTAATCGGACAGACAGCTACTAAAAATTAAAAATTATTTGCATTTTTTATTTAATTAAGCCTGTAAGTAGGCTGTTTATGTTTTCTTATTGGTAACGCCACGTAGCGCTCTATATGAAAAATCACTGGCTGTGCTGTGTGCAGTCTGTGGGTAGTTTGCATTGTTGTCTGCCATTGTAGTGTTGGGCAGCGGCAGCTGGATGTGAACAGCGCGTAGCGTTGCGCAGTTGGAGGTGAGCCGCCAGCAGTGGTGGATGTGGGGAGAGAGATGGCGGAGTTTTGAAATTTGTCATGAACTACTATATATATTATGACTATTGAGGTAAATACATTGTTTGTTCTCTATTAAAATCTTTCATTTGCTAACTATGCCTATCAGTAGTTAGTGCTTTCAGTAGTTTGAATCTTTTATTTAGCTGCCAGTAGTGGCGCTCGCTGTATTGCAGTAGTTCGAGTAACCAAGATTTTTGTGAGGTAAGTGATTTGTGAAAGGTATAGTTTAATGTTAGTCAGGGCCATTATTTTGTAGGGAATTTTGAAAGTCAGATTGCGTTGCGCTAAAAATACTGTGTGTCAGTATAAGCCCAGTCACGTGTATAAATTGTTCTAAGGGGAAGTTTCAAGCCCCCATGCAAGATGCTCGTGCCCATAGTCCCAGTGCTAATACCACGTTCGCAACAGTTCTTGTTGACACGTCTTGGCTGACAAGCTCTCTTATCTGCGCTGTGGTAGTTTTACCATCTGCCTGTGTTGCCGTTACAATACGATGTTACTGGCTGGCGTCTGTGCTGCGTGGACGTCCAGAACCTCGTCTACAGCTGTGAGAACGTCCACGTGACCACTGGTACCAGCATCGTTGGACGACTGACGCTGCACGTCCAACTTGTGTCGCAATTCTCGGAGAGGACTATGCCGCCCCTCGGAAGGTCACAACTTGACCGCTTCACCTGGCTGTAGGAAGCACGAATGCGTCCCTGGGGCACGATTGCCTGCGTGCTTCACAAGTTTGCACCACACTGAGCTTCTGGCCACGAGCATTCCCTATTAGAAGGTAGACACAGATGGTGCTCTGGTAGCTATGTCAATGCGCTATCTGTTGGCGGACGACGCTGAAATCATTATCAGTACATCTACTATCCCCAGGGTGGCATATGGCGTCGTAGAATCAAAATCGACGTCGTCGTTCCAGGTATACTAATTTTTTTTTTCCTGCGGTGTACATAATGGACGTGGAAGGAAGTATCTGAAGGACGCAGGATTTGTAGCAACCATTCTCGACAGCAGCCCGTTAATGTTGGAAATGTTGGTGCAATAACGTAAAACAGGTTGACAAAAAAGTTATTCCAATAAAAGATAATTACTTGAAACCCTCAGCTGCCGACAGGTGTTGTTGATATACCTCTATGGGGACAGCTGAAAATGTGTGCCCCGACCGGGACTCGAAACAGGGATTCTGGGATCTCCTGCTTACATGGCAGACGCTCTACAACTATTTTTTTTTTTTTTGCTGATATGATTTTGTTTGTTACTGTTCGGGGCGGACGTCCCATAACACCTGTTCACGTTCATCGCTGATCTGTTCACTCAGTTTATTACAGAGGGAGCTAAACCTCCCTTTTTTTTATCGTTGTGTTTGGACGTTGCGGACGTCATATGACATCCGTTCAAGTTCGTTCGTTGGTCCTTCCACTCTGTTTTTTTATTACAGAGGACAACGAGCTCTCTGACCGAACACGCTGAGCTACCGTGCCGGCGTCCATCTGAGCCACCGTGGTCACAGATGAATAGCGCGACTGCAGGGACTTATCCTTTGCACGCTTCCCGTGAGACCCACATTCTCAGCTGTCCACAATCTACATACGTAATGTTCCTAACAGATATATTGGAATGTGGGTCTCACGGGAATCGTGCAAGGGATAAGTCCCTGCAGTCGCGCTATTCATCTGTATCCTCGGTGGCTCAGATGGACAGAGCGTCTGCCATGTAAGCAGCAGATCCCGGGTTCTAGTCCCGGACGGGGTACACATTTTCAGCTGACCCCATCGAGGTATATCAACAACACCTGTCGGCAGCTGAGGGTTTCAATTAATTACCATTTATTCTAGAGAAGCTGCACGGTCATTAATGGTACCTATTCTTTCGAGAACAGTTACTATCTTCATATATTATTCCAGTAAAATATATAGTCTATGGAATCCTGTGATGACGAAAACTGTTGACCCATAAAGTGTCTCTACGGTAGTGGAAGGTGCTTCTCAATACTTATATGCTTCTAATACAGTAAAATACAGTCCTAGTAATACTGCGAAAATCCTTGTAGTGCTTGTGCACCATTAGAGTCTACAAGTCTATGACGGGCTCGTATCACGGTTACTCTAGAAGCAAGAAAAATAGTTGTGTTAAGTCTGAGTTGGTGTAGGACTAAAAGATTCAATGCCATTTGGTCGTCATAGCATTTCTAGTTCAATAAATGGTGCCAATCTTCTTCTTAGAAGAGCTCAGAAGAAAGATACAAAAAATAATTTTCAACGAGCAATAAATAAGACTATTCCTCATCGTAATTCAATTGAAAGAAGGCCTGTGTGTAATCCTTGATATGTATCTTCTGGTACCACATCTCATCGTCACGGAATTATTGTTAGCAGCATTATTCCAAATCCAATAATGAATCCGTTAATGTTAAATAAGTGGAATTATTCAGCTAGTTCTGATATTAAACTACTGCTCCAATTGCTCCTGTTAATGGTCGAGGTTTGTAATCTTCTCCGCTGTCTTATTATCAGAGCTACAAATATGTTGCTCATTTGTCTGTTTAACGGGCGATCGGCATAGACATTAGAGACTGAAGGGCTAAATCTCACAGAGGCTAAAACCCAACCATGTAGTATTCGTTAATGTTGATTTTACACAATTGTGTGTCATGCCTCCCTTCTCAATAGTCTGCTAGGATCTATGTTCTCTTTCGATCACATTATTTAAATCATGTGATGGTCAGCTTATTTTCTGGTTCATTTTCAGTGGCTGTCCATTACTCCTTCTAGCTTTTCTTTTGACTTATTTATGTGATTTTTGTTTCATTTTAGAGTTTTTCTGATTTACTTCCCTTGGTGGCTTCATGAAAATCCATTTCTACACTTTAAATGCTAATTTGCCAATCTACAACAACACAGTTCAGAATGGTTCAAATGGCTCTAAGTACTATGGGCCTTAGCATCTGAGGTCATCAGTCCCCTAGACTTATAACTACTTAAACCTAACTAACCTAAGGACATCACACACATCCATGCCCGAGGCAGGATCCGAACTTGCGACCGTAGCAGCAACGCGGTTCCGGACTAAAGCGCCTGGAACCGCTCGGCCACAGCGGCCGGCCGACAACACTGTCATTGCAAGGGTACCAACATATAAATGTAATGTGTGCTCCACATCCCTTTCTACAATTTTTCTGCTGTTTAGTAAAACAGTAGTCACACATGCTCTCTTTCGTTCAGTGCATTAACCATGGTTCGCAGATTCTGATTTCTCACGTGGTAAATAGGTCTGACGTGAGCAGATTTGTCAACCGCTATTATGCGGGGTGCGTGAACCAAAGTAGATTAAAGAAAAATCTTACATTTATTAAAATGCGGCATGACGTTGAGGAGAAGTACATCGTGATTGGGTTGTGTTTGAATGCTTTTTTTAATGTCCAACACAATCACAGAAAAGGCACAACAAAGATGAATTTCTGTCAGTCAGATCTGTCAAAAATTCGTTAATCGGTGAACTGTATCCATGGAAAGCAACACATACTGTATACAGTGTCTGCCAAAAGCTGGGATTCTGGTTCCTTTCCCTGTTCGGTTCATAAAATTTAAACTGCAACAAATGCTCAACGCTGCGTGTTTTCCGTTTGTGAGCAGAAAAATTGCACCTCAGATGCATTTCGTTAAACGTTTACATAAATACTACGCAAGCCAGTGGCTACTTGTGCGAGACTATTTCGCAGCAATATTAAACATTTTTTTTGTCCTATTCTGCTGGCGCATAGAGCCGCTGTATGCTCCTCAGTCTATCATTTATTACTCTAAAGATCCATACGCAATACATGCAGTGCTTGCAGCAGACCTGTCGCAGACATGATCCAGCACAGATTTCTTAAATTTACCCAGTAGGATTTCTCAAGATCGAAGTCGTCTTTTATGCCAAGGATTCCCACATAAGCTTGCTCAGCATCTCTGTAACACTTTCGTATGTGCTAGCCTTAGCGGGTAGTCTGCGAATTCGTTAGATATCTGCTTTCATTCCCACTTGATGAGGACTCCACACTGGTACAGTGCTTTTAGAATCGGTCGCGCTGGCGTCTTGTACGCAGTTTGTTTTACAACGATAAAGCATTTACCCAGAACTCTTTAGAACGAATCTACATCTACACTCCTGGAAATTGAAATAAGAACACCGTGAATTCATTGTCCCAGGAAGGGGAAACTTTATTGACACATTCCTGGGGTCAGATACATCACATGATCACACTGACAGAACCACAGGCACATAGACACAGGCAACAGAGCATGCACAATGTCGGCACTAGTACAGTGTATATCCACCTTTCGCAGCAATGCAGGCTGCTATTCTCCCATGGAGACGATCGTAGAGATGCTGGATGTAGTCCTGTGGAACGGCTTGCCATGCCATTTCCACCTGGCGCCTCAGTTGGACCAGCGTTCGTGCTGGACGTGCAGACCGCGTGAGACGACGCTTCATCCAGTCCCAAACATGCTCAATGGGGGACAGATCCGGAGATCTTGCTGGCCAGGGTAGTTGACTTACACCTTCTAGAGCACGTTGGGTGGCACGGGATACATGCGGACGTGCATTGTCCTGTTGGAACAGCAAGTTCCCTTGCCGGTCTAGGAATGGTAGAACGATGGGTTCGATGACGGTTTGGATGTACCGTGCACTATTCAGTGTCCCCTCGACGATCACCAGTGGTGTACGGCCAGTGTAGGAGATCGCTCCCCACACCATGATGCCGGGTGTTGGCCCTGTGTGCCTCGGTCGTATGCAGTCCTGATTGTGGCGCTCACCTGCACGGCGCCAAACACGCATACGACCATCATTGGCACCAAGGCAGAAGCGACTCTCATCGCTGAAGACGACACGTCTCCATTCGTCCATCCATTCACGCCTATCGCGACACCACTGGAGGCGGGCTGCACGATGTTGGGGCATGAGCGGAAGACGGCCTAACGGTGTGCGGGACCGTAGCCCAGCTTCATGGAGACGGTTGCGAATGGTCCTCGCCGATACCCCAGGAGCAACAGTGTCCCTAATTTGCTGGGAAGTGGCGGTGCGGTCCCCTACGGCACTGCGTAGGATCCTACGGTCTTGGCGTGCATCCGTGCGTCGCTGCGGTCCGGTCCCAGGTCGACGGGCACGTGCACCTTCCGCCGACCACTGGCGACAACATCGATGTACTGTGGAGACCTCACGCCCCACGTGTTGAGCAATTCGGCGGTACGTCCACCCGGCCTCCCGCATGCCCACTATACGCCCTCGCTCAAAGTCCGTCAACTGCACATACGGTTCACGTCCACGCTGTCGCGGCATGCTACCAGTGTTAAAGACTGCGATGGAGCTCCGTATGCCACGGCAAACTGGCTGACACTGACGGCGGCGGTGCACAAATGCTGCGCAGCTAGCGCCATTCGACGGCCAACACCGTGGTTCCTGGTGTGTCCGCTGTGCCGTGCGTGTGATCATTGCTTGTACAGCCCTCTCGCAGTGTCCGGAGCAAGTATGGTGGGTCTGACACACCGGTGTCAATGTGTTCTTTTTTCCATTTCCAGGAGTGTATATCGAGAAAACCACTGCAGAGCGCATGGTCGGGGGACTCCCACTGTACCACTAGTTAGGGCTTATCATGTTCCTTTCGCGCATGACACGTGGGGTGAAGATTTATGAATGCATATCCGAAGGAATATTGCATCGTTTCTCTTAACACAGGCATTGCAGTATCGTATTTATCGGCCGATATCAGGCAGCACAAATTTTCACTGTCGCCATTCCCTTATACTGCTGATAGATGTTCGTATTCGCAACTGCGAATGCATTTCATTCCTCTGTGAGCGCTGTAATTCGTCTAATCTTGTGCTACTATAGATTTCGTGTGACATTTCCATTTAACGTCGCGTTTTTATTCCAAACATTTTACACGATATGATGTGCTCCTTATATTCATGATTAATCATGTGATAAAATACTATCGAGATACTTCTCCTTGGTACTGGCATCATCTTGCATGTATACGCGTTTTAAGACAGCTGCCATTCATTAAAACAAGCGAGAATTGTGTCCAAGTCTACCAGGTGTAGAAGCATGAAACCGGAATTACACGTCTGTTGTTTGAAACTGATAAACAATATTTTACTCAAAATAATCTCCATTGCTATTATATGTTTACCACCTTTACCGCAGGCTATGAATGCCACGCCAAAAAAGAGTTTTTCTTTTGAAGCGTATCAGTCAGCGAGCCATTTTCGTACATTTTAATGCGAACTGAAGCGTTGTTCAGCATGAGCATATCCTCGTGATGCAAATGGATGGTAATCCGACGGAGCCAAGTTTGGAGAAAAAGCTGCATGGCCTGGTATTTCCCAACTGAACGCCTCGACCGCTTCCCTGACCCGTTTTTCTGTGTGCTATGGAGCGTTATCAGGAAGCAATGTGAATATGTGTTGCCTTTTTCCATATTCCGGTCTTTTACACGTAATTCTCAGTTGGTAGTGATCAGTGTTAACCGTTTCACCAGGTTTTAGCAGCTCATAGTAGATGACACCCATCTGATCCAATCAAACACAGATCATTGTGTTATTTCCAAAGCGATAAGGTCTTGCAGTGGATGTCGATGGTTTGCCTGGATTCACCCATGATTTACAACGCTTAAGATTCTCAGAGAATATCCAGTTTTCATCACGTGTCACTATTCGATGGAGAAACGACTTTCTTTCTTATCTGGCGAGCAGCATTACACAGGTGGTCTTTGGATTTGCTTGCTGTCTTTCATTCAGTTCATGCGGAACCTAGTTTCCCCACTTTATGCACTTTTCTCATAGTTTTCGACCGAAAAGAAACGGCTTTCTGTGTCGCATTCAATTGTTCAGCGAGTTCCAGTTGAGTTTGAGCGTCATCTTCATCCAATAAGGCCTGCAATTCGTTGCCTTCGAACTTTTTCGGCGGTTTCCCGCGCTCGTCGTTCCTCACGTCGTTTTTTTCTTTGGGGGCAGGTTACTAATACACAGTGTCACCGGGTCAGATCCGGTTCAACTGTCTCGGTGGACAAGTAAGAGGAGACTCAAAGCAACGGCTGAATAACAGCCACTAGGCACTTTGAAGGTGTGGCGGTGGAACTTCCGTGCCACCCTCCGACGACGGAAGGACAGAGGAAGGGTGCAGTAAAGTGCCAACTCTATGGTCAAGGAGAAAAGTGGCTGGACGTGAAAAGGCCACTGTTAGTAACTGTACGAACCAGGCAGAAAAACGTGGTCGTATTGAGCCTATCGTCAGTCACAGCCCGAATCCGAGTCCTCCAGGATGGTGAGCGGAACGGGGTGTCAGTGCCAGCGCCGTGGAACTGTGGCGCCGACGGTTTGGAGTCCAGCGATTGTCTCACGGAGGACGTTCACTTTTCTGTACAGTTGGCGAGCCTTACGGCGAATGGTCGTCTTGAGAAGGGCTGTATTTGTCTCCTCATGCAGAGTGGCAATCCTGGGGAGCGGAGGGGCGTGAAGACTTCACGCCGGCCGGAGTGGCCGAGCGGTTCTAGGCGCTACAGTCTGGAACCGCGCGACCGCTTCGGTTGCAGGTTCGAATCCTGCCTCAGGCATGGATGTTTGTGATGTCCTTAGGTTAGTTAGGTTTAAGTAGTTCTAAGTTCTAGGGGACTGATGACCTCAGAAGTTAAGTCCCATAGTGCTCAGAGCCATTTGAACCATTTTTGAAGACTTCACCTGAGAACTTTATTCTGTAGGCGCTGGAGCGTCAGCATCCGGGACTTAACTAATTGTGGCCCACGCAGAGGAACCATACGTTGGTGAGGGTAGGACAACAGAGTGATACAGCTGGAGCTTGGTATCTGGAGAAAAGGCCTTTGTCAACTTTAACCCTTTATGGGAAACGTATTCTGCGTGGCGGTGGAAGAAAAGTTTCTTATCCAACCAGACTCCGGGGTACTTGGCATCTTGGGCCCACGGGACTCGGATGCCCCCAATTGAGATGTTGTTTCGGAGTACAGGGGGCCGTTTAGTGAAATACACAGCCATGGTTTTGTCGGCATTGTGGGCCCTTTTATTGGAGACTGAGTCCACTTGCCTTTGGAGGCGAGCAATGAGTTGATCATGATTGCGGCCGGTCGTATAAAGCGCAGTGTCATCGGCGCAATGCACCAAATGGCAGTGACGGATGACGGGAATGTCATTGACACAGACATTAAAAAGAGGGGACAGCACAGAGCCCTGAGGGTACCCATTGACATGTGGCGTACACTGGAGCGCTTTCCCCGCTGAGCAACGGGGAAGGTCCTCTGATGAAGGAAATCATCCACGATCTTAACCTAGATGTCAGGGATGGGCGTTTGCGTCAGCATCTTATACACCAGGTTGTCCTGCCAAATCTTATCATAAGCATTCTGCACGTCCAAGAAGACCGCTGTCGTCGGCATGTTGGAATTAAAACCCTTGCTGATGTACTCCGTGATCCGGAGAATTTGCAGTTCAGCGGACAGGTGGGAGGTAAACTCAAACTGTTCGGGACACATCGTCTGGGCTGCCGCCAGAGGCTGGGAAATGCGGTGGAGTATGAGAGACTCCCGGACCTTCGCCATGGTATTCAAAAGGCTGATGGGCCTGTTGTTGGTAGGTACCGTAGGGTCTTTAGAAGGCTTTGGGATCGCAATAAGCTTTGCATGTTTCCACGGTGGAGGGAAAAGGTACGTCAAAATCCCCACTATTGAATTCTTTGAACCACTCGGTACACTGTGTTTTCACAAGAGCATGTTCGCCGAAAGCTTCGACAAGCATTCGATGCGATTCTGCAGCAGTTTTCTTCACATGATAACAGAAAATTAATTCTGTCCACAAATTGTAGTTCGTAAGCACAAAACTCGACATGTGTATTGGTTTTAAACAGATACCGATGTATGAAAGTTGGGTTACTGTGTGCTGACATTCGTCGTCAACCCTTACAGGAAGCAGATGGCGCTGCAAACGCAGTCTCTCGGGCCCTACTCTGATGGCTTGGACCATCTATGGGGAAATTCCGGTTTCATTCTTCAACACCTGGTACATACACTACCTGTTCAAAAGTAACCGAACACCTGTTAGTGGACATTAATATGGCACCTTTTCGCCGCGTATGCGACGACTTGAACAGCTAGGGAGCCGTCTCTAGTGACCTCGATATCGACGGCTTGCTGAAACCTAATATTTCTTCCTTTGGTTGGGAGCACTCTCAGTGGGGTGTGCAAATGTCTGTGGAGAAATGACAGCCCGTCATCCTAAAAAGCCGAAACAAGAGAAGGTAGTGTTGGACCCTGGGATGTGGTTTCACGTCGGGATTCTAGCTAGACCAGTTCGTTTCAGGGATGTTATTGTGCACAAACCATTGCCTCCCAGATCCTGCTTTATGACAGGGTGCGTTTTCACGCTTATCCAAAAAATCATCGCCTCCGAACTGTTATCCGCCTGCTTAGCTGGGTGGTAACGTGCTCCTCTCCCACGCAAGCGGGCCCGGGTTCAGTTCTCGGCTGGGTTGGAGATTTTCTCAGCTCAGGAACTGGATGTTCTGTTGTCCTCATCATCATTTCATCCACATCACCGGCACGCAAGTCACCCAATATGGCGTCGAATGAAGTAAGACTTGCACTTGGCGGCCGAACTTCCCCGAATAGGGGCCTCCCAGCCAACGATGCCATACGCTCATTTCCAGTTTTTTCCGAACTGTTCCTCTACTGTACGTATTATGCAATGTTGTAAAATTTGGTCCCATCCTTTCGCACCCTAACCAAGAGAAACATACCCTTGCAGTTACACCATCTCCTCAGTACTTCATTGTTGCCACTACACGTTATGGCGGGTAACGTTTCCCAGGTGTTCTTCAAACCCAAACTCTTCCATCGGGTTACCGCAGGGTACAACGTGATTATCCACTTCAAGTCGCTACTTTACAGTCATCCTCCGAGCACTGGCGTCGCTCTTTACACTGTTTCAAGCATCATTTAGCACTGAGTACAAAAGCGAGTGGCTTGTGAGGAGCTGTCAAGATTCTGCTGGCTAGAGCGATGAAAGCACTTCGTGACCCATGAGTGATTCCTTCCGCTGATTTCATCCGATTTTCTTACAAAAACCTCCCCAATGTTCAACGATCCACGTCCGTCAGTACACCAGCTTTTCCTGGTCTTGTTTTAGCTGTGGTGGTTTCTTCACTTTCCTACTTCTCAATCACATTACCAATGGTCTACTTGAGTAGCTTTAGATGGATTGGATTCTTTTTTTAGGTCCACGATGGAAGTCACTCAGCTCTCCTGACAGACACATTCTACTGTTTCTAATTCTGTACTGAGAACACAATACAGGGGTTGGACAAAAAGATGGAAACACAACGAGAAATGTATGTATAAACATAAATGTAAAATTTTGGAAATTTGTCATAAGATCTTACAGGACCAAACTGCTGAGGTCATCGGTCCCTAAGCTTACTCACTGAGACGCCCTGCTAAACCCGCAGGACAGGACAAGTAGTAGGAATTGTGGAAGTGGGCCAGTATGAGCGGCTGTCAGTTACACTCCAAACATAACACTTTATTTAGTTGTCCAAACATTACAGCGCAACTTCTAAGCTTGACTATCGACAGAAAACGTCTTTAATTCTAAAACGGCTGAAGGCCCATGAATTAAATACAACTGCATTTTTTTTTCTCAAGGCCGATAAACTTAAAACAACATAACTACGATAACATTTCAGTAGGCAGAAGGCCCAAGGTTTATGACCGATGAGAAACCTTACTCCAAAACGGCTGAAGGCCCTCATTAAAAAAAAAATTGCAACCAGTTTTCCAAGGCGGAAGGCCCGAAGCTTTTAACCTTAAATAGTATTTTAGCCCAAGTGATGTAAGACTTGATAAGTAAGAATCCAAAATTTTAAAGCGGCTGAAGGCCCATCATTTTAAGAACAATGCAACTACAATAAATCTTCAACAGGCAGAAAGCCCACAGCTTTATCTTCCAAAAGGTAATATTTGATAAGTAGGATCCTTAAAACTTAAAGCGGCTGAAGGCTGATGCTTTTAAAAACAATACACTACAACAAATTTTCAACAGCCAGAAAGCCCACAGCTATATCTCCCAAAAGGTAATACTTGATAATTAAGATCCTTAAAACTTAAAGCGGCTGAAGGCCGATACTTTAAAACAATACAGTGAGTTTTCAACAGGCAGAAGGCCCAAGCATTATTTTCAGACAATGGAAGACTTGCCCAATTTAGAAAAACTTACTTTTAAAACGGTTGAAGGCCTTTGATTTTAAAAACACAATTACAAGCATACAAGTTTCAATCATCGGCTAGGAGCCATTAAAAACACGCAATTAAATGCCAACAAGAAAGGCAGTATAGGCAACGGTACTCAGAAGTTTCCAGGGGGCTCGGTCGGCCCTTGAAATCTTAACGTTCGCTTAGGTGAGACAAGAAGTCGGCCCAACTATACTCGATCCGCCGGCAACACAGTCAAGAGACAGGCAGGGATCCACAGACAAGACGACTTGCTAACCACCGACCAGTGCACGAGAATTCCAAAGCCAAAACGTTGCAGACATAGTCGGCCACAACCAAAAATACATCAAACTGTCACAACTACACACCATGTTGGACAGCGACAACAGGTGAGGAAAGGTCACTGCCTGAATTTACGTCAGTGACGAGGGCAGGTAACCGGAACACTAACGGCCACAAGGCAGAAAATTCCGCTGGTGCACTTGAATTTCAAACCGACAAATGTAGTTAATTCCACCAGACGGCGGCTAAATCTTCACCAACTCGAACACTCGCTGTTGCTCCCAGGAATACCGCCAACAGCGAACCACCAACCAAGGGGACAACGTGAACAGACGTGGCTTCGGTAATTAAATCACCACTCAACTTTAGACCGCGCGGCTACCCCGCGCGGCGAACATAAATGCGGTTGCTGGGCAATCCTGCAGGTTGCGCTGTTGTATTTGAACACGAACGGCACCTGTACAGTGTCAATAGTGGTCAGAAAAGTGTTTTGTGTAGTTGTCAGTGCATTACGTGGGAGCTGAGTGAATTGGAACGTGAAGAAATTGCTGGTGGTCATACGGTGGGTGCTTCCGTAACGAAAGGAGCCAATGTGTCTATCATTCCAGCAGGCACCGTATCGAAGATTTGTACCGCATACATGGAACGCGGAAGAGGATCATCCGCTCAGTCACAAGGCGGTCGAAAGTGTGTGTTCATTGTTCGTGACAGACGGTAATTGAAGGTGACTATGACGAAAAGTAAGAGGCCGACGCCTGCAAAAGTCACTACAGAAATGAGTGTCGCACTTGCGAACCCTGTCAGCACCAAAAAAACACGAAGGGGGCTCCACACGTTGGGCGTTACAGGGTGAGCTGTAATTCCAGGACCTCTCATCAGTCATGCAAATGCCCATAACGAGGAAACGTCGTGCTGAAGCCATTAAACTGCACTGTGGGGCAATGGAAGAAACTCATTTCGTCTGAAGAGTCTTCTTTCACACTTTTTCCAACTTATGGCCGAGTTTACGTCTCAAGACTGAAGTCCGCAGCTCCTGGTCTAGTGGCCAGCGTTGCTACCTCTCTATCACGGGGTCCCGGCTTCGATTCCCGGCCGGGTTGGGGATTTTCTCTGCCCGGGGACTGGGTGTCTGTGTTGTCTTCAACATTACAACATCATTCCTACACTAGACTGTGTTTATATCGGGAACCTGTACGGGCGCTGATGACCGCGCAGTTAAGCGCCCCACAAACCAAACATCATCAAGAGCGAAACACGGCGGGTGTTCGGTGATGATTCGGGCAGCCATATCGTGGTATCCCTTGGTAGCCATGGTTACTCTGCAAGGTCACATTACCGCCAAGGAATTTGTGAAAATTTCCCCTGATCGGGTTAAGTGTAATTTTATCATGCCTAAACAGAAATCGTCAAAAATTGGTCATTTCCGGCAGTGAATTGTGGAAGACTCCAATTTCACGACTTTCGGCAGAGTAATTATCTGCTAAGCCTGTCAAAAACAAATAAGTGAACACAGGTTAGTTTTATCATTCGTTTTATCTACCAGAACTTCATGCTAAACTTCTTCCCCCAATTTTTCAAACCGAAATTTAAAATTAGTTTACTGATATTCCTGTGCGTTTCAGTCGAAGTTGACATTTTACATGACCACGTTCTAAAGTTTTAGTTACTGCCATTAGTGTAGTTTATGATTTTGGTCACGTCACGATAGGAAGTCAGATTTCCTTCAACACAAAAATTCCGCAACTCACATTGCGAGGGTCACATGGAAGAAGGACAAACAATAGCTTCTTCCATCAATTTCCTCTATGACAAGAACAGCAGTGGACTGCTTTCATGAAGACTTTTGCGAGATTTTAGTGTCGGCATAAGTGCCATGGAACGCTCTGAGAAACCCTGCTTATAAGATCTTCCGGGAGAGCATCAGCGACCGCAATATATCAGATGATTCGACATGACGCAAAAATTATTTGAAGTACCTGTATGAAAAGGCTACTGCAGTTAATAAAACAGACATCGGTCTGCGAGACCACTGACAGTCGAGGCAGATATGTAGCTAATGTCGCGTGGGGCAATTAGATTCCTTGGCATCAGGAAAGCCCCACATATTCATGTGTAAACAATTGGAGAAAAATAACAGCACTGTAGCCCGCATTGTCAGTAATGGCTTACGAGGGCAGGATAAGATAGGTATAAGAAATGTTTGTTGTTGGTGACAGACCGAGATGCCTATATATTAAAACCTGGAGCAACCCTGAAATCTTAGTATGATCGATTGCAACTGGCCTACACCGTCTAGCAGAGAAAGTCAGAAATAATTTTCCTGGTGTTTCATTTCATCTGTTAAGAATGTGTTTTTCAAAGCTCTTACATGCTTTCAGCCTTTTAAAGAAATAGCTGTAAGCATTCCCCTCCCACCTGAACACATACATACACGTTGCTGCACCTGGCTCTTGGCAGTTTTATTTTCTGCCGAACACTACCAAAATATCAAAGAGGTAGTGGACATATTCGGATTTAGTGAAACAGCCTCTATTGAAAAAGCCAAAACGGAGTAATGGGGATGTTGCATCCTTGGCATTTTTAAGAGCTCACTTCCAACGTCTAACTGTTGCAATTTAGCACCTGCAGCTAGCATCTTTACCACCGAAAGATGCTGTAGATGTGATAACCGACGTGCAGCTATATGTTGAAGGAAAGACCTGGTTCAGTGGGTACAGACGCTTCACTAAACTAACGAATATTCTTCTGAGGTATCCCGGATATAAAGATATGCAGAAAGTGTTCGCAATTATTCAGGAGCAGAAGTTCTAAGGTGGATTTATTTCGGGCCACGTGCAATTGCGTCGATGAAATATGCTCCAGTAACAATTTGTGCTGTAGAGATATAGTTCTTAGCCTACAAAAATGCACTGAGGGGCAACAGAGAAGGTATCAGTCTGAAAAACTTAGAAATGTTGTTAATTGTGAACTGAATACGTAATAAAACATTTCTTGTTAGTTGTAGCATTAGGCCACGAATTGTCACATGCAACTCCTCACTTCCAGTAGCGCGTGTTTTTATGTGAGTGACACATGAAAGGAATTTCTCAGTAAAAGTCTTTTTGTTAAAATACCGTCAAAAGAGAAAATAATTGTAACACGGGTAAAAATCTCAGATTTTTACGCTTTCTTTCGACTGTTGCTATAAGGAATAGTTAACTGTTTATTTTTCACAAAGAGCTATAAAAACAGGTGTCAAAAGTGTACTAAAGTTTTCTATGTTAATACTAGCTGCACCTGGACACGTGTGGCTGTAGCTGAGTCTGCTTAAACGGAAAGGAAAGAAAAGAGAGAGCACACGTTTTTACAAGATAGTATGAATGGGAACTGCATATACGTCCTAATCTTCTACCCTCCTGTATCTGCCCTCCTTCTTTTCCCCCTCTCTTTGTTCATCTACTCCTCCTCCTCCCCCCTTCCCACCCTCTCTCTCCATAGTCTCCATCTGTCCATCTTCTCCTCCGCTTTGCCCCTCTCTTTGTCATTCCTCGCCTTTCCGCTCTCTGTGTCAATTTCCTTCCACCCCTCTGTCTATCTGTTATTGCCCCATCTCTCCGACCTTGAGCCTTGATTATTGTTATTGGAAACTCAGTTTTCGTAGACTGAATGTTTAATGGCGTATCGTTTAAAATCTGAAGTTAATCGGTCAAGTACTGTTCGAGATTTTTGCAAACAACGCTCTACTAATGTATATCACAATTTTATATATACTTACTTACTTACTTATCGCGAATGGACCCAGAAGGATCACGCAAAGCTTTCTGACGTCGTTTCTTCCATACTTATTTCATTCGTTCTCCATGTTTTCTTTTTCTTTCTTCTGTCCATTTTGTTCCTGGTCTCTTTAGTGCTTCCTTCTCCGACAATACATTCCACTTTTCCACCTTATTACTAAAAGTTTTTCTATCTTTGACATCTTTAAGTTCAATATTTGCTTTTTGTAAATCTAATTTTACTTGGCTAATCCATGGTGTTGTTGATTTGACTTTTTCTATGTAAGTGAGAATTCTGTTGATGAGTCGTGTGGGGGGAAGTCTAGTGACATGTCCATAAAATTTTAATCTTCGCCTTCTTATGTCTGCTGCCAGGTTTGATATAGTTTTTGTGGTTCTTCTTGATTGTATCCGGTATCCTTCTTCTGTTAATTTTGGACCTAAAATCTTTCTCATAATTTTTCGTTCTTCTTTTAGTATTTTTTCTAAATCACATTTTGTGTGGAGTGTGAGCGTTTCACTAGCATATAGTGCTGCTGGCTTAATTACTGCGCAGTAGTGTCTGATTTTTGTGTTCGAGGAGATGCATTTTTTATTGTATATTTCATGTGTCATACCATATGCTCTCTTCATTTTCTGTTGTCTGATCTTCTGTGCAACTTTCTCTCCTCCGGTTGGCTCCAAAATTTCACCTAGGTATTTAAAATGTTTTACTCTATTTATTTTTCCATATTTTGTGTTCAAACTGTGTATATGGAATTTTGTACAGAAAATTTCTGTCTTTTGAAACGAAATTTGTAAACCTACTTTATCCGCGCATTCCTTAAGGATCTCTATTTGTTTGGTGGCGATTTCTTCATCATCTGCAAGTATGGCCAAATCGTCCGCGAATGCTAAACAAGATATCTCCACGTTGTCTTTGATTCTACCAAGATGGATTGGTTTCCAGTAAGATTGATTTTTTAATTCTTTTTCCCATTCCTTAATGACTTTATCCAGGACTATATTAAACAAAAGTGGAGATAGCCCGTCACCTTGACGTACTCCAGTTTTTATGAGAAAAGGTTCAGAGATTTCTCCCCTGAATTTAACTTTAGATACAGTGTCTGTCAGTGATTCTTTGATAAGCCTTAGTGTTTTGGAGTCAAGTCCAAGTTCCTCTAAAATGTTAAACAAAGATTGCCGATCAATTGAGTCATAGGCTTTCTTAAAATCTACAAATGTACAAATTATGGGGGCATTTCTAATTGCTTTGTGTTTTAATATTGCCTTTAAATTAAATATTTGTTCTATGCATGAGCGACCGGGGCGGAAGCCTGCTTGATAATCACCAATTTGGCATTCCAGCTGCTCTTGTGTTCTTTTCAGCAGGCATGTTGAGAGAATTTTGTAGGTGACTTGTAAAAGTGAGATTCCCCTGTAGTTATTGACATTTGTTCTGTCTCCTTTTTTATGTAACGGGTGAATAAGGGCACATTTCCACTCCTCTGGTAATTTTTCTGTTTCCCATATTTTTGTTATTATTTTTGTGAGCTCTTGCAACGTCTTTGGTCCTAGGTTTTTTAATAGCTCTGCAACAATGCCATCTTCGCCAGATGTTCTATTATTTTTTAAGTTTTTAATGTGACATTTGATTTCTTCCTGTGTTGGTGGTAATGAATCCGGTTGAGCGTTGGCACAGATTCCTTTGGGAAACCTTAAACTAGGTTCGGGGCAATTTAGTAGGTTAGAAAAATATTGAGCCAATACTTGACAGTTTTCCTGGTTTGTTAGGGCTAATTTACCATCTGGTTTTCTGAAACATAAATTTTGAGGGATATATCCTCGTATTTTATCTGCGAAAGTTCTGTAGAAGTCTCTTGTATTATAGTTTTGGAAATTTTCTTCTATGGCATCCAGTTGTGCCTTTGTGTACTTCCTTTTTGCTTGCCTAATAGATTTTGAAACCTGCTTTTTAACCTCGTTAAATAAATGTAGACTTTCTTGTTATTTTTTACTGTTATATTCTTGAAATGCCTTTTTTCTCCTTTCCAATGCATTTTCACAGTCCGAATCCCACCAAGGGTGTTTGAATATCTTTTTCAAGGGAATAGTTTCCTTAGCTATTCGCGTGATTTTAGAATGAAATTCTTCCCATGTGTTTGTCTTTTCCTTCTCCCATTCTTCTTTTACTTTAGATTCTTTAATCTTCTTGGTGTCATATTTCTGTATTTCTGTTTTCTTCTGATGACTTCTTCGTGCTGTAAACTTGATTTTAATTCTAGTTAGGTAATGGTCTGAATCAATGTTTGCTCCTCTGCGTACTTGGACGTCGTAAATTTCTTTTTGTACTGGGTATGAAATCGCCACATGATCTATTTGAAACTCGCCAATTTGTTGTATAGGAGATCTCCATGTCTTTTGTTTTCTTGGACATTTTCTTAGAGATGTTGACATTATCTTCAGGTTATTCTGCTTACATAGTTCGACGAGCCTTGTACCATTTTTATTGGTAAATTTATGTGCAGGATATTTGCCTACGGTTTTTTGGTGGATTTTCTCTCTACCCATTTGGGCATTAAAATCGCCGAGTAGAACTTTTGTATCATCTTTTGGAATCCTGGCCATTATATTCTCCAAATTTTCCCAGAACTTTTCTGTTTCTATGGGGTTTTTCTTGTTGTCTCCGTTTGTGGGAGCATGAACATTAACCATTGTGTATGTTTTGTTGGCACATTGTAAGCGCATCGTCATTATCCTATTATTTACGGGAGTAACTTCCTTGATGGAGCTGAGCACGCTCTTGTGTATGATAAACGCCATCCCGAGATGGGGGGCTCCTCTTCCGATTCGTTTATCCGTCTTGCTCTTAAAGATGCGATAGTTGCCATAATCTGATGTTTCTTCATCTGTAAAACGTATCTCCTGTAAAGCTAGTATTACTATCTTTTGCTTTTCAAGTTCTGTTGTAAGGTTTAGAAGTTTTCCTGGTTGGATTAATGTATTTATGTTAAAGGTTCCAATGTATGTAGGTGTTTTAAGTGGAAGTTTGCCAGAGAGCTCCGACTTTCTCTGATGTAATCGTGTAAGTCCAGGTTCCCCAGAATCCGAATTCCTGGTTGCCATCTGTTGATGGGTGGATTGGTTACCACCTGGGGTAATGTTGTTATTACTTGCACCAGTCATACTTGCTTGTAATCAAGTTGGTCCAGTGTTTCCACTGGGTGTTTAGAACCAGGGATTGTTAGTTCCTGGAGCATTATGACCAGCCGCACATTGTGTGAACAGACGCTGACCAGGATGCCGATGGTTCCCACTTCAGACGCGTCCTGGATTTGGGTGTTGACGGTGCTTATTGTAATGGCGGCACTTACTCGCCATGACACAGCAACGTCTTCGGGTTCTGTGGTTTTTGATTGAGTGTGACCCTTGCCAAAAGTCACACTCCCACACCCTCGTGATGCTGCCGCCTCGGTCCGGGACTGCTTATTTGGGTTTCCCCTTATTCGCAGCTGTCCACCATATCTGATGGATCGTTCGCTATCCGCCACCTGCGACCCGCCCTGTACCTGAGGCTCGGATAGGGACAATTTTATATATATATATATATATATATATATATATATATATATATATATATATCCGCCACCTGCGACCCGCCCTGTACCTGAGGCTCGGATAGGGACAATTTTATATATATATATATATATATATATATATATATATATATATATATATATGCGACCCGCCCTGTACCTGAGGCTCGGATAGGGACAATTTTATATATATATATATATATATATATATAAAATTGTCCCTATCCGAGCCTCAGGTACAGGGCGGGTCGCAGGTGGCGGATAGCGAACGATCCATCAGATATGGTGGACAGCTGCGAATAAGGGGAAACCCAAATAAGCAGTCCCGGACCGAGGCGGCAGCATCACGAGGGTGTGGGAGTGTGACTTTTGGCAAGGGTCACACTCATTCATATATATATATATATATATATATATATATATATATATATATATATATATATAGGGTGGTCCATTGATCATGACCGGGCCACATATTTCACGAATAGGTGTCAAACGACAAAACTACAAAGAACGAAACTTGTCTAGCTTGAAGGGGGAAACCAGATGGCGCTATGGTTGGCCCGCTAGATGGCGCTGCCATAGGTCAAACGGATATCACCTCCGTTTTTTAAATATGAACCCCCATTTTCTTTATTACATATTCGTGTAGTACGTAAAGAAATGTGAATGTTTTAGTTGGACCACTTTTTTCGCTTTGTGATAGATGGCGCTGTAATAGTCACAAAGTTATGGCTCGTAATTTTAGACAAACAGTTGGTAACAGGCAGGTTTTTTAAATTAAAATACAGAACGTAGGTACGTTTGAACATTTTATTTCGGTTTTCCAACTGTGATACATGTACCAGAATGAGATTTTCACTCTGCAGCGGAGTGTGCGCTGATATGAAACTTCCTGACAGATTAAAACTGTGTGCCCGGCCGAGACTCGAACTCGGGACCTTTGCCTTTCGCGGGCAAGTGCTTTACCATCTGAGCTACCGAAGCACGACTCACACCCGGTACTCACAGCTTTCAGGAGTGCTAGTTCTGCAAGGTTCGCAGGAGAGCTTCTGTAAAGTTTGGAAGGTAGGAGACGAGATACTGGCAGAAGTAAAGCTGTGAGTACCGGGCGCGAGTCGTGCTTCGGTAGCTCAGATGGTAGAGAACTTGCCCGCGAAAGGCAAAGGTCCAGAGTTCGAGTCTCGGTCGGGCACACAGTTTTAATCTGTCAGGAAGTTTCATATCAGCGCACACCCCACTGCAGAATGAAAATCTCATTCTGGAAACATCCCCCAAGCTGTGTCTAAGCCATGTCTCCGCAGTATCCTTTCTTTCAGGAGTGCTAGTTCTGCAAGGTTCGCAGGAGAGCTTCTGTAAAGTTTGGAAGGTAGGAGACGAGATACTGGCAGAAGTAAAGCTGTGAGTACCGGGCGTGAGTCGTGCTTCGGTAGCTCAGACGGTAGAGCACTTGCCCGCGAAAGGCAAAGGTCCCGAGTTCGAGTCTCGGTCGGGCACACAGTTTTAATCTGTCAGGAAGTTTGTGATACATGTACCTTTGCGAGCTTATCATTTCTGAGAACGCATGCTGTTAAAACGTGATTACCTGTAAATACCACATTAATGCAATAAATCCTCAAAATGATGTCCGTCAACCTCAATGCATTTGGCAATACGTGTAACGACATTCCTCTCAACAGAGAGTGGTTCACCTTCCGTAATTTTCGCACATGCATTGACAATGCGCTGACGCATGTTGTCAGGCGTTGTCGGTGGATAACGACAGCAAATATCCTTCAACTTTCCCCACAGAAAGAAATCCGTGGACGTCAGATTCGGTGAACGTGCGGGCTATGGTATGGTGCTTCGACGACCAATCCACCTGTCATGAAATATGGTATTCAATACCGCTTCAACCGCACGCGAGCTACGTGTCGGACATCGATCATGTTGGAAGTACATCGCCATTCTGTCATGCAGTGAAACATCTTGTAGTAACATCGGTAGAACATTACGTAGGAAATCAGCATACATTGCACCATTTAGACTGCCATCGATAAAATGGGGGCGAATTATCCTTCCTCCCATAATGCCGCATCATACATTAACCCGCCAAGGTCGCTGATGTTCCACTTGTCGCAGCCATCGTGGATTTTACGTTGGCCAATATTGCATATGATGTCGGTTTACGTTACCGTTGTTGGTGAATGACACTTCGTCGCTAAATAGAACGCGTGCAAAAAATCTGTCATTGTCCCCTAATTTCTCTTGTGCCCAGTGGCACAACTGTACACGACGTTCAAAGTCGTCGCCATGCAATTCCTGGTGCATAGAAATACGGTACGAGTGCAATCGATGTTGATGTAGCATTCTCAACACCAACGTTTTTGAGATTCCCGATTCTCGCGAAATTTGTCTTCTACTGATGTGCGGATTAGCCGCAACAGCAGCTAAAACACCTACTTGGGTATCATCATTTGTTGCAGGTCGTGGTTGACGTTTAACCTGTGGCTGAACACTTCCTGTTTCATTAAATAACATATCTATCCGGCGAACGGTCCGGACATTTGGATGATGTCGTCCACGATACCGAGCAGCATACATAGCACACGTCCGTTCGGCATTTTGATCACAATAGCCATACATCAACACGATATCGACCTTTTCCACAATTGGTAAACAGTCCATTTTAACACGGGTAATGTATCATTAAGCAAATACCGTCCGCACTGGCGGAATGTTACGTGATACCACGTACTTATACGTTTGTCTCTATTACAGCGCCATCTATCACAAAGCAAAAAAGCGGTCCAACTAAAACATTCGTATTTCTTTACGTACTACACGAATATGTAATAAAAATGGGGGTTCCTATTTAAAAAAAACGCAGTTGATATCCGTTTGACCTACGGCAGCGCCATCTAGCGGATCAACCATAGCGCCATCTGCAATATCAAGTAAGGGAAATCCTGCTTCCCGTAGCCCTATTACACGACCTAGTTTCAGTTGAGTCCCATAGTGCTCAGAGCCATTTTGAACACGACCTAGTTCAAACTCAGTGAGGTATTGCTAATGGCGTCTATGGCGCATCGTACTGCATTTACAGCAGCAATGTGAGCAGCAGTTGGTACCGCAGTGACACAACGAACTGTTAAAAATCGGTTACTTCAAGGACAGAGCACTGAAAGACCTAAGTCGAAAAAAAGGCCTCTGTCAAACTCTTCACGCAGTATCATATCTCCCATTTCATCTTCATCTACATCCTCTTCCATTTCCATAATATTGTTTTCAAGAACATCGCCCTTGTATAGGTCCTCTATACACTCCTCCCAACTTTTTGCTTTCCCTTCTTTGCTTAGAAGCTTTTGATATTCAAACAAGTGGTTCTCTTTTCTCCAAAGAACTCTTTAATTTTCCTGTATGTAGTATCTGTCTAACCCCTAGTGATATATGACTCTACATACTTACATTTGTTCTCTAGCCATCCCTGCTTTGCAATTTTGCACTTCCTGTCGATCTCACTTTTGAGACGTTTGTATTCCTTTTCGTCTGCTTCATTTGCTGCGTTTTTATATTTTCTCCTTTCATCAATTAAATTCAATGTATCTTAACAGGTTTTTTGTAGTGGCCATTTTCGCAGAAGCTGTATATGAATTACAGTTGTTTGAAAGAAAATGCCTTTTTTGCTTGCTGCACTGAAGATGCCTTGTAAAAAAGGCGAAACGCGTCTGGGTGCATAAACAAAAATAAAAATTTTGATGTGCATCATGCAAAAAAGGCATTTTCTTTGAAACAACTGCAATTTATCAATGTATGTTCTGTTACCCAAGGATTTCTACTATCCCTCGCCTTTTTAACCTACTTGAACCTCTGCGGTCTTCACTATTTCGTCCCTCAAAACTACCCATTCTTCTTCTACTGTATTTATTTCCCTCGTTTTTGTCAGTCATTTCCTAGCCCTCTTTCTAAAACTTTCTACTACCTCTGATCCTTTCATTTAATCCAGGTCCCATCTCCTTAAGTTCCCACCTTTTTTTAGATTATTCAATTTTAATATACAGCTCATAATCAACAGATTGTGGTCAGAGTCCACATCTGCCCCTGGAAATGTCTTACAATTAAAGCCTTGGTTCCTAAATCTCTGTCTTACCATTATATAATCCATCTGAAACCTTCTAGTGTCTCCAGGCCTCTTCCACGGATACAACCTTCTTTCATGATTCTTAAACCAAGTGTTAGCTATGATTAAGTTATGCTCTGTGCAAAATTCTACCAGGCGGCTTCCTCTTTCATTCCTTACCCTCAGTCCATATTCACTTACTACTTTTCCTTCTCTTCCTTTTCCTATTATAGAATTCCAGTCACCCATGACTATTAAATATTCGCCTCCCTTCACTATCTGAATAATGTCTTTTATCTCATCATACATTTCATCAATCTCTTCGTCATCTGCGGAGCTAGTTGGCGTATAATCTTGTACTACTGTTGTAGACGTGGGCTTCGTGTCTATCTTTGCTACAATAATGAGTTCACTACGCTGTTTGTAGTTGTTTACCCACGCATCTATTTTTTATTCATTATTAATCATTACCAGTATCATTATTTACATATTATATAGAAATTTAAATACCATATGACGCTCCAGTAGATTTATAAAAACAAGCGCGTATTCGAACGCAACGTTGTGTGAAAATTTCAAGTTAATTGGCCAGCAACTTTTCGAATTTTGCGAGCACAAACATGTGTATGCTGAATTTGTACACTATGTGATCGCCGTGCGGTTAAAGGCGCTGCAGTCTGGAACCGCAAGACCGCTACGGTCGCAGGTTCGAATCCTGCCTCGGGCATGGATGTTTGTGATGTCCTTAGGTTAGTTAGGTTTAACTAGTTCTAAGTTCTAGGGGACTAATGACCTCAGCAGTTGAGTCCCATAGTGCTCAGAGCCATTTGAACCATTTGAACCACTATGTGATCGAAAGTATCGACATATCCCGAAAAACTTACGTTTTTCACATCAGGAGCATTGTGCTACCACCTACTGCCAGGTACTCGATGTCAGCGACCTCAGTAGTCATTAGACATAGTGAGAGAGCAGAATGGGGCCCTCCGAGGAACTCAAGGACTTCGAACGTGGTCACATGATTGGGTGTCACTTCTGTCATACGTCTGTACACGAGATTTCCACACTCCTAAACATCCCTAGGTCCACTGTTTCCTATGTGATAGTAAAGTGGAAACGTGAAAGGACACGTATAGCACAAAAGCGTACAGGCCGACATCGTCTGCTGACTGACAGAGACCGCCAACAGAAGAGGTTCGTAATGTGTAATAGGCAGACATCTATCCAGGCCGTCACGCAGAAATTCCAAACTGCAACAGGATTCACTGCGAGCACTATGATAGTTAGGCGGGAGGTGAGAAAATTTGGATTTCATGGTCGAGTGGCTGAACATAAGCCACACGTCACGCCGGTAAATGGCAAACGACGCCTCGCTTGGTGTTAGGAGCTTATACATTAGACGATTGAACAGTGGAAATACGTTGATTGGAGCGAGGATTCACGGTAGAAAATGTGGCGATCCGGTGGCATGGTGTGAGTATGGCGCATGTGAATAAGGCGAATGTCCGGTGAACGTCATCTGCTAATGTGTGTAGTGCCTACAGTAAAATTCGGAGGCGGTGGTGTTATGGTGTGGGTCGTGTTTTTCATGGAGGGGGCTTGCACCCCTTATTGTTTTGCGTGACACTGTCACAGCACAGGCCTACACTGATGTTTTAAGCATCTTCTTCTTCCCACTGTTGAAGAGAAATTCGGGGATGACGATTGTATCTTTCAAAACGATCGAGCACCTGTTCATAATTTACGGCCTGTGGTTACACTACAATAACATCCCTGTAATGGACTGGCCTGCACAGAATCCTAACCTGAATCCTATAAAACACCTTTGGGAAAATTTGGAAAGCCGACTTCGTGCCAGGCATCACCGACCGACATCGATACCTCTCCTCAGTGCAGCACTCAGTGAAGAATGGGCTGCCATTCCCCAAGAAACCTTCCAACACCTGATTGAACGTGTGCCCGGGAGAGTGGAAGCTGTCATCAAGGCTTAGGGTTGGCCAGCACGATACTGAGCTCCAGCATTGCCGATGGCGAGCGAAACGAACTTGTAAGCAATTTTCAGCCAGGTGTCCGGATACTTTTGATCACATAGTGTAAAGACTCCAAACTGGCTAAAACAGTTTGTTTAAATCTTAAAAACAGGTATGACAGAATATAAAGGCTAAAATTCATTTTATAGAGATGTAACAATCCAAAATCGGAGCACTGGTGACTACACATATGCATAGCTCACAAGAAATTGTATCTTAGACGCTGATAACACCTGTTTGAGAATGTACCCAACGATGGCGACTTTGTACCCGCAGAACCCTGATGGGAAAATTTAGATACACTGGACTCGAGGTCGTCAGCGCAACTGCTATGCTGGCTTCGCTGTGTGTCTCCAAAGACCCCAACACAAGCGACGGGTTGCGACAATTCGTCGCCAGGTCACGCGATCTGTCCGCAGGTCGCACTTGTGTGGGCAAATCGCAGATCGCAGCGGTTGATCGATCTCAGATCGCTCGGAATGCTCATGCAGTCTTATGAATCGCAAGCGACGTGTGGAAATACACGGCTCCCTCGCTCTGAGTCGTTTGTCTGGATATTAAGGGTCGTGTATAGTTTCGGTTTGATTTCACTGCGTCCGCGTGGAGGAAGAACCTTAGGTTAGAATCTATAGTCCTTCAGAGAACAGGAACCGCTCTGAAAACTGTAGTTGAAAAGTTACTTTTCACTTATATTAATAAAAATATAAAATCACTGACAGTGATTAACATTTTGAAGCATGTGTTATAGAGATAGAAATTTATGAGAAGTTTATAACAATAGCCACTACATACAGAAGATTTTGAGTTACTTATGAAATTACAGGCTTTATTAAAGTTTTTAACTTCTAAATAGAATGAAGTAATCGGAAGTGCACGACTTAATTGAAATGCTTAGCGCAAAGCAATTCTACAGCTGCTGGTATTTAAGTTCATTGCCTACATACGAGGGTTGGAACTTCAATAATGAAAACTATTTATTTACAAGTCGTACAAAATAGACACGTATTTCAAACTTTTACTGACATCCAGAGTAGTCACCGACATTGTGTATAACCCGTTGTCAGCGATGCGGAAGTCGCAGGATTGTCTTAGCAGTGCCAGTTGTGTTGGTATGTCGAGCGGCGCGGTCTATTGCCCGACGAATTTGTAATAGTTCTCAAGCGAATGCCGTGAAGTGTTTGCTTCAGTTTAGAAATCGAGCTGAACTCACGAAGGCTTAAGTCAGGGGAGTGCAGTAGGTGGTGCAGCACTTAGCAGCCCCATCAGTCAAACAAATCAGTAACAGCTTGCACTGTACGTACTTGAGCATTGTCCTGCAAAATGATGGTCAGGTCCTGCAGAAAGTGTCATCACCTCTGTCTCTATGCTGTTCATTTTTGGAATACAACCTACGACCAGGTTCAGAACTGCTACAAATTCGTTGTACCATAGACCGCGCCGCTCGAACTGTTAACACACCTGGCACTGCTAAAAGTACCCAACGACTTCCACATCGCTGGCAACGGGTTGTACACAATGCTGGTGACTACTTTTAAGGTCAGTAAAACTTTGAAACACGTATATATTTTGTACAAGCTGTTAATAAATAGTTGCCACTATTAAAGTTGCAGCCCTCGTAAACAACTTGCAACAAGAGTTTTAGAAGCCTGCAGTGCCGAATTTGATAATATCTCTATAGACACACCGAGATTTCAAAAAGACTACGTAAATACTTGTAGTTAAACGAACAGATTACTAAACAGAAAAATTAAGGACTTGAAGAAGTATTTTCTGGATGTTGTTGTTGTTGTTGTTGTTGTGGTCTTCAGTCCTGAGACTGGTTTGATGCAGCTCTCCATGCTACTCTATCCTGTGCAAGCTTCTTCATCTCCCAGTACCTACTGCAACCTACATCCTTCTGAATCTGCTTAGTGTATTCATCTCTTGGTCTCCCCCTACGATTTTTACCCTCCACGCTGCCCTCCAATACTAAATTGGTGATCCCTTGATGCCTCAGAACATGTCCTACCAACCGATCCCTTCTTCTGGTCAAGTAGTGCCACAAACTCCTCTTCTCCCCAATCCTATTCAGTACCTCCTCATTAGTTATGTGATCTACCCATCTAATATTCAGCATTCTTCTGTAGCACCACATTTCGAAAGCTTCTATTCTCTTCTTGTCCAAACTATTTACCATCCATGTTTCACTTCCATACATGGCTACACTCCATACAAATACTTTCAGAAATGACTTCCTGACACTTAAATCTATACTCGATGTTAACAAATTTCTCTTCTTCAGAAACGCTTTCCTTGCCATTGCCAGTCTACATTTTATATCCTCTCTACTTCGACCATCATCAGTTATTTTGCTCCCCAAATAGCAAAACTCCTTTACTACTTTAAGTGTCTCATTTCCTAATCTAATACCCTCAACATCGCCCGACTTACTTCGACTAGATTCCATTATCCTCGTTTTGCTTTTGTTGATGTTCATCTTATAACCTCCCTTCAAGACACCATCCATTCCGTTCAACTGCTCTTCCAAGTCCTTTGCTGTCTCTGACAGAATTACAATGTCATCGGCGAACCTCAAAGTTTTTCTTTCTTCTCCATGGATTTTAATACCTACTCCGAATTTTTCTTTTGTTTCCTTTACTGCTTACTCAATATACAGATTGAATAACATCGGGGAGAGGCTACAACCCTGTCTTACTTCCTTCCCAACCACTGCTTCCCTTTCATGTCCCTCGACTCTTATAACTGCCATCTGGTTTCTGTACAAATTGTAAATAGCCTTTCGCTCCCTGTATTTTACCCCTGCCACCTTTAGAATTTGAAAGAGAGTATTCCAGTCAACATTGTCAAAAGCTTTCTCTAAGTCCACAAATGCTAGAAACGTAGGTTTGCCTTTCCTTAATCTTTCTTCTAAGATAAGTCGTAAGGTCAGTATTGCCTCACGTGTTCCAGTATTTCTACGGAATCCAAACTGATCTTCCCCGAGGTCGGCTTCTACTAGTTTTTCCATTCGTCTGTAAAGAATTCGTGTTAGTATTTTGCAGCTGTGGCTTATTAAACTGATTGTTCGGTAATTCTCACATTTTCTGGATACTGACGAGAAACTTGTACGTAACACACTTGGTGTCAATGAAAAATGTAACATAGCTTACTGTTATGTAGGAAAACGTTTCCAAACGAATTTCATAAATTGCACTCCCAAGTCTTTTATTTTATTTCTTTATTTACTTATTGCCAGATTTAGTGGACGAAAGAAGTTCAGTTCACACTGCTGCTAAACGTAGCAGTTAATTTTCCATAGCAGACCTTCACATCATTGACATTCAAATGCTAACTGAAATTGCTTGGTAAATCGCTCGTGTGTGGCGGAGTCGGCCTGAGCGAACGAATGCATGCGCTGGCGATGTGCTGTGAGTGAGAACCTTCAAAAGAGAGCATGAGAATAAGAGAAAAACAGGATGAATGTGGATACATGCAAATAATCATTGTCACTTGCCTCATTCACTGACGAAACAGGCTGGAAGTGGCAAATACTTGTGCAGAGTTCGCTCCGCCATACAGTGTGCACTGGTTTGCTCAGCTGCTTGTTACCACGTCTCCCTGTGCTCTACGAAACATTCAACAACACTCTGTACTTCTCCAACACTGCTAGGTAAAACTTTTCCTTAGCGGTATCTTTCAATGTCTTTTCCTCATCGGACTTTTAGTAGCTATGTCTCTAAACTATTTTCCGTTTTGTTTATGTTTTAGCGAACAATGGTGTCATTTAGCAATATGGTGAGTCAGTTTTTCCTATTAGGCCTACAGTTATTTTCATTTAGTTTAATATTTGTGACGTTAATTTTCGTTCCGACTATAACAACTTTACTTCTTGTGACTGAAGCTCTTTGCTTGTCGGCATTTAGTTCCTAATGTCTAATAAGGAAATGTGGCTTCGAGAAAACACAGTTTTTCTTGTTTTCATACCAAAACTGGTTTCCAAGAAGTTTCTTCATCTTGATTTGGTTAGTTTAATCTCTGTTAAATAACATGTAAATGATTTATGCATTATGATACAAATCAATTTTTGAGGCTATACTATTTACATTAATGAAAGTACCGACAGAAGTACTAATAGGATAATAAATATTTACCATAGTATCATGTTGGTATTCACTTAGCTGTCTGATATTTGCAACAAAGCTTTAATAAATGCCTTCCAATATGTCACCAGCAATTAGTAAGCGTTTACGTAATTCGCTAAATTTAACGCCACATATGAAATTATCGATATCTTTTTGCCTCACACTACAGTCATTATGTTACGTTCCGTTACAAACAAAGGTTCGGAGTTATAAATAATATTTGACTACAGTTTTTTAGTTTACAGCACTGGTTTACGAAAAATGTGTTGAAGGACACACTGACGAGTTTTGGGAAATGGTGGGTGGGAAGGTGGCTTGTCTATAAATGTGTGTACTTATTGTTTGTAAATGTCGCGTTTTCTTGCCTCTCATGTTGGTTGACTGGACCTTCCTAACACAAACTGTGTTTGTGTGATATTCGCTTGTTCCGCCATTTTGTTCTGTCAGTTCTAGGCGGGAGATCTGAATTTTGCAGTGACTCTGGGTTTTGCGGAATTGTGTGTGTGTGTCCTGATCTAGTGATAGTTCTTTCAGAGATGGGAACGTCGTTCTCATTTGATTGTTTGCTTTGTTTGTTTGTTTCCCTACCTGAGCACGTGCGCCCGTGTGTGTATTATGTCTCTTGATCTATTGATCATTCTTTTAGAGAGGGAACAGCGCAATGCATAGTGGTGTGTGTGTTCATTCATTACTTCTTTTCCTCTCACTATGGCTTTTTGTATACTGTCATTTTCTTTTATTACAAGTTTCTGAGGAGGACTGTTGCTGCATTTAAGAATTTTGAACTCAGTGTTTACGCCTGTTGGTCTTTGGTTTTTCTCCATAAGATGATCAGCAAATGTGAAATGACTACTGTTACTCTTAAATGCCTTTCTGAGTACATTGTATTTGATGTTGAAATTTCTGCTTGTTTGCCCAAAATAAATTGAGTTGCAGTATTGACGCATGAGTTGATACATCCCATATGTGTTGTGTGTGCTTGTGTTCTGTGTTTTTATGATCTGCGTTCCTGTGTTTCTGTGATCGTGTTGATCGGTTTGTTCCTGCTTGTTGGGTGCGATTTTCATTTTTGTTTTTATTTTTTGGTTTAGTTTGTTCATCATATTTGTTTTGTATCCATTTTCAACAGCTGATTGTTTGATTATTATTAACTATTTTTGAAGTTTTTCTCAATGAGGCAAGTTATATTTAATCTGTGAAAGCAGTTTCCTTGTCGGAAAGGGAATGGTTAGATATTTTATGTATGGTTGAGCTGGTGCTTGTGGGTTTTCTGAATATGGAAACTTGTTGGTGGTTATTGTGTCTGTCTGTTGTGATGTCTAACAAATTTAGTACTGAGATTAAAATATTTGAAACCATAATGATGCTCAAACAATGCAGAATAATATACTGGTACGGCTGCGCTGATGACATCATAAGCCTCGTAGATCAAACACCTGAGTCTGTACAGCACCACCACAGTGGTATATACAAATTCAACCACAGAGAAAATTTCCCTTAGAACCAGGAAAGGAGAAACATTTTATTTTGGACAAAGAACGTTCAGCATCAGATAAAATGTACTCACAAGGGCTGTTAAGAGTAACAGCAGTCATTTCACATGTGCAGATCATCTCATGGATAAGGAACACAGACCAACTGACATAAACACAGACTTAAAAAAATTTAAATACAGCCCTCCACAGAAACTTGTAATAAAAGGAAATGACCATAAACAAGAGGCCGTAGTAGGAGGAGAAGAAGTAACGAATGAATACAGATCTCTACGCAATGGAATCCTGTTCTTAGCTGTAAAAGAATTATCAGTAGATAAAGATACGTAAAACACACGCACACACACTCACACTCACACACACACACACACACACACACACACACACACACAAACACACGCAAACAAACAAACAAAGGCACGCACCCTCTATTCTCAGTGTCACTGCAAAACAAGTGAACATCACGCGAATAGTGACAAAGCGTGTGTTAGGAAGCTCTATCCAGCCAATCTGTAGCAGCACAAAAGCGCGAGATCTACAGAAAGTAAGTACACACATTTACATACGAAGTCCACTCCCCACGTCTCCACTCACCATTTTACAAACCTATTCACAGTCAGCATCAAAACATTTGTCGAAAACTAGTACTGTAACCTAAAAAAGCTAGTCAAAGTGCAGAACTGCCAATCTTTGTTTACAACACAACATAATGACACAGGCGCTAGGAAAAAGTCGATAATTTCGTATTTACCCTAAAATTTGGGAAATTCCGTAAGGAGACATTGGTAATAGCTTATTAACAACAAACTACATACTGGAAGGCATTATTTATAGCTATGCTGCAAAATCAGATATCCACGTGAGCATCAATATGTAATACTAAGATAAATATTTTTTTCCTGTTCATATTTCTGCCAGTACTTTTGTTAATGTGGATGCTAATGCATAACTGCATAATGCATAAATTCTTTACATGTTATTTAAAAGAGAATAAATGAACCCACTGAAGATGGAGAAACTTCTGCGGAATATGTTTGGGTATTAAAACCAGAACAACTGCGTTTGCTGAAAGCAGAAGTACGCATCCTTATGAAAAATATTGCTGCTGCTACGCAAGCTTGCCCACTGCTGCATTTCCATTTCTTATTGATGTTACGAGGGTACTTCTACTGTTGTTCATGCATATGTTGCTTCTGTTTTTCTTCTACATATTGTGATACGTTCATTTCATTTTTAATTGTGCTTCATTATTTGTATTTTTAACTGCCTTTCGTGATAATGCTTCGTCTCTGATAGCAACCTCTGAGAATTTCGATCTCGGTTTTTTTAGCTCATCAGGAGCTCAATTCTTAGAATGGTTCTCTTTTGCTTTGGGTCATTAAATTTCTTTCGATTCCTTAACTCGCTTCGCCGGTCATTGTGGCCGAGCGGTTCTAGGCGCTTCAGTCTGGAACAGCGCGACCGCTACGGTCGCAGGATCGAATCCTGCCTCGGGCATGGATGCGTGTGATGTCCTTAGGTTAGTTAGGTTTAAGTAGTTCTAAGTTCTAGGCGACTGATGACCTCAGAGCCATTTGAACCATTCGAACATGAACTCGCTTCTGTCACCTAGAGTGTCTACCAACTCTGATGTTCCGGTTTAGACTCTCGGTGGTATTTCTGTGATCGAATGATTTGAAAAAAGGGTTCACACAGTCTCGCAATACCAAATGCAAAATTCGTATTGACCTAAGTAGTGAAATTGACATTCATGCCGCCGGGATGCTTCTAAATGGAAAGTTATGTATCTGACTGTGTGTTACAAGCCGTTTGCTTTAGTATAGTTGCTTATTACGTGATTCTGCGCTGCACTGGGTTGCAGAGCAGAATATTTATCCACGATAAGCTGTTAAGCAGAAATTTGATTCTGCCATGGGAGTACTTCATGTTCTATGTCGAGTTTTGCTTATCCTTTCCCCAGCACAAGTGAGCACAATTATCGTTTGTTTACAGTTTACGTCACTTCCCGGAGCGCGCAGTATGGAAATTTGCATTTTCCCGGCATCGGACAGCTACTAAGTTGACCGGATCAGTTAACTAATGCAAATTGGAGTTAATATATTGACTAGGCGATTTTGAAGGGCGCTCAGAGTTAGCGGACATTTTAGGAACTCCCATAAAAATATGCAAATTTGCGCTTAATTAACTGAGAGAAAACGTAGCGTTACTTGAGGCAGTAGCGGTCGTGACAGACTGTAAACTGATTTACGCCGAACTTTTAACCGGAGTTTTTAATAGGCTAACATTAGTACGGCGGAGGAGGAGGGGGGCTCGTGGAACAAGTCGCCCTGCTTGGAGGTTTACAGAGCTTGAGTTTAATTTTAATTTCCGTTTTGTTGAGTTGTTCCCACTTATTTACACCGTAATTACGTTAAACTCAAAGAAACCTACGAGGCAGATGAGCGAAGCACTGAGAAAAATTAGTAATACTGTTATTCTCATCTATAAACCATTCATTATTACTAAAAACTTACCTATCAACTGTCTGTAATATCGATTCATTAGAACTGAGACGCAACCAAATTTACGGCCGCCAGATTGTCGTCCTCTGTCACCGTATACGGTAGTGTACTTCATATATCTTTAGTTCTTGCTGTGAAAAACGCGTTTGAAGACGATAAAACAGTGTTGGTCTGTTCGATCGGCGGTCCGTGAAAGCAATTAACTGACAAGAGGACATTCCCAGGTGAACATAAGAGATCTTGATGAAAAATGGTGGGTGTGTAGAGGCGTCAAAGTAATGCAATCCGTGTTTTTTCGTTTTCGCCCAATTTCACTATTACGGGGTTTAACACAACCAAAAAGGTAATTTGGCATATTAGGTTTAGAGGGAATATATTCTAAACCATAGAACATAAAAAAACGTATTTCATATAACAATCTAAATGTAATTAACTTTCCTGAAAACGGTGTAATCAACTTTTTTAACAATTTTAAAATTTTGCAAAATATTCCACCACTGTTAATTAGTTTTGAAAAATATAACTTTTTTTACAACATAAATGAAACAAGCTTTCAAGCTACGTGCTTCCTTGTGCAATTAGCTAGTTTCAGTTAGCTAGTTTCTGAAATACCAATTATGGAAAATAGGCTGGAGTATTCTGAAAATACATCAAAAAAGTTTTGCATCACCTCGGTTCCGAGAGTTCCAAAACCTGTACAGAAAATTGGAATAGAGATCGACGTAAACGTCATTTCCGCCCTTTTTATTGCTCGTGAAACCCACACACAGCATATTGTACCACCATACAGCGAGACTGTCAGAGGTGGTGGTCCAGATTACTGTACACACCGGTACCTCAAATACCCAGTAGCACGTTCTCTTGCATTGATGCACGCCTGTATTCGTCGTGCCATACTATCCACAAGTTCATCAAGGCACTGTAAGTCCAGATTGTCCCACTGCTCAATGGCGATTCGGTGTAGATCCCTCAGAGTGATTGGTGGGTAACGTCGTCCATAAACAGCCCTTTTCAATCTATCACAGGCATGTTCGATAGGGTTCCTGCCTGGAGAATATGCTGACCACTCTAGTCGAGCGATGTCGTTATCCTGAAGAAAGTCATTCAGAAGACGTGCACGACGGGGGCGGGAATTGTCGTCCATGAAGACGACTGCCTCGCCGATATGCTGCCGATATGGTTGCACTATCGGTCGGAGGATGGCATTCACGTATCGTACAGCCGTTACGGCGCCATCCATGACCAGCAGCGGCGTACGTCGGCCCCAAATAATACCATCCCGAAACAGCAGGGAACCTCCACCTTGCTGCACTCGCTGGACAGTTTGTCTAAGGCGCTCAGCCTTACCGGATTGCCTCCAAACACGTCTCTGACGATTGTGTGGTTGAAGGAATATGCGACACTCATCGGTGAAGAGAACGTGATGCCAATCCTGAGGGTCCATTCAGCATGTTGTTGCGCCCATCTGTACCGCGCTGCATGATGTCGTGATTGCAAAGATAGATCTCACCATGGACGTCAGGAGTGAAGTTGTGCATCATGCAGCCTATTGAGCACAGTTTGCGTCGTAACACGACGTCCTGTAGCTGCAAGAAAAGCATTCTTCAACATGGTGGCGTTGCTTTCAGGCTTCCTCCGAGCCATAATTCGTAGGTAGCGGTCATCCAGTGCAGTAGTAGCCCTTGGTCGGCGTGAGCGAGGCATGTCATCGACAGTTCCTGTCTCTCTGTATCTCCTCCATGTCCGAACAACATCGCTTTGGTTCACTGAGAGACGCATAGACACTTCCCTTGTTGAGAGCCCTTCCTGACACAAAGGAACAATGCCGACGCGATCGAACCGCGGTATTGACCGTCTAGGCATGGTTGAATTACAGACAACACGAGCTGTGTACCTCCTTCCTGGTGGAATGACTGGACTGATTGGCTGTCGGACCCCTTCGTCTAATAGATGCTGCTCATGCATGGTTTTATACATCTTTGGGCGGGTTTAGTGACATATCTGTACAGTCAAAGGGACTGTATCTGTGATACAGTATCTTCAGGAGCTCTGGGAATAGGGCTGATGCGAAACTATTTTTGATGTGTGTACCTAATTAAAATATCTGAGCGTTCATTATTATTATAATTATTCATTTTACTTGTTTTTGTTTTACATTTTAAGTTATTATACGTTTCGAATTATTTTCCTTTTTTCTTTTGTTTTTTTCGTTTACCAGTTTGCTTACGCGTATTTTTTCATTGAAAATAATAAGTAGCGTATTATTACGATACAAAATCATTACAATAATGACAATCCGTAAATAAGTGCTTCAAACATAACGTTTCGCTTACACCATGTACAAAATTTCTTCACATAATACACCTGATGGAAAGACAAAATAAAGCAAAATTAGGTAGGATTCTAAAGTTGTGACGGGCGATCCTCTAAGTATCCTGATTATTTTTAGACGTATTCCAGTGCACTGGTAAGCCTTGGCGAAGAGAATTGATTATGAAGTGGTTACAACAGCTTGACTGTATATTGTTTCTCGGGTAGAGATTGACAGTAATCTTTTAGCAGAACTAGATACGAAATTTTTTTACAAAGTTCTTCCAACATCCAATGCCATATATGGCTAACTGCTAAACTGACTCGTCGAGCCGTTTGTGATCACCAGATGAACAAATTCCAAACATCCTGGCAGATTAAAACTGTGTGCTGGACCGAGACTCGAACTCGGGACCTTTGCCTTTCGCGGGCAAGTGCTCTACCAACTTTTTTTTTTTTTTTTATCTGTTTTTTTTTTTTTTTTTTTTTTTTTTTTTTTTTTTTTTTTTTTTTTCCCGACCGAGACTCGAACTCGGGACCTTTGCCTTTCGCGGGCAAGTGCTCTACCAACTTTTTTTTTTTTTTTTTTTTTTTTTTTTTTATATGAAGGAAGGTAGGAGAAACAGAAACCTTTATTATTCACAAAATAAACATAGTACGTCCTGCACACATGATAACTGTTCTGGAAGGATCCTCGCTTCCGTCCTACCATGCAGCATGAAATAACAACAAAATCGAAGTGGGGCCACCTCCGGCACCCTAAAGAAAAGTATGTTGGATATGAAAACAAAATTTGAAATACATCCATTTGATAACTGTTCTAGCGTGAGTTTGTCGTAGGTCGCATACTCGCATAGTGTTCTTAGTCGATCACTTTAACTTGGTCGGTTTCACAACGACAGCACCGCCGCTCATCTTTGCGCACCCGGCACACCCCAGGTATATGGCGGGTCCGCAAAAACCGTGACTAGGAAATTGGCATACCAATCCTTGTACTTTTGTAGCCGTAATAGTGTTGTGTGTTCATCTTGCAAGTATTGCCAGTAATCCAGGACGTTCAGTAAGTTCGTACGTGAGTCTCTATAGATGTAATGGACCGTCATACCTGTGATCCACGCCACCGCGTTCGTCTTATGACGCGGAAAATACGTTTCCTCTGGAAAAAATACTATGTCAGAAGAGACTGCTGTATAGATAGTGCGCCGCATGAACGCAATTATCTTTCGTGCGAGAGTCCAGACAGCCAATGCCTCGCCGCAGACCAGCCGATGATCGTCCGTATCCAGCACGCCGCATTGCTGACACAAGGGCGAATCCGCCAAATGGATTGCGTACTTTTTATCATTTGTAGGGTATTTTCGGTTGACGACAATGTACCATGTTGATCTGACTGATGTAGGTAAGTGGGGGTGGTGGACCGTGCGCCACACCACGTGCCAATTAACAGCTGGATGTTTGCGTTCCATCCTATTCCGGGCGATCTGTCGAAGAAGCAGTTGGTACACGTCCTTCGATGTCGACTGTCGGGTCGTCGGTAAACGCTCTCCAACGTAACTGTGTTCCACGATGAACGTGCGCACATACGTTAAAGGGGGCGATATATGGCCGACACTGACTGGAGGAAGATGCGATGTTGGTACGAGTTCTTCGATGATCGTCCCCGTAAGCGAGTGGTTCCTGTTGCGCCACCGTTTGAGCATAGTATTAATAAACATGGCACGCGCCTTCTCTTGCACGTTCACTAAACCAACGCCCCCCTCTCGCGCTGGGAGGGTAAGCGTGTTGTACTGTACCTTAAAGAGTTGTCCCAGGCACACATAGTACCCAAAAGCCGCCTGAATCCTCATAGCCATCGTACGCGTCAAGGGGAGAAGATGTGTCAGGTGGCACATCATGGGCGCGAGATAAAGGTTGACGAGTAACACTCGCTGCAGCATATCCATCGACCGTAGGGCGTTTAGTCGTACTGCCGTGCGGACTCTGAGTAACAGTCTTCGGTAGTTGTCCGCAGCCGTTCTCGCTGTCTCTTTATGAAAGGTGATACCCAAACAGCGGAGGGTTTCCACCGCAGGTAAGGGCCCTTCCGTTCCCGGTTCTAGTCCACGCCCCACATGCATGAATTGTGATTTTCGGTAGTTGACCACACTTCCAGCTGCCATCCCATACGTCTGTAGCCAATCCAGTGCTGTTTGAGTCTCCCTCTCATTCCGCACGAGGAACACAATATCATCCGCGTATGCTCTGCATTTGAATGATAAATGCCGTAGGGAGATCCCGGTAAGACGGCGGCGAAGGCCTGCGAGGCACGGTTCTAAGGCGATCGCATAAAGGAGGATCGACGAGGGGCAACCCTGTCTCACTGATCTTAAGATCTTAAAATACTCAGTTCTCCCTCCGTTGACCACCATCGCTGATCTGGCGCCGTGCAACAGCCGCATCACAGCATTGGTCAGTAATGGCGAGACACCCATCCTTTTCATCACCGCCGCGAGGTACACATGATCCACGCGATCAAAAGCATGATCGAAATCTACAGCAACCATCGCCCCCCGGAGGCGGCATGCAGCCGCGAGGGCGACGACGTCACGATAGTCTCCCAAGGCTGTGTGGATATTACTGATGCCGCCAAGACAAGTCTGATCGGCATGTATTCGATGCTCCAGCGACTTTTTGATACGACTTCCCAGGATGCGCATGAAGATCTTGTAGTCACTATTAAGGAGGGTCAAGGGGCGATAATCACAAGGCCGTTTGCCACCACGGGGCTTCGGTATCGGTATCATGAGCCCGTCCGTGAATTGAATGTGAACCGGTAGTTCTTGCCGCAGAAGCTCATTAAACATACATAGCCACATCGGTGTCATAATGGTCACGAAGGCACGGTAAAATTCCAACGGGAATCCATCTGGACCTGGGGACTTGTTGCAAGCACCTCGTGTAATCGCTTCCTCCAGCTCTTCACACGTAATTTCAGATAACCCCTCTGCTTCCCCGTTCACACTCGTCGCGTCTGGGATCTCTTCCAGGACGTTCCCCAGCTCCCTCTGACCCTCCCCGTTGCTCGCATAGAATCTGCTAAAATGATCCGTGAACGCCTGTGCTATGCCCCTTTGTGTTGTAAAACGACGGCCATCGCCGAGATCGATCTCATGTATTAAGTTCCTGCGTCGACTTCGTCTTTCCTTTATCACGTAATGCATCGAGGGAACCTCGTTGGGCAGGAAATCCTGCGACCTCGCGCGTATCAACGTACCTGCCATCCTCTGCTTCGCAAGTTGTACCAGCTTCGCCTTAACTCGGTGGACGGCCGTCTGGCGTTCTGGTGTAGGTGGTTGAGCTAACAGTTCCCGGAGAGCCGTAAAGTAAAACTCAGTGGTCGTGCGCTGCCATTGAGAAACCTCCTTCCCGTAACCTATTAACGTCCTCCGTAAAGCTGGCTTCGCGCACTCGATCCACCACTGCAGGATAGAACCGAAAGAATTTCGGCGACGGAGACAGCCATTCCACACGTCCTCCACCATGCGTCGGCATTCTGCATCTCGCAGGTGGGAGACGTTCATCTTCCAATTACCCCTCCGTCTCCATACCTGCTGTCTATCAAGGTTAACCGTACAAATATATGCCTCGTGGTCCGTAAACGCTGTCGGCCATATTTCTGCGTCCACCGTCGACACTGCTAACGCCCTTGAAACGTAGATTCGGTCCAAACGGCCCGCGGAGTGGCTAGTAAAAAAAGTATATCCTGGTCGGTTGCGATACTTCAGGTCCCATGTATCGACTAAGTCCATCCCGTTGACCAGCTCCCTAAGTTCTGGGCTAGTAGTATAGTTAGGTTGTTGGTCCTTTCTGTCAAGCACACAATTAAAATCTCCGCCGAGTATGCAACCATCGTATCGTCCCTGGAACAACGGGGCAACCTCATGGGCGTAAAAATCTGCTCTGTCCCTTCTCTTATCCGAGCCTGACGGTGCGTATATGTTAATCAAACGTATTCCTCCTATGGTCACGGCCGTACCACGGGCAGAAGGCAGATACTCTACTTCGTCTGCACGTATCCCTTCCTTTAATAATATAGCTGTGCCAACGCCTCTCTCGTCACACGGGGAACAGTAAACGTCGTAACCGTAAAAGTCCGAGGGGGGAAGCACCCGAACTTCTTGTAATAGTGCGATGTCTAAATCCGCAGCCTTTATCATGTCACTGAGCATCTTGATTTTTACCGGCGTCCCAATGCTATTGATGTTAACAGACCCTATCCGATAAGCTTGTTGCATGGCGGTCTACGTAGATAGGGTACCGTACGGTCGCTAATATTGCCGTACATAGGCTGCTGTCGGACTAACGTCCCCCGCCGTCCCCTCATATGGTCTGCCATTATTCCGTGCACTCTGCCGATCTTACACCGGGAGAGTGCGTGGGAGCAGTTCCTCCGGCATCATCTGTCCCCCACGGGGGTGGCTCTTCTGACCAGTCCCCTAGTGTCCCATCGTTGTCGTGCGGTGCAGGCGACGTAGCCTCCTCAGTAGCCTGTTGCCGTCTATTGAGCTCCTTCGCTGTGTCTGGAGCATCATCAGCGGTAGGTCGTGCCGCCGTCCCGGTGGCCACCGTTGCATCCACACGAGGCAGTTCTTCAGTATCCATGGTCGCCTGTTCTGTACCCGTAAACTTCTCAGAATGATCTGCTAGATCAGAGTGGTCGTTCTCCACCGTGAGGCGGCGCTTCTTCCGGCGTTTTGGTGAGCGCTGTTTACGTTGCCGGGCCTCGGAATCAGAGGTCAGCATGGTCTCCAGTTGTTCGTGGGGGACGTCGGAATCGTGCGCCGTCGTATTATCGACGTCTTCAAGTGCCTTATCGGAAGGGGCCGCAAGCGGAACCGAAGAGAGGGCGTCCTGTGACTGCTGCAGGCGGTCCAGCGCAACGTCGTCTTTCTGTGGCTCGCCACGATCCGCCGCTGTCTGTGTGTTCTGGTACGCGTCTGTCTCGCGGCCCACGTCATCGCGTAATGCGGCGACGTAAGTCATGGGGAGCACAGTCGGATGCGGCGTGAGGGGTGGATCATCCCGTGGCAGCTGTAATAACCTTCGTTGAGCACACTCAGAACGTATGTGTCCCTCCTTCCCACATCCAGAGCACGTCCTTGGTTGTCCGTCGTAAATGACAATCGCCCTACAACCGGCGATGTACAAGTATGACGGGACGTGTTTTCGGAGTTCAATCCGTATTTGTCTGACGCCATTGAGGACAGGATACGTCTTGAAACTCGCCCATTTTTCAGCCACGTGGGATAGGACCGTTCCGTAAGGACGCAGGGCGTCTGTCACCATTTCTTCTGGCACTTCGAATGGAAGCTCAAAAACGCGGATCGTTCGGAGGCCCATGCCGGCGTGTTCAACTGTTACCGCTCCAACATTCCCGTCCGAATGACAGAAACGAAGTCCTTGTCGGTGTCGAAGTAGTAGTTCGTCACATGCCGCTTCATTTATAAGCTTGACATAAACCACGCTGCTGACTATAGATAAGTGTATTCCAACTAGAACGTCAGGTTCGATTTTCACCTCGTCCCGTAAATACCGTTCGATCTCGTAAGCCTTCGGTCGAGCATATTCGTTAGCAAAACTAAATTTCAGTGTCGATTTGCGGAACGACAAGGCCATGATTCGTTCTATGTATTACCGCGACACACCGCTACACACGTAAAGTAAACACCTCTCGCGCAGACGTGCGGCAGGGACGTAAACACCGTCCGAACCGCTGCGCCGCCGAAGGCTGACTGCTGAGCTACCTAAGCACGACTCATGACCCGTCCTCACAGCTTTACTTCTGCCAGTACCTCGTTTCCTACCTTCGAAACTGAACATAAGCTCTCCTGCGAACCTAGCAGAACTAGCACTCCTGAAAGAAAGGATACTGCGGAGACATGGCTTAGCCACAGCTTGGGGGATGTTTCCAGAATGAGATTTTCACTCTGCAGCGGAGTGTGCGCTGATATAAAACTTCCTGGCAGATTAAAACTCCGCTGCAGAGTGAAAATCTCATTCTGGAAACATCCCACAGGCTGTGGCTAAGCCATGTCTCCGCAGTATCCTTTCTTTCAGGAGTCCTAGTTCTGCTAGGTTCGCAGGATAGCTTCTGTTAAGTTTGGAAGGTAGGAGACGAGGTATTGGCACAAGTAAAGCTGTGAGGACGGGTCGTGAGTCGTGCCTGGGTAGCTCTGTTGGTAGAGCACTTGCCCGCGAAGGGCAAAGGTCCCGAGTTCGAGTCTCGGTCCGGAACACAGTTTTAATCTGCCAGGAAGTTTCATATCAGCGCACACTCCACTGCAGAGTGAAAATCTCATTCTGGCAAGTTCCAAACACTCTGGTGATACACTCTTAGCGGTTTTTTCACATTGCCCAACCGAAGAATCTAACAATAACACAGCTTTTTCTCCCGCAGTCGGAAAGAAAACGGCTTTCAAATATATTGTGACCTGGGTTCTTGTTTGGTTAATAGCATACTATGCAACAACGTAATTATGCAGGATTTCAAAACGCAGATTCACAAATTTTCGGTGGTAATTTTCTGTCGAATGTATGTTTGAAAGGTGTTAAGAGTGGGTGGTCGGTGTTACAAAATAAAGATTGTTTGAGTCTCAGTGACATACTCTAGGCCAAGGAACTTGTACATCTGGTGATTCCAGATGGCTCAACGGCACAGGTACAGTAGTGGGATGTACACGGCATTCAATGCAGGAAGAGCTTTGTGAGATTTTTAGGTCTGGTTGGAACTTGTACATCTGGTGATTCCAGATGGCTCAACGGCACAGGTACAGTAGTGGGATGTACACGGCATTCAATGCAGGAAGAGCTTTGTGAGATTTTTAGGTCTGGTTCTACTGAAAGATTGTGATGTTAATTCTCCACCTGAGATAGAATGTAATCAAGCTGCAGTCACTAGTACATGATCAGTTCTCTTCGCCAAGGTTCTTCTGTGTATTTAATATGCGATTCAAATCAGGATATTTAAAGGTAGGCCCGCTTCAGTCTGAGAATCCTGCTGAACTTTGTTTTATATTATTCTGTCCGTCGTGTGTATTATGTGAAGAAATTTCGTACATTTTCTGTGCATGGTATAAGAAAAAGTTATCTTTTGAACATTTGTTTACAGATTATCATGGTTGTAATGATTCTGTATCATAATACTGCGTTACTCATTATTTTCAATTAACACAAAAAACATGTAAAAAATATGAATGTAAAGCGTAAAAAAAATTTGAAACGTAAAATGAAAACACGTAAAATAATTAATTATAATGATGATTAGGCATTTTTAATGAGGTAGGTTTAGAATACTCCGACAGTGAATTGTGTACAACTTGTTTTCCAAAAATAGCATTTCATAAAAACTAGTTCTATTACACATGGATGTATATGACCTTAAAGCTTCTTCCATTTATGTAATAACAAGTTTACTTTTTTCAAAATAAAGTAATGATGGTGGTGGAGTGTTTTGCAAAATTCCAAATTATTACAAAACTTGATACTACAACTTTCAAGAACGTTAATTGCATTTGAACTTCCTTATGAAACAAATTTTTTATATATGTTGGGTTCATAGACATTCCCTCTAAACCTAATAAGCCAAATTTCTTTTCGGGGTGTGCTTTACTCCTTAAAAGTGAAACTGGATAAAAACGAAAAATATACACTGAAGCGCCAAATAATTTTTAATAACGGCTTTCCCATAGGTACTCTCTTTCTTTAATGAAACTTTCGCTCTGCATTTTGTGTACACTGTAGCAAAACTTTTGCTGTGTTAAAGCTTCAAGTTAGACCAGGACTCGATTCCGACCTTGCCTTTCCACAATGCCAAGGTGTACAGTGATTCGAAGTCTACGTCCAACTGTACGCACCCCTATAATTGTCTGAGTAAACCAGTCGATAGGTGGGAGGAAGGTAAGGGCAAACCATATCCCCTTGGGTCACGCCATGTAAAGGAATGCGGTGTTGAAACCAAACTTCACGTTGAGGATAGCTCTACTTTACAACAAGTGTATGGCGCAGCTGTTAGATTAGTAACTGCTGCTACAATGACAGGTCATCAAGATTTAAGTGAGTTTGATGAATGTGCTGTTGTAGTTGGCGCATGAGCAATGGGACACAGCATCCCCGAGGTAGCGATGAAGTGGGGATTTTCCCGTACGACCATTTTACGTGTGTACTGTGAATATTAGGAATCCTGTAAAACATGAAATCTTCGACATCGCAGCAGCCGGAAAATGATCCTGCAAGAACAGGACCAAAACGACTGAAGAGAATCGTACAACGTGACAGAAGTGCAACCCTTCCGCAAACTGCTGCAGATTTCAATGCTGGGCCATCAACAAGTGTCAGCGTGCGAACCATTCTACGAAATATCATCGATATGGTCTTTCGGAGCCGAAGGCCCACTCGTGTACCCTTGATGATTGCACGACACAAAGCTTTACGCCTCTCCTGGTCCCGCCAACACCGACATTGGACTGTTGATGACTGGAAACTTGTTGCCTGGTCGGGCGAGTCTCATTTCAAATTGTATCAAGCGGATTGACGCGTAAGGGTATGGAGACAACCTCATGAATCCCTAGATCTGCATGTCAACAAAGGACGGTTCAAGCTGGTGAAGGCTCTATAATGGTGTGGGACGTGTGCAGTTGGAGTGATATGGGACCCTTGATACGCCAAATACGGCTGTGACAGGTGACACGTACGTAGGCATCCTGTCTGATCACCTGCATCGTTTCATGTCCATTGTGCATTCCGACGGATTTGGGCAATTCCAGCAGGAAAAAGCAACATGCGACACCTCATACGTCCAGAATTGCTGCAAGTTGCTCCAGGAACACTCTTCTGAATTTAAACACTTCCGCTGGCCACCAAACTCCCCAGAAATGAACATTATTGAGCATATCTGAGATGCCTTGCAACGTGCTGTTCAGAAGAGATCTCCACCCCCTCGCACTCTTACGGATTTTTGGACGGCCCTTCAGGATTCATGGTACCAGTTCCCTTCAGTACTACTTCAGACATTAGTCTAGTCCATGCCACGTCCTGTTGCGGCACTTCTCCGTGCTCGCAGGGCCCCTACACGATATTAGGCAGACGTACTAGTGTACGTATTGTATTATTTGGTCCCCTCTACATATCCACAGCGTTTCATCAAGATCGTTTATTTACACCTAGAAATGTTCCCTCGTGAGTCCCATCCACCGCCATGAAATATTTTAACCGTGTATTGTGCTCCGACGTTGGGTCTAGTGGTAATAAGGGAGGGCGAATCACAGTTCTGTGTGACGAACATTGTGGCTGCCACATTATGTGAAGAGTGCGTGAGACGGGGTTACGAAGCAGAAAATGCTTCAACGAGTCGAAAGTGAATAACAAGCATTCGTAATCTAAGACGCTGCATCTCATGCAGCAGCATCAATTACATGGGTATTTTCCAGATATTAGTAAAGCAGTGCCCGCAGCATTTTCGTGAGTTGATTGATCTTGATATTGTTTTCATGGACGACACTGCTCGTGCCCACACAATAGATCCCAATGCCGGGATTGTGGAGAATAAGGACACGGCGTGAGTGGAATGATTTGCCTATTTGCTGGTCCCGTATCACTTCCTTCAAGTTTTCTGACGTCAGCAAACCTGCATATTTAGTTTCACAAAATTTTGCAGTAAACGGTTTTGCTGCCCTTCGAAGAAACGGTAAGATAACAGCAAGTGGCTTAGACCTCCCTCTTCTTTCTCCTGACAGTCGCAGAAAGGTTTACCCCTGATATAAGTCTGACGTAAGTGGGAAAGAGTTGAACCATGATTGGTACACATTGGTACCAAGGCAGTTACGAACTTACTGTAGGCCTGAATTTTCCGAAACCAGGGGTGATTTCTATTTAGTGGGTGGATCGCAGCGCAGTATAGCAAATTACGGCAGATTCAAAGGCGCAAATCCTCTGTCCATTCTTCCTCGGCCAGTTTCCGAATCCATAACGTGCAATCCGGAGATGGTAGACTGACAGGACCCTAAATACTGGCCCCCTCGACAACTGATCGATTTCGTCATTGCAAACCAATCGTTGATGAGCGGAGGCCCATAGAAATGAGATTCTCATACCTCTTCGTGTATTTTCCAGTGATGTGTTTTCGATAGATTGCAATACGCTTTTTGAGTCTGCCACTATTGGTAGGTTCTGGAACCCCGGCTGGGCGATCAAAGTTGAGAACCTTCCTAGTTACTATCGCTTCCACGATAAAAATTTATCGCTATGAGAACAGACTAAATGACTTGGAATATTTCAGCTTGGGAACAACAAATGCACATTGAAAGGTGGCTACACTGAGCCACAGCGCCAGAGATCGCGCTAGAGAGCATTGTTCCGCCGCCTCCACTGGCAGTGATTATTGAGAACTCGTAGTGGTCAGTGCTTGTTAAGAACTCGTAGCAGAGAGTGTTTGTTGAGATGTGCTAGTAGGGAGTGCTTGCTGAGATGTGATACTGAAAAGTTCTTGTTGAGATGTGGTAATAGCGAGTCGGTGTGGAGATATATTGTAATGATGAGTGATTTTGGTCAATATATGAAGGTAACGAAACACGATTTATTTTTCATTATTTAATGTAGTAAATAATGCTTCATTACAGGTTCAGTCAACAAAGCATCTGGCTTGTGTTCTGGGATTAGAGTGTAATTCTGGTTCTCTTGAGTAATTATGGTATTTCTATTTCCTTTAATTAATTCAGTATAAACGATATTTAAAATTTCTTGTGTTGTTGAAGAAGAACCGTGCCAGATGCGTACGTTGAGTCATACTTCCACACACAGAACAGTTATACTTGTGCTTTGGTTTCGTAGGTTTTATAGTTGCTGGGGACTTAATTAATTAATTGTGTTAATGAAAATTTCCATTTCAGTCTTTGTTGTTGTTTCATGCAGTCAGATTGCGTAATAATACTAGTCAGGGCCAACCGTTTACGAGACTTCGTAATCGGACATACAGCTACTAAAACGAAAAATTAAAATTATTTGCATTTTCATTTAATTAAGCCCCCATGCACGTGGCGACCCTGCCAGGATCGTCCCTTGGAATTCTTCTCATTGTAAAAATAGTAGACAGTAGCATTGTTGTAGTAATTTGTAGTTTAGTAATTATAGTCTATTTTGCATGTGTAGATTTGGTAATTGTCATTCTTAGAATGGTATTTTTTTCTCTGAATTTGATTTGTTGTCTTGTATACGCGTTTGACGATTTAGTGCAATTATTTCAATTGTTCGTTAATCGTGTTTGATGGAAACATTTCGAGTGAATGGTATTGTTGATGATAAAGAGTCATTGTGTGTAATTTTCATACAGTGACGAGTTTTGTATGTTTTGTAAATGATTACGCGATCAATGAAAAAGGCGAAAATGATGAATAGTGAGAATGACGAAATTGTCGACATGGCGAACTCGCCAACACAGGACAACAGTATGATGAATAATGGAGTTGAAACCAATTTAATAAGTCGGGAAGACAGTCCGGAACCATTTCAAAATTTTTCTCAATCAGAAAATTCACAGAATACGAGATTAACGATAGAAAATTCTGGAATAGCATCGAACACAGATAGCTTGACAGCTATGACGAATGAAACTGGTTTTGCGGGAAATGTTAGGGGCGAAAGGAATTTCGAACCGGCTATTATGGAGCAGTTGATGGGTGCAATATTAAATTTGGGATCACAAATAGGAACAATTAAAACAGAGATAGGAACTTTGGCAACACGGTTAGACTCACAAGGATCTGAATTAAAAACAGAAATAGGAACAATTAAAACCGAGATGGGAACTTTGGGATCTGAATTAAAAACTGATATGGGAACACTGGAAACACGGTTAGATTTACGAATAGGGACATGTTTCAAAAATATGAAAGATGAATTAAAGAAAGAAATTAGGGAAGAAGTACAACCGATTTTGAATTCTCACAATAATAGATTAATTGCAGTGGAGATTAGACAAAGGGAACAAGATAGAGAACAGGAAGAAAGAGATCGCGTGATAGTACAAAAATTTTCAGAGTTAAATTTACAACGTGTACACGATAAGGAAGAAATATTTGAGAGAATCGAGGAATCCGTACCAAATGACAGAATAAATAATCTAACACAACAATATGAACAGTTAACTACCAAATGTGTCAACACTGAAGCCCGAGTCGCGACACTTACGGAAGACGTAAATAAACAGAAAGAAAAAATAGGAAACTTATTGGAAAGAGATGAGGAGATTCCAGATAAATTGACAAGTCTTAGTTTAAATGGGGATAGAGATTCGGATGATACAGCTCCATTACCATTTGCAGAAACCGAAGAGTACCAGAACATAAGTAAGCATGTTGAAAATCAGGGAAAATTTAATGAACGCGTGAAAAGGGAATTTGAGGCATTACAAAAGCAAGACAAATATATTAAAAGCGAAATCGTAGGAAAAGACAGCAGACGAATTTTAGTATCACAGATAGCAGAGGGCTTTGAAGAAAGTAATTTGTTTCATTTACGGGATGCAACAAGAGAGCGCCAGGCGCGCGAACTTGACAATAATCGACATTGGGACTGGGACAGACGCGGTAGGTCTTTGTCGCCACGAGGCAGAAGCTTTGACTGTAAACACTTCTTGACTGTTCGGAAATTTAAGATCTTTCGTAATTCTAAGAATGAGATACATCCATGTGCATGGTTAGGTCAATTTACGTACGCACTTCCGCCAAGTTTGCCACTAAGTCACAAACTGAAAATTATGTGCAGCTATTAATGTCCTCAGGGGATTCACTACACTAAATGAATATGTGCCGTAGCGTTCACAGGGCCCCGAGCTGTAGTGGTGCTATTTCCCTTTTAGTTTTCTGCACCGCTGCCTACTCTTTCACTATTCTTTGCATCTAAAAAAAAAAAAACAATTCTTCTACTATCCATCTATCTAGACAGTAGGTAAAGATTAACCGGATTTGACAGTTTTACCCAAAAGTGACTTTGGAAATTACCGTTTGGACTTACTATATTTTCTGCAGCATTCATTCGTAGTTTAAATGAAATCTTACCTGTTTATTTTCGTGACAATATTACTTCATATGTTGACGACATTCTTATTGCTAAACGTTCTTGGAGTGAGCACAACAAAATTTTGGATTAATTATTACGTATTTTTGCAAGAGTTGGCATTACAGAGAACTTGGAAAAATCTGAATTTGGTCGTTCTCAGGTGAAATTTCTCGGTCACATTATTTCTACAGAAGGTATTCTTCCTGATCCAGAGAAGGTAGACGCTATTCGTAATTATGCTGTTCCTTCCACAAAACGTGATGTTCGTAGTTTCCTTGGTGTCTGTAATTTTCTTAGACGCTTTGTTAGATTGGATGATTTGGCCACACCTCGTTTACACATTTCAGTTATGCGCACTTTGGTCCCAGAAAATGCTTTCATAAATTACGAGAAAATTGTTACTTCAGTAATATGGAAAAACGTATTCGATCTGTTCTTGCCAAATGCAAATTATGTCAAAAGGCTAAGCCGCCAATTATTTCTCACAGAGCACCGTTGTTTCCTATCATTCCAGCGAAATTAAAGGACATGGCTGCAGTCGATTTGTTCGGTCCAGTGGTTCGTTCTACTAATGGTTTTGCGTACATTTTGGTAGCAGTGGAATTGACATCAAAATATGTGTGTTTTACACCTTTACGCAAAGCAACAGCTCGTTCAGTATCTAATGCTTTCATCAAACATTTTCTTAAAAAAGTGGGTCATGTTGATAAGGTTATATCAGATAATGGATCACAGTTTCGCTCTAAAATTTGGCTTCGTACTCTACGGCGTCGGAAGATTAAACCAATTTTCATTTCACTTTTTCACCCTCAGTCTAATGCTTCAGAGAGATGGATGAAGGAAATCAATAAATTGTGTCGACTTTATTGTCATCAGAATCACAGAACTTGGGATCAGTATCTTCATATTTTTCAAAACATTCTGAATGAACTTCCTAATGACTCAACTTCTTTACCGCCTATACTGATATTAAAAAATAAAGCACCGATAAATCGCATTTCTGAAATCGTTCCTTTTCCGCCTTCACGGAAACTGCGGCATTCTGAAGTTGTCAACCTGGCTCTACAAAATATTGCATCTGCGGCTGCTAGAAGAGAGAAATCAGCTAAACGTCCTGGTGGTTTAAAAATCTTGTCAGTTGGTCAAAAGGTGTTAATTAAGTCCCATCGTTTATCTCACAAAGGAAAAGGCTTGTGTCGCAAATTTTTTCTGCTTTATAACGGTCCATATAGGATTCGCAAAATTATACATGATAATACTGTTGAAGTAGAAACTCTTAAATCTCGGCGCTCTAAGGGAATACATCATACACTCCTGGAAATGGAAAAAAGAACACATTGACACCGGTGTGTCAGACCCAACATACTTGCTCCGGACACTGCGAGAGGGCTGTACAAGCAATGATCACACGCACGGCACAGTGGACACACCAGGAACCGCGGTGTTGGCCGTCGAATGGCGCTAGCTGCGCAGCATTTGTGCACCGCCGCCGACAGTGTCAGCCAGTTTGCCGTGGCATACGGAGCTCCATCGCAGTCTTTAACACTGGTAGCATGCCGCGACAGCGTGGACGTGAACCGTATGTGCAGTTGACGGACTTTGAGCGAGGGCGTATAGTGGGCATGCGGGAGGCCGGGTGGACGTACCGCCGAATTGTTCAACACGTGGGGCGTGAGGTCTCCAAGTACATCGATGTTGTCGCCAGTGGTCGGCGGAAGGTGCACGTGCCCGTCGACCTGGGACCGGACCGCAGCGACGCACGGATGCACGCCAAGACCGTAGGATCCTACGCAGTGCCGTAGGGGACCGCACCGCCACTTCCCAGCAAATTAGGGACACTGTTGCTCCTGGGGTATCGGCGAGGACCATTCGCAACCGTCTCCATGAAGCTGGGCTACGGTCCCGCACACCGTTAGGCCGTCTTCCGCTCACGCCCCAACATCGTGCAGCCCGCCTCCAGTGGTGTCGCGACAGGCGTGAATGGAGGGACGAATGGAGACGTGTCGTCTTCAGCGATGAGAGTCGCTTCTGCCTTGGTGCCAATGATGGTCGTATGCGTGTTTGGCACCGTGCAGGTGAGCGCCACAATCAGGACTGCATACGACCGAGGCACACAGGGCCAACACCCGGCATCATGGTGTGGGGAGCGATCTCCTACACTGGCCGTACACCACTGGTGATCGTCGAGGGGACACTGAATAGTGCACGGTACATCCAAACCGTCATCGAACCCATCGTTCTACCATTCCTAGACCGGCAAGGGAACTTGCTGTTCCAACAGGACAATGCACGTCCGCATGTATCCCGTGCCACCCAACGTGCTCTAGAAGGTGTAAGTCAACTACCCTGGCCAGCACGATCTCCGAATCTGTCCCCCATTGAGCATGTTTGGGACTGGATGAAGCGTCGTCTCACGCGGTCTGCACGTCCAGCACGAACGCTGGTCCAACTGAGGCGCCAGGTGGAAATGGCATGGCAAGCCGTTCCACAGGACTACATGCAGCATCTCTACGATCGTCTCCATGGGAGAATAGCAGCCTGCATTGCTGCGAAAGGTGGATATACACTGTACTAGTGCCGACATTGTGCATGCTCTGTTGCCTGTGTCTATGTGCCTGTGGTTCTATCAGTGTGATCACGTATCTGACCCCAGGAATGTGTCAATAAAGTTTCCCCTTCCTGGGACAATGAATTCACGATGTTCTTATTTCAATTTCCAGGAGTGTATATCGAACGTAAAAATTTTTGTGGAATGACATACTTTAGAGAAACTAACAGCTACGTGTAAACATGCGGAGAATACAAGGATACCGCGCCGTGCTCCGACGGCGGCGCGTACTCAAAGCAACAGTGAAGTCTGCGCGCCGCACAAGACAGTCGTTGACCGCAAACAATCACTTCCCACGTCACGCGCCTACAGCTGATCGAGCGCTCAGTGCGAATGCACTGACAGACGTAAACAAATACAGTCTAATTTCTCCGACTAAATTCAGTATAAAGCTATAGTGACTTGATGAATTATGTTATTAACGTTCAGTATTTTTCAGGATACGGTTGTATAAAATATTTAAGACCTTCAGGTAAATTCTGTGCATGTCCGACGTTAAGACGACTTACTATGGAGAAAATTTCAGGAAGAATGTAATTTCGAAGAAAAAAGTAATAAACTAAAAAGGGTAACTATTAATTGAGTTTATTTTTCAGGTAACATAATTCCACTTAGGTACGTATTTTAGATGTAATTTGCTGCTCGCGATTACGTGATTCATACTTTGTGCTAAATTTCATGTTCTATGAATTTACTTGTGAAGCGACGTGCTTGTGTACATTTGCTGATTTTGACAATTATTGATTAATGAACAGTGTTATTACTTATGTATATTATGCATCGCTTGGCTGCACTGCTTTTTCACTGATGTTATATTTTTTTATTATGTGCCTGCTGTGCTTATTTATTTAAATTGTAATTGTCAACTGATTAATTGTGCTGACTGTGGTTATGTATGTAGGTTACACTTTGTGATTTATCTGCTTGCGCCTTCATGTTTACTTATTAAGATTACGTATGAACATTTATTTGCTTATGCTGATATGATGCTAATGATTTGTTTATTACGTAAGACATATGTTTGCTGCTGTGCGTATGGATTGCATATTTACACATTTCTGTTTTGTTGTTATAACTACTCTTCAATTTAAAATATAGCAATGCTGATGTGCAGTGTACGAACATAGAGTTTAGGTTACACTGTGGTATTAATTGTAGATTGTTCGCTTGGCAGAGACTCGTTGTAAGGATTGTGCTGCATCCACTTGTTGACATTCTGTTCTCTACTAGTATATTTACTCGCTATTGCATGTTTTGCTTACGCTCAGTGCCTGATATTATTAAGATAAGAAAATGAACTGATATAATTCTACGAACGACATTGGTACAAGAAACTGCTTAGAAGTCACATGAGCTGGAGGTTTTATGGAAGCTGTATAAATTTATGCTAATAGGAAGGAAGCTAACGACATGACATACCAACACTAGGTTTAGACCATTGACAGTTATTACACTGCATTCTTCGTGAGCAATTGAAATAGGAAGTGACACTTGACACGAGAAATACTCCACATGTTTGCTTCTGTTTGCCATAATTTTTGAAGTGGTGTACACACTGAAATATCACGATCATTAACACTTCGTAATCGTACTTAATTACTGAGAGTTATTCGAACTAAGTCTGTTAGAGGTCATGTATGCATTTCTTTTATTTAATGATGGACAAGGAACCAAAATGTATCTTATATTTTATAATGAGTAGAAAATTTGTGTCAGATGGATTACACAGAGGTTGTGTGTGGACACTGTGTCTTCGGATTGTATGGGATGCTGAATTGAAGTTGCACTAGGATTTTGTCTGTACTTGTTCGAGGAGACTGACTAGAGGAAAGAGTTGTTATGGAAGTGAAATGATATTGGTGCTGAGGTTTATATGTATCGACGTATTATTGAGATTATGTGAAGTTGATGATTATTGGAGTTTCGTGGACAAGAGGTAAGGTAAATGAGGTATTATTGAAGTATTGAGATTATGTGATGCTGATGATTATTGGAGTTTTGGTGGATAAGAGGTGAAGTAAGTGAGGAGCATATTTTTTTTTTTGTTGGTCTATATGGAACAAGGAGGATAAAGATGGCAGACTAGAACACTCAAGTAGAAGGAAGATTGTCTACACACACACTTTGTTAAATCACTAAGCAGTATATACTTTTTTGAAGAGAGGAAGTATTTGCATATCTTGGCTCACTGACAGTTGTTCAGCAACCGTACATTTTGATCTGGCTTGGCAAACATTGGTCTTGACATGATGACTATGACGTTGACTAACTATTATTGACTGTTATACATTGCTGCCACTACTACTTGATACACATGATGAACATAAAATTTTGACAGAATTGCATTTACACAGTTAACACTATTCAACTACACAGTAGCACTAAATGTGGATGAAAGATGAGTGAGTGTGTTTTGTGTGTTTTCCTTTTATAATCCCAGAGAAGTGATCCCAACCTATCTCCTAAATACACTCCTGGAAATTGAAATAAGAACACCGTGAATTCATTGTCCCAGGAAGGGGAAACTTTATTGACACATTCCTGGGGTCAGATACATCATATGATCACACTGACAGAACCACAGGCACATAGACACAGGCAACAGAGCATGCACAATGTCGGCACTAGTACAGTGTATATCCACCTTTCGCAGCAATGCAGGCTGCTATTCTCCCATGGAGACGATCGTAGAGATGCTGCATGTAGTCCTGTGGAACGGCTTGCCATGCCATTTCCACCTGGCGCCTCAGTTGGACCAGCGTTCGTGCTGGACGTGCAGACCGCGTGAGACGACGCTTCATCCAGTCCCAAACATGCTCAATGGGGGACAGATCCGGAGATCTTGCTGGCCAGGGTAGTTGACTTACACCTTCTAGAGCACGTTGGGTGGCACGGGATACATGCGGACGTGCATTGTCCTGTTGGAACAGCAAGTTCCCTTGCCGGTCTAGGAATGGTAGAACGATGGGTTCGATGACGGTTTGGATGTACCGTGCACTATTCAGTGTCCCCTCGACGATCACCAGTGGTGTACGGCCAGTGTAGGAGATCGCTCCCCACACCATGATGCCGGGTGTTGGCCCTGTGTGCCTCGGTCGTATGCAGTCCTGATTGTGGCGCTCACCTGCACGGCGCCAAACACGCATACGACCATCATTGGCACCAAGGCAGAAGCGACTCTCATCGCTGAAGACGACACGTCTCCATTCGTCCCTCCATTCACGCCTGTCGCGACACCACTGGAGGCGGGCTGCACGATGTTGGGGCGTGAGCGGAAGACGGCCTAACGGTGTGCGGGACCGTATCCCAGCTTCATGGAGACGGTTGCGAATGGTCTTCGCCGATACCCCAGGAGCAACAGTGTCCCTAATTTGCTGGGAAGTGGCGGTGCGGTCCCCTACGGCACTGCGTAGGATCCTACGGTCTTGGCGTGCATCCGTGCGTCGCTGCGGTCCGGTCCCAGGTCGACGGGCACGTGCACCTTCCGCCGACCACTGGCGACAACATCGATGTACTGTGGAGACCTCACGCCCCACGTGTTGAGCAATTCGGCGGTACGTCCACCCGGCCTCCCGCATGCCCACTATACGCCCTCGCTCAAAGTCCGTCAACTGCACATACGGTTCACGTCCACGCTGTCGCGGCATGCTACCAGTGTTAAAGACTGCGATGGAGCTCCGTATGCCACGGCAAACTGGCTGACACTGACGGCGGCGGTGCACAAATGCTGCGCAGCTAGCGCCATTCGACGGCCAACACCGCGGTTCCTGGTGTGTCCGCTGTGCCGTGCGTGTGATCATTGCTTGTACAGCCCTCTCGCAGTGTCCGGAGCAAGTATGGTGGGTCTGACACACCGGTGTCAATGTGTTCTTTTTTCCATTTCCAGGAGTGTATTAGTTTACTTGTTGTTGTGGCTTGCAATGACACCCATAAATATTATAGATTTACTGGTATTTGTGTATTGTAATAGTTAATAGGACAATTATCTGATATCATTTGTGTGTTTGTTATGATTTGTATGTTTAGTGTAAAAGCATTGTATGTGTATTCAAACTATTGTTCATGCCTGAACTGTCTGATTAGTGATGGTGCTGCACTTTTCAACATGGTGGATGCCACCTGGACATGTTTAATTTCCGCTGATGAACTGTGTGATTAGTGATAGGGAATATTATGAACTGTTATTTGCACTTTTTCTACATGATTGGTGCCACTAGGACATGTTTAATTTCTGCTGATGAACTGTGTGATTAGTGATAGGGAATATTATGAACTGTTATTTGCACTTTTTCTACATGATTGGTGCCACTAGGACATGTTTAATTTCTGGTGATGAACAGTGTGATTAGTGATAGTGAATTTTATGGACTGCGGTCAGCACCTGGTCAACATTACTGGGTGCCACTGATGGACTGCTTCTACCGAAATGGTGTTACTTGTTGATGTCTGCACCTGCTCAACATTGCTGGGTGCCACTGATGGACTGCTTCTACTGAAAAGATGTCACCTGTTGCTGTGTGCACCTGCTCAACATTGCTGGTGCCACTAATGGAACTGCTTATACTGAAATGGTGTTACTTGTTGATGTCTGCACCTGCTCAACATTGCTGGGTGCCCCTGATGGACTGCTTCTACTGAAAAGATGTCACCTGTTGATGTCTGCACCTGCTCAACATTGCTGGGTGCCACTAATGGAACTGCTTATACTGAAATGGTGCTACTTGTTGGTGTCTGCACCTATTTAACATTGCTGGGTGCCACTGATGGACTGCTTCTACTGAAAAGATGTCACCTGTTGATATCTGCACCTATTCAACATTGCTGGTGCCACTGATGGAACTGCTTATACTGAAATGGTGTTACTTGTTGGCGTCGGCACCTGCTCAACATTGCTGGTGCCACTAATGGAACTGCTTATACTGAAATGGTGTTACTTGTTGGTGTCTGCACCTATTCAACATTACTGGGTGCCACTGATGGACTGTTTCTACTGAAAAAATGTCACTTGTTGGTTTTTGCACCTGTTGACCATTTCTGGGTGCTACTGCTGGAACTGTCAACTACTTGTTTCTTGAGCTATGGAAAGCGTTTATGTGAATATTTGTATAAACTGATTTTTGTATATTACTGTTTGTGAAAAGTTATGAGACTCTTACCTGCACATATTCGTCAATGCTGACGCTATTGATTGAACTGTTTAACCACATAATACTTGTGTAAACTGTTATGTAAAGTCACATGTATGAAAGAATTTGTATTGCTTACTGTATTTTATATATTAGGTTATTGAAAGGTCAGTGCAAAGCCAAAATTTTATCTAGTTATATGATATTTACGCATGAATATTATCTTTTATTTTTGTCTGTATTTTTTTTGACGAATTTGGTGGTATTTTCACCACCAATGCTGGCAAAAATACCATCAAATTCTAGCCCGTGGAGGAAGGGCATATGAAAGGTGGCTACACTGAGCCACAGCGCCAGAGATCGAGCTAGAGAGCATTGTTCCGCCGCCTCCACTGGCAGTGATTATTGAGAACTCGTAGTGGTCAGTGCTTGTTAAGAACTCGTAGCAGAGAGTGTTTGTTGAGATGTGCTAGTAGGGAGTGCTTGCTGAGATGTGATACTGAAAAGTTCTTGTTGAGATGTGGTAATAGCGAGTCGGTGTGGAGATATATTGTAATGATGAGTGATTTTGGTCAATATATGAAGGTAACGAAACTCGATTTATTTTTCATTATTTAATGTAGTAAATAATGCTTCATTACAGGTTCAGTCAACAAAGCATCTGGCTTGTGTTCTGGGATTAGAGTGTAATTCTGGTTCTCTTGAGTAATTATGGTATTTCTATTTCCTTTAATTAATTCAGTATAAACGATATTTAAAATTTCTTGTGTTGTTGAAGAAGAACCGTGCCAGATGCGTACGTTGAGTCATACTTCCACACACAGAACAGTTATACTTGTGCTTTGGTTTCGTAGGTTTTATAGTTGCTGGGGACTTAATTAATTAATTGTGTTAATGAAAATTTCCATTTCAGTCTTTGTTGTTGTTTCATGCAGTCAGATTGCGTAATAATACTAGTCAGGGCCAACCGTTTACGAGACTTCGTAATCGGACATACAGCTACTAAAACGAAAAATTAAAATTATTTGCATTTTCATTTAATTAAGCCCCCATGCAACATCCTACTGCTGAAGTGTCTCGGTAACTTGGAGTCATCGGTATACGAATGTACAAAAAAGATGGAGCAACAGAAACCAAAACATTGCATTGAAACAAGCGTTCAGTTCATAGTGCTGTGGAATGTGGGGAAAAAACCGCAAATTGGCATTCATAAGAAGAACAACAACACCAAAAATGCAACAGAAGCGTAATATGCAAGAAATTGTCCACGCAACCTGCCACTGATGACCACTGATGATGCCTTGCAGAAAATTAAGGCGAAACGCGTATGGCACTAAAATTGTGTTTGAATCAGTTGCTGTCAGACGGTCCATAAGTAAAAATTATCAATATACCGTGACACTCAAGATTTATTGTTGCAACAGTGCATATGGAGTACACAAATAAAATGATTGCATTTACAGATCAACAGCACAAACGGTTGTGAGGTACCAGGTGCTGAAACACCCATATTAACACTTGAGGTAGCCTCCACAAGTGGTGATGCAGGCGCTGACACCAGCATCCAGTTGATCGTACGATCGTACAAATGGCGACTACTGACCTGAGATAAGTGACGCAACGCTTACTCGACCTGTTCACATGTTTCTGTAAGTGCTGTTGTGTAACGAATCGCATGAGTCATTTGTTGTCCCACGATATCCCACACGCGCTCAATTGTAGGCAAGTCCGGAGATCGGAAGTTACTGTACGCATTGCAGAGCACGTTGAGTTTCACGAGCAATGTGTGGACGAGCACCATCCTGTTGGAACAACACATCATCTTCCCGTTGCGAAGACGGCAAAAGAACGAGTCTGACAACATTCTGAACGTACCGAACGCTGGTTAGCGTTCCCTCCACAAACACCGAAAGTGAACGAGAGTTGTGGCTCATCGCACCCCAGACCATACGGCCTGAGCTGGAGCCAGTGTGTCTTGGACGAATGCACTCTAAGAGGCAGTGCTCAGCAGGTCTAAATCGTTGCAGACGACCATTACTTGCGTGCAGGCAGAATCTGTTGTCGTGCAGGCAGGATCAGTTGTCATCGCTAGAGCAGGGCACGGCATTCCATCTTCCAAGTGATCCTCTGACGGCACCAGTTGAGCCGAGCACGTTGATGCTGCGGCATGAGTGGAAGACGGGCTGGAGGTGTGCGTGCCCGTAGTCTCATTGATAATAACCGGTTCGCAAACGTTCGCGTTGACATGTCTGGGCTCACAAGTCCTCTTGCCTGTGCTGTGGTAGCTGTACGATCTGCTACTGCTGCCTTTGCAACACGGCGATCCTGGAGAGCGTCTGCGTTGTGTGTACATCCAGAACCTCGTCTAAGTGTGTGAGAACGTCCACGTGACCAGTAATACCAGCACTGTTGCACAACTGACGCACCTCATCCAACTTATGTGGCAATACTCCGAAAGGAGCAACCCTCCACCAGAATTTGACCCCTTTCAAACTCACTCATTTGACTGCAGGAAGCACCACTGTGCCGCGCGGGATTAGCCGAGCGGTCTAAATCGTTGCAGTCATGGACTGTCCCGGCGGAGGTTGCATGGGGACTTAATTAAATAAATGAAAATTAAAATATTTTTTAGTAGCTGTATGTCCGGTTACGACGTCTCGTAACCGGTTGGCCCTGAGTAGTATTAGTACGCAATCTGACTGCATAGAATAACAACAAAGAATGAAAGGAAATTTCCGTTAACACAATTGATTAATTAAGTCCCCAGCAACTATAAAAGCTACGAAACAAAAAAGCACAAGTGTAACTGTTCTGTGTGTGGAAGTGTGATTCAACGTACACATCTGGCACGGTTCTTCCTCAATACGACAAGATACACTCCTGGAAATGGAAAAAAGAACACATTGACACCGGTGTGTCAGACCCATCATACTTGCTCCGGACACTGCGAGAGGGCTGTACAAGCAATGATCACACGCACGGCACAGCGGACACACCAGGAACCGCGGTGTTGGCCGTCGAATGGCGCTAGCTGCGCAGCATTTGTGCACCGCCGCCGTCAGTGTCAGCCAGTTTGCCGTGGCATACGGAGCTCCATCGCAGTCTTTAACACTGGTAGCATGCCGCGACAGCGTGGACGTGAACCGTATGTGCAGTTGACGGACTTTGAGCGAGGGCGTATAGTGGGCATGCGGGAGGCCGGGTGGACGTACCGCCGAATTGCTCAACACGTGGGGCGTGAGGTCTCCACAGTACATCGATGTTGTCGCCAGTGGTCGGCGGAAGGTGCACGTGCCCGTCGACCTGGGACCGGACCGCAGCGACGCACGGATGCACGCCAAGACCGTAGGATCCTACGCAGCGCCGTAGGGGACCGCACCGCCACTTCCCAGCAAATTAGGGACACTGTTGCTCCTGGGGTATCGGCGAGGACCATTCGCAACCGTCTCCATGAAGCTGGGCTACGGTCCCGCACACCGTTAGGCCGTCTTCCGCTCACGCCCCAACATCGTGCAGCCCGCCTCCAGTGGTGTCGCGACAGGCGTGAATGGAGGGACGAATGGAGACGTGTCGTCTTCAGCGATGAGAGTCGCTTCTGCCTTGGTGCCAATGATGGTCGTATGCGTGTTTGGCGCCGTGCAGGTGAGCGCCACAATCAGGACTGCATACGACCGAGGCACACAGGGCCAACACCCGGCATCATGGTGTGGGGAGCGATCTCCTACACTGGCAGTACACCACTGGTGATCGTCGAGGGGACACTGAATAGTGCACGGTACATCCAAACCGTCATCGAACCCATCGTTCTACCATTCCTAGACCGGCAAGGGAACTTGCTGTTCCAACAGGACAATGCACGTCCGCATGTATCCCGTGCCACCCAACGTGCTCTAGAAGGTGTAAGTCAACTACCCTGGCCAGCAAGATCTCCGGATCTGTCCCCCATTGAGCATGTTTGGGACTGGATGAAGCGTCGTCTCACGCGGTCTGCACGTCCAGCACGAACGCTGGTCCAACTGAGGCGCCAGGTGGAAATGGCATGGCAAGCCGTTCCACAGGACTACATGCAGCATCTCTACGATCGTCTCCATGGGAGAATAGCAGCCTGCATTGCTGCGAAAGGTGGATATACACTGTACTAGTGCCGACATTGTGCATGCTCTGTTGCCTGTGTCTATGTGCCTGTGGTTCTGTCAGTGTGATCATGTGATGTATCTGACCCCAGGAATGTGTCAATAAAGTTTCCCCTTCCTGGGACAATGAATTCACGGTGTTCTTATTTCAATTTCCAGGAGTGTATTTTAAACACAATTTACAATGAAGTAATTAAAAAAAGCAGAAATACTATAATTACACATAGAAACCAGAATTACAGTCTACACACAAGCCAGATGCTTTGTAACTGAACCTGTGACCAAGAGGCATTGTTATTTAGGAAATTTGAAATAAAAAATTTTGTTACCTTCATATATATTGACCAAAATTACACTGTGATCATTGCAACATCCCTAATCGAATAACATCTGCTGCCTCGCCCAACAGAACAACTGCACACGACATACCTTCAACTAGTACTGCTATCGACATCCTCTCAACAAGCACTGCCCACGGCAACCTCTGAACGACTACTGCCGAGTGGAGGCGGCGAAATAATACTCTTTGGCGCAATCTCTGGCGCTGTGACTCAGTGTAGCCACCTTTCAAGGTTCGAGTCCTCCCTTGGGCATGGGCGTGTGTGTTTGTCCTTAGAATAATTTAGGTTAAGTAGTGTGTAAGCTTAGGGACTGATGACCTTAGCAGTTAAGTCCCGTAAGATTTCACACACATTTGAACATTTGAAGCACGAGTGTGTTTCTATGGCTTGGTTGCCTCCATGATTCACACTTTTGAACCACCGAGCCTTCGGCTGTAAGCTATTCCTAATAAAGGGCAGACGCAGATGGGGCTCTGGTACTTATGCCACTACGCTCTCTCTTGGCGGATTGCATTGAGACTATTACCAGTACATCTACTATCCCCCAGGTGGTGTAGGCCTTCATCAGATCGACGTCTTCTTTTCAGTTGTACTATTTTTGTTTTCGGCTGTGTATAAGTACTTGAAATAAGGTTATGGAATTACTGGAATTAAAGTGTGATCATAAAATTCACTCAGGTATTCATTTATGCCAATAATTCTTTTCATTCTGCAACATAAGCACTAACTACTCCTGAATATGTTTAACATATAATCAGATTGTATTATAAATAATTTCTTGTTTCAAAGCTTCATGTAAAAAGCTGCAGTTACTCAGGGCATCTTTCTGAAGAAGGTACTCAGAACAATAGACAAAAAGAGTGGTTGTCTTAGAAAGTTTGGAATAGGCCTGTACGCACCACAGGTGACGGCGATGATGGTGATGACGGCGAGTCTCATGTGACAGGATGACGATGATGGGGTGATGACGGCAAATCTCCTATGACTGGATTAGTGTCCTCGTTGTTTGCAAAACTTTGAACACATCAACCTTGACTTACGCCCTGGCGATCCCCTAGTTGAGATCCCCTCTATTGTTGGCTTTTTGTAATAGTGGGCTAATTCGGCTACTATTGTAGCTACTGGAACATCAGCAAGCTATCTATCCTAATTTGTATTCGAATTCCAGCCATAGGCAGAAAATGCTCATACAACCTTGTTGCCACTTCGCTCGAACCGTTCCCTTACGATCTCAGAGACATCTGTTTCTTCGTCTCACACATCGTAAAATGGGGTGTGACTATTTGTTCTGAAACATACACTATGTGATCAAACGTATCCGCACACCTCCAAAAACATAAATTTTTCACATAAGGCCCATTGTGCTGCCACCTACTACCAGATACTACATATCAGCGACTTCACTAGTCATTAGACATCGGGAGAGAGCAGACTGGGGCGTTCTGTGGATCTCACGCACTTCGAACGTGGTCAGGTGATTGGGTGTCACTTGTGTCATATGTCTGTACGCGAGGTTTCAGCACTCCTAAACATCCCTAGGTCCACTGTATCCGATGTGATAGTGAAATCGAAATGTGAAGGGACACGTACAGCGCAAAAGCGTACAGGCCGACGTCGCCTGTTGACTGACATACATCGAAGACAGTAGAAGAGGGTCGCAATGTGTAATAGGCAGATATCTATCCAGACCATCACACTGGAATTCCAAACTGCATCTCGATCCACTGCAAGCACTATGACAGTTAGGCGGGAGGTGATAAAACTTGGATTTCATGGTCGAGCGGCTGCTCATAGCCACACATCACGCCGGTAAATGCCAAACGACGCCTCGCTTGGTGTTAAGGAGCGTAAACATTGGACGATTGAAGGGAAAAAACGTTGTGTGGAGTGACGAATCACGGTACACAATGTGGCGATCCGATGGCAGGGTGTGGGTATGGCGAATGCCCGATGAACGTCATCTGCCAGGGTGCGAAGTAAAATTCGGAGGGCCGGTCGGAGTGGCCGAGCGGATCTAGGCGCTTCAGTCTGGAACCGCGAGACAGCTACGGTCGTAAGTTCGAATCCTCCCTCGGGCATGGATGTATGTGATGTCCTTAGGTTAGTTAGGTTTAAGTAGTTCTAAGTTCTAGGGGACTGATAACCTCAGAAGTTAAGTCCCACAGTGCTCAGAGCCAAAATTCTGCGGCGGTGGTGTTATGATGGGGGTCGTTTTTTTTCATGGAGTGTTGTTGCACCCCTAGTTGTTTTGCTTGGCACTATCACAGTACAGGCCTACACTGATCTTTAAGCACCTTCTTGCTTCCCACTGTTGAAGACCAATTCGAGGATGGCGATTGCATCTTTCAACACGATCCACCATCTGTTCATAATGCACGGCCTGTGGCGGAGTGGTTACACGACAATAACATTCCTGTAATGGACTGGCCTGCACAGAGTCCTGACCTGAATCCTATAGAATACCTTTTGGATGGTTTGGAACGCCGACTTCGTGCCTAGCTTCACCCACCGACAACGATACCTCTCGTTAGTGTAGCACTCCGTGAAGAATGGGGTGCCATTCCTCAAGAAACCTTCAAGCACCTCATTTAACTTATGCCTGCGAGTGTGGAAGCTGTCATGAAGGCTAAGGGTGGGCCAACACCATATAGCATTCCAATATTACCAATGGAAGCCGCAACGAAGTTGTAAGTCATTTACAGCCAGGTGTCCGGATACTTTTGATCACATAGTGTATCTCAATATAGTAACAGCAATTAGAGTTACTCCAAAAACCAAGAAGAAGCAAAAAGTGCTCACCGTGTGTGGTGGTTTACCTGTTGTTTATATACGGAAAATTCAATTTTCAATTCGATGTTTTCCAGGCACGTCCTCAGTACGTGGACTATGATCTTGTACCTCTATTAATAAGGTAAAGAGTACCATTCAAATTTAGAAAATAAAATACTCATCTTGTCAGAATCCGTTTCTGGCTATTATTGTCTTCAGAGTGATTCATGAGGTCCTCGGGTGGTACAGATAGCAATACTGAGAAAACTAACAGTTGGTCAATTTGAGAATTTATTGATAAATGGAGATGTAAACGTAGTGCCAACAGTATAACTCCCGCCGTTTTACATAACCTCCTTTCCAAAGCACCTCCACAGCCTTTCGATGCACAAAAAATTGTCTGACAAAGGGCGTATACAAAGTCACCACAGATCTGCATCATGAGTGTCTATGATTACAACTGAAAGTGAACTGCCTTTTTTAGCGCCAGATACAAGTATATATAATAAACTGAGTTATTCTAGAACACTGTCGAATAATGCTATAAAGTTAATTTACGGATTTAATGTCCGGCATTTACAAACAGTGAAAAAGAAGTGTACAAAGTGCGCTATTGGTTCCTAAAATGTCTATAAATCGTAGTTGTGGTGACGAGAAGTTAATGTAACACCGGACTAACAATTTAAGTTTTTAAAGTGTTTGACTCGGAAGTTTTGTTCACATTTTGCAAAATTTCAGATTTTATGCATATGGTAATATTTTGAGTGAAGTTATATGTGTTTTTACCATCAGAAGATCAAATGTTAACAACTGAATAATAAAATATTGCTGGAGACATTATGGAATAGATTTTGAAATTTCGTAAGTTTATATGTTTTATTTGAAACTAAACATTATGATTTGGGATTAAATTCCCTGTTTTTGGCTTGCTAATGTTGTTTAAAACTATGTTTTCAGTTTGTTTGAGTGTATGATTAATACGACTGTTGTTATCTTTTGACTTTATGTTTGATCGTTGGACTTCATAAACAAACATGCAAATTATGTAATTTGATAGTTGTCCTTGGAACGAGTTCGTTATAAAAAATCTAGTATAACATTGGTATCGTTCTCTTCATTGAGTCAGTTTTCCCATGGTTATGGCATGTTATATGGTGATTATTCTATTCAGGTTTCTTCATCTCTAGCTTTCAGTTGATTACAGCACTTTTTTCTTTCTCATTCTCTTCGATACTGCATCGTCTGCACCAGTTTTTTCTATTCGATGTATGTGCGATAAACTAGTCCTTCCTTAATTTGGTCAGGACCATTCGTTTAAGGTCTCTTACAGTCTGAACATCTAAGAAGTTTGTAATGTGCTCTCAAATAGACTACCGTGTCGTCTGTGTATGACCTACTCCAGTCGTATTCAAACTCCAGATCAGGAGTTTGAGATGTATAAGGCCGTTGTTCAGCAGTCGTATCGTCAGATGGGAAGTCTGCTGATCAGCATCGTTGACAAATTTGAATGCATGAAAAATCTTTAGCATCTTCTGACAGGATTATATCTTTAAAAGCTGAATTATATCTATAAAAGCTAAAATTACGAACGCAAAAATTTTTAACGAAATGTCAAGTGCAGCGAAGTTTAAAATGAGATCATAGGGAAAAATAAAATGTTATCCTGCACGAACATCTAGTGTTGGTCCGTAGTACAGTACGTCGTACATCGGCAGCCGTTGAAAGTAACATACGTGTTGTGGCAGTCTTTCTGCCTTAGAAAGAATTCCGCATAGAAGCACCGGAAAATGTTCGCTTTAGTATTTCCGGCACCTTTTTAGGCAGTACCATGAACGACATCCAAGCGAGATTTCATACCAGGACGCCAGGGAAATCGTAAAAAAAGACTAATTTGTGTGTGTGTGTGTGTGTAAGCTGATGAGCACCTGAGTATACGCCCAGGCTGTAATTTAAATGTCTACCTATAAAAGTTTACCGTTTCGGAAAACGCGTTACTTTGTAACTTACGGTAATGCAGTAGCAGCTCTTCTGCATTCTTTTTTTTCGGTTTCCCTTCCCGCGGCGTGCTCAACACCTAACATCACGGCCGTGCGAAAGGAACTTAACTCATTTAGTTGCTAAACAGACATAACAGCGCCCGCGTGCACTCACGCGGACGTGGGTGGAGTTTGCACCTTCTTTTTTTTTGCTTTTTTCCTCGTTCCCCCTACTGCCGCCAAGCGGCGCAAGCCAGATACCGCACGGGCAACCGCATAAAACCGTTCACGCGGTTGCGTCGGCTGCCTTGCGCGCTCGGAGGCCGCAAAATATCACGATTACAGAATAGCTTTCGCTGTGGAATTAAAAGCAAACTGAATAAGTTATAGTCGGACGTGCTCGCGCAAGCGGGCGCCGCATTTAGTTGGCGCGCCCGCCGCCAGGTGGTGCTGATGCAGGCAGGCGTCGCGCGCCAGAGGCGGCTGACGTTTAATGACGAGCGCAAAGCGTAGGCAGGCGGTAGCGGCTTTTCCGATAGCCGCGCTTGTTTATTAGTTTTAGCGCTGCCAAGTTTTTTTCTCGCATCAGTGAAATCTCCGATGCTGATAATATCGGTGGCGTCACACTTTGACGCCCCTCTACGGGCGGGGATATTTTCCATCTTTCCTTCACGGGGGGCTGTCTCTCCAGTACTTAATTTAATGGCGTATTTTCTATGTAGTTATCAATGTCCACTGCATCGTAATGAGAACCATACAGTTAAACAGCAGCTTCCATCAGCGTTTTTTCTCGCAATAAATGGGCGAATAAAAGAGGAATTTTTTCTTTATGCAAGAGCGTATCGACGATTTCAGCTAAGGGTGGGGGAAGGAACTCGTGTTTGTTTCGGGGTGAACGGTGAAACAGTTTACAGATTTCATGAGAACTAATTATGAGTACACTTACTATTGGTGAGCCTCTGCAGACTAATATTGGAATAGTACATCTGTCCGCGTATCCGGAAAAGATGTGAGCAACACTGAAAGGACTGAGACAAAAGACAGCTCCAAGACCAGACAAGCTGACAGCTCAATTCTGTCAGAATCGTGGACATTTCAAAGCTTTAGCCTGCATTTATGATTTTGGGTCTCTTCCTGATGATGTTGTGTAAAGTAAGACATTAATCATACATAACAGAAGGATACAACATACTACTACAATAACAGAACGATAAACTTAACTTTACATGCAAAATAGTGCTCATAATAAAAGTAGAATAAAACGCAAAATTGAACCAGAACCCGTAGAGATTTTTTTAAAATGTGAGTACTAGAGAAATAATCATAGAACTCAAGGGCTTGGGAGAGAAGGGTGGCCTCAGGTAGGGGTACTAGCATAGCCTTTATTGTTCTAGAAAAGGCATTTGATATCTTTTGCTGGAAATAACTCTTCAGAGCCTTTTAAGATACACTTGTAGACTGGAAAAATAGACGAACAATAATGAACACTTACAGAAACTAAAGCGCGAGGATAAATATTAACAAAGAACAACCTAAAGCTAAAATCAGAAGAGAGTTAAGACAAGTGTGCTCATCGCAACTCCATTTGCTTAAATTTTTCATCAAAACGGCCATGAGAAGCACCTACAGGAAAATAATCTGAATTTAAAGTGAACAGGATTCTGTTTCACTGCTTCAAGTTTGCAATGATGTTGTCTCAATACCTGATAGCGAAAAACATCTGCAGAATGTAGTTTCCAAATGTTCACCAATTATGAAAAGTTGGAACTTGAGATCAAGACTAAAAAATCTAAATTTATGATAGTAAGCAAATAAAAAATGAAGTAGGAATCTAACATCAGAATCGAAGGAAATAAAACCGGAACAAATTTATGTGTTTTCTACTTGTGTACCTCATTTAGAGAAGAAAACAGTGCACCATGGAAAATGTAAAAAAAAAAGTGCAACACGTAAACTAGCTTTCTTACTTACAAGTAACTCTTTAACGGACAACTAGAAAGACAATTTCTGCGAAAGGAAACAAAGGGGACATCAAAAAGGGAAATATTCGATCTATTGGAGATAAGAAAGTGTCAGAATTGTGAAGAAATTGGAAGGACAGCGCAAAATAGAGAAGAGTAGTCGTAGCTACAAGAAGAAAATGAAGAGGATGGTGAAATTTCGTAGGTACCCAAGAAAACTTATTTAATTCAAGGCCTTTGCTGTCAATGATCCTTCGACAGAAATTTCAACTTCGTTAATTCTTATCATTATTATGGGACTCATGTCAAAAATAGTTAGCGACACGGCTGTCAGTTTATCGAAAAATGCAACCCTGTCTCTTTTTTCGGCAATGTCCAGAGTAATTACATTACAAAGTACAGGATTTATGTCTGTTGGACTAACACTTTATACCAGAGTATTTAAGGAGATTCTATACTTTTCCAAATTTTATCGCAACTTGTTTTAACATTATTTGTCTATTTCGCTGTAAAAGTTTTTGGTCAAAAATTAGTTATCCTCTAGATTTATCTTTACATGAGTTATAATAAATGCCACATACTTCGAATATTTTTCCGAATGTAATTTACGTAATATTTCACGGAAATTAGTTGTTCACTAAACAGTAAACTGTTATAAAAGCACATTTAACTTTTTCGTAAAGAATTTGACGTTTCGCAAAGGCTAAAGTAAAACTATCCTTTACACACTATTTGGAACTTCACGAAATAACTTTTATTATTATTTTATTTCTTCGAATTTTGCAAGAGCAAGAAAGGATAAGTTTACATAAAATTGTTAATAATAAAAAACAGTATGCCATTATAATCATTAATCGGAACAATATAACTTCTAGAACACAGCAGAAGCTCATGTTTTAATACACAGAACTGAATACGTACCAAGCAATCATTTAGTAGATGGCAGTCAGTATATGCATTACTCTTTGTTTACCGCCGCTACTGGATGTCTTTTGTCACATAAAGCTCTGTTTAATCCTAAAAAGCTGAATGGCGTATTTTTACTGCTGTGACAAATTAAATTATGAAGTAAAACATGTGCTGCGATATCGTGAAAATGTCTCTTAACTTTGTCAGCAAAAAACCGGAAGCCTGAATTCAGCTCCTAAAAAAACGAGGAGCACTGTTTGAAGGACAAAAAGGAACATCAATACATCTTTCTCTACACTATTATTCATCGAACGTTTTAGTAAATGATTTCTCTTTTCTTGAACTTTAAAAGAGTATTGCATTGGCAGTCTGTGATGTTATAAGAGTATATAATCTGGATTCAAAAACTGCAGGAGTTGTTTTTCACGTAATTTTGGAAAGAAGGTCATTTTAGAATGTATCTTCATCCCCTCTCCAATGCTACAGTTCCATCTATAGATGATTGTAGTTATTATTACAATTATGTCAGCAATACTTGATCAATAGTAGTAACCTTTGTGTGTGTGTGTGTGTGTGTGTGTGTGTTTGTGAATTCCTAAGGGACCAAACTGCTAAGGTCATCGGTACCTAGACTTACACACTACTTAAACTAAATTATGTTAAGAACAACACACACACCCATGCCCCAGGGAGGACTCGAACCTCCGGCGGGAGAGGCCGTGCAATCCGTGACATGGCGCCTCAAATCGCGCGGCCACTCCGCGCGGCGTAACCTTTGTCATGTCCTCTTGCTATTGTGCTCAATATTTTTTCAAATATGTAAGTTGATTTCTGATCGTAAATACTGAAAACCTTTGGCGACAATGAGCAGCCCTCTCTAATACCTCATTCACTACTGGCCTCATCTGTGTCTTTCTCGTCAATCCTTATTGTCATCTTTGGTCTTGGTAAAGTTTCTTTGTGAGTCTTTTGTTCTTGCAGGCTTAAGCAACATCCTTCAAAGACGTTCAAGAGAACACACCAGACAACTCTGTCATATGATTTTTCCTAAATTAACAAAGCAGATGTAAGATTAACATTGTATGTTACATCGAATGGCATCTCATGCTCTTCATACATCCTCAAACATCCTGTGAATGCACACTGATGTATACAGCAGATTTGGAACTTCTAATTAACTCATGTCTAGAACAGCACAACCCTCACGTGCTGCTCAGGTATCTTAACAAATTGGACGTGGTGTCCAGGCGCACATTCGAGATAAGCAACCATTTACTACCGAGGGGAACAGTACAGAGAGCATCGCACGAACAAAATGGCCTGCCGGCATGAATCACGAGGATGGTTGCGAACCCCCCTGCCCGTGTTCCTAACTGTGCTAGTAGAACTACCTCATTCCGTGGTATCGTAAGTAACTTAGTAGAAAGAATCCGGAGCGCTGGGCATGTGCCAGGCACCGCCAGAAGAAGGGTAAGGACACTGAAAGGAGTCTACTGGGGCACACTTACCGGTATATGTGGCACCTGAATATTGTAAAGATGTTAATGTACCCTAGAGTGAAACTATTGTATTTTAAATGATGTATGTCTCTAATGGGTTCTATACAGCGGGTGGCTGACTTTGCACGACCGCAGACCCAAAGATACTGCTTCTGGTCTGAGATCTACATTTACATCTACATGGATACTCTGCTAATTACATTTAAGTGCCTGGCAGAGGGTTCATTGAACCACCTTCACCATTCTCTGTTATTCCAATTTCGTATAGCGCGCGGAAAGAATGAACACGTATATGTTTCGTACGGACACTGATTTCCCTTATTTTATCGTGGTGATGGTTCCTCCCTATGTAGGTCAGTGTCAACAAAATATTTTCACTTTCGGTGGAGAAAGTTGGTGATTGGAATTTCGTGAGAAGATTCCGTCGCAACGAAAAACGCCTTTCTTTTAATGATTTCCAGCCCAATTCATTTCTGTGACAGTCTTTCCCATATTTCGCGATGATACAAAACGTGCTGCCTTTCTCTGAACTTTTTCGATGTACTCCGTCAGTCCTATCTGGTAAGGATCCCACATCGCGCAGCAATATTCTAGAAGAGGACGGACAAGCGTAGTGTAGGCAGTCTCCTTAGTACGTCTGTTACATTTTCTAAGTGTCCTGCCAATAAAACGCAGTCTTTGATTAGCCTTCCTCACAACATTTTCTATGTGTTCTTTCCAATTTAAGTTGTTCGTAATTGTAATACCTAGGTATTTAGTTGAATTTACGGCTTTAGATTAGACTGATTTATCGTGTAACCGAAGTTTAACGAGTTACTTTTAGCACTCATGTGGATGATCTGACACTTTTTGTTATTTAGGGTCAACTGCCACTTTTTGCACCATTCAGATATTTCTTCTAAATTGTTTTGCAGTTTGTTTTGATCTTCTGATGACGTTATTAGTAGATAAACGACAGCGTCATTTGAAAACAACCGAAGACGGCTGCTCAGATTGTTTCCCAAATCGTTTATGCAGATAAGGAACAGCAAAGGGCCTGTAACACTACCATGGGGAACGCCAGAAATCACTTCTGTTTTACTCGATGACTTTCCGTCAATTACTACGAACTGTGACCTCTCTGACAGGAAATCGCAAATCCAGTCACATAACTGAGACGATTTTCCATAAGCACGCAATTTCACAACGAGCCGCTTGTGTGGTACAGTGTCAAAAGCCTTCCGGAAATCCAGGAATACAGAATCTGAAATCCCTTGTCAATAGCACTCTGCACTTCATCTGAATAAAGAGCTAGTTGTGTTTCACAGGAACGATGTTTTCTAAACCAATGTTGACTGTGTGTCAATGGACCGTTTCCTTCGAGGTAATTCTTAATGTTCGAACACAATATATGTTCCAAAATCCTGCTGCATATCGACGTTAACGATATGGGCCTGTAATTTAGTGGATTACTCCTACTTCCTTTCTTGAATATTGGTGTGACCTGTGCAACTTTCCAGACTTTGGGTACGGAGCTCTCGTCGAGCGAACGGTTGTATATGATGGTTAAGTATGGAGCTAATGCATCAGCATACTCCGAAAGGAACCTAATTGGTATACAGTCTCTTCCAGAAGACTTGCTTTTATTAAGTGATTTGAGCTGCTTCACTACTCCGAGGATATTTACTTCTACGTTACTCATGTTGGGAGCTGTTCTTGATTCGAATTCTGGAATATTTACTTCGTCTTCTTTTGTGAAGACATTTCGGAAGGCTGTGTTTAGTAGCTCTGATTTGGCAGCACTGTCTTCGATAGTACCTCCATTGCTATCGCGCAGAGAAGGCATTGATTGTAACTTACTGCTAACATAGTTCATATACGAACACAATCTCTTTGGACTTTCTGCCAGGTTTCGAGACAAAGTTTCGTTGTGGAAACTGTTATAGGCGTCTCGCATTGAACTCCGCGCTAAGTTTCGAGCTTCTGTAAAGGATAGCCAATCTTGGGGATTTTGCGTCTGTTTAAATCTGGCATGTTTGATTCGTTGTTTCTGCAACTGTGTTCTAACACGTTTTGTGTACCAAGGAGGATCAGCTTCGTCGTTTGCGAGGTTATTTGGTATAAATCTTTCAATTGCTGCCGATACTATTTCTTTGAATTTAAGCCACTTCTGGTATACACTTATATTATTAATTTGCAATGAGTAGAGATTGTCTCTCAGGAAGGCGTCAAGTGAATTTTTATCTGCTTTTTTGAATAGGTATATTTTTCGCTTATTTTTCGAGGATTTGGGGATTACAGTATTCAATCTCGCTACTACAACCATGTGTTCACTAATCCCTGAATCGGTTTTGATGCTCGTTATTTACTCAGGATTATTTGTTGCTAAGAAGTCAAGTGTGTTTTCACAACCGTTTACTATTCGCGTGGGCTCATGAACTAACTGCTAGAAATAATTTACAGAGAATGAGTTTAGCACAATTTCGGATGATATTGTATGTGTACCTCCGGAATTAAACATGTATTATCGCCAACATATCGAGGGTAAATTAAAGTCACCACCAACTATTATCGTATGAGTCCGGTACTTGTTTGAAATCAAACTCAAGTTTTCTTTGAACCTTTCAGCAACAGTATCATCTGAACTGGGAGGTCGGTGAAAGGATCCAATTATTATTTTATTCTGGTTGCCAACAATAACCTCTGCCCATCCTAACTCACAGGGAGTATCTACTTCAATTTCGCGACAAGTTAAACTACTTCTGACAGCAACAAACACGCCACCGCCAACCGTGTTTAGCCTATCTTAGATCGAACTGTTGGAGTAAGAGAGCGCACAACAGTGAGTATGTATCTGCCTGTGAGCGAAAGAAGGTGCAGTAGGCAGTTTTTGTGGTTTGCTCCTAAAGCCAGCAAGTGTCAGATTATAGTGTAGGAATTTTCTCATACCAATATTGTTTGTTATACCGCACGTAAAATAGGTAGTTAAAAATGATGAGTGATTTTATAATGGAATGTAAATTGAAATGATGAAATGTAAATACAGTTGTGACCAGAAAGGATACTGGAATGAGATTACAAAGAAGCTTTACGAATACGTGTATTACTGGAAATATAGTTGTGGAAGCAGAAGTGTTCTCGCAGGTAAGCTAAAGATGTTAATTTTTTATTATTTTCCTTTTCCCAGGGCGTTAGTGTAAATGAGTTGCTGATAACTGCTAATAGTGAGCTCTATGTTAAGTAACCCCTTATTCTACGTATAGGCTAGTTAGATATTTCCCTTTCGTAATGTTTCTAAGAATTGTTAACACAGGTATACGTAATTTCAAGATTTGTCTTTATGCTTATTACTGATGTTAGAAAATACTTGCTGTGAAATTCTCACTGTTTGTGACTACGTCAGCAAAGAAAGATTTTCCTGCCGGCCTAAGTGACCGTGCGGTTCTAGGCGCTACAGTCAGGAACCGCGCGACCGCTACTGTCGCAAGTTCGAATCCTGCCTCGGGCATGGATGTGTGTGATGTCCTTAGGTTAGTTAGGTTTAAGTAGTTCTAAGTTCTGGGGGACTGATGACCTCAGAAGTTAAGTGCCATAGTACTCAGAGCCATTTGAACCAAAGATTTTCCTTTAGTATAAAGGAAGTGGTTTTCTGAGTAATGTAATTTTGATTTTCAGATGTTTTGAAACGACAAACTTAACTTCGAATGCAACTTCACTACCGAAAAAGTCAGTGTCAGTAATTCATCCAAAGCTCAACCGCCTCCCTGTCCAGGTAGTATGTTTTTAAAGACATTACATTTTTCTTAAATGTTTTCATTTACCAGCGAAAAGAATTCATGTACAGTTCAAAATATTACGGCCATCATTGCACACCTCTGAGCCTGAAGCTATTATATTTTGTTCTTCTTCATGAGACAGCAGAATATAACTCGATCCACCGTTGCTGCTTAAGAGATAAGACAATTTTTGTTCATTTGTTATGTGCACTGGGAATAAAGTTATCAGTTTTGAACAGGGCCAGAACATCTAGTACCTAAGGGGCTGAACGTATTTTGCAGTGACTGTATTTCTTTATTGGTATTGTGAGTTGCATTGGCCAGTCAGTTCGTATAGAGTTTTGCTAACAGTAAGACAGAGTAAGCACACCACTTGCAATTACAACACGCTACACGATAACTCCAGTTTTGTATGCTTTCCCAGTTCGGCCATTCATTTAACTATTTCAATAAATTATAAAGAACGTTACAACACTGCGTAATGCCGGCAACGTCCATCTGTTTTGCCGCTCACCTCGGATAGTATCCTGTCTCCACAGCCGAGGTCGCAGTCGACTTTCGGCACACTAGCGCCACGGACGTCTTGTTTACGACCTCGCCGCCCAGCTCGCTCGTCTGTCGTCTTAGCGCGGTATATGTCAAAAATGGTTCAAATGGCTCTGCGCACTATGGGACTCAACTTCTGAGGTCATCAGTCCCCTAGAACTTAGAACTACTTAAACCTAACTAACCTAAGGACATCACACACATCCATGCCCGAGGCAGAATTCGAACCTGCGACAGTAGCGGTCGCGCGGTTCCAGACTGTAGCGTCTAGAACCGTTTGGCCACTCTGGCCGGACAGGTATATATCCTTCGAAAGGGAATGGTTTATGCCCACAGAAAATCGACACTGAAGATTAGCTTTGCACCTGAATATGCCCGACCAAATGCACTTGAAATCGAACAGTTTATCAGAGATGAAGTGAAGATTGATTGCAATGATCTTGTTGGCATCCACCTGTCTATAGTGAGCAGAGTGGTATACGTGAAGTCGGTTAATGAAGACATATGTGACAAAATTCTAACTTCAACTCGAAGTGGTGCTAAGTTCCGTCACTGTGATAAACACATCGGTGACGTAACTGTGGAACATGCGCGAATACGTGTATTTGAACTCTTTTTCGAGGTGCCTTCAGAGTCAGTGGTATCTGCATTCCGCCCATATGGAAAGGTGATTAGTCATACAGCTGAAAAGTGGGTTCAGTTCACTACATAAAATTGTTCAAAAGGCTCTGAGCACTATGGGACTTAACTTCTAAGTTCATCAGTCCCCTAGAACTTAGAACTACTTACACCTAACTAACCTAAGGACATCACACACATCCATACCCGAGGCAGGATTCGAACCTGCTACTGTAGCGGTAGCTCAGTTCCAGACTGAAGCACCTAGAACCACTCGGCCACCCCGGCCGGCAGTTCACCACATACCCGGTTTTCAGTGGGATACGACAGATCCGCATAGAGCTAACCAAACATGTGCCGTCCTACTTATATATTGATGGCTGCCGTGAAATTATAATTTATGATGGCCAGCCCAAGACATGCTCGGGATGTGGCAAAGGACACCTCCGCTCCAGCTGTCTGCACACAGTACCGCCTGGGGAACTGCCGGTCACGACCGCTCCGTCGACGCTACCGCTGACGTTTAACGAAGTTCTCCAGAACGACCCCCTACCGCGATCACCACTGGCTCCTACTAGTACCGCATCTTCGTCTCTGTTCTGGACGGACCAACGCCCTTGTCCCCTCCTACCGACATGTGCAGTGGTGAGCAATCTCCAGGGCAGGGAATGGCCCTTGACTCCATGGTTGTGCCTACCGTTGCTTTTGTGCCCGAACATCCGGATCCCCAGGCGTCTTCGGACACTGAAGGTCACGTGCGCAAGCAACGGTCGCCGGAGAGAAGTCCGAAACAGCGGATCGCCCCGTCTGACACCTGCAGGACGCAGTCTCAAGATAATGAGGATCACACCTATCCAGATGTTTCCCCGATGGACGATTCCGTGGTGGAAGCACCGGTCAGCACCCCGTCGGAGGTACAACCGACTTTGCATGCACCAGACGCTGTACCTATGGACGTTGAACAGCAGCTGAGCCAGCACCATTCTACCACAACCGACGTGACGCCGCCTTCAGACTCCACAGGTACTCCACCGGACGCACACCATCCACGCACATTTGCATTGTCTGACGATGTAGACGACGAAACACCCACCGTTGAGACAGCAGCGAATGCTGCTGCGCCAACCCACGACTGCTAATCGACAGGGTTCCTGGATGGCGATGTGCAGCCTCCTGGGACAACATTACTGTTAGCTGCTGCTCTTCGTGCCTCCATGAGCACCGGCCGTGGTGGCTGAGCGGTTCTAGGCGCTACAGTCTGGAACCGCGCGACCGCTACGGTCGCAGGTTCGAATCCTGCTTCGTGCATGGATGTGTGTGATGTCCTTAGGTTAGTTTGGTTTAAGTAGTTCTAAGTTCTAGGGGACTTATGACCACAGCAGTTGAGTCCCATAGTGCTCAGAGCCATTTGAACCATTTTTTTTATTATGTAGTGTAAATATACCGTTACACATCTGAACAATGACCTTTAGTAACAAACAATATTCGGTTATCACTTTAATTTTATTTATTTTGTGGTAACACCTGGTGAATCTCAGGTATACAACACACACCTTCTGAATAGGAAAGATATGGGAAATCGACAGTTTAAAATAAATTCTAATTCTAATTGCAATCGAACGCATGCTGGTTCCATTAGTGACGCTACGTTGTGTCTATGTTGCCAGAAGTATACGTTTCCTTACCCACGTGGCAAGGCCACGCTGCTGTTGCCCGTCACTCCGTGAGTGAGCGCCGCGTGATACCGAGTGAACTGTCTGCCGCGTGCTTCCGCGTGCGTAGCGAGTGACATAGGCGAGCGCGCCACTCACGCTGATTCGCCACGCGGCCACCGGGCCACTGCCTGTCCACTGCACAGCCGGCTTCGGACCGCCGACAGCCCGCTTAGCCAGAAAGACGGGGACGGACAGAACGCCGCCGCGGCTGAGTCGTAGCGAAGCGGCCACCCGCCACCGCTACCGCCACCCGCCACCCGCCTCCCGGCTCCGCCCCCATAAATCAGACGCTCGCCTCGCGCTGCCACTAATTAATACAATAACTCGCGACGCGCCTCCTGAAATTAATTATTTCGCGGCCAGCAGCCACCAGCTAGGCTGCCAGGCAGCCGGCGCTCTGTATCGGCGCGTCGCGGGACCCGCTGCGGCCCAGAACAAGAGACTCGCCGGCATAAATCAGCGATATTAGCGCCGCGGCGCCCGCAAGGAGCGGCGCGTCTCCAGTCTCCAGCCGTCTGCCCTGCCCCGCCCTGCCCTGCCGAGACTGATGGCGACTTCCAGCAGGGTGCCTGTCGCGGCACGGCAGATCACCCGGACCACCGCCTGCCTTCTTACCACGCGACTCCGAACGCGAATTATGACCGCAATAAGATACGCTGCGAACTGTTAACCGAGATACGATCGTACGGAGAATCGCCTGAAATAATATTTTATTGGCTCAAAGATATTTTGATTGACTGAGCTAAGACGGTAAACTGCACGACAAAGTAACATCGCTTGTACATCTACGAAGGTCGTACCGAAAGCAAATGCCTCCTATTTTTAGTCGTGGAAACTACTGGAAATACATAAATCACAACAGCAAAACTAAATAGAGCAACATGTCATCTACAGACCGTCATTTTGAAACTTTACCGTCATACCTCCTTGCCTAGGGACGTCAGATGAAAGTTGATGTCGTCAAGCCCCGAATCAAAATTGCGCAACGGATAACTGGGGAGGGGAGCTTGAAAGCGCTACCTAGAGAGCGTGCCCTTTCTGTACGATACTAGGCAAGGGGCTGGAGGGCTCACACGCTGATGTGTGGGTCCCTGCATTCTATAGCTTTTATTTTAAATAAATTCCTTTAACTTGACTTCTTTGTGATTTTTAAGGTATGTTAAAGATTGATGACAGTTGATTACCTTTTTATTTTAAACATTATCACTCGACTTTACAGCGATTGCAGCAGTTGTTTCAGTTTACAGATATTACAATTTTACGACTTATAGCTCGGGTATATTATATACTAATCTGCACGCACTTTTCTACGGGCAAGACGGAATTGCGTTGGCCAAATGTATACCACCAAAGCCTCCCAATATTTTACATGGGACATCCACTACGTGAGGAGGATAACGGGCAAACTGGGGACCACATACATTAACACAGGAGGTCAAATTTCCGAAATTAAACGAGAACATTCATTTCCTTACACAATCCGAAACTGGAAATAAAAGAATTAGTACAAGTATTCAAATACCTCTCTTCCATGCTTGAACATTAAGATAGACGCACTCAGGGCACGTCTGCTCACTTACCCGTCTTCTGTAACACCCCAAGAATATGGCGGGCACCCGGAGGTCTTCCTGGGCCCCGGTGGAGGGGGTGGTCGAACCACTTGGCCGTGACCAACCTCTACACCCCAAATCTTGTGACACTGGAAAGTCTTTGACTTTTAACTGCCTGTGATGTCTCTCTGATCCCCGACCCAGGAGTTAGGTTGGCACTACTATACTACAGAACTACTTCCCAACAAAGATTTGGCCACGCTTTACGGAAAGGTGTGAGGAGGATTAGGAAAGTTCATGTGCAGATTCACATTCACGTACAAGAAATGCATAATACACGACACATATAAATACGTATTATGAAGCCTCACACATTTCTTTCCACCCGTCCACATGGGTTCTGTTGCACCCGCGGCCGGCCGCGTCGTGTAATAAAATTGGCTGCGGAGCCGCCTCTGTTCCTATTTCCCGGTGCGAGCGAGCAGGGAAACCTGCTGCTTATAGAGCGGAAACTACTGTACCGTTTCAATTTTTCCACGTAGTCATCTCCATTCGTTATACACTTCTGCCAACGACGTACCAGTGCCTGGATGCCACGCTTGTAAAAATCGGAACCAGCTGAGGCTAACAACTTCCTTGTAGCTTTGACAACAGCATCCGAGTCTTGAAACTGTTTTCCACGTAGTCCATCTTTCAGAGGCCCAAAGAGATGGTAGTCTGAAGGCGCTAAATCGGGACTGTACAGTGGCTGTGGTAAGACAGTCCAGCCGAATTTCGCAATGAGTTGCATGGTCGAAAAACTGGTTTGGATCCTGGCGTTATCGTGTTGCAGGTGAAAGTTGATCTTCTGCTCTGGCCTTGGACTGGAAATCCGGGCTCTCAGCTGAGTCAGTGTGGTCCTGTAGCGTGCTGGCTCTGAGCACTATGGGACTCAACTGCTGTGGTTATCAGTCCCCTAGAACTTAGAACTACTTAAACCTAACTAACCTAAGGACATCACACACATCCATGCCCGAGGCAGGATTCGAACCTGCGACCGTAGCAGTCCCACGGTTCCGGACTGCGCGCCTAGAACCGCGAGACCACCGCGGCCGGCTGTAGCGTGCTGAACTGACAGTTTCTCCAGGCTCTAGGACATCCAAAAGAACCACACCTTGGCTATCCCAGAAGACTGTGCGCATCACTTTGCCTGCAGACGGGTATGCCTTGAATCTCGTCTTTCATCTACATCTACATCATACTCCGCAAGCCACCGAATGGTGTGTGGCGGAGGGTACTTTTGGTACCACTGTCTGACCCCGCTAACCCTGTTCCAGTCGCTAATAGTGCGTGTGAAGAATGATTGGCGGTAAGCCTCTGTATTGGCTCTAATTTCTCGAATTTTCTCCTCGTGATCAATACGCGAGATGTATGTGGGGGAAGTAATATATTGTCCGACTCCTCCTGAAAAGTGCCGTCTCGAAATTTCAGTAGTAAGTTTCTCCATGATGCCCAATGTGTCTCTTGTAACGTCTGCCAGTGGAGTTCCTTTAGCATCTCCGAACGCTCTCTCGCCAGCTAAATGAACTCATGACGAAATGCACCGCTCTTCGTTGGATCTTCTCTACCTCCTCTATCAGTCCTACCTGACAGGGATCCCAGATAGATGAACAATACTCAAGAATCGGGCGAACAAGCGCCTTATAAGCCACTTCTTTCGTGGATGAGTTACATTTCCTTAAGATTCTTCCGGTGAATCTGAGTCTGGTGTCTGCTTTTCCCACTATCTGTTTTATATGGTCATTCCACTTAAGGTCGCTCTGGATAGTTACGCCTAGATATTTTACGGCAGACGCTGTCTCCAGCTGTTTGTCATCAATAGCGTAAGTGTACAGTAGTGGATTTCTTTCCATATGTATGCGCAATATATTACACTTATTTACGTTCAGGGTCAACTGCCAGAGTCTGCAAAAAAATGGTTCAAATGGCTCTGAGCACTATGGGACTTAACATCTATGGTCATCAGTCCCCTAGAACTTAGAACTACTTAAACCTAACTAACCTAAGGACATCACACACATCCATGCCCCAGGCAGGATTCGAACCTGCGACCGTAGCAGTCGCGCGGCTCCGGACTGAGCGCCTAGAACCGCTAGACCACCGCGGCCGGCCAGAGTCTGCACCATCGATCAATTCTCTGCAGATCGTTCTGCAAATTCTTACTATCTTCTGGCGTTGCTACTTTGGTATAAGCAACTGCATCGTAGACGAATAGCTTTAAACAGCATCCGACGCTTTCTGCTAGGTCATCTATATTTATTGCGAACAGCAACGGTCCTATCACACTTCCCTGTGGTACTCTGGATATTACTTTTACCTCTTTCGATTTTGTTCCGTTAAGAGCGACGTTTTGAGTTATGTCTGCAAGAAAGTCTTGAATCCAATCCCAGGTCTGCTGCGATACTCCGTAAGCTCGTATTTTTTCATTAAACGGCAATGCGGGACGGCGTCAAATGCCTAACTGGAATCAAGGAACGCAGCATCAACCTGAGCGCCGTTGTCCACTGCCCTGTGGATCTCATGGAGGAACAGAGCGAGCTGAGTTTCGCAGGATCTCTGTTTGCGGAATCCATGTTGTTTTTTATAGAGGACGTCAGAATTCTTGAGCATAAAACATGTTCCATAATTCTAAAACAGATTGACGTCAACGATATAGGTCTATAACCGTGTGGATCTGTCTTACGGCCTTTCTTAAAAACAGGAATTAACTGCACTTTTTATCAGTCGTTAGATACCTTTCGTTGCTCAAGCGTTCTACGATAAATTACTGCTAGAATGGGAGCAAGTTCTTGCGCATAATATTTTTAGAATCTTATAAGCATCTCATCTGGTCCTGAAGCCTTTCCACTACCAAGTGATTGTATCTGATTTTCAATTCCGCGATTGGTTATCTCAAAATCTGCCATTACGACGTTCGCACGACGATTGAAGTGAGGAACAGTATTACGAGGGCTATCCACAAAGTACATTACGTTTTGTAATTAAAAATAAATAAAGTATTGGAAATTTTTTTTATTATATACAGATGAAAGCCACACTTAAATATTACTTTTCTACATAGTTGCGATTTAAATTAAGGCACTTATCGTAGCGATGGACGAGCTTGGTAATTCCTTCGTTGTAAAATTCAGCCTCCTGCGCCTTCAACCACGTGGTTACCTCTTCTTGAAGCTGTGCATCGTCATCAAAACGCTGCATAGCCAACCACTTCTTCATTGCTGGGAATAAGTGGAAGTCGCTCGGTGCCAGGTCGGGACTGTACGGCGGATGAGGAAACAACTCCCACTTAAAAGATTCGAGAACTTCACGAGTGGCATTTGCCGTGTGGGCCCGGGCGTTGTCGTGAATCAGCAAGATCTTTGAGCCCAACTTTCCCCTGCGCTTGTTTTGTATTGCTCTTCTGAGGTTGTGCAGAGTTTGGCAATACCTTTGAGAGTTTATTGTAGTGCCTCTTTCCAGGAAATCCACAAAAATCACACCTTTTCTGTCCCAAAAGACAGTCGCCACGTGGTTGAAGGCGCAGGCGGCCGAATTTTACGACGAAGGAATTTCCAAGCTCGTCCATCGCTACGATAAGTGCCTTAATTTAAATCGCAACTATGTAGAAAAGTAGTATTTAAGTGTGGCTTTCATCTGCATATAATAAAAAAAATTTCCAATACCTTATTTATTTTTAATTCCAAAACATAATGTACTTTGTGGATAGCCCTCGTACAATTCCACGGTGAAGCAACTTCGGAAGACCGAATTCAGTATTTCGGCCATGTCTCTGTTATCTTCCGTTTCGGTGCCGGTGTGGTCGCTGAGAGAATGAATAGATGATTTTGACCCCCGTATTTACATACGACCAAAGTCTCTTAGGGTTTTTACTGAGGTCGGTTGACAACGTTTTACTTTCGAAATCATTCAATGCTTCTCTCATTGCTCTCCTTACGCTCATTTCGGCTATGTTCAGCTTTTGTTTGTCAGCTAGGTTTTTACTTCCCTTGAATTAGAGATGAAGTACTCTTTGTTTACGTAGCGCTTTTCTAACACGGCTACTAAACCATGGTGGATCTTTCCCATCCCTTAAAACCTTACTTTGAACGTACTATTCTAGGGTATATTGAACGATGCCTTTGATTTTTTCCAGTTCTTCTCCACATCTTCGTCATCATCACCGAATATTTGATGCTGACTGGTGAGATATTCTGAAATTTATATCCTGTCACTCTTGCTGAGAAAATATATCTTCCTACTTTTCTTAACATTCCTTGTAGGACCCGTCGTCATAGAGGATGTCACTGTCTTATGATCACTGATAAATTCCTCTACGTTAACTGATTCGATAAGTTCAGGTCTGTTTGTTGTCAGGAGTTCTGAGACGTTACCCTCACGAGTTGGTTCTCTATCTGCTCAAGGTAGTTTTCGTACAAGACATGTTTGACAGAGAATTCGCATGTCGCCATTGCATGGATTTTCTTTTGATTCCGGCTCGTTGAGGTGACACTATGTCTTATCTCCGGTGAAGACGTTACTCAGAAAATTGTCACTTCAGCTTCATATTGGTGCAGCAGGTTCCGTCAAATTTCCATTTTATGAGTTTTTTGTTCTTCTGTAAGCATCCGCGAGAGCCATCCCGCACAGTCACAAGATGTTCCAACACTGTTTCCAAAGCAGTACAGCAGACTTTCAGCTTTGTACACAGTTGTCTGGTCGTTATCCGCCGATCAGCACAGATGAGTTGATCAAGACGCTCTTCATTGCGAGGGATGACAGCTGTGCAGTGTCGACCGTGGCTTGTCATGCACACCCTTTTCACCACATTGAAACTGCCGTACCCATCCCTCACACTGCTCTCATCTATTATATCGCCTCCGTACACCTTTGCAAGCGTCTGTGGGTTTCAGACGGTGCAATCACCCGTCGCTGTTTTATATGCGCGTCCATATCAGACTCCATTTTGGAACACTCCTCTGCTGGCGCCAACTACCGCAGAACAATGGAAACACATGCAAATGAAAGAGTAAGGTTCAAGCATTAGCACTGCATCAGCGACATCTGGTGCGGACATCCAAAGACACCACAAAACAATTGGAGGCATTACTTTCGGAACGATCCTCGTAAATATACATCTACTGTACACCTACCCTGTACCACTACGAGCCATTTCCTTTCCTGTCCCACTCGCAAATAGAGCGAACGATAAGGGATTGTCTATTTGCCTCCGTATGAGTCCAAGCTTCCCGGCTCAAATCTTCGTGGTCCTTACGCGAAATGTACAAGGGCGGCAGTAGGGTCGTTGTGCAGTCAGTCTCAAATGCTGGTTTTCTAATTCTCAATAGAGTCCCATGAAAAGAACGTCGCCTTCCCTCCAATGATTCCCATCTGAATTCTCGAATCATCTCAGTAATACTTGCGTTTTGTTCGAACTTACCGTTAACAAATCCAACAGTCCGCCTCTGAACTGCTTCGACTGCTTCCTTAAGTCCCACCTGGTGCAGATCACTAACAGTACTCAACAATGGGTGGCACTAGTGTCCTATATGCTGTTTCCTTTACAGATTAACCACACCTTCCAAGAAATCTCCCAATAAGCGGCAGTCGACCATTCATCTTCCCTAGTACAATCCTTACATGCTCATCCCATTTCGTGTTGATTTGCAATGTTACGGCTAAATATCTAATCGATGACAGGGATATTTAATAGGACACTCAGTATTCTCACTAAGGCAACGGCTTTGCCGCAGTGGATACACCGGTTCCCGTCAGATCACCGAAGTTAAGCGCTGTCTGGCGTTGCCGGCACTTGGCTGGGTGACCATCCAAGCCGCCATGCGCTGTTGCCATTTTTCGGGGTGCACTCAGCCTCGTGATGCCATTTGAGATCTTACTCGACCGAATAGTAGCGACTCCATCGCAACGTCCGGGAGAGCGGTGAGCTGACCACACGCCCCTCCTGTCCGCATCCTTAACTGAGGATGACACGGCGGTCGGATGGTCCCGATGGACCACTTGTGGCCTGAAGACGGAGTGCTTTTGGTATTCTCACTATACGAGGGCTGTTCAAAAAGTGTCCCTAGTTATAAAATAAGTCGTTATTCAGATGCAATTGTTTGACACTAGTCAGCTTCAACATATACTTCCTCACCTTCTACACATCTCTCGCAACGGTGTAGCCAGAGCTGGAAACATCACTAGAAAGCCTCCTTCGCTATTCTGCGTAATATCTTCCCTATTGTGATATTTGGTCCCTTTCAGAGTGTTTTACAGTTTACAGAGAAGACAGTCACTCGGTGCTTGGTCAGGGGAATTCGGAGGCTGACAGTCCACAGCCGTGTTGTGGTTGGCCAAAAAACACTGAATTAACTGAGAACGATGAGCGGGTGCGTTATTTTGGTAAAGATGCCAGCTGCCCGTCGCCCACAAGTCCGGCCGTTTGCGTCTGACAACGCCGTTGGAGCCAAAATGGTCGTCAGTTTGACTTTCACATTGCTGCAGACCTGCCTCCCTTTTTTGTGTCTCAGGGATGATTAATGTTTCTATTGAAATGACTGGACCTTTGTATCTGGGTTGTACTCTAAACCGAGGCCTCAGCACCAGTGATCACTGTGTTAAGAAAGTCAGCATTACTGTTCACAGTATCCAGTATGTCCTGTGCGATCTCTGAACGAAAATATTTCTGCTCCGTTATTGGCAACTTTGGTGCAAATTTTTCTGCAATCATCCTGAAGTCCAATGTTTCGTAAAAATGGAATCAATACTAATTCTAGCCTCACCTGCAACTTCTCTGATCGTGATCGCGCCATCGTACCACACCAGAGTACTTACGTGATCGATAACCATCTCATTTGTGGATGCTGAGGGCCTGTCTGAACCTACTTCACTCTTCACAGATGAGCGGTCATCTCTCAAGCAGCTTTACAACTTCTTTGTCAGTGTCGCACCTATTGTTCGCCCTCAAACACTTGTATCTTGCAGATTGTTTCAACTTGAGAATCGCCAAGCTTAAAACAAAATGTAATGCAATAACGTTGTTCCATTTCTTCCGTCATTTTTCCCACAACACAAATTCCGATGACGTGTGTTCACTTGCCAACTGTTGGCCAGCGACTGGTTGTTTTCGCAGTTGTGGAAAAGATCACGGATGCGCACTACGTGTGCCTACAAACACAACCAATACCATTACTGGTTTTAAAAGTAAAAAAAAAAAGGTCGAATGCTTTTTGAGCAGACTACGTACACAAAACAATTTTCTCAGGTTATTCGATAGCCATGTCACTGCTAATTAGTTCACTGCTTGATCAAAAGTACACCTATTAATACCGAGAGAGTTGGCGCAATAGTTAGCACAATGGACTCGCATTCGGGAGGACGACGGTACAAACCGCGTCCGGCCATCATGATTTAGGTTTTCCGAGATTTCTCTAAATCGCTTCAGGCAAACGCTGGGGTATTTCCTTGGAAAGGACACGGCCGACTTCCTTACCCATCATCACTAATTCGATGTGACTGATGACCTCGCTGTTTAGTGCCCCCACCCCTCCACAACCACCCAAAATCAAACAACCAACATGTATTAATGGTGATGAGTATGGGGCGCTCCACCATTTGCCTTTATGACTGCTTGAACTCCACTGAGGATACTTTCAGTAAGAGGTCGAATGTCTGTGCAGGAAAGGCAGCCAATTCTTCCAGAGAAAGTAGTGATGTTCCATGCTGGTGTCCAGAGCGAAGTCGATGTTCTGACTCGTCCCACAGTTATGAACGTAGGCTTCCGCCGAAATTGTCACATTCAATAACATTTTTCTGCGTTTCTGACCAGTACCGACCTTTCGATCTGTGTTGCAAGCGACCTTGTTCAGGGTGTCATTGTTTACTGCTGAATGAGAGAACTTTGTTTTTTATATACCTGCAGACATGCCTGTTATCTAATTCTGATAGACTGTTTAGGACGAAGGGAATGGATGTTAGAAGTCTTTATTGGTGATATTATTATTTCTTTTCATTGGTGGAAACCCGATGTTTCGATTGGTGTTTGTATTACTGCTTGTGATTGGTGGAAGCAGCAGCAAGCCGAGACACATGCAGCAACAGGGAAGTAACCGAGTTTTCTACGAGTTCCTAACCAGGAGTGAATTTTATAATATCATCTGTGTGCTTTAATAGTTTAGTCTCTTGAGTTTCTGTGTGTTTATTTATTATCTAATAGCCACAGTTCTTGCGTTTTCTTTTGCGTCGGTAAGTAAATAGATTTTGTGAAATATTACAAGTTCCTAATCAGGGGCGAATTATTTAGTTTCACCTGAGTGCTTCAGTAGTTAGGTTTTTGAATCTCTGCGTATTATTAGACACAGTTCCTGCGTTTTCGTCAGTGTCTACAGTAGAGTTGCGCAGCACGAGCCAATAGTCCGTTTATCTGTATAGTTTAGTCTTCCACGGTCTTTAGTTTGGACAGGGACTGCGACTGTCGTGTGCGGATGCGAGTCGAGTTGCTGAGACTTTGCTCTCAGCTCCAGACTGTGATGACGTCGGTTAAACATCTTGAGGCTGCAGTGGATGGGCACCACTGTTGTGGGCCAGCTGTGGGGATCCAACGGAAGTCCAACACGTCAGAGTCCTTCGATCGGTCCTCACAGGTGGATAGTCCAGTTACTGCTCCCACTAAGGTTGACCCCTCATCTGTGGTCGAGTGAGAGGTCGCCCTGGGGCGTTGCAGGCGGCGAAAGACTTCCCAGGCGGTCGCACGTGAGGCCTCCCCGGTTTGTCTGACAAACAAGTTCCAGGTGCTATCTGTGGCTGACACTGTCGCTCAGCCAGATGCCGTCGCCCGTCCTGCTTCAGAGGAAACCTCTCAGCCTGCAAGATCCGGACAATCACAGAGCTTGGGATTATTGATAGTAGGTAGCTCCAACGTTAGACCCGTTATGGGGCCCGTTAGGGACATGGCTGCCAAGAAGGGAAAGAAAACCAATATGCACTACTTGTGCATACCGAGTGGAGTCATTCCATACCTGGAACGGATCCTCCCGGTTGCCCTGAAGAGCACAGGGTGCAGCCAACTGCAAGTGGTGGCTCACGTCGGTACCAATGATGTGTGTCACTTTGGATGAGAAGAGATTCTCTCTGGTTTTGAGCGACTAACAGAAGTGGTAAAGGCTGCCAGTCTTGCTTGCAAGACGAAAGCAGAGCTGACCATATGCAGCACAGTCGACAGGACCGTTTGTGGACCTCTGATACAGAGCCGAGTGGAGGGTCTGAATAAGAGGCCCAGACGGTTCTGCGACCGTGTAGGCTATAGATTCCTCGACTTGCGCCAAAGGGTGGTTGGGTTTCGGGTTCCGCTGATTAGGCCAGGTGACCTCTATACGCAGGAGGCGGCTACACTGGTAGCAGGGTCTGTGTGGCGTGGACTGGACAATTTTTTAGGTTAGAGGGTCTCGGGAAAACACAAGAAGGGCTTCAGTCGCAAAGGGTCCAGGCCGAACACAGGAAGAATGTAGATACAGGAATCATCTGTATAACAGTTGTAAATTGTCGTAGCTGTGTTGGGAAAGTACCAGAGCTACAAGCGCTAATAGGTTCCTTGCAAAAATTTAGGCAGAGCTTATCTCCAGCTTTAGCCATCTTTCTATGCCTATAACGATTTGAGCATCAGAGTTTTCTAACGGTGTTCCGAAAGGATAGGCTAAACTCGGTTGGTGGTGGCGTGTTTGTTGCTGTTAAAAGTAGTTTAACTTGTCGCGAAATTGAAATAGATACGTCCTGTGAGTTAGTATGGGCGGAGGTCATTGTTGGCAACCGGAATAAAATAATAACTGGATTCTTTTACCGACCTCCCAGTTAAGATGATATAGTTGGTGAAAGGTTCAAAGACAACTTGAGTTTGATTTCAAACAAGTACAACGGGTAGCAGATAGAGGGAGACAGAGAGGATCGCGATAAAATGCAGTTAATGAAGCTAAGAGGGAAGAAAGTGACGTGAGTGAGTCAGAGATGAAAAGAGAAATAAACATAAATTGGAGAAGATGGAAGCATTTGCTTTACTGTTTGATGGAGGGAATACTAGCCGCATACGATAATTTTTAGGTGAAATATTATGAATGTAGCAGAAGGGCGTAATTCAGGTTCTTCGTAAAAGCGCCGAGTGCGGGGTAGTTTGTTACATGACGGATGGCAGAGGCAAACAAGGAGTTTGCGAATGTTTTTTTTTGTATGAGTGGGCGCAGCTAGATACTGGGGTTTTGATTATGATGGGATGACAGATCCTTAATCTGCGGTGCAGAGTATTGGGGGTACAAGTCCACTGAGGAGTCGATGAAATAAACATGTCATATGGTAGTCACGTAAGTTGTCTGGCCGCATCTATCCTAGATGGGTCTATACTGAGCGAGGTGGCGCAGTGGTTATCACAATGGACTCGCATTCGAGAGGACGACAGTTCAAATCCGCATCTGGCCATTGTGATTTAGGTTTTCCGTGATTTCCCTAAATCACTTCAGGCAAATGCCAGGATAGTTCGTTTGACAGGGCACGGCCGAATTCCATCCACATCCTTCCCTAATCCGATGACCTCACTGTCTGGTCCCCTCTCCCGAAAAAACCAAGACAACTAGATGGAGTTATGAAGACCCGTGTTGCAGGTGTTACACACACAAGAATGTACACTGCTAGCCACCCAAAATACAAAACTCTGAAGGAAGCAACCAGATCAGGTGAAATTTATAGTATGTATTTGCGGCGACGAGAGCTGCGCATGATTAGAATACCAGCGCAGGCAGTCACTATGGGTGCCAGTAGCACCACCTGCAAGCGCTATATAAAACGGGGACAGACGGACGTGTAAACGTATTAGAAATGTTCTTTCGTATGGTTATTTCACGTAAGCAGATTCAGTATTCCTCGCAGAAGACAGCGAGCGTCTTTTGATGACCTATCGGAGTTCGACAGAGGAAGAATAGCTACCTACAAGGACTGCGGACTATCCTTCAGAGAAAGTGATGACCTTGTCGGACGGAACGAAGCAGCTGTGATACGGATCTGTAATAGTTCGATGCAGGAGGGTACGGTCATACGACACGACCGACTGCACCCATCTCGTTGCACCACTACAGGTAGTGACAGTCATATTGTGTTCATGGCAGCGATCTATCGCTCTTACGCATCACGAACCACATCACAACAAGTTCGGTCTTTTGCGCAACAAGCAGTGTCCGCGCGTATCATTCTACGTCGTTTTCAGCAAGAGTGGATTGGCCGCAAGGCGTCCCTTGCTTCGGTTACCACTGAGTCAACGCCACAGGCGTTTGTGACAGCAATGGTACGATGAACGACGGAAGTGGACAAGTGAATGAAACCGCATTGTTTTTACCTAAGAATCCGGATTCTACCTGCACCACCACGATGGTTGGATTAGTGTATGATGACACTGTTGAACTGCTGCCTTATGCACCGCCGTATTGGTCTGTTGGTGCTGCACCACCCGGTATTACGGTTTGGGGTGGTATTTGGTTCCACTCCTCTAGTACGCATTGCTGGTACAGTAACCAGGCAGCGTTACACCTCAGAATTGTTGGAGCGTGTTGTCCTCCCATAACTTCGGAGTTGCCGACGACTACATTGCGAAAGGATGATGCGCGATTGCGACTACACGAGGGCACGCAGTGTTCAAGACTTCTGCGTCGCCCATTGGATTGCACTGCTGCCCTCGCCTCCCTTTTCTCCCGATCTCTCGCCTGTCGAAAACCTCTGGTCGATAATTGCGGAACAACTGGCCCAGGATACAGCACCTGCCACTACATCAGGTCAGCTTTGGCGATTTGGGGAAGCAGCAACAATACATCCTGAGCCTCTTTGATGCAATGCCGAACCGTGCAGCAGCTGCTATAGCTAGTAATGGCGGCAACACTCAGTGCTCATTTCATCACCTTCCTCACTTCGCATGGGGCTGTATTTGCAATCATATGATAGTTGTACAGTGTGTTACCTCCCAAATCAACTTGGCAGTGATATCCCCAGTCCTTCTTGGCGCTCCATTTTGGATGGCCAGCAGTATCAGGGGGTAGGCAAAATAATGTGAACAGTGGTAGTAATGGAATGGTTGTGTTTGACGGTCAACAACGGAAGTAAGGCACGGGCCGTGCTGGACTGTGCGTGTTCAGCACGGACTAGGCATTAGTGCAGGTTGTTTACGAGCAGTGCACACTTCGTGTTGGCATTCAGAGGCCGAGGTCGACGTGCAATGAAAGAGTTCAGATTATCTGGAGCATCAGTAACCAAGAGAGCCAATATATTGAACGTTTCAGGAGTAGCTGTTTCAACAGTCATGACAGCCCACACAAAATATGGAAAGACATCATCTTGTAAACGTAACAGTGGGCGCAAATCATAACTAAATGACAGAGTTCGTCGTACACTAACAAGAATTGTCTCACAACAACACAAAACTACGGCGGCTAAAGTGACTGGAGAGAGTATGTATCGACACTGACCGCCGACAACTCCATGAAGCCAATATTCGAGGACGAGCTGCTGTACAGAAACAATCAGTGACGACGACCAACGCAAAGAAGCGAAAACATGATGTCAGGAGCATGAATCCTGGACGGCTGATCAGTAGAAACACGTCATATGGTCCAACGAGTCAACGATTTCGTTATTTCCAACGTCGGGCCGGGTTTACGTATGGAGAAGGACCAAAGAAGCCTACAATCAAGATTGCTTGATTCCAACGGTTAAGCATAGAGCTGGAAATGTGATGGTGTGGGCAGCTATATCATGGTATTCTGCTGGTCCTATCATTACTCTGCAAGGCCGTGTTACAGCCAACGATTATGTAAACAATTTAGGTGATCAGATGCACCCCATTATTCAAATGTTGTTCCCCAACAATGATGCCACATTTCAGAACGATAATGCAGCCATTCACACAGCAAGGACAGTACAATCGTGGTATTGGGAGCATGCAACTGCAGCGTCTTCGCTGGCCACCACTGTCTCCGGACTGGAACATTATCGAACCTTTGTGGGCGGTATTGGAGCGCAGACTCCGGAGCAGATTTCCGCTTCCCTCGCCACTACAGGACTTAGAAGAGGTTCTGATCGATAAGTGTCATAACATTCCACAATCATTATGTGCCAGTATTCCAAGAAGAATCATAGCTGTATTACGGCAAATGGGGTCCAACCCCTTATTAATAAACCATTCCCAAGTAAGTACAAAAATGGTTCAAATGGCTCTGAGCACTATGGGACTTAAATCTGTGGTCATCAGTCACCTAGAACTTAGAACTACTTAAACCTAACTAACCTAAGGACATCACACACATCCATGCCCGAGGCAGGATTCGAACCTGCGACCGTAGCAGTCGCGCGGTGCCGGACTGAGCGCCTAGAACCGCTAGATCACCGCGGCCGGCCAAGTAAGTACAGATGGTCACATTATTTTGCCTTTCCCCTATATATGGTGTAAATGTATTATCAGAATTTCTAATGAAAGGCCCTGTGGGTTTATGGTGACCGGAAGAAACACACTACTGGTCATTAAAATTGCTACACCACGAAGATGACGTGCTACAGACGCGAAATTTAACCGACAGGAAGAAGATGCTGTGATATGCAAATGATTAGCTTTTCAGAGCATTCACACAAGTTTGGCGCCGGAGGCGAAACCTACGACGTGCTGACATGAGGAAAGTTTCCAACCGATTTCTCGTACACAAACAGCAGTTGACCGGCGTTGCATGGTCAAACGTTGTTGTGATGCCTCGTGTAAGGAGGAGAAATGCGTACCATCACGTTTCCGACTTTGATAAAGGTCGGATTGTAGTCTATCGCAATTGCGGTTTATCGTATCGCGACATTGCTGTTCGCGTTGGTCGAGGTCCAATGACTGTTAGCAGATTATGGAATCGGTGGGTTCAGGAGGGTAATACGGAACGCCGTGCTGGATCCCAACGGCCTCGTATCACTAGCAGTCGAGAAGACAGGCATCTTATCCGCATGGCTGTAACGGTTCCTGCAGCCACGTCTCGATCCCTGAGTCAACAGATGGGACGTTCGCAAAGACAAAAACCATCTGCACGAACAGTTCGACGACATATGCAGCAGGATGGACTATCAGCTCGGAGACCATGGCTGCGGTTACCTTGACGCTGCATCACAAGCAGGAGCGCCTGCCATGGTGTAGTCAACGACGAACCTGGTTGCACGAATAGCAAAACGTCATTTTTTCGGATGAATCCAGGTTCTGTTTACAGCATCATGATGGTCGCATCCGTGTTTGGCGACATCGCGGTGAACGCACATTGGAAGCGTGTATTTGTCATCGCCATACTGGCGTATCACCCGGCGTGATGGTATGGGGTGCCATTGGTTACACGTCTTGGTCACCTCTTGTTCGCACCGACGGCAATTTGAACAGTGGACGTTACATTTCAGATGTGTTACGACCCGTGGCTCTACCCTTCATTCGATCCCTGCGAAACCGTACATTTCAGTAGGATAATGCACGACCGCATGTTGCAGGTCCTGAACGGGCCTTTCTGGATACAGAAAATGTTCGCCGGCCGGAGTGGCCGTGCGGTTCTAGGCGCTACAGTCTGGAACCGCGTGACCGCTACGGTCGCAGGTTCGAATCCTGCCTCGGTCATGGATGTGTGTGATGTCCTTAGGTTAGTTAGGTTTAAGTAGTTCTAAGTTCTAGGGGACTGATGACCTCAGAAGTTAAGTCCCATAGTGCTCAGAGCCATTTGAACCATTTTTGAACAGAAAATGTTCCACTGCTGTCCTGGCCAGCACATTCTCCAGATCTCTCACCAACTGAAAACGTCTGGTCAATGGTGGCCGAGGAACTAGCTCGTCACAATACGCCAGTCACTACTCTTGATCTGTGGTATCGTGTTGAAGCTGCATGGGCAGCTGTACCTGTACACGCCATCCAAGCTCTGTTTGACTCAATGCCCAGGCGTATCAAGCCCGTTATTACGGCCAGAAGTGGTTGTTCTGGGAACTGATTTCTCAGGATCTATGCAACCAAATAGCGTGAAAATGTAATCACATGTCAGTTCTAGTATAATATATTTGTCCAATGAATTCCCGTTTATCATCTGCATTTCTTCTTGGTGTAGCAATTTTAATGGCCAGTAGTGCATGTATCAACGTAAAAGATATTAAAATGTAACTCGGATGTCGCTTTCTAGGTGGCCATGCGTCTTACTGCCCAAGGCCTGTGTCAGGTTTCAGTGTCGTCTGGCAACGCCGTCACCAGCAAGCCGTAGCGCCCACTCATTGGTCCACCTGCCCTGGCGGGCGACGTGCAGCTCAAGGCCTGCCGACCAGGGTGGTTACGTCAGCGCGGGTGCCGACGCGGTGATTCTGCAGCGTCTGGGAGTCACAGCGCACCCCCTGCGCGCCCTTCTGCAGTGCTGATTGCGGCGGCAAGCCTCCACAAACACGTCGCACCTCGCCGGAAGCGCGCCGTCTACGTCTGGGCCTTCTGCGCGGCCGCCCTCGCCCTCGTCACGCGCGATCCCTTCAGCCCTTCCGGTCGCCCGTGCGGCGACCTTTTTCTCCAGCGCGGGCGACACGTTGCCGGGCTGCCACCGGCTGGCTGTCTCCTGTCACAGCCGGGCGCGACAGAGGAGCCGCCGCCGGAAATTGAAGGAGGAATCGGAATTTTGTGACTGTCAGCAGCCGACGGGAGCCCATTCGAGGGCCGGCGTACGCAAACAGGGGGCGCGACGGCGTCCACTGGCGCCGGCGTGTTTGCTCGCAGCCGATGCGGTCACTCGAAAAGCTCGTGGAGATCTTCGGTTTTTTTTTCCTTTATTGTATTTCAATTCCCCATAGGGGCGGGCTGGCAGCAGCATATGCGCTGCTCTTCAGCCGAAAGACATAGAACAACACAATAGAAGACATTTAAAAACAGCAAAGGAGAGAATAAGGTGAACATAGATATAAAAAAGGGGGAACATCATGGAAGGCAATAGACAAAAATCGGGGTGACTGTAAAATGGAGATAAAAAACTGTTTAAAAGTAGCACACACAAAAAGCCACACACTGCGACGATTAAAAGAACACAAGGCACAGTATGACTGGAGCATAAAGGTATCGACGGATGGCGTAACACATAACATAACACTGACGGCGAACCTCAAGGCAGTACACAATTAAAATCACACCTCTTGACGCACAGGAGAAACAGCGCTAAGCACAACACTCATGTGGGACACTGATGATGATCAATACAGAGGATCTGCCAGGCGCTAGGAGATGAGGGAGACCTGAAGAAGGGAGGGAGGGGAAGAGATGGGGGAGATGAGCGGGGGGCGCGCTGAAGAGGGCCAGGTAGGGAGGGATGTGGGAAGGAAAGAGGCAAGTATGGGGTGCAGGGTCTCAGGGGAGGGGGGGATGGAGGAAAATGCGCTCTGGGAGAAGGAGGGAAGAGGAAAAAGGGTGCCCTGGGAAGGGGGGGCGAACAAGGCCAGGTTACAGTTGGAAGGAAGGGTAGATGTCATGGCGAAGTTCGTCATCCGGGAGGAGGAGGCGTTGGAAATTGCCCTGATGAAGGAGATGGAGGGTGTGGAGGTGGAGAGAGGGAGGGATAAAGCGATACAGGCGCGGCAACGGGCGGGGGGTGGAGAGGAAGGAGGAAACCAGAGGGTGGGGGGATCAAGCCTGCAAACAATGTAAAGGATGCGGAGATGTTGGAGGAACAGGAGGAGACGGGGGAAGGGGATCAGTTCATACAGGAGCCGTGTGGGGGAAGGAAGGCGGATACGGAAGGCAAGGCGGAGCGCGTGGCGTTCAAGGATTTGGAGGGCCTTGTAAAAGCGGGTGGGGGGCGGAGATCCAGGCAACGCTGGCATAACAGAGGATAGGACGGATGAGGGATTTGTAGGTGTGGAGGATGGTAGAAGGATGTAATCCCCATGTCTGGCCAGACAGGAGTTTCAGAAGGCGGAGGCGGGAATGGGCTTTCTGCTGGATGATCTGGAGATGAGGGGTCCAGGTGAGGTGTCGGTCGAGGGTGAGCCCAAGGTATTTCAGGGTGGGGGTGAGCTGGATAGGACGACCATAAAGGGTGAGGTAGAAATCATGGAGGCGAAAGGAGCGAGTGGTGCGGCCTATGATGATTGCCTGGGTTTTGGAGGGGTTGAGACGGAGGAACCACTGGTTACACCAAGTGGTGAACTGGGTAAGGTGGGTTTGGAGGGTACGTTGAGACCGTTGAAGGGTAGAGATTTTCGGGAACGTGATACGGCTTATATTAGGGTCCAGGACAGTTAAAGTGCGCGTCATTTATGTTGGCGGCCGAGTTTAGGTTCGTTCTGCGCATCTGAAGTCACAAAACACAGTCAGCCAATGAACAGAGAACGACGTTGCCAGATCTCGACTGCAGTGCAGAGCATGGACGAGTGTCTTCAGTTTTAGAAACCTTCAGTCATAAATAAAGTAATAGAACAAAAGCAATGTCTTGATAGCAGACTTTCTTTTATAGAAAGTTTGAAAAAAAGCATTCTTTATACCAATTGCTTCATATCCTATTAATTAATTAAACGAAACAAGCAATAAGACTCCTAATTCAGGCGATAGCAAGGAAAGGTGTTTGTATCAATCTCACGAACCGCTTTTTCGCAATAAAGAACAGCGGTAATTGTTTATTTCCTATTGTACTTCGACGAAGCATGAGTAATTCATAGTCATACCAACAGTGTTTGTCAGTATTTTGCGTGACATGTTAGAGTCCTCACGGCATTGTATAGACACACGAGTTAGCGTAACGGTTAAGGTGTTGGTGTTCTATGCAAAATGTTATGAGTTCAAACCTTGTAGAGTTCTGAATATTTTCATTATTTAAAAACAGTATCAAAGTGCCTTACTTCACGAATTAAATTCGTTTGAGTGCAATTTTTTGAAATTTCTAGTGCTTTGTCTCTTCATTAACCCTTTCGCTGCTGCAGACACGTGCTCCCCGCATTCCGCGCTGTGCGCGATTTTGTCTCACTGCACTGCTCGCCTGTGCAGACGCATGGTGTTTCCACTGTTGACACACTTATCATTCGATTTCACAAAAACTATTTGGCCCAAAAATTTTACACGTCTTCTTGACTGATACCTTCCTCCCCATAAATGACTTAATTTTGTTTCGATGTTCAACGCAGTTATTATGCAGCATTAAATGTAGTAAACCATTGCACAAAATTTTGAAGAGTTTGCAGAGGTAAAAGTCCATAGCATATACTTTCCGTATGGTCGATTTTAGTTGCCACAATGTTGAGGATAAAATGTGGACAAGATACTTAAATTTCATATAAAATTTACTGTATAACAATTTCTCATTTAATTTAAGTACCACATAGATGTCGTATGTAATATTGAGAAATATTCCGTCTTTCGCGACTGTAATAAAAGTTTTATTTACACCGGACACGTTTGGCTTTATTTTAAAGTACTTCAATCAATGAAAGGTATGGCACATACACAATGGTACTCATGTTCTCTTTCTTGTTTTTGTTCCACAGTCGCAGTTTTACCAATGCTATTGAAATATATTCCTCTTCTGCAACGGTAATAAGCGACTTATTTAGACCAGACGCGTATCTCTCTTTTAAAGCATCTTCAGTGGACAGTATTTTGTCTCCTCCATTGCCAAGTCACCTTTCGTAGTTTTGTGCTGCGGTAACACAATATTCAACGTTTGTGTTGGCTGATCAGTGTTTTAGCAAATAAATGTTGTTTGTGTGTGCCACACACAAAAACTATATTTGACATAGCTCAGAGCACTTCACTAATAGACGGTATATTCAAGTCCTAATGGTTTTGTAAGTCCACAGTTTTGTTTAATGTATTTTGTCTACTTCCTTCTGATTGATTGAAGTGCTTTAAAATAAAGCCAGACGTGCCCAGTGTAAATAAAACTTTTGTTACAGTCGCGAAAGATGGAATATTTCTCAATATTACATACGACACCTACGTTGTACTTAAATTAAATGAGATATTGTTATACAGTAAATTTATATGAAATTTAGATATCTTGTGGCAACTAAAATCGACCATACGGAAAGTGTACTCTATGGACTTTTACATCTGCAAACTCTTCAAAATTTCGTGCAATGGTTTACTATATTTAATGCTGCATAATAACTGCGTTGAACATCGAAACAAAATTAAATCATTTACGGGGGGAAGGTATCAGTCAAGAAGATGTGTAAAAATCTAGCGCGCGCAAAATGTGGTTGGCATGGATAGAAATGTGGAACCAAGAGTCAGTCGGGGACAAGCTACCAAACTATCAACTGCTCATGTAAAAGTTGTGTATAGTGCTGGTTCCGTTAGAGGCTTTTCCTGACGCTTTCCAATGCCTCGGATGGATGGATAAAGAGCTGGAACTATTCTGGAATCGCCACCAAGAAATGACAGAGTCCAACAATTCTACCTGCAAATCCACTTACCAACATGCAATCGCCACCACATTGCGCAATCACTGTAATGGAACACTATAGTAATGTACAGTGAAGGCGCAGCTCATAGGATGTTACAGTGTACCAAAATATAAGGTATAATTTGACTAAACTCTTGTACCTACCGAGATTTATCCTTAGTCACATATCCACTTAGAGTCCTTCCCACGCTAAATTGTTTACCGAGTGTCCTTTATTGAAGGCATATTAAAATTAATATGGGAATAGAGTGTGCTAAAATTAATATTGATTGTTGAAAGGATCTCACAAATTTCTCAATTTTGTGTTTCACTACAGTAAAAGTTCAGAACTGCAACTGTTGAGAGTTATATGTTCATGTTTTCTAAGTACATGTTTCTCTAGTGTATTGAAAGTGTGTTTAGTTTGCTCTGCTGCAGTGGTCAAGATTAAGGCCCCCCCTCCATTGAAAGTAGTTCAAATGCGCCAAGTTACTTAATTATTGAAAGTTTCAATTACTCTTGCTATTCAAGTCAAATTCTGTACAATATTGGTTTCATCTCGTCTATTAAAAGTGCATATTAATGTTGTAACAGGATCAACAATTTGCCTATTGTGCTTATGCTAGATAACAAGTAAAGGAAAAACCACTATCTACGAAAACAGTAACTTCTTTATTAAAAGGACAGTGAAAAGTAATTTGTTAGTGAACTCCATTTAATTTTAATTCTAAGTAGAAAGGTGTTTGGTAGTGAGAGAATTAATCTATGTGCAGTAACTAAATTTGCTGTGAACCATATCCATATTTCATGTCAGATAGGAATTTGAAAAGTAATACTAAACCTATGTCCAATTTACGATTCTACAGGTAATATTAATAGTAACGTTATTGAGACCATTCAGTTTGATTAAGTCCTCAAAGTAATAGTGTGTTTTGTTATGTGTTATATTTATGCAAATAATTTGTTCTGATCTGGTAGCTCCAAGCTTGACGTGAACATACTGTATTCAGGTGCCAGAGTTCATTGCACTCGCGTGTGACAAAGTAAAGGCTGTGTCTGTCCATTAAAGTTACTCATACCTATTTTCTTGAACAAGAATATCAATCATTCTCATGGTTCAAATGGCTCTGAGCACTATGGGACTTAACATCTATGGTCATTAGTCCCCTAGAACTTAGAACTACTTAAACCTAACTAACCTAAGGACATCACACAACACCCAGCCATCACGAGGCAGAGAAAATCCCTGACCCCGCCGGGAATCGAACCCGGGAACCCGGGCGTGGGAAGCGAGAATGCTACCGCACGACCACGAGATGCGGGCAATCATTCTCATGCCTAATTAGGCTGGCGACCGTTTTCTTTATTCTTTGAACGGGGTAGATAGGTAAAATATTGTTTGTTACTGTTTAAATATTTACGTAATTCTGACTTTCACTTCCGGTAAGCCACCTCCGTTAGGTACAACACGGTCAACATAACAAAATTCCTCTCACAGGGTAACACTGCTCTGTTGCTTTATACCTTAATTGCTTTAACAAGACAGTTTTATTTCACGACCCGACTCCAACTTAAAAGTTATGGTATAACAGTAGCGGACGGAAGTGTTATAACCTCAAGAAAAAAGAAAAATACCAGTTTCGCCTACAAAGCAAGGAGCGAACTACAGAAAGAGCCGCTATGACGTCACGATCACGACTATTCCTCTGCATTTGTTTGTATCTTTACTCTTTCAGTAGTACAGTACGCTGCACACACCTGCTAAAACGATCATGCGAGACAACTTTCATTGAACAGGGGTGCTAGGAGCTCGCGAGATTTGAAGTTGTAACTATAGTTCGACTCACAAACGATGGTGGTCGAGTTTGGACTTGTTCTGCGCAGTTACGTCACGCATTCTCCGACAGCCAATGAGCGTTCAGTATATTCTGAGGGCTCTGCTGTGAATGCCGCAGCTATATGAGCATTAAACGCGATGGTAGCGAGGTTTTTTAGTGAATTTCGATTCCATTTCTTGCGAACTGTCATCGCCGATTGTGGTGATACGTGAAAAATTCTGCATAAACAAGCGGGCGGCATAATTTGCAGGTTATATGCTTTCTTCGAGCGGAAAGCACGCCCATGCGCACACAGCAACTGTCGCTTGGAATCGTCTACAATGCAATCCGCGTCCTTGCCTCGACATGCGCCGACCTCCATCGTTCGTGGATCGGACTATAGCGTAGTCCCAACCTGGGGATGCTGGGGATGGTGATGGTGAATGTCTTGTGAGCACTTGCTCCCGCACCTAAGTACGGGGTGGCAAAGAATAGCCTGGTAATTGTGTCAAAGTAGGGAAGAGAAAGTCGTATATGCCAAACTTTTCCAAACACCTGTACGTTGGAGCTACTGCCGTAAAATTATGGCTAATCAGCGACGGGAGCACGGAACTTTATCCTCTAATCGAACGTATTTGCATGCGTGTAGCACAACAGTTTTATCCGCCTAACCTGCTGCTCTGCTGTGGTGCTCTGCATATCAATGTCATTACGGTACCTTCTGGTAAGTTGTTAAGTAGTCAAGCTTTATCCAAAGCATCTCGGAAAATTCTGTTGTAAAGGATCCAGCCATGGATAGCAATTTAAAAGTTTCCTTGGTTTAGCTGTTCGTCCGAAACCAATGAATTCAGCTAATCAGTAACTGTGCTCTTTACTACAGTAAGAACAAGTTCCAACAAGTTACTTTAAAACCACAAGCTACCCTGAATTTAACGCTGGTTGGCTGTCTTTTTATCGCCGAAACTCCTCAACAGTGCACGTCTGACCTATGGTCATTTGGGAAGTTTCGTCGGATTCGACACCTCCTACACTAGTTTGACAGTATTATCAGGTTGTTGTTCAACATCCTGTATAACACGTCAAAGTTGTGAGTCATAACTGTTTTAGTAATTTATAAATACCTTCCCAGGGTGCAACTTTCCAGAATAGCGACACTAAGGAAAATGGTTGGATGCTTTCTTTGCCCGTGTCTTGAGAACTCTCTAATAACAATTGCTGCACCAATTGTACGAATTGTGTGTATGCGTATGTTTGCGGATATAGGGCCCTCAATAGCATATTACGCCTTTGATAAAACATTCCGAGAGGAACATCGTTTAAAGTGCGTAGAATACAGTTCCAATTAAAATGACAATTATTCTCTCCTGTTTCACTCACATTCACTACCAAGTCATATTCAGTCATGAATAACGTAAAATTATCATCTTTGTCACTGTTGAAATGAACTATTAAAAAGGTTTCCAGAATTTACTGCAACCAGTCGTCTTTTGCCTTATTCTCCAATTTGTTTTTTCCATTACTGGTTTCGAATTGCCTAGAGATTCATCTCCTGTTGGTACGCATTTATTGCGTGTTTGCAGAATAGTGGGGGTCGTGTAGCTGTAGCAAGATGTAAAAACGAAACATGTAACTACTGAATGTAGCGAGAATTATTCACATTATGATATCGATTTAGTTGCATTACTCAGTATCTGTTGGTTCGTTCTAGCGTTCTCGCTTCCCACGCCCGGATTCCCGGGTTCGATTCCCGGCGGGGTTAGGGATTTTCTCTGCCTCGTGATGACTGGGTGTTGTGTGATGTCCTTAGGTTAGTTAGGTTTAAGTAGTTCTAAGTTCTAGGGGACTGATGACCATAGATGTTAAGTCTCATAGTGCTCAGAGCCATTTGAACTATTTGTTGGTTCGTTCCTGCTTCACGCATTATTCTAGAAAACATAACGAATGTATTCCAGTGACGTTAATTTTGCAACACTTCACAGATAACAGCTCCTATGCACTTTGCAAAACGATAATCATCCTAAGGGCACGACTAAAGTTATCTTCAAATAGAATGTGTTGGAGCACAGAGGCTAGAAAGATAGTTCGGGGGATTGTGACTTACCGGTCGCTTAAAAATAACTGGGATAATTCGCTGCCCTGGTAATACACTAAAACTGTCAAGTTCTGACAAGTAAAAGAAAAATTGTAGCACGTTCGGGGAAGCTGCACAGATATGATGAAATATTCTCATATTGGTATATTGAAATCATTCAGAAAGCACTAAAGCGTCAGTGAACACAGGTCTCTGTGGCTAACAGTAGAATGTCAAAAGACAATTAATTCGTAGCAATTCAATGCCATCGACTACTTGGTCCTTCAGAATTTAGTACAAGAGAAAAAAAATTCCAAAGCTTGAAAAGGACAGCATTAAACTACGAGTATTTTCTAAGTAATCTGCAAGGGCAAGGGCTTTGTGAGACATTCTGAGTGCGGAAATACAGCAGTTGCCGATTTGAAACACTCATTCTTAACTTCTCCTGTATTAGGAATTCAACAAGAAAACTTAATTAAGAATGTACTATAAGAAAAAATTCCCTATCATCGTGTCCACTGGTTATCTCTTAGCGTAATTTTTGTGAATAACAAAAATAACCGTTATGCCCTATAGGGTTTTATGTATATAAGTATGCCGAACATGACAGTATGATTAACATTCCGAGTGCCAATAAAGAACCTATTAAATAATTCATAATGAGCTAATTCTGGACTCAAAATTGTTTAGTATTATGTTGAAATACGTCCGTACAGTTGAAGGACGGTTTTATCAGCGCAATAATCAAGCGTAGTACCTTAACTTTTTGTGACAACTTCTTCCTGACATTATTTAACAATCCATCTAGAAAGCCAAATCTATAAATGAGTAACGTAGGAAACTGATATCGTCCGTTTATATTAATTAAGGGAAATGAAACTACGAATGCTGTAGCATCGAGTTTCTCTCTGGTTCTTTGGTTTGCACGTAAAGTATGTTTTCCGAGAGCGAGTTGTTATCTGCGGTTTCACGAAAAATTTACCTGGAAGCGTCTAAGAACCAATATTGAAAACCGATGCAGAGAGTGATGTGAGAGTACAGCAGCTAAAGCGAGGGGAACTTATCCTTCATTTTGTGATGGGCTCTTGGTATTCGATTATAGTGAGGGCTATCAGGTGTATGAATACTCAACGAATACGGCATGAATTTTCTGATAACGCTGAATTACAGGTGTTTACTTAGATGTCGTGGTGGAGGGCATGGTAGAGGAACCACAGTACCGTTATTGGTCACTTCCTGGTTTCACCCGATCACGTGTACAGAGTCGGTGGAATTAGAGCGTGTTTGCAAGAATTTCTCATATAATACGCGAGAAACGGCACAATGTATCGAATTTGGTTATCGTAATTTCCTCAACTGTGAATCCCGTAAAGAGCGTCGTATTTCTGTCAAAGACTGTCGCGCGAGATATCTGAGAATCTGTGGGACACACGCAGACAGACTGGCGAGTTAGTTATGAATGTTGTACGACTCTTCCGAATTTCATTCGTCTCTTTTTTTGACCTGCTCAAAACACAAAAATCTCCAGGACTATTCAAGAATGAGTCGTAGAATGGTGTTACGCACGGTGATTTCTACAGAAGCGCTATGAATGTCCAGATTCTCCCAACAAATCGCAGTCTTCCATCTGCTTACTTCAGAACCGCGGTATGTGCTCGTATCAATTAATTCATTCTACTGAAGTCATCAAGCTTTCCATTGGTTGGTTGTTGTGCCTTTCATGGCTTCTTCCTATCTTCTGCTAAGATATTAGTGTCTACTTTACTCAAAACAACATACTCTAACATTATCTTATAGCCTACTTCTTATGTTACAGATTTTCCCCTCTGCTTTTCGTTTTAGTGGCAAATTAGCTATTCGTAGATGCCGCCACGTACGCTCCACGAGTTTGTCTCTTCTTGCGGTATGACTTTTCCATCGCCGTGTTTCACTCCTTTTCCCTTTTTTAGTATATCTATATTTCTTACTCTGTCTGCGCACTTAATTTAATAGGAGCAGATTCCACTTACGTGAAGTTCTTCTCCTCCTCAGTACCGTTATCTAAAAATTGACATTCATGTAATTGTCCTTATGTACAGGGTATAACTGAAATGAATCTAGAAAATGAGAGGGCTGGTAGGGTGGCTCATAACAAGCGTATTTCACATAGTAAGCCATGTCCGCATCCCTTAGCGTACGGCGCTAGGCGTCGTTGAATAGCGTCGAGCGCCGCCAAGAGGGTATGCACAAAACATGCCATCCGAGTTAGCAAGGCACCAGGTCTGCAGGGCAACAATTTCAATGTATTTGTGACATCAAGATAAGGGAGACGTTGGGTTGAAGTTTTGTGACCTCTATTTTCCAACGCAGTAGTCGACATAGTTGCGGATATTCCGTGAACGCGTTGCTGTTGGCAGTGCAAATTCCTGTTTGACAGGTGTTGCGCAGAGGGCAGCGCCTGTGCACACTGCGGAGTCTGGCCCACCCTACGTCAGTTTGTCATCAAACGGGGGCACTCTTGTGTTTGTTACTGTTTGGAGCGGACAGGAAATTGAGCGCTATTCTCAGGAGAAAAAGGCAGACATGCACTGTGCTTAAGGAGCGTCGGACGGAAATCCCTACGCTGCCCAACGTTTATACGTTGGAAGGTTTCCGAATCGTCGACTGCCAGATCCACTCACATTCACTGCCACCCACAGGTCTCTACAACAGAAAGATTCACTTGAGGTGCGTTTTCCATTATCAAGTACTCGTAATGGCACATCTGCATTTAAGGCTCACTTCGAATCCCAGTGTATTCATTTTGTGTTAGTGATGCGAAGGCCTGACGGACGCGGTCGCCAATGCACCGTGCGTACACCAGAGCTGGAAGAGGAAGCGTAAGCAACAAGTTCGCTGCGTGTTACACGCGGAATCGGAAATGTGAAGTATTTGTGTGGCATGAAGATGATTTGCACCCCTACCGCCCTGAGAAGGTTCTCGGCCTTAATCCAGGTGATTTTCCACGCCGAATTGAATTCTGCCAGTGATTTTTGCAAAGATGTGACAATCAACTGGGGTTTCCGAACCATGTACGTTTTCCGGATGAGGCATCCATTCACGAAAGGGTATGTTCAACAGCAACAGTCAACACTTGTGGGGACAGGGAAATGGGCGCGCTGCCTTTGTTCGTGGTCACCTAGATCGCTTTGCTGTCAACATCTGGGCCGGCTTGGTAGACGATAATGTGGTCGGTTCATACATGTTCCTCTGACGACTGTACGCGAACAGATACTTAATCCTGTTACGAGAAACTCAGTCAGAGTTGTTGGAACGTGTTCCACTCAACGTGCGACAGCGAATGTGGAGCCAAGGCGATGGTGTACCTGCGCACTTCACAAACGCAGTGCGAATCCATTGGGGTGAAACCTTTGATGATAACTGGGAAGGGCACTGACGCCCATTGATTTATTCCTCTGAGGCCACCTGAAGTCTGTAGAAACATCCATCGAGACTGATGAAGAGCGGATAGCGGGTATTGTGGCAGCGTCCGATCCAATTTTCACTTTACCAGGACTGTTTGAAAGGGTGCAACAGTCACTCCAGCGTCATTGGATGGTGTGCATTCAAGCAGTAGGGTGTGATCTCGAGCACTTTTTTGTAACTATTCCCAAATAAAGGTTATAAAGCTTCACCCCGACTTCTCATTTATCTTGATGCCACAAATACATTGAAATCGTTGCCCTGCGGGCCTGCTATCACGACGGCTCGGCTGACATGCTGTGTGGCTACCCTCTTGGCGGGGTGCGGCGCTGTTCAACTACGCCTAGCGCCGTACGCAAAGGGATTCGCATATGGGTTGCCACGTGAAATATGCTTTTCGTGATCCACTCTACCAGCTCTCCCATTTTCTATCTTCATTTCAGATATACCCTGTATACTCTCTTCCATGAATTTATTTCTCACTTCGTTATCAGTATTTTCCATCAGTGAGCCTTTTTTTAATGAAGACTGTTCATCTGTGTCACTCGTTATGTATTTCTTTCTTCAGATGTCCTGTGTAAGTGTGACTTATTGGTCTGTTTTTACTGCACAGCATCATCTTCGTCTGAGCTTAGTTTACTCTGAAGCCGTATTAAGTGCAAAGTATGAGGTCCAGTCCATTAAAATGTTTTTCTTCCCTTTCCTTCATAGCTTCTTTGATGCCCAAGTTCAACAACAGTGATGGTTAAGCTGCAATTCATCCTTACAACCTTCTTTCCCTTGATATTTCTCTTCAGGAATCATATTTTATTTTTGTACATTTTGTAGATCACTTGCAATAACACATTCTCCAGCGATGACACTCTATTATCGCTACATCACAGTTAGGTTATTAGACCTTAACAAGGCTTTGAGGCTAGTATTGATATTAATTAATTTTTTCTATATTCTTATCCGTGGTATTATGTGTCTCGTACGTTTTTCTGGTCGTAATTGCAGTTAATTAAAAAATCGATAATTTTCGCCTATATGGCTTTTTTCGATGTAGGTAGCCGATTTTTCTAAGTTTGGAACGTCCACCGCCTGAGGCGCCAAAGAAACCGTTCTAGTATTTAAAATGAGTCAGTTCGAAACTAACGCAATCAGACAGCCTGCCGAAAACTGTTCCAGAGAGCATCGATACGCTAACTATGAAAAGGAACGCCCTCTACACAGTCGCTCGTTTTGGTCCGAAACCCGTAGCGCTATATTAACCCCACAGCACTGGGACCTGAGTTTTGTGTCGTCAGGAGGCGTGGCTGTAGCAGTTAGTCTGTAGGCGTCTAGGCGCCAAGCTGACGCAGTTTCACTGCGTGCCACGGACACAGAAAGTGTCCATAAAAGAGTGCCAGTAGGTAGGAGAAACAGTTAATGATCTGATTGTTCGCTAGTTGCGACGACTGCTGTATGTCGCGGCTAAGGTAATCTGCCACGTTCTAATCCCATGTGGCGTCATTGGTATTTCTCTCTCGCTCACCGTCATGAATGTTTCCTTTCTTCATTTTGTGTCCTTTGATTTCTTACGTGTGTGGGTTTCCTCTTTCGAACAAGTGTTGTCTACCCGTTCAGTAATAACTTTACGAATACCATTTTCTTTCGCCATTTATTTCGGTACATGATGTATGCGACATGTGAAATGCCCTCAGACTTCAAGAGAAATGTAATATTTCCAATTCCAAAGAAAGCAGGTGCTGATTAGTGTGAATATTACCGGAGCATCAGATTAATAAGTCATGATTCCAAAATACGAACACGAATTCTTTACAGAAAAATGAAAAAAAAGGCAACCTCAGGGAAGATCAGTTTGGATTCCAGAGAAATGAAGGAATGAGCAAGGCAATACCGACCCCACGACTTATCTTAGAAGGTAGATTAAGGAAAAGCAAACATTCGTTTCTAGTATTTGCGGCTGTTGACTGGAATACTGTCTTTGAAAGGTGACAGAAGTAAAATACACGGAGTGAAAGGCTTTTACAATTTGTACAGAAATCAGACGGCAGCTATAAGAGTCGATGGGCATGAAAGTGAAGCAGTGCTTGAGATGGGAGTGAGTCTAGGTTGTAGTCTATCTCTGATGTTATTCGATTCCTACATTGAGCAACCAGTAAAGGACACTAAAGAAAAATTTGGAGTAGAATTAAAGTTCAGGATGACGAAATAAAAGCTTTGAGGTTTGCTCATGACATTGTAATTCTGTCAGAGATAACAAACGACTTGGAAGAGCAACTTAACGGAATGGACAGTGCTTTGAAACGAGGATATAATATGAACATCAACAAAAGAAAACAATGAAATATAGTCCAATTAAATCAGGTGGCGTTGAGGAAACTACATTAGGAAATGAGACACTGAAGGTAGTGGATGAGTTTTGTTATTGGGCAGCAGAGTAACTGATGAAAATGGCTCTGAGCACTACAGGACTTAACTTCTGAGGTTATCAGTCCCCTAGAACTTAGAACTACTTAAACCTAACTACCCTAAGGACATCACTCACATCCATGACCGAGGCAGGATTAGAACCTGCGACCGTAGCGGTCGTGCGGTTCCAGACTGTAGCGCCTAGAACTGCTCGGCCACTCCGGCCGGCCAGTGACTGATGATAGCCAGGGTGGAGTGGATATAAAGTGTAAATTGGCAATGACAAGAAAAGCGTTTCTGAAGAAGAGAAAATTGTTTAAATCGAATGTAGATGTAAGTGTTAGGAAATATTTTCTGAAAATACTAGTATAGTGTGTAGCCACGTATGAAAGTGAAACATGGACGCTAGACAGTTTAGACAGGAAGAGAATAGAAGGTTTTGAAATGTGGTGCTACAGAAGAAAGCTAAACTTTAGGTGTGTGAATCGCGTTAGTAATGAGGAGCTCTGAATTGAGTTGGGGAGAGAAGAAATTTATGTCACAGTCTGATTAGAAGAAGGGATCGGTAGATAGAACACATTCTGAGACATCAAGGGATCAGCAATTTAGTGTTGGAGGGAGATGCGGAGGGTAAAAATCGGAGACCGAGAGATGAATACAGTAAGCAGATTCAGAAGAATGTAGGTTGCAGTAGCTAGTAGGGTAGTCTAGCGTAGAGAGCTGCACCAAATCAGTCTTCGGACTGAACACAAGTGCATTTTTACCCTTTCAGATATACGAGATTGTGTTAATATCTTTGTTTATCGTTTCAGATCTATAAGATTCGATGTCAATATCGTTGAGGGTATTTATGGAAATATTCATATTCCACTGAGTCTGTGGTCGACTCTTACTTCAATATAATTGTTTCATCCCCTTGCATTCTTATTTGTGATCTACCCACTGTGATTCTGATTACAATGCCGAGTAACACCTACAGTTATAGAATGATTCGATGCTCTAGGCATGGTCAGAATAGGAAGATCGGTGGTGGGCGCTTCTTTCGAAGCTATACAGCTGCGCGTATTCATCTTTTCGCGCACGTGAGCGCGTGCGTGTACACGTACACGCACACGCACACACACACACACACACACACACACACACACACACACACACACACACACACACACACACACACACACACACATCATTCATTGAGGAAGAGGGCGTAATGGTTAAGACATTAGACTACTATATTGACCTCCAAATTTAAATTTTTATAAATAGATTGTGGCGAATTCCTGGATAGTTCTATGGAAACGAGCGCATTCAATTTCCTTTGTCTCCTTATTCTCTCTGACATTGAGTTCCTTGTTAAATGACCGTACTGCCGATGGAAGATCAAATGTAACTTTTTTATGCTTTCTCTGAACATGTTCCAACATTGCGAACATCTTACTCTACCTCACAGTCTCTAAAATTTTTTCCAGGTCCAAAAATACACAGATGCTACGAAGCGCTCCCTATTTTAGTAATCCTTCTCTCTACTAAACTCAAACTCATAACTGATTCTCTCGGACATATTTCTCTACTGTGATTATACTTATCTTTCCACTGCACCCCTTTAACCTGCTGAGCGAGGTGGTGTAGCGGTAAGACAGATACTGGAGTCGTACAAGTGAGGGCGGTGGTTCAGATCCTCTTCTGACCATCTGTCCCTGAGCCATTTAAGTCAACTGCTGCAGTGGTTGCATTGAAAGGACACGACAGATTTCCTTCACCAATCTACTCCACTTCGAATTTGTATACTGCCTGTAGTGATCTCGGCATGGACGGGACGTTAATTGGTAATATTCCTTCTTTCTTCTTCTTCAAACTGTCTTTCTATTCTTGAGACTGTTACTTCGGTCAGAAGTCTGCAGACATCACATGCCAGATTGACGGGTTATTAATTTATCATGCTGTTCAGCTTTCGATAATGTGTTGATGATGATGTTCTGGCAAGCAGATGGGGAGGTACAAATTTCATAGATTTCTTACAACAGCTCAGGTAACCCATTTGCCAAACCACATACAAGTTTCACTGTGTCTGAAAGTGTGTCATCGAGATAGGTCATTTAGCGGTCTGTCACACTTTGACTGCTTTAGGGTACCATATGTTTGTTCCAAATCAACTTCCTCCTGTCGCAGTTTTGGGGAATTCTCCTCCATTATGATGTTCTTCGATCTTCTCCTGCTATTTATCTGCACTTTATCCTGAATTCAGCAGGACTTTCAATTTGTTTCTCATACGTTAATACGCTTACTTTAGTTTTCGGATCTTACGTTTACTCACCTAAGTTTCATCGAACTATTTCGCTTGACAGTGACACGTCATGCAAAAGTTACTTTCGTCCTTAAGGTTTGCTCACCAGTGTATTTAAACTCATCGTTTTCTTACCTTATTGACATCTCTCTCTCTTTTTCTCTCTATCTCTTTCACATGCATTACGAGCACCGAAAGGCACCCTATCAACTGAATCAACTGTGTAATACATGAGTGTGTGTTATCAGAACAAACATTTATAGATGTCTCACATCAATTATGGCGTAATTTTATTACTCGGAGTATAACATCAAAATAACATACATACATCTCAATATATTTGTGATACTATATAGAGAACACTACAGAATAGTGCTAGAAAGGAACTAAATTAGAAAAATATGAAACTACAATACATAACAATGCTGGGTTGTGAATGCTCGGTCTCCTCGCAAAAGAAACAGCCAAATAAGCTGGCCGTTGAAATGAAGCTCCTGCATAAAGGTTATACGTTGCTAGAGATAGGGGAATGAAGTGAAAAAATACAAGAATTAGGTATGTGGCTCTTAAATGATGATGTGTAGCACTGTAAACAAGAAATGTAAAAATTATTTGGAGCGAATAGGTAACGACTGGCTAAGTAAACAAATGATTCAACCCCGTCCTGTGAACACAAAGAACGTAAAGATAACAAGAGACAGATGGATCGAAGTCTGAACCCGGTACAGGCAGTCAACTAATCCCTGAAGTGAAGAGCCGGCAGGAGTGGCCGAGCGGTTCTAGGCGCTACAGTCTGGAACCGCGCGACCGCTACGGTCGCAGGTTCGAATCCTGCCTCGGACATGCATGTGTGTGCTGTCCTTAGGTTAGTTAGGTTTAAGTACTTCTATGTTCTAGGGGACTGATGACCTCAGAAGTTAAGTCCCATAGTGCTCAGAGCCATTTGAACCATTTTGAACCTGAAGTGAAGAAGACTGTAGACATACGCCAAAGAACTTGATACAGTTCTGGCAGCAGTTCAACGTAGATAGCTGTAAGAACAAAAGAGTCCCATTTCATTGGAAAAAAACTACGCGTCGTACTCGTTTTCATGACAGGCCATCACGTTATTAGGCTTGTATTGGTAACATCAGGTTTTATGGTCTCGTGTTTTCATGTTTTTGGAAAACTCCTCTGTAGGAATCAACATGCATTCTTGTGAAACTTAGGTCCCTTTGTTCGTTCATGGATCACAGAAGGCCGTAAAAAGGGTGCCCAGATCGATGCAGTGATCCTTCACTTCCGAAAGACATTCGATATAATTCCGCGCATTCGCTTAGTGAACATAAGGCGAGCTTACGGAATATCAGGACAGCTTCGTGACCGTATTCAGGACGTTAGATCAGCCAGAACTCATTACAGCTCTGTCAACGGAGCGAAATTGTTTCGTGTGAAAGTACTTTGACAGGAGCATCAAAGAAATGAAACTTCATGGGTTAAGAGGCACTGATTACAAATTTGAGGGAAAATTACAGATAATTCGGCAGTGTGCTGTTACATATCAGTATGACGTTGCACCTTCTCCTGTCCTGGATCCATGCGCTGACTGAGTTGGGAATGGTGTTATAAGATCGTTGTGGCCTCTCCCTAAGCAAGGAAGTACCCTGGATACTGACACTGGGATGGAGTTGACGTGTTCTGTCGGGTACAGTTCTGGAGATCTTGCTGGTCACACGAGTAACTGAGCATCATGCCGTGTGCAGAAGATCATTTTCCTGTTGAATAATGGCATATCGATACTGTCTCGTGAGGCAAAACACAAGAGGGCATAGCATGTCCATGACGTACCGGCGTGCTATCAGCGTTCCCTCAGTTACTAGCAGCTGTGACCTGAAATAGTACACTGTCTCCCCCCAGATCGTGATACCAGGAGTAACACCGCCTTGCCTCTCTAAAACGCTTGAGAAACGACACCTCTCCCCAAGGCGCTGCCGTTCTCGCCGATGATGGTCGTCTGGGATAGGAAAGAGCCGCAGTTCGTCGCTGAACGCAGTGAGACGCCATTCATAAGGGGTCCATGATATGTGGTCACGGCACTACTCGAAAGTAGCCGTCTGTGATGTGGTGGCCCACACACAGGACTGCAATTTTCTAGTCCATCTGTTGCTTGCCTCTAACCAAAGTGCGAGAGGACACAGGCTGTTGCAGGGGATCTCGGATGTGTAGTGCAGATGTGTGGTGAACCTTAATGACAGGTATGGCTACTCTTACCTCGGCATGCAGTCCAACACAGGGCGACTGTCACATCCGAATCCCTGAAAAAATCTGGATGTTGCACGATTAGACCAGCCGGCCAAATGGAGACTCACAGCGAAGCCCGTTACAATGTCTGTCAAGTGCTGATGACGCAGTCTGAAATGAGTACGGCGCCTTCACAGTGACCATTCAGCATCTAACGGTGTTCACGCCCTTCATATACCCTGTCAGGCCTGACAATGTCAATAAACAAGAACGACACAAATGTACGCTGTTTGCCGTTCTACCTGTCACAAAGCGTTTCACGTCGAACCACTAAGGTACCTGCCGATGGTGTATACGTGTACAAAGTTACCTTGAATCCAACAGTATCTTCTTTTGTCTGACATTTACCAAATGATCTACTGGATAACGTAGGAAGCTTAGTGAGACTGTTTGATGATGATGCTGTTGTAGATAGGAAAGTTTCAATAGTAGAAAATTACAGTGAACCCCAGGAGGGGTTGGAAAGGGTCTACTATTAGTGCAGGAACTGGCATTTGACTGTCAATATAAGAACAGAAATGCATGCTTGAACGTTAATACAGATGCTAGCCATGTCTGCAGGTTACGCTGTTGTATATGATCACGAACTGGGCCCGGAAAGTGACAGTAGTTCTGTGCAGTTGTAGGCCGATTATGTCGTAGCTAAATGAATTCGAATGTGAGAAAATTGTTGGTGCTCATATGGTGGATGCTTCCGTAGCCAAAGCAACCCCAAGTGTTTAATGTTTCAACAGCAACGTACAGAAAGATTTATGCAGCACACAGCGAAAGCGGAATAACATCATCGAATAAGTCACAACGTGGACGAAAGTGTGTGTTGAGTGATCGTGGCAGACGGTCATTGAACAGGATTTTGAGGAAAAATAAAACGAAAACCGTTAAAAAAGTCATTGCAGAACTGAATGTCATACTCGCGAACTCTGTTGGCACGAAAACAAAACAAAGGGAAACTGCCTATTGGCTTCTGTCTCGGGTTATTCGGCCGACGTTCATCTAATGATTTTTCTGACGTTTCGCCAGCACGAGTGGCTGGCATTGTCAAAGCTTCACCCTCCATTGCCGGTGGTGAACTGGAGGCGAGCTCGCGGCCGCAGACTATATGTACCTGGCGCGCCAACGTCCGAGGGCTTCTCCGCGGTCATTTCCGGTGCGGTTCTCCTCTTGCTACCTGCGACGGTCGTTCGCTGCAGTACGGGAAGCCAGGATCCGTTTACCTTAAGGCTTTCCTCTTTCTTGTTGAAACTGTTCGCGTGTTTTTGGATTTCTACAGCTTCTCTGAACAAGCGCGTGTGATAGTGCTTCTCTACAGCCAGAACTTCCGTGTCGGCGAATTTTATTACGTGGTCGGTCTCATTCAGTGCGTGCTCTGCCACGGCCGATTTCTCCACCTGCCCCAACCTGCAATGTCGCTTATGCTCTTTGATCCTGGTGTTAATGGATCGTCCAGTCATTCCGACATAAACTTTTCCGCATGTGCAAGGTATACGGTATATTCCCGACATTGCAAGTGGGTCTCTTTTCTCCTTCGCCGATCTAAGACACTCTTTGATCTTCCTTGTCGGTTTGAAAATCGTCTTTACGCCGTGTTTGCGCAATATACGGCCGATTCTGTCCGTCACTCTGGGAATGTATGGCAGAAAGGCCGTACCCGACATTTCTTTTTCTGGTTCTTTACTTCGCCGAGTGTTTAGCTCTGTTACACTTCTAATGTAATTTGTGGAGTACCCATTGCTCCTCAGAACAGTTTCCAGGTGTTGCATTTCTCGTTTGAGGTGTTGAGGCTCACATATTCGTCCTGCTCTCGTTACGAGCGTACTAATCATGCCTCTTTTCTGGCTCGGGTGGTGGTTTGACAGTTTGTGCAGGTATCGGTCCGTGTGTGTCGGTTTTCGATACACGCTGTGTCCCAGGTTTTCGCCGTCCCTTGTGACCAGCACATCTAGAAATGGCAGTTTCCTGTCCTTTTCTACCTCCATGGTAAATGTTATGTTGGCATGGAGGCTGTTCAAGTGTCTCAGGAATTCACCGAGCTGTTCTTCACCATGGCTCCACACCACGAAAGTATCATCGACGTACCTGTACCACACCTTAGGTTTGCAAGTCGCCGAGTCCAGTGCCTGTGCTTCGAATTGTTCCATGAAGAAGTTGGCCACCACTGGACTGAGAGGACTACCCATGGCGACGCCTTCCAGCTGTTCGTAGAAATCGCCATTCCACGTGAAATAGCTCGTGGTGAGACATGCATGGAAGAGCTTTTTGATGTCTTGCGGGAACATGGAACCGATGTGCTCCAGAGCGTCGCTGAGTGGCACTTTCGTAAATAACGAAACAACATCAAAACTGACCAGGATGTCGTTTGGCGCAAGTTTCAGTTTCTTCAGCTTCTCAATGAAATGTCCTGAGTCCTTAATGTATGTGTCGGTCTTTCCCACGTGTGGCTGGAGCAGAGAGGCCAAGTGTTTCGCCAGTTTATACGTTGGTGAGCCAGGAGCGCTAACGATCGGTCTCAGTGGAACGTTGTTCTTATGGATCTTGGGTAATCCATACAGCCGAGGTGGTAGGGCTTCTGTGTTGCGCAGGTTTCTCTGTATGTCCGCCGGCAGAGAAGACGCCTTGATTAATCGATTCGTATTCCGAGTGATACGCTGCGTCGGATCTGCGCTTAGTTTTCGGTACGTCGTCGGATCTAATAGGTCTCGGATCTTTTGCTCATAATCTTCGGTCTTCATTACGACGGTCGCATTCCCCTTATCGGCAGGCAGTACCAATATACTCTTGTCGGCGTTGAGATTCTTAATGGCTTGTACCTCTTCTTTCTTCAGGTTGCAAGCTGGTGGTTTTGCTCGGCGCAGTATCCTGGCTGTTTCAGTGCGTATTTCCTCTGCCCTTTCACAAGGAAGGGTCCGAATGGCTGCTTCGGTGTTGGCAATGATGTCCTCCATAGGTATAGTTCTCGGGATGATAGCGAAATTCCCTCCTTTTTGAAGGACTGACACTTCCTCTTCGGTCAATTGTCGTTCAGTGAGGTTGACCACTGTGTGTGACATGTCGGGAATCGCCTTGTCGGTCTGCTTCCGGCATCTTTCAAACTTTTTCTTTTGCCGCTCGGTGCAGCGCTCGAGTTCGTTCTGCATGCTCCTGTGAGTGATGCTGTCGATCTTGTCCCAGTCGTCTCGATGTATTCTGCTACTTAGTTGATAGAAAATGTCCAGAAGTTCCTGATCCGTTCTTGCCAAGTCTCTCCGTGTTGTATGTATTCGCTCACGAAGAAAAGCTCGTTCCGTTCTGTCGTAGATACGATGTGCTTGGGCGGTGGTGAATAGGCGCTTGCATCTCAAGAACTTCGGTGTAGCACAGTCATCTCGGCACCGTGACAGAAAGGCGAGAGAGGACATCAGTCGCGCTTTCTTCTTCCGTCGTTGGTCAAGGCGTCGGTACAATCTGCAAATCTCCTCCCCGTAGAGGCGTAATACAAAATTGTTAAGGCTTTCGTGGCCACTTGTTGACAAACTGCCTATTGGCTTCTGTCTCGGGTTATTCGGCCGACGTTCATCTAATGATTTTTCTGACGTTTCGCCAGCACGAGTGGCTGGCATTGTCAAAGCTTCACCCTCCATTGCCGGTGGTGAACTGGAGGCGAGCTCGCGGCCGCAGACTATATGTACCTGGCGCGCCAACGTCCGAGGGCTTCTCCGCGGTCATTTCCGGTGCGGTTCTCCTCTTGCTACCTGCGACGGTCGTTCGCTGCAGTACGGGAAGCCAGGATCCGTTTACCTTAAGGCTTTCCTCTTTCTTGTTGAAACTGTTCGCGTGTTTTTGGATTTCTACAGCTTCTCTGAACAAGCGCGTGTGATAGTGCTTCTCTACAGCCAGAACTTCCGTGTCGGCGAATTTTATTACGTGGTCGGTCTCATTCAGTGCGTGCTCTGCCACGGCCGATTTCTCCACCTGCCCCAACCTGCAATGTCGCTTATGCTCTTTGATCCTGGTGTTAATGGATCGTCCAGTCATTCCGACATAAACTTTTCCGCATGTGCAAGGTATACGGTATATTCCCGACATTGCAAGTGGGTCTCTTTTCTCCTTTTCAAGGCGTCTTCTCTGCCGGCGGACATACAGAGAAACCTGCGCAACACAGAAGCCCTACCACCTCGGCTGTATGGATTACCCAAGATCCATAAGAACAACGTTCCACTGAGACCGATCGTTAGCGCTCCTGGCTCACCAACGTATAAACTGGCGAAACACTTGGCCTCTCTGCTCCAGCCACACGTGGGAAAGACCGACACATACATTAAGGACTCAGGACATTTCATTGAGAAGCTGAAGAAACTGAAACTTGCGCCAAACGACATCCTGGTCAGTTTTGATGTTGTTTCGTTATTTACGAAAGTGCCACTCAGCGACGCTCTGGAGCACATCGGTTCCATGTTCCCGCAAGACATCAAAAAGCTCTTCCATGCATGTCTCACCACGAGCTATTTCACGTGGAATGGCGATTTCTACGAACAGCTGGAAGGCGTCGCCATGGGTAGTCCTCTCAGTCCAGTGGTGGCCAACTTCTTCATGGAACAATTCGAAGCACAGGCACTGGACTCGGCGACTTGCAAACCTAAGGTGTGGTACAGGTACGTCGATGATACTTTCGTGGTGTGGAGCCATGGTGAAGAACAGCTCGGTGAATTCCTGAGACACTTGAACAGCCTCCATGCCAACATAACATTTACCATGGAGGTAGAAAAGGACAGGAAACTGCCATTTCTAGATGTGCTGGTCACAAGGGACGGCGAAAACCTGGGACACAGCGTGTATCGAAAACCGACACACACGGACCGATACCTGCACAAACTGTCAAACCACCACCCGAGCCAGAAAAGAGGCATGATTAGTACGCTCGTAACGAGAGCAGGACGAATATGTGAGCCTCAACACCTCAAACGAGAAATGCAACACCTGGAAACTGTTCTGAGGAGCAATGGGTACTCCACAAATTACATTAGAAGTGTAACAGAGCTAAACACTCGGCGAAGTAAAGAACCAGAAAAAGAAATGTCGGGTACGGCCTTTCTGCCATACATTCCCAGAGTGACGGACAGAATCGGCCGTATATTGCGCAAACACGGCGTAAAGACGATTTTCAAACCGACAAGGAAGATCAAAGAGTGTCTTAGATCGGCGAAGGAGAAAAGAGACCCACTTGCAATGTCGGGAATATACCGTATACCTTGCACATGCGGAAAAGTTTATGTCGGAATGACTGGACGATCCATTAACACCAGGATCAAAGAGCATAAGCGACATTGCAGGTTGGGGCAGGTGGAGAAATCGGCCGTGGCAGAGCACGCACTGAATGAGACCGACCACGTAATAAAATTCGCCGACACGGAAGTTCTGGCTGTAGAGAAGCACTATCACACGCGCTTGTTCAGAGAAGCTGTAGAAATCCAAAAACACGCGAACAGTTTCAACAAGAAAGAGGAAAGCCTTAAGGTAAACGGATCCTGGCTTCCCGTACTGCAGCGAACGACCGTCGCAGGTAGCAAGAGGAGAACCGCACCGGAAATGACCGCGGAGAAGCCCTCGGACGTTGGCGCGCCAGGTACATATAGTCTGCGGCCGCGAGCTCGCCTCCAGTTCACCACCGGCAATGGAGGGTGAAGCTTTGACAATGCCAGCCACTCGTGCTGGCGAAACGTCAGAAAAATCATTAGATGAACGTCGGCCGAATAACCCGAGACAGAAGCCAATAGGCAGTTTGTCAACAAGTGGCCACGAAAGCCTTAACAATTTTGTAAAACAAAGGGAGCTCCAGAAGCAGGGAATTATGGGGTGAGCTGGATTTCATAAACTCTCATCTGTGATTCAAACGCCCGTAATAGGAAAACGTGATGCCGTAGCCATAAAACCTACACTGTGGAGCAATAGAAGGGAGCCATTTGGTCGTACGTGTCTTGGTTCACACTATTTTTACTTCTGGCAGCGTTTGCGTCTCAAGGGTGAATCATGGCGTGGGTTCGGTGATGATTTCGGCAGAAATATCGTGATGTTCCATGTTCCTCATTGCTACTCTGCAGGTTCTCATTATTGCCAAGGATTATGTGAGAGTTTTGGCTGACCAGGTCCATCTCTTGGTACAATGCTTTTTCACCAATGGTGGTGCTGTTTTCCAAGACGACAGAGCTCCTGTTCGCACAGCCCGTGTCGTGCAGAACTGGTTTTGTGAGCGTGAAGACGAATTATCGCATGTGTCTTGGTCACCACAGTCAGCAGATCGGCCTTTGTGGTCTACCTCAATCGTTGTTACCTCAACTAGCCATTAATTTACAGGGATAAAGGTATAAGGTTCCCTTGAAAACCATACAGACCTGTATTTTATCCATTCTGAGACGGCTGGAAGCTGTTTCGTATGCCAATGGGTATTCTACATAATATTAGGTATGATAATGTGTTTTGTTTTTGATGTGAAATCTTATGGGATTTAGCTGCTAAGGTCATCAGTCCCTAAGCTTACACACTACTTAACCTAAATTATCCTAAGGACAAACACACACACCCATGCCCGAGGGAGGACTAGAACCTCCGTCGGGACCAGCCGCACAGTCCACGACTGCAGCGCCTAGACCGCTCGGCTAATCCCACGCAGCTGATGTTTTCATAGTTTTGTTCAACACCTATATATGTAACGCATTACACATAAATAGGCGAATATCCATTATTGTTCGATTACGCTATTGGTAATAAGGAACTGGAAACAGTTAAAACCTTGAAATATGTAGGAGAATGTGTCTGTCGTGGCCAAAAATGTAACGGTCACGTGATGTAAGTTCGAGGTACCTCTTTATCTCAGAGTAGCACTTGCAACCTACATACTCAATTACTTGCGGGATGTATTCCAGTCTCTACCTTCCTCTACAATTTTTGCCCTCTATAGCTTCCTCTAGTACCATAGAAGTCACTCCCTGATGTCTTATCTTATGTCCTATCATCCTGTCCCTTCTCGTTGTCAGTGTTTTCGACATATTCCTTTCCTCTCCGATTCTGCACGGAGCCTCCTCATTTATTACCTTAACAGTCCACCTAATTTTCAGCATTCGTCTGTAGCACCACATCTCAAATGCTTCGATTCTCTTCTGTTCCGGTTTTCCCACAGTCCATGTTTCACTACCGTACAATGCTGTATTCCAGACGAACATTCTCAGAAATTTCTTTCTCCAATCAAGGCGTACTTTTCAGACTAGTAGACTTATTTTGGGCAGGAATGCCCTTTTTGCCAGTGCTAGTCTGCAGTACCCCGTGAGCCTCCATGGGTTGTTCTGGTGGCAGTTTAGTCTGCTTTTTATGTTCTCTTTGCTCCGTCTGTCACTGGGTATTCCGCTGCCTAAGCAGTAGGATTCCCTTAACTTCATCTGCTTCGTGACCATCAGTCCTATTGTTAAGTTTCTCGCTGCACTTATTTCTGCTATTTCTCATTGCTTTCCACATCGTTCTTGGTCGTCCACTCTTATTATTCCCTCTTGACTCTCGTACATATTGCATATTACACGTCTTTCTCTACAGCTTACCCCTGTTTTTCTCAGAATTTAGAACATTTCGTACCACTTTACATTGTCGAACGCTTTTTAGAAGTCGATAAATCCGATGAACGTGCCTCGATTTTTCTATGGTCTTGCTTCCATTATCAACCGCTACGTCAGAATTGCCTCTCTGGTGCTAAGGGAATTTAATTCATCCACGAAAGAAGAGGGCTACAAGATACTTATCCGGCCATCTGTTGAGTACTGTTCATCGGCCTGGGACTCTTGCCATAGGGGAGATTGAGAAAATCTAAAGAGGAGCGAGTTTCATGAGTTCGTATTGCAGGCGCGAGAGCGATACGCCGGCGCTCAGCCGACCCCAGTGGCAGCGAGTACAAGAGAAGCGAGGAGTTTATGAAAAGTATTGCTCTAAAAATTAGGAGAGTTGGTGTTTTGACTTATCACAAAATAAGAGAGTAAAATAAGGCATATTCAAAGCATTGGAGAGTTCCTTCTGTCGTGGTGGAGGAGGAATTTGATAGATTTCACAGAGGAAGCGACAGCTGTTGCCACAGAAGTTGGGGCGAGGTCGGTGCTCGCATTCACATTTGTAAGAGAAGCTTGACAAAGGTGTGCCTCCCTGTTCCAGCAATGTTACCCACCTGCTTAAGATACCAGTGGCCTCGGTGGACTGTCACTGAGGTGTGCATACGACCAAAAGTTATGCCGACAAAATGTGATTGGGAGAAAACGTAGAGTAGTTACCCTACATTTTGAAGTCGGAAGTTACCGCAAGTATGCCGATTTAATCGTAACAATTGGAATAATTAAGCAATTAAGGATGGGAAGACAGCACGTTGAGGGGAATGAGGCCTCGTCACTGGCCAGTTGGTACCGCGTTTCGTGGGAGACAGAGAAGGAGCTTCTCGAACGCCAGGAACGGTCACTTCGCTCGCTGCTCTGGATGGAAAAGGAAGAGTTTCAAACCTGAGGACGAAGGCGCAAAGTAAGGGAGATTGTTGTACCGTGCAACACTGTTCACACTTTCGCTTCTTTCGCCTCTAGCCAGCCCTGTAATAGAAATCGAGTATATTTCACTACTCTATTTGTAAAAACAACGGTATTCACTATTTATGTGCTGCATTCTTTTTCTGAAGACAACGGTCTCGCTGCAGTCATAACACCGTCAGATCACCGAGGTTAACCGATGTTGGGCTTGGCGAACACTTAGATGAGTGACAGTCTGGGTCTGCCGTGCGCTGTTGGCACTCAAATCTTGTGAGGACAATTGAGGAGCTACTTGACTGAGAAGTAGCGGCTCCGGAGGATGGTGTGCTGACCACATGCCTCTCTGTACTCGCGTCCAGTGACGCTTATCGGCTGAGGTTGACACGGCGGTCGGACGCTACCGTTGGGCCTTCCGAGGTCTGTTCGAACGGTGATAGTCAGTCTTTTTCTGAAATCACGCAACGTACTTTGGAAAAATTTTTCCAGTTGTAAAAACATGGTCTGTGGAACAATATGGTCGTGTACCTAGGAACAAATATTCTATCGAAATGATAAAGCTTTTTAATCGAGACAATCTTATGAATAGTGTATTTAATCGTGTGTAGGCTACATTATTGCTCTATTAGACACCAATAACCAGTAAGAGAAATGGGTTTAAGCGGCAGTATCAGAACCAGTTACAAGTTAAATATATTTTGAAATTGAAGCCTTTGGAAACTAACGCAAATTCCATTTTCAAGACTGGTAAGACTGTTAAGGTATAAAGAAACGCAGTTCATTTGCAACTGTCACATGTTCCATTGTAAAATAACTTGTCCTGTTTCGAGGCAGAAGATGGTGCACGACCGATGAAGTACGGCTTAACAGTCCGTAAGTTATATAACTAGTTTTAAAAATATATACCACATTACTCTCCACAAAAATTCTGTACCTGAAGAATTAACAATATACTCGACATAAATTTAATATGTTACACAGCACTTAAATTTGTAAAAAGCGAAATATTTATAAATACTGCACAAACCACCACGTCATGTCTAACAACAATAAAAAATTGTAGAAGATTGTGGGAACTGATTATGGCGCTCTCTAGCACGCATTCCTCCAAGTGATTCTAAAATCAGTCACTAGACTGAAGTATCAACAAAAGAACATCGTATGTTTCTGGGTGCACAATCCTCTATGTCGAATACTGTCCACAGTGTTTGGTTTTCCCAGTTTTGGCGGTCAAAAAATGGTTCGAATGGTTCTGAGCACTATGGGACTTAACAGCTGTGGTCATCAGTCCCCTAGAACTTAGAACCACTTAAACCTAACTAACCTAAGGACAACACACACATCCATGCCCGAGGCAGGATTCGAACCTGCGACCGTAGCGGTCGCGCGGTTCCAGACTAAAGCGCCTAGAACCGCTCGGCCTCCCCGGCCGGCGGCAGTCAAAAGTAATGGGCTTTAATTCTGTGGTTGAACTCAGACAGCTGATGTATTACTAGTATTAACGGAAAAAAGAGTATTAAATATATGAATCATTCAGTTTAAGACGATATTCAGCTCGATACATGACGATGCATTTCTTTGCGGCTTATTGTATTACAAGGTGTACTTCCGCCGTTTTTCACCAACATTTGAGGCTATAATGAAACAAATTGGTTACACATGTATCATTCAAAGTATTTTCCATCGCTGTTCACTACTTTCTCCCATATTTCGGGCAGTGTACGAATCCCGCGTAAAAAAAAAAATTGTTAATCTTTTGAAGCGATCCACGAATCGATCCAATTTGTGACTTCTTCATGAGATCGGGAGTGTTGGTCAGCCAGGCCATGCGCCATTGATCTTATCAGGTCATAGTCAGAGGGAGCAATGTCTGGAGAATACGTTTCCAAGCACGTTTTGACCTTGTTTGCAACGTGGGGTCGAGCGTTGTCGTGCTACAAAATCACTTTATCGTGCCTCTCGCTGTATTGCTGCCATTTGTGTTTTAATACTCTGTTCAAACGCATTAACTGCGTTCGATAACGAGCACCTGTGATTGGTTTTAACACCTCATAGTACACGACGCCGAGCTCGTCCCACCAAGTGCAGAGCATGATCTTGGATCCATGAATATTCGGTTTGGCCGTCGACGTGGAAGCATGGCCGGGATATCCCCATGATTTTTTGCGTTTAGGTTTATCGTAATGAACCCATTTTTCGTCCCCACTCACAATGCGATGTAGAAATCCCTTCCGTTTTTGCCTCTGAAGCAACTGTTCACAAACACACAAACGCCGTTCAACGTCTCTTGGTTTCAGCTCACACGGGACCCAAGTTCCTTCTTTCTGAATCATGCCCATAGCCTTGAGACGTTTGGAAATGGCTAGCTGTGTCACTCCCACTAATCGTGCCAGTTCTTCTTGAGTCTGACGCGTGTCTTCGCTCAGCAATGTCTCCAATTCGGCATCTTCTAAAACATTCTCTCTTCCACCACTATGCCGGTCTACGACGTTAAAATCACCGTTCTTGAAGCGTTGGAACCACTCACGACTGGTTCTTTCAGTAATGGCGTCCTTACCATACATAATTGAGAGCATTCTATGAGACTCAGCCGCTGTTTTCTTCATACTGAAATAAACAGTAATACCTACTGAAAATGACGAGAATTAGGCTCGTAAACTGACATTTTCATTCAAGAAGAACTTCACGATGCAAACACAAATCGACTGATGTTTCCATGAGGTTATGTTGACGGAGGTTGAAGCTAACTGCCTGATGTCTGCGATCTGTTTTTTCGACCGCTACTTACCGTTGTCGTTACCTATCGGCAAAAGGCGGAAGCAAAGTTGTACACCTTAGTGAGTATCTCGATAATAAATGTGACTTTGTTTTCAGAAAGTTCTCATTGTGGAATTTATCCCCTTACTAACAACCTAATATGAATATGCGGACTGTTGCAAAGCCTTTTCCCCACCGAGTCGTTTGGCAAAGCAGTTAGTACACTCGTCTGGTACTGGGGAGGACGTCGGTTCAATTCCCCGACCGGCCATTCAGATTTAGATTTCCGTGATTTGCCTAAATCGCTCCAGGCAAATACCGGGATGGTTTCTTTGAAATGCCACGGCCGATTTCCTTCCCCCATCCTAGAAACAATCGAAGCTTGTGCTCCGTCTTTAAGGACTTCGGTGTCGACGAACATTAAACGCCAGTCATCGTTCCTTCCTTTGGTTTTCCAGTCATCACCATTATCCCGTATTTAGGTTTCAAGATGAGTCACACAGTTTATCGCTTGCTCGCACAGACATCTCGCGAAGTGATGATGAGAAAATCATTGAAATTCCGTTTGATGGCGACAGTGGTTCGTCCCCTGCCCCATTTACGAATGGAAATGACGGTGATACGAGAGTACCCTCAACGACACACGGTAAGGTTGTTTCTCTTGCGTAGATGTCAGCGTAGATCTATGAAATGTAATATTTAAATCCATCTGTGAAACTATTACAAAATAAGTATTTGTGTCGACATGTGAGTTTCGTTTTATTAATATAAAACGTCGTCAGTTGTTTGCAATGAGAAAATATTTGCAGTTTTTGTTTGTTTCATAGATATAAAAACAGTTCGTTACAGAAGATATTGAGGGGAGAATTTTACTTTCAGCATTTCAGGTCCGATTTCCTCTTAAATCAGCAAATGTCATTTGCTTGCACATTTTCGAGGTAATCCTTCGTTTGGCAATGATGTGGTTTACCTCATTTCACGTTACTATGCGTTACTGCACATCTTATGACGTGAAATACGACACAATATAGTACCATTAGTGTTTCAGTGGACTCGCATTCGGGAGGACGACGGTTCAATCCCGCGTCCGGCCATCCTGATTTAGGTTTTCCGTGATTTCCCTAAATCACCCCAGGAAAATGCCGGGATGGTTCTTTTCAGAGGGCACAGCCGACTTCCTTCCCCATCCTTCCCTAATACGATGAGACCGATGACCTCGTTGTCTGGTCTCCTTCCCAAAAGAACCCAACCCAACCATTAGTGTTTGTTTTCACCGTCGTGGTAACATGTGTCTGTGAGATTTTTATGTGTGTGACGTTGGAAACTTAACCACTACTTTCGGTTTTTACTTGATCTAAAAATGTTCTCTTCATATTGGTTCGTCATATGTGTGTGTTATACAGTATTAATTATGTTTGTGTAAGTCTATGGAATATGTACTTGGAATAAAATTGTTGTGTGGGAGATAAAGATTTGAATGGATAGTTGATAGGGGAAGGGGAGGGGAGGCCAAAGATGAGTAAAGGTAGTGATCAGTGAAAGTAACTTATGGTTAGGGAGAATTGAGTTGGTAATGAGATGAAGAAAAGGAGAGGGGCAGAGGTGAAATGGAAGGAAGGCTTGTAGATGAAAGGAGAGAGGAGAAGAGGGAGAGAAGGAGGGAGGGAAGGAAAGGAAGAGAGAGAGAGAGAGAGAGAGAGAAAAGCGAAATTTTTATGTAATATGTCCTTCTATTTTGTATAGTGTGCGGCTTCAAATGTTCATCTGGTCATTAAGTCTGCTTTTGTGCTTGGTAGTTTTGTCGATGTAGAAGTAGGTGAAGAAAAAGAAGAAGTACCGACAGCTGAAGTTCTTTAGGCATTGTAACTGTTCATGTGAAACAATAGGAAAGTGACAGATTGCCTCACCAGATTCGTTTGCAGAAGAAAGGTAGAGAAAAAAGTAGGACCTACTGGATTCTCGTGTGAACGGAGCAGAGTATAAGAGGCCCGCGTACCGCACTGGAAGCGTCCGCTGGCTGAGATGAGCGCAAGAGTGCGGGGGCGTGCGTGGGCCCCGGAAATTGGCGACGCGCCGGCCGGGGGAAGTGGACTCGGCGGACTGAATGACGGGAGCGCCTCCTTTCAGGGCGCCCACCGCTGCCTTTGGAGCGCGGGCCGGCGTGCTCCGCGCCACTCAGATTGCAGCCGCTGGTGCGCCTGCGCACTGAAAGGCCCGGACACCTGCCGCTGCAGGACACGTACCAGCTGTCGCGTGGCCGGCGTCTGTCCACGCTAGCCGATAAAGCCGCTCTCACGTCGTCTCTCCTCTTTCTTCTACATTCGCTTTCGTGGGTTCAGGTATGAAACTGGTGGTCCAGCCGTTTTTTTTTTTTAGCATTCTCGTTTGGAATTTTGATACATCGCGTCTTATTGCCCAAGTGGTTAAAGCAGTTGAGTGCCACGATGGTAAAGTATAAAGTGCCTTATCGTGCTTGCACTTATCGATTTAGCTACAACCGGAAACCAGAGGTTCAGCATGAGATTAACAGATTATATTTTTAGAGTGCATCAAAAATGATTTCCCTTTTCAGTTCCGAAATACCACTTGATGGAATCCCCACGTAGTCCACTGTACGAGAGAGACAGAGAGAGAGAAAGAAAGAGTGTTTTTAGCTACGTCCATGTTGCATTATACTATATTCACGATAAAGTTTATGACATGGAACACGTCACTTGAACAAAAGATCTCAGAGACCCGGTAAAACATAAAATCTCCGACATCGCTGCGGCCGGAGAAAGATCCTTGAAGAACGGGACCAACGACGACTGAAGAGAATCATTCAACGTGACATTGAAGCGTCAAAGAAACTGGTATAGGCAAGCGTATTCAAATACAGAGATATGTAAACAGGCAGAAAACGGCGCTGCGGTCGGCAACGGCTATATAAGACAACAAGTATCTGGCGCAGTTGTTAGATCAGGTTACTGCTACTACAATGCCAGGTTATCAACATTTAAGTGAGTTTGAACATGGTGTTACAGTCGGCTGTCGAGCGATGGGACACAGCATCTCCGAGGTAGTGATGAAGTGGGGATTCTCCCGTACGACCATTTCACGAGTGTACCTCCGACATCGCAGCGGCCGGAAAAAGATCCTGCACGAACTGGACCTATTAAGAGTGAACATAACCGTTCAACGTGACAGAAGAACAACCATTCCTCAAACTGCTCAAGATTTCAATGCTGGCCCATCAACTAGTGTCAGCGTGCGAACCATTCAACGAATACATCATCGATATGGGCTTTCGGAGCCGTAGGTCGACTTGCGTACGCTTGATGACTGCACGACACGAAACTTTAGCAATTTCCTGGGCCCGTCAACACCGACATTGGATTATTGATGACTCGGAACATATTGGCTGGTCGGACGAGTCTCGTTTCAGATTGTATCGAGTGGATGGACACGTACGGATATGGAGACAACCTCATGAATCCATGACCCTGCATACCAGCAGGACCTTTGGTACATCTAGATACCAACAGGTGACACCTAATCAAGAATCCTGTCTGATCAGCTGCATCCATTCATGTCCATTGTTCATACTGACGGTCTTGGACAATTCCAGCAGGACAATGCGACACCCCACACGTCCAGAATTGCTACAGAATGGTTCCAGGAACGCTCTTCTGAGTTTAAATACTTTCGCTGGCTATCAAACTCCCCAGACATGAACATTATTGAGCATATCTGGGATGCCTTGCAACGTGCTGTTCAGGAGAGATCTCCACCCCCTCCTACTCTTACCGATTTATGGACAGCCCTGCAGGATTTATGGTGTCAGTTTTTTCCGGCACTATTTCAGACATTAGTCGAGTCCATGCCACGTCGTGTTGTGGCACTTCTGCATGCTAGTGAGAGAGAGATAGTTAGATAGAGAGAGAGAGAGAGAGAGAGAGAGTACTTTGGAGATGAATTGAAATGCTCCGACATTGGGCTCCAAAATTAAATTGGAGAAAGCGTGCAATAAAATTGTAACTGCAAATGTATCAGGCCCGTTTCGACGCGGACACAGACAGGGCTCGGTAATTACATAAGTAGGGCGAGGGGGATCATCTCACCACATGATGGAATCGGCAGGGCATGGGCTTGTAGGCAGTAGGCATGGCATGACGTAAGCACGACGCCTCTATCTGCAGGCGACCAGCGTCTTGTTGCGTAGCTGTTGATTGATAACCAGCACCTTTTATCCTCCCACCTTCGTCTAACCACGGCTTTATCGGCAACACTAAGAGCAGGGACTTCAGCCCGTGTCCTGTCCACCGCTTCCTGCCTCAGTCGTTCTCCAGGTGAAGCACAAATGTCCTAGCCATGCTGGCGGTAATTAGACTGCTGTGGTGGCGTCCAAGTTGTAATTCGAGGTAGAGCTCAGGTAACTAGAGCACAGTCCAATGTTCGTGGATTTGAAAATGGAACCGAGGGGAAGACTATGTGACACAGGAGAGAAATTGAGGATGGCGCAAAAATATCATAGACGTTGGGGTGAATACAGAAATCAAAGTCAGAAAAGTGACTAGAAAACGGATTCAAATGACTGTAGAATACAAAGTCAGAACGCTCTGCACGAAACAGCTTCTGAATCATTTAGCTAAACATTTAGAAAGCATTATTTCGATGGAGGGTGAACAGCGATCGGTTTAAAATATTAATACTTGTTTTGCAACTCAAACTGCCTTTTCCTGCTGCTGTTTGTTTTATTTAATCCATTCGCGTTTCGCCTTCTACTGTTTTAAGCCATCATCAGTGGGATCTATAATGATACAATTTTGTTAGTTATAGATTATCAAACAGTTCACTTCGCGACTTTTTGCAAAAAAATGTAATTACTTACGATTTGCTGATTTGCGTTTCCTCACATCTGGTCTGGAGGTCGCACTACCACTTTTATCACTGTTGTATGTTTACCTCTTCGTGTTTTCGCCATCCACACACTGTTCAGCATGTTTGTCACTCTTTTTTGTGGTGGACTATCGTTCTTCTGTCACTCGATACAACTATTTCGTCGTACACTTCTTTTCACAGCATAAATATTGCGACTCCATTACGTGTTTCATCGTCTCTGGTATGTTTACCTATGTGTCGCCAACCTAACGAAGTATATGTTCGTTACTAACTTCGGTTTATGCTGTTTATACCGTCTGTGTGCGTATGAGTGAGAAAGAGATGGGGGATAGAGCCGACCCTTCCTGTAATGCCAATACAGGATTTCAGAAAATCCCCCACTTACAAGCTGGCAGGATACATGTTAAAAGTACTGTCTGAAAGTTTCAAAGTACAAGAAGACAGAACCATTAAAAACACTACACAGCTAATACAACAAATAAAGGACATAAAAATCCCGGACACAGCAACGTTCCTCTCATTCGATGTAGAAAACATGTATTCCAACATACCAGTATCAGAAACAATATAAATTATACATAATAACCTGAAAACCTGATGAATAGATTAAAGAAATATGTACACCAATAAAGCTCATAACAGAACAAAATTACTTCCACTTCAATAATGAGTTTTATTTAGAAGAAGATGGATTGCCAATGAGGTCCTCAGTTTCAGGAGCCTTAGCCTTTTCAGTAGTTGCAGGGGCAACAGTCTGGATGATTGACTGATCTGGCCTTGTAACATTAACCAAAACGGCCTTGGTGTGCTGGTACTACGAACGGCTGAAAGCAAGGGGAAACTACAGCCGTAATTTTTCCCGAGGACATGCAGCTTTACTGTATGTATAAATGATGATGGCGTCCTCTTGGGTAAAATATTCCGGAGGTAAAATAGTCCCCCATTCGGATCTCCGGGCGGGGACTACTCTAGAGGACGTCGTTATCAGGAGAAAGAAAACTGGCGTTCTACGGATCGGAGCGTGGAATGTCAGATCCCTTAATCGGGCAGGTAGGTTAGAAAATTTAAAAAGGGAAATGGATAGGTTAAAGTTAGATATAGTGGGAATTAGTGAAGTTCGGTGGCAGGAGGAACAAGACTTTTGGTCAGGTGAATACAGGGTTATACAACAAAATCAAATAGGGGTAATGCAGGAGTAGGATTAATAATGAATAAAAAAAATAGGAGTGCGGGTTAGCTACTACAAACAGCATAGTGAACGCATTATTGTGGCCAAGATAGACACAAAGCCCATGCCTACTACAGTAGTACAAGTTTATATGCCAACTAGCTCTGCAGATGATGAAGAAATTGATGAAATATATGACGAGATAAAAGAAATTATTCAGGTAGTGAAGGGAGACGAAAATTTAATAGTCATGGGCGACTGGAATTCGTCAGTAGGAAAAGGGAGAGAAGGAAACATAGTAGGTGAATATGGATTGGGGGGAAGAAATGAAAGAGGAAGACGCCTTGTAGAATTTTGCACAGAGCATAACTTAATCATAGCTAACACTTGGTTCAAGAATCATAAAAGAAGGTTATATACCTGGAAGAATCCTGGAGATACTAAAAGGTATGAGATAGATTATATAATGGTAAGACAGAGATTTAGGAACCAGGTTTTAAATTGTAAGACATTTCCAGGGGCAGATGTGGATTCTGACCACAATCTATTGGTTATGACCTGAAGATTGAAACTGAAGAAACTGCAAAAAGGTGGGAATTTTAGGAGATGGGACCTGGATAAACTGAAAGAACCAGAGGTTGAAGAGAGTTTCAGGGAGAGCATAAGGGGACAATTGACAGGAATGGGGGAAAGAAATACAGTAGAAGAAGAATGGGTAGCTCTGAGGGATGAAGTAGTGAAGGCAGCAGAGGATCAAGTAGGTAAAAAGACGAGGGCTAATAGAAATCCTTGGGTGACAGAAGAAATATTGAATTTAATTGATGAAAGGAGAAAATATAAAAATGCAGTAAATGAAACAGGCAAAAAGGAATACAAACGTCTCAAAAATGAGATCGACAGGAAGTGCAAAATGGCTAAGCAGGGATGGCTAGAGGACAAATGTAAGGATGTAGAGTCTTGTCTCACTAGGGGTAAGATAAGATACTGCGTGAAGAGTTTGACAGAGCACTGAAAGACCTGAGTTGAAACAAGGCCCCGGGAGTAGACAACATTCCATTAGAACAACTGATGGCCTTGGGAGAGCCAGTCATGACAAAACTCTACCATCTGGTGAGCAAGATGTATGAGACAGGCGAAATACCCACAGACTTCAAGAAGAATATAATAATTCCAATCCCAAAGAAAGCAGGTGTTGACAGATGTGAAAATTACCGAACTATCAGTTTAATAAGTCACAGCTGCAAAATACTAACGCGAATTCTTTACAGACGAATGGAAAAACTGGTAGAAGCGGACCTCGGGGAAGATCAGTTTGGATTCCGTAGAAATGTTGGAACACGTGAGGCAATACTAACCTTACGACTTATCTTAGAAGAAAGATTAAGGAAAGGCAAACCTAAGTTTCTAGCATTTGTACACTTAGAGAAAGCTTTTGACAACGTTAACTGGAATACTCTCTTTCAAATTCTGATGGTGGCAGGGGTAAAATACAGCGAACGAAAGGCTATTTACAATTTGTACAGAAACCAGATGGCAGTTATAAGAGTCGAGGGGCATGAAAGGGAAGCAGTGGTTGGGAAAGGAGTGAGACAGGGTTGTAGCCTCTCCCCGATGTTATTCAATCTGTATATTGAGCAAGCAGTAAAGGAAACAAAATAAAAATTCGGAGTAGGTATTAAAATTCATGGAGAAGAAGTAAAAACTTTTAGGTTCGCCGATGACATTGTAATTCTGTCAGAGACAGCAAAGGACTTGGAAGAGCAGTTGAACGGAATGGACAGTGTCTTGAAAGGAGGATATAAGATGAACATCAACAAAAGCAAAACGAGGATAATGGAATGTAGTCAAATTAAATCGGGTGATGCTGAGGGGATTAGATTAGGAAATGAGACACTTAAAGTAGTAAAGGAGTTTTGCTATTTAGGGAGTAAAATAACTGATGATGGTCGAAGTAGAGAGGATATGAAATGTAGACTGGCAATGGCAAGGAAATCGTTTCTAAAGAAGAGAAATTTGTTAACATCGAGTATAGATTTAAGTGTCAGGAAGTCGTTTCTGAAAGTATTTGTATGGAGTGTAGTCATGTATGGAAGTGAAACATGGACGATAACCAGTTTGGACAAGAAGAGAATAGAAGCTTTCGAAATGTGGTGCTACAGAAGAATGCTGAGGATAAGGTGGGTAGATCACGTAACTAATGAGGAGGTATTGAATAGGATTGGGGAGAAGAGAAGTTTGTGGCACAACTTGACTAGAAGAAGGGATCGGTTTGTAGGACATGTTTTGAGGCATCAAGGGATCACAAATGTAGCATTGGAGGGCAGCGTGGAGGGTAAAAATCGTAGAGCGAGACCAAGAGATGAATACACTAAGCAGATTCAGAAGGATGTAGGTTGCAGTAGGTACTGGGAGATGAAGAAGCTTGCACAGGACAGAGTAGCATGGAGAGCTGCATCAAACCAGTCTCAGGACTGAAGACCACAACAACAACAACAGCAAATATTTTTGTAAACCACATTGAACAGATCATTTTCACAAAAATAGTAGCAAAAGAATACAATATATTATATTGGTTCAGGTATATGGATGACATCCTTTGCTTAATAGATGAACCATAAACAACAATGGAAAAACTACATACTGACACCAATAAGATAGATAAAAATATAAAATTCACAATTCAAAGAGAACAGAACAACCAAATTAACTTTCTGGATATAACAATCAAAAAAGAAAACAATAAGCATATGTTTGAAATTTACCGTAAACCACAGCAACGGATATTATCACTCCCTAGTCCTCGAACCACCCACACGCACAAAAGAAAGCAGCACTTCGACACATGCTCCATAGACTCAACACAGTACCACTCACAAAAGAAAGCTACCAAAAGAACTGGACATAATAATGCAGATAGCACAAAATAATGGTTACAATAATAACACAGTCACAATGCTAAACAACAAAATTAAAAGTAAAACAAAAGCAGAAAGCTCCAAACCACAGATAACAACAGAACCAAACACAAACACGCAGTCCCATAACAACTACACAGGATAACCATAAAAAAGTGAAAGAAAACACAAGATGTACAAAACGACATACAAACACAAACTCACCCATAAAATCACCAACATTTTCAAAAGACAGGGAATAAACAAAGCATACACAAAAGACAATTCTATACAAAAATACACCCCAAAACTGACAAAAAACAGAGACATATACCAGAAAGCAGGTATATACCAGTTACAATGTAACACTTGTGAAGGCACATACATAGGGCAGACAGGGAAAACAACTGATGTCAGATACAAGGAACACATGAGGGCGTGGAAATATGGGAGAAACCACTCCACATTTGCAGAACACCTGAGAGAAAATGACCACAAACAAACCAATAGAGAAGATGACATTAGAATAATTAGAATCAACAATAAAAAGCACCTTCTGACCATTCAAGAAAATTACCACATACATAAAACCAAAGCAGAGGGAAAAATCCGGTTGAATGACCAAGTACTCATGCCAAACAATTCATTACTTACACTAAGAGATAAAATAATAGAATAATGTTCGCAAAAGGATACATATAAAAACAGTGTTCAATGTAATAATAATAGAACCCAACATCTTTACACTCACTCATCCATTACCCCTCCCCAGAATATTGAAACGGAAAGTGAAAACAGCTGTCACCAAAGTTTCAGCCACTCGTTAACAGCTAGCACAACAGCCCCCCCCCCCCCCAAAAAAAAAATCGGCTCTATCCCCCCCCCCTCTCTCTCTCATACGCACACAGACGGTATAAACAGCATAAACCGAAGTTAGTAACGAACATATACTTCGTTAGGTTGGCGACATATGGGTAAACATACCAAAGACGATGAAGCACGTAATGGAGTCGCAATATTTACGCTGTGAAAAGAAGTGTACGACGAAATAGTTGTATCGAGTGGCAGAAGAACGATAGTTCACCACAAAAAAAGAATGACAAACATGCTGAACAGTGTGTGGATGGCGAAAACACGAAGGGGTGAATATAGAACAAAAGTGGTAGTGCGACCTCCAGACCAGATGTGAGGAAACACAAATCAGCAAATCGTAAGTAATTAAATTTTTTACAAAAAATCACGAAGTGAACTGTTTGATAATCTATAACTAACAAAATTGTATCATTATAGATCCCACTGACGATGCCTTAGAGTAGTAGAAGGCGAAACGCGTATGGAATAAATAAAATAAATAGCAGCAGGAAAAGACAGTTTGATTTGCAAAACAAGTATTTATATGCTTGCTGCGGAAGATGGCTACACAAACAAACGTGTTAACATATTAAAACTCAGTAAAACAGTCACGAGCCAACTGAAGCTTATTTTTGTGGCAATCGGTATCGGTTTCCGCCGTTGGTGTGTCTGGTCTCGTGGATCTTGCTCTGTCCACTGCCACCTGCCGCCATCAACCTTCTTGCGTCCTGCAGATGGTCTAAATTATAGATCGAAAGAGGTTTCCTCCAAAATAAATATTTGCTGCGATTCTGATTGTTTTACTGAATTTTAATTTAGGTAGATCCTAAATAAAAACCTAAAAAAAAAAATCCCTCCAGAACGACTCTCACAAGCTCACTCCTAGAATCAAATGAATCCATCCTCCCTCGCCTCCAATGAAGGTTCTTGCTCGGGAAATTTGTTGTTCGTTTCCCTCTCTTGTCCTTCAGGCTACTTAATTTCCCATCGTAGTGCCTTTTTAATTGGGGGGGGGGGGGGGGCTCAGTCTGCAGTGTCCTCATTGAACGATGGAAGCCGGGTAACTCCAAGTTGCCAGTCTTCGTCGCAGAACGCCAACCTTTTCGATTTTACTTCGAAAAATGCCTGGACAGTGGTGAGCGCAGAGCATGTCAACGCAGGTCTCATTCCCACGTAAGCCTCACATTTCCTCAAGTGGTGGTGCCAGCCAGTGCTTGTGGCAGATTCCCTGGCGGTTCACTCGTTATATACCCCAAAATAAGCTATTGTAACTGCACCCTTTCAGAGCGAAACAGTACACTTATAAACAGCACCGTTGTGTTTTGGAGATTGACTCACAATAACAAGGAGTGCCTTTGCTTGAACTCAATTGACAAAGCGCTGAAAAAAACACTGGACGGCACACACACTATATACGAGGTGTGGCTAGAAAAAAACCGGACTAGTACTGGTGAAACAATAAAACGAATGCAATAAGGCTGAAAGTCACGTGGCCTGTCACGTGACTCTCGCTCCGCCTACTGCTCGAGTTTCATCTGCCTCCTGCACTCAGTCTGCCCGTGGCGTCTGTTTTAAGTAGTTGACGTTTTGTCTGTGCGTCGGAAAATGTTGAGTGTACAGAAAGAACAGCGTGTTAACATCAAATTTTGTTTCAAACTAGGAAAATCTGCAAGTAAAACGTTTGTAATGTTACAACAAGTGTACGGCGATGATTGTTTATCGCGAACACAAGTGTTTGAGTGGTTTAAACGATTTAAAGATGGCCGCGAAGACACCAGTGATGACACTCGCACTGGCAGACCATTGTCAGCAAAAACTGATGCAAACATTGAAAAAATCGGTAAACTTGTTCGACAAGATCGCCGTTTAACAATCAGAGCAGTGTCTGAGTTAACAGGAGTTGACAAGGAAAGTGTTAGGCAGATTCTTCATGAAAGTTTCAACATGAACAAAGTGTGTTCAAAAATGGTTCCAAAGTGTCTCACAATTGAACAGAAGGAACGCCGAAGAATGATTTGTTCCGACATCCTGGAAAACATTGAAAGTGATCCCACCTTCTTACAAAATGTTATTACTTGCGATGAATCGTGGTTTTTTACTTACGATCCCGAAACTAAACGCCAATCGATGCATTGGAAAACTCCTGGTTCTCCACGACAAAAAAAAAAGCACGAATGTCAAAATCGAAATTCAAGGCAATGATGATTGTTTTTTTTTTTTGACATCAAAAGGATTGTGCACATTGATTGGGTACCAGAGGGACAAACAGTGAATCAGCATTACTACATTAGCGTCCTGGGTACCCTACGTGAGCGAGTACGGAGAAAACGGAACGATTTGTGGAGAAAAAAGTCATGGATCCTTCACCAAGACAATGCCCCAGCTCACAGTGCGTTGTCAGTGAAGACGTTTTTGGCAAAACACAACATTCCCATCTTAGATCATCCACCCTACTCACCTGATTTGGCCCCCTGTGACTTTTTTCTTTTCCCTTAAGTCAAGTCAGCTTTGAAAGGAACTAGATTTGAGACTGTTGAAGCAGTAAAAGAAAAAGCGACGGAAGTAATGAATGGACTTACCGAAAATGATCTGCAGCATTGCTACGAACAGTGGAAAATTCGTATGGAGCGGTGTAGAGACCGAGGAGGAGAGTACATTGAAGGAGATAACATGAAATTGTAAATAAATCTAAATAAATGTTTTTTCCAGCATCAGTCCGGTTTTTTTCTAGCCGCACCTCGAATGTATTCGCCTGTTAGTCGATTCCTCTACACACCCCGTAGGCAGTGTGGGCAGCCGTCTTGCAAGGATGAGATGCGTAAACAGCTCTCATGAAATCATAGATATTTTCCTTGTATGACCTGGGCTGTTTGGCACGAAATTAAGAGTCGCCGCCACACCGTCTATCGTCGCCAGCCTCGCCGACAGGCGCAGCATAGAGTGCTGGCGGTAGGGCAGTATTTTGCCATGCCAGGTCACGTGCGATCGCAGTGCCAACCAGATACCCGACCGCTCCCGACTTTTTAGGCCACTGGCGCAACTCGCAAAGTCAGTTACGCTCTTTGCCTCATGTCGGCAGGCAGTAACAGCAGTGCCAGTGCTACCAGTCGGCCGTACCAGTAGTAGTTTCGTCTAAGACCCGGCCCGTCTCGTCCTAGTCTGCAGCAGCAGCAGCACGTCAGCCGCCACACGCCGGCAGCACCGGCCCACGTCTGGACGCCATCGTTACGACGACTCTGGTGTCCTTCGAGCAGACACGTCACGGACAACGTCATAGGATACATATTTCTGTTGCGTGAAGTTGTGTGGATATTCAGCCAAGGACACTACAACTGAGTTATGGTTTTGTTAATAAAATTATTCTTTTAAAGGTATCTTCGATCACTCATCAGCGTGACGGTACTCAGTATAGCGTGGACGGCCACACAAACTCACAAATTAATCCCTAAGAACTAAAAGCACTTGTTCGTCTTTGGTACTGTGAAACACGTCTCTTCTATTGAACAGGAAATCAGAAATTGGGAAAAGTCTTGTACTTACCACGTGAAATTCTTTAGTTTTAACATAGAAGTGATAATACCACCTGTTTTTTTATTCCACTATTACAGACGTATTTCACTCTCTAGTGTTCTGCCCTATTTAGGCGCATATATATAACAAAGATGATGTGACTTACCAAACGAAAGTGCTGGCAGGTCGATAGACACACAAACAAACACAAACATACACACAAAATTCAAGCTTTCGCAACAAACGGTTGCTTCATCAGGAAAGAGGGAAGGAGAGGGAAAGACGAAAGGATGTGGGTTTTAAGGGAGAGGGTAAGGACTCATTCCAATCCCGGGAGCGGAAAGACTTACCTTAGGGGGAAAAAAGGACAGGTATACACTCGCACACACACACATATCCATCCGCACATACACAGACATGTGCGGATGGATATGTGTGTGTGTGCGCGAGTGTATACCTGTCCTTATTTCCCCCTAAGGTAAGTCTTTCCGCTCCCGGCATTGGAATGACTCCTTACCCTCTCCCTTAAAACCCACATCCTTTCGTCTTTCCATCTTTCCTGATGAAGCAACCGTTTGTTGCGAAAGCTTGAATTTTGTGTGTATGTTTGTGTGTCTATCGACCTGCCAGCACTTTCGTCTGGTAAGTCACATCATCTTTGTTTTTAGATATATTTTTCCCACGTGGAATGTTTCCCTCCCTCTCTCTCTCTCTCTCTCTCTCTCTCTCTCTCTCTCTCTCTCTCTCTCTCTATATATATATATATATATATACCACCAACACAAACTTTAATTCACATCTCCTCTTATATTGTCACTATTACCAGGGCTCTCCGACATTGGAATAGCACCCCAGCATTGGACGTAATGCGGAAGTGCTGTATTACATTTGATCATATACATCTTAAATTAAATTTACCCTGAGACATTTAAGTCTCTAATTTATCTACGGTAATAGTGACAGTATAAGGGGATATGTGAGCTGGAGTTTGTGTTGGGGAGGGTATTCGACTTGGGTAGTTCGTGCAGCTATGTCGACCATAACGCTGTTGTGGTGTAATGGATGCCGGCACGGTAGCTCATGGTGTTCGGGCAGACAGCTGGTTGGTCTCTGTAATAAAAAACTGAGTGGAAGGATCAACAAACGAACTTTAACGGCTGTCATGTGACGCCGCAGCGACCAAACACAACGATAAAAAAAAAGTCGGCATATCTGTGCCTAGTAAGGACGAAGATATCTGGGTTCGAGTCCCGGCCGCTTCTTCAGCTTCCAACGTTGTCGTAGATAAATTAGGGACTTAAATGTCTCTGGGAAAATTTAATTTAAGATCGAATATCAGTGTTCATAGATGTAACTTTAAAAATACTTTGGTACCTCTTTAATAATGATATATTTGAAAAAAAGCTTTCATCCATTATTTTACCCCAGTGGGGTTAAGAAATGCAGGAACACGAATTTCTTTATTTCTGACCAAGAAACCAAATACCAATTTTCGTATGTCTCGCTTCAAAATTGCCTTAATAGCGGCAGTTTTCTAAAAACCCTTCATCATCTGTTTCACCCCGTTAGAGTTGGACTTTCGAAAAGTCCCTTCTTAATCGACGGCATTCTCCAGATTTCAAGTTTCTATCCTTAGTGGTTTGGCCAGGGCAATGATGAGTCAGTGACTCAGTCAGTCAGTCAGTCAGGATACTGCCTTTCCCAGGAGGGATGAACGGCGCTCCCGCACACAAGGAATGTGTCTCTATGAACTGTCTACGTGATGTAGAACTAGAGATGTGGCCAGCAAGGTCTCCAAATCTGTCCCCTACACAAATTATGTGGGACCAGAGTGGATGTCAGTGCATTTACAACAATCTCGGCTATCTTTCCTCAGGTGAGCATGCAACGGCTTCATGACACCCTTCTCAACAGAATAAGTGCATACATACCAGCAAGGAGATGGGCAACATCATACTCATAAGCGAGCACATACTGAATACTGCCACGTTCTTTGTAAATATGGCTCGATACTGAAAGCACTGAAACTACATGAGATACCCTCCCACCTGATAAAGTATTTAGTTCTCTCCTCCTCTTTAGAAGCTTTACTTTTTCTTCGGGCAGCGCATATGCCTAAATTACCTACAAAACAGTTGTAATTAACGTGTACGTAACAGTGTACTTCTCATCTTTTACTATGGCTCCACCTCCTTGAACTTTCTAATGTAATGAAAAACTTTCTGTGAAAAAGACAGCTAAGAAACATAACCTGGAAGTGGTGTAAACCACTATAGCACCATTAGTGCCTTGTGAGACGGGCTGGTACCATTCTGTAAGATATAATGTAAGGAATTCGTTACGAGCTATATCGAACTAGCCAGAAGACTGATGAAAAAAAGAAAAAAAAAACGTCGTCTGCGATGGTATGGACATGGTCCGCAGTAATGTTGTCGGACTGAGTCCATGGCTGCCATGATGCCTTTGACTGCTATCACTCTCGGCTGCTCGGGCCGATACTGCCCTCAGTGCCACGCGTCCGCGGCATGCGTCCGTGGCATGGGTCTGCAAACACGACTATCGACCTATTGTAAGAAGAAATGTGTATCATCTTACCAGGCGACACCTTTCCATTGGTTCACGATCCAGCATCGATGATCCTTTGACCACTCTAATGCAGTGGAATGTCGGTGTTATAGATTCAACATGGGGACATGATGGGATCGTCCACTGTGGAACCCCTTGCTCAATAACGTGAGCTGAACGATGTGCTCTGAAACACCTGTGCCTGCACCAGAACTGCAATCTGTTGTCATATTTTCTACTGATCACTGCCTATGCTGATTCACAGTGTGAGCAAGCCTCTGACTGTGATTAGGTGTGTGGATGTTCAACAGTTCGTCGCCTATTCGTGGTTTCCCTGCCTTTCAGCTACTTTCCATACAGTATCTCGTAACATATAGTTTCATATGATTAAAGCACCTACACCTGGGTTCCAGGCTGGTTCCACCGTTTCGTTCGATGCTGATGTGCTATTCCAATGCAGTTGAGAAGTCTCTGCAATGCTGTTTGACTCAGGGTGGATACCAGATGGGCTGAGACACGAATGGGAATTTGGACAGAGCAGGGAGGCGCGCCAGGTTAGTCGTTGCAGCTGTGCTGGGCCACTGTGCGAGGCTGCCGTAGTGGTCCGCAGCTCGTGGTCTCGTAGCTAGCGTTGCTGCCTCTGGATCAGGGGGGCCCAGGTTCGACTCCTGGCCGGGTTGGGGATTGTTCCCTGCCCGGGGCCTGGGTGCTTGTGTTGCCTTTATCATTTTAGACGGCATGGTAACTCAGCGTGTTCGGTCAGAGGGTTAGTGCCCTCTGTAATAAAAAAACTGAGTTAATGGAACAACGACGAACTGAAATGGGTGTCTTGCCACGTCCGCCCCGAGCAGATACAACTAACGAAAACGAACAAAATGAGATTGAAAACAGGTAGTGGTTAGAGCGCCTGCCTCGTGAGCAGGGAAACAGTGTTCGAATAACGAAACTGGTAAAAATTTTTATTCGTCGTTTTAGTCTGAGTTTATACATCATTGATGTTTGAGACTTGAAAATATCTTTAGGATCATATACACTCCTGGAAATGGAAAAAAGAACACATTGACACCGGTGTGTCAGACCCACCATACTTGCTCCGGACACTGCGAGAGGGCTGTACAAGCAATGATCACACGCACGGCACAACGTACACACCAGGAACCGCGGTGTTGGCCGTCGAATGGCGCTAGCTGCGCAGCATTTGTGCACCGCCGCCGTCAGTGTCAGCCAGTTTGCCGTGGCATACGGAGCTACATCGCAGTCTTTAACACTGGTAGCATGCCGCGACAGCGTGGACGTGAACCGTATGTGCAGTTGACGGACTTTGAGCGAGGGCGTATAGTGGGCATGCGGGAGGCCGGGTGGACGTACCGCCGAATTGCTCAACACGTGGGGCGTGAGGTCTCCACAGTACATCGATGTTGTCGCCAGTGGTCGGCGGAAGGTGCACGTGCCCGTCGACCTGGGACCGGACCGCAGCGACGCACGGATGCACGCCAAGACCGTAGGATCCTACGCAGTGCCGTAGGGGACCGCACCGCCACTTCCCAGCAAATTAGGGACACTGTTGCTCCTGGGGTATCGTCGAGGACCATTCGCAACCGTCTCCATGAAGCTGGGCTACGGTCCCGCACACCGTTAGGCCGTCTTCCGCTCACGCCCCAACATCGTGCAGCCCGCCTCCAGTGGTGTCGCGACAGGCGTGAATGGAGGGACGAATGGAGACGTGTCGTCTTCAGCGATGAGAGTCGCTTCTGCCTTGGTGCCAATGATGGTCGTATGCGTGTTTGGCGCCGTGCAGGTGAGCGCCACAATCAGGACTGCATACGACCGAGGCACACAGGGCCAACACCCGGCATCATGGTGTGGGGAGCGATCTCCTACACTGGCCGTACACCACTGGTGATCGTCGAGGGGACATTGAATAGTGCACGGTACATCCAAACCGTCATCGAACCCATCGTTCTACCATTCCTAGACCGGCAAGGGAACTTGCTGTTCCAACAGGACAATGCACGTCCGCATGTATCCCGTGCCACCCAACGTGCTCTAGAAGGTGTAAGTCAACTACCCTGGCCAGCAAGATCTCCGGATCTGTCCCCCATTGAGCATGTTTGGGACTGGATGAAGCGTCGTCTCACGCGGTCTGCACGTCCAGCACGAACGCTGGTCCAACTGAGGCGGCAGGTGGAAATGGCATGGCAAGCCGTTCCACAGGACTACATCCAGCATCTCTACGATCGTCTCCATGGGAGAATAGCAGCCTGCATTGCTGCGAAAGGTGGATATACACTGTACTAGTGCCGACATTGTGCATGCTCTGTTGCCTGTGTCTATGTGCCTGTGGTTCTGTCAGTGTGATCATGTGATGTATCTGACCCCAGGAATGTGTCAATAAAGTTTCCCCTTCCTGGGACAATGAATTCACGGTGTTATTATTTCAATTTCCAGGAGTGTAGTTTCATTTGCCTTACAGTTACATTAGCTTGTGCCATCTTATGTGAGCCTGGCGAATATCGGTTTCGAACTATTAAGGACAATGCGGGCTGCAACAGTCGATATCCATTTACATGGGCTGTGACACCTGCTGCGTACTTGTGAACACACGTGGCACCGTGTTGACCTCCTTTTCAAGAAGGCTGCTGGTGCTTCTGAAGGAGCAGCTCTGCCGTCACTTGCTATGCGGGAGAGTCTAGCCTGAGGTGCAGCATTGCGAGGAGCTGTTGCTGACACCCGATGTTCTACGGAACGAGTGCTGCGGTGTAAGCAACCCACTCCTTACCGTGCATAAATACGGATACACTGTGACAACTTCACGGTTCCAGTCCGCAATGGGCCGTGGTAAACTGTAGAGAACAACAAAAGAAAATCCAGGTAGTCCAGGGCCATGCCGTAAGAATCCGTAGAACAGCAATCCAAAACGTTGTATAGTTCAAATACAATGAACAGAACGATCAAGAAAGTACGTTATAAGTGAGGTAGAGACTTTAGCACAGCACGATTCGAACTGTCTCTTAGCGGCCCAGCGGCGGGGTTTTATCTTCGGCTTGACGTCGGTGGCTGGCGACTTTTACCGTTTGCTGGTGGAGTCGTTGAAAGCGGATATCGCAAGGTATCGACCTCCTTGTCGGATGTCAGAGCTATTTCAGGTACGTTTTTATAGCGGTAGTAATACAAGAGCACAGGTTCAGGAAGTAGGTCTGTCATACCTGCCTTGTGACCGAGATTTTTACCTCTAAGGCAATGGACTTTGGGAAGTACATAGCATCCTATGACCCCGTCATCGCCGATAATTTGAAGAACCGATGCAGAAATACTGATCGCAAAAGGAGACATATGCTGACTCCGAAAATGAAGTCTAGGACTCAGAGTGAAAGTGCGAATTTGTTATTTATCCGACCATAAACATACGGAAGACAAAATAAACACTGTTTGCTAACTTAATTTGGGTTCTCTTTTAATGAAGTTGCACAGCCTGGAATATAATGATATCCCAAATAGCCCAAAACCAAGTATTTTTTAACATTTTTTTCACACTTAAACCATTCATTGGATTTCACTGATAAGAAATAATGTTATGTATAAATGTACTAGATAGCTGCACAGGAAGTACCAGTATAATAAAGTTTAAGGGATACACAAAGTAAGTGGTGTTCTCAGAGGCAAAGTAGGTGGAACTGTAATGTTTTGGAAGTCATGGCTTCATTTAATTGTTTTTGGAACCTGTGGTTTGGGTTTTTACGTCACCGTTTATCATGTTAATGGGCTGATACCCCAAATGTGGGCCATAAAAATATATGGTTAGTGAAATAAACAGCAGATAAGTGCGAAATTAACAGGAAGCTTTTAAACAACTTTTGTTGTGTAATCTGCATGATTAACATCCAGTGGCGACACTTTCATTAAGAGTGTGTGCTAGTACATGTTGTTTGTATGATACAGCCGCTCCGCCAAATCGCCGTGTTCTGTTCTGAAAGAAACTAGTACGATTGCAATAGGAAGCGTGGCAGTCGTTTTGTCGCTATCACTCACCCGCCAGAGGCAAGCAGGTCTCTCCACTGTACCCTAGATATTATTTTGCTCTGCGAAGTGTGATCATTATCATATACAGTGCGTAAAATAAAACACATGAACCAAACTTTGCACTTCTTGAAACAAATCTGCACTGAGGTGACGAACGTCTTGTGACATCTCCAAGTGTCGTGTCTGACCTCCTTTTGCCTAGTGTAGTGCAGCATCTGGACGTGGCATGGATTCAACAAGTCGTTGGAAGTCTCCTACAGAAATATTGTGCCGTGCCGCCTCTATAGACTTCCGTAATTGCGGAATTGTGGCCGGTGTACGAACTGACTACGTCTCATAAATGTTAGATGGGATTCATTTCGGGCGATCTGTATGTCCAGAATGTTCTTCCGACGAATCGCGAACGATTGAGGCCCGGTGACATGTCTGGGAACATGAAGCCCGTTAATGGCTTTAAATGGTCTCCAAGTAGACCAACATAACCATTTACACTCAGTGGTCGATTCGGTTGACCATTGGACCAGGGGACCCAGTGAGTCCCATGTGAAGACAGCCCACACTGTTTTGCAGCCACCATCAGCTTGCACATTGCCTTGTTGACGACGTAGGTCTTTGGCTTCATGGGATCTGCATCAGATTCGGACCCTAGCATCAGCTCTTGCCAACTGAAATCGGTACTCATCTGACCAGACTACGGTTTTCCAGTCGTCTAGGGTCCAACAGATATGGTCATGAGCCCAGGAGAGACGCTGCAGGCGATGTCGTGCTATTAGCAAAGGCACTCGCTTCGTCGTCTGCTGCGATAGCCCATTAACGCCAAATTTTGCAGCACTGTTCTGATACGTTCACCGTATGTCGCACATTGATTTCTGCGGTTATGTTACGCACTGTTGTGAGCCGTGATACTGCTCAATCCTTTAAAAAATCTCACTACAGTTATTTAAAGAAAATAGGAAGCCCGGGATCACTGGTGATGGACAAGCGTGTGGTTGTTTTACAATTTTAATATGACTGAAAGCAGACTTCATCATAATCTTAAATTCGGATATTTGCCCTCTTACTGATGCAGTATACAAATTTTCACTTTAACTGAATGACATAAACAAGAATAAAAATAAGAATCCGCAACCAAAAACATATAGTAGGCAAGGAGAATAATCAATCATAAACAACCGTTCTTGTTTAACCACATCTCAAAAGGCTAGTAACACTATACACTTGCAACCCAAAGTTACACAGCCACATAATACCTCAACTTCATAAAAAAAACAAAGATCTTAAAGCTTAATAAAGGTCCACAGTGAAACATACTTATACTAAAAATGCAACGTGGGACAACCAAGGTCGCAAAACTGGCACACAGAAAAAAATAACAAGGTGCATGTTGAATAAGAATGGCTAGTAATAACCAGTAAAATAACTTACAGAAACGCTAATATTTAAAAAAGGGGCCTCAGGAATTTTAGACAACAGCGTTAAGGCCCACAGCAGTATTTGGAAGCAATAACGCTACGGCCCGCAGGCAGTATCAGCGTTCACTCCCCACGGCTTGTGCACAGGCTCACAAGCAGGCGGTATATATTTATATATAGTCCGACCGGCCTCACAATGCGCGGTCCTGACAATAATCCATAACCGCACCGACACCAGGAAACGAGCAGACTTAACAAATGGCCAGCAGCACAAATAGATTGCAATGAAAACAAGGTCAAATCACAGCCACACTGGAATATATGTATAATAACCATGCCCCCAAATTCTTATGGAGCAATACTCTAACAATACCCGTCTCCCAGTAAATTAGCAGGAAACTTAGAGATCACTTGCAGTTGCCTTAAGGCACTTTCCACATTAAATAATCATACCAAATCCTGCAGTGACAAATGATTAAACGATTAACTCTACGGCTGCCGGACGCGTACACAACGGCAACCAGTCCCCAAGCGGTCAATATGTCCTAAAACAAGTTAAAACTTGCATGAAAACCACTTAAAACACACACTCCACAAATGATGAGCCTCCTTAGAATAGCCACTGTGGAAACAAGTTCAGAACCATCTCCGGCAGCTACCCATGCCACAATAAGTTTCAACAATCTTCTTAGTTAAACACAGAATAACTTGGAGTTTGCAAATTACGAGCTGGGAAGCTGTTCAGCGTGAGACGACGGACTCACCACAATTTTGCACGTCAAGGCGCCAAATGATCGGCGACAAAAGACAAGGACGGCGAGCACGGCGAGGCCCATGCACCACGGTTAGGGACGCCGGCTTGTTTTCAACACAAGTTGGCTCGATGAACGCCGACCGGAGACTCTTCCGTCACACGTTCACCCAGTAAACCCGCCGGAGGAGCAGTCAAAGATAGCGAGACAGCCGAATATCGATATCAGCGATGCAAGTAGAACACCCTAGCGCCAGCCGCCTCGACTCATGTTGCTGGTCTGTTAGAGCTGACAACTCTACATATACGCTGCCGCTCTCGGTCGTTGCGTAAGAGCCGTCGGCCTTTGCTTTGTTCATGGTGAGAAGTGACGCCAGAAATCTGGTATCCTAGGAACAATCTTAGCACTGTGGATATTGGACTATTGAATAACCTAGAGATTTCCGAAATGGAATGTCCCATGCGTCTAGCTCCAAGCCGTGATAAAATCTGTTAATTCTCGTGCGGTCATAAAGCGTAGAAAACATTTTCACATGAGTCACCTTAGTATAAATGAAATCCCGCCAAGGCCCTGCGCTTTTATACCAGTACCACCATATGTGCGGATATCGCCATCTCATGAGCTTTGTCAGCTCGTCGTCGCGTTGCCACCCCCCACGTTCCTGGAGGTGTGATTGCTGCCACGGAGCGTGAGACGCCGGAAGGCCGGGTGTAACTGAGACTGAATGGCCCGGAGTGCTGGCACTATCGGACGCACCACGCCGCGCCGGCGAGGACACCTGATCAGAGGTGCGCCGCGTTTGCAGTGAGAGGCTTGTCGGCTGTGCTGTGCTTTGCGCGGCGCGGTAAGCGATATGTTTGCAGAAGCGGCCGCCAGGAATCGATGCCACGCCCCCTACCCCCACCCAGCCCTCCCCCCGCCGTGCCCCGGTAAACGGTCCGGGACTCATCGCTGCCGCCGGCGTTCGCCAGTAATCCCCGCTAGCCAAACAGCGCGTGTCCCACTCTGCATACGTGGGACACGGCGAAGCCAGTTCATTTCATTCGCCACAACCATGAAAACAGTACGATCCTCTATTTCTCTCTCTTCCCCCCCCCCCTCTCACCACTCTCTCTCTTTCTCTCTCTATCTCTCTCTCCCCGGTTTACAGAGCGGGGAGAGGCAGTAATTAGTACACTCGACCCCTATTTAGGAGGGCGCTGGATCGGGTCCGCGACAACCATTCCAGCTTTTGGCTGCACGTGGTGTCACTCCTTTGAGGCAACCTCTGGGATGGCTCCAAGCAAAAAGACACAACTGTCCTTCTCACCCAAATCGAGCTTAATCTCCAGTTTCAATGAGCACTCCATATACAGGGTGTTTCAACGTCTTTGGGATGTGTAGGGGTTAAAGATCGCGTCGTGGGGAACATCTGCTGTTAGAGATGCAATGTCTGCTGTCGCTTCCCGGCAACGCCAGGTATCGTTTAAAACTGATTATGCCCCTGGGAGACGCAAGGATGTAGGCACCCGGTGGCGCTCGTATGCAATCTGAATTGCCTATCATCCAGTAATTTGCTCTGCATCAGAGACAATAATATGTGCAAAATTATTCTTCATTCGTATGGAAATACAATCTTTCAAGGATCATGTAGGAGGGTAAACGTATCACTTTCATGTAAGGGACCTGGGGCCCTATTCTGTATCGTTCATACCGAACGGTGCAGAAGGTTATCCTCAGTAGAGACGTCATTTTCGGTTCTTTATCCGAAGTTCCTATTCAGTAAGCTTCTGAGACCTGTTACCGATTGGTCCACTTGCCGAATTCGACAACTGTACAGAGAAGTTTTGAATTTCGGTATGGACCTCTCGTTTGGTTAGGCGTGGTTTATTTACACCTACAATTTGTTATTTTAAACATATTGTGTGGTTTTAGCTTCGGATTTAGTGATTGTGTTACAGAAGAATCACCAGGAAGCATCCGGGTGGAAAGTGAGTTAATAATAGACTATTTTCATTTGTTAGATATATGGTTCGTATTGCTGTTGCTGTAAATGATTATAATATAAAGAACAGTTTCGGTCAATATTCTCACAAAATATTTATTTACACCTACAATTTGTTATTTTAAACATATTGTGTGGTTTTAGCTTCGGATTTAGTGATTGTGTTATAGAAGAATCACCAGGAAGCATCCGGGTGGAAAGTGAGTTAATAATAGACTATTTTCATTTGTTAGATATATGGTTCGTATTGCTGTTGCTGTAAATGATTATAATATAAAGAACAGTTTCGGTCAATATTCTCACAAAATACTCGTTACTTTTACGTAATTAAGAGAGTGAAAATCATTAAATTTCAAAAGGTCGGCTCTGCTTACGTATATAACATAAGTGTTAGCTGAAATTACTAGTGACTTCACATACTTTTTTTCCGCAAATGGTTTACTTATTAATTATCGAAATGCGATTAATACTTTTAAATAACAATGCAAAGCAATTTTGACTAGCCGGCGCCGCAGCTCGGCGTGTTCCATCAGAGGGTTTAGTTATCCTCTGTAATAAAAAGAAGGGAGTAAACGGATCAACGAACAGCCTGAACGAGTGCCATCGGACGTCCGCTACGAACCGATTCAACACACATTATATTATAAAACAAAAATGAGATAAAAAGAGATGGTTACCAATATTTGTTCCCCTCTTCGTGTTTGTAACACATTCTGAGACTTCGTTAATCGTCAAGTCCACCATTTTTCTGATATATTCGATGTCATTTACACGTAAGAGCGCGCTTTCTCAGAAGTGATTATCGTCGATTTCGTGACTTCCGTATGTTTAAGAAATGAATGATGAAATTGCTGTGCGTGAAACAACTGACAGTGACATTTATACTTTTTCTTGCCACAATTAATTCACCATTTCTTTCTGAATACGTAGCGATTTCCGAGTGTGTGGTCAGACAGGAATCTTAGAGCACAACTTAAATTACTGCGAAATAAAGTAGCAGCAGTCATCTCTACACTCTTGCTTATCACAAGTATTTATCTGCGATCGAATCCTTAACAACAGTAGACAGAGATGAAAGATTCCTGCCACAATATTTTTAGCTATACCACCATAAATGAAAAATTTTGATTCAGCCGATGCATGTCATAAACTACAACGAACTTCTGTAGCTGCACTCGCCACACGCTCTCGAAAAGATTTTTTTTGAAATTTTGTTTTTATGAAGCAAATCGTTGATGTATCATGTAGGGAAGTAGGCTACTTCATCATTTGAATCTCCAGGAGCGAGTTACACACCACATTCTATGCATGTTCTTATTCTTTGGCACTCTCTCAAACAATTTTTCGGGTTCGTGGAGATGTGTTCCGTCTATGCAACTAACTGAAGGCAGTTTGTTTATTGCCTTCAAATTAGCTGCTTCGAATGTACCTCCATGAATTTTGAAACAACTAAGGAACGATGGAAAACAGTTGCTTCAAAATTCATGGAGGTACATTCTAAGCAGCTAATTTGTACAATGTGGTAGTACACTCCATCTTAACTGATATTCAGGAACGTAAAATCCAAAACAACAGATCGATGTGAATGAGAATAAAATGACATAAAGTGAAATTTATGACAGTTTCGCTAGAACCGTTCGGCATCGCTTCGGAAATGCTTACAGAATAATGTTGGGGCTCTCCTTCAAAAACAAGACCGCTTGGTGTGCTAGAGTACCGAACCGATCGCCAAAATGGCGGAAAGATAGAGAAAAGGGCCCCTGGCCTAGAAACGCCCCAGTCGAAAACCATAAACGAAAATCGCTCTGATACCTCTGACGATGGAATACAAGGGCTGGTGATTCCTGAGATTGTAGGGTAGGCAACTTTTAAAGGTTGTAGATCGCCCAAGACAAGAAAAAAAGTCTAGTAAATGTGAATTTTAAAATGCATATCTCAACGGCTATGAGCACTTATTCATCTACAATATTGAGGAGCACCTCTCTTCCACTGAACAAGAGCCCAAAACACCTAAGGTATGCACTGTACAGCTCATGTTTGCTGGGCAATTTTTTATTGTTTTGATCCATACTACCACCACTGAAAGTTGCCTACCCTACACTCTTAACAATAGTACTGCCGGTACATGTATTCCAGTGTCAGAGGTATGAGAACCATTTTCTCTAGTAAAGTTCAACTCGGTCGGTTCTGAACCAAGGACCTTTATTTCAAACTGGTACCTTTACACTTCTCCATCATCCCTGAAAGGTGGTAACGTGATGACGGAGTTACCCTGCATAACAGGGTCATCTGCAAAGAGCCTCTATGAACTTTCGACATTATTCACTCGTTTGCATGTATTGTGAAAAATAATCATCTTGCAATATCCACATGGGCACGCCTGAAGTTCCTTTTAAGTCTGAAATGTTCTCTGTCTTACGGAAGATATGCTGTGTTCTCTTTGCTTGGAATTCTTCAATCCAGATCATACTTTAAATACCAACTGCTGACGCTCCTTCACAATACATTGATGATGATAATAATTTCAGCATTTTCGAAACGCTTATCCAATTATTTTACAGAGCCAACCATAAAGATGTCGGATACCATCTGGGGAATTTCTCACGCTACTTCCAGCTCTGGGTGCACTTGATCGCACGACGTTGTTTGTAATGAAGACTGGAGCTAAAATCTTATCATCATGTTCCACGTTTTATCATTGGCTGACCTGAACAGTTGCAGAACTTTGAAGGGGTGAATTGGGTAAAGAGAGGAGGGAGTACTGAGCTATTATTCCGTTAGAGGAATGCATCTGTCTGAATGGTAGATACAACATCCATTCGTCTGGCTGCATGTTCCACTGACCTCCATTTCGTTTTATTTCTACCATAGTTATATCTTCCACTGCATTCTGTTCCCCGATGTATTTGTTTTCCTGTCTCTGCAAGTAATTCCCAAAATGCGTATCTCCAATGCCCTCTGAACAACCATCAATTTTTGAATGCAGTCCGCATTAAAGGTCTGTGCAAACATGCACAGATTGTAAACTTTCCTTGTCTGACATTTCGGAATGCCTTATTTAATTTTCCAAAAAATTTCTGTTAATTTTGCAATACCGTATATTTCTCTTCCTGTCTTCAAGTTTTTCCTCAATTCTCATTCAATCAGAGTCAATGTATCACCTATAATATATTTGGTGGAGTGGATTTCAGACTTTGACACAGTCATGAGGGCGAGTTAGTTGTAGCACGTATACAGGGTGGTCCATTGATCGTGACACGGCTAAATATCTCACGAAATAATCGTCAAACGAAAAAACTACAAAGAACGAAACTTGTCTAGCTTGAAGGGTGAAACCAAATGGAGCTATGGTTAGCCGGCTAGATGGCGCTGCCATAGGTCAAATGGATATCAAATGCCTTTCTTTAAATAGGAACCCCAATTTTTTATTACGTATTCATGTAGTACGTAAAGAAATATGAATGTTTTAGTTGGACCACTTTTTACGCTTTGCGGTACATGGTGCTGTAATAGTCACAAGCATAGGGCTCACAATTTTAGACGAACATTTGGTAATAGGTAGGTTTTTTAAATTAAAATACGGAACGTAGGTACGTTTGAACAATTTATTTCGGTTGTTCCAATGTGATACATATACCTTTGAGAACTTATCATTTCTGATTACGCTTCCTGTTACAGCGTCATTACCTGTAAATACCACATTAATGCAATGAATTCTCAAAATAATGTCCGTCAACCTCAATGCATTTGGCAATACGTGTAACGACATTCCTGTCAACAGCGAGTAGTTCGCCTTCCGTAATGTTCGCACATGCATTGAGAATGCACTGATGCATGTTATCAGGCATTGTCGGTGAATCACGATAACAAATATCCTCCAACTTTCCCCACAAAAGGAAATCCGGGGACATCAGATCTGGGGAATGTGCGGGTCACGGTATGGTGCTTCGACGACCAATCCACCTGTCATGAAATATGCTATTCAATACCGCTTCAACCACACGCGAGCTATGTGCCGGACATCCATCATGTTAGAAGTACATCGCCATTCTGTCATGCAGTGAAACATGTTGTAGTAACATCGATAGAACATTACGTAGGAAATCAGCATACACTGCACCATTTAGATTGCCATCGATAAAATGGGGGCCAATTATCCTTCCTCCCATAATGCCGCACCATACATTAACCCGCCAAGGTCGCTGGTGTTCCACTTGTCGCAGCCATCGTAGATTTTCCGTTGGCCAATAGTGCATATTATGCCGGTTTACGTTACCGCTGTTGGTGAATGACGCTTCGTCGCTAAATAGAACGCGTGCAAAAAATCTGTCATCATTCCGTAATTTTCTTGTGTCCACTGGCAGAGCTGTACACGACGTTCAAAGTAGTCGCCATGCAATTCCTGGTGCATAGAAATATGGTACGGGTGCAATCGATGTTGATGTAGCATTCTCAGCACCGACGTTTTTTGAGATTCCCGATTCTCGCGCAATTTGTCTGCTACTGATGTGCGGATTAGTCGCGACAGCAGCTAAAACACATACTTGGGCATCATCATTTGTTGCAGATGGTGGTTGACATTTCAGATGTGGCTGAATACTTCCTGTTTCCTTAAATAACGCAACTATCCGGCGAACGGTCCGGACACTTGGATGATGTCGTCCAGGATACCGAGGAACATACATAGCACACGCCCGTTGGGCATTTTGATCGCAACAGTCATACATCAACACGATATCTACCTTTTCCGCAATTGATAAACTGTCCGTTTTAACGGAGCAAATACCGCCCGCACTGGCGGAATGTTACGTGATACCACGTACTTATACGTTTGTGACTATTACAGCGCCATCTGTCACAAAGCGAAAAAAGTGATCCAACTAAAACATTCATATTTCTTAACGTACTACACGAATATGTAATAAAAAATGGGGGTTCCTATTTAAAAAAAAACGCAGTTGGTATCTGTTTGACCTATGGCAGCGCCATCTAGCGGGCCAACCATAGCGCCATCTGGTTTCCTCCTTCAAGCTAGACGAGTTTCGTTCTTTGTAGTTTTTTCGTTTGATGATTATTTTGTGAGATATTTGGCCCGGTCACTATCAGTGGACCACCCTGTATACCCCCCATAATGCGCTCCGTAGAGATTGTTACCTAACTGGTTGTAATAGGTTTGTGGTGTGTACGTCAGCATTGGACACAGGGTTCCTGGGAGTTCTCATTGCGGTGTAATAAGTAATAGCGCCTCTGTTCTCGATACTCACCTTTTTCAGCTCAAACAGCAATGCATAAACTGCTCGAGATATGGAAACGAATTAATTCATAAACGGGTCGAAATACAGAAACCAATATTTGGATGTTTGATGCTAGAACTATGTAGTCAGTATTTTGTTGTATGATCAATGTTTTTAACTTATTTTCTCACAAAAACTAAAGAGCGATTCTTCGTCGGGAAACTTCGGACGGAGTACAAGAAATGACAGGAATCGTTAATAAAAGAAGAATGTCGCTGTAATAAATTTTTCAGAAGATAATAAACAGAAAATATATCGTAGGAGGACAGTTTGGAACTGAAACAGATTACTTTTTATGGAACAATAAAGAAAAACATGCAACATTTGACAGTTCTATAACACTTTCGAATGCCAAGTGATCAAAGACTTGTAACGTTCGGAGAACACCTAGACAAAAAGCTAGAAACAAACAGAATCGTAAGACAGGAGGATTACTTCAGAATAGGGAGATTATCAGTTAACTAAGCAGTAACTTCAGTACACTGTAAAATGAAGAGTATACAGATGTAAGCCAAAGGGGCAATTACGTAATATTTGTACTTAACAGCAAAAGATTTTCAGATACTGGGAAAGACAATTTACAGAACCTGCAGTTTAACGAGGCATCTACTGAGGATTAGTCGACAGGTTCGAGCAAAGATAGAATGAAAAAAAATGTACTCCTATATCATACTGTACATGATCATCAGCAAATATACACTCCTGGAAATGGAAAAAAGAACATATTGACACCGGTGTGTCAGACCCACCATACTTGCTCCGGACACTGCGAGAAGGCTGTACAAGCAATGATCACACGCACGGCACAGCGGACACACCAGGAACCGCGGTGTTGGCCGTCGAATGGCGCTAGCTGCGCAGCATTTGTGCACCGCCGCCGTCAGTGTCAGCCAGTTTGCCGTGGCATACGGAGCTACATCGCAGTCTTTAACACTGGTAGCATGCCGCGACAGCGTGGACGTGAACCGTATGTGCAGTTGACGGACTTTGAGCGAGGGCGTATAGTGGGCATGCGGGAGGCCGGGTGGACGTACCGCCGAATTGCTCAACACGTGGGGCGTGAGGTCTCCACAGTACATCGATGTTGTCGCCAGTGGTCGGCGGAAGGTGCACGTGCCCGTCGACCTGGGACCGGACCGCAGCGACGCACGGATGCACGCCAAGACCGTAGGATCCTACGCAGTGCCGTAGGGGACCGCACCGCCACTTCCCAGCAAATTAGGGACACTGTTGCTCCTGGGGTATCGTCGAGGACCATTCGCAACCGTCTCCATGAAGCTGGGCTACGGTCCCGCACACCGTTAGGCCGTCTTCCGCTCACGCCCCAACATCGTGCAGCCCCGCCTCCAGTGGTGTCGCGACAGGCGTGAATGGAGGGACGAATGGAGACGTGTCGTCTTCAGCGATGAGAGTCGCTTCTGCCTTGGTGCCAATGATGGTCGTATGCGTGTTTGGCGCCGTGCAGGTGAGCGCCACAATCAGGACTGCATACGACCGAGGCACACAGCGCCAACACCCGGCATCATGGTGTGGGGAGCGATCTCCTACACTGGCCGTACACCACTGGTGATCGTCGAGGGGACACCGAATAGTGCACGGTACATCCAAACCATCATCGAACCCATCGTTCTACCATTCCTAGACCGGCAAGGGAACTTGCTGTTCCAACAGGACAATGCACGTCCGCATGTATCCGTGCCACCCAACGTGCTCTAGAAGGTGTAAGTCAACTACACTGGCCAGCACGATCTCCGGATCTGTCCCCCATTGAGCATGTTTGGGACTGGATGAAGCGTCGTCTCACGCGGTCTGCACGTCCTGCACGAACACTGGTCCAACTGAGGCGCCAGGTGGAAATGGCATGGCAAGCCGTTCCACAGGACTACATCCAGCATCTCTACGATCGTCTCCATGGGAGAATAGCAGCCTGCATTGCTGCGAAAGGTGGATATACACTGTACTAGTGCCGACATTGTGCATGCTCTGTTGCCTGTGTCTATGTGCCTGTGGTTCTGTCAGTGTGATCATGTGATGTATCTGACCCCAGGAATGTGTCAATAAAGTTTCCCCTTCCTGGGACAATGAATTCACGGTGTTCTTATTTCAATTTCCAGGAGTGTACATCGACGGGAATGGAAAGCGTTAAACCATGGACATCTTGACTAAAGGTTACAAACTGATACTCAATGTTAACAAGGCAATGGGACATGTTTGTGGAAATTTCATTATTATGGGGGCTTATACTTAGTATTTCCGGTACAGAGAGAATTGTGTGAGTACATGATTGCTGTCAGCTGCCGGCCGGAATGGCCGAGCGGTTCTAGGCGCTTCAGTCTGGAACCGCACGACCGCCACGGTGGCAGGTTCGAATCCTGCCTCGGGCATGGATGTGTGTTATGTCCTTAGGTTAGTTAGGTTTAAGTAGTTCCAAGTTCTAGGGGACTGATGACCTCAGAAGTTAAGTCCCACAGTGCTCAGAGCCATTTGAACCATTTTTGCTGTCAGGTATCACTAACGGTACTGGGACGTCTCAGGTAGAGATCGCAACACAGCATGCCCTGAGGATGTAAACGTTCAGCTTACCACCACCTTCCGGACCCTGAAAAAAGTCCAACCATTGGCATGAAAGAAATCCTAGCATAACACAAACAGATCTCACAGACATTTGCCCGTAGTGCTCTACTGCGATGACTGCAGAAGGTGTGTTGACGAAGTGTCCTCGGGACAGTAGGATGGCGTGACAAGCAGGCACGGGTGCTTCTAGAAGGACTTCACCACGAGAAGATCGCAGTTACGTTCTGCTGGCTTTGACGGACACACGAATGACAACAGCTGAAATCGGACGTAGGTCATAGGCGGTGTGTCACCACGAGACATCCGGAACAGATTACTGGAAGCTGCGTTAGAATCCCGAGTAGTCTCACACGGTTCTCCGCTGTTACCGTACCACAGACAACAGGGCTTCGCACAGTGCAGAGCCAGAGTCAGCTGGAACATTGAGTGGCGTTCTGTGGCCTTCGGCGACGACGCTTGATTCTGTTTGTGGTGGGCAGGTTGACGTGAACGTGTCTATAGACAACCTGGTGGAAAATCATGGGAATCAGCGATTCATTGCATGCCCTGGAACCAAAATGCAGGGAGCTATTGGCTATTACAACAGGTCTAATATGGTAACAGTAAAACAAGGGTTGAATATTCCTTAAGATTTCGGGATTGCAGCCGGATCTCATCGACTTCTTTCCACGATATTTCGGCTGACAACCTTACAGCCATCTTCAGGCGAGTGTTTGACACTGGAGATTGCTAGTGCAAGTCGCTCTATTTATACTTAAAAGTGCCGCAGGCGCGCATGCGTAAGTGACCGTAGCATGCGCGCCACCTGTCCATTCCAAGGCCCTCTACAATATTACTGCATCTATGGAGCGCCAACGAATGCGTGAAAAAAGTAAAACATGCACGCAGATGTGTCCAAAACAATAAAGGGAAAATTTCAATATTCAATTTAAAAATACTTGTCGCTCGACATGTCAGAAGCCATAAAAAGTTTTCCTTTGGTTGAAATTAAAGAAATCAACGGGTCCCAGGCCTTATTCAATAAAAAGCCGCCATCACGATTAATGAAATTTTCCGCTAAACGTACACTCCTGGAAATTGAAATAAGAACACCGTGAATTCATTGTCCCAGGAAGGGGAAACTTTATTGACACATTCCTGGGGTCAGATACATCACATGATCACACTGACAGAACCACAGGCACACAGACACAGGCAACAGAGCATGCACAATGTCGGCACTAGTACAGTGTATATCCACCTTTCGCAGCAATGCAGGCTGCTATTCTCCCATGGAGACGAGCGTAGAGATGCTGGATGTAGTCCTGTGGAACGGCTTGCCATGCCATTTCCACCTGGCGCCTCAGTTGGACCAGTGTTCGTGCAGGACGTGCAGACCGCGTGAGACGACGCTTCATCCAGTCCCAAACATGCTCAATGGGGGACAGATCCGGAGATCGTGCTGGCCAGTGTAGTTGACTTACACCTTCTAGAGCACGTTGGGTGGCACAGGATACATGCGGACGTGCATTGTCCTGTTGGAACAGCAAGTTCCCTTGCCGGTCTAGGAATGGTAGAACGATGGGTTCGATGACGGTTTGGATGTACCGTGCACTATTCGGTGTCCCCTCGACGATCACCAGTGGTGTACGGCCAGTGTAGGAGATCGCTCCCCACACCATGATGCCGGGTGTTGGCCCTGTGTGCCTCGGTCGTATGCAGTCCTGATTGTGGCGCTCACCTGCACGGCGCCAAACACGCATACGACCATCATTGGCACCAAGGCAGAAGCGACTCTCATCGCTGAAGACGACACGTCTCCATTCGTCCCTCCATTCACGCCTGTCGCGACACCACTGGAGGCGGGCTGCACGATGTTGGGGCGTGAGCGGAAGACGGCCTAACGGTGTGCGGGACCGTAGCCCAGCTTCATGGAGACGGTTGCGAATGGTCCTTGCCGATACCCCAGGAGCAACAGTGTCCCTAATTTGCTGGGAAGTGGCAGTGCGGTCCCCTACGGCACTGCGTAGGATCCTACGGTCTTGGCGTGCATCCGTGCGTCGCTGCGGTCCGGTCCCAGGTCGACGGGCACGTGCACCTACCGCCGACCACTGGCGACAACATCGATGTACTGTGGAGACCTCACGCCCCACGTGTTGAGCAATTCGGCGGTACGTCCACCCGGCCTCCCGCATGCCCACTATACGCCCTCGCTCAAAGTCCGTCAACTGCACATACGGTTCACGTCCACGCTGTCGCGGCATGCTACCAGTGTTAAAGACTGCGATGGAGCTCCGTATGCCACGGCAAACTGGCTGACACTGACGGCGGCGGTGCACAAATGCTGCGCAGCTAGCGCCATTCGACGGCCAACACCGCGGTTCCTGGTGTGTCCGCTGTGCCGTGCGTGTGATCATTGCTTGTACAGCCCTCTCGCAGTGTCCGGAGCAAGTATGGTGGGTCTGACACACCGGTGTCAATGTGTTCTTTTTTCCATTTCCAGGAGTGTATTTCGACAGATTCCTTCACAACTGAATCCCAGAAGGATCTCGATGGGGTCAAGATTTTCGTGGCCGAATAATCCATAGTATGTCCTGTGGAAATACAATGTTCGGCTATGGCCGACTTACTGGGCTGTAAAAGGCGAGTGTGGCGCTCATGGTCAACGCAGCGGTCGTGTACTGTGCGTGTTGTTTGACCAACGTAGGCTTTCCCACACTCGCAAGGTATTTTATAAATTCCAGCCTTCCGTAATCCCAGATCATCCTTGGCTGAGCCCAGAAGAGCACGAGTCTTTGTAGGTGGCCGGAAGATTGCTTTCACACGATGTTTCTTTAAAATTCTGCCTACTTTCGATGAAATGTTCCCGACATATGGGAGAAATGCTCTGGACTTAAACACCTCCTTATCCTCTTGATCTTGTGGGTGGTCACGATTTTTCCTCCTTAAAGCAGTACTGACCTGATGTGCAGAATATTCATTATGTTGAAATACCGATTTCAAGTGCTCTAATTCGTCTGCAAGGCTGTCTTTATCAGACACGACATGTGCCCTAAGCACCAACGTTCGAAGAACACCCATAGTTTGTGACGGGTGATGACAGCTTGACGCCTGTAGGTACAGATCCGTATGCGTGGGTTTTCGATACACAGAATGCCCCAAAGACCCATCCACCCTGCGTTTAACGATGACGTCCAGAAATGGTAGGCAACCATCCTTTTCAACTTCCATCGTAAACTGAATGTTTGTGTGGATGGAATTCAGATGTTGTAAAAACCGTGAAAGCTCTTCTTCACCGTGAGACCACACTACAAAGGTATCTTCCACATACCGCCAGAAGACTGTTGGTTTCAACATCGCCGAATCGAGAGCCCTCTCCTCAAAGTCTTCCATATAACAGTTGGCTACCAGAGGGGACAGAGGACTGCCCATGGCAACACCGTCAAGTTGCTCAAAATATTCATTATTAAACAGAAAGTAAGTAGAGGACAGGGCATGGTGAAACAGCGCCGTTATATCGGCCGTAAACGTATTGCCGATAAATGACAATGAATCCAAAAGAGGGACCCTCGTGAAGAGTGAAACGACATCGAAACTTACTAACAAGTCAGAATCCTTCAGCTGTAGTGTTCTCAGTCTATTGATAAAGTCCGCAGAGTTGCGAATATGGTGCGTACATTTGCCAACGAAAGGTCTCAGTAGAGAAGTCAAATGACTAGATAAATCATTTGTTGGAGCACCGATATTGCTCACTATGGGGCGTAAGGGCACATTATCCTTATGGATCTTTGGAAGACCATATAACCTAGGTGGAACAGAACTGTGAGGTCTCAATCTTTTCACAACTTCTTGCGGCAGATAAGAGGAGTTTAGCAACTCTGACGTTTTCCTGTCTACTTTCCGAGTAGGGTCTTTATCAAGCTTCCTGTACGTTGTCTCACTCAGCAAACTATATATCTTCTGATCATACATATCACGTGGCAACAGCACAGTAGCATTCCCCTTATCCGCCGGAAGGACCACCGTCTGAGGATCTTCCCGCAACTTGCGCAGCGCAGCCCTTTCCATTGACGAAATGTTGCTCTTCTGAGGCCGAGTTCTCGTAAGGGCTTCGCTACTGAGACCTTTCGTTGGCAAATGTACGCACCATATTCGCAACTCTGCGGACTTTATCAATAGACTGAGAACACTACAGCTGAAGGATTCTGACTTGTTAGTAAGTTTCGATGTCGTTTCACTCTTCACGAGGGTCCCTCTTTTGGATTCATTGTCATTTATCGGCAATACGTTTACGGCCGATATAACGGCGCTGTTTCACCATGCCCTGTCCTCTACTTACTTTCTGTTTAGTAATGAATATTTTGAGCAACTTGACGGTGTTGCCATGGGCAGTCCTCTGTCCCCTCTGGTAGCCAACTTTTAATGGAAGACTTTGAGGAGAGGGCTCTCGATTCGGCGATGTTGAAACCAACAGTCTTCTGGCGGTATGTGGACGATACCTTTGTAGTGTGGCCTCACGGTGAAGAAGAGCTTTCACGGTTTTTACAACATGTGAAATGAAATGTCGGGTGACGAGGGCCTCCCGTCGGGTAGACCGTTCGCCTGGTGCAAGTCTTTCGAGTTGACGCCACTTCGTCGACTTGCGCGTCGATGGGGATGAAATGATGATGATTAGGACAACACAACACCCAGTCCCTGAGCGGAGAAAATCTCCGACCCAGCCGGGAATCGAACCCGGGCCCTTTTTATTGACAGTCTGTCGCGCCGACCACTCAGCTACCGGGGGCGGACTTTACAACATCTGAATTCCATCCACACAAACATTTAGTTTACGATGGAAGTTGAAAAGGATGGTTGCCTACCATTTCTGGACGTCATCGTTAAACGCAGGGTGGATGGGTCTTTGGGGCATTCTGTGTATCGAAAACCCACGCATACGGATCTGTACCTACAGGCGTCAAGCTGTCATCACCCGTCACAAACTATGGATGTTCTTCGAACGTTGGTGCTTAGGGCACATGTCGTGTCTGATAAAGACAGCCTTGCAGACGAATTAGAGCACTTGAAATCGGTATTTCAACATAATGGATATTCTGCACATCAGGTCAGTACTGCTTTAAGGAGGAAAAATCGTGACCACCCACAAGATCAAGAGGATAAGGAGGTGTTTAAGTCCAGAGCATTTCTCCCATATGTCGGGAACATTTCATCGAAAGTAGGCAGAATTTTAAAGAAACATCGTGTGAAAGCAATCTTCCGGCCACCTACAAAGACTCGTGCTCTTCTGGGCTCAGCCAAGGATGATCTGGGATTACGGAAGGCTGGAATTTATAAAATACCTTGCGAGTGTGGGAAAGCCTACGTTGGTCAAACCACACGCAAAGTACACTACCGCTGCGTTGAACATGAGCGCCACACTCGCCTTTTACAGCCCAGTAAGTCGGCCATAGCCGAACATTGTATTTCCACAGGACATACTATGGATTATTCGGCCACGAAAATCTTGGCCCCATGGAGATCCTTCTGGGATTCAGTTGTGAAGGAATCTGTCGAAATACGTTTAGCGGAAAATCTCATTAATCGTGATGGCGGCTTTTTATTGAATAAGGCCTGGGACCCGTTGATTTCTTTAATTTCAACCAAAAGAAAACTTTTTATGGCTTCTGACATGTCGAGCGACAAGTATTTTTAAATTTAATATTGAAATTTTCCCTTTATTGTTTTGGACACATCTGCGTGCATGTTTTACTTTTTTCACGCATTCGTTGGCGCTCCATAGATGCAGTAATATTGTAGAGGGCCTTGGAATGGACAGGTGGCGCGCATGCTACGGTCACTTACGCATGCGCGCCTGCGGCACTTTTAAGTATAAATAGAGCGACTTGCACTAGCAATCTCCAGTGTCAAACACTCGCCTGAAGATGGCTGTAAGGTTGTCAGCCGAAATATCGTGGAAAGAAGTCGATGAGATCCGGCTGCAATCCCGAAATCTTATGGAATATTCGATACGCCGGGAAAATGTCAAGAGTCACAAGGGTTGAATGTTTGCAATATGTGGCAAGAATTATAAACCCTGTTGCCTTATCCTTGATGACCAGGGTACCCAGTAAAACATTCTAACAGGATAATAGAAGGTCTCACTTCGCAGTTCGCAGCACAAGTTGCTTGGGAATGCACAGATCCTTGATTGTCCTTCACAGTCCATTGATTTCTCACCCGTTGAGCACGTCTGGAATGCGGCGGTAATACCTACTCTTTTATAACCGAGAAATTCCTCAAAGTGACGTGAGGAGGCAGTTTGCTTCCATGCCACAAGGAATGCAACAGTTTAACCGTGTTCCTTGGGGTTACCCCTCATATTGATGTTCACGATGCGCGTAAGTTCCTAATGGAATGAAATTTTAATAATTTTCCATCCATTATGTGGTGAATATATCCATAGCGTTTCACAAATGGTTAACTGATGCTTCATAATGTAACATTTCTTATTTCTCAGAATTTATTTCACAAAATGTTTTACAAAACACTTTCTTGGGCACTGGATTACTTTTGTGAAGTAGTTTTCTGATTCTCTTATAAATAATGACACGTAGAGGGAGGTGTACGTAGATGAATGACGAACACTAACTTCACTTCACGAAGGTTTATTCAGCACTTGCTCATACAAGAGCGCGGAGCGAACTGCCTCCGGCCAGAACACATTCGGTATATATACAGCTACAGAACATTCCAATACAATGATTCTTGCCACTTACGGCTACTTCTAGAATGTACTCGAACCGTCTGTTGTTGTTGTTGTGGTCTTCAGTCCTGAGACTCTCCATGCTACTCTATCCTGTGCAAGCTTCTTCATCTCCCAGTACGTACTGCAGCCTACATCCTTCTGAATCTGCTTAGTGTATTCATCTCTTGGTCTCCCTCTACGATTTTTACGCTCCACGCTGCCATCCAATACTAAATTGGTGATCCCATGATGCCTCAGAACATGTCCTAGCAACCGATCCCTTCTTCTAGTCAAGTTGTGCCACAAACTGTTAATCTCCCCAATCCTATTCATTACCTCCTCATTACTTATGTGATCTACCCATATAATCTTCAGCATTCTTCTGTAGCACCACTTTTCGAAAGCTTCTATTCTCTTCTTATCTAAACTATTTATCGTCCATGTTTCACTTTCATATATGGCTACACTCCATACAAATACTTTCACAAACGACTTACTGACACTTAAATCTATACTCGATGTTAAGAAATTTCTCTTCTTCAGAAACGCTTTCCTTGCCATTGCCAGTCTACATTTTATATCCTCTCTACTTCCACCGTCATCAGTTATTTTGCTCCCCTAATAAAAAAAACTCCTTCACTACTTTAAGCGCCTCAGTTCCTAGTCTAATTCCCTCAGAATCACCCGACTTAATTCGACTACATTCGATTAAAATGGTTCAAATGGCTCTGAGCACTGTGGGACTCAACTGCTGAGGTCATTAGTCCCCTAGAACTTAGAACTAGTTAAACCTAACTAACCTAAGGACATCACAAACATCCATGCCCGAGGCAGGATTCGAACCTGCGACCGTAGCGGTCGCGCGGTTCCAGACTGCAGCGCCTTTAACCGCACGGCCACTTCGGCCGGCACATTCGATTATATTCTTTTTGTTTTTGTTGATGTTCATCTTATATCCTCCTTTCAAGACACTGTCCATTCCGTTCAACTGCTCTTCCAAGTCCTTTGCTGTCTCTGACAGAATTACAATGTCATCGGCGAACCTTAAAGTTTTTATTTCTTCTCCATGGATTTTAATACCTACTCCGAATTTTTCTTTTGTTTCCTTCATTTCTTGCTCAATATACAGATTGAACAACATCGGGGGGAGGCTGCAACCCTGTCTCACTCCCTTCCCAACCTCTGCATCGCTTTCATGTCCCTCGACTCTTACAACTGCCATCTGGTTTCTGTACAAATTGTAAGTAGCCTTTCGCTCCTGTATTTTACCCCTGCCACCTTCAGAATTTGAAAGAGAGTATTCCAGTCAACATTGTCAAAAGCTTTCTCTAAGTCTACAAATGCTTGAAACGTAGGTTTGCCTTTTCTTAATCTAGCTTCTAAAATAAGTCATAGGGTCAGTATTGCCTCACGTGTACCCATATTTCTATGTAATCCAAACTGATCTTCCCAGAGGTCGGCTTCAACCAGTTTTTCCATTCGTCTGTAAAGAATTCGCGTTAGTATTTTGCAGTCGTGACTTATTAAACTGATAGTTCGGTAATTTTCACATCTGTCAACACCTGCTTTCTTTGGGATTGGAATTATTATATTCTTCTTGAAGTCTGAGGGTATTTCGACTGTCTCATACATTTTGCTCACCAGATGGTAGATTTTTGTCAGGACTAGCTCTCCCAAGGCTGTCAGTAGTTCTAATGGAATGTTGTCTACTCCCGGGGCCTTGTTTCGACTTAGGTCTTTCAATGCTCTATCAAACTCTTCATGCAGTATCATATCTCCCATTTCACCTCCATCTACATCCTCTTCCATTTCTATAACATTGCCCTCAAGTACATCGCCCTTGTATAGATCCTCTATATACTCCTTCCACCTTTCTGCTTTCCCTTCTTTGCTTAGAACTGGATTTCCATCTGAGCTCTTGATATTCATACATGTGGTTCTCTTTTCTCCGAAGGTCTCTTTAATTTTCCTGTAGGCTGTATCTATCTTACCCCTAGTGAGATAAGCTTCTACATCCTTACATTTGTCCTATAACCATGCCTGCTTAGCCATTTTGCACTTCCTGTCGATCTCATTTTTGAGACATTTGTATTCCTTTTTGCCTGCTTCACTTACTGCCTTTTTATATTTTCTCCTTTAGTCAATTTAATTCAATATTTCTTCTGTCACCCAAGGATTTCTACTTGATCCTCTGCTGCCTTCACTACTTCATCCCACAAAGCTACCCATTCTTCTTCTAATATATTTCTTTCCCCCATTCTTGTCAATTGTTCCCTTATGCTCTACCCTGAAACTCTGTACAACCTCTGGTTCAGTCAGTTTATCCACGTCCCATCTCCTTAAATTCCCACCTTTTTGCAGTTTCTTCAGTTTTAATCTACAGTTCATAACCAATAGATTGTGGTCAGGGTCCACATCTGCCCCTGGAAATGTCTTACAATTTAAAACCTGATTCCTAAATATCTGTCTTACCATTATATAATCTATCTGAAACCTGTCAGTATCTACAGGCTTCTTCCATGTATACAACCTTCTTTTTTGATTCTTGAACCAAGTGTTAGCTATGATTAAGTTGTGCTCTGTGCAGAATTCCACCAGGCGGCTTCCTCTTTCATTTCTTACCTCCAATCCATATTCACCTACTATGTTTCCTTCTCTCCCTTTTCCTACTATCGAATTCCAGTCACCCATGACTATTAAATTTTTTGGTCTCCCTTCACTATCTGAATAATTTCTTTTATTTCATCATACATTTCTTCAATCTCTTCGTCATCTGCAGAGCTAGTTGGCATATAGACTTGTACTACTGTCGTAGGCGTGGGCATCGTGTCTATCTTAGCCACAACAATGCGTTCGCTGTGCTGTTTGTAGTACCTTACCCGCATTCATATTGTTTTATTCATTATTAAACCTACTCGTGCATTACCTCTATTTGATTTTGTATTTATAACCCTGTATTCACCTGACCAAAAGTCTTTTTCCTTCTGCCACCGAACTTCACTGATTCCCACTATATCCAACTTTAACCTATCCATTTTCCTTTTTAAATTTTCTAACCTACCTGCCCGATTAAGGAATCTGACATTCCACGCTCCGATCCGTACAACGCCAGTTTTCTTTCTCCTGATAACGACGTCCTCCTGAGTAGTCCCCGCCTGGAAATCCGAATGGGGGACTATTTTACCTCAGGAATATTTTACCCAAGAGAACGCCATCATCATTTATACATACAGTAAAGCTGCATGCCCTCGGGAAAAAAAATTATGGCCGTAGCTTCCCCTTGCTTTCAGCCGTTCGCAGTGCCAGCACAGCAAAGCCGTTTTGGTTAGTGTTACATTCCCAGATCAGTAAGTCATCCTGACTGTTGCCCCTGCAGCTACTGAAAAGGCTGCTGCCCCTCTTCAGGAACTATACGTTTGTCTGGCCTCTCAACTAGCACCCCTCCGTTGTGGTTGCACCTACAGTACGGCTATCTGTATCGCTGAGGCACGCAAGCCTCCCCACCAACGGCAAGGTCTATGGTTCATGGTGGGAGGTGGATGCGGCTATAGACATTAAAATGTTTCATTTCAGGGAGTTTTGAACTCACAACCCTCCCTACAACAATCCCGTATGATAACCACTGTACTATGGCGACTGCGCTCTCGGCTTCTGCTGGGACATTGCTCCCTCCTTAAGAGAACAGCGTCTCCGTGTTACGTCGTCCTAGTCCGGGAACGAGTCATCGGTCCTGCATACTCCGACTCCCGATGACTGATGTTCGCCCTGGCGGCAATCTTCTTAGAACTTCCCTTGCCGCTACGATCTTCGGTACCTTTCCGCTTGTTGCCTGTCGCTGGAGCTTTGAATTTACCCTGTGTTGCAGGATTCTTATAGGGCTTCATTTGAAGGACGAGGACCGTATCTCTTATCTTTCGTCGTCTTGTATCGGATTTGAAATCTTCAACTTAATAAGTAACATCAGACAACTGTCTTACAACTTTATAAAGTCCAAAATAGCGCCTGAGGAGCTTCTCAGAGAGACCAACTTTCCCAACAGGAGTGAAGATCCAGACGAGGTCACCAGGCCGGTAGACAACAGGGCGGTGGCTCGCATCATACCTTCGGCGATCGTTTTCTTGAGCCTGCAGCGTGCGGGGTCGAGCTAACTACCGAGCTTGCTCAGTACTGGTTCACACCTATACAAGGAGCAGCAGACAACAGCGGATCCCCACTCCGTCCACCGTAGCAACCTATTATTACAAAGTTCCCCTTTCCTTCCTCCTCAAGTGATCAATCACAACTACGATCTTTCAGAATTATAACGTAACGTCATACTCAACGAGCGGCAATGACAAAACGTAAGTTATTCCTCACAGCTGAAGCACATTGGCAGGCCTAGAAGAAGGCCATTGTAACCTTGGCCCAAATGTTGTCTTCTTCAGTATAGTTTTTTTTTTTAATTTTATGACGTTGTACGATACTCAGAAAACTTTTAGGTCTGAACACCTTTCCGCTTACACCACTCGCTCCCTCCACAAATGCTCTGTAGCTCTCCCGGCGTAGCTCACTGTCGAAGCTCCCGTTGGGAAACAAGATCGACAGGAGCACACACGGAACAGCAGTGATTAACAACGGGCCTCCGTTATGTTACATATTCCATTGCACGCCTCACATAAATCTCATCATACTTGAACTGGCAGCAAATAATTTACAGGGTGATTCAAAAAGAATACCACAACTTTAGGAATTTAAAACTCTGCAACGACAAAAGGCAGAGCTAAGCACTATCTGTCGGCGAATTAAGGGAGCTATAAAGTTTCATTTAGTTGTACATTTGTTCGCTTGAGGCGCTGTTGACTAGGCGTCAGCGTCAGTTGATGCTAAGATGGCGACCGCTCAACAGAAAGCTTTTTGTGTTATTGAGTACGGCAGAAGTGAATCGACGACAGTTGTTCAGCGTGCATTTCGAACGAAGTATGGTGTTAAACCTCCTGATAGGTGGTGTATTAAACGTTGGTATAAACAGTTTACAGAGAATGGGTGTTTGTGAAAAGGGAAAAGTTCTGGACGGCGGAGAACGAGTGATGAAAATGTAGCACGCATCCAGCAAGCAGTAACTGGACTACAGTATCTGGAGATGTTAGAGAATTGGCTGTTCCATCAGTTCGAACAAGAAGCACAACATTTCATATTTCAGCAGGATGGAGCGCCACCACATTGGCACTTATGTGTCCGTAACTACCTGAACGTCAACTACCCGAGGCGATGGATCGGCCGCCAGGCAGCCTGTGACAGGGCACTTCATCACTGGCCTCCAAGAAGCCCTGATCTTACCCCCTGCGATTTTTTCTTATGGGGGTATGTTAAGGATATGGTGTTTCGGCCACCTCTCCCAGCCACCATTGATGATTTGAAACGAGAAATAACAGCAGCTATCCAAACTGTTACGCCTGATATGCTACAGAAAGTGTGGACCGAGTTGGAGTATTGGGTTGATATTGCTCGAGTGTCTGGAGGGGGCCATATTGAACATCTCTGAACTTGTTTTTCAGTGAAAAAAACCTTTTTAAATACTCTTTGTAATGATGTATAACAGAAGGTTATATTATGTTTCTTTCATTAAATACACATTTTTAAAGTTGTGGTATTCTTTTTGAATCACCCTGTACTGTACACTGAAACGGAACTTGTTGTACCGTTCCAATGTTTTATTAAATTGCTAGCACGCAGAAATTATTAGCAAGAGTTTCTTCTCTTGCAGGCAATACCTCAACTGGTGTCCAAAAGGAGAGAATGGACTAAACAGTGCTATTTATTGAATTTTTTGTATTGTGTGTCACGTTTCCCATTTTCCTTTCCTTTGTGCGGCCTGGACGGTATGAGTGACTGAGTGTGTGAACTAGCAGAAGGCTTTGGGCGCAGATTGTAACACTGTATGAATGGTCGTTCTGTGGTAGGGTAGTACCAACCCCCCAAGCGTGAACAAGTTTTGCAGTGACCAAGTTTGCAGGTCAGGGCAAAGATGACACGCAGACGCGCGTATTGGCTCTATCAGGTTGGCGCGCCACCCCCACCACGTTTGTAAGCGGAACGGTTAGGCGAATTCGGTTGGAAGAGCACTTGTTCCTGGGTCGTGGTGCTGGACAGACATGGAGACGCAGCTCTCGTTTTGGTAATGTTAACATAGGTATTAGATTGTCTGAAATCTGCTCTGTAATGAAGTCCAGATGTTGAAATCAGGTGCGAAATTATCACTGAACCCCATAAGGGAATTGATTTTATTAATTTACTCGAATTTCAGTAGACCTTGCGTTAGTGCATTGTTCAGGCAACGCACCATGTGCCTTAAGCTCACAATCACGTTATTGCTCTGTGCTTAACGGAAATTCACTCATGCAATATATTTTAATCTGAGCTTCCATTTACAGTAATATTTTGGGGATTTTTATTTATTTTCCATGTGTTTTCTTTGTGAACTTGCTTTCTCGCCACGTGGTCGGTTGGAGCAACCGCAGCATTGATAAATTGTAGTTTCTATCTGAAAATGTATTGTACACGATGAATAATCATACGGTAGTGAGCGAGTGTAAAATAGGGAAGGAATAATCGTGTGTGTCCATATTTTTCTGGGTTCCTGTTGGCTACTGAAACTTGGCCATGTGGGTTGAACAGCATTGAAGTGATGTTTCTTGCGCACCCCCACAACGATTTGATTTGTTGGCGATGTCGTGCGTTAAGTAAAATACTCGTGCCACTAAGAAAAGTATCGGATTTTAATGCCCACTGATTTGATAAAGATTTGCGAAATACTCTTCCACCCTGACCTAGTTTTCCTTGTAGTGCCTTGGGGGGACTTGTTCTGAGTAATCTATAGCAACTGAATGTAATAACCGAGGGTTTAGGTATAATTGTGCAGTTGTATAGAATTACATTGAAGCCAGGTCTGCGCTCCTCTGTCTCATTCCATAATTACGTGGCGAAACTGAACCATGTTAACTAGAGACCGGTTTTGATGATGTACATTGCAAGAGGAACACTAGTTGCGGATATACAATCGGTACTGAATAAATATCAATTAATCTCTACCCTCGACTGATTATTTACTCCTTCCTTCATAAAGAATAGATGGCAGTCAGTACCACAGTCGAATTCTGGGTCATGAAAGCAAATAAAAGCTATATACCGCCTATTAAGCCCTGTATAGGTGCCTTCTGTAGTGGTTCAAAAAACTGCGTTATCCGTTGCGTTCAAATTTCTACCGGTTCGTTAAAACCTTCCGATAGAAATTATTAATACCCAGCAATAACTCGCAGGGGCCAGTAATTTCGTAGACCGCACAAATTTTAGAAACCATTTACTACAGACGGTAGCTTGCAGCAGCGGTAGGACAGGTCAAAGCGACGGTAACCTACCTACTTTTACCACCACCAGTACTGGAAGGTTACGTTGCAACACGACTGAGTTAAACTGAGACACGCTCCTCATCTGATGCAAAAGGCCGCTAAAGCACATCAGTTTGGGCTGGCCAGGCGAAGTTACATCAGAGACTACCTGCTGATATCGGATGTACTGTCGGGATGCACCGAGCTGTTATCACATAACACAGCACAGCAGACGGACCAGAGTCATGACGCTGTCGAGGGAGCGGAATAACGGAGTCACCGTGGTGTAGGTAATCTGAATACATTCTACACGTGCTAAATGGGATTTATGTCAAGGAAATGGATAGGCCAGCGGAGTCTCCGAATATCCTCCCGTTCCAAGAGCTCCTGCACCTGCGCTGATCGATGCGGTCGCTCATTGTCATCCCTTGAATGAAGTCATGGTCGAACGCACCCCTGAAAAGACGTACACAGGGAAGGACTACAGTGTCACAATATCGTTAACTGGTGAGAGCATCGTGTTCATACATTTGGAGATCAGTACGCCCATGCAATGTTATGGCTCCACACACCATGATACCTGGTCGATAAAAATGATCGTGTTCGCCTGTGTTGGACCTACCCTCACTTGGCAAGAGATGGGAACACATACTGCACCAAGAAACATTGTCGAACGTGATCGTTCACATCCCATTAAGAACTATTTCCCGCCTTTTTTGGTGCCAAGAGGACCATCATAAATCACGGTGACTCCAATGTAATTATTGTTTTTCAATAAGAGTTGCGTTTCTGTTCTTGCTATTGTGTATTTCTTTCAGTTACATTCTGTACTGTAGCCTAGTAGTTCTATGTATGGTCCTGTGGCGTATGGTACTTGACAGTGACACATGATGTGATGGTTACTTTCGTCATTACGTTGTGCACACCATTGAATTACTGGGATGGATCAGTGCATCGATCATTTCGTCAAATGACTCAGTATTATCTTCAAAATTTGAGAAAATTGGGAAGATGTGCTAAGACTGACGAAATAACCACGGTAAGCCAATAATTTATAAAACCTAAAAATAGCTTGTGGCTGGGATAAAGGTAGAAAATCAAGAAATACAACCTCTCGGTAAAATATGTGTTATGTTTGCAAGTTATCGTCATTCTTTTCCAAGAACGCTCGAAAGACATGGAAAGAGTAACTATGAAAGGGAACAGCTTCCACGGACTACATCAAGAATATTCTTTGAGTCGTCGTGAATTTTAAATAAAGCGTGTTTTCTGAAAGTAGTCCAGGCTTTCAGTTGAAAAAAAAAAATGTTCAAATGTGTGTGAAATCTTATGGGACTTAACTTCTAAGGTCATCAGTCCCTAAGCTTACACGCTACTTAACCTAAATTATCCTAAGGACAAGCACACACACCCATGCCCGAGGGAGGACTCGAACCTCCTCCGGGACCAGCCGCACAGTCTATGACTGCAGCGCCTTCAGACCGCTCGGCTAATCCCGCGCGGCTTTCAGTTGAAGAACAATGATATGACAAGAGAAACTTCCAAAGCTTTCGCCGTTACCTACAGCCATTGTTTTGTGGCCAGATTGTCAGGAGGAGTCAGGTAATGGTTGCTTGGTCCTGTAGATCTGCCCATAGAGTATGTCCAGGTAGCTAGGAAGGAAGATCGTTTCTCGTCCTTATCCAACCATTTCATTTTTGGCTTCTGTAACGTGATTTTTTCAATGCTTGTACTTACCAAGAGCGGACTTGCTTCAAAACTGCACCATCTGTAGTTCGTGTGTCTATGTGTATGTATGTGTGTGTGTGTGTGTGTGTTTGTGTGTGTGTGTGTGTGTGTACGTGTCTACAAACGTGTAGCAGTATTGTTGCGCTACTTGTGCTGCCACAGACATTCTAGAAACAAGGGAGAATACATTATACGGTTATTACATCAGTTATGCACAATTTATTCTAAATTATTGCAGCAGCTATAAAATAATATTTAAACAGGAAGTAACAAAAATAATTGATTGGGTTCCTCATAAAAATAGCCATGTAAACAAATGTTTGGAAATATGTTGATTTTGAGTTGTTCGAGCAGCTTTGAACAAGGTCACATCATGTGTATGCAGTTTTCATTTCTTAATGTCATCTCACAAAAAATAGTGACATTAATCAAAATGGCGTACTCATGCTTCTATACGCCAGTGGACTCGTCTGATTTTCGAACTTTTACACATTTCCAAAGACGCCTCAGTCGGAAGATTTTAAAGGTTTGTAATGACATGTTGCATAAACTATTAATTATTCTTGTTGCTAGTGCCACAATCTATGGAATACATAGGTGTGTTCATCAAGCCAATTTTTACCGTTAACGCCACATAAAATATTCTTCCAACGATAAAGGAAAAGCGAAGTGTTTGTGGTGCTGCGATTACGCAACAGTTTCTTTCTTTTTAGGGGAGGAGCTGCCACAAAGCATGTCCATACAAACTGCATATGATAGTGTAGCCTACAAACCGGAAGATTTACTGTCTTACTTTTGTACTTAAAAACTGTGCTGCTAAGAACTGCAACACGAACGTCGAAACATAGAAGCAAAAGTTTAAGCAAAACAAATTCCACGTTACTAGTATCAGAAACAAAGGAAGTAAATCTATTCGAAGCCCATGTATAGAAAATTATGTCTGATGCGTCAGCCACAGCGTTTCAAGTTAGACTGAGAAGTGGGAAAGGTACGTAGCAGAAAATACTACATGAAAGAGAGCGACCTCATTAAGAGAAGATAAAATGCGCTCGCAAATAACGAATGCGGAATTTATTTTGTACGGCTAAAATTTATTTTTATGAGAATAATTACTATACTCCAATATTTGCAAATGAGAGATTGATATTCACAAACGGTACAGCAATTTACATACAGCACTGACTGTTATTTGTAAATTCATTTCCATCAAACAAAATAGCTAAGCTATTACTGAATATTACGTGTAATGCTGTTACCATACGTGGGGATGAGTATGAAGCGTACCTTTAGCATTATCAACCCTATTTTATTATAACAATCATTACTCTAAGAAGTAATATTAGTCTTGTTATTGTCGTTGTTCTGGCGTCTTATACATTTGGTACAGATGATATACTCTGATATCAGAGATGTTTCTCCTGATAACTCTTTTCTGTTCTCTCTCACAAATATCAGTATTCGAAGCATTCTGGCCGCGCGTGGTAGCCGAGCGGTCTAGGCGACCTGTCACGGCACGGTCCGCGCGTCTCCCCCCCCCCCCCCCCCCCCGTCGGAGGTTCGAGTCCTCCCTCGGGCATGGGTGTGTGTGTTGTCCTTAGCGTAAGTTAGATTAAGTAATATGTAAACTCTCTCAGGAACCGATGATCTCAGCAGTTTGGTCCCATAAGACGTTACCACAAATTTCCAAATTTCAAAAATTCAAATGGCTCTGAGCACTATGGGACTTAACATCTGAGGTCATCAGTCCCCTATACTTAGAACCACTTAGACCTAATTAACCTAAGGACATCACACACATCCATGCCCGAGGCAAGATTCGAACCTGCGACCGTAGCAGCAGCGCGGTTCCGGACTCAAGTGCCTAGAACCGTTCGGCCACAACGGCCGGCTTTCCAAATTTCGAAGCAGTCTGAGACAACGATATGGTTACCACTCCTCAAGCGTTATATTTTTATTCTCACATTTAATAAACTGAGTGATGCTTCTTTCGATTACGTTTGATTATCTTTAGAATCTGTTAACAGTAAAAAAAACCGTTTTTATCATTACTTTATTCCTGATTCAGGTTTAGCTACCGTAAGTTCTCCGTGAGTTGACACTACAAAACAGAGTTTCTGGTTTTCTGCAGAGTATTACGCAGTCACGAAACGTTCTGGCAGATAAAAGATATGCACTGAACAGAGACTTGATCACAGAAAAAGATAATAGAGGTTTCTAAATTTGACCTACATGTCGGTTTCAAACCTGAACATGACTTCGGCATGACTCTGATAGGCTGTGTGTGATTTATCTTATGGTCTAAGCCTTACAAAGTGACAACCCATTCAGACTGGTCCTTACCACTGTACGGAAACGTCGCTGTTTATGAGAGACAGCCTACCACTGTGGCAGTACGACGATGGAGAAGATTTTAATGACGTAAGCGAGCCAAGTGATGGTAGGAGCACGAAGTGGAACTTGGCCTGCACTCGGAAATATGTACCACAAAGAGTGGCAAACAACCAGTTCTCTCGGTGGTGACTGGAACACATCAGTGCGGTCTGCGGACAGGAAACCTCACTGTTAGGATAATAGCAGTAACAAAAGAGGTAAACTTGTTTTGCAATGCCTCATTAAATCTTTCATACCAGATCTATAATGCTCTGCACAACCTACGGGCGAGTAGCACAACGTATTAATAACACGGCGGAAACAACTGAAACTGTGGGACAATATTGCCACAGGTCTCCTCCCAATCGCTCACTGAAAGCTGGACGCCACGTGCCGTGAGGTCAGAGTGACCATAGCGCCGAGGCATTTGAAGGAACGGGGAAAATGGTGTTCTTCATCACAACATGACCCGGAGATAATATCTGCATGACTTCACATATGGAACAACAATGAGGAAACTAGAAGTAGGATGAAGTGTGACGAGTGTAGCTCAGTAGTATAGTTCACAGCACTGTTTCAGGTGCATGGGGAGTGTTCCGAGCCAGACGCACTGACGCCCGAAGGACAGGAGGTGTTCGACCACTACAGCAGCAGATGACCGCTACGTTGTGCAACGGGCAACAAAGAACCCACGTCAAACAGCGGTGCAGTTGCAGCCACATGTGACACGACTGCAAGAATCGCAATCTCGCACACGACACTGGCACGGCGACTGCATGGGGCAATCTCTTCGCCTGATGAGCAGTACATCGTGGGATAATATTTTTGAATATTCGTTTATGGTCACAAAATTGTTAGGTCCTCAGACTGTGGGTTTTGTTCAACGATGACCATCCACAGATCTGTAGCAAAACATCTGACAAAACAAATGCAACTCTTGGAGTGTCTACATCTTAAAACAGTAAAATAGGTCATAACGAAAAGCATTGCTAAAACGCGCATCGAAAACATGCGCTTAAAATATGACAAGGCGTACCTGTTTTAAAACATGTTCTAATATAATGGATCCATAGTCTCATCATCAAAAGGTAAACACAATGTCAGCTTAGCATAATGTACAACTATATCTACATCTACGTGATTACTGTGCTATTCACAATAAAGTGCTTGGCAGAGGTTTCAATGAACCACCAATTGGTTTTTCTGTAAATTATGTCATACCCCCTTACAATAGAGTAAAGAAACGAAAAAAAAACAGGAGAAAAAAGCAGCTCACTCAAGAGATAGAGCTAATAAAAAAGTGAAAACCATACCAACGAAATTTCACGACAATATCTCCTTACAAATAGAAAAAGTATTTCAGACATTCTAATGTTAGACGTGGGTTTCAAGTTAACAAGATACTAAAACGTCGAATAAAATATAATTTTAAAAGTGTATATGACAAATTTGATGGCTTTGGATTATACAAGACTGAGCGTAATATCCGTGATAATATTGTACCGGCCAAACTGGCCTTTCTTTTAACGTAAGGTGTAAGGAGCATTCTCAGCCGGGTAACAAAACTGATTTGGGGTTGAATTAATCAGAAAATGGTCACACTATAGGGAGTATCTACAAAAGTATCCGTATTCTCCACAGGGCTGTAAAGAGTCCGTGCTCTCAACTTGTTGGAAGAGCTTGAAATTTACCAAGCGAAGAACAACAGCCAGAAAGAGTGCTCAACGGGCAGAACGCATTTGTACCCAATGCCTAATTTGCTTTTCATTAACTAGATAATCTTATTAGTTGACTGGTACGGTGTTTTGTCAATCCTTTCTTGGAACGGCGTGTCGCAGTGTACGAGCGGCCCTGTGGCGTATAACTTCCTCTGACTATTTCTCGCCCACGCGACATTCTGGCCTCAAGCGCCAGCAGAGGGTGCTTATTATTTACTACGGTCTGCTTTTTCGTGCATTTGGCTTATTTCCCTAATTACTTCCTCGTTTTTATATTATTCTGTTAACTCCGTACGCTTGATATTATGTATGTCATCACGTTTTTATCTAAAATCCTGACAAGAACGTTTCAGAATTGCGTATCGTCACTTAACCATTCCCTAAAAACATTCTAAATTTAACTTAAGTCGTGTTTTTAATTTATTGTATTTTATCTGTGTAATAACTTACAGACTTGATAAGCCCGCCATAGGCTTTAGCCACTATATTCTTCTTCTTATTGTAGTTGGCACAGTTATAAAGTTGACGCATATGTGGAAGCTTATAGTAGCGACATTTAAAGAGCTTACCACACAAACGTTTTGACGTTTTGTGGCTACTGTAGTGCCACTTCGTTATGCGAACAGTAGCGCTATTAACAAGATGATTGCGCCGACACTGTGGATAGGTATATATCATATTTTAAATATGTGCGACGATGCTATGCTGACTTCTTGTGTATCTTTTGACGATGCCTCTATGGCTTTATTATACACTGAGATGACCTCCAAATATCATGTCGGACCTCCTTTTTCCCAGCTTAGTGTGGCAACTCGATGTGGCGTTGGCTCGACAAGTCGTCAGAAAACTCCTGCAAAACTATTGAGCCGTGCTGCCTCTGTAGCCGTCCATAATTGCGAAGGTGTTGCCGGCGCAGTATTTTGTGCACGAACTGACCGCTCGATTACCCTCTGATTTTTGGATTTGTGGTAAGGTCTTATCGGACCAAACTGCTGACGTCATCGGTCCCTAAGGTTACGCACTACTTAATCTATCTTAAACTAACTTACGCAAAGGACAACACACACAGCCATGCCCAGGAAGGACTCGAAACTCCGACGGGGATTCATATCTTTCCCTGAAAATTTCTTACAATTTGAAATCTGGTTCCAAAATATCTGTCTTACTATTCTATAATCAGTCTGAAAACTTCTTGTGTCTCTAAGTCTCTTCCAAGTATATAATCTTTTTCTATGATTCTTAAACCAAGTGTTAGCGATGATTAAATTATGCTCTGTACAAAATTCTACGAGGTGGTTTCCTCTTTCATTCCTTGCCCCCAGTTCATATTGACCTAGTACTTTTCCTTCTTTTCCTTTTCCTGCTATCATATTCCAATCCCCCACCACGATTAAATTTTCGTCTCCTTTAACTATATGAATAATTTATTTTCTTTCGTCATACATTTCTTCAATCTCTTCATCATCTGCGGAAATACACTCCTGGAAATTGAAATAAGAACACCGTGAATTCATTGTTCCAGGAAGGGGAAACTTTATTGACACATTCCTGGGGTCAGATACATCACATGATCACACTGACAGAACCACAGGCACACAGACACAGGCAACAGACCATGCACAATGTCGGCACTAGTACAGTGTATATCCACCTTTCGCAGCAATGCAGGCTGCTATTCTCCCATGGAGACGATCGTAGAGATGCTGGATGTAGTCCTGTGGAACGGCTTGCCATGCCATTTCCACCTGCCGCCTCAGTTGGACCAGCGTTCGTGCTGGACGTGCAGACCGCGTGAGACGACGCTTCATCCAGTCCCAAACATGCTCAATGGGGGACAGATCCGGAGATCTTGCTGGCCAGGGTAGTTGACTTACACCTTCTAGAGCACGTTGGGTGGCACGGGATACATGCGGACGTGCATTGTCCTGTTGGAACAGCAAGTTCCCTTGCCGGTCTAGGAATGGTAGAACGATGGGTTCGATGACGGTTTGGATGTACCGTGCACTATTCAGTGTCCCCTCGACGATCACCAGTGGTGGACGGCCAGTGTAGGAGATCGCTCCCCACACCATGATGCCGGGTGTTGGCCCTGTGTGCCTCGGTCGTATGCAGTCCTGATTGTGGCGCTCACCTGCACGGCGCCAAACACGCATACGACCATCATTGGCACCAAGGCAGAAGCGACTCTCATCGCTGAAGACGACACGTCTCCATTCGTCCCTCCATTCACGCCTGTCGCGACACCACTGGAGGCGGGCTGCACGATGTTGGGGCGTGAGCGGAAGACGGCCTAACGGTGTGCGGGACCGTAGCCCCGCTTCATGGAGACGGTTGCGAATGGTCCTCGCCGATACCCCAGGAGCAACAGTGTCCCTAATTTGCTGGGAAGTGGCGGTGCGGTCCCCTACGGCACTGCGTAGGATCCTACGGTCTTGGCGTGCATCCGTGCGTCGCTGCGGTCCGGTCCCAGGTCGACGGGCACGTGCACCTTCCGCCGACCACTGGCGACAACATCGATGTACTGTGGAGACCTCACGCCCCACGTGTTGAGCAATTCGGCGGTACGTCCACCCGGCCTCCCGCATGCCCACTATACGCCCTCGCTCAAAGTCCGTCAACTGCACATACGGTTCACGTCCACGCTGTCGCGGCATGCTACCAGTGTTAAAGAGTGCGATGGAGCTCCGTATGCCACGGCAAACTGGCTGACACTGACGGCGGCGGTGCACAAATGCTGCGCAGATAGCGCCATTCGACGGCCAACACCGCGGTTCCTGGTGTGTCCGCTGTGCCGTGCGTGTGATCATTGCTTGTACAGCCCTCTCGCAGTGTCCGGAGCAAGTATGGTGGGTCTGACACACCGGTGTCAATGTGTTCTTTTTTCCATTTCCAGGAGTGTAGTTGGTATGTAAACTCGCACCACTGAGGAAGGGTTGGTTTCGTGTCTATCCTGCCTACGATATTTTCTTATTCATTGATAAACATACTTCGGCAATACTCCTATTTGATATCATATTTATAACCCTGTATTCTCCTGACCAGAAGTCCTGTTCCTCCTTCCACCGAACTTCACTAATTCCCTCTTTATCTAACGTTAACCTATCCACTTCCCGTTTTAAATTTTCTAACCTACCTGCCGCATTAAAGAAACTGACATTCCCCGCTCCGATCCGTAGAACGCCAGTTTTGTCTCTCCTAATGACAACATTCTACTGAGTAGTCCCCGCCCGGATATCCGAAGGGAGGACTGTTTTAGCTACGGAATATTTTCTCCAAGAGGACGACATCATCATTTAACCGTACAGCAGAGCTTCATGCCCTCGGGAAAAATTACGGCTGTAGTTTCCCCTAGCTGTTAGTCGCTCGTAGCACCAGCACAGTAAGGCCGCTTTGGTTGATGTTACGAGGCCAGGTTAGTCAATCATCCAGACTGTTGCCCCAGTACCTACTGACAAGTCTGTTGCTCCTCCTCAGGAACCACATGTTTATCTGGCCTCTCAACAGACATCCCTTCATTGTGTTTGCACCTACAGTACAGCTATCTGTATCGCTGAGGCACGCAAGCCAAGCCACATCACCAACGGCAAGGTCCATGGTTCCACTTACACCATCTTCTAGTTTATGTTATCCATTCATTCTATTCTTTCCCTCACCGATTCTGTGAATCACCTGCTCGATCTCCTCGTTCTCCGCATTCTGCCGAAAACCCACATTCCAAACGCTTCGTTTCCCCGTTTTTTTAATTTTTTTAAAATTTTCCTACAGTCCACAATTCACTTTCGTAGAAATGAAATGAAATGATTGTGTGGCATTGTTGGCCGGGAGGCCCCATGCGGGGAAGTTCGGCCGCCGTACTGCAAGTCCTGTTTAGCTGACGCCACTTCGGCGACTTGGGAGTCAATGATAATGAAATGATGATGAAGAACACACAACATCCGGTCATCACGAGGCAGAGAAAATCCCTGACCCCGCCGGGAATCGAATCCGGGACCCAGTGCGCGGGAAGCGAGAACGCTACCGCAAGACCACGAGCTGCGGACACTTTCATAGAATGCTATACATTAAAAGAAATCTGTTTCTCAAATTGCCTTTGTTTGATACTAGCAGATTGTATTTGGCGAAGTATGTTTCCTTCGCCTGTGCTGGTCTGCTCTTTATATCCTCCTTGTCTCGTGCACTATTTTGCTTCCAATGAAGCAAAACATCTTCACTTCATCTACTACGTGGAACGAAATTAGGATATTAATTCAATCGCTATTCTGATTTCTTCAGCACCTGAATACTTTAGACTTTCTCTGGTTATTCGCAGTTCAGCTCTATGCTCTTGTTTTCACTCCATTTTAATACCACTTCTGAACCTTTCTTCTATTTCGCTCATTACATCTTCGATATGCAGGATCAGCAGTTTAGCAGAAGGACTACACCCCACCCACCCACCCCATCGCTATATTTAAACCGATCACTCCTCTTTTGTTCTTTCTCCTTTTTTACCTTTTTACACCTTCTTCTTTATCGTATACTGTGTATTCCCCGTCTTCGTTATAGTGTACTCCCTTTTCTTTTTTGGGGAGGCGGCAAGTATTTGCAAACACCTCACACTAACGCTGTTTACAGCACGACCAGTCCTACGTACCCATTTTGATTTTTCGTAGCCTTAATTATCAAGCACAACAGCAGAACTACCTCTCTGGTGCCTTCACGTTTCCTAAAGCCAAACTGATGACCTAACAGATCCGGGATTTTCTTTTCCGTTCTTCTGAATGCTATTCAGAAAAATGGATGTCTGAGTTGATTTCACCATAGTTACAGCCTTTATAATCCCCTCCCCTTAATCAGGATTACGTGGATGATATTCTTAACAAAGTTTCTCCGGTCTCATCGATTTTACTCAGAAAGTTGAATACAACTTCAGAAAACTGAAAAGTGGCTTATAATAGCTGCAGTTTGATGTTTTCACCGCGCCTTTGGGGGCACTTTGTACCATCGGTACAGTTCAGGTTAGCCTACGCCGCATGTGTGTCGAGTGAAACCCACTACGCCTTTTGAATCTTAGTGATACTCTGCAAGATTAGTTACGGCGCGTTGAGGAAGAGGACAATGGAGACGACCTGCGACCACCAGCGCCTCTTCCTTAAGGCAGCTGCTGCACGTACGGTCGACATGTCGATTTAGTATTCCACGTGACCCGATATCAGTACCCGACGCAGAGACAAGACGAAAATTATGAGTCGCGGGCTTCGCACGTTGCTTAAGATAAGGGTGCCGCAGGGAGGAAGGAGCAGAGTGGGGAGAGAGAGAAAGAAGAACGAGGGAAGGAAGGGGGAAAAAAGCGTCTTGCACGTCTCGCGTTCTGCCCCTGGAGGAGCGGCCGAGGTGGGCGCGCCGCACGCCGGCAATGAATGTGGTCGCTTATCGCCGCGCGACTTAACCGCAGCGGTGGCAGGCGGCTGGTGGGAGGGGAACGCAAAAAGGAAGACGAGAAAGGAAGCTGGGCCACGGCTCAAGTTTTAATTCTTATCGCTCAGGTAGGCAAGACTTAGGCTGGTCGGAAACTCGGACTCCACATCTTACCAGCGGGCCTGACACCGGTCGAACAAATATGCAGCTGCTTTTGGCATAAGAGGCTGACTGCCGAAACTTTCGCAGGTCCTTCGCGAAGGGATAACATCTCCGAGCTATATGCGTATGATTACGATTAGACATACTGTGCGGCGTGTGTGTGTGTGTGTGTGTGAGTCAGTTTGTGAGTTGGAGGTCTCCGATTTCAAAGGCTGAAGCACAGGTCAATGTAACTGAACCGTAAACAGGGTGCTTCAGAAGTGATGATCAATACTCAGGGATATGACAGGAATGATCATTCGAAACAAAAAAAAATAAACATGAGCTCTAAAACCATACCTTAAGAGCAATGGGCAATTCTTGATCTTCGATACTGTGAAACAAATCTCATCTACCGCTAGCTCTTAGCTTTCCGTATTTTGCGAAGGGTAGTATGGATCAAAACAAGAAAAAGGGTCCAGTAAACATGTGCTCTAAAATGCATAACTTAAGAGCTATGAGCCCTTGTGTAACTAACCTGTTTCTACGGGTTATTACGTTATTATTGGAAATGTAAATGCTTATTGATTTTGAAATTAACGTGATAAGAATAGGGTCGCCACTGATTCTAATCATACAACTAATTAAAGATTTGGCCGAGTCGGAAAATAAATTAATTTGATCACAGACCAAAAACTCATGACAGTGCATACATTGTGATATCGCTCGTATGGGATGCGATGTAATTAATAGTATAGCCCGTGCACTGTTCACGAGAATTAAACATTTAAAATAAAATAGAAAGTGCATGAACACTGTGCATAAGATCAGCTCTCAGCAAGGCACCTGAAAATAAGACTTGATCTAAAGCATTTGTTTCAAAATAAAAGGGGAAACTAATCACTGGACCTGTGCGTAAGGAAACGCGTTGGATGTGATAGCGGGAAAGCTACGAGATGAGTGGCTTAGGTGCAAAAACGTAACCTCGTAATACAAGAGAAAATTGTAGATAAAATCATTTATTCCTAAGACATGGATGTGAGGCATGTACACAGTTCCTGATAACATTAATTCCTAAAACATTAAAGAAAAGCATCGACACGTTCACCGTTTTAATCTACACCTAAAATCATTGATGTGAATCATTCATACAACTGCGGTTGCCTGATGACTGACTGCAATGGCTCGTGAAACGGTACACGTTTCTCAGCACACCCGCGTGCCCACTTGTTTTGTGGAGACACAATTTCTAGGCATCGTGGCCAAGTTGCAACAATATCACATCACACAATCATGAACAGTTAACATTCTTTAAAACACAAATGAGATCGTGTAGTGAGTGACGACGGTAGCCCAACAGACTCTAATGTTCAGCCGCGTGGTTGACTCCCCACGTACGAAAGATACATAATGCAAGCAAAATTTATGAGAGGGCAAAGCTATAAACATTTAGAAAAGTAAAAGCGTATACAGGCTCAGCTGAAGGCAAACAGGCATTCATACAGAAGCGAGGGCTCACTTCTTATAGTTGCGACACCTTTGCGTGGCGCTCTTCCGGCGGATCCGAGTCTGCTATAGAAATTTACTAAAAGAAAAATCTGCCAAAGTTTTGCTTTTCTTGCTGCGACAAGGCAAAGCAATCTCTCAGAGTTGAAAAGCGAGAGCAAAAGCTAACAGCTCTCCTCTGGCCAAGTAACAACGCGCCACGCGGTCAGTCTAACTCACCCTTCTTCGACTGGAGCACAGCTGTGGACGCTTCCCGTACCGGCGGCAGACTGCCCCGCTTTTTCTCCTCCAGCCTCTTCCACGCTCCGCGTGGCCCGGAAAACCCAAAGAAGCCATTTCCGCCACCAACCTAACGCAGGTAGATTTCTCACAAGTAGCGCGAACCTCTTTGCCTACTTGAGAGTTGGCTATCCTGTACAACTGCAGCTGAATCATCTGTATGACTATCGCAGACTTCCTGCAGCAGACTACGCCACCGTCCAGCAACGTGTCACACAACCACATTCATTCATTCAGTTATGAAGAAAGAGAAACAAGGTAAAGAAAGAGAGATACTAGTGAAAGTGGGCTACCGGCCTCATTGAAAGGTGGCTACAGGACCCTTTCACTTGCTCATCTTCGCTTCTTTGAATTACAACTCTTAAGATGAACAAGCGCTCATAATTTTTAAGGCATGCATTTTAGAGCACATGTTTACTTGACATTTTTTTCGGCCGGCCGGAGTGGCCGAGCGGTTCTAGGCGCACAAAGTTGTGCAGTGGCTACACTTTCGCAATAACAGACTGCTCAGTATTCTTGCAGGGGGCTTCCAACGACTAGTCGAGACCATGCCATGTCGAATTTCTGCACTACGCCGGTGCAAATGGAGGTCCAACGGGGTATTATGAGGTATCCCACGACTTTTGTCACCTCAGTGTACATTATTCTCTCGAAGTAGGTAACTGTATTTCACTTAAGTGCGACGCACCATCCCTGTTTTGTGCTCACAATAAATGACTGCACTATTCTGTTCTTATACAGGGTGTTTCAGAAGTAATGGTCAGCATTCAGGGATTTGACAGGAATGATCATTCGAAACAAAAAAGTAAACATGGGCTCTAAAACCATACCTTAAGAGCTATGAGTAATTCTTGATCTTCGATACTGCGAAACAAATCTCTTCTATTGCAAGCTCTTTGCTTTCCATATTTTTGGAAGTGGTATTATGGACCAAAACAAGAAAAAATGGAAATGAGCGTTTGGCATCGTTGGTCGGGAGACCCCTGTTCGGGGAAGTTCGGCCGCCAAGTGCAAGTTTTAATTAATTCGACGTCACATTGGGCGACTTGCGCGCCCCTGATGAGGATGAAATGATGAGGTGGAGAACACAACACCCAGCACCGAGCGGAGAAAATCACCAACCGGCCGGGAATCGCTTGCATGGGAGGCGAGCACGGTAGCACCCAACTAAGCAGACGGACACCAAAACCGAAAAAAATGGCTCAAATGGTTCAAATGGCTCTGAGAACTCTGGGACTTAACTGCTGAGGTCATCAGTCCCCTAGAACTACTTAAACCTAACTAACCTAAGGACATCACACACACATCCATGCCCGAGGCAGGATTAGAACCTGCGACCGTAGCGGTCACGCGGTTCCAAACTGAAGCGCCTAGAACCGCACGGCCACACTGGCCGGCCAACAACAACAGAATAGTTTGATTTAGTTTGATGTCAACATCGATCTAATGATGATTTGCTGTATTGACGGAGATGTGTTTGTGTGTGTGAGTGTGTGTGCATTTCGAAGAAAAGATTGAGCCAATATCATGGTCAATAAATTTCCTCAAGCTGGTGTGCACAGAATGTGTAGAATCATTAAATGGCGTCCTTTTTACTTTACGTGATTCTAATAACTAGACAAAACACTACACATCCAAAAAGCTGATTTCTGTCCCTATGGCTATACTTAAATGATCAATACGTATAGATAACTCATAAAAATGCAGATAAAGACTAAATTACATCTACAAGAGATAGACTCAACTTACATTTACCAAGAAAAAATAAACATAAAACTCAAAACAGCATTTTCTACCAAGGAATAAAACTGTACAATAAATTACCAAAAGAGGTTAAAGAAATTGCCAAAATACACTTGTTTAAAAAGGCAGCTAAAAAGTACCTGTTATGCAATACATTTTATACGTTGAAGGATTACTTTGCTAAAACAGAGTAGGGGTTTGATAAAAAATGTTATACAAATAAATAGTAATAATAATGATTATAAAATATCCAACATTCCACATAACACCTTCACTTTATGTTTTTTTTTTTCCTTTCTAGAAATACTTAACCCCAAGCTATGCATAACACAACACTAGCACGTCTTCCTCTTTCTGAGCTCAACACCTCACTCATTATGGAGGGATGCTGACTCAGTTTTTCAGCATAGCAGATGGGAAGTTGCGGTACAGAAAATGGCCCAGAGATCACCAGTGTGTGTGTGTGTGTGTGTGTGTGTGTTTATGTACTGAGTGAAGTGATATGAAACAATGTGTGTATAGTGTGTGCACTGACTGATAGTGAGATATGAGTGAACAATGTGGCATTACATTATTTAATATGTTATTTGTAAAAAAAGTATTGTATACCAGGAGTAAATCTAATGATTGTCTCTAACTAGAAGTCTGTAAATATATGTGTGTACGAATTAGGTAATTTTAAATTGATCTACATTTGTAAATACTTTGACATGTCCTACATCCTTGTAAAAAGAGATCTACAGATGAATAAAGCTACTACTACTGCTACTACTACAGTAATGTATCCAGTTACTTGAAATCCACTCCAGTCGAATGGCTTTACCACCTCGCAGGAATAGCACCACCACCTGTTCAAAGAGAGATAGCTACGAACAAGAAAAGAAAGGCAGTGGTACAGGAAATTACCCATCCTCTGCATGGGCATGAACACCATCCGCAACGACTGAAGTCGAGGAAGAGTTTCCCTCGGATATCGAAGGAAATTAGAACCACTGCTGCAAAAGCTAGGTTACAACTATGGAGGGCTACGACCTACCCTCCCCCTGGTTGGAAAAGAGTTGTTGAAGCTTTACCTCCAGGCTATCACGAGAAAGGGACAACTTGGATGTCCCTGAATAGACTCAGATCCGGAGTTGGAAGATCAAATGTTAAATTGGAAAGATAGGGATACACTGATCCAAATGACATTCTTCGTGACTGTGGAGAAGAACAGACAGTTCGGCACATGATTCGGTGTCGACTGCGCCCAGTCTCCTGTACAAAAGATGATCTTCAACAACCAACAGAAAATGGACTGGAAGTGGCCAAGTTTTGGTCAAAAGTAATTTAATCATAACTGTGTAAAAGGTATGTACATGTACCTGAATGTTTCCGACAGGAGAATAATAATAATTGCGCACACCCGGTCTGCCCCTGACTGAGCAGTAAACAGTGCATCGCGGCACTCAATGACTTACGAAAACAGAGGTTAGCAAGACAGCTCGTACTATCTATTCACATAAGGATGCTGAGCCAAGTGACTGGTTTGTTTACATAAGGAGAACAATATGGCCATTGATCCAGAGAAGACTGGAGGTGATGCTTAAAGTGATAGGTGGTGTTTGTTTAGATAAGGAATACAATAAGAGTTGCAGAGCATACGCTGGTCCACTACTTACATTTTTGAGAGTAAATTGTTTTACAATGTGAAATGCTTTACATGAGTAAGTAAAATCATGAGTACCATACTAGACAAGAAAAAATATAACAGCCACGATGCCTGACAAAAAAGTGAAGCACCCAGAAGACATGGTTCGGTGTCAGTGTACCTTAGAACACATACACAACGTTGGCAGCTATGCTAATGACTGCAGTTGCAATTCTCTATGATAAGTAGTATAGAAAGAAGAGCGTGTTAGTACTGTTCCTGTTTTACGTTGTTACCAGGCCTTGTAAAGTATGTATGGGGCATGAATAGTGTCAGATGGCGATAGACCACTGAGAATATATCATGAGCACTTGACAGAATTTGAAAGAGACCTCTTTGTTGGATTCCATTTGGCACTGGGTCGAATTGTACAGTATTCAATTATTTTTTTGGGGTGGGGTCGGGGGGATTCAAATGTAACCGTGACATATTGCACTGCACGGGGTTGTGATGGTAGACATAGTCGTCTCCAAGGTTCAGGTTCACCACCTCTGACCACCACAAGGAAGGGTTGCTGTATAGTGCGCCAGGCACATTCTATCCACTTCAAGTCTGCATCTGTCATCAAAAACAATCAATTGACTCTCTGAAATATACTGTTTGGTCAGAGAGTGTCAGCAGCCAGACTAGGGAATTAGCGTCCTATATGTAGGCTGCTGTTAACACTCAACACCAACCGCTGTATTCGGAGCGTTGACTTGACTAGGAAGTGAGGACTATAGATGAGTGGCATCACATTGTGTTCACCATTGAGTCACAGTTCCTCACTGCTCTAGATGCCCATTCTCAGCTAGTATGTCGACGACCTGAGGAGAGGTCCCATTCTTCTAATAGTTTGGAGAGGCATGACAGTGTTACCCCTGGCCTCATCGTCTGTGGAGCCGTCATGTATTATTTTACTTCACGGGAGGTAGTGATCGAGGGAACTCTGGTGGTACGACAGTCTGTCAAAGGCATCCTTATGTTTTACTTCTCATGTGTCAGCGTCATTCAACAGTACAATACTGATTCACACATGGCATGTTTCTATATGAACCGTCTGTGGGACATTAAGAACCTCTTGTAGTAGTAAAGTAATGTCTCATTCATGCCACAAAAAATAAATAAATAAATAAATAAAAAAAATTGAGTGTCATGTAATATTGTGTCTAATGTAATATGTTGTATAGACACCTTTTGTTAACCTGACACGTTCCACATCATTACAAAGTGTCGTATTCATGATCTATGGAACAAGTACTAATCTAATCTAACCTTGAACATTAGCAATGTCACATGCTGTCATTGTCCTTGAAAGCATGATGTCAGGAGCTATATCCTGCCTTATCTATAATCTCATCATCATGAGATGGCAAGACATGCCGCTTATCAATGGCACCAGAAACGTGACATCAAAAGCGCTATAGTCAGTAATGTGTTGTGTTGAAAATACCGATGAAACTGGTAGTCAGTGTGTATCCACCATTTTCGGTCCAAACTGCTAGTATTATTTATCAAAGAAAAAATACATATGCGCCACCTGTATTGCGTAGAATGGCGCCAAATAAAAAAAGCCTTTACCAATACACACAGACACACACACACAGTGTGTAATGTTCTACATCTGTATTTCGCTCTTTGTCTCTCTACTTGTTTATATACTTCACTAAAAATATTTCTGTCAATTACTGTACTGTCTCATCATAAAATTTCACCTCTCTCTGTTTTATGCTCCACTAAAATGTTTATGTCAAATACTTTACTGCCTCATCAATGTAAATTTCGCCCTTCCTCTCTCTCTTTCTCTCTGATGCTCACTCAGATGAGCCATCAGCAATATATTGTAGATGGGGAATGGGTAAAGCAAACAAAAATGCTCTATTTTTTTTACGTTTTAACACAATTAATCAGCTACAAATTCCATTAAATGCTTTTACATTTTCAAACACACACTGCAATCACAGTTAACTTCAAATTACAGCACAAATCATTTGACATCTTATCTTCTCACACAGTAGAAACATGGCTTTAAAACATGTTCTTATTCATCTTTATAAGAATATTTTTAGAATTTCATCTATTGTGGACAGTTGGTTGTTACAACTCGAGTAAATATATGAAAAATCTCCATCAATTAACCAATTTTGAACAGTTATATCTGCCTTAAGGGGAGAAAGAAGGTAAACCGGCTCAAAAAATAAATTTCAAGATTTTTGCGTAATTGAAATGCCTGCTATTTCCTGACTTGTTGTTTCATAAAAATACGACAATTTTTTCGTGAGTTATGATGGTTTTCCCGACACTCTGTGTGATATGGCATTGAAATTCCATTCCTTCTTTTTTGCACCATGCAGAGATAATACGCAAGTCTCTTTTATTCCTTGTACGTTATTTCCTGCTTTATTGTTTAATCCTATCAAGGTTTCCTGCCCTGTGTCTTCTATCGATACTCATCATTCCGATCGTGTTTGTTATTGTTTTCGAGCGCTATTGGATGTACTTAGTGAATTACGTTGCGAGTGAAGTAAGTGTTGATTTATATTTCCTCTGGTTTCGCACGTTTTCATAAAAACACCGCGAATAAAGAAATGTTGCGAATTTAGGAAACCTGAGAAAAGCTGCATGGGCTCTCTCTTTCCTTAAGATTTCAATAAACGAAAATCCTCAGCACTGACTTTGCCCGACACTTGGTGCAAGTGCAGGAGAAGTGCACATAAACATTATTTACCTACAGCAATAATGAATGAAATTAAACCTACATTTCGAGATCTTTGTAAAGATACTTTGTTGAAGAAATGTCTTAATGGGAAAACGCAAAATTTAAGTGATTGTGCGAATTCTTTCTTTTGGACACGGTTACCGAAAACTGCATTTGTTCCGCTTACAGCCCTGAAATCTGGAGTTCATGGTGCTGCTTATGCTTCAATGATGGTGTAACAAGAAAAACTGGATGTTTTGGAAGTGCAGGGATAAAATATAGTGCAAATACTGCAAAATCCTTGGTGAAAATAGATAAACAGAAAATCTGCAAAGCAGAAATTATTAATTTAAAATGCAGAAAAGAAACTGGACAGAAAAAAGAGGACTCAAGAAAAGAAAAAAAAAGATCAGTATGATTTAGATGATGCTCAGGATGTTGCACGAAAATATTAGTGGTAAGTAATTCTCACCAATAACAATACTAAAATTGCAATACTAAAGATTAAATAGATTTTTCTCAAAACTACATTTTTCGACTTTCAAGTACCTTGATTTTTTTAATTAATTGCGTTAGAAATATGTAATTTGGCCAGTTTGTACTCAGGATGGTAATAAGTTATTGCAAGTAAATTGAGAACCACCAACCAAACAGAACCTGTTTTATAATAATTAATGTATTAAAAAGAGTGAAATTTTATTAGTAAAAGAATAAAAAAGTTTTATTCAAATACATAAGAGGTATTTTCTTCATTTTACTTGTAAATGCAGGTATATATGTTGCATAGATTCAGTAAAGGTTTCACTGTTTTAACACTTATAGCTCTTTGAAAAGCGTACCCATTCAAAGCGTGAACTAGCACTGGGAGAATAGAGACAAAATTACCTTCCATCTCCCCTTAATAAAGCCGACGTAACATTTGATTGCATTTTAAGGGCAAACGGTATAGAATATTAGAGATATATCTATAATGTAACTATCATCCAGTTCGTTACACTGAATTGTAAACAGATCACATTTGATAAAGTCATTCATATTTTCCATTTACTTCAAGAGCAATGAAATGTTCAGAAATTGTAACGCAATCCTTCTTGAGTGATTGTATTATTTTCACACCCTCTTCTGAGAAAGTTCAGAAGTGTACATCATAACCAAAACCAATTTCTTTGCATGTGATTTCTGAACAGTGCTGTGAATTAACCACAAAACCACAACAAACTCTGAGAGAGAAAATATTTATTTCCCCTACAGTTCCATCATGTGACAGCTTATTAACAGGATATGACAATTTATATCCTTTCAATATGCGATAATACATACATACACAGTTACTACGACGCTTATATCAAAAAAGTAGAAGAAATTACCTGAGTTTTTATGACCATTTTCGAAATCAATTTCGGACATGTTATTCACTCCACAGAGATAAATCATGCACGCAATGGCAATGGTGTGATAGTCAAGTTCGCCATCAATGACAGAGAATCTTGATGGTAGATATGTCTTACAGTCCCTCAAATAAACCAGCACTACCACTCCAAATTTCATGTTAGTGCACCTTATGCTCAATATTTGCTGCTTTCCTCCCTCCTCCAATGCCGTCAATCTTTCAGTGAGCTTCTGCAATCACCTAGATGGTTCGAATTCTGAACACAGAAACAGAAGAATCCCTGCTTTCCTGAATTAAGCAAAATATATATTTTATTTGCAGTGCTAAGTTAGGTTTTGTAGGTCTCTCTCTCTCTCTCCCCCCCCCCCTCTCTCTCTCCCTCCCTCCCTCCCTCTGTGTGTGTGTGTGTGTGTGTTTGTGTGTGTGTGTGTGTGTGTATGTATGAGTGCGTGTGTACAAGAAGAAAGTAATGAACAATCATTAAGACGTCTATGCCAAAGTGTCAATAACATTTTACTCATAACAGGTACTTTGCTTTTATGACCTCTCGTCCTGCTGAACGAGCAAGTTGAGAAAATTCGCTCGTGAAGTCAGAACCTGTTCCAGTAAGTAGAAGCTCTTAGCCGGGCAACCTGATAGTTGTTGAGATCTGATTTCAAGGAATCGTGCTTTCTGGGCCATATTAGATGCAGACCTGTCTACGTCGGCTATCCTCATTTTATCGCAATGTTGCAGCCCGGTGATCATATTTTCACCAGGATTAATTCCCAGCTTTTTCAGTACCGAACACTTTTCAATATTACCACAACTGAATGTAATAACAGCATAATGAACTGCTAGTTTCATTGTATACATGCCTACAAATACAGTTTTAGGAAGGCGGTTCCAAATTATGCTGTTGAAACTTTCATTTGGGTTCTGTGCCTGCCCATGCAGACATTTCCTTAAAAGGTCAGGATGAGCCAAGTCTCTGAAAATAGATTTAATTGCTATAATAACAGCAGCAGGAAGAGAATGCTGGTGAGAATAAGATTCTCCAGTTGCCTGGGCCATATTATATTTGCACCACGAAAATTCTCCTGATGGAAACAATCCATGACATGGCTTATCATCAGTAGAGGACTTATGGAAGAATATTGCCCAAAAATCTATCTTCATTGTCTCCAGATTTTCTTTATTTCTCCTAATTGCCTGCCCATAGTATACCTGCAAGTTTTCTGTAATAACTAGTAGCAATCACACTTGAACAAAAATAACCGCATATTTGAAGGCGTGTTGCTTACAAACAGCAGAAACAAAAGAATACCGACCGTAGCATTCCAAGGATAGCCAACACACTCGGGAGTAAAGAAAAATCCGTAACCTGCAATGTAGGGGATATGAAGATCTATAATATATACAGAAAAGTGGGTGACAGAAAAGTGGGTGACAGAAAAGTGGGAGTGGCACATAAACACACGTGGTACGAAAATGCTCGAAAAAATTATTTTTTTCATCAAAATCCTTTTCAGAGTACTTAAAGAAAACCTTCGTCTATCGAAATATGATAAAAACCGAAAATCGATTTTTTCGACCTGAACCACGGTGTGGTTCCCTTAGCACAGTCTCAAGTGCAAATGTCGCCTCTTCATCTTTAAGCTGCATAAAGAAACGAAAATGTTTACACTGACAGCGTTTGTAGCGGTAACTATAATTTAGCGGTGGAAATTAACTGCAGCTACGTGATACATGAGTGCATTGTGGTAAGCCGAGCTGCCGCTCCACGGGTGTCGAAACAAGAGGCAGCTGTGAGCGCGCGCTGCCGCAGAAGATGAGATACTATACGCGCTTCCACTGTCTCGGCAGACAACTTGTTACATGTACATTCTGTTAAGAGCAACATTATGAGGTGGTGAACTTGCAGCATTGGCACTATGGTTCTACCTCTACGTTCAGTTCTCTCTGAAATCAAATCTGTGACCAAGACGCAATGTACGCTGTTCAGTATGTGAAACCTTAGGCAATAATTACTCGAACTCTTTCCAAATCTTTCGAATCTCCTACGAAACTCACCTTTTCTGCGTCTCTTTCAACTGATTGAATGTTCTCATACGCGACTTTCCACTCTAAAGTTGAGTATTTCAGTTTGTTTTCGACAGCTATAATAGACTTCGAGCAATAACTTCTGTGTAAAGAAGAACATTTTCAATAACATTATTTTAGTGCCATCTGAACCGTTGGCTAGCCCTTTCAAAGCAAATAATTTTACCAATGTATAACTCTTGCTTGCTGAAGCTCCCCTTCAATAGCCATTATTTAATTATCATATGAATTATTGCCCGCCACTTTCAAAGCTGCTAGGAAAATCAATTATTCTACCAATGTATTAAGATTACTCCAGATGGCGTTTCGTTGGAGACAATGTATACGATATCATCTCTGCCACTTTTATCTGCAGCCGACTGAGTGATATCGGTACATTTGCAACCTCTGTTCGAATTAACTGATCTACAGGAGAGATAGTTCTGTTTATGTGCAGTGGTAGCCTCGAGAATTTTGCCGTAATTCTGAAGAGGGTTTAATTTTAAAGGAGGTTTAATTTTAAACAATGAACTATCTAATCCTCTCATTCCCGGTTATATTATATTTTGAATGATCAGGTTATCTCCATCAACAGTTACATGTGAATTACAAATGTTTCACACTCCTGATAGTAGCTCAAATCTGATACCATGTACAGAATCATGCGTTCTGTCTGTTGGGTTTCTAAAATGTGACGTTGCCAGTCTACTTCCTGTCTCTGCTATAACTTTAGTTCATGGCTATTTTTGACCACAATGTTTTTCATCAGTTTCAACTTCTTATTCTTTTCTCCTGCGTCGTTCCCACCATCTGCTTCAATAAATACATTGGTTTCTTTGGTTTCATCTTCTTCATCTTCGTTAGTCTTCTCCTTCTTTCGGAATAACTTAAAAGTATCTCTTCATTCGGCATTTTCGTTTCTTGCCGTTATATTTTCCTGTTATTATATCATGACAGCTATGCTTGCATTACTTTACATGTGTCCATTTTGATCTGTTTTGATTAATCTGTATAAACACTACGAGCCACCTCTTTGCGTGATAACTATAACGATTTCACATCTTTGATGGTCAATTTGCTTTCCGATCAATGGGAAGCTTTTTCAGGTTGGAAGCCACGAGGCTCATGTGGTTTGAAAGGCTATTAGCCACTTTGTTCTATTCTGGGTGTTGTTGGATGCTAGTTCGTAGAGACGTGTTTTGAGAGAACACTGATTTTGTCTGTTGGTGAACTACACTGTTATGAACAACCTATAATGAACAAGGAATTGGGTGAGACCATTTCAGTTACTTCCGTGGCTGAGTTTAGTTAAAGTGTTTAGTTTATTTGGCACTGCTTGGTCGCGATTACTCTGTCAGTAGGAATGGATCAGTGCGCTTCCATATAGAAAAATGGAAACTTGTAGGTTGTACATATTTGATTGAACGGAAGCTGATTATAGTGCACTACTTTATCCTTTCACTTTGTCATGTTGGAAAATCAAAGCTGTTACCCTCTCCCGAATTACGAAACAGTTTTCGCTTTGTTCAAAATCGTGAACTGGTAACTTCTGTTCCGCGATAGTCGTGATTTTGCATCTTGCACCTGCTGCATTGAGTACCCATGCGGGCTCGTATTTCATTTGTCTTTAGCTACAATATATACGGTTATCAGTCTATTGCTTTCGGAATTTTCAATCTTGCTTATCACAAGCAATGCCATCAAAAATCAAAATCGAAGGCGACAGTTCTTCATCGCTTGATATTACATATTCCTTAACAGAAAATGTGAAATATCCAATATGATTCAAGTTTTCGAGCAGTTAAAGACTTATACTCATATTAATGAAGCAATAAGATATTTATATACAGTATTAGATTTGAGATCATTTTCATGAAAGAGAAGTTTAATGATCACATTCAGTTTTATAGAGTTGGATGAACAGACCGCTATATTGGCGATTTTGTTGTTGTAACACACAGTGATAGAACTGACGAGGATTTGAAATGCATACATATTGATTCACATCTTCAACCACACTAAGAATTCTACTGCCTTGCAGCAACTAACATGTAAGAGCATTGTCTGTATTGTAGTACATCACTTGCTGGGTGTAATTTGATCAACGGACAAGGAGAAAATGAAGAATAAAACGAATAATCATAATAATAATAAGATGTAAGGTGGAACTCTCTTAATCGTTTTGTGAACGAGTTATCTTTAGAGCTTCATTTACCTCGCCAGGGACGAGGTTGATGGGACAGTTCAACAGAGGTGTTGTTGGAGTTTAAATATCACGCAAGAAACATGACATCACTTATACAATCCACCATGACTGTTTGTAAGACATAAAGCAGACCCGATTTTGGCTGAAAAAGCATGGAGGAGAGTAGAAGCAAAAGATGCTAAGCTCAATGTAAAATTACACACTTCAGCAGTGACTGGTCCATTGAAAGGTAAAGTTAAAATGGGTATAAATATGAAAAGGATGGAGGAGAATAAGAAGAAGAAAAATACAAACAATGAACTGAATAAAATAGTGAAATGAGTTCAGACTTCTCTAAAGTGTACGAATTCAAGTGGTAATAGCAGCTGTGAAAATTGCTTGTAAAACTGCTTCACAAGTTGCTCCAACAGTAAAATTACCCGACAAAAATCGTATAACACCCATCCTCAGAACAAGTGGAGTATTTACTTGGTACATTATCAGCTGTTGAGTTAGAGGTAGTGTGTAACACTACCGGCCCTTACCAAATTGGCAATTGCCGATAATGATAACCTTCTGTGAAGGGTTTAGCCTGAATGTGGCTGTATCTGATGACAAGGAATCGGACTATAATTTCGTAATCGTAAAGTAAGTGAAACAGTAACAATAGGTAAGGAAACGGGTTTTAAACTTACGTTCTACTAGTAAACTGTAATTATATATGCATGAGGTCGCCAGCCTAATTAGGAAAAGCGGTATCAAGTTTTATGGCAAATAAACTTCATCTAAGAAAACTAACCTCACTTGACACCCTAATTATGCTCTTCTAACACAGTTACTCTCAATGTCATACAGCATCTTGCTCTAGCATACAACTCAGCAGTTAACCCTTATGTAGAACATAGAATGGCCAATAAATGCAGGAGTACACACTGTCTCACAATAAAACTTGCTACTGGCAAAAACTACTATGCAGTATAACGAACAAATGCAGAAGGGCATATGAACCTACTACCAACAAAGTCTGACTGGCAATAGCACGATTTACTATTATTTTAATTAACTATCACAAAAATCATGATTTGAATCAGTACTGATTACTATGGGCTTCAGAAATTTGCATATTAAGATACTCTATACAAATGGGCAATACGCTTATTACTTAAAGGAAAAGTTTTCGTGCAGAATAAATGATTATATTGATTGCTATACTTGCTCAGAAAAACACTTTACTTTCATTTATCAAACAAGTTAAGTAGCTTATGGGATCCCTTAAACTGCTATGATTGGAAGAACCATAAACAGTTTTAAATGGTAAAAAAAAAATTAAGAAATTAGCAAATATCTTTAGTAAAAACTTTAAGTATAACGAATAACGAAACATTTATTTCAACAGTTAACACGGAGACTGAACAACTAGTCTCTCATTGGACTCAAAAGTCAAACAGGCTTTGTAAATGAGTGTACTACTTGAAAAACTACTTTAAAACAACATACGCAAAGAAACAAACAATTACAAGTTTACTAACCTATTCAAAGTGAAATAATGTTGCTGTCCTATTATAATTTTCACTTTCAGACAAATATAAGTTCTTTATACTTTTGTCTCCGATTATCTTAGTGTCAGCTTCTTATTTAATGAAAAGCTTTATTTATAAACACACTTTAGGAAACTTTCAAATGAAAAAGATGTACAGAAAACCAATGAAACTGCGCACTACATAAAGTTAATAAGAACTGTAAAATGTTTTACTGCCAAAATTGTCAGTTTAGCGAAAAGAGGAGTTTCGGAATTAATTCATTTGGAAAGGACAATATTAAGGAATTGACTGCTGATAATCACGTATATGAACACTAAATTAGAAGTTCCACAGAAAGTTATTATTCAATAAATAATACCTGGTTCATTGGATGTACATATTTAGATAACATTTCTGCTGAAGGTGGTGGCATTTGTGACAAATTACAGTTGCTGTGAAATTGGCAACCTCCGTTCTTGATGTTAGCCACGCCCTGATATAACCCTTCTCCACGTCTTAAATTTAACCAATCAGGGCCAATAATGATACCATGGTCGATAGGCCACTTTACATTCTAAACGAGGCTGATTTATATGCTCGCAAGCTCTTCTCGCCTCAATTTATGCATCCAAATTAACCACAAAGGCTGCCGCTGACCACTCAGTATCACAGTCAGAACTCGACTATGCCACTCATCACAAAGGAATCAAGCGCCTTGCACGTCAAGTCCACCTTTTCCAGTACCGCCAAACTACTTCCCTAGCGACGGGGGTTTACTGCAGATTTTAGACTTAGATTCCCTACTTATGGGCAGTAAAATATACAGAGTTTTTACAAATTATTACGTTCACAGAGTATTACGTATAAAACCCGAAGTGCAGTTACAATATAATTTCTTAAAACTTCAAAAGTAATTAACATAATTATTACATACTTACACAACCTTACATCTTGACTCCGCAGATACACTAGTGTACAATGCCAGCAGAGAACTCACGCGCAATATACATAAACCCATCGATTATTCGTATTACAAGTGCAGTAACGAATGCTAAGGCTATTAGTGACCTTGTTGCTGCTCGTAAACAGCTATCTTAGATAACAAGACACAATCATAAAACGGAAGCAGTAGCACTTCATGAAAGAAACAGGCCATATTTAGAACACAGGAGAAATGGGTTTAGTCTGCACTTGAGGAAAAAAAGGTCTCCTTAAACAGTCTTCCAGTAAGATTGCTTACTAACAATGACTTAAAATTATAAGGAAAAAGAAACCTGAAAATACTTAATTTTCGGTGTCTTTATGAGATATAATGTTGTATATTACTTCAACAGCTTCAGCAATTTACCACCTACTCCGAAAATAGGCACATTTCAAGAATTATTCGTTAACGTATAACTACTCTGAAGAGCCAAAGAAACTGGTGAACATGCCTAATATCTTGTAGGGTCTCCGCGAGCACGCAGAAGTGCCGTAACACGACGTGGCATAGACCTGATTAATGTCTAAAGTAGTGCTGGAGGGAACTGACACCCTGAATCTTGCAGGGCTGTCCATTAATCCGTAAGAGTACGAAGGGCTGGATATCTCTTCTGAAAAGGACATATGCTCAACAATCTTCATGTCTGGGGAGTTTGGTGGCCAGTGAAAATCTTAAAACTCAGAAGGGTATTCCTAGAGCCACTCTGTAGCAATTCTGGACGTGTGGGGTGTCGCATTGGCCTCCTAGAATTGCCCAAATCCGTCGGAATGCACAATGGACATGAATGGATGCAGGTGATCAGACAGGATGCTTACGTACGTGTCACCTGTCAGAGTCATATCTAGATGTATCAAGGGTCCCATATCTCTCCAACTGCACACGCAACTCACCATTACAGAGCCTCCACCAGCTTGAACAGTCCCTTGCCGACATTCAGGGCCCATGAATTCATGAGGTTGTCTCCATACCCGTACACGTCCGTCCTCTCGATACAATCTGAAACGAGACTCGTCCGTCCAGGCAACATGTTTCCAGCCATCAACAGTCCAAAGTCGGTGTCGACGGGCCATTCGAGGAGTAAAGCTTCGTTTCGTGCAGTCATCAAGTGTACACGAGTAGGCCTTCGGCCCGAAACCCCATATCGATGATGTTTCGTTGAATGGTTTGCACGCTGACAGTTGTTGAAGTCCAGAATTCAAAGCTGCATCAATTTGCGGAAGGGTTCCACTTCTGTCACATTGAACGATTCTCTTCAGTTGTCGTTGGTCCTTTCCTTGCATGATGTTTTTCTGCCTGCAGCCATGTCGGACATTTGATGTTTTCCCGGATTCCTGTTACTCACGGTACACTCTTGAAATGGTTGTATGGGAAAATCCCCCCCCCCCCCCCCCCCCCTTCATCGCTACCTCGGAGAAGCTGTGTCCCACCGCTCGTGCGCCGGCTACACTACTGGCCATTAAAATTGCTACACCAAGTAGAAATGCAGATGATAAACGGGAATTCGTTGGACAAATATATTATACTATAACTGACATGTGATTACATTTTTACGCAATTTGGGTGCATAGATCCTGAGAAATCAGTACCCAGAACAACCACCTCAGGCCGTAATAACGGCCTTGATACGCCTGGGCATTGAGTCAAACAGAGCTTGGATGGCGTGTACAGGTACAGCTGCCCATGCAGCTTCAACACGATACCACATTTCATCAAGACTAGTGACTGGCGTATTGTGACGAGCCAGTTACTCGGCCACCATTGACCAGACGTTTTCAATTGGTGAGAGATCTGGAGAATGTGCTGGCCAGGACAGCAGTCGAACATTTTCTGTACCCAGAAAGGCCCGTACAGGACCTGCAACATGCGGTCGTGCATCATCCTGCTGAAATATAGGGTTTCGCAGGGATCGAATGAAGGGTAGAGCCACGGGTCATCTGAAATGTAACGTCCACTGTTCAAAGTGTCGTCAATGCGAACAAGAGATGACCGAGACGTGTAACCAATGGCACCCCATACCATCACGCTGGGTGATACGCCAGTATGGCGATGACGAATACACGCTTCCAATGTGCCTTCTCCGCGAGTCGCCAAACACGGATGCGACCATCATGATGCTGTAAACAGAACCTGGGGTCATCCGAAAAAATGACGTTTTGCCATTCGTGCACCCAGGTTCGTCGTTGAGTACACCATCGCAGGCGCTCCTGCCTGTGATGCAGCCTCAAGGGTAACCGCAGCCATGGTCTCCGAGCTGATAGTCCATGCTGCTGCAAACGTCGTCGAACTGTTCGTGCAGATGGTTGTTGTCTTGCAAGCGTCCCCATCTGTTGACTCAGGGATCGAGACGTGGCTGCACGATCCGTTACAGCCATGCGGATAAGATGCCTGTCATCTCGACTGCTAGTGATACAAGGCCGTTGGGATCCAGCACGGCGTTGCGTATTACCCTCCTGAACCCACCGATTCCAGATTCTGCTAACAGTCATTGGATCTCGACCAACGCGAGCAGCAATGTCGCGATGCCATAAACCGCAATCGCGATAGGCTACAATCCGACCTTTATCAAGTCGGAAACGTAATGGTACGCATTCCTCCTCCTTACACGAGGCAACCCAACAACGTTTCACCAGGCAACGCCGGTCAACTGCTGTATGTGTATGAGAAATCGGTTGGAAACTTTCCTCATGTCAGCATGTTTTTGGTGTCGCCAAGGGCGCCAACCTTGTGTGAATGCTCTGAAAAGCTAATCATTTGCATATCACAGCATCTTATTCCTGTCGGTTAAATTTCGCGTATGTAGCACGTCATTTTCGTTGTATAGCAATTTTAATGGTCAGTAGAGTATAACACCACGTTCAAAGTTACTTAAATATTGATAACTTGCTACTCTATCAACAGTAACCGATCTAACAACTGCGGCAGTCACTTGTCGTCTTATACAGGCGTTGCCGACCGCAGCGCCGTATTATGGCTGTTTAAATATCTCTGTATCTGAATACGCATGCCTATACCAGTTTCTTTGGCGCTTCAGTGTACAATATGTCTCAGTCACATAAAGTCAGGGATGTGGCCAGTTGCTGAACTCTAGATAAATTAGGAAGTCTTTTAGCACATACTGACAGTACCGCAATGAAGGCCCTCGCACATGGTGCAACGTTTACCCGATCAGGAAAAAACTCCATTGTAACTAACATCATTAACCCCACTATAAATTTGACTCATCAGGCATACTACATTGCCTTACTCAGCTTCTTTATCTACAATACATACCGAATATTACATCGAGAAGTAATGACTTCTAGTTTTATAATCAGACAGGTGCAACTTACGAACTCCCTGACATTATTTGTGCCTTATTAACGAAGGTAGACATACATCAAGAATTAGTACGAAGGTGATGCACATAAAACAAGAAAAATCAATTACAGTAAAACTCTCAAACGATACGAGATGTGAAGAAATGAATGCGTGGATTTTGAACTGAATAATGATATAAAGGTAGTTTCAGGTTTTCAGAGAAATGTAATTCAAAATGAAATCTTAAAGACTACAGGACAACCAGCAAATGGTCATATGCATTGGCTGTAACATTTTGAAGTTTCATTCCACAATGTTGTTTCTACACAAGCGATACATCAGTTCTGGACTGCAGCACCACGTGGATATACATTGTGGAATCACCAAATCCGCCGTTTTACATGCCATTTGCGGTAAGCTGTGTTTGAGAATTAAGCAGCTGGATTAGAATCAATACAGAAATTTTGTGTGGATTTCGATGAGAAAAAATAAGCGTTCGATTACACTGAAACAAACGTATTGGGCATTGTATACAGGCAGCACGCTATGTAGAGAGAGAGAGAGAGAGAGAGAGGGTGGGAGCGAGAACGAATACAGAGAAGAAGAAGAAGAGAGTGAAAAATGCGCTGATTCCTCGCAATCGACAAATACTGTCATCACTAGGGTATAAGGTGCGATAAATACTAACATAACTGTTTCTGAATTCTCTTTCGACATAGTGTTGAGTGAAGAGGAAGAAGAAGAAGAAAAAGGAGAAAATGATGATGAGTTACATAATGAATGTGAGAGGAAAACGTCTATTTGACGACGCTATTACTCGCTTCGAATATCACAATTACAAAACATTTCATCAACCAGTTTTCGCTCACAGCGTTTTGAGAATTCGATACAAAATAGACACACCTACCTACTGTCATGTACTGTCATGCGAGAGTCGTCTGTATATTTAAGGATCACTTTCCTCTGACTCAGGAGTGCAGAAAGCTTCTCACATCTACTTAAAGAAAAATTGTGCAATTCACTTCTTTTCGGAAATTCAGTAACGCTTTTAAACAACAAATTAAGGGCCATGCACGTACTCTGAGAATTTCAATGCTAATGAAAGGATATGCATTTTCTTTTACGCCAAACATTGAAGAATGCTAGCAACAACGTTGTTGTTGATAATGGGCGCTTCAGCTTCGGCATTCTGCTCTGGTTGGTAGCTGGGTTTGCAGAGGATTATCGGAAGATTGTTTTAAACGCTCATCTTAAACTTGTTATGATTCTCAACAAACATGACACTAAATGTATTATCTCAGATAAAGCAAACACAATGTCGAATATCGTGCTGGAAAAATAATCTAGAAGTAAATGGCAAAAATACGGGTGTCCCAGGAAGGCCAATAACATTAAGCCACATCTTAAAAAAATGGTAAATTAAACTGAACGTGCTGGACCATAAGCGTGGCAATTTAAATTCAGTATAGCTTACGGAATTGAAAAATATGTAATATTACCTTCTCACTATTCCCAAACAATATGATAACATTATATCTGATTATTCATGATTTTGTTATAGAAATGACGCCTTCAGCCAATTAGATAACTGTTATATTGGAGATTTAATGCTATAAGAAACGTTGTACGTCTGAAAGTAACGTTTAAGTCTCGCAGTTTCTGGAAAGCAGACGCTCACTTCTAAATTAAGAAGCATAACCGTAAGAAACGTCACAATCAGGTAATCGGAAGTGCGACCATCTTGGATCTTTAGAGTTATAACAAGCTTTGATAGCCACAACTTATCAGCAATCTCAGGTAGTGGAAAACCTCGTCTCCATTCTCAGTCGTGTGCACACTTCATGATGCAGACATTTTAATCAAGGTAAGGGAAACTTCTCTCACGCTTAATAAGAGAGTTTGAGTTTTGGTAGCATTTACCAGCAACGCATACACCGTTCTCTTTGATTTCCAAGGATTCCACACAGCAATCGGGTTTTTCCCAAGAAAGTTGCATTTCGGATTTTGGTTAGTGCTCGTATTAGTGTAACTGCATCTGGCGATTTCATCCTACATTGCTCACTGTCCTGCTATGAGCTGGATATAACTTCAAAAAAATGCTTACTGGAAAATCACCACCATCACAGTATTAGGTCAGCTGTTGTGTCATTGGAGACGGCAATGAATGATTTAAGCTCACCTGAAACGCTGCGGGCGTGTGTCTGTCTTCGTAAGGGTTTGAATAAAGAGAATTGATGAAGGTTTTTTTTTTCAGAATATGACGTGCATAATACAGAGTATAGGGCTGCCACTCAGTTCCTCCACTCCGATTGAAAATGTGTTTTGACAAATATGAAGTGGCGACTGATAATGTAAATGTTAGGTCGTTGGATCAGTGGTGGCGCGATTGTCACTTGTGAAATGTCCAGTTTGGTACCAATGGTTGAAATGGACCTTGTTACTGAGTAACGAAACAAGTATGATGTTTTAGACGGCAGTCACCGAAGTGGACATTGTTGTTGAGCAATAAACGAAATATAACGTTTTTTTATAAATATTATTTTATCTAGAGTCTATTTTGTTCGAATTTTTTCTCTCTCCCTCTGTAACACATTATATAAAGAAATAATTTATTGTTCATACTTCACTGCGAAAGGTCTTGCTCTTCTTGCTTCATTGTAATCGCTAAGCAAGTTTAAATAGCCGAAGAACTGAAATGTTGTAGACAGAAAGTTTAGCGATGAGAGTGGTTCACACGAAGGGAATTGATTACCTTCATCTAGCTGATTTCATTGACCAGACTGCATAATCCCAATAAAATTTAGGCTATAAATAGCTATTAAGAGCAACGCAACTGATGTGTACTTCAGATACGCAAGGGTGATTTATCTGAAGATTGAAACAGGTACTGAGGTTGCAGACGCACCTAAAAAAGAATATACAGAGAAAGTAATGGGATTCTGAATCATTTACGAATATTCTTAGGTAAGAAATTTTACAAAACTCGTTTGAAGAAGCTAATGATCCAGTCATAGAGCGCTTCAGTAGAACTCTTACAGGTAAGACGGTAAAACATCTCACTGCTCAGCCTTCTTCCAAATGCACTGATATCGTGAAAGGTGTAGTAAGTCAGTATAATCACACAAGACGTAGAACTATTAATATGAGATCTGTTGATGCAAAGATAATAGCCTTTCGTCTTCTGTGTTTATCAAGATTACAGATCTGTGGAAAGCTAATTTCAAAAATCAGTGATATTATTACTTATTAGAATTAGAACGTAAAATAACTTTCAAGAAAGGCTTGATAGGCCTACCAATATATATATATATATATATATATATATATATATATATATATATATATCTTTTCTGTACTTCTGTGTTGTAGAAACCTCCTGCCACAGCGTGCAACTTGTAACCTTCCAGTATATATAGGTTACAAGTTGCACGCTGTGGCAGGAGGTTTCTACAACACAGAAGTACAGAAAAGCAGATACCTTACCCCATATCTGGATGAAAAAATCATGCATAGAAAAGGAAACAAAACTTTGACTTGGTTTTGATAAAAGACAGAATTCCGGAGTTACTCTGTGAGAGAGAGCATGATGTGTGTCATCATGTGTGATTTTATACACACAGATATATTTCTTTCTTGGTGCCTTTGTCCCACTTCAGCGCAGTGTCAGCCTGGTTACTATTGAGTTGGCAGTGTTAGTCACAGGGGTTGGCCGGATGCCCTTGCTGCTGGCACTCCGAACCTCCCAGGATGGAATTAGTGTACCCCAGCTGTCTGTGTCTAGTGTAAGGCATGTAATAGAGTGAACGTTTTCAAATGCCTGCGAGTTGTGTAACTGAGGCGGAACTTGGGGACCAGCCCAGTATTCACCTAGTGGGATGTGGGAAACCGCCCAAAAACCACATCGAGGCTCGCTGGCATAGTGGCCTTCGTCGTTAATCCGCCGGACAGATTCGATCCGGGGCTAGAATGCCTATGCGAGTCCAGGAAGCAGTGCATTAGCGCTCTCAGATGCCTTGGAGGGTGTCTCACTCACACACACACCACTTAATGACGCCATTTTTAGCAGTTGCACATATACATATTTACAAATAATTGTACTGGTTCAGACTGAATGTCTGTCAGATGCATATCGATTGCCTGTTTCATCGGTAGTTTGCATTTCACAGCAATGTGACATCATTGAGAAGATGGTGTTACTATTAAAGTCAAGATTATGATGTCATTGATAAGTGGCACGTGGCATTGCACAAATAAAGGAGGGCGTGGCTTGTGAGATCATGTGTTCAACATCAGTGACCATATGTGACTTGATGAGGGGTCAAGATCGTTCAAAATGACCCTGAAGCAACTTTCTTATGCTACAACCTGTGGGCGGAAGGATTCTCAGATCTGTCCCTGATAGAACACTTGTGGAAGTACCTCAGATAAACTTCATCCCAGGGTAAGTATCCAGGATGTCAAGCACCATTAACCACACTTGTGAGCCAATTTGTCTCAGAAGAGGATATAACGGTTTTATGACAAACTTTCTGCAGAATCGGTGCATGCAACCAGACCACAGCAGGTAGAACGTCGTACTGCCAGATTATGTTTAAATTTTACTATGTTATGAAATCTCTGAAATGATGTCACGAAGCCTCTCAGCCAGAGAAGTATCATTTCTTTATTTTCTTTTTATTTCTTTATTTTTCGTGGGCCTGCAGAGTTTTATATGCCTTGCAAGGACATTAAATATTGAAAATCCAATTACACTGCTATAATGTTTTTGTTGATCTGCTCTGATTGCTATGAGCTCATTTCGAGCCCCATGGTGGTTTTCAAGCTGTACCCTTAGCACATCATTATTGTTGGTGCTGTAGAAATGTTAATATAGGTACAGATGTCAAAAGAAGCTTCGAAACACAAAATAATAATAATAATGATAATAAAAAATAAAAGACCATCTCAAAAAAATAGCGTGCAGTTCCTTCATAAATTGAAGGTTAATGCATCTCAATCTATATTAACATTTCATCAGCTCCAACAATAACGATGTGCTGAGAGCGATACCTTTTTTACTTGGCAGGCAATGTATTTCAAGTGAATCACCTGTGGAGTGTTGTTTGTGTTACAAACACTGTTGAGGGAAATGACAGGATCTGAGTTGTTCATTTGCAAGCATGGCAGCCACGTCAAGAATTCCAGGCAGCACTATACAGAACAGCTCCCCTCGCCCCCCACCGTTGCCTCTTGGCCCTGGCGCCTCGTCCCTCGCACCTTGCCCCTCACTCCTCACCCCACACACTCACCCCTCACCCCACACCCCTCGCCCCGCGCCGCGCTTAATGAAGGCCCAACACCCGCCAGGACGTGGCCAGGACGTCTGTTGTTCTTTCCTGTTAGTCCGGCCGCGCCGCACCGCCTCTTAGGTGCTTGCTCGAGGGCCGGCCTGTCCACACCAACACACTTGCACCCTGGCCAGCTGTCCTTCTGGCGCCTCGTTTGCCATCCAGGACACCGTGGGACGAGCTCTGTTATGATGGTAAACGAGAAAGCAATCGTAAGTCTCTGTTTGGCCCCAAGAGTCTGAAAAGCACTGAAAGCACTGAAAAAATGGCGTGAAATATCTAACACAAGTCTTGAATCGGCAGACCTACGTATCAGTGTACTAAGATACTCATGAAACTTACTTTTAGGCTCTAACCAACAATGTACACAACTTAAAGACGAAAGTATGTCTCACTTGATGTGTTGCTGCCACGTAACAAAGCTCGATGAAACTTGGACCACATACAGAAATAACTGCTATACCCTAGTTCAGATGGTAAAAAAAAGAAGTATGCAATGAGACTAAAAAAATTACACTTTTGTTCAGAGACAATAGCTGAAACGTCCCCTCAGAAAAATTTATGAATTACTGTGCTGATAAACCTCTTACATTATTTGATCTTCAAACAGCTGAGCAGAACTGAACGTACTCAGACTTTTCTCTCTTTACTTATTCTGATCAACACTAAACTGACACACAATATTTTTAGCGCAACGCAATCTGACTTTCAGTAATCTCTACAAAAGAATGGCCCTGACTAACAATAACCTACACCTTTCGTGAATCACTTACCTCACAAAAATCTTCGTTACTCGAACTACTGCAATACAGCGAGCGCCAATACTGCCAGCTAAATAAAAGATTCTAACTACTGAAGGCACTAACTACTGATAGGCATAGTTAGCAAATGAAAGATTTCGATAGAAGCAAACAATGTATTTACCTTAATAGTGTTCAAAATTCATAATATATATATATATATCAGTTCATGACATCCAGTCTTACAAATTTACTGTCTCTGATGGACACACGTCCAGATCATCCGCTCTCAAAACTCCGCCATCTCTCTCCCCACATTCACCACTGCCAGCGGCTCACCTCCAACTGCGCAACGCTACGCGCTGTTAACAGCCAACTGCCCAACATTACAATAGCAAATTCCAACAATGCAAACCAGCCACAGACTTCACACATCACAGCCAGTGATTTTCATACAGAGCGCTACGTGGCGTTTGCAACATAAAAACCTAAACAGCCTACTTACATAGCTACAACAAAGTCACCGCGATTTTTTATGGCCTCCTTGACATGGTAAAAGATGGAACATGGCTCTTAAAAAGATATGTGATCACCAAGGATCGCAGTGCCCTGCAATGTTCTGCCATGCTGTCCAGAAGACTTGTATGGAGTTTCGTTGGTAGGGCGTTCCATTCCTCGATGAGCGCAACTGACGGCTGCTGGGTGGTCGTCGGTGAATGTGGGCGTGGTGCAGTACATCTCCCCAGGGTATCCCATAAGTAGTTGATGGGATATAGGTTGACAGAACAAGCAGGGCACTTAATTTGCCGAATATTGTCTCGTTCCAAGAGCTCCTCGACTTTTTCGGTGCAGTCGTTGCAATATCATCCATAAAAGAGAAGTCAGGGCTGAATGCACCCCTGGAAAGATACACATGGCGACGGACTACAGTGTCAGAATTATGTTAACAGGTGAGTGTACCCTGCTCGAAGATTTGTAGGTCAGTATACTCTTGCAATATTATGCCGTCCCACACGATAACATCTCTCTCACCAAACCGATTGTTTTCGACAGTGTTCCTGGGTACATTACTTGTTCTCAAATCTCGCTACACGTGCAGAATCAGTACTCAGACTGAATCTGTTCTCATCAAAGAACAGAATGTGACAGCACTCTTCATTGTTCCGGTCCCTGCACTCTTGGCACCATTGCTGCCGATGTGCGCTTGTCAGTGGAACACAGTGTACTGGTCGTCAGGCGAGACCTCCCCCACACAAACACCGTTCCACTCTGAAGCGAGAGACTGGGTACCTTGCAGTCGTCTTAATTGTCGTTCCAACTGCACCCACTGTTTGTCGGTCCCTTCTTGCCTGTTGCATAATGTAGCATCATCTGCAGCTGTAGGTGAACATGGTCGACCACCTCCTACCGTTGGACAGGGGTGCCTGTCGTAGTGAACGCCCTCCTCCCCCCCCCCCCTCCATTCACGATAATGCTGGGCTATACTCTCCACACCTCGTCGTTCCCCTATTCACCCTATCATTCTTCTGCATGTGAAGTCACCCACATGTTGTCTCCAGGTCATGTTGTAACAAAGAGCACACCTCAGGTCCTCGTAACTGCTCGCTTATTGACAGACACTGTCTTCTCTCAGTCCTTCCATTCGGCGCTATAGCCACACAGACACACCGCCATGTCGCCATGTGACATCCCGCTTTCTGCCTACGACTTTGTGACCTCTGACAACATGCATTCACACTATCACCTATACCCAAGTAGTTTTTCTGGGTGGTTATAGTTAAAGTGCAGCTATTCATGGACATCCAATGTGGACTGTAATTATCGTATGGCAGAGAAACTTGGCAGATATACTAATGTTTTAATACAGAACCTACCTGTGCTGGAAGACAAATTTTGTGTCATCTCGTTGTCACTATAGGCTTGTACCATGGGAAGCAAGGAGAGGATGCTGTTTGGTGGCTAATATCCACATCAATAACATGAACTGCTTGCATGTATTAACAGGGTCCTTTATTCATGAGAACAAGAACTTACTTAACTTAAGAAAGTCCAGGTGTTGTGGTACAAGCTCTTCTGTAATAGTCCATGTTAGCCTCTTTTTTTTTCTTTTTTTTTTTTTTCTTTTGGTCATCAGTCTACTGACTGGTTTGATGCGGCCCGCCACGAATTCCTTTCCTGTGCTAACCTCTTCATCTCAGAGTAGCACTTGCAACCTACGTCCTGAATTATTTGCTTGACGTATTCCAATCTCTGTCTTCCTCTACAATTTTTGCCCTCTACAGCTCCCTCATGTCTTAGCAGATGTCCTATCAGCCTGTCCCTTCTCCTTATCAGTGTTTTCCACATATTCCTTTCCTCTCCGATTCTGCGTAGAACCTCCTCATTCCTTACCTTATCAGTACACCTAATTTTCAACATTCGTCTATAGCACCACATCTCAAATGCTTCGATTCTCTTCTGTTCCGGTTTTACCACAGTCCATGTTTCACTACCATACAATGCTGTACTCCAGACGTACATCCTCAGAAATTTCTTCCTCAAATTAAGGCCGGTATTTGATATTAGTAGACTTCTCTTGGCCAGAAATGCCTTTTTTGCCATAGCGAGTCTGCTTTTGATGTCCTCCTTGCTCCGTCCGTCATTGGTTATTTTACTGCCTAGGTAGCAGAATTCCTTAACTTCAACGACTTCGTGACCATCAATCCTGATGTTAAGTTTCTCGCTGTTCTCATTTCTACTACTTCACATTACCTTCGTCTTTCTCCGATTTACTCTCAAACCATACTGTGTACTCATTAGACTGTTCATTCCGTTCAGCAAATCATTTAATTCTTCTTCACTTTCACTCAGGATAGCAATGTCATCAGAGAATCGTATCATTGATATCCTTTCACCTTGTATTTTAATTCCACTCCTGAACCTTTCTTTTATTTCCATCATTGCTTCCTCGATGTACAGATTGAAGAGAACGGGCGAAAGGCTACAGCCTTGTCTTACACCCTTCTTAATACGAGCACTTCGTTCTTGATCGTCCACTCTTATTATTCCCTCTTGGTTGTTGTACATATTGTATATGACCCGTCTCTCCCTATAGCTTACCCCTACTTTTTTCAGAATCTCGAACAGCTTGCACCATTTTATATTGTCGAACGCTTTTTCCAGGTCGACAAATCCTATGAAAGTGTCTTGATTTTTCTTTAGCCTTGCTTCCATTATTAGCCGTAACGTCAGAATTGCCTCTATCGTCCCTTTACTTTTCCTAAAGCCAAACTGACCGTCACCTAGCGCATTCTCAATTTTCTCTTCCATTCTTCTGTATATTATTCTTGTAAGCAGCTTCGGTGCATGAGCTGTTAAGCTGATTGTGCGATAATTCTCGCACTTGTCAGCTCTTGCCGTCTTCGGAATTGTGTGGATAATGCTTTTCCGAAAGTCAGATGGTATGTCGCCAGACTCATATATTCTACACACCAACGTGAATAGTCGTTTTGTTGCCACTTCCCCCAATGATTTTAGAAATTCTGATGGAATGTTATCTATCCCTTCTGCCTTATTTGACCGTAAGTCCTCCAAACCTCTTTTAAATTCCGATTCTAATACTGGATCCCCTATATCTTCTAAATCGACTCCTGTTTCTTCTTCTATCACATCACACAAATCTTCACCCTCATAGAGGCTTTCAATGTATTCTTTCCACCTATCTGCTCTCTCCTCTGCATTTAACAGTGGAATTCCCGTTGCACTCTTAATGTTACCACCGCTGCTTTTAATGTCACCAAAGGTTGTTTTGACTTCCTTGTATGCTGAGTCTGTCCTTCCGACAATCATATCTTTTTCGATGTCTTCACATTTTTCCTGCAGCCGTTTCGTCTTAGCTTCCCTGCACTTCCTATTTATTTCATTCCTCAGCGACTTGTATTTCTGTATTCCTGATTTTCCCGGAACATGTTTGTACTTCCTCCTTTCATCAATCAACTGAAGTATTTCTTCTGTTACCCATGATTTCTTCGTAGCTACCTTCTTTGTACCTATGTTTTCCTTCCCAACTTCTGTGATGACCCTTTTTAGAGATGTCCATTCCTCTTCAACTGTACTGCCTACTGCGCTACTCCTTATTGCTGTATCTATAGCGTTAGAGAACTTCAAACGTATCTCGTCATTCCTTAGTACTTCCGTATCCCACTTCTTCGCGTATTGATTCTTCCTGACTAATGTTTTGAACTTCAGCCTACTCTTCATCACTACTATATTGTGATCTGAGTCTATATCTGCTCCTGGGTACGACTTACAATCCAGTATCTGATTTCGGAATCTCTGTTTGACCATGATGTAATCTAATTGAAATCTTCCCGTATCTCCCGGCCTTTTCCAAGTATACCTCCTCCTCTTGTGATTCTTGAACAGGGTATTCGCTATTACTAGCTGAAACTTGTTACAGAACTCAATTAGTCTTTCTCCTCTTTCATTCCTCGTCCCAAGCCCATATTCTCCTGTAACCTTTTCTTCTACTCATTCCCCAACAACTCCTTTCCAGTCGCCCATGACTATTAGATTTTCGTCCCCCTTTACATACTGCATTACCCTTTCAATATCCTCATACACTTTCTCTATCTGTTCATCTTCAGCTTGCGACGTCGGCATGTATACCTGAACTATCGTTGTCGGTGTTGGTCTGCTGTCGATTCTGATTAGAACAACCCGGTCACTGAACTGTTCACAGTAACACACCCTCTGCCCTACCTTGCTATTCATAACGAATCCTACACCTGTTATACCATTTTCTGCTGTTGTTGATATTACCCGATACTCATCTGACCAAAACTCCTTATCTTCCTTCCACTTCACTTCACTGACCCCTACTATATCTAGATTGAGCCTTTGCGTTTCCCTTTTCAGATTTTCTAGTTTCCTTACCACGTTCAAGGTTCTGACGTTCCACGCCCAGACTCGTAGAACGTTATCCTTTCGTTGATTATTCAATCTTTTTCTAATGGTAACCTCCCCCTTGGCAGTCCCCTCCCGGAGATCCGAATGGGGGACTATTCCGGAATCTTTTGCGAATGGAGAGATCATCATGACACTTCTTCAATTACAGGCCACATGTCCTGTGGATACACGTTACGTGTCTTTAATGCAGTGGTTTCCATTGCCTTCTGCATCCTCATGTCGTTGATCATTGCTGATTCTTCCGCCTTTAGGGGCAATTTCCCACCCCTAGGACAAGAGAGTGCCCTGAACCTCTATCCGCTCCTCCGCCCTCTTTGACAAGGCCGTTGGCAGAATAAGGCTGACTTCTTATGCTGGAAGTCTTCGGCCGCCAATGCTGATTATTTATCAAAATTTAGGCACTGGCGGGGATCGAACCCGGGACCGAAGACGTTTTGATTATGAATCAAAGACGCTACCCCTAGACCACGGCTGGTGAAGTACACAGCCCACTATTCACACTACTCTGGTCTCAGTGTTGTTTGGTGGCTAATATCCACTTCTGTAACATGAACTGCATGCATGTATTAACAGGGTCCTTTCTTCATGAGAACAAAAAGTTACTTAACTTAAGGAAGTCCAGGTGTTGTGGTACAAGCTCTTCTTCACGGCTGGTGAAGTACACACGCTGCTATGCACACTACTCTGGTCTCTATGTGCTGCCTGAGACAGAGACTCTGATTGCGATTGTGATGGTCTGTGACTGCAAGTGACTCCACTCAGTGACTCACTGGATGTCGGACTCGGGTCCTGAGGTCAACTTTGGCGGTGTAAATAGTGACAGTCGGGAGGGCGTTGTTGGTGCTTTTCTTGCAAGTTTGTCTTTGGGCCCTCTCCTGATAGGCTCGTTGTTTGTGCCTGGTGTGCTTTCGACAGCTTACTCCAGCGCACAAGTTAGTTCGAACTATGAGTACGTGGAGGAAATCTCGCGCGTACACTGTTTGTATGACGGTACGACATCCACTCTGTCATTTGTCCATCCATAACGTGGGTAAACAGTATGGCTGTCGAGAATAGACGCCATGTGCTTTTAGTGAAGTTGTTTTATCTGAATGGTTTCAATTACTGTGCTGCATACAGCAGCTGGATTCTGCATCCTCGTGCAGTGTAACAAGAATGGTGCATCCCATGATCAACAAGACGGAAAGTTTTGTGGTCTACTTTGCATTGGTACCAGACAAGATCCAGGTAGTGCAGCAACTGAAACCCTCATGATTTGCAGCGACGTTCTGAATTTGATTTCTGGCACAGTTGGAAGCTGATAATATGTGGCCAGACAATATTCTATAGAGGGGCAAGGCACATTTTACACTTCAGGACGCAGTGAATAGACAAAACCACGGGTTGTGCACTCGTCACGCATGACTGTGTTTGGTATATACACAAGCACTGTTTTTCTCGATCCGTTCTTCTTTTAAGAGAATACGTCCTTAGGGCCTGTACGGTGCACTGTGACGTCTGCACATTATTGAGACCTCCTTTTACAGCATGTGACTACTGCTTTGGAAGAGCGCAGCTGTGTGGAAACCATTATTTTTATGCAAGCTAGGGCAACACCTCGTATCATCCTCACCGTGAAAGATCTACTTAATGCAATCTTCCACAAATGTATTATCGCCAGATGTTTTCCAGACGCATGGTGCGCAAGATCACCTGATCTGAATTCATGTGACTTTTCTAAGAGAACTCGTTTACCAGGGACATTTTCGCACTCTAACTGAACCGAAGGTCAGTATACAGGTGCACATTCCCCAGATTTTATTGGAACTGCTGCGAGAAACTGTTGATCATGTCGTTTTATGGATGCAGCATCTCGTCGACGTCTCCGGTACTCGTATTGAACAAATCGTGTAAGTGGCGGTTAATAATAAGATGAAAATTACGCTTTCCTCATTTTTTTGACCTTTTCCGCCCACATCCCGTTCCTAGTCCGTTACATATACAATCATTTCTATATGTCTTTCTTCCATTCATAGCGCCAGATTTGCATGCGGTGGCCAAAATTGGAACTAAAGTTTTTTCCACCGTAAATCGGTTCTACCTCAGCGCATTAGAATATCTACCAAGTTTTGCTGCTATACGATAATTACAGCCCATACTGGACCTCTGTGAGTAGCTGCTCTCCCATTATAACCACCCGGTATGTTGGTTTACTTTATGCATCATGTCCTTAAGCTTTGCACATCAATGTACTAAAATTCACTTCGGATGCATAGTCCGGTACAAAATACAGCACGAAGCCCAGCTGCAGCGACAAAATTTCGGACGTTGTTCACGGACGTTATGTGACTCTTTTGGTACAGTGGGAAAGTAGTCGAAACTATTGATATGTGGTTGTAGATGAAAATGCTGAAACTGAAATGATCTGGCAAAATAACTGCTCAGGAAGACAACGTGTGGGGAAAAAGAGACTTGGAATGTTGGATGACAATTTCTCTTCATCCTTTGTTGTACCCAGTACTTTCCCTATTTTCTCCTTCATATGCCCCCCCATGTTGTCGTTTCCTTCTTTCTGCCCGTGTTGTTCCTGATTTCTTATTTATTATGGCTGGAAGGCCTTTACTATTTTATTCTGAAACATTCCTATTATTTCTGATTCTTTGGTGTTGTTTCTTTTCAGTTTTATTCTTATTTCTGTTACCTTGCTACTGTTGATTTCCTGTTTCAGAAATAGAGAAATATTTTTTTTTCTACATCTACATCTACATCTACATCTACATGACTACTCTGCAATTCACATTTAAGTGCTTGGCAGAGGGTTGGTCGAACCACATTCATACTATCTCTCTACCATTCCACTCCCGAACAGCGCGGGAAAAACGAACACCTAAACCTTTCTGTTCGAGCTCTGATTTCTCTTATTTTATTTTGATGATCATTCCTACCTATGTAGGTTGGGCTCAACAAAGTATTTTCGCATTCGGAAGAAAAAGTTGGTGACTAAAATTTCGTAAATACACTCCTGGAAATGGAAAAAAGAACACATTGACACCGGTGTGTCAGACTCACCATACTTGCTCCGGACACTGCGAGAGGGCTGTACAAGCAATGATCACACGCACGGCACAGCGGACACACCAGGAACCGCGGTGTTGGCCGTCGAATGGCGCTAGCTGCGCAGCATTTGTGCACCGCCGCCGTCAGTGTCAGCCAGTTTGCCGTGGCATACGGAGCTCCATCGCAGTCTTTAACACTGGTAGCATGCCGCGACAGCGTGGACGTGAACCGTATGTGCAGTTGACGGACTTTGAGCGAGGGCGTATAGTGGGCATGCGGGAGGCCGGGTGGACGTACCGCCGAATTGCTCAACACGTGGGGCGTGAGGTCTCCACAGTACATCGATGTTGTCGCCAGTGGTCGGCGGAAGGTGCACGTGCCCGTCGACCTGGGACTGGACCGCAGCGACGCACGGATGCACGCCAAGACCGTAGGATCCTACGCAGTGCCGTAGGGGACCGCACCGCCACTTCCCAGCAAATTAGGGACACTGTTGCTCCTGGGGTATCGGCGAGGACCATTCGCAACCGTCTCCATGAAGCTGGGCTACGGTCCCGCACACCGTTAGGCCGTCTTCCGCTCACGCCCCAACATCGTGCAGCCCGCCTCCAGTGGTGTCGCGACAGGCGTGAATGGAGGGACGAATGGAGACGTGTCGTCTTCAGCGATGAGAGTCGCTTCTGCCTTGGTGCCAATGATGGTCGTATGCGTGTTTGGCGCCGTGCAGGTGAGCGCCACAATCAGGACTGCATACGACCGAGGCACACAGGGCCAACACCCGGCATCATGGTGTGGGGAGCGATCTCCTACACTGGCCGTCCACCACTGGTGATCGTCGAGGGGACACTGAATAGTGCACGGTACATCCAAACCGTCATCGAACCCATCGTTCTACCATTCCTAGACCGGCAAGGGAACTTGCTGTTCCAACAGGACAATGCACGTCCGCATGTATCCCGTGCCACCCAACGTGCTCTAGAAGGTGTAAGTCAACTACCCTGGCCAGCAAGATCCCCGGATCTGTCCCCCATTGAGCATGTTTGGGACTGGATGAAGCGTCGTCTCACGCGGTCTGCACGTCCAGCACGATCGCTGGTCCAACTGAGGCGCCAGGTGGAAATGGCATGGCAAGCCGTTCACAGGACTACATCCAGCATCTCTACGATCGTCTCCATGGGAGAATAGCAGCCTGCATTGCTGCGAAAGGTGGATATACACTGTACTAGTGCCGACATTGTGCATGCTCTGTTGCCTGTGTCTATGTGCCTGTGGTTCTGTCAGTGTGATCATGTGATGTATGTGACCCCAGGAATGTGTCAATAAAGTTTCCCCTTCCTGGGACAATGAATTCACGGTGTTCTTATTTCAATTTCCAGGAGTGTAGATCTCGCCGCGACGAAAAACGTCTTTGGTGTAATGACTTCCATCCGAATTCGCGTATCATTTCTGCCACACTCTCTCCCCTACTACGTGATAATACAAAACGAGCTGCCCTTTTCTGCACCCTTTCGATGTCCTCCGTCGATCCCACCTGGTAAGGATCCCACACCGCGCAGCAATATTGTAACAGAGGACGAACGAGTGTAGTGTAAGCTGTCTCTTTAGTGGACTTGTTGCATCTTCTAAGTGTCCTGCCAATGAAACGCAACCTTTGGCTCGCCTTCCCCACAATATTATCTGTGTGGTCTTTCCAACTGAAGTTGTTCGTAATTTTAATACCAAGGTACTTAGTTGAATTGACAGCCTTGAGAATTGTACTACTTATCGAGTAATCGAATTCCAACGGATTTCTTTTGGAACTCATGTGGATCACCTCACACTTTTCGTTATTTAGCGTGAACTGCCACCTGCCACACCATACAGCAATCTTTTCTAAATCGCTTTGCAACTGATACTGGTCTTCGGATGACCTTACTAGACGGTAAATTACAGCATCATCTGCGAACAACCTAAGAGAACTGGTCAGATTGTCACCCAGGCCATTTTTATAGATCAGGAACAGCAGAGGTCCCAGGACGCTTCCCTGTGGAACACCTGATATCACTTCAGTTTTACTCGATGATTTGCCGTCTATTACTACGAACTGCGATCTTCCTGACAGGAAATCACGAATCCAGTCGCACAACTGAGACGATACCCCATAGGCCTGCAGCTTGATTAGAAGTCGCTTGTGAGGAACGGTGTCAAAAGCTTTCCGGAAATCTAGAAATACGGAATCAACTTTAGATCCCCTGTCGATAGCGGCCATTACTTCGTGCGAATAAAGAGCTAGCTGCGTTGCACAAGAACGATGTTTTCTGAAACCATGCTGATTACGTATCAATAGATCATTCCCTTCGAGGTGATTCATAATGTTTGAATACAGTATATGCTCCAAAACCCTACTGCAAACCGACGTCAATGATATAGGTCTGTAGTTAGATGGATTACTCCTACTACCCTTCTTAAACACTGGTGCGACCTGTGCAATTTTCCAATCTGTAGGTACAGATCTATCGGTGAGCGAGCGGTTGTATATGAGTGCTAAGTAGGGAGCTATTGTATCAGCGTAATCTGAAAGGAACCTAATCGGTATACAATCTGGACCTGAAGACTTGACCGTATCAAGCGATTTGAGTTGCTTCGCAACCACTAAGGTATCTACTTCTAAGAAACTCATGCTAGCAGCTGTTCGTGTTTCAAATTCATGAATATTCCAATCATCTTCCCTGGTGAAGGAATTTAGGAAAACTGCGTTCAATAACTCCGCTTTAGCGGCACAGTCATCGGTAACAGTACCATCGGCACTGCGCAGCGAAGGTATTGACTGCGTCTTGCCGCTTGTGTACTTTACATACGACCAGAATTTCTTCGGATTTTCTACCAAATTAGCCTGTTCTCATTCATTCCTTAGAGGTATCCAAACAATATTAGGTTTCACCTTTTGTTATTGCTCATGGTAACAAGTTCATTGTTAACAAATCCGCCACAGCTGTAAAAGGCTTTTATTAAATAAAACCGCTATACTCCTCCATGTTTTCGGAATCTTACCACATCGTCAGACGTATTTGAAATATAGCAAGAGTAGGAAGTTATGCTTCTGTTATTTTATGTTTATTTTGGAAGACCGCATCACTATTTCTAATTTTCCTACTATCTACACCCCCGAACTGTACCCACCCTGTCTCTAATAATTCGTCTTTCAAGTACATTCTGTCCATCATACAGTTCATCATTAAGCGTTCACGTCCATATAAGCATTACTGTCATACCACTGTGGTGTAACGCATAGTTTTGTATTTCTAGTGATGAATTTGTAGATATTTTATTCAGACTACATGCCCTTACCATTTCACTGTCTCTAAAAACAGTCATATTATCTATGACACATTTTGTTAGGAAATCGATACACATTATACACCGTCCAGTCACATTACTGTGACCACCTGTCATAAGCCTGAACAACCAGCTTTCGCAGAGAGGACCGCTGCGGGCCCTGTAGGAAGAGGGACAGTGAGGTTCTGCAAGGTACAGACAGGGATTTGCAGCCATGCCGATTCCAGTGCAGTGGCGAGCTGCGCTACATTTCTTGCATGAGGACCCAAGGCGTGTAAAACCTAATCTAGGTGAACCCACAGGTTCTCGATTGGGTTTAAGTCCGGGGAGTTTGGTGGCGAGGGGAGTAAGGTAAAGTTATCCTGGTGTTCTTCGAGCCACGCATGTACACTGCGAGTGGTGTGGCATGTCGGAATGTTCTGCTGGTAGACGTCATCGTGCCCAGAAAAGACAAACTGTATGTAGTTGGACATGGTCCCAACATGTAGATGGATACTTGTGTTGATCTATTGAGTCTTTCAGAATGATGAGATCACCTTCCGACGGATATTCCAGGGCGTTTGCTATCAGACGTTTCACGCCGTACACGCCAACGATCATCTGTCCAATGGAGCATAGAACGTGATTCACCTGAAAAGACCACCTGTCGCCACTCAGTGAACGTCCGTTTCTTTGTCGCCGATGAATAACAGTCACTTAGGTGCATGAACCAGACACTTGCTGCAGAGACCCAAATGCTGCTGAACGTTGAGGAAACACTGTTGGTAGCCCCTTGGTTCATTTGGGTGGTCAGTTGGTCAACTGTTGCATGTGTATTCGCCCGCACACATCACCGCAGCCGTCGTTCGTCCCTGTCATCTATGGCCCGTGGTGCACTTCTGTTGCCTCTGTGCTGATTTTGGATTGCGCCATTTTGCCATCCAAGATATACTTCAACGCCGGTGGCACACGACCAGTTTACAAACTTAGCTGTTTCAGAAAAGAACCCATCCTTGGCCGGAAAGGCCATGATCATCTCCTTTTGGACGTCAGATGAATCGCTCCCATTCCGCACTACAACAACGACTGCACTTTTTTCTGCGTCCCACCGCCACGTTTAATGTACCCCACACTGCTGGTGCTGCTACTTACCGTCTGTGACTGGTAACTGCACGTTGACACCGTACATAGGCAGTGGTCACATTAATGTGACTGGACCGTGTAAAAGTAGATCTATGCACGTATGTGTGTTCCACGTCTCTTCCAAAACAATTGAATCGATTTCGGTGAAACGTGGTGCACATATAACTTACTGTCTGGAAATAACCACTATGGGGATAAGAACCACCTCCTTCTCTAAGGGGTGCGCGTGGGGGTGAAAATGTACCGTAACTCGAGAAGCACAAAAGGCCAGACCATATTTATCTAGCATTTGAGAGTGAGACCATCTAGTGAGTCGCAACAAGCTTTACAGATAATTTTCACTCTGACGCCCCCCTACGAAATAATAAAGGAAAAGAAGTTTACAGCACACTACATTTTCGCTGTTCATGCAGTAAAATGCCGCATAATACATGGCATTTAAATTTATCATTCCTTTTGTACTGAATTCTACCCGCCACAAATTTCGTAGACAGTATCGTCATATACCTCTGGATGTACCTGCAAAATTATATCATTATGCGACAGATACTTCAGGATATATAGTCGAAAACATTCAGCTGCGTGAAAAGAGAACTGCAGGGTGAAATTCGCTAGAGAGAAGGGTGAAAAACGTGTACAAATATAAGTGAAATATGTTAAATTGTGTGAAGTATATGTGTCGAGTGCGTACAAGGGAAAAGCCGCATGTAAAATGTTTCTGCTAAACCCAAGGATCGATTTCAAGCAAACTTGGTACATATATTGCTTACAATTACGGAAGGACCACCAACCCTCTACTGGGATGGGGGCTACAACGTCTTGAGAGAAGGAGAGGAGAAGATGTACAGACAAAGAAGGGCAGCGATAAAGGAAAGGAGGAGATGGACACAGAGGGGGAGAAAGCGAAATAGACAGATACATGGAAGGGGAGGAGGTGGACAGCGATAGGAGGAGGAGGAAATGGACAGACTGGAAAGAAGAGGAGAGGGAGAGAGAGAGAGAGAGAGCAGAACGAGACGGCCAGAGAGAGAGGGGGAGGAGGATACAGACAGATTGGAAATAAGAGGAGATAGAGAGATAGAGGGCAGGAGGAGATGGACAGATAGAGGGGAGGAGCAAATGGGTAGAGAGAGAGGGGAGGACGTTACAGACAGTTTGGAAAGGAGGGGAGATAGAGAGAGACAGGGCTGGAAGAGATGGACAGATAGAGGGGAGGAGCAGATGGACGGAGAGAGGGGGAGGAGGAGATGGACGGAGAGGCGGTAAGGAGAAGATGAACTACTAGAAGAGTTGAATAAATACATTCCTGGGCATTGCTGGGTACTGAGCTAATGTATACGGAAGTAGTAGTTAGTATCGCCAGTTCCTTGAACAGACAACTGCAGGACGTTCTTGTTTTAATACAACATATAGTTCATATCACACGTTTGACTCGGAAAGCATTAGTTTGGCATGATGAATTTCCTGCAAAAGTTACCTCATATGACATTTTGAAATTAGAAGTACTACTAAGGAAGACAGAGAGAGGACGAGATTAAACAAAGTGACGAGCAGATTTAGTAAGAAAAACAGAACAGGGGAAAGTGAAAAGTGTTCAGTCGAAACCTGTAGTAACGATGAATTAACTTGCTGTTGGGCACTGTGGTGAGGAAACCCTTTGAGGGCACATACATTACTGCATGTGTACTATTGAGGACGCTGAATGCAATAGGTGTGCAGAAGCCGAACGAATTAGTCCACGTTGGGAACGCGTGGGAGATGGCGTCGGTAGCACTGCCGACGCCGCCTGAGCAGTCGGCCCGGTGTCTTGGCGCCGGCCAGTCGCAGGTAGTTCTGCGGACCTGCGGGAGACGCACTGGGGAGGCGCAGGTGCCGGCGAGCGGGGGATAGCCGCGCCCGCTGACTGATCCGTAATCGATACGGCAGGCGGGAGGCGGGAGGCGGCAGGCGGCCCACCTGTCCGCAATAAGGCAGGCCGCACTGCTAATGGGGCGCTGATGCATCGCGTAATGCAATCCGCGCCAAAGGGCCGCCACCCTGCCGCCGACGTGGTGCCGGGCCGCGCTCCTCGTCTGCGACAAACTCTGCCCTACAGTGGCAGCTGACCGCACCTCGCACTGCGTCCCCACTGGCGCTCTCACCTCTCTCTGATCTGGGAGTTCTGAATCTGCTGTCACAAGAACCTTATACTGTGCCACACAAATAATATTGGAAGCAGGAAACTTACTGTCTGAAGAAATCAACGGGTATCGTCAAGTCTGTAGCTTGTCCTCTGTCCTCTTCCATATTTACGTGAATGACATAATTAGAGAGCAAACACAGCAATTACAATAAGTGAAGGAATGCGGCTGCATACGATCCCGTCTACTGATGATAAAGTTATTGTACAACAAACCTTTAAGATCTCTGTATTATCTTCAAGTCATCTACTCGAGAAACAACATCAAAATCCCTGCACAAAAGCACAAAACAATCAACTTTAGAGGTAAATATCCAGTCCCAGATAGTAGACTCACTTTTAATACCTTAGCTGTGACATAACTTACGACACTGTTAATGGTATCAATGGCAGACGGAATATTGTAGTGCCACTACTATTTTTTGGGCATTATTGAGGAAACTAGCAGCTCAGCCGCAACAAGGAGCCGTAAGTATCCAACGGGCGAGAAGGCGTCAGTATCCTGGATGCAGCGACGAGGCTGTTTACGCATTGTGAGGCACACCAAGCCGAGCACCGCAATCCCGACCTCGCAGCGGAAAGGCGAGGCTGTAGCAGGACGCGGCAAGTACACTACTGGCCATTAAAATTGCTACACCACGAAGATGACGTGCTACAGACGCGAAATTTAACCGACAGGAAGAAGATTCTGTGATATGCAAATGATTAGCTTTTCAGAGCATTCACACAAGGTTGGCGCCCGTGGCGACACCAAAAACGTGCTGACATGAGGAAAGTTTCCAATGGATTTCTCATACACAAACAGCAGTTGACCGGCGTTGCCTGGTGAAACGTTGTTGTGATGCCTCGTGTAAGGAGGAGAAATGCGTACCATCACGTTTCCGACATTGATAAAGGTCGGATTGCAGCCTATTGCGATTGCGGTTTATCGTATCGCGACATCGCTGTCAGCATAATGTGGAATCGGTGGGTTCAGGAGCGAAATACGAACACCGTGCTGATCCCTGTCATCTATGGCCCGTAGTGCACTTCTGTTGCCTCTGTGCTGGTTTTGGATTGCGCCATTTTGCCATCCAAGATATACTTCAACGCCGGTGGCACACGACCAGTTTACAAACTTCGCTGTTTCAGAAAAGAACCCATCCTTGGCCGGAAAGGCTATGATCATCTCCTTTTAGACGTCAGATGAATCGCTCCCATTCCGCACTACAACAACGACTGCACTTTTTTCCGCGTCCCACCGCCACGCTTAATGTACCCCACACTGCTGGTGCTGCCACTTACCGTCAATGACTGGTAACTGCACGTTGACACCGTACACAGGCAGTGGCTCGTATCACTAGCAGTCGAGATGACAGGCATCTCATCCGCATGACAGTAACGGATCGTGCAGCCACGTCTCGATCCCTGAGTCAACAGATGGGGACTTTTGCAAGACAACAACCATCTGCACGAACAGTTCGACGACGTTTGCAGCAGAATGGACTATCAGCTCGGAGACCGTGGCTGCGGTTACCCTTGACGCTGCATCACAGACAGGAGCGCCTGCGATGGTGTACTCAACGACGAACCTGGGCGCACGAATGGCAAAACGTCATATTTTCGGATGAATCCAGGTTTTGTTTACAGCATCATGATGTTCGCATCCGTGTTTGGCGACATCGCGGTGGACGCACATTGGTAGCGTGTATTCGTCATCGCCATACTGCCGTATCACCCGGCGTGATGGTATGGGGTGCCATTGGTTACACGTCTCGGTCACCTTTTGTTTGCATTGACGGCACTTTGAACAGTGGACGTTACATTTCATGTGTGTTACGACCCGTGGCTCTACCCTTCATTCGATCCCTGCGAAATCCTACATTTCAGCAGAATAATGCACGACCGCATGTTGCAGGTCCTGTACGGGCCTTTCTGGGTACAGAAAATGTTCGACTGCTGTCCTGGCCAGCACATTCTCCAGATCTCTCACCAATTGACAACGTCTGGTCAATGGTGGCCGAGTAACTGGCTCGTCACAATACGCCAGTCACTACTCTTGATGAAATGTGGTATCGTGTTGAAGCTGCATGGGCAGCTGTACCTGTACATGCCATCCAAGCTCTGTTTGACTCAATGCCCAGGCGTATCAAGGCCGTTATTACGGCCTGAGGTGGTTGTTCTGGGTACTGATTTCTTAGGATCTATGAACCAAAATTGGGTGAAAATGTAATCACATGTCGGTTCTCGTATAACATATTTGTCGAATGAATACCCGTTTATCATCTGCATTTCTTCTTGGTGTAGCAGTTTTAATGGCCAGTAATGTAGTTTTTACAACGCCAGACCACCGATCTGTTGTTGGCTCTGAGCACTATGGGACTTAACAGCTATGGTCATCAGTCCCCTAGAACTTAGAACTACTTAAACCTAACTAACCTAAGGACATCACACAACACCCAGTCATCACGAGGCAGAGAAAATCCCTGACCCCGCCGGGAATCGAACCCGGGAACCCGGGCGTGGGAAGCGAGAACGCTACCGCACGACCACGAGCTATCTGTTGTTCTCAACATGGCTGGAAACAGCGCGTCAGCCAGCGAGTGAGTTCCTCACCCGTGTAAATAACCATCAACTGTAGCAGGGGTGTCAGCAGTGCAGCAGCACCTACTACGACGAGAGAACTACGCCAGGTGCCACAGTGATTATGTGGGGCAGCGAGCAGTCCCTGTGACTCCTCCTCCTAGTACGAAGTCCTCCTTCCAGGACCTGGTGACTCTCCATTGGTCGACCGCTTATAGGCTCAGTCCATCAGCAGGCAGGCACCTGCCCTGGAGGGCGGAAGGTCGAGACTGGCGTTGGACAGCCGCTCACCCTTCTGCGCTGATACGGGCGCCCTGGCACCATCCATCATCATTCGCAGGAGCGAGATCCATCACTGGAGGCTGTCGTCCTTTGCAGGTATTCCGAATGCCTCCCACGGCGCTGGCGCCTCCCACGAGCTGCCGTGCAGTGTCTAGCTGGCTGGTGCTGCCGAGCAAGCCCCTTGAATCAGCATTCCTATTCGCAGACGTTGTGGACTGGTAGCCGATAACTGGCAGTGCACCATGTGACGTCCTTACCATGTGTTGAGTATTTGATTTTCCATGTTGTTTATCTGCGCGACCACTGGCCTACATTCTCTCCATGACCCAATAATAGGTGGCGCTAAGTAATGAAGCTAAAAAGTTAAAAATTGGTCAAAATGTGCAAATGTATGTTACAATCAAAAGTTACAATTCTCAACTTCATTAGAGCAATATTTTGGACAAAATTGGCGTTTTTACAAAAAAAATTTAAGGCGATAAATATTAGACTCAGTTTCATATAAAAACATTAACTACGTGACACCAATAATCTACCTCTATTAGTTTTCAAGTTATTTAGAATTAAAACCTAAATTTGGAACATAAACGTCGTTATTCATAATAAATTAAGTATCCAGAATGAGATTTTCACTCTGCAGCGGAGTGTGCGCTGATATGAAACTTCCTGGCAGATTAAAAGTGTGTGCCGGATCGAGACTCGAACTCGGGACTTTTGACTTTCGCGGGCAAGCGCTCTACCATCTGAGCTACCCAAGCACGACTCACGCCCCGTCCTCACAGCTTTACTTCCGCAAGTACCTCGTCTCCTATCTTTCAAACTTTACACAAGCTCTCCTGCGAACCTTCTGTAAAGTTTGGAAGGTAGGAGACGAGGTACTGGCGGAAGTAAAGCTGTGAGGAGGGGGCGTGAGTCGTGTTTGGGTAACTCAGATAGTAGGGCGCTTGCCCGCGGAAGGCAAAGGTCTCGAGTTCGAGTCTCGGTCCGGCACACACGATTAATCTCCCAGAAGTTTCAGATTAAGTATTGTATGTATTTGTTATAGAAAGTTGTAATTACAGAACTTGATTACATTGATTGAATAATACAGCTGTGCCTAGTTTCAAGAATGTATTATAAACAACTATGAATACTCGGTCTTTCAAAGAGACAGTTCAGAGGGCATTTTCTACTATCGGTTCCATTCAACAAAAATTCTAGCCCACAAAGTTTAAATGCAGTAGAGCTAAAACTTTCTCAGTAACTAAAGCAAAGTTAACTTTAGTTACATAAAAATTATGAAGACAGTGAGTTGTTACACAACAGAGATACTAATTATATCTTCCTGTGCCTAGAGCGGTTGTCAGCAGACGTTCTGCTGGGCGGTCAGTTGCGTCCATGTATAAATAGAGGCAGAGAGACAGTGAGAAGAGACAGTTCGCACTGAGCAATCAGTCTGTCTGCTGTACGTGGGATGACGTCACAGCTAAGCTCCTACCAAAAATGTTTTCACTAAAAGCAGGAAGTGAACTCATGAGCACCATACACCGTCGTGGATTGCTTACATTTCACGCAAGTAACTGTTTGTGTGCCACCTGTAATACTCGCAAAACCGAGTGGCAAGTGGCGAGATTATTTTCCCCTTTAAAGCGAGCAATTAACTTTGATGACTAGAAGTCAGGGTGATAGACCATTTTACTTGGAACTTCCGATAGAGGTCGCCTCTGAACTGCTAATAGTACTGTTTCTGATAGGGACATTATTATAATTACTATTATCAGGAATATTATTATGTTTTGTGCGCGTGAACTTTTACTGAATGTATCAATTAGTTAAAACTCAGAACTTTTATTTATAGCCGTATTTCCTGATCCCACTGAGTGAATAGCGATTATGGATATTTTTTTTTTTCAGTGAACACAGTGAGTAACGTGAACTTGCATACTGGAAATTATGGCCAGTATGTTCTCCATCGCTTTCTAGCTGACCGTAAAAGCAGGACAGTGTAGAGCGGATAAGACGGAGTTACTAGCGCCGGCAAATCGCACTTAAAGACGACCAGTTAGCGCCAATCGAACAGCCTGGTCCTCAGGTAGGTCCACTCACCACCACTTAATTACTCTCCTTTCTGATAGGTCAGCTGAAGATGCAATGGCTTTCTTGAATGTCCTTGTGTCACTGGGAAAGGTAGGAGGTTAGTGAGGCGATCTGTTATTGCAGGTAACGAGTTTATGGACGGGTGGACGAAATCTTTTGTTCAACGTACAGAGTGGCTGTGGAACGAGCAGTTGTTTAATCAGTTGATGGAAGGGTCTTCTATGCGCCATAGAAAGCAAAAGAGCGCGAGACTTCTTCATGAGCAGTTAAGCAGGTTGACGTAGAAGGAAGTGAAACAGTTTTCGTAGATACGATTCGCAAGATCAATGTACAAATGATGGAGTTCCGGGGGCGAGTGATGAGACTAATAAGATAATACCCCGAGAAGCCAAATATGGGGCAATAGACGCCTTCTTGAGGGACCTGTCATCCGATATGTCTAGAATGGTTTGGACAGGTACCTCGAAAGTCTTGTATACTGCTGTCAAGTCGGATATGAAGTTTCAAGAAACTGATATGACAATACTTGTACGTGACAAAAGAGGCGTGTAATCCAGTAACGTGGAATAATATAGGTGTGGGCGATCGTGACATGTCCAGAGGCAGTGTAGACAACCTCAGTGGCGTAGAAGTGGTGTAGGTCGCGAGAGAAGACTTCGCTTCGGAAACCACGGCCACCCGGCTGTAGTGGGACTTGGCCACTGCTGTTTAGTCACCACTGTGGCTGAAGTAGATGTGGTAAACCCTAGGCCTTCCGCTTGTTAAGGGCCGTACAGAGTGACTGCAAAGTACTGCCCACATTCTGTTGGACGAGAATCCTGAATACCGCCCACCTGGCTGTAAGTAATACCATCTCCCTGGCTGTACACTGCGTAGCTGGTTCATCTCCTGAGCTTCCGCCTTCACGACACCCGCTGTCGATGACAAGCTGTTGGCACCCGCTTAAGGACATAGGGTACTTATAAACGATGGAAAATCGAAAATTTTATGACTTTTTTAAATTCTATAGTCTTTCCTGATTACATTGATATATACATTATAGGGTTTCAAATGAAAAATGGCCTATGTATACCAAACTTTTAGGTTGCCGCCACGCCTCCTTTATTTCTGTTACAGAAACCAGTATAATTTCGAAAAGATCTGTGAACTTTCTGTTTCCAGGGATTATACGTATGATAGGTTGTATATGTTGGTAACAGTGCAGATTTCTAGTCTCTGTAAATGATTATCTTTGCTCGTATTTACTTTTCTATCGCTGAAGCAGTTTGTTCACGTGTTACTGAATGTTTGTTGCCCAAGTGCTACATATATTCTGGAAGTACATATCCTTTAGTGAGAAATAAATACGAACTACGCCACGCATCAAGAAATTCAATAAAAGTAAATCCCGTGGTAACCATTTCGCAACCAAAGCAAGCCACGCTGCTGAAAGTAACCTATGTATTAGTTCTTCAGGGAAGAAATTCCCACATGGCATGCCTCCTGATGATTCAAATTTGTGTGTTAACAATGACGTTGTTTTTAAATGATTTGTTGTTGTTGATGTGGGCATCTTATCTTCTTTGATAATTGAAGTGGCGAAATGTACACAATGTGATAGTGTAGGATGTCTGGAAATTACGGAACACCAAAGTAGCAGGAAGGGTTTAGAGTTAAAATTAGTTGTTGCGCATAGATCCTGCAATAAATCTACCTCGAAAATGTCTTCGAATAATTCATATGATGTGAATTTGGTGTATGCAATGCGTGCAACAGGAAAAGGAAAAAAGGCTGCTCAAACGGTTTGTGGTTTGATGGACCTTCCCCCTCCTCTCAGTAGGTTCAGAAAATACATAAAAATACTTTTAGCTGCCTTGACGGCTGTGTCTAAAGCATCTATGAAACGTAGAAGAAACTGTAAATATTTGTGGAACCAGGGACATTGCTGTTGCACTTGATGGGACATGGCAACGTCGAGGACATCTTTCCTTGAAAGGTGTTGTAAGTGCTACTTCTCTGTAGAATGGAAAAGTTGCTGACGTTGAGTGCTTATCTAAATACTGCCACACTTGCCATGGTAACATTGAAGGACATATTGAACATCAGTGTTCTAAGAATTATGATGGTTACAGTGGAGGTATGGAGTGTGATGGAGCTCTAAAAATATTTCAGAGATCGGTGCCCGTTTATATCGCTAGATATACGAAGTTCCTAGGCGATGGGGACTCTAAAGCTTTCAATAAAATTAATGAGTTCAATATTTATGGTGGCACATTGGTAACAAAGCTGGAGTGTTCTAGTCATGTGCAAAAGAGGGTGGGTGCTAGATTGAGGAAGCTACGAAGAGAAATGAAAGGAGAGTTGCTATCTGATGGAAAATCTCTGTCTGGCCGAAGCAGATTGACAGAAACTGAAACAGACCTTCAGAGTTATTATGGACTGGTCATTAGGCTAAATGCACCTCTGAATGATGTTACAGCAATGAGAAAAGCTGTATGGGCCACCTAATTCCATAAGTTGTCCACAGATGACCATCCTGTTCACGGACTTTGCCCTAAAGGAGCAGATTCTTGATGTGGTTACCAAAAAGCAAAGAAAAGTGGTCAAATATACCATCATTCTCTTCCTGAGCCTGTTATGAATGGAATAAAACCAATTTTTAGAGACCTGGGTGACTCTGTTTTGCTTAGTAAATGTTTTCATAGGATCATTCAGAACACAAATGAAAGTTTTTAACCATTGCATATGGGAAAGATTACCGAAGAATGATTTTGTAGGACTAAATACATTAAACGCTGGTGCACTAGATGCAGTGATATGTTTCAGTGATGGAGTGACACGAAGGTTGGAAGTCCTGAGAAATTTAGGCATAAAATGTGGCTCTATTATGGAAGATCAATTGCTTGCGTGTGACACATCAGGTACATGAAGCTGAAAGATTCGCTCTTCAAGTTACCAAAGAAGCAAGAACTGCTAAAAGGAATGCCAAGAGGAAGCTTAAAGATGAAGAAATGCTGCAGGATGAAGACTATGCTTCAGAAACGTTCTGAGGCACAGTTTAATTGGACCCATATCTTCATTCGCAACTTCCCGCAAGTTGTATTTTTCAGAATTCAGTTACAAATATTTCCTACGGTTTATAAAGCATTGTTCTAATTTTTTTGTGAAACTTGCAATAGTTAAAATGTAAGATTTCATATATTTTTATCCTTATAATATACATAATAGGTTGAATTAAATAGGTCTAGTACCTCAGCCATCATGTCATGCGTATCTGGTAAAATTTTGGTATCCTTCAAGTGTATAACATTGGATTAAATAGTACCTCAATTTGAGGAAACATTTTGGAAAAAAAATTGGATCAAGTTCTTTCTAATTTTTTAATAACCCTAAGCAGGTTCAAAAATATTCAAAATACTTCTAATTTGGAGGGAATATTTTGAAGAGTTGCTCAATGTAGGTGAAAATACGATCAGTAATGTTTCAGATTTCGAGGTACAATGGGATAGGAATGATGATGGAAATAGGATCACATTCGAGGAAGTGGAAAAAATGGTCAATAGACTGCAGTGCAATAAAGCAGCTGGGGTGGATGAAATTAAGTCGGAACTCATCAAATACAGTGGAATGTCAGGTCTTAAATGGCTACACAGGATAATTGAAATGGCCTGGGAGTCGGGACAGGTTCCATCAGACTGGACAAAAGCAATAATCACACCAATCTTTAAACATGGAAACAGAAAAGATTGTAACAACTACAGAGGTATCTCTTTAGTCAGCGTTGTGGGTAAAATATTCTCAGGTACTGTTGAAAGGAAAGTGCGAGTACTAGTTGAGAACCAATTGGATGAATCAGTGTGGGTTTAGGCCTCTTAGAGGTTGTCAGGACCAGATCTTTAGTTTACGGCAAATAATGGAGAAGTGTTATGAGTGGAACAGGGAATTGTATCAATGCTTTATAGATCTAGAAAAGGCATATGACCGGGTTCCTAGGAGGAAGTTATTGTCTGTTCTACGAGATTATGGAATAGGAGGCAAACTTTTGCAAGCAATTAAAGGTCTTTACGTGGATAGTCAGGCAGCAGTAGGAGTTGATATTAAATTGAGTTCATGGTTCAGAGTAGTTTAAGGGGTAAGATAAGGCTGCAACCTGTCTCCACTGTTGTTCATATTATTTATGGATCATATGTTGAAAACAATAGACTGGCTGGGTGAGATTAAGATATGTGAACACAAAATAAGCAGTCTTTCATATGCGGATGACTTAGTTGTGATGGCAGACTCGATTGAAAGTTTGCAAAGTAATATTTCAGAGCTAGATCAGAAATGTAAGGACTATGGTATGAAGATTAGCATCTCAAAAACGAAAGTAATGTCAGTGGGAAAGAGATATAAACGGATTGAGTGCCAAATAGGAGGAACAAAGTTACAACAGGTGGACGGTTTCAAGTACTTAGGATGCATATTCTCACAGGATGGCAACATAGTGAAAGAACTGCAAGCGAGGTGTAGCAAAGCTAATGCAGTGAGCGCTCAGCTACGATCTACTCTCTTCTGTAAAAAGGAAGTCAGTACCAAGACTAAGTTATCTGTGCACCGTTCAATCTTTCGACCAACTTTGTTGTATGGGAGCGAAAGCTGGGTGGATTCAGGTTACCTTATCAACAAGGTTGAGGTTACGGATATGAAAGTAGCTAGGATGATTGCAGGTACTAGTAGATGGGAACAATGGCAGGAGGGTGTCCACAATGAGGAAATCAAAGAAAAAGTGGGAATGAACTCTATAGATGTAGCAGTCAGGGCGAACAGGCTTAGATGGTGGGGTCATGTTACACGCATGGGAGAAGCAAGGTTACCCAAGAGACTCATGGGTTCAGCAGTAGAGGGTAGGAGGAGTCGGGGCAGACCAAGGAGAAGGTACCTGGATTCGGTTAAGAATGATTTTGAAGTAATAGGTTTAACATCAGAAGAGGCACCAATGTTAGCACAATAGAGGATGATGGAGGAATTTTATAAGGGGGCTATGCTCCAGACTGAACGCTGAAAGGCATAATAAGTCTTAAATGATGATGATGATGATGATGATGATGATGATGACTTCTAATTTGTTTAGAAAGTGTGCTGCATTACCTGCCATCAACAAAAAATCTGTAAAACATGTACATTATAAATTGTGCCTGAAAGAAATAGATGTTGATTTTTACATAATATTGAGCCAGAAAAGTACCCTGTCTCCGTAAGTGCACGTCCCTCTTCGAGAGCGTTGGGCGGGATGCAATAGCTGCCAGTGAGCCCTGGTAGGTGTGCGCCTACAGACTCCCGTCACGGCAACCTGCACCACATCGCTGCTGGGTAAAACCTGTGTCCGCCTTCTTTGTTGCACTCGAGTGGGAATCAGCACGCCTACAGCTCCGCCAGAGAAGACAGTCTGTAGTGTAAAATCACCGGTAATAAACATGATTCCAGGTAACTCTGTTTCACTGGCGCCTTAGGGCGTATGAAAGACATCCACACCACCTCCTACACAAGTACAGTCACTACATCACTTGCTTAGCTTTCACGGCCACTAAAAATCCCACCCCCCAGGCGTGACCGCTACGGTCTCATGATCACGTACTTATTATGTAAATACCGAGTGGCGCCACTATTGGACGTCACGGTTGCACTAAGTAATGAACACATGTTGTATTTTGTCTTATTGTTACACTATACAGTATAATGTGAGTGTACTGGTAGCCACGTTGGGAAACACCTCTAGCTTTATGCTAGATTAGTTTTACGGTAAGGTCCTGCTTTCGTACATCTGAATACTTGGTTGCGCCAGCTTCAGGTAAATACACTCCTGGAAATTGAAATAAGAACACCGTGAATTCATTGTCCCAGGAAGGGGAAACTTTATTGACACATTCCTGGGGTCAGATACATCACATGATCACACTGACAGAACCACAGGCACATAGACACAGGCAACAGAGCATGCACAATGTCGGCACTAGCACAGTGTATATCCACCTTTCGCAGCAATGCAGGCTGCTATTCTCCCATGGAGACGATCGTAGAGATGCTGGATGTAGTCCTGTGGAACGGCTTGCCATGCCATTTCCACCTGGCGCCTCAGTTGGACCAGCGTTCGTGCTGGACGTGCAGACCGCGTGAGACGACGCTTCATCCAGTCCCAAACATGCTCAATGGGGGACAGATCCGGAGATCTTGCTGGCCAGGGTAGTTGACTTACACCTTCTAGAGCACGTTGGGTGGCACGGGATACATGCGGACGTGCATTGTCCTGTTGGAACAGCAAGTTCCCTTGCCGGTCTAGGAATGGTAGAACGATGGGTTCGATGACGGTTTGGATGTACCGTGCACTATTCAGTGTCCCCTCGACGATCACCAGTGGTGTACGGCCAGTGTAGGAGATCGCTCCCCACACCATGATGCTGGGTGTTGGCCCTGTGTGCCTCGGTCGTATGCAGTCCTGATTGTGGCGCTCACCTGCACGGCGCCAAACACGCATACGACCATCATTGGCACCAAGGCAGAAGCGACTCTCATCGCTGAAGACGACACGTCTCCATTCGTCCCTCCATTCACGCCTGTCGCGACACCACTGGAGGCGGGCTGCACGATGTTGGGGCGTGAGCGGAAGACGGCCTAACGGTGTGCGGGACCGTAGCCCAGCTTCATGGAGACGGTTGCGAATGGTCCTCGCCGATACCCCAGGAGCAACAGTGTCCCTACTTTGCTGGGAAGTGGCGGTGCGGTCCCCTACGGCACTGCGTAGGATCCTACGGTCTTGGCGTGCATCCGTGCGTCGCTGCGGTCCGGTCCCAGGTCGACGGGCACGTGCACCTTCCGCCGACCACCGGCGACAACATCGATGTACTGTGGAGACCTCACGCCCCACGTGTTGAGCAATTCGGCGGTACGTCCACCCGGCCTCCCGCATGCCCACTATACGTCCTCGCTCAAAGTCCGTCAACTGCACATACGGTTCACGTCCACGCTGTCGCGGCATGCTACCAGTGTTAAAGACTGCGATGGAGCTCCGTATGCCACGGCAAACTGGCTGACACTGACAGCGGCGGTGCATAAATGCTGCGCAGCTAGCGCCATTCGACGGCCAACACCGCGGTTCCTGGTGTGTCCGCTGTGCCGTGCGTGTGATCATTGCTTGTACAGCCCTCTCGCAGTGTCCGGAGCAAGTATGGTGGGTCTGACATACCGGTGTCAATGTGTTCTTTTTTCCATTTCCAGGAGTGTATATAATAATAATATTGTGTTTCTCAGCAGGGCTCCTTTGCCTGAATGGTTGCTTGTTTCATTTGGTTTTACTACAGTAAGGAACCATTATCAAGACTGATCGTGTCAACACTAGAAGGGGCAATCACATTGGAATAAGTATCGCATTCATTTTTAAACCATGTCATGTTTAAGCTCAGAGAAATATGTCAAACATTCAAAATTATCATCATCATCTTCATCATCACCACTGAAAAGTAATTTCCCAACAATGTTAAGACATTTTGCGTGAAGAAAAAAGAAAGCTTTTGTCACCTTTCTTATGATCAATACAAAAAATATACAAAAAATGTTCATAAATTATTTTGTTTTGCTTCATTTGGCCTCCAGAGTTTGTACTCTATTTAGCCAACGAAAACACACGTTTACATAGAATACATAACTGTACAGAGTAAATGCATATTTACAGAATTGATTTTTTTCAACAAACGTGTAAAAATTGTATGGTCAGTGAATTAGACATTTATATGTTAACAATTCACACTAATGTCTTAAATTTAATAATAAGCGATACAGATAAATGAAAAAATGAACACTATGTAAATTTAAAGATTTTTCCCTGTACTTTTCAGAAGATTCACAATCTCTTCATAAAGGCGCATATCTTTAGAAATCAGAAAAGGAGATGCTGGTTGAGGGAGTAGTTAGCTCGTATTCATAAAAATCTTGAAAAATTCTGTTCATTCACTGTCAGAGTTGGAACATAAATACAAGATGTGCTTTACATGACCTTCATGCTCGCATGCAGAGGAATCATAAGTACTGATTCTATACAGTTTTACAGCAAACGAGGCTAGTGGAATCGAACAATGGTGGAAATCGTAGATAGGTGAGAATGTGTTCTCGTAAACCACGGTCTTGTAGGAATTTGATGTTGTAATACCACATAATACCCACCTTTCGTTTGATGGAACACATTCCACGCCTCTTTCCATGGCCCTTATTTTCACGTAAGATGTCTGCATGCTGTAATTTCAAATCGAGAAAAGTTGCTGTAGATGCAGCTTGTGAGGTAACGGGCGAGTTGTGGCGCCCTGAAAATATATTCTATGTTCGGAGTTGGCGTGGCCGTGCGGGGGTATCTCGGTGAGCTCCGGCTAGTCAGCAACCGCGAGGTGCTGAGCATCGGCCGGAGCAAGAGGGGTAACCCCAGAACGTGGTCCATGCCGACCGCGTGGCTGGGAATTCCATGCTGACGCTGTGACGAGGACTGTGCTTTGTGTCGATGAAGAAGATTTGTATTCTGGGTATGCCAAAGATGGCGGACTTTGTGAAACCATAATGACAGACATTTCACAGTTCGCGTAGAAATTAATGATAGCCAGAGGAATCATGATACCTTAAAAAGAAACATGTTCATTACCATTATTTGCACGACGATTCTGATGGTGTAATCAGATTTTCAATATCTTTAATAGTTTAAAGTTTAGTTAAAATGGTTCAAATGGCTCCGAGCACTATGGTACTTAACTTCTGAGGTCATCAGTCCCTTAGAACTTAGAACTACTTAAACCTAACTAACCTAAGGACATCACACACATCCATGCCCGAGGCAGGATTCGATCCTGCGACCGTAGCGGTCGCGCGCTTCCAGACTGTAGCGCCTAGAACCGCTCGGCCACTCCGGTCGGTAGAGTTTAGTATCTGACAGTAAATTATACAAGTAACACCCAGAAATGAATTTCCAAAATGTAAACGGTTCATCCGATTTTGTCGATCGACGTGTCTTTAGAAAGCTATTAGTGTAAACCTAAATTGGTATGAACTGCAGGTACGTAAGTTGAATAGTACACGAGTTATTGGTGATCAAAGTGGCTGATTACTATTTATCGCATCAGGCCATAAGTACTCCACAGTGACGCGCAAAAACGGTAGCAGCATGCTTATAAACATATTTATTCGTCTATGTCTTTGTTTATATGCGATATATACCACTCATGAAGAAATTGGTCCAATATTTACTGTGTTTTAAAAAGCACAGAGACATTAGGCTACTGGCCTAGTTCTGTTTCTGTTCCTTTGATACATGTATATTTAATGTGTTGATGTATTTAATAATGTGGGTTAGAGCGCGTTTATGATTCAGCCATAGGAATATTTATTTAATTTGAGGTTATTTAAATGTAAATCCAGTATCTAGAATGAGTTTCATTATGTTTGTGAGTGTGCATTGGCTTGGAGACATGGCGGGAGCGCTCTAGCCAATCACAACGATCGTTTGCAAAAAGGGCAAGTGGAGAGACTGTATGAAAGTGGGGGAGTGCTGGGCGGGAAACAGCAACTTACGGTCGCAGGAAAGGCTTGGAGAGTGGAGCAGTCTGCACGTGGTCGCGGGAGATAAAAATATTTCATAGGGCCGACTTGTGCACTTGCGAGATTTCCCTGAATTCTGCAGTGAAGACGTAGTACGCGTTTAGAAGTGAATATCTCGCGAGCTATGTTGTGTTCATAACTAATTACTTGAAGTAGGAATTTATTGTTTCCCTGTTATTCAACTTATATTTTATTTAATTACTAGACCATCGACAGTAATAAGTGTTTTACAGCAATAAAGGGCATTCTTAAAGGTACTTCTGCTATCGTACTCATCATTTAAAGTCGTTAAAATAGTACCTGCATATTTTATTTGATTGCAATCTTGCACTTATGAATTTCTATGTCACATTCAAAATTCGCAATTGCCGAGTGATAGGAACCTTCGATCATTCGATTCATGTGTATGCTCATATTGTATACTGTAGACTCAGCAGTATATGTCTTGTAATGCGGCAACTACATATCTCAGTTCCTAGACAACGAAACCAGCTAAAACTTTTAATATTTCATCTCTGAATCACAGTACGTAGTTGAGGGCCACAAGATTGTTTTGCTAAGAGGTCAACTAGCTTTTATGACGGATGTCAGTGCAGGAATACACCCACAGCAGAATGATTGTCTGCCTTTTCTGTTTACAGCGAACGTATTCCAGTACCACACTTCAAATATAACGGTTGGTTGCTTTATTCGATCTTAGGAGTTGAATATTTTTAAGAAGACTCTGGAAGTCGGACATGATGAATATCCTTAAGAGCGAAGTGGAAGGTACAAACTTGATTGCTTCCATAACTGCCACAGTCTGCGCCGTAAAAATTGAAGCAGTTTTAAGCTGTCTGTAGGTTTTACTGACTTCAACCTGAGGGCACAGAAAAGCACATCCAGAATGCTCGTTTTGTGGAATTCTCGATCCCTAGGCGATTATGCAGATATAACCGGGCTACTGAGCTACAACGAGGCGATTAAATCTTCAATTTACTTTAACACTCGCCGAATCTATTATAATAATAGGCTGCAATCTGGCAGCTGGATGTGTCAAGATTATATACAAATAAAGGCCAATCTGAAGAAAATTGCTTAGATTGTATGATAGGAGACCGAGAGTCAAACCTGGTGCTTATAGCCATATTTTAGTTTTCCTGTCTGAGGCATTCTGTTAATGGTAAATGCAGTCTCTACTCTAATACACAAGACTGCCCTTGAAGGCCATGCCTTGAATGATAAGTATATCTGCCTGCATTTGGCGTCTAATGCTTAATGGTATCTCTCCTGCTTCCACTGCAAGAGAGTCGAAACCTGACTCTAAGGTGAGTACGAATGGGTCTGAATTGAAGAGTATCTAACTACGTGCGGTAAATCTCGGGCGCATAGTGATGCAGTATACAACCATAGTCAAGACTAGACTGAATAATCCCTCGGTATTTTATGAGCAGAACGTATTGACGCGTTCCCAAGTACACACGGATTAGAGAGCGAATTACATTTAAACATTCTTCAAATTTATTAACAACATATTGTAAGTGAGGCGACTGCCTGAACCGAGAGTCATGTGTCATTCTGAGGAATCGAGCAAGAGACTTTATGTCGAAATTAAAAGTTCCGTATGCAGCGTGATCAACAATGCGAGCAGCGTTCGATTTGAAAACACGTACCATCACCGATTTCTAAGCCGAAATGTCCAGCCCATTGTAAGAAAGTCATTCATGGCTGTGTTCTGTAGCAGAGAGTAATTCGGTTTTGGCCTGACGATACGAGACTATATTTAAAGAAACATAAATATTGGCTATGTACTGAAAATTTTTGTGGGGAGAGCGATTATTCGTTCGAAATCATACGAATACAAGAGGGGGTTCTAGTAGAACAGCTCCCTGGTGCAGGCCCTGAGAGACATGAAACGGACCAAGCATGTTCCCTTTAATATACAGGGTGGTCCATCGACAGTGACCGGGCCAAATATTTCAAGAAATAGGCATCAAACGAAAAAACTATCTATCTCAAAGCGAAAAAAGTGGTACAACTAAAACATTCATATTTATTTACGTACTACACGCATATGTAATAAAAAATGTGAGTTCCTATTTAAAAAAAAAAAAAAACGCAGTTGATATCCGTTTGACCTATGGCAGCGCCGTCTAGCGGGCCAACCATACCGCTATCTGGTTTCCCCCTTCAAGCTAGACAAGTTTCGTTCTTTATAGTTTTTTCGTTTGACGCTTATTTCGTGAGATATTTGGCCCGGTATATACTGTGCAACAGAATTAAAGAATCAGATTTTCGAAAGCCCGTAGTTTCCTCCCATTGCAACGCATAAGATTGTAATTTGGCTCAAAGGTGTGTACAACTGTCCTCTAATCGTGAAAAAGCGTGGCGCCTTGCGAAGTCACACTCGAGCTCTAGAACGCTTCAAACAGCAAAGATTTGACACATGCCAGGAAAAGGCCACAGCTCAGAAGTTCATGCGTCCTGTGGGATGGGTTAATGACGTCACATTAGCACAAAATTTCAACACAATTCTGCCCAACGCCACCGTAGACGTGTCACACGGTGGGAAGATCGTCACATCACCTCTTACCCTCATTTCACCTCTTCTTTTGACACCTACGCGATGGGGGTTAAAACTGCGAAGCTCAGCATTGAAATCCCGGAGTTTTCTTATAAGTTTCTGAGGAAAACATTCCAGACATACCGCCGTTCAGAATCGGTACAAAAGGTACAAACGGCTTCAATGAAATCACCTATTTCCCAGTTGCTTATTTCCATACATTTCGCGGTGCTATGGGAAACAAAAAGACGTTCTTGGCAACCTTTGAAACTACTGACACCCTCGGACGTTCCAGCCCTTGTCTAAGGACTGCATCTCCTTTAAATGTGATCACACCCCTTTGGAGCGCAGCACGACCGCAGTTTTTGCTCTCGTGTACAAGGTGGAGCCGCTAGAGAGCGTTCGAAACCATTCGGCGAAATTTGAAAGCGATCCGAAACAACAAAGGGCGCTTATGCTCTTGCATACTCCTGTTCTGCTGAAGCATAACTCTAGGCGTAGGCCCAGCTTGTCCAGGCCGCTGGTAGGCTGGCTGCAGGTGCTCACCTGGCCTCCCTCTAACCATCACACGGGCATCGCTGGCACCGAGGCGGAACCAGCTTTCATCAGAAAACACAACCGACCTCCACCCTGCTCTCCAATGAGCTCCCGCTTGACATCACTCAAGTCGGAAGTGGCGGTGGCCTGGGGTCAGTGAAATGCACGCTACAGGGCGTCTGGCTCGGAGCTGTCCTGGAGCGAAATTTGAACTGGCATCATCTTTCAGGTGTAGAAATACATTCGTTCGGTACTGTATTATAGCGGTAGTTTGTATGGCAATGCCCCAAAGCATATCCTCTACGAAACTTACGCCCTGAAATACTGTGCTATTGGAATATGTAGGCCATGTAATCCATTCTGACGAATAGGCTACTGACTGAAACCAAAGAAATGTCTTAGAAATTACGTAGGCAAGTATTAGCTCAGAATTTTATATTTCGTAGACCACCTGTATCGCCATATCCGCTTCTTCAAGAGGCTTCGAATGTACAACGAAATTATCAGTATCAAGAACATACTATGTGCAAAGAAATACTTCTATTATCCTCCAGATGCAGTTAGTTACAGCATCGCGCTCGTACTGAATGATGTGACACCTACTATGTTCAGTCTTGCGTATGAAACTGTCAGTCACAAACCATCTATATTGTATCAACAAAGGCACTTCTCCGCTTCTACCACCGACGAACTGAACATGATTAAGCACATCTTGACAAAGCGCCAGACAACTAACCCGATGTACATTCACTGATCTACGACGAGTGAAGGAAAAGAATTAGCATACTTCTGTTGCTCTGCGAAAACTGGAGCTTTGTACAACCTCCCCCTATAAGGAGCAGCTATACAGCCAAGATACTAGGAATGACAGAGACACTCAGACACGCACTACATATTTTCAACGGTTTTCTTATAATAACAGATTAGCTGAGCTCTCTCGAAATACCAGAACGTCTGTCATGGAACTTTGAAACGAACTATTACCTGCTCTGGGTCAAAAAGGATTCCAGAATCAGAGGCGAGATTGTTGAAGTATTAGTAAAGGGTAGCATCACGGAAGGAATGTCTTCATTTCTACGTCTACCTTATACAGGCTTCTTAACCACGGTAACTTCAGTTGTATTCGATGATAGGTGCAGATCCTGGAAAACCTCTCTGTTAACAAGAGGGCAAAACTTTGTACAGATTCAACAATATATTCCCAAAAGGACATGATGTTCAAAGTTAAAACTCCCAAGACAGAATACAACGGCAGCCATAAGAATGCGAAATGGAGGCGGGTGCTATCCTGCACATCTCCGCAGACTTAAAGTTTTCACCTAACCATATTGTTAAGATGACCCTTCAGAAGTAGCAGACCGAAGCCAACCTGTGCTTGGCTATTCCCACTACGCCGGTCAACAGACCAAACTTTATAAGGCAGTCGTCAAACTGGCAACTCCCCTACCCACAAGTGACACGAACTTTCCTCGGCAGTCTAAAAATCTACGCCCACACCACAACGCACTTTCAAGAGACGGACATTCAACTATAAATCTCAAAAAGATTTGAAGGTAGCTATCCACAACAACCGCAATACCTGACTGAGTTCACAGGTGCACACCAGAAACTACTGGAAGAAGGATAAACGGTATGCAGTAATTTAATCATTTTATTATTGGTTATTTGTGAACAATGTTCATTTATTGTCTAGTTAGTTTTTTAAATACAAGATGAGCCCTTTGGAACCTAATCAAGTGAAAAAAAAATACTGCAGATTATTAACACCCTCAGAATGATAAGAGAGTTTATGTTTGTATGTTGCCGTTAGTGATATTTTCTAATTGATTGGAGATATGATACTGCGTAAAGAGTTTGACGGAGCACTGAAAGACCTGAGTCTAAACAAGGCACCAGGAGTAGACAACATTCCATTAGAACTACTGACAGCCTTGGGAGAGCCAGCCATGACACAACTCTACCATCTGGTGAGCAAGTTGCATGAGACGGTGAAATACCCTCAGATTTAAAGTAGAATATAATAATTCCAATCCCAAAGAAAGCAGATGTTGACAGGTGTGAAAATTACCGAAATATCAGTTTAATTAGTCACGGCTGCAAAATACTAACACGAACTCTTTACAGACGAATGGAAAAAACTGGTAGTTGCCGAACTTATGGAAGATCAGTTTGGATTCCATAGAAATGTTGGAACACTTCAGGCAATACTGACACTACGACTTAGATTAAGGTAAGGTAAACCTACGTTCCTAACATTTGTAGATTTAGAGAAAGCTTTTGACAATGTTGTCTGGAATACTCTATTTCAAATTCTGAACGCGGCAGGGGTCAAATACAGGGAACGGAAGGCTATTTACAATTTGCACAGAAAACGGATGACAGTTACAAGAGTTGGGGCACGAAAGGGAAGCAGTGGTTGGTAAGGGAGTGAGAAAGGGTTGTAGCCTATCCCCGATGTTATTCAATCTGTATACTGAGCAAGCAGTAAAGAGAAAAAAAGAAAAAAATTGAGTAGGAATTAAAATCCATGGAGAAGAAATAAAAACTTTAATGTTTGCCTATGACATTGTAGTTCTGTCAGAGACAGCAAAGGACCTGGAAGAGCAGTTGAACGGAATGGACAGTGTCTTGAAAGGAGGATATGATGAACATCAACAAAAGTAAAACGAGGATAATAGAATGTAGTCGAAATAAATAGGTGAAACTGAGGGAAGTGGATTAGGAAATGAGACACTTAAAGTAGTAGATGAGTTTTAATGTTTGGGGAGTAAAATAACTGATGACGGTAGAAGTAGAGAGGATATACACTCCTGGAAATTGAAATAAGAACACCGTGAATTCATTGTCCCAGGAAGGGGAAACTTTATTGACACATTCCTGGGGTCAGATACATCACATGATCACACTGACAGAACCACAGGCACATAGACACAGGCAACAGAGCATGCACAATGTCGGCACTAGTACAGTGCATATCCACCTTTCGCAGCAATGCAGGCTGCTATTCTCCCATGGAGACGATCGTAGAGATGCTGGATGTAGTCCTGTGGAACGGCTTGCCATGCCATTTCCACCTGGCGCCTCAGTTGGACCAGCGTTCGTGCTGGACGTGCAGACCGCGTGAGACGACGCTTCATCCAGTCCCAAACATGCTCAATGGGGGACAGATCCGGAGATCTTGCTGGCCAGGGTAGTTGACTTACACCTTCTAGAGCACGTTGGGTGGCACGGGATACATGCGGACGTGCATTGTCCTGTTGGAACAGCAAGTTCCCCTGCCGGTCTAGGAATGGTAGAACGATGGGTTCGATGACGGTTTGGATGTACCGTGCACTATTCAGTGTCCCCTCGACGAAAACCAGTGGTGTACGGCCAGTGTAGGAGATCGCTCCCCACACCATGATGCCGGGTGTTGGCACTGTGTGCCTCGGTCGTATGCAGTCCTGATTGTGGCGCTCACCTGCACGGCGCCAAACACGCATACGACCATCATTGGCACCAAGGCAGAAGCGACTCTCATCGCTGAAGACGACACGTCTCCATTCGTCCCTCCATTCACGCCTGTCGCGACACCACTGGAGGCGGGCTGCACGATGTTGGGGCGTGAGCGGAAGACGGCCTAACGGTGTGCGGGACCGTAGCCCAGCTTCATGGAGACGGTTGCGAATGGTCGTCGACCACTGGCGACAACATCGATGTACTGTGGAGACCTCACGCCCCACGTGTTGAGCAATTCGGCGGTACGTCCACCCGGCCTCCCGCATGCCCACTATACGCCCTCGCTCAAAGTCCGTCAACTGCACATACGGTTCACGTCCACGCTGTCGCGGCATGCTACCAGTGTTAAAGACTGCGATGGAGCTCTGTATGCCACGGCAAACTGGCTGACACTGACGGCGGCGGTGCACAAATGCTGCGCAGCTAGCGCCATTCGACGGCCAACACCGCGGTTCCTGGTGTGTCCGCTGTGCCGTGCGTGTGATCATTGCTTGTACAGCCCTCTCGCAGTGTCCGGAGCAAGTATGGTGGGTCTGACACACCGGTGTCAATGTGTTCTTTTTTCCATTTCCAGGAGTGTAAAATGTAGACTGGCCATGGAAAGGAAAGCGTTTCTGAATTCTGAAGAAGGGAAATTTGTTAACACCGAGTATAGACTTAAGTGTCAGGAAGTCTTTTCTGAAAGTGTTTCTATGGAGTGTAGCCATGAGTGGAAGTGAAACATGGGCGATAAATAGTTTAGACAAGAAGAGAATAGAACTTTCGAAATGTGGTGCTACAGAAAAATGCTGAAGATTTGATGGATAGATCACGTAACTAATGAGGAAGTAATGAATAGAATTGGGGAGAAAAGTAATTTGTGGCACAACTTGGCTAAAAGAAGGGATCGATTGGTAGAGAAATGTTCTGAGGCATTAAGGGATCACCTATTTAATACTGGAGGGCAACGTGGAGGGTAAAAATCGTAGAGGGCGACCAAGGTAACATGGATAGTTGCATTAAACCAGTCTTTGGACTGAGGACCACAAAAACAACAACATGTAATTAAGAAATTGTGAGATGTATCCTATATTACCATACATTTTTTTTGAAACTGTGATATATAAAAATATAATTTATTAGAGGCCAAAGAAATAGAATTAAAAAATTTACATTAATCGATATTCAGTGCAAGAGAAGCTGGAAAACACTGTTTTGCTAGGAAACAGCAATTTTCGTAAAGACGTGTATACTGATCAGTTACTTCATGCAGAAAACCTGTCTGTCTATAGGAATTATCGAAAAATTAGTCGGTACAGAAAGAAATTTATTTAGAAATAAGTAAGTCATCTTCGTATAGATCAATAGATTAGTTGTGCTATTTGCACGTTACAATCTATACACTCTGTACAGATATAACGCGAAGGTCAGTTCTCGATCGTAAAGCGTTGTCTTTGCTCTCTGATGTGCTGCCGTTATTGCTACCCTGATGTGTTTGCTCTACACTCCAGATGATGCCAAGCAGACATGAAGAAAGGTATTCCGCAGAGGAGCCGAGCAGGAAGTAAGACAGGAAAGAAAGAGGATCGAAGGAAGGGAGGAAACAAGGACACAAAGCAGGAAGAGAAGAGAGAAAACAAGGCGTCCCTAGACCTGACGTCTTAAGAATGATTCTTTCAATCCCGTATCAATATAGAAGACGCATGACATTACAATTGCATTATATGAATAAAATAGTAAGAAGATCAGTTATAACATAAATCGCTGCATAGTCACAGCTGGAAATACTATAGGACACAAACAAACGTTATTAAACTCTGATGAGTTTGTTCTTACGCGGTGGCTGCTTCAGTAAATAACCCACCATTAAGGATTTGACAAAGAAGTATACTAAGTTTCCTTTAATTTACGTCTATGGTCACAATCTTTTTTGTTTAACAGATTACCGATTTCGGTCTTTAATGACCATCATCAGATCTGTTTCATAAAAACAAATTCCTAATGTACTGCAGCCATAGTGGCATCGTACATTAGCTGCAGTACATTAGGACTTTGTTTTTATGAAACAGATCAGATGATGGTCATTAAAGACCGAAACTGGTAATCTGTTAAACAAAAAAGATTGTGACCACAGACGTAAATTAAAGGAAACTTATTACATATACGGGTCACTGTGTTTTTTCGCGACGATATCGCAGCTTGTGAAAGAAGTATACATTTACTTAGCTTGCGAGTAACACTGAGAGGCATAACATACTAAATGTTCGCATCAATGTAAGCAAGTGAGTATTTTGTGATCCTCTAATAGATTTATGGAAGTATGGTTTCTGAACGGGTATAATTACAGATATGTTTGTTGTTGAACTATTCTCGATTTACAAGCAATAAGACAGCAAAGCTCCACTTCAGACCACGTACGCTTAATACTGCTTCTTGAAAGATGTGGTCTCGTGCATCAACCAAGAATCCAAGTGTCTACATTTCCCAGTCAGATAATCACGACAGAACAAAGTTCCAACTTTCACGCGCAGAACAATTTTAACTGACTGTGACCTGGATTTTATATAAGGGGCGTTCAGAAAGAAACGAGCCGGAGTCTGAAACGCTCAAACCGGTGACAAGAGGGAAACATCGTGGCATGTGTAACGAGGTATGGTTCCGACCAGAGCCTGGAAGTTCACAGCCCGTTGCTAGAGGGCACGCGTGCACGTCACCTGACTATTCACAGCTAGCAGCAGCACGCATCAATCGTCCAACGCTGACAGTCGCATTGCAAACAGTGACATGGAGGAGTCAACAGAAGAGCAAAGGGGTGTTGTCCGTTTTCTGACAGCGGAAGGAGTAGGAGGAACGGACATTCATCGACGAATGTCGCAAGTGTACAGTGAACACTGCATGTTCCTTCCAAGGGTGAAGGCGTGGCACAAGCACTACAGGGAAGGACGGGTGTCGATGATGCACGGCCTGGAGCACCACACTGCATTACCGATAACATTGTCCAGCCGGTGGATGCACTCATTACCCAGGACTGCCGAGTGACAGTGAATGCCGTAGCCGGCTCATCTGCAGCGCTATGCTCCGGAAGGGAAAGCGTTCCTGGCAGGAATGGTGGCTGGAGATGAGTCATGGTGTCATCACCTCGAACCAGAATCAAAACGACGAAAAAGTCTCCAGTGGAAGCATCCAGGGTCACCACCGCCAAAAAAAGCCAAGGCCATCCACACGATTACAGGAAAGGTTATGCTGACATTCTTCTTTTACCAAGATGGCCCCCTTCTGATTCACTTCCTGCAGCACTGGACAACAGTGAATGCCCAGCGTTACTCGCAAACCTTGACCACCCTCCGCCAAGCGATTAAATCAAAACGACCAGGCAAACTCACCAGTGGGGTCATTCTGCTCCATGTCAATGCAAAGCTTCATACGGCCAACACAGTCGCGGCACTCCTTCGGGATTTCAAATGGGACGTTCTCGGACACCAATCATACAGTCTGGACCACTGTCTCTATGATTACACTATTTTTGGTCCCCTTAAAAAGGCTCTGAGGGGCGAACGATTCACCACGGGCGACGACGTCCAGCTGTACGTGCGGAACTGGTTAACATCGCAGCAGCGGGAATTTTATGAGACAGCTATTTACCGCCTTGTGTCACAATGGGACAAGTGTCTCAACAGCAAGGGTCAATACTACTAACATACATGTACTGGTTACTGTTATTATGCCTCCGGGTCGTTTCTTTTTGAACGCCCCTTATAAGTTCTTGGGAATTGGTTAGTAGTAGGTGGCAGCAGGTTCACACTCCATAGAACAGGGATATATATGGAGTGAGTCTAAGGCACTAAGCATGTTGCTAATATCAAACCAGCTTGTTTACATTTTGTACTTGTTCTAAGACTTTAATATATGCGCTCATTTACTAGTACCAATAATGTCATGTAATAGTTGATGATAATGATCTGTGGTTTTTGGGGCGTTCAACAGCGCGGTTATCAGCGCCCGTACAAATTTTCAATCTTGTCACTGTCCAGTCTCGCTATTTTCCCGGATGAAGATGAAATGATGACGACAACAGCAATGCCCAGTCCCCGAGCGGAGAAAATCCCCAACTCGGCCGGGAATCGAACACGGGACCTCGTTATCTGGTATGGTAGTTGCCACTGCGGATGCCAATAGAAGTACGTGCAACAGTTACTTTTAATAGGTAAGTACCACAAAGTCACTTGACTTTGGCGGCAAAATGTGTCGGCCATAAAACAACTGTTCCGCATCTGAATGCCCGTTCTATAGGTACGTCTCCTCCATGGTACACTCAAAGTTTACAGGTTACGCAGGTTTCTATTACATATTACGTTAAACAGAGCGTTTTAAATTCAATTTGCAGTTGATACCATCAGTAGTTTTTACGTCTGGGAAATTGTCGCGAACAGATTTGTCAGTACTGTTCTCGTCACTAACAAAATTTATTTCCTACGTTGTTGCTATCACTGTGGGGCAACCAAACTCGCCTAACCCGAGGGTGTACATCATACAGGGTGAAGATAACCAAGTGCATTAATGCACTGCAAATAGCATGAATTTGTAACCTTCTCCCTCACCCCTTACCTGTTTTCATAATTATCTGCTGCGATAGGAGACGGGTGGAGGGTAGTTAACAAAGAGAACACTCTTAGTTACGAAAAATGACCGTGATGTCTAAAACAAAAATCTGTCTCGTTCATTTATGAATGTTAAGGATTCTCAGAACTTTGAGTCAAAAAATGTTGCGTTGAAAGAATAACAACACAGATCATATAACGACTTTCAGTGCCTTTTTTATTTTACTTGTAAGTTACACATTTTCTAACAATGCTTTGACTCAGCCGTGTGTATTAACCGTTAAGTGTATTCCACTTTCACACTGAACCCTCTGCCGTTTTATTTACGCACTCCCCGCCCCCGTACCCACCCTCCGCCTGTGACGGTACGTGACAGGTACTGTCGAGTAGTTGTCCTTCTAAACAGCATCCCGTATGAGCGAACCTGTTTCGTCTCTATCTGTGGTTATCTGTACTTCAGGTACTTGGGCTATGAGAAAATATGAGAAGATGGAATTGCAAGGTCTTTTCTCCTTCGTAGAACATCTAATACAGCACGGGTATGGTCCATCGAGCAAGTCACGAAGGTCGCAAGAATCACTCGTCATAACAGAAGTCCCCTACCATTACAGGAAAATTTCCATAAACAAATGGCTCTTATACTGAATACTGAATGATCAATTCGACATCAGTAATAGCATATTGATCATTTTAGCCGATGAAACAATAATAAATTGTAATACAGAGCGGAGGCTTACGAATCAGGAACCTTCCAAACATCACTGTTGCAGCCCCTTACTGTTCAAGGAACACAATCCCCCTCAACTTACCCAACCTCTCCTGCCCCGCACCAACAAACACGCAAAAAGACATACTCATACCCAGTAATGTTGTAAAGCAACAGGAAATAATTTTATCCATTGCGCTATCACGTACTTGTTTCAAATTGTGTACCGCGTATGCCCGTGCGCGTGTTTGTTTGTATGTGTGTGTGTGAGAGAGAGAGAGATAGAAAGAAGATCTGGAAACATTGGGGTATATGTTTCCAGATCTTTTATTCTCACACACATAAACATACAGAAAAACACGCGCACGCGCATACCCGATAAACAATTTGAATCAAGTACATGATAGCGCGCACGGAACTAGGGTGTGAGAGCAATCACCTCGTAGCCCCCTGTGCACACATTCCCGCGTCAGCTGACTTCATGTGACGTCGCTGACAGCGGATGAAAGCTGTCCACGCGATATCAAAATTGTTTGTTGTGCTGCTCAAAAATCGTTCAAATGGCTCTGAGCACAATGGGACTTAACTCCAGAGGTCATCAGTCCCCTAGAACTTAGAACTGCTTAAACCTAACTAACTTAAGGACGCCACACACATCCATGCCCGAGGCAGGATTCGAACCTGCGACCGCTGTTGTGTTGTTATCGCTGTCAGTGACGTCCGCGCAGTGTTTAATTCGGTAGGCTGCCAGGGTCTTGCGCATGTGGTAAAAATAAAGACAAGTACAGTTAACTGGACTATGGCTTTTCGGTATCGATCACCTGCTCGCGCTTCATGACTGTACACCCATCCCCTGTTAATCTTGAACGAAATCTCTTGTGATACACGAGCGTGCCTTGAAAACTTACAGTACTATAGGCAAGAGTCTCACAAATGTACTAGAGAAAGGAAATGCAGAACTACGCAAGACCAGGTGAAACTGTTGCGCTGCACGAGTATTTGAAGATGAGATCGTAAAATGTCTTATGTGGAGCCGACAACCCCGATTTAAGTAAGGTTTTCAGTTGAAAGGTCTCTATATGCACCATTTCATAATGTTTCACGAAACTTTAACTTCATTTTCCATTTCTTTAACTCCTCACACTTTCAGTGCATTTAATAAATCATGCTGGGAGAAGCAAACAGCAGCTGAGTGAGTCCTTATTAGCAGCAACTTTTTTGTTGTTCATGTTTGTGCTGTATCTGTTTACAAGCATTTATATCGATTTGCTAAGTACGTGCGTTTCCTCCACCTTCCTCACACTTGATTGTGATGTTTTCATGTTGCGGTTCTATTCTTCCTTGCTATTCCTACCTCCTTTCAACCACAGAGTGAGTGAAAGTATACATTAGGTTTTGAAAGTGTTTTGTACCTGATACACTTCTTGTCTGCAACTGTGGCTGTTTAGCCAACTCTTGTGTACTCGTAGATGAGACAAAGAGGTTTGGTCTCTCCTGGTCGACGCTCTATTGTGCTTACCTTGGCAAGGTCGGAAAGCGTTTTCTCTAACTTTTTCCGGTACCCGCGTGGACCCCAATAGGGTAAGGGTGCTGCTCTCTGGTTCCTGGGATTTTGAAGAGAGAGGCTGTTCGTTTGCAGTGATGAGTATGGTAACGAAGTTTAAGTTTCAGACCGGCTGAAGTCATAACCCTTTATAATCATTCAGAATATTTTGTTCAGAATAAGAACTGGCAGTGTTTTTGTAGCTGTTCGATTTTACTGGCAGTTTCCTTGTTCGGCCAGAAGTTAGGAAAGTGGGGCGTGGTGTGTGAGCTATGTTTGGTCTCAGAATTCGTATTTCTCAGTGTGAATGTCCGAGTGCTTTCGTTTTTATATTATATATTCTTCTGTTCCGTTAGTTTACTCTTTATTCCGTATTTTCTATCCGTTAGAACGTGTGTGTTTATTTGCTCAGTCACATGTGTTCGTCGTTGATTTGGAGAGCCTTCAGTTGTCAGATCTGTTTTCTCATAGGCGATTTCACGGTAATTTACTTTGTGTGCATTTCCTTCCACGTATTAATCGACTTTTCGGAGTTTAATGTATTTTTTCTTGGTCTGGCATTGTGTGGTTAGGCTATGTGTTTCAAAACAAACGAGCCTTCAGCTCGTCGGCATTCGATTCTTGTTCTGTAGAGATAGCTCATAAAATTCATTGACTTCACATACATTTTGTGTCTTACACGCATTACCAATACGACTGGCATTTCGTATCCTAATTCTTGTTCAGTTCAACGGCTCATGTTTTCCGGCTCATACGTTTGGCCAGTGGAACAAGTTTTTGCCGAGATTTACAAGTCAATCAGGCAGTGTATTTATTTCTTGCACTTGCGTGATAATTTAAGGCAGGCCCTAGCAACCATTATGCTTTGTGTATAAATGAGTAAGGCTTTTCTAAATGTCTGTTGTAAAATAAATGTTCAGTCCACGCTGAATTGAATTTTACTGTAGCTGTTGGCGTTTCATCTTAGAAACCCGTATCTATGTTCCATAGGATACATGCTATAGAGTTTCCCGTTGTGCAAACCTATATAAGTCCATGCAGTTATTTGATTATTAAGTAAATAATTATTTTATAAAGTAATCAACCGATTGGCTATTTGATTAATGATACATTTATGTTTTGACTCATCTACTTTCAGCCTATTCTATACCAAAATAACTAGTATTTCAAATGTGCCCTAGTTATTGATGAGATGCCTATTTTGTAACTCTTAAATGCCAATTACTTACTGTTGAGTAGGAAAATTAAGTGGTTGTGGAAGTACTTTTAATTGATCCTGAGTCTTATCCACTAATTGCACCACTGGTTCATTTAATCTATTAATTTTATATAAAATTTGATATCAGCGATTAATTTATTTAATGGCGACCGTGAAATAAATTTATATTAAATCTTAAATTAACATTGAATTGAATCTAAAATGAATGTCTCTACAACTAAGTCCATAATATAGATGCAACATTCAGCTCAATGAATATAATGATGATTCTGTATATACTTTCCACAGTTTGTAACGCCGGAAATGCATATCCTCCTATTTCCATCTATTGTACTATAATTTTTTTTCCTTATTTTGTTACCTGAAGATATAACATTTCTGTGTATTTGTATATTGTAATTGTTTTACTATTTGTGTATATATATATATATATATATATATATATATATATATATATGCATTTATGTCGATGTATAATTGGTTTGTTTTGTAAGTATTATTTGTATTTTACGCTGGGTCTTGCCTAGGGAAAACAATGCTATCGAACGAATACATCGATAGGTCGTGTGGAGAACTAAAGTGTTTAGGATCTTTGGGAGTGTTAACTCTGTCGCGTGGAGCGCGGGAAGAGGGAGAGTCTGCCTGGAGTAGCGAGTGAAGCAGGTGTGTTGTGTGACGCTCCCGCGAGTTGCCGCGCTTTCGGGGTTTGGCAGCATGTAATTGCGCTCGACTTGCTATGATAGTTTCTGACACAGTGTCACGGACGGGAAGCATCAGCTGGCGCACATCAAGAGCCCGTTTCGCCTGGTGACCGTGTAGAGAAGGAGGCGCGCCAACATCCAGCTTCTGCAACAGCGACGGCCGACAATGAGTGACTGTCGCCACCTCCTCGATCGACGGCTTCAAACCTTCAATCAACCAACAAGGAAGACTGGAAGCACGTAAAGTTTTAGAACTGTATGGCAGACCTCAGCTTTTAAAACTGTTCAAATCACAAAATTACAGCAACGTAGCATGAACCTTTGTTGCTCATTGTCCCAGTGGCATTACCAAGCAGGGTCCCTTCCTTTTCCGGAATGAACCCGAGTCTCGTTGAAATTCAAACGCCAGCATTAAAGCAATATTATTCTATTTCACTGCTTTAATTTGAAAGTTCAGTTAAAATATTCATAGCTGGCTACAATATTTAGATTACACAAGCACAAATTATGAGTGTGAGTTTTGTTACCATATTTTAGCTGGTACGTACTAAATTTTACTATTGTTAATTGTTCAGAATCATTTAATTCAAGTTCAAAGTTAAATCTCTTATTTCTAAATTGCGTAGATTCAAGTAGCTTTTGAAATGATTGTTGAGGTAGTCCAAGACTAACCGTATTTTACTGAATTTCGATGTGCTTCAGAAAGAAAGCTCACTATTAACTTCAGTCACTAAATTAACTTTCGATTTTCCGGTTTTATTAATTCTTTTGCTAAATTAAGTCAGAGTGTAGCGAAATTTATTACTTCTGACAAACTTTCAGTTTTCACACTACACGTGTCAACCTTCAGTTGCCACGCTTCTAGTGCTAATTATATGTGTAATAGCCTTTCTTTTTCAGTTACTATAGTAATTGTCCTTAGGACTGGCGACCGTAATTTCGCACAAATCTCAAATATCTAATTACCGCTAGTTAATTGTTAACGTAACGGCAGCGTATTTACTTTCTTTATTAACTTTACCCCTTTTCAAAATTAATTTCCACCAGTTTCATTTGCATTTTTCCTTTCATTTAGATGTAACCCTTTCCTCCCTCTTTACCGGCAAATTAACTTCGGTGACGATTGCTTTTCCCAAATTTCCATGAGGTACACGCGGTTTAATTTTTCACTGTCATTAAGGTCGATAAGTGAGGGGGAGGTTACAAGTTTAATGTCTAGTGTGGTCTGCAAATATGTAGTTGCTGTACGGTCGACATTGCATGATCCTTCTATAACCTTAGGAAGCCTGCAGTGTATGTGTGATTAAAGAAGAAAGCAATGAAGATTAGACTTCAAGAAGCCTTCATTAGAAACCAAGTACACTAGCGGAATTGACAAGTATGCAGCAGTCGTTTCACTATGTACTTTCCAAAGTAACTGTCCTGATGTTCTGAATATCTGAAGCTGGAAGACTCAACGAAAATTGAAACCAGCTCCTCTACAACGTGAATCTAGTTTTACGCCAGTGCGTCGCCACACTCTGTGCTTTTAAGGGATCGCCTCTGACGTTGATTCTGATGAAGGGTAGCAGAACAGTCTGCTGGTAATCAACTGCTGCCATGTTCCATATACGAGCGTTGGAACTTTAATAGTGGCTACTATTTATTTACAGCTCGTACAAAATACCGGTGATCAAAAAGTCAGTATAAATTTGAAAACTGAATAAATCATGGAATAATGTAGATAGAGAGGAACATATTGACACACACGCTTGGAATAACATGGGGTTTTATTAGAAAAAAAAAATACAAAAGTTCCAAAAGTATCCGACAGATGGCGTTCTGATCAGAACAGCAATAATTAGTATAACAAAGTAAGACAAAGCAAAGATGATGTTCTTTACAGGAAATGTTCAAAATGTCCACCATCATTCCTCAACAATAGCTGTAGTCGAGGAATAATGTTGTGAACAGCACTGTAAAGCACGTCCAGAGTTATGGTGAGGCATTGGCGGCGGATGTTGTCTTTCAGCATCCCTAGAGACGTCGGTCGATCACGATAAACTTGCGACTTCAGGTAGCCCCAAAGCCAATAATCGCACGGACTGAGGTCTGGGGACCTGGGAGGCCAAGCATGACGAAAGTGGCTGCTGAGCACACGATCATCACCAAACGAAGCGCGCAAAAGATATTTCACGCGTCTAGCAATATGGGGTGGAGCGCCATCCTGCATAAACATCGTACATTCCAGCAGGTGTTTTTCAGCCAGCCTGGGGATGATGCGATTCTGTAATATATCGGCGTACCTCTCACCCGGCACGGTAGCAGGTACAAAACCAGGATCACGCATTTCCTCGAAGAAAAAAGGTCCGATAACGGTAGATGTGGTAAATCCAACCCATACCGTGACTTTCTCGTCGTGCAATGGAGTTTCCACGACAGTTCTAGGATTTTCGGTAGCCCAAATTCTGCTGTTGTGGGCGTTGACAGACCCTTGGAGCGTGAAATGAGCTTCGTCGGTCCACAACACGTTACTCAACCAATCGTCATCTTCCGCCATCTTTTGAAACGCCCACACTGCAAATGCCCTCCGCTTCACTAAAACGCCAGGTAACAGTTCATGATGCCGATAGATTCTGTACGGATACCATCGGAGGGTACGCCTAAGTGCCAACCAAACAGTAGTGTATGGGATGCCGGTGCGACGTGCGACTGCACGAGCGCTGACTTCCCCGTGCATAGACGAACCCGCTACAGTCTCCATTTCTTCCTGGACTGTCGCAGCAGCATTACGCCTTGTGCTCGGTCGGCCACTACGGGGTCTATCGTCTAAACAACCCGTGGCTTCGAACTTCGAAATCATTCTCGCCTCAGCTGCATTTGTCAACGGACCTTTACCCGTTCGAATCCCCTTCCTATGGCTATAGGATCGTAGCGCTGAACTAGCACATTCCCAATTATGATAACACAGCTTCACTAAAAGCGCCTTTTCAGGTAACGTAAACATGCTGCGACTGCTGGCGCATCTGATTCTCTCTCTCATTACAGCTCCTTTTATACCGATTGTCATGCGCAGTCACTGACGTTTTGCTGTTCAACGCCATCTGTCAGACATTTTGTGAACCTTGTTTTTTTTTGTTCTAATAAAACCCCATGTAATTCCAAGCATGTGTGTCAATTTTTACCTCTCTATCTGCATTATTCCGTGGTTTATTAAGTTTTCAAATTTATACTGACTTTTGGATCACCCGGTAGGTACGTGTTTCAAAGTTTTACTGGCCTTCAAAGCAAGCAGTCACCAGCATTATGTATAACCAGTTGCCAGCGATGTGGAAGCCATAGGATACTCTTAGCAGTGCCAGTTGTGTTGACAGTTCGAGCGGCGCGGTCTATGGCCGACGAATCTGTAGCAGTTCTGAAGCGAATGCAGTGAAGTGTTTCCTTCAGTTTAGAAATCGAGTTGAACTCACGAGGGCTTAAGTCAGGGGAGTGCAGTAGGTGGTATAGCACTTAGCAGCCCCATTTGTGAAACAAATCAGTAACATCTTGCACTGTACGTTCTTGAGCATTGTCCTGAAAAATGATGGTCAGGTCCTGCAGTAAATGTCATCACTTCTGTCTCTAAGCTGGTCGTAGGTTGTGTTCCAATAATGAACAGCACGGAGACAGAATGATGACACTTTCCGCAGGACCTGACATTCATTTTTCAGGACAATGCTCAAGCACGTACAGTGCAAGCTGTTACTGATTTGTTTGACAGATGGGGCTGCTAAGTGCTATACCACCTACTGCACTCCCCTGACATAAGCCCATGTGAATTAAACTCGATTTCTAAACTGAGGAAAATACTTCACGATATTCGCTTTAGAAATGCTACAAATTCGTCGGACAATAGACCGCACCGCTTGAACTGTCAACATAACTGGTTCAAATGGCTCTGAGCACTATGGGACTTAACTGCTGTGGTCATCAGTCCCCTAGAACTTAGAACTACTTAAACCTAACTAAGGACATCACACACACCCATGCCCGAGGCAGGATTCGAACCTGCGACCGTCGCGGTCGCCCGGCTCCAGACTGTAGCGCCTAGAACCGCTCGGCCACTCCGGCCGGCCTCAACACAACTGGCGCTGCTAAGAGTATCCTATGACTTCCACGTCACTGGCAACGGGTTGTACACAATGCTGGTGCCTGTTTGTTTTGTAGGTCAGTAAAACTTTGAAACACTATGTATTTTGTACCAGCTCTAAATAAATAGTTGCCACTATTAAAGTTCCAACCCTCGTAAAATGAAAACAACATGCAGATAGCATACTGATCGCTGCGTGGTAATGAAATGTGCGAACGATCTTGGTAAAAATGTCAGCCTGCAGATATTTCATTATCTTAAATGTCATGAATAGCATAGAGTCCCAACTCAGGGAATTAATGTAGCGGAGCAGATGAAGGACTCTTGCATAGTCGGTGATGGTAAGTTATTAGTGTAGGTGGTTTCCCATCGCCTTCTTCCGACTTGTCATGAAGCGTCTAGTGTGTAGCTGTGTTATGCGGACGACTGAATGATTGCGTGTGCAACGTAGTGTTGAGTTTGTGTTGTTATGGATGAAGGTAAGGGAGAGGGCGAACACCGGTGCCGACACAAAGCCCAGGGAGCCAACGAGCTTAACGTTCTCATCCGACAAATGGGTCATCGTCAACTGTGTCACATGCCCTCACTTCATGAGATGCGGCGAAGAGATTTGGAGTTTTATTCAGCGCATTGGTTTCATCCAGGACATTGGCGCGAAGACTGGTGATCAGGAAGTTCACACCACCACTTCTCCTCCCCTTGCCAGCCAAATAGTGGCAGAGGAAATCTCGTCAACAGCCAGGATTCGAACCCCTTACTTCCGAGTTGAGCGCCGTCACACAGGTGTTCGTTAGCGACTTCGACTACCGAATCGGCCCAAGAATAACTAGCATTCAGGAACTTTCCCCCGAATCTGTTATTAATAGGATGTGGGAACGGTTGTTTTAAATCAGTTTAATGAAACTTTGATAATTGAAAATAATGTACACTCCTGGAAATGGAAAAAAGAACACATTGACACCGGTGTGTCAGACCCACCATACTTGCTCCGGACACTGCGAGAGGGCTGTACAAGCAATGATCACACGCACGGCACAGCGGACACACCAGGAACCGCGGTGTTGGCCGTCGAATGGCGCTAGCTGCGCAGCATTTGTGCACCGCCGCCGTCAGTGTCAGCCAGTTTGCCGTGGCATACGGAGCTCCATCGCAGTCTTTAACACTGGTAGCATGCCGCGACAGCGTGGACGTGAACCGTATGTGCAGTTGACGGACTTTGAGCGAGGGCGTATAGTGGGCATGCGGGAGGCCGGGTGGACGTACCGCCGAATTGCTCAACACGTGGGGCGTGAGGTCTCCACAGTACATCGATGTTGTCGCCAGTGGTCGACGGAAGGTGCACGTGCCCGTCGACCTGCGACCGGACCGCAGCGACGCACGGATGCACGCCAAGACCGTAGGATCGTACGCAGTGCCGTAGGGGACCGCACCGCCACTTCCCAGCAAATTAGGGACACTGTTGCTCCTGGGGTATCGGCGAGGACCATTCGCAACCGTCTCCATGAAGCTGGGCTACGGTCCCGCACACCGTTAGGCCGTCTTCCGCTCACGCCCCAACATCGTGCAGCCCGCCTCCAGTGGTGTCGCGACAGGCGTGAATGGAGGGACGAATGGAGACGTGTCGTCTTCAGCGATGAGAGTCGCTTCTGCCTTGGTGCCAATGATGGTCGTATGCGTGTTTGGCGCCGTGCAGGTGAGCGCCACAATCAGGACTGCATACGACCGAGGCACACAGTGCCAACACCCGGCATCATGGTGTGGGGAGCGATCTCCTACACTGGCCGTACACCACTGGTGATCGTCGAGGGGACACTGAATAGTGCACGGTACATCCAAACCGCCATCGAACCCATCGTTCTACCATTCCTAGACCGGCAAGGGAACTTGCTGTTCCAACAGGACAATGCACGTCCGCATGTATCCCGTGCCACCCAACGTGCTCTAGAAGGTGTAAGTCAACTACCCTGGCCAGCAAGATCTCCGGAGCTGTCCCCCATTGAGCATGTTTGGGACTGGATGAAGCGTCGTCTCACGCGGTCTGCACGTCCAGCACGAACGCTGGTCCAACTGAGGCGCCAGGTGGAAATGGCATGGCAAGCCGTTCCACAGGACTACATCCAGCATCTCTACGATCGTCTCCATGGGAGAATAGCAGCCTGCATTGCTGCGAAAGGTGGATATACACTGTACTAGTGCCGACATTGTGCATGCTCTGTTGCCTGTGTCTATGTGCCTGTGGTTCTGTCAGTGTGATCATGTGATGTATCTGACCCCAGGAATGTGTCAATAAAGTTTCCCCTTCCTGGGACAATGAATTCACGGTGTTCTTATTTCAATTTCCAGGAGTGTATTAATAAGTTTCGTAAGGAATAGGCCTAATCAATTTATCCATCGTTGAAAATATTGTAGAAAATAGATCAGTCGTGGGAAGCAGAAGAAATTACAACTATCTTCACTACGTTCATATCGCTCTCACTAACTAATACTATTGATTAACAAAATTGCACTCAAGTGTATTATTGAAACTAGTTTCTTCGATAGTAATTTGTTGGATTTAAGTGTATTATTTAAAATTAGTAAAATCAGTTAATAGACCATTACACAATTTCTGTCAAAAATGGTTCAAATGGTGGTGGGTGGTGGTGGTTAGTGTTTAACGTCCCGTCGACAACGAGGTCATTAGAGACGGAGCTCATGCTCGGGTTAGGGAAGGATAGGGAAGGAAATCGGCCGTGCCCTTTCAAAGGAACCATCCCGGCATTTGCCTGAAACGATTTAGGGAAATCACGGAAAACCTAAATCAGGATGGCTGGAGACGGGATTGAACCGTCGTCCTCCCGAATGGGTTCAAATGGCTCTGAGCACTATGGGACTTAACATCTGAGGTCATCAGTACCCTAGAACTTAGAACTACTTAAACCTAACTAACCTAAGGACATCACACACATCCATGCAGGTTTCGAACCTGCTACATCAGCGGTCGCGCGGTTCCAGACTGAAGCGCCTAGAACCGCTCGGCCACACCGGCCGGCTCACAGTTTCAGTCCCTAGGTGGATACAACATCACAACGACAGAGTCTAACAAAACGGTCGTAATGTAAATTGTTTGCTCGTATGGACTTAACGAAAACTTTTTTAAAATGATGGAGCACACCAATCAGTCGTCCTTTCCTTTCGGGCTTCATTAAAGCAAATCCAGATTTCGGCTTGTGTCTAGCCATTATCGGTTCAGTATTTCATAGTTTCAATGCATGTCCTAGTACGTCAGTACCCTGTTGTTCGGGCTTCTGTCACAGTTCATTCACAACGAATGTATCAGTCTAGAGAGATACGATTCGGGAGTCACATACTCTGTTACTTGTATGCCATCTCAGGAGATCAAACAACTGCTCTCGCTTTAAAAAAGTGTCGCATTGTCAACGGAGACTATATAATTGTCGCATGACCTTTGTCAGCTACTTCTGACGTATACATACGTAGATTCGTTGAAAATACTACACGAAACTTATGTCACGACTTGCAGCATGTTTCATTAAGCCATTATCCTTGAGTGCAACACACGTTACAACTCCCATCTCCCTCCCCCCCCCCCCCCTTCCTCCACATTATTATCGGCTTTGGCACCAAACTAAACTGTAGAATTAAAGACTTTTCTTGGAATACATTTATTTTTAAAATATTGAAAGGTGTGTGTGTGTGTGTGTGTGTTAGAATTAATGACGAAGGAATTCGTGGTGCATCGTAAGTGCTACACACAACTCCTTCTCAGAAAAGAACGTGCTGCCCTTGCGTTACTTCTGTCCATTGCGGCACTTGCTCGACCTGCGCATTGCAACCCCATTTGAAATCACATAAGTTCAAATGTGTGCACTATACTTATTGTTCATAAATCACTTAATTACTGCACTCCTTACTTCTCAACTGGCAAAAAAGTGGAGGACTTCACGCTGTTAATGCTCTGTGTCTAAGCACTCGTAATAATAATTATGATAATAATAAAACTGTGTACAGCACTAGAGTAGCCTTTATGCAGTTACTGCTGTGTCTTGTTGTCAGTTTATTTACCTCTTTCGAACCGAGTATGGTTCAAATGGCTCTGAGCGCTATGGGACTTAACTTATGAGGTCATCAGTCCCCTAGAACTTAGAACTACTTAAACTAACTAACCTAAGGACATCACACACATCCATGCCCCTGGCAGGATTCGAACTTCCGACCGTAGCGGTCGCGTGGTTCTAGACTGTAGCCCCTAGAACCGCTCGGCCACTCCGGCCGGCCGAACCGAGTAATGAAGCACTTTATGGACTACTGCAGATACCATCTACAACTTAGAGAAAAAAATTTTTTGGAGATATTTTCCATTTGCTACGTACATAATTTTTCCCGAGGACATGCAGCTTTACTGTATGATTAAATGATGATGGCGTCCTCTTGGGTAAAATATTCCGGAGGTAAAATAGTCCCCCATTCGGATCTCCGGGCGGGGACTACTCAAGAGGACGTCGTTATCAGGAGAAAGAAAACTGGCGTTCTACGGATCGGAGCGTGGAATGTCAGATCCCTTAATCGGGCAGGTAGGTTAGAAAATTTAAAAAGGGAAATGGATAGGTTAAAGTTAGATACAGTGGGAATTAGTGAAGTTCGGTGGCAGGAGGAACAAGATTTTTGGTCAGGTGATTACAGGGTTATAAATACAAAATGAAATAGGGGTAATGCAGGAGTAGGTTTAATAATGAATAAAAAAATAGGAGTGCGGGTTAGCTACTACAAACAGCATAGTGAACGCATTATTGTGGCCAAGATAGACACAAAGCCCACGCCTACTACAGTAGTACAAGTTTATATGCCAACTAGCTCTGCAGATGATGACGAAATTGATGAAATGTATGACGAGATAAAAGAATATATTCAGGTAGTGAAGGGAGACGAAAATTTAATAGTCATGGGCGACTGGAATTCGTCAGTAGGAAAAGGGAGAGAAGGAAACATAGTAGGTGAATATGGATTGGGGGGAAGAAATGAAAGAGGAAGCCGCCTTGTAGAATTTTGCACAGAGCATAACTTTATCATAGCTAACACTTGGTTCAAGAATCATAAAAGAAGGTTGTATACCTGGAAGAATCATGGAGATACTAAAAGGTATCAGATAGATTATATAATGGTAAGAAAGAGATTTAGGAACCAGGTTTTAAATTGTAAGACATTTCCAGGGGCAGATGTGGATTCTGACCACAATCTATTGGTTATGACCTGCAGATTGAAACTGAAGAAACTGCAAAAAGGTGGGAATTTAAGGAGATGGGACCTGGATAAACTGAAAGAACCACAGGTTGTACAGAGTTTCAGGGAGAGCATAAGGGGACAATTAACAGGAATGGGGGAAAGAAATACAGTAGAAGAAGAATGGGTAGCGCTGAGGGATGAAGTAGTGAAGGCAGCAGAGGATCAAGTATGTAAAAAGACGAGGGCTAATAGAAATCCTTGGGTAACAGAAGAAATATTGAATTTAATTGATGAAAGGACAAAATATAAAAATGCAGTAAATGAAGCAGGCAAAAAGGAATACAAATGTCTCAAAAATGAGATCGACAGGAAGTGCAAAATGGCTAAGCAGGGATGGCTAGAGGACAAATGTAAGGATGTAGACGTTTGTCTCACTAGGGGTAAGATAGATACTGCCTACAGGAAAATTAAAGAGACCTTTGGAGAGGAGAGAACCACTTGTATGAATATCAAGAGCTCAGATGGCAACCCAGTTCTAAGCAAAGAAGGGAAGGCAGAAAGGTGGAAGGAGTATATAGAGGGTTTATACAAGGGCGATGTACTTGAGGACAATATTATGGAAATGGAAGAGGATGTAGATGAAGATGAAATGGGAGATAAGATACTGCGTGAAGAGTTTGACAGAGCACTGAAAGACCTGAGTCGAAACAAGGCCCCGGGAGTAGAAAACATTCCATTAGAACTACTGATGGCCTTGGGAGAGCCAGTCATGACAAAACTCTACCATCTGGTGAGCAAGATGTATGAGACAGACTTCAAGAAGAATATAATAGCCGGCCGAAGTGGCCGTGCGGTTAAAGGCGCTGCAGTCTGGAACCGCGAGACCGCTACGGTCGCAGGTTCGAATCCTGCCTCGGGCATGGATGTTTGTGATGTCCTTAGGTTAGTTAGGTTTAACTAGTTCTAAGTTCTAGGGGACTAATGACCTCAGCAGTTGAGTCCCATAGTGCTCAGAGCCATTTGAGCCAGCCAAGAATATAATAATTCCAATCCCAAAGAAAGCAGGTGTTGACAGATGTGAAAATTACCGAACTATCAGTTTGATAAGTCACAGCTGCAAAATATTAATGCGAATTCTTTACAGACGAATGGAAAAACTGGTAGAAGCGGACCTCGGGGAAGATCAGTTTGGATTCTGTAGAAATGTTGGAACACGTGAGGCAATACTAACCTTACGACTTATCTTAGAAGAAAGATTAAGGAAAGGCAAACCTACGTTTCTAGCATTTGTAGACTTAGAGAAAGCTTTTGACAACGTTAACTGGAATACTCTCTTTCAAATTCTGAAGGTGGCAGGGGTAAAATACAGGGAGCGAAAGGCTATTTACAATTTGTACAGAAACCAGATGGCAGTTATAAGAGTCAGGGGGCATGAAAGGGAAGCAGTGGTTGCGAAAGGAGTGAGACAGGGTTGTAGCCTCTCCCCGATGTTATTCAATCTGTATATTGAGCAAGCAGTAAAGTAAACAAAAGAAAAATTCGGAGTAGGTATTAAAATTTATGGAGAAGAAGTAAAAACTTTGAGGGTCGCCGATGACATTGTAATTCTGTCAGAGACAGCAAAGGACTTGGAAGAGCAGTTGAACGGAATGGACAGTGTCTTGAAAGGAGGATGTAAGATGAACATGAACAAAAGCAAAACGAGGATAATGGAATGTAGTCTAATTAAATCGGGTGATGCTGAGGGAGACACTTAAAGTGGTAAAGGAGTTTTGCTATTTAGGGAGTAAAATAACTGATGATGGTCGAAGTAGAGAGGATATAAAATGTAGACTGGCAATGGCAAGGAAATCGTTTCTGAAGAAGGGAAATTTGTTAACAGCGAGTATAGATTTAAGTGTCAGGAAGTCGTTTCTGAAAGTATTTGTATGGAGTGTAGCCATGTATGGAAGTGAAACATGGACGATAACCAGTTTGGACAAGAAGAGAATAGAAGCTTTCGAAATGTGGTGCTACAGAAGAATGCTGAAGATAAGGTGGGTAGATCACGTAACTAATGAGGAGGTATTGAATAGGATTGGGGATAAGAGACGTTTGTGGCACAACTTGACTAGAAGAAGGGATCGGTTGGTAGGACATGTTCTGAGGCATCAAGGGATCACCAATTTAGTATTGGAGGGCAGCGTGGAGGGTAGAAATCGTAGAGGGAGTCCAAGAAATGAATACACCAAGCAGATTCAGAAGGATGTAGGTTGCAGTAGGTACTGGGAGATGAAGAAGCTTGCACAGGATAGAGTAGCATGGAGAGCTGCATCAAACCAGTCTCAGGACTGAAGACCACAACAACAACAACAACGTACATATCATACATTTATCGTCAGTGATGTACAGGAAAAGACACTGTACATGTGTGCTGTGGGCGGGTTATATGAGGAATCTGTAACTGCCACCCAATTAATGCTGCCGACTGAGAAAAGTAGTTATTGATAGCTTCTGTACTCAATTTTAGGGTCTTACAAAATTGAATTGTGGTGATAGTAATAATATTTTGAAAATAGTTTAGTCTCGTGACTCAAATGGAATCGTTTAGTTTTTACCCCTCTAGAAAATTTCATTTTACCCCTCAGAGGGTAATTACCCCTGGTTGGCAACCATTGTTTCAGAGTCTTTTGATGGCGTCTAGCTGGTCGACAACAATAACTTCGTTTTCTAAATGCCATTGTAATTGTCGTAGCAAGGTAATAAAACACGCATTATCGTCCGAGTCCGAGAGTAAGATGGCTGGGTTGTGTAGTTGCGTTGAAAGTCTTTCAGTGGATGTTTTTTACTGCATAGAGTAACATGTAGTTGAATAGCTACTTTGTTTCCAATGATTGCTCTACAATTTCCCGTAGTCTGCATTTACATGCTATCGGGCAAAATAGTGCCTTACACCAGATATTAAATTTACTATAATAATTAGTATTACAGGTAAGTATCTCGTCATTCTGAGTGAGTCCTGGTGGCAGCCCGGTATTGTACTGTTCAGTGAGCTTAGAGGGGAATATTTCTTCCCAGCGGTGTGGTTTCTTTCCAACAAACTCCATAATAACCGACAAGAAACGTGTCCGTTGCACAGTTCCTACCGATGGTTTTATCGTGGGGTGGTAATGATTTGTGATCCAGCGGTATATTTTGTAACCACCTGCAACTTCTCAGCCGGGAGACAACACCTGTTCCCTCACATGCTGTCAGTAAGAGATATTGCCAGCCCCTGTTGGTTGCAACGGCAGACGCTGGTGGCCTGGCTGTTCCCCGATACCGAAAATGCCACCTGTTCCACCAGCCTCGGGCGCAGGTCATGTGCAGCAGCACTGTTTACGATTATCCTGCGCCGCTCATTAACATAACTGCAGCAAATACCTCCATTTTCGCGCTCTCTCTGTCTCTCTCTCTCTCTCTCTGCCTTCCGTCTCTCTCTACGTACAAGTGTGTCGTTTTGCATTCTGTACCGACCATACATAAACAGCGGTAATTATTCTGCGCGTGCTATCATTAATATTTCGTTTGATAGCCATTTTAGTGATAGTGCAGTAACATTTCATGGTCCGAATACTGGAGAAGGGTATTTTGTTTTCCTTTTTGTTCTTGCTTAACTTTCTTTCTCGTGGGTACAATGTTTATTTTTTCCTGTTTTTAAATACTCAGAGCAAACTAGATCACTCAAAAGCTGTATTATTAACATAGTGTTTTGTCTTTGGTAACTCTGAAAACTGGCCAATAGAAAAAGTGTGAAACTGAGACGGATTCAAAAAAGCCACGACCTAGAAAGACGGAGAAAGATATATTTCTTAACGGGCTTCGATATCTACTTATTGTACGATGAAACGGTCTCATATCTATTAACACTTTGTACAGGAAACAGTGGTTCAAAGTCTTCACCCTTCGCTGTCAAAATGCAAGAAATTTCTTATTTTAGCGTATAAATTCAGCTGACGCTGGCGAATGTTACCAATCAGTAATTTTTACGATTATTTTTTACTAGTTTCTTACGCATACTCTTATACTATACATATTTCTGATGTATTACTCTTCTTCGTTTCAACTATTAAGCAAAGCAGATTGTTAAAGTATCCATCTCTTGCGAGGCCTGTCCACTATCGGTATCGTTCCTTTTCTTTCTTGGTTATCTTTCACTGTCTATTCATTCCAGATGCTCATTCCACCTCAGATGATTTTGGTCTGTTCTTTAATTGGGTCTACATATTTGTAGTTCGCCACTTACTGTTTTGTACCTCATTTTGCCTCTGCTCATATTCCATTTCCACATACTATGATATCTGATTTATTGGATCAGTATTGTACTTTTCTACTGACAGTAAAGACCTAGCATTGACTTCAGTATATAAGCTTCGGAACAGCAACAATTTATCCTGTAGGATTCTATTGAGGTCCTCTTCTATGAGTTGCTTCTCAATGTTATGCTAACTTGTCCATATACGAAGTCAAAACTGTTTTTTATGTTGAATTTGTTATTTACAACAAATTATCACACACCCCAGATATTAGATATGTATCTTTTGTCCTGTTCCTTTATTGTTAATTAAGACCTACGTTCTTGTTGACTCCAGCCCAACAAATACCATTCCGAAGAAAAATTTTACTACTTTTGGAATATAGATTTTTAAATTGTCTTGAACTGAACAAGTATTTCAATTTCTCCAAGTACTTCACCGACTGAGATACCTAAACACGACTCACGACCCCCACCCTCACAGCTTCACCTCGGGCAGTACCTCATCTCCTACCTTGCAAACTTCACAGACATTCTCCTGCGTAACTTTCGGAATTAGTTCCTTTATTGTAATTCCTGTCTTGGATCACTATGTTTATTTGTAATCAGATTATTAATTTCAGTGGTAATGATCATCTTCAGACCTGAGTAGAGACGTGTTGCATTACACATATCATGCCATAGCATGTTATGGTGCAGTCAAAATCATTAGCCATTCCTGTTTCGTCAAACAAATAAAGTTATGGTACTTAAGAGCACCACTGAAGTGTACATACTATCTATGAAGGGAAACTCAGTTATACTGCGGAACTTGAACTCCTGGAACAAAGGATATAGCTGTAACATGGCTTAACCCAAAGCCTGGGGGATTATTTGCAGAATGAATTTCTGACCCTACAGGAGAGTCTGAGCCGATATGAAACTTACTGGCAGATTAAAAATGTGTGCCAAACCGAGTCTCGAATCACAAAGGAAATGTTCTCGGGTTCGAGTCCCGGTCGGGTGCCTAGTTTTAATCTGTCAGTATGTTTCATAGCAGCGCCCACACTGCTGCAGAGTGAAAAATTCATTCCGGAAGAAACACTACACTTATAACACTTTGATACGTAGGTGATGCTGTTTCATTTGCTGAGAGAGAAATCAATCTTGTTTGCAGTATTCACATACTGCGTATAAACCATGATAAAAATACGAAATAAGAATCTGCAAGAAGAAAATGAGAGTGAGGTTGCTTAGGGGGCCGGAGACAACATGATCACCCACCAGGTAACCGCCTCGGGTTTGGTTATTTACTTACTTAATCACAGCAGCTACGATGTATCTGCTGCCTGATGATAATTATACTGTTCAAACTAAGTAGTTAATTCCAAAGCACAATTAAAAAAGTTCGCCTTTAAGTAACACGTTTTAAATTGACTAATCGAGGGTTGATAAATATTTGTCACTCTCAACGCTATCGTAAATACTAGAGAGGAAATCCTGAGGACACTAATACACAATTTCACTGATGTTTCTCTATCACATCAACTCTTTTATTTTCATTCCTCATTTATGTAATGCTGTGTAGCTGAACACTCAGCAAAGCTGCAGTATCGCTGCCTATAACTGAGGCAGGGACCAATGAAAACAGTCCTGCGAAAGTCCAACTGCGACTCTGCAGTAGTAAGAGTTTTGTTGGTATTAATATATTCACGAAGTCCCTTTTATAAGTATGAGTAACATTTTCATGTTTATAAATAGGTTGGCTGGGAATATCAGCGAACACGTGAGTAATAGTATGAAAATTTACCGATGATATTTTAGGCTCTCGTCGTCAGAAATGGTTTTGGTTCATCTCCATTTTTCACCTGAGCACTTATTCCTCTGGTATCTTCTGATATGGATATTAGCACTTTCAATTCGCAAGAACATTTCCTTCATTATAAAGTGTAAAATGAAATTATTTGTGAGCAAATTTACAGTTACTTTTCTTCTGCACCATATATGAAAAAAAACCAACCTTGCAGATGATATTGCTTCAGAAATTATCTCGAAGATGTTGACTTCTGAGATAATGTAAATTATTTACGCTGACCGTGCACATGTAGGGTGAGTTTCAAAAATATGCAACGTGGCGAAAACATTTTTACACACACTTGAAAGTAATATATATATATATATATATATATATATATATATATATATATATATATATATATATAATCTTCATGAATGTGGCATAGTTCCACAGAAGATGAAGTTTTGGCTGATAGTGTAACTGCTGGGAAGAGGTTACAGAAGAGTACGTAGTAGATAGTAGATTCATAATTTCGAGAGGTCTGACGCAGATGATGTAGTTACTATCTTTGCAATCACTTCTACACTAACTGATGGTTATCTGGGTAAGAAGGGACCAGTGGACTAGAGATGAAACATCTAGTACAGAGGCAGCTGGTGGGGTAGAGTGTTTGCCTGTGGCTGAAGAGGCATTTCATGTAACTCGTGAAACTGACTCTGATACAGAAGTGACTGAAAATGCGGATTTACCCGCATGGTCCAAAGTTAGTTGTGAATGCCAATACCTTGAGAAACGTCATCCTCCTGAAAGCAAATATTTGCTAACTGGAGTTGACATTGCCAACTTCATGCAAATTTTTTCAGACTTTTTCAGCACAGCTTTTGTGCTTCTGCTTCAATGGTATGAGTATTTACTCCCCCCACCGACGACAAATGACACACTTAGAAATGGATAAGATATTGAGCAATTTTATTGATTATTATTGCCAAAGAGTATGGATTGACGAGTTTTCTGTTGTCACGGTGATTAAACCATCTGTCACTTGAAGGATTAAATTCTTGTTTGATTCTAGAATTGATGAATTAGTTCAGAATTTCCGCACAAATCGTTCGTAATGTAACGTAACAACACACAAAAGTATTTCTTTTACTAAAGCATGCAAGAGAATAGTAGTGTAATTTATGAATCTCTAAGTTTAATAGTAACAACACATGATCGAATGAAGTTATTTTAGTTGTCACATCAAAACTATATGAATAGTAACACTAAAACATTAAACAACACATCGCAGTTATATTCATCATTTAGACTTGCTTCTCTTGTATTCGCCACGTTTGATGTTAACATTATTGGGTAATCCGCATACCAGGCAGGCGAACCTCTTATCCAAAAATTACATTTATACGTGACAAATAAAAGTTTTGCTAAACAGTGTGAAAGAAGGAAAATTCAGATTTACGTAATCACAAATACATTTCAATGTCTGAAGATGGCCTTTTAAGCCGAAAACCGGTTAACACAATAAAAGTTATGTTGTAGAACAAAAGCAAACTGGTGTTTTCATTTATTATAATGTTGTTCAACTAATAACCGACGGAAGATTCTGTTAACAAATAATTTTTTTAAATTATTAGGACCGTCTTCATTGTCTTTCTGAAACACGTAGAAAAAAGTTGATCTCTCTCTACAGATCTGAAAGGAGTGATATCTTACCTTTTACAGCTGAATAATGAGAGGGAGCTTGAAGTCGACAGATTGCAGCGTCATTAGACCACCCAAACCAAACGCAGTTCCACGTCAACATGACTGTTTGCTCCTTTCCAGTTCCTAGCGCTCCCACAGTATGAAAATTGGTGTCTCATCACCATAACACGCAGTGAGCTACAGGAGAGCCTGCTCGCTTTCAAATTCTTCAATCTCTGGTAGTTTAGTACTTGCAGTTCTGGAAAAGCTGCATTTCGGTTTTCAATGCTCCGTGTCTCTAACATTTAAAACCGACTAACTTTGACTTAGTGATGGCAATTGTACCTGCAACAACCGGTTTTCGGTTACATCGGTTTTTTCCATCTTCAATTTAACCTGACTGTCAAAACCGCTCAAAATAACAGGTTTCGCGAACAACCGATTTACGATTTTTTATTGTTATTTCCTATGATAAACGTAGACATCGTAGAAAGACAAACATTCTAAGACTCCCTCAGACTTTGCATTAAACTTTTTAAGATACCTATCAAAATATCCGATAAGATAGGTAAATAAAAGAACATTAGTCTGCCCAAAAATTATTTTGTAATCAAGGATCATTTGAGCATTACGAATAGTCAGTCCTAAATGGTGGAAACAGGGGAGAGAGAATATTTTTCGTATTGTACAAACACATAAAGGCATACTATGTACACACAGGCAGTAGATCAGTTCATTCTACTTTTGTCATAAACATGAATGAATTCTTGAGTTCTGAATTTATTACTGGGATGAGAAGTTCCGCCTTATGCAAGACACCTGTTTTCTTGCGTAAGGCGGAACTTCTCATCCCATTTTCCTAGCAAGCACGGAGACAACAAGAAGAACTGCACCACAAGATGAATTTATTATTGTTGCATTAATAAAAATATTCCATGTATAATTTATAACGTTATTATTCTTTCATTATTCCTAACGAAAAACACGCTTTGTAGTCTAATCTATTTATTTGATTTTAAGTAGGAATATGAATACAACTGATTTTTTGATTGACAATACTAAAAATTCTCTTTCACAAATTCTAATGAATAAATTAGGTAGTAGGAAAAATCCGTTTATGGGAAATAATTACAAGACAAAAGTAAAAATTTCAATAATGAATTAGTCCATTGGTCAATATTCATAGTCCAATCCGTTTATAAATACTCGTTCTAAACCGTTTTGATCTGTAAGTCGACTCCTTTCATCAGAAACAATATTATTCAAAGACAATACCAATCCTCTAGGAGCCACAGGACTTCCTGCCAACAATAAATATTTTTGAGCTATAAATGACAAGCCTCGCATAAACCTTCTACTCTTTGCTCCCAGAAAACAAAATGATCACTGCTTCTAGGTAGTGAAAGTCAGCATGTACATTGTTGTATTAGCAATTCATTAGCGATTCTTATGTCACGTGTTTGTTGCTACTTTCTAATTGTCAAAGTTGTTACTAAACTACACTGACGGAAAAAAGTCGCAGTACCAAGAAAGAGGCATAACCGAAAGTTGATAGGTGTGTTTCTACATCTGAAAGATGATGTCTATTCAAATTTCGCGACAGTCGCGTAAGAGTGGCGCTGTTAGCGACACTCTTAGCGACGAAAATCAGGATTACGTCGTAACAGTCGCGAGCGTCAGTTACCTTTGAGACTTGACGTGGTTAGTTGCTTTTAGTGAAGAATGCCTTTAAGGCGACAAAGACGTTATTATCAACATCGCATTGAGTTTGAACAAGGTCGTATAATAGGAACTGATCAAAGAAAACAATTGTAGACACTAATTGAAAATTCATTTAATCTAATAACTTCCATGTCACAGTAAATTAACTCAGAAGATCTATCAATAGAATAATTATCAAAAACTCGTCTGTGACGAGGGTGAAGTGGACGAACAATACAAGTCTACAAAAATAGAAATATCATCAAGCCATCAAGTAATACCTTGTTCTTCATTTCAATATCGTTATATGTCCGTACGCTATCCACCCATTGTGCTGAGTCATCATTCCTCCTTGTAAATCTGCAACACACATTGTTCCAAAAATTGGTCCATGCATTACACTGTACACTCAACGAAACCCCGCCTCCTGTACGTCGCAGCTATCCACTACTGGCCGTCAAAGGTTCTACGACTCTACGGTGCTGTCATCGCAGCCACAGATAATGTTGCCTAACATCTGTTTCTCTGACCCACAATTCCTTAAATATATCATTTTCCTTTACAAATACTAACACATCTAATAACATCATCAAGCAATAGCCATCTTGCGACGCTACACTCCTAACTAATCAGTCCCCGTACAAATAGAGCCAACGGCCCACACAGCCGAGGGCGGAACACCGTATGTGTTGCTCTCTCGCCACGTATCCAGACAGTTCCCAACTCCCCACTCTTCGGCGTGCTTTCAAGACTTCACGCCAGCGATAACACACAGGAAGCTAAGGGTAATTCATGCCACTTAGCGGGGCGCCAGCAAATGAAGGAGAAAGATAAGATTAAACGAAGGCGTCTCAGCACAAAATAGACACACCAGATTTTTTACCCGGCTATTAGTAAAAAATAAAAAAGACTTGTTATAAGTAAGACCAAACGCATACCGAAAATTACCAGCTATTCAGAACTAAAATACTGGTATCAGTATTAACCAGTCTGTTTTCTCCATCCCTACTTCTGCGATGGCGTAAGGCGCTCCAGACTGGTTGGACAATCCCTATATTAAACAATGCAAAAGTTATATTTATAAAAGGGCCTTCGCTTGGAAACTATTTGGAATAACAGTTTTCTAAAAATTTGTGTTGTAGATTACATATATATATATATATATAACCACTTTAACAGAGGCATTTCTGAAGGTATTTATTAGTTTCGAGATAATAATTATTTTTGTAAAAAGTGGACATAAAAATAAAAACCTTGCTACACTTTTCGATCTATGTAAGCCTCAAACGTTTTTGAGATTTACAAAATAAAAAAACCCTGTGTTAAAATATCCACAATGCTCCAACGAGTATATCCCGTAATTTTGAACAAATTCTGGCAATTAGAAGCCGAGAGAAAGTACACATTACTCTTAAAAGATACAACTAATGGGAAACAGCAATTCAAGTTGTCAGGGCATCACAGCTCCGTATGACGGGTTGTCTGCATCCTCTTCCATCTTATCTTGGAAATCCCTTTTCCCTCTTCGTCTGCATTCTCTTGCCGTTGTTTCAAGGTCTCTAACAGCTGCCACAAGTCTTCCTTTATCTAATTTAACATTTGTTTCGCTGTGAACCGATCAACAATGTGTAGAAGTTTCTTCGGAACTTCACTCCTTGCATAATTTCCTTCACTGAAAGCTGCCACTGCATCAGAGACACTAAAATGCAGTGTACTAATAGACACAAACACTGTATTTGTAACTCTGGTCCAGATTATGCAGTTGATGGACTCCTTAGGATTCTGGCTGCGGCCTTGAAGACATTTCCCCAATAGTCTTACATCTGACAAATCTTTGAAAGTTTCTTCCAGTACCTCCACTATGGCAAAATGTATAGCTGGTTTGTGAATAAATTTATTGCAGGTTTGCTGTGCTCTGTTGTATTTGCACCATGAATCACTTCATGGAGGGCGCAGGCCATGAATGGCTTTTTCTTCTTTTAAAGAGGAGTGAAACGAAACTGTCGGTACAGCATTTCTCATGTTCTCTAAGGTGCTGACATTTTTCCTGAGGGCAACGCGAGAATAGTTTATAATTTTATCTATGACGGAGTCCCTTATTACCATCTAATCTTCCTCCATCTTCCAATTTCTTTACCCTGAATACAGTTTTCAGTCGCTGCTGGCCCGCACCCATCTACTTTTCCACGTGACCTATGCACACAAGTTTAGTGATAGTTACACATTTTCAGTACGGCGTCCATTCCTCAATGCTTCGAATGCTTTTTAATCCACATCTCATAAGTTATTGCCCTCGGAGGTAGGTGAATCATAAAATCAGATTTGAATCTGAGAACTGTTAAATGTACATAATCATTCCCACACGGTGTTTTGTTTATATGAACGAATAAACAAGAAATAAGGAAATAATATGTGTGTTCTGTATATCATTGGAAAGAGGAAGTTCCGCAGTTTAAGAAAAATGGAAAAAAATTCAAAATTTCAGGATTTCGACCTGCCCGGAGCCCCTTAACGGAGACTCACTATACTTTCCTCAAACACCAAGCGCCCATACTTGTCTCGTTGTTGAGGGCCACACTCGTTGTTTGATGGAACTTTTCTCGCAGGCAAGCTCAACCAGTAGAGAACTATAGTAATTACATAGTAAAGATACACACATCAAAAAAAGTTTTGCATCACCTCGGTTCCGAGAGTTCCGGAACCTATACCGAAAGCTGGAAAAGAGATCAACATGAATATCATTTCCGCCCTTTTTATTGCTCATGAAAACCACACATTGCATGTTTTACCAGCATACAGCGAGACCTTCAGAGGTGGTGGTCCAGATTCCAGTACGCACCGGTACTTCTAATAGCCTGTAGCACGTCCTCTTGCATTGATGTATGCCTGTATTCGTTGTGGCATACTCCACAAGTTCATCAAGGCACTGTTGGCCCAGATTTTCCCACTCCTCAACGACCATTCGGCGTAGACCCCTCAGAGTGGTTGGTGGGTCACGTCGTCCATAAACAGCCCTTATCAATCTACCCCAGGCATGTTCGACAGGGTTCATGACTGAAGAAAATGCTGGCCACTCTAGTCGAGCGATGTCATTATCCTGAAGGAAGTCATTCACAAGATGTGCACGATGGGGGCGCGAATTGTTGTCCATGAAGGCGAATGCCTCGCCAATATGCTGCCGATATGGTTGCAATATCGGTCGAAGCATTGCATTCAAGTATCGTACAGCCATTACGGCGCCTTCCATGAGCACCAGCGATGTACGTCGGCCCCACAGAATGTCATCCCAAAACAGCAGGGAACCTCCACCTTGCTGCACTCGCTGGACAGTGTGTCTAAGGCTTTCAGCCTGACCGGGTTGCCTCCAAACACGTCTTCGACGATTGTATGTTTGAGGGCATGTGCAACACTCATCAGTGAAGAGAACGTGATACCAATCCTGAGCCGTCCATTCGGCATGTTGTTGGGCCCATCTGTACTGCGCTGCATGGTGTCGTGGTTGCAAAGATGGATCTCGCCATGGACATTGAGAGCTAAGTTGCGCATCATGCAGCCTATTGTTCACAGTTTGAACCGTAACACGACGTCCTGTGGCTGCACGAAAAGCATTATTCAACATGGTGGCGTTGCTGTCCTCCGAGCCATAATCCGTAGGTAGTGGTCATCCACTGCAGTAGTCGCCCTTGGGAGGCCTGAGCGAGGCATGTCATCGACAGTTCCTGTCTCTCTGTATCTCCTCCATGTACGAGGGTTCACTCCAAGACGCCTGGACACTTCCCTTGTTGAGAGCCCTTCCTGGCGCAAAGTAACAATGCGGACGCGATCGACTCCGGTATTCACCGTCTAGGCTACAGATAACACGAGTCGTGTACTTCCTTCCTGGTGGAATGACTGGAATTGATCGGCTGTCGGACCCCCTCCGTCTAATAGGTGCTGCTCATGCATGCTTGTTTACATCTTTGGACGGTTTTAGTGATATCTCGGAACAGTTAAAGGGATTGTGTCTGTGATACAATATCCACAGTAAACGTCTATCTTCAGGAGTTCTGGAAACCCGGGTGATGCAACCTTTTTTGATGTGTGTACAATTACATAACAACTTTTACAGTGTATGGTTGACGGTAAATTGTTTACGTACGTAATTACTGTATACAGTCACGTAACAATGTTTACACACAATATTGTTAAACAAGAATAAACGAAGTCACCTATAATCCCATGTGTAGCATTGTTTCAACCTTACTGTTTCGTGCCTCGGTGCTGCCACTTATCTGTAACCAGAATTTGTTCAGTCGTTGGCCCACCTCGATATGGATGCCACAATGTTAATTTTAATCATAATAAGTTAGTATTAAGTTTGATTTAAAAACGGTTGGTTGTTCTATTGATTGATCATTTCAGAATAAGGAAATTAGATTCTTTTATGTTACGGTACTGAATTCTTTGAAACCAGGTAGGCTGTTCTCTAAAGCAGTACATATAACGTAATGTCGAAAATGATGTACGTACGTAATGGATGTCAAAGTTAGTACACGTACCGTTCGAGGTAATGTATACGACAGTAACTAATTGACCTATTAGTCATTGCGTGGTCAATTCACAGTGGACACGAGAGCACACGGATCGTGTGTACCCACATAAACGCACACGCACACGGATGCGCGCACGCGAACCCACCACACACACACACACACACACACACACACACACACACACACACACACACACATTAGATGCCCTGCACACGCAAGTGCTACTCTTCGTTGAACCTCCTCGTCCCATTCATTCACAACATTACATTACAACGCCTAATGTGAAGCGGAATTGTGGTATAAGAAATATTACGAGCATAAACGCTGTAAATTCAACTAAAGGTTTAGGGATTAGAATTACGTATAAGTTAAACGGGAACGATCACATAGATAACGTTTTGGGTAAAGCAAACTAAAGACTTCGAGTTACTGGCAGAACACTTAGAAAATGCAACAGCCCTACGAGACACTTTCAGTTACGCTTGTCAGCCCTCTTCTGGAATACTGCTGTGCGGTGTGGAATTCACGTCAGAGAGATTCACTGAAGACATCGTAAAAGTTGAGGCCATCTCTTTCAAATTTTCACGAAATAGGGGAGAGTGTACCACGGATATGGCACACGGATTGATGTGGCAATCATAAAACCAAAGGCGTTTTTTGCTGTGGCAGGATCCTCTCATCAAATTTCAATCACCAACTTTCTCCTCAGAATGTGAAAATATGTTGTTGGGATCCATGTACACAGGGATAAATAATCATCATAATTACCGTTTTATCCATTTTCAGCAATTGTTGTCGTACATAATGAAATAATAAACAACCAGCCGCATCATCACCTGTTTCGGGAACTTAGACCCTTCTTCAGAAGGTTATCCCCACCACACGGCTTTGCGGAGCTGCACAGCTCAGTTGTTGGTCAGAGAAATACCTTTAACGCCCAAAGGTACAGACTTGATATTTTGTAAGTGCATGAAGTGGCGCAGGTCGAAAATTCGGGAAAAGTATAACACCTCCGGTACCTGCTGCCTTGGGAGAATAACTTCTCGCGAGTGATGACGTCAGAGCATGGACTGGCCAGCAACCATACCTGAATCAAGTGAAGCACTTCTGGAATGCATTTCGTAGACGACTGGAAACCCACAAACCGCCACCTACGTATCTTCTAGACGTCGTCACGGTACTTCTTCAGGAAGCAGCGCGAATGCCAACAGAATTCCTTATCACCTACGGTGCAGCGGAGCATTTGTAGAAGCCCGTGGGTAACCACTTCTACATTAATTGTTTTGTTGTTAATCACTTTTTCAATTGTTTTTTCTCACGTGTTAGAATTTACGATTACGTCGCATAGATGTGTGTGGCTTCCGTTTAAGAGTTTTTACAACTAAAAATCCTGGACACTGAAATAAGAATTAGGTACTGCGGAACCTCTCGAAACGCGTGCTCAGAAGGTTTGCTCGTATTTTTCACTATGCTTACCTTCTGGGTCACTGTATACTAGCATTACACCATGTGTTATTGACTCCCGCAAAGGACAATAACATTCCACACAGTGTGTGTTACATAAATGAAATGTTTCATCCCTCCAGAATTGTTAGTACGTATTTGTTGTTTTTGTGGCCTTCAGTCCAAAAACTGGTTTGACGCAGCTCTCCATGCTACCCTATCCTGTGCAAGCCTCTTCATCTCCAAGTAACTACTGCAACGTACATCCTTCTGAATCTGCTTAGTGTACTCATCTCTTGGTCTTCATCTACGATTTTTATCCCCCACGTTCCCCTCTAGTACTAAACTGGTGATCCCTTTATGCCTCAGAACATGACCTACCAACCGATCCCTTCTTCTAGTCAAGTTGTGCCATAAATTACTCTTCTCACCAATTCTATTAAGTAAAGCCTAATTAGTTACGTGATCTACCCATCTAATCTTCAGCATTCTTCTGTAGCTCCACATTGCAAAAGCTTCTACTCTCTTCTTGTCTAAACTGTTTACCGTCCAAGTTTCACTTCTGTACGTGGGTACACTAAATTCAAATACATCCAAAAAAGATTTCCTGACACTTAAATCTATACTCTGTGTTAACAAATTTCTCTTCTTCAGAAACACTTTCATTTCCACCACCAGTCTACATTTTATATACTCTCTGCTTCGATTATCATTAGTTATTTTGCTGCCCAAATAGCAAAACTCTACTACTACTGTAAGTGTCTCATTTCCTAATATAATTCCCTCACCATCACCTGATTTAATTTGACTACATTCCATTATCCTCGTTTTGCTTTTGTTGATGCTCATCTTATATCCTCCTTTCAAGACACTGTCCATTCCGTTCAACTGCTCTCACAAATCCATTGGTGTCTCTGAAAAAATTACCATGTCGTCGGCAAACTTCAAGGCTTTTATTTCTTCTCCTTGGATTTTATTCCTACTCCAAATTTTCTTTTGGTTTCGTTACTGCTTGCCCAGTATACAGACTGAATAACATCTGGGGTAGGCTACAACCTTCTCTCACTCCCCACACAAACACTGCTTCCTTTTCGTGCCCTTCGACTCTTGTAACTGCCATCTGTTTTCTCTACGAATTAGAAGCAGCCTTTCGCTCCCTGTATTTCAGCCCTGTCACCTGTAGAGTTTGAAAGAGTGTATTCCAGTCAACATTCTCAAAAGATTTCTCTAAATCTTCAAATGCTATAAACGTAGGTTTCCTTCTCCTCAGCCTCTGTTTCATGAGAATTCGTAGGGTTAGTATTATCTCTCGTTTTCCTACATATCTCCGTAAACCAAATTGATCTTCCCTGTGGTCGGCTTCTACCAGTTTTTCCACTCTTCTGTAAAGGATTCGTGTTAGTGTGTTGCTGCCGTGACTTATTACAGTGATAGGTAATTTTCACACCTGCCAGCACTCGCTTTATTTGGAATTGGAATTATTATGTTCTTCTTGAAGTCTCAGCGTATTCCGTCTCTCTCATACATCTTGCTCACCGGGGCCTTGTTTCGATTTAAGTCTTTCAGTGGTTTGTCAGATTCTTCACGCAGTATCGCCTCTCCCATCCTATGTTCTCTTCCATTTCTATAATATTGCCCTCAAGTACATCTTCCTTGTATCGACCCTCTATATAATCCTTCCACCTTTCTGCTTTCCCTTCTTTGCTTAGGACTTGTTTTTCATCTGGGCTCTTGATATTCATACAATTGGTTCTCTTTTCTCCAAAGGTCTCTTTAATTTTCCTGTACATGGCATCTATCTTATCCATAGTGATATATACTTCTACATCCTTAAATTTGTCTTGTAGCCATCCCTACTCAGTCATTTTGCACTTCCGGTTAATCTCATTTTTTGTTTGTATTTCTTTTCCCTGCATCATTTACTACATTTTTATATATTCTACTTTCATCACTTAAACTCAATACCTCTTGTTTTACCCAAGGATTACGATCAGTCCTCGTCCTTTTACTATTTGATCCTCTGCTGCCTTCACAAGTTCATATCTCAAAGCTACCCATTCTTCTACTGTATTCCTTTCCTCTATTCTTGTCAATCGGTCACTAATGATCTCTTTGAAGCTCTCTACAACCTCTGGTTCTGCCAGTTTACCCAGGTCACATCTCCTTAAATTCCTTTTTGCAGTTTCTTCAGTGTTAATCTACAGTTCATAACCAATAAATTGTGATCAGAGTCCATATATGACCCTGGGAATGTCTTATAATTTGAAACCTGGTCCTAAATCGCTGTATTACGATTAAATAATCCATCTGAAACCTTCCAGTGTCTCCAGGTCTCTTCCACGTATAGAAAATTCTTTCATGATTCTTAAACTGTTAGCTATGATTAAGTTAGGCTCTGTGCAGAATTCTACTAGGCGGCTTCCTCTTTTATTCCTTACCCCCAGTCCATATTCACCTACTACTTTTCCTTCTCTTCCTTTTCCTACTATAGAATTCCATTCTCCCATGACTATTAAATTTTCGTCTCCCTTAACTATTTGAATAATTTTTTTTTTCTCATCATACTGTTATTCAATCTCTTCGTCATCTGTGTAGCTAGTTGGCATATAAATATGTATTACTGCGGTTGGCGTGGGCTTCGTGTCTACCTTGACTACAGTAATTCGTTCACTGAGCTGCTCGTTGTAACTTATCCGCGTTCCAATTATTTTATTCATTATTAAAGCTTCAGACACATTCAAATCAAACGTCTTGACATGATCGCGCTTTTTTTCTTGTTATTATTTGTACCAATGTCATGCAATATAATGCATCGTGTCAAGAAAAGTAACATGATGCGTTATGTCATGTAGCATACCATGAAAAATGTCATAATATCGTTCAACATGTCATGTCATGTTTAGAACGCAAGCATCCCCACTATCGGATACTTCGTATTGTAGATGCATAATACTCTTTAGAGTTACAAAATTGTTTAAGAAATACACCGCCATTTGATTGTATATTTCTGCATATTTCCTGTTCACACTCTACATTTTGGTTTTTACACCGTTATGCTAAAACGAAAAAGATACAAACAGTAAGGCATACAGTAAAAAATTGACAATTTTTAAAATATTTGATACAAGCTGGGATAAAATTCATCTTACACTATTAGCGTATATTGCTTTGTACTGTTCAAGATGTCATATTATTTCACCCCGTCATCGAGTACAGTGCTGAAAGCAAAACGTGCAAATGATAGGCCATATAGCGAAAAAATATTGGACGGGAGGTGATGTAAAAAGCGAGCGATGCATTTACTTCGTATATCATCAACGTCATTTTGTTGTGTAATGTACAGGATGATATATACACAGGTCACCAAATTCGACTAACGTGATATAAATGGTACAAATATTGTAGGAATGCATCATATAACTGTACAAGAACATCGTATCAGGGACAATCAGCCAAAAGCAATTAAACACAAGTCTAGCACATACCGTTAAGACGTAACTATGAAAGTGATGACAAAGAATGTACACTCTAGAAGGTCTGAAACATTAAGATGTAGACGTATCACACATACCGTATAGTCTTACTACTGTTAAGTGTCATCCGGATCGTATGTGATTACATTTGGGCGCAGCATTGTGAATCATAATCTTTGAATTTAGATGTAAACATGAGAGTGTTAATAATATGAAATGGCCATAACGTCATGCGCTGTGAAGAAACTCAAGTCTGTGAGGAACGGAATAAATCAAATGCAAAATCCAATGATCAATTATTCACACGCAACGGTATAGTAAGCGCCAGTAATAAAATAAAAACTACAACAATTGGGGGGGGGGTGGCGAACTGGGGGAAGGGGGACGGAAGAAAAACAAGAGAAGATTTCCTATACGAATATCATATAAGTTTACGAAAAAGAAGAAGATGAAGGGTGTGACTGGAGGGGTGAGTTGGAGGGGTGCGAGGCGGTTGGAAGTTGGAAGAGGAGGGAGGCCCTACTGTACAGGACAGTTAGTGAGGGTGATAAGTATAACTACGGTTCAGGTGTATAGGAAGCTTTTTACATAAATCTATGTCCGTTTGTTCTTACACCCCTTGCAATAGATGTAACAGAAGGGCGAGTTTGGAGGAAAAACGGTCTCCCCAGGGGGGAAAAAAAGTCAGCCTTCCCCACTCAGAAATCAAGAAATTCCTTTAGCGTCCATCCAGAGACTAATCGAAACCCAGAAATTTTATTCCCCTAGAAAAACTTTTCTTGGCTATTACAGGAACGCTATTCAGCCATATGGTATGTATTGTTTACTAAGTTTGGAAATCTTCTGGATATTTTGGGCACAGGATCAGCGACTTCAGCCTGTAAATTGCAAGATGATTATGTGCGGACGCCTTGCAGCTAGGAAAGGTCAATGCACAGGGGCGTAGGGTTAACTAGTAAAAAAACGCGAATGTGTCTAGAAGTTTTGATTTACATGTCTTTGAAGCTGTCAGATAAGTCGAAAGGGCAGTTCCTTTCTTTTTCAGCCCAAACTATACCGGGCCATGTTCACCTTCTTTTGTTCTATGACAGGAACATTTTTCATTCTAGTTCACAACTTTTACTCGTCCATAATTTTGACATTAGTCTACCATATCTTGAAATCCGATATAGATTTTTCTTGCCTCGGACCACAACTGATCCGTTGTAAATTTTTTTTATCGTCTTTCGAACCATGCTGTTTGAGATGGACATCGTAAGTCTAGCCCCTCTTCGGTTACCTTTCGGGTATGGTTGAACGTGTCCAGTGTAGACTATTGAGGTCCCAAAGCACAAAAGCCTCACCACTACGTCAAGGTCACATGTCTGCAGGCTTTTTTAAAATGTTTCATATTTTTTTACTTTTATTTTATTACACATTTTAAATTTTGTTAAATTTTTATTTTTAATTTTTTGTTTTATATTTAGGTACATCTTATTCATATATGCATGAGACTGTATACGCAAACATATGAAAAACAGCCATAAATACAGTGCACAAAAAACAGCAAACATAAATGCGATGTAGATCGAAGTATTAAATACTGTGCCAAGCTAATGATAATAATGTGTGTAAATAGTTCATAGTACGATACGACCATTTACACAAACTTACTTGAAAGCTTACTATATCGCAAGTTGAAAGATTCGTGCAACAAATAGTAAACTACTGAAAAGCATACAACTTGTTATTATTTCTTATCTTAAAATTTTTGTTACTGTTTATTTGAAACGTGCAATAATAAAAATTGCAGATTAAGAAACTGCGGCTAGAAAAACTCGCTTGAATAATTTTGGTGCGAAATGTCGCAACAACCAATAAGAGTTAAGTACGAGTATGATTATCTGAAATAAGCAGAACAACTGCGAACAATGTATGAACGACAAAATACTATAAAGATTTCAGTCCTGTACGAACACTGAAGAACGTAAGCTTATTTTGTCCGAAAATAAATTTTATGCAAGATAGCATAGCAGTTTTTGAAGAAAACGCAATAAAACCTTTTTATTGGGGGAAGCAATTCACATTTTCGGGTTCGTGTAATTTTCTGCGTGGTCGTCGGTAAAGCCTTAAATGCTCGATGAAACACTGTTTACAGGGCTGGTCATATTAACGTATTAGCAACGAAACGATGATCAACTACGATAACTTATTTTTTTATCTTATCCAAATGCAGCCCTTAAAATGTAACGCATTTCTACGAAACACTTTGTCATGTACAAATGCGTGATTTTTCACACGTAAAACCCGGACGATGAAAGATTTTTAGGAACGCTTCCAATAATTAGTGTAAGAACATATTTTTTATCACAGTTATTACTTTCTCAGTTCATGCGAATAGCTTAAAACATAATTTTACGTGCATTTTATTTTCAAATTTAGACTGTTATATCGAAGCTACGGATAAGGCTGTCACAAAACAACACGACGAGCATTAATTACATGTGTTTATCACCTGCTTGCAAAATTTTAACCGTTTCGTACAAGTCTGAAAAATAGAAGTGGCTCATGCAACTTAACTCACAAAAAAGTGCTTTTTGCACATAAAAACCGAATGAAGCTAGATGTTTGATGGTAAGTTTCCGCGCGTTCAGTTCACGTAAGAATGAAGTTTAGTGCTACAATTAGCTCGAGTTTAAACTATCGTATCTTAACAACGAATAAAAAATATCGAGCAAAAGAAATCGTTTTCACTGTCCATTTAGCTACATTCGTCCAAAATTTTCACCGATTCGTACAAGTTGTGCGCTTCAAAAACCTCACAGAAAAACGTGTTTTCTCCACGTAAAGTTCAAACAAAACAAGATATTTTTTCAGGAGGTTAAAATGTATCTTACACCAAGGCGAACCATGCCTGGACCATGAGTCTTGCTCGAGTCTAGATCTATTTAAGGGTGACAGTTTTTGGATATAAAATCCGACCGATGGTGGCTGTTTCTGCGTGTGAAATTCGATCGGTGCACATACAAATGGTGTCATTAGCTGAGCATTAATTTCAGTCTAATTAAAATCTTTTGTAAAAGGAATTAATCGATTCACACAATTTTCCTGGGCGTCAGCTCCGCCTCGTCTTTCAAACCGCGCATAATATACGGAAACATAGCTACAGTAAGAGACACGTTTTATTGGCTGTAGAAATGGTCGCTTGTCCGGACTAAACCAAAAACTTTTTAATCCCTTGTTCCAAAATCAAATAGGAACCGAGCACCAAGACCCCCAAAATCATGATTCTGCTCGCTGCCTTATCAGACACATACGTTGCAGCGCTTTCGCACTGAAAAGCATCTGAACTTACGAGTAAAATAGCGTTGTGACCAACTGAAGAAGGAAGCTTAACGAGATAAATCTAGGAGAATGTGAGGCCCAGAATGTGAACATAAGTACAAGATGAAGAAAATCAAAAGGTCTGGAAGAAAAATACACGCCAAAAAGTTGTCAGTCATGTTGTAGAGTCGAATGCTGGAAGTTTGAGAATGAAGTGGAATATTTGTGAATATTTTATTTTTTGACAGATATTCTACACGGCTACAACTACTTCGTTGTAAAGTAAATATAAGCTGTAGAAAAAACTTGGAATAATATAATTCTTCGACCAACTATGCACTGTGGGGTCATCACAAACAAAAGTTTTGTTGTGAATGAGTTTCAGTTCGGATTTAGGAACACCAAGTACAGCAAAGATGCTGTGTATCAGGTGGCATAAGCGATCAAAACATGTGTGGAAAATTACGTATCTGATGCAATAATAGGCTTAGCCAGAGCTTTCGATAACCTATGGTGGCTTGCCTTGTTCTGCAGACTGCGCCGAATGTGATGGCCACGAATCTTCTATCCGGGTCGTTGGGACTACTGCAGAGAAAAGAACACAAAACTGATATGTCCAACGGGAGCAGCGGGGAAACGTCTCCACAGGGCTCTGTATTTGGACTAGTTTTCTGGGATATTTGCTTGATAACTAGACTCCTGGAAATTGAAATAAGAACACCGTGAATTCATTGTCCCAGGAAGGGGAAACTTTATTGACACATTCCTGGGGTCAGATACAACACATGATCACACTGACAGAACCACAGGCACATAGACACAGGCAACAGAGCATGCACAATGTCGGCACTAGTACAGTGTATATCCACCTTTCGCAGCAATGCAGGCTGCTATTCTCCCATGGAGACGATCGTAGAGATGCTGGATGTAGTCCTGTGGAACGGCTTGCCATGCCATTTCCACCTGGCGCCTCAGTTGGACCAGCGTTCGTGCTGGACGTGCAGACCGCGTGAGACGACGCTTCATCCAGTCCCAAACATGCTCAATGGGGGATAGATCCGGAGATCTTGCTGGCCAGGGTAGTTGACTTACACCTTCTAGAGCACGTTGGGTGGCACGGGATACATGCGGACGTGCATTGTCCTGTTGGAACAGCAAGTTCCCTTGCCGGTCTAGGAATGGTAGAACGATGGGTTCGATGACGGTTTGGATGTACCGTGCACTATTCAGTGTCCCCTCGACGATCACCAGTGGTGTACGGCCAGTGTAGGAGATCGCTCCCCACACCATGATGCCGGGTGTTGGCCCTGTGTGCCTCGGTCGTATGCAGTCCTGATTGTGGCGCTCACCAGCACGGCGCCAAACACGCATACGACCATCATTGGCACCAAGGCAGAAGCGACTCTCATCGCTGAAGACGACACGTCTCCATTCGTCCCTCCATTCACGCCTGTCGCGACACCACTGGAGGCGGGCTGCACGATGTTGGGGCTTGAGCGGAAGACGGCCTAACGGTGTGCGGGACCGTAGCCCAGCTTCATGGAGACGGTTGCGAATGGTCCTCGCCGATACCCCAGGAGCAACAGTGTCCCTAATTTGCTGGGAAGTGGCGGTGCGGTCTCCTACGGCACTGCGTAGGATCCTACGGTCTTGGCGTGCATCCGTGCGTCGCTGCGGTCCGGTCCCAGGTCGACGGGCACGTGCACCTTCCGCCGACCACTGGCGACAACATCGATGTACTGTGGAGACCTCACGCCCCACGTCTTGAGCAATTCGGCGGTACGTCCACCCGGCCTCCCGCATGCCCACTATACGCCCTCGCTCAAAGTCCGTCAACTGCACATACGGTTCACGTCCACGCTGTCGCGGCATGCTACCAGTGTTAAAGACTGCGATGGAGCTCCGTATGCCACGGCAAACTGGCTGACACTGACGGCGGCGGTGCACAAATGCTGCGCAGCTAGCGCCATTCGACGGCCAACACCGCGGTTCCTGGTGTGTCCGCTGTGCCGTGCGTGTGATCATTGCTTGTACAGCCCTCTCGCAGTGTCCGGAGCAAGTATGGTGGGTCTGACACACCGGTGTCAATGTGTTCTTTTTTCCATTTCCAGGAGTGTATTACAGAAAATATGTGAACGATGCCAAGCAAAAGGATGCAGTGCACGCGCCGATGACTTAATGCCATTAATTAGCAGCGAACAATAAGGAAGAACCAGATGGAAATTATCGAGAACTTATGGCATTGTTTCAGACATTGGGTTCGAAAAACAAACTTAAGGAGGTACTACTGAAACTGTATATGAATGCTCAAAGGTGATTTTTCATGTACGGGATCCCAACAGTAAGAAAAAATAACAATTCCATTGTTTCCTGAAGTATGTAGTCAGGTTGGAGATTATCTATGAATGTTAAAAGTTATTAGATTCTTAAAAGTAATCTTGCACAGGTTAGAGTAGCAAGGAGGGATTATGGAACCAGTTTTCGGACTGAAGACCACAACAGCAACATAAATAGCCTTCTATTTTGCGATCTTGACTAATAAATATCTACTTATAAGAATGCACTAACTTTTAAAATAACAGTTCAATCAAGAGATTTGTGTCAGCAAGGAACTTTGTATTTTAATGAGTCGCTAATATTAATGACTAATGAGAGTCGCTACAGCCACATTGATACGTATTAACACATCACGACAGGTTTCGTTCGTTATAATATTATCAGGGTGACAAGTTGTGCCAATATCGTGTTATAAATGTTCTAGTTGTCATATGTAAACTTAGAGACAGATTTGGAAATGACGTTCATATAAACCTTCTCCCTGCCGCCTAGTGGAACAATGGCAAGCACTAAATGCATGCTGTACATATCTAAATCTTTCAGTGTGATCCCTTATTCCTCTTATAATATTATGATGGTCAGTTCTTCATATGTAGATGGTTGTGAACAAAGTATTTCACATTCAGAGGAGAAAGCTAGCAATTGAAATTTTGTGAAAAGATGTCGGCGCAACGAAAATCACTTTTGTTTCATTGATTACCACTCCAACTCGCATATCATCTCTGTTACACTATCTCCCTATTTCAAGATAATACGAAACGAGCTGGCCTTCTTTGGACTTGTGAGATGTCTTCTGTCAGTATGAAGCATGGTGCCTTATATCGCCCCTGTCTAGAACCTGTGTATCTGGAGAATGACTCATGGGAGCACAGTGACAGGCGGTCTGAAGCGGGGTCAGTCGGTTACGTAGTTCTAATTTTCATCCACCAGAGCATAGTAGCGGACAGAGAAATTCAAGAAACAGGTCAAGAGAATGTTTTTGTGAATTGTTCTGTTTATTTCTTGATGGCTTTTATGTTTGTTTATGTTTGTACAATTTTGTATATGCTGTTAGTAGTGTGAATGATCGTGAATGTGGTCTAAAATAAAAATGTAGATCATTGTTCTACCGATAAACGTTGTACGAACTAGTGTGAGAAATTTTTAACGCAGTGTGAATGCAGACGACGGGGAATTTTTTTGAAATGGCTCTGAGCACTATGGGACTCAACATCTGTGGTCATAAGTCCCCTAGAACTTAGAACTACTTAAACCTAACTAACCTAAGGACATCACACACATCCATGCCCGAGGCAGGATTCGAACCTGCGACCGTAGCAGTCGCGCGGTTCCTGACTGAGCGCCTAGAACCGCTAGACCACCGCGGCCGGCTGACGGGGAATTTTGTATCATAGTATGTTATGAAGGTTTATGGTAAAAGGAAAGCTAATTAGAGTGAAAATGAAAGTAGTTAATAACGTAAAGTATAAATAAACTATCAGAATGTGAAATATTTACTTCAGGAAAAAGTACAGTTCAAAAGTGTGGTATTTGTTGATTGGTTAGCCACGATAAGCGCGGACTAATGCGGGAAAATAATGTTTTCTTATTGGCCTTAAAGAGAACTGACTAATCCGAACGGAGTATTCTTCGCGCGTCTTTCCTCGTGCAAATAGAGAATGCTTACAGCAGTGTAAGGAGTCGAAGCCCGGCCTTTCAATGGTACGGTCGTGTGTAGTATGATCTCCGAAGGAAGTTATAGTTTGCCGGTTTTAGTTGTGCTACAGCCCTCAAAAGTGATTTAAAGTGAAGGCATATATACTTACTTACTTATCGCGAATGGACCCAGAAGGATCACGCAAAGCTTTCTGACGTCGTTTCTTCCATACTTCTTTCATTCGTTCTCCATGTTTTCTTTTTCTTTCTTCTGTCCATTTTGTTCCTGGTCTCTTTAGTGCTTCCTTCTCCGACAATACATTCCGCTTTTCCACCTTATTTCTAAAAGTTTTTCTATCTTTGACATCTTTAAGTTCAATATTTGCTTTTTGTAAATCTAATTTTACTTGGCTAATCCATGGTGTTGTTGATTTGACTTTTTCTATGTAAGTGAGAATTCTGTTGGTGAGTCGTGTGGGGGGAAGTCTAGTGACATGTCCATAAAATTTTATTCTTCGCCTTCTTATGTCTGCTGCCAGGTTTGATATAGTAATAACAACATTACCCAAGGTGGTAACCAATCCACCCATCAACAGATGGCAACCAGGAATTCGGATTCTGGGGAACCTGGACTTACACGATTACATCAGAAGGCATATATATATATATATATATTCAGGTTTTTTTTTTTTTTTTTTTTTTTTTAGAAAGTATGGATTCTTAAGACAGCAATTCCGCGTGGCATATTCAGCAGATCGGTAACTAAAAACTGGAGTGCATTAGACACCGATAAGCTTAATAGTATGGCGAGAATTTTCATTTAAAAACGGTCAGTGCTTAGTAGTTGTTCAGATTTCGGGAAATACGTTACCATAATCTCGCTAACGTGAATGAAAGGGTTTCTGCCTGACTGTGTTAGGATTAGCACGGGCTTGACAGTGAACGTGTAAATCTTGACCTCAGAATATACTGAAGTTTTGCAGTATTTCCATCTTTCATTCAAAATTAAGACCTTTTCGCGATTCTTAGAATAGTTACGTTGTATGCAGCCTGGTGCGAGTTGCAGTACGGTAGGTTTCTGCTCGGCTTTCCTACAGGCGATCTGCTGCAACAAGGCCACAGCTAGGTGCAGGTAAATGGATTGAAGAAACCACGCCGCCACAAGTACTATCTGGTAAGAATCGCAAACCTCACAGCAGTACTCCAGAAGAGGACGGTCAAACTGAGTGCAGGCTGTCTCTTTGATAGATTTGTGGTGGTAGCTGCGCGGGTCAGGCCGCAGTAGGATTGGAGGTTGTACACGTGGGACAGTGATGATGGGAGATGGTTCAAATGGCTCTGAGCACTATGGGACTCAACTGCTGAGGTCATTAGTCCCCTAGAACTTAGAACTAGTTAAACCTAACTAACCTAATGACATCACAAACATCCATGCCCGAGGCAGGATTCGAACCTGCGACCGTAGCGGTCTTGCGGCTCCAGACTGCAGCGCCTTTAACCGCACGGCCACTTCGGCCGGCCGATGATGGGAGAAGTTCGAGGTCCGAGCTCTAACGGCTCACTGGTGAGCGAGTGAGTGAGACGTGCTCCCAAAGGCGTTAGTGAAACAGCGCTGTCTGTTACAACATTTTACTTATGTGATTACTACTGTGGATAGTGTCTTCTCTGGCACGCAGGAAACGGGCTGGGCTGCTAGCTCAGGCGTCGGCTAGGGATTCTAGACACAGTACTCTGGCAGCTCATGTAGCTTGTCGCAGGTCAGGCACACTGCCTGGCAGTGGGGGGCCTGTGAGATGGCCCGTGAACGCACCTGTGTGTATACGATGTTCCACAGCACTCTCGTAGATGGATGCCCGCTTTAACCTGTACCCACAGCGTCTTCTGGATACTGGTTGTCATGAAGGCGGGAGCTCGGGGCTTCCTCCTTAGCAAACTGAGTGTATGGCACCACTTAAATGAGACCCGTTGTTACTAACTTAACGCAAACGTTTAAATGTAGCCCATATAAGAAAAACGAGCAACACGTTTTCCGTTACTGGAAGCACAGCTTAGGTGACAAAAAAGTAAAATGCGTTACCAATGTAACTGTACGTGCGAGTCATTTTCTATTAGCAGATTTTTGCATTGTAACACTGCGACATTCACATACACAAAAAAAATTCACATACACACAAGAGCCTGTTGTTGTCAACGTGTAACGCCCGAAATGCATATCCTCCTATTTCCATCTATTGTACTACAATTTTTCTCCTTATTTTGTTACCTGAAGATACGACATTTCTGTGTCTCTATATATTTTAATTGTTCTACGATTTGTATACACACAAACACATATATACATACATATACATATACATATACGAGGTGCGGCTAGAAAAAAACCGGACTGATGCTGGAAAAAACATTTATTTACAATTATTTACAATTTCATGTTATCTCCTTCAATGTACTCTCCTCCTCGGTCTCTACACCTCTCCATACGAATTTTCCACTGTTCATAGCAATGCTGCAGATCATTTTCGGTAAGTCCATACATTACTTCCGTCGCTTTTTCTTTTACTGCTTCAACAGTCTCAAATCTAGTTCCTTTCAAAGCTGACTTGACTTTAGGGAAAAGAAAAAAGTCACAGGGGGCCAAATCAGGTGAGTAGGGTGGATGATCTAAGATGGGAATGTTGTGTTTTGCCAAAAACGTCTTCACTGACAACGCACTGTGAGCTGGGGCATTGTATTGGTGAAGGATCCATGACTTTTTTCTCCACAAATCGTTCCGTTTTCTCTGTACTCGCTCACGTAGGGTAGCCAGGACGCTAATGTAGTAATGCCGATTCACTGTTTGTCCCTCTGGTACCCAATCAATGTGCACAATCCCTTTGATGTGAAAAAAAAACAATCATCATTGCCTTGAATTTCGATTTTGATATTCGTGCTTTTTTTTGTCGTGGAGAACCAGGAGTTTTCCAATGCATCGATTGGCGTTTAGTTTCGGGATCGTAAGTAAAAAACCACGATTCATCGCAAGTAATAACATTTTGTAAGAAGGTGGGATCACTTTCAATGTTTTCCAGGATGTCAGAACAAATCATTCTTCGGCGTTCCTTCTGTTCAATTGTGAGACACTTTGGAACCATTTTTGAACACACTTTGTTCATGTTGAAACTTTCATGAAGAATCTGCCTAACACTTTCCTTGTCACTCCTGTTAACTCAGACACTGCTCTGATTGTTAAACGGCGATCTTGTCGAACAAGTTTACCGATTTTTTCAATGTTTGCATCAGTTTTTGCTGACAATGGTCTGCCAGTGCGAGTGTCATCACTGGTGTCGTCACGGCCATCTTTAAATCGTTTAAACCACTCAAACACTTGTGTTCGCGATAAACAATCATCGCCGTACACTTGTTGTAACATTACAAACGTTTCACTTGCAGATTTTCCTAGTTTGAAACAAAATTTGATGTTAACACGCTGTTCTTTCTGTACACTCAACATTTTCCGACGCACAGACAAAACGTCAACTACTTAAAACAGACGCCACGGGCAGACTCAGTGCAGGAGGCAGATGAAACTCGAGCAGTAGGCGGAGCGAGAGTCAAGTGACAGGCCACGCGACTTTCAGCCTTATTGCATTCGTTTTATTGTTTCGCCAGAACTAGTCCGGTTTTTTTCTAGCCACACCTCGTATATACGATGTATAATTGGTTTGTTTTGTAAATATTATATGCATTTTTACGCTGAGTTTGGCCTAGGGAAAACTATGCTATCGAACGATTACATCGATAGGTCATGTGGAGAACCAAAGTGTTTAGGATCTTTGGTAGTAATAACTCTGCCGCATGGAGTGCGGGCAGAGGGAGTCTGGCGGGAGCAGGGCGGTGGAGCGGGTGTGTTGTGTGACGCTCCCGCGAGTTGCCGCGCTTTCGGGGTTTGGCAGCATATAATTGCGCTCGACTTGCTATAAGAAATTCTGACACGGTGTCGTGGACGTGAAGCATTAGCTGGCGCACATCAAGAGCCCGTTTCGCCTGGTGACCGTGTCGAGAAGAAGGCGCGCCAACATCCAGCTTCTGCAACAGCGACGACCGACAATGAGTGACTGTCACCACCTCCCCGATCGACGACTGCAAACCTTCAATCAACCAACAAGGAAGACTAAAAGCACGTAAAGTTTTAGAACTGTATGACAGACCTCAGCTTTTCAAACTTGCATCACAAAAATACAGCAATTTAGCATGAAACTTTGTTGCTCATTGTCCCAATTGCATTACCAAGCAGGGTCCGTTCCTTTTCTGGAATGAACCCGAGTGTAGTTGCAATTCATACGCCAGCATTAAAGTAATATCATTCCATTTCACCGTTTTAATTTCAAAGTTCAGTTAAAGTATTCATAGCTGGCTACAATATTTAGATTACACAAGCAGAAGTTAAGAGTGCGAGTTTTGTTACCATATTTTAGTTTACCTGTGACTGCAGCTCAGCTTGGTACGTACTAACTTTTACTATTGTTAATTGTTCATAATCATTTAATTCAAGTTCAAAGTTAAATCTCTTATTTCTAAATTGCGTAGATTCAAGTAGCTTTTGAAATGATTGATGAGGTAGCCCAAGACTAACCTTATTTTATTGAATTTCGTAGTGCTTCAGAAACAAAGTTCACTATTAATTTCAGTCACTAAATTAACTTTCAGTTTTCCGGTTTTATTAATTCTTTTGCTAAATTAAGTCAGAGTGTAGCGAAATTTATTACTTCTGACAAACATTCGGTTTTCACACAGCATGTGTCAACCTTCAGTTGCCACACTATTGGTGCTAATTATATGTGCATTAATCTTTCATTTTCAGTTATCATAGTAGTTGTCCATAGGACTGGCGACCGTAATTTTCCCCAAATCTCAAATATCTTATCAACGCCAATTAATTGTTAACGTAACGAAAGCAGATTTGTTTCTATATTAATTTTACCCATTTCTCAAAATTAATTTTCACCAATTTCATTTGCATTTTTCCTTTCATTTAGATGTAACCCTTTCGTCCCTCTTTACCGACAAATTAACTTCGGTGACGATTGCTTTCCCAAATTTCCATTAGGTGCACGTGGTTTAATTTTTTCACTGTCATTAAGGTCGATAAGTGAGGGGGAGGCTACACGTGGCGACCTGGTGATAGGACAATCACTCGGATTTGAGGTTGTTCTGGACACGAATTTTGCATTGTGCAAATCTCGTAACAAAGTACTGGTTACGAACAGGTAGTTACGTCAGCGAGAGTAAGTAGTGGGAGGAATCCTAATTAGATTTGAGATTTGGCATTTATATTGAAAATTATTAAAATGAGGGAAGACAACATTTACCAAAATTTGGTAGACTTGGAAATGGAACAATCGGTCGAACAGTGGGAAACGCGCACTGCAGAACCCATTGTTCAGGGGCAGGCGTCTAGCTGAAAGACGCGACCGCCGAAACGCAAGAAAGAGCAGAAATGGAATTCCAAACTTTAGAAAATGTTTCGGAATCGGAAGTGAAAATCATATCTGAACCCCTTGATGACGAATACGGGGGACAATTAAAGAGGCACCCGCTACGGAAGTAAAACCGCTGGTTTCTGGGAATTTAACTGATTTATTGAATGTTTTGATTAACGAAATCAAGGCTCAGTCTAGCAAGATAGAAACTCAATCGGCAGAAATTAAAGCTCAGTCTGCCAAGCAAGAAGCTCAGTCTGAAAAAATTGACAGAAAGCTAGACAATCAGAACAAAGCTATTAATGTTGTCAACAATAATGTTGGAGTTGTTAACACAAAAGTTGATAAAATCAAAGAAGATATTGTTGTAGTTAATACCGAAATCGGTGATTTTAAACAGGAAATGATAGGCGGTCAGGCGGAAATTGCGAGCATAAATACTCGTTTTGATTCCGAAATTAGCAGAATCGAGAAAAGTGTAGGAGAACCAGTTGTTCCGATCATCGAGAATAAGGTGACGGAACAAATTCTATTAGTGAAAAAAGATGATCAACAGAAGGTGGAAACTTTAAAGGCTTTAGTGTCCGAAGTAGATACTAAAGTGAGGAAGCATGCTAATACCTGCGAAGAGAAAAAGAGGGAAGTGGAAACGCTTGCGACAACCACTTGCCGAGTAATTACGAGAGTGTCGGAATTAGAAAAGAAACTTGACGAAAAGCAGAACTATGCGCCAATCTGTGCACATAGTTCGTAATTGGTGACGAAAGAGGAGAAGTTCGACCCCTTGAAAAAAGGCGGAATACACACGACGGATTTCATTAAAAATTGTGAAAGAGTTTTACCCAGATCATGGACTAATGAGAGAAAAATTAATGCGGTTATTGACGTGTTGGCTGGTGATGCCAAGCGTTGGGGTTTAAACCTCAACATCACGAACATGACTTTTGACGAGTTTAAAAATTTGTTTCTGGCTGAATACTGGTCAGAGCAAAAGCAACAAAGTGTCTGGCGCTAATTTGTCGTATCGAGGCCTTTCGATGCGAATTCGCGTGGCTCGATGAAGCAGTTTTGTGAGGGCTGGATCCGCAAGTTGGAATATTTGCGTGATCGCCGCACGGAATCCGAAATAGTCTGGGAACTCGACAAGAAGCTTCCAGATGATACTAAACGCTACGTAGGAAGCAATTACAGGACAATCAATGATTTCCTGGAAAGAGTTGAGGACGAGGACAATTGGCTCAATAATCGCGACAGTGGTAGAGGTAGTGGTAACAACAACGGGTACCACAGCAACCACAACAACGATAACTATGGAAATAATGCATACCGCAATCTTGGCAGCAATAACAATAATGGTTCGGACCGTAATAAGAATCGGTACAATGCAAATAATAACAGGAATGACGGAAACCAGTATCATCCTAACGTGATACGGGCTTCACAGAATAGTAACACCGCCAGAGGGTGTGATAAGCCGCCTCAGCAGCATCCGGGGAGCAGATTTGCTGGGACGAGACATGGAAACCATTAGCCGCGCCGGTGAGGGGCCGACCGGGCGTGGAGAAATTTTGGCGGCCCAATAACAGGAGAAGACCCAGGTGTCGTCGTCATGGAAATTCTGTATGGAATGATCAACGGTGGGAGAGTGTGCCAGTTTTAAGAGAAAGGAGTGTGCCCACAAGTAGTAGATCAGCTGTAGACACGGCAGTAGAAAATACATTCACTGTCAGTGAGAACAATTTAAGTATTGTTCCGGAAAACGATTATAAAGTGGCAGCTGTAACACCCACAGTGGAACTGGAGATTGAGTTTAAGAATGATTAGCAATTGTTGAGAGAAGATCAGATGTCGGATAACACGTGCGTCATCGAGCGAGGGGATGAAGAGAGGGATGAGGTCTGGTTAAGGCAGTTCTGTCGGTTATACGACGAACTAAGAGATTATAGGGGCCTGTACGGGAGAAGTGTTTATGGGGAGCTCGGGCAGGATTTGCCGCGTCTCGTCCCGCAGGAAGATAGTGTTTGTGAAGTGATAGAAAGTTGTGGCCATAACCGGCAGACTTTACCAGAAATAGTTGATGTAAATGGAGAGCACGAGCAAGATTCGTCGTGATTCGTCCCGCAGGAGTTGGATGTTGAAGTAGTTAATGGAAAGTTCTGGCCCTAACCGGCAGACCTTACCGAAAGTTATAGTGGTAGAAGTAGTCGACCCATCCGACGCAAAACTCCAGTTTAAACATTGCGAGAGTATTAAGGAGAAAGATTACGAAAATTTTAGTGATAGCCGGACTGATAGAAAAGCACGTAGATTACAGCGTGTATGAGGTTAGAGCTGACGTTATACGGTCGGACGGTAGCAGTGTGGGTTGCGCAGATCTACAGGAAGTAATTCCAGATACTACTGGGCACATTCCTCCAGGTAGATTGGCAGATGAGATCAATCTGACCAAAGAGGAATCAACGAAGGTGACAATTAGTGAATTGATAGCAAAGCAAGACTCACTAGTTGACGAGTTACAGGAAAAGGTTTCGGTATTGCAGTCGAAGCTACAGACTAAGCCTCCGGACAAACGTGTTGAAATTAAAACTGTTTGTGAACAGAGGCTGAAAATGCCGCCAGATATGCCGGATTTAGGATCAAAGCCGGATGGTTTTTTTCTGGAATGACCTGGATATAGACGAGGATTTATTGTTGGAAAATAAAGAAACAGTCGAGAATAAGTGTAGAGAGATAGTAGTGTCTGTTAATATGCACGGCCTACAACTAAACGTGTTGTTTGACACCGGTGCAGAATTGAGCGGTGTATCTGGGGAAAATATTTCAGTTACTGAAAGACAGACCTGGTATCGTAGTTATGCCAGTAACATGAGTGAAAATTATCGGTTCTACTCGGAAGGCCAGTAAACCAGCCACAAAACAGATTTTTGTCAACTTCGAGATATGTGGGGCACGATTTGAACAAGAGTTTGTCGTCGTGCCAGACTTAACTACGGAAGTAATTATCAGCTTAGATTGGCTATTAAAGTACCGTGCAGTGATTAATTGCGAAAGCATAACTTTGACATGTACGTCACAAGATAAAACAATAGTAGTTAGTCTTGACGAGGCAGGAGATGGTGTGCATAGGCAATACCGGCCTATACACATTGTTAACTGATCGAATGCCATTGACGTAGGTATGAATTTGAACTACTGTAACGTGAGGAATCTCGGCATTGAGAATAGTGTAGAAAGTGAATTGGAAAGTATTGTAGACGGTGTGCCAAACGTAACACACGAACAAAGACGAGGCCTGTATGAAGTAATGATGAAAAATAAGAGTGTGTTTTCAAGTAAAAGTTTAGTGGAAGAGATAATCAAATTCCCTCCAAGGATTGACATTAGTTGTTGTTGTTGTGGTCTTCAGTCCTGAGACTGGTTTGATGCAGCTCTCCATGTTACTCTATCCTGTGCAAGCTTCTTCATCTCCCAGTACCTACTGCAACCTACATCCTTCTGAATCTGCTTAGTGTATTGATCTCTTGGTCTCCCTCTACGATTTTTACCCTCCACGCTGCCCTCCAATGCTAAATTTGTGATCCCTTGATGCCTTAAAACATGTCCTACCAACCGATCCCTTCTTCTAGTCAAGTTGTGCCACAAACTTCTCTTCTCCCCAATCCTATTCAATACCTCCTCATTAGTTACGTGATCTACCCACCTTATCTTCAGCATTCTTCTGTAGCAGCACATTTCGAAAGCTTCTATTCTCTTCTTGTCCAAACTGGTTATCGTCCATGTTTCACTTCCATACATGGCTACACTCCATACAAATATTTTTAGAAACGACTTCCTGACACTTAAATCAATACTCGATGTTAACAAATTTCTCTTCTTCAGAAATGATTTCCTTGCCATTACCAGTCTACATTTTATATCCTCTCTACTTCGACCATCATCAGTTATTTTACTCCCTAAATAGCAAAACTCCTTTACTACTTTAAGTGTCTCATTTCCTAATCTAATCCCCTCAGCATCACCCGATTTAATTTGACTACATTCCATTATCCTCGTTTTGCTTTTGTTGATATTCATCTTATATCCTCCTTTCAAGACACAGTCCATTCCGTTTAACTGCTCTTCCAAGTCCTTTGCTGTCTCTGACAGAATTACAATGTCATCGGCGAACCTCAAACTTTTTACTTCTTCTCCATGAATTTTAATACCTACTCCGAATTTTTCTTTTGTTTCCTTTACTGCTTGCTCAATATACAGATTGAATAACATCGGGGAGAGGCTACAACCCTGTCTCACTCCTTTCCCAACCACTGCTTCCCTTTCATGCCCCTCGACTCTTATAACTGCCATCTGGTTTCTGTACAAATTGTAAATAGCCTTTCGCTCCCTGTATTTTACCCCTGCCACCTTCAGAATTTGAAAGAGAGTATTCCAGTTAACGTTGTCAAAAGCTTTCTCTAAGTCTACAAATGCTAGAAACGTAGGTTTGCCTTTTCTTAATCTTTCTTCTAAGGTAAGTCGTAAGGTTAGTATTGCCTCACGTGTTCCAACATTTCTACGGAATCCAAACTGATCTTCCCCGAGGTCCGCTTCTACCAGTTTTTCCATTCGTCTGTAAAGAATTCGCGTTAGTATTTTGCAGCTGTGACTTATTAAACTGATAGTTCGGTAATTTTCACATCTGTCAACACCTGCCTTCTTTGGGATTGGAATTATTATATTCTTCTTGAAGTCTGTGGGTATTTCGCCTGTCTCATACATCTTGCTCACCAGATGGTAGAGTTTTGTCATGACTGGCTCTCCCAAGGCCATCAGTAGTTCTAATGGAATGTTGTCTACTCCCGGGGCCTTGTTTCGACCCAGGTCTTTCAGTGATCTGTCAAACTCTTCACGCAGTATCTTATCTCCCATTTCATCTTCATCTACATCCTCTTCCATTTCCATAATATTGTCCTCAAGTACATCACCCTTGTATAAACCCTCTATATACTCCTTCCACCTTTCTGCCTTCCCTTCTTTGCTTAGAACTGGGTTGCCATCTGAGCTCTTGATATTCATACAAGTGGTTCTCTTCTCTCCAAAGGTCTCTTTAATTTTCCTGTAGGCAGTATCTATCTTACCCCTAGTGAGACAAGCCTCTACATCCTTACATTTGTCCTCTAGCCATCCCTGCTTAGCCATTTTGCACTTTCTGTCGATCTCATTTTTGAGACGTTTGTATTCCCTTTTGCCTGCTTCATTTACTGCATTTTTGTATTTTCTCCTTTCATCAATTAAATTCAATATTTCTTCTGTTACCCAAGGATTTCTATTAGCCCTCGTCTTTTTACCTACTTGATCCTCTGCTGCCTTCACTACTTCATCCCTCAGAGCTACCCATTCTTCTTCTACTGTATTTCTTTCCCCCATTCCTGTCAATTGTTCCCTTATGCTCTCCCTGAAACTCTCTACAACCTCTGGTTCTTTCAGTTTATCCAGGTCCCATCTCCTTAAATTCCCACCTTTTTGCAGTTTCTTCAGTTTCAATCTGCAGTTCATAATCAATAGATTGTGGTCAGAATCCACATCTGCCCCTGGAAATGTCTTACAATTTAAAACCTGGTTCCTAAATCTCTGTCTTACCATTATATAATCTATCTGATACCTATTAGAATCTCCAGGATTCTTCCAGGTATACAACCTTCTTTTATGATTCTTGAACCAAGTGTTAGCTATGATTAAGTTATGCTCTGTGCAAAATTTTACAAGGCGGCTTCCTCTTTCATTTCTTCCCCCCAATCCATATTCACCTACTACGTTTCCTTCTCTCCCTTTTCCTACTGACGAATTCCAGTCACCCATGACTATTAAATTTTCGTCTCACTTCACTACCTGAATAATTTCTTTTATCTCGTCATACATTTCATCAATTTCTTCATCATCTGCAGAGCTAGTTGGCATATAAACTTGTACTACTGTAGTAGGCATGGGCTTTGTGTCTATCTTGGCCACAATAATGCGTTCACTATGCTGTTTGTAGTAGCTAACCCGCACTCCTATTTTTTATTCATTATTAAACCTACGCCTGCATTACCTCTATTTGATTTTGTATTTATAACCCTGTAATCACCTGACCAAAAGTCTTGTTCCTCCTGCCACCGAACTTCACTAATTCCCACTATATCTAACTTTAACCTATCCATTTCCCTTTTTAAATTTTCTAACCTACCTGCCCGATTAAGGGATCTGACATTCCACGCTCCGATCCGTAAATTGCCAGTTTTCTTTCTCCTAATAACGACGTCCTCTTGAGTAGTCCCCGCCCGGAGATCCGAATGGGGGACTATTTTACCTCCGGAATATTTTACCCAAGAGGACGCCATCATCATTTAATCATACAGTAAAGCTGCATGTAAAGCTGCATGTCCTCGGGAAAAATTACGGCTGTAGTTTCCCCTTGCTTTCAGCCGTTCGCAGTACCAGCACAGCAAGGCCGTTTTGGTTAATGTTACAAGGCCAGATCAGTCAATCATCCAGACTGTTGCCCCTGCAACTACTGAAAAGGCTGCTGCCCCTCTTCAGGAACCACATGTTTGTCTGGCCTCTCAACAGATACCCCTCCGTTGTGGTTGCACCTACGGTACGGCCATCTGTATCGCTGAGGCACGCAAGCCTCCCCACCAACGGCAAGGTCCATGGTTCATGGGGGAAGTTGACATTAGTATTGGCGTGAAAAAAGATCGTTTGCCAGAAATAATGAAGCTAAGAGCCGATGCTCGCATACATCGTCATGACGCTAAAGCGCCTTTTACTAAGTTTGCAACCGGAGACTTAGTACTTGTAAAAGCTCATGAGAAATCGAGCGAGATAGACAATGAAATCTCTAAATTTAAGTTTGTTTATAATGGACCATATGAAGTCATATGTAACCTCACACAAATGCTTATTGCTTAGAGTATCCAAGCTCTGGAAAACTATTAGGTATACGGAACATTGTAGACTTGAAATTGTAAGAACCTAGGATTGATTAATACCACAGAATGGGTAATTTGTACAGTATGTAAATAAAGAGTGTAAGATTTAAGGATTTGCTAGATTGCCATGCTTTTGCCTGACCAAGAGGACATTAAAGAAGTTGTAATTAATAAGTAATTAATTTTGACTAAATGATTTAAGAGTAACTGATTATTAATCAGTTGAAAAATCCAAGCTGCTAGTTTAAGTTTTCAGCTGGGTCACAGTAGATAAGGGAATGTAAATATGATTTTGTAACTAGCTGTAAGATTTCATAAATATGTGATTTACCAGTCATTGCCGATGTACTTAGACGCTGTTCTAAGTTTCAGGCTAGTACATGCGTGTGATGATGGACAGTGTTGAGTTATCCACTGTGATAGTGCTAATGGACTCCTTGAGATTACTCGGGAGTGAGTTTTTCCGAAAGAATTCAGTGAAACGGACGTTCTGGAAATGCCGTTACACAGGCGAGTGAGATCAAGCCTTCCGTACAGGCGGGCGCAACAATACTGGCGAGGCGGAGCCGCTGTCGGCTCTTGTGCCGCTCTCAGCATTCTTTGTACTTGCGGGTACGGAAGGCGGAGTTGTTTTTCTTCCCGGACAGCTGATGTGAAAGAATTCTGCTGTCAATTTTTTTTTTTCGATCTGCTGTACATTATTTTCTTGTTCAGAGTTAAGTGGACTCTCATGACGAGAATATTAATTATGAAAAGGTTATATAAAATGTGTATTCTATGTAATTAATTATTAATTTGCGTATTTTGATGTACCTGTTTTTTATGAACATGTACTCTGGTTAATTTTGTAAATAGTATTCCATTTCTTGATACTGTTAGGAATTTTGAAGATTTAGTAAAGCTGAACCATTTTCTATGTTTCTATGAATTTTAACATGTTGTCAACCTGTTTTCTTTTGTGTAAGATGATAGACTGGAATATGGTTAGGAGTGTCTCCACTCAATTATTATGGTCTAAAAATTGGTTTATGGTAAATTAGCCTAATGCTAAATTTTCTTGACATTTTGAGCATATGCATTTCCTCTGCTTTTTTTCGTTTTTGGGACATTTTCTGAGTCTGTTTAGGTTACTCGAACATCCTCAGACAATGTGGGACACTTGGAACGCCGGAAATGCATATCCTCCTATTTCCATCAATTGTACTATACATTTTTTTCCTTATTTTGTTACCTGAAGATATGACATTTCCGTGTCTTTATATATTGTAATTGTTCTACTATTTGTGTATAATTGGTTTGTTTTGTAAATATTATTTGTATTTGTACGCTGAGTCTGTCCTAGGGAAAACTATGCTATCGAACGATTACATCGATAGGTCGTGTGGAGTACCAAAGTGTTTAGGATCATTGATAGTGTTAACTCTGCCGCATGGAGCGCGGGCAGAGGGAGTCTGGCGGGAACAGGGCGGTGGAGCGGGTGTGTTGTGTGACGCTCCCGCGAGTTGCCGCGCTTTCGGGGTTTGGCAGCATGTAATTGTGCTCGACTTGCTATGAGAGTTTCTGACACGGTGTCGCGGACGGGAAGCATTAGCTGGCGCACATCAAGAGCCCGTTTCGCCTGGTGACCGTGTCGGGAAGAAGGCGCGCCAACATCCAGCTTCTGCAACAGCGACGACCGACAATGAGTGACTGTCACCACCTCCCCGATCGACGACTGCAAACCTTCAATCAACCAACAAGGAAGACTAAAAGCACGTAAAGTTTTAGAACTGTATGACAGACCTCAGCTTTTCAAACTTGCATCACAAAAATACAGCATCTTAGCATGAATCTTTGTTGCTCATTGTCCCAATTGCATTACCAAGCAGCGTCCGTTCCTTTTCTGGAATGAACCCGAGCGTCGTTGAAATTCATACGCCAGCATTAAAGTAATATCATTCCATTTCACCGTTTTAATTTCTTAGTTCAGTAAAAGTATTCATAGCTAGCTTTAAAATTTAGATTACACAAGCAGAACGTAAGAGTGCGTGTTTTGTTACCATTTTTCAGCTTACCTGTGACATGCAGCTCAGCTTGGTACGTACTAAATTTTACTATTGTTAATTGTTCATAATCATTTAATTCAAGTTCAAAGTTAAATCACTTATTTCTAAATTGCGTAGATTCAATTAGCTTTTGAAATGATTGAAGAGGTAGCCCAAGACTAACCTTATTTTATTGAATTTCGTAGTGCTTCAGAAACAAAGTTCACTATTAATTTCAGTCACTAAATTAACTATCAGTTTTCAGGTTTTATTAATTCTTTTGCTAAATTAAGTCAGAGTGTAGCGAAATTTATTACTTCTGACAAACATTCAGTTTTCACACAGCATGTGTCAACCTTCAGTTGCCACACTATTAGTGCTAATTATATGTGCATTAATCTTTGATTTTCAGTTATTATAGTAGTTGTCCATAGGACTGGCGACCGTTAATTTCCCCAAATCTCAAATATCTTATTAACGCCAATTAATTGTTAACGTAACGACTGCAGATTTATTTTCTTTATTAATTTTACCCTTTTCTCAAAATTAATTTTCAGCAAGTTCTTTGCATTTTTCCTTTCATTTAGATGTAACCCTTTTGTCCCTCTTTACCGACAAATTAACTTCGGTGACGATTGCTTTCCCAAATTTCCATTAGGTGCACGCGGTTTAATTTTTTCACTGTCATTAAGGTCGATAAGTGAGGGGGAGTTCACAAACGCCAATTGAAGGAAACACAAAATGAATAATGTAGCGCATTACGGAGCGCTAGGTGGCGTACCTGTATGATGTTACATAACCCTTACTATCAAAATGTTCGTAGATCTTCAGAAAGTAATTACCCTACATTAAACTACCAATTCTAGTGTTGTCAACATTTATATATTTCGTAAGGACAGAAACATTGTATTAGGAGAACGATTTCACTTACCTTGCCAATGACTGTCTCGTTGTCTAGGGTGTGGGTTCCTGTGTATGATTTCCAATTAATAGGTCCAAGGTTTCTCGTTTCAGTAAATGTCGTTGGAATATTGTTGCTTTTTTACATCAGTATTTATTCATAAAATCTTGACATTTTCTACAACATCACTTGTTAAGCAAATGCATTGTGCAACATTTCAACATAACACAGAGAACTTGGTAGCTACACTGTCCAATCTCGAGAACAACTGAAACTATTATGACGTGTTTGGCACCTAACATTTCTGAAGTATTATGTACATAGTTTCCAGTTACTTCTAGAATATCATAAGTTCAAATAAATTTTATTATGACTCTCTTAACTGAAGTGACTTTTCAGGTATAACTTACAAAATGTTTTCTGGAAATAACTATACATGTAATGATTTATGCGCCTAGTAACTAATAATGAAGGTTGGAAATTTGGACAATATAGAAACTATCAGCTTCTTGTCTTCATATAATTGTTGATTGAACTTGGGATAGTAAAATTAGAAAAATTAAAAATGAAAACAAAAATTTTGATTACATGAAAACTGAAGCATAATAGTATTAGCTGTAAAGTAGTTTTTGATTCATTTAGGTTAACAATCGTAATTATTGATTTTCATAGTTAAAGATCGATGTTGCTAAATGGATCGATATGAAAAATACAACTATATCATCAGAAACATAGATATGTGTAAAATTATCTTTACATGTGGAATATGTAATTTAAGTAAAAAAGTTAAGGGGGAACGGAATCGAACATCTCAGTTGAAGTAAGAAAGTGCTGAGGAGGCAAGATTCATCACACCAGCCACTACCTGTATGGGAAATCAGCACTAGTGGAAACTGTGAGCTGCATGCAGTGCTGGCCGCCACGCACTGTAGCATTCTTGTTAACGTTAAGCAAGAAATAGTAGACTATGAAATGGTTACTGGCACACTTCGATCGCTTCTCCTTAATGAGTTTCCATGGCTAAACTGAATGTAAGAAAACATTTTTAAATGCATTTCTCAAGTGGCTACCCAAAATATGGGGCTACCTCACTACTGCCCTCTCTGGTACTGCAGGGCCCTTATTTACGCCACTACCAATCAGTAATTTCGAAAAAAAGAATGAAAATAAAACAACTGCAATGACACAAATTGACTTACGTCAGATAAAATTAAACACTTTTAGGGAAAAATAATGATCGAGTAGCTTTTAAAAGAACTAATAATCTTAAATTAAAACTAAGGCTCCATGTTATACGAAGTACAGATAAACTCTCAGCAACTGGAGTATATAAAATTACTTGAAAAACTCCATAAAGAATGTGTAGGGCAGACTGGTAGGTCCTTAGACGTTGGTTTGGGAAGGATGATACTTATAAGAGCGACGTATGAGTATTTGTGCTTCATCTTCGTAGAGAAAAACAAAGTATTATGAAGAATGAAAATTAAAAAAAATTAAGACACTTGGAGAGCCTTGAGCAGCTGGAAATTCATGTTGCCCCAGTGAGTTGACAAGGAATGCATATTTTGTTTTGCCTCAATATATCGTTTCCTTCGAGGTATTTCATAACGTTGGAAAACAGTATACATTCCAAAACATCACTATAAATCGATATCAGGGGCACAGGTCTCTAATTCTGCGGCTTGCTCCTATTTCCTTTCTTGGGTATTGGTGTGACACGTGCAGCTTCCAGCCTTTAGGTTAAGATCTTCTTCTAGCGAGCGGTTGCGTATGATTGCTACATCGTCAGCATATTCCGAATGGAGTCCAATTAGTATACAGTCTGGACGGGTTCAAATGGTTCAAATGGCTCTGAGCACTATGGGACTTAACATCTACGGTCATCAGTCCCCTAGAACTTAGAACTACTTAAACCTAACTAACCTAAGGACATCACACAACACACAGCCATCACGAGGCAGAGAAAATCCCTGACCCCGCCGGGAATCGAACCCGGGAACCCGGGCGTGGGAAGCGAGAACGCTACCGCACGACCACGAGATGCGGGCTGTCTGGACGGGAAGACTTGCTTCCATCAAATTACTTATGCTGCTTTGTTACACTGAGGGCAACACCTCTAAATTTTTCATGTTGGTAGCTCTCTGAAATTCGAGTTTTGGAGTATTTAGTGAGTTTTCTTTACTGAGGGAATTTCGGAAAATCGTGTTGAGTAACGCCGATTTAGCGGTTCTGTCATCAATAGCAGTACCACTGTGAAGATAATAATTGCCGCTCGTAAAAATGGTCCCACGGGGCACCGCATTATCGTAGCACTGTCAGTGTTGGCGGGTGAGTTTGTGTGCTCCAGCGAAGCATAGGGCAATATCGTCAGTAGCATAGCGACTGGCTGGTGCAACTTAGCCGGAAAGGTCTGGAGGTTGGACAGCGGAGGAGCCCAACAAAGTGTGCCTTATAAAGACTCATCATGTCTTTTTTTCCATTCCTTACGTATTAAATGTGTATCTGTTCTATAGGGCGTGGGGGAACTATTGAGATGTAGTGAAACCTATCGCGCTAGTGGAGAAAACCCTGGAGGACAAATCCTGCTAGCTGAGGAGCAGATATGTGGCAGCCGCACTACTGGGATAACCCTCTGCAGCGCCCATCATGCGCCCAGGGGAGGTTTATCATTACTAAAAACCTTAAAAGAACCTTAAGAATAGAACTGTATAGGACAATGAAGGTTAGACGTATTGGGTTACGAGTCTAAACATGGAATATTAGAAGTCTGAGGTTAGACACGGAGCTGCCAAAATTGTGGTATCGTAATTGAAGGAATATAAAGTAGACGTCACTGCATTATAAGAAACTAGATGGTGCTGAAAAGGAATTTTACATGAGCACATGTCAGTAATATTTATGGAGAGAATAGAGGCCACAAACATGGTACCCCATGAACCATGGACCTTGCCGTTGGTGGGGAGGCTTGCGTGCCTCAGCGATACAGATGGCCGTACCATAGGTGCAACCACAACGGAGGGGTATCTGTTGACAGGCCAGACAAACGTGTGGTTCCTGAAGAGGGGCAGCAGCCTTTTCAGTAGTTGCAGTCTGTATGATTGACTTATCTGGCCTTGTAACACTAACCAAAACGGCCTTGCTGTGCTGGTACTGCGAACGGCTGAACGCAAGGGAAAACTACAGCCGTAATTTTTCCCGAGGGCATGCAGCTATACTGTATGGTTAAATGATGATGGCGTCCTCTTGGGTAAAATATTCCGGAGGTAAAATAGTCCCCCATTCGGATCTCCGGGCGGGGACTGCTCAAGAGGACGTCGTTATCAGGAGAAAGAAAACTGGCGTTCTACGGATCAGAGCGTAGAATGTCAGATCCCTTAATCGGGCACGTAGGTTAGAAAATTTAAAAAGGGAAATGGATAGGTTGAAGTTAGGTACAGTTGGAATTAGTGAAGTTCGGTGGCAGGAGGAACAAGACTTTTGGTCAGGCGAATACAGGGTTATAAATACAAAATCAAATAGGGGTAACGCAGGAGTAGGTTTAATAATGAATAAAAAAATAGGAGTGCGGGTAAGCTACTACAAACAGCATAGTGAACGCATTATTGTGACCAAGATAGACATGAAGCCCACGCCTACTACAGTAGTACAAGTTTATATGACAACTAGCTCCGCAGATGCTGAAGAAATTGATGAAATGTATGGTGAAATAAAAGAAATTATTCAGATAGTGAAGGGAGACGAAAATTTAATACTCATGGGCGTCTGGAATTCGGTAGTAGGAAAAGGGAGAGAAGGAAACGTAGTAGGTGAATATGGATTGGGGGGAAGAAATAAAAGAGGAAGCCGCCTGGTAGAAATTTGCACAGAGCACAACTTAATCACAGCTAACACTTGGTTCAAGAATCATAAAAGAAGGTTGTATACGTGGAAGAGGCCTGGAGATACTGACAGGTTTCTGATAGAGTATACAATGGTAAGACAGAGATTTAGGAACCAGGTTTTAAATTGTAAGACATTTCCAGGGGCAGATGTGGACTCTGACCACAATCTAGTGGTTATGAACTGTAGATTAAAACTGAAGAAACTGAAAAAAGGTGGGAATTTAAGGAGATGGAACGTGGATAACTGACTAAACCAGGAAGGAAATACAATAGAAGAAGAATGGGTAGCTTTGAGGGATGAAATAGTGAAGGCAGCAGAGGATAAAGTAGGTAAATAGACGAGGGCTAATAGAAATCCTTGGGTAACAGAAGAAATATTGACCTTAATTGATGAAAGGAGAAAATATAAAAATGCAGTAAGTGAAGCAGGCAGAAAGGAATACAAACGTCTCAAATATGAGATCGACAGGAAGTGCAAAATGGCTAAGCAGGGATGGCTATAGGCTGTAGAGGCTTATCTCACCAGGGTTAAGATAGATACTGTATACAGGAAAATTAAAGTGGCCTTTGGAGAAAAGAGAACCACATGCATGAATATCAAGAGCTGAGATGAAAACCCAGTTCTAAGCAAAGAAGGGCAAGCAGAAAGGTCGAAGGAGTATGTAGAGGGTCTATACAAGGGCGATGTACGTGAGGACAATATTATGGAAATGGAGAAGGATGTAGATGAAGATGAAAGGGGAGATATGATACTGCGTGAACAGTTTGACAGAGCACTGAAAGAACTGAGCCGAAACAAGGCACCGGGAGTAGACAACATTCCAATAGAACTACTGATAGCCTTTGGAGAGCCAGTCCTGACAAAACTCTACCATCTGGTGAGCAAGATGTATGAGACAGGCGAAATTCCCTCAGACTTCAAGAAGAATATAATAATTCCAATCCCAAAGAAAGCAGGTGTTGAGATATGTGAAAATTACCGAACTATCAGTTTAATGAGTCAGCTGCAAAATACTAACGCAAATTCTTTACAGAAGAATGGAAAAACTAGTAGAAGCCTACCTCGGGGAAGATCAATTTGGATTCCGTAGAACTATTGGAACACGTGAGGCAATACTGACCCTACGACATATCTTGGAAGAGAGATTAAGGAAAGGCAAACCTACGTTTCTAGCATTTGTAGACTTAGAGAAAGCTTTTGACAATGTTGAATGGAATACTCTCTTTCAAATTCTGTATATTGAGCAAGCAGTGAAGGAAAGAAAAGAAAAGTTCGGAGTAGGTATTAAAATCTATGGAGAAGAAATAAAAACTTTGATGTTCGCCGATGACATCTTGAAAGGAGGATACAAGATGAACATCAACAAAAGCAAAACGAGGATAATGGAATGTAGTCGAACTAAGTCGGGTGATGCTGAGGGAGTTAGATTAGGAAATGAGACACTTAAAGTAGTAAAGGAGTTTTGCTATTTGGGGAGCAAAATAACTGATAATAGTCGAAGTAGAGAAGATATAAAATGTAGACTGGCAATGGCAAGGAAAGCCTTTCTGAAGACGAGAAATTTGTTAACATCGAGTGTAGATTTAAGTGTCAGGAAGTCGTTTCTGAAAGTATTTGTATGGAGTGTAGCCGTGTATGGAAGTGAAACATGGACGATAAATAGTTTGGACAAGAAGAGAATAGAAGCTTTTGAAGTGTGGTGCTACAGAAGAATGCTGAAGATTAGATGGGAGGTACTGAATAGAATTGGAGAGAAGAGGAGTTTGTGGCACAACTTGACTAGAAGAAGGGATCGGTTGGCAGGACATGTTCTGAGGCATCAAGGGATCACCAATTTAGTACTGGAGGCCAGCGTGGAGGGTAAAAATCGTAGAGGGAGACAAGAGATGAATACACTAAGCAGATTCAGAAGGATGTAGGTTGCAGTAGGTACTGGGAGATGATGAAGCTTGCATAGGATAGAGTAGCATCGAGAGCTGTATCAAACCAGTCTCAGGACTGAAGACGACCACCACCACCACCAAACATGGTACACCGTTCGTGGTGAGTGACCGTTTAGTAAGGAAAGCGAACAGTTTCTGTGCAAACAGCAATAGGATATCATGTCTCGCTGTAAGGCATAAGAATGGAGATCGAACACTTTTTAATGCAGATGCATCAACAAGCGTAAGTACGAAGAAGAGAAAAGTGAGCTTTTTGAAGAACTAGAAAGAACAGTGGAAAGTACAGGAACCAGAAATATTAAGAACATTTTAGGAAATTTCAATGCCAAAGTTGGACGGAAAAATATGTATAGGCCAACAATCGTGAGGAGAGTGTACATGCAAAAGCAAATTACAGTAAGCTACATCTCATGAGTTTCTCGCCAAGCGAGAACCTCGTGGTTAAGACGGCAACAGTCCTCCACAAATCGTAATATGATCAATTGGGCTGACCATGTGATTATAAATGAGAGATACAAGAAGTATATGACAGTTTTTACACTTTACAGAGGGGTGATGCAGACACAGGCCAATGCCTAGTAATCGGCAAACCACAACTGTAGCCGTGTTATAAATCATCATCATCATCATCATCATTTAAGACTGATTATGCCTTTCAGCGTTCAGTCTGGAGCATAGCCCCCTTATAAAATTCCTCCATGATCCTCTATTCAGTGCTAACATTGGTGCCTCTTCTGATGTTAATCCTATTACTTCAAAATCATTCCTAACCGAATCCAGGTACCTTCTCCTTAGTCTGCACCGACTCCTCCTACCCTCTACTGCTAAACCCATGAGTCTCTTGGGTAACCTTGCTTCTCCCATGCGTGTAACATGACCCCACCATCTAAGCCTGTTCATCCTGACTGCTACATCTATAGAGTTCATTCCCAGTTTTTCTTTGATTTCCTCATTGTGGACACCCTCCTGCCATTGTCCCCATCTACTAGGACCTGCAATCATCCTAGCTACTTTCATATCCGTAACCTCAACCTTGTTGATAAGGTAACCTGAATCCACCCAGCTTTCGCTCCCATACAACAAAGTTGGTCGAAAGATTGAACGGTGCACAGATAACTTAGTCATGGTACTGACTTCCTTCTTGCAGAAGAGAGTAGATCGTAGCTGAGCGCTCACTGCGTTAGCTTTGCTACACCTCGCTTCCAGTTCTTTCACTATGTTGCCATCCTGTGAGAATACGCATCCTAAGTACTTGAAACCGTCCACCTGTTCTAACTTTGTTCCTCCTATTTGGCATTCAATCCGTTTATATCTCTTTCCCACTGACATTACTTTCGTTTTGGAGATGCTAATCTTCATACCATAGTCCTTACATTTCTGATCTAGCTCTCAAATATTACTTTGCAAACTTTCAATCGAATCTGCCATCACAACTAAGTCATCCGCATATGCAAGACTGCTTATTTTGTGTTCACATATCTTGATCTCACCCAGCCAGTCTACTGTTTTCAACATATGATCCATAAATAATACGAACAACAGTGGAGACAGGTTGCAGCCTTGTCTTACCCCTGAAACTACTCTGAACCATGAACTCAATTTACCGTCAACTCTGACTGCTGCCTGACTATCCACGTAAAGACCTTTAATTGCTTGCAAAAGTTTGCCTCCTATTCCATAATCTCGTAGAACAGACAATAACTTCCTCCTAGGAACCCGGTCATATGCCTTTTCTAGATCTATAAAGCATAGATACAATTCCCTGTTCCACTCATAACAGTTCTCCATTATTTGCCGTAAGCTAAAGATCTGTTCCTGACAACCTCTAAGAGGCCTAAACCCACACTGATTTCCATCCAATTGGTCCTCAACTAATACTCGCACTTTCCATTCAACAATACCTGAGAAGATTTTACCCACAAGGCTGACTAAAGAGATACCTCTGTAGTTGTTACAATCTTTTCTGTTTCCATGTTTAAAGATTGGTGTGATTACTGCTTTTGTCCAGTCTGATGGAACCTGTCCCGACTTCCAGGCCATTTCAATTATCCTGTGTAGCCATTTAAGACCTGACATTCCACTGTATTTGATGAGTTCCGACTTAATTTCATCCACCCCAGCTGCTTTATTGCACTGCAATCTATTGACCATTTTCTCCACTTCCTCAAATGTGATCCTATTTCCATCATCATTCCTATCCCATTCTACCTCGAAATCTGAAACATTGCTGATCGTATTTTCACCTACATTGAGCAACTCTTCAAAATATTCCCTCCATCTGCCCAAGGCATCCACAGGATTCACCAGCAGTTTTCTTGACCCGTCCAAAATACTTGCCTTTCCTTCTTACCTCCCGTTCGAAGACTGCTAATTACACTCCAGAATGGTTTTCCAGCAGCTTGACCCATAGTCTCCAACCTGTTTCCAAAGTCTTCCCAAGATTTCTTCTTGGATGCTGCAATTATCTGTTTGGCTTTGTTTCTTCCTTCAACATAACTTTCTCTGTCTACCCGAGTTCTAGTATGTAGCCATTTTTGATAGGTCTTCTTTTTCCTTTTACAGGCTGCCTTGACTGTGTCATTCCACCAAGCTGTTTGCTTCATCCTACTTTTACAGACTACTGTTCCAAGACATTCTTTAGCCACTTCTAGTACTGTGTCCCTGTACCTTGTCCATTCCTTTTCCGATGACTGTAATTGAGTACATTCAACTAACCTGTACCTTTCTGAGATCGCTGTTATGTACTTGTGCCTGATTTCCTTATCCTGAAGTTTCTCCACTCTTATCCTCCTACGTATGGACCTGACCTCCTACACTTTCGGCCTCACAATCCCAATTTCACTGCAGATTAAATAATAATCAGTGTCTTCAAAGAAACCCCTGAATACACGTGTGTCCCTCACAGCCTTCCTGAATTCCTGATCTGTTATTATATAGTCAATGACAGATCTGGTTCCCCTGCCTTCCCAAGTATACTGGTGAATGTTCTTATGTTTAAAAAAGGAGTTTGTGATTACTAAGCCCATACTGGCACAGAAATCCAAGAGTTGTTTCCCGTTCCTGTTGGCCTCCATATCCTCTCCAAATTTACCCATAACCTTTTCATACCCTTCCTTTCGATTTCCAATCCTGGCATTAAAATCACCCATGAGCAGAACACTGTTCTTGTCCTTTACTCTAACAACTATATCACTGAGTGCCTCATAAAAACTATCCATCTTATCTTGATCTGTCCCTTCACAATGCGAATATACTGACACAATCCTAATTTTGTTGCTAGACACTGTCAAATCTATCCACATCAGTCGTTCGTTTACATACCTTACTGTAACTACGCTGGGTTCCATTTCTTTCCTGATGTACACCCCATCGTGCTATTCCTGCTTTGACTCCTGACAGGTAGACCTTGTATTCTCCCACTTCCTCTTCTTTCTCACCCCTTACCCGAATGTCACTAACAGCTAAAACGTCCAGCCCCATCTTACTTGCAGCCTCTGCCAGGTCTACCTTCTTCCCAGAGTAGCCCCCATTGATGTTAATAGCTCCCCATCTCATTACCATTTGTTTGCCAAGTCGTATCTTAGGAGTCCCTGGTTTGTCAGTTAGAGGTGGGACTCCGTCACCTCCAAAGGTCCGAGGCATTTTGCGCTGATTGTTGCTAGCATCATGTTTAAAGTATCGGGGAAGCAGGTTGCTAGCCTCAGTTGCCCCGAGTCCCATTGAGTTTTACCCCTAACGGTTGAGGGACTAACCAGTGGATTTGATAGTCTTTGCCGTATGAGCACAAAGGTGACCACGACTCAGAATATGTCCGAGATGCCCAGCCTTATTCCAAAGTAACTGGTATCCCGACTGTCGGGACCACTTACTTGGCCACTCATACGTTGCCCGTGGTTCATGAACTAGGACATGACTGCAGGAACCCACTCCATGAACCACGCCGTGTTATAAAGGAAAGAGGAAAAACATGGTCAAGAAACAGTTTGATGTTGAGAGGTTTACGGATCGAGAGTTGTGTCACCAGTGTATTGTGAGAGGGATTAACAAATATGAAGTCCTGGAATCAAATCACAGTGAAATGTTGTGTGACTAGAGCCTCCCGTCTGGCAGACCGGTACCCTGGTGCAAGTCTTTCTCGTTGACGCGACTTGCACGTCGGTGTGGATGAGTTGATGATTATGAAGAGAACACAACACCCAGTTCCTGAGCGGAGAAAATCTCCGACACACCCGGGAATCGAACCCGGGCCCCTAAGCATGGCATTCTGTCACTCTGACCACTCGGTTGTCGAGGCGAACATCAAATCACAGTGATGAAAGAAGTGATAATGATCGGTGGGAAGATATAAAGACCTTTGTAACTGAAGCAGCAAAGGAAATTCTAGGAGGAAAAAACCCAACAACCGAGAAGATGAGCAAGCTGTGAAGGCCAGAAAGAGTGCTAGGGAAACATGCGTGCTCAATAGAAATTGTACAGACAAGCAGGAAACAATGAAGAACATAAAAAGAGAAGTAAACACAATTCTGAGGGCAGAGTAAAGAGAATTTATGAACAACACGAGTAATGAAACAGAGAGGGCATATACAACATTTGATAGAAAAAATGTTCTAGATGGTGAAACATGTGAGAAAAAGTCAAAGAAACGAGGCGTTTGTTATTGATGGTAGCGATGATAATATGATAACGGACAAGCAAAAATTCTGGATAGGTGGAGGGAATGTTTCGAGTAGTTGCTGAATGCTGAAGACCCTGAAAGTGTCTTCCCAGATGGATGAATTGCAGAAGGTTTAGAGGAAGAAGAAATAGACGTAACTCAACAGGATGTAGTAATCTGAAGAATAAGAAGACTCCAGCAGAAGACAGAATAAAGACAGAGAGGTTGAAGGCAGGTGATGGAACACCTGAAAAATGTATACACAATCTCATAAGTGAAATACATAGGAAATCCCAAAAGATTGGAAGTCAGCTACCATTATCTCACAAGTTAAAAAGAACAATAAAAGAAACTGTAGTAATTATAGAAGTATTTATTTATTAAGAGTATCAAACAAAGTGTTATCATTAATAATTCTTAAAAAGCTGAGGCCTTCTGCTGAAGGTTGTGTTGGAGACTAACAGGCAGGCTTTCACAAAGCTGAGAGAAGTGCTGGAATTTCAAACCCCGATTCCTAGTAACGTTTGTCACAACAAAATATTTAAAAAATAAATCACAATTTCCATAAATATATGGCTGAAAGATGCTTGACATATCACAAAAACACAGTACATAGCAGCACATCTGTTTACGTAAGCTGTATGAAACCTCCCCTTATAAAAATTAATGAATTACTGTGCTGATAAACCCCTTACGTTATTTGATTTTCAAACAGCTGAGCAAAACTGAACGTACTCAGACATTTCTCTCTTTACTTATTCAGATCATCACTAAAATGACACACAATATTTTTAGCGCAACACAATCTGACTTTCAATAATCTCTACAAAAGAATGGCCCTTACTAACAATAACCTATACCTTTCATGAATCACTTACCTCACAAAAATCTTCGTTACTCGAACTACTGTAAAACTGCGTGCGCCAATACTGCCAGCTACATAAAAGATTCCAACTATTGAAGGCACAAACTACTGATAGGCATACTAAGCAAATGAAAGATTTTGATAGAGAACAAACAATGTATTTACCTTAATAGTGTTCAAAAGTCATTATATATATATATATATATATATATATATATATATATATATATATATATATACACTCCTGGAAATGGAAAAAAGAACACATTGACACCGGTGTGTCAGACCCACCATACTTGCTCCGGACTCTGCGAGAGGGCTGTACAAGCAATGATCACACGCACGGCACAGCGGACACACCAGGAACCGCGGTGTTGGCCGTCGAATGGCGCTAGCTGCGCAGCATTTGTGCACCGCCGCCGTCAATGTCAGCCAGTTTGCCGTGGCATACGGAGCTCCATCGCAGTCTTTAACACTGGTAGCATGCCGCGACAGCGTGGACGTGAACCGTATGTGCAGTTGACGGACTTTGAGCGAGGGCGTACAGTGGGCATGCGGGAGGCCGGGTGGACGTACCGCCGAATTGCTCAACACGTGGGGCGTGAGGTCTCCACAGTACATCGATGTTGTCGCCAGTGGTCGGCGGAAGGTGCACGTGCCCGTCGACCTGGGACCGGACCGCAGCGACGCACGGATGCACGCCAAGACCGTAGGATCCTACGCAGTGCCGTAGGGGACCGCACCGCCACTTCCCAGCAAATTAGGGACACTGTTGCTCCTGGGGTATCGGCGAGGACCATTCGCAACCGTCTCCATGAAGCTGGGCTACGGTCCCGCACACCGTTAGGCCGTCTTCCGCTCACGCCCCAACATCGTGCAGCCCGCCTCCAGTGGTGTCGCGACAGGCGTGAATGGAGGGACGAATGGAGACGTGTCGTCTTCAGCGATGAGAGTCGCTTCTGCCTTGGTGCCAATGATGGTCGTATGCGTGTTTGGCGCCGTGCAGGTGAGCGCCACAATCAGGACTGCATACGACCGAGGCACACAGGGCCAACACCCGGCATCATGGTGTGGGGAGCGATCTCCTACACTGGCCGTACACCACTTGTGATCGTCGAGGGGACACTGAATAGTGCACGGTACATCCAAACCGTCATCGAACCCATCATTCTACCATTCCTAGACCGGCAAGGGAACTTGCTGTTCCAACAGGACAATGCACGTCCGCATGTATCCCGTGCCACCCAACGTGCTCTAGAAGGTGTAAGTCAACTACCCTGGCCAGCAAGATCTCCGGATCTGTCCCCCATTGAGCATGTTTGGGACTGGATGAAGCGTCGTCTCACGCGGTCTGCACGTTCAGCACGAACGCTGGTCCAACTGAGGCGCCAGGTGGAAATGGCATGGCAAGCCGTTCCACAGGACTACATCCAGCATCTCTACGATCGTCTCCATGGGAGAATAGCAGCCTGCATTGCTGCGAAAGGTGGATATACACTGTACTAGTGCCGACATTGTGCATGCTCTGTTGCCTGTGTCTATGTGCCTGTGGTTCTGTCGGTGTGATCATGTGATGTATCTGACCCCAGGAATGTGTCAATAAAGTTTCCCCTTCCTGGGACAATGAATTCACGGTGTTCTTATTTCAATTTCCAGGAGTGTATATATATATATATATATATATATATATATATATATATATATATATATATATATAGTTCATGATATCCAGCATTACAAATTTACTCTTTCTGGAGGACACACGTCCAGATCGTCCGCTCTTAAAATTCTGCCATCTCTTTCCCCACATCCACATCCACGCGCTGTTCACATTCAACTGCCCAACACTACAATGGCGAATATTCCAACAAGGCCAACCAGCCACAGACTGCACACAGCACAGCCAGTGATTTTCATACAGAGCGCTAGGTAACGTTACCAATATAAAAACCTAAACAGCCTACTTACAGCTGGACATATTCTAAACATTGAAAATCCACTTTAAACAGCGTATAAGGTACAAGCTCACAGATTTCCACCCGAAAACTCAATTGGCCAACAACCCAAGAGATTTGCACTAGTACCAGTGGCTGAGAAAGACGACGAGATCGTAGGAGGACTATCGCTTATGCACGATGAATGGCTGTAGTTTACCAAATAAGGCTTTCATGCATCACAGAAGAAGGAAATATTCAGGAAGATATGATACCACAGAAGATAAGTTCTTAGACATGAAGCTTTTAAAAATGGATTACAAGCTACAACGAGACGTGATTAGCTTCAGAGAGACCCAGGGAAAGGATAGGCATTTGGAATGATGGACGACAGTAAAAGAAGGAAGCCTAATAAAAAAAGGTTTCTAGAACGTCACAGCGCAAAAGGATGAAAAATGAAATAAACACAATGATGAGCGAAACCATAATGAACATCTATTTAAAAGCGTGTTGGTCCATTTTTGGAACAGAATTCAGCAGGAATTGGCCATGACATGGATTTGACAAGTACTTGATAGGTTTCCAGGGGCAGCAGATGTCTACGCACAGGCCAGACACTTCCCGTAGTCTACGGGAGGTTGGTTTGCAGGCGCGAGGCTGGCGCCCGAGAGAATCCCAGTTGGGTTTCATCGAAATCAGATAAGCCGAATTTGATGCCCAAGACATCGACGTGAGTTCACTGTTATGCTCCTCAAACCACTGCAGAACGACTGTGGCCTTGTGACAAGCACAGTTTTCCTGCTGGAAGATGCCGTCACTGTTGAGGAAGACATCAAGCATAAGGGGTTACAGGTGGTCCCTAATAGTGTTCGCGTAGTCCACAGCTTTCATGATGCCTTCCATTACTACCGCAGGTCCCATGGAAGCCCAGGTGAATGTCCCCCACAACATAATACTTCTCCCACCGCTCTGTGTCCGTTGTGCACTACATGTTTGAGCAGCCGTTCGCCTGGATAACGGCGTACCTGGGCACGACCATCGACCTAGTTCAACAATGAACGGGGTTCATCCATCCAGGCGACACTGTTACATTGATCCGCGGTCCAATCTCGACAATTCTGTGCCCATTGTAATCATAACTGACGAAGTTGTTGGGTCAACAGGTGAACACGTACGGGTCCTCCGCTGTGGAACTCCATGTTCAACACTGTGCGCTGAACCGTGTACTCCAAAACACCTGTGCCTGCGCCAGCACTGTACTGTGTAGTCAGACCTGCCACAGATCGCCGCCTATCCTGCTTCATAGAGTGAGCAAGTCTTCAATTCCTACGTACTGTGATGAGGTATGCACGTCCAACTTCTTATCGTCTACTCGTGGTTGCACCATTCTGCAACGACTTTCCATAGACGCTCACGACGGTGGCACACGAACAGCCTACTAACTCGCTCCCAGGCACTGGGCCACAACAATCTGGCGTTTGTCAGAGTCGCTGACGTCGGCAAATTTCCGTATTTGCGCCCCTTATCGTCGCTAGTATGATTCCCCATTCACCTCTGCTCCGATCATATACACTACTGGCCATTAAAATTGCGACACCAAGAAGAAATACAGATGATAAACGGGTATTCATCGGACAAATATATTATAATAGAACTGACATGTGATTACATTTTCACGCAGTTTGGGTTCATACATCCTGAGATATCAGTACCCAGAACAACCACCTCTAGCCGTAATAACGGCCTTGACACTGCTGGGCATTGAGTCAAAAAAAGCTTGGATGACGTGTACAGGTACAGCTGCCCATGCAGCATCAACACGATACCACAGTTCTTCAAGAGCAGTGACACGTATTGTGACGAGCCAGTTGCTCGGCCACCATTCACCAGACGTTTTCAATTGGTGAGAGATCTGGACATGTGCTGGCCAGGGCAGCAATCGAACATTTTCTGTATCCAGAAAGGCCTGTACAGGACCTGCAACATGCGGTCGTGCACTATGCTGCTGAAATGTAGGGCTTCGCAGGGATCGAATGAAGGGTAGAGCCACGGGTCGTAACACATCTGAAATGTTACGTCCACTGTTCAAAGTGCCGTCAATGCGAACAAGAGGTGACCGAGACGTGTAACCAATGTTACCCCATACCATCACGCCGGGTGATAGCCAGTATGGCGATTATGAATGCACGCTTCCAATGTGCGTTCACCGTGATGTCGCCAAACACGGATGCGACCATCATGATGCTGTAAACAGAACCTGGATTCATCCAAAAAAAAATGACGTTTTGCCATTCGTGCACCCAGGTTCGTCGTTGAGTACACCATCGCAGGCGCCCCTGTCTGTGATGCAGCGTCTGAGATGCAGCGTAACCGCAGCCATGGTCTCCGAGCTGATAGTCCATGCTGCTGCAAACGTCGTCGAACTGTTCGTGCAGATGGTTGTTGTCTTGCAAACGTCCCCATCTTTTGACTCAGGGATCGAGACGTGGCTGCACGATCCGTTACAGCCATGAGGATAAGATGCCTGTCATCTCGACTGCTAGTGATACGAGGCCGTTGGGATCCAGCACGGCATTCCGTATTACCCTCCTGAACCCACCGATTCCATATTCTGCTAACAGTCATTGGATTTCGACCAACGCGAGCAGCAATGTCGCGATACGATAAACCGCAATCGTGATAGGCTACAATCCGACCTTTATCAAAGTCAGAGACGTGATGGTACGCATTTCTCCTCCTTACACGAGGCATCACAACAACGTTTCACCAGGCAACGCCTGTCAACTGCTGTTTGTGTATGAGAAATCGGTTGGAAACTTTCCTCATATCAGCACTTTGTAGGTGTCGCCACCGGCGCCAAACTTGTGTGAATGGTCTGAAAAGTTAATCATTTGCATATCACAGCATCTTCTTCTTGTCGGTTAAGTTTCGCGTCTGTAGCACGTCATCTTCGTGGTGTAGCAATTTTAATCGCCAGTAGTGTGCTTCTCTTTCTGCGCTATCTGCCCTCAGCGCCTTCAGACAGGATGGAACCTCGCACTGGGCAGTGTTCATAATGTTTTGCCTCATCAGGGTACAGTTTAAAGGAAATTTTAAGCCCTAGTTAACGGACTTGCCATAAGAGGCTCTCACTAGTTTTCCATCTCAAAGTGTAGTTTATAAATATTCATATAAGGGAAACGAAATTAAAAATATTTCATGCTGTTGTTCGAAACGCCTTTGTAATTATCTTGTATTTGTTAGACTTAAAATTTTTAAGATCTTGTAAAATTTTTTTTATTTCTTCGTTGCTAGTCACTTATTTTCATGTACCAAGACAAAATTATGTCGGAAACAATACTGACTTGCTGAGCTGTTAAATAAAAAGCGAACAAAGTCCCTGTCCGGGCGCCAATGTAAAATGACTTTTTCTTAGTAAATGAGTATATATATATATATATATATATATATATATATATATATATATATATGTGTGTGTGTGTGTCTGGAGAGAGAGAGAGACTGTTTTTGATTGAGATTTTTACTTTAAGTTGTAACTGGTACCTGAATTTTGGTTCCTGACTCCTTGAATGATCGGCTTCCCCACCAGTTGGTGACGTATTACAATCTGGAGGAAGTTATTGTTCTTTAAGGTTTAAAATACGACTCTGTTAGTTACTTGGCCGTACTGCTGATAGCTTTGATCCCAAGTTTTCGTAGCTTTGCATACCTAATGGACCACTGTTGTAAGTAAACAAGATCAAACAGCAATCTGCTTTTCGTGAGAAAAGGAGATTGCTTAGCACACAAACTTCCTTCAAACTACACGTCCTGCTACACCAAAATTGGTCAGTGAAGCTCAGCACCATACTATTGTACAAGAACATAATCCAACTATTGTAATTAAGAAATTATGAGAGGTTGTTACTTATTGAATGAAAACTATAGAGAATGCATTTCTTTTCCTGCATTTTAGTGAACTTTGTACACTTACAATTCTGTCGGTCGATAGACAGCGACGACAATGAAGTTCTCGTCCTTCTCCATAAACAAGATATTTCTATTCTTCATTTCCAGAATATTTGTGTACCGGGTGATCAACAAGTCAGTATAAATTTGAAAACTGAATAAATCATGGAATAATGTAGATAGAGAGGTACAAATTGACACACATGCTTGGAATGACATGGGGTTTTATTAGAACCGAAAAGATTCAAACGTTCAAAAAAGTCCGACAGATGGCGCTTCATCTGATCAGAATAGCAATAATTAGCCTAACAAAGAAAGACAAAGCAAAGATGATGTTCTTTACAGGAAATGCTCAATATGTTCACCAGCATTCCTCAACAATAGCTGTAGTCGAGGAATAATGTTGTGAACAGCACTATAAAGCATGTCCGGAGTTATGGTGAGGCATTGGCGTCGGATGTTGTCTTTCAGCATCCCTAGAGATGTCGGCCGATCACGATACACTTGCGACTTCAGGTAACCCCAAAGCCAATAATCGCACGGACCGAGGTCTGGGGACCTGGGAAGCCAAGCATGACGAAAGTGGCGGCTGAGCTCACGATCATCACCAAACGACGCTCGCAATAGATCTTTCACGCGTCTAGCAATACTTTCTTTTTGTTCTAATAAAACCCCATGTCATTCCAAGCATGTATGTCAATTTTTACCTGTCTATCTACATTATTCCGTGGTTTATTAAGTTTTCATATTTATACTGACTTTTCGATCACCCGGTACATAAATGTTTGGCAACTCTTACACATAATTTACTCGGTGTTATCACTAAAATATCAATTTTCATTAAATGTAACAATGCGTTCTGAGCGACGGCCTAGCAACACGTCCTTTTTCCACAATATACAGATTAACAGTTCTCTCCTTCTTTTTTTAATATATTAATTGTCTTTTATTTTTAGAGTCCATTCTCAAAGATACACAACTACTATCGTTGCGGGTATTGCACTCTAAAGAGTTTGTTTCTGTCCAGCTGCGCTTCACTTCACATCAAGTACTTTTTGAATCAAATTTACATTTACGGTATTTACATACATTACTGAGCTTCTCAGAATAAAATCAGACACAAATTAGTTAAAAAAAAGGGGCAGTGAGGCTCACATAACATTACAAGTTGTTGACCATAAGAGACGCAGCACAGTGATTTTTTGGGGGGTGATGGGTAAGGGAGGGTGAAAAGTAGTTGCCGAATCGTGTACGAGTATCGCAAAAGTAGAATTTAGGGGAAGTCAAAAGAGGTATGAACGTATTTAGTTGGTGGCGTTGGAGTTGTATAAAGCGCGGGTGGCTGCCCAGCGTACCTGGCGCTGGCATGGAGAGCATACAAGCGACCGGAAGACAGGCGAGGCCGACAGTGCGGAAGGTGAGTAGTTGCGAATGGACGGGAGGAGCCGGTGTATCCCGGAGGAGGCGTGGGAGCCGGCTTATACTCTGCACTTAGCGCCAAGTTCTGCCAACTTGGCGGCTGAAAACACGCACGGCCAGCGCCCGCAGTCCATGTCGCCGGAGACGCGGCCAAGTTGGTAAGTGCATGCCGACCCTTCCGCCCGCCCACACACACGTCTGCAGGCCGAAGTTCCGGTGTCCGGCCGTTCGGAAAACTAGCGGCAGTTTCGGCTTGGCAGGCAGGCACTTGTTGGAGACGCTCGATGGCTGGCGGAGAAATGGGCCGAGGTTGTGAAAGGGGCCAGAAGTAGATATGTCGAACTGCCTCCACTCTGGGGTTTCCGATAGGCTAAAATCTCGCTCTAGGAGAAGGACAGTACTGATTTATTTACCAGGTAATGACGAATGCCACACCAAACACCGACATTCACCTCAAGTTCATAAGTACTGGAAATACAGGATGACTCTTTTTCTATACATGTGGAAACGTCGCCTCTTGAAAGTACAGACAGCGTAAACGAATAGTCTTCTCCCTCATTCCTGTTTGACCATTGGTCTATTCAGTACTTAACCCAACCAATACCAACGCATTTTCCGGGAGGGGGGGGGGGGGGGGGCTGCTACTTTATGTCCACCGTAAAAAAATTAAAAAAGAAACAAAATTCGTTAATTGTTGTTCACTTATACTAACAACATACGTTTTAAAGAACTACTGACGTGTAAGTAAGGTCCAGAACCTGAAAATATCTTCTACCACACTCTTAGCAATACTGATGCGTTTTCAGTAATGTGTACGATAAAATTGGTGGTACTTGTTGACCACCCACAAAAAAATTTAAAGAAACAAATTTCTTTCATTTTTGTTAACTCTTACTCTCCCTATACTTCTTAAACAGATTTTGACTTCTTTGTAAGGTCCTGAACCTCAAAATATTGAATAACATTCATTACGGAAAAGTGATATCCACTACTTTAGACTTAAATTTTTGGATTCAGTTTAACTGAAAGTTTTAAAATGTTTATGTAACCTGGCGAAAGAATTCATGAAATAACAAGTATTTCCAAATTTTAAAATATAAATTAACTGATTAGATTGCAACATCTTCTAAAGTGTGCATTAAGTGCCCCCCGCCACTCGTGGTATTGTGAGGATTAATGTCAAAGTTGCAAAGTTGTTTGCTAACAGGAACAAACGATGGAAACCCCTCTTAGGTAGATCAGGTTCAAATGGTTCAAATGGCTCTGAGCACTATGCGACTTACATTCTGAGACTAAAATGTAAACTTTCACGGCCGGAAATATCATGTCCATTATAATTATCCGGGCTGTTATGCCGTGGTCGGTTGATGAATTCTGAGGTGATTCCCAACGTTTCGTCTCCGACTGCGGGAGACATCTTCAAGGGGGTCCGTAGCTTGATGGTTTCTAAACGTTTGGAAGAGCACAAGGGAAATTGTAGAAGAGGAGAAACGGAACGATCAGCTGTTGCGGAGCATGTTTTGCAGCCAGGGAACCACAATATTCGTTTCGAGGAGACGCAAGTACTAGCGGCCACGAGCGGATACTACGAAAGACTCTACAGGGAGGCAATCGAAATCGCTAAACACCCAAATAATTTCAACCGAAAGGAGGAGGGCGTCAAATTAAACGGTATATGGATGCCGGTGTTAAAGAAGATGTGTACCACTCGTCCACTACTGGGTGATGGCAACGGCGATCGACGGCGACGGACAGCGGCCAATTGCACTGACGTTTTCAAAACACGTGACGTCACGCCGCGGCGCAGGGGTGCGCGGACACGGAATTTAGCGGCAGTCAGTAGCCAGCCAGTGTGTGTGTTGGACCATCAAGCTACGGACCCCCTTGAAGATGTCTCCCGCAGTCGGAGACGAAACGTTGGGAATCACCTCAGAATTCATCAACCGACCACGGCATAACAGCCCGGATAATTATAATGGACATTACATTCTGAGGTCATCAGTCGCCTAGAACTTGGAACTAATTAAACCTAACTAACCTAAAGACATCACACACTTCCATGCCTGAGGCAGGATTCGAACCTGCGACCGCAGCGGTCGCTCGGTTCCAGACTGTAGCGCCTAGAACCTCACGGCCACTCCGGCCGGCGATAGAACAGGCAGAAACGTAACACGAACGTGTGCAGAATGTACTAGTGAGGATCACGGAAAAAATCAAATGTGTATGAAATCTTATGGGACTTAACTGCTAAGGTCATCAGTCCCTAAGATTACATACTACTTAACCTAAATTATCCTTAGGACAAACACACACACACCCATGCCCGAGGGAGGACTCGAACCTCCGCCGGGACCAGCCACACAGTCCATGACTGTAGCGCCCTAGACCGCTCGGCTAATCACGCGCGGCAGTGCAGATCACGCACATAGAAAAGTACATTTCCTTCAGGCGAGTTCATTCCCCACATAAAATGCACGTTAAGCCTGATGGGAAATGTGGTGTTACCTGATGTATGCAGTATCCTATTTCTCTTGGTTCATGGTCGAAAATTTGCACTTTGTACTGTCGTGTTTCGATCTGAACAAAGCAATTTTTACAATGCGATCATTTTACGAATGAATTGCTTGATTTATGTACTTCTAACTAGTGATTTGTCAGCTACAGGATAATAATGATAGCTCAATAGGTATTGGTTGGCGTGATAAATGGTACATCATTTTTCCATTCCTTTCAACATCTTACGAAATTACAAGTCTTGCAGCAGTATACCGGGAGAATGTTCCACTTACAAGGGGAGGCTGCCAATTGCGAAATTCAGATTCGATTCATACTGCGCATAATAAAAGCTCATGGGCAGAGGTGTAATGTGGCAAAGCACTGAGATGCACTTCTCAGCCGTTGTCGAGAAAATCGACAGTTAAAAGAAACCGTTGCGGTGAAATTTCTCTCTACGATTGTTAACATTCTCCAGCGTCGTGGCGCAGCGGTAAGCGCTCGGGTTCGTAATCCAAAGGTCGCCGGATCGAATCTCGCGCCATGTAATTTTTTTTATAATTAGTTTTTGTAATATATATATATATATATATATATATATATATATATATATATATATATATATATATATATACTATTAATGAATTGCTTATGCATGTTGGTGAAGGCGGATCGCTCTCCAATTGTACCGCCTCCATTTTTCCGTTTGTTTAATAGGGTGTACCAAAGCTCTCCCGTCCGCACTGATTTTCGACAATGTTATAAGTTGCGCTAGGGACCGCATCTACCTTCTTTCGAAGTTAGCAGGCAACTACGCTAGTTATGCGGCGGCTCGTTTCGGCCCATTCAACGTCTGTTCTTCAAGTGTAACGAGCGAGTAACGGAGTTTATATTTCATACCTGCCACAGCAAATTTGTGTTCGTGGGGTGTCTATTCTAATTCGAACGTTTGACTTTACGCTATACGTATTCGTTTCGGAATATCGTTTCTACGTCTTCCGTTAACTATACGTGGTTAACATTATGAAGACAATTAATAACATTTGTGAAATACAACTTTGTTTACGGAAAACATAACGATGTTCGAAGTCACCAGTTTTTCCACGACAAACGACTTTCAACAACTTATTATATGCATAATTGTTGCAACTGATTGCCGGGAGTTTATATATATATATATATATATATTTGAACATTTGAATTACAAAAAACAAATACTAAAAAGAAAGGTTGCATGGCGCGAGATTCGATCCGGCGACCTTCGGATTACGAAGCCGAGTGCTTACCGCTGCACCACGACGCTGTAGAAAGCTAGTAATCGTAGAGAGTATTTCACCGCAACGGTTTCTTTTAACTGTCGATTTTTTTCGACAACGGCTGAGAAGTGCATCTTGGTGCTTTGCTACATTACACCTGTGGCCATGAGCTTTTATTATGCGCAGTATGAATCGAATCTGAATTTCACAATTGGCGGCCTCCCCTTGTTTGTGAGAAAAGTACATAGTTCTGCGAGGGAGACGTTTCTCGACAATCGGGTTTCCAGGGAATACCAGAAATGAGATATGCGCGAATAAGAATCGAATGGGTCGGTGTGGTGAAGTGCTAAGCATCAATTTATTGAAAATTAGCATGATCATGCTATCTGTTTTCGTTTCTACTACACTACATGATGGCAATTGACTGTTCTATTTGAACAACAAGAAAGTGTTTTTTGGCTGTATTCATTGTTTTGCTTCACCATATTTATGTTATTGTCTTTGGAAGAAAACTGCACAGTGCCACAATATCATTACGACACTCACTTGGAAATGCTGCAGTCGAGTCCGGCGATGGATGTGTGCTGAGGATGTTAATGGTGAGCCGGCCGAAGTGGCCGTGCGGTTAAAGGCGCTGCAGTCTGGAACCGCAAGACCGCTACGGTTGCAGGTTCGAATCCTGCCTCGGGCATGGATGTTTGTGATGTCCTTAGGTTAGGTAGGTTTAACTAGTTCTAAGTTCTAGGGGACTAATGACCTCAGCAGTTGAGTCCCATAGTGCTCAGAGCCATTTGAACCATTTGATGTTAATGGTGACAGTGATCCATTTATCGACGACAGTGATACAGGTCCTGATTACAGATCAGGGAATACATCCATTGTTGAAGATACTGTAAAGGTGGCTTAGCATTGTATAGCCACCTACCTAACCTGAAAAGTTTTAGGTACAGCATTTTTTAACATTTTAAGGAATTCTTTAGTGTTAGAAACGTATAATGTCATATACAGAATAAAGCCTGTGAGGTTATTACAACAAATGTCTCGTCTACCTTTCCAACAACAGAAAACAAAGCTACGTGTATCAAAGAAAAACTGATTATGCCCGAAGACTCTGAAGGTAGCCATAAATGGGGAAACATAAATCCGATGCCTTGCGGAAAAGAGGTATAAAGACAATTCCTATTACCTTAGAGCAGCAAGAAAATCTGACGGAAGACATTCTATCAAGAAAAAAAAATGAAACAGTTGCCAATCATAAATCATTATTGTTCTGAAAGCCTTCAAGTGAATAACCAAGAAAAATTAAAATCCAGAACTGAGCTATTAATGTTGTAACCACTCACATACTCGCAGTTCCTTCCTTGACTGCTTTACCAATATTGAGTTATAGTTTATTTGTGGGAGAAGTTTTCATTCGCCAAAAATTTGTAATTTAATGCAAAAGAAAGTGAATGGTAAAGTTCAGGAACGGTACATTAAGTCATTACAGAAAAACTGACATTGTTACGAGGGTCACTCCAAAAGAAATGCACACTATTTTTTTTAAAATCCATCTTTTATTCTACATGTTTGAAAGTTTTACAGCGTGTAGATACATCCTTTAGGAACAATATTTTCATTTCTCCACATAATTTCCATCCCTCTATTCTGCCTTACGCCATTTGGAACCAGCGCCTGTATACCCGCACGGTACAATTCTGGACCAACCTGTTGGAGCCACTGTTTGGCAGCGTGCACAAGAGAGTCATCATCTTCAAACCTTGTTCCACGAAGGGAGTCCTTCCGTTTAGTCACATGGAGCCAGGTCAGGACTGTAAGGCGGGTGTTTCTGTGTTGTCCATCCGAGTTTTGTGATCGCTTCCACGGTTTTTTTACAGACATGTGGCCGTGCATTGTCGTGCAACAGCAAAACACCCTGGTTTTGCCGATGTGGTCGAACACGACTCAGTCGAGCTTGAAGTTTCTTCAGTGTCTTCACATATGCATCAGAATTTATGGTGGTTCCACTTGGCATGATGTCCACAAGGAAGAGTCCTTCGGAATCGAAAAACACCGTAGCCATAACTTTTCCAACAGAAGGTGTGGTTTTGAATTTTTTTCTTGGGTGAATTTGTAAGATGCCACTCGACTGATTGCCTCTTCGTCTCTGGTGAAAAATGATGGAGCCGTGTTTCATAACCTGTCACAGTTCTTCCAAGAAATTCATCTCCACCATTCTCGTACTGTTCCAAACGTTCGCTGCATACCGTTTTTCTTGTTTCTTTGTGAGCCACTGTCAACATTCTGGGAACCCACCTGGCACAAACCTTTCTTAACGCCAATTCTTTCAGTACTCTGCAAACACTTCCTTCCCCTATCCCAACGAAGCGTGACAATTCGTTCACTGTGATGCGTCTGTCAGCTGTCACCAATTCGTTAACTCTCTGCACATTGTCTGGAGTGTGTGCAGTACGAGGCCTGCCGCTGCGAGGACAATCCTCAATATTGCCGTGTCCGCTTTCATCACGTAACCTGCTTGCCCACCGACTAACTGCACTGCGATCGACAGCACCATGTCCACACATCTTTTTCAACCTCTTGTGGTTGTTTCCCACTGTCTCGTATTCACAGCGCAGGAATTCTGTGACAGCACGTTGCTTCTGGAAAACGTCAAGTGTAGCAGCCATATTGAAGAGATGCTGTGACGGTGCCACTCACGGAAACAGGTTGAACTAAGTTTGGAAACAAGTGGGAAGGATGTATCTACAGTAAAGGTCACTTAATTGTTGTCAACTTTTGCAAATAGTTCTTGTTGAATATAGTGTTAACTCACAATAGTAGGGAGAGAGCCATAAGTAACGTAGTGCTAAGCTCCAATAATAGGGAAACGGTTGCAAGAGATCAATATTCTGGGAGTTGCTAGCGTCTTTTTTTTCGTGTAACACTGTCTTCAGGGTAATGGATACTGCCACCCTTTTCTATACTGATTGTTATTATCATAGAGAGAGTTTTCATGAAGGTCACTTGATCAAATTAAAAGCACTGCTTTTTGTTAAACGCTACAGAACTGGTTATATAGGCCGGCCAGAGTGGCCGTGCGGTTCTAGGCGCTACAGTCTGGAGCCGAGCGACCGCTACGGCCACAGGTTCGAATCCTTCCTCGGGCATGGATTTGTATGATGTCCTTAGGTTAGTTAGGTTTAATTAGTTCTAAGTTCTAGGCGACTGATGACCTCAGAAGTTAAGTCCCATAGTGCTCAGAGCCTGGTTATATATTTCTTTTTCTGACACTCCCGAATATCAGAGTATGCTTCTCTCAAATTATCCCAGATTGCACCGTTACAATCTCAGAAATGAAGTCTTGTGTCCTTATTCTACTTTCGAACAGTTTATTCATTCCCCTCACTTGTCGGTCTGCCTTATTTGGTGCTTCCACAGATATTTACTTATTAAAACAATAACAGTGCCCTAATGTAATGCAGCAATCACGGTATTCACTGTATTGTAGCAAGAAGCTGTTGAAAGTCTGTGGGGCTGAGAGCACGTACTCGAGTGAAGCATCGTATTTGCGCACAGGTCCATCGGGGAGAAGTGGCGCCACTAGACGCATACGGCTAATAGGCTGCATGTACCGCAAACCCCCGTGACGAGCAACTCCGAGTGGACAGGCAGAGCTGTTGCCTGGCCTCGCAGCTGGTGGATCACTAGTGCCACTAGCTTCCGTCGGCTAATAGGCTCTCGCCACAGCTCTTATGACGTAATGCATCTAAATGTCTGGCAGCTAGCGGCGGCATTCGTGACGTCACTAGTGGCGCCACTAGCGACCCTCGGTAAACAGCGGCCGCCAGCTGTTGGCCTACGTCACGCAGGCTGTTTGAACAGTGCCCTAGGGTGGAGGGGCGCCCACTGGAGCTGCACGGAGCCCGCGTAGTGGGGGACGGAGAACTCACTGCCCCTGGCCGCATGAGGCCGCAACTTCCAGCAACACTCTAGCGTTCAGTGACAGCTATGGTTAGTCGCTCAAACACTGAGCCGCAGTCGGAGGACACGTTCCTGTTTATTGTGAGCAATGGACGTCCGCAGTGTGGATGTAGTAAGTTCTCTTTTATCTGTCTGTTTCATCTAATATTTTGATTCTAGGTATCTTGCTGCTGAGAGGGTTAAAATTTTTCAATCCTTGTTCGATTTCGACGTTTATTACAAGAAATCGTAGAAATAAAAGACTGAAAATCGGTTATGTCATAAACCTATTATTTTAGCGGTTGTAACAGCTCACTTAAACTGGTGCTGAAAAAAATGATGTAACCATAAACCGATTGTTTTTGCGATAACCGCCATCGCTAAATGAGAAACTCATTTCCAAATGGTACCCAATCGGAAAAAATTTTAAAATGAGACAACACCTGGCTGCACTACTGTCATAAAGTATTTAATTTGCTAAGTAGTACAACATACAGCATCATTACACACGTCTTCAAGCAACGCATTTGAGAAGTTTCACTTCGAAAAGGTACCATATTCATAAAATATAATTTAACAGGAGAGACAGAAAACGTTTTGCTGTAGCATCAGATACGTTTTGTAGCTTTGTTTTATCTATACAGCTGTCGAGACATAATACACCAAATATCTCTCTTAAGTACTTATTTGTATAATTGTTATTGCACAAATAAAAATGAATTTGGTGCCTTTTGGCATAAAATTGTGTAAAATTTGGTATCTGCAGTTCTGGAACTGATTGGCAGCATTCATTTGAAATATCAGACTCAATCATTAAATTGCAAACTCAAAATAAACATAAAAAATCGCCAGACACGTCCTTGCAACATACAATGTCATGTAAACAAAGTCGGCCATGTTGTGGGTCACGTTATAAACAAGAAGAGCAACGAATGGATGCCGAGATTTGGCACTGTTTGGAAACGAAATAAGACTTGATTTGCTACTCTTTGCCATGAATACCAAGTCATAAAGGGTAACATAGAACGGGTACGTTAGGTTTTGGCATACGTATCCGTAATAAATGATGAGTAACTGAAAACCCTCAGTTGCCGACAGGTGTTGTTGATATACCTCGATGTGGACAGTTGGAAATGTGTGCCCCGACCGGGACTCGAACTCGGGAGCTCCTGCTTACATGGCAGACGCTCTATCCATCTGAGCCACCGACGACACAGATGAATAGCGCGACTGCAGGGACATAGCCCTTGTGAGCTTCCCGTGAGACTCACATTCCCAACTGTCCACAATTCTACATATGTAATGTACCTTATAGACATTTGCCCATCCACTCATTACTCGCACACGCTTTGGCGATTCCCGTAAGACTTTGGGCAACCCGTGCGCATTCGCACAGACGAAGGTCAATGGCTGGGCAGCATTTTAACTACACTCCTGGAAATGGAAAAATGAACACATCGACACCGGTGTGTCAGACCCACCATACTTGCTCCGGACACTGCGAGAGGGCTGTACAAGCAATGATCACACGCACGGCACAGCGGACACACCAGGAACCGCGGTGTTGGCCGTCGAATGGCGCTAGCTGCGCAGCATTTGTGCACCGCCGCCGTCAGTGTCAGCCAGTTTGCCGTGGCATACGGAGCTCCATCGCAGTCTTTAACACTCGTAGCATGCCGCGACAGCGTGGACGTGAACCGTATGTGCAGTTGACGGACTTTGAGCGAGGGCGTATAATGGGCATGCGGGAGGCCGGGTGGACGTACCGCCGAATTGCTCAACACGTGGGGCGTGAGGTCTCCACAGTACATCGATGTTGTCGCCAGTGGTCGGCGGAAGGTGCACGTGCCCGTCGACCTGGGACCGGACCGCAGCGACGCACGGATGCACGCCAAGACCGTAGGATCCTACGCAGTGCCGTAGGGGACCGCACCGCCACTTCCCAGCAAATTAGGGACACTGTTGCTCCTGGGGTATCGGCGAGGACCATTCGCAACCGTCTCCATGAAGCTGGGCTACGGTCCCGCACACCGTTAGGCCGTCTTCCGCTCACGCCCCAACATCGTGCAGCCCGCCTCCAGTGGTGTCGCGACAGGCGTGAATGGAGGGACGAATGGAGACGTGTCGTCTTCAGCGATGAGAGTCGCTTCTGCCTTGGTGCCAATGATGGTCGTATGCGTGTTTGGCGCCGTGCAGGTGAGCGCCACAATCAGGACTGCATACGACCAAGGCACACAGGGCCAACACCCGGCATCATGGTGTGGGGAGCGATCTCCTACACTGGCCGTACACCACCTGGTGATCGTCGAGGGGACACTGAATAGTGCACGGTACATCCAAACCGTCATCGAACCCATCGTTCTACCATTCCTAGACCGGCAAGGGAACTTGCTGTTCCAACAGGACAATGCACGTCCGCATGTATCCCGTGCCACCCAACGTGCTCTAGAAGGTGTCAGTCAACTACCCTGGCCAGCAAGATCTCCGGATCTGTCCCCCATTGAGCATGTTTGGGACTGGATGAAGCGTCGTCTCACGCGGTCTGCACGTCCAGCACGAACGCTGGTCCAACTGAGGCGCCAGGTGGAAATGGCATGGCAAGTCGTTCCACAGGACTACATCCAGCATCTCTACGATCGTCTCCATGGGAGAATAGCAGCCTGCATTGCTGCGAAAGTTGGATATACATTGTACTAGTGCCGACATTGTGCATGCTCTGTTGCCTGTGTCTATGTGCCTGTGGTTCTGTCAGTGTGATCATGTGATGTATCTGACCCCAGGAATGTGTCAATAAAGTTTCCCCTTCCTGGGACAATGAATTCACGGTGCTCTTATTTCAATTTCCAGGAGTGTATTTATGTGAAGACAGTAATTGTTCTCGAACGAACAGAATACTGTTGATGACCGTGCAGCTTTTCCGTGGACAGTTGGGAATGTGGGTCTCACGGGAAGCGTGCAAGGGATAAGTCCCTGCAGTCGCGCTATTCATCTGTGTCCTCGGTGGCTCAGACAGTCCGCCTTTAGCCGCGGAGCAGCTCGGACTTGTTTACGTCCCGGCTGCGAACGTTCGCGGAAGAAGCGGTGTTTACACCGTCGTTACTCGCGTGTGTTACTGTTTGAATCGAACGCAATGGCACACAATTTCCGAAAAACCACGAAACAGTTCACGTTCTGTAACGAGTATACAAGACCGAAGGCTTTCGAAATCGAACGTTTCTTGAGGGACGAAGTGCTACTTAATTACACGGAGATTATTGGAATTCATTTATCAATCGTGAGCAGCACTCTTTACGTAAAGATGATTGACGACGCAGCATGCGATAGGATCATTGAAGCCGCCAAACGAGGATTCCAGTTCCGACACTCCGATGGTCATATTGGCGAGTGCGTACGATTCGAGTCTTCGAGCTGCCTTTCGAGGTACCCGAATCATTGGTCACTGAATCACTCCAGCCATATGGCAGAGTTATTAGTCATACGGCCAAACGTTGGGCAAGTTTTAGCACGTATCCAGTGCTCAATGGTGTCCGACAGGTGCGAATTGCCCTTACGAAACATGTGCCATCGTACATCAACATCGGCGGCTGTAGAGCTATTGTCATCTATGATGGACAGCCCCGGACATGCTCCGGGTGTGGTGATGAAGGACATCTGCGATCTGCGTGTATGCAGAGGAGACTCGTGTAACTCCCCAGCGGAGACTTCCAGAATCCGACTACACCAACGTCACTGCCGATGACTTACGTGACGGCGCTTCGCGGGGAGGTGACGCCGAGGTCGGAACACCCTATCGAACCGACGCCGCAGTTGATTGAGGAGCCTTCGGACCCCACTGAAGAAGGAATGGCTCCAACCAACCTCCAATCTCAGACACTACAGGCGGTGCAGAAAGAGGATGACAGCATCCCAGTAGGCATGGAAGCTGAAGTGGAACGGCTCCAGGGCGCTGTGGCGGTGGCGAGACAGCAGGAGATACAAGATTCGCCAACACCAGAGGCCGAGGTTAGGGCCCGCAAACAACGCTCGCCAAAACGCCGTAAGAAGCGCCGACTAAACTCTGCGGAGACCCTCCCTTCTCTTCTTGGGAGCCCAGATGAGTCTAACACTATGGACCTGTCTGAATTGGAACCACAAGCTTCGGATGTCGCAGACCATATGACTTCGGACGGTGAAAAGATGTCATGTCGTTCAAACGACGCATCCGCTCAGGGGCCTGATACCCCTTCTGCGGCGGAGTCTATTGCTGCGAAAGAACAACAGATGTCACACATCAATGCCGCACTGGAAAATTTGGAGCATCCTAATAATATCAGCTGGTATGAGCAGGACGACGAAATCACCGATGCGGACCATTCTGTTGGTGGGGACTTGCATCCGTCCGCATCTCAAGACACCTAATGCCGCAGGGACACGTCCGTCGCGCGACCCTCTGCGGATGTGCAAAGGGACTATCGATACGGTGAAACTATGCCATTTTAACATCATGTGGAGATGACAGCTACTCGACCCCAGGCATACAGAATAGGGACAGTGAATGTAAATACCATTAGATCGGGATTCCGGTTCGCGACCTGGCTTATCTACCTTCGGCACGAGGACTGTCGATAGCTGTTAATGGAATTCGCATTCTCAATGTTTATGCCCCTTCCGGCACAGACAACAGACGGGCGCGTGCGAGATATTATTCGGTAGAGATTGTGCCCTTATTTACCGGCAGATTCGATCATTTCATTATAGGTGGTGACTTCAATTGTGTTTTAGCCCAAAAAGACCAGACTCCACATTACAATACCTGTCGTGAATTGCATGTGCTATGCCGGGATCTGGAGTTAAGCGACACCTGGGACTTGATGCATAGGAACCTTGGGGGATATACTTTTTTTTACCAGTCACTCGGCGAGCAGACTCGATCGAATATATGTTTCGGTTGGCCTACAGGATAAGGTGGTCGACGCGGAACGATGGCCTGCGGCATTTACTGACCATCTGGCTTACATTTGTACCATATCACTCCCTAGGCAAAGTGTGTGGAGAAGCCGCGGGACATGGAAGCTCAATTCGTCACTTTTGGCGGACCCCGAATGTCGTCAGAGTGTCGAGGCGGTATGGACCACATGTCAACGCCGTCTACCAACATATACCTCCGTGCTTCAATGGTGGCTAGAGTGTACTAAGCTGGCAATAAGAAGAGCTCTAATACAGTATGGTCGGGATAAGACGAGATGGCAAAGAGACACTCTTGATTACTATTACACCATACTTCGTGAGCTGTCATTCCAGGTGCCGTCTGCAGAACATCATACGGAAGTTCATCGTATCAAGGCACAAATCCTATCGATCACGCGACGACGACTGGGTGACATCCCAATACGGGCAAGATCTCTCGACACCATCACTGGGGAACGTACCTCGATGCACCATGTGTCGTGGGAACACAAACGTTACCGCCGGGCATTGGTAACAGTGCTCCACGGTTTAGATGGCCGTCAACTGACAACACAACAGGGCATCGCAAAAGAATTTTTAGAGCATTTCCGTCATCTCTATGCCGGTCCACCGACAGACCGTCGGGTGGGGGAAGAGATACTTCAACATCTGCAAACGACACTGTCAGAGACGGATAAGGCAGCGCTTATGGAGCCACTCACAGAAGACGATATAAAGGCGGCACTCACAAAAGGAGCGGCCCATAAATCACCAGGGCCAGATGGGATTACGCTAGAGTTTTATCGAGAACTCGTGGACATGATGATGCCACAGTTGGTGTCGATGTACAATGAGGCGAAGCGTCCGGACATCCGCCTACCGTCGGATTTTGTGACGGGCTTTCTTCTTCCCATTCCGAAGATGGCGGGGAGTCGCAGTGTTAATCAATATCGGCCTCTCACTATGCTAAACACCGACTATAAAATCTTTGCACGACTACTAGCGTCTCGTCTCAAGCTGGCGATATCCAGGACAATATCCCCTGATCAGGCTTGGCTAGGGGTGCGAAGCAACATCTCCTCGGCGTTAAGTGAATACCGTGACGTTATCGCCCTTTCGGAAACGTGTAAAATGCGAGCAGCGATGATATCTGTGGACTTCGATCGTGCGTTCGACAGGATAAACCATGACTTCTTGTCGTTAGTCATGAGCCGAATGGCGATTCCACGTGTCTTCATCTCCATCGTTATGAGGCTCATGCGAGGGGCTACATCGAAGGTGATTGTAAATAGTCGGGAAGCGGGCTCGATTCCTGTTAACAGCTCAGTCCGACAAGGGTGCCCACTCTCCATGATGCCGTTTGCGATAGCTCTTGAGCCGCTGATGTGTGTTATGAGGCGCTCACTTACTGGGATAGCGCTTAATGAGAACTCTTTCGCTTGTCGCGCATATGCGGACGACCTGATCCTTCTCGTCAGATCAGGACATGAAGTGCGTCAGGCTGTTGAACATCTAGACTCTTACGGGACGGCGGCAGGCAGTGTCGTTAACATGACGAAATCCAAAATTATGCACATTGGACGGGGTCTGGAAGACACACCGGGACCGTTTCAGACGGTGGAATCGCTGAGATGTCTGGGGATCACATTTACCCGTTCACTACGGCGGTCAGCGGCGGCGAGTTATTGGCGGCTTCTGCAGAATGTTCGTCTGACGATACGCAACAACTCACTGAGAGCCTTTGACATGATCAAACGTGTGGCATACACTAACGTGCACATAGCGTCGCGACTGCCCCAATTAGCGCAGATCCTACTAATACCGAAGGGTATTGCAGACCGCCTCATGGCTGCCTTTGGTTACTATGTTAGTACTGGGATGATATTTAAGATCAAATATGACACGTTAACGCTACAGTTCCGGAACGGTGGACTCAACCTCACAAACGTGCGAAACAAAGCTATGGCGCTTTACATGCGAGCGATGATACGAAATTGGCAACAACGTAAGCATACCATAACGTCAGCTCTGATAGAAGTACTTGTTCCGCCTTCGTACGAACCCCCTATTGCGGTGGGCAAAAAAATGGCTCTGAGCACTATGGGACTCAACTGCTGAGGTCATTAGTCCCCTAGAACTTAGAAGTAGTTAAACCTAACTAACCTAAGCACATCACACACATCCATGCCCGAGGCAGGATTCGAACCTGCGACCGTAGCTGTCTCGCGGTTCCAGACTGCAGCGCCAGAACCGCGCGGCCACTTCGGCCGGCTGCGGTGGGCAATATTTCACCTTCTCTTGCACACATTGCCTCATTTCTTGTTGATTACAGTTATGTTCGTCTGAAAGTACCTTCGACGAGAATACCCACGACTCAGGAGATCTATAGGTGCTTGATGGATCAACATGGCTGCAACATAATGGAATTCAAATATCCGTCGAGAACGTGGAACCACATTTGGTGTGCAGTGCATACTCCATTACTGTCAACAGCAGCGAGATCGATGTGGTACATTCTTATAAACCGTAAACTTGTGACCAGGAGTCGATGACATACAATTCATATGGTCGATTCTCCTGTTAGCAACGGAAGAACATGGTTTAGTGTGTGGCGCAGCGAGGGATGTCTGGATGCTGACGCGTCGAATACTGGCCTTCCTACGGCGCACAACCTACACAGAAATCTCATCGGATGTACTCTTTCTACCGGACAAGACCTTTTTTCCCAAACAAAAGACGTATGCGGTCAATTGGATCGCTGGACATGCGACGAAATATTTGTATTCGTACGATATTAAGTCCGTGATGGACTATTGGATATATTTACAAGAACAACACGAGCTCATACGGAGTCATACGAAATACAGGACTTACTTTTCCAATTTTTTAGGCAGTGTTTTTCACAATCCGCCCGACAGCTGGGGTGTCCCAGAACTGAGAAGACTCCTGCAGCACAACGACTAGAGACAGTACTGTGCGGTTCAATTAAATTGGAACATGGAACACTGAGAAGAAAACTGGCCCCTAACTGTTGGCGCCAGTTATGACTGGATTATGTTTACGTAAAAAATAAAAATAAAAATAAATAAAAATAAATAAATAAAAAAAGATGGTAAACACCGAAACCGCCTCAGATAATGGTCCTTCGAATGGTCGACGCAGGAGAAATACATGCCGCCCACATTGGCAGATATGGTCAAGATTATATGGCTTGCTGCCAGATTTATGATGCGACACCGCGTGCTGCAGGGATTGTGATGCAGATGATAACTTCATTTTCACTCCCGCCCGTGACTAGGATTGTCATTTACTTTATTCATGTCACAAAAAAAGAAAAAAAAAGAAAAAGAGGGCGGCCTTTACGTTGATTTTATATTTTATGGTTTCCAAATTGTTTTTGCTGTTTCGATACTTTCCCCGAGGACAGCACAATTGTACAAATAAAGATTGTTTGTTTACCCTGCCTTCCTGTTACCAAAAAAAAAGTGGTCGCGTTGTTGGACCATAAAGCGAAGAAACCGCGTTTTTATTTTTATTTTTATTTTACTTTTTCTTTAAAAAAAAAAAAGCTCTGTGGCAACGTGCTAACCTGAGAGAAAGCGTCTGTTATGGTTTGCGGTTCCAGTCTTGCTGACTGTAACGTTTTTATCGCTTAAAAAAATAAATTAAAAAAAATTAAAAAAATACAAAAAATTCATAATCAAAACAAAACAGGTGGATAGAGCGTCTGCCATGTAAGCAGGAGATCCCGGGTTCGAGTCCCGGTCGGAGTACACATTTTCAACCGTCCACATCGAGGTACATCAACAACACCTGTCGGCAGCTGAGGGTTTTCAGTTAGTCATCATTTATTCCAGGGAAAAGCTGCACGGTCATCAACAGCATTCTGTTCTTTCGAGAACAGTTACTGTCTTCACATATATACGTATCTGTTGTTATTACATAGATAACGGTTCCAAGTAGTGCTGCCACGTGTTCTCTCATTTTAAATTTTTTTCCGATTTGGTACCATTTGGAAATGAGTTTCTCATTTAGCGATGGCGGTTATCGCAGAAATAGTGGGTTTTTGGTTACATAATTTTTCTGAACACGTTTAAGTGGGCTGTTAAAACCGCTAAAAATAATCGGTTTATGACATAGACGATTTTCGGTCTTTTATTTCTACTATTTCCTGTAATTAACGTCGAAATCGAACAAGGATTAAAAATTTTAACTCCCTCAGCTGTAAGATTTCTAGAATCAAAATATTAGATGAAATATACACATAAAAAGAACTTAATACACCAATCGTTACTGCATTTCTCGAAAAGTGATAAGCGGTTGACTGTTACGAAAAATCACCAGTGTTCTTCTGATGATTCTATTTTTTTGAAACTCCACTCGAAAGTCCTGTTGTAATCGGGAGTCATATCACTGTTTCGACGTTACGAATACTCAGTGCTGAAGAGCGAAATCTGAGCCTGAACAGCTCTAGTTTTCGTGTTAATTTGTCCGTTTCCTCGACCTAAGAGCAGTCAAACACATGTTGTCCAGACATAAGCAGATCAGCTGATTTGTGTTTTTATTGTAAACTGTTAATGAACAGTTAAGTTTCGAGCTCTCTCCTTACACTAGTCTAAGTTTATTGTGGTTGCTCCCGAATTAATTTTTTAAAGCGAGAGGAGCATTGCACTTCGCCGATACCCCACTTCGCAAAGTACTTCCAGACCAGGGATGGTACCATTCTGTAACACGAGGGTTGAATGAAAAGTAATGCCTCCACCTTTGTTAATTGGGTTTGGATGGGAATATTATAATAAATGAAACACAGGAAAAATCCTTATAATGTGATCTTTAATTACCAATATTCATTTTTCCACATAATCACCAGCCAATTGGATACATTTCTAACAACCATGAACAAGATTTCTGAAGCCGTCAGGGAAGAAGTCGACACTCTGTTTCCGCAACCACAGTCTCACAGTTCTCTCAACGTCTTCATCGGAAGCATGGTGATGTCCCCGCAGTTCGTCTTCCATTATCGGGAACTAATGGAAGTCACATGATGCTAAATCTGGACTATATGGATGATGCCATACGGTGGTGGGATTCAGTCTGTGAAGTTCTGCTGTGTTGGTACGTGAAGTGTATAGTTTGCCATTGTCATGCTGCAGGAAAACATTTCCCTTTTCCTTTCGGCCTATTGTTTGCCGTCGTTGCAGAGTTTGCTGCATTGTGATGTAACGCTCTGAATCTATTGTTGTTCCACGATCAAGGAAGTCAACATGGACAACACCGTCTGCGTCCCAGAACACTATGGCCATGATTTTTCCAGCAGAGGGCTGCGTCTCGAATTTCTTTTCCTGTGGTGAGTCTTTGTGTCGATATTCCATAGACTGACGTTTCGTCTCCGGGTCGTAATGGTGTACCCACGTTTCGTCTTCTGTCACAATTGAACGGAGAAAGGTGTCACCTTCATTCTCGTAACGCGAGAGGAGTTCCTGGCATATTTCAAGTCTGTGCGCTTTCATTTCAGGAGTCAGAATCCGGAGTACCCATCGTGCACAGATCTTCCGATAGTCAAGCAAAGCAATAATGTGATCCACATGTTCTTGTGAAATGCCGATTGTGCTTGCAATTTCTCTCTGATACGACGATCGTCCTCAATCATTCTGTCAACATTTTGCTTGTGATACTCGGTGGTTGCTGTCACAGGACGTCCAACTGTTTGTTTGTCACCCAGGTCAGATGTTCTCTCCTCAACGTCTTTAAACTTACTCGCCCAACGACGCACAGTACTCACATCAACACAATCACCATAAACTGCTTTCATTCTCTGACGAATCTCCTTTGGGGTGACAAATTCTGCTGTCGAGAATTCAATGACTGCACGTTGCTTAAATCGCATTGACCGACCGTCTGCCAGGGTTCCACACTTTACACTGTAACAACACAACCGTTCAATGCTAAAGCTTCCCGCCAACTGGAGCTGTAGAGAAGAGGCTACGGAACAAGCCAGTACTTGCCGCATACCTATTCTGGCTACTGTTGAAGAGTAACGAGGGTGGACGCATTACTTTTCAGTCAACCCTCGTACAACTGATGTCCGACGAAGAAAGTGAGAGGCTACCATAAAGGAAAGTCTTGCTCACTGCAAGCGCAAGTGCACCATCTAATAGGCCACGCCACTTGACAACAGGTGCATTACTGTTTCAGAAGTGCGTCCGCTTTCTTATGCCATGTGATTGTTGTTCGTTTTTATCGGAATTGTTATTAAAATAGCACGGATTGCTTTTCCCGTTTTCTATAATATCGCAGTATATCAAAGAAATGCGAATTTTAAGAATAAAAAATACTCGTTCCTCAGAAAAATATTTATTTAAAAATGAAAAATTTTAGCACCGTTGCTACGGTTAACAAATATTTAGGTTTTTAACCCGATTGTTAGCAAAAAATACACTGAAGAGCTATAGAAGCTAGTACACCTGCCAAATATTTTGTAGGGTCTCCGCTAACACGCAGATGTGCCGTAACACGACGTGGCATAGACTCGACTAATGTGTGATGTATTGATGGAGGGAATTGACACCATGAATCCTGCATGGCTGTCCATAAATCCATAAGAGTACGAGGGGATGGAGATCTCTTCTGAACAGCACGTTGCAAAACATTCCAGATATGCCCAATAATGTTCATATCTGGAGAGTGTGGTGGCCAGCGGAAGTGTTTAAACCCAGAGGAGTGTTCCTGGGTCCACTCTGTAGCAATTCTGGACAAGTGGGGTGTCGCATTGTCCTACTGGAATTCCTAAAGTCCGTTGGAATGCACAATAGACATGAATGGATGCAGGTGATCAGACAGGATGCTTACGTACGTGTCACCTGTCAGAGTCGTATCTAGACGTATCACGGGTCCCATATCACTTCAACTGCACAGGCCCGCACCATTTCAGAGCCTCCATCAGCTTAAACACTCTCCTACTAACATGCAGGGTCCATGGATTCGTGAGGTTGTCTCCATATGCGTACACGTGTAGATACAATTTATAACCAGACTCGTCGGACCAGGTAACATGTTTCCAGTCATCAGTCCAGTGTCGGTGTTGGCTGGCCCAGGCGAGGCGTAAGGCTTTGAGTCGTGCAGTCACGAAGGGTGTAGTCGACTGACAAGGCAGGCAGTCCACAGAGACGGGTAGCCGAGAGGGCACACGTACACACACGCCGACTGGCGCGAAGTCTGGAACAGGATTCGTAATGAATGTGATAAAGAAAAGAACGTAGCTACTAGAACACTTAACTTTTATATCGTCCTTTGGTATACAGCATTCTTGATGATACAAGTGAGACTATCTTGAGATACATGCAATGGTACAAATGGCGCCTTGCTAGGTCGTAGCCATTAACTTAGCTGAAGGCTATTCTAACTGTCTCTCGGCAAATGAGAGAAAGGCTTCGTCAGTGTAGTCGCTAGCAACGTCGTCGTACAACTGGGCGAGTGCTCGTCAGTCTCTCGAGACCTGCCTTGTGGTGGCGCTCGGTCTGCGATCCTGACAGTGGCGACACGCGGGTCCGACATGTACTAATGGACCGCGGCCGATTTAAGCTACCACCTAGCAAGTGTGGTGTCTGGCGGTGACACCACAAAGGGTACACAAATGGGCCCTCGGCTCCCAAAGCCCATATCGATGATGTTTTGTTGAGTGGTTCGCACACTGATACTTGTTGATTGGCCCATCACTGAAATCTGCAGCAGTCTGCGGAAGGGTTGCGCTTGTGTCACGTTGAACGATTCTCTTCAGTCGTCGTTGGTCTCGTTCTTGCAGGATCTTTTTCCAGCCACAGCGACGTCGGAGATTTGATGTTTTACCGGATTCCTGATATTCACGGTTCACTCGTGAGACGGTCGTACAGGAAAATCACCACTTCATCGCTACCTCTGAGATGCTGAGTCCCATCGCTCGTGCACCGACTACAACACCACGTTCAAACTCACGTAAAACTTGATAACCTACCATTGTAGCAGCAGTAGCCGATCTAACAACTGCGCCAGACACTTGTTGTCTTCTATATGCATTGTCGACGACAGCGTCGTATTCTGCCTATTCCTTACATATCTCTGTATTTGAACACGCATCCCTATATCAGTTTCTTTGGAGTTTCAGTGTAAAAACACCTGTTATAACCAAGACCAGAAAAATATTGAAAAATACCGATTTTTCAGAACTAAAATACCTGTATCGATTTTAAGCGATTGGTTTTTCCCATTCCCAGCGCAATGCGAGCAGGCCGAAGGCGATATACGCAGAGATCTAATAGCCCGGATTAAGAACTATGTACTAGGAGACGTAAATTTACAAGTGAACTCTTAGTACAGCAGATATAGAAATGTGTGCCTCAGTTCATGTGTTGTAATGCTTTTATACGTTTCAGGAGAGTGATAGGAAAGAAAACGCAACTGAAGCAGCAGTGCGAGCAACCTACACAGTCACTCACATCGTAGCGATCATTGGCAAGCTGTTTTCAGTGGGACCTCTCATAGAAACGTGAATGGCAGCAGTTGAGGAACGTTTGTTTGGAAGGGAGCTGCAGCCAACTGAGAGGGTTAAGGCAAACAGTGTCTCGTCGAATCCTGGACACGACAGCGAGTTTAGAGACACAGTTCAGAAAAAATGCTGAGATCTTTGTTACATTTTAGCTTGTGCCTGACGGAAGCACAGATATTTCTGAAAGTGTCCAGCTTTCAATATCTTGTACATGGAGTCGATGTGGAACTGCAAGTAACAGGGGAAGTCTTGGATCTAGTACCGCTCGATTACACCGCAACGGGACTTAGTATTATTGAAACTGTTTGTAGAACAGTGGGCAATATGAATTTTTCATTCTGTGGCCATAGAGGGTGCACCAAAAATGATAGGGCGACATCAAATTTTCCTTTCTCGTTTATGAAGTAGACTCAAAAGAGAATACGGTAGAGATCTTCTGACTTTCCGTGTTTCTATCACCAAGAGTTACTGCGTGATGTAAGAGCGTAACTACACTTTGTGATCAAAAGTATCCGGACACCTGGCTGAAAATTACTTACAAGTTCGTGGCGCCCTCCAGAGGTAATGCTGGGATTCAGTAAGGTGTTGGCCCACCCTTTAGCCATGATGACATCTTCCACTCTCGCAGACATGCGTTCAATCAGGTGCTGGAAGATTTCTTTGGGAATGGCAGCCCATTCTTCACAGAGTGCTGCACTGAGGAGGGGTATCGATGTCAGTCGGTGAGGCCTGGCACGAAGTCGGCGTTCCGGAACATCTCAAAAGTGTTCTATAGGATTCAGGTCAGGATTGTGTGCAGGCCAGTCCATTACAGGGATGTTATTGTCGTGTAACCAGTCCGCCACAGACCTTGCATTATGAACATGTACTCGATCGTGTTGAAATATGCAATCGCCATCACCGAATTCCCCTTCACCGGTGGGAAGCAAGAAGGTGCCTAAAACATCAATTTAGGCCTGTGATGTGATAGTGCTAGGCAAGACAACAAGGGGTAAAAGCCCCCTCCTTGAAAAACACGACCACACCATAGCACCATCGCCTCCGAATTTCACTGTTGGCAGTACACACGCTGGCAGATGACGTTCACCGGGCATTCGTCATAACAATACTCTGCCATCGGATCGCCACATTGTGTATCTTTATTCGTCACTCCACAAAAGTTTTCCACTGTTCAATCGTCCAATGTTTGCGCTACTTACACCAAGCGAGGCGTCGTTTTGCATTTACCGGCGTGATGTGTGGCTTATGAGCTGCCACTCGACCATGAAATCCAAGTTTTCTCACCTCCCACCTAACTGTCAAAGTACTTGCAGTGGACCCTGTTGGAGTTCCGAATTCCTGTGTCATGGTTTGGATAGATGTCTGCCTATTACACATTACGACCCTTTTCAACTGTAGGCGGTCTCTGTCAGTCAACAGACGAGGTCGGCCTGTACACTTTTGTGCAGTACGTGTCCCTTCACGTTTCCACTTGACTGTCACATTGGAAACAGTCGACCTAGGGATGTTTAAGAGTGTAGAAATCTCGCGTACAGACGTATGACACAAATGACACCCAATCACCTGACCACGTTCGAAGTCCGTGAGTTCCGCGTAGAGGCCCATTCTGCTCTCAAATGGTTCAAATGGTTCTGAGCACTATGGGACTCAACTGCTGAGGTCATCAGTCCCCTAGAACTTAGAACTACTTAAACCTAACTAACCTAAGGACATCACACCATTCATGCCCGAGGCAGGATACGAACCTGCGACCGTAGCAGTCGCGCGGTTCCGGACTGCGCGCCTAGAACCGCTAGACCACCGCGGCCGGCCATTCTGCTCTCTCACGATGTCTATTGAATACTTAGGTCGCTGATACGGAGTAGCTGGCAGTAGGTAGCAGCAGAATGCGCCTAATATGAAAAACCTATCTTTTTGGGGGGTGTCCGGATACTTTTGATCACATAGTGTAGGTGATGTATTGAACGTCGTGGTCAAATGTGTGAATTTTATGCGGCTTCACGGTGTACATCACCGCCTATCCAATGGATTCCCGAAAGACATGAAGAGAAATATGGCGACATACCTTACCAACGGCTTAGGCTTAGTCGTGGAAAAGTTATTGACACTTTCTTTTCCCATTCGTGAAGAAATATCTCTCTTTCTTCAAACAAAGTGCGAAGAAGTACATTCATGTCCATTATAATTATCCGCCCCCCGTGAACCATGAACCTTGCCGTTCGTGGGGAGGCTTGCGTGCCTCAGCGATACTGATAGCCGTACCGTAGGTGCAACCATAACGGAGGGGTATCTGTTGAGAGGCCAGACAAACGCGTGGCTCCTGAAGAGGGGCAACAGCCTTTTCAGTAGTTGCAGGGGCAACAGTCTGGATGATTGACTGATCTGGCCTTGTAACACTAACCAAAAAGGCATTGCTGTGCTGGTACTGCGAACGGCTGAAAGCAAGGGGAAACTACAGCAGTAATTTTTTACCGAGGGCATGCAGCTTTACTGTATGGTTAAATGATGATGGCGTCCTCTTGGGTAAAATATTCCAGAGGTAAAAAAGTCCCCCATTCGGATCTCCGGGCGGGGACTACTCAAGAGGACGTCGTTATCAGGAGAAAGAAAACTGGCGTTCTACGGATCAGAGCGTGGAATGTCAGATCCCTTAATCGGGCACGTAGGTTAGAAAATTTAAAAAGGGAAATGCATAGGTTGAAGTTAGGTATAGTTGGAATTAGTGAATTTCGGTGGAAGGAGGAACAAGATTTTTGGTCAGGCGAACACAGGATTATAAATACAAAATCAAATAGGGGTAATGCAGGTGTAGGTTTAATAATGAATAAAAAAATAGGAGTGCGGGTAAGCTACTACAAACAGCATAGTGAAAGCATTATTGTGGCCAAGATAGACACGAAGCCCACGCCTACTACAGTAGTACAAGTTTATATGCCAACTAGCTCTGCAGATGACGAAGAAATTGAAGAAATGTATGATGAAATCAAAGAAATTATTCAGATAGTAAAGGGAGACGAAAATTTAATAGTCATGGGTGACTGGAATTCTGTAGTGGGAAAAGGGAGAGAAGGGAACGTAGTAGGTGAATATGGATTGGGGGTAAGAAATAAAAGAGGAAGCCGCCTGGTAGAATTTTGCAGAGAGCACAACTTAATCATAGCTAACACTTGGTTCAAGAATCATAAAAGAAGGTTGTATACCTGGAAGAATCCTGGAGATACTAAAAGGTATCAGATAGATTATATAATGGTAAGACAGAGATTTAGGAACCAGGTTTTAAATTATAAGACATTTCCAGGGGCAGATGTGAAATCTGTCCACAATCTATTCGTTATGAACTGTGGATTACAACTGAAGAAACCGTAAAAACGTGGGAATTTAAGGAGATGGAACGTGGATAAACTGACTAAATCAGAGGTTGTACAGAGTTTCAGGGAGAGCATAAGGGAACAATTGACAGAAATGGGGGAAATAAATACAGTAGAAGAAGAATGGGTAGCTTTGAGGGACGAAGTAGTGAAGGCAGCAGAGGATCAAGTAGGTAAAAAGACAACTGCTGGCAGAACTCCTTGGGTAACAGAAGAAATACTGAATTTAATTGATGAAAGGAGAAAATATAAAAATTCAGTAAATGAAGCAGGCAAAACGGAATACAAACGTCTCAAAAATGAGATTGACAGGAAGTGCAAAATGGCTAAGCAGGGATGGCTAGAGGACAAATGTAAGGATGTAGAGGCTTATGTCAAGAGGGGTAAGATAGATACTGCCTACAGGAAAATCAAAGCGAACTTTGGAGAAAAGAGAACCACTTCTATGAATATCAAGAGCTCAGATGGAAACCCAGTTCTAAACAAAGAAGGAAAAGCGGAAAGGTGGAAGGAGTATATAGAGGGTCTATACAAGGGCGATGTACTTGAGGACAATATTATGGAAATGGAAGAGGATGTAGATGAAGATGAAATAGGAGATATGATACTGCGTGAAGAGTTTGATAGAGCACTGAAAGATCTGAGTCGAAACAAGGCCCCGGGAGTAGACAACATTCCATTAGGACTACTGACGACATTGGGAGAGCCAGTCCTGATAAAACTCTACCATCTGGTTAGCAAGATGTATGAGACAGGCGAAATACCCTCAGACTTCAAGAAGAATATAATAATTCCAATCCCAAATAAAGCAGGTGTTGAGATATGTGAAAATTACCGAACTATAAGTTTAATAAGCCACAGCTGCAAAATACTAACACGAATTCTTTACAGACGAATGGAAAAACTGGTAGAAGCCGACCTCGGGGAAGATCAGTTTGGATTCCGTAAAAATATTGGAACACGTGAGGTAATACTGACCCTACGACTTATCTTAGAAGCTAGATTAAGGAAAGGCAAACCTACGTTTCTAGCATTTGTAGACTAAGAGAAAGCGTTTGACAATGTTGACTGGAATACTCTGTTTCAAATTCTAAAGGTGGCAGGGGTAAAATACAGGGAGCGAAAGGCTATTTACAATTTGTACAGAAACCTGATGGCAGTTATAAGAGTCGAGGGACATGAAAGGGAAGCAGTGGTTGGGAAGGGAGTGAGACAGGGTTGTAGTCTTTCCCCGATGTTATTCAATCTTTATATTGAGCAAGCAGTGAAGGAAACAAAAGAAAAGTTTCTAGTAGGTATTAAAATCCATAGAGGTGTACTAAAAACTTTGAGGTTTGCCGATGACATTGTAATTCTGTCAGAAACAGCAAAGGAATTGGAAGAGCAGTTGAACGGAATGGATAGTGTCTTGAAAGGAGGATATAAGATGCACATCAACATAAGCAATACGAGGATAATGGAATGTAGTCGAATTAAGTCGGGTGATTCTGAGGGAATTAGACTAAAAAATGAGACGCTTAAAGTAGTGAAGTAGTTTTTCTATTTGGGGAGCAAAATAACTGATGATGGTCGAAGTAGAGAGGATATAAAATGTAGAGTGGCAATGGCAAGGAAAGCGTTTCTGAAGAAGAGAAATTTGTTAACATCGAATATAGACTTAAGTGTCAGGAAGTCATTTCTGAAAGTATTTGTATGGAGTGACTTGGAAGAGCAGTTGAACGGAATGGATAGTGTCTTGAAAGGAGGATATAGGATGAACATCAACAGAAGCAAAACGAGGGTAATGGAATGTAGTCGAATTAAGTCGGGTGATGCTGAGGGAATTAGAAGTGAAACATGGACGATAAATAATTTGGACAAGAAGAGAATAGAAGCTTTCGAAATGTGGTGCTATAGAAGAATGCTGAAGATTATATGGGTAGATCACATAACTAATGAGGACGTATTGAATATGATTGGGGAGAAGAGAAGGTTGTGGCACAACTTGACTAGAAGAAGGGATCGGTTGGTAGGACATGTTGTGAGCCAGCAATGGATTACCAATTTAGTATTTGAGGGCAGCGTGGAGGGTAAATATCGTAGAGCGAGATGAATACACTAAGCAGATTCAAAAGGATGTAGGTTGCAATAGGTACTTGGAGATGAAGAAGCTTGCACAGGATAAGTAGCATGGAGAGCTGCATCAAACCAGTCTCAGGACTGAAGACAACAACAACAACAATAATTATCCGGGCTGTTATGCCGTGGTCGGTTCATGAATTCTGTGGCAGTTCCCAACGTTTCGTCCCCGTCTGCGAGGACATCTTCAAATGGGTCTGTAGCTCGATGGAAGGTCCAGCACACCCACCGGCTCGCTACTGATTGCCGCTAAATTCCGTGTCCTATCGCTCCCGCGCCGCGGCGTGACATCACGTGTTTGGAAAACGTCAGTGCAATTGGCCGATGTCGGCTGCCGCCGATCGCCGTTGCCATCACCCAGTGGTGGACGGGTGGTACACATCTTCTTTAACACCGGCATCCATATACCGTTTAATTTCACGCCCTCCTCCTTTCGGTTGAAATTATTAGGGTGTTTGACGATTTCGATTGCCTCCCTGTAGAGCCTTTCGTAATATCGGCTTGTGGCCGCTAGTAGTTGCGTCTCCTCGAAACGAATATGGTGGTTACCTGGCTGAAAAGCATGCTCCGCAACAGCTGGTCGTTCCGTTTCTCCTCTTCTATAATTGCCCTTGTGCTCTTCCAAACGTTTTGAAACAGTTATTTTAGTGGTACCCACATAAACATCTCCACAGTTGCATGGGATCCTATTCACTCCAGCTTTTTCCAATAGTTTGCGAGCGTCATTGGCAGGCTTAAGGTATTCCTGTATCTTCCTGGTGGGCTTGTAAATTACGGTAATATTCCGCTTCGTCAAGATCCTCCTTTTTCTTTCTGTTACATTTTTAACAAATGGCAGGAAAACCTAAGATTTTGCAGTAGCCTGTACGTCACTATAGTTCCTGCGTCTCAACACACGTTTTATTTCGGCGGACGAATATCAGTTCTTCATTAGTGCATTGTCGAGATGTTCTATCTCAGCGTCGAGCGACTCAGGTTCACAAATATTTCTAGCTCTGTCGGCTAGCGTCTTGATAACACCACGCTTCTGTTGTGAATGGTGGGTCGAATCCCGGTGCAAATAACGGTCCGTGTGCGTGCGTTTGCGGTATACTGAGTGGCCCAAACTACCATTTTCTTTTCTAAAAACAGGGACTTCGAGGAAATGTAATTTGCCGTGTACCTCCCCCTCCATTGTAAACTGAATTCTCGAGTTTATACTATTCAGATATTCGTGGAACCGGCTTAGTTCCTCCCCGCCATGTCTCCACAGCACAAATGTATCATCCACGTATCGGAACCATGCATTTGGTTTTTTGCTGGCAGTACCTAAGGCCTGTTCTTCGAATTTCTCCATAAAGAAGTTTACAATTACAGGACTTAGGGGGCTTCCCATAGCTACGCCATCCGTTTGTTCATAAAACTGTTCATTGCACTTGAAGTATGTGGTCGTCAAACAACACTTAAACAGTTCTGAAATATCGGCAGGAAATATTCGATCCAGCTGTTCCAATACATCATTAAGTGGAACCATGGTAAACCGCGATACCATGGTATCGCCGTGGTCGGTTGATGAATGCTGTGTCAATTCCCGCAGACGGGAACGAAACGTTGGGAATTGACACAGAATTCATCAACCGACCACAGGATAGCAGCCTGGATAATTATAATGGACACATTTCCGGCCGTGAAAGTCTACATTTTAGTATAAGAAATACATTGTCTGAAAGATATAAAATGGCGTTCCTAGCTTACATAACTTTGAATCTTAACGGTTTAAACTTCTTACTGTAGAGCAAACAGTAGTTAATTGTTGACATGCACAATAATATCACCTCTACGGCCTATCCATCTTCCTGGTAGATTTTCGTTGAGATACGTCCTAACACGATTTTGGTAGTGGGTTGGGGCACCATCTTGTAGAAAGTAAACTCTTCTGTGTTCATACAAGTCTCGGATGTCAGGTAAAATGGATGTCTGAAACTTCTGAAGGTACACCTCACCGGTAACTGTGCTGGTGGAAGATGGATAGGCCGTAGAGGTGCTGTGGAGTATCCGCCACGTTCCCCAGACCTAACTCCTCTCGACTTTCACATGTGGGGAACACTAAAGGACGTCGTTTATCGACAAAAGCCACGCACATTGGATGAACTTCGAGAATCCATCTTACATTCATGTGCAAATATCCAACTGAACACGTTGCAGTCAGTAGTTCGTGCTGGAGTTCGGCGGCAATGTTTGTGTGTGGATGTTAATGATGACCATTTCGAACACCTACAGTGCTATCTTTAAGTTGGACTTTAAGTTACACTTTGACCAAAAATGAGACAATTCCGTCAATTAGTTTGTCAGTTATGAACTTTTACACAGTGGACACATTTTTTGGACCCCTCTGTATATTAGTTTAGTGAAGTTTGTGTGCGTAAGTGTTCAAGACTCTTCATGTTTTAGTAAATTCTTGTTGAAAATGAGAATCGTGGGCTTCAGAACTTTTCTGATTAGATTAGTTTGGTATGCTGTTGAAAACACAGGATCTTTATGCGACACTTTATGGACATCCTGCACATATAACATACATACATACATGTCTCACTTGCTTCAGTAGTTTCATTCCACATAAGATTTTTGCAGTAGTGAATTACCACTTAGGTTGGTCTCCTTGCATGCTGGTATCTTCACAAATGGGAGTACAACTGCTTCAAGGCACTGCTGAGGTCTTAGCGCTCGGTTAAGAATGGTTTCCTGCAGGTATATACTTGGTGCCCATAAATGAAAGCAGAAGAGGGTAGCCACGAACAATTGGGGAGGGTTGTGGCGAAACGGCTGCGGCGTCGCGCGCGTTCCAATTACGGGGCAATAATACCGGCGCGCTTATTGGCCGGACACTCGAGGGTCGCTCTGCCGCAATCGCCCGCCCCCCATATTAATAAAGCCTCCCTAACACCGGCCGCCGAGCAATTTCCATCTGCGGTACCTCCGCGAGGCTTCTCCTGCTCCCCCCGTGTCAACCTTGTAGCACTGGATAGCAGAAGTTGCAGCTATGCAAGTGTATGAGTGCATCAGCAGTTTCTAGGACACTACGTCACCTCGAATAATCGAGCTGTCATTTGGTGATGGTGTTGCTCTTTCTCTACATACTCATCAGTCAATGCGACACACTTTCCACAACGATGGATGGTTTGGCGGTGACCTCGGTTGTAGAAGTCTGAATTTTGACTGTTCAGGAAACTTTCTTTCCTCGAAAATCACCTCGTAGGCATTTGTAACCTCCCTCTTACTAATCGGCCTGTCCTGCTTGCGATGTAAAATATGACCGTGGACCGCGTGTATGCCTAATGGATTTTTTCTAATTGTATAAGGCTATCTTTCCCGAAGAAGTAATACCGTTAAGTAGGAGGAAAGTGTACAACCGGGCCGGCCGCGGTGGTCTCGCGGTTCTAGGCGCGCAGTCCGGAACCGTGCGACTGCTACGGTCGCAGGTTCGAATCCTGCCTCGGGCATGGATGTGTGTGATGTCCTTAGGTTAGTTAGGTTTAAGTAGTTCTATGTTCTAGGGGACTGATGACCACAGCAGTTGAGTCCCATAGTGCTCAGAGCCATTTGAACCATTTTGTACAACCGTCCCTTCTAATGGAAATTCTACTAAAAATAAAAGTAATTAAACCAAACAGGGCTATAATTTGAAAAATGAAAGTTATTTTCGTGCATTCACTCACGAACGACACTGGACAGAAATGGGGTACCACTGATCATGAATCCAAAATTTACACTAATGAACGAAAATGAAGTAATTAACGGTCGCCAGCCCACTGGAGCAATTTACATCCAAAATCCTGTTAAAGATGATGGGAAAGAAAAACATGCATTATTAAACACTGACGTTGCAACTAAAGGTTACTAAGTTTTTTTTGTTTCTTTTTTTACACTAATTTTAAGCGAGTATGTCATGATAAGGCAATCTGAGAAGTCATTCTTACGTTATGTTTGGCATTAAATTTTGAAAAAGGTAATCGAGTAATGATTTGAAAATATGCAACTAAACTGTATGTTAGTACTGAACTTCGTTACGTGAACAATGACTTTCAGTGACCTCAGCATAACGTCACCAAACAAATTTAGAAAAAAAAGCAAGCACTTTTTACTTTGCCGTTACTTATTTTGCAAATTGTGTTTCATATTGTTGTCTGAACTACTGAGCCTTTTTTACTGACTTGAACATAATTAAATACTAGAATACGTACCAAACCAAACAGCCATGTGCTCCAAGCTATATGTAAAATAAATAAAACTTCCGCACTCTTAATTTGTGCATTTCTTTAGATTTAGATTTTTTCCAGTGATTGATTCTCAAACTTGAAAAATGAAATTGCTTTACTTTAGTCACATACTAAAACCTCTGTTGCACAACAGTTAATTGAAAGCAGACTGAGACTAAAATTCTTAAAAGAGAAATTATTCATTAATAAACTGGCTGAAACTATTCAGTTTGTTTCTTATGACACTAAGTTAGCATACTAGGAAAAAAAGGAACAAGGATCCTGCTTGGTAACAATGTCTGGGGGTAATGAGGACACAATCGCCCTGAGTTTAACTGATTATTATTTAAATAAAGTTCATTAATAAAATCACATTCAGTTGTGCTGCTGGGTTAGCCGTTAATACTTTCTACCAATCACTCCTGCTCTAGACATCTGGCCGGCGCGCGTACATGATGCCGCCAAAAATGGTGCTCTCTACTGCGAGAGCGTTAACACCACACTTCCGCACACTACAAGCGGTGGAAACCGTCTCTCTCTCCGCGCGCTCTGGGCAACAACTCCCTACCCAAGGATTTTACAACTCACAAGCACTGCTATTATCGTTGCTAGTCGATGCAAATAACAATTCCTTTGGCTTTTTCCCAGAGCTTATAAGTTTCACAGTAAAACACAGGTCAATACAATGAAACGTCAACAGACTTCTACCTAAATGTACACATACAGTGAAGCAATGTCCTTACTTATTAAAAGAAAGCATTTAGATTACAAATATTTACATACAATTCAGAAAAAAAGTTATATATATAGGTAGCAGGTGCCATGCATCCTGCATTTTCGGTGTTACACATTCTGAAAATTCCTACCACTCCGTGATTTTCTCATCAGAGGAAAGAAAATGATATCAAAGAACTGTGAGGAGGATGCGGAAGCTGAGGGAAAATCTTAGTAATATAGTAATACGTTAGCAACACACTGTGGCAGTCTCAAAAAACATTCAGCATAGTCTTTCCTGATAATGGCTACGTTTCCACACCCTTCAGTGGTGGTGAACCTCATGTGCTTGAACTGTGTGTTTATATGCCCAGTTATACGCCCAGCACTCGTCCAAGGTAAATACGCAACTGAAGAAGTCATCCGGATTGGATTGTGATACTGACAGGTACCACATTTCCGCTGATACCTCAGTTCCACAGGCCTTTTGAATAGGTTTAAGCAGTAGTGGAAACAAGTGGATGGTCACATTTGACATGATCACCGTGTAGTGTATGACGATGAAAATTAATCCATGACTGATTTCACTTCTTCCATTATCCCTTCGATTGTGATATGCTGATCTTCACGCGGTATGATACGGAGATCGCTTTGCCACATCACAGTTGGCAATGGAAGCGACACCACAGACAGTGGCGAGGCCTCACTGCAATATGCAACCATGTACTGGGGGAGGGGGGCTCTCCTGGAGACCACACCTCCATGTCTCAGCAGCAGCGTCCTCATACTGAGGTCGATATAGTGGTGAGTTAGCAAGAGCTCACCCACACTTCGTGACCCCATCTGAAGGAGTCAATATCATGGTATACCAGTAGAACCAACAAGATAGTTAAAGTTAGTGATGGACTTGTTTGTTTAAACGCGAAACATTGTACTACAACAAAACAGTTCGTTAATCACACTGTCCGAACTGGTCTTGAAGACCCAACGGCACCGACTGGCAGCCACGTCATCCTCAGCTCTTATTCGTAACTGGAAGAGTATATGGAGGGGGCGTGCACTGAGCACACCGCTCTCCCAACTGTTGTGAGTTTTCGTGACCTGTGACACTATTTCTCAATCAACTAGCTTCTCAACTGGCCTCACAATGGTTGAGATCACCCCACTTGCCAACAGAACTCAGCAGACCCAGATGGTGACTCATCCATGTGCTAGGTAAGCCCGATAGCTCTTAACTTGCGTGATCTGACAGGGATCCGTATTACCACTGCGGCAAAGTCATTGGCAGTAGTCAGAAACAGTCATGTCTTATCAAGCATTCTTGTGGCAAATATCTGTGTCAAAGTTAAGTAAATCCTTTATTCATTTATGTAATAAAGTGAACTAATATTTAATGTTTTCTGGAGTGATGAGCCTTCTCCCAGAGAAGTCAAAGAACCCACAGTCGTAGCTGGAGCAAAGTAGTTTTGCTTGGTCACAACACTTCACGCTCCAGAGCGTCCATACCTGTTCTGATTCCCAAATTTTCACAGAGAGATGCACTGCCACTTGGTTCTTCGTCATTCAGACTTGCTTGAAGAGGTAACGTCTGCGTCACTGAGCCAACTAACGGTGCGTTGTTACCATACACTTCCACCAACTGAACGCAGTGTGTTACACCACTGTTCCGCTTTCAAACGCAGAAAACGAATTACCACCCTATGCTGCACTTTATTAACTGTCCGCATCATTTTTTTTATCCTCTAGCGTTGTGCTACGGTACTGTGGCATTTCAGTGCGTACCATGACTACAAATATGTACCTTCTACGTGAGGCCTCAGTTTTTCCAGGCGTATAATATTTTCAAATAAGGTATCTGGAATGGAGTCGGGTTGAGTCATCCTATTAAATGAAGAAAAATAATAACATCATTTTTAAGCACTAATTGAAAATGCACGACTACCCGTCGCATATAAACTGTTGTTTACCATTTGGCCGTCATGATGAAAGTAAATACTGATAATAATAATGTCGCACAAAATCTTGTGGAAAAAAAAAAGAAACACACATACAGGTAGAACGGCTCAGATGGACCAAAACTCAGATAATGTGTAATACAGTGTATTTTCAGTTGGTAAACAGCAGAAATAAACTTCCACTCAACAGTAAAGTGTGCTCTGTTCCGAAACGTCTGGGCGCATTAAAACTATGCACTCGACTGATACTCGAAACCTGAATTTCCCATGAGGGTATAATGTTCATAACGATTGTAATGGCCATGAGCAACTCTCTGCCGGACCGTATACTTTCAGTATAACACGTTCTGTTAACATTTCTGTTATTTAATGTCAAACAGCTGTTGCTGTCGGATTATCTACAACATCTATTTTATATATGTCTAATCTAAGTAATTTCTTTCGTTTACGCAGTTCTTACTGTATGTTTTTGGTTATTTCCATTTCCTTTTCGAATTACATTATTCGTTATTGGATGACATTAAATTTGTCTATCTTTTACTTAAAATTAATTAGTTGTACACCTGTGCTTCTAAAATACAAAAATTGTAATGTTGCACTTGAAATAGGAAAGTAATTAATATTTCTCTAATGAATGTTTACATGAAGGTGAAAAATTGCAAACATCAGTTTAGGCATAATTTGTAATTAGTGGTCTGATAAGGTTTTTACAGAGATACGATCTTAAATATTTGGTTAAAAAGTAATACTAGCATTAATCATTCATATGTAATTTCTGTTTGTTTATTTTTGTGTAGAACATTTTTTCCGTACTTGTCATCTGAAATCACCTACAAACATTGCGATATTATTTTATATATTTACGTATTTCACTTTTAAGATCACATTTTTTATTTTCTTTGATTCTTCTTTTTTCTTCTTGAAACTATGCGTTGCTGTTAGTAATGGTACGCTTTAGTTTTTGCATTTATTATGAGAGGAGGCATCACAACAGAAGAATGAGTCCTTTTATCTCATTTGTTTCTTCTAAGGCAGGAAAACTGGAGCACAGAATAACGACATTCCGTATAAGCTTTCACGTATCTGGTTCACTCTTAAAAATGTAAGGCAGTCTTTTACATTTTCAGAAGAAAGATGATTATTACAGTTTTAAAATTTATATTAGTTTTTTATGCAAAAATAGTATACACGTTTGTTTACCAATATTTAAAAATAATTTTTAATGGCATACTAAGACATTTTTCGAAGTTTGACATGGTTCCTTTTACTAAAAATTCCGAGATTAACAGAGCGATAAATGCCTCATCAATGAAATAGTCGTTTGCCTTTGGTATTTTTTGTAAACTGTGGTAGTCAATATATAACATTCATTCAGCTCAGTACAGCGCCATTGTACTCACGTGGATGCCGACGCTCTTATCACTATAAGATCTCACAGCTCATGCTTTTAAGTGGGTATATATTTGTTTGGTACGTGCCAGGTATTCAATGATTGTGCATATATGCACTTTTTTTCCTTTTCCCAAGCCACTGCATCATGCTCATCTGATAGTGCCATGAAAATAAAAAGTGAAGCAACATAATGAGCCACTCCCTTAATATTCATGGGCAGTGTGTCTCTTTCCATATACACACTATTAAACTTTCTAGTATGTGCCTATCCACTGTGAAATTCCTTTTGAAATAGGTGAATATAGCCATAAAAACAGACAGTAGCTTAAAAAGTTTCAGCAGAAAGAAAAACCAGCCCAAATAGCAAATTTTTAGTTTTTATTCATTCGATGACTGGTTTCGGGCCGATAGTCATTTTCAAATCATCGTAACACAGTCGAAAATGGCATTTCCGAAGTTGTCAAAAGATGTGCAACTAAATGCGCTTTAGACTTTGTTATGATGATTTGAAAATGGGTCTCGGCCTGAAACTAGTCATCGAATGAATAAAATGTAAAAATTTGCAACTTGGCTTGGTTTTTAATTTCTACTGATTAACATAAGTTTATGACCCAAGCTACTCCAACATGCTGGAAGTTCTTTAAAAAATTTGATTGCATCACGCACGGTAGTGAACCCAAAGAACAGAAAACGTGACTTAACAGGTCACGTCTTAGTTCAATTATCTCACCACACGCTGTCAACTGTCAAGATTCTGGAGATAAATCTGAAGGCACCGTCGCTCACTTGGTTTAAAAGTTTCTTAGATAGCTGAGAATCGAAACAGTTGAATCTGTGTTGAAAATGGGATATCATTACAAGTAATAATGTGATCTGCAGACTATGATATCTGCGAGACATTAAACGCTGAAAGTACGGAAAAAAGATACAAAGTAAACTGTGGATGAATCAGAAAGGAGCAGATGAAAGGAGGAATTGAGACGTAGCACTGTGCTGTCATAACGCTGCACACATTCAATTTCATACTTAAACCAGTTAAGCACAACCATTAAGAAAAGTAATTCACTGGAAAAATTGTTAACTGATTCAGTATTTTATTACAATAAGACCGGTCAAAACATGTTAACAATCGGACTGTATATATCTGAGATACATATTTGAGTTTTAATTCTTCGATCTTACCAGAATTTACTCGACGGCGGCTACAGCACGAGGAGGCCAGATAGCACGTTCAGGGGTAGATGCAGCCCTAATATTGCAAGTGTGCATGGAGGGCTAAGCCAGCATGGTCTTGAAAATGGAGGAGCAGGTGTGGGAATACTGAGAAAGGACCCAGAGGAAAAATTATGACATAGTTTCCAGAGGCAGACACCCATTCACTTCGGCTCCAGTGAACGAGTCCATAAGCGGACCCACCCCAAGGGAAAAAACAGTCCACCATGAATTTTGTTGTTGTGGACAGTAGCAAATTTGCAGCGCTTATTAAAGTAATGTATAAAGTTTGTCTCCATGTCCTTTATGATCTAAAATTTGTTTTTCGCTGCTCTTTCGTTCTAGACTCTGATCCAAAACTGGGAAGCTACTTGCAAACTGAATCAAAAACAAGGCTTTCATATTAATATTAATGAATTAAAAAGCAATGTGGTTTGCCTATACTATTGAAATATGTCCACCGTTTAGGTTTAATATGAGTTAATAACATCAGTTGTTTGAGATACAAGCCTTTTTGTATGCTTCTGGTGTTAATGTAATTCATGGGGCATCACACGCCTGCAGAATTACCGAATGAGTTATATTAAAACTGTCATTTCTAGAATCTTGTCCCATCTCGTCAAAATTTCTGTAGTCGCCGCATTACTTACTCAGTTCTCAGGATTAAACAATATCGTTCCGGTAGGGCATTGCAAACGTAGAGCAGATACCGTGTATTGTGCCTTTATTAAAGTGATGAAATTTTTCCGGCGCAACTTGTTTCTTCTGCCGGTGGCATCCGCCGTGTCGGCCGTGGAGCGGCGCCTTACGAGAGACCAATAACTCAGGCGCGCAGCGAGCGGCCATTAGAGCGCGCTTTACTGCGCCGCGCCGCCCTCGTGTATGGAGCGTTTGCCGCGTCGCATTATTAAATTTTATCGCGTGATTTTGGATGGGAGACAAGGCCAGCCCGCATCGTAACCCGGCGCTCGGCTTCAGTTCATAAACGTGAGTTCTTCCCGCTGCCTGCCTGTTTGTGTAGCGGCGGCGGCGTGCCGCCCCTTCGTGTGCTCCGAGACTTTGCTGAAGGACCGAGGATCGAGTCACGAGGAAAAGAGGCGGGGGAGGAGGAGGGGTAGTGGTTGCCGGAGACAGAAGACAGACGCCTGTGACGGTGTCAGGGAGTACCCCGCCTGCCGACACCCGCTGACGTAGCGTTGTCGTAAAGAAAGCGCCGCCAACACTGCAGCACGCATGTTTCTGCTGTAGACGTCACGGCTGCCGTAGATAGGATGCCCGCACGTATACTCCCGATATTAAACGCGATAAATAAAGCGGGCTTCCCAGTCCACCACACGCCTTCTGTTTTGTCTAGACTCCTCAGCAATGTAGATGTGCTTGTTTGTCTCTGACGGTGTTTGCGCCTTACCTTTACTGCGAGCTATGTTCTCACAGGAACTGAACTGCCCTGTCAAATGCTCTACCGCCGCTCGTACAATTTGTTATTCGATAGCGTATCTTTTACATACACTACTGACACTACTGGCCATTAAAATTGCTACACCAACGTGGCGGCCATACACCACCTTACTGGGAGGGCATGTATTCCTGCCTGGTACCATTCTACTGTTTGAGTCAACGTCTTGCTGCTTCAATAACGTCCCTATCCTCCACGTACTGCTTCCCTTCAAGTGTATACTTCATAGTGCCAAACAGATGATGCTTCTTTGCTCCTCACAGTCTTCCGTTAGGCTGTGAAAAACCCAGAGGGCAAACGCATTTGAGTACAACAACTGCTGGACGAGTGTGTCAGCAACATCAACAGAGACGTCTAACGACGTGTTTGATTGTGATATCCAGATCACTTTGAAGAGAGCGTCCGCACGTTACAGCATTGCAGCATGAGCTGTGAGATCTTATAGTGATAAGAGCGTCGGCATCCACGTGAGTACAATCGCGCTGTATTGAGCTAATGAGAACACTGAATGAATGTTATATATTGACTACCACAGTTTACAAAAAATACCAAAGGCAAACGACTATTTCATTGATGAGGCATTTATCGCTCTGTTAATCTCGGAATTTTTGGTAAAAGGAACCATGTCAAACTTCGAAAAATGTCTAATTATGCCATTAAAAATTATTTTTAAATATTGGTAAACAAACTTGTATACTATTTTTGCATAAAAAACTAATATAAATTTTAAAACTGTAATAATCAGCTTTCTTCTGAAAATGTAAAAGACTGCCTTACATTTTTAAGAGTGAACCAGATACGTGAAATCTTATACGTAATGTCATTCTCTGCTCCAGTTTTCTTCCTTAGAAGAAACAAATGAGATAAAAGGACTCATTCTTCTGTTGTGACGCCTCCTCTCATAATAAATGCAAAAACTAAAGTGTACCATTAATAACAGCAACGCATAGTTTTAAGAAGAAAAAAGAAGAATCAAAGAAAATAAAAGATGTGATCTTAAAAGTGAAATACGTAAATATATAAAATAATGTCGCAATGTTTGTAGGTGATTTCAGATGACAAGTACGGAAAAAATGTTCTACACAAAAATAAACAAACAGAAATTACATATGAATGATTAATGCTAGTATTAATTTTTAACCAAATATTTAAGATCGTATCTCTGTAAAAACCTTATCAGACCACTAATTACAAATTATGCCTAAACTGATGTTTGCAATTTTTCACCTTCATGCAAACATTCATTAGAGAAATATTAATTACTTTCCTATTTCAAGTGCAACATTACAATTTTTGTATTTTAGAAGCACAGGTGTACAACTAATTAATTTTAAGTAAAAGATAGACAAATTTAATGTCATCCAATAACGAATAATGTAATTCGAAAAGGAAATGGAAATAACCAAAAACATACAGTAAGAACTGCGTAAACGAAAGAAATTACTTAGATTAGACATATATAAAATAGATGTTGTAGATAATCCGACAGCAACAGCTGTTTGACATTAAATAACAGAAATGTTAACAGAACGTGTTATACTGAAAGTATACGGTCCGGCAGAGAGTTGCTCATGGCCATTACAATCGTTATGAACATTATACCCTCATGGGAAATTCAGGTTTCGAGTATCAGTCGAGTGCATAGTTTAATGCGCCCAGACGTTTCGGAACAGAGCACACTTTACTGTTGAGTGGAAGTTTATTTCTGCTGCTTACCAACTGAAAATACACTGTATTACACATTATCTGAGTTTTGGTCCATCTGAGCCGTTCTACCTGTATGTGTGTTTCTTTTTTTTTCCCACAAGATTTTATGCGACATTATTATTATCAGTATTTACTTTCATTATGACGGCCAAATGGTAAACAACAGTTTATATGCGACGGTTAGTCGTGCATTTTCAATTAGTGCTTAAAAAATGAAGTTATTATTTTTCTTCATTTAATAGGATGACTCAACCCGACTCCATTCCAGATACCTTATTTGAAAATATTATACGCCTGGAAAAAATCAGGCCTCACATAGAAGGTACATATTTGTAGTCATGGTACGCACTGAAATGCCACAGTATGTGGGGCCACCTGGCACTCAGGAGATAGGACAGGTTCGCACGACCTTGTTGTGATGGTAACAGATGCCTCGTCCTACGATTCACTGTACTTTTGTTCCCTGTGACGTCCCTTTAGACATTCTTTAAGCGACTATGAATATCGATGATACTCTGGTTATCCGCCAAAGGAAACTCAATGAGACTCTCCACTTGGAACGCACCTCGATTACGGACGCCATTTTGAAGGCTACGTATAGCTCCGCCGCCTACCAAAACTTCATGGAACTATAGGGGCTGAAGCGAAAATATTTCTCGAAGTCCCACAACAAATTCCGAATTTTGTCAACCGAAACTGGCCTAGGAAAAGTTGTCTAGCATTATGTAACGAGCACACCAAGAGACTAGATAGAACCCTTTGTTACTGCCTCACGTTTCCTTATTAGCGTGTTTCCTTCCATGCACTCAGTTCGTGCCCAACTCGGACGGTGTAAGTAGTTTCAGTATTCCTCCAATTCGTTACCCACCACGCACTGGGAGTAGGTAGAACATTTCGTTATGCTCATGCAGGTTTGACCTTTTATTAGAGACCAATAAATGGCAACATGATCAAATAATGTGGTACATATCTGCCGGGACGTAAGTAATGGTTAAATCATTCAAACTTTACACGCAAATGGAGCGTCTGTATTTTCTTTTTTTTTTTTTTTTTTTTGAATTTACTTACATGTAGGACGAGGAATCTACTATGGATCTTATATGTACAGTACATACACACCTGAATAATTGGGACAATAATTCTCTTCCTAGTTATAGCAACTACATTTATAGGATATGTTTTACCTTGAGGTCATATATCATTCTGAGGTGCAACAGTGATTACTAATTTACTGTCAGCAATTCCATACTTAGGAACAGATTTATTTCAATGAGTATGGGGAGGATTTGCTGTTGACAACGCGACATTAAATCGATTCTTTACATTTCATTTTGTATTACCATTTATTATTGCAGCTATGGCAGCAATCCACTTATTCTTTCTTCATCAAACAGGGTCTAAGAATCCTTTAGGTCTAAATGGAGATATTGGAAAAATTCCATTCCACCCATACTTCACTTTCAAGGATTCTGTCACATTTGTATTAATAACATCATTATTAATTATATTATGCCTAATTAATACTTACCTTCTAGGAGACCCAGATAATTTTGTACCTGCCAACCTATTAGTAACACCAGTTCACATTCAACCAGAATGATATTTCCTATTTGCATATGCAAATTCCTAATAAATTAAGAGTTGTTATTGCACCATTTTTATCAATTAGAATCTTAAAAATTTTACCATTTTACAACAAAGCACCATTCCAAGATATTCAATTTTACCCTATTTATCAGATTCTATTCTGAATTGTAGTAGTTGTCGTATGCTTATTAACATGAATTGGTAAGCGACCCATTGAAGAACCATATATTATAACATGACAAATATTAAAATTATCTACTTTACATAGTTCTTAATTAACTTCCATGTTGCAAATGCATGAGATAAGTTAATTAAAGAATAAAATGAATAAGTTAATTAGCTTAGGAAAAGAATATGTTTTGAAAACATAAAACTAGAAGTTTGACTGTTCTATTAACTTTTCTCAAAAAATTTCACTAAATAAATGAAATAAATAAAATCTTTAAACCAACAAAGAAAACAAAAAAATTGAAATATAAAGGTGAAAAGCGGTTTCAAGCCAAGTATATCAACTTATCACAACGAAATCTTGGTAAACTACCTCGAACTCAAATAGCCCAAAAGATATAATAGCAAGCTTAATGAAAAATATGCACATGCAGTTTATGCCAATGCAGTAGTTCCCAAAGTACACCAATTTCTTATTCTCGGTACGTCGTGCCGGTAGTGGCATGGAGCACCAAATACGTTTCATCACTAGCCATGTGTTCTTTCCCACATGCAGTTCGTGTTCGGCGAGAGCCGAGTCGACGTACTCATATACACTGGTTTCACTTTCCTATATGCAACTGCCGCTTGTGAGATCCTAGAACGCATCTGTAGGCCATTATCGGAGTTAATTTTCTCGATTTGGCCAACCTCCTGCAGATGATATTTTCCTATGACACTTAGTCGGGAGGTGAGAAAACTTGTATTTCATAATCGAGCAGCTGCTCATAAGGCACACATCACGCCGGTAAATGCCAAACGATGTCTCGCTTAGTGTAAAGAGTGCAAAAATTGGACGATTGAACAGTGGAAGAACGTTGTGTGGAGTGACAAAATCACAGTACCAATGTGGCGATCCGATAGCAGGGTCTGGGTATGACGAATGCCTGGTGAGCGTCATCTACCAGTCTGTGTAATGTCAACAGTAGAATTCTGAGGCGGTGGTGTTATGGTGTGGTCGTGCTTCTCATGGAGGGGGCTTGCAGCACTTGTTGTATTGCGTGGCAATATCACAGCACAGGTCTACATTGATGTTTTAAGCACCTTCTTGCTTCCCACTGATAAAGAGCATTTCGTGGATGGCGATTGCATATTTCAACAAGACTGAGCACCTGTTCATAATGCATGGCCTGTGGCGAAGTGATTACACGACAATAACATACCTGTAATGGACTGGCCTGCAGAGAGTCCTGACCTGAATCCTATAGAACACCTTTGGAATGGTTTGGAACGCCGACTTCGTGTCAGACCTCATCGACCGACATCGATACCTCTCCTCAGTGCAGCATTCCGTGAAGAATGGCGTGCCATTCCCCAAAAAACCTTCCAGCACCTGACTGAACGTTTGCCTGCGAGAGTGGAAGCTGTCATCAGGGCTAAGGGTTGGTCAACACCATACTGAATTCCAGCATTACCAATAGATGGCGCCACGAACTTGTAAGTCATTTTCAGCCAGGTGTCCAGGTTCTTTTGATCACAAAGTGCACCACTTAAACTGACTTTACTTAATTTGACCTATTTTATAGACCCAAGAAAAACCAAACTTGACATTCTGCAAGGTTAAATTCCTCCGACTAACTATTCAATACGCAAGAAATATTACTCATAAAGGTGATCCCTTAAGGTGACTTTAGACAGAGAAACTTTGATTTATTTAATCTTCCACAGTGCTAACGGGGATGAGGAAGTCATAAATATGCGTGGGTTACAAAAGGAACCAGTCATTTTTTCAAACATCCGCCGGTAGATTTCCATTAAATTACTGAACGGAAGCTTATGGCAGGATCCGATAGATTACAATGCAGATGTAAACCTAATATAGATAGCGACCATGAGGAAGTCATAAATATGCGTGGGTTACAAAAGGAACCAGTCATTTTTTCAAACATCCGCCGGTAGATTTCCATTAAATTACTGAACGGAAGCTTATGTCAGGATCCGATAGATTACAATGCAGATGTAAACCTAATATAGATAACGACCATAGAGAAGAAAACATGCATAACGCTTACTAAAAAATGTGAACCTCCCACTGATGTATTGCTGAAACAAAATCCTAACAACTATCTGCTCAAGCTCCAAGAAACAACGAACTATAATGTATTCACCATGTGGTTGGAACTTGGCCCAAAGTTAAAGCACATATTGTTCACAACGAAAACTTCAAAAACACGAGAGTTCAAACCCTAATTGTATGTCATCATCCTTATTGTGACACTCACAATCATTTCATTATGGTCCTACTGGGTGCGAGGCAGAATTAAGGCCATGTGCCTGGTTTAAGGCCACAGCAGCAAAATATGTTCACAAAGAGAACTATTCCAAATTACGAGATTTCACACTCAAATTGTATATCGTTATTGTTATTGTAGCACACACAATTATTTAATTACGGATCTACCACGATGAGGACAAAATACAGTCCACATCTTTGGCTGAAGGCCAAGTTAGCAAAATGTGGCTCACAAAGAAGTCTATTGAAAAGATACTAGATTTTGCACACAAATCCACACGCAACATCTAGTAAGATAGTCGATCACTGAAGAAATATGATGACCCCTAACAGAACGTACAATTTGGTACTTGAAAGTAAAGAAAGCTACATAAGGGCCACGGATCTTTGTCCGAAGATCAAGAGAGCACTGACAAGAAGCCTCCGCACCTCACCTGTCGCACCTTAAGAATGCCCACGCTGCTCTCCCTGCTCTAACGTTCGAGTCCGGCTCTGGGTGAGCTATGAGGTGCCTTCTACTATGCACACAAAAACAATATTTCGACCATATCAGACTACCTTTTTTGGTTCCAGCTTTGGCTGCACAGAAGTGTGAGTTAACAACACTACATCAAATCGTACCAGACTCTACCAAACAATCTGACTGTACTAGGGTTAGTTCTGAAATCCTCACTTTTGCTTGTTTTCTCAGCCATACAGGATATGATGAAGGTAAATGGGTCTGTGCAAAGACACATCATCATTGAATAAATAAAGACGGCCGCTCATCTCATTCATCCTCCAGAGGCGCTTGCCGAACTGGCAGAATACCGGATCTAGAAATAGGTACACAGTCAGCCTGCTAAACTGTGAGTTGCACCTACACTAATGAAAAAGAGTTTCAACACAACTCTTTCAATATGTGTACATAACATGTACGGTTCTATAAATTGTGATCAACTGAAACTCCTTCATCTAATAATTTTTTTACTTAAATTGCAATAACTGAGAAGGTGAAACTTCTACGTTATTTAATTCTGGAACTGATGAGTGAAACTGAAAGTACTGAGCCTACTTTCTCTTTCCTTATTCTTATCAGATCAACACATCCCACAATAACCTAGCATAACGCATTCTGACTGCTCAAAAATGATAACCTTACTTCAAATAATAAATACAAAAGAATGGCCCTGAATAAGAAGAAATCCTAACAACAACCCATACATATCATAGGTCACTTACAGTACAGATAATCTTCATGACACGAACTACAGCGATGCAAGCTCCAATACTGTCAGCTAAATAAGAGAGTCTACCTACTGAAGGCTCGAACTACTAATACGCATGTAGTTAGCAAAGAAAAGATTTTGTTGTACAGCAAACAATGTATTTAGCAGATTCTAGCTTAATTAAGTGACAACAAGTTCAAAACATTATATAATCATCAGTAATAGATCTCCATGATGCATACACATTCAGACCGACCGCTCGCGCTAATACTGCAAACTTCCAACACTGCTAATTATTAACCACTAAACTCCATTACTGCTTACTACTCACTCCCAACTTCCATCACTGCTAGCTGTTCAACTCCAACTGCGAGTCCAACCAGCCATAGAGAGTCTCTTAGAGAGTGTCCACAGTGCTGTCACAGTTATTAATGCAGAGCGCTACATAATGCTGCCAACATACAAACACATAAACAGCCTACTTACATAGCTGCCCTGCTCCTCTTAAAAAAATTTACAGAGTAGTTTGAGCAGTGGCCAAGACTAATTTCTTAAAACAAATTCATATTAACAATATCAGATAGATCAGATGCACACAATTAGTAATATACTGTTGGTCAAAAGCAAAGATTGTCCTCACAGTCCCTAAAGACAGTCGTAATCATTCATCAGGAAAGTAGTCTATGAGAGTTTCATGCACGAAGTCTGAGCAATAAAAGAAAATGCACACACAAGTAGTGGACCACCATGCAGTCTTGAGAAAGTAGCGTTATCCTCCCAACGGAAACAGAGTGCTGACTCTTCACATGAAGATTAGTAATGAGCCACAACAGAGCAAACCCACAGCAGAGTCAGTCGAAGTCTTGAAGAATACTGGAAGGTAGGCCACCACAGTATGCCTTGTAGAAATTATGGTAGTAATGGGTCACTAAAGGTGCAGACACACTATAGTAATTGAAGAGATGGCCAGCAGCCATCTGATGCAACTGTGCATTTGCACAATCACAATTGAAGAGTCTTGATGACAATGTAGTAAATCCATGAACCACCACTTGTGCAGTCACTGTTTTTTGCAATATCCTTAGAACCAGCAATGCTATTAACCAGTCCCTTGCTGGATTATCAACACTCGCGCAAGCACTAACACAGCCATAAAACCTCTGACATTTTATACATATACTATGACCAACAGAAGTGTGCAGTAAAACGAATTCCTACTATTTACTTAACTTGAAGAACTGGTGTCTATACAATTACAATTTTACAGCATAAGAATACAATTACAAAGGTACAGAACATGATAATACAAACAACATTTGTAGTAATTTGGGCCTTACAAAAGAATAGAAATAAACATATATATTCGTATTGAATGAATTATGACATAAATAAATAATGGAATAATGAGAATATCCTTTGAAACATTAACTTGATAAATGAGTAGTAAAGAAAACACAACAGAATAAATAATGTCCAAACATCTATTCGAAGTAAAAAAGAAGGTTAGATTTGAGGATAACAGTATTCCTCATCATAGTAAATGAAATGCAGCTTCGTATTAAGAAAAAAAATTCTACCAAATTTATCTTATCAGGTAAACACACAGAGATAGGAAGAATACAGACACAAGGGTGCACATAAACATATAGCAGAATAACACAAAACGAAAGACAGAGTGTGTTTTCAGTATAACATTGAGTACTGCAGTTCTTGTGGTACTTCATTAGCAATCAAAACTTTCTTCTTACTTCAACATTTGTCCCCACAAAAAATATCCTATCTAAGCATGCTTTCTGGAGTTATACAAAATAATTGTTCCTCATAACATAATACTCATTAGCCAAACCGTTTTCCTATAGCTTCTCAATGCATTTCTTTCCAACTCATTATATAGCATACCCCCTTTTAAACTCACTTAAATCTACTGAACTCAGATACGTAAACTAGAGAATAAGGCAATGCAGCAGCACAAAACAATTAACACAAAAAGCAGTGACAAAAAATGCAAATTGGCAAAGCAAGCAGCAGTATATTTAAATTAGAAAAGCAAATCCAACATTACAACTAATATAAGGTAATATGCAAAAAAAATCACTGGTAAAACTGACTTAATCAATAATACAACGTAAAATTCATTAGAACAATGCCTGACAAACAGCAGCAGCAAATGCAGTAACTTATACCTAAACAAGAGAAAGCACAAGCAGAGAAAATATTACAGTAAAGACAGCAATGCAGATAAGGGAAATAATTCTTAAAGTACGATTCTTAGTTTACAACATTTTTTTTTCACAAGCCGGACTCCCTAACCCCTACTTATTATTCATTACCTCATTGCACATATACATATTCGTCGATACTTCTTCAATACTTTTTCATCATAAACTTGAAGCATACTCATATTCTGCATATAGCATCATCTTATTGATCATAATCATATCTTAACATCATAATAAACATTGTCATCATAATAACATCATCATAACAGATCAATCAAATCTCAAACTCGTCATAGCTTCTTTCAATGATTTCAAAACCTCTAAAAAAATTCTCTGCTCGTTTCAATAGTGTCATATACCTGAAACATACTTCAAAAATTATGATCATATGCAAAATACATCACTCAAAGATCTCACAGTTCCGAAAATATATGAAGTTACCAAAATGCAGACAAGGTACAATTTCAGAAATGCGAACCAAACCGACTGTGTAATTACGTAGACCTGTGTCAGTGACGTAAAAAAAAGTTTATTCCTCTTAGTTAAGTGATCAAGCTGGGTAAATACATGAGCCTCCGTCCCCGTCTTCAACCTGACATCAGTAACAAACAATGAGATAAGGATTTGTGTGGTTGTGTGACGCTCAACTGCGCGGTCATCAGCGCCCGTACAAAGTCAATATTTTTACACAGTCCAATTTTTGCACAGTCCAATCTAGCCACTGTCGCGAATTATGTGAAGAAATGATGAGGATAACACAAACACCCAGTCCCGGGCAGCGAAAATCTCCAACCCAGCCGGGAATCGAACCCAGGACCCCGTGGCACAGTGGCATCAACGCTAGCCACTAGACCATGATTTGCGGACGAGATACACTGTACAGACAATCGTGGCAAAAGTACTGTACTTACGTGATTATAACACAAAATATCAAATGGTTCAAATGGATCCGAGCACTATGGGACTTAACTTCTGAGGTCATCAGTCCCCTAGAACTTAGAACTACTTAAACCTAACTAACCTAAGGAGACCACACACATCCATGACCGAGGCAGGATTCGAACCTGCAACCGTAGCGGTCGCGCAGTTCCAGACTGTAGCTCCTAGGACCGCTCGGCCACTCCGACCGGCACAAAATATCAGCACAACCAATATACACTGAGGTGACAAAAGTGTGGGACACCTCCCAATACCGTGGTGGACCTCCTTTTGCCCGGTCTAGTGCAGCAACTAGACGAAGCATGGACACAATAAGTTGTTGAAAGTCCCCTTCAGAATTTGTAAGCCGTGCTGCCTCCAGAGCCGTCCATAACTGCAAAAGTGTTTCCTGTGCAGGATTTTGTGCTCGAACTGACCTCTCCGTTAGGTCCCACAAACGTTCGATAATAATCATTTGGGCGATCTGGGTGGCCAAATCATTCGCTCGAACTGTTCACATTGTTTCTCATACCAATCGCGAACAACTGTGGGACGGTGAGATGGCGCGTTGTCACCCACAAAAATTCCACTGTTATTTGGAAACATGCAGTCTACAACTGGCTGCAAATGGGTTCCAAGTAGCCGAACATAAGCAACTTCCAGTCAATGACCCAGTCCATTCCACGCAAGCACAGGCAGCACCATTATGGAGCAACCACCACCTTGCATAGTGCCGTTTTGACAACTAGGGGCCATGGCTCCATGGAGTCTATGGTGCATTGCAAACCTACCATCGGCTCTTACCAACTAAAATCGACAATGGCGTGACTAGACCATAGTTTTCCAGTACTCTAGGGTACACGATATGGTCACGTGCCCAGGAGATGCACTGCAGGCGATGTTGTGCTGTTACCAAACGCACGAGCGTCGGTCGTCTGCTACCATAGTCCATTAACGCTAAATTTCGCAGCACTGACCTTCGTCGCGCGTCCAACATTGATAATTGCGGTTATTTCACGCTGTGTTGCTTGTCTGTTAGCACTGACAACTGCACGCAAACGTCGCTGCTCTCGGTCGTTAAGTGAAGGTTTTCGTCCGCTCCGGTATCCGTGGCGAAATTTACTCTCGGCTCGCTCTTGACACAGTGGATCTCAAAATGTTAAATTCCCTAACGACTTCCCAAATGGAATGTCCCATCCGTGTATCTTCAACTATTTTAATTCCCATTGTGCGGCATTAATCACGTCGGATACATTTCCACACAAATCAAATGAGCACAAATGACAAATCCGCCAATGCAGTGCCCTTTTATACCTTGCGTTCTCGATACTACAGCCATCAATATACATGAGAACAGAATTTACTGTTGTATATAGTAGTTTACCATAAACGCTATAATTAACCTTATAACAGTGAACGAATGAAAACAGGTTGTACGTTCAATAGCTGCTCTCTACGACGACTGGATGTTATTATACCAGTCGTAAGATCAGCAAAGATAGTCGAAGGGACGCTGTCGGTAACCAACGAGACTCCGTGTGGAATATCCGATACGTCCCGTCTTCAGACACACAACAGGAGCCAGCGACTAAGCGCTGTATTTCGCTGACATAGAATGGAAGACACGGAGAGCTCATGGAGTGACAGGACGCAGTCTTCTGTAAAAGATGCCGGCCATACTCGATGAATCACCAAAAAATGTTGAAACGGCAGTATGAATGTTGACTGCATCGAAACACAAGATCATCCATCAATGATGAACCAAAGATCATCGGACACCATGCAAGCACAAAATTAAAAACTCAAAAGGTTATATAAGCTAAATGGGATAGGAATAAGCATAAACTGGTTGAACATAAAACAGTTACTGACAAAATAACTTTATTTGTAAGAGGTACTAAAAATTGGCTCAAAATGACCTGAACTAAGAAAAAGTTTCTGTGATGCTGTGGCGGCACAGAGACTGCGGACCACAGTTCGTGTCCCGGCAGGGCACTTCCCCCTAAACCTCGCCAGCGGAGCCGCCCACCGGCACCGTGAAGCTGGGATGGACACCACGAAAGGGGGAAGAGAAGTATGTCATGCGAAACTCCTGAAGATAGTAGCAAGCCAACTAGCCGAAACATTGCACCATTTGGACGACAGCGCTGCCCTGAACACCTGAGAACATTTCAAAACCAATCTCTGAGTTGTTAATGCCTTTACTTTATGAAGTCGACAATTTTGGTTTTGACAGTTTGATATTTCTTGAAATATTTTAGTGGTTATGAATAGACTTTTGTTAATCGTCTCATGTATGAACGAACAACAGAGAGAAAAAGACCATAGATTAATTTATAATATGATTATAACTAATGTGGAAATTGTAGAAAAAGGACAAAATTGTAAATGAACGAATATAAGAAATGTGGAAATTGGAAGAAAGAACAATAAGAAGTTACAACATAAGTAAGACAGGGGGAACAGTTTTTACTTCTGTGTTCAGTACAAATGTCAAAAAGAGTATTAATAAAGTGAAGTAATAGGAATAAGATGACAGAAGCAGCAAACATGACTCGTAGTGGCGTTGGGGCAACTGTGGTGAGACCTATGCCTACTTCGGTGGCCTTGGAATCACATGGAACCCCTGATGTCGCTGCGTCTTCCGGCAGTGAGCATCTTACCGGTCAGCCATCACTCCAGGGTGAATGGCGGACAGTGGTGGGCTCGCGCGTGCCTGGCCGAAAGGCGAAGGTGGGATCTGGCCGCGTGGCGGCTGCCTTACCCCTTTCCAACAGGTACGGGGTGCTTCCTAGTGGTGATGACATCGTTTCCGAGCCACCACAGGATGCCTCGCCTGTTGGGCCAGTGGCCGATTCTCCGGCAAGGTCCCGACAGTCACAGAGGGCGGGCCTATTAGTTATAGGGAGCTCCAACGTTAGGCGGGTTATGGAGCCCCTCAGGAAAATAGCGGGTAGGTCGGGGAAGAATGCCAGTGTGCACTCGGTGTGCTTGCCGGGGGGTCTCGTCCGTAATGTGGAGGAGGCCCTTCCGGCAGCTATTGAACGCACTGGGTGTGACCGGCTGCAGATAGTAGCACATGTCGGAACGAATGACGCCTGCCGCTTGGGTTCTGAGGCCATCCTTGGTTCCTTCCGGCGGCTGGCTGATTTGGTGAAGACAACCAGCATCGCACGCGGAGTGCAAGCTGAGCTTAATATCTGCAGCATAGTGCCCAGAGTCGATCGCGGTCCTCTGGTTTGGAGCCGTGTGGAGGGTCTAAACCAGAGGCTCAGACGACTCTGCGACTATAATGGTTGCAAATTCATCGACCTCCGTTATTGGGTGGAGAACTGTAGGGCCCCCCTAGACAGGTCAGGCGTGCACTACACACCGGAAGCAGCTACTAGGGTAGCAGAGTACGTGTGGCGTGCACACGGGGGTTTTTTAGGTTAGAGGGACCCCCCCTTGGGCGAAACGATAAAATACCTGACGGCTTACCAGAGAGAACATCAGCATCGTTGATAAAGAACGTCCGTCCTCAGAGACCAAAAACAGGAAAAGTTAACGTAATATTGGTAAACTGCAGGAGTATCCAGGGCAAGGTTCCTGAATTAGTATCTCTTATTGAAGGAAATAGTGCGCATATAGTATTAGGAACGGAAAGTTGGTTAAAACCGGAAGTGAACAGTAACGAAATCCTAGACACAGAATGGAATATATACCGCAAGGATAGGATAAACGCCAATGGTGGAGGAGTATTTATAGCAGTAAAGAATTCAATAATATCCAGTGAAGTTATTAGCGAATGCGAATGTGAAATAATCTGGGTTAAATTAAGTATCAAAGGTGGGTCAGATATGATAGTCGGATGCTTCTATAGGCCACCTGCATCAACAACCGTAGTAGTTGAGCGCCTCAGAGAGAACCTGCAGAACGTCGTGAAGAAGTTTCGTGATCATACTATTGTAATAGGGGGAGACTTCAATCTACCAGGTATAGAATGGGATAGTCACACAATCAGAACTGGAGCCAGGGACAGAGACTCTTGTGACATTATCCTGACTGCCTTGTCCGAGAATTACTTCGAGCAGATAGTTAGAGAACCAACTCGTGAAGCTAACGTTTTAGACCTCATAGCAACAAATAGACCGGAACTTTTCGACTCCGTGAATGTAGAAGAGGGTATCAGTGATCATAAGTCAGTGGTTGCATCAATGACTACAAGTGTAATAAGAAATGCCAAGAAAGGAAGGAAAATCTATTTGCTTAACAAGAGTGATAGGGCACAAATCGCAGAATATCTGAGTGACCACCATCAAACGTTCATTTCTGAGGAAGAGGATGTGGAACAAAAATGGAAAAAATTCAGAAACATCGTCCAGTACGCCTTAGATAAGTTCGTACCGACTAAGGTCCAAAGCGAGGGGAAAGATCCACCGTGGTATAACAATCATGTACGAAAGGTACTACGGAAACAAAGAAAGCTTCACCATAGGTTTAAGAGTAGTCGAATCATAGCTGATAAGGAAAAGCTGAACGAAGCGAAAAAGAGCGTAAAGAGAGCAATGAGAGAAGCATTCAACGAATTCGAACATAAAACATTGGCAAACAATCTAAACAAGAACCCTAAAAAGTTTTGGTCATATGTAAAATCGGTAAGCGGATCTAAATGCCCTATTCAGTCACTCGTTGACCACGATGGCACCGAAACAGAGGACGACCGAAGAAAGGCAGAAATACTGAATTCAGTGTTCTGAAACTGTTTCACTGCGGAAAATCGTAACACGGTCCCTGACTTCAGCCGTCGCACGGACGCCAAAATGGAAAATATTGAAATAAACGATATCGGAATTGAAAAACAACTGCTATCACTTAGTAGCGGAAAAGCATCCGGACCAGACGAGATACCCGTAAGATTCTACAGTGATTATGCTAAAGAACTTGCCCCCTTTCTATCAGCAATTTATCGTAGATCTCTGGAAGAACGTAAAGTACCTAGCGACTGGAAGAAAGCACAGGTCGTTCCCATTTTCAAGAAGGGTCATAAATCAGATGCGAATAATTATAGGCCTATTTCACTTACGTCAATCTGTTGTAGAATAATGGAACATGTTTTGTGTTCTCGTATTATGACGTTCTTAGATAATACAAATCTCCTTCATCATAACCAACATGGATTCCGCAAACAGAGATCATGTGAAACCCAGCTCGCCCTATTTGCCCAAGAAATTCACAGTGCCGTAGACACTGGCGAGCAGATTGATGCCGTATTCCTGGACTTCAGGAAGGCATTTGATACGGTTCCGCACTTACGTTTAGTGAAAAAAATACGTGCTTACGGAATATCGGACCAGGTTTGTGATTGGATTCAGGATTTCCTAGAAGAAAGAACACAACATGTCATTCTTAACGGTTCAAAATCTGCAGATGTAGAGGTAATTTCGGGAGTACCGCAAGGAAGCGTGATAGGACCTTTATTGTTTACAATATACATAAATGACTTAGTTGACAACATCGGTAGCTCCGTGAGGCTATTTGCAGATGACACGGTTGTCTACAAGAAAGTAGCAACATCAGAAGACTCGTACGTACTCCAGGAAGACCTGCAGAGGATTAATGAATGGTGCGACAGCTGGCAGCTTTCCCTAAATGTAGATAAATGTAATATAATGCGCATACATAGGGGCAGAAATCCATTCCAGTACGATTATGCCATAGGTGGTAAATCATTGGAAGCGGTAACGACCGTAAAATACTTAGGAGTTACTATCCGGAGCGATCTGAAGTGGAATGATCACATAAAACAAATAGTGGGAAAAGCAGGCGCCAGGTTGAGATTCATAGGAAGAATTCTAAGAAAATGTGACTCATCGACGAAAGAAGTAGCTTACAAAACGCTTGTTCGTCCGATTCTTGAGTATTGCTCATCAGTATGGGACCCTTACCAGGTTGGATTAATAGAAGAGATAGACATGATCCAGCGAAAAGCAGCGCGATTCGTCATGGGGACATTTAGTCAGCGCGAGAGCGTTACGGAGATGCTGAACAAGCTCCAGTGGCAGACACCTCAAGAAAGGCGTTACGCAATACGGAGAGGTTTATTATCGAAATTACGAGAGAGCACATTCCGGGAAGAGATGGGCAACATATTACTACCGCCCACATATATCTCGCGTAATGATCACAACGAAAAGATCCGAGAAATTAGAGCAAATACGGAGACTTACAAGCAGTCGTTCTTCCCACGCACAATTCGTGAATGGAACAGGGAAGGGGGGATCAGATAGTGGTACAATAAGTACCCTCCGCCACACACCGTAAGGTGGCTCGCGGAGTATAGATGTAGATGTAGATGTAGGCAGGATTCGAACCTGCGATCGTAGCGGTCGCGCGGTTCCGGACTGTAGCGCCTAGAGCCGGTCGTCCACCCCGGACGGCTATCTTGACATGGTTCTCATATTTCGTGAAATACCATTTTGACTACTTGACGATTTGAAAATGAGTCCCGACCAGAAACTAGTCATCGAGTAAATAAGACTGAAATTAGCAACCTGGCTGTTTTCCCGTTGTATTGATCAATCCAAGCTACTGCCCTGCTATTACCCCGGCATACTGGTAGTACGAAAAAGGGAAAGTTTGGCGGGTATGTCGAATTGAGCAAAATAAGACTGCTAATGTTCTCGGTGTGAATAAAAAGTTTCAAACAATGGAAACTCCATGTTCGTATATTAACGATATAAGAACAAGGATAAATTGTTACTCACTGTAAAGGTGACACACTGAGCTGGAGACAAGTACAACGAGAAGACTGTTAGACATTTAACTTTCGGTCAACGCCTTCTTCAGAAAAGGGAACCCACACATAAGGGGCACACCTCACGCACACATGAGCGCCATCTCTGACAGCCTCGCACTGAAATGCATTCGGAATAGCATTCCAATCCGAGCTGCCGGAGACGGCGCTCATGTGTGCGTGAGGTGAGCCCCTTGTGTGAATGAATGTGTGTGTGTGTGTGTGTTTCTTCTCTGAAGAGGGATTTGACCGAAAGATAAACGAAAATGGTTCAAATGGCTCTGAGCACTATGGGACTTAACATCTGAGGGCATCAGTCCCCTAGACTTAGAACTACTTAAACCTAACTAATCTAAGGACAACGCCGGCCGGAGTTGCCGTGCGGTTCTAGGCGCTACAGTCTCGAGCCGAGCGACCGCTACGGTCGCAGGTTCGAATCCTGCCTCGGGCATGGATGTGTGTGATGTCCTTAGGTTAGTTAGGTTTAATTAGTTCTAAGTTCTAGGCGACTGATGACCTCAGAAGTTAAGTCGCATAGTGCCCAGAGCCAATTTTGGACCTAAGAACAACACACACATCAATTCCCCGAGGCAGGATTCGAACCTGTGACCGTAGCAGCAGCGCGGTTACGAACTGACGCGCCTAGAACCGCTCGGCCACAACGACCGGCTAAAGTTAAACGTCTAACAGTCTTTCCATTGAGCCTGTCTGCAGCTCAACGTCTGATCTTTACACTGAGTGTCAATTTATCGTTTCCATTGTATCGTTGAATAAACATGTTATCGGAGTGGCCGCGCGATTAGAGGAGCCATGTCACGAAATGTGTGGCGCCTTCCTCCAGAGATTTGAGTCCTCCCTCGGGTATGGGTGTGTGTGTTGTCCTTAGCGTAAGTTAGTTTAAAGTAGTGTATAAGTCTAGGGACCGATGACCTCAGCACTTGGGACCCTTAGAAATTCACACACACACACACACACACACACACATAAACAGTTTATCGGATAACGTCAACGGAATTATCTTATATTTTGTTGCGAGTGTTTTAGTATGTAACAAAAATCTTCGATGGATGATCGTAAGGAAACGCAGAAAGAGCTGGAGAAAAATTCCACTTTCTGTCTCTGGATGTGTATAAACGCAAGACGATGCCAATATTACGGGGAAGGAAAGCCACGTTATCTGATTTCGTGAACAGTGATGCTGGATCTCATCGCCTCCCACACATACAGAGTGCGTCAAAAAATGTATACACACTTTGAAGCGTCATAGAAAATTTATTTCCCATTCTACAATGTTAAATTTCTGGAAATGGAAAGCTTCAAGTCCAATTAGAAAAAATAAATGTACATTGCAAAGATGATTCAAACTGGTGGCCTTCAGCATCAATACATTTCTGAGTACAAGTCACCTCTGATTCCGTACATCGTACCAAAGTGTCCAATGAGATTTCTGCACACACCGCCTAAATCTCATTCCAAAGTGTGTCCAGGTTACGTGGTTTACGTTTGTACACCTCATCTTTTACTGTGCCCCATAATAAGAAATCCAGCGGCGTGAGGTCTGGAGAGCGTGCAGGAAACTCGATTGGTCCCCTGCGTCCTATCCACTGGCCGGGCACATTGTGCTCTAGGTATGCTCGTACGTCCCTATGATAGTGCGACTGGGCGCCATCTTGTTGGAAATAAAATTTATCATTACCGCATAATGCACGAATGGCAGGGAATATGGAGTCAGCAAACATTGTTAGGTACGTTTCTCCAGTAACAGTACCTTCAAAGCAGAAAGGCCCAATGAGTCCCCTTGCAGACAAACCACACCACACATTTACACCAGGCAAATTCACAGCCTTTTCAACTGTAATGTGAGGATTATCTTCAGCCCAGTACACACAATTGTGCCTATTGACAGTTCCATTGAGTTTGAATTGGGCTTCATTCGACCAAATTATGCTATCCAAAAATCCCGGTTCACGTCTCACCATCTCCTAAACCCATTAACAAAATTCTAACCTTCGATCTGGATCGTCGTCACTTAGTTGTTGCACCAGCCTTGCAATGTACACACGAAACTTGCCTTTCTTCAGAATGCGTAGCACACTACTAGCACTTACATTACTCTCACGTGCCGCTTGCCTTGAAGATTTTTGAGGCGAACGTTGAAACAGTTCCAAGACCGCAGTGGTGGAATCATCACTTGTAACTGTACGAGGTCGCCCTGATCGACCCTTATGCACATCACACACTGTTCCATGGATTTCGAATTTGTCTCGTAGACGTGTAATTGTCATCCTTGAAGATGGTTCTGTACCATACTCACTTCTCCACTGTCTTTGAACCACAGCTACATTCTCAAACTTCCAGTACCACTTAATTACCTACCTCCGCGCTTCAAAGCTCAAACGCACGTCCCCCATGTTGCAGTTACTTCCTTGCCACTGCTGCCACGTGTTGAAGAAACATAACATTACTTTCTCACAGATATTTAACCTTGTAGAACGGGAAATAAATTGTCTATGACAGTTCAGAGTGTGTATACATTTTTTTGACGCACCCCGTATTTAGGGTTAATACGAAGAGGCGATATGGAGTTGACTGTAAGTGCTGGAAAGGTTCTGGGGACGTACTCTGCAGGTGTAAACGAAATCGTGTAGAAGACGCCAGATCAAAGAGTTGAGGCAGGCACAAGACATACGGCTTGCAATAGCAGCACGCGTAGTGTTCACACCACGCTCTGCTTTTTGACAGCTGTACCTTTCTGTCTTAACCAGTGCGCTACCTCCCTCGACGAATGAGCGAAACGTAGGACAGTGGCTTTACAGGGTGTCTCATGTTACGCGCAGAATAACTACTTTACAGATGCAGTTGCCAGGCGACCACAGTCCGCCTCTACGGAGCGCTAACAATGTCGGTTCCCGCGGCGACACTTGCTGTCGCCTCTAAGTGCCGACACGACACGCCCCTGCAACGACGGCTGCCCTGGAGTCGGTGGCGCCGTTAGCCGGCCAGCGTGGACACAGTGGGACTGGGCGAGGGGTGGAGAGGGGCAGTGGCCCGCGGAATTATCCCCCTGCCGGCTGGCGTGTTGACTTTGCTGCCTGCCAAGTTGGCCTATGAATTTCGGGCTCTCCCGCCGTCGCCCTGTTGACTAAGTGTGCCCCGGGCAATTTCCCAAGTTCTCCCCCGGCCTGAGCGCGTGGCGGTCCACCCCCCGCTCGGCCCAAGTCGCCGCCGTGGCCGCGACGGATGTCGCCAGTCCAGCGTTTCGTCTTCGTGGAGGTCAAGTTTATTTGCAATCATTCTCTGTAGCCGATTGGATGTATGTTTTCTTGCTAAGCGGCAGAAATACGTTGAAATATCAATATATTGGTTCGTTTTTGACGCAGTTCTAGAGGAAACGGTCCACGTTTCTATCGTGAGTGGACAGTATGTGCTGTGAATGGCAACTGTGTCGCCTGTAAACATAGCAGTACTTGTGCTGTGTATCATTACGAGAGTTGTGTTGCTTCAAGGCGGTTTCGACAAAAATAACGTACGATCAGAGGCTCCGTGTAGTCACTGTAATGGAGCAGGGAATGAGACAGAAGGACGTCACAGCGAATGTCGCCGTAAGTCAGAGTGATGCCTCTATTTCCTGAAACAAGTTTCTAGCGACAGTATCAGTTGATGATTGTCACAGAGGTGGTCGCGGAAGAAAAACCGCAGGTGTGTAGGGCTAATGTCTGCATATGACACCTGGCGGAATACAATGCCACACGTCCACAGCGGCAGTTGCAAACAACTACAGAAGTTCAGACGTCAACATAAATGACGAAACAGTTTCTACGAACAGGGTTTACGTAACAGAATACCTCTAAAGGCTCCTCCTTTACATCGAATTCGGAGAGGGGCACGTGTCGCATGGACAGGAAACCATTCTTTCTGGACTAGGCAGCAGTGGGATTGTATTGTATGGAACTGGGGACCTAGAAACGACAGAGAGGATTCATCCCCGCCCACAACAGGCTACAGCAGTCCACTCACCCCACCGTCCCCCCCACACCGAACCCAGGGTAATCGTGCGGTTCGGACCCCCAGTGGACCCCCTGGAAACGTCTCACACCAGACGAGTGCCGGCCGCTTTGGGGGAGCGGTTCTAGGCGCTTCAGTCCAAACGGCGCTGGTGCTACGGTCGCAGTTTCTAATCCTGCCTTGGGCATGGATGTGTGTGATGTCCTTAGGTTAGTTAGGTTTAAGTAGTTCTAAGTTCTAGGCGACTGATGACCTCAGAAGTTAAGTCCCATAGTTCTAAGAGCCATTTGAACCATTTTTACTAAGTGCAACCCACAGCGTCTCCCTTCAAATGGAGGCTTCAGTATGGGAGCATTACACTAGCGCCAGTGAGGCGTCTAGTTATTTGTAGTACTTCTATGGCCTGAAGTATAACTGACGGAAAAAAGCCACACATCGCATCTCTACAATCTCGACCGCTGACAGCCTAACTATTGGCGCTGCTTTACAAAGCCTTGGTTTCCCTCTGTAATATTTACCCTCAAGCTTCCCTCCATTGGCAAATTAACTATTGTTTGTGCTATACCGGTCGAAGTAACTCTCGTCGATAGAAAAAAAAGTGGTTCAAATGGCTCTGAGCACTATGGGACTTAACATCTATGGTCATCAGTCCCCTAGAACTTAGAACTACTTAAACCTAACTAACCTAAGGACATCACACAACACCCACCCATCACGAGGCAGAGAAAATCCCTGACCCCGCCGGGAATCGAACCCGGGAACCCGGGCGTGGGAAGCGAGAACGCTACCGCACGACCACGAGATGCGGGCTCGTCGATACAGTGATGGGTTCTTAGCTTTACTCCTGGAGGGGGCCGAGATGATACAACGCATAAGACAGTAGATCACTTTATTACACCTTGAACGAGATGAAACATTTAACTTTGAAATAATGCATGTCTACAAGAATGCTCCGAGTATTTATTAGTGTCACTTGAATGTATCATCTGATGTTGTTGTTGTGCTCTTCAGTCCAGAGACTGATTTGATGCAGCTCTCCATGCTACTCTACCCTGTGCAAGCTTCTTCATCTCCCAGTACCTACTGCAACCTACATCCTTCTGAATCTGCTTAGTGTATTCATCTCTTGGTCTCCCTATACGATTTTTACCCTCCACGCTGCCCTCCAATGCTAAATTGGTGATCCCTTGATGCATCACAACATGTCCTACCAACCAACCCCTTCTTCTAGTCAAGTTGTGCCACAAATTTCTCTTCTCCCCAATCCTATTCAATACCTCCTCATTAGTTACGTGATCTACCCACCTAATCTTCAACATTCTTCTGTAGCACGACATTTCGAAAGCTTCTATTCTCTTCTTGTCCAAACTATTTATTGTCCATGTTTCACTTCCATACATGGCTGCACTCCATACAAATAACCGAGCGAGGTGGCGCAGTGGTTAGCACACTGGACTCGCATATTGGAGGACGACGGTTCAATCCCGTCTCCGGCCATCCTGATTTAGGTTTTCCGTGATTTCCCTAAATCGTTTGAGGCAAATGCCGGGATGGTTCCTTTGAAAGGGCACGGCCGATTTCCTTCCCAATCCATCCCTAACCCGAGCTTGCGCTCCGTCTCTAATGACCTCGTTGTCGACGGGACGTTAAACACTAACCACCACCACCATCCATACAAATACTTTCAGAAACGACCTCCTGACACTTAAATCAATACTCGATGTGAACAAATTTCTCTTCTTCAGAAACGCTTTCCTTGCCATTGCCAGTCTACATTTTATATCCTCTCTACTTCGACCATCATCAGTTATTTTGCTACCCAAATAGCAAAACTCCTATACTACTTTAAGCGTCTCATTTCCTAATCTAATTCCCTCAGCATCACCCGACTTAATTCGAATACATTCCATTATCCTCGTTTTGCTTTTGTTGATGTTCATCTTATATCCTCCTTTCAAGACACTGTCCATTCCGTTCAACTGCTCTTCCAAGTCCTTTGCTGTCTCTGACAGAATTACAATGTCATCGGCGAACCTCAAAGTTTTTATTTCTTCTCCATGGATTCTAATACCTACTCCGATTTTTTCTTTTGTTTCCTTTACTGCTTGCTCAATATACAGATTAAATAACATCGGGGAGAGGCTACAACTCTGTCTCACTCCCTTCCCAACCACTGCTTCCCTTTCGTGCCCCTCGACTCTTATAACTGCCGTCTGATTTCTGTACAAATTGTAAATAGCCTTTCGCTCCCTGTATTTCACCCCTGCCACCTTTAGAATTTGAAACAGAGTATAACAGTCAACATTGTCAAAAGCTTTCTCTAAGTCTACAAATGCTAGAAACTTTGGTTTGCCTTTCCTTAATCTTTCTTCTAAGAGAAGTCGTAAGGTCAGTATTGCCTCACGTGTTCCAAAGTTTCTACGGAATCCAAACTGATATTCCCCGAGGTCGGCTTCTACCAGTTTTTCCATTCGTCTGTAAAGAAATCGCGTTAGTATTTTGCAGCCGTGACTCATTAAACTGATAGTTCGGTAATTTTCACGTTGGTCAACACTTGCTTTCTTTGGGATTGTAAGTATCATATTAGTCTTGAAGTATGAGGGTATTTAGCCTGTCTAATACCTCTAGCTCACCAGATGGTAGAGTTTTGTCAGGACTGGCTCTCCCAAGGCTATCAGTAGTTCTAATGGAATGTTGTCTACTCCAGGGGCCTCGTTTCGTCTTAGGTCTTTCATTGCTCTGTCAAACTCTTCACGCAGTATCATATCTCCCATTTCATCTTCATCTACGTCCTCTTGCATATTGTCCTCAAGTACATAGCCCTTGTATAGCCCCTCTGTATACTCCTTCCATCTTTCTGCTTTCCCGTTTTTGCTTAGAATTGGGTTTCCATCTGAGCTCTTGGTATTCATGCAAGTGGTTCTCTTTTCGCCAAAGGTCTCTTTAATTTTCCTGTAGGCAGTATCTATCTTACCCCTAGAGATAGATGTCTCTACATCCTTACATTTGTTCTCTAGCCATCCCTGCTTAGCCATTTTGCCCTTCCTGTCGATCTCATTTTTGAGACGTTTGTATTCCTCTTTGCCTGTTTCATTTACTGCACATTTATATTATCTCCTTTAATTACTTCAATTCAATATCTCTTCTGTTATCCAAGGATTTCTATTAGCACACGTCTTTTTACCCGCTTAACCCTCTGCTATCTTCACTATTCCATCTCTCAAAGCTACCCAGTCTTCTTCTACTGTCTTTCTTTCCTCCGTTCTTGTCAGTCGTTCCCTAATGTTCCCTCTCAGACTCTCTGCAACCTCTTGTTCTGCCAGTTTATTCAGGTCCCATCTCGTTAAATTCCCACTTTTTGCAGGTTTCTTCAGTTTAAATCTACAGTTCATAACCAATAGATTGTGGTCAGATGCAACATCATCTCCTGGAAATGCCTTACAATTTAAAACCTGGTTCCTAAATCTCTGTCTTACCATTATATAATCTGTCTGAAACGTACCAGTGTCTCCAGGCCTCTTCCACGAATACAGCCCTCTTTCATGATTCTTGATTCAAGTGTTAGCTATGATTAAGTTATGCTGTGTGCAAAATTCTACCATGCAGCTTCCTCTTTCATTCCTTACCCCTATTCCATGTCCCCCTCCTACTTTTCCTCCTCTTCCTTTTCCTACTATCGAATTCCAGTCACCCATGACCATTAAATTTTCGTCTGCCTTCACTACCTGAATAATTCCTTTTATCTCATCATGCATTTCATCAATCTCTTCGTCATCTGCAGAGCTAGTTGGCATATAAACTTGTACTATTGTAATAGGCGTGGGCTTCGTGTCTATCTTGGCCACAATAATTGCGTTCACTGTGCTGCATGCAGTAGCTTACCGCGCCCCTATTTTTTTAATTCATTATTAAACCTACTTCCGCATTACCCCAATTTGATTTTGTATTTATAACCCTGTATTCACATGACCAGTAACTTGGTCCTCCTGCCACCGAACTTCACTAATTCCCACTATATGTAGCTTTAATCTACCCATTTCCCTTTTTAAATTTTCTAATCTACCTGCCCGATTAAGAAATCTGACATTCCACGCTCCGATCCATAGAACGCCAGTTTTCTTTCTCCTGATAACGAAGTCCTCCTGAGTAGTCCCCGACCGGAGATACGAATCGGGAACTATTTTACCTCCGGAATATTTTACCCAAGAGGGCGCTATCATCATTTAACCATACAGCAAAGCTGGATGCTCTCGGGAAAATTATGGCTGTAGTTTCCCCTTGCTTTCAGCCGTTCGCAGTACCAGCACAGTAAGACCGTTTTGGTTAATGTTGCAAGGCCAGATCAGTCAATCATCCAGACTGTTGCCCCTGCAACTACTGAAAAGGCTGCTGCCCCCCTTCAGGAACCACACGTTTGTCTGGCCTCTCAACAGATACCCCTCCGTTGTGGGTGCACCTATGGTACTGCTATCTGTATCGCTGAGTCACGCAAGCCTCCCCACCAACGGCAAGGTCCATGGTTCATGGGGGGCGAATCACCAGACACAGGTACGAAGTACAACTGACGCAAAACATTCACACAGAGTTCTGTCTAATACAACTGTCCCACTACTGTCTCTATAGAGAGATGGTGCTGCGTCTGCACTGATGACTTTTGACTTAACTCAGCGGCTCTGCGGTCAGACGTAAGTAAGCGCTCTGATGTGACGGCGTACGGAAAGTCTTGTGGGCGTGTGTACGCCACCATCGCCCATTCCTCGTTGCTTCTGGCAGCGACTATGTATGGAAATTTTTGTGGAAAGATCTTATGAGAGCAAAATGTTGTGGGATCGGTCCATAAGGTTATTGTAAATTTTTGTGGTAAGATCTTCTGGTACCATCTTATGGTACCAAACTGTTGAGGGATCGATCCCTAAGCTTACACACTACTTAATCTAACTTAAGCTAACTTACGCTAATGACAACACACACACCCATGTCCGAGGGAGGACTCGAACCTCCGACGGGGGCAGCAGCGCGAATCGTGATAAGTCGCCATAGACCGCCCGGCTACCCGCGCGGTCGACTATGTTTATTTGCGGTTTCGTAGTGAGGTACCAGCCTAATCACGGTAGCTCATTCTTAGAACGACAACACACTTTGAAATCTCTGTGTGTGCCCTTCTTTTAGTCCAGCTATGTTGTGCTGCTCTTATCCCCTCATTTCGATGCAATACTACGCTTATTGCACGATCTACCCATTTTGTGTTGTAATGCAACATTTCAAAACTTTAAACCATCTCAGGTCTGTAATGTGGCTACATTCCGGCAAAACATTTCGGAAACTGAATCTTACCACTTAAGCTTGAGAGCTGTTGACTGTGCTGATGTTTAATTACGCAAGTCGTCATAAATGACATTAAGGTGTATCTTGTTTCTAAAGTAACTTGTTAGCTACACCTCCAAACATTAAATCTGACCCATCTGCGACTCCATATAATTACGAAATCACTGCCCAAATAAATCCACAAATATTCCCAATCTCATTCCACTATTACATTTGATTGTAAACATCTACACTGATTCTTTAAAGTGTGTTAGATATTTGTACTTTTAAGTTTTTTTTTTAATTTTTAGAACCTACAGAATCACTTCATCGTCTTAAATTGAACTCATTGTTCTGTTTCATTAATCTCGCCAGTCCTTTCATATAAACTTAAAAACGTTTTTGGAAAGGCCTTATGGGAGCAAACTGCTGAGGCTATCGGTCCCTAAGCTTACACAGAATTTAATCGAACTTAAACTAACTTACCCTAAGGACGACACACACACCCACGCCACCCGAGAGAGGACTCGAACCTCCGACGGGGCAGCCGCGCGGACCGTGACAAGACGCCTCAGACCGTTCGGCTACCTGTAAAGGAACTTAATAGTTTTTGCTTATTGATAAATAGATAGATAGTTAATCGACTCTCATACCAAAGATTAGTGTGAAAAGTATTTAACAGTGAGGGACAAAAGAAGCTTTACGCTCTTCGTTTATTAGTTTTAGTATTAGTTACCTTTCGTTGTTCTCCTGTCCTGGTGATAAGACGTGGTGTGTAATTTTAAAGCGAAATGGTGTTATACAGTGAAAGCAATTCATGGTCAATATGATTTTCTGATTTACAATATCACGGATCCCAGCTTCTGTAACTCTGGGAGATTATTATTATTTTAATTTTATATGGAGAATGTAGATGGTGGAGACGATATTCACGTAAGTTAACTGAAAATTACAATGCTATGAGTGTACAGCAAACCGAGCTCAATACAAAAATGCAGGAAGCTGTAAATCAAGTTGAGGACATGACAAAACACCAAAAACGGCAATTGAGGACTTTTTAGAAGAAAAAGACACACACATAAACCGTACTCTAGAAACAGAGCTACAAAAGGCAATAAGTAACACAATGGAATAAGTATACGCTACACAAAACACATCTGTAGTTAAACTGCAAACTGACATAGGCCAGATACAGAAAACTTTGACACAGGACTTACCAGGCTGGCAGAATCAAACAGTCGAGCAGTAAACAGGAGACTTCATACAGCTTGAAAACATACCAACATTTGTCAGTGACTGTGGACACAATACACACACAAGCTAGGACATACACGTCAATTAATGACTAGCAATGATACCACACGGTGTATTTGCAAGGTTTGACCGAATAGTTTATGATCACAGTGATATTTTAGTTTTAAGTTTATGTACAAAGGATTCTGGAGCGAACAATTAGGACAGGCCTCGGAACAAAGTAGTTGTAAGTTTTTTTATGTCAATTGTGTATCAAGATTGTAAGGTACAGGGTAAGTTACAGAAAATATTGGACTCAAAAAATGGTTCAAATGGCTCTGAGCACTACGGAACAGAACTTCTAAGGTCATCAGTCCCCTAGAACTTAGAACTACTTAAGCCTAACTAACCTAAGGACGTCACACACATCCATGCCCGAGGCAGGATTCGAACCTGCGACCGTAGCGGTCACGCGGTTCCAGACTGTAGCGCCTAGAACCGCTCGGCCACTTCGGCCGGCTATTGGACTCCATAAGGTACATAAGGATACGGTCACGCAAGTACATGCCATGTTGCAGAGAGAATTTTTTTTTGTTGACATATCCACACCACTAGGCTTTATTTGTGAATACATCGAGCAAAACGGCATTAATTTTTTTGTATGCTGCGATGATGATATTATATCTGGCTGCTAATGAAAGTTTAGCGTGTTATATACCACACGGACGACAACCTAATCTCAGTAAAGTGCATCTAAAGATAGAACTTGTGAATAAAAACTAATGTGATCTTAACTGAACTGAACTCCGTCCGAACAGGCCATGAAGGCCCAACGGTACCGACCAGTCGCCGTGTCAGCCTCAGCCCACAGGCATCACTGGATGCGGATATGGAGGGGCATGTGGTCAGAACAGCGCTCTCCTGGCCGTTGTCAGTCTTCGTGACCGGAGGCGCTACTTCTCAGTCAAGTAGCTCCTCAGTTTGCCTCACAAGGGCTGAGTGCACCCCGCTTGCCAACAGGGCTGGGCAGACCGGATGGTCACCCATCCAAGTGCTAGCCCAGCCCGACAGCGCTAAACATCGGTGATCTGACGGGAACCGGTGTTTCCACTGCTGCAAGGCCGTTGGCACTGTGTGATCTTACTGAAATACAAATAGTTTTCCAACTTTATACACACTTTTGAGTGCAAGAACACTGCTGAGGTACGATTTTTAAACGTTTTCTGAGGCAAACTTAATACTGTATCATATAAAATAAAATTAAAAACAAAAAAGATATATGTACGAGGTAAGTTACCGGAAACTGACCGGCAAAGAAAATAGGTAATGCCGAAACAAACACAATTCCTTACAGGCGGCTTTCATGGAGATGCTAAGAGACTTCAATCGGCGAAGAAACGCAACTAAGTTACTTTTACGACACTACGATTTAGCATCTACGTTGTAAAATATTACCAAGTTCACTGAGAAGTACACTACTTGACACTCAGTAACACCAGAGAATTTTAATAATTTGTGTTTTCTTCTCCATGAAAGTACCAAGAATCTACGCTGACTTTAGAGGAATGCATACACTGATTTTCTCTTATGTTTATAATATTTTATCCAATCGGAGTTGAAAATTTTTGTGGAAGAATTAGAGTAAGGAATGACTAAGGTGACGTTCGATTAAAAAAACAATTGTGCACATACCAGTGATACAATGTTGCGCACAAAAAAACGTGAACAAGCACAGATACAGACTTAGAAAGCAGTACAGCGTACAGCAGACAAGCTTCATTATCAGCCTGTTGTTCGTACTACCAAACATTTTAATTTTCTATTTATGTGTGAATTTAAGTATAGTGCTTTATTTATTTATGTGTTTTTATTTCTTTCTACTTGTTTTTTATGTGTGTACCATGCGTTGTTACAATCTTGAGTGACGAAAGGTGAAATCCCTCCCACTGTAACTCGCGGGTAGTCAATGTATAAGTGCATCTGCAGCACGATCCTAGGTTAGGGAAGTGCTGTTGTTCTCGAAAACGTGTTCTCTTAAGCCCTGTGAGATGTAAGACAGTACCGCGATTGCGAACTGTGGTATTAGAGGCACGTATTTTCTGTGAACACATTCACCTACCAACTTGTGTAATGAAATATTTTGAGCAGTATGTACCCTGACGAAGTTTTGAAAGAGAATACAGGAGCAAATAACGAACGTGAGCATAAACTACTAAAAACTAGCCAGTGGTCTCATGGGCTAGTTTTATTTGAACGGATGGTAAATGAACGGAACAGAGTAAAGTTACCCAACGACAGTGACTTATTCAGCGTCAGTGACATGTTAGATATACGCATAGAGGCAATTGAGCATACGTTTTATACCAGAAATAAAGGAGACTTGGTGAATCGAGGTACGGGTACGGTGTTTGTGCAAATTATAGGAGAGTGTGCCGTTGGCAAGCTAAATTCAAGTAGTACTTACCTTCGTGCAGTGAACGTAGGAAGTGCCCTGTGGTCCCTTCTCACAGCCAAGGTATACGACGAGTTGAAGCACGTGCAGTAGTTTCGTAAACGCTGCAAAAAAAACACTTCATAGAGATGTACAGGGTTATTACAAATGATTGAAGCGATTTCACAGCTCTACAATAACTTTATTATTTGAGATATTTTCACAACGCCTTGCACACACATACAAAAACTCAAAAAGTCTTTTTAGGCATTCACAAATGTTCGATATGTGCCCCTTTAGAGATTCGGCAGACATTAAGCCGATAATCAAGTTCATCCCACACTCGGCGCAGCATGTCCCCATCAATGAGTTCGAAAGCATCGTTGATGCGAGCTCGCAGTTCTGGCACGTTTCTTGGTAGAGGAGGTTTGAACACTGAATCTTTCACATAAACCCACAGAAAGAAATCGCATGGGGTTAAGTCGGGAGAGCGTGGAGGCCATGACATGAATTGCTGATCATGATCTCCACCACGACCGATCCATCGGTTTTCCAATCTCCTGTTTAAGAAATGACGAACATCATGATGGAAGTGCTGTGGAGCACCATCCTGTTGAAAGATGAAGTCGGCGCTGTCGGTCTCCAGTTGTGGCATGAGCCAATTTTCCAGCATGTCCAGATACACGTGTCCTGTAACTTTTTTTTCGCAGAAGAAAAAGGGGCCGTAAACTTTAAATCGTGAGATTGCACAAAACACGTTAACTTTTGGTGATTTGCGAATTTGCTGCACGAATGCATGAGGATTCTCTACCGCCCAGATTCGCACATTGTGTCTGTTCACTTCACCATTAAGAAAAAATGTTGCTTCGTCACTGAAAACAAGTTTCGCACTGAACGCATCCTCTTCCATGAGCTGTTGCAACCGCGCCAGAAATTCAAAGCGTTTGACTTTGTCATCGGGTGTCAGGGCTTGTAGCGATTGTAAACGGTAAGGCTTCTGCTTTAGCCTTTTCCGTAAGATTTTCCAAACCGTCGGCTGTGGTACGTTTAGCTTCCTGCTTGCTTTATTCGTCGACTTCCGCGGGCTACGCGTAAAACTTGCCCGCACGCGTTCAACCGTTTCTTCGCTCACTGCAGGCCGACCCGTTGATTTCCCGTTACAGAGGCATCCAGAAGCTTTAAACTGCGCATACCATCGCCGAATGGAGTTAGCAGTTGGTGGATCTTTGTTGAACTTCGTCCGGAAGTGTCGTTGCACTGACTGACTGATGTGAGTGCATTTCAAGCACGACATACGCTTTCTCGGCTCCTGTCGCCATTTTGTCTCACTGCGCTCTCGAGCGCTCTGGCGGCAGAAACCTGAAGTGCGGCCTCAGCTGAACAAAACTCATGAGTTTTTCTAAGTATCTGTAGTGTGTCGTGACCATATGTCAATGAATGGAGCTACAGTGAATTTATGACATCGCTTCAATCATTTGTAATAGCCCTGTATTGACCGGCACGCACGACATCGGTGTGTGCATGGCTACTGGACTCCAAATGGTGCGTAGCTTGCTGCCAGACTAATTGTTGCGTGTGCGGTTACTTGCAACTGACACATATTGACCGACGGCGTGATGCAGGAGGACAATTTGCGTGGGAAGCAAAATCTACGTTCAAATGGACGCTCACCATAGTGCAAAGAGATGTAGACACGATTCCCTGAGCCACTAAATAAAGTGTTACCACTACAGCTCGTAATTTACGTCCCATGTTACAAAATAAAAACGATACCGATGATTCAAGGGATGGCGCTGCAAGCAACGCGGGATAGCAACTACATCTATGGAAGTAGAGGGCACCACTTCACTACGCGCCATATCGCTGACGTATTCCAGCCAATCAGAAGCCGTCCTTTGCATATAAAATTGGGAACTTCGCTAGTTCACGACACTCAGTTTTAGCCCTGATGACGACCATGGAGGTAGTGGTCGAAAGCTTGGAGTTTTATCCTGATTTGACGCGGCATGTACACCGAGAGATTTTTACTCAAGAAATACGTCGCGAAAGACTTCGTAGCCATACCAATGTTCATTGACCAGCACCTATATTTATGTATATGTTAGTGTTAAATTAGACTAAGTACTAATGTAAGCGTAGGCTTCCGCGGCCGTTATCTTCTTCAATAAAATTCTTCAGGGTATCAGAACGCATCGTAATAATTTAAAATGCGCCAACGTTTCGGCCAGCGTTGCAGCTAGCCTTCATCAGGGCCTTACGTTAACGTAAGGCCCTGATGAAGGCTAGCTGCAACGCTGGCCGAAACGTTGGCGCATTTTAAATTATGACGATGCGGCCTGATACCCTGAAGAATTTTATTTAAGTACTAATCTCTCTGAATTTATTTTGTTACATGTTTAACTTGCCAATGATGACACTATTATAAAACCCAGAAAGGACGTTATCAAATAGATCCTGGTATAATAGAGGGAGGAAAAATTTATCCCACTTACTACTGCAGCCTCTCCCCGATGCTATTCAATCTGTATATTGAGCAAGCAGTAAAGGAAACAAAAGAAAAGTTCGGAGTAGTTATTAAAATCCATGGAGAAGAAATAAAAACTTTGAGGTTCGCCGATGACATTGCAATTCTGTCAGAGACAGCAAAGGACTTGCAAGAGCAGTTGAACGGAATGGACAGTGTCTTGAAAGAAGGGTATAAGATGAACATCAACAAAAGCAAAACGAAGATAGTGGAATGTAGTCGAATTAAATCGGGTGATGCTGAGGGAATTATATTAGGAAATGAGACACTTAAAGTAGTAAAGGAGTTTTGCTATTTGGGGAGCAAAATAACTGATGATGGGCGAAGTAGAGAGGATATAAAATGTAGACTGGCAATGGCAAGGAAAGTGTTTCTGAAGAAGAGATATTTGTTAACATCGAGTATTGATTTAAGTGTCAGGAAGTCGTTTCTGAAAGTATTTGTATGGAGTGTAGCCATGTATGGAAGTGAAACATGGACGATAAATAGTTTAGAGAAGAAGAGAATAGAAGCTTTCCTAATGTGGTGCTACAGAAGAATGCTGAAGATTAGATGGGTAGATCACATAACTAATGAGGAGGTATTGAATAGAATTGGGGAGAAGAGGAGTTTGTGTCACAACTTGACTAGAAGAAGGGATCGGTTGGTAGGACATGTTCTGAGGCATCAAGGGATCACCAATTTAGTACTGGAGGGCAGCGTGGAGGGTAAAAATCGTAGAGGGAGACCAAGAGATGAATACACTAAGCAGATTCAGAAGGATGTAGGTTGCAGTAGGTACTGGGAGATGAAGAAGCTTGCACAGGATAGAATAGCATGGAGAGCTGCATCAAACCAGTCTCTGGACAGAAGACCACAACAACAACAACTACTACTACTACTCCAGATACCCTTGCTAACCCTACAGCCTGGATCGATACACCAAAATATACGACGTTCTTTTGAAACTTTCTTATTTTCAGCAAAAACGTAATGGTAGAATCATATAAAAGACTTGTGAAATCTAATTGTATTGTCAACGTGCGACTGAAAATATTATTTGCACGTCGGAACAATGACGCTGTAAACCATCACAAAGAACTGAACTATGTATTTGTATAAAATGTAACGTAATATCCAGGTATTTGATCTAATGGACGATGTAGTAATTTTCGTGTGTAGTATGTAAGTAAATGTATATTTTGTGTGCCGTAGTGTATACATTTTGTTTCCATTGCTAAGTCCCAGGGCCTGCATCAGAACTATATAAGCAAAGTGGTGGAGAGAAATCCCTTAAAGAGATGAACAGTGGAATTCAAGTACGTGTGTAAAGGAGTCATGGACTACCCGTGTGTAAAGTGATTGGGCTCATTGCCCGAAATTTGACAGTTCTTCGGACAATTCGCCGAAGGGGGCGATGTAAAGGAACTTAATAATTTTTTCTTATTGGTAAATAGATAGATAGTTATTCGACTCTCGTACCAAAGATTAATATGAGAAGTATTTAACATTGATGGACAAAAGAAGGTTTACGCTCTTCCTTTCGTTGTTCTCCTGTCCTGGTGATAAGATGTGTTGTGTAATTTTAAAGCGAAATGGTGTTATACAGTGAAAGCAATTCATGGTCAATATGATTTTCTGATTTACGATTCCGTGGATCCCAGCTCCTGTAACTCTGGGAGATTACTACTGTTTTAATTTTATATGGAGAATGTAGATGGAGGCGACGATATTCATGACGGCGCTGTTCAACAATAGAGGTACGTGAATGTGTTCATCTCTTTCCCTTCGAGGTCGCCAATGCCAATTTCGATGTAGTGGCCGCGACATTCAGAACCCGCAATCTTCCTTTTCATTTAATTTGGAAGTCCGATAATTTTCCTTCTTAGATGAATAAATGCAATTTAATCACAATTCTTTTTATCTAGGCCACGGGGAATGATAGTACTGAGAACGTACGTGCCTCTGTGCCGATCGTACTTTCGCATACAACTGAGTGTGTACCGACGGAACTGTATTTATGACCCATTTACTTTACGGTACTAATTCTTATTTTGAACGACTCACTCGCGAATGTACGTGCCCTCTTATTTCGTGGAGTCAGTTGGGCGTATTCTATAATAACGTTACTTGTAATATTCAGTGGCTTAGTTTCCACAATTGACCTTTGCCTGCGTCGCAACGGCTGACTAAGCTTCCAACAATTTAACAGGGCGGTTACATACCCCGCACAGCTATAAATTAAAACATTCTCTTGAGACCCGAAGAGTGATTTAAGAGGTAGAAGGGTGGCAGTTCTTTGAAATGCCGAAGCTTCAAACAGAACACAATTGGTGATGTGAACCCTATATCTTTTTGTCATTCAGATGTCGTGTTAATATGTACAAAGCTGAATATACACCCTTCGATGACCAGCGAGCTGTATTTATAACAGTGAGAGGTCGACCGGTAAAAGTTCTAATAAATTATTAAAGCCTGCACGTCTGCTGCATTCATGTCCACGTCTGTTACATCTCAAGTTTACTGGAAACGGAAAGCTACTTGTGCCTCTAGGGAATTCAGCAGATGTTGGAACGTCTGTATTACTTTTTCGAACGGTTGCAAGATACTGAAGTGATTCTTAAAGAACTTGTCCCTCAAGACAAGTTCCACTTTACTTACTTTATCAAACTGAAATGAAATACAGTTATACAATACTCGCCCTCCTGGGATGAATGAAGTGTAGAAGTTGATTTATAAAGAAAACAAGTAAATATGCATCCAGAAAATGATGGAATTGTATGGAACGAAACGTGGACAGCAGTATTCGCTCTCAGTTTTGCCGACAAGAAGTAAAAGCTTTCCGGATACGACGTTCGAATAGACGCCATTACCTGTTTGACATTGGATGTTTCATAATTCGTATTACGCACTTCTAGAGGTTGTAGGAGAGACTTAGTAGATCAAATTTTTCACAGGAACCCACGTCTGAAAACGTCATCCAACGGCGCTACAAAGCGGCAAAGTTATATCCGCGGACGCCTGTAAATGCGTATGTATACAGTGTGACTCTGTGATGATGTTGCAGATTTTCAGTAACGATGGAGACGGATTCATGTATGAATTTGAGGTAAGGGTCCCTGGTTCGGAAACTAACGAGTCGAAAGTTATAAGCAAAAATCATCTGATACCTCTGACAGTGGAGTACATGCACCACTACTGTTGTTGCTAAGAATGCGGGGTGTGCAACTTTCAGAGTTGGTAGTGTGGAAAAAATGGGCTCTAAAACGCATACCTGAGAAGTTATGAGCACTTGTCCTTGTTTACCTCCGTGAAACACATCTCTATTGACTAAGTGCTCATAAGTCTTAAGGTATGCATTATAGAGCACATATTTAGTGAAAATTTTTTCTCGGCTCGGTCCATACTACCACCTCTGAAAGTTGCCTACCCTACAGTCTTTGCAACAGTACTGGTGCATGTACTCAACTATCAGAACGGTTTTCACTTGTAACCTTCGACTTGTTGGTTTCCTATACAGGTTGGTTGGTTGGTTGTTTCGGGGAAGGAGACCAGACAGCGAGGTCATCGGTCTCATCGGATTAGGGAAGGACGGGGAAGGAAGTCGGCCGTGCCCTTTCAAAGGAACCATCCCGGCATTTGCCTGGAGCGATTTAGGGAAATCACGGAAAACCTAAATCAGGATGGCCGGACGCGGGATTGAACCGTCGTCCTCCCGAATGCGAGTCCAGTGTCTAACCACTGCGCCACCTCGCTCGGTTCCTATACAGGGATCCTTAACTCAGGGGCCAAACAGTGCGGCGTTTTATTTCTGTCGGGTCGATGGTGATGGTTGCCCCAGTCTGGTTGACATGGAACAGTGTCCGTCGATCGCGACAACTCAGATCTGTAACCATTAAAAACCAACTCGCTAGGTTGATTAGTTTCAGACACTGTCTCCCTTAGGCTGATACCAGCGTATCGATGGAGCAGGACGCCGGAATGTGGAAGCAGCCCGTGTTTAACATTGAAGCACTGGTGTTCGAAGTCTGTCGGTCTTCTTTACATCGAAACCAGGGGTACCACACGGTACCGCAACAACTCCCTTGATCTGAAACAATAAACCAAATATCCTTCGCGTGTTCGTGACAGGTTGATAAGCTTACGCGAACTAGGTAACTGTAGTTCTTGTGCCCAGTTTGCGAGTGAGTGTTCAAACGCAGATAATAGGATATCTTGAAATATAAAGTCCAGCACTCAAGCCGATGCCACATCATAGTTTTGCGAGGACGTTGATTTATTAATTAATATAGCGTCGTCAAGGCGTCGCTACGGTGTTAATTCAACAACTAATACGATGCTAAGAATGTAGGGTGTGCAACTTTCAGAGTTGGTAGTGTGGAAAATATGGGCTCTAAAACGCATACCTGAGAATTTATGAGCACTTGTCTTTGTTTACCTCCTCTCATTCCAGTGATAAAATACTCTTCTGACAACGTACAGAAAGCGTCGTATTTCTGTGTAAACTTGCTGTTCACTGTTAAGAAAATCACTAAATCACCTTTAACTTCTCTCAAGAAATAGTTAATTTCACAGTTACACAGTAAATTTCCATTGAATGACGTAGCCGACACGAAGCATTAAAATAAATGTAAACGACGTGTGACTAGGGCCTCCCGTTGGATAGACCGTTGGTAATTATTTAAACCTGCACTGAAAACACACCGATCTGTCATTCACGGTCTTGAATCTATTTGAATCACCGATTCTGACATTGACTACAGTTTCCGATAACATGGCGTAACTGTAAGTTCTTTGTGATCGTATGTAGCTGTTTCCTACTCAAGGCTAATAATAGAGTTTATGTCGGCGGTTGGTATATTGCTGTGTCCTTTGATGTTCGTGACAATCACAGATCAGGAAGGCTAAGTCCCAGTGTTAATCAGGTATTACACGATTTACTTTTCTTTCACATATAATAACTGCTCCGTTGTCTGGCTAAACCGTAAATGTTATTTTACTTCAGTTCGAAATTCTGACTAGTACGTCCAGTCGAAACTGGAAAACCTTTAAAAACAATCTAGTAACGTTCAATAGGCTTACTACTATTGCGACGTCTACAAGAGAGAGACTGAATTAATATCTCCACTGCAGTGTTACGTTGTAATCGCAGCAAACTTACAGCTCGATGCTGCTACAACTCTCTTCTTGGATTAATGTTATCTCTGTTCTATTTATGGTCTGGGCTTTAACCTTCGTAAAGAATATATTTTGAATTATTTATTTAATGTTGCAGGCTTCTTATCATCTGATATTCTTTCATTTATTCCTTTCTTTATAATAAACGTTATTAGGTACAGAGTATTCCTGTTAGTCAAACTTGCAATAGTGTTAATTTTGTTGTCAGTAGCTCCCGTCAATGTCAGGATAACTAATTTTGCTATTTCTTTCGCTACCAAAGGGTTTTCACTAGCGGTTCAATATTTGGGGTGTTACACATGTCATCATTCTCCATCATCCTAGAAAGTGTGTAACATCGTCATGCAATCACCCTGTATGTATATACATTTACCTAAGACTTTGACGCTCTGCAGCGTCATTGGATTACGTTTTCGGACATGGGTTCCTATGTAAAACTTGATGTACTAAGTCCCCTGTACACCCTCTAGAAGTGTGTAACATGAATTGTGAATTGTGTGTATGAGCGTTACATATAGATAAAAATCTTTATATGATAATATCTTCTGTGCGGAAAACAGCTGTTCTTAAAGGCGAAGACTGGCAAGAGTACAAGAGTGCTATCTAGTGTTAGAGAATCCTTTTAGGTGGCAGCTGCAACTCAGCATGTCCAGAGGACGTGCGCTTTCAGCTTCGCGGGCTGTCATATTTTAGGCATTGATAAACGCCGAAACTTTGGCAGGGGAGACATGGTGGCCTCGTACCGACCCATTTTACGGACAGCTGACTTTATCACAGTGACTGGTGAACCCCTTTGCTGTGCCCTGAATGACCAGGGTAACAAATGGTAAATTCCAATAGGACATTTAAAGAGTCCTCGCCGAAGATCAGACAACAATCGCCTTAAAAAAATGTATGGCTCCTTGACTGGTATTACTGATCCCCTGGTAGAGAATATCCGTGGTGGCTTGGGGAGACGTATACTTTCGTACTAGCTACTGTCGGCAATGTAAATGAATTGACACAGCGTTTGATACAGACGTCGTAAGCAGCTCTTCAAGATGACATTTGACGACTGTTTGGTTTCATAACACAGCAAATACGAGAGTGTATTTGTGCACAAGGTCATAGCGCTGCATTCTTAGGTTGATGGACATCCATTCCGAACAAAATGAAAGTTTAATCTCTTAACACCATTTAAGCGATGAACATCTGTACAGACTTCGATAACTTTCGGATTAGTGATTCAAATTGTAACAACATTTCCCATTTTTGTCTGTGTGATACGGTAACTTGTACATACATTTGTACGTCAACCATGTAAGAATTCCTTGTTCAGATTTGTAGTACAGTTCGGAGAATTTCAGTGATGTACATGGAATATATTCGAAGTTGCGTATACGAACAACCAATAACTGTATAAAGGAATGACGACAATGAAAACTTGTGCCACACCGGGACTGGAACTCGTATTTCCCGCTTTATGCCAGCAGCCACCTTAGCCGCTTTGGCTAATCCGTGCCCAACACACAGCCAGACCCAAACCTCCGCATGTCGTCGTTTCTTCGTCACAAGCTGTACTCGTACGCGTTTTATGTGATTCGCACATGTCCGAAACTCCTCTTAAAAACACAGGCATTGCAGTAATGGATTTTACTGAAATGTTCTTAGACAACGATATGCACTTATGTTTTTTTTTCTTTTTTGAAGTAAATGATGTGTGTAACACATACATTTAGACATTGTGTCATTTCCATTTAAAGAATAATTATGAGGCTACCCCACTGTGAAATCAGATCTTGAATAGCGGGAAATATAATAAATAGAACGCATTCTCTCTCAGAACAAAAATCTCGAGATAAATGCTACGTGAAAGTCACCGTCTTTCTGCAGGATCTATTGCCCAGATTAAATTTATCGTTGTAAATAAATGCTTTATACACTACTGGCCATTAAAATTGCTACACCACGAAGATAACGTGCTACAGGACAGGAAGAAGATGCTGTGATATGCAAATGATTAGCTTTTCAGAGCATTCACACAACGTTGGCGCCGGTGGTGACACTTACAACGTGGTGTCATGAGGAAAGTTTCCAACCGATTTCTCATACACAAACAGCAGTTGACCGGCGTTGCTTGGTGATACGTTGTTGTGATGCCTCTTGTAAGGAGGAGAAATGCGTACCATTACGTTTCCGACTTTGATAAACGTCGGATTGTAGCCTATCGCGATTGCGGTTTATCGTATCGCGACATTGCTGCTCGCGTTGGTCGAGATCCAATGACTGTTAGCAGAATATGGAATCGGTGGGTTCAGGAGGGTAATACGGAACGCCGTGATGGATCCCAGTGGCCTCGTATCTCTAGCAGTCGAGATGACAGGCATCTTACCTGCATGGCTGTAACGGATCGTGCAGCCACGTCTCGATCCCTGAGTCAACAGATGGGGACGTTTGCAAGACAACAACCATCAGCACGAACAGTTCGACGACGTTTGCAGCAGCATGGACTATCTGCTCGGAGACCATGGCTGCGGTTACCCTTGACGCTGCATCACAGACAGGAGTACCTCCGATGGTGTACTCAACGACGAACCTGGGTGCACGAATGGAAAACGTCATTTTCTCGGATAAATCCAGGTTCTGTATACAGCATCATGATGGTCGCATCCGTGTTTGGCGACATCGCGGTGAACGCACATTGGAAGCGTGTATTCGTCATCGCCGTACTGGCGTATCATCTGGCGTGATGGTATGGGGTGCCATTGGTTACATGTCTCGGCCACCTCTTGTTCGCACTGACGGCACTTTGAACAGTGGACATTACGATCCGTGGCACTACCCTTCATTCGATCCCTGCGAAACCCTACATTTCAGCAGGATAATGCACGACCGCACGTTGGAGGTCCTGTACGGGCCTTTCTGGATACAGAAAATGTTCGACTGCTTCCCTGGGCTGCACATTCTTCAGATCTCCCGCCAATTGAAAAAGTCCGGTCAATGGTGGCCGAGCAACTGACTCGTCACAATACGACAGTCACTACTCTTGATGAACTGTGGTATCGTGTTGAAGCTGCATGGGCAGCTGTATCTGTACACGCCATCCAAGCTCTGTTTGACTCAATGCCCAGGCGTATCAAGGCCGTTATTACGGCCAGAGGTGGTTGTTCTGGGTACTGATTTCTTAGGAGCTATGCACCCAAGTTTCGTGAAAATGTAATCACATGTCAGTTCTAGTATAATATATTTGTCCAATGAATACCCGTTTATAATCTGCATTTCTTCTTGGTGTAGCAATTTTAGTGGCCAGTAGTGTACTTACTTGAAAACATGTCACATGTTCAATTAACTTACGGGTTTGCTGCCGGGTGACGTCGTCGATCACCGCCGATATTTCGACAGGAGCACACCCTGCCTTTCTCAAGGCACAAATGCATTTGCCTTGAGAATGGCGGGGTGTGCTCCTGTCGAAATATCGGCGGTGTTCGACGACGTCACCCGGCAGCAAACCCGTAAGTTATTTGAACATTCGATTCGCCGGGAAAAGTTAAGGTCTCACAAGATGTCACATATTTGTGACTCCAGTACAATGGCGCGATGAGAGAATAACAGGGATAATTTTAACGCACTAAAAACAGATTAGGACACGTATTTGAATACAAATATTGATTCAGTTCAGTTCAAAAATGATTCAAATGGCTCTGAGCACCTTGCGACTTAACTGCTGAGGTCATCAGTCGCCTAGAACTTAGAACTAATTAAACCTAACTAACCTAAGGACATCACACACATCCTAGAACCGCACGGCCACCCCGGCCGGCCTCAGTTTAGTTGTTCACTACAAATATTTCTGAAACAGTTTAAGTAAAATATGTTTCTGAACGGAGCGTAGTCCGTTTTATTATTGGTTTTATACAAGTGGCGTTCAAAAAGAAACGAGCCGGACTCTGGAATGCGCAAGCTGTTGACAGGAGGATAATATTGTGGCGTGTGCAACAACGTGTGGTTCCAACCAGAGCTTGGAAGTTCACTGTCCGTCGCTAGAGGGCACGCGTGCACTTTACGTGACTATACACAGCTAGGAGCAGCATGCAAGTATCATCCAACGCTACCAGTCTGACGTTCTTCTTTGACCAAGATGGCTATTATATGATTCACTTCCTGCAGCGTGGGACAATAGTGAATGCCCAGCGTTACTCGCAAACCTTGACCACCCTTCGCCAAGCGATCAAATCAAAACGACTAGGCAATCTCACCCGTGGGCTCATTCTGTTCCACGACAATGCAGAGCCTCATACGGCCAACACAGTCGCTGCACTCCTGCAGAAATTCAAATGGGACGTTCTCGGCCACCCTCCATACATCCGGTCCTCTCTCCCTGTGATTACGCCATTTTTGTTCCCCTTAAATGTCTCTGAGGGGCAAACGATTCACCTCGGACGACGACGTCCAGCTGTATGTGCTGAACTGGTTAACATCGCAGCCCCGGAAATTTTATGAGACAGCCATTCTCCGTCGAACACGTGTCTCAACAGCCAGGGTCAATACTTCTAGCATACAGGTAATGATTTCTGTAATTATGCGGCCGTCTCTTTTCTTTTTCAACGGCCCTTGTACTAATTCCGCAAATGTTTTTCAATTGTAACTATTCTAATTTCCGTTCCTAGTACTGTAGATCTGAAAGAAACGAATTTCACTGAGTTTCACTCTTTTAAATCCTATAAGTAGTTCGGGAAATATTATATTATTTAGAACTTTAATCTCACGCGGAAGTTCGTGCTGTCATTCGGCATTTTCTCATCTGGCTGATGAGTTGGTCACGCTTGACACAACCAACTGATAGTAGTCACACTTGGCTATATATGGTTGGACTGACACATCAAACTAGAAGACAAAGGACGTGGCATCTAAGGACGATTCAGTTGAATTATTCAAATTTTACTAAACACGATGTCATTTCTAATGTTGTGAGGGGTCCTGAATAAAGGCTGTAGAATTTGAGGGGGAAACAAAGCTTTTCCAGTAAATAAATACAGTTGAACGAAGGAACATATTGTTCATTACAACAAAAGAGATATGAAAGGAATTGGAAATGAAAAACATGTTTTATAAATGGTGTTTAAGCAAGCGCTTGAAATGAAAACAATCTAGAGAAAACAAAATTTGCAAACAGGTACTGTTTGTACTTGTAATACGTATTCGGGACCTGCTGAACGTAGTGGCTAAATATACAACACTGAACAATAATACTCATTGCATCAGAACATAGTTTTCTTCATTTTATTTATTTATTATTCCAAACTGGTCTTTCGAGTCAAAGTACTTTTCTCAGAATACATATTTTGCTTTCATTTATCGCTGGAGAGGAAGGATGACTGATTAAATAACCTGTTTTCAAAACAAACAACAAACTGCGCTCTCGCGAATTGACAACATTTGTTTTATTAAAAGTAGACTCTAGGAAGAGTTGCATCTCTAGAATCACGACGGGAGATGTGTAACATTTTCTTTTGTCGATATGAAAGCACTGTAATACTTACGTCTGCATCTACACCCCGCCAGTCGTCTTACGGTGTGCGGCGGAAAGAAATTTGTGTACCAGTCTGACTTCCTGCTTTTCCTATCATGGCGGGAAGAACAATTGCTGCTAAGGCTCCATCTGGGCTCGAATCTTTCCAATTTTATCTTCATTGTCTTTTCACGAGATATACAGGGTGTTACAAAAGGGTATGGCCAAACTTTCAGGAAACATTCCTCACACACATTACTTTCCATGTTAGAGCTAGTTTTATTACTTCTCTTCAAATCACATTAATCATGGAATGGAAACACACAGCAACAGAACGTACCAGCGTGACTTCAAACACTTTGATCATACAATGTAAACTTTCACGGCCGGTATTGTCTTCACTTAAAACTTCCGGGCTGATAGGCCGTGGTCGAAGTATAAAACTGTCTCCTAACGTTTCGTCTCCGACTGCGGGAGACATCTTCGGAGGTAAAGCGGCGAACTGCGAAGAGGACTCGAGGAGGCGCTGATTATATAGGCAGTACAGAGGGCGCCACTGTCGATCACGTGGCGTCGGCTATGAGATTGTCTCTGGTAATGCCAACATTCTCGATTGAAAGTAATCGATCGTCACGCTTGCGGTGCAACGCTGACATCCAAATTTTATCCAGTTTAACACCTTCGTCTTTCCTGTTAAAATTATTACGATGTTTATCAATCTCGATAGCCTCTCTATACAAGCGTGCATAATAATACGAGGTTTTTGATATGACGCTCGTCTCGCTGAATTTTATTTCATGATCACCTTCCTGGTAAACATGTTCCGCTACGGCCGATTTATCCGTGTGACCTAGGAAGTTTTAAGTGAATTCAAACACTTTGTTACAGGAAATGTTCAAAATGTCCTCCGTTAGCGAGGATACATGCATCCACCCTCCGTCACATGGAATCCCTGATGCGCTGATGCAGCCCTGGAGAATGGCGTATTGTATCACAGTCGTCCACAATACGAGCACGAAGAGTCTTTACATTTGGTACCGGGGTTGCGTAGACAAGATCTTTCAAATGCCCCCATAAATGAAAGTCAAGAGGGTTGAGGTCAGGAGAGCGTGGAGGCCACGGAATTGGTCCGCCTCTACCAATCCATCGGTCGCCGAATCTGTTGTTGAGAAGCGTACGAACACTTCGACCGAAATGTGCAGGAGCTCCATCGTGCATGAACCACATGTTGTGTCGTACTTGTAAAGGCACATGTTCTAGCAGCACAGGTAGAGTATCCCGTATGAAATCATAATAACGTGCTCCATAGAGCGTAGGTGGAAGAACATTGGGCCCAATCAAGACATCACCAACAATGCCTGCCCAAACGTTCACAGAAAATCTGTGTTGATGACGTGATTGCACAATTGCGTGCGGATTCTCGTCAGCCCACACATGTTGATTGTGAAAATTTACAATTTGATCATGTTGGAATGAAGCCTTATCCGTAATGAGAACAATTGCACTGAAATGAGGATTGACACATTGTTGGATGAACCATTCGCAGAAGTGTACCCGTGGAGGCTAATCAGCTGCTGATAGTGCCTGCACACGCTGTACATGGTACGGAAACAACTGGTTCTCCCGTAGCACTCTCCATACAGTGACGTGGTCAACGTTACCTTGTACAGCAGCAACTTCTCTGACGGTGACAGTAGGGTTATCGTCAACTGCACGAAGAATTGCCTCGTCCATTGCAGTTGTCCTCGTCGTTCTAGGTCTTCCCCAGTCGCGAGTCATAGGCTGGAGTGTTCCGTGCTCCATAAGACGCCTATCAATTGCTTCGAACGTCTTCCTGTCGGGACATCTTCGTTCTGGAAATCTGTCTCGATACAAACGTACCGCGCCACGGCTATAGCGCCGTGCTAATCCATACATCAAATGGGCATCTGCCAACTCCGCATTTGTAAACAGTGCACTGACTGCAAGACCACGTTCGTGATGAACACTAACCTGTTGATGCTACGTACTGATGTGCTTGATGCTAGTGCTGTAGAGCAATGAGTCGCATGTCAACACAAGCACCGAAGTCAACATTACCTTCCTTCAATTGGGCCAACTGGCGGTGAATCGAGGAAGTACAGTACATACTGACGAAACTAAAATGAGCTCTAACATGGAAATTAAGCGTTTCCGGACACATGTCCACATAACATCTTTTCTTTATTTGTGTGTGAGGAATGTTTCCTGAAAGTTTGGCCGTACCTTTTTGTAACACCCTGTATGTAGGAAGAAGCACTATATCGACTGACTCTTATAGGGAAGGATACTCTCGGAACTTTATCAGTAGGCCATAACGTGATGGCTGAGCATCTTCGTGACGCTTTCGTGCTGACTAAACAAACCTGTAACGAAAAGTGCTACTTTTCTTTGGATCTTCTCTACTGCCTCTATCAGCCTATCTCGTACGGATCCCATACTAATGAGCAATACGCAAGTATTGGTGGAACGAATAGTTTATAAGCTACTTCCTTTGTTGACGGACTATATTTCCTGGGAATGAATCTCAGTCTGGCTCTGAGGTAGTCACGGTGTAACAGCATGCGTTCTCAGATATGATAAGTTCACAAAGGTTCGTGTATCACATTGGAACAGCCGAAATAAAATGTTCAAACGTACCTATGTTCTGTGTTTTAATTTAGAAAACCTACCTTTTACCAACTGTTCGTCTAAAATTGTGAGCCATATGTTTGTGACTATTACAGCGCCATCTATCACAAAGCGAAAAAAGTGGTCCAACTAAAACATTCATATTTCTTTACGTACTACACGAATATGTAATAAAAAATGGGGGTTCCTATTTAAAAAAAACGCTGTTGATATCCGTTTGAACTATGGCAGCGTCATCTAACGGGACAACCATAGCGCCATCTGGTCTCCTCCTTCAAGCTAGACAAGTTTCGTTCTTTGTAGTTTTTTCGTTTGATGGTTATTTCGTGAGATATTTGGCCCGGTCACTATCAATGGACCACCCTGTATATGTATCTGCGTGCCAGTGTCAACTGCTTTCCGTGTCTCGTGGGCGAACAGAGCCAGCTGGGTTGTTTCACATGATCGTTATTTTTGTGAACCATTGTGGTTTATGTAGAGGAGATTTTCGGACTCCAGAAATGTCATAATACGAGAGCATAAAGCATGTACCAAAACTCTAGAATAGACGGACGTCAGGGAAATACGCCTATAGTTCTGCTCGTCTGCTCGACGGCCCTTTTTGAAGAAGGGAATGTTATTCTTTCAGTTATTGGGAACGATACCCTCCTCAAGAGATCTACGGACACTTCTGCTAGAAGAGAAGCAAGCTCTTTCGCATATTCTGTGCAGAATCGAACTGATATCCCATCAGATCCAATTGCTTTTCCTATGTTGAACAATTACAGATATCTTTTATCCGTTGGCCACTTATTTGCATATCGTCATTGTGTTCCCCGTGCGCCGATTTAAGAGAGGAACTACGCAGTGATCCTTGTCTGTGAAATCGTTTTGGAAAAAGGCGTTTAGTATTGCGGCCTACAATGTATCATTAGCCGTTTCAGTTCCGATATGGTCACAGCGTATATGGGCAGATTTCTTCGATTCAGTTACTGATTTAACATAAGACCAGAACTTTTTATTTTCTGTCGGGTTGGTAGACAGACTTTTGCTTTCGTATTTGTTGAACGCTTGACGCCTAGTCCTCCTTACTGTCAACTTGGCTTACTTTAGTTTAGTTTCTGATTATCTGTGAGGCTCTGGTTACGTTTGAATTTGCAGTGCAGCTCTCTTCGCTTTCGTAGCAGCTTTCTAACACGGTTTCGAAACACGGTGAGTCTTTTCCACCGCTCACAGTTTTGCTGGAGACATATTTTTCTAAAGCGTCCTTTACGGTGCTCTTGAACTTTGTCCATTTATGCCCAACATTTTCAGTGCTGGAGATGAAATTTTCCGTTACCTCTCTGCTGTCGCTGAACAGAAAGATTTTCCTGGCTTTCTTTGCATTCCTATTTACAGGCGCCTTCAGTGATGCTGTAACGGCCTTATGATCACTGATTTCCTGTTCTACGATAATCGAGTCGTAAAGTTCTGGTTTTTCTGCCACCAGCAGGTCTAAGGTGTTGTCTTACATTACTTGAGTCTTCCCAGTCTATAGCTGTAAGTTAAAACCTCCACTTAAAACTAGAACATGACTAGGCAATTTACTCAAAATATTCTCCTAGTTTCCCCCCAACTGTTCCGCCGCTACTGTTACTGAGGCACGGTGCCTATAAAAGAATCCGGTGACCATGTTTAAAACAATCTTAACACTTATCTCCTAAACTGTTTCGCGTTGTGAGTCTGTACTAATCGTGTTTTTCATCGATTAAGCACGCCTCTACTACCAGCGTTCAACTTAACTTTGCGATAAGTGTTCCAATTGGGACCTAGAATTTCATTGCTGTGAACCTCTGGTTTCAGCCGGCTTTCTGTACCAGTGCTATGTGGGCATTGTTATTGTTTATAAGCGAGATTAGTTTCGGCAGTTAACTGATAGTGTATCAGCCCGCATCTCGTGGTCGTGCGGTAGCGTTCTCGCTTCCCACGCCCGGGTTCCCGGGTTCGATTCCCGGCGAGGTCAGGGATTTTCTCTGCCTCGTGATGGCTGGGTGTTGTGTGATGTCCTTAGGTTAGTTAGGTTTAAGTAGTTCTAAGTTCTAGGGGACTGATGACCATAGATGTTAAGTCCCATAGTGCTCAGAGCCATTTTTGATAGTGTATCAACACTTCCTTTCTCCGAGCTGCTATGCTGAATGCTAGTCTGCCTGGACTCAGAAGACATCCTACTGGACCTGTGGAGGGATTTCTCTAACCTAAAATTTCCACATGTCCATGCTGTATCTATTCTGCTCCGCTAGTTACCACTTTCTGCCTGTAGCATACGCCTGATCCATTAAGGGTACCCTGCAATGCTCCACCCGTTAGTGGAGGTCGAAACATTCACATCCGATACCGAAGTATAATCCTCTGAGTCTCTGGTTTACACCCTCCACTGTGCTTCAGAGTAGAGGACCATGATCGGTTCTGGAAACGACGCTGCAGAACAATAGCTCTGCCTCCAGCCCGTAGGTGAGGTTAGATTTCTTCGCTTAATCCGCTAGCCACCTTTAGGAACCGAATATAGCTTCTGAATCCAAGTGGTAAGCATCATTCGCGCCTGAATGAGCCACGATTTGTAGCTGGGTGTACCCAGTGTGCTTAATCACTGACGGCAGAGCCTCCTGCACATTTAGGACGGGATTTCCTCAGCAGGTAAACAGTGTGGATACTGGCTGTCCTTCCCAGCCTCCCTGCTATTTTACCGATGGGCTCCATTACCCACCTGACACTGGAATTCCAAGTGGCAATCAGCCCCTCCCTAGGCAATTGTCTGGGCCTCTCAGGAAGATCCTTTATTCCGAACTGTCAACCAGCCAGAGCGTGCGAATCGAGGGGGAGGGGGGGGGGGGGGACGCAACTGCAGCAGGGAAACCTAGAATGACGCTATAGGTCCCAGGGGTACCAAAGCATTCGCCTCAGCTGACCCAGCGTCATCGCAGCTCATTGTGCCAACCATAAGCAATGCAGCTTCCAGCTGTTTATGGACAGTGCCAATTCTCATTGAAAACGTACATTCCTTGACAAAACAAGTGAAGCACTCATAAAGGGAGAAGCAAAAGAAACTTCATGGGTTGAGAAGGAATGTGATGTTATTTCGCTGATTACAAAGTCCAGTCAAATTCAAAGAACTTCATAGTTGTGTCCGGCTCTTCGAAACTCGTGCCGGGCGGAGTGCTTTCGCTTCGCGTCTAGTGTTTGCGGTGGCGCTTTCGGTTTGGCGCACTGTTTCGATCGCTACCGCCCTCTGGGGCCCTATTCTGTACCGTTCATACCGATCGGTGTAGTAGGTTAGTCTCGGTAGTGACGTCATTTTCGGTTCTTTATCCAAATATCCTCTTCAGTAAACTTCTGAGACCTGTTACCGAACGGTTCTATCATCGATTTTACGACAATTGTACCGAGAGGTTTTGGATTTCGGTGTTGCCCTGTCTATCGATGAGCTCTGGTTTATGTACACCTATGATTTGTTATTTTAAGCATATTTAGCTGTTTTAGCTTTGGATTTATTGATTTTGTTACTAAAGAATCATTAGAGGACGCATCCAGTTGGAAAGTGAGTTCATAATAGACTATTTTCCTTTTTTAGAAAAATGGTTAGGTTAGGTTGTTACTATGAATGATTAAATTTAAAAAAATAGCGTTTTCGGGCAATATTCTCTCGAAATACGTGTTTTTTATGCAAATAAGAGTTTAAAGATCATTAAATATCAAGACATCGGCTCTGCTTAGGTACGTATATTACATGAGTGTGAACTGACGTTACTAGTGACTTTGTGTACTTTTTCCCACAAATGGTTTAGTTAGTAACTATCGAAACGTGTTTACAACTTTCAAGTAACAATGGAAAGCAATTATGTGAAACCTGATATTGGAAACCTTCCAAACAATCACGCAATTTATGACTTACGCAGCACCGTTTGGCAACGAAGACAGCCTACGTTCCTCTACGCAATAGCACAAGCATTGAGCACTACGTTTCTGTTGTTTGGCATGACCAAGTGGTTTGCGCGCGGGAATGCAAGTGGAAAGGAGACGAGTTCACGCCCAGATAGGTGCAAAAAAATTTTTTTTCTCTTCATATATGCAACACGTTCTGAGACATCGTTATTTGTGTAAGTTAAGATTTTTCTGCAATAATCGTTATTACTTACAAGTAAGAGCGCACTTCCTCAGTAATGATTTCGTGATTTCTGTGTGTTTAAAAAACGAAATACGAAATTGCTGGAGATTAAATTGCTGTGAGTGAAACAACCGACAGAGACCTTTAAATTTTGTCTTGTCAGAAATAATTCACCTTTTTATCCGAATATGAAGCGATTTCCGAGTATGCGGTGAGGCAGGATTCTAAGAGCACAACTTAAATTACTGGGAATGTAACTAGCAGCAGTCATCTTCACAATCTTGCTTGTCACAAGAATTTATCTGCGATCGACTCCTCAAAAACAGTAGACAGAGATGAAAGATCTCCATTGTAATATTTTTAGACTGTGGCACCATATACGAAACATTTTCATTCATGAGGTGCATGTTATAAACTTCGACGAACTGCAGCAGCTCTCGAAAATGCGGTTTTTCAATTTTTTTTAAGACCCACATCGTTGACGTATCTTATAGGGAAGTGGGCTACTTAATCATTTGGATCTCTAGGAGCGAGTTATAACCACATTCTGTTTATCTTCTTATTCTTTGAAACTTTCAGAATCAATTTTTCAGGTGTTTTTATAGATGTATCAGTACAATATGGTACTACACACTATTCCTAACTCATTTTCCGAAACGTGAAATCCAAAACACGACGTCAGTGTGAATGAGAATAACACTGAAACGTCCCCATAAAAAATTATACATGACTGTGCTTAAACTGACACACAATATTTTTAGCGCAACGCAATCTGACTTTTAATAATCCCTACAAAAGAATGGCCCTGACTAACAATAACCTATACGTTTCACAAACCACTTACCTCACAAAAATCTTCGTTACTCGAACTGCTGAAATACAGCGAGCGCCACTACTACCAGCTAAATAAAAGATTCTAACTACTGAAGGCACTAACTACTGATAGGCATAGTTAGCAAATGAAAGATTTTGATAGAGAACAAACAATGTATTTACCTTAATAGTGTTCAAAAGTATATATATATATATATATATATATATATATATATATATATATATATATATATATATATATATATATATATATCAGTCCATGATATCCAATCTTACACATTTACTGTCTCTGTCCAGATCATCCGCTCTCTAAACTCCGCCATCTCACTCCTCACATCCACCACTGCTGGCGGCTCACCTCCAACTGCGCAACGCTACGCGCTGTTAACATCCAGCTGCCCAACACTACAATGGCAGACAACAATGCAAACTAGCCACAGACTGCACACAGCACAGTCAGTGATTTTCATACAGAGCGCTACGTGGCTTTACCAATAAGAAGACCTATACAGCCTACTTACATAGCCCCCATGCTCCCCACAAAAAATTTTACAAATTGTTTTGTGCAGTGGCCAATACAGATTTGAAAAATTTTATTCATAATTACAATAACAAAGAAATCAAATGCAGACACTTATTGATACAATGTTGGTAGAAAGCTAAAATTTTCTCACAGTCCATAAAGAGAGTCCTGATCATTCATCACAGTAAAATTGCAGTGTTTTTTTTTCTCAAAGTCTGAGCAGCAAAAGAGAAAGCACACGGAAGTAGTGGATTTATGTGCGGTCTTGAAGAAGTAGTGTTGTCCTTCCAACGGAAAGACAGTGCTGACTCTTGACATGCAGACAGGTAATGGGCCACAACAGAGCAAACCCACAGCAGAGTCAGTCGGAGTTTTGAAGAATATTGGTAGGTAGGTCATCACAGAGCAGACCCACTGTAGTCCTGGTAGAGATTATGGTATTAGTGGGCCACCAGAGGTGCAGACCCTCTGCAGTTCTTGTAGAAATAATGGTATTGGTGGGTCATCAAAGGTGTAGACCCACTGTGGTCCTTGTAGAGATGGCCAGCAGCCATCTGTTGCAACTGTGCAGGTGCACAATAACCATCGAAGAGTTTTGCGGACAATATAGAAAGTCCATAAACCACCACTTGTGCACTCACAAAGTTTTTGGAATTGTCCTTAGACCCAGAAATGCTGTTAATCAGTCCCTTGCTGAATTATCAACACACGTGCGAACACTATCAGTCCCTATTTCTACATATTGTCCATATACTATGACCAACAGAGACGTATGCAGTGAAATGTAACTTACAAGTTACTTAAATTGGTGAACTGGCGTCAGTTGCAATTTTGTAACATAAGAATACAATAACAAAGGTACAAAATACATCATTAAAGAACATTACAATACATATAACATTTATAGTAATAGGGGCTTTACAAAAGAATAGAAATAAACACATACATCAGTGTTACAGGAATTAAGACATAAGTAAATACATAAAAGATCAGAATAACTTTTGAAACCTCAACTTCAGACATGAGCATTAAAACAAAACAGAATAAATAATGTCTAAACATCTTTACAAGGTAAATAACATAGTATTAGAAAAATTCTACAACATAACTCTCATCAGCTAAACACATAAAGACAGGAAAAACACAAATATACCCAAGGGTATACAAACAGATAGTGGGATAACGCAAGGGGAAAGGGCAGGGTTTGTTTTCAGTGTAACATTTGGTACTGCAGTCCAACCCAAAACTTCATTCCATAGATCTTTCGTCTTATTTCAACATTTGTTTCCACCAAAAAAAATCCAATCCAAGCATGCTTTCTGTATTTATATGTTCAAATATTTCATACCTCATTATTTATTTTCCATTCTCTTACCTCATCATTTATTTCCAAGAAAATCCTACCTAAACCTGTAGTCCCTAAATCCTACTTTTTTGTTCATATCCTCTTTCAAAATACTTTTTTGGCCAAACCATTTTCTTATAGCTACTCAATGCATTTCTTCCAATTCATCACAACTCGTTCTCTTATATAGCCTACCCCATCTTAAGCTAACTTAAATCTACTGAGCTCAGATGCATAAACTAAGGGACGAGACAATGCAGCAACACAAAACAAACAGCAATGACAAAAAAATGGAAAATGGCAAAGCAAGCAGCAATAAATAGAAATTAACAGAGTAAATGCAACCATACAACTAATATGAGCCAATGTGCAGCAACAAGAAAAATAAATCAGTAGTAAAACTAGCTTAATAGAGTAATACAAAGTGAAATTCAGTAGCACTACACCTGGCAAACAGCAGCAGCAAATGCAATAACTTGTATCTAATCATGACAAGCCCACATGCAGAAAAAATAGTACACTAAAGACAACAATGCAGATAAGGGAAATGTATATTTACATCTTAATGTCTATGTAATTAAAGTGATGCACCACAAGAAGTTATTCTACCAAAAAAATTACCAAGTAGTTGAAAAGAAAATTATGTATGCAGTAACTGTTATTAATCCCTTCTTATTGTTCTTTCCTTTCCTTTTTTCAAAGAACGTGAATCATAAAATTATTATTTAATAGATCTGTTGACAGAAAGTGTTCATATTACCAAATGCCTTTAATTTTATTTTATATAACAAATGCTGCAACACAGCTGGAAAACAGATATCAAATGAAATAAGCAACTATGAAAAGCAAAGCCTAAAAATATCATTCAATAGTCATGTGAAGTAGAAATTCTCTCAACTCTCATAGAAAGACGCTTGTCATAATCAGGTGTGCAGATGTAAGTATCTTTCCAAGTAATGAGCGTGTCGTATTTGCAATGCTTTCTACAAAGGAATGTCAATAGCGAGGATAATGGCCTCTTTTTTTTTGTCTCCACCTAATGGCTTTCTTTTGTCAGACGACTATCTCTCAGCTGGGCGCCCAAAACGCATTACGTCAAGGTCACTTACCTTTCATACCGAAATATTTACGACAGCAGTTTCCGCTACAGTGGCAGTCTCATATAAAAAAATTTCACCAGTTGAGAATTTGCGTTAAAAATGTGTAGAAACAAAATCCTATAAATATAACAGTGTCCAAAAAATTTTCGTCGGCATTGTGATACATTACGCATATACACACATTTCATAACTCTTAAAGTACGATTCTTGGTTTCCAACATCCTTTTTCACAAACCAGAGTCGCTAACCACTACTCATTATTCCTTACCTTGATACAAATATACATATTCCTAGACACATCTTCAGTATTTCATCATAATAAATACATATCATAATAAACATTCCTCAACAGCATAATACACATCGTCGTCGTAATAATAACATCATAACACCTCAGTCCCCCCCCCCATGAACCATGAACCTTGCCGTTGGTGGGGAGGCTTGCGTGTCTCAGCGATACAGATAGCCGTACCGTAGGTACAACCACAATGGAGGGGTATCTGTTGAGAGGCCAGACAAACGTGTGGTTCCTGAAGAGGGGCAGCAGTCTTTTCAGTAGTTGCAAGGGCAACAGTCTGGATGATTGACTGATCTGGCCTTATAACAATAACCAAAACGGCCTTGCTGTGCTGGTACTGCGAACGGCTGAAAGCAAGGGGAAACTACGGCAGTAATTTTTCCCGAGGGCATGCAGCTTTACTGTATGATTAAATGATGATGGCATCCTCTTGTGTAAAATATTCCGGAGGTAAAATAGTCCCCCATTCGGATCTCTGGGTGGGGACTACTCAAGAGGATGTCGTTATCAGGAGAAAGAAAACTGGCGTTCTACGGATCGGAGCGTGGAATGTCAGGTCCCTTAATCAGGCAGGTAGGTTAGAAAATTTGAAAAGGGAAATGGATAGGTTAAAGTTAGATATAGTGGGAATTAGTGAAGTTCGGTGGCAGGAGGAACAAGACTTCTGGTCAGGTGACTACAGGGTTATAAACACAAAGTCAAATAGGGGTAATGCAGGAGTAGGTTTAATAATGAATAGGAAAACAGGAACGCAGGTAAGCTACTACAAACAGCTTAGTGTACGCATTATTGTGGCCAAGATAGATACGAAGCCCATGCCTACTACAGTAGTACAAGTTTATATGCCAACTAGCTCTGCAGATGACGAAGAAATTGAAGAAATGTATGATGAAATAAAAGAAATTATTCAGATAGTGAAGGGAGACGAAAATTTAATAGTCATGGGTGACTGGAATTCGAGTGTAGGAAAAGGGAGAGAAGGAAACGTAGTAGGTGAATATGGATTGGGGCTAAGAAATGAAAGAGGAAGCTGCCTGGTAGAATTTTGCACAGAGCACAACTTAATCATAGCTAACACTTGGTTTAACAATCATGATAGAAGTTTGTATACATGGAAGAACCCTGGAGATACTAAAAGGTATGAGATAGATTATATAATGGTAAGACAGGGATTTAGGAACCAGGTTTTAAATTGTAAGACATTTCCAGGGGCAGATGTGGACTCTGACCACAATCTATTGGTTATGACCTGTAGATTAAAACTGAAGAAACTGCAAAAAGGTGGGAATTTAAGGAGATGGGACCTGGATGAACTGAAAGAACCAGAGGTTGTACAGAGTTTCAGGGAGAGCATAAGGGAACAATTGACAGGAATGGGGGAAAGAAATACAGTAGAAGAAGAATGGGTAGCTCTGAGGGATGAAGTATTGAAGGCAGCAGAGGATCAAGTAGGTAAAAAGACGAGGGCTAGTCGAAATCCTTGGGTAACAGAAGAAATATTGAATTTAATTGATGAAAGGAGAAAATATAAAAATGCAGTAAATGAAGCAGACAAAAAGGAATACAAACGTCTCAAAAATGAGATCGACAGGAAGTGCAAAATGGCTAAGCAGGGATGGCTAGAGGACAAATGTAAGGCTGTAAAGGCTTATCTTACTAGGGCTAAGATAGATACTACCTACAGGAAAATTAAAGAGACCTTTGGAGATAGGAGAACCACTTGTATGAACATCAAGAGCTCAGTTGGAAACCCAGTTCTAAGCAAAGAAGGGAAAGCAGAAAGGTGGAAGGAGTATATAGAGGGTCTATACAAGGGCGATGTACTTGAGGACAATATTATGGAAATGGAAGAGGATGTAGATGAAGATGAAATGGGAGATACGATACTGGGTGAAGAGTTTGACAGAGCACTGAAAGACCTGAGTCGAAACAAGGCCCCCGGAGTAGACAACATTCCATTGGAACTACTGGCGGCCTTGGGAGAGCAAGTCCTGACAAAACTCTACCATCTGGTGAGCAAGATGTATGAAACAGGCGAAATACCCTCAGACTTCAAGAAGAATATAATAATTCCAATCCCAAAGAAAGCAGGTGTTGACAGATGTGAGAATTACCGAAGATTCAGTTTAATAAGCCACAGCTGCAAAATACGAACACCAATTCTTCACAGACGAATGGAAAAACTAGTAGAAGCCGACCTCGGGGAAGATCAGTTTGGATTCCGTAGAAACTTTGGAACACGTGAGGCAATACTGACCTTACGACTTATCTTAGAAGAAAGATTAAGGAGAGGCAAACCAACGTTTCTAGCATTTGTAGACTTAGAGAAAGCTTTTGACAATGTTGACTGGAATACTCTCTTTCAAATTCTAAAGGTGAGAGGGGTAAAATACAGGGAGCGAAAGGCTATTTACAATTTGTACAGAAACCAGATGGCAGTTATAAGAGTCGAGGGACATGAAAGGGAAGCAGTGGTTGGGAAGGGAGTAAGACAGGGTTGTAGCCTCTCCCCGATGTTATTCAATCTGTATATTGAGCAAGCAGTAAAGGAAACAAAAGAAAAATTCGGAGTAGTTATTAAAATCCATAGAGAAGAAATAAAAACTTTGAGGTTCGCCGATGACATTGTAATTCTGTCAGAGACAGCATAGGACTTGGAAGAGCAGTTGAACGGAATGGATGGTGTCTTGAAGGGAGGATATAAGATGAACATCAACAAAAGCAAAACGAGGATAATGGAATGTAGTCGAATTAAGTCAGGTGATGTTGAGGGAATTAGATTAGGAAATGAGACACTTAAAGTAGTAAAGGAGTTTTGCTATTTGGGGAGCAAAGTAACTGATGATGGTCGAAGTAGAGAGGATATAAAATTTAGACTGGCAATGGCAAGGAAAGCGTTTCTGAAGAAGAGAAATTTGTTAACATCGAGTATTGATTTAAGTGTCAGGAAGTCATTTCTGAAAGTATTTGTATGGAGTGTAGCCATGTATGGAAGTGAAACGTGGACGGTAAATAGTTTGGACAAGAAGAAAATAGAAGCTTTCAAAATGTGGTGCTACAGAAGAATGCTGAAGATAAGGTGGGTAGATCACATAACTAATGAGGAGGTACTGAATAGGATTGGGGAGAAGAGGAGTTTGTGGCACAACTTGACCAGAAGAAGGGATCGGTTGGTAGGACATGTTCTGAGGCATCAAGGGATCACCAATTTAGTATTGGAGGGCAGCGTCGAGGGTAAAAATCGTAGGGGGAGACCAAGAGATGAATACACTAAGCAGATTCAGAAGGATGTAGGTTGCAGTAGGTACTGGGAGATGAAAAAGCTTGCACAGGATAGAATAGCATGGAGATCTGCATCAAACCAGTCTCAGGACTGAAGACCACAACAACAGCAACAACAACTCAGTCAAATCTCAAAAACGTCGTAGCTTTCTGCAATAATTTCAAAACCTAAGAAAAAATTCTCTGCTCATTTCAATAGTGTTATCTACCTCAAACGTACTTTAAAAATCATGATCCCATACCAAATACATCATTCAAAGCTCTCATAGTATCACAATGGTTCCGAAAAAATATGAACAGTTCACACGGTACAGACAAAATACAGTTTCATAAGTGTGAAGTTATCCAACTGTGTAATTGTGTAAACATGTGTCACTGATGTAGTAAAAAAAATGTTTATCTCTCAGTTAAATGATCAAATAGGTGTGTAATTTATGTGTTAGAGAAATATGGTACCGATGTGTAAAGTTGTATAAGCAAATACCATATCAGCTAGGGCTCTTTGTGCTTGCCAGACACACGGTACACAAAGTAGGCGTGTACCCCCTGAGGTTGTTGTTGTTGTGGTCTTCAGTCCTGAGACTGGTTTGATGCAGCTCTCCATGCTACTCTATCCTGTGCAAGCTTCTTCATCTCCCAGTACCTACTGCAACCTACATCCTTCTGAATCTGCTTAGTGTATGCATCTCTTGATCTCCCCCTACGATTTTTACCCTCCACGCTGCCCTCCAATACTAAATTGGTGATCCCTTGATGCCTCAGAACATGTCCTACCAACCGATCCCTTCTTCTGGTCAAGTTGTGCCACAAACTCCTCTTCTCCCCAATCCGATTCAGTACCTCCTCATTAGTTATGTGATCTACCCATCTAATCTTCAGCATTCTTCTGTAGCACCACATTTCGAAAGCTTCACCCCCTGAGGATTAATGTAATTATACCCTCAGGTGTTACAGATTACAGCAATGGAATGCAATGTATCAGAGAGAAAACCTTTGTATCATTGTAATTCAAAAATCTTTAAACATAAATGTTTACCTACAAAATTAATCACTCAAATGCATGTCCTGTAGCGCTAAATGTGCGTCTTGCTGTAAGATAATTCTGTGGAAGTGTCGTAGTTATCTTCCTCTGTAAGCAAAGTTCTGCTGAAGTCAATGTACTTACCTCATCATAAACGAAAGTGAAATACTTTGCGTATAGATATCGTAGCTATTACGTACTTTACTGTGATCAAGAAAGTACTATACTGCAACATATTGTTGTCTTACGTAAAAGGCTGTCTTATTGTAGCTATACCACAAACGTTACTACTAAAACATGTTTTACTTTCCAGAATAATACAGAAAAACTGTGCAGAGATAAAACAGTTACCCCGCAAAAGCAACAATGTAAATTGTGACACATATTAGTAGTGTCATGGTATAGTCGCGTAGCTGTCAAATAAACTAACCACTGCGTCATCTGGTATCTCTCAGATAGCACTTTAAATCCATAATGTATTCTCAAGTAAATCAAAATATTGCATTGAAATCTCATTAGTAGTACCAGTATATGTTTTAAGTATGGGAGCCTTTATGTCGTTGCGTAATCGTGCAACTAACAAGCAAGAATGTACACACACAATAACACTGTGTCGTCTGTTTACTATAACAATGCACTCGTAAATACTATCTAAATATGTTCCCTAAGTTCTAGACTGGATAGTTAATTTCAAAACATAGCCGCATGTTAACAGTTTATCATTGTGACAAATTGTACTAGTAGCGTGAAGTGAAAAATTTTATGGCAAAGACTAAGTTAAATAGCAGATTATCTTTCAATAAACAGTTTTACATGTGAAATGTGGTGCAATCTTTTACCCTTTCTAGTGCGCAGATTTTCAACTTCAAAGCAATTGTCATGTCGTATTCATCAGTAAGGAATGCTAAAATTTTTCTCAAGGTTAGCGTCTATGTTATTTTTCTCTTGAGTCAGCCAGCGCACGTGGCTGCCTGCGGTGCGAGTCATTGTCTGTCTCTTTGTTGGCGCGCGTCGTTATTGGGATTAGGAGACCTAACTTCTACAAATTCACCTTGTCGAGAGGGCCCTGCCCTGTTTGAATCCCGCCAGTTCTGATGAAATTCAGGTCTGTCGTTAAGATCATATCGTCTGTCGTAATGTCAGTAGATTCCATAGTTTCTTTCTTGTCGGTCACGTGGTGGAGAATTTCTCCCCGAATCGTAACTGCACGCTGGACCATGGCCTCTGAAGTTATTCTGTCTCCCTTGATAATAATTATTTTGGTTCCCATATTGTCTGTCTCTGATTGTCTCTGTGATAGTCATTACCATGGAGAGGTGATCTTTCCCTGTATTTATTACTACTCTGCCAACGGTTGTCATACGGGTGGTGTCTGTTTTGGTCAAGATTTACGTTGTGAGAGTAGCCTTGTCGTGTCCATTTATTATTTCTGTCATCGTGGAATTGAGACAGATGTGACCTGTAATTGTTGTGCTCCTGTTTTCGCATTCCGCGATTGTCAGTGTCAATTTCCAATTCTTGTAAGAGTCCCTGAAAAGCTTCAATGTCGTCTTTACAACGTCCTGCCAAAATAATATGTCGTAAGTGTTCAGGTAATTTGATGAAGCAAATGCGGATGAGTTCTGAGGGGCTATATGGGTTTGACAGGTACTGATTCTTGTGCAACACGTCTTCAAAATATTTCACAAAACTGGAGAATTCAGATTGTTCGAAATGTTTCATCATTATGATACTATGTTTTACTCGGTCTTGTGTAACTTGAGACCAATATGCTGAGAGGAAGGAATGATAAAATTCTCCTTCACTGTGGCAGTCGTGAATGACCGATCGCATTCTTACAACTGGTTTATTCTCTAAATAGCCACACATAAATTCTAATCTGTGCTCTAATGACCAGTTGGGAGGAAAACAATGATAGAATTGATGAAGCTACGCTTTTGATGAATGTCGTTGCCTGAATTCTTAAATGTTTTGAATTTACGTGTAGTAATAAACAGCTTATAGTCAAAATCATCATGTCGGCGAGTCGCATGTCGGTCATTGTTACGTTGTTTCGGCGGTTCCATCTCAAAATTCGGTATACCTTGCCAATTTCTTTCATAATTTCCGAAGTGCCCTGTGTTATTATTTTGTGGCTGTTCCGTATTTCTACGTCCCTCTTCCCGTATTGGAGCGCGAGTGCACTCTGAAATATGTAATTCTTGTATTAGCTGTGTCAACTGATCTTGTACTTCCCGGATTTCTCTTTGGTGTTGCGTATTAATTTGATTCTGATTTTGTTTGAATTTCCTAATTTGTTCGTACTCTTCTGTGTCAGTGAAGGCTACAGGTCTTGTGTCATTCAGATCATCATCCACGTTTGTAGATAAGTTAGTGAACTGATCCGAAAGTTCGGCTACTTTCTCCGATAGTGAATTTATTTCCTCAGTGTGTTTTTCTGAACCAAGTTTCAGAGTGTCCATTTGTGTTGAAATCGTATCTGCTGTGTCCTTTAAGTTTTCCTGAGTTTTTGCAAGTTGCGTAACCGAATCGGTAGATGCAACTGAGTCAATCTTAGCTTGCAAGGTCTCATGATCTTCATGAACAATAGTTTGCAGTTCTTTTATGGCTGCTTCGTGATTCTGTAATATATTTTCATGCAGAGAAAAAATAGGTTGTAAATGCTCACAAATATGTGATTTTACGTCATTACAGACTTTTTGACATTTCGATTCGATTTTATGTAACTCAGTAGTTAAATCTTCACGTGTTTGTTCAAGTGTGGCGTCTAACTTTTGAAGATTTTGTTCCATTGCTTCTAACTGTTGCTGTGTTTGTCTCTGGTGTTGTTCCATTGTGTCTAACTTTTGAAGATTTTGTTCCATTGTGTCTAACTTTTGAAGCTTTTGCTGTGTTTGTCTCTCATTTTGTTCCATTGTGTCTAACTTTTGAAGTTTTTGCTGTGTTTGTCTCTGATTTTTGTTCTATTTGTTGCATTAATTGCAATAATAATGTATTAGTGTCTGGAATCTGTTTCTCTATGCTTTTTGGCAGTGCATTTTCACCGGCAACATTCACATTTTGACAAGCAGAAAATGTGTCTTGACTCATTTGAGAAAACGGTGAGGACCCAAAACCTGAGTCTACAGTATTTGCAATATTGTGTTCTGTCCTTTCGGATTCCTGAGGCGAGCTGTTGCCGACCGATCGATCGATAATGCTTCCCTGTTCACTATTTGTTTCACTGTCTACACCATTATTTGCCGCCCGCTCCATTTTCCTATGTACAATTACCAAATTACCACTTTGAATGTCTGTTAATTCACTACACAGTGGTACTGATGAGCTACGCTCGTCGTCACTATTATTTCTCAGTTTACTTTGGAGCCTAGTGTTACGTTTTTCACACGCCATTATTGTCACAATATTTCACACGATAACACAGAAAAGCACAATTTGAAGAGCAAACATAAGAGAACACATTAACGTAGCGCTGAAAATAATATCTAGTTAATTGCAAGCGCAGCTGCGAAATACTTGGAGCAAATCTACATGCATGCCACAACTGTTTTACTGTACAACAGTGAAAGACTGCAACTACAAAGGAGATTCTCTCTACAATTACGCGCTAGCAATAAACAAAAGCTACACTAATTACACAAACTACAAGAAAAAATCAGAAGATTTCAGTGAGGTATCCTCGGCTAAGGGTCGACATATGAAATATCCCCTTAGAAAAATTATACATGACTGTACTTAAACTGACACACAATATTTTTAGCAACACAATCTGACTTTTAATAATCCCTACAAAAGAATGTCCCTGACTAACAATAACCTATACGTTTCACAAATCACTTACCTCACAAAAATCTTCGTTACTCGAACTACTGCGATACAGCGAGCGCCACTACTGCCAGCTAAATAAAAGATTCTAACTAATGAAGGCACTAACTACTGATAGGCATAGTTAGCAAAGGAAAGATTATGATAGAGAACAAACAATGTATTTACCTTAATAGTCTTCAAAAGTCGTCATTATATATATCAGTCCATGATATCCAATCTTACACATTCTCTGTCCAGATCATCCGCTCTCAAAACTCCGCCATCTCACTCCTCACATCCACCACTGCTGGCGGCTCAGCTCCAACTGCGCAACGCTACACGCTGTTAACATCCAGCTGCCCAACACTACAATGGCAGACAACAATGCAAACTAGCCACAGACTGCACACAGCACAGTCAGTGATTTTTATACAGAGCGCTACGTGGCGTTACCAATAAGAAAACCTATGTAGCCTACTTACAAGATGACATAATGCGGCATTTACGACAATCTGAAGAATACAGTCAAATACGCTATCGTTATTATGCATGCATGGAAACATGCGGCCAGGGAAACTGTAAAAATTTCTATGCATTTCAGCTGAGAATCATGGAAATGGATATACTGCGCCTGATACTGTTAAGGAGGAGGCAAGAGCGATGATGGTGGGCACGTCAGCTCTATGGAATGCGGCGTCATGCGTTATGGCAATGTAAATGCAATTTTCGGTACTTCGAAGATTAGCGCGCCTGTGTCGTCTGCTAGCCACTTTGTGTTCGTGGCGCTGTGCGCGCTGCAGTGCGCATGCGCGGATCTGCCGCCACTTGCCTTTGATTGGCTTGCGCGACGCGAACCAACAACAGCGCTTCGGTTCTCTACACCCGAACGGTATCGCTTCTGGAATGTATACTGAATAATGCAGGGGCTATAATTCGAGTACTAGACCTATTCGGTGCTCTTGAATTCCGAAACGATCAGCACTATGGCGGAAAGACACCGAATAGGCACCCTGGCGGGAGGTGGAGCAAGTGTACGGTCACGTGACGATTGGGGAGTGCGGACTGGGCTGTGGCCGAGAGAGGTGGCGCGAGCAGGGCCCTGTTGTTAGGGTCGTGAACTGCTTTTCACGTGCTTTGCCCGACCTCTTGGCTCTCTGGGGCTGAGTCTGCCTTAACACATGTACGCGGCTTATGAAGCTTAGAAGCCATGGTGCAGGAGATCAGCGTGTGGGACCGTATGTATTCTTATCAGCCGTTGAAACCACTGGCAGCAGTTGGCTCTGACGAACATTTGGAAGTGCAATGTGTTCCCGCCGCTGGGGTGGAGTGTGAGACGTTGAGTACTGTTTTTGTGTAACACAGTTAGTTATATCTCTATATATGTATAAGAGAAGGTTCTCAAGTTCTAGTGAAGTGTATGAGTTTCTTCAGCAGTGGTTTTGTTGGGTTCGTCCCACTACAGTTTTCGTTTGCCTCTCCGCAGGAATGTGGTAATTGCTTCTTGGTCGGGTCACTTTTATTCACACCTCGATTGGGTGATTTAGGGTCGGAGTCATGGGTCTCTGTGGTTCGGAGTCGGAGTCTTGCTACATCTCCTGGTTTTGAGTAACTCGGGGAGGTGGCGGCTTGTAATGGAAGTTTCGGGGCTGATCTGCTATGCCCCTTTAGACGACCAGTAACTATTCCGCCTATTGTGATTTGGGCCCCTTTACACGTGTCACTCCCTCACCAAGCTAAGAAAATTTTTTCTGGGGCCTTTAATGTGAAGGTTTGTGTGCCGGCTTACTGACATTTATATGAAGACAGTAACTAGTTCTCGAAAGAACAGTTACTGTTGATGACCGTGCAGCTTTTCCCTGGAATAAATGATGACTGACAACCTCAACTGCCGACAGGTGTTGTTGTTATACCTAGATGTGGACAGCTGAAAATGTGTGCCCCGATCAGGACTCGAACACGGGATCTCCTGCTTACATGGCAGACGCTCTACCCATCTGAGCCAGCGAGGACACAGATGAATAGCGCGACTGCAGGGACTTATCCCTTGCACGCTTCCCGTGAGACTCACATTCCCAACTGTCCCCAATTCTACATATGTAGTGTACCTTACAGACGTTTGCCCACCCACTCATTACTCGCGCACGCTTTGGCGATTCCCGTAAGAGTTTGGGCAACCTGTGCGCATTCGCACGGGAAGCGTGCAAGGGATAAGTCCCTGCAGTCGCGATATTTATCTGTGTCCTCGGCGACCCAGATGGATAGAGCGTCTGCCATGTAAGCAGGAGATCCCGGGTTCGAGTCCCGGTCGGGGCACACATTTTCAGCTGTCCACATCGAGGTATAACAACAACACCTGTCGGCAACTGAGGTTGTCAGTCATAATTCATTACTGACATTTATCTTGTAACAAATATAAGTTCTGTAACTGGCGAGAGACAACTATTTTTGCTTACTTCAAGGTAGCTACTTAAAGTTTTTTTGCAATTGGTCCCTTATTGATATAACAAGTTTAAAATCTTCTTATTGTTAACGTCAAACTTTGCCATATCCTTTACACAGAGCTATTTTTAAAAGAGTTTTTTACTGTAGTCATATATATATATATATATATATATATATATATATATATATATATATATATATATATATAAAGTTAAAATCTCATTATTGGCAAGTTATTAATGTCATACCTGGTAATCTCCTATTCGTAATGAAAATTGTAAAGTTATTTGAAATTGTTTTGAAATTATTTTTTTAAGAAATGCTGGACTTAAAAGTTTATTATTGAAAAAGTTTTAAGATAAAAGGGTATCTTTAGCAGTGTGTGTTATTTCACCAGCACCTCCTGGCCCCTACTTCCACGATAACGTATTGGAATAACATGTGCACTTGAGTTGTTGTTTGTGAACCGCCCTAATTGATGGTTCACTTCGCAGTATAAGAACACTTACTAGTAAAACTTTGCATCCCTGCTGGCCAGGACTCATGCACCGATTCTGTTGGGAAGGGTGTCATATGGCAGTTTTACCGTGTCCTAAACAAGTTGGCCCACATATGTTGTAAGTGGTCCTCGTTATCTCGGAAACTTCTTGTACAGGGACAGAGTTGACGTCTGAGCTGGTTCCACACATATTCTACTGGGGGCACATCTGGGGATCTCGCTCGCTTCTAGAGTACCTCAGGATCACACGAACAGTTCATACAGACATGCGGCATTCGTGAATGAGCATTGTCATGTTGAAAAAGTGCATCAGGTACTGTCGCATGGGAGGTAACACATGAGTACTCAGGATGTCCGTCACGTACCGTTGTGACAGCAGAGTTCCCTCAGTCACTATCCTGGAAGAGTGGGACCTCCCCCCAGACAGCCGCCATACGAGCCTATGATGGTCATCAGGGGTAGCGCAGAGCTACGATTCATCACTGATCTCAGTTCAACTTGATTTAACAGCAGTCCCTACTTTCCAGTCACGGCACCACTCCAAATGCAGCCGTTTGTATTGTGATGTTACTGCAGCCTAAGCATGGGACGTTAATTCCCTATTCCCGCTGCTGCAATTTTCTGACCAACTGTGTGGGATGACACAGAGTGTAAGTGCCTTGTGGTGGTCAGATGTGGTCGACTGTAACCTTGACGTGAATACGGCTGCCCTCCTGTTCGCATGCAGTCCAACATAAGACCATTGTCACATACGAATCCCCCACAAATCTGGCTATAGAATTAGTCAACAAGTTGGGCAATTGGAGACTCACAGCAAAGCTCCTATCAAACTCTGTCAGGTGCTGATAACGATGTCCTTCGCAGTGATCACTCAGCATCTGATGCTATTCACACCAGTTATACACCGTACCACTCCTGATAAAGCACTGAACATAGCATAACTAATGCACTATTGTTGCAGTTTTTCCTGTCACAGAGCCTTGCTATACTCTTGATTTACATACCTGACGATGGTGTATATGTGTGTCAAGTCACATTGACATCCGGCCGTGTCTACTATTCTCTTTCTTCATCAGGCTTCGTATTAAGCAGCCGTATGTATTTTGTATTTTTTTTAGATACGTTATCTTAAAATTTGCATTTCAGATTTCTGATGAGCACATAAATGTTCGTGTGATATTGTTTGAAAACTTCACCCAAACACACCATTCATCACAGAGAAACAGGATCATGAACTTATTTCTGGAGAAACCGACGTTTCTATGGAAGCAAGCATACCAGTTTACGTTATTTCCATCTACAGGAAAAAATGTTCGTTGCACGTCTTTCTTTAGAGTAAAATCGATTAACAGTCACTAATGTTCTCTATTGGTAAATTCTACAGCACTGCAATGACATTAGGACTGACAGTCGATTGACAGGTGGCTCAGCTTAAGGTTTGAAGGGACAGAGTGTTGCTTCCTTACAGAGATAGCAAGAAATGAGAAGAAGGAAATCACTCCTGAGGAGTATGTGGCAGATGGACGATGGACAGGTGCGTAACCCGTTGTACCAAGAAGCATGTTTCCCTATGCGTGCATACTCTGCATGTGCAGAATACTATGAGTAAATATTCAAACAGATGTCACAACGGTGTCCACATTATTCACTCGAATACGATTTTGTTGAAAGCTAATTTTGTTGTTTCTTTTCAAGGCTCATGCACTTACACGTAGACATGGTCCACCTGAGACAACCCTATAATGTAAATCCCTTTTCTGATTATTAAATTAGCAATGACTACCACACGAGATTCAAGAAAACCAGCAAACAATTTCCCTGACTGCGACATTTGTAGCAAAGAGGTCCGTGTGAATGCTAAATGGAATCTCATGAACTGGATTTTTCACCTGACATGCCATGAAGATTTTGTACCTGTTGGTCAAGCTGCACGTAGAACAAAGCTACTACAAACATGTTGTTGATCGAACTGTCTGTCAATGATGTCACTAACACAGTTTTTCAAACAATATCAGCACTCTATAATAAACTTCAGAAGATATTTCTTCTTACAATAAACATTCAAGGAAACAGTTCCTGAGATATGTGTGGTAATAAGCTTGAAAATTTGCCTTTGGATTATACAGTTGTAACCGTGAAAAGCGGCAAAGCATTGAACTCGCCTGTTTTAGTTTTTTGTGGTAAATAATTAGACTGGAGGGGAGTTGAGTTAAGCACACTATGGAAATAGAAAAAAATTTCACAGACTGATGAGATTACAGTGACTCGAAATGTGTTGACTTCAACTCTTTTTTAACATTCTTTAATTTAACCTGGTGCTGTCTATATTCATTTAGAACCGTTAAGAACGTTTAGAATCGTACATCTAGGTACAGTTAGAATCGTTAAGTACTGAGGATACGGGACAAGAGTCGCAGGCATGGCAAAAACGCATCCCAGTGAGCTAAGAACATGACCTTTCGCAGAAACGTGGACACGGGTCTCGTGTTGTAGGGGTGAAAGTCGCCTCAGTGGACGTCATGCTGGTGCCCCATCTATTGTTTTGTTTGTTTCACGTTTCCATCCTGGACGGCTATGATGAAAGCTTTCACTCCTGATGATAGAACTTTGCATTCAGCAGGCAAATATCTTCCAGCTCTCCAAAAAACACGACAAAAACGCCGTGACATACTACAGTCCAGAAGGTGGCACAGAACTGGTGGCTGGTCTTGAGCACAATTTTTAAGCTTTTCAGAGGACCTGCGATGTCAGGCTAGCTTCTGAGTCGGACTACAACGATTGCTGAAACTGATGTGACCGCATGAGAATGTGACACATAGAGGAAAGTATTTAGGAAGGAGGGAAGGAAATCGAGTTCATTGGTTTCTGTAACATTTTGCCTCTTCTTGGCGGGATATTTTGTTAAAGTAACCATTTCGTCATTGGCTGACATATATAAATTATAAGAGGATTTGTGGCCGAGTTTTTCTTGGTGGGGAGAAAGGAGCAATCAGTTTCTTACTGTCTGAGGAGGGTCTACATGGTTGGGTTTGGCGCTGAACACATTAACTATCCGCAGGCTGCGTTCTCAGCAGGAACAGACGACTGGGGTTTCGAATCCCCAGAAGAACAGCTCTAGCGTCGTGCTTCGTGGGAGCCAGATATGGTGACACTCTGCCAGTTTTACACCGAAGATTACGGTGAACATAGCTAACAACCCTGACATGTTAGGGCAGTCCCAAGTTTGTAGTCCAGATTCATGATAGGGTCTGCTGTGCCGTGTTCGCCAGTGCTTCATCAGATGCATGCGATTGTGTGATTTTCTACTCAGTTAAACAGTTATTGGAACTGACGTTTAGAGAGGATGAGGTAAATTTCATAAAGTCAGATGTGTGATTATTATATAATTATGAACCTTTCAAATAATTCTACCATTTCTCTAAATCTCATTTTTAACTCTACGTTTGTAACTTCGGTGGTTTCAAGATTGATTCGGATGCATTTCCATTTTAATGCTTTTATAATTAATTAAAAAGCTCATTGAAATCTTGCTTTTGTTACTTTTATTAATATTCTTTTATGATAATTTATAAATTCCAATCTTAAAATTCGTTGCTAGGGCCGCAATATTTCATAGCTTTAATCAATCTGTTTGCATACATTCATTCTGCATTGCTCTCTAGGGTTCGTCTGCATAGAGACTAATTCCGATTGTGTTAAATCCACTTACACACATACATGGGATTTTGCGGAAACTGGCGGACTCTGCCTGGATCGAACAAAAAAAAAAAAAAAAAAAAAAAAGATGTTCTAGGATCCAGTAAGATATTTTGATCTTGTTTTTGTTTTAATGATTCAGTATCGGTCAAACATTTAGAATCGAGATAATCTATAGTAGGAATGCTGGCACGAGCAGCTAACATATGTACTTCATTTTCAGCTTTCTGTCTATGTTTCCGTCGATTCTGTTCCCTATTATCAGTGTCGTGATCTCAGATTTGAAAGTTTTGGTAGAGCTATGCTTTATATAGATTTTTTTAAAGTGTTGTGATATGGCGAGATATTAGCTGTGAAAAGTTTCCTTGTTGTTGTGTTAACCATTGTGCTCGGTTTCTAATTTGAACGAGAACGAAAAGTAAGATGGACAGAAGAAGAACAGGCTAAGAATAAAGCAATAAGTACTATGGATCAAAATCAAGGTAGGGCTGATAGTGATTTAGGAGAGGGACAGTTGGTCTTTCCTATGGAACAGTCAAATTAGAGCGGCCGGCCGCGGTGGTCTCGCGGTTCTAGGCGCGCAGTCCGGAACCGTGCGACTGCTACGGTCGCAGGTTCGAATCCTGCCTCGGGCATGGATGTGTGTGATGTCCTTAGGTTAATTAGATTTAAGTAGTTCTAAGTTCTAGGGGACTGATGATCTCAGCAGTTAAGTCCCATAGTGCTCAGAGCCGTTTGAACCATTTGACGAAGCAGAAAAGGCTAGGCTAGTAGCTGGACGAGCACTTATTGAAACATAAGAAGCCCAAAAATATAGTGCATAAAGCTATCGCCGAAATAATAAAACTAATGCAGGAGTCCCGAGATGAGATGAAGTTAACATATAGGGTCGAAAACGTTGTGGTGTCTCCCGTCTCTCGTCTTCTTCTTCCCAAGGATGTGATATAGGCCCTCTATTGTTCCTGATCTATATTAACGATATAGGAGACAATCTTAGTAGCCGTCTTAGATTGTTTGCAGATGATGCTGTTATTTACCGTCTTGTAAAGTCATCACATGACCAAAACGAATTGCAAAATGAGTTAGACAAGATATCTGTATGGTGCGAAATGTGTAAATTGACCCTGAATAAAGGAAAGTGTGAAGTTATTCACATGAGTACTAAAAGAAATCCACTAAATTTCGATTACGCGATAAATCACACAAATCTGAAGGGTGTAAATTCAACTAAATACTTAGGGTATACAACTACAAATAACCTAAACTGGAACGATAACATAGATAACGTTGTGCGTAGAGCAAACCAAAGACTGCGATTCATTGGCAGAACACTTAGAAGGAGAAACAGGTCCACTAAAGAGACTGCTTACACCATGCTTGTCCGCCCTATTCTGGAGTATTGCTGTGCGGTGTGGGATCCATATCAGGTGAGACTGACGGATGACATCGAAAAAGTACAAAGAAGGGAAACTCGTTTTGTATTATCGCAAAATAGGGGAGATAGTGTGACAGACATGATACGTGAATTGGAGTGGCAATCATTAAAACAAAGGCGTTTTTCATTGCGACAGGATCTTCTCATGAAATTTCAATCACTAGTTTTCTTCTCCGATTGCGAAAACATTCTGTTGGTACCAACCTACATACGGAGAAATGATCATCACGATAAAATAAGAGAAATCAGGACTCGCACAGAAAAATTTAAGTGCTCGTTCTCCCCGCGCGCCGTTCGAGGGTGGAACGGTAGAGAGACAGCTTCAAGATGGTTCATTGGACCCTCTGCCAGGCACTTAATTGTGAATAGCAGAGTAATCATGTAGATGTAGATATGGATGTAGATGTAGATGTCGTGCTGGACGTTGGTCATTGTCGCGATGTCTCGCTTCTTGTATTTTCTTGTTTGATTGTAGGCTATCTTAGGGACGTGATTGCTACACAGATATCTCGCCAAACGAGACGTCACGATCCTATTCTAGTCATATGTCCTTTTCATTTAATATTTTGTTAAGTTCTATCCCGGTAAGTGACGGATAATCGTTTATGGTGAGAAAATGGCTCTGAGCACTATGGGACTCAACTGCTGAGGTCATCAGTCCCCTAGAACTTAGAACTAGTTAAACCTAACTAACCTAAGGACATCACAAACATCCATGCCCGAGGCAGGATTCGAACCTGCGACCGTAGCGGTCTTTCGGTGCCAGACTGCAGCGCCTTTAACCGCACGGCCACTTCGGCCGGCTGTTTATGGTGAGAGAAAACACACTGTGAGCTTTACGTAAAGTTCTAGCTGTATCACAGTTGACAGGTAATGATCATATCAAATTCTTGTCGGGTTTCAAGCCGGATCAAACTGTCATCTGAACACAGTATTTCAGCAGTCCACCTGGCCGCCATCATCAGGAGAGAAAAGCTACGCTGCTCACGCCGATAACAGTTATCGGCTATAGCAAACTGCCCTCAAATACTTAATATCTTTGAAACTTCCTGGCAGATTAAAACTGTGTGCCGGACGGAGACTCGAACTCGGGACTCTTGCCTTCAGCGGGCAAGTGCTCTACCGAGTGAGATATCCAAGCACGACTCACAACCCGTCTTCACAGCTTTACTTCCGCCAATACCTCGTCTCCTACCTTCCAAACTTCACAGAAGCTCTCCTGCGAACCTTGCAGAACCAGCAGCTCTGGAAGAAAGGATGTTGCGGAGACATGGGTTAGCCACAGCCTGGGGGATATTTCCAGAATGAGATTTTTACCCTGAAGCGGAGTGTGCGCTGATATGAAACTTCCTGCCTGATTAAAATTTTGGTAGAGCACTTGCCCACGAAAGGCAAAGGTCCCGAGTTCGAGTCTCGGTCCGGTACACGGTTTTCCTTTGCCAGAAAGTTTTTATATCAGCGGACACTCCGCTGCAGAGTGAAAATTTCGTTCTTCTACTATCTGTACTTGCATAGTTAGTAACTTTTACTTCAAACGATTCAATATGTTCCTTTATTTTATGAATAACATCTCCTTTTATAGCTCTGATTCTGCCTCCCATGCTCTTAAGCCTTTAATCTGTTGGAGCTTTTCCTAAAACCAGCAGGTCTTCTAATTTCGAGTCATCATGTTATTCTTTGACCCATGAATGCTAATCAATGCTTTTTTATATGCCAAACTTCTCTTTTCCTGGACCCGAACAGTTATTTTACGAAGGGTATTCAACTTTTAGTTTTTAAATTCATTCTTAGTGGCAGTTTTCCCTGTTGCAGTTGCAGGAATGTCTTCTTCTTTGTGGATAATGTAAGCTTCTCCTACTATCCTAACCTCCTTTATTTTGTTGAGCTTGTATTTATCACCATGCCTTTACGGCTTTCTTCCTGTTATGGCTTTTATCTCCTTCTTTTGGGTCCTTGCTCTCTTTTCTGATCAAACTGCCACTATAGTTCAATTCTTTTATCTTGGCGGCTCGCGCATGCCCGCCCAGACGTGGGAGATTGCTGCGTTGCCAGTTGCACACGACGCACGCGCCAATAGAAGCAGCGCCATAGTATAGCATAGTTCGCAAGCTTACGTTTAGTGGGGAGCGCGCAGTTTATAAAGTAAAGACACCACGGCCGCATTAACCCTTTCGCTGCTACAGAGACGTGCACCCCGGATTCCGCGCTGTGGGCGATTTTGTCACTGCACTGCTCGCCTGTGCAGACACACGGTGTTCCGACTGCTTTGACACTCTTTATCATTCGATTCCACAAAAACTATTTGGCTCAAAAATTAGATTTTTACCTATCTTCTTGACTGATACCTTCCCCCAATAAATGACTTAATTTTGTTTCGATGTTCAACGCAGTTATTATACAGCATTAAATATAGTAAACCATTGCACGAAATTTTGAAGAGTTTGTAGAGGTAAAGTCCATAGAGTATACTTTCCGTATGGTCGATTTTAGTTGCCACAATGTTGAGAATGAAATGTGGACAAGATACCTATATATATCATTTAATTTAAGTACCACATAAGTGTCGTATTAATATTGAGAAATATTCCACCTTTCGCGACTGTAACAAAAGTTTTACTTACACTGGGCACATTTGGCTTTATTTTAAAGCACTTCAATCAATCAAAAGGAAGTAAAAATACATTAAACAAAACTGTGGACTTACAAAAACATTAGGACTTGAATATACCGTCTGTCAGTGAATTGCTCAGAGCTATGCCAAATATAATTTTGTGTGTGGCACACACAAACAGCATTTATTTGGTAAAACACTGATCAGCCGACAAAAACGTTGAATAATGTGTTACCGCTGCACAAAACTACGAAAGGTGACTTGGCAATGGAGGAGACAAAATACTGTCCACTGAAGATGCTTCAAAAGAGAGAGACGCGTCTGGTCTAAATAAGTCGCTTATTACAGTTGCAGAAGAGGAATATATTTCAGTACCATAGGTAAAACTGCGACTGTGGAACAAAAACAAGAAAGAGAACATGAGTACCATTGTGTATGTACCATACCTTTCATTGATTGAAGTGCTTTAAAATAAAGCCAAAAGCGCCTGGTGTAAATAAAACTTTTATTACAGTCACGAAAGATGGAATATTTCTCAATATTACATACGACACCTATGTGGTACTTAAATTAAATGAGATATTGTTATACAGTAAATTTTATATGAAATTTAGGTATCTTGTCCACATTTCATTCTCAACATTGTGGCAACTAAAATCGACCATACGGAAAGTATACGCTATGGACTTTTACCTCTGCAAACTCTTCAAAATTCCGTGCAATGGTTTACTACATTTAATGCTGCACAATAACTGCGTTGAACATCGAAACAAAATTTAGTCATTTATGGGCGGAAGGCATCAGTCAAGATGATGTGTAAAAATCAAATTTTTGAGCCAAATAGTTTTTGTGAAATCGAATGATAAAGTGTGTCAAAGCAGTCGGAACACCGTGTGTCTGCACAGGCAAGCAGTGCTGTGATGACAAAATCGCGCACAGCGCGGAATGCGTGGAACACGTGTCTGCAGGAGCGAAAGGGTTAATGAAGAGACAAAGCACTAGAAATTTCAAAAAACTCCATTCAAACGAATAAAATTCTTGAAGTAAGACACTTCGATATTGTTTTTAAATAAAGAAAAATTTATGCACCACACAGGGTTTGAACTCAAAACTTTTCACTTAGCAGCGCAGCACTTTAACCGTTACACTATCGCAGCACACGTGGCAGTAATACTCAATAAGGATTCTAATATGTCAAGCAAAATACTGACAAACACTATTGGTATGACTATGAATTACTCATGCTTCGTCGAAGTACAATAGGAAATAAACAATTACCGCTGTTCTTTATTGCGAAAAAGCGGTTCGTGAGATTGATACAAACACCTTCCCTTGTTATCGCCTGAATTAGGAGTCTTATTGCTTGTTTGGTTTAATTAATTAATTTAATATGAAGCAATTGGTATAAAGAACACTTTTTACAAACTTTCTATAAAAGAAAGTCTGCTATCAAGACATGGCTTTTGTTCTATTACTTTATTTATGACTGAACGTTTCTAAAACTGAAGACACTCGTCCGTGCTCTGCACTGCAGCGAGATCTGGCAACGTCGTTCTCTGTTCATTGGCTGACTGTGTTTTGTGACGTCAGATGCGCAGAACGAACCTAAACTCGGCCGCCAAGATATATGACGCGCACTTTAGTATTTAAAGATTAGAAAACAACACAAAATTATTCTTACAATGTGGTGCCAAATATGGTTAATTAATTCGCTACTGTGAAATCTGATTGTTTTTAATGGAAGGAAAAAACGAATAGGCCACACCTGGCGTTTTAAAAATGTTGTGTGAGAAATAACTATTTTGACAACGACTTTTTGGCTTTAGAGACACAAACTCGCGACATTTCCATCACAAATACACATTGATAAGTGTAATTTGAGTGTTAATGTTTTGTACAATAATGTCAATACTTTGCTCTCGAGCTGTCTGTTACATGTGAGCGAACAGCTATGTTGTAAGCTGTATCGGAGGGCTTGGTTATCATCTTTGGTGTGAGCGTAGATGAAGTAGCAGAGAGTGGTTCAAATGGCTCTGAGCACTATGGGACTTAACATCTGTGGTCATCAGTCCCCTAGAACTTAGAACTACTTAAACCTAACCAACCTAAGGACATCACACACATCCATGCCCGAGGCAGGATTCGAACCTGCGACCGTAGCAGTCGCGCGAGCAGAGAGTGGTTAGCTGTGTTAAAGGGAGGAAGCAGTTGTTATGTTTCAAATGTAAAGTCTCAAATATTCATGTGTTTAATTAAAATGATTATATAATGATAACTGAATTACAAAGACGGAAGTGTAATGGAATCTTTTATTTACGTTAAGAGGAATTATAAGGTAATTTTTTTGAAGTCACTCTTTTTTATTGCAGCGCCATTTTTCACCTACTGTCTTTTAAAATTTTTTATTTATCATGGGTTTTTTCTTTTTTTTTCAGTAGAAAAGGAACCAAGTGTGTTCCGAAAATACTTCGATTTTGCCATTAACAGAGAACTCATTGCACCTCACGAGTGTCACTGTATACATTAATTTGCAGCTTTAGCATAGCGGCGCGGAAGACAGAGCAGCACTTCAATGCGTTATCCAGATTTGCACAGAAAAGAGGCAAGGAGTAAATATTTTTATGTGTTTTTTTATTATTCAATCAGGAAAAGCTTACGTCATTCAGAGTCAGATTCTGTGATCAGTTTTGCAAAACTAATTATTGTAGGTTTTATGCCAAAGTTTATTATTCAGGCTGTTTATGCTGATCAAAATTCTTGCAGTCTGATCATTCACTTTACAAGTATTAAAGGCTTGCCTTCTCATTACGACAGTTCAGTTTTCTATTTCAATTTATTATTACTTCTGCACAGCTCTTATTATTAAAACCAGACTACGTTAGTCATATTTTTATTACTTAAAGAGAAGTTTCAACGTGTCTGCACATGGAGAAACCGAAAATATTGAAAACTAAATTTGTGTAAAAAGTGGATTAATGGCCTTACTGACACAGTTCTTTATATTTATCCATATTATACGGAATGTTTTGAGGATTGTGGTCCGTTTGTAAATTTGTGAAATAATTTCTATTGCTTCACTCACTTTTTTACTCATATTTAGTGATGGTAGCAACAACGTAGGGAAACGCATCGCGGTAATGAAATATTAGTAAAACAGTGACCACCTGATGATGGAAGCACACCGCAGAAACGCGTCGTGCTTCTTTAATATTGGTGCAAAAGTAATTGAAGTAGTAGAAATTATTTCAGACAATTAGTTTCTTACGGCAGAAAGACTGGCTTACGCTTCGCGCCCAAACAGTGTACAGATTCAGTCTTTGGGTCAGAAAGGTATCTGCTGACTGCCGTCACGACGAGATTGGTGGCCGCAAAATTTCGCAGAGGAGTTGCGCGCAAGCAAATTGCGGAGTAATGGAGCAAGTTGGCTGACAGCTGACCCCGCGGCCGGCGCCTTTGTCCGCCGACAGCGCAGGGGGAGAGCTCATCGCCCGGCCACGACGGAAGCGGGCGAGGAAGGAAGGAAGGAAGGAAGGATGATGATTAAATTGGCTGCCATCATAGATCATAATTTGGAGGCTGTGTTGTTGTGCGTAGATCGCGTAACGCAATTAGCGGGGCGCGCTGCGAGGGATGGAGCTGTTAACCAAATTAGCTGTGGCGGTGAGTGGCAGGGGGGAGGAAGGGGGGGGGGCAGGGGCAGCACCCGGGCGTATCCCGCTACCTGACTACCTGACTATCTGGCCACCCGACTCCCCCGCGAGTTGGCCGCGCCGGCTGCGCGCGCTGAGCGCGGAGGCGGCGGCCGGCGGTGGGCGCCGCAGTGACGTGGCCCGTGGGTGGACCGCCTTTTGTTCCGCGCGCAGTCGGCCTCGTTACTCATCGCGCGAGGATTTTGTTTGTGCCTCGCCGACAGCGGTCCGCTTGTTTTCGAAACTGGACGCAGGCGTCGGCGGCAATTTGCCGAGTGACGCCACGGCCTACGGCTTAAACTGCCGCGCCCGGTTTAGCCTACGCGCTTTTCTGTTTTTCTGTTCTTTTGTTTGTTTGTTTGCTGCTTGTTTTTAAATTTCACTTGGTGCTGTACTGATTCAGGCGAGAAAACAATGTCCAGTGTGTCTATTCGCCGGTCTGCTATTGTAGCAACTTTTGTCTACGGTGGAAGCTTTAATTCTGAGAAATTCGTGCATTTAACGAACAGATGTTTTCGCATGTCCTTTGTTATCGATGAGAGAGTTGTTCGGTTTGAGTTAAAGTGCTACTGAGTCGCTGGGCGGTCTGATTTCATTACTGCGAAAGAACGTTTCCCAGTAACGCATGAACCTTTGCTTGATGAGAACTAAACTATTAACTCGAACAATTGTGAAGTAAAAACATCCCATACAGGTGACAATTAATGAAATACAACCGTCATAACTTCTGAAACGTTTGCGTTAGGACGATCAAGTAGCACGGTTGGCCGCGAGCTGTGATGGGAATTAGTATGCGCTATATGGTTTGGTTTACCGACGAAGCCCACTTTCATTTCGATAGGTTCGTCAATAAGCAAAATTTGTGAACTGAGTGGTGTGCAATGTCCAGTCACGGAAAAATCGGTGAGATATTCCTTGATGGTACGGTGACTACCGAACGGTACGTGAAGGTTTTGGAAGATGATTTCATTCCCATTACACAAAGTGACTCTGATTTTGACAAAATATGGTTCATGCAAGACGGAGCTTGACCTCATAGAGGCAGGAGAGTGTCTGATGTCCTGGAGGAGGGCTTTGGGGACCGCATTCTCGCTCTGGAGTACCCAGAGGAGATTGGCGTAGGCCTCGATTGGCAGCCATATTTTCTGGATCTGAACACATGCGATTCCTTTATGTCGGGCTATATGAAAGACAAGGTGTATATCAATAGCCCCAAAACCATTTCTGGGCTGAAAACAGTTATTCGGGAGGTCATTGACAGTATCGATGTTCCGACACTTGAGCGGGTCATGCAGAATTTCGCTATTCGTCTCCGGCGAATCATCTCCAATGATGGCAGGTATATCGAACATGTGATAACCTAATTCCGAATATTTGTAGTGATCTAGAATGAAATTTTTACTCTGGAGCGGAGTGTGTGTTGATATGAAACATCCTGGCAGATTAAAACTGTGTGCCAGACAGATACCAGAACTCAGGACCTTTGCCTTTCGCCGACAAGTGCTCTAGTGATTGAGCCACCTAAGCACGACTCAGGACTCCTCCTCACAGCTTTAATTCCGCCAGTACTTTGTCTCTACCTTCCATACTTCCAGAAGCTCTCCTGCGAAACTAGCAGAACTAGTACTCCTGAAAGAAAGGAGTTCCAGTCTCGGACCGGCACACAGTTTTAATCTTCCAGGAAGTTTCACATCAGCGCACACTCCGCTGCAGAGTGAAAATTTCATTCTGGAAAATATCTCCCACTCTGTCTCCGCAAAAACCTTTCTTCCAGGAGTGCTAATTCTGCAAGTTTCGCAGGGGACCTTCTGTGAAGGTAGGAGACGAGGTACTGGCGGAATTAAACCTGTGAGGACAGGTCGCGAATCGTGCTTGGGTAGCGCAGTCGGCAGAGCACTTGCCCACGAAAGGCAAAGTTTCCGAGTTCGAGTCTCGGCCCGCAAACTTTTTAATCTGCCAGGAAGTTTCATCTGTAGTGATGTTTACACATTTAATAAGGCGTGTTCAACCTGTGGTTTGTAACTAATTTGCTGTTTTTCGTATAGTTCAATAATTGTCACCCTGTAAATACATGGACTTTTATCAATGGTTCCAGGTACATACCCGGGACTCATAGGAACTGGAACGCTGTTGGTGAACAATACATTATCAAATGGTCGTTCGTCTTTTATTGCTAATTTTTTCTTCAAACTTGTGACATTGTTGTCACGAATTCACCAGTCTCAAATTTCGAAAGTCGGCAGCGAGGGCTTCATGGATATCTATTCAGTTGCTACTGACTGAAAGTTCTCCAGTTCTCTAAGCTTTTTTTTTTCACGTATTAAATTTTGGTTGCAATATGGCATGATACAATATAAGTTGGCTTGGTAGGCCCTACCTGTTTTTATATCAATCCTTTTACATGCTTACCGTATGAAATGACATGATTTCTTTTCAGTTTTACGCTTTTTGTTTACCGTCTTTTATTTGCAGTGGGATATTAGCTGCTCATATTTATATCTATATAGTAGTACAATGCAGAGTGTGCAACTGCTACTACAACTGTCTAAATGAGAAAAAGAAAAGAAAAATATTCATTAATTACTTAACCATATAAACCCTGGGAGCAAAAACTGATTATCCAGTAACACTATCAAATTATAAAACTTCCTGGCAGATTAAAACTGTGTGCCGGTCCCGAGTTGGAGTCTCGGTCAGGCACACAGTTTTAATCTGCCAGGAAGTTTCATATCAGCGCACACTCCGCTGCAGAGTGAAAATCTCATTCTACTATCAAATTATATATAATTCTATGTGTAAGCTGTCTTCACAGACCTGGTTTCATCCAGCAATAAGTTTATTTTTTCCAAAGTACAGTCTCACACTCTGTTTCTCTGTGACACACGCTACTGGTCCGCAGATGCACTACGTGTCATTGTAGAACATAGATCTTAATTTCCATAAGAAAACTTTTACGTTATCTTTTTTGTGAAGTGTAACCATTTCGCTAACACACAAGTGTCGAATCTCGAGGCAGACATCAATAAAATAATTTTATGAATATATCCACACACTCCTAACCGCAGAACAATTCAAAATCGTACTCTGAACCCAGCAGGTCTAATAGGGTTTAGAAAAGGCTCATGTAAGTCCAACAGACATTTCCAACACAAAGTCATACAAACAAAAAGACAGCAAATGGGAAGCAGTGCCAGAGAAATAAATCGCCTTCAGACCAGGGACAAAGTGCACTGAAGAAAGAGAAAGAAAAACGCAGAAAAGACGAGAGCTGCTTTGTAACTCCGAAAATTGAAACATAAGCTTTGCGTAGTTTGATAGGGTCCAGTCGCACCAAATTATAATAGTGGTACGAAGTATATCAGATTGGTTGTCTCACGTGTTATGTGATGTATCGCGTCTTGGTATCAGCTTGTGGACGCGGACTTTACGAAGATTTCTGTTCCTCTCAACTTTAGCAGGCTGCTTCTAAAGCGCAACATCCTTCTGTTGTTTCCCTCTTACACCAGGAAGCTATAGGGAATGCCAGCCTGATGTAGTCGCAACGGGTACTCCGGTTATCCACATCCAGACACATTGCCAATATCATGCAACCTATTTGATAAACCGCTCTCTCGCACGTTATTACAAACAACTTGTTAACTACTTCAAATTACGGTCTGAGATATTTTTACGCTCCTTATCGCCTATAATTAGTGTTGCACAGTGCATTAAGGTTGAGGAATTATACACACAAAATCATTCAGTGATGCTCTTGAACAGCAAGTTTAATTGATTCTTGTAGCGTGTTACTTAATTTGCTTCTCCTTCCATGAAATCTAGCTTACGAGTAACATCTACGATTTTAGACATATCTTTCTTACTGCTGCCAACGGCCTTGCCGCAGTTGTGACACCGGTTCCCGTCAGATCAGCGAAGTTAAGCGCTGTCGGGCTGGGCTAGCACTTGGATGGTTGACCATCCGGTCTGCCGAGCGCTGTTGGCCAGCGGGGTATACTCAGGCCTTGTGAGGCAAACTGAGGAGCTACTTGATTGAGAAGTGGCGGCTCCGGTCTCGTAAACTGACATACGGCCGGGAGAGCGGTGTGCTGACCACATGCCCCTCCATATCCGCATCCAGTGACGCCTGTGGGCTGAGGATGACACGGCGGCCAGTCGGTACCTTTGGGCCTTCATGGCCTGTGCGGGAGGAGTTTAGTTTTTTCTTACTGCTCGTCTTGGACGGTACGATATATAGGCCGTTTCCACGTACCATAGGCGCTCTTCTTCATGTTGTCTAGACACTTCCTGATGCCATCGCACCTGTACTGGCTCTGGTGCCTAGTGTCATTCTGTAGCTGGGTCTTGTCATACACCATCATGAAACACTTTTTCAGATGATCTGTTTAGGTTGTCAGATAATCCAAAAGTCCTAACCACATTACAAACACTTTTATTTCTCAATTTCCGTTCCTCTGAATCCGCGATATTTGTATGTACTAGTGATACGCCCGCTAAACCCGCTGGGCAGAACAGGTAATAGGACTGCGGAAAAGGCCAAGGGTTGAGGTCAGTTTCTGCTTCTAATTGTCAAAAATGGTTCAAATGGCTCTGAGCACTATGGGACTTAACTTCGGAGGTCATCAGTCCCCTAGAACTTAGAACTACTTAAACCTAACTAAACTAAGGACATCACACACATCCATGCCCGAAGCAGGACTCGAACCTGCGACCGTAGCGGTTGCGCGGTTCCAGACTGTAGCACTTAGAACCGCTCGTCCACCCCGGCCGGCTTCTAATTGTCATTTATTGTAATTTATTAATCTTTACAACCAAAACGGCACATAGTCGAATCTTTACCGAATGCAACTCTTTCACGGCTGAAGGCCTCCAACAAGAAATCTTAAGATAAAAATCCAATTAAGATAGCAATAAAATAATTCAAAAACAACATACGCGAAGTGCAATATAATTGTCTGAGGGCCACAATTAAATTTCAAAACTTCAGAATAAACCAAAAATGCAATTAAGATAGCAATAAAGTAATTTAAAACCCAAAAAAAAACAACATAAGCAAGGTGCAACACAAGTGGCTGAGGGCCATAATTAAACTTCAAAATTTTTAAAATATATTACCATAATATTTAAAAGCAGAAGGTCGCGGTGTTTAAGCTCGAAAGATAAATTTAAAAGTTAATTTTGCAAAATTTTAAGAAAACAAAACAAATAACCATAAGCCTAAAATTTAAAATAGCTGACGACAGATAATTAAACACCCGTGGCACTCAGAAAGCCTCCAGGGAGGTAGGTCTGCCCTCGTTCACTTAGGCGAGACAGGTGGTGAGCCCAACTTTACTTGATCCGTCGGAACCCAACCAGGGGACAGCCACGAACCGACCGACAAAACGACTTGCTTGCCACCAATCGGTACATGAGAACCCAAATACAAGATTTCAAAAGAAACCACTAGTCACCTTCGGCGTCCTGGGTTGGTGAACCACGAAGCTCGTAGCGATCGGACAGCTCCACACACGCTGCTACACTGCGCAGGGACCCAGCCGACTGCACCGCGCGGCGAAATCTTCCCAAGTCCGCAGCAACCGACCGACTCCCTGCTGGTCCGTCCGCGACTGCTGCTCAGTCGCAACTGCACTGCTGGTGCGTCTCCCACTCACTTCCAGACACACGACGGCGGAAATACTGACTCGGACCCAACCATGCAAAGGAAACACGCCCACTGGCTAAACGACATCCCTGCACCAGGAAGGGGCCGACCCAAGTTCCACAAGATGGTAATTGAAGGGGCCCAGAAGCGCTCTGAAAACGCCTGATGAGACGACCGACCTCTCAGAGCCACTACGCTGACAACATTTAAAACAGGTTGTCAGTGGAAATCACACCAACTGCACACACGGTTTGACAAATACTTACACAATGACCTGAACGATACCCAACAGTAAGTACGCACGAACACAGATCGGGAATCGATGCGCGCGCACACACACACACACACACACACACACACACACACACACAGCCGCCTCATGAACGATCGGCGAGCCAAAACGCGTCGTCCGGTAGGACGACAGACCGACGATCCACCAAGACCGTGGCCCGGCTCAATTGACGTGGGGCGGCGATGGTCGGACGAGCCATGTCGACGCAGACCTCACTGCTGCTCCAACCCGACTGCACTAGTGCCGCATTGCAACTCCGCAACTGGCAGGTCCAGACTGCGCTCCAGACGCGTTCCAACTGACTGGCAGACCCGAACTCGCGACCGGAACCTAACTGAACTACGACAGACAAGGACCGGGAGGTAATAGCAGTCGTGGAAAGATACTACGAGAGGGGATGCATCGATACGCGCTGCAACACCGCACACGATCAGGCAAAGTAGCAACTCAGTGACACTAGTAATTTGAATTAACGTAGTGAGGTGGAAGTACGTTAAAAACAGGGTGTAAAATACATAATGGCGGGAACACGAGCCACGCACGGCTCAACTGGGTGGGCCAATTGGGACAGACCCTGAAGATATGTACAACAGTACTGACCCTTGTTGATGAAAAAGAATAGTAGATCGTGGAATGACTACCGATGACGTCCATACAGAGCTGTAACCGATTTATACAACTGTGAGACACGCGTACTAGCTATGCTTGAGGGACAGCACCAGTGGCGTTCTCTTTGTACTACTGTGATTCTTCCAGTGTATGAGGATTATTTGAGCTCTCCTGAAATTTCAGATTTTTTTAAAATTCTTTATTCAAACAATTGATACATGATCAACCCACATTAGTGGGTCCTCGGTTTAAAATCATATTACAATTACTGCACTTACATAGACTATTTACTGCAGGTTGCGCTTTTATTACCATTCCACTATGGGCTTCTCTAGGTTTTGCTACTATTTTAATGCTACATATCACTTTGATATACTCAGTTACCTATGAGTATGAGATTTGTTCTATGACATCTATGTCTACTTGTATACTACATTGTTAATTATTTAAACTAATCTACACTACCTGCCTCGTTACAGATGTGCCAGCATGATATACAAACCTACACCATGCAATCAAAGGTATCCGGACACCTGGCTGAGAATGAATTACAAGGTCGTGGCACCCTCCATCCGTAATGCTGGAATTCAGTATGGTTTTCGCCCACCCTTAGCCTTGATGATAGCTTCCACCCTCGCAAGCATACGTTCAATGAGGTGCTGGAAGGTTTTTGGGGAATGGCAGCCCATTCTTCACGAAGTGCTGCACTGAGGAGAGGTATCGATGACGGTCGGTGAGGCCTGGCACGAAGTCGGAGTTCCAAAACGTCCCATAGGTATTCTATAGGTTTCAGATCAGGACACTGTGCAGGCCAGTCCATTACAGGAACGTTATTGTCGTGTAACCACTCCGCCACAGGCCATTCATTATGAACAGATGCTCGATCCTGTTGAACGATGTGCCGGCCGAGGTGGCAGAGCGGTTCTAGGCGCTTCAGTCCAGAACCGCGCGACTGCTACGGTCGCAGGTTGTAATCCTGCCTCGGGCATGGATGTGTGTGATGTCCTTAGGTTAGTTAGGTTTAAGTAGTTCAAAGTTCTAGGGGACTGATGACCACAGATGTTAAGTCCCGTAGTGCTCAGATCCATTTGAACCATTTGAAAGATGCAGTAACCATCCTCGAATTGCTCTTCAACTGTGGGAAGCAGGAAGGTGCTTAAAACATCAGTGTAGGCCTGTGCTGTGATAGTGCCACGCAAAACTGCATGGGGTGCAAGCCCCCTCCATTAAAAAATGCCACACCATAACACAATCGCCTCCCAATTTTACTGTTGGCACTACATACGCTTGCAGATGACGTTCACCGGGTATTCGCCATAACCACACCCTGCCATCGGATTGCTACACTGTGTACCGTAATTCGTCACTCCACACAATATTTTTCCACTGTTCAATCGGCCAATGGTTACGCTCCTTACACCAACCGAGGCGTCGTTTGGTGTTACTAGTGTGATCTGTGGCTTATGATCAGCCGCTCGACCATGAAATCCAAATTTTCTCACCTTCCACCTAACTGTCATAGTACTTGCAGTGGATCATGTTGCAGTCCCTGATGCAGTGCCTTCACGTTTCCACTTCAATGTCACATCGCCAACAGTGAACCTAGTGATGTTTAGGAGCGTGGAAATCTCGCGTCCAGACTTATGACAGAAGTAACACCCAATCACCTGACCACGTTCGAAGTCCATGAGTTACGCAGAGCGCCCCATGCTGCTCTCTCACGATGTCTAATGACTACTGAGGTGGCTGATATGGGGTACCTGGCAGTAGGTGGCAGCACAATGCACTTAATATTAAAAACGTATGTTTTAGGAGTGTCCGTATAATTTTGATCACGTGGTGTACATTGTTGGTCGTGCCCACCGAGCTAATCCCAGTGGTCATGCCTCTGGCCCTGGGTGACCGAAGATGTTAGATCCGCTGCAGTTCTATCCTAGCAAATTATCCAAACTTAACCTACATCTAATCTAATTCCTATTTCTACTGTCATGTTCGGTGCTTTGTCAAGATCGGTGGATTGTACACCCTGCCCCTAATACGAGACGTGACATATCCCTGCCATGAGGCGGCTGGCCAAGTCCACGTCCCGGCGGAACGGCGCGGGTGCACGGAGTCTAATTTGGGTTTTATAATAGTTTTGGTTGTTCCTTTGAAATTCTCGCAGGACTTTGCTTTATATTTCGTTTGATAGTTCGTTATAAATGTGAAATGTGTCCCCTTGCCTGAGCAGATGGTGCGTGCCGTGGTTGGGTAGTTGTTGCCTTAGTTGTGATGCAATGTCATCGAAAAGGGGGTACTCGTACACCACATGGTGTGGAGAGCCCTGTACGGCGCCACAGTCACACTTCGGTGTAACCCACTTCCCGAAACGACTAGCATAGGTACGCCGGGTATGGTCCGTGTCTCGTAAGAAAGTGCAGCAGTTCCCTAGTTGGGTTAAAGTACCTGAGTTGCAGATGCTCCTTGATATATGGCAGCAACTCGTTTGTTCCCCGCTCTGTTTCATCACCATCCCACTGCTCCTACCATAATTCCTCCCCCTTTCTTTTGATTCGTGCTTTATCCCCTCCGTAAGCTCCCATTATTTGAACTATTTTTTCCCTTTTCTGTTTATTTACCCAACAGCAGGCTGCCTGCTATCTGATCTTTATATAAGGGGACACAGCCCCATTAATACTAACAATGTCACCCCAGGAGTTGTTCTACATGACCCTACCAAGTACAGGAGCATATTTCGTAGCACCGTTCTTACGGTCATGGCAGGCATGACCCTCATGAGCCTGTGCGTCCAGATTCCTGACCCATATCCTACAATTGAAGTTAAGATACTGTTGTGGTATACAACTTCCTGGCAGATTAAAACTGTGTGCTGGACCGAGACTCGAACTCGGTCCGGCACACAGTTTTCATCTGCCAGGAACTTTCATATTAGCGCACACTCCGCTGCAGAGTGAAAATTTCATTCTGTTGTGGTATATCTTTATTAGGTGCGATGGCAGGTGGAAACGTTTGTGGTTGATTCTAATTAAGTTGTAGAGTGTTTCAAGCGACATCTGTGTTACAGTATCAATATGTGTTGCGTAATTCCACCTTTCATCGACGACGACACCCAAATGTCGGTCCTCGCGGCGCCAAAGAACTGGCCAGCTATCTATTCTAACTGTGGGTATTCAACTAAATCGTTCTTTCAATAATAAGTAAGTCGCCTTGGTGGGTGCTATTGTCATTTTAGCTCTACAGCATCATGCAGTCAAGATGAACATGGCCCTTTCAACTTCTGGCTCTACGTTTTCGCGGCTGCGACCGCCAAGCAGCAGGAGGAGCTCATCTGCCAAGGCTATGACATCTAACACAGGGCTTCCCAACCTTTTCAGCTGGCGGACCCCTTCTACAGTCGAAAATACATGGTAGACCCCTACTCAGTCAAGAGCACAGTAACTAAATTTCAGAGCGAAACCCATGGGAACTGAAAGCTTCTTAATGCAAGTGCCATGTTCCCAATGACCCCCCTACCCCCCCCCCCCCCCCCATCGAAGTATCAATAGTCTTTGGAGCTTCTTGTGATTGTTCTTCCTTTGATCGCCCTCCCTCCTCATTCATTTCAACTGGAAACTTCCCTTATTGTGAAGGCGGAGGAGAAACCGCACCCTTCTTCAATGATCCTGACTTCAGCGACGGATCCATGTTAGAAGTACTAAACTGGTCAAAAATCGACTTATGAAACAGGTAGTGCACTGACGAAGTTTAACATTTAACGATGCCTGGAGCCGCATACGTGCTAGCGAGCGCTGTGATTGGTCGACAAAGCTCGCTCCGCGCATGCGTAAAAGGTTTCAGCGCATCTAGCGCCGTGAGCCGGCGCACAAACGACCCCCGTATTGTTGCGAAACAGTCGATCAGAGAAGCCGCGTTCTCCGACACTAAACTGTGTATGCGTTCTCACTTAGTAACTGCAAAGGCTGCTTGGGATACGACCTGAAGTAAAAGTACACGTTTTTCACACAAAAAAAAGATGAATTTGATTTTCACATTTTTATTCAATAATTTTACTCATTATTTTCACGATTTGGTGAAAGGTGGCTGCGGACCCCCTAGAAAGAGCCGGCGGAACCCTAAGGGGTTCGCGGACCACACGTTGGGAAGCCCTGCTCTAGCACATCATCACTGCTCTTCAAACTCTCCAGAAGAGGTTCCATATTAACATCCCAAAAGATTGATACCATGACAGAGCCCTGTGGACACCTCTTTGTTATTCGTTTACTGATTTTCCCGCTAGGGGACGATAGCCAGACCTCTCTTTCTTCACAATATCTCCTCAGACGGCCGTATAGCTTTCTTCTGCATTCAAAAGGAGAGCGAAGGCCACCACAGGATGTCAAAGGCGCCACTGATGTTCCCCGCTGGGTGACGATAGCCAGACCTCTCTTTCTTCACAATATCTCCTAAGACAGCCGTATAGCTTTCTTCTTCAAGCAGGAGGAGAGCCAAGGCTACCACAGGTTGTCAAAGGCGCCACTAATGTCCACATGATGCCGACTATGTACTTGTGCGGGGCTGAGTCACAGACCTCCGCCGCCAGGGCTATTGCGTCAGACCCCAATCGCCCCGACCGAAAGCCGCACTGACTGTCATTCATCACGCACAGCACGCGGTGTGCTGTCAGTCTTTCTGCCAACAGCCTCTGAAAAATTTCCCCAGCAGATCCAGCAAGCAGATGGGCCTATATGATTTAGCATCTTTCGTCTCTTTATCTCGACCTTTCTTGACTATCACAACATTCGGTTTTTTCCAGATGGAGGGGAATTTCCTGAGTCTTAAACACTCATTGTACAACTTAGTGAGAGGCGCCACCAGCTGGGGGGAAGGGTGGGGCGAGGAATAGCACCACTTCCGCTGTAATACTATCGGGGCCGGGAGCTTTGCCCTTCTTAAGGGTTTTAATGTGGGTAGCGGCTTCCTCTTCGGAGAAAGGATAGACCATGGTGTTATTCTCATAATCTTGTTGGTTCTCATTTGAGTCATACTCTTCTCTGTCGTCAGACAACAGGACTCGGAGGAGGACCTCGGCGATCTCCCGCCAAGTTTCCGTCACCCGGTCCCCATCACTTACGGTGGACAACACCATTGGCAATCTTATTTTCTCCTGTACCAATTTGTACGGGACGCTCCACGGACCAGCAGGCAATTTGCTTTGTATGTACCTCTCCCAGATTCTTAAACTGACTACTCATGTCTCCTTTTGAAATTGTTCTTTCACTTCGCGGTAAACATGCAACCAGCGTTGCTTTTCCTCCCAGGCGACACTCCGCTGGTAGTACCTCCTCGCCCTTCTTACAGACTGGCGCATCTGCCCTAGTTCGGCTGACCACGGTGATGGAGCAGCCGCAATGGCTCTCCTCCCACTTTGTACGGCTGCCTTCGCCGTCCTGGTAACTGATTTCACCAGTTCATCGGCGTACTCCTCTACTTTTTCGTCTCATTCCGGCAATATCGGTACGTCGCACTCCGGATGGCTCCTCCTCCCCCCCCTCCCCCCCCCCCCCCCCCCGTCGGAGGTTCGAGTCCTCCCTCGGGCATGGGTGTGTGTGTTGTCCTTAGCGTAAGTTAGTCCAAGTCAGATTAAGTAGTATGTAAGCTTAGGGACCGATCACCTTAGTAGTTTGGTCCCATAAGACCTTACCACGAATTTTTTCCGTCGCACTCCCTCGCTAAGCGGTCCCAATCAGTCCTGTTGTAGTTAAGTTCTATCTCCCACCCCATGTCCCAGTGGCACTCCCTATCACTCAACGAGAAAGTTATTAAGTTATGGTCGCTGGTAGTAATTTTATCCCAGACAATCCAATTCTTTACTTTGTTTACAAGGTTTGACATTACCAATGTAGCGTCAATATTTGTACCCTCGCCCCCTCCACCAGTGTAGGTAGGGAGGGGGGTTCCCTTGTTTGTTGCAGTGCCATGATTGTCTCCTCTGCTTTATATCCTCTTTCGTCCCAATTGCCACTGAACCACAGGGGGGACTTGGCATTTATGTCCGCTGTCATCACAAATCTACATCCCCGCAACGTCGTGGCCACTTGAACTAGTTTAAGAACTCATCAATTTCTCTACCATACTGGATGTACACGTTGACGAGGTATAACTCCAACGGGAGACTGTAGTTCCAGGACGTTGTAGTAGTCATCGGAAAGCTGTGAGAGGACTGTAACTCTCAGCGCCCTATTTGTGACTACAATTGCAGCTCTTGGCTCCACTTCACTGCGAATCACTTGCCACTTTGCTGCTGTGGAAGGGATCCGCCCAGCTTGGGAGTACGGCTCTTGCAGACAGAGCACGTCCAGATTCCTTTCCTCCACCACTCTTCGAAGTTAGTATATTACTAATTTACTGTTATGCCTAGTTATCTGTCCTATATTTAACTTAACGGTCATGGAAGGTAGGTACGCATATGAGATTCCGGCCAATTTTTCCTTCAATCATGTGCTATCCTTCCATTTGTTAGGACATATTGGTTATATAGCTTATCCCTGTCGAACTTTTAGTTCCTGCTTTCAAATAACTTTTTAACTAAGTCTCGCAGGACTCCGAAGTCAGTGGGGAGATTCATTGTCTTGAGCTGTATCCTGTCCACAGCCTCCATTACCTAGAAGGTGACGCCTCTACCATTTTTGCGGCCGACAGGCACCACATGCCTCAAATCTGTAGTGAGAACGGCCGGCTCCTCCAAGCGCGCTAGTTACATGGCATGTTCCAGGTTTGGGTATACCCTAACAGGGTCCATCCCCAAACCTCTCTGGGAAGGTAAGTCTATTGATGCTCTTGTGCTACTCACAAAATTAACCCTCACGCGCTCTCTTGAACCCATTTCATTCGCCTCATTACCAGTCCACGCCCTACCACAGGATGTCTTCTTGGTCGTTCCCGATCTTCTGACGACCTCTGTTCCAGCTTAGAGGAGAGAGCATCTTTCTGACCACAGGGGTCAGTTTGAATGCATACGTCCTTCATCACCACATTCTGAGTTTGCGACTCAATGAGCTTTTTGTGAAATTATCTACATCTACTGGCCCTCACTGTGTCCCTCCTCCTTTTGCTCGGGGACTTCCTCTTGGGCTTCCTATGTACAGCTATAGCCGCAGCCATAATCATTTCTGGCGATAAGCTGGCTCTGAGCACTATGGGACTTAACTTCTGAGGTCATCAGTCCCCTGGAACTCAGAACTACTTGAGCCTAACTAACCTAAGGACTTCACACACATCCATGTCCGAGGCAGGATTCGAACCTGCGACCGTAGTGGTCGTGCGGTTCCAGACTGTAGTCCCTAGAACCGCTCGGACACACCGGCCGGCTGGCGATAAGCCTCTGCTCTAACATCCTGTAGATAGGGCAGTTCCTTCCAGTGGTTTTGCAGGTTTTCATCCCTCTTCACGTGCAGGATATGCGTACCCCAGTTGCGCCGAAATTTTTTGTGACATGATCTTCGGCCTCACAACTGGAGCAAGCTGGCTTTCGTTCGCAGTGCTTGTGTATATAATGTAGATCGCCACAATTGTGGCCTCGTGGAAGTACCAGGTAATCCGTAACATTTATGGCATGAAAGCACATATAAATTTTGCCCATAGTGGTAAGTCTGCGCCACAGTTTCCCAAATACCTCGGCAACGTGATGTATTACATCCAGTTCAAAAATGGCTCAAATGGCTCTGAGCACTATGGGACTTAACTTCGGAGGTCATCAGTCCCCTAGAACTTAGAACTACTTAAACCTAACTAACCTAAGGACATCACACACATCCATGTCCGAGGCAGGATTCGAACCTGCGACAGTGGTGGTCGTGCAGTTCCAGTCTGTAGCGCCTAGAACCGCTCGGCCACGCCGGCTGGCTTGCGATAAGCCTGTGCTCTAATATCCTGTAGATAGGGCAGTTCCTTCCAGTGGTTTTGCAGGTTTTCATCCCTCTTCACGTACAGGAGATGCGTACCCCAGTTGTGCCGAAATTTTTTGTGACATGATCTTCGGCCTCACAACTGGAGCAAGCTGGCTTTCGTTCGCAGTGCTTGTGTATATAATGTAGATAACCACAATTGTGGCCTCGGTGAAGTACCAGGTAATCCATCACATATATTGCAGGAAAGCACATATAGATTTTGCCCATAGTGGTAAGTCTGCGCCACAGTTTCCCAAATACCTCGGCAACGTGATGTACTACATCCAGTTCAAAAATGGTTCAAATGGCTCTGAGCACTATGGGACTTAACTTCGGAGGTCATCAGTCCCCTAGAACTTAGAACTACTTAAACCTAACTAACCTAAGGACATCACACACATCCATGCCCAAGGCAGGATTCGAACCTGTGACAGTGCTGGTCGTGCGGTTCCAGACTGTAGCGCCTAGTACCGCTCGGCCACCCCGGCCGGCTGGCGAAGAGCCTCTGCTCTAACATCCTGTAGATAGGGCAGTTCCTTCCAGTGGTTATGCAAGTTTTCATCCCTCTTCACGTGCAGGAGATGCGTACCCCAGTTGTGCCGAAATTTTTTGTGACATGATCTTCGGCCTCACAACTGGAGCAAGCTGGCTTTCGTTCGCAGTGCTTGTGTATATAATGTAGATTGCCACAATTGTGGCCTCGGTGAAGTACCAGGTAATCCGTCACATTTATGGCAGGAAAGCACATATAGATTTTGCCCATAGTGGTAAGCCTGCGCCACAGTTTCCCAAATAGCTCGGCAACGTGATGTACTACATCCAGTTCAAAAATGGTTCAAATGGCTCTGAGCACTAAGGGACTTAACTTCGGAGGTCATCAGTCCCCTAGAACTTAGAACTACTTAAACCTAACTAACCTAAGGACATCACACACATCCATGCCCAAGGCAGGATTCGAACCTGCGACAGTGGTGGTCGTGCGGTTCCAGACTGTAGCGCCTAGTACCGCTCGGCCACCCCGGCCGGCTGGCGAAGAGCCTCTGCTCTAACATCCTGTAGATAGGGCAGTTCCTTCCAGTAGTTTTGCAGGTTTTCATCCCTCTTCACGTGCAGGAGATGCGTACCCCAGTTGTGCCGAAATTTTTTGTGACATGATCTTCGGCCTCACAACTGGAGAAAGCTGGCTTTCGTTCGCAGTGCTTTTGTCTATAATGTAGATCGTCACAATTGTGGCCTCGGTGAAGTACCAGGTAATCCGTCACATCTATGGCATGAAAGCACATATAGATTTTGCCCATAGTGGTAAATCTGCACCACAGTTTCCCAAATACCTCGGCAACGTGATGTACTACATCCAGTTCAAAATTGGTTCAAATGGCTCTGAGCACTAAGGGACTTAACTTCGGAGGTCATCAGTCCCCTAGAACTTAGAACTACTTAAACCTAACTAACCTAAGGACATCACACCCATCCATGTCCGAGGCAGGATTCGAACCTGCGTCCGTAGTGGTCGTGCGGTTCCAGACTGTAGTCCCTAGAACCGCTCGGCCACGCCGGCTGGCTGGCGATAAGCCTCTGCTCTAACATCCTGTAGATAGGGCAGTTCCTTCCAGTGGTTTTGCAGGTTTTCATCCTTCTTCACGTGCAGGAGATGCGTACCCCAGTTGTGCCGAAATTTTTTGTGACATAATCTTCCGTCTCACAACTGGAGCAAGCTGACTTTGGTTCGCAGTGCTTGTGTATATAATGTAGATCGCCACAATTGTGGCGTGGGGGAAGTACCAGGTAATCCGTCACATTTATGGCATGAAAGCACATATAGATTTTGCCCATAGTGGTAAGTCTGCGCCACAGTTTCCCAAACACCTCGGCAACGTGATGTACTACATCCAGTTCAAAAATGGTTCAAATGGCTCTGAGCACTATGGGACTTAACTTCGGAGGTCATCAGTCCGCTAGAACTTAGAGCTACTTAAACCTAACTAACCTAAGATCATCACACACATCCATGCCGGAGGCAGGATTGGAAACTGCGATCCTAGCGGTCGCGCGGTTCCAGACTGTAGCGCATAGAACCGCTTGGCCACCCCGGCCGGCTCCAGTTCCCGAAGCCCAGTTTTGAAACCCAACTTGAAATTGTTTTCAAGAGTTTCTGTGTTTATTTCGTCAAGATTTTGTTGGCATATTGTTTCGTATATATAGTTTTCTCGCAATAGGACTGGTTCATCATATAAAATCACCAGAGGATTCGGCTCATACTTTACTGCTCTCTTTACTTCTTTATTACTTAGAATTTTGTTTTTCTCTTCTTCCGTGGCGACATCCACGATGACTACATTTTTTGTTGCCTTTACTTTGTTTATTCTGATTTTATCTTTTTCGGGATTCACTGTAGTTGTAATGATCTCCTGCACCTTTTTTATGTCCTGACCGGGGAGGAGTCTCAAGAAGACCGCCGTATCCGGTTTGCGATACTTCAGCAGTTGCTTCTTTGCTTGTTTGGGACTTGAGGGCTGCTTGTGCGGCCTCTCCAGCCCACGTTCTTACCGGCTGCTTGCACGACCGCTCAGTTTCTGTCTCCAGTTTCTCCACTCACCCCTCGAGCTTCTCACTTGCGACAGCCCAGGTGGCGAGTTCATTCTTAATTGCCGGGACTGCTGCCTGGCTGATTTTACAATTTTTCACGTTCGAATCGAGTATCTGGCCGATTCTGGCGTCTCTAGTACGGTTTCCGCAGTCTGTCCCAGGCCCTCTTCTAAAACAGGAATAGTCAGCATTTTTTTTTTTTTTTTTTTTTTTTTGGTCATCAGTCTACTGACTGGTTTGATGCGGCCCGCCACGAATTCCTTTCCTGTGCTAACCTCTTCATCTCAGAGTAGCACTTGCAACCTACGTCCTCAATTATTTGCTTTACATATTCCAATCTCTGTCTTCCTCTACAGTTTTTGCCCTCTACAGCTCCCTCTAGTACCATGGAAGTCATTCCCTCATGTCTTAGCAGATGTCCTATCATTTTGTCCCTTCTCCTTATCAGTGTTTTCCACATATTCCTTTCCTCTCCGATTCTGCGTAGAACCTCCTCATTCCTTACCTTATCAGCCCACCTAATTTGCAACATTCGTTTATAGCACCACATCTCAAATGCTTCGATTCTCTTCTGTTCCGGTTTTCCCACAGTCCATGTTTCACTACCATACAATGCTGTACTCCAGACGTACATCCTCAGAAATTTCTTCCTCAAATTAAGGCCGGTATTTGATGTTAGTAGACTTCTCTTGGCCAGAAATGCCTTTTTTCCATAGCGAGTCTGCTTTTGATGTCCTCCTTGCTCCGTCCGTCATTGGTAATTTTACTGCCTAGGTAGCGGAATTCCTTAACTTCATTGACTTCGTGACCATCAATCCTGATGTTAAGTTTCTCGCTGTTCTCATTTCTACTACTTCTCATTACCTTTGTCTTTCTGCGATTTACTCTCAAACCATACTGTGTACTCATTAGACTGTTCATTCCGTTCAGCAGATCATTTAATTCTTCTTCACTTTCACTCAGGATAGCAATGTCATCAGCGAATCGTATCATTGATATCCTTTCACCTTGTATTTTAATTCCACTCCTGAACCTTTGTTTTGTTTCCATCATTGCTTCTCGATGTACAGATTGAAGAGTAGGGGCGAAAGGCTACAGCCTTGTCTTACACTCTTCTTAATACGAGCACTTCGTTCCTGATCGTCCACTCTTATTGGTCCCTCTTGGTTGTTGTACATATTGTATATGACCCGTCTCTACCTATAGCTTACCCCTACTTTTTCAGAATCTCGAACAGCTTGCACCATTTTATATTGTCGAACGCTTTTTCCAGGTCGACAAATCCTATGAAAGTGTCTTGATTTTTCTTTAGCCTTGCTTCCATTATTAGCCGTAACGTCAGAGTTGCCTCTCTCGTCGCTTTATTTTTCCTAAAGCCAAACTGATCGTCACCTAGCGCATTCTCAATTTTCTTTTCCATTCTTCTGTATATTATTCTTGTAAGCAGCTTCGATGCATGAGCTGTTAAGCTGATTGTGCGATAATTCTCGCACTTGTCAGCTCTTGCCGTCTTCGGAATTGTGTGGATGACACTTTTCCGAAAGTCAGATGGTATGTCGCCAGACTCATATATTCTGCACACCAACGTGAATAGTCGTTTTGTTGCCACTTCCCCCAATGATTTTAGAAATTCTGATGGAATGTTATCTATCCCTTCTGCCTTATTTGACCGTAAGTCCTGCAAAGCTCTTTTAAATTCCAATTCTAATACTGGATCCCCTATCTCTTCTAAATCGACTCCTGTTTCTTCTTCTATCACATCACACAAATCTTCACCCTCATAGTGGCTTTCAATGTATTCTTTCCACCTACCTGCTCTCTCCTCTGCATTTAACAGTGGAATTCCCGTTGCACTCTTAATGTTACCACCGTTGCTTTTAATGTCACCTAAGGTTGTTTTGACTTTCCTGTATGCTGAGTCCGTCCTTCCGACAATCATATCTTTCTCGATGTCTTCACATTTTTCCTACAGCCATTTCGTCTTAGCTTCCCTGCACTTCCTATTTATTTCATTCCTCAGCGACTTGTATTTCTGTATTCCTGATTTTCCCGGAACATGTTTGTACTTCCTCCTTTCATCAATCAACTGAAGTACACTCCTGGAAATTGAAATAAGAACACGGTGAATTCATTGTCCCAGGAAGGGGAAACTTTATTGACACATTCCTGGGGTCAGATACATCACATGATCACACTGACAGAACCACAGGCACATAGACACAGGCAACAGAGCATGCACAATGTCGGCACTAGTACAGTGTATATCCACCTTTCGCAGCAATGCAGGCTGCTATTCTCCCATGGAGACGATCGTAGAGATGCTGGATGTAGTCCTGTGGAACGGCTTGCCATGCCATTTCCACCTGGCGCCTCTGTTGGACCAGCGTTCGTGCTGGACGTGCAGACCGCGTGAGACGACGCTTCATCCAGTCCAAAACATGCTCAATGGGGGACAGATCCGGAGATCTTGCTGGCCAGGGTAGTTGACTTACACCTTCTAGAGCACGTTGGATGGCACGGGATACATGCGGACGTGCATTGTCCTGTTGGAACAGCAAGTTCCCTTGCCGGTCTAGGAACGGTAGAACGATGGGTTCGATGACGGTTTGGATGTACCGTGCACTATTCAGTGTCCCCTCGACGATCACCAGTGGTGTACGGCCAGTGTATGAGATCGCTCCCCACAACATGATGCCGGGAGTTGGCCCTGTGTGCCTCGGTCGTATGCAGTCCTGATTGTGGCGCTCACCTGCACGGCGCCAAACACGCATACGACCATCATTGGCACCAAGGCAGAAGCGACTCTCATCGCTGAAGACGACACGTCTCCATTCGTCCCTCCATTCACGCCTGTCGCGACACCACTGGAGGCGGGCTGCACGATGTTGGGGCGTGAGCGGAAGACGGCCTAACGGTGTGCGGGACCGTAGCCCAGCTTCATGGAGACGGTTGCGAATGGTCCTCGCCGATACCCCAGGAGCAACAGTGTCAATAATTTGCTGGGAAGTGGCGGTGCGGTCCCCTACGGCACTGCGTAGGATCCTACGGTCTTGGCGTGCATCCGTGCGTCGCTGCGGTCCGGTCCCAGGTCGACGGGCACGTGCACCTTCCGCCGACCACTGGCGACAACATCGATGTACTGTGGAGACCTCACGCCCCACGTGTTGAGCAATTCGGCGGTACGTCCACCCGGCCTCCCGCATGCCCACTATACGCCCTCGCTCAAAGTCCGTCAACTGCACATACGGTTCACGTCCACGCTGTCGCGGCATGCTACCAGTGTTAAAGACTGCGATGGAGCTCCGTATGCCACGGCAAACTGGCTGACACTGACGGCGGCGGTGCACAAATGCTGCGCAGCTAGCGCCATTCGACGGCCAACACCGCGGCTCCTGGTGTGTCCGCTGTGCCGTACGTGTGATCATTGCTTGTACAGCCCTCTCGCAGTGTCCGGAGCAAGTATGGTGGGTCTGACACACCGGTGTCAATGTGTTCTTTTTTCCATTTCCAGGAGTGTATTTCTTCTGTTACCCATGGTTTCTTCGCAGCTACCTTCTTTGTACCTATGTTTTCCTTCCAAACTTCTGTGATGGCCCTTTTTAGAGATGTCCATTCCTCTTCAACTGTACTGCCTACTGCGCTATTCCTTATTGCTGTATCTATAGCGTTAGAGAACTTCAAACGTATCTCGTCATTCCTTAGTACTTCCGTATCCCACTTCTTTGCGTATTGATTCTTCCTGACTAATGTCTTGAACTTCAGCCAACTCTTCATCACTACTATAACGTGATCTGAGTCTATATCTGCTCCTGGGTACGCCTTACAATCCGGTATCTGATTTCGGAATCTCTGTCTGACCATGATGTAATGTAATTGAAACTCAATTAGTCTTTCTCCTCTTTCATTCCTTGTCCCAAGCCCATATTCTCCTGTAACCTTTTATTCTACTCCTTTCCCTACAACTGCATTCCAGTCGTCCATGACTATTAGATTTTCGTCCCCCTTTACATACTGCATTACCCTTTCAATATCCTCATACACTTTCTCTATCTGTTCATCTTCAGCTTGCGACGTCGGCATGTATACCTGAACTATCGTTGTCGGTGATGGTCTGCTGTCGATTCTGATTAGAACAACCCGGTCACTGAACTGTTCACAGTAACACACCCTCTGCCCTACCTTCCTATTCATAACGAATCCTGCACCTGTTATACCATTTTCTGCTGATGTTGATATTACCCGATACTTATCTGACCAGAAATCCTTGTCTTCTTTCCACTTCACTTCACTGACCCCTACTATATCTACACTCCTGGAAATGGAACAAAGAACACATTGACACCGGTGTGTCAGACCCACCATACTTGCTCCGGACACTGCGAGAGGGCTGTACAAGCAATGATCACACGCACGGCACAGCGGACACACCAGGAACCGCGGTGTTGGCCGTCGAATGGCGCTAGCTGCGCAGCATTTGTGCACCGCCGCCGTCAGTGTCAGCCAGTTTGCCGTGGCATACGGAGCTCCATCGCAGTCTTTAACACTGGTAGCATGCCGCGACAGCGTGGACGTGAACCGTATGTGCAGTTGACGGACTTTGAGCGAGGGCGTATAGTGGGCATGCGGGAGGCCGGGTGGACGTACCGCCGAATTGCTCAACACGTGGGGCGTGAGGTCTCCACAGTACATCGATGTTGTCGCCAGTGGTCGGCGGAAGGTGCACGTGCCCGTCGACCTGGGACCGGACCGCAGCGACGCACGGATGCACGCCAAGACCGTAGGATCCTACGCAGTGCCGTAGGGGACCGCACCGCCACTTCCCAGCAAATTAGGGACACTGTTGCTCCTGGGGTATCGGCGAGGACCATTCGCAACCGCCTCCATGAAGCTGGGCTACGGTCCCGCACACCGTTAGGCCGTCTTCCGCTCACGCCCCAACATCGTGCAGCCCGCCTCCAGTGGTGTCGCGACAGGCGTGAATGGAGGGACGAATGGAGACGTGTCGTCTTCAGCGATGAGAGTCGCTTCTGCCTTGGTGCCAATGATGGTCGTATGCGTGTTTGGCGCCGTGCAGGTGAGCGCCACAATCAGGACTGCATACGACCGAGGCACACAGGGCCAACTCCCGGCATCATGGTGTGGGGAGCGATCTCATACACTGGCCGTACACCACTGGTGATCGTCGAGGGGACACTGAATAGTGCACGGTACATCCAAACCGTCATCGAACCCATCGTTCTACCATTCCTAGACCGGCAAGGGAACTTGCTGTTCCAACAGGACAATGCACGTCCGCATGTATCCCGTGCCACCCAAAGTGCTCTAGAAGGTGTAAGTCAACTACCCTGGCCAGCAAGATCTCCGGATCTGTCCCCCATTGAGCATGTTTGGGACTGGATGAAGCGTCGTCTCACGCGGTCTGCACGTCCAGCACGAACGCTGGTCCAACAGAGGCGCCAGGTGGAAATGGCATGGCAAGCCGTTCCACAGGACTACATCCAGCATCTCTACGATCGTCTCCATGGGAGAATAGCAGCCTGCATTGCTGCGAAAGGTGGATATACACTGTACTAGTGCTGACATTGTGCATGCTCTGTTGCCTGTGTCTATGTGCTTGTGGTTCTGTCAGTGTGATCATGTGATGTATCTGACCCCAGGAATGTTTCAATAAAGTTTCCCCTTCCTGGGACAATGAATTCACGGTGTTCTTATTTCAATTTCCAGGAGTGTACATTGAGCCTTTGCATTTCCCTTTTCAGATTTTCTAGTTTCCCTACCACGTTCAAGCTTCTTACATTCCACGCCCCGACTCGTAGAACGTTATCCTTTCGTTGATTATTCAATCTTTTTCTCATGGTAACCTCCCCCTTGGCAGCCCCCTCCCGGAGATTCGAATGGGGGACTATTCCGGAATCTTTCGCCAATGGAGAGACGATCATGACACTTCTTCAGTTACAGGCTACATGTCCTGTCATGTTACGTGTATTAAATGCAGTGGTTTCCATTGCCTTCTGCATCCTCATGTCGTTGATCATTGCTGATTCTTCCGCCTTTAGGGGCAATTTGCCACCCCTAGGACAAGAGAGTGCCCTGAACCTCTATCCGCTCCTCCGCCCTCTTTGACAAGGCCGTTGGCAGAATGAGGCTGACTTCTTATGCCGGAAGTCTTCGGCCGCCAATGCTGATTATTTATCAAAATTTAGGCAGTGGCGGGGATCGAACCCGGGACCGAAGACGTTTTGATTATGAATTAAAGACCCTACCCCTAGACACAGAATAGAAGCCCTCAAAGGTGCACTCGAGTCACTCATCTCTTGGTCTGCCATCATAGTTTGTAGACAAGTGAAAAAGGCATGGAAATGGTGGGGGGAGGTGAGGGGACTGCTGGAGCTCGCCCACCGACCTCGCCCCTAGGCCAAGGGCACTCCTGAGCTGCCGGGTTCAGCAGTCCGTCGCCAACATACTGGTCCCCCTCGACGGCTCCGTCATTGACGATTTCACTCGGTACACCTCGGCAAGTATACCCTGCACTCCGGAAAGTTGGATGCACCCGTCATCCTTAGCTGCCTACTAGCCCTAGCCCGAGATTCCACCCTTCGGCCAAGGACCCACTCCTACTCAGATGGTGAGCCGGTCACCCAGTCGTTCAGCGGTCTGGACTCACCTAACCTGGCCCAGGCGATGTCACCTCCCCCCTGGGTTTCGCAGAACCCGCCCCAGTTACGCACGGGAGCGGCGAAGCATCGTTGCCGACTCCCGAAGAGATCTCACGCCGACAAATGAGGTCACCGGTTTGCAGAGCAGCTGATGCTCTCTGTGTGGCCCCCCGGCCTAGCAGCCTGCTCAACCCTCCCCCAAGTGACAGATCTGCGATCCCTGGACACTGCTCCCCCTGTGCCACTCACCCGTCGCTTCAACATCGGGTTGGTTTGCAGCTCTCCCTTCCGACACAAGGCAACATCCGGGCCGGCCCGGGAAATGCGCAGCTTGACATCTGACACCACGGGAAGGCAGAAAGAGCCACTTGAGAAGGATAGGCTATGTATGACGCATCACTGACCTGTCGGCGGGTGGGCCCGCACCAAGTGCGCCGCACAAGCGACTGAGGAACTGCAAGCTTCCGCCCGCGTTCAGCTCATACGACCACACGCCGCACTGACACTTCAGTTTGCCCCATAGTTAAAAATCGTGGGGAGTGAGCGGCCGGGAGATTGTCCTGCCTCTGCTGACTGTCCTCTCCTGACCGAACCCCTCGCGCATTCTTGACAAGGCTGTCGAGGTGGCGTGTGCTGTATATCTGTATGGCTGAAAATATGCGTGCTGCTGTCTGTTTTCTGTCAGTTGATTCACATAGGGAATCAACAATACCTCGACTTAAAGGTCAGAATTGAAACTTTGGTTCAAGGATTGTGTTACTATGCGGACACCTGATTTGCATACCGACGACCAGTCCCGAGATTACGAAACGGGTCTTCAAATTACTAACAGGGATTTTCTGAAGTATAATGGCGCATGTTCTGTGAGTTCACATACACTGTCGGGCCTCGTCTGAAGAACTGAAAAACTGAGGATCCAGAAATCCTCATTCCACTCCTCTCAAAGTTCACCTGAGTTCGTCTGGACTCTGCAGGAGAGACGCTCAGTAGCTCGGCATGGGCTTTTGTTGAAGTTTCGAGAACATACCTTCACCGAGGAGTCAAGCAGTATATTGCTCCCTCCTACGTATATCTCGCGAAGAGACCACGAGGATAAAATCAGAGGGATTAGAGCCAACACAGAGGCATCCCTACAATCGTTCTTTCCACGAACAATACGAGACTGGAATAGAAGGGAGAACCGGTAGAGGTACTCAAGGTACCCTCCGCTACACACAGTCAGCTGGCTTGCGGAGTATGGATGTAGATGTAGATGTAGACGCTTTCAACTCGTGCACAGTAACAAATTTGTAATAAAACAGATTCAGATAATTTTTGTTAATGTTTCTACATGACTAACTCTTTGTTCCAAACTGTATAGATAAACGGCGATGAGATTTCGTCGGACTTTGTTCCAGCCTTTCCTCCACTGAAGCAATGTATTCTGGTGTTTGAACGCATTACGGATGTATGATTTTACGGCGTGGACATTCACAGATTAGATACAAATGATACGGATATTATAAAGTTCTTAAAGAAGCTATTAAGATCTCCTAAAAGGCTTTTGGTAACCGGATTAGCTGATAGTAGTTATTTTACTACGAGATAATACACAACCGCTTTCACGATGATTTAATCGTATCCCGGGTACATACATACAGCGTGTTTCCGTAAGAGCGTGCAAAAATGTAACAGAACATACAGAATGCTCCACTGAACAATTTGAGGATGGGAACCTGGGGCTGGAGAAACCAGTTTCAGCAGCTGCGGAAGTAAACTTGTCTGCCACTTTTTCCAGCTTTTTGCTTCAACAAAAGCCCATGCCGAGCTACTGAACGTCTCTCCTGCAGAGTCCAGACGAACTCAGGTGAACTTTGAGAGGAGTGGAATGAGGATTTTTGGATCCTCAGTTTTTCAGTTCTTCAGACGAGGCCCGACAGTGTATGTGAACTCACAGAACATGCGCCATTATACTTCAGAAAATCCCTGTTAGTAATTTGAAGACCCGTTTCGTAATCTCGGGACTGGTCGTCGGTATGCAAATGTGTACAAGTTCACACGTACTGTGCTGTTTATTTACATGTACATTCTTGGCCGGCACTGGCCGCGACAATCTCATTGGACCATATCCTCTATCCGGCCGTCAAAATGGCCACCTTTATTTGAGATTCATGCAAAGAGTTCCACCAGTGTTCTTGGGGAACGTACCCTTGTCTGTTTGTGAGAAGATGTGAATACAACACTCACTTCCATGTCGATATCGGCAAACATCCCAATTTTGTATTTCTTGGTGACTGAATTGGATGGGGAGGTCCTATTTCATGGCTTGCGAGGTCACCTGATCTGAATACCCTTGATTATTTGCTATAGGGATATCTAGAGTCACTTGTGTGTGAGACTCCAGTGGATATGGAGACTGAATTACTAGCCAGAACTGCAGCTGCCTCTGATGTTATTCAAAACACACCATCAATATTTGTCAGAATGAGTCAGAATATTGTTCGCCGTGGTCATACTTGCATTGAGCCTGATGGCCGTCAGTTTTCGCACTTTTTGTAAGGTACAGTACAAATAGTATTTTCATTGTGTCAGTGATGTTCTATGCAGTTAACTGTAACAAATGTAAATACAAAAGTACACAGTAACGTGATTTTATTCCTATTATCTCCTTAAGCTGGCTACTTAGACTCCAGGTTTCATATCTCAAATCGTTCAGTGGGGCGTCCTCTATGCCCTGTTAAATTTTTGCATGTTCTTACGGAAACATCCTGTGTAACTAATATACCAATGGTTCTTAAACATACACTATCTCCCAACGTTCGGATGGCGTTCGAATTGCAAGAGCCGACTAAATTGGATGGTTATTAGATGAAGCATCAGAAATTCCAATGGGTAGCAGGCGCTGGCAGTGTACATGAGCACTGCGAACTGCGGGTGTGGACCAGCTTCATTGTGGAGAGGTGACTATGCCTGAAGTTGGAAGGCCATGTCAACTAACAGCCAAGTTGAGCTTGTGTCACTTAATGAGTCAACAGGGGTCATTTACGAGCCTGTCTTATAAATATTTTTTTGACGAGTTTTATTTTAGCCACTCTGTAGTTCCCACTCGATAGCGACGTGATCAGGAGGTTCCGTCGGTTCAAAACATATACGCAGCACCCGTTCTATTTATCCTCTTCAGCGGTGTGGGATACGGAGAATGTCCACGTATAATGTGTACCAACCCCATTGACCTGTAATTATTGATCATTGGTAACAGTCCCTTAACATAAGGAAATATTTCATAGGCTCATCTTCCATTAGTACTGGTTTCGCAGGCTTTTTGGCACTGTCTTAATGACGTATTTACTATTTGTAACATATCTGCATATTCTCCTACAATGGCCTGAATGTTCTCCATGACTCTCTTTCTTATTGTAGAATGAAGGCTTTCACGACCGGGTGATATGGCTGTTGATATACTTTCCGGGATGTGAGGTCGTGGTCCAGGAACTTTTCTGCTCCTTACGTTTCGTCCAGAACTGCGCTGGACTTCCTCAGAGGCGCTGCTCCGCTGAGTCAGCCGGCAAGACTCAGCGGAGCAGCGCCTCTGAGGAAGTCCAGCGCAGTTCTGGACGAAACGTAAGGAGCAGAAAAGTTCTTGGACCACGACCTCACATCCCGGAAAGTATATCAACAGCCACTCTTTTTCTTAGCCAGTACACCGCACTTCTACAGCATATGATGTAATTCATTTGCCCTACTACTTATAATAAGGATATTCGTTACTATCATTCATTATTCTTCAGTTTATCTTATCCATATTCTTCTCTGTGCCTTTTGTATTACCTGGACGAGTGTTGTTGTCGTCCTCAGTCTGTGAGCCCTTAAAAGCTTCCTCCATAGCCCATTATATGATACCTGCTGAAATATAATCATGGTATAGGCCATTTTTATTAATTGCAAAGGAAGTCTATATTAATTTCTACCATACTGATAATGTTATCATATGTTTATGAGGGAAAATTTACAACAAACGAACATATTACGTTGAGTTGAACATTTAATTTTGCGACTGGCAACACGACAAATAAACAGTTTCAAATTCTGAAGAGAAGTGAAAACTGCACCACCAGAAGAACGAACTGACAGAAAGATTTAAGAGATGAGTGTGTCCACCAAAGTCATGTATTTCTCAATTTACTTGTCTGCAGCTTTGGGTCCCGAAATGCGTACCAATAAACATAGATCGCAAGCCATCTTAAGGAAATAGTACTACTAGTGTGGTGTCACAGCCAGACACCACACGTGCTAGGTGGTAGCTTAAATCGGCCGCGGTCCTGTAGTACATGTCGGACCCGCGTGTCGCCACTGTGTGATCGCAAACCTAGCGCCACCACAAGGCAGGTCTCGAGAGACTGACTCGAACTCAGCCCAGTTGTACGGACGACAGAGCTAGCGACTAGACGTACGAAGCCTTTCTCTCTCATTAGCCGAGAGACAGACTAGCCTTCAGCTAAGTTAATGGCTACGAACTAGCAAGGCGCCATTAGCCTTACAGTGATTGTAATTAAAGTCTCCTTTGTGCGATGTACCACAATGATTGATTAAAGATAAGTATTATACCAGCTACGTACTTTTCTTCATAGCATTAATTACGTATCCTGTTCCAGTACTTCACGCCCGTCTGCGTTAGTCTAGCGTGCCTTTTAAGCCACCTCTATCTACAAGGTGTTGGCCCAGCTGCCGACACATCAACTAGGTTAAATACATATCATATTAGTGCGAAGCAATTCATTGTCAGCTGCAGATGTTTTTGCTTATGGGTAAATAGTCTGCTTTCTTATTCGCTGCTCATCCCTCCCCTCTCCCCCCCCCGGACGCCACCCCCCCCCCCCCCGTCCCCAAATCCCATCTCGACTACGCTGTGAATGAGTACGGTACGAGTGAATGAGGTAACTTATGTATAAGCTTTGTTGACGTGTTGTACAAAGTTCTGTTATAGATACTTACTGAATTAAATGTCCGGTGCTGAGAACTGTTTATTACTACGTTTCCTAGCAGTGCACTTCGCAACACATGTGGAATCGATACTGGCATCTAAAGTAATCTTTCGTAGCCTTATATGAATACCGGCGAAAATGTTTTCGAGTCATCGTCACAGCAACAGCAAGTGCCTCAATGGTCTGCCAAAGTAAACAGCGACTGTATGTAGAGATTCCGTGCAACTGATCCCAAAGTAAACAAGTTACAGCATTCGTGAGACCTTTCACAGAGTAGTTACACATAGTTTTACTTCTTACCCCCGTAATTTGTATCTGTAGTGTACTGAAGATATCTGCACACCAGTGCAAATGTGGACGGTATGCAATGTGTGTCTGGTTTGGAAAGAAACTTGTTCCATTCACTTTCGAAACTTGTAGCTTAAAAAGATAATGTCCACATAACTCTTCGCCCAGAAGCTTGTGTTCCATCTCCAATGATCTCGATGTCCACTGGAAGTTCAACACTAATCTTGCTTTCTTCTTTCTTTGAAGATTTTATTCAGTAAAACTCGGTTATGTCTCTTTCTTTTCCGGCTGCGTTACTTCTCTGCTGAAGGGTTGGCATTTATGCACCTCGTGTAAGGGTTCACTGAATCCAGCGCGAGTTGTTCTCATAGCGACGGTGACCACGTCGCAGTACTTTCGCATCTGCACATATAATTAAATTCATCTCTCACAAAGTTGGGCTGACCCAGTATTTCTTTATGATGCAATTATAACTCCGTTACAAATTAGGTCAGTTCCATGATTTTTGTTTTATCAGTACACAGAAAATCTTTTGTCATGAAGTCCGCAAATTTGTTGACATTTATATTTCTATATTTCTTAAAATGCAGATACTTATAAATCTGTGCTCATTTAAAGAAATTGATACTGAAAAAAAACAGCCAGAGTGCTTTAACCAAGGTAATTAAAAAAACTTTTACACGCTTATTGGTACTTCTATTCAATGCGGCTGCGCGAGAAAGAAAACAGATCACAAAACTTGCATTTGACATAATATCATCTAAGCAATATAATTAGTTCAGACTGTTACTTACTTACTTACTGTTACCCTATTAATAAATAAGTGTTCAGATGAGAGCTCTATAATAGATCATTATAGAAGAGAATCGACAGCTTCCCAAGCTCTGAGATAATCTTACAAATATCTGTGGTACTAGTAAAATCTGTCTAAAATTTTGCTTAATAGTTTGGTTTGGCTTAGCTTCATGTATTCTTTTGTTTCTGGCGCCTCTCCTGTCTGCATAAAAAGCAGAATATAATCTTGTTTAAACTCTGTACAGCTTAGATTAATTACATCTGATTCAAATCTACAGTGGTTTTACTTAATACTATCATTATTCCTTGTCCTGACTTCATTTTAAGTATTTTCAAAGATTCATAACAGTGAGCGACGAAGTTGGGAATTACTAATATGGTGCTACCGACTGGCCACCATGGGTGCAGCCTTAAATACATATTGCATGGTCAATGAAAGAACCTGAAATTATTCTCGATATATTTTTCGAAGTCTGATCCATTTTAAAGAATCATAATGCAACGGAAATACTGACACAGATATTCTGATAGTCCTTCAGACAGTCACGCATCACCCTGTTAGCATCACGCTGGTTCCCGCCTGTGATCCCATAGTTGAAAGATAATTCTACTTCCTCTTCTATTAGAACAAGTAACTTTCAACCTTGCACTAAAGGGAAGGAGAAATTATAGTGGGGAGACTGCGACAGGAATTTTAGATACCTCACATTGTCTGTTTCATGCTTCATGTTCGATTGATTGTTGGAGAACAATTAGCATAAAACGAAGTACTGAACCAATCCTTGCAACTGGAAAGAAATAAAAGAAAGAACAGAAATAAGTAACAAGGAAATCAAAAAGAAGGAAAAAGAATGGAACTGTTCTTCCCAAAGTAACAAAACGTCACTACTTAAAGTAAGGACAACAACAATTTCTTTTGTTTGTCTTTAACGTACGTCGCGAGCAGCTTTAGACATTGAGATCTTCGTCCATTACAAGTAAAAACTTTTAATTTTATATAAGATAATATACATCATTCAATAATTTTTGGTCAGAAGATGGCTGTTCTAGTGGCATGCAATATAATGCCAAATCCAAGCTACATTCTTGTGTCCACGATTTTTTATTCCTGATTCAGGTTATCGTCAATGTTAAGCACTATTACCCAATAAATGCTTTACAGACCTTAAGTAATTCGAAATTCATTCAGACGTTTTTGGTTACATTTTGTTCTGCGGCAAAAATAGGAAAGAGCACTAAAATTAATATGGAAAAAATCTTAAAATGGAACTTGATGTGGAACAAAGCGACTTCGTTACTGCAAAAATTGAAAATTCGCGCATTTAGAAACGTGATTTACTAGCACACTCTGAAATTGAGACAGATACTGTAACTGATGAACATTTTTATGAAATGGATGTACACCAAGATAATACTTCGAGTTTTTTTAGTCTTAGTTTAGTTTTAGTTATGTCATGTTCCGTAGATCATTTCCCCGATTATTTTATCAATATGACGTGGAACAAGTCATATTACAAGATATATGTATATATATGAATAGTGCCAGTATTAATGTTAATGAAATTTTTTGTTTTACACATGCAACTACATTTAGAGCTACATTTTTTACCATTTCTGAAACAGAAACTCGTCCATGGAGTAGAAGGAGTTGTCCAAAAGAAATGATTTTAAGCTATATTTAAAACTTGATCTGCTACCAGCCAGACACTTTATGTTGTTGGGCAAATAATCAAAGATTTTTGTTGCTGAATAATGTACTCCTTTTTGAGCAACTGACAGCTTCAATAACGGAAAGGAAAGGTCATTTTTCCCTCTAGTGTTGTACGCATGAACATCACTGTTCTTCGCGAATTGAGATGAATTATTTGTAACGAATTTCATTAGCGAATATATGTACTCTGATGGTGCAGTTAAAATACCTAACTCCTTGAATAGGTGCCTACACGACGTCCTTGGGTGAACACCACTAATGATTCTCACTGCTCTCTTTTGTGCAATCAATACTTTGTGTCTAAGTGGTGAGTTACCCCAGAAAACTATTCCATAAGACATTATTGAGTGGAAATATGCAAAGTACGTTAGGAGGCTGATCTGTTTATTACCAAGACTAGCGCTTATACGAAGAGCGAAAGAAGCTGAACTTAGTTGTCTGAGAAGCTCAGTAATATGCTTCTTTCAGTTCAAATTGTCTTCAATGTGAACACCAAAAAATTTGGAGAATTCTACTCTTAACTGAGCCCTGTTCATATGCTACAGCAATTGTCGGTATGACTCTATTCGGTATACAGAACTGGATATAGTGAGTTTTTTTAAAAAACGTAAGGGAAAGTCCATTTTGTGAGAACTACTTAATAATTTTTGAAAGACATCCTTAACAATATCTTCAGCTGCTATTTCTGGAATGGGATTCATTATAATACTCGTGTCATCTGCAAAAAGTACTAGTTCCGCTTGCTGAACGTTAAGTGGGAGGTCATTCACATGAATAAGGAACAGCAGAGGACCTAAAATTGAACCCTGTTGGACTCCCTTTGTGACAACTCCCCATTCACTAGAATTTACCACCCTCCCAACATTATTTGCGTTATTCAGCACAACTTTTTGTTTTCTGTTCATTATGTATGATTCAAACCAGCTGTGTGTATAGCCTGAGTTTTTCTAAGAGTGTGACGTGATTCACACAGTCAAATGCTTTGGAGAGATCACAAAAAATACCAACTGGCGATAATTTGTTATTTAGGGATTGTACTATTTTATGCATAAATGTGTAGATAGCATTCCCAACCGAGTAACCCTTCCATAATCTGAACTGTGACATGCTGGGTAAATTATTTAGACTTAAATGTGAGACTATTCTTGAACACATAACTTTCTCGAATATTTTAGAAAATGAAGTCAGCAATGAGATTGGTCTATGATTATTTACGTCACTCTTGTCCCATTTCTTATGAAGAGGTTTGACAATTTAGTATTTCAATCTGTCTGGAAAAATTCCCTGTGCCAACGAAGCATTACGTATATCTCTAAGGACTCCACTTATTAAATTAGAACAACACTTCAAAATTCTGTTAGAGACTCCATCAATACCACATGAGCTCTTGTTTTTCAGTATAATTATAATTCCATTAATTTCAGTGCGGGTAGCTGGTGCTATTTCTAAAGGCCTAAAGTCCTGGGGAATGACATTTTTAACATATTTTTTTGCTTCTTCAACTGAACCCTTTAACCCTATTTTCGCTGCTACATTCAGAAAGTGATCGTTAAAAATACTTACAACTTGTGAATTATCACTCACTACATCATCATTTAGCTTTATTGCTATGGTATGCTGTGCACTGTCAGGCTGCCCCGTCTGTAATGTAATCATTCAACTCAAAATGTTTCATTTGAAGTTAATGCCTCAACAGATGATACTTAATGTGAATCGAATGTGCAAATAAGTGATCAGCCGGTTGATCCAAGTATACAACCGTTACGAAATTTTCAGGCAACGAAAGAAAATATAAAAATACTTAATAATGAGTAATAAATGTATTTTAAAGGAATGGAAACCAACGTGTTGGCGCAATTAAAAAGCAGTCCAGCGATTTAACACAACTGATAACTAATTTTGAAATTGTATTATTTTAGTACGAGGGTAATCCCAAAAGTAAGGTCTCCTATTTTTTTTATTAGTAGAGAACTCTGTTTGTGTGGCAGTTGGTCACACTTTTATGAAGAGTGCCTCACACGCTGTGTGTAAGCATGCGCACGCCGCGCTGAGGCGCTCAGTCTTGGCTTGGCAGCCGTTGAGAATGGAGCTCCCGTTGGGTGTTACCGCCAAGTGCGATTTGCGCGCAGTTATTCGGTTTTTGAACGCAAAGGGCACTACGCTAATTGAAATCCATCGCCAATTGACGGAAGTCTATGATGGGTCGTGCATTGATGTCAAAAATGTTCGTAAGTGGTGTAGAGAGTTGGCAGCTGGTCGGACCGAAATTCACGACGAACAAAGGAGCGGAAGACCGTCAATTTCTGAGGAGACAGTGTTGAAGGTTGAGCAAAGAATGCGTGAAGATCGGCGGATCACCCTGGATGATCTCTGCACGTTGGTTCCTGAGGTTTCCCGAAGCACCGTTCACAGAATTTTAACGGTCAAATGGTTCAAATGGCTCTGAGCACTGTGGGACTTAACTTCTGAGGTCATCAGTCCCCTAGAACTTAGAACTACTTAAACCTAACTAACCTAAGCACATCACACACATCCATGCCCGAGGCAGGATTCTAACCTGCGACCTTAGCTTTTTAACGGACACATTGAACTACCGGAAGGTGTGCGCAAGATGGGTGCCACGCATGCTGACTGTGGACCACATGCGGCAACGAGTTGATGCTTCCCGTGCATTTCTTCGCCGCCTTGGTGCCGAACAGGAGAACATTCAGGACTCAGTTGTCACGGGTGACGAAACCTGGGCATACCACTTTACACCTGAGACCAAGCAACAATCACGCCAATGGCTGCCTCCTTCTTCACCAAAGCCGCGGAAAATCAAACAAACACAGTCTGCAGGTAAAGTCATCACAACCCTTTTTTGAGATCGGAATGAGGTATTGCTGGACGACTTTATGCCCAGTGGGACCACAATTAAAGCTGACAGGTACTGTGAGACTCTGAAAAAACTCAAACTGGCAGTTTAGAACCGGAGAAGAGGAATGTTGAGCAAGGGCGTGCGCATTCTCCATGACAACGCTCGGCAAACCGTTGCTCTCTTGCAACAGTTTCACTGGAACATAATCACCCACCCACCCTATAGTCCTGACTTGGCGCCCAGTGACTATCACCTGTTCCCTAAGTTAAAAGAACATTTGGCTGGAAAGCGCTTCAGCTCCGATGACAAGGTGAAAGAAGAGGTTCGTGACTTTCTGTACAGCATGGCGGCGAACTGCTATGATAGGGACATACAAAAACTGCCACAGCGTCTACAAAAATGCATTGAAAGAAATGGTGATTATGTCGAAAAATAGGTAAATGTTCAAGCTGTAAACTGATGTAAACCGTTGTAGAAATAAACAGGTCCATGTACTTATAAAAAAAAAATAGGAGACCTTGGTTTTGGGATTACCCTCGTATAATGCTATAAGAGGTGAATTTGTGACCGCTACGGTCGAATCCTGCCTGGGGCATGGATGTGTGTGATGTCCTTAGGTTAGTTAGGTTTAAGTAGTTCTAAGTTCTAGGGGACTGATGACCTCAGATGTTAAGTCCGATAGTGCTGAGAGCCATTTGAACCATTTTTCTTTGAACCATTTTTTTAAACAACAAAAAACGGTCTATAAAGGTCTTCCAGAAGCCATCCATTTTTTGTCTACGAAACAAAAACAATTATAAGATACCGTAGAAAAGTTAGAAAATAACATTGTTGCTTATAGAACAGCAGGGGGGTAAGGTACAGAAACAATACGGTAATCAGTGCTAGCAGACTGTTGATGGCTTTTTGCAATGACATTCATTGATGGATGTAGATATTAATAGCAAATTACATTTAGAATGAGCACATATGGTAAATGAATCACTCAGAGTCACAATGTCTGAACGGGGTAATCCTGGTGAATGAATATACTTAGGATTAATATAAGTAAAACCTTCTTTAAACAAAGATTTGCCAGATTGACGTGATCAAGTTACAATGGAAATCATAACTGTGCATCAGGCATTACATGATCTTAGAAGAATAGTTTAAGGTACCGCGCCAACTGTTAATACAACATGTGGTACCGCGCGGGGTAGCCGAGCGGTCTAGGGCGTCTTGTCACTGTCCGCGCGGCTCCCCCCGTCGTAAGTTCGAGTCCTCCCTCGGGTATGGGTGTGTGTGTGTGTCGTCCTTAGCGTAAGTTAGTTCAAGTTACATTAAGTAGTGTGTAAGTTTAGGGATCGATGACCTCAGCAGTTTGGGCCCATAAGACCTTAACACAAGTTTCCAATTTTTTTTCCAACATGTGATAGTTGAAGCAGGCCTGCTGCACATCCCGCAGTATGTGGTAACAAAATGAATTTCGCTGATTTACCGCTGAGCTACTGTATGCACCTTACGGGGAGGAATTGTAACTTCATTATCTTGTGACCTCATCTTGCGAAAGTTTAATTAGGCACGAACTATTCGAAGTCTATATGCCAAAATGGCGTGGCCAAGTTACAGTGTAGAATCACACCTCATAATGGCTGAGTGGCTACCGCAAAACAGTAGACTTCTTCGTCGCAGCACGGCGGAGAGAGACCATAGATGTCTTTACTTTAAAGATGATCACAAATGCCCGGACTAAACTTAGAATTCTCAGCCATTGCTATCCTCTGAAACTGAGTTCCCGCAGTACACACCAGAGACAAAGAAAGATATCTCCGCTTTAAGGCTGATCACAGATACAGGGGCTAAACTCAGAATTCTGAGCCACTACTACAGTCATTCTCTACAGCTGAGTACCAGCAGAGTCAAAAGCACGAGCCGTGATGGGGGAACTGCAAAATTATTTGCTTCCTGTCAAAGTTTTATTTTTCTGATCTAATTCATTGCCAGCTAACTGCACTCACCATGCACGTAGGCGTATGAATAGCTTCTTTTTCGTACTTTTCTGGGTCTGTTCTTGTCTGTTAACTTAGTCAGCAATCACTGAGGATTTTTGTGGACTCAGTTTTCGTATCATGCAATCTCAGACCCACACAGCTGTGCCAAGAACTTTCGTACATATTTCTACATTCTTGTGCTCTTTTGTAGTCACTAACATAGTTTATTCAGGGGCTAGGAACACTTTAATCACCTATCACTAAATCAGATGGTTACACGGACGTTTAGTTTCATTTACTAGCTGGAAAGCCTTATCATTATTTCTATGTGAGTGTGGTACCCATATTTCATGTTCAGTTGAATCACCGCTGTATAACTGATGTAGTCAGTTATCGGTTACGCGACTTTCATTTCCCGTGATCTCAAGAGGAGCGATCGGTTCACTCTATAGGTCACGATGTTATGATCTCTTAGCATCTCAGAAGTATGCGAAATGCTCAATTGATACCTCACATAGCAGTTTGCAGAACCTTGCTTTCGATATTGCGAATACTGCCAATTTTCTGGTGCACTGTCGTCCATAGTTTGAATAATTTAACCATTAATTATTTACTGAGGCCATAAAAGTTAGTGCAGCCACCTTATCTGTAACAACTGCAAGTATCTGAAGCAGTATTAAGTTGCAAGCGTTGCGCTATTCTCTGTTTCTCTTACAGCAAAAAGGGGAAGGTAAGTATGGTCAGTCTTTGTCCTGAGTCCCAATGTTGAACTTCTGAGTGATTGATTTATTTGTGTTTGTACTTGCAGTAGGCTTTTATTTTAGTTCCTTGTGTGCGTGAGGTAGAAATTTCGTAGTAGGCGAGAAGTATGTTGTTAGTTTCCGCATCCGGACATGTCGAATTCAACCCATGATCGTGTACGCAGTTTGACGAGATCAGTCACCATAGATAGTGAGTTGAATATATGTCCAGCAAGACCATTTGCAAGAGATGGAACCTAGGGAACCCGTAACTATAATTTGCATCGATCAGTTGTAAGAGACAATAAACCGAGTAATATGCAGGATAGTTAGGGCCAGTGCGAAGCTGAGTCTAGCTGAGTCTTTGTGTCAGAAACATAGAACATGTGACAATGACACAGACAATGGAAAACTCAGTAGCTGCTGGGAGCGAGGACGTAAGAAAGTATGTTACAAATCGTGTGCTGTATTGTATGCTATACGTCAGATGATTGATGATTCTCAACATTTTTTGTTGTTCTTATATTGACTGCCAAGAAATACTTCTGTTTTTTTCGTTGCTCACCAGAGTAATTTTCTTGATTAATTGACAACACGTAATGTACAATTCTGAATGTAATGGAGATGAGTCCCGCGAGATAACAATTTAAGACTGTGAGTTCATTTTTCTGAAGTACCTTTTCTTTCTTCTGTATCAGCAGTAAGACATGGTTAAAGCAGCTGGAGAAAAAGTTGAAATAAAATGGTTTTAATGAATGAATAGATACTTATTTTGACTTGCTTCACCACATGGACGTATTATAATTTTCGGAGACGAAGTTTGATATCACGGAGAAAATAACTGTAAATAAAAGGAGACCGTTATTTAACGACGACTGTAGGTGTTCACAAGACGTTTTGGCGGTAAAGTACAATGAAAACTGTCCACATGTCTGCTACTTCTTGCACGTTTATCTTTCACAAAAGGAAATACAATATCTGTAGCGAACACCTAGGAAACTTCCCAACAATCATCAACTGTGGTGTTCTTCGGACGTGAAAAAATAACAAAAATTTAACTTACTTTATTCCAGTCTATCACGCCCGTATAAAAACACTACAGCTCTAACACCTCCAGTTCAGGCACTGTTCGATCTCCAGGCCTTTCAATATGAACGGATAATAAGCGAGAACTGGAATAAAACAACGAAAGAGACAATAAAAACGACAAATGTTACGAAAAGATCAAAGACAATTTCGCAACACTATCATTGTTAAGTAAATAATAGGAAGAGGAGAACGACTTACGTTACAAGCAAAAAGACAAGAAACCGACGATTGCCACAGAAGGATAGAAGATAATTACGTAAAACTAAACGGTAAGTGCGACCAATAGGCGAAGGAAGTAAACGTACATTTAAAAGAAGAGAAGGAAAAGTTTTCGAAGCTAGAAGAGAAGCTGGCGCATCATGTGAATGAGCTCAATGAAACTGTCGTCGAAGTGGATAAGAAAATCGAGGACAAATTAAAAATATCAAATTCAATAAGAAAGGCACAACACATGAACTGAGTAAGGATGTAGAGATGCTCAAAGATGGGAATGCGGAGTCACTGGTAAAGAAACGAATGTTAAGGAATAAGCAATTGCAAAGTGAAATGAGTCTGGATGAGAGCGTGCCAGTTAACTTAAAAAATCGAAAAGAAATCAAAGCATGATTTTAGTTCAAGGAAATTTATGCAGACATTAACCGCAGAAGTGTTGGTCGAGATGTTTAAGGAAAAGACAGGAATCATCAAATAGCACTAGAAAAAGCGAAACGGACATGAGCGAAGAGGAAAGGAGGCAGCAGGAAGAAGAATTGCGTCAGCTGACTGACAGACGCTACTATATATGTGGCCAAATGGAGCACTCGTCTGTGCTCCTAGAGGCAGCCATATTAGCAGGTGCGGGGTACCAACGAGTCGAGGAAGATGAACTAAGGAAGCACATAGTCTGGGTATAAAAACATTCACTAATCCTCGATCATTCGAATATTCTTCACCCAAAGATTTGAATTTGGCAATTCCAAGATGGAAAATTTAGGTCATAGTCTGCTAGTTAAAATAAATTTTAATTGCACATTTCTCAGAGAAATAACAGCAACCACAATGCAAGTAACTTCAACCAAATGCCGGAAATATGAAGAATTCAAACAGGCACTGCTACATGAGCATTGGGCCCAAGACGCACAAGAACAGATAAAGTTAGGAAACTTAGTGATGAAGCTAAATGTCAAATCACAGTATCGAGACCCAATGCAATATTTCAGTGAGACGATGAGGAGTAACCAGTCTCTGTACGTGCCATACATGCAGGACAAATTATTATAAATCTGCCAAACAAACTTACCTATCCAGATGCAGAGAGAATCACACTTGGGGGCTATTTCATCCATGGCATCAGTGCATTCCAATATTGTTTGGATGATACTGGGTAAAATCACAGAATAAAAGCTAGAGAGCCTGTACACTTTGTACAAACTCACTTTAGGCGGAACATTATGCCCCACAAAATTCAAAGTGACAAGTGAGATACGCCCCAAATCACAGAAATAATTCATGTGGATCATGGTACAACCATACCAACCGGATGACTGACGCAATCACGGAGGAAGAAGTGGAGAGAAGGTGTGTAAATTGTAGTACGAGGTGCATTCAAGTTCTAAGGCCTCCGACGTTTTTTCTAATTAACTAATCACCCGAAATCGATGAAACTGGCGTTACTTCTCGACGTAATCGCCCCGCAGACGTAAACATTTTTCACAACGCTGATGCCATGATTCCATGGCAGCGGCGAAGGCTTCTTTAGGAGTCTGTTTTGACCACTGGAAAATCGCTGAGGCAATAGCAGCACAGCTGGTGAATGTGCGGCCACGGAGAGTGTCTTTCATTGTTGGAAAAAGCCAAAAGTCACTAGGAGACAGGTCAGGTGAGTAGGGAGCATGAGGAATCACTTCAAAGTTGTTATCACGAAGAAACTGTTGCGTAACGTTAGCTCGATGTGCGGGTGCGTTGTCTTGGTGAAACAGCACACGCGCAGCCCTTCCCAGACGTTTTTGTTGCAGTGCAGGAAGGAATTTGTTCTTCAAAACATTTTCTTAGGGTGCACCTGATATCGTAGAGCCCTTTGGAACGCAATGGGTAAGGATTACGCCCTCGCTGTCCCAGAACATGGACACCATTATTTTTTCAGCACTGGCGGTTACCCGAAATTTTTTTGGTGGCTGTGAATTTGTGTGCTTCCATTGAGCTGACTGGCGCTTTGTTTCTGGATTGAAAAATGGCATCCACGTCTCATCCATTGTCACAACCGACGAAAAGAAAGTCCCATTCATTCTGTCGTTGCGCGTCAACATTGCTTGGCAACATGCCACACGGGCAGCCATGTGGTCGTCCGTCAGCATTCGTGGCACCCACCTGGATGACACTTTTCACATTTTCAGGTCGTCATGCAGGATTGTGTGCACAGAACCCACAGAAATGCCAACTCTGGAGGCGATCTGTTCAACAGTAACTCGGCGATCCACCAAAACAATTCTCTCCACAGTCTCGATCATGTCATCAGACCGGCTTGTGCGAACCCGAGGTTGTTTCGGTTTGTTGTCACACGATGTTCTGCCTTCATTAAACTGTCGTACCCACGAACACACTTTCGACACATCCATAACTCCATCACCCCATGTCTCCTTCAACTGTCGATGAATTTCAATTGGTTTCACACCACGCAAATTCAGAAAACGAATGATTGCACGCTGTTCAAGTAAGGAAAATGTCGCCATTTTAAGTATTTAAAACAGTTCTCATTCTCGCCGCTGTCGTCAAAATTCCATCTACCATACGGTGCTGCCATCTGTGGGACATATTGACAATGAACGCGGCCTCATTTTAAAACAATGCGCATGTTTCTATCTCTTTCCAGTCCGGAGAAAAAAAAATTGGAGGCCTTAGAACTTGAATGCACCTCGTAGTAAGTAGTTCTGGCCAACGAAGGAATCAAGGCAGTGATGATGGAAATAGGAATAAAAGCAAAACTGGCTAACAGTTAAGGCTCCTACCTCACCAGTTGAAGGCATATCGCAGTACAGAAATTTACTTGTCACTTGTGCCATATTAAAAGGGTACTTACCAGAAGGTGTCACTAAATTCGTCAACCAAATGGAGGATACTGCATGTCCCATAATTAATATGTCATGGTCAAATACTTGTCATGGATAGAAAAAGTAGATCTTTTTTAGGTTAAATCCAGACAACAGGTTCCCCTGGCTAAAATCTACAGCAGTTTATAAGATACTGAAATCACAATACAGATTTCAACACTTCAAATATCATAATACCAGGAAAATGAAACAAAGAAATACAAAGAGTAACATGGGGCATTTCACAGACTTAACAGTCCTCCATCAAAACATGCAAACATTAAAAAATAAAATACAGCTATTAGAAGTTGAGCTTCGATCGGTACAGTAGTTTGTGTTACTGAACACTAGTGTAGAGACACATAAATCCAACATGTGGTATTTTCAATGCATGAAAGGGCAAACTCTTACTGCAGAACTGCTTCAAGGGATGGAGGATCATGCATTTATACCAGAAAAGAAACACAGTTTAATTCAAGATATGATCTCAGTACAGTAAGTGAAGACAAACACTTTGAAATATCAGCTATTGAATTAACAGGGCTTAATATCACCAAGAAATTAATCATTTTGCATGTGTATAGATCTCCAAAGGGTAATGTAGACACTTTTTTCAATGAATTAACAGAAGTTCTAGATAAAGTCTCAAGTACAAAATTCAACATAAATCTGTATTGGGACTTTAACATATACATTAATATCATAAATGAATCCAGAAGCACCCTCATAAATATCCTTCAAAATTCTGGCATGCCCCTACTGAGAAATAGTGCAACAAGGGTTACTACAATGACTGTATCAGTAATTTTCCATGTGGCCACAAATATGGACAGGAAAAAATGTGATGGAGGTGTAAAAGATCTCAGACTATCAGATCGTCTCTGTCAAATAACATTAGTAAAATCAGGCATCGAATCATTCCCTAAACTACAAGCCTACAAACGACAACCATCAGGAATCAAAATAAAAGATTTTTCAAGAGAAGTAGCAAAACAAACCTGGGTGGGGTGTATAAGGAAACCAATGTGAATATGAAATTTCCTATATTCTCCATGTTATTTAAATTGAACTTTCAAAAGACATTTCCAAAAATATGCATGTCTGTATCAACATCCCACAAAAACAGATGGATAACAGTACATATTTAGAAGTCCTCCAAAACACTTAAATACCTCAGTTCCATGAAAAAGAGTTGCAATGATCCTGAATTCTTAAATTTACATCACAGATACAAAAAGATCTATAGGAAGGTGCTGATTGCTGCAAAAAGTCATTTAGCGACAAATAATATATAATGCAGAGAATAAAAGCAAGGCAGTCTGAGATTTTATAAAAAAGGAAATGAGGAGAGGCGAAAAAACGCAGAATAACATACTGCTAAGGGAGGGGGATAAGGCAATAAATGATCCGCAACGCTTAGCAAACTATGTAAACGAGCATTTTTCAATTATTGCTGAGAGGTTACAGCAAAAATTCCCCAAAACAAATACAACACCTGTAAATAATGTTGAACTAAATACAGTGATGTTACTTCCAAACAGAGAGAATGAAGTCAATAAAACTGTTAAAACTAAAAACTAAAATGTCAGTCAGCTTAGATGAAGTTCCAATGTGTGCACTGAAACAATTCTTAGAGATTATACAAGGGCCCTAACTAATACTATAAATGAATCTTTCACATCAGGGACATTTCCAGAGCAGTTAAAACAAGCAAGAGTTGTACCTCTGCTTAAGAAAGGTATGCAGTTGACATAGAAAATTACTGGTTCATTTCCCTGTTGTCACCATTTTCAAAAATAACAGATGCAATTATGAAAGACAAATTAATGAATTACCTGAATAAATAAATCTTTTGAGCGAATCACAGTTTGGTTTCTGAAGTGGCAAAAATACAGAGTCAGCCATTGTAGAATTCAAAAAAGCTGTACTTGATGCTCCTGATAAAGATGAGTGTGTCACATGCATTTTTTTGGATCTTTCTAAAGCCTTTGATACAGTCGACCACAGGATTCTAGTAAATAAATTAGAAGCATTAGGAATAAGAGGAGTAGCTAATGACTGGTTTCGATCATACCTAGCAGATAGGGTACAAAGAGTAGAGATAACACATACCTGAAATAGATCAAACATTTAGAAAAACACTAATCAGAACCAAAATACATTAATATAGGGGTTCCACAAGGTAGCATATTAGGACAAATACTATTTCTGATATACATCAATGACTTTCCCAGTAGTGCTACTCATGGTGAAAAAATTCTCTTTGCTGATGACAGCAATATTATAGTCTCTGAGAAAACAAGAGAAATCCTTGCAGAGAAAGCAAATGAAACTCTCTAGAAATCTTACAATTGGTCAATAAGCAATAAAATGACACTGAACATAAAGAAAACTAATGCCATGACTTTCAGTTTGAAGATGGAAGATGACAATGTTAAATTAAATGTACATGGCACCTCCATAGACTGTGTGACAAATGCAAAATTTCTAGGAATGAATACTGATTATCAGTTGAAGTGGTGTGAACACACAAAAGTACTTGTAAACAGAATGTCATCAGCATGTTACACCCTATCATCAGTGTGTAACATTTAGTGTCTTTTAGTGACATACTATTGATATGTACACTCAATTCTTAGCTATGGCATTCTGTTTTGGGGAACAAATGCACAAAATATGAACACAATTTTCAAATTTCAGAAAAGAGCCATGAGAATAATAACCAAAAATAGTAGTCGAGCTCATTGCAAAGATCTGTTCAAAACACTGGAGATTTGAAATGCTCAATGTGAATACATTTACCAGTCAGTTCTACACATAAAAAATAACATTGTAAATTGCTGCACAAACAGCTCTGTCCATGACCATGGAACAAGAATTAGGCTCAACTTACATTTACCAAGAACAAATAAACGTAAAACTCAAAAAAGTATTTTCTAGCAGGGAATAAAATTGTACCATAAATTACCAAAAGAGATTAAAGAAGTTACAATGATACACTTATTTAAAAAGGTATCTAAAAAGTACCTGTTATTCAAAACATTATATACATTGAAGGATTACTTAGATAAAACAGAGTAGGAGTTTGGTAAAAAAAATGTTGTACAAGTAAATAATAAGAATGATAACAATGATTATAAAACATCCAACATTCCACATAACACCTTCGCACTATGGTTTTTCCTTCTTTTTTCTTTTTCTAGAAATACTTACCCCAAGCTATACATAGCACAATACTAACACCTCTTCCTGTTTCTGAGCTCAATATCTCACTCATTATAGAGGGGTGCTGACTCAGTGTTTCAGAATACCAAATTGGAAGTTGCGGTACAGAAAATGGCCCAGAGATCACCAGTGTGTGTGTAGTGTGTGCAATGACTGATAGTGAGATATGGGTGAACAGTGTGGCATTACATTATTTAATAAGTTATTTGTAAAAAGTATTGCATACCAGGAGTAAATCTAATAATTGTCTCTGACTAGAAGTATGTAAAAGTATGTGTTAATGAATTAGCGTATTTTAAAATGGTCCATACTTCTAAACACTTTGATATGTCCTATACTCTTGTAAAAAGAGATCTACATATGATTATAGCTTCTACTACTACTACTACTACTATTAATAGGAAGATAGGTGACGTGACAGTGCCAAGCATTGTAAATTCAGGCAGTCAGGTAATCGGTCCTGGACAAAGAAGTTTAGAGCTGTGCAATAAGGAAGAGCAGTGGCTGATGTTCAGAATGCAAGGGATGAAAGTGTGTAGTGCAGTACAAGGAAAATGCGCAGAAGTCTGTAACGTCCCCCTTCCCTTCTATCGTCAATGTTAGAAATATATGACCATGTAAACATGTGCCTAAACAATTGCTATAAAATTTTGAAAAGGCTATCGTTCCCTAGATTCAATATAAAGTCGATAAATGAGGGAGAGGTTAACAGCAAGATGGCTTCTATGACAACTTATTCCACCTACTTAATTACTGTAAAATTTAATATGGTTATTCGAAAGGTTTGTGCTATCATTCACGTACTGTGCCAACGAGAAGGGGTACGACGTGGATCTGAACAGAATAATAAGAGTTACCGAAATAATTATAGCTAAAAGAAATACGGTCGCCAGCCCAATTGGGCAAAATTTCTGTTCGGTAGGTGAATTAATGAGCCGAACAGTCAATGTCAAGAATTACTCGAACACGCGCGGCAACAGAGAGCTGCACGCACGTTAGCAAAAACAATTGAAACATTTACGTAATAAAGCGAGAAAGAAAATAGTTTGCACTCGAAATATCAACTAATAGAGCTGAAATTTTGAAAACATACAAGATGACACTTAGATTAAAGGTTACTTACTGTTGTAAGTGACAATGGCGCTACCTCACAATAACGTCTACTATTTTCATATGAATTTTGGAAAATGGCAAAAAATAACTAAGAGAAACACTATTGACTTCTGAACAGGGAAGTAGAAATTGATAATTACTGTATCAAAGGTAATTATTATACTTCAGCACGACTGCAAGTCAAAATGTGAACCAGAACTTTAGTAACAACAAATTAGAATAATGACTGATATTTGCACTCACTCATTAATTCTCGTTAGCGCTTTTGTTCATAGCGCCAGGAATCATTTTAATTTGATTAGTTGATTTACTATTTGCAACAATTAGATCGCCTCAGATTAAAGTTCAAATTTAAAGTTAGTGTGACTAAAATTACTGAATGCTTTAAGCTCAAATCTTTAAGTTAACTGAATCATTTAGCTCATAAGCAAAATTAACTGGCACTGCAATTTTCATTTTTCATAAACGGTAAACGGTACTCGGATTATTGTAACAATGGGACAGAACAGGAACCTACTTGTTGAATGATTTTAGGAGAATCACGGGTAAACAGTTTTGGTTAAACTATGGTAATTATTCACTCACAAAACACCACAAAGCTGAGTGACGCCGTTACAAAACTAGTTGTCAATGAGCTGTGATGCAGCAATCTTACTTCAGTCCATTCTCGCCGTGACGAAGTTGCTGACGACGATACTGCTGCTGGCCTCCTTCCATGATAATTAGCGAGCACGGGAGTTATTGGCAATGATATTGGCGTGGCCGGTTCTTGATGTTGCTGCAGCCAATAATTCCACCGCCCACGCTCATCACTTGCCACGTGCCGCTAAACAATCACTCCTCCAGTACAGTGCACGTCATCCATGCGTCCGCACTTCACCCAGTCTCAAACCAGAGTTTTCTCTCTGTGTAGCGCACGCTCTGACGTAACATCCTCCCACGTCCAGAGACGCAGCTACTCCAAAGATACTTATTCGTTGACAAAAACCTAACGTTTCCGTAACATTCCCTCAGCGATTACTCAGCGATATTTACATAATATACATAACTGATTATACAGCAAAAGAAACAAATTAATTCATACATCGTGTACATATAAATTTATAGAAAGATAAAAGCAAGTATAAATACAATAATAAATGGTCAAAGGGCACATCGGTATGAAAGTGTTACAAGTCAAGGAGCAGATCACATTCGATTTTGAGTATCAGTCACACACAATCAGTGCTAACTTCTTAATTATATGAAACTCGACTGTGAAGGCGATTCTGGGAGTCAACTTACTCAAGTTTTACTGAGTAGTTCTGTAAATGAAGCAAAGAATACATTTGTATGTCTGGATGATAAAGAAATTAAATTAACTTTGAGGGACAATTTACACAGTTTGGCACTTTCATATGCCAGGAACTGTATGCACTGGTGAAGGAAGAACGCTATCAGAAAGCGAGAACAGGTATTAATGATGTAATTGTGGAAGAGTTAGGCCAAAAAGACGGAAGCAGTAATGAAGCTGATTCATCAGAAAGTCTGACAACAGAGGTAAGACAGAAGTAGTGATACAAGAAGAGATATTGGGTCTGAACGAGTTTGTAAAGATGGTGTTGATTTGGTCCAGCGACTCTGGACTTAAGAAGACAAATCACTGATACATAGGAAGAAATACGTTCGAAGAAGCTGGCAAAACATGCGACGTATTTCTACATATGAGAAAATGGATACAATATTAGGTTTATCGGAAGAAGAAGATGATGATTCAAACGGAGGTGAGTATGAATGTCTAACCTCCTCCTTCCTAATCGCACTACTGGATTGCGATATGATTCATCGCGATAGCATATGCCTAGTGAAATTTTACAGTCATTAAGGCCATCGTTGTCGAAGGAAAAGAATACCGGTTAGTAGGAAGGAAGTGTAGAACAGACCCTTCTGAAGGAAGAATCTATTCTAAAACTAATCAAAATACTAATAATAATTTTGAAATGGGTGGAATATAGCACAATCGCTTATGAACCACACAGGGGTGGGAGTGGGGAGGGTTCCACGTAATTTTTTAATACAAAAATACTGATAATATAAAAAATACTAATTGGCAAAAAAGAGATAATTAAACTGTTGCCAGCCCACCAGGGCAATGAATGTCCAGAATCTTATAAAAGAAATTTAAGCAAATAAACACTGGCGTGTCAACAGCTTAAATTTGCACAGCCTACGAGAAAATAAATGAATCAGAAAGCAGTGAGTTCGCAGTTACTTATTCTGCAGTACTAAATTTTGGAAGTAAAGCTGCACAAAGTTACTGACTAAAACTATTTTGGGTGGAAAATGACTTTCAGTAACCTCAGTGTAACGTAATGCAAAATTTAGAAAAAAGGTAAGCAATTCTTTTTGGTTATTGAAAGACTGAATTAAATTTACTTTAAGCAAATGAGCTACAGATTTTTTCTTTTAATAAAACAACAATAAAATACGTACCAAGCCGGTAGAAGTCACTCGCTAAGCTAAGTACAGAATAAATGAAACTGGACACTCTTAATTTGTGCTGTATCTTTAGTTATTAGTCTTGCTAATGAAAATTTATGTTACTTTAATTGAATGAAGTTAACACCCAAAACTGCAAATTAGTTAAGTCTCTGTTATGCAGTACAAGAACGAACATTTACTGAGGCAGAAAAAAAAGTGGCACTTAATAGTTAATTAATTTTCATATTTTTACGACACTCGCTGATTGCATGGAAAGGAAAGGGACCCTGCTTGGTAATAATGTTTGAGGACAATGACAACAGAGGTGCCCTACAAGTTTTAACTGTTGCAGGTTATTATTCGGGTTAGTCATGCTTTGGGAAAGATATGCCATTAGGTAATCGCTCTACAATATTAGCTATATTTTGTCACTTAACCATCTTACGATGTTGCAGCTGTGCGGACGACGAAGAATGGAGCTGACGACAATGCTGAAATGCCGCTGGTACTGCTGCTGGGTGAGAACCATGAGTCGTCTCCAGAGCCACTGATAATTATGGCAGTAGTTAGAACTGCAGCTTTCTCTGCTTGTCTACTCCTACCATGCTCCCAGTACTCCCGGGTTCACTAATTAGTTGCGCCTAGATTGGCGAGAGCTCAGCTGCACACCGTGTCTGCGGAAGCGCCCAACAAACACTTCTGCACTGTTTCATGACTCAAGCTGCTATGCTGGCAGCGCGAGACAGGCTATCCATACGCAAACAACGACACAGCTACTGCCATTTCGTCGTTGCCATCGATACGTTAAAATTAAAGTTACCTTGGTATTACCCAGCAGTTTACAATATTTGTACTATAATTACCGTATGTTATAATAATGGCATCCGTCCATCCTTGAGGGATGGTGGTGTAGCATGCTTGGTTCAGAGTCTGCAGCATCTGCTGTGGCTAAAAAGTCCCACTCGAGAGTGGCAGTCCCTACTGCAGTTTGGACATGTGAAATCTGAGGGACTTCGAACAGAAGCCGCTCTGTCTCTTCGCTTTGTCCTCTTCCTGATTTGTTCCTGTGTGCGTTCGTCCTCTGAGAGCTTGACGCCGTTGCGCACAGTTACTCGCCACTTGACACGGTCATCTGCAATGCTTTCCCAGCGACTTGGATTGATTCTGGTCTTGGTCAGGTCTCTCTTGCAGACATCCTAGAAACGAAGAAGCGGTCGTCCCACTGGCCTCACACCTTCCTGAAGTTCGCCGTACAGCAGCTGTTTCGGTATCCGCTCAGGATCCATGCGCCTGACATGTCCCAACCATCTTAGACGTCGATGGCTCAGGAGTGCAAAGATGCTGGTTGTGCTTGCACGACGAAAGACTTCGGTGTTGGGTACTCTATCTCTCCAAGAGATATGAAGGATCTTCCGGAGACAGCGGAGATGGAAGCTGTTGAGTCGAGATTCATGCCTAGAAAGAGTTGTCCATGTCTCACAGCTATAGAGAAGGGTGCTCATAACACAAGCGTTGTAGACTTTTAATTTAGTTTTTGTGGTAAGTAGTCCGTTGTTCCATACTCTGTTTTTCAATCTAGCCATGACAGATGATGCCTTTGCGATTCTGTTAGTAAGTTCAGTGTCCATGGACAAGTTGCTACATATTGTGGATCCCATGTGGGTAAAGTCATCAACTATCTGGAGAGGATTGCCATCAATGCTAATGGATGCAAGGTTGGTAGTGCTCTGCGCCATGATCTTAGTCTTTTGAAAGCTGATGAGTAGACCAAACTTTTCACAGGCGTTTGATAATTTGTTGATTATATACTGCAGCTCATCTTCTGTGTTCGCTACTAGAGCTGCATCGTCCGCATATAACAACTCAACGGATAACGACTGTATTTACTTTGGTCTTGGCCTTGAGGCGAGCAATGTTGAAAAGATTTCCATCAGACCTCGTATGTAGATACACTCCCTCCTCACAGTCTTCAAAGGCAAATCTGAGCAGAAGGGAAAAGAAAATCCCAAACAATGTAGGAGCTAACACACACCCCTGTTTCACACCGCTATTAACAGGGAATGCTTCTGATGTTTTACCGTTGAAGCAAATTGTTGCTTGTGTTTTCTCATGGAAAGAGACAATTATCTGCAGTAGTTTAGGTGGGCATCCAATCTTCTGCAACAGTTTGAAAAGCCCATTTCTGCTCACTAAATCAAACGCTTTAACAAGGTCAATGAAAGCAATATAAAGTGGCCTCTGCTGCTCACGACATTTCTCTTGTAGCTGTCTTAAGGAGAAGATCATATCTACGGTTGATCGGCCGGGCCTGAAGCCACACTGAGATTCTGGGTAGATTCTGGAAGCTAAGATCTGTAATCGCATTAGGATGACTCTTGCATAAGCTTTCCCGGCTACACTTAGTAATGAAATGCCTCGGTAATTGTTACAGTCACTTCTGTTCCCTTTATGTTTATATAGAGTAACTATCCTCGAATTCCGCATACTCATCGGGACATAACCTTCTTCCCAGCTGGTTGTGATAAGTGAATATATATGTTTGAGAAGAACAGACTTGTTATACTTAATAACCTCTGCAGGGATCCCATCTTCATCTGGGGCCTTTCCGTTAGCAAGAGAATCTATTTCTCTACAAAGTTCTTCCATAGTAGGCATTGCATCTAGTTCTTTCATAACTGGCATTTGTTTGATGGCGTCACATGCATCCTTGCTAACTTCATTCTCGACTGCATACAACTTGAGGTAGTGTTCAACCCAGCGTTCCATTTGTTTGCCTTCATCAGTAATCACTTCACCCGTCTTGTACTTCAGAGGAGCTGTTTTTCTGACAGTTGGTCCAATTGCTTTCTTAATACCATCGTACATTGCCTTAGCATTCTCAGAGTCGGCCGCTTTCTGTATACCTACACATAAATTCAGCCAGTAGTCATTTGCGCATCTCCTGGATGTTTGCTGTGCCCTGTTCTTTGCTTTTCGTAGGTCATCTCGTGTTCTTTCATTTGGGTTTCTTTTGTAAGCAAGCAGGGCTTTCCGTTTAGCCTCAGTGACTGGTTCCATTTCTTCCAAATTTTGCTCGTACCAGTCCTTATTTCTTTTTCCTTTTATTCCATAAGCCAATACTCCTGAGTTGTAGATTGCACCCGAGAGTTTTGTCCATTTCTTATCAACATTCCTTTCTGCTTGCACGTTTCCTGGGAAAGCACTTTCAAAATTACTGGCAAAATCCTGCTTTCTTTGTGTGTCATGAACATGATCTGTGTTGATACGGGGATGACCTCTCGGTTTCGCGTGGTAACATTTCTTAGGAGTGAGCCTCAATGTGCACGCCACTAGGGCGTGGTCTGTGTTGCAATCAGCACTATGATAACTTCGTGTCAGTAGCACATTTTTGAGACCAGTACGCCTAGCTATGACTAAGTCAAGTTGATGCCAGTGATGAGAGCGCGGGTGTCTCCAAGACACCTTGTGCTGATCCTTAAGCTGGAAATATGTGTTTGTGATACAGAGTCCATAAAAGCAGCAAACTTCAAGTAGTCTCTGGCCATTTTCATTCATTTTTTCCACCCCATGATGTCCCAGGCAATTCGGCCATATGTCGTTATCTGATCCAACTCTAGCATTAAAGTCCCCTAGAATATACAGTGTCTCGGTGCTAGGTACCTTGGCTATTCTGTCACTGAGTAAGTCATAAAACAGATCCTTCTCTTCCATGCTGGATGATAAGGTAGGAGCGTACACATTTAGGATGTTGACAGTGCCACTTGAGGAGCATATTTTCAAATCAATAATTCGCTCTGTTCCACCGGATGGTGGCACAGTACAGTCCAGGAGGGCGTTTTTAACAGCAAATCCTACGCCATGAAGTCTTGGCTCGTCTTGAGACTTCCCCTGCCAGAAGAATGTGTAATTATCCTCCCTGATAGAGCCCGCATCTGGAAGCCGCGTCTCCTGCAGTCCCGCAATGTCTACATTCAAACGATGGAGCTCTCTGTCATTTACGGCAGTCTTACGGATGAAATCAACCTCTTGGGCATCGTCAATGTACCTTGGACACATTGTCCTAACATTCCAGGTGGCAATACGAAATAGTGATTTCTTTATTATTTCATTTTTGTTGTTGGTAGGTGTACTATATCAACCCGCTTGTCGAAGATTACTTCTAAGCTTCACACACCCCGTGAAGCAGGCGAATAGTGGCGGGACAGCACCTTATTGGCTGGGGGCTGCCCAGCTTGAGGCGGGCGGTAGCTGTCCAATGAGATGCAATGATCTCTCCCACCGTCGGAAGTGGCCCCTGGCACTCGAGTCTTACGCCAATCAGACAGAGCTTATAACCGGTAACTGGCTCTTCCCGTGTTGTGCCGAAGTCCTTGGACGCCGCTGAAGTGTCCTATGTTTTATACAGTCAGAAACAACTACATTATTATATTCAATACACATTAAATATAGTTTCTGTAACAAAGCCTGCAGATGCAAAATTAAAAGTACAGTACGAGTTACCACCGGATATTGATCGGCGAAAATTTTTGGATGATGCAGAAGGTATTTTATCCGCATTTTCGGTGTTACAAGTATCTCAAAGGGGAATGCATGATAAAACCCCAGGAAAAGGAAGACCTTACGGACATAGTAGAAGCACTGAAGAGTGACAGTAAGGATGACCTCAGGGGCAGGGTTTTCATGTTAAGAGATACACATGTACAATACATACTGGAAACGTATATAAATATATATGTTATAATTAGGTTAGTGAGACGAATATCGATGTGTATGGGCGTGTGAATGAAATGTGTGTTTCGTAATTAATTATAAAGGCGCTGTAAGGCAGGTTAAATTCGCTAGAGGTGATAAGGTTCTGTTAAAAAAAGTGAGTTCACAAACTACAAATTTTTTCTATGTGTACTGTGCACGGTACTGAGTAAGAAGAATTATTCACAACAATGTCACAGAAATGGAGAATACTAAGAGCCGCGTATCGAAAAGACAGCAACACATCTCCCACCTCAAATGATTTATAGAACAAATTGAGTATGCAGCCATACAGTGAGTTTGACACTCATGGGTGGAGGCACACTTGAAGAGTACGAAAGGTCATCTAATCCATGTGTGAAATGTTTGGTAAATTAATGTGAGATTTCGGTCATTTTTACCAGTACGCAATGGAACAAAGATGAAATCATTGGATGAACTATTGGATAGATCTACCCAGTCAGAGTGGTTTGCGTGTCGGAGTTTTTATTAAGAGCCAGTAGCAAGATGTCCTGCGTCAGAACTGACAATGACATGGAAGCATCAAGACTTGTTGATTGCCAGTGCGATGTAGCACAGTGGCAGTATTTTTTTTTTTTTTTTTTAAGAAAGTCATTAGCAGGAAGCACTGAACCATTGAGAGAGTTAGAGTACAGACACGCCACTTCAGATGCAGGTGCATGGGCGCAATTAACTGAAGGTGCACGCTTTCTTTAGTGTTCTTAGTATACTGTTCAAAGGGAATAAATTTTTTTCTCTGGGACAAAAACCATATCTGTAATCATGTGTCATGGAATAAAAATGCTACCGCCTAGAGAAGAAAAGAATACGTGAGGAAACTTTGGAATTTGGAAATTTGTGGTAAGTTCCTATGGGTCCAAACTGCTGAGGTCATCGGTCCCTAGGCTTACACAGTACTTAATCTAACTTAAAATAACTTACGCTAAAGACAACGCACACTCCCGAGCCCGAGGGAGGACTGGGACCTCCGACGGGAGGAGCCGCGCGAACCGTGGAAAGGTGCCGTAAACCTCACGGCTACCCCGCCCGGCTGCGTGAGGAATAGTGTAATTTAAAGGGAAGGAAAAGTACTGTTGCGAGTTCACCAATACATAGGTAGATATACGAAAGGTATTGCTTTTGGGCTGAGGATCATTATAGAGTGTTTTGTAGTCATTTGCCTTAACTACCATGTGTTATGTATGCTTATGTTGTATGTTTCAGAATAACTGTCCATCACCTACGGTATTAATCATAGATTCTGAATTCCAGGAACAAAAGAGACGAAAGTAGGTACAAGAATGAGGAGTCACCACTAAGGAAGGAAATACGCAAACACGTAAGCCGTGAGTGCTTTAGTTAGACTAATAATGCGTCAATACGCAGTTATGCACGAAAAAGTTAATAGAGAGAACTTAGCTTCATCTGTAAAGAAACCTCAGGGGTGAAAGATATTTGTATGCAGTAAACATTATCTGCATGACTTGTACACATATGTATAGCAGGCACATCACCAAGCTACTGTATTCATTAGTATACACCACTCTGCTTATAGGTTTCAGTCAGATAGAGACTGTTAACTTTTTCAGTTGTTCAAAGAACCAACAGCTCATATAGTAAGTTAAATGTTGAAATCATCAGCCAGTTTCCTTCAACATTTTTATTGAGTGATGAATCATATTGTTATGGTTGTTATCCAAAGTTTACTTCTTATATTTGTTGTGTGCAACCGTGTAACACTGTTTAAGGACAAACATGAAACAGCTAACGGAGCTTGAACAAGATGACGGCACAGATGACCGCATAGCCAGCAGCTGGAAGATGCCTTCCTCAGCACACCCTAGCAGTGAGCATGGGAAGCAGGGGTCTGGCTGAACTTCAATCAGGGCGCGCTGCTAATAGCCAATAGTTGATCCACTTTTCTCAAGGTCATCCATCCTTGGTAGCACTCGACAGGCGGCCTGGTTTTTGGTCGAATTCACGGAACCACCTCTGGGGATCACAACTGCACAATGCGCACTGGAATCTACTATGGTGACAAGCAGTCGATTGCTAAACCTCCATGAAAGCAGATCCTTCTTGGAGCATCCACACTAACAGCTGATGAAAAGGTCAAGAGATAATGCTTGAGATGTCAAACTACTTGCTGCCACAGTAGTAAACACCAGACAGGCTTTCAGTCAATCTGGGACACTAGCAACCCTGCGTAGGGTCTGCACCAACCCATAATACAATTCATCATTGTGTTGCCCACACAGCCCGCATCTCGTGGTCGTGCGGTAGCGTTCTCGCTTCCCACGCCCGGGTTCCCGGGTTCGATTCCCGGCGGGGTCAGGGATTTTCTCTGCCTTGTGATGGCTGGGTGTTGTGTGCTGTCCTTAGGTTAGTTAGGTTTAAGTAGTTCTAAGTTCTAGGGGACTGATGACCATAGATGTTAAGTCCCATAGTGCTCAGAGCCATTTTGTTGCCCACACAAGGAGACGCCACATTAATAAACAACAAATATCAAGCGTAACACTTGAATATTTAGATTGGTGTACACGCAATAAGAGCTGTAAGTGACATATGTGTGAGTGCATCCCTGTACTAGACCTTAACAAGTGTACTACATTTGGTTCTGTGTCAGGATGAACATTGCTAGGCGCCTCATCACGGAATCAGTTCTTATCACCATATCACAGAGGCTATCCACGTTGCCTCACTACTGCAATTTGGCCACTGGTTGTCTATCAGTTCCTGTAGTCATGAGCGATACAATGACAGACATTGGGAGAAGTGGAGATAAGATTAATCCAGTTGTTTATTACAATTAGGCTATGCATATGAACAATGATATTACGTAGCCCTTTGACTAAAATATAGATTTGCGAATACGAGAGTAAGAATCATGACATACTTCCGCAAAATAAAATGGAAAATTATGAAAACATTAACAATGTCATTATCGTGTCATTTAATAAGCCGAATTTTCAGTCAAGACAACACCTTTGTTGAACATGTTGCGTTGACTCTATAACAGTGCAGTGTGATTTGTGTTTCTGTGATATTTTTCTCTTCAGGGACATTTTTATTTACTTGTGTGAATGTATATGTGAGTCCCTAGGAATGTATTCGCAGCTACTGCCCTATAGACGTCTTAAGAGACGTTTAAAACAAGGTTCGTGTGAACTACCTACTCATTGGAATAATTTTGAGGCACATTCTCAGCGGTGTTATAAGTTGTACAATTCTGTAACCTCAATTCATTGTGTTGTCGCGACAGACGGGGGGGTGGCAACTTGCTTAAGTGAATACCTCAGTCGAATAAGAGGTGATCTGGGATTTCTCAGATCTATCGAGTCTTTAGCACTCGAGTAAACGGAACAAACCTCCAAAAGAGTCTGTCTGAGGTTTATCAGATCTCTATGTTTGGAGACAATACGGAAGGATTCTGGTATCAATCTATGGAGGTAGTAATGAAGGCACAAGTTTCTAAGTTGGTACCTTAGTCTGATTTTATTGCTTCATCCCGAGTTTACACGAACATGTTGAGGACTAAAGACACTTGGTCATAATTTCAGTGAGCGTAGAACATAGATGAGGCTTTATAAATGCTCAAATTATACGAACAAATAGCCTACTGGCCTGTCACTTTGATTAGAATCACGAAAAGGAGACAGTTTCTTATTGCTCTAATCAAACCCTCAGGTTCTGTTACAGGTCACACTGTGTAAATGATAATCAGTAATATGTACAAGTAAGCCATGATAGACTAACAACCCACAGTCCAGAGGTACGTGCAGGCAATAATGCAAGTCCTTAGTGTAAAAGCTGAACTGAATAGATTCTTTCACTCACATAATTCTCTGTTCTCGGCTGACAGACACTCGCCTGCTGGCAGGAGCTCTCTAGCTGTTGGACTGTGCCTCGCTTGTCAAGTGGTGACCCCTTTGCACTGTGTTAGGGCTGTTTGTTTATAGATGGTACTTGACTGTGTCGCATTTTTGCCCGCAATTAGCAATCAGAGAGTTTGAAATTAACGCTTTCTTAATGATCGCGATCTCATATTGGTCTGGCGACTGCTTTAATCACTGCACTTCTCCATCTAGGTTTCCAGGCTTTACTTCTTAAAATTCTTAACGAGATGACATATTTGCTGGCAATTGCTTGGTGATTTAGTCATTACGGTGTGTTTTTATATGTGGAAATAATGGAAAACCGTGTTGGACATGCCAGTGATATGTTTTGTGCAGTTAAAATGTCATACCAACTACAATGTTTTACGAACTTGAGCTTGAATTTTCTCATACAGTGAAACACATGATATTATAGACGATTTTTTTTATGATTTGAAGATCAGTGTTGCATTCTATGAGCATATATGTTCAAATGATACTATATCAATGTACTTAAGTGTTTTCATATGATATATCAATGCACAAGGTAATTATGATAAACGTTCCAGTTGTAAAAAGCTATAAGAAAAGAACTGCTGCTCAGATGGACGTTACATTCGAAGTGAATATTATTGAAGAAATGGAAAACGTTATGAAAACAAAAAACCCTGACGAAAATTTGCCTACTAGACGGCGCTGTTACAACGTAATTGGGTTCAGCTACAAATGACAGGTGAATCGGAATACAACAGCTATGGTGTGAGTGGCACTTTAAACCAACTGTACTATGCACTCTTCGTGAGTTTGGCTTTCAACAGTTGTGGCACTATTATTTAGTAACCCCAGCCACTACGGCAAGGTCGTACCACATTGATGAGTAAAGTCAGTTTTTAATTGTCTGGAGACAAAAAACCGCATAAGAAACAACACTGACATCGGTTTTGAACTGTCCTGAGTTCAAAAACCGCATAAAACGCAACAATAAGTCTATTTTCAATTGTCTTGAAAATGGCGCAAGAGATGTTCAATGTGCTGTCTACAATTCCTGTCTCATGTTGAAATCGAGAAACAGCATGTTCCAATCCAGACTGGAGTACCTCGGGGCCGTTCAGAATGTGTTTTGTAATGCGTGTCTTCTATTTAGATACGTTTGTAATTGGATCTCTAGCATATCATTTTTGAGATAACCCCACAGTCAGAAGTCACGCAGATTATCATCAGGTGATTTGTACAACAAGGCTATAGCGAAATGAAGGCTAATAATTCTAGCATTTCCAAAATTGCTACACAGCAGCTGCTTCAGATGCTGTGGAAAGTGCAGAGGAGCGCAATGTAGCATAAAAGTCCACACTGTTTAACATGTGGAATGACGTTGGTGCCTAAAAGACTCTCATAGCGTTTACCAGCTAAACTATTCCGTCAAACCGCACCATAGAGTAACCTTTTCAGAATGAAGTGGTACCGACTGATGTGCGTGCGGATTTTCTATTGCCCATATGTTGCAATTCTACGTATTGACATGTCCTTTGGGATGGAAATAGGCTTCGTCTGTCAACAGAATGTTCCATGGCCATTTATTGTCCACTTTCATGCGAGCAAGAAATTTTAGAGCAAATATTTGTCTTGCTGGATGGTCACCTTGAAGTATCTTCTGAACAATGGTCATATTGTGTGAAGAAAAATGCAGGATGTTTCGTAGGATTTGAAGTACCATGCTCGCATACATGTCCAGTGTTCGGTTAATTCTCCGTGCACAGCTTGTTTGCACACCACAGCTTGACCCCTCCTGCAACGCTCCCGACGTCGAATAATTGTTTTCCTCCCTCTACCACATTGCACTTCAAAAAACATGTCTTTTCGAATTTCGTAATCATTATCTCCAGGCCCTTGGCAGACATCGGACGAAAGCCTTTTTTCACACGCTTGAGTGCCTTGAAGTTTTTCAGAGCTATTGGCGCAAAGTGACCGTTCTCTACCGGCAGTATGCGATGATCTCTTGAGAGAGTCACGCTGAGCATCTCAGCCGTAAACTAAAGAGCAGCTGTGAACCTAACGTATTTAATTTTGCATAGTCTGCCACTTAGATCGCCACCTGTCGGTAAAATTTTCAGTATTTTTTTCCATAACGTTTCTCGTTTCTTCTATAAAACTCCCTTAAAATTTGACATTATCCTGAGCAACGGTTCGTTTTTTTAGTGTTTGAAACTGGAATGTTACGTAGAAACACCTTTTATTCGTGTGTGGTTTACATGCTATGTCAGTGTATTTATGTGTTTTAAACACAGTACTTTCATTGTGAATGATGTTGGTAGGCATAATATCTACAACTGTGAATGATATGTGACTGTAATATAGTAAGTATGAATGGCTGATAGGTAACTGTTCAACTGACGTTGCATTCGATTTGAGCAACAAGCCATCCATATGTATATGAGGTTCTTAAGGCAATGGCTGTTCTCTGGACTCCAGTAAAAGTAAGTAATAAGTATGAGTGGAATTTTGTGAGCTGTCGCTCCCTTATTTACTTGTAATCCAAATAAAAGTTTGCCCTCACAGCAGCAAATATGAGCATTTGCTTGGAGGGTTGTGGTTACATATGAATGTGGACTTAAAGTTGTGGCCTTGGGAACAATATCCCAAATCCGCACCCTAATCCATATTGCGAAACTCCATAACCCATTTCCCACAAGAACAAAACGGAAAAATAATGCCGAAAACCAAAGTAAAGTTTCTTTGATGTAATTGTGCCACATACAAAACCCAACCAAGACATCGGCATCAGTTTCAAAACCAGGGAAGGGTAATGTTATGAGATAGCTTTTCCGAAGTTGGTCAGTAGCCACATTAGTAAACAACGTTTTAGGTGAGATTAGTCGGTCCATTTAAATTTTTAACACAGCATGAGAATATGCATGCAATTAAATCTAGTACAACTGATTGCAGGTATAAGCAGTAATAATTTCTTTAATTGTTTATGCTGACGTGTCCTTGATTCCCTTTTCTCCAAATAGTGATGACCAGCTGGATAGAAGAGTGGACCAGAGGGGCGAAGTGAGCATGGCAGACAGATTAAATCATTCTCCTGAAAGCCGGGAGGCAGGCAGGACCAGGAACTGAGCATTGTTTATTTCGACAAACACGAAAACACCAACGAGTCCCCTAAGGGGTGCCTGGCTCAGAGAGAGTCCATAAGCTGTTTTAAACCTTCAGAAAACGAGAATAGATAAAATCTGCAGAGTCAGGAGAAAAACATGATGTACTCAGTCTGGGAGTTGGCTGTTGTGGGCTGAAGGAAATCACAGGTTTAGATGTTTAAATTTTGTAAGGAAGGCCACTATTGGTTTACAGTAATTTTTCTGGTAGTTAGGATGAGAACTCACGAGTCCTTTGCTAGGAAGAAACACGAAAACACACATATAGTAGGAGAGAATTTCTGTCTCTTGCTCCTTTGTAAGAGAGTACTGAGTAGGATTGCTTAGCTACAACAGTTTCGTTAGCAGTAGGTAAACTGTTGTCATTGTTATAAACTTTTCATTGGTCATAACCTGAAATATATGCTGTGACTGCCTACCGTGATTCTGGCTCTGTCAGAAGCAGGTAGATTTTTTTCGATGAGAAAAGAAATGGGCTATGACTTAGGGCTTGTAGGAATACAGTTCTTCGTCACAGGGTATCAGAGAGAGAAAAGAGAAGTCATCAGTGTAGAACTGAACACAAATACCGGGACTGAACTTAAAACTGTCAGCCACTATTACAGCCATACTGTGCACCCGACAATCAGCAGAGTGGTAAGCATTAGCCGAGTTTGTATACGTCGTGACAAAGGGCCCGCAAAGTTATATGTTTGAAATCGACCAATTCATTGCCAAATATCAGCACTCAGCATACGCTTAGATGAGAGAAATGGCCGTTTTTCGTACTTTCCTATGTCTTTTCTTTAGTCTGTCAGCTTATTCAGAAACCACAGGGGATTTCCGTGGACACAGTTTTCGTATCAGTCTACATCAAACACACCTAACAGTGCCAAAGCCTTGTGACGTTTTGCAATTATTTGTGATGTTTATTCAGTGACTAGAATCACATAAATGTATCTAGCATAAATCAGATTGTTATAGTGAACTTTAGTTTAATCTAATAGCTTGATGGAAACCCCTATCATGTGAGTTGTAGTGCCCACATTTCATGTTCGATAGGGCCACCAATGTTTAATTCGGATAGGCACTTATACCTAGCGCGACTTTGCGTTTATCGTTTCAGAAAATCTTGTGGGTAGCGATCATTTCACTGTATACGCCATCAGGTTCTGATCTTGTAGCATCTCACGAGGATGACAAATGCTCAACCCATAGATCACATTACTTCCAGGTTCAGTGGTATGAGACAAAACAATGTCATGACGCACTTAATATAACATTCTGAGCAACTTTATGTTACAGGTATAAGGGGCGATCGCGATGCTTCCGTTCGAATGGCACACTGACTCCTTGCCTGCCAGCTAATCAGTGCTTATACATCCGTATCAGGGTGATTCTGAGTTGCATATACGGTGCAGCAACGCCTTCAAACGGAAACTATCTTATCGCCCCTTACAGAAATAACGTTGTTGTTGTTGTGGTCTTCAGTCCTGAGACTGGTTTGATGCAGCTCTCCATGCTACTCTATCCTGTGCAAGCTTTTTCATCTCCCAGTACCTACTGCAACCTACATCCTTCTGAATCTGCTTAGTGTATTGATCTCTTGGTCTCCCTCTACGATTTTTACCCTCCACGCTGCCCTCCAATGCTAAATTAGTGATCCTTTGATGCCTCAAAACATGTCCTACCAACCGATCCCTTCTTCTAGTCAAGTTGTGCCACAAACTTCTCCCCAATCCTATTCAATACCTCCTCATTAGTTACGTGATCTACCCACCTTATCTTCAGCATTCTTCTGTAGCATCACATTTCGAAAGCTTCTATTCTCTTCTTGTCCAAACTGGTTATCGTCCATGTTTCACTTCCATACATGGTTACACTCCATACAAATACTTTCAGAAACAACTTCCTGACACTTAAATCTATACTCGATGTTAACAAATTTCTCTTCTTCAGAAACGATTTCCTTGCCATTGCCAGTCTACATTTTATATCCTCTCTACTTCGACCATCATCAGTTATTTTACTCCCTAAATAGTAAAACTCCTTTACTACTTTAAGTGTCTCATTTCCTAATCTAATCCCCTCAGCATCACCCGATTTAATTTGACTACATTCCATTATCCTCATTTTGCTTTTGTTGATGTTCATCTTATACCCTCCTTTCAAGACACTGTCCATTCCGTTCAACTGCTCTTCCAAGTCCTTTGCTGTCTCTGACAGAATTACAGCCTTTCGCTCCCTGTATTTTACCCCTGCCACCTTCAGAATTTGAAAGAGAGTATTCCAGTTAACATTGTCAAAAGCTTTCTCTAAGTCTACAAATGCTAGGAACGTAGGTTTGCCTTTTCTTAATCTTTCTTCTAAGATAAGTCGTAAGGTTAGTATTGCCTCACGTGTTCCAACATTTCTACGGAATCCAAACTGATCTTCCCCGAGGTCCGCTTCTACTAGTTTTTCCATTCGTCTGTAAAGAATTCGCGTTAGTATTTTGCAGCTGTGACTTATTAAACTGATAGTTCGGTAATTTTCACATCTGTCAACACTTGTTTTCTTTGGGATTGGAATTATTATATTCTTCTTGAAGTCTGAGGGTATTTCGCCTGTCTCATACATCTTGCTCACCAGATGGTAGAGCTTTGTCATGACTGGCTCTCCCAAGGCCATCAGTAGTTCTAATGGAATGTTGTATACTCCCGGGGCCTTGTTTCGACTCAGGTCTTTCAGTGCTCTGTCAAACTCTTCACGCAGTATCTTATCTCCCATTTCATCTTCATCTACATCCTCTTCCATTTCCATAATATTGTCCTCAAGTACATCGCCCTTGTATAAACCCTCTATATACTCCTTCCACCTTTCTGCCTTCCCTTCTTTGCTTAGAACTGGGTTGCCATCTGAGCTCTTGTTATTCATACAAGTGGTTCTCTTCTCTCCAAAGGTCTCTTTAATTTTCCTGTAGGCAGTATCTATCTTACCCCTAGTGAGACAAGCCTCTACATCCTTACATTTGTCCTCTAGCCATCCCTGCTTAGCCATTTAGCACTTCCTGTCGATCTCATTTTTGAGACGTTTGTATTCCTTTTTGCCTGCTTCGTTTACTGCATTTTTATATTTTCTCCTTTCATCAATTAAATTCAATATTTCTTCTGTTACCCAAGAATTTCTATTAGCCCTCGTCTTTTTACCTACTTGATCCTCTGCTGCCTTCACTACTTCATCCCTCAGAGCTACCCATTCTTCTTGTACTGTATTTCTTTCCCCCATTCCTGTCAATTATTCCCTTATGCTCTCCCTGAAACTCTGTACAACCTCTGGTTCTTTCAGTTTATCCAGGTCCCATCTCCTTAAATTCCCACCTTTTTGCAGTTTCTTCAGTTTCAATCTGCAGTTCATAACCAATATATTGTGGTCAGAATCCACATCTGCCCCTGGAAATGTCTTACAATTTAAAACCTGGTTCCTAAATCTCTGTCTTACCAATATATAATCTATCTGATACCTTTTAGTATCTCCAGGATTCTTCCAGGTATACAACCTTCTTTTATGATTCTTGAACCAAGTGTTAGCTACGATTAAGTTATGCTCTGTGCAAAATTCTACCAGGCGGCTTCCTCTTTCATTTCTTCCCCCCAATCCATATTCACCTACTAAGTTTCCTTCTCTCCCTTTTCCTACTGACGAATTCCAGTCACCCATGACTATTAAATTTTCGTCTCCCTTCACTACCTGAATAATTTCTTTTATCTCGTCATACATTTCATCAATTTCTTCATCATCTGCAGAGCTAGTTGGCATATAAACTTGTACTACTGTCGTAGGTGTGGGCGTCGTGTCTATCTTGGCCACAATAATGCGTTCACTATGCTGTTTGTAGTAGCTAACCCGTACCCTTATTTATTTATTCATAATTAAACCTACTCCTGCATTACCCCTATTTGATTTTGTATTTATAACCCTGTAATCACCTGACCAAAAGTCTTGTTCCTCCTGCCACCGAACTTCACTAATTCCCACTGTATGTAACTTTAACCTATCCATTTCCCTTTTTAAATTTTCTAACCTACCTGCCCGATTAAGGGATCTGACATTCCACGCTCCGATCCGTAGAACGCCAGTTTTCTTTCTCCTGATAACGACGTCCTCTTGAGTAGTCCCCGCCCGGAGATCCGAATGGGGGACTATTTTACCTCCGGAATATTTTACCCAAGAGGACGCCATCATCATTTAATCATACAGTAAAGCTGCATGTCCTCGGGAAAACTTACGGCTGTAGTTTCCCCTTGCTTTCAGCCGTTCGCAGTACCAGCACAGCAAGGCCGTTTTGGTTTATGTTACATGGCCAGATCAGTCAATCATCCAGACTGTTGCCCCTGCAACTACTGAAAAGGCTGCTGCCCCTCTTCAGGAACCACATGTTTGTCTGGCCTCTCAACAGATACCCCTCCGTTGTGGTTGCACCTACGGTACGGCCATCTGTATCGCTGAGGCACGCAAGCCTCCCCACCAACGGCAAGGTCCATGGTTCATGGGGGGAGGGGGGGGGGGAAATAACGTTATAGTGCCAAAAAGATTTGTATTTTTTAGCAAACCATTCATACACGTGCATAATATCATTAATGGGACTTGCTTTCTACAGTTTCAATTGTCACACTTAGTATATGTGCTGTAACAGAGTTACCCTTGCAATCGAGAATGCAGTCTCACTTCGCAGAGGATTGTGGCCTGGTATGAAATTTTCCGTCAAATTAAAACATTTGTCAGACTAAGATACGTACCTGGAACCTTTGCTTTCGCAGGCATGCTGGACTATCCGAGAACAACTCGTGACCCATCCTCACAGCTTTACTTCTGCCCCTACTTCATCCCCAACCTTCTGCACTTCACAGAAGTGCTCAGTTGGAAGAGCACTTGCTTGTGAAAGACAATTGTTCCATGCTCGAGTCCAAGTCCAGCACACAGATTTAAAGCTTTAAACAGCCGGGAAGTATCTTGACGCTATAATCAACGGAAACAACTTTCTTCAAATGTCTGAAGAACTTTTTTTATATGATTTAGCTCTTATGCAGGAAGGTCCACACATCTAACTTATTTAAATGAACTGACCTCCAGTCGATGAACTCTCTAAATTTATAGGCAATAGTAGAAAGTTTCCAAAAAATATGCAGACCTGTTTCTCCATCTGCAAACAAAATGGCTCTGTGACCAGCACAAGTATAATTCGTTTACTTGTAGCTTCCATCACTAATGGCAGCACTTTGCAAGAACACATTGCAGTAGCACTATGTGTTTAATGTGGACCCGAGGTATAGTTTTTAAGTATAAACAGATACCGCACACAATTGTCTCAAAGTGACACCTAAGTCACGAAGTTGCCCATTTGTATGGTATTAATGGGAAAAGTCGTTAATATTCATTTCTACCATATTATAAAACTATTTTATTATATATCGAAGAAGCAGCGAAAATCAGAGCGTTGCAGCCGAAATTCTGTCTCACTGCAGCTACTATTCGTCTAAAAGTTTACTTGTGGTTAAGTAGTGAACGCGCAGATCTCACTTTTTCGGGCAAATTCTAGCAGAAGGAAGCTATTCTAGCCAATTCGAAGAGGGTGCTTTTCATCGTGGTTTTACGAACCGTTGTTCCTTGAGCAGTCATCAGTCTGCCGCTCTCACAAGAGATAGACCCCAGATACAGTCAACCGATTCTACTCATTTTTGGCAGGTTGTTTGTACACAACGTAAAATGAAGCATTCTAAGATATTTTGGCTCAGTAATCCCCGCTATGGAGAAAACTACCTCCAAAGTCCATGAATTGCGAACGCGCCAGAATTGACAGAATACATAGACCACTGAAAACTGATAATTTTTCATCAACATATATGGGATCCGCAAATGCATATTTTCCTATAAATACTATTTCGACTGCAACGTATGTGCGCATAAGGCTGTTCAACGAAAGCACAGCTGATGCAGTGACCAAAGCGTCTGCTACGAAGGTAGGCAAATGTCTCAAACGACTTGGATTAGTAAAGAACTAACAGTTTAGTACTGTTCGATTTATAATTTCTTTCACTCACTCTGTTACATGTTCTCAGTGTCCTACAAACGACTAGATGTATAGTACCTGTCACATAAACATTCGAAGCAAATACACCCGCGGCGCCAAGAATATATAACGATGGCAATCTTCGCGCAACTGTATTGTTTCTCCCGAAGATTATGAGGAAAACAAACTTGGGTTACATTTAAAAAATATTGTTTTCGGGAATTTACTTCGGTGCATACCATGCATACAATGACACTGTAAAATATACGGTGAAAGTTGATTACGAATTATGCTGCGCATGAACCTCCATTGTATTTGCTCGGTTGTGGTATTCCCGCTGGGTTTGCAGACGAAGACTGTAATTTAGAAGCCTCGAAATAAAGTCTGTAACATGGTGGTAAAAATATACGTCACCTGGCTGACACACAAGTATGCAGACTGGCGACATTACTTCCACGTGCAAACCGGTTAACCCTCGTCATGTATAAAAATGCTATCATTCATGACGGTGTTACTTTGTCCACCTCATGAAAACAATATTAGACAGAACTTATTATGGTTTTAAAATGTGCTCAGTATATGTTGTGTCAGCTGAAATCTTCTGTTTCGCGGAGTCCACCGCGATATTTGTGTGGTGAGCGCGGCTGTCTGTCACGCTAAGGGGGCGGGTTCGATTCCCGGCTCGGTCGGAGATTTTCTCCGCTCAGGGACTGGGTGTTGTGTTGTCCTCATTATGAATTCATCATCACTAGTGGAAGGCAACGGGAAACCACCACTGGAATCACTTCCCTAGACGCTCATGCGGTCGACCTCTCTGACGAGGCTTCCCCCATGACAAGACCTGCCGTAAGGCAGAACACTAAGTTCTTGCCGGCCGGGGTGGCCGAGCGGTTATAGGGGCTACAGTCTGGAACCACGCGACCGCTACGATCGCAGGTTAGAATCCTGCCACGGGCATGGGTGTGAGTGATGTCCTTAGGTTATTTAGGTTTAAGTAGTTCTAAGTTCTAGGGGACTGATGACCTCAGAAGTTAAGACCCATAGTGCTCAGAGCCATTTGAACCTTTTGTTTCGCGGATTTGGAGCAAGTGAAGTAAACATTTTTTAAATAGTTCGTTAAACGATTGACCCCTTCTATATCCCGAGAACCAAACCACAGGAAAACTTTTGGCAAAAATTTCCACTTGCTGTGATGGAATACTGCGCCGTATACGAATGCGATAGTTTATGTACAATGTCATCTGCGACAAGGGTTAGTTTTTCCCCTTATGCGATAATGTGCGTCTAATACTCGTATTCGCAGCAATTTTACTCGGGATTATTTTCATACATCGAGGCTTTAAATTATTATTCCTTACTCATAAAAGTAGTTTGAGAAATTTATTTGCCATCTTTATTATTATTTCTTGTTAATTAACTTATCTTATTAACTCTCCTATTCTTACAAATTCGTCGTGTAAAAAATTAAATGAAAAAAAAAGCAGAAAACCACTGCGAATCGAACACGTGTTCTTCTTGGCTTCCCAGCTAAATGGGTACATAAGCAGAAGTCAGAAAGTTTCTTTCCTCATTTTTTAGGAACATTGGCGTTTGCGGATCCCATATACATTGACGAAAAATGTGAGTTTTAAATTATCTACCGATCCCGCCAATTCTCCTTCTAATGCGCATCATGAAGTTTAGGGGTAGTTTGTTCAAAAACGGGAGAAAGTGCCAAAGGAAAGAAGGTTTGAGCTAAAAAATCTTAGAGTCCCTTCTTGTAGGTTTTAAACAATCGACATGAGAAATATGAGCGGGATCGGTCGGCGTTCCCGTTGTGAGAGGTGTTCTTCACGCGGCGCTGCGCGAGCGTGCCTAACAAGCCACGAACCGCAGTGCCGCTGCATTGCGCGGGTTGGCCTACACAGCCAGGGGAGGCACAGTGCCGCGGCACGGGGGACTGACCGACGCGATTGCTGCTGTGGCGGTGCGGCACGGCGGGACGCACGCGCTGCCGAATTGGCGGCGACGCGCCATCGCTCGCGCTGACGGATGTGGCGGCCCGCTGCGCTCCCATTAGCGCGGGGCCGGCCACCGCCGCCGCCGATTTGCGAACAACTTGTACCGCTCGCTAATGGTCGCGATTCTTTATTGGGTGCGAAGGCTGTTTTCCTGTTGTCCGGCACCGACCGGACTCTAAACCACCACTCCCCCACCTACAAACACACACACACACACACACACACACACACACACACACACACATGCACACACAAATATACCTCCTGTTAAGTATCGCCTCATCACAGACAAAAGAAATAAACACAGTTTTGTGTCATTCTTGTCACCACTGACAAACTGCACCTTGCAGCACCAGATCTGAAGAAGATCTTGTTTCAGTACACGTAGTAGCGATCGCAGTTAAGTTGTTTATTTTTATTTTTATATGACTGGTTTCGATCTTCGTAGAGACTACCCTGAGCAGTGCTCTCCAAGACCGTACAGATGGACCTGCTCGACGTCAGTGGTTCTGATGGTCACCAAAGAATGTAAGATCTGAAGATTATCTTTTACACGATCGAAAGAAGTCATCTAAAAATAAAGAGAAACAACCTAAACGCAATCACGACTGTGTTTATTGAAGTAAGTTATAATACTATAGATCGCTGTTTTTCCTGGAACAATGCTCCACAATTTTTCAAGAAGATCTGCTAGTCAGATCGAAACCAAAGATCATTAATAAAAGAAATAGCGATCCAGATGGTTTTTTTATTCGAACTAAATAACGTAACGCTGGAAGCATTCAACATTTGCGTAACTGACGTCTTGCACATACATTTAGATATCTGTTGCGCTGATGGCTTATTCAGTTGCTAAAAGAAAGGGCAATTTCAAATTACTGAACTGTTTCACGTACTTTCATCATAAACTGGACGTGAACACACTGACTGAAAAAAGAAGTTTACACACCCAGAAGGGCGGACGAAACGAAACAAAACTTCATGGTACGCTGCGCTATTTCAGTATTAGAACCAAGGGCAACATTTTTTTAAAAAACTTGCAGATTGAGCATACTTATCATTATGACGTTGGAGTCTCTCTGGTCCGGATGAATGCACTAATTCGTTTAAGAAGGGTACAATAAAGCCGTTATATCCTGTCCTGAGGCAAACTGGCCCACAACTGTTGAAACAGGGTCTCGACAACCAGGATACTGGCTGGGTTGGAGTTGACTTCTGAGCTGGTTCCACACATGTTGTATCATGGACAAATGTAGGGATCTTGCAGCGGACTCTTCATTGCAACACACAGCTTTCTTCCCATTTCACCAGAGCATGTTTGTTTGGACCGTACTACATCTTCTTCTTCAAGAGATAAGTTCAGTGTCGTCCTTCGCAACATAACAGTATACAATGAATATGACAGACGAAACAGTGCCCAGGGCTTTAATTTTATGCCACAGAGTCTGGTGTCTTTATATCTATGCACAACAAAATCGGTTGTAAGACGACCAGGAATTCAGCAGTTACTGTGTCTTTGGGTTGTGAAGTCATGTGTTTCAGCAGGTATCAAGAGACACGATATTGATCCTAGTGGTGGTTGATCTGTGAAACGAATTGTGGTAGCCTTATGGAAGCCAGGCATCACAACGTACACATACGTTATGAGTTGATTTCAGTGATGCTTATATACTGACAGAGAAATAAAATATTTCAATATGAAGCATGAGGTCACTATTTACCAAACTTCGTGGGCAAAACATTACTTTCATTTCATTCAGAACAGATACTCACAATTAGTATCAATATGAGGTGGGACCATCGTAGTCACGAACACAGTGTTGTAATCATAAGGCGTCATGTCGATGAGTTTTTTGCCGTCTGTGTAACCCATGCTGTCTCGGTCTCGGAGCATGCAAACTGCTGACAGAAGGCTGGTATGAAAGTACACTCCTGTCCATCGCATCCCAAACATGCTCTGTGAGTGATTTATCATAGCACATTCGTCAAGGTGTCTGTGGTGTGAACTACATCGTGGGGTCAGGCATTATCCTTCTGCAACAATCCACTTGATAAATTGATCATGAAGGAAATGTCAACCATTCTTCCTACATATTGGTGAGCATTCAACCTCCCTTCAGCATTTGCCAAATGAATCCAGTTGTCAGAACCAGCAGCTTACCACATCACGATTCCAGGAGTTGGGACGGTTATGGGTGTCGAATATCGCATCCTTTCATTCCTTTTGCTATGTCTACGGGCACACTAGGGTCGATCTCACCACCATAACCAAAAAAGGACGCATGGCTGGGCACCACAGAATGGCACTCAGTATCCCACTTGACTTTGCCTCTACACCACACAAACATCTGTCATGTCGTCCGCAGCATGTGTCAGCTGTAAAGAACATGACAGCTCGAAATTTCAAACCAGCTTCCAGTATAATCTGTTCCCAAAGGCTCGAGATGACACTCTTTCTGTAACCTCCGTCTGGATTTCAGCTGTTGACATCCGTCAAGTCCTGAGAATCAGTCCAAGTACACTATGATTTCTACAGCGCAGTCCTTCTGAACGAATTATGTGACACTGTTGTCCTGAGTCCATGTCATCACTACTCAGTCTGCAGTCATTGCAATAAAGCCAACTGTCTGGACAATTTGTTGATACGATGCTGCGGAATCAGAAAGATGGTGATAGGCTATACGCACTCATCCTCTGGGCGTGGTGTGCCGTGATCTCAACTTGAAAAGTTCCATTAACTTTAGTCATAGCCAATAGCTGTAGTGTACTCACACTATTCTTTGTCTATAGGAAGGACCTTTTTCGTACTGGAAAGAAGTTCACATGGTTGAAACGTGGTTATCTTCCCCTTGGTTAAAAATTTAATATGGTTCAAAAGTTTTAGGTTAATTCGAATAAGACGTTCCATATGCAAAGCTGCACAATTAAATTATCCCAGAGCTGTGCACACATCACGGAGAGAAAGAACCAGCGAAAATCAATTTTATTAGCTTATATAGGAGAAACTACATGGCACGGTAAGCAGAGGAAAGACAGTGCTGTGTGCTGTGTACTTGAAGTCCAGCCACACATTCTCGATCACTTAAAATACCTGCCCTTACCTGTCATGCTCTTGCTTTTACACTGCGCTCGTATATGTGAAACCTGATTGTTCTTGCGTGTCAGTCACAACAAACTCCAGAATGGTGCATTAAAGAAAGAACAAATTACTCTAGTAAAACGAAATGTACTACTGAGGCTCTCAATCACCTAATTAAGTTGGTGTACGTACGTTCCAACATTTGTGCAAAGCTGTCCATAGTACTCATCTGAATTCGAGGAGCTTGAGCGACTGAAACTAATTCTAATTGAAAAGACAATTCCGCACTAACGAATTAGCCACTCACATACAACATGACAATAGCTTTGCTGATCTGCCACGCGGGACTTAGACAGGAAACGCCACCATAGGTCCGGAATCTGTCAGCAATAAGATAATAATTTCTCCAAGATAAAAACTACGTTAACCCTGCAGTCGCTACCAGACAGCCAGCGGCGACAATCTACTGTAACACTGAGACGATACACAGCTAAACAACCAGTAGTGTCCAACTTACGGATGTCTGGTTGAGCATGACGTTTGATATGCCGTATGCTTTGTTCTATTAACTTAGCTTATTCTAGGTCTGTATCTACTGTCACCAAAAGAATATACTTTTCAGCATTTAAAAACACTGCATGCTAGACTGAACGTATTCAGACTTGATCAACATCAAATGAGCAAATACAAAGCTTAGGACGTAACTAAGATGGACTGCCGTCTGACATAGGTCTAACCTCTGACAAGACCCGACATACACCCCCGTCTACATGGTGGTCTGGCAGCCCTACTTATTACTTTTTTCAGCTTCTGTGGTGTCAAAAAAACTTTTTCCTAATAATTTTTCTACTGAAATTTTAGTTTCCAGCATTAGTTTCAGCACCCAACATCCTTCTAGAACACTATCTGAACTAATTTTTCCTTCATTACTATTCTTATAAATGTGTTTTTAGGGTGTACTATTTTTTCTTTCCTCAGTCAAAAATGGCTCTTAGCACTATGGGACTTAACATCTGTGGTCATAAGTCCCCTAGAACTTAGAACTACTTAAACCTAACTAACCTAAGGACATCACACACTTTCCTCAGTCGTTCATGACTTAAGCCTCGCTCATCTACTTGTTGCCAAGTGGTGTCTGCCCCTAAAAATTGCGTCAAATGTTTGGTTTTCACTCATCATATTACTAAGACAGCTTCCCAAATACTCTTTAATGTCGTGCTCGAAACTACGTCAAAACGACTTGACATCTTCGGGCACTCTGTCACCCCAATAACCTCTACGAAATCTTATTTTAGTAGTGAATTAAAAGTGAAATATCTTGTGATCCATAACTCTGATCAATGTGAAATACCCTTCAAGGCTCTTAAATAAAAGGCCACACCCAAACAACTTTGGACCCAACCTCCGTCCCCCGTTGCTCAATTATCACGATTTAAGAAACAATTGCGTCAGCAATTAGCGAGGTCAGTAATTGTACCTGTCACTACCACGTCTCAAAAGGATATAATTTCTAACAATAATGAAAATACTGGATGGGGTATCTTCCAAAGATCACAGTAAGCAACGCGCATCGATACCACAGACATCAGCGATGTCTCGCTGTAATCCGCTATGAAGAATGGGAAAGGCTAAAGAAGACACAACCTGTGCCTCAGTGCCCTCACATGGAGATCTACATAGAGCCTAGAATGGAAGTGCCCAGCCTCAGTTTGTGACCTCAGTTGAACCAGTCTACACTACCAAGTAGGATGTAAAGAATTATTCAGGTCTCAGATGGAAATGTATTTTTATAAATGTTGAACACTGTACTTCAAGAGAACAGTTTGTGATGGTACGAGGGTCACTCCAAAAGAAATGCACATTACTTTTTTTTTTAAATCCATCTTTTATTCTACATGTTTGAAAGTTTTACAGTGTGTAGACACACCCTTTAGGAACAATATTTTCATTTCTCCACATAATTTCCATCCCTCTCAAGTGCCTTACGCCATCTTGGAACCAGCGCGTGTATACCCTCACAGTAAAATTCTGGACCAACCCGTTAGAGCCACTGTTTGGCAGCGTGCACAAGGAAGTCATCATATTCAAACCTTGTTCCACGAAGAGAATCTTTTAGTTTCCTAAAGAGATGATAGTCACATGGAGCCAGAGTCCTTCGGAATCGCAAAACGCCGTAGCCATAACTTTTCCAGCAAAAGGTGTGGTTTTGAATTTTTTCTCTTGGTTTAATTTGTATGATGACACTCCATTGATTGCCTCTATGTCTCTGGTGAAAAATGATGAAGCCATGTTTCATCACCTGTCACAATTCTTCCAAGAAATTCATCTCCACCACTCTCGTACTGTTCCAAACGTTCGCTGCATACCGTTTTTCTTGTTTCTTTGTGAGCCACTGTCAACATCCTGGGAACCCACCTGGCACAAACCTTTCTTAAAGCCAACTCTTTCAGTATTCTGCAAACACTTCCTTCCCCTATCCCAACGTAGCGTGACAATTCGTTCACTGTGATGCCTCTGTCAGCAGTCACCAATTCGTTAACTCTCTGCACATTGTCTGGAGTGTGTGTAGTACGAGGCCTACCACTGCGAGGACAATCGCCAATATTGCCGTGCCCGCTTTCATCACGTAACCTGCTTGCTCACCGACTAACTGTACTGCGATCGACAGCTGCATCCCCTATGCACCGGTTTCAACCTCTTGTGGATGTTTCCCACTGTCTCGTTTTCACAGCAGAGGAATTCTATGACAGCACGTTGCTTCTAACGAACGTCAAGCGTAGCAGTCATCTTGAAGACATGCTGTGACGGCGCCACTCACGAGAACAGGATCAACTATGTTTGAAAACAAGCGGAAAGGATGTATCTACACACTGTAAAACTTTCACACATGCTGAATGAAAATTGTATTTTTACTAAAATAGTGTGCATTTATTTTGGAGTAACCCTCGTATTAAATATATTTATTCATTCATGTAATAAAGTGAACTAATACTTTGTAAGGTGTCAGGCATGTCCAACACCTTCCATGAAAACCCTGACATGATAGCAAATCCGACAGTATGTCACATAGTTCTGAATAAATCCTGACATTAAATTAACCAAAGTAATATGATCAACGAGTGAGCAAATGGAATACCACAGACTAACAAAAGAACGCCTAAATGCATGTCATACCTTCCCACCGTGAAACAGACGCAGTTCCGAGGGGAGAAACGAGAACAGAAGCCGAGAGCAGAACCGTGTTAAGCTAGAAGGCCCTACGATAAGGGACGGACACCCACGTCGCCAGCCGACCGCCAAAACCACCCCCAGCCCATGTTTAAAGATAGAGCCCTCCAGAAGAACAGTATAGATCTTACGATAACACTAAAAGGGCCACACCAGCTGCAAGTTTTAGCATGAGGTTTTTTCACGTCTCTGTGACGTGGCAAACATTAAAAACATTGCCCCATCACGAAAAGTATAACGTTTCGCATTGGATAGACAGAATTTTTGTAGGTGGAGCTTAAGGTTAACATTGAGACCCTGATTGGTCAGTTGGAAACACAGCCAGATACCTTTTTTTAAAACCAACTTCGGTATATTGTAGTAAGGAGAAGTTAGGAGGGAGTTGCTTCCGAGATGGCGAGGTGCATGGAGCTGTGCCGCCCGCCGCCCCCTGACGCTGCCTAAACACCGACAAGGTAATGAACGCACGCGATGCCGCATTTTTGAGCGCATAAGGCTTCACTCAGAACTGCAGAAGTCTCATCTGTTACATCCCCTTTTTACGTAATACTAGTGTCGATCGTCAATTAAAGCTCATGGTATTCACATTTGCTACTTGAAGTTAAAATCTGAAACGCGATGATTTTTCTGTTATATAATTATTGAGAAGCCACATCAGCCACTGTAACTTACGACAAGTTAAATAAGTAATTAATGATAATTGAGGGTCACTGTAGATCATTTGGATAGTTTTCTTTTTTATTAAACTTAACTTAAACTTAGATTATAGATGTGATATGGCACAGGTCATCCTTCGATCCATTGTAGAACTTGGAAGCCCGTTCTCGGCATATTCGTTCACATTTTTGTTGAACGCAGTTGGTTTTTATCATCCTGTAATTAAATATTTCCTTTTATCAATAGTGCAATTTATAAACAATGTTTTGTGAGTGGAATAAAATTTCCAATGGTAAACTTAAGTGCTTTTTCGACGTTATTTTACCAGCGAACTAAAAATAGGAAAGCCTTGAACCCCTTCCACTAAATTTAGTTAGTATTAAGATTCTTTTACAGGGAGTGCAGTGGAGCTGACGCTGAAACCATTAATTATTTGATTATATCATCGCTAGTCTCACTGAACTCTTCTGAACTCTACATGCCATGTGTGGTCTGGCATCTCCTTACCAGCAACAGGTCCCAGGTTCAAACTAGTCAATTCCCTAAAAAACACGCTCAGAGCGTCGTTGCGCGAAAGTGGTAGGGAGAAACGACTTAGAACAAACAGACACCACGCAGAATGTTAGAACTTCATATATTATAGTTCCAATGAGCCATCTTCCAGCTCCGTCAAAGAACCCACAGTTAGGCCGGATGATTATAGTTTCGTATGATCATAGACAGGAGTGTCAGGTTTTGACCGTTCGATCAAGGTGTTTGTGATGCAACGTTTCCCATTTCTGTCAGTTGTGTAGCAGTATAACGTCTGCGTCAGATGCTTAATCTCTTCCCAGTATTCCGCCTTAATTTGCAGAAAGCAGCGCGCATTGTGTTGCTACGCTGGCGCGCAGCGTCCTCTCACTCGAGCAGTGGATACGTGGCGGCTTGCCGAGGGTGGGCGCAAACTGCCTCGGGTGGGGGCCGGACGGGGCTCGGCGTCACGGCCGGCGCCGTTTAATGCGAGTCCCGTGTTCGGGCGCCGCGTCGGATTAGCGTCGACCGCCGTCGTGCTTGCCCCACGGCGGTCGCCTGCGATACACGGCCACGTTCCCACGTCTTGTTTTCATTCTCTCTCCGCTCCGTCGCCGCCGCACGGCAGCTCGTATTGTCATCTTGTACTTCAGTTGACACCGAAATTAAAATAATTGAGAGGCCCCCCAGGTATCTGTGTTCGGGGAACTTACAGTTACAGAAAACACTGCTGGATACTTTCGTCCATATAACATCTTAACCAAGACGACCAAATTTGTTTTTTTTTAATTTTTCTAAAATCATCATAGAAACATGTACAAGTGGGCGCTCTCAGGAGTCACATGGAAACAGGTCATGGGCCTTCAACTATTTATGGGCTTTTCGTAATGAATAATGACTCGAAAAATGGATGGCCATTAAATACGCTACTCGCCATTAAAATTGCTACACTAAGAAGAAATGCAGTTGATTCACGGGTATTCATTGGACAAATATATTATACTAGAACTGACACGTGATTGCATTTTCATGCAAATTGGGTGCATAGATCCTGAGAAATCAGTACCCAGAACAACCACCTCTGGCCGTAATAACGGCCTTGATACGCCTGGGCATTGAGTCAAACAGAGCTTGGATGGCGTGTACAGGTACAGCTGCCCATGCAGCTTCAACACGATACCACAGTTCATCAAGAGTAGTGACTGGCGTATTACGACGAGCCAGTTTCTCGGCCACCATTGACCAGGCGTTTTCAATTGGTAAGAGATCTGGAGAATGTGCTGGCCAGGGCAGCAGTAGAAGATTTTCTGTATCGAGAAAGGCCCGTACAGGACCTGCAACATGCGGTCGTGCATTATCCTGCTGAAATGTAGCGTGTAACCAATGGCACCCCATACCATCACGCCGGGTGATACGCCAGTATGGCGATGACGAATACATGGTTCCAATGTGCGTTCACCGCGATGTTGCCAAACACGGATGCGACCATCATGATGCTGTAAACAGAACTTAGATTCATCCGAAAAAGAATGACGTTTTGCCTTCCGTGCACCCAGGTTCGTCGTTGAGTACACCATCGCAGGCGCTCCTGTGTGTGATGCAGCGTCAAGGGTAACCGCAGCCATGGTCTCCGAGCTGAAAGCCCGTGATGCTGCAAACGTCGTCGAACTGTTCGTGCAGATGGTTTTTGTCTTGGAAACGTCCGCACCTGTTGACTCAGGACTCGAGACGTGGCTGCACGATCTGTTACAGCCATGCGGATAAGATGCCTGTCATCTCGAATGCTAGTGATACGAGGCCGTTGGGGTCCAGCACGGGGTTCCGTATTACCCTCCTGAACCCACCGATTCCATATTCTGCTAACAGTCATTGGATCTCGACCAACACGAGCACCAATGTCGCGATACCATAAACCGCAATCGGAGTTGGCTACAATCCGATCATTATCAAATTCGGAAACGGGATGGTACGCATTTCTCCGCCTTACACGAAGCATCACAACAACGTTTCACCAGGCAACGCCGGCCATCCGCTGTTTGTGTATGAGAAATCGGTTGGAAACTCTCCTCATGTCAGCAGGTTGTAGGTGTCGCCACCGGTGCCAACCTTGTCGGAATGCTCTGAAAAGCTAATCATTTGCATATCACAGCATCTTCTTCCTTAGTTAAATTTCGCGTCTGTGCCACGTCATCTTCGTGGTGTAGCAATTTTAATGGCCAGCAGTGTAATTTTTTGTGAGCATTGACTGAAATTAACTTTCTTGTTAAAACCAATTCATTTACTGATGCTCCCTGCCAATAAGCGGCAAATATGACGAAATTGTGTGATTTTGTCGTTGCTGGGACACAGTTGAGTGTTTGGGACATGTAACAACCATCTTATCGAATGAAACAACAAGTTCATTGTTACCAGTCACCGTTTATTTGTATCCACAAAGTTTTAAACATCCATCATAAGGTGGATCTATACGTGTAAACAGGATATACGTGTGCTCTGTTACGACTTAGGGGTATCCTGTGGCACTGACTAGTGGAGAAACGAAAACTGTTACAGAACATTGTTTTAAGAAGGTTTTTGACAAAAAATTAAACGTAACGTAAATGTGAAAATAAAAAAACTAAAACAGAGTACCTCTAATGGTCAAAGGCTCCTTTATCTGTCGCAATAAATCACATATAAACTCTTATGGCTCAAATGGCTCTGAGCACTATGGGACTTAACTTCTGATGTCATCAGTCCCCTAGAACTTAGAACTACTTAAACCTAACTAACCTAAGGACATCACACACATCCATGCCCGAGTCAGGATTCGAACCTGCGACCGTAGCGGTCGCGCGGTTCCAGACCGTAGTGCCTAGAACCGCTCGGCCACTCCGGCCGGCTGAACTTTTATATTTTGTAAACAAATATGATGTCTGGGAACTACTATGTGCACAGAACATTTAGCAGAAATAGAAACATGATTTCAAAGTACGACAGACATGAAACAACACTATTACATCAGCGTAAGTTTTGAGATCTTTGTTTGAGCTGATGAGAACATACGTTACAGTAAATACTTCAAATAGTATACAAGTCCTACTGCGTCAAGTTTGTTTCGCTTAATTTTCGTACTCGTTTATGTAATCAGGTGACGTATTAAAAATTTAAGTGAAATAATTATGTTGCCAACAGTGGTAAAATTATACATAAATAAGACTTTTGGTGGGATTCAGAGTGGTGCATGAAAGGACTGCTAGACAGTTTGGATATGCTAGAGCTGTGAGTCTGTTAAACTTACACCTCTTACGAGTTGTACGTAAGTAAATGATGAAGTAATACATCGACGCTGATATGTGGAAAAATATACTCTCACTAATATAAATGGATATAGGCTATGTAATATCAGGATGACATGGGGTACAAACTGTCAGTTTTACTGGGTTGAACTATTGAGAGCCGGCCGGAGTGGCCGTGCGGCTCTAGGCGCTACAGTCTGGAACCGAGCGACCGCTACGGTCGCAGGTTCGAATCTTGCCTGGGGCATGGATGTGTGTGATGTCCTTAGGTTAGTTAGGTTTAATTAGGTCTAAGTTCTAGGCGACTGATGACCTCAGAAGTTAAGTCGCATAGTGCTCTTTGAACCATTTGAACTACTGAATTTTTTCAGTTACTCTGAAATAATAATGTTGTTTTCTTATATGTTCTTTGTACCTAGAAATAATGTTTCTGTTTTTCCTACATGTTTTCTGCAACGAATAATTTCGAGCTCTGTTTACCAAACATAACAGTACATATACGATGTATTACGACAGTGGACGGAGCCATTGACAACTGGAAGTATTCTGTTTTGGTTGTTTTGCTTTGTCATTTATATTTACGTTTAATTTTAAGCATAAATCTCCCCAAAACCATGTTTTTAAATAGTTTTGTTTCCCTATTAGACAGTGCCACAGATTACCACAAAGCCATAAAGCAAGAAGCACATGTCATATTAACAAATATAAATCCTCCTCATTACGGTGGGTTAGAGTTCTGAAATGCGTGACTGGTAACAGTAAACTTGTTATTTCATTCGATATCAGTAACAATCACGGTAAAACTTAACCTGAAACGTTCGCATTGAAGCTACTTTTAGTGAAGAAACCCTCCTCATTACTAAATCGTTATTTAGTAATTGTAGTATTATAACCATTACTGCTACAGTGAACACACTCACTCACACACACACACACACACACACACACACACAGACATACACTACTATGGACAACGTGTAGTAACTGTCTCATGACTGTCTTCTTGCCTGATTGTCAGTCTTTCCAATAACTCTTTAGTCTTCTACTGCATTTTGTCTTCTTTCACCTGTCCATACCGTGGTACGAATTGTAAACGTTTGCTGAAAACCTCCGGCTTTCTAATTTTACGTCGAGAAGATGGCCTGTCAAGAATTTCTACTTTTGCGTGGCTAATTTCTGTGAAGTCCTTTTTCACTTCCCTGAACCAACTGATTTACGTTTTGAGATTTTTGTCGAAATGGTCATATATATTTTTAGTCAGTCTTTCAACGTTCATTCGAAACAAGGGACCATAAAATGAAATTCCCCTTTCCATGAGAGCATCAGATAGTTTTCCAGACTTAGTGTGGATTTCTTCATTACTAATTCTCATCTACGTGCTCACAACTCTCCCTGGACTAAGTATTCTCCACAGAACCTTCCTTCCCTACTTCACTAACTCTTCACTATATCGCTTCTTGCTGATGACTATACATTTACCTGCATAAAGGAACTGCGGTTTTATGACAATATAGTAGTGTTAGATTTTTGTTTCTACTGGGAGTGATGTTTTATTGGAAATGTGCTTCGTTAATTGACAATCCATTTCCATTTCCTCTTGCCGGCCGGTGTGGCCAAGCGGTTAAAGGCGCTACAGTCTGGAACCGCGTGACCGCTACGGTCGCAGGTTCGAATCCTGCCTCGGGCATGGATGTGTGTGATGCCCTTAGGTTAGTTAGGTTTAAGTAGTTCTAAGATCTAGGGGACTGATGACCTTAGAAGTTCCATAGTGCTCAGAGCCATTTGAACCATCCATTTCCTCAGCTGTATTATTTCCTGTAAATACCTAAATTTATTCGCTCTTTTGATACTACTTTATATGGTGCTTAGGAGTATTCGAGCATTGTTAATGTTCGTTACGAATTATGTCTTGCCAGAAGACTTTTGTAATCCTACCTTTTCCGCCAGCTCGTTCAACAAGTTGATTTTCTCAGTTGCTGTATCGGTGCTTTCGGAAAACGTTGTTAAATCATCTGCAAAGGCCAGAGATCTGAATTTGACGTTCGAGTTTTCTGCCACAATGTGATTTCTTGAAGTCTACGATTCCATTTCTTTTTATCTTTTCCCAAACGCATCTGAAAAGCAATGGCTAGAGTCTATCACCTTGGAATTCATCGTATTTATTTCAAATGGTTCTCAGATTTCTCCATGGAGTTTTATTTTGTACTTCGATTCTGTCAGTGTTTCTTTAATAATTGGCTAAGTATCCTTGCCTCTGCCGAATTCTTCTAGTGTACTAAAGAGTGTTTCTCTGTGTACGGAGCTGCAGGCATTCTTGCAATTCACAAAGACTGCGACAAGACTTCTGCTTCTTAGACAGTAGTTCCTTGTGATTAATTTCATACTCATAACCTATTATAAGCAAGAACGATCTTTTCTAAATTGTTCTTGGTATTCACCAAACTGACGGTCTAATTAATCTTCCAGGCGACTATGAAGAGCCTTGGAGAGGATTTTATTCGTAACAGTCACTAAAGAGATTCCTCTCTAGTTGCTTACATCTCCCTTACTTCTTTTTGTGTGTAAACGGTGAACAAGAGGGCATTTCCATTGTCCTGGAATTTTTTCAGTTTCCCAAATTTCCTATAGAGCTGGCTGGAATTTTTCCATCAGGTAATCGCTGGAATTTTTCCACATTTTTCTGACAGTCGAGTCCTATCTAGAAGCTTTGACTTTTGTTAGTTCTTTATTATATTCCGTATTTCAGTTTCATATGGTGATTTTGGATTTGGAAAACATTTTCAACCTCTATTTTGTCAAAAGATGCCACTGGTTGCTCACAACTGAGGAGCTTCCTGAAGTACCCACAGTTTCCTTTATCAATGATGGCTAGTACGCCGTTTTCTCCCTTAAAACTGATACCTGGCGGTTGATACTAAGTAAATTTTGTTTGAAAGTTGTATGAAAACGCCTGGTTTCGTTCCTCTGGAGGTATTCTTCAGTATCAGGGGAATACCTTTCAGAATTTCTCTTATTTGATCTCAAATTTATTTCCATTCGCTTTCTTTGGTTTATTCATTCCGAATAATCAGATTCTTTCTTCGTAGAATATCATCTTTCCCACGATCTCTGTCTTTTCTCTAAAGGATCTTCGTACTCTTGATTTCACCATGCTTCTTGTCCTTTCGCAATGTAGCTATTTCTTTGGGAGCAACTATTTTTTTCAAGCTGATTAGTTGTCCAGTCACTATTTCGTAAGTTGTTTTCTCTGTTCTGGTAGATTTCTTTGTTGTTCCGTAATTTCCTTACGTCAGCCTTAAGTATTTCATTCCTTGGGCCCCTGATTTTGTGTTGGGGAATACACTTTACCTTAATTATCTTCAAGTAAAGGGCTGCTTCGATATCTGCTCCTTTGTTCACCCTGATGTTCATTATTTCTTTAATATTTCTCCTTGACATCGCAACATGATCAATCATGATCTCTCATAAATTTGGATCTGGTGATCTCCAGGCTTTTTCTTTCTGGAAAGTTTTTTTCTGAAATAAGTGGACATTAGTTTTAAGTTGAAACATTTGCACAGACTGATCAATTTTTCACCATTTTTGTTGGTTCTTTTGTGTGATGGGTAACGCGAAAGGCTTTCACTTTACCAACTTGAGCGTTAAACCTCCATCACTATTCTAACATTTTCATACGGGATATTGAATACTACATTTTCTAAGGCTTCACAAAAATATTCCACATTATCTCAGTTCTTCTTACTGTCTTCATCTGTACGGGCATGGTAGTTAATCAGCGTACAATTTTTGTTTTCACGCTGCAGTGTTAGAGGGGACAGTTTTTCTGCTGCAGAATAAAAATTGACACTGACTATTACTTTTCAAGTGGAGCGCAAATGTCGTTTCTAGATGTGAAATATCAAATTTTTAACTATTTCATTCTTTTCCTTTGATGATGAGACAGTTCTCACATTGCATAGCACTGCCATCTGCGAACCCAATTCCCTGTAACTCCAAAACAAAAAATCCATTCCATAGCATTGCCATCTGCGAACCGTGTTTCCTGTAGCTCCAAAATACAATGTTTTTGTTCATCGAAGGATTTTAGTGGTTATTTTAGTTTTCCTATTTTTAAAAGAGAATACATGTTCAATGCTCCAAGAAAGTATTTGCTATTAGGTGTAATTCTTGACATGGGATTTTCAGACTGCTAAGACTCATTCTTGCTCGCTGATTTGGACTCAGAATCCGAAGGCCAATTGCATAGCCTAAAGCAATGGAGAACTGCCTTTTCATGACATGTCCTGGAGAAGTTCTTTCCTGAGACGTTTTCATCAAGCGTTCAGAAGTTATTTGAACTTGAAAATGGGGAAATTAATTTCTTCATTTCATTTTCAAAACTGCAAGTGTAAGTTCGAGAATTTCATAGTGTTTGCCCCCCGAGAGCTATTCTGTTTCGCTAAAATCCGTAGACCCCACCGCACTTATCCCCCACCTGTGACGCACCCCTTGGCAGTATCACTTCTTACCCTTCTGCGATAACCTTGTAAGTTTGGGGCATATAAATACGGGACACCAACAATTCTTCTAAATAGTAAATATTTTTCCATCAGATCAGTTTGCTGTTTCATTTTGGTGTTTCAACAGACGTCAATATCTACGATAATGTTTGTAACACTCACGTGAGGCAGTGTCGATACCGATGTCCCCACATTTCTGGCTTGTGTTTTAGACCACGATTCTCTAAGTCTGGGTTACGTCATGTGACGGTACCATTCCAGTAAACACAGAGTGCTTGCGTTCTCACAAGTCAAAGGCGTTCTTTGGAGGCTGCGATGAGCAGATAATATGTGCCAGTACCGAGCTGTATTAGCACAGCATCCGTCTACATCAGGGCCGATATCCACGAGAAATCTGGCCCGTCGTGGCCGACGAAATCGTTTTTTTAGACACAATAATAAATAAGGACGATGTTTTAAAATCTTACTGCTTTGTCGATGGCTCGAGCGTGGAGATTTCATTGGCGAATGTTTGGAAATTTTTGCATCAACAGCGTGTCCAGAACGGATATCGGTGAAACACACAAGCTTGGAATACACTGTGAAACGCCCGCTAAACCCGCTGGGCAGAACAGGTGATTAGGATTGTGGAAAGGGTCAAATAAGGTGGCTGTCAGTTTCACTTCAAAATTGTAATTTATTGTAATTTTATAACACGTTTAAACCAAAACGGCACATAGCCGAACCTTTACAACTACGAGTTTCAAAATCCAATTCTTTCACAGCTGAAGTCCTCCAAACAAGAAATCTTAAAACCAACAAGATAAATTTCAGGTGACTGAAGAGCCGCAGTTATATATATATATATATATATATATATATATATATATATATATATATATATATATATATATATCACAGGCAAAGGTAGACAGAACAAACATATATAAGGTGCAATACAAATTTCAAAATTTTAAAATATATTACCATAGTCTTTTAAGGTAGAAGGCCGAAATTTCGCTTAAGAGTGAATTTTGAGAATAAGGCCTTAAGTGGCTGAAAGCCTACAGCTGATTTTCCAAAATTTCAAAAATACCTTAACCTTTAAGTTTTAAACCGGCCAAAGCACACTAAATGAAACGCAACGACAATAATTAAAATTAAGAATAAGGTTTTATGCTGCTGAAGGCCCACAAATGATTTTTCAAAACTTCAAAATACCTTAAACCTTTAAGTTTTAACGGGCTGACAGCGCACTAAATGAAAAGATAGCACAACAACAGTACCTTTCAGCAAAATATCCACTTGCCAGAATTCAAACTTACTTATACAGGCTGAAGGCCCTTGATTTACATAAAACACAATAATTTTTTTTGTTTTAAAGCATTGGCTATAATAGATTACCAACAGAACATTAAACACCCATGAAAAAGACAGTATAGAGAACGGCACTCCGACACCTTCCGGGAGGGAGGGAGAGGGGGGGGGTTGGGTCTGCCCCCTAAACATTAACGTTCACTTAGATTTAGATGAGACAGGTGGTGGGCCCAACTACACTTGATCTGTCGGTAACCCAACCAAGGAACAGTCACTGACCGACCGACCAAACAACTTGCTGGCCACCAATCGGTACATGAACTCAAGGACCAAACTGTTACGGACGTGACTATCGACAATGAAATATGTGTTAATCCGTCAAAACTACACACCGTGTTGGACAGCGATAACAGGTGAGGAAAGGACAGTGCCTGAAATTACGTAAGTGGCCAGGGGAGATAACCTGAACACTAACGGCCACTAGGCAGAAAATTCCTCTGGTGCACTTGTTAATTCCACCGCATGGCGGCTCGATTACACCACTACAAACACTCGGTGTTGCTCGCAGGAAAAGCTCCCCAACAGCGAACCACCGAAACGAACGACACAACATGAACGGACGTGGCTTGGGTACTTAAGATACCAATCAACTTTGCCGTCCTGGGTCGGTGAACCACGAAGCTCGTAGTGATCAGACAGCTCCACACACGCTCCGACACTGCGCAGGGACCGGAAACGGAGCCAGCCGACCGCGCCGCACGGAGATATCCTCCCTGGTCCGCACCAACCGACCGAGTACCCGCACGCACCCTAGCCGGAAACTATATGCACAAGACCAAAGATGGTACACGGTGCAAATATCGATGCACATCGCTGCTGCTACACGTAGAAGGAGGAAGAACCACGGCATAACCGCAGCAACGGCGGGAAACCAAACGCAGATAGACAGCAAGTTCAAGAAATCGCATAGTTCGAAGTGAGCACGGCTCACACTGAGGTGACAAAAGTCATGGGATATCGCTATTCACACGTACAAATGGCGGGAATATCGCGTACCCGATGTATAAAAGGGCAGTGCATTGGTGAAGCTGTTATTTGTACTCAGTTGGCTCGTGTGAAATGGTTTCAGAGGTGACTATGGCCCTACGATGGGAATTAACCCTTTGTTGCCTGATGGTACTTAAAAGTACCAGTACATTTTTACTCTCATTACATTCTCGTGGTGCAGTTTCGTGATCTGAGAGCCTGTCGGTACGTAACAGTAACTCTGCTCTACTGCTTCATAGATGTTATTATGCAATATATAGACCTCTCTGGCTATCAGAGCTTGAAATTGTTTTTCGCACGCTGCTGTGAAAACAGAAGATTGTATGTGCTTGTTTCCATGGTGTTGCCTGAATTTGTGCGCAATTTATTGAAACTTCCGCTGAGTTTTCCATTGTAAGTACTTACCTTCTTTGTTTTTTTATAATAGTTTGAAGCATTACGTTACAAGTGAATGAGATAAAATGGAAAATATAAAGCGGACTTATTAGTACCGTCAGGTTGTGCGAACACTTTATTGTAGCAACAGTGCGTTACCTCTTTCTAGTTGTTCTGTCCACTTTTTCACACGCAGATGGACGAAAATTGTAAAACTGGTGACTACTTTCGACCTTTGAGTGATGCAGAGATTGAAGCAATTTTGTATGAGGACATTCCTTCTGATATGACAGAGGATACTGACATCGAAGATGATGACGAAAATATTAATAATTTTGACAAAGTTTTTTCGTCCGATTTGCAAGAGACAGATTGTGAAACAAACTCCACTTTTTCGGATAATGATGCTTCAGAGTGTTCTTTGCCGTTTACACCTTCACCTCAATGTGAATACCGGACACACAGAATGTGGAGAGACAAACACATAGTAAGGTAAATTTATGAGAATTTAAAAAAAAATTTCAGAAATATCATATTTTTGTTAATTAATTTTCTAATGTAAAAATATTTAATATTTATGTGGAATAAAGTACAAGTTACAAAAATTGGAGCATTTTTCTGCGCATGTTGTGATTCTGTCCATGGAGTCTGACGGTACTTCCGAGTACCAGGAGTGAAAAAAGTTGTAAAAAATAAAATAAAATTTTACAAAAAATCCTACCGTCATTTGAGGCCACAATAGCATAAATTCTGCAAAGAAAATGTTAAAAAGTAAATTTTTTGTTATGGCAGGAAACAAAGGGTTAAGAGACTTGGGACGTGGAAAAGTAGTTTCCATCTACGAAATCGTTGGGGTATTCGGTATTCTGAGAGCCACAGTGTCAAGAGTGTGCCGAGAATACCAAATTTCAGGCATTATCTCCCACCACGGACAACGCAGTGACCGACAGACTTCACTTAACGACCGAGAGCAGCGGCGTTTTCGTGGAGTTGCCAGTGCTAACAGATAAGCCGCACTGCGTGAAATAACTGCCTAACTCAATGTGGGACGTAGGACGACCGTAACTGTCAGGACAATGGGGCGAAATTTGGCGTTAATGGGCTCTGGCATCAGGCGGCCGACGCGAGTGCCTTTGGTAACAGCATGACATAGCCCGCAGCGACTCTCCTGGGCTCGTGAGCGTATCGGTTGGGCCCAGGCGATTGCGAAACCGTTTCCGGTCCCTGCGCAGTGTCGGAGCGTGTGTGGAGCTGTCTGATCGCTACGAGCTTCGTAGCTCACCGACCCAGGACGTCAAAGTTGATTGGTATCTTAAGTACCCAAGCCACGTCCGTTCATGTTGTGTCGTTCGTTTCGGTGGTTCGCTGTTGTGGAGCTTTTCCTGTGAGCAACACCGAGTGTTTGTAGTGGTGAAATCGAGCCGCCATGCGGTGGAATTAACGATATTGGTTCACTACAATTCAAGTGCACCAGCGGAATTTTCTGCCTAGCGGCTGTTAGTCTTCAGGTTATCTGCCCTGGCCACTTACGTAATTTCAGGCAGTGTCCTTTCCTCACCTGTTATCGCTGTCCAACACGGTGTGTAGTTTTGACGGATTAACACATATTTCATTATCGATAATCACGTCCGTAAGAGTTTGGTCCTTGAGTTCATGTACCGATTGGTGGCCAGCATGTTGTTTGGTCGGTCGGTCAGTGACTGTCCCTTGGTTGGGTTACCGACAGATCAAGTGTAGTTGCGCCCACCACTTGTCTCATCTAAATCTAAGTGAACGTTAATGTTTAGGGGGCAGACCCAACCCTCCCCCCCCCTCCCTCCCTCCCGGAAGGTGTCGGAGTGACGTTCTCTATACTGTCTTCTTCATGGGTGTTTAATGTTCTGTTGGTAATCTATTACAACCAACGCTTTAAAAGGAAAAAAAATTATTGTGTAAGTTTGAATTCTGGAAAGTGGATAGTTTGCTGAAAGTTACTGTTGTGATTTCAGTGTGTAAGAGCTGACGATAGAGTTAGTGTAGCGCAGACGCCACGAAGCCATGGATCCAGGTTGTTAACAAGGCACTACGCAAGCTGGTAGTGGCTCTGTAGTGATGTGGGCTGCGTTCAGATGAAACGAACTGGGTCCTCTGTCCCACTGAACCGATCATTGACTGGAAACGGTTATGTTCGGGTACTTGGATACCATGTACAGCCATTCATTGACCTCGTATTGCCAAATAACGATGGAATTTTTATGGCTGGCAACTTGGCATGTCACTGGACCACAGTTATCGCCACTGGTTTGAAGAACATTCTAGACAGTTCGAGTGAATTATTTGGCCACCCGGACCGCCCGACATGAATCCCATCGAACATTTATCGGGTGTAATCGAGAGGTCACTCTGTGCACAAAATCCTGCAGAGCCAACGCTTTCGCAGTTATGGACGGCTATAGAGGCAGCACGGTTCATCATTTATGCAGGCAACTTCCAACGATATTTTGAGTCCATGCCGTGTCGAATCGCTGAACTACGCCGGGAAAAAGGAGCTCCAACAAGATACGAGGGCAGTTCAATAAGTAATGCAACACATTTTTTTTTCTGAAACAGGGGTTGTTTTATTCAGCATTGAAATACACCAGGTTATTCCCCAATCTTTTAGCTACACAACACTATTTTTCAACGTAATCTCCATTCAATGCTACGGCCTTACGCCACCTTGAAATGAGGGCCTGTGTGCCTGCACGGTACCATTCCACTGGTCGATGTCGGAGCCAACGTCGTACTGCATCAATAACTTCTTCATCATCCGCGTAGTGCGTCCCACGGATTGCGTCCTTCATTGGGCCAAACATATGGAAATCCGACGGTGCGAGATCGGGGCTGTAGGGTGCATGAGGAAGAACAGTCCACTGAAGTTTTGTGGGCTCCTCTCGGGTGCGAAGACTTGTGTGAGGTCTTGCGTTGTCATGAAGAAGGAGAAGTTCGTTCTGATTTTTGTGCCTACGAACACGCTGAAGTCGTTTCTTCAATTTCTGAAGAGTAGCACAATACACTTCAGAGTTGATCGTTTGACCATGGGGAAGGACATCGAACAGAATAACCCCTTCAGCGTCCCAGAAGACTGTAACCATGACTTTACAGGCTGAGGGTATGGCTTTAAACTTTTTCTTGGTAGGGGATTGGGTGTGGCGCCACTCCATTGATTGCCGTTTTGTTTCAGGTTCGAAGTGATGAACCTATGTTTCATCGCCTGTAACAATCTTTGACAAGAAATTGTCACCCTCAGCCACATGACGAGCAAGCAATTCCGCGCAGATGGTTCTCCTTTGCTGTTTATGGTGTTCGGTTAGACAACGAGGGACCCAGCGGGAACAAACCTTTGAATATCCCAACTGGTGAACAATTGTGACAGCACTACCAACAGATATGTCAAGTTGAGCACTGAGTTGTTTCATGGTGATCCGTCGATCATCTCGAATGAGTGTGTTCGCACGCTCCACCATTGCAGGAGTCACGGCTGTGCACGGCCGGCCCGCAAGCGGGAGATCAGACAGTCTTGGTTGACCTTGCGGCGATGATGACACACGCTTTGCCCAATGACTCACCGTGCTTTTGTCCACTGCCAGATCACCGTAGACATTCTGCAAGCGCCTATGAATATCTGAGATGCCCTGGTTTTCCGCCAAAAGGAACTCGATCACTGCCCGTTGTTTGCAACGCACATCCGTTACAGACGCCATTTTAACAGCTCCGTACAGCGCTGCCACCTGTCGGAAGTCAATGAAACTATACGAGACGAAGCGGGAATGTCTGAAAATATTCCACAAGAAATTTCCGGTTTTTTCAACCAAAATTGGCCGAGAAAAAAAAATGTGTTGCATTACTTATTGAACTGCCCTCGTATTAGGAGGCATCCAATGACTTTTGTTACCTGAGTGTAACAAATCATAAAACGACGAGTAGACGAGGTGGAAAAAGATACTGAAATCTGACTCAAACGAATGTGTATTTTATAGTTTAGCGCTTGATGAAAATGTTCATGTTTCAGCTACAGCTCAGTTTCAGTCTTTGTAAGAGGAGTCACAGACAACAACATTTTATTCGAGGAATTACTTGTGTTCGATGAAAGGTACAACAACAGGGCAAAAAATACACGAAGAAGTAAAAAGTGGTTTGGAAAAGTTTAATGTTCAAGGCGAAGAAGTTTTCAGCTTAACAACAGATAATGCGCCTGCGACGATCAGCAGAACAAACGGATTTTTGACTTTGTTATAGTATGGTATACAGCATTGTAAAATACCACTGCATTATTTAATAAGAACAGCCGTGTGCCAAAGTTCTCAGGTTCAAAAAAGTGACCGAAGAGGTAATATGGATTGTCAATTTCATACCCGCAAGAGGAGTTAATCATAGACAATTTCAGAACTTCCTGTATGAAGTGGCCCTGAGGCACGATGATATCATATACTATAGCTGAGCTGATTGGCTTACCAGATCAGCTACGCACACACGATTTTATTCTCTTTTGGGAAAAATAAAGATCTTTATGGGCAGCAGAGCACAAAAGTCAGTTTTTTCGAGAACGAGCAATGCTTTTAACAATATGTTTTTTTTAGTTGATGTAACTAACTATCAACTAAAAAAAACAACATATTGTTAAAATCATTGCACATTCTCCAAGAAACTGACTTTCGTCCTTTGCTGGTCATAATGATCTTTATTTTTTTCCCAAAATAGAATAAAATGTAACTAACCATCCGACCCCCCCCCCCCCCCCCCATGAACCACGGACCTTGCCGCTGGTGGGGAGGCTTGCGTGCCTCAACGATACAGATAGCCGTACCTTAGGTGCAACCACAACGGAGGGGTATCCGTTGAGAGGCCAGACAAACGTGTGGTTCCTGAAGAGGGGCAACAGCCTTTTCAGTAGTTGCAGGGGCAACAGTCTGGATGATTGACTGACCTGGCCTTGTAACACAAACCAAAACGGCCTTGCTGTGCTGGTACTGCGAACGGCTGAAAGCAAGGGGAAATTACAGCCGTAATTTTTCCTGAGAGCATGCAGCTTTACTGTATAGTTACATTATGATGGCGTCCTCTTGGGTAAAATATTCCGGACGTAATATAGTTCCCCATTCAGATCTCTAGTGGCAGGGATTACTCAGGAGGACGTCGTTATCAGGAGAAAGAAAACTGGCGTTCTACGGATCGCAGCGTGAAATGTCAGATCCCTTAACCGGGCAGGTAGGTTAGAAAATTTAAAAAGGGAAATGGACAGGTTAAAGTTACATACAGTGGGAATTAGTGAAGTTCGGTGGCAGGAGGAACAAGACTTTTGGTCAGGTGAATACAGGGTTATAAATACAAAATCAAATAGGAGTAATGCAGGAGTAGGTTTAATAATGAATAAAAAAATAGCAGTACGAGTAAGCTACTACAAACAGCATAGTGAACGCATTATTGTGGGCAAGATAGGCACGAGGCCCACGCCTACTACAGTAGTACAAGTTTATATGCCAGCTAGCTCTGCAGATGACGAAGAAATTGATGAAATGTATGATGAGATAAAAGAAATTATTCAGGTAGTGAAGGGAGACGAAAATTTAATAGTCATGGGAGACTGGAATTCTAGAGTAGCAAATAGGAGGGAAGGAAACATAGTGGGTGAATATGGACTGGGGCTGAGAAATGAAAGAAGAAGCCGCCTGGTAGAATTTTGCACAGAGCACAACTTAATCATAGCTAACACTTGGTTTAAGAATCATGATAGAAGGTTGTATACATGGAAGAACCCTGGAGATACTAAAAGGTATCAGATAGATTATATAATGGTAAGACAGAGATTTAGGAATCAGGTTTTAAATTGTAAGACATTTCCAGGGGCAGATGTGGACTCTGACCACAATCTATTGGTCATGAACTGTAGATTAAAACTGAAGAAACTGCAAAAAGGCGGGAATTTAAGGAGATGGGACCTTGATAAACTGACTAAACCGGGAGTTGTAGAGAGTTTCAGGGAGAGCATAAGGGAACAATTGACAGGAATGGGGGAAAGAAATGCAGTACAAGAAGAATGGGTAGCGCTGAGGGATGAAGTAGTGAAGGCAGCAGACGATCAAGTAGGTAAAAAGACGAGAGCTGGTAGAAATCCTTGGGTAACAGAAGAAATATTGAATTTAATTGATGAAAGGAGAAAATATAAAATGCAGTAAATGAAGCAGAGCAAAAGGAATACAAACGTCTCAAAAATGAGATCGACAGGAAGTGCAGAATGGCTAATCAGGGATGGCTAGAGGACAAATGTAAGGATGTAGAGGTTTATCTCACTAGGGGGAAAGATAGATACTGCGTACAGGAAAATTAAAGAGACCTTTGGAGAAAAGAGAAACACTTGTATGAATATCAAGAGCTCAGATGGAAACCCAGTTCTAAGCAAAGAAGGAAAAGCAGAAAGTTGGAAGGAGTATATAGAGGGTCTATACAAGGGCAACGTACTTGAGGACAATATTATGGAAATGGAAGAGGATGCAGATGAAGAGTTTGACAGAGCGCTGAAAGACCTGAGTCGAAACAAGGCCCCAGGAGTAGACAACATTCCATTAGAACTACTGATGGCCTTGGGAGAGCCAGTCTTGACACAACTCTACCATCTGGTGAGCAAGAAGTATGAGACCGGCGAAATTCCCTCAGACTTCAAGAAGAATATAATAATTCCAATCCCAAAGAAAGCAGGTGTTGACAGATGTGAAAATTACCGAACTATCAGTTTAATAAGTCACAGCTGCAAAACACTAACGCGAATTCTTTATAGACGAATGGAAAAACTGGTAGAAGTCGACCTCGGGGAAGATCAGTTTGGATTCCGTAGAAATGTTGGAACACGTGAGGCAATACTGACCCTACGACTTATTTTAGAAGCTAGATTAAGGAATGGCAAACCTACGTTTCTAGCACTTGTAGACTTTGAGAAAGCTTTTGCCAATGTTCAGTGGAATACTTTCTTTCAAATTCTGAAGGTGGCAGAGGTAAAATACAGGGAGCGAAAGGCTATTTACAATTTGTACAGAAACCAGATGGCAGTTGTGAGAGTCGAGGGACATGAAAGGGAAGCAGTGGTTGGGAAGGGAGTGGGACAGGGTTGTAGCCTCTCCCCGATGTTATTGAATCTGTATATTGAGCAAGCAATAAAGGAAACAAAATAAAATTTCGGAGTAGGTATTAAAATCCATGGAGAAGAAATAAAAACTTTGAGGTTCACCGATGACATTGTAATTGTGTCAGAGACAGCAAAGGACTTGGAAGGGCAGTTGAACGAAATGGACAGTGTCTTGAAAGGGAGGGTATAAGATGAACATCAACAAAAGCAAAACGAGGATCATGGAATGTAATCGAATTAAGTCCGGTGATACTGAGGGAATTAGATTATGAAATGAGACGCTTAAAGTAGTAAATGAGTTTTGCTATTTGGGGAGCAAAGTAACTGATGATGGTCGAAGTAGAGAGGATATAAAATGTAGACTGGCAATGGCAAGGAAAGCGTTTCTGAAGAAGAGGAATTTGTTAACATCGAGTATAGATTTAAGTGTCAGGAAGTCGTTTCTGAAAGTATTTGTATGGAGTGTAGCCATGTATGGAAGTGAAACATTGACGATAAATAGTTTGGACAGGAACGGAATAGAAGCTTTCGAAATGTGGTATTGGATAGAATAGGGGAGAAGAGGAGTTTGTGGCACTACTTGACAAGAAGAAGTGACCGGTTGGTAGGGCATGTTCTGAGGCAACAAGGGATCACAAATTTAGCATTGGAGGGCAGCGTGGAGGGTAAAAATCGTATAGGGAGACCAAGAGATGAATACATTAAGTAGATTCAGAAGGATGTAGGGTGCAGTAAGTACTGGGAGATGAAGAAGCTTGGAAAGGATAGAGTAGCATGGAGAGCTGCATCAAACCAGTCTCAGGACCGAAGACCACAACAAGAACAACTAACTATCTCACCGACCTAAATTTAACAATCCAAGATAAAAGTGCCGGCCGGAGTGGCCGTCGGTTCTAGGCGCTACAGTCTGGGGCCGAGCGACCGCTACGGTCGCAGGTTCGAATTCTGCCTCGGGCATGGGTGTGTGTGATGTCCTTAGGTTAGTTAGGTTTAATTAGTTCTAAGTTCTAGGTTACTGATGACGTCAGAAGTGAAGTCGCATATTCCTCAGAGCCATTTGAACCAAGATAAAAGTAAATTGTGTGTAGAAATATGTGGATGTATTCAAGCATTCATTAAGAAGCTTATCTTGTTCGAGAAACATATCGGTGAAAGATATTGGGAGACCAAGTCTACGTGAAATCAAGATGGTGTGGATTTTTACAAGTGCGTACCTTTGCTGCAGAAAATAAGGAATGAGTGTGCCAAAAAATTCCCATATTTAAAATAATCATGAGGCCTATGTGAAAGTGCTCATTTTCAGATTAAGATTGAAGACCCCGTGTTACACCTACAGTTAGAGTTGATTCAACTTTAAAAGAGCCTACTACAGTTGCCAGCAGATTGGACGTAATGAATTTTATAAAGAGTGTATGAAACCCTGTCAGTACTCCAACTTACACAAGTTAACCGTCCAGCAGGTGTACCTATTCGGAAGCACATATATCTGCGGGCGGTTTTTTCTTCCTTTTTTTCACGAACAAAAAATGTAAAATCTAAAACGAGATCTTCGCTAACACACGGATATCTGAGCGGAATTCTCAAAATTTTGACATTGTATACACCTACAACTATCGAAGAACTGTGCAAGCAAAAAAAGAAGAAAAAGTTATTTTTCTCTTTAAGTTTTTTCACTAATCTAGTTTCATTTTAAGTTTGTAATACTCTAATAAAAATACGTACTGCCAGCCCACCTAGAAAAAATGTGTCTCATTTCGATCGATTGTGTTCCTTGACAAAATCTTTTTTTGTGATAAAAGTTAATAATGTGGTCCAGATGGACGCCCCTGGTCTACATCCGCGGCGTATTGCTACCCAGTCGCTCAGTAGTTGGGTAATATGAACATGTCCGTTTTTATTTTCAATGTCTATTTTGAAAATGTTTTCTTGAGCTATATTAGTGACGATCTGTATTTCCCACAGACTCGCCGGGGTAGCCGTACGTGTTAAACCACCATCTCCGAAATGGAAAAGTGCGTCGGTGCCGGATGGAGTCCGTCTGGAGTGTTACTGGCTACGGTGGGTGAGTCCGGACAGCATGGATGTGATTTTTGTGGGGTTTCTTACATCCCACTAAGCGAATACCGGTCCCACCTCACTTAAGCGATTCGAAGAAGTCTAGGAAACTGTCACCCACTTCCACATGTGTAATACTATCTGCAGACTGTTTGAGTGCGCAAATTCCGTCCCAGGGGGTAACGTGGTGGCGATAGGAAAGACATCCAGTCACCCCTTAAAGTAACCACGCCAAATCCGTAAAATAACCGTATCAGCCCTGCGCTAACAAGGAAGAAGGGCACAAGAAATAGAAAAAGTATTCGTGTTTTTTGAAGGTTACGCTATTTTTCCCTGTTTATCTGGAGCTGAACTTTGAACAGGTGTGCCATTCAGTTTGGTAGAATTGCCGCACCTGCTCCCTTCATACCTTTTTTGCATCCTAATTGCATTATGACATGGTTTTGGCGACAGGAATAAGTGTACACTGTTTTTGATGTTGCTGAGCAACTGTCATACAAAATGTTTTAAAGGAACACACGACCATTCGAGTGTTTTATTGTTTATTTAAGTACAACCTAGGTATTCTGCCTTTTACTCTATTTCCAAGTATTTCATTTTATGTCTTAACATACGTTGCAGGACACTTAACATGTTGTATGGCTCAAAGTCGGCAATAAATTAAAAAAAACTTATGACCAACTCTGAGCTCGACGACATGTTAAGTGTCCCGCAATATACATTAAAGACATAAAACGAAATATCTGAAAATCCCTTAAACGGCCGAAACCTGGGTTGTGGCATTTTGTGTCTTTTCTTGTATATGGGACACACAGGAGCAGTTTTCCATACCTCCGGTATTACTTCTTTTCTCCATACTTCTTTTATCAGTTCGGCTAACCATTCATGTAACTTCTCTCCCCCTTCTTTGATGGTACGTTATGATTGTTTTCTGTCTTGTTTTCATTGTTGTAGGTATCTACTAGATTGTTCAGCAGTTCTTTGAAGTATATCCTCCAGTTCTCTAAATTTCCTTCATTCGTAGTGATCAGTTTCCCATTCTCGTCCTTCATTATCACAGACTTAGCTCTGTACTCTTTTCTACAGCTATTCATTGTGCTGTAAAACTGTTTACTATTGTTCTGGTTATAGTCCTCCTTAGCCTTCTCTATCTGTTTGTATATGAATGCTCCTTTCTTTCGCCTTATTAAACTCTTCATTTCCCTTATGGCTCTCCTGTATGCTGTTTGGTTTTCATGGTTGTTCTTGTTCATCATTGCCTGTCTAGCTGTCTTCCTGTCCTGTACTTCTTTTCTACATGTTTCATTGATCCATGATGTGCGCTTTATATTGCTGTTATTATTATCTCCTAGTATTTCCTGCGCTGTCTCCCTCATAACTGTTGTCATCTTCTTCCATTTTGTGTTGATATCTTCATCTTAATTTCTAATGTTGTCATTCTCTAATTCAGCGAATCTATTTTTAAACTTAATCTTAAACTGTTTATTCCCCTCCTACTCTTTTAGCCTACTCATATCTACTCCTTGGGTGCCTTTACCACTGTTGTTCTTACTTGGTGGTTTTGGTAATGATTGTTTCATCTTCATAGCACAAGATAATGGTCCAATCCTATCATCCTATCTCAGCCCCCCCCCCCCTCCTTTGTTCTAACATATGTTATTGCCTTTTTATGTTTTTTCTCTATCGAAACACGGTCCATTTGGTTCCTAGTTAATCCATCCGGTGATGTCCATGTTGCTTTATGCACGTCTTTATGGGGGAATGATGTACTTGCTGGTTTCATGTTTCCAGTTGTGGCGAAGTTGATAAGCCTTATACCACTATCATCTGATTGAGTGTGAAGTCTGAACATGCCTATATATGGTTGCCATTGCTGTTCTTGTCCTATTTTGGCATTTAGTCTCCCAGCACAGTTTTGATGTCATACTGTGGTAATCTGAGTACATCTGGTCTAAGGTGTCATAGAATTCGTCTTTTATGTCTTCCTTCTTGTCCTCAGTTGGGGCATGGACACCTATTAATGAGATATTTCTATACTTGCCATTGATTCTGATGTAGCATATTTTTTCATTGACATTTTCAAGTGTCATCGCACTGGCCATTATTTTATTATGAACCGCAAATCCTGTCCCAAATATATGGTGACCATGCTTCTTTCCGCTGTATAAGATCGTATGGTTTTCCTCTCTCTGCATGCCAGGCCATCTTATCTCCTGCTGGTCTGTAATATCCATCTTATACTCTGTTATTTCTTCATCAAGTATCTTTGTCTGTCCTGCGGCGTACAGTGTTTTTACGTTCCATGTACCTATTAGTAGTCCTTTATTCATAAGCATGGGACGTTTTCCGTAGGAGTCAATCCAAAAAAATGGCTCTGAGCACTATGGGACTTAACTTCTGAGGTCATCAGTCCCCTAGAACTTAGAACTACTTAAACCTAACTAACCTAAGGACATCACGCACACCCATGCCCGAGGCAGGATTCGAACCTGCGACCGCAGCGGTCGCGCGGTTCCAGGCTGTAGCGCCTAGAGCTGCTCGGCCACTCCGGCCGGCGAGTCATTCCAATCCGAGGCTGTGAGTGTATAGGAACCTGTCAGTTTATTACAATGTTGGATGGTTAGCCCAACGATTAACCCTCCCACTTTACCCGGGCTTGAGACCGGCTGGAAGGCTAGTTTTCTTCCATGCGTGGTTAATAATATCCAGTTGTGGCATACATATTCTGATTCAGAAGCTGGGTTATGAACTCCATTTGCCTCCCCTTAGGACAAACCGTTTGATTTCGAACATTATTATGTTTCACATGATAGCAGCCCAACATATTCCGCAGCATAGAAGCGTCGCTGCGAACATCTAAGGAGTAAATAAGAGCAAGATAATTTCTTGGGTATACGTCCTTTTGACAAACTGCCTATTGGCTTCTGTCTCGGGTTCTTCGGCCGATGTTCATCTAATGATTTTTCTGACGTTTCGCCAGCACGAGTGGCTGGCATTGTCAAAGCTTCACCCTCCATTGCCATCGCGTAATGCGGCCCTCAATTACAGCCTGAGGGACGCCGGCGGTGCGAGGTCACTGCGCCTTTAGGTCTGCGGTGTAGACGGGTAGTGGGTGATGGCGGGGGGGGGGGGGCGGTAGGGAGGAGCAGGACTGGGGGGGGGGGGCAGACGTTGCGGCCGACCTGCTCCCTCCCCCTCTCCCCCCGCACGGATATTAACGTATCCGGCGCTCCGGACGACACCGACACACGGCAGTTAAACGGTGTCGTAATCTGCAGGCACAGAGACGCAGAAATAATTAATGTGGCAGCCAGCAGTTTAGGGGCCGCAATCTCGGGGAAATCTGTACCACTAAAACCGGCACTCTACCGCCGCGCACAAATGAAATTCGCTTTTATACGTCACAACCTGCGCCTGGTCCTCGCTGTCTCCCCTTCCTCCTCCTGCCTTTTCTTTTATTTTCCTCCTGTTGCTGCTAACCTTCTTCTTCTTAAACCCTAGCTGTCCAACATTATTTTCCAGTTTCTCTCACTTCTCTCAACCTTTCACACTCTGCTTTCGTAACTACTTCCTCTTCGAAGATTATTAGCGTTTATGCCACATACTTAAACAGTACAGTTCTTTTATTCTTGCCAACAGTATCCGATTTCAAAACGTCAGAAAACGCAGTACAAATTATTCTAATATATCAGACAAGTACACTTATAACGATTATAAAACTTAAACCAAGCAGAAGAAAATGTTAAAATACTGAGTGCCTCAAAATTCTACCGTAGAACTTCAGGAATGGATTCCTCATATAACAGGAAGGAAAAAAAGTGTAGTAAATATGGGCTCTAAAATGCATACCATAAATGGAAGTATGGGCCAAAACAAGGAAAAAGTGTCCAATTACATAGACTCTAAAATGCATACCTCAAGAGCTATGAGCAGTTGTTTAACTTCTCTATGTGAAGCACATCTCGCTACTGAACAAGTGCTAATAGCTTATAAGGTGTGAATTTTAGAGCCCACTTATGCTGGACTTAATTTCTTTAACAAAATATATTAAAAACAAAAGAGATTAGACTAGTTGAGTCCAAAACGGTGCGATTTCAGTTGCGCTGGGAGTTCGGTAGGCTGCAGTGAGTGGCTGCAGTCTGGGAAGGAACACTAGTGCTCATCTGACTGAACTCATCACAACTGCACAGATTAGGGGGCACTGCGTATCAAATTCTTCGGAGATTTTACTTGGAACGTGCTGTTCCGGTCTCCCGTCTGTTACAGGATTTCCACATATCCCAGTTCGCGAGATGTCCAGGGTTTCCTGTTGGTTCCATCCAGTAATGGTCCTCTGAATTTGACCACGTATCAACTGTGGGACGAGTCTGGTGTTCACAGTGCCCTATTGCAATGACGATGCTATTTCGTGGTTTTAGTTTTTGGGTAGTTAGTCGAACCCCATGTACTGTACTGACAAGGGAGCGGTTCCCAATCGTAAAAAACTATATTGATGAAACTGGGCGGGTGTGTAGAGGGGGAAAAAAGAGTGCAATGCGTACTTCTTTTATTTGTGCCAAATTTCGCTTTTAAGCGTAAAACATACCCCAAAAATGATTCGTAGTTTTAGGTTTAGAGGGAACATCTTCGAAACAACGTCATACAAAAAACAGTTTTGATATAAAAAGTGACATTTAGTTAACGTTCTTGAAGACTGTGTAATCAACTTTTGCAATAATTTGAAATTTTGCAAAACCCTACCACCATTAAGTTTCTGAGAAACGAAAACTTTTGCTACAACATAAATTAAAGAAGCTTTCAAGCCACAAATATTCCTGTGTAATTTACCGGTTCCCGAAACACCAATTTGGAAAATATGCCATACGCAGTGTGCTGTCAGAATGTTCTCAACTTACTGAATTGAAATATCTAAACATTCATTACTATTCAACTTATTTATTTTACTTTGTGAGGTGACTTTGAGATCTAGTTCTGTTGAATGATTATGATGTCAATCTCGATTTCAAACAATATAATCAAACTGCACTCATCAGTACATAATCAGTTCTCTTCATCGAGGATTACGAATACTGAAATATGCCTTATACAAGTCAGGAAATTTAGAGGATCGTCCGTGACAATCTCAAATTATGCTAAAGTTAGTTTTACATTGTCTTCTCGTTGTGTATATTACGTGAAGAAATTTCTTTTATTTTATGTGCATGGTGTGCAAAGCGTAATGTTTTAAGCATTCCCTTACAGTTTACCATTATTGTATTTGTTTCCTATCACAATAATGAGTTACTTATTATTTTTAATTAACAAAATATACATGTGTAAAGTAGTAAACTAAAAAAGACAAATGTGAAACCTAAAATAACAATTTAAAATATAAATCACATGTAACTGAAGTAAATAATTACAATAGCGATTAATGGTTAGATATTTTAATTAGATATACTGAAAATATTCCGACAGCACATGTGTACGGCTGATTTCCAAAAATGGTGTTTCAATGGCCAGCTTTCATACACACGGATGTATGTGGCTTAAAAGCTTCTTTAATTTAAGTTATAACAATTACTTTCATTTTTAAAAATTAATTAATGATGATGATGTATTTTGCAAACTTTCAAATTATTACAAAAGTTGATTATACAGTTTTCAAGAAAGTTACTTAAAAATTAACTTTTATGTGAAAAATATTTTTTATCTGTCATCGTTTCGAAGATATTCTCTCTATACCTAAAACGGCAAATTACATTTCGGGTTACGTTTTACGCTTTAAAAGTGAAACGAGACATAAACAAAAATAATAACCATGCCACTATTTTGACCCTTCTACACATCCGCCAACTTTGGTCAACATAGTTTACTGACACTGGGGAATTTCCCTTGTCAGTATTTTGGGGTAAAGAACCGGAGATCAGCAATGAAAAAGTCTGAAAGTATGTGGTTTGGAATGAGGGGTGCGTATGAAGAAGATACTTACGAAATGCCTCTGCTTCACAATAAGTAACAGTCTACCGCACTGATGCTTGTGGTACTGTCTCGAGAGCAATATAAGACCGCCTTTGATGGGTCCACGGAAGGGTTACAGTTCATCACTGGTTTTTGACGATGAAACACTATTCACCGTAGGAACTTGCAGTCATGAGCTGTATAAATGGTAAAGCGGGATGTACTTCGGTAAACTGGAAAGTAGGCAAATTTTTGGTGCTCTTATGACATCGAAATAAGTGTCCAAGGAATAGAAAAGCAACTGGAATCACTCAACAGAGGAAAGTCCACTGGACCTGACGGGATACCAATTCGATTCTACACAGAGTACGCGAAAGAACTTGCCCCCCTTCTAACAGCCGTGTACCGCAAGTCTCTAGAGGAACGGAGGGTTCCAAATGATTGGAAAAGAGCACGGGTAGTCCCAGTCTTCAAGAAGGGTCGTCGAGCAGATGCGCAAAACTATAGACCTATATCTCTGACGTCGATCTGTTGTAGAATTTTAGAACATGTTTTTTGTTCGAGTATCATGTCGTTTTTGGAAACCCAGAATCTACTATGTAGGAATCAACATGGATTCCGGAAACAGCGATCGTGTGAGACCCAACTCGCGTTATTTGTTCATGAGACCCAGAAAATATTAGATACAGGCTCCCAGGTAGATGCTATTTTTCTTGACTTCCGGAAGGCGTTCGATACAGTTCCGCACTGTCGCCTGATAAACAAAGTAAGAGCCTACGGAATATCAGACCAGCTGTGTGGCTGGATTGAAGATTTTTTAGCAAACAGAACACAGCATGTTGTTATCAATGGAGAGACGTCTACAGACGTTAAGGTAACCTCTGGCGTGCCACAGGGGAGTGTTATGGGACCATTGCTTTTCACAATATATATAAATGACCTAGTAGATAGTGTCGGAAGTTCCATGCGGCTTTTCGCGGATGATGCTGTAGTATACAGAGAAGTTGCAGCATTAGAAAATTGTAGCGAAATGCAGGAAGATCTGCAGCGGATAGGCACTTGGTGCAGGGAGTGGCAACTGTCCCTTAACATAGACAAATGTAATGTATTGCGAATACATAGAAAGAAGGATCCTTTATTGTATGATTATATGATAGCGGAACAAACACTGGTAGCAGTTACTTCTGTAAAATATCTGGGAGTATGCGTGCGGAACGATTTGAAGTGGAATGATCATATAAAATTAATTGTTGGTAAGGCGGGTACCAGGTTGAGATTCATTGGGAGAGTGCTTAGAAAATGTAGTCCAGCAACAAAGGAGGTGGCTTACAAAACACTTGTTCGACCTATACTTGAGTATTGCTCATCAGTGTGGGATCCGTACCAGATCGGGTTGACGGAGGAGATAGAGAAGATCCAAAGAAGAGCGGCGCGTTTCGTCACAGGGTTATTTGGTAACCGTGATAGCGTTACGGAGATGTTTAATAAACTCAAGTGGCAGACTCTGCAAGAGAGGCGCTCTGCATCGCGGTGTAGCTTGCTCGCCAGGTTTCGAGAGGGTGCGTTTCTGGATGAGGTATCGAGTATATTGCTTCCCCCTACTTATACCTCCCGAGGAGATCACGAATGTAAAATTAGAGAGATTAGAGCGCGCACGGAGGCTTTCAGACAGTCGTTCTTCCCGCGAACCATACGCGACTGGAACAGGAAAGGGAGGTAATGACAGTGGCACGTAAAGTGCCCTCCGCCACACACCGTTGGGTGGCTTGCGGAGTATGAATGTAGATGTAGATGTAGATGTAGATGGGTGGTTGCGTAATTAAAGTGAACCAAAGTGTTTGGTGTTCCAAAAGGCACCGTATCGAATACTTGTACTACATACAGGGTAAGCAGAAAAACGTCAGCCACTAAGTCACAACGCGAACGAAAGTTTGTGTTGAGTCACCGTGACAGACGATCATTGAAGAGGTTTACGACGAAAAATAAGGAGACGACCGCTACAAATGTCACTGTAGAACTGGGTTTCATACTCACGAAGCCTGTAGTAACCAAAACAACACGAAGGGAACTTCGAAAGCTAGGAATATCTGGAACTCCAGTACCACCCACCAGTGACACGAATGCCCGTGACAGGAAACAGTGGCACTGAGGGCACAAACCCTGTATTATGGAGCGTTGGAAGAAAATTATCTGGTCGTATAAGTCTTGGGTCACACTGTTTGCCGAGGAATGAAACACGGCGGGTGTTCGCTGATGATGAGGCCGGACATAGCGTGATAGTTCACGGAACTCGTGGCTTCTCTGTAAAGACACATAACTGCCAAGGATTATGTGGCCCTCTTTGCTGATACGGTCCACCCCGTGGTACAATGTCTGTTCCCCAATGGTTATCATGTGTTCCAAGAAGAGAGGGTCCCTTTTCAAGCAGCTCGCGTCGTCGAGGGCTGGTTTTGCGACCACAACGATGAACTGTCGCATGTCTCCAACCCACCAGTAACCAAGTCTCAATACTATTCAGCCTTTATGTTCTACTTTGGCGGAAGGGTGAGTAATAGATATCCACTTTCATAATCGCTACCTAAACTTTCCGCTACTTTGAAAGGCTAATGGTATAATAATCCCTTCAAAAACTATACAAGACATGTATTTATCCATTTCGACACGACAGGAAGCTGTTTTGAATGACAACGGATTCCTTATACTGCATCAGACACGGTAATGTGTATTTGGTGTTTCCATGTTTTTGTGCACCCCTTGTACGAAGATAAGCGACGGGTGTCATTCTAAATTTCTAAATAGAAGAAATTTCTCATGTGGACTGAAAATTTTAAGAAACTGGGTAGTTTAGGTCCAGAGAACTGACCGAGAATTGTTCATGCTGTAAAATTTGGGGGGATATTGTTGGCTCATGTGAGACAAGTTTCATCAATAAGCACCCTTCAACTTGCCCATGAAACACGTCGAAGACTGCAATGCAGGGAATTCTTATTGCCGATAGATACATATGCATCGTCCATTTGCCATTTCATCAGGAACTATAAAGTGGATGGCACATTCTAGGCTGACCCCAACTAGTAATGTTCAGCACGTCGTCCTATGGCCAGACTGGCTTTTGTTCAGCTGCTCAGGAGTGCTATATGGCTCACTTTACCCGTAACGTATTCACCATGTACACACTCACCTTACCCGTAACGTATTCACTATGTACACACCAGAGGTACTAGATTTTCAAATGTAGCTGCGCTAGCACCTCTAGGAATGTGAAAGAGGTCGAGACGAACATTAGTGTATTTTAGAGGCTCTTGGTACATGTCTCACGCTCAACTAAGCTCATTCATAGTTAAAGATTTCTAAAACAGTTCAACATGTGGAAGCTAAACTGTCTTCAGTCGAAGCTTTAGGGAAAGGGGGCTGTTACTTTCAGTGTTAGCCACACTCTACGTTTCTGTCCCAGTTACTTCAGTGTGATATTTGATCACATTATTCTTCATCACAATGCGTCGGTGAACATACCACAGTACGCTGAACGCGTTTACTACGGTAGACCCCCCTTGAGGAAACTTCAGTTTATTGTCTGCAGATGGCAGATTGCCACATATACGTCGTGTAGTGGCCACAATGCTCTGCAGTCGTTGATAACTACTTTGACCAATGACCGTTCATCACCCGACTACACTACACCCATAGAGATCGATCAGTGCAGGCTCCAAGCCAGCACATCTCTCTCAGCAATATCCCATATGTGCCAAACAGGATGGAAGCCAGACAAGTATACTCATGTTCGTGGAACATTGTGGGTCGTGTTCCCAACACAATTCGAGTAGGACTGAACGGTGCACCTGGGAGTGACAGGAAGTACACTCCTTGCATGCCATGTCGAGTCAATGATTAATAGTTGTTAAATGTACAGTCGAAGAGTTAAAAGCATGTCGAAGTGTGCTGTGTCCCATCTTTGTGGGCGGTCACTTCCCCGGATATGTACATGGAGTTAATAGCAGAGTGGTTGAACTGTGTTATGAAGCACTAGCTACGTATTGCAGTAAATGAAACTCATTAGCTTTGACAGATGTCAGCTAAGTGAATAGACTGAAAACTTGATTTTAAACAAAACTCAGGTCGTCACTCTCAACGCTGAAGTATCATGTGAATCGAAATCAGACCCAGCTCTGTTTTAGAAATCTCTAATAGCACCTTTACTACTAGCGATGTATATAAACGACTCAGAAGACAAAGTCTATTTGGCCGGCCGCGGTGGTCTAGCGGTTCTAGGCGCTCAGTCCGGAACCGCGTGACTGCTACGGTCGCAGGTTCGAATCCTGCCTCGGGCATGGATGTGTGTGATGTCCTTAGGTTAGTTAGGTTTCAGTAGTTCTACGTTCTAGGGGACTGATGAACACAGATGTTAAGTCCCATAGTGCTCAGAGCCATTTAAACCATTTTTGAACAAAGTCTATTTATATGGCTGTTTGGAGTGACGTTGCATGGGGGCTTAATAAAAATATTAATGCAAATAATTTTAATTTTTTTTTTTTGCTTTAGTAGCTGTCTGTCCGATTACGAAGTCTCGTAACGGTTGGCCCTGACTGTTATTGTTACGCAATCTGACTGCTTAGAACAATAACAAAGAATGAAATGGAAATTTTCATTAACACAGTTAATTAATTAAGCCCCCAGCAACTATAAAACCAACGCAACAACAAGCACAAGAGTAACTGTTCTGTGTGTGGGAGTGTGACTCAACGTACGCATCTGGCACGGTTCTTCTTCAACAACACAACAATTTTTAAATAACATTATACTGAATTAATTAAAGAAAATACAAATACCATAATTACTCAAGAGAACCACAATTACACTCTAATCCAAGAACCCAAGCCAGATGCTTTGTTGACTGAACCTGTAATGACACATTATTTAAAACATGGAAATAATGAAAAATAAATCAAGTTTCGTTACCTTCATATATTGACCAAAATCACTCTCATAATTACAATATATCTCCACACCGCCTCGCTATTACCACATCTGAACAAGAACCTTTCAGTATCACATCTCAGCAAGCACTCCCTACTAGCACATCTGAACACCAACTGACTACTACGAGCTCTCCCCAAGCAGTGACCTCTAGCACATCTCAATAATGACAGCCCGTGGAGGCGGCGGAACAATGCTCTCTAGCGATCTCTGGCGCTGTGGCTCAGTGTAGCCACCTTTCATATGCCCTTCCTCCACGGCTATAATTTGATGGTATTTTTGCCAGCATTGGTGGTGAAAATACCACCAAATTCGTCAAAAAAATACAGACAAAAATAAAAGATAATATTAATACGTAAATATCATATAACTAGATAAAATTTTGGCTTTGCACTGACCTTTCAATAACCTATTATATAGAATACAGTAAGCAATACAAATTCTTTCATACATGTGACTTTACATAACAGTTTATACAAGTATTATGTGGTTAAACAGTTCAATCAATAGCGTCAGCAATGACGAATATGTGCAGGTAAGAGTCTCATAACTTTCCACAAACAGTAATACACAATAAATCAGTTTATACAAATATTCACATAAACGCTTTCCATAGCCCAAGAATAAGCAGTTGACAGTTCCAGCAGTAGCACCCAGCAATGGTCAACAGGTGCAAATACCACAAGTAACATTTTTTCAATAGAAACAGTCTATCAGTGGCACCCAGTACTGTTGAATAGGTGCAGACACCAACAAGTAACACCATTTCAGTAGAAGCAGTCCATTAGTGGCACCAGCAATGTTGATCAGGTGCACACAGCGACAGGTGACTTCATTTCAGTAGAAGGAGTCCATCAGTGGCACCCAGCAATGTTGAGCAGGTGCACACAGCAACAGGTGACTTCATTTCAGTAGAAGCAATCCATCAGTGGCACCCAGCAATGTTGAGCAGGTGCAGACATCAACAGGTGACATCTTTTCAGCAGAAGCAGTCCATCAGTGGCACCCAGCAATGTTGAGCAGGTGCAGACACCAACAAGTAACACCATTTCAGTAGAAGCAGTCCATTAGTGGCACCCAGCAATGTTGATCAGGTGCACACAGCAACAGGTGACTTCATTTCAGTAGAAGCAGTCCATCAGTGGTACCCCGCAATGTTGAGCAGGTGCAGACATCAACAAGTAACACCATTTCAGTAGAAGCAGTCCATCAGTGGTACCCAGCAATGTTGAGCAGGTACACACAGCAACAGGTGACATCTTTTCAGTAGAAACAGTCCATCAGTGGTACCCAGCAATGTTGAGCAGGTACACACAGCAACAAGTCACATTTCTCAGCAGAAGCAGTTCAATAAAATACACTGTCACTGATCACACTGTTCATCAGAGTTTGTAAGCAGAAATTAAACATGTCCTAGTGGCACCAATATTGTAGAAAAGGTACAAGTAACAGTCCATAATTTTTTTTTACAATCACTGATCACACAGTTCATCAGCAGAAATTAAACATGTCCTTGTGGCACCAATCATGTAGAAAAAGTGCAAGTAACAGTCCATACTATTCACCATAACTACTGAGACAGTTCAGTCATGAACAATAGTTTGAATGCACATACAATTTCTTTAACAAAATATAATCAATGCTCTTACACTAAACATACAAATCATAATAAACACACAAATGATATCAGTTAATTGTCACATTAACTATTACAGTACACAATAACAGTTAACCTATAATATTTATGGGTGTCAGTGCAAGCCACTACCAACAAATAAAATAATATTTAGGAGATAGGTGGGTAGGATTAGGAAAGGAAAACACACAAAACACATCCACTCATCTTTCATCCTCATTAAGTGCTACTGTGTAATTGAATAGTGTTAACTGTGTAAATGTAACTCTGTCCAAGATCTGATGTTCATCATGTGTACCAAGTAGTAGTGGCAGCAATGTATAACAGTCAATAATAGTTAGTCAACGTCATAGTCATCATGTCAAGACCAATGTTTGCCAAGCCAGATCAAATTGTACTGTTGCTGAACAACTGTCAGTGAGCCAAGATATGCAAATACTTCCTCTCTTCAAAAAAAATGTATACTGCTTATTGATTTAACAAAGTGTGTGTGTAGGCAATCTTCTTTCTACTTGAGTGTTCTAGTCTGCCATCTTCATCCTCCTTGTTCCATATGGACCAACAAAAAAAAAAAAAATGCTCCTCACTTACTTTACCTCTTATCCACCAAACTCCAATAATCATCACTTAATCTTAATACTTCAATAATACGTCGATACATATAAACCTCAGCACCAATATCATTTCACTTCCATAACAACTCTTCCCTCTAGTCAGTCTCCTCGAACAAGTACAGATAAAATCCTAGTGCAACTTCAATTCAGCATCCCATACAATCCGAAGACACATTGTCCACACACAACCTCTGTGTATTCCATCTGACCCAAATTTTCTACTCATTATAAATTATAAGATACATTTTGGTTCCTTGTCCATCATTAAATAAAAGAAATGCATACATGACCTCTAACAGACTTAGTTCGAATAACTCTCAGTAATTAAGTACGATTACGGAGTGTGAATAATCATAATATTTCACAGTGTGTACACCACTTCAAGAATCATGGCAGAAGCAATCATGTGGAGTATTCCTTGTGTCAAGTGTCACTTCCTATTTCAATTGCTCACGAAAAATGCAGTGTAATACTGTCAATGGTCTAAACCTAGTTTTGGTCTGTCATGTCGTTAGCTTCCTTCCTATTAGCATAAATTTATACAGCTTCCATAAGACCTCAGCTCATGTGACTTCTATGACTTTCTTTTACTAATGTCGTTCGTCGAATTATAGCAGTTCATTTTCTTATCTTAAAAATATAAGGCACTGAGCGTAAGCAAAACATGCAATAGCGAGTAAATATACCAGTAGAGAACAGAATGTCAACAAGTGGATGCAGCACAATCCCTACAACGAGGCTCTGCCAAGTGAACAATCTATAATTAATACCACAGTGTAACCTAAACTCTATATTTGTACACAGTATATCAGCATTTCTATATACTAGATTGAAGAGTAGTTATGACAACAAAACAGAAATGTGTAAATATGCAATCCATACGCACAGCAGCAAACATGCCTTACACAATAAACAGGTCATTAGAATCACATCGCCATAAGCAAATAAATCTTCATATGTAATCTTAATAAGTAAACATGAAGGCGCAAGCAGATAAATCACAAAGTATAACTTACATATCTAACCACATCAGCACAATTAATCAGGTGACAATTATAATTTAAATAACTAAGCACAGCAGGCACATAATAAAAAAAATATGACGTCAGTGAAAAAGCATAGCAGCCAAGCGATGCATAATATACGCAAGTAATAACACTGTTCATTAATCAATAATTGTCAAAATCAGTAAATGTACACAAGCACGTCGCTTCACAAGTAATTTCATAGAACATAAAATTTAGCACAAAGTATGAGTCACGTAATCGCGAGCAGCAAATTACGTCTAAAGTACGTACCTAAGTGAAATTATGTTACCTGAAAAATAAACTCAATTAATAGTTACCCTTTTTAGTTTATTAGTTTCATCTTCGAAATGACCTTCTTCCTGAAAATTTTCTCCAAAGCAAGTCGTCTTATCGTCGGACACGCACAGAATTTACCTGAAGGTCTTAAATACTTTATACAACCGTATCCTGAAAAATACTGAACGTTAATAACATAATTTATGAAGTCCTTATAGCTTTATACAGAATTTAGTCGGAGAAATTAGACTGTGTATTTGTTTACGTCTGTCAGTGCATTCGCACTGAGCGCTCGATCAGCTGTAGGCGCGTGACGTAGGAAGGTAATTGTTTGCGGTCAACGACTGCCTTGTGCGGCGCGCAGACTGACTGTTGCTTTGAGTATGTGCCGCCGCCAAACACAGCGCGGTATCCTTGTACTCTCTCCATGTTTACGTAAACTGTTGGTTTCTCACAAGTATGTCATTCCACAAAAATTTTTACGTTAGATATGTGATGTATTCCCTTAGAGCGTCGAGATTTAAGAGTTTCTACTTCAACAGTGTTATCATGTATAATTTTGCGAACTCTATATGGACCGTTATAAAGCAGAAAAAATTTGCGACACAAGCCTTTTCCTTTATGAGACAAACGGTGGGACTTAATTAACACCTTCTGGCCAACTGACAAGATTTTTAAACGACCAGGACGTTTCGCTGATTTCTCTCTTCTAGCAGCCGCCGATGCAATATTTTGTAGAGCCAGGTTGACAACTTCAGAATGCCGCAGTTTCCGTGAAGGCGGAAAAGGAACGATTTCAGAAATGCGATTTGTCGGTGCTTTATTCTTTAATATCAGTGTAGGCGGTAAAGAAGTTGAATCATTAGGAAGTTCATTCAGAATGTTTTGAAAAAGATGAAGATACTGATCCCACGTTCTGTGATTCTGATGACAATAAAGACGACACAATTTATTGATTTCCTTCATCCATCTCTCTGAAGCATTAGATTGAGGGTGAAAAAGTGAAATGAAAATTGGTTTAATCTTCCGACGCCGTAGAGTACGAAGCCAAATTTTAGAGCGAAACTGTGATCCATTATCTGATATAACCTTATCAACATGACCAACTTCTTTAAGAAAATGTTTGATGAAAGCGTTAGATACTGAACGAGCTGTTGCTTTGCGTAAAGGTGTAAAACACACATATTTTGATGTCAACTCCACTGCTACGAAAATGTACGCAAAACCATTAGTAGAACGAACCACTGGACCGAACAAATCGACTGCAGCCATCTCCTTTAATTTCGCTGGAATGATAGGAAACAACGGTGCTCTGTGAGAAACTGTTGGCGGCTTAGCCTTTTGACATAATTTGCATTTGGCAAGAACAGATCGAATACGTTTTTCCATATTACTGAAGTAGCAATTTTCTCGTAATTTATGAAAGCATTTTCTGGGACCAAAGTGCGCATAACTGAAATGTGTGTACCAAATCAATTTATTGACCCACTCATCAGGAATACAAACTAACCAAACAGAGTTGTCGACCGATTTTCGTTTGAAAAGAATATCATTGCGAACTAAATAATACTGTCTGATCGCTACGCTTTCCTTTCTCCTCCACTTCTCCTTAATGTCCTTCCAGATTGGATCCTTATTTTGCTCCTTAGCGATGTCCTGGAGCGAAGACGAAATAAAGTTCTCAAACGCAACACCTTGAATGTACATCAAACAATAATGGTTTTCTTTGCCGTCCTCTTCGGCACTTTGTTTCAAACCCATAGGTGCACGTGATAAAGCATCAGCAACAATATTTGAAGATCCCTGTATGTAAACAATACTAAAATCAAATTCCTGTAGGTACAACGCCCATCGTGACAATCTGCCATGAGTTAATTTTGTCGACATAAGAAATTCCAGAGCTCGATGATCGGTGTAAACCTTAGTATGTCTGCCAAACAAAAATGTGCGAAATTTTGTGAAGGCCCATACAACAGCCAAAGCTTCAAGTTCCGTAATCGAATAATTCTTCTCTGATTTAGAGAGAACACGGCTTCCAAAGGCAACAGTTTTCTGTACTACAACGCCGTTTTCTTCTATCTCTTGAAATAAATGTGCACCTAGGCCTTTGTATGATGAGTCCGTCGCCAAACAAAAATCTTTAGATAAATCCGGATGTGAAAGAAGTGGGGCAGCAACTAAAGCATCACGAAGTTGTTCAAATTCTGACTGAGCTTCCTCATCCCAACACCAATTAGAATTTTTTCCAGATAATTCACATAAACGAGGTGTGGCCAAATTGTCCAATCTAACAAAGCGTCTAAGAAAATTACAGACACCAAGGAAACTACGAACATCACGTTTTGTGGTAGGAACAGCATAATTATGAATAGCGTCTAGTTTCTCTGGATCAGGGAGAATACCTTCTGTAGAAATAATGTGACCGAGAAATTTCACCTGAGAACGACCAAATTCAGATTTTTCCAAGTTCACTGTCATGCCAACTCGTGCAAAAATACGTAATAATGAATCCAAAATTTTGTTATGCTCACTCCAAGAACGTTTAGCAATAAGAATGTCGTCAACATAAGAAGTAATATTGTCACGAAGATAAACAGGTAAAATTTCATTTAAGCTACGAATGAATGCTGCTGAAGATACAGTAAGTCCAAACGGTAATTTCCGAAACTGGTAACAGTTACCAAAGGCTAAAAAAGCAGTATATTTTCTACAATCAGGGTGGAGTTCTATTTGCCAAAAACTTGCGCGCATATCAATCGTGGATAAAACTTTAATTCCATGGAAATGTTGAAGAAGTTCATCTAAATTTTGTGGACGGTCAGTTTCAGGAATAATAATATTATTTATCTGTCTGGAATCCAGAACCAAACGAATTGACCCATCCTTTTTAAGAACAACGTGTAATGGGCTGGTATAAGGACTGACTGCTGGCTCAACAATGCCCTGATCTAACATGTATTGAAGTTCATTCTTAACCTTGTCTCTGTAAGCCAAAGGAATAGCGTACGTTTTTCCGCGAAATGGTGTGTGTTCTTTTACTTTAAATAAATATTGTAAGCCTTGTATAGTTCCTGTGTGATGACTAAACACTGTAGCATGTGAAGTCAAAATATGGTGCAGCTCTTCTCTTGCAACGTCATCTGGCACTTCAGCTTTCTTAACCTTTTCATTAATTAATTCTTCGCTATTAATTACATCATCCATCGCGTCCCTGTATCTATTGTCATTTTCATGAATAAACACACTGTCGTCATAATGCTCAACAAAAGCATCAGAAGTAAGAAACCTTAAACATTTTGTATCTGATTCAGATCTTGCTAAACACTCGAAAAATTTCAAACATTCAGCATTCCGGCAACAGTCAAATTCACACTTCCTTCTTTAAAGTTCAAAATTGCCTTATGTGCGTTAAGAAACTCCATACCTAAAATAATCTGTGTACTGAGTAATGGAACAATAATAAAATTAGCAGAAAATTCGTATCCTTGACAAATGAAATTTAGGTTGGTCTGTTGTTTAACTTCCACACCTTTTCCAGAAATCGCTCCTCGAATTGTAGTTTTAGAAATAGGTAACACGGGACAGGCAATAGTTCTTTCACATATACGAAAAACTGATTCACTAATGACGTTCAATGGGCTCCCAGAATCTAAGACTGCAGTGAACTTATTCTTACCCACACATACTTCAATAACAGGATGTAAAAATGCGTCTACATTAGTTTCCTTTTCGTCTAACAAAATGTCTCTCATGTCTTCCAGTCGTACGTAGTGTAAAGTCGAAGTGTCATTACTTTCTGAACCGTCTATATTGCTGCCAGAAGCCGAAGCTGCTAGTCATTGTCGATTGTTTGCGTCACGTCTTTGATTATTCGCGTCATTTCGCGGATCAATTTCTACTAATTGCACTTGTCTCTCTGAAGTTCTGTCACGTGGAGGATGCCAATTAGGTCCTTCCTGTCTGTTAGATGCAAATTCTTGGTTGTGTCTGTTATTAAAATTTCTGTTTTCCTGTCTGTCTGCATAACTACTTCTTGTGTAATTTCGACTGTCACTTCTGAAATTATTGTTGTATCTACTACCCTGGTTATTTCTGTAGTAAGAATTTCTGTTACTGTATGAATAATTTCTATCTTGATGATACCGATTACTGTTTCCGTATGGTTGATCATTCCGGTAGGAATTACCGTTATTATAATTGTCTGTGTAATTTCTGTTAGAACGTCTGTTATTCTCATAAGGCTGGTATCTATTGTCCTGTCTGTTACGTCTGTCATTCTCAAAGTTACCCAAATAACGTCCGTTCCGATCACTATCCCTTTTCTCTGAAAATGTATTGTAATTACTGCTACTGAAAAAATTACAAGAAGTCCCGTCGTCGTTGTCATACTCAAGTTCTTGTAGCAAAGTCTTAAAAGTCTCAATGTCGTCTTTACATCTTCCGGCTAAAGCAATTTGTCTTATGGATTGTGGCAGCTTAGTTAAACAAATGCGAATTAATTCAGTCGGACTGTAAGGGTTGGAAAGGAACTGATTCTTTCGAATCATGTCTTCAAAATATTCTGCTGGCGTGCGGAATTCAGACTGTTTGAAATTACGCTGCATAATAAGACTGTGTTTGACTCTGTCTTGCGTGTTTTCGGACCAATATGCCGATAGAAATGCATGATAAAAATCATTCAGATTATTACAATCTCTAATGAGTGCACGCATCTGCGTCGCCGGTTCGTTTTCTAAATATCCACACATAAATTCCAGTTTGTGACTTAGTGGCCAATTTGGTGGGAGTGCATACATAAATTGATCTAACCATGCACATGGATGTATGTCATTTTTAGAATTGCGGAAGATCTTAAATTTCCGAACAGTCAAAAAGTGTTTATAGTCAAAGTTTTCGCCTCGTGGCGACAAAGACCTACCGCGTCTGTCCCAGTTTGAATGTCGATTATTGTCAAGTTCGCGCGCCTGGCGCTCTCTTGTTGTGTCCCGTAAATGAAATAAATTACTTTCTTCAAACCCCTCTGCTATCTGTGATTCTAAATTTCTTCTGCTGTCTTTTCCTACGATTTCGCCTTCAATTTGTTTGACTTGCTTTCGTAATGCCTCAACTTCCCTTTTAACGCGTTCATTAAATTTTCCCTGATTTTCAACATGCTTATTTATGTTCTGGTACTCTTCGGTTTCTGCAAATGGTAATGGAGCTGTATCATCTGAATCTCTATCCCCATTTAAACTAAGACTTGTCAATTTATCTGAACTCTCCTCAACTCTTTCCGATAAATCACCTATTTGTTCTTTCTGTCTATTTACGTCTTCCGTAAGTGTCGCGACTCGGGTTTCAGTATTAACACATTTGGTAGTTAACTGTTCATATTGTTGTGTTAGTTTATTTATTCTGTCATTTGGTACGGATTCCTCGATTCTCTCAAATATTTCTTCCTTATCGTGTGCACGTTGTAAATTTAACTCTGAAAATTTCTGTACTATCACGCGATCTCTCTCCTCCTGTTCTCTATCCTGTTCCCTTTGTCTAATCTCTACTGCAATTAATCTATTATTGTGAGCATTCAAAATCGGTTGTACTTCTTCTCTGATTTCTTTCTTTAATTCATCTTTCATATTTTTGAAACATGTCCCTATTCGTGAATCTAACCGTGTTTCCATTGTTTCCATCTCTGTTTTAATTGTGCCTATTTGTGATCCCAACTGTGATCCCAGTGAGTCTAACCGTGTTTCCATTGTTCCCCTATCTGTTTTTAATTCAGATCGTAACTGTGATCCCAGTGAGTCTAACCGTGTTTCCATTGTTCCCATCTGTGTTTTAATTGTTCCTATTTGTGATCCCAAATTTAATATTGCACCCATCAACTGCTCCATATTAGCTTGTTCGCAATTCCTTTCGCCCCTAACATTTCCCGCAAAACCAGTTTCATTCGTCATAGCTGTAAAGCTATCTGTGTTTGATGCTATTCCAGAATTTTCTATCGTTAATCTCGTATTCTGTGAATTTTCTGATTGAGAAAAATTTTGAAATGGTTCCGGACTACTTTCCCGACTTATTAAATTGATTTCCACTTCATTATTCAACATACTGTTCTCCTGTGTTGGCGAGTTCGCCATGTCAACAATTTCGTCATTCTCACTATTCATCATTTTTGCCTTTTTCATTGATCGCGTAATCATTTACAAAATATACAAAACTCGTCACTATATGAAAATTACACACAATGACTCTTTATCTCCAACAATACCCTTCACACGAAATGCTTCCCTCAAACACGATTAACGAACAATTGAAATAATTGCATTAAATTGTCAAACGCGTATACAAGGCAATAAAAATTAAATTTTGAAAAATACCATTAGAAGAATGCTAATTACCAAATCTACACATGCAATATAGACTACAATTACTAACTACAAATTACTACAACAATCCTACTGTCTACTATTTCTACAATCAGAAGAATTCCAAGGGACGATCCGAAGCAGTGGACGCCACGTGCATGGGGGCTTAATAAAAATATTAATGCAAATAATTTTAATTTTTTTTTTTTTGCTTTAGTAGCTGTCTGTCCGATTACGAAGTCTCGTAACGGTTGGCCCTGACTGTTATTGTTACGCAATCTGACTGCTTAGAACAATAACAAAGAATGAAATGGAAATTTTCATTAACACAGTTAATTAATTAAGCCCCCAGCAACTATAAAACCAACGCAACAACAAGCACAAGAGTAACTGTTCTGTGTGTGGGAGTGTGACTCAACGTACGCATCTGGCACGGTTCTTCTTCAACAACACAACAATTTTTAAATAACATTATACTGAATTAATTAAAGAAAATACAAATACCATAATTACTCAAGAGAACCACAATTACACTCTAATCCAAGAACCCAAGCCAGATGCTTTGTTGACTGAACCTGTAATGACACATTATTTAAAACATGGAAATAATGAAAAATAAATCAAGTTTCGTTACCTTCATATATTGACCAAAATCACTCTCATAATTACAATATATCTCCACACCGCCTCGCTATTACCACATCTGAACAAGAACCTTTCAGTATCACATCTCAGCAAGCACTCCCTACTAGCACATCTGAACACCAACTGACTACTACGAGCTCTCCCCAAGCAGTGACCTCTAGCACATCTCAATAATGACAGCCCGTGGAGGCGGCGGAACAATGCTCTCTAGCGATCTCTGGCGCTGTGGCTCAGTGTAGCCACCTTTCAACGTGGTTTTATAAAAGGGAGCCACGCAGAATGAAATCAAAGCGCAATAATACCTGAAAATGAGCTGTACTTACAGTAAAGAACTGAAGTGACGTAATGCACATAAATGGGCGAAATAATCCGTTAATGTCTAATTATTTTGGAAGAGTAACGAACGTCCCAACTATAGCAGTGTTAGCCATTGTAGTTTAGTGAGGAGATCTGTAACAATCTCCCGTTTATAAAACAAGCTCTTGTTTGAATATTTTCTACCTCGTCTGTTAATCATACCTGATAAGGATTCCAGGTTGTTGAACAATATTTAACAAATGGTCGAAAAAGTATTTTGTAAAGACATTTCTTTTGTAAATGAATTGCACTTAAGAGTTTTCTTCCAACGAATCTTAGACTCTCATTTGCATTTGTATGTAGCATTTCCAACCGTCGACGCTCAGGACGATTACTACCTGAAATTTTACGGTTCTTACTTTTTCCAGCGCTTTATGGGCAATTCTTTAATCGAAAATTACTTGACGTTTTCGTTTACTTTTGCGCAATATGTCGCATTTATTTAAGTTGATGGTCAGCTTCTAAACCCCCCCCCCCCTTTCTCCCATCACAGCAAAACGTATATCGTAGACCCATCAGGTTAACGGCAAATGTAAAATTCGCTGAATACAATTATAACAGGCTTCCGCAAATTCAGTTAAAGTTACCAGTTTTAAAAGATTTTAAATGACCGTAAACGTGCGTTGAATAGACAGGCAACTAGACTATGAATCCCTTTCCCTAACGTAGTCTGAACTGAAGCACTGACGGGATACGAACCGATGTTCCTCAGACAACAGCAACTTTATCTGACAAGATGAACTCAAACGGTCGCCAGCTGCAATAGGGCAAGTTAATTCAGTGTAAATCTTAATTAATTTCAAACACAATGCAACGGCACTTTCGCGTTCTCGTCAATACGGTACCAGAACGTTTAAGTTCTACCACCGTAAAGACGGAAGACCCGCGACTCGGAATGTCAGAACTGTGTAGTAAGTAGCGGCAGGAACACCACCACAAAATCACGCAGCACTAACACTCCAAACCATCGACTCTCGGAGAGAGATTTTAACCGTGTTCAACCCAATGGTAAAGTATCGAACTATTTTTCTCCGAATCATACAGTTTGGGGGAAAAGCAGTGAGAATATTTACTTTTGGAAACCTTTTATCAGACAAAGCCTGTTATAACAATAAACTGTTTCGCGTAATAAAACGTCCGCCAGCCCAAATCGGGAACTGTATCTACACAAAAAGATGGAGTCAATTTTCGACACTGAATAAACAACTTCTTCCATTTACTACGGTCACTTGGCAATAAATATTATTTATCCCACTTTCTGTTACTTACGGAATTTATAGCTATACTTCAGTAATTATTTAAAGAAGACACACATATGTTTCAACAAGGATACAAAAAAAAATATTAAACTTACAGCTATCATTCATATGACCAAAACTATTATTTAACACGACTAAATTTCATTTCTTTAGGACTGTTATTTGTTAACGTTTTACTAACACCAATATTTGTCTGGCTTTCTTTGACATGGAGAAGCAACACGATCAATTACTGTTAAGATTGTTGCAGTTAAACAATTATGTTACTTCACTTTCAGAAATACTATTGAAAACTTATCCTCATGGTCACACAAAGCGGTGGCCCTTAAACTGGTACGTGCAAACTTTAGTATATAATAATGATTTTCCGAATTTACCACCAAAACAGTACTCCTGCCAGTAATTTACTATTATTCAAGCTTCAATAAACATCAGGATACTCGGAATAAATTCGTTTAGGTAAGGACCCTACTGAGGTAAATGACATAGGAAAATCACGGTTAAACACAAAGGTACATTTAACATTATATTCCACTGATTGAAGATGGATGGTTCATACTGTGATACACTTCTAAATAAAGTACTTTGCCTGTTACTGATGTCGAAGGTGGCTTGAGGCGGTGCTGGGTAGTAACATCGCGTAGGTACGGCTCTTGATGTATATAGCTCTGTCTTCCTCTTGGTGGCGACGATAAAATTGCAAATTTCTGAGCTATTCATTTATTGCCGTACTGTGCCAATCATGTAGAACACGTCTGAGGCCAAAAACCCAGTCTTGCAGGTAAATTCTGGGCCTGTAGTGCTTGACCAACGTAATGCGTGTTCACCACTTGCAGGGCAGCTACTGACTGTATGAGCCACTCGCGCCGTCCAATTCTCACTCGTGCGCCCCACCACCCTTTCCATTCCACCACAGAACGGAGTTCCGTTCTACCTATGATCCCTACACCTTTTCAACTTACTTCTGCTTACAAAAACCCTAAGTATGAACCATCTACAATTGCATGACAGCATATACATACAAAATTGACATAATTAATTACAGTTGTACTTGCAATATTACATAATTATTTACAAAATATTTTTTGATACATTTATTCCACCTTCGTCAAAGAGGTTATTTTAAATAGATAAACTACACTTAACAAAAGCTTACTCTCGTTATAGTATTTTCTTTATTTTTCAAAATTATTATGGAACAAAAAAGAGTTTAAAATATACAGATTAATGGCAGTATTATGTTTACAATAGCATTACAACCAGAATAGAAAAATATTCTTAATTCTCTCTATTTTGCAGGATGCAAAATAGAAATTAAATCAGACGAGAACATACTTGGCACATCAGTCATATACTATCTTCCTGCATTCGTTTATTGTTGAGCATGAATAAACCAATAAACGTTCTCATACTAATGTCTACTAGGTGACAAATTAGATAACATTTATCTTCTTTAATGACTATCACTTCAGCAATAACTAGCAGAGTTTTTAACATACGGGGAGCCTGAATCTATTATGGTGTACACTGAGATGACAAAGTCGTGGGACAGCGATGTGTACATACGAGGGTTGGAACTTTAATAGTGGCAACTGTTTATTTACGGCTCGTACAAAACAGATAATTGTTTCAAAGTTTTACTGATATTCAAAGTAGTTACCAGCATTGTGTATAACCCGCTGCCAGCGATGTGGAAGTCGTAGAATACTCTTAGCAGTGCCAGTTGTGTTGACTGCTGGACCGGCGCGGTCTATTGCCCGATGAATTTGTAGCAGTTCTGAAGCGGATACCGTGAAGTGTTTCCTTCAGTTTATAAATCGAGTTGAACTCACGAGGGCTTCAAACAGCGGAGTGCAGTAGGTGGTGTAGCGCTTAGCAGCCCCATCAGTCAAACAAATCAGGAACAGCTTGCACTGTACGTGCTTGAGCATTGTCCTGCAAAATGGTGGTCATGTCCTGTAGAAAGTGTTATCACTTCTGTCTCAGTGCTGTTCATTTTTGTAACACAACCTACGACCAGCTTAGAGACACAACTGATCACACTTTCTGTAGGACCTGACCACCATTTTGCAGGACAATGCTCAACGACGTACAGTGCGAACTGTTCCTGATTTGTTTGACTGATGGGGCTGCTAAGTGCTATACCAACTGCTGCACTCCCCTGACTTAACCCCTCATGAGTTCAACTCGATTTCTAAACTGAAGGAAACACTTCACAGCAGTCGCTTCAGAAATAGCACAAATTCGTTGGGCACTAGACCTCGCAGCTCATACTGTCATCACAACTGGCACTGCTAAGAGTACTATACGACTTCCACATCGCTGGCAGCGGGTTATACACAATGCTGGTGACTACTTTGAAGGTCAGTGAAACTGTGAAACACGTATCTATTTTGTACGAGCTGTAAATAAATAGTTGCCACTATTAAAGTTCCAACCCTTGTATAAGGATGGCGGTAGTATCGCGTAATACATTGGCGAAGCTGTCATCTGTACTCATCTGATTCATGTGACAAGGTTTCCAACGTGATTATGGCTGCACTATGAGAAATAACAGACTTTGAACGCAGAACCGTTGTTGGAGATATACGCATAGTACATTACGTTTCGGAAATCGTTAGGGAATTCAATACATCGAAACCCACAGTGCGAAGAGTATGCCGACAATACCAAATTTCAGGCCTTACGTCTCACCACAGAAAACGCAGCGGCCGACAGCCTTCTCTCAACGGCTGAGAGCAGAGACGTTTGCGTAGAGCTGCCAGTGCTAGCAGACAAGCAACACTGCGTGAAATAACCGCAGAAATCAATGTGGGACGTACGACGAGCGTATCTGTTATGACAGTGTGGCGAAATTTGTTGTTAATGGGCTCCGGCAGCAGAAGGCATTACGTTTCGGAAATCGTTAGGGAATTCAATACATCGAAACCCACAGTGCCAAGAGTATGCCGACAATACCAAATTTCAGGCCTTACGTCTCACCACAGAAAACGCAGCGGCCGACAGCCTTCTCTCAACGGCTGAGAGCAGAGACGTTTGCGTAGAGCTGCCAGTGCTAGCAGACAAGCAACACTGCGTGAAATAACCGCAGAAATCAATGTGGGACGTACGACGAGCGTATCTGTTATGACAGTGTGGCGAAATTTGTTGTTAATGGGCTCCGGCAGCAGAAGGCATTACGTTTCGGAAATCGTTAGGGAATTCAATACATCGAAACCCACAGTGCCAAGAGTATGCCGACAATACCAAATTTCAGGCCTTACGTCTCACCACAGAAAACGCAGCGGCCGACAGCCTTCTCTCAACGGCTGAGAGCAGAGACGTTTGCGTAGAGCTGCCAGTGCTAGCAGACAAGCAACACTGCGTGAAATAACCGCAGAAATCAATGTGGGACGTACGACGAGCGTATCTGTTATGACAGCGTGGCGAAATTTGTTGTTAATGGGCTCCGGCAGCATAAGGCATTACGTTTCGGAAATCGTTAGGGAATTCAATACATCGAAACCCACAGTGCCAAGAGTATGCCGACAATACCAAATTTCAGGCCTTACGTCTCACCACAGAAAACGCAGCGGCCGACAGCCTTCTCTTAACGGCTGAGAGCAGAGAAGTTTACGTAGAGCTGCCAGTGCTAGCAGACAAGGAACACTGCGTGAAATAACCGCAGAAATCAATGTGGGACGTACGACGAGCGTATCTGTTATAACAGTGTGGCGAAATTTGTTGTTAATGGGCTCCGGCAGCAGAAGGCCGAGGCGAGTCCATCTGCTAACAGCACGACATCGCCTGCAGCCCCCCTCCTGGGCTCGTGACCATGTCCGTTGGACCACAGACGACTGGAAAACCGTACCCTGGTCAGATAAGTTCTGACTTCAGTCTGTAAGAGCTGGTGGTATGGTTCAAGTATGGCATAGATCCCACGAAGCTATGGACCCAAGTTGACAACACGGCACTGTGTAAGATGGTGGTGGCTCCATAATGGAGTGGGCTGTCTTTACATGCAATGGACTGGCTCCTATGTTCCAACTGAATCGATCATTGGCGGAAAATGGTTATGTTCAGCTACTTGGAGACCATATGCAGTAATTCATGGACTTCATGTTCACAAACAACAATGGCACTTTTATGGATGACAATGCGACATGCCACCTGGCCACATTTGTTTGAAGAACATTCCGGACAGTTTGAGCAAAGGATTTGGTCACCCAGGTCGGCCGACATGAACACCATGGGACATAATCGTGAGGTCAGTTTGTGCACACAATCCTGCCCTGGCAACACTTTCGCTGTTATATACAGATATAGAGGCAGCATGGATTAATATTTCTGTAGGAGATTTCCTAAGACTTGTTGAGTCCACGTCACGTCGAGATGCTGCACTGCGCAGGGAAAACGGAAGTCCGACACGATGTGAGGAGGTATTCCATGACACTTTTTCACTTCACTGTAAACGACGCAATCCAGGAAAGGCAAGATTATGTCATCAATGTTGAGGGACATACTACAGCTTATTCGGGACATGATGGTGCATGCAATAACATTGTTATTACAATAGCTAATAACAAAGCCATCACACATAGCAGACTGGAAAGCACATGATCACGTAACCAGTAGTGATGTCAAAGCAGTAACATTTACACTGACATAAAACCTTAACAGAACGGACACAATTCAGACAACGCCATTACAATTGCTTAGAGCGGACTCGGAGAAACTCAAACACATAACACATGTACATAGCTTAGAGAATACAAATGGAGTGGTGGCAACATCAAATTACAGAAATAATTAAGGACGTACACAACAAATTCATGACAAGATCACACAACACAAAACTAGGATCATTACCATTGATAAACGAACTTGCATGACTCCACCAAGAAGCCACATGGAAAAGGAAGCAATACCAGACAGTGATAACGGAAAGAGACGAAGGATGGCTTCATCCGTATTGACAAGCACAGACCCTATTTAGCCAGACACCTTCAGACACACGAAAACAGACCTGAGATAGACCCATAGCCACACAATCATCTACATCTACATACACACTCTGCATTCCACCACACGGTGCGTGGCGGAGGGTACCTCGTACCACAACTAGCATCTTCCATCCCTGTTCCACACCCAGTCAGAACGAGGAAAAAATGACTGCCTATATGCCTTTGTACGAGCCCTAATCTCTCTTATTTTATCTTTGTGGTCTTTCCGCGCAATATAAGTTGGCGGCAGTAAAATTGTACTCAAGTCAGCCTCAAATGCTGATTCTCTAAATTTCCTCAGTAGCGATTCACGAAAAGAACGCCTCCTTTCCTCTAGAGACTCCCATCCGAGTTCCTGAAGCATTTCCGTAACACTTGCGTGATGATCAAACCTACCAGTAACAAATCTAGCAGCCCGCCTCTGAATTGCTTCTATGTCCTCCCTCAATCCGACCTGATAGGGATCCCAAACGCTCAAGCAATACTCAAGAATAGGTCGTATTAGTGTTTTATACGTGGTCTCCTTTACAGATGAACCACATCTTCCCAAAATTCTACCAATGAACCGAAGACGACTATCCGCCTTCCCCACAACTACCATTACATGCTTGTCCCACTTCATATCGCTCTGCAATGTTACGCCCAAATATTTAACCGACGTGACTGTGTCAAGCGCTACACTACTAATGGAGTATTCAAACATTACGGGATTCTTTTGCCTATTCATCTGTATTAATTTACGTTTATCTATATTTACAGTTAGCTGCCATTCTTTACGCCAATCACAAATCCTGTCCAAGTCATCTTGTGTCCTCCTACAGTCACTCAACGACGACACCTTACCGTACACCACAGCATCATCAGCAAACAGCCGCACATTGCTATCCACCATATCCAAAAGATCATTTATGTAGATAGAAATAACAGCGGACCTACCACACTTCCCTGGGGCACTCCAGATGATACCCTCACCTCCGATGAACACTCACCATCGAGGACAACGTACTGGGTTCTATTACTTAAGAAGTCTTCGAGCCACTCACATATTTGGGAACCAATCCCATATGGTCGTACCTTAGTTAGGATTCTGCAGTGGGGCACTGAGTCAAACGCTTTCCGGAAGTCAAGGAATATGTCATCCGTCTGGTACCCTTCATCCATGGTTCGGAAGATATCATCAAAACATCTCGAAGGGGAGGGGGGTATCGTCCCTAGAATGTGGTGCCACATCAATGTCGACAATGCATGTCGATGCCGCAGACATTAGCGACTTCTCACTGCAATCCGCAGCGACGAATGAGAGCCTTCTCAGCGTAGCAGCGCGCTGACACAGAGGTCAATATAGAGACGAGCATGGAAGTGCTCTGCTCCCGTTAGTGACCTCAGCTGATGCAGTTAGCATCATCGAGTGGAACTAAATAGATGGAAATGTACTTTTGTAACTATTGAACATTGTACATACTTCAAGAGAACAGTGTGTTTATTACTACATCACATGATGCCTTAATACTCAGTGATAGTTGTAAATTATCAATCACTCCTATGGCAAAGGACAATATCAAGCTACGTAAATCTTTTTATAATTCATCAAAAAGAAAATGAACTAATATTTCTTATGTTGTAGTTCGAATGGAACATCTGACAGAGCAATCAAAGAACCCAAAGTTATGGCCGAATCATTGTAGTTTCATCTGGTCACAAAAGGAGGAGGCACACAGAATGCTTACAGACGAGATACAATCCCCTCTAGTTCTGGGAACGCTAAGGCAGGATTACTGCACTATGACGAGATGAAGGAGATACACAGCACAAAGACTGCTGTATCGAGTCCTCCCCAGTGACATCATTGATAGAGACACACAACATCAAGCAACACTAACAGAAGAGCTACACACTCAACTATTTTTGCGCAAGTAGATGTTTCGCTAGCAATCTCAGAACTCAAGAACAAGAAAGCAATTAGAGCAGACGGTATCGATTTTGAAGTACTTCAGATACTAGCAGCACAGATCATCCCGTTCCTAACAACATTACTCAATGTAGCCCTACGGCTAGGCAGGGTACCTGCAGCAGGGAAAACTCTAAGGCAGTCTTAATTAAGAAATCAAGATATGGGTGTCCTTCAGACCTCAAGTCATACAAACCAATCTGTTTTATCAACACCCTATCAAACGTCCAGGAGATTTTACTGGGTAAGAGCCTACATGCCCACATGGACCGACCTTGCCTATAAACGAGGCGTCACTCCAACGTGGACAAAGAGATGACCTGCTCAGACTGTCGGGGGCTTTCACTACCACCTCAGTGGGTTTGCTGTGCGTGGTGCTAGACATCACGATCAGATATAGAGCTGCAAAGCTTGGATAAACATGGATAGACTAGACTAGCTAAATGCAGTTACCAGTGTACAACCACAAACTAAACACCAACTGAACAGCTGGCACATGGATGCACGGCAAGGGGAGTGCGACGCGAGTGGCAGGGAACTTAGACTGTACAACATTCTCCCCGACATACGGGAGCGGTTGGGAATCTACATCTACATCTACATGATTACTCTGCAATTCACATCGAGCCCATCCGCGGCATGATACATTTATTAACTGGAGACAGACGTTATTCCACGCTGACAGACTGCGTGAGTCTGACGCAGACATTAACATGCGCATGTGGGAAAGAAGGTTCCCCAGAACTCATAGTATTTTCCTGCGGGCAATACACGAACATTAGATACACAATAGACTTAGATTGCAGCTACACGGAACCGGATATTTACACTGTAACCAGAAACGAAGACCAGTTAATTCAGCAAAAAATCCTGGCAGACAAGGTATTTAAAGTCACAGGTGAAGAATTCATACGAGCAACACCAAGTAGGCAGCAGGCCTATAGGCAGCAAGCCGATAGAGTCCAAAGGGCAGACGGCAACTTCATTAGAGTGTCATAGCTATGTAATATACACTGAAAATTGCAAATATGTAAAACAAACAACATAGAATGTAAATGTTACGTGGATGATTAAATGGAGATGCGAATCTATCACGTATAACTGAATGAATGAAAATGCATAGTATGTTGTGTTAGGTATCAGTGAATAAATCTTAGATTATTAGTATCTAAATTACCAAAAAATGTAAGATTTGTGATTGGTGGTCTGTGGCTCGACGAAAAGATTGCGAGATACTCACGGCCAACAACAATCTGTGAAGGGACCAACTCACACTCTTGTTTCCTATCCTCTACTTTTTACCACCTGAAACAACGAGCCAAATTTTCCCAAACTTTATATTTTCCCTGCACGGTAAAATGATTATCTACGCCATCTATTGTTACATTTTGCGAAAAGTATCTCATTGTGTTTTTGGGGTATTCGTTTTCTATTATTTCAGCCCAGTTTTCACTGTTTAAACTAGAGCTATGTCTGAAAACGACTCGAACTGTTCGAACAGTTTCGGTCACAGTTCGGGAAAGTTCGGTTCTGTTCGATATCTGGATCGGCCTGCTATCCACTGACTTTTATTGGTCCTATACCCACGACCTACGTTAAGGTTTCTATGGCACTGTGGATTTTAATAATAAAAACAATTGTGAAACACCGACTAAAATATCTTCTAGGGTTTATGACATTTGTAACAACAGCAACTAATCAATAAATAATTTTTTACAATCACGTTTCTGTTAAATTTTCGAGCTGTCGCTCGTCTCTCTATCCAGTGACGTCTGATGATACTGTCACCAAGGCAGACATCGCCGCCGTAATTTAGTCTCGCGATAGCAATTACAGTCAGTCTACCACGATATATTACGTTTGTTAGGCATTTAATTTTCATTAATTTTCTTCGTTGTTTCATCTGTGTACAAATTTGAAGCAAATCGGCCAAGAACTTTGTAGTAAATCAGACAAATACTTTTCGAGATGTTTGTTGACAACCTTTCTCTTGTATACAGGGTGATTTTTTCCACCCTGTACGATCTCTGGAGATTGATCGATGAGAGGAAACAGAACAATAAAGGTCTAATGAACCTATGTACAGAAATGCATGGTTTCCATGCTAGTGATCGTTTATTCTGTCATACTTTGTTACAGAGACTGTGGTTTAATACGCGCTGTACCAATCAGACAGAGTTGCGGTATGCGTGGTTTCCTCCTAGAGGATGGTACTGTTCCTCATACGTCATGCCCTAGCACCCTCTGAAGCCATAGTCATTGGTAACGTTGCATCCGATTTACTTCTCTTGCCGACTCACGCTGTAGTGGATGTGACACAGCGTTGTACACAATGGTTCCGCATTCGAAACAAGAGCTTGCCGACATGGTGTTTACTTACGGAAAAGCAAATTGCAACGGACGGCGAGCAGCAAGATTGTACCAGCAGACCTATCCCCATCGACAACAACCACAGCATTCAATGTTTGCAACAGTGTTTCGCCGTTTGCCTGAGACAGGGTCGTTTCAGGAAGCAGGAAATCACGAAGGACATACCCAAAATCTTCGGTCACAAGACTTGGAGGAAAATGTGATTAACCCTGTGGAAGGTGACCGCCGTGTCAGTAGCCCGCAGTTGGCCCGCCAGTACAGTGTAAGCCAGACGACTGTGTGCAACATTCTCCATGACAAATGTTACTACCCTTACTACATACAGCGTATGCTTGGCTTACTAGCGACAGAGTTTCCACATCGGGAGCAGTTTTTTCACTGGTTCCTTCACCAGGCAACCATGATTTCTGGATTTGTGTCATCCATCCTACTCACTGATGAGGCCACCTTTACACGGAGTGGTTCCTCCAACTTTCATAACTGTCATGTGTGGGATAGTATGCACAACCCCCATGGTATGTGACAGGGAATCATCAGCATCGGTGCAGCCGGATTGTGTGGGTCAGAATAATTGGTAATCGTATTTTCGGACCAGTCTGTCTTCCACCTCACCTAACAGGCCGGAACTATCGGCGTTTTTTGCGTGTGACTTCGCCTCCCCTGCTGGAAGAAGTACCATTGATCATTCGAAGATTTATGTAGTTGCTACTTGATGGTGCTCGGGATGACTTCGCTTTTAACGTCCGGATAGTTCTCAATCGTGTCTTCCCTGGTCGATGGATCGGACGAGGGGGTTCAGCTGCATGGTCTGCTCGTTCACCGGATCTCAACCTGTGCGATTTCTGGTTATGCGGTCACGTCAAAAGTATCGTGTATGCAGAGCCCAATCCAGATGTGGGTGGATGCACCCTGGCCAACGTGAATGTGTGAGACAGAATATGCTTCAGCGTGTACACCATTATTGTGATTATTCCATTACGCAGATATATTTCGTTTTACTCCCTATTTAGTTACACTACATATTATTCTATACTTCTCAGACTCTGAGTCTGGCTGTTTCATTTGCTTTAGCAGTTGACACATGAAACAAATCTAGTTCAAACTTATTACTAACACATCGAATTACACTCATACCAATTCCTAATGGATAACTATTTCCTGTATTCACAGTCGATCGCATCGTATAACACATCAAATCAGACCTCACCACTCTATTTTACACAGTAGTATTGATGGTTTTCAACACATACTGAAACTGTAGCTGCATGGTACAGCGCGTATTAGACCGCAGCCTCTGCAACAATGTATGATTGAATAAATGGTCTTTAGCATAGAGACCATGTATTTCCGGACGTAAGTTCATTAGACCTCTCATCGATCAATTCCTAGAATTTGTACAAGGTGGAAAATATCACACTGTATATTTTATGTATATTTTTATATATTGTATGTATTTAAAAAAATTATAGTCTATGTCAGCCCTCATGGTCATTAGAGGATCGTACAGAAATTTGAAGTATATCATGCAAGACCTTTTAGGGATGTTTGGTAAAGATCTTTCTCCTTTTATATATTACGCAAATTGCTGTAGTGTGGTCTTCAGTCCATAGACAGGTTTGATGCAACTCTCCATGCTACTCTATCCTGTGCAAGCTTCTTCATCTCTCAGTACCTACTGCAACCTGTATCCTTCGGAATCTGCTTAGTGTATGCATCTCTTGGTCTCCCTCTACGATTTTTACCATCCACGCGTCTCTCCAATATTAAATTAGTGATCCGTTGATGCCTCCGAACGTGTACCACAAATTCCTCTTCCCCCAATTCCATTCTGTACCTCCTCATTTGTTAAGTAATCTACTTGATTACGAACATATATGTCTCATATCAGATTAAGAAGTCTTATGTAGACAGTGACCTTTCTCTTGTACTGAAGGTAAGTTATGCAACATTTCATCAAGATCGGAATGAAACTGTAGATTTGTATGAATTTTAAACAAACAAAATAAAATAAAAGACAAAAATAAGAAGAGATGCCTTCCTCCTCGCGGCAGGACACGGTAAACGATGTGATCGAATGAGGGGGCTGGTGCGTGCTATACATTCTCCGCTCAGGCAGCACACGCTGGTCACACCGGCTGAGTGGCAACTGACTACCAAACGTAAGTTAATCAGTTGGTGGATCACTAAAAATAAAGCAGCTCCGACCGAACAGGCCTTGGAAAGCCCAACGGCCCCGATCGGCAGCCGTGTCATCCTCAGCCCACAGGCGTCACTGGATGCAAATATGGAGGGGCATGTGGTCATCACACTGCTCTCCCGGCCGTATGTCAGTTTACGAGACCGGAGCCGCTACTTCTCAGTCAAGTACGAGGGCAGTTCAATAAGTAATGCAACACATTTTTTTTTCTGAAACAGGGGTTGTTTTATTCAGCATTGAAATACACCAGGTTATTCCCCAATCTTTTAGCTACACAACACTATTTTTCAACGTAATCTCCATTCAATGCTACGGCCTTACGCCACCTTGAAATGAGGGCCTGTATGCCTGCACGGTACCATTCCACTGGTCGATGTCGGAGCCAACGTCGTACTGCATCAATAACTTCTTCATCATCCGCGTAGTGCCTCCCACGGATTGCGTCCTTCATTGGGCCAAACATATGGAAATCCGACGGTGCGAGATCGGGGCTGTAGGGTGCATGAGGAAGAACAGTCCACTGAAGTTTTGTGAGCTCCTCTCGGGTGCGAAGACTTGTGTGAGGTCTTGCGTTGTCATGAAGAAGGAGAAGTTCGTTCAGATTTTTGTGCCTACGAACACGCTGAAGTCGTTTCTTCAATTTCTGAAGAGTAGCACAATACACTTCAGAGTTGATCGTTTGACCATGGGGAAGGACATCGAACAGAATAACCCCTTCAGCGTCCCAGAAGACTGTAACCATGACTTTACCGGCTGAGGGTATGGCTTTAAACTTTTTCTTGGTAGGGGAGTGGGTGTGGCGCCACTCCATTGATTGCCGTTTTGTTTCAGGTTCGAAGTGATGAACCCATGTTTCACCGCCTGTAACAATCTTTGACAAGAAATTGTCACCCTCAGCCACATGACGAGCAAGCAATTCCGCACAGATGGTTCTCCTTTGCTCTTTATGGTGTTCGGTTAGACAATGAGGGACCCAGCGGGAACAAACCTTTGAATATCCCAACTGGTGAACAATTGTGACAGCAGTACCAACAGAGATGTCAAGTTGAGCACTGAGTTGTTTGATGGTGATCCGTCGATCATCTCGAACGAGTGTGTTCGCACGCTCCGCCATTGCAGGAGTCACAGCTGTGCACGGCCGGCCCGCACGCGGGAGATCAGACAGTCTTGCTTGACCTTGCGGCGATGATGACACACGCTTTGCCCAACGACTCACCGTGCTTTTGTCCACTGCCAGATCACCGCAGACATTCTGCAAGCGCCTATGAATATCTGAGATGCCCTGGTTTTCCGCCAAAAGAAACTCGATCACTGCCCGTTGTTTGCAACGCACATCCGTTACAGACGCCATTTTAACAGCTCCGTACAGCGCTGCCACCTGTCGGAAGTCAATGAAACTATACGAGACGGAGCGGGAATGTTTGAAAATATTCCACAAGAAATTTCCGGTTTTTTCAACCAAAATTGGCCGAGAAAAAAAATGTGTTGCATTACTTATTGAACTGCCCTCGTAGCTCCTCAGTTTGCCTCACAAGGGCTCAGTCCACCCCAAATGCCAACAGCGCTCGGCAGACCGGATGGTCACCGATCCAAATGCTAGCGCAGCCCGACAGCTCTAAACTTCGGTGATTTGACGGGAACCCGTGTTACCACTGCGGCAAGGCCGTTGCCAAAGCAGCTAGTGAAAAACAAAAAGAAGAATCCACTTTCATGTGATGCAGTTTTAATGGCCAACAGTGGAGCGGTAGGGCAGCCTGAGACAGGTGACGCGAGCCGCCTTGCAGACGGGCGGCCCCTGCAGCTGCTTGCGATTCAGCGGCAGCTCGAGGCGCGAGGAGCGGCAGGTCGCCGCCGGGCGGCACGTCAAATATGCATCGGCGCTCTGGCGGGCGTCCCCGGCTCGCAGCCGGCGCGGGGCGCAGACAACACGATTTACTCGGCGCCGGCCGATCGATGCCCCCCGTTTGGCAGGTCGGGCGCGCCACGCCGCTCGCTCCCGTATTCTCTTTGTGGCGCTCCGGGCAAACGGGCAGCCGTCGACGTCTCGCAGGCGCCGCCGCGGAGCGAGCAGCGGCGGCCGATGCCGCCTGCACTGCTGCGTAACGCGGCCAGAGTGCCCCGGCGACTGGCGCCAGGTCGCGGGCCACATTGTCACTGAGTGCACTCAGAAGTCCGCCCAGAGACCGATCTCCGACCTACGCCATGCTGTTTGCTTTGATACTGCGCAGGTTGACAGGTTGCTGTGTAGCAGTGCTACATTCAGTTTTTCGCAATGTGTTTTGTGAAACCGATGGAATTAAGTTTATGTACAGTATTTTGTACAAATTCCTCGTAGATTAAAACTGAGTGCTGGACCGAGAGTCGAACCCGATGCCTTTGCTGAGGTCCCGGGTTCGGCTCCCGGTCAGGACACGGTTTTAATCTGCCAGGAAGGTTCATAGTATCGCAGACGCCACTGTAGAGTGAATACATCATTCTACATATTTTTCAGTTTGTAATGTTTGCATAATAACTTTCTTTATGCGAGGAACCAGAACTGGACAATTAGTGGTACAGGGTACCCTCCGCCACGCACTGTACGGTGTGGATGTGGAACCAAAAAGAAAATGTGTATTAAACATGGACTCTAGAATGCATTCCTTAAGAGCTGCGAGTACTTGTTCATCTTTCTGCTGTGTCACACAACTTGTCTACTGAAAGGTCTTTGCCTTCTCTATTTCGAGAAGTCGTATTATGGACCAAAACAAGAAAAAGGTCCAGTAAACACAAGTTCTAAAATGCATACTGTAAGATCTATAAGCACTTGTTTATCTCCATTATTGTCCATCATATCTCTACTACTGAACAAGTGCTCATACCTCTTAAGGTATGCATTTTAGAGCCGACGTTTGCAGGAAGTTTTTTTTCATGTTTTGGTGCATACTAACTCCTCCCAAAATATCTAAAGCAAAGAGCTTGCAGTAAAAAAGATGTAGCCCATAGCAGCTCTTAAGGTATGCGTTTTACATCCCCTCTTCGCTAGACTTTTTTTCATGTTTTAATCCATACTACATCCCATGAAAGTTTCCTGGTGGGTTCTGGTTTACACTGTATAATTATTTCAAGCAATGGAAATTGAGTGTCCATTCTCGAATGAATGAATGACACAACTTTACCGTTCCCAGTCGGTGTTTATTTATTTCCACGACGCGTTTCGCATGTTTAAACGTCCATCACGTGGATTTGTGCATATTACTGTGGCATGTGAATGCTGTGTTACCACTTCGGGGTAACTCGTGACACTGCCCAGTAGAGATAAGCAAAACAATATTTAAAAAATGGTTCAAATGGCTCTGAGCACTATGGCACTTAACTGCTGTGGTCATCAGTCCCCTAGAACTTAGAACTACTTAAACCTAACTAACCTAAGGACATCACACACATCCATACCCGAGGCAGGATTCGAACCTGCGACCGGAGCGGTCACGCGGTTCCAGACTGTAGCGCCTAGAACCACTCGGCCACTCCGGCCGGCACAATATTTCAGAATATGGGTCTGCAGTAGTCTTTCATTAAAGATTAAGAGTAATTTAAATGTCAAAAGAAAATAACTGCAAGGGAATACCTGCAATGGTCACAGCGTCCTTTCTCCGTCGTGATACATCACATACAAACCATCACGCTTGGTAAACAAAATGGCGTCTAGAAACTAACAAGTGCAAAGAAAACACAGCATAAACAGGAACACTATTTAAAACTGCAAAAAGCACATAGCAAAACAAAAACGCTATTTCGGAGCAAGTTGTAAAGCATTGTGGAGATCATCATTTGTGTAAATGAACAGGCATGTAAGTTAATATCTCTAGTTGCACACAAGTAATTTTCTGTGAAGCTTATAAACCTGACACGTTTTACACATTTGTATAACCAGGTGACATATTGAAAACATGAAACATAATACTTATGTTTAGCCGGCCGAAGTGGCTGTGCGGTTAAAGGCGCTGCAGTCTGGAACCGCAAGACCGCTATGGTCGCAGGTTCGAATCCTGCCTCGGGCATGGATGTTTGTGATGTCCTTAGGTTAGTTAGGTTTAACTAGTTCTAAGTTCTAGGGGACTAATGACCTCAGCAGTTGAGTCCCATAGTGCTCAGAGCCATTTGAACCATTTGAATACTTATGTTTCCAACAGTGGCGAAATTTAAACTTAATGCTTGTTTACTTGTCATTAGTATATATATTGTGTGTGTGTGGGCGGGGGTTGGGAAGAGGCGGGGAGGGAAGGATGGGATTCAGAGACAGATGATGAAAGGAGTGACAGAAGGAGAGCAATGTTTCGGTTACGCTGAAGCTGTGGGTTTGTTGGCTTTCTAAAAACTAGGTAAATATTGAAGTAGCATGTTGATAAACGACTAGAAATATACACACAGGTATATTCTTAATAATATAAACAGACATTTATACTCTCAGGCTGACATGGGGTACAATCTATTGCTTTTTGGGTGGACACCAGTAGTCAACAGGCAGTGTGTGAGTGTGTTTCAACAAGTAGCGCACTCTGCACAAAGTTGATGTGAAAAATTAATGAATTACTGTGCTGATAAACCTCTTACATTCCAGAATGAGATTTTCACTCTGCAGCGGAGTGTGCGCTGATATGAAACTTCCTGGCAGATTAAAACTGTGTGCCCGACCGATACTCGAATTCGGGACCTTTGCCTTTCGCGGGCAAGTGCTCTACCAGCTGAGCTACCGAAGTACGACTCACGCCCGGTACTCACAGCTTTACTTCTGCGAGTACCTCGTCTCCTACCTTCCAAACTTTACAGAAGCTCTCCTGCGAACCTTGCAGAACTAGCACTCCTGAAAGAAAGGATACTGCGGAGACATGGCTTAGCCACAGCCTGGGGGATGTTTCCAGAATGAGATTTTCACTCTGCAGCGGAGTGTGCGCTGATATGAAACTTCCAGGCAGATTAAAACTGTGTGCCCGACCGAGACTCGAACTCGGGACCTTTGCCTTTCGCGGGCAAGTGCTCTACCAACTGAGCTACCGAAGCACGACGCACGCCCGGTACTCACAGTTCGCAGGAGAGCTCCTGTAAAGTTTGGAAGGTAGGAGACGAGGTACTGGCAGAAGTAAAGCTGTGAGTAGCGGGCGTGAGTCGTGCTTCGGTAGCTGAGTTGGTAGAGCACTTGCCCGCGAAAGGCAAAGGTCCCGAGTTCGAGTCTCGGTCGGGCACACAGTTTTAATCTGCCAGGAAGTTTCAACCTCTTACATTATTTGATTTTCAAACAGCTGAGTAGAACTCAGACATTTCGCACTTTCCCTATTCTGATCAACACTAAACTGACACACAATATTTTTAGCGCAACGCAATCTGACTTTTAATAATCCCTACAAAAGAATGGCACTGACTAACAATAACCCATACCTTTCACAAATCACAAAAATCTTCTTTACTCAAACTACTGCAATAAAGCGAGCCCCACATCAGCCAGCTAAATAAAAGATTCAAACTACTGAAGGCACTAACTACAGATAGACATAGTTAGCAAATGAAAGATTTTTATAGAGAACAAACAATGTATTTACCTTAATAGTGTTCAAAAGTTATAATATCTATATCAGTCCATGATATCCAATATTACAAATTTACTGTCTCTGTCCAGATCATCCGCTCTGAAAACTCCGCCATCTCACTCCCCACATCCACCACTGCTGGCGGCTCACCTCCAACTGCACAACGCTACGCGCTGTTAACAGCCAACTGCCCAACGCTACAATGGCGAGTATTACAACAATGCCAACCAGCCTCAGACTGCACACAGCAGAGCCAGTGATTTTCATACAGAGCGCTATGTGGCGGCGGCGTTACCAATATAAGAACCTAAACAGCCTACTTACATAGCCCCCATGATCCCCACAAAAAATTTTACAAATTGTTTTGGGCAGTGGCCTATAATGATTTGAAAAAATGTTTCGTAATTACAATAACAAAGATATCAAATGCATACACTTATTGATACAATGTTAGTCAAAAGCTAAAATTTTCTCACAGTCCATAAAGACAGTCCTGATTGTTCATCACAGTAAAATTGCAGTTTTTTTTTCTCAAAGTCTGAGCAGTAAAAGAGAATGCACACGGAAGTAGTGGATTTCCATGCAGTCTTGAAGTAGTGTTGTCCTTCCAACAGAAAGTCAGTGCTGACTCTTGACATGCAGACAGGTAATGGGCAACAACAGGGCAAACCCACAGAAGAGTCAGTCGAAGTTTTGAAGAATATTGGTAGGTAGGTCATCAGAGAGTAGACCCACTGTAATCCTGATAGAGATTATGTTATTGGTGGGACACCAGAGGTGCAGACCCACTGCAGTCCTTGTAGAAATAATGGTAGTGGTGAGTCATCAAAGGTGTAGACCCACTGTAGTCCTTGTAGAAATAATGGTGTTGGTGGGTCATCAAAGATGCAGACCCACTGTAGTCCTTGTAGAGATGGCCAGCAGCCATCTGTTGTGACTGTGCGGGTGCACAATCACCATCGAAGAGTCTTGTGGATAATATAGCAAGCCCATAACCACCACTTGCACACTCACAAAGTTTTTGGAATTGTCCTTAGAACCAGCAATGCTGTTATCCAGTCCCATGCTGAATTATTAACACATGTGCAAATACTAACAGTCCCTACTTCTCACATATTGTACATATACTATGACCAACAGAAACGTGTGCAGTGAAATGTAACTTACAAGTTACTTAATTTGATGAACTGATGTCAATTACAATTTTATAACATAAGAATACAATAACAAAGGTACAAAATACATCATTAAAGAACATAACAGTATAGATAACATTTGTAGTAACACAGGCTTTACAAAAGAATAGAAATAAACGTATACATCAGTGTTACAGTAATTACGACATAAGTAAATATATAAAATAGTGAGAATAGTTTTCGAAACATTAATTTCACACATGAGCATTGAAACAGAACAGAATAAATAACGTCTAAACATCTTTACAAAGAAAATAACACATTATAAATGCAAATTATATTGAAGGATAACAGTATTCCTCATCATAGTGAATGTAGCTTAGTACTAGAAAAATTCTACAACATAAATCTTATTAGCTAAACACATAAAGACATGAAAAACACAAATACACAAGGGTACACAAACACACAGGGGGATAACACAGTGGAAAGGACAGGGTTCATTTTCAGTGTAATATTTGCTACTGCAGTATGTTGCAAACAAAACCGTTTTGGTTCTTGGAGATCTCCCTTCGTTCATCATTATTCCCAAAAAGTCCTATCTATACCTCCTTTCTGTACTCTAACCATATTTCTTTCAAAATAATTTTTGCTCATTGTACAATACTCATTTTGGCCCAAATCTTTTTCATATAACTTCTCAATGCATTCTTTCCCTATTCTCCATAGTTAGGTTCTTATATAGTCACCCCCTCTTAAGCTAACTTAAATCTACTGAGCTCAGATATATATACTAAGGGACAAGGCAATGCAGCAGCACAAAACTCTTAACACAAACAGCAATGACAAAAAATGCAAATTGGCAAAGCTAGCAGCAGTAAATCTAAATTTGAAGAGCAAATGCAACATTATCACTAATATGAGCCAATGTGCAGCAAAAAGAGAAATAAATCATTAGTAAAACTGGCTTCACAGAGTAATATAAAGTGAAATTTAGTAGCACTATGCCTGGCAAGCAGCAGCAACAAATACAATAACTTATACCTAAACATGACAAAGCTCAAACAGAAAAAATAGTACACTAAAGACTACAATGCAGATAAGGGAAACGTCTGTTCTAATCTCAATATCTATGTCATTAAAGTGGTGCACCACAAGAAGTTATTCTACCAAAAAAATTACCAAGTAGTTGAAAAGAAAATTCCGTATGCAATTCCTGTGAAGGTAAATGTCTTTTTGTGCTCCTTCATTTTTTTGATGTAGCTCATAAAGTTATTATTTTCTGGATCTGTAGGCATGAAATATTTATATTAGTACATCTATAAAATTTTATTTTAACCAGTGCTGCAGTGGAGCTGGATACTAGATATTAAACAAATTGAGCAATCTCTTAACTACAAAGACAATAGATATAAAATGTTTCTCATTATTTCATTGGGCATTTTAGTAAATATCATAAATTACGAGCTCCACTGTCTGCATTACGTGAAGGTGGTCGCTTAACTTTCTTACCGAAATATTTAGGACACCAGTTTGCACTACAGTGACAGTCTCATATAGAAAATTTCACAGGTCGAGAATGTGTAGAAACAAAATCCTTTAAATATAATAGTGTCAAAAAATTTTCGTCGGCATTGTGATACATTCACGCATTTACACACATTTCATAACTCTTTAATGTACGGTTCTTGGTTTCCATCATCCTTTTTCACAAGTCAGTGTCCCTAACCACTACTCCTTACTCCTTACCTTATTACACATATACATACACTCCTGGAAATGGAAAAAAGAACACATTGACACCGGTGTGTCAGACCCACCATACTTGCTCCGGACACTGCGAGAGGGCTGTACAAGCAATTATCACACGCACGGCACAGCGGACACAGCAGGAACCGCGGTGTTGGCCGTCGAATGGCGCTAGCTGTGCAGCATTTGTGCACCGCCGCCGTCAGTGTCAGCCAGTTTGCCGTGGCATACGGAGCTCCATCGCAGGCTTTAACACTGGTAGCATGCCGCGACAGCGTGGACGTGAACCGTATGTGCAGTTGACGGACTTTGAGCGAGGGTGTATAGTGGGCATGCGGGAGGCCGGGTGGACGTACCGCCGAATTGCTCAACACGTGGGGCGTGAGGTCTCCACAGTACATCGATGTTGTCGCCAGTGGTCGGCGGAACGTGCACGTGCCTGTCGACCTGGGACCGGACCGCAGCGACGCACGGATGCACGCCAACACCGTAGGATCCTACGCAGTGCCGTAGGGGACCGCACCGCCACTTCCCAGCAAATTAGGGACACTGTTGCCCCTGGTGTATCGGTGAGGACCATTCGCAACCGTCTCCATGAAGCTGGGCTACGGTCCCGCACACCATTAGGCCGTCTTCCGCTCACGCCCCAGCATCGTGCAGCCCGCCTCCAGTGGTGTCGCGACAGGCGTGAATGGAGGGACGAATGGAGACGTGTCGTCTTCAGCGATGAGAGTCGCTTCTGCCTTGGTGCCAATGATGGTCGTATGCGTGTTTGGCGCCGTGCAGGTGAGCGCCACAATCAGGACTGCATACGACCGAGGCACACAGGGCCAACACCCGGCATCATGGTGTGGGGAGCGATCTCCTACACTGGCCGTACACCACTGGTGATCGTCGAGGGGATACTGAATAGTGCACGGTACATCCAAACCGTCATCGAACCCATCGTTCTACCATTCCTAGACCGGCAAGGGAACTTGCTGTTCCAACAGGACAATGCACGTCCGCATGTATCCCGTGCCACCCAACGTGCTCTAGAAGGTCTAAGTCAACTACCCTGGCCAGCAAGATCTCCGGATCTGTCCCCCATTGAGCATGTTTGGGACTGGATGAAGCGTCGTCTCACGCGGTCTGCACGTCCAGCACGAACGCTGGTCCAACTGAGGCGCCAGGTGGAAATGGCATGGCAAGCCGTTCCACAGGACTACATCCAGCATCTCTATGATCGTCTCCATTGGAGAATAGCAGCCTGCATTGCTGCGAAAGGTGGATATACACTGTACTAGTGCCGACATTGTGCATGCTCTGTTGCCTGTGTCTATGTGCCTGTGGTTCTGTCAGTGTGATCATGTGATATATCTGACCCCAGGTATGTGTCAATAAAGTTTCCCCTTCCTTGGACAATGAATTCACGGTGTTCTTATTTCAATTTCCAGGAGTGTATTCACCAGCATGTCTTCAATATTTCATCATAATAAATACATAGCATAATCAGATTCCTATTATAGCATCATCTCATTGATCATGAATATACCTCTACAGCATAATACACATCGTCGTCGTAATAATAACATAATAACACATCAATAAAATTTCAAAATCGTCGTAGCTTTCTGAATATTTTAAAACCTAAAAAAATTTCTCTGCTCATTTCAAAAGTGTCATCTACCTCAAACGTTCTTTAAAAATCATGATCCCATACCAAATACGACTTTCATAGCTCTCATAGTATCACAATGGTTCCGAAAATATATGAACAGTTCACAAAGTAATGACAAAATACAGTTTCATAAGTATGAACTTATCCAACTGTGTAATTGTGTAAACATGTGTCATTGATGTTGCAAAAAAATATTTATCTCTCAGTTAAATGATCAGATAGCTGTGTAATTTATGTGTTAGAGAAATATGGTACCGATGTGTAAAGTTGTATAAGCAAATACCATATTAGCTAGGGCTCCTTGTGCTTGCCAGACACATGGTACATAAAGTAGGCATGTACCCCCCCCTGAGGATTAATGTAATTATACCCTCAGGTGTTACAGATTACAGCAATCGAATTAAATGTATCACCGAAAACTTTCTTTGTATCTTTATAATTCAAAAATCCTTGAAAATAAATTGCCATGATGAAGAAAGTACTGTGCTGTAACGTATTGTTGCGCTACGGAAAAGGCTGTCTCATTGTAGCTATACCACAAAAGTTACTACTAAAACATGTTTTACTTTCCAGAATAATACAGAAAATCTGTGCAGATATAAAACAGATACACCGCAAAAGCAACAATGTAAATTGTGTCACATATTAGTAGCGTCGTGATATAATCGTGTAGCTGTCAAAGAAACCAAATGCTATGTCATCTTTAATCTCATCGAATGTACTTCAAATAAAGAGTATCTTTTCAAGTAAACCAAAATGTTGCATTAAAATCTCATTAGCAGTATATGTTATAAGTATGTAAGCCGTATATTCGTTATGTGATCATGCAACTAACAAGCAAGAATGTACAAATAACAACACTGTATCGTCTGTTCACTATAACAATGCATTCGTAATTTCTGTTTAAATTTCTTTTGGTTCTTGACTGGATATTTAACTTCAAACATTGTTGCATGTTGACAGATTATAATTCTGACAAAGCATACTAGTAATGGGAAGTGAAAAATTTTATAGGAAAGACTAAGTTAAAAAGCAGATTATCTTTCAATAAACGGTTTTACACATGAAATGTGGTGCAATCTTTTACCCTTTCTAGTGTGCAGAGTTTCAACTTCAAAGCAGTTATGTTGTGTACTTCGGTAAGGAATGCTAAAATTTTTCTCAAGGTTACAGTCTATGTTATATTTCGCGGAGCCAGCCAGCGCACGTGGTTGCCTGCAGTGCGAGTCATTGTCTGTCTCTTTGTTGGCGCGCGTCGTTATTGGGGTTTGGAGATCTAACTTCTACAAATTCACCTTGTCGAGAGGGCCCTGCCCTGTTTGAATCCCACCAGTTCTGATGAAATTCAGGTCTGTCGTTTTGTCGGTAGTTTACATAGTTTCTTTTTTGTGGGTCATGTGGTGGAGAATTTCTCCCGGAATCGTAACTGCGTGTCTGACGTTATTCTGTCTCCCTTGCTAATATTTATTTTGGTATCTTATTGTCTTTTTCTCTGATTGTCTCTGTGATAATCATTACCGCGGAAAGGTGATCTTTCCCTGTAATTCTTACTACTGTGCCAGCGGTTGTCATACGGGTGGTGTCTGTTTTGGTCACGATTTACGTTGTAATAATAGCCTTGTTGTGTCCAGTTATTATTTCTGTCATCGCGGAATTGTGACGGATGTGACCTGTAATTGTTGTGCTCCTGTTTTCACGTTCCGCGATTGTCAGTGTCAATTTCCAATTCTTGTAACAGTCCCTGAAAAGCTTCAATGTCGTCTTTGCAACGTCCTGCCAAAATATGTTGTAAATGTTCGGGCAATTTGATTAAGCAAATCCGGATGGGTTCTGAGGGGCTGTATGGGTTTGAAAGGTACTGACTCTTATGTAACATGTCTTCGAAATATTTGACAGGACTGGAAAATTCAGATTGTTCGAAATGTTTCATCATTATGATGCTATGTTTTACTCGGTCTTGTGTAGCTTAATACCAATATGCTGAGAGGAAGGAATGATAAAATTCTCCTTCACTGTGACAATCGTGAATGACAGATCGCATTCTTTCAGCTGGTTCATTCTCTAAATAGCCACACATAAATTCTAATCCATGCTCTAATGATCAGTTGGGAGGAAAACAACGAGAGAATTGATGAGGCCACGCTTGTGGATGAATGTCGTTGCCGAAATTCTTAAATGTTTTGAATTTATGTGTAGTAATAAACGGCTTATAGTCAAAATTATCATGTCGGCGATTCGCACATCGGTCATTGTTACTTCTTTTCGGCGGTTCCATCTCAAAATTCGGTGTACCTTGCCAATTTCTTTCATAAATTCCGAAGTGCCCTATGTTATTATTTTGTGGTTGTTCCGTATTTCTATGTCCCTCTTCCCGTATTGGGGCGCGAGTGTCCTCTGAAATACGTAATTCTTGTATTACCTGTGTCAGCTGACCTTGTACTTCCCGGATTTCTCTTTGGTGTTGCGTATTGATTTGATTTTGTTTGAATTTTCTAATTTGTTCATACTCTTCTGTGTCAGTGAAGGCTACAGGTCTTGTGTCATTCAGATCATCATCTACCTTTCTAGATAAGTTAGTGAACTGATCCGAAAGTTCGGCTACTTTCTCCGATAGTGAACTGATTTCCTCAGTGTGTTTTTCTGAACCAAGTTTCAGAGTGTCCATTTGTGTTGAAATCGTTTCTACTGTGTCGTTTCAGTTTTCCTGAGTTTCTGCAAGTTGCGTAACCGAATCGGTAGATGCAACTGTGTCAATTTTAGCTTGCAAGGTGTCGTGGTTTTCATGAACAATAGTTTGCAGTTCTTTTATGGCTGCATCGTGATTGTGTAATGCATTTTCATGTCGCGAAAAAATAGGTTGAAAATGCTCACAAATTTTTGTTTTTACGTCATTACAGACTTTCTGACATTTCGATTCAATGTTATGTAACTCAGTAGCGAAATCTTCACGTGTTTGTTCAAGCGTGGTGTCTAACTTCCGAAGGTTTTGTTCCATTGTGTCTAACTTTTGAAGCTTTTGCTGTGTTTGTCTCTGATTTTGTTCCATTTGTTGCATTAATTGCAATAATAATGTATTAGTGTCTGGAATCTGTTTCACTATGTTTTCTGGCAGTGCATTTTCACCAGCAACTTTCACATTTTGACAAGCAGAAAATGTGTCTTGACTCATTTGAGAAAACGGTGAGGACCCAAAACCTTAGTCTACAGTATTTGCGAGATTGAGTCCTGTCATTTCGGAATCCTGAGGCGAGCTGTTGCCGACCGATCGATCGATAATGCTTCCCTGTTCGCTATTTGTTTCACTGTCTACGCCATTATTTGCCGCCCGCTCCATTTCCCTATGCACAGTTACCAAATTACTACTTTGAATGTCTGTTAAATCATTACACAGTGATGCTGATAAGCTACGCTCGTCGTCACTATTATTTCTCAGTTTACTTTGTAGCCTAGTGTTACGTTTTTCACACGCCATTATTGTCACAATATTTCACACGATAACACAGAAAAGCACAATTTGAAGAGCAAAAATAAGAAAACACATTAACATAGAACTGAAAATAATATCTAGTTAATTGCAAGCGCAGCTGCGAAATACTTGGTGCAAATCTACATAATGCCACAACTGTTTTACTGTACAACAATGAAAAAATACAACTATGAAGGAAATTCTCTCTATAATTACGCGCTAGCAATAAACAATAGCCACACTAATTACACAAACTGGAAGGAAAAAATCAGAAGATTCCAGTGAGGTATCCTCGGCTAAGGGTCGACATATGAAACGTCCCCTTAGAAAAATTAATGAATTGCTGTGCTGATAAACCTCTTACATTATTTGATTTTCAAACAGCTGAGCAGAACTGAACGTACTCAGACATTTCGCTCTTTCCCTATTCTGTTCAACACTAAACTGACACACAATATTTTTAGCGCAACGCAATCTGACTTTTAATAATCCCTACAAAAGAATGGCCCTGACTAACAATAACCCATACCTTTCACAAATCACAAAAATCTTCTTTACTCAAACTACTGCAATACAGCGAGCACCACATCTGCCAGCTAAATAAAAGATTCAAACTACTGAAGGCACTAACTATTGATAGGCATAGTTAGCAAATGAAAAATTTTTATAGAGAACAAATAATGTATTTACCTTAATAGTGTTCAAAAGTCATAATATCTATATCAGTCCATGATATCCAATATTACAAATTTACTGTCTCTGTCCAGATCATCCGCTCTCAAAACTCCGCCATCTCACTCCCCACATCTACCACTGCTGGCGGCTCGCCTCCAACTGCAGAACGCTACGCGCTGTTAACAGCCAACTGCCCAACGCTACAATGGCGAGTATTACAACAATGCCAACCAGCCTCAGACTGCACACAGCACAGCCAGTGATTTCCATACAGAGCGCTACGTGGCGGCGGCGTTACCAATATAAGAATCTAAACAGCCTACTTACAGATGTTGTTCAGGAACTATGGAGGAAGGCGAAGATTAGCATATTTTGCAATAACAAGTCATCTCTTATAAACTGTATCCTTGGATGCTAAGTAATTTAAGGCAGAACCTACTGGTACAGGAATTGCATCTCAGTTATATCAAGCTGATTTCAACAACTATATCAAGTTCAATTAAAATAAGTATTTTCAAAATTTGTCATTTCAGAACCGGCAATGAATTTTTGTTAGCAGAATCAGAAGGAAAATACTCAAGGCCAGTTTGCACTGGCTTCTCATCCAGTTTTAAATACTGGCACTCTAGTTTCATGGTGTAAGACGTCATGGTCTAATGACCTTCATTGCTTGCATATTCCGCCCTCGCAATCATATTCCGCTCATCAAGACGCTTCATTCGAACCCAAACTAGCACTAATCCAGTACCCAAGTATCCCACTAGTTACGTAAGAAATTTTGTGAATTTTGGTGTCATTTCCTTACAGCGGACGACTCCAGAAGATATTTATTGCTGAAAGTTTTTCAGACATTTCTCTTTAGAACGTTAGGAGCGTTTGTCTGACTTCTGTAGTAGTGTGGGGATGGAAATTGCATCTTGCAGGAGCCACAGGGTAAAGGGTACATCTCAGATTAATCCGTTGCGCAGAATGACAGAATAGCATCCACACGTCGCTCACAGTGGGAAATTCTGAGTTATTAAAATGATGAACTAAGGTAAGAATGAAGTGATGACTGTTTTTCTAGACAGGAAGATCCACCTAAAAACCACTACTTGTTCTGGCATTATAACATTAGCCTTAACAACAGTCTAACAAGTTTACACACCGTTAACTTTTGTTAAAAATTCAGTTTCAGTAAAAGCATTTTTGGAAGCGTGATTGCTGCTGATCTTTTCTAGCGTGTAGTTTGATGTTACGATTACTACACATGGTTGTAGCAAGGTAACCCAAGTTAGCGGACAGGACCATGCACTCGGACGATAAAAATTCCCGATTTTCGAGAAAATAGAGAGAAGGGTCGTTACAAGCAGTAATATCCAAAATTACAATGACCGGTGTCAGTGCATTATACACACAGTCAGATTGTTTGCGGCCGGATAAGTTACTCCATCGGCACCTCGGTGCGCATATATCCCACAACCTCAAGTCAGAGTTTAATTGGCTAATATCTGATCGTAACTGGAACACAAGGTCTGTGTTACCTATCTTCCCTATCTTGCCTATCTATGAAACAAAAACTATCACGAACTCCTTCCCTGTTGCTACCAACAGCCACTGTAACAAGCTGCACTGTGCTCTGCACACTATTACATACCGTTTCCCTTTTAAGAACAATCATCATCAAATTTCTTCAAGAACTAACGTATACGTTGCGTATTCAAACAGTGAAGAAAGGTTTTCCGTCTTCTCGCATTTATCCTTCTTCCTCTTTCCATCGTTCTGTCACTCCTGTTACTTTCTCTTTCCCGTTGTCTATTAGTTGTGTCTTGTTACGTCCGCTCTTTCTCTGCCTCTTCCACTCCTCCTCTCATGTCCTTGCTCCTGGCACTCATAATTTAATCCTACCCTCATCTAACTTGTGTTTATTATTTTTACCTCTCAAGAACGAATGAAAATTGTGTTTATTTATTTATTTATTTAATTTTTTTGCACACTATGGCAAACGCTAAATATTTTACAATGTCGTACATTACACACGTTGTGTACACCCTTGAGATGTGGCAGTGGTGTGGCTATTCATTGTCCATGCTAATAATATTCCATGTCCATGACTTGATAAATTAACACATCTGAAAAGAACTGAGCAAGTGTGAGTATACGTAGCTGCACAGAAAATTTTGTTAGAATAAAGGTGAAGCTTGTAAAAGTGAAACAAAGGTTGAGTAGTGTAAATGTCAGAGACGAGTTGATGGAACCCGTAGGAGTAATGGTAAGTCGAATTAAACCAGATGTGTAGTAGCTTAAAGCTTCCAACGTTTTTCTTATCCTGAGGAAGGCATGCAGCAATTATTTGTCCAACAAACAATAAATCTAACAGAGCAATCTGGGTCCAGATCGACAGCCCTTCTTGTCTGGTGAGGTAGTTGATGGGCTTCAGACATCATTGTACGACCGAAAGTATGAGAACTGTAAAGCTCGCCTTCATTTGAGTAAGCGAGCGGAGATGTAGCGGTTTGAGCACACAGCGGAAGATACGAGGAAGGCAGCGACACCACCGCAGATGTGAAGGGTATCAGTACCCTCCTTGGTCCCATATATAGAGCCGCTTCTCCCGAGTCTTTTAGATTACTTCATCAATACTACCGTGTAAAATAGTGTGGTGAGGTCTGATTTGATGTGTTGTACGATACGATCGACTAACTGTGAATACAGGAAATAATTATCCCTTAGGATTTGGCACGAGTGTAATTCGATGTGTTAGTAATAAGTTTAAAATAGATTTGTTTCACGTGTCAGCTGCTAAAGCAAATGAAACAGCCAGACTCAGAGTCTGAGAAGTATAGAATAATATGTAGTGTAACTAAATAAGGAGTAAAACGAAATTTATCTGCGTAATGGAATAATCACAATAATCACTGAATATGTCTTAAACCAAAAATGCTGCATAGCTGACAGCAGTGGTCGCCCTTCCAGTCCAATTGGTTGGACGAGCCCAGAATAATACAAGAAGCCAGGGACAAAGTAAGGGCTGATAATGTCACGGTTTGTAATAGTTAGGAGAGGTACAATTCCTGCACAGATAATTCTGCAAGGGTCTCACTGGGAGCTATCGAAGGAAGGTATTCTAATGAAAAAAAACGAAGTGCTGCCGACACACACACACACAAACACACACACACACATTTCCAGCGGTTACTACAATCCAAACAGTCCCTGGAGTTCATTCAGTTCCATTAGGCACACAATTCCCTGAGTTCCGTTCAGTCACTATGTAGAAAGGTACAGTTAGCTAAGAGTGTTTACATAATAATTTCCGCCATAGTGACTGAATCTTAGACTTCCAAGAGACAGCATAGTTACTTAGACTTAATTGTGTTAGGTGTAGGACATTAAGTGCAATGCATCCTAATATTATCTACCAAAGATAAGTATAATTTTGTATCATCGCCGTTATTATTATTATTATTATTTACATTTTATGGCCTTAATTGGACCACTCTAGCCAACTTTATACAAAGAATTTTTAGGTTTCCTGTCAGCCCAGTGCTTCTTCATTCTCTCAGATCTCATCCTTCTTTCTTCATCGGAAATCACCTTTCCTATTGTCTGTTTGTTGATTCTCGTTTGCAGTCTGGTTTGTTTGTCTGTGAGTTTCCTGATTTTGTAAGTTTTGTTTCTTAGGTCTTCCACTGTAATCTGTAGCTCATCCATATATTCCTTGATTTCTGTAATGCACTTAATGTTGCACTTAATATTCCACAATTTTTCTATTATTCTCCTGATGATTCTGTTCTCTGGTGCTCTGATTAGGTGTCCGAAAAATGAAATGCGTTTCTTCTTGATTGTACTCATTACCGTTTCTATTTCCTTGTATACTGTTTTATTTGTAGCTATTCTCCTGTGTCCATCTTTCTGGTATGATTTGTTGATGCACGTTATGATGATTCTTGTCTCTATTTTGAATATTTTGTCTATTTGTGCAGTATTAGTTGTTTTGAAGATGGTTTCACTTGCGTATGTTATTTCTGGTTGAGTGGCTGTTTTGTGGTCTTTTAATTTTGTTGTTATTGACAGGCTCTTTTTGTTGTAGGTGTTCTTGGTGAAATATTGTGCTCTAGTCAGTTTGTTTATTCTGTTATGCCATGCTGGCTTTTCGTTGAGGTTATATGTTATGATTTCTCCCAGATATTCAAATTTATCTGCAGTTTTGATTTCTTGGTTTCCTATGGCAATTTTGTTTATGAGTGGTGGGTCAGTTAACATGATGACTGTTTTTTCGAACAATATTCCAGGACCAAATTTCTGTGCTATTTCCTGTAGTGAGATAACTTGTTGTTTGGTTTCCTGAATACTGTAGGACAGGAGAGAAATTTCATCAGGAAGTTCTAGACAATTTAAACTTATGTTGTCTTTGGGTCTTCCAGTTCCGATGTTCTTTGGGTTAGTCTTGTACCATTCCCCCATTATGTCTTCTAAAGCACAGATGAACAGCAGGGGTTCCAAGCAATCTCCTTGTCTTAAAACTGTTTTTATGATAAATGACTCAGAGAGTTCCATCCTGAACTTTATTTTTGATACAGTGTTACAGTGTTGGTTAAGGTGAGTTCTATCAATTTGACTAATTTTGTATGGAGTCCGAAATTTCTTAAGGTTTTTAACATTGGAGGTTTATGGGTACAGTCATGTGTTTTTTTTTTTAAGTCCACGAAGGTTATTACAAGAGTTTTATTTCTTTTCTTGTAATATACTGTGGCTAATTTTAAACTGATGATCTGTTCTGCACAGCTTGTGAAAGGTCTGAAGCCTCCTTTGTATTCACCTAATTCTTCCTCTAATTGTTCTTTGATCCTCTTGTATAAGATTCTGGAGAAAATCTTGTATGTGCACTCTAAGAGAGAGATACCTCAGTAATTATTTGGGTTGCTTTTATCTCTTTTTTTTTTTGAGGAGTGGGTGGATAATGGCTGTGGTCAAATGTTCAGGGAACTTTTCTGTTATCCAGAAATTTGTTAATAAAAGTTACTCATATTTTCTTATTGTGTTGCCACATTTCTGTCCTAGTGCCTCCCAATAAAGCAAGTGTGTCATTAGATACACTATGTTATCAAAATTATGCGGACACCCCGAAAAAACATACGTTTTTCGTATTATGTGCATTATGCTGCCACCTACTGCCATGTTCTGCATATCAGCGGCCTCAGTACTCATTACACATGGTGAGAGAGCAGAATTGGAAGCCTGCGGACCTCGAACGTGGTCAGGTGATTGGGTCTCACTTGTGTCATACGTCTGTAGGCGAAATTTCCGCACTCCTAAGCATCCCTAGGTCCATGGTTTTCGATGTTATAGTGAAGTGGAAACGTGAAGGGACACGTACAGCACAAAAGCATACAGGCCGACTTCGTCTGTTGACTGACAAAGACCACCTACAGTTGAAGAGGGTCGTAATGTGTAGTAGGTAGAGATCTATCCAGACCACCATACAGGAATTCCAAACTGCAACAGAATCCACTGGAAGTACTATTACAGTTAGGCGGAAGGTGAAAAAACTTGGATTTCATGGTCGAGTGGCTACTCATAAGCCACAAATCACGCCTGTGATTGCCAAACGACACCTCGCTTGGCGTAAGGAGCGTAAACACTGGACGATTGAACAGTGGAAAAACGTTGTTTGAAGTGACGATTCACGGTACACAATGTGGCGATCCGATGGCAGGATGTGGGTATGGAGGATACAGGTTGGCTGGCTGCTTTTCGAGGAGCTCTTTGCGGTGTGGGGGAGTAGCCATGTATGTGAAAAACGGCATCGCATTTGAGTCAATTGATGTTTCAAAGTACTGCACTGAAAAGGTGTTTGAATGTTGTGCAGGTGTGGTTAAATTTAACGGAGTTAAACTTGTAACTGTTGTTATTTATAGATCCCCAGACTCCGATTTCACAGCATTTTTGCTAAAGCTAGAGGAGGTTCTTGGTTCACTTTATAGGAAATACAAAAAGTTAGTTATATGTGGTGACTTCAATATTAATTGTATAAGTGATTGTGCAAGGAAGAGGATGCTGGTAGACCTCTTTAATTCATATAATCTTATGCAAACCGTATTCTTTCCAACGAGAGTGCAAGGGAACAGTAGAACAACCATAGACAACATTTTTGTTCATTCCTCATTACTAGAAGGGCATTCTGTTAGAAAAAAGGTGAATGGCCTTTCAGATCATGATGCGCAAATTTTAACTTTAAAAGATTTTTATGCTGCAACTCGTGTTAAATATAGTCATCAGCTGTTCAGGAAAGCTGATACGGTTACTGTAGAGACCTTTGTAAACCTTATAAAGGAACAAGAGTGGCAAGATGTTTATGGCGCTGAGACAGTAAACGATAAATATAATGCTTTTCTAAAGACCTTTCTCATGCTCTTTGAAAGTTGCTTTCCGTTACAACGTTTAAAACAGGGTACTAGCACAAACAGGCAGCCTGGGTGGCTGACTAGAGGGATAAGAATATCTTGTAGAACAAAGTGGCAATTATATCAAAACGTTAGAAACAGTCAAAATCTAAATGCAGCAGCCCATTACAAACAGTATTGTAAGGTGCTTAAAAATGTTATTAGGAAGGCAAAAAGTATGTGGTATGCAGATAGAATAGCTAAGTCTCAGGATAAAATTAAAACCATATGGTCAGTCGTAAAGGAAGTTGCTGGTCTGCAGAGACAGGTCGAGGATATAGAATCAGTGCGTAGTGGGAATGTCCGTGTTACTGATAAGTCGCATATATGTACAGTATTTAATAATCACTTTCTGAATATAGCAGGTGAACTAAATAGAAACCTAATTCCAACAGGGAATCATATAGCGCTCTTAGAAAAAAGTGTTCCGAGACTGTTACCTGAAATGCTCCTCCATGATACTGACAAGAGGGAGATTGAGTTAATAATTAAATCACTAAAGACCAAGAACTCTCATGGATATGACGGGGTATCTAGCAGAATACTGAAGTATTGTTCTATGTATGTTAGCCCAGTACTTAGCCATATCTGTAACTTTTCCTTTAGGAGTGGTCGGTTTCCTGATCGATTAAAATACTCGGTAGTGAAGCCACTTTATAAAAAGGGAGACATTGATAATGTTGACAATTTTAGACCTATTTCTATGCCATCGGTGTTTGCTAAAGTTATCGAGAAGGTTGTATATACAAGGTTACTGGAGCATTTAAATTCACATAATTTGCTGTCAAATGTTCAGTTTGGTTTTAGAAATGGTTTAACAACTGAAAATGCTATATTCTCTTTTCTCTGTGAGGTTTTCGACGGATTAAATAAAAGGTTGCGAACGCTAGGTGTTTTCTTTGATTTAACGAAGGCTTTTGACTGTGTTGACCACAAAATATTACTGCAGAAGTTGGACCATTATGGAGTAAGGGGAGTAGCTTACAATTGGTTCGCCTCTTACTTTAAGAACAGAAAGCAGAGGGTAATTCTCCGCAATATTGAGACTGGTAGTGATGTTCAGTCCCAATGGGGCACTGTTAAGTGGGGCATTCCCCAAGGGTCGGTGCTGGGGCCACTGCTGTTTCTTATTTATATAAATGATATGCCTTCTAGTATTACAGGTGATTCAAAAGTATTTCTGTTTGCTGATGACACCAGCTTGATAGTGAAGGATCTTGTGTGTAATATTGAAACAGTAACAAATAATTTAGTTCATGAAATAAGACCGTGGCTTGTGGAAAATAATTTGATACTAAATCACAGTAAGACTCAGTTTTTACAGTTTCTAACTCACAATTCAACAAGAACTGACATTTTAATCAGACAGAATGGGCATGTTATAAGCGAGACGGAACAGTTCAAGTTCCTAGGCGTACGGATAGATAGTAAGCTGTTGTGGAAAGCCCATGTTCAGGATCTTGTTCAGAAACTAAATGCTGCTTTATTTACCATTAGAACAGTATCTGAAATAAGTGACACTTCAACACGAAAAGTAGTCTACTTCGCATATTTTCATACGCTTATGTCGTATGGTATTATTTTTTGGGGTAATTCTTCTGATTCAAAAAGGGTATTTTTGGCTCAAAAACGGGCTGTTCGAGCTATATGTGGTGTAAGTTCGAGAACCTCTTGTCGACCCCTATTCAAAAATCTGGGAATTCTGACATTGCCCTCACAGTATATATTTTCTTTAATGTCGTTTGTTGTTAGCAATATTAGCCTATTCCCAAGAGTTAGCAGCTTTCACTCAGTTAATACTAGGCAGAAATCAAATCTGCATGTAGAATGCAGTTCCTTGACTCTTGTGCAGAAAGGAGTGCAGTATTCTGCTGCATCCATTTTCAATAAGCTACCACAAGAACTCAAAAATCTTAGCAGTAGCCCAAACTCTTTTAAGTCTAAACTGAAGAGTTTCCTCATGGCTCACTCCTTCTATTCTGTCGAGGAGCTCCTGGAAGAGCTAAAAAATTAAGCAAATTCCAGTGTTACATTGTTGATTGTCTTCATTTAAACTTATGACTTGTCACCTGAATATGTTTTTTTTTCTATATTTCATTTTATCTGTTTCTAATATCGTGTTATAATTTCATGTATTGACTCGTTCCATGACCATGGAGATTTCTCCTTAATTTGGTCCCACGGAACAATAAATAAATAAATAAATAAATAAAATAAGAATACCTGGTGAACGTCATCTGCCAGTGTGTGTACTCCTAACAGTAAAATTCGGAGGCGGTAGTGTTATGGTGTGGTCGTGTTTTTCATGCAGGGGGTTGCACCCTCTGTTGTTTTGTTTGGCACTTCCACAGCACAGGCCTACACTGTTGAATAGCAATTGGGGGGTGGCGATTGCATCATTCATCACGATCGAGGACCTGTTCAGAATGCAGGGCCTGTGGCGGAGTGGTTACACGACAATAACATCCCTGTAATGGACTGGACTGCACTGAGTCCTGACCCGAATCCTATAGCACACCTTTGGGATGTTTTGGAACGCCGTCATTGTGCCAAGCCTCACCGACCGACATCGATACCTCTCGTCAGTGCAGCACTCCGTGAAGAATTGGCTCCCATTCCCCAAGAAACCTTCCAGCACCTGATTGAACGTATGACTGCGAGAGTGGAAACTGTCATCAAGCGTAACGGTGGGCCAACACTATATTGAATTCCAGCATTACCGATGGAGGGCGCCACGAACTTCTAAGTCATTTTCAGCCAGGTGCCCTGATGCTTTTAATAACATAGTGTATCAGTAGCACGCATACTGCTGCCTTATAGTGAGCAATATCAGCAATACGTTTTCTGCTGCCGTGGACGTTTGGGCTGAATTGATACTGACATTTGGTTACAACAAATACTGAACGAAATGTAACAATGTGGAATGTCTGATGAGATGTAAGAGTGGCCCTGTGGCCCAAACGTTGCCATGTTAAATAAATCCAAAAATAAATAAAAGTAATGAACACTTGTCTAGCGGAACAGAGGTCAGATAGTGATCCGTGCTGGTAGCAGTTCTGTTAATGAATTACAAGCTGCCACTTATTCGGATTTCATATTTACGTTTACATAATAATAGCTTTCGAGAAATCATCTCCCACCTACAAAACTGTATACAGTCTGATTGAGTCCAATGGACAGACTTTCACAGGTTGTTGACATTAGAACAAATGTTGGCTCATCTGGTTGGTCATTTACCCTGCAGAAGCCACTGCACGGTGTATGGTGGAGGGTGCATAGAATCACTCTGCCTCCCCTCTTATTCATTCGTAGGAGTTTCGGGTTCTCAGCACTGTTCTATAAGAGCTAGTAGATTTCACGGTCGTGGCCATTACGGAAGACGCGTGTTGGAGGAAGCGATCTTTCACGACAGGTGGCTGAGCATTCCTGAGATATTCTCACGCTGACTACACGAAGTCATGATGGATCGCGCTGCTCTTCTATGGGTCGTCTCCATCTCCTCCGTTAATCCAAATTGACGTAAGTCCATGCATTGTCGAACATCAGTAGATAGCGTTGTTTGTTTCAGTATGCTGGCTGCATACTGTGGTAGTGACGCAGCTGGTGAATATTTTGCTGTAGGTTTTAATATTTTTGGCCCTGTATTGTTTGAAAAAATTGGTATCTAATACGCTCTGTGGGACTGTTTAACGGAAGCCGCTTAAAAATGCTGGTTTCCTAAGAAGAATCGCGTGATGATGACTATTGTACGATACTATCATGAGTCACTCGTTTTACGTCTTTGGAGAGACTTGTCGAGTGCAACGCATATACTACTTAAAGTACTAGAAGTATCATTGTCTCTGATTTGCCTTAAAAAGCTGGTAAGATTACGATTTTAACTTAAAAGAATACCTAATCAGAGGCTGAACAGTCAATATTTTTAATGCGCGGCTAGTTGCCTAAGCATTATCTCTTCATGAGGGGAATCGCAGGGTAACCAATTACACAGAAAGGAATACCTTTATTGTTTCACTGAAAGAACATGTAGACACTTTCTTTTGTACTGAAGTATTCTTTTGAATTTGACCATTTTGTTTGAATAATGCGGCTTCATTTCTTTATCATTTAAATCTTTGCCACGTGAGAACTATTTGGACATTAAAACTGGATTGGCGGTAAGAAATGTAACTTTTTTCAATCGACAAAAACTGAGTATGGGATGCTGGACAACTGCTTTTTTTTATTGTTTATCAAAACTAGTGCTCTGATTGGCATGCTGTTGGGGCATAGAAAAGACCTGAAAATACCATTAATTCTCTAGCGTTACCAACGTACGGTTCGTACTACTACTACTGATTAAATGAAAAAAGAGAGTCGTAGCAAATCCCATACGGCTCCACAACTTCTAAAAAACTAAATAAACATGAAGGAAACAGACGCTTTCCCTTTTCCGGTGATCTGTTCTAGCCTGCATTCAGTTCTCTCACTGTTGTTGTTGTTGTTGTGGTCTTCAGTCCTGAGACTGGTTTGATGCAGCTCCCCATGCTACTCTATCCTGTGCAAGCTTCTTCATCTCCCAGTACCTACTGCAACCTACATCCTTCTGAATCTGCTTAGCGTATTCATCTCTTGGTCTCCCTCTACGATTCTTACCCTCCACGCTGCCCTCCAATGCTAAATTTGTGATCCCTTGATGCCTCAGAACATGTCCTACCAACCGATCCCTTCTTCTAGTCAAGTTGTGCCACAAACTTCTCTTCTCCCCAATCCTATTCAATACCTCCTCATTAGTTACGTGATCTACCCACCTTATCTTCAGCATTCTTCTGTAGCACCACATTTCGAAAGCTTCTATTCTCTTCTTGTCCAAACTGGTTATCGTCCATGTTTCACTTCCATACATGGCTACACTCCATACAAATACTTTCAGAAACGACTTCCTGACACTTAAATCTATACTAGATGTTAACAAATTTCTCTTCTTCAGAAACTATTTCCTTGCCATTGCCAGTCTACATTTTATATCCTCTCTACTTCGACCATCATCAGTTATTTTACTCCCTAAATAGCAAAACACCTTTACTACTTTAAGTGTCTCATTTCCTAATCTAATCCCCTCAGCATCACCCGATTTAATTTGACTACATTCCATTATCCTCGTTTTGCTTTTGTTGATGTTCATCTTATATCCTCCTTTCAAGACACTGTCCATTCCGTTCAACTGCTCTTCCAAGTCCTTTGCTGTCTCTGACAGAATTACAATGTCATCGGCGAACCTCAAAGCTTTTACTTCTTCTCCATGAATTTTAACACCTACTCCGAATTTTTCTTTTGTTTTCTTTACTGCTTGCTCAATATACAGATTGAATAACATCGGGGAGAGGCTACAACCCTGTCTCACTCCTTTCCGAACCACTGCTTCCCTTTCATGCCCCTCGACTCTTATAACATCCATCTGGTTTCTGTACAAATTGTAAATAGCCTTTCGCTCCCTGTATTTTACCCCTGCCACCTTCAGAATTTGAAAGAGAGTATTCCAGTTAACATTGTCAAAAGCTTTCTCTAAGTCTACAAATGCTAGAAACGTAGGTTTGCCTTTTCTTAATCTTTCTTCTAAGATAAGTCGTAAGGTTAGTATTGCTTCACGTGTTCCAACATTTCTACGGAATCCAAACTGATCTTCTCCGAGGTCCGCTTCTACCAGTTTTTCCATTCGTCTGTAAAGAATTCACGTTAGTATTTTGCAGCTGTAACTTATTAAACTGATAGTTCGGTAATTTTCAGATCTGTCAACACTTGCTTTCTCTCACTGTTACGTCACACAATATTTTGCAAATTGTTTTCAAACATCTACGTCACCGTCTGAGAATGTTGGCTTGCTGCTTTACGTACCTTACACGTATTAACATAAGAATCCAAAATACTGTGCACCTCTGTGGTCGATGTTCTGACTCAGGCTTACTTATCTCGAAAAAATCTTACATTGATCCTCGCTCTAGCAAAGGAGGAGTTCTCGTATTCTTTACATTAGCTTTAATAATAATAATAATAATAACAGCCATCAAATACAGCGGCCATCTCGGCATTGATATCCGACAGCATCTGTCTGTGTTCTCGCCAATATATGGCCATGCTTTCTCCCTATCTCTCTCAAGTGGAGTAATACGTATGTAACCTTACATTCCCCATTAATATATATTACGAGATACAATTTTGCTCTTTACACAACTCTTCACAAAAAAGTATACTTATGCAGCGGCAAAATATTCTGATTAGTGTGATGGTTCTACACTGAATCTCTTCGCACAAATCCTAGTAGACATTTAAGAAATTTTGATAACATGTAACTTCAGCAGTTTATCTGTATACATAAAAATAGAAAAGTGTGGCCTAAATTGCAATTTATTTTAGTTTATGTGACATGAATTTTACTGATTCGATTCAAACCAGGTCACCAGTCAAACTTTCTGGAAGCACCATACAGTGGCTAGTGTTTCCGACTGGTGTATACACTGCATAATAAAAGAAGTGAGGCGCTCCGAAGGAGAATAGGAAACGAAGTGAAACTTCATGGGCTCAGATATTGGGTGGCGTTACTTCAGTAGCTATGAAACTGAGTCGATTGCACAATGTGATTTGCTCTATGACTCCACTTATCAGTACGACATGGCATCCCATATGACCTGTACAGATGCACTGATTCTGATGGAGAGGGTGTCATAAAGCCGTTGTAACATCTCCTGAGGCAAGCTGTCTCCATATATCGTTTAGTTCTTGTAACGGTACATCTCCGATTATTATTTATTTAAACTCTGCAGTTGTTGTCGTGTGGAGTTCGTTTGTTATCTGTTCTTGACAGTAATAACGCTGGTTGTAGCCGAATAAAGACTTCCTTTTTTTTTCATTGTATCCAACGCCAGAATAATATTTTGATGAAACATTCTCGGGTTTCAAGCCGCGCCAAGTGATTTTCTGCCCACGAGCTTTCGACAGAGAGCTCCTCTGCCAGTGTCAAGTGGATGACTGTCGTGCGGTTGTCATTGCCGTGCTTATATAGCCACGCCGTCGCTCGTGACGTTACCGGTGCTCGGTCCCGCACCATATATGGTAATGTTTTGGTCGCGCGACCGCCTGGTCCGCTTCAACTCCCTCGACACGGGATCCCACGCTGTACTCAGCTGCAGTCCACTGTCTCTACTGAAGGTGTTGTGAGAAATTCTAATGTCTATGGCCTCGTTTATCACGCTATCCCAGAAGCCATTAGTGCGTCTAATAATAGACGTCTCATCGAATGCAATTCGGTGTCCGTTTTGCAAGGCATGTACTGCTACAGCTGGCTTTTCGGGACAGCGCAGACGGTAACACCTTTCATGTTCTATGCGGCGCTGTACTGTTGTTCGAACAGTCTGGCCGACATAGAACTGCCCACATCCACACGGTATCTTGTAAATTCCTGGCGTTCTGAGGCCTACATCGTCTTTCACAGAGTTCATTATCTGCCGGATCTTTGTCGGAGGCCTGAAGATTGTGTCTATTTTATGCCTCTTCAGAAACCAACTAATCTTCCCTGTTGTCTAACCACAAAACGGTAAGAATTCAATCTGCTTGGTGTCTTCTTCAGAGGTCTTCTTCCCTTGAGGTTTGGATGACACTGCTTGTGAGATCTGTTTGTTGTTGTAACCGTTTTCCTTAAAAACTTTGCGTAAGTGGCTCAATTCTCTCGGCAAGTTGTCAGCGTCTGAGACGGTTTCAGCTCTATGTACTAAGGTCCTCAGAACTGACTGTTTTTGTGCTGAGTGATGGAAGCTGGTGGCGTGCAGATACCGATCCGTGTGGGTTGGCTTGCGGTATACGCTATGACCTAGAGACCCATTGGATTTACGGTGGACAAGCACGTCCAAGAACGGCAGGGAACCCTCCTTCTCTACTTCCATTGTGAAGTTGATGTTATCGTGGGTGCTGTTGAGGTGCTCCAGGAACTCTTCTAACTTTTCTTGTCCATGTGGCCAAATGACGAAGGTATCGTCAACGTAGTGATAAAAACAGCTCAGCTTTGCAGGAGCCGTGTCCAAGGCGAGATCTTCGAAACGCTCCACAAAGAGGTTGGCTACTACTGGACTTCCCATCGCCACGCCGTCAGTTTGTTTAAAATATTCTCCATCATGTAAGAAATAAGATGACGTCAGAGTGTTCTCAAATAAATCCACGATGGTGTCGTCAAAGAGCTGGGACAGCAAATCAATTGAGTCTGTGATGGGGACATACATGAATAAAGAAACCACATTGAAGCTAACCATAATATCCCCTTCAGCAAGTCGCAGACCTTTAATCCGATTGATGAAGTCCTCCGTATTCTTTATATGGTGTCCACAGTGTCCAACGTGCGTAGAGACGCGGCTGGACAGATGATTAGCAAGTTTATAGGTCGGCGATCCTATGGTACTCACTATCGGCCTCAACGGTGTGTCCTTCTTATGCACCTTCGGTAGACCATAGAACGTAGGCGGTCTTGGTGTCTTGGGGAGGAGGTTCTTCTCATCCAGCCCTGACGGCTTGAGAAGCTCTGAAGTGTTCCTCACTATTCTGGACGTTGGGTCTCGAGGTAATGGCTTGGTTCAAATGGCTCTGAGCATTATGGGACTCAACTTCTGAGGTCATTAGTCCCCTAGAACTTAGAACTAGTTAAACCTAACTAACCTAAGGACATCACAAACATCCATGCCCGAGGCAGGATTCGCACCTGCGACCGTAGCGGTCTTGCAGTTCCAGACTGCAGCGCCTTTAACCGCACGGCCACTTCGGCCGGCTTCCCGAGGTAATGTTTAGTATGAGTCTTCCTGCAACATCCGTCTGATTTTTGCGTCACAGTCGGCTCGTTCCATTAAGACGGCAGCAAAGGGAAGTATCCAGCAACGGAGAACAATTGCTGACAGCTGCATTACAAATTAATTCCCGGTCCACGTAGCAATTAATTAAGAATTTGATCACTATTATTTGACAGTGGCCACAATGCTTCTCTCTTGTAACAGATCGCCGTAGAGATTCTACCCACACCAGTTAAACATGTCTTACCGCTGAAACGAATAGTGAAATAATGTCGTCTCTGGAACTACTATCGTTTTTTACTACTCTCGTATGTGACTTCACATTGTCGACCAGTACCGTCAAATTTCCGCGGTCGTTGATTTCCAGGAAGTAGCCAGCGTTGCTTACAAACTTTGTCGGCAACTTGCGGACTGCCACCGGACCCTTGGGACGCAAGTCCGATCCATCATCGCCCGACCCGAGGTTAGGCTGCACCATCTGTCAAGGCCAACAGCAACGCATCATACTTCAAAATAGAGGGGTCGGCTGATTCAAAACATGCGTTGTTATTAGCTGTACAAGCCTCTCCTCTGACATCTACATGAGAGATTTCCTATACTGATAATCTCCACGCCCTCATGTCCTTTTTCTGATCCATCCCCCTACGACCAACTCATTCCTTAACACAGAAAGCAGAAAACTACTTGCAAAATAAACTAGAATTCAGAGAAAGTCGGAAAAGGAAAAAAGCGAATGAAACTAACAATATGACTCACCTTGGTCCACGCATTTCTGCCATCACCTTTGCTTATAAACTGCTCATCCGTTGCATCCAAGACTATGCCAATGTTACTTCATGGATCTAGTTCTGACGGAGTTACAAGTAACGTTTGCATACCAGTATCTCACATGTGCTAGAGAACGTTTTTAAACAACACTGAACACATCGTCAATCTGAAAATGCTATTGCCTACATCCTTTTAGTGTGAAGTTATTAATCTGGTTTTAGCAATTAATTTCATCTATATTACGTAGTAGTTGGTAGTAATAGCGTTTGTTCCAGTTCATATAACGAAGTTTCACTTTTTCAGTCTTGTTATTCATTTTACGTGAAACGTTCGTAAGGAGCGAATTTGTTTACGAAAAAAACTGGGATAAATTTCATGTGGATTCATCCGTGCGCGTTGCTGTTACCTAGAAGAGGCTAAGTATCGAAACAGTTACCCTTTATCTGCAGCAGTTAATGCAGGTATGATTTTGGTTAAGTTAAAATGACGTCATTATGCGTAGAAGCTACGATCGCTAGGCTTAACGTTTTTTACGTGTACTCACGGGTACAAATAAAATCGTGTCAGGGCACAAATACATAGACACACATATCTGCGTAGTTATTTGCAGTAGTATGACTATGAGTGACAAATGAGCGCGCTGCTGCAGACTGATGAATGGTTTTCGACTGGTTTGAGCGATTTTTGATTGCGTTTCATTTGTGGTGGCTCCGGTGACCGATATAAAGAGATCACCATCGGAATTCCCGGGTATGTAGGTTTTGCTTGAAATAAAGGAAGATCGAAGAACAAGAGACAAAGATTGTGCTCTGCAGGCATGGAATGAGGACACAAAAACTGAATTAGAGCAATTGAGAGTCAAAGGATAGATGTTAGAAAAGGTACCTGGAAACAGACGAAAAGGGAGTGGTTTTGACAGTTCCGTTATCGTTGAGCTAAATAACATCTTAGAGGGAAGTAGTGCGCAGCAGAACATTAACAATAATGGAAGAGATTGGTTGGAAACTGCCTTGAGAAGAAAAATAAAGAACTTGCAGCTAGGTAGCACTCATAGCAGTTATGGGAGGATTGCAGGGCAACATATACAGCGGAAACGAGGACCAGTGTATCAGGCCACAGGCACTGAAAAACCTAGCGAAGGTCTTGGTCAGATATTAGAGGATATTGAGGCAGAGTGTTGATTAATGAGCGTAGTTAGGGGAGCAGGAAGTTCATGTATCGTATTTGTCTGAGCAGCATATCAATATATCTATGTATAAAACATAGAGTATTGTAAATTGGCTACGTTTTTCTGTAGGGAAAGATGGAGTAAACAAGATTTTCCATAAATGTCGTAAATAATATCTAGTTGAAATGTACTGAAACCAGTAGTTTCCACTTAGATCAAAAAATGAAAGCCTCTTCTTGTAAATTTATGCTGTTGTAAAATTCATTTATAAGTGTTACAGTACATAATTTTCTACTGCGAAAATTTCAAATACTTTTAGAAACAGTCGAGTCTCTAGTATGACAACGAGGTGACAAAACAGAAGAGGGTGAGACTATGTAGTGTAAATGATGCTCAACACTTATGAGTTCCCATGTTAATTTTCCCATCAGAATTACACAGGAAATTAATCAGATAATAGATAATGTATAAGTAGGTGAACAATAATTAATCAATGATATAAATGTCTGTCCAGCAGTGAACAGCCTCTCTGACCATGATACACAATTAGCCATTCTAAATAACTTAAATGATTTCTATGAAACGGTATCATGGGAATGAAGAAACGACGGAAAGTTTCGAGGCAGCCCTAGAGGAACTTGACTGGAGAGAGACGTGTAATCTGACATGTACCAATTTCAAATTTAATGTGTTTATTGATGGATTGAAAATATACCTCTACTGCATCAGAATTAATAATTCATGTAATAAAATTAAATCTGTGTGGTAAACAGTTAAAAGAGGAACTGGGATGTTAATTAAAGAATGTCGAGAGTTTATTATTAAATAAAACAGTCAGTAATAAATTGTAGCAGTCAAATAGCCAATTTATTTAATAATCATGTTCTGGAAGTAACTCAAAATATAGTACAAAGGATAAAGCAGTAGAATCCACGCAAGAAGTAAACCATCTGTATCGGCAAATCAGAGCTACCTCATTCTCTGAGAAAGAAATTAAGAATGATTTACCTTTCTGAAAAGAAAAAAACCACTCTTCGAGTTAGTAATAGCTCGAGTAAATTTGTTAAGTCCTATTGTGCTCAGAGCCATTTGAACCATTTTATTCGAGTAAATTACTAAAATCCTTTTCTTCACATATACGCATTGTATTCAGTCACATTTTCAATAAATCAGCATCACAGTGGATACGCCAGAAAGCGTGAAATATGTCAGAAACTCTTACAAGATAAACGGTAAGACATATTAATGATTATTGAACGATCTTACTACTTACCTTCTTCTAAAATGTACTGAAAATGATTACGTTTGCAGGAGGCATTACACATCACTCTCAAAGAAGATAGTACGTTCGTCTCAGTTTTGTTTTCAAAGGAGTCTCCTCACAGCGCATACTATTTTACGAATCATATTATACGAACTTCAAATTGTAAAATACTGCCTCCTAATTTTTTCAGTGACATGTCAAAAACATTAGATTGAGCAGCATTCTCCTAGAGAAACTCAAATATTATGTCAGAGCTGATGCTGGCAACTAGTGTATGTGCTACCTAAGTAAAAGATTCAGCAAAGTTACATTCAACAACCCAGGAAGGTTAAGCAGTAAAACAGCTTCTTTACAACGAGGACTATAGCTATTGGCGTACCACAAAGATCATAAGTGTTCTGACGTGACATATCCAACCAACAGATGCAGTTCTCTTTGCTGGCGACATTGTAATAATATCTAATGGAGAAACTTCAACATACCAAAATCTGAATAAAAGTAATATTAAGAACAAATTTTTCGCAGATTTTGCAAGTCTGAACTCCACCAGGCCTGTTCACACCATTAGAAATAAAGCGTGAAAGTAAAGCAATAATGAGGGAGAATTTTCTAAAGTGTACGGTTTTCTGTTTAAAAGAACTTGAACTAGACGTAAAGTCGTGTGACAGGAACGGCTGGGATACTCAAAAGGGCAGGTCCTGCCGCGTAATAGGAAGGCTTTTATTATTCTTTGAATCTGCAGGCACCTTTCCATCGCGAAGTATGAGATCTGTGTGTGTAAGTGTATCTGTTAAGTGTAGATGGCGGTGGTGTTATGAGTGCGTATCGGGTTCCCTTTAGAGATGATGGGAGAAGGGAGAGGGCGAAGCTCGATGTTGACACGTGGTCTACTGTTTTCGAAGAGCGCCGAGGCAGCCGCTAAGCTTCATGACTTCAACAGACGGACGCATCACCACCAGCTGTGTCGCGTACACATGCTCAGACACTGTGGAGATGGTTCAAATGGCTCTAAGCACTATGGGACTCAACATCTGAGGTCATAAATCCGCTAGACATAGAACTACTTAAACCTGACTAACCTAAGAACATCACACACATCCATGCCCGTGGCAGGATTCGAACCTGCGACCGCAGCAGCAGCGCGGTTCCGGACTGAAGCGCCTAGAACCGCTCGGCCACAGCGGCCGGTTCACTGCGGAGAGGTTTGGAATATAATGCAGAACATCGGCTCAGAGGAAAAATTATCAACAGCACGTGAGGATATTACAGATCATAAACGTCAAAGATCTGCAACTTTCACCTTATGCATAATATCAGATTTTGAAGAAGAAAATGGTGAAACATTGCCTTTCGTTTTCTGTTTTAACTCTCTAGTGTCTCATTGCATAATATCCTGTTGTAGCTCGCCAACGAAGAAGGAAGCGTTATTTGTTCAGAAGATATAATGACGATAATATGTGGTGTATCCTCTAGACAGCTCTTACATAGCTGGACACACTGACAACTGTCTCGAAGTAAATTTATTCCCTTGTGAAATCTGTCAACGCCCAAATAATTACGTTTCGGATAAAACACTAACATTCATGTATATAATATTAGAGAGGGAAATGACTTCACTCTCTTTCAAAGAGCCATGGTGTCCTGCAGAAATCGTTGAGGTATTACACTATGAATAACTTTCAAATGGTTCAAATGGCTCTGAGCACTATGGGACTCAACTGCTGAGGTCATTAGTCCCCTAGAACTTAGAACTAGTTAAACCTAACTAACCTAAGGACATCACAAACAACCATGCCCGAGGCAGGATTCGAACCTGCGACCGTAGCGGCCTTGCGGTTCCAGACTGCAGCGCCTTTAACCGCACGGTCACTTCGGCCGGCTATGAATAACTTTGACCACCCACACATTGATGTAAAGAATTTAACAGGTAATGAAATTAACCTCAAACACAAACTGGAAGCATACCCGCTTGACAGTTACTTTTGCTCATTAGAAAAATTTCTGATTGTTCAGTGTTGTGTATGTGTATGTGTACGTGGAAGACGAGGGATTGTGTCCATGTGCGTGTGCGTACGTGCAAGTGCGCGCGAGCGTGCGTGCGTGCGTGCGTGTGTGTGTGTGTGTGTGTGTGTGTGTGTGTGTGTGTGTGTGTGTGTGTGTGTGTGTGTGAGTAAGAGAGTGGTATACACACAATGAGGTGAGAAAAGTCATCGGATACCTCCTAATATCGTGTCGGACTTTCTTTCGTCCGGCGTAGTGCAGCAATTCCACGTGCCATGGACTCAAAAAGTCGTTGGAACTCCCCTGAAGATGTATTGACCGATGCTGCCTCTACAGCTGTCCATAACTGCGAAAGTGTAGCCGATGCTGGACTTTGTGCGCTAAAAGACCTCTCGACTATGCCCCATACATGTTTGATGGGATTCATGTCGGGCGATCTGGATCGCGAGATCATTCGCTCATATCGTCCAGAATGTTCTTCACACCAATCGCTAACAGCTGTGACCCAGTGACATGACACATTTCATCCATAAGAATTCCATCTTTGTTTGACAGCATGGAGTTGCTTTAGATGGTCTTGAAGTAACCGAACATAACCGTTTCCAGTCAAGAATGGGTTCGGTGGGCCAGAGGATCCAGTCAGTTTCATGTAAACCCAGCCAACACCATCAAGGAGCCACCACCAGCTTGCGCTTTGCCTTGTTGACAATTTGGGGTCCACGGCTTCGTGGGGCCTGCGCGACAATCGAACCTTACCGTCAGCTCTTATCAACTGAAATCGGGACTCATCTCACCTCAGCACGGTTTTCCAGTCGCCTAGCGTCCAACCGATATGCTCACGAGCCCAGAAGAGGCGCTGCAGGCGATGTCGTGCTGACAGCAAAGGTACCCGCGTCGGCCGTCTGCTGCCAGAGCCCATTAACGCCAAATGTTCTCCCACTGTCCCAAGGGATACGTTCGTCGTACGTCCTACAGTGATTTATGCGATTATTTCACGCAGTGTTGATTGTCTGTTAGCACTGGCAACTTTGCCCAAACACCGCTGCTGTCGGTCGTTAAGCGAGGGCCGTTGGCTACTGCGTTGTCCGTGGTGAGAGGTAATACTTGAAATTTGGTATTCTCGCCACACTCTTGACACTGTGGATCCTAAATTTCTGAGTTCCTTAATTATTTCCGAAATGGAATGTCCGACACGTGTAGCTTCAACTACCATTCCGCGTTCCAAGGCTATTAATTCTCATCGTGCGTTCATAATCACGTCGGTAACCTTTTCACATGAACCACGTGAGTACAAATGACAGCTCCACCAATGCACTGCCATTTTATACCTAGCGTACGCGATACTACCCCCATCTGTATATGTGAACATCTCTACAACAGCCTGTAGTACCTAAAGACATTCATACATTCATATAACTGGTCAGCATATTGCTATATTATTCACTTAGAAAGTGTATTATAATTGTCAGATAACTGGTTGCTCATCACAGCAAAATGTATGGTACGCAAAACATATAATAACTTCAGATGTGATACAAAGGTAGTGAACTCAAAATTGATAGATGCAAATTAAAATGCAAATCAGATCCCAATGAAAAAAATTAATTTATTATTAATTATTAAAAATTAATTTAAGGGCTAATACGTTGAGAGGATACAAAATGTAGACCGGCAATGGCAAGGAAAGCGTTTCTGAAGAAGAGAAATTTGTTAACATTGAGTATAGACTTAAGTGTCGGGAAGTCGTTTCTGAAAGTATTTGTGTGGAGTGTAGCAATGTATGGAAGTGAAACATGGACGATGAATAGTTTGGAGAAGAAGAGAATAGAAGCTTTCGAAATGTGTTACTTCAAAAGAATGCTGAAGATTAGATGGGTAGATCACATAACTAATGAGGAGGTATTGAATAGAATTGGGGAGAAGAGGAGTTTGTGGCACAACTTGACAAGAGGAAGGGATCGGTTCGTAGGAAATGTTCTGGGGCATCAAGGGATCACTAATTTAGTATTGGAGGGGAGCGTGGAGGGTAAAAATCGTAGAGGGATACCAAGAGATGAATACACTAAGCAGATTCAGAAGTATGTAGGTTGCAGTAGGTACGGCGAGATTTAGAAACTTGCACAGGATAGAGTAGCATGGAGAGCTGCATCAAACCAGTCTCTGGGCTGAAGACCACAACAACAATGTTGAAACATTTGTGATTACTGTTGCATCAATAAAACGAATATAAACTCAGAGGCGATTTGACTACGTATAGGTACGACTTAGTAATTCTGCGAGTAGGGCGAAGGGGGGCTGGAGGGTGGGAGAGGGGAGATGAACTTTAGTAAGTTGGAAGTGAAGCCACTTTGCAGCAAATGCAATGTCGGTGCAAACTATCGATCACCGGTCGTCGTGTGTTTGGCTGTTGGTTGACAGCTGGCGACTTCCGTTTTCCGTGTTCTACTGCTACGAGGCCGTGCCTTGTGTGGCTTAACTCGGTCCTTCTTTCAATCTGTCTACCTTAAAACCTTTAGGTAGAGTACGTCTCTGTCAGCCAAACGGCGTTATAGTACTCAGGCTTGGCATATTTTATCCGTGGTGATTATCTTGCAGAGGCAGTGTCAGCATTATGTTTGGAAACTCAAACCAGACAAGGAAATACGGTCATATGGTAGGCAGCGGACAACAAGAAAGGTGCGGTCGTAGTAGAATGAAACTGAATGTGTCACAAAGTGACTATAGATATTGGAATGAAGACAGGGACTTGAGTCAAAGTCTGAAGACTGAGTCAACAGTAGGTTAGCATGCTTCCAGAAGGAAAACCCACTGCCTCTCTCCTCCTGTCCGATTCTTCTCTCTCTCTCTGAATACCAACTGCCCAATCCCTCTGACTCATTGTTCGCGTGTTCTCCAGGTCGGCAGCTTTTTTATTTGTTCCCACACTGTCCTGCAGGGTGCTGAATTTCTGGTCGTATCGTCATTGGTAGTCTGCTTCTATGAAAGATCGACGCTGCGTAACCATGCCTCCCAGTCTTCTTACGGGGAGAATATTTCTAATCTTGCAGGAGCTGTCGTCTAACCTGCAAATACCTACGTCACTCTTAGATGAACCTCGTTGTGGCAGTTCCTAGTGCTGGCTGCGTATTCCACACTGCTAGGATTTTCTCCAAGTATTTTGTTGCTTTCCTGAGCTGCCAAGAAAACGGGACCCAACAACAGACCTGCTTGTCTGTAACAGAAGTTCCTGGGGTTTGTTCAAGCGTCCCCAAAAGTTTGTGACTATGTGCTTCTGTCTTGCTCCATCGTTTTCCAAATGAAGCAAACACTTCAGTTAAATCATACCTGTTTGGATTTTGCGAATTTTACACGAGCAGGTTACGACTTATGTAGCTTATCAATCAAGCTGAATTACGTTATCTATTTATGTAGACACTACCTCAGCTGGTGTATGAATCCGCTAAATAATATTGCTGAAAATAGCCCTCAAATGAATTAACGTAACTACTCTTCCCAAGATTTTGTTTTGCACAAGGGAAAAATTCTGTAAATCTGATTTACAACTAGTGAATTCGTTCTCTGGTGACAGTTTCCTCAGAAGCTGATGTTACAGTTATACAAGGAGATCACAAAAGATCTTCACATTTTCCAAATTTTGTACAAACAAAACGGTGCAACTTGTTCACTTCCAACATGAACCTCTTAACGAATTATTGCCGGAACTTCCTTTTTACGTATGGGCGAAATACCTTTGTCCTAGTCTACCGCCGTCAGGGAGTGCTAGTGTAAAAAGTGGCAACTACACTACAACAGACAAGACGTTGTGTTACCAAAAGGGGAATCGGCATCTGATGTTCAGTTAGCGTGTCGCACACCACCAGCCACCCAGCAGCGTCTTCATTTATGTCCGGTTCAAACAACTTGAAGGGAAGGACTCCATTTGCCAATTCTTGGTCGGCCTCCTGTGTTGCAGCAAAACGATGATCGCCTTCGAGCAGCATTCCAGCGAACCCCACGGAAACCAACACGTCAAGCAAGTAGTTAGCTCCTTATCCGACAAAGAACTGTTTCCAAAATCCTACGTAATCGCTTGAGTATGAAATCATACTGATTTTAGTTGATCCATAGGTACTCTTTGCAGGATATTTCCGCACCGAAATTGGACAATAACAATGACAAATCTAAGAAGCTAATTTTTAGTGACGATGGAACGTTTCACACTAATGTTAAAGTTGATTGGCTCAAAGCTCGTTTTCGTTTTTGGAACAGAAAATTCCCATTCCTCGCTCTTACGTGAACGAGATTTGCCAAATGTCTATGTGTTCCGTGCAATGGCGAGAACCATTCATTCCCACGGAGAAAACCGTAAAAAACATTTTTCACCTAGACATGCTTTCTTTGAGGCTTCTGTCTAAACTGCAAGAAGATTCCAACAACTTCAACTCGTTGCACAAGATCGTACCTCTCCTTATTTCCACATAGCTGCACAGGAACATCTAAACACACATCATCTTGGTCGACGACTCAGCCATGCGGGCACTGATGATGAGGCTTGGTACCAACGTCCGTCAATGTCACCAGACGTAAACACTTGTGTTTTTTATGGGATATGAACAATGACGTGCTACATCACCTTTCAATATCCACTTAAACTCCAAGTACCCCAATAACTATGTGGGCAACTCAGTTCAGAAAAAGGAAGAAGGCAACGGCATACCAGCCCAATAGGACCACACCTAGCAAACCACTGTGCTGTTCAAAACAATCTTCGGATTGATGACTACTTTACTGTGTAGGAGCCAAGTGTTTTTGCACCCCTGACACATTCCCAGCCAAAGCTGCGGTAGGGTCTTTGACCACTGACATGCTGGACAAGATATGAGGAGAGGACTAGATGGCGCATTTCGAACACCTGTAGGCCAGAAAAGAAAAAGCATGTCTCTGTTAACAGGATAAGATTCGAAGCGAACACCTTGTACCGTTTTATTTCCATCAATTTTTGAAAATGTGCAGTTCTTTTGTTCTCACTCTGTATATCTTTGAAAGCAGATTTTGCACAATCTGCTGCAGATGGGTGTAATTGGGACCTTAAGAGTGGTGAAAGGAACTGCAGAGTATTATACTTAGGTTACAAAATCACGACCATTGATTCAGTATACTTAAAAGTCACAGCAACAACGTGGGGATCCAACGTAAATCACTATTATTAACACACATGCTCCAATCAGTAACGGTACACGATCAAAGTCATAGCCATGTGTCACTGGCGCACAATCCGAACACTATAGAAAACAGGTAATTTATTCAATCCGTTATACAACTGGTAATTTATTCAATACGTTATAGATGCATAAAAAATAGAAATGAAAAAAAAACAGCAAAACAGCGTGGTAAGGGAGGGGAAGTAGAATATTTCCATGGACCAACATGTAATCGATCGTTAGATAAAGTGCCTGGCATTTCGTCATAGGCTCACCAAAATACTCCCACATGTAATGTGGATAAATTATGAACTTAATTTCTCTTGACGACTGACAACAGATGTGAGCATACATACGAAAGTACTGGCGCCGTTAGGTACAGAATAACCTTCCGTCGAGCTCTCAAGTGCTCGTCGGGACGGGGCGTGGACCAAGATTCAGCGGTTGCGACGGAACATGGAAAGTAATCAGAGCATCCAGATTCTTGTCCGTTCAAACGAGAAATAGGTTGAAGGCCGTTTCATTACACATGCACTGCATTTGAAAATTTTTTCATCAAATTCTACTGCACGCCGCGTGATCAGCGGGTCATGGTTCCAGACCAAGTTAGCTAGACATTTAAGGAAGGCCATTCCGGCAGTGACCGCGAACAATTTAGCCACAGTACTCTTCGCGCTGTGACGTCACCGGCCAGAGAGCAGTGTGTTTATTAGTGGCGCGTGTTGTGAGCAGACCGAATTATGAACAGAAATACGAGTAATTGTGCAGTTGCAAACTGTAAAAATTACGGAACTAAGACTAGTGGTATAGTGTATCATCGTTTTCCCAAGAATTCCCCACAAAGGGAATGGATATCTCCGTGCAAGCGAGCTGACGAAATTAATGTTATTAATGCCCGCATCTGCTCCATTCATTTTCTTTCTGAGGATTACGAGCGGCATTTAAAGAACGAACTCCTGGAGTTGCCGCAAAAGAAGAAACTTAAAGCAGATGCAGTTCCATCTCAACATTTACCCAACTGGCACGGAGATGTACGTACAGCTGAAAACAGCACTGAACCTGACAGTGAGGTAAGCGAGCTGCTGTGTCATACTGATCAATTAGATTAAGGTACTAATTCTTTAAGTTTTATCTTCTGAAATGAGTTATTTTTAGTGAAAAAGTATCATTTTAGTACTAATTATTAATCATAAACGAAACAATTAACAGGCTTTTTTGTTCCTGTAGGATGTTCGTGAGCGAGATCTACGTTATCAGAAGAGAGATGTGCGGAAGAGAGCAACTGATACCTTGCAGTCTATGTCCCCAAGGAAAAGGAAACTGGACCAAGACACAAATACAGTGCGCATTTGTGAACTCTCTGATTTGAAAGTGAAGGACGAAAGACTGAAATCAGAAGTATAAGTTCTTTATAAGAAAAATGCCGTACTTGTAAGTTTCCTTAAAAAGGGTGAAGCAGCCCTGAAGAAAGTCAATACTGTTAGACGCGTCTTATTAAAGAAGACAAAATTAAGTGCTACATTGAAAGAAAGTGTCGTAAAGAAAACAGTAAAAAATATCTAAGTGTGTCACTCCAGGACAAATTCGCTGTTTGTTGCCAGGCAACAGACGTGTTAAATGGAGCGCTCAGGACATTGCCAGTGCCTTAACTCTAAAAGCTCTCTCTCAAAAAGCTTATACATATTTGAGGAACCTAAATATTCCTTTGCCATGTCGTGCAACACTTCAAGAATGGACTACGAATTTTAAATGTAAACCAGGTATTTCAGAAGAAGTTTTGGCAATTTTTAAAGCAAAGAGTCGTACATTTACTCCCCTACAGAAGACAACTGTGTTGTATTTCGATGGTAGAATCTACTATGAAGCTTCGGAAGACAGGATTTTAGGACCTCACACAAATGTTCTAGTTGCAATGATTCGTGGCCTTGTGTGCATCTTGGAAGCAGCCGATTTATTACAGTTTTGATGTGACAATGAACTGTGGCCTGCTACTGAATATAATATTAAAAATTGAAAATTCGGGACTATATGTTGTGGCTGTAACGTGTGATATGGATGCAAAAAACTCTAAAGTGTGGAATGAACTTTGTGTTAATATTTCAAAAATCTTTTTCATAAATCCAGGGCACAATGAAAGGAAAATCTGGGTTTTTATGATGTGCCACATTTACTGAAGCTCCTTAGGAACCACTTTTTAGATGAAGGGTTATCTCTTCCTGGTGGAACTTTGATAGCCAATAATGTAATTGAGAATTTGTTAGACAGCTAGAAAGGCGATCTGAATGTAGTACATCAAATTCCAGAAGCGCACATCAGTGTTACAGGACGTACTCGACAAAATGTTAGGATGGCAGCCCACTTTTTTTCACGTTGCACGGCTAAAGCTCTCTTGTATGTTTTGGGTAAAGAACGGGAAAGTATTTTCTTTCATTTAGTAAACGATGTTTTCGACGTTTTAAATTCTAGAACTCCCATTGTTGATGTCACGCCTTTACGTTGAGATTTGGTCTGAATTTTAAAAGTCAAGAAAACACTTTAAAAAGGTTACGCGATGTTTGCCATGACATGCGCTGTGGAAACAGGAAGGGTTTGTTGCCATTTCAGAAGGGGTTTATAGACTCAATCACATATTTCTAGGGTTACTCGAAGAAGTAAAGAAAGATAACGTGCAGTTTATCTTAACGTCACGTCTAAATCACGCCTGCTTGGAAAATTATTTTACTAGAATTCGAGGATTTGGTGCGTTCTACAATAATCCCACAGCTGTAGAGGTCAAACACAGAATTCGGCTTCTTCTTTTAACTGGAAATGCAGATGACATAACTTGCTGAAGAAAGAGTCACTTCCGTTTCTGCAGATACCGGTACTGAAACATACGATGACGACATCTTGAAGTTCATCACAAGTGAACTCTGTATTGAGATAACAGACGAACAACAAGTGAAACGTGCAGATAGTTGTGGCATCTTAGGTACTATCGAAGAGGAAGAAGAATTCCTGAGAACTGTCACCGAAATAGATCAAAATAGTGCTGATATAGAAGATGCTACTCCTGACTCTGTTCAATACTTGGCCGGCTATCTCGCATTTAAAAGTCGTTCTACCGATAAAACCTTGGGATCGCGCACTGAAATGTGCTCGATTCCTGGAACAAGTTCTCAGTCATGGATAAATACTGTTTCTCGTGGGGGTCTTCTAACACCAACAACAGACTGAGTGAATACCGTGAAACATTTCGAAGTTATATTTTCAGGTTTCCATGGACAAACAATTTCGAAATGTAACAACGTAATTAAAAGTTTAACTTTGATTATCAAAACAAAGTTTCCTCATGTACACGAAAACATAATTAGTTTGTATGTTCTGCCGGCCGGTGTAGCCGTGCGGTTATGGGCGCTTCAGTCTGGAACCGCGTGACCGCTACGGTCGCAGGTTCGAATCCTGCCTCGGACATGGATGTGTGTGATGCCCTTAGGTTAGTTAGGTTTAAGTAGTTCTAAGTTCTAGGGGACTGATGACCACAGATGTTAAGTCCCATAGTGCTCAGAGCCATTTGAACCATTTTTAGTTTGTATGTTAGAAGGCGAACTTTTATACGTATCAGGGATTTAAATAAAGAAAGACTAGTAGAAGCAAGAAAGAAGAGTGACACAATGAAGAATCTCGTGTGGACGGCATCTGAACCATGTAAGGAATGAAGGGCCGCTTGTCCTCAGTAACTACAGCCGATCGATGCATTTGAAAATTACGGAATGGTGGTAAGTTTGTTTCACACATTCTTTATTACCTCCTATGTCGAACAGTGTTAGTTACGTACTTTTTTAGGTTTAGGTTTGAGTATATGTGTATGTATAAGTGCCTGAAAAGTTGGTAATTCATTTACAAAACGACAACATTGCTTTTGTAATGCGCGCCGTCTGACGCAGACGCGGCTTTTACGCCGGGTGACGTAATGAGAGCGCAGCCAATCGCGAAAAACCAGAAGAGAGTTTAAACGCAGTACCTGCCTTATCTGTGTCGAAGTCAAAGACCAAGCAAGTTGATTAATTAATTTTCTTTACGACGTATGTAACACCATAGCTCTAATACTCTACGGATTTATTTTGCGTTTTGCTTTGGTTTAATGTTATAACATTGAGTATCTGTAAATGTGTTTATTTGAATCGGTAACATAAAATTGTATACTCTTTCCCTTGTAAAAACTTTGATGTCATGGTTTGGTTATATGCAAAGTAGTGTATCTGTCATTTAAATTCTTTGTCCCATTGGGAGGGAACAAAACTTACTCTATACAATTGTAATATCTGTGTGAATAATTTTTTGTAGAAATGTCAATATGTGCAAACGTTCTGTTTTATTGAATGAATTTGGTTGCTGTTATGTAAACTGCTGATCCTCACTTAGGGTTCTTAGTTAGTTTGTATGTAAAAGTTGTTGTAGTTCCCCTCGGGAACGGAACTGTGTAGCGCGCGCAAAGTGTGGCTGGCCTATGTAGAAAAGGTGGAACTGATAGTCAGTCGGGGACGAGCCACCAGTCGGGGACGAGCTACCAAACTGTGCACTGCCATGTAAAAGATGCATATTGTCCTGGTTCCGAGAGAGGCTTTTTCTGCTACTGTCCAATGTCTCGGATGGATGGATAAATAGCTGGAACGATTCTGGATTTGGTATTCATCATCGCCACCAAAAAGGGCCAGAGTCCAGCAATTCAGCCTGCGAATCCACCTACCAACATGCAGTTGCCACCACGTTGCGCAATCACTGTAACGCAATACTATAATGATGTACAGTGAAGGATCAGCTTAATGGATGTGTTAGTGTGCTCAAATACAAGAGGTAATTTATATCTGAATTTAAATACCTACCTTGATTTTTTCCTCATCATAACACCTCTCAGGTTCCTCTCCGTTTGAACTAAAGTGATTTCCGAGTGTCCTTACTGAAAGTACATTAAAACCCAGTTTTTTAATTAATGCCTCTTGAACATAGTAAAGAGAAAGTTAAAGTTAATGTGGCAAGAGAGTGAGTTAAAGTTAATGATGCTTGCTGAAAATAATTTTCCTAGTAAAACTGCTTATTAATGTGTTGTTGCCAACTTCAAATTAAAAGTTCTTAAGACTGAGGCTTGTAAAGTTTTGCTTAGTAAATGATCACATTACTGCCTGTTGTAAATCGCAGAAGTTGAGTCAGTATCTTACATATATGTTAATTTTGTGTCTCACTGTAGTAAAAGTGGAAAGCTGCAGTTGTGAAACGTTATGTACTCATGTTTGCTGAGTGTTTGTCTCTCTTGTGTATTAGAAGTGCATATTAATAGTATAAAAGGATCCACAGTTTGTCTATTGTGTTAATGCTCGGTAACAAGTAACGGAAAGACCACTAATTATAAAAACCATAATTTCTTTAAGCCCTGAAAGTAATAGTGTGTTTCGGTATCTCTTATAATTTTGCAAATAGCTTGTGCTGCTCCAGTTGTTAGCTTCAATCTTAACGTAAACATAATTATGTGTCAGAGTTCATTGCACTCGCGTGTGGCCAAGTATAGGTTGTGTTTATCCATTAAAGTTACTAATAACTATTTTCTTGAACGAGAATGTTATTCATTCTTTTGCCTAGTTAGGCTGGCGACCGTTTTCTTTATCCGTTGAACAGTGCAGATGGGCAACATTTTGTTTGTTACTGTTCGAATATTTACGTAATTCTGACTTTCATTTCCGATAAGCCATTCCCGTTAGGTACAACACGGTCAACCTAGCAAAATTCCTCTCAGAGGGTAACACTGTTCTGTTGCTTTATACCATTATTACTCTAACGTAATAATTCTGTTTGCAAATTGCCTCCAGTTTCGAGGTTATGGTATAGCAGTAGCAGACAGGAGTGTTATACGTAGCAGTTCATTTCAGAGGGACGACCAATTGACAGGACTGCTTGCAAAATTAGATAACTTGTTAGGATTTTTATCATTACCATGAGTATATGCTATTGATAATAAGTGTACTACAACGTGAGTTTCTGTGTTGCATACCCTGTCCTTGTTTGAGATCACAACGGGGAAGAGGATCCAGCAGACTGATGAATTGCGGTGCATCTCAACAGATCACCTGAATGTCCAGGCTGCTGGCAAGCAACAGAAAGTTTACCCGTCTGGAATCTAATACTGTCCTTTCTGTAGAGTCTTCCTATTTCTATTAGTTATAGACGAACATTTTGAAAAAATCATGTTTATATTTGTAATATTTGTACTGATTTATGTGAGTGTTTTGAAACTACGTGGGTCGTGTGAAGATTTTTTGTTTAGTGATTTACGATGAGGACACGCGCCCATTCTAGAATGGAACGGCAACAGAATGCAACGGACAACATTCAGTCTGTTGAGGATGTCCCTTCCACTGATAGTTCTGTATCTGTAATGACCACAGCTAAGACTGAGGAGTTGAACATTAAAGTACTTTTACTTAGTATATCCCAAGCGGTGCAGACGTTAACTGCAAATCAACAATCGATGTCTGTTAAAGTGCAATCTGTAGCAACTGAAATGTCTAGGATACCTTCCGCACAAGAATCAATGGCAGCGGAAAGAGACGAAATTTTTACTATATTTCATACTGTAGCAGTAGAACAGGCAAGTCTCTCTGCTAAAGAAGACGGTCTCGGTAAGCAGCAGGAGGCACTAGTAACTGAACAAGCTAATATCAGGCTAACTATGCAAGATATTATTGCTATGGTTGAGTCATTGCCAACCGAACAAGATTTTAAGAGTTTTAAATGCGAAGTGCATCATTTAAGCATTCAGCAAAGTTATCTTGATACGGAAATGGCAAATCTTAAGCTGTCCCAAGTAAAGGCTCCTGAGGAAATCTCTAAAATCCAAACTGAAGTAAAAGATATTACCCCAACCGTAGGTTCTCTTGTGTCCAAATTAGAGTTCGTAAAATCAGATTGTGTCGCAGTTATAGAAGAGATGGTGACACAATATGTTAATGAACAACTGCACCAAGGTGTGCAAAACGTTCAACTGGCTAACGTATAGGATTCCACAAGGATCCTGACTGATAGTAATTTGATAAGCCAACAATTTTGTGAAGAGTTCTCGAGGTGGAAAGACAATATAACCAAATCGATTGAAGAATGTTCCAAGTCAGTAAAGTAAATAAGAGCAAGTGGTTCTGACAAACAGGTCACAGTGTCCGACGAACCGAAGCAAAATGTGATGAATTCGGCGTCAGTGATGAGCAGCCCGACGCCCACGACAAAAACTGCACATGTGGTGTCTGACCCTATTTAAGTCAATATACCACCGAACAATGTATACGCGTAAGTGTTAATGGAGGAGGCGCTCCTGAAGCACTAGCAGTTCCAAGATTTCTGTCCGGAGAAGAAAACTATTCACCCCGTCGTTTTCATTCGCGGCTTCCGAGGGATTTTACCCAGTACATGGACTGATGAGCAAAAGATTTATTTTGCCGCTGACTACGTCCAAGGGGAAGGTAGTTTATGGTGCACAGATGTTATGGAAACCCATGGCACCTACGAGGATTCTGAGCGAGCGTTCTTGAGTAGGTATTGGTCTAAGGGAATTCAAGAACGACTAAAAAAAGAGGTTTGTAATCCAGAACCATTTTCAGTCGAGAGTGGGAACTTCCGTCGGTACTTTGAGAAGTATCTGAATAAAGTAGGTATTGGGATATTCCATTCTCACGGGTGGATATTTGGAGATTATTAAGGCAAAGTTACCGGTCGAGATACGTGAAAAACTCATGTATGTTCCCGAAGACAATGTCGAAGACTTTCTGTCGTCGACACCATTGACCTGTTAAAGGAGGACTTCACTACAATCGTAAATAACTTACCGCAACAGCTACTGGTTATACTCCGGAAGACTTACTGCTAATTACCGAAGAAAATAATGAGTGGATGCAAACATTACTGAAGATCTCATGGGAAGAAAAAATTCGTGATACTTACCTCAACATGAAAGAGAAAGGTCTTATGAGGAAGAAGAGACACGATGAGGGATTAAAGAGAAGACAGTATTATAATGTTGGAGATTTGGTACTACTGAGACCTCATCCAAGACCTTCACTTCTGGGGAAGAGAAACAAGAAGTGGCAAAGAATATATCTTGGACCATATGTTATCATAAAACTGCCACATTCACGTACATATCTGTTGGCATATCCAAAAATATTGAAAATAAGGGGTGTGTACCCTCATTAATGTTTTAAAAATGTTCTATAAATAATCCAGTGTATTTTTATATGTGTCAAGATTGTGTAATTATATGATCTGTAAATATTAGTTATTTAAGTTGTGGAATTTTTTTCCTATGGTATGTGTTGATAATGTGTCACCACTGTGTGCCATGAACTGGTGTTGTAAAATGAATGAACTTTCAATCCCGATGTAGGGATTTAACTATGTGATTTATTTATGGATACTTTCACCATGCTTGATTTTCTTGTGGGTTGTTAGTACTTGTAGGATAATTTGCATTTTTTTTATTCTATAGTTTATTTCATTTTCTGCAAGTTTCTGATTTTGTGTCTTAGCGTTAAATGAGTTTCGTAGACTTTTTCGTCTGAATAGGGTTGTTGTTGTTGTTGCGGTCTTCAGTCCTGAGACTGGTTTGATGCAGCTCTCTATGCTACTCTATCCTGTGCAAGCTGCTTCATCTCCCAGTACCTACTGCAACCTACATCATTCTGAATCTGCTTAGTGTATTCATCTCTTGGTCTCCCTCTACGATTTTTACCCTCCACGCTGCCCTCCAATACTAAATTGGTGATCCCTTGATGCATCAGAACATGTCCTACCAACCGATCCCTTCTTCTAGTCAAGTTGTGCCACAAACTCCTCTTCTCCCCAACCCTGTTCAATACCTCCTCATTAGTTATGTGATCTACCCACCTAATCTTCAGCATTCTTCTGTAGCACCACATTTCAAAAGCTTCTATTCTCTTCTTGTCGAAACTATTTATCGTCCATGTTTCACTTCCATACATGGCCACACTCCATACAAATACTTTCAGAAACGACTTCCTGACACTTAAATCTATACTCGATGTTAACAAATTTCTCTTCTTCTGAAACGCTTTCCTTGCCATTGCCAGTCTATATCTTATATCCTCTCTACTTCGACTATCATCAGTTATTTTGCTCCCTAAATAGCAAAACTCCTTTACTACTTTAAGTGTCTCATTTCCTAATCTAATTCCCTCAGCATCACCCGACTTAATTCGACTGCATTCCATTATCCTCGTTTTGCTTTTGTTGATGTTCATCTTATACCCTCCCTTCAAGACACTGTCCATTCCGTTCAACTGCTCTTCCAAGTCCTTTGCTGTCTCTGACAGAATCACAATGTCATCGGCGAACCTCAAAGTTTTTATTTCTTCTGCATGGATTTTAATACCTACTCCAAATTTTTCTTTTGTTCCCTTTACTGCTTGCTCAATATACAGATTGAATAACATCGGAGAGAGGCTACAATCCTGTCTCACTCCCTTCCCAACCACTGCTTCCCTTTCATGTCCCTCGACTCTTATAACTGCCATCTGGTTTCTGTACAAATTGGAAATAGCCTTTCGCTCCCTGTATTTTACCCCTGCCACCTTCAGAATTTGAAAGAGAGTATTACAGTCAACATTGTCAAAAGCTTTCTCCAAGTCTACAAATGCTAGAAATGTAGGTTTGCCTTTTCTTAATCTAGCTTCTAAGATAAGTCGTAGGGTCAGTATTGCCTCACGTGTTCACATATTTCTACGGAAACCAAACTGATATTCCCTGAGGTCGGCTTCTACCAGTTTTTCCATTCGTCTGTAAAGAATTCGCGGTAGTATTTTGCAGCCGTGGCTTATTAAACTGATAGTTCGGTAATTTTCACATCTGACAACCCTGCTTTCTTTGGGATTGGAGTTATTATATTCTTCTTGAAGTCTGAGGGTATTTCGCCTGTCTCATACATTTTGTTCACCAGATGGTAGAGTTTTGTCAGGACTGGCTCTCCCAATGCCGTCAGTAGTTCTAATTGAATGTTGTCTACTCCCCGGGCCTTGTTTCGGCTTAGGTCTTTCAGTGCTCTATCAAACTCTTCACGCAGTATCGTATCTCCCATTTCATCTTCATCTACATCCTCTTCCCTTTCTATAACATTGCCCTCAAGTACATCGCCCTTGTATAGTCCCTCTATATACTCCTTCCACGTTTCTGCTTTCCCTTCTTTGCTTAGAACTGGGTTTCCATCTGAGCTCTTGATATTGAAACAAGTGGTTCTCTTTCTTCCAAAGCTCTCTTTAATTTTCCTGTAGGTAGTATCTATCTTACCCCTAGTGAGATAAGCCTCTACATCCTTACATTTGTCCTTTAGCCATCCCTGCTTCGCCATTTTGCACTTCCTGTCGATCTAATTTTCGAGACGTTTGTATTCCTTTCTGCCTGCTTCATTTACTGCATTTTTATATTTTCTCCTTTCATCAATTAAATTCAGTATTTCTTCTGTCACCCAAGGATTTCTACTAGCCCTCGTCTTTTTACCTACTTGATCTTCTGCTGCCTTCACTACTTCATCCCTCAAAGCTACCCATTCATCTTCTACTGTATTTCTTTCCCCCATTCTTGCCAATTGTTCCCTTATGCTCTCCCTGAAACTGTACAACCTCTGGTTTAGTCAGTTTGTCCAGGTCCCATCTCCTTAAATTAATAGGGTATCCTATCCTTTTTCCTGTTCTTTTGTCCTTTATGAATCTTAGCGTTCTAGTTTTCTTTGGAACCTTCAGATCGTTAGACAATTTTTTTCCTTCTTAGTCAGGTTTGTTGTTGTTGTGGTCTTCAGTCCTGAGACTGGTTTGATGCAGCTCTCCATACTACTCTATCCTGTGCAAGCTTCTTCATCTCCCAGTACCTACTGCAACCTACATCCTTCTGAATCTGCTTACTGTATTGATCTCTTGGTCTCCCTCTACGATTTTTACCCTCCACGCTGCCCTCCAATGCTAAATTTGTGATCCCTTGATGCCTCAAAACATGTCCTACCAACCGATCCCTTCTTCTAGTCAAGTTGTGCCACAAACTTCTCTTCTCCCCAATCCTATTCAATACCTCCTCATTAGTTACGTGATCTACCCACCTTATCTTCAGCATTCTTCTGTAGCACCACATTTCGAAAGCTTCTATTCTCTTCTTGTCCAAACTGGTTATCGTCCATGTTTCACTTCCATACATGGCTACACTCCATACAAATACTTTCAGAAACGACTTCCTGACACTTAAATCTATACTCGATGTTAACAAATTTCTCTTCTTCAGAAACGATTTCCTTGCCATTGCCAGTCTACATTTTATATCCTCTCTACTTCGACTATCATCAGTTATTTTACTCCCTAAATAGCAAAACTCCTTTACTACTTTAAGTGTGTCATTTCCTAATCTAATTCCCTCAGCGTCACCCGATTTAATTTGACTACATTCCATTATCCTCGTTTTGCTTTTGTTGATGTTCATCTTATATCCTCCTTTCAAGACACTGTCCATTCCGTTCAACTGCTCTTCCAAGTCCTTTGCTGTCTCTGACAGAATTACAATGTCATCGGCGATCCTCAAAGTTTTTACTTCTTCTCCATGAATTTTAATACCTACTCCGAATTTTTCTTTTGTTTCCTTTACTGCTTGCTCAATATACAGATTGAATAACATCGGGGAGAGGCTACAACCCTGTCTCACTCCTTTCCCAACCACTGCTTCCCTTTCATGCCCCTCGACTCTTATAACTGCCATCTGGTTTCTGTACAAATTGTAAATAGCCTTTCGCTCCCTGTATTTTACCCCTGCCACCTTCAGAATTTGAAAGAGAGTATTCCAGTTAACGTTGTCAAAAGCTTTCTCTAAGTCTACAAATGCTAGAAACGTAGGTTTGCCTTTTTTTTAATCTTTCTTCTAAGATAAGTCGTAAGGTTAGTATTGCCTCACGTGTTCCAACATTTCTACGGAATCCAAACTGATCTTCCCCGAGGTCCGCTTCTACCAGTTTTTCCATTCGTCTGTAAAGAATTCGCGTTAGTATTTTGCAGCTGTGACTTATTAAACTGATAGTTCGGTAATTTTCACATCTGTCAACACCTGCTTTCTTTGGTATTGGAATTATTATATTCTTCTTGAAGTCTGTGGGTATTTCGCCTGTCTCATACATCTTGCTCACCAGATGGTAGAGTTTTGTCATGACTGGCTCTCCCAAGGCCATCAGTAGTTCTAATGGAATGTTGTCTACTCCCGGGGCCTTGTTTCGACTCAGGTCTTTCAGTGCTCTGTCAAACTCTTCACGCAGTATCTTATCTCCCATTTCATCTTCATCTACATCCTCTTCCTTTTCCATAATACTGTCCTCAAGTACATCGCCTTTGTATAAACCCTCTATATACTCCTTCCACCTTTCTGCCTTCCCTTCTTTGCTTAGAACTGGGTTGCCATCTGAGCTCTTGATATTCATACAAGTGGTTCTCTTCTCTCCAAAGGTCTCTTTAATTTTCCTGTAGGCAGTATCTATCTTACCCCTAGTGAGACAAGCCTCTACATCCTTACATTTGTCCTCTAGCCATCCCTGCTTAGCCATTTTGCACTTCCTGTCAATCTCATTTTTGAGACGTTTGTATTCCCTTTTGCCTGCTTCATTTACTGCATTTTTATATTTTCTCCTTTCATCAATTAAATTCAATATTTCTTCTGTTACCCAAGGATTTCTATTAGCCCTCGTCTTTTTACCTATTTGATCCTCTGCTGCCTTCACTACTTCATCCCTCAGAGCTACCCATTCTTCTTCTACTGTATTTCTTTCCCCCATTGCTGTCAATTGTTCACTTATGCTCTCCCTGAAACTCTCTACAACCTCTGGTTCTTTCAGTTTATCCAGGTCCCATCTCCTTAAATTCCCACCTTTTTGCAGTTTCTTCAGTTTCAATCTGCAGTTCATAACCAATAGATTGTGGTCAGAATCCACATCTGCCCCTGGAAATGTCTTACAAATTAAAACTTGGTTCCTAAATCTCTGTCTTACCATTATATAATCTATCTGATATCTATTAGTATCTCCAGGATTCTTCCAGGTATACAACCTTCTTTTATGATTCTTGAACCATGTGTTAGCTATGATTAAGTTATGCTCTGTGCAAAATTCTACAAGGCGGCTTCCTCTTTCATTTCTTCCCCCCAATCCATATTCACCTACTATGTTTCCTTCTCTCCCTTTTCCTACTGACGAATTCCAGTCACCCATGACTATTAAATTTTCGTCTCCCTTTACTACCTGAATAATTTCTTTTATCTCATCATACATTTCATCAATTTCTTCATCATCTGCAGAGCTAGTTGGCATATAAACTTGTACTACTGTAGTAGGCATGGGCTGTGTGTCTATCTTGGCCACAATAATGCTTTCACTATGCTGTTTGTAGTAGCTAACCCGCACTCCTATTTTTTTATTCATTATTAAACCTACTCCTGCATTACCCCTATTTGATTTTGTATTTATAACCCTGTAATCACCTGACCAAAAGTCTTGTTCCTCCTGCCACCGAACTTCACTAATTCCCACTATATCTAACTTTAACCTATCCATTTCACTTTTTAAATTTTCTAACCTACCTGCCCGATTAAGGGATCTGACATTCCACGCTCCGATCCGTAGAATGCCAGTTTTCTTTCTCCTGATAACGACATCCTCTTGAGTAGTCCCCGCCCGGAGATCCGAATGGGGGACTATTTTACCTCCGGAATATTTTACCCAAGAGGACGCCTTCATCATTTAATCATACAGTAAAGCTGCATGTCCTCGGGAAAAATTACGGCTGTAGTTTCCCCTTGCTTTCAGCCGTTCGCAGTACCAGCACAGCAAGGCCGTTTTGGTTAATGTTACAAGGCCAGATCAGTCAATCATCCAGACTGTTGCCCCTGCAACTACTGAAAAGGCTGCTGCCCCTCTTCAGGAACCACATGTTTGTCTGGCCTCTCAACAGATACCCTTCCGTTGTGGTTGCACCTACGGTACGGCCATCTGTATCGCTGAGGCACGCAAGCCTCCCCACCAACGGCAAGGTCCATGGTTCATGGGGGAAGTTAGTCAGGTTATGAGCATATAATTATTAGATCACAGACGGGAAGATTGTTGCTGTTTGATTGCAAAGGTAAAACTTGAACATATTTTTGTACATGTAATTGTGCCGTAACATTATGTGTTGTGTTTTGTCGCGATTAATGTGTCTCATGCTTACTAGTGACTGTTCTGAACAGTATTCTTCGGTATTGTGTGAAATCGCCTTCAGCGATATAAAGACAGTGAACTTTGCTCCTGTGGGTTGTTTTGGGCCTGTGTCCTGTCTGAAAATGAAACGTAAATGGAAGTGTTGTCGATTGACAGTGATGTTGTTGTTATCGTGGAGTTAGGCAGACTAGTGTTACTCATTTTTGAATGTAACTGTGGATACTCTGGACAAGGAAACTGTGTCAGTGTACATTGTTTTCGCCGTGTTGTGATTTTTTTTGTGTTTGGTGGACACTGTGGAAGCAAGTACAAACAAGAACCGAAGTGGACTGTTTATACACAGGAGCGAGTTGGGTAGAGTAGAACGCTAACCCGTTTTATTTCAGATAGGCACTGTAGTTAGCCGTTTTGTCCTTGCTCATTCTTTTGTACCTTCTATCTTGGTGCTGTGAGGCCTCCAGTCCATCCAGTCCTTCACTAACAGCTTCGCATCTAACAACCTGACCAGCAATCACCACCGACCACCATTCCATTCCGATGTCTTGTATCTTCTCACCATCCCACTGTACCATCGGCATCGCACCGTCGACCTCGTACCTTTGTCACCGCAATGTCGACATAATTTCCAGAACACAATTGTTAAAAGTATCTTGTATTGCGTAAGCAACTCAGTTGTCAACGACTTTATAGAGCTCTGCAAACATTTCAACGATTTTCTGTATTTGTAATTCATTACTAACTAAATATTATTTTCAAGACAGTATTCGCGCTGATAAACCAGCTGATATAATTCAAAATTACGGTAATGAGACCAATCAATAATAACAGTCCTGTCGGGTATAACATGTAATGTCCCTACCTAATGTAATATTAATCTCATATTCCGGCTGCGAGTACCAACAATGCGCTACCATTATAGAGACGACAACGCTCCTTGCTGTGAAAAAAAGGAGGAGCATCTGCTCGTTTTGTAATTGTTGGAGGTAAGGAATGCCGATTGGACACTGTGCTTTTTTTTTAGATCAGATGAGTTTGCATACAGACGTAATTTGGAGTACAGGTGTCAACTTGTAACTGCAATTATCAAGAGTAAAAAAAAAAAAAAAAATAAAATAAAAAAATCACTTACAAAAAAGGTAAATATCATCTAAGCACTTTTATTCGATGTTGGATCTCCGGACCTTCATAAAACTATTAGTGTGTTTAGCAATGCAGTGCATCGTGATTGCTTCGCGAATTAACAATAATGGGTGGATCTGCTAGTATCACTGTCCGAACGACGTGCAATATTTCGCCGTCAGCTTTTATGTTCATGACGTTCCCTAAGGTCGGTAACGCACTAGGCAGCCAGGCTGCGGCAGCCAATAAAACAATGACAGCTGATTGCAGGCCGTGCACTGGGCAGCCAGGATTTTGTGGGCGCGGCAGCCAACACAACACGGGCGACTGCACGGCAGCCAGGCGGCTGCGCGCAGCCAGTGGCGAGCTGCGGGTCCCGCAAAGAGCGTGAGTTGCTGCCTCAGTCTCCACTCACTTGTCTGCACCTCGAGCCAAACGTCGCGATGGCTTTCGACCCCAGAAATGTGTTCAAGAAATTGAAAGACAAAGAACAATCTGGGACGCATCTTGTGAGTAGTACAGTGACCGTGACGTGAAGAGAAGAAGATGGGAGGAAATCACAAATACCGGATGATCAAAAAGTCAGTATAAATTTGAAAACTCAATAAATCACGGAATAATGTAAATAGAGAGGTACAAATTGACACACATGCTTGGAATGACATGGGGTTTTATTAGAACCACAAAATACAAAAGTTCAAAAGATGTCCGACAGATGGCGCTTCATTTGATCAGAATAGCAATAATTAGCATAACACAGTAAGACAAAGCAAAGATGATGTTCTTTACAGGAAATGCTAAATATGTTCACCATCATTCCTCAACAATAGCTGTAGTCGAGGAATAATGTTGTGAACAGCACTGTAAAGCATGTCCGGAGTTATGGTGAGGCACAGGCGTCGGATGTTGTCTTTCAGCATCCCTAGGGATGTCGGTCGATCACGATACACTTGCGACTTCAGGTAACCCCAAAGCCAATAATCGCACGGACTGAGGTCTGGGGACCTGGGAGGCCAAGCATGACGAAAGTGGCGGCTGAGCACACGATCATCACCAAACGAGGCGCGCAAGAGATCTTTTACGCGTCTAGCAATATGGGGTGGAGCGCCATCCTGCATAAACATCGTACGTTCCAGCAGGTGTTTATCAGCCAGGCTGGGAATGATGCGATTCTGTAACATATCGGCTTACCTCTCACCCGTCACGGTAGCAGTTACAAAACAAGAATCACGCATTTCCTCGAAGGAAAAAGGCCCGATAACTGTAGATGTGGTAAATCCAACCCATACCGTGACTTTCTACATCTACATCTACATCTATACTCCGCGAGCCACCTTACGGTGTGTGGCGGAGGGTACTTATTGTACCACTATCTGATCCCCCCTTCCCTGTTCCATTCACGAATTGTGCGTGGGAAGAACGACTGCTTGTAAGTCTCCGTATTTGCTCTAATTTCTCGGATCTTTTCGTTGTGATCATTACGCGAGATATATGTGGGCGGTAGTAATATGTTGCCCATCTCTTCCCGGAATGTGCTCTCTCGTAATTTCGATAATAAACCTCTCCGTATTGCGTAACGCCTTTCTTGAAGTGTCCGCCACTGGAGCTTGTTCAGCATCTCCGTAACGCTCTCGCGCTGACTAAATGTCCCCATGACGAATCGCGCTGCTTTTCGTTGGATCATGTCTATCTCTTCTATCAATCCAACCTGGTAAGGGTCCCATACTGATGAGCAATACTCAAGAATCGGACGAACAAGCGTTTTGTAAGCTACTTCTTTCGTCGATGAGTCACATTTTCTTAGAATTCTTCCTATGAATCTCAACCTGGCGCCTGCTTTTCCCACTATTTGTTTTATGTGATCATTCCACTTCAGATCGCTCCGGATAGTAACTCCTAAGTATTTTACGGTCGTTACCGCTTCCAATGATTTACCACCTATGGCATAATCGTACTGGAATGGATTTCTGCCCCTATGTATGCGCATTACATTACATTTATCTACGTTTAGGGAAAGCTGCCAGCTGTCGCACCATTCATTAATCCTCTGCAGGTCTTCCTGGAGTACGTACGAGTCTTCTGATGTTGCTACTTTCTTGTAGACAACCGTGTCATCTGCAAATAGCCTCACGGAGCTACCGATGTTGTCAACTAAGTCATTTATGTATATTGTAAACAATAAAGGTCCTATCACGCTTCCTTGCGGTACTCCCGAAATTACCTCTACATCTGCAGATTTTGAACCGTTAAGAATGACATGTTGTGTTCTTTCTTCTAGGAAATCCTGAATCCAATCACAAACCTGGTCCGATATTCCGTAAGCTCGTATTTTTTTCACTAAACGTAAGTGCGGAACCGTATCAAATGCCTTCCTGAAGTCCAGGAATACGGCATCAATCTGCTCGCCAGTGTCTACGGCACTGTGAATTTCTTGGGCAAATAGGGCGAGCTGAGTTTCACATGATCTCTGTTTGCGGAATCCATGTTGGTTATGATGAAGGAGATTTGTATTATCTAAGAACGTCACAATACGAGAACACAAAACATGTTCCATTATTCTACAACAGATTGACGTAAGCGAAATAGGCCTATAATTATTCGCATCTGATTTATGACCCTTCTTGAAAATGGGAACGACCTGGGCTTTCTTCCAGTCGCTAGGTACTTTACGTTCTTCCAGAGATCTACGATAAATTGCTGATAGAAAGGGGGCAAGTTCTTTAGCATAATCACTGTAGAATCTTATGGGTATCTCGTCTGGTCCGGATGCTTTTCCGCTACTAAGTGATAGCAGTTGTTTTTCAATTCCGATATCGTTTATTTCAATATTTTCCATTTTGGCGTCGTGCGATGGAATTTCCACGACAGTTCTAAGATTTTCGGTAGCCCAAATTCTGCAGTTGTGGGCGTTGACAGACCCTCGGAGCGTGAAATGAGCTTCGTCGGTCCACAATACGTTACTCGACCAATCGTCATCTTCCGCCATCTTTTGAAACGCCCACACCGCAAATGCCCTCCGCTTCAGTAAATCGCCAGGTAACAGTTCATGATGCCGATGGATTTTGTACGGATAGTATCGGAGGGTACGCCTAAGTGCCAACCAAACAGTAGTGTATGGGATGCCGGTGCGACGTGCGACTGAACGAGCGCTGACTTCCCCGTGCATAGACGAACCAGCTACAGTCTCCGTTTCTTCATGAACTGTCTCAGCAGCATTACGCCTTGTGCTCGGTCGGCCACTACGGGGTCTATCGTCTAAACAACCCGTGGCTTCGAACTTCGAAATCATTCTCGCCACAGCTGCATTTGTCAATGGACGTTTACCCGTTCGAATCCCCTTCCTATGGCGATAGGATCGTAACGCTGAACTAGCACATTCCCCATTCTGATAATACAGCTTCACTAAAAGCGCCTTTTCAGGTAACGTCAACATGCTGCGACTGCTGGTGCATCTGATTCTCTCTCTCATCATTATAGCTCCTTTTAAACACGATTGTCATGCGCAGTCACTGACGTTTTGCTGTCCGTCGCCAACTGTCGGACATTCTGTGAACTTTGTTTTTTTTGTTCTAGTAAAACCACATGTTATTCCAAGCATGTGTGTCAATTTTTACCTCTCTATCTACCTTATTCCGTGGTTTATTAAGCTTTCAAATTTACACTGACTTTTTGATCACCCGGTATAATGTGTGAAGAGAATATGACGGAAAATGAAAAGAATGAATTCGGTAAGTCATTTATTATTTATTACACAACAAAAATGGCTATACATACAATAATCAAGAAGAGGGTATCATTGTACACTTAACAATAATACACATGAAAGCAGTAATAGTCACATACACGATTCAAATGGTTCAAATGGCTCTGAGCACTGTGGGACTCAACTGCTGAGGTCTTTAGTCCCCTAGAACTTAGAACTAGTTAAACCTAACTAACCTAAGGACATCACACACATCCATGCCCGAGGCAGGATTCGAACCTGCGACCGTAGCAGTCGCGCGGTTCCGGACTGCGCGCCTAGAACCGCTAGACCACCGCGGCCGGCACACGATTCAATTAACACATATAATTATTACCCCAATGCAATTCTGTTTTGCTATTCCAGCGGATTTCCATTTGTAAAATAATCCGCAAATAAATCTCTGTATGCTGATGCTGAAGAACGGCACCTTGCTCTTGTAGGACCTGGGGAAGTTTCCAGTTCTGGAGGGACGTACAGTGTGTCTTCAAATTTGTAGCCATCTCTTTCTGGCACACAATTATGTAAAACACATTATGCTTTTATTATGGCAATTACAAATTCTTCCCGAACATCCATAGGGCGATTAATTCTCCATTTATTTTCCAGAATGCCAAACGCGCATTCTGTAAATAGCCCAGCACGAGACAGTCGGTAGTTAAAGATTCTTTTTATTTTTTTTATTTTTATTTTTAGTTTTTTTCTGTTGAACCCCTTCCTCCACAAGGATGCATTAAATTTTCAGACATACCGAACGCCTCATCTCCGACAATGACGTACAGCATCGGTATTCCATTGTTTGATATTGAGCTTTTCTCTGGTATTTGTAAATTTTTATTTAGGAGTTTTTAATACAGAACTGATTTCTTAAAAATAGACGAGTCACTACATTTTCCATATGCACCAACATAAAGGTAAATTAATTTATAATCTGCATCACATAAAGCAAGTAAAACGATCGAAAAATAATTTTTGTAATTTTAGTAAAGTGAACCTAAATGACAGGGTTTTATTACTCTGATATGTTTCCTGTCGATGGCAGCGATGCAGTTGGGAAAGTTTGCATGTCTATTAAATCCATTTGCTATTTCAATCCATCTTCCCTCATTTAAGTCTGGAAACGCAGTCTGTCTTATTTTGTCCCAAATCACCAAGCAACTTTCATATATGACTTCTCGGACAGTAGTACACCCGATCCGAAAATTGTTACTCAGTGGTGCCATAGTACATCCTGGGGGATATCTGAAACGAAATATATGTTCATATGAAAAAATGAAACCCAGGTGCTTCTGCCAGGAATTTTATTGCATTATTATAATAGATTAGTCATATTAACAACCGTAATTTTATCCCATCGGCGCCCCTGACATAGACTTTTTTTGCAGGCAAATCTCTACAGCAGAAGTGGAAGAATATTAGGACAAGTTTCAGCAGGAAATTAAAACGCAGAGCAGGTGCCAAAAGTGGATCAGCAGCTTTGCGTAAAAGCCCTTACGTGTATTTCGAGCAATTACAGTTTCTTAAGGAAACTGTTGTAGACAATACAGCTCAAGGTAGCCTGGATGAAAGTGACATTGCTGAAAGTAACTATGGAGGATATGGCGTACAAAGTCCTTCACTTCTTCCCAGAAAGAAGCAGAAAAGTAACGACAACAGATTGATTGATGTACTACAACAGAGTATTGCACTGAGGGAGGGGGCGTGAAAGGAACCAAGAATCTGCTTCAGATAGGCTGTTTCTTCTTTCATTACTAGAAGACATGAAAAAGATTCCGGAACAACGCAAGCTTACTACCAAAATGGAAATTATTGACGTCATGAAAAGAGCACAAATGCTTCCACTGCGGACTCATCACCTAGGCTATTCTGATTATGCGTCAGAAACAACAGTGGCTCGAGCATATAGCCTTAGGTATGAACCAGAAGCCTCGAGTAGACAGCAGTTTCATCATGAATGTGTACTATAGCCAAATGATGGTTGAGCAGACTTCATCAGAGGAGAGAAGGAAAGTCGCCGTGATTATTCTACGCCTGTTACACACAGACAGGACACTGCCGCCGAATACAATGAGCTGTCATCGCCCACTGACTCAACTGTGTCAACTTAGAATTCTGAAATACTTGATCTGTTCCAGTCATCAGTACTACAACAACTTTAATATTAATATTCTTTCCAAATGTTGTTGTAATTTAGCGTATAAAATTAAAATAATAATGTCGAATCATCATACATGTTGTATTATTTTCAAACTAGCACTTCTGTTTTCTGACTTCGTCCGTTTTCTGTTCCTTCAAATTCGTAACATTAGAATAGAAGGGACAGGGGAGAAACCAATGATAATTCAATAATTTTTCACACAAATTTGGCGTTTTACTGCTTCGAAGTTTTTTAATTGTACATTTTTTAATACGAGCGACCATTACTAGTCAGCGACATAAATCTTTGCTGTTGATAGTTGCTGCAGAATTTGAAAAGGGCAAGTACTATTTTTTTTCTAAAAAGAAATAAGTAAATTGTGACTTAACGTTTTAACCCCTGGCCAATTGTTCCAAATATTATAAAAAATGAACAATCATATTTGTTTTTGAACTCGTCTCAAAGTAATCAACAATTTTTCTTCCGGAGTTAAGCAAGCTCGCATACGAGTGTCAGTAACCGTCACGGAATTTCTTATACTTCCCAGAAGGTTATCCAAAGATTCCACTGACATTGTTGTATAGTTGAAAAAACGATCTGGATAGTTTCGAAGATCCTTGAAGTAATTTTTAAATAAACCCTTTGAGTGTAGCTCCAGCAGTAAAGGATGAATCCACTATCTCTGTTTGGCTCTGCGTTTCTTCTGAGACAAAAGGTGGACAATTATCGCGTCTTCCACGTCCATCTCGCTCGGCCAGTTCGTCACGACTGCCCGTCAGCTAGCTGCGAAAATTGCGGCTGTCACAGCCTGGCTGCCTAGTGCGTTACCGGCCTAAGCGACCAGTTTGTTAATCAGGAGATATCATGCTGCCACTGCTGTTCAACCTTCTTATTCTGAAAGTGTTTCCAGAAAATCTTGCGGCGACTGTAATTATTGTAGCTGCCACGAGAGACGGAGTCTTCATCGCGAGTTGTAGCAGTTTTCTCCGGCTTTGCCTGGCGTTCTCTGAAAACCGGAGAAACGGAAACCTTCGACGGCCAACTCATTCTGTACCTAACCCGTTCTCTCCTTAGAGCAGCCACGAAGAAAACATATTTTATCAATAGTAAAATTTGTTCACAGATTCTTTTATTAGACAGGTAAAAAAATTTAAAACCTATGCATGTAGGCAAAAACTCAAAAGAGAATTTAAACGCAGTACGTGTCTTACCTGTGTCAAAGTCAAAGGTCAAGCAAATTAATTAATTACTTTTCTTTATGACGTAGTAGTTCATTTCACTATCTTTCATTTTAAGGTAAATCACAGAGTAACGTAACTAACTTCACGTACATCCGCCTTTCACACACGAATAACTAAATTCAAAACGCCAGTTGCTTCTTACACTTTTCTTGTGGAGCACATCCCTGAATTTCCAACTTGGTAACGTTGCTTCAGATAGAATAGTTATTACGAAGCATACAGTACAGTAAGTCAAGCGCTAATCAACAAACGGGAGAGTACCTCCTAGACCTTAGAGATCAACAAAGATATTCCGCTCAAGCACAGATAACAGGGGTTGTCTCACTAAAAACGTTGAAGTGAACCTTGACATTCCTCATCGTTGCTGGTACGTAACACCCGCGTCAGGCTGTCTGCGAAGGACAGGGCCAAAGGGAGACTGAACATCATTCGTGTTGTGAACTCTCTCTTTAACAGAACACACTAGGTTACACTTATTAAATATCTATTGGAAAAACACCTCCCGTGGTATTGACTACTAAGGAACAGAATAATTTACAATCATAAAACTGTACCAGACTGATTAATAGTAAACAGGTTAAATACAATAATAAAAACTTTAGCAGCACAACAGAAGAGCTAAAAATTCATTCTCGAAAGAAACTTTAAGGTTCACAATCCAAAATAGAAGTATACTCCGCAAACTAGTACCATATAAGAAAATTACTGTACCATCAGGTAGCGGATGTGCGCAAGACATGCAAGAGAAATAACCAGACAAAACTGATGTTTGATATTGCGTCCAGAACGGTACAGATTTTCAGTGGGAACCTTCATGAAATTAACGGATCTTAAATCTCCTAGGGTTTGGACAGCTCAAAAACCAACAATGCATACAAGGAGTAAGATTAACAACCATTCGGTTGTCCAAGCCACACTTGGACAAACACATTAAGTAAATAGATCTAGTGATTGCTCAATTGGCATATTAGCCGGTTAACCTTCATCAGTTTACATAAATTAGAAATTTAAAAAAAATCAGCCAAAAGGAGAGCTGCAGTGGGCGCATGATGATTAAGACACAGATAAATACATGGACGTGCTATACAACCATGACTTGACAAGGCGTAATGGGCTCGGAAAGAGTAAATAATGCGGGACCACCTGCACCCGGCTGGCCATTCGGTCGAGCGCAGACTTGGCTCCGCTTTCGGACGCTGCGCCAGGCAGATTTCACCCACGTCTCACAAAAAAAAGGTAGCCTAGTTGACAGGGAAATACGGAATTTAATATAGGAATCGAGCCAAGCGTCTACTATAGACCCAATGCCGCCGCATGACTACCAAAATTACAGCAACAAGACATCTAATTAATTAATTTTTCAGTGAGTTGATGGAGTGAAATATTTGAAACTTTAAGGCGGCCAAAATCTAAATACAGTTCCAGATACAGTTACCGAGCAAGGAGTTCGATTGACAACCACAAATTGTACCAAACGTGCGCCACGTGGGCCAGGGTTCAGATGGTTCAAATGGCTCTGAGCACTATGGGACTTAACATCTATGGTCATCAGCCCCCTAGAACTTAGAACTACTTAAACCTAACTAACCTAAGGACATCACACAACACCCAGTCATCACGAGGCAGAGAAAATCCCTGACCCCGCCGGGAATCGAACCCGGGAACCCGGGCGTGGGAAGCGAGAATGCTACCGCACGACCACGAGCTGCGGACCGTGGGCCAGGGGTAAACAAGTAAGCGCCACGCGAGGTGGAGCACTAAACTCCAAGCAAACGTGTTCGGCTGGCTAACGAACCCCTTACTAACAGAAGATAGAACATAATCAGTTGAATAACACTACATTCACGTGTAAGATAGTGGTAATAAACGCAAAATGTAGTTCTGACTGGGAGAGACTCAACAATTAAGATAAGCAGACGCAATCCTTACAAACAATAAGAAAAACACAGTCAAATGTGGTAGTATAAATACCCAGTAAGACAATAAATGAAACTGGCGTTCCAGTAATAGTACAAATAGGCCGTGGCACATGAATGAACCCACTTAATACGTAAACGCGAGCCGCTACAAAACCGACTCCTGACAGTAGCCAACTAGGAGGTTGAGGCCGAAACTCACAAATAACACTCAGACTGGAACATTAAATAAGGAAACAAATTCAGTATTTTGTAGGAGTGTACAAGCAACTTCCACGCCTAGAAGCAGAAGCGGAGTCAATGACCAGAAGTCTGATATGGAACCGAATACGAACTTCTAACAAAAAACCGTAAAGGTACTGAACTAAACAGCCCCAGTAATGGTACAGGAAATGGCAATCACAGCTATGGTTATGCCGATGCTGGGCTCACTCACATACGATAAACGGAATCGGAAGCCGCACCAGACATATCCGTACAACTATCCGGGAAGGACAGCATGTGGCCGATACCCAGTTCGAGCACCGGTCGGCACACTACTCGCTCGCCCCCAGGTTCCAACTTGGAGGCCTCACCCCAAGCCAACTGTTTCACCTTCCCGGTCTCACAAGGGAACCTCCCCATCGCACCCCCCTCAGATTTAGATATAAGTTGGCACACTGGATAGGCCTTGAAAAACTGAACACAGATCAATAGAGAAAACAGGAAGAAGTTGTGTGGAACTATGAAAAAATAAGCAAAATATACGAACTGAGTAGTCCATGCGTAACTAAGGCAACCATGCGTAACATAGGCAACATCAAGGCTGACATTAGCTCAGCAACGCAGTGGTCCCGTGGTTAGCGTGAGCAGCTGCGGAACGAGAAGTCCTTGGTTCAAATCTTCTCTTCATTCAAAATTTTAATTTCTTTATTTTCGCAAAGTTATGATCTTTCCGTTCGTTCATTAATGTCTATGTTCACTGTAATAAGTTTAGTGTCTGTGTTTTGCGACCGCAACGGTAAACCGTGCGATTAGTAAACGAAAGGACGTGGCTCTCCAATGGGAACCGAAAACATTTGATCGCAAGGTCATAGGTCAACCGATTCCTCCACAGGAAAACGTGTCTGATATATTCTATACGACACTGGTGACGGCATGTGCGTCACATGACAGGAATATGTTGTCGACCCACCTAACTTGTACATTTGGCGAATGGATAAAAAGATTCTTCTACCTTACCCGATTTCGGTTTTCTTGTGGATGTGATAATCACTCCCAAAAAAGTGGTGAAAACATAAGAATTTGTCACATGAACTGAAAAAAAAATTAAATTTTTCACTAGAGGGAAGACTTGAACCAAGGACCTCTCGCTCCGCAGCTGCTCACGCTAACCACGGGACCACGGCGCTCCTAATTCTGAATTAGCCTTGATGTTGCCTATCTTTTACATGGGCTACTCAGTTTGTATATTTTGCTTATTTTTTCGTAGTTCCACACAACTTCTTCCTGTTCTCTCGATTGATCTGTGTTCAGTTTCTCAAGGCCTATCCACTGTGCCAACTTATAACTTATAACTAAATCTGAGGGGGGTGCGATGGGGAGGTTCCCTTGTCAGTATCACTGCCCTCGTGCCTCCTATCTCCGAGCGAACCACGCCCTTCTAAGGCAAAGATATTATACTAGACATCGTGGCGCGACTTATCGATCGCGCAATGGTTCAATTGCATCTTCAACAACAAATAACATTTTTGTGTTGGACCTTCTCTCACCATTTAGGCATGACATGGTCAAACAAGCATCAGAAATGATTCCCAAAGTTGATGTAGAATAACTATGTACTCGTAATCGATATGTGGCATTCTTGAAATCAGGCTGGTTGGTTGATATGGGGGAGGGGACCAAACAGCGGGGTCATCGGTCCCATCGCATTAGGGAAGGATGGGGAAGGAAGTCATTCGTGCCCTTTCAAAGGAACCTGTCACGGCATTTGTCCGACGCGATTTAGGGAAATCACGGAAAACCTAAATCAGGACAGCCGACACGCGGGTTTAAACAGTCGTCCTCCCGAATGCGAGTCCAGTGTACTAACCACTACGCCACTTGGCTCCGTTCCAAATCGGAAGTTGGGTGTGTGTCAAACTACAAAGTACGCAAGTGCTGCCTAAAATAGTTTCCCTCTGTTTTACAAAGCTCTCCTAAACTCTTTCGCTCTTCACGAGAACCTCAATACTGAGTCTGACAGAGTGCTGAAGCAAAGCGAGATCCGTCATACCAGTCACACCCAGCCAGTGAGCTATCTTCGTGGTGGTCATTGCAGGTCTGCTAGAAATGTATAGTCTGAAATCGGTCATCTTTTTTTTCCTCTTAGGTATCAGCTCCATGAACCGTGGATTTAATTTCAAAGAGTATTCTTAAAAATTTATTTTATTTACTTGCGCTTCATCAAGAACATTAACACATTTACTCACACTATGTGAACGTGGAAGTAGTTGCCAGGGAGTAACTGATGAAATCATAATCAAATTGCTTTTAACAAATGGGAATTTTATTCCTAAAAACGTTTTTTTAATAAACAGATTTAAAATTATAGGCAGAAAGCACCCTCTAAATATCAAGTTACAATTTATTCAGAGGCAGAAAGAAACAAATTTTTGAGTGAATGAGCTTTTGGGCTGAGAACCTTTCCGCTCCCTTTTGACACGGCCTGAGTCACGACCGCTCACAACAACCTCTGAAAGACTACACTGGTGCAAATCTGCAACATACCAGATCACTTTAAACTAAAAGTTTTAACAATTCACACAAGCACACAAATTTTGCACCCTGGAGGAGGAATGGAAATGGTACCAAACACTAAAATTAAAGAGATTAACTTGATTTTAAATTCTAAGAGAAAAGTCTAACGATGGAAGGTGGCAACTTTACTAAAATGACTATTTAAATAAAAGCCCATGAAATGCAATCTTATATAAAATTATACAAGGTTGGCCAAACGAGTTAAAATGCTCTACAGTACACATATACCGCCTCTCAAGACGATATGCAACATAAAAACATATTCCAGGAATTAGGCCGTTACACTCCATGCAATAAATTCGGCCGGCCGGGGTGGCCGAGCGGTTCTAGGCGCTTCAGTCCGGAACCGCGCGACCGCTACGGTCGCAGGTTCGAATCCTGCCCCGGGCATGGATGTGTGTCATGTCCTTCGTTTCATTACGTTTAAGTAGTTCTAAGTCTAGGGGACTGATGACCTCACATGTTAAGTCCCATAGTGCTTAAAGCCATTTGAATTTTGCAGTGTTTTCTTCTGGCTATACCATAATAGCGGCCAGAACTTTGTAGACGTCAGTGCTCCAGGTATCTTTCAGAGTATTTTGGGATAGTTGATGGACGTGTACGAGTATGGAGACAACCTCATGAATCCATGGACCCTGCATGTCAGCAGGGGACTGCTCAAGCTAGTGGAAACTCTGTAATGGTGTGGGGCGTGTGTAGTTGGAGTGATATGGGACCCACAATACGTCCAGATAAGATTCCGACAGCAGGCACGTACTTAAGCACCTTGCCTGATGACCTGCTTCCACTCATGTCCATTGTGCATTCCGACGGCCGTGGGCGCTTCCAGCAGGACAATGCGACACCCCATACGATCAGAATTGCTACAGAGTGGATCCAGGAAGTCTTCTGAGTTTAAACACTTCCGCTGGCCACCAAACTCCCCAGTATTGAGCATATGGTTCAAATGGCTCTGAGCACTATGGGACTTAACATCTGAGGTCATCAGTCCCCTAGAACTTAGAACTACTTAAACCTAACTAACCTAAGGACGACACACACATCCATGCTCGAGGCAGGATTCGAACCTGCGACCGTAGCGGTCGCGCGGTTCCAGACTGTAGCGCCTAGAACCACTCGGCCACCACGGCCGGCTATTGAGCATATCTGGGATGGCTTACAACCTGCTGTTCAGAAGAGATTTCTATCCACTCGTACTCTTAGGGATTTAAAGGCAGCCCTGCAGGATTCATGGTGTCAGTTCCCTTCAGTACTACTTCAGACGTTAGTTGACTTAATGCCACGTCGTATTCTGTATGCTCGGGAGGGGGGGGGGGGCTATACGATATTAGGCAAGTGTACCAGTTTCTTTGGCTTTTCAGTGTAACTGTAAACGTTCTAGGGAAAGTGAATCATTATGCTGACGGATTTCCTGTCTACGATAAATAGTTACGAATAAAGGAAAAATGTTTTTGAGAGGTGAAGCCTGTGGCTGAATGCAATTTACTAGATATTGCAGAAGACATTCCAATCTCACAAACATCGCTCAACAAAATTCTACATAACAAAACAGTTTGCTAAACGTGTTTACATATTAGAAAAAGCGAAAATATACAATTACAGTATCTTCCGCCTTCTGCTGCCACAAAACTATTGGTGGTCCCAGGAATCATGCATACATCTGGCTCAGCAGATAAAAGGCTGGGAGTCGTAAGGTCCAGGAATGCTTACATACATATCGTCCCTGTTACTGGACTTTCTATAAACCTGCTACATTACATTCGCAATACATCAAAATTATGTGCATAAACACTACGAAAAATCATAAGCTTATATAAGCAGTTGGCGTATTTTTATTAGGATAGGAAATTCATTTTTATTTTCATTGGAGCACTATGTATATATTCTGGCCACTGTTGTAAATCAACACTATTGAACTGACATATACATCTATTTATACAAGAACATGGGAGTGATACCAAAAACAAATAAAGAAATAAAATGAAAATCTGTAATCATTGGTAAAAAAGAGAGATACGTTGATTATACTCTAAGGACATAAATCTATGTTAAATAGTACAATAACTTCCATTTTTCTATTTCACGCTGCTTCCTAGGAACCTAATAATACCCCAGGCGATATAAGATCCTTCAAGTACGGCACAATAGTTTTCAAGTCTACTGCAACTCTGTGCTTTAAACTGTTTGGCCGAGTGGTTCTAGGCGTTTCAGTCTGGAACCGCGTGACCGCTACGGTCGCAGGTTCGAATCCTGCCTCGGGCTTGGACGTGTGTGATGTCCTTAGGTTAGTTAGGTTTAAGTAGTTCTAAGTTCTAGGTGACTGATGACCTCAGATGTTAAGTCCCATAGTTCCCAGAGCCATCTGAACCATTTTTAGCTCCCTTGGTGGGGGGACGTACCGAATCACCTGTTACTCAGTACACCAAAACTCCTCCTTTCTTTTATTTCTTAAGGTGTCACAAAATTCCACATATACCTTAAGTCACGTGTTTTCATCTTGCATTGATGGTCTCTATCTCCACGGTATCCATATTATGCAACCTCTTATTAGATCTTAGAATCCCTGCAACTTATACCCACTTAACCCATATTTATTCTTCACATTTATTATTACTTCTTTTTATCAGACCTCTGAGGCCACACACTGTATTCCCGAGTTGATCTCACTCTCCACACCACGTATTATTACTTGAACGGCCACAGATCTGGTTATCTGATTACTTTAATTTAGTACCCAGTTCTCACATTTCTCACCACAACGAAGGATGTGCTCAAAGACTTGCGTCAATCTCTAAGCGGTTTAATGGTGCTGGTATGGTATTTTGCTCCATATTTGCCGGTTTTGAGCGTCTCCAATTCCACAACACTGGCATGGATAATTTGCAGTATCTGTATTGATCCAAAATATAGCTTAAAAATTTATGACGCACCACCTTCTGTCTATTCGGTGGCCTATGCTACTGTATCAGAATCTTCTGCCCTACTTCATAGTTCTACATCTTCACGTTTCTATCCATTCTTTTCCTGAGCTTGACCGCCATTGTTCTTATCTTTTTCACAGCTAATTCCATCACATCCTTATTTCGCTGGTGCTGCATGTTAGGAAACCGCCAGCCGGGGTGGCCGAGCGGTTCTAGGCGCTACAGTCTGGAACCACGCGACCGCTACGGTCGCAAGTTCGAATCCTGCGTCAGGCATGGATGTTTGTGATGTCCTTAGGTTAGTTAGGTTTAAGTAGTTCCAAGTTCTAGGGGACTGACGACCTCAGATGTTGAGTCCCATAGTACTCAGAGCCATTTGAACCATTTTTTGTTTGGAAACCCTGTCATCTGTGTAACTTTGTCTGCTCTTCTGGAATCCCTTGGCAGTATTACTGGAGCAAATGGTGTTACACCATGTAGCAAACCGTTTATTACTGAAAGTTGTCGAGAAACGCATCCCACTATGCATGTTGATTAGTGCAATGTAATTAGCAGACTGATCCTGCTTCTCTCATAATCCTTCACGGGGATTTGAGGGGTTGTGCTAAGTCAGTGTAAGTAACGGCCGTATCATGTGTCTGTTCTACCATCCCTTCCGTCAGTGCGACCTTAATTGAGGTCTGTCCACTCACCCAAACTGTTTCAGGGTTTCAGGAATACTTTCTGGAATATATCAAAACTGTCCTGGCTGTTGCCTCTCTCAGTGGCACCATTTCCAAAATATAGTTGTAACCTCTTCTCATATGAGGTAGTGGTACCAATAAATCTGTTGCAGCTAGCGGTCTTAATCTACTTGGTACAATGTGGAACAGGTACAGCTGGCTCAACATCATCAATCTTTTTATCTTGAAAATGGCTAACACCTTTTGGATTCTTCCTTCTGTTTTCGTGAAGTAATAAGTCTTCCATAATTAGAAATGACACTTTCTCATTACATAATGTTAACGACTCGCATGAGTAGATAGTATGAATTTATTATTTCTTCCTGTATGCACAGTAACCATCGAGTCCCATCCACATTCTGATACCAAAATATTACTCCTTTCTTCAGCAGGTAAAACTGTCTTATAGCTGTCTGCGTCTGATCCCCAATCTCCTTTTTTATTTTCTTAAGCATGGGGTTGCGGTCCTATTGCTTCACTGGGTCCCTCAGAGATGCCATAATGAAATTCTCAAATGAAACCTGTTCCATGTAGTACAAACTGCGCATCTTAGTTTCTGTTAATCTTAATAGGATGAGACAGAGTGCATTGACCACAATATTCATCACCTCAGGCATGTATGTAACAGTGGTCTGGAATTCTCGCAGGTACAGTACTCATTGTACTAACTTTCCATGCATTATCTTTGGAGTCATCAAAAATTGTAATGCTTTGTGGTCTAGAACACACGCATCCTTCTTCGATACCGAAAATCCCTGAATTTCTTGACGACACAATAGCAAGGCCCTATAGTTTCCTCACTGAATAATTATTTTCTTTCTTCGTAAGCACCCTAATGGCAAAAACTAATACTTTACGTTGCATTTCACTGCGTCTTAGATTTCTTGGAAGGCAACCACCCCCAAACCTGTCTTTGCTCTATTTATTATCATAAAAATGTCTTTGGACCGATCCTGGTGGAATACTCTTGGCGCCACTATCATTGCCTTCTTTAGAGACTGGAAGTGTTATTCAGTGTTCACATTCCTGATCCAACTCTTCGGTTACCATACCAGTTCACATAATCTTGGCGTGGCCAGATTCTCAAGATGCACGAAACGCTTCTAGGAATTTACGTGTCCGCAGTACCTCTATGGCTGTTGCTTACTTAACAGAGTTGCATAGGATTATACGACCTCTAATTTCTGAAGATTGTATGAAAGGCCACTGCTGTCTGTTATGTGTCCAAAGTATTTCACTTCAGCAACACTAAATTGTGATTTCTCAATATCTGCTGTTATTCCATTGTATCTGAATGCTGCATGTACATCCTTAAAGGTGCGATTACGCTCTCTGCCCAAGTGGATTCTGCTATTAGCACGTCGTCTATGTATCTCATCCTAGCTCTGATAAACGCGGCTGTGGATATATTCTGGTTAAATGAGAGACGTCGAAATTGGTAACAATTACTAACAACTAAGAACGCAGTTTATTGTCGATCCAATGGTAGCAATACAATTTGACATAAACTGGCCCACAACTGCATGGAAGAGAAAATTCTTGTACTATGAAACTTTTGTAACAGTTCCTCTAGATTTTGTGATTTCCGTAAATCGCTCCAGGCAATTGCTGGGATGGTTTCCTTGAAAGGGCTCGCCTGATTTCCTTCCCCATGCTTGACACAATCATATCTTATGCTCCATCTCTAATGACCTCATTGTCAATTGGACTCTAAACACAACCTTCCTTCCTTTTTCTTCTAAATTTACTGGTCGATCTGTTTCGATTTTAATAACTGTTTCTAGTTTTCTGTTTCTAGAGACTGTAAAGTTTCAAGTCATTGTTGTGATTACAGCCCCACAATCGTGTTCACGCATGGGCCAAGTCGTTATACTCCAATAATCTCTGCTGTTTTTCATGGCTGTACATGCTCATTCCTCTCCTTTCTGTAATCTGTATTATTGTAGCAATTTTAGTTGTAACTTCACTGACGATTAGAAATACTCCATCGTCTAAGATTTTCTTAATGAGGTCTGAAATATCCAACTCTGTTTTAAACTAAATAATTACTTCTCCATTCGTGGAGCACCCCGTGTGGACCAGTCAATTTCTGTCCCTGCACGACAGGCTGATTCGATCTGTGATAACTATACTCTACAAAGTCCGACACAAACGACTTACAGAGATTGGCTGCGAGTGGAGATTGATTTAAATCACTAGAGAAAATTCAGAATTTGTGTCAGACTGGAATTCAAATATAGGTCTCCTTCTTACTAGGCAGATGCTGTGACCATTAAGCCATCTGGACACAGCAGTCATCACAACTGCACAGACTACTCTAGCACGCCTCCCCGCAGACTCAACATCTCAACCTTGTCAACACACCACTAATGTAGTGCCCCTAGTCCACTATCCTCATTACTCTCAGCGTTTCACCGATTCCCACAAGAATTTGAGTCTGGTGTGCATCCGCACTGAATAGAATATGTGTGTGTGTGTTTGTGTGTGTGTTGTTTCGCAGATGTCCGAAAGGACAAAAAGGACATGTATACTAGTACTGCTGGGGTAGTCTTTCGAAGCCAAATCTTACTCTCTCTCCTGTGATACACAGTACATCGAAGGATAGATTCTTTCAGTATCTCTTCGAAACGGATTTCCCTTACTAATTTCATTTTTAACACACTTTTGTTTCTGTTTAGAGCGGTAGGTGACCAAAAACGTCCCCTTAAACTTGTGATACAATGTGCATTTTAGTGTTTTCACCACATCTTCACAGGAGGCTCGCCTTTAAATGAACTGCAAACCAGTTCAACTTTGTGCATCAGTGACCGTGACAATGAATTTGGATTATCGCAGTGTTCAATCCAAGCGATGGGGTGGAGCATATACCTGTTCTCCTTGAAGATGTGGTACTTATGTACTGACATCTAGAGCTTGTAATCGAACTGCTCGAGCCCACATCTCTCTGCCTCTCTGAATGATTAGATTCTGTGTACTTCACTATTCCCTTGTGATGCCAATACGATCACTCTTTCCACGCTTTCCCCTCTATCACAGCTGCATTCATGATCAGTAACTTTTCTAAGTGTTACTCGGTTGTTGATCCACTTCTTACTACTGCTTGTACCTGTGGCACCCATCTCCCATTCCTTCACATGTGACATTGCTTCGCTAATTGTCTACTTGTCTCTGTCGTTTCTTTTTAATGTCTCCCTGTTTCTCGTTAGATACCATACTTCTTGTGTCTCACCTGTTGATACCAGGGCTGTGCCCACCAATTTGGTGCGCTTCTTCCGTATTTCCTCCCGGATAATATTCCTTTCTTCTGTATGCAAATCATATGTGGCCTTATACAACTGCCAATGTATTCATCAACTTGGCCTGTTCGATCTTCTACCATACTTGTGTCTTTCCACCTATTCTGTCTTGTCCTGTTCCTTCCACTTTTTCTCTGTCACATTAATCTTTTGTTTTATGTAGGAAGTTATTCCGACAAATTGCTATCCAGCTTCCCCATAAAGTCATTCTGTTTCTTTCTTTGTTGCCCTATCCTGGTCCTCCATTCTCTTATCTCTTGCTTCCTCCAGTTTTTCTCTTCTCCGCTCCCACTTGGCTGTTTCCTCTTCTCTTTTCTTATTGAACTTATTAGTTTCTTTCCCTCTCTTTCTCTCCCACTTGTGTAGGCCCTTGCACAGTTTATCATGGGTTTCTTTACACGTAGTTCTCCGTTTTCCTGTAACATATGCCACGAATTACCACATGGTCTGATCGTTGCCCTCCTCAGTCTTTTCGTTTGATCCGCTTCTCTCGCTCTATTTAGTCTCCGTTCTTTAATGTCCTCCGTCTTTCGTTCGTTGTTTTCTGAATTTGGAAATCAAAAAATCGTGTCGCTAAAATTACTTGAATATTCACTCGCATCAGCATCTTGTTGAAAATGCCTACATTCTCTTTGCTATATGCTCCATTATCTTCCCCGTCTATTCTATTTTCTAGGTTTCCTGCAACTTCACATATCACATTACTTACCCCTGTTGCTGCAATCACCTGTCCCACTACATCCATCTTTTCTACTCAATAGACCATTCCTATAACTTTGAACATACATGTCTGATGTCTTGTATGCACTCGTTTTATAACTCGTCCCTAGAATCTTACTAACTTTCCTTTCAGTGCCACAGTCTAATTATTATGGTATTCCCATAAATTCTCCTATTTACTGCAGCCATCTATTACTACATCCTTCCAAAATATGACAATGCTGGTCAGCACCCTATTCAGTCGACATATGGTGTTGCCACCACAAGCAGACAATCATATACATCCAGTGGAATGCAAGTTGAAAATAAAAAAGTACAGATTTTATTATTATTATATTATAACTACAAAATACTACTATTATATTTTTATTCTCTGCTGCGCAGAAATCTTTGGAAGGTAAGTCCTTGCATGCCTGTCTGTACTATTTTCTAAATTTGTGATTACAGTTTGGAGGTACTACATGTTATCGAACGCTGAAAGGGATACTTCAGCTGTGAGACTCCCCCATTTTCCGGGTTGTCACCTGGCTGATCTGACCAGTATAATTATGGCAATAGATCACACGTCTGGATCCAGAGCTTATTAATACAGTTACACAACGGAGTCTTATAAAAAGTGAATCTGGTATTGGGGACCCTAAGCACTGTAACCTGAGTGGACCTCGCTGAACTTTCTATTGCTCCCGTCTGTGGACATGGGATTCACTGACTGTGAAAGTAAAATCGTAGAATACAATAGATTCAGAATTTATTTCACGAATGGCATATTAAATCTTGCAAAGACTGAACATTCATTACTAACTTGGATGAATACATTACTGACTGTAACTAGTTGTTGACGAGGTTCGGAGATCACGGCAGAGGCAATTTGGTAATGATAATTCACTATCATCCTACTGACACACAAAGTTGTATAGAAGGTATACAGTGATTGCAAGGTGCTAGGTTGCCAATGAAAGAAGGCAAATATTTTACTGGGGCAGAGCGACTGTTATGGAGGTCACTGCTTAAATCTAAATTAGAAGTTATTGTGCCTACTTATACCTGCCGTGCTAATTCTGCAGTGTAATGTTACCACAAACTTCGATGCTCGGTGTCGAACCATTGTGGTGTAATTCAAGGAAGCCGCCCATTTCTGCTAGTCAAGCGTGAACTCCTCTGAGTCCATCCATGTCGTATCTCCAGGTCCGAACACACGTCCCAAATTGTTCAACAAAGACGCCTAAACGCAAGACCACTCTCTCGAAAGCTGCGTTTATAAAAAACGAAAACCCAAATGTCCTCTCTCCCAGTCACTAACACGAATGCCTGAAATGTCCGCTCCTCCATGCCTCTTGTCAATTTTTCGTCGAAACCCAAGCGTCCGCTCTTCACAGCAAGAATACGAACGAGCAAAATGAGCACTCCTCCGCCCTTGTCGAATGCCTAAGATTTCCTAACCAATCACCTGAATTGCTTGCAACATACGCAAATGAGAGAATTTTGTAATTTCTTCCATCTTCCTTCCATCGGCTCCGTAAAAAGTACCCTACCAGCCAACATCTTCACCGCCCTTCTTTTTCCAAAAGATTGAACCCAAGACTGGTGCCAAAGGCCGCATACCAATGATAGAATGCTAATGTGATTTCGTCAGTGTGAAATAATAAAAAAACAAAAAAAAACATTTTACTCTCTCAGTGTCGGTTTGGTGGGCCACCGGTCACATAAAGAAGTCAATGAGGTGTGTGTTTTGGTGCACTTTCTGCAGATATTACGTGTTGCCAGAGCCTATGCATTTGCACGCCCCAAAATATTTGAAATCCCTCACAACACCATCAAGCCCTTCTCGTCAATGTGAGCGCCCAGTACTCGGTCGACATGTTGGGCTTGTGGGAATAGGCGTGAGAGGGGTTGCATTCTTAGCACCGCAACTGCACCCTGCCCTATTGCCCTACGCCCTGGCTGTCTGTGCCCTGATGCTCGTATAGCAGCTGTCTGTCCTCCTTCACAAAGCCCACTCTCCTAGTTTTTCTCTGCTATGAGCACACTGCACAGCTCGTGAAAGTACACCGCTTTCTGCATCCCAAGTGAACAACACCTGTGGTGGTCCCTCGCTGCATAGCACTCAACTGCCCTGGACGGCACAGCGTCTGGCTCTACAGCTGATGATGTTGCATGCATGAGGGCCCAGTACAAAAGAAAAAAACGCAGAAAGTTGGTACTGCCCCTAACTCTTTTATATCATAACGTGGCAGTCTATCCTAAAGTATTTTAATGGGACGTTATATAAGGCCTGAATATCGTTTACGGAGTCACCGAAGCTGGTTGCAGTATAGTAAATTAACACCAAGATGACAGCTGCAGGTGTTTCATTATATTAGTATCGCTGCTGGTCTCTCAATGTAAATTTCCATCGTGTGGACTCACAGCACAGTTATATTTCTGGATGGAAAACGCTATACAAAGGTGTATTACAAGCGGAGGTTCTCATTCCATAATAGGAGAAATAAGAACAGTCCGCCCCGACCCGATCAAGTGCTGTACACGAGACAATTGTTGATATATAAGTATGTAGGTGTGTGCAGCTGGTATGAGTCCCATTAAAATACTTTAGGATAGACTGCCACGTTATGATATAAAAGAGTTAATACGTCCCTCTGGACGTCTGAATATGACGTTCAGACCTTTCGGCCACAACAAATAAAAGTTAAGTAATCTAGACTGCTTTGTTCATCAAGTTACAAAGCAAGGCCAATCTTTCCCTCTGGTGGGATACAATGCCACTTTTCGGTTGCCTTCTTCCAAAGAACAGCATCGTTTACAAAACAGAGCAGTGTTTTTCTCTTCCTTAAAGAGATCCATCTTTTAATAACCAATACAACGTCGTTACGGCAACAGTAACTTCACCAGGGAAACAACCCTTTACTCAGTCACCACCTAGCAAAAGCGAACGTCACTGCTTCAGATAATGTTTCATTATAGGTTTAAGAAGTAGTCATTGCTGAGACGGGTGTTACGATAAATCAAGGAAAACTCCCAGTTGGGAAACGGGGCCAAAATAAGTTGGTTACTGTCGAGTTGCAATTTACAATTTATTTATTGATTGCTTCAACCATTAAAAGTCATTTCTTTACCACTTGAGACCACGAACATATCCAAAAAAGCTAGCAGGCATGAGTGCCTTTTCAAAACAATTTACTTTACAGTTTATGGCCAAGCCATTTTACTTAAAACCGGCTTTGATAAAACATTTGATAACAAATCAAAACATTCCAAGTAATGAAACAAAAATACCAATTTGCATACAATTTCGCTACCGAACATGTAGGGAGCCACTTCTTTTAAATTTTGGCACAACAAGATATTAAATTCCAAGGGCTCGCTAACAGGGAGGCAGAACTAGCATTTTCAAAGGATGCCAAGTAGATTAAAATAATCGAAGTAAAGATACAGTCATTCACCTTTTACACGAACTAACAATTTTAAAGCCACGTAATTTTAAAAAACCCACCAATGAAAGGCAAACTTAACCTTTTTAAACAGTGGCCAAAAACAATCAGAGTAAAATACAACCATTTAACATTTTACAGTAACTAACAACTTTAATACCATGTCCTGCCACCAAAATGTCCTGGGATGGAAATAATGAACAGACGGGGTGTAAGGGCGGCCACAATTGTCTCCCGAAGGGTGCTCAGGCTAGAAGCGGACTAACAGACCCACAACGCCTCACATTCAGCAATCATATCGACCTCACGCGAGGCCAAGGGAGGAAGAGGAATCAAATCAGGAACCATAGTCCATGCTCAAAAATACACTTCCTCCCAGGCAACACAAATTTATTTATTTTTTTTTTATTTATTTTTTATTTATTTATTTTTTTCATCAGTCTACTGACTGGTTTGATGCGGCCCGCCACGAATTCCTTTCCTGTGCTAACCTCTTCATCTCAGAGTAGCACTTGCAACCTACGTCCTCAATTATTTGCTTGACGTATTCCACCTAATTTTCAACATTCGTCTATAGAACCACATCTCAAATGCTTCGATTCTCTTCTGTTCCGGTTTTCCCCACAGTCCATGTTTCACTACCACACAATGCCGTGCTCCAGACGTACATCCTCAGAAATTTCTTCCTCAAATCAAGGCCGGTATTTGATATTAGTAGACTTCTTTTGGCCAGAAATGCCTTTTTTGCCATAGCGAGTATGCTTGAATGTCCTCCTTGCTCCGTCCGTCACTGGTTATTTTACTGCCTAGGTAGCAGAATTCCTTAACTTCATTGACTTCGTGACCATCAATCCTGATGTTAAGTTTCTCGCTGTTCTCATTTCTACTACTTCTCATTACCTTCGTCTTTCTCCGATTTACTCTCAAACCATACTGTGTACTCATTAGACTGTTCATTCCGTTCAGCAAATCATTTAATTCTTCTTCACTTTCACTCAGGATAGCAATGTCATCAGCGAATCGTATCATTGATATCCTTTCACCTTGTACTTTAATTCCACTCCTGAACCTTTCTTTTATTTCCATCATTGCTTCCTCGATGTACAGATTGAAGAGTAGGGGCGAAAGGATACAGCCTTGTCTTACACCCTTCTTAATACGAGCACTTCGTTCTTGATCGTCCACTCTTATTATTCCCTCTTGGTTGTTGTACATATTGTATATGACCCGTCTCTCCCTATATCTTACCCCTACTTTTTTCAGAATCTCGAACAGCTTGCACCATTTTATATTGTCGAACGCTTTTTCCAGGTCGACAAATCCTATGAAAGTGTCTTGATTTTTCTTTAGCCTTGCTTCCATTATTAGCCGTAACGTCAGAATTGCCTCTCTCGTCCCTTTACTTTTCCTAAAGCCAAACTGATCGTCACCTAGCGCATTCTCAATTTCCTTTTCCATTCTTCTGTATATTATTCTTGTAAGCAGCTTCGATGCATGAGCTGTTAAGCTGATTGTGCAATAATTCTCACACTTGTCAGCTCTTGCCGTCTTCTGAATTGTGTGGATGATGCTTTTCCGAAAGTCAGATGGTATGTCGCCAGACTCATATATTCTACACACCAACGTGAATAGTCGTTTTGTTGCCACTTCCCCCAATTATTTTAGAAATTCTGATGGAATGTTATCTATCCCTTCTGCCTTATTTGACCGTAAGTCCTCCAAAACTCTTTTTAAATTCCGATTCTAATACTGGATCCCCTATCTCTTCTAAATCGACTCCTGTTTCTTCTTCTATCACATCAGACAAATCTTCACTCTCATAGAGGCTTTCAATGTATTCTTTCCACCTATCTGCTCTCTCCTCTGCATTTAACAGTGAAATTCCCGTTGCAATCTTAATGTTACCACCGTTGCTTTTAACGTCACCAAAGGTTGTTTTGACTTTCCTGTATGCTGAGTCTGCCCATCCGACAGTCGTATCTTTTTCGATGCCTTCACATTTTTCCTGTAGCCATTTCGTCTTAGCTTCCTGAACTTCCTATTTATTTCATTCCTCAGCGACTTGTATTTCTGTATTCCTGATTTTCCCGGAACATATTTGTACTTCCTCCTTTCATCAATGGTTTCTTCGCAGCTACCTTCTTTGTACCTATGTTTTCCTTCCCAACTTCTGTGATGGCCCTTTTTAGAGATGTCCATTCCTCTTCAACTGTACTGCCTACTGCGCTATTCCTTATTGCTGTATCTATAGCGTTAGAGAACTTCAAACGTATCTCGTCATTCCTCAGTACTTCCGTATCCCACTTCTTTGCGTATTGATTCTTCCTGACTAATGTCTTGAACTTCAGCCTACTCTTCATCACTACTATGTTGTGATCTGAGTCTATATCTGCTCCTGGGTACGCCTTACACTCCAGTATCTGATTTCGGAATCTCTGTCTGACCATGATGTAATCTAATTGAAATCTTCCCGTATCTCCCGGCCTTTTCCAAGTATGCCTCCTCCTCTTGTGATTCTTGAACAGGGTATTCGCTATTACTAGCTGAAACTTGTTACAGAACTCAATTAGTCTTTCTCCTCTTTCATTCCTCGTCCCAAGCCCATATTCTCCTGTAACCTTTTCTTCTACTCCTTCCCCTACAACTAAATTCCAGTCGCTCATGACTATTAGATTTTCGTCCCCCTTTACAGTACTAATAAGAAGTCAAAAGATTACTGTATATAATTACATCGGCGACAGGGACAGGTAACCCGAACGCAGGAGGTCACAAGGCAGAAAAGACGCTGGTTGCACAAACCAAAATTCTTCAATTAACATCTAAACCTTTAACCAACTTAACTTGCAGTTTATCAGATAAACAGCAGGTGAACTCCGATGCAAAGGTTCCTCACACCCGACCGTGTCCACGTCACCAGTGTACCCAACTAGGCACAGTCACGCAGCCACGCGCTCTGTCACCGGAGCCCTCGTCTTTTCTGCACCCACGGCGGCGAAATACCACTCCTCAGGTTAGGCGAGTTACTAGTCCATCATTCCCGCCTCCAGACGGAAAATTTAAAGACATCCGTTGCCGCTCCCACCAAGTAGTGACTCGGAACCACACCCGTGGCCCCCGGGTGTTCACAGCAAGAGCTTACAGCCTTATCCCGTCAACTCGTCCCACACGTCTCGCACCGCCAGGATAGACCACGCGGATTCTCGGAACAACAGCTAACTCTCCACCGCCACGCCACGCCGCGGCCTCATCGTACGACATTCTCTAATTCCCGATTTTTAAAACCGACCGACCGACTCGTCACCGCTACGCAACCAACCGGCCATCCGCCCAAAGATCTTATTCCCTTACAAAAGGCTAACAGGAATCAACGACTCGAGGATCGATAAGACCAGACACGCCGCCAGAGGGGAAGCTCAACAGAATCGTAAGCAGCATAAGGATAAATATGAAAGAATCAACTGTCGATGGAATGGAAGGACTCAGAACAATCTTAACAGCGCGATATATGTTGAGAGCCGACACACGGCTCAATTGCACTGACGGCAGTACATTATCTTGTCAGTGTCAATACCAGAAGTAAAGTTTGGCACTATCATTTGTCTCAAGGTACCTCTGTTAATCATACTTCCTGACATCACACAAATGTTAATTTGTTTTATTTGTTATTATGTCTCGTTTTTCAGTTTATTGTTACACTTATTTTCAAAACTTCAGACCAGTTAAGAATAACTAAACGATTTATTACAGAACATGTTTCAATCAAAGGAAAATAAATAGAACAAATGCCTATTCTTTACTTTTAACAAATCTAAAAATGGTCTGTATCTGAACGGGACCGGGGATCATTCTCAACATACACTAATAAGCCAGAACATTATGAGCACTGCCCACAGCGAGAACAGTTGGCGCGTAGTGCGGACACTTAATGCACTTTGAAAAGTGCTTAAGAGCAGTAGAGACAGGTGGGGATCATACTAGCAAAGATATGGGCTGCAAATGGGGAAATCCACTGAGATAAGCGACTTTTTGAAGATTATTGTTACGCAAAGCCTGTGAAAGAGTATCTCGGAAACGGCGAAGCCGGTTGAATGTCCACTTTCTACCGTCGTGAGAATCTACGAAAAGAGGTAGAAGGACAGTGTAACTACCACTAAGCGCTAAACGGTTGGACGTCTACGACTATTTACAGAACGTGGGGTTCGGAGACCTGTCTGCTCTGTACAGTAGGATAGACGGTGATCTGTGGCATCTCTGCTGAAAGAGCACTATGCTGGGCCACGCACAAGTGTTACGAAGCACACCCTTCATCGTAAATTGTTGAACATGGAGCTCCGTAACAGACCATGTTGAACATCGAGCTCTGTAACAGACACGTCCTTACGTGTTCACATGTTCACCCAACGACATCCACAATTAGGATAGCAGTTGTGTACTGGACCATCAGCATTCGACTGCCGAACGATGGAAACGTGTCGGCTCTCCAGGTGAAACACATTTTTGCTACACTAGGTCGATGGTCATCTCCACAGACAGCGTCACCGATGTGAACGGCGGCTCGAAACGTGCAGTGCGCCACGTCCGCAGGCTAATGGGAGCAGTATTATGATATGGGAGACATTCTCCTATGCTTGCGTGGGACCTGTGGTAGTAATCGAAGACACGGTGACAGCTCGAACCATCTGCATTCCTTCATGCTTGATGTCTTTCCCCGACGGCGATGTTATCTTTCAGCAGTATTACTATCTATGTCTCAGAGTCATGTCTCACAGCCAGAAAGAAAGTTACGAAAACCTAGAAATAGTGCTAAATAAAATAGGCTATTCTGCTCATGGTTGGATGATATGTGTCGATCTAAAAGTAACATGCATGCTCCTTGGTCAGCAAGGTGCCTTTACCAAATTTCCATGTCACTTCTGTGAATGAGACAGTAGGGCTAGGGATCAAGACTGGTGCAGAGAGAACTTGCCTGTGAGGCAGTCTTTAAAACCTGGTGAGAAGAACATTCTACGCAAAAACCTTGTAGATGCAAAACAACGTACTCCTATCACCTTTACATATTAAGCCTAATGAAACAATTTATAAAGGCTTTGCCTAAAGGTGGATCAAGTTTTAAGTATGTCTGTCAAAAGTTTCCACACCTTTTAGAAGCTAAACTAAAAGAAGGCGACTCTGCCGAACCTGACATTATGATATTGATGTTTGATGTTAACTTTGAACCCAAAATGACCTTAAAAGAGAAAGAAGCATGGGTGTAATTCAAAGAAGCCGTTACAGAGTTCTTAGGACATGAAAAAGACCCAGACTGTGTTTCTATTATAGCTACAATATTAAGGAAGTAGGATGTTAAATGGGCCTGAAAGTTCACTTTTTAAACAGTCACCTTGATTACTTCCCGATCAATATGGGAGATGTTAGTGAGGAGCAAGGAGAGCGTTTTCACCTGGACATTAAAATGATGGAAAAACGCTACCAAGGCCGCTGGAACATCATCATGATGAGGGGGTTATTTCACTGAGAAGTTCAGCAAGTGACTCACCGTAGAAAAAGCTACACAAGAACCTTAAAAGAAGAAAGAGAAGGAAAATACAAACCAATTCCAGCTGACAAGTGAAACCTCTGTTAACACATATCATTGTTTTAAGTATCTCACTGTAAATACAAACCGTGCTTATGTTGTAACAAAGCGTTTCGTTAATTTCCCCGTTTGCCGTAGAGCATAGGACTTTTTAGTATATAATAAAAAGCATATTGCTCTAAAACTATGGGCGATACAAAAAAACTAAGGCTAGATTTGGATTCAGCTTATAAAAATCTATAAAGATCAGCCATCAAAGTAAAAAACGTTTTAAAAAGGAAATGTTTCGGTGGCCTGTGTTACATGACCTGTGCGTAGACGACTAATGCCAAATACCTCCACAAACCTACCAATAAACTGTAGTATCCCTGATACGCAGAATCAGAGATGTATTTCGTTATAAAGACAAGCAACCTATTAAGCAGGTGGTCACCATGTTTCCTCTGATCAGTGGACGTGTGACACTAGACTGGACGACGATGCAGTAAGTCGACTGTCAAGACTTTTCTCCACAAGACATGTGAAGCTTATGCATTTTCTTGCATCATAAAATGTGCTAAGGACGAATAGATATTATCTGCCAACGTCGCAATGAACTATAAGGAATACTGAAAAAGAAAATAAAAGCTGCACACTTTATCGTCATATCATCGCAGCTTAATGGAGGAGTTGTTACTGATAAATAAACTTGTAGAATTACCAATATAACGTGACCTAAGTACGGTATGAGGTGACGCAGACAGAACAGGTTCTTTAGAAAACTATTGATGCAGCTCAATTTGTGTACATCACATTCAAAGCGTATTATAGCAGCACCATTTAGAGAGAGGAAATCGGGTTGTTAAACGAAAACGCTTAGGTTGAAATTCGAAAAGCATGGTTATACAACTGTTTGCTTTTCTCGCTGAGCGCATGTGCCCGGACTGGGACAAGAAGCGAAAAGAGCTTGGGTAGGGGGCGGGGTGGGAGGGAGGGCGCAGTCTGTGAAAGGGCAGGCATCCGCATAAAAGGAAAATGGCCGGGGACGAAACCCACGTCGTCGACCGGAGATACAAAGCTCGCCAGCAAATTGGCGTTGAGAGTTTCTTCCCTTCGGCTCCGTTTGTGGCGAGCGGCGCAGGGCGGCATAATTGCCTCTCGCGCAGACAAGTCTGTGGATGCCGCGTCATTAGGCGACCTGCGGGCCGCTGGGGATTGTGGTCTGACCGCGGAAGGGACAGTGTGTTGTCAGTTCGTCCGCTCTCCGTAGCCAATGAGTGCTTTGACATTTCTGCATGTGACGCAGCACAAGAGTAGAAAAAAACAGTATGGTATTTTTTGTAGATTTTGCGAGGCGCCGGGGTGGAGAAGAGTTTGTAGCTCTTAATTCAGACGAATCTTGCATGAGAACGAGACATGCACTCGACCCCCTCCTTATCTACCAGCTAATTAATTATGCGCACAGCAGTAACGGAAGGAAATGATGGTGGACCCTGCTAGTTGATAAAATAAGGAGTGCACACTCACAGTAATGTAATAAAACTTGTAATCTACTCAGAAAAGAGAACTTTATCATAATAAACAACAGGAAATGGGATTTTGCCTGTATCTATGAAATGATATGCCGATTAAATATTTCACTGTGATTTATTATATATCTGAACATAAATGCACATGATTGTCGACAAACACAGTAGATTGAAGGACAGGGTATACTGAACTATTATAAAAACAAGAGTTGGCTCAAGAACAAGGGGCTCCTACTCTCTGTGATGCAATAGATTGACGCCAATGACTGGAGGTCCTAATGAATCAAATATTAATCTCCCGACGATATAGCAATATCGCAATTAGCAATGAGAGCTCAAATGTGATCACATGGAGAAACGAGCAAGATGGACTTCAAGCAAAGCGAGTGCGCGTACTGCTGAGGGATTCAGTATAAAATTGATAAAGTCCTACAATGCCGGAGCCGCAAATACTGTACCAGTACAAGAATCTGCAGCACGTCGTCGGTAGGCAGCGTCCTGATGATGTAGTCGCCGACTTCTGCCATGCAGAAACTCTGTGCCAACCCCTCGCCTCGAAGGCGGTCCAAGAATTCAAAGGTCTTCCGAAGAAGAGCGACCAAGTCGCAAGGCCGTCCGACTCCGACGAAGATCAGATCCCGACTCCCCAGCCTGCGCAACGCAAGAGCCAACATTGCTCTACTCCCTACTCTCCTCGAAAATTGCGAATCAGCATTAGTTACGATTTCAAAATTCCCCCACACTGTCTCAGAACATCATTCGCGCCAATAGCGACCATTCCCTCCAATTTCGAGCAGGGCTTTATGACGTCAACTAGCCTCAGTTTAAGTTGACCAATCATGCCTCTGCCATTCAGCTGAGGGCACTGAACTTGCCGTTTGACCAGCTACGAAAACAACCTACCTAGACCACCAGCCATCTGGCGCCAGACAGTCGCACCCGGCAGGGCACAGTCCACCAGTATTCTCAGAATCAAGAGGACAATGCGGTCAGTCGGTGCCAGGAATCTTCGTTCCGGACGCGCCGGAACGGTAAACATATAAACTGCGGCGACACTCAGACGTCTCGCAGATCGTTTCTCCCTGCATACAATAGGTGAAACTCGACCGACGCCAGTCGTTCCGCCAGGCGCTTAGACCTATTGTATGAACCCCACAGAATTCAGGGAAGTGCAGCCCCCAACCGGAAATGCCGCGTGCCGCGTCCACCGATGCTTGCCTCGCACCAACCACCCAGGGAAGTAAGCCAACATGTATAGGAATCAAGTGAAAAGTATTTTTTGAGTTCTCAGTACAAATACTCTCATTACTATAACCATATTCGGTCTGTTACTGCCGTGCAATGACATAGAACATTTATAAGATTGATGAAAATGAGAAGAGACATGCAAAAGAGGGCATGGAACCTCTCAATTTCATACCATAAAACACCGATGTTCGAAACAGAATATTACATTGCTGCGCTAACACTCGTTGTTCTTTGGCAAAAGAAGATATTCCAGTGTGTAGTTGTTTTGGCGTAACCACAAGCGCCGGAACAAAGGAGAAGAATGGAAGACCAGAGAAGGCGGTGAAACGACGTCGGCCAATGGTGTGCTGATTAGGACCGCACCACGACAGGAGCGCCCCCTAGCCGAAGGGAATGTAAGCGCCTCTCGCCTCAGCCGGACATTAGTGGAAAGTATTTGTGGAGTATTGGCACGGCCTAGCTGTGTGACTGACTTGCCTGAACAGTACATATATCACAGGTCACTGATATATATTGCCTGTCGCACATCGCTTGCGACACTTGTTCTAAATCTAAAGTATTGTCAATCTGCTTTAGTGAAATAAAACTACTGATGTTATTTGCTTGAACTGGTATATAGCATTCCGAGAATGCAGCATCCCTTAGGCACCCTATACGTAGACGACTGGGCAAGACCTCACCAAATTCATGCGCTGGAAATGTTTTAGTGACAAACTGAAAGACTTTTTATAATTTGTGCATAATTACTTAGCTAGCTAGGAAACATACTCCCACTTGTTAACTGATGTTTCGTGTGTGATGTTGGTGTACTGAATGTACATTGAATGTACAAATGGACAGATGAGCTGTATCGGCCTTATGATTTCTATATACCAATAAAAATACAAGTATATTTGATTTTACTGGTCGACAGTGGATTATAACGGAAGTCACACTACTTATTCTCAGAAATTTTCATGTGGCGTTGATGATCTAGACAGCTACTACTGCCAGAATCAACATAATGTGAATGTTCTCCTGGTTGGATTCAACATATCAAATTTGTCAGCATACAGTCATTCGTTGACACACAACAAATTCCTTCATTCATCTTAATCTTTTTCCGTTACTCTCAGGTGTTTCAATCCAAAGTCAGTGAAGAATGATAGCAGGAAGAATGTCGAAAAAATGCAAATCACTCCAGTATTAGGCCTGTCAATAATAATGTGATACAAAGAGCGCTCTTTTCCTCTTAGTGCAAATTCTTCCTTCTTCTTTGTCATTTACTCACCTTAATTATACTAATGCAGACTGGTTGTTCGATATGTACTTCTCTGTGAGATAAAGTGACTGTTTTCTTTGTGGTTTCCAGTCAGCTAGTATACACCGACGTGAGGCAGGCCTCGACAGTACCTTAGAGCTAAACATCTTGCCCTAAAAACTTATATTGAAACTTCTTTTGACAAGCAGTCAATGACGGACGCTGTGTGGGGAAGTAGTGCGACGCACAAATCATTGACAGTTATCTGATCTCCAGACAGAACTGTTTTATCTTATCTTCTCTGAAAGTAATGACCAGTAAATCTGGTTAGCGAGATTGTTACACAGACAAAATTCATTTCAGTGGTAGTGAAAGATAAATGTTGTTGTTGTTGTTGTGGTCTTCAGTCTTGAGACTGGTTTGATGCAGCTCTGCATGCTACTCTATCCTGTGCAAGCTTTTTCATCTCCCAGTACCTACTGCAACCTACATCCTTCTGAATCTGCTTAGTGTATTCATCTCTTGGTCTCCCTCTACGATTTTTACCCTCCACGCTGCCCTCCAATACTAAATTGGTGATCCCTTGATGCCTCAGAACATGTCCTACCAACCGATCCCTTCTTCTGGTCAAGTTGTGCCACAAACTTCTCTTCTCCCCAATCCTATTCAATACTTCCTCATTAGTTTTGTGATCTACCCATCTAATCTTCAGCATTCTTCTGTAGCACCACATTTCGAAAGCTTCTATTCTCTTCTTGTCCAAACTATTTATCGTCCATATTTCACTTCCATACATGGCTACACTCCATACAAATAGTTACAGAAATGAATTACTGACACTTAAATCTGTACTCGATGTTAACAAATTTCTCTTCTTCAGAAACGCTTTCCTTGCCATTGCCAGTCTACATTTTATATCCTCTCTACTTCGACCAACATCAGTTTTTTGCTCCCCAAATAGCAAAACTCCTTTACTACTTTAAGTGTCTCATTTCCTAATCTAATTCCCTCAGCATCACCCGACTTAATTGGACTACATTCCATTATCCTTGTTTTGCTTTTGTTGATGTTCATCTTATATCCTCCTTTCAAGACACTGTCCATTCCATTCAACTGCTCTTCCAAGTCCTTTGCTGTCTCTGACAGAATTACAATGTCATCGGCGAACCTCAAAGTTTTTATTTCTTCTCCATGAATTTTAATACCTACTCCGAATTTTTCTTGTGTTTCCTTTACTGCTTGCTCAATATACAAATTGAACAACATCGGGGAGAGGCTACAACCCCGTCTTACTCCCTTCCCAACCACTGCTTCCCTTTCATGTCCCTCGACTCTTATAACTGCCATCTGGTTTCTGTACAAATTGTAAATAGCCTTTCGCTCCCTGTATTTTACCCCTGCCACCTTTAGAATTCTGAAGAGAGTATTCCAGTCAACATTGTCAAAAGCTTTCTCTCAGTCTACAAATGCTAGAAACGTAGGTTTGCCTTTCCTTAATCTTTCTTCTAAGATAAGTCGTAAGGTCAGTATTGCCACACGTGTTCCAGTGTTTCTACGGAATCCAAACTGATCTTCCCCGAGGTTGGCTTCTACTAGTTTTTCCAATCGTCTGTAAAGAATTCGTGTTAGTATTTTGCAGCTGTGACTTATTAAACTGATAGTTCGGTAATTTTCACATCTGTCAACACTTGCTTTCTTTGGGATTGGAATTATTATATTCTTCTTGAAGTCTGAGGGTATTTCGCCTGTCTCATATATTTTGCTCACCAGATGGTAGAGTTTTGTCATGACTGGCTCTCCCAAGGCCGTCAGTAGTTCCAATGGAATGTTGTCTACTCCTGGGGCCTTGTTTCGACTCAGGTCTTTCAGTGCTCTGTCAAACTCTTCACGCAGTATCATATCTCCCATTTCATCTTCATCTACATCCTCTTCCATTTCCATAATATTGTCCTCAAGTACATCGCCCTTGTATAGACCCTCTATATACTCCTTCCACCCTTCTGCTTTCCCTTCTTTGCTTAGAACTGGGTTTCCATCTGAGCTCTTGATATTCATAGAAGTCGTTCTCTTATCTCGAAAGGTCTCTTTAATTTTCCTGTAGGCAGTATCTATCTTACCCCTAGTGAGATAGGCCTCTACATCCTTACATTTGTCCTCTAGCCATCCCTGCTTAGCCATTTTGCACTTCCTGTCGATCTCATTTTTGAGACGTTTGTATTCCTTTTTGCCTCCTTCATTTACTGCATTTTTATATTTTCTCCTTTCATCAATTAAATTCAATATTTCTTCTGTTACCCAAGGATTTCTACTAGCCCTCGTCTTTTTACCTACTTGATCCTCTGCTGCCTTCGCTACTTCATCCCTCACAGCTACCCATTCTTCTTCTACTGTATTTCTTTACCCCATTCCTGTCAATTGTTCCCTTATGCTCTCCCTGAAACGCTGTACAACCTCTGGTTCTTTCAGTTTATCCAGGTCCCATCTCCTTAAATTCCCACCTTTTTGGAGTTTCTTCAGTTTTAATCTACAGGTCATAACCAATAGATTGTGGTCAGAGTCCACATATGCCCCTGGAAATGACTTACAATTTAAAACCTGGTTCCTAAATATCTGTCATACCATTGTATAATCTATCTGATACCTTTTAGTATCTCCAGGGTTCTTCCATGTATACAACCTTCTTTCATGATTCTTAAACCAAGTGTTAGCTATGATTATGTTGTGCTCTGTGCAAAATTCTACCAGGCGGCTTCCTCTTTCATTTCTTAGGCCCAATCCATATTCACCTACTATGTTTCCTTCTCTCCCTTTTCCTACACTCGAATTCCTGTCACCCATGACTATTAAATTTTCGTCTCCCTTCACTATCTGAATAATTTCTTTTATTTCATCATACATTTCTTCAATTTCTTCGTCATCTGCAGAGCTAGTTGGCATATAAACTTGTACTACTGTAGTAGGTGTGGGCTTCGTATCTATCTTGGCCACAATAATGCGTTCACTATGCTGTTTGTAGTAGCTTACCCGCATTCCTGTTTTCCTATTCATTATTAAACCTACACCTGCATTACCCCTATTTGATTTTGTGTTTGCCTTTTCTTAATCTAGCTTCTAAGAAAAGTCGTAGGGTCAGTATTGCCTCACGTGATCACATATTTCTACGGAATCCAAACTGATCTTCCCTGAGGTCGGCTCCTACCAGTTTTTCCATTCGTCTGTAAAGAATTCGCGTTAGTATTTTGCAACCGTGACTTATTAAACTGATAGTTCGGTAATTTTCACATCTGTCAACCCCTGCTTTCTTTGGGATTGGAATTATTATATTCTTCTTGGAGTCTGAGGGTATTTCGCCTGTCTGATATATTTTGCTCACCAGATGATAGAGTTTTGTCAGAACTGGCTCTCGCAAGGCTGTCAGTAGTTCTAATGGAATGCTGTCTACTCCCAGGGCCTTGTTTCGACTCAGGTCTTTCAGTGCCCAGACTAACGTTTATTATTTGATTTGGAGAGAGGACCAAACAGTGAGGTCATCGGTCCCTAGCGGATTAAGGAAGGAAATTGGCCGTGCCTTTCCAAAGGAACCATCCCTGCGTTTACCTGAAGCGATTTAGGGAAACCGCAGAAAACCAAAATCAGGATGGCTGGACGCAGGTTCGAACCGTCGTCGTACCGAAACAGAATGGGGTGGCCGTTAGATGTGCAGTCGCCACGGTACGTGTGGAAGGAGTGGTAGTGGTGGGGGTTATGGGCAGACGCTGCAGGGGAAATGCCGAGGCTGTTCAAACCGAAGCCTACGCCAACATTTTTTGTAAATATTAAGTGGAGCTCGTCCACGCCCACACAAAAAGACCTCTGTCACCTCTGCTTTTGTTAATATCTGAAAAGAATTCCACTCAAAATGCAACAAATCCAGCGATTTAATTTTGTCTGGCCTGTTAACAATCTGTAACTTTCAGAAAAGCGACATTACTGACATCATCGTAATCATCATCATCATCATCATCATCATCAGTATTATGCCAAAAGGCTGGTTTTCACATGGTAGTTCTCCAAGCTGTCTCGCCTTCTGCCATCCTCTTCAGGTCTGCATAGTTTCCTCTTCCCTTTATGTCGTTTATCATCTTGTATCTCCTTCTTCCTCTCAGTCTTCTCCCACAAACCAATCCTTCCAAAGCATCTACTAGCAAGCACTCCCTTCTCAATGAATGCCCCAACCAGTTCTTTTTCCTTTCTCTTACAACCTTCAGCAGACATCTTCTCTCACCAACCCTTTCCAATACTCTTTCATTACTCACTCTTTCCATCCAGCTTATTCTCTCCATTCCCCTCCACATCCACATCTCAAATGCTTCTAACCTTTTTTCATCCTCTCGTCTCAGTGTCCATGTTTCTGCCCCATGTAGTGCCACACTCCAGACAAAACGCCTTCTCCTTAGTCCTTTATCTAATTTGCCACATAAGAGTCTCCTCTTTCTGTTGAATGCCTCCTTCGCTACGGCAATTCGAGTTTTCACCTCCTGGTGACATCTCAAGTCTTCAGTTATTGTGTTTCCGAGATATTTAAATTCACTTACTGGCTAATGGTAGATTGTCCTATTTTAATATTGGACAGTCTGCGTCTTGTACTGATGACCATACTCTTTGTTTTTGCTGTGTTTATTTGCATCCAATATTCCACACAAGCTTCATTCAGATCTTTCAGCATGTTATTCACTGTCCGCTCACTTTCTGCCACTAATACCATGTCATCAGCAAATCTTATATATTCTATTCTCTTTCCACCAATACATATTCCTCTTTCCCATCTAAACTTTTCGCAATAATCTCTTCAAGGTATACATTAAACAAGAGTGGGGAAAGGCAACAACCTTGTCTAACACCTCGTCCAATGCTGCTTCCTTCTGACATTTCATTTCCAATCCTTATCCTTACTTTCTGGTGTAAATATAGATTCTGTATCAGTCGTCTCTCTTCCCAATAAACCCTTTCCTCTTCAAGATATCCATCAGCTTGTTCCACTGAACTCTGTGAAAAGCCTTTTCTAAATCTATAAACACAGCAAAGGTTACTCTACCCTTTTCCATATATCTTTCCCCTCTAATTCTTAGCAGGCCAATAGCGTCTCTTGTTCCGTTTCCTCTTCTAAATCCGAACTGCTCCTCTGCAATCCCTCTATCCAGCTTCCCCCTCATTAGTGACAAGTTTCCAGTAAAAGTTACACATTCCTCTTGTTGCCACGTTAAAATTTGCTTCTTTTGCTACAACACAGCAAAGTTTGCACAGTGTCGCCTCACTAACATGTTGTGCAGACGCAACTGCGAGAGAATTCTGAAACAGTAGTTTGTTAAGTAAGGGACTGAGAAAAAGCAAGATCAGTTGCTTATGAAAAGGCATATTCTTGGCGCAAAAATAAATGTGCCACGTCTTCACTTGCGAAGTTCCAAAACTCAGAGCATTTCTTGTTTCCCCACCTATGATGGCTCTTAAAACTTACATTCTTTTCTCGAAAAAGTTTAATTGTACAATAATGAAAAAAATGGTTCAAATGGCTCTGAGCACTATGCGACTTAACTTCTGAGGTCATCACTCGCCTAGAACTTAGAACTACTTAAACCTAACTAACCTAAGGACATCACACACATCCATGCCCGAGGCAGGATTCGAACCTGCGACCGTAGCGGTCGCTCGGCTCCAGACTGTAGCGCCTAGAACCGCACTGCCACTCCGGCCGGCTGCAATAATGAAGTTTTGCATAATAACCATATGGAAAAATACTCTCGTCTTTGTATTCTATCGTTTCACGAAATCACATTTCGATATCTCAAACCATTTATTGAACGTGAGGAATGTTGTGGCTATTTCGCTCTGGCTTTATTGCTGGCACTCGCGAGCGCAAATGAGTGCATTACGTCATATCAATTTTCTCGAGACTGGTGACCAGCGAAGTCTCCACCCAAGTCTAACGAAAAATTCAACATGTCAGCTAAGTTTCATACACAGCAACATATGTAATATGCACTAAAAGCAAAATCATAGCAACCCCTATTTTTCATTGCAAACATTTCGAATTTCACGCTGCGTCTTACTTTCACGTACCTAAATATCACATTAACTATGACCAGTAACGAAAGAGGGGCACATCATCGTGAAGCTGACATAAAAAGCTTCAAGTAAGACAAAAATGAACTTTTTTTTCAGAATAGGTTCTGTAAAATCGTTTGAGAAAGATTACAAGGCGTGCGCCGCGATTCTGTGATCGCCCTTTCGCCGGAAGGGGGCAAACACTGTCGGCCTACTCTTCTGACCTGACGAATGAACTCGCCCAGGGCTTTGTACGTAAACTGTTCACTGCGCATCGGCCACCGTATCACGCGCGACTCTGTCTACACTGACGGAAAAAAATCGCAACAACAAGAAGGAGCTGTACGAAATAAACAAACTTTGCTAGGCGCGTTTCTACATCTGAAAGATGACATCTGTTCCAGTTCCGCTCCAGGCGCGTAGGAGTGGCACTAATAGCACCACTGCGACGATACAAATCAGGTCTGACTTGTGTACACTCTGTAACGACCGTGAGCGCTAATCACCGTTGAGATTGGACGTGGTGAGTCGATGTTAGTTAACAATGCCCGTAACGTGACAACGACGCCATTATCAACACCTCATCGAGTTTGGGCGAGATAGTGTAATACGGCTACAAGAAGCTTGACATTTATTCTGCGATTCTGCTGGAATGTAGCTACTGTACATGACTGCTGACAGAGATAATCACGAGAATATACGGGCGCATGAACACCGGACTCGGGACGGCAACGTGGCACTACCGAGAGGGAAGACCATCGTGTTCAGCGAGTGGTTCTGGTGCGTTGCACTGCAGTTGAAGCAGGTGCCACCAGAGTGAGACAACGAACTGTTACAAATTGGTTATTTAAAGGACAGCTCCGGCCAAGACAATCTTTAACGTGCATTCCAGCGATCCCAAACTACCGCCGTGTTGTGTACAAAGTTCCGCGTAGTCAGCGCGTACACAACTTTCCCACTAGAGCGCGCCCCGCTAAGCACAACAGCGCAGGCGCAGCGCTCGTCCGTCTCCGCACTACGAGATGGCGCTGTCTTAGAGACGGACCAAATTCTGCTTCCGCCGATCCGCGTATTAACATGTAACGCAGCCAATGAGATTGCTGCTAACGTAGAACCTTTTCTCCTCGCGGATCACACTCGCGCAGTGATACCTGAACGCTCGAGGTATTATAACGAGTGTACAGACCTCCGATTAGTCAGTCTGCATCAGTCTATAGTCAAGTTTCAGTCTGCGCCTAATAAGATTATCATATTCCTGTACATAGCCATAGATAAATGTATGGGCACAAAACTAATCTTTATATACTGTATAATTCACTTAATCCAAGTACCATTCATCTACTATTGTGTTATCCTATTCGAGTACGACTATTTTGTATTTTGTTACATACAATCTTATAAGACAAATTCAAAAAACATCCTTAAAAGAACGCTTGTTGCTTTGGGGTGTTGCTAATGGTACAGCATTAAAATCAGACGGTCGTGCCCAGCCCCATAGCTGACGCAAGTCACAGCAGTGAAGTAGTGTGTTTATGCCAGTAAGTGGTATTGCATCAATGTAGTAAGGTGGACCATTGTGGATATGTGACCGAGTAGCAGAAAGGGGGAACCATGGGAAAAGTTAACATAAACATACACGATTCACACACGAAAAGGGAGATAAAAAGAAATTTGCCCATCCCAGTAAGTCAGACGCCCAAAGGTTCATCCCTTTCGCTATGATTGAGTTATTGTGAACAAGAAGAAATTTATCAGCATCGTCTTGCACTTCAAACTAAGCCACGCTGGCGTGAAACACCGGAAAATGCCGCGAATATTCATGAACGAACCAAAATTATTAAGAGATGTGAAAATTTCGAGAACACAAATATAAATCTTATAGACACAAATAGCAAACGAATATCACACAAAATTAAGAATAAAACTTATTCAAGACAGTACTGAAATTACACACGGTGAAATTACCACCACGGGGCATGAAAAAAGCTACACAATCTTAAAACTGAAACGCAATAAAAAGTAAAAGAAATAAAAGACATACACACGAGAAAAAGTTCACAAATACATTCCAATTAAAAGAAAAGTCAGATAATTGAATTTTATGTAACGAACTTCCTATAGCACGTGTTCTGGCAATACGCAGCAAGGATCGAAAAAATTTGCTAAATACAGAAATTATACTCGTGACGACACTTTGAAAAATATAAGAATTCGATTTCAGAACTTGAAGATGAACTAGCGGATCAAACGTGTACATCAGTTACAATAGATACACACTATCACGCAATGAGATGCTGACGAGCGCCAAGTCGCCCTCAAGAGTACCGTCTTCACTCACCAAAGGTCCTGTCCCGAGTGCCGAGAACACGCTCTCCCTGCAACGAATCACCAACAGATAGCCGGAAGACACCAAAGCTGTCCTTTCAGCCCCCGACCTAACGACTGTCGAATGACTACCGAAAGGGTACAAATCTCTTTGCCTTGATTGAGAAAGCTACGTCGGTTACACGGTTGCTGCCACAGCAGACAGCGAGATGCTGCACTGCTACCATAATCCGACAAATTCAATGTACACACTCATTCATACAGGTGATAAAGAGAGAAAGGTAGTTTGCGAGCACAAATTGTGGGTAATGCACATAAGGATTATAAGCTTACTTTACAAATTGATACTTTAATGTAACTGTACACCACTTAATGGGGACAAATAAAAAGTACAAAAGTAAATTACAAATAACTGAGCGTGGCAGCACAAAAGAAAAGTCAAATATTATGAAACGAATCCAAGACAGACGTGTCATAGTAAGAGGGCGAACAAGCGTAAGTGCACAATTGGTTATACACTAGGTGATCAAAAGTATCCGGACATCCCCAAAACCATTCGTTTTTCATATTAGGTGCATTGTGCTACCACCTACTGCCAAGTACTCCGTATCAGATACCTCAGTAGTCATTAGACATCGTGAGAGAGCAGAATGGGGTGCTCCATGGAACTCACGAACTTCGAACGTGGTCAGGTGATTGGGTGTAACTTGTGTCATACTCCTGTCCGCAAGATTTCCGCGCTCCTAAACATCCCTAGGTCCACTGTTTCCGATGTGATAGTGAAGTGGAAACGTGAAGGGACACATACAGCACAAAAGCCTATAGGCCGACCACGTCTGTTGACTGACAGAGACCGCCGATAGTTGAAGAGGGTAGTAATGTGTAATAGGCAGACATCTATCCAGACCATCACACAGGAATTCTAGACTGCATCAGGATCCACTTCAAGTAGTATGACAGTTAGACGGGAGGTGAGAAAACTTGGATTTTATGGTCTAGCGGCTGCTCATAAGCCACACATCACGCCGGTAAATGCCAAACGACGCCTCGCTTGATGTAAGGAGCGTAAACATTAGACGATTGAACAGTGGAAAAACGTTGTGTGGAGTGACGAACCACGGTACACAATGTGGTGATTCGATGGCAGGGTGCGCGTATGGCGAATGCCCGGTGAACGTCATCTGCTAGCGTGTTTAGTGCCAACAATAAAATTCGGAGGCGGTGGTGTTATGGTGTGGTTGTGTTTCTCATGGAGGGGGCTTGCACCACTTGTCGTTTTGCGTGGCACTATCACAACACAGGCATACACTGATGTTTCAAGTACCTTCTTCCTTCCCACTGTTGAAGAGCAGTTGGGGGATAGCGATTGCATCTTTCAATACGATCGAGCACCTGTTCATAATGCACCGCCTGTGACGGAGTGATTACACAATAACATCCCTGTAATGGACTGGCCTGCACAGAGTCCTGACCTGAATTCTATAGTTATTTTGGGATGTTTTGGAACGCCGACTTCGTGCCGGGCCTCACCGACCGACATCGATACCTCTCGTCAGTGCAGCGCTCCGTGAAGAATGGGCTGCCATTCCCCAAGAAACTTTCCAGCACCAGATTCAACGTATGCCTGCGAGAGTGGAAGCTGTCATCAAGACTAGGGGTGGGCCAACACCATATTGAATTCCAGTATTACCGTTGGAGGGTGCCACAAACTTGTAAGTCAGTTTCAGACAGGTTTCCGGATACTTTTGATCACGTAGTGCATTTATTGTTAGTGGGACAGTTTAAAGGAACTTGTAATCTTAATTAAGTCTGAGTGTAAGAGAATTTTATTTGCTCCCATTATTGGACAAGAAACATAAGTACTTAACACAGTGGGAGACATACTATATGGAAGACTGTATGGTGAAAGCGAAAAAAAAGTTATCCTCTACTCCTCAGCTTGTGAATTCAATACACAAATTATGATTAAACGGGTAACTCAAGTTGTGCATGTCAGAACAAGTAAGTAGCGAGCTGCTGAGAGTGCTGAAATTTATTTCCAGAAAATCTTCAAAACATGAGCCCATCAGCACTAGACTACCGCTGGCAGATGAGTGACCACGATACTTAATTCTCTGACCTCAGCTATCTACTTTAAATAACCTCTAAGTGGAGACAACAACTCAGTGCTATTGCCAGTGTGATGGACGAGAATATTGCTTATTTCATGAATAAACAGGGGAATGCGGCAGAAACTACCAACTCTTGGTATACATAATGCACCTTAACAAACTCGAGGCTGGCACTGGGCCATAGCACTGTCTCCTTGGTTCGCAAGCTTCTGCATGCCAAGAACGATCTTGGGGCAACTCACTTCTATTAACATTAAAACGGAAGACACTTCCTAACGTTCTGTAAAATTATATTCATATGGTCACAAACCGGCTTTCGGTTTCACAGACCAACTTCAGGTGACAACTGCATGTCGCAACCACAGATAAATACGTTGTGTGAAATGTACTAATTACGCAGATGTTATTTGTGCCGAAGATACAAAAATGACAGAGTGTTTACGTAGGAAAACGTTACATAAGTAATTGCATTACCTAAAAAAAAGAGATTAAACCATATTCACGTGGAGTTACGCTTAACAACTGATGAGAAACAAGGTGAATTTACAATCTGAATCTAGCATCTGTAACGAAAACTTAATTTAACGAAACTGAAAGTGGAAATTGAGTCTGATCATTTGGACTGGCATTCCGTGCCCCATGTTGGTTGACTTCCAGTGTTTGCAGGAGAGTCACCATCCTGCTTTTCTTGACAGAATGTTAAACTTCACCTTGTATATTATATGAACAGGTTTCTGCTAAAAGTAAATCTGCACATATGGAATTTTTCTTCGGTAAACGCCACCTTCTCCCATGTTCATGTAGCTTAACTGGCACAGCTCTGCCTGACTGACCAATGTACACTGTTTTGCGCTGCTTGCAGATATTGTTATATACACTACTCTGTGCCAAGGGTCGCAGTTTCTCTTTACTATTGAATAAATATTTATATAATGTTGGTATGGAGTGTAGTTGCAAGACTAACTTTCTTGCAAGATTGTCTGAAATGTTGCCGATAAATAGAAATTGCGCCAGGCTTTGCAATTACTGAGTGACTGCTGTTGGACAGCGTACAAAAGTGGTGTAATTGTACATGTGGTATATTATCAGTCTGGTCAGCCATTCATGGAAGCGATTTGTTTTATGGCTTGTAATTCTGTTTTAAAGGCTGATTCAGATAATAGAACAAATATGAGGCGATGCACCACTGAATGGAAAGCTGCGTGTTTGTGGTAGTGTGAATGCTGAAATCTTCCGGGATTACCGCATCAGTAGCGATGTTTTTTCTTTCAATGCTAATTACGTGTTTTCTTGTACTGATACCTACCTAAAGGTACGATAAATTTATGGAAGAGCCTCCAGTTTCATTGTAAACTGAATTTCCTTATGCTGAGAGTTTAAATGCTCTGGTAATGTATCTAATTGTTCACTGATACCGTTCCACACACACAGCACATAATCGAAGTATCTGAACCAGTACTTGATTTTTCAGTTCAGTACTTCTTTCTGTCAGAAAATCTGTTCGAAACTGTCCACGAGAATTTCAGCCAGTGTAGGACTAAGAGGTGAAACCATAACTAGGCTACCGAGCGAGGTGGCGCAGTGGTTAGACACTGGACTCGCATCCGAGAGGACGACGGTTCAATCCTGCGTCCGGCCATCCTGATTTAGGTTTTCCGTGATTTCCCTAAATCACTCCAGGGAATTGGGTCCTCTGAAAGGGCACGGCCGTCTTCCTTCCCCATCCTTCCCTAATTCGATGAGACCGATGACCTCGCTGTCTGGTCTCCTTCCCCAACAACCCAACTAGGGTAACAGACGACTATCATACTTGTTCTAATACTGGAAGTGATACTGTTTTACGCACATTTGAAAAGCATCGATTATGCCATGTAATTAGGCTACGTGAAGATGAGAGAAGCTAGGGATTAAGGAACAGAAGTTCGTCCTTTGCTGATCATCTCACATGATGTAGAATATATAGTTCTACGTTCTGTCAGGAAAAGCAGGAAGGTGACCCCAACCGCAAATACTGAAAATCAACAAACACTTGACACCGAAGGCCAACCTTGTATTGAATGATCAGACTCAGTTTCCATTTTAACCTTTGTTAAATTAAGTTTTCGTTGCAAATACTAGACTGAAACTGTAAATTCGTCTCTTTTCTCATCAATTGTTAAACATATCTCCGCATAAAAGCGATGTTTATCCCCTTTTTAGTTAATTTAATTGTTTTTAACTGACAAAATAGTAGTGTTCTCTAATGTAAACACTCTGTCATTCTTGCATGTCCTGTAGAGATAACTTCCGTGCATGTTGCATATCATGTTTATCTGCGTTTACGACATTAAGTTGTCACTTCGAGAGGGCCTGAGAAGGCGAAAGCCAGTTCGTGACCAAATAAATATAATTTTGCGGTATATTAGGAAGTGTTTTCCTTTTTAATATTAGTGTCATGTTCTGCCAAGCACAAACAAAAAATTCAACCAATTCTATTAGTTGATCTACATGTTGGTGTGAAAGCAACCACGTATCTCATGCTGGCTGGGCAGTGTGATGGCGTCTCGATCTTTGATGTGCTTCCAGAAAAGTAAAAAAAAAATGTAGTACTAAACTATTCTCTGGGGATGGAAATGGCGGCATAGCATCCTTTGTCCACAGCTACTCCAGGTGCCGGTTCAGGCCACAGACCCACTTCCACGAAAACTATCCATTTCCGTGGGAAGCTTTTTTTTTTTTTTTTTTCACTAGCTGCTTATATTTTATGACCCACCGTCTAATTTCTTATGGTGGGTCGTATATTGCCACTTAGCCGCTGTGACTGGGTCCGGGGTCCGCAGTGACTGAAAGTAACGCCACGCCGGCTCCCGTCCCCACTCACACCGTTGCCCGTGTCCCGCCACGTGGAGGCGGGCTCTGTTTAGATCCATTTGATATCTGTTTTTTTTGTGCAGCATTAGAAAAACTTATAACTAATACAAAATCAAGTAAGATATTAATAAACAAAACGAAATTATATATTTAGAAAGAAGGAAGGAAGAGAACTGAATAGAGAAGTTATAGGTATAATATGGCCCGTCACCTGGTTGTGGGCGGCGGCCCGGGTCTTGGAATGACCCTCAAGACGCTGGCCGTTGCTCACCATGCTTTTAACATCTACCATCCTAAAAACTACGTTAACTATAAGAGATTAGGGTACGTTAAAGCTAGAAACTAAGACTAAGACCTCCATGTCCAGCCTGCTAAACTATTTACGATATACAATAGAGAGGTAACTGATTTTGTGCTTGGCTCAAAGTTGCTAATGAAAGGGTACTCGTGGTAAAAGTAATAAGGTAATGACGCTAACGGTTTGTGTTGAGCCTGCAAGGCTCCTAGTAGAGTACATCAGGCGCAAGCACCTCCCGGCCCCGCCGACAACACGACCTGAACGGTGGTTTTCCCCGATCTACCATAGGTATCCGTCGGGTTGGGCTCAAAAGAGAGGAACCACAATTAAGATCCTTCCATCCAGGACGTGCGCCGCCTCTTACCAGGGGGGCGTAGGTCCCTTGAAGAGGTGTCCAACTTTAAGCTTCAGATGAGAAGTTCTTAGTATAGTGGAGGTTGAGGTATAGGCTGTGTAGGTTGGTTGTACAAACAGTTCACACTGAGCCAGTGAGACTTACAATGATACGTGGTGTGGCAGTTAGCACCTTCCGGCCCCGCCAGCAACACAGCCTGAGCGGTGGTTTTCCCCGATCTACCATAGGTATCCGTCGGGTTGGGCTCAAAAGAGAGGGACCACAATTAAGATCCTTCCATACAGACTGTGCGCTGCCTCTGGGAAGTATCACATATCCTAATGAGAATCTCTGACTGCCTTCGGCCGATAACAGGACCTTGATACCACAGTTGGAATGCAGCTTCCTCTTACGCCCACATGTCCAGTACTTTGTATAAAAGAAACACAAAATCACAGTAAAACATGTGAAACAATATCGCTTACAGATATTTGGCAGTAATATCACTATATACAGCGTGTTAGCCTCCGCAGACGAAAACGTAAATGTACCGGAGGACGATGAATTGAAGAATGAAATTACAATGAAATCCAGACCATTAGCTGCTTACAGGCCTTGATAAATATCAATGGGGACAGTTGAAAATAAATGCTACGACCGGGAATCGAAACTGGGATCTCCTGCTTGTATAACAGACGCTCTAACCGACTGAGCCATTTTTTTTCTTTTGAGTAACACTAGCCACTTTTTTTACGCTAGCCCTTATTTTTTTATGGCAAAGCAAATAAAAATCTCTGGTGTTCTAAAATAAATGGCGGTCTTCTTCATAAAATAAAAAAAATATTTCTTCAAAATGTAAATAAGTATACCTTTTCAATATCTTTTTTTTTTTTCAAATCATGTTCCATACCAATTTATTTTGATGTTTACTTTTTTAATATTTGTTGAGCTCACATAGGACGCCCTCCAGGCGAAAAGTAATGATGTGTAATTACCATCGATAACAAGCAAAACATAACGGGAATTAAAGAAATTAAAGAAAACACCCTCCTGGCAGAACAAACAAAATGGTATCCAAGTCCCGCCATTTTGTGGGTAGACGCACACTGAATCCCAAGGCAGTCAGGTATGTTCCAGGCACGTCTTCACGAAGAACATTACATTTTTCCGGTACATTGGACCGAGTCTTGGTATTATATTGAAATCAACTTCTCATACCTGGGACACCCCAGCTGTAGGGGGGATCGAAGAAGGAACCTCCCAAAAAGTTGGCATAGTAATGACGGTATCCCGGATGGTGCACGAGAAAAGTAAAGCGATCTTGCAGGAACGTCCAAATGTCAAAAACACTCTTTAACCTTCATGGAACAAATAAGAGAACGAGAGGCCTTTTATCCAGATCACAGCATTGGTCTTCGTACGTGGGAAATATGTTTCATCTGGGAACAGAAAAGATTGCGGTGTAGTGGCATGGGGAACTGTACGTAGAAGAAAGGCAAGCATCTTCTAAATCAGCTGCCACACCCCTGCAGAGGATTCGCACATCACATAAAAGGATGACAGCCAAAACAGTTGCAGGATAAAAAATTTTTATTAAAAATTCTTGACCAAGGTTTCGGTACATATAAATATACCTTCATCTTTGACCCTGCGCCCATGACACATGTTGTACAAATGGAGATGATATCTTAATTACTGACGACGCCTTTGGCATGATTGTTTTATTATTCTCCATTGCATGATGGCTCTGAGCACTATGGGACTCAACTGCTGTGGTCATCAGTCCCCTAGAACTTAGAACTACTTAAACCTAACTAACCTAAGGACATCACACACATCCATGCCCGAGGCAGGATTCGAACCTGCGACCGTAGCAGTCGCACGGTTCCGGACTGCGCGCCTAGAACCGCGAGACCACCGCGGCCGGCCATTGCATGATGTAATTTTAGAAGTTTTACTTCTGATGAAGGTATATTTATATGTACCGAAACCTTGGTCAAGAATTTTTAATAAAAAAATTTTATCCTGCAACTGTTTTGGCTGTCATCCTTTTATGTGAAGAATTTTAACAGTTGCTGCTGCAGCCATGTTTAAAATCTTGAGATTCACACATCAGTCGATGTTCGTCCGAATCAGGCGTGTGACAATGAGGACACAGCGGCGAATCTGTCATTTTTATGGCATGCAGGCGAAGTTGTGTCATGTATTTTCCATTAACGACCAGATACCAGGTCGCACGAGTGGTCGTGTCGAGGAGGACGTGGTGCACAGAACGCCAAACCACGGGCCAAGTAGGATATCGGCTTTCCACAGCATTCCGAGTATGATTTCCCATCATTAGGCGATAAACATCACGTGCCGTAGGGTCCCGGTACTAGGCCAGTCGGCATGGACATAGCTGTATTCGATGAAAAAGGTCCTGACATGTGAGAGAGGAAGAAATATGGGTTACTGCAAAGGGTGCCACTCGAGGGGGAGGGAACAGTTCGTCAATCAGGTTTCCCGATAATTCGGTTCGGCGGCGGGTCCACGATTTAACCATCGTCATAAGGGGCAGTTGCTCTCGCTTGGACGTTGACAAGGCCGAGGCCGCCATCTCGAGGAGGAAGTGTCGTAGCGGACTTTGAAGATAAGACCCCTTTGGCATCGGGAAAATCTGTGCTAAATGGGGCAGTCGCTGGACTAGATGAGTGTTAGCAAAATGCACCCTTTGTAACATCTCCAATGCTCTCAGGAGGTTGACCCCAAAGTTCGTGCAGCTAGCTTGAAGCAGGCGTTTATAGTTAAATGAGAACATGCGCTGTATATCACGCATGAAGATGATACCCAAACATTTGAGCTTGTCCACTAATAGCAATGGAGCCGCACTCTCTGCTAGAAGACCTCTACCGACGGACACTGCACTAGATTTCGTCAGCTTCACACGGCCGCCCGCAGCAGTTCCGTACTGCTTGATCCATGCCAGTGCCTCTCTCACTTCATCCTCCGATAGAACCAATAACACCACGTCATCTGCATAGGCACGGCAGATGAAAGCATGCTCCCTCATCCCTGTCTGCCAGCTCCACAAACTGTAACAGTGGCTGAAGGGCGATAGCGAGAAGTATCATCGACAGCATACATCCTTTATGGTCCGACTGCATGACATTAATAGGACCTGCCACACGGCCACTGACTAGTACTCGCGATGTGGCACCTCGGAGGAGCCGCAAGACGATGTGTATAAACGTGTGGGGAAAGGCCATCCATTGGAGTACGTTTCCTAGAAAGTCATGACTCACTCAATCAAAGGCGTGGTCGAAGTCCACTGTGACTAAGGCACCGCGACTGCGGCAGGTCGTTGGCAGCGCTATGACGTCACGGTAATCGCTGAGTGCTGTCTGAATGTTACTGTCACCACCAAAGCACGTTTGATCCAAAGGAATGACTTCAGGGATGACGCGCCGAAGGCGAGCGGCAAGAATCCGTGTAAAAATCTTGAATTCACCATTTAACATGGTCAGCGGCCTATAATGTCAAACTCCCCGACCTCCCGATGGCTTGGGGACCGGGATAAGCAATCGTTCCACGAATTCGGGTGGGAGGGGAAGGTGAGGGCTCATGAGTTCTTCATACATGGCAGTCCAGCGTGAGCCCATGATGTCGCGGAATGTGCAGTAAAACTCCAGCGGAAACCCGTCAGGGCCTGGGGCTTTGTTCCTGCACCCTTATGAAGAGGATCAGCGACGTCATCAGCCGTAATTGTCGCTGTGAGAATCTCCGCAGCAGCCTCGTCAAGGGTACCTGTCAAGGTACGGAGGACATCAGTCGCTACCACCATGTTATTGTCCTCTGCTGCATAGAACAGGTTGTAGTGATCCACAAAGGCTTTTACGATGTCATTCTGGGCCGTCAGTCGACGACCATCTGGTATGTGGCATGTCGAGGGCGTTGACTAGCTTTCTAAAACACCGCTGCTTCTCGCGTGTAATATGATGCATGGACGGGGTTCCCTTAGTATACAATCGTGAAATCTTGCGTGTACTATTGTGCCTTCAAGGCGGTAATGCATAAGAAAAATTATCTTCGCCTTAATATGTTGAATGTCAACCTGTCGTTGAATAGAGGGGGCATGGTTTGAGAGTTCCCAGAGAATTGTGAAACAGTATTACATGGCATGCCATGGCCACAGCATTTTGTCGCGACGTAAACCAGGCTTGGCGCAGTCGATCCACCACCGCCGTGTTGAAGGATACACTGGAAGTCGTCTCTCACAGTCGTTCCACGTCGTCTCTACGACCTGCCTGAATTCCAGATCCTTGAGATGGGCGACGTTCAGCTTCCTCAGGCCTCGGCCGCGCCACACGTTCTGCCCCTGGTGCGAAACAGTGAAAATGTAGGCGATATGGTCGGAGAAGCCATAACTGAGCATCAAGCGTGGCAGTTACGATTCCTTGGGAAACGTAGACACGGTCAAGACGACTTGTTGAATGGCTGGCTCGCAGAATGGTGGATCCAGGTCTACCACCATGCACGCGATCCCAAGTATCGGTGAGGTTAAGTTCATGCATGAGCAGCTTGAGTTCCTAACATATGGTGAAATGGTGATGTTGGTCCTTCTAGCATAACAAACAATTGAAGTCGCTGCCAAGGATAATATTATCGTAACGGCCAACAAATAAAGGAGCGACCTGTTCTGAATAGAATCGCGACCGTTCACTTCGCTTGGCCATGTCCGAGGGAGCATAAACATTGATGATTCGAACACCGTGGAAAGTCACAGCAAGACTCCTAGCCTATGGTAGGTAAATCACGTCGTCTACCTCAATGCCTTACTTTAAAAGAATAGCTGTCCCACTGCCACCGTCAGCACATGGTGTGAGGTAAAAAACATAGCCATAGATATTAGGAAACGTCGCCAGGCGAATTTCCTGCAGAAGGGCAACATCGAGATTCGACTTCATCAACATTTCACAGAGCAATTGTAGTTCGACAGGGGTGACAATGGTATTGACACTGGTGGAGCCAATCCTGTAAGCTTGTTGTGGAATTGGGACTATCTTGGAGGCACGAAGAGGAGCAGGGAACAGGAACACTGTCCCAGCAGGCTGCACATCCCCATCCAGTAACCATGTCGATTAGCAGTCGTGGGTTGAAGCAGCAGCACTTGCTGCTATCACAACGGTGCGTGGATGGTTTGCATCCAGTGGAGTACCTGTGGGGTTCGAAAGCGCCGTCACGTCGGCGGTGGAAGAGTGTTGCTGGCTCAGCTGCTGTTCAACGTCTCTAGGCGCAGCGCCTGGTGCATGCAAATATGGTTGTACCTCCGATGGGTGGCAGACTAGTGCTTCCACCACTGAATCATCCATCGGGGTAACATCTTGATGGTTGTGTTCCCCATCGTCTTGAGACTGCATCCTGCAGGTGTCAGTCGGGGCGATCCGCCGTCTCTTCAGCGACCGTTGCTTGCGCACATTATCTTCATTGTCAGAATACACCAGGGGATCCGGAAGGCCAGGCACAAAAGCATCGGTAGGCACAACCATGGAGTCAGGGGCCATTCCCTGCCCTGGAGATTGCTCACCACTGCACACATAAGGAGAAGGAGGCAAGGGCGTTGGTCCGTCCACAACAACCTGAGGCATTACCAGAGACGAAGATGAGGCAGTAGTAGGAGTCAGTGGCGATCGCGGTCGGAGGTCGTTATGGAGAACTTCGTTAAACGTCAGCGGTAGCGTCGTCGGAGCGGTTGTGGGTGTGATTCTGCATTGCAGACAGATGGAACGGAGGTGTCCTTCCTTGCAATATCCCGAGCATGTCTTCGGCTGGCCATCATAAATTATAATTGCACGGCAGCCACCATTTCCGAGAAGTAGGACGGCACATGTTTTGTTAGCTCTATGCGGATCTGTCATACATCATTGAGAACCAGGTAGGTAGTGAATTGAACCCACTTTTCAGCTGTATGACTAATCACCCTTCCATATGGGCGGAATGCAGATTCCACTACCTCTGAAGGGAGTTCAAATACAGATCGTCCTCAGTCCAAGTCCCGCATGTTAGACAGTTATGTCTACGGTGTGTCCATCAGAGAGGCGGAACTTAAGATCGCTTCGAGTTGCACTTTGAATTTTGTCACATGTCTTCGTTCACTAATTTCACGTATACCACACTGCTCACTACAGACAGGTGGATGCCAACAAGATCGTAGCAATGAATCTTGATTTCATGTCTGATAAACTGTTTGATTTCAAGTGCTTTTGGTCAGGCATATTCAGGTGCAAAGCTAATCTTCAGTGTCGATTTTCTGTGGGCATAAGCCATTCTCTTTCGAAGAAAATATAGCGCGCTAAGACGGCAGAATCACGTAAACAACTCCGCGAGAGAAATGCGCAGCGAGGACATAAACAAGAGGTCCGCGCCGCTAGCGTGCCGTCGAAGATATAGAGTACAGTGTGACTGCAGGGACTTATCTCTGGCATGCTCCCCGTGAGACACACACATCCAACTTACTGCCCACACACTACATTTGTAGTGCCCCTGGCCACTACACTCATTACCCGCGGCAGTCAGTCTACTGATTACTGTAAGAGTTTGAGCAATGTGAGTGCATCCTCACTGAAAAAGATCATTGGCCGGTGATCCTTCTCTATACCAAGATGGATATGTTCATTCGGACATGTCCGAATAATGGTTCGAATCCCTTCAGATTGTCATGAAATACGAGAGATGAGATAGTCACTTACTATTCATAGGTTAAGTTAACAACCAAAATATCCATCTTTGCCAAACCTCTCCCTCGCCGCGGTGAGTGTACCGCCTTGGAGGGGTGGCCCACTGACCACTGCCCCTCATGGACAGACAGCTTAAGAGAGGCAGCACTATCCAGAGACTCAGTCAAATGGAGCAACCGATCATAACGGCTGCCCAAGAAATACACTATGTGATCAAAAGTATCCGGACACCTGACTGAAGATGACTTACAAGTTCGTGGCGCCCTCCAACGGTAATGCTGGAATTCAGTATAGTGTTGGCCCACCCTTAGTCGTGATGACATCTTCCACTCTCGCAGGCATACTTCAATCAGGTTCAAAAATGGCTTCAAATGGCTCTGAGCATTATGGGACTCAACTGCTGTGGTCATAAGTCCCCTAGAACTTAGAACTACTTAAACCTAACTAACCTAAGGACAGCACACAACACCCAGCCATCACGAGGCAGAGAAAATCCCTGACCCCGCCGAGAATCGAACCCGGGAACCCGGGCGTGGGAAGCGAGAACGCTACCGCACGACCACGAGATGCGGGCACTTCAATCAGGTGCTGGAAGGTTTCTTGGAGAAGGGCAGCCCATTCTTCCGGAGTGCCGCAGAGGCGAGAGGTATCGATGTCGGTCTGTGAGGCTTGGCACAAAGTTGGCTTTCCAAAACATCTCAAAGATGTTCTATAGGGTTCATGCCAGGACTCTGTGCAGGCCAGTCCCTTACAGAGATGTTATTTTCGTGTAACAACTCTGCTACAGGTTGTGCATTATGAACAGGTGCTCGATCCTGTTGAAAGATGCATTCGCCATCCCCGGATCGCTCTTCAACAGTGGGAAGCCAGAAGGTGCTTAAAACATCAACGTAGGCCTGTGCTGTGATAGTGCCACGCAAAACAAGGGGTGTCAGCCCTCTCCATGAAAAACAAGACCACACCATAACACCACTGTCTCCGAACTTTACTGTTGGCACTACATACCCTGGCAGATGACTTTCACCGGGCATTCGCCATACCCGCGCCCTGCCGTCGAACCGCCACATTGTGTACCGTGATTCGTCACTCCACATAACGTTCTTCCATTGTTCAATCATCCAATTCTTATGCTCCTTACATCAAGAAAGGCGTCGTTTGGCATTTACCGGTGTGATGTGTGGCTTATGAGCAGCCGCTCGGCCATGAAATGCACGTTTTCTGACCTCCCACCTAACTGTCATAGTGTCATAGGGTGGGAAACTGCACCTAAAGGGCAAAGAATCAGCAACGATCAACGGCATGAGGATGCAGAAGGCAATGGAGACCACCGAATTAAAAACACATAACGTGAGTCCACAGGACACCTGGCCTGGAATAGTCCTCCATTGGGATCTCTGGGAGGGGATTGCCAATAAGTAGGGGACCATCAGAGAAAGACTGAATAACCAATGAAAAGGTAACTTCTACGAGTCGGGGCGTGGAATGTCAGAAGCTTGAATGTGTTAGAGAAACTAGATATTCTGGAAAGGGAAATACAAAATCTCAATCTGTAGATAGTAGGGGTCAATGAAGTGAAATGGAAAGTAGACAAAGACTTTCGGTCAGATGAATATAGGGGAATATCAACAGCAGCGGAAAGTGGTATAATGGGAGAAGTTTCATTATGAGTAGGAAGGTAGGACAGCGAATGTGTTACTGTAAACAATTCAGTGACACGGTGTTCTTATCAGAATCGACAGCAAACCAACAACGACAACGATAGTTCAAGTATACATGCCGACGTTGCAGGCTGAAGAGGAAGAGACAGAGAAAGTATATGAGATAGGGTAGTAAACAACATAAAGGGTGATGAAAATCAAATAGTCATGGGGGACGGGAATGCAGTTATAAGCAAAGGAGTAGCAGAAAAGGTTACAGGAAATATGGGCTTGGCGCAAGGAATGAGAGAGCAGAAAGACTAATTGAGTTCCGCAATAAATTTAAGCCAGTAATAGCGAATATGGCTCAATTGGCTCTGAGCACTATGAGACTTAACATCTGAGGTCATCAGTACCCTAGAACTTAGAACTACTTAAACCTAACTAACCTAAGGACATTACACACATCCATGCCCGAGGCAGCATTCGAACCTGCGACCGTAGCGGTTGCGCGGTTCCAGACTGAAGCGCCTAGAACCGCTCGGCCACACCGGCCGGCAATAGCGAATAGCCCGTTCAAGATTCACAAGAGGAGGAGGAGGCATACTTGGAAAAGGCCGGGTGATGCGGAAAGATTTCAGTTAGATTACCTCATAGTCAGAGATTACGAAATCATATACTCGATTGTACCCAGGAGAAGATATAGATTCAGATCACAATGTAGTAGTGATGAGTAGTCTGATGTTCAAGAGAAGAACCAATGCGCTTGAAGATCTTTAAGGCTATAGTTACAGCAACAAGGAATAGCTCAGTAAGTAGTACAGTTGAAGAGGAACGGACACCTCTATAGACGGCTACCACAGAAGTAGGAAAGAAAACCATAGGGACAAAGAAGGTAACTGCGATGAAACCATGGGTAACAGAAGAATTACTTCAGTTAATCAATGAAAGAAGAGAGTACAAAAATGTTCAGGCAAATCTAGGAATACAGAAATACAATTCTGTGAGGAGTGAAATAAATAGGAAGTGCAGGTAAGCTTACACGAAATGGCTGCATGAAAAATGTGAAGAAACTGAAAAAGAAATATTGTCAGAAGAACTGACGCAGCATACAGGAAAGTCAAGACAACCTTCGGTGACATTAAAAGCAAGTGAGGTAGCATAAAGAGTACAACGGGAATTCCACTGTTAAAAACAAAGGAGAGAGTGGATAGGTGGAAAAAGGACATTGATGATATCTATGCGGGGGAGATTAGTCTGATGTGATACAAAAATAAAAAGGAATCGACATAGAAGACATAGGGGATCCGGTATTAGAATCAGAATGTAAGAGAGCTTTTGAGGACCTAGGATCACATAAGGCAGAAGGGATGGATAAAATTCCATCAGAATTTCTGAAATAATTCGGGGAAGTGGCAACAAAATAGCTATTCACGGCGAAGTGTAGAATTTTTGAGTCTGGCAGCATACCATTTGACTTTCGGAAAAATATCATCCACACAATTCAAAGGACTGTAAGAGCTGACAATTTCGAGAATTATCGCACAATCAGCTTAACAGCTCATGCATCCAAGTTGCTGACAAGAATAATATACAGAAGAATGGAAAAGAAAACTGAGGATCTTTTAGATGACGATCAGTTTGGCTTTAGAAAGGGTAAAGTCACCAGAGAGGCAATTCTGACGTTGCGGTTGATAATGGAAGCAAGACTAAAGAAAAATCAAGAGACGTACATAGGATTTGTCGACCTGGAAAAAGCGTTCAACAGTGTAAAACGGTGCAAGACGTTCGAAATTATGAGGAAGATAGGGGTAAGCTATAGTCAGAGACGGGTACTATACAATGTGTCCAAGAACCAAGAGGGAATAATAAGAGTAGACGCCCAAGAACGAAGTGCTCGGATAAAAAAGGGTGTAAGACCGGGCTGTAGTCTTTCACCCGTACTGTTCAATTTGTACATCGAAAACGCAATAATGGAGATAAAAAAGAGGTTCAGGAGTCGAATTAAAATTCAAGGTGAAATGGTATCAATGATACGATTCGCTGAGGACATTGCTATCCTGGGTGAGAGTGGAGAACAATTACATTACATGCTGAATAAAATGAACATTCTGATCGATACAGAATATTGATTGAGAGTAAATCGAAGAAAGACAAAAGTAATGAGAGATAGTAGAAATGAGGGCAGCGAGAAGCTTAACATCAAGATTGATGGTCACGAAGTAGATGAAGTTAAGGAATTCTCTCTAGAGCAGAAAGGTAACCAATGACGGACGGAGCAAGGAGGTCATCAAAAGCTGACTAGCACTGGCAAAAAGGGCATTCCTGGTTAAGAGAAGTCTACCAGTATCGAACACAGGCCTTCATTTGAGGAAGAAATTTCTGATAATGTACGATTGGAGCAGAACATTGTATGCTAGTGAAACATGGACTATGTTAAAACAGGAACAGACGAGAATCCAAGCATTTGACATTTGCTGCCACAGATGTATGTTGAAAATTAGGTGAACTAATAAGGTAAGGAATCAGGACATTCTGCGCAGAATCGGAGAGGAAAGGAATATGTGGAAAACACTGAAAAGGAAAAGGAACTGGACGATAGGACATCTGTTAAGACATCAGGGAATGACATCCATGGTACTAGAGGAAGCTATAGAATGTAAAAACTGTAGAGGTAGACAGATTGGAATACATACAGCAAATAATTGAGGACGTAGGTTGAAAGTGCTACTCTGGAAGTGAAGAGTGAAATTCGTGGCCGGACGCCCAAACCAGTCGGAAGACTGCTGACTAAAAATCATATGCCTATATAAGATATACAAGGATGAATGATAAATTAATGATTGTAATTCAGATTGTTCGGTACTTTTTTAAATATGTTTGCTCTTTATTTCTACATCTATTCTTACCCGAAATAGTACACTTATTCCAAATAGTGTCTTATTTAAAACTATAAAAGTGTGAAAGGCTCTCACGGGTCTTCTGATATCCTATTTCAGTATGGCTGATTTATGTTCTGTTTATAAATATAATAAATGATCAATTTATTTCCTTTTATTTGTCATCAGTTTTCAATTTTTCTCGAAACATGGCCTAAATGTTACAGATGAAGACAGAACACATAATGATAACAACTGTTATTTGTGTGGTGTGTGTCACAGCTGAGTAAATGTTTATTTATTTATTTATTTTCGTGTTCCAAAGATCCTTGATGCAAGTGTATCGCTAGGATATAGAATGTGTCAAATGATTACAGTAATAACCATATCTAAATGGTCATGAGACTTACAAACTAAATCATATATAAACAGATATATGAGATTCAAGTGTTTAAACAATACAGATTATAGTAGTAATAATGATTACACAAAGAAATTATAGGTCTTACATGCTAATACATGTAAAAAGCAGTCTGTCATCAACTGATATGCCAGTGATACATACTCAGTTGTTACAGGAATGCTTAAAATGATATACATTGTACTAATTGTTACACATTGTAAAAAAATTCCTGTAAAGAACAGAAAGAACTATTCAAAAGATAAAGTTTCCGTTTCTTTTTTAATTTAGTCATATCCCCAACGATTGATTTAACATGAAATAGAAGTTTATTGTATACTTTTATGCTTGAAAAATATACTCCTTTCTCTACCACGCTGAGATTTTTTACATCTTCGTGAAGGTCATGTTCACTTCTTGTATCATGATGATGATATTCACTGTTTTGTCAGTTGTATGATTATTGTTCCCAGAGCACATTAATGAAAAATGTACTGAGACGGCATGGTGAGGATCCGATCTGTTTGAATAAGTTTCTGCAAGAGCATCTGGGGTGCACACTAGCCATAATTCTGATGACTCTTTTCTGTGGAAATAATACTTCGTTTGCTCGTAACTGGTTACCACAAAATACGATGCCATGTGCCACAAGTGAATGGAAATATCCTAGGTATGCAGATTCGTTTCCAAGTAACACACAGACGAAATTGAACGAACGGCAAATGCTGCTGAATTCAGTCTTTCACATAGGTCCTGGATGTGAACTGACCACTTTAGATGGTTGTTTACGTGTAATCCCAGGAATCTGGAAGACTTAACTCTCAATATTCTTTTGTCACCACGTTTTATTTCAATATTTCCCAGTTTTTTATTTGCTATTTGAAACTGAATGAATTGAGTCTTGTTCACATTGAGTGACATACCATTTGAAGTGAACCAGTCTATAGCTTCTTTGAATACAGTGGTCACAGTGTTCTCTAGATTGCAACTGGGTGTTTTGTCAGTCATGGTGGTTGTGTCATCAGAAAATAGGGCGATGTGTGCTTTTTGTGTCATACAGCATGGCTGATCACTGATAAAGATGAGGAAGAGTAAGGCGTGAGGCAGTTGAGAGACGCACTGCCCTTGGGAGGCAGCATTTCCGCCTGGGTCGCCGGAGCTGGCGCCGCGCCCACCTGCGCATTATTCAGATGACAATCCCTCCCTCCCCCCTTCGCTGCCTTCGGACGTGCGCCGCCTCCGGCCCAAGTCTGCGGATCATCCGGGGCGGAGTTTCTTGCCGCCGGGGGCAGAGGGCGGCTTGTAAAGCAACCCTGGCTGGCGGCGGCGTCCACCTTGTGATTAGTTTGTTGCCGGGGGCGGCGCCGGAGAACAGGGCGAAAAGTCGCGTGGCCGGTGTGGAGCGGCGCGGCGCTCGCCAACTTCGTAATTACCAGCAGTCGGACTGCCGTGGCGGGACTTTTAATTGGTGCCCGCTGTTAGCGGCGCCGGCCGGCCAGCTTCTTCTGCTGCTCCTGCCGGCCCTCACATCCCTCCGGGCGTTTCCCTCTCCCGCTCTGGCCTGTGTTCCTCATTTACTTTGGCGAACGCGGCCGTCTGTATTCAACTGGGCCATTCCTGTTCAGTCAACACCTCTTAGAACCGAACTGTTGAAATGTATCACAAGCAAGAAACAACTCCACAGTTAAGGGTAGAATAGCTACTGTCTTTGAAAAAAAAGTGCAAAAACACAATGCCTTTTCACTTTGCTTCTACAGGCGTCATCAACACCAGATGGTAGTTTCATTAAGTTGGTTACTGCATATGAGATAACTTTTATCTTTCTCACGTTAAGCTTCCACACACGTCGAATGAGAATACAAACTAACTACTGCTGGTTTATGATGTACTCCGAAATCGATTCCATGCTTAAAAAGTGCCTAGCAATCTTGGGATCCCGTCGATTTTTAAGCTTCAAAGTATTAATGTTTTTACTTATGTCTTGATTAATTTAAATCATCGCAGATGTTGCGAAAATAATGGTACAGACATAATAATGTCATCCGTACATCCTTGAGGGATGATGGTGTAACATGCTTGGTTCAGAGTCTGCAGCATCTGCTGTGGCTAAAAAGTCCCACTCGAGAGTGGCAGTCCCTACTGCAGTTTGGACATGTGAAATTTGAGGGACTTCGAACAGAAGCCGCTCTGTCACTTCGCTTTGTCCTCTTCCGGATTTGTTACTGTGTGCGTTCGTCCTCTGAGAGCTTGACGCCGTTGCGCACAGTTACTCGCCACTTGACACGGTCGTCTGCAATGCTTTCCCAGCGACTTGGATTGATTCTGGTCTCGATCGGGTCTCTCTTTCAGACATCCTTGAAACGAAGATGCGGTCGTCCCACTGGCCTCACACCCTCCTGAAGTTCTCCGTACAGCAGCTGTTTCGGTATCCGTTCAGGATCCATGCGCCTGACATGTCCCAACCATCTTACACGTCGATGACTCAGGAGTGGAAAGATGCTGGTTGTGCTTGCACGATGAAAGACTTTGGTGTTGGGTACTCTATCTCTCCAAGAGATCTGAAGGACCTTCCGGAGACAGCGGAGACGGAAGCTGTCGAGTCGAGATCCATGCTTAGAAAGAGTTGTCCCTGTCTCACAGCTATAGAGAAGGGTGCTTATAACACAAGCGTTGTACACTTTCAATTTAGTTTTTGTGGTAAGCAGTCCGTTGTTCCATACTCTGTTTTTCAATCTAGCCATGACACATGATGCCTTTGCGATTCTGTTAGTAATTTCAGTGTCCTTGGACAAGTTGCTACATATTGTGGATCCCAAGTAGGTAAAGTCATCAACTACCTGGAGAGGATTGCCATCAATGCTGATGGATGGAAGGTTGGTAGTGCTCTGCGCCATGATCTTAGTCTTTTGAAGGCTGATGAGTAGACCAAATTTTTCACAGTGAGAGGTGGCATGAGCCCCCTCTCATATTTCTATCTTACGATTCTCCTCTCTAATTGCATGCAGTGAAAAGTCGCTATTCCTTCACACGCGGACTTCCCACGCAGCGTCTCTCGTCACTCAGGTGGTCCGGTGACAGGCGGGCTCTGCTGATCTCGAGAGGGTTAAGCCGACGGTTGTGAGGGAGTCGAGTGAATGCTTTCCAGACGCCGACATTGTCAAAAGACACGCCCGGAGGGGCCTGAAGTAGCGGCTGGGCTAGAGGTTCCGTTACTTCGCAGAAACTTAGCGAAAACACTTTCTGGCGGGCTACCAGCGAGGTGTGGGAATAACTTTTGTACCCAGGCAGTTGTGGCGGGAAAATTCAAAATGGTTCAAATGGCTCTGAGCACTATGGGACTCAACTGCTGAGGTCATTAGTCCCCTAGAACTTAGAACTAGTTAAACCTAACTAACCTAAGGACATCACAAACATCCATGCCCGAGGCAGGATTCGAACCTGCGACCGTAGCGGTCTTGCGGTTCCAGACTGCAGCGCCTTTAACCGCACGGCCACTTCGGCCGGCGCGGGAAAATTCCCGCGCTTTCTGCAAAATAGTAACTGTGATTGGCTTGCTCAGGGCATAGCTCCGTGACGTAGCAAAATCAGCGCAGAAATTGGCGCCAAGAATCTCCATTGGTGGAATCGTAGTGCTCCGGCAATGGAGTGGAATTTTCCGCCGGTTTTCGAGTTGCTGATTGGAACGTTTAACCACGGCCACTGTCGTGGGGGCGGAAATGTTCTGTGTTCGGCTTGTACGGGTGCTCAGGGGTAGTCGGCTCTCACCTTTCGGTCGAGGACGTCGAAGCAACCAGCCATCGCCTCCGGTACGCCAGATCGTGTTCTGGCAGTTAAGAAGACAGTTTGGTAATGTATGTCCGCAGCACCGGCAGATAGGGATTTTCCTAGGTGATAATCAGAGCTCAGCAGAGCGCGCCTGTTCGTCTTTTTCTAACTTTGTTCTGTCTTGAGTAGCACCAATTAACGTTGGTTTAGCTGTGTGTCTCTCTTAAGATTTGAGTTGCAAGGAATTGGCTCCACATACCACTTCGTCATAATCCTCACAATCTAGTTTAGGGACAACTTCACATTCACAGCGTTTGTTTAAGTATCCAATTTGAGCCAATTTGATGTATTGTAAATGTTTCATGTGTTTTTGTTTATTATTTTGTGTTTAGTCTTAATAAATCATATTGTTATTTTGGACAGAACTTACATTCTGTTAATCGGTAGAGCAACCATATCATTCCTCACTATGTTAATGAAACGTTCGTTTATTTAACTTATTTATCAAATTAAATTATTGCAGGTGCCAAACTCTCTTCTACTCCACTGGCATGGTTGATTAGAGTCAGTTCGCGTATTTTTTTTAATCCTTGTGCAACAGCAAAAGTCGGAGTTAGAATAGGGGGGGGGGGGCTTAGAGCATCATTTACATATGTAGATTCTAGAAGAATTTAGTGTTAAATACACTGCTAGCCCCGGCAACTCGCAACAGGCATGTGATAATTTGTTGATTATACTGCAGTTCATCTTCTGTGTTCGCTAGTAGAGCTGCATCGTCCGATTATAACAACTCACGGATAACAACTATATTTACTTTGGTCTTGGCCTTGAGGCGAGCAATGTTGAAAAGACAGGATGACAATTATTAAAACATATGAAATAAAATCGTCATAACTTCTGAGCAGTTTGCCTTAGGACGTTAAAACTGCACAGTTGGACTCGGGGAATGATGAGAATTAGTATGCGCATGCATGGCTGGTTTAGCGACGAATTCCACTTTCATTTGTCTGGGCTCGTGAATAAGCAAATTCGGCCCATTTGGTGGACTGAGGATTCGCATTTCGCGAGCGAGGAGTCTCTTCACTCCCAACGGCTGACTGTGTGGTGTGCGATGTCCAGTCACGGAATAATCGATGTGATATTCCTTGATGGCACGGTGACTAACGAACGGTATGTCAGGGTTTTGGAAGATGACTTCATCCCCATTATCCAAAGTGCCACTTATTTAGAAAAGATATGGTTCATGCAAAACAGAGCTCCATCTCATCGAAGCAGGAGAGTGATGTCATGGAGGAGCACTTTGCGGACGGCAATCTGGTTCTGACGTACCCAGAGGCCACTGGCGTGGGCCTCGATTGGCCGCCATACTCTCCGGATCTGAACACATGAGACTCCTTTTTGTGGATCGCCCTTAAAGAAAAGATGTGCAGCAGTAACCTCAAAACCAATGATGAGCTGAAAACAGTCATTCAGGAGGTCATCGACAGCGTCGATGTTCCGACACTTCAGCGGTTCATGCAGAATTTCACATTCGTCTTCTGCACATCATCGCCAATGATGGCAGTCATATCGAACATGTCATAACCTGAATCCGAATATCTGTAGTGACGTTTACATGGGGAATGAAGTGGGTGTACGCCTTGATTTGTAACTAATTTACGTTTTTTTCATACAGTTCAATAATTGTCATCTTGTATGTAGTAACTGCTCTTGTGGTAGCCAGAACGGAGTTTGAACATAATAAGAAATGTGAGAGTTTAAGGCTTGGCAGAATGTACTACATTATCATATTTCAGTGGCCATATATCATTCCTTGGAGAAGTTAACCACCCAATTTCAGTGGGATATACATTCTGGATTGTAATTTGAAATACGAAATTTTCACAGAAAATCTATTCCCTGAGCCCTATCCATTGACACTATGTTTGTATGAATAGGTGTTAGTGAGTTACTAATTTTTATACATTAATTTTTATAACTTGTAAACAAAATGTCGCAGCAAGGACGCGTCTTCAGTCTCTCACTAGTCTATTGTTTATTTTTAAACCATGTAACTGTTTCTTGTCACTGATTTGGTTTACCTTTTTAGAGGTTTGCTTATTTCGTATTGTATTTATTCAGTTGGTTCAGTTCGTTCAAACAATCGGGATTTTCCCACCGCGTCTTCAGAGCTTCAGGCTAGCTGACGTGCCGTTAGGATTTCTCAAACTTCAAGCTCCGCTAATCATTGTGTGTCAGTGGTGCCGCCACCTACTGACCAAGTTGTAAAGCTCGTAAGGCCTAGTATGGTCCACACCTGTCAGGTCTCGCTCTCCTGTCCGTCACAACAGCCGCCGACTCGTGTGCCGGTGTCATGACCGGACGCACGCATACAGTAGCGTCCGTTTTTTAGGTTTTTCATAGGCGTTTTCGGGATGTACCGTCTCAAATTGCTCAGTTCGGTATATCACGAGTTTATTACCAGAGAACCTTCTATTCCCCCCTCGGGTATTCTCTCTAATCCTGTATCAAAAGGGACTAATTTGAATGGACTCAATGGCATCCCGCACTCATCTCCAAATTCTGACATAATCAGCTTAGCAGTTTCACAAATGGTTCAAATGGCTCCAAGCACTATGGGACTTAACATCTGAGGTCATCAGTCCCTTAGATTTAGAACTAATTAAACCTAACTAACCTAAGGACATCACACACATCCATGCTCGAGGCAGCATTCGAAACTGCGACCATAGCAGCCACGTGGTTCCGGACTGAAGCGCCTAGAACCGTGGCCGGCAGCAATTTCACATCCTGGACCGCTTCACACACAGTAAAACATTGCAAATGAAGCATGAACTGAATGAAGTCGCCGGCCGCTGTGGCCGTGCGGTTCTAGGCGCTACAGTCCGGAGCCGCGCTGCTGCTACGGTCGCAGGTTCGAATCCTGCCTCGGGCATGGGTGTGTGTGATGTCCTTAGGTTAGTTAGGTTTAAGTAGTTCTAAGTTCTAGGGGACTGATGACCACAGCAGTTGAGTCCCATAGTGCTCAGAGCCATTTGAACCATTTTTGAACTGAATGAACTGCACTTTTATTTCAGTAGATGAACGTACCCTCCCCTACTCCCACAGTCTTTAATTTAATACAAGACCCTCAGCTAAGCTTCATTTGTCAGGGCGGACTATCTTCCGTTTTCTTCTCCATTCCTCATTATCATACATCTGAAGTGTACTTTTCCGAACTGCATACTGAGTGGGAATGTTCGATACAGATCACTGATTTAATACGTACGTGTATTCCCATAACCTCAGTGGCGTCATGCACAAAGAATCCTGCATACAAGTCCGTAAAGCTTCGAGTCTTTCCTCCTCAGACATTGCAACGGAACTTTCTGCTACTGCAACGTGTTTCTCGTTCTCATCCAGCGTTTACTCTGTTGTCCGGCGAAAAACTCGCGGAGATACTACGGTACTGTCGCCTACCCATCTTTCAGTTTGAAGGGCACTGCAGATCGCAATATTGTCATGACTATGACACACTTCTTTGATGATGCCGTTCACTAATGCATGTGTGTGCGAAATAATTGTACTCTACTAATGGCATGAGGTTAGCAGCCACGTTCCAATTATTTGTGTCCCACTTAACAAGGACTGCCTGAGAATAAGAGCGAAGCCGGAAAACGAGGAGCAAACGAAATGAAACTTTACAGGTGGAGAGCGTATGTGTTGTTATTTCGGCGATTACGAAATCGAGTGAAATTTACAAGGGAATCGGCAGTATGAGACATTTGTATGACATGGATGCATGCCCTAATTCTGTTGGGAAAGGCATCATAAAGGCGATGCACCCTCTCCTCTGGCAATATCACCCACAACTGTTATAACCACTTCCCGGATACTGGTACTAGGACGGACATGATGTCCAAGCCGGTCCCACACATGGTGTATCGCGGGCAGTTCTTGGATTCTTGGTGGCCACTGGAGTATCATAACATATACGGAGACAGTTCATAGAGACACCTGATATGCAGTGACGAGCCTTGTCCTGTAGAAAACTGGTACCATGTGCGATGCCCCAACCAGTTCTATCCATCCTTACAGGGATCGGTTTTCGCCTATAAATGACTGTGGTTGGCGATGGGATTCGTAAATATAATGGGCGGGACAGTCGCGTGCAGTAAGGCCTCAGTGTTGATTTCACTAATCGCTGTAAGCAGTGCAGAGCCAGTATAGCAAGTTGACGAGGAAACAAGGAGGGGAGGGGGGGGGGGCAGCACACAATAAAAGTCATAACCACTCTGAGATAGCGACATAACTGCGCATGGACAATATGGATCCTACAAATGTATTACTTTGATTGCCGCAGCAAAATACGATTTCGTCTGTACAGAATAAATATATTTTAAACTTTAGACACTTATGTAAAATAACACTGAAATGTAGAGTGAAAAGATCCTGCTAAGCATTAAAGAGGCATAGCTACTGTGGTGGTGTTATTTGTAGTTTTCATTACTAATAAATATCTTTCTTTAACACTCTCTTTACACAGAATTCACTACTAACTGAGAAATAATTTTTACACTAATGTTTCCTGACACTTTTCATCGTGAAGAATATTTGTACTGATAGTACTTAAATGCGTCGTAACAACAACACTTCCCTGCATTCTTGCTGAAACATGAATTTAGTTTGTCACATGCCATGAATCAGTAAAATCGTATGTTCTGAATACGGCAGTAATAATCTTTTTTGTAGTAATGATAATATGCGCAATACCTTTCGTTGTCTTCTTCTGGAACAGCTTTTATTGTGCTTGTCAATGTAATAAAATAGCTCGTACTTTGAACATTATACCACACTTGGCACCAACATTAATCACAAACAACACTAATACACTATGGTGACCGTTCTACCTGTGACTGAGACTGCAGCCGTAATCGTTTAGAGACTCACCGATTGTGTATACATGTATGAAGGTGCCTCAACATCCGGCCGTGTCTTCTGGGTGCTTCAATTGTTTTATCAGGTAATATACTTATAGTGCCTCATTTCCTTGTTTGACGTTATTTACGTTTATAAAAAATACAGCCACATCATGAAACATATTTTCAGAAACGTTTCGGTCTCTATATATCCTCAATAGAGCACTGAAAGACCTGAGTCGAAACAAGGCCCCGGGAGTAGACAACATTCCATTAGAACTACTGATGGCCTTGGGAGAGCCAGTCATGACAAAACTCTACCATCTGGTGAGAAAGATGTATGAGACAGGCGAAATACCCACAGACTTCAAGAAGAATATAATAATTCCAATCCCAAAGAAAGCAGGTGTTGACAGATGTGAAAATTACCGAACTATCAGTTTAATAAGTCACAGCTGCAAAATACTAACGCGAATTCTTTACAGACGAATGGAAAAACTGGTAGAAGCGGACCTCGGGGAAGATCAGTTTGGATTCCGTAGAAATGTTGGAACACGTGAGGCAATACTAACCTTACGACTTATCTTAGAAGAAAGATTAAGAAAAGGCAAACCTATGTTTCTAGCATTTGTAGACTTAGAGAAAGCTTTTGACAACTTTAACTGGAATACTCTCTTTCAAATTCTGAAGGTGGCAGGGGTAAAATACAGGGAGCGAAAGGCTATTTACAATTTGTACAGAAACCAGATGGCAGTTATAAGAGTCGAGGGGCATGAAAGGGAAGCAGTTGTTGGGAAAGGAGTGAGACAGGGTTGTAGCCTCTCCCCGATGTTATTCAATCTGTATATTGAGCAAGCAGTAAAGGAAACAAAAGAAAAATTCGGAGTAGGTATTAAAATTCATGGAGAAGAAGTAAAAACTTTGAGGTTCGCCGATGACATTGTAATTCTGTCAGAGACAGCAAAGGACTTGGAAGAGCAGTTGAACGGAATGGACAGTGTCTTGAAAGGAGGATATAAGATGAACATGAACAAAAGCAAAACGAGGATAATGGAATGTAGTCAAATTAAATCGGGTGATGCTGAGGGGATTAGATTAGGAAATGAGACACTTAAAGTAGTAAAGGAGATTTGCTATTTAGGGAGTAAAATAACTGATGATGGTCGAAGTAGAGAGGATATAAAATGTAGACTGGCAATGGCAAGGAAATCGTTTCTGAAGAAGAGAAATTTGTTAACATCGAGTATAGATTTAAGTGTCAGGAAGTCGTTTCTGAAAGTATTTGTATGGAGTGCAGCCATGTATGGAAGTGAAACATGGACGATAACCAGTTTGGACAAGAAGAGAATAGAAGCTTTCGAAATGTGGTGCTACAAATGAATGCTGAAGATAAGGTGGGTAGATCACGTAACTAATGAGGAGGTATTGAATAGGATTGGGGAGAAGAGAAGTTTGTGGCTCAACTTGACTAGAAGAAGTGATCGGTTGGTAGGACATGTTTTGAGGCATCAAGGGATCACAAATTTAGCATTGGAGGGCAGCGTGGAGGGTAAAAATCGTAGAGGGAGACCAAGAGATGAATACACTAAGCAGATTCAGAAGGATGTAGGTTGCAGTAGGTACTGGGAGATGAAGAAGCTTGCACAGGATAGAGTAGCATGGAGAGCTGCATCAAACCAGTCTCAGGACTGAAGACCACAACAACAACAACATCCTCAATGTCTCATTTGTTCAATTGTGGCAGATAGTGAGGTTCCTGTTCCCCTGCCCTACGTGTAAATTTGCAAGTACTTCAGTTGGTCGACCTATGTCTGGATGACATGGCATATAGATTTACGCCTGAAACGCTACGTGAAGTGAGTAACCACTTCTGATCGTAAGGCGGCGACAGCGTAAACTGGGACCAAGGTCCCGCCTAGTGTGTCAGCTCAGATCAACAGGATCCGCTTACTACAAGGTAGTATAAGAGTAAGACGGTCGTTTTGCAGGCTCTTTCACATAATTAGTATGATGCCTACTTGCGATGATCCAGGAAAGGACGCAATGAGTGGGACGAACAGCGCAAAGAATGATTGACGACGGAAGCAAATTCTTCCGTGCCGCTACCGATAGTCATGTGCGAGATCGGTGTCCGGTAAAAGAACGACCAGTACCGAAATGGATCAGGCAACGAAACAGACTATAAATTCAGGGCACCATCGAAATGTGAGCCACGGAAATGGTACACCTATAGTGCTTTATGGAGACACATTGAACAGTACACAACACATTCAGCACCTGTGTGCAGTCTCGTTATTTCATTAAACAACACCTGCAACTCTGCTGCTGTTCCTACAACGACGTGGAGTAGTGTTTTTGCAGCAGGACGATGGCCGAACGCATCCTTATGACGTTGCTGAAATAGCTCTCAAGAAGTTCATGAACTCCTATGACCAGAACGACCAACAGTTCTGGTCCTCACTGAACATTTGCAGGAGATTATTGAACGGCGCTTGAACTATCAGCGACGTGATTTGAATAAATTTTGATAAGGTGTGGAAGATATATGGATCACTAACATCTGACGCATTTGTATAATATCTAAGTACGATTTCAGGACTGCATTGGACTTACATAATGGTAAGAATTATTCTCTAATAGTAGTCTAAGACAATTGATACACCGACTAGCAGAAATGGTATGAGCACTGGCTTAATAGTGTTTTGGTCCAACTTGAAATGTAATGCAGCAGCGATTATGGGTGGCATGGATTCGAAGGTTCCTTAATATGTTTTCAGAGGTATGTAGCACGAAATGCATCACACAATTCCGTACATTATTCTCTGATGGTTTCGGGGCGCAGAGCTGGCGTTCCATAGAATCCCGGATGTGTTTTATCACTCTGAGATCAGGCGAACTTGGTGGCCAAGACATCAGCGTGAGGTCGCTATCATGTTCCTCAAGCCACTGTAGCACGCTTTTGGTCTTGTGATACGGACAATTATACTGCTGGAAGATGCCATTGATGTCGAGAAATACAAGAGGTGCGAATGGCCACACGTGGTCCGCAGGAATGTTGACCATTGTTGCAGAGGCTTCTATTACAACCACGGCTCCAATGGCAGCCCATGTGAGTGTCTCCCATAGCCTAAAACTGCCCCCACCGGCCTGCGTCCGTGCCACAGAGGATGTTTAGAGAAGTCGCTTGCCTGGATACGGCGTATCTGGACACTATCATCGACGTACTGTAGCAAGAAACTTCATACATCTGAAAATGCAACACATTTCCAGTGATCCAAGATTCAATACTGATGATCTTGTGTCCACTGTTATAGTAACTGGCGGTGTCGTTGGGTCCGCATCAGAAGTCCTCGATCAACGAACCCTTGGGCCCGAACCAGCACTGTACTCTGCCTTCAGATCTGCCACACACGGACTCCTTCTCCAGTGGTGAGCTGTGCACGTCCACCGCCTAACCTTACGTATCTGAGACACTTTCCACAGATGCTAATGACAGTAGGACAAAAAGCAGAGCAACTTCGTCGTTTCCGAGATGTTAGTTCTCACATGCCGGGCCATAAAAGATCGTCCCATGTGTGTCAAAGTCGCTCATGTCAATTGACTGTCCCCTACGCGGCCTGCATCGTCTCTACAATGACTACCCATTCGTCTCTGATCCACTCACATACTTTCCCTGCCGCAGCCCCGTGGCGCACTTGTCACAGTGATGTCGTTCATCCATGTATGAACACGCTTATAGCCATCGGAAGTTTACTATCTGTACAAATGGACAAAACGTTTTCGAGTGGGGCCATTAATATATGCCTGCCAATATCATTTTTATGGGCTCTAGAAGGTTTTCACAAATCCCTAATTTACTCTACAGTTGAGAAAAACTGTGTTTGAAAGTTGGCTGTCCATTCGGCACTCTCTTTTTTACCCAGTGTATATTGCTTTAAGCAGATCACGGCACTTATCTTTGCAACGAAATGATAATTAAATCAAGACCCTAAGCTGACGACAGGCGTTGATATACACTCCTGGAAATTGAAATAAGAACACCGTGAATTCATTGTCCCAGGAAGGGGAATCTTTATTGACACATTCCTGGGGTCAGATACATCACATGATCACACTGACAGAACCACAGGCACATAGACACAGGCAACAGAGCATGCACAATGTCGGCACTAGTACAGTGTATATCCACCTTTCGCAGCAATGCAGGCTGCTATTCTCCCATGGAGACGATCGTAGAGATGCTGGATGTAGTCCTGTGGAACGGCTTGCCATGCCATTTCCACCTGGCGCCTCAGTTGGACCAGCGTTCGTGCTGGACGTGCAGACCGCGTGAGACGACGCTCCATCCAGTCCCAAACATGCTCAATGGGGGACAGATCCGGAGATCTTGCTGGACAGGGTAGTTGACTTACACCTTCTAGAGCACGTTGGGTGGCACGGGATACATGCGGACGTGCATTGTCCTGTTGGAACAGCAAGTTCCCTTGCCGGTCTAGGAATGGTAGAACGATGGGTTCAATGACGGTTTGGATGTACCGTGCACTATTCAGTGTCCCCTCGACGATCACCAGTGGTGTACGGCCAGTGTAGGAGATCGCTCCCCACACCATGATGCCGGGTGTTGGCCCTGTGTGCCTCGGTCGTATGCAGTCCTGATTGTGGCGCTCACCTGCACGGCGCCAAACACGCATACGACCATCATTGGCACCAAGGCAGAAGCGACTCTCATCGCTGAAGACGACACGTCTCCATTCGTCCCTCCATTCACGCCTGTCGCGACACCACTGGAGGCGGGCTGCACGATGTTGGGGCGTGAGCGGAAGACGGCCTAACGGTGTGCGGGACCGTAGCCCAGCTTCATGGAGACGGTTGCGAATGGTCCTCGCCGATACCCCAGGAGCAACAGTGACCCTCATTTGCTGGGAAGTGGCGGTGCGGTCCCCTACGGCACTGCATAGGATCCTACGGTCTTGGCGTGCATCCGTGCGTCGCTGCGGTCCGGTCCCAGGTCGACGGGCACGTGCACCTTCCGCCGACCACTGGCGACAACATCGATGTACTGTGGAGACCTCACGCCCCACGTGTTGAGCAATTCGGCGGTACGTCCACCCGGCCTCCCGCATGCCCACTATACGCCCTCGCTCAAAGTCCGTCAACTGCACATACGGTTCACGTCCACGCTGTCGCGGCATGCTACCAGTGTTAAAGACTGCGATGGAGCTCCGTATGCCACGGCAAACTGGCTGACACTGACGGCGGCGGTGCACAAATGCTGCGCAGCTAGCGCCATTCGACGGCCAACACCGCGGTTCCTGGTGTGTCCGCTGTGCCGTGCGTGTGATCATTGCTTGTACAGCCCTCTCGCAGTGTCCGGAGCAAGTATGGTGGGTCTGACACACCGGTGTCAATGTGTTCTTTTTTCCATTTCCAGGAGTGTACATCAACGAGGACAGTTGAAAATGTGTACCCCGACCGGGTCTCGAACCCCGGGATCTCCTGCTTACATGGTAGGCTCTCTATCCACCTGAGCCACCGAGGGCACAAATGATAGTGCGACTGCAACTTAATGCCCACACACTACATTCGTAGTGCCCCCACCCATTACACTCATTACTCACGGCAGAAAATCTTACCGAATCCCGTAAGAGTTCGGGCAACGCGTGTGCATCCAGCACAGAAGAAGAAGATCAATGGCCGGTTAGCCTTAACTATATGAAGATGGTATCTGTTCTTTCGGACATGTCCGGAAAGAACAAATACCATCTTCATATATCTTTGCAATGGTTTACGTATCTCTACTATATACTTAGCTTCGACTGACAGAAATTAGCTCTTTGAGACACGTCTTTGAGCGTCTTCTGTGACTGTTCCCTTTTTTTGTGGCCGATTAGGTGCTCTTGCGTTCTGGAGGCCACATGTTGGATTTTTGTATGACTGGGCTTCCGCCGATCTAGTTCTGTTTCTTGGTGCGTTCTGTTCTTGTCGACTAGAGTTTTGCCTTTGGAGCAAAAGTGGCTTTGTCTGGTGGATATCTGAGCTCGTCTAGAGTTTCTACAATGACGACGAGATAGGAGGAGATTATTTCAGTTTCTTGCCGTGACGAAGTTTAGGTGAACCGCTTAGCTTATTTCGGAACTGCTTGCTAAATTTCTGCACAGTTTAGTCGCGACTGTTCCGCGTTCGGGCTTGCGGCTGCATTCATCGCATCGTGAAATGGGAACTCGCAGGTTGCTAGAGTTTCACTGATTATAGTGATAATTGTTATCTTTTCAATTCGTCATGATGTAGATTCAAAGTTATCATTCTCTCCAGAACTATAAAGGAGTTCGATATTAAACGTCCTGTACAGAGAAATTAGTTTTCCGATTGCTCAGTGTGAAATTAAAGCATATTTGACTTTATTTGAGGACGTATGAGGACCTGTAAATCAACTACAGTTATCAGTAGGAATTTATTAACCTATTAATGAACTTCTTTCTGAAAAATTTTAAAAAATCATTTCACAAAACATTTGACCATGTTTTCAACTTTTTTCTTTTTTCAAGTTTTATTGAGAAAGCATGACGTAGTTGACACCTCATTTGCTTTCCTAGCGTCTTATGTCCACGAAATGTCATGAATCTACTACATGATTCGAAGGAAACCATTTTGACAGTTAAATATCACACCTGTGAAACTTGTTATGCGCGTAATACTTATACTGTGAAATATAAACTCTTAGACATGTAACTTATCTGAGTATTTGATTAGAAGAAAGGTTTTTTTGGCAGTTAAATATCACATCATTGTAACTTCGAACATGAAAATAGATAGGCCATGAACAGACGAGTATTGACATTTCATTTACGTAGCCAGCAACAACTGTACGTAAAATATTTTAATTTTACGTCTAACCAATGGGTAAGCTTTTATTAATCATCTTGATTACTTTCAAGCAATTACACATATTATTTGACAAAACTGAACCTAACCTGCTTAGTTTGCAACTCCATTTTTCCATTTCCCACCCTTGGTTTCGCTAGAAAACTCAGACCAAAAATTTCTCTTAAGTAACCAATACGTTTTCTTAATTAACCTGCTTAAGTTTAAGCAAATTTTTTTTTACAAAAATAGATGTCACACTGATCAATTTGGTATCCCATTTTCTGTTTCCAGCTCTTCATTTGCTTACTGAATTTCAGACAAGAATACATTATGCAATTTTTCCACAAATCATTAATTATGTTCTTATTAACTACAGTTCTTACGGTATGTTAAGGTCATTTAACATTTTTCTGCAAAACTATACCTCACACTGACGAAACTGACTGAAATACATTCTTCGAAAGTTTGAAGGTAACTTGGATAAATAGGTTGTATACACATGTACAGAAAGAGTCGAAGAACATGAAAATGAAGTAGTAGTTGAGAAGCGAATGAGACAGCTGTAGCCTATCCCCGATGTTATTCCACCTGTACATTTAGTAGTCAGTAAAGGAAACCAAAGAGAAAACTGGAAAGAAAGTTAATGGTGATGCAGAATTGATAAGCATTTTGAGATTTTCCATGGTATTGTAATTCTGTCACAGACGGAAGAGGACTTTGATAATCAGATGAGTGGAACAGATAATATCTTGAGTAGATGTTACAAGAATATCATCAAAAACACCAAAACAGGATTGTGGAATGTCGAAGAATTAAATATCGTGATGCTGAAAGTTTTATGAGTATGACAAGCAACGACATCAGTCGTACGCAGATTTTAAGCAAGAGTGCGACAGCCTACACAGGAAGAAAATTATACAGATCATTAAAGAATGTAGAATCCCACTAAAACTGGCCAATTTAGCAGAAATGGCAAGGAAAGCAACAGTGTGTAAAGTAAGAATGGAGCAAGAACTGTCTGGTGAATTCCAAGTACGGAGGGGGCTACGACAGGGAGATGTGATCCCTACAATGCTATTTTATTTAGTTTTAGAAAAGGTGATGCGGCAAATGCTGATAAACCCAGGAGGAACAATACTTAATCGGCAAGTTCAAGTGGTAGCATATGCGGATGACGTAGCATCAATGGCGAGGAATGTGAAGCCACGAAAGGGGAACCTAAATCCTCTGTCACCTGATCCAGACTAGCACTTGGTTTGAAAAAATTTGTGACCTGATATTCTGGTCCTAATTCCTCCTGCAGAAGTTGGCCTACACCTCTGGCATGAGAACTGCCTAACAACAAAACTTTCTTCCTTTTCGATGACTTTCCTACATTCTTTTTCAATTTCCTATTGAAAGTTTGTTGTGTCCTGTCTACACCTACCTCTGCTTGAGGCTCATCAGTTTCTAACGGAAGCAACAGGTCAAACTTATTTTTGACATTCACCACAAAACTGTCAGACTTATTTCTAGGCCTGTTCCTTCTGTTACCTGTTGCCACTTCCCACCTCTCTTTGCTACCGAAAATTATTCGTGAAGAACAGAAATGTGTTAACATAGAATATAAATTTAATTGTCAGGAATGCAACCTTGTAAACGTGTTTGGTACTTGTTTCACGGTAATTTAACTAGTTTGTCGGTAACAAATAAGTAAACTACCGTAAATAGCGTATAACTTCATTGTTTTAATACAGATTTCAGAAAAACAGCGTAACTTTATACCAGAAACTTGCTTATATAGATCTGTTTATAGGCCTAATTCTCGTAACGTTTTTGGAGAATCAAACTTAAAGTATCTCGTTTAATTGTCGAGTGAAATATATAATAAATAGCGTATACCTTCACTGTTTTAATGCAGATCTCAGAAAAACAGCGGAATTTTAAATCAGAAACTTGCTTATATACATTTGTGAATAGGCTTAATTCTTGTCTTTTTTTTGATTTTCGGTAATTTAATTGATTTATTCTAGCTAAAGTGTTATTTTAGCCATGAGTGAGAAGTGCCTGACTTGCCATAGAATCGTTAGTTCCGGGGTTTGGTGTGATGGATGCAGTAGTTTTTTCACTGGGGGTACTGCAGTGGCGTGGGTGTTGGGAAAGTTGATCAGGCTCATCAGTGGTTACATAGGATTTGCTGCAAAGATAGGAAGATAGTGGAACAGGAGGGGAAAATTGCTGCCCTTCAGGCTGAGCTAGATCAGGCTAGGGAAGATATGGACAGGTTAAGGAGGGAGAAGGGCAAAGAGAGGTGGGAAGTGGCAACATGTAACAGAAGGAACAGGCCTAGAACTAAGTCTGACAGTTTTGTGGTGAATGTCAAAAATAAGTTTGACCTGTTGCTTCCGTTAGAAACTGATGAGCCTCAAGCAGAGGTAGGTGTAGACAGGACACAACAAACTTTCAATAGGAAATTGAAAAAGAATGTAGGAAAGTCATCGAAAAGGAAGAAAGTTTTGTTGTTAGGCAGTTCTCATGCCAGAGGTGTAGGCCAACTTCTGCAGGAGGAATTAGGACCAGAATATCAGGTCACAAATTTTTTCAAACCAAGTGCTAGTCTGGATCAGGTGACAGAGGATTTAGGTTCACTCTGTAAAGGATTTACCAGGGAAGACACCGTGGTTATTGTGGGAGGGCCAGGGAACAGCATCGACAGAGATTCTGGGTACAGTATAGAGTGTGACCTGGTAAAGATTGCGTCGGCATCGAGACACACCAATGTTGAGTTTGTATCTGTCCTGAGACGCCATGACCGGCCTCATTTGAACTCTTCTGTTGGGAGAGTTAATTTGGAGTTGGAACAGCTGCTTGGGTCGGGTGCGGGGGCTCATATTGGTGTGGTTCCTGTTGATTCTCTCAGTAGGTGGGACTATACCAGGCACGGCCTACACCTCAACAGGAAAGGGAAGGGGAAACTGGCTGGGGTAATAGCAGGAAATTTAAGGGGGGGAGGCACTGCCATGAATGGTAAAATACCAGTGGTTACAAGTGTTGGAGCAGCACCTTTTTTAGGATCGGTAAGATAGAAAGATGTCAAGTTCTACGAGAGGTCAGGATTGAAACAAATCTTCAGTTTAGGAAAGAAATTAAACAACACAATTCTAGCACATTGGATCACCAGTCACAGCTGTCAATAATACATTTTCACCAATCACCAGAAATTTTATCTCCACCAAGTTGTATCTCAGTCCTAGGTAATTGCATTGATGAATTAAAGTCACCCAAACCAGTTGACATAATCTGCTTCTCTGAACACCATGTGACCACTGGTATAGGAAATAAGCCTAAGCACAATGACAGACAGGAGAGTACTGCAAATGTTAGAATAAGGAAAGGTTCTCATAAAAGTATAATTAAAAATAATGTAAGTATATTTCATCAAAATATTGGGAGTTTAAAGAATAAAATAGATGAGCTTCTGGTTTGTTTAGAAGATTTAGAAGCTGAGGATGAAATAGATATACTATGCCTGTCTGAGCATCACATTGTTACTGATATGGATATGGTAAATAAAAGTGGATATAAGCTCTCTGCACATGTAATGAGAGAAAATATGGAGAAAGGAGGAGTTGCCATATTTGTCAAAAGTTATCATTGTGCAAAAAGTATAGAAACAAAAAAGTTTTGTGTAGAGAAACATATAGAAGCATGTGCCTGTGAGCTTAAATTAAATAAAGGCACATTTATAATTGTAACTGTATATAGGTCCCCATCAGTCATTTTTCATCTATTTCTGAAAAATTTGGACTCCTTGTTGTGCTATCTGTCAGACAGGGGGAAGCAAATTGTTATTTGTGGGGACTTCAATGTAGATTCTCTGAAAGAGAGTAATAGGAAAAATGACCTTGAAGTATTACTCGGTTCTTTCAATTTGACACCCGTTATTGATTTTCCGACTCGGGTGGTAAAGGATAGCATCTCACTGATAGATAACTTCTTTATAGACCAAGATAAATTTAACCAGATAAATGCTCAGCCTGTTGAGAATGGTCTTTCTGATCATGGGGCACAGCTAGTTACAATATATGACATAGCTCCATTCAGCAATACTAAACAGTCCTCCAAAGTAGTACGTTTAGTCAATGATTTAACAATTGAAAATTTCAGGGAAAGCCTACAGCAGTTAGACTGGGATGAGGTGTACCGTGAACCTGATGCCAATTTAATATATAATTTATTTCATGACATTTTTGTAAATGCATTTGAAAACTGCTTCCCCAAGAAAATAGTTAAATATACTCGTAAGAAACCTTGTAACAAACCATGGCTTACTAAGGGTATAAAAATATCTTGTAGCTGGAAAACGGAAATGTATCTGACAGCAAGAAAGAGTAGTGACCCAGAAACTATCAAATATTATAAAAACTACTGTGTTATATTAAGAAAAGTTATTAAAAAATCCAAAAGTATGTGTATCATGTCTGAAATCAGCAACTCTGATAATAAAACGAAAACAATTTGGAATATTATTAAAAGAGAAACAGGTCAACCAAGAGCACAGGAAGACAGTATTACCATCAAATTGAATGAAAACTTTACGAACAAAAAGTCAGAAGTTGAAAATATTTTTAATAATCATTTTCTAAATGTTGTGGATATAGTAGAATCCAGGTATTCATTAGAAGATGCTAGGCTGTTAATGGAAGAGGCCATACCTATGCAATTTGATACAATTGAAATCTCACCCACTTCTCCCTCTGAAATTAGGAAAATAGTAAAATTGCTTAAAAGCAAAAACTCACATGGAATTGATGGAATTTCCAGCAAAATACTGAAAGCTTGTTCTCAACAGATAAGTAAGATTCTCAGCCACCTGTGTAATAGCTCTCTGGAACGGGGCATTTTCCCTGATAGACTGAAATATGCTATTGTTATACCTTTGCATAAAAAGGGGGATAGATCTGATGTCAACAATTACCATCCAATCTTCCTTCTAACAGCTTTATCCAAAATTTTTGAGAAAGTAATGTATTCTAGAGTAGCTTCACATATCTGTAAAAATGAAGTACTAACAAAATGTCAGTTTGGTTTCCAGAAAGGTTTTTCAACAGAAAATGCCATATATGCTTTCGCCAATCAAATTTTGAATGATCTGAATAACTGAACACCACCCATTGGGATTTTTTGTGATCTCTCAAAGGCTTTTGATTGTGTAAATCACGAAATTCTGCTAGACAAGCTCAAGTATTGTGGCATTAGTGGGACAGTGCACAAATGGTTTAATTCGTACCTAACTGGAAGAGCGCAGAAAGTTGAAATAAGCAGTGCTCATAATATGCAAAAATCAGCACATTCCTCAAACTGGGGAACTATCAAGAATGGGGTTCCACAAGGGTCAGTCTTGGGTCCTTTGTTGTTCTTAATATATATTAATGACTTGCCATTCTATATTCATGAAGAGGCATAGTTAGTTCTCTTTGCTGATGATACAAGTATAGTAATCACACCTGACCACCAAGAATTAACTGATGAAATTGTCAATACTGTATTTCAGAAAATTACTAAGTGGTTCCTTGTAAACGGACTCTCACTGAATTTTGATAAGACACAGTACATACAGTAACTTACAGTGAATGGTATGACGCCATTAATAAATATAGACCTTAATCAGAAGCATATAGCTAAGGTAGAATATTCCAAATTTTTAGGTGTGTCCATTGATAAGAGATTAAATTGGAAGAAACACATTGATGATCTGCTGAAACGTTTGAGTTCAGCTATTTATGCAATAAGGGTCATTGCAAATTTTGGTGATAAACATCTTAGTAAATTAGCTTACTACGCCTATTTTCAATGATTGCTTTCATATGGCATCATATTTTGGGGTAATTCATCACTGAGGAATAAAGTATTTATTGCACAAAAGCGTGTAACCAGAATAATAGCTGGAGTCCATCCAAGATCATCCTGCAGACATTTATTTAAGGATCTAGGGATATTCACAGTAGCTTCTCAGTATATATACTCTCTTATGAAATTTGTTATTAACAACCAAACCCAATTCAAAAGTAATAGCAGTGTGCATAACTACAATACTAGGAGAAAGGATGATCTTCACTATTCAAGATTAAATCTAACTTAGGCACAGAAAGGGGTTAATTATACTGCCACTAAAGTCTTTGGTCACTTACCAAATAGTATCAAAAGTCTGACAGATAACCAACAAGTATTTAAGAAGAAATTAAAAGAATTTCTGAATGACAACTCCTTCTACTCCATAGAGGAATTTTTAGATATAAATTAAGAAAAAAAGAAAAAAAACAAACAAAAATTATAAAAAATATAAAAAACACAAAAAATAAAATTTTGTTATTTTAACTTAAGTATGTTGTTAAATTAACTTAATTATGTCATGTATTGGAAAATTTGACTCGTTCCACATCATTACGAAATATCGTATTCATGATCCATGGAACTAGTATTAATCTAATCTAAGAGAGGTGAAGACGCAGAGGACAGTCGAACGTCGAGAGCTGCATGAAACCTGTCTTTGAACGGTAGACCACAACATGGACGCGTAAGAAGTCCCGTATTCCAACGCGTTATTCGCGAGTGTTTTAAGAAAGTAAGAGAAAGATTACGGTTCGAACTTCTGTCATTCGAGGAGTAATCAAAGGATGTGGTGCTTCAGTTTCTGCGGGCACTCTGTACTGAAAAAAAGATCTAACTAACCTAGATAAATAACGTCAGGACACAGATATCAGGGCTGAATCTACGAATATCTTTAAACACTGTGGAAATGAAAAGAAAGAATATAGCATGAGATACGCGTTTTATTATTAATTTTTGAAATGCATCACCAATGTCAAGATTTGTAGCTGCTGCTCTGGTCACTTTTCTGGTTCTGAAACTGTTCTTCTCGTTCCAGTATTACGAATTATAAGCAGCACAGCACTGAGAATATATGCACACACATTTCATTCTTTTCCTTGTTTTGAATGTTTTTAATACTGGTTTTATTCAACGGCAGACAGACAGACTTAATGTGACAACTAGCAACTGAGGACGACAGGACAGCAAAAGTTAAACGTGTTATCATTACATTCTAACATGTCGTACCAGCAGAGATCGCGAAGATAAAATCAGACTAATGAATGATGAACAGTATCGTATAAGTAGTAGAAGTACTTGTGGCATTAACTAAATTTACATTGTTTACCAGAATGTTTAAATGAGAGTAGAGCTGCTTCAACGATAGAGATACTAAATGGTGAACTATCGCTAACAACGGAACCGTACGACCTTCCCCTCACCGATTTGACTCTTATGTGGTGTACAGGGCACGACTAGGAGTTTAACACGTGTACACAAGAAGAACCGACCCACAGCCATCTTCGAGAAAATTAATTTTCAAAATTTTAGGCGTGCTTTTAATATTTGTATAGTCGTTGGTAATCAAGGAACCTGCAGCAGAGTGAGTAGCCCCTTAATTTCATAAGCACGAGGTTGCTGGATCGATTCTCTCTTCTCGTACTGTTTCCCGCTCCCACGTAGCTCTAACAATAGATTTGTTACGACTGCGCAGATTTTTAAATTCCATTCTAGATGCTGTCTCGCTAGCCTGAATACCCTAATCTTGTTATCTTGATGAACATAATAACTGTCGATTTTCGCATGCTTGTCTTCTGGCTGATGAAGATGAAGCGACTTCTTCGGTTTCTTCAAACAGACTTCTTTCGTCGATTTCTTGCTGGGCAATCAGTTCCTCTTATATCATGAGTTGCTTCTCCGCCAGCGTTTTAAAAGTGTTGTGAAATATTTCTTATCCAACATCCGTGTCTACTTGTGTTACTGCAGAAGGATTCAGAGGCACGAGACTGTTTTGGAGCAGCGAAGTGTGCGCTGATGTGAAACTTCCTAGCAGATTAAAACTGTCTGCCAGATCGAGACTCGAACTCGGCACCCTTGCCTTTCGCGGGCAAGTGCTCTACCAGCTAAGCCACCCAAGTGCAAGTCACAACCCGTCCCCATAGCTTTAATTCTGCCGGTACTTCGTCTCTTACCTTACAAATATTGTTAGAATTACGTGGAAAAATCAAGGACCGGCAATGAGATTCGATTCACAGACCTCGCGCATACGAGACTGAGGGACTTCTTACTTTTTTTCCTTTTTTCTATCTGAAACCTTCCTGAAGCCCAAACAAAGGGATGGGGGAAAGGTGGACAGGGATTGGAAGCCAAGGCCTTTCCACAACGTCCTGTTCCCTCCTCCAGTAATTAAGGAAACAGTAGAAATACAAAGCAAATCAAGCAGACAAGGTCAAATAAATTATTTTTGATTTATATATATTTATATATACGGAGTGTAGCCATATATGGAAGTGAAACATGGACGATAAATAGTTTGGACAAGAAGAGAATAGAATGCTGAAGATTAGATGGGTAGATCACATAACTAATGAGGAGGCATTAAATAGAATTGGGGAGAAGAGGAGTTTGTAGCACAACTTGACAAGAAGAAGGGACCGGTTGGTAGTAGATGTTCTGAGGCATCAAGGGATCACAAATTTAGCATTGGAGGGCAGCGTGGAGGGTAAAAATCGTAGAGGGAGACCAAGAGATGAATACACTAAGCAGATTCAGAAGGATGTAGGTTGCAGTAAGTACTGGGCGATGGAGAAGCTTGCACAGGATAGAGTAGCATGGAAAGCTGCATCAAACCAGTCTCAGGACTGAAGGCCACCACCACAACAACAACAATATATTTATTAGTTTTTTACTATCGAGCGTAGTACGAAAACTAAGTCGCTGAGAAGAATGTTACGATGACCAGAGAATTATCAGTACCAAGAGTGGAAAACGCGTGGGTCAGCTCATTATTGCAGTAGCACCCCAGATCTGGGGTGGGTTAAGAAAGACATTACAAACGAAATTAGAGAGAAATTGTCTGTATTTGGATTTGCGGATAACTGTACGATGTCGCTCATTAAGGAAGTGCCAAATATGAAGGACATTTTTCTCGCCGTCTGCAAACAATTGACGAACTCGCTCGGCTACAGCCTCCGTTAATTCAAGCGACCATTCAAACTCTATTTTCTCGATACTCGTTGAGAGTTGCGTTTTCCTGTTTACATGTGCCGAAGTCCTAATCGTGTCCTATATGAATGAAATCGGTGAGGGGAAGTTCGTACGCTCCCCGTGTAAGTATTGATACGAGCAAAGCCCGTTTACGCACAGTTGAGATGGTCTTGTCCCATATTAGATGCTCGGCGCCTCGCTCAACTGTTACGGGTTCATAGGCCGCACAGGTCGTTAAGGGTCGCGTGGCGCGGTCTGTCCCGAACCGCAGGAGCCGAACCGCCGCCAGCCACTCACCTGCGCCGCCGGGCCGGCCGGAGAGGTGGGTAGAGTCCCGGTGCTTCCGGTACATTCTCGAGTCGGCGCCGCCGCGGCCGGATGGACTCTGCCGGCGGGGCGGGATTAGGACAGGGGGAAACGGCAGTGCGCGGGTCGCCCCGGCAGCCCAGCCCTTAATTAAAGTACAATCAGCCGGCGGCCGGCGGCGGCTGGGGGCGGCGATTGGGGCGGTCGGCGCCCAATCAGCATTCTGGCTGTGAATTCGCCGCCCCCCCCTCCCCCGTCTTAATTATTGTAATTGTGCCTGCCGTCTGTAACAAACATCTTGCTCCCACCACCGCCGCCAGCGGTGCCGGTATCTAACCGCCAGCCAGGTGGCGGCCGCTGCGTTATGCATGTTAATCGAGTTGTAATTGCTTTCCCGGGCAGAAAAGAGATGATAGCTTCCATCACAGCTCTGCAGTATAGCTGACATTACAAGAATAACACTTCACCCCCACAATAAATCTGATTTCTATCCGCTGTGTAAAATTTTTAATCGGTATTGGCGTTGCGTCCGCTTCTGTTACAAAGCCGACACACACTGAGCATTTCAGTCCCCTTTTGTGGCTTAAGTTGCTAACGCACAGTAGTACAGTGGGCGCTCTAACCAGATAGCTGGATCGAACCTTTGTAGTGATCGTAATGCTCAGTACCACTGTTTGTCATCTAAATGTGGTAACTTACAGATCCTCATCACCAGACTATGCCCTAACTACACCATTAAAAATGAAAATTTCCGGCCGGCCGGGTTGGCCGAGCGGTTCTAGGCGCTACAGTCTGGAACCGCGCGACAGCTACGGTCACAGGTTCGAATCCTGCCTCGGGTATGGATGTGCGTGATGTCCTTAGGTTAGTTAGGTTTAAGTAGTTCTAAGTTCTATGGGACTGATGACCTCAGAAGTTAAGTCCCATAGTGCTCAGAACCATTTGAACCATTTGAAAACTTCTGGTACGCGGTTTCCTTAATTGTACCACACTTACACACCATATCTTAAATACCATAAAAGAGGAAGCGGGATGGAATCAAGGTTGGTAGTTACAATTTATAATTAAGACAATTTATTGACATTACGCCTTTTAAGGAATTTGACAATTACAAACTGTAGACGAGCCTCTAGATAAAGCTTTGCAAATACAGTTAGAAACTCAACGTACTCAGTACTCAAGCAAACAGCCCCTTACTAAGGAAACAGAATTACTGAAAAACTTCATAAATTCAAACTCCCATACAGGATTTCCCTCAAAATACATGTAATAAAAAGAATTACCAGTAAAGGGTCACTTAATGACCCTTGAACACTAGTGCCAAGCTAAGATCCAATTATATAACATGATAGAACCACTTAAACAAAAAAACTACAGCAGAAACACTGATCTTCAAAAATAAATGTTCACATGCTCAGACGTGTCAAATAAAAAAAAAAAATTACTAGAAAGAGCTGCGCAAGGAACTCAGCGGATGCTGTGCAGCTTAAGGTTTAGCCAGATGCCAATCCGTAATATTTAAAGAAACAGGTTCGTATACGAACAGGTTACATATAATGTATATTTATATATCTACGAGCTTAACCCGCCTTGGCGGAGGGAAGATAAATAATAAACTTCGGAAGGCGATATGTGAACGACTCCCTGTAGTAGCCAGGTTCTTAAACACTGCCAGGCCTAGACGTCGGACGACATTTCACTCCCAGAAGGCGCTAACACAATCAAAGGTTTTTGCTCGGATCACAAGGACATTCCAATAACTCTGAAACATAGAAACACTCGGCAGAATCATTGACTCGATATATGGGTAAGCGTGTAAAGGAACATGTTACACAACTGACAAAATCGCAACTTTGACCTTAAGTATCTTACACAAGGACAACTGCATTAATAATGTGCAGGCTCTGAAAATGCCAACATAAAATCATTTGAGTACAAGAGACACAAAGCACTATTAAAACTTCTGAGAAAACTTTCAAATAACGGCCACCATTTAATTAGGCCGACTGAACTCTTCCACACCACCTTAAAGTTCGACTACGAAAGTCTCACCGCAATAATAAAGTTTAAATGGCCCTGAGTGCGTCGGTCAACAAAACACAATTACGACCACTTACTTCATATCACTTACACAATACGAGGGAGCGGGTTCCACAGCTTCACCGCTTCACTTCAAATTTTGTTCTCAGCGAAGTCTCAGAACTTGTATCTCCAAGCTGTCCACGTCGCCAAAACGCCCAACCAATATCAGAACACAACATGTTACAGTCATCACGCTCGATCGGCCGCCGTTGACACTCGTCTCCCAGCGACTATCACGAGATCTCGAGGGTTGCCCGTCGAAGGCTGACAACCAACCCATTTCGCTCGCCAACCCGGAAGATAACACACGCGAAAATCAAAGATAGCATGGCTCAACCACAATCGAAGTCAACGATACATGAACAAAATAACACTGGCGCCAGCTCGCCACGGCTCAGTTCCCTCGTCTGAAATTTTTGATGTCCCTGTCTCTGTACAAGGAGCGGCTCAGAACGTAGAGAAGATCAAATCTTGGAAGCCTATCGCGGCTAAGTTAGCCAATGTACCTGTACGTAAACGCTGCCCAGTAGTCGCAGAAGGTATTTTGCACATTCGCCATCGCATGTGATATACTGGATTCTCTTACACACAACCTGTGAACATCTTTCGCATGATTGTATCTCGCTAATTAGGGAACTATTGGGGTACCATTGTTGGACACCTTTCAGGAATATCGTTAGACACAATCTACCTGTTCGCCTGCGACTACCATTGGCAAGATCTACATCTACATCTACATCTACATTCATACTCCGCAAGCCACCCAACGGTGTGTGGCGGAGGGCACTTTACGTGCCACTGTCATTACCTCCCTTTCCTGTTCCAGTCGCGTATGGTTCGCGGGAAGAACGACTGTCTGAAAGCCTCCGTGCGCGCTCTAATCTCTCTAATTTTACATTCGTGATCTCCTCGGGAGTTATAAGTAGGGGGAAGCAATATACTCGATACCTCATCCAGAAACGCACCCTCTCGAGACCTGGCGAGCAAGCTACACCGCGATGCAGAGCGCCTCTCTTGCAGAGTCTGCCACTTGAGTTTATTAAACATCTCCGTGACGCTATCACGGTTACCAAATAACCCTGTGACGAAACGCGCCGCTCTTCTTTGGATCTTCTCTACCTCCTCCGTCAACCCGATCTGGTACGGATCCCACACTGATGAGCAATACTCAAGTATAGGTCGAACGAGTGTTTTGTAAGCCACCTCCTTTGTTGCTGGACTACATTTTCTAAGCACTCTCCCAATGAATCTCAACCCGGTACCCGCCTTACCAACAATTAATTTTATATGATCATTCCACTTCAAATCGTTCCGCACGCATACTCCCAGATATTTTACAGAAGTAACTGCTACCAGTGTTTGTTCCGCTATCATATAATCATACAATAAAGGATCCTTCTTTCTATGTATTCGCAATACATTACATTTGTCTATGTTAACGGTCAGTTACCACCAAGTGCCTATCCGCTGCAGATCTTCCTGCATTTCGCTACAATTTTCTAATGCTGCAACTTCTCTGTATACTACAGCATCATCCGCGAAAAGCCGCATGGAACTTCCGACACTATCTACTAGGTCATTTATATATATTGTGAAAAGCAATGGTCCCATAACACTCCCCTGTGGCACGCCAGAGGTTACCTTAACGTCTGTAGACGTCTCTCCATTGATAACAACATGCTGTGTTCTGTTTGCTAAAAAATCTTCAATCCAGCCACACAGCTGGTCTGATATTCCGTAGGCTCTTACTTTGTTTATCAGGCGACAGTGCGGAACTGTATCGAACGCCTTCCGGAAGTCAAGAAAAATAGCATCTACCTGAGAGCCTGTATCTAATATTTTCTGGGTCTCATGAACAAATAACGCGAGTTGGGTCTCACACGATCGCTGTTTCCGGAATCCATGTTGATTCCTACATAGTAGATTCTGGGTTTCCAAAAACGACATGATACTCGAGCAAAAAACATGTTCTAAAATTCTACAACAGATCGACGTCAGAGATATAGGTCTATAGTTTAGCGCATCTGCTCGACGACCCTTCTTGAAGACTGGGACTACCTGTGCTCTTTTCCAATCATTTGGAACCCTCCGTTCCTCTAGAGACTTACGGTACACGGCTGTTAGAAGGGGGGCAAGTTCTTTCGCGTACTCTGTGTAGAATAAGATATCTTGTGAGAATTGAACACGCTGTGTTTCACATAGGTAGCTTTTCTGTGACACATATTGTTTATTTGAAGCATCTTTTCCTCCTTGATAGTCACAAACTTTGTGCTTAGAATATGCCCAGCGATTCTGCAATAGAAGAGTGTTACAAACATTGACACGTACCAGGAGGTTATAATAAAACTAACGGTGTTCCAACGGTCGCAGTGCGGGCTGTATACATCGCATTACGCAGAAACGTCGTAGGATAGTTTATTAAGCGGTGAGCTTGTGGAGTATGCTGAACAAATACACTGAAGAGCTAAAGAAACTGGCACACTGGCCTAAAATCGTGTAGGGCCCCCGCAAGCACGCAGAAGTGCCGCAACACGGCGTGGCATGGACTCGACTAATGTCTGAAGTAGTGCTGGAAGGAAATGACACCGTGAATGCTGCAGCGCTGTCCATAAATCCGTAAGAGTACGAGGGGGTGGAGATCTCTTCTGAACAGCATGCTGCAAGACATTCCAGACATGCTCAATAATCTTCATGTCTGGGGAGTTTGGTGGCTAGCGGAAGTGTTCAAACTCTCAACAGTGTTCGTAAAGCCACTCTGTATCAGTTCTGGACATGTGGGGTGTCGCATTGTCCAGCTGGAATTGGCCAAGTCCGTCGGAATGCACAGTGGACATGAATGGATGCAGGTGATCAGACAGAATGGTTATGTACGTGTCACGCGTCAAAGTCGTATTTAGACGTATCATGGGTCCCGTATCACTCCAACTGCACATGCCCCACATCATTACAGAGACTCCACCAGCTCCAACAGTCCCATGCCGACATGCTGGGTCCCTGGATTCATGAGGTTGTTTCCATAGCCGTACACGTCCATCCGCTCGATACAATTTGAAACGAGACTCGTCCGGCAAGGCGACATGTTTCCAGTGTCGGTCTAGGCGGACCCAGGCGAGGCGTAAAGCTTTGTGTCGTGCAGTCATCAAGGATACTCGAATGGGCCTTCGGGTCCGAAAGTACATATGGGTGATGTTTCGTTGAATGGTTCGCCCGCTGACACTTGTGATGGCCCAGCTTTGAAACCTGCAGCAGTTTGTGGCAAGGTTGCACTTCTGTAACACTGAACGATTCTCTTCGGTTGTCGTTGGTCCCGTTCTTCCAGGATCTTCTTCCGGCCGCCGCAGTTCATTCGTGAAATGGTCGCACGGGAAAATCCCCACTTTATGGCTACGTCGGGGATGCTGTGTCCCATCGCTCGTGCGCCGACTATAACACCACGTTGAAAATCACTTAAATCTTGATAACCTGTCATTGTAGCAGCAAAAAGCGATCTAACAACTGCGCCATACACTTGTCTTATATAGGCGTTGTCGAGTGCAGCATCGTATTCTGCCTGTTTACATAGCTCTGTATTTGAATATGCATGCCTATACCATTTCCTTTGGGACCTTAGTGTAATAGTTCCGCTTTCTGCCACCAGGTGTATACATGACGCTGTGAGCAGTCAGAATGTGGTTTGGGTATGATCGAACACTTGATAACAGTGGTTATGACACAGTTATTAGTGTATGATCACAAGTTACAACATGTCCTTAACATGGTCTCCCAACTCAGCAACATTCTCCATCCGGTTGCTCGCAGCACATCCAGTGTAAGCAGAGTGATATATCTTCGTATGCTATCCAGATCATGAAGAGCCCGAATACGTGCCCGACAGACACGATCGTTCAGACATCCTCACAACCAGAAGTCACATGGATTTACCCCTGGGGATCTGAAAGGTCATACATCTTGAAATTTCCAAGAGGGGGCCGAACCACACAGTAGTCCTAGGTTGGGTGTGGGGCGGCGGTAGGGTGAGTGGATTGCTGTAGACTGTCGTGAGGTTGTGTACCACTGCGGGCTACGGCGGGGACAAAGCCTCTCCGTCGTTTGTAGGTCCCCAGTTCCATAGGATACAATACAATACAATACTACTACTTCTCCAGCACGAACGCGGGAAAACTCCCTTCATAACAGGACGCTGCACTCATCTCAGACAGTGTTCTAGCAGTAGTGGACACCGGGAGATCCTGAGGAAGATCCCAGCAGAGGGGTCGAAACATCGATCATCTTTGAGGAAATATCACGCGGCATAATAACCCAGAAGATTTTAACATCGGTGACAACGGCCACGAAAGCCTGCGAATTTCATATTCTCACAATTAATAAAATAACTTGGGCTATTATGTCGTGGTCAAGAGATTTAACTTTAAATCCCGTCTCCATCTGCGGAGGACATTATCAAGCTGGATCGTAGCTTTGTTGAATGTCCGATTCACCCCCTGGCTCGCTACTGACTACAGAAAAATTCTGATTGCGTGAGCTTCCTTGCAGTGGCGTGACGTCACATGTTTTGAATACGCGAGAGTAATTGTCCGTTATCAACTGTTGTCAGCTGTTACTACCGTCCCATGGTAGAAGACTTGTACACATCTTCTTCAGCACGGGAGTACAAATTTCATTCAATTTCACGCCTTTCTCCTTCCTATTGAATTTCGTGGGACGAGGGGTGGGCATCTCTATGGCTTCTCTGTATAGCTTTTCGCGGTATCCACTTGTTGCTGCCAGTACTTGAGTCCTATCAAAATGAATGTGGTGGTCTCCTGGCTATAAAGCATGTTCCATAATAGCCGATCTGTCAGTCTCCCCTCTTCTGCAATTGCCCTTGCGCTCTTCGAGTCGTTTTTCGACAGTTCTTTTTGCAGTACCCCCGTACACCTCCCCACAACTACACGGAATCCTATAAATTCCAGTTTTTTCCAGCGGTTGCTTCCGTGTGGGTGTGTAAATTACCGCGGTGTTCAGATTTTTCAATATTTTTCCTACACGGTCAGACACTTCCTTAATGAATGGGAAGAAAACTTTCGATTTCACCGGATCTTCAGCATCACTGGTTTCTACACAGTGGTCTGACTGCTTACACGGCCATATTTTCACCTGAGGCAGAAAGTGGAACTATTATTTTTTCCAGCACTCTCCGAGAGCGCGCCGATTAATGAATGTAGCTAAGATGTTTCACCGTCATGATACTTGTACAGCCCACACCGTAGCACTTTGGAACACGTTCAGTTTAATCATAACCACCCGGTACCTAGAGAGGGTCTTCCAGTTCGGGTGACTGGGAGGCGGTTAAGTGACGTACAATAGATGTACTGAGCTCACAAGCGTAGGCTAAACAGTGTCGCTATAAATTTCGACGCCAACATTGGTGAGTTCCAATTGACGTGCGGGCCCCCCACTTTGCAAGGTCTGAAGCCGATCGAATACATCTGGGATGTGATTGAACGTGGCGTTAGAACTCACCGTCCTCCACCTTTCCGGAATTTATGGGAATGAGGTGGCTTGTGTGTGCAGATGTGGTGCCAACTCCATCCAGCTTCCTTGCCACGAGGCGTCTCCTCTATTATCCGTGCCAAAGCTGGACATACCGGCTATTAGGTAGTTGTTCATAGCGTTCTGGCTGACCAGTGTGTCTTGAACTCTTAACGCAATTTATCATTCGCGGGTGATAGTTGTTCGCAGACTGCAAGAACTTTATCTTCCGATGATGACAGAATGCTAGCTGAAACGTTACGTTTTGCAGTGTGTCATAATGCACTGCAGTGAACTGTAAGGAAATTAATTTCTTGGGAACTAGTAGCGCTACCGAGGATTTAAAGAGATATTACTGGATTGTTTTATTACCGCTTTTCAGTTACTACAGATTTCAATAAGCATCTTTAATTTTCTGTTTATTGTGAAGTTAAGGCACATTATGACTTTGAAACAAAACGCCCACGTGTGACGTTTGCTTGGAATGGAAGTATTATTCAGTGCAGATATACTGCTGTCTCTACTGCACACTTATATGAACCTTGCTAACCAACTGTTTGCAACACTTTCATGCCGATGTGCTCTTTGACCATTTATTATTGTATATATACTTGCTTTTATCTTTATGTAAATTTATATGTACAAGATATATGAATTAATTTGTTTATTTTGCTGTATAATCAGTTATGTATATTATGTAAATATCGCTGAGTAATCGCTGGGGGAATGTTAGGGAAACGTTAGGTTTTTGTCAACGAATAAGTATCGTTGGAGTAGCGGCGTCTCTGAATGCTGGAGGATGTTACGTCAGAGCGCGCGCTACACGAAGAGGGAACTCTGGTGTGAGACTGGGTGAAGTGCGGACGCATGGATGGCGTGCACTGCACTGGAGGAGTGATTGTTTTAGCGGCACGTGGCAAGTGATGAGCGTGGGTGGTGGAAATATTGGCTGCAGCAACATCAAGAACCCGCCTCGCCAATATCATTGCCAATAACTCCCGTGCTCTCTAATTATCATGGAAAGGAGCCAGCAGCAGTATTGTCGTCAGCAACTTCGTCACGGCGAGAATGGACTGAAGTAAGATTGCTGCATCACAGCTCATTGTCAACTAGTTTTGTAACGACGTCACTCAGCTTTGTGGTGTTTTGCGAGTGAATATTTACCATAGTTTAATCAAAACTGTTCACCCGTGATTCTCCTAAAATCATTCAACAAGTAGGTCCCTGTCCTGACCTATTGTTACAATAATCCGAGTACCGTTTATGAAAAATGAAAATTGCCGTGCCAGTTAATTTTGCTTATGAACTAAATGATTCAGTTAGATTAAAGATTTGAACTTAAAGCATTCAGTTATTTCGGTCTCACTAACTTTAAATTTGAACTTTAATCTGAGGCGATTTAATTGTTACAAATAGTAAATCAACTAATCAAATTAAAATGATTCCTGGGACTATGAACAAAATCACTAACTAGAATTAATGAGTGAGTGCAAATATCAGTGATTATTGTATTTTGTTGTTAGTAAAGTTCTGGTTCACATTTTGACTTGCAGTCGTGCTAAATTATGATAATTACCTTTTGATACAGTAATTATCAATTTCTACTTCCCTGTTCAGAAGTAAATAGAGTTTCTTTTAATTATTTTTTGCCATTTTCCAAAATTCGTATGAAAACAGTAGACGTTATTGTGAGGTAGCGCCATTATCACAACAGCAAGTAACCACTAATCTAAGTGTTATCTTGTATGTTTTCAAAATTTCAGCTCTATTAGTTAATGATATTTCGAGTGCAAACTATTTTCTTTCTCGCTTTATTACGTAAATGTTTCAATTGTTTTTGCTAACGTGCGTGCAGCCCTCAGTTGCCGCGCGTGTTCGAGTAATTCTTGACATTGACTGTTCGGCTCATTAATTCACCTACCAAACAGAAATTTTGCCCAATTGGGCTGGCGACCGTATTTCTTTTAGTTATAATTATTTCAGTAACTCTTTTTATTCTGTTCCGATCCACATGGTACCCCTTCTCGTTGGCACAGTACGTGAATGATAGCACAAACCTTTCGAACAACCATACTAAATTTTACAGTAATTAAGTAGGCGGAATAAGATGTCCTAGAAGGCATCTTGTTGTTAACTCCCCTTCATATTGAATCTTCGGAACGATAGCCTTTTCAAAATTTTATTCCAATGGTCGATAGAAGGGAAGGGGGACGTTACATGTTCTCGACGAAATTGTTTTTGTCTTCTTTTTTTCATTGCGAGGCTACCATTCACATGTGACTGCAACCTTTTCATTAAATTGACCTTCTCAACTTCAATCAATCGTAAGTACTTGTCTTCTTGAGTTACTCGTTTTATTAATTTTATTTGCAAATGTTGTCATATTTCGCAAGTCTTGTCAGTTTATCACACCTCCACCCCAACAGAACAAATAGTCCTGTCACAGTCGCCACGTGTAACTCCACACCCCAACAGAACAAATAGTCCTGTCACGTGAAAATCCACGTATGAGACCTACACCCCAACAGAACAAATAGTTCCCGCGCCCGGGTTCCCGGGTTCAATTCCCGGCGGGGTCAGGAATTTTCTCTGCCTCGTGATGACTGGGTGTTGTGTGATGTCCTTAGGTTAGTTAGGTTTAAGTAGTTCTAAGTTCTAGGGGACTGATGTAAAGTCCCATAGTGCTCAGAGCCATTTGAACCATTTTTAGAACAAATAGTCCTGCCACAGAAAAAGCCATGTATAACACCACTGCTCCGCTTATTATACCGGCATGCAGTTTACCTAGTGACGATAAGGTTTGTTTCTGTCACAAGGCAGCCACGCATAACACTAATGAAGTTGCAAATTTGCCACATATGGCCAAGATTTGCAGTAGATGTTACCCTCTGAGAGGAGTTTAGAAGTTTGACCGAGTTTTCCTAACGGAAAATTGGTATCGAATCTTAATTTCGTAAGAATAACTGTAGGTAGTTAGCAGAAAGAAAATAATTTTGCAAAAAGTAACAGTAACTGATTACTATTCATTGAAATAGTTATATGGTCGCCAGCCTAATTAGGCATAATAATGTAGAAGCATTATTTATAAAGAGTCTATTTTCACTAATTCAAAACGAACTTTCATTAAATACTGTTCTGTGAAGTGCAATGAACACACCCTAGTGGACAAATTACACAGTGAATAAGAGCAGTTGTCACTTTAGCATTAAGGCAGTCACAAGATTTGCAAATGAGCCCTTTCTCTTGCTTACTTTAATCGTTACTTTTGCCTTTACTTAATATATCCTAAACTTGCTCTTCACAACCCACACAAGACCAGGTAGCACATGATACTAGTCAAGTACTATAAATACACACATATACTTTACAAAAGCAATCAGGAGACATAGTATACAAACTTTCTACCTTTGTTTCTCAGTAATCACTTCAAGAATCACTAGCTAGAAACCTATTAATCTGATTTATCCTTTTTTGATGGAATAGAAATATGGCCCCACAAATTATCCCTTTCATTGTAAAACGAAACTATACACACTTTCAAATTTATGTAGCATTAAGGTAGAATTGGATTACTCTTTCATTTGAGACCATTAATTTTGTACTATTTTATTAACATTCTTTACGCTGACAAATCCTCTACAAAATCGGAGATAATTTCCAATAAACTTTTAATTGAAACAACCTCAAGACAAAGTGTTTTATGATACCACTTGTGAAGCAAGTAGTTTTTGGAAACAACTTTAAAGCAATAAACTTTAGAACACTTTTGGTTTCCAAATAATATTTTTTCCTGACTTGACATTCAAGCTCATTTTCTAGTTAATACTCAAACATAAATAGCCTCTTTTATTGTATGAAGAAACAAGTAAATTTTACCCTGCACATTAAGAGTACTGGCATAACTTTGCACACATCAATAAAATGCACTGTAAAACTGTTAATTCGTTTTTAAGCAAAGGACACTCCCGGATTTCATCAATTACAGGAGTGGATCCTGCTTGGATAAGTGCACAGGATGGACACATTGTTGAAACACATTTTCAATATTAGGATTATATTTTCACAGAACCAAACACAACATTACTGGTTCATACAGTAATACAGTTCTGACCTTTCGTATGTGTGACGAAGCGGTTGCGCAATCGTGGTGGCGAGCATATAGCGGCTAGGTGGTCTTTCCTTTGGCAGTAATTAGCTCTATTTACCTCTTCTTGGCGTGGTTAATATCGTTTTTAGAGCTTTTCCCAAATCGAGAGCACAATTTTACTGCCGCATATTAAATCCGAGGACATTCCAACTGCAATATTGTAAGTCCCACTCCGCACCTGCGCTGTTTACCCGTCAGTTACTTGCTACCGACTGACTTCTGTGCTCTCTTACTTGCCACCTAGACTGAGCGCCACATCCACCTTTTCCTAGAGCGCCAACTCACTTCCGTAGCAGAAGGGGACTACTGTGGGGTGGTGGGTGGAAATTAATGTTGTTATTCAATAAAAATGTTATGTAATGAGGAAAAGATGCATTCCCTGCCGTTTTAACCATATGTGGGGCGGCGAGTGGAATTAATTGTTATATAAATGTTCCTATTATTTATGCTGTTATTTTGCCGTTCTCAACACTGGCTCTCTAACTACAATATTGGCAATCAGAAAGTGATTAACAAAACGTGAAGCCTGTAATTAGAATTCCTAGTGCCCACTTCATCTGAGAAATACACTTATAGTTACATCTTATAGCTCTGAGAAATTAGGAGATTGTCTGGGCTTTATAATCAAAAACGATCGTGAAAAAAAAAAAAAAAAACGTTTGCTTTATTCTGAAAGTCACAGATGAAAAAAAAAATGAATCCACACAATCTGACTAACAGAGCAGTTCAGAGTCTAATGCGCTGATGCAACTATAACTGTCCAAATTAAATGTTTAAGTGAATGCTCGCCATAATTTGATGCTAATGCTCATCAAACAACACACTAAATAATGGTAGAATGTCTGTCCCGTGGCGGCACGTGAAAAAACGACATACGCAAACTGAAGATAGATAATTAGAGTTATCCCAGAATTAACTGTTCTCTCGAAAATGATTTCATGGTTACGCGTATCTCGAGTAACTTAATACGGCATCCGAGGCTGTTTATAGCAATGATACCGACGCGACGCGACTCCCGACACAGATGGTGTGCTATTCAGCGTCTGGAGAGAACTGGGGCCTTACTCTCTCACGCAGCGTTCTTATATATAAAGCCGCGGTGCGGACGGCTAAGGGAACGCCTGATCAAATCGGCTCTCCCGACTAGCCGCTGGGCTAGTAATGCACCCCATTATGTTATTGAATAAATCATAGCTTCTTTTGCTGATGGCTGATGAAGCTTTCAATTTAAATGTGCAATCAGCACACAGGTAAGTAATCATAATAAAAGTCCGACGTGGCTAAGTCAATTATTTTGGGCGAGAGAATTAATTTAATTACACTGCATGCAGTAGACGAGCTCTGAACTTGCCCTTTGGAGATACGCTATCACTATAGTTTTATAGTTATTCAGTTGAAACTTCTCACATCTTTATGACTATAGCGGATCTCCATTCTACTTAAATTTAAACATCCTAGCCTTATTTATTAGCCTACTTAATCTACCTTGCTTCCTTAATTTTTAAGACAAAAAACCAGAAAATTGTGAATTTCAACTCAAATTTTAATTTGTGAGATCCAAAGTACTGTTTCTATTAAATTATTATGAAAAAGGGATCTAAATGTAAACTTTTAAGTCTCTAGCTCTTTTCTCTTGCGCCAATGATTTTTACAGAAAAATGTCCAAATTTCGAAAATGGTTAAAGTTATCGAACTAATATTCAACACATATTAATTTAGTATTACTTCTGACATGCTACAACCGTTTCAGGTTATTTACTTGATTTTAAAAGTATTGCGCAACATTTATGACGTCAGAGCTAGTTACAGCGGACTGGCTGGCACACAATGGAAAGACTGATGTGAATTTGCTATGGTGTCAGTAGGCTGTTTCCCTACATCACCCTCTACTTAAATTTTTTTAATGTTAATGACCGAAAAAAAATTTAATTAAAAAAAGGGAAGCAAGAGTACGGCTTAAGTCACGATGAAAATTAAAACTGAAATGTAAACATATAGAAATATTAAAAGAAAACTGATAACCTAAATCAATTATTTAAATTACTGGCATGTTCACTGCCTCTTACGCAATAATATCCCTCAAAATTTAAGCAAAATCAATGAAACACTTTGGCATACATATTGCCTTAGACAAACAAACACATAAAAATATGTAAAATTATAAACTTCTTAAATCCATTAAATACATTTTTACATACACAAATTCGAAGAAAATAACACAGTTATTCAAGATACATAAACAGATGATTATATCTTAGCAGTCTTTTCAAAACCTGAAAGAAAATTTCACAAATCATTTTTACACATGTGGTTGTAGCCACTTTGGCTGGCGTTCTACACTTCCATTCACAAGGGTAGAGGAGGGGAAGTTGCTATGGTGGGCGTCCTTGACGTTCACTCTAAATTACATGGGGAAAGGGGAGGGGTCTCTGTGAGTTGTGTTCAAGTCACTCCACGCTTTCTCGCAGCTACCAGGCTGCCATTATCTGGTTTGTCCTGTAGAACAAACAAAAAGAGTGCCTCAGACTCTGTTCACTTATTATCTAACGGAGGGTCACAATGAAATGGGGATATATACATTTTACCCTTCAATATTTTGCTGGAACAAAGTTAACAGAACTTTTTCAATTTTACTCTCGCGGTTACATAACTGTCAAAATCGATAAACAAATGGCTCAAAACGCCGTTAGCCATGTACTAGAGAAAATTTATGCTCAAGGCATACAATGATAAATCCTATTTAATTTCAATTTATTATTTCTGGGCCGGAACACTGTACCAATGCTCGGTACATTCCTGATATATTTGTATTTTATTCACTTAGCTGACTCATCTTCGATTACCTTATTCTTAGAGACAGTATGAGTATATTTGATTAGTAGTTGTATTCTCAGCTTCTTTGTACATGTGAGTAACTTGTGGTAATAGTACAGTTCTGAGTGTTCAAAACACACTACGTTTAGTTTACTACTAAATCCACTTATTGGTCCTCTGCTGCTGTGTCAGTTCCACATCTGCAATTATGTACTCACTTCATCGAAGTGTATTTATGCTGAGCTATAAATAATGTTTCACGTCTGCCATTATGTTATTCAATTATGTTGCTAGTGTATGTACTTATTTAACAGTCACTCTATTATAATTAACATTTAAAGCATAGGATAGCACATTTATTTCATATATATAGTGTATTGCAGCTGATCAGTTTGCTCACGTGGCAATCCATTTCCACTCGATCGGACACTGAAACCACAGTTGGTCTCTCTCGAACTACCACTAAAGGGTATTAAGTAATTATGGACGAGCGTAATGCTAAATTCCTTAAACCTATAGGACACCATGAGCTGCTCTGTCTCATCTAACATAAGGGTACCTATGATCGCATTCACGCCTCCAACTCATAACCTCAAAACATGTAGGTGTGTCCTGTCACACACTACACCAAATAACGGCCAGCTCCAACCTTATAAATATTTCAAAGACATGTCATTCACGTCTCAACCACAAACACTCTTCAATTCTATTACACTGCCATTCCTTGCTACAAAAGGTGAGTTCATTCTTATAACTAATCTGCATTTTCAACACTAAGCAACCTCTTTTACTATTAATTAGTTAGCTCTACAGCATACAATAGGTTTGACTGCCACTTCAGATCCTGTTTGTAAACGAACTTGTATATCTTTTTTAAATATTGTTGGTGGACCATTTCCAATAACACAACACTTTGTACTTACAATATTACCAGGGTTCTATACATATTTGTTACTCAAATACATTTTATCTTAATTACATCATACTTCTCTATTGTTTATGTCACTGTTAGGTTTGTCCCATTAGGTATTTTCTTTTTCACTAATCGATAGATAAAATGGTTACAGAACTCATGGCTTGATAGCCATGATGGAAAATTTTCGTATTGGAAAGAAGAGGTCGAAATTTTTGTGGATAGGAAAGATGAAGAATGAGTGAGACCTGGAAAAGAAAGATGATCTCACACAGCTGGGACTGCGCAGCTGCCACGCTGTGTAGAGGTTACAGAACAACCTCCTCTCTATAGAATTCATTGGTTTCAGAAAATTTTCATATTGTAAAGAAGGGGTCGAAATCTTTTTTTTTCTTTTTTCTTTTTTTTCTTTTTTTTTTTGTGGTTGGGAAAGATGAAGAATGAATGAGACCTGAAAAGGAAAGAAGATCTCACACGGCTGGGACTGCACAGCTGCCACACTCTGTAGAGGTTACAGAACAACCTTCTCCCTACAGAATTCATTGGTTTCAGAAAATTTTCGTATTGGAAAGAAGGGGTCAAAATTTTTGTGGATAGGAAAGATGAAGAATGAATGAGACCTGAAAAGGAAAGAAGATCTCACACAGCTGGGACTGCACAGCTGCCACACTGTGTACAGGTTACAGAACAACCACTTCCCTACAGAATTCATTCACTACCTATGAACTTCTTTAGGTCGATCACGTTCCTGAGACCTAATAGCTTTTTACTTTTAGGGTACTTTAGCCTATGTGCATTGGCATGTGGTTTTCCTATGATCCTGAAAAGTCCTTGGTATTTACTAAGATTAACACCTTCGTCCCAATACCTCCTATTTTTCAGAACTCGTATAGGCAGCTCCCAAGTGTCATCATTAGTTACTACATGTTTATCAATAAAAGGTACTGTAATTGCTCCGATTATCGGCAAGACCATTTTTAGCTGGCTTCTTTCAAAGTCAACAACACTCTGATATTTTGACAATAAATCTATGCCAATTAAAACCTCAATATTGAGATTATTTATAATTATGCATGGATGATCAATTAAATTACCATTAATGTTAAAGGGCAGCCAAGCTTCTTGCTTTACCGTTTTTGACACCTTGCCAGTAGCACCAATTATTCTTAGTCCTGATACCCTCATTACTGTAAGCTTGTCTTTACCAGCTAATGCATCAAAGAAGGACTGAGTATTGCACTCACCTCACTTCCACTGTCTAAGAGACAACGTACATTGATACCCAATATATTCACTATTATTATAGGGTGGCTTATTCTAGGTTGTACAGGTGGTTCCTCAAATTCATCCAATAGTTCCTTTTGAATTTGTCTCCAACTAAAGTGATCGACATCTATCTTCATTACATTTAGGTCAAAGTGTGTAGGGGTTTCCTGAATTACATTTTCAGCTGCCTTTTCCAGTCGATCTATTAATTTCAAATCGAAACACCGCACGACTTCATTACATTTAGTTTGCTGAGCATGATCCAAATTACTGTAGTCTGAGCGATTCTGCGCCTCCAGACCAGGCATAACACTAGTTACAGCTAAACCACTTTTACTATTTTCGTCGGGTTCCTTCTACAGTGACAACTGGTCACAGCTACTGGGTTCATCGACCCCCAACAGGCTACCCTCTACATTCTCACTCACCTCCTGCCCTAAATCTATTAGTACAGTATCAACATCCTGCACAGGCACTTTAGATAAGAGCACATCATCCTCATCGTAAATATAAGCATGAATTTCTTCTGCTCCTTCACCTGACAATTCAGTATTTTGTAGCTCCTCCCTATCGTTACACTGCTGCGCCTTCTCTTTCTCTTCCCACTTAGAAAGTGTGTCTAACACGGTATCTATCAAATACTGTGAGTGATCTAATATTTTTGTTGTATCCTTAGATGCCACCGACCCTTCATCCACATGTTCAGTCTGAGTATTCTGATCTGTCTTACCAATTACCGTAACTACTGGCTTAGGAAAAGTAACCGCCTGGTGAGCGCCAGTATCGTCATAGAGGGGAACTAGTTTTCCTGCCTCTGCCTACTATTGTTTCCTTTATTTCCATTATAGTTAACTGGCACAGCATTCCTTTCCGTCCTGTTGTTTACCTGCATAATTTTGTTTGGAACAAAATTACTGTCATTTGGATGCCATTGTTGGTTCTGATAATTATTTTTCCAATTCCTACCTCTCTTAGGATGGCGAACACCTACTGTTCTGATGTTTACATTGCCATTCTGCTCGTTTTTAAAATTACTACTAGTGTTATTAGCATTTCTGTTATTACGTGCTTGATCCTCATTGGCAGCCACACGCTCTACACGTTCCAAATATTCAATGAAACGATCAAGATTGTCTCTAGGGGCAGATATAATTCTAGTTTGCCAATACCATGGCAGTTTGGCTTCAAGACCTAGTATTATCATTTCAGGTTTCATCTTTTCCGCCAAATGTGACAAACGTGAGATCCATGACCTAGCAAATTCTTTAATAGATTCCTTGCCTACATTGAAGCGTTTTCCACTCCAAAATTCTCTCAACACTTCATTTTGCTTATTACTAGACCAATACTCATTAATGAAAGCTGTTTTAAATTCCGCTAATGTTTTACACTTCAACATAACATCAGCTGACCAACGCATGGCGTCACCTGCTAAATGGCTTCTAATAAATGAGATTTTCTCTCGTTCAGACCAAGTTGGTGGAATCACATCTTCAAAATCGTTCCAGAAATCTAGGGGGTGGATATTTTTATCTGGATCGAACCGCAAGAACTGCCGACACCCGATAAAAGCGGCGTTTGCAGCTACAACTTGTTGTATACTACCATTACCAGAAGTTACTGAAGCTACTTTACTCTCAATGTTAGCAATGTTAGTACTAATATTTTCTACTCTCATTTCAACATTATCTACTCTTTGCACAATATGAGTAGTATCAGTTTTGATTGCGTCTACTTCTGCTTGACATATGTTTACTTTTTATATTAACATCTTTAAACCTATCTGAGCACAGTTCAGATTCCGCCTCGATCTTTTCTGTTAACTTGTGCTCCAGCTTCGCATCTTCCATTTGGAAGTCTTTGCGAACCTCAGCAACTTCGGATTTTACTGTTTTATACATTTCAGAAAATTGTTGAGCAACTTTTTTCTTAATATCGTCATGGTTGTAATCAATTTTATAATTCAAACTGTCCAGATCCTCTTTCAACTTATTGCAACCAGCCTTGAAGGTATCGTCCATTAGCTCCAATCGTTTATTAAAATTAGTTTGGCTGGCCACAATCTCATATTTTAATTCAGCATTATTGGTTTCTAATTTATTGTCCATTACCTCAAACCGTTTATTAAAATTGGTTTGACTGGCCACAATCCTGTTATTTACCTCAATTATATTAGATTTTAATTCAGCATTACTGGTAGCTATTGCTTGTAATATAACATTTAAATCAATAGCCCCAGGATCTTTGAGTTGCTCACTAGCTGGTTTTTTATCAAACTCAGGTGACGAAAAACTAGCTCCAACACCACAATCATTAAAACAAAATGAAACTTCTGATTGATTAGTCATATCTAACTTCTTCTTAAACTCTACCATCTCTGATGACTGTTTCGTTTTTAACTCATCAGATAAACTATCATCCAATAAATTAACAATTTCTGCTTTCTGCTTTACTACAGGGGTCTCTATTATTGAATCATTGCCCCTTTTCACACTACTGCCAGGAGACAATATTTCATATTTCACCTCAACATTACTATTTTCATGCATATTTACACTTGAACCGTTGTCTGGATTTACAGTTCCCACAACAGACATAGGTTCTGATTTAAGTTTAACCTCAGTTTCTTCTGGCAGTTCCATTTCCAACAGTCTTTTAGTGCAGGTTAGTAAAATATTCAACAGCCTTTCACTTAACTTAGTTCCTTCTGCACAGCGTATAGCGTTGCCGGTGCGGCATACGAGGATTACTGATGCGACGCAGTGCGTTGAACTGCAGACGGCACCCGATGGCTGTTGTGTGTTTGCGTGGCATGCAACTGCAAGCGCGGCTCCGGTTGCTCCAGCGGACGACTGCGGTGAGGCGAAACTGGCTTCTCTCGATGCTGGCAGCGCCGCTAGACTCAGTGCCAGCTCCGTCAATCCAGATGCGTTGTTAATCCAATTGCGTCGTCCACATGCACATGTAACACTTTCACTGTTCTATTACTCAGTTGCGTGTCGCATTTCACTTGCGAATCCAAATATTTAAAAATCACTTTCACATTTACTCAGTTTCTTTTCCCGGCCGATGCACCATATGTGGGGCGGCGGGTGGAAATTAATGTTGTTATTCAATAAAAATGTTTTGTAATGGGGAAAAGATGCATTCCCTGCCGTTCTAACCATATGTGGGGCGGCGAGTGGAATTAATTGTTATATAAATGTTCCTATTATTTATGCTGTTATTTTGCCGTTCTCAACACTGGCTCTCTAACTACAATATTGGCAACCAGAAAGTGATTAACAAAACGTGAAGCCTGTAATTAGAATTCCTAGTGCCCACTTCATCTGAGAAATACACTTATAGCTACATCTTATAGCTCTGAGGAATTAGGAGATTGTCTGGGCTTTATAATCAAAAACGATCGTGAAAAAAAAAAAAAAGTTTGCTATATTCTGAAAGTCACAGATGAAAAAAAAAAAATGAATCCACACAATCTGACTAACAGAGCAGTTCAGAGTCTAATGCGCTGATGCAACTATAACTGTCCAAATTAGATGTTTAAGTGAATGCTCGCCATAATTTGATGCTAATGCTCATCAAACAACACACTAAATAATGGTAGAATGTCTGTCCCGTGGCGGCACGTGAAAAAACGACATACGCAAACTGAAGATAGATAATTAGAGTTATCCCAGAATTAACCGTTCTCTCGAAAATGATTTCATGGTTACGCGTATCTCGAGTAACTCAATACGGCATCCGAGGCTGTTTATAGCAATGATACCGACGCGACGTGACTCCTGACACAGATGGTGTGCTATTCAGCGTCTGGAGAGAACTGGGGCCTTACTCTCTCACGCAGCGTTCTTATATATAAAGCCACGGTGCGGACGGCTAAGGGAACCCCTGATCAAATCGGCTCTCCCGACTAGCCGCTGGGCTAGTAATGCACCACATTAAGTTATTGAATAAATCATAGCTTCTTTTGCTGATGGCTGATGAAGCTTTCAATTTAAATGTGCAATCAGCACACAGGTAAGTAATCATAATAAAAGTCCGACATGGCTAAGTCAATTATTTTGGGCGAGAGAATTAATTTAATTACACTGCATGCAGTAGACGAGCTCTGAACTTGCCCTTTGGAGATACGCTATCACTATAGTTTTATAGTTATTCAGTTGAAACTTCTCACATCTTTATGATTATAGCGGATCTCCGTTCTACTTAAATTTAAACATCCTAGCCTTATTTATTAGCCTACTTAATCTATCTTGCTTCCTTAATTTTTAAGACAAAAAACCAGAAAATTATGAATTTCAACTCAAATTTTAATTTGTGAGATCCAAAGTACTGTTTCTATTAAATTATTATGAAAAAGGAATCTAAATATAAACTTTTAAGTCTCTAGCTCTTTTCTCTTCCGCCAATGATTTTTACAGAAGAACGTCCAAAAGTTCGAAAATGGTTAAAGTTATCGAACTAATATTCAACACATATTAATTTAGTATTACTCCTGACATGCTAGAACCGTTTCAGGTTATTTACTTGATTTTAAAAGTATTGCGCAACATTTATGACGTCAGAGCTAGTTACAGCGGACTGGCTGGCACACAAGGGAAAGACTGATGTGAATTTACTACGACGTGAGTAGGCTGCTTCCCTACACTACTTTGGGTTTCTCTTTATACAATGCGAAGTCCCTATGTATGATCCAGTTGTTACATAGTTGCCAGCAAACATGTTTTAAAAAATCTCATTATTTAAACATATTAAGAAGTCAACACAAATATACATAATTGAATACCACTTCCCGCCAAATAATACAAAGAAATTAACTTGCAAAGAGTAAACATGTCGCACTACTTTTCCAGTTCTTTACAGTAGATCAAAGACATCACATAGTAAAGAATATACACTCGACAGTATGCAGAATTAATCAGTACAAATTATTAACAATATTGATTGTAGTGTTACAAGTTGGTAGGAAAAATAATAGAAATCTAACGTTCTACAGCCACGTTGACCAAAGGATGACAAACAGAGCTATGTCTAACCACCCCTTAGACATGTGTTCGAGCCAAAATCCTACTACGTGGCATATTTACCAGAACTACTGCTATTTCGATCCAAAATTTTACCACTAAGTTTGTTGGTCGAAAGAGGCGAGCTATGGATGACATAACAAGCGAGTGAGAAGATACACAAGAAGACGATAGTGGGTAAACCAAAGACAGGAAGCTGCGTTTCGTTTCTGCAGGTGTCACACCTCAGTGATGTATTTCCTGGTAAATGCGGTCTTGGATTGCCTGCATTTAATTGAGCATTACGTGACCTTAATTTGGAATAAATCGTGTTTACCTATTGAATAAGTAACCGACCGCTACGAAAGTGGCTTACTAATTCCGGAATTGTGTTGACCTAACAAATCGACTACGTCCCAAATAGTTCCTGAAGTGGTGCTACGGAAAGTATATAATTCACTCTGTCCACAGTAAACCGCGACTCAGAGTCCGACATTAAGCTCGGAAGTTTTCTTCACGCTTTTCGGAAAGAGCAGGCTGCGTTTCGACGATAATTAAAGGAAGTACTGTTTTAACGTCTACTAGAGAGAACATTATTGAGAGAGTACTGTATCTTATATGGTCTAGGACCTAGAGAAAGAAGAGAATGGAAATAGCCACGCTCTTTCTGAAAGAATCAATCCGATATTCGACTGAAGTGCTGTATGAAAGGCGTCAAGCTCATGAGACAGAACGACCAGACGGTAATTCTATTCTTGATCCCCGCGGTTGTAAGTTCCGCGTCGAAAATACTGTACCTTTCGCTTATTTGACGCTGTGTTTCACTTTCTCTCTCATCTCTCTTTCTCTGTCTCTCTCTCTCCTTAACGTTCACCTCTTCCTCCTCCTCATCATCATCTCATTCAATAGAAACATGCCATTACACTGTTCTACCACTGGTCAGAGTCTTCTTATGTTCCCCAATGCATTTTAAAAGCGTTTAAAGTGATTTTTCTCACTGGAGTGGTCGTTTCAGTGCTGACGAATGTTAGGTAAGTGTAGGACAAAGCAATCTGCTGGAAACTGTCTGGTGTGTAAACATTACTCGTTCATCACAATGGGCAGTAAACGGAAGTAATTTTTGCCACTCATTACAGTTTATCACCCCTCAGTTCTGTACCTCCCCTAATTCTAAACGGTACACAACTAACTTTTTCATCCCGAACAAAACTAGACCATTACTTCAACTACGCTAAGAACACAACTGCTGGTTGTAAAAAAAGTGTAACAATCTCGCCATGTGAAAATTGCCACACTGTCATTTTTGGAGAAAATCTGTAATCAGTGGTTGATCAAAAATTTTATTTTCTGTTTGGATTGCATACATTTCAAGTTATTACCAACTCCGATTCCATCGAAATTTTATACATGATTATGAAGGCTACAAGAATAACCCGTCGAATTCTAGAAGCAAATATTCGTGCTGCACCAGAAGACAATACAGTGGAGTGTATGGGACACATTTGAGGCGTACGTATTTTGGACATGAACTGATAAACTGCATCCTTACATACTCGCAGATACTTTTAGATAATACAATACCCTAAGTTTGACTGCCATCTGCTCAGTGCATGCAGTCCTTTCATTTTCGTCGACTCTGACATTCCTACCTGAACGCCATAGAGCGTTTTGTGTGTCTAAGATCCTACTTCGGAACGTTCTTGTTAAAAATATCTGGAAAAAATTACTCTACTGTCCTTCCTGAGGAAACTGTCTATCTTCGTTACCTACAGAGACGGCAATCTCGTCCGCAAACTTGACCCTCCACTGTATTATGACTACCTCCACTAGTCAATTGAACATTCTATGTGTACAGTCTGTGTTCTCATTGTTAAAAGTCACTATCAGTGCCTAATTGCCACTACTGCTTTTGTTTCAAATGATACAAATATTGTTTCAGAGGCACTACAGTTATTAATGTTGCAGCTATTTTGAGGTTTGTTAATCCCACATTTTATGATTTTACTATTATTATTATTATTATTATGATATTCTCAGTCACTGTGAAAGTTGAAACTGCAGAAACATGTAATGCTATTGAACACCTCTTTCACTTTGGAGGAACCATGACTAAAATGGTTGCCGGCCTAGTCCTGCTGCGTATCGCCAACTCCCAGCAGCTGTCTAAACTGTCTGAATATTCTTCCTTCTCATCCATTCAGACCGGTGGAACAGAGTGAGTGACTTCTGGTTCAAGTGCGGGCACCATAGCTGGGGAATCGCAATTTCCTGCCAATAACGCTTATGCTATAAATTCAAGAAATCTCGCACTACTATTCTAGACTTAACACTACTTCGAAAATACATGAGGTGAGTATAAAGTCTACAACACCTAAATAAGCCTAGTAATGTCTAACCAGAACTTTCAGTATCCATTGTGAAGCGTCCGTACAGCTCACTTTATGCGGATCTGGGACTAGTAACCCGTCAGGTCCTGGCTGTGAACACAAGCTAGCATCCGTAGCGAGTTACGGCATGGAAACTCCGTGTGCTGGCTTTTTCTTCCCAAACATCTAAGATACTGTGCCAAAGCGTGATCATCCAATTGGTGAAATATAATCCAAACAGGATAATTACTTTTGTGAACCCTCGCCTTAACAGGCTTGGTAATGATAGGTGGCAGCGCTATTAAAATAATGAAGGGTATTAATATATCCATCAAGGCATCGTCAAATGGGTAATGAGAGAAATTGTGTTTATGCGGGGGATTGTACAGAGAGAGAGACCAGGGCATCAGTACAGAATAGAAATCAAGTCAAATTGATGTAGGTTGTAGTATCTATACAGAGATGAAGAGGTTTGCACAGGATAGACTACAGTGGAGAGCTGCATGGGACCTGTCTTCGAACTGAAGAGCACGACAGCACCATTAACGGATGCCAAGGTTGCCTCTCTCATTAAGGAGACTCCGCTATTATTTGTAGATGTCAAGTCAGAATGAAGTGAATTAGAACACCATAATAACTTTAGTGAACTATTACGGATCAGTTTGTAACACCGGAAATGCATATCCTCCTATTTCCATCTATTATACTACAAATTTTTTCCTTATTTTGTTACCTGAAGATATGACATTTCGGTGTCTTTATATATTGTTACTGTTTTACAATTTGTGTGTATATATATATATATATATATATATATATATATATATATATATATATATATATATATATATATATATGTCGATGTATAATTGGTTTGTTTTGTAAATATTATTTATATTTTTACGCTGGGTCTTGCCTAGGGAAAACTAAGCTATCGAACGATTACATCGATAGGTCGTGTGGAGAACCAAAGTGTTTAGGATCTTGGGTAGTGTTAACTCTGCCGCGTGGAGCGCGGGCAGTGTGGGGTCTGGCTGGAGTAGGGCGGTGGAGCAGGTGTGTTGGGTGACGCTCCCGCGAGTTTCCGCGCTTTCGGGGTTTGGCAGCATGTAATTGCGCTCGGCTTGCTATGATAGTTGATAGTTTCTGGCACGGTGTCGCGGATGGGAAACATTAGCTGCACACATCAAGAGCCCGTTTTGCCTGGTGACCGTGTCGAAAAGAAGGCTCGCCAACATCCAGCTTCTGCAACAGCTACGGCCGACAATATGTGACTGTCGCCACCTCCTCGGTCGACGAGTTCAAACCTTCAATCAACCAACAAGGAAGACTGAAAGCACGTTAAGTTTTAGAACTGTATGTCAGACCTCAGCTTTTCAAACTGTTCCATTTGTATCACTGAAATGAAGCAACTTAGCATGGACCTTTGTTGCTCATTGTCCCAATTGCATTACCAAGCAGGGTCCCTTCCTTTTCCGAAATGAACCCGAGTGTCGTTGAAATTCAAACGCCAGCATTAAAATAATATCATTCCATTTCAATGTTTTAATTTCAAAGTTCAGTTGAAGTATTCATAGCTGGCTACAATATCCAAACAGAACTATATTTTTAAGTTACACAAGCACAAATTAAGAGTGCGAGTTCTGTTACCATATTTTAGCTTACGTGTGACTGTAGCTCAGCTTGGTACGAACTAAATTTTACTATTGTTGATTGTTCAAATTCATTTAATTCGAGTTCAAAGCTAAATCTCTCATTTCTAAATTGCGTAGATTCAAGTTGCTTTTGAGATGACTGTTGAGGTAGTCCAAGACTAACCTTATTTAATTTAATTTCGTAGTGCTTCAGAAACAAAGTTCACTATTAATTTCAGTCACTAAATTAACTTTCAATTTTCCAGTTTTATTAATATTTTGCTATATTAAGTGAGAGTGTAGCAAAATTTATTAATTCTGACAAATATTCAGATTTCACACAACACGTGTCAACCTTCAGTTGCCACGCTTTTAGTGCTAATTATATGTGCATCAACCTTTCTTTTTCAGTTACTATAGTAGTTGTCCATAGGACTGGCGACTGTAATTTTCCCCAAATCTCAGATATCTAATTAACGCCAGTTAATTGTTAACATAACGACCTCACATTTACTTTCTTTATTAACTTTACCCTTTCTCAAAATTAATTTCCACCAATTTCATTTGCATTTTTCATTTCGTTTAGATATAACCCTTTCCTCCCTCTTTACCGACAGATTAACTTCAGTGACAATTGCTTTCCCCCAATTTCCATTAGGTACACATGGTGTAATTTTTCACTCTCATTAAGGTTGATAAGTGAGGGGGAGGTTACAAGTTGTCTCCTTATTTCACTATACCAAGTCCTGTACATTAAACATCACAATCAATACCGCCAAGCCGGTACCCTTGGAATCGTAATTACGGATTCTTTGTTTCCTAGCAATGTTTGCGCACAAACGAGTTGTTTTGAAGTTATTAATACCTGTTGAGCAGCTAGACTTAAAACTGTTTAACTGCTCACGACAAATAGTGTGGGGGAGAGGTGTTGGAGCTGTGATTGGGCGACTGTGTGTGTGGGAGGAGAGGAGCTGCTGGGGGTGACTGCTCGCTGTCCCAGGAGACGCCAGGTGTCGGCAGGGAAGACGCCAGTAGTAGCGCCAAGGCGAACAGTCGTGCGTCGTGATGCAGTATTCACCGACGGAGCGAGTAGCAGGCTGAACTTGACGACTCTATTGATAATTAAAGCTGGCCGCCCCAAGGAGACTGTGTCAGTCTCCCTCTGAATTACACTCCTCAAAGTATCGATTCTTTGGTGGCATATAGGGGAGAGTGAATGGAGGATAGACTGATACACGTATATTTAACCTATCCTAAAAGACAGTATAGCAGTATTGCAGGTGGAGGTACGAAAGAGTGATTGGCACAGAGCAGATATGAGTAAAGTTTGAGGTGATGCAGTCTTTCGATAAGAACATAGTAAATAGTAGATTTGGATACGCGTAGGAGCCGCAGACGCTTGTTAGCAAAGAGACATGTACTCTTCGAGGTGGTCCGAAAGCTCTCTAAATAAGCCATACAATACACGAGGGTGACCTGGTCGAGATCTGCAAGGACCGACGGTGGAGACTGGCAGAGTGCGGATTATCTTCTTGATATCTGTAATTGCATCTTCCTATATTCTCTGCGAATCACACCGGTGTGAGTGAGATAAGGGAGATTTTGTTGGATCACGTGTTAAAGTTTCTTCAGGTTCTATTCAAAGAAGGCGCATGAAATACTGATACTCATAATTTACTATACTGACCCGAAAATGAATCGCAGTTTTTATTCAGATTTCACCCTCGAAAAGTTAGGGTGTGCCTTATATCCTCTACTTTGTCTTTTATAAATTTCCTTGCTGTAAAGAAATTATGCTCATTTGCAACAATAGAAGTAGTGCATGTAGCCAAAACTGGCGCCAAGGCACATCATCAGACAGCAATGGAAACTTATTTCGGTTATTTCTTGGTGTTGAGAATGTGTGGGTCAACTAATATTGTTTCGTTAGCTTACAATTCATTATTTGTCAGATACTGGTTAGAAAGCCTTATTCACGCCAATTTAGAGTGAAAATCATCATCAAGCCAAGAAATTCGACGCAATTGTGAAGCACTGATCTGCTGCCAAGAAAAGAGGTGCAAGACAAAGCACCTGGCTGTTTACTGTTTGGAATCGCAAACCTGAGGCACTGCTTGCTAAGGCGTCCATGCTAGTTTTGGATACTTTTAAGGGCCATCTAATTGTCGAAGCAAAAGATAAATATGCTGCACAAAAGACAGACTTTCTTTTAACACACGATAGAATGATTTCAGAACTATAGCTGCAAGGTGCGACCATATACAGGCCATTTAAGGACAATCTTCGAAAATTTTATTCAGATTGGCTCCTGGAAGAACGCCATGCCCTTACACCATCTGGTAACATTAAGAAGCCATCATCCACCTTTCTCTGCGAGTGGATCCTCATATCATCAGAGTCTACAATCAACGGGCTCAAGAAAAGTTGGACGCTGGATGGCATTGAGGATGTATTGTTCAAAGAGAATGAAGAAGACAATATGTAGTACCCGTATGTTAGGTGGCATTGTGTTGTTTCATATCTTAGGACAAATGTTTACGGTACGTACCAACGCCTTATATGATGTAAATACAAATAAATTTCTGGTAATTTTCTCTCCTTAATCTGTGTGCGTCTTTTTTTCACGCAACTTTTTCATTTCTTCCTCGATATTTAGAGATTCGGCATAGATGGGGTGATGGCTTATTATCGGGCCAATATGGCACCTACTTACTTCTGCGTGATCTGGGAGGAATAAATAAATAGGGGCTGGAGAATATTCGTACACGCTGCCCTGAAGTGATGGTTCTTGGAGTTATCTAAGAAGGTAATCGATGGATGTACAAAATCTTTCGTTACATGTAAGACACTTGAACATCGCTATTAGGCTCCGTGGCCACTTAAAATGAACAGTCACCATTTGCAAATCTTCTCTGTATTACGCTCGATGACACCTGTTCGACTGACCTCACGTGGGTGCCAGAAACTAGGACAATGTTGAAGTATAAGCTGTATAAGTGTTCTGTGGGTAAACGGAAATTTTCCAGTACCCTACTAACGAATCGTTGGCTGCAATTTTCTCTAGTGGCACATGGACCTATTCGGCCACTACTCTTCATATCTCTACACATTGTAACTCCAAAATCCACTTATTTGTACGACGTCACTGACTCCAGATGTAGCTCAGCAATCATTTAGCCAATGGATACCTCTTTTTCAAGTTTCGTGGAGTGCTCAACTCCGCATGTCTCTGGATTAAGAGCAAGTTATCAGTCTTTTCACACGGCTGATGTATTAGGGACATATAATTGGATATGACTGCTTCTTAAATGGAAAGATTTCCCGTATAAAACTACGTCACTTGCGAAAGTCCCGAATTTGTAACTAGTACTATCCACGAATTCATTAATGTGTAAGATGACAACAACGGTCCTGTAACACTCAGCTGGGGCTCACCGCATATCTGAAGATGACTCCCTCCTGGACAACGTTCTATTTTCTGACTGTTTGGAAATTTTCGATGCAGTCAGAAATTTGGTCAGGTATACCGTAGGAAGGTGTTTACGGGAAGGGGCTGAAGAACGGTAAAACTCACTAATAGACGATGCGACGTTGGAGGACCACGCCTGCTCCCAGAACGAGGTTTCTGAGGCTTGGCTACTCTACAAAAGGAAGCTGTTGTTAGTGACAGGTCTGGCAAAACAGTAAAACGGTGAAGCAGGCGCAAGTATTTCGGATAATACCATTCAGCGTACATTACTGAACATTACCCTCATCACCAGAAGCCCTGGGCTTTTCCCATGTGCATACAGACGGTCGTCGGCAAGATATTGTTAATGTGAATACGTTCCACTGTTGGTAAGCAGATGATTGTTGTTCGAAACGAGTAGCTGCGAGAAGGAATTTCGAAATGCTAGTTGGACCTGGGAAATAGGTAGTAATTGAGGATTCCAGTTAAGCAGTGGTTCCTAATCAGAAGCGTGCGTTTCTTGAAATAAACTTGTCTTAATAAGCTCATCAGTTAGCTTTTGAACACTTGATAGAGAATTTGGATTCTCCACCGCATATTTTATTCGCCAAGAACTGTACTGAGTACGCAGAGGCTTTTCCGCAGCTTCAAAGGGCGCAACGTCGGTCGCTATTGAAGCCATCGCTCAGCTTCTGATTCTACCGTAGCGGAAGTTTCTCCTGAGTTGGCGAGTGGCCAAATACAGCTTCTGATATGCGGTCGCTGGTGTCCGCATATTCAGCCGTACAAAACGTTACTCTATGGACACCTTTGTTGCATTACATTACAAATTTCACCTCTAAGTGCACCATATCCCCAGCGCACGGTAGACGGAGCGTGTCTAGGTCACCGACACTAGTTTCCTTCGAATCACGTCTATTGGAAGCTTGAAGTAATTGCTTCCCTATGAAACTGCCACATTACGTTTTATAATAAAAACTTGACAGCCAATAACAATTATCTCTCAAGTTCGTTCTTTTCATTTCCCTCTTTTCCTGAGTAAGTTAACCATTTGGACACTAGTGTAGAATATTTAATATGAATTAAAGAAAATTGAAAGAAAGTTGAACAAAGAAATCAATAATATAAATTTGCTTTGAACAGATTTAGAACCTGGGAGGTTTTCGCGAGGGAGAAATGCCTACGTCGTTTGCCAAAATAAATAAATAAATAAAAAAGGTTCAAATTGCTCTGAGCACTATGGGACTTAACTTCTGGGGTCATCAGTCCCCTAGAACTTAGAACTACTTAAACCTAACTAACCTAAGGACATCACACACATCCATTCCCGAGGCAGGATTCGAACCTGTGACCGTAGCGGTCGCGTGGTTCCAGACTGTAGCGCGTAGAACCGCTCGGCCACCCCGGTCGGCGTTTGCCAAAATATTGCTGGCAAGTACAGCAGCTGATTAAAACACTGAATTGGGAAATGCAGTGGAAAAATAACGGAAAAGCAACTATTTCAAATTTTCTCTTTCGATATGTAGTTCATGAGACACACTAAAGAACATGACTTTTTACAGGATGGTTTTGCTATTAGGAGCTCATAGATTCGGTACTTAGTGTAAACGCTTTTACTTTCTTTCGAAATTAATTTTTCCAGCACTATTTAGCATCTAGAATGAAATTTTCACTCTACAGCGGAGTGTGCGCTAATATGAAACTTCCTGGCAGATTAGAACTGTGTGCCGGACCGTCACTCGAACTCGGGACCTTGTCTTTCGCGGTCAAGTGCTCTACCGACTGAGCTACCCAAGCACGACTCCCGCCCCGTCCTCACAGCTTTAATTCCGCCAGTACCTCGTCTCCTACATTCCAAACTTCACAGAAGCTCTCCTGCGAACCTAGCAGAATTAGCACTCCTGGAAGAAAGGATATTGCGGAGACATGGCTTAGCCACAGCCTGGGGGATGTTTCAAGAATTAAATTTTCACTCTACAGCGGAGCGTGCGCTGATGTGAAACTTCCTGGCAGATTAAAACTGTGTGCCGGACCGAGACTCGAACTCGAGACCTGTGCCTTTCGCCGGCAAGTGCTCTACCGACTGAGCTACGCAAGCACGACTCCCGCCCCAGGCTGTGGCTAAGCCATGTCTCCGCAATATCCTTTCTTCCAGGAGTGATAGTTCTGCTAGGTTCGCAGGAGAGCTTCTGTAAAGTTAGGAATGTAGGAGACGAGGTACTGGCGGAAGGAAATCTGTGAGGACGGGGCGGGAGTCGTGCTTGGGTAGCTCAGTCGGTAGAGCGCTTTCCCGCGAAAAGCGTAGTTCCCGAGTTCGAGTCTCGGTCCGGCACACAGTTTAAATCTGCCAGGAAGTTTCACTATTTAGCACCGTTTGAATACAATATAAATGAAATGAGAGTAAGGCATCGTTAGCCGGGAGGCCCCTACTCGGGGAAGTTCGGTGGCCAAGTGCAAGTCTTATTACAGTTGACGTTATATTGGGCGACTTGCGTGCAAGGTATGAGGATGAAATGATGATGAGGACAACACAGCAACCAGTCCCCGAGCGGAGAAAATAATGAACCCGGGTCTGCTTGCATGGGAGGCGAGCACGTTACCACCCAGCTAAGCAGGCAGACGTTTGAATACAGTAACTGTAAATCTCGAACCCGGTCGGGAATCGAACCCGGTCCCGCTTCCATGGGAGGCGAGCACATTACCACCCAACTAAGGAGGCTACGTTTGAATACAGTAACTGATTGACTGAAGACGTGTCTTTCAGGTATTTCTCATTGTGAGCTTTCGTTAGAGGGCCTTATACAGCGTACACGCTGATTGGACGTCTAATTTCACTCCGTTGATGTACACCCAAGAACTCGTACGATGGTAGTTATTTTTTCACATCCTACCAATGTCTTATCTGTTCCCTATTTCATACAAAAGCGTTCATCAGCTTCTCAACTTCAGCACGTGTCACTTTCACGGAAGAAGCCTCCTCACTTTTTTCCACTTCCTAAACAGGAAAAAAAAACCAGTTACATTCTGTTCTTGCACTTCATTTGAGCTAGCTTAAAAAAATAATCTTGCCGTCGTGTGACGGTGAACCTCGAATTTTTCCGTGCTGAAAACTGCGTTCTCTCGCGGCCTTGCTGGCACTTTACGCGTCCAAGATGCGGAAGAAAGTTGTAATAGGATTTAGAGAGAAACAGCGGTACCGTCAGCTGGTTGAAGCAGGGACGCACCCCGAGCCCTGTGGAAATTTAATTTTTGTTTAGAGCGAAACGACTTTTGAACTTATCACGTAACGACGCAGGCGGAAGCGCACTCATTTTCTTCGCGAGACTAAATGTCGCGGCTCGTGTGTTTCAGCATCGTGAGAATGGCGCGGAAGTGAGTCGTAATTCAAATTCATCCCCGGATGTACCTTTTGAGAAGATTCAGAAAAAAGAACGGCGTAACAACGTCAAGAGCTGCGCGGGAAAACAAAAAAAGCAAGTTCTATGCTCCCAGTTTCAGGGTAGTGCATAAAATTTTTAGGGTACAACTAAGTTTATTATACCATTGAGTCACAAATTTTGCGAGGAGCGCGAATGGCTCACACACGCAGTTCGTAGGCCTTTAAAAGGCTAACTCGGTTACGTACTACCACTGACTTCTGTAACGAGCTTAATTAACTTCTTTTATGACATTATGGCTAACCAACTCGTATTAACATTGTAACGAATGCAGTTCCTCCTTGATACGACGTATACGGTAATCTTTTTCTCTTTATTGGCCTGGCAACTTCGTGGTAGCACTTAAAAATAAATAAGTAGTAAACGTTATTTACAACTTATAACTACTCACATCCACCTGCGGAAAAACATCGCAGTCAGCGTGGAAATTGTGAACGCTCCACAAAAACTTAAAAGCACAAGATCGATCACTGCGTGATAAGAATATGCTGTCATCAGAAACAGTACTCGGAAACAACATATTTTATTTGTCGTAATTATGTCGATTTTCTGTAAAGCTTGTTTATTGGAATCTGTACCTTTTTATGTGTGGAAGCTCCGTCTTCGGGGTTTTAGATCTGGAAACCACAGTGATTTACTGCTTTCAAAATGATTCATTTGCCACTGTTACAGTTACGAGGGCTGTTCAATAAAGAATGATCATAATACTTTATGGTCAAAATTTCTCGCGCTAAAATTTAATCTTATGATATTCTGTTAGCTTAATGTGAAACAAACTCGCCCTAGTAGTCTCATTGTTGGGACTCCTGTTTCCCGTTGTGAGATGCAGGCAAGGTCAGACATTTTCAGTATCGCCTATTGCTGCCATGGAGGTAGTAGGCGAGGAACAATATGCGGCTTTGAAATCCTGCTTTCATCTCAACAGATATTCAGCTGAGGCCTATACAATGTCACTGGAGGCCTATGGAGAGTCTGTTCTTCCTTACAACACAGCTCGAAGGTGGTTTCAAATATTTAAAGAGGGAGACAATCAATTTCAAAGGAAGGTGGAACCGGTGCTTCAGTTATTGCTCTTACTGAAGAAAACATCAACACTGCTGCTGTAATTGTCGACGAATTGCCTTAAGATCACTTTCTGAAATAATGAACATTTCATTGGGTGCCACCCACACGTTGGTGACAGAAAAATTACACATGACACGTGTTTGTGTGCGATGGGTTCCAAGACTGTTGATTCCCGAACAAAAGGACATTCGCGTGCAGGTCTGCTTGCAGTTAAAGTTGATGTCAGAGGAAGATCCGGAGTTTCTTTCAAATGTAATCACTGCTGATGAAACTTGGCTACATAATTTTGATCCTGAGAGCAAACAGCAAAGCTCAGTGTGCATATCCCCTTCATCACCAATCCTCCAAAAAGCAAAAGTGGTTGCTTCTGCTGCGAAAGTTATGGTCATCCCATTCTTTGATATTCATGGAATGGTTTATCAGCATGTTGTACCTGCACACCTATCAGTAACTGGACAATATTACAGGGACGTCCTGAAAACATTGCAAGTCCATATCAGGCGCAAAAGACCACATTTCCGTGAAGCAGGATGGATGCAGCACAACGATAATGTGCTGCAGCATATTGCCAATGTTGTTGCTCAATATCTTGCAAAAATCAACGTGAAGTGCATCCCTGACCTCCCTATAGTCCAGATTTAGTCCCATGTGAGTTTTTTCTATTCCCTAAGATGTAGAAGCGCCTTCGCGGGAGTCACTATCAATCATCAGAAGCAGTAGCGCAGGCTCCGGAGGCGATTTGGAAGGAGCTATGAAAAAATAGTTTCCAGCGTGTATTTGAAAACTGGCAGACACACTGAGACAAGTGCATCGCATTCACTGGAGACTACATTGAGAAGGACCATCAAAATTATGAGGTTGACGACTCACGGTGTGTTGTCAAAAAAATTATGATCTTTCTTTATTGAACAGCCCTCGTATTTCGAATTAATGGTCAGTTTCAGCCAGCATTGGTCATCCTCAGACGAGAAAATAAAGGCCGTGGTTGCGTCCCTTCATGGCCGTAAGCGAATTGTCAGTACTGACGAGGTGGTTTCCATAGTGATGGCATTGAACCATAGCCTGTGTTTTATGGTCTGAGGATAGCCAGTACTGGCTGAAACAGTGCATTCCGTAAGAAATAACTGTGATTTCGTCAGATGAATTGCTTCCTTTTACAACTTTATGTGAGGGGCCTGCGGGCTGGTAAAGCCCGTTGCCCATTCCTGTATGTCCTTCGGTTCCGACTTGTTCTCCATCTTCGTAGGTATGTTATATCACACTCTTCCTTGTTCCTTTGTTGTGATTACAGCGTTTCATTTTCAGTACAGACCTCTCAAACACACACAGACCAGTGTTCTCGATTCACTCACATGTCTTTTGTTCAAATGTTTGAGCGGAGCGATAACAAGATCTCATAGAAATTAAACAATGGATTTTGTCCGAATTTGGATGACAAAAGAAATTGACAAATGGGGTATCAGAGTGACCAGCGCAAGTTCTAGTTCTACCAAAAATATTTAATTGCTTGAAAGTAACCAGGAAAATTGAGAAAAACGTAATGACTGGTTTGAGGGAAAGTTGAAATATATGATGAACAGCTGCTGCTAACTATATAAATGAAATGTCAAAAAATATCAAATCACAGGCATAAACCGGAACTTCTCTGCTTTCTTTTGGTCTGTATACTCTAAAAAAATAATGAAATAACGATCGACTTTTAAATATATTTCATTTCATGCATAATGGACAAAACCTGAAATTTAAAAGAAAATTGAAAAAAGTGTCAAATGTTATATCAATCGATTTGTCTAAAAGAAGGAAGAAAATTGATTAGAGAAACATTCCACGCACTTTTGAATGATCGAAATCATTTACAGCATATGAGATACAGACTGAAAATTTAAGGGTTAATGTTTAACGTCGAACCTACTATTTTAAAGAGTATTGGATGATATTCGTCTAGTGGGATTTTACTAACGTATGAGGATTTCATCAGCTTTAGATGGTTTGCAGCATTATTCGCGTGTCTAAAGTCTGTCTAGCCCATTTTATTTTTAACGCCTAGACAAATCATTTCACAAAACCTTTAACCGTATATTTTTTTTTATTTTCTCCTTTCATGTCAATTGCAAAGATTTAATCTTTTTATTCTGTGATATAACCCCATAATTATGTGGCGAAGACTGTAAACTTGCCTCATTATTTATATTCAGAGTGTTGGCGGTTCGTCATTCTTCTTAATCTTCTTCCTATTGGCCACCATAATTATCATCATCTTCGTCACGTTGATAAGGCACGTGACGGGCGTACGTATTGGAATTGGTTGTCTTTTTTCTAGTCGTATGTCCTTGATATCGCCAAAAGGTCACCTCATCCAGACTTCCAGGCATCATGATTCATGTCACATTTATGCAGATAGCCACAGCTATCTGTGTGTTCGCGTTTTATCGTTGCACGATACCGCGGTGGTTATCATCCGTGCTATAATGACAGAACAGCACAACATACATTTTCTGCACTAAAAATTATCAGAGTATACATTTTCTGCACAAAAAAATTGTCAGCTAAATAGCAGTATGATCATAATGGAAAGTCATTATGCTGAAAATGACTCGCAATTTGTTTAAATGACTGTAATTTTTGTAAAGAGAGAATTTAGCAGTTTTGGAGTCTTCTTATGTCGTGCAGTCTTATTGACAGTAATCAGAATTCAATTTTTAAAGAACGCTTTCTATGAAGGAAAATCCCCCTCCATCATTCGACGAATACAGGGATTAGCGACCACAAGGAAGTTGCTGCTATGCTGAATACCATAACACCCACAACCATGAAAAAGAAATGCAAGGTACGTCTATTTAAAAAATCTTAAATAAATGCTCTTAACGCCTTTTTAAGAGACAGTCTCCACTCCTTCCGATCTGACTACGTAATCTTAGAAAATATGTGGAATGATTTCAAAGAGATAGTATCGACGGCAACTGAGAGATAAACACCACATAAATTAATATGTGATGTTACTGATCTCCCATGGTACACAAAACGGGTCAGATCGCTATTGCAGAAGCTACGAAAAAGGCATACCAAATTTAAAAGAATGCAAAATCCCCAAGACTGGCAAAGTTTTGTAAAAGTTCGAAATATAGCCCGTATTTCAGTGCAACATGCTTTTAATAATTTTCACAACGAAACTCTGTCTCGGAATCTGGCAGAAAACCCAAAGAGATTCTGGTCATGCATTAAGCACACCAGTGGCAAGACGCAGTCAATACCTTAACTGCGCGATAACAACGGTGAAGTCATTGATGACAGTGCCACAAAACTAGAGTTAATAAACACGGTTTTCCGAAATTCCTTCACCAAAGAAGACGAAGTAAATATTCCTGAATTCCAATCAAGAACAACTGCGAAGATGAGAAACATAGAAGTAAATATCCTCGTTGTAGCAAAGCAGCTTAAATCACTTAATACAGGCAAGGCCTCCAGTCCAGACTGTATACCAGTCAGGTTCCTTTCAGAGTATGCTGATGCGATAGCTCCAGATTTAGCAATTACATACAACCGCTCGCTCACACAAAGTTCCGTACCATAGGAGATCTTATAGATCTTATAATTAAATGTTTCCCTATGGTAGAGGACTTTTCCATTACGTCCAACCCTGGGGTGCTATTCCAATGTCGGAGAGCCCTGGCGGTAGTGACAATGTAAGGGAAAATAAGCAGAAAATATGAATTGAAGTTTGTGTTGGGTTGGGCACTCAACTTGGGTAGTTCGTGCAGCAATGTTTACCCTTGTACAGCGGTGGTGTAATGGTTAGGATTCCTGCCTGAAAAGCAAGCAACCCTGGGTTACAGTCCTGGCCGTGGCACGGATTTTAATTCATTTCTTCTGCTTTGATCATTGTCGTATATAATGAAGAGACTTTAATGTCTCGGTGAAACATTTAATTATAAGATTATGAATTACCTCGAAGAAAACGATTTATTGACGCATAGTCAGCACGGATTCAGGAAAGATCGTTCTTGTGAAACACAACTAGCTCTTTATACTCATGAAGCAATGAGTGCTATCGACAGGCGATGTCAAATTGATTCTATATTTTTAGATTTCCAGAAGGCTTTCAACACCGTTCCTCACAAGCGTCTTCTAACCAAACTGCGTGCCTATGGAATATCGCCTCAGTTGTACGACTGGATTCATGATTTCTTGCCAGAAAGGTCACAGTTCGTAGTAATAGACGGAATGTCATCGAATAAGACAGAATAATATCCGGCGTTACCCAAGGTAGTGTTTTAGGCCCTCTATTGCTCCTGATCTATATTAACGACAGAGGAGACTGTCTTAGCAGCCGTCTTAGATTGTTTGCAGATGATGCTGTCATTTTCCGTCTTGTAAAGTCATCAGATGACCAAAACGATTTTCAAAATGATTTAAATAAGATATCTGTGTGATGCGAAAAGTGGCAATTGACCCTGAATAAAGAAAAGTCTGAAGTTATTCACGTGAGTACTAAAAGAAATCCGCTAAATTTCGATTACGCGATAAGTCACACAAATCTGAAGGCTGTAAATTCAACTAAATACTTAAGGATTACAATTACTAGTAACCTAAATCGGAACGATCACATAGATAATGTTGTGGGTAGAGCAAATCAAGGACTGCGATTCATTGGCAGAACACTTAAAAATTTGCAACAAATCTACTAAAGAGACTGCTTACAACACACTTGTCCTCCCTATTCTGGAGTATTGCTGTGCGGTGTGGGATCCGAATCCGGTGGGACTGACGGATGACATCGAAAAAGTTCAAAGAAGGGGGGTTAGTTTTGTATTATCGCGAAATAGGGAAGATAGTGCCACAGACTTCATACGTGGAGTGTCACTCATTAAAACAAAGGCGTTTTTCGTTGCGACGGGATCTTCTCATAAAATATCAAACACCAGTTTTCTCCTCCGATGGCTAAAAGATTATGTTGGCACCCACCTACGTAGGGAGAAATGCTCATCACGATAAAATAAGAGAAATCAGGGCTCGCACCGAAAAATTTAAGTACTCGTTTTTCCCTCGCGCCGTGCGAGAGTGGAACGGTAGAGACAGCTTGAAGGTGGTTCATTGAACCCTCTGCCAGACACTTAATTGTGAATAGATGAGTAATCACGTAGCTGTAGACGTAGATGTAGTAAAGTTGTAAATAGTTTGTCGTGAGTGCATTGCACCTTGCGCCGCACACAACCACAGACTGTTTCAGAAAAGGAAAGAAAAGTTTAGTTGGGAGTAGATGATTTTTCTTTAATTGCTGCATTTGCTGGTTTCAACTTGCTTTCGAGAATGTCGGTGTACCAGACACAAAACAGCATCCTGAGGAAGAGGTAAGCTAATTTTCTTTCAGAGCAGATTTCACTTTGCATTCTTGTGATCAAGCAGTACCTTGTCGAAATTTAAAGCTATTGTGCTAAATACGCACATTAATTTACAACAGAGAGTGTAGTTTGCCTTAAACAGTTATTTTCTTCCGAGTCAAACAACTTTTATCTGGTGAATATTTCAAATCAGAATTTTCACTTCATGCTACTTAACATTCGTAATTTACTTAGGTATTATGTTGCAGGCAAATGATTTTCATTGAGTACTCAATTAGATTCTTTTGGCATTTAATTAGATTCATTTCCTTTGTTTCAGATTCAGTATTTCACTACGATTAAAGTTTTGTTTCACGACGCTGTTCATAAGCGCAATACAAGGCCAACCAACAACCAGTACTTCTCAGAAGTTAAGTCGATATCTTAAGGAGTCGTTACAAAAGCAGGAAGTTTTTGAAAAGGAATATTCAGTATTTCATGTACAGGTAAATTTCCTAGAAAGCTTACAAGGCAACTTATGATAAAAACATTTACGTATCATCACTTTTGTACGCCTTTATGACTTATACGGAAATTCGGAACGGTCATAACAAATTTTCGCATCGTATCGCAATACACTGTGCATTCTGCTAAAGCGTAGCTTTTGGAGATGTGCACTGCGCACAGGTAGAGTTTCTAGTCTCAGAAGAAAGTGAAAGCCCTAACTGAACTCTGGAGGGGGCAGTTCCATCACGTTATTGTGGCTGGAGACGATGCCACGTTTCGGGTAGCTTTTTACCTACCACAGACGCGCGTCACACATTCACAGCAATAGTCCACGGCACAGGAGGACAATGCAGTTAATCGCAAACTACAGTATGCCCATAGGTGTCCGACTGCACTCCTAAAAATCAGAAAGGGGGATAAATAAAATTTTTAAGTCAAGTAGTATGCGATGGGGGATGGGATGAACTTGAGGAGATATTTTACCAATATAGTGGACATTTTGATAGCCGCCATCATCATTGCTACTGTAATTTTGTAATGGAAAGGTCATCTGATAAGTAAAACAGACACAGAATCTAAAAACAATGGTGCCTCTCTTTTGGGCATAATGTAATTCATTCTTGAGTAATGATTGACGTTCCTCTTTTACAGGTACACAGCCGAACGTTTTCAGATCGTCTTGATATCAGGAGAGAAGACCACTCGTGTTACGGCAGACGATATCCAACAACGCCACCCACATGGACCCTTAATTACTCACAGAGCAGTGGCGTAAATTTCCGCGAAATCCGTGAAACTGGCTTTGTCGCAGACAAACCGAGAACTCGACGATCTAAAACGACTACGGTTGAAGCAGTATCAACCGCTGTTTTAATGTCGTTCAATAAAAATCAGAGCACGGTGCTCGCTGCATATCGCAGGAAACAGTGGCCGTACATGAATAACGAGAATTTCGGCCGCATGTAACTGCAGAACGAAAATATTAAAACGCCTCACAGAGGACACTCCATATTCTCAGGTTCAGATTGCGAAATGTGTGATATGCAAGATAAATGAAAGCCATTATTTCCCCTTTGTCGTTCTGTTTACGAATGAAACTAATTTCTGTGTGAGTGAAGAGGAAAATAAACAGAATTGCAGATACTGGTAAGACGTCATCCCTCACCGGATGTATCTAAAAAAGTCAGTTGGAGCATCAGAGGTGATGGGTTGGCTTGCAGTACAAGGTTCTAGAATGTTTGGGCTCCTTTTTCATTCAGAATTCTTTAACCATCCCCTTATCAACAGCTCTTACAGAAATATCTGATGCCATCACTGCTGTCGAAAGACGGGTCACTTCCCACTTCCTTTCAGAACCATGGTACCCAAACTTATTACTGATCAACTCACTGGACATACCTGGATAACCTTTGGAATTTTCTGTCTATTTGATGTGTCACATGACCTCATTTCTACTTGAAAATTAAGAGCTGCATCCAACGCGGCGGGTTCCATAATGACCACCTTGCTGGTAAAATAGCCTCAGAAGCTTTCCGGCTCTCCCTCATACTACTTGAATTTGAATTTATGATTATCCACCTGCTTTAGCCTGATCAGTAATCTGCCTCCATGTATATCTTCTCTCTCCTTTTCTCCTCCATCCACGGATTTCTTAGTGGCATTAACCAATATATTGCCCAACCATCTCTCTCTTCCTTTTGGTGGAGTACAATCTTCCAGTGATTATTCTTTCGACCATTCGGTCACATGTCATAACCAGCGTATTACCAGAGATTTGACAAATTTCACTAATTTTCCTTGTAACAGCTGTTGTGATTCAGAGTTATGTCTTATTCTGCACCCTCTACTTCTCACACAGGGCCATAAACTGTTTCATACAATATTTTGTTCAAACTCTATTGAAATGTTTACATACGCTTCCGTCTTCATCTGCATTCCTGATCCATATGTAACAGGTTAGGCTCTAAAATAACTGATGACGGCTGATGCAGTAAGGATAGAAATTGTAGATTGGTAATGGCAAGAAAAGAATTTCTCAAGAAGAGAAATTTCTCAACAACGAACGTAGATTTAAGTGCACATGACTTTTAACTAAGAACAACCACAGCTAAAATACTTATAAACTGTTTACTGAACTTTAAAGCAGTAAAATCTAAAAGTTAAAATGGGTAAAGTTGATGAACATATAGCTGAGTGATAGCTCGTTAATGCCCTATAGCTGTATTTATTGAAGTCCGTGTAGACTCGCAGTACCGGTTTCACCACGTTTTTATTTGCATCTTTTCGTGCATTTCTGTATAAACGACACACACTAAACGTGGCTACACAAGTTTTAATTTTCAAATTTGCTGAGGATACTACGGATCGGTGTCGATCTTTAAACCTTGTCAATCTTGAACAACAATAACCACAGGTAGCAGTACTGCAAATAAGTCCGCAATAGTCCAATAAATGTTCAAAATCAGTACGCAAACTTAGTCCCTTATAGAGGCTCATAATGCAACCACTTTACGTCTAACATTAAGCAGATTGGTGCTCCGGTTAATCTATGTCCAATTTAATACACTTTTTTTTAATACTCAGACCACAAGTAATTTATTCCGACTGTATAATTACTTGTTTGCTGTTGTGGTAGTATTGGTAATTTTTATACAGAGATGCACCAGAAGATGCAGCTAAAATGTTGCGAAATCGATAGGGAAAGTCTACAAGAACTTCAGTAAGTACAGCTATAGTGGATTTACAAGCTTTCATTCACATATATATTAAATCAGTTTTACACAGTTTGACATCTGGATTTTTATGACTGAAAGTTCCGTAAACCATGTACAGGTTTAAGTCTTAGGAATTCTTTTTTGAAGGTATTTATTTGGAGTATAGTCTTGTAGGGAAGTGAAACGTGGAAGTTAAAACAGCTCAGAAAAGGAGTGAACAGAAGCTTTTAAGATGTGCCGCTGCAGAAGAATGTTGAAGATTAGATTGGTAGATCCACATAACTAATGAGGAGGTACGGAGTAGCACTGTCGAGAAAAGAACTTTGTAGCATAACTTTACTAAAAGAACGGATCCGAGCAAGAGATGAATACGATAACTGGATTCAAAACGATGTGCGTTGCAGTAGTCATTCAGAGATGAAGAGGTCCGCCCAAGACAAAGTGGCATGGAGAGCTAAATCAAACCAGGCTTCGGACAAGACCACAACAACAACAAGTTACAACTGGTCGTGCAAACTAATAAAACACATTCTTTTTTTTTTTTTGCTCTCCTAATTTGAGAAATCTTAAAGAACTGTAACAGGTAGCCAGTATCCACGAGAAATGATAGCGGTGACTGCACAAAGCTACCTCAGATTGAGAACTGACAGGAAAAATAATCGGAGAAAGAAAGCATTCTGGCACTTGTCTTAAGCGATAAACGAAAACGACGGAAAACTCAAAGTTGGTGACTTGAATCCCACTGCTGCCGAATGAAAATCCAGTGCCCTTATCAAAGTGTGGCCTCGGAAATTTTTTTAAATTAAAATACCTTCATTTAACATTCGTTATACGGATAACTATATTCCTTGAAGCAGTCACTTCCTTTTAGGTGTGACATGGGAAATACATTCAGCTATGCACTTCATAGAAGTTTGGAGAGTTTCGATGTAGATGTAAATCATATCTAGATCTACGCTCCCCAAGGCAAGTTATGGTGTGTCGTGGAGTGCGCATCTTGTATCACTGTCTGGTTTTCTCTCCCCTGTTTCGTGAATGGTCCCTGGGAAGAAGTATTGTCGACAAACCTCCATACAGGCTCCAATTTCTCTATTTTACTCGACGTGGTCATTTCGCGAGACATACCTAGGCTGAAGTAATGTGTTGCCACACTCTTCTCAGAGAGTATGCTCTCGGAATTCCAACTGTAAATCATCCATATTACGCAACACCTGTCTTGTAGTGTCTGCCACTGGAGTTTGTTGATGATCTCTGCAACCCTTTTGTGCCGGCTAAACAATCAGGACACAATTCGTTCCCTCCTTCGGCAGATCTTCTCTTGCTTTCTGTGAATCCGACGTGATAATAGTCGCAGGTTGATAACCATTATACAGGAATTAGTCTTATACCAGCTGTGTAAGGTACTTCTTTTGTGGGTGGGTTACATTTCCTTAATTATCTTCCAGTGAATGTCACGGTTTTCCTACAGTTCCTTTCTGTTGCAGGCCAATATTAGGATGCTCTGGACCATTACTCCTAGGTATTATTCTGTTTTTAGTCTTTCACCAGTAGCGCAATGAAATGATAGTATGGCGTTATAGGTCGGGAGACACTATCAGAGGTTATTCGGCTGCCTGGAGCAAGTCTTTGTATTTGATGTCACTTCGAGGAAATGCTTTTCTTTTAGATGAAAATGAGAAGAAATGATTAAGATAACAGTAATACCCAATCCCTGACCTGAGAAAATCACCGTCCCAGTCGGGAATCGAATCCGGAATCCCTTGTTCTACATTCAGTGTCACTAGCCACAAGCCCACGAGCCGTGAACACCAACAGCGTAATCGTACATTAACAGATGTCTTAGCTTATTTATAGGCAACGCTTTATATTTATTTAAGTTCAGCATCAACTGATAGATGACGAACCTATCATCGGACATCCGCCCATCTCCCTACTCTTCGCCAGCTGTCTGGCGCTGCTACCTTCCCACGTCACAACACAACCGTCAGCGAACAGCGTCACGGAGTTTCCGGCATTACCGTCTACGTCATTAAAACGAACTGTAAACGGTAACGACCCTATAACATTCCTTGGCATTCTGACGAAATTCCCCATACATATGACGTTTTGTCCCTTAAGAACAGTTCTGAATCCAGTTGCTAATCTGGTCTTGTACTCGGTACCCTCTTATTTGATTCATTAAACATCATATGCAACCTCCAGCGAGTTGAAAAATCCGAACCTACAAGCTGGAAAGTCGCACACATCACGCCGATACCCAAGAAAGGAAACAGCAGTAATCCGCTGAATTACAGACCCACATCAGGAACGTCGGTTTGCAGTAGGATTTTGGAACATATAGTGTGTTCGAACATTGTGAATTACCTCGAAGAAAACGATTTATTGACAGATAGTGAGCACAGGTTCTGAAAATATTACTCTTGTGAAAGACAATTAGCTCTTTGTCCTCACGAAGTAGTGCTATCGACAGAGGATGTCAAATTGATTCTATACTTTCAGATTTCCCGAAGGCTTTCAACAACGTTGTTCACAAGCGACTTCTAATCAAATTGCGTGCCTATGGAGTCCCGCCGCAGTTGTGCGACTGGATCCGTGATTTCCTGTTAGAAATGTCACAATTATAATAGACGGGTGGTCATCGAGTAAAACAGAAGTAATATCTGGCGTTCCAAAGGAAGCGTTATAATTCCTCTGCTATTCCCGATCTATATAAACGATTTAGGAGGTAATGTGAGCAGGTTGCTTACAGATTATGTTGTGAAACTGCCTATTTATATCTCGGGGTCTTCGGCCGACGTTCATCTGATGATTTTACTGAAGTTTCGCCAGCACGAGTGGTTGGTGAAACGTCAGTAAAATCATCAGATGAACGTCGCCGAAGAACCAGAGAGAGAAGCCAATAGGCAGTTTGTTAACAAGTAGCCACGAAAGCCTTGACAATTTTGTAGATGATGTTGCCATATACCGTCTTATAAAATGATCAGATGATTAGAACGAACTGAAAAACAATTTGGACAATATATCTGTATGATGAGAAAAGTGGCAGTTGACGCTAAATAATGAAAAGTGTGAAGTCATCTACATGAGTGCTAAAGGAAATCCGCTAAATTTCGGTTGGACGATAAATCACATAAGTCTAAATGTTGTAAATTCAACTAAATACTTACGGATTACAATTAGAAATGACGTAAATTGCTACCATCACCTAGATAATGTAGTGGGGAAAGCAAACCAAAGACAGTCATTTATTGGCAGACTACTTAAAAAATGCTATAGGTCTACTAAAGAAAGTGCCTACACTCGGATTGTCCGCTTTCTTCTGGAGTATTACTGTGCGGTGTGCGACCCACATTAGATGGGAGTGAAGGAGAACATCGAAAAAGTTCATAGAAAGGGAGCCCGTTTCATATTATCGGGAAATAGGGGAGAGAGTGCTATTCACATGATACGTTGCTTGGGGTGGTGGGGTGGCAATCATTAAAACAAAGGAGTTTTTCGTTGCGGAAGAATCTTCTCGTGAAATTTCAATCACCAACTTTCTTGCGACCGCCTAAATAGGGAGAAACGATCATTATGATAACATAAGATAAATCAGAGCCCGTACAAAAGGATTTCAGTGCGCTGCTCCAGAGTGAAAAGAGGGAGAAACACCTTAAAGATGGTTCGATGAATCTTCTGTCAGAAAGTTAATTGCAGAGTAAAGAAGGTGTTGAGCTGTATCCCATGTAATACTGATTTTACGGAACACGGTATCAATCTAGGCACCTTTCTCTGTAGTGCTCAACAGTTCTCTGGTGAACAGGGGTGACCTCCACCATTTTACCGAAGTTTGTCATTATTTTCACCGATCTCCGTAGTTACACGAATGACATGAAGAGCGAGAATGTACCTATCAGCAGCCTTGTGTTACTTCTACGTCCATCCAGTCCTTCTGTGGGGAAAGGCGGAATGACTCAGGGACCGGAGTGGGTAGGAGGTGCGCGGAAGAGTGTGTCTGTTCGCCCGCCTTGACGTAATTATCGTTTTTAATGAGGGAGGAGTGCGGCGTTCGCGGCTAATGCGATAATTCTCGACGGGCCGCGGCGCTTAAGTCGTCGGTGGTCTTCCAGGAGGTGGGAGCGGAGATTTTAGGCACGGCTAATTCGTATAACGGCCGAGAGATGAGTAGGGGGCGCGGAAAATTGTGCCCCCGGCAGTGAGCTGGAGCGAGCGGATACTCGAGCACCAGTGTGTCCTCCGCTCGCCGCCCATTTCCTCGCGGCTAATGAAGGATTAGCGGCGGTACGCCGACAGGGGCATCTGAAGGGGCTACTCTCACCTTCTGATCTACATCTACATCCATACTCCGAAAGCCACCTGACGGTGTGTGGCCGAGGGTACCTTAGTACCTCTATCGGTTCTCCCTTCCATTCCAGTCTCGTATTGTTCGTGGAAAGAAGGATTGTCGGTATGCTTCTGTGTGGGCTCTAATCTCTCTGATTTTATCCTCATGGTCTCTTCGCGAGATATACGTAGGAGGGAGCAATATACTGCTGGACTCTTCGGTGAAGGTATGTTCTCGAAACTTTAACAGAAGCCCGTACCGAGCTACTGAGCGTCTCTCCTGCAGAGTCTTCCACTGGAGTTTATCTATCATCTCCGTAACGCTTTCGTGATTACTAAATGATCCTGTAACGAAGCGCGCTACTCTCCGTTGGATCTTCTCTATCTCTTCTATCAACCCTATCTGGTACGGATCCCACACCGCTGAGCAGTATTCAAGCAGTGGGTGAACAAGCGTACTGTAACCTATTTCCTTTGTTTTCGGATTGCATTTCCTTAGGGTTCTTCCAATGAATCTTAGTCTGGCATCTGCTTTACCGACGATCAACTTTATGTGATCATTCCATTTTAAATCACTCCTAATGCGTATTCCCAGATAATTTATGGAATTAACTGCTTCCAGTTGCTGACCTGCTATTTTGTAGCTAAATGATAAGGGATCTATCTTTCTATGTATTCGCAGCACATTACACTTGTCTACATTGAGATTCAATTGCCATTCCCTGCACCATGCGTCAATTCGCTGCAGATCCTCCTGCATTTCAGTACAATTTTCCATTGTTACAACCTCTCGATACACCACAGCATCGTCTGCAAAAAGCCTCAGTGAACTTCCGATGTCATCCACCAGGTCATTTATGTATATTGTGAACAGCAACGGTCCCATGACACTCCCCTGTGGCACACCTGAAATCACTTTTACTTCGGAAGACTTCTCTCCATTGAGAATGACACGCTGCGTTCTGTTATCTAGGAACTCCTCAGTCCAATCACACAATTGGTCTGATAGTCCATATGCTCTTACTTTGTTCATTAAAGATGAGACAGGGGGCGATAAATGTGAATTCTGAACCGGATAACTCTCTCTATCTCTCTTTCCGTCTGTGTGTCTGTGTGTGTGCGTGTGTGTGAGCAAGAGAGAGAGAGAGAGAGAGAGAGAGAGAGAGAGAGAGAAGCAGGGAGGGGAACAAAAATCTGTGTATAAATGCAGCCGAAAATTTCTATAATTCAAGAGTGGCCGGTCTAGCAACATACTGCACTGAAGAGCAAAATAAAGTGATGCACCTGCCTAACATCGTGTAGAGCCCCTGCGAACACGCAGAAGTGCCATAACACGACGTGGCATGGACTCAATTAATGTCTGCGGTAGTGCTGTATGTGACTGAAGCCATGAATCTTGCAGAGCTGTCCATAGAGTGCTAGGGGATGGAGATATCTTCTGAACAGCACGTTGCAAGGAATCAGAGATATATCTTCTGAACAGCACGTTGCAAGGAATCAGAGATATGCTCAATAAGGTTTGAGCTGTGCCGGCTCGTATCGATTCATCGATCGGGTCGGCATGGTGTGATCTTTGGGCTCGGCCGTTTGAGGTGGCTTTTGGCCGCTACGGGCGTGTGGCGCTAGAGAGGGACAGCCGGAGAGCCACGCGGCGCGTGAGAATCGGAGGCGAGCGTGGTTGAGCAGGCCGGGGCACGACGCAGAGGTTGTGGTGTGTTTCACACGTTTGCAAGACCGAACCTGGCTTGTAGTGTGGGAACTGGACACTGCCACATTACCCTGTCCAGCTCGCCCGATTGCTGTGGGTTCTGGGTCTAGCCGTCTCTGGTCTGGGTCCAGTGGACCCCCCTTCTGCTACTTGAATTACCCCGTGCCTATGTGACGTCACCTGTTTTGAAAATGTGTCACGAAGGGAAGTATCTATTTGTATTTCATTTTGTGTTAATTTTTTTTTTTGTGATATCCATTATTGGTTAAAATTTATCTCATTATTGTAGTCTCCTTTTGGGAGCTTTATGTGTACAGAATTTAATTAACTTATGAGTTACTTAATGCTTGTTTAAAGATTAATGTTGTTGTTTGAATAGGGCGGTTGCCCGTGCTTGTAAGGATTTTTTGCTAACTTACCTTATCACAAAAATTTTTAAGATAAAATTTTATTTTGCCAAAGAAAAGTTTAATGAAAGTGTTGTTGTTATAAACTGTGAATGGTGCTTATGTGGCCCGGCCCTCCCGCTCAACAGCAGTTGGCTGATTGGGGTGAATTGACCACCACAATGTTCATGTGTGGGGAGTTTGGTGGCCAGCGGAAATGTTTAAACTCAGAAGACTATTCCTGGAGCCACTCTGTAGCAGTTATGGACATGTGGGGGTGTCGCATTGTCCTGCTGCAATTGCCCAAGTCTGTCGGAATGCACAATGGGCATGAATGGATGCAGCTCATCATACAACACACTTACATACGTGTCACCTGTCATGGTCGTAGCTAGACGTATCAGGGGTCCCATATCACTCCAACTAGACGCGCCCCACACCATTACCAGCTTGAACGATCCCCTGCTGACATGCGGGGTCCCTGGATTCATGAGGTTGTCTCCATACCCTCAGGCGTCCATCCTCTCCATACAACTTGAAACGAGACTTGTCCGACCAGGCTATATGTTTTCAGTCATCGACAGTCCAGTGTCAGTGTTTACGGACCCAGGTCAGGCGTAAAGCTGTGTGTCGTGCAGTCATCAAGGGTACACGAGTAGGCCTTCAGCTCCGAAAGCTCATATAGATGATGTTTCGTTGAGTGGTTCGTACGCTGACACTTGTTTATGTCCCAACATTGAAATCTGCAGAAATTTGTGGAAGGGTTGCGCTTCTGTCACGCTGAACGATTCTCTTCAGTCGTCGTTGGTCCCTTTCTTGAAGGATCTTTTTACGGCAACAGCGATGTCGGAGATTTGATGTTTCGTCGCATTCCTGATATTCACGGTACGCTCGTGAAATGGTCGTACTGGAAAATCCCCACTTCGGCGCTACCTCGGAGGTGCTATGTCTCATTGCTCAAGCGCCGACTCTAACACTACGTTATCACTCACTTACTCCTTGATAACTCTCCATTGTCGCAGCAGTAACCGATCTAACAACTGCGCCAGACGCTTGTTGTCTTATATAGGTGTTGCCGACTATAGCGCCGTATTCTGCCCGTTTACATATCTCTCTATTTGAATACGCATGCCTATACCAGTTTCTTCAATGGCGCTTCAGTGTAGGTTGGTTTTATAGATCTAGTACCAAAGCGAGAAAATATGTTTTTTTTCGCAAACAACTCATCTTACTTGTTTACATAGTCTCCATCGAGCGATATACACTTGGTCGGTTGATTGCAGCTATCGCTTCCTCTTTTAGTGAAAATTTCTTCTCCACAAGCCAAAATTTCAGCTTAGGGAAGAGGAAGAAGTCACTTAATGCTGCATCTGGTGAACAGCGTGGATGAGGAACCAATTCAATACCCAATTCATGCAATTTCGCCACTGTCATCGCTGATATGTGAGATAGTGCAATATCCTGGTGAAAGAGCATGTTTTGCGTGCCAGTCTTGGTCTTGTTTCAGCCAACGTAAGCTTCAAACAATCCAACAACGAAGAATAATAGGGTGCAGTTATCTTTCAACCTTCCTCAAAGTAATCTATGACGACTATCCCTTGGGAATCCCAAAAATAGTGCCCATCACTTTACCAGTTAACAATGTGGTCTTAGCCTTCTTAGGTGCACTTTAACCAGTTTTGTGCATTGTTTTGACTGCCTTTCCGACTCTGATGTTTAATGATGGGTCCAGGTTTCATCAGCAGTCACAAATCGGTGCAAAACGTCTTGCATACTGTGCTTAAACTTCGCCAGACATTGTGTTGAAATGTTACGCCGGATGCGCTTTTGGTCGACAGTGAGCAATCGTGGCACCGACATCGAACACAGCTTCTGCGTAGCCATCCATGCAGGATATTATGCACTCTCTCAGTTGAGGTTTCTACACCCTCAGTAATCTCACCAATTTTTTTAGGTGGTCTTGCATTGTCATATCGTGTTCTGACGTGTTTTAACGTCATTTGATGAACGGAAGTGATGAATGCAGGTCACAGGAATACATTAGCTGCTAAATACGCCATACTTCATGTTAATCGTTTCGTATTGTGCACGGTGTCAGCCATATCATATATCTTCGATATGTACTAGTATCCTGTAATGCAACTTGATTATAAGACCAGAGATATGTTTTTTCGACGATGAAATGTCCCAGACATGTCAGACACATGTTACATTTCAACATGAACTTGAGAATTGTTACAAAGTCGAAATCATGATAGATGAACAATTAACAGTCAAAAGACAGAAATATCTTTCACAAATTCTACATGACGTGGTCCCCCAAGGAGGAAACATCATAAACTGAAAATAAACGGCGAGCCACATGTTAAACACTTCGTACGAGAGTACTTCGTGTACAAGCAAACAGAATTGTGTAACAGCTCACTTAACATTCGGTTTAGGGTTGAACGAAGGTGACTCAGTGGTTAAAACGATGGTCTTGTCATCTGGCCACCCGGACCTACGTTACGTATGGTTTCACCGAATCACTTAAGACAGATGCTGGACGATTTCTTGAAAAGAACATGGCTGATATCGAGCCAACGGCCTTGCCGCTGTGGTAGCATCGGTTCCCACCAGATCACCGAAGTTAAGCGCCGTCGGGCTGAGCTAGTACTTGGACGGGTGATCATCCGGTCTGTCGAGCTGCTGTTGGCCAGCGGGTTGCACTCAGCCCTTGTGAGGCAAACTGAGGAGCTACTTGATGGAGAAGTAGCGGCTCCGGTCTCTGAAACTGACATACGGCCAGGAGAGCAGTTTGCTGACCTCCATATCCGCATCCAGTGACGCCTGTGGTCTGAGGATGACACGGCGGCCGGTCGGTAGCGCTGGGTCCACCAGGGCCTGTGGACAGAGTTTACGTTTTTTTCACCTGACTGAAATCGGCAGCCGATGTTAACATCCATCTCTGATGGACAACTTTTGCCGTAAAATATGACAAAATAACTCCCAAAGGCCAATATTTACGGTAGCACAGGAAACGGAACTGAAGTAGTCTTCGTTGTCGCTTGTACGTTAAAACCTAGCATTCGTTTCTCTCTCCTTGTTCAGGATCGATCAGCTTAAGTGAATCGACTTGGGCAGCCATGATGAACGCGAGAAGTCTGGGAGAGACGTCCGCTACAGCTGCTCTCGGTGGTGCCTGCTATGTAACACTGCTTCTTCTGGATCCTCATTTCCTTTTAATCCTTAGTTTATTTATTTTTATCTCGGTTTGAGTTAATGATGGAGGATTCTTCTATCAAAGAAATCTGTGTGTCTTCAATTTCAATTTCCGTTTCTTTCTTTTTTCTTTTTCTTTTTCTGTTTTCTTTTTTCTTTTTTTTGTTAATGTATTGTGTACGTTATCTTGATGTTGGACCTACCATGCTTAAAATTAAAGCGACCAAGACCAGCGTGGATACAGTTACTATCTGTCTTAGACATGTGTCATTGATTGCACGAAATACTGGTTTACTTCCATACTCAAATTTTTCTACTTTGTTTGTTGATGTATGCAGCTGATAAAATATGTCTGAGCAGTGCTATGTAATGTGGCACTGACCATTAGATGTCATGAGAGGCGGACCCGCCAGTGTACAAGCAGGCGGGAAGTACTGTGTTTTCAGTACATAACTAGTAACAGCAGAATGGGTTTTTCAGAAAAGCTCAGTGACTTCGAAAGTGGACTGGCCAATGAATATCAATTGAATAGGAAATCCATCATGGAAATTTAAGCCCTTCTAAGGCTGCCCAAACGGAGTGTTGGTGATGTGATTGACAAACGCAAACGCGAAACAACAAATAAAGCCAAACTAATATCAGGCAAACCTCGGCATGGGGGTCGTCGACCACTGCGGAGAATGGTTAAGAAGAGTACGCTAGATAGGAAAGGATAGTAACCAATTTTACAGCGTTGTGTTCTATGTGCAGAAGAGCAACCGCTCAAAGACGATGATTGTTTGCATCAGCACACCTGCACGGATTGGAACTTGACCTGAGGGATGGCAGCTTGTCTTTGGCAGCAGAGAAGTGCAGATTGTAGCCCAACTCCCAAGACACAAGCTGTCTGGTAGACTAATAGTCGATTCTGGGCTATAAGACCAGATACATGCTTTTTGGGCGATGACATGTCCCAGACTTGTCAGACACATTATACATTTCATCATGAACTTCAGAATTGTTACAGAGGAGAAGATGGAGGAGGAGGAGGAAAAGGATGGAGAGGGTTTTGAGCGAAACAGGTAGTCAGTGAACACTAATTTCGATATCGTATGATTGTGTGGCATGAGTGTCAGCGACTGCAGTGCTTGTCACAAGATAAATTTGAACGTGTTTTAACTAATTTCTATTCATTAGATTAGTCCTGCGAATCATGTTTTACATGGCGCCAAAGTTTTACACAGAATAGTCTTTAAGAAGAAGGATAGAAGAGAACTGAGGTGTTTGAGATATGATGTTACAGGGGAATGCTGAAAATTCAGAGTACTTACAAGATAATAAACAAACAGTTTGTTCGTGGAATCAGTGGGGAAAGTTAGTAGCAGAAAAAACGTTATGGAAGGGAATGGGTGTTTGATATCTGCTAAGACATCAAGGAATAAATTCCATGGTACTAAACAGATCCGTGGAGAGTAAAAATAACACATAAGACAGAGGTTGGATTACGTCCAACAAATGGCCGGCCGGAGTGGCCGAGCGGTTCTAGGCGCTTCAGCCTGGAACCGCGCGACCACTGCGGTCGCAGGTTCGAATCCTGCCTCGGGCATGGATGTGTGTGATGTCCTTAGGTTAGCTAGGTTTAAGTAGTTCTAAGTTCTAGGGGACTGATGACCTCAGAAGTTAAGTCCCATAGTGTTCAGAGCCATTTGAACCATTTGAACATCCAACAAATAATCGAGGGCGTTGGGTGTAAGCATTAGTCTAAAATGGAGAGATTGACACAAGAGAGGAAACCTTGGTGGGTGTCACCATACCGGGTAGAAGGCCGATGGACACAGAATAGCCTCTAATCAGTTGATTACATCATGTACTAACATCCACGAGTATCCACTCTGAGGGCGCCTTTGCTGAAGTGACAACTTGGAAAGGAGTCTACAATCTCATAGAGTCTTGAGCGCTAGAACATTCAATGTGGATCTTGCTTACGTCAGACCAGAGTGATTCACAGCAGACTTACAGAGTGGTCATAATTAAACTTCCGCTACTTGAGAGGACCTCCATGGACAATGAGTGATTGTAGGACAATGAAACTCTGTGGAAACATTTGTAAGAACATGCGGAAGAGAAGTAACGAATAAAGTGTACATCGTCACCACGAAATGTTCCAAGGCCACCAACTTCAACCCTAGGAAGAAACTGTCAGGACGCTGTGGGCGAGAGGTTCTAAGCCCTTCAGTCTGGAACCGCGCGACCGCTACGGTCGCAGGTTCGAATCCTACCTCGGGCATGGATGTGTGTAATTTCTTTAGGTCAGTCTAGGGGATTGATGACCTCATTTTAAGTCCCATTGTGCTTAGAGCCATTTAAGCAATTTGAGCCTAGGAAGAAACGTAAGTGACAATTCTACTCGAATGTCTACTCGAATATTTGCGTCACGTGGCAAAAGTTGCTGAGTAATGTGAAGTTTATACGGATACCATTTCACAATTATTCGTAGCTCTTTTCGAATGCTGGATCACCGAACGTTCCGTTGTCCTGCCAAAGCTCGTGCACTGCTTGAAGATCACACATTGCGCCCAAAATTTTCAGCCATAGCCACATCAACTAATTTATCAGTTTATGTTGCAATTGGCAGTCGGCTTCTCCCACGAGCAGTTTCCAAGTCGCAAGTTGATTCGAACTTCCGAATAATTTTCTGCAGCCTCAGTGCGGAAAGAGGACCTCTTCGTATTCCTTTAATTCATTGATACCCACGAATAGCAGCAGCACTATTGCTGCTGTTTTGATAAAACAGCTTTACGAGTAAAGACCTGCTCACCTTGTCCAGAGCGATGTTGACCGTCTGCAACTGTAACGAACACTGCTGCTTGTATTTCAGCGCTACGTCGTCGTACCAGTACCGGCGCCTAACAGAATGTGACACCATTAACACCGCCAACAACGCAAATCCTGCAGCACACATTCTGAACATCTGCATGGGGGCTTAATTATAAAATAAAATGCAAATAATTTTAATTTTTTGTAGCTGTCTGTTCGATTACGAAGTCTCGTAAACGGTTGGCCCTGACTAGTATTATTACGCTATCTGACTGCATAGAACAATAACAAAGAATGAAATGGAAATTTTCATTAACACAATTAATTAATTCAGTCCCCAGCAACTATAAAACCTACGAAACCAAAGCACAAGTATAACTGTTCTGTGTGTGGAAGTATGACTCAACGTACGCATCTGGCACGGTTCTTCTTCAACAACACAAGAAATTTTAAATATCATTTATACTGAATTAATTAAAGGAAATAGAAATACCATAATTACTCAAGAAAACCAGAATTACACTTTAATCCCAGAACACAAGCCAGATGCTTTGTTGACTGAACCTGTAATGAAGCATTATTTACGACATTAAATAATGAAAAATAAATCAAGTTTCGTTACCTTCATATATTGACCAAAATCACTCTAATCATTACAATATATCTCCACACCGACTCGCTATTACCACATCTCAACAAGAACCTTTCAGTATCACATCTCAGCAAGCACTCCCTACTAGCACATCTCAACAAACACTCTCTGCTACGAGTTCTTAACAAGCACTGACTACCACGAGCTCTCCCCAAGCACTGCCCACTACGACATCTCAATGATCACTGCCAGTGGAGGCGGCGGAACAATACTCTCTAGCGCGATCTCTGGCGCTGTGGCTCAGTGTAGCCACCTTTCATATGCCCTTCCTCCACGGGCTAGAATTTGATGGTATTTTTGCCAGCATTGGTGGTGAAAATACCACCAAATTCGTCAAAAAAATACAGACAAAAATAAAAGATAATATTAATGCGTAAATATCATATAACTAGATAAAATTTTGGCTTTGCACTGACCTTTCAATAACCTAATATATAAAATACAGTAAGCAATACAAATTCCTTCATACATGTGACTTTACATAACAGTTTACACAAGTATTATGTGGTTAAACAGTTCAATCAATAGCGTCAGCAATGACGAATATGTGCAGGTAAGAGTCTCATAACTTTTCACAAACAGTAATACACAAAAAAATCAGTTTATACAAATATTCACATAAACGCTTTCCATAGCTCAAGAATAAGCAGTTGACAGTCCCAGCAGTAGCACCCAGCAATGGTCAACAGGTGCAAAAACCAACAAGTGACATTTTTTCAGTAGAAACAGTCCATCAGTGGCACCCAGTAATGTTGAATAGGTGCAGACACCAACAAGTAACACCATTTCAGTATAAGCACTTCCATTAGTTGCACCAGCAATGTTGAGCAGGTGCACACAGCAACAGGTGACATCTTTTCAGTAGAAGCAGTCCACCAGTGGCACCCAGCAATGTTGAGCAGGTGCCGACACCAACAAGTGACATCATTTCGGTAGAAGCAGTCCATCAGTGGCACCAGCAATGTTGAACAGGTGCAGATATCAACAGGTGACATCTTTTCAGTAGCAGTAGTCCATCAGTGGCACCCAGTAATGTTGAATAGGTGCAGACACCAACAAGTAACACCATTTCAGTATAAGCAGTTCCATTAGTGGCACCAGCAATGTTGAACAGGTGCAGACCGCAGTCCATAGTATTCACTTTCACTAATCACACTGTTCATCAGCAGAAATTAAACATGACTAAATGTCACACATCATGTTGAAAAGTGCGGCACCATCACTAATCAGACAGTTCAGGCATGAACAATAGTTTGAATACACATACAATGCTTTTACACTAAACATACAAATCATAACAAACACACAAATGATATCAGATAATTGTCCTATTAACTATTACAATACACAAATACCAGCAAACCTATAATATTTATGGGTGTCAGTGCAAGCCACAACAAACAAGTAAAATAATATTTAGGAGATAGGTTGGGATCACTTCTCTGGGATTATAAAAGGAAAACACACAAAACACACTCACTCATCTTTCATCCACATTAGTGCTACTGTGTAATTGAATAGTGTTAACTGTGTAAATGCAATTCTGTCAAAATTTTATGTTCATCATGTGTATCAAGTAGTAGTGGCAGCAATGTATAACAGTCAATAATAGTTAGTCAACGTCATAGTCATCATGTCAAGACCAATGTTTGCCAAGCCAGATCAAAATGTACGGTTGCTGAACAACTGTCAGTGAGCCAAGATATGCAATTACTTCCTCTCTCCAAAAAAAAGTATATACTACTTAGTGATTTGACAAAGTGTGTGTGTAGACAATCTTCCTTCTACTTGAGTGTTCTAGTCTGCCATCTTCATCCTCCTTGTTCCATATGGACCAACAAAAAAAAATATGCTCCTCACTTACTTTACCTCTTATCCACCAAAACTCCAATAATCATCAGCATCACATAATCTCAATACTTCAATAATACCTCTTCAATACGTCGATCATCAATATCATTTACCTTACCTCTTGTCCACGAAAACTCCAATAATCATCAACTTCACATAATCTCAATACCTCAATCATACCTCTTCAATACGTCGATATATATAAACCTCATTGCCAATATCATTTCACTTCCATAACAACTCTTTCCTCTAGTCAGTCTCCTCGAACAAGTGCAGACAAAATCCTAATGCAAACCTCAATTCATCATCTCATACAATCCGAAGACACAATGTCAACACACAACCTCTCGTGTAATCCATCTGATCCAAATCTGCTACTCATTATAAATTATAAGATACATTTTGTTTACCTTGTCCATCATTAAATAAAAGAAATGCGTACATGACCTCTAACAGACTTAGTTCGAATAACTCTCGGTAATTAATTACGATTACGGAGTGTGAATGATCATAATATTTCACAGTGTGTACACCACTTCAAGAATCATGGCAGAAGCAAACATGTGGAGTATTTCTTGTGTCAAGTGTCACTTCCTATTTCAATTGCTCACGAAGAATGCAGTGTAATAACTGTCAATGGTCTAAACCTAGTGTTGGTATGTCATGTCGTTAGCTTCCTTCCTATTAGCATAAATTTATACAGCTTCCATAAAACCTCCAGCTCATGTGACTTCTATGCAGTTTCTTGTACCAATGTCGTTCGTAGAATTATAGCAGTTCATTTTCTTATCTTAAAAATATAAGGCACTAAGCGTAAGCAAAACATGCAATAGCGAGTAAATATACCAGTAGAGAACAGAATGTCAACAATTGGATGCAACACAATTCCTACAACAAGGCTCTGCCAAGCGAACAATCTATAATTAATACCATAGTGTGACCTAAACTCCATGTTCGCACACAGTATATCAGCATTTCTATACACCAAATTAAAGAGTACTTATGACAACAAAAGGAAATGTGTTAATATGCAATCCATACGCAAAGCAGCAAATATGTATCTTACATAATAAACAGGTCATTATCATCATAACAGCATAAGCAAATAAATGTTCATACGTAATCTTAATAAGTAAACATGAAGGCAAAAGCAGATAAATCACAAAGTTTAACTTACATACATAACCACAGTCAGCACGATTAATCAGTTGACAATTACAATTTAAATAAATAAGCACAGCAGGCACATAATAAAAAAAAAAATATGACATCACTGCAAAGGCATAGCAGCCAAGCGATGCATAATATACATAAGTAACAACACTGTTCATTAATCAATAATTGTCAAAATCAGTAAATGTACACAAGCACGTTGCTTCACAAGTAAATTCATGGAACATGAAATTTAGCACAAAGTTTGAATCACGTAATCGCGAGCAGCAAATTACGTCTAAAGTACATACCTAAGTGGAAATATGTTACCTGAAAAATAAACTCAGTTAACAGTTACCTTTTTTAGTTTATTACTTTTTTCTTCGAAATTACATTCTTCCTGAAATTTTCTCCATAGCAAGTCGTCTTAACGTCGGACACACACAGAATTTACCTGAAGGTCTTAAATATTTTATACAACCGTATCCTGAAAAATACTAAACGTTAATAACATAATTTATAAATTCACCATAGCTTTATACAGAATTTAGTCGGAGAAATTAGACTGTGTATTTGTTTACGTCTGTCAGTGCATTCGCACTGAGCGCTCGATCAGCTGTAGGCGCGTGACGTAGTAAGTGATTGTTTGCGGTCAACGACAGCCTTGTGCGGCGCGCAGACTGACTGTTGCTTTGAGTACGTGCCGCCGCCGGAGCACAGCGCGGTATCCTTGTATTCTCCGCATGTTTACATGTAGCTGTTAGTTTCTCTAAAGTATGTCATTCCACAAAAATTTTTACGTTCGATATATGATGTATTCCCTTAGAGCGCCGAGATTTAAGAGTTTCTACTTCAACAGTGTTATCATGAATAATTTTGCGAATTCTATATGGGCCGTTATAAAACAGAAAAAAATTGCGACACAAGCCCTTTCCTTTGTGAGACAAACGATGAGACTTAATTAATACCTTTTGACCAACTGACAAGATTTTTAAACGACCAGGACGTTTAGCTGATTTCTCTCTTTTTGCAGCCGCAGACGCAATATTTCGTCGAGCCAGGCTGACAACTTCAGAATGCCGCAGTTTCCGTGAAGGCGGAAAAGGAACGATTTCAGAAATGCGATTTGTTGGTACTTTATTTTTTAATATCAATAGGGGCGGTAAAGAAGTTGAGTCATTAGGAAGTTCATTCAGAATGTTTTGAAAAATATGAAGATACTGATCCCAAGTTCTGTGATTCTGATGACAATAAAGACGGCACAATTTATTGATTTCCTTCATCTATCTCTCTGAAGCATTAGATTGAGGGTGGAAAAGTGAAATAAAAATTGGTTTAATCTTACGACCCCGTAGAGTACGAAGCCAAACTTTAGAGCAAACTGTGATCCACTATCTGATATGACCTTATCAACATGACCAAATTCTTTAAGAAAATGTTTGATGAAAGCATTAGATACTGAACGAGCTGTTGCTTTGCGTAAAGGTGTAAAACACACATATTTTGATGTCAATTCCACTGCTACGAAAATGTACGCAAAACCATTAGTAGATCGAACCACTGGACCGAACAAATCGACTGCAGCCATCTCCTTTAATTTCGCTGGAATGATAGGAAACAACGGTGCTCTGTGAGAAACAGTTGGCGGCTTGGCCTTTTGACATAATTTGCATTTGGCAAGAACAGATCGAATACGTTTTTCCATATTAATGAAGTAGCAATTTTCTCGTAATTTATGAAAGCATTTTCTGGGACCAAAGTGCGCATAACTGAAATGTGTGTACCAAATCAATTTATTGACCCACTCATCAGGAATACAAACTAACCAAACAGAGTTGTCGACCGATTTTCGTTTGAAAAGAATGTCATTGCGAACTAAATAATGCTGTCTAATCGCTACGCTTTCCTTTCTCCTCCACTTCTCCTTAATGTCCTTCCAGATTGGATCCTTATTTTGCTCCTTAGCGATGTCCTGGAGCGAAGACGAAATAAAGTTCTCAAACGCAACACCTTGAATGTACATCAAACAATAATGGTTTTCTTTGCAGTCCTCTTCAGCACTTTGTTTCAAACCCATAGGTGCACGTGATAAAGCATCAGCAACAATATTTGAAGATCCCTGTATGTAAACAATACTAAAATCAAATTCCTGTAGGTACAACGCCCATCGTGACAATCTGCCATGAGTTAATTTTGTCGACATAAGAAATTCCAAAGCTCGATGATCAGTGTAAACCTTAGTATGTCTACCGAACAAAAATGTGCGAAATTTTGTGAAAGCCCAAACAACAGCCAAAGCTTCAAGTTCCGTAATCGAATAATCCTTTTCGGATTTTGAGAGAACACGACTTCCAAATGCAATAGTCTTCTGTACTACAACGCCGTTTTCTTCTATCTCTTGAAATAAATGTGCACCTAGGCCTTTGTATGATGAGTCCGTCGGCAAACAAAAATCTTTAGACAAATCCGGATGTGAAAGAAGTGGAGCAGCAACTAAAGCATCACGAAGTTGTTCAAATTCTGACTGAGCTTCGTCATCCCAACACCAATTAGAATTCTTTCCAGATAGTTCACATAAACGAGGTGTGGCCAAATTGTCCAATCTAACAAAGCGTCTAAGAAAATTACAGACACCAAGGAAACTACGAACATCACGTTTTGTGGTAGGAACAGCATAATTACGAATAGCGTCTAGTTTTTCTGGATCAGGAAGAATACCTTCTGTAGAAATAATGTGACCGAGAGATTTCACCTGAGAACGACCAAATTCAGATTTTTCCAAGTTCACTGTCATGCCAACTCGTGCAAAAATACGTAATAATGAATCCAAAATTTTGTTATGCTCACTCCAAGAACGTTTAGCAATAAGAATATCGTCAACATATGAAGTAATATTGTCACGAAGATAAACAGGTAAAATTTCATTTAAGCTACGAATGAATGCTGCTGAAGATACAGTAAGTCCAAACGGTAATTTCCGAAACTGGTAACAGTTACCAAAGGCTAAAAAGGCAGTATATTTTCTACAATCAGGGTGGAGTTCTATTTGCCAAAAACTTGCGCGCATATCAATCGTGGATAAAACTTTAATTCCATGGAAATGTTGAAGAAGTTCATCTAAATTATGTGGACGGTCAGTTTCAGGAATAATAATATTATTTATCTGTCTGGAATCCAGAACCAAACGAATTGACCCATCCTTTTTAAGAACAACGTGTAATGGGCTGGTATAAGGGCTGACTGCTGGCTCAATAATGCCCTGATCTAACATGTATTGAAGTTCATTCTTAACCTTGTCTCTGTAAGCCAAAGGAATAGCGTACGTTTTTCCTCGAAATGGTGTGTGTTCTTTCACTTTAAATAAATATTGTAAACCTTGTATAGTTCCTGTGTGATGACTAAACACTGTAGCATGTGAAGTCAAAATATGGTGCAGCTCTTCTCTTGCAACGTCATCTGGCACTTCAGCTTTTTTAACCTTTTCATTAATTAATTCTTCGCTATTAATTACATCATCCATCGCGTCTCTGTATCTATTGTCATTGTCATGAATAAACACATTGTCGTCATAATGCTCAAAGAAAACATCAGAAGTAAGAAACCTTAAACATTTTGTATCTGATTCAGATCTTGCTAAACACTCGAAAAATTTCAAACATTTCGGCATTCCGGCAACAGTCAAATTCACACTTCCTTCTTTAAAGTTCAAAATTGCCTTATGTGTGTTAAGAAACTCCATACCTAATATAATCTGTGTACTGAGTAATGGAGCAATAATAAAATTAGCCGACAATTCGTATCCTTGACAAATGAAATTTAGATTGGTCTGTTGTTTAACTTCCACACCTTTTCCAGAAATCGCTCCTCGAATTGTAGTTTTAGAAATAGGTAACACAGGACAGGCAATAGTTCTTTCACATATACGAAAAACTGATTCACTAATGACGTTCAATGGGCTCCCAGCATCTAGAACTGCAGTGAACTTATTCTTACCCACACATACTTCAATAACAGGATGTAAAAATGCGTCTACATTATTCTCCTTTTCGCCTAGCAAAATGTCTCTCATATCTTCCAGGCATACGTAGTGTAAAGTTGTAGTGTCATTACTTTCTGAACCGTCTATATTGCTGCCAGAAGCCGAAGCTGCTAGTCATTGTCGATTGTTTGCGTCACGTCTTTGATTATTCCCGACATTTCGCGGATCAATTTTTACTATTTCCACTTGTCTCTCTGAATTTCTGTCACGCGGAGGATGCCAATTAGGTCCTTCCTGTCTGTTAGATGCAAATTCTTGGTTGTGTCTGTTATTAAAATTTCGGTTTTCCTGTCTGTCTGCATAACTACTTCTTGTATAATTTCGACTGTCACTTCTGTAATTATTGTTGTATCTACTACCCTGGTTATTTCTGTAGTAAGAATTTCTATTATTGTATGAATAATTCCTGTCTTGATGATACCGATTACTGTTTCCGTATGATTGATCATTCCGGTACGAATTACCGTTATTATAATTGTCTGTGTAATCTCTGTTAGAACGTCTGTTATTGTCATAAGGCTGGTATCTATTGTCCTGTCTGTTACGTCTGTCATTCTCAAAATTACCCATATAACGCCCGTTCCGATCACTATCCCTTTTCTCTGAAAATCTATCGTAATTACTGTTACTGAAAAAGTTACAAGAAGTCACGTCGTCGTTGTCATACTCAAGTTCTTGTAACAAAGTCTTAAAAGTCTCAATGTCGTCTTTACATCTTCCAGCTAAAGCAATTTGTCTTATGGATTGTGGCAGCTTAGTTAAACAAATGCGAATTAATTCAGTCGGGCTATAAGGGTTGGACAGGAACTGATTCTTTTGAATCATGTCTTCAAAATATTCCGCTGGCGTGCGGAACTCAGACTGTTTGAAATGACGCTGCATAATAAGACTGTGTTTGACTCTGTCTTGCGTGTTTTTGGACCAATATGCCGATAGAAATGCATGATAAATATAATTCAGATTATTACAATCTCTAATGAGTGCGCGCATCCTCGTCGCCGGTTCGTTTTCTAAATATCCACACATAAATTCCAGTTTGTGACTTAGTGGCCAATTTGGTGGAAGTGCGTACATAAACTGATCTAACCATGCACATGGATGTATGTCATTCTTAGAATTGCGGAAGGTCTTAAATTTCCGAACAGTCAAAAAGTGTTTATAGTCAAAGTTTTCGCCTAGTGGCGACAAAGACCTACCGCGTCTGTCCCAGTCCCAGTGTTGATTATTGTCAAGTTCGCGCGTCTGGCGCTCTCTTGTTGCATCCCGTAAATGAAACAAATTACCTTCTTCAAACCCCCCTGGTATCTGTGATTCTAAATTTCTTTTGCTGTCTTTTCCTACGATTTCGCCTTCAATTTGTTTGACTTGCATTCGTAATGCCTCAAATTCCCTTTTAACGCGTCCATTAAATTTTCCCTGATTTTCAACATGTTTATTTATGTTCTGGTACTCTTCGGTTTCTGAAAATGGTAATGGAGCTGTATCATCCGAATCTCTGTCCCCATGTAAACTAAGATTTGTCAATTTATCTGAAATCTCCTCAACTCTTTCCGATAAGTCACCTATTTTTTTCTTTCTGTTTACTTACGTCTTCCGTAAGTGTCGCGACTCGGGTTTCAGTGTTGACACATTTGGTAGTTAACTGTTCATATTGTTGTGTTAGATTATTTATTCTGTCATTTGGTACGGATTCTTCGATTCTCTCAAATATTTCTTCCTTATCGTGTGCACGTTGTAAATTTAACTCTGAAAATTTTTGTACTATCACGCGATCTCTTTCTTCCTGTTCTCGATCCTGTTCCCTTTGTCCAATCTCTACTGCAATTAATCTATTATTGTGAGAATTCAAAATCGGTTGTACTTCTTCTCTGATTTCTTTCTTTAATTCATCTTTCATATTTTTGAAACATGTCCCTATTCGTGAGTCTAACCGTGTTTCCATTGTTTCCATCTCTGTCTTTAATTCAGATCCAAACCGTGTTTCCAAAGTTCCCATATCAGTTTTTAATTCAGATCCCAAAGTTCCCATCTCGGTTTTAATTGTTCCTATCTCTGTTTTAATTGTTCCTATTTGTGATCCCAACTGTGATCCCAGTGAGTCTAACCGTGTTTCCATTGTTCCCCTTTGTAAGTCTAACCGTGTTGTCACTGTTCTTAATTCAGATCCCAAATTTAATATTGCACCCATCAACTGCTCCATAATAGCCGGTTCGAAATTCTTTTCGCCCCTAACATTTCCCGCGAAACCAACTTCTTTCGTCATGGCTGTAAAGCTATCTGTGTTCGATACTATTTCAGAATCTTCTATCGTTAATCTCGTATTCTGTGAATTTTCTGATTGAGAAAAACTTTGAATTGGTTCCGGACTATTTTCCCGACTTATTAAATTGTTTTCCACTTCATTATTCATGATACTGTTTTCCTCTGTTGGCGAGTTCGCCATGTTAACAATTTCGTCATTCTCACTATCCATCATTTTTGCCTTTTTCATCGATCGTGTAATCATTTACAAAACATACAAAACCCGTCACTATATGAAAATTACACACAATGACACTTTATCTCCAACAATACCATTCACACGAAATGTTTCCCTCAAACACGATTAATCGAACAATTGAAATAATTGCACTAATTTTCAAACCCGTAGACAAGACACCAGAAATGAAATTTTGCAAAAAAAAAAAAAAAAAATACCATTAGAAGAATGACACTTACCAAATCTACACATGCAAAATAGACTACAATTACTAAACTACATATTACTACAACAATCCTACTGTCTACTATTTCTACAATCAGAAGAATTCCAAGGGACGATCCGAAGCAGCGGTCGCCACGTGCATGGGGGCTTAATTAAAATATAAAATGCAAATAATTTTAATTTTTTGTAGCTGTCTGTTCGATTACGAAGTCTCGTAAACGGTTGGCCCTGACTAGTATTATTACGCTATCTGACTGCATAGAACAATAACATAGAATGAAATGGAAATTTTCATTAACACAATTAATTAATTCAGTCCCCAGCAACTATAAAACCTACGAAACCAAAGCACAAGTATAACTGTTCTGTGTGTGGAAGTATGACTCAACGTACGCATCTGGCACGGTTCTTCTTCAACAAACACAAGAAATTTTAAATATCATTTATACTGAATTAATTAAAGGAAATAGAAATACCATAATTACTCAAGAAAACCAGAATTACACTCTAATCCCAGAACACAAGCCAGATGCTTTGTTGACTGAACCTGTAATGAAGCATTATTTACGACATTAAATAATGAAAAATAAATCAAGTTTCGTTACCTTCATATATTGACCAAAATCACTCTAATCATTACAATATATCTCCACACCGACTCGCTATTACCACATCTCAACAAGAACCTTTCAGTATCACATCTCAGCAAGCACTCCCTACTAGCACATCTCAACAAACACTCTCTGCTACGAGTTCTTAACAAGCACTGACTACCACGAGCTCTCCCCAAGCACTGCCCACTACGACATCTCAATAATCACTGCCAGTGGAGGCGGCGGAACAATACTCTCTAGCGCGATCTCTGGCGCTGTGGCTCAGTGTAGCCACCTTTCACATCACTCCTACAAAGTCGTACGGTTATTAATTTTCCGTCTACACTGAATCATGTAGCAAAAGCTTGGTTACAACCACCTTGACATCACCCGTCTGAAAAATTTCGAACATCATCCCCATCTCTGCTTCAGATGGAGGATATACACAGAGCAATGAGGACACACGACAGATATTAGGCGATCCTCTGGCAATGGTGACAATGACATCATTACAACAAATGTGGTTAAGTATATTGACCAGCGAGAACTTTATGAATACCTACCTAAAGCGGTTACGTCCACCCACCTTTGGTATGCATAACTGCGGCGACTGTAAGTCGCAGGAAGGAGTTGGCACCACATCTACACTCACGTCACATCATTCCCATAACTTTCGGGGAGGGGGGCAATCGACTCTGACGCCACGTTCAGTCACATCCCAGGTATGTTGGATCAGGTTCAGATGTGACGAGTGGGGGAGGCAACACATCTTTTGGAAATCGCCACTGTGTTCCTCGAACCACTGCATCACACTTCTGGCTTTGTGACATTGCGCATTATCTCACTGAAAAATGCCACTGCCGTCGGGAACGTTGGTCTGCAGACAGCCTTGGCCGCCGTGGTGCCTTTCACGAGCCCCACTGGAACTATGGGTGTCCACGTGAATGTTCCCCAGACCATGATGGAGCCACCGCTAACTTGTCTCGGTCCCGTAGTACAGGCGCAAGGAGCTGTTCCCTTGGAAGACGACGTATTCTCGTCCTCTCTTCGGCATGATGAAGAAGGTATCGAGAATCATCAGACTATGCAATGCTCAGCCTCTGCGCCAACGTAGCGCCGATGGTCACTTCCTCATTTCAGTCGTAGTTGCCGATGTCTTGTTGTTAACATTGGCACACAAATGGGTCTTGAGCTGCGGACTCCCGCCGTTAATAGTGTTAGGTGTAGTGTGTATTCAGACACACTTAACTTTGCCCAGCATTAAAGCATGATGTTAGTTCCGCCATAGTTCGCCTCCTGCCTGTTTTACTAGTCTTCCCAGCCTAGGACATCCGACATTTGCAATGAGAGGTGGCCACCCAACGACACTACATTTGGACGTGGTTTTACCTTGGTTTCGCCACTTGTCGAAGACACTAACCACAGCACTACTCGAATACCCTCGTGCCGAGCCTCCTGGACATCACAATCTACATTTGGTCAAATTCAGATAGATCGCGCGCCTTCCCCATTCTACTCACGGACAGCACGCTCACTGATACTACATGCACAGTGCATGTGTCTGACTACGAGCCAATACTCGCCAGGCGACGCTGCTATCACCTCGGGGGATTTATATCGATACTAGGTCGGTGGTAATTATGTTTTGGCTGATCACTGTATATTCTGGGAACCAGAAAACGTGCGCTGTTTCAGGAATAAATGCCAACCCTCATACTCTATACCCTCCATATCCCATAAGAATATCCTGTTTTGTTGCAACCCGGAAGTCTGCACTAACAGCCTCTAACAATCGAAATGAGTTATGATAACGTGTGTCTTTTCACAGCTGCGAATGTAATTTACAATCAGCTGTGGAACAGTTATAACACATTTGCTCTAGTTCATGAGGAAATTATATCGCCGGCCGGAGTGACCGAGTGGTTCTAGGCGCTTCAGTCCGGAACCGCGCTGCTGCTAAGGTCGCAGGTTCGAATCCTGCCTCGGGCATGGGTGTGTGTGATGTCCTTAGGTTAGTTAGGTTTAAGTAGTTCTAAGTTCTAGGGGACTGATGACCACAGATTTTAAGTCCCACAGTGCTCAGAGCAATTTTAACCATTTTGAAAACTCAGTGCCGCTGTGCCCACTGCAATCGTAACTGACGATGTCTTCCGATCAACACAAGAACACGTAGGGATCGTCTGATATGGAGCTCCTTGTTCAACAACGGCCTTTGAACAGTGGGCTCCGAAACACCTGTGCCCGCCCCAGCGTCGCACTCTGCCGTCAGACCTGCCACAGATCGCTGCCTATCCTGGATTACACAGTGGGGGATCCTCCAGCGTCCACGTTTTGCGATGGGACCGAATACCACACGCGGTCTCCTTTATTTCACCATCCTTCAACCACTTTCCGTAGATTCTCACGACAGCAGTACGTCAACAGACGACCAACTTCGCCGTTTCGGGGAGTCTCGTTCCCAGACGCAGCGCTACAACAATGTGCCCTTTGTCAAAACCGCTCATGTTAGTGGATTTTAGCATTTGCGGCCCGTATCTTTGCCACAATGACTGTTCACACGTCTCTCTTCCGCTTAAATTCTTTCATTACTGCGTCACGTTCCGCAACACTACCAGAAAGCATTAAACTTTCTTCTCTTTTTCAAAACATTCCGAATAATGTCTTGAACATTCGATTTAGAGATGTTGCTACATTTCGATTTGTGACAACGCACTACTGTCGCACGTCCAGTACTTATCACTGCTTGGTCATAACTGACTGGCCGAATGCACGGCTTTTGTTCACAGTTGTTAGTCTCAGCAGCCATCGTAGTTAGGTTTGTCAGGTCGAAAAACAGGAAAGCCGAACTTGGAGCTGTATTTAGTCGGATATTTGGCCATTAATGCCTGACTACTTGTTTTAAATGGAAACAGAGCCAGTTACGTACTTTCAGTCGTCTATAAGTAACCACATACGGTAATTTTTCGCGTGAGATCAATCTTAAACGTGCTTAAACTAGAAACAAAAAAAGACAAAAAAGAAGGAGACAGTGAACAGCCTTATAATTTGGTAATTATGAGGGCATCTAAGTGCTCAGTCTTAATCGTAAGATGATCTTACATCAAAATAACCTGAAAGGGCTCCATTAAATAAAATTACGAGTTACCTATTCCTCTGGCTGGGGAAAGAAAAGATGTTTGGTATCTTCGGCTATTTCAGTTAGATTTACTAACACTTAACAACATATTATTGTTAATCTGTAGTTAAGTACAGGGTGACAATTATTGAACTATAAGAAAAAAAACGTAAATTAGTCACCAACTGCGGTGAGCACACTCTTTATTCAACACGTAGACGTCACTACAGAAATTCAGATTTAGGTAATGACGTGTACGATATGCCTGCCATCATTGGCCAGACGAACAGAGAAATTCTGCATGACCCACTGAAGTGTCGGAACATCGGTCCTATCGACGACTCCTGAATGGCTGTTTTCAGCTCAACAGTGTTTTTGGGGTTACTGCTGAACACTTTGTTTTTAATATAGCTCCACAAAAAGGAGTCGCAGGTGTTCAGATCCGAAATATGGCAGCCACGCGAAGCCCATGGCAGTGACCTCTCGGTACACTAGAGCCAGAATGCGGTCCCCAAAGTATTCCTCCAGGACATCAACACTCTCCTGCTTCGAAGGGGTCAAGCTCCGTCTTGCGTGAAGCACATCTTCTCGAATACAGGGTCACTTTGCATAACGGGGATGTAACCATTTCCAAAACCTTCGCGTGCCGGCCGGAGTGGCCGTGCAGTTCTGGGCGCTACAGTCTGGAACCGAGCGACCGCTACGGTCGCAGGTTCGAATCCTGCCTCGGGCATGGATGTGTGTGATGTCCTTAGGTTAGTTAGGTTTAATTAGTTCTAAGTTCTAGGCGACTGATGACCTCAGAAGTTGGGTCGCATAGTGCTCAGAGCCAATTGAACCTTCGCGTACCTTTCGGTATTCACTGTGCCATCAAGGAATATCGCACCGATTATTCCGTGACTGGACATTGCACACATCAGTCACCCGTTGAGGTTGAAGAGACTTCTGCATCGCAAAATGCAGATTCACAGTCCGTCAAATGCGCCAGTTGTGCTTATTGAGGGCGCATCCAAATGAAAGTGGGCTCCGTCGCTAAACCAAGCATGCATGCGCTTACTAATTCCCATCATACCCCGCGGCCAACTGTGTAGTTTTAACGTCCTAGAGAAAACCGTTCAGAAGTTATGAGGATTTTATATCATGTACACTACTGGCCATTGAAATTGCTACACCAAGAAGAAATGCAGATGATAAACGGGTATTCATTGGACAAATATATTATACTAGAACTGACATGGGATTACATTTACACGCAGTTTGGGTGCATAGATCCTGAGAAATCAGTACCCAGGACAATCACCACTGGCCGTAATAACGGCTTTGATACACCTGGGCATTGAGTCAAACAGAGCTTGGATGGCGTGTAAAGGTACAGAAGCCCATGCAGCTTCAACACGATACCACAGTTCATCAAGAGTAGTGACTGGCCTATTGTGACGAGCCAGTTGCTCGGCCACCATTGGCCAGACGTTTTCAGTTGGTGAGAAATCTGGAGAATGTGCTGGCCAGGGCAGCAGTCGAATATTTTCTGTATCCAGAAAGGCCCGTACAGGACCTGGAACATTCGGTCATGCATTATCCTGCTGAAATGTAGGGCTTCGCAAGGCTCGAATGAAGGGTAGAGTCACGGGTCGTAACACATCTGAAATGTTACGTCCACTGTTCAAAGTGCCGTCAATGCGAACATGAGGTGATCGAGACGTGTAACCAATGGCACGCCATACCATCAGCCCGGGTAATACGCCAGTATGGAGATGACGAATACACGCTTCTAATCTGCGTTCATCGCGATGTCGCCAAACACGGATGCGACCATCAGGATGCTGTAAACATAACCTGGATTCATACGAAAAAATGACGTTTTGCCATTGGTGCATCCAGGTTCGTCGTTGAGTACACCATCGCAGGGGCTCGTGTGTGTGATGCAGCGTCAAAGGTAACCGCAGCCATGGTCTCCGAGCTGATAGTCCATGCTGCTGCAAACGTCGTCGAACTGTTCGTGCAGATGGTTGTTGTCTTGCAAACGTCCCCATCTTTTGACTCAGCGATCGAGACGTGGCTGCACGATCCGTTACAGCCATGCGGATAAGATGCCGTCATCTCGACTGCTAGTGATACAAGGCCGTTGGGATCCAGCAAGGCGTTCCGTATTACCCTCCTGAACCCACCGATTACATATTCTGCTAACAGTCATTGGATCTCGACCAACGCGAGCAACAATGTCGCGATACGATAAACCGCAATCGCGATAGGCTACAATCCGACCTTTATCAAAGTCGGTAACGTGATGGTACGCATTTCTCCTCCTTACACGAGGCATCACAACAACGTTTCATCAGGCAACGGCTGTCAACTGCTGTTTGTGTATGAGAAATCGGTTGGAAACTTTTCTCATGTCAGCACGTTGTAGGTGTCGCCACCGGCGCCAACCTTGTGTGAATGCTCTGAAAAGCAACTCATTTGTATATCACAGCATCTTCTTCCGTTCGGTTAAATTTCGCGTCTGTAACACGTCATCTTCGTTGTGTAGCAATTTTAATGGCCAGTAGTGTGGTTCAATAATTGTCACCCAGTATTCATGTTTTTCATTTGAACCCAGTTATTAATAACGTTATTTTCTTGGAAATCATTGTCTGAAACTCTTGAAAGGGTAATTTAATATTACAAACATCATCTTTGTGACTTTGTCCGTTTGCAGTTATAGGGCTCCTTTGCCCAAGCGGCATTGATCAAAGAGAGCAGTCATTCGATGTTGGCATTGTATACTTTCAAAGTAATATTCTGACAGTTACAATAATTCCGAATAGCATTCTTCATTGTGATGTGATTTGGAATATCTTGTCCTCTTGTCATGAGCCAAATATTTTTTAAAACCAAAATCGTCTTTTCTTTTTTTAAAAAAAAATCTTGCCACTAATCAAAGAATATAGTGTTATAAAAATTTTACTTTTTTTTTCTAGAATAGCACTAGTTGGTACATCGATATAACCTCCTTAGAGTGTACTTCCTCAGTCCTTATTATTATTCATCGCCATTACATCATTAGCTTGTTACGTGTTTTAGTTGTGATTTCTCTACTTCATCGCTGAAAAGCGCAACAAAACTCGGAGAGGCAGGACTTGTGTATGTTTGACCGCACACGAACGTAAATGCCGGAGATGACCGTCTAAAGCCGAACAACTGGCACCCAACCCTAACTGCGGTTACTGCACTGACGTCATCTTGACGTCAACAACAAAAAAAATCCCGGAACTTTTTAGACGGACGGTATACGTCAACGTTTCTGTTCCGTGAAACAGAATGCAACGCCGTGAAACAGAATGCAACGCGAATAATGAGAGAAAGCTCCAAATCGATTTTACGTTCCAATTGTTTCAAAGCAGTTGGCCGTTATTATTTATTTCCATTTCGTCTTCTTACGTTAAATGTACGCTTCCGCTGATCTGCAAGTCGCCTGCGGCACTCTATGGGACGGGATTATGTAACGTGCGAAATATTTCCGAATGCGCATCCTTTAACATAATTGTTTCCACGAGGAGGTGCAAAATAGCAGGAAATAACAACGGTCCCGGTGGAAGCTAAAATAAACACGAACCCAGCTGCGCTACCCCGTCCAGCAGACACAAAAATATTGCCCGGCGCGAGTGAATTCAGAATTTTCCTTTTTGTTGTCCGTGTGAACAAACAGCTGTCGGAATGGAGAAGATGACCCTTCAATTTTCAGTACAAAACGCACAGCGGACGCTGGACCAGTGCGCGCATCCGTTGCCGGAGCGGAGCAAATGTTCCCACGGTTACATTTGAACATTTGTGCCCTTTAAAGTGTGGTATATTATTCAGGGAGTGTCATCTGTGCTGTTGCGTATCGCACTGTTTCATTTCGTTGTTTTCACGCCAGAGGTCGAAGTCCTGGCGTGGTGGCGTTTTTCATTTAAAGGTGCTTCGTGTCCCAAAATTCCCTGTTTGTTACGGCGAGAAATAAATAGCGTTAGAGGAGGTACAATGATTCTGGCCTCAAAGGAATCGGCACACGCGATACGTAGGCCATTTTCCTGCGGTGCCGCGTAAAAATACCTGATATCACTCGAAGCCTCCTGGAGAGAAATTCTTTGTAGTTGAGCTAGGAACCAAAACGCTCCACGTTAGCACGTAAAATAAAATTTCTTACAGTTTTCACACTGTTAGATTCACTTGATAATTATTCTGTAGGCGATAGGGAATTGAATTTGCAAACGGAAGTTCAACAATTTAAAAGTAGCCAATTTGAGGCACCAACCAAATACACTCCTGGAAATGGAAAAAAGAACACATTGACACCGGTGTGTCAGACTCACCATACTTGCTCCGGACACTGCGAGAGGGCTGTACAAGCAATGATCACACGCACGGCACAGCGGACACACCAGGAACCGTGGTGTTGGCCGTCGAATGGCGCTAGCTGCGCAGCATTTGTGCACCGCCACCGTCAGTGTCAGCCAGTTTGCCGTGGCATACGGAGCTCCATCGCAGTCTTTAACACTGGTAGCATGCCGCGACAGCGTGGACGTGAACCGTATGTGCAGTTGACGGACTTTGAGCGAGGGCGTATAGTGGGCATGCGGGAGGCTGGGTGGACGTACCGCCGAATTGCTCAACACGTGGGGCGTGAGGTCTCCACAGTACATCGATGTTGTCGCCAGTGGTCGGCGGAAGGTGCACGTGCCCGTCGACCTGGGACCGGACCGCAGCGACGCACGGATGCACGCCAAGACCGTAGGATCCTACGCAGTGCCGTAGGGGACCGCACCGCCACTTCCCAGCAAATTAGGGACACTGTTGCTCCTGGGGTATCGGCAAGGACCATTCGCAACCGTCTCCATGAAGCTGGGCTACGGTCCCGCACACCGTTAGGCCGTCTTCCGCTCACGCCCCAACATCGTGCAGCCCGCCTCCAGTGGTGTCGCGACAGGCGTGAATGGAGGGACGAATGGAGACGTGTCGTCTTCAGCGATGAGAGTCGCTTCTGCCTTGGTGCCAATGATGGTCGTATGCGTGTTTGGCGCCGTGCAGGTGAGCGCCACAATCAGGACTGCATACGACCGAGGCACACAGGGCCAACACCCGGCATCATGGTGTGGGGAGCGATCTCCTACACTGGCCGTACACCACTGGTGATCGTCGAGGGGACACTGAATAGTGCACGGTACATCCAAACCGTCATCGAACCCATCGTTCTACCATTCCTAGACCGGCAAGGGAACTTGCTGTTCCAACAGGACAATGCACGTCCGCATGTATCCCGTGCCACCCAACGTGCTCTAGAAGGTGTAAGTCAACTACCCTGGCCAGCAAGATCTGCGGATCTGTCCCCCATTGAGCATGTTTGGGACTGGATGAAGCGTCGTCTCACGCGGTCTGCACGTCCAGCACGAACGCTGGTCCAACTGAGGCGCCAGGTGGAAATGGCATGGCAAGCCGTTCCACAGGACTACATCCAGCATCTCTACGATCGTCTCCATGGGAGAATAGCAGCCTGCATTGCTGCGAAAGGTGGATATACACTGTACTAGTGCCGACATTGTGCATGCTCTGTTGCCTGTGTCTATGTGCCTGTGGTTCTGTCAGTGTGATCATGTGATGTATCTGACCCCAGGAATGTGTCAATAAAGTTTCCCCTTCCTGGGACAATGAATTCACGGTGTTCTTATTTCAATTTCCAGGAGTGTAATTTAGGAACAATGTTTCAGATTGAAATGTACTTCAGACTCACAGGTATGAGCATGTTACACACCTTTCTCAACTCTAATCCTTGACAGTCTCGAAGTGAACTCATTGAACCCTGCTGGTGTGTGTAAAACAGCTGAGATGGGCACTGAACTACATACGAGTACATACATGAGAAGTTACCTTCAACTATGTCGGCTCGAAAACCAGCTGACTGTCGCTACATCTCGTCTACCTGTTCCAGTGTCGATGAAGGGATACTCTTTCCGCCCGCTTTCTTTTAGCATAATACAATCGTGAGAATTTCATGGATCACAAAAGGGGATGGTGGTGTTTTTCCCTGTGTGTCAGAACTTATTAACCTCGCATGTATTACTCTCAATTTACAGAAAATTCTTACGGTAAATTATGCTTGGCATAAAATCAAAAGCACCAATGACGCCACAGTAGCATCCCCTTTCTGGTACATTCCTATACGGCGTCATTGTAGGTACGAAAGAATCAGACTCAGTTTGGAGTCATCGAACTCAAACACTCTTGATGAAATATTCCTGATTTTGTGCCGTTGCTGTTGTGGCGCCTCACATACAGGTTGATCCCTATTAACGTTAAAGAACCTCCAAAGCGACGTAGATCACCGCGAGACAAGTAATTTAATGTGAGATACATGGGGCCGCTAGTGTCGGGAAATACTCCAAAAGTGGATCACAAATGTTGAACCTCACCAGATGATGTACTTCGCAGAACGATCGGCGATTGAGGCCATCGGTCTGTCGCACCCGATTATCCCAACCGAAGTCAAACATTCAGTCAAAATTTTCGGTAACGTTTTTGGGAAACAACGATCTTGTAAGCTATATAAAATTAGTGAAAAAACAGTCTAGATCGCGATGGTTATTTTATTTAAAATGACCGAGTTCGGCCTAGTCTTACACTATCTTCAGAATAGCACTACGAAAGACAGAAAAAGTGTTAGTTACATAAAGGCGTCAGTGACTTAGAATAAAGTAATTTAAAATTAAAATTGAAGAGTCGTTATCTATTAGCTGAAGTTGACAGATTTCATACGTTGACGTAATTTCATCACAGATAACGTTTTATCGGCTCCCAAGCACTACTGTTCTTTTGCAAAACATGTCTGTATTACGAGTATGACAAGTTTTTTTCTGGCAACTTATGGGAATAATTGTACCTCAGAAGACACCATACTGACTACCTTTGACAGCTGCGATGGACCTCAGTCGTTATGGTAACACCTGGTTCCATGGTAAACATCTTTGATAATTGCTGGCCATCTTGCTACGACGCCTTCATGAAAACAGTGTCCGTAGATAGCAAGTTCAGGCCAGAAGAGTGCGGCAATGTTCTACTATATTTTCTATTATTTAGGGCACACTGTTTTTACTGCATAATTTTCATAAACGATAATTATTTTAGTACATCCATTAGCTTATTTTGGAAACGCGTCCCATTCATCAAATAGCCGACGCTATGGATATTTCATACTAGTTAAATAAATTATTTCCGCCAGATGGTACTATAAAGAATAAGAGGAATAATTTTGAATAATCTTATTGCAGTTACTCACCATTTTGAGCAAGCTGTTCTGTCCTATATGAAGTACTTTTTATAATTATTCACTTTTAGATAAATGTTCAAATGATACGTAACTTACGTAAACCGTTCTTCATTGGCTGATGTTGACGTTATCCAGCACAAAAACGCTCTCACCAGATCTATATAACGCAATGTTGCCTAGCCAACAGCAGCAGTTTCAGTGATTGAGGTCTTCTGACTGTTCTGGCCGTCGTCATTTTCACCTGATTGGTAACGAATCTTCGATTTTAATATGTATAAATTACTTTAAGTCACTGAGTTCTTCGCCGTGCGGAGTGGCCGGGTGGTTTGAGGCGTCACGTCACGGACTGCGCGGCCCCTCCCGCCAGAGGTTCGAGTGCTCCCACGGGCATGGGTGTGTGCGTTTCTCTTAGCATAGGTTAGTTTAAGTAGTGTGTAAGTCTAGGGACCGATGACCTAAGCAGTTTAGTCCCTTAGGATTTCACGCACATTTGAACATTTTTGAACACTGAGTTCTTGATGTAATACACGTCTTTTATCTTTCACAGTGCTATTCTGGAGATGGCCTAAAACTAGGCCTAAACCGGTCATTTAAAATAAAATAACCAACGTGATCTAGATTGTTTTTTTCACTAGTTTTATCACTTATTCATGCCGGTGTGGCTCCGGGCTTACGTGCGCGACTTTAGTTTGTGGTTCCCAGGGTTCCAACCTTGCGTCGGGCAGGCAATACTTCTTGCATTGGGTCAGCTGTATATTTCCACTGAGGCAGGATCTATTATGTTATTTACCGGTCTGGTGGTCAAAAATAAATGAGGATCAGCTTCTGAATTCGGTCGTTACCAGTGAATGACCTACATTTTCTTTACTAAATAATGTGTGTAAACAAAAATGGAGGGACAAAAGGAAAAAACTACACAAAATAAGAATAGCTTTTACTCTGGTGTAACGACGACTGTATGCTGTAATTTCTACGTTTATAACAGATCTCATTACAAAACGTGTCAGGAATTTGCAGTTTGCTCTAATGCAGGTATTGTATCTCTCAATCAACCCTTCACATCCAAGCATAACCAATGCACTTTCGGAGAGGTACGTCATCTGGTGAGGTCACACATTCAACATTTCTCATCCAGTTTTGGGACCGAGCAAGGTGTCGCAGTGGTTAACACACTGCGCCCGCACTCGGAACGACGACGGTTCAAACCCGCGTCCGGCCCTTCCAGGTTTAAATTTTCCCTGATTTCCCCAAATCACTTCAGGCAAATGCCGAAATCGTTCCGTTGAAAGGGGCACTTCCGCCTTCCTTCCACATCCTTGATACAGTAAGAGCTTGTGCTCCGTGTCGAATGACCTCGATGTCGACGGGACGTTAAACACTAATCTCCTCCTCCAAGTCTGGGGTATTTCCCGTCATTTGATACCACATGTGCCTCATTTTAAATTACTTGTCTCAGCGTCATCTACGTCGCTTTGGTGGTTTTATACGTTAAAGAAAAATCACACTGTATAGATGCGGCACTAAATAACTGCTCTACTTGGAACGTTTTATGTATTATATATTAATTAATTGTACAAAGTTGTCTTGAGGTGCTATAAACGAGTACAGGGTAGAAGCGCCCTGAAACCAACGACATTTTCACAGCAATTCGGAGAGGTTTCCAATAGCTAGACTGATTGTGGTGTACCGCTGATCGGGGCCCGCGTAGGCACTCCTGTTTACAGGCTCGCTTTACTGTTTGTTCCGAGACGCAGTTTTTCTTAGTTACTCTTTATGTGGCTGGCTTTTAATTCCTTATCTGTCTCTGCCGATGCCATGAAGATAGGATATCTGTTGTGGCGTAGTAAGACAACCACGCCACTTGGAAGTAGCCGAAAGGCACGCGTTAACTCACGCAGGCTAGTAGATAGGTCTGAAACAGGATACGTAATGAATGCTATAAAGAAAAGTACGTAGCTCCTGGAATACTTAACTTTAATCCATCCTTGTGGTACATCGCTCTTGACGATACAAGTGAGACTCTTTAGATACAAGCTATGTAATGCTAATGGCGCCTTGCTAGGTCGTAGCCATTGACTTAGCTGAAGGCTATTCTAACTATCGGCTCTGCAAATGAGCGAGGCTTCGTCAGTGTGCATCGCTAGCTACGTCGTCCGTACAACTGGGGCGAGTGCTAGTAAGTCTCTCGAGACCTGCCGTGTGGTGGCGCTCGGTCTGCGATCACTGTCAGTGGCGACACGCGGGTCCGACATGTACTAATGGACCGCGGCCGATTTAAAGCTACCACCTAGCAAGTGTGGTGTCTGGCGGTGACACCACAGTATCTGTTTCCACGCTTCTAACGGGAACATTCTATAGCATACACTCTGCAGGCACGCAGTAGTCCCTCGGCTGCTACTCGAAAGCTTCATTTGACCGAGTACTTCAATCCAAAAGGGAAGTTCGCTCATACTTTATACGCTTTACCTGCGTCTTGGTTGAAAATCCCTCGACATGAGAGTTCAAGAAGGTGCCACTACATGGTTTCTCACCACCTCAAACCCCATGTTTAGTGTGTTATGGTAAGAAATATTGCTTCACACGTCTCCAGAACTTAACATTTCAAAGAAATACATGCGGTATACGTCACACTAGCATGCTGATACTCCTTCCTCTGAGACAACAATAGAGTTTTTGTCTGAGGAGGAGGAGATTAGTGTTTAACGTCCCGTCGACAACGAGGTCATTAGAGACGGAGCGCAAGCTCGGGTGAGGGAAGGATGGGGAAGGAAATCGGCCGTGCCCTTTCAAAGGAACCATCCCGGCATTTGCCTGAAGCGATTTAGGGAAATCACGGAAAACCTAAATCAGGATGGCCGGAGACGGGATTGAACCGTCGTCCTCCCGAATGCGAGTCCAGTGTGCTAACCACTGCACCACCTCGCTCGGTAGAGTTTTTGTCTGAGAACAGTGTACTACACACATAGTCTCTTTACAAACTGAGCTTAGTCACTGTGCAAACAGAATGTTTTGCTGCTCTGTACCTTGCTATTTTACGAAAAGCTGAAAGATACTGAAAAGAAAGTTGTGTACGGAGGCACTGTTTTTCACTCAAATCGAATAATCCCAAACGCGATATTAATAACCTAATTGTAATTTCATGACTGAAAATAAATTTTCATTTAATCTCTCGTCACCGTAGATGTTATTAGATGAGGGGCAGATGTTTTGTTTGAGGAAGGATGGAGACGGAAATCATTTCTATCTATCCATGCATTTGCCTTGAAAAATTTAAGGGGAGTACAAATAGTCTAATTACATGACTACATAGGAAACTGTACTGTCATCCTTGTGAATGCGATATTAGTGATTTGGCCATTGTGCGACTTCGCTGAGTTAATTAAGAAGCGAATGCACCATTTATACAAATATAAGAGAGAGGGACAGTTACATAAAGAACTTAACCAATCTGTCAAAGATGTTGTAGGTACAACAGAGTAAGTTAAAAGAAAATGCTAAGTGGAACGAGGCAGCTGCGAACGAAGCGACGGCTTCGAGCAAATGACAGTAGGAAAATGACAGAATATACTGAATTAAACCAAAATGTTTGAAAGTACTTTCATGAGGATGTGAAAGATAGGTCGAAAATGTCGTAATAGAAGCAACTGAAAAGCAATGTACGTACGAATAAAATAGATCAGAAAGTTCACTATTAAAATGAAAGTAGGCAGAACAACTGACAGCGGAGATAAAATTGTACAAGCATTCTAACATCGAGTCAAATGTTTGCATACTCGTAATTCAAAAACTGAACGAAAAGCGTAGAGAATTAAGAATTCAAACAATAACGTTCCAAAATTGACACGAGATGAGGTGTATATTGTCATTCGTTATGTGAGAGTCGTGTGGGCACCATGAGATTACAAAGGTTTAACAGAAGTTATTACAACTGGAGAGAAAGTCGCGCAACAAAAACCTGAAAACTGCTGTACAAAATGTCTGCAGAGCTTGACTGTTGCTTAAAACTCGAACAATTCTGTTACTATTATATTTCATAGGAAAGATGTTGGAGCAGCCCTAGAATTTATGTGCTTTCCATCTCTTCTCTGTAATTTGCTAGATATTCACTAAAATCATCAGCAAACGCAAGGAAAATGTTGGGTTTTAATCAACTAATGGAACAAGCTGGCTTTAGAGGTGAATGTTGCGCAATGGACCGTTTACAGGTCCTAATAATATTGCAGAACGAAGCAGTGACCATGAATTACCGCTTCGTGAGTGATTGCATCGCAACAGGCCTCAGAAGGCTGAGTCATCCTCAGCCCACAGACGTCAATGGATGCGGATATGAAGCGGCATGTGGTCAGCACTCCTCTCTCCCGGCCGTTGTCAGTTTACGAGACCGGAGTCGCTACTTCTTAAGTCATGTAGCTCCTCAACTGCCCTCACCAGAGCTGAGTGCACCCCGCTAGCCGACAGCGCCCAGCCGACCGGGCGGTCACCCATCCATGTGCTAGCGGAGCCCGACAGCGCTTAACTGTTCTGGCGGGAACAGATACGAGGTGCATTCAAGTTCTAAGGCCTCCGATTTTTTTTCTAATTAACTACTCACCCGAAATCGATGAAACTGGCGTTATTTCTCGACGTAATCGCCCTGCAGACGTACACATTTTTCACAACGCTGACGCCATGATTCCATGGCAGCGGCGAAGGCTTCTTCAGGAGTCTGTTTTGACCACTGGAAAATCGCTGAGGCAATAGCATCACGGCTGGTGAATGTGCGGCCACGGAGAGTGTCTTTCATTGTTGGAAAAAGCCAAAAGTCACTAGGAGCCAGGTCAGGTGAGTAGGGAGCATGAGGAATCACTTCAAAGTTGTTATCACGAAGAAACTGTTGCGTAACGTTAGCTCGATGTGCGGGTGCGTTGTCTTGGTGAAACAGCACACGCGCAGCCCTTCCCGGACGTTTTTGTTGCGGTGCAGGAAGGAATTTGTTCTTCAAAACATTTTCGTAGGATGCACCTGTTACCCTAGTGCCCTTTGGAACGCAATGGGTAAGGATTACGCCCTCGCTGTCCCAGAACATGGACACCATAATTTTTTCAGCACTGGCGGTTACCCGAAATTTTCTTGGTGGCGGTGAATCTGTGTGCTTCCATTGAGCTGAATGGCGCTTTGTTTCTGGATTGAAAAATGGCATCCACGTCTCATCCATTGTCACAACCGACGAAAAGAAAGTCCCATTCATGCTGTCGTTGCGCATCAACATTGCTTGGCAACATGCCGCACGGGCAGCCGTGTGGTCGTCCGTCAGTATTCGTGGCACCCACCTGGATGACACTTTTCGCATTTTCAGGTCGTCATGCAAGATTGTGTGCACAGAACCCACAGAAATGCCAACTCTGGAGGCGATGTGTTCAGCAGTCATTCGGCGATCCCCCAAAACAATTCTCTCCACTTTCTCGATTATGTCGTCAGACCGGCTTGTGCGAGCCCGAGGTTGTTTCGGTTTGTTGTCACACGATGTTCTGCCTTCATTAAACTGTCGCACCCACAAACGCACTTTCGACACATCCTTAACTCCATCACCACATGTCTCCTTCAACTGTCGATGAATTTCAATTGGTTTCACACCACGCAAAATCAGAAAACGAATAATTGCACGCTGTTCAAGTATGGAAAACGTCGCCATTTTAAGTATTTAAAACAGTTCTCATCCTCGCCGCTGGCGGTAAAATTCCATCTGCCGTACGGTGCTGCCATCTCTGGGACGTATTGACAATGAACGTGGCCCCATTTTAAAACAATGTGCATGTTTCTATCTCTTTCCAGTCCCGATAAAAAAAATCGGAGGCCTTAGAACTTGAATGCACCTCGTATTACCACTATGGCAAGGCCGTTGGCCTGTGAATAATAGGTTGTGGGAAAAAAATTCAATTTGAACATAAATTGTACTGACAGCCTTTGAGAAATAAGACGTTGATGGTACCTACTTCAATGTATTGACGAATATATGCGTAATGTTGCAGCTTACATTATACTTGATTAGGATACAGAGCAGTTACAATTTGAAACAGGAATCAGATAAGAAGATTCTATGGTGAAGATTGTTGAACCATATGAAATAAAATCGTCACAACTTCTGAACGGTTTGTGTTAGGACACTGCACGGTTGGCAGCGGGGCACGATGAAAATTAGTATGCGCTGTATGATGTTTAAAGGTTTTCCATCGTACTGATTGTTCCATAAAAACACGGGAGAACTGCCGGATGTCAGTAACGTCCTGCCACGACATTTCGGCGCAGAGTCTTCAGGCCATCTTCAGGTGAGTATCATTGTAGTAGTACTGCCGTGTACGTGCTGAGCTCTGCTATTTAAATCCATACTGAGGTGACATTGCGCATGCGCTGCTCAGCGTGCGCTTTCATAGCAACTCCGTGCGCTGCGCCTGGCGCCCTCCAGGGTGAAAGCTTGGCGTATCGATATCAGGTCGATTTTCATCTTTGTGCAGAAACTACGTCACCAAAAACTATCGGTTTAAACGTGGCAGAGTCGAGTGCTCTCTCCTCAAAATCTTCCATAAAAAGATTGGCCACCAGGGGAGACAAAGGGCTCCCCATGGCGACACTGTCAGATTGATCGTAAAATCCGTTGATAAATATAAAATATGTAGGGGAGAGAGTGTGTTCAAACAACGCTGTAATGTCTGCACCAATCATATTGCCAATGAGGTGAAGTGTATTTTGGCGATACGTTGACGACACTTTTATAGTGTGGCCTCATGGTCTGGGCCGTCTCCAAGAATTTTTACGTCACATGAACTCCATACATGAAAACATAATGTTTACCATGGAGATAGAGAGAGATGGTTGCTAGACATTTTAGACGTCTTGGTGCGACGTAAAAGTGATGGCACACTTGGTCACTCGGTGTACAGAGAGCCCACTCATACAGACCAGTATCTACAAGCTTCTAGTGGCCACCATCCACCACAAACAATGGGCGTTCTCAAAACCTTAATCCACCGTGCCCCTACCATCTCTGACGGCGACAGTCTTGAAGCGGAACTGGAATACCTGCAAAAAGTATTTCTGAAAAATGGCTTTTCAACTAGGCAAGTGAACAGAGTGATGCAGACCTACAAACGATGGAACAAGGAAGAGGAAGCGGCCTTCAAGGCTACTGCTTATCTACCATTTATTGGGAATATTTCTTCACGGATAGGCAGAATATTGAGAAAGTATCAAGTAAGAGTCATCTTTCTCCCTCCTTCCAACATTTCATAACTGGTGAGATCCGTTAAAGACGATCTGGGCCTGCGTAAATCAGGTGTTTACAAGATTCCGTGTGAATGCGGCAAATCCTATATCATATATATCTGCCACGTTTAAACCGATAGTTTTTGGCGACGTAGTTTCTGCACAAAGATGAAAATCGACCTGATATCGATACGCCAAGCTTTCACCCTGGAGGGCGCCAGGCGGAGCGCACGGAGTTGCTATGAAAGCGCACGCTGAGCAGCGCATGCGCAATGTCACCTCAGTATGGATTTAAATAGCAGAGCTCAGCACGTACACGTCAGTACTACTACAATGATACAATGATATAGGAACGTATTGTGGAACACCAGCGGCATACTCACCTGCTCCAACCCACCAAGTCCGCAATCGTCGAACATTGTATTTCCACAGACCACTTCATGAATTACAACGAAACAAAAATTTTGGCCTATACTTCAAACATTTGGAGTTCGATTATCAATGAATCTGTGGAAATAAGATTGTCTGACAACGAGACTCTCATCAATCGAGATAGCGGTTATCAGCTAAGCTCTGTTTGGAATCCTGTTATGAGAAACTTCGTAGTCGACGAAGTTATCTGCATAAAGATGAAAATCGACCTGATATCGATACGCCAAGCTTTCACCGTGGAGGGCGCGAGGTGCAGCGCACGGAGTTGTTGTGAACGCGCACGCTGAGCAGCGCATGCGCAATGTCGTCACCTCAGTATGGCTTTAAATATCAGAGCTCAGCGCGTACTCGCCAGTACTACTGCAGTGGTACTCACCTGAAGATGGCCAGAAGACTCTGCGCCGAAATATCGTGGATGGACGTTACTGACATCCGGCAGTTCTCCCGTGTTTTTATGGAACAATGCGCTGTATGGTTTGGTTTAGCCACGAAGCCCACTTTTATTTGCATAGGTTCGTCAATAAGAAAAACTGGCGCATTTGTGGACTAAGAATACTCATTTCACGATCGAGAAGTCTCTTCACCCTGAACAGGTAACTGTATGGTGTGCAATGTCCAGTCACGGAATAATCGGTGCGATATTCCTTCATGGCACGGTGACCACCGAATTGTACGTGAAGCTTTTGGAAGATGATTTCATCCCCATTATCCAAATTAATACTGATTTCGACATGATGTGGTTCATGCAAGACGGAGCTCGACCCCGTCGAAGCAGGTAAGTGTTGATGTCCTGGAGGAACACTTTGGGAACCGCATTCTGGCTCTAGTGTACCGAGAGGTTACTGCCATGGGCCTCGCGTGGCCGCCATATTCAGGATCTGAACACCTGCGACTCCTTTTTGTGGAGCTATATTAAAAACGAAGTGTACAGCAATAACCCCAAAATCATTGTTGAGCTGAAAACAGCCATTCAGGCGGTCGACAGCAACGAAGTTCCGACACTTCAGCGGATCGTGCAGAATTTCGCTATTCGTCTGCGGCACATCATCGCCAATGATGACAGGCGTATCGAATGTGTCATTACCTAAATCCGAATATTATCTGCAGTGACGTTTACGCCTTGAATAATGCGTGTGAACGCCGTAGTTTGTAACGAATTTACATTCTTGCATATTGTTCAAAAATTGTCACCATATACGGTGATTCAAAAAGAATACCACAACTTTAAAAATGTGTATTTAATGAAAGAAACATAATATAACCTTCTGTTATACATCATTACAAAGAGTATTTAAAAAGGTTTTTTTTTTTTCACTCAAAAACAAGTTCAGAGATGTTCAATATGGCCCCCTCCAGACACACGAGCAATATCAACCCGATACTCCAACTCGTTCCACACTCTCTGTAGCATATCAGGTGTAACAGCTTGGATAGCTGCTGTTATTTCTCGTTTCAAATCATCAATGGTGGCTGGGAGAGGTGGCCGAAACACCATATCCTTAACATACCCCCATAAGAAAAAATCGCAGGGGGTAAGATCAGGGCTTCTTGGAGGCCAGTGATGAAGTGCTCTGTCACGGGCTGCCTGGCGGCCGATCCATCGCCTCGGGTAGTTGACGTTCATAACTAACCTTTTTCGTAGGACACTCCATACAGTTGATTGTGGAATTTGCAGCTCTCTGCTAGCTCTGCGAGTCGATTTTCCTGGGCTGCGAACAAATGCTTCCTGGATGCGTGCTACATTTTCATCACTCGTTCTCGGCCGTCCAGAACTTTTTCCTTTGCGCAAACACCCATTCTCTGTAAACTGTTTATACCAACGTTTAATACACCACCTATCAGGAGGTTTAACACCATACTTCGTTCGAAATGCACGCTGAACAACTGTCGTCGATTCACTTCTGCCGTACTCAATAACACAAAAAGCTTTCTGTTGAGCGGTCGCCATCTTAGGATCAACTGACGCTGACGCCTAGTCAACAGCGCCTCAAGCGAACAAATGTACAACTAAATGAAACTTTATAGCTCCCTTAATTCGCCGACAGATAGTTCTTAGCTCTGCCTTTTGTCGTTACAGAGTTTTAAATTCCTAAAGTTGTGGTATTCTTTTTGAATCCCCCTGTATATATATATTTTACAAGACCGTTTCATTTCCTGTGACTGACGAACTAATAAGGAATATGTTTGATGAAACATATCCGCACCATACTCCATTTGCTGATGTCATGGATACTGTTTCCCTCTAGTGGAAAAAAAAAATCCTACGCATCGAATGCAGTAACTGAAGTGCAAAAGTTTTAATATACACCTGAAAATCAGTAACAATCAGATTTAAATAACGGAAAGCTAACACATCGAAATATAATATTTATTAGCAATAAATCCGTAGTAACAGTGAGATTTTGTAGTGAGGATAGGTGAAACCAATTACTCGATGGACAGTAAAGTAAATAAACAAAAGCGTGAGAGACTGGTGAGCACACTGTGCGGACCTCGCTCCTCCTGAGTCCCCAACCGAACTGCACACTGGCACGACCCAACAGAGAGCATCGACGTCGCCCCAAAGGTAGGGCCACAGTTACTACATATCGATAACCGCCGCTGTTGTCACTAGCGGAAAGGCAACACTTGCGAATCCAAGTGGCGCCAGTCAACACGAGAAGAAGACAGACAACCACAACCATGTCAACTAAACGGTTCGGTCTGGCCTCCAACAGAGGACGGAAACCTACAGATAGCCACAACGGGAGCTGCAGCACGGCTCACACACAGTCAAGGTAGGCACTGATTCCATGAGTGCTCTTTAGTTCTTCGCAAGAGCAGTTTTGGGGAAAGTCGAAAACTGTCCTGAGACGTCTTACGCAGCTGAAAGATCTCCATGAATCAATCTATTTACAGTCGATACCAGGCCACACCGGCACAAGGGGCAATGATAGCGCAGTCCAGGTTGTCAAAAACGTTCAGCAACTTGCATCCACTATGATAACATTTCCGCGTTGTGGTTCCTATCGATGAAGTGCAACTGAAGCAAATAAAGTATAAACTTCGTTATGTAATGAAGACATTAACATCAAATTAACATGGTACAGCGCTATTAAAGAGCACATGCTACACACCACATCGTTTATTGATTCCGGTCTTAAGCGGAAGGAAACTGTAGACGCTCAGGTGCCGAGTCGAGAACAGCTCCAGCAACAGTATCTACATCTACATTTACATTAGTACTCTGTTAGCCACCTTATAGTGTGTGATGAAGGATGCTTTGTGTACCATATTCAGCTCCCCCCTTTCGTTCCAGCCACGAACTGCGGGCTGTTTTTACACAGCGTTAATTTTACTCTTCATCGTGTGTGTTTCTGTATACAAATGAATAGTAAACGTGCATTCAGATATACTGAATACTGTTTACATTTTATTAGTGTATGCCTATTTTTTGAGCATTTGTATGGCTTAACTTTGTAAAGATAGTCAGAAGCAGTGTAGTAAGAGCAGTTGGATTGCATCTAGCGACTGCTAGGGTCATTATTACATTCCTTGTAGCATAGATAAACGGAAGTAACAGATGGACGTATACCGCATCTGTTCTGTATGTATGCAAAGGAAACTGGTCACTGTCTGGAAATGGCTGGAAGCAGTGTTCTCCATCTACCTCTACATGAATACTCCGCAAGCCAACGTACGTTGCGTGGCGGAGGGTACCCTGTACAAGTGCTAGTCATCTCCTCCTGTTCCTGGACGCTCATGACCACGATGTTGAACGCCCCACAAACCACCATCATCATCATCTCCTGTCCCACTCGCAAACAGAGCGAGGGAAAAACGACTGTCTATATGATTGCGTATGAGCCCTAATTTCTCGAATCTTATCTTCATGTTCCTTACGTGCACTGTATGTTGGCGGCAGTAGAATCGTTCGGCTGTCAGCTTCAAATGTCGGTTTTCTCGATAGCGTTTCTCGAAAGGAATGATGCCTTTCCCTAGGCATTCCCATTTTTGTTCCCGAAGCATCTACCGATACCATGGCACGGACGACAGTTTTAGACATCTGATGTGGGATGTGGAGGTGTTGAAACGAATGCTTTGGCATCTCTGGTACCTACGGCGTCCCCTGGGATCCCTAATGGTGCAGTGGTTTCACGTATTCTCGACCTGGATGGTTGGTATTCACACGAAATCGAGTAGCGAATAATGGTGCAGCCCGAATTTCTGAGCGTAAGGCGAAAACTGGTACTGTGCGCACGCCTTGAAAGCACGTTTGAGGTCTTCCCCACCGCTGGAAGTTCATCTGAGCCATCACTAGACGCCCCTTCCGTTACGACTGAGCCCGATCCTCTTGAAAGGTCTAGGCAAGCGCAGAGCTTGCGTTTACTTGCCACTGGGTACTGCAACGTAGGTGCTACGGAAATAGCAGGCAGGTTAGAGAGGAAAGTATGTGTTACTTACGTTACCTTGGCAAGGAGGCTCGTCCAAAATGTAGAAGACACTCTGCCGCCAGTTAATCACGTGACTGGGTGCAGCCATCTGCAAGACGTGACAAGTGTCAACACCAAATGGCGCCTACAGCCTGGGTTCAGAGGTCATCCAAGTCAGATACTGGCGGATGGCTGCGTTACTGAAGACAGTACGCGGTTAGCAGCTAATCTTCTTTACCCTTATCATTTAGCTACAATATAGCAGGTCAGCAACTGGAAGCAGTTAATTCCATAAATTATCTGGGAGTACGCATTAGGAGTGATTTAAAATGGAATGACCATATAAAGTTGATCGTCGGTAAAGCAGATGCCAGACTGTGATTCATTGGAAGAATTCTAAAGAAATGCAATCCGAAAACATAGGAAGTAGGTTACAGTACGCTTGTTCGTCCACTGCTTGAATACTGCTCAGCGGTGTGGGGTCCGTACCAGATAGGGTTGATAGAAGAGATAGAGAAGATCCAACAGAAAGCAGCGCGCATCGTTACAGGATCATTTAGTAATCGCGAAAGCGGTACGAAGATGATAGATAAACTCCAGTGGAAGACTCTGCAGGAGAGACGCTCAGTAGCTCGGTACGGGCTTTTGTTAAAGTTTCGAGAACATACCTTCACCGAAGAGTCAAGCAGCATATTGCTACCTCCTACGTATATCTCGCGAAGAGACCATGAGGATAAAATCAGAAAGATTAGAGCCCACACAGAAGCATACCGACAATCCTTCTTTCCACGAACAATACGAGACTGGAGTAGAAGGGAGACCCGATAGAGGTACTCAAGGTACCATCCGCCACACACCGTCAGGTGGCTTGCGGAGTATGGATGTAGATTTAGATGTAGATGTACTGCTGCACAGATTTTATAAAACATGTTTTCATGTAACATAACCACAAGCTGCAGAAAAGTTTTACTATTCTACAACTAGCGTCTACCGTGTAACACGTATATCTCGTTGCAGTTTGGCTTGGTTTACAAATAACGCTAGCATGTTCCAGATCGCCATGAGGTTATAGAAAGCAAGCGAAAGAGACTTGCACAGACTGTCCTTCAGCAGCTGTCTAGTTAGCAGTCCTAAGAAAACCCAAAGAAAATTCGACGGCGGCGTCCAGAAAATATAAGCGCAGAATCAGCGAGACAATTGTAGCAGAGCACAGTGTGATGCAGAGAGGAGCAGTCAATTCTATGTTGTAACGCCGGAAATGCATATCCTCCTATTTCCATCTATTGCACTGCAAATTTTTTTCCTTATTTTGTTATCTGAAGATATAACATTTCTGTGTCTTTGTATATTGGAATTGTTTTACTATATATATATATATATATATATATATATATATATATATATATATATATATATATATATATACTCCTGGAAATGGAAAAAAGAACACATTGACACCGGTGTGTCAGACCCACCATACTTGCTCCGGACACTGCGAGAGGGCTGTACAAGCAATGATCACACGCACGGCACAGCGGACACACCAGGAACCGCGGTGTTGGCCGTCGAATGGCGCTAGCTGCGCAGCATTTGTGCACCGCCGCCGTCAGTGTCAGCCAGTTTGCCGCGGCATACGGAGCTCCATCGCAGTCTTTAACACTGGTAGCATGCCGCGACAGCGTGGACGTGAACCGTATGTGCAGTTGACGGACTTTGAGCGAGGGCGTATAGTGGGCATGCGGGAGGCCGGGTGGACGTACCGCCGAATTGCTCAACACGTGGGGCGTGAGGTCTCCACAGTACATCGATGTTGTCGCCAGTGGTCGGCGGAAGGTGCACGTGCCCGTCGACCTGGGACCGGACCGCAGCGACGCACGGATGCACGCCTAGACCGTAGGATCCTACGCAGTGCCGTAGGGGACCGCATCGCCACTTCCCAGCAAATTAGGGACACTGTTGCTCCTGGGGTATCGGCGAGGACCATTCGCAACCGTCTCCATGAAGCTGGGCTACGGTCCCGCACACCGTTAGGCCGTCTTCCGCTCACGCCCCAACATCGTGCAGCCCGCCTCCAGTGGTGTCGCGACAGGCGTGAATGGAGGGACGAATGGAGACGTGTCGTCTTCAGCGATGAGAGTCGCTTCTGCCTTGGTGCCAATGATGGCCGTATGCGTGTTTGGCGCCGTGCAGGTGAGCGCCACAATCAGGACTGCATACGACCGAGGCACACAGGGCCAACACCCGACTGCATGGTGTGGGGAGCGATCTCCTACACTGGCCGTACACCACTGGTGATCGTCGAGAGGACACTGAATAGTGCACGGTACATCCAAACCGTCATCGAACCCATCGTTCTACCATTCCTAGACCGGCAAGGGAACTTGCTGTTCCAACAGGACAATGCACGTCCGCATGTATCCCGTGCCACCCAACGTGCTCTAGAAGGTGTAAGTCAACTACCCTGGCCAGCAAGATCTCCGGATCTGTCCCCTATTGAGCATGTTTGGGACTGGATGAAGCGTCGTCTCACGCGGTCTGCACGTCCAGCACGAACGCTGGTCCAACTGAGGCGCCAGGTGGAAATGGCATGGCAAGCCGTTCCACAGGACTACATCCAGCATCTCTACGATCGTCTCCATGGGAGAATAGCAGCCTGCATTGCTGCGAAAGGTGGATATACACTGTACTAGTGCCGACATTGTGCATGCTCTGTTGCCTGTGTCTATGTGCCTGTGGTTCTGTCAGTGTGATCATGTGATGTATCTGACCCCAGGAATGTGTCCATAAAGTTTCCCCTTCCTGGGACAATGAATTCACGGTGTTCTTATTTCAATTTCCAGGAGTATATATATATATATATATATATATATATATATATATATATATATATATATATATATATATGCATTTATGTCGATGTATAATTGGTTTGTTTTATGAATATTATTTGTATTTATTCGCTGGGTCTGGCCTAGGGAAAACTATGCTATCGAACGAATACATCGATAGGTCGTGTGGAGAACCAAAATGTTTAGTATCTTTGGTAGTGTTAACTCTGTCGCGTGGAGCGCGGGCAGAGGGGAGTCTGGCTGGAGTAGGGCGGTAGAGCAGGTGTGTTGTGTGATGCTCCCGCGAGTTGCCGCGCTTTCGGGGTTTGGCAGCATGTAATTGCGCTCGACTTGCGATGATACTTTCTGACAGGGTGTCGCGGACGGGAAGCATTAGTTGGCGCACATCAAGAGCCCGTTTCGCCTGGTGACCGTGTCGAGAAGAAGGCGCGCCAACATCCAGTTTCTGCAACAGCGACGGCCGACAATGAGTGACTGTCGCCACCTCCGCGACCGACTACTTCAAACCTTCAATCAACTAACAAGGTAGACTGGAAGCACGTAAAGTTTTAGAACTGTATGGCAGACCTCAGCTTTTAAAATTGTAGCGTCACAAAATTACAGCAACTTAACATGAACCTTTGTTGCTCATTGTCCCAATTGCATTACCAAGCAGGGTCCCTTCCTTTTCCGAAATGAACCCGAGTGTCGTTGAAATTCAGACGCCAGCATTAAAGTAATATCATTCCATTTCACTGCTTTAATTTCAAAGTTCACTTAAGGCTACAATATTTAGATTACACAAGCACAAATTAAGAGTGCGAGTTTTGTTAGCATATTTTAGCTTACCTGTGACTGCAGCTCAGCTCGGTACGAAATAAATGTTACTATTGTTAATTGTCCAGAATCATTTAATTCAAGTTAAAAGTTAAATCTCTTATTTCTAAATTGCGTAGATTCAAGTAGCTTTTGAAATGATTGTTGAGGTAGCCCAAGGCTAACCTTATTTTACTGAATTTCGTAGTGCTTCAGAAACAAATCTCACTATTAATATCAGTCACTAAACTAACTTTCAATTTTCCGGTTTTATTAATTCTTTTGCTAAATTAAGTCAGAGTGTAGCGAAATTTATTACTTCTGACAAACTTTCAGTTTTCACACAACACGTGTCAACCTTCAGTTGACACGCTTTTAGTGCTAATTATATGTGCAATAACCTTTCTTTTTCAGTTATTATAGTAGTTGTCCATAGGACTGGCGACCGTAATTTTCCCCAAATCTCAAATATCTAATTAACGCCAATTAATTGTTAACGTGACAACCGCACATTTACTTTCTTTATTAATTTTACCCTTTTCTCAAAATTAATTTCCAACAATTTCATTTACATTTTACCTTTCATTTAGATGTAACCCTTTCCTCCCTCTTTACCGACAGATTAACTTCGGTGACGATTGCTTTTCCCAAATTCCCATTAGGTACACGCGGTTTAATTTTTCACTGTCATTAAGGTCGATAAGTCAGGGGGAGGTTACAATGTGCTGCATGACGTCAAATGTCATGACCAAGAGACGGTCTTGGGTATTTCACTGCGATATCCTTAACGGAGCTGACGTTAGCGTTTTAGATGCGTAAGCAGCGGATCGTAAATGGCCATTAGTGCTTTGTGTTAAAGGTCGGCGCCGATGGTGGCCAGTCGCAACGGAAGAGACGTCTAGTGACGGTCAGATGTACTTCCAGCACTGGGGCAGACCTCAAACGTGCTTTTAAGGTGTGCGCCCAGAACCAGTTTTCGCCTTAAGCCCAGACATTCACGCTGCATCATTATTCGCTGCTCGATTTCACGTGAATACCAACCAACATGGTCGAGAATACCGGAAACCACTGCATCTTTAGGGATCCCAGGGGACGTCGTAGGTACCAGAGATGCCAAAACATTCGTCTCATGTGACTCAACACCTCCACATCCCACAGAAGATGTCTCAAACTGTCGTCCGTGCCATGGTAAAGAACTTTGAGGAGTCACAGGTCGCCAGACCAGGAACGGACTTAAGACAGAACTCTAACTTCTGAGAGCTATCCTGAAACTGCTGGTGCCATTCATATTTTGCGCCTTTCTTACGTGACTCATTGATTGATCTGGAGATTTGGGTGGCATTTTGCATAATTTATCGTAGTAACTGATTTTTTAAATTCGTTGGCCCTCGAACTTTATCTACAGCTTCCAAATTTTATTGGTATGGTTGAAGTCCTTTGTGACTTAATATGTGACCTACGTATTCCTCTTACTTTTGAAGGAATCCACAGTTTCAGATTGCTTTTGAGTCCATTTTTTTATAGCGTCTGGAAATTCAGGAAGTTATAGCTACATGTAGATTATGGATTGCAGTAATTAGCCGTCCTTTCTAAATTTTACTATGAAGATCTAGATTTCGGCTAGAAGCTAGTCATTCTCACTGCTACGAATAGAAGAAGTACATAGTCAGATAATGTCATAAAAAGTTACAATTAATGGCTTAATTCATATGGTTTGTATATTACATACCACTATTATTTTCGCTCAAAGCATGTAAGTCCCCGTTGATCGGGCTTCACCCACAGTTCATTGAATACTACTGTTTGTGGAAGGCAGGCTGTATGGAGAACACATCGGCTGGTTACATGGCGCCATCTACATGAACTGCCTATATATAATTCAAGGGAAGTAAACCACTTCAGATTTGCATGACAATTACATAAAATTAAACATGAGTAAAATTCTTTACATTGGAGTCCAACTATTTCATGTTTGCCGGCAAGTAATAAAATTTCAATGTTCACTCCATGTGAGTCCGTTATTATTTTAATAAGGGGAGTTTTAATATAAAGATAATATTTAAGCCATTTCAACTAATACGTGTATACGGCATGTGTCTTCTTGTGTCTTATAAAATTTTAAAAAAATTAAAAAGTTTTATCCATCTGATGTAATTTAGATGTTTTAATAATAATAACGGACTCACAAGGAGTGAACATGGAAATTTTATTACTTGCCGGCAAATATGAAATAAGTCGGACTATAATGTAAAGAACTTCATTTATGTTTCATTTTATGTAATTCTCATGCACATTTGAAGTGGTTTACTTCCCTTGAACTTTATATACGTAGTTCATATAGATGGCGCCATGTAACCAACCGATATGTTCTCCATACAGCCTGCCCCCCACAAACAGTAGTATTCAATGAACTGTGGATGAAGCCTGATCAACAGGGACTTACATGCTTTGAGCGAAAATAATAGTGGTATGTTATATACAAACCATATGAGTTAAGCCATTACTTGTAACTATTCATGACATCATCTGGCTATGTACTTCTTGTATTCTTATAATTGAGAACGTCACGCTGCCAGGAGACATTTAGTCTCGCGGTGGGCAGTGCCCACAACGTTTTGAATCATCAGTGGGTGTGAACTAACAGACGCAAAACGAAATAACACCAAATCAATGGTAATGCCGTATTCGAAGGACATAAGAATAAACATGACTTCAAAGCTTCGGAGAAATATTTAAAAGGTGTTAGCTTAGCTAGGTATCCTTTTAATCAGTGGCAATAGTAAGAGACAATGTATTAGAGGCACACGCACCCAAACGTTTTGTGGATTTACAGACTTGTAAGAATTCTCTAATTACAGTGACAAAAAATTAAAGGTATATTATTCCGTTGTACAGAGTTGTTACATATAAGTTAGGAGTGTACACAATGACAGAATCAGTAGATATAAATAGTCCAAGAGCATTTGAATGAAAAAAAAAATGGGCTAACAGTCTCGTGGTGTGCAATGGTCATTTATGTTTTGTCAATTATTCAAAAACAGTCTTAATCGCATTTATTATTATCATACTGCCAACCGGTTTCAACCCGACGTAGAGGTCATCTTCTGGGCGTTTACACCATTGGTCGACTGCTGGTGGTGTCACTCCTGTCTATATAACCACAGTGACACCACCAGCAGTCGACCAATGGCGTAAACACCCAAAAGATGACCCCTACGTCGGGTTGAAAGCGGTTGGCGGTATAATAATAATAAAAGCGATTAAGACTTTTTTTCAATAATTGATTAATCATACCAATCGCTGCTTCGTCTCCACAACCATGTTGTCCAAAAATTGATGTTTTGGATCATCAATGTGTATACCACAGTAACAACAATATCGCAACTGTAGCTGGAATGTGAGTGATGGGTTAAAGTTTGAGGGACAGGATCGAGTTCAAACAGTGTCAGACGCGAAGGAGGTAGGATATCATGCGGCCTTTCATTTGCTTCCCACTAAGTTTGCACTAGGAGCCAACGCAGCCAAGCAATTATGAGAGGTGAGTTTTGCCACGTATCTACTGTATGTAAGAGCGATTCATGGCCATGGTTGGTGAGCAAGTTCGTAGCCTTTTTGTTTTGCATGTTGTTATTCACTTAGTTACGAGTTTACTTACCAATTTTCATTTTTTATCTGTAGTTCACTGCTACTGTGTGAGTTTACATATCGTCATTTTGACATCTGGAGATACTGAGTGCATCTATCGGCTCTGGAAAATGGAATGCTTACTGGAGAAATCGGAACGTTTCCGACGTATTCTTCTGTTTGACTTAAATACAGGGATGACAGCAGCAGTAATAGCCTGAAACATTTGTGCCGTCTACGGTGATAATTCCATTGGACAGAGAACGGCAAGAAAATGGTCTCCTTGTTTTAAGGAGGGTCGCTTTGACTTTGCTGACCCTCCCCGTTCAGGAAGACCTTCGTTGTTTGATGAAGATCGTTTAAATGCTTTTATCAACAGTGATCCACGTCTTTGTACTCGAGCACTGGAAAATGTGATAAACTATGATCTTTCCAGCATGGGCGACATTTTAATGCTGTGGGGAAGGTTTAAAAATTCAGGTGTGTCGGTACCACATGCTCCAAGCCAAAATCACAAAAGTCAGAGGGTGGCCATATGTGCATTTCTGCTTGCTCGTCATCAGTTGGTCGCGAACAACACCGACCACTCCTATCCTGTATCGTTACTGGTGATGAGAAATGGTGTCGTCATGCTAATATAGGGAGAGGAAAGGAATGGTTAAGCCCAAACAAAACAACAACTCCCCCTCCAAAGACATCCGTGCCTCTACGAAAGACAATATGTGGAACAGCGAGGGTGTGGTATACTACGAATTGCTTCGAGGGGGTGTAACCATGACTGCTAACATTTATTGTCAAGAACTGAAACGTCTTCCAGACGCAATCCAAGAGCAACGACCAGGGAGACTGAGTGAAGCGATGCTACTGCACAATAACAGCCTCACGCAATTTACTAGTCTGACAAAGAACACTATACTGGAGTCGGATTGGAAAGTAACTTCGAATCAACCTCAGATTTTCAGTTTCTCCGCTCTCTATCGAATATCCTTGAGTGAACTTTCTTTCTGGATGAGGATGCGCTCCGAGCATGATTCGACGAGTTCTTTGCCCCAAAACCACGCGATTTCTACACTCGCAGAATCGAAAAGCTACTCCAGCGATGGCAGACTGTCGCAAATAGTGAAGGAGAATATACACTCCTGGAAATTGAAATAAGAACACCGTGAATTCATTGTCCCAGGAAGGGGAAACTTTATTGACACATTCCTGGGGTCAGATACATCACATGATCACACTGACAGAACCACAGGCACATAGACACAGGCAACAGAGCATGCACAATGTCGGCACTAGTACAGTGTATATCCACCTTTCGCAGCAATGCAGGCTGCTATTCTCCCATGGAGACGATCGTAGAGATGCTGGATGTAGTCCTGTGGAACGGCTTGCCATGCCATTTCCACCTGGCGCCTCTGTTGGACCAGCGTTCGTGCTGGACGTGCAGACCGCGTGAGACGACGCTTCATCCAGTCCCAAACATGCTCAATGGGGGACAGATCCGGAGATCTTGCTGGCCAGGGTAGTTGACTTACACCTTCTAGAGCACGTTGGGTGGCACGGGATACATGCGGACGTGCATTGTCCTGTTGGAACAGCAAGTTCCCTTGCCGGTCTAGGAATGGTAGAACGATGGGTTCGATGACGGTTTGGATGTACCGTGCACTATTCAGTGTCCCCTCGACGATCACCAGTGGTGTACGGCCAGTGTAGGAGATCGCTCCCCACACCATGATGCCGGGTGTTGGCACTGTGTGCCTCGGTCGTATGAAGTCCTGATTGTGGCGCTCACCTGCACGGCGCCAAACACGCATACGACCATCATTGGTACCAAGGCAGAAGCGACTCTCATCGCTGAAGACGACACGTCTCCATTCGTCCCTCCATTCACGCCTGTCGCGACACCACTGGAGGCGGGCTGCACGATGTTGGGGCGTGAGCGGAAGACGGCCTAACGGTGTGCGGGACCGTAGCCCAGCTTCATGGAGACGGTTGCGAATGGTCCTCGCCGATACCCCAGGAGCAACAGTGTCCCTAATTTGCTGGGAAGTGGCGGTGCGGTCCCCTACGGCACTGCGTAGGATCCTACGGTCTTGGCGTGCATCCGTGCGTCGCTGCGGTCCGGTCCCAGGTCGACGGGCACGTGCACCTTCCGCCGACCACTGGCGACAACATCGATGTACTGTGGAGACCTCACGCCCCACGTGTTGAGCAATTCGGCGGTACGTCCACCCGGCCTCCCGCATGCCCACTATACGCCCTCGCTCAAAGTCCGTCAACTGCACATACGGTTCACGTCCACGCTGTCGCGGCATGCTACCAGTGTTAAAGACTGCGATGGAGCTCCGTATGCCACGGCAAACTGGCTGACACTGACGGCGGCGGTGCACAAATGCTGCGCAGCTAGCGCCATTCGACGGCCAACACCGCGGTTCCTGGTGTGTCCGCTGTGCCGTGCGTGTGATCATTGCTTGTACAGCCCTCTCGCAGTGTCCGGAGCAAGTATGGTGGGTCTGACACACCGGTGTCAATGTGTTCAAATGGCTCTGAGCACTATGGGACTCAACATCTTAGGTCATAAGTCCCCTAGAACTTAGAACTACTTAAACCTAACTAACCTAAGGACATCACACACACCCATGCCCGAGGCAGGATTCGAACCTGCGACCGTAGCAGTCCCGCGGTTCCGGACTGCAGCGCCAGAACCGCTAGACCACAGCGGCCGGCGTCAATGTGTTCTTTTTTCCATTTCCAGGAGTGTATTATTGATGACTCAAGTCCCTCTTAATATGTATCTGTTGTGTTTATTAAACTTATGACAAAACACTATGAATTTAGGCATAAAACCCATATTTGCTTATCCTTATCTCGAAATTTAGTGCTGACGTCAGTGTGAGATGCTTTTGATAGTTTTCACAATGAAATATTGTCTCAAAATATGGTAGAAAACCCAAAGAGATTCCGGTCGTATGTAAAGTACACCATTGGCAAAAAACAGTCAATACCGTCACGGGGCGATAGCCAAGGAAATGTTACCGATGATGGTGCACTAAAGCGGAGTTACTAAATAAAGTTTTCCGCAATTCGTTCACGAAAGAAGACAAAGTAAATATTCCAGAATTCGAAACCAGAACAGCTGTTAGCATGAGTGACATAAAGGTAAATATCTCAGGTGTTGCGAGACAACTCAAATCACTTAAGAAAGGCAAGTCTTCCGGTCCAGATGGCATACCAATCAGGTTCCATTCAGAGTGTGCAGACACAATAACGCCTTTCTTAGCAATCATATACAACCGCTCACTTGACGAAAGGTCTGTTCCTAAAGACTGGAAAGTAGCACAGGTCACACCAATATTCAAGAAAGGAAATAGGAGTAACCCTTTGAATTACAGACCCGTATCACTGACCTCAATTTGCAGTAGGATTTTGGAGCATATACTGTACTCTAACATTATGAATCACCTTGAAGAAAATGACTTATTGATACATAACCAAGACGGATTCAAAAAATATCGTTCTTGTGCAAGACAGCTCGCTCTTTATTCCCATGAAGTAATGAGTGCTGCCGACAAGGGATCTCAGATTGATTCCATATTCCTAGATTTCTGGCGTTCCGCAAGGTAGTGTCATAGGCCCTCTGCTGTTCCTGATTTATATAAATGATCTAGGTGATAATCTGAGCAGCCCCCTTAGACTGTTTGCATCTGACGCTGTAATTTACTGTCCAGTAAAATTATCAGACGATCGATTCCAATTACAAAATGATCTAGAGAGAATTTCTGTATGGTGCGAAAAGTGGCAATCAGCACTAAACAAAGAAAAGTGCGAGGTTATCCACACGGGTACTAAAAGAAATCCGATTAATTTTGGGTATACGATAAATCGCAAAAATCTAAGGTCTGTCAATTCAACTAAATACGTAAGAATTACAATTAAGAGCAATCTAAATTGGAAAGACCACACAGATAATATTGTGGCGAAGGCGAAACAAAGACTGCGATTTGATGGCAGGAAACTTAGAAGATGCGACAAACCCACTAAAGAGACAGCCTACATTACACTTGTCCGTCCTCTGCACGAATATAGTTGCCCGGTATGGAATCCTTACTAGGTAGGATTGACGGAGGACAAGGAAAAGGTGCACAGAAGAGCAGCTCGTTTCGTGTTATCGCGCAATAGGGGTGAGAGTGTCACTGATATGCTACGCGAGTTGGGGTGACAGTCACTAAAACAAGGACTGTTTTCTTGGCGGCGAGATCTATTTACGAAATTTCAAACTCCAACTTTCTCTTCCAAATGCGTAAATATTTTGTTGACACCCAGCTAAATGAGAAATGATAATCATAATCATCATAATAAAATAAAAGAAATCAGAGCTCGAACGGAAATATTTGGGTGTTCCTTTTTCCACGCGCCATTTGAGAGTGGAATGGTGGAGAAGTAGTACAAAAATGGTTCGATGAACCCTCTGGCAGGCACTTAAGTGTGAATTGCAGAGTAACCATGTAGATGTAGATGTGTTCTTATACGAATTAGTTAGTATTGTTACCATTATAAGCTTCTGTTTATTTCTCAGAAACTCTAATTGTATTTGCTGGTGTGTAACACTAGTTATCTCGGTTTTAGCGGGGCAGTATTTGGCGAGCACTCTAGGCTAGTCAGCTCTGGGAGCAGCGTTATGTCCGGCCGCTGTGACCGTGCGGTTCTAGGCGCTTCAGTCTGGAACTGCGCGACTGCTACAGTCGCAGGTTCGAATCCTGCCTCGGGCATGGATGTGCGTGATGTCTTTGGTTAGTTAGTTAGGTTTAAGTAGTTCTAAGTTCTATGGGACTGATGACCTCAGATGTTAAGTCCCATAATGCTCAGAGCCATTTGAACCATTTTTAGCAGCGTTAGGTTCCATTGCCGGTTGTCAGTGCCGATCGGCGTCAGTATTTCGACCGCCCTGGGGTGACTTCTGGATAGGCGGAGACCAGTGGCATTCCTTGCGACAGAGCTCAGTGCTGGAGGAGGCACAGGTGGATCAGAGCCCACTGTTCTTGTTGAGCATGGGGTTCCGCAGCTGATGACCGATACGTGGTACCGTGTTGACCGAACAACGTCGCCAATTACGATTCCAGTTGGCAGAGGATCATCGAGATTGGTCCGTAGATTAATACAAACGTGAACCGCGTCACTTGGTCGCATCCCATCGAGCTTGATGTCCTTCCTACCGGAGATGTCCTCTTCCAACGGTATAAGTGTCGGTGATCACAACGACAGAATCATGCTACAGTGGCAGCATGACAGTGAACTCACGTTGATGTCTTGGCCACCAAATTTGCCTCGTCTGAACACGATGGAACACATATTGGACGTTACTGGGCGCCAGTCCCGCACCCACAAGCCACCAGCCCGTGATTTACCGGAATCACGTTACCTGTGTATAAACATCTGATGGCGTATACACTCGGAAGCCCACCCAGGACTTTCCAGATCCTTGTCACACATAGTCGCTATTTCGGTGTCGTTTTGCGTTCTCAAGGTGGACCTGCAGGCTATTAAGAAATTTATTTTGGCTCTCCAGCATTTGCCTTGGTACCAACGACAGGTTAATCGTACTCAAGTTACTAGCACCGTTCTAATGTTATGCTAGAAACTTTAGTGACGTTTAATAAACAAACAAAAATAAAACCCGACTCATGTTTTGTATTCGTGTTCGCACTCATCGTGACTCGGTAGCAGTATACGAGAATAATGTAATTTTGTTATTTTAGGTCAGTCCAGCGTTGTTGCATATTGCCTCTTTCGTACAGGAGCAGCTCGCTTTGTATCCGAATAATGATGCTCCATAACAGGTAATATGCCTCGTTGTGGGCCAGCTGCTAAGGCTTAATCTTCCTCACGTTCTGTTAATGTGTAACGTACTGTACGCGTTCTGCTTAACATTATAACACCAAAGACGTATTTAGTGAATAGATGGTACAAATAAAAATTCTTATGCATCTGTAACACCGAAACATTTTGGCGGAAAGAAATTAGGAACTTCGATTATAAGTGAGGCAGAAATAAAATTAACACATGTTAGTGTCAAAATATTACAGTTCCCACGTCGTAACAATAATAAACGACATTGAACTAGTAATTGCCAAAGAAGTCCGGAGAAAACATCAATAACTTTTCTAGAGAAGGATTTCAGCCAACTGCTGACTCTTAAGGAGGTATAAGGGCACGAAAATGTTGAAATGTTTGTGAATTCCTAAGGGACAAAACTGCTGATGTCATCTGTCCCTAGACTTACATACAACTTAACCTAACCTATGCTAAGAACAACACACACCCATGCCCGAGGGAGGACTCAACATCTGGCGGGAGTGGCCGCACGGCCATTCCGCGCGGCCGTGTGAGGGTTCGGAATAGGTTCCAGACATGTTACTGGCTAGAAGACTTCTTAAATAACAGAACCCAGTGCGTCTTCCTAGACGGCGACTGTTCATGGAGACATAGGTACCGTCAGGAGTGCCTCAGCGAAGCGTGATAAGGCCGCTATTATTTTCCATACACACGGTAATTATAATTAAAGCTAAAACTTCATACAGCTGTAGAAATAACACCACTGGTTAGAACGACGTCAAATTGTTACGGAATATTATCGGAGAAGGGCGAAAACGTATGGCAGAAGAAAAATACACTACTGGCCATTAAAATTGCTACACTAAGAAGAATTGCGGATGATAAACAGGTATTCATTGGAAAATATAGTATACTAGAACTGACATGTGATACCTTTCACGCAATTTGGGTGCATAGATCCTGAGAAATCAGTACCCAGAACAACCACCTCTGGCCGTAATAACGGCCTTGATACGCCTGGGCATTAACAGAGCTTGGATGGCGTGTACAGGTACAGCTGCCCATGCAGCTTCAACACGATACCCCAGTTCATCAAGAATAGTGACTGGCGTATTGTAACGAGCCAGTTGCTCGGCCACCATTGACCAGACGTTTTCAATTGGTGAGAGATCTGGAGAATGTGTGGCCAGGGCAGCAGTCGAACATTTTCTGTATCCAGAAAGGCCCGTACAGGACCTGCAACGTGCGGTCGTGCATTATTCTGCTGAAATGTAGGGTTTCGCAGGGATCGAATGAAGGGTGGAGCCACGGGTCCTAACACATCTGAAATGTAACGTCCACTGTTCAAAGTGCCGTCAATGTGAACTAGAGGTGCCTGAGACGTGTAACCAATGGCACCCCATACCATCACGCTGGGTGATACGCCAGTATGGCGATGACGAATACACGCTTCCAATGTGTGTTCGACGCGATGTCGCCATACATGGGTGCGACCATCGTGATGCTGTAAACAGAACCTGGTTTCATCCGAAAAAATGACGTTTTGACATTCGTGCACCCAGGTTAGTCGTCGAGTACACCATCGCAGGCGCTCCTGTCTGTGATGCAGCGTCAAGGGTAGCCGCAAGTACGGTCTCCGAACTGATAGTCCATGCTGCTGCAAACGTCGTCGAACTGTTCGTGCAGATGGTTGTTGTCTTGCAAACGTACCGATCTGTTGACTCAGGGATCGAGACGTGGCTGCACGATCCGTTACAGCCATGCGGATAAGATGCCTGTCATGTCGACTGCTAGTGATCCGAGGCCGTTGTGATCCAGCACGGCGTTCCATATTACCCTCCTGAACCCACCGATTCAATATAAACCGCAATCGCGATAGGCTACAATCCGACCTTTATCAAAGTCGGAAACGTGATGGTATGCATTTTTCCTCGTTGCACGAGGCATCACAACAACGTTTCACCAGGCAACGCCGGTCAACTGCTGTTTGTGTATGACAAATCGGTTGGAAACTTTCCTCATGTCAGCACGTTGTAGGTGTCGCCACCGGTGCCAACCTTGTGTGAATGCTCTAAAATGCTAATCATTTGCATATCACAGCATCTTCTTCCTGTCTGTTAAATTTCGCGTCTGTAGCACGTAATCGGCATGGTGTGGCAATTTTAATGGCCAGTAGTGTAGGTAGTTACAAAATGTGGCGCCGTAAGATTCATAATTTAATAGTGGTCGACTATAAGTGACAAATGAATCATACAACAATGCGTAAGCTGTACGTTTGAAGTTAAACAAAGTGCAATACTCAGGTGTGCATGTGTGTACAGGTATTATACTGTTAGTTACATAAGCCCATCCACCACGACAACTTCATATCACATCGGATGGAAAAAATCCGTCTTTAATTGTCCCGAGGCCAAAAACCGCATAAAAAGCATCGATCAAAATCAAATCGGATTTTTAATTTACCTGAGACTGGCGCAAATCATGCGCAGTATGTTGTCCACCGTTTACTGCAAAAAGTTGAAATCGAGAAACAGCATGTTCCACAACTGATCCAAGTGTTTACGGGGTCACGTTCAAATGTGCTTCGCAATGCGTGCCTACAATGCAGCTAAGTTTACAATCGGAACACTGAACACAACATCTTTCAGATAGCCCCAAAGCCAGAAGGCACACAGATGAAGATCGGGTGATCGGGACAGCCAGGCTGTAAGGAAATGGCGGCTGATAATTCTAGCATTTCCGAAATGGTGCTTCAGCATCTGCTTAACTGGATTTGCAATGTGCGGACGTGGGCCATCTTGCATAAAAATGATCCCATCCACACATGCACGCTGTTGGAGAGCTGAATGACGTGGTTGCGCAAAAGACACTCATAGCGCTTAGCAGTGACGGTGCAGATAACAGGACCGGAAGCACCTGTGTCTTAAAAAAAATATATGGCCCTGTGATGAATGATGCCGAAAGCCCGCACCATATAGTGATCTTTTCAAGATGAAGTGGTATTGGTTGATTTGCGTGTGGATTTTCCGTTGCCCACATTCGAGAATTCTGTGTGTTGACATATCCCATCAGATGGAACTAGGCTTCGTCTGTCCACAAAATCTTCCACGGCCAATCATTGTGCACTTCCATGTGAGCAAGAAATTCTAAAGCAAAGGTCTCTCTTGCTGGCAGGTCAACAGGAAGCAACTCGTGCACATGGGTAATTTTGAATGTTTCGTAGCATTTTATGCACCGTGCTCACGGGTATGTCCAGTGTTCAGGGAATTCTCCGCGAGCTACACGTTTGCACACCACCACTCGTCCACCGACGTCGAATCAATTCGTTTCCTCCCTCTACCAGGTTGCACACCAAAAGAACCCGTCTTTTCGAATTGTTTTCTCCAGACCGACGGCAGTCATTGGACCACCGACTTTTTTTCAAACCCTTCAGTGTCGGGAACTTCTGCAGAGCGATGTGTGCACAGTCATCATTCTTGTAATACAGCTTTACGAACAGTTTCGAATCTCATCGTTAGTAGTGACTTGCTAACCAGATGTGAAGAGATCTGCTCAAGCAAATGCAGCATTCTATCGGAATGTCTCATACATGGAAACCTTCAACTTAACGAGTGTTTTCTATCTGAATCCTGTCTTTACCCTACTTTGTCGTTAAAGCATCACATCCACATACATACTCCTGCATTGAGACAGTAATGGTGAACGTCGCAGACGCGAGAGGAGGAAAAGCCGTGTACCCAGCATGTTTATATCAACTTCAATCGGACGTACACGTGACAGGTGTTTTCATTTACTTATTCTGACACATACAGCGTCTTCTATCAATTTTCGCACTATTTTTCTTCTTCTGCCATACGTTTTTCCCCTTCTGCGATAGTATTACGTTGCAATTTGACGTCATTCTGACCAGCATTGTTATTTCTACAACGTTTTAAAGTTGAATTTTAATTATAATCACCCCGTACATAAATGATTTGCCGGACAGTGTGGGCGGCAATCTGCGGTTGTTTGCTGATGATGCTGTGGTGTACGGTAAGGTGTAGTCGTTGAATGAGCATAGGAAGATACAGGGTAATTAGACAAAATTTCTAGTTCTTGTGATTAATGGGAGCTAGCTCTAAACGTAGAAAAACGCAACTTAATGCTGCGGATGAATAGGGCAAACAAGCCAATTATGGTCGAGTACAGCATTAGTAGTGTGTTGCTTGACAAAGTAACGTCGATTAAATATCTAGACGTAATGTTGCAGAGAAATAGGAAATGGAACGAACACGTAAGGACTGTAGTAGTGTCGGCGAATGCTCGACTACGGTTTATTGGAGAATTTTGGAAAATGTGGATCATCCGCAGAAGTAGTTCGCATATCGGACACTAGTGCGACCAATTTTTGAGTACTGTTCGGGTGTTTGGGATCAGCAGCAGGTCGGATTAAAGGAAGGCTTCGAAGTATTTGAGGCGGTTTGCTTTGTTACTGGTAGATCCGAACAACACGCAAGTACTACGAGATGCTTCGGGAAGTCAAATGGGAATCACTGGAGGGAAGGCGACGTTCTTTTCAAGGAGTACTGTTGACAAAATTAAGAGCACCGGAATTTGAGACTGGCTGCAGAACGTTTCCACTGCCACCAACGTATATTTCGCGTAATGAGATTATGGCTCGTACGGATGCATATAGACAGTCGTTTTTCGCTCGCTTTTTTTGCCAGTAGAACAGAAAGGAAATGACTACTAGTGTTACGGGATACCGTCCATCAAGTCCAGGATGATGACATGCGGAGTATGTACACTCATGCTTAAGTATAATCCTGATCCATGGTGAAAAACAGCTCTAGTGGGCGGTTTGTTGGTTTAAATCACCTCGGGTTATGACCATGCGGTGCATTTGACCTGCGGTCGTCGCACGGTGGCGCTGGCAGCAGTCCACATGCGCAAAGGTGTGTTGGTGCATGTCAGAGTACGGTGCAGCGGGAAAGTGTGCAGACGTTTCCAGGCCTGCTAATGGTGACTGTGTGTTGAAAATGGCTCAAAGAACACGTATTGATGACGTTATGAGGGGTAGAATACTAGAGCGACTGGAGGCTGGTCAAACACAGCAGGTCGTAGCACGAGCCCTCCGTGAGCCACAAAGTGTGATCTAAAGATTGTGGCAACGATTCCAGCACACAGAAAACATGTCCAGGCGCTACAGCGCGGGACGTCCACAGTGTACAACACCACAAGAAGACCGATATCTCACCATCAGTGCCTGCAGACATCCACGGAGTATTGCAGGTAGCCTTGCTCGGGACCTTACCGCAGCCACTGGAACAGTCGTCTCCAGACACACAGTCTACAGACGACTGAACAGACATGTTTTATTTGCCTGGAGACCTGCAAGGTACATTCCACTGACCCGTGGTCACATGAGAGCCCGTAAAGTCTGGTGTCAAGAACACTACATAGTGATTAAAATTCTTCTGGGCATTATGCCATGTCATTGCTGAAAAAAAGCTAACAACAATAATAATTTTAACTTTTTTTAGCAATGACGCAGCATAATACCCAGAATAATTTTAATCACTACGACACCGGCCGCGGAAGCCTACGTTATTATAACAGTACACGGTCATTGGAACAGTGTTCCCAGGTTATGTTCACGGACGAGTCCAGATATAGTCTGAACAGTGATTCTCGCCGTGTTTCCATCTGGCGTGATCCAGGAACCAGATACCAATCCCTTAATGTCCGCCGGCCGCGGTGGTCTCGCGGTTCTAGGCGCGCAGTCCGGAATCGTGCGACTGCTACGGTCGCAGGTTCGAGTCCTGCCTCGGGCATGGATGTGTGTGATGTCCTTAGGTTAGTTAGGTTTAAATAGTTCTAAGTTCTAGGGGACTAATGACCACAGCAGTTGAGTCCCATAGTGGTCAGAGCCTTAATGTCCTTGAAAGTGATCTGTATGAAGGTCGTGGTTTTATGGTGTGGGTGGGATTATGATTGGTGCACGTACACCCCTGCATGTCTTTGACAGAGGAACTGTGACAGGTCTGGTGTATCGGGACTTCATTTTCCACCAGTATGTCCGCCTTTTCAGGGTTGCAGTGGCTCCCACCTTCCTCCTGATGGATGATAATTCACGGCCCCACCGAGCTGCCATCATGAAGGAGTATCTTGAAGGCGAATGGTGTGGCATGCCTGTTCTCCAGACCTAAACCCCATCGAGCACGTCTGAGATGCTCTCGCTGGACGTGTCGCTGCACGTCTTCAAATCCATACGACACTTCAGGAGCTCCGACAGGCACTGGTGCAAGAGTGGGAGGCTATACCCCAGCGGCTGCTCGACCACCTGATCCAGAGTATGCCAACCCGCTGTGCGGCCTGTGTACGTGTGTATGGTAATCATATCCCATTTTGATGTCGCGGTACATGCGCAGGAAACAATGGCGTTTTGTAGCACATGTTTTTCGGAACGGTTTTCTCAACTTATCACCATTACCGTGGAGACTTACAGATGTCTGTCATGTGTGTTCCCCATGTGCCTATGCTATTAACGCCAGTTTTGTGTACTACCAGGTTGTGTGGCTCCACATTCTGCAACTATCCTTAATTTATGAGCATGATTGTATATGGATGTGATGATTTAACGAAAAAATAGGGTAAAAGCGTGAATCAGATAGAAAACGCTCGTTAAGTTAAAGATTTCCATGCATGAGACATGCCGATAGGATGCTGTCTTTTCTTGAGCAGATCTTTACACATCTGGTTAGCAAGTCACTACTAACGATGAGATTCGAAACTGCGATACTTCACTTGCCGGCGATCTAATTATTATCCACGGCTAAGTGGATGGATGACGCACATCAACTGAAGTTGTATCAGCTAGGACACTGATTCGACAGGTTACGTGCGGACGTGTTCATGTAAAACTTGAACGGAAATGTGGCCGTGTGTGGAAAGGATGCGGTATATCTGAGAACCAGCCTTTGGCACTGCTGACAAAAATCACTTTAAATGTACGCTCGGTGCCGTGTGGGGTGTTGTGTTTGCTGCAGCATGCAAAGCAATAACGGGCGCGGCGTGAAGTATTGCATCCGGTCGACGCATTAAAGTGCTCTACACACAACGGACGCTGTCGCAGTTCACAGCACACATCGGGTGGAGCAGCGAAGCACCTGTACCAATGAGGGAAGTGATTCATTGTTCTGTCAATAACTATTGTAATTGGTTTTATGAATACCACCGTCGGATGGCAACTTCACGAATAACAGAAAATATTCTTCTGTTTCCTTTAGATATAATTTGTGCTGCTGTCTAAATACTAATTGCACAGAAAAAACTACTGCTGTTGTTACTGTAGGAATATACCTCAACAGAGAAAAAGAGCCTCCCGCTTATAAATATTTTATGACAGACGTTGTAAGACAAAAAGGTAACTCATCAGTTCTAATGCAACTAATGAGAGTGACAACAAGAATGGCTGTCAGTAGGGTTTGGCCTTCAGTGATTATTTTAGTATCTAAATGTTGACCCTGTTGCCGTTAGAAATTAATGGTATTTGATGAGAGCTAATAAAACTTATAGATTCAGTAAGTATAAAAAATTATAAATGATAGTTATTCAGAAAAGAGAGTTGTTGTATACATAAAAGGTAGATCGTTGCTGACATTAAATTTACATGAAAGCTGATTATCACTTCAATTAATCAAAATGGTTAATTAAAATGAGCCAGTGATATAATTACTTAATAAATTTTAAGGACTAACAGAAAACATCCCCCAGTCCACCTGGCCCTCTTAGTTCTACAATAAACAATCAGAAGTCAACGAGCAGTGGACAAGCCTCTGTCAGCAGACGACAGCACATGTAAGGCAGAAAGTATGTGAATAACAGATTAAAGATGCTGCTATTCATATAGCCAATCTGCTTCTAGGATCAGCAGTTTTAAAAAATTAATCTACTTGATAACAAAAATGAATGGACATGTATACATTTACGCAAAGGAACATTGCAGAGGGTGTACAGGGATTGGCATGTGTGGGACAACTTAGCAGCAATGAGGGTGAAATTCTATTAAAATTGGACTAAACATGTATTAAATCCACAATTTCACATAGAAGAACCCTGGACATTTACGTAAGAACATAGTGGGTTGCTGCTTCTGATTTATTAAGCAACTGAGCACAAAAATTAACAAAATATCTTACCTCAATGGCTCACGAATCACTGAACACTCGTAAAATATGGATACCTTCTGAATGTTATTCATCTTATTTCCGTGCATGCTAAGAAAATTGGAGAGGAAAGTACCTTATGCAGGGCACCAGCTGTCTTGCGTAAGGCGAAATTCCTCTCCAAAATGGGGGTAGTTTGATGAACAGATATCACACAAGTACTTCCACATTCATAATAACACTACAAAGAAAAAAGAAAAGAAACCAGAACAGTTAAAATATATACCATCAGTACATGAAGTCGGAAAAAGGGGTATGATCTACCAGCCAAACATATCAATAATGAACATAGAAAATTCATAACATTGAACAGAACGCAAACTCACAGCATGGAATACTATTTTCATCAGAAACAGTGCCTCAATAATGCACAGAAATTGTGGGGAGGCAAGCAAGCACTGTTTCTGTTATGTTTGTGGCGACGTCGCTCGGCCATGGTCAAATAAGCAGCACACGACGCATGCCGTGCACAGCGAAGTAAGAGTCGTCTAGTAATTTTAACTGAACTGAAGTGTTTAAACACTAAGACATGGTCACGTGAAACTATGTCAATATTAAATATTTTCAGTTTCAGCGTGATCCACTGATAAGTTTCAGCAAAAATCCACTTTTTACGGAACTTGAATAGCGCGTAATAATAAATTTATTAAGTTGTATTTCTGAATGTAAGGTACGTTGTATGTAAAAATGTGTGGTGAAGCTTTTCATGAAGCTACCTCTTTTACTTTTTGACTTACTAGGTACAAAACAATTTTTGTACGAAAACTGAAAGACGAAGATTTAGACTCACCGAGCTGAGAATTTTATATAACATAAAGAGAATAAAGTGTTACTCAGAGAAAAATTTGTAACATTGGTAGTCTTCAGCTAACACGATATAAAGAATTTTGTAGTGAAAAAGGCTGCTAGATTGGTACTGTTGCACACATTGGAAGATATCTGTTGGAAGGTGTTCCATTTTCGCCGTCTGCACCGAGAGTATTTAGGGATCAATGAGTCTTCACTTGAGAAGTTATTTGATCGTTATCAGTCGTACATGATGTCTTACGCTGCGCTACAAAAGACACTGCGATTCTGTGCGTGACTGTGTTCTCTTAGCCTCGGATGGCATCTTTGAAGAAAGACAATTGTTTTTCGGTCAAATGAGATATCACGTTTATCTTGTAAAAGTGAACTTACTAATTTACTGGAAAGCCCGTCTTTCGTTTTCGATGTTTTGTTTTGTGTGCCGCCCGTTACACTTAGAAAACCACGTGGCAAGTGGCTTGGATGATTCTCCACTTTTAAAGCGCACAATCAACTGTATAACAAACACTAAGAGCTAAACGTAGATCTCGTCTCTGGAACTGCGTTTGGTGTTGAGTGCGATAGGGAAAGCTGTACTGATGAGCAAATTTAATACTTGTGCCTGTGAACATTAATCGGAATATATTACTTCGATAAACAACAGTAGAATCTCATCTCTCAATATAGTTACTGACTCCTCTGCGTTATTCCGGTTTAGGCGAGCAGAGTAGTGGAATTATGGTCCGAAGATAATGAACAGCACGTTATCCATCGCTTTCTAGGCGATCGTACCAATAATTTCAGGTCCTTCTAAGAAGGCTGTGGTGTACGAAAATTGCACAAACAAACTTTAAAGACTACCGATTTGTCCAAACTAACCAGAAACGAAACACGTGGCCGAACAATTTATCAGCAGAATAAACCGAGAAAATGCCACAATTCAGAGAGTAATAAAAAGGACAGGCGAGAAACTACAAACGTTGAAGAACACTGTGACACTGAAATATCCACAAACTGAAGCTTGGAGTAGATACATCCGGTGGTTCAATCACACAAAGCACCTACACAAAGGAGCCTTCACGGAAAACAAAGAAGAATTAGGAATACAGATCACAAATAATATACACTGAAATGGAATGTGACTGAAAGCTTACCGATAAAGAAAGGAACTTAAAAAGGACGAACTGACTGCTCATTTGTTATTCAAGCACATGGAATTGAACGAAGGCATACCTAAGAAACAGATATGCTCGTCCATCTGACTTCTACGTTCCAGGTCTGGCTAAACAAAGCAACATCCTATAAAATGCGATTAATAGCAAAAACTCTAGCAAAACCTATGTTGAGTAAGCTGCACACATGACTACCAGTACCTAACGCTGCAAAAGGACTGCATTAATACTGCAGCTAGGTTGAAAGTTACGCAGTCCCAAACATCATACTACAGGCACTGTAGAGGAGCTCTCACGCACAAGCTAATACACCAAGAGCCCAGGGACGAGTGCCCGAGCGCGTTAGAAAAATGGCATCGTGCCTACTTAAGCACAACACTGCTTCGATGAGAGGCGATGGCATCTCTTTGCCTCACCATGAGTCTACACAAGAGTTGGCTGATCTGCTACAGCAGCGGGCAGAAGCTACAGGCACCGTCAAGCACTATGCGAGCGCCATCACAGACACATTCCCTCACTGTCATTCAAAGAGGGGAGAAATGGGAAAGAAACATAGGAATACAACATTAAAACATCATCAATGACAGAGGAAACACAGATACTTCAAGAAACTGCGTATGTAAGTGTAAACCAGATACGAAACCGACGTAGTGGCAGAAAATATGCTAAATTGTGGCGATAAAGACACACTCAGCTGCTCATTCTTTATCCTGGCATGATATACTGAATGCACGGAAAATGTGAGGCGCTAATGATTAGCAAAATGAAGTTAACTTGAGTAAAAATTGTGAGACGGTTCATATAGAGGCCTTTCATGTGGTTACATTTTAAACTGACTTCTGTAATGTATAATACAAATTGATTGCCTACTTTGTTCGGTATCACACATATGCACTCATCCTATCTCACTACTCGTTCCATTATACTGAAAAAGATCATAGGGAAACACGCTGTCTTGGAATACGACCTATCACACATCTTACTATACTTAAAATTTTGTCATAAACTTCGAATAAATAGAGTGGCTACCTGAGCGGAGTGCGGAATTAGAAGATGAAATAGTCGAACACGTCTTTCAGTACTTTTTGCACATCTTAACCAATACTAGGCCTACTTCCTGGGCTTGCAAACTTACCCGCAAGTATCTAATTTTCTGTCTGACATAAATTCGCTTATATAAAACACTCATACCAAAACAAAACATAAGAGATAAAAGCCAAAAAAAAAAAAAAGAGTGGAACTAACCTAACAGTTAACAATCACAAAATTAAATACGGTTTGCCACCTGGAACATACAATATACCGCGCTTCTCCTCCACATCTATGTGTGAAGTACTGAAGCTTGAAATTTAGGACCTTAGTGCGAGATGTTTTTAATGGTTTTTACAACGATTCTCTGTCTGAACACCTAAAATGTTCTGGTCTTGTGTACGAGTAGGGTGCAGCTGTACACACAATAAATACCTTTTCTGTGTGATAGCAATGGTCATGTCACCATTCAAAGATAAGGGAAATTAGAGCTCGTACTGAGGCGTTCAGACAGTCGTTTATCCCTCGCGCGATGCGCGAGTGGAACAGAGGGGGGAAAATATGACGTTGGCGCGAGTAGTGCCCTCCGCCACACACCGCTTGGTGGATAGCGGAGTATATATGTAGATGTAGATGTAGATGTAGACAGCGCCATTAGAGCGGAGTTGCTAAACATGGTTTCCCGAAAGTCTTTCATCTAAGACGAAGTAACAGTTCCAGCATTCGAATCAAGGACTACTGCCAACACAAATAACTCAGAAGTATATATTCTCAATGTAGCAGAGAAACTTGAATCACTTAATATAGGCAAGTCCTCCGATCCACATTCTATACCAATTAGTTTCCTTTGAGAGTAAGCTGCTAAAGTGGCTCTATAATTAGCTATAGTATACAACAGCTCTCTCTACGAAAGATCCGTACCCAAAGACTACAAATACTCCGAAAATGAAATTAGGAATAATCCGCTGAATTACCATGCCAGATCACTAACGTTGATTGCAGGAGGAGATTGGAACATATACTGTGTTCGATCATTATGAACTACCTCGAGCTGGCCGGAGTGGCCGTGTGGTTCTAGGCGCTACAGTCCGGAACCGAGCGACTGCTACGGTCGCAGGTTCGAATCCTGCCTTGGGCTTGGATGTGTGTGATGTCCTTAGGTTAGTTAGGTTTAATTAGTTCTAAGTTCTAGGCGACTTACGACCTCAGATGTTAAGTCGCATAGTGCTCAGAGCCATTTGAACCATTTGAACTACCTCGAAAGAAAGATAAACTGAAACACAGTCAGCACCGATTCAAAAAACACCGTTCTTGTGAATCAAAACCATCTCTTTATTCAAAAGAAGTAACGAATGCTATCGACAGAGATCTCAAACAGATTGCATATTTCTATATTGGCAGGGGACTTTTAACGCCTCACAAGCGACTTCAAATCAAATTGCTTGTCCGTGAAATACCGTCTCAATGGTGTGACTGGGTTCATTATTTCATGTCAGGAAAGTAATAGTTCGTAGTAACGGACGGAAAGTCACCGAGTAAAAAGAAAGTGATATCTGGTGTACCATAAGAAAGCGTTGCTGGCCATATGCTCTTCCCAGTCTATATAAACGATTTAGGAGACAATCTGAACAGCAGTCTTGGACTACCTGCGGATAATGCTGTCATTTACCATGTAGTAACGTTATAAGATGAAAACCAATTGCAAAAAGATAAGATATTTACATGGTGCGAAAAGTGGCAACTGACTCTAAACGAGAAAAATGTAGTCATCGACATGAGTACTAAAAAAAAAGGCCGCTTAATTTCAGTCACGCGATAAATCATACAAATCTAATGGCTGTGATGTCACCTCAATTACAAGTTGTTACAATTAGGAATAACTTGAATGCGAATGATCACATAGTTAACGAAGTACAGAAGGCGGATCAAAGATTGCGTTTTATTGGCAGAACGCTCAGAAAATGCTGCTGTCTAACAAGGAGATCGCCTACGCAAGTGCTTAGACTACGCTTGTCGGACGTCTTCTGGAGTAATGCTGTGCGGTATGGGATCCGCTTCACATAGAACTGAGGGCGAACACCGAAATGTTCAAAGAACGGCAGCTCGTTTTGTATTATCGTGATATAGGGGGCGAGAGTGCCATGGAAATGATAAACGAGATGGAGGTGGCACTCATTAAAACAAAGAGGTTTCGTTGGGGTAGGATCTTTTCACAAAATTTCAGTCTTCAACTTTCTCCTCCGAAAGATTTGAGCTTTCTTTTTGCGAGCGAGCTTTTAGAGAGTGGAACGGTAGAAAACTTGCTTCACGGTGGTCCGATGAACCGTCTGCTAAGCTCTTCTTTGCTAATTTAGGAGTAGTCATATAATTTCGCTCTAATATTGCCTCATTTAAGAAGCATGCCAAAAACAGGAAACGTGAAAAGGCACTTTATGTACTGCATATAAGCACACCAGACACAGAACAGGTCACACGCAGGAGATGCCACTGTGCAACGCCGCCTGTATTGCTCTCAATTCGACGCGCAGGAGAGGCCACGAATATCTTCAAGGGTGCCATGTCCACTGATAACTGACATAGTTTCAATCGCTGTTCCAAATAGGTCTGGACATTCTGTATGGTTTCAGTAAGGGGTGATTTAGCAGGCCAGTCGACGTACGACAAGTCGTCTGATCGTTAGTCACACTAGGAACGTATGTGGGGACGGTAGGTAAATATGCAAGATGGTCATTACTTTTGTTACGTCGTTGAGAAAAGGTACTTACATTGTTTGTGCGTGATTTACAGCTTCCTTCGTCGTTTACAATAGCCCGAAAACTAGTTCTAGGTCAGCCACAAAGCGATGGAGGACATGCTGATCGTAATTTGCAGTCTGCAAGTCCACAATACTTTCTATATTCACCGAAAGAAAATGTTCATACATGTTATTTACTCAGCCCGATGAAGAACTTTCTAGAAATAAGAATTTTGAGTAGTAGCTCATTGATATATTCTTTTGATACATTCTTTTAAAAGTTTACACGCAAATAATTATAATATCCCTATCGGAAAAAGCCCTATTAACTGTTCAGAGGTGACCTTTATGGGAAGTTCCAAGTAAAATGGTCTATCAGCATGACTTATAATCACCTAAGTGATTTACGCTTTTTACGCGATGAACGAAAGTGTTCAAGAAAGATTATAGGCAGCTGAAGCGATCCAAGCGTACTAGGCCCGAGCTATAAACTCGTACAAGATCTTGTCGCAGTTTCTTTAAATGATAACCGTAAACACAGCGTACCGCTACTAGGATAACAGTGCCATAGTCATGATCTCACATTAGTGTATCAATTATTTATGGAATTTACAAAGATTTAAAAACTTCTGTGAAGATATTGACGAAAAGTGCACTATACTCGCTTGCTCAGAAAGTTCCTTGTGATAACGAAACTACCATAAACAGAAAGAAAACTCAACGTACGGTAAGTGCACCAAAAAGCAATATGGCAAACTCAGCACTCAGCTGGAACACGATAGACGGCAGCCATTCGCATAACTGGCTGTCACTCTATTACAAGTTCATTAATCGTATAAGATGGGCGTAAAAGTTCAAAAAATGTTCAAATGTGTGTGAAATCTTATGGGACTTAACTGCTAAGGTCATCAGTCCCTGCCGGCCGCGGTGGCCGTGCGGTTCTGGCGCTGCAGTCCGGAACCGCGGGACTTCTACGGTCGCAGGTTCGAATCCTGCCTCGGGCATGGGTGTGTGTGATGTCCTTAGGTTAGTTAGGTTTAAGTAGTTCTAAGTTCTAGGGGACTTATGACCTAAGATGTTGAGTCCCATAGTGCTCAGAGCCATTTGAACCATTTCATCAGTCCCTAACGTTACACACAACTTAACCTAAATTATCCTAAGGACAAACACACAAACCCATGCCCGAGGGAGGACTCGAACCTCCGCCGGGACCAGCCGCACAGTCCATGACTGCAGCGCCTTAGGCGTAAAAGTGGAAAATAATTTCGCCACTTGCCACGCGGTTATGTCAACATCACGGGTGGCACGCAAACGGTAGCTTCCGTGAAATATAAGCGATCCAGGACGGTGTACAGCCTTTTGGAGTTCACTTCTATGAAACTTCCTCTTCGAAAATAAAGACTGTGCTGGTAAACTACGTTACTTGATACAGAAACTGCTGAGTAAAACTGAACATACTCAGTTTTCTCTTTACTTATTGTGATCATTTCTAAAGTGACACACAATATTTTACCGCAACGCAATCTAACTTTTAACAATCCCTACAAAAGAGTAGCCCTGACTAACAATAACCTATACCCTTAATGAATCACTTACGTCACAAAAATCATTGTTACTCTAACTACTGCAATACAGCGAGCGCCAATACTGCCAGCTAAATAAAAGATTCTAACTACTGAAGGCACTAACTACTGATAGGCGTATAGTTAGCAAATGAAAGATTTTGATAGAGAACAAACAATGTATTTACCTTAATAGTGTTCAAAAATCATATATATATGAATTCTTGACATCTATTTTGACAAATTTCCTTTTGCTGACGGACACACGTCCTGATCGTCCGCTCATATTAACGTCTCAAAACTCTGGCATCTCTCTCCCCACATCCACCACTGCGGGCTGCTCACATCCAACTGCCCAACATTACACTAACGAATAATTCAACAATGAGTCCAACCAGCCACAGACTGCACACAGTGCAGTCAGCGATTTTAATACAGAGCGCTACGTGGCGTTACCAACACAAAAACCTAAACTGCCCACTTACACTTCCTACTTTTATCGAAAACGCTTTTCGTACCGCCCCGGCTCTAACGTCATCCGACGCACAGCGCACGTAGGCGTTTGACTGACGCGGACAGATTGATGTCTCGGTGCGAAGTGTCTCCTCTTACTGCATCACTGGCTGTATTTAGACATGGGCGCAGCGGACCACCAACCAGAACTTCTGCTATCATTCACCCTGGGCACAGGTAGCAGTATCTAAATGGCCCCTTTGTGGGCACATATTAACTAATAGCTCCGTCGTTTAACAATTTACGGTTTTCTTTATTTTTATACAAATATTGTTAAATTTGCTTTAATTACTTAAACATTCTTAGCATCACTGCGTATAAAGTTTGCCAGCTAGAATTTTTCGAATGGAACTGATAGCAGAACATGAGCACTAAATTGCCTCTTTAAGATTCCTTGCAACTGTAGTTTTTTTACAATACAGTCTTTAAACTTGGTCCATCTGTATTATAGCTTGTAATCGAGTACTGTAAGCGGAACTTATGTTACAAATACAAATAATACTTAATCTATTACGAATAAAAACGTTTTCGTTCCAAATTTGGCTTCTAATAAATAACATGAAAATTAATAGAGATAGCTTATCGGTGTTGGTTAGGTAATGTTTTGATATCAAACTCAGGCTACATAAAATTTTAATCTTTCTGAGTCTAATATTTAGCGCCTTCAATTTTTCGTGAAAGTACCGGTTTTGACCAAAACATTGCTCTCATCACGTTGAGAATTGTAAGTTTTGTGACATACGTTTGTATTTATTCTGACCAGCTTTCTAGTATTATTATTTAGCTTCACTTATTGTTTTCTTATATTCGTATATTTTGCGTAACATACTCATTTGATCCAAAATGGTTCAAATGGCTCTAAGCACTATGGTACTTAACATCTGAGGTCATCAGTCCCCTAGACTTAGAACTACTTAAACCTAACTAACCTAAGGACATCACACACATCCATTCCCGAGGCAGGATTCGAACCTGCGACCGCTGCAGCCGCGTGGTTCCGGACTGAAGCGCCTAGAACCTCTCGGTCACCACGGCCGGCCTCATTTGATCATTCTGAGTCCTCCCAATGTTTACATTAATGTACTGAAGATTACACTGACGAAGTTTGGAAAATTTATTTTAATTTTTTTAATTTCAATCTTAGATTATGGTGCTATCCTTTGTATGTTGAGCACAGGTGCGTTATGATGACATGGCACTGGTAGTAGAGGACTCGGGTAATCTCCGGCGCACTCGCTTGCCTCTGTACTTCTTACTAAGATACAGTGCTCGTTTTGCCTCAGGCTGTTACAATCTTGGGAGAGTGGAGTGTCCATAGCGTTGTAATTGTGAAGATTTATAACAAGGGCTACAGGTGTTCAGCGAGGATGTTGACACAAGAATCCTTGTTCGTGTTCACAGTAAATCAAACATGGTGTGTTTAACGCCATTCACCCACGGCCTGAACATCTTCCACACACATCGGCTTAAACATCTCCGTCGTTGTTTGTTGCATTCGACTTCTTGAATCATCTGACAAGAGGCCAAATCGCGACCTGTTGGACCGTACTACACGTCTGCACTCATCTTCTGACCACTTCCTGTATTGTTTGCCCTACTGAAGGCGTGCAGCTTCATGGCTGCCGTGAGCAATGCCCTTGTGTCTGACTCGACACCACATGACTATTGAGTGCAGTTGCCTTCGCAATATTCACTCGGAATATGGTTGAAATCCACTCACCGACAACAGAGATTTCTGTCTAATGCGAAACCGATTGTCATTTAGGAGGCATGACACTTACCTCCAGCTCGTGTTGGATAGGATCTTTTTTACGACCACTGTCCTCAAGGCGTGTTACGTGGCTGCCAAATGTGCACCACGCCTTGTAGATATAGTGGACAGTAAACTTATGTATAGTAACAAGTAGGGTAAGTTGATTCACGGCGCGGTTACGGACATATCGAAATGCGATTGCTGCTGCAGCTTCCCTTCGTGTCGGTGGATCTTAGTGCGCTGAAACCACACAGCCGACCGGCGCGTGCAAAGCAGTGTACTCCCATTACCTGCGTCAGCGCTAGAGTAAGACGTGATCGCTAGGTATGAGTTCTACAACGTCTAGGGGGCCTTTAAGCAACCACCAGGCTATATTACGTGGCTGACGAACGTGTTCCACGGGTAGCTCATATCGATAAAGCACACAAACGCTAAGTATCTCTGCCAGCAGAGCCAGTTTTGGAATTCTCTGAACAGACACGGAATTACCGTTACGCTCTACTAACTGGCAGCTTGTGAGACGTATGATCTCAATACCTAGGACTGTCGTAGTCTGACACCTGCAGGGAATGGTAAACCCTCCCACTGTCCTACGGAACTCAGACTATGGGATGCTTAGAAAAATCTTTATCGTTCCTTTGTAGTAACTGGGACCTGTCCGATGGAAGATGTTGGTGTAGCGGTGTTACTGCAGTCTTGGCGTTCCTCACAGATTTCAAGAACGACGTGACTAGAGTTTTGGCTACCTACATTACTGGCCATTAAAACTGCTACACCACGCCGATTACGTGCTACAGACGCGAAATTTAACCGACAGGATGAAGATGCTGTGATATGCAAATGATTCGCTTTTCAGAGCATTCACACAGGGTTGGCGACGGTGGCGACACCTACAACGTGCTGACATGAGGAAAGTTTCCAACCGATTTCACATACACAAACAGCAGTTGACCGGCGTTGCCTGATGAAAGGTTGTTGTGATGCCTCGTGTAAGGAGGAGTAATGCGTACCATCACGTTCCCGACTTTGATAAAGGTCGGATTGTAGCCTATCGCGATTGCGGTTTATCGTATCGCGACATTGCTGTTCGCGTTGGTCGAGATTCAATGACTGTTAGCAGAATATGGAATCTGTGGGTTCAGGAGGGAAATGCGGAACGCCTTACTGGATCCCAACGGCCTCGTATCACTAGCAGTCGAGATGACAGGCATCTTATCCGCATGGCTGTAACGAATCTTCGAGCCACGTCTCGATCTCCAACAGCTGGGGACGTTTGCAAGACAACAACCATCTGCACGAACAGTTCGAAGACGTTTGCAGCAGCATGGACTATCAGCTCGGAGACCATGGCTGCGGTTACCTTTGACGCTGCATCACACATACGAGCGCCTGCGATGGTGTACTCAACGACGAACCTGGATGCACCAATGGCAAAACGTCATTTTTTCGGATGAACCCAGGTTCTGTTTACAGCATCATTATGGTCGCATCCGTGTTTGGCGACATCGCGGTGAACGCACATTGGAAGCGTGTATTCGTCATCGCCATACTGGCGTATCACCCAGCGTGATGGTATGGGGTGCCATTGGTTACATGTCTCGGTCACTTCTTGTTCGCATTGACGGCACTTTGAACAGTAGACGTTATATTTCAGATGTGCACGAACCGTGGCCCTACCCTTCATTCGATCCCTGCGAAACCCTACATTTCAGCAGGATAATGCACGACCGCATGTTGCAGGTCCTGCACGGGCCTTTCTAGATACGGAAAATTTTCGACTGCTGCCCTGGCCAGCACATTCTCCAGATCTCTCACCAATTGAAAACGTCTAGTCAATGGTGGCCGAGCAACTGGCTCGTCAGAATACGCCAGTCACTACTCTTGATGAACTGTGGCAGATGTGTTGAAGCTGCATGGGCAGCTGTACCTGTACACGCCATCCAAGCTCTGTGTGACTCAATGCCCAGGCGTATCAAGGCCGTTATTACGGTCAGAGGTGGTTGTTCTGGGTACTGATTTCTCAGGATCTACGCACCCAAATTGCGTGAAAATGTAATCACAAGTCAGTTCTAGTATAATATATTTGTCCAATGAATACAATTTATCATCTGCATTTCTTCTTGGTGTAGCAGTTTTAATGGCCAGTTGTGTACTTCACAGCTTACTAATAATAGATGTATTCTTTAGAAACACCAACCAAACCGATGTTTTTCAGTTGCTCTGCTATAGAAACACTGCATCTTTCTTTAAATATGTTTCTCTGTACATTCCAATCACACATGGCAATACCTCGGTTTTGTGTACAAACTCGACCAGAAGATGATATTGGCCTATAACCGCTGATATTTAATGCCTCTACGATTTTGATTGGCCGATGTTCAGAAAGGCATTTACACTCCGTAGTTCTGAAAATACAAGAAACAGGTGTATCACATATTTCAGTATGGGTATGTTCTAGTGAAACAAATTATTTCTTGATAATACAGAGAGTCCATAAAGTCCCTTTACAACTTCAAAATTTTATTACAGAAGCAGTTGTTGAAATATTTTAACAAAATTTCTTTTATTGTAATCACTGTTTACTAAAGTTTTTATATATACTAAAATTTTGAGTTTCAGATACTCTGTTGATGGAAGGAACTGAAGCTCTATAAAATGGCAACTCTTCAAGAGAAGGCACAACGTGTGTCCTGGTTTATTGAGACAAAATAGGATGTTCAGACTCAACGAAACTTCAGAACGAAGTATGTAAGAGATCCACCATCGCGGCCTTCAATCCGTGCATGGCATAAAAAATTTATGGAGGCAAGGACAGTGTTGCATAAAGGGAGGAGCGGGCGACCAAGAACATCCGAAGAAAACATCAATCGCGTTTTAAACGTCTTCACTCGTTCACCTACGAAGTCCATCCGCACTGCTGCCAGACAGTTGCAACTACCACGTTCAACTGTGCATGAGGTCCTCCACAAGACATTACGGTTGTACGCTTACAAAGTTCCACTGTTGCAGACACTTGAGCCAACTGAAAAGCCCAAACGGACAGAGTTTGCACTCAACATGCTGGCACGCCTTTCGTAGGATGAAGCATTACTCAAACGAGTTTGTTTCAGTGACGAGGCAACTTTTCATGTTTCTGGAACATTAAACAGACAAAATATGAGAATCTGGGGATTGAACACCCCCATGTGTCTAGGGAGCTTCACCGGGATAGTCCAAAAGTGAGTGAGTGGTGCAACCGAATAATTGGTCCATTTTTCTTCAACGAGTCAACAATTACAGCAGATGTTTACTTCGACCTTCTGACCGAGTATGTACCATCACAATTGATTGACTTACAATTAACTTCATTTCCAGCAATATGGTGCACCACCACATTGGGGACTGCATGTTTCTCAGTTCCTCAGTTCCAGGCAGATGGATTGGGAGGGATGGGCCAATTCCTCGGCCATCGCGTTCGCCAGGTATCACTCCATTGGAATTTTTTTTATGGAGGTATTAAAAGATATCGTGTATCAAACACAGATATGGGACAGTGCTGACTTGAAGAAAAGGATTTGTAATGCCATTGCCACCATTGATGACGCTATGCTACAGCGAACATGGCAAGAAATCGAGTATCGTCTTCATGTGCTTCGTGCAACCAAAAGCGCGCATGTAAAGGTCTATTAAACACTGTCAAAAAAAAATAAAATAAAATAAAATAAAAACTTCTCTAAACACAGATTACAATAAAAGAAACGTTGTTAAAATATTTCAACAACTGCCGTTGTAATAAAATTTCTAAGTTGTAAAGGGACTTTATGGACTCCTTGTATATTCGATAGTTCGTGTGTTATTTCTGTTTTAACGTATGTAACCTGAATTTAACTTAAAAATGCGTCCCTCTGCCTCCTGTAATTGTAGGGTTACTACATAGTGTGTTGCTGGCCACATTAAACATCCTTCAGTAATCTCAGCTAGTCAGTCCTCCTTTCTCCAATTCAGAATGAGGAATTCATTCATGTCCGAACTGCAGAAACACATATAGGCCCGAATCGAGACACTACTGCAATCAACACAGCTCTGTATTTACACGTCTGTAGCTTTGTTAACTAAAGATTGGCCATGACGTTTCAAGATCTCCAAACAATTCACACTTATGTATTTTGCCATTAATTCTGTTCCATTCACGTCGTTCAACATGCAGTGAAATAAATTGTTTTCGTTAACGGCTAAGTAGTGAAATATTTATAATCTTTCCTTTTTCACAAGTTCTTTCTTGATTGTCCACCCTACCTTTCCTTTTTTGTTTGTTAATGTTATCAAACACTTGAACATGAACCATTGTTGTATTCTTAATATTCATCGATCAGATTGAAGCTGCGAGAACATGGATCTTTTTAAATAAAAAATTAGGATTCAAGGCCTACTGACAAATTCTACATTATTTTCTGTACGTTAGTCAGTCTCCAACAAAATTATGTACGAGTGGCGTTCAGTACCTGATACAACGCATTTTTTGTCTCGGCCAGTTTCGGTTGAAAAAATGCAGAATTTGTTGCTGGAAATCATTCATGGAATATTCCCGCTTCACCACTTATAGTTCCATTAGGTTCCAGTCGGTGGCGGCGCTATACGTCCCTCCAAAATGGCGTCTTTAACGGAGGTGCCTTCCAAGCAGAGAGCTGACATTCAGCTTCTTTTGGCGGTAAACCATAACATCGCAGACATTCACAGACGCTTGCAGAGTTTCTACTAGACCTCTCAGTGATCAAAAGCACGGTGAGTCGTTGGTTGAGGCGTCTGTCATCAGCCCAACAATGTCGCGGAAACCTGTCCGATCTCTCGTGTGCCGGCCGGCCGCACACACCAGGACGAATTTGAAGAAACTACTTCAGCATGTTCATCGACAAAAAATGCAAACTAACTTCTCCATCACAACAAAATGTCTCACAGAAGTCTCCGCAGCTGAGAGGCGCTCATAAAACTTCACTGGACTGTTCTACCACATCCACCCTACAGCCTGGATCTCATACCATCCGACTCCCACCTTTTTGACACATTGAAGGATGGAGTCCGCCGGAAGGAGTACGTCAACAGTGGGGAAGTTATTGACGCAGAAAGACGGTGGTTCAGACGTCAATCAGAAGAGCGGAACCACGCCGCCGTACAGGCTCTAAGCGGTTCCGGACTGTAGCGACTAGAACTGCTCGGCCACAGCGGCCGGCGGCATGCAGGCCCTTCCAGTAATGTGACCTAAGGCCGTCGCATTGAACGGAGGTTATGTAGAAATATATGGTTTTATAGCCTAAAGAAAAAATGGCTCTGAGCACTATGGGATATAACATCTGAGCTCATCAGTTCCCTAGAACTTAGAACTACTTAAACCTAGCTAACCTGAGGACATCAGACACATCCATGCTCGAGGCAGGATTCGAACCTGCGACCGTAGCAGTCCCGCGGTTCCGGACTGAAGCGCCTAGAACCGCTCGGTCACCACGGCAAGCGTAGCCTAAAGAGTGGGGAACAATGTGGTGTTTTGGAATCCTGAATAACACCGATCTGCTTTCAGAAATAAAATGTGTTGCATTACTTACTGAAAGCCCCTCGTAGATGTGCACCGTACCTATCACCGTCATTAGGATGTCGAACTTCAAATCAGCCGGCACGGTAGCTCAGCGTGTTCGATCAGAGGGTTAACTGCCCTCTGTAATAAAAAAACTGAGTTATTCGATCAACAACGGACTTAAACGGATGTCTTACGACGTCCGCCCCGAGCAGATGCAACGAACGAAACCGAACAAAATGAGATAAAAAAAAAAATCGAACACCAGCTCGCTGCCTCACATACGTAATTTACGAAACGAATGTGTTACCGTGTTCTGGCGTCTCGGAGTATACACAGGTATTCAGTAAGTGATGAACAAAACGAACGGTGAAGAACGTGCAGTGGGTATGAGAATGTTGAGTTTCCGTGTGCATTTCAGCGACATTTTTTTCGTTTTCTAAGTCGATTGACGTTACACCGAAGCAGTACTTCGACACTTCTCCTGTTCACCACCTTCATTCTGCCTGCCATTCGCTTCCAGTCGACGCAGTTAATCTGTTGATAACCCGAGAAAATTTTATCAGCTGCTTTTAGCGCGCTTGCTCCTTCCCTCGCGTGTACCTGCCGCTGGTACGCTTGCTGTAAAATTTTGCATTTGCTCGGCTGACGTAGCCGGTGGAATGCTGACAGCAGTAGTGTTTCCAGTAGGCACGGCTTTGGTTTGGAGGCCGCGAGGGGATTAAGCGAGGCAGCAGCCGTAAGCGAACACGGCCTCGCCTTTGCAGCTTTTAAAAGCATTGCCCTCGCTCGGCGGCGGACTGCCGCTAGTTTGCCGCTCCGTCCGCAACTCACACCGACAGACGCTCTGCAGCCGCGCAGAGTCGATGGCGGCGAAATGAAACTTGCCCAACTACTAAGCCTTCCACGTGGAAGGTTCCGCCCTGAATCCCGTACGGTACCTCTAAAACGCCCACTTACCCTCGTGATTTTCTAAAATCTACTTTGCTTAATCTTAGCATTCTGCAGCGCTTTTCGTAATCTTTGTTCACAATGCGACATGAAGATACGTTGTCTTATAATAAAACTTACAATGCAGTGGTTAGGCAGGGAGTGAGACTGGGTTGTAGCTATCCCCGGTGTTATTCAATCTGTATATTGAGCAAGCAGTAAAGGAAAAAAAAAGAAAAATTCGGAGTAGGAATTAAAATCCATGGACAAGAAATAAAAACTGTGAGGTTCCCCGATGACATTGTCATTCTGTCAAAGATAGCAAAGGACCTGGAAGAGCAGTTGAACGGAATGGACAGTGTCTTGAAAGGATGATATAAGATGAACATCAACAAAAGCAAAACGAGGATTATGGAATGTAGTCGAATTAAATCGGGTGATGCTGCGGGAATTAGATTAGGAAATGAGACACTTAAAGTAGTAAAGGAGTTTTGCTATTTGGGGAGCAAAATAACTGATGATGGTCGAAGTAGAGAAGGTATAAAATCTAAACTGGCAATGACAAGGAAAGCGTTTCTGAAGAAGAGAAATTTGTTAACATCGAGTACAGATTTAAGTGTCAGGAAGTCGTTTCTGAAAGTATTTGTATGGAGTGTAGCCATGTATGGAAGTTAAACATGGACGATAAATACTTTGGACAAGAAGAGAATAGAAGCTTTCGGAATGTGGTGCTACAGAAGAATGCTGAAGATTAGATGGGTAGATCACATAACTAATGAAGACCTATTGAATAGAATTGGAGAGAAGAGAAATTTGGGGCACAACTTGACTAGGAGAAGGGATCGGTTGGTAGGGCATGTTCTGAGGCATCAAGGGATCACCAATTTAGTACTGGAGGGCAGCGGGGAGGGTAAAAATCGTAGAGGGAGACCAAGAGATGAATACACTGAACAGATTTAGAAGGATGTAGGTTGCAGTAAGTACTGGGAGATGAAAAAGCTTGCACAGGATACAGTAGCATGGGGAGCTGCATCAAACCAGTCTCTGGTCTGAAGACCACAACAACAACAATGCACCTTTATAAGGCTTTGGGATATTTACATCCTCAAGCTGTTTACGTCAGATTTTAGTTTCTGTTACAAGCTTCAAAGCATATCATTTCATGTCATGTCAAGACATATTTTCCTTCCGATCGGTTAATCAACAGACAATGATTCCGCAAATGACTGAAACCACACATCGCTTCCGAAACAAACAAAATCAAAGATGAGAACGTTTATAACTTACTGCCACGAAAGACAGTGGTTTCTCCTGATACATTCAACATTGTAATTAGCACCCTGGGCAACGCAATTAAAGAATCATTTTTTCGAAACCCCGTAATAAACACTCAATAAGCCGTAGAAGCTTGAAATTTGGTTCAAAGGTGTCTGAAACCTTCATCTGTAATCGTGCAAATGCATGGCACCCTCCGACGCCACTCTTGTGCTCTGCTACACTTCAGAAATCAAGGTGGCGACACATACGAAGAAAAAAAGGCCAGAGCTCAAAAGTTATTGTGAGGTGTAATTTGGGGTAAGGATATCGTTTTGGCAACCAGTTTCACTACAATGATCCCGTGACCATTTACACACACACACACACACACACACACACACACACACACACACACACACACACACACATTCACAAAACAGTTGAATGCAGAAACTGAGAATGTTGGTAACACTTAGAAAAACAAATGAAACTCTATATTAAAAAGATAGCAGTTAAGGTACGTTTACACTGGGATACATGTATCGCGATATGTATGAGCGACATGTCAATTTGACACGTCGCGATACATCACCTCATACAAAAATTCACGGAACTTGTATGCGGACCCTCGAGCTCATACATGTCGCGTATACATTTTGTATATCGCTTTTTGGCCATATACGCGACATGTATGAGCGACATTTGAAGAACTCGCGCATGCGCAGTACTATCATTTCCTGTCGTCTTGTCGACTGCCGCTTATTTCGACGAGTAGCGCATGCGTAGTACCATGCTCTTTCGCGGCTGTTTTGTAGGTGCCGACTGTCGTTTCGACGTTAATGTATCTGCATAGAATATCAAAAAGTGCCATATGCAACATTATTCTTCGTGTTTGCGAGGCCATTGTGCAAGTTTTATCCCAAGAAGTGAAGGTAAAAGTTTTATATATATATCAGAGTATGTAATACATTATATAATTTTTTCATGCATCTGGCACGTATATCAATGTTTTGCTATTATTCCGGCGGCCTCGCGTGATAATGTTGACAACGGATGCCGACAATCGTGTGTGAGACGTTGGCATTAGCAATCGCGCGACAATGCAAATGTTTTGTCATGAAATCTTCGTTTTATGAGGAATCCCCAGTGGCTAAAAAACGGAGTGTTACTGCCAACTGATCCTCTGGTGGAATCGCTTCCCGAAAGTTTGTGTTGGTTTTGGACACAAGAGGAGCCACAAGCGATAACAAACCGCGGAAATCCTCCATACTCATCCTAACATAATTTCTAAAATATGCGCCATCCTCTAGCGTTAATTCGCGAGAAACTCTCTGTGCCACCACCTATGCTTCCTCCGCCTTTTCTTCCTATCATCTTCCAAAAGAGCAAGTGTATCAGCACATAAAAAATGTGAAATCTTCCAAATCGTCATCGGAAGCTATCGCACAGTGATACATATCAACCAGTGTAAACGCACGCTCATACATGTATAAGGTTGATACTTGTCAACTCATACAAGTCGCGATACATGTCGCAAAGTCGCATATACATGTATCTCATACATGTGCCGATACAAATCGCAGTGTAAACGCACCTTTACAGTGATGTGTAACGTAAACAGTGAACTGAAAGTGAAATGTAAGATGCCCACCTGGTTGGCAGATGAGAAAAATCAGTTTGCTTGGAGGCAATGAATTAGACGTTACCTGTAAGTACCTTTCCATTTCACAAAAAAAGTTAAGGAATTGTTTTCAAATTAATAACCTAGATGTGAAACCATAACTCATGTGAAAAAATGGACATATCATGCAATATTTCCGGACACTCACTGGAGATGCCTTGTAAAAAAGGCGAAACGCGTCTGGGTGCATAAATAAAAATAGAAATTTCGATGTGCAGCATGCAAAAAAGGCATTTTCTTTGAAACAACTGCAATTAATATATAGCTGCTGCGAACACGGCCACTACAAGAAACGTGGAAATAATATTAGTTGCATATATTATTTTCAACAAACAGTTACTATTACATTATAGAACAAAATAAACACAAATTATATCACCTGAAATTCATGTACAACTACGAAAAAAGAAAGAAAGCAAGGGAGAAAACAGAACAAAAGTTCTTATACAGGTCACAGTTAGCGTCTTCACAAAGTATATTTTCAATCTTGAAATCAAGCTTTATATGCTGTATCACAGCTGAGGATCTGACTGTTGTGGCATGAAAATAAATGGGTTATTTGCTGGGTTGGAGACTGGGAGAATTTCACGTCAGTGAAAGTAAGTTATGTAATTATCTAGGAAAATTGGCTGGCGTAAGATACCCATTTCTTCTCTTGACTTCAGTGGAGTTTGTTGGTATACGTTTCCACAAAATGGAATTTTACAAACATCAAATTTATGTCTTACAAACTAAATTAATTGTAGTTGTAACTATTGTGTTGCATCTGTGTACGCTGGTTGAGAGAGCTGGGAGGACAGCAGGGCCTCCTAGCAGCAATAACGTGGACTTTATTGGATGCTGAGCGTCGACATTATCAGTCAGGGAACATCCAGCTTCTAACAGTGAAGACAGAGGATTACAGTGATTGAAATGAGTTAAAAGACGCTCCTTGGTCCATATAACAGTATATGAGATTTTATCGTACTGATATGCATCAGTCCAGCGAATGATTACCAACCACCTTCTTTCTCCTTTTCATCCCCGCCCCCCTTGGGCTTCCACCTCCTTCCTTCTCCCCTCCACCGCCCCCTCCTCCCCCTCCTGGTTTCCCCTTACCTTCTCTCCCCTCTTCCTTTTCTTCCCCCCTCCTTTTTATTCCCCCCTCCCGTTTCTTCCCACCCTCCTACCCCTCCCCTCGGTGGTAGGTCCCCTTCGCTGCAGTTATTTTTAACATTTTCGTTGTGGTGTCAGTGTTTCTCCAGTGCTGTATGCGATGCTACGTTCCACCAGCACCAACAGTGTCGCCAGCATCATTCGTTTTTGTTCCCACTGTGGTGTTTCTTTGTTTTCGTGTCGACTCACAGTGCTCATTCTCTGCAGGTGTGTGGGGCTACCGTCTATGTTGTTTTTAAATCTACCATTTATACTCATCTATTTTTGTTCTTATGTATTCACCAGTTTATACCATTCTATATTATGTGTTTTTTTCTTATTTGACTATGTATTTCTGTAGCTCTCTCGAATGAAGAGTGGCGTATTGTGCCGCTGCCAGCCCACCCCACTTTGGGGAGTGAAATAACAATAATGAAAAAAAGAATCAGCAGTGTCAGTGATTGGCAGGATTAAACTGTCTACTTTTATAATGGCCCCTTCTCTTTCTTTGTGGCTGTTTTACATGTATTACTCTCTGGGGCTTAGCTGGATATGTGATGAGCCAGGCTAGATGCAGTGGCCAAGGCTACTGACTTGACATTTGGGCCTACCCCCCTGGGAACTGTGGCTCACATTTCAGAGGAAAGCGTAAGTGTGTGAGATGAGCTGATTGCTCAGGGCAGGTAGTGGATGGCTTCCTGGACATTGTTAGTACTGACATCTGCAAGTTGTGTCTCTTCATGATATTACATCTCTGGCTGGGTTCGCAGCAATCGTATAACATAGTGTGGGGAGCACCTGCACTCACACAATTTGTCAGTATATACAAGCAATGCCTTCCAGCTAAAACGAATTTCAAAGGAATGTTGTTTTGTCCCGACGATTCAGCTTCTGCGTCTCCAGACATGTCTCCATCCTGGAACTGTCTTCTGTGATGAGTCCTGCTTCTAACAGAGTCCTTATGACCAGCGAAGACGTATCTGGAGATGCTCTGGACAGTGGTACCATAATAACCTGACTGTCTCCTGCCATACGACCCGACAAGGAATCATGGTCTGAGGGGCCATTATCATTTCATAGCAGGACCCCTTTCGTTGTTATCCGCAGCGCCCTTACAGCACAGTGGTACGTCGGAGATATTCTACGATCGTTTTTATTGCCCTTCATGATGAGCCATCCTGGGCTTACATTTCAGGAAGATATTGTCCACCAGCAAATGGCTAGAGTTCCTACTGCCTGTCCTCATGCTTGACACATAATACTTTGGTCGGCTAGATCACCGGATCTCTCCCCAACTGAAAACATTTGGAGTATTATGGGCAGGGCCCTTCAGTCAGTTAGGGATTTTGACAATCTAACCCGCCAACTGAACAGCACTTGGCACGAAATCCCTCAGGAGGACATCTATCAATCAATGCCAAGCTGAATAACTCTTTGCATAAGGGCCAGAGGTGGAGCAACGCATATTGACTTGCGCAATTTGTGAAGGTCTTTCTCTGCGTCTCATTCGGATAGTTTCTTCGTGGTGTGTGTGTATTTTTTTTTAACGGTCCCACAGGCCATATCAGATACCACTATATTAGAATCGTACAGGACCGAAACAACTGTTAGATCTTGCGACATATTTGACATTTGTCGGCTCTGCTATTTTGCATAGTCGAAAATAAGAAAAGAAAATCAAGGTATCTCATACCGGATGTGAACGTCGGTCCGAGTAGAAAGCGAGTGACTTACTTTTGTCGCAGAACATACATTGAATCGCCAAAGAAACTGGCATAGGTATGGTTCAAATGGCTCTGAGCACTATGGGACTCAACTGCTGTGGTCATCAGTCCCCTAGAACTTAGAACTACTTAAACCTAACTAACCTAAGGACATCACACACACCCATGCCCGAGGCAGGATTCGAACCTGCGACCGTAGCAGCAGTGTGGCTCCGGACTGGAGCGCCTAGAACCACACGGCCAGCGCGGCCGGCGGCAGAATACGGCGCTGCTGTCTGCAACGCCTTTATAGACAACAGGTATCTGGCGCTGTTGCTGCTGCTACATTTGGAGGATTTAAGTGAGTTTGAAAATGGTGTTGTAGTCGGCGCACGAGCGATGAGACACAGCATCTCCGAGGTAGCGATGAAGCGGGGATTTTCACGTACGATCATTTCACGAGTGTACCGTGAATATCAGGAATCCGGCAAAACATCAAATCTACAATATCACTGAGGCCGGAAAAAGATCCTGCACGATCGGAACCAACGACGACTGAAGAGAATCTTTCAACGAGTCAGCAGTGCAACCTTCCGCAAATTGCTGCAGAATTCAATGCTAGGCCATCAAAACGTGGCAGAGTGCATACCATTCAACGAAACATCATCGATATGGGCTTTCAAAGCCGTGTACCCTTGATGAATGCACGACACAAAGCTGTAGGTGCCGCATGGGCCCATCAACATCGACATTGGACTGTTGATGACTGGAATCATGTTACATGGTCGGACGAGCCTCGTTTCAAATTATATCAAATTGATGGACGTGTAAATGTATGGAGACAACTTCATGAATCCATGGATCCTGCATGTCAGCAGGAAACAGTTCAAGCTGATGGAGGCTCTGTAATGGTGTGAGGTGTGCACAGTTTGCTTGATATGGGAGTCCTTATGCGTCTAGATACGACTCTGACAGGTGACACGTACGTAAGCATCCTGTCCTATCAAATGCGTCCAGTCATATCCATTGTGCATTCCGACAGACTTTAGCAATTCCGGCAGGACAATGCAATACCCCACACGTCCAAAATTGATACAGAGGGGCTCCAGGAACACTCTTTTGAATTTAAACACTTTTGGTGGCCACCAAACTCCCCAGACATGAACATTATTAAGTATATCTGGGATGTCTTGCAACATGCTATTCAGAAGAGATCTCCACCCCCTCGTACTCTTACGGATTTAAGGAGAGCGCTGCAGGATTTATGGCGTCAATTCCCTCCAGCGCTATTTCAGACATTAGTCGAGTCCATGATACGTCATGTTGCGGCACTTCTGCGTGCTCGGCGGGGCCGTACACAGTATTAGGCAGATGTACCAATTTCTTTGTCTCTTCAGTGTGATATCGCCCCCTAGTTATAGATTTAGAGAAAAAATGGTAAAATTACTAGTCTATCTGGATGGCTAATGGGTATTTGATTCGCTGCTCTCATGGATGCTAATCCTGTGTGTTAAGCAGTAGGCCACTACGGTAGGCGCATTAGGGTAGTGTATGTACTGTTCAGCCATGATTCACAGTATTGCGTGAAAAGTGGTTCTTGCCGCCTATTTATGTGACACGTCTCTGGGAGAGGTTATAACTCTTCACATAACAAGGCAAGGTATTTGTGATGGTGCCAACAACGTTGAGGCTAAATAAAACTACAAAGCATTTATTCTACTACATTTGTGTCACGCTTTCTAGTAAGATAGTGCCATTTACACTCAGATACTGGTAAACAATGTCAACACGAATACCTGTGCTTGCCAGAGTTGTCGCTCGAAAGCCCACAAGAAATTAAATAGAGAATAAGAAAACGCGACTATGTAAATCAGCAAAGAAGACAGAAAATTATTCACAAAGAACGCCACCAGCGAAAAGCAAAGTTTGAGTTCCGTACCCAACACAGCGTCGTGCAGAATGACGAACATTAGATACTTGGCTTTCCTCTTATTTTCCCCTCCCAGTGATACGTCACATTCAACAGTGATAGTTCAGCGTAAGTTCTTAGTAGCCTGAAAAACGTTGCCAGAATTTCATAGCTTTCGACTACCTGGCAAACGTGCTGTCTTTTCACCTTCCTTAACTAAATACTTATCTATCTCTCCAGCCGTTCTGGAATTTTGTGTGTATGAAATCGTAAATGTGCTAACTAATGTTGAAGAACAAATGTTAGATTCGAGGTAAATATTTCTGTTTTTGAGTCATCAGTTTTCTGACTTGTTTGATGCGGTCTGCCACGAATTCGTCTACTGCGCCAACCTCTTCATCTCAGAGTATCACTTGCAACCTACGTCCTCAATTATTTGCTGGGTGTATTCCAGTCTCTGTCTTCCTCTACAGTGTTTACCTTTTACAACTCTCTCTAGTACCATGGAAGTCATTCTCTGATGTCACAGCAGACGTCCTATCATCCTGTCCCTTCTCCTTGTCAGTGTTTTCCACATATTCCTTTCCTCTCCTATTCTGCGCAGAGCCTCCTCATTCTTCACCTTATCAGTCCACCTAATTTTCAACATTCGTCTACAGCACCACATCTCAAATGGTTCGATTCTCTCCTGTTCCGGTTTTCCCACAGTCCATGTTTCCCTACCATGCAATGCTGTGCTCCATGCGTACATTCTCAGAAATTTCTTCCTCAAATTAAGGCCTGTGTTTCTTACTAGTAGACTTCTCTTCACCAGGAATGCCCTTTTTGGCAGTGTTGGTCTGTTTTTTATGTCCTCCTTGTCCCGTCCGTCTTTTGTAGTTTTGCTGCCTAGGTGGTAGAATTCCTTAACTTCATCTACTTCGTGACCATCAGTCCTAATTATAAGATTCTCTCTGTTTTCAGCCCTGCTACTTTCATTCATTTCGACTTCCTTCGATTTACCCTCAATCCATATTCTGCTATATTTCTGTTCTTAGGTCCATATACGAAGATGACGCCCTTAAAACTAAAATCCTAACAGTTCAGATAATTTAAGTATGAGCTATGCAGTCGAGTAGTTCTCAGAATCAGACTATCGTAAATGTTATGGCAACTGCATGTAAATTTAACTTCACGTCGATGAATTTTCTCATTAGCTTCAATGGTGAAAATCCGATGAAATAATATTTATCGAATATTGACTAAATCAGTGGAAAAAATGTTTCACTTGCCACGCAGATTCTAATCAGGGCACACAATAATAGCGAAAATATTCAGAGTGGAACTGCTAACTGACGGAAGGTGTAGGTTCCCACCACCATATAACTGGTAGACGTTTGAAGTCCTCCTTCATCTCGAAATAACTTACGAGTCTTCTATAACTAAACTGACGAAAAAGGTTTGTTGCAGAAATTGTAAGATGCTACTGAAACGTTCCTCGGGGGAACGTGTCCTGTACTTCTAATAAAATAGCTTTGTGATTGATAGACTGCAGTGGGGGGAAGCAGTGTTTCCGACGTGATCAGCCTCAATTGACTAGGATGTGCTTCTGCCTAGAAAACAGGCAATACAGCGAACATATACCGCTGGAGAAAGAACTATGGATGGCCGGTGGTTTGCACTTACCATTCGATTCGTTGAACAGTAGATCACAAAGTCATTTTAATCAACTTATGGCGACACGGGTCCCGCCTACGTAAAACACCAGATTGCTTGCTTACGCGCGGCGTCCGGCAACATGAAAGCCAATCTCAAAACTTTTAGGTATGACATAAGATGTATTTGGTACTCAACTAGGCATCGTGCTTGAGACTACATAAGCAACATCTCGTTCACGGTGCTCGATGCGGGTAAAAATTATCTGGAAAAACCATAAACCTACTCATCTACAATATATGCTCATGTCCATTATAATTATCCGGGCTGTTATGCCGTGGTCGGTTGATGAATTCTGTGGTGATTCCCAACGTTTCGTCTCCGACTGCGGGAGACACCTTCAAGGGGGTCCGTTGCTCGATGGAAGGTCCAACACACCCACTGGCTCGCTACTGACTGAAATCCGAAATGTGCTAAATAATGTTGAAAAATAAATGTTAAATTCGAGGTAAATTTTTCTGTTCTTGAGTCATCAGTCTTCTGTCTGGTCAGTAGCGAGCCAGTGGGTGTGTTGGACCTTCCATCGAGCTAGGGACCCCCTTGAAGATGTCTCCCGCAGTCGGAGACGAAACGTTGGGAATCACCACAGAATTCATCAACCGACCACGGCATAACAGCCCGGATAATTATAATGGACATGATATTTCCGGCCGTGAAAGTCTACATTTTAGTAATATATGCTCAACAGATAATCACTTTCCCTGAGAAGACGTTGAAAGTGTATACACCTAGCCATGAATCTGTGTCTATAGGGTTAACCTGAAATGCAGCAAAAAAATTTCGGAGGTCATTCAGGGATACTTTGTGCGCATTTAGGTACAACGGACACTTTGTCTCTGGTGGCGTGTTACAGGCTACTTTCACTTTTACCTTGATTTATCTTTGATCTGTAATGGACTAGAAATGTCTACATAATAGTGCAAATGTCGACGGTATGAGCTTTGTACCCTGTTTGGAGACAAACTTGTTGCATTTACTCACGTTATTTGGTGCTGAGAGCAGTAATGCCCACTTGACCTTTCGCCCTCGAGCTTGTATTCGGTACTGCTCCGTTCTGTTTCGGGCGTGTTTTTCCGGCAATGTTAGCTACTGGTTAACAGTGATAAAACACGTGTACAGGTATATTTACTGATGAAGTGTTGTCCGAGCTACACCTCGTGTATTGGTTCACTGAGTCCAAATTGAAGAGCTGTCCAGTGACGCAATTCTCACATGTTGCCGAATCAACAACCATGTCACAGTACTTTAACATCATTCTCGGGGTTGTTGCATTACCCTGTTGTTCTTTGGATTGCGCCTTTTGGTGACTGCGTATTACAGAATTTTTAGTGTTGTGAAGATAGTTTCACAAGAACAAAAGGTAACTGTAGGAACAAACCAAATACGGGTAAATCGTAATTACATTATTATTATGTAACGAGCCATCAGGTCTCTTACACGAAAATACTCTGAAAATGTCCCTGAACAACCCCCAAAATTTGTCGGTGAAGTTTAGTTTCAACCTGTATAATTATTTTAGTACCCATCTTTTCATGCTGTCGTTCTCTGTGCAAGTCCTTAAAAATTCTCTGCATAACAAATATTTTGTTCACAAGATGAAGTTGACAGGTACATTATATTCTCTAGTTTTTATCGAAAATTGTTTAGTGTCTCATGCGTACCCAGTAGTTAATCTACAGCTTTTATTCGAAAACAGCTTACATAATTATCAAAACTACAGTACAGTAACGATTAAAGGAAGAAAAGTAGCTCAGTTTCGTTTTCCGGACGAAGTTGCTACTGACTAACGATGGGTTTTAACGTGTTTTGCTATTAACCTCGGAACTGTTGAGAAAGATGTCAAAATTACTACTTCTGGCAAAACTGTTCCACCAAATTTTGTGAAACCGTACGGCATTCGAGAATTGATTAGCAGTGTTAGTGATGCCGAATTTTCAGTCTGCAAACGCCAGAATCGCTAATCTGTATGTGGCAGTGTTTACGAAGTAGGATATAGGCCTAGTTACAAATTCACAGTACACTCAAACATCATATTACTCTGAATTATAATGAAGGCAGCAAATACGTTACTGAATCGATAGACTGTAATCCAGCAAATCGTAAATCCGCCACGGCGTGCCTTTTGCTCTTTCTAACCGCTGGTACTCGGCCGCCAGAATTTGTGGCTGCGTTCCGAAAACGACGCAGCCGGCTGTCAGACATGTCTGCGCCGCTGTAATAACGCCGCGCTGCTCAAATACTAGTAATGAAACAGCGCATATGAACTGTAATTAATGAGTATTTGTGTACTCTGGCGCAGATACAATCGATGTTGTGTTGTTTACGCCGAACGCTGCGCAAAACCGACGCGAACTCCGCGAGCATTCATTAAACTCAGTCACGCCGTGCGGGAAACTGCAATTGTAATAACAAGAGTTTCTCGCTGAGGGGAGCACGAGCCATGCTAGTGCTATCCGCTGCCCACAGATGGCTCTGCCCTTACTAGTAGCGGTCATCTACCACGCGACATTCAAATTCCCACGACTCTGTGCATAATCGCTGAATTTTCTTATGTGAATCTTCGGTACATAATGTAGATCTCTCTTAGCAGGTTCCGAAATTTCTGTGCCGCACTAAACATCTCAGAATGTTTCGTTGACAGACAATGAATGCTCTGTATTCTATTACTAGCCTACAGATTCATCTGTGTTGCGCTTCTCATACGAGTAAGGGTGTGTGTGTGTTCTCACACAAAACCCTTTACCTCCGTAGTTTTGTAGCCTTCTATAACTTGTCACGTGATGTCTTCTGGTAACAGTCAGTGTTGCAATAATACACGTGGCGCTTCATTAGTGATAAAAATTTAGTCTAACTCTTTTGCGAAATAAATCTGAAGTATTTCTTTTGCAAATAAAACCGCGTTTTCTTGCTGCAACTGTATTTCTCACAGGCGCGTTTCGCATTTATTTTATTTTATTTTATTTTATTATTTTTTTTAGTCTAAGGCATCTTTAGTGGGATCTAGAGCAATACAGTTTTGTTTTGATAGAACGATACAGCTTTGTTTTGATATGTGTTAGTTTTAGATTATCAAACAGTTCACGTAATGTTTTTTAATTTAACTAAGAATTACTTACAGTTTGTTGGCACCTGCGATTCCTCTAATCTGACCTGGAGGCCGCACTGCCACTTCATTTCCGAAACATGCGCACGTTTTTAGTTGTAGTGCGACCTCCAGACTGGATGAAAGGGAACGCAGATGCCAACAAACTGTAAGTAATTACTTATTTAAATAAATAAAACGTTACGTGAACTGTTTGACAACCTAACAACAACACATATCAAAACAAAACTGCAGCGTTCTATCAAAACAAAACTGCATCGACTAGATCCCACTGAAGATGCCTTAGAGAGAGAAAAAAACCGAAACATGTCTGGGAGGAATACATTACGGTTTCAGCAAGAAAAGGAGGTGCTATTTACCAAACAAATGCCGGCCGAGGTGGCCGAGCGGTTCTAGGCACAACAGTCTGGAACCGCGCGACCGCTACGGTCGCAGGTTCGAATCCTGCCTCGGGCATGGATGTGTGTGATGTCCTTAGGTTAGTTAGGTTTAAGTAGTTCTAAGTTCTAGGGGACTGATGACCTTAGAAGTTAAGTCCCATAGTGCTCAGAGGCATTTGAACCATTTTTTGAACCAAACAAATATTTTTGTGCTTGTTGGGGAGGATGACAATGCAAACAAACTTGTTAATGCTGAAATAATTTGAATAAAACTTTACGTCGTCTATCATTCAGAATTACAGTTTACAGCAGCGCGTATATGGTAGTCCTCTGAGTCAAATTAGAATCTACAGAACAGAACCGTGAGGAAAGGAAAATCTATCGATCGGGAGTAGCTAGAAAAAAGGGTAGATTTTAGATACTCTCGTATGGTGTCCAGAAGTAAGTGGCGACCTGAACACATATGCAAATGGCAAGGTACCACTGATGTTAGAATTATTTAGTGGTGAGCATCATTTGTCATGTCTTAAACGAGTAGATTTTCCTGGTACCTAACGTGACACAACCGGAAAGTGTTCTACTTAGTAATAATTTAATCCCCAATCCCACTTCAGGTGGTTCTCCGAAACAAAGTAAATGTATTGTTTTCAGTGAATACAGTAGAGAGTTGTAGTTCTATTGTTATGTCTTGTATTTTACTATGAAATTGTTCAAATTGCTCTGAGCACTATGGGACTTATCATCTGAGGTCATCAGTCCCCTAGACTTAGAACTACTTAAACCTAACTAACCTAAGGACATCACACACATCCATGCACGAGGCAGGATTCGAACCTGGGACCGTAGCGGTCGCGAGGTTCATTTTACTATCCCTTTACTCTTAAACTAGAGTTTATAATCACAGCATATACTACAAAATCAGCTCTTAATAGAAACAGTTAAACGCCTATGTTACAGGGTGGAGTGTTTTCTGCAACTGAGAAATACATTTATGTTTGCTACAAGATTACAGGTTATTTTCTGGGACATACTGACAGCCCATGATTTTCTCTTGGCAGTCTTCAAAACGCTCAAGAGTAGTGCATTAAATAAAAATAAATAAATGTCATTTCACTCCCTTGTGCTTGTCCCTAGCGAGCACCTTTCACGATTCTATCACGCAACTTGAGTCCGTGTTCTTTTATATTTGTGTGTTTATTCTGTGTGTGCCTTGTTTGTAGAGTTGCCAACTTCTACGATGGGTTTTTCTTTCATCTGTTATATGTTTTGTGGTGGCTGTATGCACTCCAGTTTTCCTTTTGTTTGTTATGTTGTTGTTTGTCCGAATGTGTGTGTGTGTGTGTGTGTGTGTGTTGTTTTTATAGTAATTTGTGTTTTATTTTCATGTCATGTAAGGATGGAAGCTATAATTTCATATGGATTTGCACTTTTTTCGGTTTGTTCGTGTAGTGCTACTCAGTGGAAATCTGGCTGGGACCGCATTGGACAATAGTCAATGTTGTTCTCAGTGCGTCGCATATGTTTTAATAATACTCCTTACCATGTCAACAGCGGAAAAAGATCCTACTTTTCATTTTACAACAATTCCAAATTCTTTTACATGCAACTAATGATTTGAAAATGGGTTTCCGACAAAGCTCAGTAAAATTTCGATAGCACAGTTAGGACCATTCCATTGTAACAGGAAGCACGAGTGCCTGCCTATGATCACAGTGTCGAACAACGATTACCCACTCTCTATGTAACTCAGTTCTGTGTTATCTCTTTACCTGCTGAAAACAAGAAATTTCTTGGCTGAGACCTTATATCCGGAGAAATTCTAAATGTCATTCTTCCACACTTTGTGAAACACTAAGCAAAGCCAAAATATATTACTATAGGAATTTCGCAGGGTAGAATCTTGATTTTTATAAAAATGGTAAAAATGGCTCTGAGCACTATGGAACTTAACATCTATGGTCATCAGTCCCCTAGAACTTAGAACTACGTAAACCTAACTAACCTAAGAACATCACACAACACCCAGTCGCCCGCATCTCGTGGTCGTGCGGTAGCGTTCTCGCTTCCCACGCCCGGGTTCCCGGGTTCGATTCCCGGCGGGGTCAGGGATTTTCTCTGCCTCGTGATGGCTGGGTGTTGTGTGATGTCCTTAGGTTAGTTAGGTTTAAGTAGTTCTAAGTTCTAGGGGACTGATGACCATAGATGTTAAGTCCCATAGTGCTCAGAGCCATTTTTGAAGAACACCCAGTCATCACGAGGCAGAGAAAATCCCTAACGCCGCCGGGAATTTGATGTTTACAAATAACTCTACAGACAGTGATACATCCGGCGGGAAAACTCTTGTTGCTGGCGAAAGGAATATTGTAACTATTGACAAAGAATCAGATCTTCTGTCAGCGGTACCAAATGCGACACTCAAAGATTTTTACAGTTGGTCAACACTCAATAAACTTAACATCCTGTCAATGTCATAGCTTAGCCATAGAAGGATTCTATTAGTCGCTGTAAACTGACATTGAACGTAAGTACCACAAACAGATTAAATTTCGATTTAAAGAGAGGAAATAAGAGTCAACATTAAAGACAGATGGTAATTCTGTAAAATGTGTAATAAACACACAATTTTTTGAGATGACTGTTGACTTTCAGTTGATGTACAATGACGACAAAGACAGATTGGTGAAGGAGAGATCAGCGATTCAGGATACCTCAAGACGGAACTGCAGAAATTGCGATCGACTTTTAGAGTCGATGACTACGAAAACAGGGCGTCGCAAATTATTTTGGCGTCACAAAATAAAAGCAAAAGAAACAAAAGCACACCGCCTTTTTGCCGTTATTGGATGCCATCAGTAAACGTGTGGGACAATTTCTTCACATAGTATGCATCAAATCGATCTACAAAAAGCAGCTACAATATTGTAAATCTGCTCGTCTCCACGAAGTGCCCTGTCAACAAACTGCGCGTTGCTCAAAGGTGTGAAATCATCTGCAAGTACGGCTTTCTAGGGTAGAGTGTTATGCACAAAGTATAGTGTAGTTGTTGTTTTTAGACACGAGGTTGTATTTTGCGGAGCATTTGTAAACGTTTCGCATTCTACAGATTTACGTGTCGTATAATGCATCAAAGCTATTTACAAAATATGTTTAATTCTTCAAGTACAGATCTTATATTGAGTAAAACGCTATATTCTTGTAGAATGAGTTACATAACATGAGGACACTTAAGCTGTACTCCACGGGTCGTTTATCATCCTGTGTCTTAAAACAGAAGAAGTTCATCTACTATGGAGCATGTGATGCTTAGAGATAAATTGGGATTTTTGTCTCATCTGTTTTGTCTTATCTATTTTAACGGAGTAGACAATGTCTTGAAACTAGGATATAAGATGGACATCAACAAAAGCAAAACGAGGATAATGGAATGTAATCGAATTAAACCAGGTAATGCTGAGGGAATTAGATTAGGGAACGAGACACTTCAAGTAGTAGATGAGTTTTGCTACTTGGGCAGCAAAATATCTGATGATTGTCGAATTAGAGAGGGTATAAAATGGGGACCCGCAATCACAAGAAAATCGTTTCTGAAGGAGAGAATTTTGTTAACATCGAATATAGATTTAAGTGTCAGTAACTATTTGTGAAAGTACTTACATGGAATGTAGTCATGTATGGAAGTGAAACATGAACGACAAACAGTTTAAACAAGAAGAGAATAGAAACTTTTGAAATGTAGTGCTACAGAAGAATGTTGAATATTAAATAGGTATATCACATAGCCAATGAGGAGATACTGAACAGAACTAGGGAGGAGGGAAATTTGTGGCACAGCCTCACTGGAAGAAGGGATATTTTGACAGGGCAAATTCTGAGACATAAAGGGGTTACCAATTTACTACTGGAAGGAAGTGCGAGGGGTAAAAATCGTAGAGGGAGACCGAGAGATGAATACAGTAGGTAGATTCAGAAGGATGTATGCTGCAATAGTTATTTAGGGATGAGGAAGCTTTCACAGAATAGAGCAGCATGGAGAGCTGAAACAAACCAGACTTCGGACTTAAGACCATAAGAACAGCAACAATTTTACCTGTGTTGAAAATGGTAATTTCTGTTAGTTTCCAATAGATTTTGTTTCAAAACTTGCATCTGGATATTGAAAACAGTTTTTACTAATTTTATTTCACTTACTGGTTGTTGGTGGGTAGTAGAGTAACAACGTAACAGATAGACTATGGAATAATATACTGATAAGATTTAATGGACTGCAACGCTCTTAAATTTTAATCGAATAGGTACGTGACCCTGTTGTACCTTGGAACGCTTTGTAACATTTGAAAAAACCGTAATTTCAGAGAGATACTGCAGTACATAAAAAGTGAATGCTATAATTTCAAAATGGAATCAGAAAATATATTATACTTCTATTAGAATGCTGGCTAGAGGCGAAAGTCAGCATAGTTTACCAAAGTAAAATAGCTTCAGAAATAGTACTAAATGCTTTCTGTGAGAATTACTTTGAACAATTAGTTCATGAGCCCACACGAATTGTAAATGGTTGTGAAAACACACTTGACCTCTTAGCCACAAATAATCCTGATCTAATAGAGAGCGTCATGATGGATACAGGGATTAGTGAGCACAAGCTCATTGTAGTGAGGCTCAAAACCATATCAACCAAAACCACTAAAAATAAACGTAAAATATATCTATTCAAAACAGCAGATAAAAATTCGCTTGATGCCTTCCTAAGAGAGAGTCTCCATTCCTTCCAAGCTAATTACGTAAGTGCAGACCAGATATAGCTCAAATTAAAAGTACAATATCGACAGCAGTAGGTAGATTCATACTGCATAAGTTAACAAGAGACGAGACTGATCCACCATGGTACACAAAACACGTCAGAAACAACTAAAAACGCTTGCCAAATTCAGAAGAACGCAAAATCCCAAAGACTGGCTAAGTTTCAAGGAAGTTCGTAATTTAGTGCGGACGTCAAAGCGAGATGCCTTGAATAGTTTCCACAATGAAATATTGTCTCAAAATATGGTAAAAAAACCCAAAGAGATTTTGGTCGTATGTAAGGTACTCCAGTGGCAAGAAATAGTCAATACCGTCTCGGGGCGATAGCGATGGAAATGTTACCGATGATGGTGCCACTAAAGCGGAGTTACTAAATACAATTTTCCGTAATTCCTTCGCGAAAGAAGGTGAAGTAAATATTCCAGAATTGGAAATCAGAATAGCTGTTAGCATGAGTGACATAAAAGTAGATATCTTAGGTGTTGCGCAACAATTCAAATCACTTAAGAAAGGCAAGTCTTCCGGTCCAGATGGTATACCAATCAGGTTCCTTTCAGAGTATGCAGACACAATAGCACCTTTCTTAGCAATCATATACAACGGCTCACATGAAGAAAGGTCTGTTCCTAAATACTGGAAAGTAGCACAGGTCACACCAATATTCAAGATAGGAAACAGGAGTAACCCATTGAATTACAGACCCATATCACTGACCTCAGTATGCGGTAGGATTTTGGAGCAAATACTGTACTCGAACGTTATGAATCATCTTGAAGAAAATGACTTGTTGATACGTAACCAACACGGAGTCAGAAAATATCATTCTTGTGCATCACAGTTAGCTCTTTATTCCCATGAAGTAATGAGTGCTGTAGACAAGGGTTCTTAGATCGATTCCATATTCCTAGATTTCCAGAAGGCTTTTGATACCGTTCGTCACAAGCGACTATTATTCAAATGGGGTGCATACGGCGCATCGTCTCAGTTGTGTGACTGGACTCGTGATTTCCTCTCAGACAGGTCACAGTTCGTAGTGATAGACGGCAAATCATCGAGTAGAACAGAAGTGATATCTCGCGTTCGCAAGGTAGTGTCACAGGCTCTCTGTTGATCCTGATTTACATAAATGATCTATGTGATAATCTGAACAGCCCCCTTAGATTGTCAGCAGATGCGCTGTAATTTACCGTCTAGTAAAATTATCTAACGATCAATTCCAATTACAAAATGGTCTAGAGAGAACTTCTGTATGGTGCTAAAAGTGGCAATTAGCACTAAACAAAGAAAAGTGCGAGATCATTCACATAGGTACTAAAAGAAATCCGATAAATTTAGAGTATACGATAAATCGCAAAAATCTAAGGTCTGTCAGTTCGACTAAATACCTAGGAATTACAATTACGAACAAGTTAAATTGGAAAGACCACGAAGATAATATTGTGGGGAAGGCGAAACAAAGACTGCGCTTTGTTGGCAGAACACTTAGAAGATGCGACAAACCCACTAAAGAGGCAGCCTACATTACAGTTGTCTGTCCTCTGCTGGAATACTGCTGCGCAATATGGGATCCTTACCAGGTAGGATTGACAGAGGACATCGAAAAAGTGCAAAGAAGGGCAGCTCGTTTCGTGTTATCGCGAAATAGGGGTGAGAGTGTCACTGATATGATATGCGAGTTGGGGTGGCAGTCACTGAAACAAAGGGGTTTTTCTTTGCGGTGTGATCTATTAACGAAATTTCAGTCACCAACTTTCTCTTCCGAAAGCGTAAATATTTTGATGAACTCACCTACGTAGGGAGAAATGATCATCATAATAAAATAAGAGAAATCAGAGCTCGAACGGAAAGATTTAGGTTTTCCTTTTTCCCACACGCTATTCAAGAGTGGAATGGTAGAGAAGTAGTTTGAAAATGATTCGATGAACCCTCTGCCAGGCACTTAAGTGTGAATTACAGAGTAACCATGTAATGTAGATGTAGATGTAGATGTACAGTGACGAGACGGGGCTTGCTGTTGGCACATACCTCGTAGAACACGACATAAAACGTGCAAGGTATACAGGATCCCACCGGTTTGGCTGCAGGCTACTGCCGACCCAAGGCCCGACAAAGATCGTGGGACTGTGTCATCAGGTATGGCTGTAAACAAGGCGCCCGGGCACATGAGTTTAGTTCAGTTTTACATAACCAGTTGACAGTTAACAGAGTACAACGAGTATTTATAAACAGGTGTTAAAGCTATTAAAATATAAAAATTAAAAGTCTAGTAGTCCGCTGTATCTGTATTTATTCAAGTAGGTTAGAGACCCATGCAACCGGTTTCGCAACTTTTAAGTTACATCTTGTGATTTATGTAAATGCTGTGTCACATGGAATAGGCAGTTGCTAGAGAACGCCGCAGAGTAATAGCTGGCGTGTCTAGGCAGAGCTCTCAGCCGTAGTCAATTGATAAAAAACCACCATCGATGATGAATGTCCAGTCTGTGTTTAAAATCACGAACTGCCATCACTTGTACCGATTAAAAGATGCTCCTGTCAGCGTGTGTCAAGCAACATACAATGCCCCTTGTTAAAGTTATGCAGGAAAGTACTGGTTCCGAAATCCGATACGCTTATGTGTGATTGTCACCAACGTAATAATGATCGTAGCAGCTGACAACAAAAGCTACGAGGTGTCCTGCTTTCTGTCGGAGCATGTGCAGTGGCTGCCATCCGGGTCCTGAGTGACATGGAACCTAACTACATAAGCATACTATCTTATGTGTACCATCTGAACAAAGGTACCCGGACACCATTATGTAATGCAGAATTAACCACTAGATATCACGAAAAACGGATTCGCCGGCGTGAAAGGAGGCGGGGGAGTATCGTGCTACCATTAGAGAAGATAGTAACATCAGAGTGGATCCGTCAGAAGAAGTCAGTGACCTCGAACGTGGACCAGTCGTGGGACGTCAGCTGAGTAACAGATCCACTAAGGACATTTCAGCTCTTCTACAGCTACCCTAGAGATTGTTGGTAATAGACTGTGAAGAGGAGATGTAAAGGACCAGACACAGCTGAACCAAAACCAGTCAGACCTCGTGTACGGAGTGGCAGGGAGTGCCGAACGTTGCGGAGGCTGGTTGTGGCAAATCGCGTGAAATCAGCGGAAGGAATCACTCGTTGGTCCCAAAGTGCAACCAGCAGTCCCTCTAACACAATGACTGTGAGCAGCGAATTAAAAACAATGGGGTACAATGGTCGAGCAGCCACAGATTTCTGTATTCAGTGTTAAAGGGGCGCTTGAGGAGGTGAAAATAGCGAGCCACTTGTCACTGGATGACTGTAGAAGAGGTCAGTTACGCTATACCCTGTGGCAATCCGATGGGATACTTCGGCTTTGTTGAATGACTGGAGAACTATACCTACCATCACGTGTACTGCCAGCAGAGAAGTGCAGATGAGGTGGTGTCACGGTATGAGGATTTTTTTCATGATTATGGTGTAGTTCTTTACTGTGCTTAATAGAAAGCCAAATTCGGAAGTATATGAACACATTTTGCAGCATCGTATACTGTGTATAGTAGAGGAACACTTCTGAGACAATGATTGTATCAGCATGACAACGCACCCTGTCATAAAGAAGCACCTGCGAGGCAATGGTTTGATGGACACCAACATTTATGAAATGGATGATTTGCCAGAGTTCCATCCATAACCCAGTGGAACACCTTTGGAATGAGTTCAACGTAGACTTGTCTTCAGACCCTAGCCTCCAACATCATTACCGTTACGCCCCAGGATAGAATCTCCAGCGGACACTAAAAATTCATCCAAGTTCTACCTTGGCAGCTTCCGGAAGCCTAACCGCATGTCTCAGTGACCAGTAGACTGCAAGCAAGGGGCAAACGCTGAGAGAGTTTCGGCATACACGGAAGCTGTAACGTCATGGGGGATCGACCGAGCACCCAGGTCTGCATACGAAGCATAATAACATCATGGAAAAGGAAACCGTCATGTTTGTGACAAAGCAGAGTGTCATAAGGACGACTAGGTACAATGCAACTCTGAGTATTCAAGTGTCGAGCCAGCTGAAGAGACCCAAGGTGAAGTTTCGAAAATCTGAAGTCACTAGGAAAGCCGATAGCGATGGGAAACCAGGACACGTAAAGTCACAGCCATTCTCACCGCTGCAGAGCGCACGGGAAGCGCCAATTTAAATAGCCCACCCTTCGTAACAAGTGTCCCAGTGCTGATTGCTGGGTGCCGCTTGGCAACTGCCCAGTGTGTAGGCTCAGTCCTTGTGTCTGTTGTAGCTGTCCATTGTGAGGGGAGGCTATGGAGGTCGATACTCAGCACGACTAGCTGCCTCCGATCGCCTATGGAACCAAGAGTCTCGCTGGAAGGACGCTGCTGTTTACCAGCTGCACAACTTTCGAAGCAACACTGGAGGAGCGTGGAGGCTGCCATCACCTTGCAGGCCTGCTGGAGGCATGACCAGCACGACCTGGATGCTGTCAGTCATCCGCATTCGAGACAGGCAGGACTGCTGCTGCTCATTCCGTTAACGAGGCCGACATCGATACTGCCGGTTCCTTTTCCTAAAAGGGGGCTAAGAGTCGACCTCTAAGGGACAGTGAACACTTCAGGTGGACCTAGGGCGAGGCTCCACAGTGCAAATCTTCGACATGCACGAGAGCACTTTGAAGATTGACATGCAGAGCTGGAGGCGGCCGGATTCCGTGGTCGATGGCCTGCCGTAAGGTAGAAGCCACCACCCAAAGCTTCGCTGTGCTGTGCTGGCGATACTGTGAGATGACTGCACTCCAGATTTCCGCCACTGAAGAGATGCTGCTCCATTGGCCAAGTTGTGGCACCGTGCTTTGGAAGATAGTAAATGTGTTATTGACAATGATGTTTTCTTGGTGTTCTTGAGAGCAATTAGGAACTCACCACCACATCTTCCCTAGCTCTATCCTGACGACTTTAGGAGTCTGGGACTGGACCTCTACATCACCTTCTCTGTTTTCAGCTCTTGAGACCTCCAGACGCCTCATTGAAAGTGTTCTCAGCTGACATCAAGTTGTCATGATGGCGGATGGTGGACACACCTCATATTAATATCCAGTAATGTGTGTCCGAATACTTTTGATCAGGTAGTCTACTATTTGCTCAGAAATGATTTCAATGTGTTTTTAAAACTTTGATCCTCTTTGAGAAACTTTAGTTCACAATAGAGAAGGTAAAATCATTTTACTGCTACACACTTTGAGCCTTTCTGTAGAAGAGTATGGTTATATTGTCGACAGTGGGGGCTACGTTTCTTCCTAGTGTCATATTTACGAACGCTAGTGAGTTATTTCGACCGTCAAGGGGCACTGTTTGAGCAAATACTACGTCACTGTTGTTGTGGACTGTTAAGGCAGCCGGCCGCGGTGGTCTAGCGGTTCTGGCGCTGCAGTCCGGAACCGCAGGACTGCTACGGTCGCAGGTTCGAATCCTGCCTCGGGCATGGGTGTGTGTGATGTCCTTAGGTTAGTTAGGTTTAAGTAGTTCTAAGTTCTAGGGGACTTATGACCTAAGATGTTGAGTCCCATAGTGCTCAGAGCCATTTGAACCATTTTGTTAAGGCAGCTAGTCCACAGTGAAGTAGCCGAAAGGGCACGCGTCAACTCACGCCGTCTGGCGTTAAGTCTGGAACAGGATACGTGATGAATGTGATAAAGAAAAGAACGTAGCTACTAGAAAACTTTTATATTGTCCTTTGGTATACAGCATTCTGGATGATACAAGTGAGACTCTATCTTGAGGTACATGCAACGTTACAAATGGCGCCTCTCTAGGTCGTAGCCATTAACTTAGCTGAAGGCTATTCTAACTGTCTCTCGGCAAATGAGAGAAAGGCTTCGTCAGTGTAGTCGCTAGCAACGTCGTCGTACAACTGGGGCGAGTGCTAGTCAGTCTCTCTAGACCTGCCTTGTGGTGGCGCTCTGTCTGCGATCCTGACAGTGGCGACACGCGGGTCCGACATGTACTAATGGACCGCGGCCGATTTAAGCTACCACCTAGCAAGTGTGGTGTCTGGCGGTGACACCACAACTGTAATGGCTTATCTCTCACTGGCTGGTACCAGCCAGTCGTACTGAACATGAAGATCACAGCACACTTTTCCGATTGTACTACAAACGGTTTAAATATTAACACCGAAGTCGGTTGCGAAGAAAAATAATTAACTTTCTAGTTGATCGGTTCAGTACCTATTTTCAAAGCAACATCACTTTCCAAGCATGAATAAGCCAATAAAAATATAATTACTCCACGTTAAGGGTTGTCGGATTCATCACATAAAAAATGGTGGTCAAATACGTCAGTTACAAACTGACCCTGCGAGCAAGATAAAATACACTATACAAAACCACAACGCGGGTCACGTCCCAGTGATGAACACATCACCCTAATGATGGCCCTTTCAACACTGGACGAAGCGTTAGTCAATTAAACAACATGACGACATGGCCATATAGCTGGAAAAGTTTTACTGAAGAAAAGTGACAGTGTCAATAACATGTTATGTTATCAGTGATCTGTCATCAGTATGTAACAGCAAGTGTTTCTTAGTTAGTCACTTTCCCCATAAATACTCGTATTTAATGTTTAGTCAGCAAACTGTTCTATTTTTGTGAATCGAAAGAACCCTGTATGGTGATAATTTTCAAACTACAGAAACGTGCCGTGAGAATCCCAACTAAAAACAATAATCTAACTCAGTAATAAATTTGTTTAAAGTGTTGAGGATTCACGCAGCATCGTATGACTACATCTGTCTGTCATACACACTAAGAGATGTACTCGTAATAATTGGAATTAACGTCTCTGTCATGTTCACCGGGCATGGTGGCGCAGTGGTTAACACACTGGACTCAAGAGTATGGTTATATTGTCGACAGCAGAGGCTAATTTTCTTCCTAGTTACACTGCTACTGAGTTACGTATTTCGGCCGTCACGGGTCACCGTATGAGCAAATACACTCATTCGGCGGGACGATGGTTCAAAATCGCGTCCTGATTGAGGATTTCCGTTATTTCGCTATATTGTTTCAGGCAAATGCCGGGATGGTTCCTTAAAAAGGGCACCGTCGATATCCTTCCTCATCCTCCCCTAATCCGATGGGACCGATGATCTCGCTGTTTTGTCCCCTCCCCCAAATCAACCTGCCAACCTAATATCATTTCACGTCTACATCAAAATAAAATTAAAAAATCTGTCATGTTCACGGAAGCAGAACCAAATATGCTGTTCCAAGGAAAAAAAGAAAGGAAAAGAAAAATTCAAGGCAATAATACCTACCAGTGATGCACGTTTTTGAGTTAATTACCCAAATGATAAAAGAACCACATGACAACAACAAATTTAAAAATGTGGTTTAAGCATGTCTACTAAATGGTAAGTATCGTGTACTAATGGGGTATTGAGGTAACGCACAGTAGGAATAGGCTCCTATAAGAAATTTTTCTGGCACAGCCGAGTGCAATGCTGGCCGATAGATTTGTCACGTATAAAAAGAACAACTGATTTTTCTTTGCAATAATCGGGATGACCATGGATTGGAGAAATTAGTAAATTCTTTAAATTGAGATGATTGATTGTCAAAAGTTAGTTTTTTATAAGAAAGATTATTATTAAGAGATTCTTTAGACACATTTACATGGGACTTGATATACCAATAGTACATACGCGCGACGCTGCTTTTACCTTATACTACAACGCTCAGGCTCCGCCATCGCTCCACAGGACCGGCCCAGCCAACACGATACACATGACTGCTCGCAACTACTTACTCCTACTGCTACAGACACTGCTCTTACAGCATAAAACACTGCTCTTTGGTCTGAGATTCTCTTATAGGTTACATATCGCAGGCAGCGCATGAGCAATCCATCGAAATTACATCTGCTCGAGTGCAATAGCAACAAATTCCTTAATCATGGACCTCTTACAACCTGAATTCAATCCACCCGACTATTCAGTTCACTATGGAGGTGGAAAAGAATGGATGCCTTCCCTTCCTTGATGTGTTGGTCAGAAGGAAGACTGATGGTACGTTGGGATATTCTGTTTATAGGAAGCGTACTCACAGTGACTTGTATCTGCGAACTGATAGTTGTCACCATCCAGCTCAGCGTGAAGGAGTACTTCGTACCTTGGTTCACATGGCCCACGTTATCTCAGACCCTGAAAGTTTGGCAGCTGAGCTGTCACATCTCGAAGTCACCTTTCGTCAGAATGGTTACAGTGAGAGGCAGGTCAAACGTGCGCTGCGCTATCAGCCTTCTGTGCAATGGGTGAGTGACGATAGCAACGAAGTGGTACCTACGTCTACGGCCTTTTTGCCTTACGCAGGAAGCATTTCCAACAGGGTTGGCAGTATTTTGCGGAAATATGATGTGAAATGTGTTTTTCGACCACCTTCTAAGATTAAGGCCCTGTTGGCGTCCGTAAAAGATGATCTCGGTTTGCGTAAGGCTGGGGTCTATCGTGTTCCTTGCAGTTGCGGCATGTCATATATTGGTCAGACAGTCAGGACTGTGGAAGACCGGTGTATTGAACATAAGCGTCACACACGCTTACAGCAGCCGAGCAAATCCGCTATTGCAGAACATTGCCTTGACACCGGTCATCCTATGGAATATAACAACACGGAGATTCTGGCTTGCACGTCCAGCTATTGGGATAGTGTTATTAGGAAGCTGTTGAAATCAAACTATCAAGCAACCTTATAAACAGAGATGGTGGTCTTTGTTTAAATACTGCTTGGAATCCGGCTCTGTCTCCCATCAAGAAACAGAGGGAGAGAATTAGTGCTACCTCACCTGTTGATTAATAGTCACTATCGATATTTCATGTAGGTTATCTTTGGTTGTGTGTTGACTCTGCGGTTACTTGTTCTGTGTGTGGTATCTTCCTTGTTTCTCCTCTGTGAACCGAGGTATTAAATTCCCTTGCACATTGCTTCCTCCTTGCAGTTGTGCCTTGAGAATGGCAGGGTGTGCTACTGTCGAAATATTGGCGGTGGTCGACGACGTCACCCGGCAGCAAACCCGTAAGTTATTTGAACATTAAATTCGCTGTAGATGTACGAACAAATCGGGGAAGTCGCTTACTTCGTCGTAAGGACACGCTCAAACACCATAACTCATTTCTCCATTGCGTCACGCCTTCACTTCGACGCATTTTCCTGCGCTGAGTCCATACAACTGACCAGCACACACACACACACACACACACACACACACACACACACCTCCTCACCGCCATTGTAACGTAAGTATATATTATTTCTCTCACCAAAAAGCGAACTATAACACAGCTCTGTTGGATTTTACAAGTGTTAACTCTCATAACGATACTTAACTTTCGAGTGGTGTGTCTGCCATTGCCCTCGCCTGAACTACTTACATTTACTTACTGCTACACACTCGTTAGCTCTGCGTAACAAATATCTTGACAACCAGATGCTGAAATAGATGATTTCTAATAAGGTTTGTAGTGACGATATATAAACTGTTTAACCGTGATCTAAAACTGTCCGGATTATTGTTAAGGCACGTATACTATTCTGAAGCATTTAGTGGAAGCGAAAATGGGTCTTTTTACTAATCACTTTTCACAAACACAGAATCTCTTGTCTCAGTCATTAATTTAACGACTTCGAGACCTCCATTAAATCACAGTGCTTATTATATTCGACACTAAACCGAGAATGGTACAACCTTACCTTTTCATTTTTTCCTCCTAAAAAAACCCTACTATTTTCTGCAGAATGTGGCCACCAGTACTGCCAGGATAGAATGTAAGAGTTGGTTCTGTAGATTCACTCAAGATCATAAATACGATTTTTTTTAAATTCCAGTACATCCTTTCAATTAAAACTGAAGCAAGCACACATACTTTAGGTTTTTTCACTTTTGCAACCAGTATCATTGCTATTTAAAATGAAATAAGAATTTATTTCCTCTCTAAGTGACTTGTATTTCAGTAATCTTGAATTTCCGTGAACTTTTTTGAACTTCCTTCTTTAGTCAACAACTGACGTACTCCTCCTCTTACGCACGGATTTTTGGCAGTTATCGTCCTTGTATCTATGTTCCCTTTCGGACTCATGAGATGGCTCTTTTTAGAGATGTCCATTCCTCTTCAACTGAACTGCCTACTCACCTGTTCATTATCTCAGTATCAATAGCCTCAGAGAACTTCAAGCATATATCTTCATTACTTTGTACTTATATGTCCCAAACCTTCGCTCACTGGTTGTTCCTGACTAGTCTCTTAAACCTTAGCCTACTATTCATCATTACTAAATTGTGATGTGAGTATACATCTACCTCTGGATACGCCTTACAATCCAATGTCTGATTTCGGAATCTCTGCCTGATCATGGTGTAATCTCACTGGAATCTCCCATCGTTTTCCAAGCATACCTGCTCTTCCTGAACAGAGTATTCGCTATTGCGAGCTGTAATTTATTGCAGATCTCAGTTAGTATCTCTCCTCTCTCACTGCTACCACCAATCCATATTCTCCAATGCTTCTTCTTCTGCTGCTTCCCCTAAAACTGCTTTCCAATCCCCCATGACTATTAGATTTTCAACTCAGTTTGCGTTCTGTATTCCCCATTCAATATCCCCATACACTTCCTCTACCACTTTGTGTTCTACTTGCGGCTTCGGCATGTACACCTGAACTGCTGTTGTCGGTACTGATTTGCAGTCGATTCTGATGAGAACAACCCTATCACTGAACTGTTCACAGTAACACACTCTCTGCGCTACCTTCCTTTTCATAACGAATCCTGTTCCCGTTATACCACTTTCTGTCGACATTCCACCCCCTCCCCCCTCCTGCCCCTCCCGACTCGTAAAATGTTACCCTTTCGTAGGTTATTCAGTCTTTTTCTTCTTGTCAGCTATCGGCTTGTTAGTTCTCTCCCAGAGGTCCGAAAGGGAACTAGTCCGGAATTTTCTGGCATTGGAGAGGTCATCATGCTATTTTTCAATAAAAGGCGGCCACATGGCCTTTGGAAACATATTATGTGTCTTTGGTCGAGTGGAAAACATTGCTTTCTGCATCCTCATGCCGTGTAATTATTGCTGATTTCTCCGCCATTTAGGGGCATGAATGTGACCTCAAGCCCTGTCCGATCGTCCACCTACTGTGAAGAGGTCAATTGGCTGAGCGAGAATGACTTCTTAGTGTGTAAGTATTCGGCTGCCATTGTTCCATTGTTGATAACTTGTTTTTTTTTTTTTTCAAAACTTAAGCAATGGCGCTGTCGGAATTCAGGACCTCGGACCGTTTGATTTCTAGTCAAATACGCTACCCCTAGTAACGTTCAAAAATGGATCTGAGCACTATGGGACTTAACTGCTGAGGTCATCAGTCCCCTAGAACTTAGAACTATTTAAACCTATCTAACATCACACACATCCATGCCCGAGGCAGGACTCGAACGTGCCGCCGTAGCGGTCGCGAGGTTCCAGACTGTAGCGCCTAGAACCGCTAGGCCACTCCGGCAGGTCCTAGTAACGTGTTCATTTATTTATTGTGCTTATACAGTGTGGTAGAACAAATACTTTATTCCACAGAGGTACCACTTCTGGTAGCGGTAACGGTTCTCACATTGTTGTGACTGGGGTCGATCTGATCCAAGATCCCACTGCTGTAGAATTCTGACAAGTGCTGGTAGGCATGACTCTGTCGTACACGAGGCATATCACGATGTTCTCTCAGACAACCAACATTCAAATGAGATTTCTGAACAAGAAATCCGCAGCGATATCTTTCATTGTGTACAGAATGTAGGTGACGTCGGTACTTATTTTGTGTGGAGGCGCTGAATTGCTAATCTCTTGCATATCGTAACATGCGCTGCGTTTAATGCCAGTCTCACGTTTGTTGCATAGCGTCTTCACTGTTTTGCAGTTTTATTCTGCACGAGTGTATTTGCTCGATACATTCACAGAAGCTGAACAAACATATGGAAACAAACCGAGAAATAGGTGCACGAACTTAACTGTAGACCGTAGTCAAGCCAGCAGGTTGCATTGTTGTATATGTCCAGTAACAGCACCTGTGGAATGTCCTCAATACCTTCCAAGTGCTCTGAGTAATTCTGAGTGCATTATGTCTGAGAAAAGTTAATTCGAAAGCGGACAAAACAGTGGTGAATGTATGATGAGTTCTTCCGCAACGAACGAAGCCGAGGTGGTTGGTGTTTCAAGAAGCACCGTATCGAAGATTTATTTCACATACAGAGAAAGCGAAAAACATTATCCGCTAAATCATAATGCGGACAAAAGTGTGCGTCGAGTGATCGTGACAGATGGTCATTGAAGAGGACGGAGACGAAAAATAAGAGTAAGACAGCAGCAAACGTCACTGCAGAACTGAAAGTTGCACTCGCGAACCTCGTCAGCTTCCAAAACAGCTCGAAGAGAGATCCATAGTGAGGGAATTACAGGTCGAGATAAAATTCCAAAACCACACATAAGATGTGTAAATTCCCGTAACAGGAAAACGTGAAATCGAAACTGACTCGAATGAAAAACAGCCCACAGTTGCACTAATTATGTTTGTTCTTATTGATCTTGAGGCAGCCGCTGGGCTGTAAGCTTATGTATGTAATATGTTATCACATACTTAATCTTAGAAGTTTATTTATAGATTGTATTACTGGTGTAGATGGTAGTTTGATCACTTTTTAGGACTTCTGAGGCCGGCCGCGGTGGTCTAGCGGTTCTAGGCGCTCAGTCCGGAACCGCGCGACTGCTACGGTCGCAGGTTCGAATCCTGCCTTGGGCATGGATGTGTGTGATGTCCTTAGGTTAGTTAGGTTTAAGTAGTTCTAAGTTCTATGGGACTGATGACCACAGATGTTAAGTCCCATAGTGCTCAGAGCCACTTGAACTATTTTGCCAGACTTCTGAAGAAGGCTGTATTATTATAGCTGAAACCATGGTCAAGGTTTAGAATAAACATAATTAGTGCAACTGTGGCTGTTTTCATTCGAGACAATTTCGTAACGGTTGATGGTGTTGCTGCCAAGGTGAAAATAATGAAGTCGAAACCATAAAACCTGGACTGTGGAGCAGTGGAAGAGTATCGTTTGGTCGAATCATTTTGGCTCCTCACTGTTTCCAAGTTATGGCCAAGTTTACGTCTCAAGAGTGAAACATGGGTTCAGTGATGGCTTGGGAAAGCATAATATGGTATTCCATAGACCCTGACATTTCGAGTTACTGCCAAGGATTATATGAACATTTTGACTGATCAGGTAGAGACAACTGCCATAGGCAATAATGTATTAATCACAGCGGGCGGCATTGATTATCACGGATTGCAACAATGGAAGGACGGGCCACAGCACAGCTGATCACTTGCCAATACAGTACTAGACAACAAGAAGTAACTATGTGGCACCGTCTCTTCCCTTGTCTACCCGAAGCCGACCTGTACTTTTGCGAAACACAGCCAGTCATTCCTGAATTATCTGAGAATGGGTGGAATAATACTCCGCAGTCGTGAGGGAGCTGGCCTGCTCTGGACTACCTCACTCCTCAATGCCTTCTGACGTCAACCTTATCGAGCTCAGCTCGTGTGACATCCAGTGAGGCGTGTGCACCATGGACTCCGCTCCCACCTTAAGTTGTGAGCTGTAGTTGTCGCGAACCGTGTTGCTACATTCGGTGGCGTAAATGTGTCTACTTCAGCTGGCAATCTGAGTACAAAGCAGAGCTCCTAATTCGCATACAATAACGTCTACGATGTGAGGGAGTAGTACAAAAATTTTAAGTACCTCAGTTAAATAATGATGAATTCAGAATCTACGTAAACGTCCCGTAACTGCTCTTTCATTAGAAATATGAGTATTTCATTAGACATATGAAATGGATTATTTCGTTCCTTTTCTGCCAAATAACTAGGTGGTCCTCACTCTATCATCTCACCCTCCTCCCTGTGCGTCAACTGCCCAACATCATTCAGACACACACACACACACACACACACAGAGAGAGAGAGAGAGAGAGAGAGAGAGAGAGAGAGACCAAGGTCGCATCAGTGAACTGGATCTTTCAAACGAATATGTGGCTTTTCTCTGGTTTAGTCCACATATGTCAAGAGATGTACGTTCATCTTCCCTTTTAACGTGAAGACTTGCTCGATACTTCGTTATCAATCCAATTAGACTGGTAACAAATATGAATAATCCATTGTACTAGTAGTTTCGGCATCTATTACGACGGATTTGAAACTTCCTGGCATATTGAAACTGTGTGCCGGACCGAGACTCGAACTTGCACCTTTGCCTTTAGCGTACAAGTGCTCTACCAACCTTTTTTTATGGAAAATGGATCAGGTAGTGGGGTGTTGGAGGCAAGGTGGGCAGGGTTATCAACCCGGGGCCTGGCCACGATGTCTCCTCCCTCCCACCCTGGGGATGTGGTACAAAGGATGCAATGGGTGTATTATTGTGAATGTTTTTTTGTTATTATTATATCTATTTATTTATTTTTAATTTTTTAATTTTTTTTAACAGTAAGTAACTGATACTAGTAAGTACATTCGTTGCGTCGAGTTGGGGACGCACATAACTAAAAACATTCTTGTAGTTGCAGCAAGGGGCATAAAGAAAGAGAGCAAAGTGTTGGTTTAAGGAAGCCATGAAACAAAAGCTAAGGGTGGAAATCCATACCAGCATTAACCGGTGCTACATCTTGCACCGGATGAGAAACAAAAACTGCGAAGACCTTTTCGCACCGGGGACAAAAAGAGGGAATGGGACAAATACTGCTATAGGGTATGAGGGGTCACGACGAAACTTTCCATCTGCCGTATCGTCCAGGTATGACTTCTCGCAATGACCAAGGTAGATCCCACATTGTACCGTGTAGTGTTCTATCATCGTCTTGTAATTTTAGCTTCTCTTACCCGTGATGTTCCAGCTACTTGTTGGGTCGTGGAACGCACTCCACAAATAATTGGAAAAATATTGTCGATACTTTGGGTTACGGAGGATCTTGCAATGCTGTTCCTGCAAATAGTTACAAAAGTCTAAAGTGTCCTTAGTGCCGTCTTGAAACAAATAATGCTCTGTACGTCATGGCATTAGTTTTCGTGCGTTGGTAATACGTCTCATCCGGGAATAAGATCGTCTTGGGTTCGATATGATTCGGCGTCACTCGAAGGAAGTATGCTGACATTTACTTCACTAAGTGCCACACTGCCGTAGACTCGCCACAGCTAAGACGGTGTTCATCGTAGTCTTGAACCCCACAGCTCGTGCACGTGGGTGAGTCCACCATAGGATCGCATGTAGCCTTGATCTGGTCACCTGCTTACCGTTGACAGTGGTAGTGATATACTGCATCGCCGTGACGTCAGTGTCCAGTGTTATGTGGTGAATTGTCCTCCACACCACTCGCCAGTCGACGCTAGGGTGCTTCCTCTCCACGACATTATCGGGTGGTCCACGTTGCAGGACCCGATAAACCGTCTTCGCTGTCGCCAGTTGAGTCTCTGGTAAGGTAAGTCGAACGTAACTGAGTTCGAGGTAAAAGACACCGATGTAGAAGAGCTAGGAGGGGACGTGGTGTATCGGCACAGGTGGCAACAGGGAGGGCGGTGCTAGTTCTTCTACTAACGAACTCGTCAGACTGTCCGGACGGCGGTGCCACAGTTTGACTAACGTGCTCACAAATAGGGCGACCGCTCTGTCATGAGCGTGATAAAGGCCAAGCCCTCCCCGATCCGGGGGAAGAGTGAGAGTCTCATACGAGGTGTGGCTAGAAAAAAACCGGACTAGTACTGGTGAAACAATAAAACGAATGCAATAAGGCTGAAAGTCGCGTGGCCTGTCACGTGACTCTCGCTCCGCCTACTGCTCGAGTTTCATCTGCCTCCTGCACTCAGTCTGCCCGTGGCGTCTGTTTTAAGTAGTTGACGTTTTGTCTGTGCGTCGGAAAATGTTGAGTGTACAGAAAGAACGGCGTGTTAACATCAAATTTTGTTTCAAACTAGGAAAATCTGCAAGTGAAACGTTTGTAATGTTACAACAAGTGTACGGCGATGATTGTTTATCGCGAACACAAGTGTTTGAGTGGTTTAAACGATTTAAAGATGGCCGCGAAGACACCAGTGATGACACTCGCACTGGCAGACCATTGTCAGCAAAAACTGACGCAAACATTGAAAAAATCGGTAAACTTGTTCGACAAGATCGCCGTTTAACAATCAGAGCAGTGTCTGAGTTAACAGGAGTTGACAAGGAAAGTGTTAGGCAGATTCTTCATGAAAGTTTCAACATGAACAAAGTGTGTTCAAAAATGGTTCCAAAGTGTCTCACAATTGAACAGAAGGAACGCCGAAGAATGATTTGTTCTGACATCCTGGAAAACATTGAAAGTGATCCCACCTTCTTACAAAATGTTATTACTTGCGATGAATCGTGGTTTTTTACTTACGATCCCGAAACTAAACGCCAATCGATGCATTGGAAAACTCCTGGTTCTCCACGACAAAAAAAAGCACGAATGTCAAAATCGAAATTCAAGGCAATGATGATTGTTTTTTTTTTTACATCAAAGGGATTGTGCACATTGATTGGGTACCAGAGGGACAAACAGTGAATCAGCATTACTACATTAGCGTCCTGGCTACCCTACGTGAGCGAGTACGGAGAAAACGGAACGATTTGTGGAGAAAAAAGTCATGGATCCTTCACCAAGACAATGCCCCAGCTCACAGTGCGTTGTCAGTGAAGACGTTTTTGGCAAAACACAACATTCCCATCTTAGATCATCCACCCAACTCACCTGATTTGGCCCCCTGTGACTTTTTTCTTTTCCCTAAAGTCAAGTCAGCTTTGAAAGGAACTAGATTTGAGACTGTTGAAGCAGTAAAAGAAAAAGCGACGGAAGTAATGTATGGACTTACCGAAAATGATCTGCTGCATTGCTATGAACAGTGGAAAATTCGTATGGAGCGGTGTAGAGACCGAGGAGGTGAGTACATTGAAGGAGATAACATGAAATTGTAAATAATTGTAAATAAATGTTTTTTCCAGCATCAGTCCGGTTTCTTTCTAGCCGCACCTCGTATTTGATCTTGAAAAGCATTCCTGAGCTCACGAAGGACCCAAAAGCCGCCTGTATACGTAATATCTGGGCGATGTGCGGAATGCGCGACGCTAAATGTGTGTTGACATACTGGGTCCGTTGGACGATGTCCAGGGCTCGTAGGCGGTTTCTGGCTATCCCAGTCCGAACATTTCGTAAAACCCGTCGAAAGATGTGAGCAGCGGTTCGTCGTATATCGTCTGTAAAATCAATGCGGAGACATTTCAAAGAATCTCTGAGCTGTTAGGGGGTGACGCTGTCCTCAGACAATCCGACCCCGATGTTCATCGCCACCGATTTTGCGACGTTGATACGACTACCAGTGGACATGCTATATGACGCTATCCAGTTCAGTGCGCTAGCGGTGTCGCCGCCGTTGCGGATGACAATCACCAGGTCGTCAGCGTACGCTTTACATCGTGAAGTGTGGCCTCGTAACGTCATACCCGTTAGTCGTGGGCGCATGCCGCATAGGAGTGGTTCCATGGCCACAGCGTAAAATAATGTGGATAGAGGGCAGCCTTGACGTATCGATCGAGAAATGGCGTGGGGCTGCGTAGGTCGGCCGTTGACGATCCCCTTATATGTCGCGCCACGGAGTAGTCGCATGACGACAGTGACGAATGGCTGTGGGTACCGCATATGTTGAAGGACCGCTTCCAAATAGTCGTGGTCCACGCGGTTGAAAGCTTGACTGAAATCGATTGCCGCCAGTGCACCCTTCAGACTACATGCCCTCGCCAGAGAGATCAAGTGAATATTATTGACGCCTCTTAATGACTTCTTATGGGATGAGATGACGTTTGGTAAGGTCTGGTGTATCCGCGCCGCCAACAGTCGAGAAAAGATCTTAAAGTCGCAGTTTAATAGCGTCAACGGGCGGTAGTCCTGCAGTCGTGAGCACCGGACTCTTTGTGAATAGGAATAATCATCCCTTCCACAAGGGCCGCAGGGAGCGGCACTTCCGGGGATAGTAGTTCGCGACAGGTTTCGGTCCATCGGGTGGCTAATAAATATTGAAAAGTCCGGTAAAATTCCAAGGGGAGGCCATCAGGACCACGAGACTTGTTGACAGCTTCTATTCTAATTGCGTCGATCACTTCTTCTTCCGTAATTTCTTCCATCACGGCTGCTTCCATTGCCGGGGTGACGGTGCCGTAAATCTTCCGAGAGACGTCCTCCAGTGCTGTCGGATCAGGGGTCTGAGCGGAATAGAATGACTGTAGAACGCTGTGTTTATGTCTTGTTGCGTGATGAAGCGACGACCCTCCCCCGTGTCGATGAAGCGTATCATCGCTCGTTGGCGTCGTTTATGTTCACGAAGTACGTGGAACATCGACGGGTGTTCGCTCGGTATCCGATCCTGCGTCCTCGAGCGGATGACCACCCTCTCTATGTGACGTCGCATATGAGCGATGATCTGAGCCTTAGCACGGAGGACCGCCTTTTGCCGTTCCGGAGACGGCGCCATAGCATCGCAGTCACGCAGTACCCTGAAGTAAAAATCGAGTGGATGTCTACCCCAAGCAGCGTGGTCGCGACCGTAGGTTATCAACGTTCGCCCCAGTGCCGGTTTGCCGCAGTCCAACCTCCAGCGGATCGTTGTGGGATATGCACGGAGGCGATTTTCACACGAATGCCACGTATCCTCAACGGCTTGGCGGCAATCGGAGTAGACAGGTGAGCGATGTTTAATTTCCACGGGCTGCGGCTTCTCCACACTTATTGCCACCGCAGGGTGACGGCACAAATGTAAGTTGAGTCGTGCGAGAAAGCTACAGGCCACAGTTCCGCAACCTGTGTTCCAGCCGGAAGAGAGCGTGAGACATAAATCCGGTCGACGCGACTGGAAGAGTGACATGAAGTGTGTGAATTCCGGTAGGTGGCCGTGAAGATATTCCCAAGTGTCCACCATCTGCAGGTCTCGGTTTCGCGTCTCGAGTTACGGGCACGGATTATCTCGTGGGAGTTGGTCTCTGGGCGACAGTACGCAATTGTAGTCACTTCCAAACACCAGATGGTCGTGGCGGCTTTGGAAGTGCGGGGCGACGTCTTCTGCAAAGAGTCGTGAACGTTCGCTACGTTTGTCCGTCCCGGAAGGTGCATAGATATTGATAAGTAGTACTGTGAGTGACATTGCTCTTGCCCCAGGCAGGAAGAGGATATCGTCCGCTATTATCCCTTCCCGAAGAAGTACAGCGACACCGCTGCCTGTGGGGGAAGCTGGAGAGACGCAAGCATCGTAATCGTACATTCCTGGGAAGTCGTCGACGTACACTTCCTGGAGAAGGGCTATATCGATGGAAGCAGAATTCAACATATCCTGAAGCAAGGATAACTTAGCGCGCGTCCGCATAGTGTTGATGTTTATATTTGTAACGCGATAAGTTTGAGGTCTATCCATAGCACCCGTGTTGACCATCAATACCCTTGTAATGCTGTCTCGTCACTGTATCTAATGGCGGAAAAGGATCAACACTGGTGGGGTAAATTCCTCTGCGTGTCGTCCGACACGATGGGAAAGGAGTTTTCCTCAATGTCGTCCGCCCAGTCGCCATGAAATGCCATCGGCTGATGGCGGCTGTTAGTGGCTGCTGCGGCACTCAGCGCTGACTCCATCGGCTCTACTGGCTGGGAATCGGCAGCGGCTGTCTGCTTGTGATCCTGCTGCTCTGTGAGGTCTGACGGACTGAAGCCGTCACCATGGCGATCTGTTGGGTGGAATGTTACTGCGGCCTCTGCACCGCCAGTACCGTCGTCGGAGTGTCCACAGTCGATGCCAGACGATCGCTGCAAACAATCGTCCGATGGAGCACGCCGCCGTCTCTTGTGTTTCAGCGGGGAACGCTGTTTACGGACGTGTGTTTCAGTATGCGAATGTGAGTGGATTTCTTCGGCTTCTCTGGTGTCTGGAAGAAAAGCCGCTGTCGGCACAACCCGCGGGTCAATGTCCATCCTGGCGTCCATGATTTCTTGCAAGGTCCGTCGGTGATTATCTTCAGGTGGGGGCGCCATTGTAGAGGCCGGATCCGGTACTGCAGAATCCATCATGGTCTCGCTATCGGGGGCGGCTATCGGACGAATGTGGTCAGCATCGGCAATCGGTATAATTGAGAGGAAGGGTCGTCACCGTAGAAGGAGGCATAGATTCACCTTTCGGGATTTGAGTAAGCCGTCGTCGGAGACAATCCGACCGGACGTGCCCTTCTTCCCCACAACCGGAGCAAGTGCGTGGCTGACCGTCATACATAATTATCACCCTACATACACCGATGACAAGGTAAGATGGTACATATTTGGTCAGTTCAATTTTGATCTGTCGTACCCCGTTAAGAACCGGGTACGTTGTAAAGGTGGTACATTTTCCGGCCATGTCTCTGACCAATCTGACGTAAGGCTGGAAAGCCGCGGTGACTACGTCCGGTGGTGCTTCGAAAGGGAGTTCGAAGACGCGTATCGTACGGAGGCCAAGCCCCGCGTGATCGATAGAGACCGCCCCAATATGGCCATCAGAATGTATGAAAAATGGCTCTGAGCACTATGGGACTTAACATCTGAGGTCATCAGGCCCCTAGAACTTAGAACTACGTAAACCTGACTAACCTAAGGACATCACAAAGCCGGCCGGAGTGGCCGAGCGGTTCTAGGCGCTTCAGTCTGGAACCGCGCGACCGCTACGGTTGCAGGTTCGAATCCTGCCTCGGGCATGGATGTATGTGATGTCCTTAGGCTGGTTAGGTTTAAGTAGTTCTAAGTTCTAGGGGACTGATGACCTCAGCTGATGAGTCCCATAGTGCTCAGAGCCATTTGAACCATTTGACATCACACACATCCATGCCCGAGGCAGAATTGGAACCTGCGACCGTAGCGGTCGCGCGATTCCAGACTGAAGTGCCTAGAATCGCTCGGCCACAACGGCCGGCTCGGAATGTTTGAATTTAAGATGGTTCGCACGTGCGCGCACGATTCTGTTGCATACCTCGTCACATACTAACTTGAAGTAAACAACACTGCTCGTGATAGAGAGATGGATACCAATTATGTCCCGCGGTTCAATTGTAACGTCGTCACGTAGAAAACGTTCCATTTCAAAAGCTCGCGGTCGTGCATGATCGGGTTGAAAACTTATCTTGATGGTGGTTTGTCTGGACGAATGTGCCATATTGCGTCGGTAGCGCTGGACTCTAAACTAGCGACGACGGAGCAGCAAAAACAACTACGGGCACTCGCGACTGCGCGGACGGGACGTAAACAAGACGTCCTCGCAGCAGCGCTGCGGAAAGCAGACTGAAATGGCTGTGAGCACTATGGGACTTAACATCTGTGGTCATCAGTCCCCTAGAACTTAGAACTAATTAAACCTAACTAACCTAAGGACATCACACACATCCATGCCCGAGGCAGGATTCGAACCTGCGACCGTACCAGTCGCTCGGTTCCGGACTGAGCGCCTAGAACCGCTAGACCACCGCGGCCGGCGTTGGAAAGCAGACTGCCCAACTGAGTTAACCAAGCACGACTCAGGCCCCGTCCTCACAGCTTCGCTTCTGCCAGTACCTCGTCTCCTATCGTCGAAGCACTTGCCCGCGAAAGGCAAAGGTCCCGAATTCGTGTCTCGTTCCGGCACACACTTTTAATCTGCCAGGAAGTTTCATATCAATGCACACTCCACTGCAGAGTGAAAATCTCTTCTTACGACGAATTTGTTTTAACGCCCGTATATCAGAAAATTGTGAATATGCAGAAGGGTTTTTGTAAAGATACAACCCATATCAACGATTTTCCGAGATAATCTCTAATGAGATTGGAACCTTGTCGTACCATCGTAACATGTTTTCCAAACACTTCACGATAAGACTACTACCTATCGATCTCCCTGAAATACCTTTTTAGAGATGAAAAGTCGTTTTCCCAAACACTTCGGAATAAGGCGGAAGTCGGTTGGTACACGGGTCTTAGTTTGCTTACAATGGAATTATGTCGTCTTCACATTGTCATCCAATATGCTGCCACTTAGTGTCCCAGCGCGCATGAAATCCTGATGTATTTTCAAAGAAGGAACTGCAGGGCACCTTCGTCAAAACATTCGACAAAGTGGTGGCAGGTACTTTTTCCAAAGGGATAGGGCATCTGCCACATCATTTAACAGGTCACTCAGGCACCGTGCTGAGATTATGTTGAAAAACTGTCTATACACGCATCTGGCATCATTACCCGAAATCCCTTCTGATATTCGCACTTGTTTTAATTTTCACCTCTGTCAGTGGCAGAGGTAACTACCCATCGGACAAACCAGAATGAATACAATCATTAAGGCGTGCTCGCGGATGTGAGTAATTGGAAGGAACGTGCATGACGCACACCACGCAGAATATACTGGAAGGCCAATGTTACAAGAGATGACGTCGGACAAAGCCACTGTTGTTTGTTTCTCTTTTTTTTTCGAAAAACTAATTTCCGCAACATGTTTTCACAATTTCGTTTGGTGCGTAGCTAATTGATGCAGAATTCCGCGAAATAAGAGCCGTTGTCGTTCACAAACCTGTTTCAAATTGTTTTGCCGCTTCTAGTGTTTATTCCACAAATATTAACCCTTTCCAGGGACTGCATTTTACGAAAATTCGAGGAAATGTTAAATAAAGAACATAGTTCCTATCACATTGCCGTAATGAGCGTCACATGTAATGAAGGTCTATTCATGCGAACACCTAATTACACGACCACCGCTCTGCTCACGACGATAATGATGGCAACATAACAAACATAAATCAAGCGATGAGAATCGAAGAAATAAGTTTTCCATCCCTTGAAATAGCTGTCGTCGCTAGGAAGTCATGGTAGTGGGACGAGGAATAATTAATTTTTCTAATATCAAAAGGTTGCTATTGAAACTCAGTTGTGTTTTAAAGCTGCGAGCCTGTTATGAGTGTGAACCCGTATGTCTGAGGTGGACTACTAAACACCGGCCGCTCCCTGCTAAAATGAAAATTTGGTAGTTTTAACATAATTTCGAGATAGTGCAGCCAATCTTGGGATAGGAGTTCGTAACTTGTGGTAGTTTCGCAGTAGAAGTAGCATCTGTCTTGTTATTTTAAATTCAGATGCATCGTTGACACGTCCTTGGAATGAAGCCGAGACACTACTCAATCTATTTAGCAATCACTTACGACGATAGATCTAGCATATACTGTTATCAAATTGACCCAGGAGAAAACAGTCTGCGGACCGACCAAAATCTTTTACCGGTCACCTCAGGACAATACTGGATGTGTGAATGGTTCTGTGGCATTTCTGTCATAGAAACTGCGCAATATTCCAGCAAGCCAGCTGCTCGTTACTTCAGGCGTAAATAAAGTCGTGCAAACCCAGAGAACCCCTTAAGCAGTTGATACGTCGGGAAAGCCTCAAACTGGACAATTTTGGATATCAAATGATTGCATCACCCTCTACACATACGTGTGTCCGCTGATATTTATGCAGAGTAAGGGGCAAGACATTAAAATTGTCGTTTGTATATAAACGACTTGGTCAGTTGGGAGATTTGTCATGCCACAAAAACTATTTTATAGGTGACACAAAAAACTTGCTATACCCCAAAGAATTATTGGTTATCCATTACATATGAGAAATCAGTAATGAACGAAAATTCGGAACAGGATAACAACGTCCACTGTCTAGTGTATAGATTTGTCGTCGGTGAAACACAGAGAAATTCCATTTCTTTACACTGGAACCCCTATTTTTAACGAATAGTAGTGTTCTGTGGCCGGCCGAAGTGGCCGTGCGGTTAAAGGCGCTGCAGTCTGGAACCGCAAGACCGCTACGGTCGCAGGTTCGAATCCTGCCTCGGGCATGGATGTTTGTGAGGTCCTTAGGTTGGTTAGGTTTAACTAGTTCTAAGTTCTAGGGGACTAATGACCTCAGCAGTTGAGTCCCATAGTGCTCAGAGCCATTTCAACCATTTTTTTTTAGTGTTCTGTGAGAAAACAACAGACTTAAACGTTGCTTACTTGTTTTCTATTTACTTTTTTTAAAGACCGATCGTTATTCTCCAAAACCGAAGTACACCAGTATTCGTTCGAAGTGCCGTAATCTTTGATGCATTTACTGCTTCCTTCAGTAAATTACTATATCATCGCCAATTTCTTTACTGCCGTTGTTAACCGTTAGCCGTATTTGCACGAGCCTGACATTTTTCGGCACTTTTCATCCTTTTTAGGAACCGAGAGGAAAAAATGTGAAGATTGAAGATCTAGTAGTTCCATTTACTATATAATCTCTTCCGACACCACGAACATTGCAAATGTGGTAGAATGCATTTCGTTCTTTTTGTGAGCAATTTGCTTGACAACCATCTTTTTGGAGCCATGTAATTCGACATTCTGAGTGGCTAAGATATTCAAGAAATAGTCGTTATTAGTCTTCTGGAGAGTTTGCATAGATTTGTCCATTAAAAAAAAGAAAAAAACAAGAAGTCTTCAACCCATTTTTCCACATAAAATATTAAGTGACGAAATACGCTGAAGCTAATTACATGCAACGTTGGGCTGTCATGATTCGTGAACGTTGATTTCATCTAAGAGAAACAGACGTTTATGGAAACCATTACCGTAAAGTTTCTGATACATAGCATCAGCATGTAAGAAAGATGAAATACGTGACTCCATATATTCTGAGAACACAAGTTTGTAGTATTCGAAAAACACAACTTGCATCCCTACAACTTAGGTGGAGGCTTAGTAAACATCTTATCACAGTTTGGGTATTCGGCCCCTTTTTACAAGTTTAAATGCGGAATTTTATTTATCTGTACCCTTACTTTGGTAGTAAATGCTTTCATGTTTCGATTAAACGGAGTTACACCTGCTTATAATTAAAGTGCAGCTACTCATAGGGTCCACTGTGGGTTGTAATTATTGCATGGCGGCGAAACTGGTAGATATGCTAATGCGTTAACGCGGAACTGATTTATGTTGGAAAAAAATAGTACCAATTTTGGCCAACAGTTGCATATCGGGCGCTGGGATTCCAGATGTACTAGATTAGGAGCAAGACATGGGTAGAACGATAAAACAAATGAGAAAGGCATAATGTTGCTGTTATTATCAACCGCCGCTCATACACTTTTTTAAATATGAGCACCAAAGATGTTTGTACGTGATGGACAAAATTGGAACTACTTTTTTTTTCAGCGTGAATCGGTTACGCATCAACACATAGTTATAGTCCACACTGGACCTCAGTCAGTAGCTGCACTTTAATTACAACAACCCGGCACGACAAGCATTTTTGCGGCGAAATAAAGCCTCGATAGCGGTTGCGATATTTCTTCTACATTCACCATACATAAAAGTCAATTAGTTCTTCAACAGAATACTCACTTACACTCATAGCTAAAACCATCATGACCACCCAGAAATAACCTGTATTCAAAAAACAAGAAGCAAACAAAAAAGCAGAGTTGTCTATCTAAAATCTGGGAAGTATGTCGTATGATGGTGCTTTACTAAAGTTGATCACGAAGCAATTGTCTTTATTCACAGGAAATTACAACATGAGGGATTAGAATAAAAGCGTACCCAAAAACATTACTGTTCCACAAGAGTGTAGGTCTCACACTATCATACACTGCTTGGTACTAGTGTTTCAGTAACAACAATCCCCTCTCTCAAGTAGAGATTGCAGGGATTTAGAATTAGCAAAAACGAGATTAGTGACACCGGAACTGTGTGCCACATAGTAGATAAAGTGAAGGAATTTTGCTACCTTGAAAAGTAAATAAATAAAAATTCTTGATGGAAGTCAATCATGGACTATGGGAAAACCGGAATCAAAGCGTCTTACGTATGGCGCTACACAGGTATGATGACACTTCACGTTGTTCAGTGCTTTTCTTATGGCGACACATCCTGTGAAAGTAGTGTAGCCTTATCTTGCTTGCAGCATCGAGTGCAACGTCACACTAACACTCTGGTGCGTCTCTTTTGTCTTTACGATCTTCGGGAATAAATGGATGATGCTTCTCTGCAAGTCTGCTTCCCTTCTCATTGATTCTACACACTAAACTGAGTAACTATTTGGTTGCCAAATCCCCGGCAGATATTAAAAATTACTCACAAATGTTACCTATTTTTACAGTTTTGTGTGATCCTGAGTCTTTTGTTGGTCTTACAACCCCCAATCGACGCCAGTTCCTTCATCTGTCACTTAATTAACAACTCTTCCTTCTTATAGCGGCCCTCAACATATTGTTTCTACCTATCTCCACTCTCCTCTACTTTTGACGAAGGAACTTGTAAGTAGGCTGTTTAGGTTTTTATATTGGTAACGCCGACTAGAGCTCTGTATGAAAATCACTGGCTGTGCTGTGTGCAGTTTGTGGCTGGTTGGCATTGTTGTAATATTCGCTATTGTAGTGTTGGGCAGTGGGCAGTTGGATGTGAACAGCGCGTAGCGTTGCGCAGTTGGAGGTGAGCCGCCAGCAGTGGTGGATGTGGGCAGAGAGATGGCAGAGTTTTGAGAGCGGATAATCTGGACGTGTATCCATCAGAGAGAGTAAATTTGTAAGACTGGATGTCATGAACTGATATATATATATATATATATATATATATATATATATATATATATATATATATATAATTTTCAGCAACAGATGGCGCTGCGGTCTGGGAAACTCTATAGTACGATATTTTCCACATATCCACCATGCATAGCAATAATATGGAGTAGTTTCTGAATGAAATTACCCGAAACCTTTGACAACGTGTCTGGCGGAATGGCTTCACATGTAGATGAGGTGTACTGCTTCAGCTGTTCAATTGTTTCTGGATTCTGGCGGTACACCTGGTCTTTCAAGTGTCCCCACAGAAAGAAGTCACAGGGGTTCATGTCTGGCGAATAGGGAGGCCAATCCACGCCGCCTCCTGTATGTTTCGGATAGCCCAAAGCAATCACACGATCATCGAAATATTCATTCAGGAAATTAAAGACGTCGGCCGTGCGATGTGGCCGGGCACCATCTTGCGTAAACCACGAGGTGTTCGCAGTGTCGTCTAAGGCAGTTTGTACCGCCACAAATTCACGAAGAATGTCCAGATAGCGTGATGCAGTAATCGTTTCGGATCTGAAAAATGGGCCAATGATTCCTCTGGAAGACATGGCGGCCCAGACCAGTACTTTTTGAGGATGCAGGGACGATGGGACTGCAACATGGGGCTTTTCGGTTCCCCATATGCGCCAGTTCCGTTTATTGACGAAGCCGTCCAGGTAAAAATAAGCTTCGTCAGTAAACCAAATGCTGCCCACATGCATATCGCCGTCATCAATCCTGTGCACTATATCGTTAGCGAATGTCTCTCGCGCAGCAATGGTAGCGGCGCTGAGAGGTTGCCGCGTTTGAATTTTGTATGGATAGAGGTGTAAACTCTGGCGCATGAGACGATACGTGGACGTTGGCGTCATTTGGACCGCAGCTGCAACATGGCGAACGGAAACTCGAGGCCGCTGTTGGATCACCTGCTGCACGAGCTGCGCGTTGCCCTCTGTGGTTGCCGTACGCGGTCGCCTTACCTTTCCAGCACGTTCATCCGTCACGTTCCCAGTCCGTTGAAATTTTTCAAACAGATCCTTTATTGTATCGGTTTTCGGTCCTTGGTTACAATTAAACCTCCGTTGAATACTTCGTCTTGTTGCAACAACACTGTGTTCTAGGCGGTGGAATTCCAACACCAGAAAAATCCTCTGTTCTAAGGAATAAACCATGTTGTCTACAGCACACTTGCACGTTGTGAACAGCACACGCTTACAGCAGAAAGACGACGTACAGAATGGCGCACCCACAGACTGCGTTGTCTTCTATATCTTTCACATCACTTGCAGCGCCATGTAGCGGGACTTTGAATTTCGCCGCGCTACATTCGTTCCCTCAGATAAAAATATCCCGTCGCAGCGGTATGAGCGCTCGACGGCAGAGAGAAAATACTAAAATTGTTAACTCTTTTTTGTTTTTTATTCCGTTTCAATTGTCTCTTGTTAGCCGAAGCTGAAGGCAGACGTGATCTGATGCTGACGTAAAAAACTTAATAGCTAGTCTGATTGTAATGTGTAGACATTGTGGAAGTTATTATGAAATTCGGAGGATGGAGAGAAGCAACTAAAATAAATTGTATTTAAGATCAAGACGGTTTTGTATACATTAGAAATTCCTGGACGATTGCAAGATTTCGGAGCAGACTTTTCACGCAAAATGGAGATTTTTGAAGACCTGGACGCCGCCCGAAAGAAGACAAGTTAACCTGGTAAAGAATGAACTCAAAGCTACGCCATTTCCCCCTGTCAGTTACATTTTGTTGTTCTCTGTTCTTTTTCAAAAAAAATTTGTAGTGGAAATTGGTTTAACTTTTGCTCAAAAACGCCACAAGGACCACCCCAACAATAGATTTTCTGTAATACGAAGTCCGATTAGCTTTTCATTCTTTCCCTTTTTCACGGTCTCTCTTCTTTCCATTTATTTTTTTATTAACCACTACAACTGGCTCCCGCGACAGGACGCAATTTTCGGATGTGTCGTTTTTGAGCAAATTTGAAACTTTAATTTGTATGTTTTCCCAACAGAGAATATCAAAAAATCCTGAACTCTAAATGGTAACTAAAACACCAATTTTATTGTACCTAAGCAGATGATTATACAACAATATTGTAAAGAATTTTTGTAACTAATTCAATCTGTTTTCTTTTCATGGCATATATTGATGCAAAACTGTTATTTTGAGACCTTTTGGTGATTATCCGATGGAGATGTATTTAGAAAATCCATATTTTGACGAATACGATTTACGCAGAAGTGATTGACCAGCCGCTGCAAGACAGAAAATTTAATGGTGAGTCACACAATTATGTTTCATTCAAGCATTCAATAGCCAACTGCAGAATCCATTTTTCCCTTTCCACACATCCTGTAGTTTTCTTCTTGAATTTTCCAAAATTATCTATCTCTATTGTAGTTTGTGGTAATTATAGTATTGTTGTAGCATATGAAGATCGTGAATTTGACCGCCAAACAGTCATTTGTTACGAAAAATTTTGTCCGCCCTGCTGCATCTTTCTCAACCATTGTTTGCAATAGAGCAATCATTTACATTGACGAGGAAATATTTCAACCTAAATTTGAGTCAAATCTTTATTAATCAGACTCATATTATTCCCTTTTGACTTACGATTATACATCCTATTACAATGGAACGTGGTAAGGTAGAGATAGTTTCGACAGATCAGTTAAGTGAAGTAGATTCATCTTTCAACCAACAAGAAAGTCCGCGTTTCCCTCCATGGACGAGTTCACAGATCAATGCAATGATTTTGCCTCAAACTCGCAACATTTGTGATAATACACAGATGGCGACTTTAAATGACGAAATGTGGAATGGACGCGAGACTAGACCGTCAGCGCCATTGTTAACATCAATGTCAGAACCGAATATGAGACAAATTCAGCAATGTGACACAAACCGGACACAGGAAACTGACAAACTGGACCGACTATTAGAGTTATTTGCAGACATGAAACGAGACGTTAGTCAGAAAATTGACATATTAAACCATACTATGACCGAAAATTTTGAACGGACGACAAAACAGATGACAGAATTAAATAACACCACTCAACAGCTCAGCCAGCGATTTGAGACATTGTCCGATCGAGTCACTAAACAGGAAGAAACTTTGGTTACATTCACACACGAAACAAAAAACAATATCAACCGATGTGAGAATCAGTTAACTCAAATAGTTAATGTGCAGCAGGAAGTGAACACTCGTGTGGAAGAGTTAGCTCAGGCCCACACTTCAGCTAGCTCCACCCAAGAAAAGCTGACTGAAGAAGTGGGAAATATTACCCAACAGCTCACAATGGTAGTTCTTGAACAAACCCACCTCAAAGAAAAGATAGAAAAATTAGAAGACCGAGCGGACCTCGCGTCACTAAACAACGACACCAACATTGCCGAAAGAATTGTACACGAATGTAAATTGTGTGACGACTATCTGGACAAAAAACTTGAAACAATTACACAGGACATACTTTCAAAAACAAAGACACATGTTAAAGACGGGCCAAAAACCACAGAAGACGAAGTGACAAAATTACGAGACAATGTTGTGCCGTGTTTGGCGATTGGTGCAAACGCATCGCTAGGAAACGACAAAACAGCTAAAACCATGGCTAATGACACAGACAGAACACCTATTGTGAAATCACCTATTTCCAATCAAAATTACAATGTGCCGCTTTCTTTTCCACCAAACGAGCAATATTACGGTACGACACCTAGAGTAGCAAGTGACACAAACTACGTCAATACAGTTATGCCAACCGGCATGGCCGATGACACGTTTGTAAGACATGGGCATTTCCAGACATTTTCCAGTGAGGACAAGCACAAAGTCCACCCTATTGTGTTTATTAGATCTTTTGACGGCGTTTTTCCACGTAGTTGGTCAGAAGTCGATAAAATCAGATACGTCACCAATCTCATGAGAGGACGAGCAGCTAAGTGGGGTGCCGCTATGAAACGGCGGTGCCTTACGTTTGATCAGTTCGGACAAGCCTTCTTGGACGAATTCTGGTCCGAGAATGAGCAACAGAGTCTAAGGAGAGAAGTGTGTAACCCCGAGACCTATGACCCTAAAAAAGAGACATTAAGACAATACTTTGAGAGGTACCTAGACAAGACACTGTACTGGTCCAAACCAGCCGACTTGCCAGCGATAATTGACACATTAAAGAGCCACTTACCCTTTCCATACCGAGACAGATTAATAGGAGTACCGGAGAATGACGTTAAGACTTTCTTAAACTTCTTAGATCAAATGGACGTAGTTTACAGAGGCGATTCATGCCATTCAAATTTTATTCATATTAGTAACCAAAATCAGCACCCACCCCAAAGGAACTGTAGTGACGGTGGTTGGTGGAACCATCCGTCCGCGCCGCGACACAATACGATGCCTGCGCGCGAAATATATTCAAATGGAAACGTGTATGACAGTAGGAACAACCGCAGATATTCGTGGAATAATAATAATAACAATAATTATCACCCATATCAAAATGGTAACTACAAGCAAAATGAAAATTACAGACAGAACAACAACAATAGGAGACGTGAGAATAGCCGGTACAACCCGGGCTACTTTGACAGGAACGTGACATATAACAGACATAATTACCACCAAAACAATAGCAATCCCAACAATCACCGACAGAATATGTGGAACACACAAAATTCATGCATGACAAATCATAACCCTCCACGGAATCCGCCCCCGTTCCCTAGTACAGTTATGCACTCCCCGCCACGAAGTAGCAATAACAATTGCGGCGCGCCATCAGCTGACGCGTGGGCGCCAACCGGCCGGAATGTAAACATAGTGGAGCTGGTCAATGAACCCGGCCAAACACAGCAGACGACGGAAAACAGTCGACGACCGAGCTAAGCGCTCGTGCTTCGGTCGTGAGGTGTTGTAAGAGCGCAACGGCTGAGACGGTTTGTTTCCTCAGGTACGATGACAAAATGACAGCAGAACAGGAATTAACCAACGAGATAAACATTAAATCAGGCAGTTGTGTAAAAGAATTCATACAAGCTACGGCATGGGTTAAGTTTAACGATTATGATGTATAAATTTTATTCGATACTGGTGCTGCTGCAAGTGTGATGTCAACCGCATTCTATAATGAATTGAAACAAATTATAGACATACCTACATTACCTGTACAGAATTGCCACGTGGTTAGTGCCACAGGTACTAAATCTAAGAGCATACGCATGCAAGCCCTTGTTAACTTCACATTTTCCAATACACAGTTCAAGTGTAATTTTCTTATCGTACAATGCATCCTAGGGATGGATTTTTTGAATGAACACAAAGCAATCATAGATTTAAGTAATGGCATATGTCAATTATCCGTAGGAGAACAACTAATCAATGTTGAACTTAACAAGACGATTGAACCACGACAAAAACATTACGAAGTAAGTCAATTTCAATTGATATATCCTACCATAGTTAGTGTATGTAATTTAACACCTGAAGATTCAGACTATCAGGAGACTGAGCAGGATTTATTGTATCAGAAATGTGTCGAATCTATTTAACGAAACAACAGCAAGAAGAATTGTACAAATTATTATGTGATTATGCACAAGTTTTCAGTGAGAGGCCTGGTGTAATCAAAGGTTATAGCTACAAAATGGATGTTAAGCCACATAAGACTTATTGTGGGACACATTATAATATTCCATGGGCGAAGAAACCTGCAGTTTTACGTGAAATCGAGCGTATGTTGACCTGGGGTGTCATAGAAAAATCACATTCCCCTTATTGCAGTCCTATCCTGGCGGTAGGCAAGCAAGATGGAAATGTCAGATTGGTGCTAGACGCACGTGAAATCAACAAAATTATTATACCCGTTAACACAAGACCCGTCAACTTGGATGAACAGTTGCTAAAATTTTATAATGTACAATATCTAACTAATATTGACCTCCGCTCATCGTACTGGCAGGTGTCCCTTCACAATGACAGTCGTAAATACACTGCTTTCCTTTGTGAAGGACGCAGTTATCAGTTTTGTGTGTTGCCTTTTGGTTTGCGTGTAAGCGCGGGCGTGTTCATCGAGGCGCTTGACGCCGTTCTCGGCCCGTGTTTGTTGTCACGCGTCACGGCGTACGTCGATGATATTGTCGTGGCAACAAATACGTGGGAGGAACATATTGATCTGTTACAGCAAATTTTATTTAAATTTTCACAAGCTGGAGTCACAGTAAATCTTTCTAAGACCAAAGTAGGAAGGCGTGAAATCAAGTTTTTAGGCCATATTGTCTCGCCGGAAGGTATTCGTCCCGATTCTAAGAAGATTGATGCTATTCGTAATTTCCCTCCTCCACAAAACCGCAAACAGTTGAAAGCATTCTTAGGTTTATCTTCTTTCTTTCGGAAGTTTGTTTCAAAACAGCTTCTGAACAGCTCTCACCTGCTAACTTTACTGAAAAAGAACGCAATTTGGAGATGGACAGAGTTTTGCCAAGCTGATTTTCAGGCTATTAAAGATACATTGGTGAACGCACCCCTCCTTTGCCACCCTGACATGACGTCAGATTTTTGCCTAGCCACGGATTCGTCCTCATACGGCCTTGGAGCTTTTCTATTTCAAATTCAATCCGAACCAAGACAATCTGTCATCAAACCGATAAGTTTTGCGAGCTGCACGCTCACTGAGTGCGAGAGGTCGTACTCGGTGACGGAACGGGAAGCTCTTGCCATTATTTGGGCATTCCGTAAGTTTCGCTACTTTCTTTGGGGTAAACATACTCGCATATACACAGACCACCAAGCCCTTTCTTTCTTGCTATCATGCAAATTGCTTCATTCACGGCTCACCCGGTGGTGCCTTTCACTGCAAGAATACAGCTTCGAAATTATTTACATTAAAGGTGAATCAAACGTAGTAGCCGATGCCCTGTCCCGTTTGCCCCAAGGCATACAGGATTTTTCGGAACTTTCCGAGCAAACATCAGACTTTAACATCTTACTTATGTATGATGGTACATACGCCCCATACTACCGCAATATGTGCAAGAACTTTGCTTCACTTCAGGACAGCGACCCCAGGTGGTCAAATATCAAAAAGAAATTACTTACAGATCCTTCTTTACATTTACAAAAATATTACACAATACACAAAAATGTACTTTTTCATAGGCGTACCCCGGACTCGCACCATTGGTGTGTTTGTCTACCCGACGCGCATGTTGACGATTTTATTCTGTTCACACACAAAACTTTGGGACACTACGGAGTCACCAAATGCACTGATAAAATAGTACAGTACTGTTACTTTCCCAATCTGCGTCGGAGAGTGTTGCAAATTGTTCGTAAATGTATCATCTGCCAAAAAGCAAAATTTTCCAACCGATCATCTTTGAATGAATTACATCCTATTGTACCAACCCGACCTTTGGAGATAGTATCGTTGTATATCGCCGGATCTTATCCCAGAGCTCGTAGAGGTGTGAAATACATCGTTGCTGTATTTGATGTCTTCTCAAAATACTTAAAATTGTTTGCTATCCGCACTGTCAACGCATCTGCTATTACTAGACGTTTGACTAACAGTTACTTTACAAGGTTTGGCAAACCCCACAGCATTATCACGGATAACGCACCCTATTTTACGGGAAGAAAATGGAAATCTTTTGTTGCCACACATAACATCAAACATATTATTACATCAGCATTTCACCCAGAAGGGAACCCTGTAGAAAGGATTTTTAGAGAGTTTGGTCAATTCATGAGAATACATTCACCTCACAAACACACAAAGTGGATCGAATTTTTAGCACCCTTTGAGCAGATAGTAAATAATTTGCCTCATGCCTCGACAGGATACCCACCACAGGAATTATTATTAAACAAACCTGAACAGAACAAGTGGGCTATGCCCATTCCAAAGCTAACCGCATCCACAACACACACACCTTTGGAAGAGAAAGTAAGACAGGCATACACTACGTTGTGCAATAAAGCCAAGATCAGGAAAGAGAAGTATGACAAATATGTTACAAATACACAAACCTATCAGGTTGATGACCTTGTTCTTTTGCGTTCACATCCCAAGTCTACAAAGTTAAAACAACTGAACAGAAAATGGCAGCTATTATATTCAGGTCCTTTCAGAATAGCAAGCATACCTCACCCAGGTTGTTACTCCCTAGAATACCCGTTATCTGACAAGCCGAGGGGGCTGCATCCCCACAGACATTTGAAACCCTTTGTGCACTAAAACAACATAATATAATGATAACTAAGTTGAACATGAGCAAGTTGCTGTGAAAACGAGATCATAAATATTTGTATTGAATACACGAACATTAAATTATACAGCCTAAGAACACAAACATTCGTTTATGGAAATTATATACTGCAGTTACACTTGTACACATAATTATGAAGAGAAGGTAAACCCAGGTGAGTACACTTACTAAATGAGAAAAGATATTCATATAGGAATGAGACCTACGCAGGTTACATTGGTTGTTAATTGTAAATTATAAGGTGAATCAACAACTAGTTAGTTATTTCAAGGCACTACAATGAGAGGAAATAATAGCTATTGAGATCAGTAATGACATAGGTATGTAGCAGAATGAATGAGGACGTAATAATGAATGATCAGTATGAATGAGTTAATATTTAGGTTAATATAAGAAGGTAAGTTACTGTGAAGTTGTTGATGGAGACAAGAGATTATTTGAGGAAGATGATATTGGAGTTTTAAGAGAGTGGAAGTGCCAAATGGCCCCACGTATATGATATATTAATGTTTGATGAGGAATATGTTTAATGTATAAGAATATATATATTATGATGAATATGTGAGTAAGGAATGAGTGAGAATGTTTTGGTAATATTGTGCTACATGGAGAAGTGAGTAAACAGTCTACATCTTTAAGATTACATAAGAATTTCAGCTTGAAAGAAAACATTTGTGATGAGTTAGAACATGTGAGTACAAGGCATTAAAGGTGAATCTCTTTACAGTGCCCTCGAAAATGAACGAATGCAAGAAAAGCAGAGTGAACATAATGATGATTACAGCTGTGGAAAGAAGTGTAATAAGAATGTAACTTGGAAACACGTTAGCCTTAATTTATTTCAGAACTGTAACTCAGTAAGCTTCCGTTAAGTTTTGTTAAGCCATAGTGTGGAAGAAAACATTTATAGTTCGTGTTCAGACAGGAGAGTGATATTTTAAGGAACTTAAGTTGAAATATAGTTTTTACACAGCCCTCATGTGAATACATTTGTATAGAAATTTTTTTTTTACACAAGACAGAAAACCCTGAGGAAGCAAAAGATAGAGTTATTAAGGCCGTTTTGCGATTCGTACAACACCTCCCCCTTTTCAGGCAATGCAAGGTAAGTGAAAAGGAGCAGTGGCCACCCGTGCAACCAACGTCGAGCAACGGACACTGAGAAAGAGACATTTTACTGTCAATTATAAGACTATGTTCTTTATTTATGTTTTATAGAAAGAAATGATATATATATACACCACATATATGATGTTTAACCTTCACTAAAGTAGAAGAAAGTTCATGGTTGAACTCTTGAGAGGAAATTTGATATGTCATTATATAATACACATTATGAGAGAGACAATCTCTGAGATACATTTTCCATTTGTATAGACGGTATCCACAAGAAGTGGAGATATTGAGGAAGTACTGAGCAGATATGCGATTCACTCATGCAAGGATTTGTTAAGGTATAATACACTAAGTCATATTAACAGTCAGAACACAAACAGAGAATCTGTCATGACGTTACACTACACAGACTTGACATAAGGACACTTACATTTACCCATGATTTGGTAAATTGTAAGCACCTCCTTTCACACACCCCTTGAAGGCGATGCAAACGTTATAATGTATTGTGTTCTCTTTTTATGTATTAGCTGTAGGATTTGGTAGTTTATAGGTAGTGAATAGTTTTTTCCAGTCTATCTTTCTTTCTTTCTCCATTATCCTACCACCTCCTGCAGCTGGGTATTGTTTGTTTATGGAATGTAAGAATATATTGTGTGACAGTAAACTTTCAGGTATGAATTAAAAGAAATGAAGAAAATTGAGAATGGCATTACAAGCCTGGTCAACCACTAGCCAAAAAAAAGAGATAAATAATAAATGAAGGAAAGCCCGTGCTTTTAAACATTAAGGCTTATATCCCTTGGCACGCCCAAACCTGAATAAAAAATTAATACCCCAATAAAAGAAAGCCAATTGGACTTAGTATAATTTTTTTAGTATAGATATTTCACATGCATATTCTTGTAAATTTATATGTATTTGTATATGTATAAAAACTTTGCATATTGTCAACATATTTTGAAATGTGACCACGAAATGTAAGCTTTCAGAATTAACGATGTAAACATGCTTGGACAAAGTGAACTTAGTTAAAATGTAAATGTGGCAAAAAGTGTTGCAAACTGTGTTAAACAGTGAACGTTATAAACGACGAATTTTGGGTTGTTTGTGAAACTTATGGTGCATAAACCAAATAACTGTTTGTAAATCGATATAAAGTGTAATTTACTTCGACGATAATGAGGATTTTCACACTGCAATTGAACGTTTGTTGACAAGTGTAAACAATGTGGTGAAACACCTACCTTTGCGAACATTGACGCCGTTGTTCCTGGCCGGGCTTCAGATGCTTTGGAGACAATAAACTCAGCACCTGTCGTAGGCGATGTGGAGGCTAAAAACTACATCGACCATATATGCCCCGGGAACAATAGTCATGAAAACGCACAAGGACCTGGAGTGTTGTGTCGTAACAAAAGACATGGACGTTGCTTCAGATCACGCACAGGCTCAATCTTATGGTGTCACCAGACTTAACACGCCATTTACGCTGGAATAACAATTTGTAATGAACACTATGTGAGAGTGAATACTGTTCAAGACTGTCATAACACAGCGATTTTGAAACTGCCGCACGCGAAATTCAGTGATGCTACTGCGCATGCGCAAAGACTACGTGCTGCCAGAGATGCATTGGGAAACCAACGCTGGAAGGGCATGACATTAACTGCGCTGGCGAGCAGCTTGTTCAAACAAACTGTATGTAAATATATATTAATTGTGTAAAAAGGATTAAAACTGTAACAATTGAATGTAGTATATAGATTTAGAAACCAAGTATTGACAAAGATAATCCTCTAAGTATGCACGTGGCGTTTCCTGGGAAAATATGTATAATAGACATTTAGGTATATCTATTCTATTGTTTGCTAGCCTGCCACGCTAAATGTTTTAGCGTGACAGTCGAGGGGGCGATGTAGCGGGACTTTGAATTTCGCCGCGCTACATTCGTTCCCTCAGATAAAAATATCCCGTCGCAGCGGTATGAGCGCTCGACGGCAGAGAGAAAATACTAAAATTGTTAACTCTTTTTTGTTTTTTATTCCGTTTCAATTGTCTCTTGTTAGCCGAAGCTGAAGGCAGACGTGATCTGATGCTGACGTAAAAAACTTAATAGCTAGTCTGATTGTAATGTGTAGACATTGTGGAAGTTATTATGAAATTCGGAGGATGGAGAGAAGCAACTAAAATAAATTGCATTTAAGATCAAGACGGTTTTGTATACATTAGAAATTCCTGGACGATTGCAAGATTTCGGAGCAGACTTTTCACGCAAAATGGAGATTTTTGAAGACCTGGACGCCGCCCGAAAGAAGACAAGTTAACCTGGTAAAGAATGAACTCAAAGCTACGCCATTTCCCCCTGTCAGTTACATTTTGTTGTTCTCTGTTCTTTTTCAAAAAAATTTTGTAGTGGAAATTGGTTTAACTTTTGCTCAAAAACGCCACAAGGACCACCCCAACAATAGATTTTCTGTAATACGAAGTCCGATTAGCTTTTCATTCTTTCCCTTTTTCACGGTCTCTCTTCTTTCCATTTATTTTTTTTATTAACCACTACAGCCATCTGTTGTTGAAAATTGTAACTACTGTAATTTCGAAAGTTTGTCCGCCTGAAAATGTACTGTTGTCCCAAGCATATTGCAACAAACGGTGTATTTCTATCGCTGCTCGTTTAGTTTTTATTGCCGTTTCAAATATACCGGTCATTTTTGAAACACTCTGTATATATATAATGACTTTTGAACACTATTATGGTAAATACATTGTTTGTTCTCTATCAAAATCTTTCATTTGCTAACTGTGCCTATCAGTAGTTAGTGCTTCAGTAGTTATAATCTTTTATTTAGCTGGAAGTATTGGCGCTCGCTGTATTTCCGTAGTTCGAGTAACGAAGATTTTTGTGAGGTAAGTGATTCATGAAAGGTGTAGGTTATCGTCAGTCACGGCAATTCTTTTGTTGGGATTATTGAAAGTCAGATTGCGTTGCGCTAAAAATATTGTGTGTCAGTTTAGTGTTGATCAGGATAAGTAAAGAGCGAAATGTCTGAGTACGTTCAGTTCTGCTCAGCGTTTTGAAAATCAAATAACGTAAGGGGTATCCAAGCACAGTAATTCACAAATTTTTCTAAGGAGACGTTTCAAACTGGACTGATAAAATAAGAAACGAGCAGAGTCCCCACTAAATCGACGTGGAGAGTAGTATGCGAAAAGTACTAACTGGAGGGTGGAATAGAAAGGTACAGCATGAGTTAAGGTAGCACGATACTGTTGGGGCAACTAGATAGCCAGATATGTAGGGCAATACCAGGAATAGGATAAAGGGTATCCTTTAAGTTCCGGTTCTAAAACTCTGTACAAAGAGAACCGCAGCCCAGAAGGAATAAACTTTGAACAGTAAAAAAAAGACCAGTATGTCACTGTAGGCGTCAGAATACGCAAGCCAACAGACGCGCGGCACACGGCTGTTACTCAGTTAGCGTGCGAGACGCCCACCGTGGCTGTCACCACGAAGGATCGCGCGATAATGGTAAAGCTCTTTCGCAAGAACGATGACTGTTCGTCAGTAGCCCTGCATAAGTTCTTGACAATCAACGCTATGAAAACTTGATCCGATCTCTAGTCAGGATTTGGAGGATATGATTAGAAACTTCGAAAAGACAGAGTCTTTTGAAGTGCAATATGACAGAGGGAGGGAAGCTGTTGATCCGACGTCTATCGAAAACGTGGACTAAGCATGGCAGCAAGAGTCGAGCGGTGGTGTCCTAACATGCAGAGCAAGGGGAACTGCCCCGAATGTGGGACATGCCTGCCAGAACAGTGCGTGAAATACTAGGAAACATCCTGCACTGCTATCTATACAAAAGCAACCATGTTCAGCAATTGCTTACTGCTTACCTACCAACAAGACGAACGTTCGCTATGGTATTAGTTGCTCGCATCGAAGTGCACAATGAATGGCCACGGAACATTTTGAGGCCAGACGAAGTCCATTTCCGTGTTCAACGACGCAGAATTGCAGGGTATGGGCAACATAAAAATCTCACACACATCACACACTCAAAAGGATCTTGTTGTTCGGTTCCATATTTTTTCTAATTAATTCCGGTATCGGAGAACTATAGCCAGAGTGTTTTGTTTCCGTGTGTGACAAACAGAAGAGAATGGACCAAGTGGTGTTTATTTATTTATTAATTTTATTTCACATGCTCCACCTTACCTTGTATTCCTTCCCTTCTGCGACCTTGGACTGTATGAATGAGATATATGTAGTAGCAGAAAGCTCTGGTCAGAGGTCGTAGCATTGCATGTGTAGAGTCGTTCTGTGGTAGGATAGTACCAACCCCTAAACGTGAACAAGTTTAGTAAAGAGAACGGTAAAAAGAACGGTAAAAAGAACGGTAAGGCGAGTTCTCCGGTCGAGCACTTCTTGTTCCTGGGTCACAGCGCTGGACAAACATGGAGACGCAGCTCTCCTTTTGTTAGTGTGAACAAAGCTATTAGAATGTGTGAAATCTGCTCGGTAATGAAGTCCAGATGTTGAAATCAGGTGCAAGATTACCACTAAAACCCATAAGAGAATTTATTTTCATAATTTATTCGAATTTCAGTAGACATTTGCGTTTGTGCCTTGGTAAGGCCACGCATCATGGGCCTTAACCTCACGGTCGTATTATTGCTCTGTGATTAACGGAATTTCACTCATTCAATGTATTTTAATCTGCTCTTTCAGTTACAGTAATATTTTGGGAGATTTGTATTTATTTTACATATGTTTCCTTTGTGAAATTGATTTCGCGCCATGGGGTCGGTTGGAGCAACTGCCACATTGATATGGTTCAAATGGCTCTGAGCACTATGGGACTTAACATCTATGGTCATCAGTCCCCTAGAACTTAGAACTACTTAAACCTAACTAACCTAAGGACATCGCACAACACCCAGCCATCACGAGGCAGAGAAAATCCCTGATCCCGCCGGGAATCGAACCCACGAACCCGGGCGTGGGAAGCGAGAACGCTACCGCACGACCACGAGCTGCGGGCGCCACATTGATAAATAGTAGTTTCGTTGTGAAAATGTTTTGTACACGATGAATAATCATACGATAGTCGGCGAGTGTAAAATAAGGAACGAATAATCTTGTGTGTCCGTATTTTTCTGGATATCTGTTGGCCACCGAAACTTGGCCACGTGTGTTGAACAGCAATGAAGTGATGATGTTTCTAGTGCTCTGCCATATCTATTTGATTTGCTGGCGATGTTGTGCGTTAAGTAAAATACATGATTTAAACTCGTGCCACTAGGAAAAGTATCGGATTTCAAAGCCCATTGATTTGATAAAGATTTGCGAAATACTCTTCCACCCTGACCTTGTTTTCCTTGTAGTGTCTTTGCTGAACTTGTTCTGAGTCACCTACAGCAACCGAATGCGATAAGCATGGGCTTAGGTATAATTGTGTGTTCGTATAAAATTACATTGAAGCCAGTTCTGCGCTCCCCTGTCCCATTCCATAATTACGTGGCGAAACTGAACCATGTTAACTAGAGAGACCAGTTTTGATGATGTATATTGCAAGAGAAACACGACTAGTTGAAATACCATCGGTATTGAATAAATATCAATTAATCTCTATCCTCGACTGATTATTTGCTCCCTCCATCGTAAAGAATAGGTGAAAATCAGTACCACAGTCGAATTCTAGGTCATATAAATATTGCGCTATCCGTTGCGTTCAAATTTTTACCGGCTGGGTAAAACCTTCCGCTAGAAATTATTAATGCCCGGAAATAACTTGCAAGGGCCAGTAATTTCGTGGACCACACGAATTTAAGAAACCATTTACTACAGACGGTAGCTTACAGGAGCTGTAGGACATGAGAAAGCGACGGTAATCTTCCTACTTAGGTAGAGTTGTTCTTACCAGCACTACTGGGAGGTTACATTGCAACACTACCGCTTTGTTCTGCAAAAGTTACTGTGTGGTACGGGTTGACGACATCGTTTATCGTAGGGCCGTATTTTTTCTAGAAGATCAGTACTGCGGGTCTTGTAACCTGTACTGGTAAGCGCTATGAGAGTCTTTTGTGCACCAACGTCATTCCAAAGTTTCAACAGCGTGGATGTGTGGGTAGGATCCATTTATGCAAGATGGCGCTCCTCTGCTCATGGCAGAGCCAGTAAAGAGGCTGCTGCTGAGTGATTTCGGAAGTGGCAGAATTATCAGGCGATATTTCCTTACGGCCTGGCCGCCCAGACCACGTGATTTTAATCGCAGCGACTTCTTGCTGTGAGGTTAAAGATGTTGTGTTCAGCGCTCCAATTACGAACTCAGCTGAATCGAAGGTACGCATTTGGCAACGTGTTCTAAGAGTGACTCCGGATGCGCTCCGATCTGTTATGGAACATGCTATTTCTCTATTTTAAATTGTGGCTCAAAACAGTGGACAGCATATTGCACATGTCTTCCGCCAGTCCGACAATTAGATACTGATGCCATTATGTTTTTATGCTGTTTTTGGAGCGAGAACAATTGAAACCTGATCTCATTTTGTTTTCTAAGCCGTTTTCGACCTCATAACAATTAAAGCCGATTTCATCCATCAGATGATGGGCTTACCTAATTAAAAGTGTCACTGCTGTTGGATGCCGAATTGTTGGAGTCATGCACATTGAACAGTGCTGATGGCATAATGGACACCTCAAACCACTTTCGTCTATTGCGACTCATCTGTTACTTGTAGCCGACCCCGTTTACGTTAAGATACTTACAGAGCCATCTATTTGCAAAAATTTTAGTTGAAGCTTATTTGTACCATAACGTTTTCCACTGTGTCAGTAACATGCTGTACAAATTTGACCTCATTCTGACCAGTGGTTCTCTGTCTATAGTGTTATTTATGGACATCCGAATACACCGCAAATAGTTGAGGAGCTTGGGTATATGTAACACCGTGAGATGAAGGGTCTAGCGCAGGATGGGAAATCATGACATGATACCTCAATTCTTTCACGAGACATATATCCCAAACACATAAAAAAGGGTGCGTAAGACTATAAGACTGTATGGTGAAAATTTTGGTACACCTGGACATGAGTGCCTGTATTATTTGTTGCACAACATAAAACATTTTGAGCATTCATTAATACCACGTACAAATACAAGTGTGCATGTAACAGTAACGAGAAATGCAAATGTCTTGAAATTTATCTGTTAGATGTTATAAGGCAATAGGATTTGACTAATTTTTCCGGATGTTTTCACTCTAGAATGTGATGCCGTGCTATGCAGTCGACCTCTTGAGGAGAACTGAAATTCAGTACCGTCCTAGTTCCAGAAGGATTTCTTTTGAGCAGATTCCCAGCAGATTTGTAACACGTGGATGGCTTATGAACACTCTATTCATGGTTAAACTGGCAATAATACAGTACCAAACATTTTGGCTCGGATAAAAACCTGTACATTCCGCGTAGTATGAGGAGGTGACTTGGAATGGCTCACAAACCGGACCGTGTATTGGACTCGTTCTGTGGCCAGGCTTATTGGTCAAATGTGTGAGTGTAACTAAGATCCGCATGTCCGACCAGACAGGAGTTTCAGGAGGCGGAGGCAGGAATGGGCTTTCTGCTGGATGGTCAGGAGATGAGGGGTGTAGGTGACGTGACAATCGAGGGTGAGGCCAAGGTATCTCAGGGTGCAGATGAGCTGGATGGGATGACCATAAAATTATTAAAGTACGCAGTGGATCTGCGTCCAAATTTTCATCGCCAAAAGAACAGCGAGAAATGAACATATGAGATATCAACTTAACAAACGCAATGTTTGGTTTTACAAAAATTAAACTATTTCCTTTCAAGCAGTCAAGGTAATTGTGAAAAATTTAATTAGTAATTTGAGGAAAAGTGTTTATCTAAATGTTAATTGTTACATGAATACTGGAAAATGTGATATGTGTTAAAAATCGTTCAGTGTGAGGTCTAGTTTCGAAAAAAAAAAAAAAAAGAAAGAGAAAAGGAAAAAAGTTTCGTTGCTTAAAATAAATCATGGTAGTTAATAAAAAAAACTTCACTTCGGGGAAAACTGAAATATATCACCATCAGCTGCTGGTAGTCGTGTAAATGAGATGTCAAGATGTTCATGTCTTCAAGGCCGGTAAAAGAGGTTTTATTCGAACCGAGTAATAAATTCAGGACATTTAGAGAACAGAAAATGCTAGGAAAACTCTAGTATCCCGGTCCGACAGTTTTGGCAGACCGCCAGAAAGCCTGGACACAGACGACAGCCGCTAGGCAGCGACCCTGTACTCTGCGAGCGCTGCTGTCGCCAACAGAGCGCTGTGATCGGGCCATGCCTGCCACGCAGGCCCGTCGGCGCTCACGGAGGACCCTATAAAGCCTGCTCCGCAGCGGATCAGAGTCCTCGAAACCTTCCTTAACCAGTTCACCACTTGGTGTAACCAGTGGTACCTTCGTCTCAACCCCTCCAAAACCCAGGCAATAATGATAGGCCGCACCACCCGCTCCTTCTGTCTCCACGATTTCTACCTCACCCCTTATGGTCATTCGATCCAGCACATTTGCACCCTGAGATACCTTGGTCTCATCCTCGACTGTCGCCTCACCTGAACACCTCACCTCCTTACCATCCAGCAGAAAGCCCATTCCTGCCTCCGCCTCCTGAAACTCCTGTCTGGCTGGACATGGGGATTGCATCCTTCCACCATCCTCCACACCTACAAATCCCTCATCTGTCCTATCCTCTGTTATGCCAGCCTTGCCTGGATTTCCACTCCCCCCCCCCCCCGCCCCGCTTTTACAAGGCCCTCCAAATCCTCGAACGCCATGCACTCTGCCTTGCCTTCCGTATCTGCCTTATCTGCCTTCCTTCCTTCACACGACTCCTGTATGGTCTCATCCCCTTCCCCAACCTCCTCCTTTTCCTCCAACATCTCTGCATCCTTTACAATGTCCGCAGGCTTGATCCCCTGCACCCCCTTGTTTCCTTCTTCCTCTCCACCCCCTGTCCGTTGTCGCGCCTCTATCACTGTATCCCTTCCTCCCACCACCTCCACACCATCCATCTCCTTCATCAGGGCAATTTCCAGCACCTCCCTATCCCAGATGTTGAACTTCACCGTGAAATATACCCTTCCTACCAGCTGTAACCTGGCCTTGTTCTCTCCTTCCCCAGGGCCCCCTTTTTCCTCTCCCCTCCTTCTCCCAGAGCGTATTTTCCTCATTCCCTCCATCAGTCCCTGCACCCCCTCCTCGACTGCTTCCCTCCCGAGCCCTTCCCTCCCCGGCCCTCTTCGGCGCGCCCCCAACCATCTCCTCCCGCTCCTCCCCTTACTCTCTTCTTCCCTTCTCGCTCATCCCAATGCCACTGGCAGATCCTCTGTTTGCTCATCGTCATCAGTGCTACATCAATGTTGTTTTTGGTGCTGTATTCCTGTGCATCAAGATCTGTGATTTTAATTGTATGCTGAACTTGTACATAGTGTTCTTGTCTGTGTTTGTTCCGTGCTACTCCGTCCGTCGATACTTTTATGATCCAGTGCGTGGTTTTTTATGTGTGCCCTACTTTTTTATGGTTTTTATCACCCTTTTAATGTCGCCCCCTTTTATCTGTTCTTTTCCGTACTGTTCCCCTTTTTCATATCTGTGTACACCATATTTTTCCTTTCTGTTATTTTAAATGTCTTCTTTGTATAATTCGTGTCTTTTGGCTGAAGAGCAGCGCATATGCTGCTGCCGGCCAGCCCCAGATGGGGCACTGAAATACAATAAAGGAAAAAAAAAGCTCTGAGTGCTATCGTGTGACAACAGCGCTCGTGATAGTTTGTCCATTCGTTGTTTCCCTGGTCGCTGATAGATACTACGTATTGCTATCCGATTTGGTTTTGCTCTCTGGGCTTGTTAGTTCGCCGTGTGTGTGTGTGTGTGTGTGTGTGGACGCGCTCACGCGCGCTTTACACTGGCGATTTCTTACTGACGCCGATATGCTCTGGACCCGCTCGATTCCAGTAACTAGAATTGGTGATGAGGTATAAGATAACAGTGAATTATGAAAGCAAAACGTGTACACTTCGTGGAACAGCAGCAGCAACCGGACGTTTTCGGTCAGGAAATTCAACTGCTGTCAGAACGATTACATGTGCAGGGTACACATCCCACCCAGACTGTGATCACCTCCCAGACGGAGTCCCACCCATTCGTATTTCCGGCGCTTAATGATACCAAGGAGGATTAGAATCTGTATCTGCAGTGGCTGAAACAACACTTCGCTCTTACTTTCTTGGGCTTCCCAAGGGACATTTTCCTTACTTCAGAAGTTATCTCCCCTCTCAAGCTTGGGTGCACTCACTTTCGAGGAAATGTGTTCATTGCTGTAGAACTATTATTCACAATGGTTCCACGTGGCTGCATCGCGCATTGAGTTCCATCAGTACCACAAGCAAGTGAGCCAATCCTGTCACACGTGAATGACAGATTTGCAAGGTCTGCATCGTCATTGTGATTTCACTTGTGCCAACCCGTCTTGCAAAACCTCATATACCGATTTCCTGATTGCTGACGTAGTGATCCAATTGGCTCCCGATCCACAAATCCGCAGTGCTAGACAATCCTTTTCTTGGACGGCGTACTAAAATCGCACACTCTTTCAAGATCGCACAGGCAGCAAATGAACGTCTTATGGCCTGTCCCCAGGTTGCAGTGGTTCAACCACCACCACGGCGACGGAATTCTCGGAAGCCTTCTTTCTGATGGCCCCATAGTGGTTCATCACTTTCAGATAGGTCAATGACCTCTGAGCAGCCAATCCAGCTGTGTCGGGGCAAGCAGTGGGGTCTGCCTTCACACCTGGTGTGTTTTGTGATGCACCAACATGCAGACTTCCCTGATCGCTGGGCGCACTGCACCCATTGTAGAAAGGATTGACATATCGGAATTGTCTGCCACCAGGCGGCAGGTCTGTCAAACCCCGTTCCTAACTTGCGTTATGGGATGGTGCATGAACTTCAGGCCCTCTCTCCATGTGGAAATCCTTGAACTCTCAAGTTGTTCATTAATCTCATGATTGCTCGTCAGGGCATTCATTTCCAAGTCGACATGGGAGCGACGGTTTCCTTGGTCATAGTCCTGACGTACGCTAGCCTGTGTTACCCAGGGTTGGCCCCACCCTCTCACATGTTGGTTGCATATTCCATTCAGATGCCAGTTCACCACTATGGAAACATAAAATATGGTTACATGGCCACTAATGCTTTATGTTATCAACGGTCATTCAGCTGACAACATTTTTGACCTGGATGCTTTCTTGCTGTTTGGGTTCTCCATCATGGAAGAAGTTCAGACAGAGTCCCCTTCAGGGTCCTCTTCCAGGAACCTTTGTGTCTCTTTTGCGTGTCTTTTTGAGCCTAGGCTTGGGTGGGCCACCAGTTATGAAACACATATTTCTTTACGTCCAGATGTGGTGTCCCATTTCTGTCAAGTGTGTCCTCTTCCAGTCTCGTTATGGATGGCTGTTGAGCTCGAAATCGATCGCCTTCACAACGCTGGGGTCATAGAACGTTCAAAACTAGTGCTTGGGCCACAGCGCTGGTCGTGGTCCAGAAGCCAAATGGCTTCCTCCAGCTTTGTGGAGATTGTGAGTCGATGATCAGTACCAAAGCTCTAGTGGAAACCCACCCCATATGATGTCAAAAGGACTTCATATTAAAGCTTGGTGGAAGTGAATGTTGTTCTATACATTAGCCTCAGGACCAGACCTGTCATTCGACCAACTGAATATCTCATGATTTCACATCAATTTGGAACAACAAAACACCTTGGATGGGTTTCCCATTACTTTTATTCATGTTGCGGCGGTCATACACCGCGACCATATCTTGTGGTGTCTCATACACTATGAACTCCACGGTTAGCCCACTTATTTTTGGAAGTCAGCTGATACCATCTCCAGGCCTGGGCTCGCCTCTCACTGTTTGTCTGTCATTTCCAATGTGCTCCTGCTGGATGCAGAGATGGGTACCAACCGTGTTGTTACCCTGACTACCTTACACACTCAGATCTTAGAACTCCTGCATCATTTTTGGCACTGGTGTGTGTTATGGATGAAAGTGCTTGACAGGTGACGTGTGTATTGGCCAGGACTGAACAAGAATGTGGAGGCTATTATCCAGAGCTGCTCTGCATGTGCTCACAATCAGGCTGCTCCACCCCAGTCTTTCGCCCTCAGTCTACTCCCCACCGCCCTTTCGATCGTATTCATTTCGACTTTTCTGGCCCCTTCCTCGTCTCTGTGTGGCTCAATGTCGTGGACGCTCAATCAAACTACCCCTATGTGAAGGTTTTAATCATGGCTGCTTTTTCAGTGACCGTTTATGGATTAAAATGGAAACAAATGAGCCCTTGGTCACAATTTTTAGTCCTATTAACCAGATTTCAACACTTCTGAGAGTGCCTTCATCAGAATTTAAATAAAGTGGCCTATAACATAATTACAAATTTATGGGAAAATAAATTTCTTATATAAAAGTGTAAGTACTGACTAACAAACAAGACAGAGACAGTACTAATATGTCACATATAAAGTAAATAACAGGCCACCACAAAACATGTAGTTTTTCCGCAACATGGGACCCTAAGGGCAAGGCGAGATGCTCAGCCGATCTGGGACAATGTTAAGAGCTCATTGTTCGAATCCAGCAGCGGAGGCCTGTCGCATATCCAGGCAGGCACCAACCACAGACCACCGTACAGTGTTAGGCTATAATGAAAGTAGACGTTTGTCCTTGTATAGCCTCTTTTTGATCACCAAGAAGACAAAAGGGCATGTCCACAGGATCAAAGATAATTTCAAGGATCAGAGCATGTGCAAAAACTCTAAACCAAAGAAAGCCTCCTAAGAAAAGTTTCCTTCGCAAGAACAAATGGCTCTGAGCACTATGGGACTCAACTGCTGTGGTCATTAGTCCCCTAGAACTTAGAACTACTTAAACCTAACTAACCTAAGGACATCACACACATCCATGCCCGAGGCAGGATTCGAACCTGCGACCGTAGCAGTCGCACGGTTCCGGACTGCGCGCCTAGAACCGCGAGACCACCGCGGCCAGCCTCGCAAGAACATGTGGTGTTCTTACCACAAGGACGATAGCGGAAAGCAGCAACTATGAAATTTGCAGCAAAAAAGAACATGAGGTGACAAATAAGAATCTCGACAAAATGGTAGGACAGTGATCGTGGAGCAGAGACATCGTTGTGAGACTCAAGCCTTCACTGCTAGACTTCGTAGAAGCTTCGATGCTAGCCTTGGGAGGCGACTGACTCCACTTCAGAGAGTCACTGCCATCAACACCAGACCTCCAGCCTCGGCCGCAGCCAAAAGACACGCACCACCCGATGGATACATGTCACTGATACCAGTTGCAACATCGGGACATCGCCAACCAACAATGTCATCTCATCCCGAGTACACAGCTTCCTCAGTCCTGACCTCCAGGATGCTGTACGGACTGCCTGATGATGACATGCGCTAACGCACTTTCTGCTAATGTTCCATATCTCTCCTAAAAACAATAAGTAAAAACCATGTCAGTGGCACTGAGAGACATTTATTGATATTTTTAGTAGCTGAGTACCCGGCGGTCCTACCCCTATGAACCATGGACCTTGACGTTGTTGGAAAGGCTTGCGTGCCTCAGCGATACAGATGGCGCTACCGTAGGTGCAACAACAGCGGAGGGGTATCTGTTGAGAGGCCAGACAAACGTGTGGTTCCTGAAGAGGGGCAGCAGCCTTTTCAGTAGTTGCAGGGGCAACAGTCTGGATGATTGACTGATCTGGCCTTGTAACACTAACCAAAACGGCCTTGCTGTGCTGGTACTGCGAACGGCTGAAAGCAAGGGGAAACTACAGCCGTAATTTTTCCCGAGGACATGCAGCTTCACTGTATGGTTAAATGATGATGGCGTCTTCTTGGGTAAAATATTCCAGAGGTAAAATAGTCCCCCATTCGGATCGCCGGGCGGGGACTACTCAAGAGGACGTCATTATCAGGAGAAAGAAAACTGGCGTTCTATGGATCGGAGGGCAGAATGTCAGATCTCTTAACCGGGCAGGTAGGTTAGAAAATTTGAAAAGGGAAATGGATAGGTTAAAGTTAGATATAGTGGGAATTAGTGAAGTTCGGTGGCAGGAGGAACAAGACTTTTGCTCAAGTGAATACAGGGTTATAAATACAAAATCAAATAGGGGTAATGCAGGAGTAGGTTTAATAATGAATAAAAAAATAGGAGTGCGGGAAAGCTACTACAACCAGCATAGTGGACGCTTTATTGTGGCCAAGGTAGACACGAAGCCCATGCCTACTACGGTAGTTCAAGTTTATATGCCAACTGGCTCAGCAGATGATGAAGAAATTGATGAAATATATGATGAGATAAAAGAAACTATTCAGGTAGTGAAGGGAGACGAAAATTTAATTGTCATGGGTGACTGGAATTCGAGAGTAGGAAAAGGGAGAGAAGGAAACGTAGTGGGTGAATAGGGATTGGGGGAGAGAAATGAAAGAGGAAACCGCCTTGTAGAATTTTGCACAGAGCATAACTTAATCATAACCAACACTTGGTTCAAGAATCATAAAAGAAGGTTGTATACATGGAAGAATCCTGGAGATACTAGAAGGTATCAGATAGATTATAAAATGGTAAGACAGAGATTTAGGAACCAGGTTTTACATTGTAAGACATTTCCAGCGGCAGATGTGGACTCTGACCACAATCTATTGGTTATGAACTGTAGAATAAAACTGAAGAAACTGCAAAAAGGTGGGAATTTAAGGAGATGGGACCTGGATAAACTGAAAGAACCAGAGGTTCTACAGAGTTTCAGGGAGAGCATAAGGGAACAATTGACATGAATTGGGGAAAGAAATACAGTAGAAGAAGAATGGGTAGCTCTGAGGGATGAAGTAGTGAAGGCAGCAGAGGATCAAGTAGGTAAAAGGACAAGGGCTAGTACAAATCCTTGGGTAACAGAATAAATATTGAATTTAATTGATGAAAGGAGAAAATATAAAAATGCAGTAAATGAAGCAGGCAAGAAGGAATACAAACGTCTCAAAAATGAGATCGATACGAAGTGCGAAATGGCTAAGCAGGGATGGCTAGAGGACAAATGTAAGGATGTAGAGGCTTATCTCACTAGGGGTAAGATAGATACTGCCTGCATGAAAATTAAAGAGACCTTTGGAGAAAAGAGAGCCACTTGTATGAATATCAAGAGCTCAGATGGAAACCCAGTTCTAAGCAAATAAGGGAAATCAAAAGGGTTCAAATGGCTCTGAGCACTATGGGACTTAACTTCTGTGGTCATCAGTCCCCTAGAACTTAGAACTACTTAAACCTAACTAACCTAAGGACATCACACACATCCATGCCCGAGGCAGGATTCGAACCTGCGACCGTAGAAATAAGGGAAAGCAGAAAGGTGGAAGGAGTATATAGAGGGTCTATACAAGGGCGATGTACTTGAAGACAATATTATGGAAATGGAAGAGGATGTAGATGAAGATGAAATGGGAGATACGATACTGCATGAAGAGTTTGACAGAGCACTAAAAGGCCCCGGGAGTAGACAACATTCCATTAGAACTACTGACGTCCTTGCGAGAGCCAGTCCTGACAAAACTCTACCATCTGGTGAGCAAGATGTATGAGACAGGCGAAATATCCTCAGACTTCAAGAAGAATATAATAATTACAATCCCAAAGAAACCAGGTGTTGACAGCTGTGAAAATTACCGAACTATCAGTTTAATAAGTCACAGCTGCAAAATACTAACGCGAATTCTTTACAGACGAATGGAAAAACTGGTAGAAGCCGACCTTGGGGAAGATCAGTTTGGATTCCGCAGAAATGATGGAACACGTGAGGCAATACTGACCCTACGACTTATCTTAGGAAATAGATTAAGGAAAGGCAAACCTACATTTCTAGCATTTGAAGACTTAGAGAAAGCTTTCGACAATATTGACTGGAATACTCTCTTTCAAATTCTAAACATGGCAGGGGTAAAATACAGTTAGCGAAATGCTATTTACAATTTGTACAGAAAGAAGATGGCAGTTATAATAGTCGAGGGGCATGATAGGGAAGCAGCGGTTGGGAAGGGAGTGAGACAGGGTTGTAGCCTCTCCCCGATGTTATTCAATCTGTATATTGAGCAAGCAGTAAAGGAAACAAAAGACAAATTTGGAGTAGTATTAAAATCCATGGAGAAGAAATAAAAACATTGAGATTCGCCAATGACATTGTAGTTCTGACAGAGACACCAAAGGACTTGGAAGAGCAGTTGAACAGAATGGACAGTGTCTTGAAAGGAGGGTATAAGATGAACATCAACAAAAGCAAAACAAGGATAATGGAATGTAGTCCAATTAAGTGTCGTCGTAACTGCCGTCTCCTTCACGTCTGATTTTTGCTGTGTTGGGGAGCTGCTTGGGGAGCCAAATAACTGATGATGGTCGAAGTAGATTCAAATGTTTCAAATGGCTCTGAGCACTATGGGACTCAACTGCTGTGGTCATCAGTCCCCTAGAACTTAGAACTACTTAAACCTAACTAACCTAAGGACATCACACACATCCATGCCCGAGGCAGGATTCGAACCTGCGACCGTAGCAGTCGCACGGTTCCGGACTGCGCGCCTAGAACCGGGAGACCACCGCGGCCGGCTGGTCGAAGTAGAGAGGATATAAAATGTAGACTGGCAACGGCAAGGAAAGCGTTTCTGAAGAAGAGAAATTTGTTAACATTGGGTATAGATTTAAGTGTCAGGAAGTCGTTTCTGGAAGTATTTGTTTGGAGTGTAGCCATGTACGGAAGTGAAACATGGACGATAAATAGTTTGGAAAAGAAGAGAATAGAAGCTTTTGAAATGTGGTGCTACAGAAGAATTCTGAAGATTAGGTGGGTAGATCACATAAATAATGAGGAGGTATTGAACAGAATTGGGGAGAAGAGGAGTTTGTGGCACAACTTGACAAGAAGAAGGGACCGGTTGGTAGGACATGTTCTGAGGCATCAAGGGATCACCAAATTAGTATTGGAGGGCAGAGTGGAGGATAAAAATCGTAGAGGGAGACCAAGGTATGAATATACTAAGCAGATTCAGAAGGATGTAGGTTACAGTAAGTACTGGGAGATGAGGAAGCTTGCACAGGATAGAGTAGCTTGGAGAGCTGCATCAAACCAGTCTCAGGACTGAAGACAACAACAACAACAACCTGGCGTTGCCTGGATATGTTTTTATTCCAACCTACTATTTGTTCATTTCCTCTTTCCGCCTCTTACTTTCCATCTCTTAAATTCAACCCCATTCCATCTCCCTCCTCCTTCACCCCCTCTCTCTCCAACTCCTCCACTCCGTCTGTATGCTCACCTCCTCCATCACCCAATCTCTATCTGGGCATCTGCTCTCTCCTCTCTCTCTAAGTGTGGCCCTCCCCCTTCCCTACGTCCATTTCCTCCTACTCTGTCTGTCCACCTTCTCTTTCCCCTCCCTATATCCATCTACTGCTCCCTCCTCTCTCTGTCCATCTGCTCCTCCCCCTTTCTCTGTTTATCTTCTTTCTTTCCTCTGCCCATCTCCTCCTAGCCCCTCTCTCAGTCAATCGCATCCTCTTCCCTTTCTCTGATCATTTCCTCCATCCCCTCTGTCTTTGCAACTCATCCTTGCCCCTTCCTGCACTCTCTCTTCCTATGTCTTCTCCCGCTGTCTCTGTCTACCTCCTGCTCTTTCCTTTATCTTTCCATTTCCCTAGTCTCTCGCTGTCCGTTTCCACGTCCTCTCCCTCTTCCCACCCCCTGCTACCCCCTGTTTTTGACCATCTCCACTTCCCCTCTTGCCATCTGTCCATTTCCTCTAGTAACTAATATGTGTACCAAATGTATGTACTTGTATTTATACTAAATGTGGTTGAAATCGATCAGGGGCTTAGGAGAGCTATCTGCCCTGCCCAAGTATGTACATGTGAAATATGTATCACATCTATTTGACGTATTTCATACGTACTTGTACAAATATTTCATCGCCATCTTTAGCCAATTTCGCCCTGCAGCTTCGATATCACGAAGTTCAATATTTATGACGTCGTATATTGTGAGCTAATGGTGTACGTGCCCATTGTCTGCAAATGTCTTGCGAATAGAATTAGTGATAAAGAAGTGATAAATTAAAACGTTATGCATGATGCGATAGTTTTTCAAGCATCTCAGTGTTTATGACGTCATATCTCATGAGCTATACGTAGTGAAATGGTATATTGTTGTAGATACATTTAGCTGCATACGTCGGTACCGTCCGCGAAATGTGTTCCGAATAAAATTAGTAATAAAGAAATAATAAATTGGAACGTCGTGCTTCATGCAGCAGTTTTACTTTGTAAATATCGGAAACGTAGTTACCAATAGAAGTTTTTCCTTTCATCATTTTCTGGGGTCATAAAAGTTTAAAATTCTGTGTAAAGTATGTTCCAAGTCTCTAGGGGGTCTCATTGTCACGTACTGGATGACTGAAGTATGGAAATTCGCGCGCGGTGGGCTACGCTAGTTTTTCATACCCAGTCCCTACCCCTTTGATGGGTTGATAGTTGTTGCCCCCTAAACACTTCTTTCCATGCAGTAAGTGATCTGTGTACCAAATTTAGTTTAAATCACCCCAGTGGTTTAGGAGAAGTGTTCATTCACTTTTATAATATGTGCAGAGCGTGGGTTCCATTACTATTGGTGGAAAGACGTTATCATATTCTACTGGTCATCTGGAAAGGGTAACTAAAATTAATACCTACCTTTGGCCCAAATAACTAGGACCACAGGAACAGCAAATGACAACACCGTTGCAGCCAATAGATACGCATGGATAATTTGTTTTACAAATTACCAGCCAAACAACTTGTAACTGTTGTTTACTGAAAAGGATGAAACATGATTATAAACACAGTTAATGAACTGGCTGCTGCTTATTTCCTATCAGTTGGACAATTAAGTCACCTGCGCACCTTGCGTTCCCTCGATTCAACATCTTCATCTACATCCATACTCCGCAAGCCACCTGACGGTGTGTGGCGGAGGGTACTTTGAGTACCTCTATCGGTTCTCCCTTCTATTCCAGTCTCGTATTGTTCGTGGAAAGAAAGATTGTCGGTATGCCTCTGCGTGGGTTCTAAACCATCAGATTTTATCCTCATGGTCTCTTCGCGAAATATACGTAGGAGGGAGCAATATACTGCTTGACTCCTCGGTGAAGGTATGTTCTCGAAACTTCAACAAAAGCCCGTACCGAGCTACTGAGCGTCTCTCCTGCAGAGTCTTCCACTGGAGTTTATCTATAATCTCCGTAACGCATTCGCGATTACTAAATGGTCCTGTAACGTAGCGCGCTGCTTTCCGTTGGATCTTCTCTATCTCTTTTATGAACCCTATCTGGTACGGATCCCACACTGGTGAGCAGTATTCAATCAGTGGGCGAACAAGTGTACTGTAACCTACTTCCTTTGTTTTCGGATTGCATTTCCTTACGATTCTTCCAATGAATCTCAGTCTGGTATCTGCTTTACCGACAATCAACTTTAATGATCATTCCACTTAAATCACTTCTAATGCGTACTCCCAGATACTTTATGGAATTAACTGCTTCCAGTTGCTGACCTGCTATATTGTAGCTAAATAATAAAGGATCTTTCTTTCTATGTATTCGCAGCACATTACACTTGTCTGCACTGAGATTCGATTGCCATTCCCTGCACCATGCGTCAATTCGTTGCAGATCCTCCTGCATTTCAGTACAATTTTCCATCGTTACAACCTCTGGATATACTACAGCATCACCGGCAAAAAGCCTCAGTGAACTTCCGATGTTATCCACAAGGTCATTTATGTATATTGTGAACAGCAAGGGTCCTACGACACTCCCGTGCAGCATCGGATTTCCTTCGTCTAGAAGAGAGCTCATTGATACAGGGGTAAAGGAGAAAGCTACAGACAGGAAACACACAGATCTGATACATAATTCAGATATATTCACCATAAATTACGTGAAATGTGAGGTAGCCTGTTACTCTCGATGATAGATCGATCAGCTGAAAATGATCCAGCGCTGTAACATCTTTTTGCAGCTCAAGACGAAACAATAAAATTCCAATGAACATAAGAAATGAGATATGTAATGTTGTTGCTTTAATTTGTTCTGAAAGCGGTGCTGATATTCAAGACCATAAAAGTGGGTTTGAAGCTGTGAGCTACGTGAGGAAGTTAACCTTGCATTACTGCGCAACTGTTTCACCAGGTATCCAGTCTATCTTACCAAATTCCCAACCAGACTAACATTAATTATAATCTTTTAGTAATCATCTTACGATAACTGGTGATTTATATATAAAAAGACAATTTAAATAAAAGGAATAAACAGTTTATATTTACACATTTATTTTAACATTGATGATTGTTCCGTTAAAATTTCAGCGTATCAAACTTGATTCATAACTAAACTGGTGCCTTATTTAGGATAGCCCGCATCTCGTGGTCGTGCGGTAGCGTTCTCGCTTCCCACGCCCGGGTTCCCGGGTTCGATTCCCGGCGGGGTCAGGGATTTTCTCTGCCTCGTGATGGCTGGGTGTTGTGTGCTGTCCTTAGGTTAGTTAGGTTTAAGTAGTTCTAAGTTCTAGGGGACTGATGACCATAGATGTTAAGTCCCATAGTGCTCAGAGCCATTTATTTAGGATTGTGAAAAGTGTGAGCTTGTAATCTTACGGAACACATCAAATAGGGAGCCAAGATTGGGAGACTACATACAACACTGCATTCATAAAATAACACACGAGGAACATTGAAATACACTCCTGGAAATTGAAAAAAGAACACCGTGAATTCATTGTCCCAGGAAGGGGAAACTTTATTGACACATTCCTGAGGTCAGATACATCACATGATCACACTGACAGAACCACAGGCACATAGACACAGGCCACAGAGCATGCACAATGTCGGCAGTAGTACAGTGTATGTCCACCTTTCGCAGCAATGCAGGCTGCTATTCTCCCATGGAGACGATCGTAGAGATGCTGGATGTAGTCTTGTGGAACGGCTTGCCATGCCATTTCCACCTGGCGCCTCAGTTGGACCAGCGTTCGTGCTGGACGTGCAGACCGCGTGAGACGACGCTTCATCCAGTCCCAAACATGCTCAATGGGGGACAGATCCGAAGATCTTGCTGGCCAGGGTAGTTGACTTACACCTTCTAGAGCACGTTGGGTGGCACGGGATACATGCGGACGTGCATTGTCCTGTTGGAACAGCAAGTTCCCTTGCCGGTCTAGGAATGGTAGAACGATGGGTTCGATGACGGTTTGGATGTACCGTGCACTATTCAGTGTCCCCTCGACGATCACCAGTGGTGTACGGCCAGTGTAGGAGATCGCTCCCCACACCATGATGCCGGGTGTTGGCCCTGTGTGCCTCGGTCGTATGCAGTCCTGATTGTGGCGCTCACCTGCACGGCGCCAAACACGCATACGACCATCATTGGCACCAAGGCAGAAGCGACTCTCATCGCTGAAGACGACACGTCTCCATTCGTCCCTCCATTCACGCCTGTCGCGACACCACTGGAGGCGGGCTGCACGATGTTGGGGCGTGAGCGGAAGACGGCCTAACGGTGTGCGGGACCGTAGCCCAGCTTCATGGAGACGGTTGCGAATGGTCCTCGCCGATACCCCAGGAGCAACAGTGTCCCTAATTTGCTGGGAAGTGGTGGTGCGGTCCCCTACGGCACTGCGTAGGATCCTACGTTCTGGCGTGCATCCGTGCGTCGCTGCGGTCCGGTCCCAGGTCGACGGGCACGTGCACCTTCCGCCGACCACTGGCGACAACATCGATGTACTGTGGAGACCTCACGTGTTGAGCAATTCGGCGGTACGTCCACCCGGCCTCCCGCATGCCCACTATACGCCCTCGCTCAAAGTCCGTCAACTGCACATACGGTTCACGTCCACGCTGTCGCGGCATGCTACCAGTGTTAAAGACTGCGATGGAGCTCCGTATGCCACGGCAAACTGGCTGACACTGACGGCGGCGGTGCACAAATGCTGCGCAGCTAGCGCCATTCGACGGCCAACACCGCGGTTCCTGGTGTGTCCGCTGTGCCGTGCGTGTGATCATTGCTTGTACAGCCCTCTCGCAGTGTCCGGAGCAAGTATGGTGGGTCTGACACACCGGTGTCAATGTGTTCTTTTTTCCATTTCCAGGAGTGTATATCCAAGAGGAAATCAACCACAACCAACCGATTCAATTTTCACCCAAAGAAGTTACGTTCGTAGCGCAATCCTGTCCGTCATCAAATTACCACACACTGGTATACCAAATTCATACTAACTCTCTGTGAAATCTTCCCGAAAAGAAGAGCTGAGGGCTACTTTGATGCTTACACCACATGCTTCATGTGGTCAACTTGGTTTGCACGAAGAGTATAACTCCACAGTAATTTTTGATAATTAAAATAAATTACATCGAAACGCAATTTACAAAAGGAAAACCTCGAACTGGTTACTATCGTCTTACTATTAACCTGATGGGTCAAACAATTGTATAAGCACATGGTACTGGTCTCACAAAGTACACTCCACGTGGGTTGAACATAAAGAAAAGTTGCTATATTGAAAAATATTGTCAAGACGAGACGTTATAATCTCACGCACATTCACATTTAAGATTGATGATCTTAGAGTTACTGATCAACACGTGGTTCCACTTTACTCACAAAGTAGTGACAAAGCAACTACCGGAAGATATTCTGAACTTCACACTCGAATTACACTGCGTTGCAATTTAAGATAACATTAGATACTTTAGAGCTAAACCTGAAATAAAGGTGATTAAATTTTCAGTTAGGCTGAACTTAAGAAATCCATTGTCCTACAGACTTAGCAGACATGCACTTAGCCGGAGATCTTACCACTTCAGACGCTCGCCGCGGACAGACTGACCTGCGCCCCTACTGAGCGTGCTTAACAGATACAAACGGAAGTGACCAGAGAGGCAGCTTCCTATACCAACATGACAAGGGACGGACAGGACCATATAACGAACAGAAACCTCTCTGCTTTTAGAAAGCGTAGCTACCTGTTCCGACGTTGGTCCTACTGTTCTCTAGCAGACAGGCTTGTCTGCTATCATCAAGCATGTAACTAGAAATACATTTGCTCATTCATCCTCTCACACAGAAGGGAAGGGGGATGACAGTATCTCATCATATACAGTATATAAAAGAAAGCGGATGTAGGTTCCGCATGAGACTGTGTGACATGAATTACATATAAACTGTGTTTTAAGGTGTAGTAGTGTGACAGATCGTACTTGTTTATGTGTAAAAGTAACACGTTCCACTGCTCAGTCTCCTCCCAGATAGTCAGAAACACCACAGTAAATTTAGAAGAGGAATTTATGCCGTAAATGACAACATATTTAAGAAATAAAGATGAAAGGAATCCAACAGAGACCTTTCAGATATGAATACTCGTTCAGGCCTTTTCACAGACTGTACTAACAGAAAACCCTGAGAAAAACATTAGAAGTTGGAATCTACATCTACATCCACAACCAAATTTACATTTACATGATTACGCTTCAGTTCACAGCTAAACGTCCGGCAACGGGTTCATCGAACCGTCTTCTGGCTACTTCTCTGCCGTTCCACTCTCATACAGCGCGCTAGAAAAACGAAGTTAAATCTCTCTGTACGACCCTTGATTTGTCTTATTTTGTCTCTGGTTATGATGACCATCTCTCCGTATGTAGGTTTGCGCCAACAAAATATTTTCACACTCTGACGAGAAAGCTGCTGACTGAAATTTCATGAGAAGATTCTGCCGCAACGAAAAATGACTTTGCTTTGTTGGTTGTCACCCCAGTTCGTGGATCATATCAGTAGCGTTGTTGAAACTAACAGTAGCGGTGGAGATCAGGATTGTTTTTACCCTGGTGCAAAGCATTTGTTCTAGTCCTACTGATTCTACTGCTTCTCGTCATGGAGAGGGGGTAAGTAATAATAAAATTATGACGTGCAGGTTCATAATTTCTCTCATATTATTACGGATTTGTAATTTGAATACTTAAATGCAATGTATAAGCACAAATTGGAAAAGAGTACTTTATTTGCTTTGTTGTGGTACTGGTTTATATCTTTATATATAAAATATCGTACGGTGAGCAGTAAGGGGTCAATTTCTCGCAGTTGGACCGAATTTATTTCAGATATAATTTGGAAAAGGAGTTTTCGTAGAAGAGAATCATACGTCAATTGCTTAAATTTGTACTTGTTCCGCCAAATAATGAGGATACTGATGAAAGTGATAAGGGAAGACAACCCGCTACTATTGCTGGTTTAGGGAAGAAGGTTCTGGGACAGTGTGTCTACTCAAAAGGGAAATCCTTGCTGTTCCAAATCACGATTGCGGTCCCGAGCTAGAAACACAAGCTACTGGATAGAAGAAAGACTAGACTCTTCACAAAAATTTGAGGTACCTTTTGATCCTATACCTGATATAACAGAACATCTCCGCACATCAAAATCGACTCCAATAGATCTTTTTCGTAAAGTTTTTGATGCTGATTTGATTGAGATTCTGACGAGAGAGACAGTAAAATTTGATGCTCGAAGCCAGCCGAGGTGGCCGTGCGGTTCTAGGCGCTGCAGTCCGGAACCGCACGACCGCTACAGTCGCAGGTTCGAATCCTGCCTCGGGCATGGACGTGTGTGATGTCCTTATGTTAGTTAGGTTTAATTAGTTCTAAGTTCTATGGGACTGATGACCTAAGATGTTAAGTCCCATAGTGCTCAGAGCCATTTTTTTGATGCTCGAAAGGGACACAACAAACAAATAAGTCACGATGACATCTACAAATACATCGCTATTTTACTGTTATCTGGATATTGCAAGGTCATGCATAGCGGTGTGTTCTGGGAGACCAGACGTGACACAAACAATGCCCTTGTTTCGAATTCTATCTCCAGAAATACCTTTGACAAAATCCATAGCTTCTTCCATGTCAATGATAATGACAGCATTGAAATAGAAAGTTCGGCCATTAATTTCACGTCTAAATAAGAAATTTCAAAACATCGTAGAGCCTCTAGGGTCAAACTTTGTTCTTGGATTAGGCCATGGAGTCTTATTATGGCCACCACTTTATGAAACAGTATATAAGAGGCCTATTTGCTACGGTTTCAAATGATGGTGTTTAACCACACCTAATGTGAGCCGGACTCTGGCTCGCGATTCTGCCGTTGACAGGCTGGCGTCATGTATTCGGATTGTGACCTCTCGTTTTCTTAGTGGGTTTGAGAGGTGGCATGAGCCCCCTCTCATATTTCTATCTTACGATTCTCCTCTCTAGTTGCATGCGGTGGAGGGTTGCTATTCCTTCACACGCGGACTTCCCATGCAGCGTCTCTCGTCACCCGGGTGGTCCAGTGACAGGCGGGCTCTTCTGACTTTGAAAGGGTAGGCCGACAGGCGTGGGGGGTCGAGTGAATGCTTTCCGGACGCCGGCATTGTCAGGAGACGCGCCCGTTTGGGGCCGGAAGTGGCGGCTGGGCTGGAGGTTCCGTTGCTTCGCAGAAGCTTAGCGAAAACACTTTCTGGCAGGCTACCAGCGAGGCGTGGGAATGACTTATGTACCCAGGCAGCTGTGGCGGGAAAATTCCCGCGCTTTCTGCAAAATAGTAACTGGGATTGGCTTGCTCAGGGCATAGCTCCGTGACGTAGCAAAATCAGCACAGAAATTGGCGCCAAGAATCTCCATTGGTGGAATGGTAGTGCTCCGGCAGTGGAGTGGAATTTCCGCCGGTTTTCGGGTTGCTGATTGGAACGTAACCACGGCCACTGTCGTGGGGGCGGGAATGTTGTGTGTTCAGACTGTACGGGTGCTCTAGGTAGTCGGCTCTCGCCTTTCGGTCGAGGACGTCGAAGCAACCAGCCAACGGCTCCGGTACGCCAGATCGTGTCCTGGCAATCAAGAAGACAGTTTGGTAATTTATGTCCGCAGCACTGGCAGACAGGGGTTTTCCTAGGTGATAATCAGAGCTCAGCAGAGCGCGCCTGTTCGTCTTTTTCTAACTTTGTTCTGTCTTGAGTAGCAGCAATTACTGTTGGGTTAGCTGTGTGTCTCTCTTGAGATTCGAGTGGCAAGGAATTGGCTCCACATACCACTTCGTCTTAAACATCACGATCTAGTTTAGGGACAACTTCACCTTTACAGTGTTTGTATGAATCTCCAATTTGAGCCAATTTGATGTATTATAAATATTTCCTGTGTGTCTTTTACTATTTGGTGTTTAGTCTTAATAAATCATATTGTTATTTTGGACAGAACTTTCATTCTGTTAATCGATAGAGCAACCCTATCATTCCTCACTATGCTAATGAAACCTTTGTTTATTTAACTTATTTATCGAATTAAATTATTGCAGGTGCCAAACTCTCTTCTACTCCACTGGCAGGGTTGATTAGAGTCAGTTCGCGTATTTTTTTATCCTTGTGCAACAGCAAAAGTCGGAGTTAGAATAGGGGGGGCTTAGAGCATGATTTACATATGTGGATTCTAGTAGAATTTAGTGATAAATACACTGATAGCCCCGGCACCTCGCAGGTTCACTTGCGCCACTATGTTTGCTCGCCTTGTCTCTCCGTCAGTGGTAGCAGAGCGTTCTTACGATTGTAATATCGCCATTACAGTTACCGTTGGTTCAAATTGTAACTCTATCGGTGTTACACGATATTTGTCTTTGCTATTTGGTTGCTTCAGGTGACCAATTCCAATGGCGGTCAGGCAGTGCCCCCGGATCGGGCTGTTGAGGAAAGACCATCACATTTATGAGCTAGCGATAAGGCGCCAGCCTATTGACGATATTATCCCGGACTTAGCCGCCCGTTTGCGTGATACCGTTCTTCAGCCGGTTGACGTCACGCCGGATGTTGTGGGTGAGACAGAAGCAGCCACTGAGTTTTTGTGTAAGGCTGTTAGGGGCCTTGAGGACACCATTAGCTTTTTGGAAGGCACTCGACCTAGTGGCAGTCAGTTAGACAGGGAGGCAATTACACATTAAAAATACCCAAATAAGTCTTAAAACAATCATTAAAACAATTGACTGTAACACAAGCTACATTGATGGCTGAAGGCCTTATTAAGAAAGAAATCAAATTATTTGGCGGCTGCAGGCCACGAGCAACACTTCAGAACAATTAACGGCTGAAGGCCTGAAATACAAATGAGGACGACAATTACACGTTGAAAATATCAAAATAATTTGTAAAACAATCATTTAAAAATGACTGTAACACAAGCTACACTGACGGCTGAAGGCCTTATTAAGAAGAATTCGATTATTTGTCGGCTGAAGGCCAGAAGAAATGGGAATAATTTAAACTAAATATTATTTTTAAACAGTTCACACAATCCACAGACAGCGCTCCAAGGATCGACCTGAGAAAAGTCCTTACAGCTGCGTAAACGGTGAGACAGGCAGCCAAACTTTATACCCACCAAACTAGGGACAGTGTAAACGCCCCCAACCGTCTTACCAAATCCACCTAACATCTGATAACCAGTACAACGATGGATAATTCAGGCGAGGGCGAATTGACAGACAGCACTGCTTCTGCAGAATCCGGCTTTTAAATCACCGAAACGCAGATATACAGGGTGAGTCACCTAACGCTACCGCTGGATATATTTCGTAAACCACATCAAATACTGACGAACCGATTCCACAGACCGAACGTGAGGAGAGGGGCTAGTGTAATTGTTTAATACAAACCATACAAAAATGCACGGAAGTATGTTTTTTAACACAAACCTACGTTTTTTTAAATGGAAACACGTTAGTTTTGTTAGCACATCTGAACATATAAACAAATACGTAATCAGTGCCGTTTGTTGCATTGTAAAATGTTAATTACATCCGGAGATATTGTAACCTAAAGTTGACGCTTGAAACCTCCCACGTTCAGTTGCGTGTTATAACAAACACGGGCCACGGTCCGCGAGCAGCATCTGCAGGGACATGTTTACGATGACGACCGTGTTTACGAGTGTGGCTGTAGTGCACTGTTGTGGTTTGGTCTAGCTGTCGCAGTGTCCGCATGTAGCGCTTGCTGCTATTGTTATTCTGCATTCGTCTCCCCACGCAGACCAACTGTAGTACTCCGTGTTACCAGACGTCTGTGATAGTGTAGTGTTGTAGGAACTGTGACCATGGTGTATTCGTACTCTGAAAAGGTGGAGATACTACTCATCTATGGCGAGTGTCGACGAAATGCAGTTGAAGCCTGCAGGGTGTATGCAGAACGGTACCCAGACAGAGAGCATCCAACGTGCCGCACATTGCAAAACATCTACCGCCAACTGTATGCAACAGGTATGGTCGTAGCACGCAAACGGGTCCGTAACAGGCCCGTCACAGGAGAAGCGGGTGCAGTTGGTGTGTTAGCTGCTGTTGCCATGAACCCACACGTGAGTACACGGGACATTGCGAGAGTCGGTGGACTGAGTCAAAGTGGTGTCATGCGCATACTGCATCGTCACCGCTTTCACCCGTTTCATGTGTCACTACATCAGCAATTACATGGTGATGACTCTAATCATCGAGTGAAATTCTGTCAACTGGCATTAACAGAGAATGCGTTGCAGTTCTACCTGTTTACCGATGAAGCGGGTTTCACAAACCACGGGACAGTGAATGTACGGAACATGCATTACTGGTCCGTGGACAATCCTCGCTGGCTCAGACAGTTAGAGCGACAGCGACCGTGGACTGTAAATGTATGGTGCGGAATCATTGGCGATCACCTCATTGGTCCTCACTTCATTGCAGGGGCCCAAACAGCTGCAACATACATCGCGTTTCTACAGAATGATCTGCCAACGTTCCTCGAAAATGTCCCACTGGAAACGCGTCGACGTATGTGGTATCAGCATGATGGTGCACCTGCATATTCCGCAATTAACACTAGGCTGACCCTTGACAGGATGTTCGACGGGCGTTTCATAGGACGTGGAGGACGCATAAATTGGCCAGCCCGTTCTCCTGATCTTACACCTCTGGACTTCTTTCTGTGGGGTACGTCAAAGGAGAATGTGTACCGTGATGTGCCTACAACCCCAGAGGATATGAAACAACGTATTGTGGCAACCTGCGGCGACATTACACCACATGTACTGCGGCGTGTACGACATTCATTACGCCAGAGATTGCAATTGTGTGCAGTAAATGATGGCCACCACATTGAACATCTATTGGCCTAACATGTCGGGACACACTCTATTCCACTCCGTAATTGAAAACGGAAACCACGTGTGTACGTGTACCTCACCCCTCATGGTAATGTACATGTGCGTCAGTGAAAAAGACCAATAAAAAGGTGTTAGCATGTGGACGTAATGTGCTGTTTCAGTCTCTTCTGTACCTAAGGTCCATCACCGTTCCCTTTGGATCCCTACGTAATTCGGTGCTCTCCGATACACACGATCGAACAGCGGAGGAGTGGTACTCAAGCGTCAACTTAGGTTACAATATCTCCGGATGTAATTAACATTTTACAATGCAACAAACGGCACTGATTACGTATTTGTTTATATGTTCAGATGTGCTAACAAAACTAACGGGGTTCCATTTAAAAAACATAGGTTTGTGTTAAAAAACATACTTCCGTGCACTTTTTATGGTTTGTATTAACCAATTACACTAGCCCCTCTCCTCACGTTCGGTCTGTGGAATCGATTCGTCAGTATTTGATGTGGTTTACGAAATATATCCAGCAGTAATGTTAGGTGACTCACCCTGTATAATCAAATTTAAGCTATATGTTGTAGCAAGTCAAAGAGGTCCCCATAAGCCACTGGGACATTCTGTAGTTGAAAAGCTCTGTGTGAACTACATCCCTCAGAACAGCACAGGGTGCACTAATAATTACTTTAACTCTTTGCCTCTACTTGAATCTCTTACTTCAAATGCAATAAAATGCATAGGAACCCTGAGAAATGACCGCTTGGAGAAGGCACCCATGCCACATATAAAGAAGGCACCACGAGGTACTACTCATGTGTTACTTGATACAGAGAATTTTATTACACTTGTAAGATGGAACTATAATAGTCAAGTGACGCTGCGGTCATGTATTGGATGAAGGTGTATTATGTGAAAGTACATGCTAGAGGTGGAATAGAGAATCAAGAAAAAATGTTGCCATGCCATAGCCTTCCCTTGAACAGGAATGTAATCGTCACATGAAAGGGGTAGATCTTTTTGACAATCTACGAAGTCTATACTGCATTCGAATAAGATCAAAGAAATGGTGCTGTTGTGAATGTGTGGCTCCTATACCGGCAGCTAAATAACAATGTAAGCTTACTGGGATTTACCAGACATATCGTACTTTCAATTCTGACTTCGCCCAACATTTAGAAGACAAGAGGGGTGAGTCCAAGATTTCCGTCACAGGTGCAAGAAGATTTGATAATACTGGACACATTATTGATGAGCAGCGCACGCAAAGAAGATGCGGACAGTGTGTTAAATGCACAAAATGTCACTGTGTGAAATGCAAAGTGGGACTCCATCCAAAGCGATGTTTCATTTTGTATCACCGGCGCTAAGAAGACTAAGTTGTATAATAAACTATTATTTTTGTCATTTGGCCTTTATTATTACAATGTCTTACTTAATTCATGTAATGCAGTATATTTATTTTGTTGTTTCTACTACATGAATTTGCCATGTATACTTGATGTATTAATAAATAACCTTAAAATATAAATAAAACGAACATTACAATACCTGGAAAGTATTTTGTACTTTCTCTTTATTTATTCGTGTAATGAATGATAATCACGAAAAATTCAACATATTACTTTTGATAAAATTGTGCCCTCACTGCCCATCGTATGATATATCATACCTCAATAATTTTACCCGTTACTGACCACCGTATGATATATCATACGTAAAAAATTTATGAATTTACGGCTACCATCATAAATTAACATTCATAATGTGATTATTAACCCACGTGGCTACTGGATCTGAAATTTTGCCAAAATCTAAAAAAAAAATTAATTCCCGCATGTAATGGGTTGTTATTAGAAATTGTCATCTCAAATATTTATTTGAATTCACGGTCTTTAGATTGTATTATTTATCATATAACCGATATTAAGCTGCTTCATTTTAGTACCTAGTACCTATGTGGATGACTTCACACTTTTAGTGATTTAGAGTCAATTTCCACTTTTTACACCACACCGTTGTTTTGTCTAAATCATTTTTGATAATACTGGACACATTATTGATGAGCAGCGCACGCAACGAAGATGTGGACAGTGTGGTAAATGCACAAAATGTCACAACTGATGGCTTTCCGAGACGGTAAAAGATAGCATTATCTGCAAAAAGCACACTAAGAGAGGTGTTCAGATTGTCTGCTAAATCGTTTATGTAGACCGATGACTTTTCATCAGTTATTACTAACTGTGAGCTTTCTGACAGTAAATCACAAATCCAGTCACGCAACTATGGCGATACTCATAAGCACGCAATTCCATTAGAGGTCACTTCTGAGGAACGGTGTCAAAAGCTTTCTGCAAATCCTAAAAAAAAGGAGTAAATTTGACATCTGTTGTCGACAGCACTCATTACTTCGTGAGAATAAAGAACTAATTGTGTTTCACAACAACGATATTTTCTAAATCAAAAGAGAAATAATTAACATCCATTATGAACGAAATCCCAAGCTAACGCTACATCACACATCACAGTAAGACTCAGTTTTTACGGTTCCTAACACACAATTGAACAAAACAAAGCATATGATTAATGAAACTGAATAGTTCCAGTTTCTAGGTTTTCAGATAGACAGTAAACTGTCGTGGAAAGTTCACGTTCATGATATTGTTCAAAGACTTAATGCTGTCATTTTTCCTATTCGAACGGTATCTGAAGTAAGTGATAGTTGGACACGAAAAGTAGTCATTCGCTTATGACGTATGGTATTTTTTTGGGGTAACTCTTCCCATTCTCGAAGGATATTTCTTACTTAGAAGCGGGCAGTTCGGGCAATAAGTGGTGTAAGTTCGCAAACCTCTTGTCGACCCCTGTTCACTAGTCCGGGTATTCTAACACTGGCCTCTCGATACATACTGGTTGTCACATTTATCTTGACCACCCTAATTAACTTTTTGTCCAGATGCACGTTACAAAATGTATCAAGCAAAATGTTCTTTAGCCGTCAGGAGGACATTAATCAGCATGATTACCTTTGTTGCAGCTTTGTTTTTCACAACAGTATGAACAGCGATATGACATTTTTAAATGGCTCCTGTATTTTTTATTCGGTAATTTATTTTCTCTCCTAAAGGCCTATTCAAAAATGTATCACAGTGTACCATTCACTGAAACACAACGTTATTAACTGTATAACACAACATTGACTTTGAGCTCGTGATCACAGACTAGTCCACTTGCTGGAGTTGTCAGAAAGCAAATGAAAACCATGTAAAAACGTAACACAAAATTGACTTTGACTCTCCTGTACCATTGCCCAGGAGTAGAACATTCAAAGGTGCTCAAAGTGGTGACCCTGGACACCGATACCCTGGTGCACTCGTTGAATGGAAGAATTATTTAGTGCCTCCAGTGTTGCCTGCTAAAGAGAATTACAAGCAAGCACGATACTTTCCTGCATGTCCTCAGGAGTTGATGGAATATCGCGATATACAACGCCTATAATGCATCGCCAAAGAAAAATGTCACGAGGATTTAAAACAGGAGACCTAGCTGGCCCAGTAACTGTTCCTCCTCGACCAATCCATCTGGCAGGATACCTTCGGTTCAGAACACGATGTGCACGAAAGGCGTTATGTGCTGGACATCCATCTTGTTGATACCACATAAGCATTCTGGTTCTTAGCGGCACTTCATCCAGAAGAGAAGGAAAAATCGTCCGAGGAAGTTGGCATAGTACCATTGATGAAATAAACGCCAATAATTGTAGTACCAAGCATTCCACACCAGACGTTGTCTGTCTAGTAGGCTCTCAGAGACCAGTGTGGCCTGAGCTCCCAGTTGGTGCACATCGACAGCGCAGAAAGATACTTATATAGCTTCTTTTCTGCGTTTACTTCGTAGATTCTTACTTAAATTGCGTGTGAGTTTCGTATAGGAGGTGTAATTTCGAGTTTTAGTTACTGTAATCGTAAATTCATACAGATTGTAGCACAGTCGTTAGGCATTTGTACAGGTTTGTTGATACATTCTTTGCGTGTTTCCCTTGCGTTATCTAGGCACGGACTCGTGTTTCAGTAACTGTTGTTCAACATCGATTAGAATGGACAGGAACTGTGACTGCTGTGTTCGGATGAGGGCTGAGTTGACATCCCTTCGCTCACAGCTGCAGGCGGCGCTGACTTCGGTCATGCAGCTTGAGGCTGTTGCCAATGGGCACCACTGTGGGGAGCCGGACTTGGGTATCACGGGGATGTCGACCTCGTCCCATCTGTCCCCAGATCGGTCTGCTGCTGTGGTTGCCCCGGTTGCTGCCCGCAGTGGGGCTGAGCCCTCGCCTATGGTCGATTGGGAGGTCGTTCCAAGGCTCGTCAGGCAGCGAAAGACGTCCCCGGAGGTCGATCAGAAAGCGTCTGACAAACACGTTTCAGGTACTGTCTCTGGCTGAGCCAGATGCAGCTGCCTGCCCTGTTTCAGAGGATGATTCTCAGCCTTAAAGGTCCAGGCAATCGCAGAGGGTGGGCTTATTGGTAGTTGGGAGCTCCAAAGTTAGGCGCGTAATGGGGCCCCTTAGGGATATGGCGTCTAAGGAGGGGAAGAAATCCAGTGTGCACTCCGTGTGCATTCCGGGTGGAGTCATTCCTGATGCGGAAAGGGTCCTTCCGGATGCCATCAAGAGCACAGGGTGCAGCCAGCTGCAGGTGGTGGCATATGTCGGCACTAATGACGTGTGTCGCTTTGGATCTGAGGAAATTCTCTGTGGATTCCAGCGGCTATCTGATTTGGTGAAGGCTGCCGGTCTCGCTTACGAGATGAAGGCAGAGCTGACCATCTGCAGCATCGTTGACAGAACCGACTGCGGACCTTTGGTGCAGAGCCGGGTGGAGGGTCTGAATCAGAGGTTCAAAATGGCTCTGAGCACTATGGGACTCAACTACTGAGGTCATAAGTCCCCTAGAACTTAGAATTACTTAAACCTAACTAACCTAAGGACAACACACACATCCATGCCCGAGGCAGGATTCGAACCTGCGACCGTAGCGGTCGCGCGGTTCCAGACTGTAGCGCCAGAACCGCTCGGCCACCAGCGGCCGGCCTGAATCAGAGGCTCAGACGGTTATGCGACCGTGTTGGCTGCAGATTCCTTGACTTGCGCCATAGGGTGGTAGGGTTTCGGGTTCCGCTGAATAGGTCAGGAGTCCTCTACACTCAGCTGGCGGCTTCACGGGTAGCGGAGGCTGTGTGGCGTGCACTGGGCGGTTTTTTAGGTTAGAAGGCTTCGGGAAAGTACAGGGTGGGCTGCAATCTCAAAGGGTGCATGGCAAATACAGGACGTGCTTGGATCAAGGAACAGTCGGAATTGTAGTTGTAAATTGTTGTAGTTGTGCTGGGAAAGTCCCTGAGCTTCAAGCGCTAATAGAAAGCACAGAAGCTGAAATCGTTATAGGTACAGAAAGCTGGCTAAAGCCTGAAATAAGTTCTGCAGAAATTTTTACGAAGTCTCAGACGATGTTCAGGAAAGATAGATTAGGCAGAATTGGTGGTGGAGTGTTGGTGTCTCTCAGTAGTGGTTTATCTTGTAGTGATGTCGAAGTAGTGCGAACTGGTATGGATTGAGGTTATACTTAACAGCCGAACTAAGTTAATAATTGGCTCCTTCTACCGACCCCCAGACTCTGATGACATAGTTGCTGAGCAGTTCAGAGAAAATTTGAGTCTCGTAACAAATAAATACCCCACTCATACGGTTATAGTTGGTGGGGACTTCAACCTTCCCTCGATATGTTGGCAAAAATACTTGTTCAAAACCGGTGGTAGGCAGAAAACATCTTCCGAGATTGTCCTAAATGCTTTCTCCGAAAATTATTTCGAGCAGTTAGTCCACGAACCCACGCGAATTGTAAATGGTTGCGAAAACACATTTGACCTGTTACCCACAAACAATCCAGAGCTAATAGAGAGCATCATGACTGATACAGGGATTAGTGATCACAAGGTCGTTGTAGCTAGGCTCAATACCGTTTCTTCCAAATCCACCAGAAACAAACGCAAAATAATTTTATTTAAAAAAGCGGATAAAGTGTCACTAGAAGCCTTCCTAAGAAACAATCTCCATTCCTTCCGAACTGACTATGCAAATGTAGATGAGATGTGGCTTAAATTCAAAGATATAGTAGCAACAGCAATTGAGAGATTCATACCTCATAAATTGGTAAGAGATGGAACTGATCCCCCATGGTACACAAAACAGGTCCGAACGCTGTTGCAGAGGCAACGGAAAAAGCATGCGAAGTTCAGAAGAACGCGAAATCCCGAAGATTGGCTAAAATTTGCAGACGCGCGAAATTTGGCACGGACTTCAATGCGAGATGCCTTTAATAGGTTCCACAACGAAACATTGTCTCGAAATTTGGTAGAAAATCCGAAGAAATTTTGGTCGTATGTAAAGTACACCAGCGGCAAGACGCAGTCAATACCTTCGCTGCGCAGTGCCGATGGTACTGTTACCGACGACTGTGCCGTTAAAGCGGAGTTATTGAACGCAGGTTTCCGAAATTCCTTCACCAGGGAAGACGAATGGAATATTCCAGAATTTGAAACACGAACAGCTGCTAGCATGAGTTTCTTAGAAGTAGATAACTTAGGGGTTGCGAAGCAATTCAAATCTCTTGATACGGGCAAGTCTTCAGGTCCAGATTGTATACCGATTAGGTTCCTTTCAGATTACGCTGATACAATAGCTCCCTACTTAGCACTCATATACAACCCGTCGCTCACCGATAGATCTGTACCTACAGATAGGAAAATTGCGCAGGTCGCACCAGTGTTTAAGAAGGGTAGTAGGAGTAATCCATCGAACTACAGACCTATATCGTTGACGTCGGTTTGCAGTAAGGTTTTGGAGCATCTACTGTATTCAAACATTATGAATCACCTCGAAGGGAACGATCTATTGATACCTAATCAGCATGGTTTCAGAAAACATCGTTCTTGTGCAACGCAGCTAGCTCCTCATTCGCACGAAGTAATGACCGCTATCGACAGGGGATCTCAAGTTGATTGCGTATTTCTAGATTTCCGGAAAGCTTTTGACACCGCTCCTCACAAGCGACTTCTAATGAAGCTGCGGGCCTATGGGGTATCGTCTCAGTTGTGCGACTGGATACGTGATTTCCTGTCAGGAAGGTCGCAGTTCGTAGTAATAGACGGCAAATCATCGAGTAAAAGTGAAGTGATATCAGGTGTTCCCCAGGGAAGCGTCCTGGGACCTCTGATGTTCCTGATCTATATAAATGACCTGTGTGACAATCTGAGCAGTTCTCCTAGGTTGTTCGCAGATGATGCTGTAAATTAGCGTTTAGTAAGGTCATCCGAAGACCAGTATCAGTTGCAAAGCGATTTAGAAAAGATTGCTGTATGGTGTGGCAGGTGGCAGTTGACGCTAAATAACGAAAAGTGTGAGATGATCCACATAAGTTCCAAAAGAAATCCGTTGGAATTCGATTACTCGATAAATAGTACAATTCTCAAGGCTGTCAATTCAGCTAAGTACCTGGGTGTTAAAATTACGAACAGCTTTAGTTGGAAAGACCACATAGGTAATATTGTGGGGAAGGCGAGCCATAGGTTGCGTTTCATTGGCAGGACACTTAGAAGATGCAACAAGTCCACTAAAGAGACAGCTTATACTACACTCGTTCGTCCTCTGTTAGAATATTGCTGCGCGGCGTGGGATCCTTACCAGGTGGGATTGACGGAGGTCATCGAAAGGGTGCAAAAAAGGGCAGCTCGTTTTGTATTATCACGTAATAGGGGAGAGAGTGTGGCAGATATGATACGCGAATTGGGATGGAAGTCATTAAAGCAAATACATTTTTCTTCGCGGCGAGATCTATTTAAGAAATTTGAGTCACCAACTTTCTCTTCCGAATGCGAAAATATTTTGTTGAGCCCAACCTGCATTGGCAGGAATGATCATCAAAATAAAATAAGAGAAATCAGAGCTCGAACAGAAAGGTTTAGGTGTTCGTTTTTCTCGCGCGCTGTTCGGGAGTGGAATGGTAGAGAGATAGTATGATTGTGGTTCGATGAACCCTCTGCCAAGCACTTAAATGTGAATTGCAGAGTAATCATGTAGATGTAGATGTAGATGTAGACGTTAACTCTCCACTGATGCTGATGTTGCACCTGTCTAAGCCATCGAAGGTTGTCGCTGGATCAATAATGCATGTTCCTTGTATTTATCTGTCCTTTCTTTGAGAAGGAACATTCATCGGTAAATAGAACATTGGAGAAGAAATTCGGGTTGGCGAGGATTTGGTGTTGTGCCCACTGACAGAACTGTACACTATTCCGGAAATCATTCCCATGCAATTCTTGATGTAGGTTTACATGATAAGGATGGAACCGGTAACGTGTAAGAATAAGATGTACACTGGTTTTAGGAATGCCAATCTCGTGTTCAAGCTGTCGTGTGCTCACATGTGGATTCATAGCAACGGAAGCGAGAACAGTAGCTTCGGCAGCTTCGTCTGTGCGAGTGCTACGACAATTGCGTTGTCGTGGGTTGAAACTTCCCTTTTCCTGAAGCGTCGCAACAAGACGAGAAAACATCCGTCGGGGATGTGTGTCCTTGTCAGGACATTTCTCTCTATACAGTTCCGCTGCCTGCGTAGCATTTCCCCTACCTTCAACAAAAACAAGAAAAGAAACGTTATGTCGATGTAGTTTGTAGGGACAGCCTTTATTGTGTGCCTACTCTACACAACAGTATTTAAAAGGACTAAACTACTGTACTAAACGTACCCGTACATAAGAAAACAGTATTACAATTACTGTTCTGCTAACCTACATTCCCCATAGATGAGTAGCTTTTCTACCTTATCTTCGTTGGTGTACATTCTACTCACACAACTCTTCAACTGGCTATAGTTGACGGAATGACGGGTGTGTATTCTACATGGGAGCGTCGACGTCAGTGTTGTGTTACGTAATTAATAACGTTGTGTTTCAGTGAATGGTACATTTTTGAACAGGTCTTTAGGAGAGGAAATAAATTACAGAATAAAAAATACATGGTGTCATTTAAAGACGTCATACCGCTATTCATATCTTTGTAAAAAACGAAGCTACAACGAAGGCACTCATGCTGATTGATGTCCCCCTGACGGCTACGGAACATTTTGCTTGAAACATTTTGTAATTTGCATCTGGTTAAATAGTTATATAGGATGGTCAAGATAAATCAGACACTGTACATTATTTGGTGTCGTTTTTTCTTAATAATATCTGCCTATCCCCAAGAATTTGGAGTTTACACTCAGTTACTACTAGGCAGAAATGCAACGTGCTCTTTGATAGTACTGACTTGATTCTCGTGCAGGAAGGCGTGCACTATACTCCTGCATTCATTTTCAGTAAGCCACCACAAGAATTCAAAAATCTTACCAGTAATCTACGCACTCTGAAATCGAAACTCACGAGCTTTCTCATGGGCAACTCCTTCTACTCTGTTGGGGAGTTCCTTGTAAAATTAAGCTGATTCCTGTGTTATATTGTTGGTAGCCTTTGCATAAACTTATGGTTGGACTTTTTTTGGTTCATAAACATTTTAATTTATCTGTTGTTACTTTTATGACGTAATTTCGCATACTAACTCGTTCCATGACCTTGTAGATTTGCTCCTCAATTTGATCCTACGGAACTAGACGTGTAAAACAAATAAAAATAAATAATATAAACAAATTAGCTTATCGAGTCAGCATAGACAAAGTCGTCATGATTGTAGATCATGTGACCGAAATTACCACGAGCGTTCGATTGAGAAATTGTGGTACTAAAACGAACTGCTCCGTTCGTGGCTGGTACCAAGTAACGAAATCACAGAGACTGAAAGTGGCGGTATTACTCGCGCTCCTGCTATCACGATGTGCCCCTGAGTACGCGCTCAATGAAATGGGGTGTCGAGACCGTCTCCCTTGACTTCTGTAGACTGAGACGGCTCCGCCTGTTAGCCAATACAACGGGAGTGGCGGTTAGTATCTGCTCCGGCCAGTGACGTCACGGACCCACAACTCTGTAGTTCCGAGACTAAAGTAGCGCCAGTTCTGTGAAGATAGTGTAGTAAACCCGGGGTAGTCGTAACTTGAAATTCAGAGCAAAGGCTCGGAACCTTTACGGATTTGCACCATCTTATATATTAATTATTAGCAATAAATAATCAGCATAACTAAAAATTTCTGCTTCCATGGCAGTCGACAGTTCTCTACCCAGGCGAAAAATCAATGGCCACAGATTGACGATGAAACATTCATCGACTCACTTCTTGTTGTTGTGGTCTTCAGTCAGTTTGATGCAGCTCTCCATGCTACTTATCTCCCAGTACCTACTGCAACCTACATCCTTCTGAATCTTCTTAGTGTATTCATCTCTTGCTCTATGATTTTTACCCTCCACGCTGCCCTCCAGTACTAAATTGGTGATCCCTTGATGCCTCAGAACATGTCCTACCAACGGATCCCTTCATCTAGTCAAGTTGTGCCACAAACTCCTCTTCTCCCCAGTTCTGTTCAATGCCTCCTCATTGCAGTAGGTACTGGGAGATGAAGAAGCTTGCACAGGATAGAGTAGCATGGAGAGCTGCATCAAAACAGTCTCAGGACTGAAGACCACAACAACAACAACCTCCTCATTAGTTATGTGATCTACCCATCTAATCTTCAGCATTCTTCTGTAGCACCACATTTCGAAAGATTCTATTCTCTTCTTATCCAAACCATTTATCGTCCACGTTTCACTTCCATACATGGCTACACACCATACAAATACTTTCAGAAACGACTTCACGACACTTAAATCTATACTCGGTGTTAACAAATTTCTCTTCTTCAGAATCGCTTTCCTTGCCATTGCCAGTCTAAATTTTATATCCTCTTTACTTCGACCATCATAAGTTATTTTGCTCCCCAAATAGCAAAATTCCTTTACTATTTTAAGTGTCTCATTTAGTAATCTAATTCCCTCAGCATCACCCGACATTTTTCGACTACATTCCCTTATCCTAGTTTTGGTTTTGTTGATGTTCATCTTATATCCTCCTTTCAAGACACTGTCCATTCCGTTCAACTGCTCTTCCAAGTCCTTTGGTGTCTCTGCCAGAATTACAATGTCATCGGCGAACCTCAAAGTTTTTATTTCTTCTCCATGGATTTTAATACCTACTCCGAAATTTTCTTTAGTTTCCTTTACTGTTTAATCAATATACAGATTGAATAACATCGGGGAGAAGCTACAACCCTGTCTCACTCCCTTCCCAACCACTGCTTCCCTTTCATGTCCCTCGACTCTTGTAACTGCCATCTGCTTTCTGTACAAATTGTAAATAGCCTTTCGATCCCTGTATTTTACCCCTGCTACCTTCAGAATTTGAAAGAGAGTATTCCAGTCAACATTGTCAAAAGCTTTTTCTACTTCTACAAATGCTAGAAATGTAAATATGTCTTTTCTTAATCTATCTTCTAAGATAAGTCGTAGGGTCAGTATTCCCTCACGTGTTCCATTATTTGTACGGAATCCTAACTGATCTTCCCCGAGGTCGGCTTCAACCAGTTTTTCCATTCTTCTGTAAAGAATTCGTGTTAGCATTTTGCAGCCGTCGCGTATTAAACTGATATTTCGGTAATTTTCACATCTGTTAACACCTGCTTTCTTTGGGATTGGAATTATTATATTCTTCTTGAAGTCTGAGGGTATTTCCCCTGTCTCATACATCTTGCTCACCAGATGGTACAGTTTTGTGAGGACTGGCCCTCCCAATTCTGTCAGTAGTTATAATGGAATGGGTTCTAGGCGCTCAGTCCTGAGCCGCGCGACTGCTACGGTCGCAGGTTCGAATCCTGCCTCGGGCATGGATGTGTGTGATGTCCTTAGGTTAGTTAGGTTTAAGTAGTTCTAAGTTCTAGGGGACTGATGACCATAGATGTTAAGTCCCATAGTGCTCAGAGCCATTTGAACCACTTTTATAATGGAATGTTGTTTACCCCCGGGGCCTTGTTTCGACTCAGAGCTTTCAGTGCTTTGTCAAACTCTTCACGCAGTATCATATCTCCCATTTCTTCTTCATCTACGTCCTTTTCCATCTCCATAATATTGTCCTCAAGTACATCGCCCTTGTATAGTCCCTCTATATACTCCTTCCACTTTTCTGCTTTCCCTTCTTTGCTTCGAACTTGGTTTCGATCTGAGCTCTTGATATTCATACAAGTTGTTCTCTTTTCTCCAAAGGTCTCTTTAATTTTCCTGTAGGCAGTATCTATCTTACCCCTAGTGAGATAAGCCTCTTCATCCTTTCATCTCTAAGACTTCTGAATTAATAACTTCATCAACCCTCGACCGACACCATTATATTCGTAATTTCATAATCAATCCGAATCTATGATAGAAATAAACACCCACACATCAAGTACCTAGGCAAATTCCATAAATTTACTGATGGAGGAAAAAATAGCATAAAGGAGTAGCCTACAGAAACGTAGAAGGGTCTATGGAAGAAATCACATCATCTATAACCAGGATATGTTCCTCCATATTTACAAAAGCCATACACTACAATACAGTTATCGAACCAGAAGCACAGTCTGCCAACGAAACTCTCACACCTTACATAAAAGGTGACATGAAAATCATCATGAAGAATGAATGCAAAATTACGAGAAAAATTCATCGCCCAGACGGATTGGAAGATGGCTACAGACTAAAGTTCCGGAAAAGATGAGAAAAATAATACCACCTCAAGACAGCCATTCAAAGAAGGAGGTCAAAATCCAGCAACAAGAAACTTTAACGTAGCTGGACCGACTGATGACTATACCTTAGATTCAATAAGTCAGAAAGATCTAATGAGAACACAGTTAAATTCCTCGCTACTATGGGACGGAAACTTATACAAAGTAATATGAGAAATGAAAAAGAAAAGCCACAGAAACAGAATGGATTGAACAGAAACACAGAATTCACAGAGAAAAGATGAGAGCAGAAAATTGATTCATTAAGCCCTCCGTGATTCAGTGGGATGCAATCGCATCCAATAATAATAATAATAATAATAATAATACAATAAAGTTCTAACCTAATCAATACATATTGCTGCAGCTGGCGCATTAAACCCAGTGATCTTTTTATCAAGTTGCAAACGTCGCACTCAAGTGCACGTAAATTATAATTAAATAATGAAACAATGATTAAAGAAGAAACTCCATTATCACACAGTTTTTGTACGGTGTGGTGCGTCACAGAACCTATCTCTACAAACGTCAGAAGCTCTGTCCCCTCTACACCTAAATTTTGTGTCATTGAACATGTTCGAATTGGTCTACGTTCACTATGTGCTCTCTTCAATGTATTTACGAAGTGGTACCCAGTGCTTCACAAAGTATATTAGTTAAAATATATACGTCTTACCCAGTGCCTTACCGTGGGTGGGGCCAGTGGGCCAGATGCCAAAATTTTTGGGGGCGCAAAAAATTTAAGATTAAGTTTTTATGTTAAAATAAAATACGATGTTTCAGAGCTTGCCTAAAGTCAGCATCATAGTTGATGTCCTTTGGTAATGTTTTATTCTAAATTATTATGTTACATGTTCGGTGGTGGGAATGGCGGTCGTCCCCATTCTCGAAAAGGCGGATCGTAGTTGGTTGCAGTGGTCAGCTTTCACTTTTGGCGCATGCGCAGAACAAGTGCTCTCGCTTTCGGCTAGACTCCATCATTGTGTCTCAGTTCGGAAACATAGGTTCTCACAAGAAACCTACATCAGAAAAGAATAAATCTAATTCACAATACTCAGGTAAATAATATTTGTGTATTGTACGGTAGAAGGGAGCATAAAAATGTATGTATTGATAAATTTGTTTTCTAGTTGTGGAAACCTTTTTTATTTCAAACTCTTTTCAATAAGAGAGCTGCTGTTCCCAAAATAGTTTGAGCGATTTTCCCATAGGAACAGTAGCTATTAAAATTGATCTTAACCCTTCCGTTCCTGAGAGGGGTGTGTGAGTTACCCAAAGCAAGTTTACTCCATAATTTATTAGGTTTTGCAAATAACTCGCTAGTTTTATGTATTGTCCATTGAAAGGTCTGCTAAAAAGATTTTTTTTTTAATTTAATGTAGATCGAAAAAAGGTAATCTAAACAAAGTAGCTGTGGTAGATTGAGAATCCAACTCAGTGTTCCTCGTAGCAGTGATTTCTGACTAGCTACAGGACCTGTTGTGCACATCCTGTCCTGTTATCCATTGCTGTATACCGCCACCTGTTCCACGCTCGGTTAGCTTCTAGCTTGTAACGCCATTACGCGGGCTAAAAAGTTTCTGTACTGCTTATGTACTAGTTGTGTTTACATTTTGGTCGTTGGAGTCCTCTTTTGACAATTATACAAGATTTTCTCAAACTTTATCTCCTCCATAACGTTTTTAAGTAAGGAATCTAGCTCCCAATGCAGGAAAAGACGAAAGAATAGAAACAGTTTGCTAAACTGGCTTAAGGTCTTGGCAGATTTGTTGTGAAAACTGCTGACAGCACCCGCTCTGTAAGTAAGCCGCAATTTCACTCGTTCATTGCCAAGTGTGGCGTTATCACATGTTCAGTGCTGTAATTGTGCCAAGACAAAACGTGCTTATATGGACAGCGTTAGGACAGTATATTATGCCAATTATATATGTTGCATATTTCTATATGGTTAATCCCCTGACGTACAATGTTTTTCTCTTTGAACATGACTGTAAAATTTGAAACTGGTAGGAAATAAACATAAAACTGTTGAGCTTATTGCACAGATACGCTTTATCCAAATTAAGTGGAAGACGCATAAGATTTCAATTACATTGTTGTAACACTAAGATGTTTTTAACAATCGTTGTGTCAAATGCTACTTGTGAAAGAAGTGATCATAACTTGAAGTTAATAAGGACCTGTCGGATGTCAGCCAGGAGGCAGGAGAGGTTACGTAACGTTGCAGTTTTTACGAAGTGAAGGAGAAAAAAATGTAAATTTTATCCATGTAATTCAACGGGAACACAGTCTAGAAGATTTTAAATATATGCGATTTATTTATTTAAATTTCTAATATTTAAGGCTTTCTGGTACCTACTTTACTTCGCTTGCATTGGTAGTAATAAACCGTTACAGTTTCGAAGTAAGCATTAATAAGTTTAGAGAATTAATTTGACTTTCAACTGCAAGCTTAGAAAATAAATCTCTTAAAAGTTTTGCAACAGATTATCAGAGGGGGCAATATTTTAAAAATGATCCAGGTGCTCAGCTCTCATGGTATGCCCTTGGTCTTCCCTGGATCTTTTTCTGCAGCATCAGCTGCAAAGTAGTTCCCTTTGGAACGAGCACACAAATGCCAGCGTTCCTACCTCTGCTGAAGTACATGCTGGGAATCTTTCTCTGTTAAGGTCTTAAGCAGCTTCGTCGACTCCGCTTGCATCCTCTCCACTTTGTCCCTTTCGTCCCATCAGCTTAGTTCTTATCTTATGGAAGAGGAAGATATCACAAGGAGCTGCATCTGCTGGGTGCGGCGGGTGGGGAAGAACTGTTCATCTTCTTCCTAGTGAAAGAAACTCCTGAGTAATTTGGGTCGCATGCAGTCGCGCATTGTCACGGTGGAACAACAAGTGGTTCTTAAGCCTCTTGTCGTGGATGTTTTCTCCCTATATTTTCCGTCGAACGCCTTAGAACATCTCCATACAATTATTTGTTGCCCGTCTGGCCAACAACATAAAGTAAAACTGGTGTCAACAAGAATTTAATATTTTGACCTGCTGAGCTTAGGCTGAGGGGAAGGAGCACTCTTCTCTGCTTGGTTTCAGAGTCATAGCCACGAACCGACGTGAATCACCAGTGATGACGCTTAAAGGAAGGTTTGGATCATCTTAGCAGAGCTAAGTTCCCCGCAGACCTCTGCGCGATTTTGCCTCTCATCATCTTGAAGCATTCGTGGATCGCAAGCTTTGCCTCAGTGCTTCTCAAGTTCAATTCTACTTCCCAGGGGTCGAAGTGGGGATTCCTCATTGTCTGAACATTTCCTGGTGTGATTCCAGTTGTCGACAGACCGGAACGGCGCTCATTATCAATCGTTGTTCGACCGTTTTTCTAACGCTCATACTAGTTATATGTATATGTCCGACCAAAAGTGTGGGCTTCAAAAAGTTTCTGCAGCATTCAGTGCATCTTTGCGCCGGCTTTGCTAAGTTTGAAAACATAACATGAAAGTGTAATGTAACATTTCTACTACAACTCGTGTTTGCAGTTGTCTGCTTGGTATCTGATAAATATGTATGAAACTTATTCTGATACTGAAATACGTGGTTCTCAGTGCGGGGCAACAGTACGGTGGTGAAGTTAAATTCTGAACGAAAGTATGTGAAATACACGTCACACGATACGAAATCCAGGCTAGCCAGTAAATCAAACAGTTCCCCTGCGAGAGAGCAATTCGTTTTCGGTGAAATTTACATACGCTATCTGACTGCAAAGCAATATGTTTCCGATTAAAATGTTGATCCTGAATATTGTTAATCTTTGTCTTTAGCCTCGCAAACAATCACTGTACCAGAACTTCACTGTAATTACAGAACAAATGAACACATAAATTACCACACCTGGCTTTCTGACAAATTGCTTGAACAGTTTACAAGTTAGCAGTTTTCTGAAATCTTCTACAGATCTGAAATCTCGGAAATGATATAATATTTTTACTAATACATTCCGCCAATCACTGGATCTTACAGTGTACATGAATTTTGATGATAATTAAATTTGTTGGCCTACCTATGCGCACGGAAGGCACGTCTGTTCTGCAAACCGTTAGTGTTAGTAATATTGATCAGACTGTCCAAAAAGAAATTTCATTTGCCGTACTTCCGACGTGCAATGCAACACGGTATCTTACAACTAACCAATTTTGATAAAAATGCTACTGCAGCACACAATTCGCGATGCAATGCGAGTATACAAAGGCACTGAAAAAGGTAAAGACTGAAAAATGAGGAACTAAGCTTCACAACTGACAAATGAGAACAAAGACTCCAAGTGTAACTATGCTTCATTAACAACAATACACCCTTTCATAAAGTTCTCGACACTTTTTTCAATTTCAAGACAAATCAACACGCTTCACTATAACATTTTTGCATTAAACCTTAACCATACACAATGTTCTAACAATAAGAAACTACACAATTAAGAATATGTAAAAAAATAGATTACCATAGAAAACTTCCTTTCTGACATTCTCGCATTCTTATCATCTCGGTTCCACAAAATTTTTCCTCGAATGTACACTCCTGGAAATGGAAAAAAGAATACATTGACACCGGTGTGTCAGACCCACCATACTTGCTCCGGACACTGCGAGAGGGCTGTACAAGCAATGATCACACGCACGGCACAGCGGACACACCAGGAACTGCGGTGTTGGCCGTCGAATGGCGCTAGCTGCGCAGCATTTGTGCACCGCCGCCGTCAGTGTCAGCCAGTTTGCCGTGGCATACGGAGCTCCATCGCAGTCTTTAACACTGATAGCATGCCGCGACAGCGTGGACGTGAACCGTATGTGCAGCTGACGGACTTTGAGCGAGGGCGTATAGTGGGCATGCGGGAGGCCGGGTGGACGTACCGCCGAATTGCTCAACACGTGGGGCGTGAGGTCTCCACAGTACATCGATGTTGTCGCCAGTGGTCGGCGGAAGGTGCACGTGCCCGTCGACCTGGGACCGGACCGCAGCGACGCACGGATGCACGCCAAGACCGTAGGATCCTACGCAGTGCTGTAGGGGACCGCACCGCTACTTCCCAGCAAATTAGGGACACTGTTGCTCCTGGGGTATCGGCGAGGACCATTCGCAACCGTCTCCATGAAGCTGGGCTACGGTCCCGCACACCGTTAGGCCGTCTTCCGCTCACGCCCCAACATCGTGCAGCCCGCCTCCAGTGGCGTCGCGACAGGCGTGAATGGAGGGACGAATGGAGACGTGTCGTCTTCAGCGATGAGAGTCGCTTCTGCCTTGGTGCCAATGATGGTCGTATGCGTGTTTGGCGCCGTGCAGGTGAGCGCCACAATCAGGACTACATACGACCGAGGCACACAGGGCCAACACCCGGCATCATGGTGTGGGGAGCGATCTCCTACACTGGCCGTACACCACTGGTGATCGTCGAGGGGACACTGAATAGTGCACGGTACATCCAAACCGTCATCGAACCCATCGTTCTACCATTCCTAGACCGGCAAGGGAACTTGCTGTTCCAACAGGACAATGCACGTCCGCATGTATCCCGTGCCACCCAACGTGCTCTAGAAGGTGTAAGTCAACTACCCTGGCCAGCAAGATCTCCGGATCTGTCCCCCATTGAGCATGTTTGGGACTGGATGAAGCGTCGTCTCACGCGGTCTGCATGTCCAGCACGAACGCTGGTCCAACTGAGGCGCCAGGTGGAAATGGCATGGCAAGCCGTTCCACAGGACTACATCCAGCATCTCTACGATCGTCTCCATGGGAGAATAGCAGCCTGCATTGCTGCGAAAGGTGGATATACACTGCACTAGTGCCGACATTGTGCATGCTCTGTTGCCTGTGTCTCTGTGCCTGTGGTTCTGTCAGTGTGATCATGTGATGTATCTGACCCCAGGAATGTGTCAATAAAGTTTCCCCTTCCTGGGACAATGAATTCACGGTTTTCTTATTTCAATTTCCAGGAGTGTATTAATACAATGTCCTTTTCAAATAATGCTGTCTCCACTATACGGCAGGTGAGTTTCCATCCTTTTCAAAGTAGATACGTCGCCAGACTGTCTAACGCACATTTATTGCTACTCTGACAAAGTAAAACTAAATCCTCTGACCAAGATCTGCGGTCTCAGGAACGGATTTACAGAGAATATTGTTGTATCGACACTACAGAGGCTGAATACATTGACCAAATCCACAATTTCCTTTACACCTATGGTCAAAATTTCTTGAAAATCGCTACAGCAAATAGGACTATTACCTTTCGAACATTAATATGAGGATCGTTCAATAAGAAATGACACCCATTTTTTTAAAAGGCCGTTAATATACATGGACAAATGTCCTTGATGGTGCTTCACATTTGATGTTTGTTCTGGTGAAGTTTCGAACCGTTCTGGCAGATGGTAGAGCCGTAGCACAGCTTCAAAATGGCGTCTACATACGATCAGGTTACAATCACCGTGCTGTTATCGAATTCTTGTGTGTAGAAAAAGAAACCGGTTTGAACATCCATATACGTTTGTGTGCAGTGTATGGCAATGCAGCAGTTGATAGGGGCACTGTTAGGCAATGAGTAAAGAAAGTTACAGCCTCAGGAAATGTAGACACCAGAGCTTCATGTTCAACCACGCTCGGCATATCCTGTTACAGCCACTGCTGATGCCATTATTTGTGCCAACCGGCGCATCACAACTCCATAGTTGGTTCTAAAGTTGTCGGTCAGCATTGGAAGTGCGTCTCGGATGTTCAAAGAGGTGCTCCCGAGGGGTTCCACGAATGCTCACAGCGGACCACAAGATTAAAAGAAAGGCCATTTCTTATGAATTGTTGGAGCATTTTGAAACTGACAGAGAGGTTTTTCTGCAACGTATCGTCATGGGTGACGAAAGCTGGGTGCACCACTTTGCGCCGTAAACAAAAAGACAGTCCATGAAGTGGCATCATCGTCATTCACAACAAAAGAAGAAATTCAAGACAAGCCCCTCTGCCGGAAAAGTCATGGGGGCAGTGTTCTGGGATTGTGGTGGCGTAATTATCGTGGATGTGATCCCATGAGGATCAGCCATCATTTCAGAGGCATACTTGAAGACACTGAATAAACTCAAGAATCGATTCCGACGTGTTCGATGGGACAAAAATCCAACAGAAATCTTGCTCCAAACGATCATGCACGCCCACATGGAGATCTGAGAACGTGGAAACACATTGGCTAATGAGGTTGGTCATCATTACCTCTTCCATCCCACAGTCCAGACCTTACACCCTCGGACTTCCATCTCTTTATCCGCTTAAAGATCTTGTACGGGGATCACACTTTGAATATGACGATAGTGTCAGTCATACAGTGAAAACATGCAGGACAAGAGCTTTTACCAGCAGGGAATACATGCTCTTCCACAACATTGGTTTACAGCCATAGAACGTTATGGCGACTGAGTAGAAAAATAGGACGTGGACAAGACATGTTGATGTATATTGTCACCAAATTCTGACTCTTAACAATAAATATGTCCTGAGAAAAAAAAAAGTAGAGCATTACTTATTGAAGGACCCTCGCAGATACTCCGCTCTTTCAGCTCTGCCGTCATAAAACCACACACTCGTAAAAGCGCAAGGTGGAAGTACGAACACCAACAGTTAATCAAACCAAAGAGATCGCAGCCACTTGGCGTGCGGAGGGAGACACCTAGTTGTATTTCGATACACTCATTAAAACATTTGTGTGTCAAATTGCTATTTCGGGAATTTATGGATACCAGCTCCTAGCTGTGGCACTCTGGTAAGAATTTCCGGGAGTGGCCTTTAGAATCGGGACTGTTAACACTGGTGGGCGACGAAGGTTTCGGGATGGTGGCATACCATCGGGAATGCGTGCTGCGGATACTTAGGCTGAGGTGTCAGTAATGGAGTGGAGTGGCGGGGCACGGCACGGTACGGCAGGGGGGCGCACGTGGGGCCGCGTCGGCAGAGTGGCACCGGTCGGCTGAGCAGTCGGCGCCGCCCCCGCCGCCCCCGCCGCCCCCGCCGCCCCCACCCACCACGGCCGCCCTCAGCTGGCGGCGCACCGGCCCCGCCGGAATTCGGACGCTGTCCAGCCGGCTAATTACGGAATTCCTGGGGCCGGCGGCAGCGGCGGCGGCGGCGGCGGCGCCGACGAGTGCTCGGCCGCCTCCACTGCGGCCGTTCGGCTCCCGCATTCCACGTCCGGCGGGCCGCCGTTTCTTCGCCAATCGATGATTTCCTCTGTCAGCGCACTCCCCGCCGCTCACGGTCTTGGCCGACATCCCCGGACCTCGGCCCGCAGCACACCTGTGTCCGCCACTCCAGACAGTACCCATTAACCTACTACTACAAGTGCCAGTCAATGCATTATCTGCGCGATAGCACTGGAGATACCATCGAAGACAGTGCTGCCAAAGCGGAGTTATTGAACTCAGCCTTCCGAAATTTCTTCACCAAAGTACCGGGTATACAGAGTGCTCCATTGATAGTGACCGGGCCAAATATCTCACGAAATAAGCGTCCAACGGAAAAACTACAAAGAACGAAACTTGTCTAGCTTGAAGGGGGAAACCAGAAGGCGCTATGGTTGGCCCACTATATGGCGCTGCCATAGGTCAAACGGATATCAACTTCGTTTTGGACCACTTTTTTCGATTTGTGATAGGTGGCGCTGTAATAGTCACACACGTATAAGTACGTGGTATCACGTAACATTCCGCCAGTGCGGACGGTATTTGCTTCGTAATACATTACCCCTGTTACAATGGACCGTTTACCAATTGCGGAAAAAGTCTATACCGTGTTGATATATGGCTGTTGTGATCAAAATGCCCAACGGGCGTGTGCTATGTATGCTGCTCGGTATCCTGGACGACATCATCCAAGTGTCCGGACCGTTCGCCGGATAGTTACGTTATTTACGGAAACAGGAAGTATTCAGCCACATGTGAAACGTCAACCTCGACCTGCAACAAATGATGATGCCCAAGTAGGTGTTTTAGCTGCTGTCGCGGCAAATCCGCACGTCAGTAGCAGACAAATTGCGCGAGAATCGGGAATCTCAAAAACGTCAGTGTTGAGAATGCTACATCAACATCGAATGCACCCGTACCATATTTCTATGCACCAGGAATTGAACGTCATGTACAGTTCTGCCATTGGGCACAAGAGAAATTACGGGACGATGACAGATTTTTTGCACGCGTTCTGTTTAGCAACGAAGCGTCATTCACCAACAGCGGTAACGTAAACTGGCATAATATCCACTATTGGGCAACGGAAAATCCACGATGGCTGCGACAAGTGGAACATCAGCGACCTTGCTATCGTTATCCACCGACAACGCCTGACAACATGCGTCAGCGCATTGTCAATGCATGTGCGAAAATTACGGAAGGTGAACCACTCTCTGTTGAGAGGAATGTCGTTACACGTATTGCCAAATGCATTGAGATTGGCGACATCATTTTGAGCATTTATTGCATTAATGTGGTATTTACAGGTAGTCACGCTGTAGCAGCATGCGTTCTCAGAAATGATAAGTTCACAAAGGTACATGTATCACATTGGAACAACCGAAATAAAATGTTCCAACATATTTTTTTTTTCCTTTTTTGATTTTCAATTCCCCCCGAAGGGTGCGGGCTGGCAGCAGCTTAGTACGCTGCTCTACAGCCTACAGACTTTTATTTTAAAGAACGGAAGAAGAAAAGAAACAAGAAAAACAGGCGATGAAACGGTCACGACAAGTGTAAAATGGAGGAAATGTTCCAACGTACCTACGTTCTGTATTTTAATCTAAAAAACCTACCTGTTACCAACTGTTCGTCTAAAATTGTGAGCCATATGTTTGTGACTATTACAACGCTATCGATCACAAAGCGAAAAAAGTGGTCCAAATAAAACATTCATATTTCTTTACGTACTACACGTATATGTAATATCCGTTTGAACTATGGCAGCGCCATCTAGCGGGCCACCCATAGCGCCATCAGGTTTCCCCTTCAAGCTAGACAAGTTTCGTTCTTCGTAGTTTTTTAGTTTGACACTTATTTCGTGACATATTTGGCCCGGTCACGATCAATGGACCACCCTGTGTATTACAGAATTTGAAACAAGAACAGCTGCCAACATGACTTACCTAGAAGCAGATAACCTCGGAGTAGTGAAGCAACTTAAACCACTCAATAAAAGTAAGTCTTCTGGTCCAGACTGCATACCAAATAGGTTCCTTTCAGAGTATGCTGGTGCAATAGCTAAATACTTAAAAATAATAAAGAGCCGTTCGCTCGACGAAAGATTCGTACCCGCGGACTGAAAATTGGGCAGGTCACACCAATATTCAAGAAAGACACTAGGAGTAATCCACTAAATTACAGGCCCATATCATTAACGTCGATATGCAGCAGGTTTTTGGAACACATATTGTGTTGGAACAGTATGAATTAGCAAGCAGAAAACGATCCATTAACACACAGTCAACAAGGATCTAGAAAACATCGTTCTTGTGAAACACAACTAGCTCTTTACTAGCAAGAAGTGTTGAGTGCTACTGAAATGGGATTTCAAATGGATTTCGTATTTCTGGAATTCCGGAAGGCTTTTGACAGTGTACGACATAGGCCGCTTCTAGTGAAATTACTTACTTATGGAATATCGTCTCAGTTATGTGACTGGATTCGTGATTTCCTCTCGAGATGCCACAGTTCGTAGTAACTGACGCGATGTCATCGAGTAAAACAGAAGTGACTTCTGGTGTTTCCCAAGGTAGTGTTATAGGCCCTTTGCTGCTCATTATCTGTATAAACGATTTGGCAAACAATCAAAGCAGCCGTATTGGGTTGTTTGCAGTAAAAATGGCTCCTACAGCTACCTCGTTTTCTGAAACGATAAATGTATTATTTGACCGGAGACTCAGTAAAATTTCAGAATATTGTAAATTCATTTGGATGCAATATTCAATCGTCAAGCCGATAAGGCATTATAATATACAGGATGATTCACGAAGATATGACAATATTTTGATATGTTTTTCTACGAGTAAAACTAAAGAAAAAAGTTAAGATAAACATAGGTCCGCAAATGTTTGGTTACGGAGTTACGGTTAATAAAATATTTCGCCTGAAATTTAGCAACTTCGCTAGTTTGAAGGCATTGCAAAATTGTATAAGGTTAAAGTAAAGAACAATTTCAATTTATTTTGTTTTTATTGATTTGGTGAATCTAATAAAACATGTCCCAGACATGTATCTGCAGTACTTTTCCAGAACATCCAGAGAAGCAAAGAAGTGATGTCGCAAAATTTTTAATTTATTAATTACTTGGCCCAATTTGTTTTTAAAATTCCAGACAATTGCACAAAGTTTTCAAGAGGATTTGTAGATTCAACTTTGGAAAAATGTTGGTAATAACGTTAACTGGATCTGTATCTATGTGTCAGATAATCTGCTTTTATTAATATTATAGCACGTTGGAATTCATGTTAAACCGGGAAAAACAAAGCTCAGTAGTAAGGAAGTCGTACAGTTTCACGATACATTAGCAATAAATGTTCAAAAATGCCTCCACCGAGTTCAACGAATTTAGTTGCACGTGTATAAACAGATCTTGTCGCTCGCTTCAGTTTCACACCGTTGTTCTTAATTTCGTCTATTGCCTTCATAATGCGAGCAAGTGATGCCTCGTGTGTGTTGACTTTATCCTCGTAAACTATGTCTTTCATCCATCCCCGTACACAAAAATTCATTGGTTTTAAATCGGGCGATCTGGGTGGCCACAGACATGTAGCACCACGACCATTCCATTTCTGAGAAAAATGTTCATTTAAATGGGTAGTAACGGCTTTGGTGAAATGTGGAGGCGCGCCGTCATGTTGAAAATATATTTGCAATCGCGTAGCAAGTGGAACATCTTCGAGTAAGCGGGGCATTTCTTCTTGAAGGAATTGTAAGTACGTCTCGCCAGTAAGACGTCCTGGGAAAACGAATGGTCCAATGAAGTGTGAGTTGGTTATACCGCACCTCACATTTATGCTAAATCGCTGCTGGAAATTGCGTTCCGCTGTTGCAAAAGGGTTTGTTTCAGACCATATGTGTTCGTTATGTAAATTGTTTATACCATCTCGAGTGAAATGTGCCTCATCAACAAATAAAATGTAGTTGTCTAACTTCCGATTAGTTTTTAACCAGTTACACAACTCCGAGCGAAGGGCAGGTTCTCCCGGGTGTAAATGATGCACTTTTTGTTTATGGCAAGGATACACATTGTTGTACTCCAGTGTACGCCATACATTAGATTGTGAAATGCCTAATCGTTGAGAGATACGTAGTGCACTGGTACCCGGACTACGTTGAACAGCATCCATAATAACCTCATAATCGTCTTCACGTATCGAGGGCTCGTCCTGATTATGAACGCTAGGCAGAGAATCTGTCTGTAGCAACATTCGAAACACTCCACTAATGAGGCGTGCATACGGAATCCTTCGAGTTTGACAACGTACGCGATATTCGTTAATTGCAGCCTTAGCGTTACCATCACATTTGCCATAAATAAACACCATATCGGCGTATTTCTCTGTCGTAACTTTCAAAGGCATCCCTATTTCACAAATAATCTACAAACTACAACAGTTACTTTGTGGTTTCACTTAAATGCACTGTTGTTATTACGTTCTCTCACTGAACAATACAGAAAAGTAGCTCGTTTCAAGGTTAGGAAACGACTGAAACAACTCACTAGCGGTTTGCAGCAATGATATTAACGTTTCTAGATTCTCAGAGGAAAGTAAACAAATTCACGTATATAATAATCTTTGCTTCTCTGGATGTTCTGGAAAACTTCTGCAGATACACGTCTGAGACATGTTTTATTAGTTTCACCAGACCAATAACAGCAAACTAAATGGAAATCATGCTTTACTTTAACCTCATACAGGTTTTCGTTGGCTTCAAATTACCGAAGTTGCCCAATTTCAGGCCGTAACTCCATAACTAAACATTTGCGGGCCAGTGTTTATATGGACTTTTTTCTTTAATTTTACTTGTAGGATAACATATTTACATATCTTCGTGAATCACCCTGTATAAGCTATCAAGTAACATTTTCATTTTTCTGTCACGTACTATTAGCATTTTGTTTAGAACAGTGACTTTAAAAATATACACAGTAAGGTTTTCACATAAATATGTTGCTTGTATGGCTACGAAGTCTTACGCGACGTATTTCTTGAATAAAAATCTCTCAGTGTACATGCCGCGTCAATTCAGGATAAAACTCCAAGCTTTCGACCACTACCTCCATGGTCGTCGTCAGGCTAAAACTGACTGTCGTGAACTATTTTCTTTTTCTTTATTGTATTTCAATTCCCCATCAGGGCGGGCTGGCAGCAGCATATGCGCTGCTCTTCAGCCGAAAGACATAGAACAAACAATAGAAGCCATTTAAAAATAACAAAGGAGAGAATATGGTGAACATAAATATAAAATGAAAGGGGGAACATCATGGAAGGCAACAGACTAAAAACGGGGTGACTGTAAATTGGAGATAAAAACTGTTTAAAAGTAGCACACACAAAAAGCCACACACTGCGACAATTAAAAGAACACAAGGCACAGTATGACTGGAGCATAAAAGGTATCGACGGATGGCGTAGCACATAACAAACACTGACGGCGAACCTCAAGGCAGTACACAATGAAAATCACACCTCTTGACGCACAGGAGAAACAGCACTAAACACAACAATGATGTGGCACACTGACGATGATCAAAGCAGAGGATTTGCCAGGTGCAAGGAGATGAGGGAGACTGGAAGAAGGGAGGGAGGGGAAGAGATGGGGAAGAAGAATGTGGGGCGCGTGGAGGAGGGCCAGGTAGGGAGGGATGTGGGAAGGAAAGAGGCAAGTATGGGGTGCAGGGTCTCAGGGGAGGGGGGGGGGAGAAAGGAGGAAAATCCGCTCTGGGAGATGGAGGGAAGAGGAAAACGGGGACCCTGGGGAGGGGGGAGGAACAAGACCAGGTTATAGTTGGAAGGAAGGGTAGATGTCACTGCGAAGTTCGTCATCCAGGAGGGGGAGGCGTTGGAAATTGCCCTGATGAAGGAGATGGAGGGTGTGGAGGTGGAGAGAGGTAGGGATACAGCGATAGAGGCGCGGAAATGGGCGGGGGGTGGAGAGGAAGGAGGAAACCAGAGGGTGGGGGGATCACGCCTGCAGACAATATAAAGGATGCGGAGATGTTGGAGGAACAGGAGGAGGTGGGGGAATGGGATGTTCATACAGGAGCCGTGTGGGGGAAGGAAGGCGGATACGGAAGGCAAGGCGGAGCGCATGGCGTTCAAGGATTTGGAGGGCGTTGTAAAAGCGGGTGGGGGCGGAGATCCAGGCAACACTGGCATAACAGAGGATAGGACGGATGAGGGATTTGTAGGTGTGGAGGATGGTAGAAGGATGCAATCCCCATGTCTGGCCAGACAGGAGTTTCAGAAGGCGGAGGCGGGAATGGGCTTTCTGCTGGACGGTCTGGAGATGAGGGGTCCAGGTGAGGTGTCGGTCGAGGGTGAGGCCAAGGTATTTCAGGGTGAGGGTGAGCTTGATGGGACGACCATAAATGGTGAGGTAGAAATCATGGAGGCGAAAGGAGCGAGTGGTGCTGCCTATGATGATTGCCTGGGTTTTGGAGGGGTTGAGGCGGAGGAACCACTGGTTACACCAAGTGGTGAACTGGTTAAGGTGGCTTTCGATGGTACGTTGAGACCGTTGAAGGGTAGGATAGAGAGCAAGGAAGGCAATGTCATCAGCATATTGGAGAAGGTGGACTGGTGGGGGTGGCTTGAGCATATCAGCTGTATACAAGAGATAAAGGAGAGGGGAGAGGACAGAACCCTGGGGAACACCAGCCGTGGGTTAAAAGATAAGGGAGTTGGTGTTGTGGAGGGTGACATAGGAAGGACGGTGCGAGAGAAAGGAAGCGACCAGACGGACAAAATTGATAGGTTTGGAGACCGGGATGCCATACACGGTCATAGGCATTTTGGAGGTCAAGGGAAACAAAAATGGCGGAGCAGCAGGAGTTGAGCTGGACAGACAGAAAGTGAACAAGGTTAAGGAGTTGGTCTTCAGCAGAGAAGGAGGGTCGGAAGCCACACGGGGTAAGGGGGAGGTGGTGGTGTTGCGCAAGGTGCTGATGGATACGGCAGGAGAGGATGGATTCAAAGACCTTACTGAAGACAGAGGTGAGGCAGATGGGACGATAGGAAGAGGTGGCAGAAGGGGGTTTGTTGGGTTTGAGGAATAAGAGGATGCGGGAGGTCTTCCACAGGTCGGGGTAGAAGCCAGTTGAGAGGATGAAATTATAGAGATGGGCGAGGACAGTGAGGAAGGAATAGGGGCTTACTCGAAGGTGACGGTAGGTGACACAGTCGTGACCAGGGACCATGTTGCGTTGGGACCAGAGGATAAGTTTAATGTCTTGTGCTGTGATGGGAGTATTTATGTCAGAGGGGGGCAACTGCCCCAAGTACTGGAGACTACGAGTAAGTGGAGTGACCGAGTTATCGGCACGTTCCATGACAGTGAGGAAAAGAGAATAATCAAAGTGGGGATATTCGGGGATAGAGAAGACCTCGGAAAGGTGGGAAGCGAAGTGGTTGGCCTTACTGAGGTTGTCAGGAAGGGGGCAATCGTTATGGAGGAGGGGGTAGTGGGGAGCGGAAAGGGAGCCAGTAAGGCGATGGAAGGCGGACCAGTACTTGGAGGAGTTGATAGGGAGGGTGACGTTGAGTCGTGTGCAGGTCTGGCTCCAGTCTCGGCGTTTCGTTGCTGTAATAAGGTTCCGTACGTGTCGCTGTATTTCCCGGTGGCGTTGGAGTGTATCCCTGTCACGAGTGCGCAGGAAGGAGCGATAGAGGCGGCGGGATTCACGGAGGAGGAGGACAGCCTGTGGAGGGAGAGTGGGACGGTGTGGGTGGATGGTTTTAGTAGGAACATGGGCCTCCATGGCGTCAGTAATTACCTTCTGAAGGAAGGACGAGGCGTGGATGATGTCGTCAGGATGGCGATAGGGAAGGGGGTGGCTTTCGACCTGGGTGGAGATGGAGTCCTGGTAGGCATCCCAGTTGGCACGGTGATAGTCATGGAAGACCTTGGGTGGGAGTGCAGTGTGCGAAGCCGGAGGGGGGCGGTGAGCAGACGTTATGGTGAGAAGAACAGGGAGGTGATCGCTACCTGTGGGGTCAAGGACGGCGACAGCAATACGCCCAAGGAGGTTGGTGGAGGCAATGACAACGTCGGGGGTGGTGTCACTTTCTGGTCGGGTGTGCTGGGGAAGGGGAACAAGGTCACCTTGGATTGCGGAGAGGAACTGATGCCACCGCCGAAGGGCAGCAGGAGTGCAGCTATGAATGTTGAGGTCGGCGGCAATCACATAGGTGGAGAAGGTGCGGTCAATGTGCGAGATGAAGTCATAAGGAAGAGGAGCAGTGGAGCGGACATAGATGGTGGCACAGGTAATGGTGAGTGAGGGGAAGAAGACACTGAGGATAAGGTGTTCAGTGGGGTCATTGAGGAGGGGTTGTGGCCGGACGGGGATATGCTTAAGGTGGCCAATCGCGACTCCACCCTGCGCACGAGGACCAGGAGCGTCAGTGCGGTGGAGGATATAGGGAGCGGTGTGGATAGAATGGTGGGGCTGGAGAAAGGTTTCGTTCAAGAGGAAGGTGTCGACCTGGTGGTGGGAGAGGGTGTGAATGAGGAGGTATTTGTTGGAGCGGAAGGAGCGAATGTTCTGGAAGAGGATGCAATACTTGTGCAGCACCATGGCGGGAAGGAGGGGGGAGGGGAAGAGAGAGAACGGAAGAGACTTAAACTAGGGTGTCGAGGCGGCTGAAGGTGAAGTGGGCTTGGTTGTGGGAGTAAGTGGCGAAGGTGTTCAGGTGGAAAACGGAGCGAGCGGCAAGGGAGATTTGTTGGAAGGTGTGGGGGCGCTGAAAAGGGTGAATGTTTTGGAGTATAACAGCAAGAAACCGGATGCTGTCATCGGCCGTGGGGGGTGGACGGAGGAAATTGTTGGGATGGACAGGGGGATCAACGGGACAAACTGGGACTGTAAGCTCAGGGGTGGGTGGAGGGGGTTTAGCTTTACACTTGTGGGAGTAGGTGGGATGGGGGCCATTGCAGGTATTACAGGAAGGAGGAGCAGCGAGGTTGGGGCAGTTCTTAAGAAAGTGGGAGGCCTTGCAATGGGGACAGGTGTGGGGATTTGGCAGTTGGGAGTCAGGTGGTCATTGTACATTAGGCACCGCTGGCAACGGTAGGATTGGGGAGGGGATTTGGAGGATTTAACAGGGTGGCGACGGTGGTATATGAGGGCACCCTGGGTGAGGAGATGGTCAATGGATGAGGCGGACTCAGAGAATACCCGCATGAGGTAGGTGGGACCAGAGGTATTGTGGATACGGCAGGCAGAGCGGATTTCCAAGTCCGGGTGGGAGTTCAGTTCTGCCAACACTTCATCCTCTGTGATCACCGGGCTGAGCTTGGTGATCACAGCGGTGTAGGTGGGGGGGGGGGCGCCAGGGAGGCTGGGGCTGACGAGGAGTGGAAGTGGAAAGGAAGGGTGTCAGAGAGGTGTGGGGGCCAAACATAACTCGTGGGAGTTTTCGCAGGAGGTCTGTGTGAAAGGATAGGGACGGGGACTCGATAAGGACTGAGTCCCTGCAGGGAATGAGTTGGGAGATGGGAGCACTAGGTAAGTACTTTCTGATCTCCATGCTGAGGGTACGAGCATCGAGGAACTTAGGATCGGGAGTTGACAGGACAAAGGTGTGGAGGGTGGGGGCCGAGGTATGGGTGGCAGGAGGAGGGGTGGTGTCCATGGAGACAGCAGGGGGAGAGGGGGGGTGGTGTTGACTTTTTGTGGGAAGTGGCGGGAGCAGAGTCGGTAATGACGCGTTTTTGGGGTTTTTTGGAGACAGGAGGCTGGGAGGAGGGGAGAGGGATGGGGAGGAGAGGGAGGTGGCGGGTGGCAGATCCCTGTGGCGTAGTGGAGGCGCCGGGAGAAGCAGCCGGTTCAGTGGTGGCGATGGTGGCTCGGCGAGACGTGATGCGTGCGGGAGATGCAGATGACGAAGCGATGGGGTGGGTGAGAGAGGGAAAGCCGATCACCTGAGGGGCGGCAGCAGAGGCGGCAACAGAGGCGTACGTGAGGGCGGGGGTAGTAGTGGGAGCTGTTGAGGGTGTGGAGGCTGGAGGAAGGGTGTAGAGGTGTGGGTATACAGCAGGGGAGGAGATAGGGGGATGGGTAAGTGGGGGAAGGGGAGAGGAGGTGTAAGGACGGAGGCCAGGGGCGGCACTCCAGGAAGTGACTGTGGGAGCGGGGGAGGGGGAGGTGTAGATGACAGTGGAGGTGGGAGTACTCATTACAGACGAACGGCGACGGACAGACGGACGGGCAGCAGGCGGCGGCGTCGGCGGCGATGGTCGGCGACGAACAGACGGACGGACAGCAGGCAGCAGCGGCGGCGGCGGCGGCGGCGGCGGCAGCGGTTACGGCAACGGCGACGGACAGCGAGCAGGCAGGCGGACGGACGGACGGACGGACGAACAGCAGCAAGCGGCAGGCGGGCGGGCAGACAGACAGACAGAATGACCGACTGACTGACTGACGGACAGACACAATCTTCGAGGACGGAGATTCCACCCTGAGAGTAGCCCAGGCTTTGCAATCTGACGCTTTCGAAGGAGGGGATCCAACCCTCTAGATGGCTGTCGTGAACTAGCGATATTCCCACTTTTATATCCCAAGGACGGCTTCTGATTGGCTGGAATACGTCATAGCAACAGCGATATGGCGCGTAGTGAAGAGGTGCCCTCTACTTCCATAGATGTAGTTTCTACCTGGAGGTAGTGGTCGAAAGCTTGGAGTTTTATCCTGAATTGACGCGGCATGTACACCGAGAGATTTTTATTCATGTTGCTTGTGTGATCGTCTGAATAGTGGACTGTGGTAAATATAGAGGTATGGTGTAAGATTTTTCTATGTTGCCTTTTATCGCCTATTTAACTATTCACCTTCTTAAAATGTCATCCTGCCTGCCTATTTTAACGCCTTTTTTATTGTTCTACAACAATGAATACTGTTAAAGAAATATGGTGGTGTAGTTAAGAGTCCTCCGACAGATGCACGCAATTTTACAGGAGGTTTCGATACCATACACATACATGAAAGCGGCGAGTAGAAGACAATGGAACAAGAAAACAATTCTAATAAAAATACGTCCAGATACCAATGGCTTCCCCGTCTGCACAAATGCAATCATGTTAATGTTAAAACACTTAATGCATAAGGCTACGTTTAGAGTGCAGCTCCGCTGCTGGCATATCGTCATCAGGCAGTCGCAGTGGTATACTTTCATGCAGCTGTTGGGGAATACGGTGCACAAATGTTCGCCAAAAAGCGTTTTTGTCATGGCTCGTCTTTTCTGTGGCCTTCTAGGTTGTGGATTCTTATGTGTGGTGGTATTTAGAAACTTCAGTGTATTCACGCCCTGTTGGTAGTGTCGATTGGGAATGCATGATGGGTGGGATTTTCGAACACATATGGGCTTCAATGAAGATACGTGCAAAATACTGCCTTCAATTGAACGCTACCTATTTGGAACAGTCGTTGTAATGTGTTTGTCCCTAACTGCAGTTTGGATCCTCGGGAACTCTATTACAAGATGTTCATGTACTCAGTCATAACACTTCGTATGGGGAAAACCATTAGTTTGCGAACTAGGACTATTTGTTTGTTTCTGTGTCCTTTACTTTCTGCCTTTTGTTTCCACCTGTAATAGTAGGCCTGTGTCGCGCTAGAGTGTACGCTATCATTCTACAACAATAAACATTGCTTGAGGCATATTGTAGAGAAGTGTTATCAGCGAGAGACATATTCATAGGTCATTATCACTGACCTCAAGCAATTGTACAACTATGGAACACTTTCTGTCCTCACGAATAATGACTCGCAGGTTGGTGTGACCTTGACTTCTGGAAGGTATTCAGTACGGTTCCACTGTGTCTTTAACTCAAGGAAATACGAACTTACGACTAGTTTCAGGACTCAGAAATGGAGCGCAACATGATGTTCACCACGTAGCGAAATGGGAAAAGCAAAGGGTTTTTCGGGAGCAGGCGAAGGGAGTATTACATGGGGTTACTATTTACGGTACGTACATCCCGTTAGTCTAAAAAGTTTCGAGACAGGATTAATGAAATATAGAGAAACGATGACATAGTGGTTTTAACGCTTCACATGTTCTACATAGTCTCCCCCCCCCCCCCACTTCAAGAAGAAGATTTTCACTCTCCAGTGGAGTGTGGGCTGATATGGAACTTCCTGGCAGATTGAAACTGTGTGCCAAACCGAGACTCGAACTCGGGACCTTCGCCTTTCGCGGGCAAGTGCTCTACCAACTGAGCAACCTAAGCACGACTTACGGCCCGTCCTTACAGCTTTAATTCCGCCAGTTCCTCGTTTCCTACCTTCCAAACTTCACAGAAGCTCTCCTGCATACCTTGCAGAACTAGCACTAATGGAAGAAAGTATATTGCGGAGACATGGATAAGGCACACATACAGTTCGTAAAACAATCTCAAACTGTCAGAGTAGTGCCTATTTAGGAGATCTTGTTCACCTCATATGTCACATTGGCTTGAATTTCGGTTATGTCGACACCCTTCGCGTGAAGTTTCCACTTCGTCTTTTCGTGGTAGGTTCGTATTGCTAACACCAAGTCTTGTCACCTATGATGATTTTTTCAGAAAAGAATTGTCCACGTTTTGCATTTCAATTAAGCCTCGGCGGTCGTCTACCCGTCGTCGTTCTCGTTCAAACGTCAGGGTGAGGGGAACAAACATAGGTCCTCCTTCTTCTTTAAAACGTTCTGGAGAATGGCTAGAACACTTGATGTGGATATGTTGCGCCATGCGATTTGTGACGCAACAACGTTGTCACACTGTGGTCCTGTTGTTGTTGCTGTGGTCTTCAGTCCAGAGACTGGTTTGATGCAGCTCTCCATGCTACTCTATCCTGTGCAAGCTTCTTCGTCTCCCAGTACTTACTGCAACCTACATCCTTCTGAATCTGCTTAGTGTATTCATCTCTTGGTCTCCCTCTACGATTTTTACCCTCCACACTGGCCTCCAATGCTAAATTTGTGATCCCTTGATGCCTCAGAACATGTCCTACCAACCGGTCCCTTCTTCTCGTCAAGTTGTGCCACAAACTCCTCTTTTCCCAAATTCTACTTAATACCTCCTCATTAGTTATGTGATCTACCCAACTAATCTTCCGCATTCTTCTGTAGCACCACATTTCGAAAGCTTCTATTCTCTTCTTGTCCAAACTATTTATCGTCCATGTTTCACTTCCATACATGGCTACACACCATACAAATACTTTCAGAAATGACTTCCTGACACTTAAATCTATACTCGATGTTAACAAATTTCTTTTCTTCAGAAACGCTTTCCTTGCCATTGCCAGTCTACATTTTATATCATCTCTACTTCGACCATAATCAATTATTTTGTTCCCCAAATAGCAAAACTCCTTTACTACTTGAAGTGTCTCATTTCCTAATCTTATTCCCTCAGCATCACCCGACTTAATTCCACTACATTCCGTTATCCTCGTTTTGCTTTTGTTGATGTTCATCTTATATCCTCCTTTCAAGACACTGTCCATTCCGTTCAACTGCTCTTCCAAGTCCTTTGCTGTCTCTGACAGAATTACAATGTCATCGGCGAACCTCAAAGTTTTTATTTCTTCTCCATGGATTTTAATACCTACTCCGAATTTTTAATTTGTTTCCTTTACTGCTTGCTGAATATTGTTGTTGTTGTGGTCTTCAGTCCTGAGACTGGTTTGATGCAGCTCTCCATGTTACTCTATCCTGTGCAAGCTGCTTCATCTCCCAGTACCTACTGCAACCTACATCCTTCTGAATCTGGTTAGTGTATTGATCTCTTGGTCTCCCTCTACGATTTTTACCCTCCACGCTGCCTTCCAATGCTAAATTTGTGATCCCTTGATGCCTTAAAACATGTCCTACCAACCGGTCCCTTCTTCTAGTCAAGTTGTGCCACAAATTCTCTTCTCCCCAATCCTATTCAATACCTCCTCATTAGTTACATGATCTACCCACCTTATCTTCAGCATTCTTCTGTAGCACCACATTTCGAAAGCTTCTATTCTCTTCTTGTCCAAACTGGTTATCGTCCATGTTTCACTTCCATACATGGCTACACTCCATACAAATATTTTTAGAAACGACTTCCTGACACTTAAATCAATACTCGATGTTAACAAATTTCTCTTCTTCAGAAACGATTTCCTTGCCATTGCCAGTCTACATTTTATATCCTCTCTACTTCGACCATCATCAGTTATTTTACTCCCTAAATAGCAAAACTCCTTTACTACTTTAAGTGTCTCATTTCCTAATCTAATCCCCTCAGCATCACCCGATTTAATTTGACTACATTCCATTATCCTCGTTTTGCTTTTGTTGATATTCATCTTATATCCTCCTTTCAAGACACTGTCCATTCCGTTCAACTGCTCTTCCAAGTCCTTTGCTGTCTCTGACAGAATTACAATGTCATCGGCGAACCTCAAAGTTTTTACTTCTTCTCCATGAATTTTAATACCTACTCCAAATTTTTCTTTTGTTTCCTTTACTGCTTGCTCAATATACAGATTGGATAACATCGGGGAGAGGCTACAACCCTGTCTCACTCCTTTCCCAACCACTGCTTCCCTTTCATGCCCCTCGACTCTTATAACTGCCATCTGGTTTCTGTACAAATTGTAAATAGCCTTTCGCTCCCTGTATTTTACCCCTACCACCTTCAGAATTTGAAAGAGAGTATTCCAGTTAACGTTGTCAAAAGCTTTCTCTAAGTCTACAAATGCTAGAAATGTAGGTTTGCCTTTTCTTAATCTTTCTTCTAAGATAAGTCGTAAGGTTAGTATTGCCTCTCGTGTTCCAACATTTCTACGGAATCCAAACTGATCTTCCCCGAGGTCCGCTTCTATCAATTTTTCCATTCGTCTGTAAAGAATTCGTGTTAGTATTTTGCAGCTGTGACTTATTAAACTGATAGTTTGGTAATTTTCACATCTGTCAACACCTGCCTTCTTTGGGATTGGAATTATTATATTCTTCTTGAAGTCTGTGGGTATTTCGCCTGTCTCATACATCTTGCTCACCAGATGGTAGAGTTTTGTCATGACTGGCTCTCCCAAGGCCATCAGTAGTTCTAATGGAATGTTGTCTACTCCCGGGGCCTTGTTTCGACTCAGGTCTTTCAGTGCTCTGTCAAACTCTTCACACAGTATCTTATCTCCCATTTCATCTTCATCTACATCCTCTTCGATTTCCATAATATTGTCCTCAAGTACATCACCCTTGTATAAACCCTCTATATACTCCTTCCACCTTTCTGCCTTCCCTTCTTTGCTTAGAACTGGGTTGCCATCTGAGCTCTTGATATTCATACAAGTGGTTCTCTTCTCTCCAAAGGTCTCTCTAATTTTCCTGTAGGCAGTATCTATCTTACCCCTAGTGAGACAAGCCTCTACATCCTTACATTTGTCCTCTAGCCATCCCTGCTTAGCCATTTTGCACTTTCTGTCGATCTCATTTTTGAGACGTTTGTATTTCCTTTTGCCTGCTTCATTTACTGCATTTTTGTATTTTCTCCTTTCATCAATTAAATTCAATATTTCTTCTGTTACCCAAGGATTTCTATTAGCCCTCGTCTTTTTACCTACTTGATCGTCTGCTGCCTTCACTACTTCATCCCTCAGAGCTACCCATTCTTCTTCTACTGTATTTCTTTCCCCCATTCCTGTCAATTGTTCCCTTATGCTCTCCCTGAAACTCTCTACAACCTCTGGTTCTTTCAGTTTATCCAGGTCCCATCTCCTTAAATTCCCACCTTTTTGCAGTTTCTTCAGTTTCAATCTGCAGTTCATAACCAATAGATTGTGGTCAGAATCCACATCTGCCCCTGGAAATGTCTTACAATTTAAAACCTGGTTCCTAAATCTCTGTCTTACCATTATATAATCTATCTGATACCTATTAGTATCTCCAGGATTCTTCCAGGTATACAACCTTCTTTTATGATTCTTGAACCAAGTGTTAGCTATGATTAAGTTATGCTCTGTGCAAAATTCTACAAGGCGGCTTCCTCTTTCATTTCTTCCCCCCAATCCATATTCACCTACTACGTTTCCTTCTCTCCCTTTTCCTACTGACGAATTCCAGTCACCCATGACTATTAAATTTTCGTCTCCCTTCACTACCTGAATAATTTCTTTTATCTCGTCATACATTTCATCAATTTCTTCATCATCTGCAGAGCTAGTTGGCATATAAACTTGTACTACTGTAGTAGGCATGGGCTTTGTGTCTATCTTGGCCACAATAATGCGTTCACTATGCTGTTTGTAGTAGCTAACCCGCACTCCTATTTTTTTATTCATTATTAAACCTACTCCTGCATTACCTCTATGGACAGTAAATTTAATATTGGAAATACGAGGGCCGATCAGAAAGTAACCTCCGGTTGATTTAAAAAAATACACCAAGTTAAATAAAAACATTTTAATATATACATCTTACAACTACATCTTTGCACTATTTTTCTACATAGTCTCCATAGCGATTGAGGCACTTATCGTATCTCTTCACAAGCTTTGAAATTCCTTCAGCATAAAAATCACCCGCTTGTGCCTGGAGTCAGCCTGTGACCGCATCTTTGAGCTCTTCGTCGTCATCAAACCGCTGTGACCCGAGCCATTTCTTCAAATGCATGAAGAGGTGATAATCACTTGGCGCCTGGTCTGGGCTGTAAGGTGGACCGTTGATAACGTCCCACTTGAAGGACTCAAGAAGGGCCGTTGTTCTGCGAGCAGAGTGAGGACGGGCGTTATCGTGCAAAAAAACGATACCGGAAGTCAGCATACCACGGCGTTTGTTCTGTATAGCCCGTCGTAACTTTTTTATTGTTTCACAGTACACATCTTGATTAATGGTCGTACCACGTTCCATGAATTCAACCAACAACACCCCTTTGGCATCCCAAAACACCGTTGCCATCAGTTTTCTGGCAGAAAAATCTTGCGAGGCTTTTCTTGGTTTGGTAGGCGAATTTGAATGTGCCCACATCTTTGATTGTTCTTTTGTCTCAGGGTTCACGTACTTAATCCAGGTTTCGTCACCGGTCACGATTCTGTTTAACAATGGTTCTCCTTCGTCCTCATAACGTGACAGAAAGTCTAATGCAGAGGCCATTCTTTGAGTTTTGTGGTGGTCGGTAAGAATTTTGGGCACCCATCGTGCACAGAACTTACGGTAACCCAATCTTGCTGTCACTATCTCGAACAAGAGAGTCTTAGAAATCTGTGGAAAACCAGTAGACAACTCCGACATTGAGAAACGTCGATTTTCACGAACTTTTGCATCATCTGTCTGAACGAGTTCGTCAGTCACCAATGATGGTCTACCACTCCTCTCTTCATCATGAACGTTTTCTCGTCCACTTTTAAATAAACGTACCCATTCACGGACAACTCCTTCACTCATAACTCTTGGTCCGTACACGGCACAAAGCTCACGATGAATAGCTGCTGCAGAATATCCTTTGGCTTTAAAAAACCTTATGACAGCACGCACTTCACATTTGGCGGGGTTTTCTATTACAGCACACATTTCAAACTGCCACAAAAACTAAACTAGCGCAGGTACGGCGTTCACTCGACCACGGCTTGATGCCGACTGACCTGTTGAGTGCGTGAACGCACAGATGGCGTCGCTACTCCCCCCACAACCCGCACTGTGACCAATCGGAGGTTACTTTCTGAACCGCCCTCGTACATTTCTACAGGAAGTTACCGGACTGATCGACGAAAACGAATGTCTCATTTTTACTAAAAGCGAAATCTGTTCAATTATATGAACTTCCACAATGAAAGCGCTTAATTAAAAGCAACTATACCGATAAAGAAATAAAAATTATACACGTATATTTATCAAAACATTTATCTGGGGTGTTCCGAGCTACTGTTGCAATGCATTAACTCTGAACGAACATCATGACGAACGAAAATACTGGCAAAATTTCGTTGACTACACTATCGGTTTCATGGCTTACAACTGCATCATCAGGTACAACAAATACTCTTATGTTAATCCATCATAGGTGAACCCAACGTTCTTAGTCAATCTATTCTCATTCAGAGAGACTATTGTCAAATTAAAAAAAAAAAGTAGACGAACTCAGAATGTCAACACCTTGAGAAAGAACGTTGGGTTCACCTATGAAGGGTTAGTGTAATAGTATTTGTTGCACATGAAAGTGAAACCGATAGTTTGATCAACTTAACTAAACATTACCAGCTGTGGTGTTTTCATTCATCATGACTTTCAGTAGCTGCGGATATTCTGCACATAAAATAGTCTGGATGAATAGGTAATGAAAAATTTACCTGTAGTAAAGACGAGGTCATGAGGGAAAATATCAAAAGGCTTGCAGAGAAAATTTAATGAGCTGGTTCTAAACGTAGTTATCAAGAATAAAACATTGTTTAAAGAAATAAAGAAAAGCATATCGAAATTAATCGACCATTTAATTCTACGTAACTACTTCATAATGGACATAGTTGAGGAAATATAATCGGAAGGAAATCACGAGATTGGCCCAGAACACCATTTCTGGAAGGTATATTAAGTGTAACTAATTAATCGCATTGTAACGGAATGTCGTGTTGTATATGGTGCGAGTCAAAAGGATAGCTGCGCCAACAAGACATAACTTTAAGAGAATTGTAATAATTATGTTGATAATTGATGACGAATGATGATGATGATAATGATGAGACACCTGTGAGATATTATCCGCAATGAGACACCCCGTACATTGGTTCTTAGTTTTGAACATGAGTACTTGTCGATACAAGAATTTAAAAGCTGCCTGAAGAAGAGGGCATGAAGTGCTGATTTGAAAGTTCGACTGAATAAATTATGCTTGCTATTGAGTATGTCTGGTGCGTCTGATCAGTGCCTAATGGTTTTTAACATATATGAATTAAAAGCAAGAAACACGATTAAAGACTCTAAGACTGTCGTGATACTATTCTTTATGAAGTAGTGAGGGTGTGTGGAATGAGTCTCTTGAATGGCAACATTCAGTTGAACTGGACGGGGGGTCTATCAGCAATGACTTTGACTGATACTAATCACTTCCGTCCACGACCAAACCGCTGAGCAGCCTCCAGCACAGACATTCCACCAGCCCTTTATAACCAGAGACTCCCTCTACAACAGTTAAGGTGTTTAACATCAAGATCGAGTGCAAATTCTCCTTGACTTTCTAGTACATCAATGACAACAATTCCATCTTAAAATCGTGAGCTATCATTCTGTAACTGAAAGAGAATTTCTTCAGGGAATGATCGCCCCTTTGTGTAACCTACCAAGTACTCCAAAATCTGTGAGTCCATTCGCGTTTCAGCCGTGAATAAGAGTCACTACCAAGCTTTTTTCTATGTAAACATCTTTAGTCTACTTAGCCCGAGAAACTGATGAAATGAATTATGTATACCATGTGGTGTTATTTACGCTTGATACAAAAAAGCTCGAGCTCGCATTCAATATCGCTCAAGTGCTGGACAAATCCAGCATGTGGAGTTCATCAGTGTCACGTAATGAACTTGATGGCTGCAGTCGATTGCTGGTCTCTGCTCCCGACGACGCCTAGTGCTGCAGGTTGTTGTGATTATATGCAGTGTAAATGTGGATGAACCAAAACTTATTACAGGGGATAGGCAAAATAATGTGAACGGCAGTACTTACTTACTTGGGAATGGTTTATTAATAAGGGGTTGGACCCCCGTTCGCTTGTAACTCAGCTGCGGTTCTTCTTGGAATACTGGCATATACTGATTGTATAGTCTCCAGTGGAATGTTACGACACTCTTCGATCAGAACCTCTTCTAACTCCTGTAGTGACGAGGGAGGCGGAAATCTGCTCCGAAAGTCTGCGCTCCAATACCGCTGACAAGGGCTCGATAAGTTCGGGGACTGTGCTGGCCAGGGAAGACGCTGTAGTTCAGTTGCATGCTCCTCATACCACGACTGTACTGTCCTGGCTGTGTGAATGGGTCCATTATGGTCCTGAAATATGGCGTCATTGTTTGGGATAACATTTGAATCGTTGGGTGCACCTGATCACCCTAAATGTTCACATAGTAGTTGGCTGTAACACGGCCTTTGAGATTAATAATGGGACCCGTAGATACCATGATCTGGCTGCCTACACCAACACACTTCCACTTCCACGCTTAACCGTTGGAATCAAACTCTCAGGATTGTAAACTTCTTTTGGCGTTCACCAGATGTAAACCCGGCTCAGTGTTGGAAATGACGAAAATGTTGACTCGTGGGACCATATGACGTGTTTCCACTGATGAGCCATCCAGGATTTATGCTCCTGACACCGTGTTTTACGCTTCTTTGCGTTGGTTGTCGTCACTAATGGTTTCGGTATAGCAGCTCGTCCATGAATGTTCGCTTTATGGATTTCTCGGCGGACAGTGTCGACAGGTACGGGGTCTCTAAGATGGCTATTGAGCTCTGCAGTTGCTTTAGCCGCCGTATTTTTGTGTTGTTTTGACACAATTCGTGTTAGCATACGACGATGTACAGGGTGTTTCAAAAATGACCGGTATATGTGAAACGGCAATAAAAACTAAACGAGCAGCGATCGAAATACACCGTTTGTTGCAATATGCTTGGGACAACAGTACATTTTCAGGCGGACAAACTTTCGAAATTACAGTAGTTACAATTTTCAACAACAGATGGCGCTGCAAGTGATGTGAAAGATATAGAAGACAACGCAGTCTGTGGGTGCGCCATTCTGTACGTCGTCTTTCTGCTGTAAGCGAGTGCTGTTCACAACGTGCAAGTGTGCTGTAGACAACATGGTTTATTCCTTAGAACAGAGGATTTTTCTGGTGTTGGAATTCCACCGCCTAGAACACAGTGTTGTTGCAACACGACGACGTTTTCAACGGAGGTTTAATGTAACCAAAGGACCGAAAAGCGATACAATAAAGGATCTGTTTGAAAAATTTCAACGGACTGAGAACGTGACGGATGAACGTGCTGGAAAGGTAGGGCGACCGAGTACGGCAACCACAGAGGGCAATGCGCAGCTAGTGCAGCAGGTGATCCAACAGCGGCCTCGGGTTTCCGTTCACCATGTTGCAGCTGCGGTCCAAATGACGCCAACGTCCACGTATCGTCTCATGCGCCAGAGTTTACACCTCTATCCATACAAAATTTAAACGCGGCAACCCCTCAGCGCCGCTACCATTGCTGCACGAGAGACATTCGCTAACGATATAGTGCACAGGATTGATGACGGCGATATGCATGTGGGCAGCATTTGGTTTACTGACGAAGCTTATTTTTACCTGGACGGCTTCGTCAATAAACAGAACTGGCGCATATGGGGAACCGAAACGCCCCATGTTGCAGTCCCATCGTCCCTGCATCCTCAAAAAGTACTGGTCTGGGCCGCCATTTCTTCCAAAGGAATCATTGGCCGATTTGTCAGATCCGAAATGATTACTGCATCACGCTATCTGGACATTCTTCGTGAATTTGTGGCGGTACAAACTGCCTTAGACGACACTGCGAACACCTCGTGGTTTATGCAAGATGGTGCCCGGCCACATCGCACGGCCGACGTCTTTAATTTCCTGAATGAATATTTCGATGATCGTGTGATTGCTTTGGGCTATCCGAAACATACAGGAGGCGGCGTGGATTGGCCTCCCTATTCGCCAGACATGAAACCCTGTGACTTCTTTCTGTGGGGACACTTGAAAGACCAGGTGTACCGCCAGAATCCAGAAACAATTGAACAGCTGAAGCAGTACATCTCATCGGCATGTGAAGCCATTCCGCCAGACACGTTGTCAAAGGTTTCGGGTAATTTCATTCAGTGACTACACCATATTATTGCTACGCATGGTGGATATGTGGAAAATATCGTACTATAGAGTTTCCCAGACCGCAGCGCCATCTGTTGTTGAAAATTGTAACTACTGTAATTTCGAAAGTTTGTCTGCCTGAAAATGTACTGTTGTCCCAAGCATATTGCAACAAACGGTGTATTTCTATCGCTGCTCGTTTAGTTTTTATTGCCGTTTCAAATATACCGGTCATTTTTGAAACACCCTGTATGTCATTTAGTTTAGATTTGCGCCCACTATTACATTTGCACGACGATGTTCAACTGTTCAAATGTGTGTGAAATCTTATGGGACTTAACTGCTAAGGTCATCAGTCCCTAAGCTTACACTCTACTTAACCTAAATTATCCTAAGGACAAACACACACACCCATGCCCGAAGAAGGACTCGAACCTCCGCCGGGACCAACCGCATAGTCCGTGACATCAGCGCCTGAGACAGCTCGGCTAATCCCGCACGGCAAGCCCTGCTCAAACAGTGCCTCTTGAAATATTAAATACGTTGGCTGTCTTGGCTACTGATGCTAGCTAATCGGACATCAACAATCTTCCCTCTTTGGAAATCTGTTAGGTCTTGCATTGCACACCGATCTCGGCCTCTGAATGCAACTACGAAGTGAGCACTACTCGTAAACAACCTGCACTGATGCCTAGTCCGTACTGAACACGGACAGTCCAGCGCGACACGTGCCTTACCTCCGTCGTTGACCGTCAAACACAACCATCCCATTACTACCACTGTTCACGTTATTTTGCCTATCCTCTGAAGTTAGAAAACAGCTCACAGGATTCGCTCGTGACGGACATTGGACATGTTTATAATTGCTGTCAACATACATTCGGCAGGCATTCACAAAAATTAAAAATATTGCAGGACCACGTGACCTGCCACAACATCAACTCAGTCTCAACTGATACTTAGCGTGTACATAAAATCGTTTCAAAGTCATCCTTCTCCCAAGCCGTTTAAGGGATATGACGTCAGAAAACAAAGTATAAAAATATATTTAAGAATAAAGTTAAGCTACCTGATGGCTAGCTCGATTCTCCTTTGTAGTATTACTAATTTAAAGTAAAAGTTTTCCTTTTTCGAATTTGAATGTGTATTAATGTGGTAGCAAACGTGGCTTGAGTGCATTATCATGTCCTCAACCTTGTATGCTATCTTAGTAAAATTACGAAATTTGAAGGGACTGAGAATTTATGGAACACAGCCTCATCTAAAAGGAATTTTCGTGCTGATTTCGAAACAGCCCATAGATTTTGAAAGTCTGTAATTTTTGTCTGGTTATGAGAGATTTAATATTATTATTTGTATTTCATCCGTATTAATGCAGCAGATGTACTTTCATCGCAGTTACATATGTGAAAGGCGCTGCAGTCTGGAACCGCAAGACCGCTACGGTCGCAGGTTCGAATCCTGCCTCGGGCATGGATGTTTGTGATGTCCTTAGGTTAGTTAGGTTTAACTAGTTCTAAGTTCTAGGGGACTAATGACCTCAGCAGTTGCGTCCCATAGTGCTCAGAGCCATTTGAACCATTTGAACATATGTGAAACATGATCCTTTGCCTTGCTACATCTGCTGAATAAGTATCACTTATCACTTTTAATTGAATCTGGATGTAACATAACAGTTTTCCTTATTCACGTGTAATACAATATTGTAATTACCCAAAACAGCTGGAATATAGTTGCTGTATATCCTCCATAAATGGCAACGAAATATTGGGTAACATTTTGCTATAGATTTTCCATTCCTAGTGACGATGTATTGGGTACCTTATTAAAGTGGTTTCAATATTCGAAATATCTGTTTCCTACAGGAATAAAAAAGATGCAGTTTCTGAAAGAGACTATGGTCTTGATGTAATTACCAAGAAATCAGCAATATTTTTCTGTTGTTATAAGTATGTCAGACATATAACAACTGACGGAATTCATTTGTGTAATTTACACATGTTGTTAACGCGATTCAATGTTGTGCTTCATAATATTAAAAATCAAGGTCCCTTTAAGTAAAATAATTTATTTTATGACCAGTTTCGACCAATAGTCATCGTCAGATACTCAGATTTACAATTTACGGGAAGAATAACGTTAATTTAGTGATCTGCATAATCGCACAACAGTTATACATAAGGAACTATGTTATTTGACTAATAAAAATTACATACTCACAGAAATATAATTACACATCTGTCTCTTCGACACACAGAGAACACGCTACATTTATAATAACACAGCTCCACACGGGACAGTCAAGTTTATAAAACTTGATAAATGTAATATATCCATAGCAGCAAAAATCAGTGCAGGAGCAAAAGCAGGTTCTCTGCAGGTCGACGAGATTGATGGGTAATTATATTTCTGGGAGGTACGCAGTTTTTATTATCCAGATGATATAGTTCGCTGTGTATAACTGTTGTACCAACAAGCAGATCACTGAATTAACGTTATTCTATCCGTACATTGTGGATCTGAGAACCTGAGGATAACATCTAGTTATTATCGAAAGTGATTATGAAATAAACTATTTCACATCAAATGATTTCGGCTTCGAATATTACAAATTAGAACTCACTTGATATAGACTTTTGGTTAGCTAGGGCTTGTTGTCACGCGGGTCACGCCGGACTTCGCTTCGATAGCCGATTATTAAATTCTATCGCAAAAGTCTTGTCGCCCGTTTGCAGTGTGTAACACGTACAGCGCCTCTCGGTGTTGAAAAAACAAAAGTAGCTCCCAAATTAGCTCCCATGTCCTTAAAATATCAGTTCACAAAATGACCCAAGCCCCTCCACAAGTAGTAATTACGAAAAATAAATAAAAAAACAAATAGACGGAAATATCTAGTATAGAAAGCAAAAGAAAAGAAAAGGAAAATTTAATTATATATTTTAGAAACATGGGAAGGGGGAAAACAGTAGAAAATATTAAAATATTAGTTATTCCAATACGTAAAAAAATCAATATTATAGTCATAGAACGTAGGTCTGGGACACCGAAGACAGTGTTTATTAAAGTATAAATAGCCGTACGTTGTAATTACGATACTCCAGTCTCTAGTCTGTTCTAGTTCGGAAGTTATTTCGGACGTACCGCTTTAGAGAACAAGAATTGGGACTTCATTAGACGGGGATCAAGAATAGATCGTGACGAGATTGTTTTTGAGGACTGTCAATTCAAGACTTTAATTTGGACATTTATCAGATTAGATAAACGGGAAGGTGAATAGTAATCTCTTTGGCTTTAACGTCAATTCGTGTGAATATTTAAACGCTTTACTGAATTGAGAATTTTAACCGGATTCGGACTTTGAATTGTAATAGTGAGAAACTTTAACTTTACGCGACTAGTTACCATAGTTAATGACAGTTTGCGGATATTAAATGGAAATAACTTATTTCCCGAAAGTGACAGGATATCATCTAACATTACTGATGCTAACGGGAATCCTACTTAGACATCTAATTAAAGAACTTCCTTGAATGAGATCGTACGAGTGAACCTATTTATTAATAATTCTTCTCAATAAACTGATGTTAATTTGAAACATAATACAAGTCTTGAACATTAATTGAACTTAGATTAATAAACGTTAAGGTTACGTGATCTATGCCAAGAACAAACTAGCGATTCGTAACTAAAAGAATTGAACGAAAAGTTAAAGTATCATTGTTTGTAAACATTGGTAGTAAAGCTACTAAAGATTTTTTCTCTCCAAAAAATTGTTCAAATGGTTCTGAGCACTATGGGACTTAACATCTGTGGTCATCAGTCCCCTAGAACTGAGAACTACCTAAACCTAAATAGCCTAAGGACATCACACACATCAATGCCCGAGGCAGGATTCGAACCTGCGACCGTAGCAGTCGCGCGGTTCCGGACTGCGCGCCTAGAACCGCTAGACCACCGCGGCCGGCTTTTCTCTCAGATTTGGGGAGACTATACGTGTAGTGACCTACGTTTAACATTGGGTTTTAAAAGTAATGAAATTGATACGTAGCCGGGACAATATTAAATAAAAGTAAAGCCCTTCAATGACAGTCAATGTGTAAAAAATAAAATCAAACTTTCACCTATTAGACGAAAAAGCGAAAACAAAAAGAGGGCTGCTACAAGTGGTATGAGAATCATCTGCTTGCTCTTGGCATTACCCCAGTGTGCCGGCCCCCTCCCCCCCCCCCCCGCCCCTCCCGCCTCACTACCGACGTCAGCGTCCAGAACCAGACCGTAGGCTAAACAGCGGATGCCGCTGGTCCCGATCGGATTGTCTATTCGCGTCCCGCGGCGGCAGGCTGCTCTATTTCTGCGGGCCACCTGGCCCTGATGGCGGCAATAGAGGAAATCGTTCGCCGGGACACAACACAGGCTCGCCGGCAGCTTTACGGCCGCCTAATTGCTCGCTATTACGGGCCGCTTTACAGGCGGCAGTGCAAACACCGGCATTTCCGTAAACACCGCACCGCGCCGCCGCTCGGCGCGACAAGCTGTTGTTGGCGCGCCCGTGTGGCTGCCTACGGCCGCTCGCTCTATGCCGCTGGCGGTGACGGGGGGGGGGGGGGGGGGGGGGGGTGCCTTGGGGACGCAGCGCAGAGACTTGCGGCGGAACGACGCACAAAAACAGCCACACGACAGGGGGGGGGGGGGGCGGGTGGAGGAGCTGAGCTGTTTGTCGCCGAACGTCTTTCCGATGACGCCGCCCTTTCATTAGCTGTGACGCTGTTGACGTTCCTAGCTTTCATTCGGCGGCGTCGTTCCGAGAAAGGAGTAATAGATAAAATGCAGACGCGTCTCCTGAGAACCGAGTGCTTTTTCGCAGCGACCACGGTATAAAAACAACCACCAGTCGTTAAGTTGGTGACGTTTTCCTCTAACACATTTTATTGTTTTTTGCCATTGTCAGTTTCGAAAGTTTTGTTCGTTATCAGACGAACACTTTGTTAATCAGGTGCTAAATGCTTTCAGTGTCATACTATCTTAAAGAGAAAACGTTTCAGGGTGTAAATGTGTGATAAACGCATGTGTACTCACAGAGAATGTGACTTACAATAGAAAATTCCCAAGTGTTTGTAAAAACAGGCATAATGTCTCATAGGACAGCCGCAATCAGTGATTTTACAATGTTACTTATAATCCGTCTTGATTGCAAAATGTTTATTCATATGGCCGGTTTCGGTTCATCTAGAACCATCTTCAGATCTGTAACAATAATGATACTAATTTGCTATTTCACGAATCCAAATCTTTTTCATCCTATCTAATCAACATCAAATGTACCAGAACGTACCTGATATTTCGGTTACAGGAGTAACCCGTCCAAATATAGCAACTTTCACATGCTGTGTCACATATAATTGGTTGGCAGAATGCACGTCTTTTATATTAATTATAACACAATTACCGACAGGTGGAGTCTGGTACATTTGTTACATTACATATGCACATACTGTATTCAGTAGATTTTCGTGATTAACTTTTATCTCCAAATCTGTAGATGTCATGGTTAAAATCTGTACTTACCACAGTTAAAAAACACAGTAAAATTATCATTTTTATACGATCTAATACCATAGGGTGGTTTCTATATCTATGGCGCTGGTGTAGACTTGTTTTCGTCCATGGTCTGCTTCCGTGGTTCCCGCCAATTCGCTTTTTTAATTTTGATAAGTACAAATTTTAACCATGACATCTACAGATTGCATTCGTGGAATGGTAAATTAGTATCATTATCGTTACAGATCTGAAGATGGTTCTAGATGAACCGAAATCGGTCACATGCATAAACATTTTGCAATCAAGACGGATTATAAGTTAACAATTCCCAAGTTTCAAGAAATGAAATTGATGAAACTTGGCGGGTGTATAGGGAGGGCGAAATAATGCAATGCCTGTTTTCTTGTCTGTGACCAGTTTCACTTTTAAAAGATAAACCATAACCAGAAAAGTAATCGGGCATTCCAGATTTAGAAGGAATATCTTGGAAAAGATATCACTCGAAAAATGTTTGTCGTGCAGAAGTTGATATGTACTTAATGTTCTTGAAAACTGTATAATCAGCTTTTGTAGCAATTTCGAAAAATGAAAATTTTTGTTACAACATACCTTAAAGAAACTTTCAAGTCATATACACTGAAGAACCAAAGAAACTGGTACTCCCGCCTCTTATCGAGTAGGGCACCGGCGAGCACGCAGAAGGGCCGCAAGAAGACATGGCATGGACTCGACTGATGTCAGAAGTAGTGATGGCGGGAACTGACACCATGAATCCTGTAGGACTGTCCATAAATCCGTGATAGTACTAGGGGTTGGAGATCTCTTCTGAACAGCACGTCGCAACGCACCCGAGATACGCTCAGTAATACCAATGTCTTGGGAGTTTGGTGGCAGCGGAAGTGTTTGGACTCAGAAGAATGTGCCTGGAGCCACTCGGCAGCAATTTTGGGCGTGCGGAGTGTCGCATTGTCCTGATGGAATTGCCCAAGTCCATCGTAATGCACAATGGACTTGAATGGATACAGGTGATCAGACAGGATGCTTATGTACGTGTCACCTGTCACCGTCGTATCTAGACGTATCAGGGGCCCCATACCGCTCCAACTGCAAACGCCCCTCGACATTTCAGAACCTCCACCAGCTTGAACAGTCCCCTGTTGACCGAGGTGGCTCAGTGGTTAGCACACTGGACTCGTATTCGGGGGAACGACAGTTCAATCCCGGGTCCGGCCATCCTGATTTAGGTTTTCCGTGATGCCGGGATCGTTCCTTTGAAAGGACAAGGCCGACTTCCTTTCCCGTCCTTCCCTAATCCGATGAGACCGATCACCTCCCACGAACAACCCAACTCCCAACCCCACTCCCCGGCTGACATGCAGTCTCCATGGATTGATGAGGTTGTCTCGCTATCCGTACACGTCCGTCCGCTCGATACTACTTGAAACGAGACTCTTTCGACGAAGCAACATGTATCCAGTCATCAACAGTCCAATGTCGGTGTTGACGGGCCCAGGCGAGGCATAAGGCTTTGTGTCGTGCACTCATCAGTGGTACACGGGCGGGCCTCCGGCTCCGGAGGCCCATGTCGATGATGTTTCGTTGAATAGTTCTCACGCTGACACTTGTTGGTGCCCAGCATTGAAATCTGCAGCAATTTGTGGAAGGGTTGCACTTCCGTCACGTTGAAAGATTCTCTTCAGTCTTCGTTGGTCCCGTTCTTGCATGATCTTTTTCCGGCCTCAGTGATGTCGGAGATATGATATTTCTCCGGATTCCTGATATCCACTGTACACTCGTGAAATAGTTGTACGGGAAAATACCCACTTCATCGCTATCTTGGAGATTCTGTGTTCCATCGCTCGTGCGCTGACTATTACACCACGTTCAAACTCACATGAATCTTGATAACTAGCCTTTGTAGCAGCAGTAACTGATCAGACACTTGTTGCCTTACATAGGCTTTGCCGACCGCAACGTCGTATTCTGCCTGTTTACATATCTCTGTTTTTGAATACGCATGCCTATACCAGTTTCCTTGGCGCTTCAGTGTGTATCTCTGTTTAATAAAGCTAGTTTCTCAAACACCTTTTTTGGAAAATATTCTTTACATACAGTGTTGTCCGAATATTTTCACTAGGCGTGACTAAAATACCTGAACGCTCATTACTATTTTAATTATTTATTTTACTTCTATTTCTTTCATGTTTTAAATTGTTTATTTAAGCTTTACTTTCATGTTCTTTTCTTGTTTTATAGTTTATGTGTTTCACATATGTGTATTTTGTTAGTTGAAAGTAATAAGTAACTCATCATTAACATACAAAATAACTTTAATAATGACACTCTGTAATGAAATGCTTAAAACGTAATGTTTTTTTACACAATAAATAAAAAATGAACGAAATTTCTTCACATCATATATACGATGGAGAAGAGAATACAAAACAAAATTCAGCAGGATTTCTGTCAGAGGCGATCCTCTAAATATCCTGATTTGTAACAAGGATATTTCAATACAATGGTAAGTCTTGGCGAAGAAAATTGATTATGTTCTAATGTCTGCAGCTTGATTGTATTGTTTCTCAAGTGGAGACTGACGTCATAATCATTCAACAGAACTAGATCTGCAAGTGTTCTTTCAAAGTTCTTCCAACATCGAAAGCTGTGTACACCTGTGTCGTCGAGCCATTTGAGATCATTAGATGAACAAGTCCCTTGTTCTCAGGTTCAATGCTCCAAACGATTCTTTCACACCGCCCAGCGCAATAACGTAACAATAATACAGATGTTTCTCTCTCGTTCTGAAAGAAAACATCTTTTAATATCTTTTGACCTGTTCAGACGTTTGTTTACTAGTTTTCGATGCTGTCACAAAGGGAATTTGGGGCTTCAAAAAGAGATTCTCGAATCTTCGGTCCAAGCTCACCACTAGCGTCTCTTAAGGGGAGCCGGAACCATCCATCACCTCCATGTTAATTTTAGCAAACAGAAGGAACGTTTTTTCTAAAACCATTAAACATATTGCTGTGAAATTTTGACTACATGTTCAGTGAATATTTATCTACAAAGTTGTGATGCCATGTTAAGAAATATTTATTGGTTTTTGTTTTACAGTTTTTAAAACATATGCTTATTTTTTTCTTTAACATTTTTCACTTTTTCTTCTATAACTCTTGAATTAAACAATATTTTTGTATAATTTGTTATAAAAATGGAGGGAAAGTGGTAAACAATATTATGTATAAATTTCATTGATATACTGTTAGCGGCTTTTGAGAAAATGTTCCTCAAAGATGAAAATTTTGAAGTTATGGGAAATTGCTTCCTAGGTTTTTTAATACATTCCTACCCCATATAATGGATTATCAGCATCCCCTTCCTTTTACAGTGTTAGTTTCCTTTTCACTGGTCTTTTCTTCCCTTTTGCTGCATGTTGTAGCCTTTGACTTTTCTTCCTGCACCTCTTAGTCTTTCTTCATCAATTAGGCGCATTGTGGAAATGATGTTGTGTCCTGATTGGAAACCTAAATGTGAAGCACATCACATTTGATAATGTTTCCTTCATTGTATGTTGCCACTGCTTCATACACTCCAAATTGCAATTTTTTTATCTGTAGAAACACTCTTTTGGGAATCCTAATCCAAATTAAATTACTTACACTTTCATTTGGACTTTGTGTTTTCCCATGTAAACATTTTTCCAATAAACTTGGCTGTGATAAATCTCTGAATACGGGCTTAATTACATCAATTACAGCTTCTGGAAAACTGTTTTTATGGGCATATTCTTTTCCTGATTGGTACTTACACCATGAGGCATCACCTGTGGGGCACAGTGCATGTTTTGGGTGCTCATTTGTCGAAGCGCTATGAAAAAATAATGCCCATACTGCTCTCCTCATATGCTCAATGCTTCTTATATTTTGCCTAATTGCACACCCATAATACCTCTGCAATCTATCAATTGCTTCACCTGTCAATCTTCCTCTTCCTCCAAGGGTCTTATCATCACTAAGCTTCTGGGATCCTAATGTCTGTTTTAGTTTGCGTAAGCGAGCCCCCATGCACCTATGCACATGTTCAATGCACACCTGTTTTTTAATGTGAAATTTATTGCCATAAGTTTTGAGTTCCTCTACAGCTTTATATCCCTTAGAATCGCCATCTCCGAGATAGTGTATCATACATTATACCACTCCTCTGATCTGGAAAAAATTGCTTCCACTCCCTCTGCTTCTATCGCTCCACTCGTGCCGTGAAAATGTGCTTCACAACTTTCACTATGTTCGTCCTTGATATTGCTCTTACATCTAAAATGTTTTGAGAGAATAGCAACATCAATTACTTTGCAACTGTCTCCACTGGTAGCTGTCACAACTCCATTTAGAGATTTATGACCTCTACGTTGCCATGATCCATCTAAAGTAACAGTTAAATCTCTACAATTCCCGTTATATGTCACAGCTTCTTCAACAGCTTTCTTCATTGTTGCTTGAGCAATATCTTCAGCAGAAGATCCCACCATTATAAAATCGAAACTTGGTTGGTGGTTTTGGCAAGTTCATAATTCCACATAACATTGTCCCTGCAGCTCTGCCCTTGCCAATGCAACGCAAGCCACACACTAGCCTAACATTTATATCATACACTTTCTTTCCACTATTACCACTACGAGGAATACTGTTAGAATTAGAAAACGAAACTTCTGCAGCACATTTGTTACACTTAATAACATTTTACGTGCCAAACCAATGTGTGAAGTTGTTTTCAAGTCCAGTCCTCTTTCTTTGCAAACTTGGCATAATACGCATATTTCAAAATATTAGAGAGCAAGGAAACGTTAATTATTTCATTCACATCATTAATGTCACTTTCATAGTTTTCAAATTTTTCTTTTCTGTCACAAAGTTTATTGCTGGAAGAAGTTGTATCACATTCATTTGGAGTAGTCGGTGAAGCAGTCTGAGCAGCATCTCCCTTCAAAACAACAAAAGATTTCTTCTTCCACTCATTGTGCCTTTTCTTAAACACTCGATTGCTGAAACGGGTCACATTGATATCCACAAACCTAATACGTACAACAGGTAAGAGCAAAATTCGTCAAATATGCAAAATTGAACAGCTAAACAACATAAAGCAAACTCCACAAGACAACACACACGGTATGAAGTTTATGTTTACCGATATGAACAGTCACTTGTCACAGAGATAAACCCATACAACATTGGAAACAAAATACCGTCTAATTCCGCAAAGATACCCTGCTTGCAGCCAGCGGCGCGTCGACATTGCAGCGATAAAAAAACACACTTGGAATTCACTTAGAAGAGTGAAACTTGATTTGTTTTATTCAGAAAACTCCAAATAATTTTATAATGAAAAAAACGCAAAACATTAATTTGGTCATTTTTATCGTTCCGGTTTCCCTTAAACCTCTGAAAAGCCGGCTGGTCAGATTAAAAAATAATAAACAACTGTCTGGTGATCCCAAAGGGATCGATCGCACAACTACAGCCAAGGAATGTATATGGCTTCCAACACTCGAAAAACTTTTTGAGAAAATTTTCAGATCTAGTTCTGTTGATCAAGTTCTGTTCAATGATGAAGATGTCAGCCTTCATTTGCGAAACAATATAATGAAGCTACAGTCGCTGCTACGTAACTAATTCTCTTTACCAATATTTACCAATGTACTAAAATATACTTGATACAAATTAGGATATTCAGAGGATCACCTCTGATAATTTGGAATCCGGCTGAATTCTGTTTTATATAGTGTTCTCCGTCGTGTATATTCTGTGAAGAAATTTCGTTAATTTTATGTGCATTGTGTAGGAAAACATTATTTTCAATTAATAAAATATAAGCGTGTGAAACAGTAAACTACAAAACCAAAAAAAGGAGTGAATTTAAAACGTAAAGTAACAATTTTAAACACGAAGCAAACGTTGAGTGAAATAAATAACTAAAATAGTAACGAATATTTATATACGAGGGTCGTTCAATAAGTAACGGCCCATATTTTTTCTAAAAAGCCATTAATATACATAGGTGCTTCACATTAGATGTTCGTTCTGTGCGCCGGCGAAGTTTCAATCCTTTCTGCCAGATGGCAGATCCGCAGTACAGCGTTAAAACGGCGTCTACATTCTACTCACGTTAAAAGCAGCGAGCTGTTACTGAACATCCATAAATGTTTGTTTGCAGTGTATGGCGATGTTGCAGTTTATAGCAGTACAGTTGGGCTATGGGTAAAGGAAGATATAGCTTCAAAAAATGCAGAAACAGAGCTCCATAATCAGTCACGCTTGGGACTACCTGTGACAGCCACTGCCACAGACATGCTGAATAGCACGGATGCCATTATTCGTGCCGACCGGCGCATCACAACTCGGCAATTGGCTCTATAGTTGTTGGTGAGCACTGGAGGTTGGTCTGCAATGATGGGACTCTAGGGTATTCAAAGAGGTGCTCACAATTGGTTCCACGAATGCTCACAGCAGACCACAAGATTCAAAGAAAGGCCATTTCATCTGAATTGTTGAAGCGTTTTGGGACCGACGGAGAGGACTTTCTGTTACGTATCGTTACAGGGGACGAAATCTAGGTGCACCACTTTGCGCCGGAAACAAAAAGGCAGTCCATCGAGTGGCATCATTGTCGGTCACCACAAAAGAAGAAATTCAAACACCTCAGCCGAAAAAGTCATGGTGACTGTCTTCTGGGACTGTAATGGCATTATTCTCGTGGATATCATGCCATGAGGTGAAGATTCTGAATAAACTGAATAACCATTTCCCACTTGTTCGATCGGACAAGAATCGAGCAGAAATCTTGCTCAAGCAGTATAATGCACGCCCACACACAAGTCTGAGAACCCCGGATCACATCGCCAAATTGGGTTGGACATCATTGCCTCATCCACTCTACAGTCCAGACCTGACACCGCTGGACTTCCATATCTTTGGGCCGCTTAAAGATTATCTACGGGGAACACACTTTGAAGATGACGAGAGTGTCAGTCATGCAGTGAAAATATGGCTACGCGTACAGAACAAGTGCTTTTACCAGCAGGGAATACATGCTCTTCCAACAACGTTGCCGTACGGCCATAGAACTTCATGGAGACTAAGTAGAAAAATAAGACATGGACAAGACATGTTGATGTGTATTGTCATCAAATTCTGACTCTTAACAATAAATATGTTCTGTGAAAAAAATGTGGGGCATTACTTATTGAACAACCCTCGTATTATCATTAGATATATTGAAAATACTCCGACAGTATATTGTGTACATCTTACTTCCATTCGCCCAAACGTGACGAGTGAAAGCAGAGATGTAAACAAAATAGCCTGTGGCGAGCATCAGTTCACAACATGTTAACCACTTCTATTTTATTTGATATTTCAGTCTATTACCTTCTTTATTTCATTAGACGGGTCTGTAATATCAAATGCTTATTTTCGGCAGCTGTAGAAGATTTTGGTCTATGATACAAAACTGACTGTGCTGCAAGTCACGAGAGGGAAATACGTTCCCCCGACAGGAACATGTATTGCAAGAATAATTGTCATGACAGGACACTGCCCCTCGAAACTACAGATGTCATAATGTTTTTCTCGGATGGAACTTCTTGCAAGCCCCACAAGCAATCATAAACTTTGGAAGACCATCCAACAAGCACACTGAAAGGTGGCTACACTGAGCCACAGCGCCAGAGATCGCGCTAGAGAGCATTGTTCCGCCGCCTCCACTGGCAGTGATTATTGAGAACTCGTAGTGGGCAGTGCTTTGGGAGAACTCGTGGTAGTCAGTGCTGAGATGTCGTAGTGAGGAGTGTTTGTTGAGATGAGCTAGTAGGCAGTGCTTGCTGAGATGTGATACTGAAAAGTTCTTGTTGAGATGTGATAGTAGCGAGTCGGTGTGGAGAGATTGTAATGTCTAGAGTGCTTTTCATCAATATAAATTAAGGTAACAAACTACTTTTCTTTTCTTTCTCATTATTTCAATGTCCTGAATAATGCGTCATTACAGGTTCAGTCAACAAAGCATCTGGCTTGTGTTCTTGTATTAGAGTGTAATTCTGGTTTTCTTGAGTAATTATGGTATTTCTATTTTCTTTAATTAATTCAGTATAAATGATATTTAAAATTTCTTGTGTTGTTGAAGAAGAACCGTGCCAGATGCGTACGTTGAGTCATACTTCCACACACAGAACAGTTACACTTGTGCTTTGGTTTCGTAGGTTTTAGAGTTGCTGGGGACTTAATTAATTAATTGTGTTAATGAAAATTTCCATTTCATTCTTTGTTGTTGTTCTTTGCAGTCAGATAGCGTAATAATACTAGTCAGGGCCAACCGTTACGAGACTTCGTAACCGAACAGACAGCTACTAAACCAAAAACCAAAATTATTTGCATTCTATTTTAATTAAGCCCCCATGCACGTGCATGGGGGCTTAATTAAAATAGAATGCAAATAATTTTGGTTTTTGGTTTAGTAGCTGTCTGTTCGGTTACGAAGTCTCGTAACGGTTGGCCCTGACTAGTATTATTACGCTATCTGACTGCAAAGAACAACAACAAAGAATGAAATGGAAATTTTCATTAACACAATTAATTAATTAAGTCCCCAGCAACTATAAAACCTACGAAACCAAAGCACAAGTGTAACTGTTCTGTGTGTGGAAGTATGACTCAACGTACGCATCTGGCACGGTTCTTCTTCAGCAACACAAGAAATTTTAAATATCATTTATACTGAATTAATTAAAGAAAATAGAAATACCATAATTACTCAAGAAAACCAGAATTACACTCTAATACAAGAACACAAGCCAGATGCTTTGTTGACTGAACCTGTAATGACACATTATTCAGGACATTGAAATAATGAGAAAGAAAAGAAAAGTAGTTTGTTACCTTAATTTATATTGATGAAAAGCACTCTAGACATTACAATCTCTCCACACCGACTCGCTACTATCACATCTCAACAAGAACTTTTCAGTATCACATCTCAGCAAGCACTGCCTACTAGCTCATCTCAACAAACACTCCTCACTACGACATCTCAGCACTGACTACCACGAGTTCTCCCAAAGCACTGCCCACTACGAGTTCTCAATAATCACTGCCAGTGGAGGCGGCGGAACAATGCTCTCTAGCGCGATCTCTGGCGCTGTGGCTCAGTGTAGCCACCTTTCAACACAATAACAAAGACTGCTATGACTGGTTGCTTGCCGTTGAGGACGTTATCACACCGTCATCAACAAGATTAGTTCACGAGTTCCAGTCGTCAATGTAGGTGCTCATTTGAAATGTGAAGCTTTTGTCGACGCCAAAAAGCCACTCATACTTAAAAAAAAAAGACCCGCCATGGCGTTATCATATCGACAAGCCACAATCAGACTGACGTTCAACGCATAGTATACGAGACCGAAGGCCCAAGAAATTGAAGGCTTTCTTCGAGACGTCATACACATAGAACAGCATGATGTGACCCACGATCAAAACCTGATACCACCTCAAATTGCTGCAAGCTCCGTTGGAGAGTCGGCACCGACGACGACGCCACCGTGGCGGAACGATGCAGAGGTTCCTACAGCCTCTGCCCACCGCGGCGTCGGGGGCACCCAGCCACCGTCACTATCGGGATAGGACATTGGGATTTCCAATGACCGAGACCGTGTCCCGCCATCCAGTGGATGTCGAGTCTCGGACCCGCAAGCAAAAAATCACCCAAGCGACACAAGGAGAGGGTACTATCAGCTGAAGAACGGGACAGGGATGTGAGATTGGTGGAAGAGGTAAACTCCGTTACCGCGTCTACAGTTGCAACGGATTCCAGTGGCCTCATTCACCAGAAGGCACCTGACAATAAGGAACACTCTCCTTCACCTACTGGACCTGAAAACGAGGCACATCGGGTCGACTCCCAAAACGTGGGCTCCTGTGAAAGTGGCCAACCACCACTTAACCTTCCAATTCTCTGTTGGTGATTGGGCGGACGACATGGAGGCAGATTCTGCACAGCACACATCGATAACTCCTGCGAAGCCCTTGGCTGACATTTAACCCGGAGGGCCCTGCCAGTCAGGGGATCATATGGCACAGTAAGACACGTCATGCGGCCGGATGGCTGTGTGGTGTGCGAGCTTACTATGAGCTTGCACCCCTACATTGTATCCACCACTTAATATGTCTCTTAATGTGTGCCAACAGTGAATGTCAATGGTGTCCACTCCACTGTCAAGACCCGCATGTTACGCAACATGATCAGAGCGGCAGACTTGGATATTGCCCTTCTCCAGGAGTTCCGTCCCTAGCTGCGTTTAGACCTGTATGGCTACACCACCTACAGCCTACCATCTGGTGACGGCGCAGGAGGAACGGCCGTCTTATTTCCGAGATGGCATGGAAGCGGTGGACGCGACACACATGTCGAACGCGCGAGGCATTGCTGTCACACTTGGCGCAGTCCGCCTCGTTATCGTTTGTGTGCCCTCCGGTAGCTCACACCGTGGTGATAGGTACATCTTCTATTTGGAGGAGGTCGCCCCACTTTTGCAAGGAAATATGGACCAGTACATTGAGGGCGGCGATTTAACCATATTCTGCGGCCCGAGGACCCGATAACGCGTTATGTCCCATGCCCGGCTAAACAAGCACTGGTGCGTGACCTCGCGTGCCAAGACACATCATGGGAACCTCCGCGGATATACGGATTTTACCGGCCACTCTGCCATTCGTCTGGACCGGATACACGTCTCGCGTGGCCTCCGCACAGCAACCCGTCATGCAGAACTCTGGTCAGCGGCCTTCACGGGTCATATCGCGTATATCTGCACTATCACCTTACTCTGGCAACTCACCAGACGCAGCAGAGGCCCGTGGATACTGAATGTCACCCTCCTTCGCGAGGAAGCTTGTCGGCAAGCAGTTACTGAGACGTGGCGTCGTTGTTTCAGACGCCTGACCATGTACGCTTCTACGTTGCTGTGGTGGCTGGGATGTGTCAAACCCGCACTGCGCAAGACCCTGATGGCCTACGGGTGTGACAGATCGAGCTGGCAAAGGACGACGTCGGAATTTTACTATACAGCGTCATGTGAGCTGGCGACGCAACCGCCGTCTCCCGAACTTCAGATGTTCGTACAACGCATCAAAGCTCGTTTACTTCGCACCAGGGCAGAGCAGTTAGTAGGCGTACGCATCCGGGCGCAAGTGCAAGACTACATCCACAACGAAACGGTGTCAGTCCATCACATTGTGCGCGAGAGGCGCCACCGCAAACGTCAGCTCATTACGGCGATAAACACAGAGGCAGGCGGTCGCTCAGTGACGTAAACGGACATAGTCAACACGTTCGCCCGACACTATGCGACCTTGTACAGGGAAGATCCGCGAAAAATACCTGATTATGACGTGCTGCTGCACGATTTTCCCGCCCCTGCGGACGTGGCACCCGATGATACTCTGCTGTTGCCCATCACATCCGATGAGCTGACATCGGCCATGGCACGTGCAGCACCAAACAAATCACCAGGCCCGGGCGGCTTACCCCTGGAATTTTACCGCAATTTTTCTGACCTTATGGGCGATAAGTGACTCCAAATGTTTCAGGAAGTGATCCGCCCTGATTTCACTGTCCCCACAGAGTTCACAGACGGCAGCTTGATCCCGGTACCGAAAACGAATGGTGGTTGTAGGTGGCAGGACTTTCACCCACGCACACTCCTCAACAACGACTACAAGATCTTCGGTCGCATCATCCGCACTCGTCTCCACACCGCTATCAGCAAAACAATCCACACCGATCAGACATGTTTAGGTGGTGTCAGCAACATTCATACAGCGTTAGGAGCATACCGCGACGTAATTGCTTTGACGGCGGACTGCAAAATACGAGGCGCCCTTGTTGCTGTCGATTTTGTCCACGCATTCGACCGCGTCGACCAAGGCTTCCTAAGCGCAGTTTTGGAATGCAAACAGCTCTCTTCAGAGTCTGCACAGGTGGTGCTTCCACTGATCCACGGAGCGCATTCCCGCATGATGGTGAACGGTTACCAATCTGGTCACATTGTTGTTGGACGGTCAGTGCGACAAGGATGCCCCTCGTCGAGTACATCATTTGCGGCAGCGCTTCAACCAGCTTTGCATGGTTTACGGAGGCGATTAGCAGACATTCACATACGGGACGTGACCTTTAGTTGTGATGCATTCACCGATGATGTGGTATTTCTGGCCAGATCACAGGATGAAATGCACATGGCGCTTCAGTGGCTACGCCAGTACGGAGCGGTCGCTGGGATCGTCATCAACGTGAAGAAGACAAAATACATGGATGTCGGAGGGGTGCTTCCCCACGCAACGGCGGTGCCCTTTGACAAGGTGCTCGTACTCAAATGTTCAGGAGTGCAGTTCTATAGCAATGTTTGCCGAACGGCGGCGGCTGCGTACCGCCGGCTACTACATCAGACACGTGCTCTGATACAAGACAACAAGTTGCGCTCCTACGAATACATTACATCAGCACCTATCTTCTCTCCAAACTGAACTATTTTGCGCATGTCCTTCCCTTGACGGAAAGATTTCAAGCAGTATATGGACATTTCGTGAGCGACGGTCTTGTTTTTAAAGTCCGATGCCACATTGATACTTCCGCAGTGGGCGACGTATCAGTTTAGTTCATGTCTATAACCATGCGCGATCGCTTTATCTCAACAATAAGCGTCGCACGTGGACCCCTGCCCAGGCCAATATGACGGGCACCCAGATAGCTGAAGTGGCACCACACTCTCTGCATCCCCCGGTTTCTGTAGGACACATTGGACCGGCACTCGCCCACATCAGAGAATTCTTGATTGACCTCAGCTACTTAAGATCTGGCCTTCCGCCGACACGGATGCCCAGTACGAAAAACTATTATCGCCTTTATCAAGAGCAGCAGCCTGTCAATACAGTCACACACAGACATCACGAAGTTGGCTGGAACGGTGTGTGGCGAGCAGAACACTAGCCTTTTCTACCTACGACGGTGCGTTCATTGTGGTACGTGGTTGTGAACGGGAAGTTCGCTACTCATCAGAGGCTACATTCCATTAATCTGACGGACGACCCCTTATGTCGGAAATACTCAGTCGTTGATTCTGATGCACATCGCCTGACTTGCGCCGCGACCAGCGAGTGCTGCCTACTCACGCAGCGCATGCTGGCGTTACTCTTGCGGCGACTGCCGAAGTCCAGCTCCCATGATGATATATTGCGCCCCGACGGCGTATTCTTTCCACTGACCAGGACGAACGCCGTTAATTGGTTAAAAGGCATGGTACTTTGCTACATATTTCGTTATGCTCGCAAATGCACTCTCGACTTTTGGTCCCTACTGATGTCGACACAGTATAGGACCCACTTCGCTAATTATTTAGGTTCATTATTTGCGGTTCCTCCTGCTCAATGGGGCGTTCCGGCTATGGGAAGCTGAACCTGAAGAAGAATCCTGGAGCGTATTGATTCACTACGGCAGGAATAGATGGAACTCAAAATAAAATAACAATTAATAAGTAAATAAATAAAATAACAGAAAAACCCGCTAAATTCTCTCCCTGATCCATCGATCCTAGAATACGTTGCGTGGGTATGGTGACGGGATAGCCAGGTTCAAAATGGTTCAAATGGCTCTGAGCACTATGCGACTTAACTTCTGAGGTCATCAGTCGCCTAGAACTTAGAACTAATTAAACCTAACTAACCTAAAGACATCACAGACATCTATGCCCGAGGCAGGATTCGAACCTGCGACCGTAGCGGTCGCTCGGCTCCAAACTGTAGAGCCTAGAACCGCTCGGCCACTCCGGCCGGCGGATGGCCAGGCCTTGGGTGTCGACCCCGGCCCTACCCGTCATCCTGCTCCTGCAGCGGTTTTTTTTTTTTAAATGAGGGCTAGCGTCTTTGATTCATAATCAAAATGTCTTTGGTCCCGGGTAAGAATCCCGCCGCTGCTTATATTTTGATAATAATCAGCATTGGCGGCCGAAAACTTCCGGCATAAGAAGTCAACCTCATTCTGCTAACGGTCTTGTCAAAGAGGGCGGAGGAGAAGACAGATGTTCAGAGCACTCACTTGTCCTAAGGGTAGGAAACTGCCCCTAAGGCGGAAGAATCACCAATTATCAACGCCATGAGGATGCAGAAGTCAATGGAAACCACTGCATTAAAGACACATAATGTGTATCCAGGCCATGTGGCCTGTAATTGAATAAGTGTCATGATGATCTCTCCATTGGCGAAAGATTCCGGAATAGTCCCCCATTCGGATCTCTGGGAGGGGACCGCGAAAGGGGAGAATACCATGAGAAAAAGACTGAATAATTAACGAAAGGATAACGTTCTACGAGTCGGGGCGTGGAATGCCAGAAGCCTACTTACATAGAACTGTTATGTTTTTATGTTGGTAACTCCACGTAGCGCTCTATATGAAAATCTCTGACTGTGGTGTGTGAAGTCTGTGGCTGGTTTGCATTGTTGGAATATTCGCTATTGTAATGTTGGGCAGCTGTACGTGAACAGCGCGTAGCGTTGGGCAGTTGGAGGTGAGCCGCCAGCAGTGGTGGATGTGAGGAGAGAGATGGCAGAATTTTAAGAGCGGACGATCTGGACGTGTGTGCGCCAGAAATAGTAAATTTGTAATACTGGATATCATGAACTGATATATATATCAGTTCATGATACCCAGTATTACAAATTTACTATTTCTGGCGGACACACGTCCAGATCGTCTGCTCTTAAAATTCTGCCATCTCTCTCCTCACATCCACCACTGCTGGCGGCTCACCTCCAACTGCCCAACGCTACACGCTGTTCACGTACAGCTGCCCAACATTACAATAGCGAATATTCCAACAATGCAAACCAGCCACAGACTTCACACACCACAGTCAGAGATTTTCATATAGAGCGCTACGTGGAGTTACCAACATGAATACACACGTGCTCTGATACAAGACAACAAGTTGCGCTCCTACGAATACATTACATCAGCACCTATATATATATATATATATATATATATATATATATATATATATATATATATATATATATATAATATGACTTTTGAACATTATTAAGATAAATATATTGTTTGTTCTCTATCAAAATCTTTCATTTGCTGACTATGCCTATCAATAGTTAGTGCCTTCAGTACTTAGAATATTTTATTTAGCTGGCAGTAGTGGCGCTCGTTGTATTGCAGTAGTTCGAGTAACGAAGATTTTTGTGAGGTAAGTGATTCATGAAAGGTACAGGTTATTGTTAGTCAGGGCCATTCTTTTGTAGAGATTATTGAAAGTGAGATTGCGTTACGCTAAAAATATTGTGTGTCAGTTTAGTGTTGATCAGAATAAGTAAAGAGCGAAATGTCTGAGTACGTTCAGTTCTGCTCAGCTGTTTGAAAATCAAATAACGTAGGAGGTTTATCAGCACAGTAATTCATAAATTTTTCTAAGGAGACGTTTCAAGCTCAGTGACAGGTTTGTTCTTATCAGAATCGACAGAAAGCCAACATTGACAACGGTAGTTCAGGTATACATGCCGAAATCGCAAGCTGAAGATGAAGAGATCGAGAAAGTGTATGAGAATATTGAAACGGTAATACAGTATGTAAATGGGGATGAAAATCTAATAGTCACGGTGGACTGAAATGCAGCTGTAGGGGAAGGAGTAGAAGAAAAGATTACAGGAGAAATTGGCGTTTGGACAAGGAATGAGAGAGGAGAAAGACTAACCGAGTTCTATAACAAGTTCCAGCTAGTAACACCGAATACTGTGTTCCAGACTCACAAGAGGAGGAGGTATATGGGGAAAAGGCAGGGTGATACGAGAAGATTTCAGTTAGATTACATCATGGTCAGACAGAGATTCCGAAATCTGATACTGGATTGTAAGGCGTATCCAGGAGCAGATATGAACTCAGATCACATTATATCAGTGAAGGAAATGCCGTGTGGCTAGGGCCTCCCGTCAGGTATACCGGTCACCTGGTGCAAGTCTTTCGAGTTGACGCCACTTCGGTGACTTGCGTGTCGATGGGGATGAAATGATGATGATGATAAGGACAACACAAAACCCAGTCCCTGAGCGGAGAAAATCTCCGACCCAGCTGGGAATCGAACCCTGGCCATTAGGCATGACATTCCGTCGCGTTGACAACTCATCTACCGGGGTCGCAAATAGCAGTGATGAAGAGTAGGCTGAAGCTTAGGACAGTAGTCAGGAATAATCAGTGCCCAAAGAAGTGAGATACGGAAGTGCTAAGGAAGGACAAGATAAAGTTGAAGTTCTCTAATGGTATAGATACAGCAATAAGGAATAGCTCAGTAGGCAGTACAGTTGAAGAGGGATGTACATCTCTAAAAAGGTCAATAACAGAAGTTGGGGAGGAAAATATAGGTACAAAGAAGGTAACTGCAAGGAAATCATGGGTAACAGAAGAAATGCTTCAGTTGATCGACGAAAGGAGGAAGTACAAATATCCTCTGGGAAACTCAGGGATACAGAAATACAAGTCTCTGAGGAGTGAAATAAACAGGAAGTGAAGGGAAGCGAAGACGAAATAGCTGCAGGAAAAATGTGAAGACATTGAAAAAGAAATGACCGTCGGAAGGACAGACTCAGCATACAGGAAAGTCAAAACAACCTTCTGGGAAATTAAAAGCAAGGATGATAACATTAAGAATGCAACGGGAATTCCACTGTTAAATGCAGACGAGAGAGTGGATAGTTCGAAAGAATAGATTGAAAGCCTCAATGAGGGGGAGGATTTGATGTGATAGAAGAAGAAACAGGTGTCGATTGAGAAGAGATAGGGATCCAGTATTAGAATCAGAATTTAAAAGAGCTATGGAGGACTTACGATCAAATAACGCAGAAGGGATAGACAACATTCCATCAGAATTTCTAAAATCGTTGGGGGAAGTGGCCACAAAACGACTTTTCACGCTGGTGTGTAGAATGTATGAGTCTGGCGACCTACCACCTGACTTTCAGAAAAGCATCATCCACATAATTCCGAATACGGCAAGAGTTGACAAGTGCGAGAATTATCGCAAAATCAGCTCAACAGCTAATGCATCCAAGTTGATTACAAGAAAAAGAAGGTTGAGGAAGCGCTAGATGACGATCAGTTTGGCTTTAAGAAAGATAAAAGTACGAGAGAAGCAGTTCCGACCTTGCGGTTAATAATGGAAGCAAGACTAATTAAAAATCGAGACACGTTCATAGGATTTCTCTACCTAGAAAAAGCATTCGACAATGTAAGATGGTATAATATGTTTTAAATTCTGAAAAAAGTAGGGTTAAGCTACAGGGAGAGACGGGTCATATACAGTATGTAAAACAGCCAAGAGGGAATAATGAGAGTGGACGACCAAGAACGAAGTGCTCGTATTAAAAATGGTGTAAGTCAAGAATGTAATGTTTCACCCCTACTGTTCAATCTGTAAATCGAGGAAGCAATGATGGAAATAAAAGGAAGATTCAGGAGTGGAATTAAAACTCAGGGTGAAGGGATATCAATGATACGATTCGCTGATAACATTGCTATCCTGAGTGAAAGTGAAGAAGAATTAAATGATCTTCTGAACGGAATGAACGGTCTAATGCGTACAGAGTATGGACTGAGGGGAAATTGAAGAAAGACGAAGGTAATGAGAAGTAGTACAAATGAGAACAACGAGTAACTCAACATCAGGATTGATGGTCACGAAGTAGATGTTGTTGTTGTTGTGGTCTTCAGTCCTGAGGCTGGTTTGATGCAGCTCTCCATGCTACTCTATCCTGTGCAACCTTCTTCATCTCCCAGTACCTACTGCAACCTACATCCTTCTGAATCTGCTTAGTGTATTCATCTCTTGGTCTCCCTCTACGATTTTTACCCTCCACGCTGCCCTCCAATGCTAAATTTGTGATCCCTTGATGCCTCAAAACATGTCCTACCAACCGATCCCTTCTTCTAGTCAAGTTGTGCCACAAACTTCTCTTCTCCCCAATCCTATTCAATACCTCCTCATTAGTTACGTGATCTACCCACCTTATCTTCAGCATTCTTCTGTAGCACCACATTTCGAAAGCTTCTATTCTCTTCTTGTCCAAACTGGTTATCGTCCATGTTTCACTTCCATACATGGCTACACTCCAAACAAATACTTTCAGAAACGACTTCCTGACACTTAAATCTATACTCGATGTTAACAAATTTCTCTTCTTCAGAAACGATTTCCTTGCCATTGCCAATCTACATTTTATATCCTCTCTACTTCGACCATCATCAGTTATTTTACTCCCTAAATAGCAAAACTCCTTTACTACTTTAAGTGTCTCATTTCCTAATCTAATCCCCTCAGCATCACCCGATTTAATTTGACTACATTCCATTATCCTCGTTTTGCTTTTGTTGATGTTCATCTTATATCCTCCTTTCAAGACACTGTCCATTCCGTTCAACTGCTCTTTCAAGTCCTTTGCTGTCTCTGACAGAATTACAATGTCATCGGCGAACCTCAAAGTTTTTACTTCTTCTCCATGAATTTTAATACCTACTCCGAATTTTTCTTTTGTTTCCTTTACTGCTTGCTCAATATACAGATTGAATAACATCGGGGAGAGGCTACAACCCTGTCTCACTCCTTTCCCAACCACTGCTTCCCTTTCATGCCCCTCGACTCTTATAACTGCCATCTGGTTTCTGTACAAATTGTAAATAGCCTTTCGCTCCCTGTATTTTACCCCTGCCACCTTCAGAATTTGAAAGAGAGTATTCCAGTTAACGTTGTCAAAAGCTTTCTCTAAGTCTACAAATGCTAGAAATGTAGGTTTGCCTTTTCTTAATCTTTCTTCTAAGATAAGTCGTAAGGTTAGTATTGCCTCACGTGTTCCAACATTTCTACGGAATCCAAACTGATCTTCCCCGAGGTCCGCTTCTACCAGTTTTTCCATTCGTCTGTATAGAATTCGCGTTAGTATTTTGCAGCTGTGACTTATTAAACTGATAGTTCGGTAATTTTCACAGCTGTCAACACCTGCTTTCTTTGGTATTGGAATTATTATATTCTTCTTGAAGTCTGTGGGTATTTCGCCTGTCTCGTACATCTTGCTCACCAGATGGTAGAGTTTTGTCATGACTGGCTCTCCCAAGGCCATCAGTAGTTCTAATGGAATGTTGTCTACTCCCGGGGCCTTGTTTCGACTCAGGTCTTTCAGTGCTGTCAAACTCTTCACGCAGTATCTTATCTCCCTTTTCATCTTCATCAACATCCTCTTCCATTTCCATAATACTATCCTCAAGTACATCGCCCTTGTATAAACCCTCTATATACTCCTTCCACCTTTCTGCCTTCCCTTCTTTGCTTAGAACTGGGTTGCCATCTGAGCTCTTGATATTCATACAAGTGGTTCTCTTCTCTCCAAAGGTCTCTTTAATTTTCCTGTAGGCAGTATCTATCTTACCACTAGTGAGACAAGCCTCTACATCCTTACATTTGTCCTCTAGCCAACCCTGCTTAGCCATTTTGCACTTCCTGTCGATCTAATTTTTGAGACGTTTGTATTCCTTTTTGCCTGCTTCATTTACCGCATTTTTATATTTTCTCCTTTCATCAATTAAATTCAATATTTCTTCTGTTACCCAAGGATTTCTACTAGCCCTCGTCTTTTTACCTACTTGATCCTCTGCTGCCTTCACTACTTCATCCCTCAGAGCTACCCATTCTTCTTCTACTGTATTTCTTTCCCCCATTCCTGTCAATTGTTCCCTTATGCTCTCCCTGAAATTCTCTACAACCTCTGGTTCTTTCAGTTTATCCAGGTCCCATCTCCTTAAATTCCCACCTTTTTGCAGTTTCTTCAGTTTCAATCTGCAGTTCATAACCAATAGATTGTGGTCAGAATCCACATCTGCCCCTGGAAATGTCTTACAATTTAAAACCTGGTTCCTAAATCTCTGCCTTACCATTATATAATCTATCTGATACCTATTAGTATCTCCAGGATTCTTCCAGGTATACAACCTTCTTTTATGATTCTTGAACCAAGTGTTAGCTATGATTAAGTTATGCTCTGTGCAAAATTCTACAAGGCGGCTTCCTCTTTCATTTCTTCCCCCCAATCCATATTCACCTACTATGTTTCCTTCTCTCCCTTTTCCTACTGACGAATTCCAGTCACCCATGACTATTAAATTTTCGTCTCCCTTCACTACCTGAATAATTTCTTTTATCTTGTCATACATTTCATCAATTTCTTCATCATCTGCAGAGCTAGTTGGCATATAAACTTGTACTACTGTAGTAGGCATGGGCTTTGTGTCTATCTTGGCCACAATAATGCGTTCACTATGCTGTTTGTAGTAGCTAACCCGCACTCCTATTTTTTTATTCATTATTAAACCTACTCCTGCATTACCCCTATTTGATTTTGTATTTAAAACCCTGTAATCACCTGACAAAAAGTCTTGTTCCTCCTGCCACCGAACTTCACTAATTCCCACTATATCTAACTTTAACCTATCCATTTCCCTTTTTAAATTTTCTAACCTACCTACCCGATTAAGGGATCTGACATTCCACGCTCCGATCCGTAGAATGCCAGTTTTCTTTCTCCTGATAACGACGTCCTCTTGAGTAGTCCCCGCCCGGAGATCCGAATGGGGGACTATTTTACCTCCGGAATATTTTACCCAAGAGGACGCCATCATCATTTAATCATACAGTAAAGCTGCATGTCCTCGGGAAAAATTACGGCTGTAGTTTCCCCTTGCTTTCAGCCGTTCGCAGTAGCAGCACAGCAAGGCCGTTTTGGTTAATGTTACAAGGCTAGATCAGTCAATCATCCAGACTGTTGCCCCTGCAACTACTGAAAAGGCTGCTGCCCCTCTTCAGGAACCACATGTTTGTCTGGCCTCTTAACAGATACCCCTCCGTTGTGGTTGCACCTACGGTACGGCCATCTGTATCGCTGAGGCACGCAAGCCTCCCCACCAACGGCAAGGTCCATGGTTCATGGGGGAAGTAGATGAAGTTAAGGAAATCTGCTACCTAGGCAGTAAAGTAATCAGTGACGTATGGAGCAAGGCGGACATCAAAAGCAGACTAGCAATGGCAAAAAAGGTCATTCCTGACCAAGAGAATCTACTAATATCAAATACCGGTCTTAATTTGAGGAAGAAATTTCTGAGAATGTACGACTGCAGTACAGCATTGTATGGTAGTCAAATGTGGACTGTGGGAAAACCGGAACAGAAGAGAATCGAAGCATTTGAGATGTGGTGCTACAGACGAATGTGGAAAATTAGGTGGGCTGATAAGGTAAGGGATGAGGAGGTTCTGCGCAGAATCGGAGAGGAAAGGAATATGTGGAAAACACTGATAAGGAGAAGGGACAGGATGATAGGACATTTGTTAAAAATGTTTGAATGACTTCCATGGTACTAGAGGGAGCTGTAGAGGGTAAAACCTATAGAGGAAGAAAGAGATTGGAATACATCCAGTAACAGGAAATAATTGAGGAGGAATGTTGCAAGTGCTACTCTGAAAAAAATGTTCAAATGTGTGTGAAATCTTGTGGGACTTAACTGCTAATGTCATCAGTCCCTAAGCTTACACACTACTTAACCTAAATTATCCTAAGGACAAACACACACACCCATGCCCGAGGGAGGACTCGAACCTCCGCCGGGATCAGCCGCACAGTCCATGACTGCAGACTCTTAGACCGCTCGGCTAATCCCGTGCGGCTGCTACTCTGAGATGAAGAGGTTAGCACACGAGAGGAATTCGTAGCAGGCCCCATGAAACCAGTCAGAAGACTGATGATCCACCCGCCCCCAAAAAAAAATAGGAATGTTGACACATGTCGTTCCTGCGTCGGCTACCAGTGACCGAACAAAGCCACGAGAAAGCCATTTAAGGTTTGCCACCTATTATTTAAATTGTAAAGTATTTGGTGGGAACAAAGTATTTCTCAAATACTGCAGCAGGTTTTTGGTAAATCGAGGATTATAACGTTGATCTGGAATCGGCTGTCTTCATAAGTTATACTTGCAGAGTATTCTCCGAGGGGAACTACTCAACAACCGAGAAGGAATGACTTGCAGTTTTTTTGACCCATCAACAATTTCCGGGATTTTTATTTGGCAAACCATTGACTATCGTGACGGATCACGATTCCCTTTTAGGGCTGATTACTCTGAGGAAACTTTCGGATAGACTGGCGAGAACGCCATTGAGGCTTCAGAAATACGACCTCACAGTGATGTATCAAAGTGGACGTAGACACAAGGACGCCAGCAGCCTTTCACGGAATCCTGTAGGAGAACAGAGCAGCATGGACTAAATATTAGTTATTACGTCATTAAACGGAATTGCAACTGAACAGAGGGTACATCCAGGATTGCTGAAAACCACAGAAACCTTGAAAACTGAGGAGCGACCAAAAGATAATTCCAACAGAACATTTGTTGTGTCTAGACCATACAGCCTAGACACAATGCTGTAGCCGATAGGGCACGCAATGCTAACGCAGACGGGCGTGAAGTCTGGAACATGAGACTTATAAATGAATAAGAAGAAAAGTACGTAGATGCTTGTTACTTAACTTTTAATTAGTCCTTGGAATACATCTCTCTTGAATATTAGTAAGCTATAGGCACTGATACAAATGGCGCCTTGCTAGGTGGTCGCCAGTTAACTTAGCAGAGGGCTATTCTACTGTCTATCTCTCGGCAAATGAGAGCAAGGCTTAGCACGTCCAATCGCTAGCTATGTTGTCCGTACAACTGGGGGAGAGGTCTCCTCAGTCTCTCGAGACCTGCCTTGTGGTGGCGCTAGGTTTGCGATTCCACAGCGGCGACACGCGGGTCCGACATGTACTACAGGACCGCGGCCGATTTAAGTTACCACCTAGCAAGTGTGGTGTCTAGCGGTGACACCACAACATTGTTTAAGAAAAACTGTGATCCGAAGGGGCAGAAACCGTTGCTCACCATCACAGCTCATCTATGGCTAGCTATCATTTTTCATAATGCTCCAACATATGGTAACTTCGGATTCGTGATGGCTGCAGACAGAATCAGACGCAGGTATTACTGGCCAGATCTCTACCGATACGTTATGCTATATATACCACTCTAAGGAATGCCAGCATTGGAAGTGTGTGCCGAATTTACCTTCGGGGTGGCAGCACCATTCCACTAAACTGTTATCACCCTCTCGGAGAGGTTCCCGAAGTTGACGAAGGAGGATCGACGGATAATAGTCTGCATTGGCTACCTCACCCACAGTGCTGTGACCGAAGCTCCAGAGACAGTTGAAGCTCTGGAAACGGCAATGTTCCTTGTAGAAGATCTTATTCTGAAGTAGGGAGAATTGTGTGTGATGACCGTTGATGGTAGGAAAGATTTCCTGTCTAAACTAACATAAGACGTAATTTCACGTTGCACATCACACATGCTACCAGCCACGGACGGATGGTCCCACAGATTGCTTTAATATGGTTCAAATGGTTCAAATGGCTCTGAGCACTATGGGACTCAACTGCTGTGGTCATTAGTCCCCTAGAACTTAGAACTACTTAAACCTAACTAACCTAAGGACATCACACACATCCATGCCCGAGGCAGGATTCGAACCTGCGACCGTAGCAGTCGCACGGTTCCGGACTGCGCGCCTAGAACCGCGAGACCACCGCGGCCGGCGATTGCTTTAATAAGACACTATCAAATACGCTTTTGATATACGTTGATCTCGAATGGAGAGATTGGGGTACAGTACTGCCTATCGAGACATTAGCATGTAACACAGTGAATCAGGACACTACACACTTCAAACCGTCGTTTCTACTTCAGAATGCGTAAATGAAACACCTGATCACTAGGACCTGGGAAGCAAGACAGCTGGCCTGCCTGTGGACCCTGGATGTTCAGGAGAAAGACCAAGACCGCAATAACGTCAAACACCAGCCAGTGGAATACGGTCCGGGAGATGTGGTATGCATTGTAGGAAGTGGTACTGTAGGAAAAATTGCTAAACTGCTATTTTTGGCCTTATCATATTCTTCGTCACTTGCGGGCGTCACATATGAACATTATGGTCTTTCAGTAAGCAGTGTGAGACGGCGGTTGAGCTGTTTAGCATACCCCTGATATGCTGTAAGTCAGAACTGTTGTGACTTACAAGGGTGGGAATCTCCGCATGACTTAAGAAAAACGTAGCTTTGCAGCGGAAATGCCGTATTGAAGGAATGCTGCTAGGTGTAGCCCAATTAAGCACGGAAGTACTGTGGGAACCAAGCTCCTCATGGATATACGTGGGCTATTACGAAAATAAGCAGTGAAAATCTGATGAAGCTTTACATTGTAACCTCCCCACAATAAAATAATATGAATAATATCCACATTAAGTGTAAACTCCCAACAGTAAAATATATATAATTATTTATTTCATTCACATTCAGCGTAACCTTCCAACAGTTTATTATTCCGTAACCTAGGAATAATACAATGTGACTAATCTCTCAATAGAATTGTCGCTCACTTATAACCTTCCAATAATGACTGTGAATTTAAACTGGTGAATTTGGACGTCAGCAGCGCTGCGTCATGGCCCTGAAAGATCATTCTGAATAAATTGAAAATTCTTACCTCAGAAACGTCGCCGGATAACGCGTATATATCTGCTCCTATAAGAAATTTTTCTGGCACAGCCCTGTGCAATTCTGACCGATAGATTTCTCATGTATAGGAAGAAACAACTGATTTTTCTTTACAATAACCGGGATGACCATGGATTGGAGAAATTAGTAAGTTCTTTAAATTGAGATGATTATCAAAAGTTAATTTTTAATAAGAAATATTATTATTAAGAGATTTTTTTAAAAATATTTACATGGGGCTTGACATAACAATAGTACATATGTGCGAGGCTGCTTTTACCTTACATAATATCGCTCAGGCTCTGCCATCGCTCCCCAGGATCGGCACAGCCAACTCGATACACACGACTGGTCGCTACTACTACACAGTTCTTACTGCTGACAACACTGCTCTCTGGTCTGAGATTCTCTTATAGCTTACATATCGCAGGTAGCGCGTGAGCAATCCATCGAAAATATATCTGCTCGAGAGCGCTAGCAATAAATTCCTTAATCATGGACCTCTTACATAACCCTAAACTGGGGGGGGGGGCAAAAATTTGGCAGCGATGGTGAGTCAATTGGACTTGCCATGAGCAACAAATTTTTCTATAATCTATTTAGTTTAATAAGTCTACAGTCAGAGAGTATATACATATAAATATAACATTACTGATAAATAATATAAGTACAGAACATATTAAGAAATGAAATAGAGTGCACACGCACTGAGTTCAGAACATTAAGAAATGACAAAATGTATACGCAATGAGTACAAAGTATATTAGCAAATGACATAAAGTGCTCACTAACTGTATAAGTCTGTAGCATTGTTTTACAAGAACTGAATACATTAAGAAATGAAATAAAGTGCACACGCACTGTAAAAATCTTTAGTATATTTAGGACAACTGATCATATTAACAAATAAAATGAAGTGCACACACACTGTATAAGTCTGTGGCATTTTTTTGCAAAAACTCAATACATTAACAAATGAAATAAAGTGCACACGCACTGTAAAAGTTTTTAGCATTAAGAAATGAAATAAAGTGCACATACACTGTAAAACTCTTTAGCATTTTTACATGAATTAGACATATGAAGGAGTGAAATAAAGTGCACACGCACTGTATAAGTCTCTAACATTTTACAAGAACTAGGAAAGGAATGGGAAGGATAGCATCATGGATGTAGCACAGTGGGTTGCACGTAGCTGCACTGGAAGTCCATATCTTTCTACAGAAGCACAACACCAAGTGAGACAATCTGAAGTTCTCTTCCCTGATGTATTTATCAGTGTATTCAAGACACTGAAACGTTGTATTAATATTCTATGTTATCATTTTGGTAGTACATTAGGTACACCAAACAGTAGGACCATAATGACATCTCCATCGTTCAAGGTGGTGGACAGCTTGATATGTCAACACCATATTCTTGTAGAATCCATACTCTTACGTCAACGTAGAATTAGTACGGAAAGCAAATATAGTGCTCCATGATCATGAGAATGGACAGGACATACGGATATTGCAGCAACTGGTGGTAATTAGGTCAGAAGGTGAAGGACATTAAGTCTTATGCTAGTCATCATTCAGAATTACATTACTGTACCATCCAATTTGAATAATTATTGGCACTCATTGGCCATTTACTAAACATTTATGTACTATGTATGGAGTATTACAGAACATTAATCATAAGTCATCTAATTACAGTAGTTTTTGGCAGCATAAGCCTTCTCATTACAGTAATTATTGGCATTCATTTATGCAGAGTTACAAAACATCATTCATAAGTCATCTCATTACAGTAATCATTGGCATAGCATTTATAGAGTATAACAAAATATTATTTACAGAAATTATTGGCATAGCATTTATACATAAGTCATCATATTACAGTAATCATTGGCATCATAAGTCATCTCATTACACTAATTATTGACACTAATTGGCCAGTTACAAAGTATTCATATAGTTTTACAAAACATTATTCAGTATTATTCACAAGTCATCATTCAAAACAGGAGTTATTGAGTGTAGCATCAACCTACTAGTGCTTATATATGATATCATGCAAGTGACATAAGACATATTTAAAATATAAGACATTGTAACTATTACTCAAGGTCTGTAGTCCAATAATACATAGACATAATGGAATCAATACATCAGAAAAATTTGCATTATATTTAGGACTTGAAATATATCTTAAACTGGTAGCATTATTTGGTTGTATACTGGTAATAGTTGGGACTGGTAATAATAATTTTTTTGTGCTAGCAATGCATTGCGTTGGGGTGAATAGTCAATTGCTGGGTCATGAAAATATTTGCTTTTGACTTATTGCTGGAAATAAGGATTATTAACGACATGTGACATGAGTCAGCTGTAGCAAGGTTATGAAACAAGTAGAGTATATGTGATCACATTTAGAAATGATAGACACAACTGGGTAAAAAATGCAAGTACTAGAACAGGTTTCATAATTAATTGCTTATAGCATATTAATATCATGAAAAGCTTCTTCTAGAAAAAAATACAAAATGGGTTATTGGCCTGAAAGAAAAAATGTATTTTATGCTGAAAAGTAGTAAACTTCGAATTAACAGATAATGAATTGTACCTAATATGTATGTACTCTAGCTGTCTTTCCCAAAACATTCATTCATTATACTATGTAACGTAAGACATACTGTCAAAAGAGACTGCAACAAATACTTAAATAACTACATAGCATTTCTTAAATAACGGAAAATATATATAAGCTCCATCATTATCATCATCTGCAAAGGAAAACTTCGTTATTCATATTACCATGTACTTCATATAACTATTCATCATCATTTATTATCATCTGCAAAAAATAGACACTTCATTATTCATATTCATATTACCATTTACTTCATACAACTATTCATTATCATGCATTACGTCATATAGTATAGAGTTTCTTACTTCTAGCATATTTCATCACTAAAATTAACATGTGTAGTTCTGTCTGACAGCCTACACCAATCGCCTCGTATTCTGAAAGAAAAATAATTAGTCAAGACTGCTATCATACAGTGTGTATAATATATTCTTGTTAATGCTTGTTAATTCTGATCCAGTTACTCTCCATGACAAGGTATTGCATTTTCTTTTGTTCATTCCGATGGTGAAATTTCCATTTCATTGTAAACCACTGTGGTTTGTTTAATTTATTTCTTTTACACGTCATTGCTTTCGGAAAATGATGAATATGGATTAATATGTTGTATTTAAATCATACACCCATTAAATGAAAACTTGTTTCTAGTGATATAACCAAGCATACAGCGCAGCATGACAGAAAAAGTATTAGGTCAAAACCATAGACAATTTTCGAGTGCAAAAAATGTACACTCAGTATCATAATGTAGTAGCAAAAAGTGTAGAATAATCAAGATATTGAGATATCATAAGGCAAAAATCTTAAAGTCAACTGGTGTTTGTTATATCTTAAAGATTTCATAGTGTATACAGAGAAAAATACTACTTTCGATAGGAAAACAATCAAACATACATAAAAATGGAAAATGTGCACGGTCTGATGTCTAACGACAAGAAAAGCGACCTGCTTACCTTACCTTGCCGGGCACTTGCCAAGAAAAAATATTATCATCATCAGTAAGTGGTCATATAAATACCTGGAAATGACCTTAAGTGTGATAAATCATAAGGTATGTTCACTCAATAAAGGGTTTGTAAGTAGGCTGTTTAGGTTTTTTTTATTGATAACGCCACCTCAGTATGAAAATCACCGGCTGTGCCGTGTGCAGTCTGTGGCTGTTTTGCATTGTTGTAATACTCAACCATTGTAGTGTTAGGCAGCTGGCTGTGAACAGCGCGTAGCGTTAGGCAGTTGGAGGTGAGCCACCAGCAGTGGTGGATGTGGGGAGAGAGATGGCGGAGTTTTGTAATTTGTCATGATATCAAGGTAAATACATTGTTTGTTCTCTATTAATATCTTTCATTTGCTAACTATCCCTATCAGTAGTTAGTGCCTTCCATAGTTTGAATCTTTTATTTAGCTGGCAGTAGTGGCGCTCGCTGTATTGCAGTAGCTTGAGCAGCGAAGATTTTTGGTGAGGTAAGTGATTTGTGAGACGTATAGTTTAATGTTAGTCAGGGCCATTCTCTTGTAGAGAATTTTGAAAGTCAGATTGCGTTGCGCTAACAAAATATTGTGTGTTGAAAGTCAGATTGCGTTGCGCTAAAAAAAAAAAATATTGTGCGTCAGGTTAAGGACAGTTGTGTAAAAATTATTAAAAGGGGACGTTTCATATGTCGACCCTTAGCCGAGGATACCTCACTGGAATCTTCTGATTTTTTCCTTGTGGTTTGTGTAATTAGCGTAGATTTTGTTTATTGCTAGCGCGTAATTGTAGAGAAAATCTCCTTTGTAGTTGCAGTCTTTCATTGTTGTAGATTTGTTGTAGATTTGCACCAAGTATTTCGCAGCTGCAATTAACTAGATATTATTTTCAGTGTTATGTTAATGTGTTCTCTTATTTTTGCTCTTGAAATTGTGTTTTTCTGTGTTGTCGTGTGAAATACTGTGACGAAAAAAAAAAAAAAAGAAAGGGGCCATTAGCCTTCCAGCGGCACAGGTAGAAAAACAAAAAGGGAGGCCATTAACCTCGCTTCTGACATTCTTTTGTAGAAAGCATCGCAAAAACGACACCGTCGAACTTGAAAACATATGATTACACTGGATGCCTAATGAAATGACGAGAAATATTTTTATGTCTATACACCTGATTATGACTACTGTCTCTCTAGTTGAGAGATTTTTCCACTAACTTATGAAATGTCACATGACTATTGAATGATATTTTTATGCTTTGCCTTTCATAGTTGCTTATTTCATTTGATATCTAGTTTCCAGCTGTGTTGCAGCATAGGTTTTATAAAAAAAAAAAAAAATTCATTTGCTAATGTGGACACTTTCTGTCAACAGATCTATTAAATAATTATTTTATGACCCACATTCTTCGAAAAAGGAGCTCTTGGAATGGAAAGACCAATAAGAAGGGACTAATAACAGGAACTGCATACATAATTTTCTTTTCAACTACTTGTTAATTTTTTTCGTAGAGTAAGTTTTTGTGATGCATCACTCTAGTGTTAAGATGTGACGTAAGTTTTAAACATGGCCATTTTTACTGTAATATTTTTTCTGCTTGAGCTATGTCATGTTTAGGTATAAGTTGCTGCTGTTTGCCAGGCATAGTGTTATTGAATTTGACTTTGTATTACGCTGTTAAGCCAGTTTTACTAATGATTATTTTATTATTTGTTGCACATTGCCTTAGATTAGTTGTAATATTACAATTGCTTTGCTAATTTCTTAATACTGCTTGCTTCGCAAATCTGCGTTTTTTTTATTGCTGTTTATATTAATTGTTTTATGTGATGCTGCATTGCCTCGTCTCTTAGTTTAGCATCTGAGCTCAGTAGATTTAAGTTAGCGTAAGAGGGGTAGACTATATAAGAAACAGATTTGGCAAAAATGAGTATTGTGCACTAAGAACTAACTATTTTGAAAGAAATATGGTTGGAACACAGAAAAGAGGTACAGATAGGACTTTTTGGGAATAATGATGAACGAAGGGAGATCTCCAAGAACAAAAAAGGTTTTGTTCGCAAAATACTGCAGTACCAAAAGTTACACTGAAAACGAACCCTGTCCTTTCCTTTTGTGTTATCTCACTATGTGTTTGTGTACTCTTTTATATTTGTGTTTTTCCTGTCTTTATGTGTTTAGCTAATAAGATTTATGTTGTATAATTTTTCAAATACTATGTTATTTACTTTGTAAAGATGTTTAGACATTTATCTGTTCTGTTTTAATGCTCATGTGTGATGTTGATGTTCCAAAAGTTATTCTGATCTTTATGTATGTACTTATGTCATTATTTTTGTAACACTGATGTATATGTTTATTTCTATTCTTTTGTAAAGCCCCTATTACCGCAACTGTTATTTGTATTGTTATGTTCTTGAATGATGTGTTTTGTATCTTTGTTATTGTGTTCTTATGTTACAAAATTGTAATTGACACCAGGTCATCAAATTAAGCAACTTGTAAGTTACATTTCACTGCACACGTTTTTGTTGGTCATAGTATATGGACAATATGTGACAAGTAGGGACTGTTAGTGTTTGCACGTGTGTTAATAATTCAGCAAGGGACTGGATAACAGCATTGCTTGTTCTAAGGACAATTCCAACAACTTTGTGAGTGCACAAGTGGTGGTTATGGACTTGTTATATTATCCGCAAGACTCTTCAATGGTGATTGTGTACCTGCACAGTCACAACAGATGGCTGCTGGCCATCTCTACAAGGACTACAGTGGGTCTGCGCCTCTGGTGGCCCACCAGTACCATTATATCTCTACAAGGACTGCAGTGGGTCTGCACCTTTGATGACTCACCAATACCATTATCTCTACAAGGACTGCAGTGGGTCTGCACCTCTGGTGGCCCACCAATACCGTAATCTCTACCAGGACTACAGTGGGTCTGCTCTGTGATGACCCACCAAACGATATTCTTCAAAACTTCGATTGACTCCGCTGTGGGTTTGCTCTGTTGTGGCCCATTACCTGCCTGCATGTCAAGAGTCAGCACGGTCTTTCCGTTGGAAGGACAACGATACTTCTTCAAGACTGCATGGAAATCCACTATTTCCGTGTGCATTTTCTTTTACTGCTCAGACTTTGAGAAAAACACTGCAATGTGATGAATGATCAGGACTGTCTTTATGGACTGTGAGAAAATTTTAGCTTTTGACCAACATTGTATCAATAAGTGTGTGCATTTGATTTCTTTGTTATTGTAATTGTGAAAAAAATTTTTAACAAATATGTATTGGCCAGTGCCCAACAAAATTTGTAAAATTTTTTGTGGGGAGCATGGGGGCTATGTAAGTAGGCTGTTTAGGTTTTTTTTATTGATAACGCCACCTGAGTATGAAAATCACCGGCTGTGCCGTGTGCAGTCTGTGGCTGTTTTGCATTGTTGTAATACTCAACCATTGTAGTGTTAGGCAGCTGGCTGTGAACAGCGCGTAGCGTTAGGCAGTTGGAGGTGAGCCACCAGCAGTGGTGGATGTGGGGAGAGAGATGGCGGAGTTTTGTAATTTGTCATGATATCAAGGTAAATACATTGTTTGTTCTCTATTAATATCTTTCATTTGCTAACTATCCCTATCAGTAGTTAGTGCCTTCCATAGTTTGAATCTTTTATTTAGCTGGCAGTAGTGGCGCTCGCTGTATTGCAGTAGCTTGAGCAGCGAAGATTTTTGGTGAGGTAAGTGATTTGTGAGACGTATAGTTTAATGTTAGTCAGGGCCATTCTCTTGTAGAGAATTTTGAAAGTCAGATTGCGTTGCACTAACAAAATATTGTGTGTTGAAAGTCAGATTGCGTTGCGCTAAAAAAAAAAAATATTGTGCGTCAGGTTAAGGACAGTTGTGTAAAAATTATTAAAAGGGGACGTTTCAGGTTTAATATTGGAAATATGGTGATTGCCCTTGCTTTTTTTGGTTCTCGAAGTTTCGACAGCCGGCCGTGTTGGCCGTGCGGTTCTGGCGCTGCAGTCCGGAACCGCGGGACTGCTACGGTCGCAGGTTCGAGTCCTGCCTCGGGCATGGGTGTGTGTGATATCCTTAGGTTAGTTAGGTTTAAGTAGTTCTAAGTTCTAGGGGACTTATGACCTAAGATGTTGAGTCCTATTGTGCTCAGAGCCATTTGAACCATTTTTTTGAAGTTTCTACATGTACTACATTGGGGTGTGGAATGCTTCGTATTCTGTTTGGACCTGCGTATAGAAGCTCAAATTTACTGCATCTACTTTTCCCTCTGTTGGATAAATAATGTGTGCGTATTAATATCTTCTGTCCAATGTGAAAGTCACGGCGTGTACAAACCTATTTTTGCTGCCTTCTTCGGCGCTCTGCGGCACGTTCGATGTTGCTGAGCGCAATGTCAATTATTTCATGGTGGCGTAGTCGACGAGATGTAGGAAAGAAGACTAATTCTTTAATTTTGTTAGGTGGTTCAACATTTTTCAATATAACAGTCGGAGATAGCATATAGATTCATTTGGTATGGAGTTAATTACATTCTGGAATGAGAGTATGTGTGTGTCTCAATCAATATGTCTTTATGACAGTATATTCTACATAGTTTACCAATTTCTTTCATTAGTCGTTCAGAAGGGTTCGAAGAAGCGTGATTCCTGGATATATAGATCGGAGAAATGTTTCTAGCTCGTAACATACGTTTCCATATCGCAGATCGAAATTGTGGTCCATTGTCGGAAATTACTTTCAATACATGCCCTACATGAAATAAAAAATGTTTTACAAATGCATTCGAAATAGATTTAGCAGTAGCTTTGCGTAACGGAGTGAAGGTAACAAATTTCGAAGTGAGTTCAACAGCGACAAAGATGTAACAAAAACCACTATTAGGGCTGGGAATCGGTCCAAAAATGTCTACAGCGGCCATGTGTCTCAATTTAACGGGTACAATGGAATGTAACGGAGGAATACGTGAAGTCGTGTCTGATTTAACTTTCTGGCAGATTTTACATGACGCTAAAACTCGTCGAACTCGTTTCTCCGTGTTGGCAAAATAGCAGTTCTGTGTCAGTATTAGAAAACATTTTCTGGCTCCATAATGTGCATAACTTAAATGAGTATACCAAATTAATTTGTTAACAAGTTCGTCAGGAATACATAATAACCAGTTGTTGCTGTCAGGGTGAGAGCGGCGAAAGAGAATGTTCTTGCGCACAGTATAATGGTTTCTAATGGTAATGTTATTCCTATCTTGCCAAAGGTGTTTAATTTCTTTCCACACGTTGTCTTTGCTCTGCTCTTGTGCTATGTCTCGTAATGACGACGAAATGAAATTTTCAAATGCAACTTGTTGAATACAGATGACGCTAAAATTTGCTTGGCAAAAGTTGATTGCGATTTCTTGCTGATTGTTGCTGAGAGAACGGGATAGTGCGTCTGCTACAACATTTTGTGTGCCGGGAATGTGAACAATTGTAAAATTAAATTCCTGTAAATAAAGTTTCCATCTGCTTAATCTGTCGTGTGTAAATTTAGCGGAAAGTAAAAACTGAATAGCTCTATGATCTGTGTAAACGGTAGTGTGTCTTCCATAAAGATAATGCCTAAATCTCGTAAATGCCCATACAACACATAATGTTTCAAGTTCTGTAACAATAATTGCGCTTTAGCAGGTGACAAAATGCGACTTGCAAAGGCGATGTTTTTGATTATTGTATTACCATCTTCTTCAATTTCCTGAAAAATGTGTACGCCTAAAGCTGTGTTAGAACTGTCGGTGGCAATGGAAAAATTTCTGGTAGGATCAGGGTGTGATAAAAGTGGTGCGTTCAACAAAGCTTGTTTCAGATTAACAAACTCAGACTGTGCTTGGCTATCCCAGGACAAAATAGCGTTTTTACCAGTCAGCTGGCATAATCTAGGGGTGTCTAAAGCAGGGTAATGAATAAATTTACGGAAAAAGTTAATTAAACCCAGAAAGCTGCGTAGTTGTTTCTAGTAATGGCACGTAAAGCTTTAAGTTTTTCCGGGTCAGGCGCAATGCCTTCTGTTGAAATTACCTGTCCAAGAAATTTTATTGAAGTTTTGCCAAAGTTTGATTTGCTAAGATTAGCTGTCAGTCCTTGTGCACGGAAAGTTTGCAACAGTTGTTCCAGAATCAGATTGTGTTCAGACCAGTTAGCTTCTGCAATAAGAATGTCGTCTACATACGTTGTGATTCTGTCTTTTAGTTCTGTCGGAAGTATAGTATTCAAACCGCGAATAAACGCTGCTGAAGAAATTGTTAAACCGAACGGTAATTTGCAAAATTGATAACAGCCACCAAAACAGAGAAATGCTGTGTACTTTCTGCAGTTCGAATGGAGCTGAATTTGCCAAAATCCCGATTTCAAATCTAATGTGGAATAAACAGTAGTACCATGAAAAATGGTTCAAATGTCTCTGAGCACTATGGGACTCAACTGCTGTGGTCATCAGTCCCCTAGAACTTAGAACTACTTAAACCTAACTAACCTAAGGACATCACACACAGCCATGCCCGAGGCAGGATTCGAACCTGCGACCGTAGCAGTCGCACGGTTCCGGACTGCGCGCCTAGAACCGCGAGACCACCGCGGCCGGCCAGTACCATGAAATTTCTGTAGAAGTTCTTCTAGTGTTTGTGGGCGATCTGTTTCGTTAATGTATAATGTCATTGATGTGACGCGAATCAAGTACGAGGCGAGGTGAGCCATCCTTTTTCTTAACAATATGGGGCGGGTTTATGTACGGACTAACTGCCGGTTCAATAATTCCTGGGTCTAGCATAGCTTGTAATTCTTTCTTAACTTGTTCTCTGTAGATATACGGAATAGGATAATGTTTGGCTTTAAATGTGTCATGATGTTTAACTTGAAATTCATACATAAAACCAGACATAGTACCAGGGATGTTGTCAAAAACTGGAGCTTGCTGTAAAAGAATTTTGCGTAGTTGCGTACGTTCGTCGTCTGTATTTGCGCTGCTTTGTTTTACTTTATCAGAAATCATTTGCATAACGTCATAGTCAGCTTCGTCTGGTGTATTACAGTTGTGTACGTACGTATCTGTGAACAATGTGGAATGACAGGCCGTGTTGAGCGATGTAGAAATGACCTCTGTTCGATTAATTGCCTGTTCATCTGCAGGTAAAGCGTGCTGAAATTCTAATGCCAGTTGTACATTCCCATCCTTTAACATTAAATAGGAAATTTGAAAGTCAATAATTGCATCATGTTGTACCAGAAAATTCGTACCTAAATAACATCTGTTGTCAATAAGGGAACAATCCAAAAATTTGAGTGGAACGTATGACCTGCAATACAAAATGATAAGTGTGTCTGTAATTTTACATCTACTCCTTTACTAGATACTGTTCCTTTTACTTTAGTTTCGCCTAATGGTAACGTAGGATAAATATTCTCTTTGTTACACTCGTTGAAGGTTTCTTCATTTATAACTGACATAGGTGATCCAGAATCGATTACTGCAGAAAATGTGGATGCTCCAATCTGTACTTCAATTACAGGGTGGGAAATGGCTTTTTGAATAACTGGTTTCTCACGCAAAAGTGTGTCTCGGATGTCGTAAAAAGTAATAACATTGTCGTGAACAATATTCTGTGTATTGCTTACGTTGCTGGAGAATGCAACCTGTACTGTGTCTAGTCAAATTCTATCTGACGTGCTGTTATTTGCGGGAGGATGCTATGGCATTTCGACTATTTGTACTGTTCTGTTATTTCTTCCTGACGTATTAGGGTCGGGATGATACCCACTATCCGGTTCAATCATGATAATCTGTTGTTGCGGATGATTCTGCTGCTGGTAAGCCCTACTGTTATTAAATGTACGCTGAAAATTGTGCTCATTACTTTTACGTCTGTCATGATAGACATTGCTATACGGCGCGTTGCGATAGGAGTTGAAATGATGTGTTTTCTGTACGTACTGATTTCCTTGTTGCGGTGCGTTACTATTTGGTGGAGCCGACGCTATACGTGTAGGCGGCGAAACATTAAAGCTTGGTTGACCTTGCACATTACATTGTTGGCTAGTCATGCTAACCGGCTGGTTTTGTTGCTGTTGTGAAGAAAAACCTCTTTTGTTGCCAAAATGTGTTTCCTGTTGCTGATAATTTTGACGATACTGATAATTAAAATTTTGTCTGTTATTAAAGTTCTGGTGGTTGTCGTTCCTGGAGCGTCTATTACCTTTGCTATTGAAATAGCGTGGCTGATCGTAATTACTGTATGTTGGTTGCCCTTGGTTATGATGTGAAAAATTTGTGTTAATGAAGGAATAATCTGATTGCTGAACTTTCAAAAGCTGTAACAGATCTCTAAATGCCGAAATATTTTCTTTCTGGTGTCCTGTTAAAAGTGATACTCTTAACGATCGTGGCAATTTAGAAATACATAATTGGATAAGTGCTGATTCACTGTATGGCTCACTTAAATATTGGTTTTGTTGTACCATGTGTTCAAATAATTGCGTGACAGTGGGAAAATTTGAGTTCTCATAATTCGGTGAGCTAATTAATTGATGCTTGATGCCGCGCTGTGTCGTCTTCGACCAATAAGCTGACAGAAAAGCATTCTGAAATTCTTCTACCGAATAACATTGTCTCGCGATCGGTCTCATTCGAGTTGCCGATTCGCCTTCCAAAAAACTGCAAATAAATTCAAGTTTGTGTGTTACGGGCCAAGTTGGTGGAAAAGCAAAGCTAAATTGTTGTATCGAATCCAAGGGGTGAATCTGTGTTCTGTCATTGTTAAATACCTTAAATTTTCTCACGGATAGAAAGTGCTTATAATCAAAATTATCGTCTCTGTATTTCTGAGCAGGTTCAGGATTGTATGATAATCTGTTTGTCTGTGACTGTTAGGATTCTAAGTCACGTACACTCTGTAAATTACCTAAATTGCACTGGCTGTGTGAATGTGACAAATGTTCACAATGTGGCGTATGCTGTGACGTGTTAGAGGCTGAAACATTTTTCATTTCTGTCACTTCTTCCTGTAAAGACGACACTTTTCTACGCAATGTATTATTGGACGAACTTATCTCACTGATTGTCTGCTGTAAATATTGGAATTCGGGTGTTTCATTGAAAGAAATTGGTGACGTATCGTCTGATTTGGTATCATTGTTAATTTCGATAACGCCAATACGACTGGCCAATTCATCAAATTTTTCAGTCAGTGCTTTTACCTGATCGTCATTTTTAGTGTCACAATCATTGATTTGTTTTTGGATTTTACGGATGATTTTGTTCAATTTCTTAACGTCTGCTTTAATGGCATCGGGATCCTGTATTAATTCCAATTGTTCAAGTCTGCTGGTCACTGTCTGAAAGTCTACTGTGTGTGTGTCTGTTTTTGTTTTAAGATCAGAGATTTCATCATGCAATTCGGTGTTCAACTGTTTGATAGTATTGATTTCGTCTGATACTGCAGCAATGTTGTTGTCTACGTATGTTTTTGCTTTCGTAAACAATTTACGCTTATCTTCCTGTCTCTGTGCAATAATTGTTTCCATCACTTGTTTCTTTACTTTGTTCTGTTCCTGTATAAATTTACGGTAACGCGTTTCACTGTTTTGTAGATGGTGATTAAAACGTTCGTCAGTTTGGCTGTTTTGTTGTTCAAATTTCGTATCTACTTTCGCATCCAGTGTGCGTGAAAGTTCTGATGACATTAATTTAAACTCGTCTCGTAACTGTGTTGCGTTTTCAGAACATTGTTTAGTGACTGCAGTAATTTCATCTCTAAGTAATTTCGTTGTCGCTGCATGTGTATTACTTAATTCTTGTGCAACAGATCTAATTTCTTCACTACTGTTCCTAGCATAAGCCTTAATTTCCTCACGTAATTGTTCTTTAGTATCGTGACATTGCACGGCAACGGCTGTAATCTGTTCACTAAGTTGTTTGTTCTGTTCATTAAGGTTGTCGTGTTTTTCATTCAACTGTTTAAGGTTTTTATTAAGTTGTTTGAAGTTGTTGTCTTGTTTTTCATTAATTTGTTTGTTCTGGTTGTCGTATTTTTCATTGAGTTGTAGTAATAACGCCATAACTTGATCCAACCCAAAGTTAGCGACTCTATTTTCTGTGCTGTTTGATGGTGTGTCTGCATGTGTCACGTTACGTGTAACCATTTGGTCATTGTCTGATTCATGGAAAGGTTTGCTAATCGGATGTGCCCTGTTGGTCACTACATCGGAATCAAATAAATCTGACTTGTTTTTACATTGTTCACCTTCGTTAGAAACAATTATCTGTTCGCTGCGTAAATTTTGCAAATCAGGTGTGTCAAACTGGGCAGCGTTCATTGTAACGGAACGTGCCGCGTCGTCAATTGTCGTTAAATTTAGTGTGAACAAAATTGAATTAGTTGGTCCATCATTAGGATTACAATCATTACTAGTGGTCGGTACGCACTGATTATCTGTAATTAGAGCATTATCACCATTACACTGAGTGTCTCAAGCATTAACGGTCAAATTATTCGAGTAGGCTTTTTCACTCATTGCACATCGCGATGTAATGTTAACAGTTTTTCGCGGCATTTTCACAAATAAAAATTAAGCACAAAATCAAACAAAGTCAAAGCAAAAATGGAACAAATACAATTACAACAAAAAGCAATAAATTGCCGATGATCTGTGAAAGAAAGAGTGACAAGTTAGTAAATGCGTTGCGCCAGATGCAAACTACATTTAAAATTAAGTAATTAAGAGCAGATATATAACTGACTACTTCTCAGAAATTCACAAAAATACGATCCTGCCCAGTTGTCGACAAGTGTAACCTCCCCACAGTAAAATAATATGAATAATATTCACATTAAGTGTAACCTACCCATAAAAATTCTGTAACCTCCCAACAGTAAAATACACTCCTGGAAATTGAAATAAGAACACCGTGAATTCATTGTCCCAGGAAGGGGAAACTTTATTGACACATTCCTGGGGTCAGATACATCACATGATCACACTGACAGAACCACAGGCACATAGACACAGGCAACAGAGCCTGCACAATGTCGGCACTAGTACAGTGTATATCCACCTTTCGCAGCAATGCAGGCTGCTATTCTCCCATGGAGACGATCGTAGAGATGCTGGATGTAGTCCTGTGGAACGGCTTGCCATGCCATTTCCACCTGGCGCCTCAGCTGGACCAGCGTTCGTGCTGGACGTGCAGACCGCGTGAGACGACGCTTCATCCAGTCCCAAACATGCTCAATGGGGGACAGATCCGTAGATCTTGCTGGCCAGGGTAGTTGACTTACACCTTCTAGAGCACGTTGGGTGGCACGGGATACATGCGGACGTGCATTGTCCTGTTGGAACAGCAAGTTCCCTTGCCGGTCTAGGAATGGTAGAGCGATGGGTTCGATGACGGTTTGGATGTACCGTGCACTATTCGGTGTCCCCTCGACGATCACCAGTGGTGTACGGCCAGTGTAGGAGATCGCTCCCCACACCATGATGCCGGGTGTTGGCCCTGTGTGCCTCGGTTGTATGCAGCCCTGATTGTGGCGCTCACCTGCACGGCGCCAAACACGCATACGACCATCATTGGCACCAAGGCAGAAGCGACTCTCATCGCTGAAGACGACACGTCTCCATTCGTCCCTCCATTCACGCCTGTCGCGACACCACTGGAGGCGGGCTGCACGATGTTGGGGCGTGAGCGGAAGACGGCCTAACGGTGTGCGGGACCGTAGCCCAGCTTCATGGAGACGGTTGCGAATGGTCCTCGCCGATACCCCAGGAGCAACAGTGTCCCTAATTTGCTGGGAAGTGGCGCTGCGGTCCCCTACGGCACTGCGTAGGATCCTACGGTCTTGGCGTGCATCCGTGCGTCGCTGCGGTCCGGTCCCAGGTCGACGGGCACGTGCACCTTCCGCCGACCACTGGCGACAACATCGATGTACTGTGGAGACCTCACGCCCCACGTGTTGAGCAATTCGGCGGTACGTCCACCCGGCCTCCCGCATGCCCACTATACGCCCTCGCTCAAAGTCCGTCAACTGCACATACGGTTCACGTCCACGCTGTCGCGGCATGCTACCAGTGTTAAAGACTGCGATGGAGCTCCGTATGCCACGGCAAACTGGCTGACACTGACGGCGGCGGTGCACAAATGCTGCGCAGCTAGCGCCATTCGACGGCCAACACCGCGGTTCCTGGTGTGTCCGCTGTGCCGTGCGTGTGATCATTGCTTGTACAGCCCTCTCGCAGTGTCCGGAGCAAGTATGGTGGTTCTGACACACCGGTGTCAATGTGTTCTTTTTTCCATTTCCATGAGTGTATATATAATTATTTATTTCATTCACATTCAGCGTAACCTTCCAACAGTTTATTATTTCGTAACCTAGGAATAATACAATGTGACTAATCTCTCAATAGAATTGTCGCTCACTTATAACCTTTCAATAATGACTGTGAATTTAAACTGGTGAATTTGGACGTCAGCAGCGCTGCGTCATGGCCCTGAAAGATCATTCTGAATAAATTGAAAATTCTTACCTCAATAAAGTCGCCGGATAACGCGTATATATCTGCTCCTATAAGAATTTTTTCTGGCACAGCCCTGTGCAATGCTGACCGATAGATGTCTCATGTATAAAATGAAACAAATGATTTTTCTTTACAATAACCGGGATGACCATTGATTGGAGAAATTAGTAAGTTCTTTAAATTTAGATGATTATCAAAAGTTAATTTTTTATAAGAAATATTATTATTATGAGATTTTTTAAAAATATTTACATGGGGCTTGACATAACAATAGTACATATGCGCGAGGCTGCTTTTACCTTACATAATATCGCTCAGGCTCTGCCATCGCTCCCCAGGACCGGCACAGCCAACTCGATACACACGACTGCTCGCTACTGCTACACAGTTCTTACTGCTGACAACACTGCTCTCTGGTCTGAGATTCTCTTATAGCTTACATATCGCAGGTAGCGCGTGAGCAATCCGTCGAAATTACATCTGCTCGAGAGCGCTAGCAACAAATTCCTTAATCATGGAGCTCTTACAACATAGATGTGTTGGACAGGGTCTCTAGTATGCCCATCGATCGTGTCACGTCGCTCTTTCAGTTCTGAGCGCACAGTCAGCACCTAAAGATGCCTATAAAATAGTTTGTCGTGCCAATTATGGGTGCCTGCCAAGAGATTTGGCTGATTTCACGCAGCCCACACTTAGCAACTGCCACGCATGTCCTTCTTCATGACAGTTCTCGGCCACACACTGCAGGGGCAATGAAGACGTTCCTGCAACGTTTTAGATGGCAAGTATTTTGATCACACGCCATACAGCCAAGACTTGGCTCCCTCTGATTTTCATCTCTGATCACATCAACCGCTGGCTATGGAGACAACAATTTGCCACAGACAACAAGCTGCAGATCAGTGTAGAGAATTAGCATATAGCACAGGCGGCTGCGTTCTATGGCAAATTATTGGAAAGTTGGTACAATGCTACGACAAATGTCTCAGTCTGAGCGGCGACTATATAGAAAAGTAGCTGGGATGTGTAGCTAAGGATTGCAGATAAAACATTTTTGGTTTTCATTGTGGTATTCATGTCACGACCGATCCGACCTTACTTTCTAAAAAGCCGTTCTGTTAATGAAGGTGCTCATCTCACTACAAAAGTATTAGCAACCACTATAACAATTTGGTTTATTACCATAAAACATGAAACAAAATAATTAATCACAGACCTGATCCTGATAGCAAGTAGTGAATGGACAAAAGATTGTAATTAGCAAATACAGCCTTGGGTCAGATGGGTGGACACGTGAAAGCATAATGTGAAACCACGCGGAAAAGCAATTAAGAACACCAATAGAATCGCTTAAGGGCATGATGAAAGCAACTACCTTGCTGCGAACTTTAAAACTATGTAGGTTAATCCTTGATGTAAGTTAACTAGCGCCACGTCCCTTCAGTTCAGTGATAGCACCGCCGGCTCGTCCTTACGACTCATATATGGTGTCAGTGTGGAAGACAGCAACAGTAACCGCTAGAAATTCTGAGTCCAGTTCGACTTCTGTACCTTGCCCTAAGATAGAGACATCCCTAGTAGCAAGTGTCTTCTTTTCCGTGTCCATGCAGTAAGTGTACACTCTTAGGAGTCTATGCGGTAGAAGTCTTCTGACTTAAGTCTCCGAAACTTGCCTCGTTCTCAGTAGGAATCTCATCAGCCTATTTAGCAGACGTTGCGAGTTCTGAATCTGTGCAGACTGTGGGTCAGTATATCTTTTCCTTCGAGGTAGGTCAGATGGTTCAAATGGTTCTGAGCACTATGGGACTTAACTTCTGAGGTCATCAGTCCCCTAGAACTTAGAACTACTGAAACCTAACTAACCTGAGGATATCTCACACATCCACGCCCGAGGCAGGATTCGAACCTGCGACCGTAGCGGTCGCGCTGTTCCAGACTGTAGCACCTAGAACCGCTCGGCCACTCCGGCCGGCGCGAGTTCTGACCAATAATAAATTTATAAATAAGGTTTACAAACTCGTACCCTTGTGCATATTATCATTGTTAACCACCGATGCTGTAGCACAAGGAGGAAAGGAGAAAAATCTCTCCCACTCCACGACAGGTTTTTAGCTCTGGCCAATCAAAAGGCTTACATATGTGCATGTGAGGTAAAGCACACCTTATGCAGGAACGATTACGGTGAGGTACTCAGAGTATATATTACAAGAATACTGACAGACCAATCTTTTGTGTTGTGGCTATAAAAAAATGGCCGATTCCTCACTCTCCCATTCTGAGGTCTACACCTGGCTGTAGATGTTATCTTTCAGAAAATAAATTCTCGAAGTGTGTCGGAAAAGCAGTTTTTCAGCGCACAGACCTCCCCTGAGGCACCCGCTGTGCTGAGCTGGGACTCAGTACATTCTATGTCCCCTATCTACCCAGGAGGGCAGCTTTCGGTGCCTTCAAAGTTAAATTTTTAAAGAACATCATATCTACCGTTGACTGTAGATGTTATTTACTTCACAATTGCAGTTTCTGCCTTTGCACCATTTTCAGGTGGTACTGCAAAAACTAATAAACGTTTGTGCAGTTTCGCATATACACTCTGTGCTTCATTTTTGAATTTTTTTTTTTTTTTTTTTTTTTTTGGTTTTTGCAGTACTACTTGAAAACGGCCCAAAGGTCGAAATTGCTCCCAAGGCTGCAGAAAATACTGTAGTTCCCTCTCACTATAATTTAAAAAAGGGACAAAAAGAAGTAATTTGCTGTGCAACAATTGGCAGAGGTGAATATTGTCTGCACTTAACATGTACCGTTTATCGAGCGAAATGGCACAGTGTTTATCACACTGGACTCGCATTCGGGGGGACGACAGTTAAAACCCGCATCCAGCCATCCAAATTTAGGTTATCTGTGATTTCCGTAAATCGCTCCAGGAAACTGACGGGATGGTGCCTTTGAAAGGGCTCAGGCGATTTCCTTCCCCACACTTGACACAATCCGAGCTTGCGCTCTGTCACTAATGCCCTCCATGTCGATGGGACTTTAAACCCAACCTTCCTTCCTTCTTGCAGCGTAAAAAGGATCGACTATAATTATCAAATAGCATGCATGACATTTTGGGGATTCACTACCACATGACGTTATCTACTCATCATCTTCCAAATGGAGGCCAATGAAATTCAAACTCTTAAACATGGCTGCGAAACAGCAACTGTGTAAATCTGAAGAGGTTGAAAAATCTGCCAACCAGTTGTGAAACAAAGGGTTATCATCCCTTGACATAGGTTTCGATGTTTCCAAAAATGTCTTCTTTAGGAGTGGGACTTGTTACATCACTTGATGGCACATTAGATTAGATGGAGCGGAGCGGCTCTTGTCAATTTTTTATATATGACAATAGCCGCTCGGCTTTATCTAATCTAATGTACCATCATGTGATGTAATAAGGACCACTCCTTCTGAAAAAGATATTTTTAGAAATATCGAAACTTAGGTCAAGAGCTAAAAAACCTTTATATTGCAACTGTTCGCTGATTTTTCAACCTCACCAATGAAATTGTACTGAGAGTAATCTTTAGCTCAAGATCAACAACAAAATTTTTGCCACACTGTGTGTACTATTTTTATTCCTTGTTCTGAATTATCCTCAACTGATGGGTTTTATGCCATGGGTGGAAAAGGTGAAACTGATGTCGTGGTGACAAGATGAAAATACACAAGCACACTAAAATTCACTAGACTCCTCACACTTACTCATATATAACAGTGCAAAGAGTATATTTCGTTTAGAAAATATAAAATAAAAAGGAGAAACACAAGTTAGTCCAATACTACACAGACACACTGATGAGTTTCACTATGTTCAAGAATGAGGGAAATGCACTGATAATCTCACATTCACATAGATGGCTTGTGTTCAAAATTTGCACAAACCTAAGTCAATTTACAGTTAATTACTGCAAACACACTTACTAGATTATGATACAAAATCATTCAGTCCATTATAAACGTATCCTGCTGCACAGTTTATCACACTGAACAACATGAATCACAAAAATATTGACACTTAGACAAACATAATTACAAGACAACCAAAACATAATAAAAGTTGTACCACATACACTCCTGGAAATGGAAAAAAGAACACATTGACACCGGTGTGTCAGACCCACCATACTTGCTCCGGACACTGCGAGAGGGCTGTACAAGCAATGATCACACGCACGGCACAGCGGACACATCAGGAACCGCGGTGTTGGCCGTCGAATGGCGCTATCTCCGCAGCATTTGTGCACCGCCGCCGTCAGTGTCAGCCAGTTTGCCGTGACATACGGAGCTCCATCGCAGTCTTTAACACTAATAGCATGCCGCGACGGCGTGGACGTGAACCGTATGTGCAGTTGACGGACTTTGAGCGAGGGCGTATAGTGGGCATGCAGGAGGCCGGGTGGACGTACCGCCGAATTGCTCAACACGTGGGGCGTGAGGTCTCCACAGTACATCGATGTTGTCGCCAGTGGTCGGCGGAAGGTGCACGTGCCCGTCGACCTGGGACCGGACCGCAGCGACGCACGGATGCACGCCAAGACCGTAGGATCCTACGCAGTGCCGTAGGGGACCGCACCGCCACTTCCCAGCAAATTAGGGACACTGTTGCTCCTGGGGTATCGGCGAGGACCATTCGCAACCGTCTCCATGAAGCTGGGCTACGGTCCCGCACACCGTTAGGCCGTCTTCCGCTCACGCCCCAACATCGTGCAGCCCGCCTCCAGTGGTGTCGCGACAGGCGTGAATGGAGGGACGAATGGAGACGTGTCGTCTTCAGCGATGAGAGTCGCTTCTGCCTTGGTGCCAATGATGGTCGTATGCGTGTTTGGCGCCGTGCAGGTGAGCGCCACAATCAGGACTGCATACGACCGAGGCACACAGGGCAACACCCGGCATCATGGTGTGGGGAGCGATCTCCTACACTGGCCGTACACCACTGGTGATCGTCGAGGGGACACTGAATAGTGCACGGTACATCCAAACCGTCATCGAACCCATCGTTCTACCATTCCTAGACCGGCAAGGGACCTTGCTGTTCCAACAGGACAATGCACGTCCGCATGTATCCCATGCCACCCAACGTGCTCTAGAAGGTGTAAATCAACTACCCTGGCCAGCAAGATCTCCGGATCTGTCCCCCATTGAGCATGTTTGGGACTGGATGAAGCGTCGTCTCACGCGGTCTGCACGTCCAGCACGAACGCTGGTCCAACTGAGGCGCCAGGTGGAAATGGCATGGCAAGCCGTTCCACAGGACTACATCCAGCATCTCTACGATCGTCTCCATGGGAGAATAGCAGCCTGCATTGCTGCGAAAGGTGGATATACACTGTACTAGTGGCGACATTGTGCATGCTCTGTTGCCTGTGTCTATGTGCCTGTGGTTCTGTCAGTGTGATCATGTGATGTATCTGACCCCAGGAATGTGTCAATAAAGTTTCCCCTTCCTGGGACAATGAATTCACGGTGTTCTTATTTCAATTTCCAGGAGTGTATGTGTTGTATGATCCCATGGAAGTACAAATTTGTAAATTCTCAACACACATAATTGTGTCTGTGTACAAAATACGTGAATGCAAATAAAATATCAGGGATACTAAAACAAACGTATAACTTCCTATATACAAACACTTGTGTTACTGTGTAAGAGAACTGAGGCACATATTGGTAACTAAGAATCATAATTGTGACATCAAGTATATGGCAGAAACAAGCTAGTAGTGCAAATTCAGAATGTCTTCATATTAAAAACCATAAAATTAGAAATTCGTACAAACTGCAACACTACTGATGATGTGCTTCAGAATTACTGCATAATTATCGTCTTTGATCAGTAACAGCACAACATGTTGCAAATGCAAACACGCTGCAGCACCACTGATGGCGCGCATCAAAATAATTGAGTTAATTGTTGCTTAGGCCTAGAGGGCTGTCTGCCCCTTAAATATTAAAAATGAAAGCAGAAACTTAACATTCACCTCACTCTCTTAGGCAAACGCACTGTTTATCACACAAATTCTTCCGAAATTGCGACACATAACGTAACATGGAAATGAAACAGTTAATGTTCACAGATTTTGCAGTTTTTCTAGCAGAAGTGTAGCATGACAAAAAAATCTAATGTGTATGAAATCTTATGGGACTTAACTGCTAAGGTCATCAGTCCCTTAGCTTACACACTACTTAACCTACATTATCCTAAGGACAAACACACACACCCATGCCTGATGGAGGACTCGAACCTCCGCGGGAATCAGCCACGCAGTCCATGACTGCACCGCCATAGACCGCTCGGCTAACACTAGGACCGCCGAGTGGTCAATTTGACCATTTTTTGTATTTTAACATGTTATTATTCGGTCAATTTCTAATCTATGCTGTTGTGAGGTAATGACTTTTCCTAAATGTTTATGTAGATCATATGAATAGTTCAATGGTTATTTTATCTTCATTAGTTTTCTTTGAATGACCACTGATACTTAAAACCGCCGAATGGTCACTTTGACCACATTACATGTATATTTGAAAACAGATTATTTAAAGATTGTTGTGCGTCACTCCCCAGATTTATTCTTAGCATTCATCAACAATGTACTAAGTATGTTGGTTACTGAAGTTTATTCACATTGTTTGAATTTAAAAGCTCAACAATGCAATATGTCATTTATTGTTTGCTATTGGGTTTCGCATAAACAAGACTGATTATTTGAGTAGTCTCAGAGCAGTAGACAAAGCTCAGATGTCACAGCGATACAAACAACGTCCACGGGCACTTTCAGATGAAGAAATTGTCACACTTTTGTATGAATCGGATGCTGAAAATGATCCTGAAGTTGAGGACCTTGTGGAAGATTCTACAGATGAAGATTACCAACCTGTCGCTAATGTGGAGAATGACAGCTCCGAGACTGAAGATGAAGGTAATTTACATTCACTTATATTATTATTATTATTATTGTTATTATTATTATTATTATTATTATGGTTACTATATGAATAATGATCACTATTATAATAGAGCTGACACTTCTACTGCTACTTCTGTTACTGCTATTTTATTGTGTGGTATGTTATCTTTATAATAAGTTGTAGGTTTCTAATTGTCTATTTCCTCATGCAGTTGCTGAACCAGGACCAAGCAGTAATATAAACAATCCTAGAGAAGGACCTACCCTGAGTAAAAAAAGAACTGCACCTCCTGTAAGTGGACCAATAGAGAATCGACATAGAAGAGAAGAACGAAGTGAGGTTCATTTCCAGACCCTGGCTCAAAACTCCTGGGGAAGAACAGGATCACGGAGTGGACTGTAGCAGACTTCGGTGTTACTACTCCAGGTACGATAGATCAACAGAATATATTGAAAGAAACACGGGGACCTACTCCAAACGCAAAGCGGTACGTCTCAAATGATAATGTTTTGAGTGCCTGGCGCCTTTTAGTTGATCAACCAATGTTGAAACAGATAAAGAAATGCACGGAAACAGAGGCACAACTACTTCTTGGAAATGATTCCTGGAGTTTGCATTTAGAAGAATTAGATGCACTTGTTGCTTTATTATACGTTCATGGTGCACTAGGTGCCAGATGTATTGAAGTAGATGAGTTGTGGTAGAAAATGTGGGGAGCCCCATTTTTCACTGACACAATGAGCAGAAACAGGTTTCGAGAAATTTTGAAATATCTGCGTTTTGATGAAAAAAATACACGATCGGAACGTTTGAAAAGTGACAAATTTGCACTTATATCAACTACTTGGAACCATTTTATAGAAAACTGTCAGTTCAATTACATACCTGGATCAAATGTCACTGTGGACGAACAACTTTTCCCCAGCAGAACCAGGTGTCCGTATTTGTAATATATGCCAAGTAAGCCTGATAAATTCGGAATCAAATTCTGGCTTCTAGAGGATGCAGAAACAAAATATCTTTGTAATTGGTTCCATTATGTAGGAAAGAACGGACAGAAGGCACCTAATGGGAAACTTCCAGAACAAGCAGCAATGAAGTTGGTAGCTCCATATCACAATAAGGGGCGAAATGTGACTTCTGATAATTTTTTCACTACGGTCACACTTGGGGAGAGAATGGAAAAAGAGGAAACTAGTCTTGTCGGCACTATCAACAGTGCAAGAAAAGAAATTCCGAACACTATAAAAAAAATGAAAACTCCTCTTTATACGTCTGTTCTCTTGAAAAGGGAAGGTGGTACTCTGACTGTTTACCAAGTGAAAAAGACCAAAAATGTTCTTCTGTATAGCACCATGCACAGAGATGTTGAAATACAAAATAGTTCGAAACACCTTCCCGAAACAGTGAGCTCCTACAACAGCACAAAATTTGCTGTAGATGTCTTGGACCAGATGATGAGGAAATATTCTGTCCGCTCTGGTACTCGTCGATGGCCTGTACACGTATTTCACAATATCCTTGATTTAGCAGCCATCAACCCATGGATCATTTTCAAGCTAGTGACAGGGATCAAAATAAGTAGGAGGAATTTCATTCTAAATCTAGCAGAAGAATTATGTAGAGCCTATATGGAAACCAGAAATCAGGAAAGGATGCCGAGGGACGGAATAGAAAGGGAAGAAAAGGACGATGGTGATGAAGAAAGAGAAGAAACGGAAATGTCTGCGAAAGTAAGAAAACTATGCCAAACGAGGAAATGCAGAAACAAGACAAATGAAGTGTGCAGTAAATGCAAGAGATTTAATTTTAAAACTACTGCAATACAATTAGTATGGTTGCAGATAAATATTTTGAACTATGTTCTTTAATACTAGTAACGATATGTTCCCATTGTTACTGTTATTAAACGTAATTAAAGTGATACATTGTTATCAACGTCATTAATATTTACATTAAACAGCACAGCATGTACTTACAAAGAAGGTGGTCACTTTGACCACATCGGCGGTTGTTAGTACTAGTTCCGTCGATTCTAGTGTTTATGTGGCATGACATCTCGACTGTAATCAACGAGATGGGTACTACACAAGTTCTCTTTCTTAGCCTGCGCGTGACAACAAGTGATTCTTTCTAACATGATAGACATTTTTTATCGTAATGAAGTTTGGTAGTTTCTGGGTCTAATGTCTGACCATTAGTTTAGTTAGTGAGCAACAGCAAAAGATTATGTCCTTGACGTAGAACTATCAGACGTTGTGGAGAGTGTGATACTAATGTTCATTCCATACCCAAACATCATAAAATATGAAGTTGTCTGTAACTTCAACATGAATATGTCAGTCACGTGACTCAAGGATTAAGGGGATACACAAGCAAGAGTTCATAGCAGGTGACAGATGAGTATTGTTTATATGTTCAGCATGACGTAGTCTGTGTGACAATAATGAGTTCATAGACGTTTCACTTTGTCGTCCTCCCACACGGGTTTGTTAGTGACTCATGTTGACTTAACAGTCTCTCTGATAATTAATGCTGAAGACATGGATTAAATGTCCTCTGCATCTTTGCTTCGTGATCAGACTGCCAGCAAGCCTCACACTGAAGTCGGACAGCATGCCGTAATCACATAAGGCGGCATCCCACAGTGAGTGCTGAAGGGTCGCCACCCAACTGCGGTGGAGAAGGTGGTGCTTCCTCGCCAGACGTCGCTCAGAGGGGAAATCCTCCCACCTCGGGAGAGACCCAAGGATACATCACTTTCGTTAGATAGCAGCCTATGTTTTCACATGCCCGAAGCACCATATCAAGCGAGTCCTATAGCTCATATCGCCTGTGTTGCCCTCAAAGTGTATTACATGGGAGTATTTGACGTACAGAAATGAAATATGCATAATAATCATTATATTCATTATACTTGTTTAAAACAATTGCTATTATTACATGTAACATAAATAATTATTTCTGTCTGGCCTCAAATGACGAACAAGTAATAGTGTACTGTGGCTCTTTATCCTTCAATAAGACAAAAAATAAACTCATGAGATTACCTCATTAAGCTACAAATGTGGCTGGGTTCCATGGCCTCTAGAAAATGAACACACTAACCTCAGACTCTTGGGTCCTCTTAGAAACGAACGACAAATTTGAGGATTGAAGTGCAAACATGACTTTTTAGATGATAAAGGGTCTGTCAACTAAATTTTCACAGTTATTTCCTTCTAATGTTCTCTGGAAGATTACATTACATTACATTACTTGTTACATAGATCATTAATACAACATTTTGCAATGATGTGGAGCATGTCAGTTAAACATTAAGTTTCTTTACATGATATAACTCAATTCTTCTTTTTTGTACAGTTACTACTTCATATCTAAAAATTCAACTATTGAACAGAAGTAGTTGTCATTCAGAAATTCTTTTAGTTTATTTTTAAATGCTGGTTGGCTCTCTGTCAGACTTTTGATGCTATTCGATAAATGACCAAAGACTTTTGTGACAGCATTATTCACCTCTTTCTGTGCAAAAGTCAGATTTAATCCAGAATAGAGAAGATCATTCTTTCTTCTAGTATTCTCGCTACACATTTCGCTATAATTTTTGAGATAGGATGGGTTATTAATGACAAATTTCGTAATTGCGTATGTATATTGTGAAGGTACTGTGACTAACGCTAGTTCCTTAAAGAAAAGTCTGCAAGATGATCATGGGCGGGCTACAGCTATTGTTCTGGTCGCACGTTTTTGTGTAATGACTACTTTTTCTCTTAATGATGAATTACCCCAAAATATGATGTAAACAGGCGTAGTAGGCTAATTTATGGATGTGATTAGCACCAAAATTTTCAATAACCCTAAAAACTTAAATAGTTGAACTTAAACGTTTCGCCAGATCATCAGTGTGTTTCTTCCAATTCAATTTCTCATCAATGTATGCGTTCAGAAATTTTGAATAGTCTGCCTTAGAAACAGGTTTCTATTCAGAGTCTATATTTACCATTGGTATTATGCCTTTTACTGTACAGAACTGTATATATTGTGTTTTCACAAAATTCAGTGAGAGTCCATTCACAGAGAACCGCATAGTAATTTTCAGAAACACATCATCTACAATTTCCTCAGGTAATTCTCGTTTGTTGGGTCTGATTACTGTACTTGTATCATCAGCAAAACGAAGTAGCCTTGCACCTTCATGAATAGAGAGTGGCAAGTAATTAAAATGTATTAAGGATAAGAAGCGCCCAAAGACTGAACCCTGTGGGACACTGTTCTTGATACTTCCCCAGTTAGAGGACACTGCTAATTTTTGCTGTCTATCTGAACTGTTAATTTCAATCTTCTACATTCCTCTAGTTAAATATAAATTACATTATTTGTGCACTGTCGCACTCGTACCAAAATACTTAAGCTTATCAGAAGAATTTCACAATTCACACAGTCAAATGCCATTGAGAAATCACAAAAATTCCCAATGGTTAATGGTTAGATATTCAGAGCATTTAATATTTGATCAGTGAAAGCATATATAGCATTTTCTGTTGAAAAGTGTTTTTGGAAACCAAATTGACATTTTGCTAGTACTTCATTTTTAGAAATAAGTGATAAATTACTTTTTCAAGCATTTTCGATAAAGCTGTCAGATGTGAGATTAGGTGGTAGTTGTTACCATCAGACCTATCCCTCTTTCTATGCAATGGCTTATCAATAGTGTATTTCAGTCTATCTGGAAAAAGGCCCTGTCCCAGTGAGTTACTGCATATGTGGCTAACAATCCTACTTTTGCTGGGAACAAGCTTTTAAGACTCCATTGCAGATACCATCTATTCCATGTGAGCTTTTAGATTTGAGGGACTTTATTATTTTCCTAATTTCAGTAGGAAAGGTGGGTTGAATTTCAGTCTAATCAAGTTGCATAGGTATTGCCTTTTCCACATATAGCCTTGCGTTTCCTAATGAACACCTTGATCCTATTTTCCCTAGAAGACTTAAAAAAGATGATTAAAAATATTTTATACTTCTGACTTTTTGTTGACAAACTTGTCATAGTGTTTGATAGAAAGACGGTCTTCTTGTGCTCACAGTTGCCCTGTTTCCCTTTTCACATTACTCCACATTGTTTCAATTTCATTATCAGAGGTGCTAATCTCTCAAATGACACATCAGCAGATGTCACCTGGTTCGAAGAGAATGGTCATGTGGTTAACATAGATTGCATGTGTCTACTGTTAGGACTGCCTGCAATTACTGCAGATACGGAATAGGATCCTTCATGGAGCATGCATCTTGCTTTAATTAACGGCACAGTCTACAGCTATGTGCTAGCTGCGTGCACTGATATACTCCCTTATTTTCTTGACAGGTTTTTCTCGCTCTCACGGATATTTCTTCCTCTTTGCTGTCCTCAAATACTGAAAACAACTGCTCATTCTACATCCCAGATGACTCTTCCGAAACACATGTAAGATACGCAAGCATCACATCTGGTCGACAACATAAGAAAATACAGAACACTCTGTCAAGGTATTCATGACAGCTGTAAAATAATTACTTAACCTAGGAATTTTTTATGGATTCATAATCTCATATTACCTCTATTTTAAGATTAAAAGTCTCTTATCCAAACATTACATCCATGGTCAGTATTTGTCTTGCTCTGAAATATTACTAACATCGTAGTAATGACTTTTTCTGGATGACAGTCGCATCCCCTGAGACCAGAATACACAAACTAAATAAACAAATTCGCGTCTTCAGTTGTCTGGACTCACGTACCTGTACGTGACGTGGTGTGCTAGTAATCTATCCTTCCTTACACAAGTAGTGAGGGTCTCATGCTACAGGTATACTTAAACACAACAAAAAGCTCAGCACTCCATTACATCAAGCAAAATATGATAGGCTTGGTGTTACATCACTCCCGGAAATTACTGCTCATTGCTTGTCGTTATCAAAACCATAACACGCAAATCATCCTTACAGGGTAAATTGTCGAACGTCTCATCCGATGTTTACATCACTGTAATCTTCCACTACTGTCTCAAGGGTTTAATCCTTACTCGGGAATCACCCACAGACGATTCATAACGAACTCATCCATATTCTGATGATACTATATCATTATATGTCGAGTTGTATGCTATCCTTTGTGAGAGTTGAAACTGAATTTATGGAACTGTTTAATCACAGGCATACTACAGCTACATCTGGTTTCGACCAGGTAGGACTTTAAAGTTATCACTGCCCACTGACAATGTTTTGAATAAAATTCGATTGCTGCGGCTGAGCGCCAGTGCTGCGCGGCAACCAACCAATGCTGTCAGATCAACTTTCTTAGAGCTAACTCCGTCTTCTTTCCAATACTAATTAGCTACCAAATGAGAGATCAGGAGTACAGCTTTTTTCACAGTCCATTGCCTTCTTTCCTTCTTGACAGTAGGAAAGGTGTAAAATACATGTTGGTGGAAGGAAAATTGTTTGCACTAAACTAAGATTTCTAAATTCGGTTCGATACTCCATGTAAATGTATTATAACATCGAATCAAAAAGCATAACAAGGCAAACTAAGCTGTGCTGGTGTGTGTTCTGGGCTTGTCAGCATTCATATACACATGAACAAAAACGTAACTAAGAAAAATAATCAGTTGAGAGCTTTACTGGAAAAGCTGTTGCAGCATAGCCGACATTATGAAAGTATGGCAATTTAACAAGAATGGAGGAAGTTCTTCTAAGCAAAGCGGACATTTATTTATGCAGGACAAATCAGAAGCTACACTCTTCACTGTCGTAATAAACAATGCGCAAGCGACTGAGTTGAGGAGAGAAACAGCGAACTTGTATTGAATGTAGTAGTTTGCTAAGTGTAGGCCTGCGTAATAATGTAACATTACAGTGAAGATATTCTGAAATCTGTTTTGTAAGTAACTAGAAGAAACATAATTTATATTTTTATTGTGAGAAAAGGAACTTACGAGAAATAAACTGACATGAAGGTGTTTATTGAAATTCATTTTTGCGTCAAAACATCGAGGTTTTTAAAAATGGCTGATATTTTACATGCATAGCATAGAAATGAAATGTCAGATTTTTATATCTGCATGTGAAGTACTAATGCAACCAGAAATCGTTTCTCTAACGAGCTGCGTAAAGTAGGCCACCAAAATTTTATTTTTTGAGCTTTTCTCTCAGTCTATTGATGCCATTATAATGAAACGCCGTACATGAGTTTAAGATATGATGCATATCCTGTGGAACAGTTATTCCCGGAAGTAGTTTTAAACTGAATTAGATACAAGATATAAGTAAATTATATTTCAGTAACTCGAATAAAAGAGAGAGAGAGAGAAAGAGAGAGAGAGAGAGAGAGAGAGAGTGGAAGTAAATACACGAATATAATATCAACATTTATTACATTATGGCTTGCTTGTCTGTAAGATTTGATCAAACTGTGCTTTACACAGCTGGAATTATCTAGCAGTATCTACCTTACTGAATTTTCATATACGCCCCTGCTCAATTTAAATACCTTACACAGTACAATTATTGCTAAAGTAAAACTCCACAGTAATATATCTGGTTTTATTTCAGTTTTTCTGGCTTGTTTCCTGACAGATTTGGATTCTTTCATTTTGCAGAGTTGGCAACAATGCAGTTGGCAGTCTGCTGTCGACAGACAGCGTGGTGTTACGTGAAATGCACAGTGGAGTTGTGAATACGTGTGGGCCGTAACTATCCGGTTAAAGTTGCTGATCTGTTTTGGTCTATAGTTAATCGCGCCGCTTTATTTTGTTTGAGAGTTTCAGTGTGGACTGATAGAAATCATATAGTGGCATGCAGAATATTAATCAATGGTGAATGTTTCAAAGTATTTGCAGCGTCGTGTCTTCGGCAATAAATAGCGTCGTTCATGACCTTATAACAATAACTGTTTTCCTTGCTACCCGTCATTATCGCTTCCTTAAAGCATGAATCATTGCATTATACCAGTCTATTAATTAATGGAGTTGAGGGAGGCAGCTGTATCGTCGTAATTACAGCATACACGCAACGGTCTGGCTATAATATCATTCTTCTTTATTCCCTCCTTACACTCGCCATGGCTGTGAAACTCGTTGTTCGTTCTCTAACAAGATGTATTCAAAGAATCTCTTGAGGTGCGAGATATGTCGCCGACCTGTCCATTTGCTACTTTTGAGGGTCTCAGTCTCAACAACGCTACAATATACTATATTTCTCACTTTCAATGGTCCACAGGAGACGTAAAAGAATTTACAGCTTATAAACTCACTCTTGTGTGCTAGCTAATATAATGTCATTTTCTTCAGCAATTTCACTTCGTCTCGTTGCACTCTACAGCTTTCATAACACCTTATTATCAAATACAAGTGTTTTTTTCTTGTGCACATACGTATGTTCAAATTCACATTATTAACAAACTTCTAAACCATTCTATCGTACTTCCAGTAACGTCTATATTGGTCTTTCACGTTGAATAACGTGACCATAGTTTCGTGCCCTGACTCGTATTCCACCAGATGTCTCACCAGCACGAAAATACTAAAAAAACTACGACAGCTTTGGTAACAAAACAGCTTTGGCAACAAAACACAGTCGCGCTGCACGTGCATGACCTCGTGTTTCTGGCTGCCTGCATGAAAACTGCTGAACAAAACACTTGCTACGTGCGCTACTGCTATTGTTCCGCTGTAGTCTCTAGCAAAGTATACCGCCTGAAAAACGTTACAGTAACATTTGAATACACGTTAATCACCAGTTCCATGTAGCTAATGATCATAGTGATTCAAAACTCTCACGTCAGTTACCATTTACTGTCTGTTAATTAAAACTCACAGATATTCGAAACATCAGTTTTGTTTTCCGAAGGCTGCACCTTCGTTAATCTGCCTGGAGGTATCCATGGTCTTTCATTTGTTACGACCTGCGATACTTTTTCAGTGAAATTACACAGAGTTATAATTTCATGCTTTCCTGGACGTCTTTTCTCACATGTATTTTCAAAGAAAACCTGCCCAGCGTTTGCACAACGAGAAACTCTGCCCTTCAGTGACATTCTCTCATAATGAAATCGACAATTCATATCTTCGTAATTTCTAGTTACAGCTACACATTTCAGACAAGGAAATGTTATTTCCTACACGACAATCAACTTAATTATATTTGTTTTTAAGTTGCTCGCAAAATCCATCCAAGTACGACTTCCTCCAGTTCAGATGCATTTGCTGGCAAATTCTTAACAGTCTGTCCTACACGGTTGTTTCTTCACAATATTCAGACACCGATTGTCAAAGAAGCCTCCCACATCCAACCGATTTCGAGAAGTTTGTCTGCCTTTGGCGACTGGGGTACCACTTCAGCATCAGCCAATTCACGTATTACGTCCGTTTCTGTATGGTTCTGCAGGAAATTATGGTATTGTTCTCATCACGTTTCCTGTCTTAACATTCCTTATATTCGTCGCAGTACTTCTTTCATCATCAGCAGCATTTATCTGGATTTCAGCACAGTCCTCGCGTTGGATAAACGCAATGTCACTGATCACGTTTGCTGGCTCAACATTTGCTTCATTCGTCACAGTATTTTGTTCGTTTCGTTCGGAAATCAGTGCGTTCAAGTCTTGAATTTCAATTTAGAGTCCATCAAGGTTTTGACTAGATATCTCAGTCAACTCCTTTCGAATGTTATCAAGTTCATCATACAATTTCTTGCAACTGTCCTTCATTTCTTCAGTCATTTCATTGAACTCTCGACAATATTTGTAACTTTTTGTGTTCAGTTTATTGATTAAAGATTTTAATAATTTTTTGCAGACAATTTTTCCATCATTTGATTGAATTTTTGACTCGTTTCATCATCCAAATTTTCATGTTTTTGAAACATCTCCACCAGTATGTTGATGCTAAAAATACACATTTACGGTCGCGCAGGGTTAACCGAGCGGTCTTAGGTGCTGCAGTCTCGGATTGTGCGGCTGGTCCCGGCGGAGGTTCGAGTCCTCCCTCGGGCATGGGTGTGTGTGTTTGTCCTTAGGATAATTTAGGTTAAGTAGTGCGTAAGCTTAGGGACTGATGACCTTAGCAGTTAAGTCCTATAAGATTCCACACACATTTACACGTATACGTTTTCTGACTAGCTGCCAGTGTTTAACTATGCATTGTCGAATCTGCGTTACAAGTAACGTAATCTTCTGCTACACAGTTCCCGAAATTATCCAGTTCAAAATTCTTTTGTACACTGACTGACATATTGGACTGTCCATTTTGACTTATAATATCACTGCTATTTTGCCCCATATCAACCATGGCAACAACTTTACAATGGTCATTGTTCATTATAATTGGTGTCAGTGTGTAATTTAAATTTATTTCTTGAATAAACTATTATTAACACAATTCATAGTTATTTTCCTACTCACTTCTGAACAACGTTGAATTCAGTTCTACACGAAGCACTGATGTCGCATACACCTCATGTGTTCACAATGTTGGCAAGTGGTCTTCTTGAACATAGCTGAAGATGGCTTTAGTTTCGAAGACCTGTAATGGTCTGCACGTGTAACAAATATGACCATATGTACCAGAGGTGTACAAATTCCCATTGCAGCCTGCTTGCCCCTAGCTCCTCTGCAACCATTCATGCAGGTCAGCCTGCCGCGACGTAAACACAAGAGTACGCATGTACTGAGGCATAGTGGGTAATGCGACCGACTTGGGCTCCCGCAAGCCCGGGCTACCTGGGCTCCCGCAGGCCTGTCAAGCTTCACGGGACCCGCTCAGCTTGCTGCGCCTGACAACAGGTTGCGCTTCAAGCTACCGTGACTAGAGTAGCCAGGTAGTTAGCCGGCAGTACATTTATCGCAACGGTGGGGGCAGCACAATGAATAGGTCGGACTTTAGTGAGATTGAAAAAAAATTGAGAACTGGCGAATACATGCTGGTAACGAAACAGAGAACAAGTGCCCCATAGGAAACGTTTTCGTGTGTTTATGAGGCCGCTTCAAATAAATCGGTAGGTGTGTCTCAATGCAAACTATGTAAAAAGCTCTTAAGTACTTATTTAGAAACCTCGAGTATGTTACGACATGTGTGCAAATTTGACAAGCAGTTCCCCCACTCCGTAAATATCTTGAAAGAGGGCAAAGATTTAGTGGCCGAAAAGGGCGTCGAAATGTGTGCTAAGGACCTGAGACCATTTAGCAGTATAGAGGGAGAAGGATTTCATGGTAACCCACAAACGATGTCAAAATCTTTTGTAAGGTACTCTATTACATGCACTGTCCGAAATATTATGTAGACAGTAATGTTCCTCTTGATGGTCAAGTGTGCAAAATTTCTTCAAGATCGGAATAAAACTGTAGGTTGGTGTAGAAGTGTGTAAGTAAAGTACCCTCCGCCATGTACCATTCAGAATTTTAAGCAGACAGCGCCCTTCATCCTGCTTTGAATATCAAGTATGCCAAATTTCATGAAGATCGGGATAAAAACGTACAATTTGTCGAATTCCGTTAGGTAAAGTAACCTCTGCCATGCACCCTACGAAATTTTAAGTAGACTGTGACCTTCCTCTTAGTTTCAAGGTACAGTGTGCAAAATTTCATCAAGATTGTATACAATACAAACACACGGACACAATGAAAACACACTTTCAGTTTTTCTCAAATTTTCCAATTTTTCGGTCGATTTTCTAAAAATTTTATTTCATAAAAACCTTGTCCTGAGAATTACGAACACAGCAAAAAAATTGCCGAATTGGTCGAACCGTTCTCGAGTTTTACGCTTATTAACGCATTTGGCAATTCATTTTTATTTATATAGATAATAAGCCCGAAATATACGCGTAAAGGAAGAATGTACAAATAAAACCCAATATTTTTTGACCTGAAATTAATATACATATATAATGTTAGGGTTTGTCTTTTGGTGCTCAGGTAAAATAAAAACTTTTAATTAACGTTCATAGTGCGACAATGAAGCGCGCAGACTAAACGGCTGGGTAGCGCAGCTCAGCAGTAATATGGGCAGGCAAGCAAGTTTCCCGCAGCCTGCCCGGGTTGGGTTCTGCTTGGCTTGGCTGGGAGTGAAGCAGCCTGCCCATTCTGTTGACAACGCGCGGCGGCCTGCCCGCCTGGCCACCGGGCAAGCATGGGCGGGTTAAAAGCGGAACATGTACACCTCTAATATGTACACTTAACCCTTCACGAACCGCATGGCCGTCGTTACAACTTAAATGATGTTATATTATTGCTGCCAATTGTAATGCTGAGCTTTGTTGTCTAATAAGCTACAATGAATCAGTTTCTTTGACTTGCCAAATTATTCATCACATAAACTTTTATCACTACTTACTCATAACAAATCCATTCCCAGAAGAAAAGTATTTCACATTACACATTATTTAGTGATACTGTGTGCCATAACACTCACCACAGCCAAACACGAACTAACTACGACTGCTCTTCGTTTCTATGTATGCCACTCGGCATTGTCGGCGTCTACGACATTATATTCAGATATATTAGGGTACTATTCCCTTACAGCTTGCAGAAAGTGTGTTCAATATATACCAAAAGAATATTCAAAAATTTTCCTATCAGGACTTGTTACCAATTTAATTTACCATTTGTTTAACATTTAATTCAGAAATTACTTTTGTATGCTAATGACAAGTTAGTTGCAGCCCTCATCCTGATGCAGATAATTCAGTGTTAGTTGGTAATATGTCACTAAGTATCAAAACGACTCTGAAGCTAGGAAGTGCAGTGCTTTCTGTTTCTATGTGTGTTGTGGGTAAAATGGTCTAACCCCACATCCACCTTAAGCTTCGGAATTCAGCAGGGGATTATCTATAATAACTAACTCAGTACAGGATCACAGGCGGTCATAAATAGTCAGTATTCCTCCTGGTGACGTACTTTCGCGCTGTAGTAACAATTCTTGGACCAGTGCTGGGTGACAGTGAAGAAAATAGGACTATGCTGGACGTTCTGTTCCGGTGATGATTGTGCAAAAGGAAGCCAGGCTACACGTGATTTTCCCGTAACTTACTAGTGTAATTTAACGCTAAGGTTGAATGTCAAGGACAAGAAGGGAAGTCACGTGCCCAGACACATCACAAATAGTGGAGAAAAATTGGAAACACCGCGAGAAATGCATGCGTGAATGTAAATGCAGCTGCTTGCGAAACCTGCGGGTTGCGCTGTTGTATTTGACGAAGGACGCCACCTGCGCAATGTCCTCAGTACGTTGCAAGTGTTAGTAGTACACAGATCTGTGTTTTGTATAGTGAAGAGTACGTCATGTCGGAGTTAAGTGAATTCGGACATCTGCAAATTTTTTGTGCTGATATGGTCGGTACTTCCATAACCAAGGCAGCCGAACTGTTTGGTGGTTCAAGAGGCACCGCATCGAAGATTTGTACCGCATACTAGGAAAGCAGGAAAAAAATCATACGCTAAGTCACAACATGGACTAAAATGTGTATTGAGTGATCGTGGCGGACGATCACTGAGGAGGGTAGTGACGACAACTAATAGGACGTCAGCTGGAAAAGTCACTGGAGATCTGAATGTCGCACCCGCGAAACCTGTCAGCACCTAAGCAGGGAATTGTAGGGCGACATCGAATTCCAAAATCACTCACCAAAAGGACTACCGACCAGTAGAAGAGCGTCATTTGATCGAATGAGTTTTGCTTCACACTGTTGCCGAGTTTACGTCCAAAGAGTGAGACGTGGCGGGTGTTCGCTGATGATTTGGGCAACTGTATCATGAGCCCCACGCCCTCTGCTACATCGCATTACTGCCAAGGATAATGTGACCATTTTGGCTGATCATGCTCGTCGCAAGAAGACAAGCAGGGACCCAGTTCACACAGGTGGCATCGTACAGGGTTGATTTCGTGAGGAAGAGGATGCAATTTGACAGCTCCGCTAGCCACAGCATATTATTCAGCCTACGTGGTCTGCTTTGAAAAGAAAGGTCCGTGGTCGCAATCAATCATCACGATTTTGCAAGAAGAGTGGTATAAGATTCCTTGATAACCATACAGGAGCTGTACATATCTATCCCGAGACAACTCGAAGCTGTTTTGAATGTCGGCGGTTTTCCTACCCCATATTGGACGCGGTTATGTGTTATGATTTTACTGTTGCCATATCTTTGTCCAACATCTGCAACTGTAAGTTCGCACTCCAGAGTAGGACGAGTTTTGACAAGGTGTATTACAGATAAACTCGTGGGAGATAGGTTATATGATACCTTAATCTCCGAAACTGTCACACGAACTGTACACTAGGGTACAGTGACTCTCGATTATTTGCTGGTGAAGTTACCTGTATATGGAATGAATAACGAATAAGTTGGACTCTATATACTGAAAACGTTTTATTTCACCTGTGTCAAGTACTTTTTCAATCAATATTAGTATTAATGCATCCAAAAATCTAGAGTAATTACAAACGGTCAAGGAAGCTTTTCAGTGGTGAAACTTGAAAGTGATGGGGATCTAAATCAGATGAAGACGCTATCAGTTTGTGAAATGCACATATGACACTAATATTTTCAGGTGTACTAAATTATTCATAAATCCATTCATTCATTATTTCTACACTGTAACAACTAGAACGGCTTCTGACATCAAATGTAACAATTGTGTTACTAAATGTGACACTTCTGTCACTAAATGTAACTGGGTTTTCTCTTTTGATGCAAGTCAGTTGTCAGGATGAGCATTCTAAAGCATTCTGTCAGGGTCAAAATATTAAATAAATTAACTTTTCTCTCTTAACAACATGTGGGCAGGGTGGGTTCTTCCTTGGCTCGGGTATGAGGTCGAATGAAACATCATTTTTACATAAGATAACTTTTATTGAAGATTTGTACAGCTGTATCTTACGGGATGTTCTGGTTCGGAGAGCGGCAGCTGTGTCGTTTGTGAAGTCTTCTGCTGCGGCAGCGGCGGCGGCGGCGTCTGATTACGCGTAGCGGTGTGTATCTCGTGTCGCTGTCTCGCCCAGTTGACTGGAGACGCGCAGCGCGAGGTGGCCCGTTTAATTATTGCGAGCGAAATCGTGCATCGGATGATATCTTGGGTGTCGCGTCCCAGTGTTTCTCTTCTCTAAGCGGCCGCGTGTGTTCTGCGTCGGCCAGCGGAGCGGTGCGGCGGGGGAAGGCCAGTGTGGCGGACTCGAACCACGGACTCCCGCTTGCCAGTCTTCGGCTGTCAGGTCTTCATCCCAGCTCACAGGTGACTACTGATGTGAGGCCGTCTCCTTCCCGTCCTCACGAGTCACCCGGGTATGTAAAAACCAGACTTCAAATACCTTTTAACTTCTGTCTTCTGGCGCCGCGGCTGCTGCTTGCTGTTCCATTACAGCGGCGGACTTGGTGCGTCTGTGCATGATGCAGTCTCTTCTTGCATGACGGTCTTCAGCACCGAAACTGACTGAAAACTTCTTCGTCTTCTTCGTCTCTTCTCTCCGTCTCCGTCTTCGTCTCCGTCTCCGTCTGACTTCATCCCTCTGGCCCACTGCGTCTCGCGTATTTATTCACTTCAGTTTACTGGAGGTGAACGACTTCACGGTCATTGCCTCGTCTGTCACGTTGAAAAGCTTCTCGAAGAATCTTCTTAACGTCGGTCGTTGGCTCTTGGAATGTAGGTGAGGGCTTTTGATCCCATGTGACGACTGAGAAACACGTGAGCCGGTCATTGCCTCTTCTGTCACGTTGAATAGCTTCTCGAAGAATCTTCTTTACGTCGGTCATTGGCTCTTGGGATGTAGGCGAGGGCCTTTGCTCACATACGACAACTGAGAAACACGTGAGCCGGTCGGGCGATGCCCTGACGGCTGAATCGACAGCGCCCGCTTATGTGGAAGTTGCTGACTTCATGGTCATTGTCTCTTCTGTTCTGCTGTTTTGCCCGCTGAATGCCAGTATGTAACTCTCTAAACTAAACCAAGTTTTTCATTTATATCCTAATTTCTAGTTCACTTTGATTTCACTAATTTATTTACTTAAGTACCACTCAACAACACTTTTGGCGTATGGACAGCAACGTTATCGGCAACTGGCTGGCCTCTTCTATTAAGGACGGCTGTGTTCCAACAATGACCATAGTTATCATTGACGCCTCTACTATCTTCATCGTAGTCTAAGCTTCGGCGCACTTACTAATCTCGGCATTGTCCGTAACTGCTGCAGGAGCATCAGCTTCAGAAACTCTTTCGTCACGAAACTCACTCACGTCACTTTCACGACTGATTTCTTCTAACAATGCTTCCGGTACACCATCTTCCGTTGGTAAAATGTCATTTCTGCGGGCCATTTTCAAAAATACACTCCTGGAAATGGAAAAAAGAACACACTGACACTGGTGTGTCAGACCCACCATACTTGCTCCGGACACTGCGAGAGGGCTGTACAAGCAATGAACACATGCACGGCACAGCGGACACACCAGGAACCGCGGTGTTGGCCGTCGAATGGCGCTAGCTGCGCAGCATTTGTGCACCGCCGCCGTCAGTGTCAGCCAGGTTGCCGTGGCATACGGAGCTCCATCGCAGTCTTTAACACTGGTAGCATGCCGCGACAGCGTGGACGTGAACCGTATGTGCAGTTGACGGACTTTGAGCGAGGGCGTATAGTGGGCATGCGGGAGGCCGGGTGGACGTACCGCCGAATTGCTCAACACGTGGGGCGTGATGTCTCCACAGTACATCGATGTTGTCACCAGTGGTCGGCGGAAGGTGCACGTGCCCGTCGACCTGGGACCGGACCGCAGCGACGCACTGATGCACGCCAAGACCGTAGGATCCTACGCAGTGCCGTAGGGGACCGCACCGCCACTTCCCAGCAAATTAGGGACACTGTTGCTCCTGGGGTATCGGCGAGGACCATTCGCAACCGTCTCCATGAAGCTGGGCTACGGTCCCGCACACCGTTAGGCCGTCTTCCGCTCACGCCCCAACATCGTGCAGCCCGCCTCCAGTGGTGTCGCGACAGGCGTGAATGGAGGGACGAATGGAGACGTGTCGTCTTCAGCGATGAGAGTCACTTCTGCCTTGGTGCCAATGATGGTCGTATGCGTGTTTGGCGCCGTGCAGGTGAGCGCCACAATCAGGACTGCATACGACCGAGGCACACAGGGCCAACACCCGGCATCATGGTGTGGGGAGCGATCTCCTACACTGGCCGTACACCACTGGTGATCGTCGAGGGGACACTGAATAGTGCACGGTACATCCAAACCGTCATCGAACCCATCGTTCTACCATTCCTAGACCGGCAAGGGAACTTGCTGTTGCAACAGGACAATGCACGTCCGCATGTATCCCGTGCCACCCAACGTGCTCTAGAAGGTGTAAGTCAACTACCCTGGCCAGCAAGATCTCCGGATCTGTCCCCCATTGAGCATGTTTGGGACTGGATGAAGCGTCGTCTCACGCGGTCTGCACGTCCAGCACGAACGCTGGTCCAACTGAGGCGCCAGGTGGAAATGGCATGGCAAGCCGTTCCACAGGACTACATCCAGCATCTCTACGATCGTCTCCATGGGAGAATAGCAGCCTGCATTGCTGCGAAAGGTGGATATACACTGTACTAGTGCCGACATATTGCATGCTCTGTTGCCTGTGTCTATGTGCCTGTGGTTCTGTCAGTGTGATCATGTGATGTATCTGACCCCAGGAATGTGTCAATAAAGTTTCCCCTTCCTGGGACAATGAATTCACAGTGTTCTTATTTCAATTTCCAGGAGTGTACGTACTTCACACACAGCGACAGAACAGTTACATAATGTATATATCAGGATCATAGAGACACTTAAATAATATTTCTGTCACATTTACTGAACAACAATGTCCACAAATTCGAATGTCCGTAGCCTGCTACGTCTCACTCGACGCTCAATTTACATTGGGGCAGCGGGCTGTGTAAGTACGCTTGCGCATGCATAGTAGCAAACAATAGCCTCCAGTGTCAGACTGGTTAATACAGGTCAGCATTAAGAGGGTGAGGTTATAAGTGTACAGTGTAGCTACATAGCAGCCGATCGCAATACGGTCACCGGATTGAGTGGAGGAGATTGTCCAAAATTGAGAATTAATTCACGGCACCGTGTACTGTAGTCTTCTCCACTTACTGCATTGCGAATGCCTAAGCATAAAGATAAACCAAGCTGCGTTCAAATGTATCAGTCACTATTACTACAAGAACCTGCCATTACTGTGCCCTAACTCTCATCGCTGCTAATGTTGTTCCAGTTTCTTTGCTGAAGCCTTCATGTTCATCGTAAGGTCACTTTTACAGCGTGAAGTCTGTGTCTTCCACGGCAGCAATCCGGTAGCTCGCTGGTCTGCCGTAAAGCCGGGAGAGCGCCGGCGGCGCTATTTACGGGCCATCAACCCGAAGCCGCCGCCTCTACCGCCGCCACCGGAAGCATCTGACAGCCGTGGCGTCCCTAGCCCAGCCACCGAGGAAACAGTCGGTCTCTTCCGGGATAGGAGATCCGACATGTCCTCAAAACGGACCGCGATGCCAACGGTGGTTCTTCGCCTGTCTTTGTTACAATGCCTCATTTCAATACTCAAGCATAACTAATACCTGAAGCTTTTCGATTACAGTATTGTTCGCCAATCGTTTGTTGAATGATCCCACGCTGAAGCGTCCTTTACATCTATGTGACGACTAAATGTTGCAGCATTTATTCTAGATTACTCTATCAGTGTGCAGTCCTAAAGCACAGACAGCGGAGTACCTTACGTCTCTAGAAGAGCGTAGCGCTTCGAAGGACTGGAAAAGGGCAAAGGTCATCCCCGTTTTCAAGAAGGGACGTCGAACAGATGTCCAGAACTATAGACCTATACCTCTAACGTCGATCAGTTGTGCAATTTTGGGACAAGTATTATGTTCGAGTACAATGACTTCTCTGGAGACTAGAAATCTACTGTGTAGGAATCAGCATGAGTTTCGAAAAAGACGATCGTGTGAAACCCAGCTCGCGCTATTCGTCCACGAGACTCAGAGGGCCATAGATACGGGTTCCCAGGTAGATGCCTTGACTTCCGTAAGCCGTTTGATACAGTTCCCCACAGTCGTTTAATGAACAAAGTAAGAGCATATGCACTATCAGACCAATTGTGTGATTGGATTGAAGAGTTCCTAGATAACAGAACGCAGCATGTCATTCTCAATGGAGAGAAGTCTTCCGAAGTAAGAGTGATTTTAGGTGTGCCCCAGGGGAGCGTCGTAGGACCGTTGCTATTCACAATATACATAAATGACCTTGTGGATGACATCGGAAGTTCACTGAGGCTTTTTGCAGATGATGCGGTAGTACATCGAGAGGTTGTAACAATGGAAAATTGTACTGGAATGCAGGAGGATCTGCAACGAATTGACGCATGGTGCAGGGAATGGAATTGAATCTCAGTGTATTCATGTGTAATGTGCTGCGAATACGTAGAAAGAAAGATCCTTTATCATTTAGCTACAATATAGCAGGTTAGCCACTGGAAGCAGTTAATTCCATAAATTATCTGGGAGTAGGCATTAGGAGTGATTTAAAATTAATCGTCGGTAAAGCAGATGCCAGACTGAGATTCATTGGAAGAATCCTAAGGAAATGCAGTCCGAAAAGAAAGGAAGTAGGTTACAGTACACTTATTCGCCCATTGCTTGAATACTTCTCACCGGTGTGGGATCACCAGATAGGGTTGATAGAAGAGATAGAGAGTATCGAACGGAGAGCAGCGCGCTTCGTTACAGTATCATCTAGTAATCGCGAAAGCGTTACGGAGGTGATAGATAAACTCCAGTGGAAGACTCTGCAAGAGAGACGCTCAGTAGCTCGGTATGGGCTTTTGTTGAAGTTTCGAGAACATACCTTCACGGAGGAGTCAAGCAGTATATTGCTCCCTCCTACGTATATCTCACGAAGAGATATACGTAGAGAGATTAGAGCCCACACAGAGGCATACGGGCAGTCTTTCTTTCCACGAACAATACGAGACTGGAACAGAAGGGAGAACCGATAGAGGTACTCAAGGTACCCTCCGCCACACACCGTCAGGTGGCTTGCGGAGTATGGATGTAGATGTATATGTAGACAAGCGCAGCACCGACAAACAGCATAAAGAATGCGCTGACCGGCACGCCACACGTCAAGGAAGATAGAGCTCAGCGCCCCCTGTCAGCGCTGACTTAAATAGCCGCCCAATGCTGGAACATGGGTATTAAGAAGAAGATATCTTAGCCTGGATTCTACGAGTAATAATAGTGGTTAAGGTACTTGCGAGCAATAGGCACAGCAAGGCACTTCATAAAGAGATTTTACGTTTATTTTCTTTTTAGAAATTAAGTATTATATTAATGAATATGCGATATGTACAGATCTTTTGGATTCCTGTTACCGACCATCGCAATTTCTCTCCATCCTCGTTTGTGTCGGTGCTGATTCCCACAGTAGCCAACACGTCAACCTGCATCTGTTAATAGATCGAAAACCAGAGCGCTACGCAGCTTAGCTGTCATACAGGGTGATTCCGTGACGATCTTACAAATTTTCATGGATGATGGAAAAGTGTAAATTTTTCAATTTGAGGCTAAAGACCGTGGTCCGGCAACGACAGAGTTGGAAGTTGTAAGCGAAAATAGCTTGATACCTCTGACAGTCGAATACATGTATCGGTGCTGTTATTGCTACGATTGTAGGATAATAACTCACATAATCCAATGCAGACGGTGTACCTGGGGCTGACGTTAGCAGTTCTGGGGCGTTTATTGCAGTAGATCGCAGTCTGTGTTTATAAGCTGAAGTACTAAAGTCGAGCAATCCTAATGATATGGTGTTTTACCCGATGACGGAAGCTGTACACATGATTTTCGTTTGTGGGGAGGCAAATAGAAGCGATAGAGGGGCAGAAAGTCTATACATGACCATACACCCACGTAAAAGGTATCTTGCCCACACCATGTTTCCAATACCGTTCCAACGGCAGCAGAGAAATAGAAGTGTTGCACTCAACCACATTTCCGTGTAGAGGACATGCAGCTCACACAGTTTTACCAAGACTGTTCCAACGATAAGGAGAAACGGGGCAATCGGCATAACAGTACAACGACAGAGGACGACGATGAACTACACCGACTTCCGACTTCGAAGATGCAGTGCTTGCTCGATTGGACAAGGCGGTTGCGATCAGTAATGATTAGTTGTCCGTGGCGAGCGTTACAAGAAATGTAGCTACACCGCTAACATCCACAGAAAGTGCAGGCTTTAACTCCTGCGGACTTCAGATTTTGTGTCATATTCAGTCAATGGTTCATTCGGCACCTTAAGTCCATTCTTACTTTCCTGGGTATGTATTTTTTACGGATGAAGCCTGTTTCGCCAGAGACAAAATGCTAAACAGTTGCGATAGTCATGTTTCGCCTGATGAAAATCACCCCGCTGAAGTTGTGAAGACCAGTCAACACAGATTATCAGTCTACATGTGGGCAGACACAGTCAGTGATGACGTACTAGGCCGGTTTCTTCTTCGTTCCCGCTTAAACGCTCCAGTGTACGCAATGTTTATCAGACATATTACCCATGTTCCTGGAACATGTCCCACTTGGTCCGCAGCTCGTGGTCGTGCGGTAGCGTTCTCGCTTCCCGCGCCTGGGTTCCTGGGTTCGATTCCCGGCGGGGTCAGGGATTTTCTCTGCCTCGTGATGACTGGGTGTTGTGTGCTGTCCTTAGGTTAGTTAGGTTTAAGTAGTTCTGAGTTCTAGGGGACTGCTGACCATAGATGTTAAGTCCCATAGTGCTCGGAGCCATTTTTTGAAACAACAACGTTTGACTTTTCGTTTTCGTCGCCGTTCTGCCCTAATCCTAAGATTTACTGTCACTGCCAGGGCAATAGCTCCAAAAACAAGTGGATCCTCCATGTGCAATATGCTGTATAAATCTAAATTTCGATATACATATACCTGTGCAATCAAGTGTCGTAATATAAAACTGTTGCGTCTGTAATTCAGAACAGTACTAACCTACATCAGAGAAAAACTATTACTTAGTACATAATGGTAGAAAACAATTTCTTTACAAGTAGGAACCTTGAGTTCACAAATAATTTGAACGTATGACGCTTCAGTATATCATACAGTCGCCCTTGAGTTGCGCGCGGTAGAACGAACGACTTTACAGGACATCAGGACATAAGAGATCTATTTTCTTTCCGCTCGTACAGTCTGCTGCTGCGCATACGCGCTGGGTATATCCCTCCTGGTTGGTGTAATAGGTCGGAAGTGAACCAGTCTGTAGTTATAGGTACGCACGTTAGGGGCGTTGGTGCGTAGGTGTACGGTTTAGGCACATCGTGTAATACGGGCTTAACAGTAAGGTATTTGAACGTCAACGAAGGTCAAAAAGGTTGCAAGAAAGTCCATTTACAGAAGGTGTTTGAAGTGATGACCAGTGCTATCAATGCAGTGCTGCAATCTTCTTATCATGGATTGAGTGGTATTCCTCATCACATCGACACTTATCTAAGCACATGCTCTGACAATTCTCTCCCGTTTACCGTGCAGATAGTAAATATTCGCCGAATGCGACGTATCCATCTAACGTGCCACTGACATGTTAACACCATTCGATGGTTTCGCAATGCAACACTAACAGGAACGGCAAAAGAAATGGTTCAAATAGCTCTGAGCACTACGGGACTTAACATCTGAGGTCATCAGTCCCCTAGAACCTAGAACTACTTAAACCTAACTAACCTAAGGACATCACACACATCCATGCCCGAGGCAGGATTCGAACCTGCGATCGTAGCGGCCACGCGGTTCCAGACTGAAGCGCCTAGAACCGCACGGCCACACCGGCCGGCGGAACGGTAAAACTAGTATCGTCGAATCAAGTTAATATGAATGATGTATTCCTTCGAAGAACAAGTCGATATGCTTTTCATTTACGGCGAATGCCAACGAAATTCAGTGAGAGCTAGAGACTTATACGCTGGAAGATATCGTCTGAAATCCTTGCTAATTGTTCGGTCGTTACATTTGACTGAGTCTCTGGTCGGTGCTGCCCTCTCTGGAGGTATCTGCTCATGAGACACAGTGGTAAGTGGGCCATCCCTCAAAGGGCACCTAACGGTGCTGCGGCGAGGCAGAGATTTGGCAGTGGTTAATGGGAAGTCGGGCGCGCGGCTGTCGTTAGCTCGTGGCCGCGCGCCATGTAAGCGGCAAATATGTATATTTTGGTTATTAACTTACCTATGAATAAAACGTGATTATCTCAACTCTCCTATTTCATTACAATCTGAATGGATTAGAACCATTATACAGTCCTCTTCAATTCATGGTCCTCCGGTACATTTAGGTTTTCGTGTACGGACAATAACATTTTGGTCGGATTGTGATGGACTCGACGAAGTAACGTGCAGCGACAGCCATTCATCGGCGGAACTGCAGCGACGAGTGTCCACGGAGAAACACGGAGACGCAGCTTGCAGCATCGAGACGACGCATTTAACTACCAGGTCTGCCTATCCTGCTTCCTATAATCCACACTCATTGTAACTGCTGCTTCTGCTGTTGTCTGCCACCGCTAGCTTTCCATGATGGACGAAGTATTAAGAAAGAAACTTGTAACCACTTGCTCGGTGGCGAAAGCAAGCCTCACACGGTTGTTGAAGTTTGCAAACGAATTCGATGTAACATGCTAATCGGACACTTTGGACATTACTGTCAGGCTAGAACGGTTGTCAAAGATCGTGGAGAAGTATGAAGACGCACAGTCACAGCTCGAATTGTTTGAATATGTAGAGAGTCATGCTGAGGACAGAGAAATATTCGAAAATATGGTCTTCGAGGTTTCGCAAAAAATGAGAGCGATTGAGAAGAATCACACAAACGGAGTTGACAAAGTTCCGTATGATGATGGGTCTGCCTTGAGTGTATCAAAAGGTAGCATCAAGCTGTCCACCATAAAACTGGCATCATGTAACGGTGATGTAAGGCAATTCCGGCCTTTGCACGACACATTTGTGAGTCTCGTCGTAAAAAATGAGGAAGTAGAGGACATTGCTAACTACCATCATTTGCTGAGTTCATTAACAGGTGAAGCACACAATGTAATAGCCCATCTCCCTGTGACTAACTGTAAGTTAACATTGATTTGGTTTTTAATAGATACAAAAATCCTCGACTGATTTCATCAGTACACTTAAAGAAACTGCTAATGTTAACGGCAATGGCAAAGCCATGTTCAAGTGAAATTCGTGCACTACTAAACGAAGCTTTAAGCAATGTGGATGCGCTGACGGCATTGCAGCCAGATATTTCTTTGGAAAACATAATTACATCAGAGCTACTTTTACAAAGGGTTGAACATTCTATAAGAAACAAGTTTGAAGCCAGTCAGAGTTCGAGTAGCTTTCCAACATTTAAAGAAACTTGTGCCTTTCTCAAAAATAAAAGAAAATCTTTGGAAATAGCCAGGACTATAGCACCACAACGTCACGGAACAATTGTTAATAAACATCAGAAAGCGTCCAATACCAAGCAGTTTGGGCATTAGGAACATAGTTGCTACAGGTACAGCATGTGTCATGTGCTACCAGCTTCACATGCTGCAAAAGTGCAGGAAATTCAAACAAGCCACGTGTCATAGCTGTGGTAAACGACACCACACGTTATTACATGCAGAATCACAACGGACACAAGATGCACCAGGGAAGGAGTGTACAGGTGACATGCAACACGAACACAGTGGCAAACATCAGTCAACTACGAGTACATGGAGCTATAGTTCACTGAAGATCAGTCCAGGCAAACGAGTACTCCTTGCGACAGCGAGAATAAGGTTGCAAGATATCAATGGAAAATGACAAACTTGTCGTGCTCTGTTAGATTCTGGGTCGCAGTCACGCTTCATATCGGAAACACGTGCACGGCGCCTCGGAATTCAAAGGTGGCACAGCAGAAATAGTTCAAATGGCTCTGAGCACTATGGGACTTAACATCTGAGGTCATCAATCCCCTAGAACTTAGACCTACTTAAACCTAACTAACCTAAGGTCATCACACACATCCATGCCCGAGGCAGGATTCGAACCTGCGACCGTAGCGGTCGCGCGGTTCCAGACTGAAGCGCCTAGAACCGCTCGGCCACTTAGGCCGGCTTAAGACAGCCAGCTCGACTACCAAAATAAGAGTAGCAATGAGCTCTAATTTGCCACTAAACAGTTTGTTATTGGTCGGACCAACGATTCAACAAGATTTATGCTCCATAATATTACACTTCCGTATGCATCGTATTGCCTTCACAGCTGACATAGAGAAGATGTATCGACAAGTTCTGGAAGCGGATGAAGATCGCGCATACCAACGAATACTGTGGGGGAGTGGCAGATCTGCACCACTGCAGGAATATCAGTTAAAGACAGTCACATACGGAATGACCTGTACGCCTTTTCTTGCGGTACAATGTCCGTTACAACTATCTCATGAAGAGGGCACATATAACAAGGCAGCAAACATTCTTGATAATGACTTCTATGTGGACGATTGTATCTCACCTTGCGATAGAGTAGAGGCTGCAATCAAATTCCAGCAAGATCTCACGAAACTTTTGAAGAAAGGTCGTTTCCCAAATTTTTATGGAAGTGGTCCAATAATAGTGTGGAATCCCTCGAAAATATCCCCTCAGAGTTAAGAGAGACACAAGTACCCTTACGGCTTGATGACGACGAGGATATTAAAACTTTAGGTTTACTCTGGCACCGAGCTGCTGATCCATTGCAAATTGTGAATAATGTCAAGCCAGCACGTAAGTCTCCAGCTTCACAAAACGTATTGTACTGGCTGTCACGTCATCCATTTTTGGGATTAATGTCCCATTGTTATCACATTCAAAATCTATTTGCAACGTCTGTGGCAGCGTCATTTATCATGGGACGAACCCTTTCCTCAAGAGTTGAATTGAATGTGGCAGACACTATACAGAGAGGTTCGTATGATAGATAATATTCGTGTTGATAGTAGAGTCATTTCAGGCTCTGAACACTATGGGACTTAACAACTGAGGTCATCAATCCCCTAGAACTTAGAACTACTTAAACCTAACTAACCTAATGACTTCACACGCATCCTTGCCCTAGGCAGGATTCTAACCTGCGATGGTTCCAGACTGAAACGCCTAGAACCGCTCAGCGACTCCGGCTGGCAGAGTCATTTCAGAAGGAAAACTTGTCAGCATTGAACTGCACGGACTCTGCGATGCTTCATAGAAGGCTACGGCTGTTGTATATACGTACGATCAACTAATCATCATGGACTCACATGTGTCAAACAATTAAGCTTCAAAACGCGAGTATCTCCATTGAAAAAGTTGTCCTTACCTGGCCTGGACCTCTGTGGTGCTCTCTTCTTTTCGTAACTACTACAGCGTGTTGTTCGCTCCCTGGGTATAGATACAGAACGAACTTACTTGTGGACTGACTCATCCATCGTACTGGCATGGTTAGCATCTCCACCCACCCGGTGGAAGACATTTGTGGGGAACTGCGTCGCTAAAATACAGGAAAATATAGCTGCTGTGTTATGGAACCATGTGTCTACAATGGAAAACCCAGTTGATTTAACTTCGCGAGGAGTGTCTCCTGCAGACCTGCAAGAAAACGGCCTGTGGTGGGAAAGACCAGCTTGGCTTAGGAAAGACATCACTTCATGGCCTCTGGTAAACACCTCTAGCGATTCTGCAGCCCAGGAGCTGCCAGAAGAGAGGGCTTAAGTCCTCTGTCGCATCAGCAGAGCAATTCAAGAAGATATTATCTGTCGATTTTCAAAGTTGTCACGATTACAGCGGATAATGGAATACTGTCCTAGATTCATTAATGACTGCAAGACTGCAAAGGAAATGAGAGTAACTGATGAATTTTCTAGCAATGAACTGCAGTACGCTTTGACACAGTGTGTCAGTATATCATAAGGAGATACAGGCGCAACCAAAATCTAGCAGTTGAAGGCCATGACGCTAGTGGATAAAAATAGCAAGCTCACATCACTGCATCCTATCCTCGATGACATGACACTGCTACGGGTTGAAGGCAGGCTACAAAATACTGATCTGTCATATGAGGAGAAGCATCAACTCGTACACGCACCTAACTATTATCTCACATGAATAATAGTGGCCGGCCGGTGTGGCAGTGCGGTTCTAGGCGCTTCAGTCTGGAACCGCGTGACCGCTACGGTCGCAGGTTCCAATCCTGCCTTGGGCATGGATGTGTGAGATGTCCTTATGTTAGTTAGGTTTAAGTAGTTCTAGGTTCTAGGGGACTGATGACCTCAGATGTTAAGTCCCATAGTGCTCAGAGCCATTTGAACCATTTTTGACTAATAGTGGAAAGTGAACCTCGTCGTCTTTCCCACACTGGGTATCAACTATTGCTTACACCTCTCAGAAGGCAATACTGGATACCTAACGGACCAAATGCAATCCAGCATGTTCTGCATCAGTGCTTGACTTGTCAGCGATTAAAGGCGAATCCTGCACAACAGTTCATGAGAGACCTGCCAAGCCCAAGTGTGAGGCCTTTCTTCAGTTCTGGGTTTGATTATACAGGATTGTTGTATGTGAAAACAGGCTCACGGTGATCCAAATTATAGGAAAAATGCTACGTTGCCATATTTGTGTGCTTGGCTACACAGCAGTGCATTTGGAGGTAGTTGGCAAGAAGACAACTGAAGTATTCCTGTAGGCCCTCAAAAGATTTGTTTCACGGCAGGGTAGCTGCCAAAACTTGTACAGCGCCAATGGGAAATACTTCGTTGGAGCTAGTTGGGAACTTCGCTAGTTACAAGCTGCTATTAGCAGTCATTATCAGCAGGCTCAGGTGAAAAGCTTTACGTGTGAATGAAGCATCGACTGACACTTCATTCCTCCTGCGTCACCACACTTTGGCGGAATAAGGGAAGCTGGAGTGAAGTCTTCCAAGTACCACTTGCGGCAAACGATGGGACCCATACGTCCAAGTTTCGAAGAGTTGACAACCCTGACTCGCGAAATTGAGACTTGCTTGAACTCTCGTCCTCTCACGCCACTGTCTTGCGATCCTACTGATCCCCAAGCCTTCACCCCAGGTCATTTCCTGATTGGAACCGTAATCACAAGCATCCCTCAGCCAGATCTAGGTACAGCCAACCTGAGCTTGTTCACAAGGTGAGAACTGCTGCAGCAAGGCTTCCAGATCTTTTGGCGGCGCTGGTCTTCTGATTACCTGCATCATTTGCAGTAACGGGCCAAGTGGATGGTCCCTAGTCAGAATGTGCAACCGCGTGCATTGGTCATTGTAAGAGAAGATAACCTGCCACCGTTATGTTGGAAGCTGGCAGTCATTGAAGGAGTACACCCTGGGAGTAGCCACTATTCGCACACTGCAAGGGGTTTTCGAGAGACCAATCTGCAAGCTATATCGTTTACCGAGTGATGTGATACAACAGCGAACAGTGTAATTGTATTTTTTATTTGTGTGTTTTTCTCCTTTTGTCTTATGTGTACCTTGCAGCAGAATCAGTGTATTTCTTGATTTTTTATGTTTAAGTATATATTTGTTTGTTTGATTGTGGTATCCAGATACCAGTTACAAACTCTACAGAATACCTGATTGAATGACGCAGTGTTGTGTGTATTTACTTGTGTTATTATCTGTGATTTAGCAGGACTTGTGATACTTGCATTAAGCTGAAGAAATTAATATTTCTTTGGCGGCCCGTGTGTTCGGTTGTTACATTTGACTCTGTCTCTGGACAGTGCTGCCCTCTCTGGACCTATCTGTACATGAGGGACAGTGGTCAGTGGGCCAGAGCTCCAAGGGCATCTAACGGTACACTCGCCTCGGCGAGGCAGAGATTTGGCAGTGGTGAATGGGCTGTCGGTTGGGCAAGTGTCCATAACTCGTCGCCGCCAGCGCCTTGTAAACGGCAAAGATGTATATTTTGGTTGTTAACATACGTATGAACAATAAGCGATTATCTTAGCTCTCGTGTTTCATTACAATCTGAATGGATTGGAACCATTGTGCAGTCATCTTCAATTCATGGACCTCCGGTGTATTTAAGTTTTCGTCTGCGGACGCTAACACTAATGAATTCAGTAACATATCATTCACTGGAAATACTTCACATTATTTTCAGTGGACAACAGCAATACGGCTTTTAGAAAGGACTGTTTTATGTTAAGACGTTTTATCTCTGAAATGTTGTCCACTCTGGATCTCTGTTTAACGTTATTCCAACTGTTATGTCACAAAGAGAGTACGGCAGATGTTTTAATTGTTAATATATGCTTGCGAAAACTTTTCCAACGTTAATAAAGCCAAGGTTACCCAGAATTTGTAGTTGGATAACTTGTTTTTTAAACGATGTAATGAATTCAGTTGTACGAGAATAAATATAACTACGAGTGGGCACGCGTTTGAGGTTAGGACAGCAGAAGGAGGAGAGAAAAGCAAATTTGGTACGTAGCCGCAGAAAAGACGCGCGAGGGTGGACGAAAAGCGGCCACACGTGTATATTCTGGCCAGCGGTGGGAAAATATCGTTAAAGCGTCACTCTTTTGTTTCGCCGGTATTCAGCGAGCGTTGTAAAATAAATATTTTGTTTGGTGGTGTTAAACCTTTATAAAAATAACAGTCCAGCTACATGCGACTATTTTCTGAGCAAATAGCCACCGCATTTTATCAGCGATGATTATTATTTGGTCAGATATGATAGTATTTTCTGGAAATGGTGGAGTTTTAAGCCTTCGTTAATTCCGACGAACAGTTGCTTGTGTCGGCGGCGTAGAGGGTGTGGGAATGGAGATTCTCGCCCGTAGGCCCTCACTGTTACGTGGTTTGAAACCGAACACGTCGTGTGTGTACATACATGGAAACTGAGGGGTGGGGGGAGAGAGACAGAGAGAGCAGGAGAGAGGAGGACAGAGGAGTGGAGAAAGAGAGAGAGAGAGAGAGAGAGAGAGGGAGACAGGGAGAGAGATTGTAACGTGTTGATGTGGGGGAAGTCTCCGTGTTTGTGATCATGCAATTTGATATTAATTAGCGACGCAAATGTGGGCTTGTATTCCGAATTATGCGCGGGGTAACGCACCAATTAAATCAAGTTTGTGTTTGCCGGCCCAGACAATCATAGTTTATTGGTTTTCGGTAGATTTATACGGAACACTGCGGGCGCAGGCCGGTAACCGCGTCATCGCAGATGGCTTTACGGACATGGTGTGTAAATTTCGTAATTCATGCTGAGGAGTTATACGTGTCCAGACAGCAATGTGTAATCATTCTGCGTACGCTGCCGGAGTGCGTCAGTGCGACCGTTTATTTGTTGCTTCTAAATGCATCCGTAGGTTTTGCCTTATTCGGATCAATAGGGCAGACAGATCTGTTGGTTGTTACTGGACGTCAATTCCTTTCCGTGGAGACCGTGCCGAAAACTGTCCTTTCCAGCTAAACAGCGGGGGCGTGTTCATTTAATAGTTACCTTTGTTTCGATATTGTTATATTACAGAATGTTTACATAATAATGACTTGTTATGTCATTGGAAAACGTTAGTAGTTTCTGCGGAGGGTACCACTGGGGAATAACAAAGGTCAATAAAGATATCAAGTAGAATGGATTTCTTGAAATTCCGTTTTTTATTTTATTTTTTTGTTTTTCTATGTTTAAAACTGATTAATGTGATATGATATTGCTAATCAACCAAGTGTATTAACAATATATTATTATTATTATTATTATTATTAATACGAAATTACTTAATACAAAGAAAAATCAGTAAAGACATTTAGCTGGATTCCTTTTATCTTCTGCCAAGCCCCTCAACTCAGGGCATCATCCTTGAGAATGGTGCGATGCACTATTATTTTGTTGGTGTGGCCATTGTAAGGAATATGTATGTATAAGTATTATCATAGGTGTAATCTCAAGAGTGGTGGTCAAGCCGCAAGTTGTCGTATTGAGTTTAAGAGCAGAGTGCAACGTCTTTCGTCTTCTTTTCTTGGTCGGTAAGTCTGGTTTTGGTAAGATTTTGTGCGCCCAGAGAACCGTTTGGGCATAAGTGTTATTCGATATTTCGACGTGTACTGCTTTGGGTCTTAGAAATCCGGAGGGAGTTCAGTAAGTAATGCAACAAATTGTCTTTTTTTTCACGGTATTAAGGATTCCAATACACCAAGCCATTTTCCACTCTTTTGACTACAAAACTCTATTTTTCAACATATTCTCCGCTCAATGCGACGGCCTTACGTCACATTACTGGGAGGGCCGGCCGGGGTGGGCGAGCGATTCTAGGCGCTTCAGTCTGGAACCGCGCGACCGCTACAGTCGTAGGTTCGAATCCTACCTCGGGCATGGATGTGTGTAATGTCCTTAGGTTAGTTAGGTTTAAGTAGTTCTAAGTTATAGGGGACTGATGACCTTAGATGTTAAGTCCCATAGTGCTCAGAGCCATTTGAACCCATTTTTTACTGGAAGGGCCTGTATGTCTGATGGTACTACATCGCTGGTCGACGTCTGAGCCAACATCTATCTGCATGAATAACATCAGAATCGTCGACGTACTGCTTCCTATACAATGAATCCCTCATTGTGCCACACAGATGGGGGCTCGTTTATGATCTTCCATTAGATGGGGAGGAAGCTTGTACACACGTCTCAGTACCCCAAACGGTGGACAAATGTGCCAACACTGCTATCAGAGACTTCAGTTTAGCAGCGAGTTGTTTGACCATCATCAATCGATCACCTCGAAGAGAGGGTCGAGGAGTTCTAACACTGCAGTAGTCACAGCTTTGTGCGGCCGTCACGCGTTAGATCGTAGAGGTTTGCACTACGATGTTGCCATGACGACAGAAGCCCCGCCCAACTACTCACCGTGCTTTTGCTCACTGCCAGTTCACCGCAGATATTCTGCAACTGCCTATGGATATCTGCGAATCTATGGTTTTCTGCCAAAACAAATTTAGTGACAGCTGTCTGCTTGGATCGCACCTCCGTTAGAGACGCCATTTTGAAGGGTACGCTAACGTCGTCACCTTTTCTTTTCTGTCTTCTGCCTGGATTGATGCGGCCCGCCTGTGCCAACCTCTTCACCTCACAGTAGCACCTGAGCACCTGCAACCTACTTCCTCAATCATTAGCTGGATGTATTCCCGTCTTTGTCTTTCTGTACAGATTTTGCCCACTACAGCTCCTTCCAGTACCATCAGAGTCATTCCCTGATGTCTTAACAGATGTCCTATCATCCTGTCCCTTCTCCTTGTCAGTGTTTTCCACATACACCTTTCCTCACCGATTCTGCGCCAAACCTCCTCATTCCTTACCTCATCAATCGACATAATTTTCAACATTCGTCTGTAGCACCACATCTCAAATGCTTCGATTCTCTTCTGTTCCGGTTTTCCCACAGTCCATGTTCCACTACCATACAGTGTTGTGTTCCAAATATACATTCCCAGAAATTTCTTCCTCAAATTAAGGCTTATGTTTGATACTAGTAAACATCTCTTGGCCGGGAATGGCCTTTTTGCCGGTGCCAGTCTGCTCTAGATGTCCTCCTAGCTCAGTTCTTCGTGGTTATTTTACTGACTAGGTAGCAGAATTCCTGAACTTCATCTACTTCGTAACCATCAATCCTGATGATAAGTTTCTCGCTGTTCTCATTTCGGCTAGTTCTCTTTACTTTCGTCCCCCTTCCATTTACTCTCAGTCGATATTCTGTACTCATTAGACTGTACATTTCGTTCAGCAGATCATGTAATTCTTCTTCACTTTCACTCAGGACAGCAATGTCATCAGCGAATCGCATCTTGAATTTTAATCCCACTCCTGAACCTTTCTTTCATTTCCATCATTCTTCTTCGATGTATAGATTGAACAGTAAGGGCGAAAGACCACGTACCTGACTTACAGCCTTAATCCGAGCACTTCGTTCTTGGCCGTCCACACTTACTATTTCGTCTTGTACACATTGTATATTGCACATCTCTCTCTATAGATTACCCCTATTTTTCTTAGAATATCGAACATACTGCACTATTTTAGATTGCCGAACGCTTTTTCCATTTCGACAAATCCCATGAAGGTGTCTTGATTTTTTTTTTATTCTTGCTTCCATTATCAACCTGTAAGGGTACAGTACCCTTACGTAGTAACGATTATGCACTATGCAGAGATCATAGATGGTTTAAGCAAAGACTGCAGTGCAGTCAACAATGTGCGAGTGGGTAAGCAGCAGTCGAGTCTTGGAGTCCGTGGGTGGAAGTCGGGTGTGAGAGGCTAGAGAGAGAGGTTTCTCAGTAGCGAGGCCGGAGATGAGTGGCAGAATGGCACACAGTGTTTGATGTTCACAAATGTTTATAAATTGAGTGATTTAATTAATAAATTCCAGCAATTAAGAAAGGAGATGTTATCATTTAGTAGTTTTCACAATAACGGAAGTGGACAACAATGAGTCTTATGACAAGGAGGAAAGATATATATTATGCTAAAATAATTAAAATATAACTTCACCTACAGCGTATGCGAATAATATAGTTCGGTGCGAAACTGGGAGGAGGTTACAAATCGCAACATCAGAATTGCCTTTCCAGTGCCTTTACCTTTCCTAAAACCAAACTGATCGTCATCTAACATCATGTCAATTTTTCTTTCCATTCTTCTCTGTATTATTATTGTCAGGAACTCGGATGCATGAGCTGCTAAGGAGATCGTGCAATAATTCTCGCACTTGTCAGCCCTTGCAGTCTATGGAATTGTGTGGATGATATTTTTCGAAATTCAGATGGTATGTCGCCAGACTGATACATTCTGTAGTGGACTGACAAGGCAGCCAGTCCACAGTGACGGGTAACCGAAAGGCACGCGTACACACACGCCGACTGGCGTTAAGTCTGAAACAGGATACGTGATGAAAGCTATAAAGAAAAGAACGGAGCTTCTCGTATACTTAACTTTAATTCATTGTGGTACATTTCTCTTGAAAATACAAGTGAGACTCTCTCCAGATATGGTTAATGCGCCTTGCTAGGTCGTAGCCATGGACTTAGCTGAAGGCTATTCTAACTGTCTCTCGGCAATTGAGAGAAAGGCTTCGTACGTGTAGTCGCTAGCAATGTCGTCCGTACAACTGGGGCGAGTGCTAGTCAGTCTCTCGAGACCTGCCGTGTGGTGGCGCTCGATCTGATCACTGACAGTGGCGACACGCGTGTCCGACATGTACTAATGGACCGCGGCCGATTTAAGCTACCACCTAGCAAGTGTGGTGTCTGGCGGTGACACCACACATTCTACAAACCAGCGTGAATAGTCGTTTTGTTGCCACTTCCCCCAATGATTTTAGAAATTCTGCTGGAGTGTTATAAGTTCCTTCTGCCTTATTTGATCTTAAGTCCTCCAAGGCTCTCTCAAAATGTGATTCTTATACCGGATCCACAACTCCTTCAAAATCGACTCCTGTTTCTTCATAAATCAGATCAGACAAATCATTCCCTTCATAGAGACCTTCAGTGTACTCTTTACGTCCATCCGTTCTCTCCTCGGCTTTTAACAGTGGAATTCCTGTTGCATTCTTAATGTTACCACTCTTGCTTTTAATTTCACCGAAAATTGTTTTGACTTTCCTACATGCTGAGTCAGTCCTTCCGACAATCATATGTTTTTCGATGTCTTCAAATTTTTCCTGCAGACATTTCGTCTTAGCTTCCCAGCACATCCTGTTTATTTCATTCCTCAGCAACGTTTGTTTCTGTAATCTTGAATTTCCCTGAACATTTGTGTACTTCCTTCTTTCATCGATCAACTGAATTATTTGTTATGTTACCCACACCTCCCCCGCAGTTATTTTCTTTGTACCTATGTTTTTCACTCAAACTTCTGTGCATGCCCTTTTAAGGCATGTCCATTCCTCTTCTACTGAACTGCCTACTGAGCTATTCTTTATTGCTGTATCTATAACGTTAGAGAACTACAAGCTTATCTCGTCATTCCTTAGTACATGTGCATCCCTCTTCTTAGGGCAATGATTCTTCCTGACTAATCTCTTAAACTGCAGCCTACTCTCCATCACTACTACATTCTGATCTGAGTCTATATTTGCTCCTGGGTACGCCTTACCCTCCAGTATGTGATTTCGGAATCTCTGTGTGACCATGATTTAATCTAAATGAAATCTTTCCGTATCACCCGGCCTTTTGCAAGTATACCTCCTCCTGTTGTGTTTCTTGAAGAGAGTATTCGCTATTAGTAGCTGCATTTTACAAAGAACTCAACTAGTTTGTCTCCTCTCTCATTACCGTGCGGGGTAGCCGAGCGGTCTGAGGCGCCTTGTCACAGTTCGCGCGGCTTACCCTGTCGGCGGTTCGAGTCCTCCCTCGGATATGGGTGTATGTGTTGTCCTTAGCGTAAGTTAGTTTAAGTTAGTTTCATTGGTGTGTAAGGCTAGGGACCGATGACTTCAGCACTTTGGTCTCATAAAACCTTACCACAAATTTCTAATTTTTTACTCTCTCATTCCTTGTGCCAGCACCATATTCTCCTATGAACCATTTCGTCTACTCCTTCCCCTACAACTAAAGTACCGTCCTCCATGACTATTAGATTTTCATCTCCCTTTACGTATTAGCCTTTCAGTATCCTCATATACTTTCTCTATCTCCTTATCTTCAACTTACGACGTCGGAATGTATCCTGAACTATTGTTGTCGGTGGTGGTTTGCTGTCGATTCTGATAAGAACAACCCTATCACCGAACTCTGCACAGTAAGACACTCTCTGGCCTATTCGTATCGAATCCTACTCCCGTTGAACAATTTTCTGCTGTTGTTTATATTACCCTGTGCTCATCTGACCAGAAACCCTGGTTTTTATTTATTTATTTATTGTTCCGTGGGACCACATTTAGGAGAAGTCTCCATGGTCATGGAACGAGTCAATACATGAAATTATAACACGATTGTAGAAACAGAATGAAATGAAATATAAGAAACATATTCAGGCGACAAGTCGTTAGTTTAAATAAGAAAATCAAGAATGTAACACTGGAATTTGCTTAATTTTTTAGCTCTTCCAGGAGCTCCTCGACAGAATAGAAGGAGTGAGCCATCAGGAAACTCTTCAGTTTAGACTTAAAAGTGTTTGGGCTACTGCTAAGGTTTTTGAGTTCTTGTGGTAGCTTATTGAAAATGGATGCAGCAGAATACTGCACTCCTTTCTGCACAAGAGTCAAGGAAGTGTATTCCACATGCAGATTTGATTTCTGCCTAGTATTAACTGAGTGAAAGCTGCTAACTCTTGGGAATAAGCTAATATTGCTAACAACAAACGACATTAAAGAAAATACATACTGTGAGGGCAATGTCAAAATTCCCAGACTATTGAATAGGGGTCGACAAGAGGTTTTCGAACTTACACCATACATAGCTCGAACAGCCCGTTTTTGAGCCAAAAATACCCTTTTTGAATCAGAAGAATTACCCCAAAAAATAATACCATATGACATAAGCGTATGAAAATATGCGAAGTATACTATTTTTCGTGTTGAAATGTCACTTATTTCAGATACTGTTCTAATGGTAAATAAAGCGGCATTTAGTTTCTGAACAAGATCCTGAACATGGGCTTTCCACAACAACTTACTATCTATCCATACGCCTAGGAACTTGAACTGTTCCGTCTCGCTTATAACATGCCCATTCTGTCTTATTAAAATGTCAGTTCTTGTTGAATTGTGAGTTAGAAACTGTAAAAACTGAGTCTTACTGTGATTTAGCATCAAATTATTTTCCACAAGCCACGAACTTATATCATGAACTACATTATTTGATAATGTTTCAATATTACAAAAAAATGGTTCAAATGGCTCTGAGCACTATGGGACTCAACTGCTGAGGTTATTAGTCCCCTAGAACTTAGAACTAGTTAAACCTAACTAACCTAAGGACATCACAAACATCCATGCCCGAGGCAGGATTCGAACCTGCGACCGTAGCGGTCTTGCGGTTCCAGACTGCAGCGCCTTTAACCGCACGGCCACTTCGGCCGGCTTCAATATTACACACAAGATCCTTCACTACCAAGCTGGTGTCATCAGTAAACAGAAATATTTTTGAATCTCCTGTAATACTAGAAGGCATATCATTTATATAAATAAGAAACAGCAGTGGCCCCACCACCGACCCTTGGGGAACGCCCCATTTAACAGTGCCCCATTGGGACTGAACATCATTACCACTCTCAATATTGCGGAGAATTACCTACTGCTTTCTGTTCTTAAAGTAAGAGGGGAACCAATTGTAAGCTACTCCCCTTACTCCATAATGTTCCAACTTCTGCAGTAATATTTTGTGGTCAACACAGTCAAAAGCCTTCGTTAAATCAAAGAAAACACCTAACGTTCGCAACCTTTTATTTAATCTGTCCAAAACCTCACAGAGAAAAGAGACTATAGCATTTTCAGTTGTTAAGCCATTTCTAAAACCAAACTGTACATTTGTCAGCAAATGATGTGAATTTAAACGCTCCAGTAACCTTGTATATACAAGCCTCTCGATAACTTTAGCAAACACCGATGGCATAGAAATAGGTCTATAATTGTCAACATTATCAATGTCTCCCTTTTTATAAAGTGGCTTCACTACCGAGTACTTTTATCGGTCAGGAAACCGACCACTCCTAAAGGAAACGTTACATATATGGCTAAGTACTGAGCTAACATACGTGGAACAATACTTCAGTATTCTGCTAGATACCCCGTCATATCCATGAGAGTTCTTGGTCTTTAGTGATTTAATTATTAACTCAATCTCCCTCTTGTCAGTATCATGGAGGAGCATTTCAGGTAACAGTCTCGGAACACTTTTTTCTAAGAGTGCTATATGATTCCCTGTTGGGACTAGGTTTCTATTTAGTTCACCTGCTATATTCAGAAAGTGATTATTAAGTACTGTACATATATGCGACTTATCAGTAACACGGACATCCCCAATACGCACTGATTCTATATTCTCGATGTGTCTCTGCAGACCAGCCACTTCCTTTACGACTGACCATATGGTTTTAATTTTATCCTTGTCTTCTTTCCATTTCATTTCACTGAACCCTACTATATCTAGACTGGGCCATTGCGTTTCCATTTTCAGATTTTATAGCTTGCATACCACGTTGGAGCTTCTGACATTCCACGCCCCGACTAGTAAAACACCACCAGCTATCGGATCTTTATGAAACTGCAGGGGCTGAAACAGAAATATTCCGTGATGTCCCACAACAAATTCAGCAGATTTTCAACAGAAACTACCCGAGAAAAAATGTGTTCCATTGATTATTGAACGATCCTCGTATACTGAGGCTCTGAAAGCTAGTGGACGTAGACTTATAGTCAAGCAAAGAGTGACTGAGTGTCTCAACTGCAGTGGATTTTGTTAATGTATGAAGACTTCCGCCCCGGTTGAACTTTCAGATATCGTTCAGATCAGTGATTTCACACACGGCTCTATGTCTTTAGTTCACTCTCATCACCGTCTGCGATCGCTCTGCTTGACTGCCAAGTTAAACATTTTACGGTATCTTGAATCAATATTGCGTTCTGTAGCGAAATATGTGAGACCACCATTCGAGTATAGGAGTGCGTACTGAAAAGTAATGCCTCAAACTTTTATGTGAAAACTCGTAATCCTTTTTTAATAAAACGAACGTTATTGACATTCTACATCTTTATTCTTCAAGTCTACATATTTAAAGTATTTCTCAACATAATAATCGTTGTGATGAATACATGAATTCCAACGAGAGATCAGTTTACTGTTACCTTTACTGTAGAACGTTTGAGTTTGTTGACAGTTCCACAACCTCACGTCTCTGCTTGCGCCGCTTCACCGCTATCAAAGTGAAGTTCTCGTAGGAGTTCCTTAAATTTTGGAAGCAGATGTAATTTGGGCAGGGGCCAGGCCAGTACTGTACGGAGGATGACCGTTGCCAAAGAATCCAAGGCGTCGGATTGCTGCAGACCTCGCAGTGTTCATGTGTAGTGTAGCATTGTCATGCTGAAAGAGAGGGTTCTCGAAATCCGATTACAGCACACTGTTCCTCGGGCACCAACGTGGTTTCTTACACACCGCCATGTTACACTCTGTAATTCGTACCCTCTAGCGAAAGATGGATTGCAAGTATCGAGACACGAAGATTAAAGATGTATAACATTGATAACATTTGTTTTATTTAAAAAAGCATTAACAGTCGTCACGTAAAAATTTCGGAGGCATTACTATTCAGCACGCTCCCGTATTTGTTTATGATACGAATAAAAGAATAACCGAAGATTAATCGTGTGGTTGAAGCCTACATTATTATCCTACAATATAGCAATTTTAATATTTTTCGTTTTTCATAATTACAACCCATTTATTAGATCTGTTTAATTTAATCAGTGTTCGTCTGTGCTATGAAGACTCTTCAAGAACGACCGATGATTCTATAAAAACTTAAAGCAACAGTGCCTGATCGAACTGTTTTTTGATCATATGAGCCATATTCAAATCTAAGATGGAGTGCTCGCCCTCTGTTGCTTAGATAGCGAAGCTGACTCGAGATTAAATTCTCGTTATTCTTACCGAGTCCACTGAAGTTGCATTAGCTTGGTCTTGTCCGGTATTGAACAGTTGTAGCTAGTGAAGTGGTACTAACCTTTAAATTCATAATCAATTGAAACATTCTTCTTTCAAAATTCCTTATTCGTTGTTGCGAGTCTGCTTTTTATATCCAATTTAACTCTGTCATTGCTAGTTATTTTCCTGGCCAAATAACAACGGTCACCTACTTCTTTTGATATCATCTAATTCCCTCACATTCACCTGATTTAACTGGACTACGCACCATTACCTGTGTTCCTGTTATAACCCCTTATCAAGATACTATCCATTCAGGTCAACTGTTGTTCGAGTTATCTGGTGTCTGAATTTAAATGTCATCGGAAGACAACTACTTTTTGATGCCACGCTGCACAATTTCTTATGTTGCGTCAATCTCATCCAAATGGCTCACTGAAGTCGTCAATTCTTTGTTGGATGATTTGTAGTCTCTGTCTTCTCTACAATTCAGGGCTTTTAGAACTTCGTCTACTACTTATTTTCCTGGTCATTATCCTGTGTCGTCACGGGGTCGACATGTGAAGTTTGGATTTGGCAGAGAGTGGCCGGAGGGCGTTCCTGTTGCCACCCCTTCCCTCCACATACGCATACGTCGGTCATCTGGTATCAGACAACAATGTCATTCATCTGTGTACAGAACTTTCCACCAAGTTTTCATAGGCCTTTCCTGGGAATTTTGAGTGTATCTGTGCCATTCAGCAAGGTGTCCGTGTCGTTGTGGAGTCTGTTTCGTGCAGTCTGATTGTGCACGTACCTCTCGGTGGCCCTGACAAAGTCATTGCTTTATTGTCTTCCACTGTGGCAGTCTGGACCAAGTCGCAGGTACCGGTCATCTGCAGCAGTTGTTGCCCGACGAAAACCACTACGTGGCAAACCATGAACACTAACTCTGTTTTGGAAACGATTTGAGGTCCGTACCATGCGGCTCTGGTTCACTGCTATTCGCCTTGCAACTTCTCTCTTGTTGGCAGTCATTGCTGACATAAAGCACCAATCCACATGCGATCGAAACTGTCCCTCCGACATTCAATGAAATGAGTATGCTCGCGGTAACTGGGGCTAAACACAAGATTGATCACACACATAGAAAGTTCATAGGATCTTCTGTTTCGGATCATGTCACTTAGGTGAAGGCGGTATGTGTACATGACCAACACAGGTGTAATAAAACATTTATTAGGGTATTCCAAAATTATGTTTTGTGTGTGTGTTTAGCTTTTCTAAATCATGAAACGTAGCACCCGTAATACTCAATGGCATGCTCATCAGACGAGACTCTACGACCCGTGTCCGATACCCGAATCCCAATGAGCCTCGACTACAAAACTTCCCTACGAAGAAAATATATCGGTATGTTGGCGACAGAAAATGAAGAAAAACACTAGAGAAAAGGTTTAATAACAAGAACGGTTTTTTGTGTTTTCGTAAAAAATTACAGAGGCTCTTTGGTTTTGGTTCTCTGTTAACGCCGTTTGACTGTATTGAAAATCTCATGAATTATACAGTGGTGTGCAAAACACAAGGATGAAAGAAACTTTTAAATGATGTGCTACTTCCAAGCAACATAGCTCGAAGAAATTTGCACCGTACGTAGAAAGAACTGCTGCAGTATAGTAATGAAGAAAACTGAAAGAAATGCGTGATAATACGAACAGAAATTTCGCTTTCATTTAAAGGCAATAATTAAAATGCAGTCACGGAGATTCCTGATGATCCCCTGCACATTACAAAAGGGGAGACGTGGTTCTTAATCATCTGTAAGCATGAAGATTAGAAATGGATAATGTTAATAATATTTGTTTTCAATCTGCCTATTGGCTTCTGTCTCGGGTTCTTTGGCCGACGTTCATCTAATGATTTTTCTGACGTTTCGCCAGCACGAGTGGCTGGCATTGTCAAAGCTTCACCCTCCATTGCCGGTGGTGAACTGGAGCCGAGCTTGCGGCCGCAGACTATATGTACCTGGCGCGCCAACGTCCGAGGGCTTCTCCGCGGTCATTTCCGGTGCGGTTCTCCTCTTGCTACCTGCGACGGTCGTTCGTTTCAGTACGGGAAGCCAGGATCCGTTTACCTTAAGGCTTTCCTCTTTCTTGTTGAAACTCTTCGCGTGTTTTTGTATTTCTACAGCTTCTCTGAACAAGCGCGTGTGATAGTGGTTCTCTACAGCCAGAACTTCCGTGTCGGCGAATTTTATTACGTGGTCGGTCTCATTCAGTGCGTGTTCTGCCACGGCCGATTTCTCCACCTGCCCCAACCTGCAATGTCGCTTATGCTCCTTGATCCTGATGTTAATGGATCGTCCAGTCATTCCGACATAAACTTTTCCGCATGTGCATGGTATGCGGTATACTGCTGACATTGCAAGTGGGTCTTTTTTCTCCTTCACCGATCTAAGACACTCTTTGATCTTCCTTGTCGGTTTGAAAATCGTCTTTACGCCATGTTTGCCCAATATACGACCGATTCTGTCCGTCACTCTGGGAATGTATGGCGGAAAGGCCGTACCCGACATTTCTTTTTCTGGTTCCTTACTTCGCCGAGTGTTTGGCTCTGTTACACTTCTAATATATTTTGTGGAGCCGGCCGCGGTGGTCTCGCGGTTCTAGGCGCGCAGTCCGGAACCGTGCGACTGCTACGGTCGCAGGTTCGAATCCTGCCTCGGGCATGGATGTGTGTGATGTCCTTAGGTTAGTTAGGTTTAAGTAGTTCTAAGTTCTAGGGGACTGATGACCACAGCAATTGAGTCCCATAGTGCTCAGAGCCATTTGAACCATTTTTGGAGTACCCATCGCTCCTAAGAATAGTTTCCAGGTGTTGCATTTCTCGTTTGAGATGCTGCGGCTCACATATTCGTCATGCTCTCGTTACGAGCGTACTAATCATGCCACTTTTCTGGCTCGGCGAAGTAAGGAATCAGAAAAAGAAATGTCGGGTACGGCCTTTCTGCCATACATTCCCAGAGTGACGGACAGACTCAGCCGTATATTGGGCAAACATGGCGTAAAGACGATTTTCAAACCGACAAAGAAGATCAAAGAGTGTCTTAGATCGGCGAAGGAGAAAAGAGAACCACTTGCTATGTCAGCAGTATACCGTATACCATGCACATGCGGAAAAGTTTATGTCGGAATGACTGGACGATCAATTTAACACCAGAATCAAAGAGCATAAGCGACATTGCAGGTTGGGGCAGGTGGAGAAATCAGCCGTGGCAGAGCACGCATTGAATGAGACTGACCACGTAATAAAATTCGCCGACACGGAAGTTCTGGCTGTAGAGAAGCCCTATCACACGCGCTTGTTCAGAGAAGCTGTAGAAATACAAAAACACGCGAAGAGTTTCAACAAGAAAGGTAAACGGATCCTGGCTTCCCGTACTGCAGCGAACGGCCGTCGCAGGTAGCAAGAGGAGAACTGCACCGGAAATGACCGCGGAGAAGCCCTCGGACGTTGGCGCGCCAGGTACATATAGTCTGCGGCCAACAAAGCTACAGGGGCAGTGTTCCTGGACATCGAAAAGGCTTTCGACCGTCTATGGCACAACGGCCTCATCCGCAAACTCAGCGGCGCGGGATTCCCCGACGGGCTGCTGCGTCTAATACACTCATACCTCACAGACAGGAGTTTCAACACTGACGTGCAGGGAAAACAATCAACACGACACGGTATACACGCGGGAGTACCCCAGGGAAGCATCCTAGGGCCCCTACTGTTTAACCTCTACATAAACGATCTCCCAACCACACACAACACAATGATGGCAATATACGCGGATGACACAGCCATCCTTGCGCAAGATTGGAAACCATCGAACATTACGTCACGCCTACAGGCTGCACTCAGAGTGGCCGAGCCTTAGTTGGAGAAATGGCGTGTTAGAGTAAACGTCGACAAGTGCGAAGCCGTTCTGTTCACTAGAAGACCGAAGCAACTGCGCAAACACCGCTACTGCAGACCAATAACCCTACATGCACGTCCAACACGTTTCCGCGAGAAAGTCAAATACCTCGGTGTCTGGCTGGACCGGAAATTACTCTGGGGGGACCACATACAACACATGACCAACCGAGCTAGCGCGAGGCTCAAACAGCTCTATCCTATGCTCAACAGGCGTAGCACACTGAACAGAAGGGTGTCGAGGTCCATGTACATGACACTTATCCGACCCCTGATGACGTACGCTGCTCCTGTCTGGGGATACGCTGCGCCTACACGCCTGCGCCGTCTGCAGCTCATAGAAAACAAAGTACTCAAAATCATAAGCAATGCACCACGATACACACGCATCGCGGACCTTCACCGGGAATACCGACTTGAGACTCTCACGTAGGTAATCCACAAACTCACCACAAGACTATACAGAAACTCCAGACATTCGCAGAACCCGTTTATTCTGAATCTGGGGAACTACGACCACAGCCATAGATGGAAACATAAAAGACCAAAAGACATACTTGTAAGGGCATAACATCTATGGCCAAGCATACGCAAACATAACGGCACAGGCGAGCCCCTGTTAATCAGACGCAATTACTGGATATCCAGCTGAAATATACTGCCGAATAACTGGCACCACACAGGGAAGCCGTACCGTACACTGCATGCAAACAAGCTTCACACATCCCCCACACAGTGAGACGATGTATGGCCGATCTCCCACTACTGTATAACGATCTTGATTGTTCCAGGAATGTAGCAGCTGCAGCCACTGGGACACATCGCCATCGCTTGTCACGGTAATGATGCATGATACCCATACTAACAAATCCAACCTTACATGAGCCATCGCAGCTGGTAAGCCACTACTGCTCTTACTACCCATCCCACTGTCGCAGAGGTTTTTTTCCCACGGCACGAGCCATGGCACTTTTTTCCCTCTGCTCTTCAAATCGCTACCCTCACTCGCGTTTCGTCCACTATCTATCACCTGATGGACCGTGTTAATGCGTAGTCTTACCCAGACGCACGGACAACATCACAGCCCAGCATCCTGTGATCCACTTACTAGATAACTAACATGTTTACGGAGGTGACAGTAGAACTTTTGGTTTGGTCACCACGTTGGTGCGGGCGTGGAGGGGCCCCATCTCTATTTTTTTTAAAGCTCGGCTCCAGTGCACCACCGGCAATGGAGGGTGATGCTTTGACAATGCCAGCCATTCATGCTGGCGAAACGTCAGAAAAGTCATTAGATGAACGTCGGCCAAAGAACCCGAGACAGAAGCCAATAGGCAGTTTGTCAACAAGTGGCCACGAAAGCCTTAACAATTTTGTAATGTTTGTTTTATTTAAATGTCTTTAAGAGTTTTCGCTTCAGAAATTCGGAGGCATCACTTTTCAGGACACCCTCGTAAATTCGAAAGCTGGCCTCACATAGTTCGTTACTAAACATAACACTGACGGCAATGGGTGTTCTGCAACTCCCACCATACGGTCCGACAAGTTTGGGGGATTTCATAGCAGGAACCCTCTGGTTGTCATCCGCGGCACTCTCGCAGCACTGTGGTACGTTGACGATATTCCACGCTCCGTTTTATCGCAGTTCATGGCAAGCTATCCTGAACTTACGTATCAGCAAGAAAATGCCCACCCTCGCACGGCGAGAGTTTCTATTGTTTGTCTTCGTACTTGCCAAACACTTCCTGGGCCGGGAAGTCCCCTCAATGGAGAGCATTTGGAGCATTATTGGCAGGACCCTATAACCAGCTCGAGATTTTGACGACGTAACGCGTCCGTTGAACAGAATTTGGCGCGATATCCCTCAGGAGGACATCGAACAACTCTGTCAATTAATGCTAAACAGATTAACTGCTTGCGTAAGAACCAGAGGTAGCCCAACGAATTACTGACTTGCTCAATTTGTGAAGCTCTTTCTCTTGAAAAAAATCATCAGATTTTTCTGAAACTGTAATCATTTGTTTGTCTGTACGTGTACATCACATCAACCAGTTTTTGTCTCAGTCGGATAATTCGTTCGTGGTGCGTCACCTTTTTTTCTCGTAGAGTGTATTGACCTGACATAGGGAGGAACTGTACTCTGTTAAATCAGTATAGTGGAAAGGGAAATGGAACTGCTTTCTTCCGTAGTCACAAAGCTGACAACGAGTCACTCCACAATCATACTACTTCAGATCCGGATGTTGCCCTCAAGGGTTTAGCGTGCTTGATATTTCATTATGTAGTGGAAACTTCTTAGGGAAGAGGTTGAACGTCGTAGAACCTTTGTTCTACGGTCATGGGGACTGTGGTGGCGTAAGTGATCATCGCCACCCCTTTGACAGTAACGACCACCGCGCGTCTTCCAGAGGATGGCCCACCATGAGACGCAGTCGCTGACTCTCAGACTGTAGTGGCACCATCAGCCATGTCCGTCCAATGTTGTCATCCTCGTGAAGAGAAGGAGAGATTGAAAGAGCAACAACAGCTTGAATACGTACTTGCTCGTGTCCGCGTCTACTATCGTGAACAATTCTTGCTTATTCTGACCTTTCTTCATAGAATGTGCCACGACTGTGGCTTACGCTTCGGGTTAATATTGTGAACTTCGCGTTCTGCGCTATTTTACATCACATTTCATTATGTGAAATTTGTACCCTGTTTTCAAAAATGCTGTTTTTATCTCATTGTTTCACTGAGTTTTGTCGACTATGCCATCTTCAGTACAGTGGTTCTTTATCAGGTTACTGTAACAGCCTCTTTCGCCAAAATATAAGAACCAAAACTTGTCTTTGTGCTACCACCGAGTCTGGGGCCATTGCACAGAAAATAAATCGTGTGTAACTTAGGCTTATTAAAAAAGTTGCGATGGGTGTCCCTTGCTCCTTATATTTGAGAAAAGTATCCATTAACTATTTTGTAATCTAAGATATGTTAAGTGTAAGCGTAAGCTTCCTCGGCCATTGTAATAGTGAATTTATCCGCCGAGCAGGTATCAAGCTGCTTTTTCGAAGCAGCAACAGAATAAAAGATGGTGTTGGCTCAACGAAAGATGCAGTCGAAAAGCAACATTCTGCGGGTGCTCCCAAATTGGGTGTCGGTGTGGAGTAGTATATGCAGGCGAGACGGGACAGTTGATCAGCACACGGATATCTGAACGTGAAAGACGTATCCGATTAAGACAACGGACCAAGTCAGCAGTGGCCGAACACCAGGATTAGTGCTGGAAAGAGACATAATATCGGAAAGACTGAGTACAGATGACACAGCCTCTTTGTTTCAGGAGAGAGATTAGAGTGGCGATGGAAATAGTCAAGTGACCGACCAGCATGAAGGGAAGTGACGGTTACCGACTTCCGACGTCTTGTCTGTCAGCAATAACTATCCCACGGAACGGCAGCTCACGCGAAACAACACACACAGGCGCTCGGCAGACCACAGCGGCCACAGGTAGGATACAATGAGTTCTGTCACGCCTCAGCCGGCACCAGGCAGCAACAGAACAGCGCTATGTCACAGTCGCTGCCCAGTTCTCATTCGGCTGTGCGACGGTATCCACCATTCGCAAGCAATGATGCCACTGAAAAGAAACTATACACACACCGATAAAGTCGAAGACTCCTTCTTCCCACCGAGCGAGGTGGCGCAGTGGTTAGACACTGGACTCGCATTCGGGAGGACGACGGTTCAATCCCGCGTCCGGCCATCCTCATTTAGGTTTTCCGTGATTTCCCTAAATCATTCCAGGGGAATACCGGGATGGTTCCTCTGAAAGGGCACGGCCGACTTCCTTCCCTAATCCGATGAGACCGATGACCACGCTGTCTGGTCTCCTTCCCCAAAAACAACAACAACTTCTTCCCATCCTCAATACAGTTTCAGATTATGACAGCAGACTCTTTCATGTACACTCCTGGAAATTGAAATAGGAACACCGTGAATTCATTGTCCCAGGAAGGGGAAACTTTATTGACACATTCCTGGGGTCAGATACATCACATGATCACACTGACAGAACCACAGGCACATAGACACAGGCAACAGAGCATGCACAATGTCGGCACTAGTACAGTGTATATCCACCTTTCGCAGCAATGCAGGCTGCTATTCTCCCATGGAGACGATCGTAGAGATGCTGGATGTAGTCCTGTGGAACGGCTTGCCATGCCATTTCCACCTGGCGCCTCAGTTGGACCAGCGTTCGTGCTGGACGTGCAGACCGCGTGAGACGACGCTTCATCCAGTCCCAAACATGCTCAATGGGGGACAGATCCGGAGATCTTGTTGGCCAGGGTAGTTGACTTACACCTTCTAGAGCACGTTGGGTGGCACGGGATACATGCGGACGTGCATTGTCCTGTTGGAACAGCAAGTTCCCTTGCCGGTCTAGGAATGGTAGAACGATGGGCACGATGACGGTTTGGATGTACCGTGCACTATTCAGTGTCCCCTCGACGACCACCAGTGGTGTACGGCCAGTGTAGGAGATCGCTCCCCACACCATGATGCCGGGTGTTGGCCCTGTGTGCCTCGGTCGTATGCAGTCCTGATTGTAGCGCTCACCTGCACGGCGCCAAACACGCATACGACCATCATTGGCACCAAGGCAGAAGCGACTCTCATCGCTGAAGACGACACGTCTCCATTCGTCCCTCCATTCACGCCTGTCGCGACACCACTGGAGGCGGGCTGCACGATGTTGGGGCGTGAGCGGAAGACGGCCTAACGGTGTGCGGGACCGTAGCCCAGCTTCATGGAGACGGTTGCGAATGGTCCTCGCCGATACCCCAGGAGCAACAGTGTCCCTAATTTGCTGGGAAGTGGCGGTGCGGTCCCCTACGGCACTGCGTAGGATCCTACGGTCTTGGCGTGCATCCGTGCGTCGCTGCGGTCCGGTCCCAGGTCGACGGGCACGTGCACCTTCCGCCGACCACTGGCGACAACATCGATGTACTGTGGAGACCTCACGCCCCACGTGTTGAGCAATTCGGCGGTACGTCCACCCGGCCTCCCGCATGCCCACTATACGCCCTCGCTCAAAGTCCGTCAACTGCACATACGGTTCACGTCCACGCTGTCGCGGCATGCTACCAGTGTTAAAGGCTGCGATGGAGCTCCGTATGCCACGGCAAACTGGCTGACACTGACGGCGGCGGTGCACAAATGCTGCGCAGCTAGCGCCATTCGACGGCCAACACCGCGGTTCCTGGTGTGTCCGCTGTGCCGTGCGTGTGATCATTGCTTGTACAGGCCTCTCGCAGTGTCCGGAGCAAGTATGGTGGGTCTGACACACCGGTGTCAATGTGTTCTTTTTTCCATTTCCAGGAGTGTATATATGAGAACCAAAACTTTTCTCATTCGGCAGATAGCGTAAACATCCTGAGGAAGGCCATTTGCAAAAGTAGTCGAAATGTATGGTAGTTTTACATATTGACATTGCTGTCATGTTCCCACAGGAATTTTGTTGACTCAGAAATTGTTGATCTGATGAAATTACATTTTCCTCGAGACATTTAAGTCTCAACTTTATCTTAAATAGTTATGAAACTTTGTGTTCTGCCTTATGGCAGGTCTTGTCATGGGGGAAGCCTCGTCAGAGAGGTCCACCGCATGAGCGTCTAGGGAAGTGATTCCAGTGATGGTTTCCCGTTGCCTTCCACTGATGATGATGAAATGATAACGAGGACAACAGAACACCCATTCCGTGAGCGGAGAGAATCTCCCACCCAGCCGGGAATCGAACCCGGGCCCCTTGGCGTGACAGACCGCCGCGCTGACCACTCAGCCATCGGGGCGGACTAAATAGTGATAGAAGCTGAGGAAATGAAATAAGATTTGTGTCACAGTTAGGACTTGTTCCCAGGTTCCCTAGTTTATCAGGCTGGTGTGCTAGCCATTACACTACCGTAGCAGTACAACAAACACAGCTGCACAGACTTCCTTAGACCACGCCCTCCCTTACTTAATTTAAGGCTCAAAAATGGAAAAATGAACAGAAGGTATGAACTGAAGTTTATCTTACGGAGGCAACTTCACTATCTTAGTCCACGCAGCAATGTCAGTCATGCTGCTATGGTGATATAATTGCTAGCACCTCTGCTTCGTAAACCGCATACTTAAGTTCAAATCCAGGCGGTAGCTTTAATTTTAATTTATTTCTTCAAAAATTGGTGTTTGTTAATTGTTGATTAATCATTATATTCATTAATTTCAAATTAAATATTATTACTGCTGTGTTAAATTTAACAATGCAATCTATAAATAATGTTTGTGAGGAAAACATAACGAGAAAATAACTTTTTCTTTTAAAAATTCTTAGTCTTTGGTTATCTCGTTTTATGCACTGGAAACATCTCGCGATAGTCAGATACGAGATAAAGAACCTAGTCTACTGGATTCGTTTTTTCCGAATAATTTTGTGGTCCTCCACGAGTGTGACACTTCCCTGATCCAAATCATTTGAACTTGCACTAGATCGTTGAAAACGTATTGGCTGTGTAGGTTTTGCCTTAAGAAGCTTGTCATCCATATAAAATCTGTAAAAGAATAAGAAAAAATGTTGTGTTAGAAACAAACTGTTCAGTCCCCGTACTGATAATGTCTGGGATTTGAGCAATTCATAACTCCATCTTATTAGTCATAGTTTCGTCTGATGGTTCTGCCTCACGATTGAACACATGGATGGTCAAGGTGACAGGGAAGGTAACAGAAACCATGAATGATGTTGCACTTTAGTAAAGAACGATATCACAATCGATAACTTGAGACTTGACAGTGGTATGGCTGTCCTCTGTCCACGCTCGTGGTACTTCTCAGCCATGGTTAGTTAAATTAGAATAATAGAAGAAAGAAGTGAGGAAGAAGCTATACAGAGATTTGTATCAGAAGAATGGTGGTGGAAACCCCAGCGTGATCCGAGTAGTGGTTCAAATGGCTCTGAGCACTATGGGACTCAACTGCTGTGGTCATCAGTCCCCTAGAACGTAGAACTGCTTAAACCTAACTAACCTAAGGACATCACACACACCCACGCCCGAGGCAGGATTCGAACCTGCGACCGTAGCGGTCACGCGGTTCCAGACTGAAGCGCCTAGAACCGCACGGCCACACCGGCCGGCTAACCATGATTCATTCAAATGTCCTGTTAACAAGAATTCAGTATTCCATTTCATAATTTATGTAGCATAAGGTACATGAGTAAATCTGTAAGAGGAATGAACACTGTAACTAAGGGTACACAAAACAAGAAATCAAGCAAACATCATAAATGCATTTAGGGTCCTCTCCATTCAGACTTGCAAGCAAGAGCACACAAAAAGGGGGTACATCAAAGTCAATATCTCTCAAACATTTATAGGAGAAAGGTCCGAGAAGTGGTTGAAATTTCCAAGAATGCATCTAATTTCATTAGGGAGGACGGCTATAGGCTTCCAGCATCGTGGCTCCCCGCCATCAGGGAAGTGAATACGCGGCCGCGGTGTGCGAGCGACATAAACAATGCGCTGCAAGTCGCCTCGGCGGACAATAATATTTTGGGTAAACATTCTCCCTCTCTAGCTCTGTCCGTTTCAAATCTAGTCAATTATGACGACCAACAAATAGCAGTAGCAGGAATTTCAACCAATAACCCTTCTCCAGCGTAAGTGAGTAATAGTGCCTTTCTACCCAATGACGATGAGCCGCCAATGGCATCCATAGGAGGTTAGCCAACAACGCCCCTTCTTCTGCATCAGAGTGGGAATATTAGCCTATGCCTATGGCCCACAAATGGTAGCCAAATGAATTTTAACCAACACTAACACTTCAGCACGAACGCGAGAAAACTCCCCTTTTTAAGAGGACGCGACACTGGTCTCTGACAGTGTTGTAGCAGTAGTGGACACCAGAAGATCCTGAGGAAGATCCCAGCAGAGGGGTCGAAACGCCGATCATTTTAGAAGTAATATGATGAGGCCCAATGACAACAGCTACTAAAGCCTGCAGACTTCCATAAAACGCTTGTATGGGCAAGAGGTTTATACCATCATCAGAAGACTCGAGAACCTTCGCAGAAGAAGAGGTAAATTACTAAACGAAATGGACTTTCTCTCCCGGTGCCGTGATAATGATTTTATAACCAGATTCGCCAGAATTAGCCACCATATGCCGACAATGAAAGCCAGGAGGATCTACCAAAGGGCCAACCAAGAACATCTCCGTGAAAGAATCCAGAAAATACGCAGAGACTTGAATGATGTTGGCTATGTTTTAACTGATGTGCATTTTTTACTGGTGGCAACTCTCTCACCCCAGGACTGAGATAAAGTGGACAGAATAACGTTTGATCATTCAACAAGGTTTTCAGATATCTGTGCTATGAAACAAAAAGAGAAGTTCGAGAAGCTAGCGGTTAAAGTTCAGAAGGAAGACGCTACTGTGGATCCGAAACGAGTAGTGGTGAATCTCTCGTCAGAAGTAGTCTATGAAGCAGCTGTTTCAGTTTTGGGCAAAGGTCTGAATTTCGCAACTACACCGAAGAGAATATCTGTTGAAGAAATCGCAAGTGCCGTCGAAGCATCCTTGTTTCGTCTTCCGAAGGTGCAGGCCGAAGAAGTAAGATAAGATGTGTCGAGAGTTCTACGGAAATCGAAACCTCCGAAAAGCAACATATCGGCGCAGGAAAGGAAATCTCTTATTGAACTCATGAGAAACGAAAACATCGTTGAAACAAAATCGGATAAGGGGAACGCTACTGTTGTTTTGGACGCTGTGGATTATCGCAGGAAGATGGAACAACTACTACATGATCCTGGGTATCGCAGTCGATCCTACGAACAAAATCGCCCGGAAAGTGAAAAACCTGATATCAGACTGCAAACTGGACAGCTATATTACAAAGAATCTAACACGTCGAATACCTGTCTCACCCAGAATGTATGGACTACCCAAAACACATGAAGAATCCGTTCCTTTAAGGCTTATCGTCAGTGCGATTAACTCGCCGATTTATTTTTTAGCATGTCATTTATCTGGCAAAGTTAGACATCTAGTTGGTAAAACAAATACCTTTATAAAAGATTCGAAACATTTCATAGATATTATACGCACACTCAATATATTTGCAGATGACATTCTTGTTAGCTTCGATGTGACAACGTTATTTACCAACGTCCCAGTATCAGCTACAATGGAGATCATAAGGGAGGAATGTTGCTCCATATGTTCGTTACTTAATTGAATTATGTCTTCGTTCGAGCTATTTTAAATACAATGGTGAATTCTATGAACAGGCTGACGGCCGCCCATTTCGCCAGTTGCAGCTGACGTTTTTTATGGAACATTTTGAGCAACAGGCATTAAGTAGTGCTCCTTCTTGCTAGCTCTGTTATGTGGACGATATATTTGTTATATGGCCACACAGCGAAGAAGAACTTCATGCGTTCCTCAATTTCTTAAATGGAATCCATCCCAAAAGCAAATTTACCTTGGAGGTTATATTATTCGACATATTTTGAATTGGGGGAAATGGAGAGAGTATTTTGCTGTTAACTATGGTACCTGATGTTTTAGAAGACGTCGTTTTTTAACCTCGTGCGAGTACGCCGGATTTCATCATAAGTGCGCCTTGTTCCGTGCTATGACGTGTCGGATACTTGAAAGAAGCGATCGATAATTTTGATACACTTTTCTGGGAAACAAAAATGGGGATTGTAATCAAATTTTTGCCGGATAGCTTCTGACCCTGGATTTCAACTAGTTTACCGAAGGGACCAACTTTTGGAAAGGAAGTGCAGCGAATTACCATTCAGTGACGAATAGAAGTTTGCTGATTGCCACAACTTCTTTCAAGTTCCTTCGTTCTGTGGAATCGTCGATGATTTCTGTGAACATTTGTACTAAAATGACAGTTAAACATTTATGAACATAAGGCATGAGAAATTGACTGGTGATTGCTATTTAAATAACAGGTCAAAATACTGCATTCAGTTTAGAATTAATTTTTAATCAGCTAAAGAGAAACTTACTTTAAACATTTTTCGCACATTATCGTGGCTGAAAATGTCACATAAACCAGCTTTTGTGCTAATAATCACATTTCCTCAGAAACAGGAAAATATCCATTGCTTTTTTTATATATGTCGTACTTCTTCATATATTGAGACATTTCACACTGAAACTTTCACATAACATATTTTTAATTATAAATTACAATGAACTGTAATAACATGCGTCTACATATACAAGCAGACAAAAAATAAGTGTTATAGGATTTAGTGCACATTTTGTTTCCACATTGTAACTCATATTTTGTGTCACTGCGTCAGGCTTAAATAATGGCTTTGACCGCTTTTGAGTATATCGGTTCGCAATAGTAATCTTTGGCGCTCTGTGCCAGAACAGGTCACATCATATCACGCTACTTTTACAATTTCACTCAGTCTTTAATTCTCTGCAGAAAATATTCAGTTAAATTCGGTCGTTGGACACACATAATATTACATCGCCTCCAAATGCATCTCGTCTGGTCGAGCGATCTGGAAAGAGACATTTCCATTCGTAACATTATGTGTTCCACTATTTACAGATTCTTACATAGAAGAACATTTACATTGGACAGGGATAACAACTAAAATTAGTTATTGGAAAAAAATTTAATTTTACAAGTTTGACAAAATTTGAGTCTTGTAGCTAAGAGTAAATATTCATAAACTGGCGTCAAAAGTTTGACAGAGGAAGCTTTAGAAGCTTTAGTTTCCAAGTGAGAAGTATTAACAAATGTTCAAGGTACGTACATGAATACATCAATTTACATACATTAAATACTTATAGCTAAGAATGATGAAATATTCAACCAAGTCCACACTGCACTGATACAGGTGCGTGGCATTAGTACGACATACGTCTTCTTTTAAGCATTTCATAGCTTGATGACTGAGCGCTCTTGAGAAAGAGCTTGGTCACGAATGGATGGCATTTCATCCAGGAGGTCAATGGCATAATATGGTTTTCATGAAACAAAAAATATATATATATATATATATATATATATATATATATATATATATATATATACACTTATGTTAGCATAAATCTACAACTTCATTTTAATACTTACAGTTTTTGTGAAGAAGGATCATAGGATTTTTGATGTATCATCATTACGATGCTTTTCTTTCCAATCGTGGTATCCTTCTTATTTTAATAAATAGTTCACATCGGGTGGTCACTGTGGATTACACATGGTTGACTTTGCAGTTTTGATGTCATTCACTTAGAAATTGTCGTTGCGTCAAAATGTTGTGCTACAATAGCGTCTGTATATTGTCATTTCTTCGGATTATTGCGGGGCAGGCAAGCGTACCACGTGAGCCGGCAGCGAAGGAGAGTGAGCGCGCATATGCTCCAACGGTTGATCGCTTAGCAGTGTGCGGTATAACATTGTTTGACGTGTGGAGCCGTGTCGGCGATAGCGACGTGATGACTCGACAGACATCACATCACTTCCTACGCATCTGGCCGTGGGTGGACCACAGCCGTGAAGTGAACGTTAAGTTGGCTGCTGCAACACCGTGCCACTACGTGCTCGCTGAATTTCACCTGTGGTAGCACAATGAAAACGAAGCACACGTGCATTTTCCACTAACAACACGATGTCATTGACGATTTCTATGCAATCACAGATCGATTATGGTCAGCTTTCTTGAAGACTACATTTTCTTAAAGTGACACAGCCACTTTGCATCCACAAGATGCTATTCATAGGGTTACACACGTTAAAAGAAAAATTATTTGAGGTAGTCACCATACAAAAACTTTCATTACATCATAGTATCGGCTTTGTAATAGCTTTGAGCTGAACCCTACAGTTGCTCAAGCTTCGTTCATTTCCATCTTTTCATTATTACGCTTTAAATAACAAGATTTGGTCAATTTATCTTTTCAGCAAAACTTATATTCTGTTCACAACCGCTTAAAGTACTAAATCTCTCTTGTAAGTTATCAGGTTTTTCTGACACATACTCTCGTTATTGGGAACATTCTCTCCTTACAATGATTCATATTTCTCATACGCTGTGAATAGATCTTAGACAGGGGATCTATCATTGGAAAATCATTCGACTTCAATACTGCACAAGTCGTCTACAGACTCCATCAAAAATTTAAATAGCTTCCCGTTTGCGATTTATTATTAACAAAATTAATAAAACATGCGGCAAAAACGAAATCATCGTGACTACTGTCTTCAAATCTGCGTCATCAAAAGACATTAGCATCGCAATAAGACACAAAATCTATGATCAAATTTGGGAATGGAATCACAGGTATAGACGGGTAACACATTAGGGTTACACACAATCATTCACATTCACATATAAATAAATTTGTCAGTTAGTATAAGCAAACAAAGTCACTGTGTACTTAAGCTTAACACTAAAGAAAATATTAGTCATTCTTTTCAGAGTTGTAGACTCACTTCTCTAAGGAATGCGTTGTTTTCTCCCTATACATACTGTAGTCAACTGTAGCTTAAAAGGTATCCTTTAACTGCGTGAAACATTTTATATACATAGATTTATAGAAATTACTGACAGTAAAAAAGATATTTGTGCTGTCGCTCCGTTGGACTTGTAATCTAGTTATAATTCGTTATCATCACGCGCGTTTTTATAGATCTTTCTCCTTTTATAGCGGTAAACTCTGCTTTGCTGGAACCGTCACAATTACCATATCTTATAATTAAAGACTTAGCTGCTGAGCAAGTTTTGCTGTGTAGACGGAGGGTGTCTTAACGTACCGCTTACAAAGAAATTTTTTCAGCAGCTCACTCAGGTGTGTGACATATTTCTTTTTGTTTTTCGTCTCGCTGAAACACTGTTAGTGACGTTAATGGTGACGCCGTGTTTTTGTTTTTTTGCGGAAGTATCCTGATAGGAGTTCTACATAATATAACCTTCTTTATCTGAATAGCTTCGCTTATTTGTGACATAACAACCTTAAAACTAAAAGTGAATGATTATTCACCTCTTCTTAATTACTTCATTCCATCAGAGGAAGTCGGCGTTTTTAGCTTGTCCTTCGCTTATGATTATTCATCCATTTCCAATAAAATATATTTAAATCTAAAAATTAAAACTACGTTGTTGTATGTCGCGAGCTTCTCTTTAAGGTTCGATGATCTATATTCTTTTCATCATTACATTATCCATTACTACTGTGAGTTGAGACTGATGTTTTCATTCATCAAGAGATGTCATGTTTATGTCACATGTTCATGTTTTATGTTGTTCTTAGATAATAGATTGGACTTCAGTGATTATATTTTGCGCTGTTGTTGACATACAGCAATCGTGTCGTTGTTCTTACACCAGTTAGCTATTTCTCCATCATACGCAATGCTAGATGTTGTTAACAATGCCGTTGGTAATTGGTGGTGCGTTTGATTACTCACTCCTTGCAATAATATACTTCTTAAATTCAGTATGATGCTACAAGACTTTAATTCTGACTATTAAATAGCATCCGACGTGAGGCTACCGTAATACTATAGACGGTCCCTGAAAAAGCGATTGCCACTTGCGGTTCATGTTAAGAATAAGTGATGGCTTAAAATATGTTTCCAAGAGTACCTTTTCACCTTGTTTGTATCCCAAAACTTTATGTACGTTGGCGTCGAAAGCTTTCTTGCGGATTTGAGCTTGGGTAGTGAGTGAAATTAACGATTGTCGGATTTTTGCATCAAGATTTGGGCTTGCATTTTGTGCTTTAGGAATGGGGTTATTCCATTCATTCTGTTCTCTTCGCTGAGAAATCAATTCGTTTGGAGTAAAACCGGTGGAGAAGTATGGCAAGTTATTTACGATTTCCTCAAAAGGTGTAACATATTCAACCCATTTTGTCTGTTGATCTGATATGTACGTCCTAATAAAACGACTGAATTCTTTAAACACGCGTCAGTCTGATTGCTCTGGGGTCTAAATTTTGATATAAGGATCTGTTTGATGTGGTTATTGCCTAAAAAGTGTCTCCATTCCCTGGAAACGGAATTAGAGCCATTATCGAAAAGTATCGATTCGGGAATTCCGAATCGGGGGAAGTAGTCTTGTTCAAGTCGCCTGATTATTGGTTTAGTGTTGGCGGATCGTGTGGCATAAATTCTAACGTGTTTTGTAAATAGGTCAATGAGGCAAACAATATATTTCATGTGTCCACGTCCACGTGGATATGGACCTGCGATATCAATTTCCATTATCCGATTAGGTTTTGCTGTTAAGATGGGGTTTAGAGGAAGAGCGTTTGATAAATTGAGGGGCTTTGCTTTTTGACATATCAGACAATTTCGGAGAAGTTTGTGAATTTTCGTGTGTAAGTTAGGAACGTAACAGATGGTGACTATCTTTCGCTCACATTTTTCGGGGCCAAAATGTCCCCAAGAGATATGAGTGTGCCATAAGAGATGTTCTTCAAATTCTTTAGGATTGCAGACAGGCCAGTTGTCGCTTGTAAGACATGTCCGATGAAATAAAACATTGTTGTGTATCTCGAAGCGTTTGCATAAAGGATGGTCAGTATTGTTGGTGATAAAATGCTTGATTTTGTTCCATCTCGGATTTGAGTTTTGTAACTGTTCAATACGACTGCACAATTGAAGAAAATATCTTCGATTTAAAGGGTCTTTCATTAATAGTATTCGATAGTTTGGCATTCGTTCCAAAAGATCGTTGGAATCTGAAGATCCTTCCGGCATTCGGGACAATGTGTCAGCCAAAACGTTATCATTACCTTTTATACAAATGATCTCAAAATTATATTCTTGTAAGAATGAGCACCATCGAGTCAAACGAGGGTGTAGCAGAATGATATTTTCACTCTGCAGCGGAGTGTGCGCTGATATGAAACTTCCTGGCAGATTAAAACTGTGTGCCCGACCGAGACTCGAACTCGGGACCCTTGCCTTTCGCGGGCAAGTGCTCTACCAACTGAGCTACCGAAGCACGACTCTCGCCCGGTACTCACAGCTTTACTTCTGCCAGTATCTCGTCTCCTACCTTCCAAACTTTACAGAAGCTCTCCTGCGAACCTTGCAGAACTAGCACTCCTGAAAGAAAGGATACTGTGGAGACATGGCTTAGCCACAGCCTGGGGGATGTTTCAAGAATGAGATTTTCACTCTGCAGCGGAGTGTGCGCTGATATGAAACTTCCTGGCAGATTAAAACTGTGTGCCCGACCGGTTACCGAAGGGTCCTACGTTTGGAAATGAAGTACAGCGATTTACCATTCAATGACGAATAGTAGTTTGCTGATTATGACTACTTCTTTCAAGTTACTTCGTCCTGTAGAAACGTCGATGATTCCTGTGAACATTTGTACTAAAATGACAACTAAACATTTATGAACATAGGGCATGAGAAAGTGACTGGTGATTGCTATTTAAATAACAAGTCAAAGAACTGTATTCAGTTTAGAATTAATATTTAATTAGCTGAAGAGAAACTTTAAACATTTTTTCGCACATTATCGTGGGTGACAATGCCACATAAACCAGATTTTGTGCTAATAATTACAATTTGTCAGAAACAGGCGAATATCCATTGCTTTTTTTTATATGTCGTACTTCTTGATGTATTGAGAAGTTTCACATCGAAACTATAAACATTACATATTTTTAATTATAAATTACAATGAACTTTAATAACGTGTGTCTACACATACAGACATACAATACGTAATTGTTGTAGGATTTAGTACACATTTTGTTTTCACGTTGTATCTCATATTTTGTTTCACTGCGGTAGGGCTTAAAAAAATATCTTTGACCGCTTTTGAGAATACTGGACCGCGATAGAAATCTTTGGCGCTCTGCGCCAGAACAGGTCACGGCATGTCGCGCGACTTTTACAATTTCACTGTCTTTCATTCTCTGGAGAACTCATTCAGTTAAATTCGGTCGATGAACACACACAATGTTACAAGGCTGAGAGTCAGGTCGGTCTCCCGTTCCTAGATGTGTCGGTATACAGAAGATATGACAACACTCTATGTCACAGAGTGTACAGAAAGCCGATTGTCACAAACAGGTATTTACGAGGGCTGGAACTTTAATAGTGGCAACTATTTATTTACACTTCCTGGTAGATTAAAACTGTGTGCCCGACCGAGACTCGTAAAAAATATAGTAGATACGTGTTTCAAAGTTTTACTGACCTTCAAAGTAGTCAGCAGCGTTGTGTATAACCTGTTGCGAGCGATGTGGAAGCCGTAGGATACTCTTAGCAGTGCCAGTTGTGTTGACAGTTCGAGCAGCGCGGTCTATTGCCAAACGAATTTGTAGCAGTTGTGAAGCGAATGCCGTGAAGCGTTTCCTTCAGTTTAGAAATCGAATGGAACTCACGAGGGCTTAAGTCAGGTGAGTGCAGCAGGTGGTATAGCACTTAGCACCCCCATCAGTCAAACAAATCTGTAACAACCTGCACTGTACGTGCTTGAGCATTGTCCTGCAAAATGATGGTCAGTTCCTGTAGAAAGTGTCATCACTTCCGTCTCCAAGCTGGTCGTAGATTGTGTTCTAAAAATGAAAAGCTTTCTGTAAACTCTGTGACCTAGTCACCTCGTCGGACAATAATATTTTGGGTAAACATTCCCCCTCTCTTGCTCTGTCCGATTCGAATATAGCCAATGATGATGACCAACCAATAGCACTAGCAGGAATTTCAACCTGTAACCTCCCCCTCACTTATCGACCTTAATGACAGTGAAAAATTAAACCGCGTGTACCTAATGGAAATTTGGGAAAAGCAATCGTCACCGAAGTTAATCTGTCGGTAAAGAGGGAGGAAAGGGTTACATCTAAATGAAAGGAAAAATGCAAATGAAACTGGTGGAAATTAATTTTGAAAAGGGGTAAAGTTAATAAAGAAAGTAAATGTGCGGTCGTTACGTTAACAATTAACTAGCGTTAATTAGATGTTTGAGATTTGGGGAAACTTACGGTCGCCAGTCCTATGGACAACTACTATAATAACTGAAAATGAAAGATTAATGCACATATAATCAGCACTGAAAGCGTGGCAACTGAAGGTTGACACGTGTTGTATGAAAGTTGAATGTTTGTCAGAAGCAATAAATTTCGCTACACTCTGACTTAATTTAGCAAAAGAATTAATAAAATCGGAAAACTGTAAGTTAATTTAGTGACTGAAATTAATAGTGAATTTTATTTTTGAAGTGCTACGAAATTCAATAATAAGGTTAGTCTTGGGCTACCTCAACAATCATTTCAAAAGCTATTGAATCTACGCAATTTAGAAAAAAGAGATTTAACTTTGAACTTGAATTAAATGATTCTGGACAATTAACAATATTAACATTTAGTACGTACCAAGCCGAGCTGCAATCACAGGTAAGATAAAATATGCTAACAAAACTCGCACTCTTAATTTGTGCTTGTGTAATCTAAATATTGTAGCCAGCTATGAATACCTTAACTGAACTTTCAAATTAAAGCAGTGAAATGGAATGATATTACTTTGATGCTGGCGTCTGAATTTCAACGACACTCGGGTTCATTTCGGAAAAGGAAGGGACCCTTCTTGGTAATGCAATTGGGACAATGAGCAACAAAGGTTCATGCTAAGTTGCTGTAATTTTGTGATGCAACAATTTTAAAAGCTGAGGTCTGCCATACAGTTTTAAAACTTTACGTGCTTCCAGTCTTCCTTGTTGGTTGATTGAAGGTTTGAAGCCGTCGATCGAGGAGGTGGCGACAGTCACTCATTGTCGGCCGTCGCTGTTGCAGAAGCTGGATGTTGGCGCGCCTTCTTCTCGACACGGTGTCCACCCGAAACGGGCTCTTGATGTGTGCCAGCTAACGCTTCCCGTCCGCGACACCGTGTCAGAAACTATCATAGCAATTACATGCTGCCAAACCCCGAAAGCGCGGCAGCTCGCGGGAGCGTCACACAACACACCTGCTCCACTGCACTACTCCAGCCAGACTGCGCTGCCCGCGCTCCACGCGGCAGAGTTAACACTACCAAAGATCCTACACATTTTCGTTCTCCACACGACCTATCGATGTAATCGTTCGATAAAATAGTTTTCCCTAGGCAAGACCCAGCGTAAAAATACAAATAATATTCACAAAACAAAGCAATTATACATCGACATAAATGCATATATATACAAATAGTAAAACAATTACAATATACAAAGACACAGAAATGTCATATCTTCAGGTGACAAAATAAGGACAAAATTTATAGTACAGTAGATGGAAATAGGAGGATATGCATTTCCGGCGTTACAAACCAATAACCTTTCTCCAGCGTAAGTGTGGAATAGTGCCTTTCTACCCAATGACGATGGGTCGCCAATGGTATCCACAGGAGATTAGCCAACAACGCCCTTTCTTCTGCATCAGAGCTGGAATATTAGCCTATGACTATGGCCCACCAATGGTAGCCATATGAATTTTAACCAATAATATCACTTCTCCAGCACGAACGAGAGAAAACTCCCCTTTATAAGATGACAATGTTCTAGCAGTAGTCGTCACCAGAAGAGCCTGAGGAAGATCCCAGCAGCGGGGTCGAAACGGCGATCATCAGGTCCGGCCGCCTTGGTGCAGGTCTTATTACCCAGAAGAGTTTAACTTCAAGTCTAGGGACATGCGACAGAGGAGGAGGAGGAGGAGGAGTTGATTAGTATTTGATATCCCATCGATTTCGAGGTCATTAGAGATACAGCACAAGATCTAATTACGGAAGGACAGAGTAGGGAATCGGAAGACCCTTTGTCAAAGAAACCATCCAGGTATTCATCGGAGGGAATGTAGGGAAATCACGGAAAAACCTAGTCTGCAGCTCATGGTCTAGTGGCCGGCGTTGCGGCTTCTGGATCACGGAGTCCCGGATTCGATTCCCGGCCAGATTGGGGATTTTCTCTTCCCCGGGAAGGGTGTTGGTGTTGCACTCATCATTTCATCATCATCATCATCATTCGTGACAGTTGCTCCATTGGACTGTGTAAAAACAATTGGACTGTGGAAAAATTGGGACTTTGTACGGGCGCTGATGACCGCGCAGATGAGCGCCCCACAAACCAAACATCATCATCATGGAAAACCTAAATCAGGATGGCCGGACCTAGGTTTGAACCGTCATCCTCCCGAACTCAAGTGTAGTGTGCTAACCACTGCGCCAACCCTCATGGTACGTGCAACAGAGTACCGAAAACACAATAGTATGGGAAAGACGTTGTGTAAAAAAATGACATTTAGAACATTTAACATTTCCTCAGTCCGATTAATGATAAATGTTCGCTGTCCCAGCGTGACTTAGCGATGTAGGAAACCAATACACGTAGCATGGGAGATGATTCCGGTTTCATAAGTTATTCGAAAATGGCAGGAAGTAGGTTCTTGTGACACAGAAGGAGTTCTCTCATCTATTCCCAGTAGTTTACGGAAGCTGTCAGAAGAGCAGAGGTCTCGTTCTGACATGAATAAGAGGTATGTACTCATATATTCATGTCAGAACGCCTTTCGTAAACAAATCACCCTCTTAACGTGTCAGGTATTGTTTGGGCAACAACATATTTTTCTCCCGGTTCCTTGGGCGCAGTGCTGTGATACAGTGGTCACTCACATCAGGAGGGTCCGATGCGAACTGGCCCACTTCTCCCTGAGGGAGATGGACTACCTTCGGTTACACAAATTTTGTTGGGATGTGTGCCGAAAATAATGAGCACGGAAGCTGAAGTGTCAGTCCAGCTAGGGGCTTTTAATACTGTGCCTACTGTCATTAACAATCCTCATAGGGGATTAGCTATTGTAACGAGACAAAATCCTCTAGCATTACTTTTCCTCAACAGTAGTTGTCGATACCAGTATTATTTTTCGTATTTTTGAGAGGTCAGTATTATCTCAGCTGCTTTTCTGAAAAATATCACATGATTTTATCTCGGATTACACTTATTGGCTTCCAGAAGCCTTAAGCTTAACAATTCACAGGTCGTTACATCGTCAATATATGACCCACTTCCTCCAGTTCCACTGATGCATTTAGGTGGTGAACACTGAAAACTTCGATACTTATAATCTGTCTTGATTGCAAAAATGTTTATTCACATGACCGGTTTCGGTTCCTGTAGAATCATCTTCAGATCTTCAATTTCGGTTACAGAAGTAACCCGTCCACACTCAGCAACCTTCACATGCTGCGTCACAAAAATGTGATGGTGGCCAAACAGGGTTATTTTCTGTCCCTCTGAGAGTGGGAAAGAATCGAATAAATTTCTGCGTAGGACTTTAGCCCTTCAAACTTCTCCCAAGGACAATTGGCAGGTGGGTAGAATATGCACTGGATGCATTCCTTTGACCACAGAAAACCAGTATGTTTCATGCTGACTTGGTAAAATGGGAATGAGCGTTTGGCGTCATTGGCCAGGAGGCCCTTTACGGGGCAGGTCCAGCTGCCTTGGTGCAGATCTTATTACATTAGAGGCCACATTGGGCGACCATCGCGGCGGATGGGGATGAAATGATGATGAAGACAATACAGCACCCAGTTCTTGAGCGGAGAAAATCCCCGACGCAGACGGGAACCGAACGCGGGCCCCTTAGGACGGCAGTCCATCACGCTGACCTCTTTTTTTTTTTTTTTTTTTTGGTTCGTTGCATTTCGTCGTAGCGAACGTCACATGACACCCGTTGAAGTTCGTTGTTGATCTTTTCATTCAGTTTTTTTTATTGCAGAGGCCAGCCAGCTCTCTGACGGAACACGCCGAGCTACAGTGCCGGCGTCCATTCAGCTATCAGGGTGCACATACCGACTTGGTGAATGCCTGTAATGTCGTGCATGGGAGGGAGCAGTTCGTAAGATGCTGTGTCTCCAGGGCGCTAATCTTCTTCGTAGGCAGTCCAAAGTTACCATGTCGCCTGACTACGATGGCAAAAGTTTCAACTAAGGGGATTTTAGAGTGTAGAGTTGTAGCCGCTACTAATCACAGTAGAAGATTATTTACACAAGACCGATTTCGGGCTTGTGCCCATCTTCAGGTGGTTTACATGCATGTACATTTTTCTAGATTCAGTGTTGGAGATCATTGTTTAAAAAATGTAATTATGACTAAATATATGCAAATGAAACATTGGGAAGTGGCTAAGTGACAGGTGTTGCAAAATATTATAGTACTTATATATAGCTGGTGTAGTCACACATTTTTCACTTTATATTCATCACTTTTTTTTTGTTTTTGCAAAAGTGTTTCATTTTATACACGTTAACTGTTAATTGGTCACCATGCCAGTCACTGGTGCTTCCATATTATGTCTTTGATAAAGTAGTAGCACTGTAGATGTTAGTAACTTCAAAAGCACATGCACCTACAACATCTTACGTGTTTAAATTGAAGAACAGAGGTTATGGTTCAAGAGATTAGGTGTAAGAAGTATAGAGAGGCTATATGAACATATCCATAATAGATATTACAAATAATGAAAACGAAACTGTAACAGGATTGTGGAACCACACTGTCATTTGTAATACATAAAATGGTTGCTGGCAAATTACGAAAGGTTTAAAAAAAAATCCTAGTTGTGAGAGGGCCTTAAGTTTCAGTTTTTGATTTTTAAAGTATTTCATTAAAGGTGTGTGTTCTGTACTGGTGCAACGTGCCACTAGGGTGCAGCAGCGACCGGATGCTCGCCGCAGGTAAGGATTTTTTTTGCCCGCCCGTCCTGACAATTCACGATCGAACTGGCCGTGACCGCCAAGCAGCGCGCACGCTTCTGTAACGGTGTTTCTCAATGTCGTCTGCAAATACAGTCCACATTATCAATCGAGTATGTACTTTAATTTCAACCGCCCTTCCTTTGCAACGAGTGAAACGCATTAGTTTGGACCGTGGAAGGAGCGAGGCAGCACAGAATTTAGCGCGCGTTTTGCGGATGTCTACATTTTGGTCCTCAGGGCGCGGATACAACTAGTCGAACATTTTCCAGTACAAAAGTTATGTGCTTTGATTTGCACGTACTGCGAATTACGAGTAGCCGGTAATCGTGGCTTTTTGTGTGATTCTTCGAGATTACCGTACACTCCGCATGTCTCTCAAGCATCAGCAGTGATAGACGTCCGTGCTAGAGCTCTCCACGGTTCAAACGCCGCGAGAATCGTGTTGTAAAGTGCGCCTCAAGCCAGCATACGTCGTAACACAGCCAGGCAGGCCCGACAACACGACAGCAGTGCATCGGTGAGCGCCGTCCGTCGCCGTCTCCGCCAACAGCTGCAGCCCGGTCAGCTCTTTACAGGTACCATCGTCCTGCTCTGTGAGCAGCCTGGCTCTATTCCCTTAATCTATTATCCTTTGTGCTAATCTCCTGAAGCATGGATCCTGTGGAGAAACGAAATTTAATTAAGAAAAGAGCAGTAATCAAGTCACGAGTGACTAGACCAGGGCTTCACAACATACGTGCTCGCGGAGCAAGCTGTGAGCAGCAAGGCGCGAGCACGGAGCAGCGCGAGCACACTACCCCCACTACCGGACCAGAGCGGAGTGTGGGGAGAGTCACGTGGGGCACACAACGGCTGCCGCCAGTCAATGTAAATCCGCGGCCACCTGCAGGGATATCACTCACGAATTATTACTGCTACAAATGAAACAAATAAAGGAGAATGTACAAGTGCCACATAATTTTATTAGCTTAGTGTATGCCTCTACATTCGCATTAATTTGTGAACTGTTACACAATAAAAGGTGTCACTGAAGTGTGGGATTCTCGGTTATCTTGTACTTTTTGCCCTTTACAATTGCGTCTATGTTCGGAGTAATTGTTCTTGTGCATTTTAGGCGCAGAGTGCAGTTTAAATTTCGATCAGACAACGCGTTTCTCAGGCGCGTCTTGTTACATTTCATTGCAGAGAACAGTTGTTCACAAACATACGTGGAACCGAACATTGATATTATTGTAGCCGCCAGTTTGTGCAAACGAGGAAATCTATCCTGAGGGAAGTGTCTGTAGAATTCCAAAATGTTTTTCTCGTTCTGAAATTTGTCTCTGTATTCTCTGTCACACTGCAGGTCAATAATTTCTTGCTGCAGCTCAGGACGAATCTCTTAAATATTAGCTGAATATGGAGAGAACAGATCAAAATCACTGTCTAGTGCTGTCAGATCTTGAAAGCGCTGATCAACTAAACTATGTGAATAAAGTTCACAGTCTTTGTGAACATCTTGCATGGATGATAATTTAGGAAAATGAGCTAGGTTTCCTGTTTACAGCTGACTCACCCAAAGTCTCAATTTCATTTTAAAATCTCGTATTCGATCTATGAAATGAGTAATTAGCAGATCTTTACCTTGTAGTAAAATGTTCAAAGCATTCAGATGGCTAGTTAAATCTGCTAAGAACGCGAGATCACATTCAGACGTGTGCGCGTATTTCCCCTCCATCCCGTCCCTCACTACTCAGAGACCTTGCACCTGCTCGCGAGCACGTGCCTGAGCAGACGCGAGTACTCGCGCTCAAAACCGGCCAGTTGTTAAGCCCTGGACTAGACTCTCCACATTTAGTAATAGCTTTCAAGAAGGATCCAATCTCAACGACATCAGAGTAAGGCAGTCACTGCTAAATACAAGCTAGGATGAATACAACGACATCCAAACTCAGAGATTAACGATGTAGAAGAATCTCATGCTGCGGCAGGGAGTCGTTTGAAGACTTTTGCTTAGTTTTAGAATCAAGGATAGCGACACTGCTCCAGTCAAATGTTGTGTTACCACCTAAATCTGCAAGTTCATGCAGTGCACGTGAAATACAGCTCCCCGCAATTTCATTACGAAAAACAATGGTAACATAGCAGAATTCATGCGCTTCTTTGATACCTTTAAGGCATTAGTTATTGCCAATGAAGCCTTAACTGATGTCCAGCGATATTATTATTTATTGTCATGTGTGTCTGGTGAACCTTGGAAGCTGGTTGAAAACTTACCGGTTACAGAAAGTAACATTAAGATTGCATGGGATTTGATCGTTCAAAGGTATAACAATTCCAAGTTGATTGTTGATTTGCATGTAAAGGAACTTCCGAATCCGCCCAACGTCAAAGTTGAATCTGCTAAGAACTTACAGATGTTAATTAATCAGCTAATGAGGAATCTGAACGCGATTGAGGTAATGCAGGTCGGCATTTCATTGCATGAAATACTGCTCTCACACATTTTGTTGGATCATATTAGTGTGACTCTGAGGAAACAATGGGAATGTAAAACAGCTAACACCACATTTCCGCGTCTGAAAGATCTGGTAGCATTTCTAGAAACCAGCTGTCAGACGTCAGAGTTCATTCATCCAGACAAAATGCTGCCCCGCTCCCAGCAGCCGGCCGCGAAGCATACTAAGGCAGAAGGGTACAGTTCTCGACGTACATTTCTCGTAACTGCTCCCGAATGTGCGTTCTGCAACTCAACGCATAAGCTAAGTAGGTGTCCTAAGTTCAAACAGAGCGACACTGTTAGCAGAATAGACTTCGTGAACAGACAAAAACTTTGTTTCAACTGTCTGGGCGCGAGTCAAAGGCAGAAGGAATGCCCTGCCGGCAACTGCCTCATTTGTAACAGGCACCACAAGACATTATAGCACAAGGAACAAGCCAGTAGTAGTGACAGTAGAAACCAAGAAACGGACGTACAACAACAGCAAACATACTGCGCAGTGAGAGACCACCAACGTGCAGAAGCATTATTATCTACTGCACGTGTAAACATCGCCGACAAAAATGGGAAGTTGTACAAATGCACGGTACTTCTTGACAGTGCCTCACAAATGAACTTAGGAGCTTAGCAGATCGGTTGGGACTACAGCTCAGTCGGCATCCGATACCAATAAGTGGCATCAGCGACGTTCAAACAGTAGAATCGTCGCACGTTTGCAGTGTGTACATTTCCTCAAGGGTTTCTGACTATACCGCAAATGCTGTCTGTCCATTACTACCGTGCATAACTCCCAACAGCAGCCCTTGAAACCTTCACCTGGCAACTTCCTAAGCACGCACGTTTAGCAGACCCATCATTTAACAACCTGGTGAGATTGATCTTCTGTTTGGAGCATCGATCTTTTTGGTATACTGCAGCCTGAACAAATGAAAAGGGATAACCACCCAACCTTACAGGAAACGCCATTTGGTTTGATTGTGTCAGGGAAGATACCTCCTCATTAAGTTAAGTCCAGTGCTCGAGGAGTACTGTCATGCCTTGTATGTATTACCAACCTTAACATTCTGGCAGAAAGGTTCTGGCAGCAAGAAGAAGTGAAGTCTGTTTATGTGCACATAAAAGAAGAGCGATTGTGTGAGGAGCATTTTGCGAAAACCATTCAGAGGAATGCAAATGGCAGATACGTGGTGAAACTACTAGTGAAAAATAATCATGCAGGACTGGGAGAGTACGTAAAGAATCCTACATGCTGCTTACAACCCTTAGAGAGAAGGCTACAGCGACAGCCAGAATTAAGGGCACAGTATGTCAGTTTCGTGAGAGAATATGAAGACATGGGTCATATGGAACAGGTGATCACAGATACGGAGAAATGCACGTATTACAAGCCACATAACGCAGTGCTTAAAGAATCAAGCAGTATCACTTGAGTAGTGTTTAATGCCTCAGCAAAGACATTGAAACGTCCCCTTAGAAAAATTATACAAGACTGTGCTTAAACTGACACACAATATTTTTGGCACAACGCAATCTGACTTTCAGTAATCCCTACCAAAAAATGGCACTGCCTAACATTAACCTATACGTTTCACAAATCACTTACCTCACAAAAATCTTCGTTACTCGAACTACTGCAATACAGCGAGCGCCACTACTGCCAGCTAAATAAAAGATTCAAACTACTGAAGGCACTAACTACTGATAGGCATAGTTAGCAAATGAAAGATTTTGATAGAGGACAAACAATGTATTTACCTTAATAATGTTCAAAAATTATAATATATATACAGCATATCATGACATACATTCTTACAAATGTACTGTTTCTGATGGACACACGTCCAGATCATCCGCTCTCAAAAATGCGCCATCTCACTTCCCCACATCCACCACTGTTGGCGGCTCACCTCCAACTGCGCAACGCTACGCGCTGTTAACATCCAGGTGCCCAACACTACAATGGCAGACAACAATGCAAACTAGGCACAGACTGCACACAGCATAGCGAGTGATTTTCATACAGAGCGCTACGTGGCGTTACCAATAAGAAAACCTAAACAGCCTACTTACAACATCATCGAACACTTCCCTCAATGTGATCTTGATGATTGGGCCAACAGTACAAGATGACTTATAGTGAACTGTCCTGCGGTTCCGAACACACAGATATGCTTTCACTGCTGGTGTTACAAAAATGTACAGACAGATTGATGTTGGAAAAGACGATCAAGACCTACAAAGGATTCTATGGCGTGAGTCTCCCAACGAACAAATTAAAGCTTATCGTTTAACTACAGTCACTTATGGTTCAGCAGCAGCGCCCCTTTTAGCAACAAGATTCCTATTACAACTAGCAGAAGATGAGAGAACAACATACCCAAGAGGTGCAACCACGTTAGAAAAGCATTTCTGTGTAGACGATGTTTTGAGCGGAGCTGACACCATAGAGGAGGCGCTCAGTCTGCAGGAAGAGTTTATTAGCTTACTTCACAGTGGAGGGTTTCCTCTTCGTAAATGGTGTGCAAACGATTCCAGATTGCTGGAAAACATCCCACCTGAACATCGTGACGCACAAATACCATGGAGAATGGGCAACAAGCAGCAGGAAACAGTGAAGACTGGGTCTGTTGTGGCATCCTCATAGCGATACCTTCCAATTCCTACCTCTGATGCAGAAAGCAGTAACGCAAGCTGGACTAAATGACGTATACTTTCTCGCGTTGCTTCTATATTAGATCCATTGGGATTTCTGGGACCAGTGGTAGTGACTTGCCAGGTGTTTCTGCAACATCTCTGGAAAATACAAACAGAATGGGGCAAGCCGTTACCAGATAACCTGAAGACACTATGGGAACAGGTGAGTAATCATCTACCACCAATGAATAGCATTCATATCGAACAAAAGGTGATCAGCAACGGAGTTAAGTGGTTGGAGCTGTAGGCGCCCTGGTGGTCCCGGTCGCCTACGGTGGACTGGATGGCCGAGCGGTGACCTCTCCAGTTGTCAGGATGCTAGGAAATGGCTGGCTCGGCAGATAGCAAGCCGCTGCGCATGAAGGCTCCGGAGTGGAGTCCCGGCGCTGTCGGCACGAGAGGCTTTCTCGTAGTGCGGAGTATACTCTATCCCACCCCATCTTCTAACCTGCTCCTCCAGGTGGCTCCTCCGCGGTGGACGGGCGGAACGGGCTGCAGTCCCCCAGCATCGTCAGCTCACCCAGTTGTGACGGTGGATGCACAGGGCCTAGGCCCCGCACGATCTCTATGACGGCTCACTGATGTGGTCAGCCTTGGCGGCGAGCGAGTCTGCCATGATGTCTGCTAATCCTGGGTTGATGATTGACAGTGGCAGGAGGAAGGACCAGAGCTGGTACTGTCCCCTCACGTCTGCTGCTGGATGGGCCGCCCTTACTGCAACATCTCCTTAATAAAGATTAACATGTCAGTCACCGAGCTGAATGCTACGCAGCGACCCAGTACACATCTAACTGCAAGTCTAACTGTGAGTGCCTTGTTGCTATCAAAGCTGGCGTATTTAAAGGAAGCACGAGCGACGACCTGGCGTCATGCTCGTTTGTAATGAACGCATTCGTTCCACTTATACTGCTGATTCATCTGTCGTACTCGACCCTTAGGTGTTTTTGTGACAGAGGTACGTGTTGTTACGGCAGAATTACGCGAAGTTGTGAAATGCAGTACAGCTGACGCTATACCTCTGTCTTGCACTCTACGAAAGTCTCCGTCTAATACAAAGCCGCGTCTAAGCAATTCTCTCTCGCCTGTTGTGTGTAACCAGGCCATTGCCGCTGCGTGACGACACATTACGACATATGTGCAATCCTCTTAGCTCTTGGCTAACCTACTGCCTCTGGCTCTCGGCAGAGGCAACGAAACTTTGACAATATTCCACGTTTCCAACTCTTTATTACTCCGCGACACTACAGAGCTACATGGATTCGCAGATGCCCCCAAGCAAGCATATGGAGCCTGCATTTACATTAGAAGTGTCTGGGAAGAAAATAAATTCTCCATCGAGCTTTTAACTTCGAAATACAGAGTAGCACCAATCAAGCAAATATCACTGCCAAGACTTGAATTGTGTGCAGCCCTACTACTGGCTAGATTAATGGAGAAGGTCAAATCTGGGCTACACTAAACATGGTCAAAACATACTTTTGGACAGATTCTACTGTTGTCTTAGCATGATTGGCGAAGGAACCATCGTCATGGAAAACGTTTGTTGGAAATCGTGTCTCTGATATCCAGCAATTCTCTGCAGTAGAAGACTGGAACCACATAGCCTCTAAGAGTTATTCTGCTGACATCATTTCGAGAGGAATTGCACCACAACAGCTAGGCGACAGTAAGCTATGGTGAACAGGTGCTTACTGGCTCCATCAGCCACCATCAGCATGGCCTGTTAACACCATGAAGTATGCAGACGAATCAGCTGACGCACCAGAGAAACGTGTTCAACATGTTGGCTTACTCGCAACTACTTGCATTGTGAATGAGACAGCCCTAACATTATTCTTCATGGTCAAAAGTGCAAAGAGTTTTGGCTTATGTGCTGAGATATGTAAACAATCTTAGGCGGCAACACACAGAGAGGCTTAGTGGAAACCTAACAGCAGGAGAACTTCACACAGCATCGAAAGCAGTCATTCGCATGGTGCAACAGCAAGAGTATTACAAGGAAATTGAAGAACTACAACATGGCCGACCAATTCCCAAGAAAAGCAAACTGAACTCACTTCACCCCTTTCTGGACCAGAACGGTTCTTAGGAGTGGGTGGCAGATTGGAACAATGAAAAGTTGGTTACAGTCAGAAGCACCCCATGATTCTTCCTCCTCAGCATCATGTCACTAAATTAATAATCATGAGCGAGCACCTTCGTTTGTTGCATGCAGGATCTCAGCTGCTGCTAGCAAGCCTCAGACAAATGCACTGGATACCCAATGGAAGATCTGTAATCAGGCAAATAATGCACAAGTGCCTTCCTTGCTACCGCTTGAAGGCAACTGCTGCAACAAAGCTCACGGGACAACTTCCGTCAGTGCTTTTAGAGCAAAACAGGCTTTCCTTAATTCTGGGGTTGACTATGGAGGGCCACTACACGTAATGAATGGAGGAAAGAGGAGCCAAACTAGGACAAAGACCTACATTGTTTGTTCGTTTGCGTGGCAACAAAGGCACTACACATCGAGCTTGTCACTGATTTGTCCTCCCAAGCTTTCATTGCTGCTCGACAGCAATTTTCTTATTCGTGAACCCTCAACAACTATCCCAGAGCCAGGCTTGCCTTCAGAGCCATCATCCAGGTTGTCAAGATGGCAGTTCATCCAGCAGTGCAAGCAACACATCTGGAAACGGTGGTCAAGAGATTACCTATCACAACTACAACAGAGAACTAAGTGGTCATCAACAAAGGAGAATCTACAGCCAGGTACATTGTTTCTACTGAAGAAAGACAATTTTCCACCCCTCGTGTGGCGGTCTGGGGTCATTGTTGGTACACAACCTGGTCCTGATGGTATGGTACGAGTTGTTTCAGTGCGCACAGCAACGGGAACTTCTAAACGACCAATGTCGAAGATCTGTGTTGTTCCAAGAAAACATAGACTCTACTGCAGATCACTATCAAATTACTAACTGAAGTGTTCCTTTTGTTTACAGTGGAAAATTTCTTCAATCATTTTACTTCCTTGTTTGTTTGTGTAATTTGTGCTGAAAGTGATTATTTGTATTTAGTGTAATTTATATAAATTATGTGAGCGGAATGTTCTGTATTTGTGTAACGTGCCACAAGGGTGCAGTAGCGACCGGACGCTGGCTGCAGGTAAGGATGTTTTCTGCCCGCCCGTCCACACAGTGCACGGCCCAACTGGTCGGGAGGAGACGGGCCGTGACCGCCAAGTAGTGCACACGCTTCTGTAAATGTGTTTCTCAATGTAGTCTACTAATACAGTCCACTTTTATCAGTCATGTATGTACTTTAATTTCAAACTCCCTTCCTTTGCAACGAGTGATACGCATTAGTTTGGACAGTGAAAGGAGCAAGGCAACACAGAATTTACCGTGCGTTTTGCGGCTGCCTACAGTGTGTATAAACGAAATGAATGGCTTATGTCAATAGTGGTACAAGTCCATTTAAGTTCATTCTGAGATACAGAGTCAAAAAGTTAAATGCGCGCTGAATATATACTTGAATATTTCTGGTATCTCACCTGCAGATTTTTCAGCGCTCATTTAACTTTAGGACTCTGTATCTCAGAATGAGCAAAAATGGACTTGTACCACTGTTGAAATGAGCCGTTCAAATGTTTGCAAGGACTACTTGTTCATTGAGAATTAGGTCTGGACGTAAATTTGGAGCTCTTTAAGAAGATTCATTTTCCTTGCTTTGCTAACACTGTGTACTATCTGCAAGGTTGTCGTCAATAGCTGTGGCTAGGACCTCATGTTCCTTCGGATGAGTTGCAATAGTGGATTTACCAACATTATTTAGACAGAAAGCTTTCCTGCTTTCCTGGTATCTTATAGTGAAACTCTTCCTGTCTGGACTGTGTAGAATTGTGTGCAGTTGTCACATAATAGTTTGTAAAAACGTTATTTGTTGCGACCCTGATTATTTGTCTTGTTGCAGCGAATGATGTGCTGTTGTAGCGTATTGTTAGTGCTGAAAGATATTTGAATATCACTGTTATGAAAAAGTTTTGCTGCTTGCGTGAAACTTTTCCTATAAACAGGATGCGGCCAAACGTGTGAATTTATTCTTGTTCCACTGATTTAGTACGTGTGCATTATTGCTTTTTGACTTTGTTGAGAATTTTATCGACTATATCTGCGTCGTATCTATGCATGTGTGCAACTCCTTTGATAAAGTTAATTTCTTTTTGTTCAACAAGAGGACTAAGTGGAACTCCGGCCGCGGTGGCCGAGCCGTTCTAGGTGCTTCAGTCCGGAAATGCGCGACTGCTACGGTCGCAGGTTCGAAACATGCCTCGGGCATGGATGTGTGTGATGTCCTTAGGTTAGTTAGGTTTAAGTAGTTCTAAGTTCTAGGGACTGATGACATCTGCAGTTAAGTCCCATAATGCTCAGAGCCATTTTGAACTAAGTGGAACTTTGCATATACGATTAAGGGTAGATCAGAAGAATGCCACTTTGTGTTGCATTGAGTGACATGAGGAGTTCTTTGCGGCAACATCACTGGTGGTGGGATTCCGGTAAACTTGAGAGGCATGTTTGTTGTTTACCTTAAAGATTCTAAGATCGAGAAAACTGAAAACTGATTCGTTTATCTACTTCATTTTCTACAGTGAAGTTAATGTTGTGTATGCTACTGAGAGCATTTGGAACTTTTTCAATATCTTTAGTAGTACCACTGTACAGTAAAATGGCACCATCAGCATACCTTTTCTAATAAATTATTTTATCTTTAGATGGACATTATGACGTGAAGAACTGATTTTCTATTTAATTATAGTAATTATCTGCAAGAATCCCTGCCAAACTGCTGCCCAGACTTGGGTTCCTCAATATGTTAGAATCTCCCTGTCGGAGGTTCGAGTCCTCCCTTGGACAGAGATATATGTGTTGTCCTTAGCGTAAGTTAGTTTAAGTTTGATTAAGTAGTGTGTAAGCCTAGGGACCGATGACCTCAGCAGTTTGGTCCCATAGACCTTAGCACAAATGAAATTAAAAAATATGTTAGAAAGCATTATCATGAAGTTTCGCTTGTTTTGGAAATTTCGTTAATGGTTTAAATTGCGCTAGAATTTTCAAAGATCTCGAAATAAAATTGAGAAGGAAATTATGGATTCGTCGGTGAGTTGCTCATTACTACGCTGCTCAAAACAGTTACACTGGGCGTGTGCCGTACTCTATTGAGCAATAATTGAAGGCTGAGTGTCTTAGCAAATAATACCCTTATCTTTCAAAAATTAAGCGCACGACAAAACATCATTACATCCTCAGTGGTTTACATAAAAGGCACTGAGATGTCCGACAGTTTTTAAAAAAGAATGGAAACAAATATTCATCCCGATACTTCCTGGCAGATTAAAACTGTGTGCCCGACCGAGACTCGAACTCGGGGCCTTTGCCTTTCGCGGGCAATTGCTCTACCAACTGAGCTACCGAAGCACGACTCACGCCAGGTCCTCACAGCTTTACTTCTGCCAGTACCTCGTCTCCTACCTTCCAAACTTTACAGAAGCTCTCCTGCGAACCTTGCAGAACTAGCACTCCTGAAAGAAAGGATATTGCGGAGACATGGCTTAGCCACAGCCTGGGGGATGTTTCCAGAATGAGATTTTCACTCTGCAGCGGAGTGTGCGGTGATATCAGCCTCCGTGAGTGTTTATCACTGACTGACACCTACGTGACAAGCTCCGTGTTAAGTCTGCGGGGTCACCCTGCGGTGTACGTACCCATTCTTCAGTGAAAGACCATGAGAGTTCCTAAAGAGTCTGTGGTAGACAAGGACGACCGAAAACACGTGTGACAAGCATGTCACTATGGGGTTTAGATTGGGACTTAGAGCCAGCCACTCCATTACTTCAGTGTTCAGGCTTTGCAAGACTTCCCTTCTGACGCCCGCCACCTGGGACCTGGTATTAGAAGCCATTCAGGGCCACCACTCTATGCACCAGCCACCACATGATCCATCAGGATCTGTTCGATGTACTGCCTGGTGGTCCGCATGGCTGTCAACGTTGAAGACGCCCCACAACATCACAGAACCTTGTTAACCCTGTCAATTTCCTGGACAACATTTGGAAGATACCGCTCACCACGGATCCCAGCACACGAACACGGGCATCACCCCGGGTCCGGTGGTGTCTGAACTCGTCCGTGAATCACACGTTTCGCCAGTGGCTTTGTTGTGTCAAGCGGGGTGCTCGAACAGGACGCCTGGGTCGAAAGGTCGTTTCTCGTAACCTGTTCTTTAATCTGATGGGACACAGCGGCTCCAGTGGCCCTTCTGAGATCGCCTTGCAGTGCTGTGGCAGTATCCGTACGTCGCTGCAACGCAGCGATGGCCAGATATCGGTCTTCACCTGAGGTTGTAATGCGTCGTCGACCTTGTCCGACTCGCCTTGTGCACTGACCTGTCTCTCCATAGTGTGTCAACAACCATTGGATGAGACATGGAGAGGCATTGGCATCTGCTGCAACACGACTGAAAGTCTACCCTTTCTGTATGAAACAGACCGCCCCTTGCAACTGCTGCATGTCGCATTGCATGTGCCTGTTTGGATAAAATGTCCATCTGTGTACCTCACCGGAAAACACTGAGACACTGGTACTCACTTCCTTCTCAGGGGTCACCTCACACTGTAAAGCATAGCACAGCCAACAGATGGTGAATGGCTGTTGCCTAATTGGAAGTGATGCTCTCAAGCCACGCAATAAGACCACAGAGACCATCTGTATCAAATTCGATTTAACATACCGTTGATATACGTGTTCCCCTAATTCTCTTGAACAAATTATAAAGTTTCTTGAATATATCGTCCGACTCACTGCTCATTAGTTCCTGCTCGACTCTTTCTTTATTTTGCAGCCTTATGTGGTCACTCACGCTTGTGCCTTTTCATGTGGCGGTCCTGATATACACAGTATTTTGTGTTACATAACGTTATCCTACCAATAAGAACTGTGAAGTTAGAACTCATTCAGTTACGCAGATCGAAGAAAACAACCTACCTACATTACGTAATGAATTAATTTATCACACAGAAGTAGTTTTCGGAGAAGGTGATTTTTCCAAAAAAAAAAAAAAAAAAAAAAAAAAAGGTTCAAATGGCTCTGAGCACTATGGGACTTAACTTCTGAGGTCATCAGTCCACTACAACTCAGAACTACTTAAACCTAACTAACCTAAGGACATCACACACATTCATGCCCGAGGCAGGATTCGAACCTGCGACCGTAGCGGTCGCGCGGCTCCAGACTGTAGCACCTAGAACCGCTCGCCCACACCGGCGGGCTGATTTTTCCAATTTAGAAGGCCAGACCCTACTGTTATTCTACAGAGCGCACGTTCCACACAGCCCATTTTCACGTGGTATGCTCCCACACTGATCTTGTACCAAGAGAAATTCTCAAAAATTTTAATGAACGCATATTAGAACGACCCTAGTGCTCCGGCCGGCGCTAGCAGTACTTGCGTAGCTGTTGTTTATTTTTTGTTAAATAAATGCTGTCACTCAAACCAAATAGGTGGTTTTGTTCCTTTTTTCTGTAGCTGGACTGATCACTTGGTGAAGGGACAACTGAGAGACAGGGAGAGGAGCGTTACGTAATCCAATAGTACACACGTATCTGAGTGATTCGTTTGATGTGATTAAGATGTCATTTTGTCTGGAAATTGGGTGCAGTGTACCAGTTGCAGGAGGAAGATTCGAGAACGTGCAGCCAGACTCCAGCCTGCCTGCTGGACTGTTCGGCTGCAGCGCACTCTTCATTTCGGACGGCCGCCGCCGCTGCGCCTGCGGTCACCGCGGTAATGCACCACCGGACAGGGATCGCTGGCGCGTTCCAGTGGCAGCTAACTGTTAATTATGGGCTAATCACGCTTGTTTGGCCGACTGCGTTAAAACAGGAATCGCAAATGTTATTCTGAGGTATTTAAAGTTAATCACTGGACCGACACCGCAGCCGGGTCCGCCTGCAGTCGCGGCAGTGCCGGCTGCGGCCATTGATTATCTATTTGCAGTATCTCTGCTATGCCCACGCATTACCATAACACAACAAGCTATTCCTCTTACAATTCAAGTACCACTGCTCGAACGGCTGACACTGAATAAAAATGACTTTAAAAACGGAGATGTGTTTGTTCTATCACCTACACATTACACAAGACGTTTATCTGTAAACTTCTGCATGTGTGTTATCGATTCTGTTCCTACAGAAGTCAAAGCTGCTGAGAAAACAAATCCATGGAACAGAGAATTACTACCAGCAGATTAACAAGAGTCGTAATTGATAAATTATTTCAAAATTTCTCTGAGCACTATGGGACTTAACATCTGAAGTCATCAGTCCCCTAGAACTTAGAACTACTTAAACCTAACTAACCTAAGAATATCACACACATCCATGCCCGAGGCAGGATTCGAACCTGCGACCGTAGCGGTGGCGCGGTTCCAGACTGAAGCCCCTACAATCGCTCGGCTACACCGGGCGGCAATAAATTCTTTGAGGAAAAGCTAAACACTTGCTTGAAATAATATTTTCTAATACAGTTAGTTAGTTACTTACGTATTGCATTGATCATTTGAACAATTCATTTATCGAAATAAAGTCCAACGAGACATGATACGTGTACATGATTAGCATTAAAATTGATGAACACGGCATTATTTAGATTACATTCATGCAACTACACTTAAAAAGGTTTTTCTTCCGGATGCCAGTTTTTAACCAGAAATTCGTCAATAGAAAGAATTTTCGAGGATAAATATTTTTAAATCATATTTAAAACTTGATGTGCTAAGGCATTTTGTGTTATTGCGAACATGATCAAAGATTTTTGTTGCTTCATGTTGAACTCAGTTCTGAGCCACTGACAGATTTAATAAATGGGCGATACAGGTTACTTTTCCCTCTAGTGTTGTAGGTATGGACATCAGCGTCTTTCGCGAATTGCGAAGGATTATTTATGACGAATTTCGTTAACGAATATATGTATTGTGACGCTCACACCAGGAACTATGTGAGAAAAGGAAGTCCTTTTCCCTTAATTAATTCGTCGTTGGCAGGCTGGAGTTGCTGTAAGCTAGGCGTACGTTGTACACTACTGGCCATTAAAATTGCTACACCAAGAAGAAATGCAGATGATAAACGGGTATTCATTGGACACATATATTATACTTGAACTGACATGTGATTACATTTTCACGCAATTCGGGTGCATAGATCCTGAGAAATCATTACCCACATCAACCACCTCTGGCCGTAATAACGGCGTTGATACGCCTGGGCGTCGAGTCAAACAGAGCTTGGGTGGCGTGTACAGGTACAGCTGTCCATGCAGCTTCAACACGATCCCACAGTTCATCAAGAGTAGTGACTGGCGTATTGTGACGAGCCAGTTGATCGGCCACCATTGACCAGACGTTTTCAGTTGGTGAGAGATCTGGAGAATGTGCTGGCCAGGGCAGCAGTAGAACATTTTCTGTATCCAGAAAGGCCCGTACAGGACCTGTAACATGAGGTCGTGCATTATCCTGCTGAAATGTAGGGTTCCGCAGCGATCGAATGAAGTAGAGCCACGAGTCGTAACACTTCTGAAATGTAACGTCCACTGTTCAAAGTGCCGTCACTGCGAACAAGAGGTTGCCATGACTTGTAACCAATGGCACCCCATACCATCACGCCGGGTGATACGCAAGTATGGCGATGACGAATACACGCTTCCACTGTGCGTTCACCGCGATGTCGCCAAACACGGATGCGACCATCATGATGCTGGATTCATCCGAAAAAATGACGTTTTGCCATTCTTGCACCCAGGTTCGTTGTTGAGTACGCTCCTGTCTGTAGGTAGGTAGTCGTGTGACTAGGGCCATCCGTCGGGTAGACCTCTCCTGTCTGTGATGCAGAGTCAAGGGTAAACGCAGCCATGGTCTCCGAGCTGATAGTCCATGTTGCTCCAAACGTTGTAGAACTGTTCGTGCAGATGGTTGTCTCGCAAACGTCCCCATCTGTTGACTCGGGGATCGAGACATGGCTGCACGATCCGTTACTGCCATGCGGATAAGATGCCTGTCATCTCGACTGCTTGTGATACGAGGCCGTTGGGATCCAGCACGGCGTTCCCTATCACCCTCCTGAACCCATCGATTCGATATTCTGCTAACAGTCATCGGATCTCGACCAATGCGAGCAGCAATGTCGCGATACGATGAACCGCAATCGCGATAGGCTACAATCCGACCGTTATCAAAGTCGGAAACGTGATGTTACGCATTTCTCCTCCTTGCACGAGGCATCACAACAACGTTTCACCAGGCAACGCCGGTCAACTGCTGTTTGTGTATGTGAAATCGGTTGGAAATTTTCGTCATGTCAGCAAGTTGTAGGTGTCGCCACCGGTGCCAACCGTGTGTGAATGCTTTGAAAGGCTAATCATTTGCTTATCACAGCATCTTCTTGCTGTCGGTTAAATTTCGCATCTGTAGCACGTGATCTTCGTGGTGTAGCAATTTTAATGGCCAGTAGTGTATGTCTGTAAAGACTGTCCCATAAAAGCTGCTATACGATCGAAGCAGTTTACGTAAGAATGTAACTATAACCCGTTTGACACTAGTGCCTCTGAGTACATGTAAGCCATTACTTCTATGCATTTTGTTTTGTGTCACCACGACTGTAGTTGTAAAGTGTGTAAATCGATATTAGATGCAACATATAGAACACCTGTTACGAGTGTCACATGTACTACTTACCGCAGCAGACGACACTCAGCCTAGTAACAGGAATTTTCTAGTCACTATCGATGATGCAGATCTCTATGATCATCTTTGGCTCTACCAGCGGCAGTGATCAGCTATCCAGTCGCCCCTGTGTGGTATGAATCTGCTAATGCCGATTACAGTTTAACACGAATCAGGACACTCCCTAACATAGTTTTGTATAGCTTGACAACGTAATTTATATTACGAGATGATAACAGGTAGCTCTTACAAATTTAATGGTATGTGGTTTTCGTGATGTGCTACATCACTGTGTTACGGTATTTGTTTATTTTTAGTGTTTATTCATAGTTTTATCACCTGACGACAACGATTTCATACTTTGTCTGCCATGATGCTGTGAAAGCGTTTTTGTTAGTAACTGACATTCCATTACGGGTGTGTGGTTGTTGACATTTACATCAGTTAACAGATTACTGACATTTTCCAAATATATAGGAGGCGTGGGACAGGAAATCCCGAAGAAATAAATGTTTCAGACTGTTTACAGCTTTTCACCAAGTTAATGTCGCAACAGTGAAATATGACAGGGGTTCGGTGATGATTTCCGCAACCATGTCGTGCTGTTCCAAGGACCGCCCTGTTCCTCAGTAAGATCGCGCTACTGCCACGGATGTGACCATTTTGGGTGATTAGGTCCATCCTGTAGTTGTTGTTGTTGTTGTTGTTGTTGTGGTCTTCAGTCCTGAGACCGGTTTGATGCAGCTCTCCATGCTACTCTTTCCTGTGCAAGCTTCTTCATCTCCCAGTACCTACTGCAACCTACATCCTTCTGAATCTGCTTGGTGTATTCATCTCTTGGTCTCCCTCTACGATTTTTACCCTCCACTCTGCCCTCCGATACTAATTTGGAGATCCGTTGATGCCTCAGAACAAGTCCTACTAACCAATCCCTTCTTCTAGTCAAGTTGTACCACAAACTCCTCTTCTCCACAATCCTATTCAATACCTCTTCATTAGATCAATTCTCTTCTAGTCTAAACTATTTATCGTATATGTTTCACTTCCATACATGACTACACTCAAAAGAAATAGTTTCACAAACGACTTCCTGACACTAAAATCGATGTTAACAAATTTCTCTCCTTCAGAAACACTTTCCTTGCCAATGACAGTCTGCATTTTATATCCTCTCTACTTTGACCGTCATCAGTTATTTTGCTCCCCAAATAGCAAAACTCCTTTACTACTTTAAGTGTCTCATTCCCTAATCTAATTCCCTCAGCATCACCTGACTTAATTCGACTACATTCCATTATCCTCGTTTTGCTTTTGTTGATGTTCATTTTATATCCTCCTTTCAAGACACTATCCATTCCGTTCAAATGCTCTTCCAAGTCCTTTGCTGTCTCTGGCCCAACTACAATGTCACCGGCGAACCTTAAAGTTTTTATTTCTTCTCCATGGATTTTAATAGCTACTCCGAATTTTTCTTTTGTTTCCTTCACTGCTTCCTCAATATACAGATTGAATCACATCTTGGAGAGACTACAACCCTGTCTCACTCCCTTCCCAACCACTGCTTCCATTCATGCCCCTCGACTCTAATAACTGCCACCTGGTTACTGTACAAATTCTAAATAGCCTTTCGCTCCCTGTATTTTACCCCTACCACCTTCAGAATTTGAAAGAGAGTATTCCAGTCAACATTGTCAAAAGCTTTCTCTAAGTCTACAAATGCTAGAAACGTCTCAGGATAAAATTAAAACCATATGGTCAGTCGTAAAGGAAGTGGCTGGTCTGCAGAGACAGGTCGAGGATATAGAATCAGTGCGTAGTGGGAATGTCCGTGTTACTGATAAGTCGCATTTATGTACACTATTTAATAATCACTTTATGAATATAGCAGGTGAACTAAATAGAAACCTAGTCCCGACAGGGAATCTTATAGGGCTCTTAGAAAAAAGTGTTCCGAGACTGTTACCTGAAATGCTCCTCCATGATACTGACAAGAGGGAGATTGAGTTAATAATTAAATCACTAAAGACCAAGAACTCTCATCGATATGACGGGGTATCTAGCAGAATAATGAAGTATTGTTCTATGTATGTTAGCCCAGTACTTAGCCATATCTGTAACTTTTCCTTTAGGAGTGGTCGGTTTCCTGACCGATTAAAGTACTCAGTAGTGAAGCCACTATATAATGTTGACAATTTTAGACCTATTTCTGTGCCATCGGTGCTTGCTAAAGTTATCGAGAAGGTTGTATATACGAGCTTACTGGAGCATTTAAATTCACATAATTTGCTGTCAAATGTTCAGTTTGGTTTTAGAAATGGATTAACAACTGAAAAAGCTATATTCTCTTTTCTCTGTGAGGTTTTGGACGGATTAAATAAAAGGATGCGAACGCTAGGTGTTTTCTTTGACTTAACGAAGGCTTTTGACTGTGTTGACCACAAAATACTACTGCAGAAGTTGGGCCATTATGGAGTAAGGGGAGTAGCTTACAATTGGTTCGCCTCTTACTTTAAGAACAAAAAGCAGAAGGTAATTCTCCGCAATATTGAGAGTGGCAGTGATGTTCAATCCCAATGGGGCACTGTTAAGTGGGGCGTTCCCCAAGGGTCAGTGCTGGGGCCACTGCTGTTTCTTATTTATGTAAATGATATGCCTTCTAGTATTACAGGTGATTAAAAAATATTTCTGTTTGCTGATGACACCAGCTTGATAGTGAAGGATCTTGTGTGTAATATTGAAACAGTAACAAACAATGTAGTTCATGAAATAAGTTCGTGGCTTGTGGAAAATAATTTGATGTTAAATCACAGTAAGACTCAGTTTTTACAGTTTCTAACTCACAATTCAACAAAAACCGATGTTTTGATCAGACAGAATGGGCATATTATAAGTGAGACGGAACAGTTCAAGTTCCTAGGCGTTCGGATAGATAGTAAGCTGTTGTGGAAAGCCCATGTCCAGGATCTTGTTCAGAAACTAAATGCTCCTTTATTTACCATTAGAACAGTATGTGAAATAAGTGACAGTTCAACACGAAAAATAGTATACTTCGCATATTTTCATACGCTTATGTCGTATGGTATTATTTTTTGGGGTAATTTTTCTGATTCAAAAAGGGTATTTTTGGCTCAAAAACGGGCTGTTCGAGCTATATGTGGTGTAAGTTCGAGAACCTCTTGTCGACCCCTATTCAATAGTCTGGGAATTCGGACATTACCCTCACAGTATATATTTTCTTTAATGTCGTTTGTTGTTAGCATTATTAGCCTATTCCCAAGAGTTAGGAGCTTTCACTCAGTTAATACTAGGCAGAAATCAAATCTGCATGTGTAATGCACTTCCTTGACTCTTGTGCAGAAAGGAGTGCAGTATTCTGCTGCATCCATTTTCAATAAGCTACCACAAGAACTCAAAAATCTTAGCAGTAACCCAAACCCTTTTAAGTCTAAACTGAAGAGTTTCCTGATGGCTCACTCCTTCTATTCTGTCGAGGAGCTCCTGGAAGAGCTAAAAAATTAAGCAAATTCCAGTGTTACTTTGTTGATTTTCTTTATTTAAACTTACGACTTGTCACCCGAATATGTTTTTTTTATATTTCATTTTATCTGTTTCTAATATCGTGTTATAATTACATGTATTGGCTCGTTCCACGACCATGGAGACTTCTCCTTAATTTGGTCCCACGGAACAATAAATAAATAAATAAAATAAATAAATACGTTTGCCTTTCCTTAATATAGCTTCTAAAATAAGACGTAGGGTCAGTATTGCCTCACGTGTTCCAATATTTCTACGGAATCCAATCTGATCTTCCTCGAGGTCGGCTTCTAATAGTTTTTCCATTCGTCTGTAAAGAATTCGTGTTAGTATTTTGCAGCCGTGACTTATATAACTGATAGTTCGGTAATTTTCACATCTGTCGACACCTGCTTTCTTTGGGATTGGAATTATTATATTCTTCTTGAAGTCTGAGGGTATTTCGCCTCATACATCTTGCTCACCAGATGGTAGAGTTTTGTCAGTACTGGCTCTCCCAAGGCTGTCAGTAGTTCTAATGGAATGTTATATACAGTCGTGGGCCAACCTATGTGTCAGTGCACTCTGCATTGTTGCCAAATTTATTCAAGATGGCGGCGATGACGTCATCCAAAATGGCGGCTTGTACACTTGGCAACAGCGTATGACATCAGCCAAGATGGCGGCTTTTGGCGGGAAAATAGGCCAATTGTGCTACGTCCACTAAACTAACCTCCAGAAAAAATGGCGGAAAGTTTGAATTTGGTGGGAAAATAGACCAGTTGTGCTATGTCCACTAACCTAAGCCTACAGAGGAAAAAAAATGGCGGGAAGTTTTAATTCCAACAGGATAATGCATGCAAAACCGTACTTGTCCTTGGTACTATTCATTATCATTTATTATCATTTATTATTATCACTAATTATCATTTATTATCATTGATTATCATTTATTATTATTATTTATTATTATTGGTCTACCTCCACTACAAAATTCTTTCCAAATTCAAATTCCAAAACGATAATGGCTGCAAAACCATACTTGTCTTTATTATTATTAATTATGATTCATCATTTATTAGTTATTATTATTTATTATCATTTATTATTATTTATTATTTTTGGCCTACCTCCACTAACATAGAAAATGCTGCCATGTTCAAGATCACACGCCATAATCTCTGGAAAACCGTACTTCTATTGATAATTATTATCATTTAGTATTATTTATTATCATTTATTATTACTTATTATTATTCAAGATGGTCGGTTTTTGTGGTAAGAAAGCCAATTCCCTTACATCCATAACAAAATATCTGTCACAAATTAAATTCAAACACGATAATCTGTCACACCTACGGAAAAAAAAAAAATTGGGCCATATGCACTAACCCAAGTCCACCTCTTCCTACGAAGTTTGAATTTTTCGCTGTCACTTATTGTTTCACTCCCAAGCTAGGAAAATCGCGTCAAATAATAATAAAGTACACTTTTACTAACGTAAGTCACCTTCTGTAAATTCGTGGGAAAAGGACAGTACCGTCATCACTTGTTCGCCAACATCACATCTTCGAGATCACAGCAGCATCCACTGTGCTCGCTACGAGGTCTGGAGTCAAACTGTGTGTTAGTTCGTATATCAGCCTCCTGAGGACTTCGCCGTGACGTCACTTGAGATGGCGGAAGAAAGCCAATTGGGCCACATTCACCAAGTTTCAATTTTCGCGGTCACTTGTGCTTCCGCTGCTAAATTATTAAAATGTTGTCACTTGTACTACGCTAAGTCACAAGGTGCGAAAATGACTCTTTATTTCAGGCATTACGGTCATGCAGGTGTGTCCCAACTGACTTCTCGATACTCACACAGCGCACTCCAGAGCGCAGCTGACATACACTCCATCAGCCCGCCCCATCGGCTGCTCCCTGGCCGGCAGACGTCAAGCGACGAGCGGCGCACGCTCAGCCCCTGGCCAGCGCGCCAGGTAGGCGGCGAGCGGCGCCTCAGAGTCCACCCACAAACGGTTAGCCGCTCTCGCCTCAGAGTCCGGCTACCTAAACATCATTTCGCGCCCGCAAGCACTTAACGCTGGACAGGACGGAACCTGCCGACCACGTGCTGGACAAAGGACACGTTCCACCACAAATTTATTTTTCTGAACAGGTTCGAACCTGCCGATACCTACCTCACACAACAGCCCGAGATGTTTGGAAAGTTCTATCACGTGACACGCTAAAAGCTATATCGGTCCTTAAGTTCGCAAATTCTCAGCACCGACGGACAGGAACCGACACGCTTGCTTTGTCCAAACCACCCTCACTCCACATACCGCGCCACCAGCACGTGTGATGGAGCACAAAGGACGCTCTCATCCCCATAAACTTTGGAATTCCAGACCGATAGGCAGGAACCGACACGCTCCAACTGGAATGTTTTTTCTACCGAGTTGGAAACTTCCTTGACGTCACAACATGCAATCGACCACGTGGCTCTGTCGGACAAAGAACGCTCACTAAGTTAAGTGATCACCTGATTCTCATTATTGAGCCCACATGCTTCAATTATCTAATCCAAGATCTTCACGAAAACAAACGTCGGTACACATGAGCCATCTCGCGTACCTAGCTTAGTACCTCCGCAAGTGAATGTAACAAAGTTCGCTTGACTATTTAATTAATCTGATAAATTAATTAACCTCTCTGATGTGGAAAACTTCCACGTCCACCTAGACGTGGACCAATTTTCACCACTGCCACGCCCACCTGGACTTGAAATGAAATAGTTAAAGTCCCTACCGACCATCACGTCCTTTTACCGACCCATGTTCGTTGGCTAACATACACTAATGCTTGCTTCCGTGTACTAATGTGCACTAACGTGTACTAACCTACATTAACTTATATCACATTTTGTCTATACAAATAAGCCAAGCTTCAATTCTGATGGTCAGTTCGTGTTTCGCTACCATCACAAGAAAATTGTGGCAAACGAAGCCACTAACCTAAGTCACCTGTGATGGCTCAAAATCGTCTGCTTTGCCTCTCTCACACACCACGAGCGCGAGACCGCTCACATGACAGCCTGGACCTTTATACTCTATAAATATTCTAGCTAAACTATGACCCTAATACTGTTGTTCAATCCACACAGCGTAGCACATGGTCAGAGCACACCCCCAGTACGTAAGCCGAGAACATTGCTCGCCCCATCTTTAGTTAACCGCTGAGAGACGGAGAAATGCTGCAATCACATCCCTCGCGCTCTCGTAGCTACTCGCCTCAGCAATTCGATCTAACAAAACTTCCAAGTAGAAAAAATAACAACCTACTCGAACTCTCTCATATTCTACATCGTCCCACAAATACTTAACGTACATTTTATTTACGCATCGAGTATACCCATCACTCTCATACAAAAAACATTCGCCCTGATGCACCTGGTGTCATGTTGCACAGTCGGCAGACACCCAAACAGCTCCTAATTTCAGTGTACAATATCAAACTGCTCCTAAATAATGCATTACACATAACAATAAACACCACCACTACTATTAATCTGTCCAAACAACGCATAGCAAAATAACTCAACAGACGCGCGCAATCACACTAAGTCACACGTCCGACAGCTATCAATTCGCTCAAAGGGGAAAAAAAGGGAGCAGGCAAGGAAAAAGAAGAGAGGGCAACGCATTTGTGTTGAGGGGAAGCGATCGCCGAATTTGGGGAACAGTTCTGAGAGGGACTTACGTCCGTTGATGTGGAAGGGCTGATTACCGTTGAGTGTGGCGTGTGTAGAAAGAAAGAGCAGGTTCACAGTGCTTCCTTAGGAATGGAGAGAATTGGGGCATGTAGTGCGTATTGTAAAGTTAATGTGGCTTACATTGTGTAGGGTTTGTATACAGGGTGAGTCACCTAATGTTACCGCTGGATATATTTCGTAAACCACATCAAATACTGACGAATCGATTCCACAGACCGAACGTGAGGAGAGGGGCTAGTGTAATTGGTTATTACAAACCATAAAAAATGCACGGAAGTATGTTTTTTAACACAAACCTACGTGTTTTTAAATGGAACCCCGTTAGTTTTGTTAGCACATCTGAACATATAAACAAATACGTAATCAGTGTCGTTTGTTGCATTGTAAAATGTTAATTACAGCCTGAGATATTGTAACCTAAAGTTGACGCTTGAGTACCACTCCTCCGCTGTTCGATCGTGTGTATCGGAGAGCACCGAATTATGTAGGGATCCAAAGGGAACGGTGATGGACCTTAGGTACAGAAGAGACTGGAACAGCACATTACGTCCGCATGCTAACACCTTTTTATTGGTCTTTTTCACTGACGCACATGTACATTACCATGAGGGGTGAGGTACACGTACAAACGTGGTTTCCGTTTTCAATTACGGAGTGGAATAGAGTGTGTTCCGACATGCCAGGCCAATAGATGTTCAATGTGGTGGCCATCATTTGCTGCACACAATTGCAATCTCCGGCGTAATGAATGTCGTACACGCCGCAGTACATCTGGTGTAATGTCGCTGCAGGCTGCCACAATACGTTGTTTTATATCCTCTGGGGCAGTAGGCACATCACGGTACACATTCTCCTTTAACGTATCCGACAGAAAGAAGTCCAGAGGTGTAAGATCAGGAGAACGGGCTGGCCAATTTATGCGTCCTCCACGTCCTATGAAACGCCCGTCGAACATCCTGTCAAGGGTCAGCCTAGTGTTAATTGCGGAATGTGCAGGTGGGCATTTTCGAGCAACGTTGGCAGATCATTCTGTAGAAACGCGATGTATGTTGCAGTGCTCTCCGATACACACTATCGAACAGCGGAGGAGTGGTACTCAAGCGTCAACTTTAGGTTACAATATCTCCGGATGTAATTAACATTTTACAATGCAACAAACGGCACTGATTACGTATTTGTTTATACACTCCTGGAAATGGAAAAAAGAACACATTGACACCGGTGTGTCAGACCCACCATACTTGCTCCGGACACTGCGAGAGGGCTGTACAAGCAATGATCACACGCACGGCACAGCGGACACACCAGGAACCGCGGTGTTGGCCGTCGAATGGCGCTAGCTGCGCAGCATTTGTGCACCGCCGCCGTCAGTGTCAGCCAGTTTGCCGTGGCATACGGAGCTCCATCGCAGTCTTTATCACTGGTAGCATGCCGCGACAGCGTGGACGTGAACCGTATGTGCAGTTGACGGACTTTGAGCGAGGGCGTATAGTGGGCATGCGGGAGGCCGGGTGGACGTACCACCGAATTGCTCAACACGTGGGGCGTGAGGTCTCCACAGTACATCGATGTTGTCGCCAGTGGTCGGCGGAAGGTGCACGTGCCCGTCGACCTGGGACCGGACCGCAGCGACGCACGGATGCACGCCAAGACCGTAGGATCCTACGCAGTGCCGTAGGGGACCGCACCACCACTTCCCAGCAAATTAGGGACACTGTTGCTCCTGGGGTATCGGCGAGGACCATTCGCAACCGTCTCCATGAAGCTGGGCTACGGTCCCGCACACCGTTAGGCCGTCTTCCGCTCACGCCCCAACATCGTGCAGCCCGCCTCCAGTGGTGTCGCGACAGGCGTGAATGGAGGGACGAATGGAGACGTGTCGTCTTCAGCGATGAGAGTCGCTTCTGCCTTGGTGCCAATGATGGTCGTATGCGTGTTTGGCGCCGTGCAGGTGAGCGCCACAATCAGGACTGCATACGACCGAGGCACACAGGGCCAACACCCGGCATCATGGTGTGGGGAGCGATCTCCTACACTGGCCGTACACCACTGGTGATCGTCGAGGGGACACTGAATAGTGCACGGTACATCCAAACCGTCATCGAACCCATCGTTCTACCACTCCTAGACCGGCAAGGGAACTTGCTGTTCCAACAGGACAATGCACGTCCGCATGTATCCCGTGCCACCCAACGTGCTCTAGAAGGTGTAAGTCAACTACCCTGGCCAGCAAGATCTCCGGATCTGTCCCCCATTGAGCATGTTTGGGACTGGATGAAGCGTCGTCTCACGCGGTCTGCACGTCCAGCACGAACGCTGGTCCAACTGAGGCGCCAGGTGGAAATGGCATGGCAAGCCGTTCCACAGGACTACATCCAGCATCTCTACGATCGTCTCCATGGGAGAATAGCAGCCTGCATTGCTGCGAAAGGTGGATATACACTGTACTAGTGCCGACATTGTGCATGCTCTGTTGCCTGTGTCTATGTGCCTGTGGTTCTGTAAGTGTGATCATGTGATGTATCTGACCCCAGGAATGTGTCAATAAAGTTTCCCCTTCCTGGGACAATGAATTCACGGTGTTCTTATTTCAATTTCCAGGAGTGTATGTTCAGATGTGCTAACAAAACTAACGGGGTTCCATTTAAAAAAATGTATGTTTGTGTTAAAAAACATACTTCCGTGCATTTCTTATGGTTTGTATTAACCAATTACACTAGCCCCTCTCCTCACGTTCGGTCTGTGGAATCGGTTCGTCAGTATTTGATGTGGTTTACGAAATATATCCAGCGGTAACGTTAGGTGACTCACCCTGTATAATGGATTGTAAAGTCACTATTGCTTATATTATGGGATGAGTGGAGAGGATGACCCTGTGTGTGTGTGTGTGTGTGTGTGTGTGTGTGTAGATTGAGGGGGCTGTGGAGGTAATTTAGCGATCTCTGTAAAAGTAAGCACAGAAAGCCTCAGGAAGAAAAGCAAGATGGTACTTCGATAACGGGTCCTTAGGAAATTAGGCCAGTAAATTCGATAAGAAGGAATAAGAATGATTAATCGGTTGTGCTGGGATATAGGAGGGTTAAGAACATTTGCGTGTGTTGAGAGCTGGAAAAGTAGTAGGTTAGGAGCACATTAAGTATTATTTTGTTGAACAAGTTCTGTTGGGGTAAGAATTTGAATTTACAAATAAGCTAAAAAAACACGAAAGCGAGCGTTAACTATTTTTGGCGGCACTATACAATTTCGGAGAGGTTGACTGAACTCTTTTTTTTTCTTTACATTGTCAGATGATATTTTTTAAAAATGTGAGGGGAGGGTAGCGCTGGGATGTGTGCGGACAGTGTGTGTGTGAACTCGCTCTCGGCTATTCTGACAACAGACGTGAAGGTGGAGATGTATCGCATATAGGCCGGCAAGCAATGGAATGCGGCCGTAACATGTGTGTTGGACCGCACTAAGTTAGGACGGTGACAGACTACTCGCGAGGCCTAGCTTGGATAGTCATGTTCGGCGTGTAGGTGATATGAATTTCCCATGTGTTAGGTGCGAATGCGGCTGTCATCAAGTCATGTTTGAGGGGTCGAACAGAGGCCTTTGAGCGAATTGAGAGCTGTCGGACGTGTGACTTAGTGTGGGACAGGTTGATTGCGCGCGTCTCTTGAGTTATTTTGCTATCCGTTATTTGGACAGATTAAGAGTAGAGTCCACCTCTAGTCCATATGGCCCAATTGGTTTCTTTTTTTATCGCAGGTGTGACAGATTATCGTGTTTGAAATAGAATTTGTGACAGATTTTTTGTTATGGAAGTAAGTGACTTGGATTTCTTGCCACAAAAATCGACCATCTTGAATAATAATGAATAATAATAAATGACAATAAATGCTAATAAATAATGCTAAATGATAATAATAATAAATAGAAGTATGGTTTTCCAGAGATTATGGCGTGTGATCTTGGGCATGGCGGGATTATCTATGTTAGTGGAGGTAGGTCAATAATAATAAATAATAATAAATGATAATAAATATTAATAACTAATAAATGATAATAAATAATAAAAAATGATGGATGATAATTAAAAATAATAAAGAAAAGCATGGTTTTGCAGCCATTATCATTTTGGAATTTGAATTTAGAGGGAATTTTCTAGTGGAGGTAGGCCAATAATAATAAATAATAATAATAAATGATAATCAATGATAATCAATGATAATAAACGATAGTGAATGATAATAATAAATGATGATAAATGGTAATGAATAGTAACAAGGACAAGTACGTTATCCTGTTGGAATTAAAACTTCCCTCCATTTTTTTTCTTCTGGAGGCTTAGGTTAGTGGACATAGCACAACTGGTCTATTTTCCCGCCGAATTCAAACTTTCCGCCATTTTTTCTGGAGGTTAGTTTAGAGTACTTAGCACAATTGCCCTATTTTCCCGCCAAAGGTCGCCATCTTCGATGATGTCATACGCTGTTGCCAAGTCTACATGCCGCCATCTTGGATGATGTCATCGCCGCCATCTTGAATAAATTTGGCAACAATGCAGAGTGCACTGACACATAGGTTGCCTCACTACTAACTACTCCCGGCGCTTTGTTTCGACTGAGGTCTTTCAGTGCTCTGTCAAACTCTTCACGCAGTATCATATCTCCCATTTCATCTTCATCTACATCCTCTTCCATTTCCATAATATTGTCCTCAAGTACATCGTCCTTGTATAGAACCTCTATGTACTCCTTCCGTCTTTCTGCTTTCCCTCCTTTGCTTAGAACTGGGTTTCCATCTGAGCTCTTGATATTCATACAAGTGGTTCTCTTTTCTCCAAAGATCTCTTTAATTTTCCTGTAGGCAGTATCTGTCTTACCCCTAGTGAGATAAGCCTCTACAGCCTTACATTTGTCCTTTAGCCATCCCTGCTTAGCCATTTTGCACTTCCTGTCGATCTCATTTTTGAGACGTTGGTATTCCTTTTTGCCTGCTTCATTTACTGCATTTTTATATTTTCTCCTTTCATCAATTAAATTCAACATTTCTTCTGTTACCCAAGGATTTCTACTAGCCCTCGTCTTTTTACCAACTTAATCCTCTGCAGCCTTCACTACTTCATCCCTCAAAGCTACCCATTCTTCTTCTACTGTATTTCTTTCCCCCTTTTTTGTCAGTTGATCCCTTATGCTCTCCCTGAAACTCTGTACAACCTCTGGTTTAGTCAGTTTATCCAGGTCCCATCTCCTTAAATTCCCACCTTTTTGTAGTTTCTTCAGTTTTCATCTATAGTTCATAACCAATAGATTGTGGTCAGAGTCCACATCTACCCCTAGAAATGTCTCACAATTTAAATCCTGGTTCCTAAATCTCTATCTTACCATTATATAATCTATCTGAAACCTGTCAGTAGCTCCAGGGTTCTTCCATGTATACAACCTTCTTTTATGATTCTTGAACCAAGTGTTAGCTATGATTAAGGTATGCTCTGTGCAAAATTCTACCAGGCGGCTTCCTCTTTCATTTCTTACCCCCAATCCATATTCACCTTCTAGGTTTCCTTCTCTCCCTTTTCTTCTACCGAATTCCAGTCACCCATGACTACTAAATTTTCGTCTCCGTTCACTATCTGAATAATTTCTTTTATTTCATCATACAATTCTTCAATTTCTTCCTCATCTGCAGAACTAGTTGACATATAAACTTGTACTGCTGTAGTAGGCGTGGGCTTCGCGCCTATCTTGGCGCAATAATGCGTTCACTATGCTGTTTGTAGTAGCTAACCCGCACTCCTATTTTTTTATTCATTATTAAACCTACTCCTGCATTACCCCTATTTGATTTTGTATGTATAGCCTTGTATTCACCTGACCAAAAGTTTTGTTCCTCCTGCCACCGAATGTCACTAAATCCCACTATATGTAACTTTAACCTATCCATTTCCCTTTTTAAATTATCTAACCCACCTGCCCGATTAAGGAATCTGACATTCCACGCTCCGATCCGTAGAACGCCAGTTTTCTTTCTCCTGATAACGACGTCCTCTTGAGTAGTCCCCGTCCGGAGATCCGAATGGGGGACTATTTTACCTCCGGAATATTTTACCCAAGAGGACGCCATCATCATTTAATCATACAGTAAAGCTGCATGGCCTCGGGAAAAATTAGGGCTGTAGTTTCCTCTTGCTTTGAGCCGTTGGTCGTACCAGCACAGCAAGGCCATTTTGGTTAGTGTTGCAAGGACAGATCAGTCAATCATCCAGACTGTTGCCCTTGCAACTACTGAAAAGGCTGCTGCCCCTCTTCAGGAACCACACGTTTGTCTGGCCTCTCAACAGTTGTCCCCCTCCCCCCCCCCTCCCCCCCGTTGTGGTTGCACCTACGGTAGGGCTATCTGTATCACTCAGGCCCGCAAGCCTCCCCACCAACGACAAGGTCCATGGTTCATGGGGGGGCATCCTGTGGTACAACGTTTATTTCGCAAGGGTGATGCTGTGTTCCCAGACGAGAGATATGAAGCCTCTATTCTCGTTGTTAATGTATTTTCTTCCTTATTTTTGCGGCTGTAGGACTGTCGGACTAAAGTACGGTATCTGTACGTACAGATTACGCTTCGTTACGAAACAAAACTGACCACGTATTTAATACGAATGCGTATTTCTTATATTTTTTCAAATATTGTAGTTGTTCAGTTAAAGAATGGAAATTGACACTTTGAAATAAGAACTTTGTTTCACTGTCGTTTTAGCAAGTAACACATTTCCCCAACAATGCCTAAGCTCATGCAGTCTCGTATTAACAATTATGCTTCTTTTACAGCTACACTGAAGTACCCATTCTTGCGTTGCGTTTCCATATTAATTATACAGGTAATCGCTGATCTGTAAGCCTTTTCATTTACATTCTGCTATCAGTGTGTTGATCCTCGACAGTTAGTGGTTCACAAACACGGCACCGTTTGTACCATATTGCTCTTAAACAATCCCCCGCGCCTTTCCGCAAAGTACCAGAATTACTAAAACACTTTTCTTCTACAAACCGATGTAACACTATCAACTATGAATTCCTCTCTCTACCAGATCCTTGCCGTTCGTATCCTCGATGGGGCTGCGTGCGGTCGCCATGTGCTGGAGCCCCCTCCAATTCTGCTTACGTACACCGAGGCGGCGCGTCACCAGCACTGTTGGGGCATTGTTGTCACTACACAGCAAGACAATGCTCCCTCACAGAGATGTCGCGCTCGGCTCCGAAAGTCCCAAAAGCAAGCGATAAGTAAAGAGTGCAACATCGATAGTTCATAACACCGAAGGTCCTGTTCAAACAGCTCACATCGTCCAGCACCGCTTTTGTAAGCACTTTGATGAATTGTCGCATCTTCCGTGGCCACCACAGTAACCAGATCTCCATTATTATTGAACCTAGGCGGTCTCCATTGGAGAGAACAGTGTGCGATCGCTATTCACCTCCATCACCGTTGCCTGAACTTGCCACTATCTTGCCTGGAGAGTGGTATAATAGTCCGTTGAAAGTCATACAGAATCTGTATTTATCCACTCAGACACAACTGGAAGATGTTTTGAATGCGAACAGTTCCTCCACTACTAGTCACGGTAATGTGTTGTATTATCGATGATTCCTTCTTTTTGTGCACCCACTATACATCTACATCCACATAGTTACTCAGAAATTCACACTTAAATGCCTGGAAGAGGATTCATGGACCCATTTTCATACGAATTCTCTACCATTCCACTCTCGAATGGCGTGTGGGAAAAAGGAACACCTAAATCTTTCCGTTCGAGCTCTGATTGCTCTTATTTTGTTATGATGATCGAGCTCTGATTTATCTTATTTTATTATGATGATCATTTCTCCCTACGTAAATGGGTATCAACAAAGTATTTACGCATTCGGACGAGAAATTTGATTCGTAAATAGATCTCGCCGCAAAGAAACCCGCCTTTGTTTCAGTGACTGCCACCCCAACTCGCGTTCCATACCAGTGACACTCTCGTCCCTATTGCGCGATAACGCGAAACGAGCTGCCCTTCTTTGCACTTTTTCGATGTCCTCCGTCAATCTTACCTGGTAAGGTTCCCATACCGCTCTGCAATATTCCAGCAGCGGACGGACAAGTGTAATGTAGGCAGTCTCTTTAGTGGGTTTGTCGCATCTTCTAAGTGTTCTGCCAACAAAGCTCAGTCTTTGTTTCGCCTTCCCCACAATATTATCTGTGTGGGCTTTCCAATTTAAGTTGCTCGTAATTGTAATTCGCAGGTATTTAGTCGAATTGACAGGCATTAGATTTGTGTGATTTATCGTATACTAAAAATTTATCGTATTTCTTTTAGTACCCATGTGGATGACCTCACACTTTTCTTTGTTTAGTGCGAATTGCCAATTTTCGCACCATACAGAAATTCTCTCTAGATCATTTTTGTAATTGGAATTGATCGTCAGGTGATTTTACTAGACGGTAAATTACAGCGTCGTCTGCAAACAATCTAAGGGGGCTACTCAGATTATCACATCGATCATTTATATAAATCAAGAAAAGCAGAGGGCCTATGACACTACCTAGCATAACGCCAGATTTTGGTTCAAATGGCTCTGAGCACTATGCGACTTAACTTCTGAGGTCATAAGTCCCCTAGAACTTAGAACTAATTAAACCTAACTAACCTAAGGACATCACACACATCCATGCCCGAGGCAGGATTCGAACCTGCGACCGTACCGGTCGCTCGGCTCCAGACTGTAGCGCCTAGAACCGCACGGCCACTCCGGCCGGCGCAGAACGCCAGATATCACTTTTGTTCTACTCGATGATTTACCGTCTATCACTACGAACTGTGACCTCATTGAGAGGAAGTCACGAATCCAGTCACACAACTGAGACGATACAACATATGCACGCAATTTGATTGACAGTCGCTTGTGAGCAACGGTATCCAAAGCCTTCTGAAAATCTAAGAATAGGGAATCCATCATAGATCCCATGCCGACAACACTCATTACTTCATTACTTCATGTGTGTTGCACAAGAACGATATTTTCTGAATCCGTGTTGGTTATGTATCAATAAGTCATTTTCCTCTAAAAATAGAGGTGACGATTATCGTTCAATTAACCGGTTTTCGGTGAAACCGGTTCTTTTCGCCGATTGTTTAACCTGACAGTTGAAACCGCTCAAAGTAACTGGTTTCTGAGATAACTGATTTTCTGTTTGTTATTGCTCTTACGACCGTTAGAAAACGTCGACTTTGAAGAAAGATTAAAAACATTGTTATGTGGTTGAAGGTGTAGGAGATCGCAATCGATGTGGGTTTGAGCCTGCGGGAGAAATCGGTCTCACTGTCTCTCCAGAAAAACATTGCGAAGCCGAAGGAAGACTGGCGCGACGTCAGAGAGAGTGAAAGGTGACAAGCTGATGACTTCTGGTCATCGTCACTTGGGGGATGGTATTAGTTTTTCACCTTTCAGCAACCAGAAAATTAAGGGTTTAGTTACCAGCCACGTCAATAAAATTGCAGGCACATCAATGAAACTTATCCTGTCTACCAAGGAACATTCTGCATGTATTCTCCCTGTTGCAAGTTTGTTCTGCCTCCTCCCGTTTCTTTTTATAAAGCATATGGAGCATTATACCACTTTTTTATCTCACTGCGTAAAATGCTTCCAAACTAGGGATGGTATCATCCTAAAAAACAACCACAGTGCGAGGACGAGAACGAGAAATTGCCGTTAATACAGGCGGTGGCAAGTCTTGCGCACTGTGCACGCGTGTTGTCTAATAGGATACGCAACACAGCAACACATACTTTCTTGCTAGTGCGAAACTCAGTTTTCCCTTTTCTCAAATGATAAACTGTGGATTACGGAAGAAGACCATCATGCAGATTCGTTATTTCTAGATTTCCGGAAAGCGTTTTACAAGGTGCACAGTTGCGGGCTATGAAAGAAGGAGCGAATGTATGGAATAGGTTCAGAGATATGTGAGTGGCTCGAAGACTTCTTAAGCTATAGAACCCGGTATGTTGTCCTCGACGGAGAGTGTTCACGATAGACAAGGGTATCGTTAGGACTGCCCCAGAGAATCTGATTGGACCGTTGCTATTCTCTTTTTTTTTTTGTCATCAGTCTACTGACTGGCTTTATGCGGCCGACCACGAATTCCTTTCCTGTGCTAACCTCTTCATCTCACAGTAACACTTGCAACCTACGTCCTCAATTATTTGCTTGACGTATTCCAATCTCTGTCTTCCTCTACAGTTTTTGCCCCCTACAGCTCCCTCTAGTACCATGGAAGTCATTCCATGTCTTAGCAGATGTCCTATCATCCTGTCCCTTCTCCTTATCAGTGTTTTCCACATATTTCTTTCCTCTCCGAATCTGCATAGAACCTCTCATTCCTTACCTTATCAGTCCACCTAATTTTCAACATTCGTCTATAGCACCACATCTCAAATGCTTCGATTCTCTTCTGTTCCGGTTTTCCCACAGTCCATGTTTCACTACCATACAATGCTGTACTCCAGACGTACATCCTCAGAAATTTCTTCCTCAAGTTAAGGCCGGTATTTGATATTAGTAGACTTCTCTTGGCCAGAAATGCCTTTATTGCCATAGCGAGTCTGCTTTTGATGTCCTCCTTGCTCCGTCTGTCATTGGTTATTTTACTGCCTAGGTAGCAGAATTCCTTAACTTCATTGACTTCGTGACCATCAATCCTGATGTTAAGTTTCTCGCTGTTCTTATTTCTACTACTTCTCATTACCTTCGTCTTTCCCCGATTTACTCTCAAACCATACTGTGTACTCATTAGACTGTTCATTCTGTTCAGCAGATCATTTAATTCTTCTTCACTTTCACTCAGGATAGCAATGTCATCAGCGAATCATATCATTGATATCCTTTCACCTTGTATTTTAATTCCACTCCTGAACCTTTCTTTTATTTCCATCATTGCTTCCTCGATGTACAGATTGAAGAGTAGGGGCGAAAGGCTACAGCCTTGTCTTACACCCTTCTTAATACGAGCACTTCGTTCTTGATCGTCCACTCTTATTATTCCCTCTTGGTTGCTGTACATATTTTATATGACCCGTCTCTCCCTATAGCTTACCCCTAATTTTTTCAGAATCTCGAACAGCTTGCACAATTTTATATTGTCGAACGCTTTTTCCAGGTCGACAAATCCTATGAAAGTATCTTGATTTTTCTTTAGCCTTGCTTCCATTATTAGCCGTAACGTCAGAATTGCCTCTCTCGTCGCTTCACTTTTCCTAAAGCCAAACTGATCGTCACCTAGCGCATTCTCAATTTTCTTTTCCATTCTTCTGTATATTATTCTTGTAATCAGCTTGGATGCATGAGCTGTTAAGCTGATTGTGCGATAATTCTCGCACTTGTCAGCTCTTGCCGTCTTCGGAATTGTGTGGATGATGCTTTTCCGAAAGTCAGATGGTATGTCGCCAGACTCATATATTCTACACACCAACGTGAATAGTCGTTTTGTTGCCAATTCCCCCAATGATTTTAGAAATTCTGATGGAATGTTATCTATCCCTTCTGCCTTATTTGACCGTAAGTCCTCCAAAGCTTTTTTAAATTCCGATTCTAATACTGGATCCCCTATTTCTTCTAAATCGACTCCTGTTTCTTCTTCTATGACATCACACAAATCTTCACCCTCATAGAGGCTTTCAATGTATTCTTTCCACCTATCTGCTCTCTCCTCTGCATTTAAAAGTGGAATTCCCGTTGCAATCTTAATGTTACCACCGTTGCTTTTAATGTCACCAAAGGTTGTTTTGACTTTCCTGTATGCTGAGTCTGTCCTTCCGACAATCATATCTTTTTCGATGTCTTCATATTTTTCTTGCAGCCATTTCGTCTTAGCTTCCCTGCACTTCCTGTTTATTTCATTCCTCAGCGACTTGTATTTCTGTATTCCTGATTTTCCCGGAACATGTTTGTACTTCCTCCTTTCATCAATCAACTGAATTATTTCTTCTGTTACCCATGGTTTCTTCGCAGCTACCTTCTTTGTACCTATGTTTTCCTTCCCAACTTCTGTGATGGCCCTTTTTAGAGATGTCCATTCCTCTTCAACTGTACTGCCTACTGCGCTATTCCTTATTGCTGTATCTATAGCGTTAGAGAACTTCAATTGTATCTCGTCATTCCTTAGTACTTCCGTATCCCACTTCTTTGCGTATTGATTCTTCCTGACTAATGTCTTGAACTTCAGCCTACTCTTCATCACTACTATTTTGTGATCTGAGTCTATATCTGCTCCTGGGTACGTCTTACAGTCCAGTATCTGATTTCGGAATCTCTGTCTGACCATTATGTAATCTAATTGAAATCTTCCCGTATCTCCCGGCCTTTTCCAAGTATACCTCCTCCTCTTGTGATTCTTGACCAGGGAATTCGCTATTACTAGCTGAAACTTGTTACAGAACTCAATTAGTCTTTCTCCTCTTTCATTCCTTGTTCCAAGCCCATTTTCTCCTGTAACCTTTTCTTCTACTACTTCCCCTACAACTGCATTCCAGTCGCCCATGACTATTAGATTTTCGTCCCCCTTTACATACTGCATTACCCTTTCAATATTCTCATACACTTCCTCTATCTGCTCATCTTCAGCTTGCGACGTCGGCATGTATACCTGAACTATCGTTGTCGGTGTTGGTCTGCTGTCGATTCTGATTAGAACAACCCGGTCACTGAACCGTTCACAGTAACACACCCTCTGCCCTACCTTCCTATTCATAATGAATCCTACACCTGTTATACCATTTTCTGCTGCTGTTGATATTACCCGATACTCATCTGACCAGAAATCCTTGTCTTCCTTCCACTTCACTTCACTGACCCCTATTATATCTAGATTAAGCCTTTGCATTTCCCTTTTCAGATTTTCTAGTTTCCCTACCGCGTTCAAGCTTCTGACATTCCACGCCCCGACTCGTAGAACGTTATCCTTTCGTTGATTATTCAATCTTTTTCTCATGGTAACCTCCCCCTTGGCAGTCCCCTCCCGGAGATCTGAATGGGGGACTATTCCGGAATGTTTTGCCAATGGAGTGATCATCATGACACTTCTTCAATTGCAGGCCACATGTCCTGTGGATACACGTTACGTGTCTTTAATGCAGTGGTTTCCATTGCCTTCTGCATCCTCATGTCGTTGATCATTGCTGATTCTTCCGCCTTTAGGGGCCTTTTCCCACGCCTAGGACAAGAGAGTGCCCTGAATCTCCATCCGCTCCTCCGCCCTCTTTGACAAGGCCGTTGGCAGAATGAGGCTGACTGCTTATGCCGGAAGTCTTCGGCCACCAATGCTGATTATTTATCAAAATTTAAGTAGTGGCGGGGATCGAACCCCGGACCGAAGACGTTTTGTTTATGAATCAAAGACGCTACCCCATAAATTATTTGGTGGTCTGGGTGGGTAGCAGTCTGCCGTTGTTTGCAGATGTTTTGTACGCTAGGGCTTCGCAGTTGAGCAACTGTAGGTGGATACAAGACCTCTTAGACAAAATTTCTTGTTGATGTGATGAATGGCAGCTACCTCTAAATTTAGAGAAATGTAAGTAAATGCTGAGGGAATTAGATTAAGAAATGAGACACTTAAAGTAGTAGATGAGTTTTGCTGTTTGGGGAGCAAAATAATTGATGATGGTCGAAGTAGAGAGGATATAAAAAGTAGACTGGCAATTGCAAGAGAAGCGTTTCTGAAGAAAGAAATTTGTTAACATCGAGTATAGATTTAAGTGTCAGGAAGTCGTCTCTGAAACTGTTTACATGGAGTGTAGCCATATATGGAAGTGGAACATGGACGATAAATAGTTTGGACAAGAAGAGAATAGAAGCTTTCGAAATGTGGTGCTACAGAAGAATGCTGAAGATTAGATGGGTAGATCACATAACTATTGAGGAGATACTAAACAGAATTGGGGAGAAGAGGAGTTTGTGGCACAACTCGACTAGAAGAAGGGATCGGTTGATAGGACATGTTCTGAGGCATCAAGGGATCACCAATTTAGTATTAGATGGCAGTGTGGAGAGTAAAAATCGGAGACCAAGAGATTAATACAGTAAGCGATTCAGACGGATGTAGGTTGCCGGAAGTACTGGGAGATGAAGAAGCTTCCACAGGATAGAGTAGCATGGAGAGCTGCATCAAACCAGACTCTGGACTGAAGACCACAACAATGGCAACACGTTAATGCGAATGAGTAGGAGAAACAAACATGTAATGTTAGTCCTGTTTGAAACGTTTATGTAGTTTAAGTATCTAGATGTAACACTGCAAAGCGAGATGAAATGGAATGAGCATGTGAGGATTGTAGCACGGAAGGCGAATGGTAGACTTTGGCTTATTGCGACAATTCTGGGAAAGTGTGGTTCATCTGTAAAGGAGACCGTATGTAGGACGCTAGTGTTACCTATTCTTGGTTTCTGCTCGAGTATTTGGGTTCCGTACTAGGTCGGATTGAAGAAAGACATCGAAGCAATTCAGATTCTTTTTGGTTCAAATGGCTCTGAGCACTATGGGACTTAACTTCTGAGGTCATTAGTCCCGTAGAACTTAGAACCATTTAAACCTAACTAACCTAAGGACATCACAAACATCCAGGCCCGAGGTTCCAGACTGCAGCGCCTAGAACCGCTCGGCTACTGCGGCCGGCTCAGATTCGGGCTGCTAGGTTTGTTACTAGTAGGTTTGGACAACACGCAAGTATTACGGAGATGCTTCGGGAACTCAAATGGGAATCCCCGGAGGTCAGAAGACACTCTTTTCGAGGAACACCACACAGTAAATGTAGATAACCGGCATTTGAAGCTGACTGCAGAACGATTCTGCTGTCTACAACATAAATTACATGTAATGACTGCGAAGATAAGATACGAGAAATTAGGGGTTATACAAAAAAGAAAAAAAAATAGAACACCGCCCGAACAGGCCATGAAGGCCCAATGGTACCGACCGGCCGCCTTGTTATCCTCAGCCCTGAGGAGTCACCAGATGAGGGTACGGAGGGCATGTGACCAGCACACAGCTACCCAGACGTTGTCAGTTTTCGTCACCAGTGCCGCTGCTTTTCAATCAAGTAGCTCCCCAATTGGCCTCACAAGGGCTGAGTGCACCTCGCTTGGCAACAACACGCGGCAGACCCGGATTGTGACCCATCCAAGTGCTAGCCGAGGCCGACAGGGCTTAACTTCGGTGACCTGACGTCTTCCGGTGTTGTCATTGCGGCAAGGCCATTGGCTAATTAGGGCTTATAAGGAGGTATATAGACAGTTGTTTTCCCCTCGTTCTATTTACGAGCGAAACAGGTACCCGCCACCAAAGGGCCATAGGATGGATTGTGGAGTATCGATGTAGATTTAGATCTAGATTGTCTCAGCAGTGCTGTAGCTTACATCATTCTTTTGTTACTAGTTTCTGAACCTAGGCGTTGTTATTAAAATGGCGGTGATGACCTTTCTCAATTTGATAATCCAATGTTTCAAAGCAATGAATATTTTATGAATAAAACAATAAGTTATAGCACTGATGCTATGTCAAATGGATTTGCCGGCTTTTTAGTCGACTATTAGCAAAAAATGGAAAAAGACCTGTTATAACTATGACCAAACAAATACCGAAAAATGCCCAGTTCAGTACTATAATAACGGTGTCCATAAGCAAAAATTTTAAAACACCTGTTATAACTGACACCAAGCAAATACCGGAAAACAGCGATTGTTCACAACAGCGATACTAGTATGGCTTTTAACCAGTCGGTTTTTCCCATCCCTATGCAGCGCTGAATGGATTGTTGAAGACAGGAGGAGGTAGACTGAGGTTTCCATTACAACTGTCGACGGCTGCAGCAGACGTGTACGGGCTGCCGCCACACGCTGCCCGCGCTACAGACGGCGGCCTCTGGAGCGAGCTTCCACAGAGCGGAAACACTCTCCCTCGGGCGACGTGCGTGCCAGGTGGCGAGGCGTCGGTCGGCCGCCGACTCGGCGCTCGGGCTGGCCGCTCTGCCCCGCCGGATTAACGGCTAGCCGCCCAGTCGCGTCCGGCAGAGTCGACTGAGCCCAATCGATAGTATTTATCCTGGGCCGTGGGCGGCCGGCGCAGCGCCCGCCGTAATCCGCTTAGCCGAAATGAGAATCGCGGCGCGGCGCGGCGCGGCGGCTAGCGCAGTCTGCCGGCCGCTGGTGGTACCGCTACTGTTGCTCCTCCTCCTCGTCATCACCACACCGGCCAGCCGGCCAGAGGCCTCGCGTATCGCGGCAGCGAGAGCGCCCCGAGGCATCCCAGGCTACAGGTGCAGCCCCACCTATACAGGCGCGGCTGCTACCGTGGCGCACCTCTGACTATTGGTCTTACAAGAGGAGGCCGCCAATTGTGAAATTCAGATTCGATTCATACTGCGCATAATAAAAGCTCATGGCCAGAGGTGTAATGTGGCAAAGCACCAAGATGCACTTCTCAGCCGTTGTTGAGAAAATCGACAGTTAAAAGAAACCGTTGCGGTGAAATACTCTCTACGTTTAACAATTTTCTGCAGCGGTGTGGCGCAGCGGTAAGCGCTCGGGTTCGTAATCCGAAGGTCGCCGGATCGAATCTCGCGCCATGGAACTTTTTTTTAGTATTTGTTTTTTGTAATTCTCCCGGCAATCAGTTGCAACAATTATGCATATAATAAGTTGTTGAAAGTCGTTTGTCGTGGAAAACTGGCGACTTCGAACATCATTATGTTTTCCACAAACAAAGTTGTATTTCACAAATGTTATTGTCTTCATAATGTTAACCACGTATAGACGTAGAAACGGTATTCCGAAACGAATACGTATAGCGTAGGTCAAACGTTCGAATTAGAATAGAGACCCCACGAACACAAATTGGCTGCGGTAGGTATGAAATATAAAGTCCGTTACTCGCTCGTTACACTTGAAGGACAGATGTAGAATGGGCCGAAACGAGCCGCCGCATAACAGCGTAGTTGTCTGCTAATTTCGAAAGAAGTTAGATGCGGTCTCTAGCGCAACTTATAACGTCGTCGAAAATCAGTGCGGACGGGAGAGCTTTGGTACACCCCGTTAAAAAAACGGAAAAATGGAGGCGGTACAATTGGAGAGCGATCCGCCTTCACCAACATGCATAAGCAATTCATTAATATATATATATATATATATATATATATATATATATATATATATATATAAACTATTTATTGTACCGCGAATGAACACCTGAATCTTTACGTACCAGCCCTGATTTCCCTTAATTTATCCTGGTGATCGTTCCTCCCTATGTAGGTTGGTGTCAACAAAATATTTTCGCCTTCGGAGGAGAAAGTTGGTGATTGGGATTTCGTGATAAGATTCCGTCGCAACGAAAAACGCCTTTCTTTTAATGATGTCCATCCCAAATCATATATATATATATATATATATATATATATATATATATATATATATATATATAATTTGAATTACAAAAAACTAATAATAAGAAAAATTGCATGGCGCGAGATTCGATCCGACGACCTTCGGATTACGAACCCGAGCGCTTACCGCTGCGCCACAATGCTGTAGAAAATTATTAATCGTAGAGAGTATTTCACCGCAACGGTTTCTTTAAACTGTCGATTTTCTCGACAACGGCTGAGAAGTACATCTTGGCGCTTTGCCACATTACACCTCTGACCATGAGCTTTTATTATGCGCAGTATGAATCGAATCTGAATTTCACAATTGGCGGCCTCCCCTTGTTAGCCAACCACTGGACTGCCTCGTTTGTTACCAACGTCGGAAGAAAAAGTGTATCTTTCTCCTTTCGTTGGGACGCATTTTCTCGCTCATCACAAAGGAACAGGGAGTGCATGTTTACATCCAGGTTAATACAGTGGTGTGACTCTATTTACTGGATAGCGATACGCACATGTACATAGGTGTGTGTGTTGGTTTTAGTATGGGTTAGTTTAAGTAGTGTGTAAGCCTAGGGACCGATGACCTCTGCAGTTTGGTCCCTTAAGAACACACACACACACACACACACTCACACACACGCACACAGTTACGGAGTTACGGCTAATACAAGATTTTGCCTGAAATTTAGCAACTTCGCTAATATGAAGCCATCGCAAAACCGTAGGACGTTAAAGTTAAGTACGATTTCCATTTATTTTGTTCTTATTGATCTGCTGAATCTAAAAAAAACATGTCCCACACGTGTATCTGCAGTAGTTTTCCAGAACACCCAGAGAGGCAAACACATAATTCCGTTAAATTTTTAATTTATTAGCTACTTGCTACAGTTTGTTTTTTAAATTCCAGACAATGGCACTAGCCGGTCGGTGTGGCCGAGTGGTTGTAGGTGCTTCAGTCTGGAACGCGCAACCGCTACAGACGCAGGTTCCAATCTTGCCTCCGGCATGGATGTGTGTGATGTCCTGAGGTTAGTTGATTTAAGTAGGTCTAAGTTCTAGGGGACTGATGACCTCAGATGTTAAGTCCCATAGTGCTCAGAGCCATTTGAACCATTTTTTGAATTGCACAAAGTTTTCAACAGAAGTTGTAGAGAATTTAATTTTGGAAAAATGATAGTAATAACGTTAACTGAAATTGTATGAATGTGTCAGATAATCTGCTTTCATTAATACCACAGCACACGTGAATTCATGTTAAACTGCAAACAAACGGAGCTCAGCGTTACGGAAGTTGTTCATTGTATACAATTGCACAATACATTCACAATAAATGTTCAAAAATGTCTCCACCGACTTCAGTCCATTTAGCTGCAAGTGTATGAACAGATCTTGCTCGTTTCAGTTTCACAGGGTTGTTTTTAATTTTGTCGGAACTCTCAGAGTTGGATAACGTACGCAATATTCGTTAACTGCAGCCATAGTATTAACTGCAGCCGTAGCTTTCATCTACATCTACATAAACATGGATACTCTGCAAATTACATTTAAGTGCCTGGCAGAGGGTTCATCGAACCACCTACACAATTCTCTATTATTCCAATCTCGTATAGCGCGCGGAAAGAATGAACACCTGTATCTTTACGTACCAGCCCTGATTTCCCTTAATTTATCCTGGTGATCGTTCCTCCCTATGTAGGTTGATGTCAACAAAATATTTACGCCTTCGGAGGAGAAAGTTGGTGATTGGGATTTCGTGATAAGATTCCGTCGCAACGAAAAACGCCTTTCTTTTAATGATGTCCATCCCAAATCATGTATCATTTCTGTGACACTCTACTCCCATATTTCGCAATAATACAAAACGTGTTGCCCTTCTTTGAACTTTTTCGATGTACTCCGTCAGTCGTATCTGGTAAGGATCCCACACCGCGCAGCAGTATTCTAAAAGAGGGCGGACAAGCGTAGTGTATGCAGTCTCCTTAGTAAGTCTGTTACATTTTCTAAGTGTCCCGCCAATAAAACGCAGTCTTTGGTTAGCCTTCCCCACAATATTTTCAATGTGTTCCTTCCAATTTAAGTTGTTCGTTATTGTAATACCTAGGTATTTAGTTGAATTTACGGCTTTTGGGTGAGACTGATTTATCGTGTGGATGACCTCACACTTTGCGTTATTTAGGGTCAACTGCCACTTGTCGCACCATTCAGATATCTTTTCTAAATCGTTTAGCAGTTTGTTTTGGTCTTCCGATAACTTTATTAGTCATTAGTCCTTTGCCATAAATAAACACCATATCGGCGTATTCCTCTATCGTAAATTTGAAAAGCATGCCTATTTCATAAATAATATACAAACTACAACAGTTACTATGTGGTTTTACTTAATTACACAGTTGTTATTATGTTCTTTCACTGAACAATACAGAAAACTACCTCGTTTCAAGATTAGGAGACGGCAAAACAACTGACTGACCGTTGCCAACAATGACATGAACATTTCTCCATTCTTAATGGAAAGTAAACAAATTTACTTGTATAATAAATTTTTGCTTCTCTGGATGTTCTGGAAAACTACTGCAGGCACACGTCTGGGACATGTTTTATTAGATTCATCAGACGAATAACAACCAAATAAACGGAAATCGTGCTTTACTTCAACCTCGTACAGTTTTGCCATGGGCTTCATATTACCGAAGTCGCTAAATTTCAGGCAAAACCTTTTATTAGCCGTATCTCCGTAACTAAACATCTGATGATCTATGTTTATGTGATCTTTTTTCTTCAGTTTTACTTTTAGAACAAAATATTGAAATATTTGCGTATCTTCGTGAATCACCGTACAGAGGGTATGGTGCTAAATCGCATACACAAGGTAAAAAAGGCCGTCCAATCGCGGAGCTGTTATTTGGTCTCATGTGATTCATGTGTGATTAGAGACGCGCGGCGGGAATTGACAGACTCTGGACGCCGAATAGTAGCTGGAGCTAGATGCATGGCACGTTCAATTTCGGAAATCGTTAGGGAATTCAATATTCAGAGAGGCACAGTGTCAAGAGTGCACCGCGCATACCACATTTCAGGCGTTACTTCTCACCACTGACTATGCAGTGGCCGACGGGCTTCATTTAACCACCGAGTCCAGCGGTGTTTACCCAGAGTTGTCAGCGCAAACCGACAAGCAGCACTGTGTGAAGTAACCGAAGAAAACATTGTGGGACGTACGACGAATGTGTCCGCTAGGACAGTGCGGCGAAATTTAGTGTGAACGAGGTATCGCAGCAGACGACCAAAGCGAGTGTCTCTGCTGACAGTACAACATCAAGTCAGCGTCTCTCCTGGGCTCGTGACCATACAGGGTGGACCCTAGACGCAGAAAACCATGAACTGGTCGGGTAAGTCCCAATTTCAGTTGATAAGAGCTGATGGTAGTGATCAGTTGTGGCGCAGACCCCACGAAACCATAGACCCATGTTGACAAAACGGCACTGTGCAAGCTTTCGGTGCCTCCATAACGATGTGGACTTCGTTTACATAGACAGGACTGGGCCCTCTGGTGTAACTCAGCCGATCATTAACTGCAAATAGTTACTTTCGGTTGCTTGGACACAATTTGCAGCCATGCATGATCTTCACGTTCCCAAACAACGATGACATTTTTACAGGTCACAGTGTACCATCTCACAGGGGCAGAACAGTTCGCGATTGGTTTGAAGAGCTTCATCTACATCTACATCCATACTCCGCAAGCCACCTGACGGTGCGCGGTGGAGGGTACCTTGACTACCTCTATCGGTTCTCCCTTCTATTACAGTCTCGTATTGTTCGTGTAAAGAATGATTGTCGGTTTGCCTAAGTGTGGGCTCTAATCTCGCTGATTTTATCCTCATGGCCTCTTCGCGAGATATACGTTGATGAAGGTATGTTCTCGAAACTTCAACAAAAGCCCGTATCGAGCTACTGAGCGTCTCTCTTGCAGAGCCTTCCACTGGAGTCTATCTATAATCTCCGTAACGTTTTCGTGAAGATTAAATGATCCTGTAACGAAGCGCGCTGCTCTCCGTTGAGATCTTCTCTATCTCTATCTGGTGCGGATCCCACACCAGTGAGCAGTATTGAAGCAGTGGGGGAGCAAGTGTACTGTAACCTACTTCCTTTGTTTTCGGGCTGCATTTTCTTAGGATTCATCCAATGAATCTGTCTGGCATCTGCTTTACCGACGATTAGTTTTATAGGGTCATTTTAAATCACGCCTAATGCCTACTCCTAGATAATTTATGGATTTAACTTCTTCCAGCTGCTGACTTGCTGTATTGTAGCTAAATGATAAATGATCTTTCTATGTATTCGCAGCACATTACACTTGTCTACATTGAGATTCAATTGCCATTCCCTGCACCATGCGTCAGTTCGTTGCAGATCCTCCAGCATTTCAGTAGAATTTTCCATTGTTACAACCTCTCGATTTACTTCAGCATCATCCGCAAAAAGTCTCACTGAACTTCCGATGTTATCCACATGGACATTTTTATATATAGTGAACAGCAACGGTCCTACGACACTCACTTGCGGCACACCTGAAATCAGTCTTACTTCGGAAGACTACTCTCTATTGAGAATGACATGCTGCGTTTTGTTAACTAGGAACACGTCGGCAATTCGAACGAATCATTTGGCTATCCACATCACCCGACACGAATCCCATTGAACACTTTTTTTTTTTTTTTGGTCATCAGTCTACTGACTGGTTTGATGCGGCCCGCCACGAATTCCTTTCCTGTGCTAACCTCTTCATCTCAGAGTAGCACTTGCAACCTACGTCCTCAATTATTTGCTTGACGTATTCCAATCTCTGTCTTCCTCCACAGTTTTTGCCCTCTACAGCTCCCTCTAGTACCATGGAAGTCATTCCCTCATGTCTTAGCAGATGTCCTATCATCCTGTCCCTTCTCCTTATCAGTGTTTTCCACATATTTCTTTCCTCTCCGAATCTGCATAGAACCTCTCATTCCTTACCTTATCAGTCCACCTAATTTTCAACATTCGTCTATAGCACCACATCTCAAATGCTTCGATTCTCTTCTGTTCCGGTTTTCCCACAGTCCATGTTTCACTACCATACAATGCTGTACTCCAGACGTACATCCTCAGAAATTTCTTCCTCAAGTTAAGGCCGGTATTTGATATTAGTAGACTTCTCTTGGCCAGAAATGCCTTTATTGCCATAGCGAGTCTGCTTTTGATGTCCTCCTTGCTCCGTCTGTCATTGGTTATTTTACTGCCTAGGTAGCAGAATTCCTTAACTTCATTGACTTCGTGACCATCAATCCTGATGTTAAGTTTCTCGCTGTTCTTATTTCTACTACTTCTCATTACCTTCGTCTTTCCCCGATTTACTCTCAAACCATACTGTGTACTCATTAGACTGTTCATTCTGTTCAGCAGATCATTTAATTCTTCTTCACTTTCACTCAGGATAGCAATGTCATCAGCGAATCATATCATTGATATCCTTTCACCTTGTATTTTAATTCCACTCCTGAACCTTTCTTTTATTTCCATCATTGCTTCTCGATGTACAGATTGAAGAGTAGGGGCGAAAGGCTACAGCCTTGTCTTACACTCTTCTTAATACGAGCACTTCGTTCTTGATCGTCCACTCTTATTATTCCCTCTTGGTTGTTGTACATATTGTATATGACCCGTCTCTACCTATAGCTTACCCCTACTTTTTCAGAATCTCGAACAGCTTGAACCATTTTATATTGTCGAACGCTTTTTCCAGGTCGACAAATCCTATGAAAGTATCTTGATTTTTCTTTAGCCTTGCTTCCATTATTAGCCGTAACGTCAGAATTGCCTCTCTCGTCCCTTTACTTTTCCTAAAGCCAAACTGATCGTGACCTAGCGCATTCTCAATTTTCTTTTCCATTCTTCTGTATATTATTATTGTAAGCAGCTTCGATGCATGAGCTGTTAAGCTGATTGTGCGATAATTCTCGCACTTGTCAGCTCTTGCCGTCTTCGGAATTGTGTGGATGATGCTTTTCCGAAAGTCAGATGGTATGTCGCCAGACTCATATATTCTACACACCAACGTGAATAGTCCTTTTGTTGCCACTTCCCCCAATGATTTTAGAAATTCTGATGGAATGTTATCTATCCCTTCTGCCTTATTTGACCGTAAGTCCTCCAAAGCACCTTTAAATTCCGATTCGAATAATGGATCCCCTATTTCTTCTAAATCGACTCATGTATCTTCTTCTATCACATCAGACAAATCTTCACCCTCATAGGGGCTTTCAATGTATTCTTTCCACCTATCTGCTCTCTCCTCTGCATTTAACAGTGGAATTCCCGTTGCACTCTTAATGTTACCACCGTTGCTTTTAATGTCACCAAAGGTTGTTTTGACTTTCCTGTATTCTGAGTCTGTCCATCCGACAATCTTATCTTTTTCGATGTCTTCATATTTTTCTTGCAGCCATTTCGTCTTAGCTTCCCTGCATTTCCTATTTATTTCATTCCTCAGCGACTTGTATTTCTGTATTCCTGATTTTCCCGGAACATGTTTGTACTTCCTCCTTTCATCAATCAACTGAAGTATGTCTTCTGTTACCCACGGTTTCTTCGCAGCTATCTTCTTTGTACCTATGTTTTCCTTCCAAACTTCTGTGATGGCCCTTTTTAGATATGTCCATTTCTCTTCAACTGTACTGCCTACTGCGCTATTCCTTATTGCTGTATCTATAGCGTTAGAGAACTTCAAACGTATCTCGTCATTCCTTAGTTCTTCCGTATCCCACTTCTTTGCGTATCGATTCTTCCTGACTAATGTCTTGAACTTCAGCCTACTCTTCATCACTACTATATTGTGATCTGAGTTTATATCTGCACCTGGGTACGCCTTACAGTCCAGTATCTGATTTCGGAATCTCTGTCTGACCATTATGTAATCTAATTGAAATCTTCCCGTATCTCCCGGCCTTTTCCAAGTATACATCCTCCCCTTGTGATTCTTGAACAGGGAGTTCGCTATTACTAGCTGAAACCTGTTACAGAACTCAATTAGTCTTTCTCGTCTTTCATTCCTTGTCCCAAGCCCATATTCTCCTATAACCTTTTCTTCTACTCCTTCCCCTACAACTGCATTCCAGTCGCCCATGTCTATTAGATTTTCGTCCCCCTTTACATACTGCATTACCCTTTCAATATTCTCATACACTTCCTCTATCTGTTCATCTTCAGCTTGCGACGTCGGCATGTATACCTGAACTATCGTTGTCGGTGTTGGTCTGCTGTCGATTCTGATTAGAACAACCCAGTCACTGAACTGTTCACAGTAACACACCCTCTGCCCTACCTTCCTATTCGTAACGAATCCTACACCTGGCCGGCCGCGGTGGTCTAGCGGTTCTAGGCGCTCAGTCTGGAACCGCGCGACTGCTACGGTCGCAGGTTCGAATCCTGCCTCGGTCATGGATGTGTGTGATGTCCTTAGGTTAGTTAGGTTTAAGTAGTTCTCAGTTCTAGGGGACTGATGACCACAGATGTTAAGTCCCATAGTGCTCAGAGCCATTTAATCCTACACCTGTTATACCATTTTCTGCTGCTGTTGATATTTCCCGATACTCATCTGACCAGAAATCCTTGTCTTCCTTCCACTTCACTTCACTGACCCCTACTATATCTAGATTGATCCTTTGCATTTCCCTTTTCAGATTTTCTAGTTTCCCTACCACGTTCAAGCTTCTGACATTCCACGCCCCGACTCGTAGAACGTTATCCTTTCGTTGATTATTCAATCTTTTTCTCATGGTAACCTCCCCCTTGGCAGCCGCCTCCTGGAGATCTTTTACACACTTTGAAAACCGATGGCCTAAAACGCCTTCGAACATAACGTCGACGACTCATCGTGCGGCTGCTGGTGCGGCTGCTCGTGCGGCTGCAGGATGACTGACGTCATCCACTCCAAGCTAGCTATTTATAGCTGCTCAAGGTCATATGACGTCACACTTGATTTTACAGCGGCCAGTGTCTTGTTAAAACTAGAGACGCTGGCCGGCTTGTCAAAAGCCGAGAAGCGATTCTTCTTGGTGTTATAGCTCTCAGGTCCCTCTGGGATGAACTCTGTGCCGTCACATGTGGGCACCAGAGGTGGTGTTGTGCGGGTTGCCTGCCGGCCTGCCGGCCAGCGTCTCTAGTTTTAACAAGACGCTGGCCGTTTGAAAGTCAAGTGTGACGTCATACGACCTTGAGCAGCTATAAGTAGCTGGCTTGGAGTGGATGACGTCAGTCGTCCTGCAGCCGCTTACCAGACGAAATCGAGTAGTCGATTCGTGCACGAAATCCTGCACCGGCAGTACTTTAGCAGCTACGGATGGCTAAAGAGGCAACATGTCTCAGTATTTCTGAGAGGGACTTCCAACGACTTCCACGTTAACTCGCTGCCTACGCCGGGTAAAAGGAAAAGGTGATCCGACGCGAAATTAGGAAGTATCCCCTGACTTTTGTCTCCTCACCGTATTTCCATGCCCCCACGTGGCATCCAACGTCCAATATAAACTCACAGGACGAAATGTTATCTACTTCCCTGAAAACACTACACATGCCACTTTAGAGAGGAGCAAAACTACAGGGTGATTGTAACTAAACATTCAAACCGCTGTAGAAATAACACCACTCGGCAGAATAACGTTACATCGCAACGGAATATAATCGGAGAAGGGGAAAACGTATGTAAGAAGAAAAATTAATAGTTTCAAAATGCAGAAATAGATGGCGCTGTAAGCATCACAATTTAATAGTTTTCGACTACAACTGATAAATGAATCTTACAACAATGTCTAAGGTGTACGTTTGACGGTAAAGAAACAGTACTACTAAGTGTGCGTGTGTGTACAGGTATGATACTGTTAGTGACGTACGCCCATCCACCTAGGCAAGGTCATATCACATCGGATGGGAAAAACCGGTTTTTCATTGTCCTGAGGCCAAAAGCCACATACAAAGAGTAAATCATATCTGTTTTCAATTGTCCTGAGGCCAAAAACCACATAAAAAGCATCAATTTCATCGGTATCTAATTTTCATGAAGCCAAAAACCGCATATAAAGCATCAATCAAAATCAAATAGGATTACAATTTCCGTGTGACCGGCGCAAAACATATTCAATACGTTGTTCACCGTTTTCTGCGACAAGTTGAAATCGAGAAACAGCAAGTTCCACAACTCATCGAAGTGTTTCCGGGGTCATGTTCACAATGTGTTACGCAATGCGTGCCTTCAATGCAGCTAACTTTGCAATCGAAGCACTGAACACGACATCTTTCAGATAGCCCCAGAGTCAGAAGTAACACGGATTAAGATCAGGTGACCGGGTCGACCAGGCTGCAGGTAAATGGCGGCTAATAATTCTAGCGTTTCCGAAATGGTGATTCAGCAGCTGCTTAACTGGATTTGCAATGTGCGGAAGTGCGCCATCGTGCATAAAAATGGTCCCCCCCACACATCCACTCTGTTGGAGAGCTGGAATGACGTGGTTGCGCAAAAGACACTCATAGCGCTTACCAGTGACGGTACAGGTAACAGGACCGGAAGCACCTGTCTCTACGAAAAAATATGGCCCTATGATAAATGATGCCGTAAGCCTGCACCGCACAGGTGACATTTAAGGATGAACTGGTACTGGTTGATTTGCGTTTGGATTTTCCGTTGTCCATATTCGAAATTCTGTATATTGACATACCGTGTCAGTAGGAAGTGGGCTTCGTTTGTCCACAAAATCTTCCACGGCCAATCGTTGTCCACTTTCATGCGAGCAAGAAATTCTAAAGCAAAGGTCTTGCTGGCAGGTCAACAGGAGGCAACTCGTGCACATGAGTAATTTTGAATGGATAGCAAAGAAGCATGTTTCGTAGGATATTACGCACCGTGCTCACGGGTATGTCCAATGTCCGGGCGATTCTCCGTGCACTACACGTTTGCACACCACAACTCGTCCTGCATTGCTGTGACCACTGCTTCCACTGACATTGAATCGATTCGTTCCCTTCCTCTACCTGGTTGCACACAAAAAGAACCCGTGTTTTCGAATTTCTGAATCGTTTTCTCCAGACTCACGGCAGACATCGGACGAACGCCTTTTTTGAAACCCATCAATGTTAGGAACTTCTGCAGAGCGACGTGTGCACAGTCATAATTCTTGTAGTACAACTTTACAAGCAGAGCGCGATCCTGCATTGAGACAGAAATGGCGAACGTCGCAGACGCGAAAGGAGAAAAAGCCTTTTACCCGGAGTGTTTATACAAAGTTCAGTGGGTTATGCGCATGACAGGTGTTTTCATTTAGGTATTCTAGCAAATACAGCACCATCTATTGACCAATTTTCACACCATTTTTTTTCTTCTGCCGTACGTTTTCCCCCTTCTCCGATTATATTCCGTTGCAATTTGACGTCATTCTTACGAGTGGGATTATTTCTACAGAGTTTAAGTTTAATTATAATCGCTCTGTATAACCAAGCGATCTTGTGATCTTCTATCGAAGGCGTAAGTCACGACATTGCATTGGTGTATACGATTACATACCAGTATGGTACAGTATCGTACCAGTATGACCAAGAGAAGTCTACTGGCATCAAACATATTCCTCAATTTGAGCAAGATATTTGTGAGGATGTACGTTTGGAGCACAGCACTGAACGGAAGTGAATCATGGCAGTGGGAACAAAAGAGAACTGAATCATTTGAAATGTGGCGCAACAGAAGAATGTTGGGAATTAGGTGGACTGATGAAATATAGAATGAGGAGGTTCTCCACAGAATCGGCGAAGAGAGGAACATGTAGGGAAAACACCGACAAGAAGAAGGAACAGGACGATAGGACATGTCTCACGACACCAGCGGAAAACCTCTATGCTGCTAGGGGAAGCTCTAGAGGGTAAAAATTGTATATGAAGACTGAGATTAGAATACAACCAGTGAATAACTGAATATTTTGTGTGGAATTGCTCAAGTACTACTCTGAGGCGAAGAGGTTAGCGCAGGATAGGAATTTGTGGCGGGCTGCATCAAACCAGTCAGAAGCCTAATGACTCAGAGTGCAGGCTCATCTGACTGGCAAAATGGAGCTTCGTGTTTTGGCCTGCTGGTGATCGCACCATGAGTGAAGTTGCTGAATTTGTTTGTGTACCAACGTGAAATGTGTAATACGTCCTCGTGGAACGGTGTACCATTCACACCCACGTAACACTGTGTAAGAACAGTGGTCGTTGAAATTTCCTAACCAGCATGGGCCAGAGACGATTCTCACGCCTTGTCAACGACAATTGGTTTGAAACGCGACATCAATGATGCTGTCAGTGAATTTTGCAACTCATTCAGATTACGTTAACCACTCTCAGTGAGCAGTTGTTGCCCTTGTCTATCCTTATTGATAGTGTAGTGGACTGTTAAGGCAGCCAGTCCGCAGTGAAATAGCCGAAAGGGCACGCCTCAACTCACGCCGTCTGGCGTTAAGTCTGGAACAGGATTCGTAATGAATGTGATAAAAGAACGTAGCTACTAGAACACTTAACTTTTATATTGTCCTTTGGTATACAGCATTCTGGATGATACAAGTGAGACTCTATCTTGAGGTACATGCAACGTTACAAATGGTTAATGGCGCCTTGCTAGGTCGTAGACATTAACTTAGCTGAAGGCTATTCTAACTGTCTCTCGGCAAATGAGAGAAAGGCTTCGTACGTGTAGTCGCTAGCAATGTCGTCTGTACAACTGGGGCGAGTGCTCGTACGTCTCTCTAGACCTGCCATGTGGTGGCGCTCGGTCTGCGATCACACAGTGGCGACACGCGGGTCCGACATGTACTAATGGACCGCGGCCGATTTAAAGCTACCACCTAGCAAGTGTGGTGTCTAGCGGTGACACCACAGATAGTGTATGTGCTACGGACAGCCCTGTCTTCCAAGATGACAAAAACTATGTTCACAGGACATACATTCCTGGTTTGACGGATACCGAGTCATCTTATCACACTTCGACTGGTGAGCTAAGTCAGCCTATGTTAATCCTAAATCAATGTCTTTGACTACTTGAAGAAGCAGGCTCGTCAGAATTTAACCACCACTCAGTGTTTTCAGCCGGATACTTATCAAAGATAGAGGTCGTCTTAAGAGGTATTAGCTTCTTGTCTCCTAGGCATCACTAACTTTTTGTATTGTGTTCACTTAGAGTAGCTTATACCGAGGGTATCACAAGGTTCAACTATTTAAATGACATCTTCACTGGATCTATCCAGGAGCAGTAACTCAAATATTTTATATCAACAGTTTGACAGACTAAGTTTTTTATTCTAAACCAAATCTACATCAGTCCACGTCGAAGTGACAGGTAATGTAGCCACATTCAGATATTTGAAGGAGCTCTAATCATTCTTGGTTAAGACAAATTACTGTGGTAAATTTACATCGAATGTTGTTCAGATACAACATTCTCCTCAGTTATCTTCGAAAAATGACTGTCAAATGCGTTGCTCCACGACTTGTCAGGCAGCGTTCTAGAAGTTAAAAATGTTCATTGGCATCTGTCTCTTGGTTGATCACACGCCAGGAAGTACTTTAGTCCTGTCGACAGATGCCTTACAATTCAGGATTGGCGTTGCTTTGTCGAGCAACTCCACCAACAAAATGGAACTACCAATCGCTTGCAGATCTAAGATACTAACAGTAGTACGCCTGAATTACAGCCAAGCAGAAGAGGACTTTTCATAGTTTAATCCGAATCCGTGAGCGCACTTACCTTGTCAGTGGTTACTGGTAAATAATTTAAATAAATTCTGTAAGTAGTTTGTATTTTATTACTTACATTTTCTTTTAATTTAATTACGAACATAAAGAGACCTGCTTGTGTAAATTAACGTACACTGCAATAGTTTGCGAGACATGGCGCTGGCCCAAACCCGGATCAGCCCCTTGTGGAAGATTAAAACCGTAGTTTTTGGCCGATTTCCGAGGCTCGTTTAGGCAAATTCTGGACTGGACCCCAAATTTCACATCAGGAATACGATACGCTATCAGTTTAAATACGATAACAAACAGAACAGAAGTTTACGCGATTCACAGACAGGTGACACACACGGCTATCCTCGCTTGACTTACGTTGAAGACTGTGGTGCCCGGATGGGCCGACGACAGCAGATTTAAATAATAAAATAAAATTTGCCAAATCCTGGAACAGTGGATCTCCTACCAGACGGGTTAAACCGTGGGGAGACGAAAGAAGGAGAATTTATGAATATAAGGAGTACAACAGTAACTCTTAAGGATTTTATTCGACTATCGAGTTGTCTAACGTTTATGGGAACTTGGTCATATCTACTACGAACCACTGTATTTAATCTGTGACTGCCCACCTTCTTCTACTGATGCGTCGCTGTGCTACACATTGCGTTAAGTTATCATGCTGAGGTCATTTCATAAAGTTTAGTGGTACCAAGCATTGGCTATTCTTGGATCACCTATATTTAATAAAGGAGCAGTGTCTCACTTAAATAACGTACACCGACGGAAAAAAATCGCAGCTCCAAGAAGGGGTTGTGCGAATAAACGAAAGTTGGTGTGTTTTTACGTCTTAAAATTGATGTGTATTCAATTTTCGCCCCAGTCGCTTAAGAATGGTGCTAATGGCGCCAGTACGAGAATGCAAATCAGGTTTGCTTTAAATACATTCCGTAACGATCGTGAGCCTTAGCCACCTTCGAGACTGGACGTCGTGAACTGATGTTAGTCAAGAATCCAGTTAAGGTGACAAAGACGCCATTATCAACACATCATTGAGGTTGTGTAACAGGGCTACGAGAAGCTGGATGTTCCTTCTACGATATCGCAGACAGACTTCGCAGGAATGTAGCCACTGTACGTAATTGTTCGCAGCGGTACTCATAAGAAATTGCGGTGGCAAGCAGACCGGGCTCCGCATGGCTGCGAGGCAGTACCGATAGGGAAGACCATAGGGCTCTCGTCCATTGTAGTGCATCTGCAGTAGCAATCTAAGCAGCAGTTGGGCCCATTGTGAAAAAATGAGCTCGGAAGCTGTTATACATCGGTTACTTTAAGGAGAGCTCCGAGCCAGGCGCCCTGTAGCGTGCGTCCCACTAACCCAAAGTACCGCCACTGGCGACTTCATTGGTGCCAAACGAGAGCTCGTTGGAGGGCATGCTGGAGGTCTGTTGTGTTTTCTGATGAAAGCTGGTTCTCCCTCAGTGCCAGTGAGGACCGTGTGTTTCTTAGGAGGACGCCATTTGGGGACCTGCAACCAACTTGTTTGCTTGCTAGTCACACTAGACCTAACCTGGAGCCATAGTCTGGGGTACGTTTTCGTTTGACAACAGGAACACTCTCGTGGTTATCCCACGCATCCTAACTGCAAATTTGTACGTCAGTCTGGTGATTCGGCCTGTTTTGCTGCTATTCATGAACAGCATTCCATTAGGTGTTTTCCAACAGCATAACGCTCGCCCACATACCGCTGTTGTAACCCAACATGCTTTATAAAGTGTTCATATGTTGCCTTGGCCTGCTCGATAACCAGCTCTGTCTCCGATCGAGCACGTGTGGGACATCATCGGACGACAGTTCAAGTGTCATCCGCATTCAGTATTAACCTTCTCTATATTGACAGATCAAGTGAAACAGACAAGGACTCCATCCCACAGACAGACATCCGGCACTTTTACAACATAATGCATGTACATTTTCATACTTGCATTCAACATTCTGGCGACTACACCGGTTATTAATCTATCAGCATTCCACATTTGCAATAGCTCGTCTTGCGCTTACATTAACCTAAGATCTTGCAGTATGACTTAAATTTGTTGCCTAGACAAATGTATTCCTGAAATTTAATTTGTCTACTCTCTTGTCTGTGGCAATTTTTTTTACGTCAGTGTATGTACGCAGTGGCACTTTTCTTTAGTAATATTGTTCTACCGAGATGATTCTACCCAGCAACGATGTGGGATAGTTTGAATAATCCCTTCACAAAGTTAGTGGCTCGATTGACAGATTACAAATGAATAACCTATGTAAACTGTTATATTATCATCATTATTGAAGATAAATGTACGACTTTTAAGTCCAGAAGTTTTTTATACTTTACCTTTGGAGAATAAACTGTCCCATACAGTGAGTTTTCGTTTAATTGTATGCTGCAAACTTAACCACGATTGTAGCACAGTGTTTGACTTTTCTACATAAATCTTACGTTTCCTCATCATATATTATCATTCGCCTTGTCGAGTTCTCATCTTATTGAGCTATTGCCTTAAAATAGCACAACACGAAAGAGACAATATGGATTCCACTAAATGTAAACAATTGAAGACAACACTGCTGTCCGTCAGGAATCAATGCTAACGTTATACCCTGTGAGGAATTTTTGAGAAGTTGTGACGGTGAGATAACCTAATGGAAACAGAACAATCAAACTGAGACTCGTTTCCAAAACAGTCCAGCAAATAAAAATCAACAGTAAACGGTGGGGCAGGAACAGACGTTCTCCCAGCACAAAAGTCGACAGCCTAATTAGGCATTCTTACGTCAAGCAAAATGATAAAGCAGAAGACTAGCCTAAACTTCCTTGACACACACACACTAAACTCTTTTCTTATATCTGTCACTACTACAACACAGTAACCTAACCTTGCAAATAAATGTGCTACTAACAAACAAATGGCCAATGAGATAGTAAACAGTAACATATGCCTCTCAACAGCATATATCTTAAATGAACGAAGTGTAACAGTTTATAAACCAATTAGCGACTCACATGAAACTAGTGGCAATACTGAATACGGAAAAGCTTGAAATGATTCTGAATTTAAATCAGGGGGTCTGCTAATGATCATAATCTATAACTTCATTGGTTAGTACAGGGTCTCTATGTCTACGCATTAACGAAGTCGTCTTAGAATAGATAACACAGTTAGTAGTTACTTCTTAAACTCGGTTTGAAGCTACTAAACAGAATGCTAATCTAACTACACTGAGTCTAAGGGAGCCTTTACATTGCTTCATTACATAACTAGCTTAGTACATGAGGGCCCTTAACTTCCACGGTTTGAAGAACCATGCTCGTTAACAAAACTACAGCCGTATGTATGAGAAATGGTAAGTATTCTTATCATTAATTATTAATTAAGTAAACCACAAAAAACTATAACTCTTTAAATAACAAATTTCCTTTCATGAGCAGTATTTTGACCTTCTTAGAAATATAATTGGCTGTGCAAATGGCAATATAACATTAAATTCAAGTTCAACCACTTTCTAATAATAAATTAGGATACTCGGAATTAAATTCACTAAGATAGGATTCCTGTCCAGGTTTATGATTTGGGATAATCATGGGCGTAAGACAGAATTTTTAGCAAAACTACTATTATTAATAAAATCAACCAAATTTCACAGATACCTGTGTAAATAGGCTGTTTATGGTTTTATATTGGTAACGCCAAGTAGCGCTCTGTATGAAAATCACTGGCAGTGCTGTGTGCAGTCTGTAGCTGGTTTGCATTGTTGTTGGCTATTGTAGTGTTGGGCAGTTGGCTGTTAACAGCACGTAGCATTGCGCAGTTGGAGGCGAGCCGCCAGCAGTGGTGGATGTGGGGAGGGAGATGGCGGAGTTTTGAGAGCGGATGATCTGGACGTTTGTCCATCAGAGAGAGTAAATTTGTAAGACTGGATGTTATGAACAGATATATATATATTATGACTTCTGAACACTATTAAGGTAAATACATTGTTTGTTCTCTATCAAAATCTCTCATTTGCTAACTATGCCTATCAGTAATTAGTGACTACAGTAGTTAGAATCCTTCATTTAGCTGGCAGTATTGGTGCTCGCTGTATTGCAGCAGTTCGAGTAACGAAGATTTTTGTGAGGTAAGTGATTCATGAAAGGTATAGGTTATTGTTAGTCAGGGCCATTCTTTTGTAGGGATTATTGAAAGTCAGACTGCGTTGCGCTAAAAATATTGTGTGTCAGTTTAGTGATGATCAGAATAAGTAAAGAGAGAAATGTCTGAGTACGTTCAGTTTTGCTCAGCTGTTTGAAAATCAAGTAACGTAAGGGGTTTTTCAGCACAGTAATTCACTGATTTTTCTAAGGGAACGTTTCACCTGGTCCATTTACAAGTGCCAAATGTAAACAATATAGTGGAAGACTGGTAGTCCCGGTGGCGCAATTTTCAGTGGCTATTAACCTGGCGGGGATACAGTCATAGCAATACTATTGGCCTCAACCTTTTACATATCTCCTTGGCGTCGGAATTATACTTTTATAGGGCCAAAACAATGCCATGGTAATGGTATCACCAGATGCAGCATCCGAGGCCCATAAATACCGGTCTTAAGCTCTTCTGGCCCCATAACTTCAGGAATATGAGCCACAATGATCCGCTACTGCTAGCGAGGTGTTAACCACAGCACTGCTCAGTCCACACTCCTTACTCGTCACAAAGAACGAGTCGCCACTTGCACGCCAACCACACCTTTTCCACTCCGCCAGGCTACTTCCGTAACTACGGGGCTTCTCCACATCTTTTACATTTAACCCTGCGTTCCCTAATTATGGACCAAGTCATTTGTAGTACATTACATAAGAATCATTTCAGTAGGTATTTAAATTCACAAGCATAATTTAAACAACGTGGTTCAAAAGTTCACGCAACTGAAATATGTATACATAGTCAAAGAATTTCCACAACAGATTTAACATTTTATATGAGCAACACTACAAAATGACACAGGAATATTGATACAGATTCAAAATAGGGCGAAAATAGGTGTTACACTGTGATTGGCGTGGACTTCTTCTCTGTCTTGGCTCCTATAATGCATTCACTATGCTGTTCATAGTAGCTTTCCCGCACCCTGTATTTTTTATTTATGGTTAAACCGATTCTTTCATTACCTCCTTCTGACTTCCTATTTATGACCCTGTATTCAACTGACCAAAAGTTCCTTTTCTCCTGCCACCGAACTTCACTAATTCCCACTTTATCTAACTTCAACTTACCTATTTCCGTTTTAAAATTTTATAACCCACCTTCCCAATTAAGGGATCTAACATTCCATGTTCCGATCCGTGGCATGCGGGTTTTGTTTCTCCTGATGAAGACATCTTCCAGAGTTGTCCCCGCCAGCAGATCCAAATGACAGAGTATTTTACCTCCGGAATATTTTACCCAAGAGGACGCCATCATCACTTAACCAAGCAGTAAAGCTGCATGTCCTCAGGAAAAATTACGGCTGTAGTTTCCCCTTGCTCTCAGTCGTTCATAGTAGCAGCACTGCAAGGTCGTTTTGGTTGTTGTTACAAGGCGAGATCAGTTAATCATCCAGACTGTTGCCCTTGCAACTATTAAAAAGACTTCCGCTCCTCTTCAGGATCCACACGTTTGTCTGGCCTCTCAACAGGTATGCCTCCGTTGTGGTTGCACCTACTGTACGGCTATCTCTATCGCTGGGGCACACAAACATCCCCACCGACGGCAAGGTCCATGATTCATTGTGGGCGGGGGGGGGGGGGGGGGGGAGGGGGGGGGAGGGGGGGGAAGAGGTTAACGAATTAAAATAGCGTAATCCAGTCTTAAATTATATTAAAGCTTATTTTATAAATATACTTCGTCTTTATAGTTATTGTAGGCATTATTTAAGAAGCTAAAACATGACACGGGATCTCCTAAGACTTGTCTTATGTGGAACGGTAGAACAGTGCAGCTGAAGGTATTAAATTTGTAGAAGCTAATTACTAAATATAAATCTGTCGAACAGCGCATGACACGGACAAAATTCGCGCCGGTAAAATTCATGAGCCTAACAATTCCTCAGACGATAACACATAATTTGTGTCGCAAGACATGCAGGAAGAGAAAATATCACATTTTTAAGTGGTTGTTGCCAGTAAATGAGAACAATTGAAGGTATGTGTACGTCTCATACTAAGAGTTTCCACTTAACTGAGAAATGTAGCCCACTAGAGAGCAGATACATATAAGAAAAGCTTTAAAACGTTCATGTATATTAAAAAATACTCTTGTCACGCATTTTCAGAATAACCTTTCTATCTCTTTTTGTCAGTGAAACTGCGTCTTTGGTACATGATTCATTGACCACGAATGATTTCAACGACCATTTTTAGAATCTCTATGCGTGAATGAAAGAATCTTCTTTCCAAAATTACGTGAAAAACAACTCTTGGAGTTTTGCACCGAGATTGTACACATTTCTGTTGATGGAGCACATATTTAAAGTTTAAGGAAAGAGAAATCATGCACTAAAATAAAAGTACATTCTATAGTGGTTCTGAAATAAAAGCTAGTACACATACTAACTTCAACTACTACTGTCAAGAGCGTATTCAGTTCTATACATTAAAAAGCTGTATTTTTTAAATTAATTATTATAATGACATCCGGTGTTTGAATCATAAACAATTTTATGTAAACTTTCCATTCTTTCCAAATTCAGATTAAAACAATAATGAAAAATGATGTTTTATAAAGTTGCAAAATAGTGATTCAGAGTTTCTAAAATATGCCACATGTAAATGACAATAATTATTTAGCTTTCATAAAATATGGTGCTAATTACGTAAAAGTGTATTTTTAGAAAATAATAATAACTTCCTGTTTAGTGAAATATAAATTTCCACGAAATATTACGCATTTCCATTTGTAAAAATATTCAAACCCTCTGAAGTATGTTATAACGCATGTAAAGTGAAATCTGTAAGATAACTGTCTTTTATGACCAAAAAGTTTTAATCGAAGTATACAAATAGTGCCTGAATGTATTGTGAAATAAATTGAAAAACAGTAGAAGTTTCGTAAATGTGTCAGTGTAACGTGTTAATCCATAGACATGAATCTCGTACTTCATAACTACAGTTCGAATTAATGTTATACAAAAAGAAAAAGATACGATCGCTGTTTCCGGTAAACTAATGATGCCATTACAAACTATTTTTGTCATAGGACTTCCGTAATTATGGTTTGTTATATGGCATCACTTTGACCTTTCACGAAAATTTACTTTTCTCTCGAAGTACGAAGTGTGTGAAAAGTAATGAGACTGACTGTCTCCGTACCAAAGTTTTATGTTTATTTTTTCAAACGATAATGTTGAACGCTTCAAAGTAGTTCCCTTCGGCTGCTGTCACCGGCGGAGTGTTGTTCCCACTCTTGGCGGCAGTACTGAAAGACTTCAACTAGTGGGGCCTTTAACATTCGGTCAAGTTTTCTCGAATGTTCTCCAGAGCCCAAAAATCACGTCTGTTTAAGACGTTTTTCAATTTCAGGAAAAGCAAAAGTCACAAGAGCTCAACTCTGGTAAATAGGGTGTCTGTGGAACCACAGCAATGCCTTTCGACGTCAAAAATTCCGTGATGAAAGTGGCTGTGCGCCGTGGTGCGTTGTCAAGACGCGGCATCCACCTGTCTGCAGTGCGCAAGACTTCGGTGAAAAATTGACCTACGGTGTGAAAGTGTGATTCCTATTGTTGTTCTGATCTCACAAGAGCACCGCTTTTTAAGTTGAAGTTCTCGCCTGAGCGAAGTTCACCTTCAACGTGTTCTCGAGCTACCAAACTTGATCCCTGCCATCAAAAAACTTGAGCTCTTGGTAAGGAATGTTCCCCATACGCTTGTTTCAATTTTTGAAAGGTCACACTCGCGGATTCCGCAAGTTTAAGGCAGAACTTGATGGCATTCCGTAGCTCTAAATTCCGCTATTTCATTTTCGTAACAGACAACAAAAACATCACTGATTGCGCTCTCAACTGTCACGTGATCGGTCTATGGACTGAACATCCGGAAGGGATGAGCACATTGATCTGCACAAGTTGAAGAAGACAGTGTTTCAAGATCGCTCGCAGTGTTGTTATTAAGTTTCTCAAATACCTCGTATAATTGGTAAGAATTAATTAATCGTAACTGCTATTAACTGCAGAATAATCACCCAAAATGCAGTGCTGACTTAGATGAAAGGCTTTCTGTACGAAGAAACAGATCAAAGTGTCCTCATTTGAAAGCAGAGGTGCGTTTCGATCTGAGCTGTACTTCCACAATGGCGCTTTGCAGCACTCTTCCCCGGACGTAATAGTCGTTACGGCGCTGATGAGTGCGGGCTGGTGCCCACGCTTTCGTCTGCTGCCCCACGCGAGCGGTGAGCCGGCAGTGACGATTCCGAGAACTCTTTGCAGGCGGTCCGCGACGACGCGGAAGGCGATGCGACGCCGCGCTGTGTGCCTAGGGCGTTGCTTGCGCCCCGCGCCCACAATTAGCGATATTGGCTGGCGGCGAGCAGGCATTAAGCCAATGACCGACGCGTGGGCCCACACCTGCGTACGGCGCCGCTCCGACACCCCGCGGGCAGTCCTTCCCTGCAGCGTAAAGAGGCGGGGAAGCAAAGTTACTGAGGTCAGGCCGAGGGAAAGGGTACTCTCTCCCGCGTAATCGCTGTCACCACGCGTTAGGTGTGGTCGTTACTCCTGCCACGAACACTGTGACGACGAGAAATGTTGACACTCCACTCCGTTCTAATCTCGTTATCTGAGCATATCTCTTATACTAGGCCTCCTTCTGGCAACATTTACTATTCTACAGTGCCGCCCTTGTGGATCAGGCTTGTGTTTTACTCGAAATACGCAATTACGAGATTTAACCAGTAAATAATGTATCACTTTTTTTCCTCAACCGAAAACAATGCTCGAATGCGAAACGTTACGTATGTATTATTTGAAGTCTTCTGAGTGAGCGCGCCAAGTTTCAGTCACTTCCGGCAGATAGCGTAGCTGCAGAACAGTTTCAAAATGGCGTCTGTAAGTGGTGTACGTTATAAGCAACGTGCCGTCATTGAATTTCTCACTGCAGAGAAAGAAATTGAGGGAAAATTTCACAAGCACTTGTGCAAAGACTATGGAGTATCTACTGTCGTCAGAAGTACAATTAGTAGCTGGGCACGGGGGGTGAGATCATCAGAAGGCGGTTCGGCCGAGCTCCACGATTTGCAGCGCACCGGGAGACCATCCACGGCTGTCAAATCTGACACACCTAACCTAGCCCCCTCGGACTCCCACTTGGTTGGGCCATTAAAGGATGTCATTCACTTTGAGGACGATGAGGAGGTGATACACGCAGTGAAACACTGGCTCCGCCAACAGGACAAGGATTGGCACCGGCAGGGCATACACGCTCTTTTTTCGCGCTAGAGGAAGGCCATAGAACAGTATGGAGATTACGTGGAAAAATAGGGTGTGTAGATAAAATACAATTCCTTCGCGTATGTAATTCTCATACATACATACATATGAGATGTAATTCTCGGCAGTTATAAGAGTCGAGGGGCATGAAAGGGAAGCAGTGGTTGGGAAAGGAGTGAGACAGGGTTGTAGCCTCTCCCCGATGTTATTCAATCTGTATATTGAGCAAGCAGTAAAGGAAACAAAAGAAAAATTCGGAGTAGGTATTAAAATTCATGGAGAAGAAGTAAAAACTTTGAGGTTCGCCGATGACATTGTAATTCTGTCAGAGACAGCAAAAGACTTGGAAGAGCAGTTGAACGGAATGGACAGTGTCTTGAAAGGAGGATATAAGATGAACATCAACAAAAGCAAAACGAGGATAATGGAATGTAGTCAAATTAAATCTGGTGATGCTGAGGGGTTTAGATTAGGAAATGAGACACTTAAAGTAGTAAAGGAGTTTTACTATTTAGGGAGCAAAATAACTGATGATGGTCGAAGTAGAGAGGATATAAAATGTAGACTGGCAATGGCAAGGAAATCGTTTCTGAAGAAGAGAAATTTGTTAACATCTAGTATAGATTTAAGTGTCAGGAAGTCGTTTCTGAAAGTATTTGTATGGAGTGTAGCCATGTATGGAAGTGAAACATGGACGATAACCAGTTTGGACAAGAAGAGAATAGAAGCTTTCGAAATGTGGTGCTACAGAAGAATGCTGAAGATAGGGTGGGTAGATCACGTAACTAATGAGGAGGTATTGAATAGGATTGGGGAGAACAGAAGTTTGTGGCACAACTTGACTAGAAGAAGGGATCGGTTGGTACGACATGTTTTGAGGCATCAAGGGATCACAAATTTATCATTGTAGGGCAGCGTGGAGGGTAAAAATCGTAGAGGTAGATCAAGAGATCAATACACTAAGCAGATTCAGAAGGATGTAGGTAGCAGTAGGTACTGGGAGATGAAGAAGCTTGCACAGGATAGAGTAGCACGGAGAGCTGCATCAAACCAGTCTCAGGACTGAAGACCACAACAACAACAACATGTAATTCTCATTATGTTCAATAAAGAACTGTTGAAGAAAAAAATTGCGTTGCATGACTCTCTGGGCAACCCTCGTAGTATACAAATCTCTTGTTCCGTTGCTGCTGTTTCGTAGCTGTTACAAATGCTAGTGCCTGAATGGACCATTCCACCCCTTTGCTTTCATTGCAGACTCATTCAGAATTGATTATTTAACTACGTGTGCGTACACAGAGTTTCATGGGAAATTTCACGGCTGATATTTGAAGATCCTAGCATACAGTTCGTTCTTCCAGCTTTACATTCCGTTCGGTAAAGTTATTGTATGTTAAACACTGATCACGGCTTCAGCGTGTTTTCCGGAGAGGTATACGCGTATCTTCCTAGATCCCTAGCTCCAAAGAGGAGTTAAGGAAGAAATAGATAACGTAACGTAAGACATTAACTGCACGGTAGAAATGAATGAAAGTGCGGGAGCATGTTTCCACAGGTATGCCAGTCGTGCACTGAAACTTGGACAGCGCATGAACTGAAATCAGCGTGAGTACAGGGCCAGATGGCGCTGGCCGCACACTGCTGGCCTGTTAAAGAACAGGAAAAGACGGTGTGTGTCAATCAGCGAGCAGTGACTGACACTGTGGTTGTGCTCCTCATTACATATCTTGGAGACATTTGGACAACCTCACACGGGGAAGCATCATCGAGAGATCGGAAGAAGGACGATGTGTGACGACTGTAGCCCAGGAGTATGGTATTATTCGTAGGACTGGTTTACGTGCATGGGGAGCCTTCCTAACCCGAGGAACTGCTGCCCCAAGGAGAGAATGTGACCGACCACGGTCAACTGCAGCAGCATATGTAACAGGCAAGTAGGGACGAACGTCAAACAGCGGCTGCAGTTGCAACCACATATAACAGTACTGCAAGGCACGAAATTTCACACTCCACAGTGTCACGGCGACTCTACGGGGATGGGTACGGTCTCTCTGTCCAACGACGAGTACACTGTGTTTCGTTGTCACCCGGATGTCGGCGGCACGGTTTTGGGATGGTGCCTAGAGCATAGGGAATGGACCAAAAGATGAGACCAGATTTCGTGTGAGTAGTATTTCTGGTATTGAATAGAATTGGGGAGAAGAGGAGCATGTGGCACAACTTGACTAGAAGAAGGGAACGGTTGGTAGGACATGTTATGAGACATCGAGGAATCACCAATATAGTATTAGAGGGCAGCGTGGAGGGTAAAAATCGTAGAGGGAGACCGAGAGACGAATACACTAAGCAGATTGAGAAGGATGTAGGCTGCAGTTGGTACTGGGAGATGAAGAAGCTTCCACAGGATAGAGTAGCATGGAGAGCTGCATCAAACCAGTCTCAGTACTGGAGACCACAACAACAACAACAACAAGTATTTCTGGAGGTACCCTCATATTTTGAGAAATGAGAACACGTAATCCTCCCTGGAACATTGCCGATCACGCTCTTTTTTGTTTCTCAGTGTGTTACAGTATGAAAAGGCATAATGTTGCACCGGCGTAGTGACCTCCAAATCTCTGAGCTCGGTGCAGTCACCGATCCACGATATTGTGAGATCGTTCTCCTTCCCGTAGCACATATTTTCAGGGGTGTATTCTGCCCTGACTTCATTTTTATTGATGACAACATGCAACCGTACCGAACTGCGCAGGTTGAAGAGCCCTTTGAACGAGAGGATTTTCGGCGAATGGAGAGGCCTGCTCATTGCCCTCATTTAAATCCCATCGAGCACGTGTGGGATGTGTTGGGGAAATGTATTGGAGCATATCCACATGCACCATCGACCATCAAGCAGTTGTCAATGGCACTGGTGGAGGAATGAAACGTCCTACCAAAGGGACTTTTTATAAACTTTGTGGCCAGAATGTCTGCAGAGAATGATTTGCTTTCCTTGATGATCATACATATACCCTACTAAGAACTATTTCCCGCCTTTTTTAACGTTCAGGGACTATCATAAATCTCCGCGACCTCAGCCTAACCACTATCTGTGACTAAAAGTAACGTATTTCTTTCTGTTACTATTTATTGGTCACGCGATGACGTTAGCAATCCGCAGAAAACTTGAGATTCCCAGTTTCTCTCTATTTCTCCCTGCTTCTCTTTCCCTCTGTCTTTTACTGGTTTTGTCAAAGAATAGACGCGCCACTGATCCCGTCCAGCTATTGGGCCTAGTATTTCAGTTTTGAACTTTACGCGTTGCTAAAATATTATTTGATGTTGATCCTATTATAGAGCTTTGATAACTTTAGAAATGACATAACGTAACTCCTCAAACGGCAGTTCAAATTATTCTGTAATGCGCGACCGATATCCACCATTTCGACCATCCAGCACCTGTTATACAAAACTCAGGAACACAGAAAAATTTCAAATGCAATGAATGTTGAAACATTCTTTTCACCAGAATTTTTCCTGTGATCATGACGTTTGTACACCAGGTGCTGGATATTCGAATTGACCGAAACCGGTCACACATTAAAGAATAATTTAAACTAATGTTTGCCGTGTTATGTGTCATGTCATAAGTTACGACACTATCAGACACTAAGTACTGTCTGATTCGTACTTATTTTTGCAAACATTCCCTACGTCGAAAATACAAGGTAAGCTGAAGTGAAGGTGGCTAACGCGCATGAAAACCTTTTAGTTGAAAGTTCCTGTTCGCTGGTCCCAGATAAATGGCAAGAGTGAAGGTAGGCTATCTGATGTAAGCTGATTCCTTCACCATTTTTATTTTATCCTTGGCCGGCGTTCACACCCTTTTGCCATTCCTCAACTGCCCCACCAACGGCTGAACCAGTACATTAGCTACAAGCTGACACTTTTATCCTCTTATACACTGCCCGTCCAGAAAGTTTCGAGACTGGTTTTATTTCTGGCGTATGGATGACGCCAGCGCAGTAACTATGGCGACAGCTTGAACAAACAACTGTAAATAACAGACATGCAATGGAGACCACTTGTGAGCAGGTAGTGTTAGGTAGTGGACGTGCAGCTGCAGTGTGTCAACGTTGTTGTTTAACAAATCACAAAGAAGCAACAGGTATGAATCCAGTCTGAAAAAGTTCTCTATAACGTTTTGAAAATGAGAAAAGTGTGTGCAAAGTTTCTTTCGCACATCTTTACTCACGAACAGAACGACGTATAGACGTCAGTCGCGAATTTGAAACTTCTTTGTGTTTACAGAAACTGCTTAGTGCAACTGAACCTACTGTCTTGTTACTTATTTTTATCATTTCAACACTGACCTGTGCAATTTTCCTCGACAAAGACAACACAAACTTAACCTATTCACTTATTACCCACAATGTACAAGCCCAACGCCATCTGACTTCTGTACAATGAAAACATGAATTCAAATAATTAACACAAAAGAATGGCCCTGAATTGGAGGAAATCCTAACAGTAACCCATACTTTTCATAATTCACTTACCTCACAGAAAATCTTCATAACACGAACTGCAGCAATTACAGCAAGCAGCAACTACAGCCAGCTAAATAAAAGGATTCTAACTACTATAGGCACTAACTACTAGGAGGCATATGGTTAGCAAATAAAGATTTTGTTTTGAAGAGCAAACAATGTATTTAGCATATTTTACCTTACTCGTGTGACATCAAGTTCCAAAAATTATTTAGTCATCAACAATTTCACTACCCAAACATTACCAACTACATCCATTATCATTTTACAATGCATGTCCTACCAACACTGCGTCTCCATGAAGGACACGTGTCCAAGCCATCCGCTCGCTAACTGCTAACTGCTAGTCCGTTCAACCATAGAGTCTCTTACCGAGGGCGCAGAGCACTGTCAGCGATATTAATTGCAGTCTATAGTGCTGCCAACATACAAACATATGAACTGGGTACTTACATTGCCGCCCCCCCCCCCCACCCCTACTCCCCTCAAAAAATTTTACAGAATGTTTTGGGCAGTGGCTAAGACTAAGCTGTTAAAATTTTTTTATATTAACAATTCAAATAGGTCATATGCACACAAAAGTTAAGTAATATGCTGTTGATCAATAAAGTAAAAACTCTCCTCAAAGTCCCTAAAGATAGTTCTAATTCAGCAGAAGAGAAGTCTACGCCAGTTTTATGAACAAAGGCTGAGCAGTAAAAGAAAATGAAAATGTAAGTAGTGGACCACCATGCAGTCTTGTTCGAAGTACTGTTCTCCTCCTCACGGAAGCACAGTTCAGACTCTTGACATGAAGATTTCAGTTGATATCGTAAGATTGGTAATGGGCCACAACAGAGCAGGCCCACAGCATAATCAGTAGAAGTCTTGAAGAACATCGGTAGAACTGGTGAGTGACCACAGAGCAGACCCACAGTATTCCTTGTAGAGGTTATGGTAGTAATGGGCAACCAAAGGTGCAGACCCACTGTAGTCCTTGTAGAGATGGCCATCAGGCCAGCAGACATCTGTTGCGACTCTACGGGTGCACAATCACAACTGAAGAGTCTTGAGGATAATATAGCAAGTCCATGAAGCACTTTTGCACTCACTATTTTTTTTTTTTTGCAGTATCCTTAGAACCAGCAATACTGTTAACCAATCCCTTGCTGAATTATCAACACGTGTGCAAGCGCTAACACAGTCATATAACCTCTGAGATTAGATGCATATAGTATGACCAACAGGCAAATGTGTGCAGTAAAATGAATCTCCACTATTTACCTAACTTGAAGAACTGGTGTCTGCAATATTACAATTTAACAGTATACAAATTCAATTAAAAATATAAAGAAAACATCGTTATAGTAAAGAACATGATAATACAAATAACATTTGTAGTAATATGGACTTTACAAAAAGGATAAAAATAAGCATAAACACAAGTATTACAGGAATTACGACATATGTAAATAAATGAAAAATGAGAATATCAGTAGAAGCATAAAAGAATAAATGTTTAAAGATCTTCCTAATGTAAAGAACATGGTAAAAAACAGAGATTAGATTTGAGGATAACAGTATTCCTCATAATAGTGGATGGAGCGTAGTATTAGAAGAAGAAATATTCTACGAAATTTATCTCACCTGGTAAACACACAGACATAGGAAAACTACAGACACACAAGGGTACACATAAACATAGCGGAATAACACAAAAGGAAAGGACAGGATCTGTTTTCAAGTGTAAACGTGTCAAAGTGTAAATGTAACATATGATACATCAGTATTTGTGGTGAGCATTTTATACCTACTTTATGCTCACACTTGTTTTACATTCAACCAAAACTACTTCTATTTCAACTAAAACTTCGTTTAATCTTCACAAACCTCTCTTACTTCACTATGTGTTTCCACAAAAAAGTCATAACTATCTATATTTATACTTTTATGTACTTCCTATATCATCATTCGTTTCCAAGAAAATCCTACGTAAACCTGTTGTCACTATACCCTACTTATATCTGTTTATTTCCTCTTTCAAAATAATTGTTACTCATTATACAATACTTTTCGGACAAACCGTTTGCTTATAGCTTCTCAATGCATTTCTTCCCAACTTATCATACCACATTATCTTATATAGCATACCTCCTCTTAAGCTAATTTAAATTTACTCAACTCAGATACATAAACTAGGGAACGAGGCAAGTCAACAGCAAAAAACAAATTGCCACAAACAACGATGACAAAAATGCAAAGTGGATAAAGCAAACAGCAGCATATCTAAATTATCAAAGGTAATGCAACATTAGAACTAATGTAACACAGTATCCACAAACAAGAAAAATACATCAGTGGTAAAACTGGCTTCCCACAGTAATACAAATTAAAATTCAATATGGCATTGTCTGACAATCAGCAGCATCATATACAATAAATTATACCTAAACATGATAAAGCACAAGGAGAAAATATATTACAGTAAAGACAGCTATGCAGATAAAGCAAATATACGTGTAAGCTTAAAATAGCATGTGTGCATCTGTGATCATCAAACATATGCAAAGCGCCAGCACAAAGAACAAGATCTATTCTACCTCCCATGTGAAATGCAATGATTCTCACATCTTAACACTAAAGTGGTACACCGCAACAACTTATTCTACCAAAAAATTACCAAATCCTTGAAAAGAAAATTATGTTTGCTGCTACTCTTACTAGTCCGTTCTCCTTCTTATCGTTCTTTCCTTTCCAAGGGCTCTTTTTTCAGAATGTGCATCATAAAATTATTATTTAATGGATCTGTTGACAGAAAGTGTTCACATCAGCGTATGTATGGAATTTTATTTTATAAAACCAATGATGCAGCGTAGCTAGAAACCAGGTATCAAATAAAACAAGTAAATATGTACAAAGCAGAACATACAAACATCATTCAACAGCCATGTGGCATTTCATGAGTCAGTAGAAATTTCAACTCTCGTAGAGAGATGCTTGTCATAATCACGTATGAAAATATAAGAATATTTCTCGTCAATTCGTAATCATTTGAGTAAGGAGTACAAAGTACAAACTCCAAAGTGTAATCATATGTTTACAAGTAATAGTGTATGTTGTTTTTGTGGTGTGTTCTGCAAATAAATGTCAATAGTGAGGTCAACGGCCTCTCTTTTCTACCGCTTTGTGAGCACTTGCGGGAGTGCAGTGAGCTTAAAAGCGACTGAAGCGACACCATTAAAGTTGACAGCAACACAACGATGGGTATTTCATGCAGACTAGCACGCAGTCCAGTGCAGCAGGGCATTACGTCAATGTCACATACAACGTAAATCACTCAAGGCTCTCGCAGTATCACAATGACTGCTAAAGTAAATGTGAACAGTTCACAAAATGCAGACAGTTTGCTAAATGCAAAGTAATCCAACTGTGTAATTACCTAGACATGTGTCAGAGGCATATCAAAAATGTTTATTTCTCTCTGTTAAATGACCACATAACTGTGTAGTTCTGTGCTAGAGAAATATGGTACCGATGTATAAAACTGTATAAGCAAATATCGTATTAGCTAGGGCCCCTTGCGCTCGCCACATGCATGGTACACAAAGTATTCATACCCCATGAGGGATAATGTAATTATACCTCAGCTCTTACAGATTAAAACTACAGAAAGAAATGTATCACCGAAAACCTTCTCTGTATCATTGTAGTTCAAAAATATTTCTAATAATGTTTCAAGTACAAAAGGTAACCACTCAGATGCGAGCCATGTAGCGCCAAACTGTATATTTGGCTGTAAGAAAATTTCTGTCATTTCTTCAAGGTAAAAATGTGCCAAGTGTCGTAGTTATCGTCATTCATAATCAGAGTTCTCCACAAACCTATTTACTTATCTTGCCATACACAAAAGTCAAGTGCTATGCATATAAATGTCGTAGTTATTACGTTCATTGCCGTTACCTTGAAAGTACTGTACTGTAACGTATTGATGTGAGACTGCAGACATAAAACAAACACAGCATAAAAGCAATGATGAAAATTGTGTCTTGCATAAGTAACGTCGTATAGCTGTCACACAGACCAAATACTGTGTCATCTGTGCCTCTCAGAAAGTACTTTAAATAAAAAAGTTTTTTTTCAAGTAAACCAAAATGTTTCAGTAAAACCTCATTGGCAGTATATGTTCCAAGAATGTGAACCTTTAGTCGTCACGTAATCATGCAATTAACAAGCAAAAATGTACACACAATAAGACTGTGTCATCTGTTCCATATAAAAGTGAACTCGTAAAATTACTGTGTTAATGTGTTCCGTAGGTTCTTGACCAAATAGTTAACTTTAAAACATTGCTGCATGCTAAATGTGACAAAGCGTAATAGTTACCTGAAGTGACAAATTTTATAGCAAATACTAAGACAGAAAGCAAATTATTTCTCAGTAAACGGTTTTGCGTGAGAAATGTGGTGTAATCCTTGACTTTTCTTAGTACAGAGAGCTTCAAGTTCAACGCAATTACCATGCCGTATACGTCGTATTCTGTAAGGTCCATTGTAAGTCAGACAGAATTAGTGACTCAAATGTCTCCTCTTATGTGACAATCAATGGGCCTTAATGAGAACTTTTTGACCATTGTGTAGTTTCTTTGCATTTGACATGCCGTGTAGTTTTCTCCTTTTCTCTGCAGCAGAATTCATACTTTTAATAGCCAAACCAATTATGTCTGTATGTCGAAGTTTACGTGTACTCGACTCGGAAAAGGTACAAGCTCTCTGATTCTATTCGGTGGTTCTTCATTCTTCAGTACCAGAATAGGTGGTACAGCAGTGGAGTTATGAGGCATTTCATTCAGTACATTTTGAAGTAAATGCTTCCTGTGACAATAATGTCTTCAAAGCTTTTACATTTCATTCGTAATGCGTTTAGTTGGCTTGTTTTACGATTCCGCAGCATGCGTGAGCAAGCAGCAGTTCTGAAATGCGGTCCGTTATCTGAAATGACTTTGGCAACGTGTCTAACATCACATAAGAAGTTTTTAACAAAGGCGTTGGATACAGGCCGTCCAGTGGCTTTGCGTAACGGCGAGAAAGAAAGAAATTTTGAAGTAAGTTCAACAGCGACAAGAACGGTCGAAAATCCATTCAGTGTTTTCACAAGGGGTCCCAGAAGATCAACAGCAGCTAATTCTTTTAATCTAATAGGAATAATAGGAAACAATGGAACACGTTGTGAGATGGTAGGTGATTTAGCTTTCTGACAAAGTTTACAAATAGACAAGATTGTCTAATTCTCTTTTCCATGTTTTTAAAATAACAAGCCGTCGGAAGGATATGATAACAATTTCGTGGACCAAAATGTGCGTAGCTGAATTGAATGAACCACATGAGCTTATTAACAAAATCGTCAGGAATACGAAGTACGCACAGCTTGTCATCAACAGTGCAACGTTTGAAGAGTATTTGTTTCTAACCAGATAATAATGACGAATCTGCATGTGTGTCTTTTCATGCTATTTACTTTTAATATCTTTCCAAATCGGATCCTTGTCTGGCTCATGAGCAATGTCTTTTCAAGATACAGTGACGACATTTTCAAAGGTTACTTTTTGAATGTAAAGAATACTGAAATTTTCCTCAAGGTTAGCTTCTGTGTTGCTTTTCTCAAAGAGAGCTGATGCACGTGACAGTGCGCCCGCTAGAATGTTTTCCGTGCCAGAAATGTGGAGTATTGTGAAACGGAATTGTTTAACAATCAATGCCCAATGTTTCAACCTGTCATGATTTAATTTTGAAGACATAAGATATGGTAATGCTTGAGGATCACTATAAACTTTTTGATTTATGCCAGAAAGAAAGAAACGAAATTTCTCAAATGCCCAAACGATAGCTAAAGCTTCCAATTCAGTGAGGGAATAATTTTTCTCAGATTTTGTTAGCACGCGGCTAGCTTTCTGAACAGTAATGTCATTGTCTATAACTTCTTGAAATAAATAGGCACCAAGACCAACTTTAGAAGAATCCGTGTTAAGACAGGAATCTTGTGACAAATCTAGATGAGCTAAGATTGGCGTGTTAAATAGCGTTTCTTTCAAAGAATCAATTTCCAACTGTGCCTGTTAATCTCAGTTCCAAATAGTGTTTTTGCTAGTAAGAGAACAAAGTTTTGGAGCTACTAGAACCTGCATATTCAGGAAACTACGGTAGACATTCACGGGACCTAGAAGACAGCGAACTAGTATTTTTGTGGATGGAACAGGAATGACTCTGATTGCTTCCAACTTCTCAGGATCTGGCAGAATGCTCTCAGAAGAAATAATGTGACCCACAAATTCACCTTTGTCCTACCGAATTCAGATTTTTCCAAGTTAACTGTAATTCCAGACTCAGCAAAACTACGTAACAAACTGTTCAGTATACGTTATGTTGTTCCCAAGAGGCTTCTGCTATTAAAATATCGTCCATGTATAAGGTGATGTGTCGCTTTAATAAGTCAGGTAATATGGAATTTAGCCCACGAATGAATGCTGCCGAAGAAATGTTCAAACCAAAAGGAAGTTTCCGAAATTGATAACAAACGCCGAAACAGAGAAAAGCCGTATATTTTCCACATTCTGGATGAAGTTCAATTTGATAAAAGCTGGATTTGAGATCAATAGAAGACAATACTGATATGCCACTGAAATTTTGTAGAAGTTCTTCCAACATTTGCAGCCTGTCTGTTTCGGGAATGATTTTGGTAATCATCAGTCTGGAATATAAGACAAGCCTGATCGATCCGTTTTTCTTTTCAACACATGTAATGGATTATTGTATGAGCTTACCGCTGGTTCAATAATATCCTCGTCAAGCATAGATTGTATTTCTGTTCTAATACAGTCCCTATAATGGGCCGGAATTACGTATGGTCTGACGCAAAAATTTAGTATGATCACGAACAAAAAATTTGTATTGAAATACTTTAATTGTTCCTGTTTTTTGAGTAAAAACTGTGGAATGTGCTTATAAGATGTCAAAAAGGTCCTGCCTACAGTGTCATTACAGTTATCAATTGTTTGAATTTTTTAACTAAAACGTTAGTATCTATTAACACCATCTATATCATCCCTGTCAGCAATTGAAAAGGGATTATTAGTGTCAGATTCCGTCGAAAGTTCCAAACTGTGATCTGACAAAAGGTAAACCTGATTGATTTCCTCGTCATGGTTTGAAAGCCAATCTTCAAATTTCAAAGGTATTGACTTGTCTTCTATAAATTTATTTCAGCATTGTGAAAGCTTAAACTTGCTTTATACTCATTCAAAAAGTCTACATCTAATATAATCCCCGATGACAGTAATGGAACAATAAGAAAATTTGGGGCTTTGGCAAAAGACTTCTAAGTTACTTTGTTGGTGTACATCTGCACTTATTCCAAAAATTGTGCCTTGTAATTTAATATTACGTAAAGGAAGTGTGGGGCAATCGTTCGATTTGTTGCTGATTCACTAATTACCAAAATAGGACAGCAGGAGTCAAGTACTGCCGTAAATTTTATGTCATTTGTTGTGATGTGAATTACAGGATATGCAGCACTGTTCTGTTTCACGTCATGTTCCTGGAGTAAAATGTCCCTAATGTCTTCCATTTTCAAGTAATTGATAATCACGACAGTTACGTCGTCAGCATCATCAGTACGTTTTGTGACTGCCTGCGTCGTGACTCATTGTCTATTATCTCTTTGTTGTCGCGCGTCGTTACTGGGATTCGGAGGTCTAATTTCTACAATATCAGCTTGTCGAGAGGGCCCTCCCTATTTGAATCACGACACTTCTGTTTAAATTCATGTCTGTTGTCATGACTATAGCGCCTGTCGTCTTGTCAGTACTTTCTGTGATTTCTTTCTTGTCGATTAAGTGGTGGAGAATTTCTCCTGGAATCGTAATTTGGAGGTAGACTGTTGTGTCTGAAGTTATTTTGTCTCCCTTGATAATAATTATTCCGGTTCCCATATTGCCTATTTCTACAGTTGTCTCTGTCATAGTCATTACCATAGAAATGTGATCTTTCTCTGTAACTGTTGTTATTCTGCCAATGGTTGCCATACGGGTGATGTCCATTTTGGTCACGATTTTCGTTATAACAGTAGCCTTGTCGTGTCCGGTTATTATTTCTGACGTCACGAAATTTTGATTTATGTGATCTGTAATTGTTGTAGTTTTCCTGTTTTCACATCAAGCGATTGTCCGTGTCGATTTCCAATTCTTGCAAAAGTCCCTGGAATGCTTGGATATCATCTTTACAACATCCAGCCAAAATAATGTGTCTTAAGTGTGATAGACCCACATCTGAAACACTTCGATTCTCCTCTGTTCCTGTTTTTCCATAGCCCATGATTCTATTAAGACCGAGTTTTGATACTAGCAAACTTCTTTTAGCCAGGAACGTCCTCATTGCCTGTGCTAATGCATTTTTTCATATTCTATTTTCTTCGTTCGTCATGTGTTTTTCAGCTTCCAACGTAGAATTCATCAACTTCTTTTACGTCGTAGTCTCCAATATTGAAGGTAAGTTTTTTGTGAAACAGATTTCTGTTATTTCTCATTAGCTTCGTCTTTCTACGTTTTACTGTCAGTTCATGTCCTGTACTCATTAGACTGGTCGTTCCATTCACACGCCGTGCTATCCTTCTCCACTTTTATTTAGTATAGAAATTAGCCAATATGCGACTGACGTGTGTTCACCCTGAATTTCAATCCAGCTCTTGAATGACCCTTTTTTCTTACGATCGCCACTTCTATGGTTCAAACTCGAGCGAATCGGTTCAAAATTTGTAAAAAGGTAGACTAACACATATAATTTACGGATGACCTGTTGTTTTGGCAAAGCTCTATCCATTTCCACAATATAAGCCACATTTTTGGAAAGACAATAATAAAACCTATACCCAATCAGCCGCCACCGAACAAAAATTTGTAGTGCCTGTCAAGCAATGCCGGTGTAATGACAATGATATGACAGAATGGAAGGTGGGCAACGAATGAAAAATGCTCGTGTGGCAGCAAAAAAGAGCCAAACATAATCCGAGTAGAATCAACTCTTCGACTTACACTGAGGGCACAAGAGTCATGGGACAGCGATAGGAACTTATAGAGATGGCGGTAACATCGCCTACACAAGGTATGAAATAGCAGCGCATTGGCGGATGAGTGCTAAGGCGATTCACGTGGAAACGTGTCGGAAGTGATTATGGGCGCACGACGGTAATTAACAGACTTCAAGCGTGTAATGATAGTTGGAGCTGGACGCATGGAACATTCACTTTCGGAAATGGTTACGGAAATCATAATTTCGAGATCCACAGTGCCAACAGTATGTCGATAATACAAAATTTAATGGTTGATTAACAGATTTCCAGCGTGGAATGGTAGTTGGAGATGGACGCATGGAACGACCACTTTCGGAAATGATTACGTAATTCAATATTTCGAGATCCACAGTGTCAACAGTACGTCGAGAATACCAAATTAAATGGTTGATTAACAGATTTTCAGCACGGAATGGTAGTGGGAGATGGATGCATGGAATGTCCGCTTTCGGAAATGGTTACGGAATTCAATATTTCGAGATCCACGGTGTGAACAGTATGTCGAGAATACCAAATTTAATGGTTGATTAACAGATTTCCAGCATGGAATGGTAGTTGGAGATGGACGCATGGAACGTCCACATTCGGAAATGGTTACGGAATTCAATATATCGAGATCCACGGTGTCAACAGTATGTCGAGAATACCAAATTTAATGGTTGATTAACAGATTTACAGCGTTGAATGGTAGTTGGAGGTGGACGCACGGAACGTCCACTTTCGGAGATGGTTACGAAATTCAATATTTCGAGATCCACAGTGTCAAAACTATGTCGAGCATACCAAATTTAATGGTTGATTAACAGAATTCCAGCATTGGAATGGTAGTGGGAGATGAACGCACGGAACGTCCACTTTCGGAAATGGATACAGAATTCAATATTTCGAGATCCACGGTGTGAACAGTATGTCGAGAATACGAAATTTAATGGTTGATTAACAGATATCCAGCATGGAATGGTAGTTGGAGATGGACGCATGGAACGTCCACTTTCGGAAATTGTTATGGAATTCAATATTTAGAGATCCAAGGTGTCAACAGTATGTCGAGAATACTAAATTTATTATTTGATTAACAGATTTCCATTGTGGAATGGTAGTTGGAGATAGATGCATGGAATGTCCACTTTCGGAAATGGTTATGGAATTCAATATTTCAAGATCCACGGTGTCAACACTACTTCCCGGAATATTAAATTTCATGGTTGATTAAACGACTTCCAGTGTGGAATGGTAGTTGGACCTGGACGCATGGAATGTTCACTTTCAGAAATGGTTAAAGAATTCAATATTTCGAGATCCTCGGTGTCAACAGTATGTCGAGAATACCAAATTTAATTGTTGATTAACAGATTTCCAGCGTTGAATGGTAGTTGTAGATGGACGCATGGAACGTCCACTTTCGAAACGGTTACGGAATTCAATATTTCGAGATCCACTGTATCAACAGTATGTCGAGAATACCAGTTTTAATGGTTGATTAACAGATTTCCAACGTGGAATGGCAGTTGGAGATGGACGCATGGTACGTCCACTTTCGGAAATGGTTATGGAATTCAATATTTCGAGATCCACGGTGTCAACAGTATGTCGAGAATACCAAATTGAATGGGTGATTAACAGATTTCCAGCGTGGAATGGTAGTTGGAGATGGACGCATGGAACGTTCGCTTTTGGAAATGGTTACAGAATTCAATATTTCGAGATCCACGGTGTGAAAAGTATGTCGAGAATACCAAATTTAATGGTTGATTAACAGATTTCAAGCGAGGAATGGTAGTTGGAGCTGGACGCATGGAATGTTCAGTTTCAGAAATGGTTAAAAAATTCAGTATTTCGATATCCTCGGTGTCAATAGTATGTCGAGAATAACAAATTTCATGGTTGATTAACAGACGTCCAGCGTGAATTGGTAGTTGGCCGTGGACGCATGGAACCTTCACTTTCGGAAATGGTTTCAGAATTCAATATTTCGACATCCACAGTGTCAACAGTATATCGAGAATACCAAATTTCATGGTTGATTAACAGACTTCCAGCATGGAATGGAAGTTAGCGCTGGACGCATGGAACATCCACTTTCGGAAATGGTTACAGAATTCAGTATTTCGAGATCCACATTGTGAACAGTATGTCAAGAATACCAAACTTAATGGTTGATTAACAGATTTCCAGCGTGGAATGGTAGTTGGAGATGGATGCATGGAACGTCCAATTTCGGAAATGATTACCGAATTCATAATTCGAGATCCAGGGTGTCAACCCGATGTCGTGAATACCGCATTTAATGGTTGATTAACAGGTTTGCAGGATTGGAAAGGTAGTGTGAGATGGATGCATGGAACGTCCATTTTCGGAAATCGTAACGGAATTCAATATTTCGATATCCACGGTGACAACAGTACGACGAGAATACCAAATTTAATGGTTGATTAACAGATTTACAGCGTGGAATTGTAGTTTTAGATGGACGCATGGAACGTCCACTTTCGGAAATGACTATGGAATCCAATATTTCGAGAACCACCGTTTCAACAGTATGTTGAGAATACCAATTTTAATGGCTGATTAACAGATTTCCAGCGTGTAATGCTAGTTGGAGCTGGGCGCATGGAATGTTCACTTTCAAGAATGGTTATATAATTCAATATTTCGAGATCCTCGGTGTCAACAGTATGTCGAGAATACCAAATTTCATGGTTGATTAACAGGCTTCCAGCATGGAATGGTAGTTGGCGCTGGATGCAATGAACGTACACTTTCGGAAATGGGTACGGAATTCAGTATTTAGAGATCCACGGTGTGAACAGTATGTCGAGAATACCAACTTTAATGGTTGATTCACAGAATTCCAGTGTACAATGGTAGTTGGAGATGGACGCATGGCACTTCCACTTTCGAAATGGTTACGGAATTCAATATTTCGAGATCCACGGTGTCAACAGTATGTGGAAGATACCAAATTTAATGGTTGATTAACAGTTTTCCTGCGTGGAATGGTAGTTGGAGATGGATGCATGGAACGTCCACTTTCGGAAATGGTTACGGAATTCAATATTTCGACTTCCACAGTGTCAACAGTATGTCGAGAATACCAAACTTAATGGTTGATTAGCAGATATCCAGCGTGTGAATGGTAGTTGGAGATGGACGCATGTAACGTCCACTTTCGGAAATGGTAACGGAATTCAATATTTCGAGATCCACGGTGTCAACAGTATGTCGAGAATACCAAATTTAATGGTTGATTAACAGATTTCCAGCATGGAATGGTAGTTGGAGATGGACGCTTGGACTGTCCAATTTCGGAAATGGTTACCGAATTCAATATTTCGAGATCCACGGTGTCAACACTATGTCGAGAGTACAAAATTTAATGGTTGATTAACAGATTTCCAGCATTGGAATGGTAGTTGGAGATGGACGCATGGAACATCCACTTTCGGAAATGGTTACGGAATTCAATATTTCGAGATCCGCGGTGTCAACAGTATGTCGAGAATACCAAATTTAATGATTGATTAACAGATTTCCAGGGTGGAATTGTAGTTGGAGATGGACGCATGGAACGTCCACTTTCGGAAATGATTACGGAATTTAATATTTCGGGAACCACAGTGTCAACAGAATGTCTTGAATACCAAATTTCTAGGTTGATTAACAGACTTCCAGCGTAGAATGCTAGTTGGCGCTGGACGCATGGAATGTGCACTTTCGGAAATAGTTACAGAATTCAATATTTCGAGATCCACGGTGTCAACGGTATGTCGAGAATACCAAATTTCAAGGTTGATTAACTGACTTCCAGTGTGGAATGGTAGTTGTAGCTGGACGCATGGAACGTCCATTTTCGGAAATGATTTTGGAATTCAATATTTCGAGATCCACGATGTCTGCACAATGTCGAGAATACCTAATTTCATGGTTGATTAACAGACTTCCACTGTGGTATGGTAGTTGGAGCTGGACGCATGGAACCTTATCTTTCAGAAATGGTCACGGAATTCAATATTTCGAGATCCACGGTGTCAACAGTATGTCGAGAATTACAAATGTCATGGATGATTAACAGACTTCCCGCGTGGAAAGGTAGTTGGAGAAGGACGCGTGGAACGTCCACTTTCGAGAATGGATATGAAATTCAATATTTCGAGTTCGAAGGTGTCAACACTATTTCCCAGAATACTAAATTTCATGGTTGATTATCAGACTTCCAGTTTGGAATGGTAGTTGGAGCTGGACGCATGGGATGTTCACTTTCAGAAATGGTTAAAGAATTCAATATTTCGAGATCCTCGGTGTCAACAGTATGTGGAGAATACCAAATTTCATGGTTGATTAACAGACTTCCAGCGTGGAATGGTGGTTGGCGCTGGACGCATGGAACGTTCACATTCGGAAATGGTTACAGAATTCAATATTTCAAGATCCACCACGTCAACAATATGTCGAGAATGCCAAATTTCATGGATGATTACCAGACTTCCAGTTTGGAATGGTAGATTGAGCTGGATGCATGGAACTTTCGCTTTGGGAAATGGTTATCTAATTAAATATTTCGAAATCCACGGTGTCGACGTTATGTCGAGAATACTAAATTTAATGGTTGATTAACAGACTTCGAGCGTGGAATGGTAGTTGGAGCTGGACGCATGGAACGTCCACTTTCGGAAATAGTTACGGAATTCAATATTTCGAGATCCACGGTGTCAACACTATGTCGAGAATACCAAATTTATTGGATGATTAACAGATTTCCAGCGTGGAATGGTAATTGGAGCTGGACGCATGGAACGTCCACTTTCGGAAAATGTTACGGAATTCAATATTTCGAGATCCACCTTGTCAACAGTATGTCGAGAATACCAAATTTGATGGTTGATTAACAGACTTCCAGCATGGAAAGGTAGTTGGAGATGGACGCATATAACGTCCACTTTCGGAAATGGTTACGGAACTCAATATTTCGAGATCCACGGTGTGAACACTACTTCCCGGAGTACTAAATTTCGTGGTTGATTAACAGACTTCCAGTGTGTAATGGTAGTTGGAGCTGGACGCATGGTATGTTCACATTCAGAAATGGTTAAAGAATTCAATATTTCGAGATCCTCGGTGTCAACAGTATGTCGAGAATACCAACTTTTATGGTTTATTAACAGACTTCCAGCGTGGAATGGTAGATGGCGCTGGACGCGTGGAAGTTCACTTTCAGAAATGGTTACGTAATTCAATATTTCGAGATCCACTGTGTCAACAATATGTTGAGAATACCAAATTTCATGGTTGATTATCACACTTCTAGCGTGGAATGGTAGTTGGAGCTGGACGCATGGAACATCCACTTACGGAAAATCGTTACGGAATTCAATATTTGGAGATCCACAGTGTCAACACTACGTCGAGAATACCTAATTTCATGGATGATTAACAATCTTCCAGTGTGGAGTGGAAGTTGGAGCTGGACGCATGGAACGTTCACTTTCGGAAATACCTCCACAATTAAATATTTTGATATCCACGGTGTCAACACTATGTCGAGAATACTAAATTTTAAGGATGACTAACATTCTTCCAGCGTGGAATGGTAGTTGGCGCTGGACGCATGGAACGTTCACTTTCGAAAATGATAATGGAACGCAATATTTCGAGATCCATGGTGTTACCCGTATGTCAACAATACGAAATTTCAGAGATGATAACCAGACTTCCAGCGTGGAATGGTAGATTGAGCTTGATGCATGGAACGTTCGCTTTCGTAAATGGTTATGGAATTAAATATTTCGACATCCACGGTGTCAACACTGTGTCTAGAATACTAAATTTCATGGTTGATTAACAGACTTCCAGTGTGGAATGATAGTAGGAGCTGGACACATGGAATGTCCACTTTCGGAAATGGTTATGGAATTCAATATTTCGAGATCCACAGTGTCAACAGTATGTCAAGAATACCAAATTTCATGGTTGATTAACAGATTCCAGCGTGGAATGGTAGTTGGACCTGGACGCATGAACGTTCATTCTCGGAAATGGTTACGGAATTCAATATTTCGAGTTCCACGGTGTTAACAGTATGTCGAGAATACCAAATTTAATGGTTTGATTAACAGACTTCCAGTGGGGAATGGTAGTTGGACCTGGACGTATCGAACATTAACATTCGGAAATGGTTGTGGAATGAAATATTTCGAGATCCTCGGTGTCAACACTATGTCGAGAATAACTAGATTTAATGGTTGATTAACAGACTTCCACCTTGGAATGGTAGTTGGAGCTGGACGCATGGAACGTCTACTTTCGGAAATGGTTACGGAATTCTATATTTCGAGATCGACGGTGTCAACACTATGTCGAGAATACCAGATTTCAGGCATTACCTCTCACCACGAAGGACGATCGTGAGCAGCGACTTTTGCGTGGCGTTGTTGGTGCTAACAGAAAAGATAAAGTGCGTGAAATAACATCTGAAATCTGTGTGGAACGTATCCTTTAGGATAGTGGTGTGGAGCCTGGCGTTAATGAGCTATGGCAGCAGGCGACCGAAGCGAGTGTCTATGCTAACAGCACATCGCCTGCAGCACCTCTCCTGTCCTCGTGTCCCCATAGGTTGGACCCTAGACGACTGGAAAAAACGTGGTCTGGTCGGATGGGACCCGATTTCAATTGGTAAGAGCTGGTGGTATGGTTCCAGTGTGGCGGAGACCACACAAAGCCATGAATTCAGGTGGCTCCATAATGGTTTGGTCTGTGTTTACATGGAGTGGACTGGCTGCTATGGTCCGATTGAACCGATCATCGGCTGGAAAACGTTATGTTCGGCTGCATGGAGACCAATTCTATCTATTCATGGACCTCATGTTTCGAAGCAACAATGGAATTTTTATGGATGAGTATGTGGCATGTCACAACAGTCTGAAGAACTTTCTGGAGAATGCGAGCGAATGATTTGGTCACCCAGATCGACCTTTATGAATCCTACTGGACAGCTATAGGACATTACTGAGAGGTAAGTTAGTGCACAAAATCCTGCATCGGCAACACTTTCTCAGTGATGGACGGTTTTGGCGGCAGCGTGGCTCAATATTTCAGCAACGTCGACTTCCAGTAAAGGAAGTCGGGCACAATATTAGGAGGTATCTCACGACTTTTGTCGTCACAATGTATCTGGCACCTTCAAAGACATTTCAAGGAAAACAACCTGTCATCTTAACGTTTCACACGAGTTAACGCTACTTTCGTAGTGCAATGAGCCCTCTTTTAACGAGCCCCTGTTACGTGATTGGTGAGGAGAGTGAGAGCAAAGAGATAGAAATTTATGTCCTTCTAGAGAGATGCTTCTGCAATACCAGGTATCCTAGAGTCTGGGTGCATCTATAAAAGGAAGTACCCAGATTGGGGATGCATGCATCCTAAATTTTAATTTCACGTCGTGTCAAATTGCCAATTTGCCGTCGTGACAAATGCCGTGTTGGAAGACATGATGGAATGTGTCATATTATACGGCATATTCACCATGCATCACGTTACTTTAGATAGCACGATGCATTATCTTACACGATATGGGTACTAATGCTAACAATGCGAATATATCATAATGTTTTGATTTAAATGTCGTTGAAGCTACCAGATATGTGGGAAAGCTAGTTCCGTTCTGTTACATCCCTTACTCTGCCCTGGACGTACCCGCCTTTCTTCGCGCTATGATAGAGCACTATTCATGCTGTTTGGATACGATTAACTCAGTGACGAATACGCCATGATAGCCAAGCGGGTTATCGCGCCACTTCCGGGCTATGAGGAGGCGACTGTGCGCCAGGCCGAATCAACCTGACGGACTAACGACAAGGGCTGGTGAGGCGGCTAGCCTGTATGTGGTCACTAGACGATTTTCCACGTCTATACAGACAAATAACCTACACTTCAGTCACACGCTACGCATACTTGAACATGAGATTAGACTGACACAGATGGTGTATACAAATTCTGTCACAGGCGGAATGATGATGTCAGAAAGAGCATCCGGCCGCCAAATGTGACCTCGTAGAGAATCGGGGAAACGCAGGGCATACGAACTCAGAGACGGGTACCAATCTCTATGTGTTCTGACCCAATCGAAAAGGAGAACACATGGACAGCATTATCCACGGCCACTCCAAGAGCAAAACTCAACGCGTACGGGACTCAGCTCTATGTAACTTCGGTAGTATCGTGGTTTCCAGTCAAGTGAAAACAATCCAAATGTTCGCAGCTTGAAGCAATCTCACCAGTTCGCTGAATGTTTCTGGTCGAATTCGCCCATATCAAATACGTAAGGCAAGAGTGGGAATAACTTCTGATCCTATCAGCTGCCCAGGTCCAGAGAAGAGAGAAAAGTGCTGTGTACTCTAAACTGTATGAGGCGGCAAACCGAACTTTACCCGCTCAGATCAATCGGTGGACAAGAATGATGGCTTGTCAGTCGACCTACGATTTACGCATAGCACGAAGGAACTCAATGCATGAAAGGAGTGCGGTGGCGGGGTTCCTTTTGTTCTTTTACCTGCACCTACCTGTGAACTCGTTGTAGCATATCGCTGGTAGGAAAGCTGAGCAGAAATCTACTGTACTTAAACTCTCACCAGGCTGCATACAACGTAACTATTCTAAGAATCGGGGAAAGGGCTCAATTTCTAATGAAAGGCGAAACTACTGGCAAAACTTCCGTATATTCTGCAGTCCAGAATTACACATAAATAAACAAAAAAGCCTTCAAGAAATAAAACATACAAGGGCTCAATTTCTAATGAAAGGCGAAACTACTGGCAAAACTTCCGTATATTCTGCAGTCCAGAATTACACATAAATAAACAAAAAAGCCTTCAAGAAATAAACCATACAATTTACAAAAACATTCTCTTGACCTGTTTCTTGAATGTCTCTGTCCGCTACTGTGCTCTGGTGGGTGAAAATTAGAACTACGTTCTTGACTGAACCCTCTTCAGACCATCTGTCACTATGCACGCATGAGTCATCCTCCCGTTACACAGACTCTAGAAAGCAGCGATATTATTCTGTCAGCAACATTCAGGCTGTTGAACTGATTGTGCGATAGTTATTGCACCTACATGCTCCTCTTATCATGGGGACTGTGTGGGTAACATTTTTCCCAAAGTCTGATGGTATATCTCCAGACTAATTGATTCACCCCTGGCAACCTGAATAGTCATTTGATTGCTATTTCCTCCAATAATTTCAAAAAATTGTGAAGAAATGTTATCTATTCCTTCTGCCTTATTTGGTCACAAGCCCTTCAAAGCTCTACTGAATTCTGCCTCTAATACTGGATCCCCTGTGCCTTCCACATCGGCTCCCATTTCACCCTCAACCACTTCGTGAGATAACACCTCTCCCTTCTGTGTTTAACAAGGGAAATCCGATTGCACTCTTGATGTTGACACTACTTCTACCAAATTTCAATGGTTGCCTGAGTGCTAATTGCTGTGTCGGGTACTGTACGAGTCAGCACCGACATAAATACGGAAGGAGAGAAGTTGCAATAACAAACAGCAGGAATCCAAAATGATCTATACAAAACAGTTGTGTATTAATTGAACACAATATTTCTACAAAAGTGAGAACCATTACTTTATTATGTACTGCTGTGGTCATACGCGCAGTTACTTATGCAGACCATTACTACTCGCAGAACACAGGTTAAGTATCGTCTTCCGAATAGTACTGATGTTCTCGAAGTCTGCGACCGTACTGACCCTACCAGCGATGGGTAGTTGGTTAGATCAATATTGGGAGGAGCCGCTGAACTCTGTCTTCCTGGAGGTTTGGCGCTGCCTGCTGTTTCCATTGCCTTGCGGTCAGCGCCTTCTTGATACTGTTTCGTGTTGCTGCGCTGGTCGACGTGCAGTCTATTTTTAGGACACTACGCTAACCTAACCTGCTTGTCTTAATGTAATACTTCTACACTCGCCGTGAATGGTCTTCATACTTCTTTTCATTCCTTGTTTGACACGTTAAGAGACATTCTATCTGATTGCACTCCAACTTTTCTAACATCTTTATTATCTTACATTACATTAACCCTTGTTCCATAGAACATGAAAATGACGTTTCGTAACGTTATGGAACATTTCAGTTTTACATAAGGTTTCTTTACACCACGTAATTGAATTATTCTAATTTTACAATCACTAGTACATACCTAAAAATTCATCTGCTGAGCAGAAGGAGTTGTCATTCAGAAATTCCTTTAATTTGTTTTTAACTTCTTCTTCTTTTGCTGCTGCTTATCCATTAATGGATGTTGGTGGCCACATGCTGCATCTTTCTTTTGTGAACCACAGTATGTAATAGCTGGTCTACACCTCGTAGTCCAGTCCACCACTCTATATTGTCGAACCAGGTTGCTCTTCTTCGCCGTTGTATTCTTTTTCTTTCAAACTTCCCTTCTATTATTAACTGCAGAAGCATATATTTTGTGTTTCGTACTATATGTCCTAGGTATGCAGTTTTTCTTCTTTTAAGCACTGTCAGCATTTCTCGCTGCTTGTTCATTTTTCTTTCAAACTTCCCTTCTATTATTAACTGCAGAAGCATATATTTTGTGTTTCGTACTATATGTCCTAGGTATGCAGTTTTTCTTCTTTTAAGCACTGTCAGCATTTCTCGCTGCTTGTTCATTTGTTCCAGTACTTTGGTGTTGGTTATTCTTACACTCCACAGTATTTTAAGCATTCTGCAGTAAATCCACATTTCAAAGGCCTCTAAATACTTCGTTGATTTCATGTTTAATGTCCATCCTTCAGAGCTATATAGATGCACGGACCAGATGTAGCATTTTACAAATCGTACTCTAAGGTTTAGGTCTAGGTCTCTGCTTGTAAGAATATTCTTAAATTTTATGAAGGCGTTTTAGTAGTTCTCTATTCAACATTTCATTTCCAAGTCTGTTCGCCAGTCTTCAGAAAGCCAATTTCCGAGGTATTTAAACTTGTTGACTCTTTGTATTACAGACCTTTGAAATCGTAGATTTGAATGTTTAAATGAGTCGGACTCTCGTGTGACAATCATAAAATTAGTCTTTTTGATGTTAATATTCATACCTAGAGTACTGCTGTAATCTCCTGCTATGTTGACGAGTCATTGAAGGTCATCTAAATTATCAGCTATAAATACTGTGTCATCAGCATAGGGAATGTTGTTGATTGATCTACACTCTGTTAACCTTTATGCCTTTTTCTACATCATGAAAGACCTTCTGAAAAATATATGTTAAATAACAGCGGTGAAAGCATGCTTCCTTGTCTGACTCCTCTACATACACTCCTGGAAATTGAAATAAGAACACCGTGAATTCATTGTCCCAGGAAGGGGAAACTTTATTGACACATTCCTGGGGTCAGATACATCACATGATCACACTGACAGAACCACAGGCACATAGACACAGGCAACAGAGCATGCACAATGTCGGCACTAGTACAGTGCATATCCACCTTTCGCAGCAATGCAGGCTGCTATTCTCCCATGGAGACGATCGTAGAGATGCTGGATGTAGTCCTGTGGAACGGCTTGCCATGCCATTTCCACCTGGCGCCTCAGTTGGACCAGCGTTCGTGCTGGACGTGCAGACCGCGTGAGACGACGCTTCATCCAGTCCCAAACATGCTCAATGGGGGACAGATCCGGAGATCTTGCTGGCCAGGGTAGTTGACTTACACCTTCTAGAGCACGTTGGGTGGCACGGGATACATGCTGACGTGCATTGTCCTGTTGGAACAGCAAGTTCCCTTGCCGGTCTAGGAATGGTAGAACGATGGGTTCGATGACGGTTTGGATGTACCGTGCACTATTCAGTGTCCCCTCGACGATCACCAGTGGTGTACGGCCAGTGTAGGAGATCGCTCCCCACACCATGATGCCGGGTGTTGGCCCTGTGTGCCTCGGTCGTATGCAGTCCTGATTGTGGCGCTCACCTGCACGGCGCCAAACACGCATACGACCATCATTGGCACCAAGGCAGAAGCGACTCTCATCGGTGAAGACGACACGTCTCCATTCGTCCCTCCATTCACGCCTGTCGCGACACCACTGGAGGCGGGCTGCACGATGTTGGGGCGTGAGCGGAAGACGGCCTAACGGTGTGCGGAACCGTAGCCCAGCTTCATGGAGACGGTTGCGAATGGTCCTCGCCGATACCCCAGGAGCAACAGTGTCCCTAATTTGCTGGGAAGTGGCGGTGCGGTCCCCTACGGCACTGCGTAGGATCCTACGGTCTTGGCGTGCATCCGTGCGTCGCTGCGGTCCGGTCCCAGGTCGACGGGCACGTGCACCTTCCGCCGACCACTGGCGACAACATCGATGTACTGTGGAGACCTCACGCCCCACTTGTTGAGCAATTCGGCGGTACGTCCACCCGGCCTCCCGCATGCCCACTATACGCCCTCGCTCAAAGTCCGTCAACTGCACATACGGTTCACGTCCACGCTGTCGCGGCATGCTACCAGTGTTTAAGACTGCGATGGAGCTCCGTATGCCACGGCAAACTGGCTGACACTGACGGCGGCGGTGCACAAATGCTGCGCAGCTAGCGCAATTCGACGGCCAACACCGCGGTTCCTGGTGTGTCCGCTGTGCCGTGCGTGTGATCATTGCTTGTACAGCCCTCTCGCAGTGTCCGGAGCAAGTATGGTGGGTCTGACACACCGGTGTCAATGTGTTCTTTTTTCCATTTCCAGGAGTGTATATTGACCAGATCTGTGACCTCATTATCAAATTTAACCTTCATTGTCTGATTCCAATATAAATTCTCTATACAGATGATATCTTTCTCATCTATATCAATTCTTTTGAGAATTTCCATGAACTTATGATGTTGTACTCTATAGAATGCTTTATTGTAGTCAATAAAACAGAGACCTACATTTTTATCCTGATCATAGCAGTTTTGTACTAGAACTTGTAGTGTGACTGTTGCTTCTCTTGTACCTAAACCTTTCCTAAATCCAACCTGTCCCACTAATGAATTACTCACATTTTTCGTATAGCCTTTGATGGGTGACTCTCAGAAATATTTTCAGAGAATGGCCGATAAAACTAATGAGTCTCTGATCTTCACATCTTCTCACAATGCTCTTCTTTCGTAAGGGAATGAAAGTTGATAATAGCCTTTTGCCAGGGTAATGACCAGTGTTGTAAATTTTGTTAAACAGTTTGTGTAAGACTTTGATAACTTCTTCATCAAGGAGATTAATAAATTCGATTGGAATTTCATCAGGCCCTGTGGCTATATTGGTTTGGCTTTCTCGGTTTCTTCTTTCATGATTCGAGGTCCTGTTAGATTGTTGTTCCTAGAAATCTCAACATTTGATCTATCATCTGAAAAGAGGTTCTGAATGTAGTCTTCCCATATCTCTTTCTTCTCAATGGTATCTAGAAGTCTTTCATTATTTTTATTGCTTAATAAGGAGATGTTTTATCCTCTATACATCCCAACAGTTTCTTTTAACTTTTTATGTAAGTTAAAATCCTCATGTGAAGTTTGCAAGCTATCAATTCTTTACCAATCACGTTGTAGCCATTAATTTTTTGCTACTCTAATCTTTGATCCTATGAGTTTTTGGATATTCAAAATGGTTCAAATGGCTCTGAGCACTATGGGACTCAACTGCTGTGGTCATTAGTCCCCTAGAACTTAGAACTACTTAAACCTAACTAACCTAAGGACATCACAAACATCCATGCCCGAGGCAGGATTCGAACCTGCGACCGTAGCAGTCGCACGGTTCCGGTTTTGGATATTATTGTACTTAGTTTGATCTAACTGGGCTTTATACCTTCGCTGTTCATCCATGAATGATAGAATTTCGTCAGTCATCCATTTCAGTTTTCGATCCCTTGTTTTAGATCCTATTTTTTTCTCAAGCAGTGGTTAGCATAATGTTTTTCATCTCTTCCCATACTCTAGTACTGTTTACTTGGTCAGTCAGAGGGTTCATTGTCACTATTTTGTTGTTGATGTACTTGCTACTTCTCTTCTTAGTTCAGGCTTTGTGAGTTTTTCATAAGCTGTCTTCCTTTGTTGAGCTGTTTTTTTTTTGTGTTTTACACGTTTTGTTTTTGGAGAAGCTACTAGTACTATATGGTCAGATGGAACATCTGCTCCAGGATAAGTGGATGCTCCTGGAACTGAAGTTCCAAAACACTTATTAATTGAAATATAATCTCTCTGGTTACAGACTATGTTGTCTTTATTGTCAGCTGGAGATTTCCGTGTATAAAGTCGTCGTCGTGGTAATTTGAACCATGTGTTAGTGAGTTTCATGTTTTCTTCTTGGCAGAATTGTAGCACTTGATCACCTCTCTTGTTTCGTGTTCCTAAACCAAAAGGACCTATGAGGTCCTCATATCTGCCATTTCCCAGCTTTGCATTGAAATCTCCCATTATTAAATTAATTTAGTGATATTTTGTAATGGCAAACACCTCTTTGACTAGGTCATAGAATGTGTCCACTTCTTGTTCATCTGCTTCTGCAGTTGGTGCATATGCTTGAATAATATTGAGATTAACTGGTTGGCACTGAGTTTTAACAAGGCAAATCTATTGGAAAGTGACACAAAATCCGTAAAGTTCTGGGAATAGCGCTCTAAGCCAATAACGAGCACTCCTCTTCTATGATTTCTGTCCTGATTCCCAGAATAAAACAGTGTACATCCGTTTGCAGAACACATTCCACTGTCAGGCCACCAAGTTTCTGCTATACCAACCATATCAATACTTAGTTGTGTCATTTCTTGGATAACGTTTACTAATTTTCAGGCTTCATATATGTTTCGAACATTCCAAGGTCCAATACTAATTTTCTTCCTTGTGTTCATCTTTAATGTGGATCCATTCAGAACTGTTACTCCTGGAGATCTAACTGGGAAACTATTTAAAACTCCAGAACATTTAGAAATGAATGCATCCACCCATGTTATTGTCTTGGAATTCTGTCAGAGTGGTATTCTGTTGCCATCCCCAAAAACGTCAGCCACTCCTAACATGGAGACAGACACTGTTAGTAGCTACCCACAGACGCTGCTGAGCCTGTTGGTCTGTGAGAGACATTTGATTTCCCTCCTACCACCCATATATTGGAGGCATTCCCCTACCTACCACCTGAGGACGTGCCCTCTAGGGGTTACAGGCTCCCCCATTTTAAATTAGGCTTGGCTATTTGCCAGATTTTTAATGCTAATTGGCAAATGGCATAAGACTTCTGTGCTGAAGTCAGATTTAAACCACAATAGTGAGGATCAGTCTTTCTTCTAGAATTGTAGCTATCCACTTAGCTCTGACTTTTGAATTGTGATGGATTATTAATAATAAATTCCATGAGTGAAGATATATGTGTTGTGAAGATATTGCGAATATTGCTAGTTCCTTAAATAAATGTCCGTAAAGCGATCTTGGGTGGGTCCCAGGTATACTGATTACATACACACTTTTGCGCAACAAATGATTTTTCCCTTAATGATGAACTACCTCAAAATATGATGCCGTATGAAAGCAGTGAATGAAAATGGGCATAATTGGCTAATTTGTGGATAAATTTATCACCAAAGTCTGCAATAACCATGATAGCATAAATAGCTGCACTCAAACGTTTCAGCAGATCATCAATGTGTTTGTTACAATCCAATCTCTCATCAGTGTACACACTCAAAATTTTGGAACATTCTGCATTTGCTACTGACCTCTGTGAAACTCTGTATTTATTAACAGTGTTGTGGGATTTAGTTTTCTCAAAAGTTTGTGAGAGTCCTTTTGCAGAGAGCCACTTTATAAGTTTCTGAAAGACATTTCTTACTATTTCCTTAGCTAATTCTTGTTTGTTGTGTGTGATTACTGTACTTGCATCATCAGGAAAAAGAACTAGACTTGTACCTTTATGAATATAGAGTGGAAAGTCAATAATATATATCAAGAACAATAAGGGTGTTGTCCGTTGTGTGCCAGGAGGTGCCGTATTAAAACTCAGCAATCACTTTTCAAATTATTTATTTGCTTCCACTACAGTGCTCCATTCACTTCGGTCTGCATTACAGGGCCCCACAATGCTGAGGAAGCACCCCAGCGGCCTGTGCAACACAAATCCGTGTCCTGCCGGCCTTGGCTGGCTTGCTGAGTTCTGATGATGTCAGGATGGCTGTGCCAGTAGCCAACTCAGCGCTGCTCGGTGTGAGCTACGGGCGGCCAGCTGCATCCTTCTCCTCGCCGGTGTGGCTGATATCGTGGCGACGAACAAGCGCCCGCTATCCAGTGTCCAAATCTGCGGCCCTTGCTTTGGGAAGACTTCGGCATGTGTTGGGAGCTGAGACGACTGCCCATGGTAGCGAGACGAAAGTGGCCCGCCACTGGCTGGCTGCGGACCCCATATCAGCCACAGAGGGTCGAACCAATGATCTGCCATAGACTGGGATGCTGGCGCCCCATCAGTTGCTGCATGTAGCCAGCGGTGTGACATGCTTCACTGTCCAGGAGAGTTTCCACACTTGAATGCTCCGTGTTGGCCTCAGAGGGTCGAACCAGTGACTCGCTGTGGACTGAATGCTGGCCCCCCATCTGCTCTGCATGTAGCCAGTGGTGTGACACGCCCCACCATCCAGGAGAGCTGTCACACTTCAATGAATCTCATTAGAAAACGGAGTGGCACCTGTGCGGCTCTGTTCTGCCAAGCGCACCGCTTTGTGTCACATATGCATTAGACTTAGGTTGGACAGTATCCCTCTGCTGCCTGTGACTTGCATCATGGAAACTGCTGTGTGCTCCTTCTCCGGCAGTTCTACGCCCTTGTCGCCTCTATTTGCCTTTGCAACTGCTGGCATGGGTAACTTACTGGAATCCCGCCCCCACCTTTCTGTTACTCATGCTCCGAATATTGCAGAAAATTAACTTTTCCTATCCTAAACTGTGGTGCTGCTACATTATTCCCCTCTTTGTAGCGGCACGGTGATGCCACTACAAAGGAACGCAAGGCTGAACCCTGTGGGACACCGTTCTTGATACCTCCCCAGAGGACTCTGCTGATTTTTGCAGACTATCTGTACTGTTAATTTCTACCTTCTGCATTCTTCCAGTTGAATATGAAGTGAGCCATTTGTGTACTGTCCCACGCATACCACAAGACGTAAACCTATTGGGAAGAATTTCATGCTTCACACAGTGAAAAACCTTTGAGAGATCACAAAAAATTCCATTGTGCAATGTTTGGTTACTCAGAGAGTTTAATATTTGATCACTGAAAGCATAAATAGCATTTTCTGTACAAAAGCCTTGCCAAAGACTCAACCGACATTTTGTTGGTATTTCATTTTTATAACTATGTGAAGCTGCTCTTTAATACGTTACTATTTCTAAAATTTTTGATAAAGCTATTAGAGGCGAGATTGGGCAGTAGTTGTTAGCATTAGACCTATCCCCCTTTTCCCTGTTTCAGTGAGCTAACCTTTTTGCACTCTGTTGGAAATGTCATCAATCCATGTCAGCTTTTACTTTTGACTGAATTTATTATTTTTTTAATTTCAGTATGAGACATTCATTGAATTTCAGTTTTATCAAATCGTGTAGTTTTGCATCTTACATATACAGTCTCGCTTTTTCTAATGAACAAATGGACCCTATTTTCTCCACAAAACTTATAAAATCGCTATTAATGTTTTCTATTTCATACTTTCTGTTAACAAACTTTTCATTGAGTTTCATAGAAATACAATCTTCCCATGTTCTCAGTTGTCCTGTTTCCCTTTTAACAATACTCCAAATTGTTTTACTTTTATCATCAGGACTGCTAACACCAGACGCAATGCACATACTTGTGGACTTCTAAATAATTTTTCTTAATAAAGTGCATCAGGTTTTGTAATTTTAGACTTTTTCTGGATCATTACTCCTTCTAGCTACAAGATACATTTTCATTTTCTGTTTGCAAGATTTTTTTATCCCATTAGTAAGCCACAGCTTTTTATATGGTCTCTTGCAATAATGTTTCACTGTTTTCTTAGAGAAACTGTTTTCAAATTGTCTTTAAGGTATTGTGAAATACGCCAAAATTCAAATTAGCATTAGGTTCCCTGTATACCTCATCCCAGTCAATCTGTTGCAAGCTTTTCCTTAAATCTGCAAATATTTTGGAGGAGAGTTTTGGATTTCTGTATGGAGCTATGTCATATACTTTATCTAGGCAAGCGTCATGATCAGAAAGACCATTCAAAACAGGAAAAGTTTTTGTTTGATCAAATTTATTGTGGTCTACTAAAAGACTATCTAGAAAATTCAGTAACTTGTGTCCGACTGAAAGAACCAAGTAGTACTTAAAGGTCATTCTTTCTGTTAGACTCTTTCAAAAAAATCTACATCCCCACAAACAATAATTTTGCTTCCCTCTGTCTGACAGATAGCCCAACAAAGAAGCCAAGTTTTTTTTAAATAACTGAAAATTTCCCAGTGGGGGCCTATACACAGCTGAAATTATAAAAAAAAACACTATTTAGTTTAAGCTCACAGGCCCCTGCTTCTGTATGTTGCTCTACATAATTTTTTTTCATTTTTTAATTTTTTACACTTTGATAAATTTTTGCATATACAATTATGGCAGCTCCTCCTCTCTCCATAGTGTCTCTACTTACATATGCTGAAAGCATATAATGCACTACATTTACCTCATGCATATCTGTGACTATATGATATTCAGACAGGCATAGTACTTCTATTCCACCCCTTGTTTCTAAATCTTCTGTTCGAACAAGGAGCTCTTCTACTTTGTTTTTTAATCTCCTGATATTCTAATACAAGGTACAAATAATATTTTTCACTTTATTTTTAGAGAATCTTATAACATACTAAAATATATTTTGCTGTAATTTTATCAGAGTCTTGTGATATTTAACATATCTACTGCATGCCTGCTTGAGTTTATCATTAAGCTTAACATCATTCAATATCGAATCATTGGTCACTGATCTTAGCCTGAAAAGGAGGTACTCTCATAAGTTTCAGTGTCACCTCCCTTAAAGATTTGGCTATCATAAAGAGGAATTTACCCTTCCATTTCCTAATGAGATGCAGGTAATGCTTTGTGAAATCCCAAATACAGATAGTAACAACAGAAACCAAACATACGCCTAACAAAGTTGCCATTCGAAGCAATTTGTCTAGCTCCATATTGACCCTCCTAACAGCTCTGTTCACTTAGGGCCAATCATACCGCATGAAAGCAGGAACCAGGCCATCATTTGTATGGTTTGTTGCAGACGCTACTTTTACCAGGTCACTCAGTATTGCAGTCCTGATCCCAGCAATTCTGTTTCCTGCTCCACCCGCCATCACAACATGATCCTGCTTTGTAAAACACTTGCACAGTTATCTGACATCCTCAATGACTTCGTTTGAGAAAACTTGTGAAACAATACCGGTTAACTTATTTTCCCTGCAGTATCTGGCCCACACCACTTTCATGGCTACTACCTACCAACAGAACTTTTCTCCTACTTTGTTCTTTTATTGAAACAGTTGTTTTCCTGCTGAAAGCCTGTTGCATATTAAATCCACTTACATCAGTTTGAGTCTCTTCCTTAGTTAACTGATGTAGCAAGGCAAATCTGTTGTTTGTGCCAATGATGAAACTGTCAGATACTGTTCTCTTGCTGTGGCCTCTGTTCCTTGCTACCACTTCCCATCTGATTTCACACTTCTTCCGCAGTAACCTTACCAGTTACTCCCTAGCACTACACAGTACAGCCTTAAGGACTGATTCTGAATATTAATATGCTACATTTAATTTCACTATACTCATTATTTCAACTACATTATTATTTTCTTCACTTTAATGGATGTCTATTATTCTACAATGTTTCCAGATATTTCCTAAGTCTCATAATGGCTTCAACAATCTTATGACACTACATATTTTTTTATTACTTTGTACCCATTGCTCTCTGACATTTCTACTACCACCAGAGCGTGTATCTGGATGCCTAAGTGCTAACATTACCTGCTTGACTTAATGTCATACTTCTATACTCAGCATGAATGGTCTCTGAACTCCATTTAATTTCTCCTGTGACATGTAACTTAAGAAGTACTAACTATCAGTTGCCATCCTGCCCGGAACCTAGCTTTTCTAGCACCATTTATTACCCACACACAGGTAGATTCTGAATATTACTGAGCTGCATTTAGCCGGCCAGTGTGGCCGTGCGATACTAGGCACTTCAGTCTGGAACCGCGTGACCGCTACGCTCGCACGTTCGAATCCTGCCTCGGGCATGGATGTGTGTAATGTCCTTAGCTTAGTTAGGTTTAAGTAGTTCTAAGTTCTAGGGGACTGATGACCATAGATGTTAAGTCCCATAGAGCTCAGAGCCATTTGAACCATTTTTTTGAGCTGCATTTAGTTCCGCTATGATCATAATTACAGTTATATTACTGCTTTTTTTCACTTTGCAAGTATGTCTAGTACTCCACAGTTTTCTTTCAAATACTTTCTAAATTTCATAATGACTATAATGATCAGACGACTGTTTTTCTTATCACTTGGTTTTCATTGTTCTTTCACATTTTCATCTCAGCGATTTCTTCCACATAAATTTATCTCTCCTGTTACATTATTCCATTCCAAAAATTTTCCTACTTCATTGCGTTCTACTGTCTGTCAATAGATGGCACTTTTGCTACTCTGGTTTACCAATTTGCTTCCTTGTTCGCATCCGCTACTCCCTGTTCTGCGCTCATAGGTAGCACACCGCGCCTAATACACGTCCACCGCGGCGCTCGGGGGCCACAGCACACTGTAAGTGTCCTGCTATTATTTGTATATTTACCTACCCACGCAGTCTTCTGCAGTACTGCCTGGTGTCACTTTCGCATTGACGTAGGTTTCACAGCTCCTAGCCCGACCGGCGGATTCGAAATGTTATTTAAAAGTTTTTTAAAACTATTTTTAGTGAAATTTTTGGTTTTTATATGTGTTGCGGGTGTGAAAATTGTCTCCCGCCTCTTGCTATTTCCATTGCGACACCTGAGGATGGGCTTCAGACAGCCTGAATCCGGTCGTGGTGGCAAAAGTAATTTACAACTGAAGCGGTATTTTCAACCTCTGGTCATTGCATTTCGATGTATACTTTGCTTATACCTACTCTTTACTCCATACCTAACACTTATTTCCTATATTTGTCTTGCAGGTTAACACACTTCGGGAATTCAACGTATCGTAGCTATCAGTTTTAAAGACATCAGCAGCTGCAAACAGTAGGTAGCTGTTGAGTATCACACTAGATGATCAAGTTGTTGGTGCCCTTACCCGCATATATAGTATCTCTACCTGAAAATACATTTCAACGAAATCCTCAGTCATTGGGGAACTAAATAATTCGTGGTTTACGTCATAGGCAATGTGATAAGAACAAAGCAGAACAAAAAGCTAAAGAATGTTCAAGAGGAGGGAGAGAGGAGTAGAAGATGAAGAAGAAGTCTGCAATTAAGGGAAATTTGTGAAGGGTGAAAATGCAAGGCAGTGCTGTGTCGTAGAGTTGCGTTCTAGTTACAGCTCTCACAGGTCCGAGGATCTATTTTCTATGCGTATTAGGACCGCGTTGTCGTAGTGCCTAGAGCTTTCTTCTGATCCCTGTTGTGAGTCCCGTTCTGCTCCTGTGTTTGACAAAACTTCAACATAATTTCCAACTAGCTCGCAGGATCTCTCCAGAGAAGAAAGACACTGTGTGTGTGTGTGGGGGGGGGGGGGAGTCATGAAGTAAATCGTGAAATCTGTCTCATACTCAACAGAATACTCTCTGTACAACTCAACCAAACAATGTTAATATTCTTTCGGAGATGGTCAGCCATCGTCATCCACTAAGCGCGCACTTGTTGCGTTTGTGGTGCTGATTATGAGCGCCAGAGACTTGATAAGTTCCAAATAAAGCTCACAAAACATAAACGACCAAGGCTATGAATTGTCAAATAACTATCTATCTACTAGGACACAATAGAGCTTTTTGCTTTGCTAGAAACAAATGAGCCCAAATTTACTGATTTAATTTCGTACTTCTTGTGTCTGAAAACCTTTTAAGTTGTTCTTTAGTGTGGCCATTAGGGAGGAATTAGAATAATGGTGTTAAAATATCGTATGTCACTGTATGTTGCGTAGGTGAATTGTGAGGTAAGACAGTGGTAGTGACGCAAGTAAAGCTGTGACTTTGGGTCGGATGACTTTCCTGGATAGTTAGATAGGTAAGGGCATTGTCCGGGGAATGAAATGTTGCGGGTTCCAATACTGGTCTGTCGCACTGTTTTCATTCTGACAGGAAATTTCATTTGCATTTGTAAGTACACAGGTTTGAGAGGCAGTGAGTAATATAACTCCACTGTCACTAAATTTTCAGTATTTCAGAAGAAATTCAACTTCATATCTCTGCAACGCCCTGTCAGCAAATTATCACTCAGTTTCACTGTCACAAAATTTTCAGTACTTCAGAAGAAATTCTGTGTCATATTTCTGCAAACTGATGAGAAACCCACGCTGTAAGAACTGACCGCTGTAAGCCAACAAACCCATTGCGATCTTGCGGTGTTACATTTGAATTGAGTGTCCACAGTAACTCACTTTCTAACCGAAGCTGACACCCAGTTTATAAGAAGCGCTAATAGTGGAGAGTAGAGGAAAACTACAAGACGTGGAAGTTGGGGACTACGAGTGGGAAGGAACGGGGAGACACGAGCAGGAAACACCCTAGCGGGACGAATTACAGTGGAGCCAACGTTAAGTCAATAAACGAGAATGAAAGCGAGTGAAGTTATTTATACTTAATTACATGATTATCAGGCTACTATGAATAAAAAAGACATATTACGTTAAAAATCCATTAACCTTATTGACAGGTATTTAGTATACCTGGTTTGGAAAGCTGATTATGTAATGATAGATTTGTTGCGTTATGTAGACCGAACATTAATCGTACATACAAACGGCCTCTAGATGGTGCAATGGAATTGAGGCATAACTAGTCATTTACAATCTACCCTTCCGCATTATTAGAAGACGTCGGTAGTTTCTTCATCGCCAGCGTTTAAAGACATAGTGTTTGAAAAAAACAGATATTATACATTAAAGTATCGTAGGTTGATGTTCCTTTTTGGCAGTTTGTACACTGGCTTAATTCCGCAACAGTGTATCGAGCCGCTTCAATCAACTGTTGTTGATGTATTACATTCAGGAAACGCTCTTTACATGTGATCTGAAGAATGTGGTCTTTTTTGTGCTTCCAACAGTCATGAAATCGCTGGTTTGAGATCGAGTGAACTTTCTCGCGATGACATTTCTGTATGAAACCTTCTCGGTTTACTTGCCGCGTCAAACTCGGGTAAAATCCTAAGCTTTATACGAAATCCTAAATCTTCTTGGTCAACAAAATCAGACTGTCGTGCCTGCTGTTGTTGTGACCATCGCACTGACGGCTTGTGACTGGTAGGTTACGCTACCAGATATTGTGTTTTAGTCTGCAATGACGGCACCAGCCACGGACGTGTAGTAAGAGGGATTGTCATGATGCCACGAAGTTCTAGCCGAGGTTCACCATGTTAGTTTAAGTGCTCGTTTTTCCCGCGCGCCGTTCGAGAGTGGAACGGTAGAGAGACAGCTTGAAGGTGGTTCATTGAACCCTCTGCCAGGCATTTTATTGTGAAGAGCAGGGTAATCAGGTACATGTAGATGTCAGTTGACCCAAACAGTAGCTTCTGGTGGAAGCCAGCTTTCCTCATTTACGGGTGTACAAATCGTACTAATTATAGTACACATTTCATTCATAAGTGGCCTCTTTCAAGTGATGATTTCTTTTGTGTATACGAATTTAGGTCGTCCTGTTTACTTATACTACAGTGGTTTTATTTCTGTCGTTTGACTTTATATTTCCTGTCCGTCCAATTCTAAAAGGTCTGTGGTTGAGCGCTGTGAGAAGGACTGTCTGGAAATCGACGAAACTTAGTAAAACATGTTCTCACTATTTTCGGGAAGAGAAGTGAGCCAGTTCGGTGCTGGCTGGATCTCGAGTACGACAGCTCCTTTTGGTTTCACGTGTGCTGTCAATCACCTAATGTCGGCAGCGGCCGCTATGGTGGAGTCGTCGAGGGTTTTGGCGACGCTTCTTCTAGCACTGAACTGAGGCGCTGCCGGGGAGTCGACCCGGAAAGTGAAACTGTGAACTTCTGCCCCATGGCTGCGACTTGTCGTCATCAGTCGATGTCTGTCTGTGGAGCTGCGTCTGCTAGGTGCAAGGGGCAAAGAGCTGAGTCATTTGATGAGCTCGAACGTATTCGATTATTTTGGAACGAGGTGTGAAATAGTACCCTCAGCAGTATGGTGGCCGCAGATGAGGGCGTCGTTTGTGCAAACTGTTGACCCAAACCGCTGGACGCATCGATTGCCAGGGTGTTGTTTGGTAAAGGTGAGCATTAAGTGTGTTCGGTGCTTGAGCTGTTCACTTGAAAACGAGCTGTCAGTATGGGCCACTTTCTCCGAGAGTCATTATCCTAAGGATTCACTTTGAGTAACATTTCTATATTCTATTGTGGTTTTAATTATCAGTTACTGATGACCATTTCTTCTCTGCTTAACTTGTAAGCTGAACACTAATCTTGTAACGAACTATAAGCTGTGGAACTCAGATTTCTTGTTTACCTCATTGTGAGCTGTTCTGCACTGTGACAAGTACATAAGCTGTTTGCCATGTATCATTTGTCTGCCCAGCAACAAAATTATGGACATTGCTGTTAATTTACCTTAGATGGATTCATGAAGTTGAAGTTTTCCTGTACGTCAGCGTTATTTAAACGTTCTTAAAGCGTTCATTGCCTACGGATAAGATCACAAAACTTAAATTTTACTTCTTGCTGAACTTTTTTTTAAGGTTCCTTGTTTTAAAGATTTGTTTTAATTATTTAGAGCCAAACTTAAAGATTTCATTATTTAAGATCTTGTTGCTCAGTTGTTAAACTTCACTATCTACGTCGTTTGTGGTCGATTATGGCTGATCTTAAGATTTTATGTTATACATACTTTAAAATGTATTTTCTCGCTGTTTTAGTTGTGCCTTAAATGTCCAAGGAGGCTGTCAGAGAATTCGTTCCCTGAGAGTCAGAACTGCATCATTGTAAAATTAAATTTGAATTGTTCTTCATCTTATGAAATGCTAAATTTGGTAATGAGGTATCGCCTTCTTTGTTCATTGGTTCAATGAAGCGGCCGTTTAGTTTAATACTTTAATGGCCTAGACGCTTACTGCTCAACCTATGTCGTCGCCCCGTGCAAAGAACATATGAGGGTCGTTCAATAAGTAATGACCCATGCTTTTTCCTCGGAACACCTTTATTGTTAAGAGTTAGAATTTGGTGACAATATACATCAACATGTCTTGTCCATGTCCTGTTTTTCTACGTAGTCTCCATCAAGTTCTATGGCCGTACGCCAACGTTGTGGAAGAGCATGTATTCCCTGCCGGTAAAACCATTTGCCCTGTAGGTCTATCCATACTTTCACTGAATGACTGACACTCTCGTCTTCTTCAAAATGTGTTCCCCGAAGAGTATCTTTAGGCGGCCCAACGAGATGGAAGTCCGAGGGTGCCAGGTCTGGACTGTAGGGTGGATGTGGCAATGAGGTCCAACCCAATTTGGCGATGTGTTCTCGGGTGTGCATTATCTTGTTAGAGCAAGATTTCTGCTGGACACGTCGCAAACGGTTCTCGAGTTTATTCAGAGTCTTCACGTATGCCTCTGAATGGTTGACACTCTTGGCATAACATCCACGAAAATGACGCCATCACAATCCCGGAAGACTGTGACCATGACTTTTCCGGCAGAAGGGGTTGTCTTGAATTATAATGGTATCCGCACAGTTCAGCAAGTCTGGAGCAGTGGCTGTGACAGGACGTCCCGAGCATGGCTGATCATTGACCTCTGTTTCCGCATTTCCTGAGGTTGTAACTTTCTTTACCCATCGCCCAAATGTAGGCCTCTCCTGTCAACTGCAGCATCGCCATACACTGCACACAAAGGTTTATGAATGTTAACCACGGTTTCTTTTTCTGCACACAATAATTCAATAACAGCACGCTGCTGTGATGCTAGTCGTATGTAGACGCCATGTTGACGCTGTACTAGCGCTCTGCCATCTACCAGAACGGTTCGGAACTTAACCGGCACACTGAACAGAGATCAAATGTGAAGGACATTAATCTGCACACAATAATTCAATAACAGCACGCTGCTGTGATGCTAGTCGTATGTAGACGCCATGTTGACGCTGTACTAGCGCTCTGCCATCTACCAGAACGGTTCGGAACTTAACCGTCACACTGAACAGAGATCAAATGTGAAGGACATTAATCTATGTAAATTAATGGCTTCTTAAAAACATGTGGGGCATTAATTATCGAACGACCCTCGTAGAATGAACATCAGATTTGTCAGTCTGTATTAGGGGAAAACGTTGGATTATCAAAGCAACGTTTCTCCAGCATATATTTCTCTTCTTGGTTATCCAAAACGTACAGCAAAAAGGAAGTTGCGTAAAAGACGCCAAGCGCCTCGCATTACTGGATCAAGTACGCATCCAGGACCCGAAACAGACCTGAAAACGTATTCTCACATTGTGTTATTCATAAAAGCACTGTAACATTTACCATCTAACACAATTGTTAGGTCCAGATTACAGAAAATAAAAAGAAGCAGTAAACGTAAACGGTAGTCTACCAATGTTTTGGAGCATGTAGTACCGTGCCGCCTTATTATACAACGGTGTAACATTTCTCGTAGGTGTGTAAACATTGAGCGCACTGCTCCATGTCTTCTCAGCATCGAGACGTCACTTCCACGCAATGCTTTGTAAGACTAAAGCAGCGTTCCCGCCTGCAGATGTTCTCGCAGTTTCTAATTTATACTGTTCCTTTAGTAAACGACCCCCCAAAATCCTTAAGTGTAAATGAGTTTGTGAGACAGTGTTTGGCAAGTATTGATGACCAACTAATAAGTATATCACTTTCATCAATGCTATTCTGTGTTTTTGACATGGTCTTCAGCAACTACTGATGTGACAAACGTATCAGGATATCGGTTTCTTCAAACGCTGTTCTGTGTTTCTGATACGATGTACAGTAACTACTGACGTAACAAACTTCATCAAACGCCATTCAGTGTTTGTGTGATGGTGTTCAGCAACTAGTGACATGACAACCTTATCACGATATAATTTTCTTCCAACACTTTTTTGTGTTTGTGATCAGTAATTACTAATGTGACAAACTTCTCAGGACATCAGTTTCATCAAATGCTATTCTGTGTTTGTCAGACAACCTTGAACAACTACTGATCCGACAAGTGTATCAGGCTTTCAGTGTCATCGAACGTTAGTCTGTGTTTGTGAGACGGTGTTCAGCAACCAATGACGTGACAGATCTGCCAGGCACCTCAGACTGAACTGGACTGGCGGTTCAAAAGCACGTGTAGCCTTCCCGATCCAAGCTTTCCGTTACTTACCTAAATTACTCCTGGGAATTACTGGGATGGTTCGTCTGAAAGAGCACGGCCGATTTTCTTCGGCATCTTCAACAGAACAATCCAAGCTTGTGCCCTGTTTTTAATGACCTCGTTGTCGACAGGAATAAAGCCCTACCTTCCTTCCTTCCCTTTTTTTTAGCTCAGATTGCACCACACCACAAAGGAAATATAATTACAGAGAAACAAAAATTAATTCATGTGTTCTGAACTAGTTTCTAATATGTGAAACATTTTTGTTTACTTGAAAACACCACTTTGCTTTTGCTTTACTCTCTCAAGTCAGCTTCTTTGCTCTTGAATAGGATAAATCAACTAAGAAACGGCCCAATGAAAACTGTGATATAACTTCGCGCAATGGAGTAACTACCTACATGCAAAAACGTGTTCCAGTGTAAATTGTATTCTGACATATTGCACATTACTCAATCTCGATGTGATTAAACACTTAAGGGACTTACTGTACAACTTATCGTAATTATTCTCAGTATTCGAGTTTTGATGTGGGAAAAGTCTTGTGAACGCTCGGAAACTTTATGCATACAAGAAGAAACGCTTCCATAATTTACAATGATAATCGTTTATTTCCTATGACAGGGCAAAATGGTTCAACAAGCATTTACAATCGCAATCAAAGTATGTACAAGACCGAGTGGTCCTCTGACATGCATCAATTTAAGATTCAGTTAAAACGTCAAAAAGTGTATGCAGTGTGTAGGAACTAAGGTTAATAATCATGCAGTTTGGTCCCTTCACTCTACAAACCATCCAGCTTCCTCTGGTGCTGTCTGTTCTACTTGGTGTTCGTCTTTTCACCATTTGTGTTTCTCTTGCCTTGTGTTTTTGGGTTGGACATTTTAGTGTGTTGCAGAGTGACTGGTTCATCCTTTCTTACTCTTGCGATCAGCCAACCCAGGCCATCTACTATATTGTTTTAACAACTTCTACCACATGTTGCCTTTGGTTAAAGTTTTCAATTTTGGCTTGCTACTTTCGTTTTCTTTTCCAATGCGATTGCACAATTAGTTTTACGCAGTTTGTTCCTTCTCCGGATTTCAGGCGATAGGACTCTTTTGGGGTATGGTTTTAATCCGAGACCTGTATGACTAAGGCAAAGGGACTGATAACCATGCAGTTTGGTCCCTTCACTCTAAAAACCAACCAACCAACCAATTAAATTTTCAGTTTGTGATAGAAAAAATATATTGCATCTCAGATACATGCGGAAAACATACCTTTCCAGTATTTACTGTTCACAAGAGAAGAAAATGGTGACACAGGTATAACTGAAAGGTTTCAAAACTATTTTGAATAAAAAAATCGCTGTTACATGAAATAGCAACACAAAACGATGACTTATCGTAACTTGGCTAAGATAAACGTGATAGAAAACCGTAAACCACAAAACTAAAACACGCTGTTATCTTTCTTCCAAACGAGATAGAAAATCCCTGACGAGCATGTCTGCTCACTTACCCAGTTCAGCTAGACGTGTTTCGAAAACACCTCCGCTAGCGAAATGACTCCTGCGCTCTTAAGAGTACGGTGAGAAACTCGCTCAGCTTGAAGTGAGCAACCAAAATCTCTTGCTCCCATCCTAACTTTTTCGTCCTTGTCCGATACTCCATCTCTCTCTTATCTAGCACCACACAATCCAGAGAGAGGTTTACTCTGTTCCAAAACTACCGGGGAGTGATTCGTGGGGTCCAGGCTGCGGTTTTTTATTCTTCTCATTGCCTGATCCCTTCTGCGTCCTGTCTAAGACGACTCTGACCAAAGAACGATTACTTTGTTTATAAAGGCAGGAGGAGGGCAGATTGTCGCTGAGTTTGAAACACCCAGCCAACTTTCTCGGCTCGTGCCTATCATGGTTCGTTCCATTTTCTGTCTGCATGCTACGTTAATATTCATACAAATTCACAATCATCCAACGACAGTCACTCATGGAATACAGGATAAAGGAAATTAAAATGTCATCCATATGAATAAATAAAAGTCTTTGCATGGTCCATGTATTCTCCAGAGGTTTAGTGCTGTCTTGCCAGTGTAAAATTTAGCGGGTCTGACGCGATAATGGCGCAAAAAAATGTGATACCCAAGTGACAAATTAAGACAAGTCAGAAGAAACGAACCTATGGGCACGATTCACACGTCACAACAGGAATATCGTGGAGCAAGACGACGAGTGAAGTCCAAGCTAACACTATGAAAGTTCTCTATAGTAAGGTATCACAGTCCTGATGTCCCTTATACCAATACTCATCCACCAGTCGTAAACGTCGTCTTCCGCGTTTACCTTTTCCGATAGAATTCAGGGGCAGGCAGATTCACCTACACTATTTTGTCAAATAATATGAAGTAACGACGCTTACATACATTTCCTACCGACGATGCTAATTCTGTCATTATGGTAACGAGGTCAGGCTCCCGGTCTTCTACTACGTGCGTTCTCTGACTAAAAGCACAATCAAGCATTCTAACTCGTCGCGAAGGGACCAACGCCGGGTGAGCGCTTACAAAACTTGTGCGTGGTACCTTTTCAGTGGCCGTCAGCCCGATTCACAGTCTCTACCTAAAAAAAGGAAGCGACAACAATATTGCAAAAGCGAGAAGCGAGAACAGAGAGGCGACGAATCCCGATAAGCCAGGTCTAATTAAGCAACGCGGAGGCTCAGGCACGCTACGACAGATTCATTGTTCTCGCATTAAGGAAGGCTTGGCGAAAAGGGCACTGCATCGCTATTTTCGGAACATGTGCTGCCTGTGTCGCGTGTTAGACGTGCTCCGTAATAATTTTATTTGACAAATCTCTTAGTGATGGAGTCAGTCTGTCAATGGAAGCATATCAGTGTTCTTACTCGCTTGAAACCCTTTGGGCCTTCTCTAAAGTTAACGTGATCTCGCAAACTGAAAATTTTCTGTTGTTACGTGACATCATGGCGTGCGAATATGACGACTGATTTGTTTTACTGAAATAATACTTGAAAATGTTTCACTAAGTATATTTATGGTGGACATGCGGTACCTGTGATTTACTAGCATTCTTAACTGCGATATGTCTTTGAATTGTTTTTTAAAGATAAAAAACAATAAAGATAGTTAATAAATGTTTGTAGCACTCTATACCTATTGTCATGGATTAAACTGGTCGACCTAATCCGGTTTAGTAGTTGATAACAATCTATATGTCTTACTCTACATGTTCTTAACGCAATAGACGGATTTTGATGTCTGATTTCCACCCAGTTTCGCTTCATATTTGGTCCTCATAACTTGGCATTGATCTATATATGTATTTCAGGTTCCAGTTATATGAAGTTATTTTCATTTTCCATTATTTATTATATAACTAGTTGAGTAACCTGCGTTGTTCAAATGGCTCTGAGCACTATGGGACTTAACTTCTGAGGTCATCAGTCCCTTAGAACTTAGAACTACTTAAACCTAACTAACCTAAGGACATGACACACGTCCATGCCGGAGGCAGGATTCGAATCTGCGACTGTAGTGGCCGCGCGGTTCCAGACTGTAACGCCTAGAACCTGCGTTGTCTGGGTATTTGTGTATTCCAATTCTATTAGTCCATCTCGTCCTTCCCCCTGTCTCTGTCCATCCCCTTCTCCCTCTCTGCCTGACCACCACCTCCACACCTTTCCCCCCCCCCACCCTCAATCTGTCTCCTCCTGCTACTCTCCCTCTGTCTCCTCACCTGCATCAGTTTCCATTCCTTTGTCCATCTCCTCCTTCCCCCTCTTGTCCACCTCAATGTATCTCCTCATCCCCCCTCCGTATATCTCCTCTTCCCTCCTTTCTCTTTTCATCTCCTCCTCTTATCTCTCTCCATTGCCTCCTTGTCCTTTACTCTGTTCATCTTCACCCTCTCTCACTCTGTTCTCTGTTCATCTCCACCTGCCCCTCACTCACTCAATCCCCTCCTCCCCCTGTCCACCTCCTCCTCCTCCCTTTTTCTTTCCATCTTGTCCCCCTCCCCCTATCTCTGTCCATCTCCTCCTTCTCCTTTCCCTGTCCATCTCCACCTCCCTCCCTTTCTGTCCACCTGCCCCTCTCTCAAGTTATCTTCTCGTTCCTCCTCTATCCATCTGCTCCTCTTTCCTTCCTTTTTGCATCTTCTCCTCCCCCATCTCGCCTTCCATCTACTCCTTGTTCCTCTCTCTGCCCATCTCTCCTTGACCTCCTCCCTGTCAATCAGCCTCCCCTTCCTTTCTCTATCCATCTCCTCTTTCCTCTTTCCATCTCCTCCTCTTTCCTTCCTCTTTCCATCTCCTTCTAGCCCCTCTCTCCGTCCATCTCCACTTCCCCTAGTATCCGTGTCCATCTCATCCTCACCCTTTTCTCTCCACGTAGTCATCCCCAGTCCAAAAGGAGATTGTTGGTTCCTACCACCACAGTAATTCTTTCCACATACGAAGTAATATGTGTACCAAGTTTGTTGAAAACTATTTAGGGGTTTAGAAGGAGCTGTCTACTTGCAGCTTTTTCATCGTGCACATATCACATATTTCACATCTGTGTGTAATATATGATAAAATAAATGCCCGACATTAGGCTGCAATTGGGCGTTGAGCGATCTCAGCGGCGACAGATGGAAATCGGTGCCGAAGCAGGAGTCGAACCCGGATTTCCCTCTTTACGCGAGCGGCCGCCTTAACCGGCACGCCTATCCGAGCAAGTCACCCGTCCGACCAAGATCTCGATATGCCGCAGACTGCAGGGTAGCGCTCCCTGCCCGTTAATCCACTTGCACGCAGCCTAACTGTACTCCCTAACTGTACTCTTCGGATACTTTTGGGTACCCACCCAGACGACGTTGCGATATTTCAGTGCGAATGTACAAAAGTACCCGAACCATTGCGGGGATACAGTTAAGCTACGAGCAAGGGGATTAAGGGGAACGACAGGGTGACGGTCGTAAAAACTCTAAATGCTCTGTATTACGGAATTCGAAGGTTTATACATTGAAGAACTATTTCCCAAAATGTTATGCACGAACTCTAAAAAGTAACTACTCTGTGAGCGTTTGAAGCCGAGTGTGCACAACAGAAAACGCCATTGCAACGAGTCGTTTTGACTCCCGAAATTTCCTAAAAGATAGGACGATAGATGGAGCCCTCTGAGCTGCCTTTTATAATTTACACAATTATCTTGAAACTTGGAACAGTTTCATTATTAGTTATAATGAATATAGTCTACCATCTTGACTTTGTAGCTTAATACCAAAGATTAATTATTATAACTCGTTTCACTGAATTTAAGTACAAATGTCAGTGTATTCACAATAATTCAGAAAGCAGATGAAGTATGTTCATGGAGATTTCTCCCTTACGTTTTTGTGATAAACTGAGCCTAATTCCACAAGTAGAGCTGTGTGACTTGAGTATTATACACTTCGAACATTTCTAAAAGAAAAGAAGTAAATGAAAAATTAAAAGAAGTAGCTTTCGGGAAACTTCTGTCTTTTGCTTCTACGATAAACTGCATCTAATTCCAAAAGTAGAACTTTCTGGCGTCAGTAGAACGTGGGTCCTACAATTTTACAAAAAATGGATATTTTAAGTAACTGATTGGCGAATCATGTTGAGATCCACAATATTAACCTTTCCATAGCCTCATATATTTTGATCAAGTTTTGAAACAATATTTCCATATTTAATTTTATATAAGTTTGTGGTGTAACGTCTCTGTTAGTTTCTCACACTATACATGAGGCACTCTGTTGGACTGACCTTGGCCAAACGACAGGGTATAATATCAATACTTTATTCACGTCAATAGAGGCAGCTTGCTTCCCCATAGTCAGATTGAAGAAAGACATCGAAGCATTTCAGAGGCGGGCTGCTAGATCTGTTACTAGTAGTTTCGAACAACACGCATGTGTTGCAGAGATTCTCTAGGAACTCAAATTGGAATCTCTGGAGGGAAGGCGGCGTTCTTTTCTAGGAACACTACTGAGCAAATTTAGAAAACAGGCATTTCAAGCTAACTGCAGAACAATTATATTGCGCCAACATATATTTCATGAAAGGACTACGAAGATGAGATACGAGAACATAGCGCTGATACAGAGGCATACAGACAGTCGCTTTTCCCTCTCCGTATTTGCGAGTGGAGCAGGGAAGGAAGTGACTAGTAGTGGTACGGGGCACCCTCCACCGCGCACCTTACAGTGGCCCGTGGAGTATGTTTGTAAATCAAGGTGTAGGTGTAGACCCGTTGCCGGTGTGGGATGAAGGTACAAGAAAAAGTAATAAGAAGTAATCGTCAAGCTCAACTGTTACGTGCAGTGGCGCACTCTAGGTTATACGTGCTGCGAGCTCGTGTATTCGCTCTCCTTTCTACAATCTTTCAATATACTTGGTCCTATAACAAAATAAAGTGACGAGTTTTCAGTTAAACGGGCTGCAGTGGTGCCTGGACAGTCGAGTCTCAGGGCAGTCAGAGACGGTGAGTTTGTAGATGATATCACAGGACCCCACTAGCGGGCTTAAAGCGAGTAAACAGACCTCATTTCTGATAGCTAGAGACCTCTCTACCATATGCCGCAGCTGGGTTTGTGGCAATGATTCAAAATAGACGAAATATGGTCGATATCTCGGTAAACAAAGACCTCTGGTCAATCGTCGTAACAGGCGGTGCGGGAAAAGCAGCGCTGATCCGCCAGTATTTTCGAGCCATACGTTACTCGCTGGAAACAGGATTTAATCATAACAGTAAATTATCAGGGAGCAAATTCGGTTATTATTTCGTAGTGGGCGGGACCCACCCCCAGCGTTTATTAACAAAGCGGCAATATCGCATTCAGTGCGGCCGCGGCAATCACCGCGCTTTGTCACAATGTTATATTAGCAATAACATTAGCGACACTTCATTATATTCTGAAATGTGATGTCGCGCTGCGCGTATCGAGTCCGTCCACGGCCGCCGGCCGGACACACTCGGGTGTGCTTCACGGATCACATCCTGGCCGGTTTTCACAACGCAAACCGCAGAACTTAACCGCACAAGTCTCACTTAACTGTGTTAATGTATGACAGTTTCCTTGGAATTTGTTGGATTTCCGGGCACACAACGGTGAACTGTTTCTTTTTCTATATCTTGCAGGGGTAAAGGTGTTACAGAAAGTAAATGTCTTTAAGGCCTGTCATTTTTTTTATTTTATTTATTTATTTATTGTTCCGTGGGACCAAATTAAAGAGAAGTCTCTATGGTCATGGAACGAGTCAATACATGAAATTATAACACGATAGTAGAAACAGATAAAATGAAATATAAGAAACGTATTCAGGCGACAATTCGTAAGTTTAAGTAAAGAAATTCAACAATGTAACACTGGAATTTGCTTAATTTTTCAGCTCTTCCAGGAGCTCCTCGACAGAATAGAAGGAGTGAGCCATGAGGAAACTCTTCAGTTTAGACTTTAAAGTGTTTGGGTTCTTGTGGTAGCTTATTGGAAATGGATGCAGCAAAATATTGCACTCCTTTCTGCACAAGAGTCAAGGAAGTGCATTCCACATGCAGATCTGATTTCTGCCTAGTATTAACTGAGTGAAAGCTCCTAACTCTTGGGAATAAGCTAATATTGCTAACAACAAACTACATTAAAGAAAATATATACTGTGAGGGCAATGTCAGAATTCCCAGACTATTGAATAGGGGTCGACAAGAGGTTCTCGAACTCACTTCACATATAGCTCGAGCAGCCCGTTTTTGAGCCAAAAATACGCTTTTTGAATCAGAAGAATTACCCCAAAAAATAATACCATATGACATAAGCGTGTGAAAATATGCGAAGTATACTACTTTTCGTGTTGAACTGTCACTTGTTTCACATACTGTTCTAATGGTAAATAAAGCAGCATTTAGTTTCTGAACAAGATCCTGAACATGTGCTTTCCACAACAGCTTACTATCTATTCGAACGCCTAGGAACTTGAACTGTTCCGTCTCGCTTATAATATGCCCATACTGTCTGATCAAAATATCTGTTCTTGTTTAATTGTGAGTTAGAAACTGTAAAAACTGAGTCTTACTGTGATTTAGCATCAAATTATTTTCCACAAGCCACGAACTTATTTCATGAACTACATTATTTGATAATGTTTCATGTACATTCGCCGTTTTATCTCAGACTGATTAAATTCGTTTTACGTTAGTCACGTCAGAACCTTTACTTTTTACAGTGTGACTTGAGACACTCTGCGGACAAATGTTGACAGGTTGATAAGAGTTGTTACCTAGCTCTTTTTACTTACTATACCCGTTTTCCCTAGACCTTCGTTAACATGGATGGAGAAAAACAGATTTGGTGTGGTGTAGAGCATCGATTGCACAACGAGCAACGTAGCTGAGCGCCGCGAAACGGCATCAAAAAGGCGCTGACCCGCACACCAATGGAAAGAGCGGGCAGTGCCACACCTCCAGGAGTACGGAGCTCAGCGCCCACTGTCGACACTGATTTAACCGGCCGCCCATCGCTCGTCGGCCTGCTCTCCGCCTTGCCTATCGCATCCGTATCCCCTCCCCCACGCGGATCCTGTATGATCTCATCCCCTTCCCTCACCTCCTCCTTTTCATTGAAAGGATACGGATCCTGTACACCTCCCATACACTTGATCCTCCTCACCCGCTCGTATCCCCGATCCTCTCCCAGCCCCGCCCGCTACCGTGCCTGTATTCCCACGTCCCGCCCGGTCTCCATCTCTCCACCCTCCTTACCCTCTCCCAAGGTGGCTTCCGCCAGCTCCCTCTCCCTGATGATGTCCTCGTCCCCTCCATCTACCCCTCCTATCAACTTTGACCCTGCCCCACCCCCCACTTCCGGTGTCCTTTCCTTTCGGCACCCTCCCTCCCTTCTCTTCTCTTCCCTTCTTTTTCCTTTTCCCTGTCCCCTCCCTCCCCCCTCTTCCCCCGGGCTTCCTCTCCCCCTTCCTCCCTCCCCCCTATCTCCCCTGCCCATGGCATCTCTGCTCTCCCCTCTCGCTCTCCCACTCCCCTTCCTCCTCCTCCTCTCTTGGCAGGTCCCCGGACTCGCACACGCATAGTGAACATTCGTGCGCCGGAGATCATCGTCTTCTGTGTCTCGTGTGTGTGACGTCGTTTAGTGTTTTTGGTGTCCGCCGTCCCACTACTACGTTCACTTGTGCCATCGGATTCATCAGTGTCCTGTGCGCCGCGCCAACGTGTTTTCAGTGTTGTTATCGTCACGTGTGAACGACTCCGTGTTTTTTGTGTCTCTGTGACCTCTCTCTTTTGCCCACCACTATGTTCATTATCATTCTCTGTTCTTATACTATTGTACAAACTATGGCTGAAGAGCGGCGTAGTGTGCCGCTGCCAGCCTACCTGATTTGTACAGGTATTAAAATAACAATAAAGTAAAAAAAAAAAAAAAAAAGCTCGTCGGCCCACTCCTGTCTCAGATGTCGACAGCATCAGTACTGACGACACTTGGACTGTGTCCTGGGAGTAGTAATGATATAAAGTAATTGCATGTAGGATGCACAGGAAGCAACTAAAGTTATATTTATTTTCCTTCTAGAAATAAAGTGTTATATTAAAGTCTCATGTACAGATAATTTTGCGTTCCTGTCACTGGACATCGCTCTGTCTCTCCTTCCTTGTTTGCGTCGGCGCTGACTCCCACAGTGGCCGATGCAACAGATATTCCATTTCATGACCGAATATATCTACATCTACATCTACATTTACATCTATACTCCGCAAGCCACCTGACGGTGCGTGGTAAAGGCTACCTTGAGTACCTCTATCGGTTCTCCCTTCTATTCCTGTCTCGTATTGTTCGTGGAAAGAAAGATTGTCGGTATGCCTCTGTGTGGGCTCTAATCTCTCTGATTTTATCCTCAAGGTCTCTTAGCGAGATATACATAGGAGGCAGCAATATACTGCTTTACTCCTCGGTGAAGGTATGCTCTCGAAACTTCATCAACAGCCCGAACCGAGCTACTGAGCGTCTCTCTTGCAGAGTGTTCCACTGGAGTCTATCTATCATCTCCGTAACGCTTTCGCGATTACTAAATGATCCTGTAACGAAGTGCGCTGCTCTCCGTTGGATCTTCTCTATCTCTTCTATCAACCGTATCTGGTACGGATCCCACACCGGTGAGCAGTATTCAAGCAGTGGGGGAACAAGTGTACTGTAACCTACATCCTTTGTTTTCGGATTGCATTTCCTCAGGATTCTTCCAATGAATCTCAGGCTGGCATCTGCTTTACCGACGATTAATTTTATATGGTCATTCCATTTTAGATCACTCCTTAAACCTACTCCCATGTAATTTATGGATTTAACTGCTTCCAGTTGCTGACGTGCTATATTGTAACCAAATGATAAAGGATCTTTCTTTCTATGTATTCGCAGCACATTACATTTGTCTACTTTGAGATTCAATTGCCATTCCCTGCACCATGTGTCAATTCTTTGCAGATCCTCCTGCATTTCAGTTTAATTTTCCATTGTTACAACCTCTCGATATACTAAAGCATCATCCGCAAAAAGCCTCAGTGAACTTCCGATGTTATCCACTAGGTCATTTATATATATTGTGAATAGCAACGGTCCTACGACTCTCACCATTGAGAGTGACATGCTGGGTTCTGTTTTCTAGGAACTCTTCAATCCCATCACACAACTGGTCTTATAATCCATATGCTCTTACTTTGTTCATTAAGCGACTATGGGGAACTGTATCAAACGCCTTGCGGAAGTCAAGAAACACCGCATCTACCTGGGAACCCGTGTCTATGGCCCTCTGAGTCCCGCGAACGAATAGCTCAAGCTGGGTTTCACACGATCATCTTTTTCAAAACCCATCCTGATTCCTAAAGAGTAGATTTCTAGTCTCCAGAAAAGACATTATACTCGAACATAATACGTGTTCCAAAATTCTACAACTGATTGACGTTAGAGATATAGGTCTATAGTTCTGCACATGTGTTAGACGTCCCTTCCTGAAAACGGGGATGACGTGTGCCGTTTTCCAATCTTTTGGAACGCTACGCTCTTCTAGAGATCTACGGTACACCGCTGCAAGAAGGGGGGGAAGTTCCTTCGCGTACTCTGTGTAAAATCGAACTGGTATCCAATCAGGCCCAGCGGCCTTTCCTCTTTTGAGCGATTTTAATTGTTTTTCTATCCATCTGTCATCTTTTTCGATATCTACCATTTTGGCATCTGTGCGACAATCTAGAGAAGGAACTACAGAGCAGTCTTCCTCTGTGAAACAGCTTTGGAAAAAGACATTTAGAATTTCGGCCTTTATGTGATGTCTCAGGGTACCGTGACTGCTTTTAATATAACTAAGCGAGACAGACGCTGTCTGGATCAATTTTTTTTTTTTTTGGTTCGGATTCGTTTGTTACAAGTCGTGTTTAGATGCAATACCTAAGAAAAGAAGAGAAAATGGTACGACAGAACAAAGTTGATTGTATGTGATACTGTTTTTAGTTGTGTACTTCCACCGACTTAATTTCTATCCCACATTACAATCAGCTGCCATATCCCTTTCTTCTTAATTGATTAGAAAGTGTTTGTAACGGTGACTTATAATAAATGCCAAAATCAGTAATCCGAATAAACACATTAAGTGACCTAGACGTTGCCACCCTTTCTTCAATAGATTACACATTCCTAGTTATACTGAAAGCATTTGATACGGTACCGAACTACGGACTGTTAACGAAGGACTCACCATAAGCAATAAATTTCTCAAATAAGTCCAAATCCTTAAGTTATTTTGAGCGACAGCAACCAGTGCAAATGTTGTCTGAGCACCAAGGCTTGAAGCCACTAAGTATTTCAGGTACGAAATCATGTTCCCTCACGAACAACCAACCAGTTCGGATTATTTTATTTACCAACAGCTAGTCACCATTCGCGATAAACGCATTGTCAGCAGTAAGACGAGAAAATATATAAAATAACGGTTCTTACATATAAACCACTGGTACAAAGATATGATTTGAGTCCATGTGATCAGAATGTTATAACGTAAAAGATGATAACTAAAATCAAATGAAATCATATTGCACTTAAGGCTCATTGCAATCAATAGAAAGCAATTACTTTTGAAGTGTGTTTTAAACACAAGAATGAATACTTCATGCAAGCCGCAGAAACTTATATAAACAGGAAATATTACGCGCCCGTTGTCAGTTTCATTATATTACCTCTGGGTGTACTACTGAGTCACGGTAGGAAGTGCTTAAAAAGCTGAAATTCTAAAATACTCCACGTTTCGCCTCTGTTACAGTGGTGTACACTACTCCTAGAGGAAAACTGTAGTAATATGTCATAAACGTCGACTATTTTAGTATTTTAGCTTTTTAAGTTTCTTATCAGAAGACACAGCCGTACACACCAAAGGAATTTACTGAACAGAAATTATATTCCTCAATGAAGTTAAAGACCGTTCCAAAATATATCGATAGTGAGCCGTACCGTGTCGATAGGTCGCGGTACCTCGTCCGCACGCCACCTTTGCCTCTGTCGGAGGGCGAGCCGTTGCGACTGAAACAAGTGGCAGTGCGAGAAGTGAGTCGGACGGCGAATGGCGGCGGAGCACGATGCGCTCTTCAGACACGGCGTGTTGTGATTTGAGCCGAGCGATTTCTTTATCGGACGGCTGGACTTTGGTATTCCGACTGGGGCCGCGTGTCCGACAATAAGTTTTCATCCTGGCGGCTCCGGAGGACGCGAGGCGGCCGACGTTACTCCTACTGCGGAAGTCCGTGGTTGCAAAACCTTGGGTAAGAGGGAAGCGTGCCGTCTTAGAACACAGGTGAGGTATCTTATTTCTGTTGAGTCAATTTGGGGACAGTGTTTGGTTCTCAAAATGTTCCATTCTATTGTCTTCCCCAGTGCGTCGCCTTCGCCTTACCCGCGTTCAAGGCTGTTAGAACTCTACAAAAACCGGCTCAAACTTCGTGCTTCCTTAATCCTCCGTCATGGGTACGTTGGGTGTGAGTTGAAGAGGCTTGCACGTGATTGCACCATCTACTTGTTATACCAACCTAAACTTTGACTTCTGAAATTAAGTTCTACTGTGTTTTTAGCTTCTTACATATAATAATGGAATGTAGTGGAATTAAGTCGGATGATGCTGAGAGAATTAGATTAGGAAATGAGACACTCAAAGTAGTAAAGGAGTTTTGCTATTTGGGGGGCAAAATAACTGATGATGGTCGAAGTAGAGAGGATATAAAATGTAGACTGGCAATGGCAAGGAAAGAGTTTCTGAAGAAGAGAAATTTTTTAACGTCGAGTATAGATTTAAGTGTCAGGAAGTCGTTTCTGAAAGTATTTGTATGGAGTGTAGCAATGTATGGAAGTGAAACATGGACGATAAATAGTTTGGACAAGAAGAGAATAGAAGCTTTCGAAATGTGGTGCTACAGAAGAATGCTGAAGATTAGACGGGTAGATCACATAACTAATGAGGAAGTATTGAAAAGGATTGGGGAGAAGAGAAGTTTGTGGCACAACTTGACCAGAAGAAGGGATCGGTTGGTGGGACATGTTCTGAGGCATCAAGGGAACACCAATTTAGTATTCGAGGGCAGCGTGGAGGGTAAAAACCGTAGAGGGAAACCAAGAGATGAATACACTAAGCAGATTCAGAAGGATGTAGGTTGCAGTAGGTACTGGGAGATGAAGCAGCATGCACAGGATAGAGTAGCATGGAGAGCTGCATCAAACCAGTCTCAGGACTGAAGACCACAACAACAACAACAACATATAACAGCTTTGTGAAATTTGGATTAAGTTAACTCATTTATTGCTGTGACTGTCTTTGATACTTCCTAGCTAGCTTGTTAATTCTGGGAGAGTAGGATTCGTGCCAACTGCTTCGTATTTAAGGTACTGCCTTCCAATGTAATCGAAGTTCGTTTGCAACCGTGCGTATCCATTCAAATCTTATTGGTTTTCCGTCCCGCGTTGCGGCCCCTTGCTAACATCAGGCATTCGGACGTTGTTTTGAAAATGAATTGCGGTTGCTGTGAGAATCTACTTACGCCCTTGTGGAAGTTTTGGTGTGCGCTCAGTACTAAGTCCCGATAGTTTTCTTGCTATTAATACTGCAGGGCCCGGTTTCTGCCCCTTTATTGGTAGTGGGTGTGCAATTACGCTCGTAGTCATATTGTGCTCAGTTTCATGATTGAGGAGTTAAAGGTCATTTATGTTTTAATTATTTGTTGAACTTAAAGATTATTTTTTCTTGACAGGTAATACTAGCGCCATGAGCAGAATTGTCTCGATAATCCGGGAGGTGTGTGTATCTGATTTACTCTGAGTAACACCCCGTGTGCAGTCGGTTGGATTCTGAGGTCGTACGTGTTGCGCTCCCTGTTGATCAACGGCACTCGCGTGAGCCAAAAAGACAAACAAAAAAAAAAAGCGTAATTATGTGTCTTTTGAAATTTGTGTGTCCTTTTGGGAAAAAAATGTCAATTTCTAGGTCATTGTTTTAATAAGTTTTCATGCCTTTGGTGAGTAGTGTTGTGGAACTTTCTGTGATACGAAACAAATTCTAAATCAGTAAACTAGCTGTCAGAAAATACGATAAGGTGATTTGTTAAATTGTTTATCAGACAGATTCTTCTGGTTGTAGCTGGCGTGTTGAATCACAGATACTCTATTACATTTTTGCGTCGTTCTTCTGTCACATATGCTTGTACCAAACATTTTTTGGTTTCGTAATAATTACATGGGGGCCGATTGTAAGAACTGAAACTTAGTGATAAGTGATTAATTGTCGATGAACTGCAACAAAGTTCCATGCCTCTGTGATGTACGTTGTTGGAAGTATTTTTTTCCTTATTCTGATAGTTAAGTGCTGAGCTCATTTGTTGTCTATGAACATAGGTACTTTCATGACCATATACAACATTTTGGCTTTTCTATCTTTTTAATAGTATAATGTGTGTCAATGTGACAGTGTATTAAAGTCTTACTCGATACAAAGTAAACACTGCAGGACTTGTTCTGGGACGTGCGTATTTATGAAAAGTAATCGCTTTTGAGACTGGTTTTTGTTAAAAGGTATTATTAACGTTTTTTTAAATTGATTGTTGAAAGCTTTCAATTAAATTTTTCTTCAATAAATATTTTGTTCACGAATGATGTTCAACCCTTACTTGTGCATAGTCCTCCCCTTCCTAGACAACCCGATACAGTAGCTATGTATCACACGTAGTATAAAAATTATTGTGTGTGTGTGTATGTTTGTATGTATGTCTGTATCACATGTCCTCCTAAACCATGCATCGATTTCAGCCAAACTTGGTACACACATCACTTACTGTCTGGAAAGATAAGCCCACCTACCTCTCAAAGGGTGGAGATCGTCTATTCTCTCTTTGTCGTTCACGAGGGCCGGTTTTTACTTTGCCCCACACCGGGTTGTCCTGCTGTCACACCGGTAACACGCTACCACCTGATACGTTCCACGCAGTAGTATGCGTAGTACCACCACTAATCGTGTTAGCAGCGACAATTTTTATCGTCAATCCGGCCAGATTACAAACTTTTTGCTCCCTCTCACCAAAATAATTTTTTCTTTTTTCTTTTTAGATGCAGGCTGATTTTAAAACATAGCTCTGTAGCCACATGTAAATTTTGAGTAGGAGTAAAGGGTATGTGATCTTTTAATGTTATGAGTATATTTTAGGCATTCTTTTATTAATTATAACATCCAAAAAATGTGATGACACTATACTTTGCTTTTTACCATGTGGGTTGCACCTGATGAGGCGGCTTAGGCCGCGAAACCGGTTGTGTTTTAATAAACAACAATTTTACCAACTGTCAGCGGAATTCTTCCTAATATCGTGCCTTTCAACAGCTGAGTATGCCCGGAATATAAATTAGTTGATTACTGTCTAAGAGTTCACATCGGTGTACAATTAGCTTCAACGGCAAGGAAAACAGAAATGGCAGTGAGAACGCCTTCTCGGCGAAGCATACATCGCCTGACTATCCGAGCACGTCTGCCTTCCGACCCATATCTCGATATGCTGCACCGCACGCTACTGGGTACTGCTCCGTAGCCATTAAGGGTGCACGACAGGGTGACGGACGAAAATGTTGCTCAAATTCAGTATTTTTTTCTTCGCACTGGAATGTAGTTGACAAATGGGGTTCGCTGCAATGCATAAAGCATACATTGAAGGTTTTATTGGTATTTTTTATTGAAAATTATTAATATCTTCACTGTATAATTGGGATTTTCCCGAGGCAGCTCTGGTAAGAGATAGATCGACGGTTGTTGCTGTAGCTCCGGCGGTGGATATACACTCCTGGAAATTGAAATAAGAACACCGTGAATTCATTGTCCCAGGAAGGGGAAACTTTATTGACACATTCCTGGGGTCAGATACATCACATGATCACACTGACAGAACCACAGGCACATAGACACAGGCAACAGAGCATGCACAATGTCGGCACTAGTACAGTGTATATCCACCTTTCGCAGCAATGCAGGCTGCTATTCTCCCATGGAGACGATCGTAGAGATGCTGGATGTAGTCCTGTGGAACGGCTTGCCATGCCATTTCCACCTGGCGCCTCAGTTGGACCAGCGTTCGTGCTGGACGTGCAGACCGCGTGAGACGACGCTTCATCCAGTCCCAAACATGCTCAATGGGGGACAGATCCGGAGATCTTGCTGGCCAGGGTAGTTGACTTACACCTTCTAGAGCACGTTGGGTGGCACGGGATACATGCGGATGTGCATTGTTCTGTTGGAACAGCAAGTTCCCTTGCCGGTCTAGGAATGGTAGAACGATGGGTTCGATGACGGTTTGGATGTACCGTGCACTATTCAGTGTCCCCTCGACGATCACCAGTGGTGTACGGCCAGTGTAGGAGATCGCTCCCCACACCATGATGCCGGGTGTTGGCCCTGTGTGCCTCGGTCGTATGCAGTCCTGATTGTGGCGCTCACCTGCACGGCGCCAAACACGCATACGACCATCATTGGCACCAAGGCAGAAGCGACTCTCATCGCTGAAGACGACACGTCTCCATTCGTCCCTCCATTCACGCCTGTCGCGACACCACTGGAGGCGGGCTGCACGATGTTGGGGCGTGAGCGGAAGACGGCCTAACGGTGTGCGGGACCGTAGCCCAGCTTCATGGAGACGGTTGCGAATGGTCCTCGCCGATACCCCAGGAGCAACAGTGTCCCTAATTTGCTGGGAAGTGGCGGTGCGGTCCCCTACGGCACTGCGTAGGATCCTACGGTCTTGGCGTGCATCCGTGCGTCGCTGCGGTCCGGTCCCAGGTCGACGGGCACGTGCACCTTCCGCCGACCACTGGCGACAACATCGATGTACTGTGGAGACCTCACGCCCCACGTGTTGAGCAATTCGGCGGTACGTCCACCCGGCCTCCCGCATGCCCACTATACGCCCTCGCTCAAAGTCCGTCAACTGCACATACGGTTCACGTCCACGCTGTCGCGGCATGCTACCAGTGTTAAAGACTGCGATGGAGCTCCGTATGCCACGGCAAACTGGCTGACACTGACGGCGGCGGTGAACAAATGCTGCGCAGCTAGCGCCATTCGACGGCCAACACCGCGGTTCCTGGTGTGTCCGCTGTGCCGTGCGTGTGATCATTGCTCTCGCAGTGTCCGGAGCAAGTATGGTGGGTCTGACACACCGGTGTCAATGTGTTCTTTTTTCCATTTCCAGGAGTGTATGAAACAAGAAATTAAAATCTCATCCTCATCCTTTCTGATGTAAATTTAGTTCATCGTAGGGATTTTCAAAAATAATTTTTTGCCGGAATTATAGATATTTTTAAAAAATGGCCATTTTTGGACTCATCTATTTGGCCGACAAAAATTCTAGATATCAACGTAAAAAATCGGCTACGATGAACTGAAGAGAATTCAATTTATTCAAGGGAGACCAAAAAGTCGTTGAAATCGGATGAAAACTGTTACAGGGCGACGAAAACCATGCCGAATAACATGGTTTCGAGAAAAACGTGTTTAAAGTGTGACAAGTATATATCATATAGAACCGGGACAAAACTGAAGACTTACTGGCTATCATCGATACCTGTTCCATAATAACTATAGCCCGGGCTAGAGGATGGTCGATTTCTGCCACTTTGATCTGGTAAGCCCTCATTTTCGTCGTCAAAGCCCTTTTCGTTGCTGAGATCATTGCCGCTCGCGTCCCTGTCCTCATGGAATTGGCGCATTTCATCGCCGATTTTGATTTGAAGGGCATTTACCACGTTCATTGCTGCAGTATGCCCTACACTTGATGGACATACGGCCAAATTTGAAGCAATGTTGACAATTTCACTTCTGATGGATGTTATTTTTGGAGTGTATCTCCAAACGAGACTACTTAAACTGTCGTTCACATTTCGAGTAAAGCAGCCCAAACAACGCTCCAGCAAATCAGGTTTACTCAGATCGGTATAAATGGGATTATCTGATTAAGGACTATACAGAACATAAATAACGTGCAGAGATACTTATAGAAAAATATGTGGAAGTTGTTAATCTTTAACTGACAACGACATAAAAGCGTGCTGGCTGGGCTCTGCTCCCAAAGCTAGAAATAGTTTCGGAGCAAGTGTTTGCTTCGCCGTCCGCACCAAGCACGCGTAAATAACGAGGTGTCTGCACCTGAGAAGTTATTCGACAGTTATAAGTCATTCTTGAATGTTCCACGCCCCGCGGTGGATTTGCTCGCGTCCGCTTAGGCCTCGCCTGGCAATCATAATGACAGACAAAATCATGTTCCGTTCTAATGATATATCACGTATAACTCATGAAACTGTTTAATAGGGAACTTGCTTGGATTCTGAATTTATCGAGAATGCTCGTGTTTTGTTCTCAGAGTTCTATTTCATGTGCCGCCCGTTATATCATATAAAAAAAGTTCGACACTATTCTCCTCTTTCAAGGCGAGCAGTTAACGTTTGTACATCGGAAGAAAGCGTAGGAATAGTCTCTGAAATTTTTGGAGTGCTGAGAACTACAGGACAAGATTTAATGAGCTTTCTATTTACTCTTGACGGTGTGAACATTGATCATAACATACTGTTTCGTTAAATGACAATTGACTCTTATTTATGGTTCTTGACTCCATTGAATTATTCTTAGAGAGTTAGAACATTTTATTTGCTATCATATGGGTTGCTTGGGGAATGTGCATGTGGCGTGGATAACTAAATAAAATACAATCTGTTCCATCGGCTCACGGAAAATTATTTATATGCCGTTCACCTCGAGGTCCCCACCTGCTACTTCACGAAAAGATTTACCTCACGCTATACTGCAGAACAACTTCAATGGGTTGGCTACGTTTCGTCTTTGGGGGACCAACTCACATTCGTCGCAATACACTCAAGGTAGGACAAAAGTATTTAATATAAATGCAGGCAGGATTTTCTACGCAAAAATCAGGTACGCACTCACGCATTTTTTAAAATTTCACAAGTTCCAGTTTATTTCCAATAAGAGCATTGAAATATCGAAAGTCACAGTTAACAACAAATTAATTTCGGAGCCTAACCGAGTTTCTTAAGATTTTGGGTGCCTTTGAACAAACAACGATTAAAAACCGTTAAATTTCCACAGTAAACTACAAATCCCACAGTGGCTACACAACGATAGATTATAAGTGCAGCTTGTATCACACGCAACCAGAAAAATAATAAGTTCATCAGATGCCGAAAAATGTCTGTGTCCGAAAGTAGGAACACCGAATAATTCACACATGCGAACTTGCGGATATTTCGCCGCTCATCAGGTAAAACTTCCTCCCAACACAGACCAACACAACCTGACCGCATCAAACGGCGTCCTAAGCTAGACTCCCATCCAAATTGCCGCTATTCACCCAGGAAACCTAGGCCAAGCACCACTAGTTAAACTACTGGACGAGAAAATTGATGAAATTCTTCGTTTTAACCTTTTATACACATGTAATAGATCAAATCATACGGAAATATTTTGCTATTATCAGTTTTCTTTTATCCGCCATAGTTTATTTATAAACAATAACTTCTGTGGTCTTCCTCCATTTTCGGATTTATAAGTGCAAATATTAACGAACAATTTGAATTACACATTAAATAATTCCCTACTTATCCAAAGCTTACGGTATTGTCTCTACTTTTAATTTTCTTAATTTATTTAGCAAGAAAATCTGTTTTTAATTGCTATTATCACATTCCGATAAGTTCTATGAGACGTATCCGTAGACACCTCGTGCGTTCCATTCGCGTAATGCGTAACCGAGATGTTCTCTTTTACAGTTCAGGAGTCATTTACAACATTTAGCGTACAATGACTTATAAACCAATGCGGATATTGAAGGCGCGTCTTCACAAGCGTGACCTTCCACCTTTTCCTCTTCATATAAGCCTACGGGCTCTTCAGTGACACATATGGTTCAATATTTATTAATTTTGGAGTAAATTTTAATTTTGCACTGGATATGAAAAGCGGCCATGACAAACGAGCAGGCATCGTGCTGCCAACGGAAGGTCACCTTAAGCGGCCAGTCGAAGTCCAGCGATGACCCTATATGTGGAGCATAGTGTGGAACTGGCCCTCTGCGAGCTCCTGTCGAGCTGATTTCAGCTTTCAACACGAATACGACCAGATTTTAGCCGGCTCCTGTGCGTCCACAGTCGCGTGCTTGTGACTGAATAAAGTGTCTCTTCCCTTAACATTAGGCTGTCAGTTTAGACGAGCTGAGAAGTGGATCTGTGAAATGAAGACGATGGGCAGGACATTCTCCATCTCTTTCCGGTTGTCCGATTAATTAGTTTTCAGGCCGTTGCAGACGGCTGTGGCAACCAAAAATCTCTAACACGCGAAGCATTTCAGTTTACAAATTAGGGAACAAACACCATATTGTTACCCACCACAAGACGTTGTGGTGTGGTTCTAAATACTGGAGTGTCCTGAAAGCGCTCTCTTTCACAGATGAACCACACTTTACCAAACCTCTCCCATTAAACTGCCTTTCCTGCCACAGTCCTCACATGTTCGCTCCATTCCACATCGGTTTGCAGCATCACTCACAGACATTTAAACGACGTGACTGTGTTAAGGAGAGCACTACTCATATTGTGTCCGTACATTGCAGGTTTGTTTTCCAACTCATCCGTATTAACCAACATTTTTCTACATTTAGAGCTAGGTGTAATTCATCAAGCCGAAAAATATTTTCTAAGTCATTTTGCGTCGTCGTACAGTTACTCGACGACGACAACTTTCCGTTCACCGTTGTATCATCAGCAGACAACCGCAGACTGCTGCCCACCCTGTCCACCAAATACAGGGTGTCCCAAAAAGAATGACCCGATTTTAACTTGCATTAATATTGAGAAAAATGTCACTAGTTAACTGAAACAGCGCTAGATATACGAGGTGTGGCTAGAAAAAAACCGGACTAGTACTGGTGAAACAATAAAACGAATGCAATAAGGTTGAAAGTCGCGTGGCCTGTCACGTGACTCTCACTCCGCCTACTGCTCGAGTTTCATCTGCCTCCTGCACTCAGTCTGCCCGTGGCGTCTGTTTTAAGTAGTTGACGTTTTGTCTGTGCGTCGGAAAATGTTGAGTGTACAGAAAGAACAGCGTGTTAACATCAAATTTTGTTTCAAACTAGGAAAATCTGCAAGTGAAACGTTTGTAATGTTACAACAAGTGTACGGCGATGATTGTTTATCGCGAACACAGGTGTTTGAGTGGTTTAAACGATTTAAAGATGGCCGCGAAGACACCAGTGATGACACTCGCACTAGCAGACCATTGTCAGCAAAAACTGATGCAAACATTGAAAAAAATCGGTAAACTTGTTCGACAAGATCGCCGTTTAACAATCAGAGCAGTGTCTGAGTTAACAGGAGTTGACAAGGAAAGTGTTAGGCAGATTCTTCATGAAAGTTTCAACATGAACAAAGTGTGTTCAAAAATGGTTCCAAAGTGTCTCACAATTGAACAGAAGGAACGCCGAAGAATGATTTGTTCTGACATCCTGGAAAACATTGAAAGTGATTCCACCTTCTTACAAAATGTTATTACTTGCGATGAATCGTGGTTTTTTACTTACGATCCCGAAACTAAACGCCAATCGATGCATTGGGAAACTCCTGGTTCTCCACGACAAAAAAAGCACGAATGTCAAAATCGAAATTCAAGGCAATGATGATTGTTTTTTTTTTTTTTTGACATCAAAGGGATTGTGCACATTGATTGGGTACCAGAGGGACAAACAGTGAATCAGCATTACTACATTAGCGTCCTGGCTACCCTACGTGAGCGAGTACGGAGAAAACGGAACGATTTGTGGAGAAAAAAGTCATGGATCCTTCACCAAGACAATGCCCCAGCTCACAGTGCGTTGTCAGTGAAGACGTTTTTGGCAAAACACAACATTTCCATCTTAGATCATCCACCCTACTCACCTGATTTCGCCCCCTGTGACTTTTTTCTTTTCCCTAAAGTCAAGTCAGCTTTGAAAGGAACTAGATTTGAGACTGTTGAAGCAGTAAAAGGAAAAGCGACGGAAGTAATGTATGGACTTACCGAAAATGATCTGCAGCATTGCTATGAACAGTGGAAAATTCGTATGGAGCGGTGTAGAGACCGAGGAGGAGACTACATTGAAGGAGATAACATGAAATTGTAAATAAATGTTTTTTCCAGCATCAGTCCGGTTTTTTTCTAGCCGCACCTCGTAATCGGCATGGTCTAGAGTTCCAGAAAAGGTTCGCTAGATGTCGCTTCGAGCACTGACCTGGAGCGTGCAGCCAGTCTCGCACAATGTGGCGTCCGCGCAATAGAAGGCGTATTCTGTTACTGAATTTAGTCGTACTCAGTGATCGCAGTTCAGCGGACGTTTCATATTCGATTTAGTGCTAAACCACCATCACCAAAGAACATTCGACGGTGGTATAAACAGTTTGAAGAAACAGGGTGCCTCTGTAAAGGAAAAGGCCTCGTCGGCCACGCGTTCCTGAACAAACAGTGGAACAAATCTGACGAGCATTTGAGTAGAGCCCCGCAAGTCTACGCGTCGTGCTTGCCGAGAACTTGCGTTACCACGCATGGCAGTGTGGCTTGTGTTACGGCGTCCTTTAGCCCTCAAACATATTACAACTGGTACACGTCCTTCGAGATACTGATAAAGTGAAGCTAGTGGATTTTGGCAATGCTATTCTAGAGGACTTGGAAGATGAGACTTTTATGTCACGGTTGATGTGCAGCGATGAGGCAACTTTCCATATTAGCGGTAAGGTTTGGCGTCATAATGTGCGTATATGGGGCTCGAAAATCCACATGAAACAATTGAACACGAATGTGATTCACCAAAAGTGAATGTTTTTTGTGCTGTTTCGCAAAGCCAAGTTTGTGGACCCTACTTTTTTGAGGGAGGAACCGTAACAGGCCAATTGTATCTTGCAATGCTATGGAACTGGTTATTCCCACAACTTGACTCTGACAATTTCGTCTATCAGCAAGATGGAGCACCACCGCAGTGGCACAACAATATGCTCAGTTTCCTCAATGCCAACGTGCCTCAGCATTGGATAGGGCATACAGTAGCGCGAGACCAGGCTTTACACTCTTGGCCTCCTAGATCCCCTGACTTAACACCATGTGATTTCTTCCTGTGCGGATATGTTAAGCAATGTGTTTACGTTCCTCCCTTACCTCGTGACATTGATGAACTAAAAACCAGAATACTAGCTGCTGTAGCTTCAGTGACAGAAGACACCTTACGCTCAGTTTGGGATGAATTCGGCTATCGGCTAGATGTCGTCCCTGCAGCCAGGGGAGAACACATTGAACATTTATGATGGATTTTTTAAACTTCTGTCTTTTCTGAGTAATGAAGTATGCAATTTGTTGGTGTTAAGCCCTTCTTCCTAATAAATAATTCAATTTAAAATCGGGTCATTCTTTTTGGGACACCCTGTATATAGAGAGTATAACAGCGCTCCTATTACACTTCCCTGGGGCATCCCTGACGATATGCTTGTCTGTCATGAGCACTGCTCGTGGAGGACAATGCACTGGGTTATGTTACTTAAGAAGTCTTCGAGCCATTCACATGAAAATATCACGCAGGTTGACCGGCGTACCACCTACCTCGTCGTTAATCAGCCAGGCGCATTCAACCCATGGCCAGAGCCCTTCCCGTCCTGGAGGTGACGCTTTTGCATGCACAGCTCTGTGTGCGGGTTTCTGGAGTGACAGTTACTATTTACCATTAAACTGACAGATCAGTTAGCAATGAACATTTAAACACGTGGTTACCGGAGGTGTTCAATGTGGTGCCCATTCACGTGAATGCACATCTCTGCCCTCTGGTGTAGGGAAGTATACCTGCTGGCACGTGTTGAAGACGCGTCGCTGTAGTGTCCGCATATCGTTGATTGGCGTGCCTTATACCAATTCTTTCAAGTGTCTCGATAACCAAAAGTCTTGGGGGAACGAGCAGGCCAAGGTGTGGGGCCACCAAGACCAGTCCACTGCTCATGAAATCGCCGCGTCAGATGTTCGCGAGCATTGTGACTGAAGTGCGCTGCTGTGGCATCATGCACGAACCACATGTGTTTTCGTTGGTGCAGTGGCACAGCTTCCAACAAGGTAGGGAATGCATTAATAAGAAAGTCCAGATAATGCGCCCCAGTCAACCTTTGTGGTAGCACATATGGCTCTATTAACCCTGAAGTCACATGGTGTGGTCTCTGAGACGGCGCCAGAATTTTCCAAGTCGCTCTCGTAGGTCAATTATGGCGGAATGTTCTTATACACCATCTACCCTCTTTTACTCGCCAACCATAAAAATTTTTACTGTCAGTTGAATAATCGCCTTATTTGATTGCTGTTGGCATGTGTTGTTGACATGTGATGTGGTCTCCTAGACTGCGCCCTGTAGACTACGCACCTGTTTTCGTCACTTCAGTACAATTTTACACACTCTAAGTTCGATGAAATTTTTAGTTAGTGAATGGTAAATGATGTTAATGATATAGAACAAGAAATAGACGAAGAAGACAACGGTTTTTCAATAGCCAGAGATCAGAATTCTGCTAGCGAACAAGAGGACCATTCAGAGGAAGATTTTCAGGGTAATCATGATGAGGACCTTTCTGTTTCTTCAATAAAATACTTAATGTGTTACGGTAGCGCTCTCGCTTCCCACGCCCGGGTTCCCGGGTTCGATTCCCGGCGGGGTCAGGGATTTTCTCTGCCTCGTGATGGCTGGGTGTTGTGTGCTGTCCTTAGGTTAGTTAGGTTTAAGTAGTTCTAAGTTCTAGGGGACTTATGACCACAGCAGTTGAGTCCCATAGTGCTCAGAGCCATTTGAACCATTTTTTGAACTTAATGTGTTAGTTAAAATTAAATGTGCTGTGAGTGGAGGTAAAGAAAAATGTTGATCTCAGAAATGAATGTTAATTTTGCAGCCTTTCTTTTTCTGAGTTCAATTTTTATATGCCAGTTTAAATAACGGAAATTTGTGTTGTGTGAAAATTTGATTTCTACAGAGATACCATAATTTTTCTGAACGTAAAATTCAGTTTTCTAACAGTTCGTTTATGTGTATAGAAAAGTCACCTCCTGAATTGCGGGTTAATCTATAGCCAAATACGCCTGCCCACAGATTGATTGTGAATAGGTAGGTTAAACCCTCTCTCCTGAATTGCAATTGGCCATAAATGCTGGTTACGGAAATTCACAACACTATCCCATGTGAAGCCAGATTCATCGATAAATAAAATTTTAGATGTGAACAGTGGATCTGCGGCAGTCTTCTACAACAGCTATTGCCAGAACGCCGTCTATTATGATGATCCTATTTACTTTGGGCCGGAACGCTCTGCAGATGATATGCGTACATCAACTGTTCAGAAGTGTCCCCCAGGTAAGAGAGTGAGACATGCCTTCTGCTGAAACTAATCGTCGCACAATCGTCCCACGGGTTTCTTCCAACGAACGTAGAACACGCTCCTCCATGTCAGATGTGCGAACAGTGCGGGCCTTTCACTGCCAGTCTTCCGGTGTGCAAGGATACCTGTGTCCCTAGGACGCTGGAAAAGTCTGCCGAACATCAGCTATCCGGATAGCACCCTACGCTGTGGATATTTTTGTGAACAGAGGGCACAGGCTCGCAGGCACGTCCATTTGCTATTTGTCGAGAAGTAAGCCTCCACTGCTGCCAAGTGGCGGAAGAGAGAAAATGTAAATGTACTACACCACTCGTATATACGAATAGCGCAATAGCAGTAAACACGTCAGCGAATCACCATTTGGAAGAAGTAAAAGACAATAATATATATCCATGGTTGATTGTACTGTACAATAAGGCGCACAAATACGGCGATGCTGACTGCAGACCACCTAATGGTAGATACAGTACTGTGAGTAAGACATCATAACACCCTGCTGACATAATTAACGGAGTACCAATGGAACGACTGTTCTAATATCCGCAACAAAGCGTCACACAGCCATTCCTATAAACACGTTTTTATCTCGAAAATTATTCGTTTCCGGAACCATGTTCATTGGTCTTATTTTCCTTGTTTAGATGAGTACTAACGCCTCTCGAAGTATTAGATACTCGTTTTGAACACCCTATACATGTCTTGTAATCCCCAGAGTTTTTAATTCTCACCCGCTCACGGTTACTGTAAAACAACAAGATCATGAGCTCAGCTTCTTTGTTACGTCACAGATATTCATTCCTGCACACTTTAGTAAGAGGAAACGAGTCGAAGATAGGTAAATCACGCTGGGCCCATATCCCAGAGGTTCGTGGATCGTAATCACCCTCTGCACCCAATGATGTGTCAGCACAGCATGGAATTCAATTTTTACACAACGACAGAAGCTCAGCACAATAGGCTGTGGGGTGGTAGGCCTGGACCATGTGACACATCAGCCAATCACCATCGACAGTTGCACTGAACATTTATTGGGCACATTTAATTAAGTCAAATGAAAAATAAAACCATCAACACATTTTTAAAATTACCATTTAGGTGAGAGCAAGTTACTTCCAAATTTAAACATTCGTAGACCACGGCACTTACGGCCTATTACACATTTAGTGAAATGAGATAAAAATTATTTACTCAAAAACTATGATCGACTTGAAGAACAACTTACTAAAATTTAACGAGGAAATGTAGTCTTTCGTTACTGCACTGATTGGTATTGCTAAAATAATTCAGAGTACAGGCAACAACAAATCAGAATTAATTACCATATCCACATACTGTCGTTGAAGGAATTCTTGTACTCTCATTAACAGAATCAGTTTCAAACTATTCAAACACACAATAACAACTGGCCTCTCAGTAACTTGTAAGAATTTATGAAACTGCTCACTTACAATTAAACACATTTCTCTCAGACACACTATCACTTCAGATAGAAGCGTAACAGTAATGTTATTGCAATTCACAGCAATATATATCCAGAGAAAATTTTATCCATGTACATCGGTAATAACTGGCCAGCTTAACTCCGTCGTGTGATGTAAATACAATAACCTGGCGGCACTTAGACAAGGACCAGCCATACTGTTTTCAATGGCGGTTAACACTGATTGTAGTAATCTACAAACCGAACGTATCATCACTCCAGGCCCTAGTAAATGTTAATCATCACATCCAATACAGCTCTCACTATAACCTTGCGTACTAAGCAAGTTGAAATTAAGACATTCGAGGACAGACGCAGTAGGAGTAGCAACGGCCGGCCAAGAAAATGAAGTCAACAACACTGAACCCAGTAGTCGATTCCGGACACAATTTACAACACAAGCAAGGCACTCCCCCTCTTAATTGTTCGACGAAGCCAGCTGCCGCAGATCCCGGTACCAGGAGACTTGCAGGAAGCGAAATACACCAACGGCTTCCCAGTATTGTGACTGCTTCCACGCCGGCGATATTTGCTCCGGCGCCGTCACCCGGGAAAACAGCCCCTTTTAGATGTGCTCTTCCTGCTGCTTCGCGCGGCGCATGTACGGTCCGCCAGGCTTCCCAAACGACGTTGCTGCTAGGCGTGCCAAAGCAAAATCTTCCGCTACTTGCTAGAGCTTACCGCTCGCTCCCCGATCGGCCCGGTGGTTGGCGCCACAGCGCGCTCTGCGCACACCACCGGAAAGATGACCCATACTGGCGGCGGGAATTTCGCTGATCGAGCCACACGGCTCAGTGATGACATGAGGCCTTTGTGACATAGGCCTTTGTGACATAGGTGGCCACGGCAACTGAAGCGTGCTAACGTTAGCACTTGCCCACGAGGAGGGCAGCTAGCAGTGCGATGGTAGCTGCGGCGTCGTGCTGCAATCAGCACAGCAGCAGAATGCTGTTGCAAGGCAGCGGGAGCTGCAGGTGGTGGGTGTCAGCATGCAGCTTTGGCAGCAGACCTACTTTTGCAACTTGGCCAAAAATGCCTTCATGGCTGATGAAAATGGCCTGAGTCCACTTTAGGCAAAGAACAATAACAATGTACGGCCGCTCGAAGTATTGATGGTTAGGCAGCTAGATGAACCAGAGTCAACGCGACAGTCTACTGGAGAGGCAGCAGTGGTCAGATTGTAGTCACCCTGTGGGTGCTGCGGTGGTGTGATAGTGCAGAGCAGACTGGGTATAAACTCATCGCAGGCAGAGACCAGCAACTATTGACAGCAAAATCTGATGGTGGCGGATAGCTGCTTCATCTCAGACGGTAAGTGGAGCTCTTCTAGTGACTATCCCCTAGCGTTTACCTCTTAACAGGATAGACTGTGCTCAGCTGGACGCTACTCAGATGAGTGTCTAAATTAGTTGGTACATATCTGAATCAGTCAAGCTAGCGTTTCTCAAACAGCGATGTTCCTGAAATGGTTCAAATGGCTCTGAGCACTATGGGACTTAACATCTATGGTCATCAGTCCCCTAGAACTTAGAACTACTTAAACCCAACTAACCTAAGGACATCACACAACACCCAGTCATCACGAGGCAGAGAAAATCCCTGACCCCGCCGGGAATCGAACCCGGGAACCCGGGGATGTTCCTGGACTATGTCACTAAAGGGTGGAGTTGCCAGATATGGTGCTATGACCTTGTTTACCACGGTTTCCCTGTCTGGTCAGCTCCAGAATTGTGTGATATCCATATGAGCTGGTTAGCACTCCTGGCATGTACGTCACAGCAGGCTGGGATGGCCGGACATAGTTGTAGAGAAACTAAGACTTGGTTTGCATTGGTTTTCCTGTTGATGTTGTGAGGTGACAAACCGCAAACTTCAGAGCCACATGCTGGCGTCTTCTGCATTGTCAGCATGGTCAATATGTGTCCTTCCATACTGAATATGCGCTCTTGTGCCCTGGCACCTAGTTATAAGGTTGATGCGTGCTACTCTCCTTACGATGTTACCCTGCTACATTGATGAATATGCCATTCATTACGCTACGCGAAACCTCGGTACAGCACTCCTCTCGACTTCATGAGATCCAGCCTCCTGATTGTCACCTGTTTACCTTTATAAGGAAAATCTAAAAATATATTTGATGATACTACTCTGCTTCAGCATGAACCACATTATTCATTGGCTGCTTACTACCTTAAGTGCTCTTTTCTGTTAATATCCCAGTTTTCTGGAAACTGATGTTCTGAGAGATCAAGTTGTGGGGTAGTTTCTCACTTGAAGTTGATGCAGGTTAAGCAAAGTAGAGACAGTTCGAGAATGATGCCAGAACCAAGAAATTCGTTCTCATGATTCTGCTGCATTGCTCATCATGGGGTTTCTGTACACGCTGTAGCATCTGCTCAGCTGTAATATGTCCTTTCGGAATAACTTTAAATTCACTTACTTCGTCCTTATCTCACCTGCAGACATTACCACATTAAGTCATTACTTAACAATAAAGTAAACTCTCTCTTCTCAACAAATTCCTTAACAAATCGTTTAACAGCAGGCAGTTCCACTCGGCTGCTTCTCATGCTTGACATTCCTCTTCGTTTGTAAGGTGGCTTGTTAACCTGCTGTTTTGATACATCATCTGGAACTTGGTATTTATAACAAATGTTACTCTTACGTTTCCCCAGTTCACGCAAAAACCACATATCGTACTACCAAACATAGTACATTGGTTGACAATTCCACTTATTTCCGTTGTTCCAATGCTAATTACAGATTGACTACCTATTGCAATTATGTTCACTACGTACCTTTGTTCATCCAAGAACTTGTGAGTAACTGGCAACAGCTTTCCTCAGTTGATGCAATATCTGCCCAGTACAAAGTGCACTGCGAAAGATCAGTTGTCATGCTGTGTTTCCTCTTAATCTCAGTACCTCGCAAGTATCTTCAACCTTACAACTCGTGTGCTTGGGTATACATTCCCGAAAGGATTCAGCTTCGACATCCCGTTCACTAGTCTTTCTCTTCGCTTCCGTCCTCCCCCCTCCTGTAGAAGTGGCACCAGCACAGGTGCGTGGCGACAAGTTGAAAGGTGGCTGCACTGAGCCACAGCGCCAGAGATCGCGCCAGAGAGTATTATTCCGCCGCTTCCACTGCCAGTGCTTGTCGAGAAGTCGTAGTGGAGTGTGCTTGTTGAGATGTGGTAGTAGTGAGTCGGTGTTGAGATGTTGTAGTAGGGAGTGCTTGTTCCATGTTTTATGCAGTTGTTTGATGGGCTAGACAGCAGATGTTGTTCGAATGGAGATATTGTAATGATCAGAGTGCTTTTCGTCAATATATATGAAGGTAAAAAAATTCCCTTTCTTTTTATTATTTCAATGTCTTAAATAATGCGGCATTACAGGTTCAGTCAATAAAGCATCTGGCTCGTGTTCTTGTATTAGAGTGTAATTCTGGTTTTCTTGCGCAATTATAGTATTTCTATTTTTTAATTACTTCAGTATAAATGGTACTTAAAATTTCTTGTCTTATTGAAGAAGAACCGTGCCAGATGTGTACGTTGAATCACACTTCCACACACAGAACAGTTACACTTGTGCTTGGGTTTCGTACGTTTCATAGTTACTGAGGACTTAATTAATTAATTGTGTTAACGGAAGTTTTCTTTCATTCTTTGTTGCTATTCTATGCAGTCAGATTGCGTACTAAAACTAGTCAGGGCCAACCGCTTACGAGACTTCGTAATCGGACAGACAACTACTAAAAAATTAAAAGTATTTGCATTTAATTATATAATTAAGCCCCCATGGAAAGTCTGCGTTTTTCAGAAATAATTGTGTGTGTGTGTGTGTGTGTGTGTGTGTGTGTTTGTTTGCCGCTTCACTATCCACAAAAGTTGCAATGAAATCTCGTGTGGCTAGGACCAGTCGCCTGATGCAACTCTTCTTAGTTGATGCTACTACGGCGACTTGCTGGTCGAACAGTTGCAATAACTAACTTCACAAATAGCTTCCTGTGCAATCTTCACAGTATCTACAACAAAATTACCGCGTGCAGTTATACTCTGCTTGGCAAAAAGTCATTGGTACATGTACTTCTCTGTACATGTGTCCACGACCTCTACCTGACACCCATGATCACCAATTGCTACTGCTCTTAAATCATTATCACCCATGTTGCTGCTCACAAACTCGTTCACTTCAGTACAGCACACTTTTAATTCGTCTGGCGCTACAGGTGATTCAGGTACCACATTTCGGTTGGAGCTGATAAACCGACGTTATTTTCCTTATCTTCGATAACGTTACTGCCTTGTGAACCAATCAAACTCACACTGTTAACTTCTCTCCCCTTGTTTTCTGTAACCCTATCTAAGTTCTCTAGCCTCACCAAACACCTACTATTTCATAACACTGGAGAAACATACTTGTACTTGCTTTAGTCCACCAAAACCTTCCTGCCTCTTCTCCTCATACTCAGCGTTAACCGAGCTGAGTAAAGCCCTGCTCTCTGTCACAGCGTTTATTTCCTAAGATATATTTGCAATATCTGGTTTCAAATCGCCTACTTGAGCTACTGAAAGTAGCAATGCTTTGTCCAGGGTAGCCCACTGAGGTATCGACGACACTGTCGTGTTTGACCCTCTACCAGTTACGCAGGAAACACCGAAAAACAAGAGAACAAAACAGAGCGACAAGAACACTTGCATATAACACTAACATGACATGTCTAACAGCAGCCTCTGCCTGAATGGTTATACTTACAACTTTACATATTTCACAACAATGATACATACTCCTGGCTTATGATACAATACGTTGCACTTTCCACATGGCGCAAACTAATATAAATTTTTTACACACTTCCGAACACTATAGAAGTTTACTTCCCTCACACTAAGCACACAAAGCAATAAAGCATCTGGCGGAAGACACGTGACATGTCACCCCACATACCGAAGGGATGCCAACCTGACTATCGCCCATCATAAGGCCCAGCAGCCAGGAGTGATAGTCTGGTGTGTCATTTCTTTTCATAGCATGGTCCTTTTGGTTGACATCCGCGGCACCCTTACAGCACAGCGGTACGTCGACGATGTTCTACGCCATGTTTTGTTGCCCTTCAAGGCACGTTATCCTGGGATAACATTTCAGCAAGATAATGCCTACCAACACACTGCAAGAGTTTCTACTGCTTGTCTTCGTGTTTGTCCAGTATGTCCTCTCCCAAGATGAGAACGTCTGGAATGTTTTGGGCATGGCCCTCCAACCAGCTAGGGATTTTGACTATTTAATGCGCCAATTGGACAGAGCTTGGAACGGTATTCCTCATGAGGATATCCATCAATTCTGTCACTCAGTGCCAAACCGAATAACTGCATTTATAATGGCCAGAGGTGGATCAATGCGTTATTGACTTGTTCAATTTACGAAGCTCTTTATCTTGAATAAATCATCCAATTTTTTAGAAACAGTAATGATTTATTTGTTCGTACAAGATCATCACAGCTACCGATTTACATCTCATTGGGATACTTCAATTGTTGTTTGGTTCTCGTTTTATTTTTTATTTATCTTTTTTGTCTTGGATCGTAAGTACCAGTTCACTTTCTCTACTTATTTTCACTTTCACTTACATTCTCTGGAATATCTGAGCCAAAGCTACTTGATTGAAGCTACACAGCGCACAACTGCTGCTAATAAAAATAGAAAAAAAGAGAATTGTGGTGGTTATACCAACAAATAAGTAACATACTACAGCGTAAGTCCACAAATAACTGCGAGGAACTACTTTAAGTAATAAATAGGGGCTTTCAGAAGCAATCTGCAAATGTCTTTTATTTCCCTGATGTCTTGGTCTGATAAAACTCTGCTGAATATGGAATTTGTAGATTAGTGAAACTTTACGGGCTAGACCACAGGGTTGCGAATATATTTTATTATTGAAAGAGAAATAAAAGTCCCACAAAATTGTTGAGGCTTTCGTGGCCACTTGTTGACAAACTGCCTATTGGCTTCTGTCTCGGGTTCTTCGGCCGACGTTCATCTAATGATTTTTCTGACGTTTCGCCAGCACGAGTGGCTGGCATTGTCAAAGCTTCACCCTCCATTGCCGGTGGTGAACTGCTTTGACAATGCCAGCCACTCGTGCTGGCGAAACGTCAGAAAAATCATTAGATGAACGTCGGCCGAAGAACCCGAGACAGAAGCCAATAGGCAGTTTGTCAGAAATAAAAGTTTCATACTTTACCACCAACAAACTCAAAAAGAATTTAGTACATTCTCTGGATAAAGGTACTGATAAATCATCGCTGTCAGGTGTGTATAAGATCACGTGTGCAGAATGTCCTTCTTATTACATTGGCCAGACAGGAAGGGCCCTGTCTGTTAGGTTTAAAGAGCATCTGCCGACAAAAAGCGGTGATGGAACACGAGGATCTACATATGCTGAACATCTGGTCCAAAAGGCGCATGCTCCCAAGCCTCTAAAAGACGCAGAGCTTTTGCAAAATGAAGGGATGCAGGCTAGACACCCTCGAAGAATTGCAAATTTTTAAACATCCTATTATTGATAGAGACAACTTACTTAATGATCAGTTGCAACTAAAAAATAGAAGTTATTTCGAAGGATTTCAACCTTTACTCCAGTGGAGTTGACCCACAGCCCGCTTCGAATGGCCGATGCTGTTTCCCTATCTGCTTTGTCCCTTTATTATAGTGCGATTGTACATGTGTGTCTTTGTATTTCGTAATATGCTTGGTTCAAAATGGCTCTGAGCACTATGGGACTTAACATCTGTGGTCATCAGTCCCCTAGAACTTAGAACTACTTAAACCTAACTAACCTAAGGACATCACACACATCCATGCCCGAGGCAGGATTCGAACCTGCGACCGGAGCGGTCACGCGGTTCCAGACTGAAGCGCATTTAACCGCACGGCCACACCGGCCGGCGATATGCTTGGTAATGACACATAGTTGCTAAGGCGTTTTTATGTTAAAGACATTTATGCTTAGCACGCATAGGTTCGACACTATTTTTTTTTGTTACTGTAGCGGGGCTTCGCCCTCTTACTATAATATTTAAATGTAAAAAAAAAAAATTATACCTAGGCTTTGTAGTTTGTTCTCAGGTAAATTGTTTAATGTTGCCATACCAAAAGATATGTTTGTCCATTTGTAAGACGGCTTTCAGTCACATTTTGTTTATATGTATATTTGCTCTAAATAATTTTGAGACAGTTTGTCTCTCGCGCCTGCGCTTGCGCTTGCGCTCGCGCATGCGCTTGGCCGCGGCTGAGCCTCGCCGCGGAACTGCTCGCGACGCCTAGCTTCCGTGCCGCTCACATGTGGTCCTTATTTCTGGCCAGCGTTGCTTCGTCCACGTTCGCCTTAATGGTTTTAAATTTTGACAGACATAATCTTATGATTATGCGTCTTTATTGTTTTAATTTTTAATCTGTGACATGGCCAGTATTTGGCTCTAAAAATAATTTAATTTTTGTAAGTATCACGATTTCTTTATTATTCAATCGTTAGACTGATGATGCATTTCAGTGAGTAATATATGTCCGTATGTGGTTTAATTTATAGGTTCTGAAGAAGATTCCATTACTGGAATCGAAACCTAGGTAAACGAGTAAAAATTACCTTGCAACTGAAGGCTGAAAAAAAATTGTTTATTTTCTATACATATACGGTTGCTGACGCGCTGCAGTATGTTAAAGATATGTCTTGTTTCTTTCAAGGTTTCCCATTTGTGTTATCGTATGTGATATCCCGACCTATTACAATCCTACTAAACCATGTCTTAATATGTTTGTTGCCAGTTACCATGTCTTGTTGAGAGGGCTCCAAATACTGGAACTGTGCCTCAGAATCGGTCGCACTAGAATCTTGTAAGTACTCGGCAGTCACATCAGTATATCAGATCACAAGTGTTACAGAAGCGCGCGACAGCCCCCTGCTTGGGACCGACCGGTTTGTCTCTCGCCTCACCAACTGTTCTCTGACGTACCTGTTATAGGAGTCGCAGTCGGATTTTTCAGGTGAACGTAATTATCGTAGAAAATGTTTCACTGTCCACGAGAAAGAGCATTGATTGTTATTAGGAGCGAATCGCATGAAATTAGCGATCGAACGCTGTCGGCAGACAAGGTGCACGGTGCAGGAAACTTGGGCCGCCCGCCTTGCTGCTTGAGGAACCGTGTCTCCACTTCCACTTCTGCATCCCCCCACCCCTCCCCACCCCTTCCAACCCAGAGGGATCGCCGCGTAAAGTCAACACAAACAAGCGCGGCCCCATGAGCGGCGCATGACGCGAATCTGAATGAAGAGATTGAGGTCCGGGCTTTAATGACTGAAAACTTGGCAGCTCCTTTAAGCGGCTTACTCGAGTTATTATCCCTAGGCTAGGCCTCCGAACGAAAGAGGTGAGCCCAGTTTTATTCTCTCTTTATTTTCCCTCTTACCTTTCTTACAGTGAAATGCTGTGATACGATAATCACTTACTACTTAACACTACTTGTGAAATATGCAGTCATTAGTGTGATAGTGCTTTTGTCTTTTCACTTATCACCGCACCTACGCAACCACTGGTCATTTCTGAAAGTATCTAAGAATAATTAAATTACTTGATTTTGCTGCAGTATAAGACTTTAAAATGTTCATCTATTTTACGAACTTAATTCTGGAATAATCTTTTTCTATTAAACTTAGTTACCTGTACTTCGAGTCACTGCCGCCAGTGCTGTAAGGACCAGCAATCAACATACTACCCTAGACTGCCAATGGTGGAGGGGACTGCTAATGGCGAGATTAACATGAGAAAGAGATTGAGTAACCAACGGAGGAATAACATTCTATGAGTTGGGGAGTGGAATGTTAGAATTTGGAACATGGTGGGGAAGTTAGAAACCTTCAAAAGGGAAATGCTAAGGCTCAATTTAGATGTAGTGGGGGTCAGCAGAGTGAAATAGAAGACAAAAATTTCTTCTTATGTGAGTATAGGGTAGTATCAATAGTAATAGAAAATTGTGCAATGGGAGTTGGATTCGTCATGAATAGGAAGGCAGGGAAGAGAGTGAGTCTCTATGAACAGTTCAGTGATACGCTCGTTCTTCTCATAATCGTCGGCAAACCAATACCGTCAGCGATATACATACCGACGTCGTAAGCTGAAGATGAAGAGATAGGGAAGGTGAACGGGTAAATCAGTATGTAAAAGGAGATGAAGATCTAATAGACTTGGGGGCAGGACCACAGTCATAGGGGAAGGAGTAGAAGAAAGGATTATGGGAGAATATGGGCTTGGTACTGCGAATGAGAGAAGAAAGAGAATAATTGAGTGCTACAGTCAATTTCAGCCAAAAATAGCGGAAATGGCTGGGAGATGCAGGAGATTTCAGTTAGCCTAAATCATGGTCAGACGGATACTGGACTGTAAGGCGTATCCAGGAGCAGGCATAGACTGAGATCACAATTTAGTAGTGATGAGAAGTAGACAAGTTTAGGAGACTAGTCAAGAAGGATAAATACGCAAAAAAGTGGGATACGGAAGTACTAAGGAATGAATCGATAAGCTTGACGCTCTTTGAGACTATAGGGAACAACCCAGTAACCAGTTTAGTTGAAGGATTTGACATATCCAAAAAGGACAATCACAGAAGTTAGAAAGAAAAACATGCGTACAAAGAAGGTAAAAGCGAACAAACCATGGGTAACAGAAGAAATTCTTCAGTTGATCGATGAAGGGAGAAAGTACAAAAATGTTCAGGGAAATTTAGGAATGAAATAAACAGGAAGTGCAGAGATGCTAAGGCAAAATAGCTGCATGAGCAATTTGCAGAAATCTGAAAAGAAATGACTGTCAGAAGGACTGATTCAGTGTATAGAGAAGTCAAAACAACCTCCAGTGAAATTAGAAGTAAGGTTGGGATTTAAGAGACTGTAGCCGGCTCACGGTCATGCGGTTTGTTTTTTGGCATTTTGTCACAATCGAGTGGCGTCTTATTTCTCCCCGAGTTACTACCATAATCATTTACTGACTTGCCTCCATCAGTGGCAGCAGCAGCGCTTATGGATACTAGTACTGCTGTACCATCTTTAGTGTGACCGCTATTTTTCCGCGTGGTGGAGGGTGTGGCAGTCGGTCGGTTGGGACAGAGGAAGTCTCCTCAGTGCGGGGTCAAGCGGGACCGCTGGCAGCATGCACACGCGGTCGGTTTGTGAGGCGCTAGCTGCGAGAGCTACAAAGTTCGTTGCCCACCGAACCTGGACACTGAAATTGAGTGATCAGCTAACCTGTTATGAAACCTCAACTGCTGTGACACCTCTTTATTCATTGCCAGTTGCTGATTCCTGGGCCGTTTTGGCTAGCAGCAACGTGTGGTGTGTGGGAGTCGACAAAATTTTGCAGACGTCTTCCTGTATGGTCTTTAACTATTAAATTGTTGTTGTTGTTGTGGTCTTCAGTCCTGAGACTGGTTTGATGCAGCTCTCCATGCTACTCTATCCTGTGCAAGCTTCTTCATCTCCCAGTACCTACTGCAACCTACATCCTTCTGAATCTGCTTAGTGTATGCATCTCTTGGTCTCCCCCTACGATTTTTACCCTCCACGCTGCCCTCCAACACTAAATTGGTGATCCCTTGATGACTCAGAACATGTCCTACCAACCGATCCCTTCTTCTGGTCAAGTTGTGCCACAAACTCCTCTTCTCCCCAATCCTATTCAGTACCTCCTCATTAGTTATGTGATCTACCCATCTAATCTTCAGCATTCTTCTGTAGCACCACATTTCGAAAGCTTCTATTCTCTTCTTGTCCAAACTATTTATCGTCCATGTTTCACTTCCATACATAGCTACACTCCATACAAATACTTTCAGAAAAGACTTCCTGACACTTAAATCTATACTCGATGTTAACAAATTTCTCTTCTCCATAAACGCTTTTCTCGCCATTGCCAGTCTACATTTTATATCCTCTCTACTTCGACCATCATCAGTTATTTTGCTCCCCAAATAGCAAAACTCCTTTACTACTTTAAGTGTCTCATTTCCTAATCTGATACGCTCAACATCACCCGACTTAATTCGACTACATTCCATTATCCTCGTTTTGCTTTTGTTGATGTTCATCTTATATCCTCCCTTCAAGACACCATCCATTCCGTTCAACTGCTCATCCAAGTCCTTTGCTGTCTCTGACAGAATTACAATGTCATCGGCGAACCTCAAAGTTTTTATTTTAATACCTACTCCGAATTTTTCTTTTGTTTCCTTTACTGCTTGCTCAATATACAGATTGAATAACATCGGGGAGAGGCTACAATCCTGTCTTACTCCCTTCCCAACCACTGCTTGCCTTTCATGTCCCTCGACTCTTATAACTGCCATCTGGTTTCTGTACAAATTGTAAATAGCCTTTCGCTCCCTGTATTTTACCCCTGCCACCTTTAGAATTTGAAAGAGAGTATTCCAGTCAACATTGTCAAAAGCTTTCTCTAAGTCTACAAATGCTAGAAACGTAGGTTTGCCTTTCCTTAATCTTTCTTCTAAGATAAGTCGTAAGGTCAGTATTGCCTCACGTGTTCCAGTATTTCTACGGAATCCAAACTGTTACTTATCAGTGAAGTGAACCAGCGGCATTTTCTGCCTTGTGGCCGTTAATACCCCAGCTACCTGCCCTGGTCGTTAGCGTAGTTTTTCCAGCAGTGTGTTCTCCTCGTCATGTTGATGCTGTTTGGCACAGTGAGTAGTTCGACACCCTTTTAGTTGTTTGCTAATATTTTTTTCTTAAAAGTGGTTACTGTGCCTTGGCTGTTTTTAGATGCCAATTTTGAAGATGTAGTGTAACTGGTAGCTTCGTCCTCTGATGGTATTTTCCGTTGTCGGACCATTGGTCTGGCAGAAGGGAATTGATTAGGTTGTAGGTCAGTCCTTCAGCCATCCTGGGTCGGGTTGAAATCCGATTATTTAACCTTACTCCGGGCTGCCTGTCTTACCTCACCTTACGTTAGAGCCACCACCTCAGGCCGACCCTTGGAATACTTCTGAGCACCAATGTTCTGTTGTTCCAGAGTGTGATTTTCGTTTTAGTCTGATGTACTGTGCAAGGCCTTCAGCTGTCTATTAATTTAGTTTGTTTTAATTTTAAGATAAGGCTTTCAGCCAAGTTTGAAGATTGATTTGTTTAATAACTAAAATTTGAAGGTGGTTCTATTTGAAATTCTTGTTATCCAGGCCCTAAGCCCTGAGTTGTACAATGTCTTGTGAGCGATCTTCAGCTGAGTATTTACGTGAAATATATTTTTTTTTAGGTAAGGCCTTCAGCCGCGTGTCTTCTTTAAAGCAATTTTTATAACTTGTGTTCAGGCCTTCAGCCGTTCTTGTTTTCGATGTGCCTTCAGCCCAGGAGGTATCACAAGTTTCCTTAACTAGGCTTTCAGCCATGTTGTTTTAATTTGAGCCTTTAAAGGCAATGAGTAATTAAGTGGTTCTTAGGAAAATTAAAGTTTGTGAGTTTTGTGCAACTAAGAGTAACTGATTAGGGTCCCCACAACCATAACCCGATCCGCTCTGTCCTGCGAAACCAGATTTCAGGAGACTTAAGATCATATAAGGTAGAAAGAAGAGATCACATTCCAGCAGAATTTCTAAAATCATTTGGCGAAGTGGCAAACAAAACGACTATTCACACTGGTGTGTAGAATGCATGAGTCTGTCGCTATACCATCTGACTTTAGGGGGAACATCATCCACACAAATCCGAATATTGCAAGAACCGAAAACTGCTAATTTTATAGCACAATGAAGTTAACATTTCAGGCACCCAAGTTGCTGACAAGAATTTTATACATAAGAACGGAAAAGAATTGTGGTTGTGTTAGATGACGACCTGTTTGACTTTATAGAAAGCACCAGAAAGGCAATTCTAACGTTGCGTTTGATAATGAAGGTATGACTGAAGAAAAACCATGACAAGTTCATACGATTTGTCGACCTTGAAATGTTATCGATACTAAGAAAAGATGAAGTAAGCGAAAATGAGTGTAAAGAGAGCAATGAGAGAAGCGTTCAATGACTTTCAAAGTAAAACTTCGTCAACCGATGTGAGTAGAAACCCTAAGATTGGTCAGTAAGTGGGTCAAAATCAACTACTCATTCACTTAGTGACCATACTGGCACCGAAACGGGAGGTAACAGAGAAAAGTCCGAAATACTGAATTCGGTCTTCTGAAACTGTTTCTCGACAAAGGTCATAACACGGTCCGTCCTTTCAATCGTCGTGCGAACGTCGAAATGGCAGACATTGAGATAACCGCTGGTGGAATAGAAGAACATCTACAGTCGCTTAGTAGTGGAAAGGCGGCTGGACCAGATGAGATACTGAGGCGTGCCGCCTGATATCGCTCCTGTCTAGAGTCTGTGTGTCGGGCGAATGACTCAGAAGCGTTTTTAGTCGAGTGCGTAGTTCTAATTTATACCCACCAGAATACAGTAGCGGACAGACGCATTCAAGAAACAGGTCAAGAGAATGTTTTCATGAATTTTTCTGCTTATTTCTTGTTTATTTATGTTTGTACAGTTTTGTATATGCTTTTAGTATCGTTCGTGTGGTCTAAAGTTAATATGTAGATCATTGTTCTATTAATGAATGCTGTAGTGGCTTGGCTCTGAGCACTATGGGACTTAACTGCTGAGGTCATCAGTCCCCTAGAACTTAGAACTACTTAAACCTAACTAACCTAAGGACATCACACACATCCATGCCCGAGGCAGGATTCGAACCTGCGACCGTAGTGGTCGCGCGGTTCCAGACTATAGCGCCTAGAACCGCGTGGCCAATCCGGCCGGCTAAATGCTGTAGTGTGAGAAAGTTTTAAGACAGTGTGAATGCAGACGACAGGCAATTTTATATCATAATATCTTAAGTAAGTTTATGATAAAAGGAAAGCTAATTTGAGTGCAAATGAAAATAGTTAATACCGTAAAATTTAAACAAAATATCAGAATGTTAAATAATTATTTCGGAAAAAATACAGTTCAAAATTGTGTTATTTGTTATTTGGTTAGTCATGAGAAGCGCGGACTAACGCTGGAGAATAGTGTTTTTCTATTAGCCTTAAAGAAAACTGACCAATCAGACCGGAGTATTCTTCGCGCACCTTTCTCTTGGAGACCGAGATTGCTTACAACAGCCTAAGGAGTCGGAGCGCAGCCTTTCAATGGTACGGTCCTGTGCAGTACGAGCTCCGAATGAAGTTATAGTTCGCCGGTTTTAGTTGTGCTACATGCCAAAAAAGTGCATTAAAGTGAAGGAATATTTATTCCGGTGTGTCTTTTAGAACGTGCGGATTTTTTAAGTAATTTTGTATATGAGCAAAGACAGTAATTCGGCTTGGCACATTGAGCAGATCGGTGACAAAAATCTTGAGTGTATTAGACACCGATAAACGTAAGTGTGGCAAGCATTTTCATTTAAGAACAATATGTGCTTAGCAGCTGTTCAGATTTCGGGAAACACGTTACCATAAAATTGCTAACTTGAATAAAGGGTTTATGCATGACTGTGATATGATTAGCACGGGCTTGCCAATGAACTTGTAATTCTCGATTTCAGAATATACCGAGGTTTTGCCAGTATTTTCATCTTTCATTGAAAATAAAGACCTTCCCACGATTCTTAGAACAGTTACTTTGTATGTAGCCTGGGGCGAGTTGCAGTACGGCAGGTTTCTGCTCGGCTTTCCTATCGGCGATCTGCTGCAATACGTTCACAGGTAGGTGCTGGTAAAAAGGACGAAAGCAACCGCGCCGCCGCAATACCCATAAAATTCTAAGAAGATAACGATAAAGAACTTGCTCCCATTCTGGCAGTAATATATCCTATATCGCTTGAGCAACGAACGATACCTAGCGACTCAAAGAAAACGTAGGTCATTCCCGTTTTTAAGAAGATGCACTCAGTTATAGACCTATATCGTTGACGTAAGTCTGTTGTAGCATTATGGAACATGTTTTATGCTCAAGAATTATGCTGTTTTTGGAGAGCTAGGATCTCTCTATAAAAATCAACATGGAGTCCGCAAAAACAGATCCTACGAAACTGCAGCTCGCTCTGTTCTTCGAGGAGATCCACAGCACCGTAGACAATGGCGCTCGGGTTGAAGTGTTCTTTGACTTCAGGAATGATTTGACACAGTCCCGCACTGCCGTCTAGGGAAAAAAATACGAGTTCATCAAGTATCGGAGCAGATTCAGTACTTCCTTGCAGACAGAACGCAACACGTCGCTCTTAACGTAACAATATGGACAGATGTAAAGATAATTTCCTGAGTACATCACGGAAGTGTGATATGACCGTTACTGTTTACAGTATATATAGATGATCTCGTAGAAAGCGTCGGATGCGCTTTAAGGCTTTTCACAGATGATGCGGTTGTCTATAACAAAGTAGCAACGCCAGAAGATAAAAAGATTTGGCAGAATGACCTCCAGAAAGCAAATGAATGGTGCAGGCTCTGGCAGTGAACGTAAATAACTGTTACATATTGCGCATATATAGGAAAATAAACCCGTTACTGTGCAGCTACACTACTGATGACAAACCGCTGGAGAGAGTATTGAAATTTCGGGAGCATTTTCCGAGTTAAATGTGACAACACATTTCTCTCCTCCCCCAACAAATCTCGCTTAAAGTCGTGAGAACAATACAACCAATTCAGTGGATTACCGAATCCCAAGTCATACTCTAATTTCTCTCCTCCCCCAACAAATCTCGCTTAAAGTCGTGAGAACAATACAATCAATTCAGTGGATTACCGAATCCCAAGTCATACTCTAATGATGCCAGATAATTCCGATCATGTTCTCCTGTTATCAGCAGTATTTGTAAACGTAGTGTCAGCATACGCCTGAGAGAGAATTTTTTCTGATCTAAGAATCTTCAGTTTACTTATACCTCCACTGTAGCGTAGCGGTAGTGCTACCGCCTTACCGCCTACCACGCAGGGTCCCGGGTTCGATTCCCGGCAGGGGACTGGGTGTTGTTTGTCCTTCATGATCATTTTCATTACCATTGACTCGCAAGTCGCCGAAGTGGTGTCAGCTAAAAAGGACTTGCAATACCGCGACCGAACTCCCCGAATGGGGCCTCCCGGTAAACAATGCCATACGATCATTTCATTTTATACATCCTAAAAGTAAGCTGTGATTAATAACGATAACGTCTATGAGTAATGGGTGATCCCGTAATGGTAAATGTAATCTGCTCATTTACAGTTACCTAGATATTAATAACACAGTAATTATTCGCTCGTGTAATGTAGTTAAGTTCACAGACGATATAAAATAGCGACTTGAATTACACTGTGTCTTTCATACAAGTGCATTCTCTTTATACCACAGAAGACCGGTCACTATGCTGGTTCAAATGGCTCTGAGCACTATGGGACTTAACTTCTGAGGTAATCAGTCCCCTAGAACTTAGAACTACTTAAACTTAACTAACCTAAGGACATCACACACACCCATGCCCGAGGCATGGTCGCGCGGTTCCAAACTGTTGCTCCTAGAACCGCTCGGCCACCCAGGCCGGCGGTCACTATGAATTCAGACATACTTTAACAGTTTACTTACAACTTTGCCAAGCAATCATATTATGTAACTGAATGCATAAGTCTTATTATACAGGATGAAAAAAAAAAAAAAAGGAAACGCTGCTCTTGGAGGTCAGCAAGCAATTTCTTATCCTGTTTCAAGAAAAAGTTTATCTAGCAAAACCAGACCAGGTGCACTTTCACAACATAGGTATGAAACTGTCCGATCGTGCAGCACATAGAAATGTAACGAGAAAAGTGTATCACCAAACACCACTGTACCAGCCGTCGTAGTTCACTGAGTAGACTGTTGTTGTTGCTGTGGTCTTCAGTCCTGAGACTGGTTTGATGCAGCTCTCCATGCTACTCTATCCTATGCAAGCTTCTTCATCTCCCAGTACCTCTTACAACCTACAACCTTTTGAATCTTCTTGGTATTTTCATCTCTTGGTCTCCCTCTACGATTTTTACCCTCCACGCTGCCCTCCAATACTAAATTGGTGATCCCTTGATGACTCAGAACATGTCCTACCAACCGATCCCTTCTTCTAGTCAAGTTGTGCCACAAACGTCTCTTCTCCCCAATCCTGTTCAACACCTCCTCATTAGTTATCTGATCTACCCATCTAATCTTCAGCATTCTTCTGTAGCACCACATTTCGAAAGCTTCTTTTCTCTTCTTGTCTAAACTATTTATCGTCCATGTTTCACTTCCATACATGGCTACACTCCATACAAATACTTTCAGAAACGACTTCCTAACACTTAAATCAATACTAGATGTTAACAAATTTCTCTTCTTCAGAAACGCTTTCCTTGCCATTGCCAGTCTACATTTTATATCCTCTCTACTTCGACCATCATAAATTATTTTGCTCCCCAAATAGCAAAACTCTTTACTACTTTAAGTGTCACATTTCCTAATCTAATACCATCAACATCATCCGACTTAATTCGACTACATTCCATTATCCTCGTTTGGCTTTTGTTTATGTTCATCTTCTATCCTCCCTTCAAGACACAATCCATTCCGTTCAACTTCTCTTCCAGGTCCTTTGCTGTCTCTGATAGAATTACAATGTCATCGGCGAACCTCAAAGTTTTTATTTCTTCTCCATGGATTTTAATTCCTACACTGAATTTTTCTTTTGTTTCCTTCACTGCTTGCTCAATATACAGATTGAATAACATCGGGGAGAGGCTACAACCCTGTCTCACTCCCTTCCCAACCACTGCTACCCTTTCATGCCCCTCAACTCTTATAACTGCCATTTGGTTTCGATACAAATTGTAAATAGCCTTTCGCTCCCTATATTTTACCCCTGCCACCTTCAGAATTTGAAAGAGTATTCCAGTCAACATTGTCAAAAGCTTTCTCTAGGTCTACAAATGCTAGAAACGTAGGTTTGCCTTTCCTTAATCTGACTTCTAAGATACGCCGTAGGGTCAGTATTGCCTCACGTGTTCCAATATTGCTACGTACTCCAAACTGATCTTCCCCAAGGTTGCCTTCTACCAGTTTTTCCATTCGTCTGTAGAGAATTCGCGTTAGTATTTTGCAGCCGTGACTTATTAAACTGATAGTTCGGTAATTTTCACATCTGTCAACACCTGCTTTCTTTGGGAATGGAATTGTTATATTCTTCTCGAAGTCTGATGGTATTTCGCCTGTCTCATACATCTTGCTCACCAGATGGTATAGTTTTGTCAGGACTGGCTCTCCCAAGGCCGTCAGTAGTTCTAATGGAATGTTGTCTACTCCCGGGGCCTTGTTTCGACTCAGGTCTTTCAGTGCTCTGTCGAACTCCTCACGCAGTATCATATCTCCCATTTCATCTTCATCTACATCCTCTTCCATTTCCATAATATTGTCCTCAAGTACATCACCCTTGTATAGACCCTCTATATACTTCTTCCACCTTTCTGCTTTTCCTTCTTTGCTCAGAATTGGGTTTCCATCTGAGCTCTTGATATTCATACAATTGGTTCTCTTTTCTCCAAAGGTCTCTTTAATTTTCCTGTAGGCAGTATTTATCTTACCCCTAGTGAGATAAGCCTCTACATCCTTACATTTGTCCTCTAGCCATGCCTGCTTAGCCATTTTGCACTTCCTGTCGATCTCATTTTTGAGACGTTTGTCTTCCTTTTTGCCTGCTTCATTTACTGCATTTTTATATTTTCTCCTTTCATCAATTAAATTCAATATTTCTTCTGTTACCCAAGGATTTCTACTAGCCCTCGTCTTTTTACCTACTCGATCCTCTGCTGCCTTCACTACTTCATCCGTCAAAGCTACCCATTCTTCTTCTACTGTATTTGTTTCCCCCATTCTGGTCATTTGTTTCCTTATGCTCTCCCAGAAACTCTGTACAACCTCTGTTTCTTTCAGTTTATCCAGGTCCCATCTCCTTAAATTCCCAACTTTTTGCAGTTTCTTCAGTTTTAATCTACAGGTCATAACCAATAGATTGTGGTCAGAGTCCACATCTGCCCCTGGAAATGTCTTACAATTTAAAACCTGGTTCCTAAATCTCTGTCTTACCATTATATAATCTATCTGATACCTTTTAGTATCTCCAGGGTTCTTCCATGTATACAACCTTCTTTCATGGTTCTTAAACCAAGTGTTAGCTATGATTATGTTGTGCTCTGTGCAAAATTCTACCAGGCGGCTTCCTCTTTCATTTCTTAGCCCAAATCCATATTCACCTACTAGGTTTCCTTCTCTCCCTTTTCCTACACTCCAATTCCAGTCACCCATGACTATTAAATTTTCGTCTCCCTTCACTATCTGAATAATTTCTTTTATTTCATCATACATTTCTTCAATTTCTTCGTCATCTGCAGAGCTAGTTGGCATATAAACTTGTACTACTGTAGTAGGCGTGGGCTTCGTGTCTATCTTGGCCACAATAATGCGTTCACTATGCTGTTTGTAGTAGCTTACCCGCATTCCTATTTTTTATTCATTATTAAACCTACTCCTGCATTACCCGTATTTGACTTTGTATTTATAACCCTGTATTCGCCTGACCAAATGTCTTGTTTCTCCTGCCACCGAACTTAACTCATTCCCACTATATCTAACTTTAACCTATCCATTTCCCTTTTTAAATTTTCTAACCTACCTGACCGATTAAGGAATCTGACATTCCACGCTCCGATCCGTAGAACGCCAGTTTTCTTTCTCCTGATAACGACGTCCTCTTGAGTAGTCCCCGCCCGGAGATCCGAATGGGGGACTATTTTACCTCCGGAATATTTTACCAAAGAGGACGCAATCATTATTAACCATACAGTAAAGCTGCATGCCCTCGGGAAAAATTACGGCTGTAGTTTCCCCTTGCTCTCAACCGTTCGCAGTACCAGCAGAGCAAGGCCGTTTTGGTTAGTGTTACAAGGCCAGATCAGTCAATCATCCAGACTGTTGCCCCTGCAACTACTGAAAAGGCTGCTGCCCCTCTTCAGGAACCACGCGTTTGTCTGGCCTCTCAACAGATACCCCTCCGTTGTGGTTGCGCCTACGGTACGGTTATCTGTATCGCTGAGGCACGCAAGCCTCCCCACCAACGGCAAGGTCCATGGTTCACGGGGGGCGGGGGGGGGAGACTGCTGGACATCAAACCCTCATTCTCTACGAAGTTAGGTTAGAATCATCGTTAGGTTCCTTTTTTTTATTATTTAGACTTTCCTTCCCTAGTTCTCTTTGTTATTAAGCAGGTCATCATATTGTCACGAGACAAAAACGTATCACACGGCAGTGTGTTACATTAAACTGCATGCAGCTGTCTACTAACTGCACAGTGCGCTACCAGGTCGGTTTCCCGACGGAGTACATACACGATGAATACATCAATATGCTTCTTGTGCAGGGTACACCAAGCTGCTGTTGCTGGTTGTGCGTAAGATGGACAGCAGCCTCCAATGCGCCATCCTGACAAGAATGGTTTTCGTCGCTGGAGCAACGCCTTCGGAAAAGTGGTTACCTTCGTCCACAAGTAAAGGACTGAAGTCGTTCAGGGACTAGATGTACTCCAAAAACAGAGGACGCGATTCTTGAAATCGTTCAGCAGTCACCTCGGCGAAGTGCTCTTGAAATTGCAAGGCAGTTCCAGATATCTCAAAGACTAGTTGTTCAAGAACTGTACGATCGAGAAGTGCATTCATATCATTTCACGTTAATTCAACACCAGCGGCCAGAATATCGCATTCGAGAAGTACAGTTTTCTGAATGCTTTTGGAACAAGTGGAATGTAACGAACATTTTATAAATAACGTGATATGTACTGACGAATAAAGCTTCACTATTGAAGGTATTTTCAGCATCCACAACGGCCGTTACTGGTCGAAAAAAAAACCAACATGTCACCTGTGAACGTGGCTGGCTTTCCGGCATACTTTGGCATAAACCTGTGGTCTTGACTCGTGAGAGGAGTATTTTTGGTTCCTTTCCTATTGCCGAACAAGTTGAATGCCACCCCTATATGCACAGTAGTTAGCCTGTCGCATTAGAAAAGGTTCAACCTGGTGTTCGGCGACTATTAAATGAAGCGTTTCCAGGGAAAGGATTGGTTGTTTGAGGTCCTTTGCTCCACGTTCCCCGAACCTTAAACTACCAGACTTTTGTTTTTAGGGGCACTTAAAGGTGCAAGTTTACAGTACACCACCCATGGATGTATACGAATTGACAGCTCGTGTGGATACAAGGGTGTTGGGTAGGGTCCAGCGAAGTGTGACCCAGCGAGTAGCAAAGCGTTTGCATCATGGTGGCTTTGAACGTCTTCTCCAAGATGTACGTTGCTCGTATGCTTATGCACCGACTCCTTAAAGATAAGCCTGGACGCCAAACGTACAGAATGGAATTATTGTGCGTAGAGTAATGTGCAATCTTGTGTAGCCTACCCATAATGTTTTTATACCTCGTTGGATACAAACAATGTTACTGTATCCACTATTATTTTCTATTGGCTTTATTTGTGCCATGGACGAAACAAAGTGTTCGTTTACGTCTGTAAGAAGGTAATCTTATGTCTTAATGTTTAAATAAAGGTAACAGTAACAGAAAGAAACACGCAAGATACCGCATTGTGGAGGTGTAGATTGGATACAACATCTGTTCCCCATGCCACTGCCTCTTCTCACTGAGCTAACGGGACAGCTCCGCCATAGCGTTGATATTGTTCTACCTGTTGTTGGGCCCGCTGCACGTAGTTACAATTTTTCCAGAGCCTCGTTTCTTAAATCACATTTATGTTAAACTTATTGATGGGACTAGGTTTTACTATATACAATTCTGTGTTAAATTGGGATGAGGAATCGCATGCCGACCACCAAGTGCAGCATTTTTTTTTCACTCTGAGTACAGTACTCACGTTAGTTATAGACGAAAATGGTCACCCCCCCCCAGCAGATCGTACAGTGTGTGGAATGATTAATAAACACCAAATTTGGCACGTAGGTCCAGCGGAACTTCGGGACACTTCACGTAAGCACACCAACATCACGTCCCATCACAAAACAACGATACACGAGATTTAAAGTAGCCGCAAGTGGCTTGAAGAGCATGAGTGGTGCCGACGTGGAACGAGTGCAACCAATCCGTCAACCATCTTGACAATCGCAGGTATCACCAATCACGGTGCACAGGATGCTGCATAAGAGACTGAAGCTTCATGTCTACAAAGCGCAGAGGCTGTAAGCGCTTCAAGGTGATGACAGGCCAAAGCACAAAGCATTTGCAATTAATATTCTGAGTCTCACTGGTAATGACTCAGACTATATGAAAAAAGTGATGTTCACAGACCAAGCTTGCTTTCGTGTGTCTGGGAAGGTACACCGACACAACGTGAGGACCTGGGAATCCGAGAACGGCCACTTCAGCACAAAAATTTCTCTTTGCTCTTTACTTGAACATTTTTCAACAGTTTACATTTCAACAGGTCAAAGAAGTGCAATCTCATGCTGTAACAGGTTGGCGCCCCTCCTCATTGGGACTGACACACATCCCCGTCGCTGGATTGCCAGTGGAGGACCCGTTGTTTTGCCCCCAAGGTCTGCTGACATAACTCCATTAAATCTTTTTCGTTGTAGCTCTGTGAAGGATGCTGTCTACCAGACCGCAGTGTAGGACCTGCAGGATCTGCAAGCTCACATCAGATCAAAAACAAGAGCGCGTGGTAATGAGGACACATTAGGCCGGACATAGGAGGAAATGGAATGTTGCTTAGATGTACTGCGATCTACAGATGGCGCACACATCTAACGCTGTTAAATGGTTACTAACACTTTACGAGTGTGTGAACGTATACTGCAAAACACACCTTTGTACCTGACCCCAATTCTTAAATAAACGTGATCCAAGTTGTAAGGATCATTTTAGATCACCCTGTTGGCTGTTTATTTAGAGAGCGGTGGGGGGGGGGGGGGGGGGGAGGGAGGGCGATAAGATCAGAAAAATGTGATCAATGCTGGCATATGACAAATTTAGTGGTAGTTTCGTAGCTTTCAGCGAGATAGCAGATATTTAATTAGCTTGTAGGGAATTAAGGCATTCATTCATATCCATGATATAATCTATTTTTGGGCACTGGTCAATGTCTGAATCCAGTGAATGTTGACTAATATTGTTAGTAGGAATTCCAATTGGGCTCCTCGGGGTGGTGACTGTAGCTATGTTGTGATGCTGTCTTGAGGCACAGTATTTGTACTGTTGAACTAAAAGTTGATTCCCTCTGAGTGGAACCGTGTATCCACTTATATCCGTATTTGGGGGAAGGTTGTCCACTTTTGGTAACTCAACACAATGGTGCATTGTACAGTCACTAATACTTCCTCTCATCCCAATGTTAACCTCACCAAATTATCATGAGAGAGAGTAAACTTCTCGTTATTGCCAAATGAAGTAATGCCCCTCTCTTAACACATTCAATTTCAATTGGAATTTGCGTACCTCTATTCTGCAGGTAACTGATTGCGGTAGCCTCTTCCTGAGTAATATTAACTACCTTCGAGTCTTGAAACTGGTTATACCAATGGCTAGTTTGCACCTGTATTTCATAGAGGACAGATTACTAGACTGAAAAAGTTTAATATTTTCCCCAATACCCGAGAGAGAGAGGAGAACAAACAGTTAGGTCAGGGCTCACCTCACCAATAATGTCCATACTCACTGCCAGTGGACATGCCACTGCCTCGTACAGCCACGTACTCAGCTGAGCAGTCCTTTCCTCTCCTAATTTGCCATGTATCTGAAGTTCATGTTTGACCTGCTCCTTCTTTAAATATGTTATTCCCAGGACAGTGCGCCGGCCGCGGTGACAGAGCGGTTCTAGGCGCTACAGTCTGGAACCGCGCGACCGCTACGATCGCAGGTTCGAATCCTGCCTCCGGCATGGATGTGTGTGATGTCCTTAGGTTAGTTAGGTTTAATTAGTTCCAAGTTGTAGGCGACTAATGACCTCAGAAGTTGAGTCGCATAGTGCTCAGAGCCATTTTGATATGCTGTTTCGATCCACTTACTGATTTAACGTAAGACCAAAACTTCGTAGGATTTTCTGTCAAGTCCGTACATAGAATTTTACTTTCGAATTCACTGAACGCTTCACGCAGAGCCTCCTTACGCTAACTTTGAGATCGTTTAGCTTCTGTTTGTCTGAGAGGTTTTGACTGCGTTTAAACTTGCAGTCAAGCTCTCTCGCAGTAGTTTCCTAACTTTGTTGTTGAACCACGGTGGGTTTTTCCGGTCCCTCACAGTTTTACTCGGCACGTACCTGCCTAAAACGAATTTTACGATTACCTTGAACTTTTTCCATAACCACTCAACATTGTCAGTGTCGGAACAGAAAATTACGTTTCGATCTGTTAGGTAGTCTGAAATCTGCCTCTTACTACTCTTGCTAAACAGATAAACCTTCCTCCCTTTTTTTTATATTCCTATTTACTTCCATATTCAGGGATGATGCAGTGGCCTTATGATCACAGATTCCCTGTTCTGCACTTACAGAGTCGAAACGTTCGGGTCCAAGATGTTATCTCCACGAGTCGGTTCTCTGTGTAATTTCTCGAGGTAATTTTCGGATAGTGCACTCAGTATAATGTCACTCGATGCTCTGTCCCTACCGCCCGTCCTGAACATGTGAGTGTCCCAGTCTATATCTGGTAAATTGAAATCTGCACCTAAGACTGTAACATGCTGAGGAAATTTATGTGAAATGTATTCTAGATTTTCTCTCAGTCGTTCTGCCACTAATGCTGCTGAGTCGGGAGGTCGGTAAAAGGAGCCAATTGTTAAACTAGCTCGGTTGTTGAGTATAACCTCCACCCATAATAATTCACAGGAAATATCCACTTCTATTTCACTTCAGGGTAAACTAGTACTAACAGCGAAAAACACGCCACCACCGGTTGCATGCACCGTCTGTGCCTTTGTAAAAATTTCGGCAGACGTTATCTCTGGCTTCAGCCAGCTTTCCGTACCTATAACGATTTCAGCTTCGGTTCTTTCTATCAGCGATTGAAGTTCCGGTACTTTACCAACGCAGCTTCGACAGTTTACAATTACAATACCGATTGCTGCTTGGTCCCCGCATGTCCTGACTTGGCCTCGCAACCTTTGAGGCTGTTGCCCTTTTTGTATTTACCCAAGGCCATCTAACCTAAAAAACCGCACAGTCCACGCCACACAACCTCTGCTACCCATGTAGCCGCTTGCTGCGTGTAGTGGACTCCTGACCTATCCAGCGGAACTCTAAACCCCACCACCCTATGCCGCAAGTCGAGGAATCTGTAGCCCACACGGTCGCAGAACCGTCTCAGCCTCTGATTCAGACTCTCCACTCGGCTCTGTACCAAAGGTCCGCAGTCAGTCCTGTCAAGGATGCTGCAGATGGTGAGCTCTGATTTCATCCCGCTAGCGAGACTGGCGGTCTTCACCAAATCAGATAGCCGCCGGAAGCCAGAGAGGATTTCCTCCGATCCATAGCGGCACACATTATTGGTGCCGACATGAGCGACCACCTGCAGATGGGTGCACCCTGTACCCTTCATGGCATCCGGAAGGACCCTTTCCATATGTGGAATGACTCCCCCCGGTATGCACACGGAGTGCACATTGGTTTTCTTCCTCTCCCTTTTCGACATCTTTCCGTAGCACCACGTGCCAAAATCTTTGATTCTCTTCTGTTCCATCTTTGCTATAGTACAAGGTTCACTGTGCAACAAAAGTACATTCTCAGAAATTCCTTCCTCAAATCACGGCCTGTTTTCGATACCAGCAGACACCTTTTGACCAGCAATGCCCGCTTTGCCTCTGCTAGTTGGGAACGGGCTGTCCCAAGTGGCCACTGGTACACCAGTCTTCCTCTGGTCGCAGACACGTAAAGTTTCCACCTCGCCTCCTGTACATACGTTAGAACATGCCCCGATATCAGTGTCATACAGTCGGCCACACACTGCTCTAAAGGTGCCCACTTTGTTTGTTAGTGGAGCTTAGGCACGAGTTGCCTGCCGGAATATTGGTACATGACTGCCAGACGAAGACTCTGTCACGCGAACATGGTACGTGTCTGAAGGCTCGGAACTCGCTTCACACGATCTCTGGGTGCCAATTGCTTAACCGCTTCTTGATAAAAGTTGAAGACCATACCTACATGGAATATCGATAGAAGCTGACACGGCTAACTGCGATTACCCTAAATAGCGCCAGGCAGATGCCGCTATGGTTCCCTTGAAAAGGCGTGACCGGTTTCCTTCCCCAACCTTGAAACAATCCGAGCTCGTGCTCCATCTCTCATGACCTCGTTGTCAATGGGTTGTTAAAACGTAATCTTCCTTTTGACGCACATAACCTCTCTCTGCTTCCTAACTCTCTCACCTTTCATATGTGTAAAATTTCTCAGTATAATTTTGCTGTGCTAATAAACTTCGGGTCAATGTCTTATGGTTTATTATGCATCTCCCGACCAAAAAAAAGAAAAGCAACCGGAAACGGAATGGAAACATAAGTGAAATTTCTCTTGTTGGAAAGGTATGACTTGTGTTTTCTTCTCTCTCTTTTGCGCTGTTGGCCTTTTGATTGGTTTGATGCGGCCCACAATGACGTTCCCTCTTGTGCCAATCTCTTCATCTCAAGAGTAGCACTTGCGCCTTACCTCCCCAATTATTTGTTGGATGTGTTCGTGTATCTGTATTCCCCAATTTTTTTTCTCTCTACAGCTTTCTGGAGTATGACGGACGTTATTCCCTGATGGATTAATACATATCCTATCATCGAGTCCCTTCTTCTTATTAGTGTTTCCACATGTTCCTTTATTCTCCGATTCTTCAGAGAACTTCCTCAATCTTTACCTTACAAAATTTTCGACGTCCTTCTGTAGCACCACGTGTCAAAAATCTTTGATTCTCTTCTGTTACACCTTTCACATAGTACAAGGTGCACTGTGCACCAAACGTACATTCTCAGAAATTCCTTCCTCAAATCGAGGGCTATTTTCGATACCAGCAGACATCTTTTGACCAGCATCGCCGCTTTTCCTCTGATAGTCTGCTTATTATATCCTTACATCCAAGGTAGCAGAATTCCCAACTTCATTTACTTCGTGTTTTGGCTTTAAGTGTACCACTATCATTTCTCCCACTCCTACTCGGATTCGTCTTCCTTCTGTTTGATCTCAATCCTCATTTTGTACTCTTTAGACTGTTCATTCCATTCAATAAATCGTTTAATTCTTCATCTGTTCACTGAGGAGAACAATGTCATCAGCGAGTCATATCAAATACACTCCTGGAAATTGAAATAAGAACACCGTGAATTCATTGACCCAGGAAGGGGAAACTTTATTGACACATTCCTGGGGTCAGATACATCACATGATCACACTGAAAGAACCACAGGCACATAGACACAGGCAACAGAGCATGCACAATGTCGACACTAGTACAGTGTATATCCACCTTTCGCAGCAATGCAGGCTGCTATTCTCCCATGGAGACGATCGTAGAGATGCTGGATGTAGTCCTGTGGAACGGCTTGCCATGCCATTTCCACCTGGCGCCTCAGTTGGACCAGCGTTCTTGCTGGACGTGCAGACCGCGTGAGACGACGCTTCATCCAGTCCCAAACATGCTCAATGGGGGACAGATCCGGAGATCTTGCTGGCCAGGGTAGTTGACTTACACCTTCTAGAGCACGTTGGGTGGCACGGGATACATGCGGACGTGCATTGTCCTGTTGGAACAGCAAGTTCCCTTGCCGGTCTAGGAATGGTAGAACGATGGGTTCGATGACGGTTTGGATGTACCGTGCACTATTCAGTGTCCCCTCGACGATCACCAGTGGTGTACGGCCAGTGTAGGAGATCGCTCCCCACCCCATGATGCCGGGTTTGGCCCTGTGTGCCTCGGTCGTATGCAGTCCTGATTGTGGCGCTCACCTGCACGGCGCCAAACACGCTTACGACCATCATTGGCACCAAGGCAGAAGCGACTCTCATCGCTGAAGACGACACGTCTCCATTCGTCCCTCCATTCACGCCTGTCGCGACACCACTGGAGGCGGGCTGCACGATGTTGGGGCGTGAGCGGAAGACGGCCTAACGGTGTGCGGGACCGTAGCCCAGCTTCATGGAGACGGTTGCGAATGGTCCTCGCCGATACCCCAGGAGCAAAAGTGTCCCTAATTTGCTGGGAAGTGGCGGTGCGGTCCCCTACGGCACTGCGTAGGATCCTACGGTCTTGGCGTGCATCCGTGCGTCCCTGCGGTCCGGTCCCAGGTCGACGGGAACGTGCACCTTCCACCGACCACTGGCGACAACATCGATGTACTGTGGAGACCTCACGCCCCACGTGTTGAGCAATTCGGCGGTACGTCCACCCGGCCTCCCGCATGCCCACTATACGCCCTCGCTCAAAGTCCGTCAACTGCACATACGGTTCACGTCCACGCTGTCGCGGCGTGCTACCAGTGTTAAAGACTGCGATGGAGCTCCGTATGCCACGCCAAACTGGCTGACACTGACGGCGGCGGTGCACAAATGCTGCGCAGCTAGCGCCATTCGACGGCCAACACCGCGGTTCCTTTTGTGTCCGCTGTGCCGTGCGTGTGATCATTGCTTGTACAGCCCTCTCGCAGTGTCCAGAGCAAGTATGGTGGGTCTGACACACCGGTGTCAATGTGTTCTTTTTTCCATTTCCAGGAGTGTATATTTTCTCACCTTGAATTTTAGTGCCACTCTTGAACCTTCCTTTCATTTCTGTCATTTGTTCTTTCAGCATAAAGTGAACAGTTGGGTCGAAAGACTGTATCCCTATTTCACAAACTTCTTAATGTGAACACTTCTTAATCTCCCAGTCTTATTGTACATACTGTGTGTCACCTGTCTTCTCCTACACATTTTCCCTTTTTTCTCAGAATCTTGCACCATTTTATTTTGCCAAACTCTTTTTCAGGTCAACGAATCCTATGAATATGCCTTGCTTAAGTCTAGCTTTCGTTATAAATCGCAACACCATAATCTTCACTAAATTCAAATTGACCATCATCTAACAGATCATCGGTTTTATTTACCATTCTTCGGCATATTACTGTCAGCATTTGTATGCATGAATCTTTAAGCTGATTACGCAGTAGTTCTTGTACTTATATGCCATTGCTGTCTTCGGGATTTTGGAGTGATTTTTCTCCAAAAGCTTGATGATTCATCTCTAGACTCAAAGATTCTACACACTAAGTTGAATAGTCGCTTGAATGCCACTTCTTCCAATGATCTAGTAGATTAAGAAGTAAAGTTCTCTATTTCCTCTGCATTATTTAATTGCAAGTCTTCTGAAGCTCTATAAGCTCTGACTCTAATACTGGACCTCCTATGTCTTCCATATTTACTCCAATTTCACACAAGGCCTCCCCTTCGAAGAGGCCTTCAAGGGACTGTTATCATCTATCTGCTCCCTACTCTCCACTTCACAGTGGAAATCCCATTACAGTCTTAATGTTGAGGCCCTTGCTATGCATTTCATCGAAGGCTGTTTTGACTTTTCTGTGTATTGAATCAGTGCTCCTCACAATCATTTCTTCTTAGATTTCTACACATCTTTCTTTCAATGATTTTCTCTCGGCTTCCCTTCACCTCCTATTGATTTCATTCATATGTAAGTTTCATAGCAGCATTCCTGAATTTACCTGAACATTTTTGTATTTCCTTCTTTTGTCGAACAGTTGAGATATATGTTCTGTTACCCTAGTTTTCTTTGTAGTTACATTTCTTCAACCTATATTTGTCTGGTGAACACCTGGAGATGCCGTTTTTAGAGACATTGATTACTCTTCATATAAAAAGGCTACTGCCTTGGAAAACTAGAAAAGTATCTCATTATTCCTCAGTATTTAAAAATCCCAGTTCTTTGCCCAGCGATTCTTCCAAACAATAGTGGGGTTGTTCTACTTCTGAACCGCTGCGCTTTGTTCACAGATTTCCTACGACTTAATTGCTGAAGTAACTACGCATCATTGCCAGATTTCCTCTCCTCAATCGCCGGTTGGAGTGGCCGTGCTGTTCTAGGCGCTACCGTCTAGAACCGAGCGACCGCTCCGGTCGCAGGTTCGAATCCTGCCTCGGGTATGGCTGCGTGTGATGTCCTTGGGTTAGTTAGGTTTAATTAGTTCTGTTCTAGGCGAGTGATGACCTCAGAAGCTAAGTCATATAGTTCTCAGAGCGATTTGAACCATTTTTTGAACCCTCTCCTCAATCGCTCTCACATACAAGACCAGTTGGCATTAGGTATAAAATGACATGAAAATTTTAAAAACTCGTGGTAATTCCAAAAGAATCTGTTTGAGCTATAGGGTTTTTCTCCATTGCTATGTCAGTATAGCTAAGAACCCAATTATTTTACGTGTGAAATGGTGGGTATATCAAAAATCCAAGATGGATTAATGTGTTGAATACAGAATCCAAGAGGCTTAGCATCAGATAATGGCACAGCCTGCATAGTAGACAGGATTAATATCCGTGATAGCAGAACTGGAGGTACTGGTCCAGCCTGCATGGTTGGCCAGTTTTATGTATTCTCATTTTAGAATTCTGTACTAAGTAGAAATTGGAGGATGTTCCAAAATAATTTCCTAAGTTTAAATGTCGCACTGCTTGCATGTTTAAACAATCTCCTCCCACCCATCTGATGTCACAGTTTACTGACACATCTTACATGTTAAAAAAAAATTCCCCTATCCAGTTGCCAATCTGAGCTGTTGTATATCACTGCTGGGACTGTGATCCTAAACAGCATGAGAAGATGGATGGCAGCAGTGGTGCCATGTGAAGGTAGTGCTCATAAATACAAGTCTACCGTTGGAGGGGAAATGTAGCATGAGACTGTCTGGAGCCTTACTGCTGGCGAACTTTGCCACTGGTGTGTCTGAAGGCATTGTGAGCATCCTCCACTCTTGTTTAAGTAAAGACATAACAACTCATATCTCAACACAATAGTGAGGGGCAGCAGCAACAGCACAAGATGGTTGGCAATGGCTGAAGCAAAATTCATTAAATATGCCACCTGTGTCAGTAAACCGTGACCTCAAAGGGATGTTGCAAAATTGTTTGAACATGCAAGCTCTCTTAATTTTACACCTAAGACAAGCGGATTTTGGAATTTCCTGCTCCTTTATGCTTAGGACTGGATTCTGAACATAGAACACATAAAATCAGACAACCATTCATTTGGATTCTAAACTCAGCACAAAAAGCTGGCAACAATGCAGGGTAGCTAGCATCCACAGAGAAGCCATCTGCACCACTGATATCATTGGCCTGGGAAAACCAAGGGACCTTGGATTCTGTACACAACTGAGCTGTGCTGCAGCTCGTGTTGGTACGGTTTGTAGGTTTCCACCCTCTTTTGGAGGTCAGATGGTATCGTTTAGTTGGCATGGTTGTGGTTGTTTGTCTTCTTCTTGTGTTGACTGGCGCCACGCGGTTTCGCAAGCGTTGCCTGTCCGCTAGTGGCAGCAGTGGCGGTTATCCATATGTAGTAATTGTTGCCCTGTCTTTGGGGCGACATCGTTTTTTCAGGGTCGTGCGAGTAGGCCAGTTTGGTTGGGAACCCAGGAGGAGCCAGGTCCGTGCAGTGCGAGTACATGCCGGGACCGCAGGTGGCACACATGGACTGCTGGATGGAAGCACTGTGGTCACGAGGGTGCATGACCTCGTCATAAGCCGGATCCAGCAAGCTTTAAGTTGAGTATATTTCAACCCAAGTAGCGACGAAACCTCCACCATTGTGATATCTTGCGATTCTCCAGTGACTTGGGTTCGTGTTGCTGCTCATAGTGTTACCGAGTCGAAGAGCAGAGAGTGGAGTGTTTGGGGAAGGCGGATCTGATTAGCCTTCCTCGACTTCTTACTACTATTTACTGCATTCAACTTGTTACAAATTGTTAAGTTCAACCAGCGGCCAGCTGGTGATTCTTCTACTCTGGTGGTAGTAATTTCTTTCTCGTTCTGGACCCTCTAAACACAGTATTATGGGGACGAAGTGCAGACTGCCACTTCGGCTTTAGCGTATTGTTCCATCATTGCATTTGGTTTATCGGACGTCAGGTAGCTTCAGCAACATTATCATTAGTCATTCTTTAGACTGCCACTACTCTGAGTTACTATCTTGTGAAGTGAATGCAACTCTTAGCTGTCTATCTCATCGCTCGAGAAAGTGTTTGTTGCCGGACCTTCTCAGAGGTCGATTCCTGGAGCACCGTCTGGACCATTTGCTTGTTTTTTAACTATCTTTTGCCAAGAAGTGGCTTGCTTTTGAAACATTATCTGTTGTATCTGTATTTAATGGTGATTTGCTGTATTGTAACTTACTGAAAACACTGTTATTTTCACTTGTTTATTTTTTCATTAATAATGTGTGGTATTTTTTATTTATTGTTGAGTCTGGAATTACTGATTTAAAATAAATTGTGTGTATTGTAAAAGGTAACCAATAGTAACGGATTACAGCCCCGTCTACATTGGGAACCAAATCCGGCCTTTCCTTGACTAACAGTTTTCTATAGCAGAAAGGGGCTACATCTCCAATCTGGGATTTCCATCAATGGGAAAACTATCTACCTCAGATTTTGTGAATTTGCTACCACTTTACAGTTAAGACCATTTACCTCTTAGCTGTGAAATTAACGAGTTTGCAAAAACCATGTACTGCAATTGGGGTATTTTGAATTACCCACTGCCTTTTTAATTTCCCAGAATTCTCCGCATTTCCTGCCATTTTATATGTGGATAAATTGATCTATGATGTCAGAGGAGTGGAATGATGGGGATGTGGAGATGTAGCAATTCTGCTGGTGGATGACATCGATGATGTCATCCGAAATATTCAAACATTGCAGAGTGGGTCAGAACTGTTACAGCTCCACTACTGACGAGTATCTCAATGTTCAGTGATGTTATTGCAGTGATTACATAATCGAATATATACCATAATGTACACAGCAGCTCGAAACCACTCATCATAGTGATGCCCACCTGGAGATGCAAGCCCTGATACAGCTGGGAAGGGCATCATAAAGCCAGTGTATCCTCTCCTGATGCTAGTTGGCCACAACTGTTTTAACTTGTCCTTGATACAGAGGGTACTGGAGATGAGCGTTATCCTGTTGAAAAATAGCACCATAGTGTTGTTGCATGAGACATAACACTTGATGACACATAGTGTTTGTGACTTACTGTTGTGCCATCAGAATGACATCAATCACTACCAGTCGTGACCTGAAGTCATACCTGATGGCTCCTCACACCATGACACTAGGTGGATCACCACCATCCCTCTCCAAAACATTGGAAGAATGTGGATATAGATAATCATGTGTTGAGAGCCCTGTAGTATGTTTGATGGTAGCATTTTGAAGCAGGAAGTAGAATCTGGCTTTTTAAAAGTTTTTGTGCAGTCTGAGATGAAACCAGATGCTGGAATTTTTCATGTTTGTACAGGATTCCCAATTATTTCATTATCTGATCACAACAGTGGTATTGATCCCTTAAATGTTATGTAGAGGAAGGATGATTCTGTTGAGAATCCTTAGGAATTAGACAGAACAAAACTGTTTCAGATATCACAGTGTTCTTCGTAATGCTCTATATCCAATTTCCGTAGTTCATAAAACAACAGTATAACTGAAACTGAAATGATGTTAGAGCCATAAATAATTGAATCTGCATTCAGCTTTAATAACACTCATCTCTGATGATGTGGAAAAGAGATGGTTGTCATGAATTGGAGGGAGAGTAACACAATCAATTTGATAAAAGTGACGTAAGCGAGAGATTTCAAGTATTAGTGCGGAAATTACATGATGTAAAAGTGTTGTCTGCAGTAGCTACTTATGAACAAATTGATTTGCATGTAGAGACCAGCAAATACACTGCATTTCTATGTTTTAGTATAAGCGATCAGCTTTGAAACTCTTGCTCGTTTTAAATGTGTCTACTGCTGCTTTATTTCGCAGATTTAACTTTTTGTTGACTTAAAGAGATTACTTTGTATGTTGGTGATATTCTTATGGCTAAAAAATCTTTGTCATCATTGGTGCCTCTGTCGTAGAGATAAGTTCTTTCGAGATACTGGCACCGCAATTGGAATTATCGTTAGTCTAGAGAAACTCATATCAACGATTTTGCTGATCCCACATCTAAAAGACATTTCAGAGTGAGTTTAGGGCTTATGAATATTTATAAGCAATTTATTGATGTAATTACGATGTCCACTGTAGACTGTAGTAATTACTTGGAAAACGTGCAATGAGAAATTTGGGGTGAAGAAGCGCAAAGTGGTTCTCCATGTAAGAAGGGTGCACTGCTTGTTGTTCCTCTTCTATTTCATCCTAAAGTATTCACAGACTTTCATGTTCCTACTGATAGCTGAAAAACTAGACTGGGCATGGAATTGTACCAAAAATTTGATGAAAATCGTAATGTTTGTCCAGAGGTGACTAGATTTGATAAAAGGGTGATGTGAAAGAGTGACAGCAACTACACAATGACAGACCTGGAAAATGTTTGCTATGGCGCAGACTACTTCTAAGTTCCACTATTTCTTGTTTGGATGAACTTCAAATCTGTGTAGACTGATCATCATACATTCCAATTTTTGGTGTCTGGTAAGGTAACACACTTTTGTCTGCCACTCTATTTACAAGCGTTTTTTTTTTTTTTTGTTTTGCTGTTATGTATTTTACTGGAAAGCTAGTTATTGTTGCTGATGCCTTGTTGTGGGCTCTCAGTGATTTAATTGGATGTACGGACGATGGTCCTTGCGAAAATAAATTCAGTCTTCTTACGTGATAAGAATTACATGGGAAAACGTAACTGCTACCGTTCCCAAAGATACTGTATACAAGATACAATAATACTAGAATTGAAAGCAAAGTGGACTGACAAATCCGTGAATATTATCTTGTGCACAATGATATTCTGTTAAAATGTAGAAAATCTGGTAATTATACATATGTAATCTGCATACTATAACTAATTAACTGATTGGCTTGGCACAGTTGTTTGAGATATTCTCGTTTTGGTCCTTGAAAGTGTTCTCATATGCTTTTCAGAACTTGATATTTCAGCAACACGGAAAAAATATCAAAGTAGCTTTTGTCATGCAAACTGTGTCAAAAGAAAAGGCCGCCCACTCTTCCACATAAGACTCACTTTTTTCCCTTATTTCTATATTGCTCTTCCTTTGTCACTGACCAGCAGACATCGCAATTTGTTTCTCCCTTCCAATTGCAAAGGACTTCAAGAAAATCAGAGTTGGCTGCTTTCGTAATGTATTTCTTATATGAAGTTGGCCAAATACACTGCAAAAAAAAAGAAAGAGTTTGTGATAATAAATTCAGACCAACTGAATCACGCGTCACAGTAAAGTGTCAATACGCAGCATATCCCCACCTGGTGGCAACTCAGCCGTGTGTTCTCGGTTACAAAGAATCATAAAGTTGCCGAATGGAATACCGTGACGGAGTATCCCAAGTTTCTGGTGCTTTCCGTTGCAATTCGCCATTGTTCGTGCAGGGCCTGAAGAACGAGTAACGTCACACTACACCATGTCTGACACGTGTTTAGTTTGCGAGAGCCCTGGTGACCTTGCTGCCCAGGGTAATTGTTGTACACCATGAAGAGCAAGTTCAGTTTCAGCAACCTTATGTGGACGTGGATTGTCCTACTGAAGAACCACATCAAATTCCTGTCAGAGAAATGGCAGTAGCACGGGAAAAGCAGCCTATGCAACATACCAAGCACTGATTTCATCACCCTGCAGAAACACCAAATGTGACTACCAGCTGTAACTGATCGCCACTACCCCCCCCCCCACCCACACACACACACTATGATGCCTGGGATGGGACTCTGAAACACGCAACTCACCAGGTCTCTATATGTCTATGTATGTCAATCACTCGCATACAGGCAGGAGGTAATCTCATCATTGTCACACAACATAGCACCATTCCTTTCTCCAGTTAACTCTTTCATCAGACAAGAGTAGTGTCTTGGTGTCAATGGCAGCCTGGCCAGAGGCACATGTGATCCTAATCCAGCTGCAAGCAGACGTTTCCCAGTAATCGCTGATGGCACAGCAGGTTGAATATGTCCCTGGGTCTTGTCCCTGGATGATTTTTGATTGGTCACGGGTGTTTCCACAATGCTTCAACATTGACGAGCACTGTACTACACAGATGTCCAAAACCTGGTGTACAGGTGCGGGAATGTTCTACACGTCGCCAATACGTGGTCGCCGACATGTGCTGTTATCTGTCCAGCTTTCTGCAGGCCCACAGTGTAATCCCATTCAAATCGCTGAAGTTGTTCAGCACCAGTACGTACTCGTCAGTGGAGCGTCGTTGTACTAAAGAAAGAAAACTGCAACTACTGCCCACGTCCACACCCAGCACAGTTACTACCAGCAGAGTCAAGACAGAGGGTCACAGACGGGCCTCATGACTGCCATTTTATCGCTGATGTGCGTGACAAATGAATTACTACCACTACACCCTTTCAGTATGCACCGACTACAGTCCGTGAGACTGTTGCATTTTCTTTTATTCTTTTTCTTTTTTTTGCATCAGTGGAGGTGAAGTCATTTCTCAATTTTGTTGACGAGATTGGAGAAGAAATCTGAATCAGCAGGCAGTAGTCTCTTAGGCGAGACGGCACTGGCGACTTGAGTGCAGCCAGCGTCACGAGGCAGCAGTCGGAGCGACAGAATGGAGCCTTGCAGGGAGCACTGAAACAAGTTGGACTACCGGGTAGGGTCCCGGAAGAATATCGTGGTCAGTAGATGCGCAGACGGGACGCCATGCGTGGGGAGAGTGGTAGTGGTGGGGGTTACAGGCAAGCATTGCAGGGGAAATGAAGAGCGCTAGAGGGGAAGCGCCATTCTAAACTGAAGCCTGTGCTCACATTTTTTTTGTAAATATTAAATGGTACCCCTTCACACCCACTTTTTTATGGTGACCATTAAAACAAGATCTACTGTCTCGTGATCTTAGGTTAGTATCTAAAAGGAATTCCGCCGAAAACGCAGCGATTAATTTTTTGTCTAGCTCGTTAACCGTTTGTAGCTTTCACAGTAGGATCGTGAGTGGTGAATTTTGAATAAAACCAACACATTTCTCTGCTTGCCATGCTAAAATTAGCTTTTTTTGTCAAAACATAGTCGAGTCTACGAAATATCACCTCATTAAAATGTTGTGCAGACCCAACTGCGAGAGAATTCTGAAGTTATGGTTTATTAAGTTTATGAATCGACGAACTGAGGAAAAGTAAGGTCAGTAGCTTATGAAAAATTACATCCCTGGCAGAAAAAAAAAACGTGTAATGTCTTCGCTTATGTTGTTGGAAAACTGATCTCATTTTTCGTTTCACCAGCTATCGATGGCCCTTAAAAATTACATTTTTTCATCGAAAATGTTTGTAGTTAAATAACACGGTAGATAATGAAGTAAGTCCTCTTGCATGCCATCATTTGCCTGAATCTCATTCCGATGTCTGAAAACGTTTATGAAATATCAGGAATGCTGTGGATATTTCACTCTGGCTTTATCGCTGCCGCGGCGCGATCATAAATGAGTGGGCTGCATCAGATTAGTTTTCTCGAGATTGGTAACAGACACCTCCGCCCACGTTTAAAGAAAAATTCAATTTGTTAGCTAAATTTCATACTGAGCAACATATTAAGTAATATGCACCAAACCCAAAATCATAGCGACCTCTAATTTTCATTGCTAACTCTTTGGAATTTCGTGCAATGCGTTACTTCCACGTAAATATCACAATATGTATAACGACTACCGAAATGATGGGTACATCATCAGAAACGTGACATATAAAGCCACAAGTAAAGTAAAAATATTTTTTTTTACCGAATAATTTCTGTAAAATCGTTTGAGAAAGACTTGCAGGGCGTGTGCTTCGATTCTTTCGTCACCGATTGGCCGAAAGGCTCCAAACACTTGTCGGCTTTCCCTTCCAAACAAACGAATGAACTAGTCCAGCGCTTTGGACGAAAATTGGTTACTGTGCATCGGCCACTGTTTCCTGCGCAGACTCTACCTGGTCATCAGGAGGAGGGAAGTGTAGGAAGGGGAAGACACTTAGCGGCTGGCGGCGTATGGTGAGCATGAGCGAACACCAGTGTAGTATGGCGGCTGTCGAGTTAGGAGCGTAGCAGTGAGCAGGCGGCTCCAGATGCAGAGCGGACTGCCTGCGGCCGACTTCCACTGGGTTCTGTTCCCGGTGTCTGGAAATTCTTATGGTCAAAGTGCACAGGCAGTGATTGTGCCTTTGCGAAATTTGACCTGTAAATAAGATTCACCAATGACACACTCTCGCTTAGTTGACAATCCTCCAGTTTATCGAACGTTACTTAGATTTAGACAAAAGAGCCGTCCGACTGCGTTTAAATTTAAGTGCATGTATATCTTGTTTTACTTATTTGAGAGTGGACGGAAAGTAACTTCGTATTTTGAATTTCGAATTTCTGTAGATGATACCTACAGTTAAAGTTGTGGATATTTGTAGGAAAATTATCATCGTCAATTGTAATAATTGTGTACAGTGTATATACACTAGCATGAGATCCAGTATACCGACAAATGTAGTCAAATTGTATAGCATTTGACTTCGGTGGTCCAGTATATAACAAGACATCAGCCGTGAACGTGGTAGGGGGTATATATAAATTTAAAAGCAGTCGACTTTGTGCAGAATTAGTGTGTGCGTACATGTCTTTACTGCTGATAGGAAACAAACACCAATAGTGATAGTACGTGTCATGCACATAACCATATTTGTGACAAAGCTACGTCGAAAAGAGTTATCATGTCATGAAAAAGCAAAGAATCTGTGTGTACAAGGAAATGAGACACTCTCATTCTCAAATCGAAAATAAGTTGAATCGTTCAAGTACAGTGATTGATAATTATGTTGGATCGGATGGAAGATATGGACAGAACGGAAAATATGGGCAAAGTAGGCAGTCACCTGATTCATCGAAACGGTTACTTTTGCGCAAATAAAGGACCACAAAACGTTATTCTTCTCAACCCCTTGCTGATTTACAGTTGCCAGTGACTGCCAGACGTATATGACAAATTTTTCCACTAGAAAAAACCTTGCATTCAAGGAACGACTGCAGAAATCTGTTCTAATATCCAAACATAAGCAGGATCGATTGGAGATTGCTGAAAAATGTGTCATAGATTTCAGTATGGAATAATCGACAGTGGTGAGCAAAAGTTTAATTTAGTTGGGTTAGATGGATTTTGTGTTATCGGCACGATATGATAACACACCAGCAGGTAAGAAAGAGCAAAAATTTTGCATTGGATGCGTTATAATTTGGAGAGCCGTCTGCACTTCAGGTAAATCATACATTGCTTTGCTTAATACTAGAATGAACTCTAACGTGTACTCTGAGATGCTGTAGACACAACTGCTTAGATTATATGAGGACCTAGGGAACGAAACTCTAAAAGTTCAACAAGATAATGCAAATATGCCTGTTTCTGCTACAGCGAAAAACTGGTTTGAAGATAAAGGACTGCATATAGTCATGATTTGAAACCCGTGTAAAACATTTGAGAAATGTTTGCATGGTGTGTTTATGACACAGAAGGCAATTTGAGGCCGTTGTTGTTGTTGTTGTGGTCTTCAGTCCTGAGACTGGTTTTATGCAGCTCTCCATGCTACTCTATCCTGTGCAAGCTCCTTCATCTCCCAGTACCTACTGCAACCTACATCCTTCTGAAACTGCTTGGTGTGTTCATCTCTTGGTCTCCCTCTACGATTTTTACCCTCTACACTGCCCTCCAATGCTAAATTTGTGATGCCTTGATGCCTCAGAACATGTCCTACCAACCGGTCCCTTCTTCTAGTCAAGTTGTGCCACAAACTTCTCTTCTCCCCAATCCTATTCAATACCTCCTCGTTAGTTACGTGATCTACCCATCTAACCTTCTGCATTCTTCTGAAGCACCACATTTCGAAAGCTTCTATTCCCTTCTTGTCCAAACTATTTATCAACCATGTTTCACTTCCATACATGGCTACACTCCATACAAATACTTTCAGAAATGACTTCCTGACACTTAAATATATACTCGATGTTAACAAATTTCTCTTCTTCAGAAACTCTTTCCTTCCCATTGCCAGTCTACATTTTATATCTTCTCTACTTCGACCATCATCAGTTATTGTATTGGACCTACTGCCGCCGTTGGATAAGCAGGTGCCAGCAGAAAGTCGTATACTCCTAGCTCACTCATTTGTTACATAGTTTAATTTTTAATTTCTTTGCGTGTTTTTGGTACTTGCATTGTCTAATTCATAAATTTCGGTCGTATTATAGTATTTGACAGTTGTAGCATCGCGTTTTAGTACCTGAATAGTGTAAAATCGCGTAGTTTCCTTCCGCCGCCAAGCAGTGTGCCAGCAATGCGCAAGTAGCAGCATTACTGCATTTACTAGGCAACCTTGTATTTTAATAACCGTTTAAATTTTGTGTCGATTTGTTTGTGCTCTCTGTAGATTAATTCAGACGTTCTTTGCACAACAGTTTTTAGCATGGATAGGGACTGGAACTGCTGTGTTCGGATGCAGGTTGAGTTGGCATCCCTTCGCTCCCAGCTTCAGGCAATGTTGGCTTCGGTGACACAGCTTGAGGCTGTTGCCAATGGGCATCACTGTGGGGGTCCGGATGGGGGTTTGTCGGGGACGGCCAGCTCGTCCCATGCATTCCCCGATCGGACTACGACTGTGGCTGCCCGAGATACTGCCCACATTGACGCTGATCCCTCACCTGTGGTAGAGTGGGAGATCGTCTCGAGGTGTGGCAGGGGGCGAAAGACATTCCGGAGGGCTGAGCGGAAGGCCTCTACAGTTTCTCTGACGAACTGGTTTCAGGCTCTGTCTCCGGCTGATACTGGTCTTCGGCCGGAGATGGCTGCTTGTCCTGTTCCAGAGGTTGCCCCTCAGTCTGCAAGATCCGGGAAGTCACAGAGGTTGGGCTTACTGGTAGCTGGGAGCTCCAACGTCAGGCGCGTAATGGGGCCCCTTAGGGATATGGCAGCAAGAGAGGGGAAGTAACCCAATGTGCACTCCATGTGCGCACCGAGGGGAGTAATTCCAGATGTGGAAAGGGTCCTTCCGGATGCCATGAAGGGTACAGGGTGCACACATCAGCAGGTGGTCGCTCATGTCGGCACCAATGGTGTGTGTCGCTATGGATCGGAGGAAAACCTCTCTGGCTTCCGGCGGCTATCTGATTTGGTGAAGACTGCCAGTCTCGCTAGCGGGATGAAAGCAGAGCTCACCATCTGCAGCATCGTTGACAGGACTGACTGCGGACCTTTGGTACAGAGCCGAGTGGAAAGTCTGAATCAGAGGCTGAGACGGTTCTGCGACCGTGTGGGCTGCAGATTCCTCGACTTGCGGCATAGGGTGGTGGGGTCTCGAGTTCCGCTGGATAGGTCAGGAGTCCACTACATGCAGCAAGCGGCTACACGAGTAGCAGGGGTTGTGTGGCGTGGACTGTGCGGTTTTTTAGGTTAGATGGCCTTGGGCAAGTACAAAAAGGGCAACAGCCTCAAAGGGTGCGAGGCAAAGTCAGGACATGCGGGGACCAAGCAGCAATCGGTATTGTAATTGTAAACTGTCTAAGCTGCGTTGGTAAAGTACCGGAACTTCAAGCGCTGATAGAAAGCACCGAAGCTGAAATCGTTATAGGTACAGAAAGCTGGCTGAAGCCAGAGATAGCTTCTGCCGAAATTTTTAAAAAGGCACAGACGGTGTTTAGTAAGGATAGATTGCATGCAACCGGTGGTGGCGTGTTTGTCGCTGTTAGTAGTAGTTTATCCTGTAGTGAAGTAGAAGTGGATAGTTCCTGTGAAATATCATGGGTGGAGGTTACACTCAACAACCGAGCTAGTTTAATAATTGGCTCCTTTTACCGAACTCCCGACTCAGTAGCATTAGTGGCAGAACAACTGAGAGAAAATTTGGAATACATTCACATAAATTTTCTCAGAATATTATAGTCTTAGGTGGGCATTTCAATTTACCAGATATAGACTGGGACACACTGATGTTTAGGACAGGTGGTAGGGACAGAGCATCGAGTGACATTATACTGAGTGCACTATCCGAAAATTGCCTCGAGCAATTAAACAGAGAACCGACTCGTGGAGATAACATCTTGGACCCGAACGTTTCGACTCTGTAAGTGCAGAACAGGGAATCTGTGATCATAAGGCCGTTGCATCATCCCTGAATATGGAAGTAAATAGGAATATAAAAAAAGGGAGGAGGGTTTATCTGTTTAGCAAGAGTAATAGAAGGCAGATTTCAGACTACCTAACAGATCAAAACGAAAATTCTGTTCCGACACTGACAATGTTGAGTGCTTATGGAAAAAGTTTAAGGCAATTGGAAAATGCGTTTTAGACAGGTACGTGCCGAGTAAAACTGTGAGGGACGGGAAAAAACCCACCGTGGTACAACAACAAAGTTAGGAGACAACTGCGAAAGCAAAGAGAGCTTCACTCCAAGTTTAAACGCAGCCAAAACCTCTCAGACAAACAGAACCCAAACGATGTCAAAGTTAGCGTAAGGAGAGCTATGCGTGAAGCGTTCAGCGAATTCGAAAGTAAAATTCTATGTACCGACTTGACAGAAAATCCTAGGAAGTTATGGTCTTACGTTAAATCAGTAAGTGGCTCCAAACGGCATACCCAGACTCTCGGGGATGATGATGGCATTGAAACAGAGGATGACACGCGTAAAGCTGAAATACTAAACACCTTTTTCCTAAGCTGTTTCACAGAGGAAGACCACACTGCAGTTCCTTCTCTAAATCCTCGCACAAACGAAAAAATGGCTGACATCGAAACAAGTGTCCAAGGAATAGAAAAGCTACTGGAATCACTCAACAGAGGAAAGTCCACTGGACCTGAAGGGTTACCAATTAGATTCTGCACAGAGTACGCGAAAGAACTTGCCCCCCTTCTAACAGCCGTGTACCGCAAGTCTCTAGAGGAACGGAAGGTTCCAAATGATTGCAAAAGAGCACAGGTAGTCCCAGTCTTCAAGAAGGGTCGTCGATCAGATGCGCAAAAGCTATAGACCTATATCTCTGACGTCGATCTGTTGTAGAGTTTTAGAACATGTTTTTTGCTCGAGTATCATCTCGTTTTTGGAAACCCAGAATCTACTCTGTAGTAATCAACATGGATTCCGGAAACAGCGATCGTGTGAGACCCAACTCGCTTTATTTGTTCATGAGACCTAGAAAATATTAGATTCAGGCTCCCAGGTAGATGCTATTTTCCTTGACTTCCGGAAGGCGTTCGATACAGTTCCGCACTGTCGCCTGATAAACAAAGCAAGAGCCTACGGAATATCAGACCAGCTGTGTGGCTGGATTGAAGAGTTTTTAGCAAACAGAACACAGCATGTAGTTCTCAATGGAGAGACTTCTACAGACGTTAAAGTAACCTCTGGCGGGCCACAGGGGAGTGTTATGGGACCATTGCTTTTCACAATATACGAGGGCAGTTCAATAAGTAATGCAACACATTTTTTTTCTGAAACAGGGGTTGTTTTATTCAGCATTGAAATACAGCAGGTTATTCCCCAATCCTTTAGCTACACAACACTATTTTTCAACGTAATCTCCATTCAAAGCTACGGCCTTACGCCACCTTGAAATGAGGGCCTGTATGCCTGCACGGTACCATTCCACTGGTCGACGTCGGAGCCAACGTCGTACTGCATCAATAACTTCTTCATCATCCGCGTAGTGCGTCCCACGGATTGCGTCCTTCATTGGGCCAAACATATGGAAAGCCGACGGTGCGAGATCGGGGCTGTAGGGTGCATGAGGAAGAACAGTCCACTGAAGTTTTGTGAGCTCCTCTCGGGTGCGAAGACTTGTGTGAGGTCTTGCGTTGTCATGAAGAAGGAGAAGTTCGTTCTAATTTTTGTGCCTACGAACACGCTGAAGTCGTTTCTTCAATTTCTGAAGAGTAGCACAATACACTTCAGAGTTGATCGTTTGACGATGGGGAAGGACATCGAACAGAATAAGCCCTTCAGCGTCCCAGAAGACTGTAACCATGATTTTACCGGCTGAGGGTATGGCTTTAAACTTTTTCTTGGTAGGGGAGTGGGTGTGGCGCCACTCCATTGATTGCCGTTTTGTTTCAGGTTCGAAGTGATGAACCCATGTTTCATCGCCTGTAACAATCTTTGACAAGAAATTGTCACCCTCAGCCACATGACGGGCAAGCAATTCCGCACAGATGGTTCTCCTTTGCTCTTTATGGTGTTCGGTTAGACAATGAGGGACCCAGCGGGAACAAACCTTTGAATATCCCAACTGGTGAACAATTGTGACAGCACTACCAATAGAGACGTCAAGTTGAGCACTGAGTTGTTTGATGGTGATCCGTCGATCATCTCGAACGAGTGTGTTCGCACGCTCTGCCATTGCAGGAGTCACAGCTGTGCACGGCCGGCCCGCACGCGGGAGATCAGACAGTCTTGGACCTTGCGGCGATGAGGACACACGCTTTGCCCAACGACTCACCGTGCTTTTGTCCACTGCCAGATCACCGTAGACATTCTGCAAGCGCCTATGAATATCTGAGATGCCCTGGTTTTCTGCCAAAAGAAACTCGATCACTGCCCGTTGTTTGCAACGCACATCCGTTACAGACGCCATTTTAACAGCTCCGTACAGCGCTGCCACCTGTCGGAAGTCAATGAAACTATACGAGACGAAGCGGGAATGTTTGAAAATATTCCACAAGAAATTTCCGGTTTTTTCAACCAAAATTGGCCGAGAAAAAAAATGTGTTGCATTACTTATTGAACTGCCCTCGTACATAAATGACCTAGTAGATAGTGTCGAAAGATCCATGTGGCTTTTCGGCTATGATGCTGTAGTATACAGAGAAGTTGCAGCATTAGAAAATTGCAGCGAAATGCAGGAAGATCTGCAGCGGATAGGCAATTGGTGCAGGGAGTGGCAACTGAACCTTAACTTAGACAAATATAATGTATTGCGAATACATAGAAAGACGGATCCTTTATTGTATGATTATATGATAGTGGAACAGACACTGGTAGCAGTTACTTCTGTAAAATATCTGGGAGTAGGCGTGCGGAACGATTTGAAGTGGAATGATCGCATAAAATTAATTGTTGGTAAGGCGGGTACCAGGTTGAGATTCATTGGGAGAGCCCATAGAAAATGTAGTCCATCAACAAGGGAGGTGGCTTACAAAACACTCGTTCGACCTATACTTGAGTATTGCTCATCAGTGTGGGATCCGTACCAGATCGGATTGACAGAGGAGAGAGAGAAGATCCAAAGAACGGCGGGGCGTTTCGTCACATGGTTATTTGGTAACCGTGATAGCATAACGGAGATGTTTAGCAAACTCAAGTGGCAGACTCTGCAAGAGAGGTGCTCTGCATCGCGGTGTAGCTTGCTCGCCAGGTTTCGAGTGGGTTTGTTTCTGGATGAGGTATCGAATATGTTGCTTCCCTCTACCTATACCTCCCGAGGAGATCACGAATATAAAATTAGAGAGATTCGAGCGCGCACGGAGGCTTTCAGACAGTCGTTCTTCCCGCGAACCATACGCGACTGGAACAGAAAGGGGAGGTAATGACAGTGGCACGTAAAGTGCCCTCCGCCACACACCGTTGGGTGGCTTGCGGAGTATAAATGTAGATGTAGATGTAGATATTGTGCTCCCCAAACAGCAAAACTCCATTACTACTTTAAGTGTCTCATTTCCTAATCTAATTCCCTCAGCATCACGCGACTTAATGCGACTACATTCCATGCCATCTGAAAAGACCGATACGACTAGATCTGCGACAATTTCACAGCAAAAACTACAAACCTTAACAGAATCAGTACCGAAGAGAATTTTGAGTTAATTAGGAAGAATGAATGTTGAACGAAATACTGACAGTGGAATAACAAAGTGGGACAGTGAGTGCCTTTATACCAACTTGTATGTAGGATATGCAAACGCCTTATTTTGTTACTCGTATTACGAAAGAAACAACTTGATTACTTGATGACTGTTTATGTCTTATGTGTATCTGCTGCTTTTATAATAAATTCGATAGTGTATGCTTCAGACATTGCATTATTACTTTCGTCGGGACCCTGTCTTTATACCGAACTCCGCTGCTATAGCAGTATGCACAAGGAGCGATCTGAAGTGGAGCTACCACATAAAATTAATTGGGGTAAGGCAGATGCCAGACTGGGATTCATTCGAAGAATCCTCAGAAATTCTAGTCCACCAGTAACCTAAGTATTGTGAGCCGCGTATATTTTGACCGGTTTTCAGACTGAAATGTGATTATTATGGCTGTTTTTCAAGTTAGCGAACGTAGGGGCTTGTAGGAAAGTATTATGTAGCAATTAGTGCTATATATTTTATAAAATTAATGGAAAAAAAAAGTTGGGGGTCAAAGTTAACGTCTGTTTGGGGATACATTGACTGGCCTGTACTTCCACCACAACTGTCAACTTTCATTTTAATTGTGGTCAGTATTTCAAAAACAGCGAAATTTAGACTACCCACAAATAAATACACTGATCTAAAGTTTTATAAAGTGCTTCTTAAGCCTCATAAAAGAAAAACGTAGTACGTTTGTAATCCATCATCAAAATTATAAATGTAGTGAAAGTTACTAAGGTAGAGGACCAGAAACGCAACTCCAAATTTAAATGAACGTAATACCTTCAGTTTCATCCAGCTTAGACCTAATTCTTCGTTTCAAAACATCCATTGCGGTTCTTCATTTACAGAAATAATATCTGGCACTTGTGGCCAAACAAACTTCATTCTCTGTTTCCATAGGTATCTGACATAATATGGTGCACCTGAATCAATCCCTAAACCACAAAAACTTGTTTTCTGAATAGTATGTGAGTGGTAGCTTCCTTAGTTGTAAGCACATCAATTATTACAATCGATCCTTCATGTATATAGCGATGGATAATGTATGTATTCCTCAGTTCCACCGTCATTGGCATCGATATTGTTTAATAAGTTTTGTATCATTAACCCCAAACAAAGAAATCATGCACATGGCCTTAGACATCGTAATACAGCGTCAGATATATACATGTGAACAAAAAACTAATCAGTGGTTTATTTTGAGAATTAATCGAGTAACATACATAATGTACCTGCAAACAAGGTTCTCTTTACAGTTAAATGACATCGGTGAATGCTGCGCAACCTGATTTTAACACGCTTTTTTCGTGTACAATCTTAAGTCGCTATAGGTTCACCAACTACAGTGCAAGAAAATGGGCTCTACATGGCTCCATTTAGTGTATATTCATGGAATTTTACCACAAACAGTATATACTGAACACCCATCTGAGAGTCAGCAGAGAATTGAAAAACGTTTGGTTCTCAAAGCATAGCCGATTTACAATAGCATACAAAATTGTTCATTAGTCTGGGATTCGCAGCATGAAAGGTTGACAGAGGAAATAGAGAAGATCCAAAGAAGAGCTGCACGTTTCGTTACAGGTTCATTCAGCAAGCGCGAAAGCGTCACTGACACACTCAGTCAGCTCCAGTGGCAGAAACTGCAAGAGAGGCGTTCTGCAACATGGTATGGTCTTCTGTTAAAATACTGAGTGTGTAAATTCGTAGAAGAGTCAACCAATATATTGTTTCATCCTACGAATATCTCGCGGAAACACCAAGAAGATGAAATCAAAGAGATTCTAACCCACACAGATTAACAGCAACCTTCCTTCGAACCACACAGGAAAAGTTGGTAGTGATAATGGTCTAAGGAGGACACTCCGCTGTAAACTATTAGGTGGCTCTTGGAGCATGGATGGAGATGTCACCAGACAACATTCACTGATACGCAAGAAACAGATACGTTTTGCACGTTTCATGCCCGTAGAAGAAACTGCACTGCAAGTTGTCAGTTTTACCTTTTCTCATATAACTCTTTCTGCCTACCTCTCGGCCTCCCTGCGCCTTCAGTGTTTTTTGGAGAATGCTCGCAATGCTGAACGAGTAGTGGTGGGAGCCATTAAGCAGCTTTGCCCCGCAGCTGCTCAGGGCCCGCGCTGCGCCTCTACAAGGCTGCCTCCTTCCTCCCCCCCCCCCCGACCAACCGCGTGACGACACCACTTCCCGGCCACGTCTCGTAATCACCCCGCCCGCCCGTCCCATCAGTATCGCTGCATCGTTTATGGCTTGTGTATCAAGGCTAATGGAAGGGAAAGGAAGCGTTCTGGCTTATTAATAAGGACTTCTCCTCGGGTATCCCCAGTTCAGACAGCTCTTCCGGTGACAACTGAGAGCCCTTTCTGGTGCTTTCCAGTAAAGACGTTAATGGCAAATGGAGCCGTCTCCTCTCTGAGCCGTGAGTGTCCTCGACATTATCTAGATGACAGTGTATGCTACGTCGGTCACAGACATCAGCAACGTAATGGCCCTTCCCATAATGGCGTATTCAGGCAAGGCCGAAGAAAAACGGAATCATACAAACATGCAGAGTGACAGTTATTGAACTATATGAAAAAAACGTAAATTACACTTACGCTCATAAATTAAGGATAATTGCAGAATGTGGTGCCACACAACGTAGCACTACACAAAACTGTCGCTAATAGCATAGGCACATATGGAACACACACGACACAGATCTGTAAGTCCACGGTATTGGGGATAAGATGCGAAAACAGTCCAGAAACACATCTGCTACAAAACGCCACTGTTTTCTGCGCATGTACCCCGTCATCAATGTGGCATATGATAACTAAGCACATGTACAGAGGCCGCGCAACGGTTTGGTATACTCTGAATCAGGTGGTCGAGCAGCTGCTGGAGCATAGCCTCCCATTATTGCACCAGTGCCTGTATGACCTCTTGAAGTGAGATGAGGGTTTGAAGACGTGCAGAGACACATTGACCGAGAGCATCCCAGACGTGCTCGTTGGGGTTTAGGTCTGGAGAACAGGCAGGCCACTCCATTCGCCTGATATGTTCTACTACGAGGTACTCCTCTACAATGGGAGCTCGGTGGGGCAGTGCTTTACCATCCACCAGGAGGAAGGTGGGACCCACTGCACCCCTGAAAATGCGGACATACTGTACTGGTGCAAAATGACGTCCCGATACGCCTGACCTGTTACAGTTCCTCTGTCAAAGACACGCAGGGGTGTACGTGCACCAATCACAATCCCACTCCACACCATCAAACCACGACCTCCATACAGGTCCCTTTCAAGGACATTAAGGGGATGGTATCTGGTTCCTGGTTCACACCAGATGAAAACCCGGCGAGAATCACTGTTCAGACTATACCTGGACTCGTCTGTGAACATAATCTGGGACCACTGTTCCAATGACCATGTACTGCGTTCTTGACACTAGGCTTTACGGGGTCTCCTGTAACCAGGAGTCTTTGTAATGCGACCTGCAGTACTCCGTGGCCGTCTGCAGGCACTGATGGTGAGATATCGGCCTTCTTGTGGTACGTCCCGTAATGTAGCGCCGGGACACATTTCCTGTCTGCCGGAATCGTTGCCATAATCTTGAGATCACACCTTGTGGCACACGGAGGGCCCGTGCGACGACCGGCTGTGTTTGACGAGCCTTCAGTCGCCCTAGTGTCCTACCCCTCATAACGTGATCAATACGTGTTCTTTGAGCCATTTTCAACACACAGTCACCATTAGCACATCTGAAAACGTCAGCACACTTACTCGCTGCACCGTACTCTGACATGCACCAACACACCTCTGCGTATGTGGACTGCTGCCAGCGCCACTGTGCTACGGCTGCAAGTCAAATGCCCCTGATGGCCATACCTCGAGGTGATTTAAACCCGCAAACCGCCCACGAGATCGTTGTTTCACCATGTATCAGAATTATCCTTAATTTATGAGCATGAGTGTAGTTACAAACTACGGCATGCACATACTTTATTCAACATATAAACGTCACTATAGATATTTGGATTTACATTATGACACGCTCGAAATGCCTGCCACCATTGGTGATCATGTTGCGCAGACGAATAGAGAAATCTTGCGTGACACACCGAATTGTCGGAACATCAATGCTGTCGATGACCTTCTGAGTGACTGTTTTCATCTCATCAATGGTTTTGAGGTTATTGTTGTTCACCTTCTCTTTCATATAGACCCACAAAGAGGAATCGCATATGTTCAGATCCGGAGAATGTGGCGGACAATCGAGTCCCATGCCAGTTTCCTCTGGTTACCCCAGAGCCAGAAGGCGGTTCCCAAAGTGTTCCTCCAGGACATCACTCTCCTCCATCGATCATCTTGCATGAACCACATCTTGTCGAAATCAGGGTGACTTTGGATAAGGGGAATGAAATCATCTTCCAAAACCTTCACGTACCGTTCGGTAGTCACCGTGTCATCAAGGAATATCGCACCATTGTTCCGTGACTGGGCATTGCACACCACACAGTCACCCGTTGTGTGTGAAGAGACTTCTTGATCGCGAAATGCGGATTCTCAGTCTCCCAAATACCACAATTTTGTTTACTGACGAAGTCATCCAAGTGAAAGTGGGCTTCGTGGCCAAACCAAACCATGCATCGGCGTACTAATTCCCATCATGCCCCGTGCCCAACAGCGCAGTTTGAACGTCCTAACGCAAAAAATTCAGAAGTTATGACGATTGTATTTCATATAGGTCGTTATTTTCATCCTGTATCTCGCATCCTGCCCCGTCAAAAAGACAGAGGTACCTTTTCGGTATCACTCTGAAAAACCCACAACATGTAAAGGATACTGAGCAGCATCAACTGAACCCAGAGCTGTTCGTCGTGAAATCTCAAAACTATTTCGCGGTTCATCTAACTTGAGCTCTCTCCCCACCCGCCGCCCTGCCCATCCTCTTCCAATCTTCCAGCTCAGATCATGGGGATCCTTGTTGCTATACTGTACAGTTCGTTCGTTCTAGTTTCTTCCGTTGCAAATATTGTCTTACAACAAAGGCCGAGCGGCGATGGGAAATTTCTTTTCAGACTGGCATTCCACTCTTTACTCCTTCTCCTTTACTCGCCTACTTGGCAACAATTCCTGTCGTGTTCCGTTTACCAGTAGTACCACTGCTGAAAATTACTCACTGACGTACTAATGTGGTCGTTGTGTCTCATAATACGATCGTACGTAATATTAACGTTGAAATAAGCTGAACTGGTCCACTACACGTCGATTTATACCTACAACTACAAGGATCTAACAGCATATTGTACTAAACCCTCTGAAAGGCGACGGCGATCATTGTTTTTTCGATTAAGTAACTTGTGAGGGCACATACAAAAGACCCTGTAGGGTGCATGGACAGGAAGAGGTGACGCCCCACCGTCGACTTCCTTCCCTAATCCTCACTTCTGCTCTATACGTAACGACAGTGCCGTCAACGAGATGCTAAACCATAAACTTCTTTTATTCTTCTAGAAGAATTATGATTTACCGAGATCATAAGTTTTATAGCGTGTACAGGGTGAGTAAACTGCCCCTATTACGGTCGTTTAAGGGAACCCGCAATGAAATATGAGGCCGCCAACAACCATGCATGAGATTTTTATATTGTCTCGCTCACTACGCGCGAACTATTATCCCTACAGACAAAAAGAAAATGAACAGGACCCTTTTGTAGGAAATCTGAAGTCGTCAAATTTTGTGCGGCGATACGTTTTCGCTGGAGGCCACGGTTTTCTCTTTATTGAAGAAAAACTTACTAAATTGGCCTTTAAACGCACCTCCACCCCCATGCTCATCCCTCACCATTCAGGCTTTCTAGTGCGTTATTCGTGGGAGTTATCCCTTCACCGTACTAAAGTTTCCAAGTACACGAGCTATTCATAATATTTTACCTTTTTTGGTCTCTATTGATTGGGCAGTTATGTCACAAGCATATAGAGCTATTCTGTTAACGTTGTTAATTTGAACGTGTCCGTGAGGGTAATGAAAGAAGATACGCTAATACTAATTACGTTGACAATCCAAACTTAAACCTTACAAGCACAGTAAGTTCGTAGCCAGAAGGCCAGATGAATACAGCGACGTAACAGATTACTTTATGGTGTTAAAATTCATAAAATTGGTAGGTAAAATTTACAAAAACGTCAGTTTTACAATTTGTAAATGCTCGACTAAGCCGGTGGCGCAATAAGATCTGTCAATGAACATAAAAATGTCAAATTTGGGAAATGATTCGTGCCATCGAAAATTTTTGTGTGGTTGTGGGTGAGAGTCCCGTGAACAACATCCTAGGATTCCTGACCGATGGAGCGGTGAATGTGGAGTAGGAATGTTTTTGAAGGCCTTTCCTGAAGAACTCGAAATCTACTATCTCTAGCGAAATCATGTCACGGCAAAAATTTTAACTAAACGAAGTGTCTCACTCATACACTCCTGGAAATTGAAATAAGAACACCGTGAATTCATTGTCCCAGGAAGGGGAAACTTTATTGACACATTCCTGGGGTCAGATACATCACATGATCACACTGACAGAACCACAGGCACATAGACACAGGCAACAGAGCATGCACAATGTCGGCACTAGTACAGTGTATATACACCTTTCGCAACAATGCAGGCTGCTATTCTCCCATGGAGACGATCGTAGAGATGCTGGATGTAGTCCTGTAGAACGGCGTGCCATGCCATTTCCACCTGGCGCCTCAGTTGGACCAGCGTTCGTGCTGGACGTGCAGACCGCGTGAGACGACGCTTCATCCAGTCCCAAACATGCTCAAAGGGGGACAGATCCGGAGATCTTGCTGGCCAGGGTAGTTGACTTACACCTTCTAGAGCACGTTGGGTGGCACGGGATACATGCGGACGTGCATTGTCCTGTTGGAACAGCAAGTTCCCTTGCCGGTCTAGGAATGGTAGAACAATGGGTTCGATGACGGTTTGGATGTACCGTGCACTATTCAGTGTCCCCTCGACGATCACCAGTGGTGTACGGCCAGTGTAGGAGATCGCCCCCCACACCATGATGCCGGGTGTTGGCCCTGTGTGCCTCGGTCGTATGCAGTCCTGATTGTGGCGCTCACCTGCACGGCGCCAAACACGCATACGACCATCATTGGCACCAAGGCAGAAGCGACTCTCATCGCTGAAGACGACACGTCTCCATTCGTCCCTCCATTCACGCCTGTCGCGACACCACTGGAGGCGGGCTGTACGATGTTGGGGCGTGAGCGGAAGACGGCCTAACGGTGTGCGGGACCGTAGCCCAGCTTCATGGAGACGGTTGCGAATGGTCCTCGCCGATACCCCAGGAGCAACAGTGTCCCTAATTTGCTGGGAAGTGGCGGTGCGGTCCCCTACGGCACTGCGTAGGATCCTACGGTCTTGGCGTGCATCCGTGCGTCGCTGCGGTCCGGTCCCAGGTCGACGGGCACGTGCACCTTCCGCCGACCACTGGCGACAACATCGATGTACTGTGGAGACCTCACGCCCCACGTGTTGAGCAATTCGGCGGTACGTCCACCCGGCCTCCCGCATGCCCACTATACGCCCTCGCTCAAAGTCCGTCAACTGCACATACGGTTCACGTCCACGCTGTCGCGGCATGCTACCAGTGTTAAAGACCGCGATGGAGCTCCGTATGCCACGGCAAACTGGCCGACACTGACAGCGGCGGTGCACAAATGCTGTGCAGCTAGCGCCATTCGACGGCCAACACCGCGGTTCCTGGTGTGTCCGCTGTGCCGTGCGTGTGATCATTGCTTGTACAGCCCTCTCGCAGTGTCCGGAGCAAGTATGGTGGGTCTGACACACCGGTGTCAATGTGTTCTTTTTTCCATTTCCAGGAGTGTATTTTTCTTGGGCATTGTGAGCGAGGGGATGTGAAAATATCACGCGAGGCTTTTGAAAGCCAGATATAATTCTGCGGACTGCGTAAAACGACAGCGATAAGGACAGCTGAATTACCCTGTACAAACGATGAAATACAGTTACTCGAAATTCAAATCAGCTCCAATCTACTTACAAGTCACTCTCCTGTCCACCTACGTCCAGCACAGTGATGAAAGTTACTTGATTTTACAGTTTGTTGTATATAGGATGTTTCAAAATTGCACCAATAAACTTCGACGAGGTGTAGAAGATGTCTTTAGGAACAATTTGAGGATAGGAACCTGTGTACCGAAATGTCATCCGACGACGCTAGAGAACGTCGAAGGTACAGGCGCCGCCGTTTATATACCTCTTCTATAGCAACCTTTGTCTGCTTTCCCCATTTTTGAAGGAGGTTGTATAACCAAGACAGGACAAAACAGTCCCGTAAATACGGCATATAAAATGCATAACTTAATGGCTATGAACACCTATTCAATGGAGGAAATGTCATTCACAGAACCAAAGATGAACATGTCCCATAGTTTCTCAGGTATGCATTTTAGAACCCATGTTTACTATAAGTTTTTTGGTGTTGTTTTGGTCCAAAATACCACCTCTGAAAGCTGCCTACCATACCATCGTAGCAACAACAGGACCGTCACATGTATTCACTGTCAAGATATATCAAACCGATTTTTGCTAATAACTTTCGACTCGTTCGTTTCTGGAACAGAGTCCGGCACCTGAAATTGATACTTTTGTCCTTCTCCATCAGCCCTGAAAATTTATCCCATCATGGAATCACCCTGTATATACATACATTTACTGACGCCGGCATCTGCACCTTCGACACTCTGTAGCGTCCACGAATGACGTTTTCAGACACGAGTTCCTACCCCACTCTTTTCTTCAAGAACTTTCAACATTCCCACGAAGTTCGTCGGTGTATATAATGAAATTTATTTCAACGTAGTTTTATACTGTATAGCTCCCAGAGGAAGTTGCATGTGTAAAAGATTAGTTTACAATTATTTCGTAATAAGCTGTTAGAGACCGTTAGTTTCGTATATTGCTGCAGCAGGGCTTAGTATTTTGCCCTCAGTATGTTTTTGGCAGAAAGTTGGCCATTGCAATTTATAAGTACGTTAACGTAAAGCATACCTTGCCTTTTAGATGGCATTACCAATAATATTTTCAGTACTTTACAATTACAGATGATTTTTCGAGAGGTGACATAGGAAGACGTTCTACAGTGCGTGTGCGTGTGCGTGCTCTGACGTAGGCGGTATGCGCTGACGCTCAGGAGGTTGTAAGATTCCTCTTAGTGGCTCTGAAACCTTGCCGAATGCGTTTCCGCTCGGGTGAGTGTGTCATCTGTTGCTCTGTGCTCGCTTGCTGTTGCAGGCAAAGTCAAGCATGTACACTTTGCAGACTGTCAAAATTTATGCGTCAACATATGGATTAGTTAGTACATTTGTCTTACTCTAATCAGTATGAAACTTTATAGGGCTTTTTGAAATAGCCGAACTTAAATGTATTACGAGTCTCAGTTTCATATTTGAGATAATTTAGGTAGTATGTAAAGGTACATCAAAACCCAAAATTTATCACCTTCCGTTAAATACAACATCAGACATGTAACAATGTTTTTGGAAGTCGATCAGGCAATGACTTAAACTCAGTAGACTATCACCAAGGGGCATAACATATTTTCATGAAGACATTTACCCTATTGTCTGACGCTGGGATAAATGTATTAAATGTTATGGCGATTACTTTTGAAGTAATAAACTCTTAACATACTTTTTTCCATCTTTCTCGTTTCCATTTGACTTTCCCAATGTTTAAACAATAACTTGTTTATCACAGTAAATTATATAATATCATCAGCTTTCAAAAAGTACTCTTTGTGTGTTAAATGTTACTAGTTTGGTCTGTTATGATATCTGAAGGAAGGAAAGATAGTGGCGTGTATGTGAAACAGGAATGATTGAAACTGTGAATAACTAAGTGTGAGTGAGGGTGGGAATCTGATTGTTTTTATTTATTTATTTATTTATTTATTGTTCCGTCGGACCAAATTAAGGAGAAGTCTCCATGGTCATGGAACGAGTCAATACATGAAATTATAGCACGATATTAGAAACAGATAAAATGAAATATAAAAAAAAAATATTCAGGTGACAAGTAAGTTTAAATAAAGAAAATCAACAATGTAACACTGGAATTTGCTTAATTTTTTATCGCTTCCAGGAGCTCCTCGACAGAATAGAAGGAGTGAGCCATGAGGAAACTCTTCAGTTTAGACTTAAAAGAGTTTGGGCTACTGCTAAGATTTTTGAGTTTTTGTGGTAGCTTATTGAAAATGGATGCAGCAGAATACTGCACTCCTTTCTGCACAGGAGTCAAGGAAGTGCATTCCACATGCAGATTTGATTTCTGCCTAGTATTAACTGAGTGAAAGCTGCTGACTCTTGGGAATAGGCTAATATTGCTAACAACAAACGACATTAAAGAAAATATATACTGTGAGGGCAATGTCAGAATTCCCAGACTATTGAATAGGGGTCGACAAGAGGTTCTCGAACTTACACCACATATAGCTCGAACAGCCCGTTTTTGAGCCAAAAATACCCTTTTTGAATCAGAAGAATTACCCCAAAAAATAATACCATATGACATAAGCGTATGAAAATATGCGATGTAGACTACTTTTCGTGTTGAACTGTTACTTATTGCAGATACTGTTTCATATACTGTTCCAATGGTACATAAAGCAGCATTTAGTTTCTGAACAAGATTCTGGACATGGTCTTTCCACAACAGCTTACTATCTATCCGTACGCCTAGGAACTTGAACTGTTCCGTCTCGCTTATAATAAGCCCATTCTGTCTGATCAAAAAATCGGTTCTTGTTGAATTGTGAGTTAGAAACTGTGAAAACTGAGTCTTACTGTGATTTAACATCAAATTATTTTCCACAATCCACGAACTTATTTCATGAACTACATTATTTGATACTGTTTCAATATTACACACAAGATCCTTCACTACCAAGCTGGTGTCATCAGCAAACAGAAATATTTTTGAATCACCTGTAATACTAGAAGGCATATCATTTATATAAATAAGAAACAGCAGTGGCCCCAGCACCGACCCTTGGGGAATGCCCCACTTAACAGTGCCCCATTGGGACTGAACATCACTACCACTCTCAATATTGCGGAGAATTACCTTCTGCTTTCTGTTCTTAAATTAAGAGGCGAACCAATTGTAAGCTACTCCACTTACTCCATAATGGTCCAACTTCTGCAGTAATATTTTGTGGTCAACACAGTCAAAAGCCTTCGTTAAATCAAAGAAAACACCTAGTGTTCGCAACCTTTTATTTAATCCGTCCAAAACCTCAAGAGAAAAGAGAATATAGCATTTTCAGTTGCTAAACCATTTCTAAAACCAAACTGAACATTTGACAGCAAATTATGTGAATTTAAATGCTCCAGTAACCTTGTATATACAACCTTCTCGATAACTTTAGCAAACACCGATGGCATAGAAACAGGTCTATAATTGTCAATATTATCCCTGTCTCCCTTTTTATAAAGTGACTTCACTACCGAGTACTTTAATCGGTCAGGAAATCGACCACTCCTAAAGAAAAAGTTACAGGTATGGCTCAGTACTGGGCTAACATACATAGAACAATACTTCAGTATTCTGCTAGATACCCCGTCGTAGCAATGAGAGTTCTTGGTCTTTAGTCTTTAGTCAGTATCATGGAGGAGCATTTCAGGTAACAGCCTCGGAACACTTTTTCTAATAGCATTATATGATTCCCTTTGGGACTAGGTGTCTATTTAGTTCACCTGCTATATTCAGAAAGTGATTATTAAATGCTGTACATATATGCGACTTATCAGTAACACGGACATTCCCACTACGCACTGATTCTATATCCTCGACCTGTCTCTGTAGACCAGCCACTTCTTTTACGATAGACCATATGGTTTTAATTTTATCCTGAGACTTAGCTATTCTATCTGCATACCACATACTTTTTGCCTTCCTAATAACATTTTTAAGCACCTTACAATACTGTTTGTAATGGGCTGCTGCATTTAGATTCTGACTGTTTCTAACGTTTTGATATAATTGCCACTTTGTTCTACAAGATATTCTTATCCCTCTAGTCAGCCACCCAGGCTGCCTGTTTGTGTTAGTACCCTGTTTTGAACGTTCTAACGGAAAGCAACTTTCAATGAGCACGAGCAAAGTCTTGAGAAAAGCATTATATTTATGGTCTACTATATCAGCGCTATAAACATCTTGCCAGTCTTGTTCCTTGATAAGGTTTACAAAGGTCTCTACAGCCACTGGATCAGCTTTCCTAAACAGCTGATGACTATATTTAACACGTGTAGCAGCACAAAAATATTTTAGAGTTAAAATTAGTGCATCATGATCTGAAAGGCCATTCACCTTTTTGCTAACAGAATGCCCTTCTAGTGATGAGGAATGAACAAAAATGTTGTCTATTGTTGTTCTACTGTTCTCTTGCACTCTCGTTGGAAAGAATACGGTTTGCATAAGATTATATGAATTAAGGAGGTCTACCAGCATCCTCTTCCTTACACAATCACTTATACAATTAATATTGAAGTCACCACATATAGCAAACTTTTTGTATTTCCTATAAAGTGAACCATGCCTCGATGTGAGTCACGTACTTGAGGTATGATGTATTGTACAAATAAAACACATACAACCGTCCTTCAGACGATTAGATATGGGGTGACGTGTTTGCTTGCTTTTCCGGAATGTGTTGTTATGTAATTTAACCTGAACTGATTTCAGAAAGGGGTTGGTGCGAAGAGGGGAGAGTACTGCATTATGCGATATGAAATATGAAGCTGATTAGCTGCTGTGTTATTTGGCCAATCAGAAAATACGAGGTATGTCCACAAAGTAAGTTCCGTTTGGTTATATGAAACAAACGTGTACAGATACAAAAAAAATATTTATTGTACAAAAATCTACAACTGTTAAACTACTTTTCTACATAGCTTCCGAAATTTTGCAGGCACTTGTCATAGCGTGGCACAAGTTTTTGTATACCTTCTTCATAGAAGGTTGCCCCCTGTGTATACAACCATGTGGTAACATGTGGTTTTCAAAATTTCAGTTTTTCAGTACCAATCTCATGAATTAGTGATCGTGAGATGCCGGCCTGTGTGGCCGAGCGGTTCTAGGCACTTCAGTCTGGAACCGCGCGACTGCTACGGTCGCAGGTTCCAATCCTGCCTCGGAAATTGATGTGATGTCCTTAGGTTTGTTAGGTTTAAGTAGTTCTAAGTCTAGGGGACTGATGACCTCAGATGTTAAGTCCCTTAGTGCTCAGAGCCATTTGAATCATTTTTGATCGTGAGATTTGCGGAACTTCGATAGCAAGTGCATTAAGTGTAAACTTTAGGTTGTGCTTATTCTCCTCTCCAATTGTGTGAACAAGCTCATCAGTAGCCACAAACGGGCGTCCACTTCGTTCTTCATCGTGCATTTGATCACGTTCGTCATTGAAGTCTGATCCATCTTCTAACCATTGAATCACTGATAGCATTTTGTCCGTAAACATCGCAGATTTGCCGATGAACTTACTTTGCTTTAAGTTTCTTTGCATTTAGAAAACGAATCACAGATCTGATTTCACACGCGGCGGCATTTTCAATTACAGCTGACATTATAAAGAATCACTACGAAGCACATGTCGGTAGCAGCGATCTGAAAATGGCGGACATGGTTCCTCCGAGAGTCAGAGTAACTGCCACGCATGTTCGGAACTGCGATCGTATCGCTGCCGCGGATAGAAATAGAAACGGAACATACTTTGTGGACGACCCTCGTAGATTTATCGTCTGCTTTTGTACTGGGAGAGGAATTTCGTGCGTGAGTTGAACAGTCTGTGTTTAGATCTCGTGACGTAATGTAACGTAGCCTGAAGCGTTGAGCATTTTCGTTGAAATAGGGTAGTAGGCATTTTTCTAAGAATTTGGGTTATCGGTAAAAGTTTAGGTTTAATAACGGAAGGCGTCTCGGAAAATTGTTAACGGTTTTGGAGGATATGAATTCCGCGTGGTGTGCTGTGAAGCCATAACTGAAAATTTTCGCATCCAGAAGTGATTATCTGTATAGAACTTCAGGGAGCATCCAAACTATGAGACACTGTGTGGTTCCACAAACTTTTTATTGTGAGGGGCGCGCAATAAGTAATGCAGCTCTTTTTTTTCCTGAACTGAGGCTGGTGTTATTAAGGATTCCAATAAATGACATTATTGCCCATTCTCCTGACAAAAAGAACCGTATTTGTCAACATGTTCTTCGCTCTATGTGATGGCCTCACGCCACGTTACTGCGAGGGCCTGCATGCCCGCATGTTACCACTCTACTAGTCGATGTCTGAGCCAACGTCTTGTAGCATGAATAACCTCCTCATCATCCGCGTAAAAGTTCCCCTGGAGTGAATCCTTCAATGGCCAAACAAATGGATATCGTGAGGTGTGAGATTGGACGTGAAGCAAGGATGAGGAAAAACAGTGCAATGAAGTTTTCTGAGGACTACCAACAGGGATGTCTAGTTGTGGAGCGAAGTTGTGATCCATTGATTACCTCGAATGAGAGTATCTGCACGTCTCAACATTGCAAGACTCACAGTTGTGTGAGGTTGGCCGGCGCGCGGGAAATCGGACAAGGTTGCGCAACCTTGTTGCGATAATGACAGACGCCTCGCCCAATGATTCGTCGTGCTTTCGTTCCTACCAAGTCTCCGTAGACATTATGCAAGTGCCTATGAGTATCTGTGATGCTCTGGTTTTCCACAAGAAGAAATTCAACGACAGCTCTCTGCCTGGAACGCGCCTCCGTTAGAGACGACACTTTTAAGGCTAAGTATAGCGCCGCCACCTGTCGGTACTCCATGGAACTACAGGAGCTGAAGCGAGAATATTTCACGATGTGCCACAAGAAGTACCGCATTTTTATCAACCCAAACTAGCAGAGAAAAAAATGTGTTGCACTACATATTGAACACCGCTCGTAACTGGTGGAGAAAGTGGTACTTTAAGTATGAGGACTCTGTGGCGTTAGTGTGACACGAATAGTTAAAACTGTGTTTAACGTCGTTATTTCATTTCTGGATCTGCATGCTAAGACAAATTTGGCAGCAAACGTATGTATACAAAGTGACGATACATTCTTCATAGATACCTTGGCCTCACTCTCGACCGTCACCTCACCTGGACCCATCACCTCCAGACCATTCAGCGGAAACCCCATTCCCACCTCCGCCTCCTGAAACTCCTGTCTGGCTGGACATGGGGATTGCATCCTTCCACCATCCTCCACACCTACAAATCCCTCATCCATCCTATCCTCTGTTAAGCCAGCGTTGCCTGGATCTCCGCACCCACCCGCTTTTACAAGGCCCTCCAAATCCTTGAACACCATGCACTCCGCCTTGCCTTCTGTATCCGCCTTTCTTTCCCCACACGACTCCTCAATGAACTCATCCCCTTCCCCCACCTCCTCCTGTTCCTCCAATACCTCCGCATCCTTTACATTGTTCGCAAGTTTGATCCCACCCACCCCCTGGTTTCCTCCATCCTCTCCACCCCCCACCCATTGCTGCGCCTCTATTGCTGTATCCCTCCCTCTCTCCACCTCCACACCCTCCATCTCCCAGATGATGAACTTTGTGTGACATATACCCTTCCTTCCAACTATAACCTGGCCTTGTTTTCCCCCACCCCAGGGCCTCCTTTTTTCCTCTCCCCTCCTTCTCCCTAGAGCGGATTTTCCTCCTTCCCCCCCCCCTGAGCCTCTGCCCCCATCCTTGCCTCTTTCCCTCCCACGTCCCTTCCTACCTGGCCCTTTCTGGCGTGCTCCCCACCCATCTCTCCCCCTCTCTTACCCTCCCTCCCTTCTTCCCTTCTCCATCATTTCCTTGCGGCTGGCAGATCCTCCATTTTGATCACCATGCCACATCAGTGTTGTGTTTAGTGCTGTTTCTCCTGTGTGTCAAGAGGTGTATTTTTAATTGTGTGCTGGATGTGTACTTAGTGTTACTGTCAGTGTTTGTTCTGTGCTACACCATCCATCGATACTTTTATGCTCCAGTCATTCTGCGCCTTGTTTCTGTTAATTGTCCCAGTGTGTGGTTTTTTGTGTATGCTACTGTTTTGCGTTCTTATCTCCATTTTACAGTCGCCCCCATTTTTGTCTATTGTTTTCCATGATGTTCCCCCTTTTTTGTATCTATGTTCACCATGTTTCCTCCTTTGTTATTTTTAAATGTCTTCCATTGTTTTGTTCTATGTCTTTCAGCTGAAGAGCAGTGCATATGCTGCTGCCAGCCCACCCTGATGGGGAATTGAAATACAATAAAGGAAAAAAAAACAACATCCTTCATTGAGTACTTGTTGTCAGACTGGTACAATTAGCTCCCATTGACAGTACAATAGAATTACATACAATGACGGAAAAAGCATTGCCACACCAAACATTAATTGCTCTGTATAATGACATTTCGGGAATACATTTATTTAGGTAACATATTTATGGGATTATAATTGAATTATATAATTGAAATATAACCGGAATGTAAGCCATCGCAAATGTGATATACAAGTACATTAATAACTGGTGTAACCGACAGAATGTTAAATGCAGGCATGGAAATCTGCATGTACTGAGTTGTACAGGTGCTGGATGTGAGCATGTGGGATGGATTTCCATACCTGTTGCACTCTTTCGGTCAATACGGGGACGGTTAATTCTGTTTGTGCATAGCGCTGGAAATGTCGTCCGATGATGTCCTATATGGGCTGAATTGGAGACACATCTGGTAACTGAGCCGGCCAAAACATAAAGTGCACACTCTGTAGAGCATATTTGCGGTGCAATCGGTATATGTGGGCGAACGTTATCCTGTTGGATATGCTGTTCATGAATGACAGCGCAACAAGTCGAATCACCAGATCGACGTATAAATTTGCAGTCAGACTGCGTGGCATAACCACTAGATTGCTCCACCTGTCATACGAAATCGCCCCCCAGACCACAACTCCAGGTGAAGGTCCAGCTTGTCCAGCATGGAAATTGGCCTCCTTATAACCAATACACAGCCATCACTGGCATCGAGGCCAAACCATTTTTCATCAGGAAACACGGCATACATCCACCCTGCCCTCCAATGAGCTTTCGCTGGACAGCCATGAAGCCACCAATGGCAGTGGTTTGGTGTCAGTGGAATGCACGTTACAGGGCGTCTGGCTCGGAGCTGTCTTTAAACCAGTCGATTTGTGACTGTTGGCTGTGTCAATGTGGTGCCAACTGCTGCTCAAATTGCTGCTGCAGACGCAGCACGATGCGCCACACTCATACGCCGAACACGATGCCACGTGGCTGTCTGGAGCAAGGTCTTCTTGCGACGGTATGTTCTCATGACCAGCGCTGCCAGCAATCATATTCAACGGCTAGATTCCTGACAAGACTTTCTGCAGTATCGCAGCAGGAACATCCAGCTTCTCGTAGCCATATGACACAACCTCGTTCAAACTCACTGAGTTGTTGCTAATAGGGTCTTTGTCCCTTGAAGGCATTCTTGAGTAGTATTAACTCACCACGTCCAATCTCAAAGGTAACTATCGCTCCCGAACGTAATAGCGAACACTTGAAACAGGCGACGTGATTCACATCGGCATAGTGGTTCTACTAGCGCCTCTCTTGAGCTACAGGCGTGAAATTTTAATGGTTCTCATGTTTCATATGTAGCAACACTCCTACCAACTTTCGTACATGTCACACAACTCATGCTCGGTTTTGTGTTTGTTTTCTGTCAGTTTATCTATGCATCTTGTTGAAACGTGTAATGGGGCAAACTTTCTACTATGATTTTTTAACTGGTGAACGTTATATATCATTTCAGGTTAGGCTGTGGTTGTGAAGACATCACTAAAGTGTGCACTTCCCATGTTAGTTCAAATGGTTCAAATGGCTCTGAGCACTATGCGACTTAACTTCCGAGGACATCAGTTGCCTAGAACTTATAACTACTTAAACCTAACTAAGGACATCACACACATCCATGCCCGAGGCAGGATTCCAACCTGCGACCATAGCGGTTGCTCGGTTCCACACTGTAGCGCCTAGATCCGCTCGGCCACTCCGACCAGCCCATGTTAGTAGGAAGGCAGATAAGGTAATCATATTGCCGCACGTGGTGCATTTTTGGGCAGGAAAACGAATTAATAAAGGCTGTGATAGCTCAGAACTACGCGAAAAAAGTGCAGATGAGGGACAGTGAAACACAGTGAGTAGCTAAGAACAAAAGAAGGCCTAAGTGGCGAAATTGGCTGACAGGAATCAGATATAGCGCGGAGCAAGGAGCTTACCATCAGACAGCTGGGGTGGAGCCTTCTGCAGCTGTGCGATCATCCACTTGGATGGGGAGCTGCCAGCTTCAGTAGTGGGCGGGGTCCGTATTCTGGTACTGCTCTGCACTCTGTTCAAACTCTCAGTGGCAATAATGGCGTCTCCCATAGAAAACGAAGGATAAGTTCAATTTATTTCTTTTGGTGCTTAAAATTGTTACAAGAAATATCAGAATGAAATGGTGTGATAATTCAGTGTTAGTGAAGTAAAATGATGTGTGCGGGCTTCCAAAATGAAAAGTGCAGGTGTGGATGTGGCCCTCAACTACGTACCCTCCGACTCAACGTTGAAATACCAAAAGTCTTGGCTGGTTTCGTTCTCTGGGGGCTGGGATACGTAGTTGCCGCACTACAGGCCAAATACCGCTGAGTCTACAGTATACGATAAGAATACACAAATGAACCGAATTGTCGAAGGTTTCTATCACTCGGCAATTGCGAATTATGAATGTAACATATAAATTTATAAACGAAAGATTGCAATTAAATAAAATTTGCAGGTACTATCTTAACGACTTTAAATGATGAGTACGATAGTAGAAGTACTTTTGAGAATGTGGTATATTTATGCAAAACACTTATTGGTGTCGACGGTCCAGCAAGTAAATAAAATATAAGTTGAATAACAGGGAAACAATAGATTCCTACTGCATGTAATTAGTTATGAGCAACAACATAGCTCGCGAGATATTCACTTATAAACGCACACTACGTCTTCACTGCACAAACCACGGAAATCACACAAGAGCACAGGTCGGCACTCCGAAATATTTCTATCCTCCGCGACCACGCGTAAACTGCTCCACTGTGCAAGTCTTTCCGCCGACTTTGCGTCCGTCGCTCTGTACTGTCCGCGTCCAGCACTCATTCCCGTGTCCTGCTCCGTACTGCCTCGTGTCCTCTCCGGAAACGATGCTCCTCCCCCACTTCCATACAGTCTCTCCACGTGTCCTTCTTGCCACGATCGCTGTGATTGGCTAGAGTGCGCCCGCACTGTCTTCAAGCCAACGTATCCACATAAACATAATGAGACATTGGGAATACAGGATTTACATTTATATAACATGAAACTATATAAATATTGCAACGACTGGACAATAAACACGCTCTAACACACATTATTAGGTACATGAACAAATTAAATAAACAAATATCAAAGGAATAGAACAAAAGGTAGGCCTGTAGCCTAATGTTTCTGTGCTTCCTAAAACACAGTAAATATTTAACCAATTTCTTCGTGAATAGTATATATCGGATATAAACAAAGACATAGATATACTTATAAGAATGCTGCTACCGTTTTTTCGTGAACTGTGGAGTACTTATGGCCTGACGCGATCGGTAGTAATCGGCCACTTTGACCTGCAATAACTGATGTACTATTTAAGTTACATGCCTGTAATTCATATCAATTTACGTTTTCACTAACAGCTTTATAAAGACATGTAGATCGAAGAAACAGGATGAACCGTTTAGATTTTGGAAATTCGTTCCTGCGTGTTACTTGTATAATTTACAGTCAGATAATAAACTTTAAACTAATAAAGATATTGAAGATCTGATTACACCATCAGAATCGTCGTGCAAATAGTGGTAAAGTACATGTTTCTTTTTGAGGTATCATGATTAATTTCTATACGAACTGTGAAATGCCTTCCATTAAGGTTTCAGAAAGTCCGCCATCTTTGGCACTCCCGGTGTGTCTCCTTCATCAACACAGCGTCACAATGGAATTCCCAGCCACACGGCTGGAGCCTGAGCTGGGGCTAACCCTCTTGTCCGGCTAACGTTCGGCACCACGTGTTTGATGCCGGGCCCGAGCTGGCCGAGCGGCCCGTGCGGCCACTGCTTCCTCCGAACTTAGAATGTTTTAAGGGCGTGACGATTCCCCCGTTACCTCACATGTGCTACCTTTCGGTGTGCATGTAAGTCAAACTAGTACTCCAGATCAAAGATAGGGAGAAAGAATAGAAAGTAATGTGGTTTCTATTGAAATGTACAACGGATGTCTCCGATTGTGATGGCAGTACTTGAGTGGAATTAATCAACGAATGCAACCATAGGTGATGGCTAACTTCAGCTCGTACAATTATCGCGTAAATGACTTCAGATATTGTGCTTTGTACTTCACAAGTTATGATGAAACAAATTAACGAAAAACGGTTGATGCTGATGTTGCATTCGCAATGCTTCCTGTAAAATAGAGGAGTAAATAAGGAATAGAACACCAGGCTGATGATTTAGAGCACATTTGAAAAAAAAAAGATTTGCAAATGTTTGACGACAAAATTGAGGAAAGAATTTTTCAAGCTGAGGTAAAAAGTAAAATGTCCTTAGAAAATGTAAAAGATATTAACAGAGGAGATTAAACGGGTAGCTCACGAAATAAAACCCTGGGACACTAAATTAAATGATGATGTACAAAAAATATACAAGAAAGTCAGTCCTGTTGAGTCTGTTTGTAAAAGTAAATACGTATCAAGCTTTGGGGTTTAAATTACTGTTGAAAGTGAAAATGTGTTCACCTTAAAAGGAATTTATGTGCTCATGCGGATGTGTCGAGACAAACGTGGGTCAGCTAATTAGTCAAGTTAATATATCAGAGCGTAGTTTGCATAAGTATGATAACAGACTGTCTAGTATGGAAAAGACAATTAGAGTAGGTGTTGTCAAATGTGGAATGTACTTCTGTTACTGAGTCATCTGAAGTGGGTTATTTTACTAACAGATAATATTTCAGGTTTGTTACAGCTAACAAAGCTCATCGAAAAGAGTCTTGGAATGATTTTGAAAATGTTTTGCTTCGACTATGGATAAAAGATCGTTTTTATTAAAAAATGGTTCAAATGGCTCTGAGCACTATGGGACTCAACTGCTGTGGTCATAAGTCCCCTAGAACTTAGAACTACTTAAACCTAACTAACCTAAGGACATCACACACATCCATGCCCGAGGCAGGATTCGAACCTGCGACCGTAGCAGTCGCACGGTTCCGGACTGCGCGCCTAGAACCGCGAGACCACCGCGGCCGGCTCGTTTTTATTAGATTAGTTCAAAATTCTTTTGGAGAAGCCAGATCGTGGAGGATTACTACATCCAAGCTATATGATACACTCGAAAAATTTAAGTAATATTTTTTCCAGGAACATTGGCGTCCACAGAAGCAAATGAAATTACGAAATAATTTCTGGTTTGAGGAAATGTTCAATTCTGGAAAAGATAGTGTAAATAAGTTTACTTCAAAATGGGACGAATTTATCGTATCTAAATAAAACAATGAGCCCAGAGAAAATTGTCATGGATTTCCGTAGGAAGCTATATATGAACTGGAGGAACGAAATCATAGCATTTGCATGAGATGATGTTATCAAATGTATTAATTATTCGGAAAAGGTGGAAAAATTAATTCAAGAAGAGAAGCAGACGAACTGTAATTTTAAGAAGCGTATAATAGGTAAAATCTTAACTTCAGTAGGACATGTACTACAACAAAAATTGTAATCGGGAAACAAGGAGTTGACCCTTTATGAAGTAATAGAGAGCAAGGACTTACTTATAGATCACACTCACCAAAGCATGTCAATGCAAATCTACATTCTGGGCTACAGGTGCGGATATTAAGTGAAAGTGATGCAGGAAAAGACAATACAGGAAACAAAACCCAGTCTGTAAAGTTGCTAGCGCTTACAGAATGGGAAGCAGTAACTTGAATCTCATAGCTACACCTTCTGAGCTGAGAACAGCAACTGTAGGAGAAGAGTACGCAAAAGTAAATAAAAAAAGAACACGAATGTGGCAAGCAAAACAAGTAATGTTAAAATATACATGATCAATGGTGCCTTGGGGTACTTCTTGATTAGAAATGGCCCAAGTAAACACTGTAGTAGAGATACAGTGTTGTATGGTTTTATAGAACAAAACGAAGACCCAGATAAACTGGAAACTGTGCGCAGTGGAACAGATGAGATATCATGTCAGGAAGAAGAGGAGAGAAACATCGCAGGACATATAAAAAGACAATGTAGAGGACGTATTGGAGTTGGTATAGGGAAATTTATTTGTATTAGAGGAAAATTTGAAAGAGGATGATGATAATAACAGGGTTTAGTTATTATTTGGAGACATGAAAGAGGATAAGCTAAAGATGAATCTGTAAAAGTTCAGAGAGAGAATAAAAATTTAATAAGCGACTTTGATTTGCCAGTAGTGGACATTATGAGTATTATTGAGAGGGGGGATAGTAAAGCAGTTCTACAGGTATATGTGTGATGTGTAGAAATGGAGAAAGTTTTGAGAGAAGCTGTACATTATGTACTGGAGGCATCTGAAGTTAATAGTTGTGTGGGTAAGACAAGTCATCCAGTTATTTTGTTAGTACAGGAGAAAGGGTACAGGAAAAACAGGTGCAGTATTCAGCTGGCAGTCCGACTGATCTGTGTGCAGTGAGTCAGAATTGTATAGAAGCTCTACCTGATAAAAAATTATTAATAATAATGCCCGTATCTGGGATTCAAATAATTGTTGCCATGTGGCAAGTAAAGAAATCTGTTAATCAAGAAGTAATGTTGCCTTTAAAAACAATTTGTGTACAGTTGCATTGTAAGGTCCTCATACTTCCTGGGTGAAGTGTTGACATGTTGATGGGTGTAGATATAAGGATTTTAATGAGGATTCTTTGATTCTGGATGTAGACAGGATAAAATTAATTGTACAGTTTTCAGGAAAAGAGAAATTGACACCTGAGGAAAAGGGTAGAATTCCAATAATATACTTCAGGAAAAAGGAAGTTATTAAAGGGTGCAATCGCTGACATTATTGGAATCAAAGGAATTAAAACGGTCCATAAAGAAGTATATAGGAAAATATGTGCACCAGTAGTATAATGTACGGTTGATGACCTCTGGAGTCTTACTTCCTTTGCAATATCAAGTTATCAATGATAACCAGGTGCCCAAGGAATTGGGAAAACTACTTCACTTTCTTTCCATGCTGTATATCTTACTCTTCTGCCATTCTGAACTGTACCTGTTGTCGTTAACAATCTTCAGTATTGGGAGGAAGAAGATGATTGCACTTTAGAGAAACGCAACAGATTTTATAACAAAAAATGTGGGTATGTTTCGAGAGAGAAGTGTTCGGTAGTGAAGTCAGATTGTATAGATACTTGGCATGAGAAATATAATGTTTCGTGGAAATGTACATGAGTTCTTGAAGTAAGTCACCAAAGATTCCTAGAGTCTACTTGTAAAAGGGACAACAAATGTCTGAGTGACAGATGAAGTGTTGAAGGAAGATAACAAGTTGTTGCCATAATGTTGGGACTAAATTATACTTGTATTAGAGGATATTGACTTAAGGGCTCTAAAGGAATGAAGACAGAACATCAGAGATTTTGCCTGACAATCTGAACAATGAGCCAGGGTGAACAACAAGGAGAACACTGTGAAAAGTTTTGTAAATAATATTTATATTTTGTGTTCATAACGCAGTATTGCCTTAGGTCAAAATTTGAAACGACAAAGCTATTACGAGTGTATAAAATTAAGAAAAGGAACAGGAGACTAATGGGAACTACGTTATCCTCCATGTACATAAATATGTGAGTCCCTTAAATTCAGTTTTTATGTAGAACTGTATGAACAAAAGCTAGTTAAAAACAGTGAAATATGATTTCCTTACAACCTAGTTTTGCTAAAGTTGTTTATATTCTTATTCAGAGAGTAATATTTTCAAGTGTATGTACCACTTGAGAGCTCAAGAAAATGAGGTTCTCTGCTATATCGTTTTCCTTTGAAAAAAAAAAAAAAAGAAATGAAAGGAACTTTAGAGAGATGGTGTTGTTAATCTTCATTTTACAAGTTGCGTAGAAAAACAGTTTTGTATTTAAAGGGCGAACGTGTAAGAAAACAAGAGTCTCTATCGTCAATGAAAAGTATTATGGTTACCTTGCAAGTGTTAGATACCTTGGAAATTTTAGTGTCAGTTATATGGACGTTATGCAGCAGAAAAGGAATGTTATTTTGCCAAACAACCAAGTGCTCCCAAACAGTAAATACTGTTTCTAGAGAGGGAAGGACGCGATAAAAGTACGCTTCTCACGTATGCAGGCGCTCCACACGGCGACGAGGCAGTCAGAAAAGTTTCACAGACTTAGGATTACCTGTTCTTGAAGTAATAAGGGACTGAACTACATGAAAACTTGAGCAGGGAAGGTAAGTTAATATACTTTTTTATTCCAGTCTCTGATCACAAATGAATTCTTTAGACGATAGCCGGTTTCAGTCTGTAATGACCATCCTCAGATCTTTTTTACACACCATGTCCTAAAGTGATACGGCCATAATGGCATCGTCAAAACATATAAATATAATCAGCATAGCTAGCATCGTCACATAGATTTAAAATCTGGTGTAGAATAGGCCACATCGTCCACATAGTGATTATTGCCAACTAGCTACTCAAGTTGGCAATAATAACTATGTGGACGATGTGGCCTATTCTACACCAGATTTTAAATCTATGTGACGATGCTAGTTATGCTGATTATATGTTTTGACGATGCCATTATGGCCGTATCACTTTAAGACATGGTGTGTAAAAGAGATCTGAGCATGGTCATTACTGACTGAAACCGGTCATCATCTAAAGAATTCATATTGTGATCAGAGACTGTAATAAAAAAGCATTTTACAGTATTGGATCACTGTTTGTATACGCGATTATGTCGCAGTTGGTGAGGTAAGTTAATAGTTTTAACATAAATATTTAAACTTTCCTTATAAGGACATTTTGTGTGGCGTGCTCCCAAGTCTGGCGTTATAGATTCTGGTTGAAGAAAGGTTTTATGCATGAATGTTAAGATGTTGATGTCCTATGCATTTTACGAAAATCCTAAAGGTTGCTGTTGAAATTTAGAATGGCAGAGGAGGAGCGTGGCGTTGCGATAAGCATTGACGCTTAGGAAGCTACTAGATTCGTCTCAGTGGCATTGATGGCCTGTCGATTGCTTTCCCACTCTGAAAAACATGCCACCTGTCGTTCTGCGCTCTCTTGCTAATGCGAGCCAAATCTTGTGCGTATACGTTGCGGACTGTCTGAATAACACATCAACTGTGGAGTTGATAAAGGGATTTCTCAAGCACCAATCGACATGAAATTTTATAGAGCCTTTCACAATAAAAACAATTAACTATCTTACGAATCTCAGTTCCATATCTGGAGTAATATCGGGAGTATTTAGTAGGACCCAAAAACGGAAATTTATAACGTCCCACTACACTCAAGGTGCAGACACTTTCATATGTTTTTGGAAGTACATCAAATATTGACTTAAATTCAATATTTAGTTACCAAAATAGTTAATAATGTAATGGTTTCGGCTTACAAGAAGTAATAACTTCCTAGTGTGCTTGATACTGATTTTGTTTGTTTGTTATGCTGTCTGAAAAAACGAGGAATTGAATGTGGAACGTACATCAAGTTGGAATCGTAGATGCTGGGAATAAATAAGTGTGGATGAACGTGGAAATCTGTTTGCGCAGGCTAGTTGTAAATCATAAGGATGGTGTTGGATGGGGGAGGGGGAGGGTGGGGTGCTGATATTGTAGAGCAGCCAGTTTGCGGTGTTGTACAAATAAGACTTACATCAGGTCTTCAGATAGTTAAAGAAAGGGTTAATTTTTTATGTTTTTGTGTAATTTCATCTGAGCTGATTTTGGACCGGGGATTGATCCAAAGTGGGAGAGTAAAGTGGATGGAAATATGAAACTGTTTGGCCATTGTGTAATCCAGCCAATCAGAAAAGGTATTCATCGCAAACTTTGGTACTGGGATACTGGGAGATGAATTTTACGATTGGAGTTGGGAGGAAAGCGTTTCTTTTAAAACTGAGTTATACGTGTTGTTAACAGGGGCATCGTTAAAAGTTTATGTTTAATAGTGGACGACTTCTACGAAAATTTAGATGTTTCAATGAGAACTGAGACTTTCTTTTAAAGTTTAAATAAAATTTCACATGGCGTGTTGCACAGTCATAACCGTGAAGTTCCAGAGTGAAATATTGATGGTCTACATAATACTTCAGGGAGCCTTCAAAACTATGAACCAGTGTGTGTTTTTACAAATTACTTGTATACTGATGGGAAGTACGATTCTTTCAGCATTGGGTCTGAGTGAAACCATGTATTGGATATCGGAGATATAAATGTCAAAAGATGAGTGTATACAGTGTTTAATCGTGTTTCCTGGTTTCTGATCTTTGTACTAGGGTACACTTTATGCCAAATTTGTGTGTATGAAGTGACAATACAGAACAGATGGCTCAATGCAAGGACTTTCCTGCATTCACCAATTATAAATGGACCCAGTAAACTAACGTTGCAGTTTTAATACATTCTAATAGGCCTATGTGTCCTGTTGACACTTGTAAGGCAACTAATTTGTTATAGATTTCTTTATCTTTTGAGCATTATGCTTCGCTACTGGGCAGGTAAATAATTTACATAAGTCTGAGGGCAGACCAATAAAGCGCGCCTCTGCAGTAAGTGTGTGCATCTGTATATGGAAACTAAAGATTTCAGTATCGTCTGCCCACACAACAAATTTATTATTACCCCCAAACATATAGCAATTTTTCATATAGGCTAATCCCTTTGCTGAGATATAATTTCTAAATGCCTTGTTATTATAAATGTGCAACCTGCTTTGTAAAACACCATTCTCTTATATTTTCATTACAAAAGCTCTATCTGATGAGCAACCTGTTCTTCACACAGTATGATAGAATTTAAACTATTGCATTGTTTGAATAAACTCAATTAATATATTTCACACAACGCTGAACACATCCCAACTGTTTTCTGTACATCGAAAGGAAGGTGTACAACTTGGTGGTATTCATTCTTGTTTCTAACTCCTACCGAACATTCATTAATACATGATTCACTCCTCTCATATGATGCTTATACCGGAACATTAGGTTTTCATCTCAGATGAAATCAAAATCATAAATTATCTCTTGAAACAAGCAAAATAAATGCTTCTTCAACATTATAACGGCTCGACTACTGATTGTTGTTGATGTTTAATTGCATCCAGCAACAAGGGGTTTGTAAATACTTGTTATCACTAACCAAGGATTATTGTGATCTCAGAATAGTAATTCAGTCACTCAGATTTAATTTTTTCACTCTTTGTGTTTAACCCAGAAACAGCTTAGAGCCAGGATGGAAAACAATGTATTTGTTTGAGTATATAAGGCCATATACTATGATGCATAATAAACGGATCTGGGAGGGGGGGGGGGGGTCCCTGGAGTTAAACCAGATGAGAGCTTTCTTGTACTGGGTTGGACAGAGATCCTTCTGCGAGCAGATACAGCAGACGACGCACCGTCAACCCCCGCCTCCCCCCCCCCCCCCCCACATTTCCTGTAGCAACATAAGTACCTAACAGTTCCAACGCTTGCACAGCAGTTCTAGCAGATCTCTGAAATATGAAGAGTTGAGCTAACTATGAGTATGTGCATAATACTGTCGGACGTAGCTACTAAATCATAGACTGCTGAGAGATAGCAAAGTTATTTAGAATTTCATTGTGGTATGACCCGACGAAACTAGTCTCCAGTCATAAATGTGGGTTCTTCAACTGCACTGTGAGATGGCTGATAGGAACTACAACATATGATATATTGGTTCACTTTATTACATGGATAATACAAAGATTTACTTAACTTTATGCTGTCTATTGCTACAGCAGTGCGTCAAATATTTACAATTGTCTTTGATCAATAAAACATCACTTGATACACACAATTACAAACTCCTCCCTTGAAGTACAATTTCAACATTTATAAAAGTACAGTTTCACGTGGAGACTTGAATAGCACTGGCGTTCTAACTAGATGATGGTGACTGCTTCATCGGAGGTCATGAACCAGGCCACAGTGAGTCCATACTTGGCTCTATGTACACGTCTGTGTGATGGCGCAGCAGTTCTGAGCGAGAGGCCGTGTCTCCAGGAGTGGCTTCCATTCGTCTTTGAGGATTGCAGCGACAAGGCTAATATCTCTGGTAACGATGCATCTTGCCCACATTGGTGTTGCATTAACATTTATGGACGGTGCCACACAATCTACTAGGTACAGGACCTCAAGCGCCACACAAATAATTGCTACCAAAGTTAAGTAAAACTGTGTATCCTCATTGTTAATAAATGATTTTTATTCGTTCTTATTGTGTTGCTGAATTTCTCTCTTTGTTCTAGTGCCGCCTTGTCATGTAAAATAATAAGTGAAGATAGGCTCGCTGCATAGCGCCATGTTTCATACAACTTTTTTTTTTGACTCATCAGTCTTTTCGTTGGTTTGATGCAACCCATCACGAATTCCTCTCCTGTGCCATCCTTCATTTCAGAGTAGCATTTGCCACCTTCTTCCTCAGTTATTTGTTGGATGCATTCCAGTCTTCCTCTACAGTTTTTATCTTCTCTCTAGTACCACCGAAGTTATTCCTTGATGCTTTAACAGATGTTCTACCATCCTGTAGCTTATTCTTGTAGTGTTTTCTACATATTCTTTCCTCACCGATTTTCCAGAGAACCTCCTCATCCCTTTTCTGAGAATGCAGGGGCCGGCCGAAGTGGCCGAGCGTTCTAGGCGCTACAGTCTGGAACCGCGCGACTGCTACGGTCGCAGGTTCGAATCCTGCCTCGGGCATGGATGTGTGTGATGTCCTTAGGTTAGTTAGGTTTAAGTAGTTCTAAGTTCTAGGGGACTGATGACCACAGATGTTGAGTCCCATAGTGCTCAGAGCCATTTGAACCAACCATTTTTTGTCCTTCATTGAGCCCAGCGTAGTCCTCATTTTTACTGGCGGACAGAAGATGGTTTTGATCTTGTTCTTCTCCAGTATCCTGGCAATCTTTGCCGTAGTCGGCCCCGCATGCGGGGGAACATTCGACCCTTGTTGTGCTCTTCTTCCTGATCGTCCTCCTTCTTGCTCTTCTGGAGAGCGCTTCTAATCTGCGTTTCAGTGTAGCCATTCTTCTGAAAGGTTTTCTTCAGGTGCAGCATCTCAGAAGGTAGACTGTCCTTGTCGCATACGTCATGCACTCTGCTACAAGGGTAGTGAGAACGTATTTCCGTTGTCCTGCGTGATGGCAGCTATTGGCCTTGAGGTACAGGTCCGGGTGTGTTTTCTTAAGGTGGACTGTGTGTCCCAGTGCGCGGTGCGTTTTCTTCTCTATTGGGATACCGAGGAAGGGTAGGCATCAATTTTCTTCTACTTTCATTGTGAACACACCCTCCATTTTCTTTTCCATTCCTCTGTACATACGCTGTAGCACAGCGGTTCTAGGCGCTTCAGTCCGGAACCGCGCTGCTGCTAAGGTCTCAGGTTCGAATCCTGTCTCGGGCATGGCTGTTTGTGATGTCCTTAGGTTAGTTAGGTTTAAGTAGTTCTAAGTCTAGGGGACTGATGACCTCAGATGTTAAGTCCTATAGTGCTCAGAGCCATTTGAACCATATCGAATTCTGCCTCGGGCATGGACGTGTGTGATGTTCTTAGGTTATTTTATTTATTTATTTATTTATTGTTCCGTGGGACCACATTAAGCAGAAGTCTCCATGGTCATGGAACGAGTCAATACATGAAATTATAACACGATTGTAGAAACAGATAAAATGAAATATAAGAAACGTATTCAGTTGTAGATTGTAGAAACAGATAAAATGAAATATAACAAACATATTCAGGCGACAAGTCGTTAGTTTAAATAAAGAAAATCAGGAATGTAACACTGGAATTTGCTTAATTTTTTAGCTCTTCCAGGAGCTCCTCGACAGAATAGAAGGAGTGAGCCATGAGGAAACTCTTCAGTTTAGATTTAAAAGTGTTTGGGCTACTGCTAAGATTTTTGAGTTCTTGTGGTAGCATATTGAAAATGGATGCAGCAGAAAACTGCACTCATTTCCGCACAAGAGTCAAGGAAGTGCATTCCACATGCAGATTTGATTTCTGCCTAGTATTAACTCAGTGAAAGCTGCTAACTCTTGGGAATAAGCTAATATTGCAAACAACAAACGACATTAAAGAAAATATATACTGTGAGGGCAATGTCAAAATTCCCAGACTATTGAATAGGGGTCGACAAGAGGTTTTCGAACTTACACCACACATAGCTCGAACAGCCCGTTTTTGAACCAAAAATACCCTTTTTGAATCAGTAGAATTACCCCAAAAAATAATACCATATGACATAAGCGTATGAAAATATGGGAAGTAGACTACTTTTCGTGTTGAAATGTCACTAACTTCATATACTGTTCCAATGGTAAATAAAGCGGCATTTAGTTTCTGATTGAGATCCTGAACATGGGCTTTCCACAACAGCTTACTATCTATCCGTTCGCCTAGGAACTTGAACTGTTCCGTCTCGCTTATAACATGCCCATTCTGTCTGATTAAAATATCAGTTCTCGTTGAATTGTGAGTTACAAACTTTAAAAACTGAGTCTTACTGTGATTTAGCATCAAATTATTTTCCACAAGCACCGAAATTATTTCGTGAACTACATTATTTGATAATGTTTCAATATTACACACAAGATCCTTTACTACCAAGCTGGTGTCATCAGCAAACAGAAATATTTTTGAATCTCCTGTAATACTAGAAGGCATATCATTTATATAAATAAGAAACAGCAGTGGCCCCACCACCGACCCTTGGGGAACGCCCCATTTAACAGTGCCCCATTGGGACTGAACATCATTACCACTCTCAATATTGCGGAGAATTACCTACTGCTTTCTGTTCTTAAAGTAAGAGGCGAACCAATTGTAAGCTACTCCCCTTACTCCATAATGGTCCAACTTCTGCAGTAATATTTTGTGGACAACACAGTCAAAAGCCTTCGTTAAATCAAAGAAAACTCCTAACGTTCGCAACCTTTTATTTAATCCGTCCAAAACCTCACAGAGAAAAGAGACTATAGCATTTTCAGTTGTTAAGCCATTTCTAAAACCAAACTGTACATTTGTCAGCAAATTATGTGAATTTAAATGCTCCAGTAACCTTGTATATACAACCCTCTCGATAACTTTAGCAAACACCGATGGCATAGAAATAGGTCTATAATTGTCAACATTATCCCTGTCTCCCTTTTTATACAGTAGCTTCACTACCGAGTACTTTAATCGGTCAGGAAACCGACCACTCCTAAAGGAAAAGTTACAGATATGGCTAAGTACTGGGCTAACATACATGGAACAATACTTCAGTATTCTGCTAGATACCCCGTCATATCCATGAGAGTTCTTGGTCTTTAGTGATTTAATTATTAAGTCAATCTCCCTCTTGTCAGTAACATGAAGGAGCATTTCAGTTAACAGTCTAGGAACACTTTTTTCTAAGAGCGCAAAATGATTCCCTGTTGGGACTAGGTTTCTATTTAGTTCACCTGCTATATTCAGAAAGTGATTATTAAATACTGTACATATATGCGTCTTATCAGTAACACGGACATTCCCACTACGCACTGATTCTATATCCTCGACCTGTCTCTGCAGACCAGCCACTTCCTTTACGACAGACCATATGGTTTTAATTTTATCCTGAGACTTAGCTATTCTATCTGCATACCACATACTTTTTGCCTTCCTAATAACTTTTTTAAGCGCGTTACAATACTGTTTGTAATGGACTGCTGCATTTAGAGTCTGACTGTTTCTAACGTTTTGAAATAAATGCCACTTTGTTCTACAAGATATTCTTATCCCTTTAGTCAGCCACCCAGGCTGCCTGTTTGTGTTAGTACCCTGTTTTGAACGTTCTAACGGAAAGCAACTTTCAAAGAGCACGAGAAAAGTCTTGAGGAAAGCATTATATTTATCGTCTACTGTATCAGCACTATAAACATCTTGCCACTCTTGTTCCTTGATAAGGTTTACAAAAGTCAGTACTGCAAATGGATCAGCTTTGTTAAAAAGTTGGTAACTATATTTAACAAGTGTTGCAGCACAAAAATCTTTTAGACTTAAAATTTGTGCATCATGATCTGAAAGGCCATTCACCTCTTTGCTAACAGAATGCCCTTCTAGTAATGACGAATGAACAAAAATATTCTCTATGGTTGTTCTACTGTCCCCTTCTACTCTCGTTGGAAAGAATACGGTTTGCATAAGATTATATGAATTAAGGAGGTCTAGCAGCATCCTTTTCCTTGCACAATCACTTATACAATTAATATTGAAGTCACCACATATAACTAACTTTTTGTATTTCCTATAAAGTGAACCAAGAACCTCCTCTAGCTTCAGCAAAAATGTTGTGAAATCGGAGTCTGGGGGTCTATAAATAACAACAGTAAGAAGTTTAGCTCCAGTAAATTTAACCACGTCTGCACAACATTCAAACACTTTTCAGTGCAGTACTTTGAAACATCAATCGACTCAAATGGGATACCGTTTTTCACATACATGGCTACTCCACCATACCGCAAAGAGCTCCTAGAAAAGCTGCCAGCCAACCTGTATCCTGGTAAAGGAAGCCTCTCAATTATCTCCTTATTTAAGAAGTGTTCAGATATACCAATAATTTCAGAGTCAACATCTATAAGCAGTTCACTAACTTTATCTCTAATACCTTGTTTATTTTGATGAAATATACTAATTTCCTCATTAATCGGATACCTAAGCTTTGTCGAAAGTGGTTTCTTTGTTAGAGAGACTTCCCTTAAGCAGGAATACCTGTCAGCTGACTTCAATCTAAAAAAGGTACAGCTCTAACACCCACAACTACCGGAATTTTCCCATGAGTGATCCCACCACCCCTACCTATGCTGTCACCTATAAGCTTTGCCAACCTCCCCTTTCCATACCTGTTGAGGTGCAGGCCAAGTCTAGTGAAACCCGTCCTGCTGATAGACTCCACCGACACCACTGAAATGTGACTCATGCCTTCTGTCATCAGCGCACCCCCAAGTCTCATGTTATTACGCCTGACGGCTGTATTAAGATGAGGCCGATCGTGACGCTGAAACAGTTCCATGAAATGCACATTCGTGTTGCCAGTCTGAGTGGCTATCTTTTCCAGGTCACCATCTATGTCATACTCCCCATCCCTATCAATACTATTACCAGCACCACCCACAATCACTACCTGATGCTCTGTAGTAAAATCCTTACATAACCCCCTATGTTAAAAGTCACCTGAGCCAATCCTGCATTAGGCTTCACAATGCTGGTGACCTGGTACTCACTCCCCAAAACTTCCTGAAACTGCTGGCCTACACCTCTACCATGAGAACTACCTAACAGCAGAACCTTCTTCTTTCTCTTAGACTTTGCAACTGTCCTAGCCACCCTAACTGCTGAGGTCTGCTGCATGCTTGCTACATCTACAGCTACTAGAGATTCCTCTCCACTAGACTCTGACAGTTGGTCATGTCTATTACAAACACCAATAGTAAAATTATCTGAAAATCTCCTTCTCCTAGCAGATCTCTTGCCAACAGCCAGCTCCCACTCCCCAACCCCCTTCTCCCTCCTCATCCTATATAGCTCCTCCTGTGCGTTTTTCAACTGCACTTGAAGGGCACAGATCTTACGCTCCTGCTCCTCTATCAACTTACTCTTGCTACATAACCTGCAGTTCCAGGAGAGGATCTCACCAGAATGCCCACTGGCTTCCCCACTGCATTCCCCCCAGTGAAAATACTTCGAACAAGTCTCACACCGCAATCCACTACTCACGAGCCTACGGCAAAGCCCACACTTCTCACTCATGGTAAAATTTTACAGTTATTGAAACAAGAAAACAACTTTATCTAAGTTCCGCTACTAGAATAAGAAGATGTTAAAAACTGACTACAATAATCACAAACTTGCTCTACAAGGGAAGTAACTACTATTATTGACAGTATTAATCAACAACAAATGAGAATATAACAAAATACTAACACAGAAAGAAAATCAAACGTCTAATGACAGGAACGAAACTGAAAGCAGTTCGCAAAAATTTCTTCTGAAGTTATTTCACCGGAAAACACCAAGAACACCGGTTGAAGACTACTAAAGTTCCTAAATAAACTACTATACACAAACAATTAATTAGTACTTAGCTTTAGATGCGCCGCTACAGCTGCAACTGGTCAGCGCGGAATGTAAACACGGGTAAGAGGTTAAGTTGCTCGATACGAAACACTCACAAATATCAGGTCACAACACAATAAAGGCAGAGGTGAATGAAGAAACCACTTATAAGTCACTTATATAGTAAATATTATCACAAAAACCGTTAAAATAAATATCTGAAACCTAAAAATAGATGAAAACTTAGAGAGCGATCTCACGCGCAGTCACGCTCTTATGACGTCGCACCAAAGGTTTAAGTAGTTGTAAGTCTAGGGGACTGATGACCTCAGATGTTAAGTCCCATAGTGCTTTGAGCCATTCGAACCTCTGTACATTATTGTTGTCAGCAAGTTTGATGCATTACCTATTAAGCTGATTGTGCCATAACTTCGCACTTGTCAGCTTTTGCAACCTTCGTTGTTGTGTGGATGATGTTTTTCCGAAAGTCAGACGGTATATTGCCAGACACATACTTCGTGCACGCCAACGTGAGAATTCGATTTGCCGCCACTTTCTCCAGTGATTTTAGGATTTCTGCTGGAATGTTATTTGTCCCTTCTTCCTTATTCGATCTGAGGTCTTCGAAAGCTCTTTTAATTCTGATGAAAATATTGGGTCCCCCACCTCTTCTACATAAACTCGTGTTTCGTCTTCTATCATGTCGTCAGATAAGTCTTCCCCCGTCATAGAGGCCTCCATTATACTCTTTCCACCTGTTCACTCCCTTATCTGCATTTAATAGTAGAATTCCCGTTGTACTCTTGATGCTATCTCACTTGCTTTTAATATCACCGAACGTTGTTTTGACTTTTCTATACGCGAGTCAGCCCTTCAGACAATCACTTGTTTTTCGATTTCTACACATTTTTCATGCTGCCTTTTCGTCTTAGCTTCCCTGTACTTCCTGTTTATTTCCTTCTTTGGCGAATTGTCTTTCTGTAATCCAGAATTTCTCTCAACATTTTTGTACTTTCTTCTTTCATAGATCAGCTGAAGTATTTCTTCAGTCACTCACGCTTTCTTCGTAGTCAACTTCTTTGTAACCATGTTTTTCTTTCCAAATTCTGTGATTGCCCTTTTTAGAGACGTCCGTTCCTCTTCAACTGAAGACCATGCTTAAATATCCTTATCACAGTTTCTGTACCCTCAGCGACCTTCACGGTTGTCTCTTTAGTCCTTAGCACTTCCGTTCCCACATGTTTGCTAACTGTTTCTGCAAAACATGTCTCTTAAACTTCATCCTAGTTTTCACAACTACTGTAGTGTTATGTGAAGATGTATGTGCTCCTGGGTATACTTTACAATTCAGTGACCGATTTCGGATTTCTGCCTGACCACGAAACAATCTAACTGATATCTTCCCGTATCTCCCGCTCATTTGCAAGTTTACCTCCTCCTCCTGCGATTCCTGAACAGAGTTTTTGCAGTTAATAGCTGAAATTTATTGCAGAACGCTGTTAGTATTTCTCCTCTCTCATTCCTAGTACCAAGCTTATATTCTCCCGTAACCCTTTCCTCTAGTCCTATCCCAACAACCGCTTTCCAGTACTCTTTGACTATTAGATGTTCATCTCCCTTTATGTACCTAATTATCCGTTCAGCATCCTCATATACTTTCTCTATCTCTTCTTCTTCGGCTTGCGACGTCCGCATGTATACTCGAATTATAGTTGACGGTGTTGCTTTGCTGCCGATTGTGATGAACACAACCCTGTCACTGAACTGTTCACAGTAACTCAGTGTCTGCCCTACGTTCATATTCATAAAAAGTCCTACTGCACTTATATTGTTTTCTGCTGTTGTAACCCAATACTCATCTTACTAGAAATCCTTGTCTTCTTTCCATTTCACTTTATTGACCCCCAACATATGTAGATTGAGCTTTAGCAATTCCCATTTCAGATTTTCTAGTTTTCCTTAGACATTCAAACTTACGACATTCGATGCCGCTACTCGTAGAACGTTGTCCTTTCGCTGGTTACTCGATCTTTTTATCAAGATCACCTCTCTCTACTTGGCAGCCTCCTCCCAGATTTACCAATGCAGGGTTAGTCCGGAACCTTTCGCCAATGGAGAGACCATCAAGCCAATTTTTAGTTAAATGCCGCATGTCCTGTGGATACACATTATCTGCCTTTAATACAGTGGTTTCCATAGCCTTCTGGAGGTTCTTCCGTCTTTAGGGGCAGTTCCCGACCCAAAGGGTAAGACAGAGCCCTGAATCTGTGTCCACTCCTCCGCCATCTTTGACATGGCCAGTGGTAGATTGAGGGTAACTTCTAATATTGGAAGTATTCGGCAGGCATTGCTGATAATTTTTATTCTAAATCGATGCGGTGACGGGATTCGAAACCGTGACCGAGGACACCTTGGTTACCAATCAAATACGCCATCTGTAGACCACTATAGCAGTAGATAACATGTTTGCTATAGCGGGTGTTTGGGCTGTATTGACAGTGTCGAGTTAAAGTCATAATTGTTAACAATTTATCGCCAGCTATCAATACTGAGTGCGTTACATGCACTCATTTGGCGAGAGGTCGGACACGTATTGCACTCAGGAACATTGTCGAACAAGACAGTGTTATTGGTCATTGTGTTATAGTGTTAGGAGACATTAGGTTGCATGGACGTACTGCCATCCAGATCTTTGGATACAGTACACTCCACGGACAACGTTGTCCTGACACTGTAATTCTTCCCCGTGAGCGTCGTTTCAGTGGTGAATTCTGCCCGGATTTCATTTTGATGGATGACAGTGTGCGAAAATATCGAACTCTGCAGGAGGTGCAACTCTTGGAACGAGAGGATATTCAGCGAATGGTGTGGCCCGTCCGTTCTCCTGATTAAATCACATCGAGCACGTATGGTGTGCATTGAGGGGGAGGGGAGGGGGGGTTGGGGAGGGGTAGTGGACTGCCCAATGACATGCAGCAGTTGTCAACCACGCTGGTGGGACAGTGGAACGTCCCACTACAGGAACTCTTTACCAACTTTGTGAGCAGCATTTGAGCACGTTGCGGAGCAAGTAATGCCGTCCGTGATGATCACACACCATCAAGAATCATACCTCGTTTTTCTAATGTTAAGGGGACCATCATGAGTCACGGTGATTGCAGTGTAATTACTGTCTTTGAAGTAAGGTGTCATTTCTTTTCGTCTCATTATGTAATTCTTTCAGTTACCTTCTGTAGTGTACAGGAGCATTTCTTTCTATGTATGGTCCGAGTTTCGTCGAGCTATGTTAGTTGGCAACGACATATCATGCAAATGTTACTTTCGTCCTTATGTTTTGTACAACAGTGTAGACGGCAAGTCGTGTGATAGCATGACTGTGATGTTTACTGACTTGAAACTAGGGTCCTACGTGACCTGTGACAGCCGTTTTGGGTGTTTTATGCGTTGAATGAAGCCTAGCAATTTCGACAAATATGTGATTATATTGCCACGTAGAAGAAGGTGTAAGTAGATGAGTGACGAACACTAACTTCACTTAACGAAGGTTTATTCAGCACTTGCACATACAAGGGTGCGAAGCGAACTGTCTCCGGCCAGAACACATACAGTATATATACAGCTACAGAACAGTCCAGTCCAATGATTCTTCACATTTGTGGATACCTCTAGAATGTACTCGAACCGAATATAGGAATTAAAATTGTACAGTCAAGGTGAGTTTAGAATTCACGATCCTGCATGCAACAGTTTAGAATCATAACGACTACACCACGGTGCTACTCAACTTCTTCTGCGACGTTAATGTTTATGTTGTGTACAACTGGATGAACTGGATGAACTTGTCCTTAACGATTCAGTAAACTTAAGGTTGTTGAAGTTTTGCTTGATTCACTGTTGAGCATCTAGCGATCTGCATAAGGCATGATCCTGAAAATCTTGTTTCGAAACGTCTGCTATGTTTATAATTAACAACTGGAAATAACTGAACATACACCTAATGGTCATATAGCAGAGATTTACGTCAAGATGTATCCCTTGTATACATGGCGAAGGACCTGATATTCTCAGTACTTACGCTGTTTCCTTATAGAATGTGGTCACAGTGATTTTATAAAGGAATGAATAATAAGTTTCCGTTACCTGATTAGTCATTCATATGCAGATACAAAAATTTTTCTTGAAATGGAATAGCGCTGTATTTCGACGCAGAGTAAAAGTTTCCAAAAAAGAAAAAAAAATCACTGATAGACTTGTTCGTAGATGGAAAATGAACTGATAGTACGCTACTGCAATAAAATTTAGATTTTGAGTAATTATCGCGTTGTTTGAAATAAAGTACTACTGAGAAAGTTAAGACTATTTTCAGCACTATGACACATCGCTATTAAATAACGCATTATTGTAAGGTCTGCAACAGTTTTGACTTGTGTTAAAATGCTAGATATACTGTCAGGTGACAAAGAACGTCATCATTGTGCATCACTTGATGCTAAATTGATTTAAAATGTTTCACTTAGCCTTGTCTTGGTACTGGCCAAATGCTTATGAAAATGACAATCGAAATGGTTACGTTATTGAAAAAGCAGTAAAAGGAAACCTTCTTTCAATTGCTCCAGTGAACCTGCTTGCCAGTTCCAGTCAACTACTTTGAAAACGACATAGGCCTACTTAAAATGTATTTTGGCACACCTTCCCCGGCGGTTCACGGATCCGATTCGCGTTTACGTTGATTCCATTGCACGTCACGCACTCGGAACAGCAATACACAATTAGTCAAGCATTTCTTTTCTGGTCGAAAAATTTTACGATTTAGAGTAACATAAACATATTAGTGGTGAATCATTATTCTCACTGAAAGTACAACAAATAATCTAAATAACATTTACTTCTTGTTTTGACCTTATATTTGCACAATATCTATACATGTGTGGTGAAGTATCTAGCGAAAAGGTTTAATGATGGGGAATTGCAGGAACTATCTAACTAAACGAAAATTATTTAATTTGGAAATTTCTATTGAAAGGAATGTTGAACATTCACAGTATTAAATGGAACTAACCTCGTCGGGGGAATGGTCACTCTCAGTGACTACACCTTATATGTGTAGAATGTGTTCACGTTATTTCACTGCACGCAACAAGGAACTTTCCTTCCAAACGAATCTCTTAATTAGGCACTAATAATGTCTTATCTGCAACGGACGCTCGGTTCTGTTCTGTATCCGTGAAGCTGCCAGTGACATGCTGGAACCTGAAAGCCAAAAACGCTGCGCTGCGTGATATAATTTACTACTTGTCAAGAAAGACAGCACCTTATCCACTTGTGGTTCTGTTCATTTGCGATCAAGGCTCCTAGTACTCATTGCGTTCTAAAAGTATTCAAAATGTGTGCCATTCAACAAATGGAAGAGGATGATTTGTGTTTGAGGAAGCCCGGGGTCTACAAGATTCCTTGCCATTGCGGGAAAGCCTGTATTGGAAAATGATTCTTACGGTCCAAGATCGATGCGTGGAGCACCATCGCCACACGCGTTTATTTCAACCAGAAAAATCTCCAGTGGAGGAACATCGTCTTACTGAAGGAAATAAACTGTTGTGCGACGAGACAAGTGGTTGCCCGTGCGTCGCAGTACTGGGACTGTGCAGTGAAGAAGCCACTGAAATCCGGCTATCTGACAAAATTATAAACAGAGATAAAGGGTTTCCTTGAAGTGAGGGTTGGAACACTGTTATGTTTGACATTAAGAAGCAACGGTGATTGTTTCGGTCACCAAAAGCTCTCAGTGGTGTTTGATGTCGATTTATCGTTTCCGCGAGCTTTCCCCGCCGGTGCGCTGTTGTGCCTTGCGCTAGAGGGCAGTTATTTTCGCGTTAGCTCGGTGGACCGACGGTCGGTGTATAGAGGCGACGCCGCGGCATGTTTGATACCAGTTCCGGCGAGTTAGTGCGATGGTCTACTCACCTGAAGATGGCGTCCAGGTGGACGTTGAAATATAGTGTCCATATGACGATGTGTTCCGGCTGGAGATCCGACATGAATAGCATAAATTACTACGCGTGGAAAGTTTACGAAGCCCATTGAGTAGGTTGCAAGTGCTACTCTGAGATGAGAAGGTTGACACTGGAGAGGAATTCGATGAGTGCCGTATCACACTAGTCAAAAGACTGATGGCTGAAGAAAAGAAAGTGGAAATATCGGGAATACATTCGTCTAGGTAACATATTTAAGAAATTAACGCTGCACGGTTGCAAGTAATGTATGCGCGAGGTATACCATTGAAAATGTGAAATTCTTGTACATTAATAACCGGTGTAAGCGCCAGAATGTTGAATGGAAGAATGTAAACATGCACGACTTGTGCTTCACAGGTGCCGGATGTCAGATTATGGTATGGAGTTCGATGCCTGTTGAACGTGGTAGGTCAATACAGGAACGGTTAATGCTGTTTGTGGATGACGTTGGAGTTACAGTCCGTTGATGTACCATCTGAGCTCGATTGGAGACAGATCTGGTGAGGGAGTAGACGAAGGCAAGATTTTGACAGTGTGTAGAGCGTGTTGGGTTACCACAGTGGCATGTGGGCGAGCGTTATCCTACTGGAAAACACCGCCTGGAATGCTTTTCATGAATGGCAGTACAATAAGTCGAGTCACCAGACTGAATTAGAATGCTGCAGTCAGGGTGCGTAGGATAACCACGGGAGTTCTCCTGCTGAAACATAAGATCGCACCCAAGACGATAATTCCAGGTGTGGGTCCAGTGAGTCTAGCACGCAGAAAGGTTGGTTGCAGGCCCTCAACTAGCCCTATACTGACCGACACATGGCCATCACTGCCACCAAGCCCGAACTAGCTTGTATCAGAAAGCACAACATACCTCACTTCTGCCCTGCAACTCTCGCTTGATACCACAGAAGTCGCAAATGCCGGTGTTTTGGAGTCAGTGGAGTGCACGCTAGAGGGTGTCAGACTCGCAGCTGTCCTTAAAGTAAACGATTTGTAACAGTTCGTTTTGTCTCTCTGGTTCCAATGGTTGCACACATCGCTCCAGCTGATACAGCGCGATGCGAGCGTACCTGCTCGTGACAGTCGCTGTCAGCCTTCATGTACAGTGGCTACATACTTGCGAAGTCTCTCTGCGTAATCGCAGAAGGAACATTCATCTTCTAGTAGCCCTGTTTCACGACCTCGTTCAAACTCAGTGAGATGTTTGCAATGGTGTCTCCGTCGCTTTAAAGGCTGCTAGTGCCACTCTTTGCGGCTGGTGCGAAATTTGAACAGACATCATCTTTCAGGTGTAGAAACACTCCTTCCAACATTTATGTCGCAGAAGTCCTTGTTGTTATTTCTAACTTTCTTTCCATCAGAGTATAATGCAAAACATAAAATTTTACAGAAATTCATAGATACACAGATGAATTAGTCAGCTGAACATAATTTCTTTAGCATTGTTGATTGTATATTATAAGTCTAAATAAGGCAGTGGAAGTGATTGTAATTTAGTAAGTTGGTCACCTAACCAACGTTTAAGCGTCACATTGTACTTCGAATCTGTACTTGGCATACATCACTTAACGGGTATCTCATACCACAGTCATTCAATATTTCATCGTCTTCTGCATTAATTTGAAGCCTGGTCATCAAAAACCGTCAGGAGTTGCAGATTTAAGAGATTCCGTCTCAACCCTTAGCCACAATACTAAATATGACCTCAGACTCGCCCAGCTGTTTGATTATCGCATTGCTATTTGCTTAAACGCCCTCGTTTAAAGTAATTCTTGACTCGCAGCATGGGTTACAGACATCCTCTACGTGCTGTATGACCCCTTAGCTTAAGGCCAGCTGCTTCGCTCGCGTAAACTGTATGGCCTGCAGAGATTTTTTTTTGTTTTTATTTAACAGAATTTTTATGTTCTTCACAAATTGCAACACCTACTAAACTTTTCACGCTAATTAAGACCATTAGCACGGTCTTTTCCGAATGTACTGCTGACCAAAAAGCAATCCTGGTACATCCAGTCCAAAGTTTTTGTTAATCATGCCTGTTGCGTTCCTGTGGAGAAATGTCCACAGCAGCTTTCCCCACGAGGTTTTCTTTATATCCAATAGATAAGTGAAATATCAATTTTCATAAATTTAGCTTTAAATTTTTTTGGTGCAATGTAACACTTTCTTACAATTTTCATGCCCTAATACATCCCTTATGGACTGAATTTACAGAAACAGCGAAACACGTATTGATTCGTCTCCAAGCGAGAAGCCAAGCACCAATTTTCAAATATTTAGCTTTAAAAATGCTTTCGGAATGAAATATTTTTGTAAAGCATTTCGCCCTATGTCACACCCTTATGGGTTGAATTTCCAAAAACAGTTACATTCGTATGCTTTATTTCTAACAGAGAAGCCAAACACAAATGTTCATACATTTAGCTCCAAAAATTGTTGCACAATGAAATATTTCCGTAACAACTTTCATCCCCCATTTCACCACCCTTAGGGGTATAATTTCCAAAAATTGTGAAATACATACATACATATTTTTATTTCTAACTGAGAAGCCAAATTTAAATTTTCATAGATTTAGCTTTAAAAATGCTTTCATAATAATATGTTTTCATAAAAAATTACCTCCGCGATTTCACCCCCTTAGGGGACCAGTTTTCAGAAACACTGAAACTCAAAAAAAAAAAAGGTTCAAATTTCTCTGAGCACTATGGGACCTAACTTCTGAGGTCATCAGTCCCCTAGAACTTAGAACTACGTAAACCTAACTAACCTAAGGACATCACACACATCCATGCCCGAGGCAGGATTCAAACCTGCGACCGTAGCGGTCGCGCGGTTCCAGATTACAGCGCCTAGAACCGTTCGGCCACCCCGGCCGACCACTGAAACACACATTTTTTAAAATTTGTAACCGAGAAATCAAATACCAGCATTCATAGACATAGATTTAAAAATACTTCAGTAGTTCTTTCGTAATGATATATTATCAACAAAAGCTTTCGCCTACTGTTTCACCCCATTGGTTTAAATTTCGAGAAATGGTGAAACACGTACAATTTGTTTATTTCTAACCGAGAAACCAAATAACAATTTTCGTAGGTCTAGCTTCAAAATTGTCTAATTGCCGACATTTTTCGAAAAAAAAACCTTCATCCTGTATTTCACAACCTTAGCATTGGAAATTTGAAAAAAAAAAAGAATCTTGTTCAACGACGCCTACAGTACAAGATCCGCACCTTCTCCAAATTTAATTTTCTGTCCTCAGCAGTTTGGGCTGGGCGACAATGAATCTGTCAGTCAGTCAGGACATTCTCATTTATATGTAGAGATTCACGTACGCCCTATTATGACCCGTTCATACCTTCAGTTTTTTTTTAGCCATCTACGTTACTTTTTGTAGTATACATCATGTCAGATGACTCTGTAATAAACACCGCGCACACAGTAGTCCTTGCATCTGAATTAGATGTCTTTCGAAGTAAGTTCAGCCCAGCGTAGTCTCTGTGTACGCCCTTCTCCCCTCCGTTTTCAAGGGCGGTACTCCGTAGGGCCTTTTCAGGTCTGGCCAGTTCAGCATAAGCGCTCGCAGCAGTACGGTTTTCTTTTCACAGCACTGACTTTGTTAATTAAAAATCTAAGATATTTTTAAATTTTTGTAATTATTTCTTTTGTTATCCCACTGTCAATAAGCACACACGAGGCAATTACTACAGATTTTTTGTAGGCGGCGTAAGCCCAAGGTAATTTTGTATGTTTGGTTAGATGGCTTTCCTACTTCTATTGGGCATTTTGAAAAATCCACTTTTACTTCTGGTGCATCACCATTCATTGCTCGTAACTACAGCCTGTGATCATAAAACTTGTACTACAGACGCCATCCATCAGCGAGATAGGTAACTTTGTAGAGCCTCTGCCACCTCTATGTCAACATATATGAAGATGGTATTTGTTCTTTCCGGACATGTCCAAAAGAACAGATGCCATATTCATATAGTTGAGGCTAACCGACAACTGACCTTCTTCTTCTGTGCTGGATGCAGACGCGTTGCCCGAACTGTTATGGGACTCGGTAATACAGTCTGCCGCGAGTAATGAGTGCAATGGGCAAGGCCACTACGAATGTAGTGTGTGGACAGGAAGTTGGGAATGTGGATCTCACGGGGAGCGTGCAAGGGATAAATCCCTGCAGTCGCACCATCATCTGTGCCCTCGGTGGCTCAGATGGATAGAGCGTCTGGCATGTAAGCAGGAGATCCCGGGTTCGAGTCCCGATCGGGGCACACATTTGCAACAGTCTCCGTTGATTTATCAACGCCTGTCGACAGCTTAGGGTCTTGATTTCATTGTCTTTTCATTCTATGTCAACACTTCTCTGGCACGTACTGTGGGGCAAGCATGGATGAGTCATCGTCGCTGCCATTATGCCTGGATGGTGGGACGATTCCACCAACTCTGTGCATTTCATCAACAGTGTGCCTTTTGTCAACTTCTGCTTTTATCAACTGTGTGCATTTCATTAACCGTGTGAAGTTCATCAAATGGGATTTTGTCAAGATATGGATACGTGTTAAGTGCCTTTTTTAAGGCTTTGATTTCATACAGTGCAGCATGACAGTTTTATAGCACGTTCCATAAGATAGGTGGTATTTCATATTTCAGAAAATCGGTGAAAGTAATTGTATGGTCCCTCCCCGTTATTATCTTTGTTTTCCTCTTCGATTAGATGAAGGGAATGTAAAAAGACTGTTGAAACCCGTCATCTTGGAGCAATAAAAGTGTCTACAGTGCAATCGCGGCGTATGAGGTGTGTGCTTCATTTCCAACCATATCGATCGTCCCACAGCATAGCATGTGTACCGTACAAAGTAGAATATAAGTTGAACATCAACAAGGGCAAAACAAGTGTAATGGAATATAGTCGAATTAACATAGATGATGCTGAGTGTATTAGATTAGGAAGCGAGATACTTAAAGCAGTAAGTTGAATTTTTATTGAATTTTTACTATTTTGACAGCAGCATAACTGATGACGGCCGAAGTTGAGGGGGTATAAAATGTAGAGTGGCAATGGCAAACAAAGCGTTTCAGAAAAAGAGAAATTTGTCAACATCGAATATAGATTGAAGCGTTGTGTTATGTCTTCCGTGAAAGTATTTGTATGGAGTGAAATCATGTATGGAAGTGAAACATGGGAGATAAGCAGTTTATACAAGAAGAGAGAACACGATCTGAGAGATCAAGGGTTCACGAATTTAGTATTGGACGAAGTGCGTGGGAGTAAAATTTGTAGAAGGAGACCAAGAGATAGTACAGTAAGCAGGTTCAAAAGAATATTTTAACAAGAACCTAACATCCCAAATTATGTCGTAGTAGACAAAAAAATCTAACAACCAAAAACGTCTCGTAGTGGACAAAAAAAATCTACCAACACAAAACGTGTCTTAGTAGACAAAATATTTCTAACACCTATTTTTCTCCCCCTATATATGACAAATAGGCTCCATTGAAGACCAGAAAAGTAAAAAGGAAACCAACACTTTGGCTAACTGAAGAACTAAAGCGGTTCATGAACCGCATAGACGCTGGATATACGACAAGCAAACAGTACCCCACGGCTGAAAAACTTATTACTTACGAGTAGACCGCAACAGAGTCAGTCAAGCTGTGAGAAATGCTGAGGCATGCCCATATGTTAATTGCTAACAGAAATAGACCAGCTGTCCTATGGAAAAACGTGTATGGTCATGGTATAAGCAAAGTGAAAGTTGCACCTCATCCCATTATCCCAGCCGAAGAACCGAACCGCTACTTTACGTACTCTACAACTACAGTTGAACCACAGACGAAACAAAAACTCACTAATCATTTCGTGGAGGCAAACGATTTTAGCCACAAAACCTCTATCTCATGCATGTTACTTGCAATGCCGTAAAAAAGTCATATCAGGTCACTACTGTGCACGATGCCATCACAGTACAGAAAATGGAGTTTGTTATTGGTCTACTACTGCCCACTATAACAATATCTTCAACCATACCTTAACGACTAGTGTTTCATCTGAGACCTGAAAAGAAGGACTAGCTAAGCCACCATCTAAAAAGCACACTCTGATTATGGACATATTTGCAGTCTTACTACACCATCCAAGGGCTTAGAAAATATAGTCCGCGATCAGCTAACAAGTTACCCAACCCCTAATAACCAACTAGATGAATACCAATCAGGTTCCAATAATCATCGTAGCACACCTTATGTTTTAATGAAAATAACAAATGACGGACGCACAACAGACGACTATCACATGCTTCTTAGACTTCAACAAAGTCTTTGAAACTATCGACGTGGACATTTTACTTGCCGAACTTAGCAACCTAAATTTCTTTCTAAGTGCAGTGCAATGACTTCGCTCATGCCTGATGTCTCGCCAGCAATGCGTGATGTCCGGCAACAAAATGGTTCAAATGGCTCTGAGCACTATAAGACATAATATCTGAAGTCATCAGTCCCCTAGACTTAGAACTTCTTAAACCTAACTAACCTAAGGACATCACACACATCAATGCCCGAGGCGGGATTCGAACCGGCGACCGTAGCAGCAGTGCGGTTCCGGACTGAAGCGCCTAGAACCGCTCGGCATCAGCGGCCGGCTGTCCGGCAACACAAAGATACAATGGAGGCAAGTAGTATCACGCATCTCCCAGAATTCGGCATTAGGTCCTATAATCTTTTCATTGTATGTCAATAACGTGTCAGCCGGCCGGTGTGGCCGAGCGGTTCCATGCGCTTCAGTCTGGAACCACGCGACCGCTACGATCGCACGTTCGAAGCCTGCTTCGGGCATAGATGTGTGTGATTTCCTTAGGTTACTTAGGTTTAAGTAGTTCTAAGTTCTAGGGGACTGATGATCTCAGATGTTAAGTTGCATAGTGCTCAGAGCCAATATTGTCTCATCGCTTCCTTCCTAGTGCAAACACCACAGTACGCTGATGAACTTCACTTGTATGTAAGTGCAAAACCAACACATCTGAAGATAGCTGTCGAAAATCTCGCTTCTGACCTGTGTGCACTATCAAAATTGGGGCATGATACAGGATTAAAACTCAATGCACCCAAAGCCAAAGTGGTACTGGTTGGTCGTTGTAGACTTATTAGTCCGAATTATCGGGAATCCCTACCATCTTTAACCTTAAGCGGGACGAACATCAACTACTCTCTTTCAACAAAGAATACCGGAGTAGCAATAAATGAAAATCTAAGGAAAAGTCGTTGGCGCCTAGAACTGGTTATGAATGTTTGTGTTTGTAATATCTGTGATGTTCTACGCTTTCAGTATGGTTCACCTTCATATGTGCAGCTATCCTGGCTGCCTGCCAACAAGTGCAGAGATTTTCACACTTCCCCTCTTCTCTTCTGTGCTATCAACGTAAACTGTACCCCATACCTCTTGTCTGAACAACATAGCAGAAATACCCGTTCTTCTCGGAGCAAAATTCTTTCTGTCCCACTACAATGTTCAGCCACTTTTTCGAAGTCCTTCTTAATGGAAGAAAGTTAATAAAATATCTACTAAAACAACAATGATGATTACCAACGTCCCTGTAGGCACTCATTACCTTGTACATTCTTCTTCCGAACCAGGTATTCCTCATTTTCCAATATTCTTAGCTGGTATACTCTCCTTAAATTTCCTTTCTCTAGGCTTACAGTATCGGAAAACATCTATTTTGTACACCTATAAATAATTTTGTCTCTTCCACTATCATTATTGTTGTTATTAACACTATTATTGTCATTATTATAATTATTATTACCATCATCACGACAACTGTCGGGAGCAGCAGTAATATTAATACTTCCACTATCAACTTTATTATTTCGTAGTCAGTATTGTAACTACAGATTCTCAAATTATTTTAATAGCATTTAACAAATTATAATTGTGTTTTGTTAGGTGACTACGACGTAGAAAAGAGCGCTGCATGTGTGAAACCATTTTCCGATATAAGAGAGGGCCTTATGATTCTTCTCAGATCAGGTTAAATAAATAAATAAATAAATAAATAAATAAATAAAGGAAACCAAAGAAAAACTGGAGAAGTGATTAAAGTTCAAGGAGATGAAACAAAAACGTTAAGGTTTCCCGATGACATTCTAATTCTGTCAGAGACAGCAAGAGACTTGGAATAACAGTTGACAAAATGGACAGTACCTAGAAAGGAGGATATAAGATGAACATTAGCAAAAGCAAAACGACTTTAATGGAATGTAGTGGAATTAAATCAGGTGATGCTGAGGGAACTAGATCAGGTAACGAGTCACTAAAAATAGTAAATGATGTTTTGCTATTTGAGCAGTTAAGTAACTAATGAGAGCCGCAGTAGAGAAGATGTGAAATGTGGACTGGAAATGGCAAGAAAAGCTTTTCTGAAGAAGAGAAATTCGCTTACATAAAATATAGATTTAAGTGTTGGGAATTCTTTTCTGATGGTATTTGTTTGGAGTGTAGCCTTGCACGGACATGAAACGTGGACGCTAAACAGTTCAGAAAATGCGGTACTTCAGAAGAATGCTGAATCTGGGATGGGTAGATCACGTAACTAATGGGGAGGTACTGAACAGAACTGGGGAGAAAGGAAATGTGTGGCACAACCTGACTAGAAAAATGAATCGGTTGACAGGACTCATTCTGAAACATGAAGTAATCACCAGTTCAGTACTTGACGGAAGTTTGGGGGATGAAAACTGTAGACAAGACCAGGAGATGACTTCAGCAAGTAGATTCAAAGGGATATAGGTTGCAGCAGTCACTCGGAGGTGTAGACGCTTGCACAAGATAGGGTAGGGTGAAGAGCTGCATCAAACCAATCTTCGGACCGAAGATCACAACAAACGCTACTAAATAAAGTGATAGGCTAAGTACGAAGAGAAACACATGAAATGGAAACCATATGCATCACTATAGTCAGTGCTTCAGCCCCAGTGTGCAACACAACGGTATGTTTCATGCACTTACGGAAATGTTTAGTTCTGATGTATATTGTAATGCTATGTTTTAATTTACGACTTTCCATAATAAATAACAGGTACATAGTGTGATAAATGTACGTTATCGGTGATTCTCACATCAGGGTCGAAAGTTATGTTGCTAAAATTTTGTTGTGTTTGTTTGATGAAGTATGAACATTCGATACTGCTCGTTTTTGGAACCGTGAATCACATTGATTCATGCTTACCTGTATATTTCCTTCTTAGTGCCAGCGTACCACCTCCTTCTTGTATGACCACCTAGATTTTGGATGTTTATGTGTCATCTTTTCCTTGATGAAATCAGCACATCTATTTTCTTGTGTTACAGAGCATTAATTTACTATGACTCTGAAAGCAAATGTTCAGTGCATAGTCGTGTCAATATTGTTTTGTATTTTATCACTGGTTATTCTTTTTTCTTAAAGAAGAGTGTGTGAAACATTTTCATAAGAATGATACCCTTTAAATGTAAAAGTGGGACAAATATACATCGTCTTCCACATATCAACGAATGCAGCAATGAACAGCATAGTACTAAAAACATAACATTGAACATTTGTTTTCCTGTAAGCTCTAGTCATTGTTTTATTTTTCACAATTTTTTGGATACATTTATAACATAACATTATAAATAGTCGACATACATATATAATATATCTGGTTATTACTTTTTTGTTGACCTGAACAACGGTTAAGCAACGTTATCTTCCATTTCCCTGTTAATATATTAATATATTTTTGTTATAGTAAAGTAACTGCGTTGGGGTTAGAGGTGTTAACCAGAGAACAATACAGCAGTCACAATCGCTCTCTCAACTGTGTGTCTGAAAACACACACACACACACACACACACACACACACACACACACACACAGATGCACTACACGCACACGGCCTGCGCGAAAAATTTTGTGGCTCAGCAAACATCACGAAAAATACACATCTTATAAAGGTCAACTTCACAGTCTTTGACATTCAGTTGTCCAGTGTTTCTGGCTCTGTTTATCAGAAAATACATACAGTGAGTCGTTTTAGTATCTGCCATCAATAACACTATACAGTTTTGTTACATAATATTAGGCTTAAGACGCTTTAGTATACGAGGAGCACATTCATTGTAATTTTTCTTCAGTACAACTGAATTATTTACCTACATTGTGAGCTGTGTAAGCATAACTTTACAACATAGCAGGGCATCGACGTTTGTGCAGTGAGCCGACACATTTGGGAGAGTAGTCTTTGGCACGATTGTTCACACACACACACACACACACACACACACACACACACACACACACAAGCATATACAGACATTATAACTTCATTTAATCTCTTCCTGAACAGCACTGTTATAATTTTATAGCAGAACTATACCGGACAGTGGAATATGTTTCTCGTTTTTCACGAGTTTCTTGGCGTTGTTTCTGTAGATGCCTATTTACTTTAGCACTATATGTACTGTTTCCAAACTGTTTGTTGTATAGACTAAACAGCAACAAATACAAGTAAATCATCTTAGTTTGTAGATACAACTAAATTCGTGTTCTGGTAGATCTGGTTAGAGCTCGTCCTCAACTTGAATTCCTTAGTTCCTCCAGGACTCCCTCATGTCCATTCGGCCTGCTGTCAGATGTGCGTCGGGGATCTTTTCTGGGGGGGGGGGGGGGGGAGGGGTCAAGACAGCAGGGCGATGGAGCTCACCTCCCTCCCCTGCCCGAAGTGCCGCGGCTGCACTCTACTTGCACAGGTCGGAAGCCTTTACCGGCTACGTGCCACTCACCTCTTCTTTTATAAATAATTCATGAAATCATCTACAAAAATATATGCAGAGGACCAGTATTTCGAGCAGTAAATAATTTGTTTTAGATTACATTTTGCGGAAGCGTTGTCCAGAAAGGAGTTTCCTTCAGTTTTTCTCGGGTCCAGAATACTAACCGCAGCTGTGGACACTTTACTTTTACTATATAACAGTATGATTTGTTGGTACTTTAACACACATGCCGTGCTCCGTGTGATATTTATGAAATAATGATGCCAATAATAATGTGGGTATAGCCTGGGAAGACAGGGGGTTAATAAATGAAATGCATACAATGCAAAAAGGGGCAGTTAGAACTGAGAATGTGGAGGCCTAAGAGATAAGCGCTGAAAAGGGTGTAAGCACGGATGCCCACTGTCAGCGAAGCTCTTCAACGTCTATGGAAAACAATTGACAGGTGGGACCATAGAGATTGCAAGACGCATTGTAATTGGAGGAGTAAGGACAGGGACTATAAAATACCAAGCAGTGCTGGCGAAATCAGAAGAGGAGCTACAGAAGATATTGAAGAGTGTAACAGGGAGAGGCAAGAAGTATGCAATGAATTTAAGTACAGCAACGACAAAAGTGATGAGAATAAGCAAGAACGAAGCTCCAGTTAACATATTCCTAAAAAAAAGACAGAACAAGTAAAGTTCTTTCTGTACGTGAGAAGTTGAATGACATGGAATGGAAGCCGTACAGAAGAAATAAGGAAGAGTATACTAATGGGAGATAAGCATCTGTGAAGGTGAAGCCGTTACTACCATCCGGGAGAATTCCAATGGAACCGAGGAAAAGATTGCTAAATGTTGTGTCTGGAGTGTAGGGTTATACAGCAGTTAATCATGGACAGTTAAGAAGAAAGAAGAAATATATCTATAAAGTTTAGAATTGTGGTTATGGAAAAGAATTCTTGAGGAAAAGTGGACTGACAGACTTAAGGACGAGGATCTACGGGGTAACAGAGTTAAAAACGAGAATGTAATAAAGAAAATAAGGTAAGGAAGAAGCTTGTTGAAAGTTATCACAAAGAACAAAATACTTTAGCTGGGATACACACCGCCTGGGAACTATTTGCAACAAATAATTAGAGGAAGAGGTGGGAAGAGATTTGGAAGGATGGATGACATCAGAAGAGGAAGAACATACAGACAGATGAAGGAAGATGCTCAAAACAGGACGCAGTGGAGAGACTTCAATTGAAACCTGTCATGAGGCGGGTATACTAAAGAAGAAGAAGAAAAAGAAGAAGATGTCGAAGAAAAAGAAGAAGAAGAAAAAAATAAGAAGAAATCTCTCTACGGGTTCTTTTAAAGAATATGAATAATGCGATGAAGATTTCGAAATGATAACTGAAATGTACTGTTCTTTACGTCAGGTTTGGTTAAAAAGAAACAGTGTAGTTTGTTTTATTAATTTAAAATACTTGTACGGAATTATCATTGTGCATGTTTCGCAGGTAGACGGATCGAAGGATTAATTTTTGTCTATTCCTATTGGTTATACGACGAGGCCTAAGCAGCAATTGGTTAACAGGGATCTTTCATCCCTTTAACTGTCAACTGCCCTGCTTTAAGGATATCTGCCACATTTAGGACTTAGGTCCTTACTTAAACGATACTAATCATACACAAAACTTGTTGACAACCAACTCTGCATTAAAGCGGTTTCTATAAGCAGTAAAAATAAAATTTGTTTAACATGTGCGTAGGTACAAACTGTCTTGCATGAATTTAATATCACTGCTATTGTTACTAACAAGTAATATTGAGTGTCTTTGACGTCACACAAAATGAATTTCACACAGAATTCAGCATTTTGAGCAATTATTTGGTACTATTACGACCAAGAAAATTTTTAACTTCTGCAATCATTAAATCAGGTCCCATTATCAACGCCAGATATATGTCAGTGCATCTCATAAAATTAATTAAGTCAAAATATGCTGTCGAAATCTTTAAACACAGATGAGACTGGGGGAATTGTCGTGTTTTATGTCTCTACTACAGTAACATAGACAAGAGTCGTCAGATTTTACTAATACAGTAATGCCTGTGTTATTTTCTTGAACGGTATAATGTTTTCCCATTATTTCTTATGCCTCGCGACATTGCAGTTTCCACGCCCCACCCCCTCCATATCCCCCTCCCCATCACTCCAGCCACGCCTCCTTTGGTTTCTACATCCATTTCGAATGATCAAATTTTTTCTCACTTTCATAATGTTACACATCTGTCATTCATATTTGTAATAGGGATATGCATAATGAGAAATATAAGTGGCTATTTCCAGGTCTGAAATATACGAAATGGCATTTGTAGAAGATCATCTGCAGGTCGACGAGTGAAAAAGCTGAACAGCGCGACAACGTGTTACCTTCTATCTTCGACATGCTCTTACGTAAGTTTTACGTGGGAAAGACTTCGTACGAGTAGGCCATAATTGATTAACGGGAAAAGAATGATTTTCAGAGGCAATGATACAGAAGTGATGATACAGGCGTTGATCTTGTGGTCATGTGGGTGTATTAGATTTAAGAGGACTAACCGCTTTTGTATTCCTGTACACTACAAGCACTACAAGTAAAATGTGATTGAGGTATCACTGGTGCAGCGTTTCTTTCTGTTTTCCGAAGTGTGTTTCCTGTGGCGTGATAGAAGGTAGCAAAGATAACGAGGTAACGAGAGACTGGCACCAGCGAGAGTAAGTTGGCTATGTTCATCAGAGATCCTCACTGTGCAACGAACTTTCGTAATTCGACATCCGGCAGGCACAGTATTAGACTGTAATGAGGCCAGCGCTCATAATTTAATTGGCAAATTCTTCTCTCTGGCAAATTTATTTTAATTTCGAAATGTTACCCTGCAGCAGCCTGAGGCCGGTAGCCACCAATTCTGGCAGTGAGGAATTGCTTACACAAAGAAAGTGATTGACACTGTAGTAAAATAAGGTGTACAACACACGACAACTGAAGTACGGAATCAACAATTCACGTCTACTACAATGACGGTATAATGGGAACTGCTACATCAACGCCTAATGTCCTAGTCATCAGAGGGCTTTTATTACAACATTTAGAAAACTTATCATACTGAAACGGGACCAAGCGTAGCAGACATCGTTACAACTATGTCAAATGAACTTCTAACTCTGATGTTATATTGAGACAACAATTTATGAATCATTAAGGTAGGCCACTCGTTGGAAACATTTAAACGACACTAAAATTTTATAAACAATACACTTAATTGCTGACACTGAATGATTTATCTATAGCTATAATACTGCAGCGTCTCCAAAAAGCAGTACTATAGTCGTACAGTAATGACTTCCAACCAGTCACTAACACCGCCAAATGTGATGCCTGTATACCATTTAACATACATACATAGAAAGTTATTTGAAGCACTGCCTTGTAAATCTTGTCAGGAAAAAAGATTGCTCTTTGTTCAACCTTCATAGCTGGAAATTTTCTCTTAGAAGTTGGATATTAGCAATGAGATTACTTGCCAGTAGTATAAGTCATTATGTGTTTCTTTCACCATAAAATATAACCGTCGTAGCTCCGGTAGGTGGATAGTTTCTGTGACACGAAATCTCTCTAGTAACTGAAGCGCCACTAAATGCGCGTAGACTGTACACTTAGACATAATAGTTCCAGAAGATACAGTCACTGTAGCAGCCAATGTTCGTTTTAAATGGCAGGGAGATAGGGTCTGGAGTGCCGTAAAGGAAGCATCTGTCTAGCCGATAGGACAGGGAAGGAATTTTGGCATTAATCTCAGCCGTGTACACGCGGAATCCTACAAAGCAGAGGAGCAATACGGGGCACACAAACACAGCTACGTCGGATCCAAACGTCTGGGCAACGAGCAACACAGGGTACAAGTTCCAGGAGACACAGCCAGGTTGATACCCAGCTTCGTCACGCTGTCTTCTGCATCCTGCGTACGTCGTCACTGGAGGACATGCGCCGCCACCACTGCTAACGTCACGGGGTTGTGGGGATGGGGGTTGGGGGTGGCTGGTGTGAGAGAGTTTAGTCCTGAGTTGATGATTCCGGCGCTACTCTCGGAAAAGCTCGATCAGTCTTGTTGCTGTTGTCGTGGTTCCCAGTTCTCGTGTAGTTTTCACGCTGTCCGTTTACTGTTAACTGCAAAATCCGCCAGTTGGAGTGCTGTTCTGAGGGTGGTCTTCCTTATCTGTGCAGGGCGAATGCTGCGACGGAAGCGGCCGCCGCCGTCACCACCAGCAACACGGCGCCGTTCGACGCGTTGCTACCAGCTGCGAACAGAAAAGCGGGCATGACGTCACATGGCGCGCTCTTACGGAAGTTATGCAGTACACGTGAAACATCACAGCACTGGTGGGGCCAGAAGTGGCTAAAACAGAGAACAGTTTATCAGTCTGGCATTTGTGCATCTTTATACACTCAAGCCCCTAAGAAACTGGTATAGGCATGCTTATTCAAATGCAGAGATATGTAAACAGGCAGAATACGGCGCTGCGGTCGCAACGCCTGTATAAGACAACAAGTGTCTGGCGCAGTTGTTAGATCGGTTACTGCTGCTATAATGGCAGGTTATCAGTCCTTTGTTTCAACGTGCTGTTATAGCCGGTGCACGAGTGACGGGATACAGCATGTCTGAGGTAGCGATGAAGTGGGGATTTTACCGTACGAACATTTCGCGAGTGTACCGTGAATATCAGGAATCTGGTAAAACATCAGATCTCCGACATCGATGCGGACGAAAAGCTCCTGAAATGACAGTACCAACGATAACTGAAGAGAATGGTTCAACGTGACAGAAATTCTACCCTTCCTTAAACTGCTGCAGATTTCAATGCTGTGCCATCAACGAGTGTCAGCGTGCGAACCATTCAATGAAACATCATCGATATGGGCTCTCGTAGCCGAAGACCCACTCGTGTACCCTTGATGACTGCACGACAAAAAGCTTTATGCCTCGCCTGGGACCGTCTTCTTTTAGTTTTTAGTTATGTCATGTTCCGTAGATCATTTTCCCGATAATTTTGTCGATGTGATGTGAAACAAGTCAGATTACAAGATATATATACACACATTAATAGCGCTAATATATTACTGAAATTTTTTAGTTCTACAAATGCAACTTCATTTAGAGGTACCTTCTTTTTTACTAGTTCTGGAATAGAAACTCGTCCACGGAATAGTAGGAGTTGTCCAAAAGGAATGATTTTAAGCTAGATTTAAAACTTGATCTGCTACCTGCCAGACACCTCATGTTGTTGGGCAAATGATCAAAGATTTTTGTTGCTGAATAATGTACTCCGTTTTGAGCAACTGACAGCTTCAATAACGGATAGGAAAGGTCAAAGAATGGTTCAAATGGCTCTGAGCACTATGGGACTTAGCTTCTGAGGTCATCAGTCTCCTAGAACGTAGGACTACTTAAACCTAACTAACCTACCTACATCACACATATCCATGCCCGAGGCAGGATTCGAACCTGCGACCGAAGCGGTCGCGCGGTTCTAGACTGTAGCGCCTAGAACCGCTCGGTCACTCCGGCTGGCGATTTGTCTGGCATTTGTGCATCTTTATACACTGAAGTGCCGAAGAAACTGGTATAATACCAAGACATGTAAACAGGCAGAATACGGCGCTGCGGTCGGCAACGCCTGTGTAACACAACAAGTGTCTGGCGCAATTGCTAGATCGGTTACTGCTGCTATAATGGCAGGTTATCAATATTTGAGTTTGAACGTGCTGTTACAGCCGGTGCACGAGCGACGGGATACGGCATATCTGAGGTAGCGGTGAAGTGGGGATTTTCCCGTACGAACATTACGCGAGTGTACCGTGAATAGCCGGCCGCTGTGGCCAAGCGGTTCTAGGCGCTTCAGTCCGGAACCGCGCTGCTGCTACGGTCGCAGGTTCAAATCCTGCCTCCGGCGTTGCTGTGTGCGATATCTTTAGGTTAGTTAGGTTTCAGTAGTTCTAAGTCTAGGGGACTGATGAACTCAGATGTTAAGTCCCATAGTGCTTAGAGCCATTTGAACCAATTGTACCGCGAATATCAGTAATCCGGTAAAACATCAAATCTCCGACATCAATGCGGACGAAAAACTCCTGCAATAACAGGACCAACGACGATTGAAGAGAATCGTTCAACGTGACAAAAGTGCAACCCTTCCGCAAATTGCTGCAGATTTGATTGCTGGGCCATCAATGGGTGTCAGCGTGTGAACCATTCAATGAGACATCATCGATATGGGCTCTCGTAGCCGAAGGGCCACAGGTGTACCCTTGATGGCTGCACGACACAAAGCTTTACGCCTCGCCTTGGGCAGTCAGCGTCTACATCTACATCTACCTCTACATTTATACTCAGCAAGCCACCCAACGGTGTGTGGCGGAGGGCACTTTACGTGCCACTGTCATTACCCCCCTTTCTTGTTCCAGCCGCGTATGGTTCGCGGGAAGAAAGACTGCCGGAAAGCCTCCGTGCGCGCTCTAATCTCTCTAATGTTACATTCGTGATCTCCTCGGGAGGTATAAGTAGGGGGAAGCAATATATTCGATACCTCATCCAGAAACGCACCCTCTCATAACCTGGACAGCAAGCTACACCGCGATGCAGAGCGCCTCGCTTGCAGAGTCTGCCACTTGAGTTTGCTAAACATCTCTGTAACGCTACCACGCTTACCAAATAGCCCTGTGAAGAAACGTGCCGTTCTTCTTTGGATCTTCTCTATCTCCTCCGTCAACCCGATCTGGTACGGATCCCACACTGATGAGCAATACTCAAGTGTAGGTCGAACGAGTGATTTGTAAGACACCTCCTTGGTTGATGGACTACATTTTCTGAGGACTCTCCCAATGAATCTCAACGTGGCACTCGCCTTACCAACAATGAATTATATATGATCATTCCACTTCAAATCGTTCCGTACGCATACTCCCAGATATTTTACAGAAGTAACTGCTACCAGAGTTTGTTCCGCTATCATGTAATCATACAATAAAGGATCCTTCTTTTTATGTATTCGCAATACATTACATTTGTCTATGTTAAGGGTCAGTTGCCACTCCCTGCGCCAAGTGCCTATCCGCTGCAGATCTTCCTGCATTTCGCTGCAATTTTCTAATGCTGCAACTTCTCTGTGTACTACAGCATCATCCGCGAAAAGCTGCATGGAACTTCCGACACATTTGACTGTTAATTACTGGAAACATGTTGCCTGGTAGGACGAGTCTCGTGTCAAATTGTATCGAGTGGACGGACGTGTACGGATATGGAGACAACCTCATGAATCCATGTACGCTCCGTGTGTGCAGGGAACTGTTCACTCTGGTGGAGGCTCAATAATGGTGTGTCTGATCACCTGTATCCATTCATGTCCACTGTGCATTCCGACGGACTTTGGCCATTTCCAGCAGGACAATGCGACACGTCCAGAATTGCTACAGAGTGGTTCCAGGAACACTCTTCTGAGTTTCAAGACTTCCCCTCACACGAACATTATTGAGCTTATCTGGGATGCCTTGCAACATGCTGTTCAGAAGAGATCTCCACCCCTTCGTACTCTTACGGTTTTATGGAGAGCGCTGCAGGATTCATGGTGTCAGTTCCCCCCAGTACTACTTCAGACATTAGTCAAGTCCATGCCACGTCGTGTTGCGGCACTTCTGCGTGCTAGCGGGGAGCTTACACGATATTAGGCAGGTGTACCGGTTTCTTTTATGCACTTCAGCGTCTCTCGCGCCATATTGCCTGTTCCATTACATTTCTGACTCGCTAAGTCACAAAAACTCCCATTATGTAACAGGTATTTCGGCTAGATAGCTTTCGGTCATCTTCCAAGTAGACTGTAGCTGCAGTCTCTTCAAGTTGCATCAAAACGTCGAAGTTCGAGCTTCGACTTCATAATTCCGCGACTCGGTGGTCACGGAAGGAGCAGGAAATCGGTTAGTGAAGAACTGAATTAATACAAAAACTAGTTTCTGTCTAAACGAAGCAGGGCTCTCTTCGATCAGCCAGCAATGAATCGCTACAGTGCAGGAGACTGATGCATCGACGTGTCAGCGTAGATCGAGAGTCTAACGGCACTTGCAGTTCAGACAAATCTCTTTCCCGTTGGACACCATCTCTGGTCTCTGCGTATCTGTGCCCTCACGCGCAGTGACCAGGGTGTCGTGTTTAAAGTAACGGCTGACAGTGTTCCAGTCCGTCTGCTTGCTCGAAATATGCCCGAAAAGTATACAGCCGACAAATCAGTCGAAGAACAGGAATTTCTGCGGCTACTCGCTTGAAATCTGATGGACCATTTTGACTGTTGCATAAAAAGAAAATGGCTTCACTTTAGCTGTTTAATGATCTTTAAGGAGCCAGTTAAGTCAGACATGTTTCAGGCACCACGTCGATTGTCAAGAATCTTCGCAAAACCAGCACAGCGGTCGTAACATTGCAGTCAGAGCCGGCTTCCAAATAATGTCATGAGAGACATTCAGTATCTGAGACCTACAACTGATATGACTATCAGTTGGCGCTGCACGCTCACAAAAGGCTTACTACTCCTCAGTTCAGACAATCTCTTCCAGTCTTAATCCTACACAGCACAAAAATTACCTTTTCTTCTCCTACAAAGATTTTTAGGAACAATTCTGGCCCATCACCTAGGCTGGACTAAACACACAACTGCAGTCTGTAAGGGGGTCTAAGTATCACTTCATTCACTACCGAAATATAAAAAAATACTTCCATTCGAATTTAAAAAGACACTTGTAGAGTCACTAATACTCCCCATCCTTGATTATGCCTATCCTGTCCTCCAAGGACTTTCGTATGAGAACTTATGTCGGCTGGAACTGGCGATGAATGCTTGTCTGCGATTCATTTGTGATGTACGTTATTTCGACCGTACCAATCCTGGCTACGAAAATTTCATGGCTGCTTGCCGATAAGCGTAGAGATTATCATACTCTGTGTTTATCGTATCATCTTCTTAATTATTGTACTGTTCCCTATTTATCTTCAACCCTTACATTACTATCTGAACAACACAGCATAAATACTCGTTCCCAACAAAGTGAAATATTCTCTGTACCACTACACAGCTCTGTCATGTTCTCTCAATCATTTCCTGTATCAGGAACAAGACTTTGGAACAATCTAACTCAAAATATTAGAAAAATCAAAACCCTTCCAAACTTCAAAAGACAGCTAATGGCCCATCTTCTATAACAATAGCTATCTCTCCTTGCAACTCACTATCATCAAACCTCTCTCACCTACCGCTTTTCTCTCTCCTTGCTACAAACTTCATTGAAAGTCCCTTCTTCGCTAGCAACCATTGTCACTTTCATTTCAGTCCCAACGTGTTTCATTATCCGTTCCACTTCTTCTAATAGTAAACAAGGCTTCAGGTGTGTTAAAATTAAAATCATTCTTAGTGACTCCATTATTTTATTAGCATTATTATTGTTGCTAATGTTATTATTGTAAATTATTACTTTATTTAATAATGCAAATTATTGTACTTGAGTTTGTTTTGTATTTAATAACTATAAGAATCTTAATTCTTCCATTATTTTATCATCATCATCATCATTTTATTATTATTATTATTATTATTATTGTAGTTGTTGCTAATTACTTTTTATTACTTCTGCAAATTAATATTACTGTTAGTTATATAATATTTTCTGTGTGTGTTCTTCTAGGGGCCGATGTAAGAAAGGGCCTAAATGCTCTAATGGTAAGGCTAAGCACGCAAGAAATAAATAAATTTGTTTGACTTACGGGAGAGCGACACAGAACTGCTGAAATAACTTGAATTGTGAGACGGTTGGAGGCAGACACCAACCATCCAGTGAAATCTCGTTTCAAGAACTAGTATTTAGCGAAGAATGTAGAGATATTGTTCAGTGAAGTACGTATCTCTCTCGCAAATACTACGAAAGCTAGGTCAGGCTAACCAGTACGCGCACAGTGACATATAAGCAGTCATCCTTTGCACGCTCCGCACACAATTGAAACAGAAAGAAACGCAAACATATGGGACAGTACTAAAAATCATTTTTCAGTCATTTCACAGTGGTTTGCAGAGTACGGTTGCGGATGGTAAGGTACATGTAGATTTAAAAGGCGAAACACGTGTTCTTGCAGGTCCCATTGCACGTATCTCTTCAAGTGTTGTGGTGCGGGTACCAGGCCGTTTCAGCGTAAACATTTCGAAAAACTACTAATAAAGATAGTCGAATGAAACAGCAAGTTCACCGTTACCAGTCACTATTTATTGCCGTAACCTTTTTCAAAAGCTTAAACCTCCGCCATCACGTGGATTTACGTGTATTATTGTGGCATAGCGTTGTGTTACAACTCTGGTGTAACCTGTAGCACTGTCTAGTATAGAAGACTGGACGTAAATGTAAACTTAGAAGTATATAAACTAAAGTAAATAAAATAAAACACCTCCAGTAGTTACAGTTAAAGGCTCCTTTCTCTGTCGTAATACATCGCATATAATCAGTCAAACTTTGTAAATGAAGATGGTCTCTAGAAACTAGTACGTGCAAAGAACATATATTAAAACAGAAACAGCATTTCTAGCTGCTCTTTGTACTCACTAGTTTCTAGAGACCATCTTTGTTTATGAGGTGTGACGGTTATATGATACGTATTACAACAGAGAAAGGAGCTAGTGACCACTGGAGGTATTCTATTTAATTTCCTTCAGTTATTTTACCTGCACATTTACATTTACCTTCAGTCTTCAGTCAAGAACTTCCACCTCTGAAATAGTATTTTGTGTTTCTCTGCTAGACAGTGCCACAGGTCACCCCAAAAGTCGTAACATACTACACATGCCGTATTAATACACATAAACCCACCTGATGATAGAGGTTTAAACTTTCGGATCGGGTTGTGAAATTAAACAGTGACTGGTAATATTAAATTCGTTGTTCAAATCGATATCAGTAACAGTCATGGTAAAGCCTAACATAAAATGTTCGCATATATAGCAAAGATAATGATATATTAGTTTAACTCCGTGTTTGACCACACAGGAGATATGACTGGTTGTTTTATGAATATTATCCTATGATTGATGTTTTATTTGACAGTGCGTGGAGGTACAGAAACCAGCTGTGTCGATCACATTACGTACGTGCAGCTGTTACGGTGAACGTGCTTCCGAATTGGCGTGATGCCTGAAACATGTCACTTTTGACAGAGTACTATGGGAAATTGAACGGGCGAAATGGAGTCCTTTGCTTTACATGTTAACGACACAGCTGTGCCATCACATAATGGACTCTATTACGCTTATATTTCATTACTGTATATTGTGTGTATTAGGATTAATAAAAAGGAGAATTGAAGATCTGACTTGCCTTCAGAAAAAAAAAATAATGGAACCTCATAATCACTCTTATATTAAGTTTAATAATTGCAAGAAAAAATACATAAAAATTACTGCAGTTTCACGGAATTTGTGGACGTAAAGATTCTTCCAGTATTGTATTGTAGGATAAGATGTTTAAAATCCTGAGAATAATTACAGATGCAACAGTATCTATGATAGGTAGAGACATTAACAAAGATATAAAGATAGTAAATCGAGAAAGATGAATTCTTGTTGAAAAAAAAAATCTATGTTACACTTTCAGTTTATTGGCGCTATTCTTTCATTTGTGGGAATAACAGGGTATTAAAAGTTAATATTTGAGCACGTTATTAGAGCACAAATAAAATATCACATTAACATCATGCCAATATCAATGTTTCAAGGCCTATAATCTTTAGGGTTGAATGTTGGAAGAAACTGGAAAAATTTTTCTATGGGACGAGCAGAATTTACTGATGATGAATAAATAAACCTAAGATGAGATTTTTCGTAATGCAGAACGGCAATATACTGATGAATAATAGTGACATTCAGTGGCACAAGATGAAAAAATTATCACAATTAGTAAACAAGAGAGAAGTGAGAGACACAGTGGTGAAGTTAGAGGACACCGCTCCGCTTCCACGAAACAATCCTGTCACTTTGTCTGCAGGTTTTCGTGGCCGTTGTCACTGAAGTTTAATCTTCTGGGTTATTAGGCCGCGTCATGTTTCGTCTAAAATGTTCAAATGTTCGACGATTCGACCCCTCTGCTGGGATCTTCCTCAGGATATTTTGGTGTCCACTACTTCTAGAACAACAATAGTGGACACCAAAAGACCCTGAGGAAGATCCCAGCACAGGGGTCGAAACGTCGAACATTTTAGAAGAAACATGACGCGGCGTATGCGCAAATGCATTATTCATTTTTAGAAAAGTTGTAGAGAAGTCCACTCAACACAAAAGACCAGCTTATCTTTCTTTTATTGCTTTACAGAAGTCTTGCAGTAGGATTGAATCAACAGATGTGGTGCACTTTCTCTACAGTCAGGGAATTCCTTCCAACTTAATAAAAGCAGTTGAAGACATTTGCTCCAACAACTGCGTCCAGGCGAAAATTGGTTCTAGGTTAACCAGCTGTATATCAGTTAATAGTGACATCAGACAAAGTGACTCTTTGAGTCAGCTACTTTTTACTATAGCCATGGGCGAAGTGATAACAAAAGTATTAGATGGCATTTTATGCCAAACAGGCAAAATAACGGGCAGAAACATTTACATATATTTAACATGGTAGCCAAAAACCTAAATGTGTTCTTATCCATCCAAAGAAACCAAATGTATTATCACATGTATGGAACCAATTAGATGGAAACTGAAAGTAGATGGATAAATTATTCAACAGGTAATTACTTTCAAATTGCTTGGTATTGAACTGTACAGCATTGGAAATGTCGGGAAGGAAGTCAGGGAACGAGTAGCAAAGCAAATAAAATGGCACAGTGTTTATATGATAGTATTTGGAAAAACAAGCATATAGGAAAAGATGTAAATCGAAGAATGTAGAAAACGGTAATGAGACCATTTATGACACACACAGCTGAGACAAGACCAGAAACATGAAAAAGAAATATACTTTTAGAAACATCGGAAATGAAAAATCTACAGACGTTAACAGGGAGAACGCTACGAGATGGAGAGAGAATTGAAAGCATTAGTTAAGGATGTAAAGAGAACTTCATTAATGAGTGGATACACAAGAAAAACGTGAATGGAACGAACACATACACAGGATGAATGAACGGAAGATTGTATGAATCGAAAGAAAGAAATTACCAGCTGATAAAAGAAATACTGGCCGTCCAAGAAAAAGATGGTGCGACAACCTGAGGGTAGACTGAGGGGTACAGAAGAAAACAGGTTTTAGCCAAGGAAGGAAAGAAGTAGAAGATATTTTACTTTCCTAAAACAAATTTATTTATCTACTAGATGAATACCTGGCAATTCCGGAGTATGAATTTATTCCAGTCGGCTGTTAGTCAATCTCCTCCATCCTCTTCTCTCCATCCCTTTCCATCCTCCATCTCTCGGACTCCTCCACCCCCTCCTCACCACCCATTTCCTTCTGCCCTTCTCCGCTCCTTCCCCCACTGTCCATCTCTTCCCCTTTCCTTTCTCTCTCCTCTTCTCCCCTCTTTCCATCCATCCCCTCCTCTTTCATTTCTCTGTCCATTTTCTCCTCCCACTCCATCTGTTCATCTCCTCCTTCACCACCTTTCTGCCTGTCTCTTCCTTGCCCCATATCTACCCAACTCCTCCTCTTTCCTTTGTTCCCTCCCATCTCCTCTTGCCAATCTGTCCATTTGCACCTACCCTACCACTCTCGATCTCCTCCTTCTCCTATCTGTGCATATCTTCTCGTTCTACCTTGATGTCTGTCCTCCTTGTCCTGCCCTCTCTCTCCACGTTATCTCACTCACCCCAATAAGTAGTCGGATCTTACTACTGCATTATTTCTTTCCGAATTGTAACTAATGTGTGTACCAAATTAGTCTGAAATCGTTCCAGCGGTTTACAATGGGCTTTCTGCCTGTGGCTTTGCCCTCATCTACAATTTATTTCACACATATTTAACATATTTTAAGCGTACTGTACACATATTTCACCTGTATGTGTAGCGAATTTCACACTGCAACTTCATTTTCACGCATCTCAATATTTGCGACAATGTATCTTCTAAACTGTCTGTTTCACAATGACTTAATTTTTCAGGTACATCCAGTTATATATGTGCCTACTGTCTGCGAAATATATGATGAATAGAATTAATAGTAAAGGAATAATAAATTAAAGTATGATGATGCGTCACTTTCTCACGCATCTCAGTGTTTATGACGTCATATCTACTTAACTATGTGTCGTACAATGACGTTTTTTTCTAGGCACATTCACCTACAGATGCGGATAATGCCTGCGAAAAGTGTTGCGAACAAAGTTACTAGCAACCAAGTAACAAATTTGAACGTCTTGCATGATTCCGTGGTTTTTTACTCAATCTCAGTGTTTATGACGTTATATCTCCTAAACTAAGTGTTGTACAATGATGCAATTTTTCTTGTACATTCAGTTGTACATATAAATGCTGTTTGCAAAATTTGTCGCGAATACAGTTAATATTAAAGACATAATAAATTAAAACGCCTTGTTACAAGCGGCAATATAGCAAGCGATAGACTTTTTCCCTGTCATCATTTTGTGTTGGCTGTCAGAGGGAAACAGTTTCGTATCGATTTGAAATTATTTGTAAAGTTTATTGCGAATAACTAAGTGCTCTCATTCTCAAATACGGGACGACTGAAATATGGATATTCTCGCGTCGTGGGCTGCATTTCTTTTTCACTCAACACCCCCCCCCCCCCACCGCCACCGCGGTTTGATAGGATATTTGCAGCCGTAAATGATACATGTACCAATTTCGGTGAACATCGGTCAAGTGGTTTAGGAGATGATGTGCAACATACATACGTAGATCCATTTTAAAAATTTTTATGTATTTGGCGTTGTATACATGGAAAAACCCTGGAGATACTAAAAGGTTTAAGATAGATTATATAATGGTAAGACAGAGATTTAGGAACCAGATTTTAATTTGTAAGACATTTCCAGGGGCAGATGTGGACTCTGACCACAATCTATTGGTTATGAACTGTAGATTAAAACTGAAGAAACTGCAAAAAGGTGGGAAATTAAGGAGATGGGACCTGGATAAACTGAAAGAACCAGAGGTTGTACAGAGTTTTAGGGAGAGCATAAGGGAACAACTGACAGGAATGGGGGAAAGAAATACAGTAGAAGAAGAATGGGTAGCTCTGAGGGATGAAGTAGTGAGAGCAGAGGGGGATCAAGTAGGTAAAAAGACGAGGGCTAGTAGAAATCCTTGGGTAACAGAAGAAATATTGAATTTAATTGATGAAAGGAGAAAATACAAAAATGCAGCAAGTGAAGCAGGCAAAAAGGAATACAAACGTCTCAAAAATGAGATCGACAGGAAGTGCAGAATGGCTAAGCAGGGTTGGCTAGAGGTCAAATGTAAGGATGTAGAGGCTTATCTCAAGATGGGTAAGATATATACTGCCTACAGGAAAATTAAAGAGACCTTTGAAGAAAAGAGAACCACTTGCATGAATATCAAGAGCTGAGATGGAAACCCAGTTCCAAGCAAAGAAGAGAAAGCAGAAAGGTGGAAGGAGTATATAGAGGGTCTATACACGGGCGATGTTCTTGAGGACAATATTATGGAAAGGGAAGAGGATGTATATGAAGACGAAATGGGAGATAAGCTACTGCGTGAAGAGTTTGACAGAGCACTGAAAGACCTAAATCGGAACAAGGCCCCGGGGGTAGACAACATTCCATTAGAACTACTTACGACCTTGAGAGAGCCAGTCCCGACAAAACTCTACCATCTGTTGAGCAAGATGTATGAGACAGTCGAAATTCCCTCAGACTTCAAGAAGAATGTAATAATTCCAATCCCAAAGAAAGCAGGTGTTGACAGATGTGAAAATTACCGAACTATCGGTTTAATAAGCCACAGCTCCAAAATACTAACGCGAATTCTTTACAGACGAATGGAAAAACTAGTGGAAGCCGACCTCGGGGAAGATCAGTTTGGATTCCGCAGAAATGTTGGAACACGTGAGGCAATACTGAACCTACGACTTATCTTAGAAGAAAGATTAAGGAAATGCAAACCTACGTTTCTAGCATTTGCAGACTTAGAGAAAACTTTTGACAATGTTGACTGGAATACTCTCTTTCAAATTCTGAAGGTGGCAGGGGTAAAATACAGGGAGCGAAAGGATATTTACAATTTCTACAGAAACCAGATGGCAGTTACAAGAGTCGAGGGACATGAAAGGGAAGCAGTGGTTGGGAAGGGAGTGAAACAGGGCCTGTAGCGTCTCCCCGATGCTATTCAACCTGTATATTGAGCAAGCAGTAAAGGAAATGAAAGAAAAGTTCGGAGTAGGTATTAAAATCCGAGTAGAAGAAATAAAAACCTTGAGGTTCGCCGACGACATTGTAATTTTGTCAGAGACAGCAAAGGACTTGGAAGAGCAGTTGAACGAAATGGACAGTGTCTTGAAAGGAGGATATAAGATGAACATCAAGAAAATCAAAACGAGGATAATGGAATGTAGTCGAATTAAGTCGGATGATGCTGAGGGAATTAGATTAGGAAATGAGACACTTGAAGTAGTAAAGGAGCTTTGCTATTTGGGGAGCAAAATAACTGATGATAGTCAAAGTAGAGAGGATATAAAATGTAGACTGGCAATGGCAAGGAAAGCGTTTTGTTAACATCGAGTATAGATTTAAGTGTCAGGAAGTCGTTTCTGAAAGTATTTGTATGGAAGTGAAACATGGACAGTAAATAGTTTAGACAAGAAGAGTATATAAGCTTTTGAAATGTGGTGCTACAGAAGAATGCTGAAGATTAGGTGGGTAGATCACGTCACTAATGAGGAGGTATTGAATTGAGTTGGGGAGAAGAGGAGTTTGTGGCACAACTTGACTAGAAGAAGGGATCGGTTGGTAGGACATTTTCTGAGGCATCGAGGGATCACCAATTTAGTACTGGAGGGCAGCGTGGATGGTATAAATCGTAGAGGGAGACCAAGTGATGAATACACTAAGCAGATTCAGAAGGATGTAGTCTGCAGTAGGTACTGGGAGATTAAGAGGCTTGCACAGGATAGAGTAACAGGGAGAGCTGCATCAAACCAGTCTCAGGACTGAAGACCACAACAACAACATGTATTTGGCAGTTTCCGCGGGGCCATGCGAGACCTATCCAGTAAGCCACGGAATGTGTCAATACATAGTCACAGTTCGCTGATTAGGTAATTTATAATAAACGGAATTAAAGAATTAATAAAACAGAAACAACTGGTGAGAGTATGTACGAATTAAGAATGTAGTGTTAGACTACTGCAGGAACTCCCGTATGGAACTGGAGTGTGACACGAGGAAACCTTTCGACATGCGAGTAGATTTGAATACTGGTGGTTTATGACTGAATTTCTTTCAGTTTTTCGAGAAACCTTTTGAAAAATAAATGTGGCGAATGGCGCATTCCTTTCTATACAATTTTTAACGAAATGTTACCCAAGTGCAAATAACTTTTCTCCGTCTGTTATTCACAGATTGAAGGTTGCAGTTTCTTCAGATTGTGTCTATACAGCCAACAACTAATCCTGTGATGGAGACATGACGGATATAGAATTCCGAAGCATATGAAGAACGACCTACATGAAATTTGCGAACTGACAGAAAGTATCTGCCTGACTGCCCTTCTCAGGACTAAGAATGGCATTGTTGCGTGCACAGAGTTTCCCCAAAATAGGATATAGTAGGGTGAAAGTAAGCGAAGTAAAAAAAAATATTGTCACGTTTCACTGCCACCGACAATGGGGATTATTTTTACAGTGAATATAGCAGCATTCATTTTCTGCGCGTGATCTTGAACGTTATATTTCCAAGAAAGCTGTTCTTCTTCGCTTAATCTTAGAAATTTAAAACTGTCAACTTCGCTAACTGTCCGACCGCCTTGGAAAGCTGAAATGTTGCTTTTCCAAGAGATCCGCGTTTGCGGTTTGAGTTTAATCTGTCCTCTGAAAGCCTCGTGACGACTTTTCCGACTACTTACTTAGATTCTACGACTATTTACTTCTACGTATTTCACAATAATACGTAGTGGAAAGAGAAAATCTTTTTGATAATCTGTCATGTTTGGTGGCAGATCGCTAATACACAAAGTTGACCACATCTCCACTGACAAACTTTCAGAAGTGTTAGTATGGACCAAACAGAAAAAAACTTTCTAACCAACATAGGCTATGAAATGCATAGGTCCAAGAGCTATGATTACCAGCTCATCTTCGTTACCGCGAAACACATTCCATTTACTGGACAAGTGATCATAGCTCTTAAGGATGATTTTCGAACCTATATGTTCAATAGACTTTTTTCTTGTTTTAGTCCATACTGCCACCTCTGACAGTATGACGATGGAGTCATTCTTCACCGTCTGCGTAGTGTGAAAAATACTAATACAGGTAAGTGTCGAAATTGAGCTACGAGCGTTTTCTCTTTCAGAGTAATTCAAGCACTGATGCCACTGTAGACCTGCATGAGTCGAGACAAAACTGTTATTCCGTTTAGTTTTTTGTTGGTGCCAACAGATGAAGCACCCCCTCTCCCCACCATGTCCAGATGTAATTGCTCACCAAATGCTGTAGACTGTAAGGGCGCTGGGGCTCACCGTAATGCAATTCGCTGCTCTTGCAGTTTATTGTTCCATTCAGAGTGGAGTTCTTTGTGAAACTGACACTGAACCTTCCTCTTCATCAAAAAACAGGAAGGAGAAACAAAATAGAAGGGTAGAACACGAGTAATCATTGGAAAACCAACCAAAATTTTAATCAAAATTACAGCTTTTGACAGTACTTTAACCGAAAATGAATTATTATTGCCCTTCCCGAAAACTAAAAGGTTTCAGTTACTGCAAGATGAAGCTTCTTGGATTTTCTCAGAGCCTCAAGAAAATACATACACGGTGATGCAGCTGACCCTGCCTATGGATTTTATGCAATCTACAACGCCTTGAAAACCCGTCTGTGAGATTGTGATATTCTCTCACTTGCTGTGTGGAAGCTATTAGTCCTACAGAAAAAATTGATACGATCGTTTTGTAGGAAATGTGACGTAATTAAATTTTGTACTGAGATACGTTTCCATTGGTGGCCCGATACTATACTTATTTCAAGAAAAACGCGTTTGGAGGTCATTTTTGTACTTCCTTCTTGATTAATTCAAAAACTACGGCGTCTAGCGAAAACGTATCCCAGTACCAAATTTAACTACGTTAAATTGCCTCAAAAAGGTGCCGTTCATTTTTCCTGTAGGGCTAATACTTTGCGTGCAGGGAGAGAGGCAATGGACAAACCTTGCTCGTTGTATTTGAGGGCGCTGCAAGTTGTATAAAACCCATAAATATGGGCAGCTGAATCACGCTGTGTATACGTCGAAGCTTGAGTGGCACACATCACGACTGTGAATCTGAAAACAACAGCCAAGAGTTGTTTGCTACAGGATAAGCTACGGTCAGCTCCTTTCGGTGGGAGAAGCGGTTCATTCTGATGAGAGCAATCCCAGTCCATCATATTAGAGTGGCAAAACTTTCATGCTTGTCCGATGCAGTACATTTTAGTGAGACAAAAAATGACGTTGGTACTGTTCTTCGACTATGTGGGAAGAAAACCAGGAGTTTTGTGACAGTATTTTAAGTCTTTAACCACTTATTTAAGGATTTGAGTTAGGTCACAATGCATAACTCAGAATTGACGCAGATCATTTTAAGTTTCAAAAATTCTAAAAATACTTTCCATCTGGGTTTCTCACACTTGTTGTTGTAGGTCTACTTGAAAGGATTCATTGTTGTTAGCAGGTAATAAAAAAGTAAATAAAAGTCTTGCTTGAATTCTTATTGTCATACAATATTTTCATTCCCCTGGGAAAAAATGTTTTGGCACTTAAATCTATTGGCTGTTCCACTCTGCAAGTGTTAATGTTCTTTACTTGTACACTGTATCACATGTGACATTCGAAGCAAGTGTAGATTATGAATTAAATACGTAGATGCAAGACACACAAATGGAACTTGTAAGACCCACATTCACGAACGAGGCAAGGGTCGAAGTTACTATCTTCGCTTTGGGCTGTTTCCCCACCAACTTACACCAACGGAAGTCGGGGCTCTGCATTCTCTCTCTCTCTCTCTCTCTCTCTCTCCCTCCGTGACGGCCATCCGAACAACACGATCCTCATAAACTAATCGTCCTTCGGCCTCGGAGCTCCATCGGGCAAGGGAGTAGCGGCTCTGGAGCCAAAAGATCGATCACTGCTGACTCTGTCTTACGACATTCCGAAAACATTGAATTCCAGCTGGCATTCAGATATTGGCGAACTTCATCTGGGCCAGAGAGCAGGGTCATATAAATCAGCGGAAGGAAGGAAACTGGCAACGGAGTTAACGGTACCGGGCAACACGAGACGGTGGCGCGAAGGGAAATGTATTCTTTTTTTTTTTGTGCACTTCCGCCGAATCCCTTTTCTCCCGGTTGCGTTGGCATCACTGCTTCTCACCAGCCAGTATCTGCCGGTGTATTCTGTTTCGGTCCCTTACGGCCATGTCATCAGGACAGCTAGTAGGTAACTCTATATCTTATTTTTCTGGCATGAGAAGTGGAGATACTGCACCTCGGAGCTGCGGACGGACGAGAGGGTGATAAAGGGGGGGAGAAAACAGAAAAAGGAATAAGAAGAATGAGATGGCAGAGAAGTATAGGGACGGACTCTCTCTCTCTCTCCCCCACTGCGCCGGCGAGTTCTCGCCCTTTGCTGGAACCTCACGACTAGCTGCGCCTTTTGAAGGGACTAGAAATGAAAACCTTCCCTGCTTTCCATCACAATACTGGTCGCGAAATTATTTGGATTCTGATTCGCATCAATTTGGCGAGGGGAGCGGCATATGACGTTGGCGTCTCCATTCGTTTCCTATTCCACGCTGCGTGCCTCCGTATAAGAGGCAAACACACACGCGTATACACAACACATCGTACCTTAATCCACACTACCATTTACAATAAGAGCATATGTCGCCGACTAGAACGTTAACTGTATTGTTAAGAACACGATTGAGAAGGGAAAGATGCTTGAACACACGAACTTCCATACTAAACTACGATTGTGTCTTTCATGTCTCTGAATAAAATAAACTGATAATCTACCCTCCACAGAATTTACTGATTACTAAAAATTAACTCATTGAATCTAATAAATGAGAGGATACAAGATGCCGATGAAATGTCGGAATCTGATTTACAGCGAAACGCAGTGCGTTTTACAGACAATAAAAATTGGAAAGAAGAGACTATTATCTTACCTCACTCTCCAATTGTACTTTGTTATACAAGGCGCTGCGACTAATTTTAAAAAGAAGTTACAATCTCTTACTCGTAACTTACGCGTAGATCAGAATTATGTGACTAAGAAGTAAATGTTCGTAACCAGATGGAATATAAATATGGAGTTTCCTGATCAAACAAAAAAGAAACAGAATGTGCGTGTCACACTTCCCGTTCGGAACGGTGCAGCACCTCAGCACGTAGAACCAGCATTTCACTTACTGCAATATATTTCATGCTCAAGAAGTGTCTACTAAGATTATTGTCGATCGTTATCTGATGAAAATTGTCTCTACTATTGTCGATCACTTGTTTCTTGAAGTGGTTTTATTCATATTAATTAAGTATATCGCCCAGGATTTTAATTGTGCCGCCGTAAAGAATTAATAAGCTGTCAGATAATAAATCTGATTTATGTTATTCGTCAGCGGTCAAACGGAGAGAAGTCTGGGACGAATGAGAGAAGCTTTCAACATGTGGCTGTGTGCGGTAATTAGTTGCAGACATTGAGGAGACAAGGAATGACTGAAATTGCAGAAGAAAGGATGTTTTTAAACAACAATTTCCTTTGACACTACTGTCATTTTTTTTTTTTTTTTTGGGAACATTCAGCTCATTAATACCCATAGACACCGAGAAGCAGTTGGTACATAGAACTGTAGGGAGTGAGTTGTTTTACGGAGTGGGTGGAACTGTATTAAAGCTAGTTATAGTGCCACATGGATAATATAGGGCGACCTACTTCGAAGAATATTACAAAGCTGTGGAATGTTACCGAGGAAAGAGGAATTATATGCGTAGCCGCTATCTCGTTCACTATTTTTCCAATAAGCGACTGCACTGGGGATCTTAAAACTTACGAATTCCATTTACAGGAAACAATGAAATATAACACTATCAATATGAAGACTAATATGATTATATCAAGTAAAGTAGGAAGACAGGATGTACCTTCGAGTCAAATGACTTGAAACAAAATGGCTCTGAGCACTATGGGACTCAACATCTGTGGTCATAAGTCCCCTAGAACTTAGAACTACTTAAACCCAAATAACCTAAGGACATCACACACATCCATGCCCGAGGCAGGATTCGAACCTGCGACCGTAGCAGTCGCGCGGTTCCTGACTGAGCGCCTAGAACCGCTAGACCACCGCGGCCGGCGACTTGAAACCGTACTGATGCAGTTAAGAATAAGTCGGTGATACCACATTCTTGAATTGCCCGATACAGTGATCATGTTATGCATCACAGTTTAATAATATGCTTCTATCCGAGTTTGAGAATAAGCCCCAACTGATGAAATCCCCTATCATTATTTTTAATTTCTACGAAAACAGAGAAATCATAGAGAAAAAAGTTGTATTTATTGCATACATTTTATGGCATAAATAAAGCTTATGATGACAGTGCCAAATACTAATTTCAGCTTAAGAGCTAGTTATTTCTGACGCAAGAAGCCGCTAAGAATTGGTCTATAGCTCTGTATGAGAGTACGAGAGGCAGTGCTTCTGTTTCGTCTTCTTCTTTTGAAAATACACAATTCTTTCTGTCTCTTTAGCGGAGTTCCCAGTGAAATTAATAATATCGAATAAATAAATACGTGCGCTGGACGGAGCGTCGAACGTGAATCTTAACAGGAGAGAATCTAGTTTTCGAGTTCCACTCCAGCGCACATATCCATCTTGTCACAAGTATCCAATGAAATTTTTGTTCAGTCAGCAGTCGGTTAGTACTTTAAATGACTCGGAAAGCAACGTAGTTACGTACCTGCAGTGAGCTCCGGTTTTAACCAGTCGCGGTGCATCCCTTTTCCAGACGCCTCAGGCGCTGACTTCTGCTCCGACTTATCGATCTCGTTGAGATTCGACTGGTACTTGGAGCCTACAAAAATGCGAAGGTACAGGAAATATATTTGATTTTAGTGATCTATAATGATTATTTATAAACACATTGCCAGTTTTTTTTACTATTATTATATCTAAAATTGGCTGACTAATTGAAGTGTTAAGGCACTTAGGAAGTCGTACTGTGGTTACAGTTTCACAGAGTTACAGGTATTTGTTTCAAAATTTTAAGTTCTAAAAATATTTCCGAATATCTCTAAAGGATAGACTGTAATCGTATAAAATACAAGCTTACGGCAGTGACTTACCTTGGATACATTATCCAGACATCTAGCAGTACAAAACAATGAATACATTGCTATTAGAATAATGAACTAAGCTAGTTTACATACCTTCTGTGATTCTGTGGCATAACTCATGTGTAGGAAATTTGCAACATTCCTGTTACTTTATTACGAATTAAGTAATATGTTCTGGAATGTTTTCTTGAACTACAAACTCTGTAAATTATTTCATTGTGATTCTTGTTCGCTAGAGGTTGTAACTTAATACAAATGACAGGAAGAAGATATTGTGATATGCAAATGATTAGCTTTTCAGAGCATTCACAAAAGGTTGGCACCGGTGGCGATACCTACAACGTGCTGACATGAGGAAAGTTTCCAACCGAATTCTCATACACAAACAGCAGTTGATCGGCGTTGCCTTATGAAATGTTGTTGTGATGCCTCGTGTAAGGAGGAGAAATGCGTACCATCACGTTTCCGACTGCCGGCCGGAGTGGCCGAGCGGGTTTAGGCGCTTCAGTCTGGAACCGCGCGACCGGTACGGTCGCAGGTTCGAATCCTGCCACGGGCGTGGATGTGTGTGTCGTCCTTAGGTTGGTTAGGTTTAAGTAGTTCTAAGTTCTAGGGGACTGATGACCTCAGATGTTAAGTCCCATAGTGCTCAGAGCCGTTTGAACCATTTTTTGAACGTTTCCGACTTTGACAAAGGTCAGATTGTACCCTATCGCGATTGCGGTTTATCGTATCGCGGCATTGATGCTCGCGTTGGTCGAGATCCAATGACTGTTCGCAGAATATGGAATCGGTGGGTTCAGGAGGGTAATACGGAACGCCGTGCTGGATCCCAACGGCCTCGGATCACTTGCAGTCGAAATGACAGGCATCTTATCCGCATGGCAGTAACGGATCGTGCAGTCACGTCTCGATCCCTGAGTCAACAGATGGAGACGTTTGCAAGACAACAACCATCTGCACGAAGAGTTTGACGACGTTTGCAGCAGCATAGAGACCACGGCTGTGGTTACCCTTGACGCTGCATCACAGACAGGAGCGCCTGCGATGGTGTACTCAACGACGAACCTGGGTGCAAGAATGGCAAAACGTCATTTCCTCGGATGAATCCAGGTTCTGTTTGCAGATGGTCGCTTCCGTGTTTGGCGACATCGCGGTGAATGCACATTGGAAGCGTGTATTCGTCATCGCCATACTGGCGTATCACCCGGCGTGATGGTATAGGGTGCCATTGGTTACACGTCTCGGTCACCTCTTGCTCGCATTGACGGCTCTTTGAACAGTGGACGTTACATTTGAGATGTGTTACGACCCGTGGCTCTACCCTTCACTCGATCCCTGCAAAACCCTACATTTCAGCAGGATAATGCACGATCGCATGTTGCAGGTCCTGTACGGGCCTTTCTGGATACAGAAAATGTTCGACTGGTGCCCTGGCCAGCACATTCTCCAGATCTCTCACCAATTGAAAACGTCTGCTCAGTGCTGGCGGAGCAACTGGCTCGTCACAATACGCCAGTCACTACTCTTGATGAACTGTGATATCGTGTTGAAGCTGCATGGGCAGCTGTACCTGTACACGCCATCCAAGCTCTGTTTGACTCAATGCCCAGGCGTATGAAGGCCGTTATTACGGCCAGAGGTGGTTGATCTGGGTAGTGATTTCTCAGGATCTATGCACCCAAATTGCGTGAAAATGTAATCACATGTCAGTTCTAGTACAATATATTTGTCCAATGAATACCCGTTTATCATCTGCATTTCTTCTTGGTGTACCAATTTTAATGGCTAGTAGTGCATTTGAAAACGGGTACCACTTACGACTGATAGAGGATATTGAGATGATCTAAACCTTAGTAAGGTATGTCGTTAGCCGCTCAAATATAAGGGGCAGTCAAATAAGAATCTAACAACCGTCACAATGGGACCCTGGAATCGTTCCACTCAAAAACAATGACTACAAGCATTAATACATACAGCCCATTGGGAGACAAGACGCTCAATTACTTTTTCGTAGAAAGAGGTCGGCCGCAGACGGATACACAACCTCACCCACTCCGGCACTTTCTAATCCGACTGGAACCGACGTCCACGCATGTCCTTCTTCAGGTCGACAACGATCTAAAAGCCATACAATAAAGGATTTGTGTTGTACGGAGGATGCTGCAGTGTTTTGTAACAAAATCTAGGAATCCTTAGCTTCGACTGATTGACAGTGTGGGGGCGTGCGACATCGTGCAACAGAATAATACCGGCCGACAGCATTTCTGGGCGTTTGGACTCTATGGCGCGCAGCATTTCCTGCAGTGTCTTCATAGCGCTGCGCATTGATTCTCGACGAGCAGAGGGGTCCTTGCAGTAGCTGATGCAGGTCATGATGGCCTTACCGGAACTTGTGGGAATAGCTTTGGATTTGTTTGGCGGGGTAGATGTGGGCTGTCCGACTGCTGACAGACGGGATCATCCTGTTGCACGATTGTGCCCGCCTCCACACTTCCAATTGGACGAAGGCTACACTCCAGCGATTTGTTTGGGAAACACTGCAACATCCTTCGTATGGCCAGATTCTTTCACATCCTCGGTGAACTGAGGGAAGAGACACCTGGAGGTCGATTTCAGTCGGACGAGAAAGTGCAGGAGTGGGTACCGTTGTGAATCTGTCAACAGGGGACCGCGTCTATAAACAGAAATGTTGAAATGTGTGTGAAAAAAATGGCTCTGAGCACTATGGGACTCAACTGCTGAGGTTATTAGTCCCCTAGAACTTAGAACTAGTTAAACCTAACTAACCTAAGGACATCACAAACATCCATGCCCGAGGCAGGATTCGAACCTGCGACCGCAGCGGTCTTGCGGTTCCAGACTGCAGCGCCTTTAACCGCACGGCCACTTTGGCCGGCTCGAAATGTGTGTGAAATCTTATGGAACGTAATTGCTAACAGTCCCTAAGCTTACATACTACTTAACCTAAATTATCCTAAGGACAAACACACACAGCCATGCCCGAGGGGGGACTGGAACCTCCGCCGGGACCGGCTTCACAGTCCCTGACTGCAGCGCCCCTGGCCCCTCGGCTAATCCCGCGCGGCTATAAACAGAAATTGGTCACTTCGTCTCCGTGTGTAATAAATGCCTTAACCCCCATACAAATTTCTTTTGGTTGGAACCGTTCCATGGTCCAGTTGTGATAGGAGATTGGTTTTCATTTCACTGCCACTTATAGTAAGGGAGAATGCATCATGTAGATGTTCAGCCAATTCCAGTCGCAGACGCTGTAAAAGACAATTCTTCATCAGGGTATGGTTTAGTTTTAGAATTCCAATGCGTATGTTCCTGAAAGGATCAGCAAATGTATTGTTTTCTCAAGTTCATGCGGTTCAAGTGGCTCTAAGCACTACTGGACTAACCATCTGAGGTCATCAGTCCCCTAGACTTAGTACTACTTAAACCTAACTAACCTAAGGACATCACACTCATCCATGCCTGAGGCAGGATTCTCATCTCGGACCGTAGCAGCGGACTGAAGAGCCTAGGACCGCTCGGCCACAGCGGCCGGCTATTGTTTTCTCCTACCTATATGTCGGAAGAGGGCCACGAAAGTAAGATTAGAGAGATTCCAGCCCACACGGAGGCCTACCAACACTCATTCTTCCTATGAACCATTGATGACTGTAACACGAAAGGGGACAAGTGACATTGTTAAAAAGTACCCTCTGTCACACACCGTAAGATACAGATGTAGTTGTAGAAGTATGTCAGGCGCATGTCATTCTGCATTAATGTCTTGTCGAGTAGTCCTGGTTGTAACCTGAGTCCTTCTGGGGATGACACTCCTAGCCTTGAAGCGCTAGCTGAGAGAAGTTTTAATAATGTTAATCCACATCTTGTGACGAGGAGTAAGCTCCAACGCTAGTTCTTAATTAGTAGACGTAATAGCAGAAACCGAACTAATTCAGTAACAGGCTCCAACGCTAGCTCTTAATAAGTAGACGTAAGAGTAGAAACCGAACGAATTCAGTTACACCTTGGTAGATTCGATACGTCACGCAGTAGCATATGTGAAAGTGTAATTGGGGTTCTTGGGTACATTTAACTGCGATATTCGGAAGGAAGGCGTTTTAGGCAACTTACTGAACTTGTGTGCGTGGAAGACTGAGCCACAGTTTTGTTACCACCTTTACTTATCAGCTGTGGAGACGATGAGAGTAACATTAGAGCAATTATTCTGCGTGAAGAGTCAAATACACTGTTACTTTTCCGCCACTCAGATACTCGAAAGGAGTTGTAAATAAACTGCTAATATTTGTTCGCAGTACCCTCCAACACCCGCAGTACTGGCGTTCCAAATCCACCAATCTTCTTACTCTCTATTATTAGCAATCCTTTTAATCAAACTCTTAACATGTTTACTCCACAGGTAGTTTAGTACTACAGGTATTCGGCCTTTTGTAATTTTCAATTGTTATCCTTCCGGAGAAAAGCCAGCATAGTGGGCAAAGTAGAGACTTGCGCGTATTTATTTAGTGACCAGTCTGCATTATCCAGTACGACGGTATAGGATGGGGAAATAAAGGAGCAAAATGGAGACGTTAGTGTCCAGGTGCCTTTTGCTGAAGATTCCAGATGGGGAAATATCGCTGGAAAGGTCGTTTCTATGCAGGACATACCACGGAAAGGACAACATGTGGCTCGAAAGAGTGCAATCTGTCTCGTCGTATTACGGTACGATCGTCATGAAAACGACACATTTCTGGATCTGCTAAAGATCGCCACCACTCCCTGAAGGCTTCCAATACGCTATTAAATGTTGAAAAGCAGTAGAGAGAAAGGAATGTAAGGGTGAAAACGGGCCAGAGAGGCTGCTGAAGCCTCAAACCCAACGGACAGAGAGGAGAAAGAGAAGGGCTTCCTGAATAGTAGGAAAGATGAGCTTTAAATTTTCAACGGACTGTTCTTGGCGAACGTGGGCAGTATCGGGAAAAGCTTCTCAGGCAGTTCTTGGGAGGAAGAATTATTAGGATTTAAGGCACCGTGTACGGAGAAGTCTCCAGAAACGAACCGTAATTTCGGAACTAGAGAGTGATGGAGTTTGGAAACTATCAGTCGTCTATTTTAAAGTACCATCGCAGAACTAGTGATGTCATTCAGAGTAACCCTGAAAAGCCAAAATTATGCTAGTGTGTCATCAGCGTAGCAGATGCTTTTCAGCTTGTCTCTATTCAAGACGATTCCGTTTCCGGCATTTTCAAGAGTTTCTTTGATGTGTATTTCGAATAAGGATTAAATGACACTCGTGACAAAAAGGAGCGCTGTCTCACTCCACGGCATATTTTTAATCTGTCAGATTTCCCAACTTATACTGTTTTAGCAGTACATTGATTCAAGTAGAGATTAATTATGATCCGGAGGTCTCTGCATTTGTCCCACTATTTTTAGCACTTCGGCCATATTTTAATGCTGTACTCTATCAAAAGCCTTTTAACTATCAATAAAGCAGGCATGGACGATAGGGCCTATGTCTCTACACCTCTGGCGTAAGACTTGGAAGCAGACTAGAACTTCTTGCGTACCGACAGCATTTCTGAAGCCAAACTGTGTAGGTGTCATTCGTTCTTCAGATTCATTATGGATTCTTTCTGAATAACTTTTACAATGTTTTACACCTGATGACTCATCAAACATACTGTTCTGATATCATTTGACTTTTAGCTCGTCCTTCTGGCAAGATTACAGACTCTGACTGAATCCGCTATTGGGGAATAATACACGACTCATGTATTTTATTGAATAGCTTTGTCTACTTACCGAATTTTTCATCATCAAACAATTTAAGGAATTCAGAATGCAACCCATCTTTCATCGGCTGTACTGCTGGTCTCATTACTTCTGCTACAATATGTCGTCCTATAGCGACAGAGACTCCAGGTGGAGCTGGCCTATCACCAAGAAAAAGTTCCTTCACGTAGTTCTTGCAAGCATGTATTCTTCGATTTTTGTCGATGGTCATCTTACTGTCATTGTCTACTAATGCAGATGAGGGTCTTGCACAGAAGATTCCAGTCACTTCTTTTACGTTCTTGTAAACTTTGCGGTTGTCATATTTACTTTGTTAACTTTCCCTCTGAGCATTTTCGCTTCAATTCTTCTTCTTTTCCATTTGTGAGCTTCCCCTTGGTAATGTGTTCAGTGTTTTACGTTCACCTGAATTTTTTGCAACTACTTCTTTGATGTATTACTAGTAATATTTCATCATTTTTCTTGTTTCATATATAACATTTCTCTTTTGGTGTTTTCGACTCTTCCACATAAATTGGTAATCATTTTACCTTCACAACATTAGATAATGCTCTGAGATTTTCATTAAGTTTGAGTTTCCCCTCACTTTTTACCAATGGTTACTTCAGTTTTCTTATATCATATTTTACTGTCACTTTCTTATTAATTCTTTTTAATTTTACATTTCAAATTCGCACCAAGGGATTGTAATCTGATTGTAGGTCAGTTCCAGCTTAGTGGGGACATTAAGAAGCAGCTTACTGTTGAGTACGACCCTAGTGAGACGATCGATTTCATATTCGCATCAGAATGGGAGTTCAGATTGAGAAAGCCACTGTGTAATCTTTCCTTATATGCAGAATGTGGATATCTTCACTCGTACCTCCTTTGCGAGCTTGGTGGACGTGCTTATAATTGGCATATCTAGACATGTAGAATAGATCATGCCAATTAGACGTCTGTTACATGTCGCTTTCTTGGCGTTAAAATTTCGATGGCCAACAATGTAAATAAACTTTCTGTCGACGTCAAGATGTAAATAGATGAAGTATTGTCAAGTGTTGCAAGAGGAGGTGACTACTAGGTGTCACCCCACCTCATTTCCTTCCTGGCAGCCCTACCTAACTGCCATGCGGCTTTTCAGGGTAAGCGCTTTGCACTGTTCCTGCGTTCTCTCAACTTGTTTGGCGTCACGGTTTTATATGTCCTCTCTTCTTTACAATTTACATTGTTGCATACTGTTTCTCGCGGAATTTACTCACGGAGTAGGTCTGGTCACCTTATGTGTCCTGTGACGGTGCCTCTGATTTCTCAGAGACGCTATGAGCCTGTTTTCGGACTGCCTCGAAAATTATTAGAAAACTCGGGCAGTCTGTTTGAATCGATCGCGTAAGTACGGTATACCAAACCGTTCATGGAACTCTCACGTCAGAAAGTCTCTCGGTTGATGCAGATCAAGTCTGAGGACGCTGCCCTGCAGCCCTTATAGCCGACGTGTATGACTATCGGTGGCTTTCCACCACACTACGGCCGCTTAATCCAGCACTGGACGGATCAGGATTGGGTATTCCGTTATGCCACAGTGTCAATGAATAGCCGATGCTGTGTTTAAAAGAGAGTACAGCGCTTTCAGGCGACCTAATGTTTTCCCTCCGACCTCGTCTATATGTAGCGTGCATGGAAGATACTTCTGCAAGGTACTTTCCTGCTTGGGATAGGACCTTGCATGAATCGCACCGGTAAAGTGTACACAGACATTCCTTCTTTTTTTTTAAACCATCACTTTTCTGACTGGTCTGATGCGGCCCGCCATTAATTCCTCTTTATCTAAACGTAGCACTTGCAGTCTACATATTCAGTTATTTGCTCTGTGTATTCCAGTCTCTGTCTTCCTCTACAGTTTTGGCCCTCTACAGCTCCCTCTTGTACTAAGGAAGTGATTCCCTGACGTGTTATGAGATGTCCCACCATCACCGTGTTTCTTCTCCTGTTAGTTTTTCCCACATATTCCTTTCCTCTCCAATGCTGCACAAAACCTCGTCGTTCCTTACATTAACAGTCCACCTAATTTTCAACATTAGTCTGTAACACTACATCTCAAATACTTAGACTTTCTTCTGTTCCGGTTTTCACACAGTCCACATTTCGCTGGCATACAGTTCTGTGCTCCAAACGTAAATTCTCAGAAACTTCTTCCTGAAATTAAGGTCTATGTTTGATGCTGTTAGACTTCTCTTGGCCAGGACTGCTCTTTCTGCCAGTGCTGGCCTGCTTTTGATGTACTCCTTGCTCCGTCCGTCATTGGTTATTTTATTGCCTAGATAGCAGATTCCTTAACTTCATCTGCTTCGTCACCATCAGTCCTGTTGATAAGTTTCTCGCTGCTTTCATTTGTACTCCTTCTCGTTACTTTCATATTTCTTCAATTTACTCTCAATCCCTATTCTGTACTAGTTAGGCTGTTCATTCCATTCAGAAGATAATGTAATTCTTCTTCACTTTCATCCACGATTGCAGTGTATCAGCGATTCGTGTCATTGATATCCTTTCAACTTGAGTTTTAATTCCAATGCGGAACCTTTCAGTCACTCTAAGCCGTGTTGTAATCGCTATCTGGATTTTAAGACGTCACTTGGTCGTCCATGCTCCTAAAGTGCCACGGGCCGGGTGTCAGCAACACCGCAACACAAATCGAAGGCAGCGCGCACAGAGCGCCATATAATCCACGTAAAGCGTTAGATGGGCCTTCTCCGTGTCGGAGACGTCCATAGCAAAGAGTGGGTACAGCAGGGGACCAAGGATGGATCTCTGTGGAGCAGTCGCCATTTGTGACCTAGCTGTGCAGATACCGTGACCGGCACGGACATGGAAAGCTCTATTTTCCAAATAAGACGCAAGGAGCCGCGCGGTGGAGTCAGTACGCCCAGCACAAAAAGATTGTAAAGGAGACCCTCATGCCACACGCTGCCGAAGGCCTTAGAGACGTCCAGGAGTAGCGCCCCTGAGTAATCCAGACGCTCTAGGGAGCCGATTCCGTGCTCTAGCACCCGCATAGTCGGAAGTCCGCGGCGGAAATCGAACTACTCTGGCGGCATGATCTCCTCACGATCGACGTGTGTCAAAGGTATACGAACATACATCCTTTCTACGACATTCAATTGCGCAGGGAAAAGGTTAATCGGCCTACGCAGGGTTATCGAAAAGGACTTTATATGAAACGATATAGAAATTTATTGAGATAATTCTCAAGTTTCACATTAAAGTGTCAAGTTGATTTTGGTTCGTCGGCCAGTGTGGCCGAGAGGTACTAGGCGCTTCAGTCTGGAACCGCGCGACCACCACAGTCGCAGGTTTGAATCCTGCCTCGGGCGTGGATGTGTGTAATGTGCTTAGGTTAGTAGGTTTAAGTAGTTCTAAGTTCTAGGTGATAGATGACCTCAGATGTTAAGTCCCATAGTGCTCAGAGAAATTTTTTGTTTTTGGTTCGATGTGACTACAATCTATGATGCAGCAAACATCCCACGGGTACTCAATTTCTTCCCACACTTGTTGCAGCAAATCGGGTGTAATTTGTGCAACGGCAGCATAGATTTGAGTTTTCTGGTCAGCTAAAGTGTTTGGTAGGGGAGGAACATAAGCACGGTTTTTAATGTAATTCCAGAGGAAGAAATCCAGTTGAAGCGAGTCAGGGAGCTAGGTGGCCGCGCGATTGTCCTTTCACGGCCAGTCTACCGACCTGGGAAGCGAATATCGAAGAAACCTCTAACTTTGGAAATGAGGTTCTTCGCCATTTTGCTTGTAGTAAACCATCCCATCTAGTTCATCCTCATGGATTTAAGAAGTTTTCAAGTATATCCAGATACACAATACCAGTTTTCTTCTTGAAGAAATGCAGGCCGTATGCATTCAATTTGCTAAAAATGGCTCTGAGCACTATGGGACTCAACTGCTGAGGTCATTAGTCCCCTAGAACTCAGAACTACTTAAACCTAACTAACCTAAGGACATCACAAACATCCATGCCCGAGGCAGGATTCGAACCTGCGACCGTAGCGGTCTTGCGGTTCCAGACTGCAGCGCCTTTAACCGCACGGCCACTTCGGCCGGCTCAATTTGCTAAAGGCACATGGAAATCATTAACTTTGGGGCTGTCACGAACGTGTTCCAGGGTTGCATGCGGATTTTCGCTGCCCCATATTCTGCAGTTGTGAGTGCTCACCACGAAATGTTGACTCTTGCTGAAGATGTGTTCAGGAATGTCTCGTCGTCCTCTATCCGATGCAACATTTCCATACAGAATTCCCCACGAGCAACTTTATCTGCATCACTAATGTGCAGTGTCTTTGCAAATCTGTATGGTTTCAAGCGGAAACGTTTACCCAGTACTTACCAAACAGTCTTTTATTGATCACCAGTCTCGCCTGACGCGCCTATCCTTAATTTTTGTGAACTGCGGGTAAAGCTCTCCCTAACCTGTTTGATATAATCGTAAACAAGCGAGCGACCTGACGATTTATCACGTCGCAGTGAACAGTCCGTCTGAACAAATTTCTTGTGCCGAGTTGTAGGGGTACTTGTTGGAGGATATTTAGTGTATTTGGTACGAAATTTACGCCAAACAGTTGTTGCAGAGCTCGTGTCAAGAAACCAAAACACAAAGCGAGCAGACTCCGCACCAGTAAAAGTAGCCATTGTCACTGTGCACTACGCTGGCGCTCCTGGTGGCGGAATGGGGTACTGATGCACCACATGAATCAGACTTGAGGCTGTTGGCTAAGAAATGACATATCGACTGATTCTGTAGGTTATCTCAATAAATTTCTATATCATTCCAAAGTTGTATAGTCCGTTTTGACTCACCATGCAGTTTTGTGGGAGACACGCATCCTTCCACTATTTGGGAATGGCAGTTACTTCTGCATGTTTCCATGCCACTGGTTAGTCGCCAGTTCTGAATATATGGTTCAAAATATCAGTGACAATCTCCCGACTCCATCTCCCCAAGCTCCTTTCCGGCCGTACGTGGGGTCTGGACCCTCCACCATCCTCCACACCTGTAAATCCCTCATCCGCCCTATCCTCTGTTACGCACATCCTGCCTGTATCTCCGCCCCCCCCCCCCTACCTTTTACAATTTACAAATCCCTTCAGATCCTTGCACGCCATGCTCTCCGCCTCGCCTATCGCATCCATCTCCCCTCCCCCACGCGGATCCTCTAGGACCTCATTCCGTTCCCCCACCTGCTCCTTTTCCTTGAACGGATATGGATTCTGTAAACCTTCCGAAAACTCGATCCTCCTCACCCGCTTGCCTCCCCCATCCTCTCCCACCCCCGCCCGTTGCCGCGCCTGTATTCCCAAGTCCCACCTGGTCTCCATCTCTCCACCCTCCTTAGCCTCTCCCAAGGTGGCTTCCCCCAGCTCACTCTCCCTGATGATGCCCTCCTCCCCTCCATCTTCCCCTCCTACCAACTTTGACCCTCCCTCCCTCTTCCTGTGTTTGCTCCTTTGGGCACCCTCCCTCCCTTCTCTCCCCCTTCCCTCCCTCCTCCATTTCTCTCCACTTCTCCCCCGGGCTTCCCCTCCCCTGTCTCTCTACTCCTCCTGCCATTTCCTCCGCCATTGGCATCTTTGTTCTCCCCTCTCCCCCCCTCAGCCTTCTTCCCCTCTTGGCAGGTCCCCGGACTCGCACACGCTACGTGGACATTCGCGCGCCGGAGATCATCGTCATCAGTGTCGTGTATGCTGTCGTGTTTAGTGTTCAGTGTTCACCGTCGCACTCCATCCTTCACCTGTGCCATCGACATCTTGAGTGTTTGTGCGTCGTAACAACAGTTTGTAGTGTGGATTATCGTCGAGTGTGAACGGCTCTGTGTTTGTCTTTGTGTGTCTACTGTTTTATTACCCACTGTTATGTAACTTCTGTGTATTCTTTCTGTTGTTTCTTTGTCTATTCTATGGCTGAAGAGCTGCTGACAGCCTGCCTGTTTGTACGGGTTTAAAAATAACAATAAAGAAAAAAGAAAAAAAAACAGTGACAATCTGGTATCAGATGGGAGCTGCCTTAGCATAGTATTCTCGATCTGGTCGTAGTCTCCAACTTTCCTACGGTTGAGATGAGTTTGTTGTTGTTTAACCTCCTCTGTGCTGATTATATCAAAGTGTCACACTCGGCCACCGAAACCGACTAGCGTCAGTACAGAGGACGGTAGCAGCTCGCTAACGGCGCCGTTCCCCTCGGCTCCTGGCAGAGCAGGGCCAGCTCCCCGCAAAGTGGCAGCTTCTACCACCCCGCCGCCTTCTAGCCAGTGGGCTATGGTCTCCTTCCGCGGTCCCGGCGCGTCTTACCGACCCACCCACCCCGTACCCGTACACCCCACCCCTCCACCTCCCGCCACCAAAACCCTCCGCACCCACGCCGCGGCTGGGCCCTGTAATCTGAACCGCCGGTAATTAAATCATAAGGCGATTACTGCGTATTTCTGGGCGCCGCGCGGATCGCGTCTTCTGCCGCGGTCGGATCGTGTTTTATTCCTCCGCCAAAAGAGCCGGCCCGAAAGTAATATTTCCTTAATTAATTTCCAGAGTCGCAATTAACCGGAACAATTTAATTTCGAAAGCATTTTCCGTTTACAGGCTGGAATGAATTACAACGGCAAGGCGTCTTTTTTAGGGGTGTACAGTTTCTATGAAGAAAGCTGGTTAACATCTGAGTGAAGAATCACAGAACAAGTAATAAAAGGAGAAAAAAAAAACATTAATTATTAACTCTTTTTATTAGATCCTTATAATGGGCTGTATACTGTAATTGTGTACCAATTGCTATTTGATTAAAATCTTTCTGGGTGTACTGCCGCGTCATCTTATGTAAAATAGTGAAACAATAAAACTGAGAACACTGAATTTGAAAGGTTCTACTGAGGATGCACTGAAGCCCTCAACAACGAATATGTATAGAAATATACATTGTAAGTACGTTGCTGCCTACATTGGGGAAACCCGTGGCCTGTTACAACCTACACAGAGGAGCAGCACAATAGATCGGCATTCGTGGAGCACCATCGCGGTTGTCGAAGCCTATAAGATTCCGGGAAGCCTGTGTACTTTCGAGGTAACAGGGCAGACGCAAACTCAAAATATAAGATTCAGATGTAATCTAGACGCAGGTTAAGAGCCACACGGGAGAAGGTGCCCACAGGCTCCCAGTTTCATGGTTGGCCGGCCGAAGTGGCCGAGCGGTTCTAGGCGCTACAGTCTGGAACCGCGTGACCGCTACCGTCGCAGGTTCGAATCCTGCCTTGGGCATGGATGTGTGTGATGTCCTTAGGTTAGTTAGGTTAAAATAGTTCTAAGTTCTAGGGGACTGATGACCTGAGAAGTTAAGCCCCATAGTGCTCAGAGCCATTTGAACCATTTGTCATGGTTGCCGGAAACTATCAGACGACGGTCCGTGTGCGATGACAGGATAACGATGTCTCTGGACAACACACACTCCAAGCACCGGCTGGAAAAACAGTGCACACGCAACTGGTGCCGATTCTCCGTGACAAACAGCACGTGGCCAAAGCGTGGTTGTCACCGTTCTGCAGTGGGTTATCAGTTACCAGTAAGCCAGGTAACAAACGAACAGTCTCCCATATGTTCGCTCCTCTTCTATTGTCACCACCAAGTGGTATTTTAGAGCCAATGAAATCTAATTTGATGTCAGTGGTTTCGTGACACTGTTAACAATGTATTATATTAACGCACTCAAGGCCCAGCTAAATTAGTCTAGTCACTAAGAAAGGCAGCTGCAACAAGGCTGAAAGGGATACTTTGGTATTTTGACAAGTATTTTACAAAATTACGTGGCAGTACATCTAGAAGGGTTTTAATCATATTGACACGGACTTCTGCGGAAGTGTATACATGGTGGTGTTTTCAATGGAAAGAAAGAAGTGGTTCAGCCACTAATTCCGGGAGGTTGCCATCTACTCGCCATAGAGAGAGAGAAAGAGATATGTGGTGGTGGGGGGGGGGGGGGGGAGACGGAGGGAAAGGAGATGCTGTGTCATCAGGTCACATTACATACAGCGCGTTACTAAAAGAATCGTGAACCAATTGGACGTTGACCTCGTTATCTTTACAAATTGTTCTTCTTCTATGATTCCTGTTTGTGATTCTGTATGCCAAATAAATACTAAACAAAGAAAGCTCTCGTATTTCGTTGAACTAGTGAAACTTCTCTCCAACCTTTAACAGACTTTTCGATCCATAAAACGCAGTCAGCATCGTAAAATTACTAAGGATATTTGAAATCTTCACAAAAGTACGTCTACACGGTAGCGAGGATACATCTACATCTACGTGATTACTCTGCTATTCACAATAAAGTGCCTGGTAGAGGGTTCAATGAACCAACTTCAAGCTGCCTCTCTACCGTTCCACCCTCGAACGGCACGCGGGAAAAACGGGCACTTAAATTTTTCTGTGCGAGCCCTGATTTCTCTTATTTTATCGTGATGATTATTTATCCCTATGTAGGTGGGTGCCAACAGAATGTTTCCGCAATCGGAGGAGAAAACTGGTGATTGAAATTTCATGAGAAGATCACCGCAACGAAAAACGCCTTTGTTTTAATGATTTCCACTCCAATTCACGTATCATGTATGTGACACTATCGCCCCTATTTCGCGATAATACAAAACGAGTTGCCCTTCTTTGTAGTTTTTCGATGTCATCCGTCAGTCCCACCTGATGCGGATCCCACACCTCACAGAAATACTCCAGAATAGGGCGGACAAGCGTGGTGTAAGCAGTCTCTTTAGTAAACCTGTTGCACCTTATACGTGTTCTGCCAATGAATCGCAGTCTTTGGTTTGCTCTACACACAATATTATCTATGTGATCGTTCCAATTTAGGTTATTTGTAATTGTAATTCCTAAGTATTTAGTTGAATTTACAACCTTCAGATTTGTGTGACTTACCGCGTAATCGAAATTTAGCTGATTTCTTTTTGTACTCATGCGAATAACTTCACACTCTTCCTTATTCAGGGTCAATTGCCACTTTTCACACCATACAGACATCTTATCTAAATCATTTTGCAATTCGTTTTGATCATCCGATGACTTTACAAGACGGTAAATGACAGCATCATCTGCAAACAATCTGAGACGGATACTCAGATTGTCTCCTATATCGTTAAGATAGATCAGGAACAATAGAGGGCCTGTAACACTTCCTTGGGGAACACCGGATATTAATTCTGTTTTACTCGATGACCTTCCGTCTATTGCTACGAACTGTGACCTTTCTGACAGGAAATCACGAATCCAGTCGCACAACTGAGGCGATACTCCGTCGGCACGAAGTTTGGTTAGAAGACGCTTGTGAGGAACGGTGTCGAAAGCCTTCTCGAAATTTAATAATATGGATACGTAGGAAATATACTAAATGAACACGAACCAAGGGGTAACAGTAAAAATGGAAGATCAAGACACAAGTTCTAGGATTAAAAAGGGCGTAAGACAGAGATTCAGAGTTTCTCCTCTACTGCATAATATGTATATCGAGGGATCAACGAAGGAATTGAAAGAAACGTTGGGAACTGGGATTAAAATTCAGGATTAACGGATACCAAAATTATATTGCTGACCTATGTGTAAGTGAAAAAGAATTATATGACGTGGTGAATGGGACTGTTAGCTGATTACAGAATATGAATTGACAATGAAGAAATACGAAAGTATTGAGGAGTGACAGAAAAGATATTAGCGACAATCTGATGACCTTGTATTTGACAAAGTGAAGCAATTATGTTACCTTGGAAGAAGAATAAAGCATTACGGACCAGGGAAGCTAATATACACCATAATGTCAACTAGTATGGCTCTGAGCACTATGGGACTCAACTGCTGAGGTTATTAGTCCCCTAGAACTTAGAACTAGTTAAACCTAACTAACCTAAGGACATCACAAACATCCATGCCCGAGGCAGGATTCGAACCTGCGACCGTAGCGGTCTTGCGGTTCCAGACTGCAGCGCCTTACCCGCACGGCCACTTCGGCCGGCGTCAACTAGTATCAATTATGAAGTTTGCTGTAGGTGCTACTTTTCTTCAGTAATGTCGATGATCAGTGCGTACCATGTTAACATAAAATGTAATATGCCAGGAAAATTCAGAAAGAAGATTTCGTTATGCCACTGCATCACATGCACAAAACCACCATGACACGAATTTGGCATAAGAAGACAGCAGACAGGAGATGACAACGACTAATCGAAAACTCCATCACTTACCAAACCCAAAACGGAATTTGTAATATAGAAAAGGTTCCCATCCTGAGAAGCTACCAAACAAGTGTCGCGAAGTATATGGGTTTCTGAACTGATGATTCCGCTCCTGAAAGTATATCTGTAATCCAGTAACTTCTCGGTCAGATCGTGACAGTTAGTTTTCGCATATTTCATTGTATCCAGTCAGTTAGCATCGTACATTTCTTATCTTCCTGTGAGGGACGTTTGGAGTACAACTTTCAGTAATTCATGCAACCATATCAATTTAGCAAGCAACGATGCAGAAATGATACGTCCCTGGATATGCCATCACAGTGGGAGAGACAAGATATTTCAAACGATGTGAGTAGCTACTTTTTACTACAGGGTCACACCTCTTCCTCACAAATGATGTGGCCTCTTTGCTCTCTTTTATGCAATAGCGCTACTACTTACCAAACATAGTTTTTAGCTGAATAACGTCAGCAGTAAGTTATATAAATGGTATGCTTGACTTTTACTCACGTTTTTGTTATAAAAAGGTAACTATAATGGATTTCCCATTTCTGAGAAGGGTAAAGGCCTTCAAAGAGAACACTCTAAGCCATGAGATCTCATAAAAATGGTGTAAACAACAAATAGCCCGATTACCAACTTGGAGAAAGTAACACAAATTCCTAGATTATAATCTGCTATTCGATCGAGTGCTGATGCATAAACTAAACGTTAAAGATCTTGTTTTATCTACTTATTCAAGGAGATATCTTTTTAGAGTATTTTATATGTCGCTTTAAGGAGTTTGAGGAAATACAGAGAGCCAGCAAGTCTCATATCGTGTACAAATTGTTCGTAGCTAGATACTGAAAAGTACAATGTATAAAGGGTAAGATAGAATGCCGTTGATAAAAGGACATCCTTAAATGGTGGAATACTGTTGTTCTGTCAGAGGAATACAAAGTAAAATACAGTTATCAATCCCAACGGCCGAAGAAAATAGTCGAATCGATTGTAGAATCCGATGCTATTTCGTCTAAGAATGATCAGCATCTTACAGAAACTATGATTACGTGGTAATAGAAATTGTAATATTTGTTTATTAAATGAACGTAGCAGCGAGACACCACGGCACCTATTACATGTAACGATTTCTCAAACGACTTGAATCAATTTTGTAGAGTCTTCTTTTCTTATTTCAGTATGTATAACCGTCAAGCTGAAATGTGAACTACGTCATTCGTAAAGTTATTCTATCTGCAGAAAAAAGAATGTTGTTGTACGTGACGCATGAAAAACAAATATCGTCAATAACTTCATAGGATCTTGTTTACAGAATATTTGCAACTGAGCGGCAAGATGAGACTGAAAATATCTGCTTCATTTGTGACTTTATTTTATTATAAACACGAGCGATTTTGGTAAAATTATATTCCTAATTCAGGTGCACAAATTTACTGAATCAAGGGAGGAACATAGTTTAAGTCCGTATAGTACATATGAAAATGTAAAAAAGTAACTAACGAGGGTATTTCACTTACAATCATAACCGAGGATGTGGGATCGGGTTGTCTCTTTTCTAAACTAACACGATCGGATTTTATCTGTTATGTTTGTAAGGGAATTACGCGCGGTAGTTACTTTTTTACATTTTCAAATGTGCTGCACGGAGTAATACTATATTCCTCCCTAGTTTCAGCAAATTTGTACACTTGAAGATGGGAATTTGATGTTTCCGAAACAGGTCATGTTTATAGTAAATAAACTCCAACTGAATCGGTTATTTTCATTCTCACCATTTATCGTTTTACTAAAACACGCACTCCGTTAACTGCAGAGAAAACAGTTTTATAACAGAGGGAAGCTGAGGTGAGTGTATTCACGCAACCAATATCTGAACCAGTGAATTTTCTGTGAGGCGTCTGCAGGTATCTCTTACATCGCTCTCCAAAGAACAGACCACCTCGTAGCTAGGGACACTGAGTACCTATTGTAATCAGCAGTTTTCAGCAGGAGTCTTACACGGGTTGAGAGGAGCGAAGGATCTGGCACCGGCTCTGTCGATACCAACCACTGCGAGCTGAGCTCCCTTTCGAGATATCGATATGCAGATTGGCCGCTCCTTTAGGCCCTCTTCCTCCGCCTGCGCCCACTCCACTCTTCCGTAGTACGGACCAGCCTCGCCGCGAAGGGCTGTTTGCCTTTCTGATTTCGTAATCAGTCCGCCTTTTGTCAGTGGAGGGGCTGACGGGGTGGTATGGGCTGGGACGGAGGGAGGGGGAATGGTGGTGGAAGTCTGGGAGGGATGTGCTCGCTATCGCAGCAAGCAGCCGTGGAAGGGTGAGTTGCGGGGGGCGACGCTAGTTCTGTCCCAGACTGTGCACAAGGACAGCAGAGATGTGTCTAAGGAACATTGGTAAATACGTCTTTCACGACAAATAAGAGGTACATGCCGGTGAAATATTACCTTGGCTCCATGCGCAGAAAAATCTGTACAGTACAGACCACTCAGTACAACATCCTAGAGGAAAATCACTAAATAGGCGACCAGTAAATTTAAGAATATTTCGCAGTCAATAGTCTCGGGTATTTAACTGGTCACCGTAATGGCAGGATAACATTATATTAAGTAGACATCCTTCCGCAACATTTTTGACAGACATTGATCACTTTAAATAGCAGATAATGTGCGACAGTTCAAGAAGGGTTGCACTACTGAGGTCAGAGAATAAGACAGCGTGTACAAACATATTTTCAACGCTGTTTTTGTGACTAAAGCGAGCCGGCCGGTGTGGCCGAGCGGTTCTAGGCGCTTCAGTCTGGAACCGCGCGACTGCTACGGTCGCAGTTTCGAATCATGCCTCGGGCATTGATGTGTGTGATGTCCTTAGGTTAGTTAGGTTTAAGTAGTTCTAAGTTCTAGGGGACTGATGACGTCAGATGTTAAGTCCCATAGTGCTCAGAGCCATTTGACTTAAGCGATTTGTGCCCTTTACAGATTTCAGTACAAAACTAGCAGATGAAAGAACTTTGAGGATTTTGAATCACCATTTCATTATTATTATTATTATTATTATTATTATTCACGTAAGGGACCAATAGGTTCACGCGAGGTGTAATCAATCAATGTCGCTTTTGATGGTTGGCTTTCCCTTGTGTCCATATTTCTTTCATCCTTTCAGAATGAAGTCTCTTTCTTTAATCAGACCACTGTGTTCCACTCCGTTTTCCCATCCTCCTTAACAGCAGCGATCCATTTAATTGGCTCAGGTTTAGCCTCGCTTCTGTTTTCCTAGCATTCTGCTATTGGTTTTGTCAACCTAGCTGGTGCCATTCTTTTAATGTGCCCATAATATTTGTCTTCGTTTTCTCATGTCACCGTGTACGTCTACGTCTGTTTATTCTACTATTTCCTTATTACTTCTCAGCCTCTAAGTTTCTCCCTCTTTCCATTTAGAATTAAAATTTCTGCTCCATAAAGGCATTCAGATGTGATTACAGTGCTGTAATGTCTAAGTTTACAGAATTTAGAAAGTGATTTTTTGTTACAAATATTTCGTGTTAGTCTGAATGCACTAGCCATTTTTTGACAGCGAACTTCGTTTGCATCTTTTCCCAGACCATTATCTTGTATGATTGCTCTCATGTATTAAAACTGAGAAACCCTTTTTATTTTTCTATATTTAGTGTTCAAAAACTTTCGTGATTGTTTGTTGCATCCGATACATTCCATTTTTTCGACTGATATTTGTAGCCCTACTTTTTCCGCAACTTCTTTAAGAATTTCAATTTGTTTTTGAGCTGTGGTCGTATCCCTCGTTAAAATTTCCAGATTATCTGATAAGGCGAGGCAATCTACTCTAACATGACTTCTACCGAGCTTGACTGACTGATCTATACATTGACTCGACTTTTGCTGTCGCCATTCTGTAATTACTTTTTCCAAAACACAGGTAATCAGTTATGGGGAGAGTCCATCACCCTGTGTAACACCAGTATTCATATCAAATGATTCAGAAATTTGTCCCATGATTTTAACTTTAGAGCTATTGTCGGTTAACGTTTCTCCAGCTAGTGTTAGAGCTTTATTTTCTAGCCCGTGTTCCTTTAAAATTTGCAAAAGAGAATCAAGATCAACTGCATCGTAGGCCTTTTTAAAATCCACAAATGTACATACAAAATTGTTACTAGAAATCCTTTGGTGCGTAAGGACTAGTTTTAAATTAAGAATTTTTTCCGGCCAGGATCAGTTTGGTCATTTCATTATATGTTTATTTCTATTCCTTGAATTGCCTTGTACACTGAATATGTGATGAATTTGGATACAAAACCTTATCACAGACAACCTGAGTTTCCTCTTTAAGTTATGTAACTGTTTGTGTGCTGGCAGCAGCTGACGTACGCGACTTATATTTGAAGAAGAATAGTTTACATTGTACTTTCTTCTCCCCAGTCTAGCCTTGCCTACGTAACTTTAGGTTAATGTCGTGTTAAGTTCAGTATTTCTCTATTCTTTCTTTCGATTAGTCTCTCTAATGAACCTGCGGCAAATGTAATTTTATGGCACTCGGGAGTGTATTCCTCTATTCTTTCTTTCGAGTGTCCTCTCTAATGAACCTGCTGCAGACGTAATTTTACGGAACTCGGCAGTATGAATAACTTATGGGTAACAGAAGGTCAAATACACACAGCAAAAAAAGTTTTGCATCACCCAGGTTCCCAGAACACCTGAAAACAGACATTCAGTGTGGATATTGTATCACAAACACAGTCCCTTTGACTGTTCAGAGATGTCACTAAATCCGCCCAAAGATGTAAACAACAATGCATGAGCAGCGGCCATTAGACGGAGGGGGTCCGACAGCCGGTCATTTCCAGTCATTCCACCAGGAAGGAGGTACACGGCACGTGTTGTCTGTAGTTCAACCATGCCTAGACAGTCAATACCGTTGTTAGATCGCGTCCGCATTGTTCCTTTGTGCCAGGAAGGTCTCCCAACAGGGAAAGTGTCCAGGCGTCTCGGAGTGAACGAAAGCGATATTCTTCGGACGTGGGGGAGATACAGTGAGACAGGAACCGTCGATGAAATACCTCGCTCAGGCCGAAAAAGGGCTGCTTCTGCAGTGGATGACCGCTACCTACGGATTATGTTGAATAATGCTTTACGTGCAGACACAGTCCCTTTGACTGTTCAGAGATGTCACTAAATCCGCCCAAAGATGTAAACAACAATGCATGAGCAGCAGCCATTAGACGGAGGGGGTCCGACAGCCGGTCATTTCCAGTCATTCCACCAGGAAAGAGGTACACGGCACGTGTTGTCTGTAGTTCAACCATGCCTAGACAGTAAATACCGTTGTTAGATCGCGTCCGCATTGTTCCTTTATGCCAGGAAGGTCTCCCAACAAGGAAAGTGTCCAGGCGTCTCGGAGTGAACGAAAGCGATATTCTTCGGACATGGGGGAGATACAGTGAGACAGGAACTGTCGATGAAATGCCCAGCTCAGGCCTAAAAAGGGCTGCTTCTGCAGTGGATGACCGCTACCTACGGATTATGTTGAATAATGCTTTACGTGCAGACACAGGAAGTCGTGTTACGACTCAAGCCGTGCGCAGTAGGCTGCATGATGCGCAACTTCACTCTCGACGTCCATGGCGAGGTCCATCTTTACAATCATGACACCATGCAGCGCGGTACAGATGGGCCCAACAACATACCGAATGGACCGCTCAGGATTGGCATCACGTTTCCTTCACCAATGAGTATCGCATATTCCTTCAACAAGACAATGGTCGGAGACGTGTTTGGAGGCCACCCGGTCAGGTTGAACGCCTTAGACCAGGGCCGGCCAGAAATTCTGCACGCGTGCGGTGCTCCTGCACATGTGCAACTTCCGGGTCACAGCGTGCACGCCGCAGCCGTCAGCGTTCATGTAGTGCATGTTTCTACCCACAGATGTCGCTTTATCCACTTGCTGAGATACTCTATACCGTTGCATTCTAGTGCCCTTTCCACAGCTTGCAAGCCAACCATGGGAAGGTATTTCGCGTATTAAACATTTAAAATACTGTCACAGTCTACTCATTGAGACATCTACTTTTATGTTAACAGTTTAACCGAGTGAGACAAGTAATACAGTTAATAACAGTGGGTTTTTATTAAGGCAGCTTGACTGACGGCACGTAAATACGCGTGACGTTTTTGAGCTAGTATTTAAGAAGGTAAGCACTTAGCGACTTCCAACGAATTTATTCATGATTTCAAATAACATTAAACTAATGCAAGGTTTCCTATAACTAATTCTCGGTGCCTACACTCACATAATTTCTGTCTCACTGACCTCTGAACAGAATTATAACCGCAGACCTCTCGCTGATCACTTGTTATTTCAATACCATTATTGCTATATCTTTCATCAGTCCCGTATGAAATCTGCATAATAACCGACAATTAGATGAATGTTATGTTTTATCGACTTCAGCTGAGCGTAGCCCTTCACATATTTTTTTTAAAAAAACCTAAATGTAAGTATACATGGAAACAATCGGTTTAATGACCAATTCTCCTCTTGCTTCTACCACATAAACAGGGAAGTGGAGCCGCCGCCGTTCATTTAGGACACATGTCTAATAATAGATGTCGCTGTCGCTCCCTGTCGCACACGTGCGCACATGTGCAGCACTTCCGCACGTCTGCACACTGTGCAGCGTTTGGCCGGCCCTGCCTTAGACACACTGTCCAGCGAGTGCAGCAAGGTGGATGTTCCCTGCTGTTTTGGGGTGATATAATGTGGGGCCGGCGTACGCCGCTGGTGGTCGTGGAAGGTGCCGTACCGGCTATACGATACGTGAATGCCATCCTCCTACCGATAGTGCAACCATACCGGTAGCGTATTCTTCTTGGACGACAATTTCGCGCCCTCATCGTGTTCATCATGTGAATGATATCCTTGAAGATAACGACATCGCTCGACTGGTGTGGTCAACATGTTCTCCATATATGAACCCTATCGAACATGCCTGGGATAGATTGAAAAGGGCTGTTTATGGACGACGTGAACCACCAACCACTCTGTGGGATCTACGCCGAATCGACGTTGAGGACTGGGACAGTGGCTTGATGAACTTGTGGACACTATGCCACGATGAATACAGTCATGCATCAATGCATGAGAACGTGCTACTCGATATTAGTGGTACCACTGTGTACAGCAGTCTGGACCACCACCTCTGAAGGTCTCGCTGTATGGTGGTACAACATGCAATGTGTGGTTTTCATGAGCAACAAAAACGGCTGAAATGATGTTTATGTTGATCTCTATCTCAATTTTCTGTGCATGTTCCGGAACTCTCGGAACCGAGGTGATGTGTGTAGTTACTTATTTTCACGTAGTACGACAGCGTGCTGAAAAGTAATCTCTCTGTATTATTAAATTCTTGTGCTCGTTAACTAATGTAAACTTCATTACTTTTTAATATTTGTAACCAAGACTTTCTGATGTGAAACAGTTAATTTCATGACCAGTTTCGAGAGCAACTAACTGCCATCCTCAGATTCTCAGGTCTCCCAGAAACCCTACTACACATGTCTCGTCCACATACTGGTCATGAAATAAATTATTCACCTTAAGCGATCTTGGCTTCTGATATTGCGAAAAAAAAGTTCGCCCCCATAACACGTGCAGACTTTATTAACCCTCTATATCATTATTCTTCATGTCTACATATTTGTTTTTAAACATAGTCCCCCTGGCGGCGAACACATTCCTCCTAACGAGAGACCAGTTTTTTGACACGGTCACTGCAGGATGTTTGACTTAGTTGGTTGGTTGGTTTTGGGGAAGGAGACCAGACAGCGTGGTCATCGGTCTCATCGGATTAGGGAAGGATGGGGAAGGAAGTCGGCCGTGCCCTTTCAGAGGAACCATCCCGGCATTTGCCTGGAGTGATTTAGGGAAATCACGGAAAACCTAAATCAGGATGGCCGGACGCGGGATTGAACCGTCGTCCTCCCGAATGCGAGTCCAGTGTCTAACCACTGCGCCACCTCGCTCGGTGTTTGACTTAGTTGACAGAGCCACAACGTCGCCTCTGCTTGCACCACTCGGCACTATCAAAGTGAAGCCCTCGATGGTATTCTTTAAATTTTGGAAACTGGTAGGCCAAGTCGCGACTGTATGGAGGGTGATCAATCACATTAAACCCAATGCGTCGGATTCTTGTAAATGTCGTAGCGCTCATGTATGTTCTGTCATTTTCATGCTGAAACAGAAGGTGCCCCAAGTGTGAACGAAGTGGTTTTCCGTTAGAAACTCGTTTACAGCACTCCGTTTCTCACGCACCGACCTACGATACAAGCCACCATGTTCATGCAAAAATTCAGAGCCCTCTAGCGGCAGAGACTTGCAGCTTGCCTCAGCGAGGTAGGAAATTTGAGTTAGTAATATGCAGGATTTGATTCCTGAGTGGAAAAGGTACAATGAAGTTCACACCAACGTATGTCCGAAACTGCACAGCGAGTCTACAGTAAGTCAGTTGTCACTGGCACATTACTTTGGACGTTATGTGTTATTAATTTTTTATTTAATTATTGCATATTTGCCATGATAAATGAAACTGATTAACAATATTATTCTACATGTTTTACTTGGGTCTTTTTTCATGTATGTCATAGCACAATGGTCCGTGTTTCATTCCAGGAATAAGCCGTTAATTTGGAGTCTACAATCAAGCATATGGAAAAGTACGAGTGGGGACACGGATTTTCCTGACCATTTACGTTAATAGACAGCACCCTCCAAATCACAATTTGCACCCATTTTCGACGTTCGTATGAGCACTAGGCCACAGCATATTAGCACAGCAGTCATTCGCATCGGTTCTACAACATACCGGCATCAACTGGAGTACGAGTTCCAGGCATGTAACCCACCGCCTTGGAGAAAGGTGAAGTACAGTGTTGTATCCCGAATTAAAACGGATACTATCCCTATTTCCTGTGGTTCAGCTACAGCCTGGAACATTCGAAAAGTTGAAGCGATACATGCTGCTACATTTTGCATTGCATCCCATGGGGGGCACTTTTGAACATCTTCGTAAGATGACTGAAATTAAAACAATTTTATGTGCAGTAGAATGAGACCGTAATACTTGCTTCATATAAAACTTAGCGGTTCATTTTCGCATATGTGCCGATTTGTACACATTTGGTAATTTTTCTGTCAGAAACCACAACCTAAAATTTTTCTACTTGCTTAACAGTCACCTAATACGTAAAAGGTATTACGAGTACATTAGCATGTGGTAATTCACCTTCATAGTATTCCTTGGGACAAGTGTTTGTACGGGGGGAAGCAAAAATTCACATTCTTTAGACACCACTGCGTGTCTCCTTGCATACTAACAGTGTTGTTGTGGTCTTCAGTCCTGAGACTGGTTTCATGCAGCTCTCCATGCTAATCTATCCTGTGCAAGCTCCTTCATCTCCCAGTACTTACTGCAACCTACATCCTTCTGAATCTGCTTATTGTATTCATCTCTTGGTCTCCCTCTACGATTTTTAACCTCCACACTGCCCTCCAATGCTAAATTTGTGATCCCTTGATGCCTCAGGACATGTCCTACCAACCGATCCCTTCTTCTAGTCAAGTTGTGAAACAAACTTCTCTTCTCCCCAATCCTATTCAATACCTCCCCATTAGTTACGTGATCTATCCACCTAATCTTCAACATTCTTCTGTAGCACCACATTTCGAAAGCTTCTATTCTCTTCTTGTCCAAACTATTTATTTTCCATGTTTCACTTCCATACATGGCTACACTCCATACAAATAGTTTCAGAAACGACTTCCTGACACTTAAATCTATACTCGATGTTAACAAATTTCTCTTCTTCAGAAACGCTTTCTTTGCCATTGCTAGTCTACATTTTATATCCTCTCTACTTCGACCATCATCAGTTATATTGCTCCCCAAATAGCAAAACTCCTTTACTACTTCAAGTGTCTCATTTCCTAATCTAATTCCCTCAGCATCACCCGACTTCATTCTACTACATTCTATTATCCTCGTTCTGCTTTTGTTGTTGTTCATCTTATATCCTCCTTTCAAGACACTGTCCATTCCGTTCAACTGCTCTTCCAAGTCCTTTGCTGCGTCTGACAGAATTACAATGTCATCGGCGAACCTCAAAGTTTTTATTTCTTCTCCCTGGATTTTAATACCTACTTCAAATTTTTCATTTTTCTCCTTTAATGCTTGCTCAATATACAGATTGAATAACATCGGGGAAAGGCTACAACCCTGTCTCACTCCTTTCCCAACCACTGCTTCCTTTTCATGTCCCTCGACTCTTATAACTGCCATTTGCTTTCTGTACAAATTGTAAATAGCCTTTCGCTCCCTGTATTTTGCCCCTGCTATCTTTACAATTTAAAAGAGAGTATTCCAGTCAACATTGTCAAAAGCTTTCTCTAAGTCTACAAATGCTAGAAACGTAGGTTTGCCTTTCCTTAATCTTTCTTGTAAGATAAGTCATAAGGTCAGTATTGCCTCACGTGTTCCAAAATTTCTACGGAATCCAAACTGGTCTTCCCCGAGGTTGGCTTCTACCAGTTTTTCCATTCGTCTGTAAAGAATTCGTGTTAGTATTTTGCAGCTGTGGCTTATTAAACTGATCGTTCGGTAATTCTCACATCTGTCAACACCTGCTTTCTTTGGGATTGGAATTATTATATTCTTCTTGAAGTCTGAGGGTATTTCGCCTGTTTCATACATCTTGCTCACCAGATGGTAGAGTTTTGTCAGGACTGGCTCTCCCAAGGCTGTCAGTAGTTCCAATGGAATGTTGTCTACTCCGGGGGCCTTGTTTCGACTCAGGTCTTTCAGTGCTCTGTCAAACTCTTCACGCAGTATCGTATCTCCCATTTCATTTTCATCTTCATCTACATCCTCTTCCATTTCCATAATATTGTCCTCAAGTACATTGCCCTTGTATAGGCCCTTTATATACTCCTTCCACCTTTCTGCTTTCCCTTCTTTGCTTAGAACTGCGTTTCCATCTGAGCTCTTGATATTCCTACAAGTGGCTCCCTTTGCTCCAAAGGTCTCTTTAATTTTCTTGTAGGCTGTATCTATCTTACCCCTAGTGAGATAAGCCTCTACATCCTTACATTTGTCCTCTAGCCACGCCTGCTTAGCCATTTTGCACTTCCTGTCGATCTCATTTCTCAGACGTTTGTATTCCTTTTTGCCTGCTTCATTTACTGCATTTTTATATTTTCTCCTTTCGTCAATTAAATTCAATATTTCTTCTGTTACCCAAGGATTTCTACTAGCCCTCGTCTTTTTACCTACTTGATCCTCTGCTGCCTTCACTACTTCATCCCTCAGAGCTACCCATTCGTCTTCTACTGTATTTATTTCCCCCAATCTTGTCAATTGTTCCCTTATGCTGTCCCTGAAACTCTGTACATCCTCTGGTTTAGTCAGTTTATCCAGGTCCCATCTACTTAAATTCCCAACTTTTTGCAGTTTCCTCAGTTTTAATCTACAGTACATAACAAGTAGATTGTGGTCAGACTCCACATCTGCCCCTGGATATGTCTTACAATTTAAAACCTGGTTCCTAAATCTCTGTCTTACCATTATATAACCTATCTGATACCTTTTAGTATCTCCAGGGTTCTTCCATGTATACAACCTTCTTTCATGATTCTCAAACTAAGTGTTAGCCATGATTAAGTTATGCTCTGCACAAAATTCTACCAGGCGGCTTCCTCTTTCATTTCTTAGCCCCAATCCATATTCACCTACTATGTTTCCTTCTCTCCCTTTTCCTACACTCGAATTCCAGTCACCCATGACTATTAAATTTTCGTCTCCCTTCTTTACCTGAATAATTTCTTTTATCTCATCATACATTTCTTCAATTTCTTCGTCATCTGTAGAGCTAGTCGGCATATAAACTTGTACTACTGTAGTAGGCATGGGCTTCGTGTCTATCTTGGCCACAATAATGCGTTCACTATGCTGTTTGTAATTGCTTACCCGCACTCCTATCTTTTTATTCATTATTAAACCTACTCCTGCATTACCCCTATTTGATTTTGTATTTATAACCCTGTATTCACCTGACCAGAAGTCTTGTTCCTCCTGCCACCGAACTTCACTAATTCCCACTTCATCCAACTTTAACCTATCCATTTCCCTTTTTAAATTTTCTAACCAACCTGCCCCATTGAGGGATGTGACATTCCACGCTCCGATTCGTAGAATGCCAGTTTTCTTTCTCCTGATAACGGCGTCCTCTTGAGTAGTCCCCGCCCGGAGATTCGAATGGGGTACTATTTTACCTCCGGAATATTTTACCCAAGAGGACGCCATCATCATTTAACCATACAGTAAAGCTGCATGCCCTCGGGAAAAATTACGGCTGTAGTTTCCCCTTCCTTTCAGCCGTTCGCAGTACCACAACAGCAAGGCCGTTTTGGTTAGTGTTTCAACACCAGATCAGTCAATCATCCAGACTGTTGCCCCTGCAACTACCGATAAGGCTGCTGCCCTCTTCAGGAACCACACGTTTGTCTGGCCTCTCAACAGATACCCCTCCGTTGTGGTTGGACCTATGGTACGGCTATCTGTATCGTTGAGGCACGCAAGCCTCCCCACCAACGGCAAGGTCCATGGTTCATGGGGGGAGGCATACTAACAGTACACCTATAAAAATACATGTAACAAAATTTAATCTCATGTTTATTTTTGGTAGAAGCTGTATGTATAAGAAAGACAATTTAGGAAAGCTCTAATCACAATATTGCGCACGTCCGCTGCTCAATAGTACAGTGTTTTTTGTTAAAACACTCGAATTCTAGAGTTCGATACGGGGTGTAATTTTTTTTTTAATTTTACTTTCTACATTGTACGAATTGGTATCTGTCTTCTTAGTCGTCATACAGCAGTTACAGCAAAACAAAACAAATTATTCAATATTTTAGACAGAAATGAGAGTACTACTGTTTATATTATTCCTCTTTTAATGATGTATTTTGCCTTTAAATATGTACTCTGTTATTTTCCATGGTTTCTGGTCAACTGTCTGCACTTTTTCCTGATCTTCAGCTACATCCCTTCCCCGCACAGTAAAAAAAAAAATGCCGACCTGACCCCTCTTCTACTTAGTCCATCCTTGCTTCTTTTGTCCGAAATAATTCTCCAATAACCATGCAAATCATGTTGTCTAACTAGGTTACATGCCTTCTCACTACTATGACAACTATACTGAACCCAGTTTGCGCTAGACCTTCCGCTACTAGTTCAGGGAATTGGCATCAGATATCGTTCCCACCATTTTAATTTCCATTACAACTCTTTGGGATGTATGTCACCAGAAGGCTATTAATCCGCTTCACAGATAATTTCTAAACTGTTACTGTTTTGACAGTCATTATCATCAGGTGACGACTAATTATGCCATTCAGTTTTCAGCCAATTGGTCGCTCTTACTGAAGGTAACACTGACTGAGTCTGTAGTTATTTCTCTCGACATGTGATTAATTTTAGCAGATTACATATCTTACATAAGATACACAATACCACCACATCCTTTGCGACTTTTGAAGAAATTAATGAATTTCGGATTGGAAACGGTGTAAATCAAGATGACTATATCTCCAAAACTATTTCTGTAGTCCTAGAAAAAGCTAAGTCTGAATTGAATAGGAAAACAAAGGGAATCCAAGATCTGGTAGAAATATCAAATAATCTAATATTTGCTCATGATATTGTTCCATTTACCAATCGTACAAAGGACATTGAAATATTAGTTAGCGAACTTCTCCGAAGTCAGTCATAAAATGAATTGTGGTAAAACCAATTTCATTATGAATGTCAATAGCTTTTCTTCTTTAGGGCGAGCAGCGTAATATATGTCTGATAACAACATGGTTGTTAGATTAGATACACCAAATAGCTGGGTAGACATATAGTGTCGTAAGACGGGAACTGTCAAACTGCTGTCACGCTGTAGTTAATATTTAATTTCGACATCTTGACATCATTTACGATCTTATTAAATCAGTGACAGTTACGAAATAGTCCACTAACGACGCAACATGGACGTTACATCAATCTAGACGTACTTGAAAATGTCGTAAATAAAGATTGCTTACTATAAGCAACTGTTTGGTGTATCTACTCTAAAAATCATGAAGAATGAATGGGCACCAGATGTAAGTACATGTGTTGGAAGTACACAACTGCAAAGGGTCACGAAAAACATCTGAATCAATTTGTAAATACGAAAACAGACTTGATATCAGAAACATTTCGACATGTTAAACTCGGGAGGCGAACTTGTTGGAGATAATCTTCAGTTTTTAAGTATAAGATGTCAACTGAGCCAAAGAAAACAGTTTTTAACCAATGTGTGCTACACGTAATAACTTATGATGTGATATGAGAATTAATGGAGCTCCTTGACAGGAAACTCATAGCAGCTGAAAGAGGAATGGAGAGATCAATGTTGGGCTACAAACAAAAGTAAATACTTGTCTGTAATCGAAAGAAAGAGAGCAGAACATATCACACGTAGAGGAAAGGTCAGTGACAAAAATACTATGAAACGGCGGTGGGTTGCTCATTAAAGCCGGTCGGGGTGGCCGAGCGGTTCTAGGGGCTACAGTCTGGAACAGCGTGACCGCTACGGTCGCAGGTTCGAATCCTGCCTCGGGGATGCATGTGTGTGATGTCCTTAGGTTAGTTAGCTTTAAGTAGTTCTAAGTTCTAGGGGACTGATGACCTCAGAAATTAAGTCCCATAGTGCTCAAGAAAGTTAGATAGGAGCCCAGTTTACCAAAACGAGGGAAGACCAGTGGACAGGAGGGAAAGAGGCTTCGAAAGACAGAGGGATTCAGTTGGCGACGGACGAAAAAATGAAATGGTCGTATGGCATTGTTGGCCGGGAGGCCGCATTCGGAGGAGTTCAGCCGCTGTATTGCAAGTCCTTTTTAGTTGACGCCACTTCGGTGAGTTGCGAGTCAATGAAGATGATAATGATGATACAGAACACACAACACCCAGTCCCTTGCCGGGAATCGAACCAGGGGCCCGTGGGTTGTGGGCTGTAACGCTACCGCTACGCTACGGAGGCGGACGGCAACGGACAGTTCAAGATGGAGAGAAATGAAAAAAAATCCTACTCGGATCCTATGGTGCACGCTGACTCATAGAAGCCACATCACCAAGAGAATGAATTGCCTAGGGATATCGATCTCTAATCATGAATATTTCTGATATTTACGACCAATAATATTCATTTACAACGTTTAAACGTCAGAAGTGGACAAAACCATGGAAATACGACAAACACACTGCAATGTAGGAAAACCGTTGGCACTGAAATCAGCTTTGAGTCATCTCAGAATATCGACGGAATCCTATACGTCTGTTCCTGTGGCAAGTTCAGGTACCGGCGATGGAGACAGCGATCACACGCCCTTGTCCCCAAAGCAGACCAAAGCAGATCAGATATCTGGTGGCTGGGGTGGCCATAGGAAATTGTGAGCTGCGTAACCAGGTACTTTGTCCTCTTGGAACACAGCATCACGTCTGGGAAACAAACACTGTACTATGGGATGTACTTGATCATCCAAAATGGTCAAGACATTTTTGAAAATCTACTGTAATTGAAATTGGGTTGTGTTAATGTGTTGTCTCTTGGTCATAAAAAATGGAAAAGTGTTTCTTGGTTTAATTAATTTTCCGCCAGATAAATCTTCCTTTACCGGTTTAAATCCTTCTGATTGGAAAATATGACTTTAGGGAAAAATATTTGATTTGATGTCCTATACAACCTCCCAGAGTTCGTCGGTTTAAATACTGCGGTACAAACCTTCGATACAGAGCCTCTTGAAACATCGAATACTTACGTCATATTTGTTACGGAAGCACCTACTGAACAAGAGCCAACAATTATTTGACGTTCCAATTCACTTAGCTCCAACATAATGCACTCTCAACTACACAGAACACTCTTCGGACCACGACTGACACTTCCAATGTATTGAGGAAATTTTACAAATAAAATGTTCAAATGTGTGTGAAATCTTATGGGACTTAACTGCTAAGGTCATCAGTCCCTAAGCTTACACACTACTTAACCTAAATTATCCTAAGGACAAACACACACACCCGTGCCCGAGGGAGGACTCGAATCTCCACCGGGACCAGCCTCACAGTCCATGACTGCAACGCCCGAGACCGCTCGGCTAATCCCGCGCGGCGAAATTTATAGGTGCCGTTCGTGATGATGTACAACAGAGGAGCCGGCTGGGGTAGCCGAGCGGTTCTGGGCGCTACAGTCTGGAATCGCGCGACCGCTACGGTCGCAGGTTCGAATCCTGCCCCGCGCATGGATGTGTGTGATGTCCTTAGGTTAGTTAGGTTTAAGTAGTGCTAAGTTCTAGGGGACTGATGACCTCAGCAGTTAAGTCCCATAGTGCTCAGAACCATTTGAACCATTTTGAATCTCATTGATGTGATGCCAAGAGGAAGTTCCATTATTTCAGAAGCATTTGTAAACACATTAACAAATCTCAAGACGCCCTTCCGGCGACTTCGGCGCCACTGCAACCCATGAGATGTTTTGCTGCAACACATAACACTCGGCTCCATACGTCTGAGGACTGTTGAACACATCGCAGAACAGGGCTGGGCAGTGTTACCCCATCCACTCTACAGCCCTGACCTAGCCCCCTCGACTCGCACTTGTTTGGGCCATTAAAGAATGCGATTTTGAGGACAATGAGGAGATGATTCACACAGTGAAACACTGGCTCCGCCACCAAGACAAGTATTCGGCATACACGCCGTTGTTTCACGCTGGGCAAAGAACTTAATGGACAGTATGTGTGTATAAAACACAATTCCTTTGTGTGTAGAAGTCTCATTACGTTCCATAAGGAATTGTTAAAGAAAATAAAAATGCGGTACATTACTTTCTGGGCGTCCGTCCCAGGTAGCTGTGTGGTCAGCGATACAGAATGTCAATGCTATGAGCCCGGGTTCGATCCCAGCTGTGTTGGAGATTTCCTCCACTCAAAGAGTGGGTGTTGTGTTGCTCTAAACGTCATTTCATCCATATCGACGGGCAAGTCGCCGAAGTGGCGTCACATCGAAAGACTTGCACCCGGCGAACGGTCTACCCGACGGGAGGTCCTAGCCACACTACATTTACATTTACTTTCTGGGAAACTCTTGTAGAAATGTTTTAGTTGTTTTAGCTTACGTAACTGTCTCTTAAGTTTGTCGGTGCTTTTTGGGACGTCTTGTGTAAATTTAGGGAAATAAATTATGGTTGGAGTGTGTGTTCAAGCATCCCCTGTGGATATGTAGGTAGATGTGGCACGGTAGAAGAGGGGACAAGTTACAGGTGGCAAGTCATAGGAAACAAGTCACAGGAGACAAATCACAGGAGCTGTTCTGCTCAGTGACTCAATTACTCGTACTATCAGCGTGTCCGGAGAACGTGCCTCACGTGAAGTGGGTCGACCGTAGTAGCGGCTTGGGAGAGGGAGGGGGGGGGGGGAGTGGGAGGGTGGCGAGCGACGGCAGTTGTCGGTCGCGGAGATTTCTTCGCCGCCACTCTGCGAGCTGCAAGCTGGCGCGGCACGGCCCCCGAGGGAGCGCTGCCAGGGAAGAGGGACACAAGGGCAGGGGGAAAAAAATGTGGAATGCGGGAGGGAGAGGAAGAAGGAGACGGAGAAGTCGGGACAGGGGGAGAGGCAGAGAGAGCAAGTGCGACTCGCAGGGAGGGGGACTCCAAATGAACATTCGCAATTAATGCTAAGTGGCGCGCAGCCGGGGTCGCCCGCCGGCTGGAGGAACTTTTCATTAAAGCCTCCGGCGTGCAAGGAGGGCGCGCGGTCTTCTCGTGTCAGCAGGCTGCAGGCTCCGCCAAATGTAGCGCCAGGCGCTGCCGCGGAGAGCGGCGGCCGGCACAAAAGTCGGGAAGCGGGGGCGGTTCGGCCGATAAGTCATGCATAAAATTAGAATGTAATGGGTCGCCCTTCCACGCCCGCCTGCAGGAGGAGACGGATGCCCGGCCGGTTGATCCGCCGAGGTTCCTCCGCGGCGCCGGATTGTCGCCTTTCCAGATTACTGCGCTTCCGCCGGGGGGACGTAATCTCTCCCTACCTTCCGGGGAGGGTACGAGCACTCGCTGCAGGAGTCTGCGGAATTAATAGCGAGGGCTGAGGAGAGCTAGCCTTGTTATGTTCAAGATTGTACACGTATTATTTCGTCTCCCATCGAGGGATCCATGCTACTCAGATAACGGCGTGAAGTAAACTTAACTAGCGCTACTCTTCCTTCCCTCCACCCTTCTCAGGCCTTATCACAAAAATGAGAATCTCTTCCTTTCAGTTGTATAACTTTGGTATTTTTAAATCTGTTCCTGTTATGGTTGGCTTGTGGTTACGGGCTACGGGGGCTGTTACTTTTAAGAGCTCTGAGTTGTGCTGCATATCTTTTTTTCAATTCCCTGCATGTTTGTCCCATGTATTCTGACTATGTGTTGAATGCCGGTTGACACAACAAAATTGCTTTTAGATACAGAGAGATGTGTTAATTCGCCAACCAAATTCATATTAACATCAGTTGATTCCACATAACAAGCTACGAGAGTGATGCTGTACAAGTGCCATATAAACGTATACATATCTCTATACAAGTGTACAATATTTAACACCTTACAGAACTTTAAAGGTAACACAAACATCTAAGAAGCAAGCTCGTCTACAAACACACACACACACACACAAGGAGGGGAGAGAGAGAGAGAGAGAGAGAGAGAGAGAGAGAGAGAGAGTGGAGAGAGAGAGAGACAGAGAGAGAGAGAGAGAGAGAGAGAGAGAGAGAGAGAGAGAGAAGATACAGGTGGGGGGGGGGGGATAAATAAAATTCAACGTCGGCACAGAACACATTTGAGAACAATTGAACACCGACTGGGATGGGACAAAAATTAACACTGTGACACTGCGTGCTGGTCAAGTGAAAAGAGTTTGTTACAAATAAATTCTCCAAAATGTGTGTATTACTTGTGTGTGGTTTTCAATAACTCATGAGTACTCACAAGGGAACCTCCCCATCGCACCCCCCTCAGATTTAGTTATAAGTTGGCACAGTGGACAGGCCTTGAAAAACTGAACACAGATCAATCGAGAAAACAGGAAGAAGTTGAGTGGAACTATGAAAAAATAAGCAAAATATACAAACTGAGTAGTCCATGCGAAGATAGGCAACATCAAGGATAGTTTGAACGCAGGAGCCCCGTGGTCCCGTGTTTAGCGTGAGCAGCTGCGGAATGAGAGGTCCTTGGTTCAAGTCTCCCCTCAAGTGAAACGTTTTTCTTTATTTTCACAAAGTTATGATCTGTCCATTCGTTCATTGACGTCTCTATTCACTGTAATAAGTTTAGTGTCTGTGTTTTGCGACCGCACCGCAAAACCGTGCGATTAGCAGACGAAAGGACGTGCATCTCCAATGGGAACCGAAAACATTTGATCGCAAGGTCATAGGTCAACCGATTCCTCCACGGGAAAACGCGTCTGATATATTCTATAAGACACTGGTGAGGGCATGTGCGTCACATGACAGGAATATGTTGTCGACCCACCTAACCTGTACACTTGGCGAATGGGTCAAAAGATTCTTCTACATTGCCCGATTTAGGTTTTCTTGTGGATGTGAGAATTACTCCCAAAAGAGTGATGAAAACATAAGAGTTTGTCACATAAACTGCAACAAATGAATCCAACAGTTTCACAGTCGCACACTTTTCCCTGTGCTCTGTCAAAAAACATATGTTTTTAACGTTTTCAAATTTTTCCGTGTGTATACCGTCAAATCCTGCATATGTCCAAGCAAATCTGAACGTCCTGGAATTTTGGATAGCGAAGTTGATTATGTGTGAGTGCCCGAACTTTGATAATTGTCTGAAAATAAAAAATAAAATTTTACACTCGAAGGAATACTTGAACCAAAGACCTCTCGTTCCGCAGCTGCTCACGCTAACCACGAGACCACGGCGCTCCTAAGCTCACAGGATCCTTGAAGTTGCCTATCTTCGCATGGACTACTCAGTTTGTATATTTTGCTTCTTTTTTTCATAGTTTCACACAATTTCTTCCTGTTTTCTCGATTGATCTGTGTTCAGTTTTTCAAGGCCTATCCACTGTGCCAACTTATAACTAAATCTGAGGGGGGTGCGATGGGGAGGTTCCCTTGTCAGAAGACAAAGGACCAGCCGTAGAAATAATAACAGAAAATAAATGCCAGAAATATTTTGACACAACAAAATTACATTTGATTATAGAATGATGTGTTGACTCGCCACCAAATTCACATTAACATCATTTTGTTGCTTATGAGTAGCTACCAGTGCCTGATAATGTGCAAGTGGTCCTGCATAGCCGCAAAATTTAAAGGAAAGGTAATGTCAGAAAAAAAGAAAAACCGTTTGTAAGCGTAATTTTGCATACATCAGCTATCGCTTACAATGCGTTTACATTTCACAAATCTGAATAAAGAAAACCCACTTATGATGCTGCAGATGTGCTGAAACATGTTTGGGTCACATGGAGAAGCAGCGTTTTGTATAACAGGAGGACATTATACCCAATAATCCTAACCCAGTGCTTTATTGACTGATAAGATCATACCAGACAAATCACAAAACATTTACTGAGTAAAAGTTCCACTATCTCTTAAAATGGAGAGGGGAAGAGAATTTGATAATCTAAACAGTGATGGACAAGAATGTTGCTGAAAATCTCTATGGCAAGGAATTACAGGTAAATATATTTCAGACAATACACCTCCTGATAGCGAAAGGCGAATAGTGAGATGTGTGGCAGAGACAGAGGATGTCAGAGAGAGTTTGGTACAGTTTGCACTTAAAAGAATCACACCTTCTAACTATTGGGAACGAATCATTAGCTTCGCTGTAAAGTGTGTGGAGTTCTTAAATTTCCTGTAATACATCGTAGACCAATCCTGAACCTCCGTTTCCTCAGGGAAATTCTCTTCCCGAATGAGCTACGCACAGCTCCTCTCCCTGCCACCTCTGCATTATAATGGATAATCCAAATACCTGAAATGCATGAAACTACGAGGAAAATTATATTCAAGGAAAGAGTCACCACATTCGTCACCACCAACACCACCACCACCACCACCATCATCATCATCACCGGCGTCATCGTTATCATTTCCTCTCGACATTTCTATGCATCTCATCTTCAGTTAGGGCATCGTCATGGTCTTTCAGCACCTGCAATCCAGCGAAGATCTTGGTGGGGTCACCTACCAGTAATTTGCCTGGCTACATTTTCCATCGACTTCATTTTAAACAGAGTTCTCCAATTTCTTTGTTATTCCGCACCCTGTAGTGATGCATGACATGAATTTCGCCTCTGCTATCTGTAAAATTCTCAGTTTCCTTATTTGCGTTACAGGTCCATGTCTCATTGCTAAAAGTCGGAGTCAGTAATACTTGCTGATAATAGACTTCCGATTTTAGACACACCGGAAAATTTGTACTGCAAATTTCATTGAATTTGAAAAAAGTTCTCCAAGCCCTTTTTACTTACTTTCATTGCCTTTTGGTTTCCTAAACTTCATTTTAGCTTACTTTCAAACATTTCTTATAAAGAATTTCGAGTATCTTTCGAAATTCAATTTCGCTGTAGACCAAGAATACCCCAAAAACAGCATACAAAAAATACATCAGATAAATTCACTAACACATTCTTCTTTCTCGTTTACGGATGTGAAAATTTTCTGTAAGGTTGCCAGTAAAATTTTAATCATCTGTAATCTGCTTACCTAACTCCTCTTTCAAGTCTAAATTACCTATTTGGCTTACAATGTTAACTGTAACTCTGATATGTACCAAAATGCCCCACAAAGTCCCGGGCACGTGTTGGCCGATTATGTCCGATTAACGTAACCGGTTGTGAAAATTAAAACATTTTTATACAGGAGCGAAGATAGTGACTGATATACAAATTAATTTGTCAAGTATAGTTTACGTTCTTTCACTCTACAGAAGATACGCTAGTTAAATGTTTCTTGGTTCTTTTAATAACCGATTTCGAGTATGTAGTGGAGTGTAATCTATTAATCATTAGTAGAGTCAGCCTCTCATCACAGGATTTAGTGGATCTCCTGACCCCGTGTCACGTGGCAAAAAGCGTATTTGCTGTTGAAGAACACAGTTTCCTGTGACCGAGACAGGAGGTGTGTGCGAGTGTGCTACAGAACAATAATTGTTACGACAGGTTATGGAAGGTCTCTTGAGGCTATTAGCGGGCCAGACAAACTCTGTGCCACAACTTTCTCTCAGTATGACGCTTAGCATAAACAATGTGTGGAATTATTTTTTTTCATTTGATACGACGAGTAATGATAACACAAATAAAAAACCTCCCGTTACTGGCCTGCATAGCATAATTTGTGGAAAATAAATTTGCAGTCGAAAGTGTAATGCAAATATCAGCGTATTACGGTGTGCGTACACTTTAATCAATCATCATTATTTACGAGCGACTTCCTTCAATTTGTTTCAGGTATTACCATAACATCCACTACCAGCGACTGGCTTATGAAATCTAAACTGGTCAGATTGTGGGAGTAAACATTAAAGTCGTGCCGCTCTAGCTACGAATCCAACGTTGAAAGTTTTTGTACGCTAATTTCTCATGAGGTCAGGGAACGTAAACTGTTATAACGCCACAAGGAATATTATTACAGTTCTCGCAACGGACCATTACAACATAACAACATAAGAAAACAATGGAAGCGATGCCGGTGTTTCGGTTTTTTTATTTTTACCATAGCTGTTACATGTGTAGCTGTGGAAGTGACTGCTGAAAAGTTTCTCGTCGAACATTTAAAAATACACTTTCTTCTGAACTATAGTTTACATAACATGAAATGTACTTACCAGTGAGCGCTGAGACACCTGTTTAGCTGCTGGATCTTCTACACTACAATGAATATGTATATAACAATGCACAAATCGAAATACCAGAGATGCTCTATCTAGGATTATCACATACATTTTATAAGTCATTCATCACGGCTATAAAATATACATAACCTAACGTTAACATAATAGTCATGTTAAATGCTAACTGTACAGTATGCAAAGAACAACAGCGACAGAACAGAAGATATGCTGCTGGGGAGGCATTGTTTGTTTCAAAGCGAAGCTCTTTGTCTAGCTAGGTCTAATGTTGTTTCTGTAATGTCTCGTTTTGTTTGTTTCTGTAGATGTTGTTCTGTTAATGGAACTTTCCCTCGGTACCCAGTCTGATCTGCTCAACCAAATCCAAAGACAATGTAAACTAGAAAGTGAAAGACAATCACTTGTGCAGGCGAGATTAACAAACAGTGAAGGGCAGTTTTTTATCTGCTGTGGTATTATTCACATCATGATTTTAGTGATTTGTATGCAGTACACTCGGTCGAGACCAACCCACACAGAACGCCAGAGACTGGCTGGTGAAACTGATAGTTGCGGAGCTGCTATGACGTGGTACCGAGGGGACGTCCGCGGGTGCCCATGCAAGCGGTCGGTTTACCTTTGTCCGAGTAATGCCCGCTGAGGGAGCTGTACACTGAGTTGTTCACGTCATTGCCGGATGGGTCCAACCCGTCATCTGCGAACACAGTCGTACCGTCCACGTCGGTATAAGCGCTGCCTTGCTAACAACGAGCAGAAGACCCGACCGAGACCCCACAGCTAGGTTTCCACCTTACATCTTTTATAATGTTCTCTCCGATTAACATATCAAGACAGAAATACATAAAGAACCAGAGACTGATGCTGCAATCAAGCCTCGTTAGTGATTACTCAACCTACACTACAAATTGGCCAAAAATCGTACAGGGATGTTTCCTGACCAGTTAGTGCTGCAGGTGCAGCGCGCTGTAACCCGATCCGCCAGTTCGTTAAAACGCTGGTTCGTTGAGTATGTCGGGGATTAATCCATTGGACTGTCCTGGATCGCCCTCTGCATCAGTACTGCGTGAAGCAACATTGTGACACGTAGGTAGCAATAGAGAATTATTTATTCTCATACCTCCACGGGCCATTACTTCCTCGTTCGAAAAATGATTACTGGGTTCAATAAGCACAGTACAGCAGTGCGAATTAAGGGAAATGAATCCAGGATAGAAACTACTTTCAGAAATTTCTCGTAGTTCCACATACTCCATTGTCTTATGTTATCAGTTAAATTCTGATCTTATGTCATTCGCAGGTGGTGCCAAATAGCTTATCAGTATTTTAAGACAAAAATTTCAGATCCACCAAGAGCTGCTAATGAAAAAAGTCTTTATTAATTATAGTTCGAGTTAATTTGTAATTTTTGGGTGTCAAAATTGTTTACAATATAATTTATTTGCTAGATCGCACATTCATACAAAGCTATGACCGGTTTCGATTGTGCTAACACTGTCTTTCCGTCCTTCCATACTTTGCATTTTATCTGTTACATTTTTTCGTAATTTATTGACGTACAGTGAAGTCATCGATGACACAACATCTGTTGCACGTAGTATTTTGATTGTTAAATTTGCTTGTAATATAGTGACATTCCCATACCAGTTAGTAGCCCGTTCATTAGGATAGTTGGTTTATCCACTTACATATTGTCCCAATATTTTACTCTTATTACTTGTGGACCTCTTTCACTACCGTAAATCAAATTACCAGATTCTTTTTCTAGTATTTTATTTTTATACGTAATTTTCGTTACATAATTGTGCGTATAGTGGTCTCCTCTAGCAGAAGAACGTTTGTCTCTATCTTAAGCGGTTCCATCATCGAAGACAAAGTAGTTTTAATGACTCAGTACTTGACTGTATAATATATCCCGAGCTACACACGGTAGCGATAGTGTCACTTTGTTTCCATTTTATATTGTAATTACTATAAGTAGAATTTTATGTGAACAAGATTTTTTCTGCTGTTTTAAATTTGTAAATGTTTACTGACACAATCGAAGCTGGTGATAACATTGTATAAATTTGCGATCTAGATAAATAAAGAAAAATATTGAAAAGAAAGATAACTCTTCCAAATGCTTGACCATTGACTTACAAAATTATTTACAGCTGGGATTGTTCTTCCTGAGGGATCAAATAAAATATAAACCATTCTTCATCATTACCACTGGTAGTAAAATGCAATGTTTTAATTTCAGTCATCATAATCAATGTCTTTCAAAAGCCTGCAACCACGTCGTTAATCTTTCCAATAATACAGCTCAGAACCAGCTAAGTGTTCCCATGCATGGCAGAGCGCATTTCAGGAAATGGGAATGAATTCCTGAAACGTTTCACGCTGTGCATGAAAAAGCGTAGCTGGTGCCGTGTTTCATTACTTGAATCAAAATCCAACAATATACAGTCAATAGTAAAATGCATTGTTGCAATTGATCTATCATTCGACACTCTCATAATCAGATTCTGTATGAAGGACACCACAGAAAGAACATTGCATTGTGCCTGCGGTACATAATTTTATGACACCTGTAGATAATCATCTGATCTAAGCAAGTAATACATAAAAAATTATTTCATCAGCAGCTGTTGGTTATGAAATTTGATTTATCTCATCTCATCTTCGCCGTATTTTCTGCTAAGTTATGACGTGTATTTTGAAGGCCGTAAATGTAGAAATTAGTTCTGATTTAAAGCCTAATGAATCTAGATCTTCTTGCTGAAAATTTTTCGTGATTTTATAGCAAGAAAACGATCCCATCATCAAAGTTTATTGAAGCACGGTAGGTCTTGTCACATCTAAGGAATAAGTAAAAACAGAAAAAATAAATACTGCCTAAATGGCCTTTACAAGTTAAAAATATGTTCTTCAGTTGAAAACTGATACATTGTTATTCCTAACAGTGCCAAAAATTGCATGTCTCAATAGAAAATCTGACATTAATGTCATCAGACGTTTTCTTTACCTACGTTTTAAATTGAACACCTTATGCAGTAAATACGAACGTTAAGGATCCTCACTGTGGGAACCAATCTCAAAAGCTTCTGTGGCAGTAGTCGGGTCTTCTGCGTTATACAAATGAGAACTGTTTGTAATGACACAATCTCTCTACAAGCAAACCACAGTCACTTTGCAACACGTCTCTCTGGTCTGAACAGAGTCCAGTCGCGGTCGACAGCTCCTCCAGCGCTTCGCGGGTCGTGGGTGACAGGCGCTACTCAGTGCAGGTGCAAGACAAGGCGAGGGCAGTCAGGCGTGCTCGTATCCGTGGGCGGCCGGTGGGCCCGAGGTGGGGGTGGAGCTCCAAGTGCGTGCAGTGGGCGTGGTCAGGCAGAGCAAGCGTCTCATGCCCAGCTACGGTCCTAACACTCTCTCTAGGCTATCTACGTCTGGCGGTGATCAAAAAGCGGAGTACGAAATTTACTATTCCTCATTAATCCTTAGCAGCGATGTTCAACATTTCCGAATACACAATACGAGATTTTATAGCAAATGTTATACACCTACTGTAAGTCGCTTAACTTTCTGTATGCTGATTTGATCTAATTTTTTTTGACAAAGGCATATGAAAGCCATACATCTTTCGTATTAACAGGAGACATGGAACTCAATAACACACAACGAGCCATCCGATTTCGAAAGACTATGTCTTATACGTGAATGAAGACAGAATCTTGAGGTGAATATTAAATTACCCACTGAAAATATAAGTTTACCTTGGCGCCAGTTGTAAGCTGCCAATTCGTGTGGACGTGAATAGGGGTACCCATGGTGCAGTCAGCTTGCGCTCTCGCTCTTTCATTACCCAATCTGCATCGAGTAATGATGGCAATAACACAGCAAGAAAAGCTGTTTTATATGTTAAATTTCAACAGGCGTACTAGCTGTGGGACCAGAGTTTGCTCGAGAGTACGGCAGTGCACTTCCTACATTGTAAGGTGGGGGTCTCACTGAGGCGATACAATATGTGATACGACACACTGTAGTAAGGCTTGTGCAATGCTACAGTTACTCGTGTGACGCTCATGTTCCTACAGGTGACAAGCAACAAGTTACAGTAGGTGGCAATGGCCTCGTGTGTGGCATGCTGCTGGCAGTCTTATGGCTTTCCTTCCAGCCTTAAAAATAATTTCGTCATGTTAGCTGCATTTCGTACACACTGTGTGACCTAAAATGCAACAAATGTAAACTAGTCAGCGACTAAGTTTTTCACAGCAAACATTTTACTTAATTTAGAAGTATAAGAATAACTATGGACAATAGAAAACAGAAAATCACTTCGTTAACAAGCTGCTAATCAGACTGTAAGATGAATGGGAAAAATTGCATGTCACAGAACTTGTGCAATTACAAAAACAGCGGTTTTTAATGTTTTATGTGAAAAGTAGAAGTTTTACTGAGAAAATAACTACAGAGATGGATGAATTATAGCTTCACATACACTAAACAATTTTTTAGGCTCATTGGATGATCTGAAATTTCCCTCCCAATCTACTGAACGACACATTTGCATGGAGTAACCAGCACTCCACGTTGCGCCAACCAGTACGACAGAGAATCGTGTTGGTGTTTGTATCGCTGTCGTCCCACTGCGGTGCAGTTAAGTCACTTCAACCATGCTTCTGCGGGGTACACCAGTGCGGGTTGGTTCTACAACGTATCATAAGTTGCATCACTTGTCGCATCGCATATCATATCTTATCAACTCTGTGAGAACCACACCTAAGGCAGTACAGAATACACCATTTGAGTCCAAGAACGTCTTATCTCACGGTATCTACTTTTTTGTGGAGGTTTGTGAAAAACTGCATCTATGCGTCTCCCCTTCCGATAAGTTTCGGTGAATCGCTTCAATGTGTAGCAACAGCAGTGAATGCAGTGTTTCTGCTCAGAAATGATCACAAAAGTGTGGGATGAGTTTGACTATTGTGTGGACGCTTGTCGCACGTCCAGTGGAAAGCATATCGATCATTTGGAAAGTTAAACGACAATGATAACCCTGAATATAATTGTAAAACCAACCTCAAGATTGTACATGTATGTGTGTAAGAGATGTAGCGTTGTAAGCCCATATGTCTCTTTTGAAAAGAAGTTAAAATTTACCCCAATTTTCTCTCTTGTCATGTAAAACATATAGTACTGGGAATTCAATGAATAGATTTGAACGACACTGTGCCTGATTCACAGTGGTGTGCTGGAAATTGTCTTCAGCAAGTTCTATGACTGACGACCGACATGGCTGGAAAACGAGGAAATTAGTTAATTTCGAAATATTTTTCGGTGTATACATATGGTTGTCTCTAACGCAAGATATCACTAATTTATGTCGTGTTTTTTGCACAATAGCCCTTGCTCCGGGAACTATCAAACACGTACTCATGTGCCAATTAGCTAGTTGAGGCTGTTGTAGTAATGCAAAAAGCCACTTAGGATTGCTGTAGGTGTGACATCAGTTAGAACGTCATGGCAACAGGCCGACAGCTCCTCTTTTTTTTGTAACGAAGGTTATGGCATGATCGTATTTCACTTGTGGGTACCGTCGGCCCAATAGATATTGAAAGTTCGCTTATTGAGCAGTTTAAGTGGAGTGGAATAGGAACTTTACGGTTATGTTTGTTAATGAATCAGGGACACTATGAAAAAATAACGTGTATATTAGTTATCAAATACTGCACTGTTTCAGTATTACGCATTTAATATAAACTCAAATCAATAACACTTAAAAAATTATCAATAAATTATGGCAGTCAATAATGGGTGTTTTTGTATGAACACTCTCGAAATTAGACAGATGCAGAATTACGTCAGCTGAGATGAAATTTCTCAGGGCAGTAAAACACTGCACACTAACGGACAAGTACGAAACACAAAAATTAAACAAGAGCTGCAAATATTCGATTTTGAAAGCAAAATTTAAAACAATATATGAAAGAAACTGGAGTAAGCATTTAGACAGAATGCAGCAACATCATCTGCCCGAAAACATCATGAATTAAAGCTATCTGGAAAATAATGTGTCGGAAATCCGAAGACAACATCGGAACTGGCTGTGATGAGGAAGGAATGTGTTACCGAAGGCGTGGAGAAGACATTTTTTCAAGGGGAGAGTGACAAAAACGGGACTGGTATTTTTTTGGCAAAGAATAATTAATAGGTGACTAGAACTTTACGAGTGTTCTTCCGTTTTGACTCTTGAGTCCTCTTTGGACTTGACAATCATGAAATAAGCAACACAAAAACGAACCTTTTATACTTCTCAATTTTCACTGTGGACAACCAATAGTTTTAGCGGACAGTTAGAATGTTTGCTAGAAGCGATGTGTTACATAGGGTCAGGAGCAAAACAATAGACAAAAAACACTGTTTATGAGAATATTAAATATCTCTCGGGCTTTAGGCAGGTAGTGAAAGACGTCGGACAAGAAACAGAACGACGAGCTGCAGAAAGTAAGTGAGTACTTAATTCTGTAATGAATGAATGTGAAAAAGTTGAATCATATAATACATTGTATTGGCATAGGTGTTGGGACTGAGACGCTGTTTCAGGAAAAACGGAAAAGAAAGATGAAGTAAAAGTAACCGAAAGAAATAAATTTCAAGAAGACGTGTAAGTTATGGCCTGCTACTGACAATTACTGCAACTTAAGACATTTCAAACTAGATATTAACTAGATGCTCACGTAAACATTCCATGAATGCATCTGTCGTACCATATGAGACTTATGTCCAACACTTCTTACCAAATATGCCTTCTAGAGGCACAGGAGAATATTTGTGGTACTGTGGCTGGAAGTGAGAAACTCTGAAACGGCGCAACTTTTAGCCTATTGGAGTACTACGGCTGTGAGCCGCTATGGAAAGTGGTTGAAGGATGGTGGAATAACGCGTTGGCCGTATGGTACTGGATTTCCACCGCTCATCACAAAACGTAGAGGTCGGAGCAACCCCCATTGTGTAATCCAGAATAGGCAGCAGTCTGTGACAGATATGACGACGGAGTACGATGCTGATACAGGCACTGGTGTTCTGGAGCATACCGTTCGCAGACCATTATTAAATATGGAGCTCCACATCACACGACCCCTACATGTTCCTCTGTTGACGTAACGACATCGTCAGTTACGACTGCGGTGAGCACAGCATCACCGAGCTTTCACCGTGGATTAATAGAAACGTGTCGCCTGTCGAACGAATGGCATTTCTTGTTACACCAGGTCAGTGTTCGGGGCTTTACACGCCTTCATCCAGGCGAATGGTTCCTTGAAACGTCCACCGCGCCACAGACGCAGGCTGGTGAGGCCAGAATTACGCTATGGGTCACACTGAGCTGGGCTGGCCTTTTATGGAACTTACGGTAGCACTCGGAGACACCATAACAGCAGTGAACTACGTGAACATTGCTGCGGATCGCCTGCATCCCTTCACGGTTGAAGTCTTCTCTGATGGCGATTACATTTTCCAGCTGGATATCTCTCCGCGATACAAGGACAGAATCGTGTTGCAGTGTTTCGAGGAGCCTGATAGTGAACTCATATTGATGTCCTATCCAGGAAATACCCCTGGTCCGCACCAATTGGAACACATATCGGGCGCCAGCTGCGTGACCACCGTCGCGTAATTTGCGGAAAATTAGTGACCTGGGAGTAGGTACCTGGTGACACATACTTATGGATATCTGTCAAGGACTTGTACAATCCAAGCAGAATTGCTGTTGTACTGTGTTTGAAAAGCAGACCAACACGCTATTAAAACGGTGTATACTCCTAGGAAAGCGCACGTACCCGCAGTAGCAGAACGGCGGAATACCGCCTGTGTGTCGCGGGCAGCGGTTGCTGCAGGGGCGGGTCGGCAGGTGACAAGTAGGGAGCGCGCGGGTAGCGGTGACGCGCGCCGCCGCTGTTGAGCGTTATCTGGCGGCGCCGGCCGCCGGGCGCTGGCCAGCGGCTGAGTTATTGGCCTTGTAAGCCCGTGGCGGCGTGGCGCGCGCGTGGATTACTCGCGGCGACGCGATTATCGACAGCGCCCGCGGCCACGCGCTCGTTGTTGTGGCCTGTATCGCTTTCGCCTGTGTGTTCCTCCTCCCCCCTTCCACACGCGCTCTGATTTACTGCCTAGTCCCGCCTGCGCATCTCCGAACGTCCTCCTCCCGTCTTTCTCTCCTGCCAGGCTGGTGGACGTGTAGTGCAAGGTGAGTGTGATTCGCTTGTCTGTGTTCTCCCAATTTGACAACATTTTCAATATAATTATGGTAATTTGTGTTGGATGTCGGTGTTAAATAAGTACAAATGCACACATCGTTAGACAGCTGTACTAGCTCTTACACTTTTCCTGTTACATTTTCACTATTCCACAACGATTCCAGATGTGTTGCAGTGACAATTAACCATGAATATCAGATTACATGGCTATCTCGTATGGTACCGGAGAGTTGTATTCATTTCTTTTGGACGCGGTAATGTAGCAACACAGCTGCTGAATTTCTTTCCGCTATATTTGGTAGATTTGAAAAAGACACTTAGTACTGTTTATAACTGCATTGGAATGAGGTGTGCAAATATAATTCTCTGAATGGTGACAGTAAAATTGGATTATAATGAACATTAATTCAGTAGTTACTAAAATGACGCAGCACTTCTAAGATGTGTCAACCAAGTAGTAACTGTTATTTCACTCGAGTGGAGTAGTAAAAAATATTTCAATGAGAAACTGAGATAAAAAGAAACAGAAAACACTGCAATGGTAATTGAAGTAAATGTTCTCCTATTTTTACGGTACCTCGAAAATCGAAATATTTCCGATTCACTAACAATGTGCATATTTGAAACCAACATTGTTATCATATATAATGTAAGGAAATACTTACAAATTATCTACCGTTTTGTCTAAATGCAACACCATGAAGAAAACGTGAGTCTTCGTGAACATACTTTTTTTCATATCATATTTTCTTCTTGTACTTCTATGTGTGAATGTGCAATAAGAGAGCGCATTGGAAACAAAACATCATCTCAGAAGTCAATCCACTTTCTCCACGACTTCCAAAATTGACATCAGCAATCCACATAAACGTTTTCTCAAATCCGCAACTCATTTACTCCCCATATTGATTTAGTGCTCTGGTTGTTTGCATGTTCACTTGACGTTAAACTCGACGTCTCGTGTTTCGTATTGCAGTTCCCGAGAAATGTTTGCTCTTTGTCTTCCCATACAGTTCACCCAAGCTAGATTATGTGCCAGGATTCCTTTGCAAAGGACGTAACCTGCTTCGACAGTGCTCTCGTCTACATCGAACAGGTTTTGCTGAAGACGCTGCTTTGCAAGTTGGGTATAAGTAACTACACTCCTGGAAATGGAAAAAAGAACACATTGACACCGGTGTGTCAGACCCACCATACTTGCTCCGGACACTGCGAGAGGGCTGTACAAGCAATGATCACACGCACGGCACAGCGGACACACCAGGAACCGCGGTGTTGGCCGTCGAATGGCGCTAGCTGCGCAGCATTTGTGCACCGCCGCCGTCAGTGTCAGCCAGTTTGCCGTGGCATACGGAGCTCCATCGCAGTCTTTAACACTGGTAGCATGCCGCGACAGCGTGGACGTGAACCGTATGTGCAGTTGACGAACTTTGAGCGAGGGCGTATAGTGGGCATGCGGGAGGCCGGGTGGACGTACCGCCGAATTGCTCAACAAGTGGGGCGTGAGGTCTCCACAGTACATCGATGTTGTCGCCAGTGGTCGGCGGAAGGTGCACGTGCCCGTCGACCTGGGACCGGACCGCAGCGACGCACGGATGCACGCCAAGACCGTAGGATCCTACGCAGTGCCGTAGGGGACCGCACCGCCACTTCCCAGCAAATTAGGGACACTGTTGCTCCTGGGGTATCGGCGAGGACCATTCGCAACCGTCTCCATGAAGCTGGGCTACGGTCCCGCACACCGTTAGGCCGTCTTCCGCTCACGCCCCAACATCGTGCAGCCCGCCTCCAGTGGTGTCGCGACAAGCGTGAATGGAGGGACGAATGGAGACGTGTCGTCTTCAGCGATGAGAGTCGTTTCTGCCTTGGTGCCAATGATGGTCGTATGCGTGTTTGGCGCCGTGCAGGTGAGCGCCACAATCAGGACTGCATACGACCGAGGCACACAGGGCCAACACCCGGCATCATGGTGTGGGGAGCGATCTCCTACACTGGCCGTACACCACTGGTGATCGTCGAGGGGACACTGAATAGTGCACGGTACATCCAAACCGTCATCGAACCCATCGTTCTACCATTCCTAGACCGGCAAGGGAACTTGCTGTTCCAACAGGACAATGCACGTCCGCCTGTATCCCGTGCCACCCAACGTGCTCTAGAAGGTGTAAGTCAACTACCCTGGCCAGCAAGATCTCCGGATCTGTCCCCCATTGAGCATGTTTGGGACTGGATGAAGCGTCGTCTCACGCGGTCTGCACGTCCAGCACGAACGCTGGTCCAACTGAGGCGCCAGGTGGAAATGGCATGGCAAGCCGTTCCACAGGACTACATCCAGCATCTCTACGATCGTCTCCATGGGAGAATAGCAGCCTGCATTGCTGCGAAAGGTGGATATACACTGTACTAGTGCCGACATTGTGCATGCTCTGTTGCCTGTGTCTATGTGCCTGTGGTTCTGTCAGTGTGATCATGTGATGTATCTGACCCCAGGAATGTGTCAATAAAGTTTCCCCTTCCTGGGACAATGAATTCACGGTGTTCTTATTTCAATTTCCAGGAGTGTATTTGAAAGGAAGATTTAGAGTTTAATGTGACGTCCACAACGAGGCCCTTAAAGACATAGCACTAATTCGGATTAGGAAAACTGAGAAGCAATGGTAAAGAAGTCGACCATGTCTTCTTCAAAAGAACCACCCTGGGATTTTCCTGAAGCGATACAGGGAAACCACCCAAAACATGAATCTCAATAACAAAGCAGGGTTTTAGCCTTCGTTACCAGAATTGGTATCTACTTCGCCACCTGTTTCGGTCTTGGTGCATTAGCACGTGTGAAACATTAGTGATTTATGTCCCAACGCCGAGACTTTATTATCCACAACATAGCAGAACCATGTTTGCATATGGGTCTCTGCGCACCAGTTGGTAGAATGGATCATTTTTCAGGCTCTTTATTGTAGATATTAGGGACAGTCTAATGAAAACAAGGCAGATGGAAGGGAAGTAGGTAAACTATTTATTACTTCAAAAGTAATCACCATAACATTTAATACATGTATCTCACTGTGAAACAAGTTGGTCAGTGACTTCGAAGAAAAATATTTGCGATGGCCTACGGAACCTTGATAGTATCCAGACGTGCATCCCTTCGTTCGGAGCAAACAAACGGCACTAATATTCTGAAGAATGACATTCGTGGCCGCCGGTTTGCTTCGAACGATGGGATGCACTCCAAAGCTATGGAGAGGAATCCGGGCTGTATGAAGCATGTCTAATGGTTTCCCAGTGAATCTTCTGCGGCGAACACTAAACGATCTTGGGGGATATGTGGAACCGCCTGGGTACACTCATGGCTCTCTAGGCAACCGCAGTAAATAGTTTTCCGCGAAGGCGCTGACCGTCCTTTCTCACAGTGGCATAAATGTGTTCCCAGCTATGGTGATTACTTTTGAAATAATGAAAAATTTGCTTTTTTCTTCAAGTGTCACGCGTATATTTAACTCGCAATTATAGTTTACACAGCGATTTGTAACATCACAGAGCTGATACCGATACTGCAAAAAGTTTCTGAAACTGCATTTCGGGAGCATGTGTGCATTCGTTCACAAACTGTAGGGAATGCTATTCTTCTACGTCTTCTGTCACTTCACATGACTCGTAACTCATTCCAAACCTTGATGAACTTCGTTCGTAAGTTACTTAGCCATGGCGCTAGTCATGCAAGTAAAGAAGTTGACCGTATTTGGAAGATCGAAACTCAGTGCAGGAATAAGGTTGAAACTTGGATATATCTCTTTCCTTACAGTGCTGTTTTAACTGAAACACCTGAGAAGGGGTCACGAAGTATCGCAACTTTAATCCGCCACAGCGTTGGTACATCTCCATTGTGTAGGGCATGCATGTCACAGGTTAGACTTATGGTCTAGCATCTGTTTTGTCAGAGTCTCATGGCATGGAGCACAAATTCAGTGCCCTGTAAATGTATTATAAGTTCGTTTTTTCCCCTACAGTGATATGAAAAATATCCTTCTTTCTAGTCCCATGATTTCTTTATGGTGATGCGTGTTTTACAAACAGTAGCACAGCTACAAACGAACTGGCGCTTGTCGTTGCTGGTTTGTTTTGAATTACATATTAATGTTATTCCGAAACTCAGCTCACTTAAAAGAATATTTTTTCTAGAATTCTGAAATAAGTGTAATTAAAATAAAATCTGAGAACATGAAATACTTCCTCCCATCCTATTTGCTTTGTATGAAAGCAGCGACCTGACGTAGCTTCAGTTGTCAAGTTACCTCTAGATTTTGATGTAAGCTATCACGATACAACACCTGCAGTTTTGGCTTATCAGGTATAGCAATTTGTTAGGTTTAATAATTGAATTATATATTGGAATCATAATGGTATTTATGACCAGAAAGTGATTCTCAGGTATGCTTTATTTTGTACAAAACGTAACATTAGAGGTTTATCAAAGGATTTGTCATTCATGGCATGACTATTACTAGATTTCGCATTCTTTTAAACCAATTTCATGACTAAATCGTAGGACTCGGTTGGGAATAAAATATTAGTATTAATTTTAAGATGGAGAACGTATGAGGCTCTGTATTCTTCCTTTGTTCTAAAAGCCGTGAGTGTAGATAGCAATTTCTATAAATCGAAAAGCACAGGAAAGAATTGGCTTATTCGTACGATTAGGGAGAAAGCTAAATGCTTTAGTTATCTTGCTCATAATAATTGCATATTTTTCTGGGCGATTAACGTTGTGTTCACACAATGCATCCACCGTCGAACAAATGCGGTTTCGGCCCTGCTGCAGGTGCTGCGCTGAGAGTGTTGTGTTGGGTTGGCCTGCGCCGGCTGTGTAGTAGTGTGTCGTTGTCGATGTCGTTGTTGTTGTTGTTGTTGTGGCTATACCTGGGTGCCGCCGCGACGCCGCCGCATCGGTCGTGCTCGGCCCGGGCGTTGTCGACGGCGGCGCGGATGCTGGCAGAAAAAAGAGAGAAAGAAGACAAGAAAGAAGGGAAACATGTGAGGTACAGAGAGACAGAAAGTCGTGCAGAGCCGAGTGGGCAAAGAGCTGGAGACCAGCGAAACAGAGCTGCAGCAGCTAATGTTTGCAAGCAACGTACACATTTACCTTATGCTATGTACAACATTGTATGTGCTGCTATAAGATCAACATCATCACAACACTACCATCTATCATACACATTCTTAGCATTCAGCAGAGAGACTGCCAGTTATGAGATAAATCTATGACACTTGTTGCATGCAGTGTTATGCTAGTGTCTCAGAATTTTGTTTGTAGAATGTTATTTACATATTAATGTTCACAAAGTATAACTAGAAAAAAATACTGTATAAGTAACCTTCCAATATCCACTTATATATTAAATTATGTGAAACGTATTATTACCAAGGATTTACTTACTTAATAACTGATTATTTATATTGATACATGGGTATTAGTTACGGATAATATCGGTCACTTATATATGCCCTCTACCAAAAGTCAATAAGTCATTGAATTCAATGGGTAATCACTCAATCAAGACATTTTGTTGTTATAATATTTATCAGTGTCGACATCCCAGCTATAAAGTGCGAAACAACTGCATGGCAAAAAAGTATCACAATTTGTTAATGAGAAATGCAACGACTGGGGAAACTTTGCGTGTAACGGCCTCACCAGATACACATCAAGAAGGAAAGTTTAATTCCGCTCCGCGCTCCTCTGGTGTTACGAACCGACTATAATTCTTACTCTCTGTTAGGAAGTATACAGCCTTTCTACCTTCCGGGGGAGCCATAAGCTTCAGCAGCGTGTCATGAGGTGTCACCAGCACTCGAGACGAACCACCGTAGAGGCCAGCCAGAGGAAAAATGTCATGTGATCAGATCACATTAAACACTCAGTCAGCTACAGAATGTGACAGAAATGTCTTCTTTAGATTGGGTGTGATCAGCTCATTTGTATCTGCCTCCTCCCTGGAAGATGTGAACGTAGCTGTCTCTCTCCGTTAATCCCACCCTCCGTCCCTGCTCACATCTCTCTCTTTGTCTGTCTATATATCTATCTGTCTCTATCTAACGTACATAATACTCGCTTCTTCTATTCTTCATTGTCACATGTGTTGACGTAAATCTACCTCTTCAAGGTCACAATTACCAGAAACCACAAATAGAAGTAGTATATGGACACTCAAATCTTTTTAATCTTATTTGTCATATTAAAATTGTTATATCTTAGGCAACTATGATGTAAAATTGTACTGTATGTGTAAATACTGCTCCACTGTAAAAGAGGGCCTGATGGCCCAAATCAGATCACATTAAATAATTAAATAAAATAACTAGTCCCATAATTCTATTAGAAAGCACACTGCCTTGACGGGTCATGTGTCAAATCTACGGATGCTCTGTATGATTGACCGCAATGTGGAAGATTGTATCAGCACATGGACATGGGTTACTAAAATACTTTTTAGTCTGAATGTGTGATCGTAAATTATAATGAAGTGTCCGGAAACGGAACAGCAGAAATGTCCGCAGCCTAGGCCAGACATAATAAGAGCAACACAGTGAAGTGTTCCACGACCGAAGCCACCAACTGACGTTTATTCCGTTTTACTGAGATACCGTCGACGAAAGAGAGAGAGTACAACTGTAATTGGTCTCCCAAAAAGCAAAATTATACAAAACGTGCAGCCAATTTTTCAGCTCCTCGCCTTTATGAACGTGTAATTAGGACACGTTTTGTGTTACCAGCACGACTCTGTAAACCCTTGCTCTTACGAATCGCGAATTTAATGGACAGTAGCACAATCAACTTGTTCACGTCTTCATGAGAGGTGAAACTGACACAGTCTCACATTTCTTCGCAGTACAATATGGTATCTTCATGAGGGCGTAGGTTGCTGAACGTGTTAATTATCTCGTCATCCAAAACGACTTTTCGAAACGAAAAGATTTAGCTACAATATCTTCTGACCTTCTATTCTGGTATATATTGACATCAGCGATCCTTTCTTGTCTATGGATGATATATCTTGTGTTCACGGACCTAACTTGATGGATCGCTTGATTCAAAATGAAACTATACGCTACATTAGCGTAAACTGATGGTGATCAGAATATCAAATAGTGTTTACAGAAGCCCCAAATGATACTTATACTGAGTTCCTTTTCCAACGTATGAATATTTGAGTATTATTGCGTTGAACATTGGCGTATTCTAAGTTCCTAAAGACATTTTCGCGAATAAATGCCTATAAAAAGGCACGTACTATCATAGATTGACCAATATTAAATAATGTGCAGCTGTAGGCCGGTTCCTTCTGCATGAATCGTGGGATGTGTTTAGCAAATAGCCGGCCGCGGTGGCCGTGCGGTTCTAGGCGCTTCAGTCAGGAACCACGCGACTGCTACGGTTGCAGGTTCGAATCCTGCCTCGGGCATGGATGTGTGTGATGCCCTTAGGTTGGTTAGATTTAAGTAATTCTAAGTTCTAGAAGACTGAGACCTCAGATGTTAAGTCCCATAGTGCTCAGAACCATTTCTTTTGTTTACCAAATATTCGAAATCGCAGATGAGTAGTCAATGACCAGTTAATCACACCGCAATTTGCAGGAACGATTGAATAATCTGCCCAGACTCCTTATTCTTCGAATTACATTCAGATTGCCAGTGTCTTCAAATAGCTTCGCAGTGACATAGCGATCCGTCGTGAAATAGACGGGAAAGGATTAATACAAGAGAGATGTTTGAGCATTCAGAGGGCAAACTGAAGTGGAAATAAAACGGGCCGCGGTTATTTCCGAATTTTAAACGACGTTTGGCGGGGATACCCCCGCCTGCCCCCACCTACCAGCCCGCAGCCCAGCCGCAGCGCAGCAGAATGTCCGCTGCGCAAATCTCGTTTGCATTCAAGAGCGTCTGGCGAGCCAACAGCTTTGTCGCCGGAATTAAGGCGGAAATTCTCTCTGTCTGGCGCTGCTCAAAGGGCCGACGAGCGGGCTGCGGGCAATCTCATAACAAAAACAAAACTTTCTTACAAAAAAAGCACGAAAATTATGCACGAACAGCAGTCGCGCTCCTCCCTGCGAAGCAATGCAAACGTTCAGATCAAAGGTTGGCTTAAGTGTCTATGGTTTCATTATTATACCAGATTTTAAATCAATAGGCCCTCAATTACTGGTTTTACAGTGGCTGTAGTCCCTTTTTTCTCGTTCTAGTTACTCATTCACCTAATACTGCTAAGGAAATCTTTGTGACTTAGTAAACTATTAAGCATTCATCAGGTTAAAAGTATGTAATAATGAATGCTCTCGAGGCGACAGCCTTATTACACCGAGCTGAGACCGTCCCAGACGCCGAAAATCTACAGAAGGAACTGAGCCACTTACGTAAAGTTTTCAAGGAAAACGGTTTCGACAACTGACAAATTTCGCAAGCAGTTTCATCTACGCCACGAAAGCAGAAGGCCTCCGAAGAAGGCAGTAAGAAGATGGCGTTTTTACCATTCTGTCATTCAATAACATGGAAGATTAACCTGCTCATGAAGAGACATAAAATCTACACGGTCTTCAAGACAACCAGCAAGGATCCTGCAAATAATGAAACTTAGGTCTCAGAACACGTCGAATATACGAACTACCGTGTGGCTGTGGTCAACTTTATGTCCTCGGACAGTCCGCACTATTGAAAACCGACGCATCATAGTGAAGGTGTTTACGTCTTCACCATCCTGAAAAATAAGCTGCAGTGGAACATGCACTGGAAAATGAAGACCGAATTGCATTCGTCGATACTTCTGTTATTAAACGGATCAATGGCTTCTGGTATAGCGTGGCAAACGAAGGAACAGAGGTCAAAATATCGGATAACACCCTCAGTAAAGACAGTGGATTGCAGCTGAATACAGTCTGGGATCCTATGACTGGAGAGTTGAAGCGGGCGCAGCGGTCGCGCCACCAAAACATTATCATATACGGTGCAGGACTGAACACCGGCGACGTCACTGGCGAAGTATGACAGTGACCCCCACAACAGTCAACCGCTTGACTATGGCAGAGGAGATCTCTGCCAGAAACTCGTGAGCAGTTGACCACTTAATGGAGCTTGAAACCCGAAAGTATTTTATTGACCTGAAAGAATGTTTGATTTCCACCATGCTCTACTAGGGATGGTCCTTATCAGCGTCAGCATGGTGTTACCTTTAAAGTATTTGCCCGGCCAGTTATACGGAGATATACAATTTAACGCGGTCTCCTAACCACGATTTAGTTTGATATTTTCCACCCTAACAAATCATTGTTCTCTGTTAAAGCGCACCGAAATGCTGCACGTGCTTACTTGCAGAACAAAAATGGCTCTGAGCACTATGGTACTTAACTTCTAAGGTCATCAGTCCCCTAGAACTTAGAACTACTTAAACCTAACTAACTTAAGGACATCACACACTTGCAGAACAGTGCTTAGAAGACGTATGTCATAAAATCTAATTTTATTCAGTAAATGTGGGTGGTTTAGGCTTCCATCACCCAAAATAGTAACGGTGATCAATGGTACGACACAGAATATTAACACATCTGGCTTTCGGGGAATATGGTTTCCTTTGGGAATATACAAATATGTCGCTCGGACAGGATCTTTTAATGTATTCAGATTTTGTACTATGAAGTTGCAAATAACAAACCAGAACTTTCGATAAAAAAAGATTTTCGTAATAACAACCTATTTCATGAACAAGAGTATTGTCATAATTCATAAGACTGCTCAAGTTAATAAATATTAGAACTGTTACATGACCTGCCCTTCAACTTTTGCTTTCTGTTTAGCAGAATTGGAAAGAATATACAAGATAAATTACTCTACGAATAGGGTCTTAGTTTCATAAAAATTAAAGGTATCTAAAAACCTCTCCTGATATTTTCATTAGTACTGGTTGACAGAATAAATAAAATGTAAGATGTATTCGTAGGTCTTACAGGCCTAGCCTACGTCATTGACCTAAATCGATCTTTGGATGGTGGAAGATAGAGCAGGATGTTAGAAATCATGAAGATAATGGAGAAGCGTAAAATTACTATCAAAGTGCGCATTGGCTACCAGGTCCATTTGCTGTCTATGTTGTTATGACAACAGTACAGAGAAATGAAATCTTCAATATTCATGAACGTGATTCAAGGCCAAAAGTAAAAGAAATAACTCCTAAGTCAAGTAGAGGCAGCTCTCATGGGTATAAAGTCAGCAAATCGTTTACGTGCTGAATTAATAGCGTTATTTATAAATGAATGATGTATCCCGTGAACTGGAAAGATTTATCGATGAATAAACAAATAAATAGTGCTTCGAAAGCGAATCAGGTAGTAACGGAGATACCAATCCGGCAGCTCCACGAGCCTTTAACTATCAATACGTCGTTTCTCATCATAACACTGTTCTGATGACGACTCACACTTGAGAATGATACAAACATGAATTTTCTGGTCAAATACAATGGCGCAAAGTGCAGGCGTGGCTAGCATCTGCTTTATTTTGCAGTATGCAGTTCTCGCAGCATTTCCATACTTCTGTCCAACTGCTGTTATGTGTAAGGCGCAAGTGATAATATAAAGACCGCCAAATACAGGCTTCCACTGCAGACGAGTTAATCCATTATAGTGTCTCGTAAGTTCTACTCGCTGTTTAGAAACCGGTCTTGTATCTCACAGGCTACGTTACTCTCCACGAATCAACAGTTTAACGTGTCGCGCTTCTGAATTCGGCGCTCGAGAATGCTCGACAACGTGTAAATCCACGCTGTAACGTCACAAAGCTCGTCTAGTTTCACGTCCGTGCTCGCTTTCACGCCCCGTGCGAGGAGAGCTTCAGACCGGGAAATGGTCTCCGCAGCAGTGCGCTAGGCCCGGGTAGGCTGAGGCTGCAACCCGCAGCGCAGCCGGCGCGGCGGCGGCGGCGGCAGCGAGTTTGCGGTAACGACTTGCGGGGGCGGGCAAGGAGGGCCGCGGTCTCCGTGGCAACCGCACGTGCGGCGCCCGGCGCGCATCGCGCACGCCGGTCACGCTTTGCGCCGCGCCGCCCAGTGGGGCAGGCGTCCCCCCACCCCAGCCACACCCCGCGCCGCCCGCGTACGTCGGCGCGCAGTTACGGATTAGAAACACGCGTCGCGCCTTCCATAATGTATCAGCGGCGACGGCGACAACAGCACCCCGGCGTGCTTCGCGGCTGCGGCCGCGCCGGGGGATTTTCGGCAGGATACGCACACGCGCGTCCGTCCGGAATACACTGCCGGCCCTTCCGACAGGGCTCCAGGGAGAGGAAAGCCGTCACGTGAAGACAGTCCACTGGAGCGGCCACCTTTCGCAGCCGGACTGCAAACCTGACTGCGAGTCGCGACACACGCTGCTACTGGTCCAGAGGGCACAGCGCGACAGCTGCGTGAAAGATACCTTCCGTCAGCCGCCACGTAACACCACGAAACTTGTACGTTGTGCGGAATTACAGAGTTCCTTCACGACGGCAAGTATTATTAGAAGCTTATATTGACACGCCAACGGCCTTGCCGCAATGGTAACAACGGTTCCCGTCCGATCACGGAAGTTAAGCACTATCGGGCTGAGCTAGCACTTGGATGGATGCCGAGTGCTGTTGTCAGGCGGTGTGTGGTCAGTCCCTGTGAGGCCGATTGAGGAGCTACTCGACTGAGAAGCTGCGACACCGGTCACGAAAATTGAGAGAGGTGTGCTGACCACATGCCCCTACATACCCGTATCAGGCGATGCCTATGGGCCAAGGATGAGACGGCGCCCGGTCGATGTGGTTGGGCCTTCAAGGCCTGTTCGGATGGTGTTTAGTTTTATGCATAAATTCTCATTTTTATCTTTAATATTTTAACTAACGTGGTTCAAGGATTGATGCTTGTGTTCAATCATTTCTAGCCGACGCTATACGGCACAAAACGAGATGCCTTGCCGGTCGGACACTCAACTAGCGCCGTGAAAATGGCTGTTTAAACCACTGTGAGGCCTTCCAGCCTTACAAAGGAACTGTCCAATATGACGAAACCTATCCCGAACATTATGAAGCAGGAAAGGAACACCGAAAGAAAAGCCCTGTCAAAATTTTAGCTGATAATGTGTACTGCAAGTATTTTTTTTAAAATGAAAGCTGAAAACTGTCAAACACTTATCTCGCAAGACGATTGGAGAACTCTACATCCTTACCATAGCTTTAGCACGCAGCGCATACGCAACACGGCAGGCACATTGTAACGACAACTGTACATATAATAATTTTTTTCTTTATGAATTTCTCTAAATTAGTGTGAAAAATGGTTGATTTAATTTCTTGCTCTTTTCGTGATGTTAAGGAAACTGTGAGTAACTTTTGAAATGAATATTATTAATTATGTTAGATTTCAAATGATGTGATAATCAAAAGAAAGTGTACTTAATGTTAAAACTATTGTAAAATGTGGAAATTGTAATTTAAACACTTGGTCCATACGTAGGTAATGCATTAGGATATGTGTAGTAGAAAACCTGTGGTGAATACCCTACCTGTAGGGGAGCGGGAAAAGGTGGAGGCAGGCGAGCGCGGGAAAACGCACACTGGGCGCGGTTCGGCACAACGGGCTCAGTAAGACAGTCGGAGGCCAGCATCAGTAAGAGTCGGAGTTGTGAATCGGTCAGAGGAACACGTACTGTACCGAGGTGGCTACCCAGGAAAAGTGGATTCCATTGAGCCTCGGATGCACCGATTCCGACGACTACTTGGCATGGCTATATTCTGAGGCACAAAGTTGGAAAGATTACGACGCTAAGAAGATGGAAAGTGCCTATGTAGCGTGAGCCTTAGCCGCGCTTGTATGTGTGCCGTGCTGCCCGCTACCTCGCTGCCCGCCAACCGCCGCACCGACTTGCACAGGTCAAACATTTATTTCATCTTTAGAAGTGTATTTGTGTGGACCAGTGTCGAAAATGTTTCTAACTGTTCAATAATAACGTGACTTTTACCAGAATTGCCTCAGCCAAGACTTATCCTGATCACTGACCTAGACAGGATCCTTACCTCGTATTGTGCAACCCGAGTATCCTGAACTGAAAGTTTATAATTAGTGTAAATGGGAATTATCAGCAGTCAAACTTTTGCTATAAAGAAATTTAAAAGTTCTGTGAATTATTTCAAATGTTGGTAAAAGACAAAAGTATGACTAAACTGAAAGAGAGTTTTTTGAATTGGGTTAGCGATGCTATTTAATTAACTTGAGACAGAACTAATGACAGTCAAATTATTCAGAAGTAAGGCAAAAGAGTAGTTATCCATTGATTGATAAATTTGAGTGTTAATTTGCCTTTTAGTACTTAACAGTTTCAGTATAACGACCATGACAGTTTCAGGGTCCCCCCCCCCCTTCTCTTGTTCATTCTTTCAAACCTTGAAATGTGCTGATCATATTTGACCTGTAAATTTAAGTCCTTTATTGAACCTAAGTGTATTAGTGTTGTTTTCCCAATTTCAATAGTGACATTGTATGTGTGTTTTCAAAACTGCACTCTAGGAAAATCTATGCCCGATTTCAGTCTGATCAATATACGAAATGCAGTTCGTAATAATCATTGCTGTGTGGTGTTATGTGAATTTAGCTCGTCCAAATTAGTACAAAAAGATAAAGCTTTAGTTCAGTGGATTTTTCCGGGTCCAAACTTTGCCATATAACGCATCATTACTACGTGTTACTATGCTTGTACATGCACCCACTTGTACAAGGAAAAGCTCACTCATTGCCTAAGTAGGCTGGCGACCGAATCATTAATTATAGGTAGCATCTACTGTGTATACTTCTTGTCCATGCGAACGAGCAATTATACTTTACATATGCTTGATGAATCACTGTAGTTATTGACTGATTACATGTCCGATCTTGCTTCTATTAGGTACACGCGGTCAATTTATGTACTAAAATCCTTGGTTATAAGGTGAAGCCCGTGAACTTATTACAGTACAGGCTTTATACAGCTAACGCACTTCCGGTTAAGGGCGGTAGCGTTACACGTGGCTTCCCGGTGACAGGACTTCCAGTTGTTGTCGATTACAAATTAACGTAAAGATCGATCAGTGGATGTCCAGTGGCACGAATAGCAATAAAAGTCAGTAAAGTAAACTGCAGTGAACGTCAAGTACGACGGTGTGTTGTAGTTGGCATTCGATATGGACGGGAATGTAGGCAGGGTAGATGCGCCGAGCGAAATGGAGAATGCGGCTGGCAGTAGCCGGAGTTTACGCGGCCAGATAACAGATGGCATTAGCAGAAGACAATTGGCGTACATACAATACCACGAACACGTTAACGAACAGATTGAAATGGCGAGATCGCCTCGAACGCAGCAAGGAATGAAACAGGAAGTAGAGGGTGACTTTGTAGATGATAGTGGGTATGTGAATGAATCCACTGACATGTTTGAGTCACCACAGATAAAGAAAGAACCGAAAGAAACTTTTGAAGTAGGATCGGAACACACCGATTCCGTAGAACAAAACAGTGTGAACATTTTAAGCATGAACGATTTATTTGAACAATTAACTAAACAAATTGCAGGACAGAGCGAGCAGATCAAAACACAGAATGATCAGCTTCAAAAACAAGTCGGCAATTAGGTTAATCAGCTTAAAACACACGTTGACGAGCAGCTCAAAACACAGAACGAACAGCTTAAAACACAGAATGATCAGCTTCAAAAACAAGTCGGCAATCAGGTTAATCAGCTTAAAACACACGTTGACGAGCAGCTCAAAACACAAAATGAGCAACTTCAAAAACAAGTCGGCAATCAGGTTAATCAACTTAAAACACACGTTGCAGAGCAGCTCAAAACACAGAGTGATCAGATTAAAGCACAGGTCGAGGGACAGGGAATTAAAATTAGTAAACAAATAGAAGAAGTAGAACAGAAAGTGGGTAATTTAAGTTCTGTGGTAAATACTCTGAAATTTGAAATTGATACCATTAACAAAAATATGGATACTATGCAGGAGGAAATTGGAAACATAAATAGTAGATTTGATGTTGAAATTCTCAACATTCAAGAGAAAGTAGAACCCCTGGTTGAAACTAAGGTAGACGAAAAAGTTTTCGGTCTTAAAACTGAGATCGTAAACGAATGTCAACACGGAATATCACGGTTGGAAAAGGTAGTTTTAGAAACTGAAAAGGATTTAGATAAAAAAGTAACCGGATGTGTTCAAAACTGTGAACAAAATACTACGAAAATTCAAGGCAGAATTTTCGATCTGGAGAGCAAAATTAAAGATAGGCCTGGTGTTGTCTGTAATGGCACACCAATTACGAAGCTGTTAGAAGGCGAGGAACGCTTCGATCCTGCCAAGAAACATAACGGGTGGCATCCGTTAGATTTTATCAAAAATTGCGAGAGAATATTTCCTGAGCACTTGTCTGAGCAGGAAAAGGTAAATGTTGTAATTAGCGCCTTAGCAGGTGATGCTAAGCGCTGGGGAATAAATTTAAATACCGAACGAATGACGTTCGAAGAATTTAGGCAAAGATTTACGGAAGAATATTGGTCTGAACAAAAGCAGGACCATTTATGGCGGGAGTTCATCATGGCCAAACAGCATGATAACAGGGGCAGGAATTCTTTGAAAGATTTCTGCGAATATTGGTACCGGAAATTGACGCATTTAAGAGGCCGAAGATCAGATTCAGAAATTATCTGGGAGTTATATAAAAAGCTCCCAGAAGATTCAAAGAGGTATGTAGGAAGCAATCATCGCAGCTTCCAAGCATTTCTCGAAAGAGTCGAAGACGAAGATCATTGGCGCGAAAGTCGTGCCAATTATCAAAATTTTGGTAACCGTAATAACCGAAACAATGATGAAAGAAATGACGGCGATGGATTTCGCGTCAATGTAATACAAAGAGGAAGAGGCAGGGGAAGAGGCAGAGGAAATTATCCAGGTCGCGGTAGAGAGTATACCGCGCAAAATAATAACGACGCGGGAAACTACACTCCTGGAAACGGAAAAAGGAACACATTGACACCGGTGTGTCAGACCCACCATACTTGCTCCGGACACTGCGAGAGGGCTGTACAAGCAATGATCACACGCACGGCACAGCGGACACACCAGGAACCGCGGTGTTGGCCGTCGAATGGCGCTAGCTGCGCAGCATTTGTGCACCGCCGCCGTCATTGTCAGCCAGTTTGCCGTGGCATACGGAGCTCCATCGCAGTCTTTAACACTTGTAGCATGCCGCGACAGCGTGGACGTGAACCGTATGTGCAGTTGACGGACATTGAGCGAGGGCGTATAGTGGGCATGCGGGAGGCCGGGTGGACGTACCGCCGAATTGCTCCACACGTGGGGCGTGAGGTCTCCACAGTACATCGATGTTGTCGCCAGTGGTCGGCGGAAGGTGCACGTGCCCGTCGACCTGGGACCGGACCGCAGCGACGCACGGATGCACGCCAAGACCGTAGGATCCTACGCAGTGCCGTAGGGGACCGCACCGCTACTTCCCAGCAAATTAGGGGCACTGTTGCTCCTGGGGTATCGGCGAGGACCATTCGCAACCGTCTCCATGAAGCTGGGCTACGGTCCCGCACACCGTTAGGCCGTCTTCCGCTCACGCCCCAACATCGTGCAGCCCGCCTCCAGTGGTGTCGCGACAGGCGTGAATGGAGGGACGAATGGAGACGTGTCGTCTTCAGCGATGAGAGTCGCTTCTGCCTTGGTGCCAATGATGGTCGTGTGCGTGTTTGGCGCCGTGCAGGTGAGCGCCACAATGAGGACTGCATACGACCGAGGCACACAGGGCCAACACCCGGCATCATGGTGTGGGGAGCGATCTCCTACACTGGCCGTACACCACTGGTGATCGTCGAGGGGACACTGAATAGTGCACGGTACATCCAAACCGTCATCGAACCCATCGTTCTACCATTCCTAGACCGGCAAGGGAACTTGCTGTTCCAACAGGACAATGCACGTCCGCATGTATCCCGTGCCACCCAACGTGCTCTAGAAGGTGTAAGTCAACTACCCTGGCCAGCAAGATCTCCGGATCTGTCCCCCATTGAGCATGTTTGGGACTGGATGAAGCGTCGTCTCACGCGGTCTGCACGTCCAGCACGAACGCTGGTCCAACTGAGGCGCCAGGTGGAAATGGCATGGCAAGCCGTTCCACAGGACTACATCCAGCATCTCTACGATCGTCTCCATGGGAGAATAGCAGCCTGCATTGCTGCGAAAGGTGGATATACACTGTACTAGTGCCGACATTGTGCATGCTCTGTTGCCTGTGTCTATGTGCCTGTGGTTCTGTCAGTGTGATCATGTGATGTATCTGACCCCAGGAATGTGTCAATAAAGTTTCCCCTTCCTGGGACAATGAATTCACGGTGTTCTTATTTCAATTTCCAGGAGTGTAATTTCCGCGAACGTTGCGGGCCAAACGGAAGCGGACAATACATATCGGCCCCGATTTGAAAAAAGATACTGGACCGACCGTAATGTAATGAGACTGGCTAGGGACAGGAATGGAACGCCGCGGCGTGTGGTGGCGAAACAAGCGTCAGCTGCGAGCCAGAATGAGTCATTTCTGCCGCACAGAACGCTACAGGTTAAAAGGCGAGTGGAGTATCAGAGGGCAACGACCCAGCCTAGCAGAACATCTGTTAGGAAAGAAGCCGCTAGAAATACGGCAGCAGTAGATACGAACATAGCCGTCAGTCTAATGAAAATTTTACGAATGATAATTCCGTGGCAAAGGAAACGATAAAGGAAACTGTGAATACACAGAGAGGTGCGGTTAGCAGTGTTTGCAATGGGATAAAAGGCGAGGATGAATTAGCAGAAGTAACTGATTGGCATGTGCAGATCGATGACCTGTACAAGGGCCTAAAGCAATGTGAGTGGGAGGATTTTAAGAAGGAGTATGAGGCAAAGAAATTAGTTAGTGGAAAAGGACATAGTAGGGACGTCGATAAGGTGACGTGGCCCGAATTGGAAGAGGAGAGAATAAATAGCGCCGCGCAAAGTACGCGTGCCGCCAATAGGATGCAGATTAAGGATAGGAAGGATTTGGAGGATGAAATCCTCAGCATTGACGAAGAAATAACTTCTGCTAACAGTCCGCCAATGGTACTAGCTGCTACCGAGAGGCACCGTGGAGAAGGGGCAGATGATTACCTGAAAGTAATCAAAGTCCACGAGGATTACACCGAATATGAAGTCACAGTGGATGTGAATAAAGCTGAGGATGAGGCCGTATTGCCAAAAGAGGAGATTGAATTGAAATCCAAGCCTGACGACAATACAGAGGAGGAACTTAGTGCCTGTCTCAGAAATGCTTTTATGTTAGAACCTGCAAGCGATCCGGAATGGTCGGATTCCGACGATAGTTCAGATGATGAAAGGTACGCAAATACAGACGAAAATGAATGTACTAAATATCCCTATTGTTCAAAAGTAGCGTACTTAAGTGAATCTGGTACTGAGGAAGATAGTAGTGATGACTCTAGTCAAGATGAATTTGCAGGTGTAAACGAAAGTGAATATACTTTTACTGAAAGAGGGTATGAGAAAATTAGTGACATTTTTCCAAAGAAAGATACAGAAAGTAGAACTGGGTCAAAACCGAATGAATTATTCAGTAATGTAAAACAGGGGCATAATTTGCAGGAACCTCCAGATGATTCTATACTGGGGCACGCCTTAATAAATGTTTTGAAGGAGTGTGAATTACAGGAACAGAAAGAACCACCTGATAAAATGATGGCAGAACAGGGAATGTTGTACCTTGCTAAAGACTTTGAAATTTCAAAACCTAAAAAGCCACCTGATGAAACGAAACGTTGGCAAGATCTGAATGGCTTAGTGAAAGATGTAGAAAATAGGAGGCCTAAAAAGCCACCAGACTTAAGTGACTGTTTTATGAACCCTAAAAGACTGCCTTGTTAATAAAGAGACTGGGGGCAGGATACTGTATTTGTATATATTATTAGTATTATGCATGACTTTATTATTACTGTATCTCAGTGTTACCTGAAAGTGAATTATTGGTTTGTTGATTTGGAGTCTGGGGCAGATTTATATCGGATTTTGAGAATGTCATGAACAGATTACATCATGAAACTACAGGATTTCCACCGGAAGAAATTTTGTTAGACAGAAGTAGTAAAAGTTTAATTGAAGAAAAACTAGAGTTTCCACCTTGTACAAGTTTGAAATTGGATCAAAAGAAAGAATTGGTGATAAAAAGGGCAAAGCAAAAAGCTGAATCTAGATCTAAAAGACACAATAAAAAATTAAAAGTTTCAAAATTTAAAATTGGAGATTATGTTCTTTTAAAAACCCACGAAAAGTCTAGTGAACTAAACCATGAAATTTCCAAATTTAAATATATTTATAATGGACCATATATAATACAGAATATTCCACACGACAATGCTTACTACCTGATCTACCCAAAATCCAAAAGACCTTTAGGTGTAAGAAGTATTGTGGACCTGAAACTGTATGTTCCTAGAAACGAGTAATTGTGCTGTATCTTATGCTGAACCCAAGTTATTCTAAATATAACTAATCTTTGTAAATGTCTGGATACCCTTGAAAGTGTGCTAATGTAGTTATGTGAGTTTCAGATTACCAATTGTACTGTAACTATAAAAATGTATGAAGAAAAGGACTGAAATGAAAGGATAAATGCTATCAGCCAGATAAAAGATGGGACTGTCAAAAATGAAAATGGGCAGTGTATGAACCATGATATGAAGGACTGCCAAATACCAATGAGGGCAGATAAATAGTCGATGGAAAATTGTAAATATGATCCAGGAGATGTGATAATATGAAGTGAAAAGGCCTGCCCAAATCCGCACAATAGGCAGCAAATATGTGTAGTTAATTTTTTTGAATATATGTGTGTGTATTTTGTTTAGTAAGTAAGGAAATGGACTGCTATTCAAAGCAAGGAGCGACAAATTATCTTATAGTGTGTACAAAATATGCAATTGTTTTTGTAGTTAAATGTTTGTATTCCAAAATTTAAATTGTTTCTTTGAGAAAATTAGAAGAATTAATTAAATTACTATTTTAGTAATGTTATGATGAGAAGTTGGACTGTGCAAAAGGCACTTGAGTAAATGATAGATAATTATTCTTGAAGTGTTAAAAGAGTGTAAACTTATATACAGGGAGTAGAAGGACATATGTAGTGTAAACCTTTTGGACATTTAAGTAAAGATTCAGAACCACTGTATAATTGTAAGATTAAGTGTTCCCATAAAATTTGGACTTAAGCAAAATTTTCTGGAAACAGGGGCATGTGTAACGACAACTGTACATATAATAATTTTTTTCTTTATGAATTTCTCTAAATTAGTGTGAAAAATGGTTGATTTAATTTCTTGCTCTTTTCGTGATGTTAAAGAAACTGTGAGTAACTTTTGAAATGAATATTATTAATTATGTTAGATTTCAAATGATGTGATAATCAAAAGAAAGTGTACTTAATGTTAAAACTATTGTAAAATGTGGAAATTGTAATTTAAACACTTGGTCCATACGTAGGTAATGCATTAGGATATGTGTAGTAGAAAACCTGTGGTGAATACCCTACCTGTAGGGGAGCGGGAAAAGGTGGAGGCAGGCGAGCGCGGGAAAACGCACACTGGGCGCGGTTCGGCACAACGGGCTCAGTAAGACAGTCGGAGGCCAGCATCAGTAAGAGTCGGAGTTGTGAATCGGTCAGAGGAACACGTACTGTTCCGAGGCGGCTACCCAGGAAAAGTGGATTCCATTGAGCCTCGGATGCACCGATTCCGACGACTACTTGGCATGGCTATATTCTGAGGCACAAAGTTGGAAAGATTACGACGCTAAGAAGATGGAAAGTGCCTATGTAGCGTGAGCCTTAGCCGCGCTTGTATGTGTGCCGTGCTGCCCGCTACCTCGCTGCCCGCCAACCGCCGCACCGACTTGCACAGGTCAAACATTTATTTCATCTTTAGAAGTGTATTTGTGTGGACCAGTGTCGAAAATGTTTCTAACTATTCAATAATAACGTGACTTTTACCAGAATTGCCTCAGCCAAGACTTATCCTGATCACTGACCTAGACAGGATCCTTACCTCGTATTGTGCAACCCGAGTATCCTGAACTGAAAGTTTATAATTAGTGTAAATGAGAATTATCAGCAGTCAAACTTTTGCTATAAAGAAATTTAAAAGTTCTGTGAATTATTTCAAATGTTGGTAAAAGACAAAAGTATGACTAAACTGAAAGAGAGTTTTTTGAATTGGGTTAGCGATGCTATTTAATTAACTTGAGACAGAACTAATGACAGTTAAATTATTCAGAAGTAAGGCAAAAGGGTAGTTATCCATTGATTGATAAATTTGAGTGTTAATTTGCCTTTTAGTACTTAACAGTTTCAGTATAACGACCATAACAGTTTCAGGGTCCCCCCCCCTTCTCTTGTTCATTCTTTCAAACCTTGAAATGTGCTGATCATATTTGACCTGTAAATTTAAGTCCTTTATTGAACCTAAGTGTATTAGTGTTGTTTTCCCAATTTCAATAGTGACATTGTATGTGTGTTTTCAAAACTGTGCACTCTAGGAAAATCTATGCCCGATTTCAGTCTGATCAATATACGAAATGCAGTTCGTAATAATCATTGCTGTGTGGTGTTATGTGAATTTAGCTCGTCCAAATTAGTACAAAAAGATAAAGCTTTAGTTCAGTGGATTTTTCCGGGTCCAAACTTTGCCATATAACGCATCATTACTACGTGTTACTATGCTTGTACATGCACCCACTTGTACAAGGAAAAGCTCACTCATTGCCTAAGTAGGCTGGCGACCGAATCATTAATTATAGGTAGCATCTACTGTGTATACTTCTTGTCCATGCGAACGAGCAATTATACTTTACATATGCTTGATGAATCACTGTAGTTATTGACTGATTACAAGTCCGATCTTGCTTCTATTAGGTACACGCGGTCAATTTATGTACTAAAATCCTTGGTTATAAGGTGAAGCCCGTGAACTTATTACAGTACAGGCTTTATACAGCTAACGCACGTCCGTTTAAGGGCGGTAGCGTTACAACATTTCCTTGACTGACGGCACATCGGTAAACAGATAACACAGCGCAGCTTGATCGCAATTCGTAAAGCAAATTTCATTTTCCGTTAACAGTTACTCTGACACAATTGTTCACAGTTAATATTAGCTGGAATTCGCACCTTACTTAATAGACACAATAATTAGCAGCTGCCTTTGTGGTATCACGGTTAAGAGCGGAGATAAAGCACAGTTAACCTTTTTCGTGATTTTTTGGTATTTCTTGCAAACATCATCTGTCTTTCGTGTAGTTTCCAGAGTCTCAAAGTAATTTGAAATCCAGCTAATGTTTTCTACCTTGCAAAGACGGGATATGAAGAACATGGTATGCAGCTGATATCATCTACTTCTCCTGAAGACCTACATATGTTTTATAAATTAGTTAGTTCCTTCGACATCCTTTTGAATGGAGTCGAACAATAGAAGAAATGAGAAATAGCTCAGAAAATATCCTGAAACAGGGTTCGAACGATGATTGTTGTACTAATTTAAGTAAAGAATAACAACAGAGTTCCTTCCAAGCCCAAAAAAAATAAACATTTGCAGTAATAGCTTCCAGTGACAAAGAAAAGGGAGTAAATTTTTAGTTAAACGAAGGAGGGCGATATCGATTAAATTTAAGCAGTGTGCAAAACCAATTTTAATTCGTAAAATATGAACATGAACTGTATGGATGGATGAAACATTTACACTAAGTGCCAAGTATGCACCAAAATAAAACTCGCGAAGGTGTGTAAGAAAAATTATTCGAAAAAGTTAAAACTGCTTGTCAGAGTCAGTGCACCGTTACTGAGTGAGATGTACAAGACTGGGCGCTCTGAATTTGCAAGTGAGATGAACATTACTGATTATCATTCTTCTTTATCTGGTTGAAAAGGTTCATGAAATTATACGGAAACGGAATTCGCTAAACTACGAACTTGACATCAAGTAAACAGGTAGAGAACATGTCTTCAATGGACAATACTGTAGAGGTGATGAAGGTTATTGTGATCCTCTAAAATGCTGTGTATGAAGAAATTAGTCAGGTTTCAAGCAAGAACCACGTGCAAACCACCCTTTATCATTTTGAGAGAAAAAAAGATGGTCGCTAGTCCAGCCAATGAATGCTATGACACAGTCTCATACAACAATACCAGTGGTAACTATCAACGCAATACCGTTTTCTCAGGTTTATATCTGTCTTCAGGAACCTCATGGCAAATAATAATCAAAAATTGTAAAAAAAAAGGACTGTTGACTTGTGAAAATCCTGTCATCGACGCAGCAAAATCTGGAACAATCGGAGATAATGATTTTCAGTGTTATATCCGAAAGGTCTTCTGAAAATTTGCCTCATTTTTGAGCTCTTCGCCTGGACATCATGACACCACTGTCTTTAGGAGAACGTCGGAAAGATTTCTAATATAATTCTGATTGCACTCGTAACAAATAGTGTGATTCAGACTCTCGCTAAAAGAATTTTTAACAGTGAAAAACACTTTTCAGAAAATTAACGGACAATATAGTTTGCGGTAGCTCTTTGTTATTTCTGTTTTATCAGTAGCACGGTATTGTTCAACTTCACTGTTTTCTGTACTGTTAGTTCCCGTCACACCCTTTTACGAATTTCATCAAGTATACCTGGCACGTAGCAAAATATACAGAACAACGGCCCTTACCGTTTCTTACGCCAGCCAACTTCTGTCTCAATAAAATTAATAATTGCTGTAAAGTGCCTAAATGAATTAATTTTTCTTCTGTCAGGTGTCTAATGAAAATGTTTATTTTCCTCATATGTAACACGCTTCGCGGTTTTATGACGACTCCAAGGAATAAACAAAGACCTGTTTGATTTGTATCAAAATATGCTTGTTCAAAGATGATAAGGACTGTTCTAGAGGAACTATCCATGTTGTCCCAATTGATGGAAGTCGTCTGTAATGTAACATCGTACATTGCGTTGATTTTCTTTCACTTGTTAGTTGCTCGTGTAACAATTGCATCTGCAGTAGCTCACCTGTTGATATGAACTCCACGTTGCTCAAAAAGTTAATGATCTGAGCCACTGTCGCTATGGTTTAAGCGCTTAAAATTCGCGTGTGTGCACTTCGAAATTCGCGGTACGTGCCGCTACTTTCTCTCGTCCCAGCCCTGTCTGCTTATTCGCGTGCTAGGAAGGAAGATCTGTTGAAACTGCTGTTATAAGCAGTTCTTCGTCTGGCGAAAAATAAGTAACTTTAACATAGAAAATACTTGCAGTACGCTTATTTTATTTTTTTATTCTTTTATTTTTTTTTTTTTTTAGTCATCGGTCATCTGACTGGTTTGATGTGGCCCGCCACGATTTCCTTTCCCGTGCCAACCTCTTCATCTCAGATCAGCACTTGCAACCTACGTCCTCAATTATTTGTTGGATGTATTCCAATCTCTGTTTTCCTATACAACCTTTGTCCTCTATAGCTCCCTCTAATACCATCCAACTTATTCTGTGATGCCCTATCACCTTGTCTCATCTTTCCGGTGTTTTCCACGTATTCCTTTCCTCTCCGATTCTGCGCAAAATGTCCTTACCTTGCCAGTCCACCAGAAATTTCAACGTGCGTCTGTTGCTCCACATCTCAAATGCTTCGATTCTCTTCTGTTTTCCCACCACACCATTTTTAATTACTATATAATGATGTGTTCCAAAAGTACATTCTCAGAAATTTCTTCCTCAAATTAAGGCCTACGTTTGATACTAGTAGACTTTCCTTAGCGAAGAATATCGTTTTTTCCAGTGCTAGTCTGCTTCTTATGTCCTCCTTGCACCGTCTGTCACTGGTTATTTTACTGCCTAGGTAGCAGAACTCCTTAGTTTCATCTAATTTGTGACCATCAATCCTGATGTTAACTTTCTCGCTGTTCACACTGCTGTTCCTTCTCTTTACTTTCGTGTTTCTTCGATTTACTCTCAATCCGTATTCTGTAATCATTAGACTGTTCATTCCATTTAGTAATCCCCTAATTCTTCTTCACTTTCATTGAGGATAGCACTGTCATCAGCGAATTTTTTCATTGATATCCTTTCATCTTGAGTTTTAATTCCACTCCAGAACCTTTCTTTTATTTCCATCACTGCTCCTTCGATGTACAGACTGAACAATAGCGACCGAAGGCTATATCCCTGTCTTACACCATTCTTAATCCGAGCACTGTGTTCTTGATCTTCCATTATTGTTCCCTCTTGGCTCTTGTACATGTTGTATATTACCTGTTTCTCCTCATAGCTTACCCCTATTTTTCTCAGAATTTCTAGCATGTTTCCCCATCTGACATTATCTAACGCTTTTTCGATGTCGATAAATCCAGAGCGACTTAGAAGCAAAAATTTTGACAGTGCGTTTCTTTCGGTGTATTCTTCCTGTGTGTAAAATCTTAGGGCAAGTTTTGACATGTAAGGTTGGACCATTCCTTTGTTAGTTGGAGGGGAAATTCCGATTTATGCCAGATAATTTTTGATTTGACTTTTTTTTTTCAAACTTATTTCAGCACCTCCTCTGCCGCCTGAAGTGGATTTCATTTATTGTTCTTTCTTTTTTGACACCATTAATTATTTACGTCGATAGTTCTACAGCTTGCTTGCTGATTACCGAGAATGAAGATGAACATCAGACTGGAATCTCCAAGTTGCAGCCAACAGGTTTAGATTACAACCTGAAATAGTCTGTAGACATAACTGCAGTGTTGCCATTTCATGCCATGCACCCAGTAATATCAAATTAGCATCAATGACAAAATAATGGAGTAAGTTGAATATTTTATAATATTAGATGGTGAGATCACTTGCTTGATATGAAGCAATTTATTTTATGACCTGTTTCGACAGTAACTAGCTGTCAACCTCAGATTTTCAGATCTCGCAGATATAAAATTCAACATCAGTGTCGTCGACATGTTGAGAACATGATCCAATTACTAACACAACTCCAGACTGATATATTAGGCATATATCAGACGTAATATATCCATAGCTAAACATCTACATCAGCAAAGATGATGCGTCGATAACAGCTCAGGAAGACAAAATCCGTGCGAACAGAATGTCAGACCAGCTTTGTGATGAAATATTCCTCGCATAGAGAATACAGCATGTCTATCTCAAAGGAGAGAAATCATCTGAGTGAAAGCAAATTAGAGTGTACCTTAAGGAAGTGTTATGGAAGCATTATTGCCTACCATGTATATAAATTGCCTAATAGATAATGTCGGAAACACAAACATGCTGTTAGCGGATGATGATGTTGAATACAGAGCAGTCTAAATGCTAATAAATTCTAATGAAGTGCAGAAGTTCGACGATGGTGCAGGGATATCAGTTGATCCTAACATAAAGGCCGTATTGCGCATAAACAGGCCCATTATTTTACGATGACACGGTTGCCAACCAGTCTCTGGAAGCAGTCACACCCACTGAATATCTGGGAGCAAGCATTCTGAAGCATTTAAAATGCAAGAAACAGATAAAACCAACCGTAGGAAAGGCTGATGCCAGATGGGGGTACATTTGAAGAATCCTCATTTCCACCAAAACTTTGAGCAACACTCTTCGTCAAAACGTTCGTTCATTCAATGCGAAAGCGTCGCCCAAGTCTAGTGGCAGGCGCTACAGCGGAGGAAGATTAGAGAGATTCGAGTTAACACGCAGGCTTACCAAGAATCATTCTTCGTGCTCACAATTTGCAACTGGAACAGAAAACGGGGAAGTGGCAGTGATGCGCAATGTACCACGCAGGGCGCACGGTAAGTGTTCTGTAGACGTAGATGCAGGGCTGAAGTGGCTACAGCCTTCAGCATCGAGTTTTTGTGCAAACAACTTTATATTAAATGATATAGATCATTATATTTTGCTTCTAAGTCGTTCTGGATTTATCGACATCGAAAAAGCGTTAGATAATGTCAGATGGGGAAACATGCTTGAAATTCTGAGAAAAATAGGGGTAAGCTATGAGGAGAAACAGGTAATATACAACATTACAGTATTTCAGTTTTTCAAACAAAACACAGAAACATGCATCTTCGTGTTATAGACCTCATTTTTCGGCTATACGAAATAAATATCTGCATTCGTAGCTGAGTGGTCCCTACTCCTTCCACAAGGAGCGCTTGGGTCCAAAGTACTTTTGCCCTGAATGGCTCTGAGCACTATGGGACTTAACATCTATGGTCATCAGTCCCCTAGAACTTAGAACTACTTAAACCTAACTAACCTAAGGACAGCACACAACACCCAGCCATCACGAGGCAGAGAAAATCCCTGACCCCGTCGGGAATCGAACCCGGGAACCCGGGCGTGGGAAGCGAGAACGCTACCGCACGACCACGAGATGCGGGCTTGCCCTGAATGGATTGGGACGGTGTCCACACAGCCTTGTGGGGACATCCGAGAAGAAAAAAAGCTCTGTTTCTGAAAACTGACATTGACGGCCAGAAAGCAGAAGGGCAAACCACATATCGCTTAAAATCTCATACCTGATGACTGATCGTCCATCAGACACAAATTGAAACATTTGACGGTTCACTGCACATTAATAGCAAGCTGTTGCTTTTCTGTTTCAGTGTATTTCTTAATTTCGATTGGAAGATCTCTGTCCGCTGCGACCCGAAACATTAGTACCCTCCTCGAAGTGATATTGTGTTTCACATCCGTGAAAGCTTGGAACTTTGTGGTAAGGTCTTATGGGACAAAAGCCCTGAGGTCATCGGTCCCTAAGCCTAAACACTACGTAATCTAACTTTAACTAACTTACGCTATGGACAACACACGCCCATGACCGAGGGAAGACTCTAAACTCCGACAGTGGGGGAGCCGCACGGACCGTGACAAGGCGCCGTAGACCGCCGTGAAAGCTTCTTGCGCACACAAATTATATACCACTGTCTTTCCATCTGTTCTAAAAGGACACGTTTTTCTTATCTTTCATTCTGTTACCTATACTCGGCTATCTGAATACACTGAACACTTTTCGATTGTCTCTATTATTTACTGTACGTGCGTCTCTACAATGGTTCTTCCTGGTAGGCATTTGCGCTGCTGTCAGTTATGGTTATGGACCCTTTTATGTCCCCGAGTATGCAGTTCTGCTCACTGTGGATGTATACTGCAGAGCACTAGTACGTTATGCAGCACATACTAACGACAGCCCACAGTAAACTATTCTATAAGAGTGAACATGGAGAGTAAACTCCTCAGCTAACAAATGTATCTACAAGAAACTTATCTCTCTGATTCTCAATTAATATGTTGCTCTGATCTCTCTTAGGACTTCCCATTCAATCCGAATTCTTGATTGCCAAGGACTTCGCCTCACTTTACGTATCCCTTCATCCTCCACCACCCGTTTCTTGTACCAGCTTATACACTTCCTGCAGCACCTCAGACTCTTGCAATATCTTTGACAGCCTTCTGTATCACACAAACACGAACCCCAGAATCCTGTGAAGCCATGCTCTTAAGAAACCTGGTATCCGACTGCCTCTGTAGCGTCACTTCCCACCTTCCTTACAACTGCCAAACTAATCTGAACTGCCTCCTCCTCCTCCCAGAGCGTGGAACCGTTCTTGAGATCTACGTAACCTTTCAAAGACTACTTTCGTTTCTAAATGAAGTCTTCAAGCCGACATTGCGCAAATGCAATCCTACTGTACTTCTATCACCTACATTCTGCCTCTCGATCCCTGACGATACTAGTCCCACAACTTTTCGCATATCACTCCGTCTCTTCTTTGACGTGCATCCAAATCCGTCAACCAAGAAATGATACTGGGGCACACAACTTCCAAAGCCGTACATCCTACCATGACGATTATGGTCACTGGTTTCACCCTTGTAACTGTACGTTTCTGTACATAACTGCTTTAATCAAACGTTGAAGAGCGGGAAATTATCCACTGCCAGCGCACCTATGGTGGAGGAGGGTGATGCATAATTAAAAATGTAGGTTAGGTTGCCGTTCGTGCCTTTAAATGTCGATATATCGACACTTTTGATGAATTTGCCTTGCTACAGGGCGTTTCAAAAATGACCGGTATATTTGAAACGGCAATAAAAACTAAACGAGCAGCGATAGAAATACACCGTTTGTTGCAATATGCTTGGGACAACAGTACATTTTCAGGCGGACAAACTTTCGAAATTACAGTAGTTACAATTTTCAACAACAGATGGCGCTGCAAGTGATGTGAAAGATATAGAAGACAACGCAGTCTGTGGGTGCGCCATTCTGTACGTCGTCTTTCTGCTGTAAGCGTGTGCTGTTCACAACGTGCAAGTGTGCTGTAGACAACATGGTTTATTCCTTAGAACAGAGGTTTTTTCTGGTGTTGGAATTCCACCGCCTAGAACACAGTGTTGTTGCAACAAGACGAAGTTTTCAACGGAGGTTTAATGTAACCAAAGGACCGAAAAGCGATACAATAAAGGATCTGTTTGAAAAATTTCAACGGACTGGGAACGTGACGGATGAACGTGTTGGAAAAGTAGGGCGACCGCATACGGCAACCACAGAGGGCAACGCGCAGCTAGTGCAGCAGGTGATCCAACAGCGGCCTCGGGTTTCCGTTCGCCGTGTTGCAGCTGCGGTCCAAATGACGCCAACGTCCACGTATCGTCTCATGCGCCAGAGTTTACACCTCTATCCATACAAAATTCAAACGCGGCAAACCCTCAGCGCCGCTACCATTGCTGCACGAGAGACATTCGCTAACGATATAGTGCACAGGATTGATGACGGCGATATGCATGTGGGCAGTATTTGGTTTACTGACGAAGCTTATTTTTACCTGGACGGCTTCGTCAATAAACAGAACTGGCGCATATGGGGAACCGAAAAGCCCCATGTTGCAGTCCCATCGTCCCTGCATCCTCAAAAAGTACTGGTCTGGGCCGCCATGTCTTCCAAAGGAATCATTGGCCCATTTTTCAGATCCGAAACGATTACTGCATCACGCTATCTGGACATTCTTCGTGAATTTGTGGCGGTACAAACTGCCTTAGACGACACTGCGAACACCTCGTGGTTTATGCAAGATGGTGCCCGGCCACATCGCACGGCCGACGTCTTTAATTTCCTGAATGAATATTTCGATGATCGTGTGATTGCTTTGGGCTATCCGAAACATACAGGAGGCGGCGTGGATTGGCCTCCCTATTCGCCAGACATGAACCCCTGTGACTTCTTTCTGTGGGGACACTTGAAAGACCAGGTGTACCGCCAGAATCCAGAAACAATTGAACAGCTGAAGCAGTACATCTCATCTGCATGTGAAGCCATTCCGCCAGACACGTTGTCAAAGGTTTCGGGTAATTTCATTCAGAGACTACGCCATATTATTGCTACGCATGGTGGATATGTGGAAAATATCGTACTATAGAGTTTCCCAGACCGCAGCGCCATCTGTTGTTGAAAATTGTAACTACTGTAATTTCGAAAGTTTGTCTGCCTGACAATGTACTGTTGTCCCAAGCATATTGCAACAAACGGTGTATTTCTATCGCTGCTCGTTTAGTTTTTATTGCCGTTTCAAATATACCGGTCATTTTTGAAACACCCTGTATATTTAGAAGTGCGATTCGAATCTTTTAATCGAAGTTTGCGAATGGTCAGTGCAGATTAAATAGTGGTAATAAAATTTACTAAAGTATACATTCAAACGAAATTTTTGACAATAATCATAATCGTGTCATGGTATAAAATTCTACAAACGTTTTATTATTCTTCCCTAGAAACAAATGTGAATGGGTACATGAATGGGTGCTCTAATATATTGTATAAACATCATGAAAAGTTTGTAAAGAAACGTGGCCATTCGGGAAACATGGCCACAGTTCTCTTCGAAAGTTAATTAAAAAAGAATCTTCATCGATGCAGTTGAAAGTTTGCTTTCGTTTGTTGAAGTGTTCATTTTATGCTATTCAGCGCAGATTTAGTGTGTACAGAGGAAATAGTTAAGCACTAAAAGGAAAAAGCAAAATAACGGTCAGTTTGTGGAGAACACGTGTTTTAAAGTACAGTGAAGTAACTGCAAAAATGAGAACAAGTAATTAAAATTCAAAAGCTTGTCCTGAAAATAATACATCCAGCCATACAATATCATACATATTGCCTAGACGTAATTCGACTTAAATGGTCAAGAATTCTGACTAGACAGTTACCAATTACGAGAGCATATGTTCTGTGCCTTATTGTTAGTGTTTCTCGTCGTAGTAAAATTCACGGCGTCAGCTATTTAGAGGTTGCGCATATAAATGTTCTGGATGAAGTTATCGCTAATCGAGGAATCGCATTTAGTTGCATTTCTGTTACTGTTTTAAATATTTTCATATGACAGAATGTTAATTACGTGGATTCATTAGCGGATGGAACGCTCGAAATAATTTTCAGGTAAGCCGACCAGATGAGTCTTTACCTTTTCGCTTCTTAGGCTGCAATGCAGAAACCGCAGGGCTTCTTCCAAAATATCCCATCCACAGCGTATCAGCATGAGATAGGACAAGAAACATTTGCCTTCAACCGCACTTTGCAATGGAAATTCAATGGTGTCAGTTAACTGGCAGTTCATGTCCCACGTCTCCAGTAGGCTTACCATGGTTGTAACGCAAATGTCGAAAAATGAAACTTTACCCCGGCATTGCCAATTTTGGCTCCCGCTCCCCTAGCAGCACCTCACCTGACATTTGTCTAAAAGTGGATCGTCATTCGAACAGCCCGCTCGACATACAGAACGAAAAGCCTTAAAAGTAAATAAAGAAGAACGCCCCTCCCATTCAGTGTTCTACCACAGTCCGCCAAATTCTTATGATTAGGGAATGACAGTTGTTAAAGAAATGTGTAAATATGTTCCCAATTGGGACTCCCTCTGCCCCCCCTCCCCCACCAGCTCGCTTGGTAAATTGCTGTAAGGAACAACGACTGGAAACCTGATTTGTTCTCAAACAGCCTGCGCTGCACTTCGGAGTGGAGAAAGGAAAGTAGAACGTCCTGTGGGTGGTAGAGTTCCTAGACAGTAGCTAACCAAAATCTTCTTCGAAGAGGACCCAGTCGCATGTCATACCGAAAGGAAATACGTGATCTGCCCCAGAGGACCTCAACTTCCCAGTCGACTGCCGTGACGCCATTTGTCATAAGGCGCTATTCGGATCTACTTCAGAATCTACGTATATATTCCACTAGCTACCGTATGGTGGGTGGCGAAGCGTACACTGTACAACTACCACACATTTCCTTTCCTGTTCTACTCGCAAACAGAGCGAGGTAAATGTGACTACACTCGGATGCCACCGTATGAGTCCTAATTTCTCGTATCTTATCTTCTTGGTCCTTACTTGGAATGTATGCTGGCGGCGGTGAAATCGTTGTGCAGTCAGCTGCAAATGCCGCTTCTCTAAATTTTCTCTATGGTATTCATCGATAGGAACGTTGCCTTCCTTTCGGGGATTCTCGTTTGAGTTTTCGAAGTATCTCCGTAACACTTGCTTGTTGTTCGAACCCATTGGTAACAGATCTAGCAGCCGGCCACTGAATTGCCTCGATGTTTTCCTTTAATCCTATCCGATACGGATCCCAGACACTCGTTAGTACTCAATAGGTGGCACTAGCGTCCTATACGTGGTGTCCTTCACAAGTGAACTAACATTCCCAAAACTCTCCCAACAAATCTAAGTCGACCTTTCACCTTCCTTATCTCAAACCTCACAATCTCGTTCCGTTTCATATCGCTTTTCAATGTACGCCCATATATTTAAACTGACTGTATCCAGCAGTACACGACTAATCCTGTATCCCAATAGCAGAGGTTTGTTTTTCCTAATCATCTGCATTAACTTACATTTTCCCAACCAGAAATTTTGTCTAAGACATATCGTATCCTTCTAGTTACTCAATTCCGACACGTTCCCATACACCGCAGCATCATCGGCGAAGAATGACAGATTTCTGTCCATCCTCACCGCCAGATCATATGCGTCTGTAGAAAATTACAGCGGTCGTATCATGCTTCGCTGGGCACTCCAGACCATACCCTTGTCTCTGACAAACACTCGCCGTCGACTAAAACATACTTGATACTATTACTTAAGAAGTCTTCTAGCTACTGGGAACGTATTCCCTTTTGCTTGTACCTTCTTTAATAGTCTGCAGTGGGACACAGTGTCAAATGCAGTTCGGAAATATGAAATCTACCTGTTGTCATACATTCATAGTTTGCAGTATATCACGTGAGAAAATGTTAAGCTGAGTTTCGCTTCTAGCGACCCTTTCTACAACCAAACTGATTCGTGGACATAAGCTTCTCGGTCTCAAGAAAATTCATTATATTCAGACTGAGTATATGTTCAAGGATTCTGCAGCAAATCGATCTGATCTGTAATTTTGCACGCCCGTTCTTTCGCTCTTCTTATATACGGGAGTCACGTGCGTTTTTTTCCAGTTGCTGGGGAGTTTGACCTGTGAGAGAGGTTCGCAGCACATACAAGGCAGTTAAGAAGTGAATGCCTTAGAGTACTATCCATAAAACCGATGCGATGTCGAGGGGCATGCAGTCATTACATCGCTCTCCCGGCCGTTATCTGATTTCGAGAGTTTAGAGCTGCTAGTTCTCATTCCAGTAGCCGCTCAGTCGGCATTACGAGACCGAATGAGCCCCATTCCAGTCCTCACACGAAGGAAATTCCCTGGCAGTACAGGGAAGTGAACCCAAAGCCTCTGCGTGGGAACCAAACACGCCGATCATTCACATACGGAAACGAGGAATAGTCGTTAGGAATGTTCGTAAAGAAGCACGCACAATATTATCAGTACAAATTACTATTGTTTAACACACAAGCAGTTCATTGTCTTGTAGTTTATATGACAGCGAATAAAGTTTAATTAGGATGCTATATCAAAACATATGTGGGAGTTCTGGTCAGCTTGTATTTTTCGAGAGTTTTCTGTAGTTTTGAGCGTTGTCGACTATTCTGTCAGGAGCTGTTGAAATCCTACATTAATTGTTTGTGTTTCTATTGTGTCAAAGCCTGAACTGCAGAACGGGTTTGATGTAGACAAAAAGTAACTAAACGGAGCGAATTTGAAGTATAGGAATGTGGACGGAAAAATCATTAGAAACGCAACATAACTCGCATGGGAGAAGGATGTACAAGAAGATTGGTTTTGTCATTTTGAGTGAAAGTATTGTAGATTCGCCTTGAGCAGTTTCAACAAATCACAGAAAACCTAACTCAGGATGGCCTGGGGAGAGGGGGTGGGGGTGTGTGGAGGCAAATCTAAGAACCAGATCTCTCAAATATCAAATCGAGCATAACCCACTGAATAAACGCCTTCTAGCATCACAACTTCACCAAACACACTATATTGCATCGTTTACATAATACACTGCCAGAAAAAAACCTTAGAGGTTTCCAATTCACTCGGGATATATTGTTGCAACAGCGCATATTGAGTAAATGAAATGATCACATTTACTGATTTACTGACCAATAGCACAAAGGGTTCTGTGACACCAGGTTTTGGCCCATTCTGAAACATCCATAATAGTTTGTGGTGTAGTACCCACAGGCAACAATGCAGGCGCTAACTTTGGCATCCAGCCGATCGTACAGATGGCGAATACCGTCCTTGGGGATGTTGTGCCACACCTGCTCGAATTATTCACGTAGCTGTGTAAACGTTGTTAGTTGTTAGAGTCACACGAATCACTTCTCGTCCCGTCATATCCAACACTTGTTTGATTGAAAACAAGTCCGGGGATCATGCTGGCCGCGTAAGTTGCCGCACGTCTTGTAGAGGAAGTTGAGTTTCAAGAGCAGTGTGTGAGCAAGTATTATCCTGACATCTTGGGTTGTCGGATGTTCTGCCGGATATCAGCGTCGTACTTGCACGATATTTCGGTCACGTAGCTCGTGACCTTCATCAGGTGCGACCTGAGACTGCTCCTCGAGTGGACCTGGTCCAGTATTTATGCCTATGGCCATTATTATCCTGTTGAAACAACTCATCACCTTTCTGTTGCAAGAACGGCAAAAGAACGTGTAACAACGTTCCTCATGTACCGAGCGCTCGTTAGCGTCCCCTCCAGAAGTACCAAATGTGAACGAAATTTGTGTCTTATCGCATCCAGGTCCGTAAGACCCCGGATGCGTCCAGTGTGTCTTGGACGAATGCACTCTGAGAGACAGTGGTCACCAGATCTACGTCGTACGCGCAAATGACAATCGCCTGCATGCAGGCAGAATGTGCTGAAGACCACAGCGTGCCATCCCATCTTCCAACTGATCCCCCTGACAACACCGGTCGAGCTGTGCACTTCGACGCTGTCGCGTCAGCGGAGGATGGCTAGAGGTGTGCGTGACCGCAGTCCCTGTGCTAATAACCGGTTCGCAACAGTTCACATTGACACGTCTGGACTCACGAGGCCTCTTATCTATGCTGTGGTAGTTGTATGATCTGCCACTGCTGCCCTTACAATACGACGATCATGGAGAGCGTCTGTGGTGCGTGAACGTACAGAAATTCGTCTATGGGAGTGAGAATGTTCATGTGACCATTAATACTAGCGTCGTTGCATAACTGACGCAGCACATCCAGCTCGTGTGGCAATCCTCCGAAAGAACCATCCCGCCACTCGGAAGTCCACAATCTGACCCCTTCCATACTCGCTCAGTTGGCTGTAAGAAGCACGATTGCATTTCTGTAGCATGGGTGCTGCTTGCTTCACACATCTGCACCTCACGGAGCTTTCTGGCCCCATGAGAATTCCCTATTAAAGGGTACAAACAGATGGCGCTCTGGTAGATATTCCACTGCCCTATCTATTGGCGGAAGATGTTAAAACCATTATCACTACATCCACTAACCCTCAAGTGGCATGTCACAGCTAGTGGTCTAGTGGCAAGCGTTGCTGTCCCTGGATCATGGGGTCCCGGCTTCGATTCCCGATCAACTTGGGGAATTTCTCTCCCCGGGGACTGGGTGTTAGTGTTGCACTCATCATTTTATCATCATCATCCAATGATCATCATTCGTCGTGACAGTGGCTAGATTGGACTGTGTAAGAAACTGGAACGTGACAAAAATTGGGACTTTGTACGTGCGCTGATGACAGCACAGTTGAGCGCCCCACAAACTAAAACTAAAACATAATCCTCATCATCACCTCACGTGGCATATGCCGTCATCGGAATAAAATCGACATCGCCTTACCCGGTGCACCAACTCTGTGTATTAGTTTAGTATCTTACGATGCAGATATCGACTCAGTCGATGAATTGGAGATCCTAAAGGTGTCCGAGTCGACGGCATACGATCCTCAGTGTGTGCGGCGGTCGCAGCGGTTCAGATGTTCACGCGGAGTTCCCCGGTAATATCGAAAAGTGCGCGACTACGACAGCAGTCGTGTGAAGTTAGCGCCCATTTTTCGAGAAATAAAATTTTTTTTCACAGTCCTCGTTAGATGTGCCACAGTTCTAGATTTCTTTGCACAAAATTTCAATAGTTCTGCAGAATGTAACGAAGAAAACAACAATACTCGAAAAACTTTTCGTATCGAAAATATTCTTTGTCAATTTCCGCATAATGTAAATAAATGCAAGAGTTCTGAGCACAGTTCTGAACAGAACTCCAAGAGTTCTATAGAAAATCCAGTAACATATTTTTGTGCACCTAATAGTTTACGAGATAATTGCAATTTAAGGAGAAAATCTTTTCACTTACTGTGAAGTTGGCACCATTTTTTTCAGAAATGTATATTTTTTTCAGAGTTCTTGATAGATATGAAATAGTTCTAGAGTTCTTTGTACAAAATTTCAATAGTTCTGCAGAATTTTGCGAAGAAAACAACAATACTCGACAAGATTTTCGTATCGAAAACGTTCTTTATCAATTTTCGCAAAAAGTAAATTCGTACAACAGTTCTGAGGACAGTTCAGAACAGAACACAAAGAGTACTATCGAAAATCCCAATAACATTTTTTTGTGCAGCTAATAGTTTGCGAGATAATTGCAGTTCAAGGAGAAAATCTTTTCACCTTTTTCTTCAGGAATGTATATTTTTTTCAGAGTGCTTGATAGATATGCCATAGTTCTAGAGTTCTTTGTACAAAATTTGAATAGTTCTGTAGAATATAGGTAAGAAAACAACAATGTATAACATAACTGATTCAGGATCCCTTTCCTTCGGTACAATTCTTACTGTTGCCACAATAAATCACTTGTGCATATATTCCAACCGTATTGATCATTACAAAAATATAACCATTGACCAACGGCGCACATTTCTTGCAGCGTTGTACATAGTATTCAGCTTCTCCGCTGTGAAAATACCACACTTAACGCTATTGTAAGATTTACTATGGATGGCTTCCATTTATCTACAGTGTCAGCATTATCGAATTATCTTCACTCAAACGTGATGTCAGGGTCACACACTTCCCCTTTTTAGGTACTGAGGAAACTAGAGTTCAGTCTTGTGGAAGCCAAAAAAGGAACTGTGGGCAGCCCTTCTTTTACTGATAGCAAACTCTAGAGAAATCTCACGCTTGGTTTTCTTCACCGTGCCAACAAAATAAAAATTGTCCCTTCATAGCTCTATTATCATTCCAATACTAGTAAACCAGTTGTCCGCTTTCGCATTTCGACCGGACTGATATATAGGTTACACAGTCACAGAACAACTTCAAAATGTTTATTGCTCATTTGGTAAATCCTTCTGTCTGCAACACAGCGTATATTTCCAAATTGTACAGGTAAAATAGTTAAGAATTCACAAAAGCATAGATTTTAAATCCATACTTGTTTGTTTTGATAGGTATATATTGGCGAAAACTGCACCTTCCACAGAATCCTTTCAGCTTTTTGTCTACTGTAACATTTTCTCCGAGGGTATAAGATTTCTGGTAGTTGCGTACAAACACAGTAAATATTTCCCGAATTGCTGTTAGCTTGTCTAATTGTCTCCTTTCATCACGAATAGCGCGACTGTAAAATCTAAGGCACTCCACAATTAATTTGAAACGTTTTATGTTGATTTGCGAGGTGAAATTTTTCAGTCCCATCCCCATCAATTCCACACAGATCTTGCAGGCTTAATCTGTTACTTTTGTTATCAACAATTAAAAACAAGAGACGGATGAAGGCTTTCAATTCAATAACATCTATTGATTTTACCCCTCTCTCACGCTGAAATGAAGCTTTGACTCTCTAAAAATGCTGAATGGAGTACAAAACTACAACAGACAAATATCGTCATCTATGAGGCAATTACAGCATCACAAAGACTGCTTTGGGTGCGCCTATTGGTCCAGGTAAATTTCGAATAATATTATCCTCTTCGAACAATATACTTTGGATTTCTTCAACATGATCTAGTACATCCCACTTAAAATAATAAAATTCCTATAAAATAACGCAATCAGGTGCAGTGTATTAATTTGATATTTGACGTTGAGACAGCGGACACTAACGATTAAACAGTTCAAACAGAATTTAAGTGCATTTTACATTATGGATTAGCTTTGTACTACTTACTACGTTGATAAACAAATTAATTAATTGCTAAAATGAAATACGAAAGGGCACAGTGGATAAAAACGAGCAATCGGCTCATATCTCATCAAGAGAACATTAGAGTCGATACTGAATCATACAACAATGGAAGGCATACACAGAAAGGAAGCTATAACGAGAAGGCGCCAGTGCTGACAATTGTTGACAAGTAATTTACAGAATCACACAACAATGAAAAGCATATGGAGAAGGGAAGCTATTAACGAGAAGGCGCCAATACCACAAATTGTTGAAAAGTAATTTACAGAAAATTTCGAAATGTATCAATCTGAACATCTGCGCCCAATGGAAGGATGTGAATAATCATTATGCTCGTTCAGTCTGAGCTCTTGTGCAGTCGGTGCCTGTTGTGCAGTCGGTGCTGTTGTGTAAGTGATATTTATGAACCGTAATACCCATAAATATTTAAAGTAATCGATGATAGAGGCATTCAAACGCATGGTTTGATAGGGCAAAACGTATCTACAATGAAGTTGAAGTTATCGCGAATCAGACTAAGGATGACAATCTCTTTGATTTGAATCTGTACCACATTTCTAATGCTGCATAGATGCTGAAAGAGTTGATGTACTATATACCACTGTGGACAGCTGTGATGTATCCTTCTTTCCATATTCCTTTATCTACTCGTTTGTCAGCAGAGACGAAAGGACAATTTTCAAAATTAAAGACAATGGACTTTGACAAGCTGCCTTTACGAGTAGACAAATTAATTTTTCAACATTTGAAGTGGCTGCGTGAGGAAACAAAACTGTTAGCGCCACTTATGATGGAAAACCAATATTCCAAGCAAGCTGTGAAGCACAAACGAACTGAAGCATCAATGCCTTACCATGAAGAGGAAAACTGCTCAGGAAAAAATAAGAAGCTGAAGATAACAAACCCCAAAAGCAATCATATACTCGATAATTCTAAGAGCACACTGAACAATACCTTACGAATTGAGACCCAACACGAAGATGGCAATGAGACAGAGTTAGACAAACTTTTTATTAGTTTTGAATACCGTTTGCCCTTACTTCGAGCTCACTTGTTATGAATGCGGAGAACAACAGTGTCTCAGTCAAGAGTGATAATGTGTGTGTTTTCAGCGCTCTTCAGATAATAGTTTACTGCCGAATTTGGACTCTAAAGAGATATTTCATTCCAAAACAGACTATCGAAAATCATACTTCACCAGGGATGTCACTGAGGTTTCATCCTGTGTTTCGAAAACAGAAGAAAACCGAGAGGCCTGTAACAATAAAATGGAGGAGAGTGCAATGTTGAAAAAGCTTCAAAATGAAATCATTGTCGCATCGAGATGCAAACTAAGAGCAAGAAAAACTACTTAGATGATTGCCCAAACTGGAATTCGACTAAGAAATTCATAGACATTAATTCGCCACTTTTCCCAAATGGGTCCTCAAGCAAATTCAAATTTGCTACCTACAACTTGAAAGGAACGTGCGGTTTCGATTCTTTGATGACCTTATTCATGCAAGCAATATCACTCAGTGATGATTTAAAAAGTACCATTCAAATGGTGAGTCATCCATTTTTGGATCTGGTTTTGGATGTTTTGGACAAAAAAATTATAAACTCCCAGCATTTTAAGCAGAGATTTGATATTTTGTATCCGATACCGTTTCTAAAAAAAGGAGTAATCTCTCGAAAAATAATGTCTCTGAATGCAGAGTCGAATGTTGGGGAATTATACGAAACAATACTAAAACATATCCCAATTTGCAACAAAAAGATATCGTGTCTGACGTGCCTAAATTCAAGCTATGTGAAACCACATTATATTTCCGTTTATACGTAAGTGCTTTTCAGACTTCGTTATAAATTCATGCTAGAGGCTGTAGATACAACAAATGGAGGTCTAAAGACTATCATAAAATGCAAGAAATGTAAAGGAGAAGCTGTCGAAGAAAAGAAATTCGGATGCTACCAGAGGATGGATACTAGTATAACCACTTGTCCACTAACTGAAGATCAGTTTCCTCCGAATCAGAGGAAGAAATATGTTTTGAGCAGAGAAATTTAGAACTATTGCATACATATCAAGAACTATGGAAAAAATGTATATTTCTCGTAAAAGGGGTGCAAACTTCAAGGGAAATGCTCATAAGCATTCCTTATTAAATGCACTTACTACGTAAACAATTACCTGCACAGAATACGTTACTAGTATTTTCGATAGAACTCTCACATTGCTATCCAGAGTTGTCATCAGAACGTACGAATAGACATATTTTTTTTGTAGAGTAAGTGAGCCCCACAATTAATCAATTATGTTACAAACTATTATAACGACAAAAAATATTGCTATGATTATCGATAGAAGTCTTGTTATCCATAACTCCTCATCAAAACTGATGTACGAATTTACGTTTTTCAAAGCAGTTACCGTATAAACTATCATCGCCACAAAAAGATGTTATAAGGATTTTCGATACAGCTCTTGGTGTTCTGTTCAGAACTGTTGTACGAATTTACTTTTTTGCGAAAATTGACAAGGAATGTTTAGATACGAAAATTTTTTCGAATATTGCTGTTTTCTTCGCTAAATTCTGCAGAACTATTGAAATTTTGTACAAAGAACTCTAGAACTATGGCATATGTATCAAGAACTCTGAAAAAAATACACATATTTGAAAAAAGGGTGCCAACTTCACAGTAAGTGAAAAGATTTAAATTGCAATTATCTCGTAAATTATTAGCAGCACAAAAAAGTGTTATTTGGATTTTCGATAGAACTATTGGGGCTCTATTCAGAACTCTCCCCAGAACTGTTGTACGAATTAACTTTTTGCGAAAATCGACAAAAGATCGTTTCGATACCACAATTTTTACGAATATTGTTGTTTTCTTCGCTAAATTCTGCAGAACTATTGAAATTTTGTACAAAGAACTCTAGAACTATGGCTTATCTATTAAGAACTCCGAAAAAAATATACATTTCTGAAAAAAAGGGTGCGAACTTCACAGTAAGTGAAAAGATTTTCTCCTTAAATTGCAATTATCTCGTAAACTATTAGCTGCACAAAAATATGTTACTTGGATTTTCGATAGAACTCTTGAAGCTCTGTTCAGAACTATGCTCAGAACTCTTGTACTTACTTACATTTTGCGGAAATTACAAAGAATATTTTCGATGCGAAAATTTTTTCGAGTATTATTGTTTTCTTCGTTAAATTATGCAGAACTCTTCAAATTTTGTAGAAAGAACTCTAGAACTATGGCACATCTATCAGGAACTATGAAAAAAATTTACATTTCTCGTAAAAGGGGTGCTAACTTCACACGACTCACGACGGCCAATCGGTCGCTCTACAATAACGTGTGAAGCTAGATGTCCCCTGCCATTCACAGTATCTTGGACCGATCCAGCTACGACTCACTGTCTTGCTTTGGACTAGAACTTTGCATATGCCACATTTGGCTGACGACGTGTTTTCATCTACATCTACATCTACATCTACATGGATAATCTGCAAATCTTATTTAAGTGCTTGGCGGGGGGTTCATCGAACCACCTTCATAATTCCCTGTTATTCCAATGTCGTATAGCGTGCGGAAAGAACGAACACCTATATCTTTCCATACGAGCTTTGATTTCCCTTATTTTATCGTGGTGACTGTTTATCTCTATGTAGGTCTGTGTCTACAAAATATTTTCGCATTCGGAGGAGAAAGATGATGATTGGAATTTTGTGAGAAGATTCCGTCGCAACGAAAAACTCCTTTCTTTGAATGACGTCCAGCCCAAATCCTGTATCATTTCAGTGACACTCTCGCCCATATTTCGCAATAATACAAAACGTGCTGCCCGTCTTTGAACTTTTTCGATGTACTTCGTCAGTCCTATCTGGTAAGGATCCCACACCGCGCAGGAGTATTCTAAAAGACGCCGGACAAGCGTAGTGTAGGCAGTCTCCTAGTGGATCTGTTACATGTTCTAAGTGTCCTGCCAATAATACGCAGTATTTGGTTAGCCGTCCCCACAACATTTTATATGTGTTCCTTCCATTTTATATTGTTCGTAATTGTAATTCGTAGGTATTTTGTTTAATTTGCGGCCCTTATTTGAATGATTTATAGTGTAACCGAAGATTAACGAATTCCTTTTATCACTCATGTGGATGGCCTCACACCTTTCGTTATTTAGGGTCAACTGTCAACTCTCGGACCATTCAGATATCTTTTCTAAACCGTTTTACAATTTGTATTGATCTTCCTATCACTTTATTAGTCGATAAACGACAGCGTCATGTGCAAACAACCTAAGACGGCTTCTCGGATTGTCTCCCAAATCGTTTATGCAAGTAAGGAACAGGAAAGGACCAATAACACTAACTTGAGGAACGCCAGAAATCACTTCTGTTTTACTCGATGGCTTTCCGTCAGTTACTATGAACTGTGAGCTCTCTGACAAGAAATCAGGCATCCAGTCACATAACTGAGACGATGTTCCATAAGCACGCAATTTCACTACAAGCCACTTGTGTGGTACAGTGTCAATAGCCTTCCGGAAATCCAGAAATACTGAATCGACCTGAAATCCCTTGTCAGTACCACTCAACACTTCATGCGAATAAAGAGCTAGTTGTGTTTCACAGGAACGATGTTTCCTAAACCAGTGTTGACTGTGTGTCAATGGACCGTTTTCTTCGAGGTAATTCATAATGTTCGAACACAATATATGTTCCAAAATCCTGCTGCATATCGACGTTGATGATATGGGCCTGTAAGATAGTGGATTACTCCTACGACTTTTCTTGAATATTGATGTGACCTGTGCAACTTTCCAGCCGAGCGAACGGTTGTATATGACTCTTAAGTATGGAGTTAATGCATCAGCATACTCTGAAAGGAACCTAATTGGTATACAGTCTGGTCCAGAAAACTTTCTTTTATTAAGTGAATTAAGTTGCTTCACTACTCTGAGGATATTTACTTCTACATTACTGATGTTGGCAGCTGTTCTTGATTCGAATTCTGGAATATATATTGCGTCTTCTTTTGTGAAGGCATTTCGGAAGGCTGTGTTTAGTAACTCTGTTTTGACAGCACTGTCTTCGGTAGTATCTCCATTGCTTTCGCGCAGAGAAGGCATTGATCGTTTCTTCCGCTAACATACTTCACATACGACCAGAATCACTTTGGTTTTTCTGACAGGTTTCGAGACAAACTGTTATAAGCATCTTGCATTGAAGGCCGCGCTAAATTTCGAGCATCTGTAAAAGATCGCCTATCTTGGGAATTTTGCGTCTGTTTAAATTTGGCATGTTTGTTTCGTTGTCTTGATCCATACTGGTTTGTGATTCGAGTCTTGTTCCCTGTCACGAATCAAAGCATCGGTCTGGCAACAGCAACTGTCGATGGTGATCTCTTTGGCAGACTACAGCTCTCTTTCCTGTGTACGGTATCGCCGCTATGCCCAGTGTGTCATCTGCAGTGTAGTGGAGTAAGTAACGTAGGTTAGCATCTCAGGTTTAATAACATAAAAAAATCCATCATCAAATGAATTAGCCTTCCAGTAGACAAGGAACGTAATTAGTGTATCGTTTGGCTACAGATTTTCTGTGAACTGCTATAACCACTGACCACTACGATGGTTAGAGTGCAACGTTTGGATGTGATTGGCGAGTGAGGAGAGGATTTGTAGTTCTTGATCTTGTACTCGTCTCCCGAGTACCATTTTGTGCCACTACTTTCGAATTTTGTGTTCTTTCATAGAAGTATTTTGCTCCACACAATATAAGATTCATTTTCGTGATGTTATCTGGCACTTGCTGACTCACCTCCGTACGTACACACACACGCGCTGACACAACTAAAACAGCTGTAGTGAGGAAAGCAGTTGAAAGTGCTGCCGCTATTGTCATAAACGTGTTGAATGAAGTCTAAATCACTAATACAGTACATACGCTATGAGGGAACGACCTTTTTTAATATGAATGGATAGAAAAGTGCAATATTCAGTGCAGGGACGTTTCTCAACTTATTCTCCTACGTAGAGACCATAATAAGTCGACAGTAACTTTGAATGAGTAAAGAAAATGGTTTTACAGTCCAAACAGCCTTTGATTTGTCTGATGGATCCGGTGACACGATCATCGGATGGTAACGTTCAACTCACCGCCTTCCCTCTCTCCACCGCCACCAACGACACAAACAGGACGAATGCAATCATCACAGTCTCACTCACTAATGAGTTTGCTAAGAGACGCCCTAGCCTGATTTAGAAAGAGCAAGAAAATCAAATTACTCGAAGAAATTCATCCACCAGCCACCTTTCATACATTTTTATTCATGGCGTTTCGAGCTACCACTAGTCTTGAACTGGTGACTACACACATATCTTCGTCGATACAACTTTTTTATCGACTGCATTTTTAACGCTACAACTGCCTTCTATTCTATATCTCCCATTTTCCGTTTTTATGTGCATAGCGTAAGAATTTCACTCATCACAGTGGCAGTGCAGAATTCGCCATGTGGCCCTATAGACCTCTACCTAGTGGAGGAAGGCAAAAACATTCGCGTCCAGGATCGAGGCAGAATCGTCTGTCTCTACTTTAGGCCTTCCACTAGCCTTCAGTCCAGAATCGGTACTGGGTACAGTGCTGGAAATAGGCTGCACTTCCACCTTGCGTGTCTTTACCAAGTTAGCCATCCATATTAGAGAACCGAGAATGGCCTCGGCAGCCAGTGGGTAACAGGATTCCACACCAACGTGAGCTACCATTTGAAACCGGTAGCACCCAGGGCGCTCAGCAACCACCGATAGAGCCTCTTCCACGTCTCGGAAGAGACTTCCCGTCAAACATGGCGAGTGCACACTGACTGCCATTCTTTCTAGATTTGCCTATTTCTCTGATGGACCCCATTACCCATCCTCTTTGCCTCTCTGGAACTATAATTAAATCATCCACTAACCCGAGATATGAGGCATCACATCCTGGCTCAGGTATATAAGCAGTGTGCAGCACCTTGAACTTGTTGGTAAGGCCTAAGGGAACAATAGTGCTGCCAGTTCACACTTTCACCTTCCCCACAAACCCACCATTCTCTGCCACTCGTCCTCGAGTGAAGATGTCGCATCTCGGGGGACACAATAACAGCTATATTTCCGGATGAATACGAGGGCACCAATGGTGTCGGCTCTAGTGCCCCTTTGTCGCTGCAGCAAAGGGCAGGTGCCTGCAGTCTGTCAACCGTGGCCATTACACCTCCCACCTGTTTCCTCACAAACTCAAACATAACTCCTACCCATCTCTGACTCCTAAAAAAGAGAAATAAAAAGTGGCTGGGGCGTCTTTTAGTAGGCACGTTGAGCAAACTTACAGAATACCCACAGATTCAAACTGCACCATTATGTATATACTTCCATTACACGACAGCTAGTTAGCCAGGAGACCACAGAAATGCGTGGAGTTAATCTGATTTTTCACAACTAATACCTGTTATGCTACAAAATGCAATCGCCAAATCAAGTTAGGTTAAGATATGATTCCAGCTGAACTGCACAAAACTAGGCAAACTTTAAATTCCTTTCAAAGGCTGGTTACGTTAGGAGCGTCTGGAGAGCCAAGTCTAGTAGTTGCGTTGCTGGTTCTAGATCGCTAGGTCTCGAGTTAGATTCCCGGCTGCGTCAGAGAATTTCCTCGCTCGGGATTTGAATCTTGTGTTTCTCTTATCATTTTATCTCATCTTCATCACAGAGACGTACAAGTCGCCGAAGTGGTGCGAGATAGACTTGCACCTGCCGGTCGAATAACCCTAGAGGGTGTATCGCGCTGAATAACGTGATACGATCATTTGATTTTATTTTACGTCAGACATGAAGATCCTGTCTTAGTTAATGGGAAAAGTTTGACTAATAACTCAACAGTCGTACAGTGTCGTAATGCCTTTAATATGGTAAGCTGTGCCACAGAAACACCACTTTAGTAGGATACGCAACGTCAAACACTGTGAAGTGCAATGCTATTAACAGTGAAGCCTGAAGTACGAATGCTTTAATTTTTGGTAATGTTATTGAGAAGTAGATCAGTAAATTTTTATGGAGATAGTACTGAGTTATAGAATACTTAGCGAATTTTAAACTAACTTTTTTTTCTGAAATCGCTTTTTTATGGTGTGAACCGTCTGTCCAAAAAGTTCTGGACAGATTTTATTCCTGGATTATTAGCAACGTCAGCTCAGTACCCACGATAGCAGTTTGAACTAACAACTACAGAGAACATATGCTCATTTGACCAGTCAGCTGTTAGCAGGCAGTCTTAAGTAGTTGACGTGTGGCTGTAGGGTGCGAATGTTGTTGAGTCACAAATTGTAAGCCGGCCGAAGTGGCCGTGCGGTTAAAGGCGCTGCAGTCTGGAACCGGAAGACCGCTACGGTCGCAGGTTCGAATCCTGCCTCGGGCATGGATGTTTGTGATGTCCTTAGGTTAGTTAGGTTTAACTAGTTCTAAGTTCTAGGGGACTAATGACCTCCGCAGTTGAGTCCCATAGTGCTCAGAGCCATTTGAGCCACAAATTGTAATAGAGCAACGAAGTGACCATTACTAAGTCAAGTGTTGAAGACATTCTGGAGAATGTTTTGAGGAAGGGGAAGACTGTGTGCAAATTGTGTCCCGCAGACCTTGACTCCTGAACAAAAACACTGACATCTGGACATCTGCTGAAGAAAAAACGCCGAGAGTTGTTGCCCAGTAAAAGTCGTAGCGGTTGATGATACAAACATATCGTTAAACGACAAAGTGCGCAATGGGTATCTGATTGTTCGCCAACGGAGATGGTGCGAATGTGAGATGGAAGTTAAACAACATAAAAAATAAGGGGTTTTCTGCCAGTTTCTCGTGGGTATATGAACGTTCTGTGCGTTGCACTTAATAGGGGAGGGGGGGCAGAAACACCTGAAGCTTTAAAACCACAACCTTAACTTTTCTCTTCCTCTATTGGCCCAGTGTAGAAAGTCTTTGGACTGACCCGGGCATGCTCATGAACTCCAACATCGCTACGAAGTTGACATTGTCAAAGCACTATCTTCAAAATTCCTTCATATTACGAATAATAGTCTTATGAATAGATTTCAAAGAGTTTTGACATTCGTCCTCTCATTGCTGGTTTCCTGTCTTTTATGGTCGTAGGTCCGCGATGGTGCATTTACGACGCACGTCTATTTTCAATTATTTTGCTCTGTTGGATGTATTCTACACTGCTCTCACAATATTGTCAACTTGTTGTTCTTCACGCTGTATGCACGTATGTGATTCCGCACGCTTATCGACCAAAAGGTTCTTGAATGGTCTTGCATCAACCGTCAATATAATTGCCTGAAGAAGACCAACATGTGCATCCTTGAAATAGTTTGAACAATCACCAAGATCCGTGCCAGCTTTTATTTGTAGAGAAAAAATTGAGCAACCCCTATGCTAATATTAACGGGATGTCACGGTATCTGCCAGGGCCGCACAGTAGTTCTCAGAGGGTCCCCGGGAGCATCGCAGGCGGACGATCCCGCGGGACGTGGCGGCCGGTGTGGATAATGTCGCGGGCATTGTCCGCCGGGACGCGACTGGAATGCGGAGGTGGGGGCTGCGGGGGCAGCATCTGGCGGACAGGCGAGACCGGCCCTGGGTGATTCACGCCCAGCCGCGGCCCCGCGCCGCGCGTGACGAGAATGGCGACCGTGACAGGAGCGCCAGCTGGCGCTAAAGCGGCTCGGGACCAGCCGCTGCCGGCCTCCAGGATGGTATGATAAGCTCCTAGTCGTTCAGCTGCCGACTGTTTCTTCCAAGCTCCAAGTACGTCAACTTATTCACGCTTAAAAACCATACAGGAATTTTTCTTTGCACTTTCACATACATGAATATGCAGTACCAGAAAGGAAAACGTGGTATGTCCATGTTGTTTTTGTGGTCATGTGAAGATCGGTTTGATACAGCTTTCCAGGCTGGTCTGCCCTCTGCAAGCCTATTCATCCTTGTATAACCACTACAACTGCATCCATCTGAAGAGGTTTTGTCCATCCTACAGTCCCATCCATTACCAATTAACGATTCTTAGATGACACGAGATCTGTCCTACAGACTGAGCCCTTTTTCTAACTCAAGCTCTGCCCTAAATTTCCTGGCTCTCCAATTCGCTTCATACCTCCTCACTGACTATAAAATCTACCTGTCTAACCTTCAACATTCTTTAGTACCAAAACATTTCAAAAGATTCTGTTATCTTTTTGTCTGAATTGTTCATCGCCCACCTTTCACTTGAACACAAGGTAGCAATCCACGCAAATCCCTTCATAAAAGACTTTCTAACACTTAAATAGGTATTAGGAGTCGTCAGATGCGTCTTTTTCTTGCTAATGCAAGTCTGTATCTTCCTTACTGCAGCAAATGGCTGTTATTTTGCTGCTCGTATAACAAAACTCATGTGCTAATTTAACTACCACCACTCTCAGGCTAATACTCTTAGTATCGCCTGGTTTAATTCGACTACATTCCACTACCCTCGTTTTCCATTGTAATGTAAATAAGAACCAACTCTATAAACGTAAATTTATTGTGTCACTATCGATTTCATTCAGTAAACGTCATCAAGTGTAGTGAAAAAAAAAAGTAAGCTAAGTGTCACAGTAACTCACATGCGATAAGTGGCATGTAACTCACACTGTGAACAGCCTTCGTTAGGAAATACAATCTTCTTTTAGGTATTGCAACTTAAAGTTTATGTTTCTTGATACCAAATATCCAATGAGCTACAAAAGTGAACTTATTCCAGCCCTCACGTTCTGGCTTGTAAATTGTTCTTCAGAGCTGTATGTACACTTGTGCATTCTCTGTCCGTTTTGAATTAAAGTTCACCTTACCATAGTTATGCGTCCTTCTCTAACACATCTCAACAAATTGAAAACAGATTGACTTTAATTTTGTTATTAATGTACAGTGAAACAATTCAATTTATTTATTCAAACTGTTTTACATCTTCAAGGACTGTACGATTTTTGTTTTGAATTACGAGTTCCATTGCGTTGTACATAATTGCTTCTGATCTACTTTTTCTGATAATGAGACGATTGAACCCATCAAATTGGGCAGTTCAGATGTCTTAAATATGTAATGGTGACGCGACATTTAGTTATCTCGGATTCTTAATATACAAGAATGCGACTGTTTCGTGTATTCAGTAACTTACTATTTTCACTGGCTGCTAGAATACAATACAATAGAAATTTCTGGAATCACTGGCCTTTGTTCGTCTTTTATTGTACGTAACTATTTTGTTCTAATTTTTGTTGGAATACAATTTTGAAAATTGCTTAAATTACTGTATGGTATCTTTTGGACTGGAATACTATCTCTTTAATTCAAGTTATTGCCTTTACTTTTAACTGCTCTGATGTCCTGCAATCGATATACCGAAGTCGACAGATGGCGATCATGATGTCCACGTGTCTACCTCTGTCGTTGTGTGTCTCCTGCCTCCACAGCACAGCGCGTGCAGTACGCGGTGTTCCGTGCATCCAGTGCTCGCTGTGCTTCCGCCAGACGGTCAGCGAATGGATGCGGGCTCTTCACCTTCAAAAATGTGCCTTCAGCACTACGTTAGGCGATTAGATTCCTTTTACTCTTGATATCGGCACATTTCTGCCCGAATTTGCTATGAAGACTGTTGTTGTGCAAGTTGTACAGGGTGGGGCAAATAAAAGTGGCCCAAGCAAGGGGATACTATTTGTGGCAGTATTAATGGATGAGGAAAAGACCTACACTTACTTCCAACAGGAGAGAGGAACTGCACGTACAGCCAGCCGAACCTTGGGGCACATTTACACAATCTTCCCGCCTGACATAGTTGTTAGCAGAGGTCAGCCAGGTCGCGGCTCTACCTGGTCACCCGATCACCTTATCTGTCAGTCTGCGATTATTTTGTGTGGGGAACCCCCAAGTCTAAGGCATATTGCAACAAACCTCTCAGCCTTCAAGAACTGCAGCAGAATATTTCGGATGAGACTGCAACAATTCCAACAGTCCAGCTTCGATCCGCCTTCAGCTGCTTGCTGGCCAGGGCCCAAAAGTGTCAAGAAACTAATGGTGGTCACTTCCAACTTCTGCTATAGTCAGGCTAGTACTGTATTTCCTTTCCTCTGCTGTTTCTTTGTACCCTGGAACTCAGTTTATCAGGTCTCTTATTTGTCGCACCTTGTACAAGGTTTATCACGTATGGATAACTGTACCTTTTAATCTAATTCTCGGTTTCTTCAACTGCAGCCACCTGATGACGTTCATTGATCGAAATCAGGCTACACGTAATGAATGTCGTTTAATACAGCTGCGGTGATTGTTATTAACTTCATCATGAATCAGCAGTGGAGCCCAAGATGACTCCTCGATTTGTTGATGTGCTACCTCCTCGCCGAATTGACTGCCACAGTTTTCCTATCCCAGGCGACCTGTATGAAAGGAGCTCGCACCAGTTAGTGGGTCAGATAAATACTGATAGAACATCCGGATCTCATATTATTATGCTACCCAGTATCAGACGTGTGTAGGTATGGAATTACGACCCTACTTGCAGGGAGCCAATGATTTCAATTGATACGGGGAAAATGTGGTAGAAATCGCAACACAAACAAAAGATTTATTTAGGACAGAGAGATATATTCAGAAATTAGACACAATAAGGTAGTCTTAATCGAGGACAGCCTTCAGAGTCATAGACATATTCATAGAACGACACATCGCAAGAGTATTGAACTGCAACTTCACAAGTTCAACTCGAGAGTACGTAGGAGAGAACCTACTGACAAGACGCGGTCGCGGACGAGACGGTCTCTGGTGGACCATCCAAGAAGATGTTGCGGAATAGGCCGGAGCGGCAATGCTCCGGTGTTTCGTTAGCTGATTGGCACCTCACACTAGGGTGCCTACGACTGGAATAAAACTACTTGTGGCGGCAACTTGGCAGGTGGTCAAACGGCTAACTGTCACCTGCTGGACCATAGAACTGGTTGTTTCGTTTTTGCCACAGAGGCTTCGTAACTTATCGCAATCTCGGCCGAAAAACCGCAGCCTTTTCGGCGTTCGTACAGACCTGAAGACCAAGGAGACACTCCGTTTACACATGAATCTCTTTAACGGCCAACGCTATAATCAACAATTCATTAACTCTCTCAAAATGACAGCATCCGAAAACTGTCACCTGATTTCATATTTGTTAATGACTTTTCGACACATTCTTTGTTTGTGGTCTCGTGCGGCCGCCCGGGCATTCTTGGGATGGTTCGTAACACGATGTACACTGAAGCGCCAAAGAAGCTGGTATAGGCATGCGTATTCAAATACAGATATATGTAAACAGACAGAATACGGCGCTGCGGTCGGCAACGCCTATTTAAGACAACAAGTGTCTGGCGCAGTTGCTAGATCGGTTACTGTTCCTACAATGGCAGGTTATCAAGATTTAAGTGAGTTTGAACATAGTGTTACTGCAAGGGCGATGAGGCACAGCATCTCCGAGGTAGCGACGAAGTGGGGATTTTCTCGTACGACCATTTCGCGAGTGTACCATGAATATCAGGAATCCGGAAAAACATCAAATCTCCGACATCGCTGCGGCCGGAAAAAGATCCTGGAAGAATGGGACCAACGACAATTGAAGAGAATCGTTCAGCGTGACAGAAGCGCAACTCTTCCGCAAATTGGTGCAGATTTCAATGCTGGATCATGAACAAGTGTCAGCGTGTGAACCATGCAGCTAAATATTTTTTTCGGGGCAGAAGGTCCACTCGTCTACCCTTGATGACTGCAGGACACGAAGCTCTACGCCTCGCCTGGGTCCGTCAACATCGACACTGGACTGTTGACAGATGGAAACATGTTGCCTGGTCAGACGAGTCTCATTTCAAATTGTATCGAACTGATGGACGTGCGCCGTTATGGAGACAACCTCGTGAATCCATGAACCCTGCTTGTCATGGGGAGACTGTTCAAGCTGGTGGGGGCACTGTAACAATGTTGGGCGTGTCCAGTTGTGGCGAAACAAGCGCTGTATATCATTTGAGAGATACAGAGGCGAGCGAGTGTGCCGGTACTTACCCCAGTTCACTAGCACCACGTCATCGTAACGCGCCTGTGCGTAACATACAAGTATAGCGCCATAATTTAGAATGAAATAAAAATTAATGTTGCTTTCCCAAACTTTGTCAACATGTGCTTCAGTATATTAAAGTTTAAACTGTCAAATCTCAGAAAGATCAGATGAATATCTATCCCTAAATACATCGTTTTAAGAAAAAAAAGAGGCCCCAAATGATAAAGCTAGAAATCCAAAAATTGGTCAGAATGTACAAATGTATGTCAAAATTAACTGTTACAACTTTGAAATTTTGGTTAGAATCCACGTTTATGAGATAAATGGAATGAGCTGAATATTAAAGACTTACGAAGATGAAAATGCGTTTGAAGCATCAGTTTGATATAAAAAAAACCTTACCTGTGTGACTCCATTGAGCTACCTCGAACAGTTTTTGAATAATTTACTAAAATCTAAATTTGGAACAAAAACGTCCTTATTTGTAGTAGATTGAGTATCTGTTATATTAATGATTGACAGTTCCGACTACAACACGTGATTAAACACATTAAATAATGAAGAAGTAACAAGTTCCAAGACTTTGATGTAAATAACAATTAATACAAGGTCTTTAAAATACATAGCTCAGAGATCATGTTCTACTGTGGATTCCGTTCTAAAAATTCCAGACGGCAAAGTTTTATGTAGGCGCGCTAAATCTTTTTCTGTGATTGTAGCCAACTTCATTACATTCATACAAAAATTACAGAGATTCTAAATTGATACACAACAGTGTTACAAAATATTATGTGTCCGAGAAAGCGGCCATTTAGATGTTGCCATTTGGGGATTTAGCGAATGACGGCAGGTGTTTCCGCCGGCGGTCCACTGCGCCCGTATACGGCCTGAGAGGCAACGATGGGACTTAGCTTCGCATCCAGCTATCGTACGGTCGGCGCCAGTCAAACGCCGGCTTACGTGCTGTCTCGGGTGACGTCACAGCTATGCAGCTGCTAAACGCATGTTTTCGGTACATATAGGAAGTGAACTCACGAGGAGTGTACGCCGTCCTGGATCGCTTAGATTTCGCGGAAGTAACTGTTTGCGTGCCGCCCGCAATGTTAACAAAACCGAGTGGCAAGTGGTGACAGTTATTTTCCTCTTTTGTGGCGAGCAATTAACTTTGAATGTCGGAAGTCAGGGCGAAGGACCATTTAGTGGGAACTTAACCTAGAGATCGCCTCTAAACTGTTCATGGTTCTGTTTATGATAGAGATGTATTTCCAAATGGTTCAAATGGCTCTGAGCACTATGGGACTCACCTGCTGTGGTCATCAGTCCCCTAGAACTTAGAACTACTTAAACCTAACTAACCTAAGGACATCACACACACCCATGCCCGAGGCAGGATTCGAACCTGCGACCGTAGCAGCAGCGCGGCTCCGGACTGGAGCGTCTAGAACCGCACGGCCACCCCGGCCGGCAGAGATGTATTTATTATTAGTATTATCATTATGAATATTATTAATATTATTATCTCGGTCTGGAACACAGTTTTAATGTGCCAGGAAGTTTCATATCAGCACACACTCCGCTGCAGAGTGAAAATCTCATTCTATTAATATTATTATTACTATCTGAAATATTACTATGTTGTGCGTGTGAAAGTTTATGAAATACATATCTATCAATTCGAATTCAAATCTTCATTTATATTCATAGTTCCTGATCCCACTAAGTAAATAGAGAACAATAATATTTGGTTCAGTGGGCTAGAGAAGAATGTGGACTTTCAGACTGGAAACTATAGTGATTACGTTAGCCATCCCTTTCCGGCCTACCACAGAAGTAGTTTTCAGGCTCTCGTAAAAGACGGCGAATAACGTATTACTTATTTCTTATTATTAACCCGCCGCCGCATACAGCTGGAGTGTAATGGGGCCCCTGATAGTCTAGATACGACCCTGACAGATGACACGTACGAGTACGTAACCATCCTCTCTGATCACCAGCATCCATTCATGTCCACTGCGCATTCCGACGAACTTGCCCGCATCTCGTGGTCGTGCGGTAGCGTTCTCACTTCCCACGCCCGGGTTCCCGGGTTCGATTCCCGGCGGGGTCAGGGATTTTCTCTGCCTCGTGATGGCTGGGTGTTGTGTGCTGTCCTTAGGTTAGTTAGGTTTAAGTAGTTCTAAGTTCTAGGGGACTGATGACCATAGATGTTAAGTCCCATAGTGCTCAGAGCCATTTGAACCATTTGAACCATCCGACGAACTTGGGCAATTCCAGCACGACAATGCGACAACCCACAAGTGCAGAACTGCTAGAGAGTTCTGAGTTTAAACACTTCTGCTGGCTACCAAACTCCCCAGACATGAACATTATTGAGCATATCTGGAATACCTTTCAACGTGTTGTTCAGAAGAGACCTCCACCCCCTCGTACGCTTACGCATTTATGGACAGCCCTGCAGGATTTATGGTGTCAGTTCCCTCCAACACTACTTTAGTCACTAGTCGAGTCCATGCCGTATCGTGTTGCAGCACTTCTGCGTGCTCGTGGGTGCCCTACACTATGTTAGGCAGGTGTACCAATTTCTTTGGCTCTTTAGTATATAATTTTTATATCATACTTTCTTTTGAAGACATTTTTGTTTGTACCTCCATCATTACACAGAAATTCCCACACTCGCAACACATCATGAACACCGTTTACTTTATTATGTTACGATTTAACGTAAATAACCTAAGGTTATGGAAAAACGACACCCGACCACGAGTAGTAGTAGAATAAAAACACGCAGACGTCACATCCAATAGTGAAGTGAAACCCCACAGCAGTGGCAGTAAATTCCCGATGCGCGCCTTGCAGTGAAGTAGTCGATTATTTGCAACACCCAAAAGATAACTGGAGGGGGTGTATGGTTGTGAAAACGTGCCAAGTCCTTTAGGAGGCTGCACGTATTACAGCGAAAGTGTCATATTCAAACGCAGATTGAAATACAGAGTATCTTGGCTCCAGGCGTTGCAGCTACTGTTTTTCTTGGGTTTACGTGTGATTTTGAATCATTATGAAGATTAAAGTGGCGGAAGTCTACTCCGTTCCTGCGCAGGAGGAATTGCGTTCTGCTGTTGCGTACGTCGGCAGTCACTGCGGACATTGCAACATTTCATTTTTACTTCTAGCGCAGGTCGACAGCTTTAGCGTCATCCCGTGAAATACGACGTGCTCCCGTCGTCGTTACCGCGCCTTAACGTTCCGCCAGTCCCCCGTTTCCGGATTTATATTCTGAACCACTTCCAGGTTCCTACGTGGCGGCGGCTGCCGAGACATGCAAATCCCCAGCTTCCGTCTCACTAAGGCGCGACTTCTGAATAGGTTTGCGGCTAATTTTAGCCATCCTTTCCCATAACGTCGACACTGGTTTAGTGGTCTTGTAGACATTGAAAATGACGTTGTTGCTTCACCACCAAATGTTGCCATCAGTTTCATCAACCAGCTGTCTACTCCAGTGGCGTCTCCCCCGCATACACACAACACACACACAGGTCCGCGGTGGTGCATTTACGATGCACGAGTGTTTTAATTATTTTGCTCTGTTCAGCGTCTTCTACACTGCTCTGACAAGTCTCTGGGGGACTTCAATCAGCATGATTGCCTTCGTTGTAGCTTTGTTTTTCACAAAGATATGAACAGCGGTGTACCTTTTTTAAATGGCACCCTGTATTTTTTATTCGTTAATTCATTTCCTCTCTTAAAGACCATTCAAAAATGTATCATAGTGTACCATTCACTGAAACACAGCGTTATTAATTACGTAACACAACACTTACTTTGAGCCAGGGATCACAAACTCGTCTACTTACTGAAGTCGTCAGAAAACAAATAAAAACGATGTAAAAACGTAACACAAAATTGACGTTGACTCTCCTGTCCCATTGCCCAGGAGTAGAACATTCAAAGGTGCTCAAAGTAGTGACCCTTTACACCGATACACTTGTGCACACATTGAATGAAAGAATTATTTATTGCTTCCAGTGTTGCTTGCTGAAGAGAATTACAAGCAAGCACGATACTTTCCTACATGTCCTCTATAGTTGTTGGAATATCGTGATAGACAAAATCTTTAATGCATCCCCAAAGAAAAAAGTCCAGATCATTTAAATCAGGGGACCTAGCAGGCCAAGTAACTGTTCCTCCTCGACCAATCCATGTGCCAGGATACCTACAGTTCAGAACACGACGTGCACGAAAGGCATTATTTGCTGGACATCCATCGTGTTGATACCACATAAGCATTCTGGTTCTTAGCGGCACTTCATCCAGAAGAGGAGGAAGAATTCGTCTGAGGAAGTTGCATAAACTGTGCCGTTTAGACTATCATTGATGAAATAAGGGCCAATAATTGTAGTACCAAGCGTCCCACACCAGACGTTAACTCTCCACTGACGCTGATGTTCCACCTGTCTAAGCCATCGTGGGACCAATAATGCATGTTCCCTGTATTCACCTGTCCTTTGTTTGAGAAGGAACATTCATTGGTAAATAATAAAACATAGGAGAAGAAGTTCGGGTTGACGAGGATTTGCTGCTGTGCCCACTGACAGAAATGTGAACGATTCTGGAAATCATTCCCATGCAATTCTTGATGTGGGTCTACATGTTAGGGATGGAACCGGTGGTGTGTAAGCATACGATGTACATTTGTTTTAGGAATGCCAATCTCGTGTTCATGCTGTCGTGTGTGCTCACGGATGCGAGAACAATAATTTCGGGGCCGGCCGAAGTGGCCGTGCGGTTAAAGGCGCTGCAGTCTGGAACCGCAAGACCGCTACGGTCGCAGGTTCGAATCCTGCCTCGGGCATGGATGTTTGTGATGTCCTTAGGTTAGTTAGGTTTAACTAGTTCTAATTTCTAGGGGACTAATGACCTCAGCAGTTGAGTCCCATAGTGCTCAGAGCCATTTGAACCAGTAATTTCGGCAGCTTCGTCTGTGCGAGTGCTACGACGATTGCGTTGTTGTGGGTTGAAACTTCCCGTTTCCTGAAGCCTCCCAACAAGACGAAAAAACATCCGTCGGGAAGGTGGGTTCTTGTCAGGATATCGCTCTCTGTGCAATTCCGCTGCCTGCATAGGATTTCGCCTACCTTCAACAACAACAACAATAAAAGAAACGTTATGTCGATGTAGTTTGTAAGTTTGTAGGAAGAACAGCCTTTACTGTATGCCTACACACAACAGTATTTAAAAGGACTGAACTACTGTATTAACGTACCAGTACATAAGAAAACATTATTGCAATTACTGTTCTGCTAACCTACATTCCCCATAGATGAGCAGCATTTCTACCTTCCCTTCGTTGGTGTACATTCTACTCACATAACTCTTCAACTGACGATGGTTGGCGGGATGACGGGTGTGCATTCTACTTATGTCTACATTTGTACTCTGTCAACGTCAGTTCGTGGAGGTATTCCATTACCCCGAGTACCTGCACTAAGCGCTGGGGCGTGAACGTCAGTGTTGTGTTATGTAATTAATAACGTTGTGTTTCAGTGAATGATACACTGTGATACATTTTTCAATAGGTCTTTAGGAGCGGAAATGAATTACCGAATAAAAAATACAGGGTTCCATTTAAAAAAGTCACATCGCTGTCCATATCTTTGTAAAAATCAAAGCTACAATGAAGGCAATCATGCTGATTATGTCCCCTCTGACGGCTAAAGAACATTTGCTTGAAACGTTTTGTAATTTGCATCTGGACAAACAGTTATTTAGGGTGGTGAAGATAAATAGGACACGATGTATATGCTCCTTAGTTACGACCCACTGAAAGGGAGATAATGCAAATTAAACTGCTGATACTAGTCACAAAAATTGTTGACTATTTAAATTATTCAATTAGCAACATTTTTAAAGGTTGGATTTCTTCATCAGACTACAGTGGGAGCACAGAAAACCATTAACACAAGTGCACAACTTTGTTTGTACAGTATTTGTTACAAAGGACCTTCAATATCGATATGGCCTTGTGTTAATTTTTTTTATATGGCGCTGTATATTGTTGACGTAGGCTAGCCTCTAAAAATTTCCTTTCTTTCTTGGGGCCTTGGTCCTGTGTCACGCGGGGTGGGTGGCCACATGCCCTTCTTGCCGCCATCCCGAACTCCCCAGGATGGAATTTGTGTACCCCAGCTGTCTGTGTCTAGTGTAACCCATGGAATAGTGCGAACGTTTTCAAATGTCTGCAAGCAATGAAGCTGAGGCGGAACGTGGGCAACAGCCCGGTAATCACCTAGCGGGATGCGGAAAACCGCCTAGAAACCACATTCAGGCTGGCCAGCGTACCGGCCGTCGTCGTTAATCCGCCATGAGGATTCCATCCGGGGCCAGTGCTCCTACCTGAGTCCAGGAAGCAGCGTAATAGCGCTCTTGTCTACCCTGGCGGGTAGTCTTGCCTCTAAACATGTTGCCAGTTAAGTTATTTAAGCAGTCAATAGATTTTGGGGCTGGTAGCGGCATTTGTAAAACTTTTCCATATTTTTCAGACATACGCTGTCAGTTAACAGTCAATATGGCTTTAAAATGATTTACTCTGTCTTACCTAAGATCTTGTAGATTATAGCACGCCACACTGTTTCTTTACTGTCCGCAGTTCGTGGTCTAAAATGGTTCAAATGGCTTTGAGCGCTATAGGACTTAACTTCTGAGGTTATCAGTCCCCTAGAACTTACAACTACTTTAACCTAACTAACCTAAGGACATCACACACATCCATGCACGAGGCAGGGTTCGAACCCGTAGCGTTCGCATGGTTCCAGACTGTAGCGCCTAGAACCGCTCGGCCACCCCGGCCGGCTTCGTGGTCTAGCGGCTAGCGTTGCTGCCTGTGGATCGCGGGGTCCCGGGTTCGGTTACTGGCCAGGTTGGGAATATTCTCTGCCTGGGGACTGGGTGTTTGTGATGTACTCATCACTTCATCCTCATTATCATCATTCGTGAAAGTGGCTGACTAGACTTTGTAAGAAAACAGAACTGTGAAAAAATCGGACGCTGATGACGGCGCAGTTGAGCGCCCCACGAACCAAGCATCATCATCAAAGATCATGTTTATGTACTGTAAATTATCAAACTTCGGAGTGGTCTGGAGAGATCGCAGTTTTGTACTACTAATTATGTAATGATTGTATCCATTATAGTGAAGGAAATGAAGGTACTATGTTAATTTTGAAGTGGTGATGATTTGGTTTGTGGGGCGCTCGAGGGCATGTTTATCAGCGCCTGTACAAATTCCTAACTTTTCCAAATTTGCATCTCATGGCATTCGTGAATGATGATGAGATGATGAGGACAACACAAACACCCAGTCCGCAGGTGGAGGAAATCCCAGATCCGGCAGGGTTTTGTAGCCGGGACCCCGTGATTATAGGGCACCAACGCTAGCCACTAGACCGAGCTGCACAGTTACTTTTGAAGCAAAATAACTTGTGAGGGACAAATACAAAAGGACATAAGAAGGAGAGTGGTATAGGCGAAGAGAGAGTTTCGAGCCCAAAGAAGTCCATTAGTGTCACTGATGTGCCTGAAAAGCAGGATGGGCGCTGATGACCCCGCTGTTTAGCGCCCGTAAACCACAAACACACACACACACACATGAAAAGCAGGAAGAAAATTCTGAGGATGTACGTCTGGAGCAGAACATTGTATGGTAGTGACTCACTGACTATGAGCAAACAGGAAAACATGAGAGTCGAAGCATTCAAAAGGATGAAGGACACTGAAAAATAACCGGAGTGACCATAACTGAATACTCAACAGCAGACTCGGTGAATAAAGAAATATAACAAATGGCTCAAATGGCTCTGAGCACTACGTGACTTAACATCTTAGGTCATGAGTCCCCTAGAACTTAGAACTACTTAAACCCAACTAACCTAAGGACAACACACACATCCATGCCCGAGGCAGGATTCGAACCTGCGACCGTAGCGGTCATGCGGTTCCAGACTGAAGCGCCTAGAACCGCTCGGCAACATCGGCCGGCAGCAAAGAAATATATGGAAATGCTAACAAGAAGAATGGACGGTGTGTTAGGTGAGTTAAGACAAAATTGGAAAATTGCATTACAATAGAGGAACTCATAGAGGGCCATATGCAGGTAACAAGAATTCTGCTCATTCACAGCCTTAGTCCCTTAATAATGTTATAAAATACGTTTCCCCTGAACGTAATTTAATCGAAATACGCGACTCATGAACTGCTACTGAAAGTTCAGGGTAGTTCGTCTCCTCATACATGTGAACTCTATCAAAAGCAGGTATTCGTTTGTCTTCACCGACTTCCATATTGACATGGTTGTGAGAAAAAAATCAGAAAAGTCTCTGCCTTCCCTGTTCATGAAGGCAACTGAATTACAGATATTTCTAATAACGTGTACAATATGGCTTCACTTTGACGGACAATAATATTTCGTAAAAGAAAGTTAGGGGTTTACGTCCCTTCGCTGACAAGGCTATTAAGACTGAGATGTGTCTCGGATAGGACGAGGACAGGTTAAGGACTTCGGCCGTGCCTTTTTGGAGGACACGTGGAAGAACTTTTCTTACGTAAGTCAGAGAATACCTAAATTAGGATGGCCGGCGGGAATTGCAACCTCGCTCTTGGCAATACGAGTCATATTAAACACTGAGCAACCTCGATCCGTGAATATAGAAGTACACGGAGAAAGGATGGTGCCTTTGTTCTTCGGTTGGTTTATCTTTGCTCGTTTATAATAAACAATGAAAGGTTACAGCTTGCGGTAGTTTCTAGTATGTGGACTATTTATGTAGCAGCGATAAATAAACAAATACCCTCTCTCGTATTACTCGTTAAGGAGAACTGGCTACCCAGCTGTAGTGGGAACAAACGTGGTCACAGTCAAGTTCAAATTGAAAGCAGCGTGTGTTGTTTGCTCTCAGTGCGGCCGCAAAACTTGTCGCGGAAAGTACCTCCGCAGGAACCCGCGACAACTTCCTGTTAGCGCCGTTAATTTTACTGACGGTAGCGACAAATGTGTGAAAGTGCCAACGGAAAAGGATACATGGGGTTGGGATGGAAAGGTTAAGTAAATCAAATGTGTGCTAAATGTGGCAGGACGCATATGATGCCGAGTCGAGCAGGATTCAGGTATTGCCCCGGAGCAAAAATAAGTTAATTACGCACAGTAAATATGTCACGGATAATGCAGAAAACATGTTATTAGACGGCAGTTTCTGCGATATCATGGAAAACATCGTCTTTGTAAAACATCACAGCTGTTTATTAAAAGTGCTCATGGAGGATAGTAACGGAAATGTGAGTGCAAAAAAAAAAAAAAAAAAAAAAAAGGTTCAAATGGCTCTGAGCACTATGGGACTTAACATCTGAGGTCATCAGTCCCCTATAGCTTAGAACTACTTAAACCTAACTAACCTAAGGACATCTCACACATCTATGCCCGAGGCAGGATTCGAACCTGCGACCGTAGCGGTCGGGCGGTTCCAGACTGTAGGACCTAGAACCACTCGCCACGCCGGCCGGCAAATGTGAGTGCAGAGTTTTCTTTTCGATTCAAATTCTCCATCATGGCCACTCGAACAGCAATTCGGACTCTCGTCTAGCAATGGATAGCAAAAATTAAAAATACGCACAGACAAGGAGAGCCGAACTTTCGGCATTAAAAAGGAGCACCAAATTTCTCCTCGCAGTTATGTTCTGCTGGCATTGCTGGCAAAAACAAGCCTAGTAGTATCAAACATCTGATTTAAATTGTGGAAGAAATTTCTGGTGATGTGAGTTTCGAGCACGTTATTGTACGGAAGTGAAACACGGACGATGACAAAGATGCGATCGATTCCTTTCAGACGTAGAGCTATTGAAGGATGTTGAAAATGAGGTAGACTGACTATTGAGATAAGAAATTAGATGTTTTTCTGCATAAACAGAGCAGAGTGTAACACGTGGGAAACAATGACAAGATGAAAGTGACAAGATGGCAGTACATGTGTCAGAAATGAGAGAATAACTATCTTGGTACTAGAGGGAGCCGTAAAGGGTAGGATCCGGAATGTACCAACGAACAATTGACGACGTTGAGTTGGTACAGAAGAGGAGCTCATGGCCGGCCGCGTGAAACCGGTCGGAATACTGAAAAAGAAAATAGCGGCCATTTGTGGATGTAGGACTTTGCGCACCCAGCCCAATCCACGCGTCATGTTGTGCGAGAACTGCACAACAGGTCTCCTGATAGATGGTTACGACACCGTGGCCTATACGGAGGTCCAGTTTAACACCAGCAGATAAGACACAAACAGCACAGATCATGGAATACAAATGTAAAAATGCGAAACTGGTTACAAAACAGGCCTGCACAAATGGTACTCCACCATAAGAAATGAAAACATTATGAGTTTTATACAAGAAAGGCGGCAAACATCAGAAACGATAAGAGCACTCAAAAGGAAGTATGAAGGAATTCAGCTATCACTAACTTAGGAAAAATTACTTAAGGACAATGCTAGGAACTTCTACAAGACTTTTAAACAGACACTCCAGACTAACCAAACAACCAACTTCTGCTTCAAAAATCAAGATAGAAAATTGGCCATAAACAACCAAAAGAACTGTGAAATATTAGCAAGTTATCTCAAGAAGCTGTAAATTGTGAGTAACCAGAACAAAATCCAGGATGCGCTTATACGAACTCAGATCCCCAGCGTGGATGGAATCCAAAATATAATTAGACTCTTGAAGAATGGTACGGCCTCCGTGGAACGTTCAGTAACTGCTGAGATGGGGAAAACTGGATATGATGGAACAGTCAAGTAGGTAGACGGAGCCTTCCTAAAAGTCTTGGAAATAGAAGCTGTACCAGTAAATTGGATAATAACATTAATTCAACCAGTCCACAAAAAAGATAAAACTGACGCCGACAACTGTAAACGAATGTCCGTCGTTTCAGTGACTTGTAATGTGTTCTTCAGACATATTACAAAACAGGTTGGAAAATTAACTGGATCAGCAGTTATGAGAGTACCAAGGAGGATTAGAAGAAAGAACGATCATCAGCGGAAAAAATTTCAAATCTGAAATTTATAATCAGTTATAGTTTAATAAGAGCCCAAAATAAAGAAGCATATGATTCGACTGACAGCGATACATTATTTAAAAACATAAAAGATTTGGGCGTTAACAATAAATCACTGACAATCATAAAAGACGCACCAACAAATACGAAATAAAAAATTAAATTCTTAGTTGAAACCTCAAAAACTTTGAGATCAAAACTGGTGCAAGGGAAAGAAATGGATCGTCCATATAGCTGTTCAGTTGTGTAGCACAAAATATAATCAGGGAATGGAAGAAGAAGGAATTGAAAAATATCATAATTGAGAGAAATGGAGATAACCTGAAAATTCAATGTTTTGCCTTTGCAGACGATCTTGCCGTCTTAGCTGAATCTATAGAACATGGGAAAATGCAGATAAATCTCCTGCAAGAGAGAGCTTCAAAGCCAGGTGTATGTATATACCTAAAAAAAAACGGCTTACGGAAAAATAAAAAAATGGTACAACAAAACGCTTTGGACAAGGGCAAGCAATACGGAAGTGGCTTTTCAGTTAGCAAAAGACTTGTGTAACAGAACTATATTTCGATAAATGACCCTGGAATTGCAACACTGTGGTTAGATCAGAATGCCTTTATGCGTCAGAACGTGTCTCGATAAATACAGCAACAATGACGTGAAATTGAATAGAAGGAAAGGAAAATAATCAGAAAAATCTTGGGACCAAAATATGACAATGAGGAATGAAAATTAAGAAGAACCAAAGCTGTTTATGAAAGATCAGAATGACTATTTGACGCTATGAGGAAGAGAAGACTGGTGTTCTTTGGACGCCTAAAGAGGCTAGATCAAAAAAGAATAACATAAAGAAATTTCTACTTTGTAGAGAGGAACCCAAAATAATGCGTGAAAGAAGTTAAAGCAAACCTTTGGGAAATGGAAATAACGGAGGAATAAATAGGAGAAAGAGGAAGGCTGAGAACGAAAGTAAAAAGTTTCAAGGGCTTGCAGGAGTAAAGAAAGAAAAAGACAGACGTAATATGGACAGAAGGAAGAAGAGAAAAATATAGCGAAATAATAGAAACTACTGGAAAGAAAGAAAGGAGAAAAGAAAGAAGAAATGATTTATTTCATGTGCTCCTTTGTAGGCCAAACCATTAAAAATATTATATCGTTATTATTTACAAAATATTAGGCATCGATGACTCGTTAAATGTGGGTGCGTCAGTATCAAACTGTGTCACCCACTGCCTCCAAATCAGAACCCTACATCAGCGCCTCTCAAGAGGGTCACTACAGCAGAGTAGATGAGAGAGGAGAGGAGCACGAACCATATTTACTTCTTACGTGTAGATACCGCCCACAGTGAAAAATGAAGATTAGATGACTTTGGTGCAGCCCTATGCGGCTCCAGAGCACTGGCCAACCCTGGTGAGACGCGCCCATCGCAGTCTGTACAAGAGCGACCGCACACACGCGGACAACTTCCACCAGCAGCAGCAGCCGCTATCTGCGGACTGCGCGCTCGCTCGGCCTGCACAAGTTGCGGCGGACTGGATGCCCCCCCCCCCCCCTCTTCCGACCCCACTCCACAGGGAAGCTCTCTGCGACGTAAACAAGCGAGGAATCGCACCGACTTGTCCACCCCGAATGAGGCTGTCTTACTTCTCTAAGGAGCCCACATTCCCAGCAAGTGGAACAAAAAGCTAGCTTTATTTTGTAGCGAATATTCTTAAGACGTCATAAGAACTTTTCCAAAGACCACACCTCATTGATACTAGACACAAGCCTTTCAGTTAAAATATAAATCATCCCGTTAAAAGACTGCACTCATCGCTCTGTATCGCTGAAGGCGCTGTGGGACTGTTACCTGAAAGTCATGACACGGTTCACCGCTGACACAAGTCAAGGCAGTGGAGCATATGTGCCAGTCAGCCGTATGGAAACAGCTTAGATGCTTGCGACGTGGAGTCGTGACAGAACGCCATTCAGGAACTATTGTGTTTGGACGTGCCCGTGACCACACCGTGACAGAAATTCCCAGTTTTTGCTTCACCAGCCCTGACTGTCCGAAGATTCTACATAGAATTTTGTACCAATCGCAGTCATGTGACACGACGTAAGTGCTATGGCCGTAAAAAGATCGTAACCGACAGGGATCGGAGACGAGTTACTCGCCTTGTCAATGGTAATCTGTTTTAAACACGACAGGAAATGCTCCCGTCACTGAATGTACATCCATCTCAACCTGTTTCCGAGCCAAACACTGCCAAGGAAACAGTACAAGGAAACGGTATGTAGCGGACGCTTGGAGGCAAGGACCTAGCAAAGACCACAAGTAGTGATCACACAGCGCAACAAACAGAGCAGCAACTAGACAACAACCGACAGCCGACTACAGGCGTGAACTCTGCTGCCACGAGTAGCGATTTCGCCCATATTGTGGGGATGGGGCGCAGGCTGGACGTTGTTCATTGTATGATGACGCACAGGTTATCGTGAATATGAACCTGGTTGTTTATTTCAGCATTCTCGGAGGTCAAGTGTTGCTCTTTCTTCCACATCTTGATGACAAATACAGTACGGACACTCCCATCTTAGCCGCGCAGGATTAGCCGAGCGGTCTCAGGCGCTGCAGTCATGGACTGTGAGGCTGGTACCGGCGGAGGTTCGAGTCCTCCCTCGGGCATGGGTGTGTGTGTTTGTCCTTAGGATAATTTAGGTTAAGTAGTGTGTAAGCTTAGGGAATGATGACCTTAGTAGTTAAGTCCCATAAGATTTCACACACATTTCAACATTTGAACACTCCCATCTTAGGGCTGTAAGCATGTTGGTTTGACGAACACAAATCAAATCTATCGTACCACGACTGGCGCGCTAAATTATCTGATCGTAATCCTATAGCAAACTGTTTGGGACTACTGAGAACATCAAGTGAAACTCTGCAATCACTATCCACATGACAGAATTTTGGTAGTACTCTCTCTCTTTGCAAGCCATCAGATTTATGCTAACCAGCGCAGTTGTTCCTCATTGGTTTGAGAATCATTCAGAGGCAATTTGTAAAATAGAAAAAAATTGAATATTAAAGAACCACCTCGACACCTCTTTGCATGAATCTCTATACATGAACACCTTTTGCATTAGATTGAAACAGGTGTTGATGGTCCACAACTGATGATACTGAGAAAGGGAACCAGTGTTCGGAAATGTATATCTATTATGTTATGGACACAAACAGGGTATACCGCGTAACAGCAACGTAGTTCATGCTAACTGTTCGAAGCGACGACCGCCAGTCTCGAGGCATGTATTGCAACGGCGGATGCAAGTGCTACCACAGCTTTGGGAGACTGCACCCCTTGTTGTCCAGAAGTACTGGCAGAAGTAAAACTGTGAGGACGGGGCGTGAGTCGTGCTTGGGTAGCTCAGTTGGTAGAGCACTTGCCCGCGAAAGGGAAAGGTCCCGAGTTCGAGTATCGGTCCGGCACACAGTTTTAATCTGCCAGGAAGTTTCATATCAGCGCACACTTCGCTGCAGAGTGAAAATCCTATTCTGGAAAGCATGAGTTAGTTTTACATCCTCTTGCTGCAAAAATACTTTATCTATTTGAGTAATACTGTTTTGAGCTACACATGTATGGAAATTGATCACTGATTCTAAGTTATATGCCATTAATAACACTTCTAGTTGACTTTTCCTATCAGAATTGCTTAGAAAGTTTACATTGAAATCACAACTTCTTCTTTTTGTCTGACAGACCGCTTAATATGGAGTCAAACTTTTATATGAATAACTCCCAATCCCCTAATGGTGACATGTACACCATTTCTACTATCAACACTACATTATCTAAGTTCACATGCACAAACTTCAAAGTACCGATCGACACAAAATTTGCTTACTTCTACTGTTTTGTACTTATGTCCTTGTTTTGTGTAAATGGCAACTCCTCCTTTATCCATACTAAATCTGCTAGTGTACTATGCAAAATTATACCCATTTATACTGACACTTTCCATCCCCACAATTACATGGTGTTCATACAGACAAATTATATCAATCTCATTCTTATTTTTGAGTTCATCTAAACACACTGACAGCTCATCTACTTTATTTTTTATTCCCCTGATATTTTGATGAAGTAAATTGATACTAACCTTAGCTTTATCCCTATTTACTCTACATGAATCATCTTTTATTCTATTTTTCTAGATTTTTATCTGTCTGCACTTTGGCTTTAACCTAAAAAATCTGTCTGCCTGGTCCCACTAACCACAGGGATCATCCCTTGTGTGAATTAGGCCCCCCTTACAGTATCTGCTAGTAGAGAAGCTAACTTATTTCCCCCCTTCCTATTTAGGTGCAGGCCATTTGTGTTGTATCGCCACATAACAATAACATCAATTGGAACAACACTCATGTAAGATTCTGTTGGTGCCTGTAGCTTCCTGTTCAGCTCAGTGTTAACCTGCCTTACAGCAGTGTTTACTCAGGGCCGATCATGCAGCTGAAAGACTTCCACAGACGCCACATTGCTGTGCCAAGTTTCTGCTTCTGTTTTGTCCAGGTCACTTCTGATACTATATCTTGGATTCAAAGCCACCCTGTTTCCCACTCCCTCAACTATAATTACCTGATCTTCCTTCTCAAAGTCCCTGCTTAGCTGATCTAAGTTTTCATTTCCTGGCTAAGGCCTGCAATTGGTTTCACAAAAATTATGATCTGGTATCCTTCACCTAATTTCTCCTCAAGCTGCCGGCATACACCCCTCCCATGACTGCTACCTAGAAGCAGAATTCATCTTTTCCTATTCTGATTTGGTCCCGACCTTTCTTTCTTCTTTAAGATACTATTCTGCTTCAACCTACATTCAGCTACATCTGGATGAGGCCCTTCCTCCACCACTTCAGGTAGCAATCCAATCTGATTTATTAACAGAATTTCTGAAGTTTTTTCAACAGTTTCCCTTTTTTCGCTCTTTGCTTGCTACCTTTTCCGATTACCACATATCTTTTTCCTCCCTTAGGCTACTTAATTGCAAATTCGCCTTCCATAATTCAGTCTGAAGGGCACAAATGTGTGCCTCCTGTTCAACGGTTTTTCTGTCCTTTCTACATAACCTATATTGACATAGAAGAGCCTCATGATGTACCCCCGCTTCCTCGCCGCTACATTCGCCCCAATGAAACAATAACCCGCAGTCTTCACAGAACAACCCATTCTTCAGATTTCTACGGCAACCACCACGTTTGTCACACAAGGTACGAAAGCAGAGAATAACTTAGCACAATATCACATTGAAGTTTCATAGCCTGTACTAACACGTAACTAAACGCTAGTGTAAACAACCTTGTAAACTTACTTTCGAAAGTTCTAATTAACTACCTATTTCTGTATGATAGACACGAATTAATTGAACTTTGCACCGCCCATTCTAGTCAAAAAAATAAAGATCTACACTCGCTCGAAATTTATGCCTAAAATGTAAACAAAATTGGCGACCATCGGCATTTACGAAACACTTTCTTTTCGATCTAAATACTCTCAGAAAAGCGAATTTCAATAGATAGCCTAGCGAAAAGTAAATGCACTAGTCTAAAATGTGATATTAACTAAATTACCTCTTATTTCAATGTTAATTACTTAACTTAGCGAGAGCCTCGTAGACGTGCGTCTTCCAGAGATATTACCACATACAGACACACACCGCCGGCCTTAATGGCCGAGCGGTTCTAGGCGCTACAATATGGAATCGCGCGACCGCTACGGTCGTAGGTTCGAATCCTGCCTCGGGCATGGATGTGTTTGATGTCCTTAGGTTAGTAAGGTTTAGTAGTTCTAAGTTCTAGGGGACTGATGAGCTTAGAAGTTAAGTCCCATAGTGCTCAGAGCCATTTGAACCATTTGGACAGACACACACCATTACTGCTGCAGAAAGCGGTGTGTGTAGTCAGTCTCCTCGGTAGATCGGTTGCATCTTATAAGTGTTCTGTTATCTATTTAACTGTTCAAATTTAAGCTATTGGTAATCGTAATTCATAATTAAATTGTCAGCCTTTAGATTTATGTGATTTATCTTGTAACCGAAGAGTAACGGATTCCTTTCAGTACTCATGTGGATGACTTCACATTTTTCATTATTTACAGTCAATTGCCATATTTTTTGCACTACAAAGAAATTTCATAAAATTTGTTTTCCACTGTGACTTTACTGGATTGTAGGTAACAGCATCATCTCCCAAGGTCTAAGAGGGCTACTCAGATTGTCTCTCAAATCGTTTTATGCAGATTAAGAAAAGCAGAGAGCCTGCAACACGTCTTTGGGGAACGCCAGATATCAGTCGTGTTGTATGCGAAGACTTTATGTCTTCTACTACGAAGAGGAAATCACAAATCCAGTCGTACAGTTTAAATGACGCTCGATAGGCAGCCAATACGATTAGAAGCCGCTGCTAAGGGACGGTATCAAAAAATTACTTTCACAAGAATAATATTTTCGAAACCCGTGCTGACTGTGTGTCAACAGACCTTCTTCCTCAAGGCAATTCATTATGTTCGAACACAGTATACGTTCCGAAATTCTATTGCAAATCGACGACAGTGAAATGAGTCTGTAATTAATCGGGTTACTATTACTTCCTTTCATGAATATTGATGTGACTTGCGCAAGTTTCCTGTCTTCAAGTACGGATGTTTAGTGGAGCATTTTGTTGTATATGACTGTTAAGTAAGGAGTTATTGTATCAGCATTGTCTGAAAAGAACCTGACTGGTACACAATCCAGACCTGCATTTGTTAAGTGATTTAAGCTGCTTTGCCACCCCGAGGATATGCACTAAGTTCCTCATGCTGGCAGCAGCTCTTGATTCGAATTCTGGTATATTTGCATCGTCTTCTTTGATGAAGGAATTTCGGATAACAGTACTTGGTAACTCCGCCTTAGTGGTACTGTCATCGATAACAGTACCATTTCTTTCGTGCTCTGAAGGTACTGATTGTCTCTTGCCACTGGTCTACTGAATCTCTTTGGATTTCCTGTGGGATTTCGTTGTGGCAATTTATTTCATGCTCTGGCAATATTGATTGTGTTTTGCCGCTGGTCCCCTCTCTTTGGATTTTCTGTCAGATTTCGTTCTGGCAATTATCAAAAGCATCTCACATTGAAGTTCACGCTAAATTTAGAGCTTGTGTAAAACTTCGCCAATCATGGGGAATTGGTATTATTTCCAATTTGGCATGCTTTCCCGTCGTCTCACAAGAAGTGGGTGCAAAATCTGGGGGAAGAGGGAGAAGGAAACCTAAAACGAGGTCATAATAGATAGAGCACCAGTTTGTACAGTACGTGGAATGAACTAAGTCCTAGCTTCTTTTAGAGTTCCCATTTCGATTCTGACACAAAGCACTGATTATTTTCGCACGTCTTTAAACTACTTTCTACCTCTCTGTCTGTAACAGCACTGTCCTGGAAAGCTAACGCCTCTATATATTCCTCAGGGCAGTGTTCTTCACTGCAAGCGTTGAAGACGAGTATCTCACCGGGGACGATGTTTTCGACTGTTCTTCTCAACTAGTGCCAAATCAAGTCCAGTATTGAACCCGATATTTGTTGTGCTATTATTTTATTCGTTTAGCTGTTGAACTGTCTAAAATAAGAAGGTAATATTGGCTTAAGTTAGCTTACGTGGCTCCGAATATAGTTTAACAGTGCGTATGTGGCTCTGAACAGACCATCGAATGCAGTATGTGGTATCCACATATTCCATGCTACTACCTCTTCTGGGTGGACCAACTCTGCAACATAGTGGCGTTCAGTGTAGCATATATGATGGTGTGGGCACGACCATCGTGTGCTCCAGTGGTTGTTCACAGAGGCCGCCCACAGCGGCCAGTGTACTTCGCCACGCGAAACACCAGTGCCGACCAGAAACAATAATGACGTCATTACGCTTGGGGAGCAGATGGGTGATAATAGTATGATGCCTAGTGGCAGCAACAAATAAAGTGAATTCGATGTAGCAGTCTGTGCGCCGATACAGCCCAGACTAGTCACTCTGAAAAACAGTCTAAAAATTTCAGATGGCTCTATGCACTATGGGACTTAACATCTGAGGTCATCAGTCCCCTAGACTTAGAACTACTTAAACCCAATTAACCTAAGGACAGCACACACATCCATGCACGAGGCAGGATTCGAACCTGCGACCGTAGCGGTCGCGTGATTCTAGACTTTAGCACCTAGAACCACTCGGCCACCCCGACCGGCTGCAATTACTGTTCTGATAACTTACATTCCCCGTAGATGAGTCTTCGGCGAGCACTTTCAGTCACTACTCTTTAGGCTTTAGCGAGTGCGGGCTATAGTGAGCAATCAATTATCGTCGACACAGTCCATTCGCCATACTGGAATACTCCATTAGCATAAAAAGCCGGTAAGGACCGGCACCATTCCCAACCCATAATGCGGTAACATCGCTACGGACTTGATCTCTAGCCAGGTGATGACTACTGGTAGTGACTATCAGTTACGGAACTCAGTTTTCAGTCTGTACGTATCAAATGTCTAACGAGAGTTGGATATGTAGTAGATAGGAGCGCCTACATTGGCGCAGTCTTTGGTACCCAACGACATCTGTGGTACGATCGATGGTGTGAACGTAACAACTTGTATCATAGCTGTATATTATAAGGATAGGAATACGTTTCAGAAGGTAGCTCTTCACTAAGGCGAAACAGATAGCAAAATATATATTATAATGTCATAAAGGATTTTTTTTAAATGCGTCCCATATGCTTACTGGAGTTAGTACTGCTCACAAGCAGAAAAAATAATGTAAACATGTACGTAGATAATTAATTTATATATATGGTACTTTATTCCTACGAAAGCCCACAGGAGACTCTTAATGTTGTTATAATGAAATTTTCACTCTACAGCGGAGTGTGCGCAGATATGAAACTTCCTGGCAGATTAAAACTGTGTGCCAGACCGAGACTCTCCTTTCTTCCAAGAGTGCTAGTTCTGAAAGGTCGCAGGAGAGCTTCTGTGAAGTTTGGAAGGTAGGAGACGAGGTACTGACGGAATTAAAGCTGTGAGGACGGGGCGTGAGTCGTGCTTGGGTAGCTCTGTTAGTAGAGCACTTGCCCGCGAAAGGCAAAGGTCCCGAGGACGAGTCTCGTTCCGGCAAACAGTTTTATTCTGCCAGGAAGTTTCTTAATGTGGTTATCCGCCACTCTTACGTATTCTTCAGCTCCGCTTTTCAAAGACTCACGCACTCGTGCGAACACAACTCGCTGTTAGAGGATTCGTTGACTTGCACTCCCACAATGCGTACATCTTGTCGATGGGTCTGGAATAAGCCAATGCCTTTATACGTTACCATAGAAAGCTAAGCGGTGAACGACAACACAAATGCTTTTATCAGGCCCTGTCTTACAAGGAGTATACAGTGGGGTAGTGGACTGGTACTTTACTGTACATAAACTACATTTTTGGCAATCGGAACTTGTAACGTTCTCTAGTAGCGCGAGTAATTTGTCGCGCAGAAATTGACGATAGACAGCACTTGAAAATCTTCCCGGTAAAGTGTATTGTCTTATGAGGTTGTCATCCACAACTTGTGAACACTCACTGATGTTAAAACAAACCTGATCCCTGCCCTCTATAAATGATCGACGATTTGCGTCTGCCCACAAAGGGTTGTTTTAGTGATTCATTACTCCAATCTGTAGCAATCTCTTCTTATCCGTAGGCCTACACACACATGGTTTTGAGCACTATGGGTCTTAACTTCTGAGGTCATCAGTCCCCTAGGACCTAGAACTACTTAAACCTAACTAATCTAAGGACATCACACACATCCATGCCTGAGGCAGGATTCGAACCAGCGACCGTAGCGGTCTCGCGGTTCCAGACTGTTGCGCCTAGAACCGCTCGGCCACTCCGGCCGGCCCGTAGGCCTAAATATCATGTAAGGTTGAGCTGCAAAACTTCGGTATTCTGTGTTAGAATCTAGGGATAAAAATGTAATCTCTCATGTTCGTCTTGTGGCCCGAGATGCGCAGTGACAAAGTATTAGAATCAATAAAATTTAGGATGCAGAAATGATAATGAGTGCCTGATGCTAATTTCCTAGAAGGATTGATTTTTGCACGAGTTATTGAACTTAATATTGATCTCTTTCACATCTGTTGTTGCGATACTATTCATATCAGGTGTGTCACTCAATCCGTGGTGGAACATCTGCGTGGTTTGCGTTTGATTTTCGCATGCACATAGCCACTCCTGATTAGCCGAGCCGTCTAGGCACTGCAGTCATGGACTGTGAGGCTGGTACCGGCGGAGGTTCGAGTCCTCCCTCGGGCATAGGCGTGTGTGTTTGTCCTTAGGATAATTTAGGTTAAGTAGTGTGTAAGCTTACGGACTGATGACCTTAGCAGTTAAGTCCCATAAGATTTCACACACACACACACACGAAAGTAGCCAATTCTCTGACTTTGTTTGAGTGCCAATAGTCCCGCAGAGCTTATGTCACTTCGCATCAAATGCTGAACGCTCATGACGGATTACACAAACACATGCGAAACATTATTAGATGAGAAATCCAAATCACTGCTATGTTTAACGTATTTGGTGCTTTATTGGTTGATTGTGGGCCTACTTCGGCTACAGTACGATTTTCTAGCTATGATTATACTTAAAATCCGTCTTGATTGCAAAATTTTTTTATTTATATGACCGGTTTCGGTTCGTTCAGAACCATCTTCAGATCTGATATTTAAGTTACAGGAGTAACCCGTCCAAATCCAGCAACTTTCACATGCTGAGACGGATTATAAGTAACATTATACAATCACTGATTGCTGCTATCCCATCAGACATTATGTCTGTTTTTGCGAAGATTTTCTAGCTGCCTGCGAATAAGTTTCTTTGGCGCTTCAGTGTAAATAGGAGAAACCTTTTTCTATGGATGTAACGTTCAAGGCAGGAAAGTATTCTTGCTTTGTAGTAAGAGGGTAACAAAGACAATAAAAGTGAGGGGAAGGGCAAAGTGCGGCAGCAGCAGGCTGTGGGGCGCTTCATACGGGTTTATGCACCCCAAGTCGCAGCAAGTGTCGCCACGGTTCCTCGTTCCTTGTATCGGTCTGACGCGGAAAACTGGCTATTTCCTTTATTCCGCGCGACGTCCTTCCGCCGCCGGCTGCGTTCCATTTCATGAGGGCGTTTATCAGCTTTACGCCGCCGCGCTGGCAAGACTCTCCTCGGCGGACGGCGCTCCTCCGGGCCGGAGATGGCATGGAGAGCAGTAACAGCTGCGCCCGCCCTGCACATGCACCGACACTCGCTCCCGAGGAGGCTGCAGTCGCCCTTTATAGATTTCGTGCAGTCGCCTCTTGCCTTAATGCTCTCTTCCGCTGCTCTTACGGCACAACTTGTTTTTCTCTTTACAAATACCGTGTCGTGGAAAAGTAATTTTGCAGTTGTGTTGAAGGTTCAGTATCATTATACCATAAAATGGATATACATCTACATCTGTAGTCAATAGATCCAGAATGGTGTATGGCGGATTGTACGTGATGTCTGATTTCAACTGCTTAGCTTCTGATGTTTAAGGTCCAAACTTGCGACGTAAGTGCAGCAAGTATAATAAAACCTCGGTAAATCGAAGTAATAGCGAATACTCTGTTCGAAAATCACAAGAGGAGAAGGTATACTTCGAAAAGACCGGATGATAGGGGAAGATTTCAGTTAGATTGCAACATGGTCAGACAGAGATTCCGAAAATAGATACTGGAACTGTAAGGCGTACTCAGGAGCAGATATAGACTCAGATCACAATATAGTAGTGATGAACAGTAGGCTGAAGTTCGAGAGATTAGTCAGGAAGATTCAGTACGCAAAGAATTGGAATACAGAACTACTAAGGGATGACGAGACACGCTTGAAGTTCTCCAGGGCTATAGATAGAACAGTAAGGAATAGCTCAGTAGGAAGTACAGTTGAAGAGGAATGGACATCTCTAAAGAGGGCAATCACAGAAGCTGGAATGAAAACCGTAGGTACAAAGAAGTTAACTTCGAAGAAACCATGGGTAACAAAGGCAATACTTCAGTTGATCGATAAAAGAAGAAAGTACAAAAATGATCAGGAAAATTCAGGAATACAGAAATGCAAGTCGATAAGGGAGGAAATAAATAGGAAGTGCAGGGAAGCTAAGACGAAATAGCTGCATGAAAAATGTGAAGAAATCGAAAAAGAAATGATTGTCGGAAGGACTGGCTCAGCGTACAGGTAAGTCAAATCAACATTCGGTGACACAAAAAGAAAGGTTAGTAATATTACGAGTTCAACAGGAATTCCACTGTTAAATGCAGAGGAGAGATCGGATGCATGGAAAGAATACATTGAAAGCTTCTATGAGGGGGAAGATTTGTCTGATGTGACAGAAGAAGAAACAGGAGTCGATATAGAAGAGATAGGACATCCAGTATTAGCCTCAGAACGTAGGATTGTGGCAATATGTGAGATAATTAGTAAACATTTAAAATGTAAAACATATAAAAATAAATGTATAAAGTTTTATAAGAATGTCACTATCATGCCTGCATCAGAAAAGTAAGTAAAACACGACACGGTAAAATGATACACAGGAGCACCACCGGTATATATTAGTCTGGCGAAGAAAATTTGGCAGCGCCTATGGTGAGGTATGAAGCTAATGTAATGATGGACGAGATAGCAGCGCAACGGTTGACCTTAAGCATTCAATGAAAAATCTGCAGCTAGACCACATGTTTCAGAGCAAAGCGCCCCATTAATTATCAAATAAGCGATGACTAAAGCCACGAATGAGAATTGCATAGAAACAAAGATCAGAAAACCAACACATAAAAAGAAATTATCCATCCCATAGAAACAATGTAGTCTTGCATTATCTGTAGCGGAAATTAGAACGGAAAGTAAAGTGAGACGTATATTAACAATTAAACATAATAGTGCTGTACCAACAGCCGCTGTTTTCGTATTGTTTTTTTTTAGGCAACCAGTTTCGACGTACCAATCACGTCATCTTCAGGCCTGTAGCACAAATGCCACCAAATACTGCTCGTCATGCGACAGATCTGAAGATGCCGTTATGGAAAATTCGAAACTGGTTGCCTAATAAAACAATATCAAATTAACGGCTGTTAGTGCAGTGTTATTACATTTCTCCGACCAGCCGTGGTCCCAAGCTCCTGCACCCAGGATGTAGTTACATTTACATTAACAAATGGCCACTAATTGTCTTTGGAATCACTACTTTAACTGGTCATCACCTACAGTTGAGAAGCTTCTCATGAAATCACATTCGTTGCCTCCAGGAATCAATAACCGAACTATCACCATCCAAGTCAACCTAGACTTGGAGCAACGCTGCTGATCAGACTGCCACCACAACCTTCTATTTAAATTAACTGCTGGCAATATAAATTGCAACACCATGAAGGCGGTATGCAGAAAACGTCGTATGGGCATGAAGTGTACCTTGTTCTTGGATTAGAAAATAATTTCCACTTCAGCGCAACAGCGCACAGTAGCTTGGTGAACCTCATTTACATTTTTTTTTTTTAGGACGGAGGGATTACCCAGCAGGTTTTCAGGTTTCTCATTCAGAAATTGTATTTGAATGCTGGTTATTTGTGAGACGCTCGTGTTATGAGTCGTGTAAGGAAAAGAAATCTTTAACAGGACACGTCGACAGCAGTAGGCTCCTGGCTTTCCGGAAATTCATTTTATCGTTCCTCAATACCCCTGCACATGATGCTCGTGATCCCACGACAATCACGCGAAAGTGGCTCAGTGGGTTCCGGAGCGCAATACTCAACCCACGCAGGACCTAAACGGCGCCACACGACTAGGGCTCGAGAGGACATATCGATCTTTCGGTACTGCTGGACTGTAAAGCCACGTCCGGAAGTAGGCTTCTTTGCAGCAAGAAAAATATCAACACGGCGTAACGACGTGTTTGGCACATCGACGATTGTTACGGTTTCTCTTGACGTGGCGACATCGGTGCACCCAATGACAACACCGGACGCGGGAGAGGTACCACCCCGTTTCCTCAGCCAAGTCCCATCACGACAAGCGCATCCATGTCTGAAGGCTCCACACAGAACGAACGTTGGCAGACTTCATTCGTCACAGTCATGCGGACCCACTACCTGACGTTTTGGTAATGGGGACCATCGGCTAAACAGCACGGTTATCTCTGTATCGCATGGCGGACAATTTTGACAGCACCCGTTGCGCTTCTGAACTGCTAACGCCTGTAACCGTGCCTCTTACTCGAGGTCTCTGTGATGTTGTCTTCCAAAAAGGTTACGCAAGATCAAGAATTTCCCGCGCTCTCCTGAGATACCTCCATACATAAGGTGTGAGGCTGTCGCTCTAGCCAGCACATTCTCCGGATCTCTCACCCACTGAAAACATCTGGTCACGGGTTACCGAGAGCCTGGCACTGTACCAGCCGCCATTCATTACGACTGACGAAATTATTCTAGCCGGCCACTGTGGCCGAGCTGTTCTAGGCGCTTCAGTCTGGAACCGCGTGACCGCTACGGTCGCAGGTTTCGAATCCTGCCTCGGGCATGGATGTGTGTGATGTCCTTATGTTAGTTAGGTTTAAGTAGTTCTAAGTTCTAGGGGACTGATGACCTGAGATGTTAAGTCCCATAGTGCTCAGAGCCATTTGAACCATCTGAATTACGCTACAGATTTGAAACAGCACAGGATGAGTTACTTATATGTGTCATCCAAGCTCAAGTCGACCAAATATCAAGTATGATAAGAGCCATTGTTGTTGCTGGAGATGGCAGCTCTGTGTACTAATTTCCACATCCCGTATGCTTCCAAATCCCCTATAAAGTTGATGATGTATTCCTCCTACAGTGTTGTAAAATTTCATTATTTGTTAGGATTCCACTATAATTGTTAGCAGAGCAATTAGAAAAGATGACATTAGAGATGTGGCGTTTGTCGTTTAAGCCCCCTTTTCAAGTTCCATCGTAACTACAAATAATTTGCTCAGAATGTTGAATGATTTCGATTTCGTTGCTCAGAATGCATCGCCTCCTTTCTCGCCACAGACTGCTTACTTAAGCTGACCCTCATTCTGACTTGGTGAAACTCATTAGATTCCAACCTATGTCCTATAGGGCCGAAGTGTTGGCCAGCCTATCCTACCCCGCGTTAGACTTCAGACCAAGGACGTGACGCGTGGCGTAGCCGCACAGTCTTGGGCTCCTTGTCACGGTTCGCGCGGCTCCCCCCGAAGTTCGAGTCCTCTCCCTGGGGCACGGGTGTGTGTGTTGTCCTTAGCGTAAGTTAGATTAAGTAGTAGTGTGTAAGCCTTGGCACCGATGACCACAGTAGTTTGGTACCATAGGACCTTACCACAAATTTTCAAAATACCAAGGACACTTACAGAGTGTGGAAATTGGAGTCCCGTTAAAATTACTCAACACATGACACTTCACACGTTGGAGCTGGTTTCCACCAATCAGAGTGCTCAACGCCACGCCCGAGCTGTTCGCCGTAACCATCTTCCACAACGGTTGTCAGTTCACTTTAAATTCCTTGTCTGGATTTCTGTCTTAATGTATCCGGATCCCGAATCGTGAGTCTGGCTCTTTTATTTCGTATTTCGTCACACACGGTAACCACACCAAAACACACACACACACAAACACACACACACACACACACACACACACACACACACACACACACACACACAACGATGCTGACGAAATACGCATCTTTGATTCATGTTGTTGTTGTTATGGTCTTCAGTCCTGAGACTGGTTTGATGCAGCTCTCCATGCTACTCTATCCTGTGTAAGTTTCTTCATCGTCCAATACCTACTACAGTCTACATCCTTCTGAATCTGCTTATTGTATTCATCTCTTGGTCTCCCTCTATGATTTTTACCCTTCACGCTGCCCTCCAATACTAAATTGGTGATCCCTCGATGTCTCAGAACATGTCCTACCAACCGATCCCTTCTTCTAGTCAAGTTTTGCCACAAACTCCTCTTCTCCCCAATTCTACTCAACACCTCCTCATTAGTTATGTGATCTACCCATCTAATCTTCAGCATTCTTCTTTGATTCATAGCAGTGGTGTAGCGTGGTTGGAAAGTTTGGGGAGACTCTGCAGTTATTATAGGGAGAAAAAACAGTACAATAAACAATAATTTCAACAAATGAAACAAAACGCATCAAACAAAACAACAAAAATTACTACTACTACTACTACTACTACTAGTACTACTACTACCACTATCACAGGCTCAAATAATAATAATAACTAACTTGTTCAAGAAACGATGACAAATTTTTAGAACTCCAGCAGCAAGAGAAGAAGCACTTGCAGTTTCTTGTACACAAGTGCAATGCGCCTGTCTTTTCTTTCCACGAATAAGTCTATAGCTCGGTCTACAAAGACCTGATCACTGGATAGCTCTCCAAGTAGTGACTTTTCTATGGCTAACGTGCTCAAACACGACAGCCGGATGTTGGACACTGAATTCCTTAAATAATTCTTCACTCGTTTAAGAGTATTCATGCTTCGTTCACTGCTTGCTGTGGTTGCGGGTAGGGTCAAAACCAAACGCAGGAACTTCGTTGTTTCTTCATAAACGGAATCTAAATCATTGTTGACAATGTACTGTAAGAGGATTCTTGGATGTAAGTGTTTTTTCTCGTCAGCGTATATATCACACAGTTCATTTTCAACTTGTTCTTGTTTGAAAAAAGGGTTCTGTTCTAATAATTGAAGCAGTTTCGACTTGGGGAATTCTTTTTGATAGTTCGGGAAACACTTTTCGTTCAAAAGTCCACCAAACTGAATTGGGGGAAAGTCTTGAAACCTTCTTTCCATCTGAACAATTTGCAAATCCAGTAGCTCGTCAGTTAGTGACCTGAGAGATGTCTCTTGACTGTCACAGAATAATAAGTTGCCATTCAAACACAAGCTCCATTTAATGCATTCATCAACGAATGTTTCCGTTCTTGATTGTCGTAAGTTTCTCAAAACAGTTCTTATTTCGCCGTGGCAAGCAGTTATACTGAAGATTTTGACTGAATAACATTAAAGAGATGATCAACATAAACAAAGCACCGTCTGTGGAAGCAAAGCAAGTAGACAAACGTAGGATCATCCATCCGTCGTTTCGTTCCCAAAGCACAGCTCCAAGATTCTGGGTCCCACTGTATCATCAAATATATAATTAAAAACACCATATAGTCCTGAGAAATGACTAGATGTTGAAATTGCCCTGGAACGATAATTCCAGCGAGTGTTGCTTGCATGTGGCAGTTTAAACCCTGTCTCAGTTAGCAATACAGTTGTTTTGAGGATTTGAAAACGAATGGAATGCAGTGAGATCACTTACAAACATGCGTACTTGTCATATGATTTTGAAAGCATGTAACAGTACCACATTCAGTTGGTGTGCGTAACAATGACGAAACAGCGCATAGGGACAGAACTGCTTCATTAATTGTTGTTGTCCTCTTTCTCTGACCGCCATTACTGAAGCGACATCATATGTTTGACTAACCACTTTTCCTTCCATATTCCATTCTTTCAATACTGCATGAACAATGTCTGACAAAACCTTCAGCAGTTTTATCTCCAGAAACATCGTAAAATTTAACGAATCTTTCCTCAATTTTGTCTGCAGTACAGTACCTGAATATTATACTAATTTGACTCTTACATGATAAGTCTAATGTTTCACCAGCCTGAATCGAAATGAAATTGCACTTCTGAATTTCAGATTTTATTTTCTCACTAACTGCCAGACTTATCATTTCTATTACATCATTCTGTATATCTGGAGACGTTCCTTTAAAGGTTGAGGATGATGATAGATGGTCTCGTATTAACTGGTCTCCTTGAGCTAGTAACTCTAACAATTCCGGAAAGTTACTTTGTTGCTGGAGGATTCGTCTTCTCGATGGCCGCGAAAGGTTAGTTCTTGTTTACAAAGAAATACAATTGCCTGAATAAGACAAGCCAATACTTTCCTGCTGGATGCAACTTGTTCGTTGTATTTTATTGCTGTCAGACGAGCGGCTTCAGAAAGGGTGTGCTCAATTCTACTTTTGCCCAATAACTGAAATGATTCTTTGCTCTGCAGGTGACTTGTTGATGTCTCATGTTTTTGTGCTTTCCTGTCAAAGTTCTTTATTGTACAAATGCCCTCATTGCATCATTCCTTTTCACCACCAAACAGAAGACATATATAACAATATAATCTGTTATTAATTGGATTCGCAGTCAGTCAAGCATACTTTTCGTACGAGGCTGTCTGAAAAGAGCGTTTTTGTTTGGCTTCACTTAAAACTACACTGAATATAGGAGTAGGCCGTTTGTCCCTCAATTCGCACTTTTTATCGTACGTTAATGTACGGAAAGGCGCTTTAAATAAAAATTCAATAAGGTGTACAGTTGCTGGCTCACTCATGTTGGCGACACAACGAAAATGTGCACTAAAATCACCCAAGACTGTTCACTTCCGTGTTAAATGCCAGCATATAAGCGGCAGAGACTAGTCTCGATACCTGCTAGCAAGTGCACCGCACCGGCCTTCGTGGAAGTGGGGGAGGGAGCCGAGAATGCACACAGCCAGGTAAGGGAAAGGGAGGCAGACACTGAGAGCAGTCGAGTCCCAAGCAGGCAGACACACCAATACTCAGGGTGCGGCGGCGCGGGCTACAAAGCTTATGTCTTCGCACATTTAGTGCTCTTAGTAGAAAGTTGTTTATATTTCTGTTACGAATTACTATTGCAGCTTTTTTTATCACGAATACAGGGGGAGACTAAGTCTCAAAGTCTTCCCTCACGCTAAGCCACTGATTCATAGCATCCTTCCGCAAAAGTCGCGAATCAGCCGCACATATACAGATATTTAATCACGGCTTTCATTATATACGCTTCTCACACATTGCGTGAAGCAGAATGTTTGAAATCTGCATCTCATCTTTGCGGTTGCGTCATCAGAATCATAAATATAACAATATTCCGCAGAGAAGTGAGGTAGCGCTGAGGTTAGCGTATAAACCTGCCGTAGGTTTAAATATCGTCAAATGCAGCAACATTTTTTAAATTCTAAATCTAATCAAATAACTTTGCTTATTATTTTTAGTCAGTTAATTGATTTAAATAATTTTTTTTAAATTTCTAACACTCTGACGCGTTATTTTCATAATCGCATTGACACTTTTACTTACTGTTATTTTGCTTCCGATAATTCTGTTTTCGTTTGTAATATGCGTGTATCGCCTATAATGCGCAAATAACTGCCAAAACCAGGACTGCTCATCATTTGGTAACACAGCAGCTCTTGTAGCCAGTATTAGGATAGTTTCAGGTAACCGGTGATAGCGAGATAGTTTGCCTTTAACACTGAAAGTGAAATTTTTTTTGTAGCGAGTTTGTTCGTAGAGGTTAGCTTTAATCACCGTGAACAAAGTAATCCTGAATTTAGTTCTGCCGCACGCCATTTTTCAGATACGTTGTACATCACGAGTTTAATTTCGGGGCTATAAAACGCGACATCTGACGCAGTTCAGTTGTTGATCACTTGAAATCAACTGTCTACAGCGCATCTGCATTTCCATTACACCTCGCGGCGGCCGCTTCCAACATTGCTCCGCGTTATACATTAACAGTGTTTGTGACGTGGCACGTCGTGTTTGTGTGTCCCCTACAACCAAACGGTAGCCGGAATCCAGTGTGGCAACACTGTTTTGGCAAACGACAGACGTCAGTTATCACGTAATTGTAAGCGGAGTGCCGGCCGCGGTGGCCGTGCGGTTCTAGGCGCTTCAGTCCGGAACCGGGTGACTGCTACGGTCGCAGGTTCGAATCCTGCCTCGGGCATGGATGTGTGTGATGTCCTTAGGTAAGTTAGGTTTAAGTAGTTCTAAGTTCTAGGGGACTGAAGACCTCAGATGTTAAGTCCCATAGTGCTCAGAGCCATTTGAACAATTTTTTGTAAGCGGACTATAGCTAGTAATGAGTACAATAGGACGATTGCAATCCACGGTTCTGACAATGCAAAGCTTCATCCTGGAAAAATACTACAAACAGTGGAAAGAAGGGAATGAAAATTTAGACAATGAGTGATATGTTTGTCAATGAAATGGTTCAAATGGCTCTGAGCGCTATGGGACTTAACATCTGTGGTCATCAGTCCCCTAGAACGTAGAACTACATAAACCTAACTAACCTAAGGACATCACACACACATCCATGCCCGAGGCAGGATTCGAACCTGCGACCGTAGCAGTACCGCGGTTCCGGACTGCGCGCCTAAAACCACTGGACCACCGCGTGTTTGTCAACGAATTTAACGGTTTATCGAGAAAGAACTTGGTAAAGTAAAGTAATCAATAGCGTTTGTAATCTGGTATAAGTTTTGTAAGGTAAATGAGAAAGAAGAATGGGGAGCTCATAAAGGAGACTATTAAGTGGAACACAAGAATAGTGTCCACGAAATGAAACCAACAACTCAACAGTCCACTCGATAAATTATCTCTTTATCAATCAGTCCGGGACGGGATTGAAGGCAACATGGGAAGACAATAATTTCGCAGACGTCCTTACGTCACGAATAGCGAGTCATGGTAGGTTTCCGCGAAGTTTTTGCTGCGTCTTTGTGAGGTTAGCTCGGAGTGAAAGACACTCCCCCTGTTCGGAGAGGGGTCGTAGCCCTGCCCGTTGTTTACAAGGGGCGCGGCTGCTACCTGCCGTGACGTATCCGCCCTCCTTCCGTCCCATTACACTAATCGGGACCGTCCGCGGCCTACGGCTCGCTGCCTTGCGACTTCGAGCAAGTTCGGAGACATTCGGCATTGTCCGCCTTAAATCTCCTCCGGACGCGGCGGCGCCACGGCGAATCTGGCGCCAGGCAGCCAGACGCCCCCCCCCCCCCCCCCCTGCAAACGTGTGAGTGAGGACTGCCGTCTTCCGATTCGTGGAGCCAACTGCACCGCTATAAAGGGAACGAACAACGGTGTTTAATAATTAGATTTGGAAGTCCCCTTCTAAAATAATATTTTCACTCTCCAGTGTTCCGTCTCCGGATCCCGTTCTCGAATTTCTGTACCGTTCGTGCATTGAATGTCAGCTTCATGCTGCAGAAGCAATATCCAACCTGTGCTTCTCTTCCCTGCCCATTCATCTTTTCGGCTCTGGCTGCATGCTCCCGTCTTCTTCTGTCGTCCGCTCCCTGTGTCGTGTCCGTTTTGCGACATCGATCATTCGAAATGGTGAAAGCGAAGGGGAGGGAAAGGGTTGTGGTGAGACTTACCGCACACCTTCACTTCGAGAAGAATGGTACGCAGCCGACTTTCCCACTGCTAAGTTGAAAGGTAAAGTTTTAATACTCTGATTCTGATTGCTGAATATAGACCAAGGGAAAAGTTTTAAAAAGGCAATGAAAAGGGAGGAAGCTGCTTCGTCGTTCTCTTTGATGGAATAAAATGTTGATTTGGTGGAGAATATTTTGTTCGTTTGTCGGTCTTATTTCTTCTCCGCTCTTTTAAGTAATTGTGCTTTATTGTTCAATCCAGAGAATGGGTTTTCGAAGTGTTTTGCGGCTGACTGTTCTCCTTAAGAAAAGAAGACTTCCGCGGTAGCCGGCCGGAGTGGCCGTGCGGTTCTAGGCGCTACAGTCTGGAACCGCGTGACTGCTACGGTCGCAGGTTCGAATCCTGCCTCGGGCATGGATGTGTGTGATGTCCTTAGGTTAGTTAGGTTTAAGTAGTTCTAAGTTCTAGGGGACTGATGACCACAGCAGTTAAGTCCCATAGTGCTCAGAGCCATTTGAACCATTTTTGAACTTCCGCGGTGGTCCTCTATATTCCATAATATGTTAAGAATTTCAACACTAAGAACCTACAAAAACTTTAGTTGATTTAAATAAAGTCATTCAGTCGTTTGGAGTATGTTGTGAAGGCAACAAATTGCAGAAAATGGCTCTAAGCACTATGGGACTTAACAGCTGAGGTCATCAGTCCCCTAGACTTAGGACTACTTAAGTCTAACTAACCTAAGGACATCACTGACATCCATGCGTGAGGCAGGATTCGAACCTGCGACCGTAGCAGCAGCGATGTATACTCCAGTTTCCAATCGACTCATCACTATGAAAGCCTTTTTGCTACTACTGTATCAAATACTGTCTTTGTGGGACAAAAATAAGGGCAAAGTTTCAGTGAATAGCAGAACATCAAAATCTCTCTGAGCTTGTTTTTACGTCTAAGAAATTATACTCTGTGGTGCTCGGAAGGTCATTTTCCTATTCAATAATGAGCAAGTTTGTTGTTTCGATATTTATCGTTTTCTGAACTGACCAACATCTTCCTCTCCGTTGAAAGATAGTTATGAACATACAGGCGAGTTAACGCGAGATGATTGCTTCCGATTTTTTTATTTATAATTTTCAGGAATAGGTGAGAAGCAACCTGTTTCTGCAGTACAAATGTGTACTGTGATCCTCGCTTGTGCAGCTCCTGCATAATCTCAGGATTCAGTCTTCAGCTCCCTGCAGTTTAGCTTTACTTTTCCTTCTAAGCACTCAAGCTTCAAATTTCCATTTTATGACAAAAACTGACAATATTTTACAGTTTTAAACTCATTTCTGTCTTTCATTTACGTATCAAGTGTTTTCGTGTACGTCCGCAGCTCGTGGACGTGCGGTAGCGTTCTCGCTTCCCGCGCCCGGGTTCCCGGGTTCGATTCCCGGCGGGGTCAGGGATTTTCTCTTTCTCGTGATGACTGGGTGTTGTGTGATGTCCTTAGGTTAGTTAGGTTTAAGAATTTCTAAGTTCTAGGGGACTGATGACCATAGATGTTAAGTCCCGTAGTGCTCAGAGCCATTTGAACCATTTGTTTTCGTGTACACTGCATAGATATTAATTGATCAGCATTGCTGTTTACACACTGTAATATTTTGCGACATTAGAGCACATAAAACTAAAACACTATACTCGATAAAACATCCAATTGCTGATCACTATCTTACTTCCCAGTAGACCTTTTCAAGAATATGACATCATTTTCGTTTTGTTAGACTTCACACATTTCGAATTAACAGGTTACTTCCACTGTTAACTGTGTTTTCGTTTAGTGGCTTTACTACACGCACAGTAAACACAGTGAATACTGGTAGTGAGTTGTTAAACAGAAACGGGTTCGTAAAACACCGGAAATCGGACAGCACGAGTACGCAGAACAACCATGTACAGCTCGAGGATGGTCTATATTTAATAGCCTGGTTACAAATCACCACTGAAGATGCTTCACAAACAAAAAGAAGCCAAACACGTATGGCACAGTACAAATGCGTGAATCATATTCGCATTAGACAATATGTCTAAACTTTGGCTGCACTATGGTTTCATGAGAATGAAAACCTGTGACAGTCAGAACCTGGATCTTCCACTTGACATGAGCGGTTGCCTCGACCACCTCGGCTACTTGAGCCCCGACCCAGACTTCCGTTTATAAGAACACGTAACACCTAAAACCGTCCTTCTGATGTCATTTATTGTATGTCTACCAGTTTCGGTACTCCATTACACCATCTTCAGGGCTTCGATGAAGCCGAAGCGGTTAACACCATCGATGTACACGAAGAATCAGTTGCCAACATATATGACTGGTTTACGCAGCTGGCTGTATCCAGGATGTTTTCTCTCCAGTCATCAACTATCAACTGATGCATCGTGTATACGGATGGGCGTTAACCCCTTCAGCATCAACTAAGGGCTGAAGATGGTGCACTGAAGCACCGAAACTGGTAGTCATACAATACATGACATCATAAGGACGGTTGTAGGTTTTTTAGTTTCTTACAGTACTGAATTGCCGAAGTCTCCCAGACCTCCAGTCACAAGGATGGCCTTACACAATTTCTATATGTTACCGCTTTCGTCTACATCTAACGGTCGCACAGATAGTGCGTGTCCCGTATAGAAAGAGACGTGTGATTAAAATCGAAGCCCAGTTGTTAGGCATAAAATATTAATTGCAGTGTCTGTATTATTCTAATATACAGGGTGATTCAAAAAGAATACCACAACTTTAGGAATTTAAAACTCTGCGACGACAAAAGGCAGAGCTAAGCACTATCTGTCGGCGAATTAAGGGAGCTATAAAGTTTCATTTAGTTGTACATTTGTTCGCTTGAGGCGCTGTTGACTAGGCGTCAGCGTCAGTTGATGCTAAGATGGCGACCGCTCAACAGAAAGCTTTTTGTGTTATTGAGTACGGCAGAAGTGAATCGACGACAGTTGTTCAGCGTGCATTTCGAACGAAGTATGGTGTTAAACCTCCTGATAGGTGGTGTATTAAACGTTGGTATAAACAGTTTACAGAGAATGGGTGTTTGTGCAAAGGAAAAAGTTCTGGACGGCCGAGAACGAGTGATGAAAATGTAGCACGCATCCAGCAAGCATTTGTTCGCAGCCCAGGAAAATCGACTCGCAGAGCTAGCAGAGAGCTGCAAATTCCGCAATCAACTGTATGGAGAGTCCTACGAAAAAGGTTAGTTATGAAACCTTATCGTCTGAAATTGGTTCAAGCACTGTCTGCAGCTGATAAGATTAAAAGAATCGATTTCTGTGATTTTATCCTTGCTCAAATGGAAACAGATGAATCTTTCGTTTCAAAGATTGTGTTTAGTGATGAAGCAACTTTCCACACTAACGGGAAAGTCAACCGTCACAATGTCTGTATATGGGGCACTGAGAATCCGCGGGAAACAACTCAGTATGAACGTGACTCGCCTAAGGTGAACGTTTTCTGTGCCATTTCAGCCAATAAAGTGTTTGGTCCCTTTTTCTTCGAAGGTGCTACTGTAACTGGACTACAGTATCTGGAGATGTTAGAGAATTGGCTGTTCCCTCAGCTCGAACAAGAAGCACAACAATTCATATTTCAGCAGGATGGAGCACCACCACATTGGCACTTATCTGTCCGTATCTACCTGAACGTCAACTACCCGAGGCGATGGATCGGCCGCCAGGCAGCCCGTGACAGAGCACTTCATCACTGGCCTCCAAGAAGCCCTGATCTTACCCCCTGCGATTTTTTCTTATGGGGGTATGTTAAGGATATGATGTTTCGGCCACCTCTCCCAGCCACCATTGATGATTTGAAACGAGAAATAACAGCAGCTATACAAACTGTTACGCCTGATATGCTACAGAGAGTGTGGAACGAGTTGGAGTATCGGGTTGATATTTCTCGAGTATCTGGTGGGGGCCATATTGAACATCTCTGAACTTGTTTTTGAGTGAAAAAAAAAACCTTTTTAAATACTCTTTGTAATGATGTATAACAGAAGGTTATATTATGTTTCTTTCATTAAATACACATTTTTAAAGTTGTGGTATTCTTTTTGAATCACCCTGTACTTTGCAACGTCCTTCAGACACGCAAGCATGCATGGGACTCCCAGTATCTCTGCGAGTATAGGATGTACATGATAGCAGTGCTACATGGGAGTGACCTCTCATGTTAGGTAGAAGATGCTGGTTCCAGTCCTGGACCAGCAGAGATTTTCATTGTCACCAATGCATACACAACCAGCAGTCGATCGCTGCAGTATTTGTTCCTTCAGACATACATACAAAGCTGAAAGATATAGGAAAGTACATCAGGACAACACAGACACTACAGTTTAGTACGATACAAACGGCCGTTCGTTTAGTCCCATTACACGAGCATTACACGATCTCCAGGAAGATAAATGATGACTTTGACCCTGAAAGTAATTGTAAAATGATTCTATGACCACAAACGAAAAGGTAAAAGTTACAACATTCGAAAATCGGATATTGCTTTTGAAAAGAATAATTTTGTAGTTCTCTTCATTAATAAAAAATGACCCCAGGTTTCTATCTTCGTTGATATAGAAGATACGCTGTCTCGAAACCGTAACAATCTTTTTGAAATGGCCTGTTATTCGACTGATGGCATCACGATTTAAACGTTCCAGTACGAGATGCCGATACCATTTCAGCTCGGCTCGGGATGTGAAGCCGACGCCACCAATAGTTAATGCTCTCCCGCGATCGCTGATCGTGCAGCGTGGGTAGGCAGCGGACGGGTTGGAGCCGATCTCGGAAGACCCGTGTGGGGACAGCTAACACAAGAGCGCAGCCAAATGCGGGCGCTTTCTCGCCCGACTGCGGGGAGAGTCAGACTAATGTCGGCGTTCAGGAGAGACAGCGCGACGGATGCGCGCGCATTTGCGCGCCGCGCTAACTGCCAGTTAGGACGGGGGAGGGGGTTCCCCGCGGGCCGTGCCTCGTCGCGCCGCCACGGTCTTATCGTTTTCGGCGCAGCCACCCCGCCCCTCCCCCTCGCCTGTCGCCTACCGGCCCGCGTCGCGCGCCCATCCACCGGAAGCACCGTTATCCGTCTACTTTGCGTGCGCGCTTACCGGCGGCGGCCGCTACGGTCGATCCAGCCGAATGACTACGTCCCCCCGACTCCCGCTATACTTCGCACCGAGGTCCTGAAGAGGTAGAAAGAGACAGCAGGCAGCGCCAAAGCTGCGTTGGTACTAGAGGGCTAATTACATTACAATCTGAATTGGTTGGCATGTTCGCGAATATGTCACTTGCTCGAGGAATCTTCGACTAATATACGACAGTAAGCTATAATGGACGGCGAATATTCCACAGAAGTGTAAGCAAAATTATGTGTGCTCCTAGAAAGCGTAATACCACCTATATAGTTTTCCATGCACACACCACAGCAGAAGTTTGGAATGTCATAGAGTTTACTACAATGACTCCTTATAGTCCACCCTTTCAGGTCTGTACAGTACAGTACCTTAGAAAGATTTTGCCTAGTTACAAAAAAATTCCAGAATGAGATTTTCACTCTGCAGCGGAGTGTGCACTGATATGAAACTTCCTGGCACATTAAAACTGTGTGCCCGACCGAGACTCGAACTCGGGACCTTTGCCTTTCGCGGGCAAGTGCTCTACCATCTGAGCTACCGAAGCACGACTCACGCCCGGTCCTCACAGCTCTACTTCTGCCAGTATCTCGTCTCCTACCTTCCAAACTTTACAGAAGCTCTCCTGCGAACCTTGCAGAACTAGCAAGTGTACTTATTGAAGACAAAGACAGTGGAAATATTTGTCCCATGATTGTGATTATCAGCCTTTAGTAGTGAGTATGTGCTCTCCACGGAAGTGTCAGTTCTACACTGCGAGGCATGCTGTGGATAAGACCATCAAGTTTATCTTGGGGTATGAGATTCCACTCCTCAATAGCAGCTTCAGTGAGGTCCTGAAGATTTTCAGGTATATTCCGACGCTGTGCAATTGCCACCTTCAATAGGTCCCAGGCGTGCTGAATTGGATTTAGGTCTGTGCTGGCCAATGCTTTTGGTTGATGCTGCATCTTTGAAGATACTGAGACATTGCTAGAGTATGGTGCGGTCTTGCATTCTCATCGACCAGGATGAAGTTGTCACCGACTTCACATCTGTAGGTCCCTACAATAGCTTGAGACCAGCCAATTTGCCGTAGATGGGAATGAGAGGGGGTCTGCTGTCCCATAATTATTGCCGCCCAGAACATTACATTCCACCAGCAAACTGATGGTCTTCCTGAACGTATCTGCGTTCCTGGTGTCGTCTAGCGCTTCCCCAAACCATAACCCGGTCGCAAACCAATCCATATCTCGTCAGTAAACATGGCATTACTCTATTCTGCATGGTCCAGTGATGATGTGTAAGAGCCCAGGTCCTTCAACTGCGTCGGTTCCGTCGGATCAGTGCAAAATATCGCATTGGTATTCTGGAATGAAAACGACCCTAGTGCAACCTTCTATGCACTGTTTTGTCTGAGATATGAACCCCCATTGCTTGGAAGAAGTCATTTCCAATATTTCTGGCAGCTGATTTTGGTGCCTGCGAGCCGACAGTTGTAGGAAATGATCCTGCATTGGTATTGTGATACCGGGATGACATCTGCGAGGTCTCTCGTTGACTTTTCCCATGTCTCTGTACTTTCTCCACATCTTGGATTACTACTTTGAGTACCATGCAACAGACCGGCAACATCTTGGTGTGTATGATGTGCTGAAAGTAAAGCCACTATCCTCACGCTATCAATATGTTGCATGCCTCTACGTGGAATGTTATGCGGTGCTGAAAGCAAACTGGACCGCTCGCGGTGTGCCGCTGCGACTGGGAAACGGCCACTGAATATGCCAGCAGTAAACACCCTCCAGTATACGGACTCTAAATGGACTCAAACTGGATAGTGAATGAAGTGCCTAGGTCAATGAGAATTCTAGAATCGCATACGACATTTTACGATAGTATTCCAAACTTTTGTTGAGTAGTGTACAGGAGCTATTAACCAGATAGTATCAGCAGCACTACAAAATTCTTTGATGATGCTGTTGTGTACAGGAGAGTGTTGCCCTTGGACGATCTCAAGGAATTACGGATAGACTTCGACAACGTTTCCACTTGGTAGACTCAATGGCAGCTCTAATTGAAAGTTGATGTATAAGCGATAATGCCTTTGAAATTCACAAGGAATCGTGTCATACCTGGTTACAAGGTTAGTGGTGAACGTCTAGAGCAGGTCATTGTTTGTAGGCAATACTAAGAAGTGATCTGGAATGAGGTGATCACCGGAAGGAGGTGTCAGGCTAGGCCAGTCGAAGATTCTGATTTATTGGAGGGGTTCTGGTAAAGGAAAACAGAACAAAACAGAACTCCGACCCGTTCTGGAATATTGTTTTGCTTTCTGGAGGTGAAGTAAACACGACAACAGTCATCGAACGTACTCACAGCCGTGCTGTTAGGATCGTAACTGGCCTGTATAACTTATGCGAATGCTCTGCGAACTTGAACAGGGACATTTCTTGATGTGAAACCACCACAGAACTCCTAAAAGTTTCGTTATTTGCAACTAGTACCGGCATAACTGTTATCTCCCGTTTTCAAGAAGGGCTTCCGAACAGATGCACAGAACTATGGGGCTATTTGTCTGACATACGTCTGTCGTAGAATTTTGAAGCACGTTTACGTTCTGGTGTTATGACGTTCATGGGGGCCGAAACTCTCCTCTGTACGAATCACACTGGATTCCGAAAACAAGAAACTTGTGGATCCCAGCTCACTCCGTTCGTTGACGGGGCCCAGAAAACATTAGATACAGGCGTCCAGCTAGATCCGTGTTCCTTGGTTTCCGGAAGGCATTTCATACAGTTGCGCACCGCACCTAAATGAATAAAATACAAAGAGTGTGGAATATGAGATGAACTGTGTGACTGGACTGAAGAGTTTGTACCCAGCAGAATACAGCACGTCGTTCTCAATGGAACGAAGTCTTCAGACGTAAAAGCAACGGGCGGACCACAAGGGAGTGTTACAGGACGAATACTTTTCGCAATACACAGGGTACTCCACCTAACTTTGCCACGTCTCAATTTCTTAAACGAAACAATATTTGAATAAAGCAGTTAGCTAAGGATGCACCTATATAAGGAGCTCACACAATGGACGGGAGTGCACAGCCTGTAGAAGTAAACAAACATCACTTTCAACAAAAAGTTACGTTTTTGTTTTTTATGGTACATGTATGTTTCTGCTACTGAAATGAAAACTAGAGGAGGAGATAATGATGGTAGATATGGTTTCACTGCCCTAAATCTTATATCTTTTGGAAATCTTATACGGTAAGTAATGGAACGCTGAAACAGTTCCTGCCGTAATTGCTGTAATGCCGTAATGCGGGTTGTCTGTACTGATGAGAAGCCTTCTCTAGGCAACCATAGTTCTCCGCATTACAGCAGAAACTGTGGCGCCATCATTTAAAGTCGACGTATTTCAGAAGGAATCAGGTTTAGAACAGTGAGGATAATCTGTCGTCCCTAACTGTACCACTAGTTTGTATTTCCTTAGAACAAACCTTAGTTATGTAAACAAAAAATAAATAAAAAAAAATATTTCAGAAGTGAAGTTGGTTTATTTTATGGATTGCGCCTTCCTACCCATTGTATGAGCCCCTGACGTAGGGCATCGATGGCCATTTGCATTACTAACACTTTTTTCGTTTTGGAAATACAAGGAGTGGCAGCGTCAGGTGGGCCGCCCTGTATGTAAATACCCAGTTAGGCAACATTGGAAGTTCCATGTGGCTCCTCGCGGATAATGCTGTTGTACAAAGAGGAGTCGTAACACTTCAAAACTGTACTGAAATACAAAAACATATGAAGAGAATCGACCCTTGGAGCAGGGAGAAGCAACTGAACTTCAGCATAATCAAATGTAATTTACTGCACATATGTAGACATGAAGACCCATTACTGTGTGATTACACGATAGCTGAACAGTGACAGGAAGCAGTTACATCGACAAAATATCTAGGACTATGTGTATAGAGGGATTTGAACAGGAACGACCACATGAAATTAATCACGGTTAAGGCAAATGCCACATTGATTCAGTGGAAGAATCTGTACGAAATCAATCTGTATCAACAATGGAGAGAGCTTACAAAACACTTGTTCGAGAAGTACTTGAATATTGCTCTCCTGGGATCCGTAACAGATACGACTGATGGAGGAAACAAACAAGATCCAAAGAAGAGCAACACGCTTTGTTGTACGTTCATTTAGTAGCCGTGAAAACGTCACCGAGATGCTCAGCCAGCCCCACTGACAGACGCTGCAACAGAGGAGTTCTGCATCATTCTGTAGTTTCCTGTTAAAGTACCGGGAGCGTACGTCCCTGGAAGAGTCAACCAACAAATTTCTGTTTTCTCCTACGTAAATCTTGCTGAAAGGCTATAATGATGACATCAGAGAGATTCGAACTCACAAGGAGGCTTACCGGCAACCGTTCTTCCTTCGAACCAATTACGACTGGAACAGGAAGAGGGGGGCAGTGACAGCGGCACACAAAGAACGCTCCGTTACACATCGTAAGGTGGCTTGTGGAGTATAGACGTAGAAGTATCATGGTAAACCGCGGGGCAACACGGAAACACGTGACATACACTGTCTCATAAGAAATATCCAGACACGTATTAGTGAGCATTGATATGAGGTGTGTCCACCCTTGGCGTGTATGACAGATCGAACTCTGCTCGGGCACTAAAAATGATGTGTCGCTATGTCTGTGGAGAAACTGCAACCCATTCTTCCTCAAGAGGTGAAACCAGAGAAGGTGTGAATGTGGGGCGGTGGAGTCTGTAGCAAAGCCAACGTTATACCTCATAGCAAAGGTGTTACGTTAGGAGTTCAGGTCGAGACTGAGGGCAGGCCATTCCACTGCAGGAATGTTGCTGTCTTTAAACCATTGCCTTAAAGGTGCTCATCCATGACAGTGGAATCACTCAACAGAGGAAAGTCCACTGGACCTGACGGGATACCAATTCGATTCTACACAGAGTATGCGAAAGAACTTGCCCCCCTTCTAACAGCCGTGTACCGCAAGTCTCTAGAGGAACGGAAGGTTCCAAATGATTGGAAAAGAGCACAGGTAGTCCCAGTCTTCAAGAAGGGTCGTCGAGCAGATGCGCAAAACTATAGACCTATATCTCTGACGTCGATCTGTTGTAGAATTTTAGAACATGTTTTTTGCTCGAGTATCATGTCGTTTTTGGAAACCCAGAATCTACTATGTAGGAATCAACATGGATTCCGTAAACAGCGATCGTGTGAGACCCAACTCGCGTTATTTGTTCATGAGACCCAGAAAATATTAGATACAGGCTCCCAGGTAGATGCTATTTTTCTTGACTTCCGGAAGGCGTTCGATACAGTTCCGCACTGTCGCCTGATAAACAAAGTAAGAGCCTACGGAATATCAGACCAGCTGTGTGGCTGGATTGAAGATTTTTTAGCAAACAGAACACAGCATGTTTTTATCAATGGAGAGACGTCTACAGACTTTAAGGTAACCTCTGGCGTGCCACAGGGGAGTGTTATGGGACCATTGCTTTTCACAATATATATAAATGACCTAGTAGATAGTGTCGGAAGTTCCATGCGGGTTTTCGCGGATGATGCTGTAGTATACAGAGAAGTTGCAGCGTTAGAAAATTGTAGCGAAATGCAGGAAGATCTGCAGCGGATAGGCACTTGGTGCAGGGAGTGGCAACTGTCCCTTAACATAGACAAATGTAATGTATTGCGAATACATAGAAAGAAGGATCCTTTATTGTATGATTATATGATAGCGGAACAAACACTGGTAGCAGTTACTTCTGTAAAATATCTGGGAGTATGCGTGCGGAACGATTTGAAGTGGAATGATCATATAAAATTAATTGTTGGTAAGGCGGGTACCAGGTTGAGATTCATTGGGAGAGTGCTTAGAAAATGTAGTCCAGCAACAAAGGAGGTGGCTTACAAAACACTCGTTCGACCTATACTTGAGTATTGCTCATCAGTGTGGGATCAGTACCAGATCGGGTTGACGGAGGAGATAGAGAAGATCCAAAGAAGAGCGGCGCGTTTCGTCACAGGGTTATTTGGTAACCGTGATAGCATTACGGAGATGTTTAGCAAACTCAAGTGGCAGACTCTGCAAGAGAGGCGCTCTGCATCGCGGTGTAGCTTGCTCGCCAGGTTTCGAGAGGGTGCGTTTCTGGATGAGGTATCGAGTATATTGCTTCCCCCTACTTATACCTCCCGAGGAGATCACGAATGTAAAATTAGAGAGATTAGAGCGCGCACGGAGGCTTTCAGACAGTCGTTCTTCCCGCGAACCATACGCGACTGGAACAGGAAAGGGAGGTAATGACAGTGGCACGTAAAGTGCCCTCCGCCACACACCGTTGGGTGGCTTGCGGAGTATGAATGTAGATGTAGATGTAGATGTAGATTGTCGTGCTGATACGATCAATGCCTCTTAACTGTTACTCTACTGTACGCAGTACACGATGCTGTAAGGAAACTGTTCATATCATTCCGCATTTAGAATATTCTTAAGCACCACCTTCGTCTTACTTCACAGTTGCCGGCCGGAGTGGCCGAGCGGTTCTAGGCGCTACAGTCTGGAACTGCGCGACCGCTACGGTCGCAGCTTCGAATCCTGCCTCGGGCATGGATGTGTGTGATGTCCTTAGGTTAGTTAGGTTTAAGTAGTTCTAAGTTCTAGGGGACTGATGACCACAAAAGTTAAGTCCCATAGTGCTCAGAGCCATTTTTTTACTTCACAGTTGGCACTGGACGTGATGGCAGATAACGTCATCCAGGCAGTAGCCCTTCCATCGGATTGCGACCGGGTGTAGCGTGATTCATGGCTCCAAGTCACTAGTCCCTATTCACCCACCGGCCAGTGGCTTCGCTCGTTACACCACCTCAAGCTTTGATTAGCACTGTCTACAGAAATGTGTGCCTTATGAGGAGCTGCTCGACCATTTTAGCCCATTCTTTTTGACATCCCACACAGAGTAATTGTGCTGGAAGGACTTTAGAATTCGCGAAGAATTCCTTCGGCTGATTTCATTGGATTTTTTCACTGGCACGCTCCGTTGGTCCCCGTCCGTGTCAGTACATGAGGCCTGCGTGGTCTTGTGTTAGCCGCAGTTGATCTTCCGCGTTTCCACTTCACAGTCACATCACCAACAGACGATTTGGACCGCTTTAGAAGGTTGGAACTATTAATTGGAGAAAACGTCCGGTTTCGGAAATTAAATTTGATTTTTCAGATGCTTCAAGTCAAAAGGCAACAGCAACGCTCCCTCCCCAGGCTGTCTACAATGGAGGTTTGGGATGGCGTTAGCCCCAATACATTTTATCATAGATGCTCGCACAGAGCAGAAGTAATATCCGGCATTCCCCAAGAAAGTGTTATAGGCCCTCTATTGTTCCTGATCTATATTAACGACGTAGGAGACAATCTGAGTAGACGTCTTGGATTGTTTTCAGATGATACTGTCATTTACCGTCTTGTAAAGTCATCAGATGATCAAAACGACTTGCAAAATGATTTAGACAATATATCTGTATGGTGCAAAAAGTGGCAATTGACCCTGAATAGGCAGGCCGGTGTGGCCGTGTGGTTCTAGGTGCTACAATAGGGAACTCCGCGACCACTACGGTCGCACTTCGAGTCCTGCCTCGGGCATGGATGTGTGTGATGTCCTTAGTTCAGTTAGGTTTAAGTAGTTCTAAGTTCCAGGGGACTGATAGCCTCAGAAGCTAAGTCCCATAGTGCTCAGAGCCATTTGAACCATTTTGACCCTGAATAAGAAAAAGTGTGAAGTTATTCACATGAGTACCAAAATAAATCAGCTAAATTTCGATTACGCGATACCTGTAATTACAACTAAACACTTAGGGATTGCAATTATAAATAACCTAAATTGGAACGATCACATAGATAATATTGTGAGTAGAGCAAACCAAAGACTGCGATTGATTAGAATTACAAGTAACCTTAATTGGAAGGATCACATAGATAATATTGTGGGTAGAGCAAACCAAAGATGCGATTTTATTGGAAGAACGCTTAGAAGGTGCAACAGGTCTTATAAAGAGACTGCTTACACCACGCTTGTCCGCCCTATTCTGGAGTATTGTTGTGCGGTGTGGGATCCGCATCAGTTGGGACTGACGGATGACATCGGAAAAGTACAAAGAAGGGCAGCTCGTTTTGTACCATCGCGAAATAGGGAAGATAGTGTCACATACATGATACGTGAATTGGAGTGGAAATCATTAAAACAAAGGCGTTTTTCGTTGCGACGGGATCTTCTCATGAAATTTCAATCACCAGTTTTCTCCTCCGATTGCGAAAACATTCTGTTGGCACCCACCTACATAGGGATAAATGATCATCACGATAAAATAAGAGAAATCAGGGCTCGCACAGAAAAATTTAAGGGCTCGTTTTTCCCGCGTGTCGTTCGAGAGTGGAACGGTAGAGAGACGGCTTGAAGGTGGTTCATTGAACCCTCGGCCAGGCACTTTATTGTGAATAGCAGAGTAATCACGTAGATGTAGATGTAGATTCGTGAGTTGGAAGTTTTAAATAGCTGGACGTAAATGTTGTGTATGGCTTTATCCGGTTTAAATGGAATCTTCAATCCTTTGACTTGAAGCACATGAAGATGCAAAATTAATCTGCGAAACCGGTGGTGCACCCCAATAAGCAACTACAACAATCGCAGCTGTCTCGTTTACTGAAATCAGGGAATATTTGGGCTGTGGTTGCCCTACATATAAAATAACATTAGAAGAGTTGAGATCTCCCTTATTGATTTGTTACTCGAGTGACGTACAGTAACTAGTCTACTTTGGAAGTCACTGAGTTCTCTAGAAACAGGCATTCTGTTGTTACTACTTCTCTACTGACATCACAATACTCCCCGCCTCCTTTCATACTGGTGGGTCCCCCTCTCATCACATGTAGCGATCGGTTTCACATCACATGAACGAGTCCGGATACTTTCGATCAGATAACGTACATACATTACGTGATCAAAGGTATCTGGACACCTGGCTGAAAATGACTTACAAGTTCGTGGCGCCCTCCATCGGTAATGCTGAATTCAGTATGGTGTTGTACCACACTTAACCATGATGACAGCTTCCACTCTCGCAGGCATACGTTCAATCAGGTGCTGGAACGTTTATTGGGCAATGGCAGCCCATTCTTCACGGAGTGCTGCACTGAGCAGAGGTATCGATGTCCATCGGTAAGGCCTGGCACGAAGTCGGCGTTCCAAAACGTCCCAAAGGTGTTCTATAGGATTCAGGTCAGGACTCACTGCAGGCCCGTCCATTACAGGGATGTTATTGTCTTGTAACCACTCCTCCACAGGCCGTCCATTATGAACAGGTGCTCGATCGTGTTGAAAGATGCAATAGCCATCCCCGAATTGCTCTTCAACAGTGGGAAGCAAGAAGATGCTTAAAACGTGAATGTAGGCCTGTGTTGTGATAGTGCCACGCAAAACAACAAGGGATGCAAGCCCCCTCCATGAAATCCACGACCACGCTGTAACACCACCGCTTCCGAATTTTACTGTTGGCACTACACACGCTGGCAGATGACGTTCACCGGGAATTCGCCATATGTACACCCTGCCATCGGATCGCCACGTTGTGAACCGTGATTAGTCACTGCACACAACGGTTTTACACTGGTCAATCGCCCAATGTTTACGCTCCTTACACGAAGTGAGGCGTCGTTTGGCATTTACCGGCGTGATGTGTGGCCTATGAGCAGCCGCTCGACCATGAAATCCAAGTTTTCTCACCTCACGCGTAACTGTCGTAGTACTTGCAGTGGATCCTAATGCAGTTTGGAAATCCTGTGGGATGGTGTGGGTAGATGTCTGCCTATTACACATTACGAACCCCTTCAACCGTCGGCGGTCTCTGCCAGTCAACAGAGGAGGTCAGCCTGTACGCTTTTGTGCCGTACGTGTCCCTTTCACGCTTCACTTCACTATGACATCGGGAACAGTGGGCCTAGGGATGCTTAGGAGTGTGGAAATCTCCTGTACAGACGTGTGACACAAGTGACACCCAATCACAATGTCTAATGACTACTGAGGTCGCTGATATGGAATACCTCGAAGTAGGTTGGAGCACAATGCACCTAATACGAAAAACGTATGTTTCTGGGGGTGTCCGGATCCTGTTTATCACGTCGTGTAACGTGCCATTGCGGAACTGCTTCTGTATGTTTGGCTACAGATATACCTGTCGTCATCTTGACTGCGTTTTCTGTGCATTTGGATCATATCTTTCAAGTCCTTGAGAAACTGGGCATGACCGTTAGCCAATATATAGATGCAAATGAATCTTTCTCTGTGGTACGGAGTGTGCACTGCTTTCAAACTTCCTGAGAAACTAAAGCTGTGTGCCGTGCTGGGACAGCGCAGTCGGTAACAGTATTGCCTCCAGAAGGCAAGGTTTTGTGTCCAAGCCCGGGCACTCACGCAGTTTTAGTATGCTAGTACCTTTCGTATTTGAATGACTGACTACACACATAGCTGGGTCATTGGACGACTAAATGTCTTTCGGCGAAGTAAACGTGTAGTTCAGTGTTGTCTATAGGTTTATATTAACGGGGCGGAGAAGATTCCAGGAAAGTTTCAGAAGCAGTCCGGGAAAGAACTACGTTTAACAGCGTAGCGCCAGGGCAATATTTAGCTCACGGTACGTTTTCGAGCACACGCCCGCTGACAAACCGCTCGTCATCGTCTTCAGGAGATGGCCCTGTATGCTCTACGACACATCAGATATATTTTCCCCACATGGAGTAACATAGCGAATGTTCGGATGCTGTGCCTCACACAGAATTGGCAGACACAGGAATAGTGTGATAGTATCTCGTTCACAGATAATTGGTTTTCGCCATACGCCCACCTGGGGGGCAACTGAGATACATTACTGTACTGTCTGTACTGAGGAAACAGCCCAATATGGTGGCGTCAGCGTTCTGATTTTGGGAGTTATTATGTTGCGAAGACGTCCAATGGTGGATGTGTTTCTTACGTGGGCTGTGAGTGCGGCAGTCAACAGGGTGAAATCCTGGAATTATGTGTGAGCATTTTCTCGTTCTACATATTTACATTGGTTACGCTGGAAGTATAATGATACCACCACACAGAGACGGTCTGGTGGAAGAGTAGTATCAACATGAAGTCATCATTTCTAGAATAGCCAGTTCACTCCTGAGAGAATGGGTTATGCCGGTCGTAGAGACGATGAAAGGATTAATGAAAAGCTTTTTTTTGAGCACTGTTGTGCGAAAAATGGAGAGTTCTAAACACAGAAATGAAAAAAACAGAGGACTCTGAAATACAGCCTCACAGGAGGCTATCGAAGATGATCAAGTAAGAAATGAAGTCATTTTGCTACGAGTGCGCGGAAGGAGAAAAGAAAAGTCGACACTACGCTCATTAGAGACGGAGCAGAAGCTCAGAAACAGGAAGGATGGGAAGGAAAATCAGCCGTATCTTTTCCAAACGAACCGTCCATCATTTGCCTGAAACGACTTACGGAAATCACAGAGAATCTAAACCTGGATGGTCGGACGAGGATTTCAACCACCTTCCTCTCGAATGCAAGTCCAGTTTCGTGCCACTGTACCACCGCGATCTGTGGGTCAACGAGGAAAAAAGTTCTAGTAAGGAAGATAATGAAAGAAAGAATCATTGGACACATGTTACGACACGAGCTACTGTTGAAAATTGTAGTCTGACGGTAGAGAGAGAGAGAGTCGCTGGGGGAGGCCTATACGGAGTGTTTCCCACTCATTACAACAAACTTCTCTGGGTGATATAAGGGAGGATCAAAAAGTTTTCGTTTGAGGGCGTTGCTGCAGGGTATATACAACGTAGTGCGATTCCGGGGCGGTTACGTAGCCACCGACGTATACGATCAGTGAGGCATTCGCGTCTTTCTGTCGTGGTGCGGTAAATGGGGAATCGTGTACTATGGCGGAGTTATTATCAAATATTTCTGAACAGGACCACCGAGCTGTCATTCATTTCTAGGTTGCTGAAAGACATCCACTGGATATGAAGAATATCATGATTCCCTCAGCGCTCACGGTGATTTTGCCTGATTAACATACCACTCTGGAGTGTACAGTCCTCTTTTGGGAAATTTTTTGTTTGGTCCTTGTACATGACGTCATGGAGAACAACTTTTGTATAAATGTTTGCTTACGCTTTCCAACGACACCACGAGTTGTTTCATTGAATGTGCCGGCCGTGGGACGACGAGACCATGCCGAACTAGGAGAGGCTGCTAAGTAGGTGTGCTTCATCTGTGCACTATCTGCCACAGTAAATTGATAGAATGATTTTCAGCAAGAATTCTTGCGAACGAGTGTCTCGAAGCGGAGAAAGGTAGTTGAAAAACTCGGTCTACCATCTTTCAGGGGGAGCAGGTGACTGGCAACACACACTGCGCAAGAACGCCCCACAGCGGCTACATGCTAATCTATCTCAGGGACTAGTTATTAAATACGTCCAAAATCGAAGAAAAGCATCGGCAAACATTTTGTCCGTAACAAAAGTTGCTCCTCGCGTAACGATCTCCACCCCAAATTATGAGTACATGAAATATTAATTTACGGAACAGGTGCCTGATTTTATAGGAGAAGCAGTGGATGACATGAAGGGGATACCTGACCAGGTACAGGAATGGAGAATTACATTAGTTCAGCTCAGCTTTAGGACTGATGACCCTTACAGCGTTGTAGGCAAACCTTACCCACCGCCAGCAATCTTTCCAGACACCGAGATAGAAATCTTTATTGCAAACAAAGCTGGTTCGCCTGATCCATAGCACACGATTTTACATTATCAATTATAAAACGAGGGTATTGTACTCCATGTTGGCGTTCTGTATCCAGTACGAATAACGCATGAGGTAAGGAGTCACGTGGCCTATGAGAAGGTTTTGGTGAACTGTGTATCACGAAGTTTCCAGGAAACCTTTTGGTGCACTTACACGCGAACTGCCATATGTTTTGTGTTACCTATGGACATAAATGTGAGTGTAAGCCTGATATCTAACAGCGATTCGTTATTGTATTTATTTTAACTTCAGTGAGGTGTTTTCTTCCAAGAGTGGATCTTGAACAAGTTTCTTCATTGCTTTTGCTGTACTGTAGAACTCAATATTAAGTGTGAGAAGTGCGATGCATAAGCTATTAATCTTTTCTTGCGTTAACAGTGAAGCTTTGAGTTATAAGTAGGCTAATTATTATAAAATATTGTCAGATGGGTAGGAAAGAGGGATACTAGATTTGACGTCTTCGGATAGCCGCCATGTAGTTGGTTAATCCTAGCTTAGTGTGCGAAAAGATAACTGCACGTAACTTAACCTTCCAAGAGCTACGTTTGGAATGTAGTACGGAGAACAACATTGCGTTGTGTGCCCTAAACTCGTATTACAGGAAAAAATCTGATATATTCCTTTACATTACTCATTCGTCAGGTATGTAATTTCCAAGTGAGAACACGACACCATGTACTCATGGTAAACAGATATAGAATTTAGACAGAAGAACACGATATAAGAACTACTGATAAAACTACTGTGCGAAAATGAGTACTAGCAACAGGAAGATGTAAAATATGAAATGAACATTAAAACTGATTCTTCTACTGAACTGGACACTAACGAGAGAAATTGATACACTGACGGACTATGAATTAGAAAATGTAAAGTATAAAACGTTTGACTGTTTAAAAGGATCATGTTCTTAGTCTTGAGGACTGTATTAGCGCTCTTAGTTACACGTACTGAATCTCACACCCATTATAGTTTCAGAACTTGTGAGGATAAATGTTTCGCGACAGGAGTTACGTTGTTCCTTCAGCAACTTCTTGAAGTTGGGTTCAGCAGGTATCATCGTTCACTCGTAATAGCCCAACAGCTTTCGGTCTAAGCTTGCAGCGCTGCATTAAATTAGCAGATTCGTGTTTCTCTCCATCAGTACGACCGCCATAATTGAGATCCAGTAATTAGAGGGCTTACGTAACATGAAACTTCACCGTCTGCAAACACGCGTCTCGCTTGTTTCCCTTTGTTGTAGTGTTAGGCGACGAACATTACACATACATGGAGAGACGGAAACGGAAAGGAGACAATACAGATACACAGTAAACTGTTCATGGCTGACGGGAAGAAAGGGTGAAGCCAAATTACTTCACATTACGGCGACATGAAATACGCAAAAAGTCGTTTCTGATAGTATTTGTATGGAGTGTAACCATGTATGGAAGTAAAACATCGACGATAAATAGATTGGACGAGAACAGAATAGCAGCTTTCGAAATGTGGTGCTACAGAAGAACGCTGAAGATTAGATTGGTAGACCACATAACTAATGAGTAGGTATTAAACAGAATTGGGGAGAAGAGAAATTTGTGGCACAACTTGACTAGAAGAAGGGATCGCTTGGTAGGACATATTCTGAGGCAATTTAGCATTGGAGGGCATCGTGAAGGGTAAAAATCGTAGAGGAAGACCAAGAGATGAATACACTAAACAGATTCAGAAGGATGTAGGTTGCAGTAGGTACTGAGAGATGAAGAAACTTACACAGGATTGAGTAGCATGGAGAGCTGCATCAGACCAGTCTCTGGACTGAAGACCACAACATCAACAACTACAACAAACGTCTGATAGGGTATAATTAATAGTAACTACGTACGATGTTATACATTAAAGGGAAAGAAACGCAGCTCCAAGTATCTTAATGTTAAGGCGAGTATAAGTAGCTCTCCACATGAGTACTTTTTCAAATTACAAATCTTTTCGGAGAAGGTTAGGGTATACCAAGGAAACAAAAAAATTGCGAAAAAAGAAAACAAAGAAGAAACATTTGGAACGAAATAAACGCAGTTTGTTGCTACATAACTGCTGCAAAATGAAACGTTTTTCTTGTAAACTACGAAATCTACTAACGGTACCGAAGACCTGACTATGATATGGAGTCATGAACTACATTTTACTCCTCTGTACATTCCTACTATCATAAGTACACCCAAAGCCACTCTTAGATCAATCAAATTCGGCGTCGAAAATGGGCTAAAATTAACGTCAATAGGTAAGCTCAAGTGGCTTATGAACTGTTAGTCGGCGGTCACAGAATTACCAGACATATTTAATGATTGACATATCAAGGAACCTGGTAGGCCACGAAATCCGATGGCGCTGACGTGCTGAGAAGACATCATGACTAGTCTATTACTTGCGCCAAATGGACGAAAGTTAATTTCAAGAATATCTTGGAGTAAGCATATCATTTTCATCTCTGCATTTTCTCCTGAGATTTAGAGCTTACAAAACAGATCATGATATAACATAGAGATCAGGACAAACCGCCAGTCGTTTGTCGATTCTGATAGCGGATACTGCACTTTAACAGATACGTCCGGCACATCTACTCCTCAAGATGTTACGCAAAATGTGTTATTACACACTTAGCTGCGCTACAATCGTAAAGGAAGCGGCATGAAGTCGTTACCTTCAACGTACCTCGTGTAAGTTTGTGGTGACTTGATCTACCATCTAGTTGTACTTTTCGCAGTACAAGATGCATCATTCTGTCATTCAAGGCTGGAACAGCGTTAACATTCCCGCAACTATGTGACTCGAAACAAATCTTAATGTCGCTCACTGAAAATAATGGCATCGCATACAGATTTGCATGGCCTCCTACGCATAAGAAAGGATATTTCCCAAGTTGGATTGAGGCCAGGTCAATGTCTACATCTACATCATACTCCACAAACCACCTAATAGTGTGTGGAGAAGGTTACTTCCGCTAGCACTAACTGATTTGGATTGTTTGGGGGAGGAGACCAGACAGCGTGGTCATCGGTCTCATCGGATTAGGGAGGGACGGGGAAGGAAGTCAGCCGTGCCCTTTCAAAGGAACCATCCCGGCATTTGCCTGGAGCGATTTAGGGAAATCATGGAAAACCTAAATTAGGATGGCCGGACGCGGGATTGAACCGTCGTCCTCCCGAATGCGAGTCCACTGCGCCACCTTGCTCGGTACACTAACTGATCCGCCTCACCCTGTTCCATAAGAAAATGGCGCTTCGGAAGCATGATTGTCGGTAAGCTTCTATATTTTCTTTAACTTTTCGAGTTTTCTCTTCGTGTTCACTACGCGAGATTTATGTGAGAGGAAGTAATACGTTACCCGACTCTTTCCGGAAAATTCTCTCTCGAAATTTCAATAGTAAATTTCTCCGTGATGCACAACGCCTCTCTTTTAACGACTGACAATGCAGTTTGATCAGCATATCTGCAACGCTCAAGCACCGATCAAACAATCCCGTGACGAAACGTGTCGCTCTTCGTTTGATCTTCTCTATCTCATCTATCAGCCCTTCGTGATAAGGATTCCCATATTGATGATCAACCCTTAACAACAGATCGAACAAAAGCTTTGTAAGCCACTTGCTTTGTCGATGAGCTACATTCCCTTAGGATTCTTCCTCTGAATCTCAGTGTGGCATTTGTTCTTCCCGCTATTTGCTTTACGTGGTCGTTCCACTTAAGGCCGCTCTGGATACAGTTTCCAACAGTATATCGTCAATAATGCAGTTGTACGGTAGTGGATTTCTTTTGCTATGTGTGCACAACATGTTCCATCTATTTATGTATAGGGTCAACTGCACCCTTCATCCATTCTCTGCATGTCATTCTGCGAATCGATACTGTCTGCTGGCGTTACTACTTTGTCATATACGAGGCCTGTTCAGAAAGTAAGCTCCGATTGATTGCCAAATTGAAACCACAGTGAACATCAGAAATGTTTTCCTTGTAACAATTAGCTACACCTTTCAACTACTTCTCTACGTAGTCGCCGTTCTGACTTAGACTTTTGTCATAGCGTTGTACCAACTTTTCAATAGCCTCATCATAGAAGGCAGCCGCCAGTGCTTTCCGCCAATTCTCCACGCTGGCCTACACCTCGTTGTCTGTGTCACAATGTTGTCTTCAAAGACAGCGGTTCATGTGACCAGAGATGAAACTCAGGGGGAGACAATTGCGGACTGTATTGTGGGTAATTTCACATTTCCATTTGAAAACGATGCAGGAGCATCTTCATTGCCCCAGCAGAATGCGGCTGAGAATTGTCTTGAAGAAGAAACAGCACGACAGTTATGTAATGTTAGCTGCATAGCTTCAGGCGAAATTTCTCACCAGGCCCTCGTACTTGGCGGCAGACACTATTTTCTAGACATCTTTACGCACTCACTGCGAGCTCAGAAATGAGAAGAGCGACGTGATGCTCTGGGGTTATACGAGAGACACTACCCAACACATCTGTGCAAAGCTTTATCGGATTTTCATAGTCGTTTCCATTTCGCGACCGATCGGAGCTTACTTTCTGAACGCCCCTCGTACAACCGCATCGTCTGCAAATAGTTTTGAAGATCATCCGTCGCTTTCTGCTAGGTCATTTACATATATTGTAAAAGCTAGCGATCCTACGACACTTCCTTGGGGTACACCGGAAATTACCTTTACATCTTTCAATTTCGTTCCAGTAAGAGCGACTTGTTGAGCTCTATATGCAAAGAAGTCTGGAATCTTTGAACACGAACGAGCACCTGTTCATAATGCATGGCCTATGGCGGAGTGGGTACATGACAATAACATCCCTGTAATGGACTAGCCTGCGCAGAGTCCTGACCTGAAACCTATAGGAAACCTTAGGAATGTTTTGGAACGCCGACTTGTGCCAGGTCTCACCAACCGACATCGATACCTCTCCTCAGTGCAGCTCTCCGTGAAGAATGGGCTGCCATGCCCCAAGGAATCTTCCAGTACCTGAACGTATGCCTGAGAGAGTGAGAGCTATCATCAAGGCTAAGGGTCGGCCAACGCCATATTGAATTCCAGCATTACCGATGGAGGGCGCTACGAACTTGTAGGTCATTTTCAGCCACGTGTCCGGATACTTTTGATCACACAGTATAGCTTGTTCTGGAGCATCTAAGACATTGATTTCTTACGGTCTCGTAATCATGGAAACGATTGCTACTAGAATTCCATTGACCCTAATGATGGAATGAGGACGAGAGCTGGAAAGCTGAAGTATTTAAAGGTAGCTGGCGTGAGGCTGTGTCCCAACGCTCGGTTTGTAATGAGGACGTCAACAGAAGAAAAAAAGAGGATAATGAAATGTAGTTGAATTAAATCAGGTGATGGATTGGGAATTAGGTTAGGAAATGAGACACTTAAAGTAAAAGATGAGTTTTGCTATTTGGGGGGCAAAATAACTGAAGATGGTTGAAGTAGAGAAGATATAAAATGTAGACTGGCAATGGAAAGGAAAGCGTTTCTGAAGAAGAGAAATTTGTTAACATCAAGAATAGAATGAAGTGTCAGTAAGTCTTTTCTGAAATTATTTGTATGGAGTGTAGCCATGTATGGAAGTAAAATGTGGACGATAAATAGGTTAGACAAGAAGAGAACAGAAGCTTTCGATATGTGGTGCTACAGAAGGATGCTGAAGATTAGATGGGTAAATCATGTAACTAATGAGGAGGTACTGAATAGAATTGGGGAGAAGGGGAATTTGTGGCACAACTTCAGTAGAAGGAGGGATCGATTGGTAGGACATGTTCTGAGGCATCAAGGGATCACCAGTTTAGTACTGGAGGCCAGCGTGGAGGATAAAAATCGTAGAGGGAGAGCAAGAGATGAATACACTAAGCAGATTCAGAAGGATGTAGGTTGCAGTAGGTACTTGGAGATGAAGAAGCTTGCACATTATAGAGTAGCATGAAGAGCTGCATCAAAACAGTCTCTGGACTGAAGACCACAACACAACAACAGTTTTGGATCCCCATTACGTTCACCGAAATCACTTGTCTTTGAAGAGATAAATGCACACTAAAATATATTCACATATCATGCCACTCTTTTGAAAAACAGAGTCCACCGGTTAATAACGAATAACGCGGAATGAAATAAGCATTTAAGGGAAACAGTAACATGGTCGAAATGAACTCAAAGTAGTAGAGGGAAAGAGACTGGAAGGAACAGTGCTCCTCCAACAGAGGCGTGCCCCCCGCAGAGCTACGGCCCGCAGGCTGTCCTGCGAGTGGGTCGAGTAGCTGGCGGCTACGTTCTCAGCGCTCTTGTTCAAACTGCAGCTACCGTAGCAAATGTAATTGGCTCTCAGTCAATTGCTTTCCGATTAACGAGTCGTGACAATGGCAGCGAGCCAATGCCGCACACTCACGCTCCACATAATTCGCTCTAGATTCCCGTTGAACCAAATTCGTTTCACACTTTTATCACCATTTCCAAATCATCGACGTAGAATTAGCGCACCATAGATTCGTTGACGTTTCTTTCTCATAATCGTATTGTAGCGATGCTGGACATAGCGTATCAGTAGCATTACCAAGCTCCTAGACTGATCTGTGGTTTCCGTCTATGTCATAGAAGATAATTTTATAGATGGCATTGTGAGGTACTACAGGAAAGCGACGACTGACACAGGGTGACAATTATTGAACTATATGAAAAAAATGTAAATTACTTTAAAGCTATTGCATACTCACCCTTTGATTACGATGATGTTTGGTTTGTAGGGCGCTCAACTGCGCAGTTATCAGTGCCCGTTCAGATCCCCAACTTTTGTTCAGTCCACTCTCGCCACTTTCATGAATGATGATGAAATGATGAGGACACCACAAACACCCACTCATCTCGAGGCAAGTGAAAATCCCTGACCCCGCCGGGAATCGAACCCGGGACCCCGAGCTCGGCAACCGAGAACGCGACCACGGGACCACTAGCTGCGGACTGCACACCCTTTATTCAACATGTCAGCGTGACTACAGCTATTCGGGTTTAGGTTACGACATATCCAGTATGCCTGCCATCATTGGCGAAGATGTGGCGCAGACGAACAGCGATAATCTGCATGACCCGTTGAATTGGTTGGTTGGTTGGTTGGTTGGGGAAGGAGACTAGACAGCGTGGTCACTGGTCTCATCGGATTATGGAAGGAAGTCAGCCGCGCCCTTTCAGAGGAGCCATCCTGGCATTTGCCTGGAATTATTTAGGGAAATCACGGAAAACCTAAATCAGGATGGCCGGACGCGGGATTGAACCGTCATCCTCCCGAATGCGAGTCCAGTGTTTAACCACTGCGCCACCGCGCTCGGTCCCGCTGAATTGTCGATGACCTCCTGAATGGCTGTTTTCAGTTCAGCAATGGTTTTGGGGTTATTTCTGTACACCTTGTCTTTAATATAGCCCAAGAAAAAGGAATACTGCGGCCAATCGAGGCCCATGCCAGTGGCCTCTGCGCAACCCAGTGAAACAATGCGGTCCCCATAGTGCTCCTTTAGGACATTAAACACTGTCCTGCTTCGATGGGGTCGAGCTCCGTCTTGCGTGAACCACTTCTTGTCGAAATCAGCGTCACTTTGGACAATGTGAATTAAATCATCTTCCAAAATCTTCACGTACCGCGGCGTCAAGGAATATTGCACCGAGGCGCTTTATTCCGGGACGACAGAGCTCGTGTTCACACTGCTCTCACCGTCTGGTTTTCTGAGCACGAGGATGAACTGCCGCATTTCGCCTGTCCGCCGCGGTTTCCAGATCTCATTGTTGATCCCTTGCATTGTACTTTGGAAAGAGGAAAGCGTGATCGCTATCCAACTCCATCGTCGTTACTTGAACTTGACATAATTTTGCAGGAAGAATGGTATAAGATTCATTTTAAAACCACACGGGGCGTATAGTTAGCTATTCCGACATCACTGGAAGCTACGAGGGTGGGTCAAACGAAAACCTTAAATTTGTAATAAGTAATCGAAATTTCGCGCCTTTATCCAGTAAGTTGGTAAGCGTGCTACAAACAGAGTGCAGAATGGCCTGTAGGTGGCAGCATAGTGCAGATACACACATACCGTCGCAGTATCAGCATTAAGATGGCCGCCCCACTTGCGCCTTGCACCTGGCAAGAACAGAGTTATGTTATTCGGTTTTTGCCTAGTGAAGGTGTGAAACCTACTGAAATTCATCGACGAATGAAGGTTCAGCACGGTGATGCATGCTTGTCACAGCAAGAAGTCTACGAATGAAGTGGGAAGTTAGCAAATGGTGTGACTTCAGTGGAAGATGGTCCTCGTCCAGGTCAGGCACAACGAGTTGTGACTCCACAGAACATTGCAGCAGTTGAAGCCATAGTGAAGGAAAACCGCCGAGTGACACTGAATGACATTGCAGCATGTTTACAGATTAGTCATGGGTCATCACATTGTGTATGATGTCCTCCAGTTTCACAAAGTGTCTGCAAGGTAGGTGCCACGGCAGCTGATTCCTGAAATGAGAGAACGACGTGTTGATGCTTGTGAAGAACTTCGTCGCCGCTTTGAACGAGAAGGTGATGGCTTCCTTGTAAGAATCGTTACTGGGGACGAAACCTGGACTCACTTCCACCAACCGGAAACGAAGAGAGCGAACAAGGAAAGGCGCCATTAATCATCACCAAAGCTAAAAAAGTTTCGAACTGAACCATCAGCGGGGAAGGTTATGCTGACTCTCTTTTGGGACGAAAAAGGCGTCATTTTGGAGCATAATATACCTAGAGGGACCACTGTCACCAGCGCATCATACACAGATCTCCTAAAAAATCATCTGCGGCCCGCAATCAAATCAAAGCGACGTGGACTGCTATGAGCAGGTGTCCTTTACAACATGACAATGCAAGGCCCCACACTGCCTGTACAACAGTTGCAACAATCACAGACCTGCATTTTGAGCGTCTTCCACATCCACCATACTCACCAGACCTTGCCCCCAAGTGATTTCCATAGGTTTGGACCACTCAGAGACGCAATAGGATGAAAGAAGTTCCGTTCTGATGAAGAGGTACGCCACGCGGTGCATGAGTGGTTGCGCGGACTACCAAAAGAATTTTTTTAAAGTAATTTATGCACTTTGTAAGCGCTGGAGGACTTGCATTGAGCGTGGGGGAGACTATGTTGAAAAGTGATACAGCTTTGTACCACTTCTGCACAATAAATAATATTTAAAAAAATATTTAAGGTTTTCATTTGACTCACAATCGTATCTTGAAAGTCAATGATTTTCCTACTCCACGTTAGGAATTGTAGTGTGTTCTGTTTTTTTTGGTTTCCATATTTTTGGGCACGCCCTGTACGTACACAATACCCGTGAAGATAAAAATCAATATTTTGACGATTATTACCACTGATCTCACCGTCAGAAGATCAAATTCTGACTGGCATTATGTAGTCTGTGGATCACCACCTATCCATAAAAGCCATAACTGACGTTGTTGGATATTGTACAGCTGAAAATCGTAACGATTTCTATAAGGAATTTGAACTATGGAGAGTCAGTAACTGCTGGCGGAAGATCCGATTGGCCTTTGGTCAGAGTTCGTACCGGCGAGGCGCCGAGGTATTTATACTGTCTGCGTCCTCTCTCACGGGCCTCTTCATTTCGTACTGGAGGAATATCCGCCGTCTGTGTCGAAATTTCCAAGACCCTTTAAGGCTTCCTAGACAACCGTCACTGACTTGCTATTTTGCGAAGGATGCAGTAGGGTTTTTTGTGTACGTTGGTTCCGCTACAGGCGATGTCACGGACAGTACCATTTTTATAAGACCGAAGTACCACAAGTAGCATTCACTATTACGGTTGCTTTGGTCTCCGTAATCTGCACCACATATTCACGGGATGCTGTGGACTGTCGGATTATGGTGCGTGGATCGTTTTTCACCAGGTGTAATTTTCTTTTTCACTAGGCGTAATTTCTACACTTATTTTCTGTTATAGGAAAGACTCACCGTTGTGCAATAGCCGTGTCGCGAAACTGCTCCGTAGGGTAAGAGAGCAGCACCTCAGATTCAGGAGAAATAAAAACCTAGCTGAAAAACAGAAGTAGAAAGAGGCGAAAATGAGCGTAAGGAGACCAATGAAAGAAGCGTCCAGTGATGTTGAAAGTAAAATTTGCTCAGTTCGTCTAAGTAGAACCCCTAACATGTTTTGGCCTTATGTACAATCAGTAAGCGCTTCGGAACCATCTGTTCATTCACTCAGAGACCATAATGGTACCGAAATGGAAGATAACAGACAAAAGGCCTAAACACTGTTCACCACAAAAGATTGTAGAACCGTCCCTTCTTTCGATCATCGTTCGAAATAGAACATACTGACATAATCGATAGTGGAACAGAAAAGTAGCTACAGTCGCTTAGTAGTGGAAAGTCATCTTGGCCGGATGAGATACCTATAAGATTCTACAGAGGTTATGCAAAAGTATTTGCTTTTCTTCTAGCAGCAGTTTATCGTAGGTAGCTAGAGCAACTAAAGTACCTAGCGATTGGAAAAAAGGGCAGATCATTCCTGTTTCCAAGAAGGCCCGCAGAACTGAACTCTTACAATGTTTTACTAGCGTCATAGATACTTCACAAGTTCCCAACAGCTATCGTGACTTCACACAGAGGTGTCCCCGCTCGGCCTTCGGTATCACTGAGCCATAAAACTTTGTATTTTTCCTTTCAACATCCTGATTTCTTTGTTTCCGCCCCATTGATCACTTTTGGGCCATCACTTCTGGGCCATCAACTTTTCCTACTGATTTGCTAACAACTATAATTTACACAGAATCTTACACAAATACTTCCATTTCCTCATTATTACTACACGTAACATTTTGGAGAATCAGTTTTGCACGTTAAATATTTAATACAGTGATAGCTTTGAATTTGCAATGAAATGAATAACCCTAGCTGCATACAGGCGTTGATATAAGTCTACGGGGACACCTGAAAATGTGTGCCCCGACTGGGACTCAAACCCGAGATCTCCTGCATACATGGCAGACGCTCTATCTATTTTTTTTTTCTGCCGGCACGGTAGCTCAACGTGTTCGGTCAGAGAGCTGGATGATCTCTGTAATAAAAAAACTGAGTCAATGGACCAACAAACGAACTTCAACGGATGTCGTGTGACGTCCGCTACGACCAAATACAACGAATAGATAAAAAAAAAATCATATGAGCCACCGAGGACAAAGAGAATAGTGCGACTGCAGGGACTTATCTCTGGCACACCTCCCGTGAGACCCACATTCCCAACTGATTGTCCCGCACTATATTCATAGTGCCCCTGCCCATTACACTCATTACTCGCGGCTTTTTGCCGATTCCCGTAAGAGTTCGGGCACTGTTTGTGCATCCGTACAGAAGAAGATGGTCAAATGGCCGGAAAGCCTTAACTTTCGGACATAAGTATATAGTTCTGGCAATTGTAATTTCATTCTGAGCTGCATGGTCGCCGATGGTACCAGTTCTTCCGTATATGTCCGACAGAACAGACGCCATCTTCATATAGTGATAACTTTTACTTTTCCCGGCACCAATATTCATATTTCCACTAACCTGTTCTCATATTTTTTCTATTGTAACCTACAGTTGTGTTTCCTCCCTTACATCAAGTAGAACATTTTCATTTCATACTCGAAGGGGAAACTTAATTCTTAATGAATGCATGTAACAGAGTTCATTTCAAAGTTTGTGGAAAAACATAATTCTTAATACGTGAATGTAACAGTCACTTACTTCTTTAGCAGATTTCCTAACTCCTTGTTTAGATTCCAGAAAAAATACTATGATTCAGCTGTGTAGGATGCCAGCATGAAAGGAATATTCCTCGAAACGATACGTGGGAACCACTCAACAGACACTTGGATGTGTGATGTTTCTGGTTTGAAAGCTGACATTCATAGTCGGGAAGTAGTTCTGTTTCTCAGTCTCGCTTGAGGGAGGGAGCAGCACACAGTCGGCGGAGTGATTTCTCACAAGTACGGTTGGGTCATGACTTCTGTCCATTAAAGAGATACAATTAAAATCGCTCAAAAGAGGAAAGGCCGAGGGACCTGATGGGATACCAGTTCGATTTTACACAGAGTACGCGAAGGAACCTGCCCCCCTTCTTGCAGCGGTGTACCGTAGCTCTCTAGAAGAGCGTAGCGTTCCAAAGGATTGGAAAAGGTCACAGCTCATCCCCGTTTTCAAGAAGGGACGTCGAACAGATGTGCAGAACTATAGACCTATATCTCTAACGTCGATCAGTTGTAGAATTTTGGAACTCGTGTTATGTTCGAATATAATGACTTTTCTGGAGACTAGAAATCTACTCTGTAGGCATCAGCATGGGTTTCGAAAAAGACGGTCGTGTGAAACCCAGCTCGCGCTATTCGTCCACGAGGCTCAGAGGGCCATAGACACGGGTTCCCACGTAGATGCCGTGTTTCTTCACTTCCGCAAGGCGTTCGATACAGTTCCCCACAGTCGTTTAATGAACAAAGTAAGAGCATATGGACTATCAGACCAATTGTGTGATTGGATTGAAGAGTTCCTAGATAACAGAACGCAGCATGTCATTCTCAAAGGAGAGAAGTCATCCGAAGTAAGAGTGATTTCAGGTGTGCCGCAGGGGAGTGTCATAGGACCGTTGCTATTCACAATATATATTCCCTTATCATTTAGCTACAAAATAGCAGGTCGGCCACTGGAAGCAGTTAGTTCCATAAATTATCTGGGAGTACTCATTAGGAGTGATTTAAAATGGAATGATCATATAAAGTTGATCGTCGGTAAAGCAGATGCCAGACTGAGATTCATATATATATGACCTCGTGGGTAACATAGGAAGTTCACTGAGGCTTTTTGCAGATGATTCTGTGGTGTATCGAGAGGTTGTAACAATGGAAAATTGTACTGAAATGCAGGAGGATCTGCAGCGAATTGACGCATGGTTCAGGGATTGAAATTCAATCTCAATGTAGACAAGTGTAATGTTCTGCGAATACATAGAAAGATAGATCCCTTATCATTTAGCTACAAAATAGCAGGTCGGCAAATGGAAGCAGTTAGTTCCATAAATTATCTGGGAGTACTCATTAGGAGTGATTTAAAATGGAATGATCATATAAAGTTGATCGTCGGTAAAGCAGATGCCAGACTGAGATTCATTGGAAGAATCCTAAGGAAATGTAATCCGAAAACAGAAGAAGTAGGTTACAGTACGCTTGTTCGCCCACTGCCTGAACACTGCTCAGCAGTGTGGGATCCGTACCAGATAGGGTTGATAGAAGAGATAGAGAAGATCCAACGGAGAGCCGCGCGCTTCGTTACAGGATCATTTAGTAATCGCGGAAGCGTTACGGAGATGATAGATAAACTCCAGTGGAAGACTCTGCAGGAGAGACGCTCAGTAGCTCGGTACGGGCTTTTGTTAAAGTTTCGAGAACATACCTTCACCGAAGAGTCAAGCAGTATATTGCTCCCTCCTGCGTATATCTCGCGAAGAGACCATGACGATAAAATCAGAGAGATTAGAGCCCGCACAGAAGCATACCGACAATCCTTCTTTCCACGAACAATACGAGACTGGAATAGAAGGGAGAACCGATAGAGGTACTCAGGGTACCCTCCGCCACACACCGTCAGGTGGCTTGCGGAGTATGGATGTAGATGTAGATGTAGAAACTGGCTATGGAATGTGCTTTCGTTATTACTCAGTAACCATATCAAAATTTAGTTCTAGTTCGGTGAATAGTTTTAGAGACATTAGAAATATTACGAAACACCGTGGCGATAAATATTGTGACCGGCACTGGTAACAGTGGCCAGTGTGGAAAACAATGCTTGGATATAGCACAGGTGTCTTACCACTGTTTACTTGTTTGTAGTATATAGATTTTCGTAAAACGATTGTTGTTCCATTTGACATAATCCTTACGTTAGGGAGTTTCCCATGACATCAGTGACGTTATGGCAGCATTAAGCAATGATATGTAAATACAGTAAAAGGAGGAAGCACGAATGAGAATCGGTGTTACCGGATGAAGACCAGAACTGATATACCAATTAACTGAATGTATAACATTGCTTAGCTAAGTGAAAGGGTGGGCTTCCTGCACAGGAATAAGAGCAGGTACAGGCAGAGAGAAAGGTTATGGTCCAAAGAGAAAGGTTAGGGTCTAACGTCCAGTCACAGATTAGGTGCAGTACGGTGTCGATGGATTTCTTGGACACTTTTCAAAGAGGCTGTTAAAATACGAACAAGTGACATCCTTGTCATCCGGAACATGAATACGTTCCATGTAGAACATAGCTGGAAGCCGAATTCGTAAACAATACATTCATCACACAGTGTCATCCGCAGCGGACGGAAAAGAGAGGCGCCAGCAGGACACCTTCCCCCTCCCCCAACAACCCTCAGTCTCCCTCACCACCTCCCTCACCTCAGTCCGGAACCGCGCGACCGCTACGGTCGCAGGTTCGAATCCTGCCTCCGGCATGGATGTGTGTGATGTCCTTAGATTAGTTAGGTTTAAGTAGTTCTAAGTTCTAGGGGACTGATGACCACAGATGTTAAGTCCCATAGTGCTCAGAGCCATTTGAACCATTTCTCCCTCACCAACACACCACCATCACAGGTAGGGTACACATTGATCAGGAGGTCAGCGATTAGCTGGGGTTCTGGAAGATACTTTATCGACTGAGGAGGTTACGGTTCAATAACTTAAAAATGTATTGTCCCAAACTCGTTTCAGAATTGGCTCGATAAGACGCTGCCCCTTGCCTGATAAATCACTTTCTCGGACAGGAGAGTATATAACAACATTCATGGAAGTTCTGATTTCGAAGATGAGAGGAGGGTTGAAAGGAACTAGCGCTGTAACAGTGTAGAAAAAAGGTACTCTGTTTTGCTTCCCTACACAGTAAGTCAATGTGGAAGAGATCAGTGAAAGAATAAAAATTTAGCAACTTGGTGCGATACTTCCTTGCTACCACACAAACACACTTCACATGGAATGCATGGAGGGCCGGTGTTATCTTGTGACGACAGCCCAGTGTTACCGCGGATACCATGGACCTGCTGGTAGGCTGGGCCACTTGGTGTTTCCCGGATTTGTCACAAAGCTGAGGACGCACGCAGTGCTTGGAACAAAGGGCAGACATCACTTCACCATTTGCTAGAACTTGAGCGATGTAACTCTTGACTCTATGTCACAAGTAAATTTTGCTTTTTTTCCAGTGTCGAAACTGATGAAAGATGTAATTTTCAACACCAGCTTTTATTTTTGATGGTAACATGTAATATTGTCATACTAGTATTAATATTTAAGTAGTCTACTGTACAATTCACACTAGCGAAAATGAACGAGTGCTCATAGTCCTTAAGGTATGCACTTCAAAGCTCATGATTACTCGACTTTTTTTCCTGCTCTAGGTCCATGTTACCACCATTCATGGAAAGCTAAGAGCTTGCACTAGAAGAGAATTGTTTCACGCTATCTAAGATGAAGAATCACTCATTGCTCTTAAGGTATGTATTTTAGAGCTCATGGGCCTAGGCTGATTTATCTTATCTTAAAGAACAAAGGGACTATTTCGAATAACATACAAGTAATTTTGCGAAGGTTGTGGTTAACCTGATGATTCGGGCCTTACACTAAAATAAATTCATGTATGGGATACTAAGTACATAGAGATGCTCTTTTAAGGATCACCGGCCTCCCTTTTCCCTATTCACTAGCCTCTGTTTCTTCACCACAGTACTCAAGGCAAGAAAAAAAATGGTTCAAATGGCTCTGAGCACTATGGGACTCAACTGCTGAGGTCATTAGTCCCCTAGAACTTAGAACTAGTTAAACCTAACTAACCTAAGGACATCACACACATCCATGCCCGAGGCAGGATTCGAACCTGCGACCGTAGCGGTCTTGCGGTTCCAGACTGCAGCGCCTTTAACCGCACGGCCACATCGGCCGGCACTCAAGGCAAGAAAATTAGTGTACAAAGACCTGTCATTAAAGACAACACTGTAGTGAAATGCTCTAATCAGACTGCATGTGATACACCGGCTGCTGTCTCCAGATAACAGCATTTATTCTCCAGTCAGGATAATAGCTTTTTGATGTCGTCTTCAGTTCGAAGACTGGTGTGATGCAGCTTTCCACGCCACCCGTCATTAGAGACAACACAGTAGTGAAATGCTCTAATCAGACAGCAGACTGCAAGTGATACACCGGCTGCCGTCTCCAGATAACAGCCTTCATTCTCCAATCGGAATATCAGCTTCTCGATGTCGTCTTCAGTCCGAAGACTGGTCTGATGCAGCTCTCCACGCTACTCTACCTCCGGGTAACCAGTGCAACCTACAACCCTTTTGCCGTGCTTACGCTATTTCTCTCTTTGTCTCCCTTCACAACTTTACCCCCACACTTCCCACCACTACTAAACTGGTAATCCCTTGACGTCTCAGAATGTGTCCTATCAGCTGACCCTTGTTGTAGTGCCACAAATTTCTTGTCTCCTCAATAGTTACGTGATCTACCCATCTAATCCCCAGCATTATTCGGTAAGACCACATTTCAAAAGCTTCTATTCTCTTCTTGTCTAAACCGTTTTACTTCCGTACACGGCTGCTTCAGAAAATACTTCCTAACTCTTAAATCTACATTCGATGTCAACAACTTTATTTTCTTCATAAACGGTTTCCTTGCCATTGCCAGTCTACAATGTAATACCCTCCCGGCATCAGCCATCATCGGCTATTTTACTGTTCAAATAGCAAAACGCGTCTACATCTTTTAGTGTCACGTTTCCTCATCACCTGATTTAATTCCAATACATTTCATTAAACTTGTTTTGCTTCTGTTGTTGGAAATCTTATATTCTCCTTTCAAGACACTGTCCACTTCGTTGTAGGCGCTTCAGTCTGGAACCGCGCGACGCTACGGTCGCAGGTTCGAATCCTGCCTCGGGCATTGATGTGTGTGATGCCCTTAGGTTAATTACGTTTAAGTAGTTCTAAGTTCTAGGGGACTGATGACCTCAGATGTTAAGTCCCATAGTGCTCAGAGCCATTTGAACCATCCACTTCGTTCAACTGCTCATCTAGCTCCTTTACTGTCTGCAATAGAGTTGCAGTGTCATCGGAAAACCGCAAAGTTTTTAATTCTGCTCATCGAACTTTAATTGCTTCTCCAAATTTCTCTTGATTTTCCTTCGTTGCCTGCTTAGTGTACGGAGAGAATAGCATCGTGGAAAGCCTGCAGTCCTGTCTCGTTTCGTTCTAAACCAATGCTTCCATTTCATACCCTTCGATTCTTGTGACTCTGTTTGGTTTCTGTACAATTAGTGTTCAAGCTTTAGCTCCCTATATTTTATCCCTGCTCCAGTCAGAATTTCGATGAGTGTGTTCCAGTCGACACTTTCAAAAGCTTTCTTCAAACCTTTCTTTCAAAAATTATAACATTACGTTTTTCTTTCCTTAATCTATCTTCTAACGTAATCTTAGGGTCAGTATTACCTTGCCTGTTCCTAATAAAGCTAATAAAAGTGATGGATAAAAGTACCAGAAGTGAGATGAAAGTTTTTCCATATACTGGCAATTGAAATTTGGATTTATTAGACTGTGAGCAAATAAGAAATTCAAGAAGGTGGTAGGCTTTGCTCCTCTTATGAATCACATGATGAACTACACCATGCCTGTCTATGACATTATCATCATCAAGTACCACGCTACAGTTCTCCCCTCACCCTCACCTTCACACCCCGTTCCATCCCAGCCAATAAGAACATAGTGTTAAAATGAATTAGCCACTAAAATGAAATACTCAACGTAGCTCCGGAGCAATCATCCTGGCTGTGCCAAAAATTTTCAGAACAGTCACAGTTTTTTTGGCTGTATGTTCAAATGTATTTAAACAAAATATTACGTAAAAGAAAATGGTTCAAATGGCTCTGAGCACTATGCGAATTGACATCTCAGGTCATCAGTTCTCTAGAACTTGGAACTACTTAAACCTAACTAACCTAAGGGCGTTACACACATCCATGCCCGAGGCAGGATTCGAACCTGCGACCGTAGCGCTCGCTCGGTTCCAGACTGAAGCGCCTAGAACCGCTCGGCCACCATCGGCCGGCTACATAAAAGATATAACTTGCAGTATTCCATGTATAAAACACACACACACACACACACACACACACACATGTCTATGCTGTGAATTTACAGGTTAATTAGGTCCAGGTAATGTTCAAAGTTCGATCTCTGTACCATACGTGGTGAAAGGAAAACACACCTGAGTCTGAAATTAATTTTTTTCTACGTGTAACTTATTCTATGCCGTTTATCAAGTGCCCCAGTGTTCTTTTCACATCTGAAATGTCTACAAAAATACGTCAGCGACGTAAAAATGCTATGTTTACATCAAGAGTCACAATCATTTTTACACATACACACACACACACACACACACACACACACACACACACACACACAATACAATACAATCGCAAATTACTATCTAAAACATGATTTTTACTCTCAGTTTAAGTGCCCAAATTCTATTTTCACGCCTAAACGCATGTGGTTTAAAAATAGCAAGCTGAACGAGCATTTAAACTTCACATTTTATCCAGTATGAGATGATGTACTAACCTAACCCAACCAAGATTATAACTGCAGAAAATACGTGGTTAGTTAAAATACCATGGAAATCAGGCAAGCCCACAAACAAATAGGCAGCCCAAATTAGTGCCATATACTGAAAGGATGTAGTTAATTCAGTGCTTTAAGGCTACACTTGGTGTAAAGGACAATGAAGCATCAAATTAAACATTTCCACACCTTAACTGTTCTATGACACTTGTCAAGTGTTGAAATGGTATTACCACGTCTAAAACACGTACAGGCTGTCGTTCTTTGAAACTGAGGCTATGTTTTTGGTGGATTACAGATCAAACTATCACCACCTGACGGTTTTATAAGTTTCTCAGTACTGTTTTAACTTAGGAAGGACCATTTCAAGAGTGGAAGAAGATAATGTATCTTGATCTACACGAGAACTATATATATATATTCGATGTTATTAAATGGCTAGTATTTCATTTGAGCTCGATGTACAAGAAGTTATGTACAAAACGAACTTTCGAAGAATACTGCAATATTTACTGACAGGAAGTATGGTGCCAAGGCACTCTAAAACGTTTGAGGCTATGTTTTCGATATGTAACTACTAAATAATACCAAAACTACGTGATGTAAAAACACAGAACAAAAGTAAAAGACAAATTTATTGACCAAATACATTTTTGGAAGGAAGGACTGAAGAAAGTATTTTGACTATTTCTTTATACCAATGTATCACTTACCTGCAATTATCGTAATACACAAGTATAACTTCTTCATAGAAAATGTTTACTTTCAGCGCAATGTGACTAAGGATAGTAGAGCTAAAAGATGTCCAAAGATAATTGGGGAAGAAGATAAGAGTTAAAAATCGGTAACTCAAAAATACCGTCTTTGCCACGGAATTACAATTATTTATCAAAATAAGTAACGATTTTGGGTACAGAACACATGCTTGATTCTTACTGTAATGTGCAAGTATAGTTACAGTATTCTGTTGGCAAACAAACCTGAAATCTCTGCTAAAATGAAATCTTTCTACTTTTCAGAATATGTAAGATTTCGATCACAAAATACACATGGTGCTAGTATCGTAACTGTTGTACAGTATTAAGAGAAAATACATATGGCCTGCATATTGCTATTATTGATAAACGTCAAGGAAAAAGCATTCACAATACTAATATACATTTCTGTGATAAGAAATGAGGTTTGCTACCCTTCCAACTACCCACTTTCAAATTCAGTCAAACATTAGAGTGAGACCATACGAGGTATTAACTGCATCTTGCAGTTTAAAATGTTGTCACATTCAGCTGTCACACAGTGAAAACTAAATGGAACTTCAGTTTAATGACATACTGAATAGCAGCACTACACATTTGTATATATAAGAAACAAGGTTTGCTCTGCTGTCAGAGTCATTTAAACATTGTAGCAAGTCTGTTCTACGGTATTAATATTATCTTACAATACAAAACATTTGCTGTCTTCTGATGATGGCACTAAATCATGCTGTCACATGGTGGAAATTATATGACACTTTGATGAAATAGCATAATGAACTGTGGATGATGTTGACATTACCCCTGTCATTATGTCTGCATGTCCCCTTGAATGCATGGGGAAAACTATTTGGACTAATGAGGGATGGTTGACATGGTGTCTGCCATTACCATGATTATAGTGGCCACCATTATGCACCGTGCAGTGTAGGTGCCATAATCTGACAGTAGGCGTCAACTACTGGATTTCAAGTAATATTACAACATCAGAAGCTGACAGTGCATGTGTCACAACGTTATAGCAAGTTCTGGTAGTTCTGATGCTGACAGTGTGTATGTTCAATGAGTGTCCATTACCAGATTTTAAATAATATTCCACCAACACTAGCACTGTATATGTGAAGTGGGTTTAAGCAACTGGGGAGTCACTACTGGGGTGTCAGCTAGAATATGAAACAGGAAACGTTTCCTGAAACTCTACCAAATTGACACAAAAATGTGAGAAATTGTTCTGGAACTGTAACAACTTGATAGAAAGCAACTGCAATTTGGCCTGAATGTGTAACCTCTTGTCCCAAAACGCTGAAGTTATTTTGAAACTGTGTCATAACAGCCACAGCTTACCCTGCACCTGCCACAAGTTTCCCCAGAACTGTCACAAGTTGCCCAATGTTACATTTACAGCAAAACTGTAACAAGTTGCCTCTCATGTTAAAGTGAAACCATAATAAGTTGCTCCATCTTACAACAGAACTGTTCACAGCTTTGGGATCTTAAATAGTGTTTCACAAGCCGAATCTTTTAGTGTGTATGTGAAGGGGGTAGCAGCTACTGCAGGTGCCAGCTACTGGAGGTTGTTAGTTGCCACAGGTTTTCAGCTACTGGGGGTGTTAACTGCTGGGGAGGGGGAGGGGGCTTAGCTATTATGTGTATGTGAGTGTCAGCTACTGCAGCTGTCAACGACTGGATACTAAAATTGTGTTGTATCACCAAACTCGCGCACCCCAATACAGGACATCCTCTAGTAGCTGACACCGTTCTAGCAGCTGACACCTCCAAGTATCTAAAAACCCCAGTAGCTGACACTGTACTACTTCGCACCTGCTACATATACACACTATCAGTTTCTGGTGATAGATTACTATTTAAGATCCAATAGCTGTCCACAGACTCGCTGTAACTTAAGATGTGGCATAAAGCGGTGCAGGGAGCTTGTGACCATGATGTAAACTTGAGGCGACTTACATTGAAGCTGAATTGGCCACTAGGAATGACCTGGTGACTTGATGTTCAAAAATTTTTTAATCTAGACACGTTTTTGGTGCAGCACACCTTCATAATGTTAAATTCAATGGCCTTCATACAAAGTACAGAATCATATGTGTCATACATGAGACTCTATACTTCGTATGAACACTATTTTATTTGATGTTCTATAGTTGGGCTGTGCCTGAAATGCTTCAGCAGTAATTGTTTCTTACTAAAAGTCACTAGTTAATTTCTGGCAACTTTTTCAGCATTGACAGAACCAGTTTCAGATTCGCTGTGAGATGAGGCTGTATGTTACAATTTCCCTTTAAGATAGATGGAGCAATTTGTTACAGTTTTTCTGTAACATGGGACAACTTGTTCCAGTCCCAGGGAAAGTTTTTGCAGTTTCAGAGCTACTAGCTACAGTTTCACAACAATGTATTAGCAATTTGGGGCAAGCCCTTACTGTTTACAGACAACTAGTTATAATTTCAGAACAAGTTGTTACAGCTGCAGGGCGAGTTGTTACAGATTGGGAGCAAGTTATTACAGTCCACTGAAATGTGGAGGAATCCGTTAAACTTTCATGATAACATATTGGAACATGTTACAACTTGTACAACCTGGTCTCAACCTGATTTATTGATGGAATAATTATGTTAGCTGACAATAGCACATCCACATTGATACAGTTTCAAAGCAGGTCATGTTTTGTAGAACGAAGATAAATGCATTTGATACGTTTTAACAGTGTTAGAGTGCTATTTAAGACCCAGTAGCTATCAGCCACCGTCAGGTAATGGCATATACACTGTGCCCGTGTATTCCGTGTAAAGCAGTCTCAAAAATATGTAGTAATGGCAGTCGCCATTTCAACTGATTCCCATTATCGCCAGTATCACCCACCATGCAACTGTAATATAGGGAACTTACTAATTTTGCTGCAATCTCCAGGGCCATTTGTTACAGTTTTACTATAAATTGGGGCGACATGTTACAGTGGGGAAATGTGCCAAAATCAAGTCTCAACTTTCTTAGACATATTGTTTCACCATAATATAGAAGGAACATGTTACAGTTTTGTTGCAACACTGGAGCAAGTTGCTATTGGTTGCTACAACAGGGAGTTCAACGTTTTATATTTTTACAATGTAAGGAGTGAGGGGCAACTTGTTACAGTTTTGCTGTAACATAGGGCCAAATTTTAGAGTTCTGCTGTAATTTGGGGCTAAATGTTACACTTTTGGAGCAAGCTTTTCCAGTTTGCAGGGACAAGTTCTTATAGTTCGGGAGGCTAACTGTTGAAGTCTTAGGACAAGTTCTTACAGTTTTTGGGCAATTTCTTACTGTTTTGGGACAAGTTGTTAGAGTTTTTCTGTAAATGGTGTCATTTGTCGAGTGTCGAGGTAACTTGCAATAGTTTCGCTGTAATGGGGGAGAAAAGTTGGAAGAAGTTGCAACTTTCTGGTACAGATCTCAGCTTGATTAGACAACTTCATCATTTACTTTGGTGCCACTTGCAGATGCTTAATGAATCAATCTCTATGTACATACTACCTTTCCAAGTTTAAATAAATGCTCATGTGAGGTAGGGCAGTCACCAAGATCCAGTACCTAACATCCCAGTAAGTTATGCCCACAGCACACAAACACTGTCAGTTATAGGTGTTATAATACAGTTTTAAGATCTAATAGCAGACACCCATAGTCAAGTTATAGTAGATACACTGTCAAGTTGTGATACTTGCTGTATCATGATAATGTGACCAGTCAGATGTAGTGAGAACTATGTAGAACTATTCAGGACTGTTCAGAGCTTGCTGTCCAGTTACATAGACTAAAAATTGTAGTAAGCGTAAGAGTAAGATGGGTAACATACAGTGTGTACTAGAACAAAGAGTGAACTGTAATATTGAACACCAGTAATGTAGTCTTTCGCCCCTCTTATTCGATCCACACATCTAAGAAGCAATGACAGAAATATAAGGAAATTTCAAGAGTGTGCTTAAAATTCAAGGTGAAAAGATATCAATAGTAAGATTCATTGATGACATTGCTACCCATTCTGAAAGTGGAGAAGAATTTTGGGATCTGTTGAATGGAATGAACAGTCTAATGACTACAGAACATGTGCTGAGGATAAATAGAAGAAAGACAAAAGTAATGAGAATTAGCAGAAATGAGGACAGCAAGAAACTTAAAATCGGAACTGGTGATCGCCCAGTAGATGAAGTTAAGGAATTTTGCAACCTACGCAGCAAAATAAAACATGTGGGTGGAGCAAGTAGGACATAAAAACAGACTAGCACTGGCAAAATGGGCGTTCCTGGCCAAGAAAAGGTTTCTGCTATCAAACATAGGCTTTTATGTGGGAACGAAATTTCTGAGAATGTACGTTTGAAGCATAGTACTGCAGAACAGTGAAACATGGACTGTGGGGAAACTGGAACACAAGAGAATTGCAAAATTTGAGGTATGATGCTACAGAAGGATGTGGAAAAATTTGTCGACCAATAAGGTATGGACTGGAGGTTCTTTCCACAATCAATGAAGAAAGTAATATAAGGAAATCACTGACAAGAGAAGGAATACAATGATGGGACATCTGTAAGTCATCACAGAATAATTTCCACTGTACTAGAGGCAGCTGCAGAGGGTAAAAATTGTGGGGGAAGACAGAGATTGGCATACATTCGGCAAATAATTGAAGACATACAACGTGCATCAAATCTGTCAGAATACTCATTACAAAAAAAAATGACTGTCAGCTTATGGTGTTATAATACTATCTGACATCCAGTAGCTTACACCTACTGTGAAATTATAGCACTTACACTGTTGCCACGCATTTAGAATAAGAGTAGCCATCATAAATGTGGTACTGACCAACATTATTCCCACTAGTATCCACCATGCAGCTGCAACATTGGGGATAATGTGTTACACTTTTCCTATAACACAGAGGGTAGACTGATGTAGTTTCATTTAACATGAGGCATTTGTCACAGTGGGTAATGTGTCAGAACAAGCGTCAACTTGCTGTCAGTATCACAATTACACTTGCTGGTTTCTGTACATGTGCTTTGAAGCTGTCTCGAAACACTTTGCTTATTCAAGATAAATATATTTGTGCCGTTAAGACAGTTACCATGGCAACTAAACATTATTGTCCAACCCAGTAGTATCGAAAGCAGTTACACTGGAAACTGCTGTAATGTCGTGTCAATTTGTTATAGTTTTGTTGTAACATAGGGTCAATTTGCTACATTTTGCTGCTACCTAGATGGAACTCCTGTGGCTGACAACCCAATAGCTGACACCCCCAGCCAATATCCCTAGTGGGCGACGCTCCCAGCAGCTGACACTTAGTGCACATACACTGTCACTTATGGTGTGGAAATAAAGTCCTAAGGTACACTAACTGATTCCCACTGCTACGTTTTGGCACACAAACCCTCAAGTTAAGTTGCATACACTGTGGGCCTCTGGTTTTTGAATACTATTTCAGATGTGAATGCCTGTTTCTTTTTGTCAACTACCACTTCCTTGCCTGCTTAGGAATATCAGCATACGATGATAAATGTTTTGAACTGCAAGATAAAATTGATACCTCACCATGAAGTCCGTGCAATGTTTTGGCAACTTTGATCACCTATATGAATGTATTGAGAATATATATCTACTGCACAATAGGGCACTCTATCAGTGTCATGTAATTTCCACTGCGTGACAGCAGAAGATTCCAACCATTTTGAATTAAAAGACAGAATTAATATCCGAGCATGGGGTCACTGCAATGATTGGCTGATTTTGACATCAGTTTCAGAGACAAGTTTTTGATCAATTTAGACATGGGAACAACATTGTTTACTTTAGTTATTCTCATCAACATCTATCCTCTGCCTGTTAATTCAGCAGTAGTGCTCAATTGTATTTTATAGTGCTATAAAATCAATTTTTCCGAATTTTGATTAATTTCGTGAGTGACATTCATGCACAGTACAAAGATCAAACTACCCTGATCAGCGAACATATATTTCAAAAGTGACAATAAGCAAGTTTTGTATATTTAAAAAAAAGTAATATGGATACTTTGATGTGAAAGCATTTAATTGGAAGGTCCATAGTGCTTGCAAAGTGTGGTAAACAATAAAACATTCATCGTCAACAAGTGCTGCTTGAGCTTTACGTTCTATAGCAGTGCCACCACGCAAGGTGTGTGTATTTATTTTACTGTCATAGAACAATTAAGTCATGACAGTAGTGCCATACATGTTTTGTGCTCAAAGTTTTACATTTCGAGAGTAATAGAATATTATTTTGATTCAAAGTTGGAATTCTTGTTCGAAATCAGTAATCCTTGTGAATTACAATAAGCAACCAGTGTTTTCGTGTGTAAATCGTAAAATATTATTATAAACAATTATATTTCAGAGACAAATATGGTATTTTCAATGTATATACATTTCACCTCTGTCTTACTCCACCATTATCTTTCGACACATTCAGCTCTGACATATTCGGGTACTGTCTTTGGTCGTGGTGTGTAGTTTGTAAGAAAATTCGTATTAGGATGTTCTGTTTGTGTAGTACGACAATATTCAGTTACAGTGCCGTATCACAATAAAAATCTCGACAATGAGCTTTCTTCCTTACTTCCTAGAATGGTTTCTGGTCAAATTGTTTGTCCTTTTGCTGTGTTGTGTGTTTCTTACATTGCATACTTTGATGTGATTTTTGTGCTATTTCGTAGCTGCCTGTGAGAATTCAGTCTGAATGTTGTAGAGAGCCTTGGGTCCATACTTCCATAGATCTAGTTCAGATGCTGGATTCGCCTATTAATAACATTGATTCCAGTTTCCTCGTGTATCTTCACTCTCCCTAAAATGATGCTTGCTAGGATAAAACATTACTGAGTAACCTGAAATAACGTCAGGTGACGACAGGTCGTTCTATGAAACACCTATAAGATCCCTCAGGTTGAAATAACATTCCCCCTCATATATATTAGACGTGCCAATAACATTTTAAAATTTGACAAACATCATAGATATATTTAGATGTTGGCTTCATTACGTCCTGCATCAAGTGTAGGTCTAAAAAACTCAGTTAATTACATTGTAACAGGAGCAGAGACTGCCTATTTGTTTGTATACTTACCCGCTTGGCGGAGTATTTTAACCAAAATATGTTTTCCAAACTTATAATTGTGGTCAGGTTAGTGACGTTACATGACTTCATACAGGCCAAAACGTGTAGTTTAATTGCCTGTTTAACATGTCAATTTTTGGCCGCATGTTTACAGACGTAAGTAGCATTTGGGCAAATAATTTGAATGTTCACAGTCATTTTATAGGCACCACTTCCGAAATTTATGTATGTCTATGGAGAATATCGTTGTGACACTTGATGTAACCATTCGGTTTTTTACGTTCCTGGCAATACTTTTACAGACGTTTCAGATGTGGAAGGAACATTTTTGCCACTTGAGAAGATACGTAGAAAAGTTAACAAGTAAGAAATATTTAATATTGTAGTCAGTTGCGTCTTACACCACGTATGGCAGAAAGATCGAACTCTGCTAGATCACTTGTGCTCCTTCACCTACAAGTTGATAAAGACATTTTCTATGTGTTTCTTTTGGGTATTGCCGATGTATTTTAAATGTGGAAACACTTCAAGTTATACACTCTGTGTAAGTTTTTGGGTTAATACTTTTGAGCAAGACGCAAAAAAAAAAAAAAAAAAAAAAAAAAAACCTTTTGAATCTGATACTTCAGATAAGGTGACACGTTATGTGATTGTGATTTCATTTAAATGTCCACTGAAAAACTGCGCTGTAACTGTCTGCTTTATTTTGAGATTGCACTAAATTTTGCTCGAGAGTGGAGGAGGAGAAGGAGGGGGAGGATTAGTGGGAGCAGAGAGGAGGCAGGCCGATGGCAGGGTTGTATTGAGTTACGTGATGATGTCGTCACTGATGTGGAGACCGTGGCTTACCGCCATCTTGGATTGTGTTGTCATTACCGCTGCATCTAGGCAACATGCATTATGAGTTGCAGTTGACTTCTGTGGTCTGCCAAGATTAAATACCGCATTAAACGCAAAGTGCGCATGTGTCGACACCGATGTACTACTTATACTGCTTTCCGCTAGTAAATATTCTCACCCTTTGATGTTTGTATATGTTTAGTATTGTTATTCTATCTTTCCAGTCTAGCTGTGTATCGTTCAATATCCTGGATGGTATCTTGCAGATAATTCTGTAAAATACCTCTTCAAGTCAATAACTGCTTTATAATTATTCTTTTTATTTCAAAAATTCTATCTAGTGGCCTCTTCAATGTTGTGATAGATTCTCTAGTTTCCATTTTTGGTCAATAATGAAACTGATCCTTTTCACATTATACTTGTATCTTGCATTTTATTCTCCTTTTTAAAAATGCCTATGTGAGTTCGTTTGCTGAATATGAAATTGCTTTTCTTGGTCTGTAAAAGAAGTAGTTTCTTGTATCTCTAATTTATGAGCGAGTATTGCCTTACGCTCTGCAGAATAACCTGGGAGAGACTCATGATAATAAAAATAGTTCATAATTTTGAATAGTTCATCTTTAATTTTTTTCCATAGCTCTGTTAGTACCCATCTCGCAATTCATATGAACATAAAGCTTTGTTTGGTCTCTTTTGTTTCAGGGCTGGTTCGTATTCTATATGTTGTGATGCTACATTATCTGCTAGTATTTCTAATTCATCAGAGTATTCGTCTTTGATGGTGTTGTCTTTTGGTTTGTAAAATTCTCAGAAACATTATATTCATTCGTTGGCTATTTCATCTGCTTTATCTGCCTTTCATCATGACTGATCCTTTTCTTATCTTAAACTATAATTTCTAAACGTTTCTGTATATGTTATCCCTCATTCCTTATCTTAGTCTATTTCTATATCGCATTCATTATTCCTTACGCTGTCTGTACTTTTCTGTGATAGTGTTCTAAATGACCCTGTACCTATCTTAACCTTAACTTATACTTATTCCTTCTCTGAGTCAAGTCAGGTTTTAGGGAATCTCCCTAACTCGCTTAAGGCAAATTGTTGAACTGGGTGTGACTTAATGTCCAGGTTCTCAATTGGACGCCAGTTTGTCGCAATGCTGCGATTTTCGACATTCCTCCACGTTCTTCTCTCATTCCAAACATTTGCTCTGTCACTAACGACTTCTTCATTATGGGACATTAAACTCTAACTTTCCTACCTTTTTTCCCTGTTTATAAGTCCAATTTATTACACAGAGTAGTTCAGCTTCCCATACCTATGGGTTTTGTGCGATCTGCTGCAATTTCAGATACCATGTGCACGATTTTCATGTTCTCTTGCCCGATACATCCAGTGTATTAGTTTCACAGAAATGAATATTACCTTTTTGTAGGAAATCTAATGTAGTTAATTTTTTTATAGAGATATGTTTCTGCTAGAGATTGTAGTTGGCAACTTATTCGGAGAAAACTTACGAAAGTGACCTTCAAGCACGCTTTTCTTGAATAATTCGAAAACTGTGGCTTCCAGTGTGAAAGTATTCCAGTACAAAATTTGAATGCATTGAATTTGCTATAAAAGGTGCTGTCCATTTCTTCTGTGGGCGTAATATTTTGTGCATAGCGAGCGAGAGAATATGAAAATCTCGCACATGGTATTTGAAGGTGATGTGGGTTGCATAAAGGCCTTTGGAAGGGCAGCTGGATCAGGCTGTGTAGTCTGTCAGGCATAATACACTACTGGCCATTAAAATTGCTACACCACGAAGATGACGTGCTACAGACGCGAAATTTAACGGACAGGAAGAAGATGCTATGATATGCAATTGATTAGCTTTTCAGAGTATTCACACAAGGTTGGCGCCGGCGGTAACACCAACAACGTGCTGACATGAGGAAAGTTACCAACCGATTTCTCATACACAAACAGCAGTTGACCGGCGGTGCCTGGTGAAACGTTGTTTTGATGCCTCGTGTAAGGAGGAGAAATGCGTACCATCACGTTTCCGACTTTGGTAAAGGTCAGATTGTAGCCTATCGCGATTGCGGTTTATCGTATCGCGACGTTCCTGCTCGCGTTGGTCGAAATCCAATGACTGTTAGCAGAATATGGAATCGGTGGGTTCAGGAGGGTAGTACGGAGCGCCGTGCTGGATACCAACGGCCTCGTATCACTAGCAGTCAAGGTGACAGGCATCTTATCCGCATGGCTCTAACGGATCGTGCAGCCACGTCTCGATCCCTGAGTCAACAGATGGAGACGTTTGCAAGACAACAACCATCTGCACTAACAGTTCGACGACGTTTGCAACAACATGGACTATCAGCTCGGAGACCATGGCTGCGGTTACCCTTGACGCTGCATCACAGACAGGAGAGCCTGCGACGGTGTACTCAACGACGAACCTGGGTGCACGATTGGAAAACGTCATTTTTTCGAATGAATCCAGGTTCTGTTTACAGCATCATGATGGTCGCATCCGTGTTTGGCGACATTGCTGTGAACGCACACGGGAAGCGTGTATTCGTCATCGCCATATTGGCGCATCACCCAGCGTGATGGTCTGGGGTGATATTGTTTACACGTGTCGGTCACCTCTTGTTCGCATTGACGGCACTTTGAACAGTGGACGTTACATTTCAGATGCGTTACGACCCGTGGCTCTACCCTTCATTCGATCCCTGCGAAACCCTACATTTCAGCAGGATAATGCACGACCGCATTTTGCAGGTACTGTACGGGCCTTTCTGGATACAGAAAATGTTCGACTGCTGCCCTGGCCAGCACATTCTCCAGATCTCTCACCAACTGAAAACGTATGGTGAATGGTGGCCGAGAAACTGGCTCGCCCCAATACGCCAGTCACTACTCTTCATGAACTGTGGTATCGTGTTGAAGCTGCATGGGCAGCTGTATCTGTACACGCCATCCAAGCTCAGTTTGACTCAATGCCCAGGCGTATCAAGGCCGTTATTTCGGCCAGAGGTGGTTGTTCTGGGTACAGATTTCTCAGGATCTATGCACCCAAACTGCGTGAAAATGCAATAACATGTCAGTTCTAGTATATTTGTTCAATGAATACCCGTTTATCATTTCTTCTTGGTGTAGCAATTTTAATGGTCTGTAGTGTATTCTACGTTCCGTTTGTTACATCCTAGTACTTCGTTTGCCGGTTTCGTTATAATTCCTTTCACTTTATTCCACGATTTAGAGGTATTGCTACTACTGGATAGGATGTTTGTCCTCGTAGCACATTCCCTGCTAACTGCTCTTGGCCCTCGGAAGTGGGCTGCTTTCGCCAGTAAGACGGCTACGTTTGGGGTGCGGTCACGCATGGCCGCCTCGCAGAATTCCCCGAGCATAAACACGTTTGGCTGGTGAATAGAGGGCCTTTCAGCGCGGTGACGCACCGCCCCCCCCCCCCACTTCATCCCACCCGGTAGCTCTTTTATTGAGGAGAGGAGGCGCCGCGGCGTTCTGACGTTGGCGGGAATCGGCGAGGCGTGCGCCCCGCGAGGCGAGCCGGGCCGGGCCGGCCCGCCGGCTCTGCGGCTTTGGCTTTCAGCGGCGCGCGGGCTGTGTGTGCAGCCGCCCTCCCCAGGGAGCCGGCAGCCGCTGCGCGCCGCCTCACTCTCCTATCGCCACCTGCCTGCCGCCTGCCGACGGCCTGCTTTACACCTGTTGGCCCGCCGATCTGGCAGGCGGAAATAGCCGCGCCGGAGCGCCGGAACGGCTCCGCTGAGCTCTGCCGCCGACAGCGGGTGGGCGCAGCACGTGCTGGCGCCAGCAGAGCGCGGCCAAACACACAGTTGCTTTGTAGCTTTCAAAGAAAGACACCTACCTGACTAGCACTTAAGTTATTTAATGGTATGGAGATAGTGGCAAAATCAAACTCTGAAATACGAGAAGCGTTCAAAAATGGTTCAAATGGCTCTGAGCACTGGAGGACTTAACATCTCAGGTCATCAGTCCCCTAGAACTTAGAACTACTTACACCTAACTAACCTAAGGACATCACACACTTCCATGCCCGAGGCAGGATTCGAACCTGCGACCGTAGCGGTCGCGCGGTTCCAGACTGAAGCGCCTAAAACAGTTCGGCCACCAGCGGCCGGCGAGAAGCGTTCAATAAGTGACACAGCACATCTTTCTTTTCTGAAAACAGGTTCGTTTTAATCAGGATTCCGATGCACCATACAATTCCCCGAACCATTTGGCTACAAAACTCTGTTTTTCAATATAATCTCTGTTCATTGTGACGGCCATAAGCTACCTGGCTGCAAGGACCTGCCGGCCAAGGTGGCCAAGCGGTTCTAGGCGCTTGAGTCCGGAACCACGCGACTGCTGCGGTCGCAGGTTCGTATCCTGCCTCGGGCTTGGATGTGTGTGATGTCCTTAGGTTAGTTACGCTTAAGTAGTTCTACGTTCTAGGGCACTGATGACCTGAAATGTTAAGTCTCATGATGCTCAGAGCCATTTGAACCATTTTTGCAAGGGCCTGTATGCTGATGGTCGACGTTGGAGCCAACGTCTCGCTGCATCAACAACCTCCACATCATCCTCGTACTGCTCCCCACGGAGTGGATCCTTCGTTGCGCCGAACACGTGGAATTCGGACGGTGCGAGATTCGGACTTGAGGATGGATCAGGGGGAATAGCCGAGTGAAGTTTTGTGAGCTCCTCTCGGGTGCGCAGACTTTTGTGAGGCCTTGTGTTCCCATGGAGAAGGGGAAGTTCGCTTGAATTTTTTTGGTAATGAACACGCTGAAGTCGTTTCTCCGGTTTCCTGAGGGTAGCACAATACGCCTCATTATAGGTTGTTGCAGCATGAGAGAGGACATCAAACACAGTAACCCATCCATGGCCCGGAAGACTGTTGGCATGACTTCACCGGCCGAGAATGCCACTTTGAACTTGTTCCATGTGAGACTGTACAGTACTGCCCGACATAGAAAATATGTACAACTTCATACTTCGTTATTCTTGTCCGAATACCATTTTTTGTATAATAACACTATTTTCTTTAATACACCGAGGCCGGATACCAACGTAGGAAAGAATGACAAGTTATTTATTTAGTTATTCAGATGTGCCCTTCCTTAAAATACACTCCTGGAAATTGAAATAAGAACACCGTGAATTCATTGTCCCAGGAAGGGGAAACTTTATTGACACATTCCTGGGGTCAGATACATCACATGATCACACTGACAGAACCACAGGCACATAGACACAGGCAACAGAGCATGCACAATGTCGCCACTAGTACAGTGTATATCCACCTTTCGCAGCAATGCAGGCTGCTATTCTCCCATGGAGACGATCGTAGAGATGCTGGATGTAGTCCTGAGTAACGGCTTGCCATGCCATTTCCATCTGGCGCCTCAGTTGGACCAGCGTTCGTGCTGGACGTGCAGACCGCGTGAGACGACGCTTCATCCAGTCCCAAACATGCTCAATGGGGGACAGATCCGGAGATCTTGCTGGCCAGGGTAGTTGACTTACACCTTCTAGAGCACGTTGGGTGGCACGGGATACATGCGGACGTGCATTGTCCTGTTGGAACAGCAAGTTACCTTGCCGGTCTAGGAATGGTAGAACGATGGGTTCGATGACGGTTTGGATGTACCGTGCACTATTCAGTGTCCCCTCGACGATCACCAGTGGAGTACGGCCAGTGTAGGAGATCGCTCCCCACACCATGATGCCGGGTGTTGGCCCTGTGTGCCTCGGTCGTATGCAGTCCTGATTGTGGCGCTCACCTGCACGGCGCCAAACACGCATACGACCATCATTGGCACCAAGGCAGAAGCGACTCTCATCGCTGAAGACGACACGTCTCCATTCGTCCCTCCATTCACGCCTGTCGCGACACCACTGGAGGCGGGCTGCACGATGTTGGGGCGTGAGCGGAAGACGGCCTAACGGTGTGCGGGACCGTAGCCCAGCTTCATGGAGACGGTTGCGAATGGTCCTCGCCGATACCCCAGGAGCAACAGTGTCCCTAATTTGCTGGGAAGTGGCGGTGCGGTCCCCTACGGCACTGCGTAGGATCCCACGGTCTTGGCGTGCATCCGTGCGTCGCTGCGGTCCGGTCCCAGGTCGACGGGCACGTGCACCTTCCGCCGACCACTGGCGACAACATCGATGTACTGTGGAGACCTCACGCCCCACGTGTTGAGCAATTCGGCGGTACGTCCACCCGGCCTCCCGCATGCCCACTATACGCCCTCGCTCAAAGTCCGTCAACTGCACATACGGTTCACGTCCACGCTGTCGCGGCATGCTACCAGTGTTAAAGACTGCGATGGAGCTCCGTATGCCACGGCAAACTGGCTGACACTGACGGCGGCGGTGCACAAATGCTGCGCAGCTAGCGCCATTCGACGGCCAACACCGCGGATCCTGGTGTGTCCGCTGTGCCGTGCGTGTGATCATTGCTTGTACAGCCCTCTCGCAGTGTCCGGAGCAAGTATGGTGGGGCTGACACACCGTTGTCAATGTGTTCTTTTTTCCATTTCCAGGAGTGTAGGTTGTTGCAGCTTGAGAGAGGACATCAAACACAGTAACCCATCCATGGCCCGGAAGACTGTTGCCATGACTTTACCGGCCGAGAATGCCACTTTGAACTTGTTCCATGTGAGACTGTACAGTACTGCCCGACATAGAAAATATGTACAACTTCATACTTCGTTATTCTTGTCCGAATAGCGTTTTTTGTATAATAACACTATTTTATTTAATACACCGAGGCCGCATACCAACGTAGGAAAGAATGACAAGTTATTTATTTAGTTATTCAGATGTGCCCTTCCTTAAAATAGATCCCTATATCCAGTCTGGTGATGTTTGTGAATTGAATTAATGTCTGGTCGTCTGCTGACCACAGATAGTGGAGGTAGATTCTACAGTCATCTTTGAGACAGTCCTCTGAACACCTTTGACCGAACCAAAGAGAGGAAAAGAGGAAGTATACCACAGCACTAGAGGGCCTGGGATGTGGCTGACCAATACGGTGGCAAGGTCCTCACCCAATTCTGTGGAATCGCGGGATAACCGGATGAACGGCCAGGTTTCAGCACTGTCGCTGATTACTGAGGTGTGAAGACGCGTTTTATGTGTGCTGCATAAAAACAAATTTAAATTAAAATGGTATGCACGTGGAATATTTAAGAGTAGATAAAAATAATGATTTCTCTTTTCAGAAACTTTTGGTGGGAGGCTCATGTGAATTGTTCTGAAAAAGGTAGGCAGGTAAAACTCATGGGGAACGTAGGATTCTTCGGAAGTAACCAACGGTCACAGTGAAACCACAAATTGCAATTATAAGATGAAATACTTGCGTGCGGTAATATTAAGATGAAGTACTTGCATGTGTAAATCTAAGTTGAAAATATTTAAGAACTGCGTCTGTAGAACTTGAATTAGAGACAAGCACTTCAACGTGGTGAGTACGGTGTGAGTCTCAAAACCTGACTATGAGACAATATATAAGTGCTTGTCCAAGCTTTCAGTTGAGAGTCCGTGTGTGAGATAATTAAGATACCAAAAATTTTCATTATGAGATATATCCTTGTGATGCTAGCTTGATATTGTGATACTCTGAGAGAGTATTAAGGTGAGTCAGCCATCTGCCCGGCAACACCATGTGGGTTGCATTGTACAGTGAGATGTGCATAAATCCTCCAGAGTTTGTGGTAGGGAAATTTATTACGTGGCTCAGTGACGTGTGAATCTGGGATGACTATTGATTGATGTGGGAACGCAGAACAAGTAGATAACCAAACATTTTGTTTTTGAGATGTGTTTTATATTGCCAATGTAATTTATTTTGTATATTTAATCTGTGTGATTGGCATGAGACATTAGGGAATTAGTTTCAAATACGGTGGGTCAAGCATGATTTTTCTTAGTACAGCCCGATACTCAGTAAATTCATTATGTCGCTAATGAATGAGCTTATGAGAGTATGGGAGAGGATGAAGTAGCGAAAGATTCCTTACTAATCCAGAAAGTGCACAGTAGCAATAAACAGAAACATTACGAGGCCATAGAATAGTAAAATGCTTATGTAATGTCATTCCCATTGGGTAGAGAATCCCTTGTTTAATTACTGTGTTTAAGTGTAATGCAAGAAATTATGCAACATTAACATGAAAGAATTCATTGTAATAAAAGAGGAGATATGTGAAAGAAGTGGTGGTCTTGATTATTGAGTTGTGGGTAGCCATTTTGTTGAGGCATTATACCATAAGCTCCATTTTTTGCTAATATGCCCTAGCTTTGATTAAAATGTATGCCAGAGAAAGGAAATGTGGTCTTGCCAGGGTGGAGTGAGTCCATCAGAAATGTGCACAAGCTATTAGACAGATGCGTTATCCATTCCGTTGCGTTAAGAAGTAAAGGCGAGAATAAATTATAGCTTAACTGATAGGTGCTAGGGCTCTAATTTCAAGCATAGTTGCAGTGGGTATGATAAACTACGAAAATATTTCTGATGCACAAATAATAAAAGCACTCGCTTGACAGACCACTCATCTAGTAAGGCTGACTACAATTCTACAGACGAGGGTAACCTCCCATATAGATGGCCGTTTTGTTTCCTGTTCGTAGTGATGAACCCATGTTTGATCATCTGTGATGACGTTCGACAGTAATCTGTCACCATAAGCTTCGTAACGTGCAAGCAATTCTACACAGTTGCTCCATATTGTGTTCTGTTAAGCATCAACGAACCCAAGAGGCACACACCTATGAGTACCCCTAGTGCTCGAAGTGTCTGTTGACACTACCTACAGAGACGCCCAGTTGAGCAGCGAGGTGTTCGTGATCCGTCGATCACCTCGAATGAGAGTGTCCGCCCATTCCAACACTGCAGGAGTCACAGCTGTATGCGTTCAGCCGGCACGCGGGGGATCGTGCAGGTGTGCGCGACATCGTTGTTATGATGATAGACGCCTTGCCCAACGACTCACCGTGCTTTTTGTTCACTGTCATGTCTCAGTAGACCTTCTGCAAGCACTATGAACGTCTACGATGCTCTGGTTTTCCGAAAAAAGAAGCTCAAAGAAAAGTCTCTGCTTGCGACGCACGTTCGCTACACGCGCCATTTTGAAGGATATAGCGTCGCCACCGATCGGAACTTAACGAAACTACAGGAACTGACGTGGGAGTATTCCTCAACGTACCGCAACAAATTCTGCATTTTTGCAAACTAAATTGGCGTACTTAACTTCCCTCGTAAACTTTTTTCTTTTCCTTTTATATTGGCTGGTTTTGAAAAGGCTATGAATCGGCAGAGAGAGATTCCCTGCTGAAAACTTTGAAAAAATTATCAGTAGATACTAAAACTCAGAAAATAATAAAACAAACTATTAAAAACAAATTGTATAGGACTAAATTTCTTGCAGCGACTTCAAGTCCCCTCCATATTGTGACAGGAGTCAAACAAGGAGATAGTTTGTCACTAATATTATTCAATTGCGTGCTGGGAAAAGGTATAAGGCCGGCCGGAGTGGCCGTGCGGTTCGAGGCGCTACAGTCTGGAACTGAGCGACCGCTACGGTCGCAGGTTCGAATCCTGCCACGGGCATGGATGTGTGTGATGTCCTTAGGTTAGTTAGGTTTAAGTAGTTCTAAGTTCTAGGGGACTGATGACCTCAGAGGTTAAGTCGCATAGTGCTCAGAGCCATTTGAAAAGGTATAAAAGAATGGAAAATGGAGGAAGAATATCGCAAAGCTAATCAATAACTCAAGCTGGGTTGCTCGAAAGAAACAATAAACTGTTTGCCCTTTGCAGATGATCTCGTAACAATGGATGGAAACTTAGGGAATGCAAATAAAATACAAGAACTTCCGAAGGAGACAGCTGAGAAGGTAGGTCTATAAACATCGCTTGAAAAGATACAATGCATGACCAGTGAAAGCAATTCACCAAGAATTTTAAAAACCAATTATGGTGAGCAAAGAAAAGAGATATCCTTGAATATTTTGGCGAAGATACAAGTAAAAGAAGAGAAATATATAGGCAGTTAAAATTATAAGTGGGAAAATGAAAACAGAGACAATCAAAAATATATACAATAGAAAAGCTATTTTTATGGATGTCAAATTAAAGTGTGATAAAATACTATCATTTTCTAGTTTTGATGAATTATGGATGGGTCCACCTTCTCGCCAGTATACAAATTATTTTGAAAGAAAATAAACCCCATTGGCGGTAGAATACTTTTCATTAAAAGTCACGACTGGTTTCGCGCCACCGGAAGACTCATCCTTAAGTGATAGAAGATTCCTTTTTAACAGGTCACTGTCGAAAAGTAACTGTCTATGAGCCGCTCCTCATCATTCGCGTCATGTGGTTAACAAATCGCGCGCTAAACGCGGTAGTTCTTATTTAAAATGAAGTGGGTAGCAGAACCGCATCACAAGCAGGGAGGTGGCTGGGCGGCAGCAGGAAAAATAACATACACAAACTATTGTTTTGATTTATCACGCGAACATGCTTCACAAAGATTGTGGCATCCTCATTGGTTTCTTTATTATTTGATTAATAGAACAACCCTCTGACAATTCCACAACTGTGATGAAACATGTTTGGGTGATAAATCAAAACAATAATTTGTGTATTTGCAAAAGGGCGGTCTCATCCTTAATTTACTATTACTATAAAATATAATTGTAACACCAAAGTTCTCTATTTGTCCGAAGCACTAATTTTATCTCCATGCAAAATAACGTCAGAAGATTTATAAAAGACAAGAAAAAGAATCTTGTGAAAAACATTAGCTAGAGCCATGAACAAATACAGCAGTATGGTTTTTAAATACGCACATGAAAAAAAGCTGTGGATATTATATCTCAGACACAGTCCCTTTGACTGTTCAGAGATGTCACTAAACCCGCCCAGAGATGTAAACAACCATGCAGGACCAGCGCCTATTAGACGGAGGGGTTCGACCAGCCGATCAGTTCCAGTCGGCTCGTGTTGTGTGTAGTTCAACCATACCTAGACGGTCAATACTGCGGTTCGATCGCGTCCGCATTGTTACTTTGTGTCAGGAAGGGATCTCAACAAGGGGAGCGTCCAGGAGTCTTGGAGTGAACCAAAGCGATGTTGTTCGGACATGGAGGAGATACAGAGGGAGAGGAACTGTCGATGACATGCCTCGTTCAGGCCGCCCAAGGGCTACGACTGCAATGGATGACCGCTACCTACTGATTATGGCTGGGAGGAACATGACAGCAACGCCACCATGTAGAATAATGCTTTTCGTTCAGCCACAGGACATCGTGTTACGACTAAAACTGTGCGCAATTGGCTGCATAATGAGCAACTTCACTCCCGACGTCCATGGCGAGGTCCAGCTTTGCAAGCGCGACATCATGCACCACGGTACAGATGGACCCAACAACATACCGAATGGACCGCTCAGGATTGACATCACGTTCTCTTCACACGTACGCCGCTGGTGGTCATAGAAGGTGCCGTAACGGCTGTAAGATAGGTGAATGTCAGCCTCCGACCGATAGTGCAACTATATCGGCAGCATATTGGCGAGGCATTAGCCTCCAAGGACGACAACTGGCGCCCCCATCGTGCACATCTTCACAGAAGTTCTCATTCATTCTTTGTGGGACCAGCAGTCGTGGAAGAAAGGATAACGCGGAGGACTGCTGCAGCGAATGAGTTGTTCCGAAGCGTCCTGACAGATTAAAAATCTATGCTGGGTCGGTAGTCGAACTCAGGGAATTCGATAGCCGAGGAGTAATCGAGGCAAAGTTACGGATTAGTGTTAGAGTCCAGCGCACAGTTTTATTTTGTCTTGAAGATGTAAGCGATTATTGCTTTTATATTACGTCCGTGCTCGTGTCAGAATAGTCCGCCATCGAGGACAATACGCACCTGGTTACACACTCAACGCTCCCGTACACAAACCACTTGTAGATTTGTCACAAGAGGAGACTTCAAAAGTGGCGTCCCACCCTCTAAGATCATAATGCAACAAAGGTGTCGGAATACAAAATATGTTCTGGGATGTCTGCGGACACCTCTCTGCTGCGGTGAGGGTAACAGTTCCATCCGTAAACTGCGAGTCAAATGCCGCGGCAACTTCAAACATATTCGAAAGTTCAACTACACGTGACAGTACGATGCTTGTGGACAAAACGTCTAAACTGCGCACAGATTTACCGTAAAATTCTTTCAGAATTTGTACCAAATGCCATTTCATGTTCGGATATAGTGACATTTTGCAAACCATTTGACCAAGCCAGCAGATACTGGGGTGATGTTGATGAGGACGGAAGGCAATCGACCACAGACGAAAACATCCAGGCAGTCCAGGAACTGATTCGCAGCGACGCAGAGTTTCCAACTAGGAAAACGTTCACAAGCGGTTCTCGAATGGCTCTGTGAACAAGAAGGGAACTCCCCCCCTCTCCCCACCTATTATTTATTTTATATTGACATATGGTTTGAGTTGTGCTTAGTGCCACTACTGGCTATAGGCATAGTATGGCAATGTAAGAAATTTTGGAGTTTTTTTTAAAAAAGTTATAAAATATTTTAGTGTTAACGTATACGGAAGTACTATTCCGATTTATAGTCGTAATTACACCCTGTTAGAAGTTATATGCTGAGTATATTATTATTAAATTACATGTGAACGCATGGAGCACATGACCATGCAGTGCCCTCTACCGAGGGCGCTTCGCCGCTAGTTGACTTGTTTAGCGTCAGTACACACTCTGCTTCAAGACTGCTCGTGCCGCAGTCATACGTTATTCGACACTTTCTTTGAGTTGTCAAGGCTGGACGGCTGGTTGGTTAGGAAGGGGTTGAAGTTTGTGGTATGTACGCATATGACCAAATCTCATTTTCTGTTACGTTGAGACTTGTTGAGTATGCTGTTCACTTATGTTTTGTACTTTTTTGTGACAGGTGTCTGAAGATGGGTGTAATCCCGAAACGTGTAATATGTTCTAAAAAAAAGAGTCAATTGAACATCTCAAGAATTTATTGCGACTGTACAGCACTGGTTGAGGATTATTAACAAGAAGTGGTCACGAGTTCCGAGCGGCCGCAACCACGAGCTGCGCAAGGAGGGCCTGCGCAGGGCGAAGATACCGGAGTACTTCACCGGGGTCAGCGTCGACTACAAGCTGCAGGCCGACACCCCGTCGGTTGGTTGGTAACATTTGTGTCGGACGACCGCTCGTGGCCTGGCTTCCCTCTTCTACCTGGCTTTCATCGCCACCACTCAGTAACCGCTGCGACGCACCTTGGATCCATGGAATTGCTTGCTGATAAAGGGGAGTAACATTTTGTATTCCTCTCGGTCATTTGTTTCATTTTCTACGTGCCCTCCTTATTATTTCCTGGTTTATTGGTTTGTACCCGACCCTCAGAGTTTTACTCGGTCGGCTCTTTGGTCGTAAATATACTCAATAGTATTGTACTGAGACACTAGTTGTCGTTTGAAAATTTGTCCCGCTATTATATTGCCTTTCCTTTCTGGTTTGTACCCGATCTTTAATGTTCTAATTAATCAGCTCTTTGTCGTAAATACAGTCACAGCAATTGTACTAAGGCACAGGTTGCCGTTAAACAAAAGAGGGACCTTGTGGTTAGATTTAGCTGTTAACCGTTTCAGTTCTTCGATTGTAATTGCATTTCTCACTCGTTAGTTACAATCTGAACGAACTGTTGTTATAAGCTGTTTGTTTCTGTGATTGAAAGACCGGGTCATTATTGGTGTATTTCAGTTGGATCTTGTGGTTCCACCTAGTGAGTTTTCTGGAAGCAAGTGTTCGCAAGTAGTGTTTTAAGACGTTCCTACAGACCGGTCTTAATGATTGACAATCTGTTTAACTATGAAAATATTAACCGACAACTGCCACCAGGGCTTTAGTGAAAATAAAATTGTCAGAAGGGACGGATTGGGATCCAGTCGCACCTTGGTTGCAGATTGAAATTAAGAGGTTGGTTGCTTTGAAGTAATCCTTATTGTTTGCTAATCTGTTTAACCTTTAAGCACAGGTGCGTATCTTAAACCCGAACCCTTCGACATACAGCTTTCAAATTAGAATTTAAGTCATATGTTTTGAGTAATTGAATCACTCTTGTTATCAATGGTGCTTATATAGTTTTCATGTGTTGCAGAAGGGCATTTAATAAGATAGACTGTGTCTCGCACGATAGTAAACACCGCTGTTTCACACAACCGGACCTGCAGCACGCCCGTCTTGTTATCATTGTCATATATTTTGCTGTTTTGCAGTACAGCACTTCAGGTTTCTATTGCGAAGATTAAAATATTATTCAAGTTAAAGTTTAAGGTCAAAAGAATTTTACAAATCTGTTCATTTTGTTAAAGAAAATTTTGTCGTTAAATGCTTCGATTATCTGTAAAACAAAGTTAATATATATTGTTAAATAAACAGGTTGTGTGAAAAGAGATTTATATTGGTGGGTCCTCCCTTCCACGTTTTCCTTAATTCCAGTAAGTATTATAACGTATCTGTAAGTAACGTAAAAATTGGAAAGTTTACACATAGGGACTCGAACCCACGGCCCTCGGCTTACTGTTCGCTACTGTTACCGCTGCACCAACCGCAGCCTGGAGACTACGTTAATCTAAATAGCTCATCCCTCTCCCGACCCGTGCCGAAGATGTAATTTTTTTCCAAACGCTTGTGCAACTGCAGCTCTCACCTTCATGTTTCTCATTTCTGGCCAATGGCTGCACACAAAATACGTGTGGACGAAACCGATGTTGAAGAGTAGGTGTGGTCGCCTTGAGAGTGGTGAAAATCCGTGGGGAGGGATTGAATGTTACGCTGGTCGTCGGCTGGTGAGGCCTATTTGGTGCATTTGCCTGCGTACAATCTTGGTAGCAATGGGTCCGGGACGCTCCACTTTCAGATTGCCGTCGATGTCATTCACAGCAGATCATGTGATGACCGTTCCTTAGACAACAGTGCTCGTCCTGCGCGGTGATTTACCGCGTGCGAACGTCGTGTCTCTACGAGAATAGAGACACTGTTAACCTTGGCAGCCACATTTCTTGTGTAATCCCACCTAATTATGTCCCATACGGCTTGCATCAGTTATCAACCCAAGTCCAAAACCAGTTAGTTCACGACGTGCCGCCCTGTTAATTATTCACCTGTCTGTACCACACTGGTCACATATGGTGTCTACATTCGCACCATAAGCTACATGTAGCAACAACTTCCGGGAGTCATACGCCGGGTAACGTTAAGTGTGACGGCCATGGCGGTGACTTCTGGCCACGCACAAGGGGAACTTCATTTTTGTAACATCTGGCGTTCAACAACCTAACACAAATCTCCTAAAGCAGTAGGACACAAGTGTTAAAGGAACTCGCAAAAGTGATCTACGGGGGGTCAGAAGATTTACGAGCTTTTAAGTGCAAAACATTTCCATCGCTCATAGAGAATCGCCGGGAGCTCAATGTATGGCGTCAAAATCTGGTAATTCTATATTTATTATCAAAGAGAAATGCTAATTAACGAATACTGAATAATCTTTTTTTAAAATTAAAATAACATATTTATAATTTTTATTACTAACCACTTGAAAATAAATTAGCATTTTATACAGATATGTCGAACGCTTATTTTTACGAATATAATTACGCACATAAATAACACCGTTCAGTCTGTGGACATAAAAGAAACATTTTATTTCCTATTTGACGTTTAGTACCAAATTTTAATTAATTGTCAATATATGCACTTTCATGCGATTAATAATTTTGAAATGTCTTATTAAAACATTATGATTCAACATTTATTATTTGATGTTTTCATTTTATAGTACAGAAATTAAATAAAAGTGGGTGGACATAAGCTGTGAGAGAAAATCGAACCAGAGATTTCGCAGTCGAAAGACTATCACGTCACTTAGCTACCGACAAATCTATCAGTTGATGGAGACGTTTTTTGCTTAAGACCTGTAGTAATTTTTCTGATCTCCTAAGGAAATGTTCTCGAGTGTTTATGAGAAATGTGTCGTGCAGCTTTAGCGAAATGATGTCTGGGCGGTGACTTTCGAATTCTGTAAGTAGATATTATGAAAATCGAGGACGGCCAGTCCGCGTGATCTCCCTGAGAGTTTAATTTTACTGACTGCTATTGTGCAAATCATTTGACTTGTCTCACCAGAAATCGTTAAGTACGCTGCAGAAATACCGTGCTGCCTGCTTTTATGACAACTATGTTATAAGAAACCAGTTTTATTACAGTTTTATAGGACAATCTAAAATTAACATATAACGTGAAATATGCCTACGCTTGACACTCTACTTCAATTAACTCTTACCATTGCAGTTACTTTTAATGATATAGATAAGAAAAAGATCAGTCTTTTGCAACCGAATATTTTATTTGTGTCTACCAGAAGTCTTCCTCCTTTCCATATTAGAAATTTTCAGTGGTCTATAATAAAAAGAAGATCACGAGAACTGAAACTTTAATAGTGACAACTATTTATTCACAACTTATACAAAATAGAGGCTTTTTTTTTCAAAGATTTTACTGTCGTTCATAGTAGTCATCAGTACTGTTGACAAGCTGTTGACAGCGATTTGGAAGTCGTAGGTTACACTCAGCAGCGCCAGTTGTGTTGGTAGTTCGGGTGGAGTGACCTATCGCCCAACGAATGTCTGTAACGGCTTTGAATCGCATGCTCCTTTCATCTTAGGAATCAAGTTGAAGTCATAGGGTTTAAGTCCGAGAATCTGGTGAAGGGTACAGCAGTGTGACACTTTCTGCACGACACAACCGTCATTTTGCAGGACAAAACTCTGGCACGTATGGCACAAGCTGTGAATGATTTGTTCATTCGATGGGACTATACACTTCTGTATGTGACGAGTTTAGTCATACAAAATGACTGGTGGGTCGTGCAGAAAGTGTCACCACTTGTTTCTGTAAGCTGTTAGTTTTTTCAGCATAAGCTGCGAACAGTTTAGAGAAAGGAGCGGAGAAACGTTTTGCAGGACTTACCCATAATTGTGCAAAACTGTGCTCGGATGAATATGGGGCAGATTGTGACTGACACGTTCGATGGCGGGGGTGGGGATGTGGTGTACCACCTACCACACGGAACGGACTTGAGCCCTTGTGACTTCAACGTGATTGATAATTTGCACGGAGGACTTCATAGCATCCGCTGCAGAACTGTTACAGAGATTTGTCGGGCACTAGAACGCTCCACTTGAACCATCGTCGCAAATGACGAAACTAAAGGTATCAACCGACTTCAAAATCGCTGGCAACGTTTTAAATAAACTGAAGTGTCACAGAAAGTGGTGTAGGCTTGCGTATCCAAATGCAGAGATACGTTAACAGGCAGAATACGGAGCTGCTGTCGGCAACGCCTATATAAGACAATAACTATCTGGCGCAGTCGTTAGATCGATTATTGCTGCTACAATGACAGGTTATCAAGATTTAAGTGAGTTTGAATGTGGTGTTATAGTCGGCGCACGAGCGATGGGACACAGCATCTCCGAGGTAGAGATGACGTGGTGATTTTCCCGTACGACCATTTCACGAGTGAACCGTGAATATCAGGAATCGGGTAAAACATCAAATCTCCGACATCGCTGTGGCCGGAAAAAGATCCCGTGAACACCGACACTGGACTGTTGATGAGTGGAAACATGTTGCCTAGTCGGACGAGTCTCGTTTCAAATTGTTTCGAGCTGATCGACATGTAGGGGTAAGGAGACAATCTCATGAACCTATGGGCCCTGCATGTCAGTAAAGGACTGTTCAAGCTGGTGGAGGCTCTGTCACGGTGTGGGGCGTGTGCAGTTGGGTGAAGGGGACCCCTGATACGTCTAGATACGACTCTGACGGGTGACATGTACGTAAGCATTCTTCTGACCACCTGGATCCATTCATGTCCATTGTGCATTCCGACGGATTTGATCAATTCCAGCAGGACAATGCGACACCCTATACGTCCAGAATTGCTACAGAATGGCTCTTCTGAGTTTAAAAACGTCTGCAGGCCACCAAGCTCTCCAGACATGAACACTATAGAGCATATATGGGATTCCTTGCAATCTACAGTTCAGAAGAGATCTCCAGATCTCCATTGCCTCTTACTCTTGTGGATTTATGGACGGCCCTGTAGGATTCATGGTGTCAGTTCCCCCTACCACTACTTCAGACATTAGTCGAGTATTTGCCGCATCCTGTTGCCGCACTTCTGCTTGCTCGCGGGGCCCCTACAGGATATTAGGCAGCTGTACCAGTTTCTTTGGCTCTTCAGTGTATAATGCTGGTGAGTATTAAGAGAAGCAGTGAAACTTGCACCTAGCGTTATAAGTTGTACAAAAATGGTTTTAATTACTCATATTTTTATAGGAGATCTGTAGAATTTTGGCAGCTCACTTAATTTACCTAGCTTTTTAAAAAGATAAGCTTGCGTGCTTCTTACATTTACGGTCATTTTATACACTTTCATGTTTCCACATGTTTTCTGTATGCACTAGATGCACGTAGTACAGGTTTCTTCCACTTAGTAGGTCCGATTTCAACTTTACACTGTACATAACCTTCACTGTTGCATACTACATATGCGTTCGCTCACGAACTTTGGAGCTGACTGAGGAATCGTGGGAGCTCTAATGGATGAGAGCAGACTGCGAGTATTGGCTGTAAATGTTAACAATAATTTACCCACTGCACTGAGACTGAACGTTAGACTGTACTGAATGAAGATATTTGTCGTGCACGTCTTAACAGTATTGCAAAATGGTATTATATGATGTATATTTTGTAGTGACAATATGTCAAGCATGAAATTGTATTACAGATGGCTTTTGTAGTGTTAATATGCTGCAAATGAAAATATGAAGTCTGGGAGCGAGAATTTATGTCCACCCGCTGGATCCTAAATACACATTCTCATACATAAAAAACGACGCACCACGAACGAATTACCCGAATTGAACAGAAATCGGTAGATATGATGTATATGTACAGACAAATAAAAATAAAAATTTCAGAAAAATTGTACTATTTATTGAAGAGAAACAGCTCAGCAAATTGAGCAAGTTGCTAACTCGTTGGTGCACCTCTGATTATAATGCAAGCAGTTGTTCGGTTTGCCATTGATTGACAGAGTTGTTGAATTTAATACTGAGGAACATCCTGCTAAATTGTGTCTAACTGGCGCATTAGGTCGTCAAAATTCTGATTTGGTTGGACGTTCGTGCCCGTCCTGCGGGCGGATGGTTCAAATGGTTCAAATGGCTCTGAGCACTATGGGACTTAACATCTATGGCCATCAGCCCCCTAGAACTTAGAACTACTTAAACCTAACTAACCTAAGGACATCACAACACACACAGTCATCACGAGGCAGAGAAAATCCCTGACATAGCTGGGAATCGAACCCGGGAACCCGGGCGCGGGAAGCGAGAACGCTACCGCACGACCACGAGCTGTCTGCGGGCGGACTTTATCTTGCTGAAATGTAAACCCATGATAGCTTCCTATTAAGAGCAACAGAATGGGGCGTAGAATAACATCGACGTACTGCTGTACTGTAAGGTTTCCGCTGCTGGCAACCTAAGGGGCGACACTATGAAATTAAATGACACGTCAAACCATCAGTCCTGGTTGTCCGGTAGTATGGCGGACGACAGGCAGGTTGGTATCACTGCTCTCTGGGGACTTTCCAAACACGTCTTCGGCCTAGAGTCTCATTGACTGGAGTACAATGGTCTCCAGTGATGAGCCCTGATGAGCAGTATAGACGTGTGTGAAGACGCCTCATACAGTGGTGATGAAACTGCCCGACTGTCCGTCGCCATACGACCAAACAAGGACGAGTGATGCTCATAGCAGGATCGCTTTAGTTGTTATCCGTGACACCCCTAGAGCATATGGGTAGTCCGACGACGTACTGTGCCCCTTTTTGTTGCCCTTCATGGAAAGCCGTCCTAGCTTTATATTTCAGCAAGATAATGCCCGTTCACACGTGGCGAGAGCCTTCTGCTGCTGATCTTCGGGCATGCCAGTCACCATCTTGGCTAACTACGTCGCTGGGTCTCTCCCCAGTTGAGAATGCTTGGAACATTACGGCCTGGAACTCCAAGCAGCTCGGGATTTTGAGGATGAGGGCCAGAGGTGGATCAGTGTGTTATCCACTTGCTGAATTTGTAGAGCTCATTTCTCTTTAATAAATCATTCAAATTATTTGAAACTGTAATCATTTGGCTGTCTGTTCATCTAGCAATCTCCGTGCCATTTGGATTATTGGTTCATGGTACACCTTATTTTTGCCTTACAGTGTAAATACTTTTCAGGTGGAAATAACTTGTTACAACTCTCTCTCCGTGTTGAAGTAATTGTGAAGCTGTTACAATGCAAGTACAAGGAGAGCCCCCCTCGCGTTGCTCTGGTCCTGGTGGAGGTAAGCGTGGCGAGAGCGCGAGTTTTGGCTGGAGCGCGGCGCAGCAGCGCGCACTCACTGTATAGTCGGATGGTGCCGTCCGTCTCGCCACGAGGGTTCTTGGCGACGCACTTGTACGTGCCGTAGTCGGCCTCGCGGATGTTCATGATGGAGAGCCGCATGTGCGTCTTGTAGGCGGGCGACCCGGCCGTGTTGGAGATGCTGTACTTGCCCGCCGAGTCGTGGATCATGTTGCCGTCCTCGCGAGTCCAGTAGTTGAGCGAGGTGGGGTGCGCCTCGGTGAAGCACTCCAGCGTCACGCTGTAGCCCAGCGGCGCGCCCACCAGCTGGTGCGGGATCCACAGCATCGGCGGGACTGCAACACACGACACGGGAGGGTGCCGGCTCAACAACTCGTGGCTACACACTGGCGAGCGAGCGCGACTGCTGAGGAGGCATCAACAAATGGTTCAAATGGCTCTGAGCACTATGGGACTTAACTTCTGAGGTCATCAGTCCTCTAGAACTTAGAGCTACTTGAACCTAACTAACCTAAGGACATCACACACATCCATGACGAGGCAGGATTCGAACCTGCGACCGTAGCGGTCGTGTGGTTCCAGACTGTAGCGCCTAGAACCGCTCGGCCACCTCGGCGTGCGGAGGCATCAACAACTAGACCTCATATCGTGAGGAGGAAGAGGCCAACTTGCAAGATAATAGCTCGAGCAATCTCTAGGTCAACAGTCAAGATCGCAATAATATTTATTTATGTACGAGTTTCCTTATGTTAAAACCATCTTCAGTATTTTTGGCCCCCTATGGCTGGTGCTGGCGGCTCCTCCATCTCGCCACCCAGGGTGCGATCACGGTATCAGGAGAAAACCGAGGACCCGCCAGCACCAGCCATTCGGGGCCAAAAGCTCTCTAGATGATCATCTTGATGTTGAAGCTCTTTTGTCTGTGAAACTTGCTGGCAGATTAAAACTGTGTGCCGGACCGAGACTCGAACTCGGGACCTTTGCCTTTCGCGGGCAAGTGATCTACCAACTGAGCTACCCAAGCACGACTCACGTCCCGTCCTCACAGCTTTACTTCTGCCAGTACCTCGTCTCCTACCTTCCAAACTTTCCCCGCGAAAGCCAATGGTCTCGAGTTCGAGTCTCGGTCCGGCACATAGTTTTAATCTGCCAGCAAGTTTCATATAAGCGCACACTTCGCTGCAGAGTGAAAATCTCATTCTTTTGTCTGTGTTTGCTTTAACAGTAACATATTCTTTGAGTGGGGTCCGCCTTTAGCAAAACACAATTTTGTTTTTTGTCCCAGACATGTTTCATTGCTGCAACTAAAGTAAAACTTGTCTAGGACAAAAAGCAAAATTGAGTTTTGCTACAGGCGGACCCTACTCAAAGAACATACGTTATTCTGAAGATGGTTTTAACATAAGCCGAGACTAGTAAATAAATAAATATTATTTCGATTTCAACTGCTAATTTTAACCTAAATATAGTACCAGATCGCTGCACTGCACAGACAATGCTGTCCAAATTTATTTATAGCCTCAGCAATGGATCCTGCACGAAAATTTGGGTCACAATTTTCATTGTACACAGTTTTGACCTTTTTAAAGTAAAGCTTTTAAACTTGTGCGCACTCTACTCCCCCCCCCCCCCCCCCCCCCCCCACACACACACACAATGTAGCCGCTTATGACACGAACTACCGTGCACAGTAAGAGGTTTATGAAATACGGTTTGACAGTGGTAACATGCTTTGTTCACTGAGACAAGGTGTGCGGTTTTTAATGTGTAGCTGCAACCAGCGATCTCTTTGCTTTGAATACTTTTATTTTGCGATTCACAAATGCAGTGCCAATGAATGAAACTAATGAGTGTGTCATTAAGCAGGTAGCGTAGAACTTTATATTTATCGACATCGCTGCTGTACGTTATTTTCTTTGGATTTTAAAGCTAGCGCTGCTAAAGTGAAGGTACGTTTGCAGGAGATGCACTAGTTAGTTTCGCGTTCCATGGGTCATTTTTCACGATAAATCTAAGTGTTGTAGAACGAGACATTTTACATTCACATCACAAATTAATTAGGAAATGTGGCTGCATATTGACATTTATAACTTTAAAAAAATACGGATGTGAGTTAATTCTTGCGCATCTGCTTTTACACATTCGAGTAATAGAAATTCTTCTACGAAGTAAGACTGGTCAATGAGAAACAGTCTCAGTTTGTTTTCAAATTTTAATTTGCTGTCTATGTGATATTTTATAGCACTGAGAAAGTATTCAACAGTTTTACTTTCTGTTTTGTGTACGCCTTTTTGTGTTAAAGATAATCTTAATTCGGAGTAATGAATGACATTTTTCCTTTTAGTTGTGTCATTACGAGCAAGTCCATCATTGTTCCTTTTCAACTGTAATCGACTGTTTACAACAAACTTCATCAGTGACTAAATATGCTGTGAAGCAGTAGTCAGAATGCCTATCTCTTTGAACAGATATCCACAACATTATCGTGGGAGAGCACCACGTGTTATTCTTACAGCACGTTTTTGAGCAATGAAGACTTCCCTTCTTGAAGGTGAGTTACCACAGGACATTATTCCATATGAGATTACTGAATGGAAGTATGTAACATATGTCAACTTACTGATTTGTCTCTTCCGAAGATTTCCCATCATTCTAACTGCAAATGCGGCTGAACTAAGTTGTTCTGGGGATTCCAAAATGTAAATTTTCCAGTTTAAATTGTCATCACCACGGGTAAGGAATTCGATGTTCTAATCCCATTTATTACTTCCTCACGATTTGTTACACTTATCACTGATGTAATACCTTTACATGTGCAGCACTAAATACGTTGTGTCTTTTAAAACTGAGTGTGAGTCCATTCTCAGAAAACCAATCAATGGTACTTCGGAGAACATGTTGACCATTTCTTCTATTTCTGTAAGTATGCTCAGACTGATTACAATACTAGTGTCATGTTCAAAAATAAGAAGTCTGCTTGTTGTGCATCGGTCGGAAGGTCATTTAAATATATGAGGAACAATAGTCGACCTAACTTTGAGCCCTGTAAAACCTCATTGTCAGTAGAGAAATTCTTCTGAAACCCAAACTGTGATTTGCTGTGGACATTATTGTTGCTTATGTGAGGTACTACTCCAGAATACATCACCTTCTCAAAAAGTTTGGAAAATGATACAAGCAGTGTAAGAGCTCGGTCGTCGTTGACATCTCTCTTATCATCTACCTCAAAACAGGGGTTTGACAACGGCATACTTCTGCCCCTCTGGAAAAACGCCTTGAATTATTTTTCAACGAGATTGGCACGATTATATTGTAAATCAAAAATTGTTGTCTTAACTTTATAATAAATCTGCACTGCCTGTGTTTATTCGTCGGGCATCAGGCAACTGCAGTAAGGTACACAGAATTAGAAACAACTGGTACACGTGAAGTTTAACAGCTGTACTCTCAGATGGACATAATTGTTTGCTATCAGAATTACGGCCCAAACTTTCTAACGGGATCGATTGTCGGAACTGATATCATGCAAGTGTACTTTCTTCTCCTTAAAATATAAGGTTTAGTTGATGTTTCCTTGTGAGATTGTAACAAAGCATTTGGATTCCTTCAAGCTATTATTTTTTTCTTCCCCCAAAATAATGTTACATTTTTGCAGATATCTTCGACATGACCATTTATATAGCATGCGCACATTACCAAACATCTTGATTATTAACTTAAGGCTTAGACAATCTAACCTTATTATCTGCTACATTATTTTGGTTAATTATAATCCATTGGCGTGACTAGTTTGCGTAACAACTGTGATAATTACAAAATACCAGTTATTTTAGATGTCGTCATGCTGTATCCCATTACTGTCTTCCTGAGAAAGTAGATTTTATATGTAAGTTAAGTATCACTACAAGTAATGACGAAAACATTTAGTTTGAGGATAATTAACATCCTAAGTCTGGGAGCGAGAATTTATGTCAACCCGCTGGATCCTAAATACACATTCTCATACATAAAAAAACTACGCACCACGAATGAATTACCCGAATGGAACAGAAATCGGTAGATATGATGTATATGTACAGACAAACCAAAAATTATAATTTCAGAAAAATTGTAATATTTATTGAAGAGAAACAGCTCAGCAAATTGAGCAAGTCGCTAACGCGTTGGTGCACCTCTGGTTCTAATGCAAGCAGTTATTCGGTTTGCCATTGATTGACAGAGTTGTTGAATTTAATATTGAGGAACATCCTGCTAAATTGTGTCTAATTGGCGCAATAGGTCGTCAAAATTCTGATTTGGTTGGACGTTCGTGCCCGTCTTGCGGGCGGATGGTGGTTCTGAGCACTATGGGACTTAACATCTATGGTCATCAGTCCCCTAGAACTTAGAACTACTTAAACCTAACTAACCTAAGGACATCACACAACACCCAGTCATCACGAGGCAGAGAAAATCCCTGAGCCCGCCGGGAATCGAACCCGGGAACCTGGGCGCGGGAAGCGAGAACGCTACCGCACGACCACGAGCTGTCTGCGGGCGGACTTTATCTTGCTGAAATGTAAACCCATGATGGCTTCCCATTAAGAGCAACAGAAAGGGGCGTAGAACAACATCGACGTACTGCTGTACTGTAAGGTTTCCACAGCTGGCAACCAAAGGGGTGACACTATGAAATTAAATGACCCGTCAAACCATCAGTCCTGGTTGTCCGGTAGTTACTGAAACAGAATTCCACATTTAGGCGAACTAGCCAGCGTATTTCAGGAGAAACTCTTATTTTTCCTCAAAGTACTAGTTAAAACGATTATCTCTCACTATTCAGTTACTCAGAAAAGTATATCGTTAATTGTGAATTTTGAAAATACCGTAAGCAACAACAGTTTAATATAGCTATAATTACAGTAATCGCATAAAAGGAACTCATCAGAAGCCATTTTAAGTGAGTCTTCGGTGAGTTTGAAAGGGGCAACATCTGTGTCCGCCAAACGAAGAAATATGCAGCAGATATGTTAGCACAGATGACAAGTCGAAAAATATGCCAAGTTTCATCTAAATTTCGCAGGCAGAAAATCATTTTTTTTAATTCTTAAACGATTAACTGGACAATGAATGTGTAATTATTATTATAGATTGTTCCAAACTCCAATAATGCGAACTGTGGCAATAGCATTGGACTGTGAAGTTTATACTTACTGTGCACAGTGCGTTCGTTTCGATATGACTGTCAACTTGGAAGGACAGTGATTTAAGAACTTTAATCAGTTACTGTGTTTGTCACACGTGAAGAACTTTTGTGTTATTTTTGTGTTAGGTTACTGCACTCGAACAACCATATCATAGGGCATCAATTGAGTGTAGTCTGTGGCTAACTGTTTATCTGTGCATAAATTATGACGGATGAGACTCGATCTGGCCATAAACTGTCGGTTATTCAAGATTAATGTGCGATTAAAGTGTGTGAGCTGCAGATCTCTTGTAGACCACATCATTTAAAATAGCCTACTTCTATATAACAAACTTACAGCCAGATTCGACGAGGGTGCAGCAACCGAAGGCACATTATTATAGGTGAAATGGTTACGTTACAGGATGTAGTGAAACTGAGAAGCAGCGACTGAGATGTGGGAAAACTAAAATTCAGCGAGACTCATATCCAGAATAGCTGAACTATAGCGACAGTGAGAGACAGCAAAATTTATTCTAAGATAAAATGGCGCTCAAAAGTTAATCTCCAATCTTATTAATACACGAAACATATACAAAAATGTGAATAATGAGATCTTTGCGCATAACATTGCCTGTAGGTGAAAATGTTTTACCTACAGTGTACCTCAAAATTAAGCACACAGCGGACAACTGTTTCATTTCGGAATTCAAAAAATGTGTTCAACACCTGCTTCTACTTTATAGCGAGATAAATCGAAAAATCATTTCAAAATGCGTTAGCAGTTGCCACCAACCAGCGATCGTCATTAGACTGTCTGTAAATATCGAAGATGATGCTACATCAATCGTTATAGAACCCGCAAAATGTGACAAGTAACTATCTGTACTACATTATAAAAAGTTTCCCGATACCCCTACGTACTGAATTATTGACAGCGAGACGTCACAAAAGGCGGACGCGAAAGTATAAAACGACTTGCGGAAGGAATCACTCCTCAGTTGCAAAGTGCTACCAACAGTCCAGCGGGTCACAATGACTGTGAAAAGAGAGTGATAAATAAGCGAGTACAGTGTTCGAGCAGCTTCTCATTAGCCTCACATTTCTATAATCGTTGCAAAGTGATGCTTGAGGTAGCACAAATATGGATGCCACTGGACAGTCTATGGCTGGAAACCAGTGACTTTGAGTGACAATTCACTCTGTATCCTGTGACAGTCCGATGGATACGTCTCGGTTAGGATAATGTTACCTGCCATCATTAAAGTACGGAGGAGTGGGTGTTACGGTATGGTGAGCGGGACGGGGGGGGGGGGAGGGGGGTTTCTAGTGGCTAGAGTACAGTCCCCTTAACGGCTTAATAAGACGCTACATCCGGAAAGATATCAACACATTTTCAGCATTGTGTACGGCATACATTAGACGAACAATACGCAGACGATGACGATCAGCATGACAATGCGCTCGGCCACAATGCGGAATCTGTGAGGCAACAGGTTGGGCACAATAACGTCCCTGAAGCGAACTGGCCTGCCCAGAGTCGCGACCTCAACCCTCTGGAACTCCTTCGCTCCAGATACCGGCGTCCTGCATTCAAATCTTCTCGCATTTCGGCTCATGATGAAGAATGAGCTGCCGTGTCGAAACCAGTAACTGTGTATGGAATTTTTTTTATTATTGTTGTAAGAAAATGAAAGAAGATAGTTAGTCCGGTACTTACTCTCCGCCAATCAGACTAATATAATTTCGTGTCTGGTCTAGAGTCAAAACCGTCACTGCAGATTGTTATGTACCGTGAGTTCCAAGTGTACGAGAAGGCAGACTAGCAGCCATGTGTCTCCTTCATTGCTGTGAGTGGCACCATTGAGTCACCTTCTTTAGCAGACCTACTCACATCCACTTACATTTGATGAATAAAAATTTGGACAATTCTGTGTAGTGCTGACCAGGTGGGTGCTGTTAGAGAGGGAGAGAGTGGCCAATGGTGATAGCGTCGCTGATTGGCTAAGAGCTGAGGACGCCATGTTTTTACCAAACTGACGCTGACTTGGTACTAGTATAAGTATATACCGTGTGTGATTCTGTACCATTGGTTCTCTTCAACGCTACGAACACCAATTCCATTGTACAATTATGTGCAAGCTGTAAAACGGTAATATTGAAGGACTTTTGCATGTTCTCTGCCGGTTCTATTTACCTTACAGTCACTCTGTTGATCGGATTTATGACGATACTTTTAGAACTTCACAGCAATTTTAGAGGCAATATTTTTATTTAAAGTGATTTACTGAGCGTCACTGATAATATGAATTACAAAATCATCAAGGACAGTCAAGAGGAATGCCTGGTTGCTCCGCTGTTGGGTGCCAAAACCGAAGTGAAGATGCTCGTTTTCTCAAGAAATGAAGAAACTGTTAGAAAGCTCGTTTGGTTTCTTTGTGTGTCGAACAATCAATTTCTTTCTATGTGCTTATAAAGCCTACAAAACGAAATTTAAAAAATTACAGAACAATCTTTTTTACATCGCCTCCATGAAAGTAAAATTATATGAACACTACAGTAATACTATCGTGGCTTTGTAACACATGGGTAGAGTTTTAACTTTGTAATTCAAAGGTCGTGAGATCGAATCCTGCGCGATCCAGGTTTTTTTGAACGTTATTTTCTAGACTTTTAATGGTTCTAGAGTGACAATTCATGCTACACGGCGTGTTTTAACATGTATACGGAACCCTAAGTCTGCGTACTTGGCTCCTTAGTCTTGGCTGTTCACATTCCTGTAAATTATAATTATGGTGCGGATATTCAGTTACCTATTTTGAATTACTTTCTGCTGTTTCAGTAGAGTACCTAAGTATTGATATTTTCCGACTTTCTGAGGTATAGAGTTCCTAAAATTGTGTACAGAATGACATGTTATGCCAACATAAGAAAATGTTATAAGATCGACACACACTTAAAATGCATTATGTGGAAAGAGACAAGAGTTTACCAATTTCAGCGATGAATGTCCGCACGAAAAAATCTGAAATAGCATCATGTACTCTGACATACATTAAATGAAACTTCTTTTTCTCATTAATCAGTTGTCAATGTTTATATAGCATCATACAATACAGCTTTTGAAATTCGGCAGACATACACACTGCTTCACGATACTTCCATCTGCTCACATATTTATTAGGCCTATATAAGTATAGACGAATGGCATTTGTTTTAATCATCTACCGAGTATTAAGCTAGAAGATCAGCTTCGGTCTCATGCATCAAACACCTGTCTTATTTTACTCGTGATGCGGCTAGCTTTCTGCTTGCGTCGCTACGTAATTGCACATCCCGCGCGCAGTCTGGTAGAAACATGGCGGCTCTCCCTATATAGGCTCTGTAGGCGCTGTAATTCCCAATCCTACGCTCCCCTGCGTTTCTTTGACGTGGGTGTCATCGCCAATGACTGTTTGGCCCTACCGCTACATATTTATGTTTTCATAGTTATTTGGTAACACCTGCAGATGAAGCATTAAGCTTCACAACTAGTCGCGGAATAAGTTTAAAAAACAGTAGCAACTGAAGCGGATTTTCATTCTGTAAATCAGTGGTTAAGTAAGGCACTGAAGTAAAATTACGAGGATTCAGGATTTAAATCCCCATCTGACCAACGACATTTTGGTTCTCCGTGTCTTAAGGCAAACGGCAGGACAGTTTTCTTGAAAGGAGAATGTTTATTTACATCTTCATTCTCCATCAATACAAGCTTATGCTTGGTTTCTCATGACGTCGTCCCTGGCTGGACGTTAATCCCTAATCTACACTTTCATTTCTGTACTTGGTGTATAATATGACTAATAAACAGACAGAATCACCTGCTCTAGCGTTCCTATCGGTCAGGACTCTGTCCTTTTATAGGTAAGATCGTATCGCTTCTCCAGTTGCACAGTCCATGAATGTTTCGTATTGTTTTTATGTTTTGAGAGGGTAAGAAGGAAGTTTCTCTGCCTCGAACAGAGGTGATATTGACACCAGTGACCTTATTTTATCTGTTTACCTACGTCTTGGCTTTTAAATGTCATCATGTTGTGTGTTTCGTTGAAAGGTATAAACTGAAATATCACTGCTCTCTAAACTTCTCTCACATGGGTTGTATGTCACCGAGAGAAATATGATCAAATTTGCTAAACGTGTATCAGGAATTTGCTGCTTCATTTTGAACAGTGAAGAAATTGGTGTCGAAAGCCAAACGTGGCCTTACCTCCCTATCGAATAATACATACGGAAATTTCTAGAAACTGCAGAATACAGTGTTTCAGGCTGTAGGCCACAGTCATACAACAACAAATAAATATGGTTTCCATTTTACGTAGTGCTTTAAGTATGAAATTACTTCAGGTGGAGACTGTCTTTGTTAAATGCAGAAATAAATGCCTCAACTATATCCAGAGATTATTTGTGTTTCTGCGAGTTCAAAAAATGGTTCAGATGGCGCTAAGCACTATGGAACTTAACATCTGAGGTCATCAGCTCCCTAGAACTTAGAACTACTTCAACGTAACTAATCTAAGGACATCACACACATCCATGCTCGAGGCAGGATTCGAACCTGCGACCGTAGCAGCAGCGCGGTTCCGGACTGAAGCGCCTAGAACCGCTCGGTCACAACGGCCGGCTGTGTTTCTGCGAGTAAGACAGACGTCCAAAACCTGACATGAGTAACGTACCAGCAGCGAAATTAATGGGTAAAAAAAGGGAAAAAAAACGAAAAAAATCGTTGGTCTCCATCTTTTGAAAATTTCCACCTGCACCGAGAGGCTGTGAGCGTGGGTCGTGAGTCGTGATGGCAGTTCACTAAGTGAGGGCATCATCGCGTACAGCAAGACAAGCGGTTCGCCGCGCGGGATTAGCTGAGCGGTCGAAGGCGCTGCAGTCATGGACTATGAGGTTGGTCCCGGAGGAGGTTCGAGTCCTCCCTCGGGCATGGGTGTGTGTGTTTGTCCTTAGGATAATTTAGGTTAAGTAGTGTGTAAGCTTTGGGACTGATGACCTTAGCAGTTAAGTTCCATAAGATTTCACACACATTTGAACATTTGACTGCTGTTAGGGTCTCACTTTGGCATGCAATTTTAATCTGTGAGGAAGTTTCAAAGGCGAAGTTGTTTTCATCTATCGGGAAGCTCATGGCTATTTATTTCCGTCATATATCAGGGATACTTCTCATTTTACTACGTTGCAAAGTGTGTAACAAAAAACTATTGAATGTTTTGCATTTACAGAGACTACGCATACTGCAACGGCCATCTGGTAAAAATGTTATGATATATTTTTTTTTACTAAATATTTTAATTGCATGTTTTACACGACAGCCCTGTTTAGGCTCACTGTAATTATCAAGTGACCTGAGAAAATAACATTGGTAAGTTTATCCTTACGTAAATTGTGGATTTTTTATGTTCACATTTGCATTGGTACTTACGTCTAGTTGGAAATGGCGACCATAGTGCATCTGTAGTAAATTATTTCTATCATGTCGTGGTAAGTATTATATTTTTTGTAATTACGAAATCTAAAAGTACATTTTTGACAAATGTTTTGACAGTTCAGTATTTTGACAGTTCTTTACTACGATGTTTAGAATTTCGTGTGGATGGACATGAACACTGTCTCGAAAACTTTGTTAACATAATACGACAATACGAAAAGCGACCATAGATAATAATCAAAGTAAAACAATAACAACGAAATGCAACATCACCTCTACTAAGCTATATATACTTTGTTAACACCTACGATCATAGTACAGAACCGTTAAAATACTGAGCTGTTAAAATATGTGTCAAATCCGTTTTTTTTTCGTTTCAAAACTACAAAAAATATTATTCTGTCATTAAATATAGCATTACATCACTTGATGGCCTGAGGTTGAAATTTACATTAATAATGATGGAAACTATGAACTGAAATGCAATGAGAAAAAAATGAACGAGTTAATGAGGATGAAATGGCTCTGAGCACTATGGGACTCAACTGCTGTGGTCATCAGTCCCCTAGAACTTAGAACTACTTAAACCTAACTAACCTAAGGACATCACACACATCCATGCCCGAGGCAGGATTCGAACCTGCGACCGTAAATGAGGATGAAAGCAATGAAGATATAACGAGATGAATAATATGGCTGCAAGCCCTACAGAAAAGCTGAACTTGTAACATAGTAAATATGTAGTGACAACTGGAGATACGTGACACATCATGAATCGAGCCTCGTGACGATGAAGGTCGGTGTCAGTGCTGGAGAGGTGCTCAGGTGTTCTATTTGTTAAGGCGATTGACCGGGATAAGCATGAAGTTCGGGTCCAAGTCCCGGTTAAGCACGAATTTAAACTATGCAAGCGGAGAGAAGATAGTGAGAAGGGTCCAGGATAAGGAAAGAACATAAAGTGATATTTCATCAGGACAGTCCATCTGGTCACAAAACTATCTGACGTGAAATACCAATTGTAAAAAGCACTTCTGCTGTACACTAAATAACTGTTCCACAGCTACACAATATTTCTTTATGCCAAGGATAACTCCGGAAGTATGATAGAAGCTGAAAAGTTTGTGGGACAACAAGAAACCAACGTTATATTATGGCCCCCGTTGTCCCATGCAACATTTGTCCCACAAACATTTCAGCTACGATCATACTTTCGGAGTTATTCTAGGCGGCAATAGTTAGTGACTCACCCTGTATATTTAGTCACAACTTGTTTCACGGCCGTGGTGCCTCTGTCAAGGGTTCAATCAGCCTTCTCTAGGAGTCAGGAAACACAGTACGAACTTAGGTCTTGGTACAAGGAGAATGAGCAACTGATAATGGGGCTTCAGCCTTAAAGCTAGTTGTGACTTAATAAATAAACAAATACAGTGTAGCTGTGGAAGATTTATTTCCTAAAATGCTATGAGTTAGAGGCCCCCCCCCCAAAAAAAAAAAATTCTCTATTAAAAACCTAAGGTGATGGCACCCATACACATAATGCTATTTCCAAATGTAACGCAATTTGTTGCTAGGAGATATTTGGAATCCAACGATGACTTTGTGAAAGCTGTAGGTGGATATTTGGGAGACCTAGCAGCTGTAGGCTTTACACCTTAGTTTTGGTATGCAATGAAAGAGAATCTATTTTCATTGGATATATGACACTTCATACCTTAACGATGGATATTTTTCAAACAAAGTCTTCAATACTCAAAATGTTACTTCACACGGTCCTGCGCACAAACAGTGCGATCTTCGGTTTGAGTCACATTGTCATTCCCAGCGAGAATTCAGAACGAAGTGAGTGCGAGAGTCAGGTGTTAGTCAAGCTACTGAGAAGTTGTAAATATAATTTTGTAAAGACAAAATTGAGAATTGCGAAGATTTTCAGGTAATGTTGACACATCTGACGCCCCCTATCGCTGCCTCCTGGTACTTCCACGACCAGCGAAGGTGTAATGTCCATTTTCTATGCCCAGCCGTTATTCTTCACCTCGTCGAGATAACGTGAAAGCCAGGCGACACAATGCTATCTTTCACTGCTGTCAGTAAGTTTAAATTCAAATGATTACCATCAGCTAGCGGCGTTGTTTATCGGTTGCTGCCAAACATGCACATTAACAGTTACTAGCCGGCCGCTTCGTGTTTCATAACGAATTGATATCTTTGATTTTGCGTAGCACACGTACACCGATTTAATTCCTTTAGAGGGCACAGGGTTAATTCAACGCAGTTTATTTGATATAATTTACTATGAAGGATGTTCATACTTGGGACCGATAAAAAATGTCCAAATCGAAAGTCAAAGAAATTTACTTTTAATTAAACCTGTTTAAGTGTGGTTAACTATTTCATGCAGTGGCGGATGAAAGTAAGAGTCGGGAATATTCAAGACAACTTGGACACTAAAATCTCGAACACAAAGGCACCCAGCTGCCAAAGATTCACAAATGGAGGAGACTAACAGACGCGAAAGATGTTAAAAATACGTGCGTTGTGTTAATATAATAATTATTAAACAAAACGGACGTTCGTTAGAAACTCTTTGAATAAAGCGCCTTGATACTTTGCATATAATTCTATATTACATTGGCTCTTACTATTCTCTTATTTAATGTTTGTGCTTTAAAAAGAGAATTAGTGATTTATATGAAATGTTGGAATTGTTCATGGCCAGTTCGAATAAATTTTAGCTTTCTTTCTTTCTTTCTTTTTTTTTTAAAAAAAAGGGGGAAACATATATGTAAAGACGGGTTACATGTTTCATTGCTTGCTTGCGCGTAATTCATAATGTGTTTAAAAAAATCCTTGTTTTAGCATTTATCTTTATTGCTTCGGGTTAGTTAGTTGGACCGTTGAATCGTGATGAAGCAAAATTATCTGTTCACATGACTTGCATTCAGAAGCTACAACTTTACCAATCCTTTACCTTTTTCGTAACCTAATTTCTTGGCAGAGTAATATTTTTTTTAGTAAGAAGTGATTTTTGTAAAGACGATTGTAATTGTTAAGGCACCCAAATTTTATACTATAGGTTTTGTAGTCTCTTTTCAGTCAGTAAATAAATGCAATACCTCCCACCGTCTTGTCACGAAAATTTTGTTCCGTAATTATGTGATGCTGCATTGCACTTCGCCGAACACAGTGGCTAAAAGTAAAGCATAATCTGCTCTGCATAGGTTCACCTGTTTGCATTGTAGTTGTGCAAGGCTTCCTTTTCTTTAGTTGGTTTGCTCCTGAGCTACATTTTAAAGTCCACCACTTTAGAGCAGTACCAAGTTTTCATTGCCACAGGTAACCTCATTCCCACAGAACAACGTTACATTCGTACGTCCGTGCATGTGTATGTGTATGTGTGTGTGTGTGTGTGTGTGTGTGTGTGTGTGTCGTTTAGTGTTTAGAACTTTAGACAGTTTGCATACGTAAATTTACACGGTGGTTTCAATGGAAGCATTTTGGACATCTATTCTTTCAAAATGCAGTTTGTAATTTTATGAAGAATTTTTATTCTGTTAGCTTTGTGTATTGGAACTACAAGTCAAGCACTCTGTTGCCACTTATTGTAGCACTGTTCACTGCAGTACACAATACAGAATTTCACGGGACAGCTTATTTAGTATTGCTTTTTTAGGTTTTCTATTTCATTTGGAAAAAGCCATATCAAATATAGTTGTACAATTTCAGATTCATTCGGCGAATTTTTTAACACACAGTGTTTACGTAATCAAAACCATTACATTGTTCAGGTTCACAGTAGAGACACACACGAAGTTAGAATACGAAGCCAGTTTCAGTCCAGTTTAGCCTGAAAAAAAAAAAAAAAAAAAAACAACAAGTTGTACGGAGCAACGGTAGTCATAACTTTTTAATTACCGCCTCCCAAAACTAGTTATCTAGTTAAATTTAAGCTTATTTGGAGTTATATGTCTCCAGTCACGATACACAATGACGTTACCGCACAACAGTACCGTCACACGCCGCTAGAAAGCCAAAGGAAAGTAGAGCAAAACTTTGATGCGGTGGAGTGCCGTGTGGTAACTCGTTTCCTGCATTTGAAGAGGAACAGCGCTACAACAGTCGCTGCGTAGTTGCTGGAAATGACCGGCACAAATTTACCCTAATAAAACACAGTTGCTAGGTGGCGTAGTGTGGTCAAACGACTTTGATGAGAAGAACGAAATGGCGGATCATCTCACTGCAAGAAGTACGGAATCGTAAGGAATGCAGAAGCTCCGGTGTTCGATAACAAGCGTCTCACAATTGAGGCGACAGTGGACAAGATGTAAGTCAGTAACGTATCAGTTTTGAACATCGTGCACGTCACTTTGACCGTAACGAAAGTCGCCACTCGCCATGTTCCAAGAATGCTAGCTACCTCTCACAGCCATGCACGGGATATCGTCACACACGTAGTTTCCGTGGGCTACCAGATTTTGCCTTGTCCCACACATTCCCGAACATAGTGTCCAGTGACTTCTTCCTCTTTCTTGGGATGAAAAAACCATTGCGTGGCAGTGATTTCCAGAATGGTGACGATTATGATTTTCATGTTGGAACGTTTCTGGAACTGCCAGAATGCAGATTTCTGTAACCAAGTTGACAATCAAATCATTCATGGTTTCGAGTAGTACACTGTAAGACCAAAAAGAGGCATCACGAAGTAATTATAGGATGTAAATCGGTACATGTGCTGTACATGTACAGCCAAATGAATGATCACAATTTCAGAAAAACTGGATGATTCATTCATGAGTAAGATGTACAGGAAGCCCGAAGACTGATTTGATGCAGCTTCCCATGCTACTCTATCCTGTGCAAGCCTATTCATCTACGAATAACTACTACACCTACACTGTTGTGCATCTCCTTACTCTATTGATCCCTTGGCCTCCCTCTATTATTTTCACTCCTCACACTTCACTCTAACACTAAATTGGTGATCCTTTGTTGTCTCAGATATGTCCTATGAACTTATCCCTTCTTTTAGTCGAGTTGTGGTACAAACTTCTTATCTCCCCCATTCTGTTCAATACCTCATCATTATCTGTCTAACTAGTAACTAAGACGAAACGTGTTCACAAATAAGATTTAGAAACCTTTAATTGCACTTTTAAAGGGAGAGTAGACTTTAGTTAAACTAGTAACAGTCTTGTTACACTATTAAGAAAATTTTAACAGAATTTTCGATGTTTGTAACACGTAAAATTTCTGCCTACGTTGCTGCTGTCGAGATTTCTCGTAACACAAGTTCTTTTTCAAAAAACCACTGGCTTTTACGAATGCCGAATATTCTATTTCGTGGGAAGAATGGACATAAAAAACAACATAAATTTAAACTGAACACTATTTACTGTTAAATAACTATTCTTTGTGATAGAGATATACCTCTGTATCACACTCGGTGACCATCTCGGATCTTGTGTTCGCTTCGCGAGTGTGTATAAACACCTTGATGTCCTCGAATTCATCCTCATATGTTTCCTGTACATGTCGGGAGCAACGACATGGTGTATAGTCTTCCTGAAAGTACTGGGTTATTCAAAAATATAGACCCATATAATGTAATTTTTATTTCTTGTAAAGTAGATATGAATATCTCTTCATCACTTATGTGAGCAACCCATCCATTCTTCAGCATTCTTCTGTATTACCACGTTCCAAAGCTTTTATTCTCTTCTCGTCTAACTTGTTTATCGTCCATGTTTCTCTTCCATACATGTCTATACTCCATACAAATACTTTTAGAAAAGACTTAGTAACAGGTAAGTCTATGTTCGACATTAACAAATCTTTTCTTTCCATTATCAGTTTTCATTTTATATTCTCTCTACTTCGACCATCATAAGTTGTTTGGCGATCCTAATACCAAAACCATCTACTAATCTGCCTCGTTTCCTAATCTAATCACCTTATTTTATTCGACTACATTCCTTTATTCCTGTTCTGCTTTTACCGATATTCATCTTATATCATCCTTTCAAGACACTGTCTATTCTGTTCAACTGCTCTTCCAAGTCTTTTGCTATCTGTGGCAGAATTAAAATGTCATCGTCATGCTTCAAACTTTTTATTCCTTCTCTCTGAACTTCAGTCACTACTCAATGTTTTGTTTTGGTTTGCTTTACTGTCTGCTCAGTGTACATATTGATTAACATCGGGGACAGGCTAGAAGCTCGTCTCACTCCATTCCCAACCACCGCTTCCCTTCATGCTCCTCTACTCTTACAACTCCCGTCTGGTTTCCGCAGAAGTTGTAAATAGCCTTTCGCTCCCGGTATTTTACTCCTGCTTCCATCAGAAGTTCAAGGAGAGTATTTCTGTCAACATTGTCAAAAGCTTCTATAAGTCTGCTAACCAAAGGCTTGCCCCTCTTTAACCCATATTCTAAGATGAGTCGTAGGATCACAAACAGAGCAAGTCAATAACGCGCTGGTCCACCTCTTACCCTTATGCAAGCAGTTATTCGGCTGCGTATTGACTGATAGAGCTGTATGCCCTCCTGATGGACATCACGTCAAATTTTATCCAACTGGCGCTTTAGATCGTCAAAATTCCGAGCTGGTGCGAGGGTCCTGCCCATAATGCTCCAAACTTTCTCACTTGGGGAGAGATCCGGCGACCTTGTTGGGCACGGCAGGGTTTTGGAAGCACGGACACAAGCATTAGAAACTCACGCCGTGAGCGGGTGAGTATTATCTTGCTGAAATGTAAGCTCAGGAAGGCTTCCCATGAATGGCAACATACCGAGACGTAGAATGTCGTCGACATATCGCAGTGCTGTAATGGTGCCACGGATGGCAACCAAAGGGGTTCTTGCTATGAAAATAAATGAGACCCTACCCGATTACTCCTGATTGTCGGGCCATATGGCAGGCAACATTCAGGTTAGCGTGCCATCACTGCTCAGGGCGTCTCCGGACACGTCTTCGGCCTGGAATCTCATTGACTAGAGTATAACAGGCTTCAGTGATGAGTTCCGCTTCAATTGGAACCCCAATGAGCAGCGAATTCGTTTGTGGAGACGTCGCCGACAGCGATGGGATACCAAACTGAATGTCGCCCGTTACACGACCCCAGAGCTAGGACTGATGGTCTGGGATGCCACTTCTTCTCACAGCAGAAGCCCTTTGGTTCTCATCCACAATACCCTTACAGCGCAGTCGTAAGTCGATGATTTTCTACGCTCCGTTTTGTTGCCATTCATAGTAATCCATTCTCGTCTTACATTTCAGGAAGGTATAGCCCGCCCACACACACGGTGAGAGTTTCTGCTGCTTGTTTTCTGGCTTGCCTGACACTACCTTGGCCAGAAAAGTCGCCGGATCTCTCCCGAATTGAGAAAGTTTGGAGCATCATGGATAGGGCTCTCCAGCCAGCTCGGTATTTTGACGACCTATCGCACCAATTTGCCAGAATTTGTCACGGTATCTCTGAGGAGGACATTCAAAAACTCTATCAATCAATGACAAGCCGAATAACTGTTTGCATAAGGGCCGAATGTGGACCAACGCGTTATTGACTTCCTCAATTTGTGAAGCTCTTTCTGTTGAGTAAATCACCCAGTTTGTCTGAAACTATAGTCATCGGTATCTCTATACACGCACACAGCATCTAGCAATTTTGATTGCATTCGGATACTTCCTTCGTGGTGCATCGTTTATTTGTGTCTTAGAGGGTATGTCGCATTGAAGGGTGAAAATGGAGAGGTGAACTACCATCAACACTACTTTTCGCGCTCACATCTTGCTCTTATCGGTGTGATCATTAAAACTTCATTACTATATAAAATATTTCTATATGTAGAGACATTTATTGCTGAAAGAAATTTCGATCCAATAAAGAAGCTACGGCAGCCATAGGTGTGTATTTGGCAAAGCTTACGGCCTAAACAGAATCAGCTAGAGGTACATATTTGCTCGGAAGAAAGAAATTAGATTCAGATTCGTACCGTATCCGCCAGTTAACCAGCTCGTACGCCCATACGTTGAAAAGCAACGCTTGCTGGTCAGGGAGGGGCACCTAAATAGGATGGAATCCGCTCAGCGGGTTATCGGCAAGGGTTGGTGACCGGTGCGACTGGATGTGGTTTTTAGGTGGTTTCCCCACATCCCACAAGGCGAACACCGGCTTAGTACCCACGGCCGCCTCAGTTTCGCGACTGGCGAACTATTAGAAAACTTCCGGTCACTTTCACATGAAGAACACTACACGCACACAGAGTGCACACATTACGTCCAGGGAGGGGGAAGGGAAGGGATGGGGAACTGCATTGGCGAAAGAAAGGTCGTCCGGCCACCCCTTAACCATCCCTTAAACTGCACGGAAGAGCCAAAGAAACTGGTACACTTGACTAATATCGTGAAGGGCCCAGCGAGCCCGCAGAAATGCTCCACACGGAGTAGCATCGACTCGACTAATGTCCCAAGCAGAGGTGAACGGAATTGATACTATGAATCCTGCAGGTCTGTCCCTAAATCAATAAGAGTATGAGGGGTTGGAGATCTATTCTGAACAGCACGTTGCAAAGCATCCCAGATATGGTCAATAATGTTCATGTGTGCAGAGTTTGGTGGCCAGCGGAAGTGTTTAAACTCAGAACAGTGTTCCTGGAGCCAGCATGTAGCAATTCTGGACGTGTGGAGTGTTGCATTGTCCTGCTGGAATTGCCCAAGTTCGTCGGAATGCACAATGGACATGCATGGATGCAGCTGATCAGACAGTATGCTTACGTACGAATCACCTGTCAAACTCATACAGGCCTATAAGGGGTCCAATATCACCCAACTGCACACGAACCACACCATGACAGAGCTTCCACCAGCTTGAAGAGTCCCCTGCTGACATGCACGGTCCATGGATTCATGAGATTGTCTCGATACCCGTACGTGTCGATCCGCTCGATACAATTTGAAACGAGACTCGTCCATCTAGGCAACATGTTTCCACTCATCAACAGTCAACTGTCGGTGTTGACGGGCCCAGACGAGGCGTGAAGCTTGGTGTCGTGCAGTGATCAAGGTTACACGTGTGGCCTTCTACTCCAAAAGCCCATATGGATGATGTTTGGTTGAATGGTTCGCACGCTGACACTTGCTGATGGCCCAGCATTAAAATCTGCAGCAATCTGCAGGAGAGTTGAATTTTTGTCACCGTGAACGATTCTCTTCAGTCATCGTTGGTACCGTTCTTGTAGGATCTTTTTCCGATCGCAGCGAACTCGAAGATTTGATGGTTTACCGGTTTCGTGATATTCACGATACACTCATGAAACGATCGTACGGGAAAATCCCCACTTCATCGCTACCTCGGAGATGCTGCGTCCGATCGCTCGGACGCCGACTGAAACACCTCGTTCAATTTCACTTAAATCTTGATAACCTGCCATTGTATCAGCAGTAACCGATCTAACAACTGCACCAATCACTTATTGTATGATATACGCGTTTCCGACCGCAGCGCGGTGTTATGTCTGTTTACATATCTCTGTATTTGAAAACGCATGCTTATACCAGATTCTTTGGCGCTTCAGTGTAACTATGCCAAGTCCGTTAATGACCAAGCCGCCGTTGCGCCGAAGCGTGACAAAGACACACGAAAAAGAACATGATGGGATCCGCAAGTTCCTTATCCAAATCTCGAAGTCTTTTATCCGCATCCAAGTGTATCAAAATTTTGTAAACCATTTAACTCATTCGTTACTCTGAGCTCTTATGATAGGACTACCCGTGTCGAAAATGTTCGTCTTCTGAAGCCGTACCTCGGAACTGACATTGGGTTGTACTTCTGCTGAAGCATACCAAAAAACAAACAAAACGAATTTGGAAAATTTCAGCGGAACATTGTCGCACAGTTGATAAGTGTGCGAAGCCATGGGATACAGAACGCGATCACCTCTGACTGACATAGCCGTTAATTTGCACTTCAGACGATAAAAACTGCACAGTGTCTAAAATTGCACTATCGGTATATTTAGTTACAGTCACAGATTTTAAAGCGAACATAATTTCCGAGCCGGCCGTTGTGGCCGAGCGGTTCTAGACGCGTTTCAGTCTGGAACCGCTTGACTGCTACGGCCGCAGGTTCTAATCCTGCCTCGGGCATGGATGTCTGTGATGTCCTTAGGTTTGTTAGGTTTAGGCAGTTCTAAGTTCTAGGGGAATGATGACTTCAGCTATTAAGTCCCATAGTGCTCAGAGCCATTTGAACCATAATTTCCGACTTATGTGATGCACAAACTTCAACCGAAACATGAATGTAAGATTCCAATGGATAGACCAACATAGAAAAATCTTCAGGGAGTTTCGTGGCATCTTTCAGTAATTGTGTAAGCAAGCTCTCTTACAGCAAATAGATATTCAGATGTACAGTAGCAGCTGGTACGACGGAAAGAGAACGTGCTTGTAATTATGCGTGAAGAGGGGAAGAAGGGCATGTCGCCCTCTTTAATCCTTACAGACGTCAACAAAGCTGTTACCCTCTCCAGGACAGTGAGCATCGAAGACAGTATCGAATGCTTGTAAAGTAACTTTACGAAATTCGAAATAGTGACAATGTTCTTTAAATTATATCCACGAACAATTATACTTGCAAATTTACTTGGATTTAGAGCTACTTCTACACTGCAAACTCCATGGAATCCATGGCACATTGTACCACTCTTAGTCATTCCATTTGCTGTTCCACTCGTAAGTTGAGAGAAGGAAAAACGACAGTTAAAATTCTTCCGCATCATTCCTGGTTTCTCTTACCTTCTCCGGTTCAAATGGTTAAAATGGCTCTGAGCACTAGGCGACTTAACTTCTGAGGTCATCAGTCGCCTAGAACTTAGAACTAATTAAACCTAACTGACATCACACACATCCATGCCTGAGGCAGGATTTGAACCTGCGACCGTAGCGGTCGCTCGGTTCCAGACTGTAGCGCCTAGAACCGCACGGCCATTCCGGCCGGCCCTTCTCCGGTCCTTAGGCGAGATGTACGTTGAAGACAGTGGAATCGTTTAGCAGTCAGTTGCATGTGCGAGTTATCCAAACTTCATCAATAGCCTTCTTTGAAAACAACGTCTTTATCCCACCAGGGATTCCTGTTTGAGTTCAGTTAGCATTACCGTAATAGTCACATGCTGACCGAACCTACTGGTAACCGAAAGAGCAAGCTTCCAAAATGCTTCGATGTCTTCATTTAGTCCGACTGGTTGCTGTCCCGAGCACCTGAGCAGTACTCAAGGATGGGCCGCTGCTACGGTCGCAGGTTCGAATCCTGCCTCGGGCATGGATGTGTGTGATGTCCTTAGGTTGGTTAGGTTTAAGTAGTTATAAGTTCTAGGGGACTGATGACCTCAGATGCTAAGTCCCATAGCGCTCAGAGCCATTTGAACCATTTGAACTAGAGTCTTCAGTACTAGCCTCCTTTATAGATGAGCTATACTCTCTTAAAATTCTCCCAGTAAAGCGAACTCGGCCAGTCGCTTTCCCTAGAACCGACCTTACTTGGTCGTTTTATTCCATAGCACTTTGCGGAGTTACACCTAGATATTTAACCGGCGCCATTGTGTCAAGCAGCACACCACTAACAATAGTCGATTTTCCTATTCATCAACATTAAATTGCATTATTTCACATTTAGAGAAAGTTGCCATTCGTCTCACCAAAGGGAAATACTGTCCAAGTCGTCTTGTATGTTCCTATAGTCACTGAAAGACAACACTATACAGTACGCTACAGTCACATCAGCAAACAGTGGTAAATTGCTGCCCACCCCATATATCAAATCGCGTAGGTGCACAGGGCACCTCAGGAGGAGCGGTCAGTATTCCGGGATATGACAGGAACGATCATTCGATGCAAAAAAGTCTAATAGACATGCGCTCTAAGAGGGATACCGAAAGAACTGTGAGCACTTCTTCATCTTCGATAGTGTGAAACGAATCTCTTCTACTGCAGGTTCCTTTTTTCCACATTTTGGGAAAAGTTTGTATCGGTCAAGACGAGAAAAAATTGTCTAATAAGCACGAGCGGTCGAATGCATACACTAAGAGCTTTGAGCACTTATTCAGTTGAATGGACTCGCATTCGGGAGAGCGACACTTCAGACTCAAGTTGGCCATTCAGATTCAGGCTTTTCCGTGATTTTCCTAAATCGCCCAAGGCAAATGCCACGATGGTTTCTTCTAAATGGCACAGCAAATTTCCTTCCCATCCCTGACACAATCAAAGCCTGTGCTCCCTCTGTAGTGACCTCGATGTCGACGGGCCGTTAAACCCAATCTTCCTTCCTTCCTTCAGTAGAAGAGATGAGTTTCACAGTAGCGTAAATTAATAAGTGGTCATATCTCTTAAGATATGAATATAAGATCCCATGTTTACTAGACTTCGTTCCTTCGAATGATCACGCCTTTCATATTTCTAAGTGGACACCATGTGTAGATATCAAGACTGGTTCTATTATACTTCTCTTGGGCGACCCTTAAGATACTTTTGTCTCTTAGATGAACACTTGTCGTCCAGGGCAACGTACTGGTCTTAGAGTCACTCACATATCTGACAAAGTATTCGGTATACTAAGACGTTCGTTAACAATCTGCAATGTGGCGCTGTTGCATATACGCATTCGCTCAAGCCTGTAGCTATAGGCATACCTGTGGATGACATGCAGTGACAAAAACCGACACTATTTCGGAAAATGAATACACTGTTTGTAACCTCCCCCTCACTTATCGACCTTAATGACAGTGAAAAATTAAAGCGCGTGTACCTAATGAAAATTTGGGAAAAGCAATCGTCACCGAGGTTAATTTGTCGGTAAAGAGGGAGGAAAGGGTTACATCTAAATGAAAGGAAAAATGCAAATGAAACTGGAGGAAATTAATTTTGAAATAGGGGTAAAGTTAATAAAGAAAGTAAATGTGCGGCCGTTACGTTAACAATTAACTAGCGGTAATTAGATATTTGAGATTTGGGGGAAATTACGGTCGCCAGTCCTAACGACAATTACTATAGTAACTGAGAAAGAAAGGTTATTGCACATAAAATTAGCACTATAAGCGTGGCAACTGAAGGTTGACACGTGTAGTGTGAAAACTGAAAGTTTGTCAGAAGTAATAAATTTCGCTACACTCTGACGTAATTTAGCAAAAGAATTAATAAAACCGGAAAATCGAAAGTTAATTTAGTGACTGAAGTTGATAGTGAGCTTTCTTTCTGAAGCACATTGAAATTGAGTAAAATACGGTTAGTCTTGGACTACCTCAACAATAATTTCAAAAGCTACTTGAATCTACGCAATTTAGAAATAAGAGATTTAACTTTGAACTTGAATTAAATGATTCTGAACAATTAACAATAGTAAAATTTAGTACGTACCAAGCTGAGCTGTAGTCACAGGTAAGCTAAAGTATGGTAACAAAACTCGCACTCATAATTTGTGCTTGTGTAATCTAAATATTGTAGCCAGCTATGAATACTTTAACTGAACTTTGAAATTAAAGCAGTGAAATAGAATAATTGTACTTTAATGCTGGCGTCTGAATTTCAACGACACTCGGGTTCATTTCGGAAAAGGAAGGGACCCTGCTTGGTAATGCAATTGGGACAATGAGCAACAAAGGTTCATGCTAAGTTGCTGTAATTTTGTGAGGCAAATGGAACAGTTTGAAAAGCTGAGGTCTGCCATACAGTTCTGAAACGTTGCGTGATTTTAGTCTTCCTTGTTGGTTGATTGAAGGTTTGAAGTCGTCGATCGAGGAGGTGGCGACAGTCACTCATTGTCGGCCGTCGCTGTTGCAGAAGCTGGATGCTGGCGCGCCTTCTTCTCGACACGGTCACCAGACGAAACGGGCTCTTGATGTGCGCCAGCTAATGCTTCCCGTCCGCGACACCATGTCAGAAACTATCATCGCAAATCGAGCGCAATTACATGCTGCCAAACCCCGAAAGCGCGGCAACTCGCGGGAGCGTCACACAACACACCTGCTCCACTCGCTACTCCAGCCAGACTCCAACTGCCCTGCCCGCGCTCCACGCGGCAGAGTTAACACTACCAAAGATCCTACACACTTTGATTCTTCACACGACCTATCGATGTAATCGTTCGATAGCAGTTTTCCCTAGGCAAGACCCAGCGTGTAAATACAAATAATATTCACAAAACAAACCAATTATACATCGACATAAATGCATAAATATATATATACAAATAGTAAAACAATTACAACATATAAAGGCACAGAAATGTCATATATTCAGGTAACAAAATAAGGAAAAAATTTAGAGTACAATAGATGGAAATAGGAGGATATGCATTTCCGGCGTTACATGTTGATGTAAAATCTAGAAACATTCGCTGTTTGCCGGAGAAACTTTGACGATGCTCTCTTAGTGCCGCTCACTTGGCGCCATTGCCACTGTCGGCCGTGATGCGGCGGCGGTTGCCCGGCGTCTATTACTGCGCTCTGAGGCATTAGCGGGCGGATCGCGCGCGACAATCGATCGCTTGTTTGTCGGCTGCTGTGTGTCACCTGTTGAGCCGGCGGCGGCGGCGGCGTTGGCGGTGGCAGCGGCGCTCGCTTGTTTATCGACCCCGGCGCTACTTGTTAACACGGCCGGCGCATAATGCGAACCGCCCGCAAGCCGCGTTCCGTGTTCTACGCGGCTCACCTCGCCTCCCAGACGGGACGCTGCGGCGGGCCACGCCGGGACGGCAGGCGACAAGCTGCCGGCGCCTGTGTCGCATTGCTACAGCCGCCGCCGCCGCCGCCGCCGCTGCTGCTGCACCCGCGTTTCCTAAATGCAGCCTCGGGAACCTGTTGCCTTGAAAAACTAGCTTCCCAGCTTCTGCGTTTTCCCTCCGACTTTGCGATTTTCGAGGCACTGAAGATAAGCCCATTGGACAAGTACTGTGACCTCTTACGTCACCGAGCGAGGTGGCGCAGTGGTAAGCACACTGGACTCGTATTCGGTAGGATGACGGTTAAAAGCCCACGTCCGGCCATTCTTGTTTAGGTCTTCCGTGATTTCCCTAAGTCGCTTTAGGAAAATGTTTCCTTTGAAAGGGCGCAGCCGACTTCCTTCTCCATCCTCCCCTAATCCGATGGGACCGATGACCTCTCAGTTTGGTACCTTTGTAAGTAGGCTGATTAGGTTTTTATGTTGGTAACGCCACGTAGCAGTCTGTACGAAAATCACTGAATGTGCTGTGTGCAATCTGTGGCTGCTTGGCATTGTTGGAATATTCGCTAATGTAGTGTTGGGCAGCTGGATGTGAACAGCGCGTAGCGTTGGGCAGTTGGAGGTGAGCCGCCAGGAGTGGTGGATGTGGGAAGAGAAACAGCAGAGGTGGATATGGGGGGAGAGACGGCATAATTTTGAGAGTGGACGATCTGCACGTGTGTCCGTCAGAAAAAGGAAATTTGTAAGCCTGGATGTCATGAACTGATATATATATTATGACTTTTGAACACTATTAAGGCAAATATATTCTTTGTTCTCTACCAAAACCTTTCATTTGCTATCTATGCCTATGAGCAGTTAGTGCCTTCCATAGCTAGAATCTTTTTTTTAGCTGGCAGTATTGGCGCTCGCTCTATTGCAGTAATTAGAGTTACAAAGATTTTTGTGAGGTAAGTGATTCATGAAAGGTATAGATTATTGTTAGTCAGGGCCATTCATTTGTGGGGATTATTGAAAGTCAGATTGCGTTGCGCTAACAATATTGTGTGTCAGTTTAGTGTTGATCAGAACAAGTAAAGAGAGAAATGTGTGAGTACGTTCAGTTTTGCTCAGCTTGAAACGTCCCCTTTTAAAAATTTATACACGACTGTGCTTAAACTGACACACAATATTTTGTTATCGCAACGCAATCTGACTTTCAATAATCCCTACAAAAGAATGGCCCTGACTAACATTAACCTATGCATTTCACAAATCGCTTACCTCACAAAAATCTTCGTTACTCGAACTACTGCAGTACAGCGAGCGCCACTACTGCCAGCTAAATAAAAGATTCAAACTACGGAAGGCACTAACTACTGATAGGCATAGTTAGCAAATGAAAGATTTTAATAGAGAACAAACAATGTATTTACCTTAATAGTCATAATATATATAGCAGTTCATGACAAATTACAAAACTCCGCCATCTCTCTCCCCACATCCACCACTGCTGGCGGCTTACCTCCAACTGCGCAACGCTACGCGCTGTTCACAGCCAGCTGCCTAACACTACAATGGCGAGTATTACAACAATGCAAAGCAGCCACAGACTGCACACAGCACAGCCAGTGATTTTCATACAGAGGTGGCGTTACCAAAAAAACCTAAACAGCCTACTTATAGCAGTTCATGACAAATTTCAAAACTCCGCCATCTCTCTCCCCACATCCACCACTGCTGGCGGCTCACCTCCAACTGCGCAACGCTACGCGCTGTTCACATACAGCTGCCGCTGCCCAACACTACAATGGCAGACAACAATACAAACTAGCCACAGACTGCACACAGCACAGCCAGTGATTTTCATACAGTGCGCTACGTAACGTTGCCAATAAGAAAACATAAACAGCCTACTTACAAGCTGTATGAAAGTCAAATAGCGTAGAGTTTTCCCAGCACTGTCATTTATAATTTTTTTTTTCGAAGGGGATATTTCACCTTCTCTAAAAACCAACCAGGCATCCAGCCACTTATTTTAACTAACTTGGGGTTGTTTTTGGCTTATCGATAAGTATCGCAATGCGCTGTATTAGCAACTGCCGTCCGCAAGCGATATCTGAGGAGTGTCAAAAGGGTTGCCTATCCCGCCGGTAACTGGTAATCGGTGAATGCATGTCATGCACAGGGATATGTCGTTAGTGCCCAACTAGGTGCGCACCCCTACCCCCTATGCACATACCACATGAGGGCGCGAGAAAGGGGGGATGAGAATACATAAAGACCCTTTTCTGCTTCAGGTCGCAATAAAATTTCTTTGAATAGTTTTGAACAGTCCCTAATGGTTTCACACTGTATATCAGAGCATAAATTGCTGTCGCGCTGCACTCCAAATGGATAAGATCACATTCAGCGGTCGTGCAGCCCCACAATGTGCTCAGAGACGGGCTCAATCGTCCAGGTATGTCAGAACTGTTATTAAAGGTTGTCGAGGACTAAGTGTTCCATATTACAATGCGAAGTGTTGTTTTCGGGCTCGAAATGAGTGCCCGAAGGTTTCATTTACACCCTTTATGACATGTCTTGAAGCCTCTTTGTTTTGTTTCCGAGCAACTGCATGCGGTGTCGTGGATGTGACCTCTGTCGTAGATGAGTCAGAAAAAGTGGCGAGATGTGAATATGGTGAGGCGGGACGATCTTCCCATGGGGTGACATGTCCACGACGGTGTTGAGTAGAATTTTGTGAAATATAGTGCCATTGTTACATCATTAACCGACCTTGCACCTCACATGAATATCTGACTTCTGGCCTTCTTTTCGTTGTTTGAAGCGTTGCCGAGTCCGAGGCTGACGTCACAGGTATACATGCTTTTGCACCATTACACAGGAAGATAGTAGGAAACTTTAGCCAAATTTTGAACTTTCATGTTCCAGTGGGAGAAAATGACGTAGTTTGAAGAAGGTGACGCTTTAATTTTCTTGCTCAGTTTAGTATGGCTGCTGTTTGTGTAAACTTGGACTGTTGCAGTATAATGTTGCTGCCTATGTACCATCTCGGAAGGCTGTCTACTCACCACACTGGCTTTAGCAAGCTGTAGTCAGTTTCACTAAGTTCTAGAACGCTAGTAAGAGAGAAAAATCGTCCACTTTTAAGAAAAGTTGCGTACTATATTCAAAGTGTCACTATATAAAAAAAGGTATACAGATAAAGCACTCTTTGTGGACTCGTGATTAACGGATTGAGTGACACACTACAAATCCAGTGATCTACGTTTCATTCTCACTGTCCATGCTCTGTTTCCGGTCATACTACCCTTCTTTAACCTCTTGCAATGACATCGGTACGTGAAATCGTTACATAAAGTCGTGGTTTGCAGTATGCAAACTACCTTCTCAAGTATTTGCTGAATGTATTCCAATCTCTGTCTCCCTGTACAGTTCTTGCCCTCTACAGCTCCCTCTAGTACCATGGAAGTCATTCCCTGATGTTTTCGCACATGTATTATCATCGTGTCCCTTCTCACTGTCGAAGTTTTAGACACAATCCTTCCCTCTCGCAAAACCGCCTCATTCCTTACCTTACCAGTCCACATAATTTTCAACATTGTCTTTAGCATCACAAATGGCTCTGAACACTATGGGACTTAACTTCTGAGGTCATCAGTCCCCTAGAACTTGGAACTAGTTCAACTTAACTAACCTAAGGACATCACACACATCCATGCCCGAGGCAAGATTCGAACCTGCGACCGTAGCGGTCTCGCGGCTCCAGACTGCAGTGCCTAGAACCCCTCGGCCACTCCGGCCGGCTTTAGCATCACATCTCAAATACTCCGATTCTCTTCTGTTCCTGTTTTCCCACAGTCCGCATTTCACTACTATATAATGCTGTGCTCCACATGTACATTCTCAGAAATTTCTTCGTCAAATTAAGGCCTACGTTGCAGATCAGTAGACATCTCTTTGCCAGAAATGCCCATTTTTGTCAGTCTTAGACTGCTTTTTATGTCCTCCTTGCTCCATCCGTCACTGCTCGTTTTGCTGCCTAACTAGCAGAATTCCTTAACTTCATTTACTTCGTGACCATCAATCCTGATGTTAAGTTTCTCTCTGTTCTCATCTCTGCTACTTTTCATTATTTTTACCTTTCCTCGATTTACTCGGAATCCATATTCTATGGTCATTAAATTGTTAATTCCATTCAGCATATCATGTAATTCTTCTTCACTTTGACTCAAGAGAGCAAAGGGATACCTGTCTGTAATACAACCGCGCCGTAAAGATGCGAGCCAAAGGCAACATATCATTGCCATAAGTGTAATACTTGCCGCAACATGCTGCTACAGAATTATGCCACGCTGTCCACCTGAGAGCTACAGTATGATCGTTCAATCAATGACTAACCAAGTTACTGTAACCAGGGACGCTTCGGCACTCAGTTACGTACCATCTTTGGTAGTCACTGTACAACAAACCTGTTGCAGTGCCTATAAATAATGGCCCTCTGTCAAAGCTGGGCATCTAATTAGTGAACATCGAGTCGGTCACTCATCGAGTGGTTATCTTGTACAGTGTGGGCTTCGTCTGACATGTCGACATTGCTCAACCATCATCCTGGCAGGACCATCTGCATGGGGCTCCAGTCACGTCAGTGGCGGTCTGAGGATGGAACAGAGGCCTTGCCAACCACTGAGTTAACGAGCGTCCATCAGATCCAGACGCTGCCAGCCAGACACAGGTCCAGGCTTCATACAAAGATGCCTGCGTCGCCACCTTCCAGGGCTGTCTGGAGGCCAGCTGAGGTAATACATGGAGTGATTATGAGTAACGTTGAGGGTTGCATACTTCACATATAATGGTGGTTCCTGGAATGTCAGTCCTATACCACCTTCCTTCGTCTTCACTCACCGACCCCTTAGCTGACTGGTTGGCACCAACTCTGGATGCGATTCCAGGCCAGGTCGGAGATTTTCTCCATTCAGGGACTGGGTGTTGTGTTGTCCTCATCACCAAACACCTGCGGCTCGCCAAATATTGCGTCAAATGAAAAGATTTGCAACTCCATGGTTGAACTTCTTCAGAAAGATATGATCATTTAATTTTCATCCCTACTGTAGCTCCCTAGATATGAAAAGTCTGAGAATGGTAGCACTGCATTCGCTTCCTGCTTACCGAGTCTTACTAAAGCATTTAGGAGTGTCAGGATAGTTGTGACTTAATACAGAAGTTGAGTGCACAATCTTGCTGTTGTGAAGTAGCAGTGGCAGTGCAAAATGACTGATTGTTCGGATCAAAACGCCTTTAACTGTAAGTAGGCTGTTTATGTTTTCTTATTGGCAACGTTACGTAGCGCTCTGTATGAAAATCACTGGCTGTGCTGTGTGCAGTCTGTGGCTAGTTTGCATTGTTGTCTGCCATTGTAGTGTTGGGCAGCTGGATGTGAACAGCGCGTAGCGTTGCGCAGTTGGAGGTGAGCCGCCAGCAGTGGTGGATGTCGGGAGAGAGATGGCGGAGTTTTGAAATTTGTAATACTGGATATCATGAAGTGCTATATATATTATGACTATTAAGGTAAATACATTGTTTGTTCTCTATCAAAATCTTTCATTTGCTAACTATGCCTATCAGTAGTTAGTGCCTTCAGTAGTTTGAATCTTTTATTTAGCTGGCAGTAGTGGCGCTCGCTGTATTGCAGTAGTTCGAGTAACGAAGATTTTTGGTGAGGTAAGTGATTTGTGAAAGGTATAGGTTAATGTTAGTCAGGGCCATTCTTTTGTAGGGATTTTTGAAAGTCAGATTGCGTTGCGCTAAAAATATTGTGTGTCACTTTAAGCACAGTCGTATATAATTTTTCAAAAGGGGACGTTTCATATGTCGACCCTTAGCCGAGGATACATCACTGGAATCTTCTGATTTTTTCTTGTAGTTTGTGTAATTAGTGTAGATTTTGTTTATCGCTAGCACGTAATTGTAGAGAGAATCTCCTTTGTAGTTGCAGTCTTTCATTGTTGTACAGTAAAACAGTTATGGCATGCATGTAGATTTGCACCAAGTATTTCGCAGCTGCGCTTGCAATTAACTACATATTATTTTCAGTGCTATGTTAATGTGTTCTCTTATTTTTGCTCTTCAAATCGTGCTTTTCTGTGTTATCGTGTGAAATATTGTGACAGTAATGGCGTGTGAAAAACGTAACAGACTAGGCTCCAAAGTAAACTGAGAAATAATAGTGACGACGAGCAAAGCTTATCAGCACCACTGTGTAATGAATTAAGAGACATTCGAAGTAGTAATTTGGTAATTGTGCATAGGGAAATGGAGCGGGTGGCAAATAATGGTGTAGGCAGTGAAACAGGTAGTGAACAGGGAAGCATTATCGATCGATCGGTCGGCAACAGCTCGCCTCAGGAATCGGGAATGACAGGACACAATCTTGCAAATACTGCAGATTCAGGTTTTGGGTCCTCACTGTTTTCTCAAATAAGTCAAGACACATTTTTTGCTTGTCGAAATGTGAATGTTGCCGGTGCAACTTCACTGCCGAAAAGCACTGAGGAACATGTTTGAGACACCAGTGCACTGTTATTACAGTTAATGCAACAAAGGACAAAGGCTTCAAAAGTTTGACACAATGGAACAACACCAGAGGCAAACACAGCAACAGTTAGATACAATGGAACAAAATCTTCAAAAGTTAGACACAGTGGAATAAAATCTTAAAAAGTTAGACACAGTGGAACAAAATCTTAAAAAGTTAGACACAATGGAACAAAATCTTAAAAAGCTAGACACAATGGAACAAAATCTTCAAAAGTTAGACACCACGCTTGAACAAACACGTGAAGATTTATCAAAATATCCACGGGTGTACTGCCGGTCTACAGTGTCCAACGGACACTGTAGACCGGCAGTACACCCGTGGATATTTTGATTATCAAATACGCCGGGAGAAACTCAAGAATCACACGTGAAGATTTAACTACTGAGTTACATAACATCGAATCGAAATGTCAAAAAGTCTGTAATGACGTAAAAACACAAATTTGTGAGTATTTCCAACCTATTTTTTCGCGTCATGAAAATGCAATACAGAATCACGAAGCAGCCATAAAAGAACTGCAAACTATTGTTCATGAAAATCACGACACCTTGCAAGCTAAAATTGACTCAGTTGCATCTACCGATTCGGTTATGCACCTTGTAAAAACTCAAGAAAACTTAAAGGACACAGTAGATACGATTTCAACACAAATGGACACTCTGAAACTTGGTTCAGAAAAACACACTGAGGAAATAAGTATACTATCGGAGAAAGTAGCCGAACTTTCGGATCAGTTCACTAACTTATCTGCAAAGGTAGATGATGATCTGAATGACACAAGACCTGTAGCCATCACTGACACAGAAGAGTATGAACAAATTAAGAAATTCAAAGGTGCAGCGAATTTTGAGATGGAACCGCCGACACGACGTAACAATGACCGATATGCTACTCGCCGACACGATGATTTTGAATATAAGCTGTTCATTACCACACGTAAATTCAAAACGTTTAAGAATTCTGCCAACGACATTCATCCACAAGCGTGGCTCCATCAATTCTCTCATTGTTTTCCTCCCAACTGGTCATTGGAGCACAGGTTAGAATTTATGTGTGGCTACTTGGAGAATGAACCAGCTGTAAGAATGCAGTCGGTCATTCACGATTGTCACAGTGAAGGAGAATTTTACCATGCCTTCCTCTCAGCATATTGGTCTCAAGCTACACAAGACCGAGTAAAATATAGCATCATGATGATGAAACACTTTGAACAATCAGAATTTTCGAGTCTTGTCAAATATTTTGAAGACATGTTGCATAAGAATCAATATCTTTCAAACCCATACAGCCCTTCAGAACTCATCCGCATTTGCTTAATGAAATTGCCTGAACATTTAAGAAATATTATTTTAGCAGGACGTTGCAAAGACGACACTGAAGCTTTTCAAAGACTCTTACAAGAATTAGAAATTGATACAGACAGTTGCGGGATGCGAAAACAGGAAAGCAATCAATACAGGTCACATCCGTCACAATTCAGTGACGACAGAAACAATAACTGGACACGACAAGTCTATTCTTACAACGCAAATCGTGACCAAAAGAGACGCCACCCATATGACAACCACTGGCAGAGTAATAATAGTTACAGAGAAAGATCACATTTCTGTGGTAATGAATACGACAGAGATTACCATAGAAACAGACAATATGGGAAGAAAAACAATTATTATCAAGGGAGACAGAATAACTTCAGACGCAACAGTTCAGCGCGCAGTTACGTTTCTGGGAGAAATTCTCCACCACATGACCGACAAACAAGAAACTATGTAAACTACCGACAAAACGACAGACCTGAATTCCATCAGAACTGGCGGGATTAAAACAGAGCAGGGCCCTCTCGTCAAGGTGAATTTGTAGAAGTTCGGTCTCCTAATCCCAATAACGGCGCGCGCCAACAAAGAGACAGACAATGACTCGCACCGCAGGCAGCCGCGTGCGCCGGCTGGCTCAGACAAAAATAACATAGACGCTAACCTTGAGAAAAATTCCAGCATTCTTTACCGACGTATACAACATGATAATTGGTTCAAAATGGCTCTGAGCACTATGGGACTTAACATCTATGGTCATCAGTCCCCTAGAACTTAGAACTACTTAAACCTAACTCACCTAAGGACGGCACACAACACCCAGCCATCACGAGGCAGAGAAAATCCCTGACCCCGCCGAGAATCGAACCCGGGAACATGATAATTACTTTGAAGTTGAAACTCTGCGTACTAGAAAGGGTAAAGGATTGCCCCACATTTCACATGTAAAACCGTTTATTGAGAATTAATCCGCCTTTTTAACTTAGTCTTTGCCATAAAATTTTTCACTTCACGTTACTAGTACTCTCTTTCAATCTTAGAAACTGTTAACATGCAACTATGTTTGAAGTTAAATATCCAGTCAAGAACCAAGAGAACCTATTTCAACAGAAATTATGAATGCATTGTTATAGTGAACAGACGACACAATGTTGTTATTTGTACATTCTTGCTTGTTATTTGCACGATTACGTAACGACTATAAGGCTCACATACTTAGAACATTTACCAGTACTGCTAATGAGATTTTAATGCAACATTTTGGTTTACTTGAAAATACATTCTGGATTTAAAGTACTTTCTGTGAAATACCAGATGACACAGTGGTTAGTTTATGTGACAGCTACACAATTTTATCACGACGCTACTAATGAGTGACAATTTACAATGTTGCTTTTGCGGTGTATCTGTTTTATATCTGCACAGTTTTTCTGAATTCTTCTGTAAAGTAAAACATGTTTTAGTAGTAACTTTTGTGCTATAGCTACAAGGAGACAGCCTTTTCCGTAGCACAACAATCCGTTACAGCACAGTACTTTCTTCATCACGGAAATAAGCGTAATAACTAAGATATCTACACGCAAAGCATTTCACTTTTGTTTATCATGAGGTAAGTACATTGACTTCTGCAGAACTTAGCTTTCAGAGGACGATAACTACGACACTTCCACAGAGATTATGTTGCAACAAGACGCACATTTAGCGCTACAGGACACGTATTTGAGTGATTAATTTTGCACTTAAATCATTTATTTTTAAACATATTTGAAGTACAATGATACAAAGGTTTTCCGTGATACATTTCATTCCACTGCTGTAATCTGTAACACCTGAGGGTATAATTACTTTGTGTACCATGTGTTTGGCAAGCAGAAGGAGCCCTAGCTAATATGGTATTTGCTTATACAACTTTACACATCGGTACCATATTTCTCTAACACATAAATTACACAGCTTTCTGATCATTTAACTGAGAGAGACAAACTTTTTTACTACGTCAGTGACAGATTTTTACGTAATTACTCCGTTGGATAACTTCACACTTACGAAATTGTATTTTGTCTGTAGTTTGTAAACTGTTCATACTTTTTCGGAACCATTGTGATACTATGAGAGCTTTGAATGATGTATTTGGTAAGGGAGCATGTTTTTAAAGTACGTTTGAGGTAGATGACAGTATTGAAATGAGCAGAGAATTTTTTTTTTTAGGTTTTTAAATTATTGGAGGAAGCTACGACGATTTTGAGAGTTGACTGAGGTGTTATGATGTTATTATTACGATGAATATGTGTATTATGCTGTTGCGGTATGTTTATGATCAATAAGCTGATGCCATATGAGTTATTTGAGTATGCTATGTATCTGTTATGATGAAATATTGAAGAAATGTCGACGAATAAGGTAGGAATAATGAGTAGCGGTTAGGGACTCTGGTTTGTGAAAAAGGTTGTTGGAAACCAAGAATCGTATTTTAAGAGTTATGAAAAGTGTGTACATGTGTGAATGTATCACAATGCCACTGAAAATTTTTTGGACACTGTTATATCAATAGCATTTTGTTTCTACAGATTTGTAACGCAAATTCTTGACCTGTGAAATATTTTTATATGAGACTGTCACTGTAGCAGAAACTGCTGTCGTAAATATTTCGGTAAGAAAGTTAAGTGACCACCTTCACATAATGCGTCATGGGCACCCAGCTGTGCGACAGACACCCAGAAAAAAAAGCCATTAGTGTGTGCCTTTCAGAGGCACAGGTGGAGAAAAACAAAAAAAAAAGAGGCCATTATCCTCGCTATTGACATTCCTTTGTAGAAAGCATCGCAAATACGACACGCTCAAACTTGAAAACATGATTACACTGTAGAGTTCTTAATTTATGATATTTACTGAAATGAAATGATGAGAAACGTTTCACATCGATTGTCTTGCTAGTTGAAAGATTGTTTACTGCATTATGAAATGACATATGGCTAATGAATGATGTTTCATCCCTTCCTTTGTACATATTTGCTCATTTTCGTTAATATCTAGTTTCTAGCTGCACCGCAGCATTGGTTAAAATAAAATTTTATAGATGTACTAATATAAATATTTTCTGTCGACAGATCGAGTACATAATAATTTTTTTCAAAAAATGAGGGAGCAGAAAAAGACATTTACCTTCACAGGAACTGCATTCATAATTTTCTTTTCAAGTACTTGGTAATTTTTTGTAGAATTAGTTTTTGTGGTGCACCACTTTAATTACATAGACATTAAGATGTGAATATACATTTGCCTTGTCTGCATTGTTGTCTTTAATGTAATATTTTTTCTGCTTGAGCTATGTCATGTTTAGATATAAGTTATTTCATTTGCTGCTGCTGTTTGCCAGGCATAGTGCTACTAAATTTCCCTTTGTATTACTCTGTTAATCTAGTTTTACTACTGATTTATTTTTCTTGTTGCTGCACATTGGCTCATATTAGTTGTAATGTTGCATTGCTTGGTAATTTAGATTTACTGTAGCTTGCTTTGACAATTTCCATTTTTTTCATTGCTGTTTGTATTAATTGTTTTATGCTGCTGCAGTGCCTTGTCCCTTGGTATGTATATCTGAGCTCAGTAGATTTATGTTAGCTTAAGAGGGGGTAGACTATATAAGAAACTAACTATGATGAATTGGAAGAAATGCATTGATAAGCTATAAGAAAATGGTTTGGCCAAAAAAAAATTATTTTTGAAAGAGAATGTGAACAGAATACAGAAAACATGCTTGGATAGGATTTTTTTTTTTGGCTGGAGCAAATGTTGAAATAAGAGGGACAATCTATGAATGAAGTTTTGGGTTGGACTGCAGTACCAAATGTTACACTGAAAACAAACCCTGTCCTGTATTTTTGTGTTATTACACTATGTGAATTTGTGTTTTTCCTGTCTTATTGTTTTCAGCTAATAAGAGTTATGTTGTAGAATTTTTCTGGTAATATGTTATTTTCTTTGTAAAGATGTTTAGACATTATTTATTCTGTTCTGTTTTAATGCTCATGTGTGAAGTTGATGTTTCAAAAGTTATTCTTATCTTTATGTATGTACTTATGTCATAATTCCTGTAACACTGATGTGCATGTTTATTTCTATTCTTTTGTAAAGCCTGTTTTACTACAAATGTTATCTGTACTATTATGTTCTTTAATGATGTATTTTGTACCTTTGTTATTGTATTCTTATGTTATAAAATTGTAATTGACACCAGTTCATCAAATTAAGTAACTTGTAAGTTACATTTCACTGCACACGTTTCTGTTGGTCATAGTATATGGACAATATGTGAGAAGTAGGGACTGTTAGTGTTTGCACGTGTGTTAATAATTCAGCAAGGGACTGGATAACAGCATTGCTGGTTCTGACAATTCCAAAAACTTTGTGAGTGCACAAGTGGTGGTTATGGACTTGCTATATTATCCACAAGACTCTTCAATGGTGATTGTGCACCTGCACAGTCACAACAGATGGGTGCTGGCCATTTCTACAAGGACTACAGTGGGTCTACACCTTTGCTGACTCACCAGTACTATCATTTCTACAAGGACTACAGTGGGTCTACACCTTTGCTGACTCACCAGTACCATTATTTCTACAAGGACTGCAGTGGGTCTGCTCTGTGATGACCTACCTACCAATATTCTTCAAAACTTCGACTGACTTTGCGGTGGGTTTGCTCTGTTGTGGCCCATTACCTGTCTGCATGTCAAGAGTCAGCACTGCCTTTTCGTTGGAAGGACAACACTACTTCCTCAAGACTGCATGGAAATCCAATACTTCCGTGTGCATTTTCTTCTACTGATCAGACTTTGACAAAAACACTGCTATTTTACTGTGATGAACGATCAGGACTGTCTTTATGGACTGTGAGAAAATTTTAGCTTTTGACCAACATTGTATCAATAAGCGTGTGCATTTGATTTCTTTGTTATTGTAATTACGAAAAATTTTATCAAATCATTATTGGCCACTGCCCAAAATAATTTGTATAATTTTTTGTGGGGATCATGGAGGCTATGTAAGTAGGCTGTTTATGTTTTCTTATTGGCAACGTTACGTAGCGCTCTGTATGAAAATCACTGGCTGTGCTGTGTGCAGTCTGTGGCTAGTTTGCATTGTTGTCTGCCATTGTAGTGTTGGGCAGCTGGATGTGAACAGCGCGTAGCGTTGTGCAGTTGGAGGTGAGCCGCCAGCAGTGGTGGATGTGGGTAGAGAGATGGCGGAGTTTTGAAATTTGTAATACTGGATATCATGAAGTGCTATATATATTATGACTATTAAGGTAAATACATTGTTTGTTCTCTATCAAAATCTTTCATTTGCTAACTATGCCTATCAGTAGTTAGTGCCTTCAGTAGTTTGAATCTTTTATTTAGCTGGCAGTAGTGGCGCTCGCTGTATTGCAGTAGTTCGAGTAACGAAGATTTTTGGTGAGGTAAGTGATTTGTGAAAGGTATAGGTTAATGTTAGTCCGGGCCATTCTTTTGTAGGGATTTTTGAAAGCCAGATTGCGTTGCGCTAAAAATATTGTGTGTCAGTTTAAGCACAGTCGTATATAATTTTTCAAAAGGGGACGTTTCATAACGAAGCTCGGTTTTGTGAGACGAAAACTGGAAATGGGTTCCTTTAGAGAAAGAGCGATGTCTGGAATAAGTTACATGCTATAATCCATGCTTCAAACAAAATGAAAATTCGTCCATTGCAAACAAAGTAGTCGTATTGTTGTTTATAGCACCTTGGCACTTTTTTACATGGCAGTTTATTCACAAACTGTCCTGTGACCTACTTTATATTTTATATGCAGATTCCAGTAGTCAGTCAAGGAAAATCATTAATGCTGCGTGAAAACTCCATACGATATTCACAGTTTTCATGCTGGTTGTTTTTACATCGCCTTACGCTTTGATACACAGAGAGGATTGTTATTTTGACAAACTTGGGGCTTTTAGCTGGCTCGGAAAGTGAGTCTGTCTTAGAGGAACAGAAGAGTTATAAAGTTGTTTGTTGCTGAAAGCCATATTCGACACGGATAAAGAGCAGGGTAAGGCAGTCAGGGGTATTTGCCCAGCAGGACTGACGAAGAAGCCATGCAGTGTGCAACAAAAATCGCACTGTGCAAGAGGCGAAAAGGAATCCCTTGTTAATTAAGATAAGAATTTGAAGGACAGATGAAACACAAGCTCTCATAGCGTGGTAGCAGCCATTAAGCCCTGGTATAGCCTGCGGGATTGTTTGTTCAAATTCTAGTAAGGGGTTCTCTCGTTAGCTGATAGTAATTATTTTCGTAGAATGGGCGAGTTTTCGTGCATGCGTAAGTGCAGGGCATTTGGTTGTCCGTGACTGAAAATCTGTCATGTAGTGGGAGAGATTCTCTGCCTTGTGCCCCACACCACACATTGGTTAACCATGACGGTATCCACAAGAGTAGGAAATTGTTACACTTGCATTCGAAATTACTGTTCGAAACACATAAGGTCCGTTAGAATTGGCCAGGAAGATTCTGATGCTGGTGGAAACAGCTACGTTTTATGGGGTAAACTAAGTACTCACTTCTTCAGGGAAATCTAAGAAGGCAGTTAGCCTTAAGCAGCCACAGAAGACACTTACAGAACGAGATATCTTCGACTAACAGGAAAGTATGGAGGCTGAGCTGAACTTAGAATTTCCAGCCACTACTGCAACCGTCTCCTACACTTACACAGCGTAAGAGCGGTAAGCACCCGCCATCGTTGCTTCCACTGAGACGACAGGCACGCAAAGTTATTTAATTTGCACCAGGGTTTCATCTTGCAGATGTAATTTTCACAGCCAGCTAGTTGCTGTGATAATGTGCCTAGGCAAGAGTACTTGTGTTTGTTCATGCTTTTCCAGGAAATTCTCTTTAATGCTCGCCCTTTCTGCCACATCATTTATTTATATTGAGAATAAGAGCAGTCCTTTCATACATCTGTGGGGCATACCTGACGATATTCTTGTCCCATGATGAACACTCGCTCTCGGGAAAATGTACTGGATTCTATTACTTAAGAAGTGTTCGAACCATTCAAACATGTGAGGAACGGTTCCATATGCTTGTATCCTTGCTAACAGCTCGCAGTGGGGCGCCATGTCGAGCGTTTGCGGAAATCAAGGAGTGCGGAAATTTCATCCATGGTCCGCAGAATATTGTTCGAGAAAAGGGCAATGTGAGTTTTACACGAGTGATCCATCTGTCGGTGCTGATTTATGTACAGAAGCTTGGCCGTCCCAAGGGAATTTATTATATTCGCACTCAAAATATGTTCAAGATTTCTGCAGCAAGTCGATGTTCAGGATATTACCTGTAACTCTAAGGGATCCGTTAGTTTACCCTTTTCATACACAGGAGTCAACTGAACTTTTTTTCCAGTCACTTGTGATTAGGCAAACGCGCACGCACACATTCTCTCTCTCTCTCTCTCTCTCTCTCTCTCTCTCTCTCTCTCTCTCTCTCTCTCTCTCTCTTTCACACATACACACACACAAAGACACACAGAATATATAAACAGTCTTACCTCGAAATATTCTTAGAAGAAAGCAGGAACCAATATATAAGTTGATTCATCTAGGAAAGTTAGATTTTTCGGAATTTAATAGAGAGCCATTTCAATGATGATCAAGGCCTCTCTTGTAGTTTCTGCCACTGGAATTGGATCTCCATGAAGCTCTCGCCCTTGTTACATGAAACTGTGACAAAACGCGTTGTGCTTATTTCGACCATCTCTACTTCCCCTACTAAGCCTGCCCGGTGTGGATCCCAGACTGAAGACCAAAATTGAAGTACTTGTTAAGTGGAGGTTTTGGAAGCTACCTCTTTTGTGGGTGGAATGAATTTCCTGAAGATTCATCGAACGAATCTCAGTATGGAACCTGTAATACCTAAGATCAGTGTTACGTATTTGTTCAACTTTAAGATACTACTTTCGCATACTCCCAGAAACGTAATGGATGTTATTCCTTCCTGTGCTTGTACTGCAAACTTTTAATGATACAGCATTGGGCCTTCCCGTTCATTTTTGTGCAGTAAGGTACATTTGTTAATGCCAGTCCCTGAACCAAGTCGGCCGCGGTGGCCGTGCGGTTCTAGGCGCTCCAGTCCGGAGCCACGCTGCTGCTACGGTCGCAGGTTCGAATCCTGCCTCGGGCATGGATGTGTGTGATGTCCTTAGGTTAGTTAGGTTTAAGTCGTTCTAAGTTCTAGGGGACTGATGACCACAGCAGTTGAGTCCCATAGTGCTCACAGCCATTTGAACCATTTTTGAACCTGAACCAAGCGTTCATCTTCTGCAAGTCTTCTGTGTATAACAACATCAATTACAAAATCTCTGTTGGTCCATTATGGCCAGGGGACATCGGCTGGTTAGTAACTTTCAATGTCAATAAAATTCACCAACATCCGTATACTCTAAGATATTTTGTTTTATTCTGAAAGCAACCAGTTTCGGCATTTCATTTTGCCACCTTCATACCACATATGCTTCTATCTTTGAGTTGCTGTCATGTCGTCATACGAAGCAATTGTATAACGATTGGAATTTACGACAGCCAGTGATTTGTGGCGCTATACGACAAGTTAGTTTATTTGGATAGAAAGGTACGGGACCTGAAGATGACAAAATGAAATGCTGAAACCGGTTGCGTTCAAAATAAAATTAAATATCTTAAAGTATACGGCTGTTGGTGAATTTTATTGACAATGAAAATCAATTACAAAAAGTCCTATGAAACTTCCAATGTTATCCAGTATGTCAACTATGTATACTATGAAAATAATATTATTACACTACGCCTGTGTTGTGGTATGGCCGAAGTTATTTTTACGTTTGAGGTTTTTACTCGGTTAGAATGACAAACTACGCAGTAACCGAAAATTTAGAAGGAACGCCCACATCTGAAGCGGATTTCAAACTTTCAACTTCCACTTAACGATGCGATCAACAATAATAAAATGACACATTTTTTAAATGATACCTTAGCATATAACTCTACAGTAGACATAATGTTCTGTGCAGACGACCAAACGGTTTGCACTTAAACAGAGGATGGCCTACACCTTGGAAAAGCACCTGGTTGTGGAGATAGCAAAGAACATCATTTACAGATTTCGTCGTCGAAAGCAAACAAGAAGATATCTAGAAGATATGAACCAGTTAGGGGCAATGTAATCGTTAATAATCAGACAACAGAGATAGATTAATACCTTTATCTTGGATGTCAAATACCGTAAATATAAAACTATAACGACGTGAGTAGAAAACTATAGAAATTCAGTCACAAATAAACTTAGTTTCAAAAATGGCTTGTTCAAATGGCTCTGAGCACTATGGGACTTAACATCTGTGGTCATCAGTCCCCTAGAACTTAGAACTACTTAAACCTAACTAACCTAAGGACATCACACACATCCATGCCCGAGGCAGGATTCGAACCTGCGACCGTAGTAGTCGCGCGGTTCCGGACTGCGCGCCTAGAACCGCTAGACCACCGCGGCTGGCAAACTTAGTTTCAACGGACGGTGATTAAATTAAATAAAGTAAAGGCAGTAAAAACGTTCTTAAACGGATGTGAAAGCTGGACGCTTAATAAACTCAGGTCAAAAGGACGCAGAGAGCAAAGGCGGTATTATAGATCAGTTTACTTGATAAGAAGTGCAATCGTCAGGAACTAATTCCGCATTTACAGTCTGAATTAACACACAAAGAAATTACAGAAACTGGGTGCGAGTGGGCACTGATGTAAATCCATGGGGAAAGTTGGAAATCTTTGCCAGACGGAGATTCCAACTTGGATCTCGTGCTTACTAAGACAGATGCGCTGACCACTACGCCATCCGAACACAGCGGTCATCGCAACTGCATGGACTATCCTAACACGCCAACCGTCACACCCAAATTCTCAGCTTATCCGTACTGTACCAATGTAGTGGTCGTTGCCCATTATCACCATTACTGGCGGCAATTATATAATTAAGCCGAGGATGACCAACGATCTCTTCAGTGGAGATGCACACAAGGCTCGAACTGTCACGTGACTCGGCGAAATGCCGTGAGTAATGAGGATAAGAGCAAGGGGTACTACATTAGCAGTGTGTGGATAAGTCAAAAATTTGGGTCTGACGGGAGGCGTGCTAAGGTGGTCCGTGCGATTGCAATGACCAGTCTGTCCGGATGGCGCAGTGGTCGGCGAATCTGCCTGGTAAGCAGCAGACTCGGGCTGGAAACTCGGTCCAGTACTACTTTTCAACTTTTCCCATTGATTTAAATCAATGTCCTACTAGCAGTCAATGTCTGTAATTCCTTTGTGTCTTAATTCATAGTGTCTGTTGAATCAAAATGGTTTCTGTTCTTTCAGACATGTCGGAAAGAAAGGACACCACACACGCATTCAGTCTGAATGACGAGGCAGTGAATAACATCGAACGGAAAGAGCGTGTAACAGGAACAGAAGAAAGCAGAACAATATGGACACTGAGGTATAACATAACGAATGGAAGAAGAAATATCCGCCAATTACAGAAAAAGATTGACAGATTGTAAACACTTGAGACCCAGACAAACCAGAGACGGTTCCATCCATGATGATGGTAACGGTGTGCTATAAACTTGGTAGAATCTCATTCTCGTTTCCTATTACGTTTATAGAACGTTCTCACCATCATCTTGGATAGAACCATCTCTGGTTTCAGAGTGAGATTTTTACTCTCCAACGGCGTGTGCGCTGATATGAAACTTCCTGACAGATTAAGACTGTGTGCCGCATCGAGATTCGAACTCGGGACCTTTGCGTTTCGCGGGCAAGTGTTCAGTGTTAGAGCACTTGCCCGCGAAAGGCAAACGTCTCGAGTTCGAATCTCGGTCCGGAAATCAGTTTTCATCTGTCAGGATGTTTCATCTCCAGTTTGTCTGGGTCTCAAGTGTTTACAATCTGTCATCTTGATAGAACGATCTCCGCTCTTCCATACGTTGTGTTACAATCCAGCAATGTCTTTTAGTGTACTGCTTTCTTACATTCCTGTTACATTTCATTCCGTTCGATCTTGTACTCTATGCAAATGCTTTTTACAATGGTATACCCTCTGTGGAACAGTGTGTCGGTCTCTGACACGTCGGAAATTTGCTATTACTATAAGTTAAAAGGTAACTTTCAACGGAGCATTGGCATTTGTTATTGGACTCGGGGTTCTGAAAGAGAATATTTAAATCCGTAAAACTCCAAAGCGAAGAAAGGACACTAATAACTGAAATTCGCCTATCTTTCATTTTGTATTCCTCTTGACATTTCCGTATTTTAAATGCTACTTAATACGCCTGTCTTCAGTAACATATTGCTTATTTTAATGTAACATAAACTTTCATTCGTGACATTACAACTGAGCTCCACCCGAACATACCATCAAGGCCCAACGGTATCGGCTGACCGTTGCGTCATCTTCAGCTCACAGGCGTCACTGGATGCGGATAAGGAGAGGCATGTGGTCAGCACACAGCTCTTCCGGCCGTATGTCAGTTTACGAGACCGTAGGCATTACGTATCAATCAAGTAGCTCCTCAGTTTGCCTCACAAGGGCTGAGTGCACCCCACTTGCAAACAGCGCTCGGCAGACCTGATGGTCACCCATCGATGTGCTAGCCCAGCCCGACAGCGCTACTAGATAAAAATATGTGTGTGTGTCCGTAGCTCAGTGGACAGATAGTCCAGCTACCATGTGGAAGACCCGAGGTTCGATTCTCGGAACTGCCAAAGATATATTTCTGTTTGGGAGGACTTGTACAGGGTGCACTTAGCCTCGTGATCCGAACTGAGAAGCTAAATGGATAAGAAGTAGAGGATTTTAGGTCTGTGAGGGCGACAACTGCCAGGAGAATGGTCTGCTGACCCCACGCATCCGAATCACGCCATTGTCAGACGATGACATGGCGGTCCGCTGCTCTCCGTTGGTCCGTCTGTGTAAGAACGGGGAGAAAAAATATTCGCCGAGGACAGCTCACGTTTTCGGAGACAAAGGAGCTTATTTTATTCAATGTATACTGAAAGCAGGGGGCGTTGACGAGATATTCAAAACATTTGTCGGGCTGGCTTATGAATTGAATCGGCCAGTGAATGCAAAGGATAATGAAATATCAGAATGTGCTCTTTGACGCTCCCCTGCTTTCAGCATATATTGAATAAAATAAGCTCCTTTGTCTCCATAAGCGTGAGCTGATTCATGTCACAAATTAATTTCGGCACAACACAAACATATTTAGGAATGTTGCGTCAGAAAATCTTTAGAAACGTCGACTGTGATAGAGGGCAGTCTGGTTCGTGCTGGTAACAGACACGTATAAAGACGAATATTTCACTGGAAACATTACCTTCAGTTATGAATCGACTTTTCAGTTAAGCTAATAAGCCCGACTTTAGAATCTGGGAAGTGAAAGTCCGAGACAAACACCAGAACACGTTCGTGATAGCCAAAAGGTTAACGTCTTTTGTGCATCGTGCAACAGCAAAGTATATGGCCCTTGCTTATTCCAGGAGGGAGATATCAACACAATAGTGAAATTATCTCTGCTGCAAAACTTTTTAGTACCACTGACTGACGAGGCTGACAAGAACACAGCAACGACGTCTGGTATTTCATCAGCAACTGCTGTCCAGGCTGGTTTAGTTGAGCTACACCGAATGCATGGTGGTCACGGTCATCGGACCTGACACCTCATGATATTTTCCTCTTGGGAATTCATCAAGTATACCGTGTTCTAGCAATAATGGACACCGAAACATCCTGAGGAACATCCCAGCAGAGGGGTCGAAACGATGATTGTTCTAGAAGGAAATAAGACAACCCAGAAAATTTTAACTTTAGTGAAACGGCCACGCAGAGTCGTCCAGGAGGAATGATTTTCAGTTATGTTTAAAACTTCACACAGTTACGTTGTTAGGCAGATGGTCAAAAGTTTTGATGCTGCATATGGAACGCTTTTCTGAGTCACTGAAACCTTTACTAATAGACAATGAAGGTCATTTTTCCTCTAGCGTAGTAGGTATGTACATTACTGTTCTTCTCAAATTGTGATGGCTAATTTATGACGAATTGTACTATCGAGTATATGTATTGTGACTGCGCAGTTAAAATGCCTAATTGCTTGAAGAGGTACCTAATGGCGTCAGTGGGTGAACATCACATATTTTTCTTATCGATCGCTTTTGTGCAATCGATATTTTCTTTCTATTTGACTAGTAACCCCAGATTATTATTTCATAAGGCATTTTTGAGTGGAAATATGCAAAATAAGCTAAGTGGTTGATTGTTTCCAAGATCAGCAATTATACGAAGAGCAAAATTTCGGGAGAGCCCATTTCCTGAAAACTACTTTATAATTCTTTGTAAAATATCCTTTGCCATCTCTTCTGTTGCTTACTCTCTAATGGGATTTATTAGAACACTAGTATCGTCCACAAAGAGTACCAATTCTAATTTTTTGAATGTTGAATGTATGCTCACTCACGTGTAAAAGAAATAGGAGTGTCTGTCTGTCTTGCCTATCTCAGTCTGTTATGCAAGCATCCTATATTCTTTTCTGACTTTGATGATCTGCTACATGTTCTTATTTCTTCCTGTGTAGTTCATTTGCCCGAAAAATTTCAGTAGACATGTCCTCATATTATTATTATTTCGCTGTGGCCATCTACAACCACGTTAATTGTTGTTACATTAGCTCTCACTGAAGCTCAGATTTCGCTCATTCTTTGAGAGTAGGGTCACTTACGCCCCTCCGTCCAAGGGGCGCCGCGCCTTCATCTCTGTTTCTTGTCTCGGTGTACCACCTTCGTCGCTATCTTCTTGCGGAAGAGATCCCTGTCACAGGCATATTTATAGGAGGTCTTCTGTGTTATTTCTAAGCCAGAGCATTCTTGTTTTGGATTTGAATGAAAAAAGTGAAATATCTTCTAGGTCAAACTGTTACCCTCTAGTCGTCTGAGGTACCGAGCCAGGTGGCCCAGTGGTTAGTATACTGGACTCACGCTCGGGAGGACGACGGGTCAAATCCGATTCCGGCCATTCAGACTTAAGTTTACCATAATTTCCCTAAAGCGCTTTATGCAAATGCGGAGATGGTTCCTTTGAAAGGGCACGGCCGATTTCCTTCCCCTTCCTTGAAAAAATATCAGCATATGTTCCATCTCTAATGACCTCGATGTTGACGGAACGTTAAACTCCATCTTCCTTAGTCGTCTCAGGTGACCGAAAAATCTTAAACGTCGTTTGCGGAATTTGTTAAATTTTCCCTATTTTGCCATAGATTTCACTGCTGGATCTTTTTTGGTGGATCTCAATCTTTTAATTGGATTCCATTATTGGACCCTTCTTCGAAGAGGCCTTTGTTGGCATTTAGTGATAGGGCTTTAGTTGCCTATGTAACTGCTGGCTTCAGAACCGTTTGGTAGTAATGTGTCTTAGTGTTCTGTGAAAGATATTTTTTGTGGTAGGTCGTGCACAACGTTGCGTAAGCTATTGCAAGTTTACATGTTAGTTCCGTAACTCTTTCCTCGTCCATTCCGTTTTTCATAATGATCTCATCCAAGTGTTTTAACTTTTCTACTCTGCTGACGTGTCCATATTTAGTCAGGAGTTTCGGTGTGGTGTTTTTGATGCTAGTCATTACGTCTGGTTTTTCGAATGTGTCGGCAGGGCTCTTGGTTCAGCTATTTCTTTTAATAGTTCGATTTAAATCCTTGCAGTTTCTACGTCGTTTGATAAAATGGTTGTATCACCGGCAAAAGCAAGACAGTCTACCAATTTCTCTTGGGTTTAGTTCTCGTTATTTTCAAGATAGACAGAATGTACCAAGTAAGTATATATTTTTTTATAAATATTTCTAGATTTCTCAGCCATCTCAGCATTTCTTTTATTCTTTCTCGTCATTCAAATCAACAGCGATCCTACTTTGTTTGGGCTTTGTGTCCCCTGACAATATGACCTATTCTGGATTCCACATACACTGTTCGCCTAATGATCTAATTTAAAAAAATGGAAATTTGTAGCTTCATACTGTTACTAACTCTAAGGAACACCCTTTACAGATTTCTAGGAAGCCATTCTGCAGTATTACTTCTAATGATATAATGCTAATCACAGAACCTAGAATTAGTTATTACTGTTAGTCAGCAAACACAGTTTCCCAGCAATTATTTGCTAATTCGATACGTTTAACACCGACTGAACTGAAGCGCTTCCAAGCATTCCGTCAGCACACAGCAGATAATGCGTTTAGTGCTTAACTACATGACGCTCAGGAATTAGCTTTGTGCTTCAATTAATGCGCCCACGTGGAAGCTCTAAAGCGTAATAATCGTCGTCTCGTTAGCGCAATAATATTAATGGAGAATACCATAGATTGACATAAATTCCCGGAAAATCTGAGTTACAGCAAGTGAAATAAATTTCATGATGTTAGCACACATTGAACTCAAGGAAATGTGAAGAAGCCATTTGCTTTAAAGAGATGAGTTGCCTAAAAACAGACGCTAAAGATGTCTAGAAAATAAGAATACGTACGAAACTGTTCAAAATTAAGAGCTCACATAGAGGCCACTGTCCAGCATTTATTGTCACATAAACTGTTTGATACCTTCTTTGTCTTTCCGTCAGTCAGACAAATTCGGAGCTGCTATGCTGTGACCAGTTCTTTCATGGATTCTGATGTAGTAGCTGCGCATTCTCCTGAGGTTACTAAGGAACAGCAGACAGTAGTGGGAACGTGAAGTAACGCTTTCCAACACAGTATCAGAAACGTTAATAATATGTATTAATTAGGTAATATCTTCGAATTCATGAAAGTTACGTACCTAGGTATTTATCAGTTCTCACTCATGAACACTCAACGATCCTAGCAAGCTGAACAGTGATGAGAATACGTGAAATGTTTCAAATGGCTCTGAGCACTATGGGACTTATCAGCTGTGGTCATCAGTCCCCTAGAACTTAGAACTACTTAAACCTAGCTAACCTAAGGACAACACACACATCCATGCCCGAGGCAGGATTCGAACCTGCGACCGTAGCGGTCGCGCGGTTCCAGACTGAAGCGCCTAGAGCCGCTCGGCCACCCCGGCCGGCAATACGTGAAATGTATTCGCAGTTGCAATTATGGAAAACTATAAGTTATATAATGGAATGACGTCAATGGAAATTTGTGCTGGACAGGGGCTGTAAAACGGAATTCCCCCTCACGCGGGCGGTCGCCATACTACAATATTAGGCTATCCGAGCGCGACTCACAGCTAGACACAAACTCTCATATGTCGTCAAACTAAGGCGACCGCTCGCGTTAAGCGGAAAACCCGGCTCTGAGTCCCTGTCAGAAATTTTCACTGCCGTCATTCAGCTATACAGTTGTAGGCTGTCCATATTCGCAACTGCGAATACATTTCATGTATTTCATAACGGCTGAAGTCGCCGCAGTGCCTGTTCCTTCAGACATGCATGAATGTACGAATGAATATTGCAACGTAATTTGGGATAACGCAGGCACCACAACATTGTCGACAGTGATAAGAATGTTTGATTACAGTATTAACAGTTGCAGTTGTTCTTGGTCGCAGAACTCTGGATACACTTTTCGAAACAGGTGTTTTTAAAGTTTTCGTTTACCTTATATGGAGAGATTAATTCATGGAAGCACCAAAAATTCAGCTACAGTGTTTTGTAGGTGCCATGTACTTAATAATTGTTTTCATGGAGGTCCTCTGATGTCATGAACCGTTTCTGTGAGAGTTTGCAGCGTAACTACACGCAGTAAACCATCTTAGTCGTGGAAAGCAGGTGGAAAAACATCAAAATGCGACCGAATCCAAATAAACCATTTAAGTGAGATAGCGTCACTAATTGTGTTTGAAATACTTTCTGTAGCACACTCTAAAGTTTCTAGATATCAGTTATTTAGAATTTGCTATTTATTTGATACAGTTACTGTCCAAAATTATCATAGTTATATGTTCCAGGATTCATACAATGACTTACTTAACATTAGTGTCCTTCGAAAGATGTAACCAAACTCTTTCTGTAACGGGGAACCCAACAGTTCCTCACGGTATCAATGACTTCAGAGAATCAAACAGTAATTCACCTACAAATCATTTTAACGTCTCCTTAAATAATGCCTAGATGACACAATGATTAACGAACATCTTTAGAGTATGATAACCTATTATGAAATCTCCCATGGGAACGTTCTTGTCATCATGTAACCAGTTATTTAACACATTTCACTGCCCTTAGTGAAAATGATGAAGATGTGTGCTCGAAACAGTTTACATGTACACAAGACTTATTGCTTTCTACCACTTCCTCATTAACTACTACTAAATACTGTGTTTTACTGAAGATAATACTGCTAAAATTAAATTTTGAAGTACCAAGTTTCTATTTGAGTATTTTAAGGAATTGAAAAGAGGATTAATTCAATGAGAAATATTTTTTCAACGTCTTGCACTACGGAAACCAATATATCCTACTTTTAGCGCACAGCTAGTTACGAGAGAGTACAGAACCTTAAAACTACAGCAATGACTTTTAATGTTTTTTTTTCCCTTAATGACTACACAGAAAGTTTTCTTTGGGCGATTTAAGCATGAGAAAAGAACATTCGAAAGTACTTACGACCTAAGTAAAAGGCGTAATAGTGCTTCTTGGTAGACAATTTACGTAAAAGTTATCGTTGTTATTATATAGCATACAGCACACAAATATGAGGAATGTGATCCATAGCTACGCCTTTCGAGAATCAAGCTCCTATCGTATGCCTGTCTGCGTTCAACTCTGGATATACATGCACTTGAAATAGCAGTAAATAACCAAGAAAAGAAATGAAATAAATATATTCGGGCATTAAGGCCTCGTCTTACTTTAAAATCGCCAGCACCAGACACTGTTTTGCTTCTTCATACTGCAGCCCGTTAACCTGAGTGTTCCCTTTTCTATAGCGGTTATACCGATCGCATCAGCTGAACATCACGCCAGTTGCATTAAACAAGTACTCGCCTACAAGTGACTGCATTCAGCCACCAACTGCTCAACAGTTTTACAGTGTATTCAACATTCAGTCGCGTGCCACATATTTAAATTCGTTACGAATGGGAATCAGATTCTATAATCTATTACCGTCTTCTGTTTAGCCTTTGGGGAAAATATGTACCTCTGCGTCCAAGACTTCTCAAAACTATTAAATATGCACCCACGCAGATGCTGAAATGTGACACACTAAAAAACACATGTAACAAAGAAGTGATTCAGCTTCTAGGTATCTTGATAGAAATTTACAGATATTCCCCTTGTTGTTGTTGTGGTCTTCAGTCCTGAGACTGGTTTGATGCAGCTCTCCATGCTACTCTATCCTGTGCAAGCTTCTTCATCTCCCAGTACCTACTGCAACCTACATCCTTCTGAATCTGCTTAGTGTATGCATCTCTTGGTCTCCCCCTACGATTTTTACCTTCCACGCTGCCCTCCAATACTAAATTGGTGATCCCTTGATGCCTCAGAACATGTCCTACCAACCGATCCCTTCTTCTGGTCAAGTTGTGCCACAAACTCCTCTTCTCCCCAATCCTATTCAGTACCTCCTCATTAGTTATGTGATCTACCCATCTAATCTTCAGCATTCTTCTGTAGCACCACATTTCGAAAGCTTCTATTCTCTTCTTGTCCAAACTATTTATCGTCCATGTTTCACTTCCATACATGGCTACACTCCATACAAATACTTTCAGAAAAGACTTCCTGACACTTAAATCTATACTCGATGTTAACAAATTTCTCTTCTTCAGAAACGCTTTCCTTGCCATTGCCAGTCTACATTTTATATCCTCTCTACTTCGACCATCATCAGTTATTTTGCTCCCCAAATAGCAAAACTCCTTTACTACTTTAAGTGTCTCATTTCCTAATCTAATACCCTCAACATCACCCGACTTAATTCGACTACATTCCATTATCCTCGTTTTGCTTTTGTTGATGTTCATCTTATATCCTCCCTTCAAGACACCATCCATTCCGTCCAACTGCTCTTCCAAGTCCTTTGCTGTCTCTGACAGAATTACAATGTCATCGGCGAACCTCAAAGTTTTTATTTCTTCTCCATGGATTTTAATACCTACTCCGAATTTTTCTTTTGTTTCCTTTACTGCTTGCTCAATATACAGATTAAATAACATCGGGGAGAGGCTACAGCCCTGTCTTACGCCCTTCCCAACCACTGCTTCCCTTTCATGCCCCTCGACTGTTATAACTGCCATCTGGTTTCTGTACAAATTGTAAATAGCCTTTCGCTCCCTGTATTTTACCCCTGCCACCTTTAGAATTTGAAAGAGAGTATTCCAGTCAACATTGTCAAAAGCTTTCTCTAAGTCTACAAATGCTAGAAACGTAGGTTTGCCTTTCCTTAATCTTTCTTCTAAGATAAGTCGTAAGGTCAGTATTGCCTCACGTGTTCCAGTATTTCTACGGAATCCAAACTGATCTTCCCCGAGGTCGGCTTCTACTAGTTTTTCCATTCGTCTGTAAAGAATTCGTGTTAGTATTTTGCAGCTGTGGCTTATTAAACTGATTGTTCGGTAATTCTCACATCTGTCAACACCTGCTTTCTTTGGGATTGGAATTATTATATTCTTCTTGAAGTCTAAGGGTATTTCGCCTGTTTCATGCATCTTGCTCACCAGATGGTAGAGTTTTGTCAGGACTGGCTCTCCCAAGGCCGTCAGTAGTTCCAATGGAATGTTGTCTACTCCGGGGGCCTTGTTTCGACTCAGGTCTTTCAGTGCTCTGTCAAACTCTTCACGCAGTATCGTATCTCCCATTTCATCTTCATCTACATCCTCTTCCATTTCCATAATATTGTCCTCAAGTACATCGCCCTTGTATAGACCCTCTATATACTCCTTCCACCTTTCTGCTTTCCCTTCTTTGCTTAGAACTGGGTTTCCATCTGAGCTCTTGATGTTCATACAAGTGGTTCTCTTATCTCCAAAGGTCTCTTTAATTTTCCTGTAGGCAGTATCTATCTTACCCCTAGTGAGATAAGCCTCTACATCCTTACATTTGTCCTCTAGCCATCCCTGCTTAGCCATTTTGCACTTCCTGTCGATATCATTTTTGAGACGTTTGTATTCCTTTTTGCCTGCTTCATTTACTGTATTTTTATATTTTCTCCTTTCATCAATTAAATTCAATATATCTTCTGTTACCCAAGGATTTCTACTAGCCCTCGTCTTTTTACCTACTTGATCCTCTGCTGCCTTCACTACTTCATCCCTCAAAGCTACCCATTCTTCTTCTACTGTATTTCTTTCCCCCATTCCTGTCAATTGTTCCCTTATGCTCTCCCTGAAACTCTGTACAACCTCTGGTTCTTTCAGTTTATCCAGGTCCCATCTCCTTAAATTCCCACCTTTTTGCAGTTTCTTCAGTTTTAATCTACAGGTCATAACCAATAGATTGTGGTCAGAGTCCACATCTGCCCCTGGAAATGTCTTACAATTTAAAACCTGGTTCCTAAATCTCTGTCTTACCATTATATAATCTATCTGATACCTTTTAGTATCTCCAGGGTTCTTCCATGTATACAACCCTTGTACTTGAAACTAATTACAGACTTAAGCGCTCGTCGGAATTTCACCTCACTTCAAGCTTCAGTCTCTTCCCCTCTTTAAGTCTAGCATCCATCTGAGATCACACATGTCATAGGATGACTCAGCTGCATGGTAGCTTTGATTCCAGTGCAAAACTTTTACTTAGTTCATCTTCGAGCGATTCATCTTCAGGAAAGATAAGTACCTGTGTCCATGTTTGCTTGAACAATAAATAGACTGCCATGAGCAGAACACAATTTGTTATTTTTCCGTTTAGACATACATCTTTTGGTAATACGAGGTCTAACACTGGGCGTAATATTCACCAAAAATATTTTTTGGCAATAAGATGACTACTGTTACAACTTGTATCTTTCACGTATCATTTACGTGATGTCTGGCAGTAAAATAAAGTGAAACCTGTTGATATTCACCCTTCACTCTGCAGTAGCGTGAACGCGATTGTGAAATTGACCGACAGAGTAATACTGTGCCCCGCAATGTAAGAGCAATATCTACTACAGAAAAAGCAGTCTGGGTTAAGAAATAGCCCAATAAATGGCTTTAACCCGACAAAAGAGAAAACTGTTTATACATACACTCCCAGATTGGCTCGGAGACAACAGGTAAAATCGCGTTCAAGTGATATCTAGGCGGTCCCTTGGTTGCCGCTGATACTCGTGTTTGTTAGTCTCTTGTAACAAGAGAACAGAGATACCATAAGCAATTGTAGAGATTCTCCTCCAACGTAGCGTCGTGTTATAGCTCGGAGAGTTCCTCACCAAGCTTCCGTAGTTATTGGCATCTCTCAACCATCAGAGTCGTTGCATCTCGTTGCCAGCTGCACAAGCTGACGTTTAAATTACACTAGCACTGCAAGTCAGTCAGTTGGAATTCCGTCTGACTTCAATGCTCTAGGCTTTAGCCGAGTTGAATTTCCATCGCCGTTCTTTTACTACTTTGCATTTTGTGTTATGTGCAGGACCGTGAGGTGCACGGTCACTATTATTTATAGAGCACTTCATCACATAGAATCAGCTGAGTGTTGTCTCTTCATGCTCTTCTTCTGGGAGCGTTCGCTTCGCCTTCCATAACCACTTTGGTTACTATCTTTTCCGTGCGGTGTGTCAGCAGTCAAGAACACAAGGGAAACATTGCATTTAGTCACAAAAAAAAAAAGACGGGCGAGGAGTCTCCCAAGCTCCATTGTCTCTCAGGAAGGTACAGAGGTTTTCGCGGTACGGTCATTAATAATGCATAACCGACAAGAACAATCCAAAGTAGATTTACAGCTACAATAGTTGCCACCAAATAACTCAATTACATATCAGAGCATCTGAAATGGGAAGGCTAATAAAGAGTGAAATCACACTCAGCTGATGAAATTTTGGATGTTTTTCTTGGATGTTTTCTATTTTGCTGCTAGGGACTAACGATTATGGTGGCTTACTACAAGATAGTAATATTACTATGGTAGTTTTCGGTTTCTTACCTCATTTACGTTCATTTGTATGAAAACACTTCGGCAACACCGAAGAAGTCTGTTCAAATGGTTCAAATGGCTCTGAGCACTATGGGACTCTACTTCTGAGGTCATTAGTCCCCTAGAACTTAGAACTAGTTAAACCTAACTAACCTAAGGACATCACAAACATCCATGCCCGAGGCAGGATTCGAACCTGCGACCGTAGCGGTCTTGCGGTTCCAGACTGCAGCGCCTTTAACCGCACGGCCACTTCGGCCGGCGAAGAAGTCTGTAATATGTAATCACCAGACGATGGAAAAGCTCTGTGCCGTGGTCACCATCCGTACTGGAACATCTGATCATACCGTGCCGTGCCTCTCTTTCAGTGCATTTCAGCCAGTTCCAGGTCAGAAAGCCTTTCTATGCTGCTGTGCATCACTCTTAACACACAACTAACACTGCCGGAGAAAGAAATCTCTGTCAGAATTGAACAGTACAGAATTCACCGCTTAAGCACAGAGCGTGAAGTCAGCGTTTCTGTACTGAACAGCAAGTACCGTCGGTAAATGAGACAAGTTTCTTTCCAAACACGACACATGGCCCCTACCGCCCACATTTCCAATGTTGTGCAGATTTTTCTGTGCAATACAGGTGCAAATATAAATGTGCGTAAGAATTCAAACAAAATGCATTTATTTACTCCGTACAAAGTCATCAGAGACCACGGGTCCATTATACTAAAAAACTCAATCTGAGTTTCGTAAACTGTGTTCCACGGAATGGTGATGTTCCACGGAAAGAGAGTAAGTGCTCCGCGGAAAATTGTTAGTAACTCGGCAGATTTTTCTTCGACAATTTGACGGTACAAGTGTTTTATTTTGTTACGATTTCTGTGTCTTTAGTCATGATTTAAAAATGAAGTAGTCACTGAATAAAACAACTTCCACTCACTTTTCTAAATTTTATTGACCCGCAAAGCAAACAACGTGTTCCCTCAAAGTGCCAGGATTCTCGAAGTCCTGCGTCGGGGGAAATGATTGGGAACCTTCGATTCCTGATAATATACCTGAACAAATTGATAAAGTTAATCGGTAAATTTTGAAGAAATACTCTGGTTAGCATAACGCAAGAGAGGGGGGGGGGGAGAAAGGACACACTCTCACTGTGAGGCACCTCTTCTGTTGGCTGTCATGTAAGACTTTGATCATGATTGTATACGATGACCCAGAACCAAAATCATTTCTGGCAGATACAAAGCGTAGTACAATCATCACCTTCACATACGTCTCTCTGAAATGTTAACATTTTTTGTGCACTTTGCCTCGAGTTCCACAGGATCAACTCATTTCCTGTAACCAACCTTGTAACAAAATGCACTGAAGCACCACTGTGAAACACAGTCTTTCAATTTTATATTTGAAAGTAATAACTACAGTGACTCAGGTATAATTATTTATACCATAGGTATCGTTTTCATTATCTTACTGTGAGATGAAAGAATATCAACTGTTTTGTCAATAACAACTTTAATCATTTTTGCCGTGATACAGAATATGTACGATTTAGAATTTAAACTAATTTTGTATATAATATCATTTGATGAAAATGAATATCGCATCTCCATGAGATAACAGTTACACAATTAACAGACTTTAGGCAGATGTTTGATACATAGCATGCACTAAACGATTTAATTTCACTCCATATGGAACACGTTCATCATCAACACTCGTACGAGTTGTTATCAGCAAGGGCACGAAGATATTAATATTCTTTGTGACACAGAAATAACCAGCCTCCGAATGTGATCTTTCCAGGCCTAAAGCAAATGCTGTCAGTTTATGAAGGTAGCTGGCTGGATGCACGTATGAAAGTATAAGTCTCACCGTCCCATCCCAGACATACTCTGTAGGTGACAGCTCAAGGGCCTGGCAGCCCAGTCAAGGATCTGTACACTCTCCAAGACGTTTGTGATATGAACTGCATAGTCCTCTTGGAATATGCCGTTTCGTAGTCTCGTGAAACAAGGTATGACAACAGAGGTTACTGATTTTGCAGTATAATGGTAAGCATTCAATATCTATGCGATTCATTCTGCTGCTGTATCCATCAGCTCCTCACTCAATGATACCCAAAACTGAATATCCAGTAGTCAAGAGAATGATGGTGTCCTGCGACCTTCTAGTAAGTGACATTGGCTTCGATCTGACCACCTTAAGCGGATGAGGGCTTCCCGCTGAATACCGCAGCGCCCCACAGAATTTCCTGGATGACTGGCGCAACAACATGCAATTTTTTGCTGTCTACAAAAATGGTTCAAATGGCTCTGAGCACTATGGGACTTAACTTCTGATGTTATCAGTCCCCTAGAACTTAGAACTACTTAAACCTAACTAACCTAAGAACATCACAAACGCCCATGCCCGAGGCAGGATTCGAACCTGCGACCGTAGCGGTCGCGAGGTTCCAGACTCTAGCGCCTAGAACCGCTTGGCCACCGCGGCCGGCTGCTGTCTACAGTCTGATGACAGCGGTAAATGACGCATGCCAACACTAGCTCTCAACCTAGCCTCTAGGAATTTATCCCCAGTAATTCGTGGTCATGCTCTGTTTTTAACCTTCACCTGGATTCCAATTGTTGTATTTCGTCCGTTCATCAGACACAGTAGAACATTCCCGCGATCTTCTATTGGAGCAGTCCTTCTGGAAGCACTTGTGCCTAACCTCCTTGCTGTACAGTCATCTTGAGTCCATATCGTCAGTATTCCTTCGACAGACATACCACTACAGCCAATTATCCACGCAATCTGTCAGGATGGCATTGGGATGATTGCACCTTTCTCAAAGTTCGAGAGGTGAAGCTAGACTACAGATTCACGTCCATTAGTCACTTAAAAATTTAGAGGAACTTCAACTAAAATTAAAGGCCAACATATGCTCTTAACAATCCTGATATGTAGAATTGGCTGTTTTCTGTGCTGAGAGTAAGCTCGCATAACGATGAAATTTTTTAATGAAAATGTCTCTGAGGTATAGACATTTGGGAGTACCAGTTTGGTAGCGTTCGGCTAAGGTGTAGAGGTGTAGTACTCTTCGTCAGCATACTACAGGTAAGCTGTACATGTACCTGTTCGTATCATGTTGTGAACAAATGTAGCCCTCCCTCCATTCTGTCTCCAACTCTTCCACCCCTACATTTCACTGTCCTCCTCATCCTCCCATCACTATGTGACCATCTCCTCCACCCCATCTCGCTGTCCATCCCCAGCTTGGCCCCTACTTCTGCCCATCTCCTCCCTCTGCCTATCACATTTTTCATGACCCTACTCTCCTTACCTGTCCATTAACTCATGTCCCCATCTCCCTTAGCTTACCATGTGCAACTCTTCCACTCCAGCTGTCCATATGCCCCTTCACTGTCTATTTACACTTTACCACCCAGCTCCCTACATTCCTTTTCCTCCACCGTCTATGTCTTGCTTCCCACCTGCATAATACGTTTCCCCTGTCTCTGACCATCCCAAAATCTCTCCTATCTCTGCCCAACTTATCCTCTCCACTATTTGCTCCTCCTCCTTCTACTGTCTATCTGTCTGTCTCTCTCTCCCTCCACCCCTCTCTCTCCATCTTCTTCTTTTTCTTTTTCTTCTTCTTCTCTCTCTCTCTCTCTTTCTCTCTCTCTCCCCCCTCCTCTGTCCATCTCCTCCTGTCCTTGGCACCTCTTTCTGTTCATTTACTTCTCCCTACTTTTCCTTATACATCTCCTCACATCATCCCTCTCTTTGTGCATCCTCTACTCTATCCATCTTAACCTCCTCTTCCCCCTGAGCCCATCCACACATCTAGTAACTGCAAAGACGTTGATAATGATATTACTGCCACAGCAAACCTGTCATGCTGAGGAACCTATATTTCAGCAGCTTGAAAAGCATTTCTGCCCCTGATGTGCCGGCTGAACTGCAAAGCAAATCGATAAGGCAAGCTGATAGAGCATGCCTGTCGTGCATGGCAGCCTGCATGGGATGGAAAACTATTTCTTGTCCCTAATGTGTAGGCTGTCCTGAAAAGCAGCTCTATAAGTCAGGCTGATACTGCTCCCACACAAAAAATTGCCTTCTAGACAGCCTACATGTCAGGAGATGAAAAATTTTATTTGCCCATATATCCACTTCTATCAGAGGAAGAGGATACTAAACTCACAGTGATGAAACTCATGAAGTGTGCTGCATGTGTGGCAAATCTGGTAGAAATCGATCCAGTGGTTTGCGAGGAGATCCTATTAAAAGTATAACCAAAAATCTCTTCAAAATCAATCTTGTGGAATTATACTGTTATGGAAGTAAACAGTCTTGGGAAGATTCTGCCCTGATGTATATTCAGTCTGAAGCGGATGATGCTGTAACAACATGCTACTACATCTGAGATGAAACTAATATAGGAAAAAAAGGTGTAAGAGAAATATCGCAAGAAGAAGAAGGGATGGAAAAAGAAAATTAATGAGAACCAGCAGTGGAAACAGGTGAAGAAAATCATCTAAGACAGAGTGTGGGGATGGAACAATCGATAAGAAGAAAGATGTATTTTATTTTGTCTCTCTGCTTCCCATTAGAAGACTTGTTTGCATTTAGAAACAGAAAATTAATAGACCTCTTCCACACAGTGACACAGTATAATCGCTATGGGCTCGACCACTGAATGCGACGTGCACGGACGATAAACAATTAAGCGACTGAATATGGCAATGTGTCCCAGAGCTGCAGTGAAAATGCAAATACCGCTGCCATTTCCAGCGGTGCGCATCAAGCGGAACGCGAGGATCAGGACGCACATTTTTCACCTGACAGACCTGGGCGGAAACAGTAGCGGCGTCGGCGCCGCTGTGGCCGGCGCTGTCGCACACAATTACGCGGATAAATATTTATGCCGGCATTTTCATCGCGCGACGGCGCGGCCGCGACTGACCGAGAGCCGCGATATTAATCACACATTCAGTCCCCGGGAAGCACTTTGAACGGGACTTTAATTACTGTTTACTCGGTCGCAATTTGCCGTTGTGTTTGACCGGCGCCGGGGCCCGGCATAAATCAAATTACTCGCCGTTCCAGTCGGGTGCTCGCCGGCCAGCCGCCGGGGACGCCGCCGTTGCGTTGCGTTGTGTTGCGTTGCGCTGCGTTCTGCGCAGCGTCCCGCGCTTTGTTCGCGGTTACGGGCAGCCCGCGGTGTGCCGGGGGCTGTTCCCGATTCAGTCGGACTGTCAGGCTGACGTGGCGATGTACCGATGGCCGCGGAGCCGCCAAACAGCTACCTGCCGGCGCACTTTTCTCCAGCCGCGAGAGTACTCCCACACCCTAGCAACGGATGATGCCCTGACAGATCTACCGCGCTTTGTAGCTCGAAGACCCAGTAGAGTTTACTTTTAACTGTCTCAGGGGTCACACACACGTGGTACTACACATACACGGTGATTCAGCCGCCCCTACCCATGGGTACTATGCAACCCGCATTACCTTCAAATAACATGCGCCAGATTTTCATATTGTCTCGCACGCTACACGTGAACTATTAGCCATACAGAAAAAATGAGCAGGACATTGTTGCAGGAAATTTAATGTACTTAAATTACGTACTGGAATATGTTTCTGCTGGAGGCCACAATTATCGAGTTATTAAAGAAAAATAAATGTCTTCTGGCAGTTTTTCTTGAATAATTCGAAGACTACGGCCTCTAGAGAAAAATATCATTGTAGAAAATTTGATTACATTAATTTTCCTACAAAAAGATACTGTTTATTTTTTTTCTATAAGAATAATACTTCGCACGTGGCAAAAAAGGGAATATGATAAACCTGCACATTGTAATTGAAGGCATTGTGGGTTGCACATAACCCAAAGGTACAGGCAGCTGCATGATCCTACATACTCTTCGAGACAATGTACAGTAAGGCACAGATCCTGATGAGTGTATGGGAGAGGGGAAATTGTATCCCGGAGGTCACGACCCCACCAAACGACGTTTCAACAACAGTGTTTATACAAACAATCCTGTTGGAAGAACATCCGCAACTGAGCATTATACTAGAGGTTGAAAATACAACTTCAGTTGTAAATTTCTTTTTGTTATCACGACCGGTTTCGGGCTCTCATAAGCCCATCCTCAGGTGTCGCAACTGTGCTGTGTCCTCCGAGATCCGCGGTGGACGTGTGCTAGGCGCGGTGTGCTCCCTATGAGCGCACTTCAGCCGCAGTTGGAGGAAGCAAGGTAGGATTTGATCAGGGTTAAGAGAGACAGCGGAGAGGATGGTGAGTGGGATTTGGCTGTTGTTGGGGAGCAGAGGGAAAGAGAATGCGATCTGATAGTTTTATTATCAACGTTAAAGACAGGTACCTACCACTGCTGGAGTTACGAGGAAACAGACTCAGGTAGGACAAGGAGCAGGAAATGTGCAGGACACTTCCACTCAGATTGGGAGTCTAAAGATGTGCAAAATATTAGGAAGAAAAAAGGGCTGCTGCTAGGTAACAATCATAGGCATCGGATTGCACGTCCTCACTAACAGTAAAGTTGAGTGGCAGCGTACCAGGCCTCCAGCATTTTCAAATTAAACTCAGGACTAAGCCAAGTGAATGAGGATTTAGGATACTTACGTAAGGCTTTTTGAAAAGAGAACAGTGTCGTGATAGTGGATGGGTTGAGAGGCAGTTAAGACAGGGATGAGTCATAAGACACAAGTGGTGAACTGGAAAAGATAGCTTTCGTTCGTGATGAACACTAACCTGTTGATGCTACGTACTGATGTGCTTGATGCTAGTACTGTAGAGCAATGGGTGGCATAGTCGCATGTCAACACAAGCACAAAAGTCAACATTACCTTCCTTCAATTGTACCAACTGGCGGTGAATCGAGGAAGTACAGTACATACTGACGAAACTAAAATAAGCTCTAACATGGAAATTTCTGGACACATGTCCACATAACATCTTTCCTTTATTTGTGTGTGAGGAATGTTTCCTCAAAGTTTGGCCGTACCTTTTTGTACCACCCTGTATAAGACAAGTGTCTGGCGCAGTTGTGACATCGGTTACTGCTGCTACAATGGCAGGTTATCAAGATTCAAGTGAGTTTGAACGTGGTGTTATAGTCGGCCCACGAGTGATGGGACACAACATCTCCGAGACGGTAATTCGTGGTAAGGTCTTATGGGAACAGAATGCTGAGGTCATCGGTTCCTAAGCTTACACTCTAATTTATCTAACTTAAACTAACTTACGCTAAGGACAACACTCACACCCATGCCCGAGGGAGGACTCGAACCTCCGACGGGGCGAGCCGCGCGAATCGTGACAACGCACCTTAGACCGCGCGGCCATCCCGTGCGGTTGGACAGTAATGAAGTGGGGTTTTACGGTATGACCATTTCACGAGTGTACCATGAATATCAGGAATTCACTAAAACATCAAATCTCCGACGTTGCTGAAGCCGGAAAAAGATTCTGCAAGAACGAGACTAAGGACGAATAGATTTCAATGCTGGCCATCAACAAATGTCACGTGTGAACGATTCAACGAAACATCATCGACATGGGCTATCAGAGCCGAAGGCCTACTCATGTACCCTCGATGACAGCCTAACCTGGGCCCGTCAACACAGACGTTGGACTGGAAGCATGTTGCCAGGTTGGACGAGTCTCGTTTCTTACTGTATGGAGCGGATAAACTTGTAAGGGTATGGAGACAACCTCATGACTCCATGGATGCTGCATGTCTACAGGGGACTGTTGAAGCTGGCGGAGGATCAGTAATGGTGGGGGGCGTGTGTAGTTGGAGGTACATGGGACGCCTAAAACGTCTACATACTACTCTGACAGGTGACACGTACCTAAGCTTCCTGTCTGATCATCTGATCCATTTATGTCCATTGTGCATTCCGACGAATCTGGGCAATTCCAGCAGGACAATGCGACACCCCACATGTCCAGAATTGCTACAGAGTAACTCCAGGACACTGTTACGTGTTTAAACACTTCCGCTTGCCACCAAACTCCCTAGACATGAACATTATTGAGCATACCTCGGTTGCCTTGCAACATTCTGTTCAGAAGAGATTTCCACCCCCTCGTACTGTTACGGATTTATGGTCAACCCTGCTGGATTCACTGTGTCAATTCCATCCAGCAGTAGTTCAGACATTAGTCGAGTCCATGCCACGTCATGTTGCGGCACTTCTTCGTGCTCGCGGGTGCCCTACACGATACTAGACAGGTGTACCGGTATCTTTGAGACTTCAGTGTAGTAATTACTGTAAATAAATTTACTTCTCTTTCCAATTTTTAAATTAATTTTATTGCGCTAGCAAAGACGTATTTCACTGTGCCCATACCCTCTCACAGTATCGGTAACCTAACGTCTTTACCACTGTAAAATCTCTGAAAATATTTGCTTTGTTACTCATGCGAAGTTGGGCCACGCTTTGTAAACGTTTATCATGCGGGCAGCGATTAAACAAAGAATGGTATGGTTTAAAGCGTTTTTCAGTGAACTGAATAGCACTCACGTAGGGCGCGTCCAAAATGTGTTAATTTGAAAATTTATGACAAAATCGCAGGACAATTTTATCATCGGTAACTGTACGGCGCTTAAGTTTGGAGCTCGTTTCAGATTTTACAAATCTCAGAACCTTTTCATAAATTTTTAGATACAGATGGCTCTGAGCACTATGGGACTCAACTGCTGAGGTCATTAGTCCCCTAGAACTTAGAACTACTTAAACCTAACTAACCTAAGGACACCACAAACATCCATGCCCGAGGCAGGATTCGAACCTGTGACCGTAGCGGTCTTGCGGTTCCAGGCTGCAGCGCCTTTAACCGCACGGCCACTTCGGCCGGCTTTAGATACAGATCAAAACAATTAAATCTCTCGTAAAATTCATCGAATTGTAAACGGAAACTATCTGTCTGTCCCCCTGCAGCAAACCAATGACGAATGCAAAACGAGACTCTAGCACGAAAGTAAGAAAGTAAGAAAACACCCATCTGAAGATAGATTTGCAAAGTATCCGAAATCTGTCATGGCATGAATCAAATAAATCTTTTCAAACCACGCTTGTGGCTGGTTACTCTTTAAATTTATAAAGCATATACCTACAGAAACTTCCGTGACATGGTGGGAAAAAGCAAGTGGATGCAAAGTAAGTAGTTCAGATTAGATTAGATTAGTTTTTCGTTCCATAGATCCGTGCTGAGGAGATCCTCGTGGATGTGGAAATTGTCATTTTTTTAAAGCTGAAATAACACTACTAGTAGTATGAATATATACAATACATCATTTGTTTCACCTAAAAAATTCGTCAATGGAGTAGAAGGAGTTGGCCACTAGTAAGTCTTTCAGGCTCCTTTTAAACTGATCTTTATTTGTAACTAAATTTTTTATGTTTGCTGGCAAATGATTGAAGATGAGTGTTCCTGAGTAGTGGACCGCTTTTCGAACTGAAGTAAGTGCTTTTATGTCCTTGTGCAGATCATTTTTGTTCCTGGTATTGTATGTATGAACTGAGCTGTTTGTTGGAAAAAGAGATATATTATTTAGGACAAATTTCATTAAGGAGTAAATATACTGAGAGGCAGTAGTTAGTATACCCAGTTCTTTGAAGAGGTTTCTACAGGACGTCCGTGAATTTACTCCACAAATAATACGTATTACACGCTTTTGGACTCTGAAAACGTTTGTTTGACTTGAAGAGGTACCCCAAAATATTATAGTAATTATACCATATGACATTATGGAATGAAAGTAGGCAAAGTATGCAAGCTTTTTCATTTTTATGTCGCCTATGTCTGCTAACACTCGAACTGCAAATACAGATTTGTTAAGGCGTTTCTGCAGTTCTGTGGTGTGCTCCTCCCAACTGAATTTATTATCAAGTTGTAATCCCAGGAATTTAAGACTGTCAACCTCTTCTGTCTGCTCTTCTTCATACTTTATGCATATGCTAGGTGGAAACCTCTTACAGGTTCTGAATTGCATATAGTGAGTCTTTTAGAAGTTTAATGTCAGTGAGTTGGGTTTAAACCATTTATTAAAATCCATGAAAATATCATCAGCAGATCTTTCTAGAACTACACTCGACATACTATTTATTGCAATATTTGTGTCATCCGCAAACAAAACGAAGTCTGCTTCTGGCAGTGTAACTGATGAGAGATCATTAATTTACACAAGAAAAAGCAATGGCCCCAAGATGGATCCTTATGTATAACGCAACCTGCCAGCAGATAAACAGAGCGGTGGGGAGGGGGGTTGGCGATATGACGTCAGCTGTTTGCAGAACAGTGACTGGGTTGTGTCTGGATGGTGGTAGGGGGGGGGGAGGGGGGGCGGAGTACGACCCGCGAGCTGTGCAGGGCGGAGGAGCCACCTGTTGCTGGGGCAGTGGGCAGCGCAGCAGGCGGCACACAAAGGGGTCCCGGGTAGGAGCAGCGAGTAGCCAGCAGCCAGAAGGCGGTCACACGGATTCCTGCGGGGCCCGCCACGAGAACAGAAGAGCAGAGCACAGAGGGAGCCACTCCGGCCGGCCGCGCGCTGCCGCAACTTCACTCAGGTTATTTACCGGGAAAAACAGGCTCCTCCCGAGCGGTAGCGACTTAATTCAAACAGCTCTTTTCTGAGGAAGGGTCTGTCAGGATATCTGTGTTTGTCCACACTCTAACTGCAAAAATTTCATGGGTATACTAAAAATATGGGCAAGTCCAAAATTGTCATTTTACAGATATAAAAGTAAAACTTTCCACCATTTAAAGTGAAGCATGAAAAGCGTTCAAATGATGTTAATGGCATGTTAAACAGCAACACATTTTTCAATGATGATCTTCCTTAAGTGTATAGTCTATAGTTAATTCTTAAGGAACATTTTTTTCTTCGGACATGTCTTGTTTTTGTCTAAAATTTAGAAAAGAGAAGGCTCTAATATTTTTCACTGGACTAATTTCCCGCATTTTCAATATGTTGTGGGGGAAGTATGTAACAATGAATACGAGACAATACTATTTTCTTTACAACAAACTGAAAATAGAGGTTTATTATTCCTAGTGTTTTCATTATTAGTTGTTGTCATCCTCACACCCATCACTATCATCATCATCATCATCATCATCATCATCATCATCAACATCTATATCTATCTCCTCCTCTTCGTTACAATTTTCGTCTGGGATACCATAAAGGAGATTCCTGTACGAGGTTTTGTTTTCTTCTTCCAGCAACTGCGTTAAATTACAGTGATCTCAGGCTTTAGCTGGCTAAATACCTGCATTTATGTCGTACAGCTGATGTAGATCCAAAGTAGTATGCTCTGTAGTAGGACCTCTCTTAACAATGATACGCCTCCTCCCTGGGACAAAGTAAGAGTTTTTCAATGAGACACAAAACATATCTTGCACGTCATTCTAAGGCATTCGTACCTGCTGTTGTTTGAATGGAAGTTTAGGCGTTATCAAACAGAATGAGTCAGGAGCACGTTTAATATCAACGAGATCATCATGTTTCATTATTTTCAGCTGGAATGGATGAGGTAACGTAAGGGTTTCAACAATTTTCCTGATGTGAGTTTCAGAAAACTCTGCAGTCTTTGTCTTCCGCTTCTTGTGTCCTATCAGTGAGAAGCCTTGATCATTTCGTGAATAGCTTTATCCTCGTACTGGAATCACATGTGTGATTCTTTCGTAGACCTTCAAGATGTGCACTTCACTATTCAAGAAGTGAACCATAACTTTTTTTTTGTTCTATCGAGGACAACTGACTTCTTCGATTTGCTAATGGAATGGTCTTCATTTAGTTCACACATGAGTGGGAATTCATTATGCAAACTGAATCTCACTTATCTGCCAGATTCTGAATCTCAAAAGCATTGTACCATCATTGCATAGGAAATGACATCTGACTACAAGTACGATAGGTGCCAGTTTTTGATTTTATCAAACTGAACAGTTAACCAACGATTGTGTGTTAGAATATACGTAATTTCATTTCATGCCTACAAAAGCCTCTGCTCTGTTCAGGTGCAATGCCTCCCCTGCTACTAATTGACTCTTCTCAAAATCTTAGTTAAATGAACAACCGGCTCTGGTATCACTTTTGGTCTGTTGTTCTGGGAATCTCGTTTATTTTTTGGACACTTACCATACATTACAATATCCTTCTGCATCCCGTACGCTCTGTGCTTGGCTATTCCTTGTAGGCTAAGGAAATCTAGTTAACAAATTGGAATATCCCTACCTTCAATTCTCAGCTTACAAGAAAATGTAGCTACATAATTACGAGCCTATCTTTGTCTGCAATCTGAGGAAGCATCCTCTGAATATTTTGCTTAGTAATCAGACAGCAAGATGAGAATAGGAAACCTATGAATCCCGTACTTATCCGGCTTTGTAGGAATAACAAAGGGCTATTCTCCTTTTTTTAGGAGGCCAGGATTTTCAAATGTATACTTCTTTGAATCTGTGTGGCTTTCGCCTAAACGAATTCCGCCATCAAATACATGTGGTAACAGAAGAGCAAGACGGCATTAGCTCCTAAAAGTCCGTTTTTGGTTTCGTCGAGCTTTTGTATTAAGCCCCTCAGTTAAACTTCTTATTACTTATTGTATAGCTCAGTAAACAGGATCACGATAATGATAGAAAGAAGAGCGAATAAAGCCCTAACACATATTTAAAATAGACTTCAGGACGAAACCCTAATGATGAAGTGTATTGTCTCTCGGAAAAAAAAGAAAAAAAAACATTGAGTAAATAAAGAGCTCTACTCGAATTATTGGTGACAAGTAAAACTATATTAACGTTATAAAGGCTGAACGATCGTTACAAATAGGATCAACAGTGCTCCATTAATAAAATTCTGATGGAGCTTCGTGCGGGCACAAGCGATGGCTCGGTTCTACGCGTGCGTGTGTAGGTGCGTGCGTGCCTGGATGTGTGTGTGTGAAAGAAAGAGGGAGACAAAAAATTGGTACAACAAAAACCTAAACAGATGTGGGACCAAGGTAGAGAAGCCATGTAGTTAATACCTGTAGGATGATAGCCCACGCACACTTTCTCAGCGACGTTGCAATGTAACTGATGTTGGTTTATAGACGAAAAGTCAAAGGATTACAACAAGGAAGACAAGACAAATTTACTCTTCTGCCCATTGTACCTGCAACGTCAGAGAGTATGGAAAATGAAATTTTAATTATTACGAGTATTCTGTATAGTAGGCAGAATAGAGAGTTAAATGTGTGCGCTATGTAGGGGCATGCACGCTGCGAAGTTTAATACGCAGCGCTGCCACCAGCGGCGGGGAATCGAGTCAAAATGAGCTCGATTGACAAATATGGAATACATGATTCCATACTATTTCATCTTTGCAGAAGCCATCAGTCCTAGTAATGGCGCAACAGTGTCTATAAACCAGGACACAATGCTGACCATGGCAATAGTCGACCTTGTGTATAGAGGTAGGACAGGAGAGTACGGGAAATAAGCGGTCTTGCGTTATCTTGTTCAAAGAACATGTAACAAAGACTTCGAAGATAGGCTATGCCTCCGGCCTTTTCATGCGATAACTGTAAAACCTTCTGTGAAACGATAACAACGCATATTTGAAATAAATATGAGGATGAAACTCTGATGATGAAACGTATTGACTTTCAGAAAAAGAAGCCCTTGAGTGAATAACGAGCTATAAATCCAATTTAAGAATCAGAGACGGTCAAGTTGTGTATCAAATTATATCACATAACGTCTCGCCAGTTGTTGGGGCCCTCTGACGAAGATGAATGAAATCTAGCAAAGCGTCTTCTCCTTGGAGGCACCACCGATGGATATATCCATCGTCATGCTGTACATCGAACGGGAACCCATTTAAAAACACGAAGATGCTCTGTACCTTTGTTCTGGAATATGATTAGACCACATTCTGATGCCGTGAGAAGGAAACCTGCAAGGACAGTCGCCTTGCTGCGAGTCAGTGGTGCGCGAGACGTCATTGCACTGTGTTCCTGGCGGCTTGTCTTCGTCCAAAGAAATCTATTTGCTTGCGAATGTACATTTTCGTGACCACCGCTTTCAGCAATCATGACCAGTGCCTACATTCCTGCTAAATTTTTCTGCAATCTCGCAGAAGGGGCGTCCAGCTTCTCGTAGCCCTATTACACGACTATGTGAGGTGTCGCCTCAAAGGCATTCTCGACGAACATAAACTCACAACGTCCAATATCGAAGGTTACTAATGCTCACGACCGTTACAGTATGTAGTTAAAGCAAACTTGATTTGCATCCTCATGGAGGCGCTACTAGCTCAACTCTTTTGTGACTGACACAAAATTTTAATGAACATATTAGAAACGTGTGTTTGTGACACACAGCTCCTTTCTGGTGCTGCGGTTTTTTTTCTGTCAGTGGAGTTGGACTGATGACCATATAAATGGAGGTACATCCACTTCAATATGACCATATCATACAAAACTTGTCATTTAACAAAGAGACCAAGCTATTTTCATTAAAATACCGCAGAAAACTCAGATATAAAAATGTCATCCAAAATATGAAAATAAAATCTTTTAACGGACGTGTGTTGCGTTCGTAGTTAACAAAGAATTTGAATTATAATTCTGACAGCTTTTTGATACTTTTTTCACATTATCCGTTTGGTAATAGTTCCAGACACGAATTTAACTGCTTAAAATAAGTTGCTTTTAGGTTTCCTGAGGATGTAACTCATACACATTCAATAATCCACGTTTCGTTTCCTCTCTGAACAATAACCCCATCACAATTCACTGAGCGAATTGCTCTACAGAACAGAAGAACATAACGGAATGTAATCGCTAATGGTATTGTACCTAAACTTCAAATCTTCGCGTTGCAGAATACCTTAGTTTTTACTTATATGTGAATATCATATTTAGTTTAAGATCATATTTCAGATTCTTGTGGGTCTGACCTGAATGTTTTCAGTGTACGAGTATAACGATGTCCATGATATCCTCTTTGAAATTGGATTTGATATTTCTGAATCAATTTGTAAGAGTACAATCATTTTAAGACATGATTTACAAAACGTAACTAATTTTTATCTGTTAACGTGCTGAGATGATTTACAAGACGTAACTAATTTTTATCAGTTAACGTATTTGCATTTCCAAACAGTATTACAGACTGGCAATGTTACACCAATTTAAAGTTCTTATAACAGTAGTAGAGCTGAAACAAGATAAACTTACATTTTTGTAATTCATTAACAACAAAAATCCATAAATAGTCAAGAATTGATGTAAAGTATTTATTACTTCAAAAGGAATCATCATACCTGTCAATACATTTATCCCCCTATGAGAAAAGATTGTCACTGCCTTTATGAAGAAATGTTCTGCGGTAGGCTACGGAACCATGATTATACCTCCAAACAGTCTACATATCCATACCTTTGAAGCCCCGAAGAAAGAAATCGCTATCTTTGATTTGCTTCAGAAGAAGAGGTAGACTCCTCGGTACAGTTTTGGTTCCGCAGTCAACTGCAAACATTGTTCAATCAAAGTACTGACCATCATGTCTCACAGTGGGGTACATATACTATCAGTTATAGCGACTACTTTTGAAATACTAAGCAGTTAACTCATTTTTTTTTCCATCCGTCTCGTTTTTATTTGACTGCTCCTTGTAAATAGCACTGCCGAACTAGGACCTACTCTTGTCAGGCGGGCATTCTGCTGCCTGCAAGGCAATACGTGGAACGATCTGTGACACTGGGACATGGACCAGCAGGTCGCCAAACCCTCCAACCGTTGTTTCCAGTGGATGAAACCTGATGCTTCCGTTGCTTCTTTACTCAAGCAGCTCCTCATCTTGCCTCGTAAAGGCAGAGTGAGCGTCTTAGAGACCTCTCTACGTCGGAAGAAATCTGAGGAGGAATCGGGACTCTAACCTTGGTACTTCGTCACCGAAAGCAGCGGTACTAACCATTCGGCTGCGTAGGTGAATAGGTATTTCATGTTTGAAATGTGAATGTAGACACTGGTCATTATTTTACCAAATGATTATTATCTGAATCAAGGTCCTAGTTCTACTGCAAGTGTCATGTTATAAATGATAAAGTTGTGTAATTCTTGACAGTTGTCAATGTTGCCAAAATGTAAAAGACGAAGAATTTTCTCGACTTGAAAATTCCAAAACAATTGACTCATTAAGGGGAGTAACAAAGCCCTACACTGATAATGTTGAATTTAACATTTTTATATCCCATTTTCTCAGGAATTATCCAAGATAATGAGACAAAAGCTATCCAGGATATCGAGTCACATAATATACATTCATTGATCTACTATCAAATATCTAACTTCCTTAGCAATCAACACATAAAATTTTTTAAAGAAAATTATTTAATTTTTTTAAAATAGTATGTTTTATGATCAAACTAGTTTCTGAGATAAATGAAAACAGTCGCAAAAAATAATTTTTCAGAGATTGTACTTGAAATGTGAGGGAAAGGGAAACTCACTATTGAATAAGAAGACAGCCTAAAACTCTCCAGCTTTGTAATCTTTGTCTTCTTGAGGGTCAGCCACATGAAATCCCTTTCTTTGTCTGAGATATTTTGCTGACCATAATTTATATCATAGTGACTCGCTGTCTATTAAGTTCTTGTAGGATTGCTTCTGTATTATGGACAGAGTTAATCCTAAATTCGGAACCTTCATTCTGTCTGCATTTCCGTCTCTATTTTCAAGCCCAAAAATACATTTTTGGACCCACTGGTTCATAAAACATTGTTGAAAGAGTTTCAGTTCGAATTTTTCGTGTGAGGTATTTCTTAATGGTTTTTAGTATACTTAAACCTAGTGCTGAACTGATATCACTGGCACTGGTTTCACTGCACCCTTTACTACTGTTTACAATCTTCTTCTTGGAAACAGTTGGTGGTGAAGAACGCTGTTCGGAACAGCCTGCCCTAACCTCGGTCTCTATACGTAAACTTCCAATGGGACGTGATGTGTGGACTCTGTTCACTTATTGCTTCTCTTCTTAAATATTCTCTTTGCTGGAGTCATATAAAATATACCATTTAATAAGCAAAAAGTCGAAATAAACACAACGAAAGATGTAGAGCTTCTTCACAAAACGTGGATAATGCCATGCATTATACCACAAACGGGAAGGGATATCACAGCAACCGATGTAGCCAATCTATGCAACAGGATGTTTACTATAAATCAACATAAATCATCACCTTCTAGGGAAAAAATTCCCCAAATATCTTGTAACTGAACGAGTGCTGACGGAACATGTAGAAATTACTTCAGTAGTAAATTATTTCAAAATAAATTAAAATTGATTTTTAACGTAACTAAATTTTACGACCCCATAATTACAAAATTTGATTGCATCAGAATAGTGACTGACTTTCCCCGTGCGAGATTAGATGAGTCCATTTCTAATCAAAAGTAATTGGTTAAAATGCAGGTAGTTCGCTTTACAGCTGCCGAACAGTCTTACCAGATGTGACCGCCTCTGTGATTTTGGTTATGCTAAGTTAATACAATAAACCACGACGAAATTAATAACCTATACAAATTTAACAGTAAAAGTGGGCAACAGTATATATAACGATGTATATCCTTTATATAAGTAAAACTAAAACGTTGATCAATCTCCATATATTTTATGTACGATGTATTAAAAATAGCTTAGTAAAATATTATAGTGGTACAACGAGGGCACACTCTATGCTTCCTAGTACAGTCGCTGGACGGCAATGGCGCTCCCCACACAGCAAAACGATATCTGTAATCCATTTACGCGCCAAAACGTCTACCAGTAGCATGTAAACAGTAATCTGCCGTTACAGTTTGATGCATAAGTGACTAGTGACAGGCTAACGAACATGAGTGGCGACAGACTATGTTGTTTTATGACTTATGGATATGGGTGCTCGCAATATGTAACAGCGTCACAAATATACACTCCTGGAAATTGAAATAAGAACACCGTGAATTCATTGTCCCAGGAAGGGGAAACTTTATTGACACATTCCTGGGGTCAGATACATCACATGATCACACTGACAGAACCACAGGCACATAGACACAGGCAACAGAGCATGCACAATGTCGGCACTAGTACAGTGTATATCCACCTTTCGCAGCAATGCAGGCTGCTATTCTCCCATGGAGACGATCGTAGAATGCTGGATGTAGTCCTATGGAACGGCTTGCCATGTCATTTCCACCTGGCGCCTCAGTTGGACCAGCGTTCGTGCTGGACGTGCAGACCGCGTGAGACGACGCTTCATCCAGTCCCAAACATGCTCAATGGGGGACAGATCCGGAGATCTTGCTGGCCAGGGTAGTTGACTTACACCTTCTAGAGCACGTTGGGTGGCACGGGATACATGCGGACGTGCATTGTCCTGTTGGAACAGCAAGTTCCCTTGCCGGTCTAGGAATGGTAGAACGATGGGTTCGATGACGGTTTGGATGTACCGTGCACTATTCAGTGTCCCCTCGACGATCACCAGTGGTGTACGGCCAGTGTGGGAGATCCCTCCCCACACCATGATGCCGGGTGTTGGCCCTGTGTGCCTCGGTCGTATGCAGTCCTGATTGTGGCGCTCACCTGCACGGCGCCAAACACTCATACGACCATCATTGGCACCAAGGCAGAAGCGCCCCTCATCGCTGAAGACGACACGTCTCCATTCGTCCCTCCATTCACGCCTGTCGCGACACCACTGGAGGCGGGCTGCACGATGTTGGGGCGTGAGCGGAAGACGGCCTAACGGTGTGCGGGACAGTAGCCCAGCTTCATGGAGACGGTTGCGAATGGTCCTCGCCGATACCCCAGGAGCAACAGTGTCCCTAATTTGCTGGGAAGTGGCGGTGCGGTCCCCTACGGCACTGCGTAGGATCCTACGGTCTTGGCGTGCATCCGTGCGTCGCTGCGGTCCGGTCCCAGGTCGACGGGCACGTGCACCTTCCGCCGACCACTGGCGACAACATCGATGTACTGTGGAGACCTCACGCCCCACGTGTTGAGCAATTCGGCGGTACGTCCACCCGGCCTCCCGCATGCCCACTATACGCCCTCGCTCAAAGTCCGTCAACTGCACATACGGTTCACGTCCACGCTGTCGCGGCATGCTACCAGTGTTAAAGACTGCGATGGAGCTCCGTATGCCACGGCAAACTGGCTGACACTGACGGCGGCGGTGCACAAATGCTGCGCAGCTAGCGCCATTCGACGGCCAACACCGCGGTTCCTGGTGTGTCCGCTGTGCCGTGCGTGTGATCATTGCTTGTACAGCCCTCTCGCAGTGTCCGGAGCAAGTATGGTGGGTCTGACACACCGGTGTCAATGTCTTCTTTTTTCCACTTCCAGGAGTGTATTTAATACTAATGACAACGACATATAAAATTGGCCCCCCCTTTTTTGGTTTTTTTCTTTCCTCCCTCCTTGTTCTTCCCCCTCCTGCAGGTCCACCCCTCCCCCATCTGCCTTTGGCTCGGGAGTGTCATCTTTGTGCCACTACTTTCCTACAGTGTTCTCCAGTGAGTGTTCTACAGTGCGTGTGTTACAGTGAGTGTTCCGTGTTGTGTTTTTTTGGGACGTGTTGCGAACGGCCATCATACTGTCGCTGGGTGTGCCTTTTATCTCTTGCGAACAGAAATCAGACTGTCGCCGTGTTCTTTGTGTGTGTTCTATGTTACTTGTCTGATTCCTGTGTCTTTAATTAACGACCGAGCGAGGTGGCGCAGTGGTTAGCACACTGGACTCGCATTCGGGAGGACGACGGTTCAATCCCGTCTCCGGCCATCCTGATTTAGGTTTTCCGTGATTTCCCTAAATCGCTTCAGGCAAATGCCGGGATGGTTCCTTTGAAAGGGCACGGCCGATTTCCTTCCCTATCCTTCCCTCACCCGAGCTTGCGCTCCGTCTCTAATGACCTCGTTGTCGACGGGACGTTAAACACTAATCTCCTCCTCCTCCTTAATTAACGTTGCCAACCCATTTTGCTTTCTGTTTTAACTTTCCGCATTTTTCCACCATGTTACACTTGACGTCACCGTTTTATCGCCTGTTTTCTTGTTTCTTTTCTTCTTCCGTTCTTTAAAATAAAAGTCTGTAGGCTGTAGAGCAGCGTACTAGGCTTCTGCCAGCCCGTCCCCTTCTGGGGGAATTGAAAATCAATAAAGGAAAAAAAACGACATATAAATGTGTCAGCTCATTCTAAGTTGACACGACGTAAATCCACAGAAATGTAAGTAACATGCTTATGAAATTACATTTTTCATTCCGTGCTGAATATCAAGATACAAAACGATTTTGTTAAATAATTTATAGATATTGCGTATTTTTCAGCTGAATTTGATAATGGCCTAAGGCCGAAATTGCAATTGTGAAATAAAGACAGTGTTACAGTCACTGGCGTGAATATGATGTCTTTTATAATGTCTTATCATAATTTCTTACAGTTATATTAAGTCTTTGTAAAGGACGTAAGGTGATTTGTTTAAAATTTCTCACACTCGTTTGGTGAAAATACGAGGCCTGTTCAGAAAGTAAGCTCCGATTGATTGCCAAATTGAAACCACAGTGAACATCAGAAATGTTTTACTTGTAACAATTAGCTACACCTTTCAGCTACTTCTCTACGTAGTCGCCGTTCTGACTTAGACTTTTGTCATAGCGTTGTACCAACTTTTCAATAGCCTCATCATAGAAGGCAGCCGCCAGTGCTTTCCGCCAATTCTCCACGCTGGCCTACACCTCGTTGTCTGTGTCAAAATGTTGTCTTCAAAGACAGCGGTTCATGTGACCAGAGATGAAACTCAGGGGGAGACAACTGCGGACTGTAATGTGGGTAATCTCACATTTCCATTTGAAAACGATGCAGGAGCATCTTCATTGCCCCTGCAGAATGCGGCTGAGAATTGTCTTGAAGAAGAAACAGCACGACAGTTATGTAATGTTAGCTGCATAGCTTCAGGCGAAATTTCTCACCAGGCCCTCGTAGTTGGCGGCAGACACTATTTTCTAGACATCTTTACGCACTCACTGCGAGCTCAGAAATGAGAAGAGCGACGTGATGCTAACTGAGGTTATACTAGAGACACTACCCAACACATCTGTGCAAAGCTTTATCGGATTTTCATAGTCGTTTCCATTTCGCGACCGATCGGAGCTTACTTTCTGAACGCCCCTCGTACATCGGAATTAATGCTTTATTGATACAGTGGGAACACGGGATGATGGTCATTTCAGTTAAGTCGAACGAAAATTACAGACTGAGGGACGGAAAGGTGTCTTAGAGTATATTGCAGCTCTGAATGAACGAGGTATTACAGTCTGTAAGCGGTAAAGAGAATGATGGATCAGGGAAGAGGACATTCCTCGTCACAGAAGCCAAAGGGGCACTGTCGTCCGACGTGGCTGGGTGATGTCACGTTGAGCCTACTGAAGAAAATGTCCCACGGGGCCACAGTCAACGCCAAAAGCTATTCTACATCTACATCTACATCCATACTCCGCAAGCCACCTGACGGTGTGTGGCGGAGGGTACCTTGAGTACCTCTATCGGTTCTCCCTTCTATTCCAGTCTCGTGTAGTTCGTGGAAATAAGGATTGTCGGTATGCCTCTGTGTGCGCTCTCATCCTTCAGATTTTATCCTCATGGTCTCTTCGCGAGATATACGTCGGAGGGAGCAATATACTGCTTGACTCCTCGGTGGAGGTATGTTCTCGAAACTTCAACAAAAGCCCGTACCGAGCTACTGAGCGTCTCTCCTGCAGAGTCTTCCACTGGAGTTTATCTATCATCTCCGTAACGCTTTCGCGATTACTAAATGATCCTGTAAAGAAGCGCGCTGCTCTCCGTTGGATCTCCTCTATCTCTTCTGTCAACCCTATCTGGTACGGATCCCACACTGCTGAGCAGTATTCAAGCAGTGGGCGAACAAGCGTACTGTAACCTACTTCCTTTGTTTTCGGATTGCATTGCCTTAGGATTCTTCCAATGAATCTCAGTTAGGATTGTCAACAGAATCGTTAAGTGTACAGGAAAATTTCAACAAGGAGTGATTTTGTCACACGACAAGGAAAAGGCGGCACACATAGACCGTTACACAGTGCTCTGAATTTTCTCCGAAATGAGGTGCTGGATCACACCTCTGGGAGCCCGTATTTATCGCCTTGCGGTTACGACGCGTGAGCTCTCCTAAAGTAGGCCCTGAAATGTGGTGAACGCCTCCCGACGGTCTAGTGGTGCTTTACGCTGTGAAAGACGGTTCAGAGAGAGGAAAAAAAAATGTGTGTGAAATCTTATGGGACTTAACTGCTAAGGTCATCAGTCCCTAAGCTTACACACTGAAAGGTCTCTGTTGGATTCCTTTCATGTTATTTTCTTAAATCTGTTGTCATTTACGGCATAAATTCCTCTTCTAAATTTACTGTGGTGTTTCTGACTATCTGGGAGGAGACTGAGCAGTGAAACGTGTTACTTTTACACATAAACAAGAACGATCTGTCACACTACTACACTTTAAAACACAGTTTATATGTAATTCATGTCACACAGTCTCATACGGAACCTACATCCACTTTCTTTTATATACTGTATGTGATAAGATACTGTCATCCCCCTTCCCTTCTGTGTGAAAGAATGAATGAGCAAATGTATTTATAGTTGCATGATGGATGGTAGAAGACAAGCCTGTCTGCTAGAGAACAGTAGGACCAACGTCGGAACAGGTAGCTACGCTTTCTAAAAGCAAAGAGGTTTCTATCCTTAGTATGGTCCTGTCCGTCCCTTGTCATGTTGGTATAGGAAGTTGCCTCTCTGGTCACTTCCGTTTGTATTTGTGAGGCACCCCTCAGGTAGGAGCCCAGGTCAGTGTGTCCGTGGCGAGCGTCTTAAGTGGTAAGATCTCCGGCTAAGCGCGTGTCTGCTAAGTCTGCAGGACAATGGATTTCTTAAGTTCAGCCTAACTGAAAATTTAATCACCTTTATTTCAGGTTTACCTCTAAAATATCTAATGTTATCTTAAATCGCAACGCAGTGTAATTCGCGTGTGAAGTTCAGAATATCTTCCGGTAGTTGCTTTGTCACTACTTTGTGAGTAAAGTGGAACCAAGTGTTGATCAGTAACTATAACTAAGATCATCAATCTTGACAATATTTTTCAATATAGCAACTTTTCTTTATGTTCAACCAAAGTGAGGTGTACTTTGTGAGACCAGTACCACGTGCTTATACAACTGTTTGACCCATCAGGTTAATAGTAAGACGATAGTAACCAGTTCGAGGTTTTTCTTTAGTAAATTGCGTTCCGATGTAATTAATTTTAATTATGAAAATTATTGTGGAGTTACACTCTTTGTGTAAACCAAGTTGACCACGTGAAGCATGTGGTGAAAGCATCAAAGTAGCCCTCAGCTATTCTTTTCGGGAAGATTTCACTGAGAGTTAGTATGAATTTAGTATACCAGTGTGTGGTAATTTCATGACGTACAAGATTCCGCTGCGAACGTAACGTCTTTGGGTGAAAATTGAATCGGTTGGTTGTGGTTCATTTCCTCTTGCATATGTTTCAACGTTCTTTGTGTGTTATTTTATGAAAGCAGTGTTGTATGCAGTCTCCCAATCTTGGCTCCATATTTGATGTATTCTGTAAGATTACAAACTCACATTTTCACAGTCCCAGTTTAGTTATGAATCAAGTTTAATATGCTGTAATTTCAATGATCAATGTTAAAATAAATTTCCAAATATAAACTGATTTATATCTTTTTATTTAAATTGTCTTTATATATATATATATATATATATATATATATATATATATATATATATATATATATATATATATATCACCGGTTGTCGTATGACTATTAAAAGATTATAATTAATGTTAGTCTGGTTGGGAATTTGGTAAGCTAGACTGGATACACAGGTGAAACAGTTGCGCAGTAATGCAAGGTTAACTTCCCCAGACAGCTCACAGCTTTTAAACCGCTTTTATTGAATAGCAGCACCGCTTTCACAACAAATCAAATGCAACAACATTACAACACTACTGAACCTTAATTATCCTAAGGACAAACACACACACCTATGCCCGAAGGAGGACTCGAACCTCTGCCGGGACCAGCCGCACAGTCCACGACTACAGCGCCCTAGACCGCTCGGCTACTCTCGCGAGGCACGTTGCAGAGAGACTCGTTCCGCACTGCGACAGTTTTTGGATTAGCGGAGGCGGTTATTTGTACGCATTTAGCAACATCGTTAATATGTCTGTCGACTGCTGGGGATCTGTAATGTCTCTTAACACTAGACTACTTTTCATTCGAAAGAGTCTCAAATAGGTCATTATTCTTATGGTTAAAGGGCTACTCACAGTACATTAAAGCAGCACAAAGGTGATGGATTTTCGCGTTGTTTCTTGTGTTATGATGACAGAGTGTGTAGCTGACTCGGAATCAATTGCTTAAATTTTTTCTGTGTTTCATTGATGTTCTTAATTAATACTTAGAAGTGACAGAATGAGACTCTTCGGGAACTACCCTTACGCGACGCCTTGATCGGAAGAGTACAATGATAACGCTGGTTTTCATTTGCAATGAAAGTAATATAACATTTTCCTACTACTGCACGAATTTCAGAATGGCGTTAAACAACGTTCGACTTTTGATCCAAGCAATTCAGATCGAAACGTCACAAGTATAAATTTCTGCAACATAATCATCCAGAGCTTGTTAAAATTTGGTTAAAACCCTTTACGAAACTTTCGTATGTGTGAATTAAATACTTTTCTTTACTGACTTTTTCATTCGCACATACGTAGCGCGGTCAACTGCTAGCAATTCTGATCGGTCAGTAGACATTTTAACACCTTATAAAGTAGTAAATGGCTTCGGCAAAAGGATAAATATATAAAAAATACCATTAAGCAAATAATACCATTGCTGATGGTGGAGCATTGGTGTTTCATGTTGATAACTGATGAGCTACTAATGGTAAGTCACTTAATGTAAAGTAATATTCTGCAGAGGTTAGTGTAGGCGAACCTGATATAGGCAGCCCGCAGTGTAAGGCATCTTGCCACGGTTCGCGCGGCTACCCCCGTCGCAGGTTTGAGTCATTCCTCGGGAATGGGTGTTTGTGTGCTGTCCTTAGCGTAAGTTAATTTAAGTACGTTAAGTAGTATGTAAGGGACCGATGGCGTCATAGGAACTTACCACAAATTTCCAAAAATTTTGGGCTACCTTTCATGGGATAACTTTAATGAAGATTGTAAAATTGGATAATAGAATAACTAACCGAGTATTAATTTTCAGAGGCAACGTATTGGACAAGAAAGGAATTGCATTCAAGAGAGATGGGATAAGAAGACCAAAATAATGCGCGTTGGATAGGGGAAATCCACTGAACTTATCTTGGCACATATATGACTCTGTGTGGGTGTTGATGGGAAGGGGGGTGCTGGAGGTGGTGGATGTTCCCTGAGCGTCAGTAATGCCCATATTTAGTGAGTGTGTTATTAAACATTAGGGGAGGTCCTATCAAGTTCAGGTGTGCTCTGCAAGTAAATTAGCCGTTGACAGAATCTAACCAAGTAATATCGGCAATGACCTCGATGGAGTAAATTAGTGTAGACGTAACAGTTTGTCTGCTCGTTTGTAGTTTTGTAACTAATGTTTCCGGGTTGGTAATCATTTTACATACGAGGAAGGAAAGGAGGATTACGGTATAGCGTGGGGTCATTAGAAACGTAGCGTAGAATAAAATTGGACAAGTATAATAAGCAGGTTTGCTGTTTTCCCTTTTATGGAATCTACCAGAGCATTCGCTTTATTCGATGCATGGAGTCCATGGAGAACCTGTACGGCACGATGGATTCTGGCGACTGGTATCTACGAAAGAATACACCACGAGCCACAATCAGATCACACGGAGCTTTACGTATGTAGACGATGTCAAATACTTCTATAGCGCTAAAATTGCTTTTGCTGTACTAAAGCGTTCGGTGAGTACTACAGAGTTGGTCACATACTAAGAAGTTTCTCGTTATATGAACTTTAAAAGTGTTCGACAACAGCTGAAGCCTTTTCTTTCTTTCTTTTTTTTTGTGCGATCCGACAAATGCCGGAAATGTCTCCTTACTTCAATTTGTTTTTATAATTTAAATGAAACGGTAAAAGAATAAGCCAATATATTGAACATCCTGAAATTTGATTGGAAGAGGTAATACTGAATTTGCTATAGGTCCCCACAGTTTGCCACAAGTCGTCTATCTGATAAATTAACAAAATTTTACGTTCACATATTTCTTTTAAATCGAGCGATTTCTCGCAATATTTACGGAAATCAATTAGGTAACTGACGCACTAAAACTTTTCAATTCCATTGGGCTGTGTATAATGGAAAATAGCGTCTATCAACTGAATAAACTCTACTCTTTACTGTGATACGTTACATTAAAATCAATAAAAACAGTCATCTGTCTGATGTAGGTTTTCGTTCATTAATTCTAATGAATGATTATAAGCATGGTGATGATGATGTTTGTTTCGTGGGACGCTCAACTGAACGGTCTTCAGCGCCCGTACAAAGTCCCAATCTTAACACAGTCCAATCTCGCCACTTTCACGAATGATGAAATGATGAGGACAACACAAACACCCAGTCCCCGGGCAGAGAAAAATCTGAACACGGCCGGGAATCAAACCCGATTATAAAGATATATTCATCAGATAATCTATTTCGGTCTATAGTGACCATCAGCACGACTGTCAGGAAAAGTGGCAATATACATCTTGTAAATAATAAATTAGAAAATTATGAAAAAGTGCTAATATCATTTAGAGGGTAGACAGAATATGTCTGAAAAGCTTGTAAGGGCGTTGCAGGGTAGGTTGCACTGAGAAATAATTCTTAAGAAAAAACTCGACACCTCGCGCCTTTTTCGAGTTAACTAGCATTGAAGTCAGCCAATCGGGCCGTTGGGCGTGTAGGTTCAAGCGGACCGCCATAGGCGGTGTCACCAAACGTGTCCTTAGTTTTCAAATTCAAATGGCTCTAAGCAATATGGGGCTTAACATCGGAGGTCATCAGTCCCCTAGACTTAGAACTATTTAAATCTAACTAACCTAAGGACGTCACACACACCCAAGCCCAAGGCAGGATTCGAACCTGCGACCGTAGCAGCAGCCTCGAACCTCTCTGCTACAGCGGCCGGCTCCTTACTTTTGTTTCATAAAATTGAACAACAGAGCGATACAAAAACTGGGCACTTTACGATAGTTTGCACCGAAACCAAGCCAAAGACAAGCAGTTCATGCCCAATCATCCACGATTTTGAGAACAGCTGACACTAATTTTATCTGGTGGGCCGTTTGAATTTGCGAGCACCATGGCCTGACTGGCCAGCTTGAAGGCTAATTAACTCAGAAATTAAGCAACGTATTGATTTTTAAATCTTAATAAATACTTCTCAGCACAACCTTCCTTGCCACAAACTTCCAACCTCTTCAGATCGTTTCTGAGCACCCTGTATAAACGATAACCACTTACGACGATCCACAGTGGTGTAGGGGGCGTTGAAACGAACAAATTGGTACAGGACACTTGTCTATCAAGCCAGGACACAACTTCAAATTGGCCTACAACTGCCAACTAAGTTACGTCGGATGTGCAGCGCGCGAAATTTTCAATACCCTCACTCTCTCTTAGTCGCCTATTTCGTCTACAAGATTAATTTAAACTTTCCTCTGAAGGTAATGAAAGGGAAAGGACTTTTGTAAACGTTACGAAAAACTGATTACGGTTACATTTCAGTATAAACTTAATCATTACAAGCACAGTTGTTTCACAGTAAGAAGGCAAGAAAATTTATGCAATTTAATTACTAATTTTATGTTGTCGAAATTCTCAATAATTTAAGGTAAATTGTACACAAACTTCAAATTTACAAAAAAATGGCTCTGAGCACTATGGGACTCAACTGCTGTGGTCATAAGTCCCCTAGAACTTAGAACTACTTAAACCTAACTAACCTAAGGACAGCACACAACACCCAGCCATCACGAGGCAGAGAAAATCCCTGACCCCGCCGGGAATCGAACCCGGGAACCCGGGCGTGGGAAGCGAGAACGCTACTTCAAATTTACATTTTGTAAGTTTAAGGACAGCGGATTTTTAATTTTCAAGGACGATTTTAACCGAAATAGCCTTCAATGCGCAGACCCATATCTAAGGTGGATTTTGCTGGTCAATTTGAGACGGTTACCAGGCTTGATAGACCACACGTGTCCAGTATCAGTTTGTTCGTCTCTACTTCATCTACACCATTGTGGTACGCTGTGAACAGAATAAGTTTAGATCCTGCATAGAAACCACAAGCTTCAAAGTGTGTTGAAAGATAGCCAATAAACACAAATGAGGCCTGACATTACACTAAAATGATTAAGCCAAAGTGGCCTCGACGTAATATGTAAACAAAGCTAGCCTGGCATCGTCGAACGGTGCAGGCCAGTCTAGAGCGCAGGGTACTCGTAATGTGAGCGGCTTTGCCGTTCGTAGTAAACCAGGGTGCAGTTGCGTCACGAAAAACATGCCTCAGATGTTAAGTCGTCAGGGGCCATCACGGTACTCAGACACTGTCCAGTCACATTAATGCAACCACCTGTGCAAAGCATGAATAGCCGCCTTCCGCATCGCGGATCGCTGCGAGATATGCAGGAACAGAGTCACTCAGATCCTTGTAGGTTCCAAAACTGATGTGCACGCATTCAGAAACCAGTGCTGTGACCAGCAGTGTTAGGTTTATCGGCTGACGATCTATGGCGCGAACAGCACAACTCATGTGCTATCACAGATTCTAAATTAGGTTTACATAAGGAGCATTTGGTGGCAGCGGGAGTATGGTAAGCTCATTCTCGTGCAACAATCTGCATGTAGGGGGGTTGACATGATCACCAAGGGTAGGTGAATACTTGTGTTGATAAATCGTGCCTTCCAGAGTGACGAGATCACCCAGGGAATACCACGAAAACATTCCTCAGGCCACAATGCAACCTCTTCCATTTCCTCTAGACGTTTGTCGCCGCACTGGCCAATCTGCCATCTGTCTAACTGAGCATAAAATGTGATTCATCTGAGAATGCCAGCAGTTGCCATGCAGTAGACGTCCAGTTGTGGTACTGGCGTGCTGTTCCAGCCTTTGTCGCCGGTGAACAGCAGTCAGGATGGGAGCGTGAACCAGACGTCTGCTGCGAGGCTCGTACGAACAACGCTCGCTGCACGGTCTTTGAAGACACACCTTTGGTAGTCCCTTGGCTCATTTAGGCGGACAGTTGTTAACAGTTGCACGGCTATTCTCCCACACATATCTCCGCAGCCGTCGTTTGTCCTTGTCATCTATGGTTCGGGGTGAACCACAGTTGACTCGCCGCCGGTTTTGGTCAAGGCCGCTTCGCTATGCCTGCCAAACATTAATAACGTCGACACGCGAACAGTTAAAAAACTTACCCTTTGCGGTAATACTTCCACCCTTGGGCGGAAAGCCAATGATCACGCCCTCTGGAACGTCAGATAAATCGCTTCACTTTCGCATAACGACAACGACTTCACTGCTTTCCACGTCCCCTTGGCACGTTTTATGTACTCTCCACAGCCAGTGTTGCCACCTGCCGTCTGCGAGTGGTTATTACATGTTGACGTCGCACATAGTTGGCAGTCACATTACTGAAACTGGACCGTGTATCTTACGAATATATACACTACTGGCCATTAAAACTGCTACACTAAGAAGAAATGCAGACGATAAACGGGTATTCATTGGACAAATATATTATACTAGAACTGACATGTGATTACATTTTCACGCAATTTGGGTGCATAGATACTGAGAAATCAGTACCCAGAACAACCACCTCTGGCCGTAATAACGGCCTTCATACGCCTGGGCATTGACTCAAACAGAGCTTGGATGGCGTGTACAGGTACAGTTGCCCATGCAGCTTCAACAGGATACCACAGTTCATCAAGAGTAGTGACTGGCGTATTGTGACGACCAGTCGCTTGGCCACCATTGACCAGACGTTTTCATTTGGTGACACATCTGGAGACTCTGCTGGCCAGGGCAGTAGTCGAACATTTTCTGTGTCCAGAAAGGCCCGTACAGGACCTGCAACATGCGGTCGTGCATTATCCTGCTGAAATGTAGGGTTTTGCAGGGATCGGATGAAGGGTACAGCCACGGGACTTAACCCATCCGAAATGTAACGTCCACTGTTCAAAGTGCCGTCAATGCGAACAAGAGGTGACCGAGACGTGTAACCAATGGCACCCCATACCATCACTCCGGGTGATACGCCAGTACGTCGATGAGGAATACACGCTTCCAATGTGCGTTCACCGCAAAGCGGCCAAGCACGGATGAGACTATCATGATGCTGTAAACAGAACCTGGATTCATGCGAGAAAATGACGTTTTGCCATCCGTGCCCCCAGGCTCGTCGTTGAGTACACCATCGCAGGCGCTCCTGTCTGTGGTGCAGCGTCAAGGGTAACCGCAGCCATGGTCTCCGAGCTGATAGTCCATGACGCTGAAAACGTCGTCGAACTGTTCGTGCAGATGGTTGTTGTCTTGCAAACGTTCCCATCTGTTGACTCAGGGATCGAAATGTGGCTGCACGATCCGTTACACCCACGCGGATAAGATGCCTGTCATCTCGACTGCTAGTGATATGAGGCCGTTTGGATCCAGCACGGTGTTCCGTATTACCCTCCTGAACCCACCGATTCCATATTCTGCTAACAGTCATTGGATCTCGACCAACGCGAGCAGCAATGTCGCGATACGATAAACCGCAATCGTGATAGGCTACAATCCGACCTTTATCAAAGTCGAAAACGTGATGGTACGCATTTCTCCTCCTTACACGAGACATCACAACGTTTCACCAGGTAACGCCGGGCAACTGCTGTTTGTGTATGAGAAATTAGTTGTAAACTTTGCTCATGTCAGCACGTTGTAGGTGTCGCCACCGTTGCCAACCTTGTGTGAATGCTCTGAAAAGCTGATCATTTGCATATCACAGCATCTTCTTCCTGACGGTTAAATTTCGCATTTGTAGCACGTCATCTTCGTGGTGTAGTAATTTCAATGGTCAGTTGTGTATATATGTACAACTATGAAACAAACATAGGATTACGCAAAAAAAATTCTGTAAATAGAAAGTGTTATAATTTGTTAGAGTACTATAACTGAGTGCATCAGAATGGGGCAAGGAAATTTATAATTTAAGATTATTATTAAGAAAATGGGTGAAGCACCATATGCGATGCTGAAAATGTATGACAGTAGCTTCGGGTAACACTAATGTATGAAGTTTAAGGAGCTGACAAATTACATAACTACGACAAAAATGTGTAATGCAATTTTGTCATATGATGACATGGTTGGAGACCGTGGCTGTTATTTGAAGACAGTTGTTGATGGTGCAACGATAAGAATGCAATGGGAATGTATTCACGTCTGTTGGACGAATGTAATGAAAACAAACCGATATTTCACGTAAATCACATCCAATGAAAATATGTAACGCAACCATCTATGTGGCGTGCTTACAATTATGTATTATTTATATTTTAGGACAATTAATCTGTAAAAAAGAACGTTGTAATGAAAGCATGAAAACCGTCTGAAGATGAATCATAACGATTAGAAACCGGTAACGGTACCCTTTGAATAAAAGAACTGAAAATAAATTTGTGGCTGGTTGCTGTCTCAACACCATCAAAAAAGAGTAAAACATTGGAGTAGGTAACCTGCAACCTTTGGTGACTTAGCCATCGGAATGCGGTAAAGGCTAGTACTGACCGGAAGAACGCAGTCTCCAGAGGACTCCTCGTAGCTCGCGATACATCGAATAAAAAAAAAGCATTGCAAAACATTGCACCAGTCCATTAATAATATCAGATAGCCTATGAAGTACGTATTGAAACATAGCAGATACAATAAAATAACAAGGTAACACGAGCAGCATAATAAAAAAAGTTAAAAGAGCGATCAGCTTGACCGATAGCTTACTGATTACTATTATTATATCGCAGAGCCATTTATCATATCCACATTCTGAGCTCTACACTGAAGAAGTTCGCTACTTGAATTTAACGGTAAACTTCTACTTGTCAAGTTGGTTGAAAAGTTAGAGCCTGTATTGCATTTGTTTGTCGCCGGTCTCATTTTGCTGCGGGCTCTCTTGGCCTCAAACACCGGCAGTAACGCTGTTTTGAATTTCTCCGGAGCTGAATTGGGCGGCGTCTCCACCGGTGCAGCGGCGCGCCGGACCCTCTGGGGCCCGCTTTTACATAACTTATACAAATCTCTCGGCCCTTGGCCCGCCAGCCAGTGTTCTCCTTTGACTGTGGCTTTACGAAATGGCCCAACTGTCTGTAAAAGTCTCATAAAAAGTTTATCGTCCCCAGGAGGAGAGGGCTCCGGCAAAGTAAGCCGGCCCCCGACTTCCGCCGAGAGCCGCTGATGGCAGTCGTTTGAAGGAGAAACGCATCCTGGACGCCGGACGCGTTTCCTCAAATTCCGCGTGCAGTCTGTCACCAGGTACGTCGTCAGGGATGCGGAGCGATGAGAATTCTCACTGCAGGGCTTGGTAGAGCTACGGACTTCCAACAATCATAATCTTATGCACTTCTGCAGCAGATTTGCAAGTGTTGTTGGGAAACACTGCGTGCGGCTCAATGGCCGATTTATAATGTAGTGGCACAATGTAACGTTGATGGTTAAGTTGGCACCTAGAGCACATCATTATTTATTAAAAATTATTGGAAAGAAAGAGTCATTACGGAAGCCTTACCATGTCGTTAGCGCAATATAATTTAAATTTGCAAAGAATTGTACAGACGAAACATTTTAGGCGCAGTACATTACTGAAACATTTAAATGCTATAAGCTAATATGTATTATACGTGATGTAACAGAATAACGTTTGAAAAATCTGACAGATAAAGAATGAAATTTTGAACGTTTTGATATAAGAAACACTTAACTGGAAATATGAAGTAAAGTTTCTACAGTACTCTGCACTTTCTATGCATTCGTAGTCTAAACGAAACACCAAAATACTGTACTTCGAAAGCGTTTATTAACATTACATTACAAATACTGTGAACCGAATCTGTGGCTTAACTAGTGCACAGTAAATAATTAACGTAACGACCATCAACTTTGTTACGTAATGTGCAACGACGAATCATGTTTTCTCTATTTCTCTGTAAGATTTTGTGCTCTCCTCTCATGGTATCAAATACTGTGAAGATACGAGGGCTGTTCAATAAAGATTGATCATAATTTTTTATGGTCACAATTTCTCGCTCTAAAATTTAATCTTATGATATTGTGTTAGCTTAATGTGCAACAAACACGCCTTAGTAGTTTCATTGATGGGAGCCCTGGTGCCCGCCTCTGAGAGGCAGGCAAGGTCAGACATGTTCAGTATCGCCTACCGCTGCAGTGGAGGTATCAAACGAGGAACAATATGTGGCTTTGAAATTCTGCTTTCGTCTCAACAAACCTTCAGCTGAGGCCTGTACAATGTCTCAGGAGGCCTGTGGAGAATCTGCTCTTCCCTACAACACAGCTCGAAGGTGGTTTAAAATATTTAAAGAGGGAGACAAAAAATTTCAAAGAAAAGTGGAACCGGTTCTCCAGTTACTGTTCTTACTGAAGGAAACATCAACAGTGCTGCTGTCATTGTAACAGAGGATCGACGAATTGCCTTAAGATCACTTTCTGAAACACTGAACATTTCACTGGGTGCAACGCACACGTTGGTGACAGAAAAATCTCAGGTGACACGTATTTATGCGCAGTGGGTTGCAAGACCGTTGATTCCCGAACAAAGGGACATTCGCGTGCAGGTCTGCATGCAGTTGACGTTGATGCTATAGGAAGAGCCGGAGTTTCTTTCAAATGTAATCACTGCTGATGAAACTTGGCGACATCATTTTGATCCTGAGAGCAAACAGCAAAGCTCAGTGTGGAAATCTCCTGCGTCACCAACCCCCAAAAGAGCAAAAGTGGTTGCTTCTTCTAGGAAAGTTATGGTCATCTCGTTCTTTGATACTCATGGTATGGTTTATCAGCATATTGTACCAGCACACACATGAGTAATTGGACAATACTACAGGGATGTCTTCAAAACATTGCAAGTAAATATCAGGTGCAAAAGACCACATTTCCGTGGACCAGGCAGGATGCTGGACCACGATAATGCCCGGCCGTATATTGCCAAAGTTTTTGCTGAATATCTTCTAAAAATCAATGCGAAGTGAATCGATCATCCTCCCGTGCATCGAATTCATGGGAGACTACTTGGAGAGGGACTATCAAAATAATGAGGATGAGTAAAGGTGCGTTGTCAAAAAAAAAAAAAATGGTCATTCTTCATTGAACAGTCTTCGTACATTTAATAAGCTTAGGTACTATTCCTACTGTCGTTGAGCACACAAAGGGCTTTACATAATCCCAGCGAAAAAACTCGAGAGGGGTGAGTTCATCGGAAGGCACAGAACAACGGACTGGGCGTTCCCTTCCAATTAGTCTGTGCCTGATGTTGTCTGTGTGAGGTACCCTGGCCCAACGATCAAAGTGCGCTGCAGCTCCATCGTTTCGAAACCACGAAGTATTGCGATACCAAGAGGACGCCCTCGAGAAGCTTGGGAAGGCATTGTCCAGAAGGTTTAGATACCACGCACCATTCAAACGATCTGTTTGGTCTAGTGTGATCTCTAAGTATTACATCCCAAATGGTCACTGAGAATCTTTTCTGGTAGCCTCTCATACGGGTAGAGCATGGAATTTCAAAAGTGCAGTGGTGGCAGTTGGAACTTTATTTCATACTTCCGACTGTAGGATTGTTATATTGAATAGTTAACAGTTTCGTCCTTTACAATCTCCCAAATTTGTGAAACTTTATGTATAACGTTTACACAAATGCATGGTGATACCGTGGTGATGCTACAAACTTTCAGGGATGATGGAGAACCATAAATGTATCAATTTGAGGTAAGGGATCTTGGTCCAGAAACGACCGATTCAAAAATTACATGCAAAAGGCGTTCTGATATTTCTGACAGGCACAAATGTTGGTGGTATTGTAGGGAAGGCAACTTTTAGAGGTGGTACTACGGGCCTAAACAAGAAAGAAAGAAAGTCTAGGAAACATGGGCTGTAAAATGCATATCTTAAGAGCTGTGAACACTTGTTCATTTTCGCTACTGTGGCACACATTTCTACTGAACAAGTGCTCACAGCTCTTAAGCTATGGGTTTTAGAGTCTATATTTAATAAACTTTTATTTCGTCTTTCAATCCATACTACCATCTTTGAAAGTTGCTTACCCCACAGTTTTCACAAAAATAGTAACAGTGCATGCATTCCACTGTCAAGGTATCACAACAATTTTCGCTTTCAACTCAGTAGTTTGTGGAGCAGGGTTCCTTACCTCTACTTGATACGTTACACCTTGTCCATCACCAAAGTCTGTAACATCATCACAGAATCACTCTGCAGGAAGGTGGTAAGATACAAAGGAGGGGACTAAACTCTTGACTCTTTCCTATATGGTGTTAATTTATTCTTCGGAAGGCTGGTTTAAGTTGAAGGCAGCACACTGGTCGGCAAAGACGTAGCACGGAGATCTATAGTGGGCGCTCAATCAAGCATGCCTATCGCGAGAGAGACCAGAGACAGACTTGCAAGCAACATGCCGCCAACGCCTTCTTGACCGCAAGTACTTAGGCCGCCACCTCTGCGCTCACACTCCAGTTGGCGTCTATCTGACACACATCACAGGATGTACATAGCATCGGCCAGCCAGAGTGGCCGAGCGGTACTAGGCGCAACAGTCTGGAACCGTGCGACCGCTACGGTCACAGGTTCGAATCCTGCCTCGGGCATGGATGTGTGTGATGTCCTTAGGTTAGTTAGGTTTAAGTAGTTCTAAGTTATAGGGGACTGATGACCACAGCAGTTAATTCCCATAGTGTTCAGAGCCATTTGAACCATTTGTACATAGTATCAGATTATAGCAGGATTACCGATATTTTCTGCAAGAGAACTATTATGAATGAGATTGTACCACAACACACGGACAACTGTCAGTATCAGTTACGTATCCAGGTCATGTAAATAAAGACCCATATTAATCAACATGTGCATTTACGTTGTAGACAGAGAATACCGGCCACCTACATCAACATCCTCTCCCTCGCTTCCTGCGGTAGAAGACTCCACATTCTCTACCCAGTTATAGTGAGCACTTGCCCCTCACGAATATCGCAATTTCTACATTTCTGCAGATGATATCCAGTCCATCACATCGCCGCTTCTTACCCGAGATGCAAGGAAAGGTGAAGTGCTTCAACTGTCCTCCAGACGTGTTATTTGTGTTCTGTATGTGGATCAGTTCCGTTTCTGTGTTCGAATTGGGAAACAATGTAGGGGACATACTCAATCTGATCGGTGCATTATAACGATTGTCATGGATTCGAAAAGTGTATGGCTCACCTCACTGTCCCGTATGCTACATCTTCGCCTGTAAACCAGGGCAGAGAGAGCATTGTGTGCTCAGCATTCACTTTCCCGCTCTATTACTTCTTTTGACAGTATGGTACAGGAGGAACAACTCTTGGTAAAGCTGCAACAGGACTCAAAGTTTTCTTACTTCAGCGACATGGTCATTTTGTGAGATACGTATGAGAACAAGTAACATGTTGATTGGCTCTATTTAAAATTTAATCAGTAAATCTCTCCTTGTCCTGGAGCACAGCTCTTGCAGAAATAGACCCAGTAGATAACTACGTGATGCGCTAATGCCTTCTAAATGAAACGGTGGGAAGTCAGCTGCTCTTCTTTATGTTTTCTCTTATCTAAGCTTCACGCTGCCAAAATGACTGGATAAAACATAGCACTAATGTTCGTTTTCTTAAGTGAACCACATGCGACGTCGCAAATGGACCGAACGGAGCAGAGAAAGTAAAGACTGTGCAAACGATCGACTTGTACGTGAGACATAGTGGGCAATTGACGTTCTAAATCCCTTCTTATTACATTGTATTTCCGCGCATATTTCGCAAACTGTAGCACTTAAATGAATGATCCAATCACATTTCAGTCGCCTGCAGTTTCTGCGGCTCCAGAACTGAATGTGGTAAAGGTGGCTCTACTGAAGTCGACTGCGACTTGCGACCGACCGACGGATCGATCGATCGCGGAGTCGAGAGGGTGAAGTACGTGACAGGCGGGGCACCGTTAGCAAATCACCTGTCAGCGCGCCTCAGCCCCGATCCCTCCCCCATTCGCCCCCACTTCCGCCACCGCTGATCCACCAGCCCTGGAAAAATCTTTCGTCTTCGGGCCTTCTTCGCAGTGGATGCCTGCTTTCCCTCCGAAAGCTCCGTCTCCTTTTTCGAGATATCTCAGAACGCACGACGTAAGGTTTCACAGGAAAAATTTCAGGGTCAGGCAGCTCTAACTAAAACAAGGTAGCAGGTGATACGTATTATCGTTATTATTTTGGACTTGTGGTCCAGTTCTGCAAATAAATTATTTGTTTTCCCTTATTTAGGGAACATCTGAGGTCACCCTTAATAGACGTTTGTCACAGTAAAAGTAATAAGTAGTGCATTCTGGTCACTCATAGACGGGCCAACTGGCCCAGATCGACCACCGTGTCGTCCTTTTCAACTTTCTTAACAATTGTGAAGACTTCTTTCGTTTGTTCAAGTTGTGGACATCTTTCTTTGATTTTTTTAGGTCACCACTAATTTTCTGCAAATCGCCTAGGTGCTCCGAGTTTTCCTCAGACAATTTACGTTTTTTGTTTTGCTTTCAACTGTTTCAGTATCAGCATTTGGACACTTCCTTTTCTTGACTGGCCGTGAACTATTACTATCATCATCTTCATCCTTAGGGTCCTTACGTAGTAGGTCCTCATCAAATCCCTCCTCTTCAAATCCAATCATATCTTCTCCTGCTTACCGGAGTTCTTCTTGCTGCTCGGTACTACTGGAACGATCTGTGGATCCTTTGGTTTCTTAAACGCAAGTGCATACATACTTCATTCGAAAGCGTCACAAATTGTGATGCCTCCCTTTGTTTCACATTAACAGCCTTCTGCATTTGTGACTTAAGTAACTAAGCAATTTCAACAGCACTAAAGTCTATAATTGGCAAAAGTATACAATATAGCGTCAATAAGCTTCTCTCCTGTCACTGAAGCAGAAATTTCATTTTCACCATTTTCTTCATCTGGTTCGTCATCTTCACTATCACTGAAGGCCACTGGTACGATGTCACGCCAACTGCTCCCTGGAAATCCAGTCTGCTTCCACGCCTCAAACTTTTCTTGAAATTCAATACCAGGCAGGGACTGTTGAAGCAAGTGATGAAACACCCTTTCTGAAACATGCCGCAGAAACCGGCAATTTTTACTGCAAGCAATTAATGCTGCGAAGGGCAAGAGAACTAAGTGAAGACCCTTTTCAGGGCTTTCCACTTTGCCAGTTATTCGAGTATTACGTCAGCCACATGAAATAACAAGTCCACCGATGGAGGTGATTCGGCAGAAGATGTAATGCCCCGTTCCAACAAGCCCGAGACACTATCACAAGTTTCACTTGGTCACAAGTGTGACGGGCAGTATACAAACAGTTGACGTATGCCTCGACGAATGAGCATCAAGAATTTATCCAAATGGTGTTGGTGAATTCCAAACCATTCCCTCCTCAATGTTAGAAGGAAGCATTCAGCATAAAGTCATATCTGTTCCAATTTCTTGAAACAGTGAATTAAATTTGCAATTCGTTCTGATAACTACTCCTGGTACAACGGTCTGTCAGGTACCCAAATGCAGTAAAATAAATATTTTCGTGTAGTCATCAAATCCTGCTCGGTCAATTCGGATTTGCTACCCGACCTTGCAACTATCCGTCTGCTTAATCTTTTAATACCTTTGTCACGTATTGATTTATCATTTCATACTTGTTGAGCTGTTAATAAAAATTTCTTGCCGAGCTTTTCCCGATAGTGCCATGTTGCAAGCGTTTGGAAACTGTCTTCAAATTCTATACCTGGTAAATACCTAACCGAAAGAAGAGACACTACGAGTTCGTATGACATAACATTCATGTAGTCTACCAACTGCGTTACTGCATGCAATATTGATGCGCATGCATCCAGCACACAGCTCTCCCAGTCGCGTTTCTTGACCGTGGAACCGGTATTAACTGGTAGAATTGATGTTCAGTTGGTCTCACAAGGCTACCTGCATCCCGTTCCAGTCCTCCCACCAAATAAAAATTCCTGACAGTGCCGGGAATCGAACCCGAGCCCCAGTATGGGACTCAATCGTACTGCTCACTCTTTCCTATTTCTTTTTTTTTTATAATTTATACGTCATTTTAACTGACTGAACATCAAATTACACCGAATGATGTTCATCGTTAAATACTTAATTCCGGTCTTTTATCATAGAGAGCAGCCAGCACTGTGACCGAACACGGTGAGCTACCGTGCCGGCAAATTTAAGCAGTGGCGATGTTCGAACCCAGGACTCAGGACGGTTTGGTTACTAGTCAAAGACAATACCCCGAGACCATGGGTGATCCTCACCTCGCAGCTCCGGAGGTCGACACATGTTTGCCTTATGCATGAAATAAAATTGGTGCGTAATGTTTAAAACACGGATATGGACTTCCAACATGGCACAGGAAATGAAAATTATTAGAATGACCAATCGCAACAGAAAGCTTCTAACATCAAAATAAAGCTTGTACGTACAGTGAGCCCTTACAGTGAACAAGGAAGTAATAAATTACAAAATTAATGTAAGTAACAACTCACTCATCATGTTAATCACTAAAACAATAACAAACCAAGACGTAGAACACTCCCAGATTAAAAGTCAGTTTATACTATCTCCCAAGCACTGACATTGGCATTATTACTGGACTGGCATTTGGGAGGACAACGGTTCAAATCCACGTTTCGGCCATCCTGATTTACATTTCGCTTAGTTTTCCTACAATCGCTTTAGGCAAATGCCGGGATGGTTCCCTTCAAAGGGCACGGCAAATTCCCTTTCCCACCCTTCCCATATCCGAGCTTAAGCTCCTTCTCTATTGATTTAGTTGTCGACGGAGCGTTAAACATTCGTCTCCACCTCCTCCTCCTCCGACATTGGAGATATTAAAAATATGTGTTCCTGTGCATTCAAATTCCCTTTTTTCTCACAGCAAGCCAAACCACACGCGCTCTGAATAACAAACGAACACACATCAGACTTCATATACACACACCAGAACGCAAATGAAAGGCAATGGAAAAAGGCAAAACTACTTTTGGCAACACTTTAAACAGCAAACAAACACAACCCACGCACTCTTTTAGAGAGAGAGAGAGAGAGAGAGAGAGAGAGAGAGGTGGGAGGAGATAGAGAATAGCAGTAAAAATTAAGTCTTCATTCAAAATAACCACACAGACGCCGATAATCGTATACCCGGGTGTACGCAGGACAACCAGGTACAATTTCAATGCGACACATCTGCGGTAAAAAATCATCCCAAAAATCGTAAGGCGAACCGAGCTCTGACCTAATCTCCGAAACCTGCGCTCCAAAAACATTTTTTTACTTAACAATAAGAGAATAAAGAAAAACTATTATACATTAATACATCTGTATACATTAATAATACTAATGACAGAAATAATAACAATAATAATATTACTTATTCTTATTATTATGTAGAAACAACTAAGGAACGACAGGAATCACAAAAATGATGAAACGACAGGCCATTTTATGTCCGGTTACCGTCATTTCTTTTTTAATTTTCTTAAAAAAATGCTTTGTACGTCAACGACAAAACTCAAGTAAATCGAAAGTGTGCCTCAAGTAATGTCAGTACTCATGTTGTTGATGAAACAGTTAGCACTAACACATTTCCATCAGTGTCAGTTCAGTGCATAGTCGAGGACAGTAAAATTTTGCATAAAAAAAAAACCAAGATGGTAACACGAAGATTAATGATGAAAGGAATGACACAACAAATGGCTGAATAGAAACACGATTTTACATAAAATTGATTCGTCGATGCTGCGTCACCAGCAGCGACATTGATTGCCAAAAAGTGAATTTGAATGATAATGATGTTACGAGTCTTTAAAAAACAAGTATTTACTACTTGCTAACAAAAGCTGCATGTGTGAGAGACTTTAGGAGTAAAATCATATATAAGGCAGAGAAACTGAAACTCAGTGCTTTTAGAGGAGGATGTAATGGTTGGAAGAGAATATTTAGTTCCTTATTGTCGTAATCAACTAAAATATTCCAGGAGGAAGTAAAGCTCATAACAAGTATTCACAACGACGACCGTCAGTTTCAACTCATCAACGGCAACAGTGTATTTATAGCCTGTCAAATGGTTCAAATGGCTCTGAGGACTATGGGACTCAACTGCTGAGGTCATTAGTCCCCTAGAACTTAGAACTAGTTAAACCTAACTGACCTAAGGACATCACAAACATCCATGCCCGAGGCAGGATTCGAACCTGCGACCGTAGCGGTCTTGCGGTTCCAGACTGCAGCGCCTTTAACCGCACGGCCACATCGGCCGGCGCCTGTCAAATGTAATGATGAACATAGTCTGCTTCGCACACAATCTATTCCTGAAAATTTTTATTTCCTTGTTCCCAGAAGGCTCACACATCGTCTTCAGATCAAAAACTAGTCTCTTTATATACATAACGCACATGCGATGTACACACAGAGGAAAGAAGGAAAACAAACATGTATATAGGGTAGTCAGAAAGAGTCTGAAATGCTTGCAAGGACGTTGCTGGGTAGGTTGTGCTGAGAAACTTCGGTTACACGATAAATCAGTCTACTCTAAAAGCCGTAAATTCAACTAAATAACTAGGTATTACAATTACGAACAATTTAAATTTGAAGGAACACGCAGAAAATGTTGTGGGGAAGGCTAACCTAAGACTGCGTTTTATTGGCAGGACACTTCGAAAATGTAACAGACCTACTAAGGAGACTGCCTATACTACGCTTGTCCGTCCACTTTTAGAATACTGTTGTGCGGTGTGGGCTCCTTACCAGATCGGACTGACTGAGTACATCGAAAAAGTACAAAGAAAGGCAGTTTTGTATTATCGCGAAATATGGGTGAGAGTATCAGAGAAGTGATACAGGATTTCGGATGGACATCATCAAAAGAAAGGCGTTATTCGTTGCGACGGAATAGTCTCACGAAATTCCAGTCACGAACTTTCTCCTCCGAAAGCGAAAATATTTTGATGACACCGAATTACATAGGGAGGAACGATCAGCAAGATAAAATAAGAGAAACCAGAGCTCGTACGGAAAGATATAGGTATTCATTGTTCCCGCTCGCTATTCGAGATTGGAATAACAGAGAATTGTGAAGGTGGTTCGATGAACCCTCTGCCAGTCACTAAAATGTGATTTGCAGAGTATCCATGTAGATGATGTAGAAACTACTGTTAAGAAAAACATTGAATTGATTGCGCCATTACTGAGTTAATTAGCACTCTAGTTAGCCAATCAGGCCCTTACGCGCGGAAATTCAAGTGGTCTGACAGATAGAACTGTATATATAAAACCCAGTTGGGCAGCTGAATCACCAGTTGCCTCTAAAACCGGGTTTTATGCAGCCCATAACGGCTTCAAACATCATGTGCAATATTTTCACATTCTCCCATTCATTACGCTTGAACTATCAGTTCTACAGAAAAAATGAACAGGACTATTTTTGTTGGAAATTTTGTTTAGTTAATTTTTGTACTGGGATACGTTTTCTCTGAAGGCAATGGTTCTCGAGTTGTTAAAAAAATATGGCTGAAGGTCACTTGTGTCCATTTCTTTTAATAATATGACCTTTTTAATAATATGGCCTTCAGCGAAAAAGCATCTCCATGCCTAATTTAACTACATTAAATTTTCTACAAGATGAGCCTGTCCATTTTTTCGTTAGGACTAATGGTTTTCACATAGCGAGCGAGAGAATATGAAATTCTTGTGCGTGGTCTTTGAATGTGATTTGTGTTGCATGAAACCCAGTGGTAGGGGCAGCTGTATCACCCTGTATATACTAGTAAAATCGAGAAATGCGGAGGCTTCTTTTCAGTATTCTTCTGCGCCTGCATAAGCCAAAATGAAAGAGCAGTGAGACTGTTTATCTTTCAAATGTAGTAGTGATTTGCGTTGCTGATCAACAGTCAACACATGGGGCCTCATTTGCCTGCAGGTTTGAATGGCAGCCAATGTAAACGTAAGTTTCTCCATCTCATTTTCCTTCAAAAGGTACTAATCGCGACTAAACTGACAACTGGAAAGTAATTTGAAAAGAAACTGACTTGTATGTAGGTGCTTATTATTGCAATAGTTAGCACAATGGATTCACATTCAGGAGGACGACGTTTCAAACCTGCGTCTGGTTATCCAGATTTAGTTTTTCGATGATTTCCCTAAATTAGTGAGGCTAATGTAGGATAATTCCTTTGAAAGGGCACGACCAATTTCCTTCTCCACCCTTAAATAAATCGGAAGTTGTGCCATGTCTCAGATTACCACGTTGGCGAAAGGGACATTGAACCCTAATCTTGCCTGATTTCTTTGTATGTATTATTATTTTTGTGACAGCTGACCTGCACTGTCCGCTACCATGGACCCTACTTTATGCTGACGACGTGATGCTGGCAGCAGAAAACAAGCTTGATCTGCGGAGCCTAGCCGGCTGTTGGGGCCGAGCGGTTCTAGGCGCTTCAGTCCGGAACCATGCGACTGATACGGTGGCAAGTTCGGATCCTACCTCGGGCATGGATGTGTGTGATGTCCTTAGGTTAGTTAGGTTTAAGTAGTTCTAAGTCTAGGGGACTGATAACCTCAGATGTTAGGTCCCATAGTGCTTAGGGCCATTTGAACCATTTTTGCAGAGCCTAACTCAAGAATGGAGTGACCTGTTGCTGCAACACGGTTTGCGCCTTAATTTGAAGAAAACCGAGTACATGACATCAGACAGACATGAAATGGGAATCAGCACGATTATTGGTAGAGATCTGACTCTTGTGATTACGTTTAAGTACCTTGGTTCCACGACCACCGTTGACGGCTAATTCACAGAAGAGGTTAACACCAGAACTCAGGCAGCCTGGCTGAAGTGGCGAACAACAACCGGAGTCACTTGCGACCGCAGGATGAAAGATAATTTAAAATCAAAAATGCATCGCACTGTCATCCGACCAGTCGCCTTGTATGGTTGTCAGTGCTGGCCGACTACAGTTGAGACAGAACGCCGCCTATCTGTAACGGAAACGAAGATGCTAAGGTAGACAGCGGGCTTCACTAAGCTAGATCACGTTTCTAATTACAGCATTAGGAAACAGTTTGGTGTCACACCGATCCAAGATAAGATGCGTGAGAGTCGTCTTTGATGGTTGTTGTTGTTGTTGTTGTGGTCTTCAGTCCTGAGACTGGTTTGATGCAGCTCTCCATGCTACTCTATCCTGTGCAAGCTTCTTCATCTCCCAGTACCTACTGCAACCTACATCCTTCTGAATCTGCTTAGTGTATTCATCTCTTAGTCTCCCTCTACGATTTTTACCCTCCACGCTGCCCCCCAATGCTAAATTTGTGATCCCTTGATACCTCAAAACATGTCCTACCAACTGATCCCTTCTTCTAGTCAAGTTGTGCCACAAACGTCTCTTCTCCCCAATGCTATTCAATACCTCCTCATTAGTTACGTGATCTACCCACCTTATCTTCAGCATTCATTTGTAGCACCACATTTCGAAAGCTTCTATTCTCTTCTTGTCCAAACTGGTTATCGTCCATGTTTCACTTGCATACATGGCTACACTCCATACAAATACTTTCAGAAATGACTTCCTGACACTTAAATCTATACTCGATGTTAACAAATTTCTCTTCTTCAGAAACGATTTCCTTGCCATTGCCAGTCTGCATTGTATATCCTCTCTACTTCGACCACCATCAGTTATTTTACTCCCCAAATAGCAAAACTCCTTTACTACTTTAAGTGTCTCATTTCCTAATCTAATCGCCTCAGCATCACCCGATTTAATTTGACTACATTCCATCATCGTCGTTTTGCTTTTGTTGATGTTCATCTTATATCCTCCTTTCAAGACACTGTCCATTCCGTTCAACTGCTCTTCCAAGTCCTTTGCTGTCTCTGACAGAATTACAATGTCATCGGCGAACCTAAAAGTTTTTACTTCTTCTCCATGAATTTTAATACCTACTCCGAATTTTTCTTTTGTTTCCTTTACTGCTTGCTCAATATACAGATTGAATAACATCTTTGATGGTATGGGCATGTTTTACGGGCCGGTGATGACTCTATTGCCAAGGGTGGTTACACACTTGAAGTCGTCGGCAGTTGACCCAAAGGACGACCTAAGCAACGTTGGGCTGATACAAATCAAAAAGACCTTAAATGCGTGAACATCCACACTGATGCAGCTCGTGATAGGGCGAAATGGAAACAACGGACCCATGGAGCGGACCCCGCAGGCACGCGGGACGAACGCTGAAGGAAAAGAAGAACATTATTTTGTTTATTATTAGCTGTATTTAGATTTAAAGAACGGGCACAAAAAATCGCAACAGAAAATACAAATGTTGGGTTACGTCTCACTTAAATAAATCGAATACAGTACAAAATATCAGTCGCCTTTGCGTTTCTTAATTATGTCTCGAAATATCGGTCATCACGTCAGAATTCGTCTCTTAGCAAACACTTTTATTGAATACGATCCACAACATCCGTGTCCATTCGTGTAGTAGCACAAATGGTTCAAATGGCTCTAAACACTATGGGACTTAGCATCTGAGGTCATCAGTCCCCTAGCCTTAGAACTACTTAAACCTAACTAACCTAAGGACATCACACACATCCATACCCAAGGCAGGATTCGAACCTGCGACCGTAGCAGCCGCGTGGTTCCGGACTGAAGCGCCAAGAACCGCTCGGCCACAGCGGCCGGCTGTAGTATCACAGGCATGCTGTGTTCTCCGTCGCAGGTTGATGAGTTCAGAAATGTGTCCTGTATAAATTAAAGACTTTAGATCGTCTAAAGAAAGAAACAAAGTAGATTAAAGTCTTTCGATATAGCTGGTCGTGCTATAGAGGCTCCACGACCAACAAATTCTGAAGGATAGGATTTGTTCAAATTGTGTCACGCTGAAGCGCAGAAGTAAGCGGCAGTAGCATAAAGTGTGAACCACGCATTCGTATGATATTTTAGATATTATTCAAGAATAATACAGGAAGCTCAAACAGTGCTCTTTCGTTGCTCTACATCGTAGCACCTATCAGGTAAAGATCGATATTGGCAAAAAATATATCGACGTTACATCTAGAGGGCTGTGATGTTTTTCTTCCGTCCAGTCATGCATACTATGAGAATTAACTACACCTTCCCTTGTGAAATTACTTCATCTGTGAAAGGATTGTTCTGAAAAAATTCTTGTCTTGAATTTTATGATTTACAGTGAAGTTGCGTAAGTCAAATGTCAGCAGGAATGCTCTCGGATAGAACGCTCACATCTTTTGCATGCAACAGGAATCGGGAAGGTGTCTGCGCAGTACTCGGACAAGGGAAGAATAACTTGTGACATCACAAACGCTGCTGAATAACACCTGCTGTTTGCTATTCGGTTCTCAATAAAAATGTGTGTAAAAATTCATTTCGTCCTAAATACTGTAAGAAGATCATAGAGAGGTGCCAAAATGCATCATAAACACTCAAGCGTTTATCCCGTGAGTAATGTGTTCTGGATACAAACTGATTTGCAATTTATGCTCTTCCATCAGCTAGCCCATCGATGAGGTGCGTTTGCGCTTACTCCTCGTTTGCTGAAACAGCCTTGGAAGTCACATGGCGAAGCGCCTGTTAATAGTTGTTGGCGCGGCGCATATCGTCACAAACAGGCGTGATGGCGTTATTGTATAACAGCACGTGCACATCGCGTTGCTCCTCGATCCGTCGGCCGCTCTGCCCGATCAAGTGATGCAAGACAACACACACTGACACTCTCGGCAGCGTGAGGTTCACGAGTTCTTATACGACTGCTCGTACGCCACGCTGGAATGAGTTTTCTAGCGAATCTTCCCAAGACGTATCTTCAGGAGATCGACATGTCCAGATTCTTCAGTATCTCCTTAGAAGAACAACATTTATTTATTTATTTCCTTCGTTCATCCACGAAGGCCATATATATCGACGCGTAGGTTGATCTTATGTTTATTGACTTCCGTAAGTCCACACTTCCGCCGAATGAGCGAAATACGAACGTAGGAATATCAGGCCAAATATGTGACTGGTTTGAGGAGTATGTAGCACCCGGCTGCTGTGGCCGAGCGATTCTAGACGCTTCAGTCCGGAACCGCGCTGCTGATACGGTCGCAGTTTCGAATGCTGTCTCGGGCATCGATGTGTGTGATGTCCTTAGGTTGGTTAGGTGTAAGTAGTTTCTAAGTCTAGGGGACTGATGACCTCCGATGTTAAGTCGCATAGTGTTTAGAGCCATTTGAACCATTTAGTGTGTAGCAAACAGAGCACAGCATGTCATTCTCAGCGGATAGTTGTTTTAAGGTCGTAAAACTAGCTTCGGACTTAACCTAAGGGTGCTTTAAAGGGCTATTACTTTTTAAAATTTATATAAATGACCTAGGGGACAAAACCGGACGTAGAAGTACACGTTTATGCCAATGTCTACATCCACATGACGAATGAAGAACATCTTGGAACCTTCTCACTTCGAAATACATAGTGCAACCAAACGTCCTCTACATATTGTGGATTTTAACAACTGACTAACATCAAAGGAGAGCTACATATGTAGCTATGGCAAGCTGTGTATATTTTTAAATGTGACCAAACTAATTTTATTTTTGACAAATCTGTGTGGGATGTGCAAAAAAAATTTGGCATCACCCTGGTTCCCAGAACTCCTGAAGATAGACGTTGACTGTGGAAATCGTATTTGACTGTTCAGAGATGTCACTAAACGCGCCCAAAGATGTAAACAACCATGCATGAGCAGCGCCTATTAGAGGGAGACGGTCCAACAGCCGATCAGTTCCAGTCATTCCAACAGAAAGGAGGTACACGGCTCTTGTCGCCTGTGGTTCAACCATGCCCAGACGGTCATAACTGCGGTTCGATCTCGTCGGCGTTGTTACTTTGTGCCAGGAAGGACTCTCAAAATGCCGGCCAGAGTGGCCATGCGGTTCTAGGAGCTACAGTCTGGAACCGCGCGACTGCTACGGTCGCAGGTTCGAATCCTGCCTCGGACATGGATGTGTGTGATGTCCTTAGGTTAGTTAGGTTTACGTAGTTCTACGTTCTAGTGGACTGGTGACCTAAGACGTTAAGTCCCATAGTGCTCAGAGCCATTTGAACCATTTGAACTCTCAAAATGGGAAGTGTCAACGCGTCTCTGAGTGAACCAAAGCGATGTTGTTCGGACATGGGGGAGATACAGAGAGACAAGAACTGTCGATGACATGCCTCGCTCAGGCCGCCCAAGGGCTATTACTGACAGCAACGCCACCACGTTGACTAATGCTTTCCGTGTAACCACAGGACGTCGCGTTAGGACTCAAACTGTGCGCAACAGGCTGCATGATGAGCAATTTCACTCCCGATGTCCATGGCGAGGTCCATCTCTGCAAACACGACACCATGCAGCGCGTTACAGATGGACCCAACAACCTGCCGAATGGATCGCTCAAGATTGGCATCACGTTTTCTTCACCGATGAGTGTCGCATATGCCTTCAACCAGACAAACGTCGGAGACGTATTTGGAGGCAACCCGGTCACACTGTCCAACGAGTGCAGCAAAGTGAAAGTTCCCTGCAGTTTTTGAGTGGCTTTATGTGCGGCCGACGTACGCCGCTGGTGGTCATGGAAGGCGCCGTAACGGCTGTAAGATTCGTGAATGCAATCTTCCGACAGATAGTGCAACCAAATCGGCAGCATATTGGCGAGGCATTCGTCTTCATGGACGACAATTCGCACCTCCATTGTGCACATCTCTTGAACGACTTCCTTCAGGATAACGACATCGCTTGACTAGAGGGGCCAGCATTTTCTCCAGACAGGAACCCTATCGAACGTGCCTGGAATGGATTGAAAAGGGCTGTTTACGGACGACGTGACCCACCAACGACTCTGTAGGATCTCCGCCGAATCGCCGTTGAGGAGTAGGACAATCTGGACCAACAGTGCCTTGAAGAATTTGTGGATACCATGCCACGAGTAATACAGGCATGTATCAATGCGAGAGGAGGTAATACTGGGTATTAGAGGTACAGGTGTGTACAGCAATCTGGATCAGCACCTCTGAAGGTCTCGCTTCATGGTGGTACAACATGCAATGATCTCAGTTCCAATTTTCTGTACAGGTTCCGGGACTCTCAGAACCGAGGTGATGCAAAACTTTTTTTTCGATGGGTGTACTTTACTAAAATGTTAATATGGCATGAGTAATAAACAAACAATGGAACATGACGTAAGACCAAGAACGTTCTGAAGATGACAGTCTTACCTGTCGAAATCAGTGAATAAAAATCCGTTTTGAATCTGATCTTGGATGTAAAAAGTATTTAAAGTAGACACAGATCGCTCCTTCACATTTCTCATTATCAGAAACTTCAGTGGAGTATTCTGAAGATAAAATTAATTAAATGCTAGTAGGTCCGAATGTATGCATGACACAAACTTATATTTTTCAGAACGTACTCATTACACTGCAGTTTAAACATATCTGTATGGATTTCAATTATTTCACTTAATGTCACTACATATAATGTATTTCAACCCCACTGATTCTATTAATTTCATTCCAATGAGCACTAAGTTCGGTTATTGTTTGTCTTACGAAGATTAAACAAAAACTGGTGAACACTACACAAGATTTTGGGACCTGCTGTATGAAAACTTGTGTGTGTGTAGTGAACCACTGCAAGAGTTCCACACCCGTGAGTCGAAACATTACGATCACATGCTCAATAGGTTGTTTGTCCATATTTGGAACGAAATACATCACTTATTCTGCTTATCAGCGATCCGGCAGTTTGTTGGTAGCTTTGTGGAGGTACGTGGAATTAGATGTCTATGCACACGTCAAGTAATTTGCGTCAATCACAGGCCGCTGATTTGCGTATGCTATGATGGCACCCCTTAGCGACCCACGTGGGTTCCATAGAATTTACATCAGGCGAATTTAGTAGCCAAGACGTCAACGTGAGTTAACTATAATGCTCCTAAAACCACAGTAGCACGGTTGTGGTCCCAGACACGGACAACTGTACTGGTGAAAGATTACACCGCCGTCGGGGAAGACATTAAGTCTGAAGAGCTGCATGTGATTCACAGCTATGGGCATGTCTTCGGTTTCTACCGAAGGTCCCATACGAGAACAGGAGAATGTCTCCCATAGCATTATACTGCTCGCACCAGATTGCGTCCGAGGAGCGCTGCAAGTTTCGAGCCGCCGCTCACCTCGAAGACGGTGTTCGTGGAGACGACTAGCGACCCAGTGCAGCAAAAGTGTGATTCACTCGAAGAGCCGACACGTGTCCATTGTCTGATGGTCGATTCTCGGTGGTCGAGTGCCCACTGCAAACGTAATTGATAGTGTCATTGGGTCAACATGTGAACACATAGGGGTGGTCTGCTGCGGAGCTCCGTGTTCAACAATGTACGATGAACGGTGTGCTCCGAAACACTTGTGCGTGCACAGGCATTGTGTTCTTTCGGCAGAGATGCCACAGTAGTAGTTTAGAGAGCAGGCAGACCTCCGAACCACACATTCTGTGAAGACTCATGGACGTCCAACCATTTAGCGCCTAATAGTAGTATCACTGTCCTTCTACCTCTTTCCTTAGATGGTCACGACAGTAGCGCGTGAACATTGGAATAGTTTTGCCTCGCCGAGATACTTACTCACAGGCCTTGAGTAATAACAACCTGGCGTTGTCAAAGTCGCTTATGACAATGGATTTCCCCGTTTGCGACTCATATCTTTTCTAGGGTGGTGCCCCATCAACGTCACGTTCCTACAACGCCACAAGATGGCATCGAAAAGCGAGGTGAACAGTGATCATAATGCATTGGCTTAAAAGTGTAGATGAGCAGACACAAACACTGAAAAGCTCAGGGTAGCACAGTCATAGTTAACTGCTGAGAAATCTGGTGTTGGAACTTTCCGATCAAGACCAGTGCATAATATGTGTACTAACACCAAAGTCAAAGCATAGTAAGTTGCTAAGAAGCGTTCTTACGGTGGGCGAGACGGGTAGCGTCCTTGCACGCTCCTGGCTGCCCATGGCCCCTGATAAGATCCTTCTGCGAAAATATTGCCTTAACCCTAAATGTCTCTATCAGCCCTGTAATTTTTCCTTGTTCATCGTTTATTTTGGTCCACGTTTTTCTTTTACCTTTTGTGTACGGTATCAAAGCAAAATTGACAACTGCTGGTGAAACACGTGTCCACTCACCACATCCCACTGTAAGCTCTAAACAGACGAAAAAATCGTTTCATTGGCGATGGGTTAATTGTACGATACAAACTGTGCATCCCAACAAGGAAACATATTTCATTACTAACATAAACAACTGATGCAGCAGTGGCTAAAGCGCCTGCCACACGGAATGTAAAGCCCATCTAATGTTTTCTAGGTGTCAAGCTTGACTGTCGGGTAGCAAGGAGACTGGACGGCTAGCTACCAGGCTGAACCAGTCACACGTTTTAATGTATGCTGCAAGTTATACGTTGGCAAAATATTCGCTCCAGGTACTGATGTTTGTTAGAGTAACTGAGAGTTTTGTCAGCATCTAGGACGAGTCTTCCCCAAACGCATCCGTTGAAGCAACATTGCTCTCTGTCCTCCTCTCTGGAGACATCCATGCAAAGTAAGAGGCACTTCGAGGTTAAATTCCAGTGGAGACCCCCCCTTGGCTTGACTGCACTTGGTGTGGGGACCCGCCTTCTGGGCTGTGATGCCAAATGCCAAGAATACTACTGATTGGCCGGCGCAAGTAACATTCAGAGAAGTAGTGATGGAGCTGTAGAGTTACATATGTTGTGACTCTTCTTCCGGATATGTCCGAAAGAACAGACACCACATATACCGCTACGGTCGCAGGCTCGAATACTGCATCGGACATAGATGTGTGTGTTGTCCTTAGGTTAGCTAGGTTTAAGTAGTTCTAAGTTCTAGGGGACTGATGATCTCAGCAGTTAAGTCCCATAGTGCTCAGAGCCACTTGAACCATTTTGAACCACATATAGATGGTATTTCCATAAGAACGTGCAAAAATGTAACAGGACATAGAGAACGCTCCATTGAACAATTTGAGGTAGTGAATCTGGGGTCGGAGAAGCCGGCTTAAGGAGATATGGAAGTAGACTTGTCTACCGCTTTGTCTAGCATTACTGTTGTCCACCTTATTTACACTAAAATGCGTACAAATTCAAACGTACTGTACAGTCTGTTTACACGTAAATTTTTTCCTTCCGGCAAAGGAACTAGGAGGACGAGCCTGATTACTAGGAAGTCATGATGCAGGTTTTGTTTACTATACTCGTCCATGAGGTAGCTCTGTTGTAACGTATTTACACTGTCCCATGACAGAACGTGCAACGAATCAACGACAGACCCATTCTTTACTCTTTCAGAGACTTAACAGTGCAATATGATGGAGCAGTACAGGTACAGTTTCGCAGAACTCACTGACATGCACGCTGTGTTTGGGGAAGTCCCTTGCAGTGCTCTCAATGCTGAAAGGGTGTACAGAGAACGATTTCCTAGCAGGCATCATCCGTCACGACGAGTGATTATTTCTTTCGATCAACGAATGCGCGAGACTGGTTCACTGGAAAGAAGAAACGAGAGACCTGGCAACATGACGACCACTCGCACACCCGATTTTGAAGAGGGGGTGCTGCAAAGTGTTGCAGCGAATTCGTCGTATTGCTCATTAAACGGACGCTGCGCACACTAGCGTGTGGCGAGCACACCACGAACAACGGTTACTTCCATATCATCCACAACGGGTCCATGCAAAGCTTGTCGTCGACTTCGCATTGGTTGCTCCAAAAGTGGATTTGTTGACCAGATTTCTTCCAAATCGTGCTGTTTACTGACGGGGCCTCATTTGATCGTGGTGGTATTTTGGACATCAGGAATAGCCGTGTGAGAAAATGGATACAACATGACGGTTCATCGCCTGACTTCAGTGTGGACATCCGCAATTATCTCAATGCTGTGTTTCCTGGTCGCTGGATTGGAAGGGGAGGTCCTATTCCGTGGCCTGCGATATCACCTGACCTGAATCCTCTTGATTATTTCCTACGGAGATATCTAAAGTTGCTTGGTTATGAGAGCACTGTGGATAACGAGACGTAATTAGTTGCTAGAATTGCAGTTGCCTGTGACGCGATTCGAAAAACGCCAGGGATATTTGTCAGGGTGCGTGAGAATCTTGTTGGCCGATGTCATGCTTGCATTGAGGCTGGTGGCCGTCAGTTTCAGCACTTTTATAAGATACAATACAAATGGTACATTCATTGCGTAAATGACTGTATTTGCAGTTAACTAATATAAATAAAAATAGTACACATTAATGTGATTTTATTCCTATTATCTCGTTAAGTTGGCTTTCCCCATCCCAGTTCCCTACCTCATATTATTCAGTGGAGAATTATCTATGGCCTGTTAAATTTTTGCACGCTTTTACGGAAACTCCCTGTATAATAATACAGATATGCCTCGATGGGCATACGGCTATTTCAACACTGATACCTGCCATCGTTCGTCCTCTTATGGGACTATAGTTAGGTTGAAAGAAATGATGAACATGTACGGGATAATATCAGTGGTGAGCAGCACTTGGGAATCTGGATAAGACGTGAAGCGTGTTAGAATGGCCGAGGCGGGTACGGCAACCATTCTAGAGAAGCAGAGTATCCAGATTTGAGTTCCAGTCTGGCACAAATTTTCAATAGCCACTGTTCAGATATTTCAACCCCCGAAGCATCTATGTCCTATCGATTTCCCTGAAGTACTGGAGCTGTCATGTGGAAACACACAAAGCTTCATGCAGGCAGAAAGCTTAGGAGTCAATAATGATATCACGAAGCCGTCGCGCGAGATAGCAGTTAAATTTACAGGAACCTTATTCCGTGTTCAGTGGTCTTAAGATCTGCCGTAAGTTTAATTGACGGCTCACGCGACGGCCATTTAGCTAACCTAGGGTGAAACTTGCTCCGTGTGGAAAGAGCTTGATTACGTGTACACAGAAACGAAGAATTTTACTGCTGTGATTCCAGAAGTATTGAGGTGCTGAAGGCGAGAGGCAATTTAATATAGTTACGTCATTCAAAACCTCGTTACGCCACCCACAGTTACGACGTGGATGTAGCCGCATGCATAAAACTGTTTGTATACCGGCGTGTACCGTTGTGCTCTACACTGTGTCACCTGGCTCGCTGACGCATTCGTGCTGAGCGCATGTCTCAGCAACGGACGGTAAATAGCATCCGAGTAGTTCTAGAGTAACGAGTCCGCGTGAAGATCAGATTACCTGTTCTGGAGAGTAGTTGATGAAATTCACGGTGAAAAGAATTCTGACTGATGGAGACAGAGATGACTCCTACACAGCCGAAGGGTGTGACGAGACATGAGCACCACACTCCGCAGCAGCTGGAGTCTTACAGTGGAGGTGCGAGAATAGCTGCCAGTCACACCGCTCTATCACCAATCAACCGTGACAAGTGATATGCAATATGAAAGGAAAATACCTTCATGTAACGAAAGAATGCTTCTACCCACAAAGCTACTTTGGCAGTGGGAAAACAGATTTGAAAGCTAAATTGCATCCCTTCTCGCAAGACTGCCATCCTCTGGTAGTCACGTCTACATAGATCCAAAAATATCCGTTGTGGAAAATACTTTTCAGTTGAATGAAGACGTTACGGTACACGTAAATTGATGTTTTGGTGGCCCCCAGGAGTGGAAATTCAGCGACAGAATCAAATAACGGTATAAACGTTGGACAATGTGGACGGACCCAAAAGAGCATCTAAACTGAGGGAAAGGTTATATTTTTATCACAAGAATACAATTCATTCGTACTGGGAACATCCCTTGTTGTTCTCAGATAGCCCAACAAACGAAATGCAAGCTTAGGCGACTACAACATCATATGCGTGCACTGTGATATGGAAGGAAGCACTGAATTAAAGACCAAAATCGCTGCCGTTGGGCCGCTGCAGTTACCTACAGAATGTTCCAAACTGAAACACTATAACGTTCCCGGAGGAAAGTGAGCTGCTGTAGGAGCATCAGAACGGATTCAGTAAAAGCCACTCATCTGAAACACAGAAGTACAGCTTCTGTACTTCTGTGTTTCAGATGAGTGGCTTTTACTGAATCCGTTCTGATGCTCCTACAGCAAGGACCACGTTCAGTAACACCAGGGCATAAAATGATAATACTGACGGGTTGTGCTGTTAGCGATTGATCTGTTACTATCGTAGGCGGTAATATTGGTCTCAAGAGATCCGTCTGTGTCTGCACGTGTTGGATAAAATGGTGTGCCGCTGCTTTCTGCACTGTCTGTCGAACACTCCCACTCCTGTAAACCAGATTCTGGACGTCCACGTAGTGCAGACGTACGTCAAGATCGACGGCACTGTGCGAGCAGCGGTGGCCAACCCAGCGTAATACGGAGAAGAAATTCGAGAACATGTTGTAGCTGCTGTGTGACCAGAGACCATTGGGAACTTCATGTTTGCAGCAGGAAGAAGGTGACGTTTGCCTCTGGCCAGACTACCACTGACACAACTCCGTCTAGTGTGGCTACTCTAGTGTCGTGAAGTAGTTGACTGATGAGTAGAATGGCGCTCTCTTGTCTTCAGTATTAAGAGTAGGTTTTGTCTCTATGCGAGTGATGGACGTACAAGTGTATGGTGTAGGCCTAGACAGCTGTCTGTTCCAGAGTCCAACCGCCCAGGAGACACAGGAGCCGTCGAAGGATTCGTGGTGTGCGTGGGCCAACAGTTACAACTGGCGGTCACATCTGATATTTCTACGGGTTAAAGCAACCAACACCCGCCACATAGCACGGGCTATTATCCACGCGCCACTTCTTCGACAGGAGGATCATCTGCTATTTCAGCATGACAGTGCACGTCAACATACGACTGCTGCGACATAACGTACTCCTGTGGTGTCCAGCAGTTGCCATCGCCAACGAGATTACCAGATCTCTCTCTCTAACTGAACACGTATTGGCCGTATTGAGGCGAGAACGTACTCGTTCCGCATGGCCTGCAAGAGCACTTCCCGAACATCAATTAAAGGTTCAAGATGGTTGGTAGTATCTATATCGTTGGACGCTGTTCGGCACCATTACGACAGTTTTCATGGGAGAATACACGCCTGAATTGACGCTGGGAGGGGTGCTCTGTGGACTGATACGACTGTTGGGGCACCCAGTTCTTTGAGATGTTTGTTTTATTTGGTCAGAACATTTTTAGCGCATATTGCTACAATGACGACTTACCTGTAACCCCACTTACTAATAAAATGACCATGCTCATGAGGGTAATGCATTTTTTTTACCGAGTGTATGTCGTTGTCGAGGAATGATCGACTAGCAGAATTCAGTTACATTACACTGGATAGGTTTTAGCACACATAAACGATTTGTCACACTGGATCAGCAACGCTATAAGAGCGTTCATTGACGACGCTGTTGCTGATGGTATTGTCGTCTGAACGATCTTTGGGTTTTACAGGAAAACTTCGACACAGTGTTCATTTATAATTAGTGTTACAAATATTAGCGCTCTTTCAATATGAATAAAGGTATGATAACACATGTAACAAACAAAAAGGACCTTAAAGTATCTCATCACATGGTTAGTGGTGAGCATCTAGAGCATTTCATATCGTGTAAATATTGAACTATAATACTATGAAGGTGTATCAGATATGACGATGACGCAATATCAGTGCTAGAGAAGGCGAATGGAAGACTTAAATTTGTCGGAAGGGTTGTGGGGAAATGTGTAGCATTTTTACAGCAAACTGCAGACAAGACGCTAGTGCGACCAGTTCTAGTATATTACTCCAATATTTGTAGTCCTTGTTAAATAGGCATTGCAATAGACGTAAAACGAAAGCAGAGTCACGGTGTTAGAACGTAACAGGTCGGTGTGAACGATACGCAAGTGTAACGGAAATGCTCGGGAAAATTAAACGGGAATCAAGAAAGAAAAACGACACTCTCTCGAGAAAATTAGGAGACCTCGTAATAGAAGAATACTGTAGGACTATTATGCTGCCATCATTGTGCAGGGTGACCCAAAAGCCCGTTAACGTTTGAAAATGCACTGATTCAGGGTATATTTCAGGTAGAGTGGTAAAGACTGACACACATGTCTGAATTAACATGGAGTTTTATTGAAACCAAAAGCTAGTGCAATACTTGCGAAAAAATGGTGGTGGATGGCAACACGTCGGCGATGACGCATGAGAATCTTGCATGAAAAGAGCTTAAGTGACAAAGGAAGTCAGGTCACCTCTAACCTGCCTGATTAACACTTGCTGTATGATTTTTGTGCTGGATGGCGCTGCATGCCTTACAGCTGCAAGTGTGAAAGATCTGCTCTCGGCATCGTTTGGCGAGGATCACGTGCTGAGCCGTCGCTTCCGTCATGCTTTGACCTCCCAGGTCACCAGACTTCAATAAATGTGATTATTGGTTTGTGGGGTTACTAGGACTCGCTGGCCCAACACGGACGTCTGACCTCTTTAGTGATGTTAAATGGCAACATCCGACGGCAGTTGCTCACCATACCTACTGAAATGTTGGACACTGCTGTCCGCAACATTGTGTCTGGACTACAGATACTTTTGATGAATGACGGCCGACATGTTGAGCGCTTGGTATAAAAAACACTGACGTCGCTAAAAATGGGTTTTTACGTAATATATTGCTTTTGTGCCACACGAAGCGCCATCAGTTCATCATTTTCTGCACCCCATGTCATTTAACGCATGTATGTCAGATTTTTACCTTTATGTCTACGTTAATCCTTGAAATAATGAATTTTCAAATGTTAGCGGACTTCTGGGTCAGCCTGTACTGCTCGCGCATGGTTATAGACATAAGATAAGAGAAAGGTATATAGAATGTAAATTTTTCCAACGTTCAGTGTGGAATAGGAAAGAAATAAGGCAATATAGCTAATGGCAGCGGTGTACAGTGGTTTGCGGAATACATATGTAAATGTAGAGGCAGATGGTGTTACCTGTACACTGTGCGCAAATTAGCTGTAATTACTTGGAGCTATTAAGTTCTTACTAGTAAGTACTAATCATCTGCAACGATGACGAAGGAAACCGTCGAAAGCTTGTGTTCCATCATGTCTTTGAAACTGGCTAGCCAATGATAAGATTCTGCACACGCCCGTGTCATTATTGCCCCTGGTAGAGTAGCCGGTTCAAAGCTCAGCTGATGGTACGTGGAGGGGGAAGCCGGTGGTACAGAGCGACCGCCTCCTACTTGTCTGTAGCAGGCGGCGGAGGGGGGGGGGGGGGTTGCGCGGTGTAGTGTGGAGGAGGGTGGACTCGGCCCCGGCATGCAGTTTGCATGGCAGACAGGGGCGCAGGACATACGCAGTGGGGCAGGACGGCACTCCGTAACACGTAGCCGCGGCTGTGACACGGCCGGCAGGACTACCGGCCCCAACACGGCGAATCCTGTGTACCGCTGAGCTGCAGCTAACTGCGACTATTATTAACCGCTTCCGTCTTAGGGCCTGTACGTTTTCTTCTGTGAACGTACTCCTAACTTTCAAAATCAGCACTATCGATACGCAAATTATTAGCCCGGAACCACACGAAGTGGGCAGGAGTATTGCCATGTGCAGGGTGATTCAGCTGTCCCTACCTGTGGGTTTCATGCAACCCACAACACCTTCAAATATCACAAGCGAAATCTCATACTCTCTCCCTTGCAACGTGCTAACTAGTAGCCCCACAGGAAAAAAATGAGCAGGACTTTTTTGTAGAAAATTTAAGATAGTTAAAATTTGTACTGGGATACGTTTTCGCTACAGGAGTACTTTTTGAATTGTTCAAGATAAACTTTGAAATATGTTTTTTTTAATAATTTGAAAACTGTGATCTCTAGCTAAAATTTATCTCGATACAATATTTAAGTGTATTAAATTTCCTACAGAACGTTCTTGTTCATTTTTTCTGTAGAACTGATGGCTTGCACAGAACGAGCGAGACGATATGAAAATCTCGCTAATGCTTTCTGAAGGTGTAGTGGGTCGCATAAGTCCAGTACCAGTACGTAGGGGCATCCGACTGACCTGTACAGTCTCTATGCATGGAAAGATTACGTATTTGACAGCAGCAGGACAATGGTCTATCGAAACTATGGTCATACTTCTGCTCGCACACGTCAGAATGTCATGACTGTCTTGCTATTGTGCAGTCATTGGAATCAATAAGGACATACTCGACACTACCCAAAATCTCAGCATCTACTCGCCTAGTGCCTAAGACGACAATTATTGGAAACTACCTGGAAGATTGAAACTGTCGGCCAGGCTTGGAATCGAGACCGGAATCTTTGCCTTTCATGGCCTGCACTTCGTTGAAATGTAAGTCCAGGATGGCTTGCCATGAGGGGAAACGTAATGGGCCGTAGAATATCCTGGAGATCGTGCGATGAGAAGTTCCGCCTTATGCAAGACACCTTTATTCTTTTGTTTCACCCATACATGTTTCAGCACTTTTGTGCTATCATCAGTGGGTTTTATTTTTATTTTTAACTGTAAATTTGTTGTTAACATATTAACATTTTCGTCGTTTACAACATTATGTAAAGGTTGCATTTATAACTTAATTGGCGAAAAGTAACATACCTTACATTATATTATTGTCCTCTTGTTTTGGTAGCTGTTATGCTACACAATATACAACATGTCATCTGCAAACAGCAAAACGTAATTTATTTTCTATTTGTTATGTATTTACGAATGGAAATAAGACTGTATCACGTTTTCTTTCAGTAACTTACAGTTTTTAAAGTTGTGGTACGTTTTCCTGTTTTGTTGGAGAAGTAAATGGGCTTACTTCTTTGCCTGTGTTCGTGTGGTAATGCAGTTTTTCGATTACTCAAAACATAGGCGGAGTTTTCGCTGCCATTACGTGTTGTTGTGGCTGTGTGGCGTTCATTTGTTTCGTAGCGTGTTCTGCTGGCTGAGGCGCGCGAGTTTGAATTGTATTTGGTGTTAGTTGTGTGTGGTTTATGTGGGTTTGCCTGTGTGTGATGAGTACTGGGGCAGAGAGAGAGTGTATGTGTGTGTGTGTGTGTGTGTGTGTGTGTGTGTGTGTGTGTGTGTGTGAGAGAGAGAGAGAGAGAGAGAGAGAGAGAGAGAGAGAGAAAGAGAGAGAGAAACTGAAAGAAAGAAATAAAGAAAGAAAGAAAAGGGAAAGGATTTGTGTGTGTGTGTGTGTGTGTGTGTGTGTGTGTGTGTGTGTGTGTGTGTGTGTGCGTGTGTGTGTGTGTGTGTGTGTGTTTTACTTGTATAGTTCTTCTATTGTGGCGAAGAGAGTTTTGTTGCAGAGTGATGTGTATTCATTGAGTACTTTCTTTCCTTGGGCTATTGATTTTTGGATGTGGTAGTTTTCTTCTATAGTTAATTTTTGGTATAGGCTGCTGCTAGTTTTTAGGATGTGAAAGTCAGTTTCAATGTTTGTTGGGTGGTGGTTATGTGCTACCAGGTGGTCTGCAAATGTTGAGTGTGTGCTGTTGCTTTTCAGTGATCTGAGGTGTTCATTATATCTGGTTCTGAAGGTTCTGCATGTTTGGCCCACGTATACAGATTGACAGCAGTTGCAAGTAAGTTGGTAGATGCCAGACTAGCTGTATTTGTCAGTGTTGGTGGTAATTCTTCCAAGTCTGCTCTGTATTGTGTTGTTGGTTCTGTATGCTATGTTGAGTCCTTGTTTCTTTAGTATATTACCCACCCTGTGTGTGACTTTGTTGTTGTAAGTCATTATGTGCCATTTGTTGCTTACAGTCTGCCGATTTGTTGTGTGATGAGTTGTGTTTGTATGTGTGTATGTTTCATGGTTATGTGCTGTTTGTTTTTGTATTTTGTGGTTTATTTTGTCTACTCTCTTTGCATCATATCCATTCTCCTGCGCAATTTGTTTTATTGTGTTCAGTTCTTGTATGTAGTCATGCTTATTCATGGGTATTTTGTTCAGCCTGTGAAGTAAATATCTGAAGCTGGCTTCTTTGTGGGTTATGGGGTGATTGGATTGGTTATGAATAATGGTGCTGGTGGGTGTGGGTTTTCTGCAGATTGTGAATTCATGTTTGTTGTTTCTCTTGTGTATAGTGAGATCTAAGAAATTAAGTTTTTCATCTGTTTGTGTTACTATGGTGAATTGTATTTGTGGGTGGATGGAGTTTATGTTATCCTGAAGTTCTTTTATGCGGGACAGTGGTTCATCTATTAAGCAAGAAGAACTGCACCACAAGATGATTAATCCTGGAGATCATTTGCAGTCATTCATGGACTTCATTTTCCCAAACAACGATGCTCCATGTTACCTAGTCACATGGCTGTGATGTAAGGATGCCACTGATGAAAACCGAACGGATCCTACTATGAGATGAAATGGCATACCAGGGCATCACTCCTGGTTGTTGGGCCATACAAAGGCCGACAGTCAGGATGGTATCCTACTGCTGTCCCTGGCTTCTCCAAAAACGTCTTCGGTGGTCATCGAGGTTCAGTTAGAAGCAGTACTTAACACTGAAGACATATCTGCTCAGTCAATGCGATCTCACATCGAAGTAGTGTCTGAGGACGCCCCGGACAGTGGTGTGATACCGACCTGAATATACCCTGCCGTACGTCCCCACAGCCAAGAATGATGGTCCTCACAAGCGACTTCTAATCAAGCTACGGGCCTACGGGGTATCGTCTCAGTTGTGCGATTGGATTCTTGATTTCCTGTCAGGAAGGTCGCAGTTCGTAGTAATAGACGGAAAATCATCGAGTAAAACTGAAGTGATATCAGGTGTTCCCCAGGGAAGCGACCTGGGACCGCTGCTGTTCCTGATCTATATAAATGACCTGGGTGATAATCTGAGCAGTACTCTTAGGTTGTTCGCAGATGATGCTGTAATTTACCGTCTAGTAAGGTCATCCGAAGACCAGTACCAGTTGCAAAGCGATTTAGAAAAGATTGCTGTATGGTGTGGCAGGTGGCAGTTGACGCTAAATAACGAAAAGTGTGAGGTGATCCACTTGAGTTCCAATAGAAATCCGTTGGAATTCGATTACTCGATAAATAGTAAAATTCTCAAGGCTGTCAATTTAACTAAGTACCTGGGTGTTAAAATTACGAACAACTTCAGTTGCAAAGACCACATAGAAAATATTGTGGGGAAGGCGAACCAAAGGTTGCGTTTCATTGGCAGGACACGTAAAAGATGCAACGAGTCCACTAAAGAGACAGCTTACACTGCACTCGTTCGTCCTCTGTTAGAATATTGCTGCGCGGTGTGGGATCCTTACCAGGTGGGATTGACGGAGGACATCGAAAGGGTGCAAAAAAGGGCAGCTTGTTTTGTATTATCAAGTAATAGGGGAGAGAGTGTGGCAGATATGATACGAGATTTGGGATGGAAGTAATTAAAGCAAAGACGTTTTTCGTCGCGGCGAGATCTATTTACGAAATTTCAGTCACCAACTTTCTCTTCCGAATGCGAAAATATTTTGTTGAGCCCAACCTACATAAGTAGGAATGATCATCAAAATAAAATAAGAGAAATCAGAGCTCGAAGAGAATGGTTTAGGTGTTCGTTTTTCCCGCGCGCTGTTCGGGAGTGGAATGGTAGGGAGGTAGTATGATTGTAGTTCGATGAACCCTCTGACAAGCACTTAAATGTGAATTGCAGAGTAATCATGTAGATTTAGATGTAGAGGTACCATTTCTTTTCATACCATGACCAGTTTCATTGTCATCCGTGGCACTCTTACACCAAAGAGGCACGCTGACGATGCTATATCATTCCTCAGTTGCTCTTCATGACAAGTCATGCTGGGCTTACATTTCAGCAAGAAGATGCCCACACGCCCACGGCGATTGTTTTGACTGTCTTCGAGCTTGCCAACTCTTCACTGGCCAGCAACGTCACCATATCTCTCCCTAGTGAGTATGTTTGGAACGTTAATGATCGAAGCAGACGAACGTTATTGCCAGTGCACTGCAACAAGCTCGTGGTTTGGCAATGTAATGCACCAATTGGAGAAATCTTGGCACGATATCGGTCAATCAGTGCGAAGCCGAATAACCACTTGTATAAGTGCTAGAGGTGTATCAACGTTTTATTGACTTGCTCAGTTTGCGAACTTCTTCCTCCTGAATAAATCAAGCCTTTTTTCTGAAACTGTAATAATTTGTTTTCCTGTACATCACACCTACCTATTTCCATCCCATTCGGCTCATTGATTCTTTTGTTCTTTAGAATGTATATGGCTCCAGGGAGGGCATCTGGCCACCCCTTAAACAAACGCTGCCAAACCTGTTAGTAACAGTGACTACCCTGCACCGATTCTGGTCAAAGGCACGACAAATAGAACAAGTTGACGGTATAACATTACAAATATGCGTTTTATGAAAGTTACCACTGTAGAACTTTGAATTAGCTATTGAAGAAGTGTGACAAACGGCCCAAGTCTCGTCCTGCAACAGTCATTTCGATCCTAGAATGCCTATAAGGTATGTCGTGATACTGCAATCCGATGGCTTGAGTCATTAGTGCAGTAAACATACGGAAAGTAATTTCAATAACATAACAAGACCAGAATACGTTACCGACTATCCCAACGTAACAACTTCTTTGATTACTTCGCGGTACATAGCTTCATACGCCTACATCTACATTTACATGACCACGCTACCATTCCCAATGAAGTGCCTGGCAGACGGTTCTTCGAACGACTTTCAGACTGTCTCTGTACCTTTCCATTCTCTAAAAGCGCGTGGGAGAAATGAATACTTAAATCTATCTCTTTGAGCTCTAATTTCTCTGATTTTCACATTGAGAGGAGGAAACTCGTTATGGAAATTTCGTGATTAGGTCTTGCCGCAACGAAACACGCCTTCGTTTTAAAGATTACCACGGTAACACAAAACAAACTGCACTTCTTTCAACTTTTTCAGCGTCCCCTGTCAATGTTTTCCGGAAAGGATCCCATACGGCAAGCAATAACCAAGCAGAGGACGAACGAGTGTCGCCTAGGAAGACTCTCTATTAGACCTGTTGCATCTCATAAACTCTCTTTCAAATCCGTGACATTGTCTTCACTGTTTCACGAAAATACAAAACGAGTTGTCCTTCTATTAACTTTTTCGAATCCTCCGTCAATCCTATCTGGTAAGGATCCTATATGGCACAGCAACACTAACAGAAGACGAACAAACGTAGTGTAGGCAGTCTGTTTGGTAGATCTGGTGTATCTTCTAAATGTTTTGCCAATGAAACGTAGAATTTGGTTTATCTTCCACAAAACGTTATGTATGTGCTCGTTTCAACTTAAGATGTTCGTAACTGTAATTCTTAGGTGTTTAGTCTAATTAAAAGCCCTTAGAATTGTGTGGTTTATTATGTAATAGAAATTTAACGGATTTCTTTTCGTATTCAAGTGGATGAACTAACTATTTCCCTTATAGAGAGGCAGCAGTCACTTTTCGCAACATACAGATATTGCGACCAAACCATTTTTCATTCGGTTTGATCTTCCGATTACCTTACTAGACAATAAATGACATCACTATTTGCAAACGATATAAGGGGACTGCGCAAATGGTCTCCTAAATCGTTTATACTGGTTAGGGACAGCAGAGGGCCTATAGGACTTCCTTGGGATCGCCTGATACCACATGTGTTTTATTCATTGATTTTCCTTCGATTATTACATCTGTACCATTCTGAGAGGAAATTTTCGGATCCAACGGATCCAGTCGCACAACTGAAGCGATACTCCATAGGCACGTAATTTGATTAAAATTCTCTTGTGAGGAACGGTGCCTAAAGCCTTCTAAAAATCTAGAAACATGGAATCAGTTTGAAAGCTCCTGTCGATAGCACTCATTACTTGGTGCGAATAAACACCTAGTTGTGTTTCACGGTTACTCCTATTTCCGTTCTTGAATATTGGTGTGATCTGTGCAACTTTGCAGTCTTTTGTAACGGATATTCCGTCTAGCAATCGGTTGTATACGATTGCTAAGTATGAGGCTTCGTACTGAGTATACTCTGAAAGGAACCTTACTGGCATGCTGCCTGCACTGTTATTTTGGCAGCTATTCTCGATTAGAATTCTGGAATGGCTTGGTTCAAATGGCTCTGAGCACTATGGGACTTAACATCTGTGGTCATCAGTCCACTAGAATTTAGAACTACTTAAACCTAACTAACCTAAGGACATCACACACATCCATGCCCGAGGCAGGATTCGAACCTGCGTCCGTAGCAGTCGCGCGGTTCCGGACTGAGCGCCTAGAACCGCTAGACCACCGCGGCCGGCGAATTCTGGAATGCTTCATCTTCTTTGGTGAAGTATCACCACCTACTTGGACCATTTGGTTTGCCGTTTTACTTTAACAGGCACACGCGTGTGGGAGCCATGCAGAACATTCTGCCTCTTTTGCTGGAGAATGCCCATTTAGTCTAACTGTAACAAAGATAATGTAGCTGATGCATGATAGTGCAGCAGCCCACTTCGATTTAAATGTTCGTCAACACCTCAAAACATATTTTCCGGGGTGTGGATAAGACGAGGTCGCCCTTATGCGTGGGCACTTCGATCACCGGATATTAACGCCCTTGAGATTTACTGTTGAAAGCATCTGGAATGTTATTTGTGTGCTGAACCAGTTGCTGATGTGCCGACCCTTTAATATTGTGTGCTTGTAGCCTGCGACGCTATTGGGCTACATCCTAACACATTTTATAACTTGACGCAATCTATGATGCGAACACTTGCACTGGACAGCATAGCGGCAGCTTTGAACATCTTTTGTAATATAAAATAAATTAATACCATGTAGAGTGTAATGTAATCTGCCAATAGCAACTGCTTAACTGTAGACTCACCCTCAATTTCCGGACAGAGGTTAAGAAGAACTTTTGTGTCAATTTTCCTGTCAGGACTCATCTCCAATAGTTTCCCTCTTTCCTAATATTCACCCTGTGTAGCTTCAGCTGTCCTGAACTCGAACATTGGGTTGAAATGCAATTTGCATTGGTGCGTGTGTTATTGTTGGATATGGGATGTCCTGCTTCTTCAACTGATATTTCATCTGACATACCTAGCATATTATAGGATGGCATACATTGTAAATGTGGTGTCACCGCCAGACACCACACTTGCTAGGTGGTAGCTTTTAAATCGGCCGCGGTCCGCTAGTATACGACGGACCCGCGTGTCGCCACTGTCAGTAATTGCAAACCGAGCGCCGCCACACGGCAGGTCTAGAGAGACTTACTAGCACTCGCCCAGTTGTACAGCCGACGTTGCTAGGAAAGGTTCACTGAGAATTACGCTCTCATTTGCCGAGACGATAGTTAACATAGCCTTCAGCTAAGTCAATTGCTACGACCTAGCAAGGCGCCACTTATCCTTTGCTATGTATCTAATGAAGCATGTACAGTAGCAAGACCAATGTTCACCAATTGTGGATTAAAGTTAAGTATTCCAGCAGCTACGTACTTTTCTTTAAAGCATTCATTAAGTATCCTGTTTTAGACCTCACGCCATCCTGCGTGAGCTTATAGCGTGCATTTCGGCTTCCTCAAACAACACGGTGTTGGCACTTCTGCCGACACATCAGTAAAGTGGACTGCTAATGACGGCGCAGCTTTGGAGTTTTCCAATTAATAAATCATACCAGAAGTAAAACAAGCGATAGGTTATAGAAAAAAGATCGACAGATGATCTAATCCTTATGATTGGGATTGGTAATGTGCTACGTACCCACTCAGCATCCAAGCAACATTCTATGATGGAGGAAACAGAAGGGTAACTAAGGAAGTAAAATATTGCAGTATGTCTCTTTCCCGCGGAAAGTGAGATGTTTTGGAAACTTACTGACAAATTAGAACTTTGAGCTGCGTCAGGACTCTAACCAGGAACTCCAAATTTAACGGGAAATGGTAAGAACATTGCTTCGGGAATGCTTGGTTCCGGGTTCATGACACACTCCTGGTCAGATTTTAAATATATTAGGAAAACTCCATCTGAACAGGTATCGAAATGGCCATCGCTACCAACCGACCGTCGTGTCATCCTCAGCCGATAAGCGTCACTGGATGCGAATATGGGGGCGTATCGGGCGCTGTGAGCTTTCGTGACCGGAGCCGATACTTGTCAGAGAAGTAGCTCCTCACCTGCCCTCAGAAGAGGAGAGTGCACCCCGCTAGCCAACAGCACTCGGCACACTCGGACGGTCACTCATCCAAATCCTATCGAAGACCGACAGCGCTTAACTTCGGTGATTTGACGGGAACTACTGCGACAGGGCCGTTGGACAATAAATTCTGAAGCTGAGGAAGAAAACGCTATTTTTCACAAAAAGCGTTATCGGTGCTGTGGTATTCTTGGTACTTTATGGCATGTTCCTAGTCTCCTTCCAAGTGCCAAATCACGGAGCAAATATTTTGAACATCTAAGACATCTTCCATTTAGTTTTTCATGATATTCCTGGTAAGAATGGGACCGTCTGGAGAGACGACACACAAACTTTTCTGACAGGACGCAGCTTACTAATCTGCGACAGAGATTTAGCAGTTACGGAGAAACGAAGGAAAGGTGAGCAAGGCCTTCGTTCCGCAAGATTTACACAAGGCTTTCGGGTCAGCTCAAGCTACGAACTCGTTCCATATAATTTCAGTGCGTACAGCTGATTTCTGTTGTCAATTCAGCTGTGTAAGATGTGCAAATGCAGTGTGATCGAGGCGTATCATAGCCATGTTAAATAGCCATTGAAAATTCTTAATCTGAGGCAGAAGAATGAAAAAATGTGAATGATTTTAAAAGAGGCAAGACCGTGGCTAATGTCTGCCATCTCTTTCTTCACCTGAAAGACCAGCCACGTCTTTGCAAACAAGGGAAAGACCGGCTTACGATGTTATCGTTCTCTCCTCAAAATCAAAGTGAGTCCTGTAGAGAACTTTGCAATATTTGATCCCAAGAATGTAGTTGTGTAAGAAACAGATGTCAATATTAATAGGTTTTTCCCTTGAATCACTGTTTACACCCTCTTAAAAAATCTGAAAGGTATGAGAAATGATTCTTGTTGACTAAAGTTCTACTAGATATGTTATTACTGTTGTATCAAAAGAAGTATCTCAGTGTTAAAGGTACTTGATGGTTCTTCTTAGAACTAGCCTGTTCCCTGGAAATTCTGTCTTTTTACTTTTTGTAGTTATGAGCATATCTTTATAGTTTTGTGGTATCAGAAAACCTTCTCAGCTTTTGAGACAGAAGAAAGTTATCTTCAAACAGATGCACATCGTTTTCTGGTAACAGTTAACGGTGCTTGACATTTGTCTCTTCCATGATAAAGTTACAAGCATTCAGCAATGATGGAGAACGGTAAACTTATCAATCTGAGGTAAGGGACCCTATCCGGATACAACCGACTCCATCGCTATAAGTGAAAATCGTGCTAACACCTCTGAAGGTGAAATAAATGGGCCGACACTGTTCTTGCTAAGAATGTAGGGTAGGCAACCCTGCCCAGCACTTGGGTGTAGACGCTGGGATATTAACTTAAGTACTCCAATGCAGGCGGCATACTGTGCACTGACACGAGCAGAGCTGGTGTATATTGTCTGTACTGTAGCAGACTGCAGTCTGTGTTTAGAAGATGAAGTACTAACGCCGATCAGCCCTAACCAAACGGTGTTACAGCCAGAGATGGAATTTGCAGGCGTGATTTTCGTGTATGGCGAGGCAAATTGATGCGGCAGGAAATTTGAAAGGTCCGTGTAGAAGATATCCGGCTCACAACATGTTTCCAATATTGTCCCAACGATTCAGTGAAAATGGGTAACCGATACTTCAGTGCAACGACCGAAGAGGATGACAAACCTCACAGACTCTCGAGACTCACAAGATCCAGTGCTTGCTCGAGCGGATGATACACCTGCAATAAGTACTCTGTGAGTCCCACCTGAAATGAACGTTTCGCAGAGTACTGTGTGACCAGTATTACGGGAAATGAAGCAACAACTCTACCATCCACAGAAAGTGCATGCTCTGACTTCTGCTGACTTCGGACCTCGTGTTGTGGTGAGCCAATGGTTCTTGCAGAGCCTTGCAACCGTCCTCGCTTGCATACATATGCACATACGTATGCGGATGGTGCGTGTTTCACAAGAGGTACAGTTGTGAAGAGCCACCAACATAGATTATCAGTCAACAAATGGGCATGCATAGTCAATGATCATGTATGAGGCCCGTCTCTTCTTCCTCCCCGCTTAACTGCACCAGTGTAACCGTCTTATGTGGGAGACATGCTACATAGCTTTCTGAAACACATCGCATTTATTATCGGTCAACGGGTGTGATTCCAATATGATGGAACTCGCATCCCACTTTGTACTGAGGGTTCATGTACACCTGAATCAGACACTGCCTGAAAAGTGAAGAGACAGAGGTGGCCCTGTTTCGTGGACAGCAACTGCACCTGATCTCACCCGACTTCCTTTCTTCTTGTCGGGTCATGAGAAAAGCATTGTATTCAGTACGCCTGTCGAGGCTGAAGAGGATCAGGCAAGAATTCTCGTTGCCTGTGACGACAGTCAGCTGGTGCAAATTTTACCAAAGTGCTACACTATTAGAGAAAAAAAACGGTAAAGAAATTCACAAAAACATATTGAAATAAAAAGTAGTAATCACTCAGTAACGGAAAATGAAGTTCATACGTCCCTTTTTCCTGCCGCAAAATTTTGTGTATAACTTTGGTGTTGAAACGGCCAACATTTGTCTTGTACACATCCTAAGAATTCACGACATATTTGGAAGGGAACGGCGAACTAATTATGGTAAGGAAGAATACAAATGTGACTGCTGATCCCAAAATCTGTTATAAACAAGAAGAAGGAAAAGAAAAATGTATTAGCCTACAATGCGATGGGTCCTACTTCCTTCATTCCCATACCTCGACGTCTTAAACCATACGACCACGGTGAATACAAGCATTTAACAACATAATTATTTATTTTAGCAACTCCTGAAGGCTTTTAGTGACATTTAATTAAAATAAATCGTGTAGAGGGGAATGTGTTTCTGATAGACGTCCAAAGCGCCGAAAACAAAGTTAGTAATACAAACCTGTAAGTGAGTGAAAAACAGCGCTTCTTTTTTGATTGGCCACCCAGTTTTGACTTCGCAGTAGTTGCCTGGCTAGATCTCAGATGGCCTGGTTATGACATTACTAGACCACGTGCTACTTTCATTCTAGCCTCTACTGGCGTGAGCTGCAAATATTGCTCTAGTATTAGTGTCGTCAGAGATGACGTCACATTAGAGTATGTGCAGCTGAACAGACACTGCTGCATCCCTTTTCTCTGTGGATAAAAGCGCCACTAAAATCATTTCAGTACTCGACAAAATGGTTTGTAGTTATCACAGAGAGAGCGCTACAAAACATGTTTTCACCTTTTTTTGTTTGCACGCCAGAACATATTGGAAGAGAAATGGTGTAATTTTAGTGGTGTTTCTGGCTCACATTCGTATAGAAATAGCATAATTTTAGTGCGATATTCACAGGTGTTGTAGAATATTAGCACATGATCACCAGCTGCCACTGTCTGCAACATCCATGAGAGGACACTGCAGATGTTAGAAAGGGAAGGACACACTTATGGTAGCTGCTGCCGCTCGCGCATTGCCGCTAGGGGGAGCTATTTAAAGCCTTTTGAACAACTGTCGTAAATGTAGTTGTGGAGGTACGTTGGAATTTATTATTACTGTATTGTATACTTACAATATTCGGTCTTTCTGACATCAAGTTACGTGCGCTGTTGAAGCCCATCAACAGGGGAAATTCAGCGGGAATTCCGTACGTCGTGATGAGGATTTTGAAGGCGTGGCCCTCATCTCGAGTGCAGCATGAAGCTGAGGCTCGACGTGAGTAGATTTTCCCATGTACCTTTGGACTCGCTTGTTTCTGGACTAGGGAGCCTTGTATCAAATTTATACATATATCATAAATACCAGACATTATTGGCTGGAAAGGGATAGAGAATCCAGTCTCAAGAAAGTTCGAGATGTGAAGTTTCTACTGCCTTGATCGCATGTAGGTACACTACTCGTAGATTCGGCAGGACTAATCTGCCTTCTTCAGATCCTCAGTGTACAGGTTATGAAATCGTGCTGTGCGATAAACAGTACATTTGTGTTTGTACTATCGTTGTCGAGTCATGATGAAAAGAGGCTAAAACATTAAAAAATATAACAACGCCCTCGTGGCAACAGAGAGTCATTCAGGTATAGCACATCAAAACTTGGTGCACGTCTCTCGCATGATTATATACACAGGGTGTTTCCGTAAGAGCGTGCAAAAACTCAGCAGGCCATAGAGGATGTTCCAGGGGTGGGGAAAACCAGCTTAACGAGATAATAGGAATAAAATAACACTACCATGTACTTTTTGATTTACATTAGTTAATGCCAAATACCCTCATTGATACAATGAATGTACCATTTGTACCGTATCTTATAAAAGTGCTGAAACTGACGGCCACTAGCCTCAATGCAAGCAGGATATCGGCAAACAAGTTTCTGACGCACCCTGACAAATATCTGTGGTGTGTTTCGAATCACATCATAGGCAGCTACAGTTGTGGCAACTAATTCCGTCTACTCATCCACTGGGATCTCATACAAAAGTGTCTATAGATATCCCCATAGGAAATAATCAAGGGGATTCAGGCCCATGGAATAGAAGCTTCCCTTCCAATCTAGCGGCCAGGAAATACACGTTGCTGACATCGACACCGACATGAGGCGGTACACCGTCATGTTGTATACACATCCTCTCACGAACAGCCAAGGGTACTGTTCTCCAACAACTCAGGTGGTATACTGCACGAGCCACAAGTACAGGTGGCCCTTCAGCCAGCCAGGTAGAAGGTATGGCCGCGATGAGATTGTCGCCTACGATGCCTGTGCAAACGTGCACAGCAAAACGTTTGGCTCAAATGGCTCTGAGCACTATGGGACTTAACAGCTATGGTCATCAGTCCCCTAGAACTCAGAACTACTTAAACCTAACTAACCTAAGGACATCACACAACACCCAGCCATCACGAGGCAGAGAAAATCCCTGACCCCGCCGGGAATCGAACCCGGGAACCCGGGCGTGGGAAGCGAGAACGCTACCGCACGACCACGAGATGCGGGCACAGCAAAACGTACTTGATGTTGTGACTCTACTACAGCTTGAGCGTTTTCCTCATCCCACGTAGGGCTATTCCTGCTGTTAGAAATACCATCACTATCAAACGATGCCTTTTCGGTAAGCAGCACGATGTGGAGGAAATGCGGTCGATCAATCCATTGTTGGAACAACCACAGACACAATGCGATCCTTGGTGCAAAGTCGGTCACAAGCATTGCACGTGTATAGCGGTGTAATCGTTGTTCGCGGAGTACTTGCCACACGCTGGTTACAGGCAGCACCCATTTCATGTGGAGTACGACGAGTGTTTGTAGTGGGGTCCGCTGCGACAATTTCCAGCGCCTCCTCTTCAAAATAAGGTGTCCGAGTTATCCTCGTTTCTTCTTTCCAACGAACCAGTCTCTCGCATTCGTCGCCGGCCGGAGTGGCCAAGCGGTTAAAGGCGCTACAGTCTGAAACCGCACGACCGCTACGGTTGCAGGTTCGAATCCTGCCTCGGGCATGGATGTGTGTGATGTCCTTAGGTTACTTAGGTTTGAGTAGTTCTAAGTTGTAGGGGACTGATGACCTTACACGTTAAGTCCCATAGTGCTCAGAGCCATTTGAACCAATTTCGCATTCGTCGATCGAAAGAATTAAATATTCTTCGTGACTGGTGATACCCGTTAGGAAATCGTTACCTGTACAGAATTTCAGCAGCGAGAGCGTTACGACGTACTTCCCCATACGCAAGGTGCACGTCAGTGACTTCTGCGAAACTGTACAGTCACCGTTCCGTCGTATTTTACTGTACGTCTCTGAAAAGCACTGGGAAATGAATGGGTCTGTCGTTGATACATAGCGCGTTCTGTTGGGGGCAATCTAAACACGATACAACAGAGCCACCTTATGAATAAGTAAAGTAAACGAAACCTGCATGTGACTTCCTAGTTATCAGGCTCGTCGTCCATGTTTCCATGCAGGAAATAAGGAATGCACGTGTAAATAAACAGCACATAACGTGTAAACTTATTCGCATCCTAGTTGTAAATAAGCTGGAAAACTGTAATGCCAGACAAAGCGGTAAACAAGTTTACTTCCATATCTCCTTAAGCTGGATTCTCCGACCCTAGGTTCCGTACCTCAAATCGTTCAGTGGAGCATTCCCTATGAGTTGTTACATTTTTGCATGCTCTTTCGGAAACACAGTGAACCATTCATGTGTGACACATCAAGAACTGCCGCATGTGTCGATGCTGACTACGTATATAGCCGGCAGTCAATTGATACTCATGCGGCACATCTTGATGTGCGACACCTGTACGACTGTCTGCTGTCATGAGGACACTGTTTTCAACGCGATTCAGTTACGATGGCACAAAAACAAACATGCAGCTTATGGCATGGAGCCATTCCATAATCTCTACACTGAGGATATAAAGATGGCTGCTTAGCCCTGCAGGAATTAATAATCCACTGTACGTACGTGCGATTAAGGCAATAAAAACGTCGTGTAAAATCGTCACAGAGTGGCCTTGCACGTTGGAATATTTGTTGAATCGGTACAGTAACGCTCTAAAGTGATATCAGATGTTCCCCAGGGAAGCGTCCTGGGACCGCTGCTGTTCCTGATCTATATAAATGACCTGGGTGACAATCTGAGCAGTTCTCTTAGGTTGTTCGCAGATGATGCTGTAATTTACCGTCTAGTAAGGTCATCCGAAGACCAGTATCAGTTGCAAAGCGATTTAGAAAAGATTGCTGTATGGTGTGGCAAGTTGACGCTAAATAACGTGTGAGGTGATCCACATGAGTTCCAAAAGAAATCTGTTGGAATTCGATTACTCGATAAATAGTAAAATTCTCAAGGCTGTCAATTCAACTAAGTACCTGGGTGTTAAAATTACGAACCACTTCAGTTGGAAAGACCCCATAGATAATATTGTGGGGAAGGCGAGCCAAAGGTTGCGTTTCATTGGCAGGACACTTAGAAGATGCAACAAGTCCACTAAAGAGACAGCTTCCACTACACTCGTTCGTCCTCTGTTAGAATATTTTTGCGTGGTGTGGAATCCTTACCAGGTGTGATTGACGGAGGACATCGAAAGGGTGCAAAAAAGGGCAGCTCGATTTGTATTATCAAGTTATAGGGGAGCGAGTGTGGCAGATATGATACGTGAGTTGGGATGGAAGTAATTAAAGCAAAGACGTTATTCGTCGTGGCGATATCTATTTACGAAATTTCAGTCACCAACTTTATCTTCCAAAAGCGAAAATATTTTGTTGAGCCCAACCTACATAGGTAAAAATGATCATCAAAACAAAATAAGAGAAATTAGAGCTCGAAGAGAAAAGTTTAGGTGGTCGTTTTTCTCGCGCGCTGTTCGGGAGTGGAATGGTAGAGAGATAATATGACTGTGGTCCGATGAACCCTCTGCCAAGCACTTAAATGTGAACTGCAGAGTAATCATGCAGATGTAGATGTCCCCACAACGATGATATGGCGACGTGATTAACGCCCGAATTGAACAGCGGAATAGCGGAGCTGAGGACCTTTATAAACGGCCTGGTGGAATGAAAATAACTGCCTTCCAGTTGGGGGGCCCACCGACGAGGCGCCGGCGGCGGGGGCAGGCTCCGCCCTTGCGCCTTGCAGGCAGGCAGCCGGTGTCGCGGCCGCCGCTGTGTTGCCTGCAACTTTGATGCAGTGAGTGCGCGCTCGTGTCGCGCCCGCTGCATCTTGCATGGCCAGCACCGGCGCGCCGCGGCGCGCTGCCCGCCGCACAGTAGTCACGTCGCGCTCCAGCGCGGGGCGCAGCGCAGCCCGGCGCTGACTGGCAAGGCACACACGCCCGTCACAGCAGCGCCGGCTTGACCGCAGGCACGCCGACGTTACGTGCACCAGCTCACCGGCCGGCCGCATAAATAACTCCCGTATACGAGGCTCACGCCGGCCAGACTTCTCTACTGGGCAGTCCAGTAGCCAGTAATATCACACGCAGCGCTTTCCTTACCCGTCCCCACCTCCTTCCACCACAACCTGTTCCAGGGGCTGAAAAGCCTCAGCAGTTTCTTTCTGTCTCCAGTCGTCGTAATCCCTATGCATCTGGGCCAAGATTACAAAGCTGTCAGGGACCGCGTGATTGCTGTTCTGCAGGAACGTTTGCATGTCAAAAACATACACACACAGGGGTCCTTTGGAGGACGATACCATCAACCCAGTACAGAAAAGCCCTGCGGTGATAAGCAGGTTGCGACAGGAGCAGGACCGCGTAATCTGGAAGTTCTTTGTGACAAACCGTCACGTATGCGGCATTCGTGTGATCGCCGTTTTAGTCGAGGAGGCTGCAAAGTAACATGTTTGCTGCCCCTCTGACTGAGCAGACCTACTCAGGATCCACCCTCCTCACCCCACATGAGGAGGGAGCTTGGAAAGGTGTCCCAAACATAGCGTATCCAGCCAGCTACCTGACTGGATGGCCGCGTCCATAGGGTACACCATATGCGATCGAAATTCTACAATGCCGTTATCATGCTGTAACCTCCCTCTAATCGGCCTATCCTGCTTGCGATAAAAATATGACCGTGGATCACTTGTATGCCTAATGGATTTTTCCAAATTGTATAAGGCTACCTTTCCAGAAGAAGTGATACCGATAAGTAGGAGAAAAGTGTACAACCGGCCCTTCTGATGTAAAGTCTACTAAAATTAAAAGTAATTAAACCGAACAGGGCTATAATTTGGGAAATGAAAATTATTTTGTGCATTCACTCACAGACAACACTGGACGGAAAAGGGATACCACTGATCATGAATTAAAAAGTTACACTAGTGAACGAAAAGGAAATGCTTAACGGTCGCCAGCCCATTAGGGCAATTTACATCCAAAATCCGGTACAAGATGATGGAAAGAGAAACATGCATTATTAAACACTGACGTGGCAACTGAAGGTTGTCACGTTTTTTCAGCACTAATTTTAAGTATATAGTGATAAAGAAAACTGAGAAGTCACTCTTAGGTTATGTTTGGCATTAAATTTTGGACAAGGCAATCGAATAATGATTTGAAAATATTCAATTCAACTGTATGTTAGTACTGAGCTTCGTTACGTGAACAACGACTTTTACTGACCTCAGCATAACGTCATCAAAGAAATTTAGAAGAAGAAGCAAGCACTTTTTACTTTGCCCTATTTAGTTCGCAAATTGGGATTTCATATTATTGTCTGAACAACTGAGCCTTTTTTACTGCCTTGAACAGAATTAAATACTAGAATATTTACCAAACCAAACAGCCATGTGCTCCAAGCTATATGTAAAATAAATAAAATTTCCGCACTCTTAACTTGTGAATTTCTTTAGATTTGGATTTTTTCCAGTTATTGATTCTCAAACTGGAAAAATGAAATTGCTTTACTTTAGTCATACACTGAAGCCTCTGTTGTACAACAGTTAATTGAAAGTAGGCTGAGGCACAAATTATTAAAAGAAAATTTATTCATTAATAAACTGGCTGTAACTATCCAATTTGTTTCTTATGACAGTTAGCATATTAGGAAAATAAGGAACAAGGATCCTGCTTGGTAGCAATGTCTGGCGGCAATGAGGACATAATTGCCCTGAGTTTAACTGATTATTATTTAAATAAATCTTATCAATCAAATCACATTCAATTGTGCGGCTGGGTTAGCCGTTAATACTTTCTACCAATGACAGTCTTACTTCAGTGCTGTGCATACGACGAAACTCGGAGCCGACGACGAAACCGTGTTGCTGGAACTGCTGCTGTTGTTGAAGACAGTAGCATATTGTGGAGCCACAGCTAATTATAGTAACGGGCAATCGTAATTAATACAGCCTCTTCCGCCCTTCCGCTGTCCGTACTCCTGCTCTAGACATCTGGCCGGCACGAGTACATGAGGCCGCCGAAAATGGTACTCTCTACTGCGAGAGCGTTAACACCACACTTTCGCACACTACAAGCGCAGGAACCCGTCTCTCGCTCTCTCCGCGTGCTCTGCGCAACAACTCCCTACCCAAAGATTTTACAACGCACAAGCACTGCTATTATCGTTGCTAGTCGATACAAATAACAATTCGTTTCGCTTTTTCCCAGAGCGTATAAGTTTCACAGTAAAACACAGATAAATACAAAGAAACGTCAACAGACTTCTACCTAAATGTACACATGCAGTGAAGCAATGTCCTTACTTATTAAAAGAAAGCATTTAAGTTACAAATATTTACATACAATTAAAAAAAAATCTTACGTATCGGTAGCAGGTGCCATGCATCCTGCATTTTCGGTGTTACAATGCCTACACTTCTTTACGGATGTGAAACCTGGACCACCTACTGGCGTCACTTGAAGTTTTTAGCAAAATACCACCAACGCTGCCTAGGTTGAACACTGAAAGTAAATTGGCAGGATCAGCGAACAAACAACCGCATTCTGGATGAAACCAATTCCACCTCCACTGAAGCAAAAATTGTCGGCCACCAACTTCGCTGGGCTGGTCATATCATTCACATGTCAAAGTCCCGTCTCCCAAAGCGAATCATCATCTGTCAATTGCAGAATGGCCAATGCAATCGGGAAGGGCTAACAAAACGATATATAGTTGTCCTCAATTCAAACATGACAAAATGTCAAATAAACGCAAACGATTGGGAAACTGCAGCATTAGATAGATCCGAATGGCGACAAATTGTTCATCAAGGAATACTTAATTTTGAAAAGCTGTAAAATTGCAGGAGAATAGGAACAGAGATCGTAGAAGAGAACAGGAGCTTTTTAGAGGAACAAACCATTTACACCATTCAGTCAACACCAGTTAGGTATGCCATTACTGCGGGAGAATCTGTGGCTCCAGAATAGGACTATTTAGCCAACGAGGAATCCACAGATAACACTACCAAAAGACATTCCATAGTCGTCAACGAGTAAATCCCTTTGAGTGATTAGTACCCAGCGCTGGATACCTCAGTTGCAGCATCAACCAGAAATGGCCTCCAGAACGTCTGTAACTTTCTGTTTTTAGGCTTCTGTACCCCAATCAATAAAAACGGAACCCTTATAGGACCGTAGGTATCTCATCGATGTCTGCTCTGCCAGACACGTGCAACAAAACAGACACCGCTCGTGAAGACGCAGCTGGTGCATACATTTGTATGAAACAGTAAAGGGGGAAACAAATGGAAGGGTTGGATGGGAGCTCATTACTTCCAACCACTTAGAGCAGTGTGGTAATCCAATGGCAAAATTAAAAATTTGTGCTAGACCGGATCTCGAAAGCCGATTTACCGCTTGTATTAAGTGGTTGCCTTAACCGCTTCGGCGATCTCTGGACACTGTCTCTGACCGAATCAAATTTCCGACTTGTCGCAAACTGCAATGCAGCATACCTCATCCATTGATCCCCCAATTACAAGTTATCGATTCCGATAACAGTTCAAACGATGTTAGTGCCCCCGCACTGAAATCAACATTCTGGTATCATTATGTTGTCCATCTGTCTCTCTGTCTCACTGTCCAGCTGCTAAGACCCTTTTCTGACTCGAATGGGTAGATTTACCAAGTTGAAATTTGCGTCGCATACTAAAGTGTATGCGTTGCCGTTGGTGGGGAGGCTTGCGTGCGTCAGCGATACAGATAGCCGTACTGTAGGTGCAACCACAACGGAGGCGTTTCTGTTGAGAGGCCAGACAAACGTGTGGTTCCTGAAGAGGGGCAGCAGCCTTTTCAGTAGTAGCAGGGGCAACAGTCTGGATGATTGACTGATCTGGCCGTGTAACACTAACCAAAACGGCCTTTCTGTGCTGGTACTGCGACCGGCTGAAAGCAGTAGGAAACTACAGCCGTCATTTTTACACGAGGGCATGCAGCTTTACTGTATGGTTAAATGATGATGCCGTCCTCTTGGGTAAAATATTCCGGAGGTAAAAAGTTTCCCATTCGGATCTCAGGGCGGAAACTACTCAAGAGGACGTCGTTATCAGGAGAAAGAAAACTGGCGTTCTACGGATCGGAGCGTGGAATGTCAGATCCCTTAATCGGGCAGGTGGGTTAGATAATTTAAAAAGGGAAATGGATAGGTGAAAGTTATATATAGTGGGAATTAGTGAAGTTCGGTGGCAGGACGAACACGACTTTTGGTCAGGTGACTACAGGGTTATAAATACAAAATCAAATAGGGGTTATGCAGGAGTAGATTTAATAATGAATAAAAAAAATAGGAGCGTGGGTAAGCTACTATAAACAGTATAGTGAACGCAATTGTTGTGGCCAAGATAGACACGAAGCCCACGCCTATTACAATAGTACAAGTTTATATGCCAACTAGCTCTGCAGATGACGAAGAAATTGAAGAAATGTATGATGAAGTAAAAGAAATTATTCAGATAGTGAAGGGAGACGAAAATTTAATAGTCATGGGTGACTGGAATTCGATAGTAGGAAAAGGAAGAGAAGGAAACGTAGTAGGTGGATATGGATTGGGGGGGGGGGGGGGGGGGAAGAAATGAAAGAGGAAGCCGCCTGGTAGAATTTTGCATAGAGCATAACTTAATCTTAGCTAACAGTTGGTTCAAGAATCATAAAAGAAGATTGTATACATGGAAGAAGCCTGGAGATACTGGAAGGTATCAGATAGATTATATAATGGTAAGACAGAGATTTAGGAACCAGGTTTTAAGTTGTAAGACATTTACAGGGGCAGATGTCGACTCTGATCGCAATCTATTGGTTATGAACTGTAGATTAAAACCGAAGAAAAGGCAAAAAGGTGAGAATTAAGGGAGATGGGACCTGGATAAACTGACTCTACCAGAGGTTCTACAGAGTTTCAGGGAGAGCATTAGGGAACAATTGACAAGAATGGGGGAAAGAAATACAGTAGAAGATGAATGGGTAGCTTTGAGGGATGAAGTAGTGAAGGCAGCAGAGGATGAGGTAGGTAAAAAGACGAGGGCTAGAAGAAATCCTTGGGTGACAGAAGAAATATTGAATTTAATTGATGAAAGAAGAAAATATAAAAACGCAGTAAATGAAGCAGGCAAAAAGGAATACAAAAGTCTCAAAAATGAGATCGACAGGAAGTGCAAAATGGCTAAGCAGGCATGGCTGGAGGACAAATGTAAGGATGTAGAGGCTTATCACACTAGGTGTAAGATAGATACTGCCTACAGGAAAATTAAAGAGACCGTTGGAGAAAAGAGAACCACTTGCATGAATATCAAGAGCTCAGATGGGAACCCAGTTCTAAGCAAAGAAGGGAAAGCAGAAAGGTGGAAGGAGTATATAGAGTGTTTATACAAGGGCGATGTACTTCAAGGCAATATTATGAAAATGGAAGAGGTTGTAGATGAAGATGAAATGGGAGATATGATACTGCCTGAAGGCCCCGGGAGTAGTCAACATCCCGTTAGAACTACTGACAGCCTTGGGAGAGCCAGTCATGACAAAACTCTACCATCAGGTGAGCAAAATGTATGAGACAGAAGAAATACCCTCAGACTTCAAGAAGAATATAATAATTCCAATCCCAAAGAAAGCAGGTGTCGACAGATGTGAAAATTACCGAACTATCAGTTTAAAAATCACGGCTGCAAAATACTAACGCGAATTCTTTACAGACGAATGGAAAAAACTGGTAGAAGCGGACCTCGGGGAAGATCAGTTTGGATTCCGTAGAAATATGGGAACACGTGAGGCAATACTGACCCTACGAATTATCTTAAAAGCTAGATTAAGAAAGGGCAAAACTACGTTTATAGGATTTGTAGACTTAGAGAAAGCTGTTGACAATGTTGACTGGAATACTCTCTTTCAAATTCTGAAGGTGGCAGGGGTAAAATATAGAGCGCGAAATGCTATTTACAATTTGTACAGAAATCAGATGGCAGTTATACCAGTCGAGTGGCACGAATGGGAAGCAGTGGTTGGTTGTGAGACAGGTTTGTAGCCTCTCCGTAATGTTATTCAATCTGTATATTGAGCAAGCAGTAAAGGAAACAAAAGAAAAATTCGGAGCAGTTATTAAAATCCATGGAAAAGAAATAAAAACTTTGAGGTTCGCCGATGACATTGTAATTCTGTCAGAGACAGCAAAGGACTTGGAAGAACAGTTGAACGGAATGGACAGTGTCTTGAAAGGACGGTATAAAATGAACATCAACAAAAGCAAAACGAGGATAATGGAACGTAGTCGAATTAAATCGTGTAATTCTGAGGGAATTAGATTAGGAAATGAGACACTTAAAGTGGTAAAGGAGTTTTGCCATTTGGGGAGAAAAATGACTGATGACAGTCGAAGTAGAGAGGATATAAAATGTAGACTGGCAATGGCTAGGAAAGCGTTTCCGAACAAGAGAAATTTGTTAATATCGAGTATAGATTTAAGTGTCAGGAAGTCGTTTCTGAAAGTATTTGTATGGAGTGTAGCCGTGTATGGAAGTGAAACATGAACGATAAATAGTTTGGACAAGAAGAGAATAGAAGCTTTCGAAATGTGATGCTACAGAAAATTTTTAAAATTAGATTGGAGGGATTAAATAGAATTGGGGAGAAGTGGAGTTTGTGGCACAACTTGACTAGAAGAAGGGACCGGTTGGTAGGACATGTTCTGAGGAATCATGGGATCACCAATTTAGTATTGGAGGGCAGTGTGGAGGGTAAAAATCATAGAGAGAGACCAAGAGATGAATACACTAAGCAGATTCAGAAGGATTAGGCTGCAGTACGTACTGGGAGATGAAGCAGCTTGTACAGGACAGTGTAGCATGGAGAGCTGCATCAAACCATTCTCAGGACTGAAGACCACAACAACAACAAACAACTAAAGTGTAAAATGCCTTGCTGGTGTAAAATACGCGACCAAAATATACGGCTATTTCTTTACACTCGTAAACTCACTTACCAAAACCTACAGATTAGGTACTTCATATTCATCTAGAATCATGGAAAAAGGCAACACGCAATCTTCCACAATAAAAATAAAGGAAAACTCCAAAGTTTATTAATTTGTAACTATATCACATAAAATACAGTGTGTGGTGCTTAAATTCGGACAAATGAAACTTTCTTTAAAACTAAATTTATCAAAACAAAATAGAAATGAAAACGAAAATCGTTTTACATGTAAGGAGTGATATCTTTCAAGATTAACAGTAGCTGATGTAACCCCCCTCAGCCGCGATGTCCGCCTTCAGTCTTGTCCTGAACCTGTCGCACTCCCTCTTTAAAACAGCGCTGTCCATATTCGCGAATGCTCCTTCAACAAGGAAGGTGCGACATAGGGTGTATCGCCATACTGGTAACTCTCGACTACGCTCCAAACGTAGTAGTCGAGGGGTTCAAATCTAGGTTATTCGGTAGGCCAGAACTGCTATGACCAGAACATTTTAATCTTATCAGAGAGCCAATTTTGGACTAAATGGCTCGTATGAGGTCCTGCTGTGCTCTCTGACGTACTGTTCTCTCGCTGACATTCAACAATGACGCCAGTTTCCTCAACGGTTGCCCCGGGTGCTTCGAAACCAGCGTCTGAGCCTTTTCGATAACTGCCGCAGTTTGTGACACGCGTTTCCTCGATTGGCCACAATAACGTAAACAGTTGATCTCGGGTACACGAAGACTCGAACTATTTCAGTGGGCGAACGCCCAGCGCGAAGACTTCCGATAATCGCGTGGTTCTTCAGTTGTGCTCCTCACTTGTCCGTAACATCTCGGCCATTTTGAGGCTCTGACTGTTTACTAGGTGCCTATGGCTTTCACGAACGCCAATGGCGGCCTCCGGCGGAACTACGATACGACGAAAAATTAAAATTGAAATTTTTCCGGATTTAAGAGCCGCAACCTGTACTTTTTTGCCATTATAAACTTACATTGCGTTTGTAATCTGTCAAAAATCTCAGGAATTACTATGGGGACTTTGATTTCGTTTCCAGTACTAGGTAGCGTGATTCACGAGGAGGATTTGTGTATGTAATTTACAAATATTTCATGTTAATAGGCTGAGCTACGATGAAGTGAAGTGCCCTGTCACTGCGAAAATGATGGCTTTCCCATCTAGCGGTGACAGGTGTAATGTTGCCCGACTACAGACCACACCGGCGCTAGCGTCGGAGGTCTTTTATGAACTGCTCATTCGGCATGTAACCATTCCCTGACAGTGTGTGCCTTTAAGACGTAGAGTACCTGTAACGTTCCAGATCAAAGTAACACTGGTAACTGATCCAGAATTGAGCTTCCATTGTTAGGGATACGGTTCCGATATACCATAAAATATAGGTTCAAACATTCCACAGAACATTTCGACATTTCCGTAACAACAGTAACAGTCCCACGACCGTCTGTAATGTTTTCTTGCAGACCTGCGTCAAACCTTGTCAGTAATCGCAATAGGGTCGAGAGCAAATAAAATCAACGCATCTGTAACTGACAATAAGCAAATATTTTGATGATAGCAAAATAAATAAATAGTTATCAGCCTCCTTTCAGGGATCAGGCCCTTCGGACTGTTCGAGCCTATTCCATCTTTGCCTTTTTCTTTCTGGGTCTCTTCTGCCAATAGGTCTGTACGACAGTGTCACTTTTCGATATTCTTGTGTTGTCCGTTCTTTCTAACTGCTCATCCCACTTGTTTCTATATTCGTCCATTTTATTACTGATTGCAAGTATTTGTAGCTTATTCCATATACCCTGGTTTCTATTACTTGAGGCTCATGAGTGAAGTTCTTTTTATGTGGACAGGACAGCAACCGAGATGCACAACCGCCAACCTGGAGAGCTGGGGAGGTTTTTGTTGGGGCCCCCTGCCCTTAGATGACCCTTAGATGTTTGCCTTCCTTAGGCTTACTGGAGTCTTCTTTCCTGGCTATTTTCGGAATTTCCTTCTCCTCCCTCGTATAAGCCCCATGGGAAGGCATGCTGCTTCTGCTCTTTGGGGCGCAGTAGTGATCACGTGGTCCCATCTTACCTTGCAGGTCGTTACATACTTCACCAATAAGCTTAGGCGATAAATAAACACATGAAAAACTACAGTTACGAATTGGAAAATATATAAAAAAATTTAACTTAAAATTAAGACATTCTCGAAAGTCTTGGATTCCCGTGATCAATATCGGTACTGATAACAGCGAAAAAATCTTGAGATTGTCTATTCGCGAGATGAATGAACTATCAATATACGTAATTTACGCAATTAATGTTGTATGGAATCCGCGCGGAGTGCGAGTTCTTCTCGCACTTGTCCTGTTTATTTGCATATTTTTCATTTTTTTTTTAGTCGTCAATTCTCAGCTGGTTTGATGCGGTACTTTATCTTTTCCGCGGTTTTATAGCGTTTTAAATTTTATTTTAACCGCGATTCCTCAAAATTTCATCCCACCCATACAGTTTTTTACTTATAGAGACAATACGTTTGCTGGAATAGTTATCCTAGTTCCGCTTGCCAGTTGTGGGTAATTTGTGGGTACGTGACGTACGCTGTGATGGCCTTCATAAATAGGAAAACATCTTGCATGGCCAGTGTGGTGTCACCGCCAGACACCACACTTGCTAGGTGGTAACTTAAATCGGCCGCGGTCCTGTAGTACATGTCGGACCCGCGTGTCGCCACTGTATAATCGCAAACCTAGCGCCACCACATGGCAGGTCACAAGACACGGAATAGACCTCGCCCCAGTTGTACGGACGACATAGCTTGCGACCAGACGTACGAAGCTTTCCTCTCATTTGCCGAGAGACAGATTGAATAGCCTTCAGCTTAGTCCATAGCTACTACCTAGCAAGGCGCCATTTGTATCAGTGCTTATAGCGTACTAATATTCAAGAGAGATGTATTCCAACAAGAGAATAAAAGTTAAGTAACATCTACGTACTTTCCTTCTTATTCATTAATAAGTCTCATGTTCCAGTACTTCAAGCCCGTCTGCGTTAGTTTAGCGTGCACCTAGCTACCTCATTGTGTCTATGCTTTCTGAAATAGACACAACATTATTTGGCGACGAGTAAAAGAGTTTGTATTAATTCGCTTGTGTCATGGCTTCGCCACAATCTCCAGATGTACTGTCCGAATTTTTTCGCTTGCAGAATCAGCAGACGCAGGCGTTATTGGAAGCCCTTGGACAGCTCGTCCAGGGTCAACGTGGGCTGCAAAACGATGCGGCATCCGCCGCTTCTTCGCTACCGCTGCCACAAAACGCTGTTGCACCTCCCTTTCGGCCATACGTGGCGGCCGAAGAGTCGTGGACTGAGTGGTCCCGACAATTTGCCTTCCATCTAGCAGCCTACAGAATTCAAGGTAATGAGCGGCAGCCGTTTTTGCTTTCTTGTGTCGGTGTGGCTACCTACCGTGTGATTGTGAAATTGTTTCCCCGACGCGACGTAGCAACTCTGTCCTACGAAGAAATTTTGTCTGCTTTAGATGCCTATTTCAAAGAAACAGTCAATGTAGTTGCACAACGGTATACGTTCTTTCGTACAAAACGTACGGCCGGTCAGACTAATAGGGAGTGGGTTGCAACTTTGCAAGGACTTACTAGGGAGTGTGCCTTTGAATGTGACTGTGGCCTCCCGTATTCAGACACTATGGTGCGCGATGCAATAGCACAGAACGTTTCTGATGTTCGCATACGGGAACAGATTTTGAAACTCGTAAATCCCTCCCTTCAACAAGTGATAGACATATTGGATAGGCAAGACACACTTGACTTTGCTCAGGCATCATTTGAAACTTCGCCAGCAGTGTGTCACATTAACGGGCCCGCCGGGCCCGCTGCACGGGACGCTAGGCGGCCCTCGCGCCCGTCCGCACAGCAGCGGCAGCCTACCTTGCAAACACGTGCGCCGCGTAAGCCAGCAAATGCAGTGAAATCATGCCCGCGGTGTGCCACTAGACATTCGCGTGAAAATTGCCCGTCACGCCAAGCTATTTGCTTTTACTGTCAGAAGAAAGGACATGTACAAAGTGTTTGCCAGAAAAGGCTTAGATCAGACAATCACAATAATTCCAGGCCCTTTGCTTCGCGCCGGAATCGAACCCAGGAAAATCAGGCTCGTGGACCTTCGCCCATGGACATTCATGTAGTTCATTCCCACCCGTCCAGTGACACTTTAGCTAACGGTGACTGTGTTCGTCCCACCAAAAGTGTGTGTCGACGTCGCCGGAATTCACGTACAGTCGCAAGTGCTTCTGTACCTGTATCAGTTCAAATTGCACGTGACAGTCGCTCTTGTCGTCAACAGGACAATAAACTTTTTGTGGACTTAGACTTTGAAGGCAAAGTGATACCATTCCAGCTCGATACCGGAGCTGCAGTTTCATTGATCGATCACGACACGTACAAACAACTGGGCAAACCGCCATTGCGTGCCGCAAATGTTAAGTTAACTAGTTACTCAGGACAACAGATCCCTGTGTTAGGCCAGTGCAGCCTTCTTGCCACATACAAGGGACAAACAAAACTTGTGTCATTTTACGTTCTTCGTTCTTCTACTGCAGTGAACTTGTTTGGTTTAGATTTGTTTCAATTGTTTAATTTGTCTATAGTAAATCAGGTCCTATCAGTGAATCAGACTGTGCCTTCCGCCAGTGTTTCTAGTCTTTGTGCAGAATTTGCAGACATTTTTGCAGCGGGCCTTGGTTGCGCTAAGAACTATGCAGCACATTTGGAACTGAAAGACAACGCGCAACCGAAATTTTTCAGAGCACGCAATGTTCCCCACGCATTGCGTGATGAGGTCGCCAGAACATTACACGATTTAGAATCTCAAGGTGTAATTGAACGTGTGCAGGCTTCTCTCTGGGCCTCACCCTTAGTAATTTTGCCAAAACCTTCCGGTAAACTGAGACTTTGTGTGGACTTCAAGGCAACTGTGAATCCTCAACTTGTGACTGCTACTTTTCCTTTGCCCCGCCCGGAAGATCTTTTTGACAAACTGTGCCCGGGAAAATATTTTTCCAAATTGGACCTAGCAGATGCGTACTTGCAAATACCTGTGGACGAAGAATCCCAGCGCGTCTTAGTGGTTAACACGCATCTTGGCTTGTATCGCTTCAAAAGACTGCCATTCGGGTGTGCATCCGCCCCTGCATTGTTTCAGCAATATTTACAAACTATTTGTGCGTCGGTCCCTACTGCTGCGAACTATCTGGACGATATTGTGATCTCAGGACAGACAGAAGCAGAACATTTGCAAAATCTCCGCACATTATTTCAGGTCTTGCGTCAGCATGGTCTTCGCTTGAGGAAGGACAAATGTGTGTTTTTTGCTCGGGACTTACCCTACCTGGGGCATGTCATAAATGCCCAAGGTATACATCCGAGTCCAGAGCACCTCCGTGCCATACAGGACTTACCTGCTCCGCAAGATTTGAAACAGCTACAGAGTGTGTTGGGTAAAATAAATTATTATAATAAATTTTTGCGCAATGCTTCTTCCATTTCAGCTCCGCTTCATCGTTTACGCCGTAAAGGTGTTCCGTTCGTCTGGACGACGGAATGCGAACGCGCCTTTCGCCAGTTGAAATCGGCGTTACTTTCAAATACGTGCCTTACGCCATTCGATCCCCGAAAACCTCTTTTGTTGATGGTAGATGCCTCGGATTTCGGGATCGGTGCTGTGCTTGCGCACAAAGATGGTTCGCATGATCGCCCTATTGCCTTTGCGTCCAAATTGCTCTCATCTGCGCAAAGAAATTATTCCCAGATAGAGAAAGAAGCTTTAGCTCTCGTGTTTGGTGTTACAAAGTTTCATGATTTCTTGTATGGTCGTCACTTTACCATCATCACGGACCACAAACCTTTGACATCGCTTTTTCATCCGAACAAGCCTGTACCTCCGCGTACAGCGCAGAAATTCATTCGCTGGTCACTTTTTCTCTCGCAGTACCGCTACGATATCTTGTATCGGTCCACTGCTAAGCACGGAAACGCTGATGCGTTGTCCCGTTTGCCAGTTGCTGAGGATAAAGCATTCGATTCTTCCGAACTTGCTTGCATGTTCATTGATTCGGAAGCCGATGCCGTGGTCGAATCGTTTCCGATTGATTTTCGTCGTGTAGCTACAGCCACAGCTGCTGACCCTGTCCTTGCTACTGTTTTGCGTTTTGTTGATACGCAATGGCCCTTGTCAAAGTCACGGATCGAGGATCCTTTGGTTCGCCGTTTTTTTGCTCACAAGGAGAGACTTTTCGTACGACGTGGTGTTTTGTTGTTGCGTTCCAATAATGATCACTCCCGAGTCGTGGTCCCACGATCGTTACAGTCCTCTGTCTTAAAGCTTCTTCACCAAGGACATTGGGGTATAGTGCGAACGAAACAACTTGCTCGTCAGCACTGTACTTGGTTCGGAATCGATGCTGCGATTACGAATATGCGCTCCTCTTGCGTGGCGTGTGCCGAACAACAATCCGCACCGCCGCGGAAATTCTTTGCATGGCCGAAAGCCACTTCCCCTTGGCAACGCTTGCACATTGATTTTGCTGGTCCATTCTGGAATGCTCGATGGTTGGTTGTGGTCGATGCTTTCAGTAATTTTCCTTTTGTTGTCCGGATGTCTTCCACGACGTCTTCTGCCACAATCCAAGCCTTGTCTGCTATCTTTTGCATTGAAGGTCTTCCGCAGACTATTGTTTCCGACAATGGTCCACAATTCATGTCCGCAGAATTTCAGTCATTCTGCAAAGGCAATGGTATTCAACATCTGACTTCCGCGCCGTTTTCGCCTCAGTCAAACGGTGCCACTGAACGATTGGTCCGGACTTCCAAGTCCCAGATGTTGAAATTGAAAGAGTCGCATTCTCGGGAGGACGCTTTGTTGCTCTTTTTGTCTTCGTATCGCTCTCAGCCCCGCGATGGCCGCTCGCCGGCTGAATTGCTCCATGGTCGATCTCATCGCACCCTGATGTCTTTGCTGCATCCGCCGCATCAGGTTCCTGTGCAGCGGCAGACTCCTGCTTTTGCTCCTGGCGACGTTGTCTATTATCGCAACTATCGCGGTTCACAGCGTTGGCTCGCAGGGCGCATTCTTCGCTGCCTCGGCCGCGCGATGTATTTGGTATTGGGGGCCTCTGGTGAGGTGCGTCGGCATCTCAATCAGCTGCGCCTCTGTCGTCGCCTGGGTTCTGCCGCTCCCCGTCTGCTTTCAGCGACGGTGCCGTCAGGTCAGCGCCCTGGGGACCCATCTACTGGCTCGCCTCATCCCCAGGTGTTACCGACGCTGCCTTCCATTTTGCCTCATGGCGTCGCGCCGCCGCCGCCGCAGCCGCCGCCGGCGCCGCCCGCAGCGGACGCTTCGCTGCAGCCGCCTGGCGCCTCCCTGGGTCACGCGCCGCCGCTCGCTTCCCGTGACCAGCCGTCCTCCGCCATGGACCTCTTGCCCGCTCCGGACCAGATGTCGTCTTCGCCCGTCGGGTGCTCCGACCACATGGAGGTCGACCCTTCGGCCCCTCTTGTCTCCTTACGTGCGCATACACCTCATGTTGACGTGCACCCTGGACTAGGTTTGCAGGCGTTTCCTAGCTCCCCTCGGACCGAATGGCCGGGTGCGGGTGGCACAGCCTCGCCTGTTGTTAGGCTCCCCACCTCATCGCATACGTCAACATGGGGTCCTCCCCACGGCGGGCGGAAGCCTTATCTCACGACCGTTCGCCGATTTGCGGGGGAGGAATGTGGTGTCACCGCCAGACACCACACTTGCTAGGTGGTAACTTAAATCGGCCGCGGTCCTGTAGTACATGTCGGACCCGCGTGTCGCCACTGTATAATCGCAAACCTAGCGCCACCACATGGCAGGTCACAAGACACGGAATAGACCTCGCCCCAGTTGTACGGACGACATAGCTTGCGACCAGACGTACGAAGCTTTCCTCTCATTTGCCGAGAGACAGATTGAATAGCCTTCAGCTTAGTCCATAGCTACTACCTAGCAAGGCGCCATTTGTATCAGTGCTTATAGCGTACTAATATTCAAGAGAGATGTATTCCAACAAGAGAATAAAAGTTAAGTAACATCTACGTACTTTCCTTCTTATTCATTAATAAGTCTCATGTTCCAGTACTTCAAGCCCGTCTGCGTTAGTTTAGCGTGCACCTAGCTACCTCATTGTGTCTATGCTTTCTGAAATAGACACAACAGCCAGCATTAACAATGACCTCCTACAATGCGGTAAAACGTTTCTTCATTTGAAACTGTTACATCTGCTCAATAGGCGTTAGAAATGAAAAGTTACACAGAGAGGTGGCAACATGCAAAACGTAAGTCGCTGTTTCAAATTGGAGATAGAAGTCACTATGAGAACTATAAGGAGCATTTGTTTCTTGGGACGCAGCATACAGGACTTACGCTAAGATCATGAACGGGAGATTAAAAGTTATATTTGAGTGTTATTAAGTGCAGAACAAATGGAATTTTCGTAGAGGAAAAATGACAACACGCGCAGTATTTTTGATGAAATAGGTTGGTGAAAAACACTGATTGTTTAGTAGATATACCCAAGCTACATTTATTCATAAAAGTCTTCTATCAAGTTAATAGAGAAAAATAGTGGAGCACAATGAAGAAACGAGAGTATCCGCTACATTTTAAAAAGTCTTAAAAAGCCATTTCAAAACACAAACAATCATTTTAGATTTAAATGGAGAGATGCCAGCACCATTCATTACAAAGAGGCCGGTGAGACAAGGGTTTTTATAGACGATTTACTGTGAGAATGGACAGCTAAGAATCAGGCAAGTATTAGACTAAGACTGACTACTTTGAATTCCTTCTTATACGCAGCCAATGTCAAAACTTTGACAGAGAAAGAGAATGAACTGCAAAAGGAGAATTAACCTTCTGAGCAAAATTGCCGAATACTACAATATGACAGAATCCACAAGGAAAACTGAAACAATGACTTTCATAGGAAGGGATCTCAAGAAAACAAAAACAGTGTTGAACAATGCAATAATAGAACACGTCAGTAATTTTAATTATCTGTCATGTGATGCCACATTCGAGTATGGCAAAGATAGAGACAAAAATAACAAAATTTGGGTACATATGTAGAACAACAAACAGGTACTTTAGACATAAAAAGCAAAATTTGACAAGAATGAAGTTTTACAAAGTAATGGCCACTGCAATTGTGCTCTACAGACTTGCGTCGTATGTCCTTTACAAATAAGATTTTGGTGTCCAGGTAGCTGGAACGAGTTTTCTTAGGGTCTAAGAGACTGTACCAGAGTATACAGATTAAGAAACAGCGACATTAGGAAGGAACAAATTTGAAGACAAGAGAAGAAACTGTAGAGAGCATCTCGGCTGTATGATAAGACGCAGAGTACCTTCCAACGTCAGAAACTATATCCGGTAAGTCGAAGTTTGGCAAGGCCGCTGAACAGATTGGCACTGTAACAGGCAAAGGCTAAAGTCTTCAGCTGCACAGGAAGAATAAAGTAGTCAAAAAGTAAAAATAAACATTATCCTGCTAAAATAAATTCTTCAACAGAGATTGTCACTATTTAAGTATGCAAATGTATAGCTTCAATCATGACCTAGATTAAGAACAGAATAACGGACATCATAGCTGTGGAGGTATTCCGTCACTGAACCTGCTTGTTGTTTGGTACAGCCAACCAAATCATTATCTGAAGTGACGTTACTTGTAAACGTAGAAGACGTGAACACTTATGTCCGCCATCTTGACATTAGTGTAGTTGCAACATGTCAAGGAAGCAGGCTTTTTTAAATTGGTATTTCATTCCCCCTCGCCCTGTGTAGGCAGAGGGGATGAGATGTGCCTGGCAGTGGTACAGACAATCCACTCTTCAGCCAGTGAAACCTGTCTCTAACCTGAACGCTAATAAAAAAAAAAAAGTCAAGGAGACATATGTACCACGAATTTAATTTTTTTTAATGTTATGTTACTGGGAGAATGTAAATAATACAATGCTGTCTTGGTGAACCGTTTAAGACAGTGATAAAAAATTGAACATACAACACAGTTAAAACAATTGAAAAACAATTAAGAACACATCAAAGATACAATGACCAATATAAACGGAGCATCGTACATTATCACTAAAACTGGTAAGCGACATGCCCTGCGAAGGCGATAGTTGATGAAAACAAAGTTGGGTATGGAGAGAGATAGGAGAGTGGTAGTGGTTACCGCTAAGGACAGTTAATAGGTGGTGACGAGACAAAGGTGGCTGCGGGGGCAAGGAAAGGGGGGTAGCTGGCATGTGGACCTATACTTTGGAAACGGAAAGGGGGTGATGGGGTGCCATGGAAGAGGAAAAGGAAGAGGTACTGAGGAGTTATGATATGGGGATAAGATGAGAGCCCTTGGGTGGGAGGGGGTGGATAGGATTTGGTGGATTCATAGTTGGTAGGATGGGGATATGGCAGGGTGTGGTCCAGGAGAGGGAGGCAGTTAAAATTTCTTTGAGAGAAGACGTGGATGGTGTGCGAGTTTAGGTTTGGTGGGATTTGTAGGTAGAACTATGGCTGCACACTAGGATTTGAAAAGAGAGGGGACACAATAGGACTGTAGGAGTCGAGTTAACGGATGTGCAAGTTATTCGGAGATGTTCATTGTGAGTGAGGAGAGATGGGAATTGGTAAAAGAACTTTGTGAGGGAAGGCAAGCGGATATGGAAGGCGAAAAGCATGGCGTTAGAGGATCTGGAGGGACTTAAAGAACCTGGAAGAGGAGGATTTCCATGCAACATTTGCGTAGCAAAGGATAGAGAAAATCAGGGATTTGTATGCGAGAAGCACATTCGATGGGTGTAGTTCAATGTCCGTTCAGTTAGTAGCTTTAGTCTATCGTGGGCTTTCTGTTGGATGGTTAGTAAGTGGGTTTGCACGTTAGTTGCTGTTCGAAGGGTAATTCAAGGTATTTTATTGTGTCACTTGGCTGGCTGGAATGGTCCTAAATGATGATGTTGATATCATGGAGCCAGAAGGTCCATGTAGTGCATCCTATAATTATTGCCTGGATTTTGGAACCATTGATTAAACAAGGAGGTAGACTGATTGAACTGGATTTGGAAGTATCGTTGGGACTTCTGGAACATAGGAAAGAGGATGAGGAATTTGGTGTCATCAGAATACTGAAGGAGATGGTTGGGAGGAGGTTGTTTGAGCATATTGGCATTGTAGGAGAGATAAAGGAGAGATGAGGGATAGGAACCTTCGTGCATTCCTACAGTGGGGTGGAATGAATGGGTATTAGCGTTGTTAACAATGACATAGGAGGGCGATTGGAGAGGAAGGATGCAATAAAGTGGAAAAGGGTGATTAGAGATGCATAAGCCTTGAATTTGAAAAGGAGGCCAGAATGCTATACATGGCCATATGCTTTCTCTAGGTGAAGGGAGGCAAACATGGAGGATTTATGGTTGCTGAGCTCTTGAGATAGGAGATGGGTGAGGTTCAGGAGTTGACTGTCAGCAGAGAAGAAGGGACAGAAGCCACACTGGATAATAGGGAGCAGATGGTGTTGGTGCAGATGGTGGTGGATGAGACAGAACAGGATGGAGTCAAAGAGCATTCACGAGTCCGTAGGAAGGAGCGATATAAGTGGTGGGATTCACAGAGATTGAGTAGACTGGGCCTATGAGGGCATGTGGCTTTAATAGAGATGAGGATGGAGATAGCATCTGACAAAGTATTTTGCAAGAAGACTTTGGCATGGGGGGGGGCTGAATATCATCGAGTGTCTGGAGGTTAGTGGATGGCTTTCTATCTGGGTGTCTATGGATTCACAGTAGACATTCCAAATGGCATGAGAGTATTCATGTACAACTTTTGGACAGAGACTGGAATGGGGTGCATGGGGACGACACAGTGTGTAGTATTAGGTGAGGAGGACAGGCAGATGGTCACTTCCAACTGGATCAAGGACTTCGACAGTGAGGTATCCAAGGAGTCTGGGGGATACTAGGACAACATATGGGATGGCTTGCTTTCTGGACGGGTGTTATGTGGGATGGGCAAAATATGATGTTGGAGGGAATCTGTAAACTGATGCCATTGCCAGAGTTCTGCAGGAGATCTACTACAGATGTTCAAATGAGCGTCAGTAACATAAGTCGAAAAGTATAGTTGATGGGCAGCTATCTTTGCTATCTATACAGACATATCTTATTTAATGTACACCAGACATATCTTATTTAATGTACACCATTTTTTTCTGTTTGTGGTTGGAGGTTACAGAAACTACTGGTAGAGATTTTGATATAGTTCTCACCAATAGACAGATATACTGATTCACGAGGAATGTTTGTGTAAGTAATTACTAATTGTAATGACGATGAATGTGTAATATATTTGTGAATGTGTAATATATTTGTTGTTATCTATTCCATATTTAATTGGTCTTGTCGAGTGACATGTAAGTGATGGGAGGTATTTACTGGTCAGCAGTATCTGTCGGGAGAACCAGTAAAGTAACAGCCACCACTACTACAGAGAGCAGCGAAGCTTGACCAGAGCTAAACGCATTCGGCCTTTACACATTGTATAGTACCCATCGCGTTTCTCTGTTAGTATGTCAAGGATACATCTCACAAATCGTTTAGCGGTTTTGATACGGTTTTCACTAACAGGTACACGCGTTGACATGGGAGGTCTTGCATATAATTCATTACCACTACATCAGACGTGTGGTCTGCCCATCGATATTTAATGCTATTACTTGTGAGAAGTTGAGGAGGCGGGTGAGGGGCGGCGCTAATAATGTATTAAGTAAGCCCTTACCTCAGGAACGTAAAATGTGTGATAGAGTTCGTGGTATGGTACTGTAAGACTGGCAAGTAAAAATTCGTGGGATTGCTGAGACTGTAGGCATCTCAAATGAAAGGGTACACCCAGAATTGAGTATGAAGAAGCTGTATGTGAGGTTGCTGCCGCGATTGTTGACAATCGATCAAAAGGGCATTCGGAACAACCATTCAACACAATCTCTTGCGGTGATTAATCGCAGTACGGAAGACTTTTTTCGCCTATCTGTGATTGGCAACGAAACCTGGATCCATCATTACACACCAAATCCAAAATGGCTGTCAAGACAATGGACAAAGGCTGTTGAAAGTGCACCGAAGAAGACCATTCTGTCATCTGGTGAGGTGATGGCCTATGTTTCTCTGGTTTCCTAAGGAATAATCCCGATAGTTTATTTGGAAATAGACAGAACCATAATTGGTCCCCATTATCTTCATTGTTGAACCGCTTGAAACTTGCGTTGGCTGAAGAAAGCCAAAGGTTCGCACGCATAAAAGTGCTCTTTGACAAGGATAATGCTCTATCCCACACACCAGCGATAGCAATGTTGACTGTGGTTTTGAATTGGTTCGTCATCCACCCTGTTCTCCAGATGTATTCCCCAAGTGACTTCTTCCGGTTCGCTAACTTTTAACTTTGACTTGCTAGGAAGAAACTTTCATCAAATGAGAAAGTGACAATTGCAGTCAATGACTATTTTACAGAGTTTGGTTCAAATGGCTCTCAGCACTATGGGACTTAACTTCTGAGGTCATCAGTCCCCTAGAACTTAGAATTATTTAAACCTAACTAACCTAAGGACATCACACACATCCATGCCCAAGGCAGGATTCGAACCTGCGACCGAAGCGGTCGCGCGGTTCCAGACTGTAGCGCCTTTAACCGCTTGGCCACCACGGCCGGCTTTACAGGGTTTGTCAGGATCTATTTCTCCGCCGGCCGCTGTGGCCGAGACGTTCTGGGCGCTTCAGCCCGGAACCGCGCTGCTGCTACGGTCGCAGGTTCGAATCCTGCCTCGGGCATGGATGTGTGTGATGTCCTTAGGTTAGTTAGGCTTAAGTAGTTCTAAGTCTAGGGGACTGATGACCTCAGATGTCAAGTCCCATGGTGCTTAGAGCCATTTGAACCATTTGAATCTGATTATCACTGCTAGCATTCAACCGCGATTCTTATACATATTTTAACAACGCGTTTCAAGAGACAATGCTGTCATCATCAGGTTGTAAAATCTATGTCATGAATTAAACGGACTAAAAAGACCAAATATCATCACCAATAGTGGGGAAGTCCATAGAGTAAAACAGAATTAAAAGTATATTGTATTCTGTTTTACTCTATGGACTTCCCCACTATTGGTGATGATATTTGGTCTTTTTAGTCCGTTTAATTCATGACATAGATTTTACAACCTGATGATGAGAGCATTGTCTCTTGAAACGCGTTGTTAAAATATGTATAAGAATCGCGGTTGAATGCTAGCAGTGATAATCAGTATAACGACAACTGCTACCTCGACTCCATAATGGATTATATAAAATCATTTGAATCTATTTCTGTGATGGGACAAGAAAGGTCGAGGGTCGCTGTACGAAGTACGTGTATATCCCTCGAACGAGATTTTATCAAGAAGTAATGCGAGTTGCTTACGACATAATGTGTTGGTTCGTTGGTTGATGTGGAGTAGGTGACCAGGCAGCAAGGTCATCGATCCCATTGGATTCGGGAAGGAAGTAGTCTGTGCGCTTTCAAAGGAACCATCCTGGCATTTACCTGAAATATGTGGTTGTTTACTAAACAAATGTTTTATCTTTCTTTTTTACCATACTTATCGAAGTACCTTCGTACGATGTACCGAATAAAGTTTTTATTGTTGTTAGTCCACTTGGGTGCCCAGTCTTGCTTGTGGAGCCTTTGTCAGGTCACTGCAATTTGCAAACTCGTATTCTACGAGGGCAGTTCAATAAGTAATGCAACACATTTTTTTTCTGAAACAGGGGTTGTTTTATTCAGCATTGAAATACACCAGGTTATTCCCCAATCTTTTAGCTACACAACACTATTTTTCAACGTAATCTCCATTCAATGCTACGGCCTTACGCCACCTTGAAATGAGGGCCTGTATGCCTGCACGGTACCATTCCACTGGTCGATGTCGGAGCCAAAGTCGTATTGCATCAATAACTTCTTCATCATCCGCGTATTGCCTCCCACGGATTGCGTCCTTCATTGGGCCAAACATATGGAAATCCGACGGTGCGAGATCGGGGCTGTAGGGTGCATGAGGAAGAACAGTCCACTGAAGTTTTGTGAGCTCCTCTCGGGTGTGAAGACTTGTGTGAGGTCTTGCGTTGTCATGAAGAAGGAGAAGTTCGTTCAGATTTTTGTGCCTACGAACACGCTGAAGTCGTTTCTTCAATTTCTGAAGATTAGCACAATACACTTCAGAGTTGATCGTTTGACCATGGGGAAGGACATCGAACAGAATAACCCCTTCAGCGTCCCAGAAGACTGTAACCATGACTTTACCGGCTGAGGGTATGGCTTTAAACTTTTTCTTGGTAGGGGAGTGGGTGTGGCGCCACTCCATTGATTGCCGTTTTGTTTCAGGTTCGAAGTGATGAACCCATGTTTCATCTCCTGTAACAATCTTTGACAAGAAATTGTCACCCTCAGCCACATGACGAGCAAGCAATTCCGCACAGATGGTTCTCCTTTGCTCTTTATGGTGTTCGGTTAGACAACGAGGGACCCAGCGGGAACAAACCTTTGAATATCCCAACTGGTGAACAATTGTGACAGCACTACCAACAGAGATGTCAAGTTGAGCACTGAGTTGTTTGATGGTGATCCGTCGATCATCTCGAACGAGTGTGTTCGCACGCTCCGCCATTGCAGGAGTCACAGCTGTGCACGGCCGGCCCGCACGCGGGAGATCAGACAGTCTTGCTTGACCTTGCGGCGATGATGACACACGCTTTGCCCAACGACTCACCGTGCTTTTTTCCACTGCCAGATCACCGTAGACATTCTGCAAGCGCCTATGAATATCTGAGATGCCTTGGTTTTCCGCCAAAAGAAACTCGATCACTGCCCGTTGTTTGCAACGCACATCCGTTACAGACGCCATTTTAACAGCTCCGTACAGCGCTGCCACCTGTCGGAAGTCAATGAAACTATACGAGACGAAGCGGGAATGTTTGAAAATATTCCACAACAAATTTCGGTTTTTTCAACCAAAATTGGCCGAAAAAAAAATGTGTTGCATTACTTATTGAACTGCCCTCGTAGTACTTCTAGAGTCTTTCTCTGTGCACTGAAGAACTCACACGAACAGTCTAAGAGGTAAATACACACACACACACACACACACACACACACACACACACACACACACACGCACGCGCGCAAGCACGCACGCACAGTAACAGAGAGAGAGACAGCGAAAGAAACCGAGAGAGAGAGAGAGAACGAACATACACGGAAGCGTACATACAGATATACGAGCGCAGGCAGTCAGAGCATACATGTAAGCACGGACACATACAGACGTGCGCGCACACCCAGCATTACCGCGCTCGAGTAGGGAGGAAGGCGAAACCACGACGGAGGAAGCGGTGCCACGTCGAGAATTTTATTATTTGCGGCGCAGCGCAGTGCGGGGCACGGCGTGTTTTGGGGCTGGCTGCAGGCCCCAGGCGGCGAGATGAGTTGCCTCCCGAGGAGGGGGGGGGGGGGAGGGATGGAGGAGACGGCGCTGAGTAATTCACTCCTCCAGCCAGACTCTATTACGGCGTTTCTGCTTTTCGTCGGCCGCCTTACACGTTTAGGGCCTAATAATTTTTCGAATGTTTCGCCACCTGCAAATTTACTGCTTCCTAGTTCTTGTGACTTAATAGTTGCTTTGCAGCAGTCTGTCATCTCTGGCTTGTTGTCGTAGTCGTGTATGTAGATAAACGGCCACCAGCATTTTTCTTTCATCCATATGCGACAGGCTCATCAGTGAGACTGACTAATACATATAAAATGTCTTTCAATCAGGCAGAGTGACTTTCACAATACGTTTGATGTCAAATGTGAATTCCATATAAAGAACAAACAGTTACGACGCACATGTTGGTAAGATATGTAACAAGAATTTTCGGAATCTGACTCATGAAAGCTCATGTGAGTAGCAGTAATTTTCCCCCTTTAGCAGATGCGCTTAACCGATTACATGCGAAAAGATCATTTACATGCTTTCCTATTTTGTACACACTGTACTAGTTTATACACTGTAAGAAAAAATAGAAAACAAGATGCACCACGAAGAATTGTGCAGCTGGCGAGGACAGTAAAAGGGTGACATGCCGATTCCAGAGCATAACGCCCTTTCGAATTTCATTCCGTTTACTCAACTGAAGAGTAACTATGCCTCACAGACAAGCGCGTAAGTAATGTACGCAGATACTAGCTTTTGAGAGAGGACGTGTAGTTGGGCTCAAAGCAGCTGGCTGGAGTATACGGTGAATCGATCGACATTTAAGTAGGAGCGATGCAGCTATTCGACGTTCGTGGTGGCGGTGAGTGAACCATGGCCTCAAGAAGTGTGCTGTCGCCCTAGAGAAGCGGCAGAAAGTGAGGACCGAGCAATCATCAGAGAGGCTCTCAGAGTGTCTCATTCAGCATCATCATCGATCCGCCGAGTAGCTGCTGCTTCAGTGACCACAGGGACAATAAATAGACGGCTTATAGAATGGGGGCTGAGCTAGGCACACGGCTCAGGCCATGTTGATGCTTTACATTTGATGTTTGTTCTATGCGCCGCTCAAGTTTAGAACTGTTCTGGAACATGGCATAGCCGTAGTACACCGTCAAAGTGTAGTCTACATACAACTCACGTCACAAGCAGCGTGCTGTTATTGGAATCTTGTGTGAAGAAAAAAAACCTTGGTGAACATCCATAAACGTTTGTGTGTAGTGTAGGGCGATGCTCCAGCTGATAAGGAAACAGTTGGACGGTGCGTAAAGGAAATTACAGCCTCAGGAAATGCAGAAACAGAACTCCATGATCAGCCACTGCTCCAGATATGCTGAATCGTGCGGAGCCCATTATTCGTGCCGACCGGCGCATCACAACTCGACAATCAGCTCTGCAGTTGTCGGTCAGCATTGGAACTGCAATTGCAGTGATGGAGATTCTCGAATATTCAAAGAAGGGGCTCACGATGTGTTCCACGAATGCTCACCGCGGACCATAAGATTCAAAATAAGGCCATTTCATCTAAATTGTTGGAGCGTTTTGAAACCAACGGAGAGGCCTTTATGTCACGCATCGTTACGGGAGACGAAAGCTGGGTGCATCACTTAGCGCCGGAAACGAAAAGGCAGTTCATGGAGTAGCATCATTCTCATTCATCAAAAAGAAGAAATTCAAGACAACCTCTGCGGAAAAGTCATGGTGACAGTCTTCTGGGACTGTGATGGCATCATTCATGTGGATGTGATGCCAAGACAGCCAACCATCAATTCAGAGGCATATGTGAAGACTCTGAATGAACTCAAGAACCGTTTCCGACCGGTTCGATTGGACAAGAATCCAGCAGAAATCTTGCTCCAACATGATAACGCACGCCCCCCACAAGTCTTAGAACCCGGGAACACATCGCTAAATTGTGTTAAACATCGCTGCCTCATCCATCCTACACTGCAGACCTGGCACTCTCGGACTTCCATCTCCTTGGGCCCCTTAAAGATTCTCTACAGGGAACACACTTTGAAGATGACGAGAGACTCAGTCATGATGTGAAAACATGACTACGCCTACAGGACAAGACCTTTTACCAGCAGGGAACACATGCTCTTCCACAACGTTGGCGAACGTCCGTGGAACGTGATACACACTATGTAGAAAAACTGGACATGGAAAAGACATGTTGATGTATATTGCTACCAAATTTTTACTCTTAACGAAAAATATGTTCTGAGAAAAAAATGTGGGGAGTTATTGAACGACCATCGTATTATCGATAAAAAAAATCAGCCCTCTACAATAAACAAGCAAAGCAGAAAAACCCAAGTTCAGTGTTCTGTCCATGATTAGCCAGTCGAGAAGGACCGACTGCCGTGTCATCGTCTGCCAACGGTGTCACTGGGTGCAGTAAGGAGGGCCGTCAGATCAGTACAGCGCTCTCCCGGTAGCAGCTGGCTCTCTTGACGTTGGAGCCCCTACTTTTCACTCAAGTAGCTCCTCGAATGGCATCAAGAGGCTGTGTGCACTCCTTTCAAATTGTCCCATCAGGGAAAAATCGGTGGCAGTACCGAGAATGGAACGCGGGTCCTCCGCAAAGAAGCCAGATACGCTGACCACTGAGCTATGGAGGCAGACACAAGGAAGCAGACAAATGCGTTTACATGAATGCCAGCAGTTTGTTCGGTGTGAAGTAAGTTTACACAGCGAAATGTTTGGGAATTATCCTAGAAACTAACTGTCTAAAAATCGAGTCTTTCATACCAACAGACAGGATTTGCACAGATGAGTCATAATTTTTACCAGAATAAAGCGTAACAAGCTAAGTGCCGGTATGGAAAGCGTGCGGTGTCAGGTAAGGCCAAACTTTCAAGACGCATTCCTGATGCACAGGGGAACAATGTGTTGTATGGAGGTGGGTCCAGAGATTTGTTTTCTCGTCACAGTAAATGGTCGACTCACATTAATGCAGTCACCACCTGAGTTCGACGTAAACGTCCAGTAACCACGCATAGACGGCAGGTGGCAGTGGACGGTATATAATGAGTGTCGGCAGGACAAGTGATGCGGAACCGGAGCGATTTATTTGACGTCCAGAAGGTACCATCATTGGCTTTCGTGCCAAGTGTGGAAGCATTTCCGAAATGGCAAAATTTGTGAACTGCTCTTGTGCCGCCTTCGTTGAAGTAAATCGTGCACAGTAAAATGACGCTATTCAATATCGGGGCTGGGGCAACTGACGAGCAGCACGGGCCATAGATGACAGGGGTAAACGATGGCTGCAGAGATGTGTACGGGCGAGTAGACGTGCAGCTGTTGAGCAACTGCCCGCCCAGGTGAACCGAGGGGCAGCCAACACAGTGTCCTGAACGACCGTTCAGTGAACTTTGCTGCGAAGAGGATCAACAGCAGGTAGCTCGTTCACTCAACCGTGCTCACTGCTGTTCATCAGTGACGAAGGCTGCAGTCTGCAAGCCAGTACCGTAACTGGACCTCCACTGAAGGACGACAGGTAGTCTTATGAGATGAACCTAGTTTTATTATCCATCAGACGGACGGCAGTTGGTTTGTATGGCGTGAAACGCCTGAAAGCAAACACCCTGCATCAATGGTCAGTATTGTACAGACCACAGGGGATTCCCTGGATAATCACGTCATTTTGGAAGGCACAATGGATCAACACAATTGTGCATACATTCTTGTGATCCAGTCCACCCCTATATGCAGTTTGTGTTTCCTCGACACCATGGCCTTCAGCAGGAGGACAATACAGCGTATCAAACAGCTCGCAGCGTATGTGTGTGGTTCCAAGAGCACTAGGATAGGTGTATCGTAATCTCTAGGTTAACAGACTCACGACCACTCTAGACAGGGCTGTTCTTGCTATGGTTACTCAACCGATAAACATAGCGCAGCTAACCACGGACTGGAGTCGGTATAGCTCCATATCCCAGTCGGTTTCTTCCTGAACCTCACTTCCTGCACGTCTCGATGCGGCCCGTGCTGTAAATGGTAGAAAACCACGCTTTTGGCAGGGGATCGTATTAATATGACTGGACAGTGTATATTAATCATGAACCATAGGCAAAAATAGTAAGTACCAGGATAATAAATGAAACTTCTGATGTTCAAAATGTATCCTCCGCTACAGGTAATTAAGTTACAATACTTTTACCTCCAGTAACTTGTTTTCCATTTCATCCTAGATAATGTTCGTAGGGGTACACGTCATTTCTTTTCTTGATACGAAGTTGGCTCCACTGCCATACTTACGCACAATTAGCTGTTTACGTGGTTATTGGCTCTGAGCACTATGGGAAATTTCTGAGATCATCAGTCCCCTAGAACTTAGAACTACTTAAACCTAACTAACCTAAGGACATCACACACATCCATGCCCGAGGCAGGATTCGAACCTGCGACCGTAGCGGTCGCGCGTTTCCAGACTGTAGCGCCTAGAGCCGCTCGGCCACGCCGGCCGACTTACGTGATTATTGTGGCCTCGGCAAGCGCATAAGTGTTTGTTACCGTCAATCAATTTCTTTATTTCCTGTATAGTGCATCCATTCGGCGGGTGTATTGGCACATGGTGATGGTCTAACACAGGGGCGGGCAAACGTCGCACGCGGCTCATGAGCGCACAGCGCTGCACGTGTGCTGCTCGCGTGCAATCGTCGAACGGAGCAGTGGCGACAGCCGGCAGGTTGCCGCAGTGTAGTTCCAGGCTAAGCTGCGGACGTTGAAGCGAAGCGACCACTACGTAGTGAATTTCAGTAATCGGAAAATGCAGAGTGAATCAAGGAAACGGAGATTGGAGATTTGCTATCTTTTAAAAAGGAATGGGAGAATCATTTTTTCTTTGTGCAAAAACGTGAAAATTGGAAATGTATAATATGACAGTTTGATATTGAAAGCCATTATAATAAATTTCAGTATGTTGCCGTTCTTAGTGCAATAAAAGAGGAATTTCTCAAGCGATTTGGGGATATATCTTACTTATCCCAAGGTTTTGAATAGTTCTCGAGACAATCTGCTGTTTCTGTACATGATATTCATCCCAGTTTGCAAATGGAATTAATAGGTCTACAGCGTAATTCTCGTCTGAGAGACAGGTTCCTTTTGGCAAGACGTGTTATAGATTTTTATCACGACTTTCCACAGCAAGTTTCCTCGTCTCCATCGTGAAGCCGCGAAGATAATGTCAATGTTTGGCTCGACATACGTTTGTGAGAGATTTTTTTCTGTTATGAAAATTAATAAGTCTCAGTTAAGAGCAAACATAAATTTGTGTAACTGTTTGCGTTTGTCTGTATGTAGAAATTTTGTTCCAGACATTAAACGTATTGTAAACTCCACCTGTGATAATTAAATAAAACGTATCGTAGGTAATAGGTACTCTTTCAAACGATGATTACTTTCAAGCACTCCTACTACCCTTATTCCTTCATTCAATAAAGCAGGCCAGAAAACAAAACGCATTACAGAGGAAGAAGCGGAGAGACGGTATGGTGGGGAGGGGAGAGAAGCGGGTGGCCAGCTTGCCCCAGTGTGCACGCAGAACACCTGTTAACTGCACACGTGCATGTGCACCGCACACATGCAGAATTCCTGCTCGCTCCTGGTCTAGCAGCTCAACAGCTATACACATACAGATTTACAGACTGAGGTTGACGTCACGGGAGGAAGCTGGAAGCAATCTATAGTCATCTGAGGGAGCATGGTGACGTTTAAGTCTGCTAAAACCGACTGTAAGTGTACACTGCATCTGAAGGTGATAATTCAGCAAATGGTCGATGACGAGCCCAGTCTCAATGTAAGGCAAGTAGCTGCAGCAAATAATACTGACGAAATAACAGTATTTTGAGTGTTACATGGTAATCGGCAACATGAGCACCATATGCAGTTGTCAGCAGCCGATTTTCCTGCACGGGTATACTTCTCTAAATGTTTTTAGTGGAACTGTAGCTGTCGTGGATGAGGCGTCGTTTCATCGTGATCAGATTGTAACTTTTCACAGTCACCATTTTTGACGTAAATCCTTGCCCAACAATGGAAGCGGGTAATCAAGAAAGGTTTTCTGGATCTGTTGGACCAGTAGGTTTGGCCTCTCACTCTTGGGGTCTCATATTCTTCCACCGAAGTTCAAAGGGCTAATTTACAGTGCTTTCTTGGAGACGACGTCCGTTATCAATGCCAAATTAGGCTTTTCATTATTTCAGACTTAATGAACACCGGCTGCTAAGTAACAGGTTTCTGGAAGGTGAGAAAGAACAGGTGGACTAATTGCCTGGATACGTTATCCGGACCTAAACCCACTAAACTTTTCCTGTTGTGTTCTTCAGTCCCGAGGTTGGCTTCATGCGGCTTTTCACAATAATATATCCTGTACAAGCCTTTTTATCTCTGCGCAACTATTTCAACATACACCACACGAAGCTTCTTATTCTAATCAAGCTTTGGTCTCCCTCTACAATTTTAACCCTGCGCACTTCCCTCTATAAACAAACTGATGATTCCTTGACGCTTCAGGATGTGACCCACCAACCGATCACCTCTCTCAGTCGAGTTGTCTCATAATGCTCTTTTCTCTCCCAATTCCAGCAATAGTTCCTCATTTGGTACTCGATCTGTCCACCTAATACTTAGTATTCTTCTGCTGCATCACTAAACCACCAGAATTTTGAATCATGTATCACAAACATTCATGACTGTAAACAGTTTTTGATGTTGCTGAGTAACAGTCATACAATAACTTTTTAATAAACACACAGTCATTTGATTGTATTGTTGTTTATTTAATAATTTAATTGTTTGTTTAATTATCTTTTCTATACCAAAGTACACATGTTTTACTTAATATGACTACTGTCACTATTATTTACTGATATTTTTTCGAGATGGTGATTTTACACCTGGTATTTCGTGGGGACCCAATATTTTTCTTAATTTATGGTCGATTTTGAGCTTGATGTCCTATGATAAATGTTAATTACATAAACGCAGACACTGTAAAATGGCAGAAAGGCCGAAACCTGGGTCTTAATTAAATAAACAACATTACAGTCAAATGGCGCTGTGTTCATTTAAAAATTCATGACTGTAAATTTGCCTGATCGTGAAAAAAGGCAGGGTGGCTGAAAAACATTTTGCATCGGAGAAATCTCGTAAATTTAAGGGAATGTAGTGTGTTTATATACGAAATTAACAAGTATGAACAGAGGTGGATGCACTGAATGTACGACTAGGAATGACTTAATGAGAGTACCATCGAATTGGAAAGCCTACCGAAAAATCTTTTTTATTGGCACTGCACATATTACAGTCACCTGTAATTTAGATTCACTCTCTGCTCTTATTAGAATTGGATGTAAATTACCTATTTTCAATGGTTCGTCGATGGGGAAGTTCCCCTTTCCTTATTGCGTCTCTTAGTAGTACATAGAATTTCTATGAACTTTTCTGGCATATAGGTAAAGTGAGCTACGAGTAAATTGAAAGTTGTAGCATATAGGCCGATAGACTAAACACCTAAATTCCTATTAACATTGGGAACTGCAATGAGTGAGACATCCTCTTGAACCTTGTGTCAGGGTCTACGGCGAACCACTGAAATGAGGAGAGTGAAAAAATGGAAATGCATAGAGAGCGCCACCTAGTTCACAGTTTTCAGTTAAAATATGTGTGAAATGCCGAAGACAGTTAGCCAGCTGCTTCTAAACCTAGGACAGACGTTTGGAATGAAGTTAGGAGTTCGCTCTCGTTGCTGTGCCTTCACTCTCTCTCTCTTTTTCTTGGGTACCTCTTGTCTACACATGAGACGTTTTACCTAATATTAGCTCGAGCAAGGGTCGCGGCACAACATCAGTAGCACACTCAGTACAAGACCTAAATTAGAGCCATACTCCATACATATTATTTATAAAAATTCTCAAAACCAAAGTACTGTGCAAAGATGTATCTTTGTGTAAATCATTATCAAGGATTGAAACACTACTTTCAACAGTAATGTCAAGAACGGTATTTACCAAACTGGTGGACTCTGTTTGTACGTAATTTACAAGTCACTGTATCATGTGTAAAGAAGAACACTTCCTACCAAAGAGATTGACATTCTGTCCTACGCCAATCAATTGCTTATCGGTGAGGGGATGAGTGTAAAATGACTGCTGTTAAGCCTTTTTACGTGTCCACATATCTACCTTCTTCTTAACCCTTCAGTACCAGCGCGGGGTGTGGTGGACAGTCCAAGTATTAAAATCCGCTCGTCATATCAGTTTAAATTTTTATAATTGTCTAAAACTCTTGTTAGCTTAGTATCTAACAGTTATGTAAATAATCGAATCAGAATTCACGAAATTTCAGTTATCATTGTCGTTCAGGTACCAAAAACAAACACCACGTACCAGTCCTAGTGTAACAAACCAGAATAATACCATGTACCAGTTTTTCCAGTTTTACTGCCGTTTCATTATTGTCGCATTTAGTATTACGTTGTTGTGTAGTACCGCTGTTCTAACTAGTTTCCAAATAAAATAAAAGTCTTGGTATCACTGGATGGTAATAACTCAGTCAACACTACGCGTACGTATGAAGAAAATTGAAGACGAATACGGAGATTACTTAAACGTTGAAAACCTATGATAAACCAGATCATCAATCATCTGATTACTGCGAAGACAAGCAGAAATGAAACTGATACAGAGTCAGATGGTGTTAATAACGGAAAAAGTTTCGAAAATAACAATTTCTACATGGAAAAAGTCAAGTCAACGAAATGGATGAAGAACCTACCATGAAGAAATCTAGTCACTACCTCGAAATACTATTATTCATATACCAGGTGCCGGCCGGGGTGGCCGAGCGGTTCTAGGCGCTACATTCTGGAACTGCGCGACCGCTACGGTCGCAGGTTCGACTCCTGCCTCGGGCATGGATGTGTGTGATGTCCTCAGGTTAGTTAGGTTTAAGTAGTTCTAAGTTCTAGGGGACTGATGACCTCAGCTGTTAAGTCCCATAGTGATCAGCGCCATTTGAACCCTATACCAGGTGTGAGAGGTGCAGCCAGAATTGCGAAATGTATCTTAAAGTGCTTCCTTTTGTTTTGTGATGAATAGGTGGATAAATGTATGCGGATATACTAATGTGAACGTAGAAGGCTTTTCGGGGAATCTTTGACGAACATGGCCGAGCGAGGTGGCACAGTGGTTAGCACACTGGACTCACATTCGGGAGGTCTACGGTTCAGACCTGGATTTAGGTTTTCCGGACTTCCCTAAATCGCTCCTGGAAACTGTTGGGATGACTCCTTTCAAACGGCACGGCCGATTTCCTTCCCCATCCTAGTCATAATCCGAACTTGTTTCGGTGTGTAATGATCTCGATGTCGACAGGCGTTAAACCCTGTCTTCCTTCCTTCTTCTACTTCCGTCCTTTGGCCTCATATAAAAGTCTAAAGACACAGGTATGATTGAAATTAAAGCTTTTGTTGGATTAGTACTTTTGACCTGTTTTAACACTCTGGACATATGTATGTAATGGACCTAAGGGATCATATGGTTTTAGGATTAAGGTACTTGACACTACGATGAGTTTGTACTGGTTCCTGTTCGGATGCATATCGTTTGATGACACTGAAAGCAGTCAAGAGAAAAATAAAGCAGATAAACTTGCATCTATTAGGGATGTATTGAAAATGTAACAAGGTGTAGTGACTGGCTGAATACACCACGTAGGATGACCAGTTGGTCACCCTCAGAGGAAAGTGAAGTTTTCGCCGGTATATGCCAAGCAAACCATCAAAGTACGGTATGAAAATTGTTACGCTCTGTAATGCGAGAACTCGGTACGCTCTTCCCACGGGGATACAGTTCGGAAACCAGCCATGTGGACCATAAAACGTATCAAACTCGCCGAAAGATGTGATATACCGCATTAGCAGACACGTGAAGGAAATGGTCATAATACAATGGCAGAAAGTTAGTCTACTGTTGGTAGCTTGTCTAAAGAGCTGCTGACGAAGAGACTTACTTTGATTGGAACTGTTGTTAAAAACAGAGCTGAACTTCCTTCTGAATTAGTAAATGTGAAGCAACTTGAAATAAACAGTAGCTTATATGGATTTGAAAAGGATTTGATAATCGTCTCGCATGTGCCAAAAAAGAGCAAGCATGTGATACTTCTTTCGTCTATACACGTCAATAACAAAATAGAAGACAACACAGAAGAGAAAAAGAAGCCTGAAATTATCACAACGTGCACCTCCATGAAAACAGGAGTAGATTCACTGGATGAAATGTGCGTCTCCCATCCCAAGTCAGGAATAACGGGATTCTGGACTTGTGCAGTATTTTTCCATATCCTGGATATTTCTAGAATAAATACTAAAGAAATAGCTACCAGAAATAATGAGACCAACAATATTGGCGAAAGATTGTACCTACGAAAACGAGAAGCTCATCTAATACAACCAATTATACACAAGAGAGCTGCGAAGACATCCCGACCCAAATTCCTGAAACAAAAGTGGCCAACGTGACAACACAAGAAGGTGAAAACTGATGATCCTCAGCAGATAGACCAGGACTTGCAGTGAAACATGTGGACGATGAAAGAAGCAAGGAGGGAATGTGTTCAAAGTGCCCAAATAGTTAAGATGCGAAATCACAACTTTTCTGTGAGAAGTCGATACAAAATTTGTACAAGTCCTGTGGTGAGAATATTTAATGATTGCTTCGACTAAGAACTTGTTTCTGACTCGGAATTAAACATTAAATCATGGAGAAGATGTTGAAACTTGACCGATACAATAGATGTGTATCAAGTGAAGAAAGAAATACTGAAATATCTGTTCTGCTAAGGTTTAAATAAGTATTACTAACGCCTTTACGGCGTGAAAGAGTTTAAGACTTATCTACAGTAGTATTACAGTAGTATTTTCACTATAATATTACTTAGGCTCTTAAACCCTGGAGTATTTCCAACAAACCGCTCCAGTAATAACGTTATAATAATGTGCGCCAGTCTGTAAAGGTTAACAGGATTCGTAGGTGACACGTATGATACAAACCAAACCTCCAAATTTACCAAACAGGGTTCTCGAGGTCAAGAACGTCTTTCTTCCAGTTATCATTCCAGTTCCACGAAGCTCTGTGTTACACTTTCGACTGAGCTATGCCGACTTGCTGTGTACGTAGCAGGGTGTTCCTAAATTACGTCTAACTTCTTTCGTAGGCTGAAATAAACAGAAGTCGCACTACTGAGAAGTAGTCTTGAATATATCGGGCTAAAGTATTTATAATGACGGGAAAAAATCGCAACACCAAGGAGTTGCGCGACATTTATGAAAGTTGATACACATGTTCTTACATTGGGAAGGATGATGTGTACTCAAATTTTGCACCAGTTGCATAAAATCGTTGTGGTTGTCATGCAGCCACATATAGAATGTAGCAGGCGTCAAATAGAATCTAGAATCCTATATGTAGAGTCAAAGGGATACTGAGTTCATTGAAAATCTTTGTTTGATAAACACAACACTGGAAGAGAAACTAAATTTACTGAGAAATTTTAGTGGTTTGTAAACAGTAATACACACCACCATAACAGAAAAAGCTATTGGCGAGATTGGTGCGTGTCTACACAAAAACTAATAACAGCACAATGAATATTGTACAAACGAAACATTCATGGTGAGACTGTTATCATAATATGGCCATTCTATAAGTTGCTACACCAAGATACCCTCACCTTCTACTGTTTACTTTATTTAATTACGGACAATTGGCCAGTATCGGTCTTATAGCCAGTTATGAAGGTCTTTAGTTGTCAAGTGTCGTAACACACTGACGGAAAAAATCGCAACACCAGTAAATAATTAATACAGAATAATAAAATTTTGGGAATACATTTGTCTACGTGAGATATTTAAGTGATTAACATTGAAAGGTCACAGATTAATGTAAGCACGAGATAACTCATTATAAATGTGAAATGCTGGTACACTAATAACCGGTTTAATCGGTAGAATGGTGAGTGCCATCTTGCAAACGTTTATGCATTGTGATGCACAGCGGACGGATGCCAGTTAGTGGGCTGGAGATCCACACCTGTCGCAGTTGTTCGGCCATTACTGGGTATGTTAATTCTGGTTGTGGATGACGCTGGAATTGTCGTCTGATGATGTCCCATATGTGCTCGATTGGAGACAGATCTGGTGATCGAGCATGCCAAGGTAACATTTCGACTCTGTAGAGCATGTTGGGTTACAACAGCAGTTTGTGGGCGAGCGTTATCCTGTTAGAAAACTTCCGCAGGAGTGCTGTTCCTAAATGGCAGCACAACAGATCAAATCACCAGACCGAAGTACTAATGTGCAGCTGGACGCATGGGATAACCACGAGTGTAGTCCTGCTGTCATATAAAATCTCACCCCAGACCATAACTCCATGTGTAGGTCCAGTGTGCCTTGCACGCCGACAGGTTGCATCCACATCTACATCTACATGGATACTCCACAAACGGAGGGTACCCTGTATCACTACTTGTCATTTCCTTTCCTGTTCGACTCACAAACAGAGCGAAGGAGAAACGACTATCTATATGCATCCGTATGGGCCCTAATATCTCGTATCTTGTCTCCGTCGTCCTTAGGCGTAATGTATGGCGGATGCAGTAGAATCGTTCGGCAGTCAGATTCAAATGCCGCTTCTCTGAATTTTCTCTATAGTGTTTCTCGAAAGGAGCGCCGCCTACCCTCCAGCGATTTCCATTTGAATTCCCGAAGCATCTCCGTTACACTTACGTGTTGTTCGAATCCACACGTAACACATCTGGCAGCCCGCCTCTGAATTTCTTTGACATTTTTCTTCAATCCGACCTGGTACGGATCCCAAACACTGTAACAGTACATAAGAATAGGTCTCCACCAGTTTCCTATCTACGATCTCCTTTAAAAGTGAACCACTCTTTCCTTAAATTCTCCCGATAAACCGCAGTCGACGATTCGTCCTCCCCGCCACAGTTCTCACATGCTCGTTCCATCTCATACCGTCTTGCAACGTTACGCCCGGGCATTTAAACGAGTTGACTGTGTCAAGCAGGACTTTAAAGGTTTAATGTACATACTCATTCGAATTAACTTACATTTTTCCACAGTTAGGGCTAGTTGGCATTCGTCACGCCAAATGGAAATTTTGTCTGAGTCTTCTTGTACCTTCCTACAGTCACTCAACTTCGACACCTTACCGTACACCACGGCATCGTCAGCAAACAGCCGCAGATTGCTGTCCACCAGTCAGCCAAATCATTTATGTGTATAGAGAACATCAGCGGTCCTATCACACTTCCCTGGGGTACTCCCTAGCCTCTGATGAACACTCGCCGTCGACGATAACGTACTGGGTTCTGTTATTTAAGAAATCTTTGGGCCAATCACGTATCTGTGAACTTATTTCATATTCTCGTATTTTCGTCAACAGCCTGCAATGGAGCATCGTGTGAAACGCTTTCCGGAATCTAGAAATACGGAATCTGCATGTTGCTCAGTTGATTGCAGGTTCGCAACTTGCCCCTTTCTAATTGACAATCGGCCATCACTGGCACCGAGGTACAACCAATTTTCATCAGAAAATACGAGAGATCTCCACCCTGCCCTCTCACGAGCTCTCGCTTGACACCACTGAAATCGCAAATGGCGGTGGTCTGGGAACAGTGGAATGCGCGCTACAAGGCGTCTGGTTTGGAGCTATCCTTGAAGTAACCGACTTGTAACAGTTAACTGTGTTACTGTGGTGCCAATTGCTGGACACATTGCAGCTACAAATGAAGTAGATACGCCAGTCATACACCGATAACGATGGTCTTCTCTTTCGATAGTGCAACTTGACCGACCGGAGCCCAGCCTTCTCGCGACCGTACATTCTGGTGATCACCATTTCCAGCAATCATGTACAGTGCCTATATTCCTGCCAAGTCTTTCTGCATTATCACGAAAGGAACATTCAGCTTCTCGTAGCTCTATTACAGGACCTCGTTAATACTTAGTGATGGGTTGATATTGGCATCTCTGTTGCTTAAATGCGTAATTGTCTAACATCAGCTCATCACGTGCAAACTCAAAAGTTACTAAAGCTGACGATCGTTGCACTGTGCATTTGAAGTGTTGTGTACATAGTTCTGCGTAGTCAGCGCGTACACAACTTTCCCAGTAGAGCATGCCCCGCTAAGCACAACAGCACAGACGCAGCGCTCGTCCGTCTCCGCACTACGAGATGGCGCTGCCTTAGAGACGGACCAACTTCTGCTTCCGCCGATCCGTGTATTAATATGTAACGCAACCAATGAGATTGCTGCTAACGTAGAACCTTTTCTCCTCGCGGATCACACTCACGCAGTGATACTTGAACGCGCGAGGTATTATAACGAGTGTACAGACCTCCGATTAGTCAGTCTGCATTTGTCTGCACCAGTCTGTACCAGTCTGCATTAGTCTGTACCAGTCTATAGTCAAGTTTCAGTCTGCGCCTAATAAGATTACCATGTGCTTGTACATAGCCATAAAGATAAATGAATAGACACTTTTTCAAGTATCAGAGATATGTGAGATTAAGACTAACGTACCAAGACCAAAGGAATTTTAGATTGTCAGTTGTAAACAGCATCCAAAATCATGTTGCGTAATATCTATGCTTTTTATTATTTTAATAAATGTGTGTGAAAATTAATCAAGTTCTGTTTAAAGTTGGTCACCGTCAATCAGCTACTCTAAGCGTGCAAGTGGCATTTCTATCGTCTGACCTAACGCCACGATAAGACCACGAGACATATTGCTGACACTCGCCTACTTCATTAGAGCGACAAGTCAAATAATCTGATGGTGTGTGTACTGAACGTCTTACAGTACGCACACCACATAAAGGAAACCAGATTTGCATCCTCATAGAGCCTTTATTAGCCCCACTCTTATGCGACTAACGCGAAATGTAGATAGGTATCAGATCTGAGGGGTAAAATAACGCCCATCAACTTTAGTTTATGTCTCACAACTCCTTCTTGTTGTTCCGATATTTTCCGTCAGTGTATTAGGTCTCAAGTCATCATTACTCACGATAAAATCCTTAGGCGATAGTGGATTCGCTTTTTATTCTCGCGAAAGACCTCCACCTGTATGTTGACATGTTCTTCTTCTTGATGTGCCGTCTCCTCTAAGAAGGTTGGCTGTCATCATGGCAATTTCTGATCTTGATTTGGCCGATCTAAGGAGTTCTGACGTTGAACAGTTGTACCAATTTTTTAAATTGTCAATCCAGGATGTCCGTCTTCTACCCCTCGTTCTCTTCCCACAAATTTTCCCTTCTAGTATTATTCGCAATATTTTGTAATTTACTCCCCTAATAACATGGCCTAAATATTGTAGCTTCCTTACTTTAATAGTTTTAATTAATTCTTTTTCCTTTCCCATTCTTCTTAGGACATCTTGATTAGTAATCCTCGACACCCAACTAATTCTAAGTATTCTTCTATATGCCCACAGTTCAAAAGCTTCTAAACTGTTCATGTCCTTCTTTTTCAATGTCCACGCTTCCATTCCGTATAATAATTTTGAGAATACATAGCATCTTAGCAACCTCATTTTTGTGTTTAAACAAATGTCTCTCGAACAGAATGCATTTTTCATCTTATTAAAGATACTTCTGGCCTGTCCTATTCTCGATTTAATTTCTTCTGAGCTTTCAATCTCCTCATTTACAATTGTTCGGAGATATTTAAATTTACGTACTTGATCGACTCTTTCCCTATTGCTTGTAAGATTTTCTTGTTGGTGTGTTTTAGATATCACCATGAACTTAGTCTTGCTTACGTTAAGAGTCAAGCCAAATTCTTCACTTTTTTCTGCGACTTTGTCAAGAAGTAATTGTAGATCTTTGAGGTTTCCAGCTAGTAGTACAGTGTCATCAGCAAACCTAACATTGTTAATGTTTAGCCCATTCACTTTAATGCCAGCTATTTCATCTGATAGAGCTGCCTGGATTATGTCTTCTGAATACATATTAAACAATAAGGGTGAGAGAACGCAACCTTGTCTCACACCCCTCTTTATTTCTATATCATTCGATAATTCATTTTCTACCTTCACGGTTGCTGTTTGATTGTAGTAGAGATTGTATATAATGCGGATGTCTTTCTTATCAAGTGTTTTCTTTTCTAACAATTCTATGAGATGATCATGACGAACTTTGTCAAATGCTTTATTATAATCCAGAAAGCACACATATAGTGGCTGGTTAACCTCCATACATCGTTGCGCTAATATGTTAAAAGCAAACAATGCTTCTCTTGTACCGAGGGAACTTCTAAAACCGAATTGTGTTTCACTTATACCTTCTTCTACTTTTTTGTATATTCGTTGGTGTATAACTTTTAGAAATATCTTTAAGGTGTGACTCATTAAGCTTATTGTACGGTGATCATTACAAGTTTTGGCATTAGCCTTTTTGGGTAATGTAACAAAGGTAGATGTCAACCAATCCCTAGGAATAATTCCCGAATTATAAATATCATTAAACAATTGTACAAATATATCTATATGGTCTATTCCTATGAGTTTCAGGATGTCATTTGGTATCTTATCCGGTCCAGGGGCTTTTCCTGTCTTCGATTTGTTGATAACATGTAATATTTCTTCTTTCGATATGCTTGGTCCTCGTTCTCCAATCATGTTATCATAAAATTTTTGATCTTTTCTTGTGTCTTCAAATAGTTCTTTGACATATTCTGTCCACCTGTCCAGTTTACCTTTAACATCAGGAATTATTTTGTCATTTTTATCTAACAATAAACTTGTACTTTTCTTTTTATTAAGTCCAGCTAAATCTTTAACTTTTTTGTGTAAGTTGAAACTATCATGTCTTGTTTCATAACTCTCAATTTCAGAGCATTGTTCCTTGTACCATTCTTCTTTTGCTCGCCGTGTTTCTTTTCGTATTTCTGCATGTAATCTTTTATACTCACTTTCATCTCTATTTTTAAGTATTCTTCTTTGTTCCATCAATTGTAATATCTTCTCTGTCATCCACTTCTTTTTCATGTTGTCGTGTTTGGTCACCATTGTGTTTTTACATGCATTATTTAATGTGTCTTTTATAAGTTCCCATTTGCCATCAATATCTTCTGTTTGATTATTCTTTATCCTAACTAATTCCTTATTAATCTCTTCAGAAGTCTTTTGTTTAGTCAAGGGGTCTCTTAGAATAGTTGTATTTATATAGTCCTTCTTTTGTTTCTTTTGTATGGCTTTCAGTTTCACATGGAACTTTGCTACTAAAAGGTTATGATCAGAAAATATATCAGCTCCCAGATATGTTTTCACACCATGAATAGAATTTTTGTACCTCTTGTTTATAAGTATGAAATCAATTTGATTTCTGCAAACTTCTTCATTACAGTCTCTTGGTGATTTCCAAGTATAAAGTCTTCGTTTAGGGAGTTTAAAAAATGTGTTTGTAATAGACAGATTGTTTTCCTGGCAAAATTGTGACAGCAAATCTCCTCTTTCATTTCTTGTTCCTAAACCAAAAGGTCCAATAAGATCACCTTCACTTCCTTCACCTATTTTGGCATTAAAATCTCCCATGATGATAATAATGTCTCTGCTTTTTGAGGTTCCTATTGCTTGTGTTAATTCTTCATAAAATTTTCCTATTTCTTCTTGGTCTTTGTCGGCTGTTGGAGCATAGATTTGGATTAAATTAATATTTGTTTGTTTCGTTTGTAAATGTAGACTGATTACTCTATCTGAGATTGGTAAAATGCTTTTGACAGATTTACTAGCATACTCATCTAAAATTATTCCTACCCCATTCCTGTGCTGGCTATCAGAATTTCCCGAGTAATATACTTTCATGTTGTCAATGGTCATTTCTCCTGAGTCAGGCCAACTTGTTTCACTTACACCCAAAATATTAATTTTTAGACGTTTCATTTCTTGTATAACATTATTTACTTTGCCTGGTTGGTATAATGATCTTACATTCCAAGTTGCTATTGTTGCATTATTTTTGTATTTACTTGTGGCATTGTTCAAGGCTCTCCCCCCCGGAGATCCGAGTGGGGGAGTTGAAACTCCGGATAATTTGACATTGAACTCTGCCATGATGAGTTTTCCTGGGGATATCCATTGGATCTTTAATGCTGTGGTTTCCCGTTGCCTTCAGCATCCTATGCCGTTGACCACCCTTGGTGATTCTTCCGTCTTTAGGAGTGATTTCTCGCTCCAAGGACAAGAGGGTGCCCTTGCTCTACCAGCTCATCCGCCCTCTAGAAGGTCGTTGACTTAGTAGAGGGTTCTCCTTATCCCGGGAGAAACTCGGTCGCCAGAGCCTCGTTAGCGTAGCAGGGGATACCACGTGCCGGAGAGGTTGACATTTGTGTGGGAGAGGCTATTGGTGACGCATCCCACACCTTAGAGGATTAATAATTATTGTGTCATAATACTTGTTATGGACGCATATGCGACGACGTTTGAAGACACGACGTCAACGAGAGCGCCCAGCACTGACATCTGCTGCGGCCGCTCTCAGAGTCGGAGCGGATCCGTCGCCGGTGCACCTAAAATTACCCCTGGAGGAGCCGGGGCCGAGGGGAGCCGCTTCATTACAATTATAAGTTTGCGCGACTTCCGCCGCCGGCTACAAGTAGTCTCGTTACGCTGCGCTGGCCGGTTCCGCCCGACGACGGCGGATATTGTGCGGCGCCGGCTGCGGCGAGGTACACGGCTGCTCGCGGAAGAAACGGCAGGAGGGATAGCGCGGGGGGGGGGGGAGGGGGAAGAAGGGGCAGGGTCCCGCCGACCCGCCACAGTGCCGTACCGCCGCCGGCCGGGTTCTCGTCTCACTGCCGAATTGTGGCGGCGCGCGAGTGACAGAACGATACTGGTGCACAAATTTACCACTTGGAGGCGGCACCTGGAATAGCATCTCCACGACGCCGCTGGCTACATTCCTACTTTGGAGTGACACTATCAACGGCTAATACTGCCAATACGTCATTAGACACAAGAAGTTCAAACAGATGTTCAAAAAATGGCTCTGAGCACTATGGGACTTAACATCTGAGGTCATCAGTCCCCTAGAACTTAGAACTAATTAAACCTAACTAACCTAAGCACATCACACACATCCATGCCCGAAGCAGGATTCGAACCTGCGACCGTAGCAGTCACGCGGTTCCGGACTGACGCGCCTAGAGCCGCACGGCCACCGCGGCCGGCCAAACAGATGTTATGAGTAACAACAGCAACACTCAGCACTAGCGTTGCTGCCTGTGGATCACGGAGTCCCGGGTCGATACCCGGCAAGATTAGGGATTTTCTGTGCCCTGAGACTGGGTGTTTGTGTTGTCCTCATCATTTCATCATCATCCTCCTCATCATCATTCGTGGCAGTGGCTACATTGGACTGAGTAAAAATTAGGACATTGTACGGGCGCTGATGACCGCACGGTTGATCGCCCCCACGAACCAAACATCGTCATCATCAACACTCAGCTTTCAATAACCATTCCAATTATCATAAAATTTGTTGTTGTTGTTGTTGCCTTCAGTCCAGTGACTGGTTTGATGCAGCTCTCCATGCTACTCTATCCTGTGCAAGCTTCCTCATCTCCCAGTATCTACTGCAACCTACATCCTTCTGAATCTGCTTAGTGTATTCATCTCTTGGTCTCCCTCTACGATTTTTACCCTCCACGCTGCCCTCCAATGCTAAATTGGTGATCCCTTGATGCCTCAGAACATGTCCTACCAACCGATCCCTTCTTCTTGTCAAGTTGTGACACAAACTCCTCTTCTCCCCAATTCTATTCAATACGTCCTCATTAGTTATGTGATTTACCCATCTAATCTTCAGCATTCTTCTGTAGCACCACATTTCGAAAGCTTCTATTCTCTTCTTGTCCAAACTATTTATCGTCCACGTTTCACTTCCATACATGGCTTCACTCCATACGAATACTTACGGAAACGACTTCCTGGCACTTAAATCTATACTCGATGTTAACAAATTTCTCTTCTTCAGAAACGCTTTCCTTGCAATTGCCAATCTACATTTTATATACTCTCTACTTCGACTATCATCAGTTATTTTTCTCCCTTAATAGCAAAACATTTACTACTTTAAGCGTCTGATTTCCTAATATAATTCCCGCAGCATCACCTGATTTAATTCGACTACATTCCATTTTCCTCGTTTTGCTTTTGTTGATGTTCATCTTATATCCTCCTTTCAAGACACTGTCCATTCCGTTCAGCTGCTCTTCCAGGTGCTTTGCTGTCTCTGACAAAATTACAATGTCATCTGCGAATCTCAAAGTTTTTATTTCTTCTCCATGGATTTTAATTCCTACTACGAATTTACTTCATAAAATTTATGGCAGCTTATATGACAAGAATGATGACGTGTGTCCAAAAGCCGCACAGCTGTATGAAAGTGCTTTCTACGCAACTACCCGTTTCACGTCACTAGAGACGCATTTTCGGTTTAGAATGGTCGTATTTTCTTGATGTGATTGGACAGTCACGGATTGTCGGCTTTCGGTAACTTATAGAAATTAAGAATCAAACCAGAATGGTGGGCTATCATAATGAAATCTAGTACACACAAAAGATGCTTGTCAAAATATATAAAGCATAACAGTTGAATAGCACAGGCTAACTGGTGACTACCGGATCTTACAAAATATCCTATGGGTGTTATCCGTCCTGAGTCATTCAGCAGTCTCGCTTTGCACATTTTGACAAGCATCTTTGAGTGCACCCAATTTCATTATCACAACTCACAATTTTGATTTGATTTGATTGATTACCTTCCGCAAGCTGATACTCCGTAATTGTCCACCTACATTATGTAAATATAAACATTAAAAACCTGAAGCTGCGTCTATACTGATGTGAAACCCGTAGTTGCGAATGAAGAACCTCCATAGAGCTATGCGCCTTTCAGAATCACCTCATCATTCTTGACTTTTTAATTGTTATAATTTGTATGACAATTTAAATGGTTATTGAGTGTTGAGTGTTTTATTGTTGTTCGTAATGTCTCTGAGCTGCTGTTACCCTCTTCAGAAAGTTGTTTGTATCAAATACATGTTCTCATAATCACTTTATCTGGAAACTTTCTCACTGGTCCGTGTTTGAAACAAAACAATAGTAAGGGATTGTGGGTCACCATTGATGCAAAATACTTTTGATTTATTTATTTTCTTCTTCAAAGTCAGCGTCAGTGAGTTTTTCTTTAATCTAAACCACGTCAAATTAGCAAAATATTATTTCATGTGTACTGTATTGTACCAAATATTGCGTTCTGTGAGTAGTTTTATACTACCTTATTTGCTTTAAGTCACTAAGGGGTTTCCAAGTTAGTTCACGTTATTTCCGACGTTATTTCTGTGTTTTATTTCCGTTTCTTCGCCATGTAGAAAGTCAACTGCAACTGTATCAGCGGATGTTATTAACGAATATGAATAAAGGTTAACATAAATACGTCAGCGTTATACCATTGGGAATTGTGGTAGCGTTGTGGATACAGTTTTTATGTGTACTAGGTGCAGAGGCGGACCACACAGACAACACAACAGAACACACTACATACGGAAAAAAAGATGGTACCCACTAACATGCAATAATAAAATGGCACATCGAGTTGGAAACAGATTGAAAAAGCAAGGGATCCCTGCTAGATTCAGACCAACCAGCATAGTTCAACAAATACTAAGATCAGAAGAAGGAACACCAGACAAATTCAGCAATACAGGAATATACCAACTCACAAATAAATCCCGTCAACACCAATACGTAGGACAAACGACCAGAAACTCCCAAAAAAGGTACACAGAGCTCTCTCTCTCTCTCTCTCTCTCTCTCACACACACACACTCACACACACACACACACACACACACACGCACACACACACACACACACACATTCACACCAATGTTCAAAACCTTCTCGCAATATGCCGTACATTCTCGCTACACATGGGAACAGGAAGGTGGCATAATGTTTTGAATTATGACCAATGTGTAAAAGTTGCGTTTTTCTGTGTTTAAAAGCGACTGGAAACCGAATAACGAATGTGATGGACTGCAAATAGCGTAACAACGTAGTCACAGAGAAACTGTATCCACAATCCTACTGCAATTTCTAATAGTACAACTCTCACATGTATAAATTATTCACAGAATACAGTATTTGCAACCAAAAAGTACACATGTAATGACGTTTGGTAACGTTTATGAAGATACTAATTTTACATGTTTTAGAATAAAGAAAAACCTACTAATGATGACTATACTGCCATTGAAACTAGTTTGGGAAAGAAAAATAATAAATCGAAACTGTTTTGCATCAAGGCAGTGCCACAATCCCATAGTACAGATGTCCTCATACTCACAAGTAAAGTAAATTACTTAACTGATGTTAAGGACTTCGACACACCAACAAACGTGTAGTTCTGTAAGTACAGTGTTTCAGAATCATCATCAGAGCTAATAAACTTCGTCGTCGGTACTCGTTTTAAACGCGTGCGCTAGCGCCCTACCAAATACCTTACGGTTATAAAGAGTGAATCACCTAAAACATGGACTTTTCTATTTCGCGAACGGTCCCATCCACTGGAACGAGATTTATGTCCAATGCTCGCAGGTACAGAGCAACATAATTTATTCTGTGGCTAATGCTCTTAACTTTTGTGTTGTCTGAGATGCTGAAAGAAGCATGGTCTTTCTTTTAACGGCATTTTGTATTCTTGAAACTACAAGTACAGTGATGTAATGCTTATTAACAAAATGACGCCATTTGTACTTCCCGAGGAGACCGATGACCTTTGTCACACGTTAGATTATAAAAGTTGGTTTCTTGGTCAGATGATATTGTATTAAAATTGAGTACTGGTTTCTTCGCCAGCCAAGAAAAAACGGAATAGACGAAATTAGTGGACGTAGAGCGTAACATCAAAGGCGCATGGTACAGAACAATTCATCAACAGATCCCACACCGGCTTTGGTTTCTCAGCTTGGCGCTCAAGAGAAGTTAATTTGTTACTCTTAACAGAGTAAGAGCACGTCATATGAATACACAATAAAAAGCGGCATTTGTTAAAGTTCATTCCTTTTTCAAGATATGATTCCTGCGTCATTGACGATAACACTGCACAGTTATTCAACATCATTATTAGTCGATTAACACATATTGAGTGTCGTGACCTCGTCCCTTCATTCATTTTTTAACTAACCGAATCTTTGAATGGACGTCTCCATCCACAGCGACCTTCAGCTCTTCTTAATATAAAGCGAAGAATTATAATCTTCTTCGAATCATCCAACAATCTGTTTGGAGCTCTTCCTCGTGGTCTTCAGCCTTTGATTCTTCCTTGCAAGATAGTTTTGTCGGAATTATCCCCTTCTCTTCTCAGAAATGCGTCAGTGGAACTGACACGGGAAGGTAAACATCTTTTGATGCTAAATTCTTCTGTAGTGGAAGCATTGGTACTTCTTTCTATCAATGGTACACGTAACACGTTCCGCCAACACCCATTCTCTAAGGCATCAATTGCACTCTCCTCACCAGCTTTCATGGTCCAGGTCTCGCAGCCGTATTAAAACAGCAGAAACACGAACGATTCCACGAGCCGGATCATCGTTGTTTTCAATATTGCCTGCTCTATGAGATCTTAATAAGTTTAACTATTCAGGGTCGGCCAAGAACGATTCTTCGTTTTGATTCTTTGTAACACTTTCCTGTGCCATTGATCAGAGATCCTACCTTTACGCAATCATTCACTACCACCAGATCCTTCAAGCATCTTTTAATTTGAACTCGATCTACATCTTGGCGATTAATAACCATCAGTTTGGCTTTTTCACGTTTATATGTGGACCGAAACTTAACCTAATAGTTTTCACTGTGGAGATCACATCCGTAAGTTCCTCCTCACTCCCTGCCATGAGGAAGGTATCATCTACAAAACATGCATTGTAGATTTTTCTGCGGCCAATTTAAGTTCCACCAACCCAGCCATCTAGTGCTGCCCTGATGACACACTCTGCATAGGTGTTAGAGGGCTGTGTTGACAGTATACACCCTTGCCTGGCTCCATTTGTCACATTGTAAAACTCCGAGTATTCATGATCCACCTTTATACAATAATGCAGGGCCTGTGTTCTTCCGAATTACGATCCAAACTTCCTTCGGACATGCATGCCGTTATGGATTTCAAAAAATATGTTCACAGTTGCCAATGTGGACAACTGTCATCATTACACTGGAATGACGACAATGAAAACGTGTCAATGCATGTTCGAAGGAACTTTGCATCGTAATTAGTAAGAACACAGGCACTGCAATATCGGATCTATCAGCCGACATCGGGCAAGCGACTTTCAAGTACGACGTCTGAAGTGTACGGAAATATACATAATGGATGTACGAGTACATGTTGCAGACACATGGGTGACGACATATGAAAATTAGGGTCTAGGCGTGGGTCAAGATCGGATGGTGAAAGGGTAAGCCGTCTGCTCGCCATAAGCGGGAAATCTGGAATCAAGTCCAAGTCTGGCACAAATTTTCATTGTCTTCAATCCATAATAGAGCTGATGATTGTCCATATTCGCAACGGCGAATATATTTCTGTAATTCACCTTTATGGTTGCAGTAAGATATATATTCATAGAATGTGATTAATACCATGATACAAAAACTTTTACACTGCACAACAGTTTAAAAATTGAAGACTATCTTTCTCTTGGAGGAGATCTTAGTCCCACGAATAGGTCAGTTGCGAAATGTACTTGCCATTACATTCGTCTTTATGAAATCCGACTTTAAAGGATGTCTTTAATATTTCATTATGTGTGTATATAATTAGATTTTATGTTAAAATTTCGTGGTTTTTATTGCAATAGTGCATTCTGATTAAGGTATCCTCATCTAGTTTAATTATGTTTTTATTTTTTAATGAAAACTGACCAATGTTCTGTTTATTTCATTACGTGTAATAACTGTATCTGGTGAAATGTGCTCTGCCTGAAACCAAAAAAAAAAAAAAAAAAAAAAAAAATGAAGTACCGCTTTTCAGTCGCCATCAGCTATAAAACTCAGAAAATAGAAACAAAAGCCTACCACAAATGCGCCAAACACAAATGGGCATTAAATGTGAGATAAAAGAAACATGTTAACTAAACGTTACTAGTGATATGAAGACGTGCAGTCGATACATAAAATAACAATAACTTCTTGTTTATTATAGACTGAATGAAGTCTAGAATGTGACAATCATTGTAAACTTTATTTTATCTATATACATGCATTCCCTCCTCTTGTTGTTCCATATATTGACCATGCATCAACATGCTGCTACTCAAGTTTAGGTAAGTTGCTCCTTTTGTTCGCACTTTTGACGCCTATTCCTGTTTAGTAAATCTATTGGTAAGGTTTTGTTTACATTTTCTTGGTTTCTAACTCTCACGGTCGCTGAAAAACCAAAAATAGTAACCAGTTTCGAAAAAAATATTACGTGATCAAGACTTCTAACCTAGTAATATAATGCTTGCTGCGTTGGCGTTGAAATCTTTCGGAAAAGTACAGTAGAATTATGCCTAAGCATGGGGCAAAGCGAATGGAATCGGCAGTATTGGGGATTTATGAAATCCTGGAAGTTTTCCACTGAATGTATGCAACGTGCAATAACAAAATATGCCACAATGAAGGTTTCCATACCACTATCAGCTACTGATGCCTAAATTCCCGCAAGTGGCGCACTCATGCTGGGCTCAGTCGTGACACTGTGTACAGCAAGAAGGTGGCCATACGCTATTGAAATGAAACCCATTTTCTCTTGCCACTAATATATACAACACAGGTACAGAATTCGGTAAGAATGTTGTAAAATGAATTGTGTATTAACTTCCAGCAAGTCAAGAGAGGATTAGGAAATGTATTTCAAATGATTGTTTGTACTCATGTTCATGTGAGTAGTACCATAGAAAAACACAGCTGAAAGTATTGGTACAATGGCAGCACCTGGGATCAGAACCCCAAGTGGTGGAATTTACACCGCAGCTGTCAATTTCCGAAGCCTTCCGTTTCAATTTTACAAAGTCTTTCGGTTATCGTGAGTTAAAATTTAGAAAGCCTACACTAACAGGTGTTATAAAACTACACTTCTGTTTTCATCATCTTTCGAATACCATTAAAATATCATCGTTACATTAAAAAAAAGAATTTGTTAAAAGCTTTGTCAAAGAACACTACCAGCCACAAACTATTTTTGACTTACCTTAAATTATTTTAAAAAAACAACGTGTTTCGGACTACAAACCTTACCTTGACACTACAACGGCAACGCCAAAAACCTTTAACATAACTGCATACATATATTGAAGTTGTTCTCCACTTTCTTGGAATCTGCTGTGCCACCGTTTGTCATATGAAACGGCTGTCTTCGTGTGATGTGTTCAGATGCGTCCATTGCTATTGCTTCTTGGATCTTGCTAACCACTTTTTATGAAGTCGTAAAGGAAATTTAAGACACGCCATCACAATCGAATCAGCTTTGCTGTAGAAACATGACGACAGCCACACGAAGACAAATGATCACAGCACATGCCATTACGATGAAGAACGACTTCAGTAATCTACGTGCACTTCCGTTAAACATTCTTTGTACTGGAATTATAGTCTCAAGATGAGGTTTTTGTCTCTAAACATTTTGATTAAGTGAAAAAAAATTGTGACTGGTTGCGGTTCTGAAAACTTTTCAGATTTTTTAAACAGTCATACATGGTCTCTGCAGTTTTATATAATTACTTCTTTGAATATCCCAGGTCAGGCAAGAGTTAAATTAGTCACAGAAGCAAGTCATGTTCCGTTACGTTCCGCTCTACCTACTACCACTTGCTGGAAACCTTGAGGGGTTCATGTGCACGTTGTACCTAATCCCCGCTGCACGAGGTGTTACATCCCGTACAACAGTATGTGAAATACATTACTGAGTTCATAGTGCCGGCGTCGGGTGGAGTATATTCGTTTTAAAATATGACTACGTTCCAAAGTTGTCAATGAATACCGCAGGTAAATTAAAACTCTTGCTGATACAGCAGTATGAAGCACCAAAGTCCGTATTTACCTAAGGGACGGGAAAAACCGAGCAGTTAAAACCGATACCGGTACTTTAGTTCTGAGTAACCGGTATTTATCAATATTTGTTCGGTCATGGTGGTAACAGTTTCTTCTAATTTTTTTACTAATAACTGGGTAAAGAAACAGGCATATCAGTTTGCCATAGCAGCAGTCCTAAACCTTTTGTTTGAAAACATTTTTTCTAAACACGAGTAAATTTCCAGTGCTTTGAAATATTGGGCTACTACAGAAAGTGGGAAATGTGACCAGTGATGATTTACAAAGGACGTTCAAAAAGTTTTGCACAGTCGTCTCTTTTTTTTAATTTTTTGCAGGAGGAGAATTAAATATTTTGTGAACTTTCTTGGAACATTTAGCTATAAGTTGGTATATAAAAGTATTTTCTTTTATTTACAGGTGAGCCATAATGGGCCGCGAAGTAGATGTCAGGTTGCGACAACGGTCGGTGATTGAGTTCCTCATCAAGAACGGCGATGACTCTGCCACATCGATTCACAGAACGTTGCTCCCTGTTTATGGGGAGGACACAGTGGATCGCAACAGAATCCAGCGGTGGTTGCAGAGGTTTAAGGAAGGTGATTTCCCACTAATCAACGATGCGGCAGACCATCGACAGCAGTGAGTGATGTGAATAAGGAAACCATTGATCAAATCATCCAAAATGACAGATGTGTGACGACACGACAGCTTACTGAAATGACTCGTTTGTGATTGGGTACTGTGGTATCACTGGATCACTGGTACAGTCACTAGGGCACAGAAAAAACTGTTCTGGGTGCCTAGATTACTGACAAGAGAAATGAAAACGATAAGGCAGAACGTGTGCGAGGGTCTCATGAAGACCTTTACTGAAGAGTGGAAACAGAGTTTTGACGGCGCCATTACCCAGAATGAAACATGGTTGTTTTTGTCCGAACCTGATAGCAAAACCCAATCCATGGTGTTGCGTCATCCGGGGTCCCCTCGGAGGAAGAAACCAAGACTTTCACGAACAGCAAGCCGAAAGGTGATGGCCTCCTTCTTCTGGAATCAGTGTGGTGTCATTTTCATTGACTTTTTGGAACCTGACTCCACAATTAAGCGAGACCGTTACTGTTTGTCATCTGACAAGCTGCATCATGCCACCAAGACCCACGGATCACGGCTTCAGGGTCAGCTCATCAGAGTACACCATTACAATGCCAAACCCCATACAGCCCTTATGACGCAGGAAAAAATCAGAAAAATGGCTTGGGAAATTGTTCGCCCTCCCTACAGCCCGGACTTGGCTCCGTCTAATTTTTACCTGTTTGGTCGTCTGAAGGTCCACCTGCGCGGTGAAACATTTGATAGTGACAAAGACTTTATTTCCTGTGTCAAGCGATGGTGTAAAAGTCTATCCACATAATTTTACCAAAGTGCATTTACATCATGGAAAGAACTTTGGGTCAGATGCTTCACAGCTGGTGGAGGCTACACTGAGTAGGGCCAATATATAGCTAAATGTTCCAAGATGTTCCTGAGACAATACTGTACGTTTTTCCATAGCGTGGCCTGTTTGAAGATAAGCGTGTACGCGTAGTGTGTAAGATTTGTCCCCTCCTGGTCAATACTTCAGCTTTCTTCAGACATCAGCTTTATTGGAGAATGACACCTGCTTTGTTTACAAGTACCGTACAAAGTGTGTTATCAACGAAACACAGTGCTATATTTGCATTGAAAGATTAAAAACGGGAGGGCTGCAACAGCCTCGCGACGTAATACGCGGGTTGGAACTTTAATAGTGGCAACTATTTATTTACAGTTCGTACAAAATTGTATACGTGTTTCAAAGTTTTACTGGCGTTCAAAGTAGTCACCAGCATTGTGTATAACCCGTTGCCAGCGATGTGGAAGCCGTACGATACTCTTAGCAGTGCCAGTTGTGTTGACAGTTCGAGCGGCGCAGTCTGTTACGCGACGAATCGGTAGCAGTTCTGAAGCGAATGCCGTGAAATATTCCCTGCAGTTTAGAAATCGGGTTGAACTCATGTGCGCTTAAGTCAGGGGAGTGCAGTAGGTGGTATAGCACTTAGCAGCCCCATCAGTCAACCAAATCACTAACAGCTTGCACCGTACGTGCTTGAGCATTGTCCTGCAAAATGACGGGTGAGGTCCTGCAGAACGTGTCATCACTTCTGCCTCCAAGCTGGTCGTAGGTTGTGTTCCAAAACTGAACAGCATAGAGACGGAAGTGATGATATTATCTGGAGGACCCGACCATCATTTCGCAGGACAATGCTCAAGCACGTACAGTGCAAGCTGTTATTGATTTGTTTGACTCATGGGGCTGCTAAGTGCTATACCACCTACTGCACTCCCCTGACTTAAGCCCTCGTAAGTTCAGTGCGATTTCTAAACTGAAGGAAACAATTCACGGCATTCGATTCAGAACTGATACAAATTCGTCGGGCAATAGACCACGCCGTTCGAACTTTCAACACAAGTGCAACTGCTAAGAGTATCCTACGACATCCACATCACTGACAATTGGTTATACACGATGCTGGTGACTACTTTGAAGGACAGTAAAACTTTGAAACACGCATCTATTTTGTACGAGCTGAAAATAAATAGTTTGTACTATTAAAGTTGCAACACTTGTATATGGAGAAAGTACTGACAATGTTACTTGGCTGAGAAGGTAAATTTGATTGGTACACCTATTATTTTATTGATACGTTATCAGTTTGGGATAAACGTGGATTTCTTAATTTTGTGGTAGCATCAGGAGGAGAAATGGATACTGTCCAAAAGTGAAGGTGCAGGGTAACCATCAACTTGTGGCCTTTCGCTTACGCCGTCGCCGCGCCTGTCGCCTTCACCTTTGCTGGAGATAGACAGACTTCCGCCACAATCTCAACTTCCTATCAGTCAATATCTCCTTCTCCTTCACCGTCATTAGAATTTTTCAATCTTTGTTCGACGTCTACGTTTATTTTTGAAAATAATAACAATAAGAAGTTGAAAACCAGTTATTTCAGAATCCGGTTATTCCAGAAACCGGTTATTTATAGCGGTTTTTAACATCTTGTTATTCTGGAGACAAAAAAAAAGGGTCTAACCGAAAACCACCATCCATAATTTACCTACATACATAGTGTATCGTATAGTTATGATTGCTGAAAATTCTGCTATGATTGATTTCGGTCGACAGACTTCCTCACTGCCCTCCTCGGTCTGTAGACTTACTCGCAGCGCCTGGCTCAGCGGCGGTACTCACAGTCCACGCTGACTTTGATCCTCTTGCTGACGGTGGGCGGCACGCCGTTGGACGCGATGCACAGGTAGGCGCCCATGTCCAGGCGGGAGATGCGCGTCAGCTCCAGCACCTCCCCCTCCCATTCCAGCACTGGAACACGGAGGCCAGCGGTTTGCTTTAGAACACTGTTTCACTTCAAACGTAATACATTAAACAACGATGTCAAGCACGTGTAATTTCGGTATCTCCCACAGGCTAAATGAAAGCGACATTTATGAATATAAGCGGGGGTTAACAATTGTCAGCACTTCTACATTCACACTAATTACCGAAGCTTTCTGTCTGATTAAAACTATGTGGTGGACCTGGACTCGAACTCGCAATCTTTGCCTTTCACGGGCAAGTGCTCTATCAAATGAGCCACCTAAAGTACTGGAGCTGTGAGGACGGCTCGTGGGTCGTGCTAGCTCAGTTGGGTGAACACTTGCCCGCGAAAGACAAAGGTCCCGAGTTCAAGTCTCGGTTTGGCACACAGTTATAATTTGCCAGGAAGTTTCATATCATCGCACAGTCCGCTGCAGAGTGAATATTTCATTCAGGACACTAATTACTGACACACACACTTCCGGTAGATTTGCATATACAGGGTGTAACAAAACTGTACGGCAAAAGTTGCAGGACACATTTCTCACAGATAGACGAAGACCCCCTGTTATATAAATATGGGTCTGTAACGCTTTGTTTCCATATTACAATTCATTTTCTCCAACCCATCAATCATGAGAAATACACGCGAATAGAACGCACCAGCATACTACGTGCAACTCTTTCTCAAATGAGATGTTCAGTTTGCCCTTTGTGGACACTGATACATGCATCAATCCGCCGTTGTAGTGAATCTCTGATGCGCTGATGTATCCCTGGAGAATTGCGTATGGTTCCGCAGCCTCCCATAAAACGGACATGGAGCCTCTGAACATCTTAAACTGAGGTCCTATACATAGGAGCTTTTATTGACTCCACAAATAAAACTCCAGTCAGTTTAGGTCCTGAGAGCGAGGAGACCAGGCAATTGGTCCATCTCTATCCACCCACCTTGCACTCACACTACGGTCATCATCAACTGCATGTAGAATTTCCGCCTCCTGTTGTTGCGGTGTCCCCGTCCTTTTAGACCTCTCCCTGTCAGCGAATATCAGGCTGAAATGTCTCATGTTCAGTGGCTTAAAAACGTTTTTTATGTCGGTACACCTTCGTCCTGTAAATCTCTCCCGGTACAAATGTTGATCGCGAGCGACATTGCCGTCAGCTAATCCATACATCACAAGAGCGTCTACCATCTCCGCATTTGTGTACACTACCATTGCTCGAGCCAAGTCTATGATTAACTTTGCGCAGTAACGCGGGTGCTTGTAGCGGTCATACAGATCGCTGGAACAGTTGACGTTACCCGTAGACAAGCAATGACGCACGTCGCATGGCAACAAAGGCATGTAAAACAAAACACTGGCGATGCACAACATAACCAGACCTTACCAAGAGTGCGTGTTCCTCATGATTGTAACAGTCGTAACTTGGAAATAAAAATGTTCAAATGTGTGTGAAATCGTATGGGACTTAACTGCTAGGGTCATCAGTCCCTAAGCTTGCACACTACTTAACCTAAATTATCCCAAGGACAAACACACATACGAATGACCGAGGGAGGACTCGAACCTCCACCGGGACCAGCCGCACAGTCCATGACTGTAGCGCCTTAGACCAACTTGGAAACAATGGTTTTCCTGACCGAAGTTCATATAACATTATTTCTTCGGCTATATGTGAAGAATGTGTCCTGCAATTTGTTCCGTACATTTTTGTTAAACCCTGTGTTTACTTTGGAGAATACTGTTCTGCCAAGGGTTCAACGTATTTGTAACAACTGACATTGTCAGGAAGGAAGTAAGCTGTCTTCACGTAATTTATTAAAACTAAAAAAGGAATTACAAAAATCTTTCAATACCTAGACGGTTTCTGCGTAAAATGATGAAACTAAGGTGACTAGACAGTAACAACTAACTTCAGATCTGAAAAGAAGCAAAATATATCGGAAATCGCCTTAGAAAAACGTGTTAACATATAAATACAAACTATACACAACTACTCTGCTGAAAAGCAACCTAACAGCGATGGTAAAAACTATCATATAAAAAAGAACATACATCACAGTCGACTTTGTGATGTTGCTCGGCAGTAATTTTATGCTCTTAACCTATCAGTACGAAACTATTTTCCATAATGTGTACCCCAAAATGGGGAAGTGTGGGTACTTTATACCAACACAGATTTTTTTATCATAATATTTTGTTAAGTGTCATTAAATATTTTACAACACGCTTTTCAAAGGGGCGCTGAAGTGTAAATAGCGTTCAGAAACTAAAAATATCTTTTAGAACAGTGTTACTAATACAAACGGGTTTTCCTTAACCAAAGGGCTATCCTTTATGACAAACGCAAACAAATTTGAAAGGATACACATTTCGTTAACTGTGTTTGATCTCTATTCATCACATACTTTTTGAGTATATACTGATGTGTAAGAAGGGCCCTGAACGTCACAATATGAATATCACGTTTCTTGGGAAAAGTGACGGACACTTCAAAGCCACTAATGTTTGCTGAAAAATTTGAAACAGTTACGGAATGTGATAGAGGACATCATTAAAAGCAATAACAAGCTTTTTCAAAATTTTTAAGTATAAGGCACGTGGCTAGATAACGATATTTTCGAGCGCTGGGCATAAAGTACCACCACTCCCGCTTGCTATTGCGAGGGTTAATATAAGAAACTATGCGTAAACAAAATGCAGGTTGAATGCGAACTGGGCATAGCAGTAGTAACCAACATTTGACATTCGTTCGTGTAGAAAGCAACACGGGTAAGAAAAGTTTTTGAGCAGCAAAATAATATACACCCCCAGAATCACGCAAAACAAATATCTTAGCAACAAGAACTTTTTCGCCTTGCAAGATAATCTTAAAAAAGTTAAAATATATGTAGGAGACAACGCATTGTGAGGAACCTGTCATTCACACTAAAACGTCAACAAGTCACACATGGAATAAATATACTAAATAAAATGTGTTTTATAAATGAACACACGTTTCCAGTGTTACAGCGAAACCTTTCTTAATAAAATACAATAGTTTTACGAGACGCAGATTGTACAAACAAGTGGTATCAGAAAAATCATATGAATCATTAACTTACAACTTTATGAAAGGCAAGTTCTGCGAAGAAAGGTTACTATGCAACCATACAAAAACAACGAAAAGATCAACACCTATACGAAGCGAACGAACAAAAATGTAATAAGTAGTCCAAAACCAGGTCTAAAATTATTGATTTGATTGGTGCTGATACGACCGATTTGTACATCCTGCGTCTCGTAAGAACATGATACGTTGTTAAATTTTTCGGCGTAACACTGCAATCTTGTGTTCCTTCCACATGACTGTTTATTGGACATTTGTTCCATACGTAAAATGTTAGGGTTTGCTACGGATGATAAGTTCTCAACTTACGACTGTTGACTCTTGTTATTTCAAAATGTTTAAGATTATTTAGTATGTGAAAAAAATTAATGCTAAGACTTTTTTTCATTTCTGCAAATTTACGACCTGGGGGACCATAGAACGTCATGTTTTGTACTTACGCACTTGACCAACCACATTAGCTAATGAAATGTGAAAAGAAATGATTTTTTAAAAAATATGGCTTGCTTAAATCGTTTTATTGCAACTCTAGGAAGCAGCTCTTCCACCCATGAACCATAGACCTTGCCGTTGGTGGGGAGGATGGCGTGCCTCAGCGATACAGATAGCCGTACCGCAGGTGCAACCACAACGGATGTGTATCTGTTGAGAATCGAAACAAATGTATGGTTCCTGAAGAGGGGCAGCAGCCTTTTCAGTAGTTGCAGATGATTGACTGATCTGGCCTTGTAACACCAACCAAAACGGGTACTGCGAACGGCTGAAAGCAAGGGGAAACTACGGCCGTCATTTTTCACGAGGGCATTCAGCTTTACTGTATGGATAAATGATGATGGCGTCCTCTTGGGTAAAATATTCCGGAGGTAAAATAGTCCCCCATTCGGATCTCCGGGCGGGGACTGCTCAGGAGGACGTCGTTATCAGGAGAAAGAAAACCGGCGTTCTACGGATCGGAGCGTGGAATGTCAGATCTCTTAACCGGGCAGGTAGGTTAGCAAATTTAAAAAGGGGAATGGATAGGTTAAAGTTAAACATAGTGGGATTTAGCGAAGTTCGGTGGCAGGACTAACACGACTTTTGGTCAGGTGACTACAGGGTTATAAATACAAAATCAAATAGTGGTAATGCAGGAGTAGGTTTAATAATGAAAAAAACAATAGGAATGCGGGTAAGATACTACAATCAGTACAGCGAACGCATTGTTGTGGCTAAGATAGACACGATGCCCACGCCTACGACAGTAGTGCAAGTTTACATGCCAACTAGCTCTGCAGATGATGAATAAATTGAAGAAATGTATGATGAGGCAAAAGAAATATTTCAGATAGTGAAGGGAGACGAAAATTTAATAGTCATGGGTGACAGGAATTCGGTAGTAGGAAAAGGAAGAGAAGGAAACGTAGTAGGTGAATATGGATTGGGGGTAAGAAATGAAAGAGGAAGCCGCCTGGTAGAATATGGCACAGAGCACAACTTAATCATAGCTAACACTTGGTTCAAGAATCATAAAAGAAGGTTACGTACATGGACGAAGCATGGAGATACTGACAGGTTTCAGATAGATTATATAATGGGAAGACAGAGATTTAGGAACCAGGTTTTAAATTGTAAGACATTTCCAGGGGCAGAGGTGGACTCTGACCACAATCTATTGGTTATGAACTGTAGATTGAAACTGAAGAAACTGCAAAAAGGTGGAAATTTAAGGCGATGGGACCTGGATAAACTGAAAGAACCAGAGGTTGTACAGAGTTTCAGGGAGAGCATAAGGGAACAATTGACAGGAATGGGGAAAAGAAATACAGTAGAAGAAGAATGGGTAGCTTTGAGTGATGAAGTAGTGAAGGCAGCAGAGGATCAAGTAGGTAAAAAGACGAGGGCTAGTAGAAATCCTTGGGTAACAGAAGAAATATTGAATTTAATTGATGAAAGGAGAAAATATAAAAATGCAGTAGATGAAGCAGGCAAAAAGGAATACTAACGTCTCAAAAATGAGATCGACAGGAAGTGCAAAATGGCTAAGCAGGCATGGCTAACGGCAAATGTAAGGATGTAGAGGTTTATCTCATGAGGTGTAAGATAGTTACTGCCTACAGGAAAATTAAAGAGACCTTTGGATAAAAGAGAACCACTTGTATGAATATCAAGAGCTCAGATGGAAACCCAGTTCTAAGCAAAGAAGGAAAAGCAGAAAGGTGGAAGGAGTATATAGAGGGTCTATGCAAAGGCGATGTACTTGAGGGCAATGTTACAGAAATGGAAGAGGATGTAGATGAAGATGAAATGAGAGATAAGATACTGCGTGAAGAGTTTGACAGAGCACTGAAAGACCTGAGTCGAAACAAGGCCCCGGGAGTAGACAACATTCCATTACAACTACTGATGGCCTTGGGAGAGCCAGTCATGACAAAACTCTACCATCTGTTGAGCAAGATGTATCAGACAGGCGAAAAACCCTCAGACTTCAAGAAGAATATAATAATTCCAATCCCAAAGAAAGCAGGCGTTGACCGATGTGAAAATTACCGAACTATCAGTTTAATAAGTCACGGCTGCAAAATACTAACACGAATTCTTTACAGACGAATGGAAAAGCTGGTAGAAGCCGACCTCGGGGAAGATCAGTTTGGATTCCGTAGAAATGTTGGAACACATGAGGCAATATTGACCCTACGTCTTATTTTAGAAGCTAGATTAAGAAAAGGCAAACCTACGTTTCTAGCATTTGTAGACTTAGAGAAAGCTTTTGACAGTGTTGACTAGAATCCTCTCTTTCAAATTCTGAAGGTGGCATGGGTAAAACACAGGGAGCGAAAGGCAATTTATACAATTTCTACAGAAACCAGATCGCAGATATAAGAGTATAGGGGAATTAAAGGGAAACAGTCGTTGGGAACGGAGTGAGACATGGCTGTAGCCTTCCCCCGATGTTGTTTAATCTGTATATTGAACAAGCAGTAAAGGAAACAAAAGAAAAATTCGGAGTAGGGATTAAAATCCACGGAGAAGAAGTAAAAGCTTTGAGGTTCACCGATGACACTGTAATTCTGTCAGAGACAGCAAAGGACTTGGAAAAGCAGTTGAACGGAATGGACAGTGTCTTGAAAGGTGGATATAAGATTAACATCAACAAAAGCAAAACGAGGATAATTGAATGTAGTCGAATTAAGTCGGGCGATGTTAGGGAATTAGATTAGGAAATGAGACACTTAAAGTAGTAAAGGAGTAACTGATGACGGACGAAGTATAGATGGTATAAAATGTAGGCTGGCAATGGCAAGGAAAGCGTTTCTGAAGAAGAGAAATTTGTTAACATCGAGTATAGATTTAAGTGTCAGGAAGACGTTTCTGAAAGTATTTGTGTGGAGTGTAGCCATGTATGGAAGTAAACATGGAAGATAAATAGTTTGGACAAGAAGAGAATTGAAGATTTCGAAATGTGGTGCTACAGAAGAATGCTGAAGATTAGATGGGTAGATCACATAATTAATGAGGAGGTATTGAATAGGATTGGGGAGAGGAGGAGTTTGTGGCATAACTTGACTAGAAGAAGGGATCGGCTGGTAGGACATGTTCTGAGGCATCAAGGGATCACCAATTTAGTATTGGAGGGCAGCGTGGAGGGTAAAAATGGTTGAGGGAGACCAAGAGATAAATACACTAAGCAGATTAAGAAGGATGTAGGCTGCAGTAGGTACTGGGAGATGAAGCAGCTTGCGCAGGATAGAGTAGCATGGAGAGCTGCATCAAACCAGTCTCAGGACTGAAGACCACAACAACAACAAGAAGCAGCTGTATCTTCCTCTCATATAACAGTATAGAATTTTTGTTTTGACTTTCCTCAATAAATGGTTTCTGAAGTTTGAAAACTGCCTTGTTTTGGGAATCAGCTCAGGTACATTTTTTCTTATCAACTTCAGAGGTTATTACGTTGCTTGGAAGGAGGTTATTATTTGCAGATAATTTGTGGATAATTATCTTTCGACTCTGTTGATACATTCTACAGCATGTATACTCCGCAAGCCACTTTGGGGTGTGTAGCAGGGGTACTTACTGACTTCTGTCACTACTCCCCTTTCCTTTACAGTCGCGAATAATCTGCGGAAGAGCAGTTCCTGGTAAGCCTCTTTGTAAGCAGGAATCTAATTTTAGTTGGATGGCCTTTCCGGAAGATATACACAGGAGGAAGCAATGTATTGGCTGGCTCTTCCAGAAACGTACCTTTTTGGAACTTTACCAGAAAACCACGCCGCGATGCAGAAAGCCTCTTTTGTAGCATGTGTCACTGGAGCTGCCGAAGCGTCTTCGTGACACTTCCGCGCTTACTAAATGAACCCGTAACAAATCACAACCTTCTTTTTTGGCTTTCCTCTATTTCTTGTTTTAATCCTATCTGGTACGGATCGAAGTCTGACGACCGATGTTAGAGTACTGATCCAACGGGGATTTTGTAAACCACCTCACATGAGTGTGGACTGCATTTCCTGAAGATTCTAACAACGATTCGCAGTTTGACAACTGCCTTCCCTGTGATTACTTCTACGTGGCCGTTCCACTTAAAACCGCTTTGTACGTGTATTACTTCATATTTAATGTATGTGACTCCGTCCAGTGCTTGATCTGGAATGGCGTAATCGTACCAATTCTGTCTCCCTGCCTATTAATGCGCGGTACGTTACATATGGTTACGTTGAGGGTCATTACAACGTATGACAAAATCGCAAACAGAAAATGGCACTTACTGACTAACTACCTAACTACAACTTTAGTAGTGCGTTTTTCTTCTTGGTTCAATGGCTGGTGACATCAGCAAGTCGAAATTTTTCTACATAATTTCTGCATTTCAAATAATTTTATTTATACACAATGCTTGAGTATAATGCATCTTGGACGTTTCGAGCGAGGTATTACTTTACGACTTCGTGATGCACATTATGAACAATAATGAAAAATAACGAAATTCATTAACAGTGTAGGGGAAAATAATTAGAACAACTCTTGCAAAACTGGAGACAAAGTAATCGCTCACATAAGCGAAGTAACTAGTGACGGGCAGGGGAATATATCCCCCCCCTTGCCACCATGTGGAAAATGATATTGGGACCTTCTCGAATAAAACCCGTAGTTTTCCCCACTGTTCCGGTACAGATGTCAGAAGAAATCCAGAACATGAACTACTAACAAATACACTCAGAGACATTTGTTGCCAAATCTCAAAACCATTACGTTGGTCACCACCGCAATTGAAAATGTCAGACAGCTCTGGATTTTAGAATGTCTCAGTACCATTGCGCCTAATATTGGCGATGTTTCTCCTCTTATTACCAGCCAATGTCAAAAATTACTCACATGTGAACGCAGAAGCTCTTCCCATTCTCAAAGAATAGTTTTGGCTCAGAAAAGGGTAATAAGTGGTATAAGGTCACGAACCTCTTGTCGACCCCTGTTCACTAGCCTCTAAACATATATATTTTTTTAATGTCGTTTCTTGTTAACAATATCAGCTTATCCCCAAGACTTAGCAGCTTTCAGTCAGTTAATAATAGGAAGAAGTCCAATCTGCATTTGGATCGGACTTCCTTAACTCTTGTGCAGAGAAGTGTGTAGTATATTGCTGCACCCATTTTCAGTAAGCTACCACAAGGATTCGAAAATCTTATTAATAATCCACACGCTTTCAAATCGAAATTTTATCTGTTATTACCTTATGTTGTAATTTCATGAACTGACACGTTCCGTGACCTTGGAGATTTGCTCCTCAATTTGGTCCTACGGAACTAGACGTGTAAATAAATAAAATAAAAAGCAGGCGACCACGGAAGTTGCAACCTAATCATTGTTCAGGATATGAATGATGGTGATATACAAGCACATGACGAAACGCTGATCTTAGAACCTATTGAAACAATTTTCTCCTCGTTACAAGAACTTAATGCCACGTAACACTTGACAGTGAAACGATTGACGAAATCCTTCCTCATAGAAAATATGTGATACTTACCAGGGAACATACCCATCGCACCCCCCTCAGATTTAGTTATAAGTTGGCACAGTGGATAGGCCTTGAAAAACTGAACACACATCAATCGAGAAAACAGGAAGAAGTGTGTAACTATGAAAAAAATAAGCAAAATATACAAACTGAGTAGTCCATGCCAAAGATAGGCAACATCAAGGAAACTGCATCCAGGAGCGCCGTGGTCGCGGGGTTAGCGTGAGCAGCTGCGGAACGAGAGGTCCATGGTTCAAGTCTTCCCTCGAGTGAAAAGTTTTATTTTTTATTTTCAGACAATTATTATCTGTCCGTCCGTCCGTCCGTCCGTCCGTCCGATGCGAGGTAACTGCGCCGTAGTATGGGGACGCTACACCTAAACGTAAAAATTTGAAAACTTTAAAAACATATGTTTTGACAGAGCACAGGGAAAACTGCGCGACTGTGAAACTGTTGCATTCATTTGTTGTAGCTTATGTGACAAACTCTTATGTTTTCATCTCTTTTTGGGAGTGATTATCACATCCACAAGAAAACCTAAATCGGGCAAGGTAGAAGAATCTTTTTACCCATTCGCCAAGTGCACAAGTTAGGTGGGTCGACAACTTATTCATGTTATGTGACGCACATGGCGTCACCAGTGTCGTATAGAATGTATCAGACGTGTTTTCCTGTGGAGGAATCGGTGGACCTATGACCTTGCGATCAAATGTTTTCGGTTCCCATTGTAGAGGCACGTCCATTCGTCTACTAATCGCACGGTTTTGCGGTGCGGTCGCAAAACACAGACACTAAACTTATTACAGTGAACAGAGACGTCAATGAACGAACGAACAGGTCACGGCTTTACGAAAATAAAAAAGTAAACTTTTCACTCGAGGGAAGATTTGAACCAAGGAGCTCTCGTTCCGCAACTGCTCACGCTAACCATGGGACTACGTCGCTGCTGGGCTCATAGTGTCCTTGAGGTTGCCTATCCTGCACATTGACTACTCAGTTTCTATATTTTGCTTATTTTTTTCGTAGTTCCACACAACTTCTTCCTGTTTTCTCGATTGATCTGTGTTCAGTTTTTCAAGGCCTATCCACTGTGCCAACTTATAACTAAATCTGAGGTGGGTGCGATGGGGAGGTTCCCTTGTTAGATAGTGACTTCGATTACATATGCGTGTATTCACTGCAATATAGTAAAATTAATAAATCAGGATACAGTACAGAAGTAACAGGCTGGGTGGCGGCATGGGCGGAAGGGTACAGATAGATTGCTAGCGAAGGGATTACAGCAATATCGTTAACAGGAGGTGCTCGTGTTCCCGCGGGCAGGGCGCTGTCCTCACCGGAGAGCGACTTGTTGATGGCGATCTTGGAGCCGTCGTCGCGCTTCCACTTGACGCTGGGCGGCGGCGACCCGCTGGCGTGGCACGTCAGAGTGACGTCAGCGCCCTCGCGGACGATCACGTCGGAGCTGCTCAGCGAGTCGTCGATGTTGGGCGGCACTGCAACACGACCAGCCACGATCACCACCAACAGGCCCAAAGGTCACCACTCCACATATCTACGTCTAGCACACTCGATCTACGTCTACGTCATGGCAAAGTGAACTTCTTACTACCGCTAATTTTCCCCTCTCTTGTTTGATTCACAAACCGGGCAAGGGAAAAGGAGTGTCAGTATGTCTCAGTAAGAGTCCAAGTCTGTCTTCTCACAGAGAATAGGATTTTTTACAGTAGCCGGTAGAAGGATGGTGTCAGTAAAATAGCAAATAAACGACGGAATATAGCACAAAAAAGGGGTATATAACAATGCAGTCCATTTAGCGATGTAATTTTGAGGTGAGAGTAAAACAAAACAAAGCAAAATTGCACATATTATAATTTTTAGGTTTAGAACAGTTAAATTAATGTAAATTTAATATTGTACCTTACATAAACAGAAATTTGACCCACAGAAGATCACACATAGGTGTCGAAACATATCTGGGTAAAATACAAAGATTTAAAAAAAAATGAGTTTCCATGGGGCTCATTTTCAAAACAACCCATTTTTAAATCGCAAACAGGGAATAACATCAAGAGGAGCTTCAAACCTCAGTAAAGTGAGTAACAATCAATCTACCTTTAAACTCTCTCAGCAGCATTGTGACCTTACATCACTGTGATAGATCACTGACTGGCAATTGTAGTAGTTGCTATTTAGGCTGGTCCGTTACCATACTTGTGTATTACACTTCATGTTTTTTATTTTTAATAATCTTACTGATGCATTTTCTTCCGATACTATTGTATGCAGCTCACATTCATAAGTTACAGCAGCGCTTTTGTCACAAATCCTCACCCCACCCTCTCCAGGAAAAATTAGAGACTTTGTGTGATACTATTTAGTATGGTAGCTTTGCTATTATTCAAACTTGTCTGTTATCATGTGTGTATAAGATCCTTTTGTATTTCTTAATAAATTTATTGTTACATTTTATTTTGATACCATTATAAAAGATTCATATTGGTAAGTTGTATTATCTGTTCATGTCCTCCGTAAAACATAAGATGTTACATGTATACGACAACGAGCGAGGTGGCGCAGTGGTTAACACACTGCATTCGCATTCGGCAGGCCGACGGTTCAAACCCGCGTCCAGCCATCCTGATTTAGGTTTTCCGCGATTTCCCCAAATCTCTCCAGGCAAATTCTGGGATGGTTCCTTTGAAAGGGCATGGCCGACATCCTTCCCCATTCCTCCCTAATCCAATGGGGCAGATGACCTCGCTGTTTGGTCCCTTCCCTCAAGTCAACTGACCAATTTATACTATTTAATAGGACTGCTTTGTAAAGACTGTATCACTTATTTGAGTCAAAGTATTTTTATCGAAATAGATGAAAGAGGGATACAAAAACAAATAAAATCACTCAAAAGAGGAAAGGCCGCTGGACCTGATGGGATACCAATTAGATTTTACGCAGAGTACGCGAAGGAACTTGTCCCCCTTCTTGCAGCGGTGTACCGTAGGTCTCTAGAAGAGCGTAGCGTTCCAAAAGATTGGAAAAGGGTACAGGTCATCCCCGTTTTCAAGAAGGGACGTCGAACAGATGTGTAGAACTATAGACCTATATCTCTAACGTCGATCAGTTGCAGAATTTTGGAACACGTATTATGTTCGAGTACAATGACTTCTCTGGAGACTAGAAAACTACTCAGTAGCAGTCAGCATGGGTTTTAAAATAGACGATCGTGTGAAACCCAGCTTGAGCTATTCGTTCGCGGGACTCAGAGGGCCATAGACACGGGTTCCCAGGTAGATGCGGTGTTTCTTGACTTCCGCAAGGCATTTGATACAGTTCCCCACAGTCGTTTAATGAGTAAAGTAAGAGCATATGGACTATCAGACCAATTGTGTGATCGGATTGAAGAGTTTCTAGATAACAGAACGCAGCATGTGATTCTCAATGGAGAGAAATCTTCCGAAGTAAGAGTGATTTCGGGTGTGCCGCAGGGGAGTGTCGTAGGACCGTTGCTATTCGCAATGTATATAAAAGACCTTGAGGATAACATCGGAAGTTCAGTGAGGCTTTTTGAGGATGATGCTGTAGTATATCGAGAGGTTGTAACAACGGAAAATTGTACTGAAATGCAGGAGGATCTGCAACGAATCGATGCATGGTGCAGGAAATGGCAATTGAATCTCAATGTAGACAAATGTAATGTGCTGCGAATACATAGGAAGAAAGATCCTTTATCATTTAGCTACAATATAGCAGGTCAGCAACTGGAAGCAGTTAATTCCATAAATTATCAAGGAGTAGCCATTACGGGTGATTTAAAATGGAATGACCATATAAAAATAATCGTCGGTAAAGCAGATGCCAGACTGAGATTCATTGGAAGAATTATAAGGAAATGTAATCCGAAAACAAAGGAAGTAGGTTACAGTACACTTGTTCGCCCACAGCCTAAATACTGCTCACCGGTGTGGGATCCGTACCAGATGGGGTTGATAGAGGAGATAGAGAATATCCAACGGAGAGCAGCGCGCTTCGTTACAGGATCATTTAGTAACCGCGAAAGCGTTACGAAGATGATAGATAAACTCCAGTGGAAGACTCTGCAAGAGAGAAGCTCAGTAGCTCGATACGGGCTTTTGTTGAAGTTTCGAGACCATACCTTCACCGAGGAGTCAAGCAGTATATTGCTCCCTCCTACGTATATCTCGCGAAGAGACGATGAGGATAAAATCAGAGAGATTAGAGCCCACACAGAAGCATACCGGCAATCTTTCTATCTACGAACAATGCGAGGCTGGAATAGAAGGGAGAAACCGATTGAGGTACTCAAGGTACCCTCCGCCACACACCGTCAGGTGGCTTGCGGAGGATAGATGTAGATGTAGATGTAAATACCTCTTCTGTGATTGTTTCCCATTATCGTTGCACAACATCTTCTGTTGGTTATTTTAGAATTTTAATGAGGTGAAATGGCTGAATATTAATTTTATATTTTCTTAAGGTATCCATTCTTTGGTGATATGTATCGTCCTACTCAGTACAATATTTAGTTACTTAAACTAGATGAATCTGATTCTCTCCTGTTTTTGAAAAACTTTCATAAGTTCATTTGCTGTTTGCCTGATGTTCCATAGTGACCTCATACATTTTTACATTGTGTTCTGATGGCTCTAGAGAAATGTATTCCATGCAAGTCTTGTTTGAAAACAAGTAGGACGTCGTGTACTACATTATTTTAGCCATACATACGGACATGGCGTAATCCTTTTATGGATAGGTCTTCTGCATACTACACTAAAATACCTCTTATTAAGAAACAGAGTTTAAACACTGTGTAACTTGTGTTGTTTAACTTTAGTAAGTTTTTTCTTATATCAAAGGTCATATAGCTTCTTAGTTATGTACTGGGAACCTTGATCTTTTAGTGTCATTATTTATTTCTATTAGCTGTGTTTGTGGTGTTATCTTTGAGGCTACAAGTACTTTGGCTGCCGCACGGAGTGGCCGAGCGGTTTAAGGCACCACGTCACGGATTGTGCGGCCTCTCCCGTCGGAGGTACCAGTCCTCGCTCGGGCATGGGTGTGTGTGTTGTGTTCTTAGCATATGTTAGTTTAAGTAGTGTGTAAGTCTAGGGACCGATGACCTCAGCAGTTTGGTCCCTTAGGAATTAACACACATTTGAACATTTTATTACTTTGGCTACTTGTGCTAGGTCCAGACTACAAATGTCCAGTTTCCTGTTCTGTATACATCGCTAAGGTTGCATATGTGCAAAAGTTACTGTTCGTCTGTATTACTATTCATGAATTTGACAGTTAGCGTTAATTTATGTTTCAAAAAAATAACTCTGAGCACTATGGGACTTAACATCTGAGGTCATCAGTTCCCTAGAACTTAGAATTACTTAAACCTAAATAACCTAAGGACATCACACACATCCTTGCCCGAGGCAGGATTCGAAACTGCGATCGTAACCGTCGCACGGTTCCAGACTGAAGCGCCTAGAACCGCTCGGCCACACCGGCCGGCATTTATGTTTCAACTTTACTGACATGTGACTTACGTTAGCCAATACTTCGTAACTTATGTTTAGTATTTCCGTGCCTTCGTGACGTTTTTTACATTGAGATTTTGATGTCGTTTCCGTTTCTTAAAGTTTATTCAGGTGGCAGATGAATCCGGTAGAAAATTAATAAATTGTTCTAATGCAGCTATATGTCATGAGTTTCCTGGAACATATATCCGCTGCTGACAGTTGCCTGAAGATGATGTTTTTCTCAATAACGTTATGCGAAAAGATCATCTTCTTTTCTACAAGGATTCCGATTTACTCTCACCTGAAATTCTCGTTACAGTTGTGTATCGGTACAATAGCTCAGTAGTAAAAATAGCACCAGTTTTCCGTTCTTTGGAAGGCTTTCTTTAATTCGATCCGACAGGTTTGACAGAGATCCCAGACATACATTTAGTACTCGGGAGACGGTCGCACAAACGTTCTTTAAGCTGACTGTTTTATTGCTCTCGCTGCATTTATCACTCACACGCCAAAGCCACTGACAAGAATTATATACAGAAAAACAGGAAGGAAATTAGAGGAACTGTTAGATGATGATTAATTTGACTTTGATAATGGAAACAAGACATGAAAAAACTGAAGACATGTTACAAGATTTGTCGACGTAAAAAAAAAAGCATTCGACAGTGCAAAAAATGTGTAAGATTTCGAAATTTAGGGAAAAATACGAGTAAGCTACAGGGAAAGGCATAATGTACAATGAGTACAAGAACCAAGGAGTACGCAACAATGAAAATGAGGTTCTAAAGGAAATGCTCGAATTAAAAAGGTGTAAGACAAAGATGCAGTATTACGCATCAACTGTTTAAGGTGAACATCGAAGAAAGAATGACGTAAATAAAGGAAACGTTAAACAGTGGCATTAAGTTTCAGGTTGAAATGATATCGGTGATAAGATTTAATGATAATATAACTATTCTCAGTAAAAGTGATGAACATTTACAGGACATAGTTAACTCAATGAACAGCGCACTGAGCACACATTACAGACACAGTAAATCGAAGGAGGACGAAAGTAATGAGAAGTAGCAGAAATGAAATTAGTCATAAACTTAACATCAAACTCGGTAACCACAGAAGTAGGCGAAGTGATGGAATTCTGCTACCATGGAAACAAAATAAGGAAGACATAAAAAACTAGAACAGGAAAAGAGGACATTCATCACCAGAAGTCTGCTGATATATAATACTGACCTCAGTTTGAAAAATAAATTTCTGAGAATGTACGTTTGTAGCACGACATGGTACGGCAGTTAATCTTGCACTGTGAGGAAACCAGAAAAGAAAAGAATAGCTACGATGCTGCAGAAAGATGTTGACAGGTAGATCGACCTGATCAGGTAAGGAACGAGGAGGTTCTCTGCACAATCGGTGAAGAAAGGTACAAATGGACAAGACTGACAAGAAGAAGGGATAGGACGATAGGACATCTGTTAAGATATGATGAAATTATTTCCATGCTACTGTTGAGTTGTAGAGATAAAAAAATCTGGTAGAAGCAGAGACTGCAATACATCCAGCAAAAAATACATAAATAAAGAAGTTCTCCATAATTCACCTTATCTGTCGAAGTCAACAATTCGCTTGTATGCAACTGAACTGATGTGCTCGTTCCATTCATTTCGTTTCACAACGTTATGCCTAGGTATTTAATCGTTGTCCCTGAGTCAAACAAAACACCATTAACATTGTATTCAGCATTACACAAAGGTTCCTCTTAACCAATAGTTCTAACTAACATTTATCCTCACTTAATGCAAGCTGCCATTCGGCACACCAAACATAGTTTCTTTCCACGATATCCTGAATTCTCCAACAGTCGCTCAACGATGACACGTTTTCATAAGAGAGCATCGTTACTAACAAATAATTTCAGACTGATAATCACCATATCTTAACAGATCGTTCATGAATATCAAGAACGAGAGAGCTCGAAACACGCTTCCAATGACACTACTGTTACTTTTGACTCTGATGAAATCTTCAGGTCTAGCACAATGTGTTAGCTTTTCATCATTATTATTAGTTTTCGGTTGTCAGTCATCTAACTGGTTTGCTGTGGCCCACCACGACTTGCTCTTCTCTGTCAACCTTTTGGCCAGAAATACCCACTTTGGTTCCAAAGTAGAATTCCTTTGTTTCCTTTATTTCGCGCTCCCTAATTTTGTTGTCAAATTTATCAGTGATATCATTTCTGCTATTTCTCATTACTTTAGACTTTGTTCTGTTTAATTTTAATCCATGTGCTGTGCGCATTAGGCTGTTCGTTCCATTCAGCAGGTCATGTAATTCTTCCTCGCTATCTCTGAGTACAGTCACGTCTTCAGCTAATCCTATCGTTGATATATTTTCACCATGAATTTTAATCCTACTTCTGAACCTCTCTTTTATTTCCCTCATTGCTCCAAAAATGGTTCAATTGGCTCTGAGCACTAAGGGACTTAACTTCTGAGGGCATCAGTCCCCTAGAAGTTAGAACTACTTAAACCTAACTAACCTAAGGACGTCACACACACCCATTCCCGAGGCAGGATTCGAACCTGCGACCGTAACGGTCGCGCGGTTTCAGAGTGTAGCACCTAGAACCACTCGGCCACTCAGGCCGGCTCATTGCTCCTTTTACATATCAATTGAATGGTAGAGGGAAAGACAGCATCCCTGTGTTACACCACTTTTAATTCGAGTAATTCGTCCTTGGTCTTTTCTTCTTGTTTTTATTTCTTTGTTCTTAACTTTCCCTATAGCTTACAGCTATTTTCCTAAGAATTTCCAACATCTGGCACCACTTTACATTTTCGAAGGTATCTTATAGGTAGAAATACCATGAATATGTGCTGATTTTCTGAAGTCTTGCTTACATTATCAAATATAACGTAAGAGCCGTCGCTCTGGTGCCCTCACCTTTAGTTCGTCACTGAAGAGATCCTTTCTTCTCGAATCTTCTGCGTACTATTTTGTCAGCCACTTGAGTCCAAGAGATGTTAAGCTGACTGTGCGATAGCTCTCGCATTAATCTGACGTCGCTTTCTTCGGGTTGTATCGACGACATTCTTCCGAAATTCTGACTCTAAATCCCTAGTTTCATATATTCTACACATCAACTCGAATAGCCGTTTGGTTGCCATTTGCCCCAAATATTTCAGGAATTCAGAAGGAATGTTACCCATGCTTCCTACCTTACTTGATCTCAAGTCTTCCAAAGCTCTGTCAAACCCTGATTGTAATCAGGGTCCAGCATGTCTACCACATGGACATACATTTGTTTTTCTGTCACATCAGCAGACAATTCCTCCCCCTCTAGAGGCAGTCAACGTATTCTTCCCATTCACTCGCTCTGACTCTAGGTTTAAAAGCGCAATCCCTTCAGCAATCTTACTTTCTACATCTTTCCTTTCAATTTCACAGAATTTTCTTTTACGATTCTTTCGTATTCTTCCTGTAGCCATTTATCAGTACCTTCCCTGCGCTTTCAATTTATTTTATCTCTAATGACCTATGTTACTCTAACCCTCCTCAACTGTATACTATTGCATTCAGTAACGCAGCATGTATAGCCACAGAGAACTTCAAACGCATCCCATCCCTTCATACTGATTCGTCCGAACCAACACTTCACCAATATTAACTTGTGGCCAAAGTGTATATCTGCTCCAGCCTATGCCATACAATCCAACATCTGATTTCGGAATCTCTGTCTCACCGTGATGCAGCTGCTACCTTCTTGTCGTGTCTCTAGGCCCTTTCCGAGTATCCCTACTCCTCTCATGATTTCGGAACAGGGTACATCCTTTACAATTTGAAGTTTATTGCAGAAATCTATCAGTATTTCTCCTGTCCCAGTCATACTGCTAAGCCCATATTCCGCCATAACATGATCTTTAGTTCCTTCCCCTGCCACAGTGTTTTAATCCCTTATGATTATTAATTTATTATCTCACTCTACGTACTGAGTTACCTGGTCACTGACGTCTTACACTGTACCTTCTCACCTTCTGTCTGTGGTATTCGCACATATACCTGCATTATTGTCGTTGCATTGCTCTGCTGTTGATTTTGATGACAACAATTCTTCCACTCAATTGCTCATGTAAGCTCCCTCTCTGGCCTTCCTTCCTCTTCATAACGAATCGTGCTCTACTGTCATTTGCTGCTGCTGATATTACCCTATAACCGTATGACAGAAACCCTTGTCTCATTTTCAGTTCAGTTCACTCATCCCTTATATAAATAGAATGAGGTTTTACATTATCACTATCATATTTACTATCTTCCCTACAACATTTAGTGGGACCACTAACATTCTATGTTCCGAGTCATAGAATGTTACCTTTCCGTTAGTTATTGAAAAGTTTTCTCATGGGTGACTATCCATTGGCAGTACCCTCCACACATCTTATTGATGAACTAATGTGAAATATTTGGCTCGGGAAATATCATTATTACACTGTTTCACTTAGAGGGCACATGTGCTACGGATACACAACATGTGTCTTTGACAAAGCGCTTTCAATTGCCTGTTGCGCCACCATGTAGTTAATAGTTGCTGATTCTTCCGTCTTTTGGGGCAGTTTCCCACCCCAAGGAGATGATGATGCCCTAAACCTGTGGCCTTCACTACACCATTTCTGAGGTCATAGGTATAACGAGGGTGACTCCTTGTAAGGGTAATCTTTGACCGCCGTAGCTGATCATCCTCATTCAAAATTTATGCTATGGCAGGGTCGAACTAAGGACCCAGGCACACTTACATTTTTACTGTTTTTTTCGACTAGCTTGACTGATGTAATCATTGGTGATTGTTCTTCCATGCTTAGAGTATCTTAACTTGAAAAGAGTATTGTTAATTTTTGTTAAAATCAATAACTTCTTTTTAATGAATGTGTGCCTTTTCACAACGTGTTAATCTACCCAGAAAGTACATGAATAAATCACTAAATAATATTAAACTGAAATCATCCTGCTTGGTTAAATAATTCCGGCAGATTGCATATAAGCACAGAAAATTAGGTAATAAATAACAAACATGAAGATATATTTTACAGAGTGACGAAGGTGTTACTTGGCAGTCAGTTTCCAATGCTTCTTCCATTTAATTTGTCACTGGTTGTTTAATTAGAGGATGAACAGCGGGGATTGCATTGAGAATACTTTTATTAAATACCTCGGACCACAGCAGCTGGTAGTACTGTGCCCTACATAGCTTCATTTCCCTTCCTTAACATGATAACGAACTGACTGGTTTCCGAATGCTGTTTCGTTCGTGAGAAGACACATTTCACTGGAGCGGATAGGGGGTAGACGGAAAATGCTTCAGAAATCGTCACTCTTATGTCTGAAATTTTGTATTCTCGTCACAGTCTTTACACTCTGTGTGGTGTCACCGCTAGACACCACACTTGCTAGGTGGTAACTTAAATCGGCCGCGGTCCTGTAGTACATGTCGGACCCGCGTGTCGCCACTGTGTATTCGCAAACGTAGCGCCACCACAGGGCAGGTCACAAGACACGGACTTGACCTCGCCCCAGTTGTACGGACGACATAGCTTGCGACAAGACGTATCACGTCTTCCTCTCATTTGCCGAGAGACAGATTAAATAGCCTTCAGCTAGTCCATCGCTACTACCTAGCAAGGCGCCATGTGTATCATTGCTAATTGCTTACTACTATGCAAGAGATGTATTTCAACAAGAAGAACATCATTAAAAGTTAAGTAGATGACAATCTCTCTTCTTTTCTTTATAGTTTTTCATCCAGTCTCCTGTTTCAGAATTTACGCCCGTCTGCGTTAGTTTCGCGTGCACCTAGCCACTCATTGTGTCGAGACCTTAGGGAATCGACACAACACTCTGGATCTCAGAATACTGAATTTCCTGACGATTTCCGAAACGGAGTGTCTAGCTCCAATTACCATCCCGCGTTCAAAGTGCGGCTATAATCACGTCGTAACTCTTTCCCCGTGAATCAGCTGAGTACAAATGGCTCCCCTTTCACACCTTATGTAAGCGATAATACCGCCATTTATGTATGGGCATATCGCTATCTGATGACATTTGTCATCTCAGTGTACAGTGGCCTATAAAGTGGCAATAGTTATGAAGATCACTATTACTCTACCTAGTAAACATTGTGTTTTCGATTTCGACGAGCGCACGTTCTTGCTAGCTTTCGGAAGGTATACTAAACAGACTGCATAAACTACGCATTTCCGCCCTCTTCTGGAGTACTGCCGTGCGGGGTGGAATCCGCATCAGACAGGATCGACGGAAGGCATTGAAAAAGTTCAAAGAAGGGCAGCTCGTTTTGTACTATCGCGAAATGTGGGAGAGTGTGTCACAGATTTGGTACGTGTAATAGGGTGACAATCATTAAAATACAGGCATTTTACGTTCTGGCAGGATGTTCTTGTGAAATTTTGATCACCAACTTTCTCCTCAGAGTGTGGAAACATTTTATTGACGGCTGCCTACATAAGAAGAAATGATCATCATAATAAAATAAGGTAAATCAGAGCTCGCATGGAAAGATTTAAGTATTCGTTCGTTCAGCGCGCTTCGAGAGTGATACGGTAGAGAAACAGCTTGAAAGTGGTTCGATGAACCCTCTACCAGGCACTCGACTGTGAAGCGCAGATTAATTATCTAGATGTACATGTATTAATTTTTAATCAGTCCTTTACAAATTTTTTTGTATGTAAGTAAGCCAAACATAAACTTGCTGTATCTCTGTTCTGTTTTTTGTAGGCTGCACTTGCAAAAGGCCTGTAAGGCCGTTATTGGTCAGTTGTGCGAGTTATGTTTGTAATAAAGGGAATATGTGTAAGCAACAGTCGAAGTGCAAACTTCACCATGTATTTCAACAAATTTAGGTCTGAGATACTCCACATGAAGCAAATGATAACGTGGTGGACTTGCAGTCCTGAGCAAAAAGCATTGTGTGTTCCTATCTCCACTTCCTTCTAGCTCCAGCACTCTCCGGTATAATAGTATCTTATAACGTTGGTTGTTGTAGTCCTCAGTCCAGAGACTGATTTGATGCCGTTCCCCGTGCTACTCTACCCTGTGCAAGTTTCTTCGTCTCCGAGTAACTACTGCAACCTCCATCCTTCCGAATCTGCTTAGTGTATTCATCTCTTAGTCTCCTTCTACGATTTTTACCCTCCATGCTTACCTCCACTACTAAATTGGTGATCCCTTGATGCATCAAACCTGTCCAACCAACCGATCCCTTCTTTTAGTCAAAGTTGTGCCTCTCTCCCCAATTCTATTCTGTAACTCCTCATTAGCTACGTGATCTACCCATCCAATTTTAAGCATTCTTCTGTAGCACAACATTTCGAAAGCTCCTTTTCTCTTCTTGTCTAAACTAATTATTGTCCATGTTTCACTTCCATACATGGCTACACGCCATTCACATACTTTCAGGAAAGACTTCCTGACTCTTAAATCTATACTCGATGTTAATAAATTTCTCTTCTCCAGAAACGCTTTCCTTGCCATCGCCAGTCTAAATTTTATGTACTCTCTACTTCGACCACCATCATTTATTTTAATCCCCAAATAACAAAACTCATCTACTACTTTAAGTTTCTCATTTCCTAATCTAATACTCTCAGCATCACCTGATTTATTTCGGTGACATTCCATTATCCTCGTTTTCCTTTTTTTTATGTTCATCTTATATCCTCCTTTCGAGAGACTGTCCATTCCGTTCAGCTGCTCTTCCAGGTCCTCTGATGCCTCTGACTGAATTACAATGTCATCGGCAAAACTCAAAGTTTTTATTTCTACACCATGGATTTTAATTCCTATTCCAAAGTTTTCTTTTGTTTCCTTTACTTCTTGCCCACTATATAGATTGAATAACACCGGGGATGGGCTACAACCCTGTCTCACTCTCTGTCCAACTACTGCTTCCCTTTCATGAGCCTCTATTCTTTATGATGTTAAGTCGTTTTATTACATTGAGCTTGAATTGAAGTTGCAGCTGACAGTTTCCCAAATCCCAGATTCCGTCGCTGAGGGATACGGGAAAGAAGATTCATTTAACGCAGTCATTCATCACGGGGTTCAAGGAGTTTACTTCTGGTACTCTAAACGACCTCTAAGTCTCGCACACTTTACTTATATGAGATATATTCAAGTTCATTCTGCTTTAAATGTATTCCACAGTATAAGTGACGATCGAATCGCTTCGCTTGGCGCAGGAAGATGAAATACGCTATCGCCCGTAAACCATTTCCAGTAAAATACCTCGTTCATCTCGTCAAGTTTCAGGTGACTATTGGTTCACATTTTTCCTTTTCTTTTAACAGTAATCATAGCAATGTTGAAATTATTTTAACTTAAAAGAAGAGTTTACATACTTCTTAAAACATTCACTCTGTTTGTTTCTCTGTAAAGAAAATATCTGATTAACTCAATTATATTGGCTAAAAAGGTACAAGTCACAAAGTGATGAAATGATTATATATATACCTCCGACTCCCTTACACAGCAGTGGAACTAAGATTCTTTAACATCATATCTTGTAGATATAGGTACTAAGATATGAGGAAAATTTTACGTTCTCAATTGATCCCTTTTCACTACTAAATCAACAATAGTAATAGATGTAGCAAATAGACGTAACTAACAAGTAGTAACGAAGAATAATTGAACAACGTTAATGTATGTGTTTCTGTTAGTCGTATAGTATATGCTCTGTGCTTAACCTAGGAACATATCCGCTTCATCCCATCCCACACAAACTAAATGCTCATCTGAGCCACCCCTAGTGACTGAGGAAAACGCACAAGATACTTCACACAAGCCTGCTGCCGAACATTCAGTTTCTACATACATGTGTTAAGACTATAAGCTGTTCTCTAATTAGACGCAGCTTTGCATAAGCAGCTTATTCTCGTTAGCTGATGCACTATGGTATCTGAATACTTCCGTCAAAAGTTACCAGTGGGTGTAATGCGTCTAACACCCGAAACACTAGGGTGTTACAATCAACCTCCGGTTCGACAAATGTTTCATTTTAATACCAACTGATTGAATTGTAAGAAACAAGGTTCAGAGCTCTCGTAAAATGTTTATATTTGACGGATATACCTGATAAATAGATGGTCAAATTACAAAGATTGTTTCAAAAAACGAACATGCGTGTACTGTGAGAGCCAAGTTTAAAATAATAATATTTCTCTTGTCACCCAAATCAACGCGAAATTGCTACTGAAATAGACCGCATTAGGCGACAGTTCATCACTGTACATTGTGAGGCTATGGGTATTTTTATGAATATTAAGCTTCTTCGGCGTTATGTTTGGAAATGGATCATCTGTAAAAAAAAGTTAGGTCGAAATTAATATGTCTTCTTTGTCTTTTATATACAAAATGAGAAGCGGTGACCATATCACATTTCCTTAGGCACAGAGAAATTTGCTTTGTTTGCTGACTAATCTTTATCTAGGTTATTACGAAGAGTATAAACTCTAAAGAAACCCCCAGTCCATTCCCTAAACTCGGTAGATATTCCGCATGAACGAATATATTTTAATATACGTATACGCAGTTCTTTTCGAAAGTCACACAACATCGTATACATAGGTACATCATTGTTAGATCATACGAGAAGAGAGCGTGAGACATTTCGTGTGGTCGATGTTTTCGAATGAATATATTGTTACAATGAAAAGAATACTTTGTTCGTGAAATGTTATTATATTTCAGCTCTGATAATGTTAGAATATGCATTAGAGATGAGGACAAGTGAATCATTTTTTCTGCCTTTACTGACTTGCGTTCTCCCATCAGTAAGGAATTTCTAAATCTCAATTTCTCCTGACTGGCTGGATTGCTGTAGACAGTTGGGTTGTATACAAAACAGACACGTTTAACATAATTCTAGGTCAGCTTTTACTGAGGAGAGCAGCTACTGGGTAGTTAGAATGAAAGTGCAGCTACTCACAGAGGTAAAATGGGACTTGCAATTATTGTATGGCATCGAAACTTGGCAGATATGCTAATGCGTTAGCGCGGAACCGATTTAAGCTGAAAAAAAAAATTAGTTAAAATTTTGGCCACCAGGCGTAAATCTACCGCTGTGCATGCGAGAAAAACGCATAGAAATATTTCCGTATGTATCGGATTAGGAACTTGACGTGGGCAGACAAAGTCAGACAAGTGAGGAAGGCATCGTTTTTATTTTATTCTTAACTGTCGCTTACACAATTTGATCCAGTAAATATTCGCAGAATAAAGGACATCCATCTAACGTGCCATTGGAACGTAAACACCATTCGACGGGTTTGGAATACAACACGGTAAGACTAGTATCGTCGAATCAAGCGAATGTGAATGACCTATTCCTTCGAAGAACAATTCGATATGCTTCTCATTTACGGAGGATGCCAATGAAGTGAGAGCTAGAAACTTATACGCGGGAGATATCCTCAACGTACTCACCGTACACGTCGTACATTTATATATGTGTATGATAAACTGAGAACAACTGGATCTTTAACGCATCGGAAACATATCCGTCGAAGGAAAGTTACTAGCGAGGAAACGGAAATTGGCACTCTTGCCACTGTAGTTCGAGATCCTTGTGTTAGTTCGCGTCAAATCGCAAGGGAATTTGGCATGAGCCAGTGCAGTGTTCTTCGTGTTCTGCATCGAAATAAATATCATACTTACCATATCAGTCTCCACCAAGAATTAAATGGTACGGATTGTATGCGTCTCATTGAATTCTGCCGAGACTACATTCACGAACCATGGAAATGTTTATTTGCATTACATGCATTATTGAGAAACTGAAAATCCATGTTGGATGCGGCAAGTTGCACACCAAAAACCGGGGTCAGTGAATGTATGGTGTGGGATTCGGGAGGACAGAATTATAGGGCCTACTTCATCAAGGGAAATCTTAGTGGTAGGAAGTACACCACATCCCTGCAAGCAACATTAGGTCTGTTACTGGAAGAAATAGCTTTAGAAACAAGGAACAGAATGTGGTATCAACACGATGGGTGTCCAGCACATTTTTTGCTGATGGCTAGAAATGAGTTGCACAGAAAGTTCACAGATCGTTGGACTGGACGCGGAGGAGATGTGTCGTTGCCGGCTCGTTCGCCAGACTTGACGCTGCTGGAATTTTTCTTGAGGGGTTTCGTAAAAGACATTGTTTCTAAAGACGTTTCAACTACATCTAAACATATGCGAGAGAGAATTATCACAGCCTGTGCTTCGATAGTTGCGGATGTTTACCACTCAATCCATGATGATAAGATTGCTGTACTGTACTGATACAAATGGTCATCACTTCGAACTCCTTCTGTAAACGGACGTTCATGCCACCTTTGTGGCCTTCGTTGATCTTCGAAGACCTTACTGTTACACATCACTGGATTCGTCTCGATAGCCGCTCGAGTACCAAATTACAGCATCCCATTAAAAAAAAAAGTTGACCTTCATACCTCTCAAGCGACCCTACCTAGCACCAAAAACTAACGTCATGTTTTGACCCTCGTTGTCCCATGGAACTTTTGTCCCACAAACTTTTCAGCTCCTATTATACTTTCTGTAAGAGGTGAGGTATGCGCTATATGCGCTGCCAGCAATAGGCAAGACTTAGGAGAGTCTCTGACCAGAGAGCAGTATGTCGTTAGTTGTTGCTTGTCGCTAGTCTGCGCTTGTCTGCGCGTGTCGACAGTAGTAGTCTTGAGTAGTCTGCGTGAGTCGGCGGTAGTCGGCGCGTGTCGGCTGTCTGCTCTGCTCGGGATTCTGGTCAGGACTCTGGAGGATGAGTATTGTTGTAGAAGGTAAAGAAGCAGCCTTGTGCATATCTAGTAATGTATATTAATTGTCATTCAATGTCTTTCAAAAAAATGCCCCAATAATAATTTTCATAATATAAAGTAATTTTTTTTAAAAAAAAGAAGCATTCATTTCAATTTAAAGATTTTATCCAATGAATATTTAATTCCTTTCACGAGTCACAAAGCAAAGGCCAGCATTACACGGAGCTGTGCCGAAAATTTTTATGTAGGAGCAGATATATTTGCAGTTTTTATTGAGGAAAGAATTTTTGCCTTTTTTTATTCAGAATACAGGGCAGAGGCGCAGCGTGGCTGTCGTCATAAAATTTACCAGGTTACTATTTTTTTTTATTTTGGTGTTTAGGAATTTTTCTGTTTCGAACTTAATATTAAATGAGAAAAGAATTTTGTAGGAACATTAAATGTGAATGCATTTCTGCACACAGATTATAAATGGGAGCCAATTTTGTTCAGAGGTTACAATATTAATAAATTCATTTAAGTGTTATTTTTGTGGGGAGTTTACGCTTGGTTCATTTTCATTTAATTATAATAATTTTGTGGGGAGGTTACATATGGTTCATATTTTTTAAATATAAATTATTCTGTGGGGAGGTTACACTTGGCGACATCCGGCCAGGATCGTATTTCTTTGTGAATCTTCTGAGAAGTAGTCATATATCTGCTCTTATTTACTTAAACGTAGTTTGCATCTGGCGCAACGCATTTACTAATTTGTCACTCTTTCTTTCACAGATCATCGGCAATTTGTTGCTCCTTGTTGTAATTGTGTTTGTTGCATTTTTGCATTCTCCTTGTTTCATTTGTGCTTAATTTTGATTAGTGAAAATGCCGCGAAAAACTGTTAACAGTACATCGCGATGTGCAATGAGTGAAATAGCCGACTCGAATAATTTGACAGATAATATTTGCGACACTCAGTGTAATGATGACAATCCTCCATTTATAGACAATCAGTGCGTACCGACCACTAGTAATGATTTTGATCCTAATGATGAACAAATAAATTCAATTGTGTCGTCTGTTAATTTAACGACAATTGATGACGCGGGACGTTCTGTTACAATGAACGCTGCCCAGTTTGACATACCCGGTTTGCAAAATTTGAATTGTGAACAGATAAATTTTTCTAACGAAACTGAACAGTGTACTCAAAGTACGGCAGATTTGATTCCGAGGTAGTGACTAACAGTGCACATCCGTTTGGCAAATACTTTCAAGAATTACAGAATATCTAAATGGATACACAAAACGTGACAATTGCAGATACACCATCACACAGTACAGCGAATAGAGCCGCTAATTTTGGCTGGGATCAAGTTATGGCATTATTGCTACAAATTAATCAATCTAACAAACAACTTAATGAAAAATAAGACAACCTTAATGAAGATTTCAATCAACTTAGTGAACAGAATAAACAACAGAGTGAAAATTACAAACAGTTGAAGAAAGAACAAGACAACAATTTTAAACAACTTAATGAAAATTTCAAACAACTTAATGAAAAACATGACAACCTTAATGAAAAATTAGACAACAATTCCAGACAGCTTAGTGAACAGATTACAGCCGTTGCCGCGCAGTGTCATGATACTAAGGAACAATTACGTGAGGAAATTAAGGCTTGTGCTAGGAACAGTAGTGAAGAAATTAGATCTTTGGCACAAGAATTAAATAATAGACATGCAGAAACAACTAAATTACTTATAGACGAAATTAGTGCAGTCGGTAAACAATGCTCTGAAAACGCAACACAGTTACGCGACGAGTTTAAATTAATGTCTGCAGAAGTTTCACGCACACTGGATGGAAAAGTAGACGCGAAATTCGACCAACAGAACAGTCAAATTGACGAACGTTTTAATCATCACTTACAAAACAGTGAAACGCGTTTCCGTAAATTCATACAGGAACAGAATAAAGTAAAGCGACAAGTCATGGAAACAATTACCGCACAGAGACAGGAAGATAAACGTAAATTGTTTACGAAAGCAAAAACATACGTAGACAACAATATTGCTACAGTAGCGGACGAAATTAATACTATCAAACATCTGAACATCGAATTGCGTGATGAAATTTCCGATCTTAAATCAAAAACAGATACACACATAGTAGACGTTCAGACAGTGACCGACAGACTCGAACAATTATAACTAATACGGGATTGCGATGTCATCAAAGCTGACAAAAAATTGAACGAAACCACACGTAAAATACAAAAACAAATTAATGCTTGTGACACTAAAAACGATGATCAGGTAAAAATAATGACTGAAAAATATGATGAATTGGCCAGTCGTATTGATGTTATTGAAAGTAATAATGACAGCGAATCAGACGATACTTCACCGATTTCGTTTAATCAAACACCTGAATTCCAAAATTTACAGCAGACGATCAGTGAGATAGATTCGTCTAATAATACATTACGTAGAAAATTGTCGACTTTACAGCAAGAGGTGACAGAGATAAAAAATATTTCAGTCAATAACACGTCACAGCATACGGCACATTCCGAACATTTGTCACACTCACACAGCCAGTATAATTTAGGTAATTTGCAGAGAGTACGTGACTTAGATTCTGAACAATCACAGACGAATAGATTCTCATACAATCCTGAACCTGTTCAGACGTACAGAGACGGTAATTTTGATTACAAACATTTTCTATCAGTGAGAAAATTTAAAGTATTTGAAAATGACAGAGCACAGATGCATCCATTGGATTGGATACAACAATTTAGATTTGCTTTTCCACCGGCTTGGCCCGTAACACATAAACTTGAATTTATTTGCAGGTTTTTTGGAAGGCGAACCAGCAACTCGTATGAGACCGATCGCGAGACAATGCTACTCGGTAGAAGAATTTCAGAATGCTTTTCTGTCAGCGTATTGGTCGAAGACGACACAGCGCGGAATTATGGATCAACTAATTAGTTTACCGAATTATGAGAACTCACATTTTCCCAGTGTCACGCAATTTTTTGAACACATGGTCCAACAAAACCAGTACTTAAGTGAACCATACAGTGAATCTGCACTTATTCAATTATGTATTTCTAAATTACCACGTTCATGAAGAGTATCACTTTTAACGGGTCAGCAGAAAGAAAATATTTCGGCGTTCAGAGATCTGTTACAGCATTTGGAAGTTCAGCAATCAGATTATTCCTTCATAAACAAAAACTTTTCATATAATAACCAAGGTCAACAAGCATACAGCAATTACGATCAGCCACGCAATTTCAATAGCAAAGGTAATAGACGCTTCAGGAACGACAACCACCAGAACTTTAATAACAGACAAAATTTTAATCGTCAGTATCGTCAAAATTTTCAGCAACAGGAACCACATTTTGGTAACAGTAGAGGTTTTTCTCCGCAACAGCAACAAAACCAACCGATTAGCATACCTAACCAACAATATAATGCACAAGGTCAACCAAGCTTTAATTTTTCGCCGCGTGCACGTATAGCATCAGCTCCAACAAATAGTAACGCACAGCAACAAGGGAATAAGTACGTACAGAAAACACACTATTTCAATCCTATCGCAATGCGCCGTATAGAAATGACTATCATGACAGACGTAAAAATAATGAGCACAATTTTCAGCGTACGTTTAATAACATTCGGTCTTACCAGCAGCAGAATCATCCGCAACAGCATATTATCATGAATGAACCAGACAGTAGATATCATCCCGAACGTAATACGTCAGGAAGAAATAACAGAACAGTTCAAATAGTGGAAATGCCACAACATCCTCCCGAAAATAATAGCACGTCAGATAGAATTTGACTAGATATTGTACAGGTTGCATTTTCCAGTAACGCAAGCAATACTTTTGACACAGAGAATCATGTTCACGAAAATGTTATTACTTTTGACGACATCCGAGACACTCTTTTGCAGGAAAGACCAGTTATTCAAAAAACCATTTCACACCCTGTCATCGAAGTAAAAATTGGATCATCCAAATTTTCAGCAGTAATCGATTCTGTATCACCTATGTCAGTTATAAATGAAGAAACTTTCAACGAATGTAACAAAGAGAATAGCTATCCTACGTTACAATTAGGCAAAACGAAAGTAAAAGGAGCAGTATCTAGTAAAGGAGTAGATGTAAAATTACAGACACATTTATCATTTTGTATTGCAGGTCATACATTTAACTCAAATTTTGGGATTATTCTGTTATTGACGACAGACATTAATTTAGGTACGAATTTTCTGGTACAACACGATGCCATTAATGACTTTCAAAATTCCTATTTAATGTTGAAGGATGAAAATGTAGAACTAGCTTTAGAATTTCAGCACTCTTTATCTGCGGAAGAACAAACAATTAATCGTACAGAGGTCATTTCCGTATCACGTAACATAGACTGTAATTCCACATTGTTCACAGATACGTACGTACACAAAAATAATACTCCAGACGAAGCCGACTATGATGTTATACAGATGATTTCTGATAAAGTTAAACAGAGCAGTGCAAATACAGACGACGAACGTACTCAACTACGCAATATTCTTTTACAACAAGCTCCAGTTTTTGACAACGTTCCTGGTACTATGTCCGGTTTTATGTATGAATTTCAAGATAAACAGCACGACACATTTAAAGCCAAACATTATCCCATTCCATATATTCACAGAGAACAAGTTAAGAAAGAATTGCAAGCTATGCTTGACCAAGGAATTATTGAACCGGCAGTTAGTCCGTTCATAAACCCTCTCCATATTGTTAAGAAAAAGGATGGTTCACTTCGCCTCGTACTCTATTCGCGTCACATCAACGACATTATTATTAATGAAACAGATCGCCCACAGACACTAGAAGAACTTCTACAGAAATTTCATGGTACTGCTATTTATTCCACATTAGATTTGAAATCGGGATTTTGGCAAATTCAACTCCATCCGGACTGCAGAAAGGACACGGCTTTTCTTTGTTTTGGTGACTGTTATCAATTTTGTAAATTACCGTTCGGTTTAACTATTTCTTCAGCAGCATTTATTCGCGGTTTGAATACAATACTTCCGACAGAACTTAAAGACAGAATCACAACGTATGTAGACGACATTCTTATTGCAGAAGCTAACTGGTTTGAACACAATCTAATTCCTGAACAACTGTTACGAACTTTTCGTGCACAAGGACTCACAGTTAATCTCAGTAAATCGCACTTTGGTAAAACTTCTATAAAATTTCTTGGACATGTAATTTCAGCAGAAGGCATTGCGCCTGACACGGAAAAACTTCAAGCTTTACGTGAAATTACTGTTCCTACGACGAAGAAACAACTACGTAGCTTTTTGGGTTTAATTAACTTTTTTCGTAAATTTATTCATTACTCTGCTTTAGACACCCCTAGATTATGTCAATTGACAGGTAAAAACACTATTTGGTCCTGGGATAAGCAAGCACATTCTGAATTTGTGAACCTGAAACAAGCTTTGTTGAATGCACCACTTTTATCGCACCCAGATCTTACTAGAAATTTTTCCATTGTCACCGACAGTTCTAACACCGCATTAGGCGTACACATTTTTCAGGAAATAGAAGAAGATGGCACTACAGTAATTAAAAACATCGCTTTTGCAAGTCGCATTCTGTCACCTGCTGAACGCAGTTATTCTGTTACAGAACTTGAATCATTATGTGTTGTTTGGGCATTTACGAGATTTCGGCATTTCCTTTATGGAAGACATCCGACCGTTTACACAGATCATAGAGCTATACAGTTTTTACTTTCGGCTAAATTTACACACGACAGATTAAGCAGATGGAAACTTTACTTGCAGGAATTTAATTTTACAGTTGTTCACATTCCCGGTACACAAAATGTTGTAGCAGACGCTCTATCCCGTTCTCTCAGCAACAATCAGCAAGACATCGCAACCAACTTCTGCAAAACAAATTTCAGCGTCATGTACATTCTGCAAGTTGCATTTGAGAATTTCATTTCGTCGTCATTACAAGATATAGCACAAGAGCAGAGTAAAGGCAACGTATGGAAAGAAATTAAACACCTTTGGCAAGATAGGAATAATGTTACCATTAGAAACCATTACACTGTACGCAATAATATTCTGTTTCGCCGCTCTCACCCTGACAGCAACAATTGGTTATTATGCATTCCTGACCAACTTGTTAACAAATTAATCTGGTATACTCATTTAAGTTACGCACATTACGGAGCCACAAAATGTTTTCTTATACTGAGACAGAACTGTTATTTTACCAACATGGAGAAACGTGTTCGACGAGTTTTAGCGTCATGTAAAATCTGCCAGGAAGCTAAGTCAGATACGACTTCACATATTCCTCCATTACATCCCATGGTACCTGTTAAATTAAGACATATGGCCGCAGTAGACATTTTTCGTCCGATTCCCAGAACTAATAGACGTTTTTGCTACATCTTTGTCGCTGTTGAACTCACCTCAAAATTTGTTACCTTCACTCCGATACGCAAAGCTACTGGTAAAACTGTTTCGAAAGCATTTGTAAAACATTTTCTATTTCATGTAGGGCATGTATTGAAAGTAATTTCCAACAGTGGATCACAGTTTCGATCTGCTATATGGACACGTATGTTACGAGCTAGAAACATTTCTCCGATCTATATATCCAGGTACCATGCTTCTTCGAACCCTTGTGAAAGATTAATGAAAGAAATTGGTAAACTGTGTAGAATATACTGCCATAAAAACATATTGATTGGGACACACACATACTCTCATTCCAGGATGTAATTAATTCCATACCAAATGAATCTACTATGCTATCTCCGTCTGTTATACTGAAAAATGTTGAACCACCTAACAAAATTAAAGAATTAGTAACCTTTCCTACATCTCGTCGACTACGACACCATGAAATAATTGACATTGCGCTGAACAACATCAAACGTGCCGCAGAGCACCGGAGAAGACAGCAAAAACAGGTTTGTACACGCCGTGACTTTCACATTGGACAGAAGATATTAGTACGCACACATTATTTATCTAATAGAGGAAAAGCTAGATGTAGTAAATTTGAGCTTCTATATGCAGGTCCATATCGAATTCGCAGCATTCCTCACCCCAATGTAGTACCCATCGAAACTTTGAGAACCAGAAAAACCAAAGGGAACCACCACGCCTCCAACGTCAAACCTTTTATTGAATGAACATACTTTATGATTTATCACATTGTAATGCCATTTCCTGATTTTTTTATGACCACTTATGCAATTATATTAACATGAACACTTACTGATGATTATCGTATTTTTTCTTGGCAAGTGCCCGGCAAGGTAAGCTTAGCAGGTCACTTGTCGTTACACATTAGACCGTGCACATTTTTCAAAATAAACTTACACATTTTATGACCACTTATGCAATTATATTTATGTGACTACTTACTTATGATTATCGTATTTTTTCTTGGCAAGTTCCCGGCGAGGTAAGGTTAGCAGGTCGCTTTTGTTGTCGTTACACATTAGACCGTGCACATTTTTCCAGATGAACTTACACATTTTATGACCAATTATGCGATTCTATGTAGTGACATATTAATTTTATCAACTTCTTTCTCCATTAAAGTCTTCAACTCTCGCCTCTATCAACTACACAACATACAAGCTGAACAAAGAGAGGCATTTTTTGTTGTTACATATCAGACTGTGCACATTTACATTTTTCTATGTATGTATGATTGTTTTACTGTTTTGTTTGTATGCACTATGTAATTTTTAAGATATAACAAACACCAGTTGACTTTGACATTTTTCCTTATGTATCCCAACATCGTGACTATTTATATATATATATATATATATATATATATATATATATATATATATATATATATATATTTTTTTTTTTTTTTTTTTTTTTTTTTTTTTTTTTTTGCTGCTACATTGTGATATTCTGTGTACATTTTTGCATCTGAACACTGTCTATGTTTTTTGACATATTACGTTTTCTGTCACGCTACGCTGTATGCTCAATTATATCACTAGAAACCAGCTTTTATTTAATGAGCATGTGATTTAAATGCAAGATATTAATCCTTATGCATCATTTTCAGAAAGAAATAACTTGTAAAAGAAATACATTAAACAGAAATGGGAATTTCACCTTCGGAATGACCGAAAGAAGATGCAATACTTCGTCACGAAGAGTAAGTGGATCAGAATTAACAAGCATTAACAAGAATATACTATACACATCGTATGATAGCAGTCTTAACTAATTTTTTTTCTTTCAAAATACGAGGCGATTGATGCAGACTGTCAGACAGAACTACACATCTTAGTTTTAGTGATGAAATATGCTAGAATATGGTAATATGGATAATGAAGTTTTTCTTTACAGGTGATGATAATAATGGAATTATGGTGATATGGATAATGAAGTTTTTCTTTGCAGATGAAAATAATGATGAAGTTTATATATTTACTATTAGTTAAGAGATGCTATGTAGTTATTTAAGTATTTGTTGCAGTTCCTTTTGACAGTATGTCTTGCCCGCATCTCGTGGTCGTGCGGTAGCGTTCTCGCTTCCCACGCCCGGGTTCCCGGGTTCGATTCCCGGCGGGGTCAGGTATTTTCTCTGCCTCGTGATGGCTGGGTGTTGTGTGATGTCCTTATGTTAGTTAGGTTTAAGTAGTTCTAAGTTCTAGGGGACTGATGACCATAGCTGTTAAGTCCCATAGTGCTCAGAGCCATTTGAACCATTTGACAGTATGTCTAATGTCGCATGGTATAATGACTGAATGTTTTGGGAAAGACAGGTACAGTACACAGATACTGTGTACACGTTTCATTACCTGTTAATTCGAAGTTCACTACTTTTCAGCATAACATGCATTTCTTCTTTCAGCTCAATAATCCATTTTGTATTTTTTCCAGGAGAAGCTTTTCATGATACTTACTAAACCTGTTACTTATTAAACCTGTTCTAGTACTTGCATTTTTTTTACCCAGTTGTGTCTATCATTTATAAATGTGATCACATATACTGCCTTTGTTTCATAACCTTGCTACAGCTGACTCATGATGAATGACGTTATTAATCCTTATTTCCAGCAATAAATCAAAAGCAAATATTTTCATGCCCCAGAAATTAATTATCGACCCCAACACAATGCATTGCTAGCAAAAAAAATTATTACCAGTCCCAATTATTACCAGTATACAACCAAATAATGCTACCAGTTTAAGATATATTTCTAGTTCTAAATATAATACATATTTCTCTGTTGTATTGAATCCATTATGTCTATGTATTAGTCGACTACAGACCTTGAGTAATAATTACAGTGTGTTACATTTTTAATATGTCCTATGTCACTTGAATGATGAGTTCTGAGTAATACTGAATGATGACTGATGCATAAATGATATTCCAATACTTAACTCTTGTTTTGAATGATGACTTCTGAATAATACTGAATAATGTTTTGTAAAACTATATGAATACTTTGTAACTGGCCAATGAGTGCCAATAATTACTGCAATCAGATGAGTTATGAATAGTGTTTTATAATATTCAATACTTGCTACATGTTTAGTAACTGGCCAATGAGTGCCAATAATTATTTTTAAATATGTCATGTCACTTGGATGATGAAAAATGTTTTGTAATAATCAATACCTGTTGACCAACGAATGCCACTGTTCCTTATACTTTAAATTTATATTATTTCACTTTCATGCCATATATATGAATTAGCTCCTGTTTGAATGGTGACTTCTGATGATTTGTAACTGGCCAATGAGTGCCTATGTTCTCTGTAAACAGATAACTTATGAACATTATTCTGTAATACTTCATACATGGTACAGAAATGTTCAGTAACTGGGCGATGAGTGCCACGAATTACTTAAAATCAGTTAATAGACTAGTGTAATTATCAATGATGACTGGCATAAGATTTAATGTCCTTCACCTTCTAACCTAATTACGAGAAATTACTGTAATATCCGTTTGTCCTGTCTATCCTCATGCTCATGGAGCACTATATTTGGTTTTTGCACTAATTCTACGTTGGTGTACCTTACAAGAACGTGGTGTTGACACGACATGCTGTCCACCACCTTGAGCTAAGGAGATATTATTATGGTCCCACTGTTTGGTGTACCTGATGTACTACCAAAATGATAACATGGAATATTAATACGACATTTCAGTGTCTTGGCTACACTGATTAATACTTCAGGGAAAAGAACTTCAGATTGTCTCACTTGGTGTTGTGCTTCTGTAGAAAGATATGGACTTTCAGTGCAGCTACGTGCAACCTAATGTGCTACAACCATGATGCAATCCTTCCCATTCCTTTCCTAGTTCGTGAAATATAATGACATATACAGTGCGTGTGCACTTCATTTCATTTGTTAATAAGATTAGTTGTCCTAAATATGCTAAAGACTTCTACAGTGCGTGTGCACTTTATTTCACTCCATGTTATGTTATGTAAAAATGCTTAAGACTTATACAGTGCGTGTGCACTTTATTTCACTCCATGATATGTTATGTAAAAATGTTAAAGACTTCTACAGTGCGTATGCACTTTATTTCACTCCATGATATGTTATGTAAGAATGCTAAAGACTTATACAGTGCGTGTGCACTTTATTTCACTCCATGATATGTTATGTAAAAATGCTAAAGACTTATACAGTGCGTGTGCACTTTATTTCACTCCATGATATGTTATGTAAAAATGCTAAAGACTTATACAGTGCGTGTGCACTTTACTTCACTCCATGATATGTTATGTAAAAATGCTAAAGACTTATACAGTGCGTGTGCACTTCATTTCACTCCATGATATGTTATGTAAAAATACTAAAGAGTTTTAGAGTGTGTGTGCACTTTATGTCATTTGTTAATATGATTTGTATTCATTGCGTATACATTTGGTGATTTGCTGATATATTCTGAACTACAGTGCGTGTGCACTTTATGTCATTTGTTAATATGATTTGTACTCATTCCGTACACATTTTGTGATTTCCTGATATGTTCTGTACTACAGTGCGTGTGCACTTTATGTCATTTGTTAATATGATTTGTACTCATTACGTATGTACTATAGTGCGTGTGCACTTTTGTCATTTGTTAATATGTTTTGTACTCATTGTGTACACATTTTGTCTTTGCTTGATATGTTCTGTACTCAGTGCATGTGCACTATATTTTATATTCTGCACTCATATATATGTATATATTCTGTGGTTGTGAACTTAGTTAATTTGTTGCTCATGGGAAGTCCAATTGACTCACCATCGCTGCCAAATTTTTGCCCCCCCCCCCCCCCCCCCCAGTGGAGGGTTATGTAAGAGGTGAGGTATGCGCTATATGCGCTGCCTGCAATAGGCAAGACTTAGGAGATTCTCTGACCAGAGAGCAGTATGTCGTTATTTGTTGCTTGTCGCTAGTCTGCGCTTGTCTGCGCGTGTCGACGGTAGTAGTCTTGAGTAGTCTGCATGAGTCGGCGGTAGTCGGCGCGTGTCGGCTGTCTGCTCTGCTCGGGACACTGATCAGGACTCTGGAGGATGAGTATTGTTGTAGAAGGTAAAGAAGCAGCCTTGCGCATATCTAGTAAAGTATATTAATTGTCATTTAATTTCTTTCAAAAAAAATGCCCCAATAATAATTTTCATAATATAAAGTAATCTTTTTAAAAAAAAGAAGCATTCATTTCAATTTAAAGATTTTATCCAATGAATATTTAATTCCTTTCACGAGTCACAAAGCAAAGGCCAGCATTGCACGGAGCTGTGCCGAAAATTTTTATGTAAGAGCAGGTATATTTGCAGTTTTTATTGAGGAAAGAATTTTTGCCTTTTTTTATTCAGAATACAGGGCCTAGGCGCTGCGTGGCTGTCGTCATAAATTTTACCAGGCTACTAAATTTTTTTTGTTGTTTTGGTGTTTAGGAATTTTTCTGTTTCGAACTTAACATTAAATGAGAAAAGAATTTTGTGGGAACATTAAATGTGAATGCATTTCTGCACACAGATTATAAATGGGAGCCAATTTTGTTCAGAGGTTACAATATTAATAAATTCATTTAAGTATTATTTTTGTGGGGAGTTTACGCTTGGTTCATTTTCATTTAATTATAATAATTTTGTTGGGAGGTTACATATGGTTCATATTTTTTAAATATAAATTATTCTGTGGGGAAGTTACATTTTTGAGTTATTCTAGGTGGCAGAAGTTAGCGACTCACCCTGTATATAAGCACTGGAGACATCGACGTCCAGCTGCATGCGTAAAACGATTTGATCGACAGTTAGTTGTTCGCAGCAGTTCCAGTGGAGTCCGAGCACTGTGCTACTGAGTACGGGCCTTCAGATCAGATGGAGATCGAACGTGTCCCAGGAAAACGCATGATTTCACATATCCCCGGAGCCAAAAGTTGGGTGGACTCGAATCAGGTGATCTTTGCAGGCCATGTGTCTGGAGAACCTCTGCCGATAACACGTTCGTGTAATATTACATTAAGCAGTTTTCCAGTGGGCGAACGACATGAGGTGTTGCGGCACTTTGCATGGAAACAACAGTTTCTACACAGTTGCGTTCTTATAAAGGAGGAATCACATTCTACACAAGGGTTTCTGGATAAATTGCAGACGTCCCGGTACGCTAGAAAGTACCTCTGGGTGTATTCTCTTCAAAGATGAACTGACCGAGAATAAAGGTGCTTGTGAATGCACACCACACAATCACATACTGCAAGTTCAATAGGACTTTGTGCACTTATAATTAGCGTTAGAGAATAAAAGGATCTGCAAGAAAGCTAAACAAAAGTTTATGATTGGTAAAAACTAAATCATAGAAATTGACGGTGATAATGGGCGCATAACGGAAAGGAAGAAATTCTAAAGCATGTAAAGAATTCCTACAGTAAATTATATGAAAGAACACATGAGCCACTAGGAAAATCTTACGCATATGATGATGAAGTCGCCAAAATCCTCCCCGAAGAAATACGAAGAGCTATAAACGAGATGCAGAATGGCAAAGCAGCGGGTCATGATGGTCTCGCAATTGACGTACTGAAGCTTACAGGGGAGGAAACAGAAAATCATCTCGCTAAAGTCTTTGCTTCGTGTATACAGAATGGCAGCATCCAAACCTGCTGGAACAAAGCGAACATAATCTTACTATATAAGAAGCGAAGTATTCACGATGTGAACAACTAACGCCCCATTAGCTTACTTTCTCTTGTATATAAAGTGTTCATTTAAGTCCTGTAAAGTCGGATTAAAATGATAGTGGAGACTGCACAGCCCATAGAACAAGCTGGATTCCGCAGTGGTTTCAGTACAATTGACCATATAAACACACTGCGTGAGGTAATTAGTCGAGCCAATGAGTATGAAATGCCACTATGCATAGCCTTCATTGACTTCGAAAAAGCCTTTGATTCTGTCAGCCACACTGCAATCATACAAGCACTGGCCGAGCAAAGAGTGGAAACAAAATATATAAACATACGAGTATTGTGCAACATTTAAGACACGTCTGTAGCATCTATCAACACAGGAAAAAACAAGTGCGAATTTCCCATTGGAATACTAGTAAAGCAGGGCGATCCTATATCCCCGAAGTTATTTGCAGCATTTCTCGAGACGGCTATGTCGAAAATTATTCGGAACAACAGAGGAATAAGGATAAATGGTAAAAGGCTCACCAACCTGAGATTTGCTGACGATATAGTGGTCCTAGCTAACAGTAACATGGAAATGCAGTCCTCTATAAAAGACTTAACAGATCGTTGTCAGGAAGTTGGACTTCAAATAAATCACTCTAAAACTAAGTTAATGCATAATAAGTGGTAAGCTGCAGGACAAGTAACTCTGAACGGCTAAATCCTAAACAATGTTAGAGAATTCGTTTATCAGGGGCAATTAATTGACACAAAAGCGGTATTTAAACCTTAAATTTTTCGTCGAATTAAACTGGGTTGGAGGACTTACGGAAGGAACGCAACAGTTTTCAAATCTAACATGCCAGTCTACTTAAATAAGACAGTTTTTGATCATAGTGTCTTCCCGTTTTAACGTACGGGTGTGAAACTAGGACTTTGATTGAATTTTTCAAAAGGAAAGTTAGAACTGCTCAGAGAGCTATGGAAAGGTCAATGTTAGGTCTCACTAAGAAAGATCGACATAAAAGTGAAGACATTGGAGCAATAACAGGAGTAAAAAATATTATAGAACGGGTTAAGACTCTAAAATGGCAGTGGGCAGGACATGTTGCACGAAAGAAGGATGAGAGGCGGGCAAAATCAGTTTTAGAGTGGAGTCCCAGAGAAAAACGAAGACCACCAGGGCGACCACCTGATCGCTGGGATAAGGAACTCAGGAAAGTTGCAGGCAGAAGACAGCAGCGGACAGAGATGCATTGAAAAACCTCTTAAAATGTATTTATTAACCTAAAGAGGCTACATCTTGTATAGAATGAATTCGCTGAGCAATAAATAAATGCGATTTACAGTAAGGCAAATTCGGCAGTTCTGCGTATTCACTGTAGAGCAAAATGTGCCTCGTCACTCGTCATAATACTAACCACCCACATGTCAACGTCAGTAGTAACCGAAACAGACGAGTACATTCAGAAGGGTGCTGTGGATCGCCAGGTTTCAGTTGCTGTACCGTCTGGATCGTGTATGGTACCAGTGTAAAATAGACCGCTAAAGTTTCCGTATAGTTGGTAATAGGATCGGCAATTCTCGGGACACCTCACGAGCACTAGCTCTGTCAGTGGCACGTACTGCGTGGTCAGTTAAAACAACAGCAACCTCATCAGTAACCTCCACAGGGATAAGGTGACTTCCTCTTTTAGGTGCCACACCAAGCTTACCCGTGCTTTCGAATTTCTTTATCATCTTCTTTAAACCGTTGAACGAGGTGGGGCGGCCTTTTAGTTTGAGGTACTCTCTCAATGGAGCGTTGTAATTGCTGCCTTTCAAGTAAAACAGCTTCACTAACAGCACACGACCTCGATAGTCACGCAGATCACTCACGTTATGGCTTGTCATATGACAGCGTTGATGTAATCCCGTCACACTAACAGTGTACAGCGCCAAATTCGAAACTGATGCCCAAAACTGGAACAAATTTTTTTCCAGATTCAAGCGGCTCCACATTAAAGCATTGGATTATCTACTAAGTTTCCCTTTAGTTGTAACGCTGACCATTTCTTACATTTCACAGGTTCTGTCTGGTTATACTTAGGTAGTAGTAAATTGTGAGTTTAGCAGTGTAGTGGCATCTTTCTCTGAGTATCTGCTTGTTGTGCAGTCGCTAGCGATTGATCCCATTACATTAAGGATTTACTTCGTTCGTGAATGTAATTCCTTATCCTTATAATCGAGAGCGAAAATTCATAATTGGGAAGCGATTACCACCGTTTCTATATCTTAATACTACTGGATACTATGTTTATGTTGTTTGGACATGGCTGTCAGGGATATTTGGCTGTATAATTATGAAGCAGCTCAGTCCGCCACTATTGCTGAGGTATTGTTTACTTCTAGGTTTTACGACGGCTCTTGGTTTAAATGGCTCTGAGCACTATGGGACTCAACTGCTGTGGTTATCAGTCCCCTAGAACTTAGAACTACTTAAACCTAACTAACCTAAGGACATCACACACATCCATGCCCGAGGCAGGATTCGAACCTGCGACCGTAGCAGTCCCACGGTTCCGGACTGCGCGCCTAGAACCGCGAGACCACCTCGGCCGGCTACGACGGCTCTTAAAGGTAAATAAAATGGCACTCAGCTGCTAGTGGTACAGATTAAAAAACAGTTTCTTTTATGCACTACGAAACAATTGTGTGTACAAGCATGGCCAACTGATTCGGGCAGAGGGTATAATTAAGATCGCTTATCTTTTAACGATATCGTCAACCCAATTATTCGTACGCAGAGGTGCACTTCACTACTGTGGGTATCTAGGTGTGGCGAAACGGGCAACTTTACTGGCTTTATAATACAATATGACTGTTTGCGCGTCTTTACGCAACGGTCATATCGTAACACCGTAGAATCGTTTGTTAAGCCAACGTATGTTACAGAGCTTGTAGTATGGAAGAGTTGGCGCTGCTTGCTCCATTTGACACTAAGGACAACACCGCGTCTAATTTCAGTCCTCCTTATTTGTTAAAGTGTTTTTTTTTTTGCTTTTAATTTCTACGACCTGTGTCTACATCGTAGCAAAGTAGTGATTGGACCTCGATAAAATTATAGTAGCGGACAAATGAATTTAACTTGCTCGCGTAGCGTAACGTCAGTCCGGATCGAGTTTGTGTTATAGATCAAGGCAGTGGGCTGCTATATTGGTCAGTGTAACAATTGTTTTTAGGCGGTTTACCACGCTCAGTTAGGTAAAAGCTGGACTGGGCCTCAAAATCCGCTGCAGAGAATACGAAACACGGTCAGAATACAATAACACAAAGCACAAACTTCACCACGATTCACAGATATATGGCGCGTTATTTTGACGTCACTCGTGTCAGAAACGGTATAGAACCACAAAGTTAAACAACAAATTAAGATTTGCCAAATGCTGAAACGCCGACCCCGCTCTAAACGGGACGAACGCTAGGGAAGAAAAGAAGCAGAGAAACAAATTTTGTGGTATCCTAGTCACAACACATCATCTACTAGTGCCGATTTATCCCTGTTTCCCACACGGAAATTTGACCTTTTGTTCTTTCATCCAGATTTTAATGCTTCTTTTAGTAATTTATACGTACACTTGACCTCATATGCAAAACATTTAATAGGTTATAGAAAAATTTTTATATTTCTGATGTGGTGAGTGGCGGGCGTCGGTTTCTCTTCAGTGTTCAGATACTCTTGTTGGTTTAAACACTGTGTCATACGATCTGTGACTTCTCTTACGAAAGGGAGGAAAACTTTAGCTTTATATGGCCCCTTTCCACTAAAGGCTTCAGAGCTTTAAGGCTATAGTGTCTTATTCATCTATTTGTTAGAGTAGCCATTTCTTCTGAATGTTATTCTTAAGTGAATGAGCTATTCCTAAATAAACCGTGGCTCTCCCAAAGGCTTTACCCCGAAACCACCCACCATTACCAAATTAACTATTGCTTGGTACGTCACGATGTGATCTATCAGCCTATCCCTTCTTGTAGATACTTGATCCGCCAATCCAGTCTTCAGTATTATACTGTAAGTGCGCTTTTCTATTCTCTGCGTATACGTACTTCGTTCTATGTGATCAGTATCCCCCGTAAGTCCTATTTTGCATGGATAACTTCCACTCAAATAGTGTACCTGGATGGGGGCTGGGAATAAATTTGCCTTCGACTGCAAAAATTTCTTTGTATTGTTCACGAGACCCATCCTCAGATGCACCTCCTATATATACATCTAATCGATAACAGGTATTTTTTCCTGGTATCATGGCACAATAAGAAGAAATAGGAAATCATTCCTGCAGTCAGACACAAATTTATACCTATCCCAAATTACCATATGAATGCGTTCCCGCGTTCCACCACGAAGGAAAGCTTAAACACATTCTTGGATTTTTCACACTAGTGACTTGTAAGCAATCTCTTTTGTAGACTGACTACATTTTACCAGTACCTTCCAAACATATCAAAATATGCCTTTTGCCCTACCTACACCTGCGCCTGTCTGATCACTGTGATTCGTATTCCTGCAGACCGCTACACCCTGCTAAGAATACATGTTGAGCACAAAGTTATTTATTTGTTAACATCGACACTAAACTGTCGTGCTGCCTTAGTTACAAATAATGATATAAAGCTGAAAGCCACACTATAATGCTGCTTCGCCGCGCGGGATTAACCAAGCGGTCTGAGGTGCTACAATCATGGACTGTGCGACTGGTCCCGACGGAGGTTCGAGTCATTGCTGCTTCCATCAGCACGAGTATGTCGTGTAGCGTCTGACAGAGCAGTCAGACTGTTCAGTAGTGAGAAATTATGATTCGACTGTTGATTTTGGGACGGAAATAAATAAACCTATGGATATAAATGTTGTGCGAGAATTTTTGTTGTGTAACATTACAGTTGGCTGACAAAAATATTACAGTGTATTGGAATTCATTGGAGTTTAAAAAATGAATTGGTTTCCACAGATGAAAAGAAATGACAGTGTATCGAGGCGAGACCTTATGTAGATCTTTGGTGCAATTACAACACAGAAAGAGACTCTTTGACGCCGTAACTGAACTTTTTATATTATTCCATTTCCGATAAAAACTGCTTAGTTGAATGTGTCACAGAGAATCAAAAAATGGTTCAAATGACTCTAAGCACTATGGGACTTAACATCAGAGGTCATCAGTCCCCTAGACTTAGAGCTACTTAAACATAACTAACCTAAGGACATCACACACATCCATGCCCGAGGCAGGATTCGAACCTGCAACCGTAGCTGCAGCGCGGTTCCGGACTGAAGCGCCTAGAACCGCTCTGTCACAGCGGCACAGAGAATCGACATGGAACTTCTGCAGCTAACATCACGAGAACATTTTGTTCTTGAAGAAAACTTGTCGAACTTTATGACGTGAGTACGGTTGTATTGTACAATCTAGAATCACACGTACTTGAGTACCAAAAAGCATCTATTTGCGTAGAAAGTATGAGAGATAGAGTAGCCATTTATCTATTTGAAACAATTTATTTCACAATTGGACGTACCGATATTAATAATTCGATGCCTCACTTATTTCTTTTCCGTTATTAGTAAGAAAAAAAAATGTACATTGACATAAAACAGTAGAGATCTATAATATGTGATGCTTTTAATGACTGGCATGTGATTCGTGGTTACGGAGGTTTGCTGTTGCTTTACTGGTCAAACGTTGGAGCAGAGCGGAGACAAAGCCTACGTATAAACCGCACAATGGATTCTTGTCTCAATTTTCATAGACGAATGAAGAGTGGGAAAGGAACAAATGAGATATCAAATTGAACAGGGTGAGGTATGTTTTCTTAAAAAAGAAAAGGTTTATTTGCTTGAAAGGAATCATTATAGTTAAGAAACATTAAATTATTGATTTGAGATAAGATTCTTTTCCGAATTTTCGTAGCCAAACAGGCAGCGGGAAATGGTCAAACGGGGTATCAAACTGACCAGTGGAAGATCTAGTTTTGCAGAACAGGGTTTAATTGCTTGCAACCGGTCAGGATAACTAAAACCATTTAATTATTGATTTGAGAAAAAATTATTGTGTCGAAAAATGAGAGGACGACAGCCGAAACATTCACTGCAGAACTGAGAAACCACACATAAGAAATGTAAATGCCAGTGAAAGGAAAACGAGGTGTGGAAAGCATAAAACCTGGATGATAGAGTAATTGAAGGATGTCATTTCGGCGGATAAGTTTTGTTTTATACTGTTTCCAACTTCTGGCCGAGTTTACATCCCAAGAGTGAAATGTGGCTGGGTTTCGATGATTTGGATAGCCATGTCATGAAATTTCATGGGTCCCATGGTGATCCTGCTAGGTAGCGTTACTGCCAAGGATTATGTTACCATATTGGCCGATCAGGTCCATCCCAAGGTAGAGTGTTTGTTCCCCAAAGGTGGTGCTGTGTTACAAGAAGGCAGGGCCATTGTTCACACAGGTCGTATCGTCCGGGGCTGGTTTTATGAGCACGAAGATGGATTGTAGCATTTACCTTGGCCAGCACACTCACTATAGCTTCTCAATATTACTGAACCTTAGTGGTCTACATCAGTCTACGTTCTTACTTGAACGTGGCACTATTTTGCAGGGCAAACGGTATAGGATTCCCTTGAAAAATTACAGGACCTGTGTTTATACAGAACAAGGTGAGTGGAAGCTATTTTGAACGCCCACAGCGAATTAGGCGTGGTAATGTGTTTTGTTTTTGGTGTTTCTGTTTTTTTTCTACTCTCTGTACGATAGGGTCCCTATTTTTCTGTAAAATCTATATATGCATCTCTTGTCTGATGTCCTACAACACTGATGCTTTTAAAACACAATATGGCATTGTTTAAGAGTTTAGTGATATGACTCATTTTATCATTTACGGCCAACCTTTCTGAAAGAAAATGTAGAGAACGTGCTATTTATAAAGCGATGTATGAGTACATTTTTCTATACAGAGATGTTGCTACTGCCGTTAAAATATTTACTGGTATGCGTAATTTTCTGAAAATTAGATACTGAATTGATATTCAAAGTTGATCCGGTTATACTCTTTGGCTCACTGTTTCAACAGCCACAGAGCTTAAAAATTGAGCACACTGTATTTAAAAACTGATGTTACAGTTTCATATAATGTTCCCGCAAAGTGATATCTACATCTACATCTACGTAGATACTTCGCAGCCCCCGTACATTTCGTGGCGGAGGGTATCTTATACTACTACTTGTCATTTCCTTTCCTTTTCCACTCGTAAACAGAGTGAGGGAATAACGATTGTTTGTATGCCTCCGTATGAACCCTAATTTCTCGTATCTTATCTTCGTGGTACTTCCGCGCAGTGTATGTTAGCGGCAGTAGAATCGTTCGGCAGCCAGCTTCAAATGCCGATTCTCTAAATTGCTTCGAAAGCGACGCAGATACGTTGCGGATATACAGTTTAATGTTCGTTTCTGTTTGTATCTGTTGTGTCGATTCCCTAAGGTCTCGACACAATGAGTGGCTAGGTGCACGCGAAACTAACGCAGACGGGCGTAAATTCTGAAACAGGAGACTGGATGAAAACTATAAAGAAAAGAAGAGAGATTTTAATATACTTAACTTTAATGTAGTCTTGTTCTTGTTGAAATACATCTCTTGCATAGTAGTAAGCAATTAGCAATGATACACATGGCGCCTTGCTAGGTAGTAGCGATGGACTAGCTGAAGGCTATTTAATCTGTCTCTCGGCAATTGAGAGGAATACTTGGTAGGTCTAGTCGCAAGCTATGTCGTCCGTACAACTGGGGCGAGGTCATGTCCGTGTCTTGTGACCTGCCATGTGGTGGCGCTAGGTTTGCGAATACACAGTGGCGACACGCGGGTCCGACATGTACTACAGGACCGCGGCCGATTTAAGTTACCACCTAGCAAGTGTGGTGTCTAGCGGTGACACCACATTCCTCCCCCGCAAATCGGCGAACGGTCGTGAGATAAGGCTTCCGCCCGCCGTGGGGAGGACCCCATGTTGACGTATGCGATGAGGTGGGGAGCCTAACAACAGGCGAGGCTGTGCCACCCGCACCCGGCCATTCGGTCCGAGGGGAGCTAGGAAACGCCTGCAAACCTAGTCCAGGGTGCACGTCAACATGAGGTGTTTGCGCACGTAATGATATAAGAGGAGCCGCGGGGTCGACCTCCATGTGGTCGGAGCACCCGACGGGCGAAGACGACATCTGGTCCGGAGCGGGCAAGAGGTCCATGGCGGAGGACGGCTGGTCACGGGAAGCGAGCGGCGGCGCGTGACCCAGGGAGGCGCGAGGCGGCTGCAGCGAAGCGTCCGCTGCTGGCGGCGCCGGCGGCGGCTGCGGCGGCGCGACGCCATGAGGCAAAATGGAAGGCATCGTCGGGAACACCTGGGGATGAGGCGAGCCAGTAGATGGGTCCCCAGGGCGCTGACCTGACGGCTCCGTCGCTGAAAGCAGACGGGGAGCGGCAGAACCCAGGCGACGACAGAGGCGCAGCTGATTGAGATGCCGACGCACCTCACCAGAGGCCCCCAAAACCAAATACATCGCGCGGCCGAGGCAGCGAAGAATGCGCCCTGCGAGCCAACGCTGTGAACCGCGATAGTTGCGATAATAGACAACGTCGCCAGGAGCAAAAGCAGGAGTCTGCCGCTGCACAGGAACCTGATGTGGCGGATGCAGCAAAGACATCAGAGTTCGATGAGGACGACCATGGAGCAACTCAGCCGGCGAGCGACCATCGCGGGGCTGAGAGCGATATGAGGACAAAAAGAGCAACAAAGCGTCCTCCCGAGAATGCGACTCTTTCAACTTCAACATCTGGGACTTGAAAGTCCGGACCAATCGTTCAGCGGCACCGTTTGACTGAGGCGAAAACGGCGCGGATGTCAGATGTTGAATACCATCGGCCTTGCAGAATGACTGAAATTCAGCGGACATGAATTGTGGGCCATTGTCGGAAACAATAGTCTGCGGAAGACCGTCAATGCAAAAGATAGCAGACAAGGCTTGGATTGTGGCAGAAGACGTCGTGGAAGACATCCGGACAACAAAAGGAAAATTACTGAAAGCATCGACCACAACCAACCATCGAGCATTCCAGAATGGACCAGCAAAATCGATGTGCAAGCGTAGCCAAGGGGAAGTGGCTTTCGGCCATGCAAAGAATTTCCGCGGCGGTGCGGATTGTTGTTCGGCACACGCCACGCAAGAGGAGCACATAGTCGCAATCGCAGCATCGATTCCGAACCAAGTACAGTGCTGTCGAGCAAGTTGTTTCGTTCGCACTATACCCCAATGTCCTTGGTGAAGAAGCTTTAAGACAGAGGACTGTAACGAACGTGGGACCACGACTCGGGATTGATCATTATCGGAACGCAACAACAAAACACCACGTCGGACAAAAAGTCTCTCCTTGTGAGCAAAAAAACGGCGAACCAAAGGATCCTCTATCCGTGACTTTGACAAGGGCCATTGCGTAGCAACAAAACGCAAAACAGGAGCAAGGACAGGGTCAGCAGCTGTGGCTGTAGCTACACGACGAAAATCAATCGGAAACGATGCGACCGTCATCGGCCTCCGAATCAATGAACATGCAAGCAAGTTCGGAAGAATCGAATGCCTTATCCTCAGCAACAGGCAAACGGGACAACGCATCAGCGTTGCCGTGCTTAGCAGTGGACCGATACAAGATATCGTAGCGGTACTGCGAGAGAAAAAGAGACCAGCGAATGAATTTCTGCGCTGTACGTGGAGGTACAGGTTTGTTCGGATGAAAAAGTGATGTCAAAGGTTTGTGGTCCGTGATGATTGTAAAGTGACGACCATACAAGAAATCGTGAAACTTTGTTACACCAAACACAAGAGCCAAAGCTTCCTTCTCTATTTGTGAATAATGTCTTTGCGCAGATGAGAGCAATTTTGACGCAAAGGCAATAGGGCGATCATGCGAGCCATCCTTGTGCGCAAGCACAGCACCGATCCCGAAATCCGATGCATCTACCATCAACAAAAGGGGTTTTCGGGGATCGAATGGCGTAAGGCAAGTATTGGAAAGTAACGCCGATTTCAACTGGCGAAAGGCGCGTTCGCATTCCGTCGTCCAGACGAACGGAACACCTTTACGGCGTAAGCGATGAAGCGGAGCTGAAATGGAAGAAGCATTGCGCACAAATCGGTGATAATAATTTACCTTACCCAGCACACTCTGTAGCTGTTGTAAGTTCTGCGGTGACGGCAAGTCCTGAATGGCACGAAGGTGCTCTGGACTCGGATGTATACCTTGGGCATTTATGACATGCCCCAGGTACGGTAAGTCACGAGCAAAAAACACACATTTGTCCTTCCTCAAGCGAAGACCATTCTGACGCAATACCTGAAATAATGTTCGGAGATTTTGCAAATGTTCTGCTTCTGTCTTTCCTGAGATTACAATATCGTCCAGATAGTTCGCAGCCGTAGGGACCGACGCACAAATAGGTTGTAATTATTGCTGAAACAAAGCAGGGGCGGATGCACACCCGAATGGCAGTCTTTTGAAGCGATACAAGCCAAGATGCGTGTTAACCACTAAGACGCGCTGGGATTCTTCGTCCACAGGTATCTGCAAGTACGCATCTGCTAGGTCCAATTTTGAAAAATATGTTCCCGGGCACAGTTTGTCAAAAAGATCTTCCGGGCGGGGCAAAGGAAAAGTAGCAGTCACAAGTTGTGGATTCACAGTTGCCTTGAAGTCCACGCAAAGTCTCAGTTTTCCGGAAGGTTTTGGCAAAATTACTAAGGGTGAGGCCCAGAGAGAAGCCTGCACACGTTCAATTACACCTTGAGATTCTAACTCGGCCAATGTTCGTGCGACCTCATCACGCAATGCGTGGGGAACATTGCGCGCTCTGAAAAATTTCGGTTGCGCATTGTCTTTCAGTTCCAAATGCGCTTCATAGTTCTGAGCGCAACCAAGGCCCGGTGCAAAAATGTCTGCAAATTCTTCACAAAGACTAGAAACACTGGCGGAAGGCACAGTCTGATTCACTGATAGGACCTGATTTACAATAGACATATTAAACAATTGAAACAAATCTAAACCAAACAAGTTCACTGCACTAGAGGAACGAAGAACATAAAATGACACAAGTTTTGTCTGTCCCTTGTATGTTGCAATAAGGCTGCACTGTCCCAACACAGGTATATGCTGTCCTGAGTAACTAGTTAACGTAACATTTGCGGCACGCAATGGCGGGGCGCCCAGTTGTTTGTACGTGTCGTGATTGAGCAATGAAACTGCAGCTCCGGTATCGAGCTGGAATGGTATCACTTTTCCTGCAAAGTCTAAGTCCACAAAAAGTTTATTGTCTTGTTGACGACCAGAGCGACTGTCTCGTGCAATGTGAACTGATACAGGTCCAGAAGCACTTGCAACTTTACGGGATTTCCGGCGACGTCGACGCACACTGTGGGCGGGACGAACACAGTCACTGGTAGCTAAAGTGTCACTGGACGGGTGGGCATGAACTACATGAATGTCCATGGGCGAAGGTCCACGAGCCTGATTGTCCTGGGTTCGATTCCGGCGCGAAGCAAAAGGCCTGGAATTTGTGTGATTGTCTGATCTTAACTTTTTCTGGCAAACACTTTGTACATGTCCTTTCTTTTGACAGTAAAAGCAAATAGCTTGGCGTGACGGGCAATTTCCACGCGAATATCTAGTTGCACACCGCGGGCAAGATTTCACTGCATTTGCTTGCTTACGCGGCGCACGTGGTTGCAAGCTAGGCGGCCGCTGTGAAGTCGGGCGCGAGGGCCGCTTAGCGTCCCGTGCAGCGGGCCGGGCGGGCCGATTAATGTGACACACTGCTGGCGAAGTTTCAAATGATGCCTGAGCAAAGTCAAGTGTGTCTTGCCTGTCCAATATGTCTATCACTTGTTGCAGGGAGGGATTAACTAGTTTCAAAATCTGTTCCCTTATGCGAACATCAGAAACGTTTTGAGCAATTGCATCACGCACCATAGTATCTGAATATGGGAGGCCACATTCACAGGCAAACGCGCAGTCTCTAGTAAGTCCTTGCAAAGTTGCTACCCACTCCCTGTTAGTCTGACCGGCCGTACGTTTTGTACGAAAAAACGTATACCGTTTGGCAACTACATTTACTGTTTCTTTGAAATAGGCATCTAAAGCCGACAAAATTTCCTCGTAGGTCAGAGTTGCTACGTCGCGTCGGGGAAACAATTTCACTATCACCCGGTAGGTAGACACACCGACACAAGAAAGCAAAAACGGCTGCCGCTCTTTACTTTGAATTCCATAAGCAGTGAGGTGGAAGTTGAACTGATCGGCCCACTCAGTCCAGCTTTCGGTTGTGGCTTCAAAGGGCCGAAATGGCGGTGCGACAGCGTTGTGTGGCTGCGGTAGCGATGAAGCGGCGGGTGCCGCATCGGTTTGCAGCGCACGTTGACCCTGGACGAGCTGTCCAAGGGCTTCCAATAACGCCTGCGTCTGCTGATTCTGCAAGCGAAAAAATTCGGACAGTACATCTGGAGAATGCGGCGAAGCCATGACACAAACAAATTAGAGCAAGTATAACACAAAGACTGCAACGTGGGCGCGGCATCCCATCCTCGTCGCCAAAATATTGTTGTGTCGATTCCCTAAGGTCTCGACACAATGAGTGGCTAGGTGCACGCGAAACTAACGCAGACGGGCGTAAATTCTGAAACAGGAGACTGGATGAAAACTATAAAGAAAAGAAGAGAGATTTTAATATACTTAACTTTAATGTAGTCTTGTTCTTGTTGAAATACATCTCTTGCATAGTAGTAAGCAATTAGCAATGATACACATGGCGCCTTGCTAGGTAGTAGCGATGGACTAGCTGAAGGCTATTTAATCTGTCTCTCGGCAAATGAGAGGAATACTTGGTAGGTCTAGTCGCAAGCTATGTCGTCCGTACAACTGGGGCGAGGTCAAGTCCGTGTCTTGTGACCTGCCCTGTGGTGGCGCTACGTTTGCGAATACACAGTGGCGACACGCGGGTCCGACATGTACTACAGGACCGCGGCCGATTTAAGTTACCACCTAGCAAGTGTGGTGTCTAGCGGTGACACCACAGTATCTGCTTTAATACCAAGAAATGCTCACAAGTTTTCACGTGGTAAAGTCTACCTACATCGCTCATAGCAGTTGTTGTCAATACTGTCACCGAGCGAGATGGCACAGTAGTTAGCACACTGGACTCGCACTCGGGAGGACGACGGTTCAATCCCGCAGCCGGCCTTCCTGATTTAGGTTTTTCGTGATTTCCCTAAATCACTCCAGGCAAACGCCGGGATGGTTCCTTTGAAAGAGCACGGCCGACTTCCTTCCCCGTCCTTCCCTAATCCGATGAGACCGATGACCTCGCTGTTTGGTGTCTTCCCTCAAACAACCCAACCCAACACTGTCAATTTCTTAGAACGTAAGGAAATGCGCAGTTGTTAATTAACACACGTTTAGTGCTCAATAAACCCTTAATATTTCGGACCTTACGAATTCGGAGTTCGCAATAATTAAGACTTTTTTGTTTAGAGCTGAAACGCCGCATTTCTGTACCGGACATCATTCGCGCCAATTGCAAGATTTATTGCAAATTGTTGAACGCATCCACTCGCTCTCCATTCGCCTCACTCTAGCCCGACAGTGAGAAAAGTGTCACTGTCGGTCACAAGCACGCAACAAACTGAAAGGTTGGTCAGCTCGTTGGCTGAAGCCGATATTTTTGTGGTTGGTTAAAAGTGTTTTTATGAGTAAATATAAGTCGTTAAGCTTAGAAGATAAAGTGAGTATGGATGACGAAATCCAAGACAGTGCTTCTGCCGAGAGTGTTAGACTTTGGCGCTTCCAAGTCGATGTCATTAAGAAAAACCGCAATAAACCGTCGGACCTTTTTGTGAAACACGAAAGGTTCGTAAAACGAAAAGACAGAACTGGACCAAAACTGATCACCGCTAAAGATCCTGTGTTCACTTTCTTCAATCTATTGTCAACAGATATATTTGCAAACATCAGGTAGGAGTGACTCTTCGGCTGTTGTGGCCTGTATTATTGTAGCTACAGATGAGACAAGCAAATTACTGTTAAAGTACGTACCTTTCTACAGCTGAAGTAGAGTTTACAGTACAATGAAGACGATCATTTCCAATTACATACAGTAACAGATATGTGTAACATATATTTGCGGTATTGTGTGGCCCCGTCACAAATAGTATCGAGATGGGATTAATAAAAAACACACAAGATGGAGATCATGGTTTTAACACTTGTACACTTCCATTTGAGTACAACGCACAGAACGTTCATACAAGCATGGGAAACTGTCGGAAAATTCCTTCATTGGAACGTTGTTCAACTCTCGCGTTATCTTGACTTGAATGTCGGTTAAGTCGTCAAAGCACTGACCCTTCATGTGAACTGCTGCACTTAATGATTTTATGGTAGGTTCGTACTGACAAAGTCTCGTCATCCGTGGCAGTTTCTTACAGAAAAGAAATGGCCGCGCTTTGCATTTCAATCAAGTCGCTGAAGCGTCATTTTTTTTTTTTTTTTTTTTTTTTTTTTTTTTTTTTTTGGGTAGTCAAGGTGTGCGGAACGAACTTTGTACAGGGATTTTCTGTTTGTGAAAACATTCTGGAAAATGTCTTGAAGACTCGATTTAGGGACGTTGCTCCATTTCGACCTGTGACGCAGCAACGTTGACACACTACGGGCATAGTACTGAACACTGCCTACTCACAACTGACTGATAAAATGCACGTCCGTTGTAAACAGTTGTTAGCTCAAGCTGCCACCGTAGTTAATTGCGCTGTTATCGCTTATAATCCAGGCCTAAAATCAGTCTCAGAACGTTTTAGGAGGACTGTATACACTCGTACGAAGCTTCTGTAGCGTACGTCAGGCGTAAATGTCGCCGGCTCGATTTATAGATTGCGCTATCTCTGTTCCCTGACTCGCCATTCCGAAGGTGAGGAATGTGAGCATCGGGTGGCTGGCCAATTGCGCAGCGGTAGCTCAGAAAACAGTCGCTGCGGAAACCATGCCTGTACGAGGAGGACATCTCTAATTGCCAAGTACGCGGCCGAACTGCCAACAGCGTCAGCCCCGTGGATCAGGGAGAACTTGTCTGTTGTTTCCGTAGCCGGGCTGTTTGAAGACTGCAGTTTACGGTGCTGTGGCACGTTATGCGTATGTTGTTACTGCGTGGCTGTACGGTGTCGGAATGCGAGCGGTTTTTGTGAGCGAGAGCTTGCGTCAAATCTATTGCAGTCTGAACACCACGGAAGGTATCCCACTAAAACGTGTGACTGGTTGAATATTGCACAGTTTTGCATGAAAACTGAGTTAAGTGAATATCGCTTTACTGAAATGATGTGAGCAGCGTGCTAGAACCGTGCTTAAAAATGGTGCGCATCTGCACGCTTCATGTATTGTTCGCAGGGAAGAGTCTTCGTCGGTTTTTTTTTTTTCTTAATCATTACATCGTCATGTTATGACCTGTTGTTTGAATCATTTCTAACATTTATCTGTTGTTTCCTTCTAGGTTCGAGTACGTCACTTTGGGCGTTGGGACAATGTCTACGGTAGCTGAGGTTTTGTTAGAAATTTATGGAGATTAAATTATTCGTATACTGCATTCAGTCATAGTTGTCTTCCGGTCAAAATTTGCGAATAATCTTCACGTCCTCGAGTTTAGTGTGAGTCTTTAATGTGGTTATTGGCTTCAGTTCACTGAATGCTGTTAAACTGTGTTCAAATCAATTAGGAATATTTGTGTATAATCCTAATTCTTTTTAGTGCTGTGTTCACGCGAATGTAATGCCCCATTGAATGTAAACTACAAACCGCAAGCCAGTTTTTAAACCTGAAATCTAAAAAAGAAACGAGTTAATGGTGCGTCACTGGTAGGCTAAATTTATTTGAGACCATAGTGGATGTATATATAAACTATAAAAACAACAATAACTTTTACGTGACCCATTGTTAAGTGACACAGTCATTATCAAAAAATAGCGCCTAACTTCATTACCTGCCTGACATGCACACGAACATTCCGTAAATTGGAGGCTAACTCATCATTATTTAATAATCACAGCATTCAAATGGTTCAAATGGCTCTGAGCACTATGGGACTCAACTGCTGAGGTCATTAGTCCCCTAGAACTTAGAACTAGTTAAACCTAACTAACCTAAGGACATCACACACATCCATGCCCGAGGCAGGATTCGAACCTGCGACCGTAGCGGTCTCGCGGTTCCAGACTGCAGCGCCAGAACCGCGCGGCCACTTCGGCCGGCTAATCACAGCATTACTGGTATATCAGACTAGTCTGCATCAGCAACAGATTCATTTCATCTTTCCCCATCATCCTCGGTTCCATTCCAGAGCACATCATCTTCGCTGCCGTGCAGAGTATTTAAAAGACAGCATTTCTTGAATGATTTTGTGATCATTGATGCTTCGACGTTCTCTCCGGGCAGCCGAAACTCAGTGTGCTATACAGGTAATGTGGGGTGCAGCACACTGAATTTTTCTTGTCGGAGTAATTCCACTGTTTGGTTCGAAAAACCACTTTTCTCACGGTTCCTGAAGTAGTCTTTGAAAGATTTATTTATATTAACGTTTAGGGATTGTAACATAGAAGTCATTCCTCAAGGAATAACGACGAGTTCATTGGCTAGGCTGTGCACTGTCCCTTTTCAGTTGTCAGTGAGATGACCAGGAGTACATCAAGGCAAACATTGATGGTAGTTTGGAAACGTGTAATTACGGGACATGAAACCAAATTGGCGTCTCATCAGCGTTGCCTATTTCTCCCATCGAAAAACTCTTCTCTTCCTCATGTGCGATGAGATGCCCCTGATGTTCTAGATGTTTTTTCAAAATCCTGTGTAAGCTTTTGACATACTGTTGCTCGATGTCGCAGAGATAAGCTCACCCCTTTCTTAAAGCAATCAACCCACCCACTATTGGCCTTAAACTCTTGCCTCAGTGTATTAAGAATTTCAGTCACTGCTTTTGCTTTCTTTCTTACGGTGACACAAGTTACAGGTTGCGCATTCTTCCTCCTTTCACGGACGAATTCCAAAAAATTATCTTCTTCGTTGAGATGCCCCATTGAGAGGGCCGATGAATGTCTTTCTAATAGCGGTAGTTGCAAATAATGGCAATATCTGTTTCTTCCATAAGCGAACGCTACTCTCAGGTACACTGAACTCTCGTTCCACCCTCCTGTTACAATGTTTCTCAGCATAAAGAATTACCTTATCCTTGAAAATAGCATCATACGATGTTCTTGTCTCCATTCCTTCCGTTTCGTGACTACCTAACGCAAACACACTACGCGGTAATGGGCCAACAATAATGTACCGGAGTTGAGGATAACAACAGTGCATTGTGATGTAAGAAACGACACCTAAGGTTGAGTGATTTTGCCGGCGAGCGACAGATACAAGTTTGCACTCGAATGAAATGTGTTAGCGTCTCTAATGCTCAACCCAGTTTTGAATATTACATGTAGTTCAAAAATGCACATTAGTTTCGCGTAAATACGGCATTATTATCGTTATTATTATTATTGTTATTACTATTATTATTATTTGTTAAATGTTGTAAGCTGCGAACAATCAGTTCTTCTTCGATACTAAAAAAGTATTTTGAAGGGAATGTTATTTTCTGTGGACAAATCCACCAGTATGCTCCATTTCCTAATTAACCTGTTATCACAAGCTTTATAGTGATCTTCGAATACTTAGTGGAACTTCAATTTGTTACATCGTTCATTGAAGGGATACCAATACATTAGTTGCTGTTAAATTTAATATACTGTATAGTATTTCACGTCATACTGGAATTCATCTAGTTTTCATTTAATCACTACATGCTCCGTGTGTTATATTACTAATTTAGAAAACATTTCTGCAATTCGGATTTTAATAACTGCAACTGGGGCTCGCCCCAATTAGTTCGAATTATGGAGATTTCCCTGTGCAGATATTTCCTGACTCGGAGATGACTCGGCACGACGCGTCGTCAGTTGGCGCCACACCTCATTACACTTGCTGAAAATGTTATGTTTTTGCTTTCCATTGCTTTCCTTCACAGCGGACCGCTATTAAACAGCAGCGGCTGGAATGGTTGTTGCGAGCGTAATAAGTACCATTGCACCGTAATTGTGGCATGAGTGTCGCGCTGCACGCGCGAGCACAAAAACGCGTACAGCTGGGTGCGCACGTATTTGTGCCCACACACCAATTCACCATAACCCATGAACATGCTTCCAATCACAGGAAGCTAGAACGTGCGAGAGCAAAGCCGCAATGTCCAGTAATTAATCCCCGTGCGGAAGTGCGAAATTTGCCGGTGATTCCTTTTTTTGCCTTCTTTTCCTCCCCGCCTCTGCTTTTTTTTTTTTTTTTTTTTTTTTTTTTTTTTTTTTTTTGCGCGCCCCTCTGGTCCCGGCAACACGGTTCTACAGCTGCGAACGTTTGTTTCCAGAGCCGCTTGCATCACGATCGCGCCGTGGTGTTCGCATGCGTGCTTGCGTGCATGGTGGTCAATTTGTTGCCAGGCTCGCAGCCGTGGAAATCCACCCCCTCCCTCCCTCGCTCCCTCCACCCCCACACACCTCCGCCCCTGCGTCAGGCGGACAGCGGCCCGCTTTGCATTGCAATATCTGTAAAGCCATTAACACCCCCATTGTTGTCGCTATTAATGCGCTGCTAAGGGGGTTACAATGCGGCCGCAAAACACGACCCTGCGCTGTCGGCTGCGCGGCGCGAATCACTGCCCCGATTGTTTCCGATGTGCCGTAATGTGGTGCGTGGCGTGGCCTCGGCTGCGCGAATGCAGGTCTTTCTCGCTGGCTGCCCCGGCAGAGGTGCTCACCGATCCGCCGCCGCAGTCATTTTACTGATAATCACATCGCAGCTGCAACACGGCGTCTAATTTAGAGCGTGATTGCATGTGAACACAATCGTGCGCTACCAAAAACAGGTAGTGTCACGAAAGTTAGGACAGACAAGCAGAACAGGGAAGTCGATTGCATCCCACTCGACTCACTGTACAAGGGTCGAGTGTCGGACGTACAGAAACACTCACACGATCGTATTCAGAGCATTAAACGTTTTCCCTCCGCACATACACGTATACTAGGTCAGAACTTAAATTCGTAGCATTTTTTATTTCCATTATGGTATTCCGGTTGGTGTAAGTTTATTTATCGATTGTCATCTTTATTTGTAGTTCATTGTTGCTATTTGAGTTTACATATTGTCATCTTGTCATTTGGAGATAGCGAGTGGATCTGTGGACGCTAAAAAATGGCGTGCCAAGTGGCGAAATCGGAACATCTCCGACATATTTTTCTCTATGAGTTCAGTAGAGGGTTGACAGCAGTGGCAGCAGCCGGTAACATTTCCGCCGTGTAGGGAGAAGATGCCATTGGACAGAGCACGGCTAGATCTTTCTGACATTAGTGAATTTTAATGTTCAAGCTTTTGACAATGTTGACTGGAATACTCTCCTTCAGATTATATAGGTGGCAGGTGTAAAATAAAGGGAGCGAAAGGCTATTTACAATTTGCACAGAAACCAGATGGCAGTTATAAGAGTCGAGATTGGGTGGTTGGTTGGTTGCTTGGGGAAGGAGACCAAACAGCGTGGTCATCGGTCTCATCGGATTGGGGAAGGATGGGGAAGGAAGTCGGCCGTGCCCTTTCAGAGGAACCATCCCGGCATTTGCCTGGACTGATTTAGGGAAATCACGGAAAACCTAAATCAGGATGGACGGACGCGAGATTGAACCGTCGTCCCCCCGAATCCGAGTCCAGTGTCTAACCACTGCGTCACCTCGCTCGGTAAACAGTCGAGGGACATGAAAGGGAAGCAGTGGTTGGGAAGAGAGTGAGACAGGGTTGTAGCCTCTCCCCGATGTTATTCAATCTGTATATTGAGCAGGCAGTAAAGGAAACAAAAGAAAAATTCGGAGTAGGTATTAAAATCGATGTAGAAGAGATAAATACTTTGAGGTTCGCCGATGACATTGTAATTCTGTCAGACACAGCAAAGGACTTGGAAGAGCAGCTGAACGAAATGGATAGTGTCTTGAAAGCAGGCTATAAGATGAAAATCAACAAAAGAAAAAGAGGATAATGGAATGTAGTCGAATTAAGTCGGGTGATGCTGAGGGAATTAGATTAGGAAATGAGAGACTGAAAGTAGTAAATGAGTTTGGCTATTTGGGGAGCAAAATAACAGATGATGGTTGAAGTAGAGAGGATATAAAATGTAGACTGGCAATGGCAAGGAAAGCGTTTCTGAAGAAGAGAAATTTGTTAACATCGAGTATAGATTTAAGTGTCAGGAAGTCGTTTCTGAAAGTATTTGTATGGAGTGTAGCCATGTATGCAAGTGAAACATGGACGATAAATAGTTTAGACAAGAAGAGAATAGAAGCTTTCGAACTGTGGTGCTACAGAAGAATGCTGAAGATTAGATGGGTAGATCACTTAACTAATGATGATCTATTGAATAGAACTGGGGAGAAGAGGAGTTTGTGGCACAACTTGACAAAAAGAAGGGACCGGTTGGTAGGACATGTTCTGAGTTATCAAGGGATCACAAATTTAGCATTGGAGGGCAGCGTGGAGGGTAAAAATCGTAGAGGGAGACCAAGAGATGAATACACTAAGCAGATTCAGAAGGATGTAGGTTGCAGTAAGTACTGGGAGATGATGCACAGGATAGGGTAGCATGGAGAGCTGCATCAAACCAGTCTCAGGACTGAAGACCTCAACAACAACGACAACGTTCAAGTAGACATTCGGGGTGTGATGAAGATCGTGTGAACACAAAAATCCGTAATGACCCATGTCAGACTACTCGATGACTGGTAAATATGGTGAACTATATTCGTTCCACCATCTTTCGACGTCTGCTTGGTGTGAGGAAGCTTCTAAAATCGAGTGTATGAGTACCGCATGCTCTATGTGAAAATCACACAAATCAGCGGATAGCCAAAAGTGCATCTGTGCTTGCTCGTCATCAACTGGCTTGTGAACAACACCAGGCATTCCCATCCTGCATCGTTCCTGGTGACGAGAAATGTTGTCTTTGTTTGAGCCCAAACAAAGCAGTAACTCCCCGTACAAAGTCCTGCGCGCATCCACAGAAGATAATGTTGTGTATATGGTGGAACAGCGACAGCCGGCCGGAGTGGCCGAGCGGTTCTAGGCGCTTCAGTCTGGAAGCGCGCGACCACTGCGGTCGCAGGTTCGAATCCTGCCTCGGGCATGGATGTGTTTGATGTCCTTAGGTTAGTTAGGTTTAAGTAGTTCTAAGTTCTATGGCACTGGTGACCTTCGATGTTAAGTCCCATAGTGCTCAGAGCCATTTGAACAGCGACACTGTGGCGTACTACGAATTTCTTTCCCGAGATATAACCACCACTGCTGACATTTATTATCAAAAACTGCAGTCTTGCAGACGCAGTCCAAGAAAAACGAATCCGTGAAGTGATGCTACTACACGATAACGCTCATACGCATTACGCCCTCTAACGGATAACGTAATGTTCACAGGTAAGTATTACATTAAAAAAAAATGTTTGTTTCGGTCTCCCGTACAACCTCCCAGAGTTTGTCGGTGTAATAATTTTCACCTTGTAGATTGACTAAAGCACGAGGAAGGTTTGTGTATTGTAAGTAGGCTGTGTAGGCTGTTTAGGTTTTTTTATTGGTAACGCCACCTCAGTATGAAAATCACCGGCTGTGCCGTGTGCAGTCTGTGGCTGCTTTGCATTGTTGTAATACTCAACCATTGTAGTGTTAGGCAGCTGGCTGTGAACAGCGCGTAACGTTGCGCAGTTGGAGGTGAGCCGCCAGCAGTGGTGGATGTGGGGAGAGAGATGGCGGAGTTTTGTAATTTGTCATGATATCAAGGTAAATACATTGTTTGTTCTCTATTAATATCTTTCATTTGCTAACTATCCCTATCAGTAGTTAGTGCCTTCCATAGTTTGAATCTTTTATTTAGCTGGCAGTAGTGGCGCTCGCTGTATTGCAGTAGCTTGAGAGCGAAGATTTTTGTGAGGTAAGTGATTTGTGAGACGTATAGTTTAATGTTAGTCAGGGCCATTCTCTTGTAGAGAATTTTGAAAGTCAGATTGCGTTGCGCTAACAAAATATTGTGTGTTGAAAGTCAGATTGCGTTGCGCTAAAAAATATTGTGTGTCAGTATAAGCACAGTCGTGTAAAATTGTTCAAAGGGGTAGTTTCATATGTCGACCCTTAGCCTAGGATACCTCACTGGAATCTTCTGATTTTTTTCTTGTAGTTTGTGTAATTAGTGTAGATTTTGTTTATTGCTAGCGCGTAATTATAGAGAGAATTTCCATTGTAGTTGTAGTTTTTCATTGTTGTACAGTAAAATAGTTGTGGCATGCATGTAGATTTGCACCAAGTATTTCGCAGCTGCAATTAACTAGATATTATTTTCAGTGTTATGTTAATGTGTTCTCTTATTTTTGCTCTTGAAATTGTGTTTTTCTGTGTTGTCGTGTGAAATACTGTGACAATAATGGCGTGTGAAAAACGTAACACTAGGCTCCAAAGCAAACTGAGAAATAATAGTGACGACGAGCGTAGTTTGCCAGCACCACTGTGTAATGAATTAACAGACGTTCAAAGTAGTAATTTGGTAATTGTGCATAGGGAAATGGAGCGGGTTGCAAACAATGGTGTAGACAGCGAAACAATTAGAGAACAGGGAAGCATTATCGATCGATCGGTCGGCAATAGCGCGGCTCAGGAATCCGAAATGACACGAGACGATCTCACAAATACTGTAGATTCAGGTTTTGGATCCTCACCGTTTTCTCAAATAAGTCAAGACACATTTTCTGCTTGTCAAAATGTGAATGTTGCCGGTGCAAATGCACTGCCGAAAAGCGTAGAGGAACAGATTCCAGACACTAATGCATTGTTATTACAGCTAATGCAACAAATGAAACAAAATCAGAGTCAAACACAGCAACAGTTAGACGCAATGGGACAAAATCTTCAAAAATTAGACACAATTGAGCAAAATCAGAAACAAATGGAACAAAATCTTCAAAAGTTAGACTCCACAGTGGAACAAACACGTGAAGATTTAACTACTGAGTTACATCACATTGAATCGAAATGTCAAAAAGTCTGTAATGACGTAAAAACACAAATTTGTGAGCATTTCCAACCTATTTTTTCGCGTCATGAAAATGCACTACAGAATCACGAAGCAGCCATAAAAGAACTGCAAACTACTGTTCATGAAAATCATGAGACCTTGCAAGCTAAATTTGACTCAGTTGCATCTACCGATTCGGTTATGCAACTTGCAAAAACTCAGGAAAACTTGAAGGACACAGTAGATTCGATTTCAACACAAATGGACACTCTGAAACTTGGTTCAGAAAAACACACTGAGGAAATGTGTTCACTATCGGAGAAAGTAGGCGAACTTTCGGATCAGGTCACTAACTTATCTACAAAGGTAGATGATGATCTGAATGACACAAGACCTGTAGCCTTCACTGCCACAGAAGAGTAAGAACAAATTAGAAAATTCAAACAAAACCAAAATCAAATTAATACGCAACACCAAAGAGAAATCCGCGAAGTACAAGATCATTTGGCACAAGTAATACAAGAATTACATATTTCAGTGGACACTCGCGCTCCAATACGGGAAGAGGGACATAGAAATACGGAACAACCACAAAATAAAAACACAGGACACTTCGGAAACTATGAAAGAAATTGGCAAGGCACACCGAATTTTGAGATGGAACCGCCGACACGACCTAACAATGACCGATATGCGACTCGCCGACATGATGACTTTGACTATAAGCTGTTCATTACTACACGTAAATTCAAAACGTTTAAAAATTCTGCCAACGACATTCATCCACAAGCATGGCTCCATCAATTCTCTCATTGTTTTCCTCCCAACTGGTCGTTAGAACACAGATTAGAATTTATGTGTGGCTACTTAGAGAATGAACCATCTGTAAGAATGCGGTCGGTCATTCACGACTGCCACAGTGAAGGAGAGTTTTACCATGCCTTCCTCTCAGCATATTGGTCTCAAGCCGCACAAGACCGAGTAAAACATGGCATCATGATGATGAAACACTTTGAACAATCTGAATTTTCCAGTCTTGTCAAATATTTTGAACACATGTTGCATAAGAATCAGTATCTTTCAAACCCATACAGCCCCTCAGAACTCATCCGCATTTGCTTAATGAAATTACCTGAACATTTACGACACATTATTTTGGCAGGACGTTGCAAAGACGACATTGAAGCATTTCAAGGACTCTTACAAGAACTGGAAATTGACACTGACAATTGCGGAATGCACGAGCACAACAATTACAGATCACATCTGTCACAATTCCGCGATGACAGAAATAATACACGACAAGGCTATTCTTATAACGTAAATCGTGACCGAAACAGACACCACCCGTATAACAACTGTTGGCAGAGTAGTAATAATTACAGGGAAAGACCACTTTTCCGCGGTAATGACTATCACAGAGATTACCTTAGAAACAGACAATATGGTAACCAGAACTATTATTATCAAGGGAGACAGAATACTTTCAGACGCAACAGTTCAGCGCGCAGTTACGATTCCGGGAGAAATTCTCCACCACATGACCGACAAACAAGAAACTATGTAAACTACCGACATAACGACAGACCTGAATTTCATCAGAACTGGCGGGATTATAACAGAGCTGGGCCTTCTCGTCAGAGTGAATTTGTAGAAGTTAGGTCTCCTAATCCCAATAACGGCGCGCGGCAACAAAGAGACAGACAATGACTCGCACAGCAGGCAGCCGCGTGCGCCCGCTGGCTCCGAGAAAAATAACATAAGACGCTAGCCTTGAGAAAAATTCCAGCATTCTTGACTGACGTATAAAACATGACAATTGCTTTTCAGTTGAAAGTCTGCATACTAGGAAGAGCAAAGGTTTACACCACATTTCACACGTAAAACCGTTAATTGAGAGATAATGTGCTTTTTTAACTTGAGATTTTAATGCAACATTTTGGTTTATTTGAAAATACATTCTGAAATTAAAGTGCTTTCTGTGAGATACCAGATGACACAGAGGTTAGTTTATGTGACAGCTACACGATGTTATCACGACGCTACTAATGAGTGACAGTTTACAATGTTGCTTTTGCGCTGTTATCTGTTTTATATCTGCACAGTTTTTCTGAATTCTTCTGGAAAGTAAAACATGTTTTAGTAGTAACTTTTGTGGTATAGCAACAATGAGGCAGCCTTTTCCGTAGCACAACAATACGTTACAGCACAGTACTTTCTTCATCACAACAATAAGCGTAATAACTAAGATATCTATACGCAAAGCATTTCACTTTTGTGTATCATCAGGTAAGTACATTGACTTCTGCAGAACTTAGCTTTCGGAGGACGATAACTACAAGACTTCCACAGAGATTATCTTACAACATGACGCACAGTTTAGCGCTACAGGACACGTATTTCAGTGATTAATTTTGTACTTAAAACGTTTATTTTTTAAAGATTTTTGAATTATAAAGAAAGTTTTCCGTGATACATTTCATTCCATTACTGTAATCTGTAACACCTGAGGGTATAATTACATTAATCCTCAGGGGGGTACACGCTTACTTTGGGTACCATGTGTGTGGCAACCACAAGGAACCCTAGCTAATATGGTATTTACTTATACAACTTTACACATCGGTACCATATTTCTCTAACACACAAATTACACAGCTATCTGATCATGTAACTGAGAGATAAACATTTTTTTTTACTGCATCAGTGACACATGTTTACGTAATTACACAGGTGGATAACTTCACACTTACGAAATTGTATTTTGTCTGTACTTCGTGAAATGTTCATATTTTTTTCGGAACCATTGTGATACTATGAGAGCTTTGAATGATGTATTTGGTATGGGATCATGATTTTTGAAGTGCGTTTGAGGCGGATGACGCTTTTGACATGAGCAGAGAATTTTTTTTAGGTTTTGAAACTATTGGAGGAAGCTACGACGATTTTGAGAGTTGACTGAGGTGTTATGATGTTATTTTTACGACGACGATGTGTATTATGCTGCTGAGGTATGTTTATGGTCAAGAAGCTGATGCTATATGAGGAATTTGATTATGCTACGTATTTCATATGATGAATTATTAAAGAAGCGTCGACGAATATATATATGTGTAATAAGGTAAGGAGTAATGAGTAGCGGTTAGGAACTCAGCCTTGTGAAGACGTATGTTGGAAACCGAGAATCGTACTTTTAGAATTATGAAATGTGTGTATATGCGTGAATGTATCACAATGCCGACGAAAATTTTTTTGGACACTGTTATATCAATAAGATTTTGTTTCTACAGATTTGCAACGCTAATTCTTGACCTATGAAATTTTTATATGCGACTGTCGCTGTAGCGAAAACTGCTGTCGTAAATATTTCGTTAAGAAAGGTAAGTGACCTTGATGCAATGCGTTGTGGCGCGCAGCTGGGCCAGCTGCCCGGAGAAAAAGCCATTAGGTGGAGAAAAAAAAAGGGGAGGCCATTATCCTGGCTATTGACGTTCCTTTGTAGAAGCATCGCAAATGCGACACGCTCATTACTTGGAAACATATCGTACTTTCTGATTTTTACTGAAATGCCTAATGAAATGACAAGAAATAGTTTGTCTACACACCTGATTATGACTACTGTCTTTCTAGATGAGATATTTTTTTTACTACTTATGAAATGCCACATGGCTATTGAACGATGTTTTTATGCTTTACTTTGTACATAGTTGCTTATTTCATTTGATATCTGGTTTCCAGCTGTCTTGTAGCATTGGTTTCATAAAATAAAATTAAATGCATTTGCTAATGTGAACACTTTCTGTCAACAGATCTATTAAATAATAATTTTGTGATCCACATTTTTCAAAAAAGTAGGCTGTGTAGGCTGTTTAGGTTTTTTTATTGGTAACGCCACCTCAGTATGAAAATCACCGGCTGTGCCGTGTGCAGTCTGTGGCTGCTTTGCATTGTTGTAATACTCAACCATTGTAGTGTTAGGCAGCTGGCTGTGAACAGCGCGTAACGTTGCGCAGTTGGAGGTGAGCCGCCAGCAGTGGTGGATGTGGGGAGAGAGATGGCGGAGTTTTGTAATTTGTCATGATATCAAGGTAAATACATTGTTTGTTCTCTATTAATATCTTTCATTTGCTAACTATCCCTATCAGTAGTTAGCGCCTTCCATAGTTTGAATCTTTTATTTAGCTGGCAGTAGTGGCGCTCGCTGTATTGCAGTAGCTTGAGAGCGAAGATTTTTGTGAGGTAAGTGATTTGTGAGACGTATAGTTTAATGTTAGTCAGGGCCATTCTCTTGTAGAGAATTTTGAAAGTCAGATTGCGTTGCGCTAACAAAATATTGTGTGTTGAAAGTCAGATTGCGTTGCGCTAAAAAATATTGTGTGTCAGTATAAGCACAGTCGTGTAAAATTGTTCAAAGGGGTAGTTTCAGTATATAATTTATTAGTGCCACACAAGACAAGTCGTCTGGACATGGATTCGAATCTGTGGGTAAGTGGGGGGGGGGGGGGAGGGAGGTGCGGAGGATGGGTTGGGGGGCGAGGAGGCATCATTAGTCTCAGTATACAGGGTGTTACAAAAAGGCACGGCCAAACTTTCAGGAAACATTCCTCACACAGAAATAAAGAAAAGATGTTATGTGGACATGTGTCCGGAAACGCTTAATTTCCATGTTAGAGCACATTTTATTACTTCTCTTAAAATCACATTAATCATGGAATGGAAACACACAGCAGCAGAACGTACCAGCGTGACTTCAAACACTTTGCTACAGGAAATGTTCAAAATGTCCTCCGTTAGCGAGGATACATGAATCCACCCTCCGTCGCATGGAATCCCTGAGGCGCTGATGCAGCTCTGGAGAATGGCGTATTGTATCAGAGTCGTCCACAATACGAGCACGAAGAGTCTCTACATTTGGTACCGGGGTTGCGTAGACAAGAGCTTTCAAATGCCCCCATAAATGAAAGTCATGAGGGTTCAGGTCAGGAGAGCGTGGAGGCCATGGAATTGGTCCACCTCTACCAATCCATCGGTCACCGAATCTGTTGTTGAGAAGCGTACGAACACTTCGACTGAAATGTGCAGGAGCTCCATCGTGCATGAACCACATGTTGCGTCGTACTTGTAAAGGCACATGTTCTAGCAGCACAGATAGAGTATCCCGTATGAAATCATGATAACGTGCTCCATTGAGCGCAGGTGGAAGAACATGGGACCCAATCAAGACATCACCAACAATGCGTGCCCAAACGTTCACAAAAAATCTGTGTTGATGACGTGATTGCACGATTGCGTGCGGATTCTCGTCAGCCCACACATGTTGACTGTGAAAATTTACAATGAAGCCGCATCCGTAAAGATAACATTTGCACTGAAATGAGGATTGGCACATTGTTGGATGAATCATTCGCAGAAGTGTACCCGTGGAGGCCATTCAGCTGCTGATAGTGCCTGCACACGCTGTACATGGTACGGAAACAACTGGTTCTCCCGTAGCACTCTCCATACAGTGGCGTGGTCAACGTTACCTTGTACAGCAGCAACTCCTCTGACGCTGACATTAGGGTTATCGTCAACTGCAGGAAGAATTGCCTCGTCCATTGCAAGTGTCCTCGTCGTTCTAGGCCTTCCCCAGTCGCGAGTCATAGGCTGGAATGTTCCGTGCTCTAAGACGCCGATCAATTGCTTCGAACGTCTTCCTGTCGGGACACCTTCGTTCTGGAAATCTGTCTCGATACTAACGTACCGCGTCACGGCTATTGCCCCGTGCTAATCCATACATCAAATGGGCATCTGCCAACTCCGCATTTGTAAACATTGCACTGACTGGAAAACCATGTTCGTGATGGACACTAACCTATTGATGCTACGTACTGATGTGCTTGATGCTAGTACTGTAGAGCAATGAGTCGCATGTCAACACAAGCACCGAAGTCAGCATTACCTTCCTTCAATTGGGCCAACTGGTGGTGAATCGAGGAAGTACAGTGCATACTGACGAAACTAAAATGAGCTCTAACATCGAGATTAAGCGTTTCCGGACACATGTCCACATAACATCCTTTCTTTATTTGTGTGTGAGGAATGTTTCCTGAAAGTTTGGCCGTACCTTTTTGTAACACCCTGTATAGCTAAGGCACTGTGGAATGTCAGCAGCCCGCATCTCGTGGTCGTGCGGTAGCGTTCTCGCTTCCCACGCTCGGGTTCCCGGGTTCGATTCCCGGTGGGGTCAGGGATTTTCTCTGCCTCGTGATGGCTGGGTGTTGTGTGCTGTCCTTAGGTTAGTTAGGTTTAAGTAGTTCTAAGTTCTAGGGGACTGATGACCATAGATGTTTAGTCCCATAATGCTCAGAGCCATCTGAACCATTTTTGAATGTCAGCAGTACTCAAAACGTATTTGGATGTTAATCTTGATCCGATCGGAGGAGCAGCTGTTCACACTTTTTGAGGAGTCTGTGGAACAGGGCTACTGAAAATAAAAATAAAAAGTGCCTCTACGTATGTACGTAACTTTCTGAAAATTTCTGAGAAACCTGTTTCCCACACTAATCTGTGAGGCACGTCAAATTTGCATCATGAGAAACTTTTTGGTTGTGACACTAATCTGTTTATTCTTTTCAGTGCCTATGTGTCTGAAAATTATAACGATTACAAATAACAGTTGTAAACCAGGACAAAAATTCTGTCCACAGTGAAATCCTGTCGGTCTGTTTCTGAAAGGATGGCGTCGATGAGCTGATCATACGAAAACGTCTTAAAAGAAACAAGCCATTCACTCAGTTTTCCTGACTTGTATGTACATCGGTTCGATTTTGTGCTGTTCATGAATGGATTTTCAGAAAACAAATTTACGAAAGCTCGTTCTTGCCGTAGTTTACGATCACCAGCATCTACTGAACTACAACGATACCACGTGATGCTAGAATCTCAAGAATTTTGCAATAGTCAGCAAGTGTATGATATTGACGAGTGACTAAATACATCATATGCTGTGATATCGCTGTGTTTATACGCCATCATCATTCCCTGTATCAGGGTTCAAGATACGTCACCCTCCACGACGAAGATGCACATGTTCTAGTTTTACTGAATCACTCTCAGTTAGCTATAAAGAAATGGTCTTCTCCCAGATATAACAGACGTTTCTCAATGATCTAAAGATAAAGCTGTTATTTGCGCCGGACGGTTTCACCTTTTTGCATAGCCTTTAGATGTTGTTGTCGGATTTTTATTGTCTGCAGTCTTAAGTCCGAAGACGGGTTTCATGCTGCTCTCCAAGCTACCCAAGTCTCTTCATCTTTTTGTAACTATTCCACTCAAAATGCACTTGAACCTGTTAAATGTAGCCAGACCTTGGTCACCCTGTACAACTTTAACCCATCTCATTTCCCTACTTGATTCTTCATCATGTGGCTTTAAAATCTGTAACCTCTTTCAGTGAAGTTATACCATAAATTTCTTTTCTTCCAGATTCGATTCAGTACTACTTTATTACTTATTCTATCTACCCACCTAATCCTCAGAATTCTTCTGTAACACAACTCTGCTATCTGTTGTCTACGTTTCTCCTATTCAGGATGATCGTTATTAACATTAAACAGCCCGAAGTGACTTGGATGACGCGGAGACAAGTAATTTAATATGAGGCACACGGGGCTGCAAGTTCAAGGAAATACCCCAAAAGTAGATGACAAATGTTGAACATGTGACGTCAACAGATGATGTACCTCGAAGCACGTGCAACAGCTGAACCTTCCAATGTGTCGCACCTGACCATTCCGATCAAATCGAGTGTTCACGTCGGTGTGGGTCCGGACCTAACTGGGGGACTTAAGCGCGTCCGGCTCATGGTTTGAGCCTTGTATGTGGCAGGCTGTGATTCTTTGCATTGCCGTAAACAATGATGTGTTTGTATTGAGGTGAGGTTTACTCCTTTATACACCGGTATCGCCGTCTCAACATGTTTACCGCAGAGTACAGTACAGCAAAAGCCAAGCGCATAGCGTCGCAAATAGATGACTATAAACTTTCGAACTGCTTCGCTAACTGTAAATGACCTATATTTTCTTGACTAAACAGAGATCGAAATCCAAAAAGAAGGGACAAAAGGAAAGAAACACATAATAAGAACGGCTTTTGCTTGGTTACCTCAAGGTCAATAATTTTGTGATTTGTTTACAACAGGACACATTTACAAAACATGTCCGAAAAGTAGACTAGCGGAGCGATGTGTAGCACTGACTGCCCCCTATTGGTGAGGGTAGGACTGACAAGTCCAAGCGCTGGGACGTCATCTGGTGACGTCACATATTTAACATTTGTCATCTACTTTTGGGGTGTTTCCTGACATCTGCGACACCATATCGCATTACCTGCTAACCGATTTCCAGCGAAGTACAGCATCCCAGTGTTATACCGCCCACCTTATTCGCTTAACATAGCACCATGTGACATTTATTTATTCTTTGAGGTCAAATCTACATTAAAAGGAACAAGATTTCAGTCTGCTGAAGCAGTGAAAGGAGAAGCGGCAAGCATCATCAAGGAACTCTCAGAGGAAGGCTTCCAGGACTGTTTCCATCAATGGAATGTTCACATAACACGTTGCAGGTATAGAGGAAGGAAGTGTGTTCAGGGTTACAATAATTAAATACGTATGTTTTTGAAATAAGTGTTTTACAGCAACAGTCCCGTCATTTTATACTCACACGTCGTACGCACTTTAATTGCTTTTCAATATAACACCGTATGGAAGGTGAGCACCTCGTTCTGTGTATTCGTCCAGGTGGCGAACGACAGCTTCTATCATTCTATTCATCAAGGTCAGTGATTCAAAGATATGTCCTCCACAGCTGTAGGTATCCTTTCCTTGAGGTCATCCACAGTATGAGGATGTGTAGCCTACATTTGGCTGTTAGCTATCCACACAAACAGAAGACAGGGGCGGTCAAATCGGGCAACCATGCTGGTTCAAAAATGGCTCAGAGCACTATAGGACTTAACATCTGAAGTCATCAGTCCCCTAGAACTTAGAACTACTGAAACCTAACTAACATAAGGACAGCAGACACATCCATGCCCGATGCACGATTCGAACCTGAGACCGTAGTGGTCGCGCGGTTCTAGACTGAAGCGCCTAGAGCCGTTCGGCCACACCGGCCGGCGACAACGCTGGGTAATGAATGTCTCCAAATCAGGAAACGAAACAACACCGAAAATGACGCCACAAGACCTTCATGGATTGGAGTGCCATATGTCGTTGTTGAACTTTGGAAGGAGGAAGACATTTAATATTTGGACATAGCGATCACAACTAACTGTTAGTGCACCACCATCAAGATCCCCCAAAAAATATCTACCGATGATGCACAACAAAGATAATCTAAGACGAGAATCTATAGCACAGTGACATGCTCTGTAGTCATTTACGGTTCAGACGTCTGGAGCACGACAAATTGCGAGAAGGGAAAACTGTTAATATTAGAAAAAGAGTAATGAGGAAGATACGGAGGCCAATTTTAGATAAACCGGAGTGGAGAAGGAGGAGTAATCAGGAAATATGTCTCTCGATGCAAAAACCAATAATACTATCAAAGCTGAAGAGCAAAAGAACTCAGTGGTCAAGCCATGTAGCCAGTATGCCAGAAGAGAGACAGACGAAGAAAGCATTTGAGGGGAAACCGTACACCACATGCCCCACAGGACAACCAAGGCAGCGCTGGACGGACGACCTTGCGTAGGACCTGGAAGTCCTGGAGACTGATGACACCTGGAGGAACCGAGCACCAAACAGACAAAAATGGAGGCAGCCTGTGGAAGCAGTGCGTGGTCTGCAGAGTCTATGACCGTTGGACATGTATATATGATGCCAAATAAAGCCAACTCACACCACACAGTCACTCACTCATACTACAAGGCTTTCTCATACAGCGTACAAGGAGCGCCTTGATTACGAAGTGCCCAGTACCTGTAATTCTGCTTGTTTACACAATCGTCTGGATGAAAACTGGCCTCATTTGACATCAGTATCTTATTTTTCACCTGAGTGTCGGCTGTTAGAAGTTGCGTAAGTGCAAGACGGAAGTTCGTTTGGCAACTTTACCTTGTTTGTTTAGTTTCTGTAACACTTACAATTTGTATGGCTGGAAGCGCAGGTTATCACTGATGATGTACCGGAGGGAAACGGTTTGACAGTATTAGCGCCATGGCATGTCTGCAACAGAGTGGTGAGGACCTAGAACCAGTGTTCCTCTACTCGCTGCGTGGTCTGCTGCGTCCTTAGTAGGCCTCGAGATTTCTTCTTTGCACAAGATGCAGCAGTCCTCAATTATTGCAGCCACCGTACAATCATCTGATGATAAGGGACTTAATCACTTAGTTTCGACTAGAAATGGAGAAGACAGAGTCTCTGGGTTGTCATGAAAGACGCCTTAGTTATGAAATACTCTTCAAAGGCGAATGTGCGATGCTCAGAATTCCCCAAGGTCGTAAATGTGAATAGTCGACCCTTTGCAGCGCGTGCTGGAGTAACAGCAACGTCATGTTACACGACTGGAATCCTACTTTTCATTCTGCCATGCTCTGTATTAGTAGACGGTATGTTGCCAACCTTTTCTCGATGTGCTGGTAATCTGGAAATCTCCTTGCGTGTCTTAATATGTTTCTAACTGCATGACCTTTTGTATAGTAGCGACTAGGAGAAAACGGCGAGCGCTACAATCCAGTTTCCCAGAAACGTGGCTCATTGGAAGAACTGTGCGGCTTGTCCCGGTGGAGGTTCGAGTCCTCCCTCGGGTATGGGTGTGTGTGTTTGTCCTTAGGATAATTTAGATTTAGTAGTGTGTAAGCTTAGGGACTGATGACCTTAGCAGTTGAGTCCCGTAAGATATGACACACATTTGAACATTTTTTTCATTGGAAGAGAAGTCAAAATAAACGAACACGGCTCTTGGCTTATCCGTATATACTCGACCTTTCCTGAGAAAACGACGATCAAAGTTTTCGAGGTACTTCAGATGCCCGTTAGTGCGCCATATTCTAAGATGACATGGTGGCGTAGTGGCTAACGTCGAGCAGGATCACTTTTTCTCACCGAATTTGAAACTCGATTTTACTTCTGTTATTTATTTTCTTCATTTATCTACCCATTTACGTAGAAGGTTATTACAATTACGTTTCGTATAATGTTAAGGGATACAAGCAGGTCATATTAATTGTGAAATTACAACTGAGTTTCAAATTAAGTGTTTGATTTTTTGTATATTTGTGTGTGTATGGTATGTTCAGTTGCTCCAATTATTTTTAAATTCTCGTTTTCTCATATTTCATTCTTATACAAATGGTTATATTATATTTTAAATTTTATTCTTATTTTTGGTCTGCAGGGAGATTTGGTGCATTCTCGTGCATAATATCGATCGTAGAAACGTCCGAAACACAGAAATTCCGAACATCATGAGCATCGCGCGAAGGCAGGATTGCCACAGTGACATTTCTTCGTAGGGACTTAACTCGGGAAAGAAAAGACGATAACTCTGCTGAAGATTTCACGCATTGGTAATAATTTCACTTCAAACCACGCATAACGGATGAGTTTACCAAACACTGGTGCTTTCCACTGACTATAAATCAAGACACACTACAGTAATTTCACCGAAAACGATATCAAATAATTTTCTGATTCATTTATTGTTTTTTTTTTTAATTCATTCACGAGTGAGAGAGCAAGTAGATGAATAAGGAAAAGTTATTTCAGTATACAGTGGAAAACACTGGTCTAGTAATTTTCTTCGGACATCTCTGAAAATAACTTCAAATATTTATCTCATTAATTTTTTTTTTAAATTCATTCGCCAGACATATGTTAGTAGACGAATTATTATTATTGTTATTGTTTTCATTCTCGTGTCAGAAACATATAGGTACATCTACGTACCTTTTACACAGTTACGATTACATTACACTACTTTTGACCAAAAATTGGCCATTACGAGTGCATTTTCTGTTGCTTGTTGAAGGTCATCTTCTGTACAGGAGACTGGACACAATCGACACCGAAGAATGTGGCGGACTGTCTATTCTTTTACACAGTGACACCGAATATGGTTCAAATCGTTCAAATGGCTCTGAGCACTATGGGACATAACAGCTATGGTCATCAGTCCCCTAGAACTTAGAACTACCTAAACCTAACTAACCTAAGGACTTCACACAACACTCAGTCATCACGAGGCAGAGAAAATCCCTGACCCCGCCGGGAATCGAACCCGGGAACCCGGGCGCGGGAAGCGAGAACGCTACCACACGACCACGACCTGCGGACAACACCGAATATCATTTGGATCAGTGTATCCCTATTTTTCCAGGTTAATACGTGAAACATCCGCCTCAGTGGACGTATTAATTTATCACAGGGGCTCCCTTGACAGGGCTGCAACATGTTAAAAATTCTTTCCAAGTTAACTTTTGAACTTCCAACTCCGGATCTCAGTCTATTCAGGGACTTCCAAGTTGTCCATTGTGGACGAATAAGGAAAACGTTATTTCAATGTACAACGGAAAAATTCGTGTAGCTATCTTCTACGGACATTGGTAGATAAATGAAAATCAAAATAAAAATAACAATCAGGTTTCGGACACGGGGCGTAAATTTATGAAGATTTCAAGATATCCACTGTGCCACTGTTTCGGTGGAACTATTTACTCGCTAGAAGGCTCATAAAGTACCTCGGAAACTTTGACAGTCGTTTTCTCTGCAACGGTCCAATATCTACGGGTAAGCCGAGACATGTGTTCACTTACGAGGGCAGTTCAATAAGTAATGCAACACATTTTTTTTCTCGGCCAATTTTGGTTGAAAAAACCGTAAATTTCTTGTGGAATATTTTCAAACATTCCCGCTTCGTCTCGTATAGTTTCATTGACTTCCGACAGGTGGCAGCGCTGTACGGAGCTGTTAAAATGGCGTCTGTAACGGATGTGCGTTGCAAACAATGGGCAGTGATCGAGTTTCTTTTGGCGGAAAACCAGGGCATCTCAGATATTCATAGGTGCTTGCAGAATGTCTACGGTGACCTGGCAGTGGACAAAAGCACGGTGAGTCGTTGGGCAAAGCGTGTGTCATCATCGCCGCAAGGTCAAGCAAGACTGATCTCCCGCATGCGGGCCGGCCGTGCACAGCTGTGACTCCTGCAATGGCGGAGCGTGCGAACACAATCGTTCGAGATGATCGACAGATCACCATCAAACAACTCAGTGCTCAACTTGACATCTCTGTTGGTAGTGCTGTCACAATTGTTCACCAGTTGGGATATTCAAAGGTTTGTTCCCGCTGGGTCCCTCGTTGTCTAACCGAACTCCATAAAGAGCAAAGGAGAACCATCTGTGCGGAATTGCTTGCTCGTCATGTGGCTGAGGGTGACAATTTCTTGTCAAAGATTGTTACAGGCGATGAAACATGGGTTCATCACTTCGAACCTGAAACAAAACGGCAATCAATGGAGTGGCGCCACACCCTCTCCCCTACCAAGAAAAAGTTTAAAGCCATACCCTCAGCCGGTAAAGTCATGGTTACAGTCTTCTGGGACGCTGAAGGGGCTATTCTGTTCGATGTCCTTCCCCATGGTCAAACGATCAACTCTGAAGTGTATTGTGCTACTCTTCAGAAATTGAAGAAACGACTTCAGCGTGTTCGTAGGCACAAAAATCAGAACGAACTTCTCCTTCTTCATGACAACGCAAGACCTCACACAAGTCTTCGCACCCGAGAGGAGCTCACAAAACTTCAGTGGACTGTTCTTCCTCATGCACCCTACAGCCCCGATATCTCACCGTCGGATTTCCATATGTTTGGCCCAATGAAGGACGCAATCCGTGGGACGCACTACGCGGATGATGAAGAAGTTATTGATGCAGTACGACGTTGGCTCCGACATCGACCAGTGGAATGGTACCGTGCAGGCATACAGGCCCTCATTTCAAGGTGGCGTAAGGCCGTAGCATTGAATGGAGATTACGTTGAAAAATAGCGTTGTGTAGCTAAAAGATTGGGGAATAACCTGGTGTATTTCAATGCTGAATAAAACAACCCCTGTTTCAGAAAAAAATGTGTTGCATTACTTATTGAACTGCCCTCGTATTTTTACCACTATTCCACTGAGCGAAGTTTCAGAGAAATCAGTTTCTGGCACTTGCCGGGTTCTCCGCGTCAGTCGTATGTGAACTGTTCCAGGGAGTAAGCATCATGCGGGCGGGCGCGACGGCATCTCAGTACCGCTGCCGACCAGGCGTGGCTACAGAGGGGGTGCGGCGTGCAGCGTGCAGCAGGCAGCAGGCAGACACGTGCAGCCGCGCGACCGGAGGCGTCGTTGTAGCTGTTTGGTGACGCGTCAGGCCAGACTCTTGAGCGTCGCGTCACATCGCAGCGCCGGCTGGCCTTTAATCTCGATGCTCTTTGAGCGCAGTTAATGCCTGGAGGAAATTCCGGGCAAAATTTCTGCCGCTCTGCAGTCGTGCATAATGCATGCCCAGCTGCTGCCTCTTCCGGCGCCAGACCGGCGCTGCGTCAATGTAGTGCGTGTAGCAGGCATGCAGGACACGTGTCGCTGCTCCACTCCGTTTTCTGTTCCAGTGCTTTGCAGACGGTGGCCAGATACCCTCTCCCGATGCCGTGCGTTCACTGAGGGTCCAATGTTTGACGGAGAACGTATTTGAAAGCAGTAAAAGTCCCTAATGACTTTGTTATGTCATACAGTCATGGGTACAACCATATTTAACTAGAAATTATTACAGCTTGGATTTTAGGAGGACATTAATAACACAGCATGAACAGCAAAGGTACTAATACGCTTCGCTGGGGCAAGCGTGAAATTACATCTACTTGTGACGGTGACTCTCCACCCAAGATTACTCTACCACGAAATCCTCAAACCAGTCACAAGTTTTGTTAAAAAACCCCAATATCGTGCTACTGTTCTTAACAGATGGTATGGTACCGAATGAAACGTTTTATACAGTCAAGAAATACCGAATCTCCATGGCATGTCAAAAATGGTTGACGCTCAAATGCCGCGACAAGAGCGCAGAGACAATAAGAAACGTTCAACGAGAAGCCCCTACAGCCACAGAGAAGCTCATGTGGAGTGTAAAATGCGAAAGCGATTGCAGAGTGGCAAAGAAGCTCTTTGAAGTGCACCAATGAAGACAGAAGTACAAATGCCCACTCGCCAGCAGTAGAAGACGATGTTGTTCCCTCCAAGGTCGCAAAAGACGGTTTTCCGAGGATCACAGGTGTTTCCATGCTCACAAGTGGCGAGAAAAACTCACGTCTCGGTCGGAGTCAGGGGAGGCTGCAGACAACAACGGATTCTTATGTTATTTATGATGTTTGAGAGATAGGTTGAGAAATTTAACGTTCGCAGCCGGAGAGCGTATGTGGCTCAATAAAGTAGCATATTATGGCAACGGTGAACAATATTGTTCATGACTGTTAATAACACATCTTAGCCACGCGGGATTCGAAAAGGAATACAAACGTCTCATACATGAGATCGACAGGAAGTCCAAAATGGCTAAGCATGGATGGCTAGAGGAAAAATGTAAGAATGTAGAGGCTTATCTCACTAGGGGTAAGATAGATACTGCCTACAGGAAGATTAAAGAGACCTTTGGAGAAAAGAGAGCCACTTGTATGAATATCAAGAACTCAGATGGATACCCAGTTCTAAGCAAAGAAGGGAAAGCAGAAAGGTGGAAGGAGTATGTAGAGGGTCTATACAAGAGGCGATTTACTTGAGGACAATATTATGGAAATGGAAGAGGATGTAGATGAAGATGAAATGGGAGATTCGATACTGCGTGAAGAGTTTGTTAGAGCACTGAAAGAACCAAGTCGAAACAGGCCCCGGGAGTAGACAACATTCCATTAGAACTATTGACAGCCTTGGGAGAGCCAATCCTGACAAAACTCTACCATCTGTTGAGCAAGATGTATGAGACAGGCGAAATACCCTCAGAGTTCAAGAAGAATATAATAATTCCAATCCCAAAGAAAGCAGGTGTTGACAGATGTGAAAATTACCGAACTGTCAGTTTATTAAGTCACGGCTGCTAAATACTAACGCCAATTCTTTACAGACGAATGAAAAAACTGGTAGAAGCCAACCTCGGGGAAGATCAGTATGGATTCCGTAGAAATATTGGAACACGTGAGGCAATACTGACCTTACGACTTATCTTAGAAGAAAGATTAAGGAAAGGCAAACCTACGTTTCTAGCATTTGTAGACTTAGAGAAAGCTTTTGACAGTGATGACTGGAATACTCTCTTTCAAATTCTAAAGGTGGCATGGGTAAAATACAGGGAGCGAAAGGCTATTTACAATTTGTACAGAAACCAGATTGCAGTTATAAGAGTCGAGGGGCATGAAAGGGCAGCAGTGTTTGGGAAGGGAGTGAGACAGGGTTGTAGCCTCTCCCCGATGTTATTCAATCTGTATATTGAGCAAGCAGTGAAGGAAACAAAAGAAAAATTCGAAATAGGGATTAAAATCCATGGAGAAGAAGTAAATACTTCGAGGTTCGCGGATGACATTGTAATTCTGTCAGAGGCAGCAACGGACTTGGAAGAGAAGTTGAACGGAATGGACAGTGTCTTGAAAGGAGGATATAAGATTAACATCAACAAAAGCAAAACGAGGATAAAGGAATGTAGTCGAATTAAGTCGGGTGATGCTGAGGGAATTAGATTAGGAAATGAGACACTTAAAGTAGTAAAGGAGTTTTGCTATTTGGGGAGCAAAATAACTGATAATGGTCGAAGTAGAGAGGATATAAAATGTAGATTGGCAATGGCAAGGAAAGCGTTTCTGAAGAAGAGAAATTTGTTAACATCGAGTATAGATTTAAGTGTCAGGAAATCGTTTCTGAAAGTATTTGTATGGAGTGTAGCCATGTATGGAAGTGAAACGTGGACGATAAATAGTTTGGACAAGAAGAGAATAGAAGCTTTCGAAATGTGTTGCTACAGAAGAATGCTGAAGATTAGATGGGTAGATCACATAACTAATTATGAGGTACTGAATAGAATTGGGGAGAAGAGGAGTTTGTGGCACAAATTGACAAGAAGAAGGGACCGGTTGGTAGGGCATGTTCTGAGGCATCAAGGGATCACAAATTTAGCATTGGAGGGCAACGTGGAGGGCAAAAATCGTAGAGGGAGACCAAGAGATGAATACACTAAGCAGATTCAGAAGGATGTAGGTTGCAGTAAGTACTGGGAGATGAAGATGCTTGCACAGGATAGAGCAGCATAGAGAGCTTCAATAATGGCTGTGAGCACTATGGGACTTTACATCTATGGGCATCAGTCCCCTAGAACTTAGAACTACTTAAACCTAACTAAGGGCATCACGCAACACCCAGTCATCACGAGGCAGAGAAAATCCCTGACCCCGCCGGGAAGGCATGGAGAGGTGCATCAGACCAGTCTCAGGAGTAAAGACCACAACAACAACAAGCTTAGGGACTGTTGACCTTAGCAGTTAAGTCCCATACGATTTCAAACTCATTTTTGAATAACACATCTTATTTTGTGAACAGACTTCCTGTTGCAATAATTAATACCTATTTTCTGTGCTTAGGTAGTCATTTTTAAGTGTGTCAGGACTGTGAGCCACTTGGTGTGAATATGGAGAGATGATTCGGCGGTTTCATGTGTGTGTCGGCCTGGGTTCCGTGCGCCGTGGCGACGAGCATCGCAAGGCTGAGGGGAGTCGCTCGCATTTGACAGAATGAGGCTTCCCACAGCGCGGTATTATCACGCAGCTCACAACAGCGCATGGCCATTTCCATGTCATTCAATTTTTCTTTGTTTACTTGTTGTATGTATTTAACTGTAATGCAGTGCGATGGATCCATGTTTTGTTGTATTACCATGCGAGGTGTTCAGTGTAATGACTCTACCGTAAAAGGTAAAAACCGGACACGCACTAGTATTTGATAAGATTTCTGTTGCAGTATACAGAAGCATCCAATAAGTACCTTGCTGTTGGCGGTGAAGGCATTTTATCTTTGGAAAGTAGTGCATGAGATGTTGATCGAAGCATGTTAGGATTATTTTGCATGTTAAAGTTTAAGGATTGGGTGAAATATCGCGAATGTACGAAGTAAGGTACACAGAAGATTTGTTTTTAGATTACTGACATTATAGTAGGCGTTGACACGGCTCGGACAGCTGACGGTATTGAATTTAGTTTAAAACAATGCATGCTTAAGTTAAGGGAATTGAAAGTTAAGTACACAAACATTTTTTCCTTGATATTCGAGTCAGCCTACGCGGCTCGCATAGCTGTCACTATGCAACCCCGTAAATGTGAAGGAGGTCTCCGAAAGATCAGTGAGTAGTACATTATACACATAGATTGTGGGTTCTGTGGAAGCAGAAAATGTACAAATCTTATTTTTGGACACATTATAAGGTAACAAAACAGGTGTCTGGTTGACGAAAACATGAAGGTACTACCTGCCCTATCCTATCTATCGTACCGTTATCGTTTCAACAATGTGTGTCATCGGAAAAAGTATTGTTTTGTTTCACCAGATGTTTGAACTGATATCTATAATGTATCGATGTTGTAGAGCCCTTCGGTGAACAGTGCAACTTGAGGTCATCTCTTATGTCATTTGCCTTAATTATGTCTTCAGTATTTTACATGTTGGCATTTCTAACAAATAAGGCTTTTATAAACATTATTGTTGTATAAAGTGCATTTTTGTTTTACATGTCTTAACTCTATGTATCGTATAGATGTATAATATTCCATCTGCGATGTAATTAACACTATTATTGTGAGTGGTTTATTTTGACTTACACTCTTCTTGAATACATATTTGCCGGCCGCTGTGGCCGAGAAGGTCTAGGCGCTTCAGTCTGGAACCACACGGCCGCTACGGTCGCAGGTTCGAATCCTGCCTCTGGCATGGATGTGTGTGATGTCCTTAGATTGGTTAGCTTTAAGTAGTTCTAAATTCAATGGGACTGATGACATCAGACGTTAAGTCCCATAGTGGTTCAAAATGGTTCAAATGGCTCTGAGCACTATGGGACTCAACTGCTGTGGTCATAAGTCCCCTAGAACTTAGAACTACTTAAACCTAACTAACCTAAGGACATCACACACATCCATGGCCGAGGCAGGATTCGAACCTGCGACCGTAGCAGCAGCGCGGCTCCGGACTGGAGCGCCTAGAACCGCACGGCCACCGCGGCCGGCCCCATAGTGCTCAGAGCCATTTGAACCATCTGAATACATGTTTATTTTGCAAACATCTTGCATACGTGTGTGACGTTATCTTCACGTTCATTGTTTTCCGTGTTATTTGTGTTACTCATTTATTGCTTTCTTGTTTTGATCTTCATATATTTGTGCATGTCTTGTCTAATGTACATATGTGCCGTTATCATCATGTTCATTGGGTTCAATGTTATTTGTGTTCCTCATGTACTGTTTATTTGTTTTGATTTTCATTTATTTGTGCATGTCTTTCCTTGCGTACATATGCGATGTTATCATCAATTTCAATGTATTGGTGTTCTTCATGAACAGTTTATTTGTAAGGAAATTTATTTATCTGTTCATGTCTTGTACCTGTTTATTAATGGTAACCATATATGTAAATGGTCGACTGGGTTTCACACGCTAGGTCACGAATAAAAACTTAATATCCCCACAGTATTCCACATCAGTAAATGAAGTGTTAGTGTAACTGTTAGGGCCTGAAGATTTTTGTTTTGTTTTGAAGTGTGTGTGCCACGGGCCATGTGAACATAGATGGGCCTCTTTGCCATGACTTTCAACCTTCCGTATCAGAAGCTTAATAGTCATGACTAGGAAATGAGTAATACGTCCGACTGCAGATACTTTCGCCAAGTCGCCGCGAGTGGCCATGGAGGACTCCCTGTGGTGAGCACCCGGCTGCAGTCATTCTGCAAGCACACAGCGGGAAGCCAGGACGTCCTCTTCTCGCTCAAGATGGGACACAATGCGAAGGGCCCGTCCGACGACGAGAAGCGTGCCGAGAGCTGATGGACACCTGCAACCACATCAGTACGGGACGCCAAAAATGTACACGTGAAAGCATCGGAGTTCTTCTGGCCTTGCGGCAGCCATTTTACCTTCCTTAGAAAACAGGGGTGTGCCGACAATTCCAGCACCCCACGGGCACAGAGCGGAGAGCGCAGCGAATCGGCGCAGGGAGGCGTGTGAAAGAAGCCAGGATTCTTAAGATGATTTCCTCGACAGTGAGGACATTCCTTGTAAATGACGGACGCCGGCAGATTTTTAGACGGAGCCCAAAAATGAGTCTGTCCAGGACTCACGCAGAGAGAGCGGTTATAAAGAAATGTTGTGTAGCTGCTCTCCCAACAGCGTCGGAATGCAGGAAAACATCTTAAGAATGTGAAATCGTGAGAACGTTGCCAACTCACGAGGCACGCGCCAGCCCACGCCAGATAGAAACTTTCCATCCTGCACGGAGAGGCGTAGCAATGAAACGGCGAACTGTCATCGGGATACATTGAAAATTTCATCTCCCAATGACAACGCCGAAAGGAGTATTTAGAAGAGGAGTTGAGCTGAGAGATGGATGAGAAGAGAAAGGGGGAGTCGTGGAAACACCGCCGAAGCGAGAAGACGTGGGCGCTCTTCCACCCAGCGCGAACATCCGCCTTCCGACGCCGTGACAGCACAGCTTCGGCCACGCAACCGACAACTGGCAGAGAACGCGGAGATCGTACCTGGGACCCGCCGCAAAGCCGCGATTGCTGATGAGGGCAGCCGACACTCGCAGCACAGCTCCGAGGCGATGCGCCGTACCGACGCAGCGCCTGCCTCCGACAGCACTGCAGGAAGAACCATAATGAATAATGGTGAACCGAGCGAGGTGGCCCAGTGGTTAGCACACTGGACTCGCATTCGGGAGGACGACGGTTCAATCCTGCGTCCGCCCGTCCTAATTTAGGTTTTCCGTGATTTCCCTAAATCGCTCCAGACAAATGCCGGGATGGTTCCTTTGAAAGGACACGGCTGACTTCCTTCCCCGTCCTTCCTAATCCGATGAGACTGATGACCTCGCTGTTTGGTCTCTTCCCTCAAACAATCCAATCCAATAATGGTGAGACGATTCGTCCCCTCCTACTTCCCCTTAATAACTGAGTCGTGTCTACACCCAGTCAAATCGGCCCTGAGATTTGTAATTTTGTTTTGTTTTGTGTAAACACCACGAAAATAAATACATTTGTTTCATGTTTTGAACATATAAGCAATCTTTTATATTTATACACTAACCCCTAAATTTTGTACCCTTTGTGTTTGATTTCATTCAATTTCTGGAATTCACTACAGTTTTAGCGCCCAACATGGGGCGACCGGTATCTGATGTCATAAAATAATTTCCTGAATTGATCACTACAATGTTTAACAGCTCATGAAGCCTGGCCCATTACCGCCTAGGACTAAGAAAGGTATTTTGCACAGGCCTAATAAGGCGCTTCTCAAAAACCACTGTAATTTTAAAATATTATACATTCGCATCTGATTTCAATCAATAATCACCACCTGGTGCACAGAAATAAAAAATAACAGTCGGCAGGTAAGCAAAAACTTTTATGGGGACAGGAATGCAATCTCACAGTGTGGAATACAATTTTCGAGCAAACTTATAAAATAGTATTTAATGCTGCATAATTGCTTAAAGTGGCTGTTGTATTCCCAAAGAATTACAGACAACACAAATTACTGTAGATGACAGATAGAGTAAGCATTAGCTTCAATCCATTGGAACTTCACTTCTTAAAACTGTTGCAAGGATACAATATTTTAACGGATCAGTCTTGTGCTCGCCTTGATACGGAACGCCGATGGAAAGAGGGCACGCAGTTTCATCTACGATTTGAGCCCCACTGTCACTGATTATGACTCCAAAACTGCACATAATAATGATGCAGCAATGCTTCCATTAAAGTAGAAGTGATTGTTCAAATTGTTGTAGTTGTTCACTTTTAGATTTGCATGACGGCCAGTCATTAATTCCCATAATGGCTTATTGTTCTCTGTCACAATAGTGTTCAAAGAATGTAATATTTTTGCCGACGACTTGTAGCTAACAGTGATTAGGGAGTGCAGCTCTTGTCTGTCATACGCATAGCTTTCCAGTACCCTACATAGCTCATAGTTTCTCCTTAATCTCACTTTGGTGTCCTGAATGAGCAACGAAAGCCGCCAAATCGTGTTATCTCGCCAGTACAGTCAAATACTGATGCCACAAGTTCGTCTGTACGTTGAAAAAACAGATTTGTGTTAGGATTTACGACTCTCTAATGTCTCGTATTTCGTACAGTATTGTTTAGACGGTAATTTCGCGTATCCCGATTCAACGTAACATGATGAACGTACGGGAAATTTGTCCCTAGTGCGGTGTAAAGTGCACATTAAGCGATTTGATTCTTTGCTCTCATTGCAGTTTACTGCTCTTCCGTATAAAAATGAAGTAGTCAGGGCTGTGTAATCGGTCTATCGTTTGCTGTGAAAGGAGGCCTACTTCCGTATGAATAGCTCACAGATACATTATGGCCAACTGCACAAATACCTTCAAGTTGCTCTGTTAGTATTTGGTATCTGCAGCAGACGTCTGACCCAAATATGACGTTCTTTTAATTAAGTTGGCGCAATCACACGACCAAGCAACTATTTCAGTAGCCTACACAGAGTTGCGTTGAGGTAAGCTACTTATAACTCTACAACGTGTGTTTGATTTTGATTTAATTTTCCGTGCGGAGTGACCGCGCGGTTTGAGGTGCCATGTCACGGATTGCAAGTTAGTTTAAGTAGTGTGTAAGTCTAGGGACCGATGACCTCAGCAGTTTGGTCCCTTAAGAATTCACACATTTTGATTTAATTTATGAAGATTTTCTCTTAGCCTATGGGATTAAGTCATGCATTGTTGGTCTTACTTCGTAACATTCAGTTAGAAGCTGAAATTCAGTGAAAGTGTTCCTGTAGCGAATCCCCTTCTGGAAACTGACTTTGTAAACAGGAAGACTCAGACGAACATTGAGTTGGTTTACATGGTACTCTCGTGTTACTGCGACATGTAGATTTTCTCATTCGACCAGTTCAACGCGTAATCCATATTCATTGAGAGAGGGACATCAATACGAGAGGCTCGCATACATGGCAGACATGTTTGCGTCCAGAACCTGCTCAGCTCACCGCGTTCCAACTGTAGCCAATTCCACTTCAATACTGAAAAAGGTTTCTAAATGAACTGTCAGATTCTGTAACTTATGAGGGAAATGATTCACAACAAAAACAGAGGAATGGGAACACCTCCGTATTAGTCCCAAAACACAAAGGTCTTAATGAGGAAGGATGATTAACCTAGTTGGTGAAGCTTTGCATCTTAGGAACTTTAATTGATGGATGTCTTGTTTTCGATAGTTTAAACAAAACATAATCGATAAGAATCGGCACCAAACATGAAAAACAACCTTCCCCCCCAACATGGTGCAGCCAAGGACAATCCACTTTTCAACTGTCTAGACGGATGAAGTTCGAGGAGTACGCCAACACCTGGTCGCTCTGCTTTTTTTAATAAAAAAATCAAATGGGTTTTGTATAAAAAAAATCTATCGCTAGAAGATACTTCCCCAACAAGCATTCCCTTCCTTAATGAGTTTCATTTATAAGGAATACGTTAAAGGCATCTAACTGTGCGCTACACGTGACACGGTCATAATTTTTTTAACTGCTATATTTCGCTTGTGTCTGTGTTTTTTCTTGTACAGAACTGTTGTATCGCTTCGTATTCACGAAATAAAACAACGATAACTAATAATAATAATAATGTTAAATTTGTTCTGGGCAGAATTAGGTCTGTGAAAGAAGGGAACTAGGTTTTCGATTTATCTGGCAGCTTCAGAGACATTTAAATCAAAACAACCTGATATATTCGCACTTTTTTAATATTTAACACTTCTTCGCCAGCAGAGTGAGCCCTCTTAATTGCAAGGTGTTTGCACACCGGCATCTTGCGGGTTTGTAGGTTAATGTCTCTGATCCTGTGTTCAAAAACAAGAAGATTCGCCAGCCATAGTAAACATTAAAAATTGCCACATGTCTGATGAGGATACACGTAACAGTTAAAAAAAGGTGGTGGTGGGGGGCATAAAATTTCTGGAGGTGGATTTGCTCCTTTGGAGATGGCATCATGTTTCATGTTACTTTTCTTTACACGATTGCGTTACATTAAAAGACATGGGTTCCAATACTAACTACTAACAAAGCGCGAATGTATCAAGATATTTTGATTTAAAAGGCTTAGAAATTGCCGGATAAACTGAAAAGCTACTTTCCTTCTTTTATATCCCCAACTCTGCCCACAATACATTCATGGTTCAAATGGCTCTGAGCACTATGGGACTTAACTGCTGAGGTCATCAGTCCCCTAGAACTTAGAACTACTTAAACCTAACTAACCTAAGGACGTCACGCACATCCATGCCCGAGGCAGGATTCGAACCTGCGACCGTAGCGGTCGCGCAGTTGCAGACTGTAGCGCCTAGAACCGCTCGGCCACTTAGGCCGGCAATACATTCATCTTTTCTTGTACTATGGTAGGACCATTCAGTCTGCTTTATCAAATGTAATAAAACGTGCAAACAGAGATTACTTAGACGCACTGTAAATCTCGGTAGAATCATCGCACACACCTTTACTAGGATTTCAGTTGTTAACACATTAGTCGCCTCGTAGTGGACTGGAATGCCCGGTTCCTCACATACCGGACTGTCTTAGTCACACACACACACACACACACACACACACACACACACACAGACAGAAGCGACGAACCGCGAAAGAATTATCCGAATGGGGCGGAAGTCGGTAGATGCGATGTACATGAACAGACAAACAAATGATAACAATTTCAGAAAAAATAGGTTAGTTACTGAAGAGCAAGAACTTCACAAATAGAGCACGTGAATAACGTGTTCGTTCATCTCTGGCTCTTATGCAAGCAGTTACTCGACCTGGCACTGACTGATAGATTCGTTCTACGTCTTCCCGAGTGACTGCGTGCCAAATTCTGTAGAATTATCGAGTTGGATATCCAAACCCCGACCTGACTGATAATGCTCCAAACGTTCTCAGTTACGGAGAGATCCGGGTTTAGCAAGCATGAAGACAAGCAGTGTGAATTCTCGTCATATGCGGGCTGGCATTATTTTGCTGAAATGTAAGCTCAGGAATGCCTTCCAATGAAGGTCAACAAAACGGAGACTAGAATACTGTCGACATACCACTGTGCTGCAATGGTGCCGCGCGTAACAACCACAGGTGTCCTGCTACGAAAATAAATGGCACCACCGACCACCACTCCCTGGTGTCGAGCCGTATGGTGGTCGGCAGTCGGGTTTGTATCCCACCGCTGTCCGGGGGGTCTCCAGATACGTCATCCGACTGGAATCTCACTGAATGCAATAAAGTATTCTTCAGTGATGGGGCCCGCATTTCGTGGTCGTGCGGTAGCGTTCTCGCTTCCCACGCCCGGGTTCCCGGGTTCGATTCCCGGCGGGGTGAGGGATTTTCTCTGCCTCGTGATGGCTGGGTGTTGTGTGCTGTCCTTAGGTTAGTTAGGTTCAAGTAGTTCTAAGTTCTAGGGGACTGATGACCATAGATGTTAAGTCCCCTAGTGCTCAGAGCCATTTGAACCATTTTTTTCAGTGATGGGTCCACTTCGAACAAGGCCTCCATGACCGGCGGACTGAGGAAACAGGAGCAGTGAAGCACAAGAAGCTGTGGAGAACAGTTTATGTAACTGCAATAGAAAAACGAGGACAAGTAATGTAGCTTCTGAATGCATGTAATGTAGTTTCGTATGTAATGCGGTTTCAGAAATGAATCGAGAGTCGAAGATGACTGTTAGGTGTCGAAACCTGTTTGAGTAAACAGAAGAAGAAATACGTTGTGTTTTGCAGAAGGTGGACTTCAAAAACCGAAACAGGATGGAAAACTAAAACTGCCAAAAGTTACAGCTCGGTCACTAAGAAGCGACCGGACTATACCGTACGATAGTAAAGAAACACTATAAAGTAAATACATATGCAGGCAACAAAATTCGTACGCCGTTTTCGTTAAGTGATCTTCGTGCTTCACTGAAAGATGTGTTGATATTTTCCAGCTGTGTTCTCTGAAATACGGTTTGCTTCACGGCTCACCGAGCTATCTGTCTTGAATAGTATACTTACCCTATACGTATTTGCAGTACGCCACCTTTTCATATTTTTCGCTTTTAGCTGGTAAGTTACAGACTTGTACGCGGAATCCTCGTATCTGTAAAGACAAGTTGTTTATTTGAATCGATGTATTTTTTTTCGAGATTGCCAGAGTATCTGTTGCGTTAATGAGGTAAATACTAGTAGCCAATTGCAAACCCTCGCTTTCTAGCAGTGCTCTTTGGACTGAGACAACCATGTACGCTCAAAAAAAAAAGGTTCAAATGGCTCTGAGCACTATGGGACATAACTGCTGTGGTCATACGTCCCCTAGAACTTAGAACTACTTAAACCTAACTAACCTAAGGACATCACAAACACCCATGCTCAAGGCAGCATTCGAACCTGCGACCGCAGCGGTCGCGCGGTTCCAGACTGTAGCGCCTAGAACCGCTCGGCCACATGTACGCTCAGAGAGGAGCTTCACATAGGACCCTATCATGTGAGCCTTTTGACACCTGCCGAATGGATTACAGGGTTAAAGCTGTAGCTGTTATTATTTTATTCCAGTGCTCTGTGGACGTGGAAAGAATTCGAAATGAGTTAGCGGGAAGTTGAACCATCGTGTCAACCGTCGGGTCATATGCTAGTAAACTGCCAAAGAAACAGATATGTCCAGATTCGAGCACCACGCCGATACGACATTTGAACTTGTCTTTTATGGTCAGCCAAAACGTACAACAAACAAGTGTCGTACAGAGAACTGTACTCTCAGGAGTGCAACACTGTTATTTTTACTTGAAAGCAGACGCTCATCACTTTAAGAAGTGATGAGAAGTTACGAATGAAGGGAGAGGTGTTACTTTTTAACTTCTCGTTGACAACCAGGTCAGTAGAGAAGCCATATAACAACGGATTATGAACGATGATAAAGAAAACGGGCGGTGCTCATTCAAAGGAAGCATTCTGTGGCCGAGCGGTTCTACGCGCGACAGTCTGGAGCCGCGCGACCGCTACGGTCGCAGGTTCGAATCCGGCCTCGGGCATAGATGTGTGTGATGTCCTTAGGTTAGTTAGGTTTAAGTAGTTCTACATCCCATAGTGCTCAGAGCCATTTGAACGATTTTTTAAGCATTCTGGCTGTTTACGTTACGTGATTAAAGAGACAGACAGAAAATTTAAATCTGTGTGCCTGGAATGAGGTTTTCCAACCGTCTTCCTCCTGTAAATGCGTCCAGTGTCTTAGCACTGTGACACCTCACTCAGTGGGAATTTAGTAGATACTCCAACCGTACGGGATTATTCGTAAGTACGTCTGGATTTTCAGAAGGCAGCTGCGCGGAAACCACCACTCACAAAGAAAATAAATAAATGTCACTGGATACAGCATCTCTCCAAATTTCGATTGGTGGCGTAGTTGCAGTAGGGGGCACGCGTTCAGAACATGTAGGTAAATCATCGGCTCCATATTATCGCATCGAATTAGTTCGAGTTCGCGCCTTCAGATAGGAGGTCCAATGAACATATTTCGAAACCGGGCTGCAGTCGATAATAATCCAATGAACTGCATACACACGCGTTTGCAGTTGTTAGAAACGGTTCTATACTGAGCTTCTGTAACATGAACTACATATAGCTACTGGTCATTTCCTATAGTGTTCCACTCGAAAATAGAACGTGGGGAAAACGACTATCTACATGGCCCCGTACGAGCCCTAAACACTCTGATCGTTGCCCTACAGAGCGAGGTGGCGCAGTGGTTTGCACACTGGACTCGCATTCGGGAGGACGATGGTTCAAACGCGCTTCCGGCCATCCTGATTTAGGTTTTCCGTCATTTCCCTAAATCGCTTCAGGCAACTGCCACCATAATCCCTTTGAAGGAGCACAGCCCACTTCCTTCCCCACCCTTTCCTGATGGGACACGTGACCTCGCTGTTTGGCCCCCTTCGCCAAAATCAACCAACCAACCTACCTAAACTTGTCTTCAAGATTCTTATGCGCAATGTACGTTGGCGGCAGCATAATCGCTGTGAATGAGCCTCAAACGCCGATTCTCTTAACTTTTTTCTCGATAGTGCTCCTCGAAAAGGACGTCGGCTTTGCTCCGGTGATTCCCATCTGACTGTTGTTCGATCCTACCGGTAACAAATCTAGCAGCACGCCTCTGAATTGCTTCGATGTCTTCCTTTAATCCGATGTGGTGTGGATCCCAGACACTCGAACAGCCCTCGACAATGGGTCCCAGTAGTTTCTCCCTTACGGATGAACCACACTTTCCTAAAATTCTGCCAATAAACCGAAGTCGACCATTCGCCTTGCCTGCTACAGCCTTACATGCTCATTCCACTTCATACCGCTTTGCAACTTTACGCCCACATATTTAACCGACTCCACTGTATCAAGCAGCACACTGCTAATATTTAATTCGAACATTATGCGTTAGCTTTTTTTCTAGTCATTTGCGTTAACTTACATTTTTCCACATTTAGAGCTAGATGCCATTCATCAGACGAACTAGAAATTTTGTCCGAGTCATCTCGTATCCTCCTACAGTCACTCAACGACGACACGTTCTTGTACGCCACAGCATCATCAGCAAACAGCCGGAGACTGCTGCTTACCCTGTTCGCCGTCATAATGACAGCGATCTTATCACGCTTTCCTGGTGCACTCCTGACGATACCTTTGCCTCTGATGAACAATTACCGTCAATGACAACATATTGGGCTTTCTTACTTACGAAGTCCTGAAGCCACACAAGTAACTGGGAGACTATTCCGTATGTTCGTACCATCCTTAACAGTTGGCAGTGTGCGCCCTGTCAAATACTATGCGGAAATCTGGGAACTGGAATCCGCCTGTTGCCTTTCACCCATCGCTCGCAGGATCTGAGTGAGAAAAGGGTAAACTGAGTTTCGAACGAGCGATACTTTCTACACTTGATCTGATTTGTAGACATGAACTTTTCCCTCTCAAGGAAATTAATTGCATTCGAACTGAGAATATGGTCAGGTATTCGGCAGCAAACCGATGTTAAAAATATTGGCCAGTAATTTTTCTGGTCCGTTTCCTCGCCCAACTAGTATACAGGAGTCACATGACCCATTTTCCAGTCGCTTGGGACTTTGACACTGGCAGGAAATTCGTCACAAAATGCAAGCTGGGACTCCATCCGGGACTGGCGACTTATTTATTTAAGTTCGTTCATTTGTTTTTCCTACACCAGCAATCCTTGTAACTACATCTTCCACACGTGATTCCGTGTGATGATCAAACGACGGTATGTCCATATGATTCTCTTGCTTTCACGATTCCTTGAATGCGAAATTTAAAACTTCGGCTTAATTTTTACTATGTTCTACTGCCACGCCAGACTTGTCAACGAGTGACTGGGTAGAAGCCTCAGCCCGACTTAGCGATTTTAGAAAGGACGAGAATTTTTTCGAGTTCTCGGCAAGATCTATTGCTGATGATATAACGGTAGTAAGCTTCACGCATCGATTTTTTTTTACGACCATACGAATTTCTATTAACTTTTGCCGGCGTTATTTGCGCAAAAAATGTTCAAATGTGTGTGAAATCGTATTGGACTTAACTGCTAAGGTCATCAGTCCCTAAGCTAACACACTACTTAACCTAAATTATCCTAAGGACAAACACACACACCCATGCCCGAGGGAGGACTCGAACATCCGCCAGGACCAGCCGCACAGTCCATGACTGCAGCGCCTTAGAGCGCTCGGCTTATTTGCGAATTCTCTTTTGAACCGAGAGTACAACAGCCTTTGCTTCCTCAGTATTTTTCGAATTTGTTTGTTAAACCACGGTGTGTTTCTTCCGGATTTACAACTTGGACCGCTGTTCTGTCCACTGATGTGTGTCTATTTTCTGTAAGTTTTGTGCTTTTCTTACAGTAATGTTCTAAACACCGGAGTTACTTGTGAATAAAATTCTATCACGTGCAAGTAACTGACTCTGTAGGGACATCCATTTGTTAGAGGTGGTTCAGGTGTAGGCTGTTTGTGAAATATCTATTCCGTAATTGGAAACTAAGTGAAACAAGTAGAATTTCAAAACTGCGTGCTATACACCTACAATGCACTGTCACGATAATAGGGTATACGAGTATGTACACCGGCAAGCGCAGTACTTCTTTCCGCTACATTTTGAAAAAAAAAAAAACGTTGTGGATGTCATTTTGTTGGGAAATCTCGCTTCGGGGAACGTATGTTTGATTGCCTATCGAATCGGGCATGCTGAGTTGTCGTTATTGTGAAACATTTCCGGTGGACCACTGATACATCTATCGCAGTCTCGACCACGCGCGCTTCATTTGTGTGATCAAATTATAAGCTATTTTGCAATGCTATTATTCCTCTACAAAAATTTTCCTACTGGTCTCGGCACCGCACCCGAAATGGGACACATCCCGGCAGCTACTGAAACAATCAACAAAGCGCCCTCTTTCTTTTTCCCCGATTCCGGCGTCCATTTTTTTCGGCAGACTAATGGTTGCACCCAAACCGGCTTAGGTAAAATCAGAACGTAAGCCGATTCCGCGGAGGCCCGGAAATCCGTCAAACGCTCGAGGTTGGCGGCTGTCTTTGTGCCTTAATTCGCAAACACGGCTCCCGCTAAACCGCTCAATATCCGTCACGCGTGTATTTTCCCTGCTGACGCATAACTGATGACGCTCATGAGGTTGCGTTTTGTTTATCGAGGAGACGCGTTGCCAACGCGACTACTCTCACATAATGTTGTTTTCCTCATTTGTTTTAATACAGCAACGAGATCTTGTGACTACTAACTTACCCTCCCGTTCTGTATGACACTATTTGACTTCCCTTGTTTTTTAAAGTTCCCTTCAGCAGGAATAGACAGCGTTATTGGAGAGGTTCGGGGATCGATATTGGAAACCCTAATTTCAATTCTCATGAGTTCCCTGTTGAAAAGGAGACAAATACTTTGATTCGAAACAACAGTCGAAATCACAATGACATTTGTTTATTACGACCGGTTTCGGCTTCTGTAAAAGCCATTCACAGATATTTTGGGACCCTGTAAGAGTAGGAAAAACAAACACTATTACTATAAATGGCGTTAAAAGAAAATAGAGGAAAACTGTAGCGTCACCCATAAGGCTGGTGCTGGTGCCTTCTCGGTTTTTGACGTAATACCATGATCGCACAATATGACGGATGGCAATGGAGCCACGGGCCAAATAGTGTGCAGTTCCCGCGCCGATATGGATCACGTCATTGCCAGCCAATGGCAAATGCTTCACAAGAATTGAAATGTCGTTGCTGAGCGAAACTTGCAAAGTAAGGTCTCGTAAACCACGTACCAGTACATAACAAGTTAAAACATCAAGAAACGTCAGGCAAGTAGTAATTTATGTCAAAAGCGCGAGAGAAGAAGCAGTCTCATATAGTGGCAACCACATCGTTCTTATTAATATTTTGTCGATAGACGAATAAACTAGAGAGCAGTAATTATATGCACATACAGATATCACGTAAAGACATAATAGCAGGCAAAATTACATTAAAGGATATAGCTATTAAAATATATCCACGTCGTTGTATATTTACTATGCAGTGACCTCTGGTAAGAATTAAAACCGACTCCATTGTCTAAGCAACGTAAAGGCTAAGATGGCCGCCATGAAATCACACAAGTGTATCTGAAAGAGACGTCGTTGTCATGGCAAAGTAACAGCCAAAGTGGCAGCTAAGAAACCAAAGAAGTACAAAAGGGGACGGCGAATGCGATCATGGTATTGATCCACGTCGATATCTTCGAAGACGTTTGTGAAGACGACTCATAAATTGCTGGAAATACTGAAAAACATCGCTGCCTTATGGTGGCGCGTACCTCATAATTGGCGCATTATAACGCGAAAATTTTAATAACAAACTAGGTATTGGCATGGAAGCGACCACGTTACAAACACTGTAGAAAAGTTACTTAGTACCCTACAGTGCCATCAGTGCAACCAATATGGTGACACATCGACCACTTGAATTGTGTTGATGTGTCACCACATTTCGTCTCCCTAATGACCTATACACCTACCATCGCGATACCAAGCGCTGAGTGTCAGGAGTATTGCTTCTAGACGTAACGAAATTCCTACTGGACTAATCAGCTTCAATATGGCCACGCATTTATTTCCCCCAGTAGTGGGTGGATGACAAACATTAACGTAATTCATTTTGTTCAACCACCGTCATTTCTGATTGCAGCTGTAAGGTGGCTATAATTTCGCGCCTTAGAAGCACTCATCTACATGCTTTGTCGTGATTTACGACCGGAATTAGGTGTCATTTGATAGGTTGTACGTCGTATATATGAATATTTAAGAAGACTGACATTGTCAGATACTCCTTATAAGTAGTTGTTAAAGCTTACTGCATGGATGGTGATGGAGTGTCTTTATTATCAAGATGGCGTAATGAATGATTGCCTATACTAGTAGAGGTTAGAATACCAGTGGAAATGAAAAAGCAGGCGTAACTGAAGCCCTGGTGGAAAAGCCTGCACAGATGTGTTGGTCCTGTTTAACATAGGAAGCGGATCCTGAACACTGAAGCACAATACGGGGGCGGCTGGCGGGTATTGCAGCGGGGCCGGAAAGATAACCGGATAATACTTCGGAAACTCTGCAAATCTAGGACGCAGCAGAGAGGAACGAGGAAGCATTACCTCGGAAATCAGGCAGGCTGGGTTATTTCCAAGGATTTTTACTCTGAGAAGCGTACCATTGTATGCGTTCCTCATTAACAAGGATAGGTATTTCCTCGCAAACTTTCCGCACTGGACGACAAAATATGGTTGGTTGGCGTTCGGAAGAATCTGTAGAGAGGGAGAGCATCCGTGGTTTCGAGAATATGATTCGCGTTCTGCAATTAGGAGGGAGGGGAGCCGAACTTTGCTGGGAAGCCAGTGGTGGAGAGAAAGAAGGCCTCCGTTTTGAGCGCCCATGTTTGACGGCCACTTAGTATCAGCTTTTGTTGGTACGGACGGACTTGCTGTCTTTGCTCTCAGGAGATTTTACTGTTAGAACGGTTAGGCACTGTACTGTTGAGAACGTAGACGATTCTGGACTTTGCCTTCTGGTAGGGAGTCGTCATTGAGTACGCAGCGTTCAGTGATTGAGAAAATTTCTTCTGTCTATACTCACATTGAGACGTTATTTGAATTCCGTCCTTGTGGCTGGGAGTTCGCGTTTCTCGTCTGTAGAACACAGAAAGGAGAACAAAATATTAGATTATAGGAGTCAGAGGACCATCTTCTGCCATCCTACTGTTTGAATGAGGCTTTTTTTAAATACACTCCTGGAAATGGAAAAAAGAACACATTGACAACGGTGTGTCAGACCCACCATACTTGCTCCGGACACTGCGAGAGGGCTGTACAAGCAATGATCACACGCACGGCACAGCGGACACACCAGGAACCGCGGTGTTGGCCGTCGAATGGCGCTAGCTGCGCAGCATTTGTGCACCGCCGCCGTCAGTGTCAGCCAGTTTGCCGTGGCATACGGAGCTCCATCGCAGTCTTTAACACTGGTAGCATGCCGCGACAGCGTGGACGTGAACCGTATGTGCAGTTGACGGACTTTGAGCGAGGGCGTATAGTGGGCATGCGGGAGGCAGGGTGGACGTACCGCCGAATTGCTCAACACGTGGGGCGTGAGGTCTCCACAGTACATCGATGTTGTCGCCAGTGGTCGGCGGAAGGTGCACGTGTCCGTCGACCTGGGACCGGACCGCAGCGACGCACGGATGCACGCCAAGACCGTAGGATCCTACGCAGTGCCGTAGGGGACCGCACCGCCACTTCCCAGCAAATTAGGGACACTGTTGCTCTTGGGGTATCGGCGAGGACCATTCGCAACCGTCTCCATGAAGCTGGGCTACGGTCCCGCACACCGTTAGGCCGTCTTCCGCTCACGCCCCAACATCGTGCAGCCCGCCTCCAGTGGTGTCGCGACAGGCGTGAATGGAGGGACGAATGGAGACGTGTCGCCTTCAGCGATAAGAGTCGCTTCTGCCTTGGTGCCAATGATGGTCGTATGCGTGTTTGGCGCCGTACAGATGAGCGCCACAATCAGGACTGCATACGACCGAGGCACACAGGGCCAACACCCGGCATCATGGTGTGGGGAGCGATCTCCTACACTGGCCGTACACCACTGGTGATCGTCGAGGGGACACTGAATAGTGCACGGTACATCCAAACCGTCATCGAACCCATCGTTCTACCATTCCTAGACCGGCAAGGGAACTTGCTGTTCCAACAGGACAATGCACGTCCGCATGTATCCCGTGCCACCCAACGTGCTCTAGAAGGTGTAAGTCAACTACCCTGGCCAGCAAGATCTCCGGATCTGTCCCCCATTGAGCATGTTTGGGACTGGATGAAGCGTCGTCTCACGCGGTCTGCACGTCCAGCACGAACGCTGGTCCAACTGAGGCGCCAGGTGGAAATGGCATGGCAAGCCGTTCCACAGGACTACATCCAGCATCTCTACGATCGTCTCCATGGGAGAATAGCAGCCTGCATTGCTGCGAAAGGTGGATATACACTGTACTAGTGCCGACATTGTGCATGCTCTGTTGCCTGTGTCTATGTGCCTGTGGTTCTGTCAGTGTGATCAGGTGATGTATCTGACCCCAGGAATGTGTCAATAAAGTTTCCCCTTCCTGGGACAATGAATTCACGGTGTTCTTATTTCAATTTCCAGGAGTGTATTTTGTGGCTGGATTTCTTCCGTCGTCGCAGACGTGTACGAGAACCATCACTCTGACGCACCAGACGCAGTACGCATGGTGACACTGCTAATTGCTGTAAAGCTAAACAGCTGTGTTCTCGTAAATTTTATTTTCACTGAGGTTGCACACCACTGTAGATCATTTTTGAAAGTAGTGTCGTCTAGTGTTTAGTACATAGATGATGTCAGTCATCTCGCGTTATTTATATTAGATCGCGTAGCCATTGAAAGGGGCATATTTGGGCATTTGATCAATCGTTTTAGTTAGGAAATTCATTTGTGTTTCTTTATGTCCATTGCACACTGATATATAAACATTTGTAACGTATAAAGGGGTTTTAATCTACAATAAATGTATAAGCAGAAAAAGCATGTATCATTTTGTAGTTACTAGTTCCCTTAATCATTAATTTACGTTTATGTTGTGATTTATATGTTAAAAAGCAAGAAGAAGGAGATAATATCATCAATAAGAGATCCTAAGATCTGCTTCAGTGGGTAGTCAAACAGAGCCCAACCTTCATTTCCGGCTTCAGTATTTTCCGTTGCGCACATTCATTTTACACCCACCTGGAGTAACATCTTGGACAGTTATATGTTTGTTCGATATGCTAATTGGAGTGTAATTTGCGATTCACATTGTCACTTTTCCTTAATTTTCATCGAAACTAATAGCTGTGACCTTGTTCTGGAGCTGTATTACGTTACGTTGGAGTCGACATGACAGAATTCATCTTCGTCGTCAACACTATTGACGCTATAGCCATCTATCACTCACCGCACTGACCAGCTTCCAATATATCCTATAATCACTTGTGTCAAAGGGAGGAGTGGTTATTTCTACAAAGAATCTTTCTCGACAGTTTGAATTATCTTATTATGTTTCATTATCTGGATCTCAAGAACTCACTTCTAGTTAAGCATTTTCTATCCGCTGCAGCCGTGTATCTGAAACGTCACCTTTGTAAAGCCCGATAACTCACATCGAAGACTGAGAAATAATCCGTTTGGATAGTAGTTAACCATGCGAGTGGAGAGAAAGTGGCAGTTAGGACAGCCACTGTAACATGGAAGAAATATACAAGTTTATTACTCACCGGCGGTATTCGGTTAACACCTGCTTGAAATATTCAGGGACGTCGTGGTCCCAGATTACCAACTCATGAAAGGTAGTGCCCACTGCGGCCAGCTTCTCTGGTGGGTGAATTTTCCACAGTTATAAACCTGAACACCACCGCCTATCGGCGCAGATTTTGAGATTTGAGTCCTATAAGATACGTTTGGGACTCCTTGGTCTAGACGAAGAGCAGCTACCCGCCGTCAGTAAATCTCCGTAATAACCTCGTCGTTGACGTGACCTCAAATCATAACTCTACATTCTTTCGTCGTTCATTTTACACTTATAGAAAACATACAAACGTCGCTGCCAGAAATAAGTAACACCCTCGGCTGTCCTCAACCTACTGAACTGATATGGGATACTGGTTTAAAATATGCGTTTTCTTGCTTGCTTTTAGCGACACTTGCCTGTTTGAACGGATTAGACATTGTCTTGAGAGGAGGACATTCTCTTGAAAGGAGGATACAGGGTGCGTTGGTTAGATCCGGACAAATTTCAATTTGAATATCCCTCCTTATCATAGTTCCACCGGAGGTCGCGATTGGTGTTCTTCAAAGCCATGGGCCCCTAATAAACAGGCAGAACCTCAAAATGGCCGAGATGTTACGGACAAATGCGTAGTACCAACCAAGAGCCGTGATTATCGAAAGTATTCGCGCTGGGGGTTCACCCACTGAAATACTTTGATTCTTCGGGTACCCGAGATCAACTGTTTACGGTATTGTGGCCAAGTATAATGCGTCGGAGAGGTCTGGCGAGGGTTCCGCTAACCCGGAAAGGAAACCTCAGAAGAGGAAACGCGTGTCACGAACTACGGCAGTCATCGAAAAGGCTCAGACGCTGGTTTCGGAGAACGGGGCCAATCGCTGAGGAAGTTGGCGTCAGTATTGAATGTCAGCGAGCGAACAACGCGTCGAATGGCAGAGGGCGACTTCTGTCGATGCATTTAGTCTGAAACTGGCCCTCGGATAACGTTGACATGTTCTGGTCAAAGGAGTTCTGGTCCCCGAACAGCCCGGATTTGAGCCTCCTCGACTACTATACTTGGAGCATAATCGAAAGGGTTTCTAAGAAGACGAGGCACCCTAATGTCACATCTACACGCACTGCTATCGAAGCAGCATTCGCCAATATGGACAGACCTGTTTTAAAGAGCGCGTGCGATCGCTTCAGGACATGATTGGAGGCGGTCGTTGCTGGTGAAGGGGGGTACATCGAGAAATGTTACTCTTGAAAGATATCACTACTTAAATGAAAAAGGATTTTGTATTAATAAATTTGCTTTTAAGAAAAAGTTTCATTTGTGTGGATTTGAGCGCCGCTCCCTATATAACATGAAAGTCACCAAAGGCAGAGCAACGGTACTGGAGTGAAATCGAATTAAATCATCTGACGTTCAGGGAATTAGATTGGGAAATGAGACACTAAAAGAAGTAGATGTGTTTTGCAATTTCGGCAATAAAATAAATGATGATGGCCTAAATAGATGGAAGATAAAAGACGGGCTGGTAACGGAAAGAAAAGCGTTTCTGAAGAAGAGAAATTTGTTAACATCATTTGTAAATTTCAGTGCTAGGGAATCTTTTCTGAAGTTTTCCTGGAGTGTAGCCTTGTACGGAATTGTAACGATAACGATAAGTAGTTCAGAAAAGAATAGAACAGCATACTTTGAAATGTGCTTCTAAGGAAGAATTCTGAAGATTAGATGGATAGATCACGTGTCTAATGAGGAAGTACTGAATACAACTGGCGAGGAAACAAATTTGAAAGAAATTTGAGACCTAATTTGACAAAAAGAAGGATTGGCTTGTAGAACACATTCTGAGACATCAAGTAATCACCAATTTAGATTTCGAGGGAAGTGCCTGGGGGTAAAAATTATAGGGGAAGGTCAAAAGGTGAATACAGTAAATAGATTCAAAAGGATGTAGGTTGCAGCAGTTATTCGAAGGTGAAGAGGCCTGGACAGACAAGAGCTGCATCGGAGCAGTCCTTGGATTGAAGACAACAGCAACAACATTTTCTCTTATTTTACTTTCCTGCACACAGGTTTCTTACTCTGATGTACAGCGAAGGAGCTGTGATTAACGTTTCCTTGCCCTGGCACCGAAGTAGACAATAACTGATTATGCTTTGTTACTGGGTAGTATTGCTACAACAGATTTGCTATTCCAGGTAGACGAAGAAAACTTATTCTTTGAAGTCTTCCAGTTCCGTTTGTCGTCCAAACGTTACATTGCCTCCGCATTATTTTAGAGTGGAAACAGATACCGAGAATTAGTATCGATTCACTGTCAGACAGCGGACAGTAACGGCCATCCAATTTCATTCAATTTTTTTCAGTCGTTCATCTGGTTGACAACAACGTGTGCTTGTATATTCCGGACGATCAAAAAGATTTCCTGGCTGTCCAGTGGAGCGTGTAGCGTTGCGACCTGCCCCACTTCCTCCCCCCTTCTTCGTTCTGCACGTCTCTCACCCCCCCCCCCTCCACCTCCCACCCTGATTTCCTCGCTCTCTCTTTCTCCCGGCGCGTGACAAAGTGGTAGGGACCTGTGTCGTTGGCCAGAGCTAATTCGCCAGCCATTCCATCCCGCGCGCCGCTCTGCCCTGTTTCGTTTCGTTTCATTCCGTTTCATCTGATTGCATTGCGTGCCATTTCATTTTTTGTGTCGTAGCAGTCGGACAACAAAGAGCGCCGCCAGACCACGCCGCTGCGGTGGTACGGGTCTGGCCAGGCCTGCCCTGGGTTGGGATGGGATGGGATGGGATGTGGCGCTTCGGTCCGGCCTGGAGACTTAGCGCGGCCCGTGTTTTTGCGCCGGTCCCGCAACAGGGATTGCTCATTTGCCGGCCGTGCTCTTTTAATAGGATTTATCCCCAGATATCCGCATTAGCGTGGCCCGCACGGGGCCAGGGGCGGTCGATCGGCGCCTCTCCGCCCCCGGCAGCGGCGGCCGCGCACTCCGACCGCCCCCAGTGACGCGCGACCACCTAATGCCCCATCCATTACTCTCCGCACTTTTTCAGCACGACGACATTGTACTCTTATGCACAGGAGCTAGACGAAACAACACGGTCATGTGTCTGATGTGTTGAGCAGGAATCTATTTGACCGATGCTCGTAATTGCTGTATGTCGGGCTACAAGATTTCGTAAAGTAGATGTAACTGGCCAGGATGATCGCCAGATGTCGACTGACGGTGTTACTTTCTTAACGAGATACTGGTTCTCACGATGACCCGACAAAGTAGAAACCGGGTGGTTCTCATAAAAATCCACCAAATGAGATCAAGACATTTGTTAATACACGGAGGTGACAAAATTCACGGGATACCTGCTAATATTGTGTCAGACCTTCTCTTTCTCGGGTAGTGCAGCAACTCGACGTGGCGTGGACTCAACGAGTGCCCTGCTGAAACATTGAGCCAAGCTGCCTCTACAGCCGTACATACAGGGTGTTTCAAAAATGACCGGTATATTTGAAACGGCAATAAAAACTAAACGAGCAGCGATAGAAATACACCGCTTGTTGCAATATGCTTGGGACAACAGTACATTTTCAGGCAGACAAACTTTCGAAATTACAGTAGTTACAATTTTCAACAACAGATGGCGCTGCAAGTGATGTGAAAGATATAGAAGACAACGCAGTCCGTGGGTGCGCCATTCTGTACGTCGTCTTTCTGCTGTAAGCGTGTGCTGTTCACAATGTGCAAGTGTGCTGTAGACAACATGGTTTATTCCTTAGAACAGAGGATTTTTCTGGTGTTGGAATTCCACCGCCTAGAACACAGTGTTGTTGCAACAAGACGAAGTTTTCAACGGAGGTTTAATGTAACCAATGGACCGAAAAGCGATGCAATAAAGGATCTGTTTGAAAAATTTCAACGGACTGGGAACGTGACGGATGAACGTGCTGGAAAGGTAGGGCGACCGCGTACGGCAACCACAGAGGGCAACGCGCAGCTAGTGCAGCAGGTGATCCGACAGCGGCCTCGGGCTTCCGTTCGCCGTGTTGCAGCTGCGGTCCAAATGACGCCAACGTCCACGTATCGTCTCATGCGCCAGAGTTTACACCTCTATCCATACAAAATTCAAACGCGGCAACCCCTCAGCGCCGCTACCATTGCTGCACGAGAGACATTCGCTAACGATATAGTGCACAGGATTGATGACGGCGATATGCATGTGGGCAGCATTTGGTTTACTGACGAAGCTTATTTTTACCTGGACGGCTTCGTCAATAAACAAAACTGGCGCATATGGGGAACCGAAAAGCCCCATGTTGCAGTCCCATCGTCCCTGCATCCTCAAAAAGTACTGGTCTGGGCCGCCATTTCTTCCAAAGGAATCATTGGCCCATTTTTCAGATCCGAAACGATTACTGCATCACGCTATCTGGACATTCTTCGTGAATTTGTGGCGGTACAAACTGCCTTAGACGACACTGCGAACACCTCGTGGTTTATGCAAGATGGTGCCCGGCCACATCGCACGGCCGACGTCTTTAATTTCCTGAATGAATATTTCGATGATCGTGTGATTGCTTTGGGCTATCCGAAACATACAGGAGGCGGCGTGGATTGGCCTCCCTCTTCGCCAGACGTGAACCCCTGTGACTTCTTTCTGTGGGGACACTTGAAAGACCAGGTGTACCGCCAGAATCCAGAAACAATTGAACAGCTGAAGCAGTACATCTCATCTGCATGTGAAGCCATTCCGCCAGACACGTTGTGAAAGGTTTCGGGTAATTTCATTCAGAGACTACGCCATATTATTGCTACGCATGGTGGATATGTGGAAAATATCGTACTATAGAGTTTCCCAGACCGCAGCGCCATCTGTTGTTGAAAATTGTAACTACTGTAATTTCGAAAGTTTGTCTGCCTGAAAATGTACTGTTGTCCCAAGCATATTTCAACAAACGGTGTATTTCTATCGCTGCTCGTTTAGTTTTTATTGCCGTTTCAAATACACCAGTCATTTTTGAAACACCCTGTAACTGCGAAAGGGTTGCCAGTGTAGGATTTTGTGCACGAATTGACTTCTCGGTTACGTTGCACATATGTTCGATGGGATTCACGTTGGGCAGTCCGCTCGAACTGTCTACAAGGTTCTTCAAACCAGTCGCGAACAACTGTAGCTCAAAGACATGGCGGATTGTCGTCCATTAAAATTCCAACGTTGTTTGCGAACATGAAGTCCATGGACGGTTGTATATGATGTACAAGAAGACGAACATAACAACATCCAGTCAATGAACAATCCAGTTGGACAAGGGGACCCGGTCCATTCCAAGTCAACACAGCTCACACCATTAAGGAGCCACCACCAGCCGGCAAAGGGCCCCGTTGACAATCCGGGTGAGTGTAACTCAGCGTACCGGAAAAGTAGTTCAATTAGACTTTAAACTTGTGGAATCAACGAATATCGCCTGATTCAAGTTCATCGCACTTGTACTCAGCTTGTGAACAACTGGGGATAATAATCAAAATTCGGTCACTGTTCCGGCTAGGAATTCGTAGGATTATATACGCTGGTGTCCAAAATTAAAGCAACAAACAAAAGTTTTGCAAGGTTGCTTTTATTCTGCCACAAAACAGTATAAACATGTGATAGTAAAGTAGAAACAACGCAAAAAAAAGTCAAAACGTAAACAACTGCATCATACATAATGGTAGACAAGAGTGTTCTTCGAGTTTTTTTAAACTTAAAGGATTTGCACACACATTCCGACAACTGGTTAATTTGCTCAGTATGGATGTGACACCCTCTGGCAGCAATGCAGGCCTCACAACGAATTGGCATGTTGTGAATGATAACATCAGTCTCATTTTGAGGCTATAACGCCCATTCTTCCTGCAGAGCTGCTCGCAGTCTTCGAGAGTGGTTGGTGGCTGTTCACGTGATGCAACCCATCTCCTTACTGTATCCTTGACATACTGTAAGGGATTCAAATCGGGAGAGCGAGCAGGCCACACCATTCTTGCAGTGTCTTCCATTTTCAAGAAAACATTAACCACCCGAACACTATAAGGTCGAGCATAGTCTTCCATCAATACGAAGTCTGGACCCACAACACCTCGCAACAACTGGAAATGTTGTCCCAAGACCTTGTCAGGATACTTGACCACAGTTAAGCCTTGTCGATTCACCTGTACAATTTCATGAATAGGGGTTCGAGTGGTAAACATATTCCTTATTCACACCACTATGGATCCTCCTCAATTTCAGTCCCTTTCAACAATGTCTACGACGCTTTGTCACGGTCCGTGCTGCTCCCCCCGCCGGAGGTTCCAGTCCTTCCTCAGGCATGGGTGTGTGTGTTGTCCTTAGAGTAAGTTTAAGTTAGATTAAGTAGTGTATAAGCTTAGTGACCGATGACCTAAGGAGTTTGGTCCCATAAGACATAATCAAAAATTTCCAAGTTTTCTAGAACGTTTGGGTCCAGAAATCGGGGACCACGCTCCCTCCAGATGCGAATACATCGAGAATCACTGTCCAGACTAACTTGGGCTCATCTGTGAAAACAACACTGGCTGACCGTTTGACCGCCTAGGTAGCACGTTGATGAGTCCACTCTAAACTTGACATTCCCTGAAGATGCGTCAGAGGCAGACGTACAGCAGGTCTCCGTCGTAAAGGCCACTCTTCCGAAGCCTTCTGCACCCGTTTGCCTCGATGCAACACGTCCAGTGGATGCTGCGAGCTCACATGCCAGTTGCTGTGCACTACTAAGGTGGTACTTTCGTGCACTTGTAGCCAAATGACGGTCTTCTCTTTTGAAGTCAAACGTGGTAAACCCTGCCCTGGCCTTCGGGATACAGTTTCGGTCGCTATAATCTGTTGCCACATACGAGAAAGAACAGAACGATTCACATTAAGCCGTGAGGCCAAATCAGTTTGCGACCGTCCTACTTCCGTTTTTCCTATGGCCCTCCACCGCAGAGAGACTGGTAGGCGTCTTCTCTGTGACTGTGTACACAGCGACTGTGGATGTGGGGCTATCCGGCAAACACTACACCGTTTCATAGGTGCCCTGATGTCATCGTTGGAAAGCTTGTCCGTTGACTGGAATGCTATCTTCCATGCAGAACAAGATCGTACGCACATCGGGCTGACAGTTGGTATGAACATATCATGAATTAGACACAGGATGGGGAAATAACGGTTTGTACCTTTAATTTTGGACATCAGTGTAGATTGAAAATACACTACTGGCCATTAACATTGCTACACCAAGAAGAAATGCAGATGATAAACGGGTATTCATTGGACAAATATATTATACTAGAACTGACATGTGATTACATTTTCACGCAATTTGGGTTCATAGATCCTGAGAAAACAGTACCAAGAACAACAACCTATGGCCGTAATAACGGCCTTGATACGCCTGGGTATTGAGTCAAACAGAGCTTGGATGGCGTGTACAGGTACAGCGGCCCATGCAGCTTCAAAACGATACCACAGTTCATCAAGAGTAGTGACTGGTGTATTGTGACGAGCTAGTTGCTTGGCCACCATTGACCAGACGTTTTCAGTTGGTGAGAGATCTGGAGAATGTGCTGGCCAGGGCAGCAGTCGAACATTTTCTGTATCCAGAAAGACCCGTACAGGACCATCAACATGCGGTCGTGCATTATCCTGCTGAAATGTAAGGTTTCGCAGGGATCGAATGAAGGGTAGAGCCACGGGTCGTAACACATCTGAAATATAACGTCCACTGTTCAAAGTGCCGTCAGTGCAAACAAGAGGTGACCGAGACATGTAACCAATTGCACCCAATACCATCAAGCCTGGTGATACGCCAGTATGGTATGACGAATACACCCTTCTAACGTGCGTTCACCGCGATGTCGCCAAATACGGATGCGACCATCATGATGCTGTAAACAGAACCTGGATTCATCCGAAAAAATGATGTTTTGCCATTCGTGCACGCAGGTTCGTCGTTGAGTACACCACCGTACCCGCAACTGTCGGTGAAGCAGCGTCAAGGGTAACCGCAACCATGGTCTCCGATCTGACAGTCCATGCTGCAGCAAACGTCGTCGAACTGTTCGTGCAGATGGTTGTTGTGTTGCTAACGTCCCCGTCTGTTGACTCAGGGATCGAGGCGTGGCTGCACGATCCGTTACAGCAATGCGGATAAGTTGCCTGTCATCTCGACTGCTAGTGATACGAGGCCGTTGGGATCCAGCACGGCGTTCCGTATTACCCTCTTGAACCCACCGATTCCATATTCTGCTAACAGTCATTGGAACTCGACCAACGCGAACAGCAATGTCGCGATACGATAAACCGCAATCGCGATCGGCTACAATCCGACCTTTATCAAAGTCGGAAACGTGATGGTACGCATTTTTCCTCCTTACACGAGGCATCACAACAACGTTTCACCAGGCAACGCCGGTCAACTGCTGTTTGTGTATGAGAAATCGGTAGGAAACTTTCCTCGTGTCAGCACGTTATAGGTGTCGCCAACGGCGCCAACCTTGTGTGAATGCTCTGAAAAGCTAATCATTTGCATAGCACAGCATCTTCTTTCTGTCGGTTAAATTTCGCGTCTGTAGCACGTCATTTTCGTGGTGTAGAAATTCTAAGGCCAGTAGTGTATGTAAGTGCTTTACTAAGGACTGAATTTACAAGTGGATAATCAGTGAATTCGTAGAACGACAAGTAATACATCCACTTTCTTACACTTACACCTGAGTTAGGAAAAAGAGTTATTACAGTTCTCATAGCAGAATTTGTGTGTTGTTTAATAGATGTGAGTGTTACTAAATTTAATATTTAACTAATCCCTTTCTGCTTAGGGTCTTTCACTATCTTATACTAGATGGAGTCAACCAGTATTTAGGGAGATGTTTTCATGGGTAGTAAACTATACACAAATGAATACTGTCCTGATAACATAGCGTCAATCACATTCAGATTCATGCAGATTACTTACTTTAATGTCTATGCCGAGGACCGTAATTTTGCGTTATCCACTCAGCTTTGCGCTCAATTGAAATTTAAATGGTAGATCTACAGTAAGAGGCCTGATGGTAATTAGTTTTGTGGGGTTGGGAATATAACCGCCACCAGGTGTTTGCATCTGTGATTGCTATACACTGGCTGTGGCCTGACTGAGAAGCTGCGCCCGTATTCGCGGTTCACATTACGGCCCACGGCCCTGGCCTAAGTTTCTCGTGGAGGGACCGGCAGTTATTGTCACCGGCTACAATAGCGGCAGCGGCCAAGTTTATACGGCCGGCCGCGCGCGTCCCGAATTGGTGAGAGCCACCCTGCCTCCCTCCCAGCGACCCACCTCGATCGGTTCCCGGGCTCTGTCCCAGCGAAGAAAACTCGTAATCGCCGGCGATGCCATTAATTTCAGCGAACAAATCCTCAGAAATTCTGCAACTATCCAACCGGGTTCGCGGGGGAGCTATCGCCGCGAGTTTGCGGGACAGCGCGGCGCGAGGCAGTTGTTCGGAGGCCGCGCCGGGGCTGCTCCAGCGGCCAGGAGAACCGCCCGCAGAGCGTGCAGGAATGGCCACTTCTCAAGACGCATGGCCGCCGGCAATAGCGGCGTCGGCGGCGCTGGCTTCCCCCCCGGTCCCGGCCTGCTCGGTCCGCCATTGTCGGCGATGCGAGCCAAGTTGTTCCTCGGCGGTGCCGCCCCTGCCGCCTCCGCATTCGCACTCGCCTGATTGAAAAGTTATTCCGGTCCGGCCGTGACCGTACCTCGTCTCTCGTTAACGGCGGACTAACTCGGCAGAGGTGAAGCGCGTGCGCCGCCTACCTGATTGCCACCGCCCGCGCCCCTTGCGGCAGTCCGCCGGTTGCTGTTTTCGGTGGAGTGGCCGCCTCCAAACCGGAGAGGTGCTAATCGCATTTACTGCGAGCGTCTCAACTTCTCTACGCTACCGTCGCCACCGTGTTGCCCGTACGCTAGGTAGAGTACGAAAGAGCGCTGTCGTACCAACTCATCTCTATTATCGTCCTTACGGTTTCGTACTTCAACCGGTAAAACCGGAATCTTTACAGGACCGCTTTGTTGTCCGCCACTCTGTCTGTCAGACAGTTCAAAACTCTTTCCTAGTAACGGGTAAATGTATCGAGGTGAAAACTGTATCACATATTAAGATGCACGACCCCTTCACGATGCAAACAAATTGAACCTTCTAAATCAATGCAGTCAAAAGATACGGCCCTTTAGGTCACATATTTGTATGCACCTACACGGTACTTCCCGTTGCCCTAGAATTATGAAACCTATCACGAAGCCGGGTTTCACACTACAACATAAGGAAAAAAATCCGACAATTTATAATTTGTAACTGTATCACACGAAAAGAAAAAAAATGGTCATTTGTTATCAGATTGTCTGATGTCCGTCAGTCCTTTAAAGATGTATTCTCTCGGCTACGCGTTGAAACGTGTTATACACTGAGGTCTATGATTCGTAGGCGATATAATAAACGGTAGCTTCTAAGTCAATGCAATCAAAAGTTACCGCAATTTACCCCACATGTTTTCATACAAGAAAAGTCACTCATCAAAACCTATATGGTGCTTCCCTTGACGTAGAATCATGAAACTTAGCAAGAAGCAAGGTTTCGCTGTACAAGCAAAGGAAAAAGTCCGAGAATTATGAATCTGGAATTAAAACACGCTAAAAAAATGTTTCATTGTCAATTGTCATCTGTCTGTCCGTCGTCCCATCTGTTAAGCCCCATTTTTTTCACGAATGGGTAAACATTTAAATTTGAAATTTACGTTACGTACTGAGGTCTGCAGTCGCTTCCTGGTGTAAAAATGTTAAGCTTCTAAATCAGTGCAATCAAAAGAAATGGCTATTTATGTAACATATTTTGGCACTCGCTAACACTCATTAGAGTCTTTATGGTAATTAGGGTACTTCCCCTTTACATAGAACCATGAATTTCTGCAGGAAGAAAGATTTCACGGTAAAAATGAACAAAAAATTGTAATTATTTCACATAAAAAAATTTCCTTTGTCATTTGGTTTCGTAGTTCAATGTCGAAATTAGAACATCCTCAAAAATCTTGGAATTTCTGAAACCGATGTCTTACGATTGTCAATGTCGATAATAACAAAAATAGCCGACATCCTCGAATCAGCGAATGTAAGAACTTTCTATACACATAATTAAATTTGCACAGCACACTCAGAGCGTGTGTCCTACTCGTATTTGTCCAAGCCACTTTTTTTTTGTTTTCTTGTTTTTCTTGGAAAAACTTTCGGCGAGATGACGACGGCGTAAAAAATAAAAAAAATGGAGGTAACAAAACCGGAGAAGGGCCACTATCAGTAACGCTATTTATTAGGACGCTGTTTTTTTATTTCAGAATACAGAATATCAGAATGTATGGTCGGAATAGAGAGACTTTCTAGCAAACAGAATACTGCATGTATTTATGGACGGAGAGAAGTCTTCAGATGTAAAAGTGACGTCGAGGATGTGGCAGTGGAGCTCATACAGCCGTTACTTTCCACAATTCAGATAAACAACCTGAGTATGCGGCGATTCCCGGTTATGTTTTTATTCCAGTTTTCTGTTAAGCCAGCTCCTTATTCCCCCACACTCAGTCCATCTTATTCTTAACTCCTTCTCTGTCCATCTCGTCCCCTCCCATCTCACTGTCCATCTCCTGCTCCCCTATCTCCCTTTTCATGTCCTACTCTTTTCTTTCTCTGTCCATCTCCTCCTGTCCCCTTGTTCTATGCATCTCCTCTTCCTATTCTCTGTGTATTGCATTCTCTCTCTCTTTTTTCATCAACTCCCAGTCCCTTTCTCTGCCTGCTTTCCTTCCCACTGTCTCGGTTCATGTCTTCCTCTTTCTTTTCTCTGTCCACCTCCTCCTCACTCCTCTCTCTGTCTATTTGTCCCTCCTCCTCTCTCTGCCAATCTTTTCCTCCTCTCTACCTGTGTCTGTCTCCTCCTTACCCTTCCCTGACTGTTCACTTCATCTTCAGACTTCTGTCCTCACGTTATCATGCTTACCCCAATAGAACGCTGATGGTTGTTACTCCCAGATCATTAGTAATACGAGTTGCAAATTTGGCTGACATCGTTTCAGCCGTTTAGGATGAGCTGTTCATCCGTGGCGTGTCCGTTACGAATATGAGATATATATTTCACGTATATTTCACATATTTTGTACGTATTTGTACATATATTTCGCCTATACCTGTAGCAATATGTCACCTAGTAGTTGCATTTCCAAGCAACTTAGTCTTTATGACGTCCTGTCTCCTGAACTATGTTCTGTACAGTGATTTAATTTTGCAGGGGCTTTCAGTGGTATATGTAAATACTGTCTGCAAAATGAGTTGTGAATGAGTTAGTCCTAAACAAGTAATAAACTGAAAGGAAAAGTTTTATGCTGGACTTTTACTGCATGAACAGTGAAAATATATTAAGCGATAAATGTTTTTCCTTTCATCATTTTGTTGGGCTTGTCCGGTAGAAGAAGTTACATAAAGGGGCCGCGTGGAGTGGCCGTGAGGTTTGAGGCACCCTGTCCCGGATTGCATGGCCTCTCCCGCCGGCGGTTCGTGTCCTTACTCGGGCATGAGTGTGTGAGTTGTTCTTAGCGTAAGTTAGTTTACGTTAATTTCAGTTGTGTGTACGTCTAGGTATCGATGACCCCAGCAGTTTGGTCCCTCAGGAATTCACACTCTCACATTACATAAAGGTTTGAAATTATGCGTAAACTTGGCTCTAAGTGATTAAATGGCCTCATTCTCAAATACTGGATGACTAAAGTTTGGTTATTCGCGTGTCGCGGCTCACACTGCTTCTTCATCCGCACCCCCACCCCAAAGTCTTTGATAGGTAGGTGGTTCTTACACCCACGGTGATAATTTACAGAAAGTAAGTTATATGTGTACCACCTTTGGTTGAAATTGCTCCAGTGGTTTAGGAGGAAACGTGTAACATACATAGATACACACAATTTCATAATATGTATGAAAGACGTATTAGATAACGTGAAAGGTTACATGAGGCTTTTTGCGCATGCCTCTGCTGTATACAGAGAAGTCCCAACGCTAGAAAATTATAGCGAACATCAGGGAGGTCTGCAAAGGTTCTACGCTTTATGCAGACAAGTTCTTTTATAGTTTGAATTCACGGTTTCAGAACAATCACTGGAATCAGTTACTTCTTAAAATGTCTAGGAGAATGCACAGGGATCGATCTGAAGTGGAACGACCACATAAAATTAATCGAGGGTAAAACAGATAATACAGTGGGATTTACTGGAAGAATCCTCGAGAAATGTAGTCCGTCGGCTAAAGAAGTCGATACTCCAATACCGATACTCGTACCGCTCGTTATTCTGGAGACAGAACCGGATAGGACTGACAGAACAAATAGAGAAGTTCCAAAGAAGAGCAGCACGTTTCGTTCATTTACTACGCGCCAAAGCGTCACAGTGACGCCCAGTCAACTTCAGTGGCAGACGCTGTAAGAGAGGCGCTCTGTATCATGGTGTGGTCCGTTGTTAAAATTCCGAGAGCCTACGTTCCTTGAGCAGTCAACCGATCTATTGCTTTCTACTATGGATATATTGCGAAAAGAGCTTCAAGATAAAATCAGAGATATTCGAGCCCACGCAGAGGCTTACCAGGAATCGTTCGTCTCGCGAACTATACGCAACTAGTTCAGGAAATGGGGGAAGTTATACTGCCAGACATTGTAAGGTGGCTTGCGGAGTGCAGATGAGGACGCAGGTCGTTCGTCTCCTGACCCTTGAACACGGCGAGCAACGTCCCCCCTCTCCGAAGCGCACCTACACCTAACGCCTTCTGCTACTTGTTGGATACATTCCCAGCTCTGTCTTTCCCTACGGGTTTTACCGTCTAAAGCTCCACCTAGTATGGAAGCTACGTACTGAAATTTTAACCTCTTAATAAAGGAATACATTTTTACGTGAAAGAGAAAATGAAAAATCGCATCTCGTAACCAGTGAGGAAGTGTTACACAGTACTTACGCTTATGTCTCAGACGTATTTTACCCGTCAGGTATAACAGGGTACGTCACATATTTGGGACAAGAGGCATCGGTGATGTTGAACACAACACGTCAATGAGAAAAAGATGTTTGTTTAACATTTTGGCGCCACTATGATAGGACTGAAATGATCAAAAATGAAAGATACGAGGTAGTATGGTCGTATACATTTTAAATAACTATATATAATACAATGTAGCGTCAGTCGTGAAATTTTCAGAAACGGTTTATTCTCTTGTGAGGACACAGATGAACTTTATACTTACTCCAGACACGGGATGACAACTATTGAACTACACTGCTGGCCACCGTAAATGCAACACCCTGAAGGAAGCATCCGAATCAAGTGAAATTTACACCATGAGTTTGCAGCGATGAGATATGCAACTGATTAGAATTTCAGCGCAGACGCACATCACGCGCGCCTGTGGCACCACCTCATAGCGCCATTTAAGGCTTGGCGATTTCGACGAGTGTACGTTCGGCACGTGTGTTTACCTTGTGGTTGTTTCACAAGACGATCAGTTATGCCTCGCAGACAACAGCGAACATCTTTTGATCAAGTATCCGAGTTCGACAGAGAAAGGATAGTGGATTACCGAGATTGTGGATTATCATACAGAGAAATCGCTAGTCGTGTTGGACGAAACCAAACAACTGTAATGCGGATATGTGACCGTTGGATGCAGGAGGGTACGACGGACCGACGTGGTCGATCGCATTCACCTCGGTGCACCACTGCACGTGCTGATAGGCAAATTGTGCGCATGACAGTGACGGATCGCTCAGTGACATCCCGAACCATAGCACAGCACATTGCGTCTGTAACGCATCATCCAGTGTCTGCGCGTACCATTCGACGCCGTTTACAGCAGAGTGGTCTGTCCGCAAGACGTCCATTGCTTCGTCTACCATTGACACAGAACCACAGACGTCTCCGTCGCCAATGGTGTGATGACAGACGGATGTGGACGGCAGAATGGAATGACGTTGTCTTTTCTGACGAGTCACGCTTCTGTCTGCAGCACCACGATGGTCGGATTCGAGTGTGGAGACATCGTGGAGAGAGGATGCTGGACAGCTGCATTATGCATCGCCACACTGGTCTTGCACTGGGTATTATGGTATGGGGCGGTATTGGATATTACTCTCGCACGCCTCTAGTACGCATTGCCGGTACTTAAAGTAGCCGGCGCTACATATCCGAGGTTCTGGAGCCAGTTGTCCTTCCTTACCTTCAGGGCTCGGCCACAGCCATATGTCAACAGGATAATGCGCGACCACACGTGGCACGCATTGTCCAAAGGTTCTTCGTCAATAACCAGATTGAATTGCTTCCCTGGCCAGCTCGCTGTCCGGATCTTTCGCCGATAGAAAACATGTGGTCCATGGTTGCTCAACGAGTGACCCAGATTACATCCCCAGCTGCCACACCAGATGATCTTTGGCAACGTGTGGAAGCTGCTTGGGCTGCTGTACCCCAGGAACACATCCAACGTCTCTATGACTCAATGCCGAGATGTGTGGCAGCTGTGATCTCCAACAATGGCGGCTACTCTGGCTACTGATTCTGGCAGGAACCACATGTCACAGACGTCTGTAAACGTAATCATTTGATACTTGGTCAACATGTTATCTACAAAATAAATTTTGTTATGCTACCTCTTGTCTTTCTTGGTGTTGCATTTACGGTGGCCAGCAGTGTATATTAAACAAAAAAACAAAAACAAAAAACGTACAATATTTTACAAACTACGGCGTACACACACTTTATTCAACATGGACGTCACTACAGATATTCGGATTTAGAATATGACATTTACATGTGCCTACTATTATTGGCGATGTGGCGCAGACTAATAGCGAGTTTCTGCATGACCCGCTCATATGTCGGAACACTGATGCTGTTGATGACTGCCTCAGTAACTGTTTTCAGCTCATCAATGGTTTTGGGGCTATTGCGGTACACCTTGTCTTTAATACAGCCTCGCGAAAAGGAGTCGCATGTGTTCGGATGCGGAGAATGTGGCGGCCACTCGAGGCCCATCCCAGAGCCAGAATGCGCTCTCCAAAGTGATCCTCCAGGACATCAAACACTCTCCTGCTCCGATGGTATCGAGCTCTATCGTGCGTCAACCACATCTTGTCGAAATCAGGATCAATTTGGATAATGGGGATGAAATCATCTTCCAAAACCTTCACGTACCGTTCGTAGTCACCGTGCCTTCAAGGAATATCGCACCGACTATTCCGTGACTGGACATTGCGCACCACACACTCACCCGCAGAGGGCGAAGAGGCTTCTCGATCGCGAAATGCTCATTGTCAGTCCCCCAAATGCACCAATTTTGGTTATTGAAGAACCCATTCAAATGAAAGTGGGATTCGTCGCTAAACGAAACCTTGCATGTGCATACTAATTCCTATCATGCCCAGCAGCCTACAGTGCAGTTTGAGCATCCTAACGCAAATCGTTCTGAAGTTATGACGTTTTTCTTTCATGCAGTTCAATAATTGTCACCTCGTAAATACTGTCTTTCGTTAACAGTTTGGTCTTTTCCATCTTTATCTTGGCTCTGTAACCTGAGGATATTAATCTACTGCACCTGTTCGAGTAAACGTACCTGGTACCGGTTTCGTTGGACCCTGATGTTTCTTGCACACTAGTTCAGGCTCTAGACTGCCTGGAGGCCTATCCCTCATTTTATTTGTCATGTCTTTTCGCTGCTTGAGGAGGACCTCTCCTACTATGGATTTACAATCGTAGCAGGTCATTTTGTTTATTACGGAGAAAAAAACTCCTGAAAGAGCAGGCAGGCAGCAGCACTTTACACATGTACTCTGAGCGTCAGCAGGAAATGGGCATTCACAATGACTACTTTCTGCTCTGGAGGTTGATTGGCGGAAATGCCATATGAATCCAAAGTCGTGGAGCTGTAGTCAGCTCGCGAAATCGAGCAGTTGATCGATGACCTGGTAGGATGCAGGAGGCGAGTTTGAACCCTCTGGGACAGAGGTCTGGGGAGCCGTATTTCGGAACTTTGTTGTGAGGAATTAGTAAAGTCTTTCGGTATGTCAGGATTGTGCAGAACGTGCTCGGAAGTGCGTTTTCATTAGCGATCGTAGAAAACGTCCTATTCTATTGGCTCTTTTCGAGGTGGGTGTTGCTAGTAAGCGACTGTAGACTGGCTATTTAGCAAGAGAGCACCTAATAGAGCGTGGAGCTACTGGTTAACCGGACGAAATGGCTTGGCCGGAGACATTAGAGGAGAATAAACCACTTTTTGCTTCATTGGAAATTTGGACTGTGAAGATCTTGTTTAAGTCCTTAGCCTCTTTAGCTTTAGACTGAGATCCTGTGTGGTTTACAGGGGAGATTGTAGAAACGGGTTGGTGACAGTGCAGAGACTGTTTGCGGTATTTGTAGTTCAATCCCGTGGTCAGTTTCGTAGACTTTTGAGATTAGTCAGGTTTCTGCACGGCTTGAAGAAGTGGTATAGTGGAAATGACTAATTTAATCTTGTCTCGCTGTTCAGAGCGACGCTGGTGACCCCGTATTTTTACCTTAATAGCATGTGTTGCGGCTCATAGAACTTATCTAGGCCGCCAAGAAATGTTTCGGAGGTCGTCCAGGGAGCAGTACAACGTATGATTAGTCTCGTCTGCCCTGCGGTCCTAACTGTAAGAGTTCATGCATTCTGTCTATGCTACCTGATGGTGTAGTAGCTCCGAGATGACCGACTAGGAGGAACGTTGTAAACTGAATTTCAGTTGTTGTCGTCACTCGACATACTGCAAAAGTCACATGAACACAGGGCCGAAGAGCTGACTGTGTGCCTAAGTCCAACGTACTTGGTTTCCCCGAGGTTGTCCTTTTGCTTTTCCCGCTGTCAGATAAAGATTTGGTCCTGCAACGTTAATTAATTGTCGAGGGTTGAGGAGACACTCGCTCAAGGCGATCCACCTTTGACTGGCACGATCCTAGTATATTCTGATCGTCAAACACCTAAAATTTTTGGCTGCACTGTTCGCAATCAGTATATTGATAACTGATCTAAATGTCCATTGGCATTTCAGCCACATTGTCCATGAAATGTAACGAACTCTATTGTCGAAACATAAAACACTCGATTGAAATACTTGGAGCACAACCACAAAATCCAGTACTAAACTGGCTCTCATACATGCAGAAGAGTGACACAGTTCCGGCAATTCGGACTGATCCGTTTTCGTGCCGTTACAGTTATTTCACGAGCGTACGCGCAACCGTTCGCAACGCGGTTGTTTGAAGGTTTAGCGGTACGATATCAGCACGAAAATTATCAACGCTCGTGATATACACGTACACAAACCGATTATATGACTGTCTGTCTGTCTGTCTGTCTGTCTCTCTCTCTCTTCCTTTTCGTGTTCACACAGGTAATTGTCCCGTAACCGTCCGGACACGATAGTACTGATATTTTCCCGAAACGACACACGATCTCAGAAGTGCCATTGTCAAACAAATTACCAATACTGAACGATCAACATTGACATGCAATACACAATTTCCGCGGGAAGACATTTATTTACTTCGAAAAGTTTAGTGTAACTAGTGTTCTGCAGCAGCGCCATCGACACTGCATGATACACGCGCCACGGAAGCTAAACCACCACACTAAAATCGCACTCTGCGCCCGTCAGACAAGCGACTATCGACATACGCTTGCGAGATGGTCAGAGATACTACAATAGGCATACATTACTGCAGACGATGCCGAGAATACTCCTGCAGACGTCTTTCGCTATCTACAGCCAAAATGTCGTTAGCATAATCACATAAGGTAGCATTTCAGGGACGCCGTCTTCTTCAGTTAAAACTTCCGGGCTGAGAGGCCGCGATCAGTCTACAAACCTGATTCCTGACGTTTCGTCACTAGCTGCGGCGGACGTCTTCCAATGCAAAACGGCTAGTGCCACTAAGATCTCAGGGGCTCCCACATTTATCGAGCGCATTGAAAGCACCACCATATGCCACGTGATACTGACTGTTTGCCTCTGGAAGGCGTAATCTTTCTCGATTAAAAGTAATCGATCGTCATTATGTTGGCTCCAAGTCGGCATCCTTATTTCATCTAATTTCAAATCTTCTTGGTTTCTATTAAATTTATTACGGTGTTTAGGAATCTCTGTTGTTTCTCTATGTATGGGTGCATGATAATGCGATGTTCTTGTTAAAACGCTCATATCACTGAATTTTATTTAGTGGTTCCCATCTCGAAAAACATGTTCTTCTACGGCCGAATTTTCGCTATGTCCCAGACGACAGTTCCTTTCGTGTTTGGCTATGCGGGTGCTGACAGTTCTTTTCGTAGTTCCAATATACACTTGTCCGCAACTGCACGGAATTTTATATACCCCGGTTATTGCTACAGGCTGTGGTGCATCTTTTGCCGAATTTAAATATTCATTCATCTTCTTGGTGGGTCTACAGATCTCTTCGACCCCGTAATTGGCCAAAACTTACCCTATGCGATCGGTAATTTTATTAATTACGAGGCGTATTCGGAAATTAAGGTCCGAATCGGCGCTAAATGGAAACCACTGCGGAAGTCGTATGGAACTTTGCACACATGTGTTGGGCAGTGTCTTTAGTGCGCCTGTTGATCGATTCACGTCGCTCTTTTCAGTTCAGGGTGCAAAGTGATCACGTAGAAATTTCTAAACAACAGCGTATCCCCCCCCCCCTCTCCCCCCAAGTATGTGGATCTGGTAAGAGATTTCGCCTGAAGCTATGTGGCCCACATAACATAAATGTCATGCGTTTCTTTCTTCAAGACAATTTACAGCCTCATTCTGCAGGAGCAATGAAGACGCTCCTGCAGCGTTTTCGATGCCAAGTGTTTCATCACCCACAATACATCCCGTAATTAGCTCCATCCGTTTTTCAACTCTAGTGACATGACTACAAAGGCTACAAAGACAACATTTTGGCACAAACAACGAAAGGCAGACCAGCGTAGAGAATTGGCGGCAAGTATAGGTGGCTGCTTACTGTGACGAAGGTACTGGATTGTTTGTACAACGCCACGACAAATGTCTTAAGTCTGAGCGCCGACTATTTAGGAAAGTAGCTGGAACGTGTGGCTGACTGTTGCGGATAAAAGATTTTTGATTTCCACTATGGTTTTCATTTCGCGACCGATCGGACCTTACTTTCCGAACAGCTCTCGTACTAAGGCAGACGTGAATAATGAGTCGCCGACAGTTCTCGATCGGTTAATAGCTTGTCTGGGTGAGGATTAAGCAAGGAAGAAAGTTCACTCCTACCTAAAGGGGGTAGTTTTGCAGTGACGCCACTAAAGGACCCCACGTGTAGCGTTATAGCAAATGTGGAGGCAGGAATCCGTCTGTTCTAACCACAATCTGCTTATGGAATTTAGACAGAAACGGCCAGAATATTATGGAAAGCGGTGTCACCTAACAGGAATTTGTCTCGAACCGAAAGGAAGGCGCTGAGGGAGCTGAATGCGGATAAGAGCGTCATCGTAGTTACAGTTGACAAACGTAATGCCACAGTTTGGATGAAGCGAGGATTACCACAAAAAGATGAGTGACCTTTTGGGCCCCACTACCTATAAAAAGCTGCAGAAGGATCCTACAACAAAAGTTTTGATAACCACAAATCAACTGATAAAACAGTGTTCGTTGTCTTCGGACGACAAAAAACAACTGTACAGAACAGAATAATGTTCACCGAGACTATATGGCCTACCAAGGGTGCACAAGCCTAAAGTTCCTACGAGACCCATTGTGAGTGCCGTAGGATCTCCCACCTATGACGTGGTCCGATGTCTCGCCTCCTTGCTGCACCCGTATATTCCTAGAACAGACATTTACGTTATAAAACCCTGTGCATTTTATTGAAAAACTGAAGGACATTAAAGTGAGCCCAACTTACATCCCTGTCAGTTTCCATGTAGTATCTCTGTTTACTATAGTTCCTGTTTAACTCGAGAGTGGAGAGAGCGACTGATGACCCCCTAGTGTGGTTCCTTTGCTCCCCAAACCAACCAACCAAACCATGAAAAAAATATACTACTGTGTATCCAGTTCAGAACTTGTAAAACGTTTCCTGCCAGTATACGCCTCAAATATGACGACAAGCAGACAGAAGAAATTGACTGTGCTAAATTCTTAGAATTCCAGCTTGTAATAAATTTAAATGGGAGGAGAACCGCTGAAGCGCGTAGGCAAATCTCTATTTGTCATGCGAATGTTGCCAGACAAAGGTGATTTAAAAATAAGAAAGCTGACGTACTCCGCTTACTTTCATTCCATCATGTCATACGGGATTACTTTGGGGAGCAACTCATCTAGCCAAGCAACAGGTTTTCCAGCCCAAAAACGTTGAAATGGCTGGCTCTAAGCACTACGGGACTTAAAATCTGAGGTCATCAGTCCCCTAGACTTAGAACTACTTAAACCTAACTAACCTAAGGACATCACACACATCCAAGCCTGCGGCAGGATTCGATCCTGCAACCGTAGCAGCGGCACGGTTCCGGACTGAAGCACCTAGAACCGCTCGGCCACAACGGCTGGCCCCAAAAACATGCACTACGAATTACTTGGGGTGTGAACTCAAGAACGTTCTACATACGTCTGCTTAAGGATATTGGGTGACAAACTATTGTTTCAAAATATATTTGCTCTATATACCACGAGCTCAGTTCATGGAATGAATACTAAAAACAAGGATTACTTTCAGAAAGATTTGAAGTAACTTTCTTTGGTTCAGAAAGGCATCCGCTACTCAGAGATACACATTTTCAACAACATGATCCTTCTACGCCACTGATGAATTTCTTAGCAGAAGCGACTGACGCTTGTATGTTATCAATAATACCACATAATGTGAATATTGTGTACAATCCGACTTCTGCACAAATTTTGTGCAGTAGTGCGATCATTGAAAATGCTGTTGTTTTTGTTGTTGTTGTTGCGGTCTACAGTCCAGAGACTGGTTTTATGCCGTTCTCCATGCAACTCTATCCTGTGCAAGATTCTCCATCTCCAAGTTACTACTGCAGCCTACATCCGTCTTCATCTGCTTAGTGTATTCAGCTCTTGGTCTCCCTCTACGATTTTTACCCTCAGAACATGTCCTACCAACCGATCCCTTCTTCTAGTCAATTTGTGCCACAAATTCCTCTTATCCCCAATTCTATTCCGTACCTCCTCATTAGTTTCGTGATTTACCCATATAATCTTCAGGGTTTTTCTGTAGCACTATATTTCGAAAGCTTCTGTTCTCTTCTTGTCAAAACTACTTATCTTCCATGCTTCACAAAAGTGTTGTATAATGTTTATTATTTACTTTTTTTTAAAGTGATGATGCATGGCTGCAATAGCCTAAGAAATATCATATACACCTAACTGTACTGAACATTTAATATTTTACGCCAAGTTTTGCATCTTTTTAAATGTAAATATTGTAAGATTTCGTTTTATTGACCGATTCCACATCCACAAGGGCAATTTTATTTCTGATCTGTGGAAGATACAGTAGCATGTCTGTTTTTATTTTGCAAGTATTTGTGTGTATTCTTGTTTTCTGAGATGTTCCACGTCCGAGAGGATTTCATCACTGTGGATCAACTGGAACGGAAAGCACTTCTAATCTAATCGAATCTTGCATGCTACACAAACACACACACAAACACACACACACATACACGCTCGCGCGCCTGCGGAGATAGAGGGAGGAGGGAGGGAGGGAGGGAAGAGAGAGAGAGAGAGAGAGAGAGATAGCATGCAGACACCTTGCTACTTCAAATATGGGTTTTTCTGTGTGGGTCGATGTATCACAGCGTTTTTATGCACAAAGTAATGGATGTATGAGGTTGTGCCTGGCGGCCTGCAGTGACAGCGCTGCGCCAGACGTCGGCCGGCCGCGGCGACAGGTTGGCGCCGAGTTCGACTCGCAGGCTGCGCCGGTTGCGCCCGCTGGCCTACCGCTATCCATCTCACGCCGCGCGCCGCTGTCGCCGCCCATGACAAACTACAGTATGGCGGCCGCTCTCCGCTCTAATGAAATTGGCCCTCCAGCGGCCGAATTGTCCATTTCGCAGGGCGATTATTTATGGTTGGCGTCCCATCCGACACGAGAGGGGATCGTTCCCCCTCCGACTGTCCAGTTTCTCTGTCCAGTTCTGGGGGCTCTGTTCGGGCGCATAACGATTCCTGCACCGATAGCAGCTGCTTCCGGAAACCGGGAACGCCTTCCGAGCCGCTTCATTCTCCGCAGAAGGCAGGGCCTACTAGAAATACGGAGCACCCGTTGCGTCTTACTTGACGGTTCACAAGACGGTAAGATAGTAAAGGCTGGACGCAAAATATGATCGCCGCAGGTCGCATGCTACTTTCTTTACCACTACGAGGCACCATCAATAAGTAATGTAACACGTTTCCATTTCTCGGTCGATTTCTGCTGAAAATAGGTGGGATTATTCGTCGGACATCGTGGAATATTCAAGTTTCAACAATTACAACTTCAAGAAGCTCCGAGAGCTTGCGGCACTATATGTAGCCTTCAAGATGTCATCTGTAACGGAGATGCATTGCAAGCAGAGAGCTGTGACTGAGTTTCCCTTAGCGGAAAATCAGAGCATCACAGATATTCATAGCCGCTTGGAAAAATTCTACGGAGAACTGGCAGTCAACAAAAGCTGAGTGAGTCGTTGGGCAAGGCGCCAGTCGTACACTGTTGTGACTGCTGCAGTGATACAACGTGCGGACACTCTCATTCGAGGTGATCGACAGATCACAGTGAAACATTTCGCTAGACGTCTCTGCTGCTAGTACTGACACATTCGTCAACTATCTGGCGTACTCAAAGGTGTGTGCCAGCTGGGTTACTCGACGCCTTACAGAGGACCGTAAAGAGCAACGATGGACCATCCGTGCGCAGTTTCTTGCGCTTTACGAGACTGATCGTGATAATTATGCGCCGAACATCGTGACAGATGACGAAACATGAGTTCATCACGTCGAACCGGAAACAAAACTTCAGTCCATGGAGTGGCGCCATACCACCTCTCCGAAGTAATTCAAAGCCGTTCCCTCAGCCGGTAAAATCATGGCAACGGTCTTATGGCATTTTGGAAGGGTTATTCTCTTTGATGTCTGACCACACGGTGCAATGATCAGCTCCGAAGAGTACTGTTCACCCTCAACAAATTGAAGGAATCACTTCAGCGTGTTAGGCGCCTCAAAAAGGCAACCGAAGGTCTCCTTTCCCATGACAACGCAAGGCTTCACACAAGTGTTCGCACCCGAGAGCAGCTCACACAATTTAATTCGACCGTTCTTCCTCATCCACCCTACAACCCTGACGTCACACCTTCCTACTTCCGTCGATTTGGCCCAATGAATGACGCACGCCGCGGGAAGCAGAACGTGGATGCTGAGGTCATTGATGCAGCAAGACGTTGACTCCGAGATCGACAAACGGAGTGGTTCTAGGCGGACATACAGGTCCTCTCAATGAGGTGGCGTAAGGCCACGGCATTGAACGGAGCTCATGTTGAAAAACAGCGGTTTTTAGAAAAAAGAATGGAGAATTAGATGTATTTGAACGCTAAATGAAACCAACCAGCTTTGAGAAAAAAAGTTGTGCATTTCTTCTTGAACGCCCCTCATGGTTTTCGTTACAGAGGAGAGAATCTTCAGGCATTCACTGCTCTGTAGTTTATCAGTTCTAGGCCGTGCCCGGTGGCTGGTGTTGGTAGCTATCGTGAACGGGACTGTGGCTTTTCCTCAGCCTGGAGATAAATGTCGGGGTCGTAACAAACTTCTGAATATGTCAGCAGACAGTAGCACCTTCGCCGTGCGGGATTAGCCGAGCGGTCTAAAGGCGCTGCAGTCATGGAATGTGTGGCTTTTCCCGGCGGAGGTTCGAGTCCTCCCTCGGGCATGGGTGTGTGCGTTTGTCCTTAAGGTAATTTAGGTTAAGTAGTGTGTAAGCTCAGGGACTGATGACCCTAGCAGTTAAGTCCCATAAGATTTCACACACCTTCCAGAGATAGTACTTGAATCGGTAACTGGAATTTATCAATCGAAATGCCTGCATTCTGCTCTGAAGATCTTAGTATCAAAATAATTTCGTGGAGCGGTTGGGAGCTGTCAAAATCGAGGAGTCATCCAGCAGACATCGTCTGCTGCAGCAGGCTAATTTTGAGCCTTCTGGGGAGGATGTGGCGTGGTGGCGTTTGTGTGGAAGTCAGTAGTCAGGGACCATAAAGTTGTTCTCCAAATCACCTTTGACTTTACGCTGTGATCCTGTGTTTTCCACAAAGCAGAAAGCGGGTGGTGACGATATAGTGATTGATTAGCGTGTTGGCTGTCCAATGCAGCGTTCAGATTTGGAAGTTTCCGACAGTGGATTGTTACAGCTCTTTGATTATTGGTATAGAACACGTGACTATTTTAACCCTGTCTCGCTGGTGAAAGCGGTACTGTCTACCCTTATTTAGATTGACACTATACAAGAAGCAGTGGATATAAATTATCCATGTCCGCCAACAAATATTTTGGAGGTAGTCCGCGGGGCAACACGCGTTATGATTTGTCTCGTGCACCAGACCGCAGGAAGAATGCGTCGGAGTTTACAGAACATCCGTGGGCAGGGCGAGAGCAACATTTCAACTTCTACGTATAGTCATCAGGACAATAAGTCCATGAAGAGGCTCTCGTTGAATGAGTGAAACTAGTTATGAAGCAAATAACACTCGACATGTGACGCTTTATCTATACACGGTGTTACAGAGAGGTACGGCCAAACTTTCACGAAACTTTCCTCACACACTAATAAAGAAAATTTCCATGTTAGAGCTCATTTTAGTTTCGTCAGTATGTACTGCACTTCCTCGATTCACCGCCAGTTGGCCCAATTGAAGGGAGGTAATGCTGACTTCGGTGCTTGTGTTGACACGCGACTCATTGCTCTACAGTACTAGAATCAAGCACATCACTACGTAGCATCAACAGGTTAGTGTTCATCACGAACGTGGTTTTGCAGTCAGTGCAATGTTTACAAATGTGGAGTTGGCAGATGCCCATTTGATGTATGGATTTGCACGGGGCAATAGCCGTGGCGCGGTACCTTTGTATCGAGACAGATTTCCAGAACGAAGGTGTCCCGACAGGAAGACGTTCCAAGCAATTGATCGGCGTCTTAGGGAGCACGGAACATTCCAGCATATGACTCGCGACTGGGGAAGACCTAGAACGACGAGGACACCTGCAATGGACGAGGCAATTCTTCGTGCAGTTGACGATAACCCTAATGTCAGCGTCAGAGAAGTTGCTGCTGTACAAGGTAACGTTGACCACGTCACTGTATGGAGAGTGCTACGGGAGAACCAGTTGTTTCCGTACCAAGTACAGCGTGTGCAGGCACTATCAGCAGCTGATGGGCCTCCACGGTACACTTCTGCGAATGGTTCATCCAACAATGTGTCAATCCTCATTTCAGTGCAAATGTTCTCTTTACGGATGAGACTTCATTCCAACGTGATCAAATTGTAAATTATCACAATCAACATGTGTGGGCTGACGAGAATCCGCACGCAATTGTGCAATCACATCATCAACACAGATTTTCTGTGAACGTTTGGGCTGGCATTGTTGGTGATGTCTTGGTTGGGCCCCATGTTCTTCCACCAACGCTCAATGGAGCACGTTATCATGATTTCATACGGGATACTCTATCTGTGCTGCTAGAACATGTACCTTTACAAGTACGACACAACATGTGGTTCATGCACGATGGAGCTCCTGCACATTTGAGTCGAAGTGTTCGTACGCTTCTCAACAACAGATTCGGTGACGGATGGATTGGTAGAGGCGGACCAATTCCATGGCCTCCACGCTCTCCTGACCTCAACCCTCTTGAGTTTCATTTATGGGGGCATTTAAAAGCTCTTGTCTACGCAACCCCGGTACCAAATGTAGAGACTCTTTGCGCTCGTATTGTGGACGGCTGTGATAAAGTACGCCATTCTCCAGGGCTGCATCAGCCCATCAGGGATTCCATGCGACGGAGGGTGGATGCATGTATCCTCGCTAAGGGAGGACATTTTGAACATTTCCTGTAACAAAGTGTTTGAAGACACTCTGGTACGTTCTGTTGCTGTGTGTTTCCATTCCATGATTAATGTGATTTGAAGAGAAGTAATAAAATGAGCTCTAACATGGAAAGTAAGCGTTTCCGGACACATGTCCACATAACACCTTTTCTTTATTTGTGTGTGAGGAATGTTTCCTGAAAGTTTGGCCGTACCTTTTTGTAACACCCTGTATATTAATTCCTAATAGTCGCTGTATCAGAATACAACATTGGCGTTAATGGAAGACCCGATCCCTACCTGTACAAGCAACCTAATGCTGAAGCGAAGTAATACAAATTCTGATTAAACATTTATACCGACGTTCCAGAGTTGCTAAACGTAACTACCATGAGTCATTTGGAAAATAAATGTCACGTCAAGCATTTTCATTTGTGTTTAGGTATACTTTTTACGTGAACGTACTACTTCATCACGGTACAATTTATTTCTTAATTTGATTTGTCTTCCCTTTGTACATAGAAGAGAACAGTAATACAGCGGGTTTTATGTTTCTTTCTACATACATTCTGTAACTGCCATCAGCGGAATTGTTATTTTCCATTTTCTGCTGTTATGTGCTTAAAATACTATTACGTGCATAAAGTTGTATATTAATATAAATGTGTAATTTAGCTTACACGTTTAAAATACTGTAATCGATGCTGTATTCTACGGGAGATAAGGTTTGAAATGTATCGAGTGCTTGAGCAAGGCAATAGCACGCGCGCATATGTGTGTGTTTGTGTGTGTGTGTGTGTGTGTGTGTGTGTGTGTGTGTGTGTGTTATTGGTTTCATACTGTCTTTTCAGTTAATAATGCTGACTGTTTTCGATAAATATCGTGAACTGCGAAGTTAAAATATATTACATGAAAGTACTTCGTGCGGTGGACTGCCATCTCACTAAGTAAACTTGAAAATTAGGAAGTGCGGACAGTGGAACAACTTGTTTGGTAAGTGGATTGTTGTCGGCGTGTCCCGCGCAATGTGAAGAGGCTGGTTTACGAAGTTGACTGGTTTCAGTGTACAGCACGGACTGTGTCGTTAAAGAACAAATATGCTTGTTGTCACGGACTAACGTTTCGCAAAATAATAATCTAAGAGCTACGATGTCTAGTTAGTGGAGTTACGTGTTTGCCAAGTGATCTGTGATCTTTTCATAACGCGGCTTGTGACATATAGAGGTACTTAATGGGTTCTCACCATAAACTAATATGTAAGAACGAAATACAAAAACTGCAATTGCTGAGATATATTTGATAAGCGCAATGACGCTGGTAAACATCACGTTTCTCCTAAGTGAAGAACGTTTGGCCTACATTAGGGATGATCCAGTCAACGAATAGATTAAGTAACGTACATTTTGAAGAGGTCCATTACAGCGGAACCTTTCAATAAAGATCACACTAATGGAGTTTATGGGTCGACAACGTGGGATGACGACACGACCAATGCTAAGCATTTCTTCATAGGATATTATGAATGTTATGAAACTGTTGTTGTTGTGGTCTTCAGTCCTGAGACTGGTTTGATGCAGCTCTCCATGCTACTCTATCCTGTGCAAGCTTCTTCATCTCCCAGTACCTACTGCAACCTACATCCTTCTGAATCTGCTTAGTGTATTCATCTCTTGGTCTCCCTCTACGATTTTTACCCTCCACGCTGCCCTCCAATGCTAAATTTGTGATCCCTCGATGCCTCAGAACATGTCCTACCAACCGATCCCTTCTTCTAGTCAAGTTGTGCCACAAACTTCTCTTCTCCCCAATCCTATTCAATACCTCCTCATTAGTTACGTGATCTACCCACCTTATCTTCAGCATTCTTCTGTAGCACCACATTTCGAAAGCTTCTATTCTCTTCTTGTCCAAACTGGCTATCGTCCATGTTTCACTTCCATACATGGCTACACTCCATACAAATACTTTCAGAAACGACTTCCTGACACTTGAATCTATACTCGATGTTAACAAATTTCTCTTCTTCAGAAACGATTTCCTTGCCATTGCCAGTCTACATTTTATATCCTCTCTACTTCGACCATCATCAGTTATTTTACTCCCTAAATAGCAAAACTCCTTTACTACTTTAAGTGTCTCATTTCCTAATCTAATCCCCTCAGCATCACCCGATTTAATTTGACTACATTCCATTATCCTCGTTTTGCTTTTGTTGATGTTCATCTTATATCCTCCTTTCAAGACACTGTCCATTCCGTTCAACTGCTCTTCCAAGTCCTTTGCTGTCTCTGACAGAATTACAATGTCATCGGCGAACCTCAAAGTTTTTACTTCTTCTCCATGAATTTTAATACATACTCCGAATTTTTCTTTATTCATTATTAAACCTACTCCTGCATTACCCCTATTTGATTTTGTATTTATAACCCTGTAATCACCTGACCAAAAGTCTAGTTCCTCCTGCCACCGAACTTCAGTAATTCCCACTATATCTAACTTTAACCTATCCATTTCCCTTTTTAAATTTTCTAACCTACCTCCCCGATTAAGGGATCTCACATTCCACGCTCCGATCCGTAGAACGCCAGTTTTCTTTCTCCTGATAACGACGTCCTCTTGAGTAGTCCCCGCCCGGAGATCCTCTCGTAAACTTGCTTCAAAACGACCTACGTAATAAACATACAACTTTTACTTAGGCTTCATTTACGACGTCTCATTGCTTTTTACGTGTCTCACTCATGTCAAATCCCAGTTATACTTTCACTAATTTAAAAAGCTTAAACTGGTATTAGTTTCTGTTATTAGATGCTCTTTCATAGCAAGATATATTTTTGCGAATACTTTCTCTTTCGACATAGCCTTCATTCTTATTGCCTTTGCGCGTGCTGCCGGCGGCTCGTGGTCTAGTGGCTGCCGGCACGGTAGCTCAGCGTATTCGGTCAGAGGATTAGCTACCCCCTGTAATAAAAAAAATGAGTGAACGGATCAACGAACAACCTGAACGGCTGTCATCGGACATCCGCCTCAAACAAATTCAAAGAACAATACAGAACAATATGAGATCAACTAAAAAAAAATAAAGTGGCTAGCGTTGCTGCCTGTGGATCACGGGGTCCCGGGTTCGATGCCCGTCCGGGTTGGGGACTCTCTCTGCCCGGGACTGGGTGTTTGTGTTGTCCTCATCATTTATTCTTAATCATCATTTGTGACAGTGACAATACTGGACTGTGAAAAGATTGGGACTTCGTACGGTTGCTGATGACCGCGCAGTTAAGTGCTCCACAAACCAAACATCATCATCATTTACACGTGCTGTACACCCATTCGAAGTCATAAAAAATTTGCGTTTGTGTGACTTCTATGTTTTGTATGTGTGTCCATGTTGTATATCGAATGCAGTATGCCAGTAAAATACGTGCATCCCACAGTCCCCGCCATCAAGCCAGTTGGCTACGGCCAATCAGGAAAGAACCGGTGTATTTTCATTGATGAAACTCTTACACAACGTGAAAACCTTGTATCTGATAGGTGCGTGTTATCTGGTGTTTGTTGACGTTTACGAATTCGTCATACTAACTGTGGGGAATTGCTTAGTTGCTGGATGACTATTAGTAATTGCTTCAGTCCGAGTATCTCTAACAGTTAGCGAGTTCTGCGAATAGTCAAAATTTTATGTTTTTATTTATTCCCAAGCTAGATGCATGAGATATTTTACTCATTTCGTTAGAAACATATCAAGTTTGTCCACATTTTATATGTTTTTCGGACAAACTCTGCATCACTCTGAAACATCAATTACAGTATTTGTAGTGAGAATATTTTTTATGTGAACAGAGCTATTTCTGGCATAAGTAATACTGGAGTGATTGCTATTTCGTTACAAATGCAGTGCAGTTACAGCAACTATCAGGGCTACAACTGGAATGAATTACTCTATATGTAACAACAGACGAAGGGCACTTCGTATCACATTATCAAAAAACTCTTATCAACCTGTGGAACTTTGCTGTTCTCATTTGAAGTCAAACTTCACTACCTTTAGAATTCAGTTTACTTTTTAATTTTGTCATTTAAACAGCTAAGAAAGATTTTGCACCACTTGCAGTATCTGCGAACGTGTAAGGAATTAGATTCAAGGAGAATCTGGAATGAAAGATTAAGCCTTTTAAAATATGTGTGTTTACTGTGAAACAAAAAGAAAACAATAACAAACTGAAGGTAGTCAGATTGACAGTGCAGATCTATGAAATAAAAATGAGCTGCAGAGCAACTTTACAATACCACGTTGATCCACGCCGTGCATTGTAGCATGTTTCGAACCTCCTTAGAAAATACTGCAGTGACGGAAATCATGGGATACTCCTAATATTCTGCCGGAACTACTTTCCCCTGCGTCAAGCAGCAACTCTACGTGACTTGGACACGACAGGTCGTTGGAAGCCCCTGCAGGAATATTGAGCCATGCTGCTTTTGTAGCCGTCCATAAACGCGAAAGTGGTGCCGATGAAGGATTTTGTTCAAAAATGGTTCAAATGGTTCTGAGCACTATGCGACTTAACTTCTGAGGTCATCAGTCGCCTAGAACTTAGAACTAATTAAACCTAACTAACCTAAGGACATCACACACATCCATGCCCGAGGCAGGATTCGAACCTGCGACCGTAGCGGTCACGCGGTTCCAGACTGAAGCGTCTAAACCGCACGGCCACACCGGCCGGCCGAAGGATTTTGTGTTCAAACTGACCTCTCGTTTATGTGCTATAAATGTTCGATGGGATTCAAGTCGGGTGATCTGGATCGCCAATCATTCGCTAGAGATGTCCAGTGTGTTCTTCAAAACAATTATGAGCAGTTGTAGCCTGGTGACAAGTCCATCGTTGTATGGGAACATGAAGTCCATGAAAGCTGCAAATGGTGTCCAAGTAGCCTAATATATCCGTTTCCAGTCAATGACTGATTCGCCCCGAAAAGATGATCCAATCCATACCATGAAAACACAGCCAACACCATTATGAGGCTAACACCATCATCCACAGTGTCTTAAAGACAACTTGGGTTCACGGGTTCGTGTGTTCTACGTCACACTCGAACTATACCATCAGATCTTACCAACTACGAGGCCTGTTCCGAAAGTAAGCTCCGATTGATTGCCAAATTGAAACCACAGTGAACATCAGAAATGTTTTACTTGTAACAATTAGCTACACCTTTCAGCTACTTCTCTACGTAGTCGCCGTTCTGACTTAGACTTTTGTCATAGCGTTGTACCAACTTTTCAATAGCCTCATCATAGAAGGCAGCCGCCAGTGCTTTCCGCCAATTCTCCACGCTGGCCTACACCTCGTTGTCTGTGTCAAAATGTTGTCTTCAAAGACAGCGGTTCATGTGACCAGAGATGAAACTCAGGGTGAGACAATTGCGGACTGTATTGTGGGTAATCTCACATTTCCATTTGAAAACGATGCAGCAGCATCTTCATTGCCCCTGCAGAATGCGGCTGAGAATTGTCTTGAAGAAGAAACAGCACGACAGTTATGTAATGTTAGCTGCATAGCTTCAGGCGAAATTTCTCACCAGGCCCTCGTACTTGGCGGCAGACACTATTTTCTAGACATCTTTACGCACTCACTGCGAGCTCAGAAATGAGAAGAGCGACGTGATGCTAACTGGGGTTATACTAGAGACACTACCCAACACATCTGTGCAAAGCTTTATCGGATTTTCATAGTCGTTTCCATTTCGCGACCGATCGGAGCTTACTTTCTGAACGCCCCTCGTAAAATCGGGACTCATCTGACCGGGCCACGGTTTTTCTGTCGTCTAGGTGTCCAACCGATATGATCACGAGCTCAGGAAAGGCGCTGCAGGCGATGTCGTGCTGTTAGCAAAGGCACTCGCGTAGGTCGTCTGCTGCCGTAGCCCATTAACGCCAAATTTCGCCGTACTGTCCCAACGTATACGCTTGTCGTACGTCGCACATTTATTTCTGCGGTTATTTCACGCATCGTTCATATTCTGTTGGCACTGACAACTCTAAGGAAACACAGCTGCTCTCTGTTACGGTGGAAGGTAATGCTTGAAATTTGGTGTTCTCGGCAAACTCTTGACATAACTCTCAGACTATAATCGACAGTCCAGAATGAACTCGCGAACTGCGATTATGGTCCCACGTCAGCTGTAGAATATTTCAGAACAAATGACAGTTTGTGCCACACTGGGACTCGAACCCAGATTTCCTGCTTGTCGTGAGCAGTCGCTTTAACCACTTCGGCTATCCGATCGCACTCCCTAGAGCGGTCCAAATCTCAGTTTCTTCTGGTTTCGTTCGTTCTGAAAAATTCTACAACTGATGCGGAACCGTAATAGCAATTGGCGAGTTGATTCTGAACTGAATGTAGCTATTGACGGTCAGCGCAGTGTCTCAGACAATGCAGTGTAGTACATCATATCATAGCAAGGCAGTGACGAGAAAAAACAGTGTCTCACCGTGTGGGGGAAACACGGTAATATAGTGCCAGCACATGAGAGAGTAAAGTAGACATACGAAGAGGTGGATATTCGAAGCGTTAGTGGAAGTTACATTCAAGATCTTGGTCAGCAAGAAACATTTCTGGTGCATGTGCTATTAGAATAGTTGCCTAATTTTTGGGCTTCTTTGTAACACAGTCTGCACAGAAGTCTGTCAGTTCTTGTTGTTGTTGTTGTTGTTGTTGTCATCTACAGTCCAGAGACTGATATGACGGTGCTCTCCATGTTATTCTAGCTTGTGCAATTTTCCGAGTAACTACTGCACACTACATCCTTCTGAACCCGTTCAGTGTATTCATCTTTTAATCTCCGTCTACGATTTTTAACCACCACGCTTCCCAACAGTAAAAGATTGGTAATCCGTTGGTGTCTCAAAATGTGTCCTCCCAATCGATTCCTTCTCCTAGTCAAGTTGAGACACAAATTCCTCTTCTCCCCAATACCCTTCAGTATCTCCTCATTAATTACGTGATCTACCCATCTTATCTTCAGCATTCTTCTGTAGCACCAGATTTCGAAAGCTTCTGTTCTGTTCTTGTCTAAACTATTTATCGTCCACGTTTCGCATCCATACATGGCTGCACTCCATACAAGTACTTTTAAAAAAGACTTCCTGACACTTGAATCTGTACTCGATGTTAACAAATTTCTCTTCTTCAGATACGCTTTCCTTGCCATTGCCAGTCTACATTTTATACCCTCTCTGCTTCAACCATCATCAGTTATTTCGCTGCTTAAATTGCAAAACTCATCTACTACATTAAGTATTTTATGTCCTAATGTAATTCTCTCAGCATCAACTGATTCAATTCGAATTCATTCCAGTATCCTCGTTTTGCTTTTGTTGATGTTCATCTTATATACGCCCTTCAAGACACTGTCCATTCCGTTGAACTGCCCTTGCAAGGCCTTATGCTGCCTCTGACAGAATTACAATGTCATCGGCATACCTCAAAGTTTTTATTTCTTCTCCATGGATTTTAATTCCTGCTCCCAATTTTTCTTTTGTTTCCTTTATTGTCTGCTCAATATAAAGGTTGAATAACATCGGGGATGAGCTAAAACCCTGTCTCACTCCCTTCCCAACCACTGCTTCCATTTCATGTCCCTCGACTCTTATAACCGCCATCTGATTTCTGTACAAACTGTAAATAGCCTTTCACTCCCTTTATTTTACACCTGCCATCTTCAGAATTTGAAAGAGAGTATTCTATACACCACTGTCCTAAAGTTTCACTAATTCTATAATAGCTAGAAACGTAGGTTTATCTTTCCTTAACGTATCTTCTCTGAGAAGTCGAAGGTTTATTACTGCCTCGCGTGTTCCAACACTTACACGGAATCCAAACTAATATTCCCCGAGGTCGGCTTCAACAAATTTTTCCATTCGTGTGTAAGAATTCGTGTTAGTATTTTGCAACCATGATGTATTAAACAGTTAGTTCGGCAATTTTCACATCTGTCAGCATCTACTGTCTTTGGGATTGGAATTATATTCTTCTTGAAGTCTGAGCGTGTGTCACCTGTCTCATATATTTTGCTCAGCAGATGGTAGTGTTTCGTCATGGCTGGATCACCTAAGGCTATCATTAGTTCTATTGGAATGTTGTCTACTCCAGGGGCCTTGTTTCGACCTTGGTCTTTCTGTGCTCTGTGAAATTCGTCACGCAGTATCATATCTCTCATTTCATATTCACCTACGACCTCTTCTATTTCCGTAATATTGCCCTCAAGTACGTTACCCTTGTATAGACCCTCTATGTACTCCTTCCACCTTTCTGCTTTCCCTTCTTTGCTAAGAACTAGTTTTCCATCTGAGCTTTTGATATTCGTACAGGTGGTTTTCTTTTCTCCAAAGGTCTTTTTAATTTTCCTGTAGAGAGTATCTATCTTACCCTTAGTAATATATGCCTCTACATCCTTACGTTTGTTCCCTAGCCATCCCTGCTTAGCCATTTTGCACTTACTGTCGATCTCATTTTTGAGACGTTTGTATTCCTCTTCGCCTGCTTCATTACTGCATTTTTAGATTTTCTCCCTTCATCAATTAAATGCAATATCTCTTCTGTTACCCAATGATTTTTACTACCCCTCGTCTTTTTACCTACTTGAGCCTCTGCTGCCTTCACTATTTCATGTCTCAAAGCTACCAGTTCTTATTCTAATGTATTTCTTATCCCCGTTCCTGTCAATCGTTCCCTAGTGCTCTCTCTGAAGCTCTCTACAACATCTGATTCTTTCAGTTTATCCAGGTCCTATCTCCTTAAATTCCCACCTTTTAGCAGTTTCTTCAGTTTTAATCAACAGTTCCTAACCAATAAATTGTGGCCAGAGTCGATATCTGCCCCTGGAAATGTCTTACAATTTAAAACCTGGTTTCTAAATCTCTGTCCTACCATTATACAATCAATCTGAAACTTTCGAGTGTCTCCACGCCTCTTCCACGTATACAACCCTCTGTGATAATTCTTAAACCAAGTGTTAGATGCCGGCCGGAGTGGCCGTGCGGTTCTAGGCGCTACAGTCTGGAGCCGAGCCACCGCTACGGTCGCAGGTTCGAATCCTGCCTCGGGCATGGATGTGTGTGATGTCCTTAGGTTAGTTAGGTTTAATTAGTTCTACATTCTAGGCGACTGATGACCTCAAAAGTTAAGTCGCATAGTGCTCAGAGCCATTTGAACCAAGTGTTAGCTATGATTAAGTTACGCACTGTGCAAAATTCTTCCGGGCGACTTTTCCTTTCATTCCTTAGCAAAATTCCGTATTCACCTACTACTTTTCCTTCTCTTCCTTTAGTACTCTCGAATTGCAAACCCTATGACTATTAGATTTTCGTCTCCCTTCACTATCTGAATAATTTCTTTTATCGCATCATACATTTCTGCAGTCTCTTCCTCACCTGCTGAGCTAGTTGGCATATGAACTTTTACTACTGCGATAGGCGTGAGCTTCGTGTCTATCTTGGCTAAAATAATGTGTTCACTATGCTATTCATGGTAGCTTACCAGCGCTCCTATATTTTTATTCATTATTGAACCTACTCTTGCGTTACCCCTATTTGAGTTTGTATTTATCAACCTGTATTCATGTGACCAGAAATCTTGTTCCTCCTGCCACTGGACTTCACTAATTTGCTCTGTATCTAACTTTAACCTATCCATTTCCGTTTCCAAATTCTATAATCCACCTGCCTGATAAGAAATCATACATTCCACGCTCAGATCCGTAGAACGGCAGTTTTCTTTCTCGTAATAACGACGTCCTCCTGAATAGTCTCCACCCGGAATTCCGAATGAAGGACTAATTTACCTGCGGAATATTTTACCCAAGAGGAAGTCACCATCATTTAACCATACAGAGAAGCTCAGTTCTACTTGATAGATATAAAATAGTTTGTAGTCTCTGACAGAACCGGCTAGAGAGATAAAATGTAAAAACTATCTAATCGAGTGAAACACCTAAAAAATTTATGAAAAAAAAACGCAGGACAAATGTTTTCCGAAACGATTTGTCTAAAAGAGAGAAATGAAATTGATTAGAGAATCATTTTACGTGTGTTGGAAGCATGGTCGAAACCATGTTGAGTATATGAGGTGGCGATTGAGAATATAGAGTTCAGTGTTTAACCCAGAGTTTTAAACAGTACTAGACGATTCTCAGTCTTCACATCATTTGCCGAACATGCTTGTCTGATCTGTTTTATTTCCTACTTTTAGACGAGTCATTTCATAAAACCTTGGACTGTTGTTTTCCATTTTCTATTTTAAATCTTTTTGTGTTTTCCTCTTTTGCAAAACTAGACCTCACGCTGGTCAATTTGATACCACATTTGTCCATTTCCCACTCTTCGTTGGGCTATGAAAATTCGGACATAAATTCATCACGTTATTTCTAGGGAGTCTTTTTTTCTGCTGCATTCAAACATTTCACTAAAAATGTACAAAGACGCAAGTGAAGTGAAACTAGATCGATTACCTTATAACCACACTCCACACCTCCGCCCCCGCCCCCTTACCAACACCCCTCTCTCACGTATAGTGATATGATAACATATGACATAAAGAAAGTACATCTATTTTGGAAGTCACACAATAGACAATGCAGGTTAGAGAACAACAGTATTATATAAAGCACAGATTTCATATCGTAGTATCGGGTATAATGCCGGTAGTTCACGTCCTCTGAAAACGATATTCCGACGTCGTAACTCAACATCTTCGTCACACTCCCTCAAGACACACTTGATGGGTACGCCTAGTTACGACGTCGGAATGTCGTATTGGAAAGATATGGGCCACCAACAGTACACCCGAATGTATGAGATGACAACGAATCGTTGGGAATGTCTAAGATACTGCGTTATGGGGAGGTTTACTATCTTTTGGTTCAAAATAACGATTTTTTTTTAAATTGCATTTTTGGATCCATAAAAATGTTTAGAATCCACCTCTGAAACGGTTTTTTCGAATACGGAACGGAAATGTTTGTTATTCGCGGCTGACCAAAAAAATGCACCTGCCTGAAATCGGCCTTTTTCACGAAACAGTTTTTTTTTCTTTCGGAGGACGAGATATTGTACCGCTGCTAGGGAGGAAACACACATAATTCAAATGAAAGCTAGCCCCCAAGCACTTTCATTCTGGTGCGAAGACTGTGGGGATTGCGACTTTCCCGGCAGTGAGCAGCTTCAACGAAGGATATTCAGCAATTATGAAGACCATGACAACGATGGACGTCACCCTGGGACTCTATTCGACGCAGTTTGCCAAGCATTCGGGCCACCACCGGATTCAAGCGGCCGAAAACCGCTTGTCACCGGCCGTACGAGCTGCTCTGGAGCAGCACAGGATGGTCCAGATCAAGCAGAATTCCCTCTGTAAAGAAGAGGAAGGACTTGCTAATTGACCCGGAATGGCAGATTGAACGTACGTTGCATACTATTGCATTTATATGTAGTCAAAACTTCATAATAACTTTTTTTATTTCTCGCGGTATGGTAACTTCAAATCTACTGAGCCGAGTGACATGATTCTTTGTTTCCGACGAAGCTAACTAAATTTCCTAGGAGATGTACCACGTTTATTCCGATCCATCAACTATAAATACCTTTTTTTCTCAAATGGCCGCCATTATGTTTCGTATGGTCCAAATAACTTAAGCGACGTACAACTCCTAAGGAATCATATATACTTTGCTAACGTCAACTCAATTTTGATTTCAGACGAGCCGACTGACTTGTGACATACCGCGCGTGGAGGTCTACATCGACATTTTGCTTCGTTCCGACGGCACTTTCGCCTTTGCTCTTCGACATTTCCGGTCGAAAAACTTCCAGTTTGTAGAGGAAATGTCAACAAAGATTTTGACCAAAGTTGACATTGTTATCTATAACACATCCAGAGAAAAAAATTCTCAAAGAGCATGCTTTTCTCGGGCCAAAGATAGTAAATCTCCCCTTAACAGGACAGATTGTAATGAGTGTGCGTATTGTCATATTTGTGTTGGGATAGTGAAAGGAAGGCAGAGGGCGAATCCCGGTACCGGCATGTAGCCTGCTTCTCCCGAGCGTGAGGTCCTCATTCGATGGACGGATCACCATCAACAGTGTAGCGTGTCCTCACTTCAGGAGACACTGCGGAGAGGTTTGGAAGTGAACCCATGACATTTGACGCAAAGACCGGTGATCAAGGGCTTCACTCCAGCACCCCTCCTCCCGACCGTAAAGGCTAAGGGGAAAATAAAATTTCAACAGCGAGAGGCGTAGTTGGACCGTCACCGACACAAGTACTGGCCATGCTCGATGGTGCTTAACTTCGGTGATATGAGAGCAACCGGTGTATCCACCTCGGCACGGTCGTTGACTTTCTGCTTAATAACAAGGCCTCTTCGCCAAAAGCTTAAATGCATAGCAGTCTTTGGTTGTTCCTGTCGCCCACTCAACGTCTCCTCTATATAATATGTCAATCCAAAACACCTGCAGCAGTCTAAATTTCCAGTTTCATTTTACTTTTCATACCAATTTCAGCGTTACATTACGTCATCTTCAGGCCCCCTGACCGTTTTTCAGGATGAATGCGACCTTTTGTACAATCAAAGGAGGGACCAGCGTATAGTCACTCGTATCCGTTGAGCTCTTTTAAAAAAGCGAACCCTTCGATCGTCATCTGCAGACTGTTCGAGAAACACTGATTGTGCAAGAGGTGAAGCTCTTCCTACGCGTCAGTCATGGGGCCTGAGGATGGCGTAATGTAACGCTGAAATTGGTAGCAAAAGTAAAATAAACTGGAGATTTAGACAGCTGAAGGTGTTTCGATGCGGTATATCTTCTTCTTCTTCTTCTTCTTGTGTTACGGCCTCTGTAGGACCTCGGGTAGCCCCTTCATGGACTGCATTTACCTCTTCTTCTCCCAGAACCTCTTCATTCTTTCTCTTCTTCTCTCCCGCTCTTCTTCCGGGATCTTCAGTGTCTGTTTCTCCTGTCGGCTCCACTGGTGACACTCTAATCTTTTCCTGTATTCTTCTCTGTCATTGATCTCCGGCAAATTGATATGTGGTGTATATTTGTTCCTCTAATTTTCCTTACCTTCAAGCTTGATCCCCAATTCCAACCAGTCCTTCCGAAGTTCAACAATCCACTTGGCTCCTGTCTTGCCCCTTGTCCTCCCTGTTGTTTCCCACACTCTCTTCGTCATTCTGTCCATACTCATCCTAACTACACGTCCAACAAACCTTGCCCTTTTGAGTCTGATTTCCCCGGATATTGTTCTCATGTTCGAGTACAATTCTTCCCTGGGTCGTCGCATCCACCTCTCTCCACCTCTTTTGGGACCTAGTATTTTTCTCAGTATTTTTCTCTCTTCTTTCTATAGTTGTACTGCCCCATTTCTTCCTAGTGTGATCGTCTCAGCAGCATTTAATACTGCATTCCTCAGCGTTGCCTTATCTTTGACTCTGTGGACATATTCTTTTTATTGTATATCTCTCTCGTCATGCAGAAGGCTGACCTCATCTTTTTTATCCTCTCTGTTCCTCCCTCCTTGCTCCTGATCCTTCCTGTTACAAATTCTCCAAGGTATTTACATTTGTCCAACATTTGCACAGTGCATCCCGGTGTTCCCCAGTCTGCAGAGGTATTTAATGTCTTTGTCTTGTTATAGGCGATCCTCTGACCCACTTCTGGCTGACTCACATAAGTTGTCGAGTTGTTTCTTTGCGTCTTCTTCCGTCTCACTTGCTATTGCTATGTGGTATATGCTGAACAACCGAGGTTTCACAACCATCCAGTTCAAAGATGGACTTACAGAGTCTCCTCTGTATGGTAAGTAGCAATATATCCTTTTCGGAATACTGTCGTCAAAATGGAAGCCGCTCCCACGTAATCATTGGTAATCACGTGATCGCGACCTAAGAAACTCGGTCTTAAAATGCACTGCAGTCGTTCGGACTGGAGCGCGGATACCCCACTGGCCGCAGCTGTGGCAGGGAGTAGCGCCCCTCCTGCCCGTCTGGCTGTCGCCGTCGCATCTGCCCCCCTCCCCCCAACCCCTGACTGTCCGCCCTCCCTCACACACAGCGGCAGGCGCGACGTGTGCCGCATGCCGGCGCACAGCAGATTCCGCACAGTGGGTCGTCCCAGCGCCGCCGCCGCCACCGCCACCAACAGCAGCAGCGGGCCGTAATGAAGATTGCGCGCGTCGCGCTGCGTTCGTCAGCAATCAGGCCGCCGCGGCGCCGGCGAGACCCGCGCGGCGTTAGCATTCTGCGCGCACCCGCCGTGACGACCAGACGCCGGCTCACTCGCCTCTCCCCGCCCTTTGTTCCTGATGCAATAGACCGGGCAAAGGAAATGCGCTTTGCGGATCGCTGAATAGTCCTCTGGCAGATCGATCAGCGCGGCGTCGTCAGCATCCGACACGCGCGCCGGTCACGCGGAGCCGAGTCACGCATTACCGCAGACAGCGCGCGCTAACATCGATGAAGCATCAAGACACGGCAAAGATTAATCTTGTCACACGGGATGCTCCTTCTCCACGACCTACACACTACCCTCCTTCCGTTTGCCCCTTTCAATTGCTTCTACTCCCACTCGTACACCCCACTAATCTTCTACCTCCATTCCTACTCTGTCTCACCCTGCTTAGTATCATCCACCCTCTCACTGTCACCCATGTAAGTGACATGTTAAACGTAGCCACAATAATCGAGCTAACATACACATCTACAAGATTTTGAACCTGGTTGCGCTACAGCAACTGTGCATGCAATAGCTTCAATGCATTCGAAGTAACAGCCAACCAGTTGCAAAATACAGGTTTGTTAAACCTTGACCATGGTTTCTACGGTTTTAACCCGTCTTCTTCACAAGATATAGAACATGAAATCGCATTGTCTGTAGTCAGAGTGGAAGTTGTTGACTCGGTCTGGTATCTGTGATGCACTTAATCATCACGTAAAGACATTACATAAAAGTAGTGCCGTGTGTTGTAGGGCTTTGTGTTAAAACTTTTAAAAAGCCGTATAGCAGAGGACTACAGCTTTTATATAATATATTTACATGGTGATTAAGTGGATGACAAGTACCAGACAGAGTGAACGATTCCCAATTTGATTATACGCAATGCGATCTTACGTCCTACATCTTCTCAAGAAGACGGTTTTAAAACCGTCGAAATTATGGTCAAGGTTTAATAGCCCTGTATTTTGCAACTTGTTGACTGTTATTTCGAATGCTTTCAAGATGTATAGCTACATCTAAATTTATATGGTTACTCTGCCATACTCACTTACGTGTTTGGCAGAGGGCCCGTGAAACCATTCCCAGGCCATTTCTCGACCGTTCCACTCTAGAATAACACACAGGAAATATGAGCACTTAAATATTTCCCTGTGAACTTTGGTTTCTCTTATTTTACTACGATGGGCGTTGCCATCAACAAAATATTCCCTCTTTCCGGCGAGAAGGTTAGTAACTGAAATTTCTTGGAATGCCTCACCACAACGAAAAATGCGTGTTTTAAAGACTGACAGCCCAAAGACCCTTATCATATCCGTGACACTCTCTCCCCAGATTCGCAGTAATGCAAAAAGAGTTGCCCTTCTTTGAACTTGTTTCGATGTCTTCTATGAATCCTGTCTGGTAAGGAACCCATACCGCACATCAGTACTCTATCATTGGAGATAGAAGCGTAGTGTAGGCCGTCTCTTCGATACACCTGTTGCATCTTCTAAATGTTCCGCCAGTAAAATGTAGCCTTTGATTTCCCTTCTCCACAATATTCTCTGTATAATCGTTCCATCTTAAGCTGTTTGTAATTGTAATAACTAGGTACTACATGAACCTCCAACCCAGTACCTGAAAAAAAAGCACAGGAAACACGTGTTTACATGTAGGTGGCAGAAGTGATTCACCAAATTACCTGCAATACAATCTTTGTACGTCAGTCACACAACTCTTCAACAGATTGTGAGCTCCAACATAATAAGGCATCTCTAACAGAATGACGTCCTCCTTGCCAACCGGCAGGGATTTCCAAACATCAGTCCTTCGAAACAGGACTGCGCTTTTCTAACATCATGTAATGAAAGCCACGGCAGGTACATAGAGTATTTATTGAGTGCGGCAAAGCATACTTTGACACTGTTAATTTATAAAAACATGAATGTACGTTGTATAAGACACAATTGGTGACTTTGTTCAATGTTTGTTGGTAATGAGGGTGCAGAATGTAATTTTGGATGGGTATGATCGACAGAAGTAGAATTAATTTCAGGCGTGCCCCAGCGAAGCGTCTTAGGATCCTAGTTGTCCTTGCTGAAAATTAATGACGTGGCAGACAAAAGCCACCTCAGACGTTTTTCGACAGACGCTTTTATCTATACTGAAGCAGTTTCTGAAAAGGAATACAGAAATATTAGATAAGATTTTAGTAAGATATGAAAGAGGTGGAAAGATTGGCCACATGCCTGACATGTACTACTTGTTAAATTACGCACCCGAGAAATCGAAAAAATCTAGCGTCCAATGACTACAACATCAGTGATTCGCTATTAGAGGCAGTAAAGTTAAACAAATATCTGTGTGGAAAAATGTGTAGGGGTGCAAAATGTAATGGTCACGCCGGCCGCTGGTGGCCGAGCGGTTCTAGGCGCTTCAGTCTGGAACCGCGCGACCGCTACGGTAGCAGGTTCGAATCCTGCCTCGGGCATGTATGTGTGTGATGTCCTTACGTTAGTTAGGTTTAAGTAGTTCTAAGTTCTAGGGGACTGATGACCTGAGATGTTAAGTCCCATAGTGCTCAGAGCCATTTGAACCATTTTTTGTAATGGTCACACAGGCTCAGTCGTAGGTAAGGCAGATGTGAGACATCGCTTCACTGGTGGAATACTGGGCAAATGCACCTAGTCTAGAAAGCAGGCAGCAGAGAAATCACTTGTACGACCCATCTTACAATGTCTTTCAGTTTTGTGGGACTCGTACCAGATAGGACTAACCAGAGGATATTGAAAATGTACAACGGTCACAGGTTTGTTTGCTGGGATGGTGTCGCGAAAACGTTGAAATCCTGGATTGGAACAGTTTTCCCGGGAAAGCTTACTTACAAATTTGGTATTAAACGAAGAATCTAGAAATGTTATTCAACTCACCACGTTTCACTCCCGTAGGGATCTCGAAGGCGAGGTTAGACTAGCTGCAACAAGCACCCTTCTCGCACTCGCAGTAGTTTGCAGAGTATCAACACAGACTGGACAAAATATAGATATACCGCAAAAATGCTGCCTTGAATATAAACGCAGATGATAGCCAAGCGTGTGGGTTGGCCAAAGTTGTGTTTGACCACGAGGGGCGCTTGTGCTATGTCCGTGACCGTAAGTGCATTATGTCGGAGCTAACTACATTCGAACTAGAGTATATTGTCGATGCTCGTAGGGTATGTGCTTCGTAACCAGGGGAGCCGAAGTGTTTGGTGTTTCAAGAATCGCGGTATCGGAAATGTATATCGCATACAGGAAAAGTAGAAAAACATCGTCCGCTAAGTCACGAAGCGGACGAATGAATGTAGTGAGTGACAGTGAACGCACGGTCACTGAAGAGCACCGTGACGCAAAATAAGAGGGTAAGAGGACGACACCTGCAAAAGTCCCTGCAGAACTTAACGTCGCGCTAGCGAACTCTTGTCAGCACCAAAACAATACGCAGTGAGCTCCATAAACAGGAAACTACAGGGCGAGTTGAAATTCCGAAACCACTCACCAGTGATTCTAATGTCTCAAAGAGGAAACCGTGATGCCGGAGAGATAAAACCTGGACTGGGAGCGATTGAAGAAATTCATCTGCTCGGATCAGTCTGCTTCACACTGTTTCCAACTTCTGACCGAATTCATGTCTGTGTACGCTGTCCCTCGTCTACGATACAGACTGCTCGTTCTTCAATAGTGAACCATGGCGTGGGCTCGGTGATGATTTAGGCAGCCATAACGTGGTATTCGATACACCCCTTGGTTACTCTGCAAGGTCCCATTTCTGCCAAAGATTATGCGACGATTTTATCTGATCAGGTCCATCCCATGGTACAGTGTTTGTTATCCAATGGCGATGCTGTGCTCCGAGACGACAGGCCTCTGTCCACACAGCACGTATCTTCCAGAACTCGGTTTGCGAGCATGAAGATGAATTTCGCGTCTGCCCCGGGTCACTACAGTAACCTGATCTCATTATTATTGAGTCTTTGTGGGCTATTGTGCAGAGAAGGACCTCCATCTTCGCTACCTGAACTTGACGCTAATTTGCAGGATAACTGTTCAAGATTCCCTTGAATACTATACAGAACCGGCATTTTTCCATTCCGAGACTACTGGAAGCTGTTTGGAAGACCAACGGGTTTACTAACCGCATTATGCACGACAATGTGCTGTGTTTTTGTTTTTTCCGTATTTCTCTCGATCCACTGTATATAGATGCAGATGTGGATAGGGATGTAGTATGCAACGGCTGAACTTGCTGTCAGTAAAGAAACCATTCAGACCTTGGTCTAGGACCTAAGCGCAGTGCATGGAAAAGCATTTCTCCGTCAAGAAAGAAATCCTTGTCCGAACCGTTGAATAGATGCAGTCTCTCCTCATACCGCCAGTGCATTTCGGTCGATTAGGCTACATGGAACACTATAACCGCGTCACGTGACGACGTGTGCTCCCAGCACAGCCACCTCACCTTCATTCTTTGCCATCCTTCCCTCCCCTCCCCCTCCCCAAACCCACCAGGCCCTTTATACACCGCATTTACTTCTTATTCACATTTTCTCTCTCACCCGTCTCCACGTATAAAAGCTCCTCAGACTTTCGCAACCAAGTTTCCGTTATGTAAACTCAATTTCCAGCAGTTGAATAACATTTCTTTTGTGAGTGTAATCAGTTCCGAGACCTCATCTAAGTGGTCGCTACGACCATAATGGAAAAGGGATGTTTAAGGAGTAAACGTATTTCTTCGGACGGAAAGAAAAGCGAGAAACGGGGGGTGCGGGACTAAGGGGACAGAACAAGTTTATTCGACTGCAAAGCGCGAGCCGACTAAATAATGCGGAACGTTTCGTTACGTAAACCGATACGGAAAGCTCGCCTTTAGTCCGGTGGAAACCACTTCTGCGCGTAAATTCGAATTGTGCAACACCCTACTACAAAGGGTCAGTTCATGACGTAAGAAGCTTTCCCTAAACTTTCGCTTATGAGACCATGTACTGCTCACTTAACGTCCGAGAAAGAGTCTAAGTCTTTAAACTCTTCGATCTATGAAGTTCGCATTTTGCTTGTGGAAGTCTGTGCTGTACATATCACATTCTCATTAATGAAAATCTCTCTCAAGTGCGACGCATTCACTGGAGAGTGGAAGAACAAATTTTTCTAAATATCGTCCCAAAATCATGACCCACAATTCATTGCACGCCACAGTCGGCCTGTAATTAGGTCAGCAGACCAAACAGTCTGATACTTGAAAGTAAGCAGATAGATGTACCGGATTACGAGAGTGAAAAACTTCTTTGCAGAACGTTGTCCGAACCCTCACATTTAGATTTACAATTTAGTCTTATTTTTCTATCATTACCTTCCTGTCGGGTTGTAGATCATTCATGGGGTAATCCTCCCACAATATGCCAGTAACCGTGCTTTACAACAAGACAGCTGACTCTTTACACACTAAATCCAATACAACTGCCACTTCCAGTCAACAGCACACTAATCATATAATTCTGAATCACGTAAATTATAGCCCAGCTGTTTTATAAGTCATGGGAACCAAAGTGCCTTCGAGAGACATTGTTACCGTTATAACGCAAAGTGACGGTTGTCAGAGAGCCACGTTACTCACAGGTAAGCATATGAAATGTAGTCGAATTAAATCAGATGATGCTGAGGAATTAGTTTAGGAAATGAGAAACTTAAAGTAGTAGATGAGTTTTGCTTTTTGGGTAGAAAAATAACGGATGATGGTCGAAGTAGAGAGGATATAAAATGTAGGCTTGCAATGGCCAGGAAAGCGTTTCTGAAGAATAGGATTTGTTAACATCGATTATAGATATAAATGTCAGGAACTCATTTCTGAAAATATTTTAGTGGAGTGTAGCCATGTAGGGGAGTGAAACACGGGCGATAAATAGTTTAGACAAGGAGAGAATAGAAGCTTTCGAATTGTGGTGCTACAGAAGAATGCTGAAGATTAGATGGGTAGATCACATAACTAATGAGGAGGTACTGAATAGAATTGGAGAGAAGTGGACTGTGACACAACTTGGTAGGACTGAGGCATCAAGGGATCTCCAATTAAGTATTGGAGGAAAGTGTGGAGGGTAAAATTCGTAGAGGGAGACTAAGACACTAAGCAGATTCAGAAGGATGTGGGTTGCAGTAGTTATTCGGAGATGAAGAAGCTTGCACAGGATAGCGCAGCATGGAAAGCTGCATCAAACAAGTTTGTGGACTGGAGACCACAACAACAGTAACTAACAACAAGCATATTTTAATCACAGAGGTCGACGAGAAGTTCAAGGATCGATTCAAAGCACCCAGACTTGCAGCGATTGTTACTGTTGCTCAATCAGTGAGACGTTGCCTCCCAGGAAACCGAATAATACCGAATTGTGACAATTATTTTTACCAGGAAGTAATTTCAAATGCGGGATGCCGATATTGCGAGTTCGCGTCTACCACGATGGCCAATTATTTGCGGTAAAGGATATCGTGTGGAGAATGTTACAATATCGTGTGATGATATTTCGATACATTTGACCTGTATCGAGATTAGCCTTAAATACGTGTATATTGATTATGTTACTGACTATCGCCATTGTTTTTATCGAGAATACATAAATTTATGCAAAGCAATATTTCGCGATCTTCATTAATGCAAAACTGTTGCTTGAATGTAGTATCACTAGTCAGCCAGTAATCTGACTGAAACAACTCCCGCAGCAGTCAAAGCAATTACCTGTTATCCATTAAGTCACTATACTTTGAAATGAAGACTAGGTTGCTACAGTATTCGACTGCTAACAGCTAATTTAGTCAGGCGTGTTTCAGCTATAGCTCCCCAATCGTGAATGCTGGTAGGAACGGTGGATCGCTACGGAGCTTGTGGCTCTGCCGGTCGGATCAAAATCTGTCGTTTTAATTTGAGGTAAAATGAAATTGCACATCTTACTTGCAGGATAACCCCTGTCTCTGTTCACACTAACTGAGAAAAGGAGAAACGCACCGCGTACGGGAAGATGAAATGAAATGAAACTCCAGGGGTTGAGACAGGGTCGCCCAAAGGAGGATGCCAGTTGGGGGCATTTGCCCCCAGCGGTAGATCATTAAGTTTACAATATGACGGCGTAAGACTTACGGCAGAAGAAACCAACCTCGTTCTCTCAGTGGCCTTGTCATTGAAGGCGGAGGACCAGAGACAGTTATTGGACAACCTTCTGTCTGTCCTTGGGGTGGAAAACTGCCACCAAAGGCGAAAGAACAAACATGGTAACCAATGAATTAAAGACGTACAGTGAATGACCTGTAACTGTATGACCCGGATTTTTATTACCAGAAATACGTGGAAAATTATTAAAAGGGCCTGAAACTATTCTCGTGAGATGCGGTGCAGGCATAGTGGCGTAGTAACTAGCATCGTTAGTTGGTGTACTGCAGAATGCCCATTTACGAGGTCTGTTCAAAAAATTCCGTAACATCCGTAATTTCGCGCCAATGGTGTGTTGGAACGAAAAGCGGTTTCCGCCCCTGAACGCGCCTGTGCTTGATGTGTAACTCCCGGAAGTTTCATTGTCGTTTGTCTGTTAGTTATTGGTTCAAATGACTCTGAGCACTATGGGACTCAACTTCTGAGGTCATTAGTCCCCTAGAACTTAGAACTAGTTAAACCTAACTAACCTAAGGACATCACAAACATCCATGCCCGAGGCAGGATTCGAACCTGCGACCGTAGTGGTCTTGCGGTTCCAGACTGCAGCGCCTTTAACCGCACGGCTGTTAGTTATTGTTCAGTGCTGTGTCGAGGAGAACGTTGTGTCGCACAGTTTGCGAACGTAGAGATGGCAGAGTTAGACGAGCAATGCGTCTGCATCATAATAAATGAAAAGCACCAGTTTGCTTTTGTTCTACAATATTACTTTTATTGTGTTAACCGATTTTCGGCTTACAAGCCCATCTTCAGACGTTTACTGAGTATTGTCACCAAAGAAGCTACAATGTTTGCAAACAACACTGGAAAAGAAGTAATACGTCTAGACTGAAGTAGAAAAATACAGTAAGTAAGAACTTTGACAGTGTCGTGATAGTGCAATGAGAAAGTAAAAATTGAACAGTACATAAATAACAATGGAGTAGACAGGAAAACTTTTAACACAAAATCGGAATAGTTGGCCTACATAAGTTTCTATTAATAAACAAAACTAATAAAATAAAATAAAATTAGTACTAGACAAGGCTACATCAGGAGGTATGGAACATGGAGAGTGATATACAAACCAATTAAAAGAAGAGACAATTAGCAATGTAACTACAGAATACGTAAGGAACTTAAGCAATATTAATAAGATAAACAGAAATAAATAAAAGCAGGAAAACGAAGGCGTTTGAGGGAACCGACAGTAAATGCAATCTTTGAGAGTGTCGTGGTACTGAATTTTAACATTAACATTATAATCAAAACAGTGGCTATGTAACTCTTTGGATTAAATAAATTAACAAAATAAAATATGAACAATATTTGATGAGACAACTAAAAGGGATATTAAACATGGACAGTAATACAAATACCAAGTTAAAAGAAGCCTTAATTATTGAAACTACAGTCTTTATTGAATACAAAGAAAACTTCAACAAAACAAAAGAACTCAATGAATACAGGAAAATGGGAATATGTAGGAAGAGACAGTGAGGGAAGTAAAGAACAACAGAGATGATTATACGAAGTTTAGGAGGAGGGAAGTGTTGAGCTGTGTCTGGTCATTTAGGATGAGATCTGGACTGTGAGCAAGATGTTTGTTAATTTCCAGGGCTTCCAGTAGGTTGAGTTTATGGCCGTTGTTTGCTAGGTGAAATACACAGGACGCTGGTTGGTAGTTGTGACCCTTACTCAGTACATACTCAGCAAATACAGTCAGAATTCTGCAACTTCCAGCTGCGTTCATGTTCAAATGGCTCTGAGCACTATGGGACTTAACATCTGAGGTCATCAGTGCCCTAGACTAAGAACTACTTAAACCTAACTAACCTAAGGACATCACACACATCCATGCCCGAGGCAGCATTCGAACCTGAGACCGTAGCAGTCACGCAGTTCCGGACTGAAGCCCCTAGAACCGTTCGGCCACCGCTGCCGGCGCGTCAATGTTCAGCCAGCCTAGTTGCTATGTTCTGCCTGACAGACCAATGCATTACATTTTGCGTGAAAATGAAGAAAACCCTTACAGTGCACATAGTTTAAAAATGGCCGGGTGGAACTTAAAGATACTATACCTTTTGCTATTCGTCAAATGTCGAAATGAAAAACAAAATAGCGGGGGATTTAGAAGAAAATAACTCCTTCGGCAGACCTGGGTGCATCTTTATAAACTTACATTAAAAACGTTAGACTTTTCATTTGAAATTTCTTATATCTGTTACCGACTCAACAGTATTCATTCAGAAATATGAAACTCAATTTTCCTCGAGAGGTCTTTTTTTTTTTTTTTTTTTTTTTTTTTTTTAAAGTGTGTCTCTTATTCTGCTGTTAACTACAACATATTCAAAGCCGATCAAAATCGAAGGGTATCCTCTGCATAGGTTTACTTGTAAATCGCTGCTGACTTGCTGTTTATTATTCGTATTTAACTGTTCCTTTTAATACACATAAAGAAAACGAATGTCTGACTAGGCTGAATTCGGAGCGCTCTGTCGAATGGACATATAAAATCAGCATTTAAAAATCATTTTGTTTATAATGGAAAACAGTCAGGCTCTTTGTGTTGACGCTGTGCGTCATATGAAAGACACGACGAAGAGCAATTGCCTGGCCTGACTCCAGCTGCACGGTGCTAAACTAAATTGTTGATATCTACAGAACCTCCAGACAATATGGTCCTGACGACTTTCAGGAGAGACACCCGATATGTATATGATGATGAGCAGATGGCGGCATACTCAGGGTTTATAAATCGCATTTGTAGAGAAAATGTTTTGCCCCTACTGTCATGAAAACCTGCAGCTTCTGTACCTTGTCTGAAGCAGCGTGGGCGCCAGGGACACGTGCACTCCCAAATGGGGCGATATCACATGAAACATTCACTCGAAGTTACTACACAACCCAATGTTGTTAGGAGCGTGCAATAAAGTGCCCCCCCCCCCCAATCCCAAGTGAATGTCAATCAGAACAACTTTGCACAGTTCAATCTAATGATCTACTTCTTTTCGAATCGTTAGTTCAAAACCATTTGTGTTCACTGCATGACGAGTGCTCAGACAATTTTTGATGACAGGAAAATAGTTTATTGATAGAATAAGGCTAATCATGGGAGCTACAGAAAATAACGTAAACGGTAGGGAAACTCAGATTAAAAATATCCTTAAAATTTCGAAATCATATGTAAAGGGGGAAACAGTTTTGCCCCTGTCTACATGAAAACCGGCTGGCGCCCCTCAGTTGACGTGTGATATTGTTTCAGTGATGACAGACTTGAGCCACATTTACAAAGAGCTGGTCCGTGTAGGCCACTTATCAATACGACGCTGAACCCCCTTTGGCCCGGATGCATGCGCTGATTCGGAACATTTCCTCTCCGTCTTACAGGACTTCACTTAACTGTGCCTTGTAAAACAGGGCACCCTCTGTTATGCTACACATACAGCTTGATTAAGAAAATGTCACAAAATCAAAAGCGTGAAACGTAACGGTTACCGGGAAATCAGTCGTAAAATGAAATTCTGTGTGTATAGATTAATCGTACTGAACTCTTACGATATAAAATCATAGTTCACAAGTTTAGTTGGAAACAAGTGTTGTTGTTCCCCCCGCCCCTGTAAGGGGTATGTAGGCCCTTACTATAAATTTGCACTCGGCACAGGTCGATAGGGCGAACAATCGATTGTGTCGTGTTGCGAGAGCGAGTGTGGAGTTGAGCGAGGGCCATGTTGTGGGTAGAGGTGTGTGGAGGCAGTTGTTGAAATGCAAGGCTTTAACGGAGAAGGGAGTCGCCATCGCCGTGGTTAGACCCCTTTGTACTAGAAACAATACCGGGAAAGTGAAGAAGTATCATTACGGAAGTGGTCAGTGACATTTCTAGGGCCGATATTTTGGTTTCGCGTCTACCGCGCCAGCATCACCTTGGATTGTAGTGTTGGATTGCAGTGTTGGATGCAGTGATGGATTAGCGTGTGATCATAATGGAAAATGAAGAAGCCTGTGCTGAGATTAGCCGTATTTAGATATCTATGACGAAGGCAGTGACTATCTCCTCCTTTTTGTGTTTTTGAGACGAATATAGGTTCGTAATTAGTGAAACTGTGTTGGTGTTTTTCTTGTTAGCAGACATTTCATTATTACAGTATTGAGAAGGGCAAACTGGAAAGTAACAACTCCGTAGCAGTCAATTCCGATTGCCAGCCCCATTAGGTACACGGTCACATTAATAATAATTATTGGGCTGCTATTCGATCAGATCAGGTCGGGATAAATAATCGGAGGTGTTACACCTTGGCTTATTGTGAAAGGACAAGTGCAATCTTCGGACAAATAGAATGAACAATAGGTAATTTTATCTTGCTTTATGCGAGAAAATATTTTTCAATTTCGGATGAAGACAGAATATAAACTTTAAAATCGCGACAAGAAACAATGCATCTTGAACAATACGAAGTAATAGCATCTTACGATTGCAAATAAACTGCTTTTCTGCCATATTAGATAAGAGTAATAGTGTCGATAAACTGTGTTATAATGTGCAAACGCTTAAATCCGCGCGAAAAGCTGTGAAATGTGAACACCAAAGAAAGACACATGTGAACATTACCACAAGAAAACGAACCAAGAATTCGTCACGAAAGCTTTAAAGAAGAGTTTACTAGTAATGTTATGATCGAAATTGCTTTTTGAATAATGAAAATCGAGCAAATTCATGTGGACCCATTAACTGTTATGCAGGTGACAATTTATGTGGCGACGCAATTGTTGAATGACGTCACGCAGACCCATGCAGCAGCTGCGCCAAAGAGCTTCAATCCACGAGGTGATTTCACACGTCATCCCAACTACCTGTGCAAGCAGTAGGGCAGGCGCAGACGCACTACACTTACAGTGATCAGCGCGACTTCGAGACACCGAGCGCCAACTTGGCATCTAGCGGCCGAACTACAAACTACGCCCGCCTGCAGCGCCACGGAGCGGCCGACTGAGAACTACGACGACTCGCCACAGATCTTCAGCGCGACTTCACGTGGCTCCGGCGGCAGTACAGCGCCATGCCCACTTCAAACGTCAAAACATCGCGACTCGTGGTAACGTCAGTTGGTGAGTGAAGACAACTGATTAGCATAACATTAAATTGCAGTATACTGTCTTCACGATAAATAAACAGTTTTAAACTGTGTTTCACCTTAGGAGAAGTGCCCAATTACAGTTATTTCCGAAAAGTTTGCGAAACATACTCTGAAATATAGCATACTTATTGATGCATGCTGCGCTGTCTAAATGGTGATTATACAGATATACTCATTGTTTTTGGGGATTTTACATTCATAGATTTAATGAAAGGTGTGATTTGTCTTATTTAAAACATTTTACATAAACTGTGTATGTGAAAATTGATATTTGAAATTATTAGGTTTTGAGAGTCGTTATGTTCAGTACTCATACGGATTGTATAAATTTTGGGATTAACTGGAGATACTGTTTGATTAGTTTTGCGGTAATTAGGAGTGTTTTGGGTTACTAGAGGTTATTTTATATTACTTGCCTGTGCATTAAAAATAAACCAAACATGTCTACCGAAGATAAGCAGGAGGTTTGTGAGGCAGTAGCTGAAAGGAAAGGGATAGGACTGGAAGACAGAGATGATTCAGGAATCAGTGATTATGGATTGTCCCATTAGCACATTCAACCAGTTACCCTGAGACACCAGGGCAAATGACGAGAGATAAGCCAGTTTCAGAGGGTGAGGATATACGGTCGATGTTAGCAGACTTGTTAAAGGAAACCAAGGCAACAAGAAAAAGGGAAGAAATATTCCGCAAATCATTAGAGAAAGGTTTACAAGAAACTAGAGAAAGGGAAGAAATATTCCGCAAACCATTAGAGAAAGGTTTACAAGAAACTAGAGAAAGCTTAGAAAAATCATTTAAGGAAACTCTAGCACAAGAGATCAAAACAACCCAAATGAAGATAGAATATAATCTGAAGAAGGAAATGCAGGAGTTACAAGAACAACTGAAGATGGACATCAACGAGAGAGAGAGTAAGCTACAGAAGAGCTTAGACCAAGTCCAGGGAGACGTGGAGAAGATGGGAGGAAAGTTAACAAAATAGATAGAAAAGGATATTTAAGAGACTAAAGCTGAATTGGGAGAAAGGATCACCGAAGTGGAAACAAATTGCAATCATCGAATCGCCGAGGTGATGCAGGTGCAGAAACAATGCAATGATGCGGTTAAGGGGATAGGAGATAGGGAAAACCAACTGGCTGTCAATTTGAGAAATGCTATAGCCATGCAACGAGAAGAGGGTTGCAATGGAGGTCAGGCAATTACAACAGGGAGTGCAACAATTGGAGAGCGAGACAGAAGAAATTGATAAACGAATTAGCAATGCCACTTTAACCGTTGGGGAAGCTAGAGTCGTTACCTTGATGAGCAGTGATAATTGGTACGTCCAGAATAATACAGGGCAGAAGTTTAAACCGAAAGGAGGGTTGCACCCAATGATATTTATGAAATGATTAAAAGGAGTTTTCCCAGCACATTTCAAAGACGGAGACAAGATTCAATTTGCAATAGATAGGATGGAAGGTGAGGCCCTCACTTGGGGAGTCAGGAAGAAGGAAGGGACTACTAGTTATGATCAGTTTGAATGGGAATTCTTGAAGAAATACTGGTCCAAAAGTCATCAGTGTGCAGCACTTGAGGACCTACTACACCGCAAGTCACTTAATACATGGAGAGGAACGTTGAGAGAGTTTGCCGAACATTTGTGGGAATTGAACGAGATCCTGGAACAACCCCTGAGTGACGACATAATGATATCAGTGATAAAAAGAAGATTGAGCCGGAGAATGCAAGAAACTGTATCCGGGAGCCTAATTAAAGATAGGGAGGCCTTGATGGAGATACTGGAACAGCTGGAATCTGTTCGATCACAGGAACACAATCAAGCTAATGATCAAAACCGAGAGGGACGTAGTGACCAAAGGAATCATTTTAATAATTCGTCTGATTATAGAGGAAGAGGTGGTGGCCATAAGTATAGGAACCATGGTGGTAAACGGCAATATAGAAATGATTGGAGAAGGAGTGAAGAACCAAGAGATCATGAGAGAGGAAGGGATAGGCGAATGAATGACACAGTGCATATAGAAGAGGCGGAGAGACCGGAAAACTGAATAACACTCCAGATGAGGTCCAGTCAGGAGTGAGAGCGACAAGGACCAGAATAAACCTACTAAGACATGTTTAGAACATTTAGTTGTTAAACGGACATTTGAAAAAGGGGAATGTTTATTTGCATTGTATTTTCTGATGTATTATAACTAGAACTTCATATTTCATATCGACGATTACCTAAGAATGGGTGTAAAACCTGTAACAACTAATTAGTAAGATAATAACTCATATGTCATGTGTTCACGTAATAATTTTTGATTGTATGTTGTGTGTGACATTCAGTATGGACTATAGAGGATTATTGCTGCTTGATAAAAAATTGTGATTTGGACAATGCCATGTTTGTGAGATGTAATAACCTTTTGTAGAAAATTATAGTGGAGGCAGCCCACTACCGGAGTCGAGGGATTATTTGGTGAATTGTAATTTCATTAATTATTTACACTGTGTGTTTTGTTCAAATGTAATAATATTTAATTCCTTTGCCGATTCTTTTACGCCAGAGGCTCCAAAGAAGTTTTCGAGGGCGGGGATGGAAAGGGGTCTGTAGGCCATTGCTATAAATTTGCACTGGGCACAGGTCGATAGGGCGAACAGTCGATTGTGTCGTGTTGCGAGAGTGAGTGTGGAGTTGAGCCAGTGCCATGTTGCGGGTAGAGGTGTGTGGAGGCTAGTTGTTGTAATGCAAGGCTTTAACGGAGAAGGGAGTCGCCATCGCCGTGGTTAGACCCCTTTGTACTAGAAATAATACCGGGAAAGTGAAGAAGTATCATTACGGAAGTGGTCAGTGACATTTCTAGGGCCGATATTTTGGTTTCGCGTCTACCGCGCCGGCATCACCTTGGATTGTAGTGTTGGATTGCAGTGTTGGATGCAGTGATGGATTAGCGTGTGATGATAATGGAAAATGAAGAAGCCTGTGCTAAGATTAGCCGTAATTAGATATGTATGACGAAGGCAGTGGCTGTCTCCTCCTTTTTGTGTTTTTGAGACAAATATAGTTTCGTAATTAGTGAAACTGTGTTGGTGTTTTTCTTGTTACCAGACATTTCATTATTACAGTATTGAGAAGGGCGAACTGGAAAGTAATAACTTCCGTAGCAGTCAATTCCGATTGCCAGCCCCATTAGGTACTCGGTCACATTAATAATAATTATTGGGCTGCTGTTCGATCAGATCAGGTCGGGATAAATAAACGGAGGTGTTACACCCCCCCACACCCATACCCCTAATCCATAATTTCGTGCGCAGGCCTATCCACACAAGAAACAGTTTTAAGCTACATTGCCAAGGAATTTCTGGAGAAAGTGATTCTTTCCCGCATCTGAAAATAGCTTTATGTTAGATTTGGGAGCATATAGACACATACATAAAAAAGTTTTGCATCACCTCGGTTCCGAGAGTTCCGGAACCTGTACAGAAAATTGGAATAGAGATCAACATAAACTTCAATTCCGCCCCTTTTATTGACAACACGAGCCGTGTACCTCCTACTGATCGGCTGTCGGAACCCCTCCATCTAATGGGCACTGCTCATGCACGATTGTTTTCATCTTTGGGCGGGTTTAGTGACATCTCTGAACAGTCAAAGGGACTGTGGCTGTGAAACAATATCGGCAGTGAACGCCTGTCTTCAGGAGTTCTGGGAAACGTGGTGATGCATAACTTTTTTTGATATGTATATATACAACTCGTAGCAATCGTAAACATAATTCCTCTTGCTCTCGTAGATTTATTGAACGTTCTTGAAACGTCACATTTCACTGAACAGTACATTGGCTAAATGGCTCTGAGCACTATGGGACTCAACTACTGTGGTTATCAGTCCCCTAGAACTTAGAACTACTTAAACCTAACTAACCTAAGGACATCACACACATCCATGCCCGAGGCAGGATTCGAACCTGCGACCGTAGCAGTCGCACGGTTCCGGACTGCGCGCCTAGAACCGCGAGACCACCGCGGCCGGCTAACAGTACATTAATGCGGTAGATATCGAACATGTTACTATCGTTGTTTTCCAAAAATAGCGCCTGTGTTTGATGAAGTTATCTCTACGTTTTTGACTACATGTGGAAATTTCATATTGAACAAAGACAGAAATGATAATCATGCATCCTATTGATGCGACTGTCCAATACTTTTCCATTCTCCTTCTGCTGTTACTATATTTGCAGCGTATCAGTAACAAATATTCCAGCGAATGGCACGACGTAATGGTCCGGGATGGTAACGGTGTCTACGTTAATATACCGACAATCATTAAATTCTGTCTTAATTTATTTGTCTTCACGTAAGAAGCTCACCTCTTCAGCATGTGACTACTTCGCATGGTACTCATCTTTTGGCTATTCATTTTATTGCTTTATTCTATATTTCAAAAACCTTTTCGTGTCAATGTGAATCCATTATAATAGGCCTTAAACAACTGTAAGATCAGAGGCCATGTCATCATCTCACTACAGACCTCACTAATATCGTCGACTATAGTCACCAGGGCCTCCAATTTTCAAGAATATTCTCATTTGCCTCGTTAGGCTAAATGGAACCGTTGCTACCGTTACAGAAAAATAATCTCCACGGAAGATCGAACCCAGGTTAAATGTGTGACGTACCAAACAACTACGAAGAAATGTTTTCATTTTTTACTCAGTGGGATTCGTTCAGTAAATTTACCGAAATACATGTTAATTTTCTCTGTGCTCACGAGCCTCATTCGAGACGTAAGAAAACGTAAATAGGAAGACTTTCTGTACGAATTGAATAGGACCAATAAGCAATACCTTTGCAACCGCTTTTGCAGTTGTTAGTCATCTGGTGTTGCTAGGCGAACTTGGAAAACAGTTAGTGATTCTGTTAGTACGACTTCATTCATAAGAACTTGTTAATACTCGTAGATTCCATTCAGAGGAACCTACCCCGTGACTGATAATACACGATTGACTCTACTTCAGTCATTTGTATGGGTATCTCCTTTGTCAGAGAAGATATTAGGATTTATACCCTCTTAAAGACAGTTTTTATTCTGGTGCACATTGTGATAACACTCTCACGTCTAAGTTGCAAGATTCACCTAAATGAAACCATGAAAACAGACCAGAAATTTAATCAGTTCAATTGCCTACTTGTAAAAGATTGGGCGTGATGATTTCTATTTTTTGGTTCTATTTTACATTCTTGTTTATATAAGTTTACTTTCTGGACAACTCAAACTGGCCTTGGAATCTATTGTTCAGAACATAAAAATAAAGAAATTACACTGTACATTTCACTACTAATTAAAAAATAATTTTTATTGCGCCACAAGACAATGTGGAAAGAAAACAAAAAAATGAATGCAGCATAGTTAAGTAACGAAGTTACCAGCGGAATGGGCTGATCGGTGTGCAGCTACGTTTCGCCAAGTCTCTTAGTTACCATCCTTTACCACCGAAATATTCTGACAACGTAGTTTCGTTTCGTTCTGAAATGCACTTTGAGCACTTTCTGCCTCCTACATCTGTGTATACAATTTTCATCCATTTCAACCTAATGCTATACTTAAACAAGCAGAGCAGAAATAGTGACCTCGACTATTACATTTTATATATTACAGATGGCACAAGTTCTTCGTACCTATGAATAAGCTGTAAGAGCGCATATCGCGGAGGCACATGCCGATATTTCAGTAATATTCACAACAGAACTCATGTGCCCGAACACTGCCTGAAAACGGTACAGTTACAATAAAAGTGGCGTAACGGTAACAATCACTTACATCTTTGGTTAGTGGCCAGGGGAGAGGGAGTGGGTGGACGATGAGTATGTTATGGGCTCATTACATGGCAGTCAACATGTTCTCACAGTCTCGTTGCGCAAAGGAATAAATACATAAATATCGTAATTTTCTGTTCATTTCTGACTGAATTACAAGCTTGCAACGTTCCCCTGGTACTGCAGCTCCATAAATACACCCCAAGACAAAAAAATAAGACAGGAAAGTTAGATTCGGTGCAACATTTCTGATCGCACAAGTTACAGCCAGGCGCGGGTTTGTTGACAGTAAGTTATGCTGAACAGCAGTTACGAAGTAGAATGGAGACCACAGGGCCGTTGAACCGCTCAAAAGGTAAATGCAGCGGTATGCATGACGCATGTTACAAGCAGAAGGGGCCCACTAGTGCAACCCAGGTGTTGTGCGTACGTGACTCAGAGTGGTGCATTAACAAGACAGAGGTGCACAGTCACATATAAACAGGCGCCGGTTTTCTAACAAGACATGAAGTGTGAAAGCTCTCTTGGATGGCGGGGCATGTCACACCACCAGCTACATGCAGCAGCAGATGCGGCACCAGCATTCCAGTCTACGGTGGGTCACTGGTTCGACCCTCTGAGGCCAAAGAGGGGCATTCAAGTGCTGCACCTCTCCTGGATGGTGGGGCATGTCACACCACACCACGCAGCAGCAGATGACGCGCCAGTGTTCTACTCCACGGTGGGTCGCTGGTTCGACCCTCTGAGGCCAACGTGGGGTTCATAGCCCGCCAGTGGTGGGCCACTCCATGGCGTGCTGCAGCGGGCAGTCTGATTGGCTCCCAACGCACGCTGGAGGCATCCTGAGGCGAGGACCACAGATTCGGATGCAGATTCATAGTCGCTTGTGGTCACTCCAATCTCGGCTACGCCAGCGAGGAAGGAAGCAGTGGACCGCTCATCGGTTCCCAGCAGAGCAGCGCTGAGTCAACGGGAGAAGAAGACTGCTGAGCCAGCTGCAGGTGCAGCCCTGACGACATGGCCCTACAAGGCCAACACACAGCAGTGCGTTACACTGGGTCGCTGGGGCGATGGCCTCAGCATTGCAGGAACGTGTGATGTGGACCGAGGTGAATGGGGCACTGTAGTGGAGATAAATAAATCATTAGGAAAACTTGGATGAGTCTTAATATGGAGCCTTCTACCTCTTCCCCCTACATTTGGTCAAATGGTTCAAATTGCTCTGAACACTATGAGACTTAACATTTGTGGTCATCAGTCTCCTAGAACTTAGAACTACTTAAACCTAAATAACCTAAGGACACCACAGACATCCATTCCCGAGGCAGGATTCGAACCTGCGACCGAAGCGGTCACGCGGTTCCAGACTGAAGCGTCTAGAACCGCACGGCCACAACCGGCCGGCACATTTGGTCATCCTCATACATTTGGTGTCAGGCACCTCCTGGCATCATCCACTACAGCATATACAGGCAAAAGTTGCAGAAAACGTGGATGATTCGTTCAGGAGAAAGAGTTTCACAAATTGATCAAGTCAACAACGCGCTGGTCCACATGTGGCCCTTATGCATGCAGTTGTTTGGCTAGAAATTGATTAATAGAGGTGTATGATGTCCTCTTGAGGGGTATTGGACCAAATTCTGTCCAACTAGTGCGTTAGATAGTCAAAATACTTAGCTGGCTGGCGACTTCGCTGTCAGAGGTGAGGTTTAGTAAGCACGAAGACAAGTCGGGCATTGTCTTACTTAAATGTAAGCCCAGGATGGCTTGTCATGAATGCCAACAGAAGAGGGCGTGCTGTGCGGGATTACCTGAGCGGTCTAAGGTGCTGCAGTCATGGACTGTGCAGCTGGTCTCGGCAGAGGTTCGAGTCCTCCCTCGGGCATGGGTGTGTGTGTTTGTCCTCAGGTTAACTTAGGTTAAGTAGTGTGTAAGCTTAGGGACTGGTGCCTTAGCAGTTCAGTCCCATAGGATAAAAAAGACGAGGGCGTAGATCCGTGTCGACGTACCACTGTACTGTAATGGTGCCATGAATGACAAGCAAAGCGATCCTACTTTAAGAAAAAATGGCATTCCTGGCTGTTGGGGCCGGCCGGAGTGGCCGTGCGGTTCTAGACGCTACAGTCTGGAACCGAGTGACCGCTACGGTCGCAGGTTCGAATCCTGCCTCGGGAATGGATGTGTGTGATGTCCTTAGGTTAGCTAGGTTTAATTATTTCTAAGTTCTAGGAGACTGATGACCTCAGAAGCTAAGTCGTATAGTGCTCAGAGCCATTTGATCCAATTTTTTGGCTGTCGGGCCATATGGCGGGCGACAGTCAGGTTGGTATCCCACCGCTACTCAGGGTCTGCCCAGACACTTCTTCGCTGGTCACTGCGGCGCATATAGTATTGGGAACCATCACTGAAGAAAGGTCTACTCCAGTCAATGAGATTCCAGTCCCAATGTGCTCGACACCACTGCAAACGAGCTTCTCGGTATACAGAGGTCAATTGTAGTCGGCGCAAGGGATTCCAAGCGCTCAGTCCGGAACCGCGCGACTGCTACGGGCGCAGGTGCGAATCCTGCCTCGGGCATGGATATGTTTGATGTCCTTAGGTTAGTTAGGTTTAAGTAGTTCTAAGTTCTAGGGGACTGATGACCACAGATGTTAAGTCCCATAGTGATCAGAGCCATTATTCTGTGAGCCGCCTAATTGTCCTTGTGGTCACTAATGCTCAAGTCGCACGTTGGATCGATGCTAATAATGAATTCGGGGCTTTGAGTGTCCCTCTGACGACTGCTCAGTCCTGATGTTCTGTCATCCCTCTAGCTCGACCGCTTCCTTCTTGACTCTGATTCGGCCATGTTTGATCCATTCCTGCCAATGTCGCTGAAGAGTGACATCCAGTCTTGTTCAAATGTCTAGCGATTCGCCTATTACTCCAACCAGCTTCTGTCAGCCCAACTACATGTGCTGTCTCAAACTCTGATATCTGCTTATATTCTTCACGCGCCTCTCTGTGAGGCATGGTTACTGTCTTTCTGAGTATGCGGAATGAAATTCGATATACTTTATCCATATGCCCCCTGTTTACTATCGCTACAAGCAACAGGGTTGACTGCTCTGAAGCGTCGCGCATTCATCCATCGGCAATGAAAGTTTACAATTTCTTATTTTCCTGTGATGCCTGTATGAATATCAGTTTGTGACCAATTTGCGCAATTCCGTCTTGGTGTGTTGTTTATTGTGTATAATTTTATTTATTTATTTATTTTTGAGTGCAATTTCTCTGTCTAGGCTGTGGAAAGCTTATATAGACGACGTGTAGTACGATTGATGCAGCTTGCGGCTGGTCGATCTTATTCACCCTTTACTGTAAGTCTTAAACTAACCCTTCCTTGGATTACGTTTGTGAATCGGCGCATAGGACATCTTCCGTGCCTTCGTGTGTCTTGTTTTTGCAGCCGTTGTAGCACATCGAGTTACAACCTTACTAGGCCAACTGTTACTCACCCACTTGAATCAGCACGCTGGTCCCTTTGGAACGGCGTTGAAGGTGCGAAAGTGGTACCAATCGGTCAAGTCAGCATCCATCACTGGCGTAAATCATGGCAGTGAAAATGAGTGGAATTGCCGGTCCGTTGTACGGATTCAGCGCCTTCAAATGGCTCGACGTGTTGACGTGGCAAAATGGCAGAAGGGATCAATTGTGTTCCGACGAGCTCAGGAGGGGAAAGGGATGCAGTTACCTTTGGAGACGGATAACTCGCAAACCGCTTCTGCCAACAGCCACAACGGGGCTTCAGTTCTTCACTGGCTGAAATGAAATGTCGTGTGGCGATGGCCTCCCGTCGGGTAGACCGTTCGCCTGGTGCAGGTCTTTCGATTTGATGCCACTTCGGCGACCTGCGCGTCGATGGAGATGAAATGATGATGATTAGGACAACACAACACACAGTCCCTGAGCGGAGAAAATCTCCGCCCCAGCCGGGAATCGAACCCGGGCCCTTAGGATTGACATTCCGTCACGCTGACCACTCAGCTGGATACTGGACTGTAATGACTTGGAGGCATATAGTGCAGTCCGATGACTCACAGGTGTGGTAGTTTCCACACGACACGAGCCCATCGAGGTGTTCAATCGGCAGTTCTTGGAGGGTGCTGTCAAAGCCAGAGGTTTTGGAGGGTGCTGTCAACGCCAGAGGTGGTTGCCTGACGTTTTGGATGTGTTTTACATACCATGACATTAGTAAATTCATTCAGGTCACCGTGAACGAAAGCATTTCTGCATTCTCGGTGACAAAGTGTTACCCTTTCCTCTATATCTTAGTGATGGGTAAGCTATGGACACTCCCGTTGTCCACAATAGCATAACACGCATGCGTTCCTGATTTGATGGTCAGTGCGGCACTCCCGCGCATCTCGACCAACCAGCTAAGTGGCTCTGAGCACTATGCGACTTAACTTCTGCGGTCATGAGTCGCCTAGAACTTAGAACTAATTAAACCTAACTAACCTAAGGACATCACACACATCCATGCCCGAGGCAGGATTCGAACCTGCGACCGTAGCGGCCGCGCGGTTCCAGACTGTAGCGCCTTTAACCGCTTGGCCACCACGGCCGGACCAGCTAAGTCACCGGATCTTAATCCAATAGCAAATGCCAAGAGGTATTTGGAACAGCGGGTGAAATGTATGCAATGTTCCCGCCATTACGTATATCCCTCTGAATATAATCACCAGTGTATGGGATCAGCAAGATATGGCAGATTGAAAGAAAGTTGTGGACTATCTACCTTGATGAAATGAAGCCTTAACGAACACTACAGACAGTTTTGTACGGCTTTGAAGTGATGTCTCTTGGGAGCTACCATGAGAAACTTTTTGTGCCGTCTTCGGGTTTATACCTGACAAGGAATTTCATTTATGGGATATTAATCAGCAAAATGCTTTACTAAAATGAGACACACGCATTAAGTTGTATAATCTCGTTCCCCAAAATTAAAAAAAAAGTACGTATCAATTACTGCAGGGGTATTCCCGACGTCACGGAAGTACGATGGGCAATTTCAATGATCCTCTCTTTTTCTTCCTAAGTGAAGAATATTTTTGAGCCTAAGCATTTATGTGGTAGAAATATCAGGAGGTTCCTCTTTTATTTATGGAAATCAACAATTTAAAATTCTTTCCAGCATCATATCCACACCAATTGTAAAAATTGGTGTATATGCTTATGTATGACCCATATCCCCTCCTATCCCACTGGACCGATTTCTATCAAACTTGATACACGTATTACTTAGTGTCGGCAAATGATCACGCTGAGAGTAAGTACCACCCACTTATCAAAATGGTGGGGGTGGGGGTGAAAACGCAGTGAAATCCACGACACACGAAAACCGATATTTTAGTCAGCCAGTATTTGAGAATAGAAGCATTTAGGAACTTGCAACTTACTTTACACATAATATCAAACCTTTACAAAATTTTTAGTCGCTCACAACGCCCGAAAAATATGAAAGGACAAACTTTAATCTGTTATCATATTTTCGCTGTTAATGCAGTAGAGCCGTCGCGTGAAGCATGAAGTTTCCATTTGTTGCTTCTTTACTACTAACTCCATTCACAACACTTTCACAGACTGTAGACACCTATACCATTAGGTGTACCAACAAAATTATGTCACTGTACAGCACATAGTTCCGGGGATATGACGTAATAAATATTCAGCTGTCTGAAATCGAAAGTACAGGGTTAAATTCGCTCGACATAGAGGTGAAAGATGTGTACAAGTAGGAGTGAAATGTGTTAAATAAATGTGAAATGTATTTGACTGGTGCGTATGCTGACAAAGACAAGGGTAAAAACCTCATCCTTAACCTCCGGAACTATTTCACTCAAATTTGGAAAATATTAATTGCAGACTTGGGAAAGAAATGCTGTCTGGTGCAGAACCACCAACCTCCTATTGAGGTGAGCGTGCTGACGTAGAGAAAAAAAGGGGAGAAGAGAAGGACTGTGATAGGGAAGGGGAAAATGGACGGAGAGAGTGGGGAGGCTGAGATGGAAAGAGAAAGAAAAAAGGGGGAGATGGATAGCGATAGTGGCAGGAACAGATAAGCAGAGACAGGGGGCAGGAGGAGATGAACAGAAAGTGGAGGAGAAAGTGGACATACAAAGGGAAGAGGAGGACAACGACAGTTAGAAGGAAGAGCACGAGATGAACACAGAAAGGAAAGGGTAGGAGATAATTAGGGAGAGGTGAGAGAAATAGCTGGACAGAGAGAGATGGCGAAGGAAATGGACAGAGACAGAAAGAGGAGGAAATGGAATTAAAGAGGGGAGGAGGATGGTTCAAATGGCTCTGAGCACTATGGGACTTAACATCTGTGGTCATCAGTCCCCTATAACTTAGAACTACTGAAACCTAACTAACCTAAGGACATCACACACATCCATGCCCGAGGCAGGATTCGAACCTGCGACCGTAGCAGTCTCGCGGTTCCGGACTGAGCGCCTAGAACCGCTAGACCACCGCGGCCGGCACAGGGGAGGAGGAGAGTGACAGAGGGTATAGGAGCAGATGGATAGAGGAAGGAGGAGAAAGTAGACTGAGATAAGGGGGAGGAGATGGACAGAGAGAGGAGTGGGAGGAGATGGGCAGATAGTGGGGGATATATGAAACAGAGAGAGAGAGAGAGAGTGGGGGGGGGGGGGTAGAGAGACAGGGAAGAAGGAGGTGGACTGACAGAAGATAACAATAAACACGTACCCGAGCAACGCCGGATACACAGCCAATAAGTGTGACGTTGAATTGGTGCTGTCAGTGACGCCAACTCTCGTTTATGGAAACAGCATAAAGGATGACGAGAAGTGTACGGGCGTGCAAGGAGGCAGCTTGGAGATTGACGCGCTGCAAAACGTTTGGGTGTTTGGAGTTACTCTGGAGCCAACAGAATGGGAATCCGCAGTTCACAGCAGCACTCAGTACGGCAGCCGAGCCGCAGCCGATGACACGTGAGCTGGCGGCAGGCGCTGCGCGGGAGAGAGGCGCAGAAAGCGGCCGCGTGGCGCGCCCCAAATCCCCGCCCCACTCTGTCCGGCCTGGCTGGCGCCGCGCTGCCAGAGGGCTGCGGATTAGCGGGACTTTGAGTTCCACCGGCCGCTAACTCTGCTTTAAAACAATTCCCAGGCGCGGGCGGCCGCCCGCCTCTGCTCTGCCTGCTAACACGGCCCCGACTCCCCCTCCACTCAGCCACCCGCCGTACGCGCTCAGCAGGATGCCTGCACTGCAGTGGGTTGACTGGTCAGTCCTTTAAACAGCGGCAACTGTTTCGTTGGCACGACTATACTGCTGGGCATCAGAATTCCAACACTCTGAAGACGGCATGCACCAAACGTCTAATTGGCATAAAGTGTAGAACATGCTCGGGAATACAGCTGATCAGCATTCTTGGAGCTCCGTACACTGCAGGTAGCGCAAAATGGTTCAAATGACTCTGAGCACTATGGGACTTAACTTCGGAGGTATTCAGTCCCCCAGAACTTAGAAGTACTTAAACCTAACTAACCTAAGGACATCACACACATCCATGCCCGAGGCAGGATTCGAACCTGCGACCGAAACGGTCGCTCGGTTCCACACTGTAGCGCCTAGAACTGCTCGGCCAATCAGGTAGCGGTCCCACCATTTAATTCTGTACGTACAGAAAGATTACGCCGCCGATTTCTCATCCTGATGTTAATGTGGTGGTTTTTGAGAAGATCGTGTTATATCTGGTCTACAAATGAGAAACTTCTGTGTCTACATCTACGTCGGAATTCGATAGCAGCAGGATCGTTCCAGCTTCTCGTTCTGTGATACCGTCCATCGTGCGCTTGGGGGTCGAACGACTGACTATGGAATCGATGAGTTCAGGAGGGCCACACTCAATGCGCTGCTGGAGAGCAACGGCCCCATGCGTCTAGCGCCAGAGAGGACTGGCGTGTGGTTTGATTACAGTACCGGATCGTAACCTAACGTCAGTAAATGGGTTTGTCTGCTGTGGGACAGCTATCCACATGGACAGTGAGACGAAATACGGCGAATCGCTGACTGTCGTCACGGCGACCATGTTGCAGATTCCTTTCCTGCACGAGCAGTGGTATGCTCCACGACAACACCGGACACATGTGGGGCAGCACCTCGTCTTGTTATATAGAATCCTAGTCCTAGTATGTTATCATGGCTGATGCATCCATATGAAAAGATTCCAAGGACAATGAACGTTGCCAGTTTCCATTTGTCATCATCGTTCAGACTCAGTAGCTGGGATGATCGTACGCATTAGCTGCGCAGCCCTATCACATTTGGTTGTTGGGCCTGGTGGTCCAGTGGTAAAGCGCGAGCCTAGATACCGTGGGATCGCGAGATCGAATCTCTGTCTGGACCATAGGAATCTTCAGTCCACCTCTAATCGAGCCTTGACTTTTCAACAGCGTAAGGAGTCAGCAGGAACGACATGAGATTGGGTTTACACTTGAAACTATAGAGCCACTTCATTCGGCTCTATAACTGTAGTTACATGCAAGTCAGCAAAGTGGCGTCCAATTGAAAGACATGCTCCTGACCAGTGATTAACACGAAATTATAATAATTGCCTCTGGTTCTCTTAGCTGGTAATTTAGACGGCAACCATTACAGTTTTGATGTGCTATGGCCGATGGCTGTATCCTGTATTAGTTGCCCCTGTGGTCTAACATCTTATGAAGATATCGCCAGATCGCGATGTTGCCCCTGGTTCTTGACTTCCTCGATATAGCCAGTGGTGAACCGTCTCCTTGGCCAGCACATTCCTCACCCTCCTCACCCATACAAAAAATATGGTTCCCGAGAGATTGCCAGCAAGCCACCATTCGCCCATCCTCTACCACTGGTGAAGACTAACGTAGACTGGAAGCAGCATGGATTATCGTACCCGCAACCTTCAAGCAATTCTAATTGATGTCAACCCGGGTTGGAGACATGAGATGGCAAGCGTGAGTGCTAAATTTCACATCTTATGTACTTTCAAATTACCTAACAATTTCATCGAGTATTCCTCATACCTCTGGTGTACTGCCAATTCATATTATCCAACGGGTACAACAATTCAGCGATCAGAAATGCCTCCATCGTCATTCACTGACGCAGTTATCTCCTGAGAAAGATCCAGTTAGACTACATAGCAACTTGTGAAGTAAAATGGAGAGAGAGGACAAAAATTTCTAATCAGATGGGTAAGGCTGTAATATTATAACCATTTAATGGTATGACAGGTGCTGGCTGCGTTATGATAGGAAACGACTTGAGTTACGTCAAGTAATACGGCTTTATACAAACATAAAAAAGTTTTGCATCACTCCAGTTCGCAGAACTCCTGAAGACATACGTTGACTGTGGATATTGTACCACAGACAAAGTCCCTATGAATTTTCAGAGACGTCACTAAACCGGCTCAGAGATGTAAACAACCATGCATGGTTCAAATGGTTCAAATGGCTCTGAGCACTATGCGACTTAACTTCTGAGATCATCAGTCGCCTAGAACTTAGAACTAATTAAACCGAACTAACCTAAGGACATCACACACATCCATGCCCGAGGCAGAATTCGAAACTGCGACCGTAGCGGTCGCTCGGCTCCAGACTGTAGCGCCTAGAACCGCACGGCCACTCCGGCCGGCAACCATGCATGAGCAACGCCTACTGGACGGAGGGGGGTCCGACAGCCTATCAGTTCCAGTCATTATACCAGGAAGGAGGTACACGACTCGTGTTACCAGTACTTCAACCATGCCTAGACGGTCAATGTCGCGGTTCGATCGCGTCAGCATTGTTACGTTGTGTCAGGAAGGGCCCTCAATCAGGGAAGTGTCCAGGCGTCTCGGAGTGAACCGAAGGTATGTTGTTCGAGCATGGAGGAGATACAGACAGACAGGAACTGTCGATGACATGTCTCGCTCGGGCTGCCCAAAAGCTACTACTGCAGTGGATCACCGCTACCTACGGATTATGGCTCGGAAGAGCCCAGAAAGCAACGCCACCATGTTGAATAATTCTTTTCGTGCAGCCAAAGGACGTCGTGTTAAGACTCAAACTGTGCGCAGTTAGGCTGCATTACGCGGAATTTCACTCCCTACGACTATGGCGTGCTGCATCTTTGCAACCACGACACAAGGCAGCGCGGTACAGATGGGTCCAGCAACATGCCGAATGAACCGCTCAGGACTGGCATCAAGTTCTCTTCACCGATAAGTGTCGCATGTATCTTCAGCCAGACAATCGTCGGAGACGTGTTTGGAGGCAACCCGGTCAAGCTGAACGCCTGAGACACACCATCCAGCGAGTGCAGCAAGGTGGAGGTTCCCTGCTGTTTTGGGGTGGCATTATGTGGGGCCGATGTATAACGCTGGTGGTCATTGAAGGCGCCATGACGGCTGTACGATACGTGAATGATATTCTCCGACCGATAGTGCAACCATGTCGGCAGCATATTATCGAGGCGTTCGTCTTCATGAACGAAAATTCGCGGCTACATCTTGCAAATCTTGTGAATGACTTTCTTCAAGATCACGACATCGCTCGGCTAGAGTGGCCAGCATGTTCTCCAGACATGAATCCTATCGAACATGCCTGGGATAGATTGAAAAGAGCTGTTTATGTACAACGTGACTCACCAAGCACTCTGAGGGATCTGCACCTAATCGCAGTTGAGGACTGGGACAATCTGGACCAACAGTGCCTTGATAAACTTGGGGACAGTTCGCCAAGACGAACTGCGGCATGCATCAATGCAAAAGGACGTGCTACTGGGTATTAGAGGTACCGGTGTGTACAGCAGTCTGGACCACCACCTCTGAAGGTCTCCCTGTTTGGTGGTACAACATGCGATGTGTGGTTTTCATGAGCAGTAAAAAGGGCGGAAATGGTGCTTATGTTGATCTCTTTTCCAGTTTTCTGTACAGGTTCCGGAACTCTCGGAACGGAGGTGATGCAAAAAATTTTTGGTGTGTGTACAACGAGGATTCATACAGAACTAAATACTATCAAACGCTTTTGATACGAGCCACAGCTCTGCACATGGCTTCAAATATGTCTCGTTATTCAAATGTGAGGAACGGTACATATTTTATCTTATAGTGGTAATATTTGGTAGCAGCCGACGTCAATGAAGAGCAGTTTGATATCTGGAGAAAAACAGTAATACGAGGGTTGTTTTTTAAGTAAGGGCCGTCTTTATTATTTAAAAAAGATACAAATACTATTGTAAAAAACTTTTATTTTCTGATTCTACACACTTTTACCTATTTTTCTACATAGTTGCCTTGTTTATTTAAGCACTTGTCATACCGTATAACTAAGTTTTTAATTCCCTCTTCAAAGAATTCGGCCGCCTGCTCCGACAGCCAAGAGTTCACGGCCGCTTTCACTTCATCGTCGTCATTGAAGCGCTGCCCGCCAAGATGGTGTTTCAGGTACCGGAAAAGGTGAAAATCGCTAGGAGCAAGGTCGGGGCTGTATGCTGCATTGTCCAAAACTTCCCAGCCAAAAGAATCAATCAAATCCCGAGTCTTTTGAGAGGTGTGAGGCCTAGCGTTATCGTGCAGGAGCAAAATTCCTTTTGTCAGCATGCCGCGCCTTTTGTTTTGAATTGCTCTGCGGAGCTTCTTTAGAGTTGCACAGTAGCCATCTGAGTTGATTGTCGTTCCTCGTGGCATAAAGTCCACTAGCAAAACACCGCGCCGGTCCCAGAACACAGTTGCCATGATCTTGCACTTTGACAGCGTCTGTTTGGCTTTGACCTTGACGGGTGAGGTTGTGTGTCGCTATTCCATCGATTGTCGCTTGCTTTGGGGAGTGATATGGGATACCCATGTTTCATCTCCAGTGACAATTTGACTCAACATGTCGTCCCCTTCTTCCTCGTAACGAATCAAAAAGTCCAATGAAGTGGCAAATCTCTTCCCTTTGTGGTCCTCTGTGAGGAGTCTGGGTACCCACCGAGAACACAGTTTCTTAAAGTTTAGGTTTTCAGACACAATTTTGTACAAAACCGATCTTGAAACTTGTGGAAATCCCAAAGAAAGAGTGGAAATTGTGAATCTTCTGTCCTCACGAATCTTTGTTTCGACTGCAGCCACCAAATCATAGTGATCACAGAGGGCCGGCCTGAGCGTTCTTCGGCATGGACGTTTTGACGGCCATTTTTAAACTCTCTAACCCATTGACGCACTTTACCTTCACTCATTGCATTCAAGCCATAAACTTCTGTTAACTGACGATGAATTTCTGCAGCTGATAGGCTTCTCGCGGTCAAAAAACGTATCACTGACCGTATCTCACACGCGGCGGGCGATTCAATAATCGTAAACATTAGCACAGCGATGCGTGCACGTCAGCTACAGAGCTGCAACTTGCATCAGTGTGAACGGGAAGGATGCCGGCAAGTGGTGCGGTGGCTTGTTGCGGCGTCCGCGCGAACTACGGGACTATACGCGCGAACGGCCCTTACTTAGAAAACAACCCTCGTACAAAAGGCCGTACTGACTCGAATTATTATCTTAAATAGTAGAGCAAACGGTCTGTAGATTCAGAGAATTGCTTTGAAAATGCTGAATGTAATATATTCCTTGAAATGTTGAAGATAGCAGAGATACAAACGGGAAGCGAAAGGTTAACTACAACGTGTACAGAAACCAGACTGCGGTTGTAAGAGTCAAAGCACATGAAAGGAAAATAGTTGAGAAGAGAGGGAGACAATGTTATATGAGCAAGCAGTAGTGGAAATCAAAGACCCCTTTGGAACATAAATAACTTCAGGAAGCAGGTACAAAACTCTTAGGTTGCCGTTGACACTGCTATTCTCTCAGAGACGGCCATTAACTTGGAATATCAGTCGAACAGAATTGAAGTATCCCGAAAAGACACTATTGGATTTCACAGAAGTGAATCAAGGGTAGTGGAGTGTAATTACATCAAGTAAACCTAAAGGAATTACACTAAGAAACGAGGAACTGAAAGTAGAAAATAACTGACGAAGGCCGTAATAGACCAGATATAAAATTCATACTAGCAACAGAATTACAGGAAAAGCAGTGGACAGTTAAACAGAACATCGAAAATTTTTCAGGTAACGAGATGCAGTGGAAATTCTCTGAGCCAATGGCCAAACGTATATGCAAAAATCGTAGAGAGTCGTTCAGTAGTATTGGAATGGAATTAAGAAGGAAATAATTACGACAGGACAGGACAGGGCAACTTAGGTGCTGAGTGGACAGCGGCGACGGAGGGTTTGTGAGTCAGGCAGTGGTCGAGCTTAGAGTTAGGTGAAGAAATTTTAAGAACATTAACAACAAGAAATACAGTCAATACTGTAAGTAATTGGATTGAGATTAGCATGATGTACAAATAGAACAACGGCCATACAAATGACAGAAGTACACCGAAGTTACGTACGACGGACAGAAAATGTCGCGAAGTGTATTAAAAATGGCAGAGGAGGTTGATGTGGAGCAAACAGGTTATCCATTAAGCTGGTTAGATTTTAACAAAAGTGCTGAATGATTGGAGGAACATTCTTGAACAGTAGTGCCCTACGACTATTAGGCAACGATATGGAAAAAAGGAAGTCGTTCCTAGTATTCTAAGAAAGCGAAGTGCGGGCACTGAAAATCAAGAGGAGGACTAATTGGAAGCATCTAAAATTTGTGGTTGTTGAAAAATGTTAAAAATGAGGCAGCTCTGCAAGGAATAGAAATAGAAACATGACCTGCGGAAAGCCTTGCAATCGCGTCAGTTAATGGAGGACTATGTCGTGCCGTTTTCATGAGATTTTGTGTGCAAATCTTACATGTAGTATGTCTTTCGCCTTTACTCACATCCTGTTTGATTCAGAACACGTTCTCATCAAAATCCGCCTCTGGTCTAGGCATCCCCAAACTCACTTGACTCACGTGCAGCAGTTTTAAGTGCATACACGCAGGTCGAAATGTAGACATATTAAAAAGGTCACAGAACAATAACACAAAAAGAAACCAGAAGGAAACAGTTGCAAGAAAAGCTAAAGATCAAGCGTGCATTAGTTTTATTAGTAACATCGAGGATGACCAACATGACAAGCAAACAGCTGCTTAAAAATAATGAAACACCTTCATAAAACTAATAAGGATACAGCCAATATATACCCAATTTCTGAAAAAGTCTAGAAAAGACATTGAAGTGGATATGGTCAAGTGAAAAAAGAAAGTATCGATAGGGAATGTAACAGACGACCGTTACTCAGGTAATCTTTTGACACAAGCAGCAATTTTAACTAAAATTCCAAGATTTGTTGGTCAAAACTGCATACTTTTTTATCAACTGTCTATCAGCTCTGCTAATTATTTAGTTCCTCTCTCAGCTGAAGGGTAGCGGACTGCACATATGCAAACAGTATTCTCAGTTACAGGTCGTTGAGACGCAAAATAGTAGCATGTTACATCACTGTATCTTGTGTGGCAGGTAAAATATTGATGCATTACTACTTCCATCACATTTTTTACTTCCATTACATTTGTTACTTTCTGGAGTCGTGAGGTGCTAGATCATTCATCGTCCATGTGGTGAAACAAAATACTAGTTACTTTTCGGCTGGGAATGGAAATAAAACATCATACTGGTGCAAGAACAAAAAATCTTTTTTTTATTATTTAAAATGAGAACTGCATTAAACACGCCACAACTCTCCCAGGAGCTCCTGGGGCAAGAACTTCGGACGGGACGCCTAACACGACACAGTACGGTGACAGGACATACTAACTCATAGAAGGGCTCAAATGACGACAGTCGGAAGATAAAACGTCTGGCACAGCTGTGAAGCCATTCAGGACTTAATTCAGCTATACTGTCAACGGATAATAACCACAAAGTACGCGCACAGCGTTCGGAACAGCTGCAGCCAGAAGGAAACGCTACAGCCGTTGCTATTGGTCGGCGCACACCACAGACGGAGGGCCACGACGCGGCGCGGACCGCAGAGGGAACGCCTAGCACAACGTAGGCATAAATGCCAGGTTCGTTCCACACTGGAATCAGTACAAGACAGCACCTGAAAAAGACAGCGAGTCACGCAGTTGAAATATCATGCAGGAAAGCCGCGAATAACCGGCAGAAATCCGATTTATCAACATGACAACGCCTCTCCGGGAAAGCTTTAAGAATTATATGGCGAGCTGTGTTTCACACTGACGCTGTTTTCCGAAACCGTGTAGATTGCTAAAGAGATTTCCGGCCACCAGAAATGTCATAATACGCGAGTACAACAAGTGTTCCAAAATTCTGCAAGAGACGAATATCAGCGATCTAGGTCTGTAGTGTTATGCGTCAGTCTGATGACTCCTTTTGAAAACCGGTGTAACCTGTGATTTTCCTAGTGTTATTAATGCTTCGGTCCTCCAGCGCCTTACGGTATACTGCCGCTAGAAGAGGACCAGGTTCTTTCACATACTCTAAGTTGATTCGTATTGGTATCCAAAAACGTCCAGTGGCCTTTCCTCTGTTCACTCTATTGAAAATTGTAGCCTTTTATTTGAAATGTATATTTGGCCTAGATGACATTGTAAAGAACCGCTACAGCAGCTCTTTCAATAAAAATGTGTAAGTCGGCTGTTCAGGTTTTTATGTTGGTAACGCCATGTAGCGCTCTATATGAATATCACTGACTGTGCTGTGTGCAGTCTGTGGCTGGTTTGCATTGTTGGAATTTGCTATTGTAGTGTTGGGCAGTTGGCTGTTAACAGCGCGTAGCGTTGCGCAGTTGGAGGTGAGCCGCCAGCAGTGGTGGATGTGGGGAGAGAGATGGCGGAGTTTTGAGAGCGGATGATCTGGACGGGTGTCCATCAGAGACAGTAAATTTGTAAGACTGGATGTCATGAACTGATTATATATATATATATATATATATATATATATATATATATATATATATATATATATATATATATATATATATATCAGTTCATGACATCCAGTCTTACAAATTTACTGTCTCTGATGGACACACGTCCAGATCATCCGCTCTCAAAACTCCACCATATATATATATATATATATATATATTATGACTTTTGAACTCTATTAAGCCGGCAGTAGTGGCGCTCGCTGTATTGCAGTAGTTTGAGTAACAAAGATTTTTGTGAGGTAAGTGATTCATGAAAGTTATTATAGGTTATTGTTAGTCAGGGCCATTCTTTTGTAGGGATTAATGAAAGTCAGATTGCGTTGCGCTAAAAATATTTAATGCCAGTTTATTGATGATCTAAATAAGTAAAGAGAGAAATGTCTATGCACGTTCAGTTTTGCTCAGCTGTTTGAAAATCAAATAACGTAAGATGTTTATCTGCATAGTCATTCATAAATTTTTCTAAGGGGACGTTTCATAAATGTTTGCCGCATAATATGATATGTGTTATATTTCAATCAGCAGTCTCGATGGGTCACTATGGTGTATATCACCGTTCGTGTTGGAACCGTATAGGAAAAAGCTGAAACCCGAAATTTTGGTATTTGTGTCAGTTAGATGATAATAAGATCGCAGCGTTTCCAACTGATCACATTGTCAACAGCTTGCATATCGTCAGTTAGTATAATGCTGTACGCGCAAGAGGGAAAAGAAAAAAAAATACTTAACTCAAATGCGGTGTTAGTCGCAGTGAATTAATAGGCAAAAGTTAATACACCATTGTGACTTTAACAACGATACATATTCATTACCTACAGTTTCGTCATCAGCATCATTGTATCGCTGATCAACAAGTTGATTCCTATGTAACAGAGCTGTGAAATAGACGGATAAAGGTTTCAAGAGGTGAGTGGATTGCGTTTTGCTTCTTTTTGAGTTACCTTCAGCGTTTAAACTGTCTGCAATCGCCAGTGTTCACAAATTCGTAAAAGTAAAGTAACTATATTGCCCATGAACAAAGTAATAAGCTCGGTCTTCTGCTTAGCCTGCCATAAACAGAAACCGCGACTATTACATAGGCAGATAGTGCCTTAAACAAGACGTGCTACTGTGCAGGTACGGCAGCGCAGTGCTGTGGCCGCGGAGACTCACCGACGACGTGCAGGTAGCCGAACTGCGTCTTGGCGGTGACGGTGTTGATCTGGCACATGTAGCGGCCCTTGTCCTCCTCCTGCACGTTGCTGATGTGCAGGAACCACGTGCGGTGCTTGTCGTGCGTCACGGAGATGCGGGGGTTCCTCGTGATCACGTGGTTGTGCACCGTCAGGATCGCCGACTGCTCGAAGTGCATCCACGCCACCTGCGTCAACACAAAAGACACGCCTCGCGTAAACGTCTCAGTCGGTATGTGAAGTAGTTTTAGGCAGTTCCCTACTGCCAGAAGAGTACAAGACATCTGGATCCGCGTGACCGCTACGGTTGGAGGGGGCATGGATGTGTGTGATGCCCTAAGGTTACTTAGTTTTAAGTGGTTCTAAGTTCTAGGGGACTGATGACCTCCGATGTTAAGTCCCATAGTGCTCAGAGCCATTTGAATCATAATATATTTTCAGCGTGAAGTAATGGAAATGATATAGTCTTTCGGATTTGCTTGCTATGCTCGCATCCCCGGACAGAAGGTATGTCAATTTATTCGGCTATCGTAGACAAGAACACACACTGTTAAAAGTGAACACGATGTTTGAACTATAAATAACGTATCCGTGTAATGTTCGAGTGACTGCTTAGGAGTATTTTAATAACTGAAACACGGAAACTTTCCTTAGAATGTCCTATTCAACCAATTACTCCAATTTTCGACATAGGCTCCAGAGAAATGGTTACAGCTTTAACAACGACACGCAAGTTTCATGAAACCATCACGGAAGATGCTTCTCTTTCAGTAACCAGATTCTCTCCTTTCATTTCAGGCGTGAGCATCCGTAAAATTCATTAATTGTAGAGCTTACGATAGCCGAGTGAAGTACACATGTGAGTCATACTGTCTTACGAAATTTTGAGCCCATCTGTAATTTCCCCTGATACGGTCGCAGGTTCGAATCCTGCCTCGGGCATGGATGAGTGTGATGTCCTTAGGTTGGTTAGGTTTAAGTAGTTCTAAGTTCTAGGGGACTGATGGCCCGCTGAGTGATGCACCATACCCCTGAATCGGCTTTGTATGTGTTTTCATTTAACTGGCTTTTGACCTACAAGCCACAAATTCATCTAAACAGTTTTCGAAGATGACTGCCACCAGCCGTTAAGCAATGTACAAAATGCGCATGTCAACCATCAGCTGTTTTTGTTTTAAATCCAGATTATACATTCTTCGACCATCTTCACGGATGAAGGGTTCAAATGGTTTGAGCCGCGATATTGCGTTAGTTGATGGTCACCACTGCTCTGCGTACAATTCGTATTTGGATGTCTGTTTCTAAAGTCCTTTGTCATATATTTATATTCACGAAACGTAATACACATTTTAAGTTACGAATAACGCAATAAAGTTATAGTGTGCTCCGTGCCGCCGTTGGATAAGCAGCTGCAGCAGCAAGTCGTATACTCCTAGCTCACTCATTTGTTACATAGTTTAATTCTTAATTTCTTTGCATGTTTTTGGTACTTGCATTGTTTAATTCATAAATTTCGGGCGTATTATAGTATTTGAGAGTTGTAGCATCGCGTTTTAGTACCTGAATAGTGTAAAATCGTGTAGTCTCCTTCCGCCGCCGAGCAGTGTGTCAGCAGTGCGCAAGTAGCAGCATTACTGCATTTACTAGGCAATCTTGTATTTTAATAACCGTTTAAATTTTGTGTCGATTTGTTTGCGCTCTCTGTAGATTAGTTCAGACGTTCTTTGCACAACAGTTTTTAGCATGGATAGGGACTGCAACTGCCGTGTTCGGATGCAGGCTGAGTTGGCATCCCTTCGCTCCCAGCTTCAGGCAGTGTTGGCTTCGGTCACACAGCTTGAGGCTGTTGCCAATGGGCATCACTGTGGGGTTCCGGATGGGGGTTTGTCGGGGACGGCCAGCTCGTCCCAGGCATCCCCCGATCGGACTACGACTGTGGTTGCCCGGGATACTGCCCGCATTGAGGCTGATCCCTCACCTGTGGTAGAGTGGGAGGTCGTCTCAAGGTGTGGCAGGGGGCGAAAGACATTCCGGAGGGCTGAACGGAAGGCCTCTCCAGTTTGTCTGACGAACCGGTTTCAGGCTCTATCTCAGGCTGATACTGATCTTCGGCCTGACATGGCTGCTTGTCCTGTTCCAGAGGTTGCCCCTCAGTCTGCAAGATCCGGGCGGTCGCAGAGGGTGGGCTTACTGGTAGTTGGGAGCTCCAACGTCAGGCGCGTCATGGGGCCCCTTAGGGATATGGCAGCAAGAGAGGGGAAGAAAACCAATGTGCACTCCGTGTGCATACCGGGGGGAGTCATTCCAGATGTGGAAAGGGTCCTTCCGGATGCCATGAAGGGTACAGGGTGCACCCATCTGCAGGTGGTCGCTCATGTCGGCACCAATGATGTGTGTCGCTATGGATCCGAGGAAATCCTCTCTGGCTTCCGGCGGCTATCTGATTTGGTGAAGACTGCCAGTCTCGCTAGCGGGATGAAAGCAGAGCTCACCATCTGCAGCATCGTCGACAGGACTGACTGCGGACCTTTGGTACAGAGCCGAGTGGAGGGTCTGAATCAGAGGCTGAGACGGTTCTGCGACCGTGTGGGCTGCAGATTCCTCGACTTGCGCCATAGGGTGGTGGGGTTTCGGGTTCCGCTGGATAGGTCAGGAGTCCACTACACGCAACAAGCGGCTACATGGGTAGCAGGGGATGTGTGGCGTGGGCTTGGCGGTTTTTTAGGTTAGATGGCCTTGGGCAAGTACAGAAAGGGCAACAGCCTCAACGGGTGCAGGGAAAAGTCAGGACATGCGGGGACCAAGCAGCAATCGGTATTGTAATTGTAAACTGTCGAAGCTGCGTTGGTAAAGTACCGGAACTTCAAGCGCTGATAGAAAGCACCGAAGCCGAAATCGTTATAGGTACAGAAAGCTGGTTGAAGCCAGAGATAAATTCTGCCGAAATTTTTACAAAGGTACAGACGGTGTTTAGAAAGGATAGATTGCATGCAACCGGTGGTGGAGTGTTCGTCGCTGTTAGTAGTAGTTTATCCTGTAGTGAAATAGAAGTGGATAGTTCCTGTGAATTATTATGGGTGGAGGTTACACTCAGCAATCGAGCTAGGTTAATAATTGGCTCCTTTTACCGACCTCCCGACTCAGCAGCATTAGTGGCAGAACAACTGAGAGAAAATTTGGAATACAATTCACATAAATTTTCTCAGCATGTTATAGTCTTAGGATGAGATTTCAATTTACCAGATATAGACTGGGACACTCAGATGTTTAGGACGGGTGGTAGGGACAGAGCATCGAGTGACATTATACTGAGTGCACTATCCGAAAATTACCTCGAGCAATTAAACAGAGAACCGACTCGTGGAGATAACATCTTGGACCTACTGATAACAAACAGACCCGAAATTTTCGACTCTGTATGTACAGAACATGGAATCAGTGATCATAAGGCCGTTGCAGCATCCTTGAATATGGAAGTTAGTAGGAATATAAAAAAAAGGGAGGAAGGTTTATCTGTTTAGCAAGAGTAATAGAAGGCAGATTTCAGACTACCTAACAGATCAAAACGAAAATTTCTGTTTCGACACTGACAATGTTGAGTGTTTATGGAAAAAGTTCAAGGCAATCGTGAAATGCGTTTTAGACACGTACGTGCCGATTAAAACTGTGAGGGACGGGAAAAACCCACCGTGGTACAACAACAAAGTTAGGAAACGACTGCGAAAGCAAAGAGAACTTCACTCCAAGTTTAAACGCAGCCAAAACCTCTCAGACAAACAGAAGCTAAACGATGTCAAAGTTAGCGTAAGGAGGGCTATGCGTGAAGCGTTCAGTGAATTCGAAAGTAAAATTCTATGTACCGACTTGACAGAAAATCCGAGGAAGTTCTGGTCTTACGTTAAATCAGTAAGTGACTCGAAACAGCATATCCAGATACTCCGGGATGATGTTGGCATTGAAACAGAGGATGACACGCGTAAAGCTGAAATACACCTTTTTCCAAAGCTGTTTCACAGAGGAAGACCGCACTGCAGTTCCTTCTCTAAATCCTCGCACAAACGAAAAAATGGCTGACATCGAAATAAGTGTCCAGGGAATAGAAAAGCAACTGGAATCACTCAACCGAGGAAAGTCCACTGGACCTGACGGGATACCAATTCGATTCTACACAGAGTACGCGAAAGAACTTGCCCCCCTTCTAACAGCCGTGTACCGCAAGTCTCTAGAGGAACGGAAGGTTCCAAATGATTGGAAAAGAGCACAGGTAGTCCCAGTCTTCAAGAAGGGTCGTCGAGGAGATGCACAAAACTATAGACCTATATCTCTGACGTCGATCTGTTGTAGAATTTTAGAACATGTTTTTTGCTCGAGTATCATGTCGTTTTTGGAAACCCAGATTCTACTATGTAGGAATCAACATAGATTCCGGAAACAGCGATCGTGTGATACCCAACTCGCTTTATTTGTTCATGAGACCCAGAAAATATTAGATACAGTCGTTCGATACAGTTCCGCACTGTCGCCTGTTAAACAAAGTAAGAGCCTACGGAATATCAGACCAGCTGTGTGGCTGGATTGAAGAGTTTTTAGCAAACAGAACACAGCATGTTGTTATCAATGGAGAGACGTCTACAGACGTTAAAGTAACCTCTGGCGTGCCACAGGGGAGTGTTATGGGACCATTACTTTTCACAATATATATATATATATATATATATATATATATATATATATATATATATATATATATATGACATAGTAGATAGTGTCGGAAGTTCCATGCGGCTTTTCGCGGATGATGCTGTAGTATACAGAGAAGTTGCAGCATTAGAAAATTGTAGCGAAATGCAGGAAGATCTGCAGCGGATAGGCACTTGGTGCAGGGAGTGGCAACTGTCCCGTAACATAGACAAATGTAATGTATTGCGAATACATATAAAGAAGGATCCTTTATTGTATGATTATATGATAGCGGAACAAACACTGGTAGCAGTTACTTCTGTAAAATATCTGGGAGTATGCGTGCGGAACGATTTGAAGTGGAACGATCATATAAAATTAATTGTTGGTAAGGCGGGTACCAGGTTGAGATTCATTGGGAGAGTGCTTAGAAAATGTAGTCCATCAACAAAGGAGGTGGCTTACAAAACACTCGTTCGACCTATACTTGTGTACTGCTCATCAGTGTGGGATCCGTACCAGAACGGGTTGACGGAGGAGGTAGAGAAGATCCAAAGTAGAGCGGCGCGTTTCGTCACAGGGTTATTTGGTAACCGTGATAGCGTTACGGAGATGTTTAGCAAACTCAAGTGGCAGACTCTGCAAGAGAGGCGCTCGGCATCGCGGTGTAGCTTGCTCGCCAGGTTTCGAGAGGGTGCGTTTCTGGATGAGGTATCAAATATATTGCTTCCCCCAACTTATACCTCCCGAGGAGATCACGAATGTAAAATTAGAGAGATTAGAGCGCGCACGGAGGCTTTCAGACAGTCGTTCTTCCCGCGAACCATACGCGACTGGAACAGGAAAGGGAGGTAATGACAGTGGCACGTAAAGTGCCCTCCGCCACACACCGTTGGGTGGCTTGCGGAGTATAAATGTAGATGTAGATGTAGAAGGTGGCTTAAATCACTTTAACCCTTCATCCGTGAAAATGGTCTAAGATCTAAACCGGTAGAATTTGGATTTAAGATAGAAACAGCTGGTGGTTTAAATATGCATTTTATACAAATTCATCACTTACTGTTACTGTTTTAGGTATTTTCTATGACTCTCGTTTATTGAACATTCTTCTAAATTATTTTTAAAATTGCTATATTATTTTGATGAAGGCCATTTCCCATGTTGGTGGTTAATTGTTAGTGACATCCTTTAAGTGTATTGGTATTCTCTTTTTAGTATATTTTACTTCCTTAGTAACGAGCAGTATGCACTTCAGTGCCAAACTGCATCCACAATGCACATGTAACACTCATGCATATATCCACATAGGACACCAGTAAAATGTACGGAATATAATGAAAAAATATATATCGAGAGACCTTTTCAAGCCTCAAATGTCTGTGATGTATATAGGCACTCTGAAGCGACGAATATAACAACTTTTATTCTCAACTCTTATTTATCCTCTTTTTGAATACCTTTTTCCAATATGCTCGGAATCTTGCAAAGGAGCTCACAGTTTGGAATTATTAGACTTACTGTTTGTGCACTAACCAGGGAAATATCTTGATCGTTTGTCGGAGATGGGTTTGGAACTATTATGTGAGGGGCGTTAGGAAGAAAAGGTACGACGTAACACTGCGAGTATAAATGAAGTCCTTATTCCTAAGTAATCACCGGAGGCTTAAGAGCACAACTACCCCACTGTTTCACGAGCCAAAAGCCCCTTCCTCCCCACCACCTCAAAAAAAAAAAAAAAAAAAAAAATAGACCAAGGACATGAACGTTGTAGGGCGGCATGTCAGGGCTGTAGAGAGGATGTACATCCGCCCCGACTTGAACTTGATCATTGGACTTGGTGTGACCTTAGGGACGCATGGACGCGCGTTATCGTGGAGTAGAATAACTCTCTACGTGAGCAGCGCAGGCCGTTTTCTCTTGCACAGGCTACAGAGAGTCTCACTGCAGACGTCAATGTCTTTATAGCGGAAATAAATTCTGAAGATATGGAGGAATATCTAGAGGGAAATAATATTTTCAATTTCTTGGAATCTATGATTTTCAACCGTACTTGATCGCAACGCCCAATATATAATCGTGAGGCGAAGTTCGTAAATCAGTAAAACGGTCATCTGAGCTCATTAAACGTTCCGAGAATATCAACTATTGTCATCAACTGTAGTCGCATGTTTTTGGCTAAATGGTTCAAATGGCTCTGAGCACTATGCTGAGGTCATTAGTCCCCTAGAACTTAGAACTAGTTAAACCTAACTAACCTAAGGACATCACGAACATCCATGCCCGAGGCAGGATTCGAACCTGCGACCGTAGCGGTCTTGCGGTTCCAGACTGCAGCGCCTTTAACCGCACGGCCGCTTCGGCCGGCGCATGTTCTTTATTCCACTTTAATACACCTTCTTCATTAAATGTGAGTTCAGATCCTCATTTTCATATCTTCATTGTCCAGGAAATCTCGCGTCGATGCCTTTTTTCTTTCCCTTCTCCTTCAGCTTCCAATGTCAGTTTCTTGTTTATATATATACCAAGTACTAAGCTTAGACGTTGCGAGGGACTCAGTACTCAATGATCCAGACGACCAGTACGGGGCTAGTCGCCTGGTAATTGGGGAGAGGTAGCCAATTAGTCAGCAGTGTGGGAGTTTAGATGAAGACGATCAACGCCTTCTGAGGCAAAGAAGGCGGACGAGTTATTTTCTCCGATACCTGAACGGTAATAAATGCGGAAAGGAAGGTCCTCAGTACGGTGGATCTAGGGGGAAGAGGCAACCCACCAAGCAGAACAATAGTCCACGTCGCTCCTGGGTTGCAACAAGCGGCTACGTGGCCAGCGTCTCTCTACATGTTGATGGCGGCTGCAGAAATCGGTAGCGTCTATTACCAAAGTGGTCGGCTACGAAAGGCGCCTGTTCCCAAACTGGGCATCCTCTTGAGACCCATCTGACGATTCGATCACAGATGTAACATCCCACGAAGAGGCTACACCCCTTCCTGGTTTACTTTCAACCAAGAAATGATGATAAACACTGAACGGAAAATTACTCTAGGAGGTAAACAATCCTTCATCGCGGGAAACAGTGATGCAACTAGGCCGTCTGATTCTGGAGAGCCTAGAACATCGAGTAAGGAAGAGTCGGAGCTTCCTAGAACTTCTCACATACGGCATAAGAAAAAACATCTACTAGGCACAACGAACATCGGCACCCTGGGAAACTTAATTAAGAGATGTGTTAAACAGACGCAACATACTCACACTAGCACTTCAGTAAACCTGATACGGCACTCAGAACACATTTAAATCAGAGGGCTGCAGGATCTATAAGGGAAAATCGGCCATAAAGAATGAACAAATGGTTCAAATGGCTCTAAGCACTATGGGACGTAACATCTGAGGTCATCCGTCCCCTAGTCTTAGAACTACTTAAACCTAACTAACTTAAGGACATCGCACACATCCATGCCCGAGGCAGTATTCGAACCTGCGCCCGTCAAAGCAGCGCGGTTCCGGACTGAAGCGCCTGGAATCCCTCTGTCACAGCGGCCAGAGCAAGAATAAACAGAAAGTCAGCATGATTCGAACAGTTTTATGGTCAAACGGAATCTGACAAAATCCATAACGAATTATGCGTCCGCAACGGAGCGAATATAACTTCTCTCGCTTAGATCAGCAAACAAGGGCTATTCCATCATAAATGCACATGCTCCTACCAACAATGACAACAGAAAAATCCAGGAAAACTCGAACAAATTTGGGAGCACGTAAAACTACTCCTAGGAGACTTCAGCCCACCGATAGACAGAGAAGAGAAATACAAGGAAATAGTAGGATAATTTCCTTCACACAAACGCACCAATAAGAATGGAGAAGGGCTCATTAAATTATGCAGACAATTTGACTTAAAACTAATGTCAACCTTTTTCGGGGAATTACCAAGGAGAAAGAACACCTGGTATTCTCCGTATACACATTTAGGCTTTTATCAACTGGGGAATGTGGCAATAACCAAACAAAAGCATAGAGAAATCATGAACATAGTGGTCATAAGAGGACTAGACACAGGTTTGGACCATTTTTTACAGAAATCAAAGCCAAATTTAAACCTAATAGATCAAACCCAAAATTAAAAAGGTCCATCGAATTGACACAAAATTTCTGTCAGAGAACAGGAACGAATTCGTTCAGCAAAGAAGATGAAAAACTGGGATGAAATTAGAGAAGCAATGAAAAAAAAACGGTGAAAGAAGTAGAGCAGCCACGAAGGAGAAGGAAACATAGGTGATATATGTGACGAAGCGATAGAGCATAATGTAATTGTTTCGAAAAATTGGAACTCCTTCAAAAAGAAAAGAAACTGGAACACATTCACTGAGATCAGAAAACAGGCATTAAAAATTATTCGAACAGAGAGACGAAAATATGACAACGAACGATTAGGGGATATAGATACAAATTTGAAACAGAATAACACAAGGGACTTCTACGAAGTTGCAAGCCGATGAGCCTACACTTCAAAGATTCAACAGGCAAACTGATTAGCACCGACAAAGACAACTGTGAGTTACTAGCAAAATACTTCAAAAATGTTCTAAACTGCGAGAAAATAACACGACTAGCTTCCAGAGAACCTCAATAGGAAAATCTACCTTCAGAACCACCATCACTACATCAAATTCAACGATACATTGGCCAGTTGAAAAACAAGAGAGCGCCATGTGAAGACGGCATATTAGCTGAGATGTGGAAATTGAGAGGGAAGCTGGCAGCTGAAACCAATTGTGAGGCTATTAAAAATTGCTGGGAGAAAAAAAGACTACCGGACGATTGGAAACAGCCCACAATCCATCCGCTACATAAGAAGGGTGGCAGGAGATACATCAACATTTACCGAGACAAATCCTACTTCCAGTCACCTACAAAATTATGGCCAAAGCTCTACAGAATAAGATACAAGATCAAGCAGAACACACGACTGGCAAGTGTCAAACAGGGTTCAGAAACAATAGAACGTACCCAGAGCAAATTTTTAACTTGAAAACTATTCTCAGGATCCAAACACTGTGGTACCTTAACACAGTCGTTAGATAAATCGATTTCAAAAAAATCATATGATTCTGTAGACAGACGGATAGTATTCCTAACACTGGAATAAGCAGGTACCGACAAAAATACCAGGTAATTTGTCGAACAGACACCCACAGACACAACTTCAAAAATTAAATTTCAAGGAGAAGTTTCTGAACCCTTCACAATTAACACAGGTGTTCGGCACGGCGATGGGCTCTCGCCGATTCTCTTCAATCTTGTCTTACATAAGGTCATAATAGAGTAGGATAAAGAACTACAAGAGAAAAACATGGAAATAATCCGTGTAGGACAAGGAAAAGGTAGACCTGAGGTAAAATGTGATGGTGGTGGTAAGTTACTACGAGAGCAACCTTCTGAGGTCATCGGTCCCTAGGCTTGCACACTACTTAAACTAAGGGTAACACACACACACCCATGCCCGAGGGAGGACTCGAACCTCCGACGGGGGAAGCCGGGCGAACCGTGGCAAGGCGCCTCAAACCGCGGTACTACCCCTCGCGGCGAGGTGAAATGTCTCACTTATGCTGACAATATTGCAGTAATTCCTAAGGGCAAAACAGATAGAAAGATAATGATAGCAGCACTTCACAAAACTGAAACTAAACCGGATAACTAATATCGTATGAAAAACGAAATACTACATTGAACATAAACACAATAGAGAAAAATATATGCAAACGCAACATGGAAACATTGGAAGAGTTGTCAAGTTAAAGTATTTGGGAGAATGCATACAATCAGATGTGTTAGATTAGACAACAAGTTAGGAACGATTTTTTCCAAATTTGTGGTAAGGACCATGGGACCAAACTGCTGAGGTCCTCGGTCCCTAGGCTTAAGCACTAATTAATCTAACGTAAGCCTAACTTACGCTAAGGACAACACAAACACCCATGCCTGAGGGAGAACTCGAACCTCAGACGGGGACAGCCGCGCGAACCGTGACAAAACGCCCCAGAACGCTCGGCTACCCCGCGTGGCACTAAGGAAAGATCGAAGAAAATGGATTTAAGATACAAACTCTTACAAAACCGATTATGAACAGATCAATATTGTTCCAGGCAACAATTAAACACTACCCAGCAGTAATTAAAGCGGAAGCACTTCACGGATCCGAATGCTTAACGCTGAATAAAAGAGGTGAACAAGAAGAACTGGAAAAGAAAGAAAGGAAAATATCCAGAAAAATTGTATGGCCGCAAAGGAACAAAGATAACAACTGGACGAAGAGGAAAAATGAAGATCTATTTAGAAACACAGAGACAATCACAAACACAATAAGAAAGACGAGATTAAAATTTTACCGTGATATGTGCAAAATGAATGGTAATAGGCTAACGAAGAAAAATTTGAACTTCAGTTCAAATTGTAAAACACAACGGGAGAAAAGAAATAAACTTGGTAGAAAACACCAAACATAACAGATAAACTTTCAGGCTACTGACCAATACTGAAAAATTTCCTGTTCAACAATGAAATTCGCAACCAAGGAGGGCGATGTGTAATGAATAGAGGCAGGTCATCAGCCAAGAAGTTCTGGGAAGATAAAAAAAAATTGTGCCTTTGTCTTAGGTTCTAAGCGGTCTCTAACTGTCCAGATTCTGTAATAAAAAAAAAGATATACCAATCTCTCTGGGAATAGTGCTTACACAATAGAAAATATGTGCAGCATTTTGTATGTAAATCTACATATATCATATAACATAGATGGCATAAATTAAAAAAAAGAAACAATAAATAAATAAATAACCAAAGGAAATCCAGTGACAATCTGATTAACCGTTATAAGAAATAAGTTTGTGCGTTGCGTACAAGAGAAGGAAACGTTAGTCCATCACATTCACAATAAGGCTTATTTCGTACGTATATGGAGTGCAGGTTCTAACAACCCTACCACAACAAAGGTCAGCATTTAATAACGATTGTGGTGTTGCTCACGCTGCTAAGTACTGGATTTTCGGGCAACATCAGTCATAAAATGTGGCAGGTGTCATTAGAGCACAGTTAATAGTCATTTCATGTAATAATGAAAAAACTAGCCACTCATCTTTTTGTGTTTCCCACGCAGGTCTCGTCGTAAAATCATGGCTCAATCGTTGAAAATCTAGGTGGTTATGATTCCAATCTCGGCTGCAAAGAGGCCCAGGTTTTATTCTGCTGTATTCAAACGTTTTGCAGATGCGCTTCACAAAACATTCTTGGAGATTACACTTTTACTGGACAATGATGATCTAAAAAAATAATCAGCACTCCGAATTTAAGCTACACTTCCTTTTAATTGCAATATCACGTAAACACAAAATATCACTTCACAGTACAAAACATACTTGAAATCATCTTCCTCACAGTCACTGTTAAAGTTCACATTTTATAAGCTGACGACAATATTCGTCTTTCCAACATGACGTCCACGACTTGACTTTCTCACAGGTCCGACTCTCTAACAAGTTAACAACTAACTAACAATTAATCGCTTACGCGCCCAAAAATCAGAGTTACAAGTAAGTCAAAGATCATAGTGACAAAAGAAAGAATACACATAAGAATAATATCATTGCAATATAAACGTATCGATGTGAAATCAAATCTGAATGTTGTCTCAGAAATATGTTAAGTAGTTAACAGAAATACAGTAGACTACTACTGGTATCGAGAGGTTCAGATGAGGTGCCGTAATGGTTACGTAATTCAAGTACCATTAGAAGGTGCGTGAAGAACGATCCAGAACCTTTCTTGCGAAATACATTGATTGTTGTCATAGAACAGTACCATTTTTAATTAGCACATAATTCTATGGTCCCAAGTTTGCCATTCACCCAACTCTTCACACTGATAACAACGGCACAAGCCATAATTCTGCGGTAAATTTCACCTGGAGCAACGTAGCCAGCTGCTAGGAACTCGGTGCTAGAACGCTGCTTAAAAAGATCACCTACGCAACTTGGCACTTAAACACCTTGTAGCTGACAGCACCTGCCTCAGGCAAGGACGTAGTATGTCGCAACCGTCTACGCGCCAGCGCTGCGCGTTAAGCTATATGGAGACATTACTTATCGTTCAGTCCCGTAACACGTCACTTGTAAAATTTTTATACTGATTGGCCTTGAGGCAGTGTTAACTGGCATGTGGGTGAATCGGCTGTTCGCTTCGGTGACTCACAAGAGGCTTATCGAACTGGCCTTCGTTTATTAAACGGCACGTCAGTAAAGACAGTTGTAATTATGTGAAAAATTCTGTCGGACTTAGTTTCACTTATTTTTCATTCGTTATACATTCAACAAAACTTTTCCACCCTCTCTGCTGGACTAAATTATGGAATCGACATAGCTTCTAGAGGAGGAAGCTTTTTTGCACGCGTGGCGTGGCGCTGTGGGCCAACAGTGACACGGGGAGTAATCGAAACGCGTCGCCGGACAATGTAAAAACGCGTTAGAAACGTACGTAACTAATCTTCCGTCGGTATTTTAATTGTAGTAAGCAAGGCAATGCAGTCACAGTTCTTGTTTCTGGGATCCTCATAGACAGAAATGATACCTGATATAGTAAGTAATTTACAAAATTTGTACGACACTTGTTTATATTTGGCTTACTGCACGCTTATATGGTTGTCATTATCATACATTGGGCAACAATAAATTGTTGATTAGAATTTAAGTTTAAATATAAGCTTTCCTCATCGTATCTCTGTCCTCTTACAATGTAATCAACTAGATTGTGTAGATATGTTAGTAGCTGATGTTGTGGTCGAAGCACAATAGTTTACACCAGCCGTCTATAGGTTGGTACGAAACCCTACCTTAAACCTAACGCCAGCTAAGGTACTGTTGTTGATAGTTGTTTCACCTGAAATTGTATTCCTCTGTGTTTATCATTAGTTACGTCTGCATTTATTTTATTTATCTTCTTATTCACATTGCTCTAATTCACATCAAGGTAATTAAAGGTATAATTTGTTTCATTTATGTGCTCATTTATGCTCAGCCAATAATATATAAAATATAAACTATGTTTTTTACTACATCGTACTTTTGTCGCCTTCTCAGGAATTTCAGGCATCAAATGGTTCAAATGACTCTAAGGCCTGTGGAACTTAACATCTGAGGTCATCAGTCCCCTAGACTTAGAACTACTAAAACCTAACTAATCTAAGGGCATCACACACATCCATGCGCGAGGCAGGATTCGAACTTGCGACCGCAGCGGTTGCGTGGTTCCGGACTGAAGCGCCTAGAAGCGCTCGGCCACCGGGGCCGGCTTCAGCCATCATGTATCACTGTTTCAGTCTACTGGCAATATACCTACGGATATATGCTGAAGGAAAACAAAACCGCAACGTCAAAAAATAATGAAAGTAGACTAATAAAATTTCGAAAATATATATGTCTAGGTAACATATTTAAGTGATTGACGCTGCGAGATCACAGGTTAATGTGAAATGCTTGTGCATTAATAACCGGTGTTACCACCAGAACGCTGAACGCAACCGTGCAAACCTATATGCATTATGCTTTAGAGATGCGGGACGACAGTTTGTTTGATGGAGGTCCATGCCTGTTTCGCTTGCTCAGTCAATACAGCGATGGTTAATGCTGTTTGTAGATGTAGATAGAGTTGTCCGACGATGTGCCACATGTGCTCTATTGGGGACAGGTCTGGTCATCGAGCAGACCAAGGCAACATGTCGATACCCTGTAGAGCATGTTGGGCTACATTAGTGATATGTGGGCGAGCGTTATTCTGTTGGAGATCACGGCCTGGCATGCTCATCACGAATAACAACGCAACTAGTCGAATCATCAGATTGACCTACAGATTTGCAGTCAGGCTGTGTGGAATAACTACGAGAGTGCTCGTGTTGTCACACGAAATCACACCCCAGACCATAACTCCAGGTGTAGGTCCAGTGTGTCTAACATGCAGACGGGTTTGTTGCAGGCCCTCAACTGGCCTCATTCTAACCACTGCCGGCACCGAGGCACAAGAAGCTTTCATCAGAAAACACAACCTCCACCCTGCCCTCCAACTCCCTTGACACCACAGAAGTTGCACACGTTGCTGGTTTGGGGTCAGTGGAATACACGCTACAGAGCGTCTGTCTCGGAGCTATACTTGAAGGAACCTATTTCTAACAGTTCGTTTGTGAAATAACGCACCCCGTGACCCGGTAAAAGTAATTAATTATTATGTCTAAGGAAATATATATTTTCTGTTAACTGCAGCGATCATGTAACGCTGATTGTTTGAGTGTTAATGCCAAGCTTACTGTGATCGGCGCGGCATTAACATCTCTGTTTCTACTATAAATTACGATGCGTGACCGATTTTGCACACTCTATTGTCCTAGCGCCTTTCTGTTAGCCTCTCGAACCATCAGATTCTATCTTGTCAGACATTTTAGTTCCAGTGAGTTCTATTTCCTAATATTGTAATTATTCCTTGTGTCTTTTGACATATCATGAATCGCAATTACTGCGATATTATTATTTTCCACGATGATTTCCTCTAGTGATAAGCATTCTAATGTCTAAACAGGACTAAACTTTGTAAACGATAACTAATTTTCACCGTAAGTTGGCAAATTCCATTGTGTTTTCTTTGCAGAAGATGTCTGCCATGAAACTTGTAAATGTACAAAACAATTTTTCTAAATAATAATCTAGTTATTGTAAAATAAAAACGGGATGGTTTACACAAAATTATTTATTAGTTAGATTTCCAGCGTCTCAGATGTACTATATTTCATCGTTAGTCGACCCCACTTCTGGACACTAATAATAAAACATATTTTTCTTAGCAAAGTTTTACCCTGCTCTTTAAAAGCTAGCCGGTATACCAGCAAACAAACAATATATTTACCGCTGAATGACTTCTTCCAGAACTTCGCTACAGAAACTACAAAAGGTAAATTTCATGTTACTAACTTAACTTATAAAATTTACTATTTACTGTCAATAGAAGTCATCTCAATTATAAAATATTTTCTCTATTTAACAAGATTTAACATTCTTTCAAGTAAAAAATAAGTATTAAGTTATATTTTACGTTGTGTTACTGTGATGCAAAGTGCTTGTAATTCCTACAAACAACAATTATGCTACTGTGACTGAGAATTGAATTTCTGCGCTGACGGTTCAAAACTTTTAACTTGTCTCTTTCTAGCAGCGTTGTTGTTGTGTTTCTATCATTTTGTGATTTGTGTGAGGTAAATACTCGAAAGCAGCTTTTGTATATTGGCGTGTGGGTAGGGCAGACCTGCAAACTGTTGGTACTGGTAATAAAAGTATCATTTCAATTTCGATAAACCGTTGTTACTTTAGCATTATTCTCTGTCATTCACAAGTTAATTACTATGCATCAACCATTTATCGAGAAGCATCGTGTAGAGTGATGCGGCGATAAATAACAAGTACACGATGTGTACAATGGGTACACTCAATCTCCAACATTCGACTGAAGAAAGTACCAGGTGTTCTATAGGTGTAGACTGCCATTATTTAAGCAAAAAATGTCTGCAATCTTACATTTAAAGTCAAATAATATAAAACATAAGAAAGGGGAAAACGATGCCTCCACGTTTCCAACATGGTTGCCATTTTGGAAGCCGCCACTTGGACACAACTAAATTTTCAAATGCACACTGTGTCTTGTGATACATCAGACAGGCAGAGAATTAGAAGAGGGAAACAACGGTGCCCTTCAGTTGAGCATAGCTTTTATCGTTATCGAGTTTATTCCTTGCAGATGACGTGAAATCTGATGGCAGTACCTCAAGCTGAACGCATTCGCATCGTGTTACATCACGCGAAAAGAGCAACCTTGTTATAGCAGAGGATTTCGACGAAAGCCACCTAGACAGACCACTCAATACGCACAGTGCGATGGGGAACTTCTGCCAAAATTCCGTGAAACTGACTGTTTCTCCGGCAAACCGAAAGCTGCTCGACTGGGAACGGCTGTAGATGAATCAGTACCAATCGACGTTTGGGCACCGTTTGGTAAACGTGAAAGGCAGTACTGAGCTCTGCAGCAACACCTCAGAGAGCGAAATGTTGACGCTTGTACTCGCATTGCAGTACTAGTCTCGGTTAAAATCTATGAGGAATTGGGCAGGAACTTTCAGACTTGCTGGATCAAGTCAAGCACATCTTGCAACCAGCTCTTACCTTGTTCTGTACAAAATGCGACGTAACTTGAGACCTACAGAGATGAGCTCTATTGAAATACACAATTTTTTTTTATTTCGTGTATTTTTCTACCTGTTTGATGTGTTACATGACTCTATTTCCGTTTGAAAATTAGTAGTGCTTTCAGAATGGCCGCTTTGTTGATAACATAGACTCACAGATTCTCTCCCTCACACATCTCGTGCCACATTATTTTAAATTTCTGTTTATCCACCTGTTCTTGTCTTTGCAGTGTGATTTCGCACCTGCAGACCACCCTCGATAGCCGCGCGCGTTGACACACCGGTTTAGGTATTCGGAAGGCGTTCCAGCTCCGATTAACGACGAGGGGCAGTATGCAGGCCAGCCTGGATGTGAGTTTTAGGTGGTTTTCCAATTCCGAATAGGTGAATACTGGGGACTGGTACCCACGTCCTGCCTCAGTTAAACGATCTGTAAATCTTTAGAAAACGTTCGGACAGTTTCACGTAGGATAACAATACAGACAGACTGTTATGACATGACGAAACGTCCATCTTCCAGTCACGAGTGTGGGTTTTCGATCGCTCTGGGAGATGGCTGATCGGAACTACAACATATGGAACATTAGTTCGCTTTATGACAGAAATGACGAAAACATTTACTCAATTTTATACAATCCATTGCCACAGGAAGGTGTAGAATATTTACAGCTGTTTTTGAACAGTAAACCATCGATTGACGCACTCAATTACGAACTCATCTCTTGACGTACAAGTTCATCATTTACAAAAGTACAGTCTCATCTTGGCTTTGAATAGTACTGGTGTCCTAACAAGATGATGCTGACTCCTTCATTGGAGGTTACGAACTCGGGCTGAGCGAGTCCGTGCCCAGCTCTATATCAACCTCTGTGCTACGGCGCTTTGGGGCTGAGAGAAAAGAGGAGTATCCTCTTCAGTCTTCCCCATTCGTCATTGCGGATTGGAGTTAGACATCGCTAATGTGTCTGGTATCGATGCACGTAGCAGACTGTGATGTGGCACCGCGATCTCAGGACTATACCACAGAGACAGGTGCGATACCCAAACTCCTTCACGAGGGGTCAGAAGGAGGGCGCAGTGGTGGCGACAGGGAAACCATCTCGCCACCCTCTACCACTAACATTAACATGCCGACCGCCTGGAGGGACAGAATAAGGCCATAACAAGAGGGAGCAGGAGTGCCCCTGCACAGTGGAGGAAGGGCCCCAGCAGGCGTAGGACGCAACCCGGCGAACGATGCGGTGCTGCGTGGAGCCGTCGCCGGCGGCGCCCTGGAGGCGGCTGGGAGCCGCATTGGCAGTCGCCGCTCCCAGCTGCCGCCCCCGCTGCCGCCACCAGTTCCCGGCTCTCGTATTTGCTGCCGCGACCGACTTCTGGCTGTATTGTGTCGGGCCTCCCGCAGCTCCTGGGAGCGTCAAATATTCAGGAGCCCATTGTGACGCTATTCCAACAAATTTCCGAAACGGAACGTCGCCTCGCGTCTTTGTTCCTTTGCATACTGAGAGAGCGGGTGCGAGTGTTGCTCGGCAGAATTCTGTGCCCCACGGTGGCCGTGCTTCCGTACTCTTGATCTCGTGTCGAGCATTTGTTAGCCCCTCAAATGAGACCTCAAATATAAATTGTTCCTTTGGTTCTGTCCGCACAGTACCGATGCCAATAAAAGCGTTGTGACGCAATTAGGATGGAGCGAAAACATTTTTGCGCTGATGTTTACAATCTCTTGAGAAGGTAGACGTACTAACTGCAGGCCACCTATGGTAATTTTCGCAGTTCGTTCGACCAACTACAATGACCGATCCACTGCACTTCGTCACATACTGCTATTCTTAACACAAAGTATGCATCAAATATGAGTCTTTTACTAATGAACAATGTAGGAAAAGACAGACTGCTACTTACCGTAAAGAAGACACAGCCTGCATCCAGTAAACGGATGGACACACACCATTCACATATACAAGCAAGCACACCTCATGCATACATGACCGCCAACTCCAGAATCTCGGGAGGGCATGAAGGCTGTCGCTGAAAGCCTTATGTAAGTGTATTTTAATTGTGCGTGTCTGCAACTTAATATATCTTCTTTGCAGTTCCACTCTGTCTTTTCCTGCAGTGTTAATATTCCTGCCTGGAGTTTCCAATGTTTTCTTTTATTAATGAAATGTCTCTTTTCATTAGGAGCTCTTATAAATTTCTATCAACTATGACATGAATGTTCCTTTATTGTATATGGTTCTAAGGGTGTAAAAGCCATTTTCCATTAAATCGATCTTAGACGGTAGAGTTCACTGGAATGAAAACTAAAATGTAAACAACGTCGCTATTACAATAAGATACTAAGGGGCACTCGCTTTTGACTTACTTTAACGTCTTCTGTTATAAAACTTTGGCATCATTGTTGTTTTTGACGAAGGAGGACAGTCGAGAGAATAATAATACCACCGAGTGCTTCAAAAAATCTCAGTAGATTCCTAATATTTCCTTGCTCTCTCTCTCTCTCTCTCTCTCCCTCTCTCTCTCTTTCTCTCAATGTTTGGTATCGCAGAGTTAGTGAACTCTCTCATAGGTGACACACAGGGAAATCCATCGAGGCAATGCACGAAACAGAACCGTGAGCAGCTCGTCTTACCTTTAGTCGCTCCACGCTAAATGCTTTCCGGCATCTTTAAATTACATTATCCGTATTCAATGGGTCGCTCGGGGACTCAAATCAGGGATGCATATTAAAGTCAGAGATGTACATTTTCTTTCAGGGCGATACACTGAAATGAGTCCGAGATGGTGTTACAAACTTTTATAGATGACGGAAAAGCATAAATCTATAAATATGGGGTAATGGAACCTGGTCCGGGAATGACCGAGTCGAAAGTTACAAGCGAAAATCGTTCTGATACCTCTGACAGTGGAATACGTATACCAGTACTATCGTTTCTAAGATCGAAGGTTAGACTACTTTCAGAGTTAGCAGTATGGACCAAAGGAAAGAGAAATGTGTAGTACATGGACTCTAAAATGCATACGTTAAGAGCTATAAACACTTCCTCGTCTTCGATACTGTGAAAAAATTCTTTCTTATGTAAGCTCTCTGGTTACCATATTTTTGGACGAGGTAGTAATGGACCATAATAAGAACAAAATGTTGAATAAATATAAGCAGCCGCGCGGGATTAGCCGAGCGGTCTCAGGCGCTGCCGTCATGGACTGTGCGGCTGATCCCGGCGGAGGTTCGAATCCTCCCTCGAGCATGGGTGTGTGTGTTTGCCCTTAGGATAATTTAGGTTAAGTAGTATGTAAGCTTAGAGACTGATGACCTTAGCAGTTAAGTCCCATAAGATTTCACACAGATTTGAACATTTTTGAAATATAAGCTCTAAAATGCATACCTGAAGAGGTATTGACACTTGCTCAGTAGAAGAGATATGTTTCACAGCAACGAAAATGAACACGTGCTCATAGCTTCATCTGGTATGCATTTCAGACCTGATGTTTACTAGCTCTTTTCTTCTTGTTGTGGATCATAATACCACATCTGAAAGTTGCGTACCCTACAATGTTAGCACAACAGCAACAACACTACCGGTAAATGTGTTCCACTTTCAGAGGTATCAGAAGCTGTTTCGGTTATAACTTTCGACTCGGCCGTTTCCGAACCAGGATTCCTTAGCTCAGACTGATACATTTACCCGTCTCCATCATCGATGACAGATTGTAACATCAGCACGGAATCACCCTGTATGTGGCTTTTAATTTTCTCTAATAGGTGGTCGTGCACATTTCTACCCACTTCTCTGACTTTAGTCTCTACTAATGTTCATCCGATGAAGTCTTTGTAAAGGTTGTTCTTCATCCTTCTATATTAATGCTTTTCAGATTTTTGGTAAAAGAATGAAATTTCTAATTACAAAGAACATTAGTGTACTTATACACCCATTACGAAGAGGTCTCCACAGTATGTTCTAGAATAATCATTAGATGTCACTCTTGAACTATGCTTCTGCATTCTGAAAATACTACCCCCGTGAGTTGAGTTTCACCCGAAAATGACTGCATAAACCGTTAGTGAATAGAAATATGCAGAATAAACTGGCTCTACAATGAGTTCTGCCAAAATGGGTTAACTAAGTACTTTATTAATTCTAGGATCGTGACTGATGGTCTGACGATAAAGCGCGTCCCTGGAAACCGAAACCCAGTATTATTATCGCCTGTCAATGATGTGAGGATTCACCAGGAACGAGACATGGTTCGGAATCTACTTTAAACTCTAAGTACTCTTTTCCTGGTGGGATTACTAAAATACGCTAGGCACACCCAAGTCACCCAAGTGGAATGGAACTGAAAGTCTTGGACCTGGTTCTTGAGCAACACGACATTGTTATTATTAATGCTAGAGCGTGCACTTTTCAATTAAGGTCGTGATGTATTTGTATGCCCAAAATCTTGATGCTTCTAATTCTTGTATTTCATTGTTGAAGAAATCTATTTCGGTAGCGTGTGGAGTTCTATGACAAACACTAAATTTCATGTACCGTCTTTTAACAATACTAATCCGTTAGCGTCAAAGTGCCTGCGAGTTTTTTCGAATACATCATTAGCTGCTTGTTCGTTAAAGTGATTGGTATTACTTCTTCTTCCTCTACTTTATTCTGAGTCATAAGCCTTCTGACTGGTTTGATGCGTCCCGCCATGAATTCCTCTCTTCCACCAAACTCTTCGTATCAGAGAAGTACTTACACCATACGTCTTCAATGATTTGTTTGACGTATTTTAATCCGTATCTTCTCCCAGTTTTTACCATCTGCAGCTCCCTCTAGTACCACGGAAGTCATTCCCAGATGCCTTAACGTAAGTCCTATCATCCAGTACCTTCTTGTCAGTGTTTCTCGTATATTGCTTTCCTCGTCGATTCTGCCGAGAATCTCATCACACGTCATCTGATAATTTCACCTGATTTCCAACATTTTTTTTTTTTTTGTAGCACCACACATCAAACGCTTCGGGTCCCTTCGGTTCCGATGTTTCCACTGTTCATGATGCAGTACCATAAAGTGCCGTGGTCTGTACGTACATTCTTAGAAACATCTCCTCTAAGGCCTATGTTTGACACCAGTAAAGTTATGTTGGACAGGAATGCCTTCAATGCTTGGGCTGGTATGCTTTTCATGTCCTCTTTCCTCCTTGTTTCGTTCGTCATGGACTATTTTGCTTCCAAGAAGCAGCATTATTTAACTTCGTCTACTTCGTAACCACCAATTTTGATGTTATGCTTCTCGATGTTCTCATTTCTGCTGCTTCTCATTACTTTGGCCATTTTCCGGTTTCCCCTCAATCCATATTCTCTGCTAGCTGGACTGTTCATTGCATTCAACAGATCCTGTAATTTTTCTTCATTTTAAATGAGGTAACAATGCCATCAGCGAATCTAATCTTTGATATTTTTTCACCATGAATTTTAATCCTATTCTTGAGCTTTTCTTTTATTTCCGTCATTGATTCCTCAATGTATCGATTGAACAGTAGCGGTGAAAGATTGTATCTGTATTTTACACAATTATTACGAGCACTTCGTTCTTGATCTTTCAGTCCTCTTGTTCCGTCTTCGTTGTTCTACATGCCGTATATTACCTGTCTTTCCCTATAGTTTATTCCTATTTTTCTCAGAATTTCGAACATATTTCATCATTTTACATCGTCGAACGCTGTTTCTAGGTCGACATATCCAATGGACGAGTCTTCATATTTCTTCAGTCTTGGTATTATTATCAACCGCAATGTTATCCCTGCTTCGCTGGTTTCTTTACATTTCCTAACTCCAAACTGATCAACATTTCACATATCCTCAGGTTTCTTTCCTTACACTTGTATCATCTGAAGAAACCACGAAGTATGCATCTTCTGAAACTGAAATTATCTGATCATTTATACACATCACAAAGATCGTACACAAGGTCCTATAGCTTTTGCTGATGTTTGGCTCTTAAAAGTGCCGTTAAGGGGTCGCTGCATGTCGTTTTGGTCGTGAGAGACCTAGTTCGGGCTATTTGTGTATACTTTTAGCCGTCCTGCTCTTACAGTCCGTTGCCTGGGGTGCACCATCTTGGAGGTTGTCTACACGTCTGTCTTCATGACAAAACTAGCAAGTCATATAAACTTAAGAACGGTCTACCACAAGGATCTGTCCTGGCCCCACTATTGTTCATGCTGTACATGAGTGGCATGCCAGAAATTATATCTAGAAAGTTTTGCTACGCTGACGATACCTCCATTGCGTATCAAAGCAAGCACCTAGAGAAGAGAGAAAATGTGCTCACACAAGGCTTTAGAGTGTTCATGACTATTACAGAAATTGGAGATTGTGCCCTAACCCTACAAAAACCTGAAGTGACAGCTTAGCAAACCAGTCACTGAACGTCACCTTCTGTAACAAATCAATTAAAAAGCAACCCTCATCCTTTGTATCTTGGAATCACACTGGACCGATCACTTACGGACAGAACTCACGTCACATCACAAGCAGAAAAGTTAATGACCAGGACAACGTTATCCTGAAAGTAGCTGGAACTTCCTGGGGTGCACAAGCTGACACTCTCCGTACAGCGGCCTTATCTCTCTAATATCCTGTGACTAAATATTGCGCACCTGTATGTTACAGCAGTGTGCATGCTAATAAGGTTGACGTCCAGCTGAAGGACACCATGAGAACTGTAAGGGGCACTCTGAGACCAACCCCACTACCTTGGCTCTCTGCTCTCAGCAGCATTGCCCCACCACATTTGAGACGACAAGAAGTAGTGGCCCTCAAACGGGAAAAGATTAATAACGTAAAGCTTTCCCAAAGGCTACCCGCCCAGGAAATACAGCTCATTCCATCCTGCATGCGTCTCAAATCAAGAAAACCATTCTGGACAGCTCGAAAACCCGAAGCATTCAAGACTGAAGATGTGTGGAAGAAGAAACGGAAAAACGCCACCAACATACTTCTCCGTGGCCTCGAACACCCTACAGGCATACCAGGCTTCCAACTACCTAGAAGAACCTGGTGTGTGCTCAACAGAACCTGATGGGGACATGGAAGAACTAAGTCCTTCCCATACAAATTGGGCCTCTCAGATTCCCGGATGTGCGACTGTGGAGCAGCAGAACAGTCTGTTGAACACATTGTAGAGGAATGTTCCAACAGATGTTTTAGTGGAGGCTGGAACGACAGAATCAACGCCTTTCCAACAGCACTGGATTGGATAGACTCTCTGGATATCAGTTTGTGATATAATTAGTGACCATAATTCTTGTACATTTCTTTCGTTATGTATAAATATTTTATTTGTATTGTGTAAATATCGCTGTAAATTGCATGTGTATTCCCACACGATAAATGATAATAATGATATATCACAAACAACAGAGGAGCAGACAAGGACGATTCCTTTGAGCGCGAGTGTACCGCTATAGGTTTGCACACATCTACTTGGATGTACGACTATTTCATGAACACTGCGTGAGTACCAGCTTTATTACAGGCACTATAATCAGACAGTTCCTTCCAAGCCATAAAGTCGGCATTGCATATTCACCTAGTCTCCTCTTAGCATGAGGTCTCTGGCGCAATGACCTTAGGTTTAGTGTAGTTAAGACGTAAGTTTGATCTGACACCTGTAGAATCTGAAGACAAGAATATTGTCAGCCGAGAAATCGTACTTCGCTGCTGGCACAAGATTATTTTATTTAGAACCCTTAATCCGCGACTCAGGAAGTTGGCAAGTCTGCAGAGCGAGGGGTGGAGTTGAGGGAAAGGGCGGGAGACAAGGGGTTGGGATGTGGAAGGAGGATGGAGGAGGGGGAGGGGGGGAGGGATGCGGGGAAATCTCGGCTGGGTCGCAGGCGCAGTTTGGGGAACTCAGGTACAGGAAAGCAAATCAGCCTAATTGAAGGGGCGAAGGAACCGACTTCGTTCTCGTCGAGCGCGACGGAAACTTAATTCTGGCGAATCGCATCGCGATAAAAACGGCTTCCCGCCGCCGAGTTTGCGCTCCGTGACGCCGGGGTCGGGTTTACGCTCGCCGCTTTAAAGGGGACACCTACCTACCTACCCACCGGGCAGTCCTGTAGCAGCGTTGCTCCGCATTTAAATACCGACCCTGTGTTGTGGGAAAGGCGCGATTGGAGGCCAGTTCGCTAAATGGACGGCGAACAGAAAAGCGGTCGCGGGTGGGGGGGTGGGGTGGGGGGGGGGGTGGTGAAGGCAAGAAAGTAGACAGCCAAGAACAATATTAATTAATTAATCGAAGGATATTGTCTGATATTAGTGATATCAACCAATTTTTTCTTGTCAGACCTCAGGAACGGTAGTGAGCTTAGCTTTATTCACATGGAAGATAATTATTTAACTTTTTGTTGGCAAGGATGTTTGGTTATTAAAATTACATTCCTGTTTGTGGCATGATTTCCCTTGCTTCGGTTCGCCGTAATCATAGCTTGTTGAAGTGTTCTCCAAGTATTTTTTGACAATTCAGATGTAAGTAGGCTGTTTAGGTTTTTATGATGGTAACGCCACGTAGCGCTCTGTATGAAAATCACAGACTGTGCTGTGCGCTGTATGTGGCTGGTTGGCATTGTTGGAATATTCGCTACTGTAGTGTTGAGCGGTTGGATGGGAACAGCGCGTAGCGTTGCGCAGTTGGAGGTGAGCCGCCAGCAGTGGTGGATGTGGAGAGAGAGATGCCAAAGATTTGAGAAGTTACTATAAGCGAATGATCTGGACGTGTGTAAAGATGGATGTCCTGAATTGATAGATATACATATGACGACTTTTGAACACTATTAAGGTAAATACATTGTTTGTTCTTAATCAAAATCTTTCTTTGCTAACTATGCCTATCAGTAGTTAGTGCCTTCAATAGTTAGAATCTTTTATTTGGCTGGATTGTATTGGCACTCGCTGTATTGCAGTAGTTCGAGTAACGAAGAGTTCTGTGAGTTAAGTGATTCATGAAAGGTATAGGTTATTGTTAGTCAGGGCCATTCTTTTGTAGGGATCATTGAAAGATTGCGTTGCGCTAAAAATATTGTGTGTCATTTTAGTGATGATCGGAATAAGTAAAGAGAAAATTGTTTCAGTACGTTGAGTTTTGCTCAGCTGTTTGAAAATCCAATAACATATTAGTTTACCAGCACAGTCATTTATAATTTTTCAAAGGGGACGTTTCACAGATCACAGAAGTAGAAAATTTTGTCCATTCTATATACTCCCTCCGCTACTCGTCCCAACGTTTTCAGGAAGTATTGTACAGTCCAATGCTAGCGCAGGTAATCCATCAGTTATAGGGTTTCCTACTCTGTGAGCAACAGCACAGCCCAGTGTATTTTCAACTACAGTAGCGAATATTCCAACAATGCCAACCAGCCACAGACAGCACACAGCACAGTCAGTGATTTTCATACAGAGCGCTACGTGGCGTTACCATCATAAAAACCTAAACAGCCTACTTACATCTGAATTGTCAAAAAATACTTGGAGAACACGTCAACAAGCTATGTTTATGGCGAACCGAGCAAGGGAAGTCATGCCACAAACAGGAATGTAATTTTAATAACCAAACATCCTTGCAACAAAAAGTTAAATAATTATCTTCCATCTGAATAAAGCTAAGCTCACTACCGTTCCTGAGGTTTGACAAGAAAAAATTGGTTGATATCACTAATATCAGATAATATCCTTCGATTAATTAATTAATACTGTTCTTGGCTGTCCCAGTTCAAGCATAAAAGCACAAAATTTCTTGTCCTGATAGTAGTAAGTTCTGTATTGATCAGTCTGGCAGAGACATAGCGACTAGGCTTCATGGACATGAACGTAGCTGAAGGTTGCAGAATTATGAATCCACATTGTGTGAGCAAGTACTGAGTGAGGGATACTGCTACCAGCCACAGTACTGTGTCTTCCACAGAGGCCAAAAACTCAATCTGTAGGACGCTCTGGAAACCAACGAACATACGGATAACAGTCTTGACTTCATATTAAACGTGCCGCGCGGCGAGGCGCCATGTCACGAACTGCGCGGCCCCTCCCGCCGGAGGTTCGAGTCCTCCATCGGGCATGGGTGAGTGTGTTGTTTTTAGCGTAAGTCAGTTTAAGTGGTGTGTAAGTCCAAGGACCGGTGACCTCAGCAGTTTGGTCCCTTAGGACTTCACACACTTTCATATTAAGTGAGCAAACACAGTTCAATACTTCCTGCCCATTAAACTTCACTCAATCCTCACAATTTTTCAACGCTTACCGTAATGTATGGTCCTTTCCGTTCCTCAAAATTATTTATTTTGTTGTGATGGCCAATGCACAGCATATATTCTGTTCTAATAATGTCATCTCTATCTTTTACTCAGCTTCTGTACTACATTCCGTATGTAATACATCTTGTTAATCACTAATTGGTTTTAATGGGATTATTAATTTAATTCGAATTGTACAGTGTTAATGTTTCTCCTGGTTCGTTAGCTTTACATTTATTTACTATTCAAGTCTTAACCTTTTTAACGGCATTGCCATTGCAATGCCAAAAATGACATTTGCCCTGTGTTCGCGGCTCACTCTAGTGAGTGATTATTTTTGACAATGTTGTTTAGAAATATTGTCCCTGATTTGATCACGATATTCAGTTAAAGTCGAACCAAAATCGTTTAACTAAGTAATTTAATACTTTACAACATATACAACACCGTTTATAATTATGTTATTCTAACAAGAAGGGAAGGAAGAATCAATTAACAAAATCTATTTCTCCAACAAACTAACTTCGTTAAAAGACGAGGGTAGGGTTGCGTTTAGTTGCAGTATAATGACCGGAGTCCGACAAGACGAAGAATGAACCACGGGCCTGCAGGGCCTGCCCGATCGGCAGAGGACGCCGACAATGAGTCGCCGAAAGTAAACACAAGGCGACAACAGAGGGGGAGAAACAACGGTGACCATATGGCGGAAGAACAAGTCCAGCGAGTGAACCAAAATCAAAAACTGAGACGTAGTGAGATCACAACTATAGCGCAGTGAAATCATCACTGACTGGCTGAGCTTTTTTTTCTTTGTTGTTATTTCAGTTCCTCACAGTGGGGGGACAGTTGGCAGCGGATAAAAACCGCTCTTCAGTTAACGAATACATAAACTGTATTTAAAAGTTGGTTTAAATATATAAAGAGATGACTATAACAGACGTCTTTTGCAAAACAAAACGCATTGGTGGATTTACATAAAAACAAATGACAATCAACGAGGGTTTGGAAAAACACACTCGGATGGAAATATTAATGGTTTTTAAAACTAGTTTCTCGATTTTATATTTTAGGTGACTTATAATCACTAATGAATATAAATGACACACGAAAATAATTGTCATTGTGAGGCTGCAATGATGCGTATGACTGTGAGGTCCTGTAGAACGGCAGGTAGCAACTAGAGATCAGCAAGGTGGGTGAAGGGGTAAGGAGGAGATGGAATGATAGTTCGAACTGGAGCGTTGTGATTGGGTATGCAAATTGGGGGATATCCCTGGAGGAATTCATTGTTATGGAGTAGGATCTGGTTAAAATTCCGGGGACGGAGGATGAATAACGTAACAAGGCGCATGGAAGGTGAAATATAGAAGTAGTGGCACTCATGGTACCTGGACTGTTTATTGGTGGGCGAGATATTGGGTGCTGGGACTCGGTTTTGCAACTGATATATCGGATCCGAAGGTGCTCTACGAAGAGAGGAAGGTGTAAGAAGTGGATGTGTTCCTACAGGATGCCAGTTGGGGAAGGTAGGCGAATGCGGAAAGCGATGGCGAGTGCATGTCTTTCCAGAATTTCCAGGGATTTGTAGGATTTAGGTGAGGCAGAGATACAGGCAACGTGGGCGTAGATTACGAGGGGGTGGATGAGGGTTTTATAGGTAAGTATAATGGCAGAAGGCAGTAGACCCCAGGTGGGGCCTGTTGGTAGTATTAGTCTGTTTCGGGCTTTGTATTTGACGGTAAGGAGACGTGAGTTCCATGTTAGTTTTCTGTCGAGAGTTAGTCCTAAATATTTTACTGTGTTAGTCAGAGTGATGAATTGGTTGTAGGTGGACAGTTGAAAATCAGGACGACGAAGACGCCGAGTGGTGCGACCAAAGACGATGGATTGGCTTTTTTGTGGATCTACTTTATGTCCCCACGTATTGCAGCACTCTGCCAGAGATAGAGGTGGCGTTGGAGGGAAGCATGAGGGAGTTGAAGGGTGTGGTGGGTGGCTGGGTAGGCGGTGTCGCCAGTACATTGCAGGAGGTACGTGGGGAGTGGCGGTTTGTCAATGTCTACAATTTACAGGATGTAAAGAAAGGGTGAGAGGACAGAGCCTCGAGACGCACCTGCTGTAGGGTGAAATATGATGGAATTGGTGTGGTTGATTGTGACGAAGGCTGAAATTTTCAAATCAGTATCGCAACTGGACGTCCACTGAATGCCGACAGGCGGCATTTTCAGACGAATCACGTTTACTCTACATCAGGCAGACAGCCGTTGGCTTGTCGGCGTGTAACGCAGAAAGAAAACACCTACAACCAGCAGGGAGCGTTATGAGCTGGGATACGCTTCCCTGGCTGGTATCGTATTACTGGAAAGCACAATGGATCAACACAATTATGCATCTGTTCTTGTGGAAGATGGCCACCTCTACATGCAGTTTGCAGTTCCTCGGCACAATGGTATCTACCAGCAGGACGATGCAGCGTCTCACACAGCTCGCAATGTGAGTTTACCGTATTGCCTTGGCCACCAGTCTCCCCGGATTTAAATCCAATCGAAAATCTCTGAGACCATCTCGATCTCGCAGTTGGGGCCATGGATCTTCAACGAAGATTCCAAACGCAAATGTCCACGGCGTTGGAATCGGCATGGCCCGAACTTCAATGACCCTCTTCTTAACGTCTCGTTCTGCAAAATGTGGTTATTTAGGTTTGTAACTGGTGGTTACATTAATGTGACTGGACAGTGTATTTATTTGGAGAGTGCGAGGTAATAATGATAACACAAATAAGATATGAGATTTGCGTTACACTTGTCTTGTTGGCAGATATAACGGAAACGCTACTAAAACGTTGTGGTACACAGGCGTGTCTGAATACCGCAAAAACATTTCGTATTGAGTTAAAAATAGAAAATGATTCGTCACCAGTGCGGGGACCAGCTATTAAAATAAATTATTTTTCGAATAGTTTTACTAATAGTCAACTGCTGCAGCATATCTTTCTTAGTACAATTACCGATATGTTTTTACGTATCCCTTGCCATATATTTTACGTGGTATCTGAAGATGGTTGGAATACGGCCGAAGTTGTTGAAAGCAACGAGAAAGATATTTTCCCATCGTTTATTGTTTATAAAATAGTTCTGCCATATAATGTGAGAACAAATAAAGGAAAAGAAGAAAAGGAAAGAAACATTTCAGAGGAGACTAGATTACTGGAACACAAAATTTAAAACATTCAAGTTAACTGTGAGTAGGAACAAGAGAGTGGCCATGAAGATGAGCAGGACACCCACACCTTGTCACATCATACTGGAGGGGGAGAAGGTTGAAGGTGTGAAAAGCTTCATTTATCTGTGTAGCAACGTATGACGCCACGGAAGATCCAAACTAGAAGTCTTAAACAGAATAACAAAAGGATCTAGCTTCATCCACCAAGTACGAAATCTAATCTGGGACAAGTTCCTCAGAGAGCCAAACACACCATGTATAAAACTTGTCTCCTGCCAGTCATGATGTATAGTCTAGAGGCCTGTGTCATAAATAAGAGAGAAGAGAGTCAAATGAAAGCATGTGAAATGAAGTTCCTTAGGTCAGCTGTAAAAAATCTCGTAGAGACAGAGTCAGGAATGATTATGTAAGGAGAGACCTGCAGGTGACATTGACTGCAGAGGAGAGGATAAGTGCTTTGAGATTGAAGTGGTTCGCTCATGTGAGGCGAATGCACCCAACTAGAACTCCACGCCAGTATTTGCAGATGGAGGTACCAGAAAGAAGACCAGTTGGGCGGCCTAGAAAGAGATGCACAGACCAGGTTACGGAAGATCTGAATAAGAGAGGAGTAACATGGGATGTAGTGGAGAGGGAAAAGCTATACCAGGACAGAAGCCAATGGAGCCATGTCGTTCACTAAGTTCCTACCCGGCTCGCTGGAAGAAAATCCTGATGATGATGATGAAGAAAAGAAAGGGCGGGAGAGTACTACAACAGTAGCGGTTTTACCGAGGAAATGATTTATTGCAGAAACCACGAAACCACTTAAACATATTGACTAAATCTGCCTTCGCTACTTGGTAAGGCAATATAATTATAAAAGAATAGAAAAATATTGTATGTAGAACATACACAACATGTGGTTGGTTGGTTGGTTCATAATATTAAATCAGGTTGGCCGAAAAGGGCCTGAACCCAACTGCTCAACAGTGTCAGAAGTATGTTTTAGCCACGACCTTATATTACAGCGAGGTCATCGGTCTCATCGGAAGGGAAGGAAGTCGGCCGTGCCCTTTCAGAGGAACCATCCCGGCATTTGCCTGGAGCGATTTAGGGATATCACGGAAAACCTAAATCAGGATGGACGGACGCGGAATTGAACCGTCGTCCTCCTGAATGCGAGTCCAGTGTGCTAACCACTGCGCCACCTCGCTCGGTGGCAACATGTGGTATTCGTTCATAATATTAAATCAGGTTGGCCGAAAAGGGCCTGAACCAAACTGCTCAACAGCGCCAGAAGTATGTTTTAGCCACGACCTTATATTACTTACTTAAATGTATACATGATGTGGGAACCACAGTGAAGGAATTGACGCCTGCATCTCGTTGTCGTGCGGTAGCGTTCTCGCTTCCCACGCCCGGCTTTCCGGGTTCGATTCCCGGCGGGGTCAGGGATTTTCTCTGCCTCGTGATGGCTGGGTGTTGTGTGCTGTCCTTAGGTTAGTTAGGTTTAAGTAGTTCTGAGTTCTAGGGGACTGATGACCATAGATGTTAAGTCCCATAGTGCTCAGAACCATTTGAACCATTTGAAGGAATTGACGTTAAGGGCACAAGTATACAAGATGGCCTTAGAGGAAAGGACAGTATTCAGTGATATGACAGAAACGATCATTAGAAACAAATAAGTGCAGTAAACACGGACTCTAAAATGCGTACCTCAAGAGCTTTGAGCACTTCTTCGTCTTCGATTCTCTGGAACAAATCTCTTCTGCAGAAAGTTCTTTGCTTTCCATATTTTGAGACATGGTAGTAGGGCCCAAAACAAGAAAAAAATATCCAGTAAACGTGGGCTCTTACGTGTATACCTTAAGGACTATGATCACTTGTTCATCTTTAGTAGTGGCAACAAGTGTTCACAGCTGTCATAGCTGTTAAGTTACGCATTGTGGAGCCCACGCTTACTGTACAATTTTGCTTCGAATCCCTGAATATTTATTATTCCTCTTGGGACACGGTGTACATTCGTAGAATAGAACAGAATAGAACTGGGTACAGAGTGAGGATGGGTGAGTCTGATAGGCGTTCGAACGCAGAACGCCACGAACTAGAATGGTTTGCGTAATGTCGAGGTGACGAAAAATGGTCTTAGAGTACAGATACAAACAAACACGGAGGTAATGGCACAAACAGTTGACAATCGATGAAATCCCGCCGGCACTGAAGGTTTGGGAACAGAAAATCAAGTGTACATTGATTCAGTAATGCGTCGGCTGGTGAAGCATTTACTGCGGGCAGTGGTCATGTTTAGAGATAAATATTTAGACATTGTTAAAAGCGATGGCGGTCGGGGAAAGGCCAGCTAATTTAAGATATTTCCCCACCGGCAAGCACGCTCAACCAACCGTGCCATTGCACTGTCTGTCAGCTCGTCCGTGCGTCACTTAGCCACTGTTGACTCGGGCCAGCAAAAGGCTAATGAGTGCGCAGTTTACCGGGCCCCGGCTGGCGCGGCGGTAATGTTCACCCGACGCCGGCAGCTAAGCCGAGCCGAGTACGGCCGAAGCCGCGCGCCGGCGGCCAGTCAAGTTTGCGGCGCAGCGCCGGCCGCGCGGTTGCCGCTGCTGCAGCAGCCGCCGCCCGCCCGCCCTTCATTATGCATGCCGGCCGGCAGAGGCGCTGGTGTAGCCAGCAGCCAACATGGCGCCGCGGCCTGCTCGTATTTATGAATTCATGCGCGAGCAGATGTCGCCGGCAGGGCCCGCTGCCCGGACGGGCGGACAGGCGGGCGGCGGCCGGACGGGCACGCCCACGCGGTGCGATCCTCCTCCCCCCCCACCCTCCCTCAGCCCCCCAAACCTTCCCTGTGGCACGTTGCGATGATGGACAGATGGCGCCAGTGAATCTCATTGGATCGCAGCACGCCGGCGGAGATGAAATTTGGACGGTACCCCACGTACTTGTAAAGTAGAACACTGAACGAAACGCTGATGTGAGGTAGTGTTGTTTGCGGCGGGACACAGAGATGAGGCTTATGACAAACAAAACTTGTTTCATGCTATGTTGTTATATTACATTTAGTGCCACCATGATCTGCGAAACAGACTTTTTTGTTCGACATATGTAAAATACAGTAGATGTGTCTTGCGAGTATATTGATTATAGTCTGTGAAGAGACAGTTTTTAAAAGTTCAGAAATGTGGTGCTACTCTGAAAATTGACTCGCGATCCTTTGCACTGTACCTCCCTCTTCGGTATAGCGTTTAAGCTCCCTATGCATTATTGGTTTTTGTTTTATCAATATTTAGCATCAGACTGATTGACGAGAAGTGAGATCTTATTCATAGATCACATTTGTTGGTAACAGTGACCTTGTACCTTAACAAATACGATAACGATCAGATTTCTTGTTTTGAATAATATACTCCCAATCCAAGCAAATGTGACATCAGTACATTGTTAATGTACTGTCTGCTATCGGGTTCCCCTAAATGGCAGGCAGCACCGCAAAACAGCCACGCTATGAGGGAAACAAAGCAACAGCCAAACAAGACATGAGGTAAACACGCCGAAGATTCTATTCGATTAATAGGATCCTTTCCTTGCAGAGGTCGAAGCGACATATCCGGCCACGGATTCCTACGCCAGGTTTCTATTGGCTCCAGCTCACTATATAGTCCCGGCCGGTCGAAGGCTGACCAGTCTTCGTCCGCTGCTAATGGCAACCGCTATAGCAGAGTCTCCGAGAAGATATCACCGAAGCCGCTGTACTGCACCGCCGATCGAAGTACCAGCCGACCGAGAGGGACCACATCTCCGGCTAGATCGACGGATGTCTACGTCTATTGTACAGCCAGCTATTGTATTGTAGAAGAAGTTACGTTCAATAAACTGTTGGAGAACACAACAGTTAACATCGAATTTTATTAACCATTTACTGTGCTGTTATAGACATTGATGACTTCTGATTTTCGATTCGGCGCACCATGAATTCCTCTTCCATGCCTACCCTTTCATCTCAGGCAAACTATATCATCAATTATTTGCAGTATGTATCAATCTCCGTTTTCCTCTACAGTTTTCAATCTCTACATCGCTCTGTAGTAAAATGGTTCAAATGGCTCTGAGCACTATGGGACTTAACATCTGAGGTCATCAGTCCCCTAGAACTTAGAACTACTGAAACCTAACTAACCTAAGGACAGCACACAAATCCATGCCCGAGGCAGGATTCGAACCTACGACCGTAGCAGTCGCGCGGTTCCAGACTGTAGCGCCTAGATCCGCTCGGCCACACCGGCCGGCGCTCTGTAGTATCATGGAAGTTATTCCCTGTTGTCTTAGCAGATGTCTGTCCCTTTTGCCAGTGTTTTCCTTTCCTCTCTGACCCTGCAGAAAACCTCCTCATTCCTCACCTTATCAGTCGACTTAATTTTCAAAATTTTTCTATAGAACCACATGTAAAATGCTTCGATTGTCTTCTGTTCCGTTTTTCCCGCAGTCGGTGGTTCACTATCATTCAGTGCAAACCTACAAACTCAGAAAATTCTTTCTCACGTTAAGCCCTGTGTTTGATATTAGTAGATTTATCTTGGCTAGGAATTCCCTCTTTCCCACCGCTAGTTTGTTTTTATGTCCTTCTTTCTCCGTCCAACCTGGATTATTGCGCTGTCTTGGTATCAGCATTCCTTAACTTCGTCGACTTCGTGATTCCCAATTCTGATGATGAGTTTCTCCCTGTTCTCATTTCTGGTACTTCTCATTACCTTCGTCTTTCATCGATTTACTCTCAATCCGTATTTTACACTCATTGGAGTATTCATTCCATTTAGCGAATCCTGTAGTTCCCTTCACTATGACTGAGAATATCACTTTCGGTTCCGAACCATACAGGTCGAGTCAAGGTATTGCAATTCAACCCTGCTATGTCAGTATTTTTTAGATGAGATACGAGGTTGTTAGCCCTACCATTGTCAATTTCAAGTGTGTTCGGTTTGATACTCAGATCACTCGCAGTCACAAAACTTTATTCTCGGTGTTTTATGTTTATTCAAAAACCACCACACAGTCGTCCCACGCGTGTGCTGGTCGACAAGAAATTCCAATTAAATTTAGAATATCTCTACCTAATCTAAGTAATACATGTGAAGTACTTCTCATCTGTTTCGATACGGATCGAACTGAAATAATTATAAATATAAACATTTACAGAATATCAAATCATGCCAGTAATACTCGTCATTTCTTACACAACTACCGTATACAACAACCGTAATCTGTGGAAACATTTCGACTACTGCTCTATCGCAAACTCACGCATGACATTCCTAAACGATATTGTCGTTTCACGACAGCAGTGGGGCTGCTCAAAGGTCACCATCGGCGGAAGAAAGACTTCACCCCCGGACTAGAGGGATAGTACACGTTACATGTACCAGTGAGAGGAATTTTACGAACCGAATAGTTTCACAAGTTGCGACATGATCGTGGATTAAAACAGTGGTCCAAGGAAGAGTAGAACTAATTTCTTTCATTTCCGCGGATGATCACAAAGTCCGTAGACTACCTGTTCCTGTTAGCGTTGACCATCTTCAGATCTGCAGCAACACAAGGTAAATGAAATACAGCTAGTAAACAAATTACACATTAGTGCAATAAAATATGCTGCAATGAAAATTTGTTGCGCCCAAAATATTAACGAGGCATACCTGTTTCACAACACGCCCTAAAATAATGAAGCTGTAGTGGCACTAAATGCAAGAAGTGTAGGGTACAATAGGTAAAATTTAAAGTGAGTTTTCCACTTTAGGTTTTATCTTCTGTACTCTTCACTTAATGCATACTCTACAATTCTTGTAATTGATGAATGTGGGAAGACTTAACAGTAGCGACACCTATCCAGCTTATGGCTGAAATATACGTTGTGAGTACTGTATTGCGCCGGCCGCGGTGGTCTAGCGGTTCTAGGCGCTCAGTCCGGAACCGCGCGACTGCTACGGTCGCAGGTTCGAATCCTGCCTCGGGCATGGATACATGTGATGTCCTTAGGTTAGTTAGGTTTAACTAGTTCTACGTTCTAGGGGACTAATGACCTCAGACGTTGAGTCCCGTAGTGCTCAGAGCCATTTGAACCAGTACTGTATTGCCCTTCCTCAGTAAAATTCTTCTGGGCTGTCAACAGTACTGTAAATATATTAAATAGTCCGACGTTTCGGCCACTATTGCAAGTGTCCTTCCTCAGGGCATTGTGCTGATCTCAGCACAAAGCCCTACGGAACGCCACTTGCAATAATGCCCGAACGTCGGACAATACTGTACATTTACAATGCGGTCAACAGTCGAGAAGAATTCTATTGACAGTGACAACGGCCGCGGAAGCCAACGCTTACATGTATTGAAGTTTGTTAGCACTAGTGGCGGTGGACACAGTATGACTCTGCCAGAACTATGGCATAGTTTACAACGTATTTTAAAGATGTGCAACGATGCTATGCTAATTTTGTATTTTGTGACGGTGCCAACATGGATTTATTATTTTGGGCCGTGTTATAAAACAGGAATGCCTCGTCGTATTTTAAGCGCATGTTTTCACATCCGTTAAATTAATAGGTTTTCGTTATAGCGTATTTTATTGTTCTAAGTGGTACTCTGTTTAGTAGCTGTATTCCATTTCCCAATGCTGCATATCTGCAGACGGTCATTGCTGAACGAAACCGGTAGTCCAGGCCGCAGGTACTAACCACAAATTTTCAAATTTTCCGTCCGCTCCATTAGCTGAACGGTCATCGCGCTGGAAAGCCACGCACGGTGGCCCGGGTTCGATTCCCGGCTGGGGCGGGAGGTTTCTCCCCTCAGGGACTGGGTGTTGTGCTGTCCTCATCATCATTTCATCCCCATTGTCAACGCGAAAGTCACCCAACGTGGCGTCGCACTCGATAAGACGAGGACTAGTCGGCCAAGCTTCCTGCCTGGGAACTCCCGGCCACTGACGCCATACCATCGTTTTCCATTTTCCATTTTCCGATAGTCCAAAGACCAAAAGTTTTGTGAGCATTGGCGAAAATAAAAGTAACCAATTCTGAACCGAATAGTGTTTCTGAAGATCTTGTTGTCGACGATACGTTATGCTTAAATAGTGCGTTCGCTGTCCCGTTACAAATATTGTAACCGTCTGTTCGACAGTTTTCAGAAAGCTGTCAAAGCTAAGTTTCGGAGCAAGCCTCCGTTAGAAACGGATGAAGAGCAAATCAAGCGCAATTTCAGTTCGGTGTCCAAATAGTTTTGTTGGCATAGTCTTTCTCTCTCTCTCTCTCTCTATCTCTATCTATCTATCTACCTCTTCCTCCCTTTCTGTCACTGACACTCATACAAAGACACAAACACGCACACATGCACACACATACACACACACACACACACACACACACACACACACACACACCCAGACACTCACACACACACACACACACACACACACACACACACACACACATACAATAAGATGAATCCACACAAGCCATGTTTCATAGAAATAAAAGCGGCTAATGCGAATATCCTAGTGGTTCTGTGAACTGAATTTTTAAATGTCCATTGTCAAGTGCTTGAGCGTTACGAATAATACGCTGCTTTGTCTATGCGCAACGGTGCATTACTCACGGCTCAATTTTTCGACTGTGGAGGTGCGAGATTCGCTCACGGGCCTTTTGTCTAGCACAGCATGAAGGGAACGACCGTTTCTGTCCTCCCATTGTAGGTCGACAAGGACGAATTTCATGAGAATGCCACGCTCACACTGAAGCAGTACATATAAAATTCTATATATCTTAAACAATAGTGGGTAAAACAGTGGCACGGCGTCACCACGCGTAGTCGAATTCTGTATAGAAACTAAGAAAAAAGATAAGTGAGTGGCCCTGGAAGGTAAATTCTTCGTTGTTACAACTGAAAAACTTTATCAATACACAATATTCTTCAAGTGCTTCACCAGTAAATAAATTCTACAATTCATACACAACATTACTGGTTGATGTGTTACAAGACTGCTTCATGGACAGCGAAAACAACTTGTTCAGAAACGGTAGAATCCCGTAATTCAGTTTAATTTCGGTAAGTGCTGCATAGTTGATAGTCATGGCAAGCGCTTTGATTGTCATGGAAACAGTTCAATAAAAATGCCAAAGATTTCCTCAAAGCTGTTGTACGACTGTATGCTGGTTTATAATAGGCTGCTTATTTCGAGTCCATAATTAATTTTTTGATAAAGGTGTTAATGAGAAACAGCTTTAATTTGCATTTGGTAACACTTATTTTATTTTCGAGTGTAGCCGTTTTAAGGCTTTTTGCTTCACTGCAACCTCTCACAAGGTTAGATGAGGTTTTTTTGCTATTTTTGAATATCTTAAATTGCCAAAATTCAAAAATCGCAAAAAATTCGTCAGTTAGTAAATGTAGGATGTTGGCGTTGTTAATACATAAAAGGCATTAACAGGCACTCATAGGACGTTAATGTTTGATTTTCATGCGTAATTGTAGTTGTTTCTTGTGTAATGAATAGTTCTTGTCCTTGAAGGGTAATGCCACAATATTATCTCATACACTATGAGTTAAACAGAGCATGTAAATAATTTCTGGATACTGCTTTGAATGCCGACAATGGCGGTAAGTTTTCCGCTGGTAAGACCTAACACTCTATCATGTCAGTCCTATCGACTTTCTAGTAAGGATTTCTTCGACATCCACAGTTAAGTGTTCCGCCCGGTTTATTACTTTTTGTCGAAGCGTAACATTAAAGGAAGAGCGGTATTTTTTAAGGTATAGTCTTAATACAAGTTGCTTTATGGCATTTGAAACTATGTAATTTGGTGGAAAATCATTTAACAACACAGAAAAAACCTCAGTATATTTCAAACGTCTCACTTCTTTCAGAGTTATTTTAGTCTTCTTGGAAAAATTAGTGAACACTGCGGAAAATGATTACAACAGATTGGAGACTATGCTACAGCTTAATGAGAAACTGTAACAAATTATTCTTAGCCTAACAATAACACTTGTACCGCATGTAGAATGAACTAATTCTACTTCCTGATTGAATTAAATAGTGTGTCACTAACGTAGAACAAGAACAGTAGTTGGTCCATATTCATAGCGGTATCCCCACTCTTTGAGTTATTTGAAAATTATTCTCAGCATATTTATTCTTAAACAGGGATAAGACACATTTATGCTGAATATGTATTAAAAAAAAACGATTTACATACGTAACAGAGTTTTATAACCAAGACAGTTAACAGACTCAGAAGTTCACAACTAGCTTCGAGTTTAAGACGATTATGGAGTGTTCATAGAAAATATATATACGAATAACTTTTTGAGTAGTGCACCTCTTCTGAAAGTGAAATTGCGTCTGTCTAAGTATCGTACTATTCAGCCAGAAGTGATAACCATTGAGCACACTACACTCTCAAGAAGTTTATAAAATTCAAATCCAGAATGCTGGTTATTCACGTCTGTGGAATCGTCTTTCATGAGGGGAATCTTAGCAATTAATTGGTTTAATCAAAGTGGAACATTCATTCATATTTAATGGAAATACTTAATTTTAAATGACGGTAGTGTTAAGGCTTCAGCGTAGACATTGAAAAAATAGTGTTGGCTAGAAAAGAATAATTATGACATGATAAATCCCTTTTCAAACATCTTGTCATAGAAATGGGTGAAGCAGGACCTTAATTGACTGAAATGTTTATTCGAGCTCTTAGAAAATCAAAAAAAAATCGCAGTTTCTTACACTGATTCTCCGTTTTAAGCTCCTCTGCATTCCTGGGTATAAATCTGGAGCTTTTATTGCTCTCATTTATTAGTGTACTGAGCGCCAGCTCTCTCCTTTGTATAATATAGTTTTATTGCGACGTAAAAACTGTTTATGTATTTTATGGGTCGATCGATGCTTCTGCCAAAGGATGTTGTTCCGTAACGGATAATGTGTTCATTGGCCTTCGTACTAGTTTACAAATAAATAGCAGCTACATTCCAACAATTCTGCTTCTTTTACAAAAAACTGTGTACCAACTGTTGGACCACGAACGATGCCAGAGAAAAACTTCTGAATGGTAGAGAAGTTAGAAAGTAATATGGAAGTTTTGCTTGTGACGAAGAAATTCTTTACATTTCGTCAACAGCTGTATTAAAATATGTAGCTTTACATCAGCCGCGAAATAGTGTAGAACTCGACAGCCACAGTGAGTGCGCTTAAGATTTAGATATAAGTAATTAGAAAACTGTTTCGAGATGTGTCGTGAAAGGATAATTTACATATGAGGCAAACCCTGGAAGCTAGCTGACAACGAAGATAAACATAGGGTAATAAATGGAAAGATGACCAAAGGCCCTATATTATTTGAAATGATAGTGTTCTGCTCTAAGATGCAGCAGTGTAGGTTGCCATGAATGCTTATGGAAAGTGTCTTTCTCGGCCAGCCCATGTCTCACAGAAGTTATTTTTGTACGTTTCAAATTTCTGTTATGCTGCTACCGAGTGAGGTGGCGCCGTAGATAAATGTTTCCCATGATTTCCAACTGATTAAGGCGAATGCGGGGACACTCCCTCTCGTAAAGGCAGCATATCCCATCCTCATCAATCCGACCCAGTGTTCGGTCTCTAATGACTGCATTATCGGCGGGACCTTAAACACTAACTTGTCTTTCTTTGTTTTTGCTATGCTGTTGGACTAGGTGCGAGGAAATGGATGGATACGGCACGGTAAGACGATAAGCTGAAGCTCTGAAGCTGCCCCCTATGGGTAGAGATTTGGGTTGGAGTCCCGGTCGAACACACAGATGTGACTGTCACGAATATTCAGCTAATTTGTATTATAAAAGTTATCGGTTCATATCCCGCGAGCTATTCTGATATCTGGCAGGTAGGTTAGAAAATTTAAAAAGGGAAATGGATAGCTTAAAGTTAGATATAGTGGGATTTGTGAAGTTCGGTTGCAGGAGGAACAAGACTTCTGGTTAGGTGAATACAGGGTATCAAATACAAAATGAAATAGGGGTAATGCAGGAGTAGGTTTAATAATGAATAAAAAAAATAGGAGTGCGGGTAAGCTACTACAAACACCTTAGTGAACTCATTATTGTGGCCACGATAGACACGAAGCCAACACCTACTACAGTAGTACAAGTTTATATGCCAACTAGCTCTACAGATGATGAAAGAATTGATGAAATGTATGATGAGATAAAAGAAATTATTCAGGTAGTGAAGGGAGAAGAAAATTTAGTAGTCATATGTGACTGGAATTCGACAGTGGGAAAAGGAAGAGAAGGAAACGTAGTAGATGAATATTGATTGGGGCTAAGAAATGAAAGAGGAAGCCACCTGGTAGAATTTTGAAGAGGGCATAACTCAGTAACAGCTAACACTTGGTTCAAGAATCATGAAAGATGGTTGTATACATGGAAGACTCCTGGAGATAGTAAAAGGTCTCCGACAGATTATATAATGGTAAGACAGAGATTTAGGAACCAGATTTTAAATTGTTAGACATTTCCAGGGGCAAATGTGGACTCTGACCACAATCTATTCGTTATGAACTGTAGATTGAAACTGAAGAAAGTGCAAAAAGGTGGGAATTTAAGGAGATGGGACCTGGATAAACTGAAAGAACCAGAGGGTGTACCGAGTTTCAGGGAGAGCATAAGGGAACAATTTAAAGGAATAGAGGAAAGAAATACATTAGAAGAAGAATGAGTAGCTTTGAGGAATGCAATAGTGGAAGCAGCAGAGGACCAAGTTGGTAAAAAGATGGGGGCTAGTAGAAATCCTTGTGTAGCACAAGAGATACTGAATTTAATTGATGAAAGGAGAAATACAAAGATGCAGTAAGTGAAGCAGGCAAAAAGGAATACAGACGTCTCAAAAATGAGATCGACAGGAAGTACAAAATGGCTAAGCAGGGACGGCTAGAGGACAAATGTAAGGATGCAGAGGCTTATCTCACGAGGGGTAATATAGATACTGCCTACAGGAATATTAAAGTGACCTTTGGAGAAAAGAGAACCACTTGCATGAATATCAAGAGCTCAGATGGAAACCCAGTTCTAAGCAAAGAAGGGAAAGCAAAATGGTGGAAGGAGTATATAGAGGGTCCATACTGGGGCGATGTTCTTGAGGACAGCAGTATGGAAATGAAAGAGGAGGTAGATGAAAATAAAATTGGAGATATGATACTGCGTGAAGAGTTTGACAGAGCACTGAAAGACCTGAGTCGAAACAAGGCCCCGGCAGTAGACAACATTCCATTAGAACTACTAACAGCCTTGGGAGAGCCAGGGCTAACAAAACTCTACCATCTGGTTAGCAAGATGTATGAGACAGGCGAAATTCCCTCAGACTTCAAGAAGAATATAGTAATTGCAATCCCAAAGAAAGCAGGTGTTGACAGATGTGAAAATTATCGATCTATCAGTTTAATAGGTCACAGCTGCAAAATACTAAAGCGAATTCTTTACAGACGAATGGAAAAACTGGTAGAAGCTGACCTCAGGGAAGATCAGTTTGGATTCCGTAGAAATGTTGGAACACGTGAGGCAATACTGACCCTACGACTTACCTTAGAAGAAAGATTAAGGAGAGGCAAAACTACGTTTCTAGGATTTGTAGACTTAGAGAAAGCTTTAGACAATGTTGACTGGAATACTCTCTTTCAAATTCTAAAGGTGGCAGGGGTAAAATAAAGGGAGCGAAAGGCTACTGACAATTTGTACAGAAACCAGATGGCAGTTATAAAAGTCGAGTGACATGAAAGGGAGACAGTGGTTGGGAAGGGAGTGAGACAGGATTGTAGACTCTCCACGATGCTATTCAATCTGTATATTGAGCAGCAGTAAAGGAAACAAAGAAGAGTTCGGAGTAGGTATTAAAATCCATGGAGAAGAAATAAAAACTTTGAGGTTCGCCGATGACACTGTAATTCTGTCAGAGACAGCAAAGCACTTGAAAGAGCAGATGAACGGAATGGACAGTGTCTTGAAAGGAGGGTATAAGTTGAACATCAACAAAAGCAAAACGAGGATAATGGAATGTAGTCGAATTAAATCGGGTGATGCTGAGGGAATTAGATTACGCCTAAATTAGTGAAGGAGTTTTGCTATTTGGGGAGCAAAATACCTGATGATGGTCGAAGTAGAGACGATATAAAATGTAGACTGGCAATGGCAGGGAAAGCGTTTCTGAAGAGAGGAATTTGTTAACAGCGAGTATTGATTTAAGTGTCAGGAAGTAGTTTCTCAAAGTATTTGTATGGAGTTTAGCCATGTATGGAAGTGAAACATGGACCATAAATAGTTTACACAAGAAGAGAATAGAAGCTTTATAAATCTGGTGCTACAGAAGAATACTGAAGATTAGATGGGTAGATCGCACAACTAATGAGGAGGTATTGAATAGAATTGGGGAGAAGAGGAGTTTCTGGCACAACGTGAGTAGAAGAAGGGATCGGCTGGTAAGCCAAGTTCCGAGGCATCAAGGGATCACTGATTTGGTACTGGAGGGCAACGCGGAGGGTAAAAGTCGTAGAGGGAGACCAAGAGATGAATACACTAAGCAGACTCAGAAAGATGTAGGCTCGAGTAGGTACTGGGAGATGAAGAATCTTGCACAGGATAGAGCAGCATGGAGACCTTCATCAAACCTGTCTCAGGACTGAAGACCACAACAACAACAATATTCAGATAAATTCCACAATGACCCAGTCGCTAAAATCTGCTCACTCAGCTATTCATCAGTCAACGCCTAAAAATCCATAGCCTCCTTCATCTAGCACTCCGTCTTCAGGCTACGAGTGGCCCACCGGGACCATCCGACCTCCGTGTAATCCTCCGAGGAGGATGCGGATAGCCGGCCGCGGTGGTCTAGCGGTTCTAGGCGCGCAGTCCGGAACCGCGCGACTGCTATGGTCGCAGGTTCGAATCCTGCCTTGGGCATCGATGTGTGTGATTTCCTTAGGTTAGTTAGGTTTAAGTTGTTTTAAGTTCTAGGGGACTGATGACCTCAGAAGTTTAGTCCCATAGTGCTCAGAGCCATTTGAAGCATTTGAGGATGCGGATAGGAGGTGCGTGGGGTTAGCACTCCGCTCTCCCGGTCGTTATGATGGTATTCTTGACCAAAGCCGCTACTATTCGGTCGATTAGCTCCTCAATTGGCACCACGAGGCTGAGTGCACCCCGGAAAATTGCAACAGCGCATGGCGGCTGGATGATTACATGCAAATGATAAGCTTTTCAGAGCATTCACACAAGGTTGGCGCCGTTGGCGACACCTACAACGTGCTGACATAAGGAAAGTTTCTCATACACAAACAGCAGTTGACGGGCGTTTCCTGGTGAAACGTTGTTGTAATGCCTCGTGTAAGGAGGAGAAGTGCGTACCATCACGTTTCCGACTTTGATAAAGATCGGATTGTAGAATAACGCGATTGCGGTTTATCGTATCGCGACATTGCTGCTCGCGTTGGTCGAGATCAGATGACTGTTAGTAGAATATGGTTGGTTCAGGAGGGTATTACGGAACGCCGTGCTGGATCCCAACGGCCTCGTGTCACTAGCAGTTGAGATGACAGGCATCTTATCCGCATAGCTGTGACGGATCGCGCAGCCACATCTCGATCCCTGAGTCACCAACAGTTCGACGACGTTTGCAGCAGCATGGACTATCAGCTCGGAGATCACGGCCGCGGTTACCCTTGACGCTGCATCACAGACAGGAGCGCCTTCGGTGGTGTACCCAACAACGAACCTGGGCGCACAATTGTCAAAACGTCATTTTTTCGGTTGAATCCAGTTTCTGTTTACAGCATCATGATTGTCGCATCCGTGTTTGACGACATCGTGGAGAACGCACATTGGAAGAATGTATTCGTCCGGCATGATGATATGGGGTGCCACCTGTTGTTCGCACTGACGGCACTTTGAACAGTGGCCGTTACATTTCAGAATTGTTACGACCCATAGCTCTACCCTATATTCGATCCCTGCTAAATTCTATATTTCAGCAGGATAATGCACGACCGCATGCTGTAGGTCCAGTATGGACCTTTCTGGATACAGAAAATGTTCGACTGCTATCCTGGCCAGAACATTCTCCAGATCTCTCACCAATTGAAAACGTCTGGTCAATGGTGGTCGAGGAACTGGCTCGTCACAATACGCCAGTCACTACTCTTGATGAACTGTGGTATCGTGCTGAAGCTGCATGGACAGCTGTACCTGTACACGCCATCCAAGCTCTGTTTGACTCAATGCCCAGGCGTATCAAGGCCGTTATTACGGCCAGAGGTGGTGGTTCTGGGTACTGATTTCGCAGGATCTATGCATCCAAATTGCGTGAAAATGTAATCACATGTCAGTTCTAGTATAATATATTTGTCCAATGAATACCCGTTTATCATCTGCATTCCTTCTTCGTGTAGCAATTTTAATGGACAGTAGTGTATAATCCTTGGCAGTAATACGACTTTCCGAGGGTGTCACAGAGTACCACAATATGACTGCCTAAATCATCACCGACACCCCCCATCTATCACCCTTGGGAGAGAAACTCGGCCACAAGTTGTGAAAAGTGTGAAACATGACTCATCCGACCAAATGACGTTTTCCCGTTGCACCGTACTCCAGATGTTGCGGCTTCGGCACCACGTTCTCTTGTTACGAGCATTTACATCACTGGTGAGTGGTTTTGGACTTCCAGCTCGACCTCCAATTTCCAACTTCTGGAGCTCCCTTTGTGTGGTCTTGGTGCTGACAGTGTAGGCGAGTGCGATATTCACTTCTGCAGTGACTTTTGCAGCTGCCTTGCTGTTATTTTCCAGCAGAATCATCTTCAACGACCGTGTGCCAAGATCAGTCAACGCACACTTTTTCCGCCTTATGACTTCGTGCATGATGTTTTTCCGCTTTCTCTATTTGCCATATAAATATAAAATACGGTGTCTCATGAAAAAGCAGACGCTCCAGCTCTCTGTTGCGGACATATTCGGACCCAAGTGGTCAACAAGGCACTATCTAAGCTAGTGGTGGCTCCATAATGGTGTTCGCTGTGTTTACATGAAACGGCCTGATTCGTCTGGTTCAACTAAACCTATTGGTGACTGGAATTGGTTACGTTCGGACACTTGGAGGCCATTTGCACCCAATCATGGACTTCGTACACCCAAACAACTATGTAACCTTTATGGATGACAATGCGCCACGTCACCGGGCCACAGATGGTCGCGATTGGTTTGAAGTACATTCTAGAGAATTCGAGCAAATTTATTTGGCCACCTGGATCGTCTCACGTGAATCCCATCGAACATTCATGGGACATAACAGAGAGGTCAGTTCGCGGACAAAATCTTGCACCGGTAACACTTCCGCAATTATGGATGTCTCGAGAGGCAGCATGGCTCGGTATTTCTGCAGGGGACTTCCTTCGACACTTGTTGAGTCCATGCCACACCCAGTTGCCACACTGCGCCGGGCAAAAGGAGGACAGACACGATGGTAGGAGGTACCCCATGACCATTGTCACCTCTTTTTATGGCGATCTACAGTTGAATTTGTACTCCGAATTACGATGCACTTGGAGCCCCAGAGCTTTGGATTTGTAGTGAGATGTGCACTGGGCCACCGAGCCACACACTGTGTAACATCAAGTTCGAAAGATCAAGCGAATTATTTAATGGTTTCGCCACCAAGTAAAGGTGCTATCAGTCCGAGGACTGGTTTCAACAGCACACGGCTTTACTAGGCACGGTCGTGTTGCAGTTAACATACCATTGCCTTTCTTCAACTCCTGAACTGACTGACCCAGACAATTACAGCGGGACCTACTGTTCAACATGGGCTCCGTCGCACAATACATCTAGGCACTCTTTGTTAACATTTGAAGATATTTCCTGCCCGATAATAACACTTTTATTTTCGAACGTAATAATTTATGAATGATGAAGCACTCACCACGGTTGGTCGGAGATACGGCTAGCCATAGCCGAACGAATGTCACACTCTGCTGCGGAGTGCGTGCTTTAATGAAACTTAATGGTCAAGGGCCCCCCCACCCCCCACCCCCACCCCCGCCACCATGAACCATGGACCTTGCCGTTGGTAGGGAGGCTTGCGTGCCTCAGCGATACACATAGCCACACTGTAGTTACAATCATAACAGAGGGGTATCTGTGAGAAGCCAAACAAACGTGTGGTTCCTGAAGAGGGGCAGCAGCCAGTCCAGTAGTTGCAGGGGCAACAGTCTGGATGATTGACTGATCTGGCCTTGTAACACAAACCAAAAGTACTTGTATGGAGTATAGCCATGTTGTTATTTTTGTGGTCTTCAGTCCTGACACTGGTTTGATACAGCTCTCCATGCTACTCTATCCTGTGCAAGCTTCTTCATCTCGCAGTACTTACTGCAGCCTACATCCTTCTGAATCTGCTTAGTGTATTCATCTCCTGGTATTCCTCTGCGATTTTTACCCTCCACGATGCCCTCCAATGCTAAATTTGTGACCCCCTGATGCCTCAGAACATGTCCTACCAACCGATCTCTTGTTCTTGTCAAGTTGTGCCACAAACTCCTCTTCTCCCGAATTCTATTCAATACCTCCTCATTAGTTATGTGGTCTACCCATCTAATCTTCAGCATTCTTCTGTAGCACCAGATTTAGAAAGCTTCTATTCTCTTCTTGTCCTAACTATTTATCGTCCATGTTCCACTTCCATACATGGCTACACTCCATACAAATACTTTCAGAAACGACTTTCTGACACTTAAATCTATACTCGATGTTAACTAATTTCTCTTCTGCAGAAACGCTTTCCTTGCCATTGCCAGTCTACATTTTATATCCTCTCTACTTCGACCATCATCAAATATTTTGCTCCCCAAATAGCAAAACCCCTTCTCATTTCCTAATCTAATTCCCTCAGCATCACCAGACTTAATTCGATTATATTCCATTATCCTCGTTTTGCTTTTGTTGATGTTCATCTTATATCCTCCCTTCAAGACACTTTCCATTCCGTTCAACTGCTCTTTCAAGTCCTGTGGTGTCTCTAAGGTGTCTTCCTCAAGAGCGGCTTCTACCAGTTTCTCCATTCGTCTGTAAAGAATTCTTGTTAGCATTTTGCAGCTGTGTCTTATTAAACTGATAGTTTGATAATTTTCACATCTGTCAACACCTGCTTTCTTTGGGATTGGAATTATTATATTCTTCTTGAAGTCCGATGGCATTTCGCCTGTCTCATTCATCGTGCTCGCCAGATGGTAGAGTTTTTTGAGGACTGGCTCTCCTAAGACCGTCAGTAGGTCTAATGGAATGTTGTGTACTCATGAGGCCTTGTATCGACTCAGATCTCTCAGTGATCTGTCAAACTCTTCACGCAGTATCGTAACTCCCATTTCACCTTGATCTACATCCTCTTCCATTTCCATAATATGGTCCTCCAGTACGTCGCCCTTGAATAGACCCTTTATATACTCCTTCCACCTTTCTGCTTTCCCTTCTTTGCTTAGAACTGGGTTTCCAAATGAGTTCTTGATATTCATGCAAGTCCTTCTATTTTCTCCAAAAGTCTCTTTAATTTTCCTGTAGGCAGTATCTATCTTACCCCTAGTGATATGCACCTCTACAGCCTCACATTTGTCCAGTAGCCATCCCTGCTTAGCCATTTTGCACTGCCTGTCGATCTCATTTTTGAGATGTCTGTATTCCTCTTTGCCTGCTTCATTTACTGCATTTGTATATTTTCTCGTTTCATCAATTAAATTTAATGTTTCTTCTGTTACCCAAGGATTTCTAATACCCCTCGTCTCTTTACCTACTTGATCCTCTGCTGCCTTCACTACTTCATCCCTCAGAGCTACCCACTCTTCTTCTACTGTATTTATTTCCCCCATTCCTGTCAATTGTTCCCTTATGCTCTCCCTGAAACTCTGTACAACCTCTGGTTTAGTCAGTTTATCCAGGTCCCATCTCCTTAAATTCCCACCTTTTTGCAGTTTCTTCAGTTTCAATCTACAGTTTATAGCCAATAGATTGTGGTCTGAGTCCACATCTGCCCCTGGAAATGTCTAACAATTTAAAAACTGGTTCCTAAATCTCTGTCTTACCATTACATAATCTATCTCATACCTTCTAGTATCTCCAGGATTCTTCCATGTATACAACCTTGTTTTATGATTCTTGAACCAAGTGTTAGCTATGATTAAGTTATTCTATGTGCAAAATTCTACCAGACGGCTTCCTCTTTCATTTGTCTTCCCCAATCCATATTCACCCACTATGTTTCCTTCTCTCCCTCATCCTACTCTCGAATTGCAGTCTCCCATGACTATTAAATTTTCGTCTCCCTTCACTACCTGAATAATTTCTTTTATCTCATCATACATTTCATCAATTTCTTCATCATCTACAGATCTAGTTGGCATATAAACTTGTTCTACTATAGTAGGCATGGGCTTCGTGTCTATCTTGGCCACAATAATGCGTTCACTATGCTGTTTGTGGTAGCTTACCCGCACTCCTATTTTTTTATTCATTATTAAACGTACTCCTGCATTACCCCGCTTGATTTTGTATTTATAACCCTGTATTCACCTGACCAAAAGTCTTGTTACTCCTGCCACCAAACGGCACTAATTCCCACTATATCTAAATTTAACCTCTCCTTTACCCTTTTTAAATTTTCTAACCTACCTGCCCGATTAAGGAATCTGACATCCTACTTTCCGATCATTACAACGCCAGTTTTCTTTCTCCTGATAACGACGTCCTCTTGAGTAGTCCCCGTCCGGAGATCCGAATTGGGGACTATTTCACCTCCGGAAAATTTTACCCAAGACTGCGCCATCATCATTTATCCATACAGGATAGCAGCATGCCCTCGGGAAAAATTGCGGCTGTAGTTTCCGCTTCCTTTCAGCCGTTCGCAGTACCAGCACAGCAAGGCCGTTTTCGTTAGTGTTACAAGGCCAGATCAGTCAATCATCGAGAATGTTGCCTCTGCAACTACTGAAAAGGCTGCTGCCCCTCTTCAGGAACCATACGTTTGTCTGGCCTCTCAACAGATACCCCTCCGTTGTGGGTTCACCTGTGGTGCGGCTATCTGTATCGCCGAGGCGTGCAAGCCTCCCCACCAACGGGAAGGTCCATGGTTCATGGGGGGCGGATCACCAGATACGGGTACGAAGTACAACCGACGCTAAACATTTAAGCACAGTTCTGTCCAATACAAATGTCCCACTGTTGTCTCTATAGAGAGATGCTGCTGCGTCTGCACTGCACTGCACTGCACCTACGGTACGACCATCTGTATCTGTGAGGCCATGTATGGAACATGGACGATAAATAGTTTCGACAAGAAGAGAATAGAAGCTTTCGAAATGTTGTGCTACAGAAGAATGATGAATATTAGATGGGTAGATCGCATAACTAATGAGGAAGTATTGACTAGAATTGGAGAGAAGAGAAATATGTGGCACAACTTGACTAGAAGAAGGGATCGGTTGGTATGACATGTTCTGAGGGATCAACGGATCACCAATGTAGTATTGGAGGGCAGCGTGGAGGGTACAAATCGTAGACCCAGAGATGAATACACTAAGCATATTCAGAAGGATGTAGGTTGCAGTACGTACTGGGAGATGAAGAAGCTTGAAGGGGATAGAGTAGCATGGAGAACTGCATCAAACCAGTATCTGGACTGAAGACAACAACAACAACAAGAACAACAACAACAGCAATGGTCAATGCATTACTTCGAATCTTTCTTGCTTCCAGAAGTGCTAGTCCCGCGTGTTAAACAATCTGAAGAAAAGAATCCAGACACCGTAGTGTAATGTGGGCTAGACGTTATGGGAGGCGGTCCTGCCAGTAGGAAAGGTGGTGGGGAGAACTGTCTTGTCAGCAATGGAGGAGTAACAGCAGGGTGGGTAGGTAAGGAAACTCAGTGACTTCGAACGTGGCCCACTTATCGGCTGTACCTCAGTAACAAGTGCACCATGGCCATTTCAACGCCACTGAAGCTGTTAGAGTCCACTATTGGTGACGCGATTGTGATGTGGAAACGCGGAGGAAGATCCACAGGTAAACTATGAACAGGTACATCGCACGACGCAGACCGTCGAGCACTGCGGAGGATGGCTGTAAACACTCGCGTCGAAACAGCGGAATGGGTGACTAGTGAGTTCTATCAGCAGTCCAGCCAGCATGATGAGTGCGTGTAGGAAGTCAAAAAGAATGGGCTACCGAGGCCGAGCAGCTTCTCATGAGCCACGCATTTCTGGAGTCAATTTTACGCGACTCTTGAGTTAGTATAAAGAGTGACGCTACTAGACAGTGGATGACAGGAGGCAAATGATCTGAAGCGACAGTTCACTCTGTCTGCCGAATGCCTGGAAACTTTATCTGACGTCACGTGCAGTTCCACAGCGAAGTACAAAGGAACTCATGGTACGGTATGGGGTTGTTTCTCGTGGTTAGCGTGTGATCCCATTATTGCGATTAAGAAAACACTAAATATAGAAGGATATGAACACATCAGGTTCCAGCTCTCGGCTGTGTTACGAGTGCGTTTACAGACCGACAACTTAAGTGTTTATCCTTTCCTGTGTGCTTCCCACGTAGTATATTTATTAAATTTCGTGTGTGTTCCTCTGTTTAAGAAGGTTAATCCCGCGCTTTTGTAAGTTCATGCAGTCTTTGGCGGAAGTGTTGCTCACTGAAAAGCCAACTACGTACAGAAAACACAAAACTACGGCAGCCAAAGTGACTGCAGATCTGAATAGTCGTCTTCGAAACCCTGTATCTATAGACATTGCTCGCCGAGAAAGCGAATATTCATGAACAAGCTGCTATACCGAAACGATTAGTGACTACAACCAATGCATAGAAGCGTAAAACATGGTGTCAGGAGCATAAATCTTGGACGACTGATCAGTGAAAACACGTCATAAGGTCCGACGAGTCAACGTTTTTGTTATTTCCAATATCGGGCAGGGTTTACTTCACGAGAATGCCAAAAGAAGCCTACAGTCCTAATTCCAACGGTTAAGAATGGAGGTGGATGCGTGATGGGTATTCTGCTGGTCCCATCATTACTCTCAAAGGTCGTGCAGCAGCCAACGATTAGGTGAACATTTCAGGTGATCAGGTGCAACCCTCGATTCAAATTTTGTCCCCCAACAATGACGACGTATTTCAGGACAATAATGCACGCACTCACACAGCCAGGACAGTACAATTGTGGTGTGAGGACCATACAACTGCGCCGCAGCATCTTCCCTGGCCAGCACAGTCTCCGGACGTAAACATTATCTAAGCCTTGTGGGCAGTATTGGAGCGCAGAGTCTGGAGCAGATTTCCGTCTCCCATGTCACTAAAGGAGTTAGACGAGGTTCTGATCCAAGAGTGGCATAACATTCCAGTGGAAACTATACAGTCATTATATGCCAGTATTCCAAGAAGTATCGCAGCAGTATTGCAGGAAAATGGGGGTGTAAGAGCAGGTGTTCACATTATTTTGACTTTTGCCTATCCGTGCAGCTGTTAAACGTATCAGCGTCCATTGGTGACATATCGCGGGGGGTGGGTGGGGGGGGGGTAGCAAGTCGCATTTCTACGATTTTTTCGCTTTCGTAGTTCTTCAGTTAGTCTTGCTAGGATGGATAGGATGTATACATGCTGTGGCAGGACGCAAGAGCTGGCCGCAGTTCGCGAATAGCTGAACGTGATGTAGGCTACAGTTAGTCACCTTCATGCTGCTGCCTTTGGGTGTAATTGTGGCGGAGAATCTGACACGTCACATGAGACACCTCTGACATCACTTATTTTTCTCTCAGGATTTGCTTCCGAGGCACCTCCTAGTGCACCCGACGCGTTGGATCCGCGCTCACAACAGGGTGAGTGGCGGGCGGTAAAGCGATCGCATCGCTCGAGGCGGAGGGCGAATGTGGAGACTGGCCGCCTCGCCTCGCCCGTTTAACCTGAGAGTGGAAGGTGGCCGCTCCTTCAGCAGGGTACGACCAGGTACACGGGAGAGGGATTTACTGGTTATTGGGAGCTCCAATGTTTGATGCGTTATGGAGCCCGTTACACAGATAACGTTCAGGGCTGGAACGAAAGGCTATGTGCACCAGGGATGTTTGCCGGGTGGGGGGATTATCTGAGATGTTGAGGCGTCCTTGCCTGTGGTTATCGAGCGTGCAGGGTGCAGTCGTCTGCAGGCTGTGGCTCACGTGGGCACCTGCGGTGCCTATCACATTCGTTCTGAGTCGATCCTCAGTTCGAACAGGATATTGGCAGAGGTGGTGAAGACTGCTGGCTTCGCACGCGGGGTGCAAGCAGAGCTCCCAACTTGCCCTCTGCCAGGAACTTAAATGTGATTCGCTGAGTATCCATGTAGATGTAGATATAGATTTAGCCTCGTTCCCAGAGTTCACCAGGGTTCTTTGGTTTAGAGTCGAGCGGTGGGTCTCAAGGCTTCCTCGACTCTGTGACGGTCTTGGTTGCAGATTTCTAGACCTGCGTTATCGTGTGCGGATTCATATGTCTCCCCTTGAAAGGTTAGGGCTGCACTACACTAGGGAAGCAGTTACTCAGGTAACAGAGTACTTCTGGAGTGAACATGGAGCTGTTTTAGGCTAAGCGCTAGTTTGAGGTGCTCTAATGAACACTTGTCATTCGATTCACAGCAAAGGAAGCCAAACGGCGTTCAGTATAAAGACACTTCGACTGTCACAATTTTATTAGTAAACTGTCGAAGTATTCGTAGCACAGTTCCCGAATTTACTGCCCTCCAAGAAAGTTGTCACGCTCAGATTCTTATGGGGATTGAGACCTGGCTGAACCCCGAAGTGGAAAGCTCTGGGATATTTAGCGATTCGTGGAACGTATATCGGGAAAACAGGTTGGAGGCCGTAAGTTGACAAAAATATAGTCTCTATTGAGGTCGAAGTTGAGTGTGACAGTGAAGTTATCTGGTCGCGTATAACAGGTATAGGTGAAACCAAGATAATTGTTGAATGTATGTACTGGCTACCCGATTACGCTGTGGCAGTTCCAGCGTCATTCTTAGAAAGTCTACTGTCAATAGCGCGTATATACTCAGACAATGCAGTACTAGCTGGAGGCGACTTTAATCAGACGAGTGTAGACTGGGATATTTATGGATTTATTGCTAGGTGTACAGACATATAGTCATTCGAAATATTTTTGAACACGTTTCCTGAAAACTGTCTTGAGCCGCTAGCTCGGCAGCACACACGCAATGGAAATATCATATACGTTGTAGCTATAAATAGTCCGGACCTCATCGACGATGTGAGTATAGAAACGGGTATTAGCTATCACGATATAATTGCAGCAACTACAATTACGAAAGTTCACAAATGACTGAAGAAGGCTAGGTGAGTGTTTCTGCTAGATAGAGCAGATAAGCAGTCATTAACAACTTAAAAAAATGGTTCAAATGGCTCTGAGCACCATGGGACTTAACATCTTAGGTCATCAGTCCCCTAGAACTTAGAACTACTTAAACCTAACTAACCTACGGACATCACACACATCCATGCCCGAGGCAAGACTCGAACCTGCGACCGTAGCAGTCCCGCGGTTCCGGACTGAAGCGCCTGGAACGGCACGGCCACCGCGGCCGGCCATTAACAACTTACTTAGTGAATTGGCATCACTTAGTTCCAGTAAGATGGGAAGTAGGGGACTATGGGCAAAGTTTAAGCAGATTATAAGTCGTGGTCTGGAGAGTTACGTGGCTCGTAAGTGGATAAACGATGGAAAAGTCTCACCATGGTTTCATAACGAAATTCAGCCGATGCTGAGGAAGCTGAGGCTGTTACACTCTAGGCTCAAAAGTAGACGAGCAAATGACAAGAAGCCGTTAATAGAGATTCGTGCGCCTGTGAAAAGGTCTAATCGCGAAACATACAACTACCACTGGCAGAGAACCTGAGAAAATTCTGGTCGTATATAAAATCGCTAAGCGGATGTAATGCTTCCATTCAGTCCCTTGTTAACCTATCTGGTGTGGCAGTATAAGACAGCAAAACGAAAGCAGAAGTTTTCAATTTCAGATTCAAGAAATCGTTCAGACAGGAGAATCGCACAAACATCATCTGACCATCTGGCGGACTCCTGTATGTACGACAAAGAAATAAGCATACCTGGCGTAGAGAAACAACTGAAAGATTTGAAAACAAATAAATCGCCAGGTCGGGAAGGGATCCCAAATCTATTTTAGAAAGAGTACCATATAGCATTGGCCACCTCACCTAGCTTGCATTTATCGTGCATCTCTCGCCCGGCATAAAGTCCCAAGCGACTGGGAAAAGCGCAGGTGACTGCAGTATATTAGAAAGGTAAAAGAACGGACACGCAAAATTGCAGACCAATATCCTTAACTTCTGTTTCCTGCAGAAACCTTGAAAATATACTCAGTACGAATATAATAAACTTTCTTGAGACTGAGAAGCTTATGTCCACGAATCAGCTTGCCCTTTTCTCACGTAATATAGTGAGTACCATAGATGAAGAGCAACAGGGAGATTACATATTTCTATATTTCCGGAAAGCATTTGACACGTTGCCCCATTGCAGGCTGTTCATGAAAATACGAGCGTATGAAAGAAGTTCACAAATATGAGTGCCTCGAAGACTTCTTAAGTAACAGAACCCAGTATATTGTTCTGGACGGCAAGTGTTCATCAGAGAGAAGGGTACCGAGAGAAGGGAAGTCTGATAGGACCGCTGTTGTTGTCTGTACACGTAAATGATTTGGCGGAGAGGGTGGGCAGCAGTCTCCGGTTGCTTGCTGATGATGCCGTGGTGTACAGTAAGGTGTCGAAGTTGAGTGGCTATAGGAAGTTACAAGACGACTTGGCAAAATTTATAGTTGGTGTGATGAATCGTAGCTAGCCATAAATGTGCAAAAATGAAAGCTAATACGGATGAGTAGGAAGAACAAACCTGTGATGTCTGGTTATAGTGTTACTAGTGTCCTGCTAGACACAGTCAAGTCGTTTAAATATCTGTGGAAGGCCGCTGTAGCCGAGTGGTTCTAGGCGCTTCAGTCAGGAACCGCGCTGCTGCTACGGTCGCAGATTCGAATCCTGCTCCGGGCATGGATGTGTGTGATGTCCTTAGGTTAGTCAGATTTAAGTAGTTCTAAGTCTAATTGACTGATGACCTCAGATGTTAAGTCCCATAGTGCTTAGAGCCATTTGAACCATTTGAAATATCTGGGAATGAGGTGGAACGAGTATGTGAAGACAGTGGTAGGGAAGGGAACTGGTCCACTTTGATTTATTGGGAGTATTTTAGGAAAGACTAGTTCAACCGTAAAGGCGACCGCATATAGGACACACGTGTGACCGGTTCTTGAGTACTGCTCGAGTGTTAGGGATCCGTACCACGTCGGATTGAAGGAAGATATCGGAGCAGTTCCCAGATTGTTATCGGTAGGTTCGAACAACACGTAAGTGTTACGGAGATGCTTCGGGAACTCAAACGGGAATCCCTGGAAGGAAGACAACGTTATTTTCGAGAAATATTATTGAGAAAATTCAGAGAAATGGCATTTGAAGGTGACTGCCGAATGATTCAACTGCCTCCAACATACATCGCGCATACAGACTACGAAGATAAGATACGAGAAATTAGGGCTCATTCGGAGGCGTACAGGCAGTCGTCTTTCCCTCTCTCTATTTGTGAATGGAACCGGTGAGGGGGGGGGGGGGAGTTCCGGGAAGGGGGGATGGCAAGTAGGGTACAGGGTACCCTCTGACCCTCTGCCACGCACCGTATGGTGGCTCGCGGAGTATCTATGTAGAGGTTGATGGAGATGAGCAGTGTGTTCTGTATACAGTAAAGGAACTGTCTGGAAGCAGTGTGTTATTATGTCAGCATGACAACTGATTCTGTTATAAAGGTTGTAAAGCCGGAAATGCATATCCTCCTATTTCCATCTATTGTACTATAATTTTTTTCCTTATTTTGTTACCTGAAGATGACATTTCTGTGTCGTTATATATTGTAATCGTTTTACTATATATATATATATATATATATATATATATATATATATATATATATATATATATATATATATAATTGGTTTGTTTTGTAAATATTATTTGTATTTTTACGCTGGGTCTGGCCTAGGGAAAACTATGCTATCGAACGATTACATCGATAGGTCGTGTGGAGAACCAAAGTGTTTAGGATCTATGGTAGTGTTAACTCTGCCGTATGGAGCGCGGGCAGAGGGAGTGTGGCTGGGGTAGGGCGGTGGAGCAGGTGTGTTGTGTGACGCTCCCGCGAGTTGCCGCGCTTTCGGGGTTTGGCAGCATGTAATTGCGTTCGACATGCTATGATTGTTTCTGACACGGTGTCGTGGACGGGAAGCATTATCTGGCGCACATCAAGAGCCCGTTTCGCCTGGTGACAGTGTCGTGAAGAAGGCGCGCCAACGTCCAGCTTCTGCAACAGCGACGGCCGACAATGAGTGACTGTCGCCACCGCCCCGATCGACGACTGCAAACCTTCAATCAACCAACAAGGAAGACCAAAAGCACGTAAAGTTTTAGAACTGTATGGCAGACCTCAGCTTTTCAAACTGTTGCATCACAAAAATACAGCAACTTAGCATGAACCTTTGTTGCTCATTGTCCCAATTGCATTACCAAGCAGGGTCCCTTCCTCTTCTGGAATGAACCCGAGTGTCGTTGAAATTCGTACGCCAGCATTAAAGTAATATCATTCCATTTCACTGCTTTAATTTCAAAGTTCAGTTAAGGTATTCATAGCTGGCTACAATATTTAGATTACACAAGCACAAATTAAGAGTGCGAGTTTTGTTACCATATTTTAGCCTACCTGTGACTGCAGCTCAGCTTGGTACGTACTAAATTTTACTATTGTTAATCGTTCAGAATCATTTAATTCAAGTTCAAAGTTAAATCTCTTTTATTCTAAATTGCGTAAATTCAAGTAGCTTTTGAAATGATTGTTGAGGTAGCCCAAGACTAACCATATTTTATTGAATTTCGTAATGCTTCAGAAACAAAGTTCACTCTTAATATCAGTCACTAAATTAACTTTCAATTTTCCGGTATTATTAATTCTTTTGCTAAATTAAGTCAGAGTGTAGCGATATTTTTTACTTCTGACAAACCTTATCGTTTTCACACAACACGTGTCAATCTTAAGTTGCCACGCTTTTAGTGCTAATTATATGTGCATTAATGTTTCATTTTCAGTTATTATAGTAGTTGTCCATAGGACTGGCGACCGTAATTTTCCCCAAATCTCAAATCTCTAATTAACGCCAATTAATTGTTAACGTAACCACCACACATTTACTTTCTTTATTAATTTTACCCTTTTCTCAAAATTAATTTTCACCAATTTCATTTGCATTTTTTCTTTCATTTAGATGTAACCCTTTCCTCCCTCTTTACCGACAAATTAACTTCGGTGACGATTGCTTTTCCCAAATTTCCATTAGGTGCACGCGGTTTAATTTTTCACTGTCATTAAGGTCGATAAGTGAGGGGGAGGTTACAAGGTATATCTGTGAGGCTTCGGCTTTTTGTGCAGTAAGATTCTCTAAATGGATGCCCTGTCCAGGCTCCCAGCTTGAACCCAATGGAACACCCCTGGGACGATATGAAAGGTTGTCTTCGGTCCGGACGCCAAAGTCCATAGTCAGTAACTCTTCCGGATTCGGCTTTTGAGGGAGTACGGGCTGCCATCCCTTCGCGGGTATTCAGACACATCATTGTATGTGTCGCCAGCAGAGCCCAAACATTCATAAAGGTGAAGGTGGACACGCCCCTTATAAATGTCCGCTAATACGTGTCTAGAGACTTTTGAACAGGTAGGAGAACTTGTGTGAAGTTTAGAAAGTGTGACAGAGGTGCGGTACGAGGTAAAGTACAACTGTGAAGCCAGGTAGTTAGTCCTGCATGCACAAGTCAGTCGGTAAGAAGACTACCGACCAAAATCAAGATTCTGAGTTCGAGTCGAGGGTCGAAGCACAGTTTTAATGTTCCAGGATGCTTCCCAACTACGCACACCCCTGTTCAATGTGAAAGATTCCCTCTACGATCAAGACCTTCGGGAAATGTACTATAGCACGAAAACAAAGCTCTACTGAGCACATGACGATTTGACACATTTTCTTCACCTACTTGCAAGGAATATGCTCTGAAAATTATTAAAACATAGAAATTATACAGCCAACCGTTAGCAATTGACTGTTTGGCACACTGAACTTTGTTTCGTCACCTACTAAGGGTGTCTTCCTCAGAATGAAATTTACTAGTCCGATTTTGTTCATAGCTAGGCCTAGATGACAAGGCTGCAACGTGTCTTATTTTATCTCTGACTTGAGCGTAGATGCTCTAAATTCTGACCATTGATTTCTCGCAATGTAATTTTACATTTCTCGAATATTCCTTCTGATGAAGACACACTTAGTAGGTGTCGAGACCTAGGTCAATGTACCAAACAGATATCTGCGACCGTTGGCTGTCTATAATTCCTGTGTTTGAAAAATTATATACAGTTGATGAGAAACAGCCATGTTTAAAACTCTGAAAATTTTGCTGTAGCTTTTTGTTTATCACTGCATGTTTTCCAAAATTTACGCACATAACAATGTGTGCTCAACTTCCGTCTCTATGAGTACTAGAACATGACGTACGAACTTGTTGAAATTCTTTACGTGCCTATACAAGAAAGTGCCGAAGTTTCGTGCTTTGCTTGTGATATGTGTTCCATTGTCATGCTTTCCATGTAGTACCGTACATTACTCCCGCCGCGAAGCTTTCCGGAGAAGGAATGACCCCGTCGTTACCAGAACAGCTGTCGACAGTCACGTTCATCTCAAGAGTGGATGACGCAGCGGAGGTTGAGGGCGTCAGCCGACGGATCGGCGTGTAGCAGCGCCGTCGCAGACGCTAAGCAAGACGGATGGCCGTCGGTAGGCGGGAGGCAGCCACTTTCGCGTCCGCACCGCTGGCTTATAAACATAAACGCCGCCGTGTTACCAACTTGAGCCCTGTACTTTCCCCTAAACAAGGCGGCCGCCCGCGGAGCCGCCTCTTCTGGGTATAAACTAGGCAAGTTTGCCTACCACCCGTGGAAACATCTCTCTGCTCTCCCTTTCCTTCCGAACACACGAGCACCTACACATACACGTGCGCCGGAGCACCCACCTCTCCGACACTCGGTATGCAGAGATGTGTAGCCGTCTCGTAGGTAGACGCGTATGTGTGCGTGCGTGTGCCCAGGACGGTGACTGCAGCGACGGGCGTAGCTGCGGGCAGGGTTAAGCGGCGGGGAGCTAAATCTCCCGCACAAAGGCTATGCAAATAGCGCGTCGGCTTAGCCTTCCGCGGGAAGGCGCCGCGCCGCAAAGTGGCCCCGCTTGTTGTGTGTATAGGCGGCGCGCACGCATGCACGCAAGTGCGTCTGTGTCTGCGCCCGCGGCCGCTAAGTCTCTCCAGAGCGGGGCGCCGCCCGCCGCTGCGACGTCGCGTTCGTCTCTGTCTTAATGGCTGCGCTCGCTTCGCGGTAAACTGCTGCGGTTAAACAACACTCCAGCAGCCGCTGGCGAAATATGGCTCTCCTGAGCCGTTTACATACAGTGTTTCTCATCAATTAGCCTACTCTCAGTAGGTGGAACTTGTAAAGGGACATCCTCCTCTAGCATTACCTTTTCTCAATAGTAATAGACGATACCAGTAACATTTTTCGAATTTTGGACTGCTCAGTGTTATGTCAGCTGTTTTTCTGAAAAATTTCATTTAATTTTGTACACAATATGTTATATTTCAAGCTAAAATGTATGAAAAGGAACTACTTTAATTTCGTTGCTACAATCGATATGTACTAGTTCTGAATGTACAGTTAATTTTCTTTAGAAACATTTAAAATTGCGAAACATTTGGCACACTTAAAATTTCTATTATTAATTATGCAATCTAGCTCTGGTGTGCATACTGTAAGACCTTCAATACACACACCATCAGATTATTTGACTTGTCGCTCTAACGAAGCAGGCGAGTGTCAGCAATATGTCTCGTGGTCTTATCGTGGCGTGTTTATCTTCTGCCATTAGGTCAGACGATAGAAATGCCACTTGCACGCTTGGGGTAGCAGATTCACGGTGACAAAAATTGACCATCTAAATCTCCTTTGGTATTGGTACGTTAATCTTATTCTCACACATATCTTTGATACTTGACAAAAGTGTCTATACATTTAACTTCATGGCTATGTACAGGAATATGGTACTCTTATTAGGCGCAGACTGGAACTTGACTATAGACTGGTACAGACAAATGTAGAACTCGTACAGACTGGTGCAGACAAATGCAGACTCACTAATCGAAGGTCTGTACACTCGTTATAATACCTCGCGCGTTCATGTATCACTGCGTGAGTGTGATCCGCGAGGAGAAAAGGTCCTACGTTAGCAGAAATCACATATTAATACGCGGATCGGCAGAAGCAGAATTTGGTCCATCTCTATGGCAGCGCCATCTCGTAGTGTGGAGACGGATGAGCGCTGTGCCTGCACTGTTGTGCTTAGCGGGGCGCGCTCTAGTGGGAAAGCTGTGTACGCGCTGACTACGCGGAACTATGTACACAACACTAATACTGTTTATTGTGTTTACTTCTGGATTCATTTACGAAATAATAATCGAACTTAATAAAAATTCAATTGTCAAGAGAAACTCTAAACACTTTGTAATATTTTTACTACTGCAGAGTGAAGTACAAGTGAACATGCCTCTGATACGATCGGACGCTTTTTTTCTACTTTGGGCGAACAATGTAAGTTTGTCTTTGTTAATCAGAAAATTCAAAACACTGTGATGTAGTAAAATGGACACAATAAATTAACATAAAAACGAAAATTCTGCAACCACATTTTTTCAAAATTATTTAGATCGATTGAACCATGAGAAACGAAAACGTGAGAATTGTAGCTTCAAGAATCAGTCCCTAGAAATGAAGAATTGGAGCCAACTCTGCAGGAATGGCTGAGTGCACTAAAAAGTTTATTGTAATCTTACTCCTGTCAAATCATCAGATAAAACTTTGCACATTGGTGAACAATAGCAGCAACTAGGAATGAGAGGGTAGCTTACAGACTACACGTTATTTGATCTCAACGTTGTGAAAAAAAAATAAAAATCTAAGTAATCAAATCTTATTTTATACAGGATGTCTCATCAGGAGTGGCCTATATTTTGGAATATGACAGGAACGCCCAACTGAAGCAAAAAACTTCTTGTGGACGTATGCCCTATTCCTAATGTCTTCAGAGTCGGAACACGTTTAACGAAAATAAGTTTCTTGTAATATGGGACCACAGCTTCAGTAAATTATTGTAAAGGATTTCGTCTTGCTTTCAGCTGCTAGAATTCCGTTTTACAATTGCACTTTCAGGATTAAACCAATTTGAGGCTTCTACAAATATAATACAGCGTAATGAGAACAATTTACAGTGCGCTTAACAGTGGATACAACAAGTTTCGTAGTTTTATTAACATTTACGTACCGCACTTACAAGATTTTGACATATTGGTTTATGTTAGGCTCAGATAACAACGTAGTATGCACAGTTGCACATCAAGGACAAACTATGCGGCGGTACTAGTCAGTATTCCATTCTACCTGTCGACGACTTGAGTGTACTGTATAAACCTTCTGGTCAGGAGCATACAGGGCGATAAATACAAAATCAAACAGGCGTAATAGACGAGTAGATTTAATAATGAATAAAAAAAATAGGAACACGGATAAGCTACAATGAACTACGTAGTGAACGCATTATTGTAGCCAAGACAGACACGAAGCCCACACGCACCACAGTAGTACACGCGTATATGCCAACTAGCTCCGCAGATGAGGAGATTGAGGAAATGTATGATGAGATAAAATAAACTATTCAGACAGTCAAGGAAGACGAAAATTTAATAGTCACTGGGGCCTGGAATTCGATAGTAGGAAAAGGAAGAGAAGAAAAAGTAGTCGGTGAATGTGGACTGGGGGAAGGAATGAAAGAGTAGGCCGCCTGGTAAAATTCTGCACAGAGCATAAATTAATCATAGCGAACAATTGGTTTAAGAATCATGAGAGAAAGTTATATACGTGGAAGAGACCAGGACACCTCGGAAAGTTTCATATCGATTATATAAGGATAAGACAGAGATTTTGGAACCAGGTTTTAAACTGTAAGGCATATCCAGGTGCAGATGTGGACTCTGACAGAATTTATTGGTTATGAACTACGGAATGAAACTGAAGAAACAGCAAAAGGCCAGGAATTTAAGGAGATGGGACGTGGATAAACTGAAAAACAAAAGGTTGTAGAGAACGACGGACGATTACAGGGAAAGGAATACAGTAGAAGAAGAATGGGTAGCTCTAACAAAAGCAAAACGAGGATAATGGAATGTAGTCGAATTAAATCAGGTGGTGATCAGGGAATTAGATTAGGAAATGAGACACTTAAAGTAGCAGACGAGTTTTGCTACTTGCAAAATAGTTGATGATGGTCGAAGTAGGGAGGATATAAAAGGTAGACTGGCAATGGCAAGAAAAGCGTTTCTGAAGAAGAGAAATTTGTTAACATCGACCATAGACTTAAGAGTCAGGAAGTCTTTTCTGAAAGTATTTGTATTGAGTGTAGCCATGGACGATAAAGTTTAGATAAGAAGAGAATATCCCCAGAGTTCAAAATGACTATAATCATTCAAATTCCAAAGAAAGCAGCTGCTAACAGGTGTGAAAATTATCGATCTATTAGTTTAAATGTCATGTCTGAAAATTACTAACACTCATTCTTTACTGACGAATGGAGAAACTGGTAGAAGCCGACTCGGGGATGATCAGTTTGGATTCCACGCAAATGTAGGAACACGCGAAGCAATACTGACCCCACGACTTATCTTCTAAAATAGGTTAAGGAAAGGCAAACCTACGTTTCCAGCATTTGTAGACTTACGAAAAGCTTTTGACAATGTTGACTGGAATAATCTCTTTCAAATTCTGAAGGTAGCAGGCGTAAAATACAGGGAGAAAACGGTTATTTGCAATTCGTTCAGATACCAGGTGGCAGTCACAAGAGTCGAGGGACACAAAGGGAAGCAGAGGTTAAGAAGGGAGTGAGACAGGTTTATAGCCTATCCCCGATGTTATTCAATCTGTATAGTAAGCAAGCAGGAAAGGAAATAAAAGAAAAATTTGGAGTAGGAATTAAAATCCAAGGAGAAGAAATAAAAGCCTTGAGGTTTGCCGATGACATTGTAATTTTGTCATAGACAGCCAAGGACTTGCCACAGCAGTTAAACGGAATGGACAGTGTGTTGAAAGAAGAATATAAGATGAACACTAACAAAGGCCAACCGAAGATAATTGAGTGTAGTCGAATTGAATCAGTTGATGCTGAGGGAATTGCATTAGGACGTGAGACACCTAATGCATTATATGAGTTTTGCAGTTTGCAAAATACATGATAGCGGTCGAAGTAGAGGAGACATAATATGTAGACTGACGATGGCAAGAAAAGCGTTTCTGAAGAAGAGAGATTTGTTAATGTGGAGTATAGATTTAAGTGTCAGGAAATGTTTTCTGTAAGTATTTACATGGAGTGTAGCCATGTTTGGAAGTGAAACATGGATGATAAGCACTTCAGACAAGAAGAGAACAAAAACTTTTGAAATATGGTGCTACAAAAAATGGGAAATTGGTGGTAGGACTTATGGGACCAAACTTTTGAGGTCATCGGGCCCTGAGCCTACACACTACTTAATCTAACTTAAACTAACTTAAGCTGTGGACAACACAGACACCCATGACCGAGGGAGGACTTGAACGTCCAACGGGGGAGCCGTACGGACCGTGACAAGGCGCCACGGACCGCGGGGCTACCCCGCGCTGCTTTGGTGCTACAGATGAATGTTGATGATTAGATGAGTCGATCACCCAACTAATTAAGTTGTAATGAATAGAAATGGGGGAGAAGAGGAATTAGTGGTACAACTTGAGTAGAAGAAGTAATCAGCTGCAAGGACACTTTCTGAGACATCACGGGATCGCCAGTTTAGTAATAGAGGGATGCGCTGAGAGTAAAACTCATAGGGGGAGATGGAGAGATGAATATACGAAGCGGATACCGCAGGATGTAGGTTGCAGTAGTTACTCGGAGATGAAGAGGCTTGGACCGTATATAGTAGCGTGGAGAGCTGCATCAAACCAGTCTTTGGATTGAAGACCACAACAACAATACCATCGTTGTGATTGTGGTACGATCCTTCTTGTTTTCCTAAATCCCGAAAGTATTGATTAATCGATGTTGAAATTGGTTGCCCGATTCACATGCGCAAGTGGGATCGAGCCAGTTGCATCCTGTGCCACACGGTACGGTATCACCTTTACTGGTGTGCACTTGCTGGAGAAAGTGAGGATCAGGTAAGATATAACACCAGACCATAATTTCTCAGTAGTAGCAGCAGACGTTATCCCACGAAGTATTCTCGCACCATTAGTTTCATTTCAGTGCATTTAATTCACTCCATACACATTCCTTTCGGCAAGGGAAGTGACGCTCCTTCATAGACACCGTTCCTGTCAGTGGCGTTATGCTATTCCCACACACCTCGAGGCATCATTCGGAAATCACATGTGGGGATATCGGTGACAACAAATGTTTGATTCAGGGATGTAGGGGTGTTCTGTTAGCCTAATGGGTACGAGGGAAACCAGTAGAATCCAGTAAATCCTAGTCTGAATTCCGGTCTAACAAAAATGTTCATTTCTTACTACACAGTCACATTCTGTCTATGTAGTGGACAGCTCTCTCATATTTACATAAGGAATGTGATCAAAAAATATTACTTATTACCGTCGATGCAATGAGTAACATAAGTTTTCGAACAGCCTATCATTTGGAATGTTAGCTTCTGAAGCAGAGAATCCATTCAAGTCGCTGTATTTCAGTCCATTGACTGCGACTTTAGTAGTTTTCAGCACCTGTTTAGGCATACACGGGACTGGTTTTCTATCTGATTGAATAGTGATGATTTTCACCCCATTAATTATCATTATAGAGTGTCAAGTGATGTCAGACCATGCAGAGGATATCTGGATCGTGTTTTTCCTTTACAATTATTTCACTACTTGTCTGATATAGAAAAATTATTGAAATTTTGTTCGTGATGCCTTTTAAACACACTAAAAGATTCTATACGTAATGTCTTTTCTAAGTAGGACGGTCATTATCTGATTTAACAGCGCTGCACTCTAAAGGTATTGTCTGGACATTTATTAAACTCGAAATACGACTTTCTACGAATGACACGGCAGTACCGAAGCAGACGTCAGCGATAGGAGCCAGCGGGAGGAGGCGAAGAAGAGATGTGGATCTATTGTAATGGGCGCTCCGCATTTTCTCTCGCTATCTGCTTCTGTTTGGAGAGAGTCAAGCGTCAGTTGTCGGTGGGCCGGATCATCTTCATCTCCGCTGAAAAGAGGCTATCTCGGTCACTTCCACAGAAATACACACAGCCAGCCTTCCCCGCTATTCGCTTTTCTGCCTTCGCCACGGCAGGATGAGCCGCTAAGCCCACCCGTCGACTGCGGCCGCGATCGCGTGTGTATGTGGGCTGAGCATACTGAACGGGAAGTCTGGCGGTGGGAGGGAGCGGGGTAGTGAGAGAAAGAGAGAGTGCGTGAGAGAGAGAGAGAGAGAGAGAGAGAGAGAGGGGGAGAGAGAGGGGGGGGGAAAGAGGGAGAGAGGGAGAGAGAGAGACCTGCTGGGCATCGAGGAGGCTGGGGGTGGCAGCAGAAACGGATAAAAAATATATATAGCCGGGGACAAAAACTGAATTGGACTGACGTGTATCTGTGCGCGATTTTGAAAGGCTGCGGCGATTTGCATATCGGAACAATGGTATTCCATCTGTGGCAGGCACGAAGGGAGGAAATCCGCCAGAGAGAGAGAGAGAGGGAGAGAGAGAGAGAGAGAGATTGTGGGGGCTCTGCTCGGTGGGCGGCGAGCAGTGGGCAGTGGCCACTGTGCGGTCGGCGCGCGCGCTGAAAGCCGCGCAGACCGGGCGCGCCGGCGGCTCACTGGCTGGCTAATTCAAAGTGGCGGCGTCGACCGAACGCGGCACTTCAAAGCGTCGCCGCCGCCTGCGGTGCAGGCAGACCCGGCGGGCGCGAAGGCGCAAACACGAGATTACAGGCGGCGACTAAATTACGCGCCAGCGTCTCCTTATTACGGGCCCGGCGTAACCTGTGGAGAGCTGCGGACGGCATACGCGTAAGGGGCCCCCCGAGCTGAGATTCGGCTTGCTGGCACTGCTTGCCCGGGGCGAACTATGCAGTGAGACGAATGGGCACGGAAAACGGTACTTGTTGCGGATACGGAAGCCTCGTGCTGTGAAGGTTAAATAGCGGTCTCGATCTCCATTTCAGGACAATACATCAGCAGAACTTCTTCATTTCAAAGTGGATAAAGGTATTACCAAAATTTTCAAAGAAACTTCCTAATTATGCGAATTCTGGTCCACCTGTTATACAGACATCTGTAAAACGTAAACTTTCACTACCGAAAGTGTCACATTTCGTAAAGTGTTCCGGGGTATCACGCCGTAATCGAATGGGTTACACATTTGAACTCAATGCATGGAAGACAATTTCAAAGGAAATCTTAGCTTCTCTGAGGGTCCGATTTACACCTTAGCTTGCTATTGACTGCAGCAAATTTCCGTTTACGCGTTCCTCCGCGCAGTAGAGTGACGTCATATGTTTTGAATACGTAAAGGTACATTCAAGGACAGCCACGTGACGGCCACATCCCTGCCGTATCACGGACGCCACGTTACGTAATGGAGCCGTCGTGTCTTACCAATGATGTCATCAGACGACGTCATGGCTTCTCCCTCTGCGTATATGGGCTTATTGATAGGTATTCTTTATTGATGTTAAACTTCCAGTTCAGTCATTGTCAGCTTGCTGCCGTTGTTACATCGTGTTTTGCTGCGCTGATAACATACTTACAGCGGAACGGCTGGTTCATTTCAACGTAGATTGTTAACTGTGCGGATATGACGTCGTTGTTCAGTCCTCCTTCTTGACAGTGATGCCACTTCTAAAACGCGTAAGCCTCATTATAAATCGCGTCGTCACACAACGTCATCGGACGTCACACGTAAAGGAATGAAATGATCGTGAGGTGCCTGTGCTTGAAAAAACTTATTGCTCATTTCTTTTTAAAAAGCTTAATCCGATTTCACAAGACCATATCAGAAAGGTAGTCGGGGTAAATTCCAACTTACTCATTTGCCTACAAAGTATTGACCTTCAAAAGATTCGATTTTACAATGGTATGCCTGTTGCGCGTACGCAGAGGATACTTTGATTCACATTTTACAACAACTTCTAAGATCGGAGTTATCATTTAACTTTAACGGATGTCGAAGGTGCCATTCAAAGCACGCGTCACAAACATCAGTCGATAGTCAAACTCGTCTCATACTGTTTCATATCTGGTTGTATTGCATTCACTGTTGTTGCTCTGCGCCGTCCGCTGTCGCTGATCGCCCATCCCCGCTGTAAGGGGAGGTACATGAACGTTGTACTTAACAAACCCACACAAACAGAATCACATACCGCGAAAGTACAGGGAATAGGCAAAGTAACGTGAACAGTGGTAGTAATGGAATGGTAATGTTTGATGATGAAACAACTCAGTAAGCCACGTGCCGCGCTGGACTACGCACCAGTGCAGGTTGTTTACGAATGGTGCGCACGTCGTTTTTCCTTTCAGAGCTGAGGTCGGCGTGCAATGAAGGACCTAACAGAGTTCCAAAGAGGGTAGATTATGGGGTTCCGATTATCTACAGCATCAGTAACCAAGACAGCCAACTTATTGTATGTTTCAAGAGCAACTGTTCAACAGTCATGACAGCCTACACAAAACATAGAGAAACATCATCGTGTAAACGTAATAGTGGGCTCATATCAGAACTAAATGTCAGGGATCACCGTATGCTAACACAAATTGTGTCAAAACAACACAAAACTACGGAGCTAAAGTGACTGCAGATCTCAATAGCCATCTTCGAAACCCCGTATCTATCGACAGTGTCCGCCGAGAACATCATAAAGCGAATATTCATGGACAAGCCGCTATACCGAAACCATTAGTGACGACAACCAACGCAAAGGAGCTTAAAACATGCTGTCAGGAGCATAAATCATGGACATGGAAACACGTCCTACGGTGCGACGAGTCGACGTGTTCGTTATTTCCAACATCGGGCCAGGTTTACGCCTGGAGAGCTCCAGAAGAAGCCTGCAGTCGTGATTGCTTGATTCCAGCGGTTAACCACTGAGGAAGTGTGACAGTGTGGGCAGCCATATCATGGCACTCTGCTGGTCCCATCATTATTGTCAAAGGCGTTGTTGCAGCCAACGATTACGTGAACATTTTAGGTGATCAGGTGCACCCCATGAGCCAAATGGCCGCATCGTTTGACACTTCAGTTTTTGCGCTGAGTCAAGGGACTATAGACCGTAGTGTGTGAGATGCGTTTCAACTTGATACGTCTACCAGTTCATAAGAAAAAGGTTTTTTTAGCTGTCGGGGTAGAAAAACAGACAGACAGGCAAGGAAGTGGCCCTATAAGGGTTCCGTTTGTGCCGGCTGCGATATGGAACCTTAAATAGGGATACGGCGGAAATTACATCTAGCTCATACCAATAATCCATTCACGTTGTTGTTTACCACCACTATGAAGGGCTTGTAGCATTTTGTCCCTTGTGGTTTACTGAGCAAACTTCACCGCAGAACATGGCAGTCATAAACATGGGGAATGACTCATTTTGGGCTGACACGACCAGTATACTTCTCCGCACTAGACTGTTTGGACAAAAATGCAGAAACACCTGAGGTACAACACATTAACATGCCAAATACGGTGTAGGAAGAGCGCTGGCATTCAAAACAGCTTCCAGTCGTCTCTAAATGGACAAATGCTGGCTGTGTATGGTTTCCAAGGGAACCTGAGACCAATCTTCCCACAAAATAGTGGCAAGTTGAGATAACGATGGTGGTGGTCAATAGAGATCACACACCTTTTCCTCTAAGGTAAACCACAGAGGATAAATAATAATGACATCTAGTGACTGTAGTTGCCAGAGAGATTCAAAGTGCATCCTGGCGCCCACAGAACTAGTCCTGGACGATGAGAGCTGTGTGAACAGGGCCTCCATCGTCTTTGAAACGAGCATCACCTTTTGGGAACCAACACTGGACCGTGGGATGAACTTGATCCTCCAAACTGGTTAATAGCATAGGCAGTAATGCAACCTAGCAGAGTAACCATGGGGTCCATGGGACACCACGATATGGCTGCTCAAGTCATGAAAGAGCCACACCATGTTTCACTCTAGAGAGGTAAACTCGACCAGAAGTTGGAAACAGTCTCCAACAAAACTCATCCGACGAAATGACTTTCTTAATTGTTCGATACTCTAGTTTTTATGTCTTCGGCACCACGTTCTCCTGTTACCGGCATTTGCAGCGCTGATGAGATGTTTTGGGATTCCAGCTCGTCCTGGAATTTCTTGCTTGTGGAGCTAGCTTAGTGTTGTTTTCGTGCTAACAGGGTTCGCGAGTGTGATTTCAGTTCTGCGGTAACCTCTGCAGTTGCAGTCCTGTTATTTTTCTTTACAATTCTTTCCAATGGCCGTATGTCTGAATCATTCAACACACACTTTTGTCCTCGTTGTGACTTAGCAGATGATGTTTCTCCACTTTCTATGTATTTGGAAATATTTTCGATAGGGTGCCTCTAGAAGCACCCAACACTTCGGCTACCTTGGTAACGGAAGCACACACTGCACGTGCACCAAGTCGCCCACGTTTACATTAACTGAGCTCGCACATAATGCACCCACAACTTCACAGCACACTGTTCTTACCACTTATGGCGCCGGCCGCTGTGGCCTAGCGGTTCTAGGTGCTTCAGTCCGGAACCTCGCTGCTGCTACGGTCGCAGGTTCGAATCCTGCCTCGGGCATCTATGGGTGTGATGTCCGTAGATTAGTTAGGTTTAAGTAGTTCCAACTCTAGGGGACTGATGACCTCAGCTGTTAAGTCCCATAGTGCTCAGAGCCATTTGAACCATTTACCACTTATGACACTTGCAACGGATTTGAGCGAAGTAAAATACCTCTTGCGGACCAATCACACAACAAAATCAACGGTTAACAGTCGTAACTCGGAGCTTGCTCCATACAAGGCTGACCAGTTTTGAAAGTCAAATAAGGAAGGAAGATGAAGAAAAAAAGGACGACAGGAAGAAGAAAAAGAAGACCACTAATCAAAATAAAAAAAGGGTAAATAAGTGTAGTGAAATTAAGTGAGATGAAGAGCGAATTAGATCAGATATGAGACGCTGAAAGTAGTAGACGAGTTTTACTGTATGGGATAAAATAACTGACAAATGCGGAAGTAAGGAAAATACAAAACACAGACTAGCAATGGAGAGAAAATTTCCCATGAAAAATAGAAATATGCTAGCGTAGAAAATAAATTTAGGTGTTAAAGGTCTTTTCTAAAAGCATTTATCTGAGTCCGTCTTCATTCGGAAGTGAAACTTGGATGATGAAGGCTATAGACAAGAAAATACGGTGTTACGTAGGCGTGCAGAAGACTGGTTATGGAATCAACGATGCAGAGGTACTGAGTGCAGTCGGGAAGAGAACAACTCCGTACAACAACCCGAATAAAAGAAGAGATAGGTTGATTATGAGGCAACAAGTAGTAGTTAATCTGGTAAAGGAGTGACGCACATGTTGTAGTGCGATATTAAGTTTTAAATGCAGAAAAGAGAACTAAATGAGTCCACGTTGTAGTGGTTATACAGAAAGGATGAGCTTTGCAAAGGAGAGGCAGGCGCGGGGTGCTGCATGAAACAAATCTTCGGACTGAAGACTGCAATAACTCCACAACAGCAACTGATAAATAAACACAATAGCAGAAAAAATCTAACTATTTCTTGGGCAATGTGTGTGGATATCCTTAACTGAATAATTGAGGAATATCGGAAATACTGAAGATATGCCCAAAAAGGATTCAGTAAAATCAGCCATGAAAAACTGGTTCATTCTTGACGTCTATCCCCCTGGTAGAAGTAACGAGACACAACTTCAAACATACCAATGCTACATTGTACAATATTTGTTATTTTGCTTCTTGAAGAAGGTGAAGTCGCTTACATTTGCCGGTTGCTCAGACTATAACACTGCGTGGTGTCAATGTTGTTCAGCAGACGTTGACAGTCATGAACATGGTAGAAGAACTCCGATGCCAGAATTACGTATCCTGGTTATAAATTACAGCACCCACTGGAGCCCCAGTCACAAAATGACCAGAAAGGTTTTGAAAAATTTTATCTCTTATACAGTTATTCTTCGTAATTTTTATAAGTTTTCAACGCACACAGATATTTACATGGTTAACAAGTGTAAGAGAAAACGCGTGTAATATGCAAACATTGTGTTTTACAGTGTAAACCACTCCTGTTTCTAGTATTTTCAACTGATAATGCCACCAGAATCATATTTTGATAGAAACATTCATTAACGTTATAAATCATCACTATAGCACGGATTTTCATGCACTGTCAGATCGAAGAACATCCATGCATTCAGGCACCAACGTATCATTAACTACGCAACAAGACCATAAAAACATTCGATATCATAATTCAGTTTTATATTTATTTCTATTTTCTTCTAAAATCGTATGTAGCCATAAATTTCTCCAAATTTTCATCAATCAATGTCACGCGTTCATCAGAAAAAAACATTTAAATCATATAAAATGGCCTTCTTACGTCCCAAGGTGCACACGTGAGTGAAGAAATTACCGACAAAGTCATATCAAGCCGAAAGTCTTTTACACCTGTCACCACGAAATATTTTCTGTCAACTTCATAAATTTAAAATCCTGATTTGATCTGAAAACTTAGTTCGTCTTATCTTTAGCTGCAACATCCACTTCTCCATTTTTCAACCCTTCCAATAACAGTCACAAATTCCACCAGTTACCTGTGTCTCCTAATTTCGTTATTGTTGAAGGCCAATGCGCAAAGTTTGATGTGATGAAAATCAGGTGTTGCTTAAAATCTGTTCTCTTGAGTGCCAGTTCTGCATGATTAATGCAAGGTGAATTAGTGGCTTCGAAAGTGTCTACGACCTAAGACTCTTCAATAGAATGAAGCAAACCCATGGTAACTTCAATAAATTTACAGCAATTTACCGTCTCTAGCCGACTTAGCTACATTATTAAAATTCATTATAAAAATTATCACGATAAAAAAAGGCAGCATTTATGCAGGCACTCGATCTGTTCGAAATCGGTTTTGGTGGCATTGCTAAATGTAGCAGTACTTTTCTAATGTGGTTGTTTCAAGAATACCTTTAGTAAGAATAATATTAGCATATGAGTTAATTAATGGTGTCACAATTATCAAACCTTTTTGTTCTATGTGACTATTTCCGTTGTTTGTAAATGATATCAGCGCACTCACATTTTCATATTTTAGACAAACTGCTTCAACTACAATATGTATTACATGGGCTAAACATGTAAAGTTCTGGCGCTGCAGTCCGGAACCGCGGGACTGCTACGGTCGCAGGTTCGAATCCTGCCTCGGGCATGGGTGTGTGTGATGTCCTTAGGTTAGTTAGGTTTAAGTAGTTCTAGGTTCTAGGGGACTGATGACCTAAGATGTTGAGTCCCATAGTGCTCAGAGCCATTTGAACCATGTAACGTTCTTTAGTTACGGGTAAAATATTATAATTCCTTTCCCGGACGTCGTCACATATGGGCCAGCTTCTTTTCATAACAATAGGAACATTTTTTTATTTAAATTTATTGGCACGAAATATATTGATTTCTACACACATCTACCAAGCCGAAACAGGGCGCCTGAGCCCTCTATGATGTTTAATTATTGTAACATAACTCGCAAAATTAGTCATGCTCTGCTGGTGTTCTGTAGCACATTGGAAAACAGAACAACCCAGTCAGCTACGTTGTTATTCGCTACTTATCATAAAGCAAAATCGGCAATCGCCTCCTTCTGTCTTTCTGTTGCAGGTAATCTCGGAAGGAACAGGGTCGATTTCAACAGAGTTCTCGCTACCGTGTAGTTGGGTTCTTCGGGATGATGAAGTATTCATACTATGTGAAATGCCCATGTTCAGTATTTTACATGCTTACTTTTATGTGCAGGAAGAAACCATACAGGACATACAAGATATTAGTATGCAACCAAGTGAAATCTAGTTGCCTAGTCAGAACATTTATAGGCTTAAAATTGTGGCATTAGAATCTAAGCTCAGTAGCTTGCTGTTAGCACGCGATGCTGGCATTTCGACAGGTAAAGCAACAAAAAGAACTACAGCATTAGGGAAAGACATCCAACGGGAAAGAAACATACTGAAGAGAAAGATCAACGCAGTCGAAGGACAGAGAAAAGTCTTGATTTTAAAAAACAAAGAAATCTTGAAATTATTGAAAGTAATTTCGACTCTTCGACAGTAGCTCTTAACATTCTAGGTGCAGTCGGTCGGCCTAAAGCAGAAGAAAATCAATCCTGTTAACTTGAAGTCATAAAGGAGACTGCAGGTTTTGGTGGTGCAAGTGATGGTCGATGTCGCAAGTAAATCATAAGGTGCTGCGAAACACTGCACGACTTACAAGCCGAACTATGTAACCAAGGCTATGCTATATGTCGAGCATGGTTGTGTTTAAGACACCAATACAGAGCAAGGAAAAATAAGAAATGTATTATCCGTTTCTGTTAAACTGTGCAAACCAGACTCTGCGCTTCATGTAAGGCTTAAATATGGAAACTTCTATACAGCCTACATAAGAAACCTTGAATCTTTACATTCAACTTTAGGTCCTAAGCAAGGCATTCTTTTTATCTACGGATGACAAAGCGTGCTTGCCATTAGGTATTACAGCAGCTAATGCTCAATCGCCAAAATTAATGCACCTTGACAACCGTGTGATATTACCGGACCGCGCGTGGTAGCTGCGTGGCCTCGGGCGCCTTGCCACGGTTCGCGCGGCTCCCCCTCCCCCCCCCTCCCCGTCGGAGGTTCGAGTCCTCCCTCGGGCACGTGTGTGTGTGTTGTCCTTAGCGTAAATTGGTGTAAGATTAAGTAGTGTGTACGCCTAGGGACCGATGACTGCAGCAGTTTCGCCCCACAGAAACTTACCACAAATTTCCAAAATTCCGAAGTTACCGGAAAATGATTTCGTGGTCGCTGAAAAACATAAACTTGTTCCCTCTCTTTATGCAGGTATTGTAATAAAGAAAGACGGTGAAGGGAAACCTGGAACTGTGATGCGCTTTAGGCCTGTTTTCGTAGTGATCCGTAGGGCCAAAAATATTCGTCCTCTAAGGTTAAAACTCACGCCAAATACGTACATAAACTTTCTGAATTACCCGCTTTCGAATGATAACAAGAACACAAGAAGCTTTTGTGAAACACGAGTTTATTCTCACTTCCGATGGTTGTCCCGAAGACACTTCCGTTGGTTGTCCCGACGAGAATCCACAATACTTGCGACTTAGAGTTTCAGCAGTACAACACTTCATAGATTTTGTCTTGGATGCTATTAACATTATCACAAATGCTCCATGAAGAAGTGCATTTAACAGAATGGAGCGACTAACGGCGCGTCTTAGTCGAAAACTTGCTGGTACTGTGTTAAAACATGACAGTTCCGGTTCATTTCTTGATTTCAGTAATCGAACCACTAACTTGGAGCTAGAAAAGCTGAACTTTGAGAGTGCTGGCATCGAACTGGCTAATATTCGGAGCCAACTGGTCACTGACGATTTCTCTGTGACTTCCGAAAACATTGCGCCAGCAGATACCAGCCTGGATATCGTTCAGGCTAGGACACTGAAAAATGATGATACCAGGTACGCAAATCACGTGCATCAGTCACAATAGTTTTTACAAATTGTAAAAATGCGAGGTTTTCGCATATTACAGTGTGTGAATATGTAGCCTGTGGCGATTATTTCGAGAGGAGTTTTTACCATCACCAGTTTTGATCAAACAGGCTTCAGACGGGTATGGACCCTTAGAAAATAATGACTCCGAAGGTAAATTTGCTCCGCTGTTACTACAGCTATCTCTGGATCTCAGAACGTCATCACACATGAAGCAAGTCCAGTACGATGGGTGTTACCCCAGAATCGAGGCACAGTTATTTAAAGATCGTGTGGCGTCTGTGGCCTATATCATTTTTCATCATAAAAAGCCACTAAAGGACACGTACAATCACATAAGAGCCAACAAGAAAAAAAAAAAAAATTCCAATGTGTGTGAAATCCTATGGGACTCAACTGCTAAGGCCATCAGTCCCTAAGCTTACACACTACCTAACCTAAATTATCCTAAGGATAAACACACACACGCATGCCTGAGGGAGGACTCGAACCTCCGTCGGGACCAGCCGCACAGTCCATGATTGCAGCGCCTCAGACTGCTCGGCTAATCCCGCACGGCAGCCAACAAGATGTTTTGCCCATTCTCAAATAATTACAGCTAGACTTACCAGGGAAGTTCTTTGTTTGGTAACTGATGACGCTGTTATATGTTTGGACGAAGATGATGCTGGCACATCGAATGTTCCTAAGTTTATCCAAATCGATAGTGAAATGATTGCTCTGCCACTCCCAAAAAAATTATAAGGAATGGGTTAAAATTCCTTGGGCACAAGATGATAAAATATTGTATTATTCAATTGATTCGATATGTTTTGTAAATTTTCCAAAAGTTTGATTTATCCTTGATTTTATGAAAAAGAGATTTTATACAAAAATATATAAATAATTTTGTAATCATTGTTTCAATTTAATAGTTGCTAAGTTCAATAGTGCAAAATTTATTACGTTACTCCAGGGGAGGGGTTCACATGAATGTCACCACCTGTAACAAGAAGCAGGGGGTGGTTCCAAAACTCATGAAATTCGGATGGCCATAAACGAAGATCAAAGTTCCCCGTCAAGTTGAGCCCGACTGTGGCAGGTATCAGCCTGCAGTTTGATTGCAAATTGATGTTTACGCCATTCCTATACGAATATCGTAGCAGCTAAAGAGTTGTTTTCCTGAAGGCGATGGGGGTTCAGATAAGGTTTCTGGAGGGGATTTATTCACTTCTAGGGAAAGAACTGTCGGTGCTGACGAACACCTGCTTAATAGCAGGTGATTGGGAACGGAGTTGCGGTTTGGGAGGCCGGGACCAAAGAGACCGCAGTGGCAAGGGTGAGGAGCGGGCTCGTCCTGTCGCCACGTCGCTCATTTCCAGTACAAAGGGCCGCCGCCGACCTCAGAGTTTGTGCTGCGGAAGCCGCCGGTTTGGCGAAATGCATCCCGCGCTGCGGCGCGGCAAGCAACAAGTTATACAAACATTTGAGCAGCGCCCGGGGACGCGCAAGCCGCAAGCGCACCGGCTCAAAGGGCAGGCGGCGCCGTGTGGCGGCGTGCCGGCCGGCCCCACACTGTGTGCGCATTTCGCGAGTGCAGGTGCGATTAGCATCGCTGCATTGTCCACACTGGCGGCAGCCGCCGAACTAAAGCGCACGTTTGTCGATGCAGGGGGAAGGTCAACCGGAAGCAGTGAATTCGATACTGCGATGACCGAAGGAACGTCAGTACGGAGAGACAGGGACAGATAACTCTGTGTCTAAATGTTTGCTGCCGGCCGAAGTGGCCGTGCGGTTAAAGGCGCTGCAGTCTGGAACCGCAAGACCGCTACGGTCGCAGGTTCGAATCCTGCCTCGGGCATGGATGTTTGTGATGTCCTTAGGTTAGTTAGGTTTAACTAGTTCTAAGTTCTAGGGGACTAATGACCTCAGAAGTTGAGTCCCATAGTGCTCAGAGCCATTTGAACCATTTCTAAATGTTTGCTCCGCTCTGCACAGCAGAGGGTACTTAGTACCACTTTACTCATTCCCTTTCCTAATTCCATTGTACATGCGGCGACGGAAAAATTATCCACTTTATGACTCAGTACCGTTGTGATCTTCAGTCGGAACACTTGTTTGCCGGCCGCGGTGGTCTAGCGGTTCTAGGCGCTCAGTCCGGAACCGCGGGACTGCTACGGTCGCAGGTTCGAATCCTGCCTCGGGCATGGATGTGTGTGATGTCCTTAGGTTAGTTAGGTTTAAGTAGTTCTAAGTTCTAGGGGACTGATGACCACAGATGTTAAGTCCCATAGCGCTCAGAGCCAACACTTGTTCGACACCTTTGCACACGTTATTCTATGCTCTACAACCTTCATTACTTCTGCTTAGCTTCTGCAACCTATATCAATTTGAAACTGCACAGCAGAAACTTGTTCTCTTTCCACAGAAAGATATCCCCACAGCCCCATCGTGAAGTAATTCAGCTGAAGTACCCCGTCAGTTTCAAAAAAATGGTTCAAATGGTTCTGAGCACTATGGGACTTAACTTCTGAGGCCATCAGTCCCCTAGAACGTAGAACTGCTTAAACCTAACTAACCTAAGGACATCACACACATCCATCCCCGAGGCAGGATTCGAACCTGCGACCGTAGCCGTCGCGCGTTTCCAGACTGTAGTGCCTAGAACCGCTCGGCCTGTTCCACTCCCAAACAGAACGAGAGAAAAATTGCTGCCTATATGCCTCTGTACGAGCCCTAATCTCTCTTATCTTTGTGGTCTTTCCGCGAAATGTAAGTTGGCGACAGTAAAATTGTACTGCAGTCAGCCTCGAATGCTGGTTCTCTAAATTTCCTCAGTAGCGACTCACGAAAAGAAAGCCTCCGTTCCTCTAGAGACTACCACCCGAGTTCCTGAAGCATTTCTTAACACTCGCGTGATGATCAAACCTACCAGTATCAAATCCAGCAGCCCGCCTCTGAATTGCTTCTATGTCCTCCCTCAATCCGACCTGATAGGGATCCCAAACGCTCGAGCAGTACTCAAGAATAGGTCGTATTAGTGTTTTATAAGCGGTCTCCTTTACAGATGATCCACATATTCCCAAAATTCTACCAGTGAACCGAAGACGACTATCCGCCTTCCCCACAACTGACAGTTTCTGCCAACAGTCTTTTTTGTGATAGGGTCATACAGATAGCGCCAAGTCTTGTAAACCGTGAAGATGTTTTCTTTTTTTCAAGAAAAGATTTGTCTGCGATCTGCATTTGAATCGAGTTACACCAGGCGTCCATTAGTCGTCGTTTGCTTCGGGAGTCAAGGTGCGCGGGACATAGTTTGCACACACTTTCGTCTTCTTCAGAACATTCGAGAGAAGATCTTGAACACTTGAAATGTTGCTTCATTGCGATTTATCACAAGCGTTGGCACACTATGATCCCACGTCTGATACTTAACAGTGCCTGCTCGTAACTGACTGGTCGACTGCGCGTCTGTTGTTTACAATTGTTAGTTCCTGCTACCACCGTGCTTGCTGAGCTGACGTCGCTTACACTCCACTAATAAAATCAGTCTAGGAGCTTTCTAGACGGACGCTACAATATCGCCGTAAGATGTTGGCGAGACTCTAACGAGTTATAATCAGATCAGAACGATTGGGCCAAATGCTGGAATGTTTGCAGTAAAGTCTCATGCCACAGACGTTAAACGTAGTTTCGATCATCATATGTTTCCTGAACGTCTCTGGCATGAGACTGTTTTGATCCTTTATCCAACCTGCAAGGACGGGAAAATAGTCCACGCTCCATGTACGAATTATGATTACTTTAGTAAATTTTGTTGCATATCAATAACTGTGACTGATCTGCTTCAGCTTTTATGAAATAAACCAGTCGTGGTGAGTCCATCATTTAAATAAATTTCTGAATTATTTAAACAGAGCATATGTAATGCAACCGTAAACCTGATTTGTCATTACACAAATTATGTCATAGCGACATATTTGTTATAGTCGCGATGGGTGAAAGAAGGGGAAAGAAAGAGATGTAACGACACTTCCCTTCATTAACAAATTGACGATTCTTTGATGCCCTCAATTTGTACCATAAATTTATTTTTCGCGAATTCTATTCAGTACTTCCTTATTATTCAAACAACTGTGACTGACGCCCGATCAATAGGGACTTACATGCACTGAGAATAAAAAATAGCGCATTGAGAATGGCTAGCTACTAACCGAAATATGGATTTGCATAATAATATCTAAAAAGGACAACTGATTATAAAATACTTCCTTACTAGTTATAAGATCTACCCAGGTAGCCGACCTTGTGACCGAGCTGTTCTAGGCGCTTCAGTCCGGAACTACGCGGCTGTTACGGTCGCAGGTTCGAATGCTGCCTCGGGCATGGATGTGTGTAACGTCCTTAGGTTAGTTAGGTTTAAGTAGATCTAAGTCTAGGGGACTGATGACCTCAGATGTTAAGTCCCATAGTGCTCAGAACCATCTACCAAGCTAATTTTTACTATTTCCTGTGCCATTACATTTAGAAAGCTACTCTTCTTGTTTGAACACTTTACTGTTGTGGTGGTCGTCGAGTCGAAGACTGGCTTGACGCAATTCTCGATGCTGTTCTATTCTGTGCGAGCCTTTTCGTCTGTGAATAACTACCGCAACCTACATCCTTCAGCATCTGCTTACTGTATTCACCTCTGTGAATAACTACTGCAACCTAAATCGTATCTGCTTACTGTATTCACCTCTTGGTCTCCCTCTACGATTTTTACCCGCCCCCTCCCCCCCCCCCCCCGCGCCCCACTTTTCCCTCCAATATTAAATTGGCGATCCATTGCCATCTCAGAATATGTCCTACCAACCGAGCCCCTCTTTTATTCTAGTTCTGCTACAAGTTTCTTGTATTCTGAATTATGTTCAGTACCACCTCACTAGTTACGTGATCTACCCATCTAATCTTCAGCATTCTTCTAAAACACCACACTTCAGGAGCTTCTATTCTCTTCTTGTCATGTTTCACTTCCAAGCATGGCTGAACCTCATACTAATGCTTTCAGAAACGACTTCCTAACATTTAAATCTGTATTAGATGTTAACAGATTTCTCAACACTAGAAAAGTTTTTCTTACCATTTCCTGTTTAAGTTTTATGTCCTCTCTACTTCTGCCATCATCGGTTATTTTACTGCCAAAACAGAAAAACTCATCTACTTCTTTAATGTCTCGTTTCCTCCTCTAATTTACTCAGTATAGCTTGATTTAATTCGACTACATTCCATCATCCTTGTCTTGCTTTCGTTGATGTTCATCTTCAAGACGTTATCCATTACATTAAATTGCTTGTCCAAGTCCTTTTCTGTCTCTGACAGAATTACAATGACATATTCACTACTCAATTTTTTTTATTTTTTCTCCTTGAACATTAATTCATACTCCAATTTTGTCTTAGGTTTCTTTATTACTTGCTCAAAGTACAGATTGAATAACATCGGGGATAGACCACAACTCTGTCTCACTCCCTTCTCGATCACTCTTTCCTTTTCATGCCTCTCGACTATTATACGGACAGTTTGTTTCTGTACAAGTTGTAAAAATACTCTCCCTCCCTGTATTTTAACACTGCTATGATCAGAATTCCAAAGACAATATTCCAGTTAACATGGCCAAAAGCTTTCCCTATGTGTACAAATGTTGTAAACGTAGGTTTCTTTTTCCTTAACGGATCTCCTAAGATAAGTCGTAGGGTCCTTACTGCCCCATGTGTGCCACCGTTTCTACGGAATCTAAACTGATCTCCCCCAAAAGTCGGCTTCTACCAGCTTTTCCATTCGTATGTAGGGAATTCGTGCTAGTATTTTGCAACCGTGACTTATTAAACAAGTACTTCGGTAATATTCACACCTGTCAGCATCTGCCTTCTTTGGAATTGGAATTACTACATTACTAAGTATGAGGGTGTGCATCCTCTCTCATATACACCGTTAAGCCAAGAAATCATGACCACTGCCCACCGAGACGTTGGATGCAGCCTGATGGCGTTGCGGGCACTTGACAAGGCAACAAAAGTATGTAAGCGAAACAGACACGGTCAGGGGATCTCCATAGAGAAGATATGACCAGCAAATTGTCAAATCCATTGAGGTAAGCCACCTTGATAATAGGGAAATTATTATTAGCCAAAGCCTGTAAATGAGTACCTCGAAAACGGCGAAGCTAGTAGAATGTTCACGAGCTACTGTCGCGAGCATGTACGGAAAGAGGTAGGAAGACAGTGGAACTACTATTAAGCGCTAAATATTTGGACGTTCACGACTCTTCAAAGAAACAACGTGGGATTCGAAGGCTTGTCTGTTCTCCGCGGAAAAAACACAATGCAGGTGCACGCAAAGTGTTTCGGAGCACACCGCTCATAGTACATTGTTGAACATAGAGCTCCGCAGCAGACCACTCCTACGTTTTCACATGTTGATCCAACTCCATCGTCAGTTATGACTGCAGTGAGCACGAGCACGGGACCATCGGGATTCGACTGTCCGTCAATGGAAACACGTCGGCTCTTCGGGTGAATAACATTTTTGCTGCATTAGCTAGCTGGTCGTCTTCACAAACACCACCATCGAAGTGAACGGCGGCTCGAAACGTACAGCGCGCCACGCTCGCCGGCTGCTGGGAGCAGTTTTATGCTATGGGAGACATTCTCCAGTGCTTGCATAGGACCTGTGATAGCAATCGAAGACACGCTGACAGCTGGGAACCACATGCATCAGGTTATGTTTGATGTCTTTCCCGATGTCGATGGCGATGTCACTTTTCAGCAGTATAATTGCCTGTGTCCCGGAGCCAGAACCGAACTACGTGATTTGAGGAGCATTATAGTGAACTCAGGTTGATGCCTAGGCGACCATATTCACCTGATGTAAATCCTACAGAATGCATCTAAGTCGCTATGGGGTACTATCGCCAGGTATGCAAATCAGCGGTCCGTTATTTGCGTGAATTACGTAATCTACGCGTAGACATCTAATGCCACTTCCCTCCGCAAGCCTACCAACGAACTGTCTGATCCCTGATACGCGGAATCAGTGAAGTTTTTCGTTCCAAAAACGGCATAAAAGATATTAAGCAGGTGGTCAAAATGTTCTGCCTCTTCAGGTGTATGTTGTACACCAGATGGGAGTGTTTTTTCGTGCGTGGGTCTCCTAAGGCTATCAGTAGATTTGACGGAATGTCGTCTGATACGGGGGCCTTGTTTCAGCTTAGGTCTGTCAGTGCTCTGTTAAATCCCTATTGCCATCCACGGCGAATTGACACTCTCATGTTGGTCGACCTGATCCGTAGTAAATTCAGCAGTAAGTGTCTGAAGTCCTTCGATTTGTTCCTTTAATTCAACCTAATGGGAATCCCAAACACTCGAATAGTACTAAATAATGGGTCGCACAAGCTTGCTGTAAAATATTTCTTACAGATGCTCTACATTTTCATACAAGTTTCTCAAAAATCGAAGACGTTCAACCACCTTCCCTACAACTGACATGATATGTTCCTTCCATTTCATGTTCCTTCCAAATCTAGATGTGTTATCATAGCGACAGCATGCAACGTACTGTTAATAATGTATCAATACACAGTAGGAATATCTCTTCTGTTCATCCACACTATATACATTTACCCACAATTACAGCCAGCTGCAATCAGAACCAGCCTCACTTCATCGTAAGAAATATAAATTCTCACAAAGTCATCTTGAGTCTCTCTACCGTATCTGAACGACCTCAATTTCCCTAACAAAACAGGTTCATATGAAACACCTTCAGACTGTTGCCGATATTCTTTGACAGATAACTTAAATGGAGAACACTCGTTGTCTCCGCTCAACACTCTCCGTCCAGCACAAACGTACTGAGTTCTGTCACTCAGGGAGACATCAAGCCATTCATACTTTTGAGAGTTTATTTGGACAGAATCCTTCCGCGCCTTGGGAAACTGATTACATTCGACGTTGAAATATGACCATGAATCCTTCAACAGACCGATACTAAAGGTAATGGTCTGTACCTTTTTAAATCTGTAACTTTGCCCTTTTATGTATGAGAGTAACCATACATTAGTCCTAACACTTTGACCTATTCGTTTGGTACTATCACGCATACACATCTTCGATTCCTATATCGAGGTCGTTTACTTTGACGGACATGCTATGTGTAACTGTAAATGGCTCATGATTTTCGTTTTAAACTGCTTACGGTGATGATGTATCAACATATACAGTACACTTGAAAACGAGCACATGTTCGAAACCAACAAGTAGAGATAAATAAAGCATTAATATAAAGGAAAATATTTAGAGGAAACATCGTCCCTCTCTAACTTTATCGATGCTTTGGTGATTATCTTACTGTAACTGTTGATCAGTCGCCCGAAGATTGAGGTACGTTTGTGTCTGTACAAAGTAAGCTCTTGGGCAAACGTATTTAGGTATTCCAAACTGTTAAGGAATTTATCCTTGGTGATTCACAACATGATTCTTTATGTGGTCGCTTATGTTTTCTCTGCATGATCTGTTAGCAGTGTCAGTCTCGGTGTTGTACCGAATTGTTGTTCACGTTTTATACACAAAATTTGTGTTTTACGCAACATCGGTAAGGGCTCTGAAAAGTAAAAGTAATGGGCGTCGGGAATCAAATTCAGCTATAAACAGCGGCGCGATACCATAAAACTTTATTGTCTGGTTCGAGTGGAGGCGCCGAGTACACATAACAGCAAAAATCGCAGTATCTGGAGAAGACGCCTTCGTCAGCTGTCGATATACAGGGTGGTTTTGTCCACCGTGTACCAACTCTAGGGATAGATCGTTGAGAGGATACGGAACAAAAAAGGTGTAATTAATGTATGACTGCAAATACACGGTTTCCATGCAAGAGACCATTATTCAAAAATGGTTCATATGGCTCTAAGCACAATGGGACTTAACTTCTGAGGTCATCAGTCCCCTAGATCTTAGAACTACTTAAACCTAACTAACTTAAGGACATCACACACATCATTGTTGAGGCTTTCGTGGCCACTTGTTGACAAACTGCCTATTGGCTTCTGTCTCGGGTTCTTCGGCCGACGTTCATCTAATGATTTTTCTGACGTTTCGCCAGCACGAGTGGCTGGCATAGTCAAAGCTTCACCCTCCATTGCCGGTGGTGAACTGGAGCCGAGCTCGCGGGCGCAGGCTATATGTACCTGGCGCGCCAACGTCCGAGGGCTTCTCCGCGGTCATTTCCGGTGCGGTTCTCCTCTTGCTACCTGCGACGGTCGTTCGCTGCAGTACGGGAAGCCAGGATCCGTTGACCTTAAGGCTTTCCTCTTTCTTGTTCAAACTGTTCGCGTGTTTTTGTATTTCTACAGCTTCTCTGAACAAGCGCGTGTGATAGTGCTTCTCTACAGCCAGAACTTCCGTGTCGGCGAATTTTATTACATGGTCGGTCTCATTCAGTGCGTGCTCTGCCACGGCCGATTTCTCCACCTGCCCCAACCTGCAATGTCGCTTATGCTCTTTGATCCTGGTGTTAATGGATCGTCCAGTCATTCCGACATAAACTTTTCCGCATGTGCATGGTATGCGGTATATTCCCGACATTGCAAGTGGGTCTCTTTTCTCCTTCGCCGACCTAAGACACTCTTTGATCTTCCTTGTCGGTTTGAAAATCGTCTTTACGCCATGTTTGCGCAATATACGGCCGATTCTGTCCGTCACTCTGCCATACATTCCCAGAGTGACGGACAGAATCGGCCGTATATTGCGCAAACATGGCGTAAAGACGATTTTCAAACCGACAAGGAAGATCAAAGAGTGTCTTAGGTCGGCGAAGGAGAAAAGAGACCCACTTGCAATGTCAGCAGTATACCGTATACCATGCACATGCGGAAAAGTTTATGTCGGAATGACTGGACGATCCATTAACACCAGGATCAAAGAGCATAAGCGACATTGCAGGTTGGGGCAGGTGGAGAAATCGGCCGTGGCAGAGCACGCACTGAATGAGACCGACCATGTAATAAAATTCGCCGACACGGAAGTTCTGGCTGTAGAGAAGCACTATCACACGCGCTTGTTCAGAGAAGCTGTAGAAATACAAAAACACGCGAACAGTTTGAACAAGAAAGAGGAAAGCCTTAAGGTCAACGGATCCTGGCTTCCCGTACTGCAGCGAACGACCGTCGCAGGTAGCAAATGGAGAACCGCACCGGAAATGACCGCGGAGAAGCCCTCGGACGTTGGCGCGCCAGGTACATATAGCCTGCGCCCGCGAGCTCGGCTCCAGTTCACCACCGGCAATGGAGGGTGAAGCTTTGACAATGCCAGCCACTCGTGCTGGCGAAACGTCAGAAAAATCATTAGATGAACGTCGGCCGAAGAACCCGAGACAGAAGCTAATAGGCAGTTTATCACACACATCCATGCCCGAGGCAGGATTCGAACCTGTGACAGTAGCGGTCACGCGGATCCAGACTGTAGCGCCTAGAACCGCTCGGCCACACTGCCCGGCACCATTATTCAAACATACTTTGTTACAGAAAGTGCCGTCTAATACCCACTTTACCATGGAGTCACGGTTACAGTATTCATTGTTCCCTCCTAGAGGGTGGTACTGTTCCTCATGCGTGATGCCCTGGCGCCCTCTGCTGCCATAGTAATTGGTAATGTTGTGTCCAATTCACTTCTCTTGCTGACTCACCTTGTAGTGGATGTGATATAGCGTTGTTCGTATTCGAATCGAGAGGTTGCCGACGTGGTGTTCACATACAGAAAGGCAAATGGCAACGGGTGGCGGGCAGCAAGGTTGTATCAGGAGACCTATCCCCGCCGACAACAACCACAGCATTTAATGAAATTACAAAGAGATCCAGACCATAAGATGCTTGAAGGCGTTGATAAATATCAACTAGGAGAGTTGAAAATGTGTGCCCCGACCGGGACTCGCACCCGGGATCTCTTGCTTACATGGCAGACGCGCTATCCGACTGAACTATCGAGGTCATGCGACTGCAGGGCCTTATCTCTGGCAAGCTCCCCGTGGGACCCAAATTTCCAACTTATTGTCCACTGTGTCCTCGATGGATCAGTCGGATAAAGCGTGTGCCATGTAAGTATCCAGGGTTCGAGTCCCAGTTCACACATTGTCAACTGTTCCCACTGATATTTATCAAAGCCTGTAACCAGATGATGGTCTGGATTTCACTGTTATTTCATTCTTCGAGAGCTGCTAGATCACCAATGGTATCTGTTCTTTCGGACATTTCCCAAAGAACAGATATCATCTTCATATAGATAAGACATACCGGCCAAAGATCTCCTTTAGTGCAGATGCACTCAAATTGTTCAAAATGTTACGGGAATCGGTAGACTGAGTGCCTCGAGTAATGAGTATGGTGGGCAGGGGCACTACAAATGTAGTGTGTGGACAGTAAGTTGGAAATGTGGGTCTCCCAGGGAGCGTGCCAAAGATAAGTCCCTGCAGCTCCACTGTCCTCTGTGTCCTCGATGGCTCAGTCGGATAGGGCGTCCGCCATGTAAGCAGGAGATCCCAGGTTCGAGTCCCGTTAAGGACACACATTTTCAACTGTCCCCGTTGACGTTTATCAACTTCTGTAAGCAGCTAAAGGTCTGGAATTCATTGCAATTTCGTTAATCGAAATCTGCATGATCTCCAATGGTATCTGTTCCTTCAGACATGTCCGAAAGAACAGATACCATCTTCACACAGCATTTAATGGTTACAACAGTGGTTCGCCGTTTATCTGAGACATGGTCGTTTCAGGAAGCAGGATATCATGAAGAGCCTACACGAAATGTTGTGACAGCGGCCGCCGTGTCAGTAACAGGCCGTTGGTCCGCCAGTACAGGGTAAGCCAAATGACCGTGCGGAACTTTCTCAATGACAATTGCTACTACTCTTATCATTTACAGGGCTAACTAGCTACAGACTTTCCACATCTGGAGCAGTCACTGTTTTTTTTCACCAGGCAACCACGATTCCGGGATTTGTGTCATCCACGTTATTCACAGATGAGGCCACCTTTACGCGAATTGGTGGTTTAAACTTCCATAACAGTCATCTGTGAGATAGTATGGAGAACCTGCATGATATGGTGACAGCGAATCATCAGCGTCTGTGTGGCCGGAATGTGTGGGCTGGGATAATTGCTGACCGCGTTTTGGGACCAGTCTTCCTTCCACTCGCCTAATAGGCTGGAACCGTCGGGACTTCTTGCGGATGATTTTGCCTCCCGTGCTAGAAGAAGTGCCACTGATGATTCGAATGGTTATGCGGGTGCTACGTGATGGTGATGCGGCCCACTTCGCCGTACAGCGCACCAAATGAAAACAACTGTGCGGAACACACGGAAGCACACTGCTTTAGCATATCACGTTTTCAAAGCCGTGTTAATGTGGATACACCTGTTCCTGACATACCACCAAAGTTAAGCCCCTTCGGGCGTGGCCAGCATTTGGATGGGGGCTGTCGGGATGCGTCGCGTGGTGTTGATTATTTTCCCTTCGACTTTACGGAAGGGGAACAGGAGGAGTTGTGGGAAAAAATCTTCGCGTCAATAGCCTGGATTAAATTCTTAACCTATCTCCAGTGTCTTATTTAAGTGAGAGGAAGCGGTACTTTTAATAGTGACACGTCTGTCAGATGTTACGTTACGTTTCTCGGTCCCCTAAGCGCATTTAGAAATGCGTAGGGAGTGTGCCACACTTACCTCGTATAGCTATGCACACACTCTCAGTTTCGCAAAGGAAAGGTGCCTGCAGGCGCGAAGGACAGCGAAAACCTTCCAAATTAGACTCCTGGACCTGCCCTTCGGGATCTTCCAGTCATTCATGCAATACGACCATTTTTACTTTGTCGCATTAGGTGGATGGACATGTGTTAAACTTTAACTTCTATTAAGGTAACGCCACGTTAAGCATACAAGGTTCGTTTGAACCTTCATCTGCCACTGGTAAGTATCCCAAGATGAGAAAGGACATTGGAAATTTTTGGTAAGGTCTTATGGAGTCTTTGGAGTTTCAAATTGTGACAGGACTCAGGCAAGCAGATGGGTTGTCCCCTATCCTGTTCAACTTTGCCCTCGAGAAGATCGTACGCGAGACCTTCCAAGAGAACGAAGGGATTTAAATCGAAGGAAAGAGACTGGCACACTTAGCACATGCAGACGACATCTGTTTACTCTCTAGGTCGGAAGAGGAGTTGGAGCAAATGACCAAAGCACTAAAGGAGGCTGCCAGCAAATTTGGGCTAAACATAAACGAAGCCAAGACAGATTACCTGGTTATGACGCGTGGTCATTGTCAGACTGCTGATCATCTACAATCACTGCAGGCTGGGGACCATTCCTACAAGAGAGTGCAAGAATTCAAATACCTAGGGGCACTTTTCACTGAGAACACGTCATGTGAAGCACAGATCAATGCCAGAATACAATCAGCGTAGCACAACTGCTTCGGTCCAAATCTCTCTCCAGACAGTTCAAGATTCGACTGTACAAAACGCTGATCCAGCCTGTTGTTCTGTATGGCTGTGAGACATGGAGTATCCGGAAACAGGACTTCCATAAGCTCCTTGGTTTTGAGAAAAAAGTGCTTCGGAAGATCTTCGGTCCGGTTCTGGATGCAGATACAGGGGAATGCAGGATCAGATACAACCAAGAGCTTTGAGTAACTATACCAGCAATCCAACAGCAGGAACTGTCAAAGCCAAACGAATGCAGTGGGCCGGCCATGTGGCCCGGATGGAGGATCACAGAGGGCCTCGGAAGATCCGGGATTTCACACCTACAGGAAAGAGACCACCAGGGAGACCCAAGAAGCGTTGGAGGGATGGACTCTATGAAGATTTAAACCAAGTGTCAACAGATGTGGACGAATGGCGGATAGCAGCAATTGACAGAATACAGTGGAGGAGGAAACTTGTAGATGCGTGTGGTCCACTGGGCATGATCACGTAGTAGTAGTAGTCTTATGGGAGCAAACTGCTGAGGTCATCGCTCCCGGAGCTTACTCACTACTTATCAACTAGAAATAACTTAACGCTAGGGACAACATAGACACCCATGCCCGAAGGAGGACTCGAACCTAAGACGGGGGGAGCCGCGCGGCTACCCCGCGACGCCGCCGAGGAAGGATTCAGCCGGTGTATGCGATTAGCTGAGTAGCATAATTCAACAATCACTGATTTCAGGTAGTTTATTTAGGACAAGCAACGGAAATGAGCAACACGTAACGAAAAAAATCAAAGGACTGAATTCTTTCGTTATGGCGGTAAAAATTCCCTAGGCATAAAGCTGCACCATTCTCCGTTCTAACTTAGTTTTCCAAACTACTATATTTGTTCGTGCGACTGCCGTTCCATCGCACAACACAAATACGCGAATATAAATAGCACGTCGCGATGGAGTACTAACCACAAAGCTAAGGCGCCTTTTTACGCAAACGTCGAAGGTAAACGATACAATTCCCAGTAGAATAATAACGATATTCACTGACCGATCGTAAACTGCCGTTAGCGGCATTCGCGGGCTCAATGTTTCATAGTTTGTTCTTCAAACAACTAGCCTAACTCGTCGCGCATGCTTACAGTGTCAGCGGTTTTCTGCCCGGTGAAAAGTGACGGTTGCGGCACGAGAGGGGTGGAGTCGGGGTAGAGGGCGACCTCACGAGCGGAATGCTTAAATAGGCGGCAGCCAATCGCGCGCGCCCGAACGCCTTTTATTTGACGCGAACACAGGCCGCGGCCGGAGACTGAATAACAGCGGTGCCCGCCGACAAACGTTGCGGCAGATCGCCGCGGGCCGGCCGCCGGTCGCGGCGGTGTAACATTAACGAGTGTTTGCACAGCATTCCGAGCGGAGGCGAGCGCCGCCGCGGCGACACAGTTTGCGCAAACTGCTTGGCCGCCCGCGGGCGTCGCACAATGGCCGGGGTTTCCGACGCGGTCGCCGCGGCGGCGGCAACGATTAAAAAGAGACGCTGGTACGCGACAGCGCCGCCGAATAATTGCGCTTAAAAAGCTCGCCGTCGCGGAATGACATGCAAGTGCCGGACTAGGGTAGGGAGGGGGACGCGGCGTCTGGCAAAGGGCCATTGTTAGTGGACGTCCGCAAACAATGCCCGGCGATGCGTTGTCGTCCAGCAGTGAAACCACTGGCTGTCATCTTTGTGCAAATCTACACGCTTATGTATTGTTTGTACTCGAGAATACCGCTCGCCACAGCTACAGATCTGCCTGCCGTAGTGGCCGAGCGGTTCTAGGCGCTACAGTCTGGAACCGCGCAACCGCTACGGTCGCAGGTTCGAATCCTGCCTCGGGCATGGGTGTGTGTGATGTCCTTAGGTTAGTTAGGTTTAAGTAGTTTTAAGTTCTAGGGCACTGGTGACCTCAGAAGTTAAGTCCCATAGCGCTCAGAGCCATTTGAACCATTTAGCTACAGAACTCGTGCAATGGCAGTTCAGGTCTAAGCATAGGTACCACGAAGTAATGGATTTACGGATTCAATAATGTACTGAGGGTTAACTGGTTAAGCGCAACGTAGCTGCGACCTCCCCTCCCTCCACAAGTGAGACACAGTTTTACCGTTGTCAATGTCAGTCTGCCTATAGTTTCCAGGTAGATTCCCTTAAGCACAAGTTCTGCTGTTCAGTTAAATTACTCCGTTTCGATCGTGGGATTCAGCTAAACTGTACTCACTAGGCATCGTTGTCGCAGGATATCGTCGAAAATTCGTAATGTGCAGACTGTGAGTTTAAGTCATACAGGAGCATTTGGGTGGGTTTTGACTTCTGCCGTTGCTGGGCGTATCATATGGAGCGTGTCCCAGAAGGAACGATCAGTATTCAGGGATTTCAAAGCAACGATCATTCTAAGCAATAATGTCCAGCAAACATGGGTTCTAAAATGTATCCCTTAAGAGCCACAAACAGTTATTCATCTTCGATACGGTCAAACAAATCTCTTCTACTACAAGCTCTTTGCTGTCCGTAGTAAATTAACAGAGGAATATTGAAGAACAAATCCTCAACAAATAATGGCCGGCCGGGGTGGCCGTGCGGTTCTAGGCACTTAAGTCTGGAACTGCGTGACCGCTACGGTCGCAGATTCGAATCCTGCCTCGGGAATGGATGTGTGTGATGTCCTTAGGTTACTTAGGTTTAAGTAGTTCTAAGATCTAGGGGACTGATGACCTTAGAAGTTAAGTCCCATAGTGCTCAGAGCCATTTGAACCATTTGAACAATTAATGTGTGTTAGCGGAGAACGATATTTTGGAAGCGAAGCATGGAATTTAATTTTGCTCTGCCTTCACTTTCACGCAGAAGAAATGACTGGATTACATGCAACATGCACTCCATAAACACCTTGCAGAGTGTGCACGCTTTGCTGCCTCTCAGGGACAAATTAATAATAACAGATGCCTAGCATCTCAGGGCTGCATCATCGAACATCTTGTCTTTAGCAAAAGGTGTTCTGTGTGACGTGAACTATCACCCCTTGACGGTTGATGTAAGGACTCTGAATCACCCCGTATGTACAAACACTATGATGAAGCGAACGCATGGTCGATGGAACTTTACCGCTGTGAACAAACAAGTAAATTAAAACGTAGTTCTGAAAACATTAGATCTGTATTTCACACACTGACGCTTGTTGAATGGATAACATTTAGAGACAGGATAGCTTTTCATCCTAGGGTTCATTCACCATTTAACTTGTGCAAAGAAAACAGTAAAGGCAGTTAAAAAGCTGTTAAACGAGAGACCAATCATCAAACGTGTTACAAAATTACCTGTCGCCTTTGTAAGGAACGGAAATCTCCTTCGAAGTGAAAGCGAGACGCAGAAAGCGCCAAAGCATTCTGGTCCAATGTGAAGGGCAGAACTAGAAGAGACATAGCAACAAAAACCGAAAACCTGACTGGTCATATAGACAAGGGCGATTGAGAATAAAAGTGTTTAAGTGTTGCATGCTTTATTCATGCCACTGCGTGTACAGCACTTAGTCTGTTCTTCTGTATAGATAACTGACTAAATGAAAATAGAAGCAAATAAATAAATAAGCTGTTTAAAAATAGTTTATTGAACTGAAAACTATCTCGGAAGTAAAACAGTCTCTCTGTGTCATCTCAATTGACATCAATGTATTTGGTACATCTCTTGACGACAGTTCCAGTTCCGACCTGCAGGAAGCTATCTACCATCGTACACACACACACACACACACACACACACACACACACACACACCGCCTCCAAATCGTCATCATCCACCGAAAACTAGGATTCATGTAGATGCCCGTTCATCCGACCAAACAGGTGAATATCACTAGGAATTAGATAAGCGCTGTGTGCTGAGTGTTCCAGCAGCTCAAAAGTAAGATTTTGAATGTAATGGATTTTTTTACAGTTACACCAAGGCGGGTGTTATACTCAAGCAATATAACATCTTATTAAACATTCCCTCTCGTCTTCGATTTCAGTTTCGCTTTAATAAACTGCCTGACGACAAAAGTGAAAGCCGGCCGGAGTAGCCGTGAGTTTCTAGGCGCTACAGTCTGGAACCGCGAGGCCGCTACGGTCGCAGGTTCGAATCCTGCCTTGGGCATGGATGTGTGTAATGTCCTTAGGTTAGTTAGGTTTAAGTAGTTCTAAGTTCTAGGGGACTGATGACCACAGAAGTTGAGTCCCATAGTGCTCAGAGCCATTTGAACCATTTGATTTGAACAAAAGTGAAGCATCCAGAAAACATGGCCGAATATCAACCTAACTTCTTACAAATACACAGCTAGGGCTGGTGTTTTTGTCATGTACTTAACGAGGCTTCCCCTTAGTGCTTCGTAAAGTTATTAATGTAACTTTGGCCGGCCGAAGTGGCCGTGCGGTTAAAGGCGCTGCAGTCTGGAACCGCAAGACCGCTACGGTCGCAGGTTCGAATCCTGCCTCGGGCATGGATGTTTGTGATGTCCTTAGGTTAGTTAGGTTTAAGTAGTTCTAAGTTCTAGGGGACTAATGACCACAGCAGTTGAGTCCCATAGTGCTCAGAGCCATTTTTTGTAACTTTGAACTTCCTATAAATTTGGCTTCAAGAGGTTCAAATGGCTCTGAGCACTATTGGACTTAACATCTGTGGTCATCAATCCCCTAGAACACAGAACTACTTAAACCTAACTAACCTAAGGACATCACACACATCCATGCCCGAGGCAGGATTCGAACCTGCGACCGTAGCATTCACGCGGTTCCAGACTGAAGCGCCTAGAACCGCACGGCCACATCGGCATAAATTTGGCGTGTGCATGCCAACAGTGTCGTGAGCTAATCGGAAATAACTAGATTTTTTCTTGCTTGGGGCCTTGGTCCCGCTTTACGGGGGTTCTGCCGTGTTACTATTGATGTGGCAGAGTTTGTTGCAGAAGGTGGCCAGGTGCCCTTCCTTCCGTCACCCCGAACCTCCCCCCACCTTGGAGGGGGGGAGGGGTGGACAATAATGTGAAAGTTTTCAAATGTCTGCGAGTCGTGTAACTGAGGCGGAACGTGGGTTCAGATGGCTCTGAGCACTATGGGACTTAACATCTATGGTCATCAGTCCCCTAGATCTTAGAACAACTTAAACCTAACAAATCACACAACACGCAGTCATCACGAGGCAGAGAAAATCCCTGACCCCGCCGGGAATCGAACCCGGGAACGCGGGCGCGGGTAGCGAGAACGCTACCACACGACCACGAGCTGCGGACCGGAACGTGGGGACCAGCCCAGTATTCACCTAGAGGGATGTAGGAAACCGCCTAAAAACCACATCCAGGTTGGCTGGCATACCGGCCCTCGTCGTTAATCCGCCGGGCGGATTCGATCCGGGACCGGCGCGCCTATCCGAGTCCAGGAAGCAGCGCATTAGCGCTCTAGGCTACCCTTTCGGGTACGGAAATAACTTAATATCGCCTGGAAATAAGAGAGGGAGGGGGATACTCTTGACGCTGAAGCTCGATAGTCAAATAAAGCTGTTTTTGCCATACTAAGATTTCGTGAATCCACAATAATTAGACTTCACTTATTGGTGCTTTGCAGCGAAGTCTCGTGTGACCACAGCAGTTTCAATATCCTCCCCCATTTCTCCCATTCGGTTTGATTCTTGGTCCAGATTTTTCCAGGTAAGTTAATACCCGTGCGTCGTTTGTGCGTCACGCACCTCTGGAGTCCGGCAAAGGGGCGGCCGCTGCACGCCGCCGCGGCGCCGCTGTGGACGCCGACGCTCGGCGCCCGCACAGCGCTGAGCCCGCAGCCGGCGCAGGCACACAATAACCGGCTTTCAGCCTGTCGGCGCTCATTAGGCCGCCGCGCGTGGCGGGAGACCGACAGAGAGGGGGCGGCGGCCAGCGGCACGGTGCGACCCCGCCTTTCCGTTTTTCCTCCCCTTTTCTCGCTCTTCCTAGTTTCCCCCTACGAACCGCCGCTCCTCGCCATCCATCCCGCGCCTTCCCCTCCCACCCGTTCCCCCATTTTGCGGAAATAAGCAATAAGAAGGGGCGCGTGGCGTGCAGCGTGCTCTAACGACGTCATCAGACGCGTGCATTCACACGGACGGGCCTGCCCCGCGCTGCACCGCAGAGATTTCTTTCTCCCTGCGCGGCTGGAAAATACTCTCCGCGCGTGGCTATTCATGCCACTGTGCCCACACCAGCCATCCTCCCGTCCCTTTCCACTCCCTCTGTGCGCCGCTCCTAGCGTGCCCAAGCCATCCTTCCGCCGCTGAAATCAGATATTCTATGTATTTGTCGAGCGTGTAACCCGTATGTGCGTAACATCTTCCCCTTCCTCGATTTCTGTGAGTAGCGTGTTGTACAACGGTCTGCATGTCTATAAGAGAGCGTTGTTCTTCTAGTTTTTAATCAGAACAACGAGCAAACAAACTGCGAACTTACGCACTGTCAGGCTGTTCCGCTATGATCTAAACTTAGTCCCTACTTCGTTAACTAAATTCGTGCGTGGTTCACTCTGAACACAAATAAGAAGAGAAAGGAGGTATTTGAAATGTGGTACTGGAGAATGACATTAAAAAAGTGATCAAAGAAAGTAAGAAACGGAGAACAGGAATGAATATGGGGAAAGGAAATACATTGAAAGTCCTTACCGGAATAAGGGACGGGTTTATATGACATTTGTAAGCCGTACAGGAATTCTAAAACTGCCCTTAGAAGGAACAGTAGGAGAGAAAATTGTACAGGTAGATAGCGTATGCAAGAGATACCATTCAGGGCACTAAATATACTCGAGATATAAAGTCGAAATATTAGCAAAAAATAAACGATCGACCACAACGTCGAATCAGTTCACAACTATAGAAGCTCTCTACATGTGCTGAAACGTCAATCTAAAATCACTCTGACGCTCAGTCAGTACAGGCCATTTCAGATCTTTCACGCGCTGCGAGTTTGGTGTAAACGCACCTTTACACCGTGTGCTAGTCACTATGAGGAGATGCCGTAGTATATTTACAATAGGAAACAGTCAAGCTGAGAAACAGTATTTCAAGCTTTGAAAGATGGTAGTATAGACAAAAGCAAGAAAAAACGTGCAGGTCTCTTGCGCTCTAAAGTGCACAACTGAATTGCTTGTTAATCTTCACTACTGTGAAACTCATGCCTCCTATGGCCAGTAGATTACATCGGAAACTTTAGTAATTTATCCATCCTCAGCAACTGTAGTTGTATATAAAGAAATAATCAGCAATCAGTTGCACAAACCAAATTTAATTTCTTTATCGGTTTCGAGCGCCTACTTCAGGAGGCTATACCAATCGCATTATTTGCGAGTGTCAACAGTAAGATGGGTACAGCGAAATGCCGTGTTCACTAGCTCTTTGCCTTTACGAACGACCTACAGAATGCAGTTTACGAATGAGTAAACAAAGGGCAAGACATTATTCTGTTACTCTGAAACAGCAACAGCATGTATGAACGACGTGAACACGGCATTTTGCTGTACCCATCTTACTGTTGACACCCGCAAATAATGCGATTGGTATAACCTCCTGAAGTAGGTGCTGGAAACCGATAAAGACATTAAATTTGGTTTGTGCAACTGATTGCTGATTGTTTCTTTATATACAACTACAGTTGCTGGGGATGGATAAATTACTAAAGTTTCCGATGTAATCTGCTTGCTATTGCGATACCTGATCCTCCGCAACAGATGCACGAATGGTGCGATGCGTCATACAGTCGTCCGTTGTTGGAGGTACTGACCAAGAGTCTGTTAATCGCTGGGAAAGACGGCTGAATAATAGTCCCCGATTTCATCTTTGAAGATGGCAAGGTGCGACAGCCTCGCAAAGCGGAGGCGGAGGAGCTCTTGCAACGAGAGGATATTCGACGAATGTACTGACCTTTTCGTTTCCCCGGCTTGAACCCCATCGAAAACGTTGCGGAGACGTACTGCAGAACGTCCACATGCACCACCGATCATCGGCATTTGTCAAATGCGCTTGTGGATTACTGGCACGCCCTACCCCAAAATCTCCTTAGCAGACTTGTGTCCATCATGCATTACTATCCGTAGAGATCACACGTCTATTGAAAACCATGTCGAGGCCTGTATAATATCCCGGGGACCATCATGAATCTTGATTTCAGTGCGTCAGCAGTATTTGGAAGAAAAGTCACTTCCGTTCGTTTCATTGCGTATTTCTTTCAGTTAACTTCTGTAATGTACTCCACTGCACAATACTGTACCATTAGTGTCTATACAGGGTGTATCATAATTAATGGCGCAAACGCATAGATTTGAAAGTACACGATACTAGAAGCAAAAGAGTCTCAGTAATCATAGTGTCGAAAATGCATGCCTTAAGAGCTACGAGCAATTTTTCATCTTCGATGCTGTGAAGCAAATCTCTTTTACAGTAAGCTCTTTGCTTTCCATATTTTGGGGTGTGATAATGTGGACCAAAACAAGAAAAAATGTCCGTTAAACATGTGATCTAAACTGCATAGCTAAAAGTTATAGACGGCTGCGGTGGCCAAGCGGTTCTAGGCGCTTCAGTCCGCAACCGCGCGACCGTTACGGTCGTAGGTTCGAATCCTGCCTTGGGCATGGATGTGTTTGATGTCCTTAGGTTATTTACGTTTAAGTAGTTCTAAGTTCTAGGGGACTGATGACGTCAGATGTTAAGTCCCATAGTGCTCAGAGCCATTTGAACCATTTAAAAGTTATAAGCACTTGTTCATTAGAAGAGCTGGGATCCAAGGTATCGAAGATGAACAATTGCTCATAGCTCTTAAGTTATGCATTTTAGAGAACATGTTTACTGGATATTTCTACTTTTTTTAGTCCATATTATCACTTCACAAAGTATTGAAAGGGAAGAGCTTGCTGTAGAAGACATTTGCCTCACAGTATTGAAGATGAAAAATTGCTCGTAGCTGTTAAGGCATGCATTTTCGACCCTACGTTAGTGAGACTTTTTTGCTTCTGGTATCGTGTATTTTCAACTGTATGCGTTTACACTATTAATTATGATACACCCTGTATATGGTGCAGCTTTTATTGAGCTTTGCTACTTGACAGAACACATTAGGCAAAAATTAATTTCGTCAGTAAGTTTTGCACGCTAGTGGAAAAGAGAACAGGGTGATTCACCTGCCCCTACCGATCAGGTGTATGCAACCCGCGCTACTTCTGTCTGAGGAACTGTATCTAGGCAGGCGACAGCCACGTAATCGATACAAGTCCTCTCTCAGAGCTCTGGGCGACTGCTAGCAAATGGAATCACACTGTGAAAGGTGCATTATGAATGAAACACACGCAAAACTGGTGTATTCTACAATATTTCTTATTTGTTGCATGAATCGATTTTCAGCTGCTACACGATTATCAGATACAAGGATTAGTATGTGGTGCAGTGAAATTTTGTTGGATCAAATATTGTAATCTAGTGCATGTACAGAGTACTTCCATTTCCAGAGATGAAAATGTTAATATTAGAACAGGAATAAAACAGGCTGTGTTATTTCAGTGCAAATACTATGTAAGAATATTTAACTAAAATAAAATATGTGACATATTAACTAATGAACTGTATACAAATTACAACAGTTGCACATAAAAGAACATAATTGAACAAGATGCTTTGGTAACATATTCGAAGGATGTGTCTGAACAAAATAATCTGATCTTTAATAGATCTTAAATTACAAACAAATAAGATATAACAGTGGTATTTAGCTGTTGAGTGACGATGTGATTGAGCAAAGTAATTTTTCTAATACTACGAGAGAAATTATAGTAACTGAAATAAAGGACGTGGAGCATGTGAGTAAGAGCGATAGTTTACAACATGGTCTACGTGGGATTATGTGTAGTGTTTACAGTTAGTGTACTGACCATGAGTTACACGGTATTTTTGGGGCAAGCTGTACCTTACTTCCGCCATACTTATCCAAGTGTCCCTATCATACAAGTTTTGGATGTCTCTGTTAGTTTATGCTATTTGTAGTAGATAATGTTCCGTAAGTGGTTCAAAAAGAAAATAATGAAATTAATAAAATGGGAGGAGTTGACGTAACTACTTTCTGATTATTAAACCAATGAAAATACTACAGTATATGACTCGCCATGTTAATGTGCTACAGTAGTTTCATAAACAAAACCCATACTATAGGTCTAAGATGTCGTAGTATATTTTACCAGGTATTCAGAGATATTTTGACAATGTGTTTCACATTTCCACAGTGAACTGGCCAGCAACATTATTCTGTCATGTTGTCTAGCATAAAACGACATCGGTAGGGCCAGTTGAGTCGTCGTGTATGAGGAACGCGATCGCTACTACTCGCTGAGGCACTCCTGCCCATACCCTTCTCTCTTATGAAGCCTCTCTGTCCACGGCAACGTACTGGATCCTATAACATAAGCAGTCTTCGAGCCATTCCCATATCTGAGATCGTATTTCGTGTTATCGTAAGTCTGGTAATAGTCTGTAGTGGGGCACTATGCCCGACACTTTCAGGACATTCCGGAATATGGGATCTGCCTGCTGCTTTTCATCCAAGATAACGTGGCGTATCGTGTGAGGAAAGAGAAGCTGAGTTTCACAGAACCAATAATTTGTAAATCCGTGCTGGTTTCTGGACAGAAGCTTTTCTGTCGCTAGGAAATTTATTACATTCGAATTTAGAATATTGGATATTGGTCTGTTCTTTTCGTGTCTGTAATTTTGTCCTCTTTGTGTGCAGGAGTCACTTGCACTTTTCCTATCCTTTTCCAGATTATCTAATTCCTTCTTTGTTGACGAGGACTTAAACCTTCATTCCTTCGTGCTAAATAAATAACATGTGGGTAGACTAGCATCTAGCACGTGATATACGACAGACAGAAGGAAAACGGGAAAGCTGCATGGATTAGGGAATTGTTCGTGACCGTAAAAATTGGAGACTGTGAAGATATGTATAGCTCTCTACTGTGGCGTATTCTCATCGTGCTGAAGCGTATATTACGATGGGACTATTACGGACGGAGCAGCTGTTGCACTTTCAGCTCCAGTTGCCGTAGTCTGGCGCTCTCGGTTCCATCATTACCCGACCTGGCGCTGGCGGATGTTCTGACAGCAGCCTGCAAGTTCCGCCAGCTTCTGCTTCCAAAGCGGAGTTGGCCCAGACACCAGGGCAACAGTTGGCAGCAATGAGAGACGCAAATCCAGAACCGTAGCAGAGGCAGCTGCTGCCTTCAGGATTCTGTCGCCCTCGTCGCCTCAGCACTAATTCTACAAACAGTGCTGTTTTATTATTTTCTAGCACTCTTTCACCCCTGAATACGTTGAATATTGCTGTTGCAAATAGTCTGCCTAGTCTTCATCCCAAAGTACAATTTTATCCGCCATCTCGTCTCCCTGTAGCCGAAACTGATGGTCTTGGTGTAAGTAGGCTGTTTAGGTTTTTATGTTGGTAACGCCGCATAGCGCTCTGTTTGAAAATAGCAGACAGCGTGGTGTGCAGTCTGTGGCTTGTTGGACTCATTGTTGAAATTTGGTTGTAATATTCGCTAGTGTAGTGTTGGGCTGTTGAATGTGAACAGCGCATAGCGTTGGACAGTTGGAGGTGAGCCACCAGTAGTGGTGTTCGTGGGGAGAGAGATGCCAGAGTTTTTAGGAGTTACTGTGAGCGGACGATCTGGACGTGTGTCCGTCAGAAAAAGGAAATTTGTAAGACTGGATGTCATGAACTATATATTATGACTTTTGAACACTATTAAGGTAAATACGTTGTTTGTTCTCTATCAAAACCTTTCATTTGATAACTATGCCTTTCAGTAGTTAGTGCCTTCAGTAGTTAGAATCTTTTATTTAGCTGGCAGTATTGGCGCTCGCTGTATTGTAGTAGTTCGATTAAGGAAGATTTTTGTGAGGTAAGTGACTCATGAAAGGTATAGGTTATTGTTAGTCACGGCCATTCTTTTGTAGGGATTATTGAAAGTCAGATTGCGTTGCGCTAAGAAAAAAAAATTGTGCAGATTAGTTATGACCAGAATAAGTAAAGAGAGAACTGTCTGAAAAAGTTGAGTTTTGCTCACTGTTTGAAAATCATATATCGTTGAAGTTTACCAGCACAGTCATTCTTTACACTCGAAGGGGAAGTTTCACTGGTAGAATTTACGACTGTATTAAAAATTTATCCTTTGTTGTTGTTGTTTTGGGGGAGGAGACCAGACAGGGAGGTCATCGGTCTCATCCGGTTAGGGAAGGAAGTCGGCCCTGCCGTTTCAAAGGAACCATCCCGGTATTTGCCTGGAGCGATTCAGGGAAATCACGGAAAATCTAAATCAGGATGGCCGGATGTGGGATTGAACCGTCATCCTAACACATGCGAGTCAAGTGCGCTAACCACTGCGCCACCTCGCTCGTTTATCTTTTGTTTTGGAAAATATGGCCCCAGGTTTTATTTGTCAACCAGCCGACAAACCCAGCATTTCCGGGTTAATCACTTTGCCAATTTTCTATCAGAAACGAAAACAAAAAATGAACTGTATTTGTGAAAACAACTTTCAAATTATGAAACAGTCGTAGGCAGAAATACGCATAACGTGCACATCCATGAGTACAGTATACAGATTACGAATTATGATTCCGGATAGTTTCTGTACTCAGGGCAATGCTGCTTCGATTGTCTATATCGCGATTTTGTAAACTTCTTTCTCGCGAAGCCTCGTCATTAGCTCTTCAGACGGCTGTCGTTTTCGCCTACAGCCGTTTGAGCTTCGCAGTTGAAAGATGTCAAAAGCGCTGTCACGTCTCAGGTACTTACTCAATCTGACTGGACTGTACGAGTGTCTCAGTAGTGAAGAAAAAATCTATCAAAACTTTACGCACGATGCGGAATTTTTTTGTGCATTTCAGTGGTCTTTATGACGTTTAAACTCACGAGCTGTGTGCCATGTAATGATAAAATTTTGTAGCTACACTGAGCTGCAAATAAAGATACTGTCTGCAAAATGTGTTAAAAATATAGTAGATAACAGTAATAAATTTAAATGTCATTCAATAGGCGGCTGTTTTCCACGTATCTCGTTGTTTGTGACGTCATATTCTCGGAACTATGTGTGGTATAATGATATGCTTTTGTAAGTGAATTTAGGGTCACATGTGGATACTGTCTGCGAAATTTATTTAATACAGTTAGTAGCACAGTAGTAATTCATTTAAAAGTAATGCATGATGTGAAAGCCTTTCACGCACGTCATTGTTTATGACGTCATACCTACTGAACTATGTTAGATAGGTGGTTATTAATCCCACAGCGACTGTCGTCTGACAGTGAAGGATATGTGTACGACGTTTGGTTCACATAGGTACAGTGGATTTGGAGGAGATGTGAAATATACACACCCACATACATACACACACGCACAAGCAGAAGCACACGCACACACACACACACACACACACACACACACACACACACACACACACACAACTTTTATAATGTGATGGATTTAAACTCAAAACGTTTCGTTTCGTTATTAATATGCACATTTTTGCCTGTGAAATATTTTTACTGCATCACATATTAGATAACTCTTCTATTTTTTCTGATTTTTACTTTACACAAGTTTCTATTCTCTCGGTTCTATGTTTCAGATCTGTCCGATCTGCAACTATGCATTTTGTGAAGATTTCGTTACTTTCTTCCAAGGTGTATGGTGTATCGATGTTCCCTTGCAATATTTTTACTCGTTTCAGATAAAATAATATGAATATAGAGTCATGAACACATCATTTTTGGAATGTATTTTCCTGTTATTCAGCGAAGAGCTGCGATGGTTAAGACACTCGACTGACTATTGGGAGGAGGGTGGCTTGAATCCAGGATGACAATTCAGATTTAAGTTTTCTTTTTCTTCCCAAATGGATTAAAGCGAATTCCGAGACGATTTCATGAGATAGGCACGATTGATTTGCTTCTCATTCTTGCCTTATCCGAGTCTCTGCTCCGTCCTAGAGATGACTACGTATTTTATAGAGTAATAAAGACTATTTTCCTTTCTTCTTTCTTCTCTCAGTGTTCTGATATCGATGTATACTTTCCACGGCTCTAAACACAACACATATTATTCTTCGATGCTCGTACGACTGTCTTTGTCCTGATGTATGGGTCCATCGCAATTAGAGCATGCAATTAAGACAGATGTCAGTGATCTCTTAGTTGATAAGTCCAAGACAACCGAGTGTGGTAAATGAAAAATAGTGGAGAATGTATTAAAGGTACTGACAGAGAAACGCAAACTTTCAACAAGAATGTGATCTACAATCTGGAGTTTCTCACCACGTGAGTGCGTAGGTTAGTATTTATACATTACAAACAGCCCGCGGGAATAATTTTACAGAAACTAGATAAACAAATCAGTCATGGCATATCTGCTGCAGAACGTGGTCTTCATTCACACTTGCATGTGGACTATGCAGTCATCTTAGAGTGAGTAGTGCTGCATTTTGTAAACCCTCGTCGCCAGTTTTGTAAAGGTCTCGTCGCTACTACTGAGGAGGCCGAGATGCCACTCATTCATTCAATTCCGTGTCCGGTCAGAATTTCCACAAAATAGCAGCTGCGACGCCTTTGTCATTTCCTTCGTAAACATCTTGCATTGTGCACGGGTTGTCCAGGAGTGGGCATACAAGTAGGTGGCTTGGATCTTCTTGTGCCCCGCAGTCGCAAGAGGTGTCTGCGCTCGCTGGAAGGATTCCCCATTTCTTCAGGTTGGTCTTGCATCGGTGGATGCCTACTCTTAGACGGTTGAGGGACCTTCATACAGGGTATTGTAGGTTTGCACCAGAGGCTAGTTCTTCTCTTGGTGAGAGGTCTACGGGCAGTGAGCTCTTCCATGTTGCAAGACTAATTGCCTCTGGTGCTCCCTCCAGTGGCGCAGTCCTAGCAAGGAAACTCTTTAGGGATTTAATGCGAGATCTTGCTGCCAGATAACCATACAGAGGATGTCGGCGGTCATTTTCCTGCTTTGTTCTCACACTGTCTGCAGCAGTGGCCCTCAGGATACTGGATGGGGTTATTCCAACAATCGGATACAATTTCTGAACTGGTGTTCGCTTCAAGCACCCTGAGATGATGCTTGCAGTATCGTTCACCGCAATAACGACTTGCTCAGCATGAGCTGAAGCGTTCCACATAGGAGCAGCATACTCAGCGGCTGAAACACAAAGCGCAAGTGCAGAACTCCTTAGGAGGTACAGGTTAGCTACCCAGCTGCTGCGAATCAGCTTCTTAAGTATCCTATTGCGAGCAGTGACTTTCTGTTTCATGTTTAGACATTGCTGCCATTACGTTAGAGCCCTGTAAAGTGTGCCACCAAGGTAGACTGGCGTTGGGCAATGTTTCAGTTGTTCTCCTCTCCAGGTGATGTCCAGATTTTGCTGCGCTTCCGTGTTTCGTAAGTGGAAGGCAGTCACTTGAGTTTTTGGCTTCAGGTGCTTGGCATCATAGTACCTGGAGAGTTCGTCCAATAATAGAGACAGTTTTCCCTCTACTTATTTAAAGGTTGGCCCCTGAGCAGCTGCTGCTGTGTCATCGGTATAGGTGAAAAGCCTAGTACTTGCTGGTATTGGCTGGTCATTTGTGTAGATATTGAACAGTGCTGGAGCAAGAACACTGCCTTGGGGGAGACAGTTCGTCTGCGTTCGCCATCTACTCCTCTTACCCTGTAATGAAACTTGCAATCTTCTGTTCTGAAGAAAGGTTTTAATAAGGGATTTTCCTATCATTCACAGTGTCGTATGTTGTGCTGTTAGATCAATAAAAGCGACTCCAGTAATCTCACCACGCTCAAAAGCGTCCTCCATGTGCTGGGTTCGATTCAAGATCTGAATACAGCATGATTTTTCCAGCACGAAAACCTGCTTGTTATGGGATAAACGTGACTTCGGGGGCCGCGCGGGGTAGCCGCGCGGTCTATGGCGTCTTGTCACGGTGTGCGCTGCGCACGGTTCGAGTCCTCTGTCGGGCATGGGTGTCTGTGTTGTCCTTAGCGTAAGTTAGTTTAAGTTACATTAAGTACTGCGTAAGCTTAAGGATCGATGACCCGTGGTACCGTCTGCCACACACCTTAAGGTGTCTAGCGGAGTACTTGATGTAGATTTATCTGTAGGCTTAAAACAGGTTTATTATCCACTTTAACTGTATTAATTTTATGAAATGTTCTGTTTCTGTTCAACACGAACTTTTCTCATAACTGTAGACAACAAAGAAACTAATGAGCAAATACTAAACGATAATGCAAAATGCTATCATACCACATCAAAATCAAATATGAATTGCATCAGAACGTACCTGATTGTATCGGTTACAAGAGTAACCCGTGAAGTTATTATCGGAATTGACATGACTGTATGGGTTACAAGAGTTCACAATATTTGCATACTAAAAATATAAAATAGTGATTTGGTAGAATCCACATCATTAATATTGCCTACAAGACTACTGTCAACAGGTGGCGTCTGGCGCATTTGTTACATTTCATAAAACAGGTGCACCAACACTGAGTTATTATTTTCGTTTCTTTGGGGAGCATAATGTTCTTGGAGGTAATTAACCGAAAGCACTGGTTTTCCAAGGTTAAAAAGCACTATAAGAACATATAAAAATTTATAAATAGAAATTACGGAACGGCGGCGATATCCATGACGTTGCTGTGGGTCGGTCTTCGTCGCGGCCTGCAGCCTCATCTGATCACAATCTTAGCGTTGTGCCGAGAGACGACCAGTACTTCAGCGTTTATCAGGAATTACTGAGGTTCTGATTATTGCATATGGATGTCCGAGCCGACAGGTCAGAGAAACTGTGCGGTGGAACGTCTGTGACGTGCCCTCTCATGGGGTCTGTGAATGGCCCCTCGTGCGCAACACTATGGCCACCGCGGCGGTAAAACTTATGATGTTTTTAAAAATCTTGAAGTCTTGACAAACCACAGGTTTTAGTAAAGTACCTGAAGAACAGTATTCTTATCAAACAACCGAAAATTATTTCCAGTCCGGTTTCGATGTGTTAGTTTTAGATACGACATAAGTACCAGAAGCTACCTATCACCAGTAGCCTTAGCCATACATACACTACTGGCCATTAAAATTGCTACACCAAGAAGAAATGCAGGTGAGAAACGGGTATTCAATGGACAAATATATTATACTAGAACTGACATGTGATTATATTTTTACGGAATTTGGGTGCATAGATCCTGAGAAATCAGTATCCAGAGCAACAACCTCTGGCCGTAATAACGGCCTTGATACGCCTGGGCATTGACTCAAACAGAGCTTGGACGGCGTGTTCAGGTACAGCTGCCCATGCAGCATCAACACGATACCACAGTTCATCAAAAGTAGTGACTGGCGTATTGTGACGAGCCAGTTGCTCGGACACCATTGACCAGACGTTTTCAATTGGTTAGAGATCCGGAGAATGTGGTGGCCAGGGCTGTAGTCGAAGATTTTCTGTATCCAGAAAGGCCCGTATAGGACCTGCATCATGCGGTCGTGCATTATCCTGCTGAAATGTAGGGTTTGTCAGGGATCGAACGAAGGGTAGAGCCACAGGTCGTAACACATCTGAAATGTAACGTCCACTGTTCAAAGTGCTGTCACTGCGAAGAAGAGGTCATCGAGACGTGTAACCACAATGGCACACCATACCATCACGCCGGGTGATACGCCAGTATGGCGATGACGAATACACGCTTCAAATGTGCATTCACCGCCATGTCGCCAAACACGGATGCGACCATCACGATGCTGTAAACAGAACCTGGATTCATCCGAAAAAATGACGTTTTGTCATTCGTGCGCCCAGGTTCGTCGTTGAGTACACCATCGCAGGCGCTCCTGTCTGTGATGCAGCGTCAAGGGTAACCGTAGCTATGGTCTCCGAGCTGATAGTCCATGCTGCTGCCAACGTCGTCGAACTGTTCGTGTAGATGGTTGTTGTCTTGGAAACGTCCCCATCTATTGACTCAGGGATCGAGACGTGGCTGCACGATCCGTTACAGCCATGCGGATAAGATGCCTGTCATCTCGACTGCTAGTGATACGAAGCCGTTGGGATCCAGCACGGCGTTCCGTAATACCCTCCTGAACCCACCGATTCCATACTCTGCTAACAGTCATTGGATCTCAACCAACGCGAGCAGCAATGTCGCGATACGATAAACCACAATCGCGATAGGCTACAATCCGACCTTGATCAAAGTCGGAAACGTGATGGTACGCATTTCTCCTCCTTACACGAGGCATCACAACAACGTTTCACCAGGCAACGCCGGTCAACTGCTGTTTGTGTATGAGAAATCGGTTGGAAACTTCCTCATGTCAGCACGTTAGGTGTCACCACCGGCGCCAACCTTGTGTGAATGCTCTGAAAAGCTAATCATTTGCATATCAAAGCATCTTCTTCCTGTCGGTAAAATTTCGCGTCTGTAGCACGTCATCTTTGTGGTGTAGCAATTTTAATGTCCAGTAGTGGATTAAAAAATAGGAAAAATGTTTGTATGTATGTGTGTGTGTGTGTGTGTGTGTGTGTGTGTGTGTGTGTGTGTGTGTGTGTGTGTGTACGTTTCACATCTCCTCCTAAACGACTGGACAAATTCTGCCATATATAGTACACATAACCCTTACTGCCAGGCAATAGCCGCTGCAGGGGTAACGACTACCTACCTATCACAGTTCAGGAGATACGCAGTCGTAAACAATGGTATGCTTGTAAAACTGCCGCAACACGATTGACGTTTAAGCTTTTTACTCGTTTGCTACAACTCTATTCGCAACATACTTCGCTGACAGTATCCACATTTCCCGCTGAGTATACCCACACAAACATAGCATTCTACAATCCATCGTTCAAGAGAAATGACGTCATAAACACTACGACAGGCGAAAAAATTCCGCAACATGCGTGGAACTGTAATACTTTTATTCTTTACTGTAAAACACTCCTACAGGCGAGTCAAATTCATGAAATCCCTGACACCCAGCAGCGCTTCTGATAGCTTTCAACAGCGAATCACAAAGTCCTGTAGGAGGAAATGATAGCGGTTGATAAACCCGTGAGGAGGTGTTGTCATAGAGACATCGTGTTGTTTGTAGAGATGCGAAGCAGAGTACAGAAACTGTCCGGTATCCTGTTTCTTAATGTGGATATTGTTCTCCTACATTTGTACATTATTTATATTTCTTTTTACGACTCGTAATTTTAAAGGCATATTTACGAATACATGAAAATGAGATTTGTCGATATTTCACTACAAACATCGTTCACTTTTGAATACCTGGACAGTGCTGTGATTGTCAGCTGACGGATTATATTAATAACCGAATTCTATTTCATTTATATTTTAGTATGTAAATTTGTCTGATTGATGAACGCATTATTTCTGTCACCGATAAAAATAGGTACCTCCTGGAGCATTTTATATCTGCTGCTGAAGTTTGATCAGCGTCTCCGTCACGTTTAGTAAATAAAATTGTGATGAAGCGCGTCGCTTTTCTTTGGACCTTCTCTACCCTTTCTATTAATCTAGCCTGGTAATTGTAAGACCTCATGCATCCGCTATTTGAAATAAGGAATCGGTAAATCACAGCAACAGAAAGTGTTAGTATATGATTATGTGGCTTTCTCGAAAGCCACTGCACTAAATAACATGATGCAAGTCTAATGCACCTACATACGTTGAGTACGAAGCACAGTATACGTCTGCCTTATTTTTTACAATGATTTTAACTTATGTTGAATCAGTTTCTCTCTCTCTCTCTCTCTGTTTCTCTCTCTGAGTCTTTCTCTCTCTCTGTCTCTCTCTCTCTCTCTCTCTCTCTCTCTCGCTCTCTCTCTCTTCCCAGTTCTGATCTTTCTAGAGTCAAGATAGCTTCCGAGGTGCTCAGTTCTTGCCTTTTTAACTTCGGTATCCTTAATTTACGCGATTTTTATAGGCACGCTTTCATACTTACAACTTTCATACTTATAACACTTGGTTCTATCCTTCAAATACTGAATATCTTGTATCAATCCTGTTCTAGTTTACCATCCCCAGGCCTCACCCTCATACAGTACCAGGTTTCAGAAACATTTTCCTGAATTCCGAGGCAATGTTACTGAAATCAAGCTACCGCGTAAACATAGGAAACTCGAGTAATGTCATCGAATTTTTTGAAGGAAGTTGAAACAAAGACAGATCAATGCACTAATTATCGTACTATCATTGACAGCGCACGTCTCCAATCGCCTCACTAAAACATCGTGGAAAAGGAAGGAACTGAAAATTTTGACCTTGGTCTTAGGAAACTACATCAACTACATGCTCCAAAAGCTTGCACCTCTACTGTATGGTTAAACGATAGCAGCACCGTATTGGGTAAAATATTTCCGATGTCTTTCATTCGCAGTTCTGGTTGGGGTCTACTCTGGAGGACATCGTAAAATGAAAACCCAAAACTGGCATTCTACGAGTCAAAGCGTGGAATGCTAGTTCCCGTAATCAGATAGTTAAGTTGGAGAAATTTTGAAAAACAAATCAATGGGTTAAAGGTAGATGCAACTAAAGTTAGGTATAATGCGAATTGGTGAAATGACGTGGCCGGAATTACAGGACTTCTGCTCAGTTGAGTACAGGTTTATAAATACAAAATCAAGTAGGGGTAACGCAGGGATATGTCTTACAATGAGTAATAAAATAGGAATGCGGGGAGTCTTCTAAGAAACGCAGAGTCAACGCAGTATCGTGTCCAGACCAACATGAACCACAGTAGGACTGTATTAGACCGACTAGCTCCGCAGGTGATAAAGAGATAAAAAATGCACGACAGGATAAAATAAATTATTCACACAGTTAATGTAACGAAGGTTTATTTGTGATGATGTAAAGAGAGATGGAAAGTAAGTAGTGAGGGAAAGGGAAGGAAGAGGAAACCGCCTGGTAGAATTCTGAATAGAGTTAATGTAGTCGTCGCTGATACTAAGTTTAAAAATCACGATACAAGGTTACTTACATGGAAAATACCTCGAGAAACAGAAAGATTTCAAGCAGATTACGTTATGGTACGACCAGATATTACATTTCATAACGTTCCCAGGGGGAAATGTGAAATCTTGTGATAATCTGTCGGTTACAACAGCAGGATAAAAATGAATGAATGGCAAATATGTATGAAGGATGTGAGATCTGGATAAGCTGAAATAACTAGAGGATGTTGGAAGTTTCAGAGGGAGCATTAGGTACCTATTGACTGAAATGGTGGTAAAGAACATAATAGTCAATGTTGAATGGGTAACCTTCAGAGTCAATTAATGAAGGCATCAGAAGATAAAAAAGGCAAACACTTGTAGCAATCTTTAGATAATGCACGAGATACTGAATCTAACTGATGAAGTGAGAAAATAAAAAAGAATGTAACAAACGAAGTAGGCAAAAAGGATGCAAATTTCTAAAAAATGAGACCTACAGGAAGTGAATAGAGGCAAAACTGGGCTGGCTGGTCAAGAAAGAATGTAGAAGGATGCACGAGAGGGGGAAGATACATAGGGAAAATAAAGAGACTTTCAGAGAAACGAGAAGCAGCTTTCAAATATCAATACCTCAGACAGAATACCAGTATCTAGCAGAGAAGGTAATGATGGCAGTTAGAAGGACTATATCGAAGGATTAAACATGTGAAATTAACGTAAAAGAAATATTTTTGAACGTGTAGAGGGCCTAGACGAAGATGAGCTAAGAGATATGATACTGCGAAAAGATATTTATAGGATAGTGAAATACGTAATTTGAAATAGGGGCCTTGGTGTAGACGACATTCCCTCAGAACTGTGGATTTCCGTGGGAGATCCACCCATAACGAACATATTCAGCCTGGTCTGCAAGATGTATGAAACTTGCGACACACCGCTAGACTTATGTGTAATAATGTAACAATTTCAGATCCAAAGAAAGCAGGTCCGACAGGTGTGACCTACCTCGTTATTAAGCCATGCTTGAAAACTACTGACACGAATTATATGCAGATGGATCGAAAGACTGACGGAAGCCGACTTCAAGAAGAATCAGTTTGGGTTCCTGCGAAATGCAGAAACACATGTGGCAGCAATGATCCTTCGACGTATCTTTGAAGATAGATTAAAAAAAAAGGTTAACCTACATTTATAGCAACTGTGGAGTCAGAGAAAGCTTTCGAAAATGTTGATTGAAATACATTTTTTTGAAAATCTGAAAGTAGCAGGGATAAAATACAGGGAGCGAAAGTTTATTTTCAGTTTGTACAGAATCTAGCAAACAGTAATAAGAGTTTAAGGGCAGCAAAAGAAGAAATGCTTCAAAAGGGTTGAGGCCAATCACCGATGTTATTCAACCTGTACATTGAGCAAGAGGTAATGGAAACCAAATAAATATTTGGAGAAGGAATTAAAGTCCTGTGAAGGATTGCAAGGGGCTAAGGAGATCAGTTGAATGGAATGGATATTGTCTTGAAATAAGGTCACTAAAGGATCATCAATAAAAGCAAGAGAAGGATAATGGAATGTAGTAGAATTAAATCAGGTGATTATGAAGGAATTGGCTTATGAAATGAAACACATTATGTACTAGGTAAGTTTAGCTATTTGGACAGAAAACTCATATGACCAAAAGATGGCTGGCTCTGAGCACTATGGGACTTAACATCTATGGTCATCAGTCCCCTAGAACTTAGAACTACTTAAACCTAACTAACCTAAGGACAGCACACAACACCCAGCCATCACGAGGCAGAGAAAATCCCTGACCCCGCCGGGAATATGACCAAAAGAAGAGGGGATATAAAATACAGTCGGCCTACAAGACAAAAAAAATTAAGCAAAAGAGGAATTTGTTAACATTGAATATCAATATCAGTGTTACGAAGTCTTTTTTTTAAGATATTTGTTTGGAGCGTAGCCTTTCTCGGTAGTGAAACGTCGACTAAATGCAGTTCAGACAAGAAGACAATAGAAGCTTTTGAGATGTGGTGCAATGAAAGAGTACTAAGATTAGATGTGTAGATAGAGTAAGCAATGACGAAGTACTGAACAGAATTGGGAGAAAAAAGAAACTTGTTGCACAAGGTGACTAAAAGGTGGGATCGGTTGATAAGCACATTCTGAGGCATCGCGGAATCGTCAATGAAGGGCAGAGAGGGAGGTAAAATTTGTAATCGAAGACCAAGAGATGACTACAGAAAGTTAAAGTGGATATGGGTTGCAGCAGTAATTCTGACGTGAGAAGATTTGCACAAGATAGTTTAGAATGGACAGGCGCAGCAAAGCAGTCTTCAGACTGAACATCATCACCACCATAACAGCAGCAGCCATAACAACAAAAACCACAAGTTACAGTTAGTTTGAGTCTAATAAAAGTAGAGGTACCAGAGGGACACCTCTGGTATAAACACGTGTACACTACAGTGGAAAGTAAGTAGTACTGAATACTTCAAGAACAGTGACGAACAACAGGACTGAAAGATGAAGAGAGAAGAGCTCGGTTTCAAAAGTATTACACTGGTTTGTCGAAGAAGCAATGAAGGAATTATAAGAAAGACTCAGTACTGTCATTAAAATTCAGCATCAAAAGATATCAGTGACGAAACTTGCTGACAAAATTATTGTACTCTGTGTAAGTGAGGTGGAATCAATTACCTATTGAGAACAGTTTATGGACTCTGAGCAAATCAGTGACGGATGGAAGTATTGACGAACAGTTGGAATGCGACTGGTAACCAAAATAAAATCAGATTTACAGGCCGCTGGTAAACTAGGTGAAGAAATTAACAACGGACGAGGACATGAGAAATAGATTGATCCAGGAAGAGAATACAATCCTAGTCGAAACAAGTCTCCCGGAGTTAAACTTAGGATTTCTTTCAGAAAGAGATCTCGGGGGACTAAGTCTGTAGCACAGCATTATGCATAACTGAAACATGGACTGTGGGAAACCGTTAAGGGCGCAAACCCAAACGTTTGAGATTTAATGTTACAGAAGGACGTGGAAAGTTAAATACACTGGAAGCGTAAGAAAGGAAGAGGGTCTGTAGAATCGCCGAAGAAAGGTATATGTGGGAATGACTCACTAAAAGAAGGGACAGGATGTTGAGATTTTAAGAAATAACTTCAGTGGTACTAGAGGGAGCCGTAGAAAGTGAAAACTGCAGGAGAAAATAAATATTGGAGTGTGTAATCGAGTATGTTGGTTGTAAGTTGTGTTTTGAGGTTAAGAGATCGGCACAGCAGAAAAAATCGTGACGGGTCACTTCGAAACCAGTGATAAGGCTCAGAATGCAAAAGGGAAGGAATGGACGTAACGTAGCTCTCTCGTTGAGTGAGTGAAACATCCAAATACTATAGTCCCTCCAACAGCTCCAGTAACGAAACATCGTGATTACAATACACCAGTTACTTAGCGAAGAGTCAATTGTATTGTCATCACCAGACTAAATTTCTTAATTGAAGAAGGCGATCGTTTTTGGCGAAGTATTGTGAATGTGTAGGATGCTACAGTCGCAGTGTTTAAACATGGCTATGCATATTCTGATGCACAGACTAATATGCGTATTCCTAGCGATTTCCTGTGTGTGTAACAGAGGCGAATCCTTGGCGCTGCCTGGACAACACCATGTGTAATGGATTCTTACCTTCCCCCACCCCGGGTGTTTCAGTATGAAGAGGTCAAACATACTGAATATACTGTCAATGAAGGAAAATAAATGGATTTGTAAATTATATTCATGATAATATGTATGGAACAGTTTAAGAGGTTTCAGTATCCTCACACGGAGTTCTGATATCATCTTTTGTTATATCTCTTTCCGTTGTTTGCACCTGAGGTGAGCGGCGCCCAGCACGTGTAAGGTCTTCCTCTGACAATGTTGGAGAGTGTACAGACAGTGCCGCACGCAACTGCAGAGTGAGCGGTAGTAGTGACTGGCAGTACAACACACTATAATGCTGTCCGTGGAAGCAGTAGAGTCCAGTGTGGAATTGAATCACTATGAATGAATCGGTATTGAAGTTCATGTTTTCTAATGTGATCTACGATGAGGAAATTTGATAATTTTAAAATGAAAAAAATTCAAGTCCAGCTCATGTCCGGTCATAAAGAAAAAGCACAATAATAACAAGTCGTAAATGGAGCCACGTCCGTTAGCTGTGAAACGAAATGAAATAATATTCCACTATTCCACTTGTAGTATGTTCTGGTAGCGTTGTAAGTCAGTGTACAACAAGAAGCACAAAACTGGGAACTCAGAATAATGACAAATATATATTAAATTTTATAAAAAATGTTAACTTCAATTTTATTAATGATATGCTTCGGTTATTCACTGGACGTGCACAACGTTAAAAGTGTCTGACCGGAAGATACCGGCCATAAGAAATATGTTTTCTTTGAACTATAATAACTGTAAAACAGTGTAAGTATTAATGCAGATGCTTCGTCTGCTAATCCGTCCATTTTTGCTGGGCTCATGGATTAGACCATGCGTTATTAACCGTCTGGTCTCTCTATGTGTGTTGCAGATATGGTTTTCGCCGTAACCGTCTTCTTTGTTTTACAGGCGAGGTCAGCCCTGTACGGTCCAAAATCGAGCTACACAGCGATAGAGAGTGAAACGGGAGTTGATCCGCCCCAAACCCAGTGGGAAGCCTGTATCATCTGCAGTTGGCGGAAACGCAACACCCGCGTCGCCATGGCAACGGCGGTGGCAGAATATCGTTTTACGCCGGGGTGCGGTCTGCCTCCGCCGAACAGGCTCCTTCGATGAAGAATGTTTTTAACAAACGTAGCGTGCACGTAGCCGACGGCATCATCCTGATGTATGAGTACCGTCTCTGATTATTTACAAGTCCTGTGTTTGGGTAATGAAAGTGGGAGACCGTAGGTCACAACAGCTGCGAGGAAACTCGTAGCCCGTCATTCTCTCTCTTCCATTGTAATTGAGAGGTAAGTCAATGGAAACGAATAGACGGTGAGGAGACGCAGGGATACTGTCTCTATCATTGTGAAGTTGAGCACAAAAGGATGGAGCGAAGCGAATGCTCTGACAGTTGATCCCTGGAACTCATGGTAAACGTTCTAGGAAAAGGTACTGAAAATGAGTTCCGAAATGGAAATATAGTACCTCTGGAGCAGTGTCCGAGGACTAGGTTTTATCATTCTGAGTCCGAGAATTGTGGCTCGCAAGTTTGGCCTAGCCTTTCATGACTCAGTACATGTATTTCCAAGGGAGATATCCACAGTATACACACTCCAGGTATATAACTACATCTACATCTACATGGATACTCGGCAAATCATATTCAAGTGCCTGGCAGAGGGTTCATCGAACCACCTTCACAATTCTCTATTATTCCAAGCTCGTATAGCGCGCAGAAAGAATGAACACCTATATCTTTCCGTACGAGCTCTGATTTCCCTTAGTTCATTGTGGTGATCGTTCCTCCCTATGCAGGTCGGTGTCAACAAAATATTTTCGCATTCGGAGGAGAAAGCTGGCAATGGAAATTTCATGAGAAGATTCCGTCGCAACGAAAAACGCCTTTCTTTAAATGATTTCCAGCCCAAATCCTGTATCATTTCTGTGACACTCTCTCCCATATTTCGCGATGATACAAAACGTGCTGGCTTTCTTTGAACTTTTTCAATTTACTCCCTCAGTCCTATCTGGTAAGGATCCCACACCGCGCAACAGTATTCTAAAAGAGGACGGACAAGCGTAGTGTAGGCAGTCTCTTTAGCAGGTCTGTTATATTTTCTATGTGTCCCGCCAATAAAACGCAGTCTCTGGTTAGACTTCCCCACAACATTTTCTATGTGTTCCTTCCAATTTAAGTTGTTCGTAATTGTAATACGTAGGTATTTAGTTGAATTTACGGCTTTTAGATTAGACTGATTTATCGTGTAACCGAAGTTTAACGCGTTCCTTTTAGCACTCATGTTGATGACCTCACACTTTTCGTTATTCAAGGTCAAATTCCACTTTTCGCACCATTCCGATATTTCTTCTAAATAGTTTTGCTTTTTGTTTTGATCTTCTTATGACTTTAACAGTCGATAAACGACAGCGTCACCTGCAAACAACCGAACACGGCTGCTCACATTGTCTCCAAAATCATTTATATAGATAAGGAACAGCAAATGGCCTATACCTCTACCTTGGGGAACGCCATAAATCACTTCTGTTTTACTCGATGACGTTCCGTCAATTACTAAGAACTGTGACCTCTCTGACAGGAAATCACAAATCCAGTCACATAACTGAGACGATATTCCATAAGCACGCAATTTCACTACGAGCCGCTTGTGTGGTACAGTGTCGAAAGCGTTCCGGAAATCCAGAAATATGGAATCGATCTGAAATCCCTTGTCAATAGTACTCAACACATCATGTGAATAAAGAGCTATTTGTGTTTTACAGGGACGATGTTTTCTAAACCCATGTTGACTGCGTGTGAATAGACCGTTTTCTTCGAGGTAATTCATAATGTTCGAATACAATGTATGTTCTAAAATCCTGCTGCATATCGACTTTAACGATATGGGCCTGTAATTTAGTGGATTACTCCTACTACGATACCTTTCTTGAATATTGGTGTGACCTGTGCAACTTTCCAGTCTTTGGGTACGGATCTTTCGTCGAGCGAACGGTTGTATATGATTGTTAAGTATGGAGCTAATGCATGAGCATACTCCAAAAGGAACCTAATTGGTAAACAATGTGGATCAGAGGACATGCTTTTATTTTTGTTTTGAGCACAGATGTAATGAAGTTTAGAGATTCGGACAGGGCAGTGTTACAGTCCCCGGCAGCCCTCCTGTTTTATGTTCTGTAGGTGAAATAGATCACTTCAGGTCAGTGACGGAATGCTTTTCCCAAGAAATCCACTGTCACCTTTTATTAAATAATCGTAACTATTTCTAAAATTACTTCCATGTCTAAGGTGTTTAACTGCTGACTTTCTTTCCATTCCAACAGTCACACACCCAAAGTCAATCTGAAACTGTATAGACTGTCAGGGTTCCAGACACGTATGCGACCTGGAATGTTATTGACTGCAATAGAACTGTCTTCGGTGACGAGTCCCGCTTCGAATCAAGCCCCGATGACCAGCGAAAACGTGTCTGGAGACGCACCAGACAGTGGTAGGACGCCAACTGATGTCCTGGGGTGCCATTTCGTTTCATAGCTTGATCCCTTTGCTTGTCAAATGGTTCAAATGGCTCTGAGCACTATGGGACATAACACCTGAGGTCATCAGTCCCCTAGCTAACGTAAGGACATCACACACATCCATGCCCGAGGCAGGATTCGAGCCTGCGACCGCAGCAGCAGCGCCTGACTGAAGCGGCAAACTTCCAGCACAAAGGCTTGTCTACGATATTCTACAATCCATCCTGTGCTTTCGTTTCAACAAGATAATGCCCGCCCGCACTCGCAGAGTCTCTACTGCTTGTCTTCGTCCTTGCCAAACCCTACATCTGCCTGCAAAGGAGCCGGACATCTCGTCAATTGAGAACGTTCGGAGCTTTATGGGCAGGGTCCTCAAATCAACTCGGAGCTTTGGAAACTGAACGCGCCAAGTGGACGGAATCTGCAATGATATCCCACAGGAGGACATCCAGCAACTGTCTCAATCACTGCAAAGCCGAATAACTGCTAGCATAGGGACCAAAGGTGGACCAATCCGTTATTAGCTTGCTCAGTTTGCGCAGCTTCTTCTCTTGAGTATATTATTCATTTTCTTCTGAAGTTCTATTCATTTATTTATCTGTGCATGTACATCACATTTACGATTTATGTCCCATTTACATAATTCCTTTTGCTTTGGTCTTAGATTGTTTTTTGTGTTCCCCATGAGTAATTTCTGAATTCCAAGAGTCCGCTATTAAAAAGAGGCCCAGTTTCCGCCGGAAGACGGCCAGAAGCCCGCATGCCAGCGACCGTGCCGGCAGAGATTGGAGCGAGCCGTCGCCGATGCCGACGCCGCCCCCGACGCCGGGCGTCCTCCGAAGCTCCGCAAATGAATTACGTGACCGGCGGCGGACGGCCACGCAGCGCCACCGGCGACTGCCGAGCCAGCACTGCAGCGCCCGAGGAGGGCGGCTTCCCGCACAGCACTGCGAGCACAGGTATCACGACTCCCTACTGCTACAGCTGCCAGTAGCACAGTGCCAACGCGGGTCGCACACTAACTCAGAGGGGGGTCTGAGTGGCGTTTATAGTGACAGCGGCGCGAACGCAGCAAGTAACGCAAGTTCGATACCGTAGCCTCCGTGCGGTGAAAACACGTGTAATGCATCCTGCCCACGCTCCATCAGCTCATATTTCTATAAAATGGTTACTCCTGGAGAAAGTATACAGAAGCGGATCAGGCTTCTTCCGGTCCAGCACATACGCCACTGTTTAACTGAAGAGAAAATTTGGTATTACCTTCTCTTATATGCGACCGGATGACGACGTCGATAGCGCTACAGTAGGTATCGACTCTATAGAGTCAAAGAGGTCACGGAGGCTCGGCAACTCTGTATCTACATCTACACAGATACGCCGCAAGCCACCGCACGCTAAGTGGTGAAGGATAACCTGTTCCACAACTATTCGTTCCCTTTGCTGTCTCCACTCGCAAACAGTGTTAGCGAAGTCTGACTGTCTACAGGGTGGTCCATTGATCGTGACCGGGCCAAATATCTCAGGAAATAAGCGTGAAACGAAAAAACTACAAACAACGAAACTTGTCTAGTTTGAAGTGGGAAACTAGACGGCGTTATCGTTGGCCCGCTAGATGGCGCTGCCATAGGTCAAACCGATATCAACTGCGTTTTTTAAATAGGAACGCCCATTTTTTATTACATGTTCCTTTAGTACCTAAATAAATATGAATGTTTTAGTTGGACCACTTTTTTTGCTTTGTGATAGATGGCGCTGTAATAGTGACAAACACATGGCTCACAATTTTAGACGAACAGTTGGTAACAGGTAGGTTCTATAAATTAAAATAAAAGACGTAGGTACTTTTGAACATTCTATTTCGGTTGTTCCAATGTGATACATGTACCTTTGTGAACTTATCGTTTCTGAGAACACATGCTGTAACTGCGTGATTACCTGTAAATACCACATTATTGCAATAAATGCTCAAAATGATGTCCGTCAATCTCAATGCATTTGGCAATATGTGTAACGACATTCCTCTCAACAGCGAGTAGTTCGCCTTCCGTAATGTTCACACATGCATTGACAGTGCGCTGACGCATTTTGTCAGGCGTTGTCGGTGGATCACGATAGCAAATATCCTTAAACTTTCCCCACAGAAAGAAATCCGGGGACGTCAGATCCGGTGAACGTGCTGGCCGACGACCAATCCACCTGATAGCAAATATCCTTAAACTTTCCCCACAGAATGAAATCCGGGGACGTCAGATCCGGTGAACGTGCTGGCCGACGACCAATCCACCTGTCATGAAATATGCTATTCAATACCGCTTCAACCGCACGCGAGCTATGTGCCGGACATCCATCATGTCGTCGCCATTCTATCATACAGTGAAACATCGTGTAGTAACATTGGTAGAACATTACGTTGGAAATCAGCATACACTGCAGCATTTAGATTGCCATCGATAAAATGGGGGTCTATTATCCTTCCTCCCATAATGCCGCACCATGCATTAATCCTCTAAGGTCGCTAATGTTCCACTTGTCGCAGCCATCTTGGATATTCCGTTGCCCAATAGTGCATATTATGCCGGTTTACGTTACCGCCGTCGGTGAATGACGCTACGCCGCTAAATAGAACGCGTGCAAAAAATCTATCATCGTCCCGTAATTTCTTTAGTGCCCAGCGGCAGAACTGTACAAGAAATATGTTACGGGTGCATTAGATGTTGATGTGGTATTCTCAACACCGAAGTTCTTGAGATTCCCGCTTCTTTTGCAATTTGTCTGCTACTGATGTGCGGATTAGCCGCGACAGCAGCTAAAACACCTACTTGGGTATCATCATTTGTTGCAGGTAATTCTTGTGGTTGGTTCTAACTTGTCGGCAACAAATCTAGCAGCCTGCTTCTGAACTGTTTCGATGCCCTCCTTTAATCCGACCTGGTGCGGATAACAAACATTTAAGCAGCACATTACATAAATAGTCAGGCGGCAGTTAGAGTTGACGGTAAATTGAGTTCATGGTTCAGAGTAGTTTCAGGGGTAAGACAAGGCTGCAACCTGTCTCCACTGTTGTTCATAATATTTATGGATCATATGTTGAAAACAATAGACTGGCTGGGTGAGATTAAGATATGTGAACACAAAATAAGCAGTCTCGCATATGCGGATGACTTAGTTGTGATGGCAGATTCGATTGAAATTTTGCAAAGTAATATTTCAAAGCCAGCTCAGAAATGTAAGGACTATGGTATGAAGAGTAGCATCTCCAAAACGAAAGTAATGTCAGTGGGAAAGAAATATAAACGGATTGAGTGCCAAATAGGAGGAACAAAGTTAGAACAGGTGGACGGTTTCAAGTACTTAGGACGCATATTCTCACAGAACTGGAAGCGAGGTGTAGCAAAGCCAATGCAGTGTGCGCTCAGCTACGATCTACTCTCTTCTGCAAGAAGGAAGTCAGTACCAAGACTAAGCTATGTGTGCTCCGTTCAATCTTTCGAACAACTTTGTTGTATGGGAGCGAGAGCTGGGTGGATTCAGGTTACTTATCAATAAGGTTGAGGTTACGGTTATGAAAGTAGCTAGGATGATTGCAGGTACTAGTAGATGGGAACAATGGCAGGAGGGTGTCCACAATGAAGAAATCAAAGAAAAACTGGGAATGAACTCCATAGATGTAGCAGTCAGGGCGAACAGGCTTCGATGGTGGGGTCATGTTACACGCATGGGAGATGCAAGGTTACCCAAGAGACTCTTGGTTCAGCAGTAGAGGGTAGGAGGAGTCGGGGTAGAGCAAGGAGATGGTACCTGGATTCGGTTAAGAATAATTTTGAAGTAATATGTTTAACATCAGAAGAGGCACCAATGTTAGCACTGAATAGGTGAGCATGGAGGAATTTTATAAGGGGGACTATGCTCCTGACTGAACGCTGATAGGCATAGTCAGTCTTAAATGATGATGATGATGATGAAGCAGTACTCAAGAATAGGTCGCACTAGCATCCTATATGCAGTATCCTTCACAGATTATCCACACTTCTCTAAAATTCTCCGAACAAACTGAAATCGACCATTTGTCTTCGCTGTCACAATCCTCACATGCTTGTTCCATTTCATATCACTCTGCTACATTATGCCCAGATATTCAAACGACGTGACAGTGTCAAGGGCGACACTATTCGTAATTTAGCCGAGAATTACGGCTTTGCTTCTCCTAGTCATCGGAATTAACTGACATTTCTCTGTATTACGAGCCAGCCTTCATCACAACAGCTAGAAATTTTGTCTAAGTCATTTTATATCATCCTACAGCCACTCAACTTCGACATAGTCCGGTATACCGCAGTGTCATTAGCAAACAACAACTTCCAGTCAAATGGTTCAAATGGCTCGAAGCACTATGGGACTTAACATCTGAGGACATCAGTTTCCTATACTTAGAAACTACTTAAACCTAACTAACCTAAGGACATCACACACACGCATGTCCGAGGCAGGATTTGAACCTGCGACCGTAGCAGCAGCGCGGTTCCGGACTGAAGCGCCTACAACTGCTCGGCCACATCGGCCGGCCAACATCCAGTCCATCAGTTGATTTAGGTATATCGAAAATAGCAGCGGTCTTATCACACTTCCATGGGGCACTCCTGACAATACCATAGCCTGTGATGAGCACTTGCCGTGGAGGACAACGTACTGAATTCTATTACTTAAGAAATCTTTGAGCCACTCACATATCTAGGAACAAATTCAGTGCGCTAGTGTCTTTGTTAACGAGTTGCAGTGGAATATCGTGTCAAATGATTTTCGGAAATCTAGGAATATGGGATCAGCCTGTTGCCGCTCATCCATAGTTCGCAGAGTATCATCTGAAGAAAGGGCAAGCTGAGTTTCGCACTAGCGAGGCTTTCTAAGACAGTGTTGATCCGTGGACGTAAGCTCTTCGGTCTCAATTAAGTTTATTAAATTCGAATACAGAATACATTCTAAAATTCTGCATCAAACCGAAGTTGGGGATATTCGCCTGTAATATTGTGGGACCGTTGTTTTACCCTTCTTATATACAGGAGTCAACTGGGCTTTTTTCCAAATGGGCTGTGGACAGGCTGTGGTCCCGGTGATTCGCCTGTTCCCGCAACCTAAACAGAATGCCTTCATGAGCAACGGCCGGCTGTTGCACTGACACATCGTTTGCCATCGTGATAGCGTACCATGTGGTGCTCTCTTCAGGATTGGACTACGAACTGCTGCACGGACTATTAATTGCTGGGCTGATAACGACTATGTTAGTTACTTAGGTACTTAATTAGTCTATGCATTTATCAGATTCACAATAAACGTTATGATGTAAAAGTATAGAAGAAGTTTTTAAGAAGAAACATCTTTAACCTTCATATGAAAACAATTCAGAACTACTCACGGATTTTATTTCCACAGGCAGATGGCCAAAAAGTTTCAGTGGCTGCTCGTTTCACTCCGTTCTGTGCCAAAGCTGGGTTCTTTGAAGATTAATGAAGCCCATTTTCCCATCTAGTGTGGTTACGAATTTTTCATGTGAAAACATTTAAGGCTTTTTAAATAAAACAGACATCATAAACATTCCATACTTTTATTCTTCATGTCTACATACATGCAGTCCTCTAAAAAATAGAGAGCTACAAATTGTGGAGTGTAATATGGCGGTGTGTAAAGTAATTATGTCGGTGCGTCAGAAACAGTGTGAAGTAATAGTTCCGAATTCGAAGAGAACTCATTCACATGGAGCGCCCTGTCCTTCTGCATGACAATTCCAGTTCACACACGAGCGCTGTGTTATCTCCAACGATCCGGCGCCATGGATTCACCGTCATCGATCATCCATACTGTCTCCACTTGGCCCCATTCGATTTTCATTTGTTTCCGAAACTTAAAGATCACCTTCGAGTACTTCACTCTCATAGTGGTAAGCGGTGCAAGCAGAGGTGAGGTCGTGGTTCCATCAACAAAGTCAAAGATTCTACAGAGACGGTATCAGCAAACTGGTCTGTCCTTGGGAGAAATATGATCGTCACCAGGGTGCCTAAATTCAGAAGTTGACGGTGCTAGCTGAGGTGAAGTTGTTACTCCGTCAACGAAGCCAAATATGCTGCATTGGCGGCGTCATCTAATTGGTCTCTCTCTTTGGGAGAAATGTCATCGTCGTCAGGGTGATAAAGTTCGGAAATAAATACACAAAATGGATAATAAAGATATAGAGTGTCAATCAAGTTTGTTTTATTTAAAAATCTTTAAGAGTTTTCATATAACAGATTCGTAGGGATTACTGTTCTGCATGTCCTCATAAATGTAGTTTCACATTGTGGTTAATATTCCCGATCTCTTAAAGAGTTGCCTCCAGGTTTTATCCATGTGAACCGCATTCATGAATTTAATTACTTGCGTTTTGGGAGTTAGTATTTTTTGCCTAATTAAAGCGTTACCTCAGAATATTATACCGTATGAGAACAACGAATGAAAATATGCATAACGTGTTAATTTGCTGATTTCTGTACACCAAACGGTGGAAATTATTCCTATGACAAAAGTAACTGATCCTAAAGAGTTTAGAGGGTCTACTATATGAACTTGCCATTTTCAGTTTTTTATTCAGTTATTTATTGCTTAATCAGCCAGAACGGATTAGGCCTTAAGACCCTGCCTTACACCTGATCAGGAGCAACACATACAAAAGATATTTGATAAGACCAGTAATAGTACGTTTTGCATTGTTAGTAATAAAATTGGCCATGTTAATAACAATAGTAACACTAATAATAATAACAAAATAATGGAAGCATTAAGAATAATATTGACTGCTTTAGCACATGTGAAGCCTTGTCTGGTGTTACAAAAAGTGGAAGGGATATGCAAGAGTAGAAGATTGAAATGAAAGTGCCAATGGCCCTTTGGAAAGAAGATAATTTCAATAGAGGAATCTGTTGGCGTGGGAGAGGGAATAGTGATGGGGGAGGGAGGGTTTACTAGAGTTTTCAAGTTGCACACATAAGAGCTTACAATTTTCTAACCTGTTTACCACTTCTTGTTGGTATACTAGGTTAATACAAGGTGAGATATCGTTGGCGATAAAAAACTCGAAGATGTGTGTTCTTTGAAATTTCAAAGCTAGCCCATTTGTGCAGAAACAGTCAGTAACGTTCACAAAACCATCTTTTACTATTTTCTCTGTCGATGCTTTCTTGCTCGACTTCACAACAATGCTTCTTTCGTCTGTATGTTAAGCATAAAGCAAGAACAGTAGTGGGACAATGATTGAACTTTGTGGGACTGTCGTTGTGATATCTCCACACGTAGATGATGTGGCATCCCTCTTTGTTTTACTCGAAGAGCCTAGAGTAACTTTCTACATCCATTATATTACATTAATTCTAAAGCAGGTATATGTTGAATTGCGTATTGCATAAAAAGCTAACTTCTCTAATAGAACCTTATGATTCACACAAAGAAGTACATTTGATATGTCACATCATATCGGAACAGGTGATATTTTCTCGTTAAAGCTTTTATTACGTGCTCAGTAAATAGCTGATTCAGTAAAGTGGCATTTTTGAAATCCAGTCTGTGAGTGGATAACTGTCTCTTTACTATGCCGATGGGTGACAACTCTAAAGTACATTAACCTGTCCATTATTTTAGGAAACGATGTAAGGAGGAGAAGGAGGGCACTGAATGGTTGTTATTGTTATCTGTGGTGTCATAGAGCGGCCTAACAACGGCATATTTTAATCTGTGCAAGGAATGACTAAGCACATTACTGTCATAGGGTCACAGCTTTTTAGTGTCTTGCTGGAGACACTATACATCCCATATGAAGTTTTACTTATTACAATCATGACGATTTTCCTTATTTCAGATAGGGATATGAGATTAATTTTTATTTCACTGAATGTCCTCTGTATTGCTTCTTCGATGTACTGCTTTGCTTCTCTTCTGAACTATTTGCATCAATATGGTTAATCTTATAACTGATTAAGTAATTTTAAAAATCGCTCCTATAGATGAACTGTTTGTAACAGAAGCAATATTATCTTGTATGGATTTTTCCGCTGTCTCTCCTTTAAATATATTCCGTAGTGATTTTATTTTATTGAGGTCTTTGTGGAGACTTCAGGACATTCTGGTAATGTTCATCTACTAAATTAATTAAGCTGTTGCGTTGCTGCATTTGAACTAAATAAGGGTATTCTAACCCTTCCTGTGTCTCATGGCCTTACACGAAGAAATTACAGTGCATCATAACTAATTAAAATACACGTACATATGTGAAGGTAGAGTCCGTATTCCTAGATTTCCAAAAGGATTTCGTCACTGCGCCACACTGTCACCTACAATTCAAGATACTATCACAAGGAATAATATAACATGTGACTAGCTTGTAGACTATTTGAGTAATATAACCTAGTACTTGATTCCGGGCTGCGGATGTTCCACAGAAGCGAATGTAACGTCGAGTTTGGCACAAAGAAGCTTCATAGGAACTCTAATATTTCCCATGTAGTTAGAGGATTTATCAGATAACATCAACATCACTATGAACGACGTTGTTCGCTGGATAAGCTTTTGGGTACAGGGAAGTATCGTCGTTTGGACGTTCGTAAGGAGTTGCAGAAATACATTGCAACAGCTTCGTTTGGTGTAGTAAGTGATAGCTCTCTTTTAAATTTTGATAAATGTTCGCTAATGCTTATAATACAGAGAAAGAATATGGTAGTATATTAGAATATTAGTGATGAACAGTTCGCAAATGGCACATCGTATAAGTATTCAGGGGCAGTACTAAGGAGTGACACGAACTCCAACGATCACGAAAAGTCAGTATTTGTACTGATCTCAGAATTAGTAAACTGAGCGTATGATTTAGATTTGTTGGAAGTGTTCTGGGAAAATGCAGTGCACCTGTAAAACAAATGGCACATAGTACGTTAGCGTCATCGATTCTAAAAAGGAGAAGGAAGGTAGGAAAACTAGGTTTAACGTTCCGTCGACATCGGGGTCATTAGAGACGGAGCACCAGCTCGGAATGTGTCAAGGTAATGGGAGGACATCAGACGTGCCATTTCAATGGAACCATCGCGGCATTGGCCTAGATCAATTTACGGAAATCACGAAAAAACTAACTTTAGATGCCTGGACGCTGGTTTGAAGCGTCGTCCTCCCGAATGCGAGTCCAGTGTGCTAAAAACTGAGATATCTCTCTCGGTCCGATTCTAGAATGTTGTTCTGGTCTGTGGAGTCCTTATCACCTATGCACAGTGAATCCGTGATGATGTTACAAGGTTTCAAGGATGACGGAGAATGGTAAATGTATCATTTTGAGGTATGAGAGTCTGGTTGGAAAGCGACAGTGTCGAAAGTTGTAAGTAAAAGTCGTTCTTATGCCTCTGACAATGGAATACATGTACCGGTACTGTTGTTGCTAAGATCGTTGTATAGGCAGTCCCGACGAGTACTTACATGTCGGGGTTGGGATAATAACTCAAATAATCCAATGCAAATGGCGTGCTGTGTTTGACATTGTCTGTACTGTAGCAGACAATGTGTTTACAAGTCCATGTACTAACGTCGATCAGCCCTACCAAATGGAATTGTATCCGGTGACGGAAGTTGCAAGCAGATGGAAGTAGCAGGCTAGTGAAAAGGTTATACAGCACCAGGGTTCAAAAATGGTTCAAATGGCTCTGAGCACTATGGGACTTAACTTCTGAGGTCATCAGTCCTCTAGAACTTAGAACTACTTAAACCTAACTAACCTAAGGACATCACACACATCCATGCCCGAGGCAGGATTCGAACCTGCGACCGTAACGGTCGCGCGGTTCCAGACTGTAGCGCCTATAACCGCTCGGCCACCACGGCCGGCCAGCACCAGGGGTCAGGTATTTTCTCTGCCTCGTGATGACTAGGTGTTGTGTGATGTCCTTAAAAGTTAGGTATAAGTAGTTCTAAGTTGTAGGGACTGATGACCATAGATTTTAAGTCCCATAGTTCTCAGAGCCATCTGAACCATTTATACAGCACCAGATTTCCACATAGAAGATTCCCGGCTAACACCAACTTTCCTAGACTGTTCTAGGATTATGTGAAACAGGGAAATTGATACCACAGTACAATCACCGAGGAGGACGACCAACTATCGGACTCCCGACGTAGAAGATACAGTGCTTGCTCGAGTCAGCACCCGATGAATACACATGAATAAATGTTTCGCGGAGTTCCGTGTTGCGAGTATTACGGGAAATATAGCTACAAACCTAACATCCACAGAAAGTGTATGTTTTGACTTCTGCTGACTTGGGACCTCGTGCTGTGTTCAGCCAATGGTTCTTTCAGAGCCGTACAGTCGACCTTCAGCTGTATGCGTATGTACTTTCCACGGATGAAGACTTTTTCTCCAGCGATGGTAAATGGACTTGGTAGTCATGTTTGGGCCGATTAGAATCCCCACGCCACAGTTGTGAAGAGCCAGCAACACAGATTATCAGTCACCTTGTGAGAAAGCGTAGTCGGTGATTTCTCACTAGGTCCATTTCTTCTTCCTCTTCGCTTAAACGCATCAGGAAAAACAATGTTTATCAGAGACACACTACCTAGGTTCCTGGAACATCTCTCACTTGTTATTCGTCAAAGGACGTAGTTCGAACATGATGGAGTGCCAACTCGCTTGGATTGAGCGTTTGTGAGCACTTGGATTAGACACTTCCTGAAATGTGGATGACCAGATGAGGTCCTGGTTCGTGGCCAACATGTTTATCTGATCTCATCCCTCTTGATTTCTTCTTATGTGGCCATATGGAAAGTCTCGTGTACGACAGGCCTATCGAGTCAAAAGAGGATCTCCTCGCAAGAAATCTCGCTGCCTGCGAAACTGTTCAAACGAGACCCGAGTTTTAGAACGGGGACCAGAGAACTTTGTGTGACGATGCCATGCTTGCATTTACACGGTGGACACCGTTGTGAACAACTTTTGTAACTGTAGCGGCTTGTGAAACGTGTTCAGGTAAATGTAAAACATTTTCACTGTACTGTAGACTAAGGATTTTCGGTCTCTCTGGGATCAAGTTACATGCGTAACTAGTCCATCAACAGGGAAATTATTTGTTGATATTGGTAGGAATTCAGTTGGAATCCTGTACGTTATCGTTATAGTTCGGAAGTTAGGGTTCGTGATTTGAGGACAGCGCGAGGCTTCGGCGCAAGTTAAGTAGATCTACTTCTTAATTAATGTTCATGTTGCAAACGTATGAGATAAACTAATTAAGGAATAATAAGTTAATTAGCTTAGGAAAAGCATATGTTTTGAAAACATAAAACTAGAAGTTTAACTCTTATATTAACTTTTCTTAAAAAATTTCACTAAATAAATGAAATAAATAAAATCTTTAAACCAACAAAGAAAATAAAAAAATTCAAAGATAAAGGAAACCTTTCGACTCTGTTGTTTCCGGACTAGGGTCTGTTAACGGAAACTGATACACCTTCCCAGCTCCATCATCCGTAAAAGTTTGTAACATCATCAGGCAACAATCCTGTACAGGACAATAGACATACGAAAGTGACTTAGGGGAACTTAAACGGATTTCCTTGGAAGGGAGAAGTAGCTCTCGTGAAACCCTGTTGGCTAGATTTAGATAACCCATATATGATCATCCAGCTTACATCTCGTGTGGAGTCCTCGAGAACACGGGGAGAGAGATTAGGCCGCACACATAGGCGTATTCGCTGTATATTCAAGTGGAGCAAGAAAGAAAACTGATACTATCGGTACGATGCACACTTCAAAAGACACTGTATAGTGGCTTTCGGCATTTCTTTGATGATTAACCTCTCCATACTCTTATAAATTTGTTTTGAAATGAAAATATTTAATCGCTCAGAGCTGCCCTGCATCTGCTGAGAGAATTAATTCAGTAGTATATGTCGGCACATGTAAGATGCTCTAATACCGCAGCCAAAGTCGCCGCGAGCGGCTGTGGAGAAGGAAGGGGCCCGACTCCCTGAGGCGAATCCCCGGGTGCAGTCATTCAACACGCACATAGCGGGAAGCCGGGCCGACGTCCTAGCCTCTCTTAAGAACGGACACGATGCGAAAGGCCCGTCTGACAACGAGAAACGTGCCGAGAGCTGATGGACACGTGCAGCCATTAGGACTGAACGCCAATGATGTACACGCGGAAACATCTGAGTTCAGGCCTTGCGACAGTCATTTTACCTGCCTTAGAAAACAGAGATGTGCCGACAATTCCAGCACCCCACGGGCACAGGGAGGATCATGCAAAAAGCACGGGGAATCGGCACAGGGAGACGTGTGAAAGAAGCCAGCATTCTGAAAACGATGTTTTCCTCGACAGCGAGGACATTCCTTGTAAATGACGGACGCCGGCAGATTTTGAGACGGAGGCCAAACACGAGTCTGTCCAGGGCGCTCGCAGAGAGAGCGGCTATAAAGAAGTGTTGTGTAGCTGCTCCCCCAACAGCCTTGGCATGCAGGAAAACATCTTAAGAATGTGAAATAGTGAGAAAGATGCCAATTCACGAGGCACACGCCCGATAGAAAATTTCCACTCTGTACGGAGAGGTGTGGCAATGAAACGGCGATCTGTCATTAGGCTACATCGAAAATTTCGTCCGCTAATGAGAACACCGAAAGGAATAAAGTTTCGAAGAGAAGTTGAGCTGAAAGATGGATGAGAAGCGAAGAAGGAGCGAGTCGTGGAAACACCGCCGAAGCGAGAGGACGTGGGTGCTCTTCCACCCAGCGCGAACATCCACCTTCCGACGCCGTGACAGCACAGCTTCGGCCACGCAACCGACGACGGGCAGACAACGCGGAGATCGTACCTGGGACCCGCCGCAAAGGCGCGATTGCTGATGGGGCAGCCAACACTTGCACCACAGCTCCGAGGCGACGCGCCGTACCGACGCAGCGCCTGCCTCCGACAGCACTAACCGACGAACCATAATGAATAATGGTGAGACCATTCGTCCCCTCCTCCTTCCCCTTAATAGCTGAGTCGTGTTCACACCCAATCAAAACGGCCCTGAGATTAGTTTTGTTTCGGTTTGTATGAACATCACAAGAAGTAAATACATTTCTTTCATGTTTTGATCATATAAACAATCTTTTACATTTATTCATGAACCCCTTAAATTTGTACCCTTTGTTTATGATTTCATTTACTTTCTCTAGTTCACTATATTACTGGTACTTCTTAATTTTGTACCCATTGTGCGTGATTTCATTTAATTTCTCGAGTTCACTACAATACCCGGCAACTTAATACTGAACTTCTGAAACGGAACTGACCTTCGCCCAAGTCTTTTGAGATGAGACATACTCGTACATTCTTTTGGGATCACACTGCCGTAATTGCTGCTCAGCTGTTCGGCAACAAGCTACCTACTTGATATTACTGAACCGTCCCACGATAATGACGGGGTGGTTTCTCGCACCTTTCTTAATCCCCCCTCCCCCACCCCCCTACCGGCCAGCCATCCTCGTGGCAATATACGAGTTTCTATGCCAATGTCGCTGTCAAGAGAGCGATTACTCTTGCCTCTCTGGGATTGGTGGCAACGGCCTTGCCGCAGTGGATACACCGATTCCCGTCAGATCACCGATGTTAAGCACTGTCGGATGTGGCCGGCACTTGGAAGGGTGACCATCTGGGCCGCCACGCGCTGTTGCTATTTTTCGGGGTGCACGCAGCCTCGTGATGCCAATTGAGGAGCTACTCGACAGAATAGTAGCGGCTCCGGTCAAAGAAAACCATCATAACGACCGCGAGAGCGGTGAGCTGACCACACGACCCTCCTATCTGCATCCTCAACTGAGGATGACACTGCGGTCGGATGGTCCCGGTGGGCCACTTGTGGCCTGAAGACGGAGTACCAGTAAATTAAAAAAAAAAAAAAAAAAAGAAAAGAAAAAAAAAAGAAACGTCGTCTTGTGCGTTTTAGAAATGAAACTCTCTCCAGCTGTAATATGATTTATCTACTGATATCTTAAATCGATACTTTTCTTTTTTCCTGGCAATTCTAGGCAGAATAACACTACCTTGTGTGATTTTCGCATACAGTAGCAAGTTCTCTACTGTAATATCAAGATGTATTATTGCTGAATGATTTATTACGTTTCCAACATAATCCGTGCATTTTCCTTTTCATATATTTTTGTAACAGAATTGCTTGATCGCACAAGCTCAGGTCACCAAGGGCGAAACTAAATTACGGAAAACACGTGCACTTGTAAACAAAGGCATTTTTCCCAGGACCGTGCCTGTGTATCTAAATTGCTGATTATTTTAAACGCTTTCTTGCGATGACAGCATCGAAACCAAAGAGTTATCAATCATTATTTGGGAAAATCACATAAATTTTCCAAAGTTGCGTGCCAGTATAATGTCGTTTCTAAGGAAAATAACTGCCGTCTGGTTTTAACTCTTCATGAATCCTCAGTAAACCACCCTAATGTTCGAATCCGGTTATTCTCATTTTAGACCCCTGCCTGTGTTACTGTTAATTCGTTCCTGTGAGCAATTGTGAAACTCAAGGTCAAAACTTCTTCTGTAACCATAGGTAAGGGGCGCGATACACATAACCTCGAGACAAACTGTATGAATCTATGTCGTCTAGATCATTTACACCTCTCTGATCACATAAAAATGTGAACCTATGCAACAGCACTTAGTCAGTTACTAACAACGCCACCAGCTGAGACGTTAACATCAGCAAGCCGTTGGAATGTTGTGGTACAAAACTAAATGGTGGGTCTCCTCTCTTGTTTGCTTCATCATCGAAAACATGTAACACAGCACAGCGGTATATACACACCATGTCATAAGCATTTTGTATTATCTGGAAGAACACTAGTCAGTCAGAACGTTGTAAAGTTATGTGCACTGATTTTACCGCGACCTTACGTCATTGTTTGTTGAAAAAACTTGTATCCAGTTTTTCTCATTGAGTAGCCGGTACAATGGTAGCCGTATGAATGCTAACAGTTTTCTCTTTGCAGTATGTGGAAGATTTGTTTCGCTGATACACATTAATGTTCATTATCATAGCTCGGTAGCCACACAGTGTGTTTTCGTGTCGTATTATCAGTCATGAAAATTGCGCGGCGGTGCACATTTTTTTCTTGTTACCCCAAACATTTCTGCAGACTCTGTTCCTACATCAGGCGTTCTCTGGTAAATGCGTTTGTAAATATTATTTCCAACAAAAATGCGCAGAATGCAAACGAGAGAGGATTAAATTTAACCTTTGATGGCACGAAGTTGCGACTCGCATAGCTGGAAAATGGATTCCAATAATTTTTCACGTAGCTCACATACAGACGCAGCCCATTTCGCTGTAATGCCGTTATGTGGTCCCAACCGCGCAATGTATACACCGGTATTCAGCAGCATCTTAATCACCATGTTTCTATCATCTGTTTGCAGTGTGTGACTCCCAACTGATGGTTCAACCATCACACCCAACATAAGATTTGCTACTTACATAATACAGATAGCCTTATCATAACGACAGTTACTGGAATACGAAACTATGAAAAGTACATAAAAGTGTCACCGACATTTCTGCACGAGACAGTAAAGAATCTAATAGGGATTACTTTTCTGACTGTGGTAAACCACCTAGGCGCTCGCTGAAGGTTCAGCGTAAGTTCTAAGTTCCTCTCCTATTTGCTCTGGAATCTGGATGTGTTACTCTTCATCCTTGGGAAAAACAATACGGACCTTCATAAAATATACTGTAGATTCGCGTTTGACCTACAAACCCACTTGTACCACTCTGAGAATCGATGCATGATCCAAAAACCGTCCGCCTCATATTGCGTTGATACGACTTCGGAATGCATGTTGTCGCATGAATTCGACAAATCTTAAGTAGGTTTTCGAAGGTATGTGACAAGAGATGTCCACGCACTGATCATATAGTTCCCAGAAATTACAGATCGGTGGTTGATCGGCGTGGTGTTTACACCCGACAGCATCTCAGATGTGCTCCATCGGGATCACATCAGAGGAATTTGGTGGCCAAGAGATCACCGTGAATTTACTGCCACCATAGCACGAATCTGGGTTTGTAACACGGACATTTATCCTGGTGAAAGATGCTATCGCTGTCAGGGAAGGCGTCAAGTATGAAAAAATGCAGGTGTTACATAGTAATATGCATGTTTCCCGCACCTGTTACAGAGTCTTCGATTACTACCACAAGTCCAGTGGAAGGTCACAGGGATGTACCTATAGCATATCACTGACCCCCACCAGCCTGTGCCCGTGGCGCATTCTATATTTCAAGCAACTGTGCGCCTGTATGACGGTGTACCTAGACAGGACCATAGACGTGGTGGACCTAACAGTCTCTTGTGATACCGTGCCCTCTGGTACTGCAATTGACGGTATCGTTGGGTCAGCGTGGAAACACGTGGGTGTCTTCAGCTGTGGAGCCCCACGTTCAAGTACTTGGCGGTGAACAGTGTTCTCCAAAACACGGACGCTGCAGCCCATCGCCTGTCCTCGTTTACAGAGCTGCCAAGCCTCCAGCCTTAACGTGAAACGCCTCGCCACTTAAAGCGGTTTCACCATTCTTCAGCCACTTTCAATAACCGCCCACGACGGTATCAAGCTAACACCGAAAAGCTTCGTCGTTTCCGAGATGTTATCGTCAGGCTACAACAATGCGCCCTTTCCCGAAGTCACTTACATCTATGGATTCCTTTAACCGCCTGTCACCCTAATTCCTGCAGAGAAGCTAGATTTAGAGCAGTACAAGATGATATGATTTTAATTCATTGTTTTGTGACGTTTTATCTGAGCACCATCTATTCACGGATGGGTATAAACAGGTGGACAACGTTGGCTGCTCTGCTGTTTTCCCTGATCATGTTCTCCAGTTCTGTTTGTCCCAAGACTTTAACCTCTTCGACGCGGGCACTAGAGCAGCTGAGAAGTGTGACGGGTGCTACATTCCACACCTGTTGCGATTCTGTGAGTATCCTTCATAATTTCCAGAGCAGCAGATAAAAATGTCGAGAATATCCAGGACACTCTCCTCCAACTGCAAAGGCTGCTGAAGGAGATGTCTTTCTGCAGGGTGCCAGGCCGCATGGGAATTGCGGGGACCGAAAGGGATGATGTAGCAGCCAAGGCGGCATGTCGCGATCCTCACTTAGTTCAGTGTGCCATCCACAAGCATACTGTCGCCTCGCTGTTGAAGAAGAGTGGCTGGAAGTGATAGACAATAAGCTGCGTCTAGTAAACTCCACAACGTGGCCATGGCGTAGCTTCTTATAGCCACGCAGGGGTAATGATATCCTCCGTACCCGTCTTCGCATAGGCCACACCGCTCTGACTCATAGCATCTTACTATGGGGAGAGGTCCCTCCAAGGCGTGGTGATTGCGGCGTACAGATCACAGTACGCCACATTTTAACAGACTGCATTTTATCTTCGGACCTAAGGGCAGCGGCAGATTTGCCGACTGATCTGCCCTCCATTTTAAGTGACGTTCAAACGAATGTTGCCTAAAATTTTAGCAGATGTTCTTAATGCGTTAACTGGGTGAGTGGCTACCCCATGTTCTTTGTAATTTGTGACTTAAATACCCCTATGTCGTAATTTTAGCTTCTCTGTCGCTTTACTTACGTTTTAATACCAAATATAACACCTTTCACCCTTTCTCCGTTGTCTAAAGGCAAGTGACATGAAGTGATTGTGTGCTCAACACGAGTGAGGTGGGAATGACTGTCATTTTGTAGCTTCACTTTTCAATGTTTGACCATTTTTAGCCATTTTATCCACATTCGTCTTTTTAAATATTTGTAAGGGTGCTGGTAACCTCGCCGTAAACTCCAAACACTCTCCCTCTCTTCTCTCTCTCTCTCTCTCTCTCTCTGTCTCTCTCTCTCTCTCTCACGCACGCACAGACACACACACACACACACACACACATACACACACACACACACGCGCGCGCGCGCACAAATCAGTGGATTCCCCATTTGTCGGCCGTAGTGGTGCTACGACGATTCAAAATTGATCTGAGCTCCGCCGATTCAGTTATCTTATTCCGTCACGTGTCGCACACGCTGTTCAGCTGGTAGGCATAAATCATTCCAAGTCTGTAAACAACAAGATCCAACTGCTGCTCAAACTCTAACACTCGCAATATGGTTTAAATATCGGCTCACGGCCAGATCTAGCACAGGAGTAACAACTGATGGCCAGATACTGTCGCTCATGAAATGTAAGCTACGGAACAAGCGCGGACAATTCGACAACAGAATACATTTAATAACATTGCTCCTACATGGACGAGTGACTAGCATCAATATAACACAAGTGTGACGCAACTTTATGTCAAACAGCGTCGAGCCGCATCAGGCTCCAAGGTAACCGCCCAGTCTTAAGAAGAGAACCATTCAAAATTATAGTAATTTAAGCTTATATGTATCATGTTGAGAAGACTACATTTTTCAACCTCACATGTCATTCTAACTTATCTCTTTCACTGTTAAACAATGAAAATATGACTATCACTCACACATGCACACATGCTAAACATTTTAAATAGTACAAAATAGTAAACGTGACCTACATATAACTAGTGTCTTCAGGAGCTCTTTTCAATAGCGCTTCAGGAATTTGTATGTACGTTGCATGGAGTGTAAATGATGTGCATTATTATTAACGGCCGAATGAATGATTTCTATTAAATAGTAAATACATCTTGAATCTACTAATGTAAGATACGTTGACAAAAAGAAATTTACCAGGGTTATACAGTACAGTATTCGTATTTCGCACATATGTTAATTATCCTGCGTTATGGGACACTTACATAAACAGACGCAATTAGAATAAGATGTGATACAAAAAACAAAGAGTATTTATTTTATGCAACAACAGATTTATGCACGCTGTTGTAAGTTTCTTTACTGTCATTGTACAATTATCAAGTAAATGACAAAGAAATTGTCTGATTGACGACAGCATCTTGGTGTGTTTGCAATTTCTGTCGAATTATTCGAAGTCGTGGAACTTGATTTTTGTAACAACAGCGTGTTCCATTTTCAAAAGTTAACACGGCACGGCAATCGGAGGAGACAACACTCGTCACGTGGCTCATCCCCCAGAAGCTGTGGAATTCGGGGCTCCTCCAGGTGTCAGCTCTCAGAGATGACCCGTGCCTGCCTGTCAGCCAAGGCGTCCAGACCGCGATATCCCTTGTTTACCGCTCTCGTCAGCTGGTAGTCAAACAGTGGACTTCAACCCTATAGATCTCTCATGGGAATACTTATTTCATACACTGTAGATTGTTTCAAAGCTGCTCTGAAAATGTGCTAAAGAAGCGCACACAGTTCCATGCACACACTGATAATTGTTGTTTTCGGAGTGTGCATAGTTCACCTCCGCATTTCGTCCTTTAGATGTAATGGAATTCGCACAGTACACAGATTCGCTCACAGCAATTATAAAAATTGGTCTATCACTGGCTAAGACCATAAACGTGTCAGTGAACTAGCACAGATTATTGTACTTGCGGACCGATCGTGATGAAAAGCTAAGAGCCCGCATCTCGCGGTAGTGCGGTAGCGTTCTCACTTCCAACGCCCGGGTTCCCGGGTTCGATTCCCGGAGGGGTCAGGGATTTTCTCTGCCTCGTGATGGCTGGGTATTGTGTGATGTCCTTAGGTTAGTTGGGTTTAAGTAGTTCTAAGTTCTAGGCGACTGATGACCATAGATGTTAAGTCCCATAGTGCTCAGAGCCATTTGAACCATTTGAAAAACTAAGTAGAGAATGGATGCATTTTCTCAGGTACATGCAGTCAACAGGATGCATCTACTACCATACCTAATGCTCGTTTCATATTCTCAATGACAATATCTACACTCCTGGAAATGGAAAAAAGAACACATTGACACCTGTGTGTCAGACGCACCATACTTGCTCCGGACACTGCGAGAGGGCTGTACAAGCAATGATCACACGCACGGCACAGCGGACACACCAGGAACCGCGGTGTTGGCCGTCGAATGGCGCTAGCTGCGCAGCATTTGTGCACCGCCGCCGTCAGTGTCAGCCAGTTTGCCGTGGCATACGGAGCTCAATCGCAGTCTTTAACACTGGTAGCATGCCGCGATAGCGTGGACGTGAACCGTATGTGCAGTTGACGGACTTTGAGCGAGGGCGTATAGTGGGCATGCGGGAGGCCGGGTGGACGTACCGCCGAATTGCTCAACACGTGGGGCGTGAGGTCTCCACAGTACATCGATGTTGTCGCCAGTGGTCGGCGGAAGGTGCACGTGCCCGTCGACCTGGGACCGGACCGCAGCGACGCACGGATGCACGCCAAGACCGTAGGATCCTACGCAGTGCCGTAGGGGACCGCACCGCCACTTCCCAGCAAATTAGGGACACTGTTGCTCCTGGGGTATCGGCGAGGACCATTCGCAACCGTCTCCATGAAGCTGGGCTACGGTCCCGCACACCGTTAGGCCGTCTTCCGCTCACGCCCCAACATCGTGCAGCCCGCCTCCAGTGGTGTCGCGACAGGCGTGAATGGAGGGACGAATGGAGACGTGTCGTCTTCAGCGATGAGAGTCGCTTCTGCCTTGGTGCCAATGATGGTCGTATGCGTGTTTGGCGCCGTGCAGGTGAGCGCCACAATCAGGACTGCATTCGACCGAGGCACACAGGGCCAACACCCGGCATCATGGTGTGGGGAGCGATCTCCTACACTGGCCGTACACCACTGGTGATCGTCGAGGGGACACTGAATAGTGCACGGTACATCCAAACCGTCATCGAACCCATCGTTCTACCATTCCTAGACCGGCAAGGGAACTTGCTGTTCCAACAGGACAATGCACGTCCGCATGTATCCCGTGCCACCCAACGTGCTCTAGAAGGTGTAAGTCAACTACCCTGGCCACCAAGGTCTCCGGATCTGTCCCCCATTGAGCATGTTTGGGACTGGATGAAGCGTCGTCTCACGCGGTCTGCACGTCCAGCACGAACGCTGGTCCAACTGAGGCGCCAGGTGGAAATGGCATGGCAAGCCGTTCCACAGGACTACATCCAGTATCTCTACGATCGTCTCCATGGGGGAATGTATCTGACCCCAGGAATGTGTCAATAAAGTTTCCCCTTCCTGGGACAATGAATTCACGGTGTTCTTATTTCAATTTCCAGGAGTGTAGTTTGTGGTTGCTCTGCAATGATGTGGGCCGTGTGCAGTTGGAGAGATACGGGACCCCTGATACGTCTAGATACGACTCTGACAAGTAAGCATCCTTTCTGATCGCCTGCATCCATTCGTGTCCATTGCGCATTGCAACGGACTTGGTCAATTCCAGCAGGACAATGCGACACCTCAAACGTCCATAATTGCTACATAGTGGCTCCTAGAACACTTTTCTGAGTTTAAGCACTTCCGCTTGCCACCAAACTCCCCAGAGATGAACATTAATGAGCATATCTGGGATACCTTGCAACGAGCTGTTCAGAAGAGATCTCCACTCCCTCGTACTCTTACGGATTTATGGACAGCCCGTAGGATTCATAGTGTCAATTCTCTCCGCCACTACTTCAGACATTAGTCGAGTGCATGCCACGTCGTGTTGCAGCACCTCTGCATGCTCTTGGGGCCCGAACGGTATGAGGCAGGTGTAACAATTTCTTTGACTCCTCAGTGTAGTAGTAATAGTAATAGCAATAGAGGCACGACTACACCTCGTATTTAGGATTAGGCCTATCATCTTGGTTTGCGACTACACCTCATTTTGTTAGACACAAAACTATTGGAGATAAGTCAGTGGTTCCAGATGACGTTGTCACGATCACAGACCGTCAACCTAGTGTGTACCATACAGCGATCTTCCCATTTGGTCTGTACTGGTGCGTCCCTAGTGGTTTCCGTGTTGTCGTCCTTCAGGTGAGAATCAGTTCCACATGCACTAGGAAACTGGTACAAAGTGACTAAGGTGCCATCTTTCTATACTGCTGTAGTACTAGTACCCACTGGAACCAACTGTAACATCGTTGCCCAATACATGATACGGCTAAGAATATAAAACATGGGACCGCCATGTCGATCAGTTTTCATTGCATTACCGGAATTTTAACCACCTAAAGAGATTGCGCGAAACACTCTAGTCTGCAACACATACTCCAACAGTTCCGTGGACGGAGCTCATCAGCAAAAGTCTTGCGGTCAGAGACGACAGTCGCCAAGTTACGCAGTGCAATTTGTGGAAGTGGAACTTCCGATGATTCACCTAACGTATACGCCGACTTGAGAATGCTGGCGACACACACTACAATGGGATACGGCTGATCACAGGCCACCGAGACACCTCAAGGCATAGTGGCATCTGTGTGGACATTCTTGCCTGGATCAGACAGCATGACGGTCTTAGAACTGGAATTTAGCACGCAGAACTTTCCTTTACTGCCTGTAAATGCTACCTTGCCCCCGGAATCTTTTCCGTGGTTGTGAAATGACGCGTTTGACAAAGTTCAAATACCGCTGCATTTGCGCTAACGGTCGCCGGAGTTTAATCTGTCAATGATCCGACCAAGCGCAATGTCATATAGGTATGTTTGCTGTGCAATCCTTCAACTGTGTGACTAGTATATGCCAAATAAACACCTACGCATCCACCAGACAAACATGATTATACGGAACTGCTGTACCTGTAATGCCACCATCCACCGCAGGCACTCCATTTCGTGCGCCAGAGTTAAGTCTAGACAACAATGACATGAGTGCATGGTTTATTATGTACAGGGTCCCTCATGCATAATACTACAACACTCTGCTTCATATTTTCAGTTCTCACACTTTCGTTAGTAAATTTCAAATTATAAATGCAGTGTATTGTCATTTTACTGTTAATAATAATTATTTGAAATATTGTGAAAGAACCTTATTGTAAATCATTTAAAAATACTGTTGCAAGGAGAAGTATTAGGAATGTTGGCAATGTCAACAAACTGAGAGGTGTACCACTATGCAGAATAGAATTCTTTTTTTTATCGTCAGTGCATCAGTTTCACCGTAGTTTACACATATTCTCACTTTGAAGTCTTACGTATGATGCGACATTCAGTGTGTGACAAGCAATATCAGTTTACAGAGCACAAAAAATATATAATTTTTAAGCACGTTGAAGCATCAAGCAATACTGTATATATGATTAAGGGAATGGTATGAAACTCTTAGACCCCTAAAATGGATATTTTACTTTAACAGGTATGTATGTAACTTTTCTTAGTAATGATAGTCTAACCTGTGTAACATATAGATATACCTTTCCAGCAATAACCTGTTTGCTTCTTTTCCCTGTATATTTCTCGCCAGTAACCGTTAATTTTTTAGGAATAACCAGATGTATCACAACTGGAATGTACGTTTACTCTGATCATTTGTTGCACTTTACCTTTGAATTTCATTTTGAGATATTCAAAGTATGTAAGTCTATACCATTATTGGTGATATGCCAATAGTTACTAAGTTAGTTAATTAGTTTCATGTTATGTTTATCATTTGCATGATAAATCATCATGATGTGTAAGAGTAATTTTATATTCAATTTTTTTTAATATGCCTCCTTGCCGATCATTTATTAGATGTTTGTTTTTTAGTTAAAGACTGATAGACGTTAGTAATTTCTACTCATCACTAATTTACGCGTTACAGTAATAGGTAGTCCTCTGCGGGCTAGGAGCATTTTCGAAAGATAAATGTTGGTTGGTTGATTTGGAGGGAGGGGACAAAATAGCGAGGTCATCGGCCCCATCGGATTAGTGAAGGATGAGGAAGGACTTCGGTCGTGTCTATTCAAATGAACTATCCCGGCATTTGCCTGAAGCGATTTAGGGAAATCACGGAAAATCTAAATCACAATGACCGGATGCGGGTTTGAACCATTGTCCTCCGCATGCGAGTCCCATTGTGCTTACCACAGGGCCACCTCGCTCGGTGGAGAAATGTTTTCACTTTAGCTTCTAGTTTTACTTTGCTGTCTGTTAGGCATTTTATATCACTGTGTAAGTGATCAAAACTTTTGGTTGGATACGTGATCAAATCTTTTGGTTGCTGCATTGTGAACCACTATTTGTGCTACAGACGAACTTAATGTGCCGTAATAAGTGTCATTTTTTCCTTCTGGTTTTGTAATTATGTACATAATTGTTCCTGTTGAAATGGAGTGATCATTTGCAACAAACTTCATGAGGGAATAATTATTCTGTGAAGCGGGTAGATTGCTACTCACACGCCGAGCAGCAGGCAAGCACGATGAAAAGAGTGTTCACACAAGTTTTCGGCCGAAGACTTATTCAGAAAAGACGCAAGGCGCGCGCACACACACATACACACACACACACATTCATATAATCACACACACAGCCGCGCGGGATTAGCCGAGCGGTCTATAGCGCAGCAGTCATGGACTGTGCGGCTGGTCCCGGCGTAGGTTAGAGTCTTCACTCGGGCATGGGTGTGTGTGTTGTTCCTTAGGATAATTTAGGTTAAGTAGTGTGTAAGCTTAGTGACTGATGACCTTAGCAGTTAAGTCCCATAAGACTTCACACACATTAGACACACACAGAACTCATGAACAGATGACCCCTATCTCCGGCTGCTCTCGCCAGAATCTTTTGAAAGAGGGAGGAAATGTCAATAATGAATACTTATTCGATTTAGCGCATGAGACGCTGCACCAAAAATAAGCGCAGTCACGTACCCGTGTGTTGTACAGGAACGAGTCCGATGATACAGTGCTACTCGGGTGTCAAAGCATTTGTGGTTTGGAAGACTGTGAGAAACACAGGTCTAAATAAAAGTAAATAGTGCACTCAAAATTGACGTATACGAAAGAAAACATTACTTCAGCGACTCCATTTACGCATGAAATGTGATTGCTTTAAATTTTAATTTACAATCGGATCGACAGGTGCACCCGTAAACGACGCAAGCTGTCATTTTGATGAAACAACTACATCTCCACACAAATCGAAGCACAAGATGCGATACTACTGCAAAAGTCGACAGATATGCCCTACCTTAGGAACAGGGCAAGGGAGCGTCAACGTGACATCACGGAGAAGTATCACCGTGGAGAACCTAATGTTTTGGGCTACATAATATGACGGATGTCGGCTTCAACTTTGCGACCTAACGACAGCTCTCTTCTTGTTTTACCTCCATGGGTTTTTTCAGTGTGTAGTAAGGATCTGTAACCAAAGATAATTTCGGAAAGGTAATAACATATTTGGTGGGCGAGAGCGCGCGCACTCTCAAGCAATTGCCACTTGACAGCGAGTGAGACCGAACGTGGGTAATGGCGAAAGCGCGTGCGAAACGTAGTGTGTGAATTTCGTGGTGATAAAATATTGCGAAAGGCAGTGTGAAGATAACGAGCAATACTATGGGTCACAGTACAGTAATTATTTGAGGAGAGTTCAAGAGTGTTTTGGAAAGAAATGTACTACGTGGCCTGCTCGCAGGTGGAATGAGGGGCATGTTGGAGCACACATTGTCGCATTAAATCACCACGCCGCGCCTGCAGCAACTCCACTTCTAAGTAAGACTGCGTTGTTTTAAGAATAAAGAAACGTAAACGACTCGTCAGCGTTTTAGCATCAGCAGTTGAACGTCACATATATAATCTTCACTTTCCGAAGCTAATTTAAAAGTAAAACTTTACAAGTTAACTGACAGCGTTGATTAACTTTTGCAGATTTAACTACTTTTATTACCTTTTTGAAAAAGAGACATTGACATTCATATAAGTTTGCCTGGCCGAATTATAATGTACGAACTATTTCAACACTGTTATGTAACATTATATATTTATGAGTATTCTGTGTGATTCTTGACTTTCGTACTCTGCTGTTACCTGATTCCACTGCTGCTGATTGTGACATGTTCGGTGCACATTTATGGTGTATCTGGTAAAGATATTTTATTTATTGGAAAAAAATGATTATTAAGCACAGATGACAGTAAACGTTATAGTGACGACACGTTTCTCTATCATGACTTTGTTTTGTGTCAAAATTAGTAAACTACTTTTCATTTTGAATTATTACAAACTGATGAGTGTCATGTCAATTTTCGAAGATTTAGTAGTGTATCAAATATCCTCCGAGATGTCGCGAAAGCACTGACCGTTACTGCATACAGAATTTTCAGTACTTATTACAGGATTACATATTTTATTCCACTCCATCAGTTTCATAACTTTTGCTCAGATACGAGCTGGCGACATTAATACTTCACTAAACAACTTCAATTTTGCTTAATTTCAGTTCAAAATTAAAAACATTCTCGTCAACTACGCACATCATTTATTAGTAATGCATATTTTTCCCAATCATTACTAGAGTAACGTTTTTCGTTGGAAAGATAACATTCAGTAGTACACTTAGTGCCATGCTGCTGGTATAAATTTCTTCGTAATACATGAATTTTCTGAAAATTACAGAACGTTAGGCACACGTGTCAGGTAATCACCGGAGTGTAAGAATCGACAAATTCGTCTAGGGTATCAGTGACGGAAAAAAAAACACACACACACACACACACACAAACACTTACATACGTATATACATACATACTCTGGCGAGCCAAAACAATACGATCACTGACAACTGCACATGTTCTGCGTGTGAATTGTGTGAAAGGGCTCCCATACCTAAAAATGTCTTTGCAAACTAACTGTGAAGCTATAGGGTGAACGCTCATCGAGGCTTTGCTTAATGCACTAGTGTCTGCTTAAGCTCAAGATATAGCTTCATTAGTTATATTTAATCCGTTTAATCAGAGCTCCATTTATATGCTCTATTTGTTTCACCGTAAGGCCACCATTCACACGTTTCACTGGTCTGAATGGAAAATAAATGTATGATTTAGTTTATGCGTACTTTTTCTGTATTGGCTACCATCATTGACCCACCCAAACTGCAGTCGTTCAGCTATTAATCATCATCATCTCGCAAGTAACCTATGGCGGGGAGGGGGGTCGGGGGTGGGAGAGTGCCGCTTCTCGCATCCTTATTCACTCCTTCTGCTGTTACCAGCCTCCTTGTTGTAGTCCTTTGGCATACATCGCGTCCGGGACCCTTCGACTGCAGCCCCTCCTAGGTCGTCCACTCTTTCTTCCACTGCCGTACTACTACCGTCCTTCCTTTCTAAACGTCCATACACCTGTAGGCTTCTCATCTCTACGGTGTCTCTTATTGTTTTACCAACAGATATACCCTCTCTTATGTTGGTATTTGGTACACGGCCCAGTCTTTAGATGCCATAACTTCGTCTTCCAAAACAACTTGTTTCCCTGACGCTTGTTAACTGTCAGCGTTTCTGTTCCGTACGTAGCGAGGTTTTCAACAACTGAACGATATATCACCTGTTTGGTGCTGTTTGTTGTTTTGTTATTCCAAAGGACTGAGTTCAGTTCTCGTACAGTCTCCCTGCCGTGCAATTATTACTATTTAAGTCATCTCCACATTTTCGTTTGATGACATCGTAAGCCCCAAGTACTTAAGACTTACATCGCCTGATCTTACTGTCTTAACCTTCACATCCTCCGTGGTATCATCATCAGCCTTCAGATATTCTCTTATTGGCATGCTTATTGTGTGGCCCACCTTTTCATACTCGTCTTTTAACAACCGAGGCATGTACTCAGCATCAGCCTTGTCTCCTGTTACGATGACCTAGTCTACATATCTACATCTATATCTACATCCATACTCCGCAAGCCACCTGACGGTGTGTGGCGGATGGTACCCTGAGTACCTCTATCGGTTCTCCCTTCTATTCCAGTCTCGTATTGTTCGTGGAAAGAAGGATTGTCGATATGCCTCTGTGTGGGTTCTAATCTCTCCGATTTTATCCTCATGGTCTCTTCGCGAGATATACGTAGGAGGGAGCAATATACTGCTTGACTCCTCGGTGAAGGTATGTTCTCGAAACTTCAACAAAAGCCCGTACCGAGCGACTGAGCGCCTCTCCTGCAGAGTCTTTCACTGGAGTTTTTCTATCATCTCCGTAACGCTTTCGGGGTTACTAAATGATCCTGTAACGAAGCGCGCTGCTCTCCGTTGGACCGTCTCTATCTCTTCTATCAACCCTATCTGGTACGGATCCCACACTGCTGAGCAGTATTCAAGCAGTGGGCGAACAAGCGTACTGTAATCTACTTCCTTTGTTTTCGGATTGCATTTCCTTAGGATTCTTCCAATGAATCTCAGTCTGGCATCTGCTTTACCGACGATCAACTTTATATGATCATTCCACTTTAAATCACTCCTAATGCCTACTCCCAGATAATTTATGGAATTAACTGCTTCCAGTTGCTGACCTGCTATTTTGTAGATAAATGATAAGGGATCTATCTTTCTATGTATTCGCAGCACATTACACTTGTCTACATTCAGATTCAGTTGCCATTCCCTGCACCATGCGTCAATTAGCTGTAGATCCTCCTGCATTTCATTACAATTTTCCATTGTTACAACCTCTCGATACACCACAGCATCATCTGCAAAAAGCCTCAGTGAACTTCCGATGTCATCCATAAGGTCATTTATGTATATTGTGAATAGCAACGGTCCTATGACACTCCCCTGCGGCACACCTGAAACACTCTTACTTCGGAAGACTTCTCTTCATTGAGAATGACATGCTGCGTTCTGTTATCTAGGAACTGTTCAATCCAATCACACAATTGTTCTGATAGTCCATATGCTCTTACTTTGTTCATTAAACGACTGTGGGGAACTGTATCGAACGCCTTGCGGAAGTCAAGAAACACGGCATCTACCTGTGAACCCGTGTCTATAGCCCTCTGAGTCTCGTGGACGAATAGCGCGAGCTGGGTTTCACACGACCGTCTTTTTCGAAACCCATGCTGATTCCTACAGAGTAGATTTCTAGTCTCCAGAAAAGTCATTATACTCGAACATAATACGTGTTCCAAAATTCTACAACTGTCATCACTGAAGAAGAACGTGTGCAAGATTTCATCATCCACAGGGAGTTCGTGCCTTCATATTTATTCCTCCAGGCTTTATGTGCTTTCTCGTATAGATTTTAGATAGCGTCGATGCTACAGAACTTCCTTAGCGTAACCCTTTTGCAACAGGAACCTCCGATGACAACGAATTTCCCACTTTGATGGCGCTCTGACAGTTCGTATAGAACTGTTCAACCGCTTTGATGTAAATAGGTGACACACCTTAATTCTTGTGCACAGATCATGTTGTGGTACCTTATCACAGGCCCTCTGAAAATCCACGAAGGCTAAATGTGGCTCTAGCAATTCCATTCTCTATTAGATTCCGTAGTGTTTGTATTCTGTGAATACATCAACTCCCAGGTCTAAGAGCATTCTATTCATAAGAGATTATAGCTGCCATCTCTATCCGTTCTTTTAAAATTCTGCCGTATAATCGCGCTACTGATGGCATGACACTTTTCTCCCGGTAATTTACAAAGTTCTGCCTATATCCTTTATTGTATATTGAAGTAATAATAGACTTTTCCCATTCCTTGGATATCTGGTCCCTTTCCAAACACTTATTATACAACTGAGCCCAGATACGATATTATTCCGCTACGACGAGGTGATTTCAAATTTTGCAGATGCTTTACAGCTTCACAAAATTTCTTGCAAGTGGCGTGGATGTTTGCCTTCTTCCGTTAAATGTAACGTCACCAGTATAAATTCAAAAATTTTCAAATGTGGGTGAAATCTTATGGGACTTAACTGCTAAGGTCATCGGTCCCTAAGCTTACACACTACTTAACCTAAATTATCCTGAGGACAAATACACAGCCGGCCGAAGTGGCCGTGCGGTTAAAGGCGCTGCAGTCTGGAACCGCAAGACCGCTACGGTCGCAGGTTCGAATCCTGCCTCGGGCATGGATGTTTGTGATGTCCTTAGGTTAGTTAGGTTTAACTAGTTCTAAGTTCTAGGGGACTAATAACCTCAGCAGTTGAGTCCCATAGTGCTCAGAGCCATTTGAACCATTTGAACAAATACACACACCCATGCCCGAGGGAGGACTCGAACCTTCCCCGGGACCAGACGCACAGTCCGCCACTGTGGCGCCCTAGACCGCTCGGCTAATCCCGCGCGGCTGTATAAATTCCATCCTCTTCTCCGTTAACAGAGCTTGTAATAATTCACCCACTCCTCCAAGCTTATCAGAGTTATCACAGCATGGTCTCTGTTTTCAGCTCTCGTCTTCTCGAGTATCTTCCGTGCTGTACTCGTTCTTGTACCTCTCAGACTTTCTGCCACGCCTCATTTTTAGCTTCACTAACAGACCTTTGTGTTTATTTCGATTTAGCTCTATATGTTCAAAGGTATCTTCACCAATTTCCCCACTTCCTCATTCCACGGTGGATTCCTCCTTTTTCTACCCAAAAATGGTTCAAATGGCTGTGAGCAGTATGGGACTTAACTGCTGAGGTCATCAGTCCCCTAGAGCTTAAAGCTACTTAAACCTAAGTAACCTAAGGACATCACACACATCCATGCCCGAGGCAGGATTCGAACCTGTTTTTTTTTTCTCCCCAATTTTGTTATATCCCCGGGAGCCTCGAAGGCGGCATCATGTATCACTGCTTTAACAGACTGGTACATGTTAACTACAGTATCATCCTTGATATGTAATGTCTTGGCTTCCAGACTAAGTTTATAGTGGGAGCGAGTTGAATCCTCCTGCAAACTTGACAGATTATACCGGATCTCCGACGACGTCACACTTGCCAACTATAGCTGCTACTTTTTTCCGTCTAAATGAAGAGCAGATTCTTGAAACGAGTACGTAAAGGTGTGCTCCTTATTCGGGGCTCCGCTTAGCTCTCATATCATTAACAAAAAGTCTTGTATTTTTTCATATTATCACATAGTTAATTACTGGTCTTAACTTAAGAGTCAGTTGTTCCCATGTATTGAGTATGGCTGAACCTTCCATCCTTTAACTTCATTATCTTTCAATCATTATTTAAATTCGTAAACTTACGACTGTTTCGATCGCACGATCAACTGATAAACGTGTTTTATTGTGTGCTAGAATGGCAGCAGGGCAATTAAGTAAGAGGCTGAGACCCTTACTGACATTGAGGATAAGAGCTATTGTAACACAGCACAACTCATTAGCACATCCCTTCTTAATATATTAGAGTTTCTTCTCGTCAGTAAGAGGCGGCCTAGAAGCAAATAGATGAGAAGTTACAAATGTCCTACTTTTCGTTTTTATTTTATTTTCACATCAAAGAGAATTCCCATAATGTGGGTTTGGTATTTCTTTCTAGACACCATGTGTAACTGCAATCTGTAACTGGTATTGTGTGCTTATCCATTCGTTAATATGGTATTAAAATTTTCTACGAACATAGAATCACATACTAAAAATGTGAAATTGTAATTACCGTTTTAATTTTTGAGAGTGGCGGGCTTTGAAATCTATCGAAAGGTCTCTACGTGAAACACTAACAGAGGAGTCTGTGGAGAAGTAGAGAGACTGATTACTGTCGTGAATGAGAGAAGACATGGTATGTCTATAGAAACAGCTTTAGACCGTGTTTTCGGTGTGTAACCTGGACTGTGAATTTAAATGTAAATATATTTAAGAGCTTGCTGTAGTGGTCTACAATCCAAGGAGGTAACTTGAAAAGTACGGTATGCTGACAGTGGAGTAACGTGTTTGCTAATTCGACTGTTTTCGGTACGTACGGCGGACTGTCATTCTCGTTGTAAGCTATTGTATCAGAACGCAAGAACGTGGAAGCTACAAAAGCGAAACAGCGAAGGGAGTTGTTTACCGACTTGGCTGCATTCAACGCACAGCACTCATTGTGAAATTAAAGTATCACCGTGTTTCTTGTTTGGACTAATATTTCACAAGGTGACTGAAAAATAGGGACGTTCGGACAAAGGAGTAACGTGTTTACTAAGGGGATTGTTTTTGACACTGAGCACATGCAGTCAACTATGAAAATAATTATCGAGTACGTTTCACCTATATCGTCGACTACAGATGTTTCAATCAACAAGCACGACATACTTTCTACTTTCAGCTTTCGCTGTACAAGTGGCTATTTCTAAGAAGTTAACTACAACGGCAGTTGTTGATAACGATTGCGCTAATGTGGTTTACGAGCCGACAACGTGTAATGACAACGAGCCCAAAGCTAAGCTTTTTCTTTTTTTTCCATCAGACATTACCAATGTTAGAAAGTTCTTCTCTCGCAATTTGTTTGAAAAAAAAAGTTATGTAATCAACACATAATTTTTCGCAGGAGTTACTTTTAGGACTTTGCATTGTTGTTACCCTCCACACTCAAGTAACATAATTCCCTAGTACTTTAAACCATACCATTACTAGTTTAAAAAATAAAACTGAAACTAATTTGTATTATTAAATGTTTTTCAATAGGAAAACTTTATATTTGCGAATACTTTCTTTTTGACAGGGCTTTTATTCTTGCGACATTTACATGTGATTCACTTGTTTTGCAGTGACACAAAATTTACCATTTCATCGTTTCTTCATCTTTTACTACACATAAATGTGTATTAGCATTGTTTGTGGGAGTTACTCCTTGGTTATCCAAAGCAAATGTTGAATTATGTGCTGTTTTATGCAATGTACTAGCAAAATACACTCCTGGAAATTGAAATAAGAACACCGTGAATTCATTGTCCCAGGAAGGGGAAACTTTATTGACACATTCCTGGGGTCAGATACATCACATGATCACACTGACAGAACCACAGGCACATAGACACAGGCAACAGAGCATGCACAATGTCGGCACTAGTACAGTGTATATCCACCTTTCGCAGCAATGCAGGCTGCTATTCTCCCATGGAGACGATCGTAGAGATGCTGGATGTAGTCCTGTGGAATGGCTTGCCATGCCATTTCCACCTGGCGCCTCAGTTGGACCAGCGTTCGTGCTGGACGTGCAGACCGCGTGAGACGACGCTTCATCCAGTCCCAAACATGCTCAATGGGGGACAGATCCGGAGATCTTGCTGGCCAGGGTAGTTGACTTACACCTTCTAGAGCACGTTGGGTGGCACGGGATACATGCGGACGTGCATTGTCCTGTTGGAACAGCAAGTTCCCTTGCCGGTCTAGAAATGGTAGAACGATGGGTTCGATGACGGTTTGGATGTACCGTGCACTATTCAGTGTCCCCTCGACGATCACCAGTGGTGTACGGCCAGTGTAGGAGATCGCTCCCCACACCATGATGCCGGGTGTTGGCCCTGTGTGCCTCGGTCGTATGCAGTCCTGATTGTGGCGCTCACCTGCACGGCGCCAAACACGCATACGACCATCATTGGCACCAAGGCAGAAGCGACTCTCATCGCGGAAGACGACACGTCTCCATTCGTCCCTCCATTCACGCCTGTCGCGACACCACTGGAGGCGGGCTGCATGATGTTGGGGCGTGAGCGGAAGACGGCCTAACGGTGTGCGGGACCGTAGCCCAGCTTCATGGAGACGGTTGCGAATGGTCCTCGCCGATACCCCAGGAGCAACAGTGTCCCTAATTTGCTGGGAAGTGGCGGTGCGGTCCCCTACGGCACTGCGTAGGATCCTACGGTCTTGGCGTGCATCCGTGCGTCGCTACGGTCCGGTCCCAGGTCGACGGGCACGTGCACCTTCCGCCGACCACTGGCGACAACATCGATGTACTGTGGAGACCTCACGCCCCACGTGTTGAGCAATTCGGCGGTACGTCCACCCGGCCTCCCGCATGCCCACTATACGCCCTCGCTCAAAGTCCGTCAACTGCACATACGGTTCACGTTCACGATGTCGCGGCATGCTACCAGTGTTAAAGACTGCGATGGAGCTCCGTATGCCACAGCAAACTGGCTGACACTGACGGCGGCGGTGCACAAATGCTGCGCAGCTAGCGCCATTCGACGGCCAACACCGCGGTTCCTGGTGTGTCCGCTGTGCCGTGCGTGTGATCATTGCTTGTACAGCCCTCTCGCAGTGTCCGGAGAAAGTATGGTGGGTCTGACACACCGGTGTCAATGTGTTCTTTTTTCCATTTCCAGGAGTGTACATGTGTTGTATAGTGTCCGACATTATTCTAGCTGGCTACTACCAAGAAAGGTAGAGTAGATGGATTTTTATTGCTGAAGAACTTGAAACAAAAACCACGTGAAAACGTTAGATCTGACCAATGGCTGTTGGCTGGCGTTTGTTTGCATCCCAGAGTTCGGCATATTACAGTATTCCAGAACTATTGTGGAACTTATTTGTGATTATCAGTAATTGTTTCAACCCAAGAGAATGTAATGTGCACAGAATTCCTGGAATAGTAAGAATTTTATGCATTTTGGTTATTCCAAGATTGCATACTAGAGACATTAGACTGATTTAGTTAGAAACATGTCAGGTTTCCTCCACTTATGTTAATTTGGGTCCAATTTCTCTTCAGTTCAAGCGACCAACCATTTTTTAAAATTTTTTACATGAACGCGCTCTTTTCTGGTAGAGGTAATATTAGGAAGACCCTTAGTTCGTAGCAGTGCGTATAGGTTCATACTCAAAACGTTGAGTCGCGTATGTCAACAAAATAGGGGCCCCTTTGAACATTAGCTGTTTCACCAAATGTTCATGAATCGTCAAGCATTTCTTATATTTTCTGTATTGTTCTGTGCAGCTGCACTGATTGTTCAGCGACGCTGTTCAGTGTTTCAGGCGACTTGAAGGGGAGTAAACTAATATTGGTTAGTGACATAAATATGCAAGCTATTTATGGTGTTTTTCAAGTTTCGTATTAATTAGGTAACCAATTTACATTGCAGTGGGGTCATTTCACACGGCGAGGGCAAATAATTTTCTAGAACGATATGAATCAGATACGTGGGCCCAGAGTTTTATTGCTAATTTGTTTCAGTGGCAAATGAATAAAAATACGTTCAACTTTTGAGGGAGATCGATCCACATGGAGCAGTAGTTATTTATGATAGTAAGAGGTCGAGATTCGTTCTGTGTGAATCTCAACATCGATGGGCAATTGTTTTGTTAAGTTATCTGTCCAGTTGGATAGGTTGGTAAAGAGAAATACGACAAGGTTTTTTTTTCTAAAAGCCTTCCTTTCTTGCAACCGTTTAAACATGAGAATAAGTGTATTTCACCTCTTTCATATTCGGATGACTGCAAGAAATATTAATATCACTTGCAGAGAACGTCTAAGGACGTTGAAGTGTGAATGTACCCACTCCATATACGGAGAACATCTAATACAAGAAAATCACTGCCACACAGGGATGAAAACAGACATGGTGATCTTATGCCATAGCAACAAAAGAAAGGGAATGCACATTTCATAGGAAGAATATTTCGTAGAGAAGGCTATAAATGAAAATGAAAATATGCTCAGTGTCCAATAGGCACCAGCAGAAGAACAATATTCAAACTAATTCACGATGTACACAAATAAAAAAAATTGCACACACACACACACACACACACACAGACACAGACACACCTACACACACTCACTCACACATAAACACACACACACACACACACACACACACACACACACACACACACACATACACACACATCACACATCCTTCCTCCACCCTGATCCTAAAACGACAATGTACTATCGCTGACTACAACTCCCATCAGCCTTCTAAAGCATGTGAACAAGAACCTTCACAGCTTGCTACAGTAGAGACGATTGCAGTGAAATATTTAAATGTGATGAGTTATTTGGAAGAAACCTGTGCTATACATATCCAGTACATACAGACGATCACATGGATAGATGAACAGCTCTTAGAAATGAGTGTAAGTGAAGAAAGAAAACGACAATGTAATTGTAAATCGCTAAATAACTAAATGAGCTACCAAGTAGCACTAGAGATCTATTATCAACATATGTGTAACGTGGTCATATCGTTTGGTTTTTGTGTGTCATCGATGTGCACATCAATGAGGGAGAGCAAGTTACGTAACTGTTAAGCAATCTTTGGTCTTGTGGCAAAGTCTTTGCCTCTCTGCAGTCTGATCCACTAGTAGTAGAGGTGTGGTAGGTGAAGGACGTATTCAGTTGTGTTGTGTTGACTTGTGATGGTATCTCTTAGATACACACTCCTGGAAATTGAAATAAGAACACCGTGAATTCATTGTCCCAGGAAGGGGAAACTTTATTGACACATTCCTGGGGTCAGATACATCACATGATCACACTGACAGAACCACAGGCACATAGACACAGGCAACAGAGCATGCACAATGTCGGCACTAGTACAGTGTATATCCACCTTTCGCAGCAATGCAGGCTGCTATTCTCCCATGGAGACGATCGTAGAGATGCTGGATGTAGTCCTGTGGAACGGCTTGCCATGCCATTTCCAAAATGGCTCTGAGCACTATGGGACTTAACATCTATGGTCATCAGTCCCCTAGAACTTAGAACTAATTAAACCTAACTAACCTAAGGACAGCACACAACACCCAGCCATCACGAGGCAGAGAAAATCCCTGACCCCGCCGGGAATCGAACCCGGGAACCCGGGCGTGGGAAGCGAGAACGCTACCGCACGACCACGAGATGCGGGCCATGCCATTTCCACCTGGCGCCTCAGTTGGACCAGCGTTCGTGCTGGACGTGCAGACCGCGTGAGACGACGCTTCATCCAGTCCCAAACATGCTCAATGGGGGACAGATCCGGAGATCTTGCTGGCCAGGGTAGTTGACTTACACCTTCTAGAGCACGTTGGGTGGCACGGGATACATGCGGACGTGCATTGTCCTGTTGGAACAGCAAGTTCCCTTCCCGGTCTAGAAATGGTAGAACGATGGGTTCGATGACGGTTTGGATGTACCGTGCACTATTCAGTGTCCCCTCTACGATCACCAGTGGTGTACGGCCAGTGTAGAAGATCGCTCCCCACACCATGATGCCGGGTGTTGGCCCTGTGTGCCTCGATCGTATGCAGTCCTGGTTGTGGCGCTCACCTGCACGGCGCCAAACACGCATACGACCATCATTGGCACCAAGGCAGAAGCGACTCTCATCGCTGAAGACGACACGTCTCCATTCGTCCCTCCATTCACGCCTGTCGCGACACCACTGGAGGCGGGCTGCACGATGTTGGGGCGTGAGCGGAAGACGGCCTAACGGTGTGCGGGACCGTAGCCCAGCTTCATGGAGACGGTTGCGAATGGTCCTCGCCGATACCCCAGGAGCAACAGTGTCCCTAATTTGCTGGGAAGTGGCGGTAGGGTCACCTACGGCACTGCGTAGGATCCTACGGTCTTGGCGTGCATCCGTGCGTCGCTGCGGTCCGGTCCCAGGTCGACGGGCACGTGCACCTTCCGCCGACCACTGGCGACAACATCGATGTACTGTGGAGACCTCACGCCCCACGTGTTGAGCAATTCGGCGGTACGTCCACCCGGCCTCCCGCATGCCCACTATACGCCCTCGCTCAAAGTCCGTCAACTGCACATACGGTTCACGTCCACGCTGTCGCGGCATGCTACCAGTGTTAAAGACTGCGATGGAGCTCCGTATGCCACGGCAAACTGGCTGACACTGACGGCGGCGGTGCACAAATGCTGCGCAGCTAGCGCCATTCGACGACCAACACCGCGGTTCCTGGTGTGTCCGCTGTGCCGTGCGTGTGATCATTGCTTGTACAGCCCTCTCGCAGTGTCCGGAGCAAGTATGGTGGGTCTGACACACCGGTGTCAATGTGTTCTTTTTTCCATTTCCAGGAGTGTAGATTATGGTAAAGGGCAATGAGGACGAGTATGATGTATGGATTGAAAAGTGAAAGGAATTTATATTTTGAAGAATGTCATTATTTTTTAAGAGAAGAAGTCTGAGGTAGGACTGAGCGGTTCTAGGCGCTTCAGTCCGGAACCGCGCTGCTGCTACGGTCGCAGGTTAGAATCCTGCATCGGGCATAGATGTGTGTGATGTCCTTGGGTTACTTAGGTTTAGGTAGTTCTAAGTGTAGGGGACTGATGACCTCAGATGTTAAGTCCCATAGTGCTTAGAGCCATTTTAACCGTTTGAGGTAAGACTGCAGCTTTGAGCAGCTAGGAATGATTATTGTCAGCTAATTAACCTGCTCAGAGCTGAGAGAAAGGCCACCCCACTTCCCTGACTCATGCGTTAACTTACTAACTGATTAGGCAGTTTGATTTTTATAGAAGCTCTCTGTTAACATTGTACCCTCTTTAAATCATTGTTCACTTTGTTAAGATTAGTGTTATTAAGACCCACATTGTGAGTGAAGGTCATGCGAAATTTTACTCTGTGTTTTTGAATATATACTTCATTCTAAAATCTTTGGCTTGGGATATCAATTCGCCGGCCGCTGTGGTCGAGCGGCTCTATGTGTTTCAGTCCGGAACCGCGAGACTGCTACGGTCCCAGGTTCGAATCCTGCCTCGGGCATGGATGTGTGTGATGTCCTTAGGTTTGTTAGGTTTACGTAGTTCTAAGTTCTAGGGGACTGATGACCTCGGATGTTAAGTCCCATAGTGCTCAGAGCCATTTGAACCATTTGGATATCATTTCATCTCTCCCCATCCCACTATTTGTCGTTATGCATTACCACATGAAACAGCTTGAATAGGTATCTAGAAACAGAACTCTAGCTTAGCCACTGCCTGCTTGCTGTTTGCTGTTGTGCTTTCGAGAAATGTGCAAAAATTTGTGAAGACGTAAAGTAAGTGGACTTTTTGATTTTGGAGAGATAATTGTTTTACTTCAGCTGCTCAATTAATACAAAGACAAGCTGCATTCAGATCAGTTACAGTTCATTTCAAATTAGGTTTTGCTTAGTCAAAGGCTAGAATACGAGCTTAGGTTGGATAAAAGTTTGTGGTGACATAGTTTTTGGTACTATGTAGAGTTTTTTAGAGTTGGGCGGAAAGTCGGGCTGTATTTCATATGGGAGGTTACATATGTTTAGTTAACTAATTTTCTTGTATATTGTAGACCAGTGAGAACGCCTGGTACGAATAGGTGAAAAATGTTTGCTACACACAAATAAAATATTCATCTGTAAAAAGACGGATTTTTTTTCATGTCTGTCTGATAAAGAATAAATAAAACAGCATCTTGCACTGAAACTTCAACAACTTTTCTCAGATAGTACATGTTGTATCACTCGCATTTGTGTTAGAAGCGTTCACTCCACGAGGTAGTCCAGAGAGGTCTGGGTTTCATAGCAGGAGGTTGCTAGATCTAGTAACAGGGGTAGTAGGGATAAGAAGTATATGGAAATAGGGACTCACTTGTGGAAAATATTGTTCAGAGTAAACTTGGAGTTGAAATGAGTTGTATAAGAGGAATGTAGCCAGGGAAGATGAACCGTGGAATATTTAAAACGGATGATAAATACTGCTGGGTGTAGTAAGTACGACAGAAAACTACATCAGGCAGCGTTAAATCGCTAGCAAGATTTGCGGCTTAAATGAAACTGTCTCAGCATCTATTTACGAGAGACATTTCACCCCACTTTTTCTCCCTTTGCCGGTGACAAACAAAATACTTCTACACTTAATTCTGCAGCTGTGTTACCGCCCTTGAGCACTGACTCCTGCTTACAGAACAAGAAACCACTTCTTCCGAAACACGGGAAGTCGTGGAAAAGTTGACCTTGTGAACGAAAATTGTTTGTTTGCAGAAACCTGATGCCTTCGATATAATATGACGATGACGTATCATGGTGTGGAAGCATGAGACAGTTGATATAAAATGAAGTATCATTGAGCAGGATCTCGTTTATTGTCATATAATCAATTAGCGATTGGCAAAAAAAGAAAAAAGTTAAATGTACTCAGCCGAGAGAGACAACTCACGACTTGCTGATGGCTGCTGGAAAGAAGGGCTTTGGAGAACAACAGACGTGAACCAACATGGGAAAGAAAGACAGGAAGGTAGAAGGCATTGGATTACATGCAACATATGGATGGAGTCTGACTCGAGAAAGCCACATTGCATTGTTACATAGGCCGCCGAGCGTATCTGCTACCTTCGGAAAGGGAAGTTTCCAAGAGAAACGTGAAGCAAGTAATTTTGAGGATGTATCCAACAATCATTCGTTCCGTTCTTCTTGTAACAGTAATAGGGACAACACACACACACACACACACACACACACACACAAGCACATACACACACACAAACAATAGAGCCAACAAGACACTCCGAGTATTTCACGAACAGGGGCGGGAATAAATGCGGAGTTTGCCAATCATCTGTGAGCAAAGTCGCGTAAAGAAAATGGTCTGGTGGTGGGGGGAACTCAGCAGCAGCAGACAGAGGAACAGTCGCGGGGCCCCGCCTGGCCCGGTAGGCAACCAGGCGCACAACGGCGGACGAAAAACGAGATCTGCCGCTGCCACCATCAGTTAAATTAGACCCACCGCAGAGGCGCGCTCCGCCATGAAGTTTCCGCCAAGGAGCAGCCTCCGAACAACAAGTCTACGTTACCGCCGCCGCGAAGCGACTGGGCGGCCGAAAGAATTCCCGCTTCAGTTTCCAGTCGTTTCTTTCCATTTTCAAATAACTGCTCGTTGCTCGAGTCGTATTCTTTATGGCAGGGTGAATCTCTGTCGCTCTCCGCTTGCACAGACTAAGCTTCTGCAGAATTCCTTATTGATCGATCCGCGTGGAGCATTGCTTATTTATGAGGGTAAGAGGTAGAGTAACTTTTACTCAGTTTAACGTTTATCTCAATATCGACGGGAAATATTTTTGGTGATTCATTTTTCAGATTTGATAGGTTAGTAAAGAAAAATGCAGCTAACTCTCGATTTCACGAAGCAGTAGCAAACGTGTAAATTATAATTTATTCCAGTCTATTGTGACGCGGTGGTACAGCAACCTTCTATTATGATTAATATTAAAAGAAGTCCTAGACTGCACAATGCTCTTGATTGGTTCAAAAGCGACGCGTTTCACCCAGCTAGGGCATCATCAGGTTATCTTGTGCAATGTGTGTAACCAGTCATACCACCACAGAGTAAGACCACACTCAAAAACTGTAAATTATTTAATTATTTAACAATGAAATTCGCCAAGAGCCGTGCGATTGAGAGGTTATTTTACTTTGTTTTAAGTACAAGTTTCGGCATTTCATTATGCCAGCACAGGTCGGCCAATGACACTTTCTTTCGGGGCATTGTTTACAGTTTATCAGCGTGGTCTTACTCGGCGCTGCTCTGAGTGATGACACACACCGTACGAGATAACCTGATGATGCCCTACCCCGGTAAAACGCATCGTCTTTGATACAATATAGAGCATTCTGCAACCTAGGACTTTCTTTGATATTGACATACGAATTGCATCAAACTAACTAATTCTTATCAACTCCATCGCGCTGACAACGAAGGTCGCAAATAAAGTTGAAACTTAGCCGTTAAGTGCACAGTGCTGCATAACTGCAATATTGATTATAAAATTATTCTGTGCATCTGCAGTGAGAATTTAGCAGAGTAACACAAGTTTCACTGTTGGAACTAAGTTACAATACAGTACGTGTGATACTAGGCATGTGGTACTTGGCTGCACTGCGGAATTTTGGTAACTTCTTTGGATGCCTGCAGAGAAAGTTGCGAGTGTTAGTTTTGAGTAGTTTGAAATTGCTTTTCCCTTGTTAAAAGAAGGAAGGAGAAGATCACAAAAAGTAAAGAAATTATTTAGAACAATAGTCAACAAGAAAAGCAATGCAACTTATTCAACTTCGGTTCTTACGTGATAGTTTGCGTACGGTGTACATGTCCAACATTGCGTGACTACTGACGCACGCTACTTATGAGGTTACTTTGCATTGTAACTATTTCTGATTAAATATTGTCAGTCAGTGGTACGTACACTACTTATGAGGTTAACTTTGCATTGTAACTATTTCTGATTAAATATTGTCAGTCAGTGGTCTGTTTTTTTTTTTTAAATGCTGGATGTTATTATTTCAGGATGGTATAGTTACTGTTGTGGTTAACTATTACTGTTCAACATTGAGTTTTAGGTTACGTGTTGGTTATTCAATCACTTTATTTTTCTGAAGAGAGACGTTGCCTCAGAGGATGTAAGACGGCCATTAGGTATACCTCCAGGGAGTGGCGGTCAGCTCACTGATGACGATCCGTGAAGCCATACCAAATAGGAGATCACACCAGTTCTGAAAATGATGAAATAGAAACTGCACAGTCATCACATTTGTCTGTTAATAACTCACAAAGCGTTGAGACTCAGCAAGTTTCTCGTTGCATTACGCCAAAAAACCGTCACCATAACAGAAAACTGTTGACTGTGTTCACAAACAGTCGCAAAAGACTGGTGAACCTAAAAGTGTGAAAGCCACTAAAAACCCACACTCAAATGAAAGAACGTCTCCGTGACTGAGGAACAAAATAAATTTGAAAGAACCTTTGATTATTATGATGTGCTAAGACAAATTCAGGCTTTGTTACCATTTGCTTGACCTAAATCAGAAATTCTTGCATCCTTTATAAGGAAGTATTATTGAAGCAGAAACCTTCTTATTAAAGCAGAAATCTTCTGAGCAACGCTTGACTCATAAACGGTTCAGGATTGAGGTGATGCAATTTCCTTGTAACATAGAAACATACAGACAAGAGAGGGGTAGGCCAAACAACATAATTCTGAAGCAGCTAGAGACAAGAAGGAAAATGTGTCCCAGGGTTGTTGTTTGCACCACAAGATCTACAAAATGACTCTACTGACCATTGCCCTAAAAGGAATGCCACAATAAATTTATGCAAATGTGCTAGATGCCGTGGATATGTATTGGTGTCTTGCACAAAATGTGATGTATACCTTGCTTTCAATAAAGAGAAGAACTTCTACCCCAATGAATTGTATAATATCTCTTGATGCTCTACTAATATTTGAACGATGAAATTGAGACGCGAAGTCCCCATAGCAGACGCTGTTCATTATATATTCATGAAATTGTCGGAATAATGATATTCAGTGACCAGCACTACGAGAAGACTGGTGAAGTAGTGATGAGAAGCCCGTTGTCTCCTATTTTGGCCAATTTGCTTATAGAGAATTTCGAGGAATGCGCACTGGACTCAGAGGTTCTGAAACTTGCGTGTTTTTTTTCAGTTATGTAAACGATACTGTTGTTGTCTGGCCTCGTAGCAATGAGAATTTGAACGACTTTTAGAACATCTGAGTTCAGTTCACCCGAATATTTGTGTAAAAGGATGGCTGTCTTCGCTTCCTGGATGTTTTGGTCAGGAGGAATGTTGACGGTACGTTGGGACTTGCCTTTTATAGGAAGCCTACTCACAGTGACTTGCATCTGCTGGCTGGTAGTTGTCTCCATCCGACTCAACCTAAAGGCGTACTTGGAACCCTGGTTGACAGAGTCCGTGGCATCTCGGATCCTGAGGGTTTGCCAGCTGAGTTAGCCCACAGAGAAGTCACCTTTCGTCAGTGTGGTTACAGTAAAAAACAGATCAGACGTGCTTTCTGCTATCGACCAACTGTGCACCGGGAGAGTGACGATAAACCGAGCTGGGACCAAAGTCTACGGCCTCTTTCCCTTACGCAGGGAGCCTTTCTAACAGGAATGGCAGCATTTTGTGGAAATATGACGTGAAATGTGCTTCTCGACTACCATTTAAGATGGGGTCCTTTTAGGTTCCATAAATGATCTTGGTTTGCGTAAGGCGGGTGTCTACTGCTTTCCTTTCAGTTATGTCACGTCGTATATTGGTCAGACTATCAGGACTGTTTGTGTACTGAGCATAAGCGGCACACACGCTTTCAACAGCCGAGCAAATTCGCCTTTGCAGAACATTGTCTTGGCACCGGTCATCCTATGGAATATAACAACACGGGAAATCTGGCATGCAATTCCAAACGTTGGGATAGTGTTATTACGGAAGCTGTTGAAATTAAATTAGGAAGTAACCTTACAAATTGAGATGGTGATTTGTTTAAATTCTGCATGGAGTCTATAACTCAATCATTACGAAGGTGTTCGAAGTAATGACCGTTGGTATCAATGCAGTGCTGCAATCTTCTTATCATGGACTGAGTGGTATTTCTTATCACATCGTCACTTATCGAAGGACATAGTCTGACAATTCCCCCTCGCATATCTTCAGATGTAGTAGGAACGTCTTTATTAACTATGTCTTTCACGAATCCCCACACGAAAAAATCCAGAAGCGTCGAGTCCGGCGAACGAGTCGGCCACGACATATCTCCTTCGAGTCAAATCGAACGATTTGGGAATTGTCTCTGCAACTCATTTCTAGTCATAAACGAAAAATAACACACCAAATATTTCTTGCAGAAATGTGGTGTACTTCCTACCATTAAGATTTCTTTCGATGAAATAGGGGCCTATAATTCTGTCCTCCAGTATCCCACACCATACATTCATCGACCATGGTTTTTGGTGTGCAACTTGCCGCAGCCAAATTGGATTTTCAGTTGCCCAATAATACATGTTATGCAAATTACCATTTCCATGGTTCGTGAATGTAGCCCCGTCAGTAGATAAAATCAAATTGATAAATGTGAATCCCTTTCAATCTGAAGTTGACCCCATCAACAGAAATAAATGCGACCCATACAGTCAGTACCAGTTAATTCTTGGTGGAGACTTCTATGGTAAGGATGATATTTATGGCGGTGCAGAACACGAATAACACTGCTCTGGCTCATGCCAGATCCCTTGCGATTTGACGCGAACTAATACAAGGATCTCGAACCACAGTGGCAAGAGTACCAATTTCTGTTTCCTCGTTAGCAGTTTTCCTTTTCGAGATATGTTTCCGACGCTTTAAAGATCCAGTTGTTCTCAATTTATCATACACGTATTTGAATGTACGACGCGTAGGGTGAGTACGTTGAGGATATCTTTCAGCGTGTAAGTCTCTAGCTCTCACTGAATTTCGTTGTCACTTTCCTTAAATAAGAAGCACATCGGCTTGTTCTTCGAAGGAACACATTATTCACATTCGCTTGATTCGATGCTACTTGTCTTGCCGTTCCTATTAGTCTTGTATTGCGAAACGGTCGAATGGTGTTTACATGTAAGTGGCACGTAAGGTGGATACGCCGTATTCGGAGAATATTTACTATTTGCAAGATATATAAGAGAGTATTGTCAGAGCATGTGCTTCGGTAAGTGCCAATGTGATAAGGAATACCACTCAGTCCATGATAAGAAGACTGCAACCCTGCATTCATATCAATGGTCATCATTTCGAACACCTTCTGTAAATGGATGTCCGTGCCACTTTTTGGTCTTCGTTTACCTTCAAAGACCATACTGTTACACATCACTGGATTCGTCTCGATAGCCGCTATCAGAAATTATGTACCAAACTATAGCATCCCATTTAAGAAAACAAAGCTGACCATATCTCTGACACGACCCCATATAGCAACAAACATCCTACGTCATATTATGGCCCCCGTTGTTCCATGCAACATTTGTCCAACAAACTTTTCAGCTACTATCATACTTTCGGAGTTATTCTAGGTGGCAATAGTTTGTGACTCACCCTGTATAGCTTTTGAAATAAACATGTCTATATGATATTATAAAGCAGGGCTTTTTTTCATCATATTGTGTGTAAATGAATGTAGAAATTCAAAATTTAAGTAATTCACAATTCATTGCACAATGTTAGCACGTAATTTGACGGTTTTTGAAAACGTAAACAGCGAAGCCTGAAGTATTTTGTTGTAATTTAAAAAGTTTAATTACAAAACACTGCTTTGCTTGTGATGCATGTTTTAACGCCGGTAGACAACGACGCTGCCGGACATCTCGAACAAATTTACAAACCGAATTTTATCGAATACAGTGTGTAAGATGATTCACACATCCTCAGTCTCTGAATATACCTGGAAATGCTCGATGAACTCTCCGGCGTTCGTAAGGAATGGAACGACTAGAAGATAACAACAATAGCTCGCTCGCTGAAGTGGCTTTGATCACGCACACCGAGCTACTGAAATGCGTTGGTCTGTTAATGGAGTATGCATGTCTCCGGAAGATGAGACCTGCTGTTCGGAGGTAGTAGGCAGTCATTGTGATGTAAGCTAAAACGAAATGACTGGAAGAGATTTTCAGCTCTGCTCCTCCTGAGTTATACAACAGTATCACGACTACTGCGACATAACACTTCGCCGGAGGGGCTTGAATACGCACTTAAATACAGGGCCGTTGGTGTTCTCGTTAACGCTGACGAGAACATCATGACAGATCCTGTAATATCATACCTAACACATTAGGATATTTTCTTTTACCCATGTTATCCACGTATAATCAAGGAAAAGAAAGCAGTGTAAAGCCAACTGGACGACTGTTTGCTTCGGAGTTCTTAAGGATTTTCCAAAAACTGCAGACGAAATCTACTATTTGCCGTCAATGGGAAACATTTTTCTGCAAAAGGAAACGGCACATAGAAGCCTCACAAAATATGATTTTTCATTTCGATAAGGATAGAAGCAGAAATAATGAATCAGAATTTTTGCGAAGGCTGGGACTTGAACTCAGGTCTTCTGCTTAGTAGGCTGATATGCTAACCATTACTTCACCACGACATTTTGCTGCACAGATTACCTAGGTTCTGTGCCCTGAACTGAAGTGTGTGTTAGAGAGGACACTGGTGTAAGGTAATCCATGAAGGTGTCTTAGCCACAGTGCCAGGGTGAGGTACTGGGTAGCACCTCTACCTACTAAGCGGGGGACCTGAGTTCGAGACCCGCACTTAACATATGTTTTAATTCATTACTTGAGCTTCTATCTATATTGAAGATAAAATTGAGATTCAGTGTGTGTCTAGGGAAATGTAATCCCATCAGATTTTTTCTTTTTTTAAATAATTTTTTCTCTGAACCAATCTAGAGCAGGTAATAAAAATTATTGGAACAAATTTCGCAATAATGAATGTCGCCATATGATACAAATGACGCATTTTGCAGAAATATTTTGTTGTGTCACATCAGTAAACTGTGGTGGCTGCTATGCTAACCAGTAACGTAGTATCTGCCTGACGATTAGCTGGATTAATGGTGTAATCAATAAGTGATAAAAGAAAAAGGTGAAGTTCCGCTTTCTGGCCCGGGATAATCGGTCCCGACTGACCGCCGTGTCATCCTTTGTCAATGGCATCGTCCGATGCAGTGTGGAGGGTCATGTGGTCAGCACACCGCTGCCCTGGTCGTTGTCGGGTTTTTTTGACCCTGGAAACGCTGCTAAGTGGTCGAGCAGTTGGCCTCACGAGGCTGAGTGCACCAAGTACAAGTCATCCCACCGAAGAAAACTCTATGGAAGCAGCGGGAACTGAAGGCTGGTCACCCACATGGCAGTCAGCCGCACCGATCACTCAACTGCGGAGGTGGACTAGTGAAGCAGCAGTGAATCAGTCCAGAAAGAACAGAAATTTATAGAAAGAGTTCACTCAAAGAAGGAATAGACTGCTAGCACATATCGTGAAGATTAAAGAAATAGTCACCCTGATACTGAATGTAGGTACATGGCATAAAAGAGACGTCATTCTTTTCACTGGTGGTCCCGTTTGGTCGGGAGTTTGAGTATGGTATCGAATCATTAACCTTTATAGTACATCCTATTACTGAAAAATTTCGCAAAACCGTAGAATAATTCCGATGTTGATAGAAACAGGGCAGCCAGTTACACGCATCAGTAAAGAGAAAATCTTTTAATTATCATTATTTTAATTACACTGAGGCGACAAAATTCGTTGGATAGCGATATGCACATATAAAGATGGCTGTAGTATTGCACTCTGGTGATTCATGTGAAAAGATTTCCGACGTGAATATGGGAATTAACAGATTTTGTACGCGGGTTGGTAGTTGGAGCTAAACGCATGGGGCATTCCATTTTGGAAATCGTTACGGAATTCAAGTTTTCGACAGCCACAGTGCGAAGTGTGTGTCGAGGATACCATATTTCAGACATTACCTCTCACCACGGACATCGCACTGGGCGACAGGCTTCACTTAACGACCCAGAGCAGCGGCGTCTGCGTAGAATTGTCACTACTAACAGACAAGTAACACTGCATGAAATAATCGCAGAAATCAATGTGGGACGTAGGACACACGTACTCGTTAGGACAGCGGGACGAAATTTGGCGTTAATGGGCTATTGCAACAAACGACCGACGTGAGTGCCTCTGCTAACATTGCGAAATCACCTGCAGCACATCACCAGAACTCGTGACTATATTGGTAGGATCCTAGACGACTGGAAACCCGTCGTCTGGTCAGAGGAGTCCCGGTTTCAGTTGATAAGAGCTGATGGTAGGATTTGGGTGTGACACAGACTCCTCGATGTGTGGGATGTAGGACGAACATACCCGTTAGAACAGTGGGGCGTAATTTGGCGTTAATGGGCTGTGGCAACGAACAACCGACGCGAGTGCCTTTGATAGCCGCGCGACATCACCTGCAGCACCTCACCAGGACTCGTGACTATATCGGTAGGACCCTAGACGACTGGAAACGCGTGGTCTGGCCAGATGAGTCCCAATTTCAGTTGCCAAGAGCTGATGGTAGGATTCGGGTGTGACACAGACTCCTCAAAGCCATGGACCGAAGTTGTCACAAGGCGCTGTGCAAGCTGGTAGTGACTCCACAATGATGTGGGCTCTGGTTTACTCGGAATGGACTGGATCCTCTGGTCCAAGTGAACTGATTATTGACAGTAAATTGTTACGATTGGCTGTTTGGACACCATCTACAGCCATTCATAGACTTCATATTCGCAAACAACGATGCGCCATTTCACTAGGCCACAATTTTTCGCGCCGGCCGAAGTGGCCGTGCGGTTAAAGGCGCTGCAGTCTGGAACCGCAAGACTGCTACGGTCGCAGGTTCGAATCCTGCCTCGGGCATGGATGTTTGTGATGTCCTTAGGTTAGTTAGGTTTAACTAGTTCTAAGTTCTAGGGGACTAATGACCTCAGCAGTTGAGTCCCATAGTGCTCAGAGCCATTTGAACCATTTGAACAATTTTTCGCGATTGGTCTGAAGAACATTCTGGACAATTCGAGTGAATTATTTGGCCACACAGAGAGCCCAACACGAATCCCAGCGAATGTGTATTGGATCTAATCGTGAGGTCAGTTCTTGCATGAAATCCTGCACCGATAACACTTTCGCAATTATGGACGGCTAGAGTGGCAGCATGGTTCAATATTTCTGCAAGGGCTTCCACCGACTTGTTGAGTCCAAGGAGATCCGATACGCCAGCAGGAGGTATCCCAAAACTTTTCTCACTCCAGTGTAAACCTTCGTAGTAAATCCTGCTACTGAAATATTGCCCAACAGATTAGAATGATTCCGATGTCGATAGAAGTAGATTGGTTCAAATGGCTCTAAGCACTATGGGACGTAACATCTATGGTCATCAGTCCCCTAGAACTTAGAACTACTTAAACCTATCTAACCTAAGGACATCACACACATCGATGCCCGATGCAGGATTCGAACCTGTGACCGTAGCGGTCAGGCGGTTCCAGACTGACGCGCCTAGAACCGCACGGCCACACCGGCCGGCATCCGATAGTCACATCTATCAGGCGAGAAAATTTTTCAGTTCTCCTTATTTGAACTGTATCTCACTTTGTACGATTTATCCTTCCAGTGGAGTCTCTATCTACCTCGTATGAGTTGGGTTGCATCACGGTGAGGTATTACAAGAGCCTTGTCGAACTTCCAGAGATGGGCTCCTTGGCGATTCATCTGGTACTGCTAGTGCGTCACTTTGTAAAGTGATCGGCAAGCAGTTAGTAATATGTGGCTATCGATGCCCAAATTTATAGACGCCTGGGAATAGAACGACCAGCGTGCACATTTACTGGACCACTACCAACACAGTTGATACGCAAGTAAGATCTTATTCCAGATTTATTGAAAGACCATCCACGTTTCCTGAGACCTGCAATATGATCTCACAAAAATTTCCGTAGCACAGTTCTTTAGGCCACTACCTCTGTCAGTGACCGACCTACATCAGTAGCTGAAGCCACTAACGAACTATTGTTTAGCTGTACTAGGATTAAATGGTAACCTATTTACCTGCTGAGGATGCAAGAAATTTTCAACGCCAGATATTACCTGGGAAGGGACGGCGGTGATAGCATATTTTTGAGCACCCAACTTTACGTCAGTGTAGTGAATTTTATTCCGGAGCAGACAGCATTTTAGCGTGGAGGGACAGCACGCGATGCTGTAGATTGCTGGGGTCACTACAGACAATCAGTAGTATCAGATCTGATTATATGCTAGATCATCAGATCGAGTAACTAATGAAATTGAGATAAAAAAAGCACCTTGACACAACTTGACTGAAAGGGCCTGTAATTCGTCAAATGCTGTCTGAGAGAAGAAAGGTTTCTGCCGTCGACAATCCCAACTCTTTATCTTCCTTTCAGCTGTAACACCAACATCAACAACAACAAAACAACACTACAGTGAATAAGCAGTCATCCACACAACACGCAATTCGACGGCTTAAGCTGGAAAATACAAAGCTCCTCTTGAAGTGTTACCAATATTGCACTTCTTACAGTTGACTTTCAAATTCTCACAAAGTCAGGATGTATTCTCACTACCTGCGTGAGGAAACCACTACAATGTATACTTTATTACTATACCTGTGTTGTCTCTTTTATCACACTCATCTGTGTTTATTGCAAGGAAGGGCACTGATGATCTCGCTGTTCAGTGCCCTAAAGCATCGACAATGATCATCATCATTTACACTGAGTAAGCAGTTCTCTGCGGGTCACACTAAGATCTTAATGCTTTGTAAACGATCGCAGAGTTCTGGAATCTGTACCAACATGGCGTATTTTTTCCCAGCACGGGGGTGGGAGAGTCCTCGGTTCTTGAACAGTTACTTCTGTCTGAAATGAAATGAGTGTGACCCGCACGTACCGGATTAGGCAGAGTGTTAACTGACGTAGTCTAAATTTCACTAGGGATGCCAGTTAGACAGACATCGCTGTTGCCGACAAGAAGGTCGGCTCAATAGACACTGACAGCACACGGATGACCTTCCGAGTCATTGTTCGTGGCAAATCGAGAACGCACGATGTCATTCGGACTGTTCGTATTTTTTATTATTTTACAAAAGTTATAGCCACATCACTTTAATAAATGGATTTTAATAACTTCACTGGAAAGAGTATTTTTACTCTTTAGCAAAGTTTTATGCGACGGATTATTTAATTCATAAAGTGAACTGAAGTTGTCGGTTTTCGAGCGCAAACAGTATCCCATTAACCGAGCAGAACGAAGCATTCAGCACTGGTTAAAGGTTAGCTAAAAGCAGGAGGTTACCAAACATAAGAGGCATGAGCGCTCAAGATCCGTATTTAAAGACTTGAAAGCCGCACAGGACACATCAATACTAAAGAAAGGAAACAAGAGTAATCCGCTGATTTACATACCTGTATCTCTGACGCCGAATTGCAGTAGGATTTAAGAAGGTATAATGTCTCCCAACAGCCGGCCGCTGGTGGCCGAGCGGTTCTGGCGCTACAGTCTGGAACCGCGCGACCGCTACGGTCGCAGGTTCGAATCCTGCCTTGGGCATGGATGTGTGTGTTGTCCTTAGGTTAGTTAGGTTTAAGTAGTTCTAAGTTCTAGGGGACTTATGACCTCAGCAGTTGAGTACCATAGTGCTCAGAGCCATTTGAATCATTTTCTGTCCCAACATTATGAATTACCTCGATGGAAACGGTCTATTGAGACACAATGAACGCGGATTCAGTAAATGTCGTTCTTGTGTAACAAACTAGCTCTTCATTCTCGAGGAGCAATGAGTGCCATCGACAGGGGATCTAAGATTGGTAGCACATTTCTGGATTTTTACAAGAGGTTTCTAATGCACTATCATCTCCCTTGTTCGACTCGATTAATGATTTCCTGTCAGAAAGGTCATATTTCGTAGCAATTGACAGAAAATCGTAAAGTAAAATAGAAGCGGTATTTATCGTTCAGCAAAGAAGTATTATAAGCCCTCTGCTTTCCTAGTCAATATTTAATGGTTTGGTAGACAATCTGAGTAGCCCTGTTAGATTGTTGGCAGAAGATGTTGTTTTCTACAGTCTAATAAAGTCATCAGAAGATCAAAAACAACAATTGCAAAGTGATTTAAATAGAGTATCTGTATGGGTTGAAAAGTGCCAATTCACTCTAAATAATAAAAATTGTGACGTTTTTTGCTTGAGTACTAAAAGAAATCCATCAAGCCTCTGTTACAGAATAAATCACACGTATCTAAAAGCTGCGATTTGAATTAAGAAGTTATGGATTGCAATTACGAATTACTTAAATTGGAACGATCACCTAGATAATGATGTGGAGGAAGCGACTCAAAGATTGCAATTTGTTGCAGAACGTTTAGAAGCAGTAACACGTCTACTAAAGACACTGCCTACACTACGCTTATCAGTCCTCTTCTGCAGTAGTTCGAAATGATACTCGAGTTCGGATGGCAGTCATTCAAAGAGAAAACCTTTTTTGTTTGCGGTGAGATCTTTTCATGAAATTTCAGTCTCCAACATTTGTCTCCAAATTCGAAAATATTTTGTTGACGCTTGCCTATAGAGGGAGAAATGATCATCGTAATAAAAGAACAGAAATCACACAGCTCGCATGGAAAGACTTGAATGTTCGTTTTTCCTGCACGCTGATAAAGAGCAGAACGGTAGGGACGTGGTTTGAAAGTGTTTCGATGAAACATTGTGCCAGGGAATGAAGTGTGAACTGCATAAAATTCCTGTAGATACAGACCCAGATGAAATCTACGCATACACAGTTCAGTACTAATTCACTACTTCTGTGTGGCGTCAGTTGCCCGCTATAACACTAATGATGCTTTGGATGCCAAGAAAGCAATCATGGCTTCCAGAACCAGAAAGATCACTAGATACATACTTGACACTTAATAACAGGTCGGAATACGATGATGCCAAACATCTCCAATTCAGGATTCCGCCAACTCCCTAACAAAAATGGTTCAAATGGCTCTGAGCACTATGGGACTCAACTGCTGAGGTCATTAGTCCCCTAGAACTTAGAACTAGTTAAACCTAACTAACCTAAGGACATCACAAACATCCATGCCCGAGGCAGGATTCGAACCTGCGACCGTAGCGGCCTTGCGGTTCCAGACTGCTGCGCCTTTAACCGCACGAACTCCCTAACATTCAAATCATTCATATTCTGAATACTGGATTGACTATGGTCTGTAATCGCTATTGTATGCATACACTGTACACATTTATGACTTCGAGCTCTGTATTTTATGTTAGTGTGCATTTTTTGATGGGCTTGTCACTCATGATAAAATGTTTTTACTCATTGGAATGTGTCACATTCCGGTTCAGACTTCTTCACTGCTCTACGCTTCTTCCCTTACCCTGCCATCTTCTGCAGTATTCCACACTGTTGGGCCATCCAGACACACCAGTGGAATAGCGATGAAGATCCCAGCCGAGGGATCGACAAATCGACTAGGCAGGAGGTCTGAAGAGAAATCTCACATGTCTAAACGACTAAGAAAATTTTCCGATCAGTATATTCCATGTTTTGATGCTTCTTGTTCGTGTCTTTCTTAAGCGGGTTTCTGACTTCAGTAAATTAATTCATTTCCCTCTCTGCCCATATTTTACACTAATTACATTACCAAACACATCAAAATGTCACTTCGCATTTTCGTTTCAGTCGGATGCCTGACATTCGGCGTCAAGTGAACGCTTTTTCAGACGTCTTTGCGTTGCATCAAAGGGACTGTAAGCCCACTGCTGAGGCCCCGGCAGCGGCTGTCGGCGTGGCAGGAGGAGTGGACGGACAAAGCCGACGTAGGCAGTTCGTGTCTTGTGCACGAGGGGACAAAGAAACCGCAGGAAAGAGACAGACGGGTCGCTGTTGCGCTACGGACGTCACGGCCCAGCGGACACGTGACCACTGTAGTAGGCGTGGGTGGGTGGCTGCGGGGCCGGGCGGCTCCCTTTGATGTCCGGAGGCACACGGGCCTTGCCTGTCTTCCTCGCTGTCTGCTGTGAAAGCCAGAGGACTACCTAAACCAACTCCGAAGCTGTTATACGCTCAGAGTACGAGTAACACGATACTTTCAATGGCAACAGAGAGGCTATACGCTACAAGTGTCGTGTTGCAGCGTCATTCCACCGGATTAACCGCAGAATTTCCCTTGTCGAAATGTGACCAGTCTACGACCACAGATACACGGGATACATGAGGAATGCCACGGGATTAACCGGAGAATTTCCCTTGTCAAAACGAGACCAGTCTATGTATTACAGACACGAGGGAGAAATGAGGAGTATCGTCTCAGACACAATCCCTTATGTTACAGGATATGTCACTCAAATATGTTTACTAGATGTAATCCTTAAAAATATATTAGAACAGAAATTACTTTTTCTACGCATCCACATTAACCTCTATTTATCCACATTTAAAGCAATCTTTCATTAATTATACGAAATGGATATGCTGTCCAAATTATTGTGAATCTTCCCACAATCATTTGACGGAAAAACGTTCTCATATACATCGGCTTCCTCAACAAACAGCCTCACACTGTTGTCCACGTATCAACAGAAAACGTTTACATGAATGGAGAACACGAGTGGTATTAAAACATTTATCTGGGAGATTCCTGACGTTACCTTGCTCTCTTATTAACCCTCGCCGGTGGTTTTTGTGGTAAACGTATCTGCTTAGCACAACGGCCAAAGTTGGATACTCTGACATAAAAAATCTCCAGTGAAAGTAAGCACACAATACCTTTGCCTTTCATGTTGTGGGTGTTAAACTTTCTCCGTAAAGGGATGGAAAGTGAAAGTACGTTAATATTCAACTGTTAACTTATTGGTGTTTCAATAGAAACTGACGCACCAGCAATATAACTCATGTTCTTCTCCACTGGATTCGGCAATTCTGTACTGTGCAAATGTCTCTTTTTTAAATGTTGGAGCAGTTTCGCACGTGGATCAGAAGCAAACCGTTCCTCAACATTCAATTTTTTTCCGATAGAAAATAGACTGTGGCCGCGGTGGTCTAACTGGTAGAGTACTACACTCCAGCCCTGGAGATCCCAGCTTCAGTTCCGGATTAGGATGACGATTTTCCCCTCGTTCCAGTGCCTGCAGACCGACCGCAGGACCACTCAGCTAATTATCAAAAGAGTAACGGGGATCCATCCCAGAGGACTAAAAGGTCGCTGGGGAGAAGCGCCTATGAGAGTTCCTTTCTAGTAGTGCAGCGAAGAAGCTCGGCAATCCAGCTACACTAAGGGCAAAAGCACGGTCCCGGTCTTGCACCACAGGCTTTACTTTTAGAAAATATATTACGATCTCTGACAAGACCAGGATACACAGATAAAACTCAGCGAAGATGTCGAATCGATTCGTGCAGCACAGCAAGAAAGTGACCAGACACTACTGAAGAGATTGTACACTTAATGTTTTACACATCACCCCTCCCCCCCTCCCTGCCAAACCCTGTCAAAGATGATGACTTTCTATGGGCTGAGGAAGGTAAATTGATTGTGAACAACGGCTGATTCCCGAATCAATGGGTTACAGGTTCAGACTACACGCTTGGACATAAAACTTGCCGGCCGGAGTGGCCGTGCGGTTCTAGGCGCTACAGTCTGGAACCGAGTGACCGCTACGGTCGCAGGTTCGAATCCTGCCTCGGGCATGGATGTATGTGATGTCCTTAGGTTAGTTAGGTTTAATTAGTTCTAAGTTCTAGGCGACTGATGACCTCAGAAGTTAAGTCGCATAATGCTCAGAGACATTTGAACCATAAAACCTGGCCGACGGCTGGCCACTGCAGACTTTTAAGTCTGCCAACCTCAGCTGCTGATAGGTGTTGTTGTTATACCTCGATGTGGACAGCTGAAAATGCGTGCCCCGACCGGGACCCGAACCCGGGATCCCCTGCTTACATGGCAGACGCTCTATCCATCTGAGCCACCGAGGACACAGATGAATAGCGCGACTGCAGGGACTTATCCCTTGCACGCCTCCCGTGAGACTCACATTCCCAACTGTCCACAATTCTACATATGTACTGTACCTTATAGACATTTGCCCACCCACTCATTACTCGCGCACGCGCTGGCGATTCCCGTAAGAGTTAGGGCAACCTGTGCGCATTCGCACAGACAAAGGTCAATGGCTGGGTAGCCTTTAACTATATATACAAAGTTAGTCATCATTTATTTCAGGGAAAAGCTGCACGGTCATCAACAATAACTGTTCTCTCGAGAACAAGTTACTGTCTTTGTATATATAGTTAAAGGCTACCCAGCCATTGACCTTTGTCTGTGCGAATGCGCACAGGTTGCCCTAACTCTTACGGGAATCGCCAGCGCGTGCGCGAGTAATGAGTGGGTGGGCAAATGTCTATAAGGTACAGTACATATGTAGAATTGTGGACAGTTGGGAATGTGAGTCTCACGGGAGGCGTGCAAGGGATAAGTCCCTGCAGTCGCGCTATTCATCTGTGTCCTCGGTGGCTCAGATGGATAGAGCGTCTGCCATGTAAGCAGGGGATCCCGGGTTCGGGTCCCGGTCGGGGCACGCATTTTCAGCTGTCCACATCGAGGTATAACAACAACACCTATCAGCAGCTGAGGTTGTCAGTTAGTCATCATTTATTTCAGGGAAAAGCTGCACGGTCATCAACAATAACTGTTCTTTCGAGAACAAGTTACTGTCTTTGTATATATTTTAAGTCTGTGTTGGACGTGATGTGGGACAAATTAACAGGCCACGGTGTTGTTATTCTAGGGCTGGCTACCTGCCCAATCTGGCAACACTGAAGGCTATGGCAGTTACTGGAGGCAGTCTTGTTTTCTGTTCTACGTCTATGCTCATAGTCTAACGATAAACAGCGAGTCGTCTGAATGCAACGTGTCGCGGTCGAAATCCCTCGTCCCTTAAATTTTTATAGCACCTTTCGCCTGCATGCTGCAGTCCTGAGTGGAATGGTAGCAAAGCTACAATATACACACATCAAAAAAATTTTGCATCACCTCGGATCCGAGAGTTCCAGAACCTGTACAGAAAATTGGAATAGAGATCAGCATAAACGTCATTTCCGCCCTTTTTATTGCTCATGAAAACCACACACTGCATGTTGTACCACCATGCAGCGACAACTTCAGAAGTGATCGTCCAGATTTCTGTACACGCCAGTACCTCTAATACCGTGTAACAAGTCCTCCTGCATTGATGAATGCCTGTATTCGTCATGGCATACTATGCACAAGTTCATCAAGGCACTGTTGCTCCAGATTGTCCAACTCCTCAACGGAGGTTCGGTGTAGATCTCTCAGACTGGTTGGTGGGTCACGTCGTTTATAAACAGCCCTTTTCAATCTATCCCAGTCAAGTTCGATAGCGTACATGTCTATAGAACATGCAGACCACTCTAGTCGAGCGATGTCGTTATCCTGAAGGAAGTTATTGACGAGATGTGCATGATGGAGACGCGAATTGTCTTCCATGAAGGTGAATGGCTCGCCAATATGTTGCCGATATGGTTGCACTATCAGTCGGAGGATGGCATTCACGTATTGTACAGCCGTAATGACACCTTACATGACCACTAGCGGCCTCACATAATGCCACCCCAAAGCAACTGTCGCTGGACAGTGTGTCTATGGAGTTCAGCCTGACCGGGTTGCCTCCAAACACGTCTCCGACGACTTTCTTGTTGACGGCATATGCGACACTTATCGGTGAAGAGAACATGATGCCAATCCTTAGCGGTCCATTCGGCGTGTTGTTTGGCCTATCTGTATCGCAGCGCATGGTGTCGTAGTTGCAAAGATAGACCTCGCCACAGGCGTCAGGACGTCAGGAGTGAAGTTGCGCATCATGCAGGCTATTGCGCACAGTTTGATTCATGACACGACGTCCTGTGGCTGCACGAAAAGCATTATTCAACATGGTGGCGTTTCTGTCAGTGTTCCTCTGAGCTATAATCCATATCTAGCGGTCATCAACTGCAGCAGTAGCCCTTGGGCGGCCTGAGCGGGGCATGTCAGCGACACTTCCTGACTCTCTGTATCTCCTCCATGTCCGAACAACATCGTTTTGGTTCACTCCAAGACGGCTGGGCATTTCCTTTGTTGAGAGCCCTTCCTGGCACAACATAATAAGCGGACGGGATCGAACTGCGGTATTGAACGTTTAGGCATGGTTGAACTACAGAGTACATGAGTCGTGTCCCTCGTTCCTGGTGGAATGACTGGAACCACCTCCATCTAATAGGCCCTGCTCATGCATGGTTGTTTACATCTTTGGGCGGGTTTAGTGACTTCTCTGAACAGTCAAAGGGACTGTGTCGGTGATACAATATCCACAGTCAACGTCTAACTTCAGGAGCTCTGGAAACAAAGGTAATGCAAGACTTTTTTTGATGTGTTCATTTTACATTATGACACACCGGTGATAACTGTTACATACAACAGCGTTTTAGGAAATAATTTTAGGCAGAACGTGTGTCCTTGGCCACCGGATGTGTCATACACGTGCCCGACCCACTCGTTAGCACGCAGCAGCGACGGCGCCACGCTCATTCTGCCTGTGTCTCAAGCGCCAGCTACCGCTCATCGGTCTGAAGAGTATAAAATGCTCTACTGTTCTTGAGTGACACTTCACAGAAAATAATCGTATCTATGATTTGTGTACTAACGGAGGCTGGCGACCAGTTCCTACTGATGAGTACTGTATGACATTAACATGTAAGATGTCAGAGTGTTTCAAAACTAATTTTAGAGTGCCTGATACAATCAGAACATCTCACTACGCGGTTTAATAATATTGTTAATGATTTATATCATGTTTCTTATCCTTTCAGAAGCGGCTCATGACGCAACCTTTTCGTAAGGAATTGGAATGTTTTCGTCAAGCCACAGTGTGCTACTGCAGTGTAATGTGTTTCGCTGTCGTTGTTTAATTTCTTAAGTTAAATGTATACTGTAAGCGGTGTGAACAGCTTGCAGTGCATCCTCTATAGCAACGCAGGCGTACTGTAGGTTATGAAGTCCACGTATGAATTAACGGAAAACTTAACGCTGATCAAAGGTGATATTTACGGTATCGAATTAGATTTAAACCAACGAAATTGCCCGTTTTTGAAGCTACCCAGAGAAGGAGGAAGTTGGTAACGCCATATAGATGTATGTCCATCACTCACATAAATATGGAATCAACAGTCGTCACTGTAGGCAACAGAGGGCCATCCACTCCTTTCAAGTCTCTGACGACACCAGTGGCAGCCTGGCTATAGGAATATGTGATAGTAATCCTGTTGCTAGCAGACGATTCCCTATGGTCCCTGAGGGCACAGCAGGTGCTACATGAACCCTGGTTTCGCCCCTGGGTGAAACTCTGTCAGCTACCGCTGTTCGCAAAACACATCGTTATTGACGTGCGCCTGTACTAAAATTTTTCGAAGACCTCTGCTTAAAACGATGACTCACCACCGATATATTGTGCCTAAGATGTGTAGCAATCCATCTACACATTCATACAACTTTTCGCAGACTCACAATGCAGTCCCGTTCAAATGGGTGAAGCCGTTCAACAGGAGTACAAACTCGTCGCTGGGACATGGTTGTATCCGTGAATGAATTTGGCAAACACTGTTCACCATTGAACTCAGCACAGTTATTGCCTTCAGCGTCCAAAAAGGGGTTACACTGAAACGCCTACTGAGCACCATCTCATAGCTGATGAATGTGACAAATGAATCACTAACACTACAACCCTTCATGGTGCATATGTTATACCACGTGCTACTGAGCACAGTCCTTGAGAGAGTAGATGATGAGACAGGCTTGAATTACCTGATTGAACAAAACTGCTTCATTTTATGTAACTTCATTTCAAGTCTTTTTAACGTCTCGTAATGAAATATTGAGAGGATCGTCATTCACAGGTTGACAATTAAACATCTGAGTAGGGATAGCCACTATGCCTGCTGTATAGCCACTACACCTCAACCATCGAGTCCTAAGGTTTCATTCTGCCTTAGCACATAACACGAAATGTATTCCCGGTGATGTAGAACTATTCCATAAAGGTAATCAGACAATCAGAATTCTGTATTTTGTGTAGCTTCCCAGCACATGTTACTATTGAGTATGTTCTTAAGAATGTTTGATCATGCAAGAAGCATAGGAAATGTCCGTAGATTTGACTTTCCTGGATAGAAAGTGGGAGGACGTATGGAAGACTAAACGTTTTAACTGGCTTCGACAGCGTAGTCATTAGAGCTGAAGATTTAGTTCAGGAGAACAAGAATACAAAAGGCAATGGGTCAAAGCCATCATCCGAGAAGCATTCGACTGAAGTAATTTACGGAAACCAAGGAAACAAATGTGTATGGAAATCCGAACTTTAGTCATACGGAATGAGAGTCCAGTGTGTTAAGCACTGCGTCATCTCACGTGGCGCTACACCAACACGGTAATTGAAGCTTATAGGACTAAATAAATACAAATTACGAATCGGGATGATTTGAGGTCCATGCACAGAACTCCTCTCCTTGCCATTTCGTTGATCGTCAAATGGAAGAGAGGACCAAAAATTGGAGTGAGATAGGAATGCAATCTTTCATCCGAACTGTTCAAACCATGGATTTAGGAAGCAATGATATAAGTAATACATATGATCAGTAGTGGGATAAAATTTCAGAGGGAAAGGTTATCAATAACCAGATTTGCTGATGACACTGCTACTCTCAATGGAAGTGAGGAAGAACTGTGGGACATACGGAACGGGACGAACATCCTGCTGAACATAGAATATGTACTGAGAATTAACTAAACAAGACGAAAGCGTGGATGATTAACAGAAATTATATTAACCATAAACTTATCATGAAAATTGGAAGGCTGCAAATTAGAAAAAGTGATGGAGCTCTTCTACCTGCGAATCAAAATGACACATGATGGGCGAAGATAGGACGACACCAAAGCAGACTGGCGCAGCAACAGAGAGCATCCTTGGCCAAAACAAGTCTAACAGCATGAATGATTGACTTTAATTTCATGAAGAAATTTCAGATAATACATGCTTGAAGCACAACATTGTAAGAAAGTGAATCATCGATTATGAGAAAACAGCAGAAGAATAGAATCGAAGCATTCGAGTTATGGTGCTGTAGGAGGACACTGAAAATTAGGTGGAGTGCGTCGGTAAGATATGGGTAGGCTCTACGCAGTGGGCGATGAAAGGAATATGCGCAAAGTGCATCGACGAAGAAGAAGAAGAAGAAGAAGGGACAGGATGATAGGACGTGTAAGTCACCAATGAATAACTTCTATAATACTAAAGCGAGCTGGAGAAGATGATTACCATAGACAAAAACACAGATTGGACTATATACCAAGAATAACTGAGAACATTTGACGTAAGTTGTACTTGCTGATGTTGAGGTTGACACAAGAGAAGGAGAAATGGCCGTAGGCAGTACATCACTGTTGTTAAACCCGAAACGCGTCCTACTGTAGCCAACGTCGTGTTTCACGCTTTTTCACGGTGCAAAATAGGAGTGCGGGTAAGCTACTACAAACAGCATAGTGAACGCATTATTGTGGCTAAGATAGACACGAAGCCCACGCCTACTACAGTAGTACAAGTTTATACGCCAACTAGCTCTGCAGATGACGAAGAAATTGAAGAAATGTATGATGAAATAAAAGAAATTATTCAGATAGTGAAGGGAGACGAAAATTTAATAGTGATGGGTGACTGGAATTCGGTACTAGGAAAAGGGAGAGAAGAAAACGTAGTAGGTGAATATGGATTGGGGGTAGGAAATGAAAGAGGAAGCCGCCTGGTAGAATTTTGCACGGAGCACAACTTAATCATAGCTAATACTTGGTTCAAGAATCATAAAAGAAGGTTGTATACATGGAAGAAGCCTGGCGATACTGACAGGTTTCAGATAGATTATATAATGGTAAGACAGAGATTTAGGAACCAGGTTTTAAATTGTAAGACATTTCCAGGGGCAGATGTGCACTCTAACCACAATCTATTGGTTATGAACTGTAGATTAAAACTGAAGAAACTGCAAAAAGGTGGGAATTTAAGGAGATGGGACCTGGGTAAACTGAAAGAACCAGAGGTTGTACAGAGTTTCAGGGAGAGCATAAGGGAACAATTGATAGGAGTGGGGGAAAAGTACAGTAGAAGAAGGATGGGTAGCTCTGAGGGATGACGTAGTGAAGGCAGCAGAGGATCAAGTAGGTAAAAAGACAAGGACTAGTAGAAATCCTTGGGTAACAGAAGAAATATTGAATTTAATTGAAGAAAGGAGAAAATATACAAATGCAGTAAGTGAAGCAGGGAAAAAGGAATACAAACGTCTCAAAAATGAGACCGAAAGGAAGTGCAAATTGCCTAAGTAGGGATGGCTAGAGGACAAATGTAAGGATGTAGAGGCTTATCTCACTAGGGGTAAGATAGATACAGCCTACAGGAAAATTAAAGAGACCTTTGGAGAAAAGAGAACGACTAGTATGAATATCAAGAGCTCAGATGGAAACCCAGTTCTAAGCAAAGAAGGGAACGCAGAAAGGTAGAAGGAGTATGTAGAGGGTCTATACAAGGGCGATGTACTTGAGGACAATATTATGGAAATGGAAGAGGATGTAGATGAAGATGAAATGGGAGATGTGATACTGCGTGAAGAGTTTGACAAAGCACTGAAAGACCTGAGTCGAAACAAGGCCCCGGGAATAGATAACATTCCACTAGAACTACTGACAGCCTTGGGAGAGCCAGTCCTGACAAAACTCTACCATCTGGTGAGCTAGATGTATGAGACACGCGAAATACCCTCAGACTTCAAGAAGAATATAATAATTCCAATCCCAAAGAAAGCAGGTGTTGACAGATTTGAAAATTACCGAACTATCAGTTTAATAAGTCACGGCTGCAAAATACTAACGCGAATTCTTTACAGACGAATGGAAAAACTTGTAGAAGTCGACCTCGGGGAAGATCAGTTTGGATTCCGTAGAAATATTGGAACACGTGAGGCAATACTGACCCTACGATTTATCTTGGAAGCTAGATTAAGGAAAGGCAAACCTACGTTTCTAGCATTTGTAGACTTAGAGAAAGCTTTTGACAATGTCGACTGGAATACTCTCTTTCAGATTCTGAAGGTGGTAGGGGTAAAATACAGGGAACGAAAGGCTATTTACAATTTGTACAGAAACCAAATGGCAGTTATAAGAGTTCAGGGGCATGAAAGGGAAGCAGTGGTTGGGAAGGGAGTGAGACAGGGTTGTAGCCTCTCCCCGATGTTATTCAATCTGTATATTGAGCAAGAAGAGAAGGAAACAAAAGAAATATTCGGAGTAGGTATTAAAGTCAATGGAGAAGAAATAAAAACCTTGAGGTTCTCCGATGACATTGTAATTCTCTCAGAGACAGCAAAGGACTTGGAAGAGCAGTTGAACGGAATGGATAGCGTCTTGAAAGGGGAATATAAGGTGAACATCAACAAAAGCAAGACGAGGATAATGGAATGTAGTCGAATTAAATCGGGTGATGCTGAGGGAATTAGATTAGGAAATGAGACACTTAAAGTAGTAAAGGAGTTTTGCTATTTGGGGAGCAAAATAACTGATGATGGTCGAAGTAGAGAGGATATAAAATGTAGATTGGCAATGGCAAGGAAAGCGTTTCTGAAGAAGAGAAATTTTTTAACATCGAGTGTAGATTTAAGTGTCAGGAAGTCATTTCTGAAAGTATTTGTATGGAGTGTAGTCATGTATGGAAGTGAAACATGGACGATAAATAGTTTGGACAAGAAGAGAATAGAAGCTTTCGAAATGTGGTGCTGCAGAAGAATGCTGAAGATTAGATGGGTAGATCACATAACTAATGAGGAGGTATTGAATAGGATTGGGGAGAAGAGAAGTTTGTGGCACAACTTGACTCGAAGAAGGGATCGATTGGTAGGACATGTTCTGAGGCATCAAGGGATCACCAATTTAGCATTGGAGGGCAGCGTGGAGGGTAAAAATCGTAGAGGGAGACCAAGAGATGAATACACTAAGCAGATTCAGAAGGATGTAGGTTGCAGTAGGTACTGGGAGATGAAGAAGCTTGCACAGGATAGAGTAGTATGGAGAGCTGCATCAAACCAGTCTCAGGACTGAAGACCGCAACAACAACAACACGGTGCAACTTGATTCTTCGACGTTATAAGACAATTATCTCCGTAATTTCTGATTTATATGCAACAGAGAGGTATCGTCAATTGAAGTGCGTGGTGATTGTGGAAGATTTCCTTTTTCTATTTAATTCTAAGGTGCATGATCAGCCCGTTTCTTTGGTAGTTAGCGGGGAGGAATGAAGGCCCACAGGTTTCCTTCAGTCTCAGCAGGTGAGGAGATTAACCAGACACACCGGCTCACCTTATCGGCTGAGGATGGCATGAGCTCTTGACCAGATTACAAATTCTCGAGGAAGACGTCGACTGCTTGTTGTAGTTTGGTGGGCACCCTCAGTCCTCACCACAGTGGTGATTTTGAGTATGGATGTTTCCACGAAAGGATCTCGACCACCCACTTAGCGCAGCATACCTGGTAGAACTAACATCTAACTGATGTGTAGGAGCCATAGGACGCCTCCACACACGTGTCTGGCGCCACAATTGTAAACATTCCAAAGGAAAATTTACAGAATATTTTGGTGCAGCGGATTTTGGTTGGTCGGCCCCCGCAAATTTTGAGACAATTTGCCACAGGTCGTCGATCGCGACTCTTTTGAACGGGAAGTTGTCTGTCAGACATGGGAGCTCGCAACTTTCCAATACCTGGCACCGAACCTTCGAGAATAAAATTGGTAGCAATCTTGTGATTGGGAGAATAAGGTACGCAGTCTCAGATTGCCTTAATCTACACTTTTCATGGGCACACACCGTGAAGGTTCAGGGAGCACCAGGTTACAGAGAATTTGGTATTCGGAATTTGGTGGGGCAGTTGTCTGGAAGCGGAGAAGACGAGTCGATTGAGATTTAGCAATTCAGAACACAGTCAACAATTTTCTGGAGAGCAGATGGGTCGTGCCGTGCTCCACCTGCAACCTCTCATTCCCTTATCTCAAGCAGGTGATGTAAGTTTCGCAGCGAAATAGTGTACGAGAATCGTATAGCGTGAGAGGCAGTGTTTCATATTAATTCTTTTAAGGTGAGTTCTCGGCCATGATTTTGCTCTTACGGATTCTCATTCCTTTACTCACTAACTTTCCATGCATGCATTAGCATCAATTTAATTTCGCGGTTAACAATCATCTAGCACGGGAGGGGGGTGGGGGCACGTTTCCTACTCATTCAGTTTACTTGTTAGAAGGTTTCCGGTCCCTTCCTTTCCGGTGATCCATCATTATCACGCACTGATGAGCGTATCTGCACCCTTTCTCTCATAAAATGTTTTTTGACCTAATTTTGGTTCACAGCACAAACCTTTGAAATAGCAGTCAATCAGTGGCTGTGATTTGTAATCCTTGTTTCATTACAGCAGCTGATAGTCCCACACTACTTAGAAATTCTATTGCTTATTAAGGCACGCAGCTAAGGTCCACTATTTAGGGCAGACCCATCCTTCTGTTTCCTTGTGCAAAGTATAATTACGCGCATCTGGATTGTAGTCGGGGACTTGTATCTTGAGCTGGAATAATCAGTGCATGTCAGTGACAAGTTAGACTGAGTGGAGTCTTAAACGCCAGTGGTGTCTTGCAAACAAGAGTATCTTTATTGGCCAGAGACACTCATTTTAAACAAATCTAGAGACACTGAGCAAATACAATACAGAACAGATTAAGTTATCAGTAAAATTTTAGATCCACGAGAGAACGTACATACTAAAGCGAATGTAGGAACTCAGAATTGTAGCAACACTTATTCGGATACGACAAACCTATGCTGAAACGCTGTGGTCATATTAAAAGAATGGAACTGATCAGATTAACGATTAACAAGACATGCAGTGTGATTTCAGAGACATCTCACCAAAGCGAAACTTGAAACGATGAAATGAATCAGTGCAGTTAAGAAAACGTGATGGAAACTGCAATTAACAAAACATGATATTCTACAAAGAAAACTTATTGGGCAGAAAGTTCGCTACTGTATGCGTGGATTAGCAGAAAAAACACAACAGATGCAAAGCAAAGTGGTCTCACGAGCGGAAAAAAGTACATTTGTGAGAATAAAAGTAACATGACCACCCAAAAAAATTTTAAAATGGCCTTCGCTGTACAGTTCTTGGCCCGCGGAACAACTCAAACGTGAATAGTAGAATATACACACAAAAAATAATAATAATAATAATAATTTGCATCAACTCGGTTCCCAGAACTCCTCAAGACAGACGTTGACCATGGATATTGTATCACAGACACGGTTCCTTTGACTCTTCAGAGATGTCACTAAATCCGCCCAAATATGTAAACAACCATGCATGAGCAGCGCCTATTAGACAGAGGGGATCCGACAGCCGATCAGTTCCAGTCATTCCACCAGGAACGAGGTACACGGCTCGTGTTGTCTGTAGTTCAACCATGCCTAGACGGTCAATACCGCTGTCCGATTTCGTCGGCAATGTTACTTTGTGCCAGGAAGGCTCTCAGTAAGTGAAGTGTCCACGCGTCTCGGAGAGAAACCAAAGCGTTGTTGTTCGGATATGGAGGAGATACAGACAGACAGGAACTGTCGATTACATGCCTCACTCAGGCTGCACAAAGACTAATACTGAAGTGTACGACCGCTACCTACGGAATATGGCTCGCACGAATCCTGACGACAATGCAACCATGTTGAATAATGCTTTTGGTGCAGTTACAGTACGTCATGTTACGACTCAAACTTTGCTCAGTATGCAGTATCATGCACAACTTCACTCCCGACGTCCACGGAGAGGTCTATCTTTGCAACCACGTCACCATAGAACGTGTTACAGATGGGCCAAACAACACGCCGTATGGACCGCTCGGGATTGGCAACATGCTCTCTTCACCGATGAGTATCGCATATGGCTTCAACCAGACAATCGTCGTAGACGTGTTTGGAGGCAACCCGGTCAGCCTGAACGCCTTAGACACACTGTTCAGTTAATGCAGAGAGGTGGAGGTTCCCTGCTGTTTTGGGGTGGCATTATGTGGGGCCGACGTACGCCACTGGTGGTCATGGAAGGCGCCGTAACGGCTGTACGATACGTAAATGCCATCCTCCGGCGGTACTACAACCATATCAGCAGCATATTGGCGAGGCATTCATCTTAATGGAAGACAATTCGCACTCCCATCGTGCGCATATTGTATATGACTTCCTTCCGGATAACGACATCGCTCGACCATAGTGGTCAGCATGTTCTCCAGACATAAACCCTATAGAACATGCCTGGGATAGATTGAAAAGGTCTGTTTATGGACGACGTGACCCACCAACCACTCTGAGAGATCTACGCCGAATCGTCGTTGATGAGTGGTACAAAAAAATGGTCAAATGGCTCTGAGCACTATGGGACTCAACATCTTAGGCCATAAGTCCCCTAGAACTTAGAACTACTTAAACCTAACCAACCTAAGGACATCACACACACCCATGCCCGAGGCAGGATTCGAACCTGCGACCGTAGCAGTCCCGTGGTTCCGGACTGCAGCGCCAGAACCGCACGGCCACCGCGGCCGGCTATGAGTGGGACAATCTGGACCAACAGTGCCTGGATGGACTTGTGGATAGTATGCCAGGACGAAAACTGGCGTGCATCAATGCAGAGGACGTGCTACTGGGTATTAGAGGTACCGTTGTGTACGGCAGTCTGCACCACCACTTCTGAAGGTCTCGGTTTACGTTGGCACAACATGCAGTGTGTGGTTTTCATGAGCAATAAAAAGGGTGTAAAATGATGTTTATGTTGATCTCTATTCCAATTTTCTGTACAGGTTCTAGAACTCCCGGAACATAGGTGATGGAAAACTTGTTTGGGTTTGTGTATATGTTGATAGCAACATTGTCCTTATTATTAAATAATATTGTTCGGTATTTTGAAGAACTACTTTATTTCCACGGCAGTTTTTATGCTGACATATTTTTGGACTTATAGTGTACAACATTAATCTGAAGGCGTTTGCCATTCTTAATTTGAAACTGATATACGTGATATAAAATGACACAGATAGTTTTACAATTTCTGAAGTATCACATATGAATGGAGACTGTATAGTTGAATCTTGCTGTTATTGCCTTATCTAAGAGCAGAGTTACCTGGCACAATGGATATTGTGTGAAGATCTAATAAAGCAATGAATGAAAAGACAGCCTATTACAACGATGGCAGTTCTCTGTATACAAACGTGATGCCTTCGTACCTGGTAACGGTAAAGCTGTATCTTCACCCATTTTAATATGTATAGCGAAAGTTCATTTCACCAAGTCTGTCCAATGTGAAGCATAGGTCACGGGGGTCAGGAAAACGTGACGGAATTAAAAACGATAAAAAATTCCTTTTGATCGCCTAGTTTCTGGTCGAATCGGTGTTAGTCGGTGCGGTACTTTATTATACATTAGTGGCACTGAATTAAGCATACGGTTGCGGGCGGGCAATCAATTCAGCGCGACGTCAAAAAAAGAGGAAAGCGCCACTGTCGTTCTCTGCAGCGTGAGGACACGAGAGCGGAGGGACGATCGGCGAGAAAATACCGGAAGAGGAAGGAAAACGCAAAAATAGCGGCTGAGGGAAAGGGAACGAGGGAATGAGAGACAGAGAGAGAGAGAGAGAGAGAGCGAGAGAGAGTAGAAGGAGACGAGAGAGAAGCGAGAGGGTAAAGGATTTGAGGGGACGAGAGGACACGAACAGGTCGCTCTAAGTGAATTCCGATTGGCTTATCCGAAGCTTGCGTACATCGACGTTCATAATTAATGCCCACGCTCGGGGAGTCGCGAGAGACCTCTGACGTTCGCTTGTCGGACACGTGCTGCGGCAGTCTGTGTGTGTGTGTGTGTGTGTGTGTGTGTGTGTCTCCATGTTTCGCATTCCGTCAGTGCTCGCTGTATCAACCACACAGGTAGCCCAGCGGCAATGAGGACCAGTTCACTGCTGAACTTGCGGGCCCTAGACGTATAGAGGGGATCGGAGGATGGCCTGAATAATACGTCACTCGCGAACCAGAGATCCAATTGAAATCGCTACCCAGCTCCTCCGCATGTGAGTGGCTAACTCGACTACGTGTAGCAGTATACTGCTTGGTATATCCTTCATATGCAGGAAAAGGAACCAAGATTTAATGTCATCGAAAATAAAGTCGTTAGAGATCGAGCACATATTAAGATTCGCGAAGTAAAAGGCAGGAAATAGGCGATGTTCTTTTCAGAGGAGGCGTTTGAGCATCTGTATTAAGTTGCTTTACTTTCAGCTCCATTAATCTCCTGTAAGATCTGCTACCAGACAGAACTGACGTTGATTTATTTAAGAGAGTACATTTTCGGGCTTGTCTCCATATTAAGATGGTCATGCATTCATTTGCATGTTCCCACATTCACTATTGGAGTTTACTGTTTAAACAGAAGGCAACTTACGTAATGCTGACGCAACAAAAAGAACTGAAAGTGGCGAAGTGACATATGCTGAAAATATTAATCTACTTACATATAGCTCGTTTATCCAAATCGTAATTGCATATTTCTCACATTTTTTACAAACACATTTACATTTTCGTATGTTATCTGCACATCTGTCACCACAGCAATTATTTCAAATGTTATATTACGCTTTTCACACATTAATGGCACTTGAGATGTGAATAATTGTGTATAAAACATAAACTCGCAACATGCAACGTGTTTAAATTGGAATACAGCGGTTATGGTCAAACTCAGATCAAAGGCGTACAGAGATATTACAGACATAGAAGCGAAGCAGATATTACAGACTGCGAAAATGAAAATGTTCACAGCCCCTGGACTAATGCCACGTTACATCGTTGCGAATAGTATGCTATTCCCGATAAACACGATAGGGAGTGAGCGTTGATACACCAGCAAAAATGGTAGCTTCATTCACCTTGAGATGACGGGCACGACCTAAGACGATGGTTATTTTCTACATAATTTGAAGGTTGTATCAGTGCTACTATGGACGCTATAAAAATATACGCAGTCGCAGGTTATGTAGTGGCTACTTTCTTTCATTTCTTAATAATTACAGGTTCCGATCTATACATCGTCGCCAGATTAGTCTGAAAAAAATCGTAAAGAACCACAAATGACACACAATGCATTATATTAGTTACTGACCACAAAAAAACAAATAGGAAGAGCCAAAGAAACTGATGCACATGGCCAACATCGTGTAGGGCACCCGCGAGCACGCAGAAGTACCACAACACGACGTCGCATGGACTCGACTAATGTCTGATGTAGTGCTGCTAGGAACTGACACCATGATTCCTGTAGGGCTGTCCATGAGTCAGTAAGAGTACGTGAGGGTGGAAATCTGTTCGGAACAGCACATTGAAAGCCATCGTAATACCATGTTCATGTCTGGGAAGTTTGGTGGCAAGAGGAAGTGTTTAAACTCAGAAGAGTGATCCTGGCGCCACTCTTTAGCAATTCTGGACTGTGGGGTGTCGGATTGTGCTGCTGGTATCTCCCAAGTCTGTCGCAATGTACAATGGACATGAATGGATGCAGGTGATAAGACAGGGTGCTTACGGACGTGTCACCTGTCACAGTCGTATCTAAAAGTTATCAGGAGTCCCGTATCACTCCAACTGCACACGCCATACAACAATACAGAACCTCCACCAGGTTCAAGAGTCCCCTGCTGACATGCAGGTTCCATGGATTCTTGAGGTTGTCTGCACATCCGTACATTCCCATCCTCTCGATACAATTCGAAACGAGACTCGTCCGACCAGGCAACATGTTTCCAGTCATCAGCAGTCCATTGTCCAAGTTGGTGGGCCCAGGTGAGGCGTAAAGCTTTTTATCATGCAGTCACCAAGGATACACAAGTGGGCCTTCAGCTCCGAAAGCCCATATCGATGATGTTTCGTTGAATAGTTCGCACGCTGACACTTGTTGATAGCCTAGCGCTGGAATCTGCAGTAATTTGTTGACGGGTTGCATTCTTGTCACGTTGAGCGATTCTCTTCAGTCGTCATTGGACCCGTTCTTCGAGGATCTTTCTCAGGCTGCAGTGATGTCGGAGATTTGATGATTTACCAGATTACTGATATTCACGGTACACTCGTGACGTGGTCGTACGGGAAAATCCTCACTTAATCGATACCTTGGAGACGCTGTGTCCCATCGCTCGTGCGCCGACTGTAACACCACCTTGAAACTCACTTAAATATTGATAACCGCCCTTGTAGCAGCAGGAACCGATCTAACTGCGCCAGACACCTGTTGTCTTATATAGGTGTTGCCGACAGCAGCACCGTATTCTGCCTGTTTACATGTCTCTGTATTTGAATACGCTTGGTATACCAGTTACTTTGGCGCTTCTGTGTGTATTAAAGTGCAATGTGAAAGCATACAAGGGTTTGGGTGAACACGTCATAAATAGGTATGGAGTCATCCATCTTATACATAAGACACTGAAAACCTGAATCATCATGGCAGTTGCGCAGTTCAGGAAGACAAATAGGTTACCAGGTGGCAGTGCTGGTGCGCGTTAATATCTGAGACTTAAACAAATTGCTATAATCACATGAAAATGACGAAGATATGACCCGGTGGTAGTGTATATTTCCAAAACAAATATACTTCATGTCAAACACCATAAAATAACAACTGTATTGGACACAAAATCAAATCTCATGTTGTAGGGAGGGGAGCCAACAGGGGAGTACCAAGTAAAGGCGGAACGGACCAGTCCACGGGTTGGTACGACGAATAAACTTTTTATGACAGAACACTTATTGTAAAAACTGATATGTTACAACACACCTACATTATTACAGTCAGAGTGTTTGTTCCTCCGCTTCCCGGAAACGTCGACGAGCTCGGACAACGGATAACAAAAGCTGTCGCCACTGTACGTCTAGACTTCCTTACTAGGATTTGTAAGGAAATTTGATACCAATGGGACATTTGTCGTGTTACAAAATGTAGCCACAATGAAAACTTCTAATTAAAACCTGAAGACATACTGCATTCAGTGCTGTATCGAACATTCCTGTAAGTTATTTACTCTTCTAACTCACACAAAATTAAATTTTTTTCCATAACAGAATACTGGGGTAACCCAGTGAATTTACTAACGTATAGTCACGGTTGACAACACCCGGCTAAGGGTATACACGAAATAATTGCAACAAGGCATTTAATTGTTGCTGGCTGCTGTTGCTATTGTTGCACAATATTATGAACTGTTCATAATTGTGTCAGCTTTGCTACTGTGAAACTCAAGTCTGAATCTCATGGAATTTAAACTGAAATACTCTAAACCTGAAAACAACAGATTAACCCATAAAGCGAAAGAAGAGTGTATCAGAAAATTTTGCCTACTGTTGATACAGAAGAGGATGACGCTAATAATTTCAGCGACGAAGATTCTCAGACGAATGGATTCCGAGTAAGGAATATGCTGCTGCTTCGTTTGTTAAAGATGCTATTTGTGCTTGTAGCGGTAATGACGTTGAAAGAGAGACAACTGATAATATTATTGATGAAAGTGACACAGCAGACGAAAGCAATGAAGTATTCTACGAGGTAAAGACGCAACTAAATGATATAAGGAACCTTTTCAGACAAGAAAGTTGCTGAAGCATATTTGGCGGGAAAGGTCTGGTCCAACACGTAAAACAAAATGTATTTCTATACAATACAGCTTCAAGAATGTGACTTCCAAAGTAATGTGTGGTAAATAATACAACAGAAAGACAAATCAGATATTTGCAAACTGTAACATCTATTCAGAAAGAGAAGCGAAAGTATGGAAGCTATTGACAACTGAACTATTTGTTGCATATCTTGGTATACTGATTACAGCAAGAGTAAAACTCTCTAACACTGAACTCACAAAGGAAATGTGGAAAACGAATGCATTCGTACTATATAGTGCAAGCTTATTCCTCAACAGGGTTTGGCAAGTAAGCACATTTATAAGATTTGAAAAGTGACAAAGTTGCTACAATATTCGACATATTTGAAATCCTAAACTCAAACTATCGAAAAAACTGTGCGCCTTCTGATTGCTCACTATTAATGAACAATTTTTTTCCTTGCAAAGCCAGCCTTGAAGGTTTGGAGGGTTCGTGATTCGCGAAATTCTTAAGCAATAAATGACCAAATTTATGCAGGTAAATTTGCTCCCCGAAGAGAAACTAATGAAGGGGGATGGTGGTAAAAGATTTATGTCACCATTTGAAAGGTATTTTGTCACAACACTATCATAGCAAGGCTGTTGACAACTTCCGATTTTTCCATGGGTGGCACTGTGAAAAGAAACAAGCTCTATATACCACCATCAATGCAGCCTTCATATTTTTGCCAAGAACTGTCATCTATATTTGTATTCAGTGAAGATAACGTAGCTCTGTGTTCGTACGTTCCAAAAACGAAGAAAACAGTTCTTATAGTATCCACAATGCATTATGATGCATCGACTTCTGGCTCTCTTTCAAAGCCAGATATTATACATTACTGTAACAGCAGAAAATGGGGCGCTGATAATATGGACAAGCTGTGTTCTCATTACAGTGTGAAAAAGAGGACACAGAGATGGGTGCTAGAATTTTTTCACAACTTTCTGGATATCTCTGGCGTAGCTGCATACGTTATTTACACTGAAAACAAACCTCACGCAAAAAATGTGACACATAAAGCAGACTGTTTCTACTGAATCTGGAAAAACATTTGGCAATGCTTTCCATTATCCGTAGGTCATCATATCCTAATTTCTTGAGAAAATTTCCCGTGAAATCGGGTACTGAGTGCACGATAGGAGGACCTCTAATTCTAGTTTCTCAACAGGTGGAGGCTCAGCCAAAACGATATGTTTCTGGACGGCTGAAAATCATTGGTGGCTTTTATATGCAGATCTCATCAGATGAAAGGAAGAGAAAAGCAAAAAAGTAACAAGAAATGTAAAAATATAGTGTGTGATTAGCATTTCACTACAACAACAGTCTGTGGACTTTGTTAATACATAATAATTCCCAGTTCATCTTTCCATTATAACCAGCAGCAAAATTTAGTAGCTGTATAAAGTTATGTACTTTCCTCTGTCATATATAGTAAAAGTTGGTGTATTTTGCACATATTTATGACAGTCTTCTGTATTATTACTCAGTCGTCTAGTAAGTAATAAAACTATTAATATGTTAGATATAATAAAGCTTTACATTTGTGAACTTCACACCTGTTCTCATGGGGATATGTGGTTACCAGGGTAGCGCGAATGCAGATTAGAGAGTGCATTATGTTCCTTCCCATTTCAATGCTCTTCTTTGAAAGTATTTAAATTTTGCTTCTATTATGAAATTTATAAAGATGAGTGGTCCTACTGATTTGCTGTGTCAGTTCACTAAGTTCGTATAGGGTGTTGTACAGATATCTTGGAATTGTAGTTCTGTCGTCTATATAGATATATGCCATCATGTGGCTTGTTGCTGGCTGTACTATCTTATTCAGAAGAAACTGTAACATTTATTCAGCTCATACTGCATCGAAAAACGGTTTGCATTTGGGTAACAGTTTCTTAAGCATTCTACAGAAAGCTGTGAGCTATTCATGAGATTTAATTTAAGTATGTTTCAATCAAAAAAATAACTAGTAAGACCAAAGACGTCAATGCGAAGTTGAAATGTTCATTTGTGGCATACTACAACTATTCTATACAGGAGCTGCTCGTAGCAGTTCAGAACTTTTCTCCTTAATGTGTTATTTACTCGTATAGTGTCTCATAAACAAATTTGCAATCTCGCCTGTTTCACGCCACAGGAGGTCAGAAAACAGGAGTGTTAAAGAAGCATACGTAGCTACGGCTGCTTCGGATCACGTGCAAATTCCGTCGAATGGCACTGAGTGGTCCCTAGTGGTTCCATCCTGTAGACGAGAGAAAATGTTGCGGATGCGCTGTACTCCAGATGATTGCGACGAGGTTCAGTTGAGATGCAGCCCCACAGTGTCCTTAGAAAAGGTTTGAAACGTGCGAGGATGCGAGCAGTTTCAAAGGCTGTCAAGCACATCTCCCTGTTGCTCATCGCACTGAGCGACGGTTTATCTGAAATAATTTCCTCGGCCACTCGTAAGAAATACCTGTGATTTCAACGCTGGGTGTCGAGGTTCCGACGTCCATCGCAGGGCCCTCACTAAAAGAAATAAAATGTGGATAATGGTGCTGTTACGCCCTTCCCATAGTGTGAAACGTCCACGGTGGCATTTGACGGAATTGTAGTGAATTGTGGTCGTAATAAGAGATCATTAACCCATCTTCAAGCTCACATGAACTTCCAAGCTGTGGTCTTTGCTTCGCATGTGTCGACATCTTGTTACTTACAGCATCGCCGAGCCTAAGGGTGAAGACGCAGGGCACCGAGCTTTAGCACCAATACAGAGAAAAGCTATAGGCACCTTTGAGCCAAATTGTAAACCTGTGCCGGCCGCTGGTGGCCGAGCGGTTCTGGCGCTACAGTCTGGAACCACGCGACCGCTACGGTCGCAGGTTCGAATCCTGCCTCGGGCATGGATGTGTGTGTCGTCCTTAGGTTAGTTAGGTTTAAGTAGTTCTAAGTTCTAGGGGACTTATGACCTCAGCAGTTGAGTCCCATAGTGCTCAGAGCCATTTGAACCATTTTTTTGTAAACCTGTGCTTCACAACGGGAGGGAATTACGGGGTGTCGAAAACGTGATTTTTTGATTTTGTTGCGCAGTAAATGTACTGACTTCTTGCCTTATCCAGTAGCTTCGGATCGCAAGGACCCATAGAACACGATGAATCAGTAAACAAGAATAAATCGTTAAATTATTATCCTCCCTCTTCGGACACGCTCCATCACCCTACCTCCTCCTCAATATCCGTGTAAACTGTTTCAAATCTTTACACCAACGAACGTGAGGTGATAGGGAATCATGTGACCGTATAAGAAACAGCGCTTTCCGGAACGACGAGTGCCATAGGAATACGGGTACCTCACATTAGGGCATCCCGTTTCGGATGTCAGATTTATTATTGTATGTCTGCATCGTCGTTAGAGATAAAACTGTAGATATTGGCATCTGCTTGTAGTTTCATTTTAAAACACTGGTCAGTTGAGTATTAACTTACATTTTCTATATATTCTACGATTACCTACATTGTAATTGTTTCATTTTTGCCCTGCGGGCTTCTGCTTTTAGGGGAATTCGCAAACACATTGCGTTCTTGCGTTTGTGTTTCGGTTGATGGTAGCTAATTTGCTGTCTATATGCTAATTCCGAAATCATTTTATTTTCCCCTTAACGCAGGTTGCTTTGAAGCTGTCGTGGTCATTGTTAGCGCTATTCGTTACTTAATTGGTGATCTGTACATCCGGAAAGAGAACCGCACGCAATTTGCTTATAAAAGCTTTCCCTTGTATTCTGCCTCTGCAATTTTCTGGCTGCACTGTGTTGATTGGATTTCGATTGGAGTTCCCCGTGACGTGGTGTCTCATGGGTAGGCGGCGTACACTGCTGGGAAGAATCGCAAGCAGTCACATCGGCAGCTACCAGATAAGGATACAGGCAGACCGACCGATTTTCTTGAATCTATCTGAAAACATGGATGACGCATAAAGCTGAATTACTTTCTGTCGTAAACCAAATAAATATATACGCAACCTGTTTGTCATCCATACTAACCAAAAATTCTAAAACATCTCTTGAGTGGGATGTGAAGTACACAGAAAAAGTTTAGTATGTTTCGCTTTCCTTTATCTTACGAACACGTCATTCATTCAGCGAACCAGTTACTTAAATCTGATCGAGTCTCTGTATTGTGTCGAAAATTACGCACAATTTCTTATCAGACTGTCAAAATTTGTACTCTAATTTCCAACACCAAGAACTCTGTAAATAATTCCGTGGACAGAAAATTACTATATAGCGTTAATGGAAATCTTGGAGTTTCTTTTGTTGCTAAATGTAGGGAAATGATCTAGTTTTGTCTCTTTTCTCTTTTTAAGATGCTAAATGTAATTTAAAGCATTCACCGTCTCCTATTGAAGTTCATGGACGTGTTACTGTCAACTTGTAATGAAAGAGGCTTATTCGTTTTATCTATATCAGACTATGTGCTCAATTCATTTAACAGTTGTGGGATTTTTGCTGAAGGTATTTTCTGATGAAGAGTAAATTACAATCTAATTATACTGCAATTTACAGTTGAAAGCACATACCCTATCACATGACTACACTATAAAGGTTTTGATACGTTAATTATATGCTTATACATCTTCAACAGCAAAATTTACGTCGGCAAAATTCAAACAAATTGCGTCATTATCAACCTGTTAAAAGCAGGATGAAACCATTTTGCAGGCTCCTTGGGTAAAGGACACCTACTTCGAGTAAAAGTGTTTATAAAAGAAAATACCAATGGAATTACGTGAAGTAACATTTACATGTAGTTCTGAAGCGCTGTGGGACTCACAACGTATACAAAACTTAAAAAAATGTGGATTTACTTTTTATAACTTGGATTAGCTGCCTTTGCATTGGCCGCGTACGCAGACGAAAATATTAGATATAAGGTCCGCCTGTTATTCAAAACACTGCCGCTGAAACACGGTTGGATCTGTTCGAAAAAAACTTTGAATTTACTTTTGTTGTGCATGATGTAACCGAAAAGAGAGTACATTCTCAAAAGATTTTGAAGCGAGTTGCAAAAAAAGAATATCGTTTCCATTTCCTCAAAAGAGTTTTGGAACACGAAAGAAATACCGGACTAAAATATTACACAACGTTAGTTATGTACACTATGAAGGGCTTATTCCAATAGCGGTACAAGTACATTTTTCTTCGTTTTGAGATACAGATTCCTAAAGTTAAATGAGCGCTGAAAAATCTGCAACTGAGATACCAGAAATATCCAAACGTAGGGCTTCTTGCCAGAGATGAACCTTTCTTTCTGCTTGTTTGGATCATTAATTTCAGAATCATTTTAGGCAGGAAAATGTAATAAATAAGCCCTACATATAAAGAAATGAAGGTTAGTCTAAGTGATGTCTAGCGTTACTTCCGTTTCTATTGCTTTTCAGTCCAGCCTTTTGTTAGAAACTCTGTTGACTCCGATTTCATTGGTGCATTAAGTACTGACCTTCCTTCCTTTTCCCTACACAAATGATATCTTTCAATGTTTTTAATTTATTTCTGTTATGAGCGACTCTTTACTAGCTTACTGAGCTTGCGGGAATTGCTAAGCTTACCTTGCAAAGTTCCTCTCTCTGCTTACATTCCCCATAGACAGACAATGTCTTTGTAATCATACACTAACTACATGAAGAATGAGTTTTTTTTTGTATATGTCGACATGATACTCCATTCCGTTTTCTTATTGGCTTCATTTAGTATGTATGTATCTCCAGTTGTTTTGTTTTATTTCATTCAATTGTGTTTCTTTGTCAGTAATACAAAAACTCAGAATTTTATCGTATACCAAACAAACAATTAAAATATTTTAAAAATGGGTAGTAAAACTTTGATTTGTGATGTTCCATAACAGAATTAATGTGAAAACAGCAACAAAACTATGTGTAGTAATAATAAAGTGTCGTTGAATTATAATTGCTTTGAAATTTTATAAATGAACAGATCTCATAGCTGTCGAGTTATTAATTCGCACAGAGGCTTTAAAACTGGGAGAAGTAAGCATAGTACTTTCTTAATATCTATCCTCTCAGTATTTTGTTCTGTTCTGAGAATTAAGTGATTGGATCAAGGGATACAGAAAATTGAAAACGCTCAAATGTGGCGCTAAATAATGAATTGGACAAAGAAAATGTGAAATAAAGATGAGTGGGACATAACAACAAACAAATGACATGAAACGCTTACCATAAGAAGAGACGGATCGACCGGATATCTGATAAGCATCTAAAAGGAGTCACTGGAAGGAACAACATGTACGAAAACCTGAGGGTACAAAGAGAATGTTTTTTTGAAAAAAAAAGAAAAAACGAAAAGAAAGAAGATTTATCTTACTGTACTCGGCATGTAACGGCTAATGGAGTAAGAAAGTGGGTAGTGAACTGGTGTCAAACAGCTGAAAAGACTGAGGAAGAAATAGCAACATTGAAAGCATTCTATGCAGTTTGCCTGTTTCTTTCGTGTTATTTGCTCAGTAAAAATGCCCAAGACACGCCATAATACGTCTCAGTTTCACTGGGAAAGCAACACTTAGAAAAGACGATTACTGAGAGGAAATGGAAAAATGACGGATAGCTGCCCGTAAGAATTCCGGCAGTTTAATTAGAGGGACAATGAAGTGTGGAAAAACAGCAGTTACAACTGCTTAGAATCCTCACCTTGAATGCCTGACTTAATTTCAGTAAAATATTAGCTATTAACAGAGTTTCCCACTTGATATTGCCAGTCACGAGATGCAATGATATTTCCTAACAAACAGTTTCGTTGGTAGAATTAGAGGCACTTCCCAAAAAATTCCCACTACAAAGGAAATATACAGCTTTGTGAAAAAGAGATATATACAAAACTTCTTGGGAAACTATTATTCATGCGCCTGAGGCAAACAGAGAGGCAAAACAAGCAAGAGAAAAATACCTCGATGATCTCTGTATTTCAGCTGAGAACAACATGAGCAAGGGAAATATCGACAAGGCCTATAAATGTGTGAGGCATTGCTTTGGAGACAGAAGAAACAAGTGTAGGGCAGTGATGGATGAAAATGGCAATATGTTGGATGACGATGATGAAGTTGCAAGAAGATGGAAATAATATATAGGAAAACTGTACAGCGGACCAGACCTGTCTGAAAACATCATGGAAGAAGAAACAGAAGTAGATGTACACAACATAGGTGAACCTATATTAAAGGTAGAGTTGGAACTAGCTCTGAAAAAATTGAAAAACAACAAATCGCCTGGTATAGACAATATCCCAGCCGAACGTCAGAAATCTGGAGGAGCAAAACTGAGTCAGGAGTTACATAATCTTGTTTTCAACATGTACGAACAGGGTAAAATTCCTACAGACTTCGAGAAAAACATTATGATCCCCATTCCAAAGAAGGAAAATGCTACAAGATGTGAAAATTATAGGACACTCAGCCTAGTTACTCACGCCTCTAAAATATTAAACTCAATTATCCTAAAACGCATAGAACAAAAAGTCGGATCTACACTCTCCGAAGACCAGTTTGGATTCCGGAAAGATAGAGGAACCAGAGGAGCAATATTTGCTCTAAAACTAATAATAGAGAAACGACTAGATAAGAACCTGAAAACATACATAGCTTTCGTAGATGTAGAGAAAGCCTTTCATAATGTTAAATGGGATAAGATGTTTGAGGTACTCAAAAAAGTAGGAATAGACCATAAAGATAGAAAAATGATATGGAACCTGTACAAAAATGAGACAGCAGTTATCCGTGGACGGACAAAACAAGATGAGGTGCAGATACGGAAAGGTGTCCGACAAGTTTGCGCACTATGCCCTGTTATCTTTAACGTATACATTGAAGCGGCGCTGAAAAAAGTAAAGGAAAATTCACAGACAGGTGTAGTAATTCATGGCCAACGAATAGATATGATATGCCGATGATATAGCTGTCCTGGCTGAAAGTGAAGAAGATCTTGTAGTTCTACTGAATAGAATGGATAAAGTTATGGGTGAAGAATATAATATGAGAATTAATAAAGCAAAAACAAATGTAATGGCATGCGACAAAGAAGATCAAGTGACAGTCCAAGTTCATGTAGGCAATGAACTGCTTGAACAAGTTGATAAATTTACTTATCTGGGCAGTAATATTACCAGGGATGGAAGGAGCAAGGCAGAAGTGAGAAGTAGAATAGCTCAAGCAAAGGCTGCTTTTAACAAGAAGAAAAACATATTAACATCTAAGAGCATCAGCCTTGAAACCAGGAAAAGATTTTTGAAATCATATGTGTGGAGTGTGGCATGCTATGGGTGTGAAACATGGACTCTCGGGACAGAGGAACAGCAGAAGCTAAATTCTTTTGAAATGTGGTGGTATAGACGCATGCTCAAAATAAAATGGATCGACAAGGTCACAAACGAAGTGGTTCTGGAAAGAGCAGGTGAGTAGAGAAGCTTCTGGAGTTTCATTGTTAAAAGAAGAGTGCAGTTTACAGGCCATCTATTAAGACATAAAGGACTCCTGAACACAATCATAGAGGGATATGTCGAGAGAAAAAGACCAAGAGGAAGACCACGACTGAGGTACATGGATCAAATCTTGAAAGATGTGGGATGTAACACCTATAAAGAAATGAAGAGAAAAGCTGAAAGACGCACACAATGGAGACAAGCTGCCATTGTAGCTGTTGCAAATCAATCCTTGGATTGACCACTACAGAAGAAGAAGGAGCTACGAAGTCATGCGGGAGACTGGAGTTAGAAACAGTTTAGTATGGATGTCCCAGTATATGAGACGGAGGAATATCCATTCCGACCCTACAGCTTCCTTCCAAATAATAAAGAAATAAGTAAAAAAAAAAAACAACAACTGCTGCAGCCTCCCATTGGCGGCACAGCTCGTTGCATCGTGAAATTCGCTAACGGACAAAATGTACCCAGTGCTCCACAGTTCACAAATATTCGAAGAAGATTTTCCTAAAGACAATGACAACTGTTGAGATGGGTCACTTCATTTTGCCTCAATCATAAAAGCCATTACTATACCATTTCCATATTATGTAAATACTACTGATGACATAAATTACAATTTCTTATCTAATCAGAAACAAATCTGCTTCAAGAAATCTTATTTCGGGAAAAGTAAACTAATTGTAAGCAAACACAATGATACAATGCCAAGTTGTGTTTGATAACAAACATCGTTTCTGAGAATAAATTTTCTTAAAGTAAGTTTGATTTATTAATAACTAATTCGACACAGAATGATCGTTTGTGACATCATGCTTCTTGTGTGACATAGCGATATGCATTGACGATTAGGATGCCGCTAGACGTGTTTCATTGACCTCATATCTGGAGTTCTCATTTTCGAAAACAGAAAGCCAGACTCGGTGTTATACCTAGTCAAGCAATTCGTCCTAAAAAGGCCATCTAGGTGTTTCTAGTCTTTTATTAATAATCGATTACAGTTTTTTTTTGCAAGATTACCTTGAACGTGCTTGAACTAAAAATAAAACTGTCAGTAATCAGCCATAAAGTTCAGCCGTTATGATGAAACTAATTGCTCAGTCTTATAAACCACTCAGACTTCTTCCCAAGATAATCTTATATCAAAGTAAAATAACGTTGGCGTCGCTTCTTAAATGGAAACAAGAAAAGATGTTCCGTAACTCTCGTCATTCGAGTCAGACTTATAAAGGAGATGGGTAGGAGCGACCCGCGACTGAAGTGGGGTGGGGCAGGTTGGTGACGGTTGATCAAAACACTTAATCTTACTTCGCATCGTTCGGCCTGCGCGTAGCGTGGCTCCGCCATTGCGTGATATGCTCGTTTGGTCTATGAAGAAAAATAAAGGACACAGATATAAGATTAGCACTAGTCTTTATAGCCACACATAGTATGAAAAAGCATCGAATATTTTTTGAGATGGTAGTACCCACGAAAACAAGAATAAAAGTCCAATAAACATGGGCTATTAGATAAATACCTTAAGGCATATGAGCACTTCTCTATCTTCGATACTGTGAAAAAAATCTCTTACACTGCAAGCTCGTTGTTTTCCATATTTTGATACGCGATAGTATGGAAAGAAGAAAAAAGTCCGATAAATGTCAACTCCAAGATGCATACCTGAAGATGTGTCAGCACTTGTTCAGTGGAATAGTTTCACAGTAGCAAAGAAGAACACGTGCTCATAGCTCCTAGGGTATGGATCTTAGAGAATATCTTCACCGGATTTTTTCCTTCTTTTGGCCCATAATACTTCCTCCCAAAATATGGAAAGCAAAGAGCTTGCTGTAAAAGAGGGGTGCAGCACAGTACTGAAAATGAGCAAGTGGTCACAGCTCTTCAGGTATGGACCTTAGGCTCAATGTTTATTGGAAATTTCTCTTGCCTTGGCGGGTAACTATGACCTCTCAAAGTAATCGACATGTTTTAACACCTTTTATATTCTTATCGTACATCTCCTCGTTATACGTACTACTCGCTTATACGTCATTATCGTGGAACGAACCTTAGTTACGTGTTCTCTCCTAACAAAATCCAGACAGGCAGGGTCTGTATATATTTGGCCGGACACGACGGTAAAAATTCGGACATACCCGGTTAAATCAGGACGCCTGGCAAACTTATCCATGTTCCGAAAAGAGCTTTGCCCCACTGGGAAGTTAAGAATTACGCGTCACTATGTTCATACATTGCAGGTCCGGTCAAGAGCAGGTACGTTTTGCAAACCGTTCAAATCACACACCGACTTGCAAATTAATAAAGTCATTTACCGCAGGCCAACTGCGACAAAATTTTAAATATTGTTTCAGGATAGCAACGGTTAACTGATGTACGAGTCTAAGTTCCATACTTGAAATTATTTAGGAGATATTACGAATCACATGAAACATAAATTTTACAAATTCACATTAAATGTAACATTCGAACACAATGACATGGTATTTTCGAAACATTGGAGGACGGCTTCATATAATCAATTCGCCATTAAATGGTTACCTGGTAAGTATCTTGTTCATAACAATAACACGTAACGTTTCTGTTTTCAAACGGTAATTACAATATGGCATTTGTATTCTGAATTGTTAAGCTGTCAACGTGAGTGAGGGTGTAAATGTAGCACTTATTTGACTAAGAATCTTGAAAGCCGGCCGTAGTGGCCGTGCGGTTCTAGGTGCTACAGTCTGGAGCCGAGCGACCGATACTGCCGCAGGTTAGAATCCTGCTTCGGGCTTGGATGTGTGTGATGTCCTTAGGTTAGTTAGGTTTAATTAGTTCTAAGTTCTAGGCGACTGATGACCTCAGAAGTTAAGTCGCATAGTGCTTAGAGCCATTTTTGAATCTTGAAATTTGTTAGTACTCGTGAGTGAGTATGTGAATCATGTCACCGTTCTTTGGACAGTAGCTCGCGGGGTTCATGCTTAAGCTGGCTAGCAGTGAGAGAATGTGCTACGTGCGTGAATGTGGTGGTACACACTTAGAGCAAGTACATGTTTTTACGTCGTGAACTGTGTGTTGGGCCGTATCTGATTGCAGTATGTGTATCATTAAAATAAAGAAATTTAGACAAGAGTTTGTTTTGTTCAGTAGCCTCAGTCAGATCTGGTATGAAAGCCCTCTTTGCAGCAAGAAACACAACATTTTATGGGGGGTGCTGAGACATATAGTGTAAATTACCTTTTAAACAACCGTTCCAATATGAATCACATTATAGTCAGTTTAGAATTTGCCGTGTTTCGGAGAAACAATCTAGCCTAAGTGAGAAAAGTTATAAAACATATAACTGTGGTGTCACCGCCAGACACCACACCTGCTAGGTGGTAGCTTAAATCGGCCGCGGTCCATTAGTACATGTCGGACCCGCGTGTCGCCACTGTCAGGATCGCAGACCGAGCGCCACCACAAGGCAGGTCTCGAGAGGCGTACTAGCACTCGCCCCAGTTGTACGACGACGTTGCTAGCGACTACACTGACGAAGCCTTTCTCTCATTTGCCGAGAGACAGTTAGAATAGCCTTCAGCTAAGTTAATGGCTACGACCTAGCAAGGCGCCATTAACCATTTGTAACGTTGCATGTACCTCAAGATAGAGTCTCACTTGTATCATCCAGAATGCTGTATACCAAAGGACAATATAAAAGTTAAGTGTTCTAGTAGCTACGTTCTTTTCTTTATCACATTCATTACGAATCCTGTTCCAGACTTAACGCCAGACGGCGTGAGTTGACGCGTGCCCTTTCGGCTACTTCACTGTGGACTGGCTGCCTTAACAGTCCACTACAATAACACTCACCGAGTCCCTTTAGATGCTATGACAGAAGTTTCTGTGCCTCCTTTAATATTTTCAAATGTGGAAAACTCATATTATTTGAATTCTGTTAAATCTGATAAGTCTTTTCAAAATATATTTTACTTTTGTTACCAATGCAACGTTTCAGTATTTTAGTATTATTAATTCGGATGTATGTGTATACAGGGTGATTCACCTGGTGCTACCTATGGACCAATAGGTTTTATGCAACCCGCAATGCCTTCAAAACCAGCGGGCTAGATTTTCATGTTATCTCGCCAGCTAAGAGGAAACATACTAGTCCTACAGAAAAAATTAACAGGACCTTTTTATTGTAAATTTAATGTAGTAAAATTTTCGTGTTAGGACACATTTTCGCTGGAGGCCTCAGTTTTATATTATTTGAAATAATATATTCCAGTACAAAATTTAACTATATTAAATTTCCTACTAAAATAATCTGTTCATTTCTTCTGTAGGACTAACAGTTTGTGCAAAGTGAATAAGACAATATGAAAACTTTATGCATGGTATTTTTGTTGTGTCGTCGGTTGTATAAAATCCATAGGCTGTGGCAGATGAATCACGCTGTCTATATATGTTGTTTTGTTATGACGGTCGTCGCTTTCCGTTTCTTATCTTCCATAGTTTCATATCTATTCAGTCTTCTTCCTGAAGGCCCCTTGAATTCATTACGTACGTGGTCGTCCACATACTCTTCGCTCAGCTGGTATCTATTACTAAATAGTTATTGGCCACTGGTTACCCCCCAATCGTTGGAGGTGGCCATACCAACTTAATACTTTGCTATTAGCGCATCTAGCGTCGTTTTCTCCTATAATTTCCCTATTGTGTCATTTCCGCTGTGTTCTAGTCTGGAGATGCGCCAACTTATTCGTCGAAAATCGACTTCAAGGGGCAGCAAATAATTATTTTCTATTTCTTTTCCTTTTTGGTTAACTTCCATATTTCAGTATCACATGTGGTGACACCCTCTAAGACAGACCTGTACAGCCAGACCTTTGTTCTATTTGCACTTTTGTTGCTCCATAGCAAAGATTTTAGTTGGCCAGTTGCCTTTTTTTTTTCCTTACACAATTTCACTTGTGATGCCTTGTTTGCTTCTTCTAGTTTGTATAAAAGTGACGCCAAAGTATTTAAACGTATACACACTGAATTCACGTTGTTAATTAATTAATTAATGTGAAGAGGGGAGACTCTGTAATGTTTGCAAGCCTCCCTTTATGAAGTTCAACGGCATCATGTATATTGCGTTCTTACCATACACTGAGCCACGTACTTGACACAGAATGTTTATGACAGTCAGTACCACTGTGGAAAGTAATTTTCTTTATTGTGCACTGTTTATTTTTTCCTACGAATTGCAGCGCAGTCATACAACACTGTTCCGTTTGACCTCTGACTCTTGTATCGACGCCTTCTGCTGCCGCTGTTTGTTCCGAATCGCCATCTCCTGGAATCGGAGACATCGAGCCGGAACGCTCGAAGGAACATCCGGCTGCTCGGTCTCGAACCGTGGGGGCAGGCGGGCAGGCAGTGAGCGCGCGGGCCATATCGACAGCTCGCTCTCTTCGGTCGATGTCGGGTCGAGGCTGCAAGTCGACTGCGGCGCGGGGCGGCGTGGGGCGGCGCGCCCCCCAGTAACAGATGCGCAGCCGGCAGGCGGCAGCAGTCACGTCCGTTTAATGGAATTTCAGCAGCTCGTTACGCCAGTGCGGGGATGGCGCGGGCGCGGGGGCGGCGAGGAAATCCAATAAAAGAAAACAGGGTGGCGGCGGCGGGGGCGGCGGTCGCGGAGGAGCGGCGAGAAGAACGCCGGGGGCGGAAGCAGCGCCGCCGCCGCCGACTGCCAGCGGTGGCCACAGCCACGTCTACTAGCGTCTTTGGGCCTCTGCACAGTCTTGCCGCGCGGGCAGAATAGACACTCGCTTCACTGTGCAGCGCAGTTTACTTCTTGTATAGTCTCACTGATCTCGCTTTAGTAGACTACCGTGGACGTCGTGTACCAAGTACCTGTCCTAAGGACGAACCGGAAGAGATGGTGAAGCCGTCCAAATACTCTAATCGTTCTCGAAGCTTGCAGAGTTCAGACTAGCACCATTTCTGTTTTTTAGCTCTCCTTAATAAGAGCTGTGGGAGTTACATCGGCGAAGGGTCTACTGATTTAAAAATACCGGGATACAAAATATTTTTCTGTGGAAATAACTGGCTTGGCTTTGAATTTATGCAACTGTTAAAGTGTGAATCATTTCTAGAGCGACAATTTAATTCACACTAGCTTATCGGACTTCTTAATTAAATGAAGAGCAGGTTGTAAACAGTTACTACAATTAGTAGTTATCTCTGTGAGATGACTGCATTGGCGGCTATGCAAACATCGCCCAAGCCCGTTATTTCGGCAACAACACTTACCCACTTTTCCACTTAATAATCTGTTAATAACATACGAGAGAGATTAATGTCAAGAAATAACGAAACGAAAGTCATTACTGCTAAAAAAAATAATTATTTGCTCCACTACATTTACAGTGACACATACATCTTATCACACCAAGCCTAGGAGGTGGAAAGGTATGGACAGAAGTGACGTAAGAAGAAAGACAAATGATTAACAACACTTCAAAAATACCAGTTAGACTTCTTCATTTGAAACAGTATGGATTTATGTTTCACAAAAATGTGATTCCTTTCTTTATAATTCATTGCTCATTGTACCATCAATTCATGATATTTAAAAATTGTAATCTTAATAGCACAGGGAAACCAAGAAATATACTGATACGTTTTTATAACTGCTGGAGAATACCTATGAAGAGGATGCTCGTATTCTCACTTGAACAAGGCGATCACTAATTTTGTTGCGAATTCCTCTATATTTTATACGATTAATAGTGATATACGCCCTTTGTTTGTTTGCTCCTTCCATTACAGGGAGCTGCTTTCAGTACAGGCCGGTGGGAATTGTGTACCACTTGGTCTTTCACGGGCTTTCCGTTAGAAAGCGGACACCTGCAGTGCTTGGAATAAAGTGCACGCATGAGACCGTCATTAGCTAGAACCTGAGTGATGTAGCCGTTTTATTTTTTTCTGAGATTCAAAGCTGGCGAACAATGTAATTATCAGCATCAGTTTATGCTTTTAAAGTGAAGAAGTAGTATCATCAGACTAGTATTAATATTTATCTAGTATAATGTACAGTAGTAAGCCAAATAACCACTGCACACCTCGCCGTTGGATTATGCCTGGTGGCGTTCCGGCCACGTCACACGGTAACAAAACTATGCAAGCGGAGAAAACATGGACGGGGGATCATCTCAGCGAGGGTATGGACTGCAAAAGGTCAAATTCATTGAGATAAGCGACTTTGACAAAGGGCAGATTATTATTACGCAGAACCTGTGAGCGAATATCTGGAAACGGCGAAGACTGGTCGAATGTTCACGTGCTACTGTGGTGAGCATCTACGGAAAGAAATAGGACTGTGAAAATACCACTAGGCGCTAAATGTTGGACGTCGACGGCTTTTCACAGAACGTAGTGTTCGTAGTCTTGTCCGCTCGACAAAGTAGAATAGATGGTGATCTGTGGCATGTCAATGCTAGTGCACGCACACGTGTTTCGCAGCCCACCGTTCATCGTACATTGTTGAACATGGAGATCCGCAAGAGACCACCTCTATGTGTTCACATGTTGGCCCAACGAAATGTCAGTTACGACTGCAGTGCGCACAGGACCATCGGGATTTGATTGTTGATCAATGGAAACGTGTCGGCTCTTCGGTAGGATCAAATTTTTGCTACACTACGTCGGCGGTCGTCTTCACAAGCACCGTCGTCGAGGTGAACGGCGACTCGAAACGTGCAGCGCCCCCCGGACGCAGCCTGGTGGGAGCAGTATTACGCTACTGGAGACATTCCCCTGCGCTTGCATGGGACCTGTGGTAGTAACTGAAGACACGCTAACAGCTGCGAACCACCAGCATCCCTTCATGCTTGATGCCTTCGACTACGGTGATGTTACATTTCAGCGGCATAACTGCCCTTGTCTCGGAACCAGATCCGTGCTGCAGTGGTTTGAGGAGCACTATAATGAATTCACTTAGATGTCTCGGCGACCAAATTCGCCTGATATAAATCCAAAGGTAGCTAGCTGGCGCCATCACCTTATACGCAAATACGCGAATTACATGACTTCCGCGCAGACATCTAATGCCATATAACCTCCACAAAACCTTCCATCAAAGTGTCGGATCCGTGACGGATAACCAGAATGAGTGACGTATTTCGTTCCAAAGACGGACAAGCAGCTGTTACGCAGATGGTCATCAGGTTTTGGCTCCATCAATGTAGGCCGCATCTGTATGATGAATTTCCGCTCACTCACGCTGGTTCCTGTTTCCTCTTTGTTTTATTATGCAATGTGTAATGAGTCACTCTTCTCTAACATTACGTTTTTTTGAAGAGATAACCGATAACATATATACTGGTTCAAATGGCTCTGAGCACTATGGGACTTAACATCTATGGTCATCAGTCCCCTAGAACTTAGAACTACTTAAACCTAACTAACCTAAGGACAGCACACAACACCCAGCCATCACGAGGCAGAGAAAATCCCTGACCCCGCCGGGAATCGAACCCGGGAACCCGGGCGTGGGAAGCGAGAACGCTACCACACGACCACGAGATGCGGGCTAACATATATACTATTGACCCTTGCATAGGTTAAAGTTACCTCAGCTATTTCATTAAAAGAATTCATATGATTTTGTGTACGATGTATTATTTCAGGCTAAAATGAATAAAAAAGAAATTAATCTGTTACCTTCGATATGCACTAACAATTAAAATTTCTCCTTTTTTTAAAAAAATTGAAATTACAAAATTTGTGGCGTACTTAATATTCATATTTTTAATTGCACAATCTAACGCCAAATATTAAATTTATTTCTTGATTAATTTACAAAATAATGATATATTTTAGCGAAGATTTTTCTTTGGTAAAGAAAGTTTGTAAACTCTTTTGCTTTGTAAACTTTTTGAAATAATGTGAGTACCGCAGAATGTAAGTAGTGGTGGGAATGCCTATGGTGGAAGTACATTTTCTAAGTTTGTCACCAACAACGTAACTATTGTTTTTTTTTTTTTAATATGGAAAATATAAAGACGGTGTGATGTTGAAAGATGTGACAAAATATAAAGGACTATGGAACCAAACATCTGAGGTCATCGGTCCCTATGCTTACGCACTACTTAATCTAACTTAAACTAACTTACGCGAAGGACAACACACACACCAATGCCCGAGGGGGGAAGCCGAGCGAACCGTGACAGCACCCCTAAGACCGCACGGCTACCCCGCGCGGCCATGATTTGATGAAATTTGCAAATTATAAAGTCAGATCTGCGACAGTTTCATCACAACATTAGTTTAACAAAGTAAACTGATTATAACGAACAAATTTAGTTTATCACTGGGACAAAAAATGAATATTTATCATTGAAATTTGCCTACAACCGTATAATTGTGATGTTATTTCATTTTATTTTGACTACCAGTTTCGCCACTCCACTGTGCCATATTCACGCCCCATATGCGTGTCTCGAAAATAAACAATATTGTCATACAGTGCCACATTCTCCTGCACGTCGCGAGTTCAAAACTGTATTCTAAGTGCTTCATTCGAAGAGCTGCAATCAAGTCTTCGCATGAAGCACTTGGGATACGGTTTTGAATTCACGCCATCCAGGAGTATATGCCATTGCATGACAATATCGTTTATTTTCGAGAGATGCATATGGGGCCTAAAGATGGTATAGTGGATTGCCGAACGTGGGAGTCAGAATAAAATAAAATAAAATCGCAATTACTCGGCTGTAGGTGAATTTCTTTGATAATTACTTGACCAGCTGATACCCCTGTCCATGACGGATCAACAGAGACAGAAAGAATGAATAAGTTGTCAATGAGCAAGAAACAGTGTGTGCGTGTATGTGTGATGTGTGTGTGTGTGTGTGTGTGTTTGTGTGTGTGTGTTTGTGTGTGTGTGAGCGCACGCGCGCTTGTCGGCACACTTGGTTGTATCTGTCTTAGCATCATTCGTTGTCACCTTTAAAAACTTATTGACAAATCTAATTGGCTTAAGTCCCGTCGTTTTCTACTGAACGTTCCATCTCAATTGATTTTATGTGTATGTTTCTCTGCAGGAAGCATAAATATTTCTCAGGACATGAAAACACAATTCTAACAAAGTCCATGGTAAATTTCAGAGCAGAGCCGGCCGGAGTGGCCAAGCGGTTCTAGGAGCTACAGTCTGGAACCGCGCGACCGCTACGGTCACAGGTTCGAATCCTGCCTCGGGCATGGATGTGTATGATGTCCTTAGGTTAGTTAGGTTTAATTAGTTCTAAGTTCTAGGAGACTGATGACCTCAGAAGTTAAGTCCCATAGTGCTCAGAGCCAAATTCCAGAATTCTATTGGAATAAACGAGGAATTAAATGTCGTAAGTGCTATAAATCTGTCAGTCATTGAGAAAACTACGCTTTCAACGCTAATGTTGGTCGGTATTGATTACTTTTACATATCGCCAGGTCAGACTCTCCTTCTAGTCTTATCTCCAGAGGTGTAGAGAGGTGTGTTTCCTATCAGTCTGATGATCACATAATGTAGTTTCGAGGCTTTTATCGATCGTTAGTATGCTGTCTGTCAAAGAAAGTAAAGCACCTAGAAACGTGATCGGATGTCAATGTAACTTCAAATATATACGCAACATCGGTGATCAGAGGTGCAATTTTCTGCGACAGGTAGAACGGCCACCAGAATGGATTAATGGTATTCGTTTATAGCATTATTGAAAAGACTGGGTAAGGTAGATATGTGGTGTGAACAACGTCAGATATTGCACGATCGCTGTGGAGGACATAAAAAGGGCGTGTACTCCAGTGAGAAAGAGTTATCGGCATCAGATGGAGTTCGAAAAGTGCCTTATTGTGGCTCTCCATCCGGCTAGGTGGTCGAATCGTGCATTATCCAGAGTTATGGGGCGTTTGGATGTTGCGGAGGCCCAATGTTGCGCTACAAGGCAACATGTGGGCAGAAATATTCGTTGTCAAACTTTTGGTCGTCTACCCTTGACAACCACAACAAAGGATTGTCCTACTGTGTGCCAAGCACGTCGTAATCCTTTCACAACTGCGCTTAACATCCGAGAAACAGTAATGGACTCCCTTCAATATTCTGTGTCACTTCCTACCATTAGTCGGAGACAATCAGCAGCCACATTAGGAAAGTACCATCACACACATAGTCTGCCATTAAAACCACAACACAAATGTCTTTGTTTCGAGTGGTTCCTTGACAAAGAAGCATGGAGTGCTGACGAACTGGATCGCAGTGTGTTCAGATGTGAATCTTGGATCCGCAGTAACCTGGACGACCATCATCGGCGAGTCTTACAACGTTTTGGGGAGGCACAATGGTGCTACAGCTGGTGTCAAAGTGTGGGTAGCTATTTGATATGACTTCAGGCCACGTCTGACGGTAATTGGAGGGACTCTAACGACACAACTGCACATCACAGACATCACGTGTCCTCAGGTGCTACATCGTAGACATCACGCAGACAGTTCGTAGAGACATGTGTCATACACGGACAAGCATTGTCATGTTGAAAAATTTGAACCGCAGTACAAGTTTTTCAACATGACAATGCTGGTCCACATATGGCACAGGTCTCTATCAACTGTCAGCGTGATGTTGAGCTACTTCGGTGGCCAGGAAGATCTCCAGATCTGTCCATGGTAGCATATATGTGGGACACACTGGTACAAATCAACTCCACCTCAGCACTAGTATCCAGGATACGAAGGGCCAGTTACAACAGTTGTGGATCAGTTTGCCATAGAAGGAGATACAAAGACTGTGACACCCATGCCAACCGAATCCATGTGTGCATCCACCCCAGAGGGGGTGCAGTGCAAGTGCAAACGCCAAATTCTTTATAAATTAGATTCGGTTTTATAATCACATATCCTATCAGCCTGTGGATTTTTTTAATTTCATTTCGTCCCCTTCTGAGCGCTTAACCTTAATCCGTCAGACAGGGCACTTTTACAAGTCTCACCATTTCAACCCTCAGCCCACTCTAAGGCAAGGTAAATGAGTCTTAGTCAAATACCACGTTTTCTAGTTAATAAGTCATATGCATATCATGTTTGATTCAAACTGCTCTAGATAATTAAGACATTATTTTATTTCAACAGGTCACATTGTTTCCGCTTTACTAGTTTCTTTTCTCTGTACATATGCACGAAGTTTAGTCGACATATTCTACCTGTTCCAGTGCTACGCTTGTGTTTACGTGATGCAATCCTTGCTCAAATATCCGCAGATTACGGGGCTTCTGATATCTCAGCTCACAGTTTTCCCAGGTAGTAGTTATTTCGGGCACTTGGTTTGGTTTAAATGGTTCCAAGCGCTGCAGAGTTACAATGAAACAAACAGGGCCACCCACAAACATTCATCTATTTTTAAATACGGCACAAAATCTCATGTTCCACGAAAATGTTTTACGGACGAGAGAAGAACTACGCTAATGGAAGGAAGTTGCTTTTGTGTACGAATATTAAATAACGAATTAAGCGAGGATAGGGCTTCAGTTAAAGCCAACTGCATGTCAGTCAACTTGCTCGTTAACTTCCTGCGTATATTGCTTAAGTTAATGGCGTAGAAACCTACTACAGTAAAGTCTGACGAAGTATTCCTGGAGCCTAAGCGAAATGCGTTTGCTGTAAAATAAATAAATGCACAGCAACAGGTAGCAGTTAAAAAGAAGCAGTTATTTCTTCAAAGCAATCTTTACTCTCTGGTGACTTTCTGACGGCAAATACCCTCCAAATTGTGAGATTGTGACGAGTGTTTTAACCTTCTCGTTAAATTGAGGGGAAGCAGTTACGGTAGTATAAGAAACGAATTACAACAGATGTAAAGGATACAACTACATACTTGCTTCTATTTCACTCAAAAATTTTTGATTATTGTCTTTTAAGAAAAGTTGTCGACTTGGGAGCTATGATATATACAGTCTCCACTGTATGATTAGGTATAAATAACTTTAGTTTGTGTAAAAAATGAGTTCTGACAAGGAAATCAAGACTTTCTGAACTCATGTGCATGTAACGTATTTCCATCCGCTCTGTTTGAATAATGTATCGTGAAAATCTCGCCCTACGTCTTAGTTATATACGGCAATCCTGTTATATGCCTCTGGTAGTCGAATTCTGAGTTTTCAGGGTAACTGTTGGTATACTTCGACAGATTCTATATATATTCTATCCAACACCGGCAAAATAATAACAATAAATAAAATGTAACTGTTCAGGGCTCAAAAAGGAAAAAAAAAAAAAACTCGTGCCTTATGCAGCTCACAGCGGATGTAGCCCCGTACAGTCATTTGAATCCCTAATTTATGACGTATACCGCGAAAAAATCCGACAGGAATGTTTGGTATCATGCTGATGTAATGTGCATGAAACTTTAAAACAGAAACGAATATCGATTACGCACAGTCGTGGCATATGACAGTAAATAACTCCTCTGTCTTCGTTTTTCATTTTAATACCTCGTGCAGAATAAAAGTCCTATGCGTAGTCGTACGTCAGTGTTTAAAGCAACGACAACAGTAAACACAATGATTGTAGATGACAGGCAGTTATATGAAATGTTTTGCACCGGGATATAGCTGCCAATTTATTTGTTTTTATTTGTATGATGTCCGATTAAAAAACACAGATGTTGTTTAAGAATTTCTAACACAGTATGTCTTATTACATACTATGGACCTGTAGACATTCAGAACTACTTGCGGAAATAGTTTGAACGTTGGGCCGTATGTGTGCAGTTATAAACCCCAAGTTCTGGCTATCTCTTCTGTTGTAGCCGAAGTCTAACTACATCTTTAGTTCACGATTTTCGTTCCACACAGGTAGTTAAATTTTATTATTGGCGTGTCACCACCGGCAGGAAGTCTTCCGATGAATTTGTCTAGTAATACACAGAAATGGTCACAAAATATCGTTTAAATTCATTGGCTGTCTAGTCCCTGAATGCGGCTAGCCTAGTTCTAGTACAGATGAGGAACCGATAACCGACCATTTCGCACTGTATCCTTTCTGACAAGGTTTCCGAGTATAGTGGAAATATTAATTAATTTTCAGAGCATTTGAACCAATGATTAATTATATTAGCGTGACGGACCAGATTGGTACAGTGAATAACTTACACTGCTTAGTAATACGGTTAAACACAGCAAATTATTTAATTAATTACATCTTTCTTTATGTTCTTCATTGGCTATATTACAATTATTGTCTTTTGTGGTAGAGGTATTATAGAAATTGAAAGAGAGATATGCTTCCTTCACTTATAATTTGATTTGAATAGCACTATGGCACTACGGGCGCACTTGGAGGGGGGATGGGCGAGGTTGACTGTGGTATAACGGCAGCAGCATACCCCTACAAAAAAGTGGTCTGCACAAAACGAATTCGAGGCCGTCCCCCGACAAACACAGACAAATGAAATCAGTCTCAGTTTGGAGAATACAGGACGTGCAAAGATATTGACTAGTACCAAGTATACCTAGAACCATTTGTAAGCGGTCCGCAGACCCTTACTACTAAGTTTTCATCGGCACAGGTCGACAGGGCAACTATCGATTAGTGTGTCGAGTTGCGAGAGCGAGAAGAGAGTAGTAGTCAGTGTGTGTTGTAGGTTCCCGCGAGGCGGGCAGAGCTGTGCAGAAGCCAGCAGTTGATATAATGCAAAGTTTATCGACATAGGGAGTGGCCATCGCCGCGGTTTAACCCCTTTGTGTTAGTATTATACGGGAAAGTGAAGAAGTTTAATTACAAGTGTGATCAGTGACATATGTGTGCCGTTATTGAGATTCCGCGTCTACCGCGCCGGCATTATTTGGATTACAGTGTTGGATTCCAGTGATTGTAATTTGCGTGTGACGATTTTGAATAGCGAGGAAGCCTGTGCCGAGATTAGCCGTTACTAAAAGTGTATGACGAAGGCAGTGGCTGTCTCCTTCTTTTGGTGTTGTTTTTGATACGAATATAGGTCTTGATTAGTGAAGCTGTGTTGTTGTTCTCTTTCTTACCAGACAGTACATTATTGCAGCATTTGAGAAGGACAAAATGGAATGTAACAACTCCGTAGCAGTCCAATCCGATTGCCAGCCCCAATAGGTACACGATCATATTAATTAATACTTATGTGGGCTGCTATTCAGATCCCGAACGAACGGGCTATAATAGAATAACAGGGAGTGTTACACATTTCTAGTGAAATCTCAACCCATTCTTTCCACTTATCTAGGTCATGAGAGGGGTGACTGGCGCTTACGAGTTTTGGCCTCCGTCCTCTGCCATAGCTCAAATCATGTGTGCGCTCTCGAACAGCATTATGTGAACAAGTCGGTATGCTCGTGGGTGAGATTGAAAAACTCTCGACATACATATAGATTATTTTATTGCGTTTCCGTTATAAATGGTTGTGGAATACTGTATAGGATACGAGGTTATCCGTCTAAAAAATGGGTATGGAAATCTCATTGCCTTACTCTACATAGTCTTATCGAAAATAATGTGTCTTAGTATTACTCCTACTTCTGAACTTAATAATGTAGCCAGTTACAGTTACAAATGAAGCAGAAAGTGGCAGAAAATATCCTAATGAAGAAAAGAGCTGAAAGGCAATTCTATGGGTTCCTAGTCTGGTACGTAACTTTTTAGCGTCTATTTTTATCCACTTCTTTAGTCATTATTTTCTTTTGCATCCAGCTGGCGTTAGTACTCCTACCCTGTATCAACGTATACCAACTAGCCCACACTGCCCATGAACGCCGCTGCTGTCACTAAAGACGGAGCATCAAAGTATATGCTTTTATTGAGTGGCGGATAGCAAAGGAAATCGGACACGTCTGTTTCAGTGGAACCATCTGGACGTTTACCTCACGCAATGTAGAGAAACCCCAAAATAACCAAATACGGATGTCTGGACGAGATTTGTAACTGCTGAGCCGGCCGGAGTGGCCGTGCGGTTCTGGGCGCTACAGTCTGGAGCCGAGCGACCGCTACGGTCGTAGGTTCGAATCCTGCCTCGGGCATGGATGTGTGTGATGTCCTTAGGTTAGTTAGGTTTAATTAGTTCTAAGTTCTAGGCGACTGATGACCTCAGAAGTTAAGTCGCATAGTGCTCAGAGCCATTTGAACCATTTTTTTGTAACTGCTGAATACGAGTTTAGCTGCCTCCTGCAGAGCAGGGAGGCGATTGTTTTAACCATTAATCACCGACTTAGGAATGTTACTGATATGACTTCTTTATCTCTTAAACGTGTGTCGAATGCAAATCGCAGAGAACACAAAATAACATTTCATGTGTAACGTCATAGAAGTCGTAAACAACGTGTTTGGCTGGTTCAAATGGCTCTGAGCACTATGCGACTTAACTTCCAAGGTCATCAGTCGCCTAGAACTTCGAACTAATTAAACCTAACTAACCTAAGGACATCACACACATCTATGCCCGAGGCAGGATTCGAACCTGCGACCGTAGCGGTCGCTCGGTTCCAGACAAACAACGTGTTTCCGAGAAAGATTTAGGTGCCTTACTGAAAGAAATAGAACGCATAAGTACTTCGATAAAAGTGGAGAAAGTCTCTTGAGATGGAAGCTTACATGTAGATATGTAGGCTGAGAGGCAATGGAGAGGCATGGTGTAAGTCAGTCAGCAGAGTCTACACATTTAAGTGCTGTGTAATACAGGTATCTTCAAAATGAATGTACAGGTTTTAAGGTTTAGATGCATTTATTATATTCCACCTACAATCATAAATAATACGTTTACTGAAGAATGTGTTGAACGAGTGAGTCTTTCACCCACAGCTCCAAGAAATCAGTTCGGGAGGCTAGTCGTGTTAGCAATTCCAGTGACGTCTTTGTGGAGACTTCTAGGAGACGCTTACAACTACGTCCTTATTGTTTGCAGCTGTTACAACCCTAAGGCCTACAAACTACGGTTTACCTGCCAAGTTAGCAAACGAAATGATGCTGCATGACGATGTACGTTTCCTGGATCGTGTCGTCTTCAGTGATGAATTGACATTTCACGTAAGTGGAAATGTGGACATACATGATGCGTTGGCATCTGGGAGTCAGAAATTTCCCACGAGATGGTACATTGCGACGAGACTCCCATAAACTGAATTTTTTTTTCTGCCATGTCCCGGCTGAATGTTCGTGGACCACTCTTTTTTGTGAATAAACTGTTTATTACCTTGATGCGCTGGAACTATAGCTTTTTTCTCCACTGGAAGAAGCTGAACCACGGAACTGTATGTCGCAGCAAGATAATAGCATACTTCAGTACGCAATTGATTCAACGACGTTGTACGCGACTTTTGGATTGGCAGAAAGAGGCCGGATGAAAGCCGCATTCGCACACGATGCGACGCCATGCTATTTTTACCTTTGGGGGTTCATTACAGATCATGTGTATGCGCCTCCACTACCAACTGGCTTACCCGACTTTAGAAGCAGCTTTGTTGCATCAATGACTCCATACACAGTGATCATGGTTTGGGAAGGGCTCGCCTACCGACTCGATGTGTGACGAATGGTGCTCACACTGAACACCTATAGGAAAAAACTGTTTGAGTTACTCTTGCATTTGATTTGTTATTTATAATTGTGAGTTGAATGTAACAAATGCTACAGAGCCTTAAAACCCAAATATTTATTTTGAATCTACATGTACAATACAGCTGTTTGGAATATATTGTTAATTCTTCAGCTACAGAATGTTATTGTGAGTGAGATGCTACATATTTTTACAGTTATCTATATAACCCGTGGAAAGTTCAACCCTACTTAGTGTTCCTTGAAACAGAAGAAGTTCTTTTCCCATGGAACACAGGATTTAACTCGCAAGCCTTTTTTTATTACTTCTGCTTAATCTGACTTCACTTGCTGATTATTGGTCTGTAGTAGACTAATAATGTAACAGACAGACGAGCAAACAAAGTGGTGACAAGATTCTCTCGATTACAACGCTTCGTTCTTAGGACATGACCAAGTTTTACCTTAGGAATTGTTTACACATTTGGAGAGACTTAAATTTTTCGTATTGATTTTGCCGATATAAGGAAAATACTGCAGGACTTGAAACGTTAATGCCATTATTTAGAAATCGAATTCGAAACAACCTCTGGACAAGTACGTAGGAGAGAAATAACTGCGCAGCCACCAAGAGCATTATTACTGGGGAAATATAAAGGGCAAAATCGAGCACAAAGTTTAAGGGGGAAACTGAAAGCCCTATTTCTTCAACATTAAAACAACTAAATTTATGTACTTTTTTCTCTGTAAATATTGTACTTACAATTCTGAAATTTCAACAGTTGTTTTCAACATATATTTTTAGCGCACTGTACTAAAATAAAGTTTCTTTTTCATTGCTATAATATGAAGGGCTTATTTCAATAGTGGCGCAAGTCCATTACTTCCACTTTTCTGTCTATAATGCTCCTGAAAGTAATGAGCCAAACAAAGAGAAAGAAAGATTCATCACTAGCAAGAAGTCATATGCTTGAATATTTCTGTTGTCTCAACTGCAGATTTTTCAGCGCTCATTTGAATTTAGGACTCTGTATCTCAATATGAACAAAAATGTACTTGTACCACTATTGAAATAAGCCCTTCATATTTACGAATTTTTACATTTAAGCCGTTTTTAATTCGGGAAACTTCCATGTAGATCTCCCTGATTCAGAGGATACAACAGTTTTTGTCATGAGTATGGTTCAGTGACACCTTTCCACTATTTTATAGCACTTCTGAAAATCTGCATGTCAATGGTTTACTGATTTGTACGATAACGGTACATATAACACTGAAAATGTGAAACGCTAAAAAATTGCGATTGCAGTAATATCATTATGAAAATTCACAAACACCACATATTTCATCATCAGGAGTGTCCAGCAATATAATCAAGTCACCTTCCGGTTCTTCTTCTTCACCGAGATGCTTTCTTTTTCCTGCTGCTCTACCTTTCTTTGTATTAAATTCAACTACATTCCAAGCCTTCCCTACTCGCACTTTGTCCACAAGCTGAGGACCTTTGGTGATTTTAATACCAGGAACGATACCAAGCCTTTCCATGCTCTATAATCTATCCAGATGCCCATCACTGAATGATGGATCAGCGTTACTGACTCATCATTTCTAAATATTTATCCCAGCAAATGCATTCTTAGGCAAAGGAGTCCATATGAGGTTGTTAAACGATTCTTTTTGATTCTGTGTACAATCATGAAGACATTTCCTGAGGCTATCAGGATGCCCCAAGCTCCGTCCACAACAGACACCGGGATAGAATTTTTATGATGGGTGTGCCTCTTCACACTTTCTAACAGTACAAGCGTCACAACTTTCGCTACCATCAACAGCAGAACGACTTACATGAAAGGTGTCTGTAAATTGATTCCCGCGGAAATTACGCTTGTTAAATAATGTGTCTCTCCTAGGGATCGTAAAAAGTACGACAGTCGGCGCTAAAAATAACAAGAAGACACATAACAAACTTCAGACGGGGTGCAAGCGGAACTCAATACTAACTCACAAAATACAAACTGAGCTGCAGTCAGAGTTTGTTGCTATGGCCGTGGTACCAACACAAAGATCGAAGTATTTTTTTTTTACAACAGAAGACAGAATTCCACAACCTTCAGTAGGTAATGTTTTCGCATATGCGGAGGTGTGAATGGGAACACGTCACAAATTCGGTAACTTTCCTGAGCACACACACCTAGTAGTGAGGAATGAAATAAAAATAATTCTAATTAATTGTAGAGTTTTTAAAAAAAATTCCACCGACAAAGGAGCCAAAAGGTTTTGACCTACCGAGGAACCTCTGGTGCCGCCTCAAAAAGTTAAGGACTGGACATGGTTGTTGTAGCTACTTCAGGTACAAATGGTGCTGGATCAGTTCACAAATGTGTTAATGTAATCAGGAAGAGCAGACAATTAAACATTTAGTCCAACGCTGTCCACTTCATTCATACCCTGGAATTCCCGACGACTTGTTCACTCTCACACCCAGCTTAATTAATTGGTTGAAAAACACGGACTTTAAGGTTTAACCTTGTATCATATGTATATTGTATAAAATCACTTGCCTTGTATCAACTGTATATTGTATAAAATCACCATACGGTTAACTTAAGTAAAGCTCTGTAGCAGAAAATTTAAAACTATTTTACACGCTTAAAAACTGAAGGGTGATTTTTTATCATTCTGTGGCATTCCAAGTCACCTTAAAAAAGTTGTATTTTAAATGTCAATTGGAAATAAGACATAGAACTAGTGCACCACCACTGCATGCAGACTGGGAGGAGAGTGAGCGGGGATAGCTGCAGATTTCAGTAAGTGAGGTTCCGGAACGTACCGAGGTGGGTACATTCGGCCGATACCTCGCCCGCGCGGCGCCCGTGCTGCCATTGGCAGGTAGCCGCGCCGAGTGGCCTGGCGGCTTGGCGAACTGTAGTACTGGAGGGCTGGTCGTAATGAGGACGCGTCGGTGCGCCGGGGTGGGATTTTCACGGCTGGCCGGGCGGCGGGCGTCGATCTGTTTGCGGATAATTACGAAGCGGCCGCTACAGGCCGGAATAATTTAAGCGGCCGCCTTTGGCGGGTCGCGCAGCGCAGCCTGTGGACTCCACGAGGGCACACTTTGCTCCGTCGGAGACCTTTTCATATTCGCTGCGCACCTGCTTCACACTGTCTCCGTCAAAACCAGAGGGGTGCCGAGAGAGAAGAAAGGAGATATGCGAAGCGGGGAGGAAGAGATGAAAGACCTAAAGTGGTGGTGGTTGTGGAGGGGTGGAGGGGGGGGGGAGGAGCGGGGAGCGAGTTGCTCCAGGGAGGGTTGGAAATGGAAGGCGTAACACCATGAAGGACTAGTCCCACAATTGTTGAACTATATGATATAAAATCGTCATAACTTCTGAACTGTTTGCGTTAGTATCCTCAAACTACACAGTTGGCCACAGGGCATGATGGAAATCAGTATGGTATGATTAAGCGACGACGCCCACTTTCATTTGAATGGGTTCGTTAATAAGCAAAATTGGCGCATTTTGGGGACTGAGAATCCGCATTTCGCAGTCGTTATATCTCTTCATCAGCAACGGATGACTGTGTCTGTGTGCAGCGTCAAGGCACGGAGTAATCAGTATAATATTCCTTGATGGCACGGTGACTACCGAATGCTACGTGAAGGTTTTGGAAGATGAATTCATCCACATTACCCAAAGTCACCCTGATTTCGACAAGATGTGGTTCATGTAACACGGAGCTCGACCCCATAGAAGCAGGAGAGTATTTTATGTCCTGGAGGAACACTTTGGGGACTGCATTCTGACTTTGGGGTATACAGAGGCCACTGGCATGGTCCTCAATTGGCCACCATATTCTCCGGATCTGAACACATGAGTCTCATTTCGTGTGGAGCTATATTAAAAAGAATAACAACAATAACCCCAAAGCCGTTACTGAGCTGAAAACAGACGTTCAGGAGACCGTCGACAACATCGATGTTCCGAGACTTCAGCGGTTCATGCGGAATTTCGCTATTCGTCTGCACCACACGATCGCCAATGATGGAGGGCATATCAAACATGTCATAAACCAAATCCTAATATCTGTAGTGACGATTACGTGTTGAATAAAGAGGGTAGTTTGTAACTAATTCACGTTTTTCTTTGATGTAGTTCAATAATTGTCACCCTGTATAAACTTTATTAAGTGCAAATACACTACTAGCCTTTAAAATTGCTACACCACGAAGATGACGTGCTACAGACGCGAAATTTAACCGACAGGAAGAAGATGCTGTGATATGCAAATGATTAGCTTTTCAGGGAATTCACACAAGGTTGGCGCCGGTGGCGACACCTACAACGTGCTGACATGAGGAAAGTTTCCAACCGATTTCTCATACACAAACAGCAGTTGACCGGCGTTGCCTGGTGAAACGTTGTTGTGATGCCTCGTGTAAGGAGGAGAAATGCGTACCATGACGTTTCCGACTTTGATAAAGGTCGGATTGTAGCCTATCGCGATTGCGGTTTATCGTAACGCGACATTGCTGCTCGCGTTGGTCGAGATCCAATGACTGTTAGCAGAATATGGAATCGTTGGGTCCAGGAGGGTAATACGGAACGCCGTGCTCGATGTCAACGGCTTCACTAGCAGTCGAGATGACAGGCATCTCATCCGCATGGCTGTAACGGATCGTGCAGCCCCGTCTCGATCCGTGAGTAAAAGATGGGGACGTTTGCAAGACAACAATCATCTGCACGAACAGTTCGACGACGTTTGCAGCAGCATGGACTAACACCTCGGAGAGCATGGTTGCGGTTACCCTTGACGCTGCATCACAGACAGGAGCGCCTGCGATGGTGTACTCAACGACGTACCTGCGTGCACGAATGGCAAAACGTCATTTTTTCGGATGAATCCAGGTTTTGTTTACAGCATCATGATCGTCGGATCCGTGTTTGGCGACATCGCGGTGAACGCACATTGGAAACGTGTATTCGTCACCGCCAAACTGGCGTATCACGCGGCGTGATGGTATGGGGTGCCATTGGTTACACGTCTCGGTCACCTTTTGTTCGCATTGACGGCACTTTGGACAGTGGACCTTACATTTCAGATGTGTTACGACCCGTGGCTCTACCCTTCATTCGATACCTGCTAAACCCTACATTTCAGGAGGATAATGCACGACGGCTTGTTTCAGGTCCTGTACGGGTCTTTCTGGATACAGAAAATGTTCGACTGCTGCCCTGGCCAGCAGATTCTCCAGATCTCTCACCAAATGAAAACGTCTGGTCAATGGTGGCCGAGCAACTGGCTCGTTACAATACGCCAGTTACGACTCTTGATGAACTCTGGTATCGTGTTGAAGCTGCATTGGACAGCTGTACCCGTACACGCCATCCAAGCTCTGTTTGACTCAATGCTCAGGCGTATCAAGGCCGGTACTACGGCCAGAGGTGGTTCTTCTGGGTGCTGATGTCTCTGGATCTATGCATCGAAATTGCGTAAAAATGTAATCACATGCCACTTCTAGTATAATATACTTGTCCAATGAATACCCATTTATCATATGCATTTCTTCTTGGTGTAGCGATTTTAATGGCCAGTAGTGCAATAACTAAAGATGCAGCACAAATTAAGGGTCCGCAATTTCATTCATTATGTATTTAGCTTAGCGAGTGACTTCTGCTGGCATGGTATGAATTTTATTGTTGCTGTTTTAAAAGTAAAATCAATTGCTCATTTTCTTGAAATAAAATCAGTTCAATCTTTCAATAACCAAAAGTAAATTGCTTGCCTTTTTCTAAATTTTGCATTACGTTGCACTGAGGTTCCTGAAAGCTATTTTTCTACATAACGTAGTTTAAGTTCAGCTCAAAAAATGGTTGAGATGGCTCTAAGCACTATGGGACTTAACATCTGTGGTCATCAGTCCACTAGACTTAGATGTGCGTAAATTTAACTAACCTAAGGACATCACACACATCCACGCCCGAGGCAGGATTCGAACCTGCGACCGTAGCAGCAGCGCGGTTCAAGACTGAAACGCCTAGAACCGCTCGGCCACAGTGGCCGCCATAAGTTACGCCAGTCACTTACTTAACCAGTAATTTCGTTTAACGTTAATTTTAAAATTTATTAATTTCGGAGTAAGTACCTGTAAACTCAGTGCTTTCTGATCCATTTATTTTCTCGTGAACTATTGTGCTGTGGAAATACGTGACAACCTTCTTTTCAGCCACGACCGTGAGTATATGCTTAAATTCCTTTGCCATTACCTTTCTTAAGATTCTGGTGATTCACTACCCTAGTGGGCAGGCGACTGTTTAATTATCCCTTCCTTTCAAGCTAATCAGTGTTACCTTTGCGTTAAGAGTGATTTTTGTAGGAAATATTACGTGGTGCCCAATTTTTCTCTCCTGTGTGGTTCGTGAGCGATTGCACTACACTCGACGCATTTCCAAATTATCACCATTATTTAGGTTAAGGTTAGAAGAGATTCTTCCTTGAGAAGATTCTGTTGTACACTTTTCTCCAACTAAACCGGTTATTTTCCTTCTGTAACGGTAGCCTTACTCACTGTAAAATTTCGTTAGGCATATGTGATCACGGTCATTTATATCGCAGTCCAGTAGGCCGATTAGGAAGGCGGAGGTTAAAACATCACAAATATGGACGTCAGAAACTTCGACACACATGCAGCCTCGCAGCTGCTCTGACGCTGAGGGTTTGGCAACGCCCCTTAGATGGGGTTCGCCTGCCTTCCAGTGCTAGAGACGCCACTTGGCTGAATGTGCATCGACGTTTCCGACAGGCACACTAGTAGCATGCTCAAAAAAGGTGGATGGTGGCACCGAGGGTGTTGCCAAACTGGGAATCGTAGGAGGACCCTTTGCCGTTATATTCACGCACATGTTAATCTTGCATCACCCACGATCACGCCATACCATATCGTCCCTCTCTGTTGTACTAAAGTGTTTCGATTTTAATGTAAGATGTGGTCGGGATTGTTGGGAAAAAGGTAGCGGATATTTAACACACTGTTGGCGCCTCGTATATTCTGCACGTTCGTAAATGTAGCTTACATATACGCCGACGATAATCAAGGTTGCTGTGCAGGCACAAATGTTAGTAAAAATGAGTGCATTATTGCTTGTAATGATTTAATTACGTTATCTAAACTCGCGGCCAGATCAAAGATAATCAGAAGTTGCATGAAACTATTACTGTTATCACCCGCTAACTTAATAGTTGCGAAGAGAGAGGCGATATGACCATCTACGTAGCGTAACCATTTGAGCTGACGATAAATAATTTCATTGATATCACACTGGCTTCATTTTAGGCTAAACATTTCCTTGACAGAAATAAACTCAATTGCAAACTCAAAGATACCGTGAAGAAAACCTAAGCCATGTCGCCTACTGCGATTTAATGAAATTCAGTAAAAATTATGGTAAAATAGACTTTACAAATATTAATATCTGAAAATTATTATCAATGTTCAAAGTATCTGTCACGTTAACTTGAGGGTGGAGTCCAATATTTAGTACTTTAATCAAATTCCGCGTAATGGTCGCCTGTGCGCCATTACGACAAAAGGAAGCCAGATGGGCAACATTATACATAACTCACTTTAAATAATTATTTCCACTTAAATACTTTCAAGGAGGGGGGGAGGGAGAGGGGTTTGAATAAGAACAAGAGAAATTCATTTTTTGCCATATATCGTAATAGTAAATATGAACATCGAATACTTAGTGCGTCAGAACAGCTAAGCGACTTAATTCCTCAACAGCAGAGACAGAAGTTGTATTCCATCTTAAAACCAAGTCTTTTTTAACCTTAAGGAGATAAGATGTGAGTGTTTACAAAGAATATCTTTACATTGTATAGTTACTCTTTGACGCTAAAATACATATTTCGTTAAGACATTTAACACAGAAAATATCAGATTAACGTTTTGTAGATCTTATAGTCATCTGTTCGTATTAGCTACAGATTTTATGGACAGAAATACACTGAATTTTGTACTTTCTTCACACTTCACATTTACACGTCTGGTATACGTTCAGTTTAATTTTTATCCCTTAACTCACGAGGTGTGGTCTCTCAGACTGAGCGAAAATTTTCGAACTCGCTCCCCAAGGCCAGTTGTGGTGGAATGCTTCTATAGTCCCCGTACCCTCCTTAAATTGCCAAGCCTATCATGTTTTGTTGTCGCTTGCGTTATCGCCTTCTGTGTTTATTGTTGACACATGTTACTGACTGGTTCAAATGGTTCAAATGGCTCTGAGCACTATGGGACTTAACATCTATGGTCATCAGTCCCCTAGAACTTAGAACTACTTAAACCTAACTAACCTAAGGACATCACACAACACCCAGCCATCACGAGGCAGAGAAAATCCCTGACCCCGCCGGGAATCGAACCCGGGAACCCGGGCGTGGGAAGCGAGAACGCTACCGCACGACCACGAGATGCGGACTACTGACAGGTGTTGGAGTCTCGTAGACTGCGCCTCGTGAACTACGAAACTGTTTTCTTCAGTACGGTACCTTATAGCTAAAAATGTGTTCACACGAATGTGTCAGTTTTAACTTTCTCGAGTTTGATGAAATTGTTAGTCAGTCTATGGAGGATGGTGTGAGTGATATAGATGAAGAAATGAACGAAAAAACGACGATTTTACATTAGCCAGTGATCACAGTTCTGCTATCGAACAGGAGTATCACTCAGAGGAAGAACTTCAGGAAAGTTGTGATGGAGATCTGTCTGTTTCTCAATGAAATATTTAAAGTGTCTGTTAAAATCGAATGTGTTCTGCGTGGTTATAAAAAATGGTTCAAATGGCTCTGAGCACTATGGGACTCAACATCTGAAGTCATAAGTCCCCTAGAACTTAGAACTACTTAAACCTAACTAACCTAAGGACATCACACACACCCATGCCCGAGGCAGGATTCGAACCTGCGACCGTAGCATGCGTGGTTATAAGCAAAATGTAGTTCCCAGCAATGAATGTCAATTTGACAGATTTTCTTTTTGTACCTATCGGATGCCGGCCGGTGTGGCCGTGCCGTTCTAGGCGCTTCAGTTTGGAACCGCGTAACCGCTACGGTCGCAGGTTCGAATCCTGCCTCAGGCATGGATGTGTGTGATGTACTTAGGTTAGTTAGGTTTAAGTAGTTCTAAGTTCTAGGGGGCTGATGACCACAGATGTTAAGTCCCTTAGTGCTCAGAGCCGTTTGAACCAACCTATCGGATGGAATTTCTATGCTGAAATTTAAGTCCTGAAAACTAAAATTGTTTGGAAATTTATTTGCTACAGAGATTATATAACATTTCAGATTGTAAAATTCAATACTCTAACAGTCCATATAGGGTACTATTTAAAACAACCACACAAAATTATGTGATTTTGTAAGATAAATAGTAACATGCGGCAGGCGTTGTTTATTGCAATAAAATAAACTAGGAGCATTTTTAACGAAAACTTAAATAATTGTAAAAATATGTTATATAGCATAAATTGAAAATGTAATATGATTTTTGCCTTAAATCTCGGTTTAAACATAGGGGTCCCAGAGATCCCACCTCGCGGTATACGTTACAAGAAAGTCACCTCGCGAGCTAAGGGTTATTGGGCTTTCTAGGAGATATCACAACAGGAGGACGCGAAACAGGAAGGGTGGAAATGTACCACTGCTTCGAATCACGTTCAGAATTCATCGAATGGTTTTAAACGGTCTCTAGTGATTCCAACCTGTATACCAGAGCAAAACGTGAGGCCCCCACAGTCCAAAAGGGTCAGACCACGTTGGAGGGGGTTGCAGCCACACGATGTCCTTAGAGTAGGGCTGAAGCGTCCAAGGGGTAGAAACATAGTCGAATGTTGTCAAGAACAGCGTCCCATGGCTCACTGCTCTCTTAACTGTCATTTTCAATTGCGAATTGTGTGGTAATCATCACCCCAATAGAATAAATGGTTTCACTGACACCTTTGCGCCACATCTGAAGCCTTTTAGTGTTGGTTCTGAGTGACAGTGTGTCTGAAATGCTTCCCTCTGGCACACATAAGAAAACCCAGTGATTTCATTAATGGTTGGCGCTATTATGACCTCCGTCACAGAGGCATCAGGAGAAGATGGGTAAGAATGGGTGTGACGACTTTTCCATCTTCTGTCACTTCCACGGTGACGTCAGGCAGAACTGTGGTGAAATTTCGTGTGGATGTCACATCATTAACGCGGCTTATATCTCACACGAAATTCTGAGCTGTAGGCTTTATTTCTGCATGTGACGATACGTTGCTGTTTGAAGCTTTGCCGTGTCGGATAGTAACATTGCAGGGCGCCACGCTCTCGCACCGTTACATAGAAATCTTGTAGCCACCTTTGAGCCAAATTTGGAATTTATGCGTCGGAATGGAAGACAGTTACGGAGTCTCGAAACACAGAAACTTTAATTTTGTTTGGCAGTGTATATTGTAAACTCAGACGCAAATTGAGGTAGCCCTGTCACTGTAATACTTGTCTACTAGCATTTACCAGCGACTTGTTGAGCTGCCTTCTTGATGTAAGCCTTAGCGCACAGATCAAACACATTAAACGTTCAATGAAACAATGAGATCGAAAACAAGAACTTACACACACACACACACACACACACACACAGAGAGAGAGAGAGAGAGAGAGAGAGAGAGAGAAAGAGAATGAAATAATTTAGAGAGTCGGACCTCGAAAATTAGAAAATCAGGGCGCAATAATCGAGCGATGGTAGCATAAACAAGGACAGCATATTCAAGTTCACTGAGATGTGGTTGACGGACTCGATGTGCCGAATGCGAGCGGCGCATTCTCTCTGACTGCTTCATAGTAGTTATTGTAACTGCTGCAACCTTCCGACCACCTTGCACGCTACCCGATTCTTATCTGTTGCATAAACATTGCTGCTCACAAGGCGATGAAGTGATTGACGTGTTCAAAGGTGGCGCTAACTTCCAACTTGTGGCTATTCACAGAGAGACACGTCCTACGTCTTCGAGCATCTGTGTACAGATGAAGCCGGGAGATTGGGACTCCGAACTCCTGTTACCTCACACCTACGCTTCAGCGGTAGACGAGGAAGTGGCCATTGCCATCTTAATACACTGCTGGCCACCGTAAATGCAACACCCTGAAGGAAGCATCCGAATCAAGTGAAATTTACACCATGAGTTTGCAGCGATGTAATATGCAACTGATTAGAATTTCAGCGCAGACGCACATCACGCGCGCCTGTGGCGCCACCTCATAGCGCCATTTAACGCTTGGCGATTTCGGCGAGTGCACGTTCGGCACGTGTGTTTACCTTGTGGTTGTTTCACAAGACGATCAGTTATGCCTCGTAGACAACAGCGAACATCTTTTGAACAAGTATCCGAGTTCGACAAAGGAAGGATAGTGGCTTACCGAGATGGTGGATTGTCATACAGAGAAATCGCTAGTCGTGTTGGACGAAACCAAACAACTGTAATGCGGATATATGACCGTTGGATGCAGGAGGGTACGACGGACCGACGTGTTCGATCGCATTCATCTCGGTGCACCACTGCACGTGCTGATAGGCAAATTGTGCGCATAGCAGTGACGGATCGCTCAGTGACATCCCGAACCATAGCACAGCACATTGCGTCTGTAACGCATCATCCAGTGTCTGCGCGTACCATTCGACGCCGTTTACAGCAGAGTGGTCTGTCCGCAAGACGTCCATTGCTTCGTCTATCATTGACGCAGAACCACAGACGTCTCCGTCGCCAATGGTGTGATGACAGACGGATGTGGACGGCAGAATGGAATGACGTTGTCTTTACTGACGAGGCACGCTTCTGTCTGCAGCACCACGATGGTCGGATTCGAGTGTGGAGACACCGTGGAGAGAGGATGCGGGACAGCTGCATTATGCACCGCCACACTGGTCTTGCACCGGGTATTATGGTATGGGGCGGTATTGGGTATTACTCTCGCACGCCTGTAGTACGCATTGCCGGTACTTTAAATAGCCGGCGCTACATATCCGAGGTGCTGGAGCCAGTTGTCCTTCCTTACCTTCAGGGCTCGGCCACAGCCATATTTCAACAGGATAATGCGCGACCACACGTGGCACGCATTGTCCAAAGGTTCTTCGTCAATAACCAGATTGAATTGCTTCCCTGGCCGGCTCGCTCTCCGGATCTTTCGCCGATAGAAAACATGTGGTCCATGGTTGCTCAACGAGTGACCCAGATTACATCCCCAGCTGCCACACCAGATGAACTTTGGCAACGTGTGGAAGCTGCTTGGGCTGCTGTACCCCAAGAACACATCCAACGTCTCTTTGACTCAATGCCGAGACGTGTGGCAGCGGTGATCTCCAACAATGGCGGCTACTCTGGCTACTGATTCTGGCAGGAACCACATGTCACAGACGTCTGTAAACGTAATCATTTGATACTTGGTCAACATGTTATCTACAAAATAAATTTTGTTGTGCTACCTCTTGTCTTTCTTGGTGTTGCATTTACGGTGGCCAGCAGTGTACGTGGAAGAAGGATCAACTGTTTCCGTGTCTCGAGACTGGTGGAGCGGTTCAGTTTTTAAAGTTTATGTTAGCAGGCCTGTTTTGTCGCCAATTCGTGGAATACATGAAAAACTGGTGTCCCAATGTGATTTTGTGTACTCTGCGCAGATTGAAGGACGACTAAAATTTTACGAAAAGTCTCCATCTTGAGCAATGCAGACAAAAAGATCTTTGTTTTTTTTTTCCCAACTTAATGGATTTGCACAGACATTCCGGCAGCTGGTTAATGTGCTCAGTATGTGGTGTGACACCCTCTGGAAACAATACATACCTGACAACGACAGGTAATGCTGTGAATGAGGCCGTCAGTCTCATGTTCAGGCAATAACACCCATTCATCCTGCAGAACTGCTCGCAGTCTTGGAGACTGGTTGGTGGATGTTGATGTGATGCAAGCCGTCTCCTTAGTGCATCCCAGACATGCACTATGCTATTCAGATCGGGAGAGCAAGCAGGCCACGCCGTGCGTTCAGTAACTTCCATTTCCAAGAAAACATCAACCGCCCGTGCTGTATGGGGTCGACCATTATCGCCCATCAAGAAGAAGTCAGAGTCATCAGCACCTGGCAACAATCACAAACGAGGTCCCAAGATCTCGTCACGATACCTGACAGCAGTTAAACCTTGCCGATTCTCCGAATCACCTGTACAATTTCATGAAGAGGGGTTCGAGTGATAAACATAGTCCCTGCTCTTTCCACAATGTTTGGGTCCCGAAATCGTATTCCACGTCCCCTCAAGATGCGAATCCATCGAGAATCACTCTCCAGACTGAACTGGGACTCATTTTTGAAAACAACATTGGTCCACTGTTCGACCATTCAAAGGTTAATGAGAAAAATGTTCAGCTCTCCGCTCCCCAAATAAGATTATCTCTCATGACAGCGTGACATCGATGGTGTTTGTTGGCCAAAGAAAATGAGATTTTATACTTAAACTGATTAATTTAATTAGTGAGCTTTTAATTAGACAGCTGATAGGTCTGTGCTTGGTAACAATAAACACGGTATCTCATCAGGATCATGAACATTTAATCAGATTATCTGAATTAATTTTATTTCACTCCTGGCCGTGCGCTTCAGTCTGGAACCGCGTGACCGCTACGGTCGTAGGTTCGAATCCTGCCTCGGGCATGGATGTGTGTGATGTCCTTAGGTTAGTTAGGTTTAAGTAGTTTATGTTCTAGGGGACTGATGACCACAGATGTTAAGTCCCATAGTGCCCAGAGCTGTTTTTTATTTCACTCCCTCTTCGCTTTCTAGTACTGTTAAGGACAGTCTAAGTGGCTTCGCCACGTGCTGTGTCTGTCCGCGAAAATTCCATGTGTTACATGTTATTCCTTACCAACATCAAAATGAGGAGTGGCATGAAGATTGCTGCTAGAAGGCAGGTAGGAAGATAAAAATGGTTCAAATGGCCCTGAGCACTATGGGACTTAACATCTGTGGTCATCAGTCCACTAGAACTTAGAACTACTTAAACCTAACTAACCTAAGGACATCATACACATCCATGCCCGAGGCAGAATTCGAACCTGCGACGTTAGCGGTCTTGCGGTTTGAGACTGAAGCGCCTAGAACCGCTCGGCCACACTGGCCGGCTCTTTGAACATTTTCTCAGGTCGAATACAATACATTTTCTTGAGATTGATAGCGTAGCTCCAAAAATCAAGACGGTTTTTAAAAGCATCGCTCGGGCGAAACTGAGCTTGCACTTTCCTCACATGTGACACTGTGAACTATGGAAGAAAGGCACCACACAATTCGATATCTGCAGACTTCCGGAAAGCATTTGATAAGGTTCCGCACTGCATAATGTTAACGCAGGCACGAGCACGTGGAAGAGGTTCTCAGATATCTGAGTGGCTCGAAGACTACTGCATAATAGAACTCAGTATGTGGCCCTCGGCGACGAGTCTTCACCAGAGACAAAGGTAACGTCAAGAGTGCCCCAGGGAAATGTGATAGGACCGCTACTATATTCTGTATACATAACTGCTCTGGCAGACGGGGTGAGCAGCAGTCTGCCGCTGTTTGCTGATGATGCTGTGGTGTACGGGAAGAGTCGAAGCTAAGTGAATGTATGAGGATACAAGATGACTGAGACCAATTTCTAGTTACTGTGGGAATGGCAGCTAGCGCTGAATATAGGGAAACGTAAGTTAATTCGGATGATTAGCAGAAACAAATCCGTTGTGTCCGGATTACAGCAGTAGTACTGTATTGCTTTACACAATCACATCGTTTGAATATGTGGACATAACGTTGCAAAGCAATATGAAATGGAACAAGCATGTGAAGATTGTGGTAGGTTGGGTTGGGTTGGGTTCTTTGGGTGAAGAGACCAAACAGCGAGGTCGTCGGTCTCATCGGATTAGGGAAGGACGGGGAAGGAAGTCGGCCGTGCCCTTTCCAAGGAACCATCCCGGCATTTGCATGGAGCGATTTAGGGAAATCACGGAAAACCTAAATCAGGATGGCCATACGCGGGATTGAACCGTCGTCCTCCCGAATGTGAGTCCAGTGTGCTAACCACTGCGCCACCTCGATTGTGGTAGGGAAAGCGAATGGTGACTTCGGTTTATTGGAAGATTTTTAGGGGAAGTGTGTTTCATCTGTAAAGGGGACCGCATATAGGATGCTAATGCCCACTCTTCTTGAGAGCTGTTTGAATGTTTGGGATACGACTCAGATCGGATTAAAGGAAAACGTCGAACAACTAAGAGGTGGTCTACTAGATTTGTTACCGGTGGTTTCGAACAATACGCAAGTGTTATAGATATGCTTCGGGAACTGAAATGTCTATTCCTGGGAGAAAGGCGACCTCCTTTTCCAGGGTCACTCTTGAGAAAATTTAGAGAACCGGCACTTACAGCTGACTACAGAACGATTCTCCTGCCCCAAAGAATACATCATGCTTGAGGACTGGGAAAACAAAAATTAAGAAATAAGGGCTCATAATGAGGCACGTAGACAGTCGTCCTCCTCTTGGTCTATTTGCGAGTGGAACAGAAAAGGGACTGACTAACAGTGGTGTGGGGATCTCTCCGACACGCATTTTGCAGTGGCTTGCTGGTTCTCTATGTACATGTAGATGTAGACGCAGATGCAGATGTTGTCCTTCCAGTGGGACCCGCGCCTACCTTTGTGCTTGTCACGCTGTTTTCCTGAGTTCGTCTCTACTCCACTCGTGCTGCAACCATTCGATTTCTGCCATCTGTCTGTGCCGTCCTTCCGTATGACGCTCCCATGTCCCACGTGCCAATATTTCAACCTTTCACAAAGTCCAAAAAATGGCGATTCGCTGCTCCTTAACGCCCTCTGGGCATGCTGTGTTGTGTGACCCGTGCTAGAAAAGTTCCAGTAGCGTTAGTCACATCCAATAGTCATAACACAGGCACATCATTCTTCAGTAGGTATGGCAGTTTTCTGTACTAGAAATAAACATGGAGAATAACGAAGTTTTAATCAATGTACCTCACAGGCATGGAAATACTCAAGCATCAGTTTAGTGGTGCTCGCCCAAGGTGTTCATTGTGGAAAAGTCTCTATTTCTGACAGTGTCATTAACAGCACTGAGGCAAACGCTGTCATATACAACAATTAAGTGTAATACTACGTAATTCTAAGCACAAAGAGTTAATACATGTACAGGATTCGTAAGTCACTAGAGCATGTACTTGTAAGAATTGAATAACAAGAAGTGGGGCAGTATTTTAGAAAGGAGTGAGATAGAATTGTAGTCTGTTAACCGTGTTATTCCATCTCTACATAGAGGTACTGTATCAGAAGAGAAGAACTGTAAATTTGGAAAATAAATTAAAGTCAACGAAAATAGATTAACAAATTTAGCTATAAGATATCATGATAATACAATAATTCGGTTACAGGCTGCCAAGCTCTCGGAAGATTAACTGAACGAAGTGGAAAGTGTTTGAAGTAATATAAAATGCACATCAGCAAAGTGCAACAAGGGTATTGGAGTGGAGTCGAATTTAGTAATATGGTACTAGTCGAGTTATATTAAGAAATGAGACACTAAAAGTATTAAACGACATCGCTATTTGCTTAGCTGTTCTTTATTTTATCAGCATCCAGCCAGGGTTCGGCACGAAGATAGCAGTAAGAAGAAGAAGAACAACAACAACAATACAGGGTATGCTGCAAAGCAATGTGTGATAGTAAATGAAACGGATGCTTACGTCTGAGCCTTGGCACCGCATATACTTTCATTACCGTCGTAAATCATATACCGCAAAGGATTCAGGTTTTAGAAAAAAGTAACTTACTCATTTCACATGTGGGCTCGCATTTCTTACACTCTCGGCCGATACTCAGAGGCAAATAAACATTCCATGTATGGGAATCTCACAGGTGCTGTCGTACTGCGTCCTAATTTGAGATAATACTCTCCATATTCTAATGAGCCGCGAGGGTAGCTGCGTGGTATGAGGCGCCTTGCCACTGTTCAGGCGGGTCCACCCATCGGAGGTTCGAGTCCTCCCCTGGGCAGGGGTGTGTGTGTTGTCCTTAGTTAGTTTAAGTTAGATTAAGTAGTGTGTAAGCCTAGGAACCGATGACCTCAGCAGATTGATCCAATTGGAATTTACCACCACCACCACCCATATTCTGTTCACTGTACACAGAGTTCCTCGCGAAATATTATTACATGGAAATGTCTTCGCTCTGATGTTGATGGTTGCGTCATATTCAGTGCCAAACGTTGTTTTTTGGTCATATATGCTCAAATGCTTTCAACGTTTTGGCTGGAAGTTGTCTATATCACACAGGCAGAGTTGCCTGGTTAACATTCTTGACACCTTTTGCTAATTTCATTGTAGGTATTTGGTAAAATATTATTATAACACTCACTATGTTTTGTGATACGATAGCCAGCATTGACACTGTGTATGTCCGTCTAAAAGATTTATAGACCACAGTGAGAAACTTTTCCTGCTACTGGAGGGGTAGGATATCTGGTGCGTGATTGTCTTCACATTCGGTAAATGCAGACAATTTAAATTTGTCCATCTTCTTTGATCATCCCGTCTATTTATTGTGTCCTCAACTAACTACTAAAAAGAACGAGTTCCCACACACCACAACACTAGCTTACGCATATTTAATGAAATCGCCCGACACATCCTTAAAGTATCCAACCACCTGAGCCGCAAAACCTTGAAGAAAGGCTCCCTCCGGAGGCATCTCATAGTGTATGGATAACAGTCAATTTGCAGCGAAGAGTTGTCAGGGGACTCAACATTAGCCTGGAAACGTATGGCAAGCTGGAAGAGGAAAATACCTGTTGCAGATGCCGTACGCCTGACACAATAGCACACGTGACGTACAGTACTATCTTCTTGCACACCTCTAGACTTAGCCTATGATAGTATGAAAAGTATCTACAACTATTTTAATATATACTCTTGATTACTGTAGATTAAAACTGAAGAAACTGCAAAAAGTTGGGAATTTAAGGAGATGGGACCTGGATAAACTGAAAGAACCAGAGGTTGTTCAGAGTTTCAAGGAGAGCATAAGGGAACAATTGACAGGAATAGGGGAAAGAAATACGTACAGTAGAAGAAGAATGGGTAGCTTTCAGGGATGAAGTAGTGAAGGCAGCAGAGGATCAAGTAGGTAAAAAGACGAGGGCTAGTAGAAATCCTTGGGTAACAGAAGAAATATTGAACTTAATTTATCAAAGGAGAAAATATAAAAATGCAGTAAATGAAGCAGGCAAAAAGGAATACAAACGTCTCAAAAATGAGATCGACAGGAAGTGCAAAATGGTTAAGCAGGGATGGCTAGAGGACAAATGTAAGGATGTAGAGGCTTGTCTCACCAGGGGTAAGATAGGTACAGCCTACAGGAAAATTAAAGAGACCTTTGGAGAGAAGAGAACCACTTGTATGAATAACAAGAGCTCAGATGGAAACCCAGTTCTAAGCAAAGAAGGGAAAGCAGAAAGGTGGAAGGAGTATATAGAGGGTCTATACAAGGGCGATGTACTTGAGGACAATATTATGGAAATGGAAGAGGATGTAGATGAAGATGCAATGGGGGATATGATACTGCGTGAAGAGTTTGACAGAGCACTGAGAGACCTGAGTCGAAACAAGGCCCCGGGAGTAGACAACATTCCATTAGAACTACTGACAGCCTTGGGAGAGCCAGTCCCGACAAAACTGTACCATCTGGTGAGCAAGATATATGAGACAGGCGAAATACCCTCAGACTTCAAGAAGAATATAATAATTCCAATCCCAAAGAAAGCAATTGCTGACAGATGTGAAAATTACCGAACTATCAGTTTAATAAGACACGGCTGCAAAATACTAACACGAATTCTTTACAGACGAATGGAAAAACTAGTAGAAGCCGTTCTCGGCGAAGATCAGTTTGGACTCCGTAGAAATATAGGAACACGTGAGGCAATATTGTCCCTACGACTTATCTTAGAAGCTAGATTAAGGAAAGGAAAACCTACGTTTCTAGCATTTGTGGACTTAGAGAAAGCTTTTGACAATTTTGACTGGAACACTCTCTTTCAAATTCTGAAGGTGGCAGGCGTAAAATACAGGGAGCGAAAGGCTATTTACAACTTGTACAGAAACCAGATGGCAGTTATAAGAGTCGAGGGACATGAAAGGGAAGCAGTGATTGGGAAGGGAGTCAGTCTGGATTGTAGCCTCTCCCCAATGTTATTCAATCTGTATATTGAGCAAGCAGTGAAGGAAACAAAAGAAAAATTCGGAGTAGGTATTAAAATCCATGGAGAAGAAATAAAAACTTTGAGGTTCGCCGATGACATTATAATTCTCTCAGAGACAGCAAAGGACTTGGAAGAGCAGTTGAACGGAATGGATAGTGTCTTGAAAGGAGGATATAAGATGAACATCAACAGAAGTAAAACGAGGATAATGGAATACAGTCGAATTAAGTCGGGTGATGCTGAGGGAATTAGATTAGGAAATGAGACACTTGAAGTAGTAAAGGAGTTTTGCTATTTGGGGAGCAAAATAACTGATGATGGTCGAAGTAGAGAGGATATAAAATGTAGACTGGCAATGGGAAGGAAAGCGTTTCTGAAGAAGAGAAATTTGTTAACATCGAGTATAGATGTAAATGTCAGGAAGTCGTTTCTGAAAGTATTTGTATGGAGTGTAGCCATGTATGGAAGTAAAGCATGGACGATAAATAGTTTGGACAAGAAGTGAATAGAAGCTTTTGAAATGTGGTGCTACAGAAGAATGCTGAAGATTAGATGGGTAGATTACGTAACTAATGAGGAGCTATTGAATAGGATTGGGGAGAAGAGAAATTTGTGGCACAACTTGACCAGTAGTAGGGATCTGTTGGTAGTACATGTTCTGAGGCATCAAGGGATCACCAATTTAGTATTGGAGGGCAGCGTGGAGGGTAAAAATCGTAGAGGGAGACCAAGAGGTGAATACACTAAGCAGATTCAGAAGGATGTAGGTTGTAGTAGTTACTGGGAGATGAAGCAGCTTGCACAGGATAGAGTAGCATGGAGAGCTGCATCAAACCAGTCTCAGGACTGAAGACCACAACAACAACAACTCTTGATTACCTCTGTTCTAAGGGTAATAATTGGTTAAGTTTCAGTATACATCAACGAAATTAACACACATCCTGGCAGGAAATAGAAGCCTCTACATCATTCACAGAACAAACGCATAAACGTTATCCCATTAAAGGCATTAATATGTGAGCTGGATCGTCACAGTTATAAAAGCCAGTATGCAGGACTTACCTGCATATATTAATAGAAACATGTAACATATGATGGATTCCTTAAAAAATAATATCAATAACACAGAAAAATGAGAAAAATGTGAAAATAGAAGAAACAATCACAACTAAATCACGGTAAGTCCAGCGGAATGCTAATATAACAAAACAACACTTTCAGGCAAGATTAATGCACTGAAACGTGAGACAGGTTTAAATAATATATCACTTCTAAAACTGAGTATCAAAATAGTAAAACACACACACACACACACACACACACACACAGAGAGAGAGAGAGAGAGAGAGAGAGAGAGACAGCGGCGCGAGTGCGCATCCACGCACGCATGCAGAGGAAGGGAGTGCTGTGGGGGAGGGGGGGGGGATGGAGGGTGAGAGAAAGAGAGACAGAGAAAGATAGAGAGAGAGAGAGAGAGAGAGAGAGAGAGAGAACCTCCTATTCATCCCTCCACCTGTCATCTCTGATACATCCAGGCACAATTTTCCCCATTTCGTGTTGCATGCCGCTGTAGTAGAGGGTTATAATCACACAAAAACAACGTACCAACCTTACACTTGAGGGATGTGTATAGAACTGATGACAACGATAACAACGAGCACGACACACGACTAAAGACGAGACTAATTTCGAAGTACAATGCACCATTGTGCAACGGAGTCTAAAGCTATTGTAACATAAGTTGCGAAATGGTGACCAGTTCTTATTCTACACAAAAAATGAACATCCAAAAAACTATAACAAAGAAGTAATAATCAAAACTCTCGGAAAATTACAAACAATTCTAAGTGTCTCTAAGAATCAAAGAAAAATGTTCTGTACAGAACTTTGGTAGCTGTCACAAAGCATATTACAGCAAAGTCATACCACAGGCCTTCCCGATCCTTTAGGGAGATCGAAAGTGCAAGGTATTTGTATCTGCACAATAAAACACTGTTTTAACTGAAAGATACAACTTTTATTTATTGTTACCCAGAGCATCGCAGTATTTCCTGCTGCTCACCGTATCCATTTAAGCGCCAAGGCTCAGAGAAGAGAAGGTTATTTCCACTAATTCTGTAGTACGGGAAGAAAGAAGAAAAATTAGAGTTTGACGTCCAGTCGACAACTAGATAATTACAGCAGAACACCAAATCAGATTAGCGAACGATAGGGAAAACTGTAGACGCTCATAGGAACCATCCCGGTATTCACTTTAACCGGTTTACGGAAACCATGAGAAATCTTAGTCTGGATTACTGCAGTGGGACTTGAACCGCCGTCCTCTATAGCGCCACGCTACTTAGCTGGGTCTGCAACATAAGCTTGGAATCTAAGCCATACATTTTCTGGTATTGGCTATTTTTAGAACAACGTTAAGATAGCAACGCTGTCTGGTGAAAGTTAAGCTTTGCTTCCCGGCAGCGATTTAGATATATTATAAACCGGAGACTCTAAGTTAATTTTCATACTAGATATGTATTGGGTGATTGGAAATCAATCTTTTCGTTTTTCGTATCATTCAAAATGTGAGCAGCATCGAATCTTAAGGTTAATATCATATGTACCAGAAATTTTCATTATGATAATGCTGAGGAAAGTTGAAAAGAAGGTGGAGGATGTGCTGATGATGATCAGTTTGAATTCAAAAGGGGATTAGGAACAACAGGGGCGATTCTGGAACTGAAGCTTCTTATCCAAAAGCAATTACAGAAAAAGAAACCAACTTTTGTTGATTTTGTGGAACCAGAAAAGGCACTTTATGGATTTATCCGGTAATAGATGTTCAGAGAGTGGCAGCAGGTCGTAATACAAAGACATACGGATGATATTCAGCATCTGTAAGGTGGAGGGGCTGTCACTACGATAAAATTAATTTTTATTATAACACGTTTTTAAGTCGAACCAAGGAGAGTATAAAATAATTTCTCCTAGTCCTATGCAGATTTCTAACACAACATAAATACTCCTGCAACCTTGTGCTTGTGAATACTTGTAAGATTTACAACGGAAAACGTAGAGCACATGCAGTATGTAATTGCATGTGCGAATAGTTCACCTCCTGTCACCTAACGAATGTGCTCTACATTTTTAGTTTTAAATCATACAAGTATTGTCATAACTATTAAAAGTTCACAAACACAAAATTCCAGAACCACTTGTATTGGTCTAGGAATCTGTATGGCTCTAGAACAAATTATTTTACACTCTTTATTCCGATTTCAAAACGTATTATACTGGCAGTTTATTTTTAACTAAACAATTATCTTCTGCTTACTGTCGTGTGTAGGAAATTTCTCAATGTATTTTAAACATATTGGTGATATTATGTTTTGTATCTAAGTAGTTATTTATAAACTATCTGACTAACTTAGCACTTTCAGGGTGTTCAATTCACCAATTTTCTATTCGAACCAAAAAATTAACTTCGAAGATATACTGAAAAAAATTTATTTCCATATATTCGTCGAAAAACCTTTGAAATTACGAACAGACGAACAAAAAAAAAATTCATAATGTGCAGTTTGTAAGTGCAGCATCAAAATTTGGATACATGACCCTGTACAGTTTCTGCATGCTGGGCACAGCTGTTTCGCATGTCTACAAAGTGATTATGTAAACGTCTCTATACCAACACCTCTACGTAGCTCTATAGACGGTTACCGACCTCGTCTACAGTAGTTTGCACATTGAAATAGAAAGGTGTCAAAATCACTGCCAGACATCAAGGATTTACTTAAGTTGACTCGAGTGTAGAAGTGTCCTAACAGTAAATAATAAATGTAGGAAACCTCCATACATGATGTGCAATTTTTCCACATATCTAATTGTTTATGAGGTCATTTCTCCTAAACTGTGATAGGTAGTAATTCTTACCCGACAATGAGTGTTACCTGACAGTAAGGGATATGTGTACAAAGTTTGGATAAAGTCGGTCAGATGATTTAGGGAGAGCTATGGAACATACATGCATACACATCCATACATACCTCTTTTTGTGATGTGTATGGATATGCTAGCTTTTTATCTGTGCCTATGTACATGTATGCGACAAATTTTGCTCAGATCTCGTCCTTCCCTCATCTTGGTCCACCTTCTTTTCTCCCCACCCCCCCTCTCTTGTTCATCTATTCACATACCGCCTGGGAAACATTCTGATGCTGCCCACACAACATACCAGTCCTGCACAGCAGCCAAGGTATCAGCCGTTACTAAGATTTCTCTCCCTCACCAGCACCCCTGCCGAACAGGCCGGCAGTAAAACGAGTTAATATTGCATTATCAGGGCAATGTTTTAAACTTCTAGTCTCTATCTCATCGGGAAGTTAGTTTAAATTCAATTGTGACAGACAAACAGACTAAGAACGACCTAATAAAAAGTGTTAAAAAGCATGAGACAAGGATATGCTGTCTTTCCTCCTAAATTCAGTGCTTTCCTCCAGGAAGCTACCTGGCCAAGTTTGTTGAGGTGAAGATCAAAGCTAATGGACGGAAGATAAACATTCTGAGATATAAAGATGACAGACAATTCTGTGATTACGCAGATGAAAGAAGATTTAAAAGAGGTCTTTTGCACAATGGTAAGGATATTCTGTGAGCAGTATTATATCAGAATAAACAAGAGAAATAATAAACTGATCATATGCACCTCTCAGGAATGAGAATTGGAAGAGAGGAATGAGGAGTGGCAGGAATTTACGTTTTGGAAAGCAGATTCACAAGAGGTGGCAGAAGCCTAAAAGGGGTAGTGACCAGACTACAGGAGGCCAAAACTCCATTTAATTTGAGAAAGATTCTACTCGCCAGCAAGAACATCAGTCTAGAATTTAGGTATCTTGTCTTAAAAAGCACTTGTCTGGTGTGTGACCCCACATGGGTGTGAAACTTGAGCAATAGGAAAACGAGAAGAAGACTGACAGGAGCCCTGGAGATTTGGTGCTACAGAAGGGTTTTGAAGATCAGCTGGAGAGAGAGAGAGAGAGAGAGAGAGAGAAAGTTACCAACGAGAGATGCTGAGAGGAGTGCAGGGAACGAGTTTCTCTGGATGCACACACAAACTAGACGGACAAGGTAGCAGGACACAATTTAATACACAAAAGCAATGGGTGAAATCTTCTTGGGCGACCAAGAATGTCCTAAAAGCTGCAGATTATAACTAATTTAAGGAGTGTCACGTACTGAGAGATGAACAGGAAGGCAGGGGAAAAATAGAAAAAAAAACTTCAGCATTGAATCCTGAATAAGAAGAAGAAGACAAATCAACAGCTATGAAGGCTACGCCTCAAGGACAACCGTTTCTCAGTCCTTCGGAGCAAAATGCCAAATGAACAACGGTTATCAGGTATTCAGAGGCGTGACTTATAGATAGGGATCCGCTAGTTCGGCAACTGGCTATAAAGCGATCGTGTGGGAAAAGCGGCAGCTGTGAGCAAAGCGAATGTGCCTCCGTAGCGCCAAACGAGTTCGCTTCTGGCCACAGGCAAAGCGCGTGCTTTCGAAGGGCAGGTTTTAATGGTGATTAAAGGGGAAAGGCTGGAACGGTGACCCAGAAAAGCGATACATATGAGAAAGCAATGTGCTATAAAACAACTCTAAATGTTAAAACTGCAGACATAAAAGACACTTATACTGTGATCACATCACTTCCCAAGTACATTATGTTATTAGTGGTCAAATCCAGCTAGAATACACTGAAAATGTTTTAGTCAGTTGCACACTGAATACCAATCATCATTCTACCTAACCCTTTAACGACATGTCAGAAGGTTTCAGTTGTCATCTGGAAAAGGTCACGAAGATAATTTAGTGTTTGTTTTGCAATTAGGTGTCTGCAGTCCTCGTACACAATGAAATCCTCGGGCTACAATACCGCAGCACGGCGGTACCAAAACAATAATGGGCAGCTTATTCACACGGTACACAATGTTCGTTTCGTGTGCTAAGCACATTAACGAATATCAGTTTGCCATTACGCGTGGATGCTTAGTGCAACAATGTGCGCAGCGTCTATACTCGTATTGCACAACACTCTAAACTGAATACTTAACTTTAATATTACTTTAATAAACGATGAAAAACAGATTTCTAAAATACTGCTCTCTTACACAGAGTCGAAGACTCATCCAGACAGTGAAATACCGTGTTCATTAGTTATAAGACACACATGCCTTTCGGTACTAAGGATTTACGCCAGTATTCAAAGTAAAATCACTTTATACTGACTACATGCCATCATGGAAACCTGATTTTGCATCATCACTATATTGCCAAGCTATGGCTACGATAACCTCTGTACCGGATGCTAAACGTTTTCCAGCTACAAATTTCTTTAAAGGTGAAAGTACATATAATTTTATTATGCAGTGTCTACTAAACCGGGTTCATTTTTCCACAATTCGTAGCATTCTATTGCCAAGACGTTTTTGTCAGTAGGTGCAAACCTCCTGAGGAGAGGTGACCAATTCTTCCGTAATCTACGACTCTTTTTCCGTAAGACGGTGTTGAAGAGTATTGTATTAAACACTGCATACTCTACCAGTTCTTGAAGGAGTCCTACACAATTCTAACAGCACCAGTAATACTCATAGTTCATCCTTATCATACGATATATTTCAGCCCTCCTCGCGATACAAGCTTTTGCATCGACCATTACTCGCCAGATGTGTTTACAGTTTTGAAACGTCTATTATGTGGCCAGCACTGGATTCACTCATCAATCGGTAACAACTGGAAATGAAGAAGCAGATTTCTTATAGACATGCTACATTCTCCCAAAATAATCAACATTTAATAAATTGTTTGTAGCCAAGACTACGTTCAATTCTGTTTCTTATTGACCTGTTTCGACAGACACGACTGTTATCTTCAGATCTGTAACATTATGCATTTACATATAAAAAAAACTTTGAGTTATAGATGCATGATGTTACAGATCTGAAGATGACAGCCTTAGCTGTCGGAATGAGTCAATCAAAAAGAGTTTCCAACACGATCTTGGCTATAAAAAGTTGCTTAAAGTACATACGGATCGCTCCTTCTGTTGTCTCGTCATGAGAATCGTCAATGATAATCAACAGTATTTGAAAGCGCTAACTCAGAAAGTCCATTTCAATAAAACACATACAAAACAACTACTTCGAGAAACCTAACGAAGAAATGCATTTCGCTTACAAATTGTGAAGTGACCATATTGTTCTATTTAATAACTCTTTTTCTCTTCTGCAGCTTTATTATTCTGCTTAAAAATTATGTGTAAGTGCTTTTAGGATTCCATCCAGCAATCGGTAAAAACAGAACCCTTAAAGGAACACTGGTGTCCGTCTGCTGTTCTCAGGAACGGGTTGAGGCTTCAAGTTTAAATTCATGTCAAATACTACGGTCTACGGACCCTTGCTGGTGTGAAAAATTAAAGCTTGTAAGTCAATGCAGTGAAATGATATGGCTATTTATGTGACATGTTTCGATACTCGATAACTCACACATCAAACCGTATAGACGAACTATCTACATATTCGTGCATGTCAGGCCTCAGCTTAGCGTGTTCGATCAGAGGGCTCGCATCCCTCTGTGATAAAAAAAAGTAAATAAAAAGACTGAGAAGGGAGCAATCCCAAGAGTCAATAAATGATCTTGATGAACTTGGCGGGTGTGTAGAGGAGTCAAAATAGTGAGATACGCATACACACGTTTATGGCCAGTTTCACTCTGAAGAGGTAGCACACCCCAGAAGGTAATTTTGGCATTTTAGGTTTGGATGGAATTTCTTCAAAAATGGTTCAAATGGCTCTGAGCACTATGGGACTCAACTGCTGAGGTCATTAGTCCCCTAGAACTTAGAACTAGTTAAACTAGTTAAACTAACCTAACGACATCACAAACATCCATGCCCGAGGCAGGATTCGAACCTGCGACCGTAGCGGTCTTGCGGTTCCAGACTGCAGCGCCTTTAACCGCACGGCCACTTCGGCCGGCTGGAATTTCTTCGAAACGATGTATAAACATGTTTTTCATATGAAAGTTGATTAGTAATTAATGTTATTGAGAACAGTATAATCTGCTTCTGTAATAATTTGAAATGTTACGAAATACCCCGTTGTTGTTGTTGTGGTCTTCAGTCCTGAGACTGGTTTGATGCAGCTCTCCATGCTACTCTATCCTGTGCAAGCTTCTTCATCTCCCAGTACCTACTGCAACCTACATCCTTTTGAATCTGCTTAGTGTATTCATCTCTTGGTCTCCCTCTACGATTTTTACCCTCCACGCTGCCCTCCAATGCTAAATTTGTGATCCCTTGATGCCTCAAAACATGTCCTACCAACGGATCCCTTCTTCTCATTTAATCATACAGTAGAGCTGCACGTCCTCGGGAAAAATTACGGCTGTAGTTTCCCCTTGCTTTCAGCCGTTCGCAGTACCAGCACAGCAAGGCCGTTTTGGTTAATGTTACAAGGCCAGATCAGTCAATCATCCAGACTGTTGCCCCTGCAACTACTGAAAAGGCTGCTGCCCCTCTTCAGGAACCACATGTTTGTCTGGCCTCTCAACAGATACCCCTCCATGACTATTAATTAAGTTTTAAAACTGAAAGCTTTTCTTCCAACATGAATGAAAGAAGCTTTCAAGCCACATACAAAGCTGTGTAATAAAGCTCATTTCTGAAATATCATTTCTGGGAAATAAACTGAACACAGTGTGTTGTTGGAGTGCTTAAAACGCACCTAGTTTAAATAATTAAACATTCGTTTCAAGTATTTCTTGTGCTTACATTTGTCTCATGTTTTAAATGATTATTTGACGTTTTACATTCGTGCTCTTATTTTTAGCTTATGCCTATTTTGTAAATGAAAAATACTAAGTATCTCACTATTATAACAGAAACAATTACAATAATAGCAATCTGCAAAGAAATGCTTCAAACATAACTTTTTGTACAACAGGCATATAAAATGAACGAAATCTCTTCACATAATACGAGTATATACGACGGAGAAGACTATGTAAAACAAAAATCAGCAGGATTTCAAATTTCCATGGGTGATACCCTAAATATCCTGATTTGTGCCAGGCACATTCCAGTAAATTGGTAAGTCTTGGCGAAGACAACTGATTTTGTGCTAATCACTGCAGCTTAATTATATTGTTCCTAAAGTGTAGACTGACATCATAAATATTCGACAGAACTAAGTCTGAAAATCTTCTCACTAAGTTCTTACAACATCGATTGCTGTATACGTCCCACGGCTGTTCCTTGACGTCGAGCCCTTTGAGATCACCAGATGAACAAGTTCCTTGTCCTCAAGTACGACGTTCTAAACAGTTCTTTCCCACTAACGACCGAAAGAGTCTGATAATAATACACTATTTCTCCCTCACTGCAAAAGAAAACATTTTCCAAATTCCTTTTCCCTTGGAAAGACGTTTGTTTACCAGTTTTCAATGCTGTCACAAGGACATTTGGGTTTTAAAGAGAGATCCTCGAATTCTGAGCCGAAAACCACCACTAATTTCTTTGAAACTAAGAAAAGGCGGGTGATTAGTGTGCAGAAACCTGTTTTGAGCGCCGTACCCGATGAGACTAAACATCTGGTGATCCCAAAGGGCTGAGTAGCACAGGTGTGGTCGTGGAATAGAAATATGATGAAGCACCAGTCACCAATACATAATTAATTGGCGAATGCTTACCAATGTAATGAAATAAGCTTCATACAGGTTACTGTATTTACAGGATACCCCGTGACAATTTGAAATCCTGTTGAATTTTGTTTTATATTGTCTTCTCCGGCTTTTATATTATGGGAAAGAATTTAGTTCATTTTATGCGTGTGGTGTAAAAGGAAAACCTTTATGTTTTAAGCATTTACTTACAGGTTATCGTCACTGTAATTATTTTCTATAATAATAATGAATTATTTACTATTTTCAATTAACAAAACACATACCTGTGAAACGGTAACCTAAAAAGAAAAATCCAACGATGTTATATATAATTAACAATTTTAAAAATAAAACAAAATGAAGGAAAATAAACAATTAGAATTGTAATGAATGTTTAGATAATTTAATTAGGTTTGTTGAAAATACTCCAACAGCACACTGCATACAGCTTATTCTCAAAAAATAGTATTTCAGAGAGTAGCTTTATTACAAAGTCAGCTATGTGGTTTGAATGCTTCCATGGTTTATGTTGTGACAAAAGTTTATAGTTTTCAAAATGAATGTAGTAGGGTATTTCGCAAAATTTCAAATTGTTACAAAACTTCATTATATACTTTTCAGGATGACTAATTAGATATCAACTTTTATATGAAAAACAGTTTTTATAAATCATCGTTTCGAAGATATTCCCTCTAAACCTAAAATGTCAGGTTACTTTTCGGTACGAGTCTTATCCCCTAGAAGTGAAACTGGTCATATACAAAAATATACGTATTTTGCTATTTCGACCCCTCTGCAAAACCGACAAGTTTCATCAAGATTGTTTACTGACACTGGCAATGTTCTCTTCTGAATGAAGTATTTAATAAAGAATTTGAAGGTGTTTCATGTGACTTCCACCCAAACCAAATGCCAAGAATAATTGTGAACAAAAAGAAGAAAAATTTGGTAAAGTGCGTGATTGGAAACTGATAGGTCGCGGGATCGAAGGTCGGTCGGACCACGAATTATTTAGTCTTCGTTTTAACCTAGCCTTCACCTGTCTACGATATGAGAAGTCACCAGAAAAAAAACACGTAGTTCGTACTAAACAGTAGATTAGGGACACGCAACTCACCGAATTTGTGTCCAATAGAAAGACTTGCGCCAGGCCATTTAGACCAGCGATATTATTAATATTATTATTGTGATATATAAACATGTTTTAAGGTGCTACTATCGTCCTGTTTTTACAGTCAATCCAATTAATGAGCGCTAAATATTTCAGTAAATATTTTATTCAACTAATGACCACTCAATTTTGCCGATAAATATCAAACTCTTAGAGACTGTCACCTTAACTTCAGATGAACACTTGAAAGAAAAGGGGCGGAATGTTCAAACGCCCTTAAAAAGTTGTAAAGAAAAGTAGCAGGAGAAGTCTAATAACAGAAGAATAAAGTATAAACATCTAGCAGGTATAAGCCTAACACAGAAAAGTACAGTTCTGAGTAAAGTGGGGTGTATTATTTAACATCAGCTGTAGTACAAATTATTGTCATCTTAAAGACAGTGTAATTACAATGGAACATTACTTATACGAAATTTATTCATAGTGTTTCGGGCCAAAGTTTATAGTTCAACTTCATGAAAAACAATTGCTTCTTGTACAACGAATGAACAAACGCACATATTTATTAATTTTTACGGTTTATGAAGATATTTCTTTCGCGTATTCTTTGCATACTTTTACCAAGGCGTTAAGTGTTCGTCGACGCTCATGCGGTATTCTGTTTTTGGCATTATGAAAAGTTTTGTCGGGAAGTTACTGTAGTCCGCACACTATTTCTAGTCATACAGAAAGTGTAAACTTAGATCAAGGAATGGTACACGTGCCACCAATGTATTAACTCTAGAATTTCTTCGAAGGCACATTTTTAAAATATGTCGTTAGTACTATCTGGGGATTTAATCTCTAAATTATCGTATCTGTCTGTGATATTATTCATTTCAATAAAGATTACAACATTACGCAACTGCATTTCAGTGGCCTCCATGTATACGGCAGTTACTACAAGATGTAATCCTAATTAGTAGTAACTTTTACTTAATTCCTCCTACGTCACGTCAATGAATGTAAGAAACTGCAGATTTGTTCTGTTGTTTGGCTACTGTCCGCAAAGTATCTGATTAAGATGCCAAGTGCATATTTATTTTTATTGTATTTTAATCCATTTTTCGCAGTTTGGGAGACTGTACCAAGCTGTTTTGCCCAAAGCCCATATGAGGAATCGCCAATTTTGGACACGCGTTTGGGTCGGAGCTTCATGCACACGTAGGGTGTACCCTTCAATTTCGATGCTGCAACCGCTTGTACACCCGCGGCCCATTAATACACACATTCGGGAGGTTGCATCACAACATTATGTTATTTTAACGTAACTCATCTACCAGTATAAAAGAAGTAAAAAGTAGTTCATGTCAACGACATTTCTGTAGCAGATGGAGAACGTTGTACATTACTTTAGGTAACATCAAACTGAAAATTGTTACTGTACGAATCTGCTCTGCCATTTTGCACCGAGCGAGGTGGCGCAGTGGCTAGCACACTAGACTCGCATTCGGGAGGATGACGGTCCAATCCCGCGTCCGGTCATCCTGATTTAGGTTTTCCGTGATTTCCCTAAATCGCTCCAGGCAAATGCCGGGATGGTTCCTTTGAAAGGGCACGGCCGACATCCTTCCCTAATCCGATGAGACCGATGACCTCGCTGTCTGGTCTCCACCCCCAAACAAACCAACCCCCATTTTGCAACGTAGCTGAGTAATTATCAGTAAATACGTGGTGTTTCTAGAGATTCAGACGATTTTTTAAGACTATATCTCCTGGAAGTAATGAAATGGTACTTGTGTAAATTTTAACTTATGAATCGAAACTACACTCATGCTGATAAATTAAGGATAACGCTGATGTATGACGAAACAACGCTCTGGTGGGCGGTTTGCGGGTTTCAATCACCTCGGCGTATGACCATTCGATGCATCTGACTTGCGGTCGTCGCACGGTGGCGCTGGCAGCACTCTACATACACAGAGGTGTGTTGGTGTATGTCAGACTACGGTGTAGCGAGCAAGTGTGCAGACGTTTTCAGACGTGCTAATGGTGACTATGTGTTGAAAATGGCTCAAAGAACACACGTTGATGACGTTATGAGGGGTAATATACTAGGGCGACTGGAGACTGGTCAAACACAGCAGGTCGTAGCATGGGCCCTCTGTGTGCCACAAAGTGTGATCTCAAGATTATGGCAACGATTCCAGCAGACAGGAAACGTATCCAGGCGGTACAGCACGAGACGTCCACAGTGTATAACCCCACAAGACGATCGATATCTCACCATCAGTGTCTGCAGTGACAAGACGGCCACGGAGTACTGCAGGTATCCTTGCTCGGGACCTTAATGTAGCCCGGAGAGCTGAAAGGTCCATTCCACTGACCCCTGCTCACAGGAGAGCCCGTAAAGCCTGGTGTCAAGAACACAGGTATAGTCTGAACAGTCCTTCTCACCGGGTTTTCATCTGTCGTGAACCAGGAATGATATACCATCCCCTTAATGTACTTGAAAGGGAGCTGTATGGAGGTCGTGGTTTGATGGTGTGGGGTGGGATTATGATTGGTGCACGTACACCCCTACACGTCTTTGACAGAGGAACTGTAACAGGTCAGGTGTATCGGGACGTCGTTTTGTATTAGTATGTCCGCCTTTTCAGGGGTGCAGTAGGTCCCACCTTCCTCCTGATGGATGATAACTCATGGCCCCACCGAGCAGCCATCCTGCAACACCTTGAAACAGAAGATATTAGGCGAATGGAGTGGCCTGCCTGTTCGCCAGACCTAAATCCCATCGAGCACGTCTGGCATCCTCTCGGCCGACGTATCGCTGCACGTCTTCAAACCCCTACGACACTTCAGGAGTTCCAACAGGCAGTGGTGCAAGAATGGGAGGCTACATCCCAGCAGCTGCTCGACCAACTGATCCAGAGTGTAGTACCCGCTGTGCGGCCTGTGTACTTCTGCATGGTGATCATATCCCGTATTGATGTCCAGGTACATGTGCAGGAAACAGTGGCGTTTTGTAGCACATGTATTTCTGGACGGTTGTCTCAACTTATCACCAATACCGAGGACTTACAGAACTGTGTCGTGTGTGTTCCCTATGTGCCTATGCTATTAGCGCCAGTTTTGTATAGTGCCACATTCTACAATTATCCTTAATTTATGAGAATGAGTGTATAAGCTTTCCTTGGTCGGTGGCATTGGTCTTGCTGCTGCAGCTAGCTCTCACACTCGGTGCCGGGCTGGTTCATTACCGTGCTTATCGAGCCGAGTTGGCGATAACACGGCAACAAAAATAGTCGTATGATCGTTCTCCGTTTCAACAGCTCCAGTTCTGTTGCAAATGTGAGGCGTGATTTCCTCAACAATGAGCTACCTCAAAGATGAATCAAGAATAAAGAGCGACAAACTTTTCTTCCCTTTGCGGGTGGGTCTTGTGGAGGTTCGGTCTCTGTTCCTCCATTTCCGATGAGTCTGAATGTATCTTGACGCTGCGTAGCTACAGCAGCGGAAGCAGTTTCTCCACAGATGCGTTCAGAGTTGTGGGACAAGTTTGATTATAGTCTGCATATTTGTCGTCTGTCCAGTAGAGAACACAATGAACATTTTTTAAAGATAAATTTAAACCTTGATCGTAAACATAACAGTAAAATGTACTTCATGATTGTATTCACATACACGTAAAAGACGTTCCCTTATCAAATCAGGTGAATCTTATGAAAATAAAATTTTTGTAGTCCTGTGTGTAAGTTAAAATTGACCCAGGACTTCGATATTCATTCATGTTGAAGTTATTGTCATGTGAAATCCACAGAATCTTTTTGATACACCCTAACTCCTACAGGTGGTAGTACAGCAAACAGATTCTGGGTGTGCTTCGTAACAGCCAGCCCACAGTAGTTACCAGCAAACAAGTGCATGTGTCGATGAACGTTGTTTCCTAATCTCTTAAATACATAGTAGCCTTTTTGGTCGTTTATTGGCCATACTTAACTGAAAGTAGTGGGAAAACAAACACTATATATTAGAGCTTGTAGCGGTACAACGCAGTTTTTATGTTTATGTAGTGTGTAGTCGATATCTGATATTATTTATTACTGATTACTTAATGATTATTATGGGGAGACAGATGTTGTTAAACAACTGCAAAAGTTAATTGTGATTAGTAACTGCATATTTATTTCTTTGTTATATAATTAGGGATTTGTAATATCTGAACCATTAGAACTACTGATGGCCTTGGGAGAGCCAGTCATGACAAAACTCTACCATCTGGTGAGCAAGATGTATCAGACAGGCGAAATAGCCTCAGACTTCAAGAAGGATATAACAATTCCAATCGCAAAGAAAGCAGGTGTTGACAGATGTGAAAATTACCGAACTATCAGTTTAATAAGTCACAGCTGCAAAATACTAACGCGAATTCTTTACAGACGAATGGAAAAACTAGTAGAAGCCAACCTTGGGGAAGATCAGTTTGGATTCCGTAGAAAAATTGGAACACGTGAGGCAATACTGAACTTAAGACTTATCTTAGAAGAAAGAATAAGGAAAGGCAAACCTACGTTTCTAGCATTTGTAGACTTAGAGAAAGCTTTTGATAATGTTAACTGGAATACTCTCTTTCAAATTCTGAAAGTGGCAGGGTTAAAATACAGGGAGCGAAAGGCTATTTACAATTTGTACAGAAACCAGATGGCAGTTATAAGAGTCGAGGGGCATGAAAGGGAAGCAGTGGTTGGGAAAGGAGTGAGACAGGATTGTAGCCTCTCACCAATGTTATGCAATCTGTATATTGAGCAAGCAGTAAAGGAAACAAAAGAAAAATTCGGAGTAGGTATTAAAATTCATGGAGAAGAAATAAAAACTTTGAGGTTCGCCGATGACATTGTAATTCTGCCAGAGACAGCAAAGGACTTGGAAGAACAATTGAACGGAATGGACAGTGTCTTGAAAGGAGGGTATAAGATGAACATCAACAAAAGCAAAACGAGGGTAATGGAATGTAGTCAAATTAAATCGGGTGATGCTGAGGGAATTAGATTAGGAAATGAGACACTTAAAGTAGTAAAGGAGTTTTGCTATTTAGGGAGTAAAATAACTGATGATGGTCGAAGTAGAGAGGATATAAAATGTAGACTGGCAATGGCAAGGAAAGCGTTCCTGAAGAAGAGAAATTTGTTAACATCGAGTATAGATTTAAGTGTCAGGAAGTCGTTTCTGAAAGTATTTGTATGGAGTGTAGCCATGTATGGAAGTGAAGCATGGACCATAACTAGTTTGGACAAGAAGGGAATAGAAGCTTTCGAAATGTGGTGCTGCAGACGAATGCTGAAGAGAAGGTGGGTACATCTACATCTACATCTATACTCCGCGAGCCACCTTACGGTGTGTGGCGGAGGGTACTTATTGTACCACTATCTGATCCCCCCTTCCCTGTTCCATTCACGAATTGTGCGTGGGAAGAACGACTGCTTGTAAGTCTCCGTATTTGCTCTAATTTCTCGGATCTTTTCGTTGTGATCATTACGCGAGATATATGTGGGCGGTAGTAATATGTTGCCCATCTCTTCCTGGAATGTGCTCTCTCGTAATTTCGATAATAAACCTCTCCGTATTGCGTAACGCCTTTCTTGAAGTGTCCGCCACTGGAGCTTGTTCAGCATCTCCGTAATGCTCTCGCGCTGACTAAATGTCCCCATGACGAATCGCGCTGCTTTTTGCTGGATCATGTCTATCTCTTCTATTAATCCAACCTGGTAAGGGTCCCATACTGATGAGCAATACTCAAGAATCGGACGAACAAGCGTTTTGTAAGCTACTTCTTTCGTCGATGACTCACATTTTCTTAGAATTCTTCCTATGAATCTCAACCTGGCGCCTGCTTTTTCCACTATTTGTTTTATGTGATCATTCCACTTCAGATCGCTCCGGATAGTAACTCCTAAGTATTTTACGGTCGTTACCGCTTCCAATGATTTACCACCTATGGCATAATCGTACTGGAATGGATTTCTGCCCCTATGTATGCGCATTATATTACATTTATCTACGTTTAGGGAAAGCTGCCAGCTGTCGCACCATTCATTAATCCTCTGCAGGTCTTCCTGGAGTACGTACGAGTCTTCTGATGTTGCTACTTTCTTGTAGACAACCGTGTCATCTGCAAATAGCCTCACGGAGCTACCGATGTTGTCAACTAAGTCATTTATGTATATTGTAAACAATAAAGGTCCTATCACGCTTCCTTGCGGTACTCCCGAAATTACCTCTACATCTGCAGATTTTGAACCGTTAAGAATGACATGTTGTGTTCTTTCTTCTAGGAAATCCTGAATCCAATCACAAACCTGGTCCGATATTCCGTAAGCTCGTTTTTTTTTCACTAAACGTAAGTGCGGAACCGTATCAAATGCCTTCCTGAAGTCCAGGAATACGGCATCAATCTGCTCGCCAGTGTCTACGGCACTGTGAATTTCTTGGACAAATAGGGCGAGCTGAGTTTCACATGATCTCTGTTTGCGGAATCCATGTTGGTTATGATGAAGGAGATTTGTATTATCTAAGAACGTCATAATACGAGAACATAAAACATGTTCCATTATTCTACAACAGATTGACGTAAGCGAAATAGGCCTATAATTATTCGCATCTGATTTATGACCCTTCTTGAAAATGGGAACGACCTGCGCTTTCTTCCAGTCGCTAGGTACTTTACGTTCTTCCAGAGATCTACGATAAATTGCTGATAGAAAGGGGGCAAGTTCTTTAGCATAATCACTGTAGAATCTTACGGGTATCTCGTCTGGTCCGGATGCTTTTCCGCTACTAAGTGATAGCAGTTGTTTTTCAATTCCGATATCGTTTATTTCAATATTTTCCATTTTGGCGTCCGTGCGACGGCTGAAGTCAGGGACCGTGTTACGATTTTCCGCAGTGAAACAGTTTCGGAACACTGAATTCAGTATTTCTGCCTTTCTTCGGTCGTCCTCTGTTTCGGTGCCATCGTGGTCAACGAGTGACTGAATAGGGGATTTAGATCCGCTTACCGATTTTACATATGACCAAAACTTTTTAGGGTTCTTGTTTAGATTGTTTGCCAATGTTTTATGTTCGAATTCGTTGAATGCTTCTCTCATTGCTCTCTTTACGCTCTTTTTCGCTTCGTTCAGCTTTTCCTTATCAGCTATGATTCGACTACTCTTAAACCTATGATGAAGCTTTCTTTGTTTCCGTAGTACCTTTCGTACATGATTGTTATACCACGGTGGATCTTTCCCCTCGCTTTGGACCTTAGTCGGTACGAACTTATCTAAGGCGTACTGGACGATGTTTCTGAATTTTTTCCATTTTTGTTCCACATCCTCTTCCTCAGAAATGAACGTTTGATGGTGGTCACTCAGATATTCTGCGATTTGTGCCCTATCACTCTTGTTAAGCAAATATATTTTCCTTCCTTTCTTGGCATTTATTATTACACTTGTAGTCATTGATGCAACCACTGACTTATGATCACTGATACCCTCTTCTACATTCACGGAGTCGAAAAGTTCCGGTCTATTTGTTGCTATGAGGTCTAAAACGTTAGCTTCACGAGTTGGTTCTCTAACTACCTGCTCGAAGTAATTCTCGGACAAGGCAGTCAGGATAATGTCACAAGAGTCTCTGTCCCTGGCTCCAGTTCTGATTGTGTGACTATCCCATTCTATACCTGGTAGATTGAAGTCTCCCCCTATTACAATAGTATGATCACGAAACTTCTTCACAACGTTCTGCAGGTTCTCTCTGAGGCGCTCAACTACTACGGTTGCTGATGCAGGTGGTCTATAGAAGCATCCGACTATCATATCTGACCCACCTTTGATACTTAACTTAACCCAGATTATTTCACATTCGCATTCGCTAATAACTTCACTGGATATTATTGAATTCTTTACTGCTATAAATACTCCTCCACCATTCTGTGTCTAGGATTTCGTTACTGTTCACTTCCGGTTTTAACCAACTTTCCGTTCCTAATACTATATGCGCACTATTTCCTTCAATAAGCGATACTAATTCAGGAACCTTGCCCTGGATACTCCTGCAGTTTACCAATATTACGTTAACTTTTCCTGTTTTTGGTCTCTGAGGACGGACGTTCTTTATCAACGATGCTGATGTTCTCTCTGGTAAGCCGTCAGGTATTTTATCGTTTCGCCCAAGGGGGGGTCCCTCTAACCTAAAAAACCCCCGTGTGCACGCCACACGTACTCTGCTACCCTAGTAGCTGCTTCCGGTGTGTAGTGCACGCCTGACCTGTCTAGGGGGGCCCTACAGTTCTCCACCCAATAACGGAGGTCGATGAATTTGCAACCATTATAGTCGCAGAGTCGTCTGAGCCTCTGGTTTAGACTCTCCACACGGCTCCAAACCAGAGGACCGCGATCGACTCTGGGCACTATGCTGCAGATATTAAGCTCAGCTTGCACTCCGCGTGCGATGCTGGTTGTCTTCACCAAATCAGCCAACCGCCGGAAGGAACCAAGGATGGCCTCAGAACCCAAGCGGAAGGCGTCATTCGTTCCGACATGTGCTACTATCTGCAGCCGGTCACACCCAGTGCGTTCAATAGCTGCCGGAAGGGCCTCCTCCACATTACGGACGAGAGCCCCCCGGCAAGCACACCGAGTGCACACTGGCATTCTTCCCCGACCTACCCGCTATTTTCCTGAGGGGCTCCATAACCCGCCTAACGTTGGAGCTCCCTATAACTAATAGGCCCGCCCTCTGTGACTGTCGGGACCTTGCCGGAGAATCGGCCACTGGCCCAACAGGCGAGGCATCCTGTGGTGGCTCGGAAACGATGTCATCACCACTAGGATGCACCCCGTCCCTGTTGGAAAGGGGTAAGGCAGCTGCCACGCGGCCAGATCCCACCTTCGCCTTTCGGCCAGGCACGCGCGAGCCCACCACTGTCCGCCATTCACCCTGGAGTGATGGCTGACCGGTAAGATGCTCACTGCCGGAAGACGCAGCGACATCAGGGGTTCCATGTGATTCCAAGGCCACCGAAGTAGGCATAGGTCTCACCACAGTTGCCCCAACGCCACTACGAGCCGACGCCTGCGCCTCGAGCTCGATGAGCCTAACAGACAAAGCCTCCACCTGCCCCCGAAGAGTGGCCAATTCTCCTTGCGTCCGCTCACAACAACCACAGTCCCTACACATGACTATGTTTACCCTACTCTATACGGTGACAAATTCCCAAGATAATCTTCTGATGAGCTACTCTGATAATCAAGAAACACTCACTGAAATACGAGACGCGAAAACTACGCTAGGTTTTCCCAGAAAAACTATTTAAAAGCTAAGCGCAGCAAATAAGTACAAAATAAATTTCTCTCCTAACGATCAATAACTGTTAGTTTCTATGCAGAGCAGATAAACACAAATAGAATCCCTTCCTTAGTGGAAGGTCGTAAACAAAATGCAAAATAAACGCTTTATACAAACAGTACTCGCTGCTGCTGGTGCTCTCGCTCTGGCTGTCACAAGATTACGTAACTAATGAGGAGGTATTGAATAGGATTGGGGAGAAGAGAAGTTTGTGTCACAACTTGACTAGAAGAAGGGATCGGTTGGTAGGACATGTTTTGAGGCATCAAGGGATCACCAATTTAGCATTGGAGGGCAGCGTGGAGGGTAAAAACCGTAGAGGGAGACCAAGAGATGAATACACTAAGCAGATTCAGAAGGATGTAGGTTGCAGTAAGTACTGGGAGATGAAGAAGCTTGCACAGGATAGAGTAGCATGGAGAGCTGCATCAAACCTGTCTCAGGACTGAAGACCACAACAACACAACTGCATATTTATTTCTTTGTTATATAATTAGGGATTTGTAATATCTGAACCCTACCTGGGGATGCTGGTTTTATTATTACGAATGGAAAAATATTCTCTCACAAGAAAGAGGAAGCCTTTATTCCATAGGACTGGGAAGCCTTTTCCCTTATCATTCTGCTTCGGGAACACCTTTTCTACGAGGGAAATTGTGCAGTAGGCTGACCCAGTGTACAGCACCGAGATAGAGTTTACAGGTGTCCCTTGTCGTTTCCGTTTTTCGAACGCCTGTTTAAGAATATGTACGGCAGAGAGACTGAACTACGAAACATAACCAGCTAACAACGGTTGAGTGAGGTGCACTCTTTAAGATATCAAATATTTTGAGCTAACATGGGTACAACATATGGAAGAAGGCGCTAATTAGAACTTCTGCAACATCGGGTCATCTCATGTAAACTGTAGGCGTACATGTGAGACTTTTGAATGCTAAATATCATGTTTGTAGAATTGCAGCATCTTACTTCAAGAATGCTTCTATGAGGTGAACATTACGGCATCTTTTGTCTATATAATTATGAAGAGCCATGAAGAAACTTTGGGATTATGTTTTGCACCACATTCTCAACTGCCCTGCTTCTGACAAGGTACGCTATATACAAAATGTTTCATTATTCACGTAAAAGAAATCCAGACTTGAGTTAACAAAAAGTGTTATGTACAGTGCGTTTGGTTCATTATATTGATAGCAAATTCGAACAGTGTTTTACAGTCTTATTTAAGAACTTGTCACTACATCGCTTAAATACAGTCTGACTATTTATTGAGTACAAAGTAACAGTAGCGAATGCAATGTCTATGTGGTCTGTTGCAGTAAGGTAATGGAAATACATAACATCGACGCGTTGCATTGCAACAGTATTTGCATAATTTTCATTTGCTTACATTCATCCGCTAAGAGCCTCAAGACTAACGTAACTTCAGTCTAATGACAATTATTCACGTCAACATTTGACTGCTAAGTTTGTTAAGTAATCTTTGAGAAGGAAGTCGCTTAAGAACTTCATTCTGATACATAAATTCAGTAACTGTTCTATGTCCAGTGAACAGACTTACTTTAAAAATTTATCCTTTCAGGACATGTCAGCCGGAAATAGAGATAGCGATTTTTAGGAGAAAAGTTAATAACATTAGTTAGTACTGATTCCTGGCTCACAGTCAGTGGTAAATGCTAACACTACGCTTTAGTGACAAACACGGTTTATCAAACTGATAAGTATACTTTGTTTCTGGTTGCAATGACCCCTAGTTTGTCCATTAAACGGTCTGGAAGAAGTGTAATAGCCCAATTAATCATAGCAATGCAAGGGCGAGAGGGTAGTTTAAGCCTGCCTTTTTGAAAATATTGCTGTCTAGTCAGTTACTTTATATTTTAAAATTTTGAAGGTAATAATTATTGTTTTTAGTGAATTCTTCTACCAGATATCAAAAACTTTTTAAATTTTTCTATTAAACTTAACTGAAAAATTTAAGTGTTTCTAGTTGTCAGTTTCTCCATTGAATCTCGTATTCAGTATTTTCAGGATTGGGACAGTAGTTACACATCGGTATCTCTTTAAAAAGGAGATTGTATGTGAAGGTCCACAGTCAACTAAATTTGAATTCCTTATTTTTTAGAGTGTGCATTAAGTACCCCCTCTAGTTTGTGCATATTATTGAACGTTTGTTAATATTGCTCAAAGTGTTCTAAAATATATTTTCGTGTTCTGGACACAAATAACACGTCAGTACCTCCTTAAATAGTAATATGTTAATGTAAGTCAAGAACAAATAACGAATCCTATTTTACTTATGTATAAGTACCACTCCATCCTCCTCCTTGCTAAAGTGCATTATGCAAACGGTGTTGGCACTGCTAGGGTTAATAAATAGACATGCATGCAAACGGTTAACATTGACAAAATAAATCAGGTCATTCTGAAATATTGTTTAGAGTGCTAATATTATTGTTTTTATTGGCAAGTCCGACGTTAGACGTTGCAGAAGACAGACACATTTGTAGCAAAGTCACTGGCAGACAATCTAAATAAAAGATGATAAGAGACCGCTATATTGTCGAATAGAGTAAAGGGCGCTGGGTCGTTATAAGTTAAGCATTCTGACATCAAGGGGAGTAGAAATGGAAGTCAATCAGCGAGAGGCAAATGAGTATTATCCTGTTCCAAGAACCTGTTTTTGTATTCAGCTGAATCTGTATTCACAGAGAGACATCGATAATGGCCGATATGCGGCGCAGAGAGACAGTTCTATGTTGCAGCGAGCAACAGCAGCGGTAATTATCTGCCTGTCACCTACCACTCGCCAGTCTGGAAGCAACGGAATATCTCCCCCACCACCGTCAATTCCAGACTTGGGTGTGAGAGAGAAGGCGTGCTGCGAGGCAGCAACAACATTCTGCCGAAAGCGTACTATACTGCGCATGAGATTCGACAGACCCGTTTCCAGCAACTCACAAAGGCACCCTACCTGACCTTGGAACCCAAGGCCGCCCAACTTGGCGTGAAACTCCATTAACGTCGAAGGGTGAGGAAGCGTGTAGTCCGGGGCTGCCTACAGCGTCAGGCGTTCCCCACCTCGTGCCATGTCGGTTCCACTTCGCAAAGCTGTGGTTCGGCGTCCGTGTTGGCAGCAGTCAACAACCGTTAGCGCAATCAGTGACGGTTCTCAATAAAAATGAAAGCGTTTTCTGCGATTATGCTAGGCGCATAAAAGTGTTCGCGCGAGGTAAGATAAGAAGATACTCACTCATGTAACGACTGTTCTTAGCCTGTGAATTATTTAGAATTCCACCATTTGATGGGTTTTTTGACCGGATGGAACTTGTTTCTTTGCGATAAAGATTGTGTGGGTGTACTAATCTGCTCTACGTGGCAGTCAATTACGTATAGTGCTACATATTTGTGCTGATGTTGTTGGACTATCTTCTCAGATTCAAATCCCATATTTTAATTCTTTCATGTAATCCGTTAGTAAGTGTATGAAACGAGCGGGGAAGTCCACCTGTGACTGCTTATTAGCTGAGATAAAAAGCAATACTTCTGTTATGTGATACGATTGCCACAGGTACGCCATTTCCGACTAGAGGTCCTTGAATGGCTAGAAGCTAGATTTCCCTGAGCTCAACTTGCTCAACGTTCATAGTTTAACATGTACAGTAGCCATATCTCGGCTAAGGCAACTCGCTTGTTCCATGATCAACAGAGAGTTACCATAATGTGTGGGCTGGTACTGTTTACAATCATCTTACAGGACCGTGTAGTCTTCCAAACGCGCTCGACGGAGGACATTACCATATCTGTCTCCATGAAATATTTCTAGAAATATTTGCAAATGTCTTGGTAGCATTCAGGCAGCGACTGTGGTTTTATCACAACCGGACCCCACAATACTTTGCCACTGATATCACAGAACATTCATCCAATGTCTTTACCAGCCAACGTCTTTCACAGCCCACGTATTTCCCAGCCAGCGTCATTCCCAGTTGTTGGACTGCGAGCGTGGCCAGTACTTTATTCCTACGTACGGATTTCTTTTAGTGGAGCGAAATGTAGCGTTTCGGGAATGGAACACCGATAGATATTCCACAAGAACTGATTTCCCGTTTAGTTCAAGCTGGCGCCATTATTATTATTTGAGCCCGTTAGAAATCTTTAGCTTGCAGATACCAGTTGAGCTTTATTGTAAACGGAAGACATATTTAGCAACATCTCTAAAATAATTTTCATCACAGGGCAGTTGGAATACCATCTCTGAAATCATTGGCGTCAAAACATTGATAAAACTTTTGACGGTAGTGAAATTTTGTCACATAAGAAGAGTATTTCTTTTTAGCTCCTCTGACAGTTGTAACGGGACCTCCTTCTCTACCATTACTTTTCCTCAAAAGTAGTTGTCGATAGCAGTATTATTTTTCAAATTTTGGACAGATCAGTATCATGTCAGTTGCTTTTCTGAAAACTTTCATATAATTTTATACACAGTATGTTATATTTCAGGCTAAAATTCATGAAAAGAAATTACATTATAAAATATTTTAGTTTCGATGTTATAATCGGTAAGTACTAGAACTAAATGTAGAGTTAAAATAATTTTTGTAGAAACATTTGAAATTACGAATTATTTGCGCTCTTAAAATTTCTATTGCTGTTTACTATGTTTATTTCTCGATTCATTTATGAAATAATAATCGAAATTAATAATGTTACGAAAACTAGTATGAATCTGTTTGTTAAGAAATATTGTAAATCCTTTGGAATATTGTTATTTCCGCAGAGTAAGAAAGTCGTAAGCTTGCCTCTGATGTGAACGGACGTGTTTTTTTTTTATAATAGGTGCGAACAATGTAATTTCGGCTTGGTAAATGTGAAAAATCAAAATGCTGTATGATATACTAAAATGCAAGAAAATCAGAGTAAAATATATTAACTTAAAAAATTCTGCAACAACAATGTTCCAATTTATTTAGTTCAAACCGTGAGGACCTCATGTTAGCTCTTCAGCTTCAGGAATCGGACCCCTAGAGAAGAAGAACTTGAGCCATCTCAACATGACAACTTACGTAAACTTGAAAGTTTATTGTAATCTTCGCTCCTCTCAAATCTTCATAAAATACTGTGCTTATTAATTACTTGGACTGGGCATTGTTTAATGTGGACAGTAGATGGAAGAACGAAGGATGGGGGAGATTACAACACTAGAATTGTCTACACGTAGTTTCCACACATCCCGTGTAAGAGTGTTCGCTGCAGGGTCAGGCGGTATCTGAGCTAGCCCTCGCAGGTAAGAAACGTCTCCAAGTATTTGAAAAATGACAGCCACAATACAGGGTGATTCAAAAAGAATACCACAACTTTAGGAACTTAAAACTCTGCAACGACAAAAGGCAGAGCTAAGCACTATCTGTCGGCGAATTAAGGGAGCTATAAAGTTTCATTTAGTTGTACATTTGTTCGCTTGAGGCGCTGTTGACTAGGCGTCAGCGTCAGTTGATGCTAAGATGGCGACCGCTCAACAGAAAGCTTTTTGTGTTATTGAGTACGGAAGAAGTGAATCGACGACAGTTGTTCAGCGTGCATTTCGAACGAAGTATGGTGTTAGACCTCCTGATAGGTGGTGTATTAAACGTTGGTATAAACAGTTTACAGAGAATGGGTGTTTGTGCAAAGGGAAAAGTTCTGGACGGCCGAGAACGAGTCATGAAAATGTAGCACGCATCCAGCAAGCATTTGTTTGCAGCCCAGGAAAATCGACTCGCAGAGCTAGCAGAGAGCTGCAAATTCCACAATCAACTGTATGGAGAGTCCTACGAAAAAGGTTAGTTATGAAACCTTATCGTCTGAAATTGGTTCAAGCACTGTCTGCAGCTGATAAGATTAAAAGAATCGATTTCTGTGATTTTATCCTTGCTCAAATGGAAACAGATGAATCTTTCGTTTCAAAGATTGTGTTTAGTGATGAAGCAACTTTCCACACTAACGGGAAAGTCAACCGTCACAATGTCTGTATATGGGGCACTGAGAATCCGCGGGAAACAACTCAGTATGAACGTGACTCGCCTAAGGTGAACGTTTTCTGTGCCATTTCAGCCAATAAAGTTTTTGGTCCCTTTTTCTTCGAAGGTGCTACTGTAACTGGACTACAGTATCTGGAGATGTTAGAGAATTGGCTGTTCCCTCAGCTCGAACAAGAAGCACAACAATTCATATTTCAGCAGGATGGAGCGCCACCACATTGGCACTTATCTGTCCATAACTACCTGAACGTCAACTACCCGAGGCGATGGATCGGCCGCCAGGCAGCCCGTAACAGAGCACTTCATCACTGGCCTCCAAGAAGCCCTGATCTTACCCCCTGCGATTTTTTCTTATGGGGGTATGTTAAGGATATGGTGTTTCGGCCACCTCTCCCGGCCACCATTGATGATTTGAAACGAGAAATAACAGCAGCTATCCAAACTGTTACACCTGATATGCTACAGAGAGTGTCGAACGAGTTGGAGTATCGGGTTGATATTGCTCGAGTGTCTGGAGGGGGCCATATTTAACATCTCTGAACTTGTTTTTAAGTGAAAAAAAACCTTTTTAAATACTCTTTGTAATTATGTATAACAGAAGGTTACATTATGTTTCTTTCATTAAATACACATTTTTAAAGTTGTGGTATTCTTTTTGAATCACCCTGTATTAGGAATTGATTCACTGGGACATTAGTTGTAGCGCTTACTTTGCAGAAATTAACGAATTTGAGACACATTATGCTTAAATCATGTAGCTCGTTCTTCGTTTATATTCGACTCTTCCCTTCGATACTCTTATGATGTTCGATATATCATACATCTTTGATCGACAATCCAACCATCCAACCAATTCCGTTTTCATCTGTGGTGGCAATACCAGTCACTCTTTAAGTGGATAATATTCAAGAGAAGTTCAGTTACGTTTGAAATGAGATTTCTAATCCATAGATGTTCATTATTATGGAGTAATTTCCTACAAAGGTGTGCAAAGTTTAGGCTGAATTTCCCTTGGTGATAACCCATAGAGAAAAAATAATTTTATAACGGCAATGTATTTAAGTACATGCCACGGTAAATTTAAGGAACTTCTTTTTACACAATATGCACTACGAAAATAATGTTTTTGGAGTAGCATGGTGGAGATAATTGAGATCAGAGTCAAAAATATTCGAAATACGCTGGTGAACGTTCTTCAGATATCGCACTTTTTAATATCTAGAAAAATTAAAACAACGTTTTCATCCACATCTCTTTTACTTTCTGACATGGTATGAAAAGCGGAGAATAAATTATGTAAACTGTTATGCTATACAAACACCTCACCCAAATATGTTGCTTACATATAAGAAAAGCACACTATGGATACTATGTTTGATGTTTCAGTAAGTACTGTACTGTAAAAAGGTTTTTCTGAGACAGTAGGCGACTCATCAGAATGACTCTCGCCAGCTTTCGTCTTTTCTCTTGCTTTCTTCTCCAAATGTTTGTGTTACCTCTCAGCCTTCTTGCTCTTTTCATTGTCTATGAAGACCGAATACTGGTAATTTATTTTCCAGAGGACATTATAATAATATTTGATTTCATCTATAAGGCAGTTGTATTATATGCTCCAAAAATCCGCCTACAGATCTTGATACTTGACGCGGATTTTTCCCAAGGTACTAGATAGGTGATGCGAATGCAGCAGACATCAGGAATAGGAGGAAGTTCTTAAGCATAGCCACAGTCAGTCAACATCCGTTATGGACCCTAATAAACCAATTTTCAGAGATCTGTCTGATACCAAATTGTCGTTGAAGAGAGATCTTCAGATTCGCACAAAAGAGTCAGAGTAAGCGTGTGAACAACGTGAGTAGGACCACAATTTTGGTCCTTGTATCCCTGAATCTTCTTTGCACTGGGTATTGGAGTTGATGCTTCCTTACACACATTCTCAGTAATGCTAGTAGCATTATCTGTAATATCACAAAAAAGCAGTTATTGTTTTTTTACTTATGAGTACTCTTAACAAATCTTATTTTTGAAATCCAAGCCACTGAATCGCGTTGTTTGCACTTAACTAACAATGCATTTCAGAAAGTAACATAAGAGTAGATGATTACGATATCGTGACACGAAAGCAATAATCTATAGAACTACGTTAGCCAACTGGGGAAAGATGTTCCATAGACATATTATCTGAGGAATTAACCAAAATTTGAATAACGTATAATTTCAGAGAATATGTCAAGATGATCCTATGGGAGCAAAGTTTTAGAAACAAACGTACGTCATAACCAAGATGCATCTCTGTGTTTGTTTGGTTCAAGAAACGAAATTTTCGTTACTTTTTTTGTGTCCTGTTCCCTTTAAAAGAATCATAAACAAAACTTCTGCGTGGACCAAACTGACACTAACGTTATTGTGCAGCATGTATGGATATAATGAAAACCAAATTTTCTTGATTCGGTGCTCCTTTGAGAGCCTGACTAAGGAGACTGCTGACAATACGCTCGTCCGGCTTCTGATAGGGTATTACTGTGAGGTATGGGTTCCTTAGCAGATAGGACTGGCATCGCAAAACTTCACAGTATAGCCACTCGTTTTGTATTATCGCGAAATAGGGCAGATTAAGGAAATTTTACTCTAAAAATTTCTCCTCTGAATGTGAAAATACTTTGTTAACACCCAAGCCGAGTTCATACAGATAGATTGAAGTGTTCGTCTCTCCACAGCGCTGTTCGAGGGTGGAACGGTAGAGACATAGAGTGAGGTAGTTCGATGAACCCTCTGCCAGGCACTTGAGTGGGAACTGCAGAGTAGTCATGTAGATGTAAATGTAGAGGAATCGTTCGAGTTTTCTCGCGCACGTGCAGGAAACGAAATAGCGAATAGTTACTAAGAGAGTCTATCTGAATGTCGTCTGTCTGGGTCGTTTAAAAAGGCTGCAAAGCTGCTTAAGGGACCGTCCGCGTTAGCAAGCGACTGGCAGCTCAGCGAATCCTACCGACGCAGGTGGCGGCAACCCGGCAGACAGCAGCGCCATGGGCCGGCCCCCACCGCGCTGCCATCTGGCGGAATGCGGAGCAATCACAGCGCGCGTCTGAGGCCTGCCTCAGCTAATTGAAACAACAACGGCTCTAACTCTGCCCGGGGAATGTGGGTTCCGGAATGTTGCCTGCCTGACTGCCCGCCGACTCAGCCACCAAGCGACATCCGATAATGGCTTGTGAGGCTGCCTTCTCGCCGTTAATTTACTGGACGCCACAAGCGCCTGTGAGAGGTGCTCCGCCGTTGCACGTAATATGCGTGCAGCTCTGCCGACCGCAGGCATTCGAGGGCTGCTCGCGCTGTACTTACCTTTGTCAGGTCTGCTTCAGGATGCCAGTTACCAAATTTTAATTTTAATAATCAACAGCCTCAGTTGCACCGTTTACCTTGAATTTACCTAGGTTCCAGTACAGCACTCGTGGCTGCCGCGGACAAAAGGTAGTTACTGTTATTCTGAAGTAGGTTGGGTTATCCCAACTGAAACCTAGGTAAATTATAGGTAAACGGTGCAACTGAGGCTGTTCATTATTAAAATCAAAATTAATATTTTTACAGTTGCTGACAGGGCCGCAAAATTTTGAAGATATTTAAGTTACCTAATCCCTTCTTTGCCTCTCTTCACCACGACTATGTCTACTAAAGAATGGTTTGTCTGTGTGCGTGACTAATTGTGTGTGTGTGTGTGTGTGTGTTGTGTGTGTGTTTTTAGTACTTATTTTAGAAAAATGTTATCAGTTTCCCATGTGTGTTTGTTTGGTTCAAGAAACGAAATTTTCGTTACTTTTTTTGTTATGTATTTGGGATATTTCAAACATGTTGACCGCGAGCTGCATCGAACATACGGAATTCGAGGGGATTGGACGGTCTTAAAAATGTTCTGGGCTCGTATCTGGTAAGACCTGGGCTAAATTCCTTGTCTTGCTATCCAGTTGATATTTCTTCTGTTTCCCAAAATCAGTTCAGGCGAATGATGTATTATCCTGTAAAGGACACTAGCATTCCTGTACGAACATCTAGGACTTGTAGAGGGAGTGAGTATGTAATATTTTGAATAGGAACCTATGTTATGAAACGTACTGTTTCAGTTCTATTATGGTCTCGGTTCGGATATTTAACTCACTCACTTCTGCTTGAGGAACTGACTTAGGCATGACGCAGTATAATTATTAGGTAAAAATTTGAAATGAAACATAACGAAACGTCTGTTTATCGCTTAAGCACATTTGCTTGTATTAACACTTAAACATTTCGTGTTTAGATAATTCCACAACGAAAACGGACGCAACATATTGTACGTACAAAACAGTACTAATGCATTACATCATCAGCTGACTGTGTCTTGTAGTACACGTCACCCGCCTACCCTACTGCATACCAGCCCCTTGTCTCTTTCACTCAGCAAACGGGGACGTGTTATATATCTGAACTGAAACCGTATAATGGAAATGGTACGCTTCTATAATGACTTTCTATTCCAAATATTATGTACTCACACCCTTCTACAAGTCCTAGTAGTTTGTCCAAGGAATTTCCGAATACCTTGTATGTACCAGTCCCATCCTTATCCGACTAGAATTTGTGCCAAAGTGCAACCTAACAACCTCGCTGTAACCACAACGTTAAAACTTAACCTGTCTTTCATTTTAGTAGGTTAAACGCCGAACTGGTCATACACTGGATTCACATCCTGGAGGTTCACATAACCTATTCCGGGATCCAGGTTACCATTGTCGTACAGCACGAATATTGTGGCAGTTACTAAAAAAAAAGAAGAAGAAAACAACAGATTTCTTTACCTATCCTCCACAAATCTGAGCTTGTGCGCTGTCTAAAATAACTTATTATTGGAAGAAGCATTAAAAATTAATCTTTCTTTGCTGCAGGTTAAAAACAAATCACCATTATTTCAAAGTCATCACTGTAGACTCTTCTCAGGGTCCGCAATCTATTCATGCTTATTTTATACATGTTTCAAACAACTTCTAACAAAAATAAGTGATGAAAATGACTGCATCGTAAGATCTGTAATATTGCGACTGATGCTGACAAAGTATAATTACCTAACTAGTTTACCGTAAAACTCAGATAGTACTTTTCGATTTGTACTCTTATTGAATTTAAGTTTTATCAGAAGTATATTTTACTATGTTGGCGCTTTTCTCTCTCCCGGCATTCGTCGAGAAATGAAAGTATTACGCTCTTTTTCCACCTAGCCCACCGTGGTGAATAGAGAAGAATCCGGCGGAGGTTCGAGTCCTCCCTCGGGCATGGGTGTGTGTGTTTGTCCTTAGGATAATTTAGGTTAAGTAGTGTGTAAGCTTAGGGACTGATGACCTTAGCAGCTAAGTCCCATAAGATTTCACACACATTTGAAGAGAAGAATTCCTGAGAAATCTGGCCCACCATGATGAATCGTGATTAAATCCAGAGAAACAGTTTTCTGTATTTTGTGTCAAGAAATAAACACAACGTCATTGATTAATAAAACACGGAAAAAACTCTAGACAATCATTTTTTTGTTCTTCTTTATGTCAAGAAATACACAGAACGCCGTTTACTAAACGAGAAGGCATTCTATTAATTATGTCGTATAACACCGTGAAATACGTACAAAGATAATAATATCTTGTAATAGTGATGTTTCTGTGACAGTCCCTTCCGTACATTACAGACACTACAGGGAATTGGAGCTACAGTTAGGGTTCCTCAGCCAAGTTAGAGTCACAAATTTTTTTCGAAATCATTGCTCAACAATATGAGAATGTGTTATACGCTCTGTCACGATAGACGATTTTTATACAACGTGTGCGCTCTCAACATACACCTGAACTCATGTTCGATGTTTGTTAACAGACGGTTCCGCTACAAATACTGGTATGTAATTGCAGTAATGAAGTAATTTAAGTGAGTAATAAGCAAATTAACGCAGGCAATCAATACTGTAATTTGAATACTAAAGCAGATTTAAAAAAAAAATTATCTGGAACACGAACAGACTACAAAAATCTGAACAGTGTTTTATAAAAACGAATTTAGTGTGGTATTCCGTAATTAAAACCACTGTGAAGTTGAACTGAGTGGAAATCTAATGACGAGAAATAAAATTTCCCCGGTCGTAATGGAGCGTTGCAGTGAAGTTGCAGTAAAATATGTTTTGGTTAGGGAATGGTTAAGAGATAATCATGGGTTTTAATTGCATATCTAAAGAGGAAACATATGTGGCTTTTCTTAAAGTGGAATATACGAAGTGTGTGCAATATCCGCTTAGAGACCAAACATAATTTTTCAGCTACGCGTTTTCAATGGAGGGCCTGTTCTCTTTCGCGTTCTAAATTATATCAAGGCGCTAATGTAGTATGAAGTCTGTGTGACATTCGTTATTAACAAACGAGATTAAAAAGGATACAAATTTGTATAGCTCACTCATTCTTGATTTATGTAACGTCCTTTGGTGGTTTTTTCCAAATCGTGCACCCAGACAGGAACCAGTTAACAATCGCACTGCAAAGACCACAGTTCGTAAGGTTATCTTTAGTGCATCAACTTAAGGAAAGTTTACTAATTACGTCTTCATAAATGTGATCTGAATGAAATTCTCCCAGAATGAATGTCTTTGGGAAGAGGGACATGTTGTGGGCAAGAAAGGGATATGAACAATACAGCACAGAATATTCTCTGTTATCTTCTACCCGTCAGTTGTTGGGTTGACTGATTGGGGGAGGGGGGGGAGAGGGGGGAGACAAAACAGCGAAGTCATCGGTCCCGTCGGAGAAGTGAAGGACGGGGAAGGAAGTCGGCCGTGTCCTTTCAAAGGAAAATCCCGGTATTTGCCTGAGGCGATTTAGGGGCAGCACGGAGAACCTAAATCAAATGGTTCAAATGGCTCTGAGCACTATGGGACTTAACATCTGTGGTCATCAGTCCCCTAAAACTTAGAACTACTTAAACCTAACCAACCTAAGGACATCACACACATCCATGCCCGAGGCAGGATTCGAACTTGCGACCGTAGCAGACGCGCGGTTCCGGACTGAGCGCCAAGAACCGCCAGACCACCGCGGCAGGCGAACCTAAATCAAGATGGCCGGAGGCGAGTTTGAACCATAGTCCTCCCGACAACGAGTCCAGTGTGCTAACCGCTGCCTCAGCTTACTGGGTCAGCACGTCAGTTCTGCATTATATATCGAGATTGCAACGCCATCGCCGACAGTTACGAAAAACAAATTATTTACGTAAACTGACGCTGTTTTTGTAAAATGCAGTAACTTATCAATCCAGTCCACCGCGAGAAACCACTGTGTCGTACTCCGGAAAAATGTCGTCCATACTTTGAAAACATTCATTTCCATGTTGCTTTCCAGTGCTAATATGGTTATCATTTCTTATATACGGCCAGGAAATAATGCCGGTGCACGTCCTTACGTGAAGTAGTACTCCGTATCCGAATACGACTGTCCTATGGGAGTTGCGATCAATCACTTCCAACAATTTCCTCTGATTTAATCTTTTGGTATACGAAGTGCCGTTACTGGCCTACTTTATCATACTGCACTATACAATCGCCGAAAATGCGTCATTCGGAGTGTGGAGAAGAAAGACTGATATGCATTATAAATTTATTTTTAATTCATTCTTGACGCAATGATAGATCGCGCTTTTAATCTCAGTCGTTTCCGGCCATACTTTGACCATCTGCAGAAACTGAATTAGGCAGCATATGCTGAACAGAGAGTGCAAAATATTCGTTTGTATACCAGGATTCCGAAATAGAGTTGCTTGTCACCAGTTGGAAATTAACAAGGGTTAAGATTATGGACACCTAGTGACATTCTTGGTAACTGGGGTTCCAGGTGAGGAAGTTCCAGTTTGCAAATCTATTTATGTGTTTAGATTTATATATAAGCTGTTGATAAGGAATTTCCTGACGGAGGGTAAATAAAACAGCATACTACGTACAGAATACCGATGAACCTTTTTGGGGGTATACTTCATGGTGCTCTCGGGTTGCATCTTTCAAAGCAAAGTGGAGCTGACAAAGGTTGCCAAAGACGACAGGCCTAACTGCAGGCATCTAGGCGGCGATTATAATTCTGGACTTCACAGGCAGCTGTCGAGCTGAAGCCTTGGAGTTTCAACCTGCTCGGAGGCTCCCGAGTGGACTGAAATATTGCCGCTGTTAAGTCTTAAAGTTTCCCAACATTTCTGCCTCGGGAGCTGATTAAATTATCCGCTCCGGAATAAATAGCACGCCTGTGCGCATCAGAGAGAAGATTTCAATTCTTAATAGCTCCCTTAGTTAACTGAATACCTGGCAACAACGTTTATCCGCCTTGCAGACGATCTCGGGACAGACTCTACAAACTCCGCAAATTCGAGCTCTTGCCTAATAACGCATCTGCGATTTCAGTTACGCTAATGCCTAGCGAGACTATACTCATGTTTACCGCCTGAAGAAGTTATCGTAATTATAATGTGTTTGGAGAGTCGAAGTTGTTGATCAGATCTTATGTCTAACTTTTCGAATACCAAAATTATCATTTTTAATAAATTTATGTGATTAATTTATTTAACTCCTAAAAAGCCACTATTATTCTTCGCATTTGGTCTCCATGAAGTGTCTTAGTTCTGTTATCAGTTACTGGACGTTTCTGTGAACAGTGTGTCTGAGAACCCGGTGCGTTCACGAGATCGTTGCCACGGTGGGTGACTGTCCTATAACTCACTGCTTATTGTTCGACGTGGACAAGTATTGTCCACACGTTTCTACAACGGCATGCTTCTTTCTGGAGCAGATAAGGTGAAAAATGGAGGCTACAGGCCAGATAATTCCCCCATTGAAACACTACAGACCTCCAAAAACAGAAATAAAAAAGCAGTCCGTTTTATCTGTGAGAAAGAAGGTAGAAAATAAAGGAAAAAAATTCTGTCGTTACTGAAGGCGAGGAAACTGCAGTTTGCTGTACCCGGAGGAGAATTACACCTATAAACTGAGATTTAAAAATTTCGACGGTAAAAACAGATGCTCAGTTACCAAATGGTGAACAGATATATGTTTACTTGACAACAGATTCTACCTGTTAAAAATGGTGTGCATTGTGAGGAATGATAACACACCACAGATGTTGTTTATTAGAAGATAAATAATATGGACTAAAGATGAGGTGTCTGTGGAAAAATGTACCTCACCTACTGGTTAGCATAAATTTATATAGCTTAATCTAATGAAATTAACAGTTGGAAGCGTGTACTATATGTGAAAAACAATACTTCTTCGATTTCCTATGTCTCATATAAGGGAAATGCTTAGTGATTCAGATTATTGAAAATAGTGAAATGACAAGCCTAGCAATTTGCAGAATAGCTATGGCATTCGATTACCAAGAAATGATGTCATGTTGACGTCATGAGGAAATCAATGAAAATTGTGAGGGAGATGGGAGATTTTCCACAATGAAACTTTTAAACCGTCGAGACGATACTAATCACAAAGGCATATTTCGGTGAATAGAAGCAATTACATGTGCATATCAACTTTACTTAGAAGTGAGCTAGTGAAAGAGCATACGATAATATGTAGTTAGTTAAAAGTCTTACTGACATTATTCCCCCTAGAGCTTATGAGGTGAACCTGGATTTAACGCACGAGAGACATTCATGTGACCATTTTATTTCCTACAGCCTCATTCTGCTTGAAGTTGGATCCACTGTTCGCACATCTCACTCAGCGGCCTCTGAAGTGGGCTCGACATAGTGCTGAAAAGGTAACCTACAATAAAGGTTATTAGAACGTTCATCACATCATTTTCATGTAACTGAAGATCGATTAGGCAGTGAATTATTTATTGACGCTACGAGATCCCAGGGGAAAGCTGTAGAGGATAAATGGATTCATACGGTCAGACAGCAGCATCTTGATTCGTCAGACAGTTCGATTCTGCGTCATTTCATACAACTCGTGGTCTGAGAAGCGTCCTGTTGGGAAAAAGGACACATGGATTTAGCGATGTATTTAATACACTGTTATCGGCATGTATTAATTTGTACCGCAACTCATCAGCCCATGTAACCTCATATAGTTTCAAGGGCTATTGCATATTTCGCTGCATAGTTGCTAATTTCTGTTCCGTCTGATATTCGGTAAAACATGCTTGCGGTTCCGTAATGTTTGTATCCGAAGTGAATGAGGTCGTTCTGGATGCTACGGTTGGTTACCATTTATTAATATGCAGCATTGATTGGCGAATGATTCAGTACATTTTAGCCCTCCTGTCGGCCCTTACAAATCCCTTTGGTCAATATAATGCCTTGTAGGCAATGCTATCATGAACACGTTTTGCCCGTGACTGTCGCTTTTAGTGACGGCTATTTCCAATAATCGAAGTTTCACGTGAACCTAGGTTACCATGGCGAAAAGCCCGGCGTTACCCCGTCATCAAGCGATGGAGTGTTCCGTGCGTCAGGCACCCACCATTGAGCAGCACTAAATGCACTGACGTCACACATCACGTCCACTCTCCATTAGACCACTTTTTGCAGTCGTCATCTTCAGTCCGAAGGCCGATTTGATGCAGTCCTCCATGCTAGTCTATCCTGTACAGGTTTGTTCAACTCTGCTAAACTACCGCAACATACAAGGGATAGACGAAACACTTAGCTATAGGCATGAAGTCAACCCGCACTGGCGGCCCATAAACCAAATTAGAGAAACCTTTATTAATAATTGCTACTATAATTGTCCTCTTGAAAACGACCACTTGTATAGCGAGGTAGTAGAGAGTGGTTCGTTATTTACAGTCTCCTAGATGATTTACGTGCATGAGGTAGAGAAAAATATGGAAACAACAAAAACGCAACACATCACCATGCCTAACACGGTAGAAGAAAACTGTTCGAATTCAAAACGGCTTCCAGTCGTCCCGGAATGTATGAATGCAGGTCACCTGAGATTTTCAATGGAATCTTATACCATTATTCCTGCAAAATATTACCATGTTCAGATAACTATGATGAAGATGGATAGCAATAACAGCCGGCCGGAGTGGCCGTGCGGTTCTAGGCGCTACAGTCTGGAGCTGAGCGACCGCTCCGGTGGCAGGTGCCAATCCTGCTTCGGGCATGGATGTATGTGATGTCCTTAGGTTAGTTAGGTTTAATTAGTTCTAAGTTCTAGGTGACTGATGACCTCAGAAGTTAAGTCACATAGTGCTCAGAGCCATTTTTGATAGCAATAACAAACCCTTCTCTCGAAAGTAGACCAACATGCGGCAGTTTATCCGCGTACAAACAAAACCAGTCCCTGGCATAATAAGAGCTTTGTGATCAGGGTCCCTGTGGTCCTGGAACACAGCAACATCATTGGAGAACCAAAAACTTCCCCCTGTATGGACGTGATCAGCCTAAATGGTCAAATAATGCTAGGCAGTAATGCAACCCTGTAGAGTAACCATTTTGCCTGTGGTATCGTGCACAACTGGTGGTGCCACACTAAAGTCGTCAGTGCGGATCGATACCACAGACACTATCGACGGCTCACTGCAATCTACAACAACCAATGGGAGACACTCCAGAAGGCAGGGCTTCCTTCTCAGTATAACAGCGCCCTCAAACTAAGATCAATATAGTATCGAGCGTGCAAGAGGTCAGGCCCAATTTGAGACTTTAGATATAGATGTAGCAGTCATCGTTCAGGATCTACGAGTAATTAAAGTTTCAGATGAACTTGTACTGTTGTTATGTTGAACTTTGTAACTCAAGAGAACGATATAATAACTAGCGCATCACATGATGCTTCGATAGTCCATGACAGTTGCAAATTATCAAGCAACCCGGTGCCAAAGAATTCCTTCAAAGTTCAGTAATTCTTTTATTCATTTATATAACAAAATGAACCAATGTTTCAAGCGATCTAGTTTGATGTAACACTTCACCGTGCAATCAAGAACTCACAGTTACAGCCGGACGAATATAGTTTCTCCTGATCACAACAGAACCTATGGAATACAGCGATATAGCTTTCTAAATCATCACGGAACCCTGGCCGTGTTAAACTCTTGGGATGTAAACTTGGTCACAATTTGGAAACAGTGTGATGCACGACTTTGTTACCTTGTGGTATAGTCCATGTTATGTAGATTCAGCAGATTGTTTTCCCGCTATGGGGATTTACATCACTGATACGTGGTTTTGGAACTGCAGCCTCCCTCCCCGGAAATTTCCAGCTTATGGAGCACCCGCCGTGATGTTTTGATGCTGACATGGTTCGCGAACGTGACATTAAGCTCCTCATTCACTTTATCACCTTAGGTGCCCGTATTTTTCGTCACAAGCCTCTTCAACGACCATCCGTAACGATCACCCAACACAAACTTTCGTCCACATTATGCCTTAGCCGATGAAGATTTCCGCTTTCCCTTGACGCAGTATGAATCTTCGATATGACGCGTCTTGGAACACCAAATACCTCGGCTACGTTGCCTAAGTAAGCACCCTCCATACAGAACGTAGCTCTAACCCCTACAGACACTTGCAACATATTGAGGGAATTGTACAGATATTGCTCGTTGTCAAATACAAGATCGCAACCTAAAGGCATGGCATTTATGTTCAAGAAAGCATTTCTCGCCGTGTTTCCATATTTTACCCAACCCCTGAACATCCACTTGAACACGCTTACTGTATTGAAGCCTTTGTCTGCTGTTTCTGCTTCAATTTATCCATTTTCCGTTTTGAATCTCCACATTCGTACCGGATTAAGTCTCTAACATATCTCACTCCGACCTGTAGCAAGCCAGTTTGGTTTTCTCTGATGAACATTCCAGTCGCATCACAAGCTGATCTACACTCCTGGAAATTGAAATAAGAACACCGTGAATTCATTGTCCCAGGAAGGGGAAACTTTATTGACACATTCCTGGGGTCAGATACATCACATGATCACACTGACAGAACCACAGGCACATAGACACAGGCAACAGAGCATGCACAATGTCGGCACTAGTACAGTGTATATCCACCTTTCGCAGCAATGCAGGCTGCTATTCTCCCATGGAGACGATCGTAGAGATGCTGGATGTAGTCCTGTGGAACGGCTTGCCGTGCCATTTCCACCTGGCGCCTCAGTTGGACCAGCGTTCGTGCTGGACGTGCAGACCGCGTGAGACGACGCTTCATCCAGTCCCAAACATGCTCAATGGGGGACAGATCCGGAGATCTTGCTGGCCAGGGTAGTTGACTTACACCTTCTAGAGCACGTTGGGTGGCACGGGATACATGCGGACGTGCATTGTCCTGTTGGAACAGCAAGTTCCCTTGCCGGTCTAGGAATGGTAGAACGATGGGTTCGATGACGGTTTGGATGTACCGTGCACTATTCAGTGTCCCCTCGACGATCACCAGTAGTGTACGGCCAGTGTAGGAGATCGCTCCCCACACCATGATGCCGGGTGTTGGCCCTGTGTGCCTCGGTCGTATGCAGTCCTGATTGTGGCGCTCACCTGCACGGCGCCAAACACGCATACGACCATCATTGGCACCAAGGCAGAAGCGACTCTCATCGCTGAAGACGACACGTCTCCATTCGTCCCTCCATTCACGCCTGTCGCGACACCACTGGAGGCGGGCTGCACGATGTTGGGGCGTGAGCGGAAGACGGCCTAACGGTGTGCGGGACCGTAGCCCAGCTTCATGGAGACGGTTGCGAATGGTCCTCGCCGATACCCCAGGAGCAACAGTGTCCCTAATTTGCTGGGAAGTGGCGGTGCGGTCCCCTACGGCACTGCGTACGATCCTACGGTCTTGGCGTGCATCCGTGCGTCGCTGCGGTCCGGTCCCAGGTCGACGGGCACGTGCACCTTCCGCCGACCACTGGCGACAACAACGATGTACTGTGGAGACCTCACGCCCCACGTGTTGAGCAATTCGGCGGTACGTCCACCCGGCCTCCCGCATGCCCACTATACGCCCTCGCTCAAAGTCCGTCAACTGCACATACGGTTCACGTCCACGCTGTCGCGGCATGCTACCAGTGTTAAAGACTGCGATGGAGCTCCGTATGCCACGGCAAACTGGCTGACACTGACGGCGGCGGTGCACAAATGCTGCGCAGCTAGCGCCATTCGACGGCCAACACCGCGGTTCCTGGTGTGTCCGCTGTGCCGTGCGTGTGATAATTGCTTGTACAGCCCTCTCGCAGTGTCCGGAGCAAGTATGGTGGGTCTGACACACCGGTGTCAATGCGTTCTTTTTTCCATTTCCAGGAGTGTATTTTCTTGGAACAGAATGTGGCGACCCATCTGATACAGCAGTCGGTCTTCATTCGTGAGTAGTGAAGTTCAAATGTCCGTTCAGTCTGCTGTCTTAGCTTTTCCACACTCTCCCTAAATCACTTAAAAAAAACACTAGGATTGTTGCGCTGGGGATGGGACGGCCAATCTTCTATCCAGTCCTAGTTCTCGCTGAACTTTTGCTTCGTGTCTAGTGACAGCGTCATAGATGAGAATTTAAATCGTAAAATGCCATGAAGCAGTCCACCTTCCTTTTATTCCATCTGCCTTGGTGAAAGAGACGCCCTGTCCCCAACCTGACAGCTGTCTCTGTTTCGCGTGTGTATCAATTTTGTGTACTAACAGAAAGTTGAATGTCAAGAAATCTTCACATCGTCGTATTGTTTGGGACAGTATCTCTCTTCTAAGCGCATCGAATGACTCTGTATTTGCTTCCACGAAAACATGCACTGACAATTCCTTTGAGGCTGCCATATTATTCCGTTTACTCTCTCATTATGGAATCAGCATCGAATAAATACAAAGTCTCTTATCAATAGTTAGATAGGTGTGAGCAACATCCGCCCATCCTTACTTGAGCGGCAATTGTTTACTGTCGTAGAATAGAGGGTATTTGAGCTTGTAGAACTCTACCATCAAGGCACTATGTGTATACGGTAATAGCTACGTTCGTTTTCACATTAACAGGAAAAGATGGCGATTGTTTTGGGGTAGATTTAACATATGATATGAATCTAAATGAACCTGCACGTTAGAAATCGCTTTAAAGCACGTTACGAAATACACGAAGCTCACACTCACCGCAGTAGTAGAAGTTTATATGCCACCCAGCTTCACTGATGATGAAGAGATTAGAGAAACGTGTGATGAGATGAAAGAAAATATTCAGATAGTTAAGGGAGACGAAAATTTGGTAGTGACGTGGATTGGAATTCGATAATAGGAAAAGAGTATATATAGTATTTATTACAGTGGTGTTTGATATTAACAGGAAAAGATGGTGGTCCTTTGGGGGAGGTTTGTACAAATGATTTAAACCTAAATGAAGTAGCATATCAGAAACCGCTTTAAAGTAGGTAATGAAGAAGCAGGTTACGTACAAGATAGTACAAAACCCCACAGTATTACGACACTTAGAATTTTTTTCCGTTAGTTTAGTAAAGGATTGTTTCTTTATTCTCTTTAGTTTGTGCTCCTAGGGTCAATAATGACAATTTTATCGTGGCAGGTAGTTTTTATTTCCTTAACATATATAAGTTACTTCATAAGCTACACACTTATCCATTCAGATAAAAAATAAATCTTGAACTCAGTAACCACCAGAGCAGCGCAGGGCGCTTTAAAAGCTATTTGTGAATGGAATGAAAACTCCGGTTTATTAATGTACTGTATGAAATATGCATGCTTATGAGGAACGTATTACATGGCATTAACTGATCACAGCAAGTGCATTAAATATTTGAATTATAAACCATAGACGATAATTGAGGGCAATTAATAACGGCACGTTGCGAAACTGCATCGATGTGAGAACACATGACAATGCGAAACGACAGCGACGTTTTCGATAAAAAACGTACATTAACGAGACAACTGTAACTGCATCTTCTTATGTACACACAATGACATAACCAATGCTAAGATATTCAGTACTTCATTTAATTACTAGTTATTGAAACAATAGTAATGTCCGAAACTATTTTATGGGTTTACAACGTGGAAGTAAAGCCATTCCGAGCAAAAAAATCTAATGACTGACGCCGACTACAACAACTGGAAATTCAAATAAACACTAGTGTATTCCACTAAAAAGTTGTGATATTTGAAAGGTAGTTACTTACTTATCTTAACATAAATAGAAACGAGAAAATGAATGAGGTGCCTATATTTATGTAAATATAATAAATAACCGATGCTTAAAAAACTTACTGAAGTAAGCCTAAGTGAGAAATGTCATTCACAACAATACGGCTTAAGAAAGTTTTAGGAAACATTAATGAGACGCAAGACGGAACAGATAAAAAATATCATTTAAATAGTTATAAATACTAGAACTTAAAAACGATAGAAAGTGTCCAGGTACAAAATCTTTCACACAGAGGACAAGAAAGTAAGAATAGCTTAATACATGACAGGCGTCTTGATGAAATCGAACCGTAGACAAGAAGTAATTAAAATATTTTAGGCGTTCTTAGATTTTTATTACGACAGCAAAAATAATAATATTCTTTTTTTTAAATAACGAGAAAATATTAAGATAACTGTTATATTCATATTCTGTGAAATGTGAAAATTTTGAATACAAGGCACGACAGCAACTCTAAGACCAAACAGTAAAGGCATGGATCCCTAGGAAATATATTGGCTCAACTAGAGAAAAGTTAGGGTTGGGAATCTAAGCTCTTTTCACCTTGTACGTGGGTCAGTCAAATGAAAACCTTAAATATTTTTTTAAATATTATTTACTGTGCAGAAGTCGTACAAAGCTGCATCACTTTTCAACATAATCTCCCCCACGCTCAATGCAAGTCCTTCAGTGCTTACAAAGTGCATAAATTCCTTTAGAAAAAAAATTCTTTTGGCAGTCCGCGCAACCACTCATGCACAGCGTGGCGTACCTCTTCATCTGAACGGACCTTCTTTCCTCCCATTGCGTCTTTGAGTGGTCCAAACATATGGAAATCAAATGGGGCAAGGTGTGATGATTATGGTGGATGAGGAAGACACTCAAAATGCAAGTCAGTGATAGTTGCAACTATCGTACGGGCAGTGTAGGGCCTTGCATTGTCATGTTGCAAAAGGACACCTGCTGACAGCAATCCACGTCGCTTTGATTTGATTGCAGGCCGCAGATGATTTTTAGGAGATATGTGCATGAGGCACTGGTGACAGGCATGTAATGCTCCAAAATAAAGCATTTTCGTCCCAAAAGAGAGTCAGCATAACCTTTCCTGCTGATGGTTCTGTTCGAAACTTCTTTGGTTTTGGTGATGAGGAATGGCGCCATTCCTTGCTCGCTCTCTTCGTTTCCGGTGGGTGGAAGTGAACCCAGGTTTCGTCCCCAGTAACGATTCTTGCAAGGAAGCCATTACCTTCTCGTTCAAAGCGCCGAATAAGTTCTTCACAAGCATCGACACGTCGTTCTCTCAATTCAGGTGTCAGCTGCCGTGGCAACCATCTTGCAGACACTTTGTGAAACTGGGGCACATAATGCACAATGTGGTGTGGTGACCCATGACTAATCTGTAAACATGCCGCAATATCATTCAGTGTCAATCGGCGGTTTTCCTTCACTATGGCTTCAACTGCTGCAATGTTCTGTGGAGTCACAACTCGTTGTGCCTGACCTGGACGAGGAGCATCTTCCACTGAAGTCACATCAATTGCGAACTTCCTATTCCGTTCGTAGACTTGCTGCTGTGACAGACATGCATCACCGTACTGAACCTTCATTCGTAGATGAATTTCAATAGCTTTCACACCTTCACTACGCAAAAACCGAATAACAAAACGCTGTTCTTCCTTGGTGCAAGTCTCAAGTGGGGTGGCCATCTTTATACCGATACTGCGACGGTATGTGTGCATCTGCACTATGCTGCCACCGACAGGCCATTCTGCACGCTGTTTGTAGCACGCTTACCAACATACAGGATAACGGCGAGAAATTTCGATTTGTTATTACAAACTTAAGGTTTTCATTTGACTCACCGTCGTACTTAAACTTAAATTAAGCATTGTTGTATATCACCCCCGCCTCCTTCCATAAACCAATGGCCTTGCCGCAGTAGTAAACCGGTTCCCGTTAGTTCACCGAAAATAAACGCTATTGGGCTTTGCTGGCACATGAATGAGTGACTGTCCGGGACTTCCGAAAACTATTGGCAAGCGAGGTGCACTCAGCCCTTGTCAGGTCAATCCAGGAGCTTCTTGACTGAGAAATGGCGCCTCCGGCCATGATAGCTGACAAGCGATGTGCTGACCACATTAATCTCCATATCCAAATCCAGTGACGCCTATCGGCGGAGGATGACACGGCGGTCGGTTTGTTCGGACGGAGACCCCACTGTAACCGGACTTTCCATCTAGTTCGTCAATTTCTATATCGTTAACTGGAGTACGGAAAGATGTTACCAGTATAGCTACCACACCAGTAGAGGCAGGAATACCGATAAGTCAGAATCATACCTAGTGCCACACTCAGGCATTATCAAACGAGCCTACGGGAGACACTACACCCTGACGCGAATGCAGAGTAGTAATTAGCGGGGCGAGTATTACGAAGGCGCATCAGTAACGTCTCATAGGCAGATTCAGACGCTGCACTTTGACTTCACCAAACCTCGGATGACGGTTGCCTGCCGGCCGATGTGGCAGAGCGGTTCTAGGCGCTCAATCCGAAACCGCACAGCTGCTACGGTCACAGGTTCGAATCCTGCCTCGGTGATGGATGTTTGTGATGTCCTTAGGTTAGTAACGTTTAAAAGTCTAGGGGACTGATGACCTCTGATATTAAGCCCCATAGTGATCAGAGCCATTTGAACCATTCTTTTTTTTGAAAGTTGGCTGCATCCATGTCAGTTGTTTACGAGGACACTATAGAATAGACAGGCAAAGTCGGTAGCTTCCGTACATGAGAGACGACCAAATCGTCAGTGACGGCAAGGCACCGTAGCGTTAGAAATTCTTTGATATACACTGAAGCGCCAAAGAAACTGGTATAGGTATGCGTATTCAAATACAGAGACAAGTAAACACGCAGAATTCGGCGCTGCGGTCGGCAAGGCCTATATACGACAACAACGGTCTGGCACAGTTGTTAGATCGTTTACTGCTGATTCAATGGCAGGTTCTCCAGATTTAAGTGAGTTTGAACATGATGTTGTAGACGGCGCACGAGCGGTTGGACACAGCATCTCCGAGGTAACGATGAAGTAGGGACTTTCCCGTACGACCATTCCACGAATGTACCGTCAATATGAGGAATCCGGTAAAACATGAAATCTCCGACATCGCTGCGGCCGGTAAAAGATTCTACAAGAACGGGACCAACAACGATTGAAGAGAATCGTTCAACGTCACAGGAGTGCAACCCTTCAGCACATTGCTGCTGATTTCAATGCTGGGCCATCAACAAGTGTCAGCGTTAGAACCATTTAACGAAACTTCATCGATAAGGGCTTTCAGAGCCGGAGGCCCAGTCGTGTACCCTTGATGACTGTGCAGCACAAAGCCTTAAGCCTCACCCGGACTCGTCGACAACGACACTGGACTATTGTTGACTGTAAACATGTTGCCTGGTCGGGCGAGTCTCGTTTCAAATTGTATCGAGTGGATAGACGCGTATGGGTATGGAGACAACCTCATGAATCCATGCACTCTGCATGTCAGCAGACGACTGTTCAAGCTGGTGGAGGCTCTGTAATGGTGTGTGGCTTGTGAAATTTGAGTGATATGGGACCCCTGATACGTGTAGATGGGACTCTGACCGGAGACAAGTACGTAAGCATCCAGTCTGATCACCTGCTACCATTCATGTCCATTGTTAATTCCGACGAACTTGGGCAATTCCAGCAGAACAATGTGACAACCTACACGTCCAGAATTGTTACACAATGGCTCCACGAACACTCTTCTGAGTTTAAACTCTTCTACTGGCCACCAGACTCCCCAGACGCGAATATTATTGAGCCTGTCTGGGATGCCTTGCAAAGTGCTGTTCAGAAGAGATCTCAACCCCCTCGTACTTTTACGGATTTATGGGTAGCCTCCCAGGATCCATGGTGTCAGCTTCCTCCAGTACTGCTTCTGACATTAGTAGAGTCCATGCCACAAGTCATGTTACGACAGTTCTGCGTGCTCGCAGGGGCACTGCACGGTATTAGGCAGGTGTACGTTTCTTTGGCTGTTCAGTGTATAATGAAGAGGCGTCAACGAAGGGTTACAGGCTGATGCAGTCGCTGCACACTGACTTCTCCTAGTCTCGGACGAAGGTTGGGTGCTCCCGCAGCAGTTGTTTTAGAGGGGCCTTTAGAATAGGTGGGCAAAGTAGGTAGCTTTCGTACAGGGGAGACGGCCAAGTCGACAGTGACAGAAAGACACTGTAACATCAGAAATTCTTCAATATACATAGCTAAATAAGTACTGGGTATATAACATTCTTCAACACTCCGCTCTTATCTGTTACTAACTTCGTGATCAAAGGTCACGGCAATGATTGTCCCATTTGAATATAAGCAGTATATGACGCTTATATGTTGCACCTATATGTGGCGTATGGATCAATTATAAGCACGATATGTGGGCAGTTTGTTGCAGACAGGTCTCTACTGAAACGTCTCTGAACGTCGGACGCAAGACGCGTAGTTCATAACATATCTGATATTACCCAAGTGTTCGTACATCCGAGACGAACAGTGTCTGGGGGTGGATCTTGAAGAAACGCACAGACAACGTTGTTTCCACGCTAGTAAATCGCAGCACAGGATGTAACGGATCAACAGTTATTAACAACTGACATAACAACAAAGTATATTCAAATTTTTCTTTAGTATGTTTTATAGTGTTTTTTCGTTACTTACATTACTTCATGTTAGTTTCATTTTGTTTGCAATGGAATGCTGTTATATTTTTAGCAACATAAATGTGCAGTGATAAGTCAAAGAAAAGATAATGAAACACATAATTTACAAAATCACCCGGAGTAATACCGATATTTATGTATCTCTTAAGCAGGGAACTACTTAATAGTCTGAGGACAGTACCTGTGGGAACTGCCGTGTGAGTGCAGCGGTTTCAGCTACAGTGGCGCATGTTCTCTTAAGTCAGTGGCTACTATCAGCGTGAGGCCATAAAAATATTAGACAGGATGTAATGTGGAAGATTGTTGCTATAAATACTAATTATGAGCCTCTAACAGATTATCTACCTAAGATACAGCAAGCGGAGTATAAATGCACGTAATGGCGCTTCAAGAGGATGACATGTATATTTATTTACGTATGGTCGTTATAGTTCAAGTGCAGCTACTCACAGAGATCCAGTGTGGGTTGTAATTTTAGTATGGCAGCGAAATTCAATAGATACTCTAACGCGTTAATGCGAAACCGATTTATGCTGGAAAAAAATAATTAGTTTAAATTTTGGTCATAAGGCACAAATCTGGCGCTGTGAATGGAAGGAAGACGCACAGAAATATTTCCTTATGTAATACATTAGAAATGGGACGTGGACACGAAAGATCAAACAAGTTAGAAATGCATAATATTGACTTCATTATTACCTGCTGTTTACACCGTTTGTTCGGTAGGAACACTGAAGACGTCGTTTATATGCAGTGCAGCGCCAGTACTTCCACCTGGAGGCCAAAATAGGATCGAATTTTTTCGCATTGAAGTATTAGCATATCTAACAAGTTCTAATGCCATACAAAAATTATAGCCCACATTGCACATCCGTGAGCAGCTGTACTTTTGTTATAACCCTCCAGAATTACTATCAGGTACAAATTAAGCAAATAATTCTTCGACCACGGCCGTCAAAACGGAAGATCTAAACATAGTATATATTATTTCAGTAACAGGGAACAGAATAATAATTTTTGCTAGTTTCGAACAATACGAGACATAAAGAAATTAAGGGTCTGTCAATGGCTAAAAATTACTCCGCCAGCCCTTTCACATCATGTAACTTTGTATGTGACTAGAAAGTATTTTATAATTTTCGCTTTAGCAACGAAGTATTAATTAGTATTGCCTCGTGCTGCCTGAAATAATGTGGTATTTTCAAAGTGATTATTTACATGTATTAAATGAAGTGTTCGATACACCGATGCCGCAAAGGATCATTATGGTGAGAAATAACTGTTTTCATACTGTTACTGCAAATTTGATAGCAAGTATAGTAATTAAGACTTTGTTGAGAATATTTGCGAGAAATGGTGCTATTGCCTTACATTCCTTCCGTAATAATAAAAGTGGTTTCTTCACTGCTTATTGAAGTTCATGCAAGTAATAAAGGTTTAACAGGTAGACTCATTATCAGCTGAATGACAACAGAGAATACAACTGCTGTTTGATTTATGTCTGCAAGCGATTAGTTGATTACATTATTACAGTGGAAGCAAATGAGATATTGCCTGGAATTGCGACACTGTTCGTATACCTATACATCTTACGCTATGACTGTTGAATTTGTTCGTACACATCAAGCAGTAGTGAGTCCCAGCGAATCTATGAAGTTAAAGTGTCTTTTTGGCTTCAAATTCTTAGTTTTGTCAGTGAATTTATTGCGTTAGTGGTTTGCTAAACTCTTGCTGAAAGAAAACATTAAAGCTTACACAGTATTTTAATTGATAGAGTACTGAATGTAACAAAGAAAACTAACTCTAGAATGAGTTTCTTTTATTTCCGCCAATGATCACAGAACCTTTCATCCTTAGAGTACCGGTTTCAGTCAGCTATGGCCATATTCGAAATAAAATAAAATAACCTGAAGCATATGGCTGTTGGTAAAGTCTATTGAACTACAAAATCTTCAGATCTATCTTACAACATGTCCTGAAGATAGTCATTTTTGACCGAAACCGGTGTTCTATGGATCAAAAGTTTTGAGATCATTGGAGGAAATAAAAGAAATTTATTCTGCATTTCCTGGATCACTGTTGTAACCTGCGACCATGTCACAACTTGTGAAATAGTAACTCTATCTTCTCATCTTTTGAGGCACCATAACAGTTCGTTTACACAAGGTTTATGCTACTTTTAAATATTAATGTTAACTACTACAGTCAGATTCTGGCCAGTCGAGCTTTTCAAGTTCATGACTTCCAAAAGAGTATTTAGTTCATGAAACTTTCATGTGGATAAATTAAAGGTAAGTACTGGTTCTGTCTTAGCTGTGTGCACTGCACTGCCACAAACTCTACTAAAGAGGAAGTAGAAGGAGATATGTAATAATGATGTTTATTGACGATTAATCTGCACTGTATCATTGTGTCGGACACTTACTGCCTACTTGTTAGCTAAGTCACGGTCTAAGCACACTGCAATAATTTCAGAAGTCAACTGGTTAGCTACTATGCACAAGAGACAGCTCTCATTAATTAATTATTCTCGTAATCTGAAGTAATTAATTACGTTACTTTCCCTTTATTAAACAAAGTGGTTTCTGTAAACCTACTTTGCAAAGGCGGCAGTTTATTTATATTAACGGGAGTGGTTAATTGATTTAATTAGGTGCACATGCTAATTACTGAATTGAGATTCAGCAAGTAAATAAATTCATTGTCTTAGTGAACAGGAGGAAGCGAGTGAGATCGTTAGGATTTGCTCTGAATAACTGAATAACATGTTAATTAGACAGAAGGGCTTTTAGACGTGGCTTTGAGTGACGAGACTAATTCTGAAGTTGGCTCGTTAGATTTGACTTTCGTTTATAGGGAAGTTGGGATACAGTCATTAGAAGGTGGGCACAATTGGGGCGATCGAAGATCTTCTGTGAGTCAGTGACTGTGCGAACACAAATCCAACGCAGAGGCTTGAGCGACCAAAACGTGTGCCACTGTCTTACCATGACTTTTGAACACCTAGTGTATTTGCTGTCAATTCATTGACATCCAGGTTTAAGTAACCATGCGTACAGACTTCGAGAGCTATAATGCGTGTTCTGAGATCCAGTTTGAGGACAGGACATCATGTCGGTTGGCCACACTTTCCGTTGCAAACGTGTGGCTACTGACAGGCGTTAGTCACTACATTACAGCACTGAAAATGTTTTCAGGGCGCTCGAAACATCCTCACCAATAAGTAGAAAGTTAGAGCCCGGAGCTTACACCTGTGACGCTTTACACTCTACGTCAGATTCAGATTTCTTTCCACGACTTGAAGGTGTAGCAGTGCCATTTGTTAGCTACGAAAGAAACGAATGGTTGGTTAGTTGATTTGGGGAGAGGGGACCAAAAAGCGAGGTCATCGTTCCCATCGGATTAGAGAAGGATGGGGAAGGAACTCGGCCGTGCCCTTTCAAAGGAACTATCCAAGTATTTGCCTTAAGTGATTTAGGAAAATGACGGAAAGCTTAAATCAGGATGGCCGGACGCGGGTTTGAACCGTCATCCTCACGAATGTGCTAACAACCGCACCAACTCGTTCTGTAAATAGACGGTTGAAGTGTGTTTCTCCTGAACTCTAACGTTTACAAAACATGCAAAACCATAGCGTAGGTCGTATATATGAATGGGTTTGTTAAATAAAATTAGTTACTTAATGTAGCTTAACGTTTGGCGGGGTCATCGGAAGAGAGAGTTAACCATCAGATTCGGAAGGATTGGTTTGGCCTCGCTATGTGCTGTGTTATCTAATGTTTAACAAATCGCCTGGACCATTGAAAACCGCTGTGTACTACGTACATAGTGTTTATATTCTTCTCTTTGAATTTATAAAACATATGAACTGTAATAACTAAAACACTATGTTAGCACTTGGTATTTTCCGATGACGCTCACTTAAGTACAGGTAAATTAACATACATTCTGTTTCAGGTGACACAAGGCTCTGTCCTCTCTGCACTCCTGACATATCCTTTACACAACTGGTTTCCCAAAAATCCACCTCTTGTCCTTCCCCTCCAGGATGCCGATGACGACGCCCTTCTAGCTCTCTAGTCTCCTCTGCAGAATCCCAACGCTTGTCTATAGATACATCTCAACCAGTTTACATCCTGGCACAACAAGTGGTTCACCAAGATTAATTCCTCCAAAGGCCAGGCAGTAATGATAGGATGAACCACGCAGAGTCTTCACCTCCGTGACTCTCGCCTTACCATTTACTATCATCCTATTCAATTAACAAAAACTAAAATATCTGAGACTAACATTTGATCGTAAAGAAATACTGAATCCACACCTGCAAACCATCTAACAAGCAATCGACAACAGACCAAAACTACTAACCGGCGGGACATGAGGTTTGTAGCTCTCCACTATCCTCTGGTGAATTCCCCTCCTACAACCATATAACCTCGACATCTGCCCCACTGATATCCTACCAGTCTGTTCAAATCCTAGAACGCCTCGCACTTCACCTTGCTTTGTCAATTCATATATTCCCCCACTCCCCTACATAACTCGTTTACGTATTCACCTGTTTTTCGCCCACCCTGAACATTATCCTATACATCCCGTAAACTCGATTGAAACAACCCCATTTTTCCCCCATATCACATATCCTGGTGTGCTACAACGAATCTGTAAACACATTACTCCCACTCTACACACAGACACTTCTCCCAACGCAATTTTAACAGACTCCCACTCCCTGACAGTGAAATTTGCCCTGATAGCTTGAAATGCGGCAGGCATTTTACACGCCGGTTACATCAACAGAATCTTTTCATCATTCTGGGACTGTCAACAGAGAAAATCAGTGTAAAATATTATTGATATTATAAAACATGGTGACTGACAATAGGATGTCCTGTATAGTTTGCAAGTCTCTCTTTATTGGCGGTGACTGTTTTTATTGAATCGTTAATGGTTCTGTAGCGCGCAGAGTAGTAGACTTGAGACAGAACAACGAGAAAAGTTTCACTCAAGGAGTTCGATGACCGATGGACGGGCCCACAGCCTGGTTGGCGTAAAATTCTTGGACGTGAGATCGACCCAGAACCCACAAGGGGCGGCAGGCATTATCCTCCCACAGGACTGCTTGCAGCTACGGCACGACCAAGGGCGCCACGGCCAAGTGTGCTGTAATCTAGACGCCTTTCCATGTTTCCTGTGTTCTTCTGAAGATCAGCATCTGCCGTTCGTAGAAAGCGCAGGCCTCAGAAAACAAATTCTAGCCACGCAGCGCTCGTCTCTGAATCTCTCGAACCAAGATGCGATCCTATGAACATTAGCAGGAGAACATGTGGTTGGCATAAAGATGTGTGACGTCAGATCGCAGCGTTGAAATGAATGCTTTTTGGTAGTGGAGGAATTTCTTGTTTTCATTGGAGGCTTGGAAAAGACGCGCTATTTTTGGTGGATTTCTCTGTTGAAGGGAATCCTCATGCCTGGAATGCAGTGGTTCGTAATTTTGCGATTGGCGACTCGCACCTTTTGGCGGCGAAGAACACGCAGGGCGCAAGTGAGCGCTGCAAGTGAAGCACTTCACGGCATCCGGTTCGACTAGGCGGTAGCTCACGACAGTGCCCAGTTCCACATTCCAGCAGGACGCAATGGCGTCCTGGTCGACTAGGCGTACAGGCTCCGTAGAGGCTGCCAAATCTCGGAGTCTCGCAAAGGGGCTGACGTCTCCGTCTTTGTGAAGAGGCCAGCATGTCTGCAGCGCATAGCTCACTGTAATACAGTCTCGCTAATGGTGAGCATACTTCGCAGCAACGGAAGAGTAGTTCAATTTGACTTCACACTGGTGGAATCCAGAACGATGACTTGTGTCATATCGTCTGCAATGGTAATGTACGTGTGGACTATTGGGGTTTTAGTTACAAACTTCCAGTCACTGTTCCGATCGAGAATTACGAGATTTAATAGTTGTCGTTTATCGTCAGACATCAGGAGAATAAGTTCTTAAGAGGGCAAGAAGTAATTTAAATGATAGGGGACTGACTCTGCTTTCCATTTAATCTTGAAGTACATTAGAGTTTATATAAATGTGAAAGGTTTTTGATTATTGATTTTCTACGTTCATCCCGTAAATGTGTTTATGAATAAATGATAGTACCGAATGTAATCAGAGTTTCTGTTCGAGTCCTTTACTTACTTTAAGTAGGTTTTATTTACTTTAAGGAGGCTTTTTAAATTGTGACCAGGAAGATATTAAAAACCAGGCCAAGATGATATCTAACATACTACTCCAGTCAGATAGTGTTCGTAATATTGAAATTTTGTGACAATTATCCACTTTAAGAGCTATGTTAAGGGGCCGTAATATTGGTATTATCCGATTAGCGTTGTGCACAAGTATTTAAAGGATACTTCTTAAACAGGTGGCCTACCCAAAAATAATTTAGGTGGATTAAGGGAAATTATACACCGAGGGGTTCTGCTATCTCCCCTTTCTATCGGATTTAACACGCTCCACCCATCAGCTTTCCGGTATCAGGGTTCCTCTCCCTCCCCACCCATTAATTTTATTTCTTCCTTTTGACCTTGGATTGGCCCAAATTCCAACTATCTCTTTCCCGATTCCTACGTTTTTCTACTAAATACACTCCTGGAAATGGAAAAAAGAACACATTGACACCGGTGTGTCAGACCCACCATACTTGCTCCGGACACTGCGAGAGGGCTGTACAAGCAATGATCACACGCACGGCACAGCGGACACACCAGGAACCGCGGTGTTGGCCGTCGAATGGCGCTAGCTGCGCAGCATTTGTGCACCGCCGCCGTCAGTGTCAGCCAGTTTGCCGTGGCATACGGAGCTCCATCGCAGTCTTTAACACTGGTAGCATGCCGCGACAGCGTGGACGTGAACCGTATGTGCAGTTGACGGACTTTGAGCGAGGGCGTATAGTGGGCATGCGGGAGGCCGTGTGGACGTACCGCCGAATTGCTCAACACGTGGGGCGTGAGGTCTCCACAGTATATCGCTGTTGTCGCCAGTGGTCGGCGGAAGGTGCACGTGCCCGTCGGCCTGGGACCGGACCGCAGCGACGCACGGATGCACGCCAAGACCGTAGGATCCTACGCAGTGCCGTAGGGGACCTAACCGCCACTTCCCAGCAAATTAGGGACACTGTTGCTCCTGGGGTATCGGCGAGGACCATTCGCAACCGTCTCCATGAAGCTGGGCTACGGTCCCGCACACCGTTAGGCCGTCGTCCGCTCACGCCCCAACATCGTGCAGCCCGCCTCCAGTGGTGTCGCGACAGGCGTGAATGGAGGGACGAATGGAGACGTGTCGTCTTCAGCGATGAGAGTCGCTTCTGCCTTGGTGCCAATGATGGTCGTATGCGTGTTTGGCGCCGTGCAGGTGAGCGCCACAATGAGGACTGCATACGACCGAGGCACACAGGGCCAACACCCGGCATCATGGTGTGGGGAGCGATCTCCTACACTGGCCGTACAGCACTGGTGATCGTCGAGGGGACACTGAATAGTGCACGGTACATCCAAACTGTCATCGAACCCATCGTTCTACCATTCCTAGACCGGCAAGGGAACTTGCTGTTCCAACAGGACAATGCACGTCCGCATGTATCCCGTGCCACCCAACGTGCTCTAGAAGGTGTAAGTCAACTACCCTGGCCAGCAAGATCTCCGGATCTGTCCCCCATTGAGCATGTTTGGGACTGGATGAAGCGTCGTCTCACGCGGTCTGCACGTCCAGCACGAACGATGGTCCAACTGAGGCGCCAGGTGGAAATGGCATGGGAAGCCGTTCCACAGGACTACATCCAGCATCTCTACGATCGTCTCCATGGGAGAATAGCAGCCTGCATTGCTGCGAAAGGTGGATATACACTGTACTAGTGCCGACATTGTGCATGCTCTGTTGCCTGTGTCTATGTGCCTGTGGTTCTGTCAGTGTGATCATGTGATGTATCTGACCCCAGGAATGTGTCAATAAAGTTTCCCCTTCCTGGGACAATGAATTCACGGTGTTCTTATTTCAATTTCCAGGTGTGTATTTTCCCACGTTACACCTATCCCAAAAACACAACCCTCCTAAACACGGTTGCACCAGAAACACTTCAACTGCCTCAAGGAACCTATCCACCTGCCCTCTCTCCATTACCTTAAGTCCGTGGCGATCAACCCTTGAATCGACTCGTGGTCTGACGGCAGGTACAATGCAGACTTTCATTCGCCGCGGCATTAGGAGGGGAAGGTTCCTGACCACATTGTCCTGCCCTCCACATTCCACAGCGAAGCGACCATAGCACTCAATTTAATAGCGAGCCCTGTGGACCTGTAGCCGTCCTGGAGGGACGGTATCGAGGAAGAATGCCCGGTCCTACACGAGAGCCAACCTCCCCATTACTCATCCTAAATGCAGGTCTATTCCACCAACTGGTAGAGAAGTATAATACAGACTAATGTTTGCTTTAACTTTACTGTATTACATTATCAGTGTTTTAAACGTCATACAGACTTCTTCTGTGTCTTACTTTAACCTGTCGTCAATGAAAACTGTCCTTTTAAGTACATTGGTGTGCAAAACTTCAAATCGAAAATAACTTCCACAAGCAGTTGTGATTTCCAGGTAACATAACTCTATGACACTTGGACCATGCACAGAAATAACTGCCACTGCATAGTACAAGTACCTGAAAGAAATAGGAACGAAACGAATCTAAATGATACTATTATTCACAGAGAGTAATTACAATGTAGTCATCGCAGTTTATGTGGTTCTTTGGACATTACAAAAGCGGGACGTGGTTCTTAATAGGATATGTTACCAGGAAATTCACCAGCTCATGTTCTGCAACGTGCTTCCATGCTCCCCACAATGTTGGTAAGGAGTTCTGGTGGCAGGGCGCTCTAGTCCTCCAGAAGTGCCCATTGACAACTGCTGGATGGTCGTTAAGTCTCCCCAGCAATCCCATACGCGATGGATGGGATTTAAATTGGAGGAACGAGCAGGTCAGTTCATTGATCAGCCTCCCGTTCCAACAGCTGGTGCAGTTGCGCTGTTGTATGCCGCCGCGCACTGTCACCGAGAAAGATGGAACCAGGGCCGAATGCACCCGTACCTGGGGAACGAGCAAAGTGTCACAACGATGTTGACAAGTCAGAGCACCGTGTTTAAAGATTTGTAGGTCAGTACGCCCACGCAACATTAAGCCGCCCATACGGTAATACCTGGACCAAGTAAACAATCGGTTTGGAAAACAAAATTCCTAGCTGCATTAAGTGTTGCCAGCGTTCGCTGTATGAAGATACGTCCATCACTGTTGAACACGATCATTATGGGGTCGACAGACCTCCAAATCGTTGAACTCGTTGCTCTCACCGGTCAACGTCATTGTGACACTGTACTCATTCCCCACGTGCGTCTTTTCAGAGGAGCATTCGGCCTTGATTTTATTCGTATGGATGAAAATGTACGGCCGCGTTCAATGGTGCCGGTGAAGGAGCTCTTGGAACGAGAGGATATTCTGGGGATAATCTGGCCTGCTCATTCCCCCAAGTTAAATCCAATAGAGCATGTATGAAAGGCGTTGAAGAGATTTAAAGCGGCTCGTGCACAGGCGGTAACGACTACCCGCAGCTGCCAAACGCGGTGGTCTAGGAACGGGATGCACTATCACAAGGACGCCTCACAAACGTTGTGGCCAGCACAGGAGCACGTCCCCGAGTATCCGTCACCGTCCATGGTTATGACACACCCTATTAAGAACCAAGTCCCGCCTTTTATAATGTCCAGGAGACCATCACAAATCGCTGTGACTTTAATATAAACGTTTACTTTGAATAAAAGTGTCATTTCTGCGTGCCTCATTACGTGTTTCTTTCTCTACCACACTGTAGCAGTTCTTTCTATGTATGGTCCAAATTTCATCGAGCTATATTTCTCGCTAATGTCACATCATGACACAGTTACTTTAGTCCTCAAGTTTTGAAGCCAGTGCATTTTAAAACTGTTGTAACCTGGGTCTTATGCCCTCCTGCGGTACAGCTACATGTAACGGGTTGTCTCCTCGGCAGACGTCGACAGCCTAGTGGCAACATCTTTAGGTTAAGGGTTGTGTAAGGTGTCGACTCATACAGGCGAAGACAAAGTCGTCCCACTGCTTCCTTACGCAGTCAAATGTACAGAAATCGAACGGAACATGTATCCTTCAGCTCGCCTGGAATTTATGAGACCGCACAGGTGCACGATAGCCACTTGATTTGTGATCTCAGTTGAAGTGAACTCAAGAACTGAAGAAATGTGAACTACAATTAAGTGAAGCACCCAGCAGTTACTTCCGATTCTAAGAGCGGTTATCCATAATTTACCAACAATTATTAGTCATCAAGATACCTTAGGTCAATTAGCCAACGTCCTGTAAATTGGTCCTCCGAAACAGGACTTTGAATCTGAAATGTACTGTGGAATCAACGTTCGATACCACACTTGTTAGGGGTTTCAGATATCGACCGCGGTCAGAATAGATATCGCTGGACCCGCGAGTCGCAATTAGCGAGTTCTCGCCCACTCTTGCTCGGGACGTGAACTAGGAATGTAGCATAGCCTTCAGCTGATAAGAAGCAACCTCTAACAACGCGCATAGTCAAGTATGGCATAAGTAATGTCTCTGTAGATATGTTTGTAATTATATGTATGCAGCATACGAAGAAGTCTGTAACACAGGTTAAGTGCAATATATATCATTTTTTACCAACGACTGCTAATTATTTCAGTCGTTGCAAATACAGACTATGCAACCAGCTCCTTACCGACTTCTCTGTCAAACCTGAATATATGTTTCTATTTAGCATTGGCCATCTGTCATCGTAACAACTGACGACGAGAATCATAACATGTACAACTTAGTCTTTAGCTCGCGTTTAAGTGATCTTTAGCGAAATTACGAATTCGTTTTATTGAGATTCTGTAGCATCTCTTTTCTAAAACAGGCGCGAAAGTAAAGCTGCCGTCCTGCCTTCGAAAACTTATTGTCAATGTAAGGAAATTAATCGAGCAATTAAATATGTTGAATGTAAATTCCCAGAAAAGTTAGTCACAGTTCTAATCTTTCCCCCACTTCTACTTTCGCTACATTAATATAACATTTATTTGAATAAACTGTTACCTTTCAGTATACTCCTGGTCTGCTTTCGGAACTACTTGGTTCTTTTAGCCCACCGCCGCTTCTGTTGGCACTGGAGAAAGCATAATTGGAATCGTTATCGAACAAAACCACAAGTATCCCGTTGTTCTCATCCACCTCGTCTCACTTCTTCGCAGACCTTAGTCGAGTTACGTGATCATCCGCAGGTCGCCTCCGTCGCCAGTGTGCCGACATGAGAACATCTTGCACCGGTGAGCCGTCCCCCACCCGCCCCCTCTTCCCTTCTCTAAGATATAACCCATCATCTCCACTCGGCCTAGGCCCGTCTTAAAGGGATTCCTAGGGTGACAGTAAAGCAATGTGCTGTAACTAGAGTTTCCTATACGACGTGTGTGTGTGTGTGTGTGTGTGTGTGTGTGTGTGTGTGTGTGAGTGTGTGCACTTCTTTTGTATCATTTCACTCAAGTTCAGAGCACCCTTTAACAACAGCTAAGTGCTAACCTAAAATGTATAACAGTATTCTGGTAGTGAGACGATATACTCTTTGATAAACCCCGAAACAACCTTCTGGAACTGTTTTTCAGTGACAAATATACGCTGTTCATTCACATTAAAGTGACCACCCGTCAAAATCCCAAATAATCACCTTCCGAAGTGCCGATCGCTGTGTCACGTGCAGGAAGAGCGTAATGAGATTGGGGAAGCTACCGACAGGGATTTGGAGCCACGCTGACTCAAATTACGCGGCCATATGTGCTAGCTTTCTCGGTTGATGATCAACGGCGCGTATTGCCCGATCGAGTCGATGCCACAAATTCTCGATTAGGCTTAAATCCGGAGTGTCTGGTGGCCAATGATGGATGTTAAACTAATCTTCGCTCTCGCCGAACTACGTAAGTACACTGTGAGCTGTGCAGCACGACACACTGTTTTGCTGGAAGAAGCCATCATGCCTTCCAGAATGCCGAGATCACCCAGGGAATTCCACGAAGATATTCCCAAGACTAAAGTACTCCTCCTTCCACCCTGGACCATTTGCTTCCAAACGCTTCATGCCTTACACGTCAATTGCCAACTATCCGATGGAGCATAAAACGTGATTCACCTGAAAAGGCCACCTCTCTGCACTCAGTGGCCATCTGTACTACTGGCCATTAAAATTGCTACACCAAAAAGAAATGCAGATGATAAACGGATATTCATTCGACAAATGTATTATACTAGAAGTGACATTTGATTACATTTTCACGCAATTACCGTGCACAGATCCTGAGAAATCAGTAACCAGAACAACAACTTCTGGCCGTAATGACGGCCTTGATACGCCTGGGCATTGAGTCAAACAGAGCTTGGTTGGCGTGTACAGCTACAGCTGCCCTTGCAGCTTCAAGACGGTACACAGTTCATCAAGAGTAGTGACTGGCGTATTCTGACGAGCCAGTTGCTCGGCCAACATTGACCAGACGTTTTTAGTTGGTGAAACATCTGGAGAATGTGCTGACCAGGGCAGCAGTCGAACATCCTGAAACGCCCGTACAGGACATGCAACATGCGGTCGTGCATTATCCTGCTGAAATGTGGGGTTTCGCAGGGATCTAATGAAGGGTACAGCCACGGGTCGTAACACATCTGAAATGTAACGTCCACTGTTCAAAGTGCCGTCAATGCGAACAAGAGGTGACCGAGACGTGTAACGAATGGCACTCCATACCATCACGCCGGGTGATACGCCAGTGTGGCGATGAGGAATACACGCTTCCAATGTGAGTTCACCGCTATGTCGCCGAACACGGATGCGACCATCATGATGCTGTAAACAGAACCTGGATTCGTCCGGAAAAATGACGTTTTGCCATTCGTGCACCCAGGTTCGTCGTTGAGTACACCATCGTAGGCGCTACTGTCGGTGATGCAGAGTCAAGGGTGACCGAAGCTATGGTCCCCGAGGTGATAGTCCATGCTGCTGCAGCCGGCCGCGGTGGTCTCGCGGTTCTAGGCGCGCAGTCCGGAACTGTGCGACTGCTACGGTCGCAGGTTCGAATCCTGCCTCGGGCATGGATGTGTGTGATGTCCTTAGGTTAGGTAGGTTTAAGTAGTTCTAAGTTCTAGGGGACTTATGACCACGGCAGTTGAGTCCCATAGTGCTCAGAGCCATTTGAACCATGCTGCTGCAAACGTCGTCCAACTGTTAGTGCAGATGGTTGTTGTCTTACAAACGTCCCCATCTGTTGACTAAGGGATCGAGACGTGGCTGCACCATCTGTTACAGCCAAGCGGATGAGATGCCTGTCATCTCGACTGCTAGTGGTACGAGGCCGTTGGGATCCAGCACGGCGTTCCGTATTACCCTCCTGAACCCACCGATTCCATATTCTGCTAACAGTCATTGGATCTCGACCAACACGAGCAGCAATGTCGCGATACGATAAACCGCAATCTCGATAGGCTACAATCCGACCTTATCAAAGTCGGAAACGTGATGGTACGCATTTCTCCTCCTTACACGAGGCATCACAAAAAACGTTTCACCAGGCAACGCCGGTCTACTGCTGTTTGTGTATGAGAATTCGGTTGGAAACTTTCCTCATGTCAACACGTTGTCGGTATCGCCACAGGCGCCAATCTTGTGTGAATGCTCTGAAAAGCTAATCATTTGCATATCGTAGCATCTTCTTCGTGTAGGTTAAATTTCGCGTCTGTAGCACGTCATCTTCGTGGTGTAGCAATTTTAATGGCCAGTAGTGTAGTTGCGGTTCTGGAGTGCAAACTTCAACCTGTCGCTGTACAGCAGTCAGCATGACTGCGTGAACCAGGCATCCAACCTTCGTTGCAGGTGTACAGCAATCAGCATGAGTGCATGAACCAGACCATTTTGCGTAGGCGCATACACAGCTACGCTCTCTGGCCGGTGGTCGAGGTCACACTGCTCGTAGCCCAATAGTTAATCTGGGCGGTAAGTTGCTCAACAGTTGCACGTCTATTCACCCTACACGTCTCAGCAGCTGTCGATCATCTCTGTCATGTAATGTCCGTGATGATTCACAGTTGCCTCAGTGCCAATTCTGAATAGCGCCATTTTGCCATTCACGACTTACAGAGTGGGAATTTTTTAGCTACATGAAATAAAATCGTTATAACTTCTGAACGGTTTGCGTTAGGACGTTCGACACTGCGCGGTTGGTCGTGGGGCACTATGGAAATTAGTATGCGCATGCGTCTCTTTTGGTTTAGCGCTGAAGCCCACTTCCATTTGGATGGATTTGTCAATTAGCAAAATTTTCTCACTTGGGAGACTGAGAACAAGCATTTCGCGATCGAGAAGTCTCTTCACCTTAAAGAGTGAGTGTGTGGTGTGTAACGTCCAGTAACGGAATAATCGGTGCGAAATTCCTTCATGGCACGGCGATTACCGAACGCCACGTGAAAGTTTTGGAAGAAAATTACATCCCCTTTATCCAAAGTGACCCTGATTTCGACATGTTGTGGTTCATGGAAGACGGAGATCGACCCCACCCGACCTGGAGAGTGTTTGATGTCCTGTTGGAGCACTTTAGGGACGGCAATCTGGCTCTGGGGTACCCACAGGCCACTGGCATGGATCTCGATCGGCCACCCTCTCTGAACACAACCGACTCCTTTTTGTGGGGCTCTAATAAAGGCAAGGCGAACAGAATAGCTCAAAGACTAGCCTGAAAACAGCCATTCAGGAGGTAATCGACAGCATAGATGTTTCGAAACTTAAGCGGGCCATGCAGAATTTCGCTGATCGTTTGCGCCACATTATCGCCAATGATGGAAGTGTTGTGAATTGGCAGGAGCCAATTCACGGGGGATGGAGGAAGCCGAAAGGCACGCGTTTAAGCTCACGCAGGCTGGCGTGAGGTCTGGAACAGGTAAAGTAATTATACTATCAAGAAAAGTACGTAGCTGCTGGAATACTTAACCTTAATCCATAATTGGAACATCGGTCTGACTGTACATGCATCACAATATAAATAGTAATTGATAATGACGCCTTGCTAGGTCGTAGCAAATGACGTAGCTGAAGGCTATGCTAACTATCGTCTCGGCAAATGAGAGCGTAATTTGTCAGTGAACCATCTCTAGCAAAGTCGGCTGTACAACTGGGACGAGTGCTAGGAAGTCTCTCTAGACCTGCCGTGTGGCGGCGCTCGGTCTGCAATCACTGACAGTGGCGACACGAGGGTCCGACGTATACTGGCGGACTGCGGCCGATTTAAAGGCTACCACCTAGCAAGTGTGGTGTCTGGCGATGACACCACAGGAAGGCATATCTAACATGTCAAAACCTAAATCTTAATACGTGTAGTGACGTTTACATGTTGAATAAAGTGTGTGCAAGCTGAAGGTTGTAACTAATTTACTTTTATTTTCTCATATAGTTGAATAATAGCCAGCCAGTATTTTAACCAAGGCAACACGCGAATAGTTCACCAACTTAGCTGTTTATGAAATGCTTCCACCGTTGGCTCAAAAGGCCATGATCATATTTTTATTTATTTCTTTATTTATGCATTTATTTTACTTGGCCTTCAGGTTCAAAATGGCTCTGAGCACCATGGGACTTAACATCTATGGTCATCAGTCCCCTAGAACTTAGAACTACTTAAACCTAACTAACCTAAGGATATCACACAACACCCAGTCATCACGAGGCAGAGAAAAATCCCTGACCCCGCCGGGAATCGAACCCGGGAACCCGGGCACGGGAAGCGAGAACGCTACCGCACGACCACGAGCTGCGGACAGGGCCTTCAGGCCCTCTCTTACACCTAACCAGGCATACTCAGATCGAACGAAACTCGGTTTGTACAGAACATTATGGACATACCAAGTGTTATACAGTATTAATGTTAAAGAAAAAAATAGAGATTATAACAGTAGTACAAGGATAACTACAACAATCAAGAAATAATTATAAGAATCAAGAATAATAATAAAATTAATAATAATAATAATAATAGTAATGACTATGTATATGAAAGTAAACATATTTTTCTATTATGAATGTCAGTCCTATTGCTAGTTGGGAATTTTCTCGTTATGTTATTGCAGCTTGTGAGTTATTCACATCGAGCAGAGACATAAGACGATAGAATGGGCTGAGAGACATATAGAAGAGGTAGCTAGGTTAGATGAAGAGAAATAGAATGGTAAAAATCGAAGCTGTGATGGAGAGGAGAAAGAAAGGGATGAGAAGGACACAACAATGGTGGCTATACCGTCCCTAATATGTAAGTTTTGAGTTCGCTCTTGAATGTTGAGTGGTTCTGGATAAGACGCAGATCACAGGGGAGCGCGTTCCATAGTCGTATCGCTGAGAAGGAGAATGACACTGAGAAAGATTTTGTGTTATGTAAAGGTACGGCCAAGATGCTAGACGTATCCGATCTGGTATTGCGGTTGTGGAATGATGATAGATGTTTAATGTGATAAGATTAGTATTGGGGGCACCAGTGACTAACAAATCGATGAAGTAAACACATCGTCTGGAGATCGCGTACCTTATGTAGGCGTATCCAACCTAGCTGGGAGTGTGAAGGACTGATATGATCATACAACCGTATATTGCACACGTATCTAACACAAAAAATGGTTCAAATGGCTCTGAGCACTATGGGACTTAACATCTATGGTCATCAGTCCCCTAGAACTTAGAACTACGTAAACCTAACTAACCTAAGGACATCACACAACACCCAGTCATCACGAGGCAGAGAAAATCCCTGACCCCGCCGGGAATCGAACCCGGGACCCCGTGCTCGGGAAGCGAGAACGCTACCGCGAGACCACGAGCTGCGGACGTATCTAACACAAGCATTCGTCACTATCACGAGGCATTTCGAATTTTCACTATTTGTGCCGTGTTGAACTACATCACAGTAGTAAGGATTAGGCAAGACTAGTGTTTGGACTGATTTTTGTTTAACATGGGTTGGAAATATTTTTCAAAATTTTTGGATTGCATGTAGGGAGGAGAGCGATTTTCGGCAAGCTGTGAATGTTTGTTCTTCCCAGTTTAGGTGTTCATCCAAGATTATTCCAAGGTCTTTTACTTTTTTTTTTTGTATGGTAGCTGGGTACCATTGAGGAGTGCTTGAGGGACTGTTTCGCGAAAGTACCGGCTGATTAACTTTGGATGAGATATAAGAATGACCTGGGATTTCTTGGGGTTTAGTTTCAGACCTAGGTTCTGTGCCCACCGAGAAACAGAGCAAAGATCTGCGTTCACACTCTCTACTGCGTCATGCGTCATCAACGTTCTTTGGGCTTGCACTTACGTACAGTTGGATGTCGTCGGTATACAGATGGTAGTTGCAGGAGTGAATCACTGAAGAAATATCATTAATGTACAGTGAGAAGAGTAATGGACCAAGGACAGAGCTTAGGGAACTCAAGAGCGCACGTTTTTCCATGTACATCAGATAAACCTCTCCGTTTCCGCATTACGACAACAACTGCATTGTGTTCCTTATCCTTCTTACACTCTTTAATACCCTCCACTTCTAGTACAGCCACCTGCCGTCTGTGAGGGGCTATTGCACGTTGACAGCCAACGCAGGCAGTGGTTACATGAATGTTACTGGATCATGTATCTTCTTATTGTAGGCGATAGGGAGTAGCCACGCCATTACTTGGAAGATATGTGTCATTAAAACTACAATTACAGGACACGAACCTCTTCTGTGTGTAGGAAAAGAAATCAACATTGCCTGTGCAATAATAAGTTATTTGATCATATTAGTTGCCTGTCAATTTTGCTTGGACAACATTTTTACCAGCACCGTCCACATAATCGATTCTTCTTTCCTCCTCCCACCTCCGTGCTACTGAAACTCTTCACGGGAGTACTGTAGATACTGTGCCTTTATTAACAGTAGTGACTTTTATTACTTTCGCTGCTCGCTGTTGTCTGGTGACCTTGATACATTGACATTTAATCTGCGTGCAATACTGCACTCGGTAACGACAATCACAAAAAAATCAGCATAGAGAGTGTCCCAGAACAAATTTTCTTTATTCAGGGATATGTTACGCCACATAATAATTTACATGCGTAAACGTCGTTGAAATCCTGCCCAGTGAGCTCAGAGCCGAGGAGGCTATCTCGGGGCCAGTGTGCGAATCAGAATGTACCGCCAATGTGGTGGACGGCAGGGTACCAGGCACGTATTGGCACACCACCTCAAAGTGAGGCAAGAAAAAGCGCAAACGCCGCGGTGGTACCTAACAAGGTAGTATGAAGTAACCCCCAGTAACTTAAGTGCCAGGCCGCTACTGCAGTAGTCAAACGATGGAGAAAGAGCACAGCTCGTAGGTCCTGAATAGTTATTGTGTTACCACAGCGAGGCAAGAAGCACTGACAAGACCGGTAAATGAGGGCAAATGTTATCGTACCTCCAGAGCCAGCATGTCATAGATGCAGGCTGGGCCCTTTAAATAACAGGGCTCTCACAGCTCAACCGCAGGTCCAGTCATCAGTGAAACCACGAGAGGCTGACCGACGATGGTCTGCCTGCTACCCACATGCTAACTTTAACTCCGAGATGCAGCCAACCTGACGCGATCTGTCATCTCCATAACGAGCAGGTGCGGCGAATTCTCGCAGCAGATTAGCTGTTGCAGTCTTGGTCGCTCTATGGTGGATGACCAGGTCCTGGCCTTCACGAAAACCACTATCGTGGACCTCAGCTTTGGCTGTTCTCGCCTGATCACGCGACAGGCTGTCCGTGGGAGCACCGAAATGTGAGCCGTATGCACAGCAGATCGTCCGGTTGGCGACGAATTCCCGTTTCAGAACACCAGTCTGTAGCTGGCTGACCTGTGGCTTCGAAATCACGATTCGCCGATCAGCGTTCAGCACAACTTCACGGCTGGCGCTTACGCTGCTGTCTGATACAATGAGATGCTTCATAACTTCGTAAAAACAACCTGGAAGATAAATGTCATTACAGATACAGCTGTGTCACTAAAGCCTATGGACGCAAGCTCTCTCGCAGCCTGTGGGCCGCCTCCTACACACAACGCGACACCAGCACTCCGTATTGCAACACAGATTCGAGAACAACTTCATGATTGATACTGTGAAATAAACCTCTTATACCATGCTTCTCGTATTTTGATGGGTGGTAGTACGGACCAAGACAAGAAAAAAGTGTCCAGTACGTGTGGACTGTAAAGTGCATATATTAAGAAATACGAGGACTTGTTTATCTGCACTGCCCTCAAAACACATTTCTTCTACTGAACAAGTGCTCATGGCTCTTAAGGTAAGCATTTTACGGTCCATTTGAGTAGACTTTCTGGTTCCAATAATCATTTACAATGTATATATAAACATTGACGCTTCCTCCAAGGACAATCTGTGTAGTTAACACTGGTCTTGTGCATAGCTACCGCCCTTGTGAGGCAAACTGAGAAGCTACTTTATTGAGATGTAGCAGTTCCGGTTTCGTAAACTGACATACCACCGGGAGAGCGGTGTGATGACCATATGCCCTTCGGTATCCGCATCAGGTGACGCTTGTGAACTAAGGATGACACGGCGGCCGGTCGGTACCGTTTGGGCCTTCATGGTCTGTTCGGGCGGAGTTTAATTTAATATTGTACATGGCTGCCATTTCCTGTGAACTAGCTAAAATTATGTGGTTCATGGAAGTTGTCACCCTTACGTAGAAATTTGTAGGTGGAATTTCCGATCCCGGCGGGGTCAGGGATTTTCTCTGCCTCGTGATGGCTGGGTGTTGTGTGCTGTCCTTAGGTTAGTTAGGTTTAAGTAGTTCTAAGTTCTAGGGGACTTATGACCACAGCAGTTGAGTCCCGTAGTGGTCAGAGCCATTTGAACCATTTTTGAATTTCCGAACTTTTTCTGGTTTCTTGAACTGTTTTTGTTGTTGTGGTCTTCAGTCCTGAGACTGGTTTGATGCAGCTCTCCATGCTACTCTATCCTGTGCAAGCAGCTTCATCTCCCAGTACCTACTGCAACCTGCATCCTTCTGAAACTGTTTAGTGTCTTCATCTCTTTGTCTCCCTCCACGATTCTTACCATCCATGCTGCCCTCCAATACTAAATTGGTGATCCCTTGATGACTCAGAATGTGTCCTACCAACCTATCGCTTCTTCTAGTCAAGTTGTGCCACAAACTCCTCTTCTCCCCAATCCTATTCACATCCAGTTATTGAACTATCTAATTTAAATATACAAATTTTGGCGTTGCTGTTAATAATCTGAATTCACAGATAAAATTTCAGTTTAATAGCAGAGGTTGAACATACTACTTCAGTTGTAAAGTTCTTTTCATTTATACGACGACCAGTTTCGGACTCTTATACGAGTATGCCCATCATCAGGTATTGTAACTTTGTGTTGTGACCCCGAGCGCCGCGGTGGACGAGTACAGGACGCGGTGTATCACCAGTGAGCGTAGAGCGTGGCCTTTCTGCTTTAAATAAACACTTTTTGGTTGGTGCGCTCGCTGGTGGTACGCCGCGCCCAGAACTCGTCCACCACGGCGCTCGGGGTCACAGCACAAAGTTTGAACACCTGATGATGGGCATATAAGAGTCCCGATACGGGTCGTGTCTTAAATGAAAAGAAAGTTACAACTGAAGCGATATTTTCAACCTCCGCTATAATGGTCAGTTGCGGATGTCCCTCCGACAGGATTCCTTGAAGGTCAATTTAATAGTAATAATCTAAAAAAAATTGAAAAATAGTTCTGGGATTCATGTACAAACCCCGATAGGCAAACAAATGATCTTTCTGTTTAACTTTCTCTTACAGCCAATTTGAAAATACACGGAACAGAACAAAGAAAAATTCAGCGTCCATACTGGAGTACAGTGTATTACGAATTGAAACATTGAGAGATACAGTGTCGAAACTTACGATCAGGCATTCTGATCCTCGCATTAATTTTCAGATTTACGTGCAGGAAAGTCCTTCATAACAACACAACATGCGAAAATAATACGATAGACGTGGATTTCATTCTCATCATGTGCAGAATCGTGAAGGACTTTATAAATTATTTGGTTCAGTTTTTTTCTGTTCTTCACTGCAAATTCTGAAATCAAAATCAACATAAAAAGCACAGGCCAGGATCTATGGCGGGTCTGGGGTATCTGGTATCTGCCCCGGACAGCAATTTCCGAGGGCGCCATTCCTGTTGGTCTTTAAACATTTTTTAATATATTCTAAGTTGATTTTTGAACGGCTCATAAGATTATTTTTGAATGCGTGCAGAGTATACGTAATGTCTCAGTCAGGGTAATTCCCGTCGCATCTATAATTAAAAAGTTTTTCCGCAGACAAAAGCGGAGGGACTACACTAGTTGAGTCCAATAAACCCGAACGGGTGAATACCAATCGCTGTTTGTTTATGTGGTTCATTGGGTGTGCGAATGATCAGCATTGTTATAATTATTAGCTAAATCCATAGACTAAGGCTACCCGAGTGGAAATACACGACTAACAGAAATAATAGGTCAGAAAGATTGCATATTATCTTCTCGGTTTATTCAAGAAAAGGAAACTTTGACAGAACATTTACTGCCAGCTCGCTGCACTACTAAGTGTCTGTTGTACAGACCCCGGTTAGCAGCCGCTTAAGTTTTATTCTCGTAATAGCGTTGAAAATGCGTTGTACTAAGTTGTAATAGTGCCTAACTGGAGAATAAACGTGGGGTAATTAAACCGGTGATTCTGGTATGGTTAAGGAAGTTCACCAGGAAATAAGTTTTGTCAGTGGCAGGAGTAGTTAGAGAGTTAGTAATAACAATATTGTTAGAACGCGAGCGGAGAAGAAACGGGGACATCACACAATTTATATGGAAGAATACGACAATCCCAACTTTATATTAAAATTTCGTCCTACCACTTTTCGATCTCACGCTTTAGAAACTGGAGCATATGTATGGAACGTGAAACTATTTCCTCACATAAAACATTTTGCTTTAGTAGGCCTGGTAAGCATTTCATATTGGTACTTTGTGAATTATATTCTGTAGTCTTGTCTATGTAAATGGGGTAGATAAAAATGAACATATGTGCCAAAATAGTGTCACTTCCTTGGTGTGTGTTAGAACTGCTGCAATACTAGAAAGGCCTATTCGTTTTACCTAGCAGACAATGACAAAATAGACGAAATCAGATCGAGAAACCACACCAGTCTTGGGTACTATCCGTGTTAATTGTTTTTTCCAGTATTAGACAACTTTGTTGAGGTGATGGACTCTTTCGCAGAAAGGAAAGCAAACCGTGTAAAGCTGTAGCACGGCTGCCGGCCGGAGTGGCAGAGTGGTTAAAGGCGCTTCAGTCTGGAACCGCGCGACCGCTAGGGTCGCAGGTTCTAATCCTGCCTCGGGCATGGATGTGTGTGATGTCCTTAGGTTAGTTAGGCTTAAGTAGTTCTAAGTTCTAGGGGACTGATGACCTCAGCTGTTAAGTCCCATAGTGCTCAGAGCCATTTGAACCATTTGTAGAACGCGCGGGATTAGCCGAGCGGTCTTAGGCGCTGCAGTCATGGACTGTGCGGCTGGTCGTGGCGGAGGTTCGAGTCCTCCCTCGGGCATGGGTGTGTGTGTTTGTCCTTAGGATAATTTAGGTTAAGTAGTATGTAAGCTTAGGGACCGATGACCTTAGCTGTTGAGTCCCTAAGATTTCACACACTTTTTTTTTTGTAGCAGATTAGAGAGAAAAAAAAGAAGTAGGACCGAAGAATTGAACGCATTTGTAATGTCCAGCTTGTCTCTTGTCTTTACTGGTTTCATGTTTTCTATGTTTCATTTATCTCACACAAAAGAGAAGGCTATTAGCTAACAGGCTATAAAGAGTGTAAATTCTCTGAAGAGTTTTCTTATTCTCCTAGTTAGAAATAATACCACTCAGTATTAATTGCGACATATTTTAAAATGGGGGTTGGATGTCAAACTGGTTGACAGGGAACAGGACAGGCATTGCAGAACATTTTAATTTCCATTATCCTGAAAATAGGTTTGATGGCTTCCATTACAAAGTACACACATGTTAATTTCACAGAGCGAAATAAATGACGAGCGATAAAATAAAGCTGTGTGAAGAAGCGTGACACTGCATTTTGGCACATTTAAGACTAAATGTTACGTCTGACATTTCTACACGTTTTATATATTAAACTCTTCAGAAACAGCCGGCCTGCGTGGCCGAGCGGTTCTAGGCTCTTCAGTCTGGAACCGCGCGACCGCTGCAGTCGCAGGTTCGAATCCTGCCTCGGGCATGGATGTGTGTGATGTCCTTAGGTTAGTTAGGTTTAAGTAGTTCTAAGTTCTAGGGGACTGATGACCTCAGCAGTTAAGTCCCATAGTTCAGAGCCATTTGAACCATCTTTTCTTCAGATAGATGTGTGCTAAAAAATGAACATGTTTTTCAAAAATTAGTTTCTATTAAATTTTTGACGTCCTATCTCAAACGGTCAAGAAAAGGAGAGGGGCGGGGGAGAGGGGGGGGGGGTGGAAGGGCACCACCAGCAAGTTTTGGTCGTGGTTCGGAAATATCGAAGATCCGGGGCTGAAAATGCAAGAAACAGAGAGAAAATCAACGTCAGCTAATGCTTTCGGAAAAGAGACACTGTAATAAAGCTTTCAAAAGTAACGAATTTTCCAACGATACCGTTGCTACCATCTAGCGGAAACTACGCAAGCTGGAGGCCTGACACTCGTTCCAGGAAGCCGTACATACACGTCCGATCCCGCGAAAAACCGTCGTCATTGGCGTGACGTAATTTTACGTCCGTCGCACATTCCCACTTGCCGCAAGCCCCGCAAAATTACCTCATCCACACACTAAGTGACAATCCTTTACAGACTTTCCTTACACCTTTCGAGGTTTTTAAGGCACGAGTATTGTTCCGCTGGCAGCTCATCCGCGCCCCTCGCGTGACACTGGGTTGTGTTGACCGGCAGCAGAGCGCCTGGGTGCGGGCTGGGGGCACAGTGGCGCCGCCGCCTCCGCTTAATCGCCGCTGCAGCGCGCGCCCCGCTGCCGGCGCTGCCCCTTTAAGCGGCCCGGCGGATCATCCCGCGCGCCGTAACCCGCTTACCCTCGTTACGCTAACGACGCGCTACGCCGCGCCCTGCGCGTGCCGCGACGTGACGTCACGAGCGCGCGCGCCGCCCTCCTCGCCGCGGGGGCATGCAGTGGCGCTCGCGTCGCCGTTGCTTTGCCTCGGTCACCGCACACGCACCGTGTTTTCGAGAACTCGCATCAGTGCTCAAATCCTCCACCTTGTTACATTACGGAATCCGAGATACATAACTGAGGCTCCTCCAAAATAGGCTGAAAATGGGAAACTCAACAGAAATTTCGCCGTGCGATCACGCGGTAGGCAGTGAGCAGACACGAGGACGTTTTATGAGAACGAAGTCTTTCGCGACGGCACTGTCGTATAAAACATTCTTGGACTTCTTGGCGCGTCTGTTGAGGGTAAGACCTCGACCTTCGGATGATTACCTCCATCGTCTTCATCAACTGGGCCAGTTGCTCCTGGCGCAGACGATGGATGTACATGTCGACAGCCCGAGGTTTTCCTCTCAACTGACGCGCCAAGAAGCCCGAGAACGTTTTATACAAGCAGGCGTTTTTCAGGACCCATCGATGAGTAGCCATGCAATATTAAGTGACTCCTATACAAAATAACTTGACGCTGTCGAGTTTTTGTTCGTTTATATTTACTCGCCTGCAGCCCTGGCACACACAGAAATCCCAGCGCCACAGTACCGTAGATGTCGGTAGAGGATCAAAACAAAACGGCGCAGCAGATTGCTGAAGTGCATTACAAATGGTTCAAATGGCTCTGAGAACTATGGGACTGAACATCTGAGGTCATCAGTCCCCTAGAATATAGAACTACTTAAAGCTAAGTAACCTAAAGACTTGACACACATCCATGCCTTAGGCAGGGTTCGAAACTGCGGCCGTAGCGGTCGCTCGGTTCCCGACTGAAGCGTCTAGAATCACTCGGCCACAGCGGCCGGCCGAAGTGCAGTACAGTGCGGTAATTTGTGCTTTTAGTCTAAAGCGGAGTGACGCAGCAACGTTCATGCTTAGTTGGTGACAGTGTACTGCAATAATGCGCCAAATGACGCAGGGAAACTTCCACTGTAGGGAAAACTGCGTATAACGAAGAACGAAATCCCAGGCTATCTGTCGATGCTTAGCTGCTGCTCCGACAAGGCACCACTTAACGCAGTAACCTGCGCGAACCCTTTCATTGTACGGAAATGGATGAATGATGAATAACGATTTAGGCAGACCTTCTGACTGTGGAGAACTGGGCATCGCGGCTAGTGAAAGTCCATGTGCTCGAACACCGGCGATTTACAACTGACAAGAGACGTTATAGGGCAAAAAGTGAAAATCAGTCGTGGGACATGTTTCTTCTTCTTGCAGGAAGTACCGAAAGTTCCGCAACTGTTCACCTCCACTCATAAGGCAGGCGAACCGAGGTAGCGTGTGACAGAGCAGGTTGACGCCCACCTTCCTACTTTGTATGCACAGCTATTTCACGTGTTAAGAACTATGTAGAATTTTCGCTAATTTCTTTTCAAAATTCCGATCTTAAGGTACGCACAGAAAGCACATTTCATGAAAAGTATCAAAATTATTGAAACATATGCACCCCCCGTCACCCTCCCCCCCCCCCCCCCCCCACACACACACAAAGAACTTTATTATGCAGATCATTCAGTTAGTTTTCGTGCTTGTAATGAGCTGACGACAATCAGAAGTTATTGCAGTTATAAAATTTCTTACATCTAGCCATGTGCAAAATCTTCTGAGCTAATAGATAAATTCTGGAAGACAGACCACTTCCAGATTAAAGAGCTATTTTTCCTCTTTTCAATAACGTATTTACATTAGCGCAAAAACTAAGTATTAAAGATATTGTTAGTTCAATATTTCTCCTGGCACCAAATTTCAGCCTCGGTTATAGCTTAACTACCGTAAATTTCCGGGACTGGTTAATAGACATTTGGTCGCATGATTTTTATGAATCCAGTGATATTCATAGTGATGAGCACGAGTCACTAATTAAAAATTACTGAATTTTCAGTAGCTAAATCTTAACATACGAGATGAATTCCATGTTTATTAACCTGGAATTGCCAGCTGCGTTAACATAAATTAGTACCGCACGTCTTAATAGATGCAGTTCATGAGAAATAATATGTAAACAAAATATAATAATAACCTTGTCAGCCACTAAAGTCAACATTTATATAATAATATAAATGAAAGATGGTGAACAATATCTTGGAGCGAGCCCAACACTCGCGCCGTTTCAGTTAGCTGCTTTTAGTCTTCAGTTAGCAATCCTCTAGTTTCTTTCAGGATTGTAACCGGCTGCGTACAGGGCTAATCTTTGCTCTGTCTTTGTTCAGTTTAGCCTCGGGAAACGTTAGTGCTAAAATGAAGATTTGTTTAATCAAGACTGAGTGAGTGTGTACTTCACAGCAGAGCTGTTAAAGACTGGCAAACTTCCAACACTGAATTAAAAAAGAAACCTGTGGCTATTCATTTTAAGGATAGATACTCCATCAGTATATTCAGGTGGTGATCCAGCGAAATTGCGCAGCTACCAAGGCTTATTCGGTAACACATGGGATCATTACGTGACATGAAATGTTGCAGCGTGTAGGACAATTCCAGATGACGTCATCCTCCGAATGTTCGATTGATGGGTTCATTATCGTGACTCCGAGTCACAGGAGCAAAGCAGGCAGCTAATACAAGTGGATTTACTACCACAGAAAATGTGAAGAGAGGTCCATCATCTAGAAAGGTGATTCCTAGTGCTTCTGTCGGACTGCCTTTCCATGGTGCTAACAGATTGTACTCGCAGTGGGGTAACCGCCACAGGAGTACACAACTGAAATCTCATCGCGTCGTTGCGGGATGTTGTAAGACGAAGCCTCACGGGACGCTCTTTAATATACTGATTTCCCTCAGCGACGAAGCCAGAGTTCGTTTTGCACAGGACAGCACAGTCCCACATGTGGCTTCTTCGGGGCTTCAGCCTTTGCCTTATCCGCATATTCTCCTGACAGGGTGTCCTATGACTTCTTCCTCTCTCCTCGTACGAAGAAACCATTGCGTTGCAAACTTTTCCAATATGACGACCAACCCATCTTCGAGGTCAAACGCTTCCGAAACAGCCAAAAATGAAGACTTCTGCAACCAAAGGTTCCACAAAGCCAACCTCACTGAACTATTTTTGTCTCTTATCAACACTGATACCGGCAAGGTATCGGTCACAATCATTACAAGACTTTATACAATGTAATTTCAACTTTGAAGTCGGATAACAAACGTCAAATTTTTTTTCGTGTGATATAATTACAAATTCACAATATTGTATTTTTTTTCCTTAGGTATAATGTGAAACCTTGCTTGGTAAATTTCGTGATTCTATGTCAGCGGGAAGTTACGGCAAGTTGGAAAAGAGAGAGAGTGGAGAGAGGGTTGTATATATGTACGTATGAACGGTCCCTTCCCACAAAAATATTTCTCTTCTTCATACCTCCTCTGTGTTACCAGAGATGACGTGTCACTGATCTAACTTGTACTGACATTGCACTACACGCTAAGTGCCTTTTTGCTTCCACCACCCTGAGTGGAAAGCATATGTTATAATAAATATTCACCGACCTGCAGTCTTCTGTATTTGTTGTCCCCTGTGCAGAAAACAGTACGTAGGTCGTGGATACCTAATCTTCAGGCTGTAAGAAACTCTTAGCGAGGAACTCCTGTTTTAGAAATGATTGAATTTCCAATCAGTTTGTTTATACAGGATATCACTCGCCTTTTTAATGACAGAACACGAGAAACTGCACAATCACGTAACTTTTTAGCGCCAAAAATGATTTTTATTCTTCAACAAATATAATGAACTGCATATTTCTGGAATTAGTATCACACTGTTCTCAACTATACGTCCAAATAACCATATATTGATAATAAAGTTTAACTTATACTGACCGCGTAAGAGTACATGTCTGTCTTTCGACACTAACGAACCAGCTCCGATTTACACGCTAGACATTGCTAACTAAGTCTTAACTGATACCGCGGCGGCCGGCCGCTGTGGCCGAGCGATTCTAGGCGCTTCAGTACGGAACCGTGCTGCTGCTACTGTTGCAGGTTCGATTCCTGCCTCGGGCATGGATGTGTGTGATGTTCATAGGTCAGTTGGGTTTAAGTAGTTCTAAGTCGAGGGGACTGATGACCTCAAATGTTAAGTCCCATAGTACTTAGAGCCATTTGAACCATTTTGACATTGGGGCGGACGAAATGTCCGTCCTCCGACACTACCGAACCAGCTCTGATCTTACAGATTAGTCATTGCTACCTAAGTCTTAACTGATACCGCGGCAGATAACATGTCTGTTCTCCGACACTCCCGAAACAGCTTTGATCTTACAGCCTAATAATTTCACCCGCCATCCAAGTTACAGCGATCCGATGCGTTTTGCAGTTGTTTATTATTCTGCTGTTTATTAATACTTGTGAAATAATGACAGTACAGTACGCTATGGAGATATGCTTTAATTTGAGTTTCAAGTAAATATGCAGTTTAGTTTATCTAATATTAATAATAGAAGATTACCATATTGGCGCGCAACTTCCGAACGTAGCAACCAATCGCGGAGAAGGACCACAATGTAGGCGGTCTGCCTCACGATATCCGTACCGAACGAACCATCTGTCATCAGTTCATCAGACCACATTATGTCATCTTGTCACAGCTGCCTTCTCAACTGCTCTAAACAGAGCTTCTTGTAGCCGAATATGATTGGTGCAGAGCCAGAAATATTACAAACTGCCCTATACGTTTTGATGAGTGAGTTTTCAGTTGTATGTAGAGAAGAACCATCACAATCTTCATGGTCGAAGCTGGAATTGATCGAGGCGGTATTTGAAATGTTATGACCACCTCTAACCAGCGAAGCGCTATCAAACACACAGACCCACATTAATTCGGCTACACCGAGGACGGACAATTTTGAGTGTAATCACACTGCGAGACACTGCTACTTACATGTTGCAGCCGGATACGCATAGAGGGCGTTTATCGTAAGATACCCTAACAAGGTGTGCAGTTTCGTTTTACGTACTCCGCAGAGGAACGATGCAGAAAGGATCTCCACAGTCAGGAAAAGCAGATGAAGAATTTGAGAGCCAATATGGGGCGCAGGGTACATGACAGAAGCCATAAGCGTGAGCGTGTTTGCGCGTTTTCTTAAAGATTTGGGAACGACTAAGATGCATCACATCAGTCTTAGTCAGGGCAATATGCACCATAACAACGGACAAAACCCCTATCCAGATCTACTGCTGCACATTTATAAACGTGTAATCTACACCCTCCTTCCTTCTTGCAGCTATTATGTGTCCACATTAGTCTTTGATGAAGGTTAGAGAGCAGAACGATTACAGTAAACTTACTAGTTTACTTAGCTTTCCTCGTAGAGTTCGCTCCAGTTCTTCTTGTAGGGGTCTGATTCTCGGAGCTAAAATTCTCAAATTTTAAGTCCTCGTGCTAGAATTGATCTAAATAAATTTGAAGATTATTGTTAAAGAATTTTTGTTATTACGTTAATATATATTGTCACATTTTAGTACATCGTAAAGTCTTCAGATTTTTCGCATCACCAAATCCAAAATCACATTGTTCGCACAAAATGCAAAAATATTGCCAATACTCTTGTTAGCCATTATTCAGAAATCTCTAGAGATAACTTAAAACACCACATCACAAACATGCAGTATCAACAGTGCAGAAGAACAAGATGGCGGTCAAAACGAAGCCTGTTTCGATTTAACTGTCTGCGGTGATCCTGGGATTGTGGCAATCCTGCAATGTATGACAGATGAGGCTACGATCGCGTGACAGCAGAGAAGACCTTGTACACGCCTATCTTCCCTTCATATCTTTAATTAATCTTGATAGTATGTGATACAGTACGTTTAACTGTTAAAGTAGAAGTGAATCAGAAAGATATTTTGTTACAGAATTTTTCTGAGTGTCGTAACGCGTCATGGAGCACGGTTACAGTTGCCTTCTTCTGGTCATCAGCACACTCACATGAAGGCTGCTACAGCCATACGAGAAACACCGGTTTCTCCAGTATAGTTTATTACACTGTGACGCGGTACGATACTCAGAAAACTTTTAAAACAACTGGCTCTGGCCGCGAAAGCCTACGCAGTTACAAAGACTTCGTGTTTGTGGACTCTGAGTTGTTGTCCTTCAGAATATCGAGCGACATTCGTGTACAGTTCTAAGCGATACCCATTTGGGATATAGTAGTACATCCGTTGAAAGTAAACTCCACACATCTGACGTAAACAGATTTCTTTACTCGTGGTGGTACTGAGGGCGGTAGATAGAAGTCATTTATCAGTCCTTTGCAAATACCACCTTTTCTGGACTCATACCTGCCAAATGTTGTTTGTTGTTGTGGTCTTCAGTCCTGAGACTGGTTTGATGCAGCTCTCCATGCTACTCTATCCTGTGCAAGCTTCTTCATCTCCCAGTACCTACTGCAACCTACATCCTTCTGAATCTGCTTAGTGTATTGATCTCTTGGTCTCCCTCTACGATTTTTACCCTCCACGCTGCCCTCCAATGCTAAAGTTGTGATCCCTTGATGCCTCAAAACATGTCCTACCAACCGATCCCTTCTTTTAGTCAAGTTGTGCCACAAACTTCTCTTCTCCCCAATCCTATTCAATACCTCCTCATTAGTTACGTGATCTATCCACCTTATCTTCAGCATTCTTCTGTAGCACCACATTTCGAAAGCTTCTATTCTCTTCTTGTCCAAACTAGTTATCGTCCATGTCTCACTTCCATACATGGCTACACTCCATACAAATACTTTCAGAAACGACTTCCTGACACCTAAATCTATACTCGATGTTAACAAATTTCTCTTCTTGAGAAACGCTTTCCTTGCCATTGCCAGTCTACATTTTATATCCTCTCTACTTCGACCATCATCGGTTATTTTACTCCCTAAATAGCAAAACTCCTTTACTACTTTAAGTGTCTCATTTCCTAATCTAATTCCCTCAGCATCACCCGACTTAATTTGACTACATTCCATTATCCTCGTTTTGCTTTTGTTGATGTTCATCTTATATCCTCCTTTCAAGACATTGTCCATTCCGTTCAACTGCTCTTCCAAGTCCTTTGCTGTCTCTGCCAGAATTACAATGTCATCGGCGAACCTCAAAGTTTTTACTTCTTCTCCATGAATTTTAATACCTACTCCGAACTTTTCTTTTGTTTCCTTTACTGCTTGCTCAATATACAGATTGAATAACATCGGGGAGAGGCTACAACCCTGTCTCACTCCTTTCCCAACCACTGCTTCCCTTTCATGCCCCTCGACTCTTATAACTGCCATCTGGTTTCTGTACAAATTGTAAATAGCCTTTCGCTCCCTGTATTTTACCCCTGCCACCTTCAGAATTTGAAAGAGAGTATTCCAGTCAACATTGTCAAAAGCTTTCTCTAAGTCTACAAATGCTAGAAACGTAGGTTTGCCTTTTCTTAATCTTTCTTCCAAGATAAGTCGTAAGGTCAGTATTGCCTCACGTGTTCCAACATTTCTACGGAATCCAAACTGATCTTCCCCGAGGTCGGCTTCTACCAGTTTTTCCATTCGTCTGTAAAGAATTCGCGTTAGTATTTTGCAGCTGTGACTTATTAAACTGATAGTTCGGTAATTTTCACATCTGTCAACACCTGCTTTCTTTGGGATTGGAATTATTATATTCTTCTTGAAGTCTGAGGGTATTTCACCTGTCTCATACATCGTGCTCACTAGATGGTAGAGTTTTGTCATGACTGGCTCTCCCGAGGCCATCAGTAGTTCTAGTGGAATGTTGTCTACTCCCGGGGCCTTGTTTCGACTCAGGTCTTTCAGTGCTCTGTCAAACTCTTCACGCAGTATCTTATCTCCCATTTCGTCTTCATCTACATCCTCTTCCATTTCCATAATATTGTCCTCGAGTACATCTCCCTTGTATAAATGTTATGATGTACTATATATATATAGCTCACACGGTTTTCTCCATGCGACGCGACACTGTCCATGTTTAATTTGTACTGCTCCAGAATCAACAGGGAATACTCAAATGTGTGAATTCTACAATGATAGATCCCAAAGCAAAAGTACCATCACAGAATAAAATGTAACGTCAAATGGAGCGTTCAGAACTACAGAATCTTTCTCCAGGAACACAGGCGTATTAACATACTTACAATAATGACAAAGTTAACAAAGACAAACTCATTATTAAAAGGAAATTTTTTTCGGTAAGGAGCGAAGTATGTTGTCTTTATGAACAAACTCCTGTATCGTTTACATGGTTTTCCATATGGAATACAGTCTTTGATATTATGAAGGTAGCAAGGATAAAATACAAGGAATAAGGGTTTTTTACAAATTGTAAAGAAATCAAAAAACAGATATCAAAGATGAAGGACATGAAAAGAAAGCAGTGATTGAGAAGCGAGTAAGACATCGTTGTAGCCAGTCCCCAACGTTATTCGATCTGTACACTCAGCATGCACTGAAGGAAACCAAGCAGAAATGTAGAGAGCAAATCAAAGTTGAGGGAGAAAGAACCAATACCTTGAAATTTCCCGATGGCATTGTAGTTCTGTCAAAGACAAGTAAGAACTGCGAAAAGTATTTGAACTAAACGCATAGCGTCATGAAAATAAAAAGACGGATATGAACGAAAGTAAATGGCTGTGAGCACTATGGGACTCAACTTCTGAGGTCACTAGTCCCGTAGAACTTAGTAATAGTTAAACCTAACTAACCTAAGGACATCACACACATCCATGCCCGAGGCAGGATTCGAACCTGCGACCGTAGCGGTCTCGCGGTTCCAGACTGCAGCGCCTAGAACCGCACGGCCACTTCGGCCGGCTATCAACGAAAGTAAAACAAGGATAATGGAATATAAACGAATTAATTTGGACTACGCAGAGGGACGTAGATTACGTAATGAGACAGTAAAACTAGCACATGTGTTTTCCTATTTGGGCAGTAAAATAGCTGATGAGGGCCGAAGCAGAGAGAATTTAAAATGCAGACTCGCTGGAGCAAGAAAAGCATTTCTGAAAAAGCGTAATTCGTAAGCCGCGCGGTGTTGCCACGCGGTTTGAGGCACCATGTCACGGATTATGCAGCCCCTCCCGCCGGAGGCTTGAGTCCTCCTTCAGGGATGGGTGTTTGTGTTGTTCTTCGCATCAGTTAGTGTAAGTAGTGTATATGTCTAGGGACGGATGACCTCTGCAGTTTGGTCCATCAGGACTTCACACACATTTGAACATTTTTGTAATTTGTAATATCTAATACTAATAATATTCATGGGGTGTAGCTTGCATGGAAGTGAAATATGGAAGGTAAGCAATTCAGACAAGAAGACCGTATATGTATTTGAAATGTGCTGCTACAGAAGAACGCTGAGGATTAAATGGTTAGATCGAATACGAAGTGAGGCGGTACAGAATCGAAAGGAGATAAAAAATTTTATAGTACAATTTGACTAAAAGTAGGGATGTGTGTGTACGACACATCATGAGGGATAAAGCAATCATCAGTTTAACAACGAATGGAAGTGTTGAAGTAAAAACTATAGAGGGAGACCAAGGGATGAATGCATTAAGCAGATTGAATTTGATGTATGTTTCAATAGCTATTTACAGATAAAGAGGCTTGCACAGGATAGAATAGAGTGATAAACTGCACCAAACTAGCCTGCGGACTGAAGCCCTCAAATACAACAACACGAATCAGTATCATTTTAATTAATTTCACGGATAACATTGTGAATGACAAAGCTACGGTCGTTAAATCGGTTCATTTAATACAAACGCAGTAGTCGAACAGAATATGTTTGAATTACACAAATATGTCTCTGTATTTTGCTGTGAGTACAAGTACGTAACGATTAGCATTTAATGTACACGCGAAGGTAAGGTCATAAAGTAGGAAAGCCTAGAAAATTCCTTAACTGGCCTTGGGAAATCATGGGGAGCAATACGCGTAACTTGTTGTGTACGTTCCGAATCAGTTGTGTTTATTTAAGGAATATCAGCATAGGATCTTCTCGCAATACACATATACATTGATATTCCTGGTAGCAGATTTGTTGTGGGTTCTTAAATCTACCAAACCGAATGTTTAGGAGCTACAAAGACTGATAGCGCGATATAATGCACAACTCCAAAGTTTAATTCATGGTAGTGATTGTTACTACATTTTTCATTTTCTTAAACTGATTTACCTAGTTCCCAAATAATTCCGGGCAATTTATTTTTCTGTGTCTACAACTACAAAGCCTCTATTGCCAGATCATCTGAAGCTTGCCTTGGTTCGACAAAGAAAACGGAACTCCATATAATGATCGTATAAGGGACAACACTGAACGATTTTCGATGACAAATTAAACACTTTTCAGCCGACTAGTTTTCAAACGCCATATTTTATTTTGTAACCAGATTCAGCGTTTTACTACGCCCTCGTCAGGCCCCTGACCGATGTGTAGGAAGAATCTACCTCGATTGTGATCAAAACAGGGGCCAGCAGTACTGTGTAATGGTTCTTTATTTACGTGACCATTACGTCACTCCAACCCCAGTTCTCGATACCAGTAATATAGTACTACTTTTCTGCGAAGTAACAGACATATTTTTGTGACAATATTCAAATTTGGTTTTATTGATGTATAGGTACTCCAATGTATCGATAAATTACTGTGATATGGTTCTTGTGTGTATTCATTTCTGTGAGACTGTCACTATCTTTGACTTCATTGTAACCGTTTTGGCGATAATGCGCACAGAGCAGTCTTCGTTTCACTTTGCAGAAGTTAAGTTGTTACTTCGCTTTGTAAAAGAACAGTCAAGTTTTGTGTTTGGTTAAAGTGGAATTTAAATATATGAAGATTCATACAATACTGTTTTCTTGATGATGTGACAATTAAGAAGAAGTATACGTGAATTTACAAGAAGTTTATTAAAAATGTGGATCGTGAACACCAAGTAACAAATTATTTCTATCATACCGTTGTTCTGATATGGGATTGTTTGGTCATTATTAATTTCCTGAAAAACGCATTTGTTAGATCTTCAAATATTGCTAAAATACAGATCTGGACCTTCTAGCAATCAAAGTGGAATCACCCTAGAATCAACAAGATGAGCCATAACAACTTCGACGAAATCTACCTCGGAATCCATTCAAGATAAGTGCCAAAATTAATGACTTCTTTACAGTGACTTCATTATTTCCATTCTGACGATACCAACCACAGCCAATAACTTTGTTGTTGCCCGATAAAACGAACACGTGCTACGTGAGCAACATTACTAATCTGATTTCTAAACTACTTTGCAAGTGGTGGTATTGTTAGAACTGGTATTAGTAGATTTTTGCTGTAGTGATTACTATAGCAAAAATCTACTAATATGAGTATTGATGGCCCCTGTTTTGATCACAATCGACGCAGATTCTCCCTACACTTCGATCAGGGGCCTGAGAACGGCGTAGTAAAACGCTGATATTGGTTGACAAATAAAATAAAACGGTTGAAAACTTGACGGCTGAAAGGTGTTTAATTTGACATTCTCTATCGAACGGCCGAGTCCCGCAACCCTCTCTAAAAAGATAGACGTACAGAGACTGAACGACTTTGGTCTCCTTACCTACTGTCTATGTTTTACACCATCTTCTTGTCGCTCCCTTCTGCCGGCCACAGTCGTACAGCACTAACCGCTCTCTTAATTCTTCTCACCCTATACACTCACTCACACACACACACACATACACACGCAGATGCAGCATCCCGCAGCATCTCTGCTTGAGGAGATAAGTGCGTGAAGGGAAAAGAGGAGGCAGCAAGCAGAGCAGATTTATGGCTGTTTATTTCTTCCCTCGCTTGGATTACGCCGGGCGACTGCATCTTTTCGTAGTCGTCCATGACGCGATGCGACCTCCATCATTTGTCACAGTTGCCCTTTTGCCAGCACGTATCTTTTTGCCGAGGCTTTATTCGCACAGAAGTGGACGCCCGTGCAGGCTTGCTACACATGCCTCTCCGGTTCGTGTCTCCTACTCGCATGTTTCGTAACGGGATATGCTATTCACTGTCCACCTTCAAGCAGCAGCCTCCATCGCCAAGGCAGAAATCAATTGCTTGACACCCATTTTAATCTTCTGTCCCCTCCCTGGTAACAATAGTTGCCTTATTGTAGGAAACCAGGTTATCGATCCGGCCTCATCTATTTTGATGCAATATATATGCATTCCTCTCTAGCAGGAACATCCCTCTCGGGCTCACCCCCTCACACAACAGGTTCAAGGACGTAGGATCGTGTCTCTGATTGATTGCTTGCCGGAGATCGCCGGAAATACGCAGATTTTTCTTGTCCCTAGCCAGTTATGAGACTCCTCATTTTTCATTCTTGATATCTCCTTTACTTTGTTGCACGACTTTTCCTGTCGGGTGGAGGGTGGGGGTGGGGTGGGGTGGGGGCAGGCCCCTGAAAAGCAGCCAAAATTCATGAAGTAGTTCTAAACAAAATATTTTCCCTCGCTAATACAGAGAAAAACACCGAGAAATAAGAGAAAAATGTAACAGTAGTTGAGAACATAATACTATAAAAAAGTAGCATATCTTGAAATATTTCTATACTAGTTACTTGGCAGTATCGTTATATGCAGCGAAATAATAGCTTCCAGGGCAGGAGACCCCTGCGACACTCCCGTACTTTTACAGTTTTAAATACCTATAGTAATTGGAGTAATAGTAGCCGTTGGGTTGAGGATAGTTGTGAGAATGAAGAGAAAACGTCTTTAGAGGTGAATCTAACAACGTGAAAAAATAATCATGAATTTATGATGCATTATCATATATACATTTCCAAGTGTCCAAAAATGTGTTTTATATTTGGAATGTTTGTCCCGGCTTGTACGAAGGGCAGAGATCAGAGGCTGTAATTAGGAACACATAACGTATCCTCTTCAGATCCAAGAAAAATGTTTCTACTGTTTCAGTTATTTGTTGATATGGCTGTAACTTACGCATATCATAAATAAGTATTGTAATGATAGTTCTATAGTACTGCTCATCCGGACAGAGATTTTCCTACATCCAGCTGGCTGGACACTGGGACTCAAAGCGACTATTCGTGATATATGGTCATGAAAGTAATAATACAAATTTATGTTTCTTAAATTTATTTAACATTTAGATACAATATTTACAGAGTATTACAAAAGTATGACACAAGAAAACCAGTTTCAGCATCAATATTTCTGAAATTCTTTTAGTACATCGCAATCACTTTTCAGTTGTGGAAGTTAAAGAAACATCATCTGTCATTAGTGACACTCGGATATACTTGGCATTCGTAGCGTGTGAACTTGGTTCTAGCTTCGCAGCCCTTGTTTCGGTATCTCATCCGTTTATTGTTGTCTGTAACTGGGCAGAGAAGCATATGTGTACTCCCACTTCCCCTAACACTTCTGTTTGAAAGTTGAATTACCTTTGCGCGTTTTGTAGGAGCTGCTCCATGATATTCAGATTCAGATTCTGAAGAGTAAAGGTGGTGTCGTGCTGCAGTTGCAGCTGAAATCAGGGATTCACTAATATAAATGTTAAAATCCAATAGATCCGTGATTGATTTTTTGCTAGCACCTAATGCCTCCTGATCCTTTGTGTACTCAGTCCACGAGTGCACAATCGCCAAGTCAACTGAAGGGAAGAAAACTCTTACATGCCACTTCTTTGTGCCGCCGTAACACAGTTAGCGGTACATCACAGTGTAACAACAGTAGAAAACAAATATCACCGAAAAAAAAATTACAGAGGCGACTAAAATGTCCACTGCACTGGACAAATGATTATGTAGAAGAAACTGTAATTGCATTCATAGAAAAACAGAGAAGTAGCGTCCAGCAGGCTGGACGCGCGGACTGAGGAGGGTATAACCTTAACTCGACGAACATTTTCAGTTACAGTAAGCAAGTTAGGCCGTGGGAGTAACAGGTAAATTACAATCCAAGGCGACCACGACGTATACGTTTGTTGTTCCGCAAAATATGTTCATTCAGGAAAATGAACTTTTTCGACGGGTAGAGAAAATGACCTATCTTAGTGGTTGCGATTATTGTTTATGACAATGCTGCATACAAATTATCCAGTTAATAAGTACTAAAAACAACGAAAATGCTATTATTATTACTATTGTTGGCGGATTTTCCCTAAAAGGAAATCGTTAAGCTTATGACTTTGAAGGCTTGTTCTTCTTGTCCTTCCAATACTCCTTCATTCTCTTGGAGAGGGCCTCTTTTCTCTCCTCAGACCATTCTTGTTTGGTCCGCTGTTTTAGCGCTTCTGACTTTACTTCCCAATTGTCTATGTGTTTTCGGAAGGTGCTTCTGTCTGTGGTGTTTGTGGTGCCAATTGCTTGTAGGTCTTTTCGGACTCCTTCCATCCAGGGTGTCGAGACTTTAAGTGTCTTGATGTGTTCTAGAATTTTCTTGGTGAGTCTTGTTTCAGGGAGTCTATCTAAATGTCCGTAGAATTTAAGGCGCCTTTTTCTCATATCGTTCTCGATGTTCGAATATGCTTCTACTGTTGAGTTCTTCTGTAGTCTGTAGCCATCTCGTGTGGGTCTTCCTCCTAAAATTTTCCTCATGATTTTGCGTTCTTCTTTTTTGATTTCTTCAATTTTGATTTTCCTGTTGAGTGCTAGTGTTTCGCTGGCATACAGTACGGCGGGTTTGATCACTGTGTTATAGTGTCTGATCTTGGTGTTTCTGGAAATGCATTGTTTGTTGTAGACGTTTCGTACCATGCCTAGTGATTTCCGTGTCTTCTGTTGTCTGTCTTCGTAAGCCAGTTTCTCTGTTCCGGTCGGTTCGATGATTTCGCCCAGGTATCTGAAGTGTGTGACCCCTTTAATTTTGCCGTACTTGGTTGTGATGTCGTAAATCGTAGACTACAGCTATTCAATTCCCTCAATTTACCAGTGTTGTATTACCAGCAAATGTGAACCAACAGTACTCTTTGACTCAAGGTATTAAAATACTTTCATGGTTGCCGCGAAGCTGATGTGTTCATGGGGTATTTTTGTTTCCTCGACTTCTTAAACACAGCCATAAAATGCTATTAGTAATAAGATGATGTGAAAAAGTAGTCTCTTATTCGTGATTAACACGTCAGCTTAATAAAATATAGGTACGAAGCTGGGCATCCATGATTCCCTTTTGTCTATAATATTAAAAGTCTCTTTGACGTCAAAAGTTTCCATAAATAGTAAGTTTTAGCGCATAATCGGTATGTAAAATTAGAAGCTGGTTAAAGAAACCTTTCTAACAATACCTCATTCATCCCTGTACGATTAGTATGCGCTGAGAAAAACAGATGTTGACTTGAGGAATAATAAATATGATTTATAGCTTACCAATCAAGGCCAGAGACGAAACCCAAACAGTAAATCGTAGACTACAGCTATTCAATTCCCTCAATTTACCAGTGTTGTATTACCAGCAAATGTGAACCAACAGTACTCTTTGACTCAAGGTATTAAAATACTTTCATGGTTGCCGCGAAGCTGATGTGTTCATGGGGTATTTTCGTTTCCTCGACTTCTTAAACACAGCCATAAACTCATCAAAAGTTGAGAACAGTGTTAACAATGGTGCGCACTTAGAGGGCGAAATGACATTAGGCAATCGAACTGTGTTTCTACAGTGAGTACAGCAGTAAATCTACAACTATATCTACATCCATACTTCTCAAGCCACCTGACAGTGTGTGGAGGAGAGTACCTTGAGTACCTCTATCAGTTCTCCCTTCAATTCAAGTATCGTATTGTTTGTGGAAGGAAAGATTGTCGGTATGCCTCTGTGTGGGCTCTAATCTCTGTGATTTTATCCTCATGGTCTCTTCGCCAGATATACTTAGGAGGGAGCAATATGCTGCTTGACTCGTCGGTGAAGATATGTCCTAGAAACTTCAACAAAAGCCCGTACCGAGCTATTCAGCGTCTCTCTTGCAGAGTCCTCCACTGGAGTTTATCTATCATCTCCGTAACGCTTTCGCGATTACTAAATGATCCTGTAACGAAGCGCGCTGCTCTCCGTTGGGTCATCTCTATCTCTTCTTTCAACCCTATCTGGTACGGATCTCACACCAGTGAGGAGTATTAAAGCAGTGGGCGAACAAGTTTACTGTAACATACTTCCTTTGTTTTCGGACTGCATTTCATTAGGATTCTTCCTAAGAATCTCAGTCTGGCATCTGCTTTATCGATGATTAATTTTATACGACCATTCTATTTTAAATCATTCCTAATGCCTACTTCCAGATAATTTGTGGAATTAACTGCTTCCAGTTCCTGATTTGCTATAATGTAGCTAAATGATAAATGATCTTCCTTTCTATGTGTTCGGGGCACATTACACTTGTCTACATTGAGGTTCAATTGCCATTCCCTCCACCATGCGTCAATTCGTTGCAGATCCTCCTGCATTTCAGTACAATTTTCCATTGTTACAACCTCTCGATACACCACAGCATCATCTGCAAAAAGCCTCAGTGAACTTCCGATGTCATCCACCAGGTCATTTATGTATATTGTGAATAGCAACGGTCCTATGACACTCCCCTGCGGCACACCTCAAATCACTCTTACTTTGGAAGATTTCTATGCACTGAGAATGACATGCTGCGTTATCTAGGAACTCTTCAATCCAATCACACAATTGGTCTGATAGTCATATGCTCTTACTATGTTCATTAAACGACTGTGGGGAACTGTATCGAACGCCTTGCGGAAGTCAAGAAACGGGACATCTACCTGGGAACCCGTGCCTATGGCCCTCTGGGTCTCTTGGACGAATAGCGCGAGCTGGGTTTCACGCGATCGTCTTTATCGAAACCCATGCTGTTTGCTACAGAGTAGATTTCTAGTCTCCAGAAAAGTCATTATACTCGAAAATAATACGTGTTCCAAAATTCTACAACCGATCGATGTTAGAGATATAGGTCCATAGTTCTGCACATCTGTTCGACGTTCCTTCTTGAAAACGGGGTTGACCTGTGCCCTTTTGCAATCTTTTGGAACGCTACGCTCTTCTAGAGACCTACGCTACAAAGCTGCAAGAAGCGGGGCAAGTTCCTTCGCGTACTCTGTGTGAAATCGAACTGGTATCCCATCAGGTCCAGCGGCCTTTCCTCATTTGAGGGATTTTAATTATTTTTCCATCCCTCTGTCATCTATTTCGATATCTACCATGTTGTCATCTGTACGACAATCTAGAGAAGGAACTACAGCGCATTCTTCCTCTGTGAAACAGCTTTGGAAAAATACATTTAGTATTTCGGCCTTCAGTCTGTCATCCTCTGTTTAAGTACCATTTTGGTCACTGAGTGTCAGGACATTTTGTTTTGATCCACCTACCGCTTTGACATAACAACAAAATTTCTTAAGATTTTCTGCAAAGTCAGTACATAGATCTTTACTTTAGAATTCGTTGAACGCCTCTCGCATAGCCTTCCTCACACTACATTTCGCTTCGTGTAATTTTTGTTTGTCTGCAGGGCTTTGGCTGTGTTTATGTTTGCTGTGAAGTTCCCTTTGCTTCCTTAGCAGTTTTCTAACTCGGTTGTTGAACCACGGTGGCTCTTTTCCATCTCTTACTATCTTGCTTGGCACATACACATCTAAAGCATATTGTATGATGATTTTGAACTTTGTCCACTGATCCTCAACACTATCTGTACTTGAGATAAAACGTTTGTGTTGAGCCGTCAAGTACTCTGAAATCAGCTTTTTTGTAGCTTTTGATAAACAGAAAAATCTTCCTACCTTTTTAAATATTTCTATCTACGGCTGAAATCACCGATTCTGTAACCGCTTTATGATCGCTGATTCCCTGTTCTGCGTTAACTGTTTAAAATAGTTCGGGTCTGATTGTCACCAGAAGGTCTAATATGTTATCGCCACGAGTCGGGTCTCTGTTTAACTGCTCCAGGTAATTTTCAGATACTGTAGTTAAAAAAATTTCACTAGTTTCTTTGTCTCTGCCACCCGTTATAATCGATTGAGTCTTCCAGTCTACATCTGGTAAATTAAAATCTCCACCCAAAACCATAATATGGTCGGGAAATCTAATGAAAATATTTTACAAATTTTCCATCAGGTGCTCTGCCACAAAAGCTGCTGAGCCAGGGGGCCTATAGAGACATCCAATTACCATGTTTGAGCCTGCTTTAACCGTGACATTCATCCAAATTATTTCACATTTCAGATCCCCGTCAATTTCCTTCGACACTATTTCACTTTTTGTCGCTATAAACACTCCTCCCCCTTCTCTGTCCAGCCTGTCTCGGCGGTATGCAGTCCAATCTGAGTTTGTAATTTCATTACTGTTTACATCTGGTTTCAGTCAACTTTCCGTTCCTAGTACTACGTGGGCACTGTGACCGTTTATTAATGAGAGCAGTTCTGGGATCTTTCTACAGACGCTCCTGCAGTTTACTATTAGCACATTAATATTGTCATTCCCTGTTGCGTTTAGCCTAGTGCAACCTTGTCGAATCTCAGGAGCCGTCTTGTCCGGCCTATGGAGGGAATTCTCTAACATGTGCACCACACACGTGCTCCGCTACTCTTATATCCGCTTCCTGCGTGTAGTGTACGCCTGACCTATTCAGGGGGACCATACATTTCCCTACCCGATAGCGGAGGACGCGAAATTTGCACCCCAGATCTCCGGAGAATCGTCTGAGACTCTGGTTTAAGCCTTCCACTCGGCGCCAAACCAGATGACTGGTATCGGTTCTGGGAACGACACTACAAATAGTTAGCTCTGATTCTACCCTGCGAGCGTGGCTTTCCGCCTTCACCAACTCCGCCAACCGCCTGTATGAACTGAGGATGACATCTGAACCCAGACGGCAGGAGTCATCGGTGCCGACATGAGCAACAATTTGCAGTCGGGTGCACCCAGTGCTCTCTACCGCCGCCGGCAGGGCCTCCTCCAAATCTCGGATGAGATTCCCCGGCAAACAGACAGAGTGAACACTGGCCTTCTTCCCCGACCTTTCCGCTATTTCCCTAAGGGGCTCCATCACCCGCCTAACATTGGAGCTCCCAATCACTAATAAACTCCTGCCCCCGTGTGCCTGATCGGACCTTGCTGAAGGAGCGGCCACATGTTTACTCACAGGCAGAGCGGGCGATGCCACATGACCAGCCTCCACATTGACCCTCCGCCTCGTGCAACGCGATAGCGTTGAACCCACCATTCCCCTTGGGGAGAGAGTGGCCCAACCGCTCCCGATACCCGCGAAGATGTCTCGACTGCAGTGATCGTGGGTGAAGCATGCAACAACTAGAGTGCACTACGCGACACACTAGACTCCCCACTGCCGCTACACTTCGAGGCAGCAGCCTGAAGACGGTTGACCACGGCCATCAGCACGTTAAGCTCTTCGCAAACAGTGGCCAGCTCCTGCTGCGTCCGTACACAGAAGTTACACGTCCTATCCATCCTAAGAAATCAACAATTTATTGTAGAGAGTTAAGTAATCAACTTATAACTAGACTGCTAATTCACTAAAGACGGCTGATAGCTGACTAAATTGTGGTTACTAGACCCTTCTTGTTAGAAACAATGAAAATAAGCACTAACTGTCTCTGGTCTGTATTCAAAACAAACACGAAATCTATGGAACACTATTACTTGTACTCGAAAATTAAACCTTCCTAAAAGCAAAAACACACGGAAAAAGAAGTGACAAGTAAGAAAAACACAGTTAATACTTAAATTTACGTAGCTTGCTGCACAGGAGATGTGAAGCAGACGGCAGTTACGACTTATGTGCTTTACGTCGTCGTGGTGTTGGAATGGGGAGAAGGTATGCAGCGCTAGTGTGATCGAAGCACAGTGTATGAAAGTAAAAGTCTTAGCACCTTCGAGAACAAGCCTATTTAATTCCTGATGATCAGGTTACGTACCAGAAATCGATATTAACTGAAGGGTAATTGTGTAAGTCTTTCAGCCGTCGGAGCAGTGGAACGGCGCAAACTACAGTCAGGACTCGATATGCCACGAGGTTGCTACGATGGTCGGGAAGGCTGTAGAGGAACCTTGAAAACTGACGGAGGGCTGATGATGGAGCTCTGGTGAAGACCTCGACGACAATAACAACAGAGAAAACAGTCTTGACCATGTGGTAGGGAGGGGAGGGAGCTGGCGGAGGCGGGGGGGGGGGGCACCTTAGTCGTAGCTTTGGGGAGAAGAGGAATCTTTAATAGCTAACGGTTCTAACTATGACAGAAATTCGTCAGCCTGAAGGCATAGAGGTGGTAGAAGCACCAGACGGTTCATCCCGATCAGTGTTCGTAGCGCTACTAGGCGCCATTTCATCTGCTGGCAATCCTCTCAAAAAAGCCTCGGATAACGGGGCAACCAACAACAATGACAACTGGAAACACAAGAGATTCAAGACGTTCGGTATAAAATAACGCCTTAAAATTATGGCGTGGAATGTCATGAGTATAATGAATAAAACTGAAGGTATTCTAAGAATAGTAGACGAAATATAAATTGATATTGCTTTAATTACAGAAATAAAAAAGAAACGAAAAGGATCTACAGTGTTAAGAATACTGAACTCCCCTTACGTTGGTAAGTACATGCCCTGGTGTCTAGTTGTGATAATTCGACCATACACGTGAGAGCTGTGTTCGTACATGTGCACATCCGTCGCAGCTCGCCAAGTGTATCTACAGAGGCCTCACATTTACTTGTGGATTAGTTGAGATGTCAGAATAATGTTATGAGAACATAATGAGTCACTGATGAAATGCCTTCACTAATGAGCATTTCAAGTAAATTTTAGCGCTTCCAGGTTTAATTACTTTCTGCAAGTAGTGCTGCAGCAGTCTGTCACAAATGTTCAAATGTGTGTGAAATTTTATGGGACTTAACTGGTAAGGTCAACAGTCCCTAAGCTTACACACTACTTAACCTAAATTATCCTAAGGAGAAACACACACACCCATGCCCGAGGGTGGACTCGAACCTCCGCCGGGCACTGTGTCAAAACAATTTACAAAGAGTAATGTCACATAGCGCACTGGATAATACGCAGCGATTCTAGATCATCACATTCGCGTCTTATTTAACAATTACGATTGTCAAAACTCTCGCTACCGGTTCTGTTGCCTTTTGTTCATGATATTGAATTTAGTTGACAATAAGTAAGACACTACGCAACATTTAATGCGATCTGTGACCGAAATGCCGTGTTTGCTGCCGCCAACGTTGCGGGAGTCCCCAAGCTGTGACATTGACGCTACTGGCGTCGAACTCTGCGACCAATTAGGGGCCTGCATTTGTTTTTATGTTCATGATTGTCTCGGCTAGCAAGGATGATATGTGGAAAAACTGCCTCGCTGGCACCTTCACGTCGTCAAAACGCTACGTTACCTTTCTCTCCAGACTGAAGGTCTTCTCTAGTATTGCACCACTTAACATAAATGTTGCAAGAGAATAATCTATCATATGAAATAGCGCCCAGGAAGAAGGCAGAGTGTCAGTAGGACTAGCCATAATACTAAATGAGAAATGGAAAAGTAAGAAACACACATACACATGCGTGAGTGGAACGATGGTATTCATATCGATCCGGGTACGACAGTGCACGGTATCAATACGTTACAAAAAGCTGCGAACAAAAATTTGATTTTTCGGTTGATCATATCTCGTGTTCTACTGATCACAGGGATAATGGATCGAGTGTTTTGGATAGTCTTTTTTATATATATCCGAGGACGGGTTACAGAAGCTACCTTACGGTACAGAGTCAAAATTTATATATCACACTCTCCTCCAGCCCAGGCAAACTGAGAGAATCGGTTGGTTCTCTTGCAGTAGGTGTGGCGTTTGGTGATATTTAGGCAGTTTATAAAAGCGTTATTTGTTCATGAGCGCGTCCCGAGAAACCTCCGAAAATCCATGATTTTTGGGTACCAAAAGCACCAGTGTGAACATATCAACATCTTCTGTTCACGGCAAATCGTTGCAGTTTCCACCATATGTTCTTAAGATGATTTCCTCAGCAGACTTCGAAAAAGATTTCCCTATCATTATCCGTTACAAAGATTCATATGTCCAAATTTACGTTACTTATGCAGAAATCACAAAAATCGGTTTCCAGCTATTTTCGTATCGTGTGTCGCAATTACCTAAGTAACGTACAGTTGAGAGGGGGTCAAATTTTAACTGCACACTATTTAGACATTTATTTTTGGAAACGCCAATTTCCAGTTTTCGTAAATCTTTATTCATTATCAATATACACTCGAAAAACCATGATCTTTGGTTATCTAAAGTACGTACGAATTGTGAGGGTGGCCAGTTCCATAATTTCTATTAATGACATGTCATCTAAATTTGTGCCGTATGTTGTTAAGATGATGTTCTCGAGGGGACCTTGAAACTTTTTTCGGTATCATTATACGTTGCCAAAATCCAGAGGTTCAAAGTTACTGTACTTGTACACGTACAATATGCACGTAATAGCCAGTCTGAAGCGTCTGGGGGTAAAAATCGTGGAGGGAAACAAAGAGATGAATAAAGTTAACAGATTCAGAAGGATATAAATTGCAGTAGTTATTCGGATGTGAAGAGGCTTGCAAAAGATAAGGTAGCATAGAGACCTGGAGCTGCATCAAACCAGTCTTCGGACTGAAGATCGTAACAACAAATAATTCGTTTCCAGTTCACCGTGGTTAGTGATTTTTCATCGAATTCAAACAGTCATTTCTGTAATTAGGTAGTAATTGCCTGGTGAAGTGCTTTTCGTTGATGCTTTTACTGTCGTTTTCTTTCGTCTTCCATGGCTTAAATCCCATAGTAGTCACAGCTATACACATTTGTTTCCACTGTGTAACATCTTAAGTCTAATCAGAAATGTAATATTTTCACAGTCTGGAAGGACACTGATCAACACTGATATCACATTCTCAAAAATATGGCTCTGAGAACTATGGGACTTAACATCTGAGGTGATCATTCCCGTAGACCTAGAACTACTTAAACCTAACTAATCTAATGACATCACACACATCCATGCCCGAGGCAGGATTCGAACCTGCGACCGTAGCAGCAGCGCAGTTCCGGACTGAAGCGCCTAGAAGCGCTTGGCCACAACGGCGAGCTCGCATTCTCACTAACGAAGTTGCATCCCTTGTGCAGCTAAGTCTCTTTTATACTTAAATATGGTTGGAGCTTTACACAGTTCACAGTTGCAATTAAATTCAATTATGAGCAACAAAAACAGCAAAAACAGACTTGTACAACAATAGAACTTCTTTGTAAACTCTTCTGCAACTGAGTTACGTGGAAGTGATTATAAACAGTAAAAATGGACTTGTACAAAAACAGAATTTCTTTGTAAACTCTTCAGAAACTGAGTTACTTGGAAGTTATTATGTATTTGATATATTCTAAAGTAGATACTTACTTCAAAATTCGGCACCTTTTCTTTGACGACACACAGAGTATGGTACATCAGCACACAAGACACACAGACACACACAGTCCTCCAATTTATAACGAGCATCCCTCATCATTTACCAACCTAATGCAAGATTTCTTAAAGTGATGCACAAAATGAGTTCTACGAATGAAAAAATTAAGATCAAGGAGGGAAAACCTGAACACTTAAAATTGTGGACCGAATAACGTTGTTAGTAAATTAAATTAAAGAACAAACTTTTGGGAAGATCAGCGACTCGATAGAGTCAGTGGAAATATTTGGTGTTATAAGGCAGAGTACAGTTGAAGTACACGCTGGTAGTGGAACACTGTCAATATTTTACCACTACGTCAGATATGAAACGGGCCGCATTATTTTACGGTAGAAATGGCTAGCCACGAACGATGTTTTTAATAAAACATTTTACGGTATAATGTAGACTGAGCGTATGGGTGCCACCATCAGAAGATAGAATTCTATATACCATATATGAATTCCAACTGCTCTTTAAAACTAGAAGCTTTCAGGTTTACTTAAGGGACATAAAAATAGATGGGCTTCCACTCAACAATGCCGTAATACCGGTAAAAAAAAGACGCTTGTCCGTTGAGTGTAAGAATTTATCAGCTGACGTGAGAAAAATGTCGGCAGTTCCAGACTGAAAATGTATCGAAGGCGACAGCCGACAATGAAGAGGGTCAAGTCCTGCCGGCTGTGCTCAGCAATAATACAGGCAGCCCCTAAGCGAACCTCAACGACGACTGGTCGGTAATGGCGCGCAGCACGGCAGGCGGGCATTAGTGCTGCCGGGCCTCAATCATTCAGCACCTGTGGCTCGGCACGGCCCGGGTCGCTGTGCCGGCGCGCTGCTCTGCCGTCAACACCGGCCATCCGGCAGGTCGCGTGCGCGCTGCGGGACCGTATAACCTCCAGGCGAATGAACATCGCTTTCTTCTGTAACCTATTAGTGATAGTTCCATATCCTTACAACAAAAGCGATAAACTGCCGGAACGGTCTCCTGACTGGAAATGAAGGAAAAATATTTCCTATGAACATGTGTCCGGAAATGGACAGTGTGCGTGCAACGACAACAAATCGTCCCTGGACACAGTACAGAGCTGTATCGTATCCAAATCGCAACAGATGTTCAAAGTGGCCCCTATGGGATTGCAGGTGATAGGGATAATAGTGATTGTCATGCACGATCCACGTAATCGTTCTTTCGCTCACACCAACTTGGCGGGCCACTTGCCTGGAGCTTGTACTCAGGTTCGTCTCAATATCCTTTAGAATGAGGTCCTCGAAAACTGGTGTACGAACATTCGGCCGCATCCCTACACGTTCGTCTGTCCGAAAGGACCCATGATCACGGAAATGCCCAAAAATGGCTTGAAATGTTGTGTGATGAGGTCGGTGTCCATCAGGGTACTTGTTTTGGCATAGCCGTGTCGCCTCTCCATTGTTTCGATCTGCTTGGCGTTCGCGACATGAATATCGGACTATTCGACTGCTTGCAGTCCGCCACACAGCCTGCGGCACGCAAGGAACAAACTACACATGGTCAGAGGAACTCTCATTCAATAGTGTCATCCACCGTGGCAACGCTGCACTTCCGGACACATGACCATAGGACCTTTTTCTCCTCCATTTCCGGCCAGCAGTTTGTCGGTTTATTAATGTTCACCCTTATATATACAAGTTGTTTCTACAATGAACGTAAAAATGGCGGCCGCGGTGGTCTAGCGGTTCTAGGCGCTTCAGTCTGGAACCGCGTGACCGCTACGGTCGCAGTTACGAATCCTGCCTCGGGCATGGATGTGTGTGATGTCCTTAAGTTAGTTAGGTTTAAGTAGTTCTAAGTTCTGGGGGACTGATGACCAGAGATGTTAATTCCCATAGTGCTCAGAGCCATTTGAACCATTTTGAACGTAAAAATGAGAGAGCTGGTAGACTGGTTTGTAATAAGCCACTTTCACGCAGTAACCCACAAGCACATCCCTTAGAATTGGGCGCTAGGCGTCATTTAACTGCATCACACGCGACTGGGAAGGTAGGATTACAACCCCCCATAGGAGTTGATATGGTAGCATGTGTGCAAGCCAACGTTTTCAATTTCTTTGTGACATCAAGGTAAGAAAGAAGTGGAGTTGGCGTTTTGTGTTCTTTATTGCCGCGCGGGATTAGCCGAACGGTCTGAGGCGCTCCAGTCATGGACTGGTCCCGGCGGAGGTTCGAGTCCTCCCTCGGGCATGGGTGTGTGTGTTTGTCCTTAGGATAATTTAGGTTAAGTAGTGTGTTAGCTCAGGGATTGATAACCTTAGAAGTTAAGTCCCATAAGATTTCAAACACATTTGAAAATTTTTTGTTCTTTATTTGCAAACAGTTACAAAAACTGCTCGAAATTACGCTGCCCTGTTTGAATGCGCACGTTTCAACGACACCTGAGTGATTTTTGCACTTCAGACTCCCCTGACCAACTGGGGATTGCATCAGTGGCTGTCGTAACTCCCGTTATCAGGTCTTAGTCCTTCTCGATAGATGTTTCATTAACAACAGATTTTAGGTGTCGCCAGACGAAAGCACCAGGGACGTGCAGACCATGCCACAGTCCCACTGTACCCTGTCCTGTTCGCGCTAAACGCCTCATCCAAATGATTTTGCACCGCATGAGCAAAGTGGGCTGATGAACCACCATGTGGTTGCCACATGCACTCTCGTAGGTTAAGTGAGACATGTTTCAATAACTGTGGCAGTGGTTTACCTTAAGGAGGTTAAGTATGTGTTTGCGTTCAGTCATTGGGGTGGCATGTATGTATCAGCTGTATTACCGTCTGCCAGCCCTGCCCAGCCCAGATGTTGACGGCGAAGCACTCCTGATGACCATGAAAAAAAGGTACAAACTGATTTTTCTCTGCCGGCCGCTGGTGGCCGAGCGGTTCTGGCGCTACAGTCTGGAACCGCGCGACCCCTACGGTCGCAGGTTCGAATCCTGCCTCGGGCATGGATGTGTGTGTTGTCCTTAGGTTAGTTAGGTTTAAGTAGTTCTAAGTTCTAGGGGACTTATGACCTCAGCAGTTGAGTCCCATAGTGCTCAGAGCCATTTGAACCATTTTTGATTTTCCTCTGCCCATACGTGTTGATTATGGCTGTTGAACACAGCTTCCTTTGTAAAGCATGACTGATCTGTAAAAAGTACTATGTGTGGGATTTCGCCGGCCGCGGTGGTCTCGCGGTTCTAGGCGCGCAGTCCGGAACCGTGCGACTGCTACGGTCGCAGGTTCGAATCCTGCCTCGGGCATGGATGTGTGTGATGTCCTTAGGTTAGTTGAGTTTAAGTAGTTCTAAGTTCAAGGGGACTTATGACCACAGCAGTTGAGTCCCATAGTGCTCAGAGCCATTTGAACCATTTTTTTTTTTTTTTGGGATTTCAGACTGAATGGACACTGTTGCAAAAATCACTGTCTGATGTCAATGAGACGCAGAAAATCTACTGGGTTATGGGCTTAAACGTTCTAAAGACTGTAATGGTACAATTCATCTTTATTGAACACGCCCCAGACTGTGAGATGGGTTGCACTCATTTCTCGAGCAACAATCCGTGAAGTTGCTGAGGGTGTGTTTTACAGCACTGCTGCCACCTCCTCTTCAGACTCAGGTGTACGCACTCTGCGCTGACGACAGCGTTCGTACCTTTACCACAAAATTAATGTATCAGTTTCTGACGTAGGCCAGGATCTGACACTAGGCGATTCAGATACCGCTGAACTTATAACCACTGAGCTACGATAAAATTTTCACCCACACCCCACATGCACACTTCATGTCTGCCCATCCGTCCCAGGAGAAGCACCCCATTTCCAATCCGCTCTGCACAGTGCCAAACAGAGGAGTATCTCTGTTTGATGACACAATGACTCAAGGAAAACCAGAGTCTGCAGTGTGCAAAGGTGTCATCCCCTGTGCGACACTGTATAAAAGAGGCATTAGCACAGCCGAAAGGAACTATCTTGCATACCAGCAAACGCTGGAAGAAACTTCGTGCTGTTACCCCACCCAGAATACTGGCTACCATGTCGACGCAGATGGCGGGCTGTATGTCTATCTTACATTGATATGTGAAAGTTGCTAGGTTACTTGTTATGACCCCCCGCCCACTGGGATAAAAATGATGGATATATAGACACAATGTGAGTCACCTAACATTACCACCGGAAACACCTCCCAAACCACAACAAACGGTGAATAACCAATACCGCAGACCGAAAAAGAGGATATGGACTGACGTAATTGGTTAATACAGACCATTGAGAAATGCACGGAAGTATGATTTTCAACATGTACTTACGTTTTTTCAAATAGAAACATGTTATTATTTTTAGCACAACTGAAAATAGAAACAAATACTTAATCAATGCCGTTTGTTACATTGTAAAACGTGAAGTACGTTCGGAGTAATTTGTAGCGGTAGTTGAAGTTTGAAACCTCAGACGTTCGGTCGTGTTTGTAACAAACAAGATCTGTTGGGGTATGTTCCCGAAGACAACAATGTTCACCAGTTTGGCTGTCTCAGTGTCGGCATGTAGCGCTTGCTGAATTAGTCCTTGTACTCAGAAAAACTGTAGTACACTCTGTTCCCGGACGTACGTGATACTGTACTGTACACAAGTAAGAACAGAAGTACGCACAGTAGGAACGTGAGAAGGTCGCGAGTACAACAGTATATACAGTGTCGTAAGAACTGTGAAAATGGTTATTCTAACTCTGAAAAGGCAGAGATGATAGTCTTCTATGGCGAGTGTAGACAAAATGCAGCTGCAGCCTGCAGGTTGTATGCAGAAACGTACCCGGACAGAGATCATCCAATGCGCCGCGCATTTGAAAACATCTACAAACAATTGTATGCAACAGGTACAGTCGTAACACGCAAGATGGTCCGTAACAAATCCATCACTGGAGAAGCACGCGCAGTTGGCGTGTTAGCTGCTGTTGCCGTGGACTCGCACATGAGTTCAGGTGACATCGCTCGAGGCAGTGCAATGAGTCAAAGTAGTGTAATGCGCATGTTTCATCGTCACAAATTTCACCTGTATTATGTGTCGCTGCATCAGCAGTTACATGGAGATGACTTTAATAAACGAGTGAATTTCTGTCACTGGGCGTTGCAGTTCTACCTGTTTACCGATAAAGCAGGTTTCACAAACCACGGTGCACTGAATTTACGAAACATCCATTACTGGTCTGTGGACAATTCTCGCTGGCTTCGACAGGTAGAGCGACAGCGACCGTGGAATGTAGATGTATGGTGCGGAGTAATTGGCGATCATCTCATTGGTCCTCAGTTCATTGAAGGCACCCAAACAGCTGCAAAATACATCGAGTTTCTACAGACTGATCTGCCAACATTGCTAGAAAATGTCCCGCTGGAAACTCGTAGACGCATGTGGTATAAACATGGTGGTGCTCCTGCACATTCTGCAATTAACGATAGGGTGACCCTCCTTGACAAAATGTTCGATGGGCGTTTCATAGGACGTAGCGAACGCATAAATTGGCCAGCTCATTCTCCTGATCTTACACCTTTAGACTTCTTTGTGTGGGGTTCGCTTAAGGATAAAGTGTACCGTAATCTACCTACAATCCCAGAGAATATGAAACATCGTATTGAGGCAGCCAGTGGCTACATTACACCAGATATACTGCGTCGTGTAAGACGTTCATTACGTGGTAAATTGCAAATGTCTGCAGCAAATTATGGACACCACTTTGAACATTTATTGGCCTGAATTGTCAGGACACATTCTTTTACATTCTGTAATTGCAAACAAAAAACAGATTTGTAAGTTTAACTAGATTCTCATGTTAATTTTCTTCTAACAAATCTGTGCCGTACAGTATTCCGCAGAGAAAAAGACATAAAATGTTAACATGGGGACGTGACGAGCTGTTCATGTTTCTTCTGTACCTACGCTACATCACTGTTCTTTTTGTATCCATAATTAATTCGGTTCTCTCCGATACACACGATTGAACTGCTGAGAAGTTACTCAAGCGTAATTATTCTGAATGTAATTAATATTCTACAATGTTAGAAACGGCATTGATTAAGTATTTTTTGTATTTTCAGTTGTGCTAAAAATAATAATACACTCCTGGAAATGGAAAAAAGAACACATTGACACCGGTGTGTCAGACCCACCATACTTGCTCCGGACACTGCGAGAGGGTTGTACAAGCAATGATCACACGCACGGCACAGCGGACACACCAGGAACCGCGGTGTTGGCAATCGAATGGCGCTAGCTGCGCAGCATTGACGGACTTTGAGCGAGGACGTATAGTGGGCATGCGGGACGCCGGGTGGACGTACCGCCGAATTGTCAACACGTGGGGCGTGAGGTCTCCACAGTACATCGATGTTGTCGCCAGTGGTCGGCGGAAGGTGCACGTGCCCGTCGACCTGGGACCGGACCGCAGCGACGCACGGATGCACGCCAAGACCGTAGGATCCTACGCAGTGCCGTAGGGGACCGCACCGCCACTTCCCAGCAAATTAGGGACACTGTTGCTCCTGGGGTATCGGCGAGGACCATTCGCAACCGTCTCCATGAAGCTGGGCTACGGTCCCGCACACCGTTAGGCCGTCTTCCGCTCACGCCCCAACATCGTGCAGCCCGCCTCCAGTGGTGTCGCGACAGGCGTGAATGGACGAATGGAGACGTGTCGTCTTCAGCGATGAGAGTCGCTTCTGCCTTGGTGCCAATGATGGTCGTATGCGTGTTTGGCGCCGTGCAGGTGAGCGCCACAATCAGGACTGCATACGACCGAGGCACACAGGGCCAACACCCGGCATCATGGTGTGGGGAGCGATCTCCTACACTGGCCGTACACCACTGGTGATCGTCGAGGGGACACTGAATAGTGCACGGTACATCCAAACCGTCATCGAACCCATCGTTCTACCATTCCTAGACCGGCAAGGGAACTTGCTGTTCCAACAGGACAATGCACGTCCGCATGTATCCCGTGCCACCCAACGTGCTCTAGAAGGTGTAAGTCAACTACCCTGGCCAGCAAGATCTCCGGATCTGTCCCCCATTGAGCATGTTTGGGACTGGATGAAGCGTCGTCTCACGCGGTCTGCACGTCCAGCACGAACGCTGGTCCAACTGAGGCGCCAGGTGGAAATGGCATGGCAAGCCGTTCCACAGGACTACATCTAGCATCTCTACGATCGTCTCCATGGGAGAATAGCAGCCTGCATTGCTGCGAAAGGTGGATATACACTGTACTAGTGCCGACATTGTGCATGCTCTGTTGCCTGTGTCTATGTGCCTGTGGTTCTGTCAGTGTGATCATGTGATGTATCTGACCCCAGGAATGTGTCAATAAAGTTTCCCCTTCCTGGGACAATGAATTCACGGTGTTCTTATTTCAATTTCCAGGAGTGTATGTTCCCACTTAAAAAGAACATAAGTGCCTTTAGAAAATCATACTTCCGTGCATTTCTCAATGGTTTCTATTAACCTATTATGCCAGTGCCAGTGCCTCTCCTCACTTTCGGTCTGGGGTATTGGTTATTAAGTGTTTGTTGTGGTTTGGAACGTGTTTTTAGTGGTGTGACTAGGGCCTCCCGTTGGGTATATATATACGCTACTGGCCATTAAAATTGCTACACCAAAAAGAAATGCAGATGATAAACGGGTATTCATTGGACAAATATAGTATACTAGAACTGACATGTGATTACATTTTCACACAGTTTGGGTGAATAGATCCTGAGAAATCAGTACCCAGAACAACCACCTCTGGCCATAGTAACGGCCTTGATACGCCTGGGCATTGAATCAAACAGGGCTTGGATGGCGTGTACAGGTACAGCTGCCCATGCAGCTACAACACGATACCACAGTTCATCAGGAGTAGTGACTGGCATATTGTGACGAGCCAGTTTCTCGGCCACCATTGACCAGATGTTTTCAATTTGTGAGAGATCTGGAGAATGTGCTGGAAAGGGCAGCAGTCGAACATTTTCTGTATCCAGAAAGGCCCGTACAGGACCCTGCAACATGCGGTCGTGCATTATCCTGGTGAAATGTAGGGTTTTGCAGGGATCGAATGAAGGGTAGAGCCACGGGTCGTAACACATCTGAAATGTAGCGTCCAATGTTCAAAGTACCGTCAATGCGAACAAGACGTGACCGAGACGTGTAACCAATGGCACCCCATACCATCACGCCGGGTTATACGCCAGTATGGCGATGACGAATAAATGCTTCCAATGTGTGTTCACCGCGATGTCGGCAAACACGGATGCGACCAACATGATGCTGTAAACAGAACCTGAGATTCGTGCACCCAGGTTCCTCGTTGAGTACACCATCGCAGGGGCTCCTATCAGTGATGCAGCGTCAAAGGTAACCGCAGCTATGGTCTCCGAGCTGATGGTCCATGCTGCGGGAAACGTCGTCGAACTGTTCATGCAGATGGTTGTTGTCTTGCAAACGTCCCCATCTGTTGACTCAGGGATCGAGACGTGGCTGCACGACCCGTTACAGCCATGCGGATGAGATGACTGTCATCTCGACTGCTAGTGATATGAGGCCGTTGGGATCCAGCACGGCGTTCCGTATTACCCCCCTGAACCCACCGATTTCATATTCTGCTAACAGTCATTGGATCTCAACCAAAGCGAGCAGCAATGTCACTATACGAAAAACCGCAATCGCGATAGGCTACAATCCGACCTTTATGAAAGTGGGAAACGTGACGGTACGCATTTCTTCTCCTTACACGAGGCATCACAACAACGTTTCACCTGGCAATGCCGGTCAACTGCTGTTTGTGTATGAGAAATCGGTTGGAAACTTTCCTCGTGTCAGCACATTGTGGGTGTCGCCACCGGCGCCAACCTTGTGTGAATGCTATGGAAAGGTAATCATTTGCATTTCACAGCATCTTCTTCCTGTCGGTTAAATTTCGCGTCTGTAGCACGTCATTTTCGTGGTGTGGCAATTTTAATGGCCAATAGTGTATATACATATGCCTTTTGTTGCCATTCAGCAACGACTCTTGCAGGTACTATAGAACGAGTGACTTTCTGCTTCACTGTGTTCCATACGGGTCCAGTTTGGTGAACTTGCTGGCCAGGGCAGTTGTTGGACACCACGAAGATCACGATGTGTCACAACAGCTGTAGATGGACGTGCACTGCCCTGTTCAAAAAGCACATCACCTTCCTGTCGAAGAAATGACAGCAGCACGCTGATAACAGCCACGGCAATATAGCGGCACTGATTCTTTTAGACTGCAGAAACACCAATTGTGACCGCGAGCGTCAACTGATGTGACCACGCACCGTGTATTCCGGGATTGGACTTGTGCGTCTTGGGCGAATCCACTGTAGAATAGGCAGCTCACCAGGTCTGTGCCATACATGTGTACGTTCATTACTCAGATACAGGTAGAACCTACTCTCATCACAGAAGCAAACAGAGCTCCTTTCCACTGTCCAGTCGATTCTTTCACGACACCAGTGTAGCCATGCTGCTGGTGTCATGGTGTCAGTGGTAGCCTGGCCACGGACACACGTGATTTTATTCCTGCTGCAAGTGGGGCGTCCCCAATGGTCCCTAATGGTACGGCAGGTGCAAAATGAGCCGGTTCTTGTCCGTGGATAATCTTCCGTCAGGCACCACTCCTCGCAGAATACGTCTATCCTTATGTGCGTCTCTACTGTACGGGCGTACAGACGTGGTCTACAGGTGGAGGATGTTCCACAGACCAGTGTTGAAAACAGCGGCACACTACCGCTCAGTATGTTCAACGTGTGCAGCATACCGTCGATACGTCGGTTCAACTTCCTGCAGGCCTATAAGCAACCCCATTCAAATGCCTGAAGCTGCTGAACTGGAGTACTTACCTACTCACGGTAATCGTTGGCTATACACTAGAAGGAAGTCGAGGGAATAAACGTGGGGTATAACCGAGATCTCACGTAACTCTTAAGGCAGGATTTTAACTTTGAACTCAGAACAGTCACTGGCTGCACGGCCAAAACAGCAGGCATACAGACAGGACTCCTAAGCGTTATGCGATCGACGATCATCATAAAAAAATGAAACATCAGCACTACAAATCATCCGCATGCACACATAATACACCGGTGCCAGTAAAGACAGTCCATGTTGGGGTTCATTTTTCTCTTCCAGCAGTGAGTATGTACACGGGATAACGGGCGCAAGTGCAGGTATTTTTATTTGTGGTATCTTAATATGTATACACTTCAGTGTTTTGATTGATTTTCCTCTGCGCTGAACAGTCTTCACACAAAAAAGTGGTAAAATTTACAATCTGATGATTTTTGCATGGCCGAACCACGGCCTCAAAGTGAACGACGCCCGGCAGTGTAGACTAACTGCTTTGCGTCGACACATCCTCGCTTCAATAGCTGATGTGGTGCCCAGTTTTTGTAATCCATATTACGAATTCTGACTTAGTTGCCCTTATTTTTCTAATTCCTGTTTATTTTTTCCTGTGCACCTTTCAATGGTTAATTACAACTTGCTTGAATCCAGGCACGGTATCGTTAGCATACTTAACAGTTGTGAATATTTCATTCAGTTCAAGGAAGCACATGACGTCTTCTTTCCCCTCTGCGGGTGTACGTCCTACTAGTATCGTTTCCCCATCATTTTATTTTGCTTCCTAAGCATTACGGTATCAGTAATTACAATTAATGTCGCTGAAATGATGTAGAAAATAGATCTTAAGACAGTGATAGTGAAGCTGGTCCCTACCTCCCACCAATGGGCACTCCAGCTTTCATAGTGAGCGCGGTAGGTGGTAGGGATTTTAAAGGATTTGCTCATTTGATTTCATAAAGTTTTGAAATAAAAAGGTTGATAAGCAATTATTAGTATTATGTGCATTAATTTCTTGTAACTTTTCTTTAAAAATATGACAAATTAATGTTACATTGGTACTTTATAAATCACCAGTACCTTGAAACCAGTGTGCGTTAGTGTAACCGGTGGCCGATTAGAAAATTTTGCTCTTGAAGAGGTCAAAACTGGGTGGTAGGTAAACAAACGTTGATTACTCCTGCCTTAAGAGTTACGTGAGATCTCGGTTAAAAAAATGGTTCAAATGGCTCTGAGCACTATGGGACTTAACTACTGAGGTCATCAGTCCCCTAGAACTTAGAACTACGTAAACCTAACTAACCTAAGGACATCACACACATCCATGCCCGAGGCAGGATTCGAACCTGCGACCGTAGCGGTCACGCGGTTCCAAACCGAAGCGCTTAGAACCGCACAACCACACAACCACACCGGCCGGCAGATCTCGGTTATACCCCACGTTTATTCCCTCTACTTCTTTCAGTTTCGCTCTGTGTTCGTAGTACTACGTACATGAAACCAAAGACAAGGAAATTTTAATGATACATTTAAAACGAGGGGAAAAATGATGCGATTGCAGAACAAAAATTACGCTCCTGCTTAAGACTGTGACTGAAAAATGGGGTACCATCTGCCTCATTCTACCTTCCTCACCACCTTAAAAAATTTTCCCCAACAATTCTAGCACGCAAAAATATTCGCGCGCTTTTCAACATGCAGTTCACCTGTCACTCCCGCAAGCTCCCTAACTGTAACTCGCTTAAATCCTCTGGTCCATCATTGTAAGTTGCTCATATCCAGCCACTCCCACTTGATCGTTCGAATTCATTCAGCCCAACTTATTATCATTATGTCTTCTTGGCTCTCCAACTGTCACTGTCTCCTGATTCACAGCCAGAACCTCCTTCGTCCTGACACGTTCCACATCATTACGAAGTGTCGTATTCATGGTCTGTGGAACAAGTACTAATCTAATCCTATCACTACTGTCTCCGCTCACTGTCACTGCCTCGCTCTTACTCCCTCGCACTGCTACTGCCTCATTCCTTCGGTCCAACTGCTGCTACCTCCTCTCACTATGACGTCTCTCTCTTCCTGGTTGTCATTGTCACAGACACTATCACCCATTATCGCTGGCTATCACCCACTTTTACCCTCCCCTTCTCTTTATTCCTCTCGCACGGGAACTGTATCGTTCAATCTTTTGCAACCACAGTTCTGTCACTATCAATTGTCTTCCACTGCCACTGTGTCCCTCTCTTTCTATCACACCGCCTTTCACAACCACAACGACTGTCTACTATCTTCCAGTACTTGTTAGTTTCCCGTCTCTTTTCCAATGCCACGGTTTCCTTCTCTCACAATGACATGGTTTCATTAGCTCTTTCTGTAGCGCAACGACTGCCTACCATCTCCCAGTATTTATTACCTTTCTGTCAGCATGAAAATGAGCGAGTATGTTCACGTGCAAAAATATATGGGAAAAGTTTTAAAGGTGCTGAAGAAGGTAGAATGAGACAGCTAGTATCCCAGTTTCCTTTAAATATGAGCATATTCGTCTTTTCTGTGCTCCCGTAGGAGTATTTTTCCGCTGGGTCCTTTTGTTTCTGCTACAGCAGAGCATGCCTCTCATATGAAGACAACTTTATGGGTCAGTAAAATTCTGATAGTTTTTTAAGTGATACTTCTATAACGCAAAACTATTGTTACATTTAAGACCGTATTTTAAGCGCATAAAATTCTGCATGTGGTCAGTACTACAACATAGGGTTTACATAATTCTTCTGATGATAACGGAGACAGTTAACAGCATATTTCTCCGTATTACATCGCTTTATATACTACGTTTTCGCCTCAAACTGTGATTACGTGCGTATTTTACATCTACAAGTAGGGTAACTTTGAACCTCTACATCAAAGAAAGGGATAAAAAAATCAAGTAAATTTGGAGATCTTATGGGTATGTCGTAAAAACCAAAGCCATCTGCCGTGCATATCCGTTTTGGGATCCGCGGGTAGGTTTTAGTACTGAAAAACCATGTTTTTTGGATGTTCCTGGGTAACGGACAAGATTTTTGAAAAGGGAAAGAGGCATTTATAGAGAATACACCAAATTTGAGGAATTTCCTGTGGTTAGGTGTTAAGGCTTCCGCTGCTGACGGCGGAAAGATGTTATAAATCGCGTTTTTCAGGTTTTCTCAGGAACCGCCGATGAACTGAACGGTGCCTCTATAAGCCCATTAAGACACACTGTAGTACGAACCTAATATAAAAAGACCAAACCGATTTGATTCACTTGCCTAAGCTGGAGGAAGGGATCATGTACTGTTGGATAGTTATAGTAGGATGATCCTTCCATTGGGTATACAAATTGTCCCTAGCGAAAGGGATATCCAAATCACTTGACTCTGCATGGTTATCGCCGATAGAATACGAGGTATGAGCCTCGGAAAACCCCGTTTTTACGCGTTCTTGTCGAATGTATTGGTAGCAGATACTGTCACATGTGTACCGATTAGAACGTTACGCAGATAGATGGCAGGAAGCTTCTATATGTGTGAAACGACTCTGTGTAGTGAGTGATGAAGCAGATGGCAGGAAGAGTTCTCGTGCGTATACCAAGCTCCGTCTTTCCTGCCTCATTTTCTATTCAACGGCGCAGGCGCCGTCACCACAAAGTACTCCTGATTTCTGTTCGTGCCGCAGCTGGAGATCGATTTCACCGCTTGAGTGTTCTAAATTACAGACTAACCATCGTATTGATCTTGATTTCTGTTTTCTTGGAGTCACTGGACGATGAACTTGTTGATTAATCTTTACCTTTTGTCACGTCGTGAAGTCTTCTTAACTGATTGCTACCTTTTTGATTGTATTTGCATTCTGTATTCGCTCTTCCCTACAGTAAGTAAATACAACGTTATGGCAATAGGTTAAGAGACGTCAGTACCTGTGTGGCAAAGGGGAACATACAGTTCGCCATGTGTCGGATTTTACTACCACATGGAGTGCGGACAGTGGTAGACAGCAAAACATGTCCGTATACACGACTCTGAATTCCTACAGGCTACGAGAAATTCGAGCTGCGAGCAGTTACTGTGCGATACTAAAGCTACGTCCGATAGGACTGATATCTGACTCAGGACGAGGATAACTGAAATTCATCGTCTTCCTAAAATCACTTACAAGCTTGAACTATCGCCTCGTCGTTACACAGAACGTCTTGTCGGAAGATATCAATCAGAATAAACGTTGTCGAAAACCACAGGTTACATGGATTCTCTCCTAACGACTGAAAATTGCTCATGTCACACCTATACGCAAAAAGGGAAGTAGGAGTAAGACGTTGAATTACAGGCCCATATTACCAACGTCGATTTGCAGTAGGGTTTTGGAACATTATGTAGTACCTCGAAGAAAACGATTTATTGACACGTAGTCAGTACGGTTTCAGAAAATATCGTTCTGGCGAAACACAACTAACACTTTATACTCATGAAGTAATGAGTGCTATCGACAGGGGATGTCAAATTGATTCCATATTTTAGATTTCCAGAACGCTTTCGACACCGTTCCTCACAAGTGTCTTCTAACCAAACTGCGTGCCTATGGAATATCGCCTCAATTGTGCGACTAGATTAGCGATTTTCTGACAGGAAGGCCACAGTCCGTAGTAATGGACGGAAAATCATCGAGTAAAACAGAAGTAATATCCGGCGTTTACCAAGGAAGTGTTATAGGCCCTCCACTGTTCCTGATCTACACTCCTGGAAATTGAAATAAGAACACCGTGAATTCATTGTCCCAGGAAGGGGAAACTTTATTGACACATTCCTGGGGTCAGATACATCACATGATCACACTGACAGAACCACAGGCACATAGACACAGGCAACAGAGCATGCACAATGTCGGCACTAGTACAGTGTATATCCACCTTTCGCAGCAATGCAGGCTGCTATTCTCCCATGGAGACGATCGTAGAGATGCTGGATGTAGTCCTGTGGAACGGCTTGCCATGCCATTTCCACCTGGCGCCTCAGTTGGACCAGCGTTCGTGCTGGACGTGCAGACCGCGTGAGACGACGCTTCATCCAGTCCCAAACATGCTCAATGGGGGATAGATCCGGAGATCTTGCTGGCCAGGGTAGTTGACTTACACCTTCTAGAGCACGTTGGGTGGCACGGGATACATGCGGACGTGCATTGTCCTGTTGGAACAGCAAGTTCCCTTGCCGGTCTAGGAATGGTAGAACGATGGGTTCGATGGCGGTTTGGATGTACCGTGCACTATTCAGTATCCCCTCGACGATCACCAGTGGTGTACGGCCAGTGTAGGAGATCGCTCCCCACACCATGATGCCGGGTGTTGGCCCTGTGTGCCTCGGTCGTATGCAGTCCCGATTGTGGCGCTCACCTGCACGGCGCCAAACACGCATACGACCATCATTGGCACCAAGGCAGAAGCAACTCTCATCGCTGAAGACGACACGTCTCCATTCGTCCCTCCATTCACGCCTGTCGCGACACCACTGGAGGCGGGCTGCACGATGTTGGGGCGTGAGCGGAAGACGGCCTAACGGTGTGCGGGACCGTAGCCCAGCTTCATGGAGACGGTTGCGAATGGTCCTCGCCGATACCCCAGGAGAAACAGTGTCCCTAATTTGCTGGGAAGTGGCGGTGCGGTCCCCTACGGCACTGCGTAGGATCCTACGGTCTTGGCGTGCATCCGTGCGTCGCTGCGGTCCGGTCCCAGGTCGACGGGCACGTGCACCTTCCGCCGACCACTGGCGACAACATCGATGTACTGTGGAGACCTCACGCCCCACGTGTTGAGCAATTCGGCGGTACGTCCACCCGGCCTCCCGCATGCCCACTATACGCCCTCGCTCAAAGTCCGTCAACTGCACATACGGTTCACGTCCACGCTGTCGTGGCATGCTACCAGTGTTAAAGACTGCGATGGAGCTCCGTATGCCACGGCAAACTGGCTGACACTGACGGCGGCGGTGCACAAATGCTGCGCAGCTAGCGCCATTCGACGGCCAACACCGCGGTTCCTGGTGTGTCCGCTGTGCGTGCGTGTGATAATTGCTTGTACAGCCCTCTCGCAGTGTCCGGAGCAAGTATGGTGGGTCTGACACACCGGTGTCAATGTGTTCTTTTTTCCATTTCCAGGAGTGTATATTAACGACATAGGAGACAATCTCAGTAGCCGTCTTAGTTTGTTTTGCAGATGATGCTGTCATTTACAGTCTTGTAAAGTCATCAGATGACCAAAACGAATTGCAGAATGATTTGGATAAGATATCTGTATTGCGCAAAAAGTGGCAATTGACCCAGAGTAAAGAAAAGTGTGAAGTTATTCACATGAGTACTGAAAGAAATCCACTAAATTTCGATTACTCGGTAAGTCACACAAATCTGAAGGCTGTAAATTCAACTAAATGCTTAGGTTTTACAACTAATAATACCCTAAAGTGGAACGATGACATAGATAATGTTGTGGGTAGAGCCAACCAAAGACTGCGGTTCATTAGCAGAACACTTTGAAGGTGCAACAATAATACTAAAGAGACTGCTTACACCACGCTAGTCTGCCCTATTCTGGAGTATTTCTGTGCGGTGTGGGATCCGCTTCGGATGGGACTATTGGATAAAATCGAAGAAGTACAAAGAAGGGAAGCTCATTTTGTACTATCGCGAAATGATACGTGAATTGGAGTGGCAATCATTAAAAGAAAGGCTTTTTTCGTTGCGACGGGGTCTTCTCATAAAATTTCAGTGACCAGTTTTCTCCTCCGATTGCGAAAAATTTCTGTTGTTACCCACCAACATAGGTATAAATGATCATCACGATAAGAAAAAAAAAAGAAATCAGGGTTCTCACAGGAAAATGTAAGTGCTCGTTTTTCCCGCTCGCCGTTCGAGTGTGGAACGGTAGAGACACAGCTTGAAGGTCATTCATCGAACCCTCTGCCAGGCACTTTCTTGTGAATAGCAGACTAAGCACGTAGATGGAGATGTAGACGTAAGGATCCCACACCGTGCAGCAGTATTCTAAAAGAGGATGTGGAAGCGTAGTGTAGGCAGTCTCCTTAGTAGATTTGTTACATTTTCTAAGTGTCCTGCCAATAAAACGCGGTCTTTGGTTAGCCTTTCCCACAAAATTTTCTATATTTTCCTTCCGAATTAAGTTGTTCCTAATTTGTTCCTTATACAACGGGATGCGTTTGTGTTTTGGAAAGAGTGAATGTCATTACTTTGTGGATATTGTTAATATTAGCTTTGGGATTTAAGAGTTACCGACTTTATATTGTTATTTAGTTAACTATAGACTGCAGTTCCAATAATCGAAGAGCAGATATGTTTACACTGGGTGGATAGCTATGGGCCGCTTCAGTTGCCGAGTTGCTATGTAACGAATGCAATTATGTATAGAAGTTTGATTTTTAATATGGTTACCGAAGATTTCAATGTAGCTCTTATTATTTCTTTTTAAATATTTCATCTGATGATGGTCTGGTAACTAGTCGAAACTGGTAAAGATACCATTTCGAAACCTGAGTATATATATATATATATATATATATATATATATATATATATATATATATATATATATAGTTGCTGTTGGAAAAAACGCAACATCATCAGAGACAAGGTCATTTTATAGACTATTGAAGTGCCAGGTAGTTCAGCACTGTAGGCGTATATGATGGAAAATTCAGACCAAAGGAAACATACAAGTCACAGTAAAGGGCGACTTAGCAGTCACAAAGTACAGTGTCCCTGCCTCTGGCAGCAATCCAGGCATGTCTTCTCTCATTCAAACGATCATAATGATACGGAATGTCCCAAGCATCTTCCGCCTTTTCTTGCAATTGGGCAATCATTCTTGCATGCCCTGGAGAGCTAGTAAGTTCCCGTTTCATCATGACTCATAGCGTTCAATTGGCGCGATATGTGGTGACCTTGTTGGCCAGGTAAGTGTTGTACACCAAGATCAGCCGTATGTGGACGTGTAGAAACTCGAAGGGTGTACGTCCTTCACTGGCATAGCGAGAGAACCTATCCACACCCCTGAAGACAACAGAGAGCCATTCTGCCCTCTGGTCAACTCCTTCATGAAACCTAAATAGTCATACCTGGTGGTGTCGTGTGTCAGCGATAGTCTGGCCAGAGGCACACGTGATCTTAATCCTGCTGCAATCTAACGGTTCCCAAAGGTGACACAGCGAGTGAAACCTCTGCCCATAACTGCTCGCTCAACGAGTTCATTTTGAAACTCGTCTGTTCTACGTGGACGTCCAGAACCTGGCCTACAGGTTTGGGAATGTTCCACAGACCACCGTTAGGAGCAGCGAAACACAGAAACATAACCAGTACGAGCTACCCAATATATGTAGCATAGATAAATCCCTCCACCTTCCAACAGGCCAACAATACAATCGCGTTGAAATGGCTAAAACTTCCCAGCGGGTGCATACTCATCGGTGGGGCATGGTTGTACTCTAGAATCAATGTTGCAACCTCTGTTCACTTCTCAACTCAGCAGAGAAATTGCCTGCACAGTCACAACAGAGGGTACACAGACAGGCCTCCTGTGCTGCATCTCATCGGCGATGATCGTGACGAATTAATCATTAACACTACAATTCCTCAGTATGCACACGTTATACCCTGGAACCACTGAACACAGTTCCTGCTGGTGTTGCATTCCTTATTCTGGCAGTATGTATGTATATATAGAAGACTTGGTCGATGTGGAGGGGATACTGACACTACGCTTTTTGTACCACATATCATGCAGCAAGTCACCGAGATAAGTCATTCATACTGAAAGAAAATGCAGTGTTACTGTGAGCATGCAAATAAGGCACGATAATGATGGCACTTAATTTGTAAATTCCTTTACAGTAACACCTTTCATGAGACGCATGTACGAAACACATTAACGGTAAGGTAATGAGAATGCACAAATGAAGCACATGCAACTATGCATTTGAGCAATACAAAGCGCACAATTACGAGACCGTAAAACCAATTGTTTCTTGTTTAATGTCATGTGAGTAGCAAATCATAGATCTCATGAGTCTCCCTACAGGAAGGAAAACACAATCGGTGAAAGATACTGACTGGTGAAAGAATCATTATCACAAGTTTAAAGATATGGTGCTTCATTGTAAGTCAGTGGTACCACGGGTTAAAATTTTAGTACTCAACTATGCACAAATATTCTGTGCAGAGAGTACGCATAGGAAAACGATCAGACCTTCTCTGCAAAATGAGGATGTTTGGAGGCTCATCATTAACCGGGCCACACTTCCACCAATGGGGCCGTTCATCCAGACCGATCCCGCACTAGCCGAGAGGATCGTTAGCCGGCCCGGATCTTGGGGAGCGCTATTAATACGCCCACCCTTGGGGCTAAAGTGGATTTTCGGAAGAGCGGCCGCACAACAGGTTGCTGGCGCCAGCTGGTGCTAATCCAATAGACCGCAGGTAATTTGCGTAATTTCCTCTTCAGAGGCAGCCGCAACTTCCGGTGGGGCCGACCTGCTGTCCGCTATTAAAAGCACGTGCGTGCATGCGTGCGCGAATATGAGGAATCCACTCACGCAACTCGCTCTTTCCTCCAACGTCCGTATCACCCGTTGAGATAACCCATCTGCAGGTGGCCCAGATATTGCAAAACTGTACGAGTAATACTGGACAAGTATTTTAATGCCAAGGTTTGCAAGCAATAAGCAAAAGATTTTTCTCTTGCTCTGTAGCTATGCTTCTCGTAACAATGAATACTGCCAATATATTAGGGTTGTTACGTTAAAGTAGGATAAACATTTATCACATCGCGCAGCTTCCAGCAACCAACATGTTCTTTAATCACCGTAATGTCCTATTTAATCAGTCCATTCGTAAGTAAATGCATGGTCATATACCATACAATAGCCTTGTTACATCTCTCCAGCAGTCAAATTTTTTTTATCTATGCCTATTTCAATATTCCATTTCGGAACAGACGAAGTAGAAAAGCACTTTTGCGAAAAGCGTAAGCATACTCCAAGAACGACTCTATAGATAAATCTGCTTCTTACGTGTAACGGGATGATGATTAATCTGGAAGTAACCATCCCCAGTCTTAGCATTGGAAAACATTTTCTTTGCTGCTATGTGCTCAGTAGGAAGATGTGATTTTACAACAACATTAACTTCTGTCTGACACTATCACAATATTCTGAATTCAACAGGAAACGTTTCCGCTGTGATTCATGAAATGAAACCATGCCATTACGCTCTGGACACAGATTTACAGTTCGATCGCAGATCGCAACCGATTTCACATTTCTAAATATTGTTGGTATTCCGTTTTCAGTAACACCATAGTACTGTAACACGAAGACTATACTTTCAGGAGACAATCCTGATACACAGAAAAAAGAAAAAGTGTTAAATGGGAATGATTTCCGAAACACATTATTTAGGTGTCAGAATTCATTTTCTGTATCACTTCACGGTACATTTATCATGTCAAATACACAAGAACAGAGCGTACCAGCGTACCGTACGAAACTCATTTTGAGAAATGTTCAGAACGTTGTCTTGGTTACACCTGATATTTTGCAATTCTTACGCTCACTGCCTGTGTTAAGATCCCCACGTGATGGGGTGTAATGTTGAGACATGGCACACGTCACTTAGGCATTCGTAGTATCAACTATCTGATCAATAACTGTAAACTCAGAAAGCATGGAACTGTTTAGTATTGGGCATCACAGACTTGAGATCTTGTACGGTGCATTTCAAGTGTAGAAAAAAATGTGCAACACGATGAACAAAGACGCTCATTTCGAACACATACATTATCTGATCAAAAGTTTCCGCGTACCTATTTGTGGACATTTATATGTCGTGTTGTGGAGAAACAAGCGCTGTATCATTTGAGAGATAGAGAGGTGGGCGTGTGTGCCGGGACGTACTCTAGTTCACTGTTACTAGCGCCACGTCATCGCAACGCGCCTGTGCTTAGCATACAGAGTATTGCGACATAATATAAGGATGAAAATAAATTTACAATAGCATTTTCAAATTTTGTCAGCATATGCTCAGGTACAGTAATGTTAAAACTGTTAAATCTCAAGATCATTTGATGAATATATTTCACTAAATACATTGTTTTAATTCAGAAACAAGTGATGCTAAATAATAAAGCTAGAAAGCCAAAAATTGGCCAGCATGTGTATGTATACGTCGTAATCAATTGCTACAAGTCAGAACTTGATCGGAGCAATATTTTGGTCAAAAGCGGTGGTTTTACGAAAAATTCAAGTGCTAAATATTACAATAGAGGTACGAAAATTCGTATGAAGTTTCGGTTTGATATCGAAACATTAAGTATGTGACCCCATTAAGCTCTCTCTAATAGTTTGGAAGTAAATTACTAAAAAGTAAATTTGGATCAAAAGCTTCCTTATTTGTAATAGATCAAGTATAATTAATATTAATGATAGACTGTTATTATTAAAGCATTTCATTACATCTATTAAATAATAAATATGTAACAAGTTTAAAGACTTTGAAGGAAATACCAATCAATACAGGGACTCTTAAAGAAGTAGTTCAGAGGTCATGTTCTACTGTCGTTTCCGTTCTCAAAATTCTAGCTGGCAAAGGTTAAATGCAGCGGAGCTAAAACTATGTCTGTGGTTAGAGCCAACTCAATTCCATTCATGTAAAAATTACGAAGACTGTAAATTGACACACAACAATGTTATAAAATAATATGTGTCCGAGAACGCGGCCATTTAGTTGCTGCTATCTAGGCATAGAGCGGATGACGGTAGATGTTCTGTTCGGCCGTCCGCTGCTCCCATATATAAATATCGTCTGAGAGGCAGTGACAGACTCACATCACACCCAACTATCAATCTGTTCGCGTCAGTCAAACGCTGGCTTACGCGCTGCCTAGGCTAACGTCACATCCAGGCTGCTGCTAAACGCACGTTTTCGGTACAGGACTGTACACCCTCCTGGAGCGCTTAGATTTCGCGAAGTAACTGTTATTATAACGCCCGTAATGTTAACAAAGCGGCGTGGAAAATCATGAGACTACTTTCCAATTTTGAGGGGAGCAATTGCCTTTAATGTCTAGTAGCCAGGGCGAAAGACCATTTGAAATGGAAGTTATTATAGAGGTCGGCTCTGAACTGCTGAAGGGGTTGTTTGTGATAATGACGTTATTATATTTATTATTATCAGGAATATCACTACGTTTTTGCATGTGAAATTTGACTGAATATATGAATCAGTTGAACTCAAAAATATTTTTTGTAATCACAGTTTCTGATCCCACTGAGTAAATAGCGAGTAAAAACGTTTCTTTAAGTGAGTACAAGAATAATGCGGACTTGCAGACTAGAAATTATGATCAGAAACTTCTCCATCACTTTCTGGATGACCGCAAAACCGTTTTCAGTCTCTTGTAAAATATGGCGAAGCATTATTTTCTTATTACACACTCATCGTCCCACAGTGTGTCCAGCATTCGCCGTTATGGTGACTACGACTCTAGTATGGACACTCTCAATGAGATGCCTGAACGTCCAAGGGGGAGCCGCAGCCCATTCACCCTGAAGGACCGAGACCTGAGAATGCACTGATGCTGGAAGATGGGGTCCGGGGCGAACTCGACGTCTTAGCTCTCCGCAGAGGTGTTCCATCGGGATTAGGTCGGGGCTCTTGGCAAGCCACTCCATTTCAGGAATTTTGATTGTCCAAAAACAATTCCTTCACAGAGGCTGCCTTTTGACAGGATGCATTGTTAAGCTGATAGAAACAATTGTCGCCTCCGAACTGTTCCTCTACTGTATGCGTTACACATACATAGCGCTGTAAAATATGTTCATATCCTACCGCATTTATCATTTTCTTATGCGCAGTATGGGGATCACGCCCTAACCAGATAAATCATCCACATACCTTAACTCCACCACCTCATTACTTTACTGATGGCGCAACAAACAGTGCCAGGAAACATTACCCATACATTAAGAATCATATCCCATCTTCTTTAATGTCCACGGGACAATAATAAATCCCAGGGACTTCAGTGCAATTATTGCCATTGAATAAAAGCGTCATTTCTATTGTCTCGTTGCGTGTTTCTTGAAGTTACCTACTGTAGTTTAATGTAAAAGTTCTTTCTATTTATGGTCCACATTTTATAGAGCTACGTTACCTGACAGTGACCAATCTTGCGGACGTTACTTCTGTCTTTAAGTTTTACACATCAGTGTAGTTTACATCAGAAGCCACTAAGGTCTACTGACAGACCAATTCTGTTGTTGCTGCTGCTCTACTGACAACACAATACCACTCCTCTTATACTGCCTGCTCCGGCTCTCGCGAAGCCTAGAGATCAATTCCACATTACGTAGGGGTGTCCAGATACCTTTGATCAAATTGTGTTTCATCTTATAGTAATGTTTTTCCTTTAGTAACGTTTCCAGAGATACACTCCTGGAAATGGAAAAAAGAACACATTGACACCGGTGTGTCAGACCCACCATACTTGCTCCAGACACTGCGAGAGGGCTGTACAAGCAATTATCACACGCACGGCACAGCGGACACACCAGGAACCGCGGTGTTGGCCGTCGAATGGCGCTAGCTGCGCAGCATTTGTGCACCGCCGCCGTCAGTGTCAGCCAGTTTGCCGTGGCATACGGAGCTCCATCGCAGTCTTTAACACTGGTAGCATGCCGCGACAGCGTGGACGTGAACCGTATGTGCAGTTAACGGACTTTGAGCGAGGGCGTATAGTGGGCATGCGGGAGGCCGGGTGGACGTACCGCCGAATTGCTCCACACGTGGGGTGTGAGGTCTCCACAGTACATCGATGTTGTCGCCAGTGGTCGGCGGAAGGTGCACGTGCCCGTCGACCTGGGACCGGACCGCAGCGACGCACGGATGCACGCCAAGACCATAGGATCCTACGCAGTGCCGTAGGGGACCGCACCGCCACTTCCCAGCAAATTAGGGACACTGTTGCTCCTGGGGTATCGGCGAGGACCATTCGCAACCGTCTCCATGAAGCTGGGCTACGGTCCCGCATACCGTTAGGCCGTCTTCCGCTCACGCCCCAACATCGTGCAGCCCGCCTCCAGTGGTGTCGCGACAGGCGTGAATGGAGGGACGAATGGAGACGTGTCGTCTTCAGCGATGAGAGTCGCTTCTGCCTTGGTGCCAATGATGGTCGTATGCGTGTTTGGCGCCGTGCAGGTGAGCGCCACAATCAGGACTACATACGACCGAGGCACACAGGGCCAACACCCGTTATCATGGTGTGGGGAGCGATCTCCTACACTGGCCGTACACCACTGGTGATCGTCGAGGGGACACTGAATAGTGCACGGTACATCCAAACCGTCATCGAACCCATCGTTCTACCATTCCTAGACCGGCAAGGGAACTTGCTGTTCCAACAGGACAATGCACGTCCGCATGTATCCCGTGCCATCCAACGTGCTCTAGAAGGTGTAAGTCAACTACCCTGGCCAGCAAGATCTCCGGATCTGTCCCCCATTGAGCATGTTTGGGACTGGAAGAAGCGTCGTCTCACGCGGTCTGCACGTCCAGCAGGAACGCTGGTCCAACTGAGGCGCCAGGTGGAAATGGCATGGCAAGCCGTTCCACAGGACTACATCCAGCATCTCTACGATCGTCTCCATGGGAGAATAGCAGCCTGCATTGCTGCGTAAGGTGGATATACACTGTACTAGTGCCGACATTGTGCATGCTCTGTTGCCTGTGTCTATGTGCCTGTGGTTCTGTCAGTGTGATCATGTGATGTATCTGACCCCAGGAATGTGTCAATAAAGTTTCCCCTTCCTGGGACAATGAATTCACGGTGTTCTTATTTCAATATCCAGGAGTGTATTTCGAGACAGAATGTGGCTTCACAGGTGGCCGTCAGAAGTGAATGATCGTCATCTTACTGGGCGTGGGAAGCTTACGTCTGCTACTTGCGACCGTGGAAACAATGAAACGAAGAGGAGTCCGCAACTAGGGGAGCCAATCGTAAATGTAGTTGACTTCGACCATAACGTCATCTGACAGGCAAATGCAGCAAGTAATTTTGACCACGTAACTTCCGAGTGTTTCATAACTTTCAGTATCGGTACAATTTAATAAGTGAACAGGAATTTAAAGGTCGGGTACCCCTTTGTGAATAGTGTATTAAACAATGTCTCAACACTTGTCTTAATTCAGGTGTGTTTTCGAGACTGTCACGCCATTTCTACGTGTTAAGACTGTAAATTTTCACAGTCATAACATACAGGTTGACGTAAATCCTAACTCAACTCATTAACAAAGATTTTCTGTCAGTATTTCGACTGTAAGTGTTGGCGATTGTTTGCTACCGCCTCTTATTCTTTCACCAGGGTACAACATGCGAACTTACAATGCGCACTGAAAGAATAGTCTTGCTGATCTCTTAGAAAACCTGCCTTTTTAGTTGCAATGGAACACGTACTTCATGCACAATGACGATTCTCTTCATTTCATTACACGTCGTCTCATAAATAACAAATTCCCTAAAAGACGAATGGGAAGAGATGGATCATACTCCTTATTTCCTCGCTCTCCGAACCTAGACGCACTAGACTTTTATTTGTTTGGCTCTAGAAAACCGCGTTCTATCGAAACACCACACAGTCTACAGAGAGACAATGTGTCCGCAGTGTGGAAGACCCAGAAACCATGCACAATACTTCACAGACCGATCACAGCATCAGGGATTCACTATAACGGCGGATGCTGCGCTAGTAAAGGCTACCACAGGACGTTCTGAACTCTTTATGAAACAAGTAGTTTCGTCAGATCCTCTGATACGTACAGTTCCTTTATGTTTCCCATGATTAGTGTACTGTGAGTAGTTACAGAAAATAGGTTCTAAGACAGAAATAAAGACATTCCGTAGCCACGTTCATACGTTTTCATCTCTTTATGTGTGAAATATGCGTCTTCAAAAGGTAGGCGTACCGTTTAGTTGCGCTCGGTTTTTTGGTGATTTTGACGTGATGCCTGTGTACAAAACAAGAAGTACACTTTACATTAAGCCGCACGCAGTCATGTGGTACACGTGGTTACGTCGACCTGCGTTTTACTGCAAGTGCCACCAAGGCTCATAATCAGGATACGCTGATGTACGTCTGCTCAAGCGCAGATGCTGACGGGCTAAGGGAGTGGATGCAAGGGAAGTGATCACGAAATTTTTAACGGCAATTATATACGTTTTTAGGGTTTACCTTCACACCGTTACGATACTGCTACGGACATTTTGCATGCATGGGTTTATAAACACATTCCGTACTATGAGGTCTGTTGTGTGAAGAAAATTCTGATGATCAAAGCATATACCTTCTAGCGCACTAAAGTAATGCTTTTCATTGTGTATGACTGAGCTACAGTTAGCTTTGACTATTACATCAGCCATATTTTATATTTCTTCCAGAATTAGCGTACCCAAGATCTAACTTAAGAAGGGGCAAATCCTGTCATGTTCCGTTTGAACGACAAAATACTGTAAAAGAAACCTGTATAATGTTACTATCTCAATAACCAGTTGAATCGTCCTAGTAGTTATTGACAGTTTGAAAGAATACTATGCGGTTTAATAACTGAGCTGGCCTGTGGTAGTAATTAAGGGGATTCAACTATATAATTAGTTTAAAATGCTAAGCGCTGAATGCGTTCAATACGCGACTACAGTTTAGTGTAAATAGGGTATTTCTTGTAGGTACAACCAGTGCAAAGTACTTGTTTGTATTGCCTGTATCAAGCGAAAATACATAAATGATTAAATGATAAGTGCACTCGCATTTGACAGTGATAATAATGGCCATACTGGCTTACATACAAGCCCCAAAACTTGAAACCTTGGTATACTATTGCGTGTTTCCACAGACCTCAGCTCAATTCCACTCCTGACCCACAAGAACGTCCGCGCTGCACATTGTCACAGCTCACTGAAGTTACTTTAACAAAGCTGAAAGTCTCTAAAAGATAAACATCGTTTACTGCAGCAGCGGGCTATACAGCAGAGGGGATTGATTGCACGATAAATTAAAGTACTTTTTCGGGATACCCAGTGCCTGCGTAAGCTTTTAAGATGGTCTCCGTTAACAGATAAGGAGGAGATGTTACTATGATTGGCGGAAAATTTTTCATGAGCTCTAGATTAATTACGCATCTACAAGTGTTTCAAAATGAACTCACTCTTGGAGGTACTGCTGGAGCTCACAGCAACCAGCAAAGGGCATCATGAGTCCACTAACCAAACCCTGAGTATAAACAACAACCAAAAATTAGTCTTTAGTAGGAAAATTTCAAAGAAATGCATTAAGGAAACCTACATCAGCAACAGGTCTCTGGCCGGCCGCAGTGGCCGCGCGGTTCTAGGTGTTTCTGTCTGGAACCGCGCGACCGCTACGGTCATAGCTTCGAATCCTTCCTCCGGCATGGATGTGTGTGATGTGCTAAGGTTAGGTTAGGTTTAAGTATTTCTAAGTTCTAGATGTTAAGTCCCATAGTATTCAGAACCATTTGAGCCAACGGGTCTCTACTAATAGTCCCTAGAAAGAGTGTTGGGTGGTATACGAATAGGAAGGAAGGAAAATTATGGTTTAACGTCTCGTCGACATCGAGTTCATTACGGAGGAAGCTCGGATTGTTTCAAGGAAGGGGAAGCGAATCGGCCACTCCCTGTCAAAGGAAACATCTCAGCATTTGCCTGCAACGACTTAAGGAAGTAACAGAAAACGCAAATCTGGATGGCCAGACGCGGATACGAACCGTTTCCTACAGAATGCGTCCAATGCGCTAGCTACTGCACCTTCTAGATTGTTTGGTGTACAAAAGGAAACAAAGCAGACGATCTACCTGCACAGCATTCTGGTTAACAACTTAGATTTTATCCTCGCAAAATATCGTTGGTGAAAGATAAACACTCATTTCAATTTGAAAGAGGCAGGTTAGACTAAACAGAGAGGTTGATGGGAAAATATTGAAGAAATACTCTCGCCCAAGTGACCTCCAATTTCAAAACAGTTCACAGAATTTACAAATGCCTATTTGATACAAAATTAGGATCGTTACTAAATAATACATAAAGACAAATCGCACAAAACCAATTGGATAAAGAAGCGAGTTAGGAATGACAGATGTTTAAGTTCTCCAATGTATTTCACGCACAAAGCATGATTATATCACAGCAGGGAAAACCACAAATGAGGCAATCTAGAGTCTGCGTCCTTCTTCCTCGGGCACCGGAACAGAGCTCTTTTACTTAAATGTTGTTCGATTGCGGTCCATGCATCCCCTCTGTGATGTCACAAAGAATTGGTGAGCAGACAGCCAGCCGCTTGTCGATTCAAAGAGCTCTGGACACTGTGGCATATATTCCTAACACTTATATCTTTAGGATGCCACTTGCCAGCAAATACGTCTGACGAACAGTTTTAGCACAATAATGAAACAATGCTGGAAACCTAATTTCAGTTTCTTAGATTTCACCTCATAGGTCTCTTAGTACACTTGCTGCTCCTCAGTACACATAAAATTATGGAACATGTATTATGCTCAATAATTATGACGTTTTTGGAGAATGAAAATCTTATCTATAAAAATCAACATGGAATACGCAAACAGAGATCCTGCGAAACTCAGCTCGCTCTGTCCCTTCATGAGATCAACAGCGCCGTAGACGCTTATTTATGGAACAAAATCTACAGACGTGTCATAGGACCGTTACTGTTTACATTTTACATAGATGATGTAATACAAGCGTCCGATGCTCTTTAAGGCTGTTTGCATATGATATGGTTGTCTATAACAAAGTAGCAACCCCAGAAGGTATAAAAATTTGCATAAGAACCTCCAGAGAATTGACGAATGCGGAAGGTTGTGGCAGCTAAGCCTGAACATAAGTAAATGTAACATGTTATGCACACATAGGAAAATAAGTCCACCACTGTACAGGTACGCTATTTATGGCGATTGGCTGGAAACAGCATCTAACGTAACATATTTAGGAGTAACTAGCAAGAGCGACCTTAAGTGGAATGACCACATAAAACAAACAATGGGGAAGAACACGCCAGACTCAGTTTCTTAACAAGAATCTTAAGGGAATGTAACTCAACCACGGACAAAGTAGCTTACTGGAACTTGTTGGACTAATGCTTGAGTATTGTTCATGTACTTGGTATCCCTACCAGGTACGACTGATAGAAGAGATACGGAAGATCCAATGAAGAGAGGCGTGTTTCGTCACGGGATCGCTTAGCCCGCACCAAAGTGTTACGAAGATACTCAACAAACTCCACTGGCAGACGTTACAAGAGAGGCGCTGTGCATCACGGAGAGATTTGCTATTGATATTTCGAGACAGCACTTTCCGGAAAGAGTCGGGCGACATGGTAGGAAAAATACAGACGCTTAACAACAGTCATTCTTCCCACGAGCTCTTCGCATGTGGAACATGGTTGGTGGGCCGCAGTTAGTAGTACAAAAAGTACCGTCCACTGCGAACCGTTAGGTGGCTTGCGGAGTATGATGTAGATGTTCTAGCTTTCTTCAAATTAGTGTACGTCCCTGATTAAAACGGATATGTCTGTCTGCTTGAGAAACGAAATTTTTAGGGTTATTTTGTTGGGAAGAGACAATACGAGTAGCAGAATGTAGTCTCTGATAAAATATTAGACTACATGCAATGACTTAAATGAGTCGCTGTCAAACAATAGATGTATACGAGACCTGATAATGTACTTTCACGGCTAACAACTTGTCCTGGTAACTCTAGGAGGTAAATAATATTTCCTGTTGAAAGACACATCATTAATAAATATGAAAGAGAACTATCTTATATGTAAACGGCGGATATTTCAATACTTCTTGGCCACTGACACGAAATACAAGGTTGGACAGATGATGGTCAGGTCATGGAGAAAGTGTCATCACTTCTATCTCTAGGCTGGTCGTAGGTTGTGTTCCAAAATTGAACAGCATAGAGACGGAAGTGATGACATTTTCTGCAGGAACTCACCATCGTGTTGCAGGACAATGCTCAACCACGTACAGTGCAAGCTGTTATTGATTTGTCCGGCCGGAGTGGCCGAGCGGTTCTAGGCGCATGACTCTGGAGCCGCGCGACCGCTACGGTCGCAGGTTCGAATCCTGCCTCGGACATGGACGTGTGTGATGTCCTTAGGTTAGTTAGGTTTAAGTAGTTCTAGGGGACTGATGACCTCAGATGTTAAGTCCCATAAGTGCTCGGAGCCTTTTTTTGTTATTGATTTGTTTGACTGGTGGAGCTGCTAAGTGCTATACCACCTACTGCACTCCCCTGACTTAAGCCCTCGTAAGTTCAACTCGATTTCTAAACTGAAGGAAACACTTCACGACATTCGCTTCACAACTGCTACAAATTCCCCGGGCAACAGACCGCACTGCTCGAACTGTCTACACAACTTGCACTGCTTAGAGTATCCTACGACTTCCACATCGCTGGCAACGGGCTATACACAATGATGGTGACTGCTTTGAAGGTCATCAAAACTTTGAAACACGTATCTATTTTGTACGAGCTGTAAATAAATGGTTGGCACTACCAAAGTTCCAACCCTCGTACTTATTTCTGATAGGAGCGCCTGCGTAACGTTGTGGGCGCGCTGTGCACGGTGCGCGGGTTGCCTCCCTAGCAGGCGCCGGCGTGTCGCGGCGCCTCGAGTTGTGCCGGCTGCGGGGTGCGGCGGGGCGTATCGGCCATCAATCTGAGTGGCAGTCAGAAGAGAGCGGTGGTTTTTACCGGCGCCGCCCAGTCACGGCTCGTTGGCGCGCTAACCGATCTGATGGCCTGTCGTTCCACCACAGAAAGACGACGAGGGAAAACCTCCAAACGATTCCTGTTCCCTCGTAACGGCTTCTCGCGGCGTTCAGGAATCTGATACAGAACCCCTTAAGTGATAGTACATTCCAGGCAAGGCGGATTTAGTGGAGCAATAAAGCAACTAAAGAACCGTTAACACAAACCAATCTGTTTCTTTCACAACTTCTGTAGTGAAGTTAGTTCAGTCTACAGGTATTGATCTCAGTTTTGTAAACAATGTGAAGATCATATTCGTAACCCACCAACATATAAATGCGTCACAAATGGAACGGAATAACAAGATCCTTAAGAATTTCCATTTCTTAGGGCTTTGATAACGAACTGAAATCAAGCGTATCGTCTAAAGATGGAGGCAAATGTTACAAAGGATTCGTAATTTATAAATATAAAAATTAATAACTTGCGGACTTTCCCGTTGTTTTAAAAAATTTAAACATGTAGTAATTGCCAGAGGTCATTACAAAAATTGTCATTAGAGGCTTTCGTATCCCACTGTCACAGCCGTAGTACACTATAAGAAGAAACGAATGCCGAACAAAATGTGTTTGTGAAATCCTAAGAGACCAAACTCCTGAGGTCATAGGCCCCTAGAGTTGCACACTACTTAAACTACCTTATGTTGAGAACAACACACACACACACCCATGCCCGAGGGAGGACTCGAAACTCTGGAGGAGAGATCCGTGCAATCCGTGACATGGCGCCTCTAACAGCGCGGCCACTCCGTGCGGCGAGTACCTAATACATTTTCTATACTCGACAGAGTGACTGGCTGTGTACAAATTTAATGGATGCATAAAGAGAACAGTAAACTCATCAAGTTTGTATTTTGCATTCTTCTGCAAAGAACTTAGGGTTCATTCTAGACTATCTACTATACTGGACTGTTCACGCAACTGCAGTCAGTAAGAATGTGTCATGTTACCGCATTCACTACAGAAATATAAAAAGATATTCCCTTTCGAGCTTAAAAAGAAGTTCGTAGAGCCACTAACACTTCTCGTAGAACACTATGTTGCTGCTGCCCTCCAAACACTTTCTTATGAAAGTTCACACAGGTTAGAACTATCGATGACTGCTTGTGTGGAATACATCTGTGACGAACGCTATTTTGACCATCACTATTGTCAACGAAAAATTATCTTGGCTGCATACCAATAAGCGTAGAAACTGCCACACCCTGTGTTTGCTCCTTATTGTCTTCTCAATCATTGCACTCGCTCCTAGTTATCTTCAACTATTACTCTACTATCAGAACTGTACGGCAGAACTACCCGTTCTCAACAATGTAAAATCCTCTCTGTACCAACACGCAACACTGCCATCTCTCTTAAACATTTTGTGTATCAGGAGCCGACTTTCGAACAATCTTTCTCAAAAAACCAGAGAAATGAAGTGCATTCTAAACTTCAAAAGACAGTTGATGGCCCACCTTCTATCACAATAGCCATCCCTCTCGTATACTAGTGTGCAGCTCACTCTCGTCAATCCCCTTTCCCACATCTTGAACTTCCCACAATTTGGTAGAGTTCTTTATTTAAATCCTGTTCTGTCCTAACTGCCACTGTCGCTGTCATCCTGTCTTCCCCACTTTCTTTATCCTTTCCGCTACTGTAATACTAAATATGTATGCAACTGTGCTAAGCTAATCTATATCACACTTAATGCCCGGTACTGTTATCACTGTTTGTATTAGTGACAACTATTATTTTCATTATTATTACGACTGAATATTATTATTATCGTTATTAGTGTCAATAATAATAATTGTACTTTTATAACTCTGAATGTTTTTGTAATATCTTTGGTAAACGTTGTTTCTGGTCAGATGTAAGAGAGGGCTTTACAACCCTAATCTTGTCAGGTTAAATAAGCAATAAGTAAATAATAAATAAATTAAAATTTTCTATGTGTGTCCCTCTATTCTCACGACACATGTCCTAGCGTTAGCCAAATTCGTTGCATACTTTATGTAGCAACACCATGCAAATGGTCATCACAGTGTACAACTAAAACATATCAAAGTAAGAGAAACTTCTCACAGACTTCTTACAGCAGAAAAACGGCCAAACAGCTCCGTTTGTGACACTTCAGAGAAAACATCAACCTGCTGCGAATCTCGTTCATGAGATCCAATTTTAGGAGGATTTTCAGTTCCTCACACTCTTACAATGTGGCAGTTAACCTTCCCAGATAAATGAAAGGTTGGTTCTTACCTGAACACCAGCTTGGAGGCGAAATGGGCATCCTCAAGTGCTTCCTGCATTGTGATGCAAAATTGAAGGCGCCGACCATAATCATACGGTTGTAATTGATGCAGGAGCTGCAGACGCTGCGCTTTGAAATGCAACCACAGTACCAAAATCTTCCACAAAATGTCCTGCGGTATTCGCAGTTTGTGGCATGTGCAGCAAATTGATTTTTTTGTACTTTGTGCGAAAATTTCTCTCGCCCTCTTCGCGGTTGCATCCAGTACATTTGATCAATTGATACTTTTCTGTTCATAAAGACAACCAGCGTAGCTATATTGTTGATACCAATGCACAATTCTCTGTTTACACGGTCTTTTTTCCCAAAGATCCGTCAGAATGCACACTGCACTGTTGTAACAGATAAACGTCAAGCAACAACTGAAACTCTATTCGTGCTTTGTCACCCTTTCGTCAAGTCACTGCACTCGTTACACCAGTTGCTGGGCAGAATGCCAAACCGGCGATTTTACGGTTCTGCTCAGCATCAATCAAATTAGTAGTTGTAATACTGGGAGAAAGACAAACTTGAAAACGAATGGAACCTTTATAGTAGTCCTGTAGTGTAGAATCCTCAATCAATATGAGTGTGCCGAAACACGTCATAGGACACAGCGGTAAGTAGAAGAAATAACTAGTTCAAGAAATCAGTTGAGTGTAGAGAAGACAAAAATGAGATAGCGCATCTTCCGGTTCATATATTTATGTTACAGTAGGAAGTCTGCAACAGACAGCTGTTGTGACCTGCATCATCACAATACCACACTGCAAAAAAATTATATTTTGAACATATCTGCCTGATATACACCGACTATTTAGAGCATATTTACAGACCATATCAAACCCTTTAAAGAGAAAAATTTATTGTGAGTGGCTCGAAAAGTTCGTAACTAACAGAACAGAGTACATGGTCCTCGACATCGAGAGTTGAACAGAAACGTCCCAAGGAAGGCTGGTAAAATAAAAGAAAATGCCGTGAGACTAGGGCCTCCCGTCTGGTAGACGGTTCACCTGGTACAAGTCTTTCGAGTTGACGCCACTTCGGCGACTTGTGTGTCGCAGGAAGACTGGTAGGACAGCTATTATTTTCTATAAACTCGCATACAAATGATCTGGCCGACAGTGTGGGCAGGAACCTGTGGTTGATTGCTGATGATCCTGTAGAGCACGGGAAAGAGTCGTTGTTGAGTTACTGTAGGAAGATTTATACAAAATTGGTAGTCGGTGTGATAAATGGCAGCTAGCTCTAAGTGTGGAAAAAATATAAGTTAATGCAGATGTGGAGGAAAAACAAAACTATAGCGTTCTAGTACATCATTAGTAGTTTGCCGATTGAAACAGTCAAATCGGTTATATATCTAGGCGTATCGTTGTAAAGTAGTACGAATCGAATGAGCGTATAAGGATTGTAGTAGGAAAGGCGAATGGCTGACTACGATTTATTGGTAGAATTTTAGGAACGTAGTTGATCTGAAAAGGTGACGGCATGTAGGACACTAGTGCGACCCATGGTTGACAATACTGATTGATCAGGAGTTACATGAGGATAATTAACTTTCATGTTTATACAAAGTTTTTCTCTTCGCAAAGTCACGCAGTACAGTTTTGTTTACATCTGTTAATTATTAGCTCGTCCCTATCTGAAAAACACTGCAGCAAAGGTATTCTATACGAGTAGCTACAAACGCATTGAGAAATGTCTCTTCAAAGTAGTAGATGATTCCAAAGAATAACACCCGTACTGTACAAAATCTATTGTACAAACAATAACGGAATAAGGAATGTTCTCATTTCGTAGAGTAGCAGGTGGCAAAAAATTGCAGCACAGCAAAACCGTGTAACTCCGCTATTTATTTTTCACAGCTCACTAACAACAACAGAAATCTCTCTCTGGAAGCAATTGTCAACAATTCGAGAACTTACTGTTCGATAGGTCACTATGAGCTGCTGAAAATACTGCACCCTATGGTAACAGCAATACTTGCTGCAAGTTACTCGATATTTGATACTTGACAGTTCGGTATCATTGTAAAGCCAATTGTAATTTAAAACCATTAGCAGAGACTGGTCTTGAAAAGCAATTGTAAGTTGGGACTGACCTTGTAGGTGCCGAGGTTCTTGACGGAGCACGCCAGCTTCACGTTTCGGCCCGCCGGCACTGTGATGTTCTCGATCTGCTCTGTGAACTCCGGGTCCTCCGTTGGCGCTGCAACAAATGGATCGAAATTAGCATCCAGCAGGTTTTACGTAAGGCTGACAGACACTTAACGCCACTTACTCTCAGGTGACAAAATTCATGAGACAGCGATACGCACATATACGGATGGTGGTAGCATCACGTACACGACGTATATAAGGGCAGTGCATTGACGGAGCTGTCGTTTCCACACATCTGATTCATGCGAAAGGTTTTCCGACGTGATTATGGCCGCACGACGAAAACTAACAGAACTTCAAGGCGGAGGGGTACATGTAGCTAGATGCATGGGACATTCCATTTCGTAAATCGTTAGAGAATTCAGAATTCCGAGATCCACAGTTTCAAGAGTGTGCCGCGTATACCAGATTTCCGGCATTACCTCCAACCACGAGCAACTCAGTGACCGGCGGACTTTAGTTAACGACAGATGGCAGTGGTGTTTGCTCAGAGTTGTCAGTGTTAACAGACAAGGAACACTGCTTGAAATGACCACAGAAATCAATATAGGACGTATGGTGAACGCATCCATTAGGACATTGCGGCGAAATTTTGCGTTAATGGGCTACGGCAGCAGACGACCGACGCAAATAAATTTGCTAACGGCACGACAAGGCCTGCAGCGCTGCTCCTTGTCGACAAGATGCAAGCTAATGGTGGCTCAATAAAGTTGTACAATGTGTTTACAAAGAACGGACTGGGTCCTCTTGTGCAACTGAATCAATCATTGACTGGAAGTGGTTATGTTCATCTACTTGAAGACAATCTGCAGCATTTCATGGACATCATGTTCCCAATTAACGATGGAATTTTTATGGATGAAAATGCGCCATGTCACCGGGCGACAATTGTTAATGACTGGTTTGAGGAACAGTGGATAACCCGAGCGAATGATTAGGCCATCCAGATCGCCCAACATGAATCCAATGGCACATTTATAGGACATGATCGAGAGGCCAGTTCGTGAACAACGTCCTGACGGACAACCCTTTCGCAGTTATGGACGAGTTGCTGCACTAAGGCGCGACGAAGGGTGTCCGACACGATATTAGGAGGTACCTCATGACTTTCGTCACCTCAGTGTACGTAAGACTAGTTTAACATTTTTAATAATATCTACATCTACTTCTACATCGTTACTCTGCAAATCACATTTAAGCGCCTAGCAGAGGGTTCATCGAACCACCTTCACAATTCTCTATTATTCCAATCACGTACAGCGCGCGGAAAGAACGAACACCTATATCTTTCCGTACGAGCTCTGATTTCCCTTATTTGGTCGTGGTGATCGTCTCTCCCTATGTAGGTCGATGTCAACAAAATCTTTTCACATTCGGAGGAGAAAGTTGGTGATTAGAATTTCGTGAGAAGATTCCGTCGCAACGAAAAACGCCTTTCTTTTTATGATGTCCAGCCCAAACCCCGTATCATTTCTGTGACACACTCTCCCATATTTCGCGATAATACAAAACGTGCTGCCCTTCTTTGAACTTTTCGATGTACTCCGCCAGTCCTATCTAGAAAGAATCCCACACCGCGCAGCAATATTCTAAAAGAGGACGGACAAGCGTAGTGTAGGCAGTCTCCTTAGTAGATTGTTACATTTTCTAAGTGTCCTGCCAATAAAACGTAGTATTTGGGTAGCCCCCCCCACAAAGTTTTTCTCTGTGTTCCTTCCAATTTAAGTTATTCGTAATTGTAATACCTAGGAATACAAACGTCTCAAAAATGAGATCGACAGGAAGTGCAAAATGGCTAAGCAGGGATGGCTAGAGGACAAATGTAAGGATGTAGAGGCTTATCTTACTAGGGGTAAGATAGATACTGCCTACAGGAAAATTAAAGAGACCTTTGGAGAGAAGAGAACCACTTGTATGAACATCAAGAGCTCAGATGGAAACCCAGTTCTAAGCAAAGAAGAGAAAGCAGAAAGGTGGAAGGAGTATATAGAGGGTCTATACAAGGGCGATGTACTTGAGGACAATATTATGGAAATGGAAGAGGATGTAGATGAAGATGAAATGGGAGATACGATACTGCGTGAAGAGTTTGACAGAGCACTGAAAGACCTGAGTCGAAACAAGGCCCCAGGAGTAGACAACATTCCATCGGAACTACTGACGGCCTTGGGAGAGCCAGTCCTGACAAAACTCTACCATCTGGTGAGCAAGATGTATGAAACAGGCGAAATACCCTCAGACTTCAAGAAGAATATAATAATTCCAATCCCAAAGAAAGCAGGTGTTGACAGATGTGAGAATTACCGACCAATCAGTTTAATAAGCCACAGCTGCAAAATACTAACGCGAATTCTTTACAGACGAATGGAAAAACTAGTAGAAGCCGACCTCGGGGAAGATCAGTTTGGATTCCGTAGAAATACTGGGACACGTGAGGCAATACTGACCTTACGACTTATCTTAGAAGAAAGATTAAGGAAAGGCAAACCAAAGTTTCTAGCATTTGTAGACTTAGAGAAAGCTTTTGACAATGTTGACTGGAATACTCTCTTTCAAATTCTAAAGGTGGCGGGGGTAAAATACAGGGAGCGAAAGGCTATTTACAATTTGTACAGAAACCAGATGGCAGTTATAAGAGTCGAAGGACATGAAAGGGAAGCAGTGGTTGGGAAGGGAGTAAGACAGGGTTGTAGCCTCTCCCCGATGTTATTCAATCTGTATATTGAGCAAGCAGTAAAGGAAACAAAAGAAAAATTCGGAGTAGGTATTAAAATCCATGGAGAAGAAATAAAAACTTTGAGGTTCGCCGATGACATTGTAATTCTGTCAGAGACAGCAAAGGACTTGGAAGAGCAGTTGAATGGAATGGATGGTGTCTTGAAGGGAGGATATAAGATGAACATCAACAAAAGCAAAACGAGGATAATGGAATGTAGTCGAATTAAGTCGGGTGATGTTGAGGGTATTAGATTAGGAAATGAGACACTTAAAGTAGTAAAGGAGTTTTGCTATTTGGGGAGCAAAATAACTGATGATGGTCGAAGTAGAGAGGATATAAAATGTAGACTGGCAATGGCAAGGAAAGCGTTTCTGAAGAAGAGAAATTTGTTAACATCGAGTATAGATTTAAGTGTCAGGAAGTCATTTCTGAAAGTATTTGTATGGAGTGTAGCCATGTATGGAAGTGAAACATGGACGATAAATAGTTTGGACAAGAAGAGAATAGAAGCTTTCGAAATGTGGTGCTACAGAAGAATGCTGAAGATTAGATGGGTAGATCACATAACTAATGAGGAGGTACTGAACAGGATTGGGGAGAAGAGGAGTTTGTGGCACAACTTGACCAGAAGAAGGGATCGGTTGGTAGGACATGTTCTGAGGCATCAAGGGATCACCAATTTAGTATTGGAGGGCAGCGTGGAGGGTAAAAATCGTAGGGGGAGACCAAGAGATGCATACACTAAGCAGATTCAGAAGGATGTAGGTTGCAGTAGGTACTGGGAGATGAAGAAGCTTGCACAGGATAGAGTAGCATGGAGAGCTGCATCAAACCAGTCTCAGGACTGAAGACCACAACAACAACAGGTATTTAGATGAATTTGCGGCTTTTAGATTAGACTGATTTATCGTGTAACCGTAGTTTAACGAATTCCTTTTAGCACTCATGTGGATGACCTCACACTTTTCGTTATTTAGGGTCAACTGCCAATTTTCGCACCATACAGATATCTTTTCTAAATCTTTTTGCAATTTGTTTTATCTTCTTATGACTTTATTAGTCGATAAACGACAGCGTCATCTGCAAACAACCTAAGACGCCTGCTTAGATTGTCTCCTAAATCGTTTAAATAGATAAGGAACAGCAAAGTGCCTATAACACGACCTTGGGGAACGCCAGAAATCTTTTCTGTTTTACTCGACGACTTTCCGTCAATTACTACGAACTGTGCTCTCTATGACAGGAAGTCACAAATCCAGTCACATAACTGAGATGATATTCCAAAAGCACGGAATTTCACCACAAGCCCGCTCTATGGTACAGTGACAAAAGCCTTTCGGAAATCCGGAAATTCGAAACCGATCTGAAATACCCAGTCAACAGCACTGAACACTTCATGTGAATAAAGAGATAGTTGTGTTTCACAAGAACGATGTTTTCTAAACCCATGTTGACTGTGTGTCAATAGAACGTTTTCTTCGAGGTAATTCAAAATATTGGAAAGCAATATATGTTCCAAAATCCTGCTCCATGTCGACGTTAACGATGTGGACCTGTAATTTAGTGGATTACTCCTACTACCTTTATTGAATATTGGTGTGACCTGTGCAACTTTCCAGTCTGTGGGTACGGATCTTCCTCCGAGCGAACTGGAGTCAACAATCGGCGTAAAATTATCAAGTCCCATGAGTTTTACTGTATGTGGTTGTTTTAAATAAATGATGTTGGGTCAGCCCTTGAAAAGTGAAAACTATGTTACGTTGTATTACTTTCTGTTTCTTTGTTTAGTGGCAAGTTAATGCACCTCGCATCATGAAATCTTCGCTGTATATTGTGTCATACCCAGGTCTAACTAATTTATTTTTATGTACATGTTAATGCGTGAATGTAAATTATACAACTGTGAGACAGTGTCAATGTACGACCTATTAAATTGCTAACACTATAATTTTACGCCCTGTTTTACTGCTTCCTGTGATCGCCACACCGAATGTTATGGACGCTGTATTTAGTTAAGAGAATTATTGTAGCTGTATCACGCGGAATTTAAAATGCGCAGTAGATAATATGGATGCGTTAATAAGGGTGGAAGTAAGTACTCGACATTTAACACACATATTGAAAACAGAACTCTATTTCGTACCTAACACCGACGTAATGCTTAAAGCTTTCTCTGAAGTTGATAAAACATCGATATAGGGATATATTAGAAGTTGAGATTCTTAAGCGCACAATGAGAAATCTAATGAGCAAGTCTAATTAAACGATTAAGGATTTATTGAGGAATTAGTGATGTCCTCAAAGAGTTATAGATTTTCTATTTCTTCAGTTGTTTGTCCAAAAATGCACACAAAGTTTGATACTTCTTCTTTTCTCATTATTTTTTTCTGTCTTAAATATACTTTTATATCTACGTTTCAGTAACAACTCTCCCTCGTCGCTGGACATTTGATATTCATTACGCTGTATCCTTCGTAAAGACTTCCCTTTGTTTAAAAGCATCTTGTCCTCTTACAGTTCGATTTCTCATTACTTTAGTTGTGACGTAGAATGTACAACTGGAGATGGTTTATTTATTGTTAGGCATTTGTCTAGTGATACTCTGAATTTAATACACAGCCGATCATTGTATTATCTGAACGTTTTTTGGGTTATCGACCAATGTAAGACGTACATTATCACACAGTGTCATTGTTAGATGTGTTTTCAGCATATGACGCATCACAATACGATCGTATGTTCAACTGTGTAGGACGCTTCTGGTGGTTAATTTCGGTTACTATACGCTGGTAGACGACGTCTGATTTAAGTACAATTTCTGAGGGCCTATACGGCAAGAAAGAAAGCAAGTGTTGACAGATGTGTAAATTACCGAACTATCAGTTTAATAAGTCACAGCTGCAAAATACTAACGTGAATTCTTTACAGACGAATGGATAAACTGATAGAAGCCGATCTCAGAAATGATAAGTTTGGATTCCGTAGAAATATAGGAACACGTGAGGCAATACTGACCCTACGACTTATCTTAGAAGAAAGATTAAGGAAAGGCAAACCAAAGTTTCTAGCATTTGTAGACTTAGAGGAAGCTGCTGACAATGTTGATTGGAATACTCTCTTTCAAATTCGGAGGGTGGCAGGGGTAAAATACAGGGAGCGAAAGGCTATTTTCAATTTGCACAGAAAGCAGATGGTAGTTATAAGAGTCGAGGGGTATTAAAGGGAAGTAGTGGTTGGGAAGGGAGTGAGACAGGGTTTTAGCCTATCCCCGATGTTATACAATCTGTATATTGAGCAAGCAATAAAAGAAACAAAAGAAAGGTTCGGAGTAGGTATTAAAATCCATGGAGAAGAAATAAAAACTTTGAGGTTCGCCGATGACATTGTGATTCTGTCAGAGACAGCAAAGGATTTGGAAGAGCAGTTGAACGGAATGGACAGTGTCTTGAAAGGAGGGTATAAGATGAACATCAACAAAAGCAAAACGAGGATAATGGTATGTAGTCGAATTAAGTCGGGTGATGCTGAGGGAATTAGATTAGGAAATGAGACACTTAAAGTAGTAAAGGAGTTTTGTTATTGTGGAGCAAAATAACTGGTGATGGTCGAAGTAGAGAGGATATAAAATGTAGACTGGCAATGGCAAGGAAAGCTTTTCTGAAGAAGAAAAATTTGTTAACATCGAGTATAGATTTAAATGCCAGGAAGTCTTTTCTGAAAGTATTTGTATGGAGTGTAGCCATGTATGGAAGTGAAACATCGACGATAAATAGTTTAGACAAGAAGAGAATTGAAGCTTTCCAAATGTGGTGCTACAGAAGAATACTGAAGATTAGATGGGTAGAACAAATAATAAATGAGGAGTTATTGAATAGAATTGGGGAGAAGAGGAGCTTGTGGCACAACTTGACTAGAAGAAGGTATCGGTTGGTAGGACATGTTCTGAGACATCGAGGGATCACCAATTTAGTATTGGAAGGCGGCGTGGAGGGTAAAAATCGTAAAGGGAGACCAAGAGATGAATACACTAAGCAGATTCAGAAGGAGGTAGGCAGCACTAGGTACTGGGAGATGAAGAAGCTTGCTCAGGATAGAGTAGCATGGAGAGCAGCATCAAACCAGTCTCAGGACCGAAGACCACAACAACAACAACATACGGCAATAATTCCATTATCAGTATCCTGTTAAATGTTCACAACGTCGTATGTATCCTTTTCAGTCTACAACGTCGTCTGCAGATGTAATCTGTGTATATGTTTGGCTGGCTTTAGTGTTATGATACATTACCTGAATGTCTTTGTCACTGCAGAATTATTGCAGCTGGACTCCTTGTTTAAACGCATTCAGACCAGTGGCCGACACGTTAGGCAGACCAGCTTCTGTGCCGTCATTTGCTTTTGGTGACAACACAGTGTGCAAATACGTAAGTTAACAAACGTGATCACGTATTATCTTGACGACAGTATGTGTTTTAAGATTTTTGACTAAATGCAACATTTGTTACATCTGTTTGCTGTTGTGATGAATGTCTTCATTTTGACGCAGAGAATGTTTTTAACAACGTTTCAGTTACAATTAAAATATTATACTCAATACGGTCTTCTGACCGAAACTGGTCTCAACGTTAAATAAAACAACCTTGCGGCATGGTTTTCGTTTTTATTAATGATGTTCTTCGTGTATGCAGAAGTTATCAAACGGCCTATAGATATTATTAGCTAAATTAGGAAACCACTGCTTTCAAATTGTGCTCTAGAAAAAGTAAAAAAGGAATAGAAAATGACAATACAAACAAAGCAAACAATTGATGTAGTTGATTATGTTACAAAAGCGACAACCGACAAATAGACTGTTAGGGTTCGCCAATGACCTAACTATATTTTCAAAGTCGATGGAAACAGCCTTTCAGGGAAATAGAATTGCATAAATTAGAAGGTCAAAAATTAGGCTTGTAAATCTGCTTTCAGATAACCAAATTTATAGCAAACATTGAGACAGATCCAAGCATAATAAAAAGTAAATATGGTAAAACGAAGAGAACTAATAATTTCAGGTGTGTAGGAGAAGTAACAGTACATATCATTTCGGAGAAAAAAAGCCAAAAAAGCAAGAGTTAATTCGACTTATACACCTTAAGACCTCACTTAGGATGTGTATAATAAGAAATCACTACCCATCAGCTTACACACTATTCTACAGTAACTAGCCCAGGAGCACTTTATGCTACAGAATGTTTAAGGCAGCGACAGAAGCACCAGATATTCTAGAAAGAAAAAGAAAACTTTTGGGACCATTTAAAGACTAAATTCAATACAGAAGACGTCGTAATAATGAACTTGATAAACATAGAGAAAACATTGCAAACATGATTAGGAAAAGAAGAATGACTTTCTGCAACCACATCCAAATGACGCATTGCAGCGGACGGACAAACAGACTGTTCACTTACTTTCGTAAATTAAAAATTGGTAACACATGGAACAAAGATGTTGGAAAGGACACGGGTGAACTTGTTATTACTCCACAAGATATTGAGAAACGATTGCCACTCAGAAAGACCTTACAGGACTCCAGAGGCTTCCATGAAAAGCCAAGGAAGAAGACTGAAATCACTCGGACCGAAGAAAGAAGAGAGAAACATCGATAAATGACTAGACACGTGTGGAAAAAAAGAAAGGAGAAACAGTTGAAATAACCGAAGACCACAGCGGCTGATACTTAAAAGAGAGAGAGGGAGAGCGAGATACGCAGAAACAGGTATAGCCACAAAAAAAGCAAGTAAACCCAAAATCTGAACTGTGCCACACCAATCTCTGATTGTGAATGAAAATAGAATGCCGAAAAACACTAGCTACTGTGCGGCAAACTGATATGTTTCACAATAGTTGCAGGAGTGTTTTGCATTTTAAATGAATTTCCATGAGTTAAATATATGTGTTGAATATCTAATAATAGACGCAGAGTTCGAAATCAGCCACTCGTGCTAAAGGTATAAACTATTTTCTATTAAATACAGGCTAATGGAGGAAAAAATACATCACTTTGTATATTTTGACATATTATCTGTTGACAAATTGAGTCGTATCCACGCTATCTTTTCCCGACCTTCGATATACATTCACATAATATTTCCAGTAGTATCGTATTTTCTTCTCAACTGACAATTTTTTTATATACAAGTGCAAACTGAAAACAAAAATCTACCAAGCTAAAGTGAGGTAACTGTAAAATCATTATCGTAGAAGTAGGAAAGCATTATTGCTCGCCATTGATTAAATACTGTAATACATTAAATCGATATAAGTCGTTCATGCTAATTTCAAGTGTAACAGTATACCAGTATCATTCTAAAAAATTGCATGACTTTGGTATCTGCCACTGAATTATATGTTACATCGTTGTCTGTTTCGATTTCATATTTCCTTAAGGTGTAAATGCAGCATAGTAAGAAACTGCCGAATTGTGGAACAATTATCTACTACATATAATTTTAGACACAGTCAACGAACTACGGTCTAAAGAAAAGGCTGGGTTAAAAACATTACGTTAAGATCTGACTGATTTAAAAATATTCTTATTTTCTCTTATTCTGTTTACTACCAGATCAAACGTTATACGCTGTTTCCTTATTCTATCTACCTACGTGAGTTATCGATTCTACTTCAGTCTGGGAACACCAAAGCAAATCAAGGACTATCAGTTCTAGCTTTGTATACGAAACTGGCACGTATTAGCTTATTGTCCATACTTGGAACAGTACTACTGTCAAGATGATTAACTTCTCGTGGCTGGGGCTCACATTCACACAAACGTTTTTAAATTAAATCATGATCACCTTTGAATTTGAAAATTTATTCATTTATAAAGTCCATTATTGTCATTTAGGCTGTGTGGGCATTATTATGTGCCATATGTTAAAACTTTAAAAATATCTGACACGCTCACACGCGCACACATATAGGATCATTATGTTACCCCTACTTATGGGATTTTTGCGACCCGGAATGCCTTGAAATCCTGTGCGCCTGAGTTTCATATTCTTTCACTCGCTATGTGCAAACAATTAGTCCTACAGACAACAATGAACAGAACATCTTAAGAGGAAATTTAATTCAGTTTGGGATACGTTTTCGCTAGACCCCACAGTTTTCGAATTATTCAGTAAAAATGTACAAAGGTTACCTTCAAAAGTGTTTCTCTTGAATGACTCGAAAACTGGCCTCCAGCGATTAAGTACCCCTCTGCAAAATTCAACTACATTAAATTTCCTACATAAAGGTTTTGTTCACTTTTTTAGTGGGACTAATGCTTTACGTGTAGTGAGCAAGAGAATATAAAAGTCTTGAGTTTGATTTTCGAAGGTTATGCGTGTTGCATAAAACCCATATGTAGCGACAGCTGAATCACCCTGTATAGTTAATTCAGTGAACACGTTTGGATATTTTATGTAATTTATGATAACAAGGTAGCATTGAACTGCAACATACAGACATGATGATGAGATAGTTTTAAAATTTTGCCATATAACGAAGTACAGTTTTCGCAGTACTCCACTTGATGATGGCCATACAGCGGAAGTTGCAATTTGAGATGAGACTTTTGCAATCTATAATGAGTATCGTGTACTTTATAATGCAGATAGTCATCTAACAATGATTCCTGCCAATACAGCAGCCAGATGCTCCCTTGTTTGTACCACAGCAGGAGCGCTGCGCAACGTCAATTTACGGAACATTATCTTCATTTAGAAGCTTCTATTTCCTGTAATTTTTATATTTTATGGAACGGACCAGACTTTTCATACTAAGGCCTATAAATTAATTATAACCATTACCGTAAAAGACGTTATTAAGTAAAAGATTCAAGTTATCACTAAAATGAATCATTATCGATCGTGCATTCTATGTTTAGAATTATGCGGATGCACACATTCTTGAACAGTTTTCCTTCCATCATGAACGATTACGTTCAGTAGTCCCATATCAATAGTCAAGATATGAAGCCTTCAGAGATAAAGGCCATTTTTGTTATGAATATTCGTTACCTGGAGACTGAGTTCTGTGATATGCCACTAGAACTACAGTTTCTATCTCAAGACACAAGACACATGATGAGGCCAATTGTTACTGTCAGTCACAAACTCCGACTACTTCAGATGAACGTGAAAGAGACAGTGCAGCTGGAACATAGAGTACAATTGTTTCACCCAGATTACTCTACAACGTGCTCCCTGGTCAACGGTTTTCTGTTTTCCCCAGTGTAAAAGTTAGCAGATAGAGAACATCGAATAATGGCTTATCCAAAGAACCAGTCCCTATCGGCGAGGGAATCCATTGCACGTAAGACTGGTGAAGAGGAGTCGAAAATAAGATAAATGGTAGTGAACTTTCAACTCAGTGCTCTTAAAGGTAGTCTGAAAGACTTAAATGAAGTGACACAGAATAATGCTATGTGGTTTTCATATTTAAACCTTAACCTCTACATAAATTGTGCGTGTGTATGTATATGTGTTGTAATGCCATGCAACAGTGACAATAATACCCAGTTATGTGTGTGATGATGCAGAGCAGGCATTAGTATAGAACGTTTTCACCTGGAAAAGCACTGCTGAGATTCTCCCCATCCTATTTGCTATAGCGCACTGAAGTAATTCCAACTATCTAGGGCAGTGGTTCCCAACAGGTGGTCCGCGGACTCCCAGGCGTCCGTGAGCTATGCCAGAGGGGTCCGCAAGATGCTATTAGAATAAAAAAATATATTAAATATATTTCGTACGATACTCAATTGTTAGTTTTTTAAGGAGTCTATTATACTAAACACCCAGTTTTGAAGACAAAGATTTTGAGGAAAAATCAAAAATTTAACAATAAAAATGATGGCTGAATTGAAAATGTTTTAAGCTCAATATTTTTTCAATAATAAATATGCCAATTTTTTTCTATGTACCAAAAATAGAAAACGTATAAAAAGACTTTTAATTTGGCTTTTTAGGTACTTGGTACTGTGATATGACAAGGCACCAGTCATGTTCGATGAGGGGGCCCTCGAGAAAATTTTGTTAGGAACCCCTGATCTAGAGCATCTCCATTAAAGCTGACTCGGATGCCTCCGTGACAGGGCCTACGATGACACAGTCATCTGATGGATACATACATCAGTAATCAAGCAGTTATTAGAAGTGAATCAACATTAATTATGAATTGACAAATGTCGTTTAAGTAGTTTTTCACCGTAGTAGGATCTTACAGTAGATGGATAAGATCACTTGTACATGTTTTAACAAAAACTTTGAATTGGGTTACATCTAACTAAGGACAGACGATATTCCAAAACGTTCATCAAACTATCGAATTATGCACAGCTCCAAGAGCAGAGTAACAATTAATATTTTCGGAGAACTCTTTCATCTGATCTGAATATCACATAACAAAGCAGTAGTTCATGGGGTCGGAGATTTTCAAATAGTTCACAGAGAAACGAATTATTTATCAACTTACCTCGAATACAATCGTTTATATCAGAAACGAAAGAAACCGCATTGACAGTAGTTACTGGTGGCCTGATCTAGTGATATGTTTGTGGCTGCTGCAAAGTTTATTTCCATTTTGGTCTAACAAGGATTCGAAATTCAATTCCCGCTTCTCCTTTGCTTCAGGATTTCCTGTTTGAACAACATCAAAGCTTTCATCTCTTGGTAAATACTGGATGAAGAATGTTGGCAAACTTCGGTGCAGAGGGAAGTTTTTTAAAGCTTCTCTCGTTCTCGTGGGGGTCGACTTTGCTGGGTAAACTCACGGTAGTCTTTCCCTCTTAACCTCTGAATACAAATACGTTTATAATTTTAATTTTATAATCAGCTTCATTTTAGGTACCGTCCATTAACTAATGATAATGTTTACTTGCATCCTTTCGCTTCACGGTCCTTTGAACGACAGTATAACGTAATATTCGACATTATTTGAAGATTAATCGTTAATAAGATTAATAACGTGAAAGATAAATAATGCTGGAAAATTCCATTTGATTCTTGCTTGCTTCTGAAATTATGTTCTACGAATTAAGCTTCAGGTCCTACTTGCAAGCAATTTGCAAACATGCCTGCTCACACATATAACGAATAAAACCCAGTTTTGTATTTTTGTAAAAGATCGTTTTCCCAGAGTCAGTTTTTAATTATTTCTATTCCACAAATAATTTGCAAGCACTTTTTTGTTATTCCGTAAGAATATAAAAATATTTGTTATACGAATTTGACATCATGTATTACACTCAATGTTCATTACGATATTTGCTATCTCCATGTAAATGAACTTCGCAAAAACATCAGTTATCGTGAAGATGAATTCTTCGGAAAATATTTGCGGTGCATACAAGTTGCGCGACAACAGTTACAACTCCGATCCAGGAATGAAAGTTGTCAACTTACATTCTTTTTTAAGACGGACTTATTTGACCTAACACTGAGTTTGGATAAGACACTACACCAGACTGTAATTTTTAAACTTTTAATTTCTCATACAGGTCCTCTTTTATAAGAAATTAACAATTTACCATACAAGAGGAACTAGTGTAAAGTAACGGTAACGACTTTATTAACTCAAAAATATAGTTATACACGGTACACAACTCAAAAATAGTCGCCAAAATAGTTGGCACATGTATCCCATTGCGACACTAGCCGGTCGATTCCATCCTTGAAGAAGCTAGTAAGCTGCTGTCGGATCCAGGCCTGGATCCAGGCACACACTTCGTAGTTCGTTGCGAATCGATGTCCGCGAATAGCTTGCTTTAGGGGTCCAAACACATGAAAGTCAACCGGTCAAAAGTCGGGCTGTACGGGCGATGTTCCAGCGCTTCCCAACGAAACTGCTGCAATGTAGCTTTCGCCGCATTGGCCGTGTGGGGGCAGGCATTATCACGCTGAAGGATAACGCCACAGGACAGCATGCCTCGTCGTTTCGACTTGATTCCTCGTCTAACGTTCAGTACAGTGGCTTGATAACGCTGGGCACTGATGGTGGTTCCACATTCCAGGAAATCGACAAGCAGTGGGCCCTTGTGTTGAAAAAAGAAGGACATCACGACCTTACCAGAACTGGTGTGCACGGCCTTTGACTTCTTTGGCCGAATTGAAGTCGCATGTTTCCACTGTCTGCTCTGACACTTGCTTTCTGTTTCAAGATGGTCAAAAATGCCTCTAAGTACTATGGGACTTAACATCTGAGGTCATCAGTCCCCCACACTTAGAACTACTTGAACCTAACTAACCTAAGGACATCACACATATCCATGCCCGAGGCAGAATTCGAACCTGCGACCGTAGCAGCCACGCGCTTCGGGACTGAAGCGCCTAGAACGAATCGATCACAGCGACCGTCTTCAAAATGGTGACACCATGTTTCAACTGTGATAACACGCCACAGAAAGCCGTATTCCTCCTCAGGGTAACGTTGCAGATGACTCAAAGCCACGCCATTCTAGTATAGCGTTGTTCGGCGGTCAGTTGGTGGGTAACCCATTGCGTACAGATTTTTCGAAAGTTCAGGTGCTGTTGCATTATGCGGTTCCCACGGTAATACCCAGTAACCAATGGATCTTGTCCACGGTGATTCTGCGGTTGTCCAAGACTAAATCATTCACTTCCACAACCATTTCCGCTGTGATGACACGATGAGCCTGTCCACCTTCAGCATTGTCTTCCAGTGATTTGCGCCGCCCAAGGAATCGTTTACGTCACTCCACAACACTTGAAAGACTCAGACTGTACTCACCGTACACAGCCTTCTTCCTTCGTTACATTTCATGGCCTCCAAATTCCTGCGTCGCCAAAAATCGAATCACTCCTCGTTGTTCCTGCTTACTCGCCTGAATGTTCGGTAGCGGACGATAACTTGCGTGTGACCACCTTCGTTCGGCGTGAAACCACACTGGCGCTATGCAACGTCTCTCTACCAATAGACGGCGCCACCATACCAACAGTTACGTGGTGCCACCTTACGTGTAAGGCAAAGGTAGACGCACTGACCAGATTTCATTTGAATGAACCTCATAACTTAGATATAAATAGAGTTCATAATGTCCGCAGCTCGTGGTCGTGCGGTAGCGTTCTCGCTTCCCACGCCCGGGTTCCCGGGTTCGATTCCCGGCGGGGTCAGAGATTTTCTCTGCCTCGTGATGACTGGGTGTTGTGTGATGTCCATAGGTTAGTTTGGTTTAAGTTGTTCTAAGTTCAACGGGACTGATGACCATAGATGTTAAGTCCCATAGTGCTGAGAGCCATTTGAACCATTTTTTTAGAGTTCATAATGGAAAGCTAGTGTATTTTCTAGAGATATTGGTAGGGACAGTTTATGGTAGAAAATGGAAAAGTCTATAAGCCAGTAATCAATATGTACATTGGACTCCACTGTGACAATAGATCCAACCAATCTTAATTTCATTTTATCTCCTTCCAGTTCAAATCACAGATTTAGCGAAAGACAAAGAATTATACGTTCGTATGTAGCACATGTATGGATGAAGCAAATAGGGTGGGCATGTAGGGCTGACCGGAATTTACCTTCTCTTTAAATACAGCTTTTCTGATCTAGAAGAGCGGACTTCTACATGATGTAACGTCTAACGTCTCACATGGGACGCTGTTTACTAGTGGTCTTGGACAGCCTGAAAGAAATTCACCGAGATATTACTTGGATATTCTCATTCTTTCAGTCGCTGATACGCTTCCAGTAAAGACTAGCTATTATAATTTTCAATGCGATAGGGTCCGCAGCTGCGATGAATATTTTGAATGATTTCTTGAAGCCTTCAGCTGCCATTCTCTTTATTTTCTGTACTATTGTACAAGTTCAGCCTTAGGCCATTTTCAAGTATTTTATGGATGAATTTTTAGTAACAGATTAAGTCGTATACGTCGTTGCTCCTATGACGTCATGTTATGCTCATAAATTGGTAAGTAACGTGCCCCTAAAATAGCGTGAACTCCTCGAACTAATTTTTGAGCGTAACATGATGTCACAGGAGCAATGAAGTATATTACATAATCTGTTACTAAAACATCATCCATAAAATACTTGAAAATGCCCTAAGGCAGAAATTGTACTATCGTACAGAAAATAAAGAGAGTGGCAACTGAAGGTTCCAGAAATCATTCAAAAAAGACTAGACCCCAGAGGTCTTTTTCTTCTTAGCCTGCGCTTCACACCGTATCTACTTTACCCCTTCCAATTTGTCAGATGTTCAGCGTCAAGATGCACAACACCATTGGTCTGATTCGACTAGTAAAAGGTGTTCTATAACTCGTCTTCGTTTCTATCTAATTAGCCATTGTCCGCAGCTCGTGGTCGTGCGGTAGCGTTCTCGCTTCCCACGCCCGGGTTCCCGGGTTCGATTCCCGTTGGTGTCAGGGATTTTCTCTGCCTCGTGATGACTGGGTGTTGTATGTTGTCCTTAGGTTAGTTAGGTTTACGTAGTTCTAAGTTCTATGGGACTGATGACCATAGATGTTAAGTCCCATAGTGCTCAGAGCCATTTTTAATTAGCCATTATCGTCTACACGACGCATCATTTTCATGCGGTCAGTAACTATTATTCCCCTGTCGTAGACATCTCGGAGTTGTTTCGTTGTTTTTCCATTGTACAGGTTCGGTAACAGTTGAGATAAACTGCATTTCTTCCTAACTCTTTTTATATCATCACCTTCAACTTTATCTCACGTACGATGCCGTTCGTGAATTTTATCTGTCATACTGGAAAGTTTGTTCGACGTCCAAATAAGGTATCCTGTAGACTTTCATCTTCTTACTTCTCCACGCAATGGTACATAATCCTTGTTGATATATTTTAAGCACATGATATGTAACTACCAATTGCGTACCATTCCTCGAGTGACTTTGGAAATTTGTGGGAAGGTCTTATGGCACCCAACTGTGGAGGTCATCAGTCCCTAAGCTTACGCACTACTTAATATAACATAAACTAATTTTCGCTAAAGACGACACACACACCCATGCCCGAGGGGGGACTCGAACCTCCGACGGGGGAAGCCGCGCAGACCGTGACAAGACCCCTAAGACCGCTCGGCTACCTCGCGCGGCCGGAGAGATTTTATTAACTCTGCACGTACATTACCAGTATCTGCAGATTCATAGTTTCTCAGCCCTTTTTAAGCTCTGTCCAATTATCCTCCCAGTAATTGTTGATCAAGCTTGTCTTTGACGACCACATTCCTTTCTTTCAGAACATTTTCGCCCAAATCTGTTCAACCACACAGTTCCACTGTATAAATCTTCCACTCTTGTCGTATTGGTCTTTATTATCACTCAGCCTTCTTTGTCTTGTAATCGAGATAAACGCGTTATACCAGTGCCGCAGGTAATGAGGATAATGAACAGGGGTATTACATCAGTAATGTGTGGATACGTGGAGAATTTGAGGTTGACGGGAGGCGTGCTAGGGTAGTCTGGGCATCTGCAATCACTAATGTGTCCAGATGGCGTAGTGGTCTATCTAGTAAGCAAGAGACCCGGGTTTGAAACCCGGTCTGGCACAAGCTTTGAACTTTTCCCATTGATATAAATCAATGCCCACTACCAGTTAAAGGCTTTAATTCCTTTGTGCTTTGAAACCCATGGTGGTTCCTTTAAACTGCCATGCTCGTTCTGTACAGCCTTTTCTGATCCTTCATCAATATCGTAATACTTATTTTGAAGTAATTCTTCCTAGTTACTTGAAAGTAGCTTCAACATTTTATTTCTTTCTCTTACCTAATTCTTTTTTGCAGAAAGACTAGTTAGCAACCGTTATCACCAAAAGACGTAGGACCGACTATAGGTGTGTCTCCTTCTTATAGGATGCTTGGAAAAAATATATTCGGTCTACCAGACTCTATGTTAGCGTTGTTGTACTACACTGAAGTGATAAGAATTCTGTACGTTTGAAAGATGGTACAAGTTCTTCAATAAATACTTGGTCAGAAATACTTTATTTGTGTATTATAAGCCGGTCGATGTGGCCGAGCGGTTCTAGGCGCTTCAGTCTGGAACCGCGAGACCGCGACGGTCGCGGGTTCGAATCCTGCCTAGGGCTTGGATATGTGTGATGCCCTTAAGTTAGTTACGTTTAAGTAGTTCTAAGTTCTAGGGGACTGATGACCTCAGATGTTAAGTCCCAGAGTGCTCAGAGCCATTTTGTGTATTATAAACGCTGCGTAATAAAATTTACGCTTCCACTGTACTGAGACACTTGTCATGATTTTTCTTTTCTTTAATTTTTTTAAATTTTCGTCATCGAGAGTACATTTGCCCGTAAAGGAAATGTTAGTACTGCTTTCTCATTCGGAAATTGTGAATTACGTGATCTGAATAGTGCTCACGATTTGTATACGAAATTAAAAGTTTGCTTGATTGTAAGATTTTATTTTTCTTGACTCAGTCACTTCTTTTATACAATCATAGCCGGTTTAGTCCTTGGCAGCCCACTTCGGATGCTATTGGGTGCAATTGTTGAAAAAGTGTTCATGCATTGTCAATAACGCGTGAACCCTTGTTAATCAAATGCTACCCATAGCATCCGAAAATTGAGTTTCTAGGGTGAAGCGTTTATGATTGTAGCACTGAGGCAAAAATGAAAGTAAATGATACCTTACAAAAAGTGAAGCAGCATCTACGCAAATGGAATATCGCTTTTCCCAGTGTTTGGCTGTATTACGTAAATTAATAATTTTATAGAACTCATGGAATTGTGTCTAACTTCATAAAATTACACGTATAACTTCTTCTTGAAGATAAATGAGCTGCTCGGGGGAACAAAATGGTAAGCGCTAAAATCACAGTTTCGAGATACAGCGCATCTTAAGATTCAATTGATCTGCAAATCTGAATAATTTTTTTGAACAGTCCTTTTATTCTGTAGGGTTTCTAACATCTATTTGCTACTACACAGACATAAATGAAACTCAGAACTGACTAAAGCAAATGAAATATACAAAAATTATTACACTACCATACACCATTAACAACACATAGTGATAGAACATTACATATTAAATTTTACAGTAAGTCTTCAACACTTTACTGAAACTGCAAAATCATTCATCACTCTCATTACTAATGTCTTTTTCATCCAAAACTGTTGGCTTTAGTGACAGGAAAAATCCAAGGGGGACAGGAGGTATGTAATTTAGGAGCGACAGGAGGTCAGCAACCTGCTTCTTTTCAGTAAGCCTTGGCCCATTGTATTTAAGTCGAAGCGTAGGAACTGGTCCTTGCCTTCCACGTTTCTTGAAGCTTATTTCATGCCAAATGTCATGACAAAATGTCTCGCTGATGAATAAAGATGATGGATATTCGGAGGTCACCTTCCACCTACATACTTTCCTTAGGTTGACATCTCGACCATCAACTGTCTTCTTTCAGCAGACAAACGCTTCTTTAGAGTGTCGTATTTGATAGAAATCCTCTCTTTTCATATTATATACAAGAAATGGATTCCTCTTCTTGCTCGCACCACTGATCTGGACTGTACACATCTTGTGCTTGTCGGCGAACGTAATTTCCAATTGTCGCGAAATCTCTATCGGACGGCAACATTGTGTTCCCGCTCACGGGGAAGTGGTGTTCAAACACACGAAATCGACGAGTTGTAATTAGATATTTTCAAAACAGTACCATGTTCCAGTTCTTATTTTGGCCATAGCAGTTATCAGATATCGCAATGAGAGTCTCTCCTTTTATGTCGTTTTCCTCAAAGTAACGTAAAAGGCAGCTCAAAATTTCCTCTGATCCACTGGCAGCACTAGTCTCATTCCACAAAAAGCAGTGTCCTTTCTTCTTGACGCAATCATTAACATTGAGGTTATACAACCAACTCTTCCTTTTGTAAAAAGCTGGACCTCAACTTAACTTAGGAACTGGGGGAGTCTGCTGCAAGTCAAAAGTCACAACATGTAGATTACTGTCTGCTCCTGCTCGTTTTGTCTGGATGGCAATGTTAGCTTGCCCTGCTTCTGCCCGACGTTGGTGTAATTCCAATTGATGCTCCAGACTTACTTTCACTTGGGAGGCATCAGTGTTCTCAGTTTGCACTTTGAACATGTTACAAGTCTTACACGTATCATTCTTTGGTGACTTTACTCCTCTGTTATACTCTTTAGTGAAAATTCGCCTGTACTTGTCTGCAGATACAGGCTCATAGGACATCTCCTCGCAGAAAACATTCTTGTAGTGCTCATACTGCTCGTAACAGGAGGCGATTGTTGCATATGTGCCCAGGTACAATCTGGCACGACTGTTTGAGCGTCTGTGATCACTCCCGTATTTCGGTATTTTGTCGATGTGTTCACTGACATGGTTAACACTAGTTTCAGAGTAGGCATGCGGACGTACGGTATCCCTGCCCCCTTTGTCCTGGGGTGGCGTGGTCGATCCGGGTGCGATTTTCTTCTGTATATTTTCGACTCGACCGCGATTGTTATGTAGACCATGAATGGCAAGAAAAGCTTTCTTTTATGTCACTGCCACTAACTTTTATGCTGTAGGAAATAGTACAGTTTCTCCGGGAATTTTCTCCAGCTGCTTTTCGGGGCCGTGCAGCAGTATTAGATTTCATTGCACCAAATAAGTATGCATTTTGAATGTTGAAATCACCTACTTCCCAAAATGTTTTGAATAGTTTCATCACATTCAAATCGCCTACTTTTTCGAAACATTTACGAGGGCATTGGCAATTAGGTCCCACAGTTATTTTACTTACAGTTGCTCCTGTACGAGAAACATACTGTTCGCCCAAATTACGCCTCTTCTGTTTAATTTTGCGTTGAGAATCGACTCTCAGCCTTTTCCGAGACGACCTCTTTGTCTGTTCGAGAGCCCCTTCCTGAATGGTTTCTGCAGAAGCGATGCACTGTTCGTTGTTTTGGGTAATAAGGTCTGATTCGCTATTAACCTGTATAACAACTAAAACTACTATTGCCGTTACCATTAGTATTATTACATGTAACAACATAAATGAGAAACGCGCATTTACACACTACTTAGCCAAAAAAATGTAGCTATTCTAAAATAACGTCAAAATTAACGTACTTCAGGAACATAATGGTATGTACATGCACTTACCATTATGTTGGTGAAACGCACTGAAGACAGTATATTTACAAAATAACATACCTCTCAGTCATCTGAATCGTTAGCAATGTATTCTGGAGCCCTCTCGAAGATATTAGTAGCATTTTCCTCGTCTTCTGCAATGTTCACTGTTGCCATAATCTCGGAGATGTTTTTACTTGCCGCCATTCTCTCTGTCACTTACCATTATGTTTCCCCAACAGACGGAGAGTGGCGCTTACCATTAAGTTCCGCCCTAAAATCTGTTCAGTGAACTTGGAACTCCTAGTAAGTTTACTGCATTGAGCATCTCACAGGTGGTGTCATTAGCCATCTACCGCAAAATACACGGCGATGGCGCTTACCATTGTGTTCCCCCGAGCAGCTCAAATAGTTACATTACTTTTAAAAAAATAAAATAAAAATTTTAAAAAAAGTTGCTTCACACTCTGAAAAATTCATCATAAGACGAAAATACCTATTCATACAGTTACAAATAATACACCAATATCTTCCTACATAATAGAGGTACCTAATATACACTTACAGGTAACACACACACATTATATATATATATATATATATATATATATATATATATATATATATATATATATATATATATATATATGCGCGCGCACGCATTAATGTAGCAGTGGAATTACTTACAATAAAGAAACGGTTTCATGGTACCAATCCAGAACAATACACCCGATGACCAAAGCAAAACAAAATAATTCTCATGGGGAGATACGTACAAAGTAAATACACTACTGACCATTAAAATTGCTACACCACGAAGACGACGTGCTACAGACGGGATATTTAACCGACAGGAAGAAGATGCTGTAATATGCAAATGATTAGCTTTCCAGAGCATTCTGACAAGGTTGGCGCCGGTGGCGACACCTACAACGTACTAACATGAGGAAAGTTTCCAACCGATTTCTCATACACAAACAGCAGTTGACCGGCGTTGCCTGGTGAAACGTTGTTGTGATGCCTCGTGTAAGGAGGAGAAATGCGTACCATCACGTTTCCGACTTTGATAAAGGTCGGATTGTAGCCTATCGCGATTGTGGTTTACCGTATCGCGACATTGCTACTCGTATTGGTCGAGATCCAATGACTGTTAGCAGAATATGGAATAGGTGGGTTCAGGAGGATAATACGGAACGCCGTGCTGGATCCCAACGGCCTCGTATCACTAGCAGTCGAGATGACAGGCGCCTTATACGCATGGTTCTAACGGATCGTGCAGCCACGTCTCGATCCCTGAGTCAACAGATGGGGACGTTTGCAAGACAACAACCATCTGCACGAACAGTTCAACGACGTTTGCAGCAGCATGGACTATCAGCTCGGAGACCATGGCTGCGGTTACCCTTGACGCTACATCACGAACAGGAGCGCCTGCGATGGTGTACTCAACGACGAACCTGGGTGCACGAATGGCATTAAATCATTTTTTCGGATGAATCCAGGTTCTGTTTACAGCATCATGATGGTCGTATCTGTGTTTGGCGACATCGTGGTGAACGCACATTGCAAGCGTGTATTCGTCATCGCCATACTGGCGTATCGCCCGGCGTGATGGTATGGGGTGCCATTGGTTACACGTCTCGGTCACCTCTTCTTCGCCTTGACGGCACTTTGAACAGTGGACGTTACATTTCAGATTTGTTACGACCCGTGGCTCTACCTTTCATTCGATCCCTGCGAAACCCTACACTTCATTAGGATAATTCACGACCGCATGTTGCAGGTCCTGTACGGGCCTTTCTGGATACAGAAAATGTTCGACTGCCGCACTGGCCAGCACATTCTCCAGACCTCTCACCAACTGAAAACATCTGGTCAATGATGGCTGAGCAACTGGCTCGTCACAATACGCCAGTCACTACTCTTGATGAACTGTGGTATCATGTTGAAGCTGCATGGGCAGCTGTACCTGTACACGTCATCCGAGCTCTGTTTGACTCAATGTCCTGGCGTATCAAGTCCGTTATCACGGCCAGAGGTTGATGTTCTAGGTACTGATTTCTCAGGATCTATGCACCCAAATTGCGTGAAAATGTAATCACATGTCAGTTCTAGTATAATATATTTGTCCAATGAATACCCGTTTATCATCTGCGTTTCTTCTTGGTGTAGCAATTTTAATGGCCAGTACTGTATTTAACCACCTACATCGGTCTCCGTAACTATGTGTGAGACATCTGTAGGTTGATTCAGTTATATATTATATACGTAGATACTGTCTGCAAAATTTAATGCGAATAGAGTTAGTAGTAAGGAAGTAATAAATTAAAATATCATGCCCGGGAGACGTGGTTCCGTCGTGAAAGCGTTAAGATACAGTGCATTGCACATAAAAACATAATTATTTATGGAGACATGAGATAAAACTCACTACATTACACAATTACAGAAAGAGGAAGTGTGTTTTTGATGTATAACTAAAAGTTAAAGCTTTATTTAAGGACCGTTGCTGGAGAACGCAACCTGGCGCAAAGGCTTAAAAAAATGTGTATTTTACGATCATTACCGATTTCGGGCTATCGTGCCCACTCTCAGAAGGACCCAAAATCTGTGATAAGAATGAAATGACGTCGTTTTTAAAAGTATTCATACCTGGTTCCAATCTCCGTAAAGAATGCCAAACTTAAGAAGAGGTACGGAGTTCAACATTATCCAGTAGGGCTAAGATAATATTAACATTTTATTTGCCAGGAGGCTTTCGATTCTCCGTATCCGCCTTTCGGAGAGTGAAGCATGCATAACAATAAGGTTAGCATATTTTAAAGCACAAAAATTGGAGGAATTCAGATAATGTAATTTATTTAATTTATTTCACATATTTTTCATGTCCTTAAACCTCTCTTACAATTCGTTTTTACAGATAATTGTGTCATAGCACTGAACACATGTCACATTTTTGATGTTGTACATTGCAACAGCGAGATTATTCCGCTCATTTTCCGCTGAGCATTTACGAGGTTTAATATTCTCTCTACGCCTGCATTACGAGCAGGTATGGCAAAACAGTTCTGTACTACCACTCATGCATTGGGGCCATACCTCAGCAAAACGTTTTCCCTCCAAATTCTCAGAGTTAATCATGTAGTATGCCTTAAAGCACTTATTTCAGCAAAGAATTAAGATTCATCACTAACAGCATGAACACCTCTTAAAAATAGATTAGATTTTTCCTCTCTTTGCCTCTCTGGCTCTTTTTCCGGAGTTAATCACTTAAATATAGACATATCAGTGTATTGGGCTGCCCATTTGTAACTAACAGTATAAAAAGCATACATTTCACTTTCAAAGCTTTAATAAATTTCCTTTATAAGATTTAGTAATGATATCTTTTACTTTCCAAGGGACAAAATACTTGCTCGCCAGGTTTCGAGAGGGTGCGTTTCTGGATGAGGCACTGAATATATTGCTTCCCCCTACTTATACCTCCCGTGGTGATCACAAATGTAAAATTAGAGAGATTCGAGCGCGCACGGAGGCTTTCAGACAGTCGTTCTTCCCGCGAACCATACGCGACTGGAACAGAAAAGGGAGGTAATGACAGTGGCACGTAAAGTGCCCTCCGCCACACACCGTTGGGTGGCTCGCGGAGTATAAATGTAGATGTAGATGGTTATTGTGGTGTGTCTTTTGTTTACCGCTTCTTCACAAAACCGAAGATAAAAGAAAGAGTAAAACGATACGATGTCCTAAACTTTAAGCAGAGTTCAGCAAAGACCCGACGGAGAGCAAATAAATCATAGCACAATAGAATTACAAAACAACTGCTGAAAACACGGTAAACTTACTGAATGACTGTTGCCAGATCCAGGACTGAAAATAAATTGAAGTGATATAGAAGTAAAATATTTTTATTGCATAATAAAATACGGTTGGTGCTGCAAAATATTTCAAAACTGTGTATGGGATGGCTCCCAGCAAAAGCCGGTAATACGTTAGCCCTACATTAGAGTGCGTGTATGGTTGTCAATGGTGCAAGGAGACTGACTGCTGCGCGATGCAAACTTCCACTTCACGTCCCCTCCTCGACCCTTCTCCCTCTTTATGAGATCAACACTATTTTACAGTGAGGTGAAAGACAAATATTTGAATAATTCTCTTCGTTAAGGTAAATTTTAAAAATGCAACGATACAGAGTATCTGGAGGTAGGCATTACGAGTGATTTAAAATGGAATGACCATATAAAATCAATCTTCGGTAAAGCAGATGCCAGACAGATTCGTTCGAAGAATCCTAAGGAAATGCAATCCGAAAACAAATAAAGTAGGTTACAGTACACTTGTTCGCCCACTGCTTGAATACTGCTCACCGGTGTGGGATCCGTACCAGACAGGGTTGATAGAAGAGATAGATAAGATCCAACGGAGAACAGCGCGTTTCGTTACAGGATCGTTTAGTAATCGCGAAAGCGTTACGGAGATTGTAGATAAACTCCAGTGGAAGACTCTGCAAGAGAGACGCTCAGTTGCTCGGTACGGGCTTTTGTTAAAGTTTCGAGAACATACCTTCACCGAGGAGTCAAGCAGTATATTACTCCCTCCTACGTATATCTCGCGAAGAGACCACGAGGATAAAATCAGAGAGATTAGAGCCCACACAGAGGAATACGCACAATCTTTCTTTCCACGAACAATACGAGACTGGAATAGAAGGGAGAACCGATAGAGGTACTCAAGCTACCCTCCGCCACACACCGTCAGGTGGCTTGCGGAGTATGAATGTAGATGTAGACGTAGAGTATAGGGTAGTATGCTTGCGCAATAATGCGATATCTATTTCTCTATTTTACTACCAATGAATGCGAAGTTGTAACAAAAACAACAGCAAACGAAAAACGTTCTACTTAGATTTTCGTTGCGTTGCCTCACTTAGTACATAGCGCAGCGCCATCTATTTGTTCGCAGAGATGGGTGTTATCGAAATGTTGGCCAATACCGTCAATTCGAATCTTCTCATACCTTCCTTTCACTTATTTCAGACCCTTTCTCCTTACAACGCTGTCTAATTCTATCCTTTCCTTCTTCTTCTTCTTCTTCTTCACCTTCCCTCTTAGCCCAACCTCTTCCCTTTTTCTACATTTTTTCACATTTTTCACCTGCCAGAAAAGTTCACCTCCGCGGAAATGGCGCCCCGGGCACGCGTTCCTGTTAATTAGAGCACGAGATTATTACAGCACGAATTTTTCTCTCCTCACGGCTTCTGTAATAGCTTTTTAATGTTTTGTCTTAAATTCTCGGTGGAACTATGTTTCATTCAGGATTCTAAACGGATATGGTAGCGGATTTCCACCACCTCTATGGATGCTGCTATTTCACGTCATAGCACTACTGTAGACTCCAGACTTACGTAATATGCAATTAGCAGTGCGCGAGATACAGCCGGTTCTGTAGCCTTCACTTCAAGCTAAGCAGGGCACAGAAAAACGATCTGCGAGACGCGCAATAAGGACAGGAATCACACTTTACGCTTAACTCCTCGCCGGGAACTACTACGCTTTCATTGCCGGCCCCTCGCGCAGCGCTCTGATTGTTTGGGTAAGCACGCCGAGCGTTACCTGCGAGCTTCCCTCTCCCCGCACTCGCTGCTGGCTCCGTGGGGCCGGCGACCCGCAATGGCTTTGTTTACGGCGACAGCGGGTGTCCAGACGGAGCGCAACTTCGCCGACGTAAACCGCTCGGTCCGGGCGAGACGAGGCAGAAGCCGCCGCAGGCCCCTCCCCCCAACCACACTACCTTTTTCTGTTTTTCCGTTCCCCTTTTTACTGCCGCGTTTCTGTCCCTATCCCCCTCCCACTCCCTCTCACAAACGCGTCTTCTCTCCCTACCCCTTGCTGCCAACCGGGTCGGACAGGACATTTACATCGGAAAATCTGATTAGTCGAAATGCGCTCACACGCGCATCCTTGCGCCGTGAAAACTTTTACGGTCCACCCTCGGACGAAAAGTAGAAACGTCCGGTAGTGCTACTCGGAAGTATATTACGATCCGCTGGAACAACATTCCGCGTTCTCCTTCTCTGACAAACTGTATTGTAGTAAGAAGCTAACCTCAATAATTAGCTCGGTTATTAATGTTTTCACTGGCTTTTTTATTATATCCAGCTCATGTCACAAGGGGAGGCCGCCAATTGTGAAATTCAGATTCGATTCATACTGTGCATAATAAAAGCTCATGGCCAGAGGTGTAATGTGGCAAACCACCAAGATGCACTTCTCAGCCGTTGTCGAGAAAATCGACAGTTAAAAGAAACCGTTGCAGTGAAATACTCTCTACGATTAATAATTTTCTACACCGTCGTGGCGCAGCGGTCAGCGCTTGGGTTCGTATCCCGAAGGTCGCAGGATCGAATCTCGCCCCATGCAAGCTTTTTTTTGTTTAGTATTTGTTTTTTGTAATTCAAATATATATATATATATATATATATATATATATATATATATATATATATATATACGACGTGTGGCTAGAAAAAACCGGACTAGTACTGGTGAAACAATAAAACGAATGCAATAAGGCTGAAGGTCGCGTGGCCTGTCACGTGACTCTCGCTCCGAATACTGCTCGAGTTTCATCTGCCTCCTGCACTCAGTCTGCCCGTGGCGTCTGTTTTAAGTAGTTGACGTTTTGTCTGTGCGTCGGAAAATGTTGAGTGTACAGAAAGAACAGCATGTTATCATCAAATTTTGTCTCAAACTAGGAAAATCTGCAAGTGAAACGTTTGTAATGTTACAACAAGTGTACGGCGATGATTGTTTATCGCGAACACAAGTTTTTGAGTGGTTTGAACGATTTAAAGATGGCCGCGAAGACACCAGTGATGACACTCGCACTGGCAGACCATTGTCAGCAAAAACAGATGCAAACATTGAAAAAATCGGTAAACTTGTTCGACACTTTCCTTGTCAACTCCTGTTAACTCAGACACTGCTCTGATTGTTAAACGGCGATCTTGTCGAACATGTTTACCGATTTTTTCAATGTTTGCATCTTTTTTTGCTGACAATGGTCTGCCAGTGCGAGTGTCATCACTGGTGTCTTCGCGGCCATCTTTAAATCGTTTAAACCACTCAAACACTTGTGTTCGCTATAAACAATCATCGCCGTACACTTGTTGTAACATTACAAACGTTTCACTTGCAGATTTTCCTAGTTTGAAACAAAATTTGATGTTAACACGCTGTTCTTTCTGTACACTCAACATTTTCCGACGCACAGACAAAACGTCAACTACTTAAAACAGACGCCACGGGCAGACTGAGTGCAGGAGGCAGATGAAACTCGAGCAGTAGGCGGAGCGAGAGTCACGTGACAGGCCACGCGACTTTCAGCCTTATTGCATTCGTTTTATTGTTTCACCAGTACTAGTCCGTTTTTTTCTAGCCACACCTCGTATATATATATATAATTCCCGGCAATCAGTTGCAACAATTATGCAGGATCGAATCTCGCGCCATGCAACTTTTTTTTAGCATTTGTTTTTTGTAATTCAAATATATATATACATAATTCCCGGCAATCAGTTGCAACAATTATGCATATAATAAGTTGTTGAAAGTCGTTTGTCGTGGAAAAACTGGCGACTTTCAACATCATTTGTAAGTAGGCAGTTTAGGTTTTTTTATTGGTAACGCCACCTCTGTATAGAAAATCACTGGCTGTGCTGTGTGCAGTCTGTGGCTGCTTTGCATTGTTGTAATACTCGCCATTGTAGTGTTAGGCAGCTGGCTGTGAACAGCGCGTAGCGTTGGCAGTTGGAGATGAGCCGCCAGCAGTGGTGGATGTGGGGAGAGAGATGGCGGAGTTTTGTAATTTGTCATGAACTGCTATATATATGATGATATCAAGGTAAATACATTGTTTGTTCTCTATTAATATCTTTCATTTGCTAACTATCCCTATCAGTAGTTAGTGCCTTCCATAGTTTGAATCTTTTATTTAGCTGGCAGTAGTGGCGCTCGCTGTATTGCAGTAGCTTGAGCAGCGAAGATTTTTGGTGAGATAAGTGATTTGTGAGACGTATAGTTTAATGTTAGTCAGGGCCATTCTCTTGTAGAGAATTTTGAAAGTCAGATTGCGTTGCGCTAAAAAATATTGTGTGTCAGGTTAAGCACAGTCTTGTATAATTGTTCATAAGGGGACGTTACATATGGCGACCCTGCCAGGATACCTCACTGGAATCTTCTGATTTTTTCTTGTAGTTTGTGTAATTAGTGTAGATTTTGTTTATTGCTAGTGCGTAATTGTAGAGAGAATTTCCATTGTAGTTGTAGTTTTTCATTGTTGTACAGTAAAACAGTTGTGGTATGCATGTAGATTTGCACCAAGTATTTCGCAGCTGCAATTAACTAGATATTATTTTCAGTGTTATGTTAATGTGTTCTCTTATTTTTGATCTTCAAATTGTGCTTTTCTGTGTTGTCGTGTGAAATACTGTGACAATAATGGCGTGTGAAAAACGTAATACTAGGCTCCAAAGTAAATTGAGAAATGACAGCGAAGACGAAAGCAGTGTGTTAGCGCCACCGAGTAATGAATTAACTGATGTTCAAAGTAATAATTTGGTAATTGTGCATACGGAAATGGAGCGGGCGGCAAACAATGGTGTAGACAGCGAAACAATTAGAGAACAGGGAAGCATTATCGATCGATCGGTCGGCAATAGCTCGGCTCAGGAATCCGAAATGACACGAGACGATCTCACAAATACTGTAGATTCAGGTTTTGGGTCCTCACCGTTTTCTCAAATAAGTCAAGACACATTTTCTGCTTGTCAAAATGTGAATGTTGCCGGTGCAACTTCACTGCCGAAAAGCACTGAGGAACGTGTTTCAGACACCAGTGCATTGTTATTACAATTAATGCAACAAATGGGACAAAAGCTTGAAAAATTAGACACAATGGAACAAAATCTTCAAAAGTTAGACACAACGCTTGAACAAAATCAGAGTCAAACACAGCAACAGTTAGACGCAATGGAACAAAAGCTTCAAAAGTTAGACTCAGTGGAAAATAAGCTTGAACAAACACGTGAAGATTTAACTACCGAGTTACATAATATTGAATCGAAATGTCAAAAAGTCTGTAATGATGTAAAAACACAAATTTGTGAGCATTTTCAACCTATTTTTTCGCGGCATGAAAATGCATTACAGAATCACGAAGCAGCCATAAAAGAACTGCAAACCATTGTTCATGAAAATCATGAGACCTTGTCGGCTAAAATTGACTCAGTTGCATCTACCGATTCGGTTACGCAACTTGCAAAAACTCAAGAAAACTTAAAGGACACAGTAGACTCGATTTCAACACAAATGGACACTCTGAAACTTGGTTCAGAAAAACACACTGAGGAAATGTGTTCACTATCGGAGAAAGTAGCCGAACTTTCGGATTAGTTCACTAACTTATCTACGAAGGTAGATGATAATCTGAACGACACAAAACCGGTAGTCTTTAATGACACAGAAGAGTATGAAGAAATTAGAAAATTCAAACAAAATCAAAATCAAATCAATACACAGTACAAAAGAGAAATCCGCGAAGTACAAGATCAGCTGACACAGGTAATACAACAATTACGTATTTCAGAGGACACTCGCGCCCCAATACGGGAAGAGGGACATAGAAATACGGAACAACCACAAAATAATAACACAGGGCATTTCGGAAGTCATGAAAGAAACTGGCAATGTGCACCGAATTTTGAGATGGAACGGCCGACACGACCTAACAATGACCGATATGCGACTCGCCGACATGATGACTTTGACTATAAGCTGTTCATTACTACACGTAAATTCAAAACGTTTAAAAATTCTGCCAACGACATTCATCCACAAGCATGGCTCCATCAATTCTCTCATTGTTTTCCTCCCAACTGGTCGTTAGAACACAGATTAGAATTTATGTGTGGCTACTTAGAGAATGAACCAGCTGTAAGAATGCGTTCGGTCATTCACGATTGTCATAGTGAAGGAGAATTTTACCATGCCTTCCTCTCAGCATATTGGTCTCAAGCCACACAAGACCGAGTAAAACATGGCATCATAATGATGAAACATTTCGAACAATCTGAATTCTCCAGTCTTGTGAAATATTTTGAAGACATGTTGCACAAAAATCAGTACCTGTCAAACCCATACAGCCCCTCAGAACTCATCCGCATTTGCTTAATCAAATTACCTGAACATTTAAGACATATTATTTTGGCAGGACGTTGCAAAGACGACATTGAAGCTTTTCAGGGACTGTTACAAGAACTGGAAATTGACACTGACAATCGCGGAATGCAGGAGCACAACAATTACAGATCACATCCGTCGCAATTCCGCGATGAAAGAAATAATAACTGGACGCGACAAGGCTATTCTCACAACACAAATCGTGACCGAAACAGACACCACCCGTATAACAACCGTTGGCAGAGTAGTAATAATTACAGGGAAAGATCACCTCTCCGCGGTAATGACTATCACAGAGACAATCAGAGAAACAGACAATATGGGAACCAAAACAATTATTATTACGAGGGACAGAATAACTTTAGACGCAACGGTCCAGCGCGCAGTTACGATTCAGAGAGAAATTCTCCACCACTTAACCGACAAGAAAGAAACCACAGAAACTACCGACATGACGACAGACGATGTGATCGTAACGACAGACCTGAATTGCATCAGAACTGGCGAGATTTAAACAGGGCAGGGCCCTCTCGTCACGGTGAATTTGTAGAAGTTAGGTCTCCAAATCCCAATAACGACGCGCGCCAACAGAGAGACAATAGGCAATGACTCATACCACAGGCAGCCACAAAACGTTCGTATGAGACTAACGACGCAGCTGCCGTAGCAAGTAATTACGTAAAAATGGAAGACATTAGGGACATCTTACTCCAAGAACACGACGTAAAACATAACAACATTGCATATCCTGTGATTCACATTACAGTAAATGACGTAAAATTTACGGCAGTACTCGACTCTGGCAGTCCCATTTCAGTAATTAGTGAAACAGCTTTTAGAAAATGCAACATATCGAACGAGTGCCCCACACTTCCGTTACGTAAGATTAAATTACAAGGTGCAATCATTGGAAAAAGTGTAGATGTACGCCAACAAACCAACTTAGAATTCTTTTGTCAAAGCCACAGTTTCTCTATGAACTTTCTTATTGTTCCATTATTGTCGACGGAAATTATACTGGGAGTAGACTTTTTGAATGAATACAAAGCAATCTTAAGCTTTCACGATGCTGAAATAAGTTTAGAAAAAGAAGGTAAGTCAGTAGCTTTGAAATTTGAAGATTGGCTCTCAAACCATGACGAGGAAATTAATCGGCTTTACCTTCTGTTAGACAACAGTTCGGAATTTTCTACGGAACTAGACACTAACAATCACTCTGCAAGTACTGACAGGGGTGATATCGACGGCGCATTTGATACTAATGAGTTAATTCAGAATAAAATTCAAACAATTGAGAATTGTAATGACAATGATAGGCAAGACCTTTTTGAGATTTTACAAGCACATTCCACAGTTTTTACTCATAAAACAGGAACAATCAAGGGATTTCAATACCAATTTCGTGTTCGTGAGCATACTAAATTTTGTGTTAGACCATACGTAATTCCGGCGCATTATAGGGACCGTGTTAGAACAGAAATACAATCTATGCTTGACGAGGGCATTATTGAGCCTGCAGTAAGCTCATACAACAATCCATTACATGTTGTTGAGAAGAAAAATGGATCAATCAGGCTTGTCTTAGACTCGAGACAAATTAATACTATCATTATTCCTGAAACAGACAGGCCGCAAACGTTGGAAGAACTTCTTCAAAATTTCAATGGTGTAAACGTGTTGTCTTCCATTGATCTCAGATCCAGCTTTTATCAGATCGAACTTCATCCAGAATGTAGAAAATACACAGCTTTCCTTTGTTTCGGCGTTTGTTATCAGTTTCGGAAACTTCCTTTTGGTTTGAATATTTCTTCAGCAGCATTCATTCGCGGGCTAAATTCCATATTACCTGAGTTCTTAAAACGTCACATCACCTTATATGTGGACGATATTCTAATAGCAGAAGCTTCATGGGAACAACATAATCGCATCCTTAACAGTTTGTTACGTATTTTTGCAGAATCTGGAATTACAGTTAACTTGGAAAAGTCTGAATTCGGTAGGTCAAAGGTGAGGTTTTTAGGACATATTATTTCTTCTGAAGGCATTCAGCCGGATCCTGAAAAGTTAGAAGCAATCAGAACCATTCCAGTTCCATCCACAAAAAGACAAGTCCGCGGTTTTCTAGGCCTCGTAAATTTTTACCGTCGTTTTCTGAATATGCAAATCCTTGTTACACCAAAACTTTGTTCTCTCACTGGAAAAAATACTATTTGGAACTGGGACGAACAAGCACAGTTGGAATTCAATTCTTTGAAAGAATCGCTACTTAACGCGCCAATTCTAGCTCATCCAGATCTGTCACAAGATTTCTGCCTTAGCACGGATTCTTCTAAAGTCGGTCTTGGTGCCCATTTATTTCAAGAAGCCACAGAAAATGACACTACTGTTCAGAAAACCATTGCTTTTGCTAGCCGAGTGCTAACAAAATCTGAAAAAAATTATTCCGTTACTGAATTAGAAGCTTTAGCTATCGTTTGGGCATTTAACAAATTCCGTTTCTTTCTTTCTGGTAAGCACGTAAAAGTATACAGTGATCATCGGGCATTACAATTTCTTATGTCTTCAAAATTAAATCATGACAGGTTAAAACGTTGGGCATTGTTTCTGCAAGAATTCCACTTCACAATAGTCTACATTCCCGGCAAGGAGAACATTGTTGCGGACGCACTGTCACGCGCACCGGCTGGGCTTGAGAAAAGTAACACAGAAGGCAACCTCGAGAAAAATTTCAGTATTCTTTACATTCAGAAAGTCGCCTTTGAAAACTTCATCACCACATCTTTAAAGGACATTGCTCATGAACAAGATAAAGATCCGATTTGGAAAGATATCAAAAGCAAATGGCATGAAAAGACACACACACAGATTCGGCATTATTATCTGGTTAGAAACAACATACTGTTCAAACGCTGCACTGTTGATGACAAGCTATGGGTACTTTGCATTCCTGACGATTTTGTTAATAAGCTCATTTGGTACATTCATTTCAGCTACGCACATTTTGGTCCACGAAAATGTTATCATATTCTTCGAACGACTTGTTATTTTAACAATATGGAGAAGAGAATTCGAAGAGTCTTGTCTATTTGTAAACTTTGTCAAAAGGCGAAACCATCTACTGTTTCACATTGTGCTCCGTTGTTTCCTATTGTTCCTTCTAAATTAAAAGAATTTGCTGCAGTTGATCTATTGGGACCCCTTGTCAGAACATCGAATGGATTTTCGTACGTTCTAGTCGCTGTTGAACTTACTTCCAAATTTGTTTCTTTCACTCCGTTACGTAAAGCCACTGGACGATCTGTATCCAACGCCTTTGTTAAAAATTTCTTACGTGAAGTTGGCCACGTTGCTAAAGTCATTTCAGATAACGGACCGCAATTCAGATCTGCTGTTTGGTCTCGCATGCTTCGCAACCATAAAATCAAACCTGTTTTTATTTCATTGTACTCACCACATTGTAACCCCTCCGAACGGATTATGAAAGAAATCAATAAGCTTTGCAGACTTTATTGTCACAGAAAGCATCAGCATTGGGACAGATATTTACACTTATTTCAAAACGTGCTGAATGAAATGCCTCATGACTCCACTGCTTTACCACCTACTCTTGTGCTGAAGAATGAAAAACCACCGAACAGAATAAGAGAACTTGTACCTTTCCCGAATACACGTAAACTTCGACACAAAGACATAATTGATTTGGCTCTTAAAAATATAAAATCTGCAGCAGACAAAAGGAGAAAACTACACGGAAAAGCAAATGCAAAGAAATTGTATATGGGTCAGAAAGTTCTCATTAAAGCTCATTCATTGTCACATAAGAAGAAACACTTGAGCCACAAATTCTTTCTAGTTTACAATGGACCTTACAGAATCCGACGTATACCACATGATAATTGCGTTGAAGTTGAAACTCTGCGTACTAGGAAGAGTAAAGGTTTACACCACATTTCACATGTAAAACCGTTTATTGAAAGATAATCTGCTTTTTTTTTAATGCAACATTTTGGTTTACTTGCAAATACATTATGGATTCAAGGTGGTTTCTGAGAGATACCAGATGATACAGTGGTTAGTTTATGTGACAGCTACACGATGTTATCACGACGCTACTAATGAGTGACAGTTTACAATGTTGCCTTTGAGGTGTTTCTGTTTTATATTTGCACAGTTTTCTGAATTCTTTTGGAAAGAAAAACATGTTTTATTAGTAACTTTTGTGGTATAGCTACAATGAGACAGCCTTTTTCGTGGCACAACAATACGTTACAGGACAGTACTTTCCTCATCACGGCAATAAGCGTAATAACTAAGATATCTATACGCAAAGCATTTCACTTTTGTGTATCATGAGGTAAGTACATTGACTTTTGTGGAACTCAGCTTTCGGAGGACGATATCTACGACACTTACACAGAGAGTATCTTACAACAAGACGCACAGTTTAGCGCTACAGGACACGTATTTGAGTGATTAATTTTGTACTTAAAACATTTATTTTTAAAGATTTTTAAATTGCAAAGAAAGTTTTCCGAGAGATATTTCATTCCATTGCTGTAATCTGTAACACCTGAGGGTATAATTACATTAATCCTCAGGGGGGTACACGCTTACTTTGTGTACCATGTGTGTGGCAACCACAAGGAACCCTAGCTAATATGGTATTTGCTTATACAACTTTACACATCGGTACCATATTTCTCTAACACAGAATTACACAGCTATCTGATCATTTAACTGAGACAGACAAACTTTTTTACTACATCAGTGACAGATGTTTACGTAATTATACCGTTGGATACCTTCATGTTTACGCAATTACACAGTTGGGTAACTTCACACTTATGAAATTGTATTTTGTCTGTACTTTGTGAACTGTTCATATTTTTTCGGAACCATTGTGATACTATGAGAACTTTGAATGATATATTTGGTAAGGGAGCATGATTTTAAAGTACGTTTGAGGTGGATAACACTTTTGAAATGAGCAGAGAATTTTTTTTAGGTTTTAAAATATTCAGGAAGCAACGACGATTTTGAGATTTAGCTGAGGTTTTATAATGTTATGATGACGATGTGTATTACGCTGTTGCGGTATGTTTATGATAAAGAAGCTGATGCTATATGAGGAATTTGATTATGCTATGTAACTTATGATGAAGTATTGAAGAAGCGTCGACGAATTTGTATATGTGTAATAAGGTAAGGAGTAATGAGTAGCGGTTAGGAACTCTGCCTTGTGAAGACGTATGTTGGAAACCGAGAATCGTACTTTTAGAATTATGAAATGTGTGTAAATGCGTGAATGTATCACAATGCTGACGAATATTTTTTTTGGACACTTATATTTATAGGATTTTGTTTCTACAGATTTGCAACGCTAATTCTTGACCTGTGAAATATTTAAGACTGCCATTGTAGTGGAAACTGTTGTCGTAAATATTTCCGTACGAAAGTTAAGTGACCACCTGCACGTAATGCGTCGCGGGCACCCACCTGGGCGACAGCCGCCCGAAAAAAAAAAAAAGAAAAAAAAAGCCATTAGCCTTCCAGCGGCACAGGTAAAAAAAAAAAAAAGGGGAAGGCCATTATCCTCGCTATTGACGTTCCTTTAAAGAAAGCATCGCAACATTTCACGGCTATTGTCGTGCTAATTGAGAGAAATGCCATATGGCTTGCTTTATGTATTTATTAACTCATTTTGTTTAATATCTAGTTTCTAGCTACAATGGAGCATTGGTTAAAATAAAATTTTATAGATGTACTAATATAAATATTTTCTTTCTACAGATCGATTAAATAATAGTTTTGTGATATATTTCCAAAAAAAAATGAGGGAGCACAAACAGACATTTCCCTTCACAGGAAGTGCATAAATAATTTCTTTACGATTTGGTAACTTATCTGCTAGTGTAAGTTCTCGTGATGCATCACTTTAGTGTTAAGATGTGACATAGGTATTAAACATGGCCATTTTTACTGTAATATTTTTTCTGCTTGAGCTTTGTCATGTATAGATATAAGTTTTATATTTTTTATTTTTTATATTTGCTGCTGCTGTTTGCCATGCATAGTGCCTTATATTAGTTGTAATATTGCAATTGCTTTGACAATTTCCATTTTTTGTCATTGATGTTTGTGTTAATTGTTTTGTGCTGCTGCATTGCCTCGTCCCTTAGCTTAGCATCTGAGCTCAGTAGATTTAAGTTAGCCTAAGAGGGGGTAGACTATATAAGAAACTGACTATGAAGAATAGGGAAAGAATGCATTGGGAGGTTATATGAAACAGAGTTGGCAAAAATGAGTATTGTGCACTGAGAAATAATTATTTTGAAAGAAATATGGTTAGAATACAGAAAAGAGGTACAGATAGGACTATTTGGGAATAATGATGAACGAAGGGAGATCTCCAAGAACAAAAAAGGTTTTGTTCACAAAATACTGCAGTACCAAAAGTTACACTGAAAACGAACCCTGTCCTTTCCATTGTGTTATCCCACTATGTGTTTGTGTTCCCTTGTGTATTTATGTTTTTCCTGTATTTATATGTATATCTGATAATACTTATGTTGTAGAACTTTTCTAATACTAAGCTACATTCACTATGATGAGGAATACTGTGATCCTCAAATATAATTTGCATTAATAATATGTTATTTTCTTTGTAAAGATGTTAGACTTTAGTAATTCTGCTCTGTTTTAATGCTCATGTGTAAAGTTGATGTTTCAAAAGCTATTCTGATCTTTTATGTATGTACTCATGTCATAATTCCTGTAACACTGACGTATATGTCTATTTCTATTCTTTTGTAAAGCCTGTTTTACTACAAATGTTATCTGTATTGTTATGTTCTGTAATGATGTATTTTGTACCTTTGTTATTTTGTTCTTATGTTGTAAATTTATAATTGTATAGACACCAGTTCTTCAAATTAAGTATATTTTGACTGCACACGTTTCTGTTGGTCATAGCATATGCACAATATGTGAGAAGTAGGGAGTGATAGTGTTTGCACGTGTGTTAATAATTCAGCAAGGGACTGGATAACAGCATTGCTTGTTCTAAGGATAATTCCAACAACTTTGTGAGTGCACAAGTGGTGGTTATGGACTTGTTATATTATCCGCAAGACTCTTCAATGGTGATTGTGTACCTGCACAGTCACAACAGATGGCTGCTGGCCATCTCTACAAGGACTACAGTGGGTCTGCGCCTCTGGTGGCCCACCAGTACCATTATTTCTACAAGGACTGCAGTGGGTCTGCACCTCTGGTGGCCCACCAATACCGTAATCTCTACCAGGACTACAGTGGGTCTGCTCTGTGATGACCTACCCACCAATACTCTTCAAAACTTCGACTGACTCCGCTGTGGGTTTGCTCTCTTGTGGCCCATTACCTGTCAGCATGTCAAGAGTCAGCACTGTCTTTCCGTTGGAAGGACAACGCTACTTCTTCAAGATTGCATGGAAATCCACTACTTCTGTGTGCATTTTCTTTTCCTGCTCAGACTTTGAGAAAAACACTTGAATGTGATGAATGATCAGGACTGTCTTTATGGACTGTGAGAAAATTTTAGCTTTTGACCAACATTGTATCAATAAGTGTGTGCATTTGATTTCTTTGTTATTGTAATTATAAAATTTTTTTTCAAATCTGTATTGGGCACTGCCCAAACCAATTTGTAAAATTTTTTGTGGGGAGCATGGGGGCTATGTAAGTAGGCTGTTTAGGTTTTTTTATTGGTAACGCCACCTCTGTATAGAAAATCACTGGCTGTGCTGTGTGCAGTCTGTGGCTGCTTTGCATTGTTGTAATACTCGCCATTGTAGTGTTAGGCAGCTGGCTGTGAACAGCGCGTAGCGTTGGCAGTTGGAGGTGAGCCGCCAGCAGTGGTGGATGTGGGGAGAGAGATGGCGGAGTTTTGTAATTTGTCATGAACTGCTATATATATGATGATATCAAGGTAAATACATTGTTTGTTCTCTATTAATATCTTTCATTTGCTAACTGTCCCTATCAGTAGTTAGTGCCTTCCATAGTTTGAAATTTTTATTTAGCTGGCAGTAGTGGCGCTCGCTGTATTGCAGTAGCTTGAGCAGCGAAGATTTTTGGTGAGATAAGTGATTTGTGAGACGTATAGTTTAATGTTAGTCAGGGCCATTCTCTTGTAGAGAATTTTGAAAGTCAGATTGCGTTGCGCTAAAAAATATTGTGTGTCAGGTTAAGCACAGTCTTGTATAATTGTTCATAAGGGGACGTTACACATTATGTTTTCCGCAAACAAAGTTGTATTTCACAAATGTTATTAATTGTCTTCATAATGCTAACCACGTATAGTTAACGGAAGACGTAGAAACGGTATTCCGAAACGAATACGTAAGTCAAACGTTCGAATTAGAATAGAGACCCCACGAACACAAATTTGCTGTGGCAGGTATGAAATATAAACTCCGTTACTCGCTCGTTACACTTGAAGGACAGATGTTGAATGGGCCGAAACGAGCCGCCGCATAACAGCGTAGTTGCCTGCTAACTTCGAAAGAAGGTAGATGCGGTCACCAGCGCAACTTATAACATCGTCGAAAATCAGTGCGGACGTGAGAGCTTTGGTATACCCTGTTAAACAAACGGAAAAATGGAGGCGGTACAATTGGAGAGCGATCCGCCTTCACCAACATGCATAAGCAATTCATTAATAGTATATATATATATATATATATATATATATATATATATATATATTTGATTTACAAAAAACTAATAATAAAAAAAATTGCTTGGCGCGAGATTCGATCCGGTGACCTTCGGATTACGAACCCGAGCGCTTACCGCTGCGCCACGACGCTGTAGAAAATTAATAATCGCAGAATGTATTTCACCGCAACGGTTTCTTTAAACTGTCGATTTTCTCGACAACGGCTGAGAAGTGCATCTTGGTGCTTTGCCACATGACACCTCTGGCCATGAGCTTTTATTATGCGCAGTATGAATCGAATCTGAATTTCACAATTGGCGGCCTCCCCTTGTCAGTGGTCTGACATTAAAACTTGTCCGGATACTGAGCATCTTTGCACAATTACGGTGTCAGTTCGATGTATGTGAAATTTCGTGGAGATGCTAATCACGTACCGGGAATTAAATGATTAGACTGTCGCTCCGTCCAGAATAGACGTGCATCATCATCGGTAATGAGAAGTGACGGCAGCGTACATGAATACACTATTGAGCTCTTTGTGACGTAGAAGAAAACAGACCTGAATGTCATCATGATCAGTTTCTTGCCATATCTAAAACATGTCAGATTCACCAGCATCCTGACGTGACGTCACGAAAGTTGTTACCAGTTCGCATAAAGAATCGTGATAATACACATTTGTGCACGTGGAGCGTACACCGGATTAGAGCGCAACGGGACGATTATTTTCATTGCCAGAGTGACTATGGAAGTGAAGTAGTTAATCACTTACTGAGCCAAGAAGGAATCTATTACGTCACTTTACCCTAACAGTAGTAAGAATATGGTTCAAATGGCTCTGAGCACTATGGGACTCAACTGCTGAGGTCATAAGTCCCCTAGAACTTAGAACTACTTAAACCTAACTAACCTAAGGACAACACACACATCCATGCCCGAGGCAGGATTCGAACCTGCGACCGTAGCGGTCGCGCGGTTCCAGACTGTAGCGCCAGAACCGCTCGGCCACCAGCGGCCGGCAGTAAGAATATTTATTCTAATTAAGCCGCAGAGAAGATCGACCTGCAATATGAAAATGCTCGTCGAGGTGAATTGAATGAGCTACTCACAAGTTTATTTATGCTCTTAGTTAGCCAATGAGTTGCGTCTGAATCGAATTATTTAGTTAGCCAATGAGTTGCGTCTGAATCGAATAATTAATTACAGTCAGCACAACTAATTACACAAACCAGCTAAACAGACAGCAGAGCAGCGTTTGTTGGAAAATGTAAGCACGCATTATGAGTAAGAATTAGACTGTACGTTTTCTGTGTTTAACTGCCACTTTTTATTAATTAATTACATTTTTCTATAGTTTCCCCCGTAACTTGAATTTCATCATAGTTGAATAAATTTTGATGACAACAGTGGTAATGCAGTTTTTCGATTACTCAAAACATCGGCCTATGTTTTGAGTAATCGAAAAACTGCATTACCACACGAACAGAGGCAAAGAAGTAAGCCCATTTACATCGCCAACAAAACAGGAAAACGTACCACAACTTCAAAACTATGACATGTTGTATATTGTGTAGCATAACAGCTACCAAAAGAAGAGGACAATAATATAATGTAAGTTAAAAATAAAAATAGAACCCACTGGTGATAGCACAAAAGTGCTGAAACATGTACGGGTGAAACAAAAGAAAAAATGTGTCTTGCATAAGGCGGAACTTCTCATCCCATTTTCTTAGCAAGCACGGAGACAACAAGAAGAACTGCACCACAAGATGATTATGTCTTTACATTCTTTTGAATGTTCTCCATAGTTCCAAAATAACGTAGAATTAAGACATTTATGAATTTCGGGGAAAGAAAAAGACCCAAGGACTCAGACAAGGTGAACTGCGTGGTTCTGGAGAACGGAACTGTCCTTGAGGTCAAAAGGTTATCTTTGCAAATCACTTGGTTGTCAATTTGTCCTGGAGGAACAATCTCACAAGAGCACGCTCACACTAGACGATTTCGTTCGTTTTTCGACGCTGAAAGTCTCCGTGAGTGGGATGCAACTTCAACGTGTTCTCTGCCTTCCAGAATGATTTGTGCCAGTGAAAAATTTGTGCTCTTGATAAGGAATGTTCCCTATAGCCCTTTTTCTACTTTTCAAAGGTCACACTCGCCGATTCCCCCAGTTCAACACGAAACTTGATTGCACAGCGTTGCTCCAAATTCCGCTGTTCCATTTTTGTAACACACGACAAAAATCTAACTTCACTGAAGGTAATATCAAAAATCACGTGATGGTTGTACGGAACTGAAACTCGGACTCAGCATCTGGAAGATATGAATACATGGGGCTACACAAGTAGAACAACACAGTGTTGCAGGTCCGTGAACACTTGGACTACATTTCATTCCGCTGTGAGATGCGCATTTAACTCTACATCTACATTTATACTCCGCAAGCCACCCAACGGTGTGTGGCGGAGGGCACTTTACGTGCCACAGTCATTACCTCCCTTTTCTGTTCCAGTCGCGTATGGTTCGCAGGAAGAACGACTGTCTGAAAGCCTCCGTGCGCGCCCGAATCTCTCTAATTTTACATTCGTGATCTCCTCGGGAGGTATAAGTAGGGGGAAGCAATATATTCGATACCTCATCCAGAAACGCACCCTCTCGAAACCAGGCGAGCAAGTTACACTGCGAAGCAGAGCGCCTCTCTTGCAGAGTCTGACACTTGAGTTTGCTAAACATCTCTGTAACGCTATCACGGCTACCAAATAACCCTGTGACGAAACGCGCCGCTCTTCTTTGGATCTTCTCTATCTGCCCTGTCAACCCGATCTGGTACGGATCCCACACTGATGAGCAATGCTCAAGTATAGTATTTTGTAAGCCACCTCCTTTGTTGATGGACTACATTTTCTAAGGTCTCTCCCAATGAATCTCAACCTGGTACCCGCCTTACCAACAATTAATTTTATATGATCATTCCACTTCAAATCGTTCCGCACGCATACTCCCAGATATTTTACAGAAGTAACTGCTATCAGTGTTTGTTCCGCTATCATATAATCATACAATAAAGGATCCTTCTTTCTATGTATTCGCAATACATTACATTTGTCTACGTGAAGGGTCAGTTGTCACTCCCTGCACCAAGTGCCGATCCGCTGCAGATCTTCCTGCATTTCGCTACAATTTTCTAATGCTGCAACCTCTCTGTATACTACAGCATCATCCGCGAAAAGCCGCATGGAACTTCCGACACTATCTACTAGGTCATTTATATATATTGTGAAAAGCAATGGTCCCATAACACTCCCCTGTGGCACGCCAGAGGTTACTTTAACGTCTGTAGACGTCTCTGCATTGATAACAACATGCTGTGTCCTGTTTGCTAAAAACTCTTCAATCCAGCCACACAGCTGGTCTGATATTCCGTAGGCTCTTACTCTGTTTATCAGGCGACAGTGCGGAACTGTTTCGAACGCCTTCCAGAAGTCAAGGAAAATAGCATCTACCTGGGAGCCTGTATCTAATATTTTCTGGGTCTCATGAACAAATAAAGCGAGTTGGGTGTCACACGATCGCTGTTTCCGGAATCCATGTTGATTCCTACAGAGTAGTTTCTGGGTTTTCAAAAACGACATGATACTTGAGCAAGAAACATGTTCTAAAATTCTACAACAGATCGACGTCAGAGATATAGGTCTATAGTTTTGCGCATCTGCTCGACGACCCTTCTTGAAGACTGAGACTACCTGTGCTCTTTTCCATTCATTTCGAACCTTCCGTTCCTGAAGAGACTTGCGGTACACGGCTGTTAGAAGGGGGGCAAGTTCTTTCGCGTACTCTGTGTAGAATCGAATTGGTATCCCGTCAGGTCCAGTGGACTTTCCTCTGTTGAGTGATTCCAGTTGCTTTTCTATTCCTTGGACACTTATTTCGATGTCAGCCATTTTTTCGTTTGTGCGAGGATTTAGAGAAGGAACTGCAGTGCGGTCTTCCTCTGTGAAACAGCTTTGAAAAAAGGTGTTTAGTATTTCAGCTTTACGCGTGTCATCCTCTGTTCCAATGCCATCATCATCCCGGAGTGTCTGGATATGCTGTTTCGAGCCACTTACTGATTTAACGTAAGACCAGAACTTCCTAGGATTTTCTGTCAAGTCGGTACATAGAATTTTACTTTCGAATTCACTGAATACTTCACGCATAGCCCTCCTTACGCTAACTTTGACATCGTTTAGCTTCTGTTTGTCTGAGAGGTTTTGGCTGCGTTTAAACTTGTAGTGAAGCTCTCTTTGCTTTCGCAGTAGTTTCCTAACTTTGTTGTTGTACCACGGTGGGTTTTTCCCGTCCCTCCCAGTTTTACTCGGCACGTACCTGTCTAAAACGCATTTTACGATTGCCTTGAACTTTTCCCATAAACACTCAACATTGTCAGTGTCGGAACAGAAATTTTCGTTTTGATCTGTTAGGCAGCCTGAAATCTGCCCAACTCCGGTTGGGCAGCGCGGATTTAGGAAATTTTGCGTCTGTGGACACTCGGACTTATTTCGCTGTGAGTCGGTAGGACCTGCGTTTTTATTGTGTGTAGCTGGTCTGGACTTCGAATTATTCTCCAGTGAGTTAGCACCTTATCTCTTGCACGGAAATTGGAAATTTGTTGTAAGGTCTTATGGGACCAAACTGCTGAGGTCATCGGTCCCTAAGCCTGCTCAATACTTAAACTAACTTATGCTAAGGACACCACACATACCCATTCCCGAGGGAGGATTCGAACCTCCGACATGGGGAGCCACACGGGCCGTGACAAGATGCCTCAGAACTTGTGGCTACCCCACGCGGCCCTCTTGCACGGCTACAAGCCGATATAGAAAGTATTTCTTTAAATTTGTAGTTTTTTACAAACACGTAAATGGGGTTAAAGTCATATTTAGGGTGAAATAACAACACCTGCTAGATCTTCAGCAGTCCGCTGCTGTGTAGCATGGTTATCATTGAAGTGCCGTCCGCCCCCGGTATCTGAATGGCCATCGTGACGGATTGTCAATCCTCTGGGCCCGGGTTCGATTCCCGGCTGGGTTGGGGAATTTTGCCCGCCCAGGCACTGGGTGTTGTGCAGTCCTCATCATCATCCTATCATCCTCATTGACTACAGTTCGCCGAAGAGGCGTCAAATTGAAAGACCGGCACCCGGCGAATGGCCTGCCCCGCAAGGGGCCCTAGCCAGACGATTATATATATATATATATAAGTGCAGCTAGTCACGGAGGTCCAGTGTGGGCTGTAACTATAATATTTATACTATGGCAGTGAAAGTTGGTAGATATGCTAATGAGTTAATGCGGAACCGACCTACGCTGGAAAAAAATTAGTTCCATTTTTGGCCGCCAGGTGCAAATCTGACGTTGCACAGCATCTCGTCGATGTCTCCGGTGCTCCCATTGAACAATGTGTGTAAGAGGCGGTTAATAATAAAACCAAAAATCGGCATTTTCGCTGGTTTGATCTTTTCTGTCCTAGTCCCGTTCCTGATCCATTATATATGGAAACGTTTTAGTACGTCTTTCTTGCAGTTAGAGCGCCATATTTGCCCCTGGTGAAGAAAATTTGAACTAATTGTTCCCAGTGTAAATCAGTTCCGCATTAACGCATTTGAATATCTACCATACGATAATTACAGCCCACTCTGTACCTCTGCGAGTTGTTATACTTTAATTATAACAACCAGCTATTTTGGGAGTCAGTTAATAAATATTTAAAAAATTTCTTTATTTAATCTCAGTGTTTGATAACGCCATTCACACGCCATATCCATAAATCCTGCCCAACAGGTGTCTTTCCTGATTATACATACCACTGGGAATTAATTTTAAATTTATGGCGGAGGACAGACAGCTACAGGACGACTGCCGCCTGACGCAGAGGCAAGACCAAGGTATTATCCAGATGCGGCACTGATGCGTATGTAGTGTATTAACAAACACACGTTTTCTCAGCTTTTGAAGAATGCTGGCTGGAGATGATATGGAATTATAATCTCCTTTTCACTCTCCAAATATATTTTATGAATGGCTAATCAAAGAGGCCTGGCTAGTAAGTCAAGGATCCTTACAATCCTCCAGACATTTACAGTTTAACCTGCAGTTTTTCGCCTTGCATTGTCCTGCTGCAGAATGCCATTTTCTTGGTCTTGAAATGTGTGGCAACGGGGATTACCATTGTCGCTACATACTGGTGATCGTTCAGTCTCCTTCAGTAATTACATCTACATACATTCTCCGGAAGTCATTGACCTTTTCCGTTCCTCTACCAAATACAAGGTTATAAAGAATGTCTGTGTACCTCCGTATGAGCCATAAGTTCTCGTACCTTATCGTCATGGTCCTAACGCGAAATGTGTGTTGGCGGCAGTAGAGTCGTTCTGGAGTCACGTTCAGATTTCCGTCCTCCTAATTTTCTCAGTAGTATTCCTCGAAATAACGTTGCCTTTCGTCCAGGAACTCCCATCTGACTTCCCGAGCCATCTCTGTAATACGTGCGTGTTGCTCTAACCTGTCAGTAACAAATCTAGCAGCCCGTCTCTGAATTGGTTCGATTTCTTCCTATAATCTGACCCGGTGCAGATGCCCCAAAACGTAGGCAGTACTCAAAAATAAGTCGAACTAGCACCCTATATGCAGTCTCCGTTACGGATGAATCATACGTTCTTAAAATTCTCCCAGTAAACAGAAGACGACTATTCGCTTCCTCTATTACAATCCTCAAATGCTCGTTCCATTTCATATCACACTGCAACGTTACGCCTTTTGTTACAGGTTCATTTGTTCCTGTAGTATTTCATATTCAAATACGTAGTCAGATAGCTTATCCAAATTTTAGTTTTAAGTTTATCATGTAATGATCTGTTGAGGGCTTAAATGACAGCGAAACTGACACTCGTACAAAGCGCACACATTGTTATGTAGGTTAGATTTCGATTACTGATAGTTCACGTTGCATATATGTTACTTATTGGTTGCATGTATGTTGCACTTTTCGCAAGCGGGGATTCATCGACAGCACGCTTTGTTTGTAAATGATCTTTTGATTGATAACACAATATATTGAAACGACTGAATTGCAAATCCATCCAAAGTAAACATTAAGAAATTGAAAACTGTCATCAAAGAAATCGCTTAGAGTCACAGTTGTGACAATCATTTCTCTGCCACTACAGTTAGCCACTCATACGATCGTCGTTTCATACGAAGCGTACGATTTTATGATTTTTCCTTACCTATATTGTTTTTGGTTTACAGTCTCCCTTCACGATCTTTAAATATATTGATTCTGTTCTCGACGACTGAGTTCCAACAGTTGGAAAACTTCATTGTTACACCCAGACACCGACCACGTCCATCTTTCTATATGCTCGTGCAACATCAGTAGAAATTTTTTCTACTGACATCCACACGTAGGTCGTTTCAACTTAGGTTTTAGTTACAGAGAGTAACACAGTTTGCGCAGCTTCCAATTACTGACGAGCATTGCTATAGACAATAACTGAATTAGCTTCGAACAACTCAAGTCGAATTTTGTGAATTTTTTACACTATGTTTTGCTTGAAGACACGCTAATAAAGTTATGAGACACTAGTTCACGTTGCAAATCTGTCAATCATCTCTTATTTTTCACAATAGTGTTCACCGTAATTTATTTGCTTGTAATTTCAGTTGCGGCGCAAAATTGTAACCCGCCTGTCATCGAATGTGATAACATACGTTTCAGTAATATCTCGTCTCAGTTCAATAGCGAACCAATGGGTTATGTAGAATTTCTTTTCGTGTTGAAATCACACGTCAAACTTCGGAATATTGGTCTCTAAACCAACGCCTTTTGTCTCGTGCACCTCACGACGAGAATGTCGAATGTCTTCCATCTTTATGTCCAGAACACTATTCAGTAGTCTACTATAAACTAACTGATTTATTCAGCTATAGCAATGACTTTTACCGTTCTAGTTTTTAATCTCAATGTACGACCTTCGATGTTCAAATGGTTCAAATGGCTCTGAGCACTATGGGACTTAACATCTGTGGTCATCAGTCCCCTAGAACTTAGAACTACTTAAACCTAACTAACCTAAGGACATCACACCATCCATGCCCGAGGCAGGATTCGAACCTGCGATCGTAGCAGTCGCGCGGTTACGGACTGAGCGCCTAGAACCGCTAGACCACCCTTCGATGTTGAACACCCACAATATGTATCAGCCACGCAGGCCCAGTCGAAGATTGCATTACTTAAGAATCGTTAAAATTATGGGTAAAAAAAACACACACTTCTTCTTCAAGCCTTCAATTGCAACTTATTACATTTTCACTTTTACTTTTTCAGGCCGAACACAGTGTTTCCAACCCACAAATCATTTATATTATGATCTTCATAGGTTCGAAAGAGACGTCATCAAACTTTTGATCAGAAGCATCAACTTTTTCACTTTTAATTTTTTTTTCCACAATGCAGGACGTTTGTGATACCAACTGCTGAATTTCTTTATGAGTAATAAAGACTGATCTCTTACAGTACAGTATTGATTCAGCTGTGTTTTTTTGTTAATTTGCTACCGATTTTCAAGCAGTTATGGCTTCACATTCAGGTTATATGTCTTCGTGATCTATGTGACACCTCAAGTACATCCTGATGAGTACTTTACCATCGTCTGGAATCTTATGGTTACTTCACAACAGGATGCTAGAGTATATTATCTCGATGAACTTTCCATGGTATATACATCGATCACAAAGTCGTACTGCTAAACGTGAAGCTATAGTTCCTTGTAAATAGTTACAAAATATATTAAAGCCATAAACGGAGCTGATTGTAATCTATATTGTTTGACAATTGCTTTTACTCTCCATAATGAAAAAAATTCTGGATAATTGGCTTACCACACGCTGTAAATGTGGTATTAGTTTTCCAATTTTTCACTAGGGTTACAAGCTTCCCAAAAAACATCGTAGTTCACCATCAACAGCTATTAATAAGTAGTTCTTTATTACGTTCGATTTCAGATATCTTGTATACCAAGGGGTAGTATTAAATAGCCCAAAATGCATCGTAAGTCATCATTTTCATTACTTTGAGTATCGTGCTTGTATTTCCAGTGACTTAGTTTAGGTGCCATTTAACATCACTGGTTTTACATCGTCTTGTAAGCTGTGGTAAATGTCTTTAATGGATATGCCACTTTTTTCAATGTGATTTTTCGTGAGCGTATACACCTGATACTATTTAAAAATAAATACACTTCATGTGTTCTCTCACTTGGTATACAGGATGCCTGAACCGATTGTACTTAAGAAGTATTTACTAGCGGCCCTTGGTAGAGACATACGACGTTTTGTAAATACTTACAAGCCATGGGGCTCCACCTTCAAAAAATGACATTCTACGCTTTTTTCACTGACGAAAGATGCAAATCATGGCTGCCAAATCTCTGCCTTAGAGAGGATATTTTCAGCTGATACAAAGATCATTATCAAATGGAAGCAGAATGCAACTAAACGGGGCGCTATTACTTGCAAGACCAGTCCAGCCAGTCGTGGTTCTCAATAAGGTTCACAGGCTAGGAGTAATCACGACCTCAAGCTTTGACAGAAATGTGAAACTTTATTTGCTTACGGCAAGGTAACACAACCTACAAAGTTTGCACAACTCGTCTGCCAAGCTTCAAGTGCACGACGCACCCAGGCGAGGCTCCGCCGAGAGCCGTCTGCCGCCACTCCCCACACTGAACCAATTTCCTGCTCTCCTCGAGTCGTCGCGAGCTGCTTAGCCCCGGGGCTGCTCATTAATGCTAAACATCTGGCCGTGTCCCTCGCCAGGCTGACAGAATAATTCAAGACGCACAGAAACAGCTGAGGCGGGCGCCTGCAGCGCCGCTACCCGCTACCCGCTACACGCCCGTCGTTATGAGTTAATGAGCGCGCGCGAGAGAGAGCGACTCTGGCGCACGCCTTTCGCCGCCGGCTACTTGTTGCGTTCGTTTTTAAACAGCACGACTCGCCCTGGCTGTTGCTTATTTGAATTTAAAACGTGACTAGAACACCGCTGTTTCAGCGTGCGAAACACAGCGTATTTACGGTGGAGAGTACTGCCAAAATACCACAAGCTTTACTCACATTGTTGTGTCCTGGCTGAAAAGTAAAATAACTCTGCGATCTCAAATTACGCCTAAGGGCGTTACCATGTTTCCGAAAGGAAGGTGTATTTCCTAAAATAAATATTATCGTCATCATATTCTTCAAAAAAATGGTTCAAATGGCTCTGAGCACTATGGGACTTAACATCTTTGGTCATGGGTCCCCTAGAACTTAGAACTGCTTAAACCTAACTAACCTAAGGACAGCGCACAACACCCAGCCATCACGAGGCAGAGAAAATCCCTGACACCGCCGGGAATCGAACCCGGGAACCCGGGCGTGGGAAGCGAGAACGCTACCGCACGACCACGAGATTCGGGCTCATATTCTTCTCTCCTTCGTCTATGGTCGACATTATTTTGTACCATATTCGCCACTACTTTATGCAATTTAAACAGATTTTCTATAAGTTGAGTTATGCCACATTCCGATTCCAACAGGAAATAATGACCGAGAATACGATGGTGGGCAAAAGATAAGAGCGAATTTAACTTTCGCATGGTGTCAAAGCCAATTAGGGCAGCTCAATGAAACTCGTTCCATAAATAGAAAGAACTGCTTTGTTGTGGTACAGGAGGTAACTGAAAGAAATTCGTAACGAGCCGAACGGAAACGACACTCTTATTGTAAGGCAGTAGGTATACTGAAGTCTTAGCGACTTACAAAAGTTCCTTCGACATTACAAGGCGGGACTTTCTGTAATTTTTAGTGGGGTGTGTGATCACTACCAATGGCAGTGCATGCTCTGCAACGTGTTCCAACTCCGGCCACAAGATTGTTCTTACACTTTTTGTCTGATATAGGCGTTGCGGACCGCAGTGGCGTGTTATGCCCCTTTACATATCTCTGCATTTGAATACAAATGCCTGTAGCAGTTTGTTTGGCGCTTTAGTGTATTTTTGTAGGTACGTTCAGCAGCGTATGTGGATACCGTGTGCAAAAAGTGTTGCGAATAGAGCTAGTAGCGACAGGCAATAAATTTAAACGTCTTTGAAGTTGCGTCTGATTTTCACACATCCAGTGTTTATGACATAACATTTCCTGAGCAATGATCAGTTTTACTGATACATTCAGTGGTATACTTGAAGACTGTCTACAAAATGTGCCGCGAATACAGTAAGTAGTACAGAAGTAATAAAGTAAAACCTCATGCTCCATGCGGCACTTTGACTGCATGAACAGCAAAAACGTACTAAGCGATAAACTGTTTTCCTTTTATCAATTTTTGGGGGCCGTCAGCGAGAAATAGTTTCCTAAATGTTCCAAATTATGTGTAAAGTTTGTTACCATTGACTAGGTTCTCTCATTCTCTGATACTGGGTGATTAAAATATGGATATTTGCGTGTTGTGGGCTACACTGCTTTTTTCAACTTGCCCCTGTTCCTCTGAATCGCAGGTAGTCGGCGTCGTAACTACGTAGCGAAGATTCAAATCGAGAGCCCAACTGAAGAACTGTTGGTGCAGTCGCCGCCCGGCCCAGAGCTCGACGGGAGACTCGGTACGAGCTGTTTTGCGCCACCCTAAATACCCCTGCCCCGTAAAGATACCAGAGAGACTACGTGCGATCACATGACCTGCGGAAGCCAACGAGAGCCGGCGACCTGTAGCAGCATCGGTGCTGCCGCTTGCTGACCAAGTCAGCAAACGTGATTGAGGTTCTGTCTTCTGCTGATGTAACCCCTTCCGGCGCAGGCCGATCGCGTACCACATATATGGGAGGGCTGTTCGCAAACAGCAAATGTAGGCGGGGTCGCTCGTCTGCCGGACGAGCAGCCCATCCTCCGCAGACTGCAGTTGGGAAAACAGGCTGTAGTGTGCAGGGATTACACTTGTCGTTTTTGTTCTGCCACCAACTGTTACACCAAAGTGTAGCTGCGATTAGCAGTAAAATCTTGCACCGCAAATGATGGGAGATAATAAAGTGTACATCAATGTGGAACACCCATCCTAACTACAGGCTGATTCAGCTGCCCCTACCTAAGGGTTTCATGCAATCAGCAACGCCTCCAAATACCATGCGCAAGATTTTCACACTCTCTCGCTCGTTATGTGCAAACTATTAGTCCTACACAAAAAATGAACAGGAACCTTTTGTGGTAAATTTAAAGTAGTAAAAATTTTGTACTGAACTGTTTTCGCTAGAGGGTGTAGTTTTTGATTTATTCGAGAAAAACGTTCAAAAATGACCTTCTGCCTGTTTTTCTTGAATAAGTCGAAAACAGAGGACTAGTTAAAACGTATTCCAGTACAAAAATTAAATTGCACCAAAAAAACCCTTTAATTTTACTTTAGCACTAATACACTACTGGCCATTACAATTGCTACACCAAGATGAAATAGAGATGATAAAAGGGTATTCATTGGACAAATATATTATACTAGAACTGACATGTGATTACATTTTCACGCAATTTGGGTGCATAGATCCTGAGAAATCACTACCCAGAACAACCACCTCTGGCCCTAATAACGGCCTTGATACGCCTGGGCGTTGAGTCAAACAGACCTTGGATGGCGTGTAGAGGTACAACTGCCCATGCAGCTTCAACACGATACCACAGTTCATCAAGAGTAGAGATTGGCGTATTGTGACGAGCCAGTTTCTCGGCCACCATTGACCAGACATTTTCAATTGGTGAGAGACCTGCAGAATGCGCTGGCCACGGCAGGAGTCGAACATTTTCTGCACCAGAAAGGCCGATACAGGACCTGCAACATGTAGTCCTGCATTATACTGCTGAAATTTAGGGTTTCGCAGGGATCAAATGAAGGGTAGATCCACGGGTTAACACATCTGAAATGTAACGTCCACTGTTCAAAGTGCCGTCAGTGCGAACAGGAGGTGACCGAGACGTGTAACCAATGGCACCCCACACCATCACGCCGGGTGATAACGCCAGTATGGCGATGACGAATACACGCTTGCAATGTGCGTTCACCGCGATGTCGGATGCGACCATCATGATGCTCTAAACAGAACATGGATTCATCCGAAAAAATGACTTAATGCCATTCGTGCACCCAAGTTCGTCGTTGAGTACACCAACGCAGGCGCTCCTGTCTGTGATGCAGCGTCAAGGGTAACCGCAGCCATGGTCACCGAGCTGATAGTCCATGCTGCTGCAAACGTCGTTGAACTGTTCGTGCAGATGGTTGTTGTCTACCAAACGTTCCCAGCTGTTGACTCAATGATCTAGAAGTGGCTGTACGTTCCGTTACAACCATGCGGACAAGATGCCTGTCATCTCGACTGCTAGTACTACGAGGCCGTTGGGATCCAGTACGGCGTTCCATATTACCCTCGTGAACCCACCGATTCCATATTCTGCTAACAGTCATTGGATCTCGACCAACGCGAACAGCAATGTCGTGATACGATAAACAGCAATCGCGATAGGCTACAATCCGACCTTTATCAAAGTCGGAAACGTGATGGTACGCATTTCTCCTCCTTACACGAGGCATCACAACAACGTCTCACCAGGCAACGCCGGTCAACTGCTGTTTGTGTATGAGAAATCGGTAGGAAACTTTCCTCATGTCAACACGTTGTCGGTATCGCCACAGGCGCCAATCTTGTGTGAATTCTCTGAAAAACTAATCATTTGCGTATCACAGCATCATCTTCCTGTCGGTTAAATTTCGCGTCTGTAGCGCGTCATCTTCATGGTGTAGCAATTTTAAGGGGATACGGAATCACCTATCCCCGCAATGTTAATATATGCCTACTATAGGGAACATTTTCTCACAAACTACTGGAGACAGAGAGGTAAAAATTTTACTGTATGTGCATTCATATGTTACAACAATACTGAAACAACAGTTTATTGTCAAAGTATTTTCTTACAGAGATATTGTACATTTATTTTTAAGTAAATTTTTTCCATCGCTTTTTACTAGACTATCACCCCTAAGTCTTTTGTAAATCAAGTAATTAAAAAATCGTTGTTTCAGTATGTAATAGGGACCTATGTCACTACGTCATAAAAATTTCAGACTTCTAGGTTGACCAGTACCTGAGATAATGTTCCTAGATGAAGTAAAAAGTAAACTTACGGGAAACGGAGAAAGAAGATTAAAACATTCCTGATCCGTAGCTAATACCCCCTTCACAGTCTTCATAATCATCTTCAAGTCTTCTTTTGGCACCCCTCTGCACCTGCCTTGCTTTTTTCACTAATGTCTTGATTATATTATCAGCATGCCTTAGTCTGTGCTGATCTAAAAAGAACATAGCACGTACCGTACGGGAACCAACACACATACCCAACTTTTGAAGGATCTGGCATTTAGTTATATTTCCAAGATTGAAGGTTGCCACAGCATCATACACACCAAAATGTAGTGTATTAATTCCGACAAACACTGTTTTTGGGAGACGATGCCATATCACACTATTCAAGCACTCGTTGGGGTTCTGCGTTTTTCCGTGAAGACATTTCATCAGAAGACTTCTGTCAGCCAGATCTCTGAAAATGGGCTTTATTTATGCCATGATGGCTGATGGTAGACTGTGGTGGTGAATGTATTTCTCTCCTGTTGTTAGTCCCCTATTGTATTTAGACCAGCTGTTTTCACCTTTGGGGCACAAACCATGTTGTGGATGCTCATCCGTGGATGCGGTGTGGAAATATAAAGCCCATATAGCTCTCCTCATTTCTTCAAGATTGCCTGTATTTTGCCTGATTGCAAGGCCATAGCAGTTCTGAATGTGGTCTATTATGGAATCAGTCAATCTTCCTCTGCCATCCAAGGTTTTCCCATCATCTAGTTTTTTCCCTTTCATAACTGATTTTAACCTTCTCAGCCTGGCACCCATTCTCTTCTGCACATGTCCTATACATTCAAGTTTGCTTATATTTACACTGTTCCCATATGGTTTGCTTTCCAAAACTTCTTTGAATGCTTTAGAGTCACCATCTCCCAGATATTTGACATAGCGAACATTATACCACTGTGAAGAGCGATGAAAAATTTTCTTCACCCCAGCAACCTCCATGCCACCACTACTACCATAATAATTAGCAATACAGTCATCACTGTGTTCATTTTTCAGCCTGCCTGTGCACCTACAGTATTTAGACATTATTGCAACATCAATAACCTTGCCAGTATCAACACTAGTTGCTGTTACAACACCATTGTTGGAGGTGTGGCCCCTTTTCTGCCACGTGCCATCAAACGCCACTGTGAGGTCACGACTGCCGTCATTTTCTTCCACTGCTTCTTCCACAGCAACCTGCATTGACTTCTGTGCTACATCTTCAACTGCAGATCCTAGTACATAATTGTAAGCTTCAAACTTTGAAGGTGCACTTGGAAGATTTAGAACACCACATAGCATATCACCAGCTGCTTTGCCCTTACCAATTGCTCACAATCCATAAACTAACCTAATATTTACACTATAAAGTTCAGTTTTCTTGTATCCATTATTTACAGTTACTGAAACCGAACTTGGAAACTTACAGCTGTATTTACAAACACTGCATATTAAATTAAACTGGGCAGCCAGGCCAACATGGGATTCTACTTTCAGAGAAACGTTTCTATGACATTTTTTGCAGCACAAACTGTTTTCAAGAGCTTCACACAATATATTCGTATCAATGAGTTCAAAAACTTCATTCCCTCTATCAAGTAAATTATATTTCTCTTCCAAATCTCTTAGTTTTTTATGAGAAGCACTGTTTTCATTTGGTGTAAGTTCGTTCGGCAAATCAGTAATAAGTGGATTCACATTTTCCAACAGTGATGATGATGAACTGCTTTGCTTTGCTAATGAATCATTATTTCTTTTCTTTTGCCAGTTCACACGCTTTTTAAATACTTTTGCTTTAGCTCTAGGCATTTTCACTGCGAAAAATGAAGCACTAAATACGAAATAACTCAACAACAACTACTTTCTTATATCACACTGTTTACAAAACAGTCCCGCCACAAAGTCAAAGAGTAACTTGAGGAAACCAGAGAGAAACATTTTCGGGCAACTAGTGTATAAATAGTGGCTGGAAACCGGGATATTTGAATTCATGTCACTTTAAAGGTACTGCCAAAAAGTTCATGGTCAGCCACGAGAGACGTGTATAACTAAAGCGCAATACCCGATCTCACAAATATATAAAAATAAAATAGTTATAATTGTAGTAGAGCTATGTATGATACGTCATTTTAAAGAGGAAACATGGCAGAATATAATACGCCAGTAAAAAAAAAATTCGATTTTTTAACCCAAAATCCGATTCTGTATCCCCTTAATGGCCAATAGTGTAGTTTACGTGTAGTGATTGAGACAAAATGAAAATTCGCTGTCGTTTGTAATGCCGTTGCAGGTTACATAAAAGCCTTAGGAAAGGGTAGCTAAACCACCTAGTATACGTAGAAAGATCGATACGGCATGGGACGTATAATATCAGGCAATTTTATGTTGTGACAGAAAGTTGTTATATGTTACATGAGAACAAACTTTTATCACCCAGAAGTTAGGTAATGAGGAATAAAATACGAGGCTTATTCCGAAAGTAAGGCCCGTCGGTCGCGAAATGGAAACCACAGTGAAATTCAAAAGTAGTTTATTTGCAACAGTTAGCCACATCTTCCAGCAACGACTCAACATGGCCGTCACTACGTCTGAGACATTTGTCGTAGTGTTGTACCAACTTTCCTACACTCTCGTTGTAGGAGGCACCCGCCTGCACTTTTTGCCGATTCTCTACGCTGAGCTGCAGTTCGTAATCTGTGCAAAAACGTGGACTTCATAGCCAGCGATGCTTGTCAGCAGAGGTGAAAATCAGGGGGAACAAAATCCGGGCTGTATAGAAGACTATCAAACACTTCCCATCGAAAACGCTGCAGGGTCGTCTTCAGTCACTCTGCAGAGTGCGGCTGAGAACTGTCACGAAGTAGGGAATGGAAGACAGTTATGTTATATAGTCTGCGCCGAATCAGGCGAAATCTCTCACGGGCACTCATACTTGGTGGAAGACACTGTTTTCTAGGCATCATTACGTGCTCACTGTGCTCTCAGAACTGAAAACAGACACGATCAACCGGCATACTAGAGACACTATCAAACACACTTAAGGAAAGCTTTATCAGATTTTCACAGTGAGTTACATTTCGCGACCGATCGGACCTTACTTTCGAAAATACGCCCCGTAGTGTTCATCGGAGACAATCGATTTGTGAATAGATCGATTGGTCCGGATCGATACCGGATTGATGAAAAGAGCGGCAAGTCGATCGGATTTATGTCACACCTCGGGAGAGGCGTTTACCTGGCACACACTTCTGACGTCACTGAAGGTGACGCGAGGCCGCCGACTGTAGCGGAATGTCAACAAAGGTGGACGCGGCCACAAAGCGCGCCGGCGCACAGTGGCGGAATTCCCGCCGGCACATTACTCACGCCGACCACAATGGCGTCGCCGTGACGTCGCCCGGCAGGCCGGGCCGCGCACAGCCGCGCTGCGCCGGGCCGTCGGAAAGGCGGAGCGGGGGCGGCCGTCGGCGTTAATTACGACATCAACATTCTTCACATAGGCGCCGGCGCCGCCGCCCGCCGTGTAATTGACATAACTGACGTGCCGGCTTGTTCCGCGGTCGGCGCGCATCGCGCGAATTCCGCAAACGGGCCGGAGCCTGGCCGGGCTGTAAATGGCCGCCCGGCGCCGACCACTGTGCGCCGACCACTGTGCGTTACCGGGCGAGGCAGCGCGGGCTGAAGCGGCAGCCGCGGCGTCGTCAGGGCCGGCCTCTGCGCCGCCTCGCCGGGTCACGTGCCACCTGCGTCAGCACCAACACTCCGCGAGGCTCACCTCAGTGTGTGGCACAAGGTACTCCGTGCTCTACTGTTGCTTGCTCTCCCTCCCCCTCCACCCTTTACCGAGCGAGGTGGCGCAGTGGCTAGCACACTGGACTCGCATTTGGGTGGACGGTTCCATCCCGCGTCCGGCCATCCTCATTTAGGTTTTCCGTGATTTCCCTAAATCTGTCCAGGCAAATGCCGGGATGGTTCCGTTGAAAGGGCACGGCTGACTTCCTTGCCCATCCTCCCCTAATCCGATGAAACCGATGACCTCGCTGTTTGCTATCTTCCCCCAAACAACCCATCCCAACCCTCCACCCTTCCTCGCCCTTTCTTGATCCAGCTACGCGGGAAGATTGGCTATTGGTAACCGTCTGTATGAAATCCACCCTGATTCCACATTTATAGTGTAGACTATGTGATCAAACGTATACTTCCGAACTTCAGTGGGCATTCATATGAGGTGTGTCCACCGTCCGCCTTTCTATCTTTTTGCACTCTGGTCGGGGCACTTTCAGGGAGGTGTCTGTGTGGTCTTTGGAGGAATGAAAGACTACCCTTCTTCAACAGACGAAACCCGACAAGGAAGTGAAATTGGACGCTGTGGTCAGGAGTGAAGTCGACGTTCTAACTCATCCCACTGGTGATGACGTCGGGTCTCTCGGCAGAGCAGTCCATTCCAGGAATATTACTGTCCTCAAACCATTGTCTCGCATATGCTCGTTGATGACAGGTGTATTGTCAAGTTGATACAGTTATTGTTTCCTAGTTATTCCTCTACGGCACATGGTATATAGTGCTGTAAAATGTCTCCACATTCTTCCACATTTAGCGTTTTCTTAAACGAAATGAGAGGATCACAGCCTTAGGACGAAAAACACCTCCTCTCCAGTACTTCACTCTTGGCACTATAAATGCTGGAAGGTAAAAGTCTACAGGCATTCGACAATCCCAGACCTTTCCATCGGATTAACGCCAGTGTAACGTGATTGGTTACTCCTGATGACTCAGTCTTAGTCATGCACTGTCCAGTAGCGACACATCTTACACCACCTCAAGTGTCACTTGGCATTGTGTACAGAAATATGTGTCATATGAGGATCTGCTCGACGATTCTACCCCGTTCTTTTTAACTCCCTACACGCAGTCATTGTGCTAGCTGCTCGTAGCGCTACCCAAATCACGAGTGATTCCTTTAGCTTATTTCTTGTGAATATTTCAACTACCCTCTGCAATGCTCGACAGTCCCTGTCCATCAATACATGACGTTTGCAGAGTCTTGGTTCAGCTATGGCTGCTATTTGGCGTGTCAGTTTCACAATCACATCACCAACCGTCGACGTGGACAACTGGTAGAAAGGTGAAGCGCCAATATTGCATTTATTACTCAGTTTGCATCTAATAGGTAGCAGACTCCATCGAGCTTTTCTGGCGGTCCGTTCTGTCGTTACTGCTTCTCCGTTGAGTACACGATACTCCCAGATTCCTTTCATACGCGAAGGTCCAATGGTTGTGACATCTAGCGGTCGATTACGCGTTAGTATGAGTGTCCAGACACTTTTAATCATAAAATATATCAATTGAAAGTGCACCAACTATGTACGATATCAACTTAAGCGAAATAATTAAACAAGTTTTACAAGTTTAGTTATTCATCTATGACTGTTAGAAGCTTTTCTGTTTTTATTTTATATACGTATGATTCTACAACGTTGACTTTAGAGGAATGAAGAGTTTTGGTTAAAAACAGTCTTGGTTGCAATTTTAGTCTTTTTTTTTTTCAACGACTCGTTTCGCCTTATTTAGGCATCTTCAGGTTATCAAACGACGCGTTCCGCCTTATTTAGGCATCTTCAGGCTGTCAACTAATACTGTTAAGCACTGGTTTGCTGTTATGCCACATATGGACTGGAAGAATTTCTGTAGTATGCTGTCTAGTCGGGCAGAAAAACGTGTGGCTTCATCTCTGCGTCTGTTTTAACCAATACTGTTAAGCACTGGTTTGCTGTTACGCCACATATGGACTGGATGAATGAAGAGTTGTAGTAAGTTTGATGGAAGTGTATAGTTCACCGATTGTAGTCCTTCGAATGTTTCAGGATTGATTTACATGTAACATACTAAGTTATTTTAACAAATAGTTGAAGTATCAAAAGTTGTGGAGCATTGACAGGCAACTATATAGAAAATGCAGGATGTCCAGTATCAGGAGGTTCTGAAATTAACGATGCTGTCCGACCGTATGGTACAGTGCAGAGTCCTTAGAAGTCACCAGACGGTTTATTTTTGAAACTGGGACTCCACAATCGACTGTGTGGCGCATCCTGGGATACGACCATTCGCTGCGGCCATTAACATTCATTTCGTTTAATCCCTAATAATGGAGCAGAATCGTCTCGGAGTTGAATGCTGCTAGATCTTAGCTGCTATTCACTGATGAGCTTGTTTTCATACAAGTAGATTTTTTAACCGACGTAGCACCGTTCTCTAGACAATGAAAATCATCTTTTAATTTAGGAACACGAACGTGGCTCCCCGATATTGAATGTCTGGTGGTCGCTATTGTATTAACAGATCCGTACTTCTCTGACACTCATTCAGATGAAGACGTCTAGTTAACTATGCGGCAAGACAATGCCATTGATAAAATTCGACATCAAATCTTATGTGTGGTCTTCTTATAAAAATATGATGCACCTTGGCATTATGGGCTCACTGTTGGTGGATTTTATGACCAAACATTTCCCGTTAGATAGATGGGCCTCAATAACGACCGGAGTTTACACTCTGCGATATTTGATTGTGGGATCAATGGTCAAAGAATGTGTGTATAATAGCAAAATTAAGAAGATCAACGAAACGAAGGACCACACAGGACAAGTGTTATTATCCATTCAGCGTGAAATGGGTGTACAGGCTTTAAGTGCTAACTTTATTACTTGGTTTTTATGTATTACACATGATGGTGAACAAACTGAGACGACTGTATAAATTACAGCTTATGACATCGTTCATTTAAATTCATTTTAACACACATTTCATGACGATGAAAGTATATACCATGTGGGTGCCAACTAGAGTTACAAAACTACCACAGGCTACCGTAGACTATGATAAAGAAGAGTAAACTAGAGTAGTTTTACTAGTAGCCTTGGTCAGTTAGATCGTAACTGTGTCACCGGTACGATAGGTGTGTTGCATACCTATCGGGCGTTACATTACTTCGATCGTTTTGTTTGCGTATGCGATTAATGTGTTACTAGATTCCCCTAGAAACTGGAAGCAGTGAACTGTCTGGAAACTTAGTGAGAATATACAAAGTGCGCCATAACCTAAGGAGTATTTTTGTTTTACATAGTTATCCTTCTGTGTGTTACTTCAAAATACACAGTATCTATAGAGAAATTGAAATTGGCAATCATTAATTCAGTTTTTATTAATAAATTGTTGATTTTTAACGTGAAATAGACGGATGTTGCAGTCAAAATAAAAAAAATACTGATTTATGATATAGCGCTAGAAAACGAAATTTTCTCAATAAAAGTTAAAATTAAAAAGAAAACTCAAAATGAAACCTATCGAACATCGCTTCTATACTTCGTCGAGCGTATGTGAAACGTGTTTCTGTTATTCATAAACAAATTTCGCACCTAAAAATAATGACAAAAATCTGTTGCCTTTGATCGTGATGAAGAACATTATATTGAGTACAAATTAAAAACTTCACTTATTTAGCTTCTTATGTTTGCGCATGTCAACTGTACTTGCATCAAAAGTAGTTAATTTTGTTACATGAAAACACAGGAGTTTAGCGATCAACTTATCTCTATTATTTACAAATGCATTTTTGAAGGATATGCAGTACACAGTGGACTAACACTGATGTTGGGCGGTTCTAATTATGTGCAAAATAAACAAACAAACAAAAAAATAAAGAGAAGTCGTCAACTCCCAGTTTCTCTCTCACACATTCATTTGTGTTTGTTTTCCTTCAAGTGCTACCAATACTACCGTATTCCTATAATTTATTATGTCATTTATGTACTGTTCATACAATGAAAGCTATGACGACCGGATGTTTCAGCTGTACCAAAACCATAGAACCATACTTTTGGTAGAACGCAACAGTAGTTGTAACACAATTTTGAATCAGCCTATATATTCGCGAGATTCACAGGGCGTGTCATAATGAATAGCAATAGGTGGCACGGTTGCAAGTATGAGACAATAGCAGCAGACGCGTTCCAGTAGATGATGGTGTGCAAACGAAATGTTTGTGAGGTATTTCGAATGCGTGGTTATCACCCACCACTGCCTTCAGTATGTACTCTTCTCTTAGTTGGTACTATCTGAAACGTAAGCTTTTTGACAATGTCCACATTCAGTTGGGTTCGAATTTCACAAACAGATGCCTGGTTGGGGAATTGCTAATGAATGATGGTGCAAGGTGGATAAGGCGAGCTGCACCTCTACCCTACCCCTGGATTTCTCCATCAGGGGTCGTCCCTAAATTGAAGGATACACCACTCTCGTTGTCGCGGTTGAAGAACTTTTTCCGCAAATTTTATAGCCTTGACAGGACTTAACTATGTGATGCGGTAATGTTTAGAACCATTCGTAACTGACTCCACAGGCGAGACCAGTGGCGAATCGCAACGTGGAGTGGGTGTCGCATCCTTAAATAAAGCATTTGTAAATAATAGAGATAAGTTGATCGCTAAACTCCTGTGTTTTCATGTAACAAAATTAATTACTTTTAATGCAAGTACAGTTCACACGCGCAAACATAAGAAGCTAAATAAGTGAAGTTTTTAATTTGTACTCAATATAATGTTCTTCATGACGCAGCAAACGTAACGAGGTGAAATTTACTGTAATTATTGAGAACGTAGGTTGCTGCGTAACGGGTGGGTTATCGCAATAAACAATCTTCGAGAGATTAATCTTCAAGTGAAATCAACTTGTTGGTATCGAACCAGTATTGACAGGTACACAACCTGAAATCAGTTTAATCGCTCGGACGATAACATGTGAGTGTGTAGGCATACTGTAGCATCGCGGGCCGGACGCTGTAGCAGAGCGGTTCTAGGCGCTTCAGTCCGGAACCACGCTGCTGCTACGGTCGCAGGTTCGAATCCTGCCTCGGGCATGGATGTGTGTGATGGCCTTAGGTTAGTTAGGTTCAAGTAGTTCTAAGTCTAGCGGACTGATGACCTCAGATGTTAAGTCCCATAGTGCTCAGAGCCATTTTAGCATCGCGGATGATTCCAGCATACAGGTACCGAAAGTCTCCTCTCTGGCGATTGAGGTCGCGATTGTAGTGTGTTGATTTAGCTTACCTGGTGTGTGTGTGTGTGTGTGTGTGTGTGTGTGTGTGTGTGTGTGTGTGTGTGTGTGTGTGTGTGTGTGTCAGTGTCGATGCCGAGGCCTCAGGATGCAAATTACACTCAAGTTGTCAAAGTAATTAAAAGTCTTACCACGGAAGTTGTGTACTGCTTATGTGTTCTGATCGTTCGGTATTAGTCATTTATTTGAGAATAGAAGTTGCAAAATCACGTGTCGCCTCGGAAGAACAACAATCCAGGCGCCTCGGGAAGGTTCCGGAACAAGTAACGTGTAATGAACAATTGTCAGTCTGAACATCGGAAGTGAGAGACAGTCTGGAGCTCAGACTATTCTTCCTGATTTCGTACCGTCAAATTACTGAACACCTGCGCCGCGTTCTGCCACCGGTGCAATTGTGAGAATGACTAACTGCAACACTAGAACTGATTCATACCAATTGGAAGGACTGTATCACTTGCCTAAACTCTTAACAGCCTGTTTGAACAGCGGATTTCATGTGATTCTGCTCCAAACATTTATACTGCGTGATTTACTTCTCTACAACTGACTTCGTTACAGTCCAGAGGACTACGTGGCTGAAGGGCCTGTGATAATTGTGAACAGTGCACCCCAAAATCTATAGCGATTCATTACCAGAATAGACTTGGATCTTGCCAGTTAAACTTGGAACTTATTGGGTGAGTGTCTCCCCAACTCCCGATTGTTGTTGTTGTGGTCTTCAGTCCTGAGACTGGTTTGATGCAGCTCTCCATACTACTCTATCCTATGCAAGCTTCTTCATCTCCCAGTACCTACTGCAACCTACATCCTTCTGAATCTGCTTAGTGTATTCATCTCTTGGTCTCCCTCTACGATTTTTACCCTCCACGCTGCCCTCCAATGCTAAATTTGTGATCCCTTGATGCCTCAAAACATGTCCTACCAACCGATCCCTTCTTCTAGTCAAGTTGTGCCACAAAATTCTCTTCTCCCCAAACCTATTCAATACCTCCTCATTAGTTACGTGATCTACCCACCTTATCTTCAGCATTCTTCTGTAGCACCACATTTAGAAAGCTTCTATTCTCTTCTTGTCCAAACTATTTGTCGTCCATGTTTCACTTCCATACATGGCTACACTCCATACAAATACTTTCAGAAACGACTTCCTGACACTTAAATCAATACTCGACGTTAACAAATTTCTCTTCTTCAGAAACAATTTCCTTGCCATTGCCAGTCTACATTTTATATCCACTCTACTTCGACCATCGTCAGTTATTTTACTCCCTAAATAGCAAAACTCCTTTACTACTTTAAGTGTCTCATTTCCGAATCTAATTCCCTCAGCATCACCCGATTTAATTTGACTACATTCCATTATCCTCGTTTTGCTTTTGTTGATGTTCATCTTATATCCTCCTTTCAAGACACTGTCCATTCCGTTCAACTGCTCTTCCAAGTCCTTTGCTGTCTCTGACAGAATTACAATGTCATCAGCGAACCTCAAAGTTTTTACTTCTACTCCATGAATTTTAATACCTACTCAGAATTTTTCTTTTGTTTCCTTTACTGCTTGCTCAATATACAGATTGAATAACATCGGGGAGAGGCTACAATCCTGTCTCACTCCCTTCCCAACCACTGCTTCCCTTTCATGCCCCTCGACTCTTATAATTGCCATCTGTTTTCTGTACAAATTGTAAATAGCCTTTCGCTCCCTGTATTTTACCCCTGCCACCTTTAGAATTCTGAAGAGAGTATTCCAGTCAACATTGTCAAAAGCTTTCTCTAAGTCTAAAAATGCTAGAAACGTAGGTTTGCCTTTTCTTAATCTTTCTTCTAAGATAAGTCGTAAGGTTAGTATTGCCTCACGTGTTCCAACATTTCTACGGAATCCAAACTGATCTTCCCCGAGGTCCGCTTCTACCAGTTTTTCCATTCGTCTGTAAAGAATTCGCGTTAGTATTTTGCAGCTGTGACTTATTAAACTGATAGTTCGGTAATTTTCACACATCTGTCAACACCTGCTTTCTTTGGGATTGGAATTATTATATTCTTGTTGAAGTCTGAGGGTATTTCGCCTGTCTCATACATCTTACACACCAGATGGCAGAGTTTTGTCATGACGGGCTCTCCCAAGGGCATCAGTAGTTCTGATGGAATGTTGTCTACTCCTGGGGCCTTGTTTCGACTCAGGTCTTTCAATGCTCTGTCAGACTCTTCACGCAGTATCTTATCTCCCATTTCGTCTTCATCTTCATCCTCTTCCATTTCCATAATATTGTCCTCAAGCACATCGCCCTTGTATAAACCCTCTATATACTCCTTCCACCTTTCTGCCTTCCCTTATTTGCTTAGAACTGGGTTGCCATCTGAGTTCTTGATATTCATACAAGTGGTTCTCTTCTCTCCAAAGGTCTCTTTAATTTTCCTGTAGGCAGTATCTATCTTACCCCTAGTGAGACAAGCCTCTACATCCTTACATTTGTCCTCTAGCCATCCCTGCTTAGCCATTTTGCACTTCCTGTCGATCTCATTTTTGGGACGTTTGTATTCCTTTTTGCCTGCTTCATTTACTGCATTTTTATATTTTCTCCTTTCATCAATTAAATTCAATATTTCTTCTGTTACCCAAGGATTTCTACTAGCCCTCGTCTTTTTACCTACTTGATCGTCTGCTGCCTTCACTACTTCATCCCTCAGAGCTACCCATTCTTCTTCTACTGTATTTCTTTCCCCCATTCCTGTCAATTGTTCCCTTATGCTCTCCCTGAAACACTCCACAACCTCTGGTTCTCTCAGTTTATCCAGGTCCCATCTCCTTAAATTCCCACCTTTTTGCAGTTTCTTCAGTTTCAATTTGCAGTTCATAACGAATAGATTGTGTAAGTAGGCTGTTTAGGTTTTTTTATTAGTAACGCCACCTCTGTATGAAAATCACTGGCTGTGCTGTGTGCAGTCTGTGGCTGCTTTTCATTGTTGTAATACTCGCCATAGTAGTGTTAGGCAGCTGGCTGTGAACAGCGCGTAGCGTTGGGCAGTTGGAGGTGAGCCGCCAGCAGTGGTGGATGTGGGGAGAGAGATGGCGGAGTTTTGAAATTTGTCATGAACTGCTTTATATATGATGATATCAAGGTAAATACATTGTTTGTTCTCTATTAATATCTTTCATTTGCTAACTATCCCTATGAGTAGTTAGTGCCTTCCGTAGTTTGAATCTTTTATTTAGCTGGCAGTAGTGGCGCTCGCTGTATTGCAGTAGCTTGAGCAGCGAAGATTTTTGTGAGGTAAGTGATTTGTGAAAGGTATAGTTTAATGTTAGTCAGGGCCATTCTTTTGTAGGGAATTTTGAAAGTCAGATTGCGTTGCGCTAAAAATACTGTGTGTCAGTTTAAGCACAGTCTCGTAAAATTGTTTGAAAGGGGACGTTTCATATGTCGACCCTTAGCCAAGGATACCTCACTGGAATCTTCTGATTTTTTCTTGTAGTTTGTGTATTTAGTGTAGCTTTTGTTTATTGCTAGCGCGTAATTGTAGAGAATTTCCTTTGTAATTGCAGTCTTTCATTGTTGTACAGTAAAACAGGTGTGGCACGCATGTAGATTTGCACCAAGTATTTCGCAGCTGCAATTAACTAGATATTATTTTCAGTGCTATGTTAATGTGTTCCCCTATTTTTGCTCTTCAAATTGTGTTCTTCTGTGTTGTCGTGTGAAATATTGTGACAATAATGGCGTGTGAAAAACGTAACACTAGGCTCCAAAGTAAATTGAGAAATGACAGCGAAGACGAAAGCAGTGTGTTAGCGCCACCGTGTAATGAATTAACTAATATTCAAAGTAGTAATTTGGTAACTGTGCATAGGGAAATGGAGCGGGTGGCAAACAATGGCGTGGACAGTGAAACAATTAGTGTAGAGGGAGGCATTATCGATCGATCGGTCGGCAACAGCTCGCCTCAGGAATCGGGAATGACAGGACACAATTTTGCAAATACTGTAGATTCAGGTTTTGGGTCCTCACCGTTTTCTCAAATGAGTCAAGACACATTTTCTGCTTGTCAAAATGTGAATGTTGCCGGTGCAAATGCACTGCCGAAAAGTGTAGAGGAACAGATGCCAGACACTAACACATTATTACTGCAATTAATGCAGCAAATGAAACAAAATCAGAGTCAAACACAGCAACAGTTAGACGCAATGGGACAAAATCTTCGAAAGTTAGACACAGTGGAACAAAATCAGAGACAAACACAGCAAAAGCTTGAAAAATTAGACACAATGGAACAAAATCAGAGACAAACACAGCAACAGTTAGACGCAATGGAACAAAAGCTTCAAAAGTTAGACTCAGTGGAAAATAAGCTTGAACAAACACGTGAAGATTTAACTACCGAGTTACATAACATTGAATCTAAATGTCAAAAAGTCTGTAATGATATAAAAACACAAATTTGTGAGCATTTTCAACCTATTTTTTCGCGGCATGAAAATGCATTACAGAATCACGAAGCAGCCATAAAAGAACTGCGAATAATTGTTCATGAAAATCATGAGACCTTGCAAGCAAAAATTGACTCAGTTGCATCTACCAATTCGGTTACGCAACTTGCAAAAACCCAGGAAAACTTAAAGGACACAGTAGAAAGACACATGGAGGAAATTAGTACATTATCAGAGAAAGTAGTTGAACTTTCGGATCAGCTAAATAATTTATCTACGAAGGTAAATGATAATCTGAATGACACAAAACCGGTAGTCTTTAATGACACAGAAGAGAGCGAACAAATTAGGAAACTGAAACAAAATCTGAATCAAATTAATACGCAACACCAAGTAGAAATCCGGGAAGTACAAGATCAGCTGACACAGGTAATACAAGAATTACGTATTTCAGAGGACACTCGCGCTCCAATACGGGAAGAGGGACTTAGAAATATGAAACAACCACAAAATAATAACACAGCGCATTTCGGAAATTATGAAAGAAATTCGCAAGGCACACCGAATTTTGAGATGGAATCACAGAAACAACGTAACAATGACCGATATGCGACTCGCCGACACGATGATTTTGACTATAAGCTGTTCATTACTACACGTAAATTCAAAACATTTAAGAATTCTGGCAATGACATTCATCCACAAGCATGGCTCCATCAATTCTCTCATTGTTTTCCCCCCAACTGGTCGTTAGAGCACAGATTAGACTTTATGTGTGGCTACTTAGAGAATGAACCAGCTGTAAGAATGCGATCGGTCATTCATGATTGTCACAGTGAAGGAGATTTTTATCATGCCTTCCTCTCAGCATATTGGTCTCAAGCCACACAAGACCGAGTAAAACATAGCATCATAATGATGAAACGTTTCGAACAATCTCAATTTTCCAGTATTATGAAATATTTTGAAGACATGTTGCGTAAGAATCAGTATCTTTCAGACCCATACAGCCCCTCAGAACTCATCCGAATTTTCTTAATCAAATTACCTGAACATTTACGGCATATTATTTTAGCAGGACGTTGCAAAGACGACATTGAAGCTTTTCAGGGACTGTTACAAGAACTGGAAATTGACACTGACAATCGCGGAACGCAGGAGCACAACAATTACAGATCACATCCGTCGCAATTCCGCGATGAAAGAAATAATAACTGGACGCGACAAGGCTATTCTCACAACACAAATCGTGACCGAAACAGACACCACCCGTATAACAACCGTTGGCAGAGTAGTAATAATTACAGGGAAAGATCACCTCTCCACGGTAATGACTATCACAGAGACAATCAGAGAAACAGACAATATGGGAACCAAAACAATTATTATTATCAAGGGAGACAGAATAACTTCAGACGCAACAGTTCAGAGCGCAGGTACGATTCAGGAAGAAATTCTCCACCACATGACCGACAAGAAAGAAACTATGTAAACTACCGACATGACGACAGACGATGTGATCGTAACGACAGACCTGAATTGCATCAGAACTGGCGGGATTTAAACAGGGCAGGGCCCTCTCGTCACGGTGAATTTGTAGAAGTTAGGTCTCCTAATACCAATAACGGCGCGCGCCAACAAAGAGACAGACAATGACTCGCACCGCAGGCTGCCACGTGCGCCGGCTGCCTCAGAGAAAAATAACATAGACGCTATCCTTGAGAAAAATTCCAGTATTCTTTACCGACGTACACCGCATGCCAATTGCATTCAAGTTCAAACTCTGAGTACTATGAAGAGTAAAGGATTTCACCACATTTCACATGTAAAACCGTTTATTGAAAGATAATCTGCTTTTTAACTTTGTCTTTGCTATATAACTTTTCACTTTACATTGCTAGTAAGCGTTGTCAGACTTAAGAAACCGTTAACATGCAACAATGTTTGAAGTTAAATATCCAGTCAAGAACCAAGAGAACTTATTTAAACAGAAATTACGAATGCATTGTTACTGTGAACAGACGACACAGTGTTATTGTGTGTGTGCATTCTTGCTTGTTTGTTGCACGATTACGTAACGACTATAAGGCTCACATACTTCGAGCATATACAGGTACTGCTAATGAGATTTTATTGCAACATTTTGGTTTACTTGAAATTTGGTGTATCATGAGGTAAGTACACTGACTTCTGCAGAACTTAGCTTTCGGAGGACGATAAATACGACACTTACACAGAGATTATCTTACAACAAGACGCACAGTTTAGCGCTACAGTACACGTATTTGAGTGATTAATTTTGTACTTAAAACGTTTATTTTTTAAAGATTTTTGAATTACAAAGAAAGTTTTCCGTGATACATTTCATTCCATTGCTGTAATTTGTAACACCTGAGGGTATAATTACATTAATCCTCAGGGGGGTACACGCCTACTTTGTGTACCATGTGTTTGGCACGCACAAGGAGCCCTAGCTAATATGGTATTTGCTTATACAACTTTACACATCGGTACCATATTTCTCTAACACAGAATTACACAGCTATCTGATTATTTGACAGAGAAACAAACATTATTTTTACTACGTCAGTGACAGATGTTTACGCAATTACACAGTTGGATAACTTCACACTTATGAAACTGTATTTTGTCCGTACTTAGTAAACTGTTCATATTTTTTCAGAACCATTGTGATACTACGTGAGCTTTGAATGATGTATTTGGTATGGGATCATGATTTTTAAAGTACGTTTGAGGTCGATGACACCATTGAAATGAGCAGAGAATTTTTTTTAGGTTTTGATATTATTGCAGAAAGCTACGACGATTGAGAGATTTGACTGAGGTGTTATGATGTTATTTTTACGACGACGATGTGTATTATGCTGTTGAGATATGTTTATGATCAATAAGATGATGCTACCGTATATGAGGAATTTGATTATGCTACGGCTTTCTAAGATGAAATATTGAAGACGTGTCGACGAATATGTATATGTGTAATAAAGTAAGGAATAATGAGTAGTGGTTAGGGAAAAAGGATGTTGGAAACCAAGAATTGTACTTTAAAATTTATGAAATGTGTGTAAATGCGTGAATGTATCACAATGCTGACGAATATTTTTTTTTTGGACACTTATATTTATAGGATTTTGTTTCTACAGATTGGTAACGCAAATTCTCAACCTGTGAATTTTTTTTTATATAAGACTGCCACTGTAGCGGAAACTGCTGTCGTAAATATTTCCGTACGAAAGTTAAGTGACCACCTGCACGTAATGCGTCGCGGGCCCCCACCTGGGCGACAGCGGCCTGAAAAAAAAAAGCCATTAGCCTTCCAGTGGCACAGGTAGAAAAAGAAAGGGGAGGCCACTATCCTCGCTATTGATGTTCCTTTGTAGAAAGCATCGTAAATACGAGACGCTAATAATAACTTGGAAACATTCTTACATCTGCACACCTGATTAGGACAAGTGTCTATCTACGAGAATTGAGAGAAATGCCATATGGCTTGCTTTATGTATTTATTTACTCATTTTGTTTAATATCTAGTTTCTAGCTGCACTGCAGCACTGGTTAAAATAAAATTTTATAGATGTACTAATATAAATATTTTCTGTCTCCAGATCCAGTAAATAATTTTATGATCTATTCAAAAAAACGAAGGAGCATAAAAAGATATTTCCCTTCACAGGACTTGCATACGGAATTTTCTTTTCAACTACTGGGTAATTTTTTTTGGTAGAATAACTTATGTGGTGCACCACTTTAATTACTTAGACATTAAGATGTGATTATACATTTCCCTTATCTGCATTGTTGTCTTTACTGTAATATTTTTCTGCTTGAGCGTTGTCATGTTTAGACATAATTTATTGCTTTTGCTTCTGCTGTTTGCCAGGCATAATGTTACTGAATTTGACTTTGTATTATGCTGTTAAGCCAGTTTTACTAATGATTTATTTTTATTGTTTGCTGCACATTGCCTTAGATTAGTTGTAATATTACAATTGCTTTGCTAATTTCTTAATGCTGCTTGCTTCGCAAATCTGCGTTTTTTTTCATTGCTGTTTACATTAATTGTTTTATGTGATGCTGCATTGCCTCGTCCCTTGGTATATATATCTGAGCTCAGTAGATTTAAGTTAGCTTAAGAGGTGGTAGACTATATAAGAGAACAAATTGTGATGAATTGGAAGAAATACATTGAAAATCTATAAGAAAATGGTTTGGCCAAAACACTATTTTGAAAGAGGATATGAACAAAAAAGTAGGTTTTAGGGACAACAGGTTTAGGTAGGATTTTCTTGGAAATAAATGATGAAGTAAGATAATGGAAAATAAATAATGAGGTAAGAAATATGTGAACATATATATACAGAAAGCATGCTTGAATAGGATTTTTTTTGGTGGAAGCAAAGGTTGAAATAAGACGAAAGGTCTACAGAATGAAGTTTTGCATTGGACTGCAGTACCAAAAGTTACACTGAAAACAAACCCTGTCCTTTCCTTTTGTGTTATCCCACTATGTGTTTGTATACCCTTGTGTATTTGTTTTCTTCCTGTCTCTGTGTAGTTTCATAGAATTTTTTTCTTCTTCTAATACTAAGCTACATTCACTATGATGAGGAATGCTGTTATCCTCAAATATAATTGGCATTAATAATATGTTATTTTCTTTGTAGAGATGTTAGACATTATTTATCTGTTCTGTTTTGTTGCTCATGTGTGAAGTTGATGTTTCGAGGGTTATTCTGATCTTTTATGTATGTGCTTATGTCATTATTTATGTAACACTGATGTATACATTTTTATTCTTTTGTGTAGCCTGTATTACTGCAAGTGTTATCTGTATTGTTATGTTCCTTAATGATGTATTTTGTATCTTTGTAATTGTATTCTTATGTTATAAAATTGTAATTGACACCGGTTCGTCAAATTGGGTAACTTGTAAGTTACATTTCACTGCACACGTTTCTATTGGTCATAGTATATGGACAATATGTGAGAAGTAGGGACTGTTAGTGTTTGCACATGTGTTAATAATTCAGCAAGGGACTGGTTAACAGCATTGCTGGTTCTCAGGACAATTCAAAAACTTTGTGAGTGCACAAGTGGTGGTTATGGACTTGCTACATTATCCGCAAGACTCTTTGATGGTGATTGTGGACCTGCACAGTCGCAGCAGATGGCTGCTGGCCATCTCTACAAGGACTACAGTGGGTCTGCATCTTTGATGACCCACCAGTACCTTTATCTCTACAAGGACTACAGTGGGTCTGCGTCTTTGCTAACTCACCAGGACCATTATTTCTGCAAGGACTGCAGTGGGTCTGCGCCTCTGGTGGCCCACCAATACCATAATCTCTACCAGCACTACTGTGGGTCTGCTCTGTGATGACCTACCTACCAATATTCTTCAAAACTTCGACTGACTCTGCTGTGGGTTTGCTCTGTTGTGGCCCATTACCTGTCTGCATGTCGAGTCAGCACTGTCTTTCCGTTGGAAGGACAACACTACTTCTTCAAGACTGCATGGAAATCCACTACGTCTGTGTGCATTGTCTTTTAGTGCTCAGACTTTGAGAAAAACACGGCAATTTTAGTGTGATCAACGATCAGGACTGTCTTTATGGACTGTGAGAAAATTTTAGCTTTTGACCAACATTGTATCAATAAGTGTGTGCATTTGATTTCTTTGCTATTGTAATTCTGAAAAAATTTTTTAACAAATATGTATTGGCCAGGGCCCAACAAAATTTGTAAATTTTTTTGTGGGGAGCATGGGGCTATGTAAGTAGGCTGTTTAGGTTTTTTTATTAGTAACGCCACCTCTGTATGAAAATCACTGGCTGTGCTGTGTGCAGTCTGTGGCTGCTTTTCATTGTTGTAATACTCGCCATTGTAGTGTTAGGCAGCTGGCTGTGAACAGCGCGTAGCGTTGGGCAGTTGGAGGTGAGCCGCCAGCAGTGGTGGATGTGGGGAGGGAGATGGCGGAGTTTTGAAATTTGTCATGAACTGCTTTATATATGATGATATCAAGGTAAATACATTGTTTGTTCTCTATTAATATCTTTCATTTGCTAACTATCCCTGTGAGTAGTTAGTGCCTTCCGTAGTTTAAATCTTTTATTTAGCTGGCAGTAGTGGCGCTCGCTGTATTGCAGTAGCTTGAGCAGCGAAGATTTTTGTGAGGTAAGTGATTTGTGAAAGGTATAGTTTAATGTTAGTCAGGGCCATTCTTTTGTAGGGAATTTTGAAAGTCAGATTGCGTTGCGCTAAAAATACTGTGTGTCAGTTTAAGCACAGTCTCGTAAAATTGTTTGAAAGGGGACGTTTCAATTGTGGTGACAATCCACATCTGCCCCTGGAAATGTCGTACAATTTAAAACCTGGTTGCTAAATCTCTGTCTTACCATTATATAATCTATCTGATACCTTTTAGTATCTCCAGGATTCTTCCAGGTATACAACCTTCTTTTATGATTCTTGAACCAAGTGTTAGCTATGATTAAGTCATGCTCTGTGCAAAATTCTACAAGGCGGCTTCCTCTTTCATTTCTACCCCCCAATCCAAATTCACCTACTATGTTTCCTTCTCTCCCTTTTCCTACTGACGAATTCCAGTCACCCATGACTATTAAATTTTCGTCTCCCTTCACTACCTGAATAATTTCTTTTATCTCGTCATACATTTCATCTATTTCTTCATCATCTGCAGAGCTAGTTGGCATATAAACTTGTACTACTGTAGTAGGCATGGGCTTTGTGTCTATCTTGGCCACAATAATGCGTTCACTATGCTGTTTGTAGTAGCTAACCCGCACTTTTTTTTATTCATTATTAAACCCACTCCTGCATTACCCCTATTTCATTTTGTATTTACGATCCTGTATTCGCCTGACCAAAAGTCTTGTTCCTCCTGCCACCGAAATTCACTAATTCCCACTATATCTAAATTTAACCTATCCTTTTCCCTTTTTAAATTTTCTAACCTACCTGCCCGATTAAGGGATCTGACATCCTACTTTCCGATCATTACGGCGCCAGTTTTCTTTCTCCTGATAACGATGTCCTCTCGAGTAGTCCCCGCCCGGAGATCCGAATGGGGGACTATTTTTCCTCCGGAATATTTTACCCAAGAGGACGGCATCGTCATTTAATCATACAGCAAAGCTGCATTTCCTCGGGAAAAATTACGGCTGTAGTTTCCCCTTGCTTTTAGCCATTCGCAGTATCAGCACAGCAAGGCCGTTTTGGTTAGTGTTACAAGGCCAGATCAGTCAATCATCCAGACTGTTGCCCTTTGCAACTGCTGAAAAGGCTGCTGCCCCTCTTCAGGAACCACACGTTTGTCTGGCCTCTCAACAGATACCCCTCCGTTGTGGTTGTACCTACGGTACGGCTATCTGTATCGCTGAGGCACGCAAGCCTCCCCACTAACGGCAAGGTCCATGGTTCATGGGGGTGGCCAACCCCCGATAGTAATTAAAATTGCAGAACAAGATCTTTAGATGACAGTGAAAGGAAGGTAGGAGACAGAAACAAGGAAACCAACTACGTAGAGTTTAGGCACGCCGTCGTTATATATCACGCCCTTGGCCAGTAGTGTACGAATTGAGACGTACCAGTAGATTCAGAGGTCTTTTAGAGGTTGTCCACTGTTGGATTATGCTCTTATGAAATCCCTTAAATATCATAAGGTGAGCGTAATGAACGATTAGTGACTAATGTACAAAACACAGAATAAAAGACAGTAATTAATTAAAAGTGATTCCTCGGGACGAAGATGTACCCTGACCGTAGTGTTAAATTTCTCTCTCAATTATTCGTTGAACTCCTAGACAAATTAACAGCCTAATGTTGTACACAATGAAACAAATAAAAAAAAAGACTCATCTAGAAAAGCAAGCGGTGCGTATGCAGACAGCGACGAATGTATTCAATACGAATTGTGCAGTGCACCAAAATCACTGATCTGTACCAGTTCCTATCATTCTATCATTTCCCTAAAATGTGTATACATTAACTAATTCACCGAAGCAAGGCTCAACAGTAAATTTATACCAGCACTCATTGATCATCCTCTTACTGTTGCACTGAAAATGACTAACATTGTGAGATCCCCAGCGGTGGGACTAACTTTTTGAAACCGTCTCTACTGCGATGTAGGCCAGTTTCCCAGCTGTGACATCCTGCATCCATTCACCCTGGTGGGCCATTATTTGCGACTTACTGACAAAAAAAGAGGTTCCGAAATTTGTGTGACACTCAATACCATTGATATAGTACCCTTGCATTGACTGGTTGCGTGGTGTAATGGACAGTGTAAGACCTTGTCGTGGAAAACGCCATAAGTTCGAATGTAGTTAGGTACTTTAATTCCTTTTCATTTTTTAATTTTTATCGGCAATCTTTTGATCATTATTTTTACCCAGTTAGCTGGTTTAAATGTAATTTTACATTTTTATTCCTTTGTCGTATCATTTTATTCATCACCTTATCATTTCCATTTGCTCCCATTTTTCTTCCTATCATTCTTTTTCCACTTGAAGTCTTTGTTCACGTGATTTAAATTAAATTTATGTTTAAATTTCGATTTAATTTCATTCCTTTTATCATCTCATTTTTTCGTCCATGTTACTGCAGTCATTATTCCTATTCCTCATTTTCCTTGAGTTTCATTTTACTTAGAATCCATTTTTATGTTTAATTTTCACCTCTGTTACTTCGTCTGTAATGCAATACAAATTTGTGCTATGTTTTAAAATATTGTACGACGGTTAACATAAAAACTTTGTACGTCTTTTAATGATAAATGTAATAATTTTATACACAGCTGCACAGTCAGAAAAAAAAAACAGATTATTACGTCTTTTGTTTTTTAACCTATAGATCGGCATTTTCATGTATTTAAATATTATAACAGACTAATAATTAAATTCCCATTTACTAAAATTCCAAGAGGAAAGGAATGATACAAAGAAAAAATAAGAACAAATAAAAATTCATATGATGATTAATATGTGAAAAGGAATAGAGTGTATAATTAGATTCGAATCAATTAATTGAACAAAAACAATGATCAAAATCATGTTGATGATGATAAAAAATGACGCGAATAATCTGATGAGATTCGAACCTATGACCTTCAGTATGTGAAGGCTTTACTGTGCACTTCTGTATAAATCATGTCTTTTAACGCTATTAGGCGCCACACAAAATTCGGAATTTTTTTCCGTCGGTTATCCACAAACGAGGGCCTACAAGGGTGATCTGCTGTAGGGTGTGATACATATCACCATATAGAGTGTTTCGAAAAGTCATTCGCTGGGGGCCTCTCTTTGTAAATTCAGAGCAGCTGCACTCCACGCTATCACTGTAGCACACGCTGCTCAGATATTGCTGAGACACTACCAAACTCCCACAAGGGATCATGAACGTCAACAAAAGTTACACCTCCACGAACAGTGAGAAAATGTCCCCAACAAATGCTCCTCGCATATTAGAAACTTTTGTCACGTAATGGAGTACTCTGGTCAAATGGGTATCTGTAAGCCACTACCATTCGATTAGACAAGAGCTTTTAATGTTTTCACTATTCCTAATGTATAAATTTTACACGTTTGTCTTACTGCAATTGAATATTATTTCACTACAGTTAACTATTGGCAAATACTTAAACTGAAGTTACAGTTTTATATACAGGGGGTTTCAAAACGAATATACGGCTTGTAAAGCTTTGTAGCACATATTACATTCACCTTACCGTTATAAATAATACACTGAATGGAAGAGAAGCAAATAGTTTTTCTTACAATTATTCAGTGTGAAGACCGATTAAACATCGAGTCGATAGGAGAGCTGTTCCGAAACCTTGATCAATGTGTCAGGAGTAACTGCTGCGATAACACTGTTCCTAAAGTCGGACAGATCAGCTGTTATCGGAGGCACATACACCGCGTCAGATCGTGTGTGAACGTGGAGGGCAGGCGTAAAATGCTGTGTCAACCGGCCCTTTGCGTCCAGTCCACCGGTCGGATACAACGTCTTTCAACCAGTCTCGTACCGAGTGACGCCGGTGAGGCGGCGCGCCATCTTTCTCCCAAATAAAGATGTTATTCAGTTTCATCCCATGGAGGGACGGGCCACAGCTGTAGCACATCAAGATAAGAAACATCAGTTACAGATTGATTCACCCGAAATGAGAGGCCCATAAACTTTGTGCGGGGATATTTCTTGGGGCTAAGCGTGAAAGACTCGCACTCGTTCAACACGTTTTTCAGTCACTCTTCGTCATTCTATTCTCTTCACATTGCGCACAGATATACAAACAAAACTGTTTAAGTTGCTCTTTCATTTGGTGTGTTATCTACAATTGTAAGTTTAACATAATAAATGCTACAGTGCCTAAAAACCGGTATGTTCATTTTGAAATACCATTATGTATAATAAGGGAACGCCAATCTTTTGCAGTCCAGCGACCCATGCCATTTTCGTCGGACTGCAATAACGGTTACGAGGAACTGGTACGTTCGCAACAAAGAGGACTGACGGTAGTGACCCACGGGCGCACCGCTCTCTTAGCTTCTAGAGGACGTTAGACCTCAGGTAGAAGAGAACCCGACGAAGAGCTCCCGAAGCCTTCTCCATGCCGTGCGGTAGTGCAGAGCTCACGGGTCACAGCACAGTCTCTCCGCTGTGTGCGTACTGTACAACTAGTGATGTCAATGTGATCAGGTTTCCAAACTTGTTTCATATCCAAACGGTGCATTCCCAGACCTGGGTTCCTTATCAAACCTCTATCTGTAGACATATCTCCAGCACAGCTCTGATTTAACGGAAGAACCTCTGCGAATAACCCCCGCAAGACATGCGGGGATTCCCTCAGGGCTGTCTGGAATTCGTCTCAGTCATAAGTAATTGCTGTCTTCAGTTATAAAACCTTCATTTCATTCATACATTGTCGAGGTAGCTCGAAAGTATTTGGACTTAGATACTGCTGGGTGTCTCCACTTGGCAGTCGATGTAGTAGAAGTATTTTATTTTTCGTCGTATCTTATTTGTAGTACGGTTTTATCTTTTCCAAATTTTGTTTACTGCTGAATCGTTTCTCCTTTATTTTACCTGATTTAGTGAAGGAATACGGAAGGCCCTATCAAATGAATAACTTCCGCCCGCCTTACCACATCCCCTCCTCATGTATAGCTCCAACCAATTTACATAAGTTCATTTGCTGTAGTAAACCAGGAATTCATTACTACTTTACATGAGACAGTGTGTATCCTACTCTTTTGTCATGGTGTTCGCTGGTGCAGAGGTTAAGCAGAAGCACTCGTGCAGATTTGAATCGTCCGAGCATCGATAAGTCGACAATATTAGAAATTTCTTAAGCCACTTTCCTATTGTCCAACCCCTGACAATGATTTGTTTCTGCCGAAACTGTCCCGTACCTGACATTAAACTCGAGATAAGCAGATAAATGTAACTGGAATAAATTCATCTACAGCGATAAATGAAATATGGGTAACTACCGGTGATGGCCAGTACTTCACTACTTATGTTACAATTTCCTAATCTGAAGTGCATGTACAGCTAAATAAGAAGCCTCTATGAAAGCATTTTGCACTTGGCTGTAGCCGAGGGTCATAAATGCCGGCAGAGAAACAGCCACAGCAGAATTTGCGGGAGGCGCACAGACACATGTAACGAACTACAACAGCTAGTCAGACTAGACCGTTCTCTGAGGTAAGCCGCCTCGGTCCCGGGCACACTAAAAGTCACAATGCAGATCGTATCTCTAGGCCGTGCAGGGACAACGGAGACTGTTTTCGAGGACTGTGCGTGGTCTAGGGATGCGTGTTTTGTCAGGGTCCCGGAAGCACTGCTATTGTGTATGGTAAAGCTGGCAGAAGAAATTCGCCGATCTACACAGGCCGCCAAGATAACATCTGAGAAAGTGGAGTGGGAACCGAAAAGTTTAGGGCACCTTTAAAGCTTGAGAGACACCGCCAGCGTGCTCATGCCTGCGAGACAAAATGCTTAAAGAGCTATAAAACAGCTACCACTGGTTGGTCTAAACAAATAGAAGTAAGAGTAAAAAACAGACGTCCCCTCTTATTGGCCGACGCACAAACAGAGACATAGAGAGGGAGAGAATGTAACACGATAGTTTTGAACGACAAAATATGTTAAAAATTGTAATTGGCGTTTTAGATCGTCAATATAGCGAGATGGTTGTAGGTGTCTGTCCACAATGCTCCAAACGTTAACAATTGTGGAGAGATCTGGTGAACTTGCTGGCCAAGGGAGAGTTTGGCAAACACGAAGGCAAGCAGTAGGAAGTCTCGTTGTGAGCGGTCGGGCGTTATCTCGCTGAAACACACTGGTAAGCCAAAACATTAAAACAACTGCCCACCGCGAGGTTAGATGCCGCAGACACGGATGGGGGATCACCCTAGCGAAGATATGGGCTGCTAACGGGGAAGTACTTTGAGATACGTTACAGTAATATTTGTCCCATAGATCCTGAACACCACATTCCGTAATAATGTGGAACGTCTCAGTTAAATATAAGTTTTCTTTACAAGATATGATCATTTATATTCCTTTTCTTTACAATTACTGCGTCATATATAAAAATTCATCTGTTGAGCAGAAGGATCTATCATTCAGAAATTCTTTTAATCTGTTTTTAAATACTGGTTGTCTGTGAGACATTTACTACTATTTGGTAAATGACTGAAGACATTTGTGGCAGGATGATTCACTCCTTTCTGTGACAAAGTCTGATTTAAACCAGAATAATGAAGGTCATCCTTCCTCCTAGTTTTGTAGCTACGAAGTTTGCTATTATTTTGGAGCTGGGATGCGTTATTAATTACAAGTTTCATAAGTGAATATACGTATGGCGAAAGTACTGTGAATATCCCGAGTTCCTTAAACAAATGTCTGCAAGATTATCTTTCGTGGGCACCAGCTATTATTCTGATTACATGCTTTAGCGCAATGAATACTTCTTCTCTTAGTGGTGAATTACGCCAAAATATGATGCCATGTGAAAGTGGTGAATGGAAATAGGCATAGAAGGCTAATCTACTGGTAAGTTATAATCAAAATTTGCAATAACCCTAATATAGGTGGCTGAAGCTAAACGTTTCAGCAGATCAGGAGTGAGTTCCTTCAAATTCAATTTCTCATCAAAGCAAACATCCAGAAATTTTGAATATCCTGTCCTAACAATAGACTTCTGTTGACTGCCATATTTATCAATGGCGTTATGCCGTTTACTGTACAGAACTGTATATACTCTGTTTTCTCAAAATTTAGAGATAGTCCATTAGCATAGAATCACTTACTAATTTTCTGAAATACATTATTTACAATTTCCTCAGCTAGTTCTTATTAGTTGGTTTGTGATCAGTTATATTCGCAAAAAGAACTAGCTTTGCATCTTCATAAGTATAGAGGAGCAAGTCATTAATATATATTAAGAACAATAAGGGACCATAGACTGATCTTTGGGACACCATTCTTGATACATACTCAGTTAGAACTCAACTAATTCTTACAGACTATCTGCACTGTTAATTCCAACCATCTACATTCTTCCAGTTAAATATGTATTAAACAATTTATACGTGTCCGACTCATACGACAGTACTTAAGCTTATCTAGAAGAATTCATTAATCACATAGTTAGAGGCCCTTGAGAGATGATAAAAAATTCAAATGGGTGATGTTCGTGTATTTAGAGTATTTAATATTTCAGCAGTGATAGCATATAGAGCATTTTTTGTGGAATAGCCATTTTGGAAACTAAACTAAGATTTTGTTGGTACTTAGTTTTTCCAAATATGTGAACCTACTCTTGAATACATTACATGTTCAAGAATTTTCTATAAAAGTGTCAGAAGTGAGATTGGGCGGTACTTGTTGGCATCAGACCTATCCCCTTTTTTATGCAATAATTTAAGAACATCATATTTCAGTCTATCTGGAAAACGACCTGTGTCCGTGAGGTACTGCTTATGTGGCTGCGAATCCTACTTGTCTATTGGGAAGAACGTTTTAGTACTCTGTTGGGAATGCCATAAACTCCATGCGAGCTTTCACTCTGGAGTGAATTCGGAGCGACATCCATCAGGAGTACAAAAGTTCTGTCAATCAATGCCAACCCGAATAACTGTTTGCATAAGGACCAGAGGTAGGCCAACAACGCGTTATTGACTTCCTCATTTCGTGTCGCTCTTCCTCCTGAATAAATCATCCAACTTTTCCGAAATTGTAGTTATTTGTCTGTGTGTACATTTACATCAGCTGTAACGATTTCCGTCCCGGTCGGAAAATTCCTGAGTGGCGCGTAAGGGATGGAGGCCATAGTCTTTTAAGGCAGCTGCCACTAGGCAGCATTCGCAATGTTCATCATTTTACCAATAAAAATTACGTGGCGCCATAAAAGGACAGAGAACTGAGTCTTCCTTGTCAGAAGCAGACTACAGAAACTTGCACTTCAGCCAGACGACACCTCAGGTGGACTTCACTTCGACAGCGAGAGGCTCTCGTCTGGTTAAGCTGAAATTAGACGCAAGTTGTTGGCACAGAGCCCGTGACTGACTCTGCAGCCACTCCATTCAGATGGCGAGTACGGTGAGATCCAGCCGCAACTGCGAGGAAAGTCGAGTTATTTTTAGCGACGCTCAGTAACATCAGTCTTCCCTCTGAAAGAGATTGTTTTGCAGTTAAAGGCTGAACGTGCTTTCAGCTCCGAACCATAGATGCAACGCATACCCTTTTGAAGAGCTCTCTGTTTCTGAAGACAAACCTTCGGCAATGACTGTATGATTTACGAGAATGTAACTGATATATCCAGATACGCGTTTACTTGATTCACATTCCACACCCCTTGTCCAGGTTTGCCAAGGCACTGGCTTATTGTTGGCAATGATTCGTAAACGATTTCTTTTGCAATTAAGTGTAATTAACTGAAGTTATTGGGTTCCTTGCTTAACTTCGTAGATAATCGAACACCTTTATCATAGTAATGGTGGGCATCGATTTAATTATGTCACATATACAAGGCCATTCTGATATATCCAATTAACGATTCACATTTGTAATCCGCCAGACACAATCGATAGCTTACAGTTTTCCAATATGAAAAATAGCAACATTCACGGTCGTTCTGATTCCATGTTAAACTATTCGTCCGTCTATGAGGGACTTGGTAACAGGATTATTCTTAGTAAAGCACTGTAAAATTCATAAAACGCTTTGGGTTGAGACAGTTTTATTTCGTTAATGCTTCTGTACGGCATGGTGACGTTCAAAGAAAACAATCTTTCGCAGACTCACATAAAAATTGCGACGCGAATTACGATCGTAAAAGTTGCAATAGGGGAACATTGAACGATGACAAGTAGAACATTCACGGAGAAAATATGTGACATTTAAATGATGGTTGTGAGATGTCACTCCCCGCGAGAATTGTATCGAGCATGTAGGCAGGTTCAATTTTCGTCCCGATCATCCGTGGCTTCCCTAAATCGTTTAAGGTAAATGTCTCGGCGGTTTCCGTGAAAACGACATGGTCGATTTCTCATTGCATTCTTCTCCATCCTTAAATTGTCCTCTGACCCAGAGAAACTTTGTCATCGACGGAAATTTAAACCCCAAAATTCCTTTAAGAGCAAACTCTTAACTCTACTTCGATATCGGAAAGCCACAGAAAGGAAGAAGATATGACCCCCGAACGAATACATTCTCCTATCTCCACCTGTCGACTTGGATATGACAACAGCGATATTCCTGTTGGGTCATAACAGTGCGTACCATCCCTCCTCATGTCCTTGTTCCATATGTTCGTTCAGGCGCACAAAATGTGCCGACAGTTCCGTTGTGCTTGAGTAGAACCACCTGTTAGCTGAACTTTTTGACATTCGAAGCGAAATAGTGTACCCATATTCGCAAGAATGAAAGTTATAAAATCATTGTGCAGACCGGTTAACATCTATACCTCTCCGGGATCCTATCTGTAATGCGCTGGAATACTGTTGGAGACCATATAATATGAAACACTTGTCCACATGCCACCACGAACAGTTCTTTCCTACAAGTACAGAATTTCCTCTGAAGCAGCACGATACATAGGTAACAGCAGCGGATGTTGCATAGTCTCCCAACTACGTTGTGTTCATCCTACGACGATTTCCTCCAGAGCTGAACGATGAGCGAGTTTCTCACTGACTCCGGAAAGAACACGTAAAAAGAAGTTTATATTACGTCGAGTTTAATATAGGTGACTAGTGTAAGTCCCTTTTTGCTGTTTCCTCTGGTACATTCCGCCACTGACAAAAAGGAATTCTTCATCCACATGAGTATCTAGAATTAGCGGCTTTTGGATACGTCGTACCTGAGAACGAAATCGTCATAAAAGAGGCACAAAAAGGAATTTCACATTGAATGTGAACAACGACGATCGAGCGGTAACACGCAGTAATAATTACAATACCGATAAAACTTTATTACAGCTATGTTATGCAAGGGCTCTTGTAATGGAATCAGATCTACTGTATACATAATAACCACTAATATGAATATCGCTTTGAAATGACGCTCCATGAAATTACGTGAATAATAACCCCTATTAACAAACATACGCAGCCTACCGACTGATTACGTCGATTGTGGAAGTATTGGCCCTGGTATCAGTTTCGTCAAACTAATTGCGGTTTTACAATAAAATTTGCGTCATTGCTCACGTATTTTATAGCCAACAGCTGTTAGACAGCCGATTTGTATTATAAGAAGAATTCGGGGGCGTATTGAAGAGTCATTATCAGTAACTGTATGGACAATTGTTGTTTGCTAACTGAATCGTAACCGTGAAATTTGTAGGCAATGAACAATGTACGTACCTGGCTGAGAAGTTACGTTCCTCTTATTTACTGTAAATTCATTTATAGGCCTACCCTCTGCCATACTGATGTAAATACAAAATGCATTCTCAATGTACGAAATCACAGATAAAAATACAAGTATACAGCGAATATAATCAACTATCTGAAAGTTCTATAGTGCGTCGTATAAACACTAAAATCTGGAAATGTAAATTGTGATGGTTGAATCTTAGATATGATTTCCAGACAAAACATGACCGTAATGAGATATCTGGAACAATACCGGTATTCTAAATACGAAATGTTGTGCCAACGGCAAACCTAAAGCGACCGATATCGAGCTACAAAAAGACAAAATAAGGTGTACATAAATATTACTACAGTGGACGGACAAAATTTGTAACATACCGCACAAGTAAAAAAAATTTCAATGATTCACGTGACCATACCAGGCAGAAATGTGGAAATCTGATGCATTCGCTTAAAAATATTACCGGATCAGCATTAATTCCGCAGTTATGGATTTGACTGGATTATGCATATGTGTTGCAAGCTTTCTCATAGATGTTTGCACTTCATTATTAAATTTTTTCAGTAAGCACATTACGTATTGGCTACAGTTACAATTGTGCTGTATAAACAGCTTTAGATTAGCTTAAAAATGGTTCTTAAAAATTGGATTTTTCCTTCAATTAGCTATTATTCATCATTAATTACCCCGCGAAAGAACGAATAATTGAGCCACTACAAGGAGATATATTTTTAATTGTATTTGTGGTCATACAATGTGGTATAGTCCCACACGTTCATCAGTCAAGACGTTCACTGGCCTACTTGTTTACGCGGCTATATGCCGTGCCGAAGAAATTAGTTGACGTTCGAACTAGTGAAGCTAACATTCACCTAGTATATTATAGAAAGCACAGTTTCTGTACAGGCATGTTGCAAAGCCGAACATCAGCAGATGGTCAAGGCAATTTCGTAACGCTGAACAGGAGAATGAATTTTTCGCCTTTCAGAAAACGATGCGCCTTTAATGGGACCTCCCCATCGATAAGAATTGTGGGTCATCGCGGAAGTTGATCGTGATCTTCCGCCGTTAGCAGATTTATTCTTACCGCTTCAGCTATCCAGGAATTGCTTAAGGTCTACCATATACCTTAAATTTAAGCTTATCTCCTCAAGGGACACCGCCTTAACGTAGCACTGTCCTTGTGGGCGACGAAGTTTGTGTGCGCTGGATCCGGAGGCCTATGCCGGCGGTAGCTTAGCTACCAGAAGGGTCACCCAAGCCGGACAGGAAGAGGCACCTTTTCTCTTTGGGTACAAAAAGAGAACAAGTAGTGACTGTACCCAAGAGTTGCGGGTACAGGCAGCGTCTTACTCTAGTGAACAGCTAATTTTAGGCTGGGCATCCTACTGCCTATGTCGAAAGTAACGTGAAACTACCACATTACATTCCCAGACAGTACATGGTATGTGTCTCCCTGTGAAAGATTACGGATTTAAAACTTGCCCTCATGCGGATCTCCGGGAGGGGAACACATAGAGAGTAATTTGAAAGGAATAAAGAGACAGTGAAGGAAGGAAAGATAAGGATTGGAACATAGAATGTGACGACACTGCTGCAAGCAGGAAAGCTACAGAATGCAAAACAGGGGATGAAAAGGAAGAGATTAGATGCCCTTGGTTTGTGTGAAATGAGATGGGGAGAGAATGGAGAGATAGAAAGTCGAGATTATAAGCTCTTTTACTCAGGGGAAATCAAGAGTGGTGAAACAGAGTAGGAATATTGATAAGGCAAAATCCGAAAAATAAGTTAATGAAGGTACAATATATTAATGGAAGACTGATTAGGATACGACTAAAGGGTGGTTCAAAAGATTTGGTATTAATGCAGGCATATATGCGAACCACCCAGCATAGAGATGAGGAAGTGGAAGAATATTATGAGAATATACAAGAACTCATCGAGAAAGAAAATATAAATGCCAGCATTATCACCATGGGGGACTGGAATACAGTGGTGGGTGAAGGAAGAGATGAAGATACAGTAGGAAAATTTGGATTACGAATAGGAAACGAGAGAGGTGAATGACTAATTAGTTTCTGTAAAGAAAATTCATCACAAGTGGGTAACACATTATTTGAACACCACAAAAGGAGACGTTGTACATGGATATCAAATTTGAACAGGGAAAGATATCAGTTGGACTACATCCTGAGACAAAAAAGATTTAAGAACTGTTTGAAGAGTGCCAAAGCTTATCCGGGAGCAAATATAAATTCAGACCACACCCTAGTAGTGGGAGAAACACAAGTGAAGTTGAAAAACGTATGGAGAGGTGAAGTAAAAGAAAGACTAAACGCCGGCCGATGTGGCCGAGCGGTTCTAGGCGTTTCAGTCTGGAACCGCGCGACCGCTACAGACGCAGGTTCGAATCCCGCATCGGGCATGGGTGTGTGTGATGTCCTTAGGTTAGTTAGTTTAAGTAGTTCTAAGTTCTAGGGGACTTATGACCTAAGATGTTGAGTCCCATAGTGCTCAGAGCCATTTGAACTATTTGATAAGCAGGTAATACAGAATACATCCGAACAGTGCGCAGAACAAAAGAGAGCAAGCTTATAATTTTGACATGGCTGACTAGAACAGGGTCTTTCAGAAATTGTTGTAGGTAAGATTATGAACTTTCCGATATTTTAGGTAGAGAATAAATAGCATCTATTTCCATATCTGTAAATATGTCTCTTTCACGGGAAACCTGCTAATATTTGGTAGATATCCAAATAACAGTGAATTTATTACACTACTGGCCACTAAAATTGCTACACCAAGAAGAAATGCAGATGATAAACGGGTATTTTTGGACAAATATATTATACTAGAACTGACATGTGATTACATTTTCACGCAATTTGGGGTCATAGATCCTGAGAAATCAGTACCCAAAACAACCACCACTGGCCGTAATAACGGCCTTGATACGCCTGGGCATTCAGTCAAACTGTTCGTGCAGATGGTTTTTGTCTTAAAAAAGTCCCCATCTGTTGACTCAGGGATCGATACATGGCTCCACGATCCGTTACAGCCATGCGGATAAGATGCCTGTCACCTCGACTGCTTGTGATACGAGGTCGTTGGGATCCAGCACGGCGTTCCGTATTACCCTTCTGAACCCAACGATTCCATATTCTGCTAACAGTCATTGGATCTGAACCAAAGCGAGCAGCAATGTCGCTATACGAAAAACCGCAATCGCGATAGGCTACAGTCCGACCTTTATGAAAGTGGGAAACGTGACGGTACGCATTTCTTCTCCTTACACGAGGCATCACAACAACGTTTCACCAGGCAACGCCGGTCAACTGCTGTTTGTGTATGAGAAATCGGTTGGAAACTTTCCTCGTGTCAGCACGTTGTAGGTGTCGCCACCGGCGCCAACCTGGTGTGAATGCTCTGAAAAGCTGATAATTTGCATATCACAGCATCTTCTTCGTGTCGGTTAAATTTCGCGTCTGTAGCACGTCATCTTAGTGGTGTAGCAATGTTAATGGCCAGTAGTGTATTTATGAGAAATATTTCTAATACGTACATAAAAGAAATCTGCTGCACTTTAATCTTCTATTCTTCAACTCTTCTTTCCTCATTCAGTAACATAGCAGTTTATGCCTATCAACTTTCGATTTGTCTTTTCAATGGTTCGTCAGACAAACCAGCAGCTCTTGTAGTCCTAAACGCTTTAGTTGTTCTATATTCGTGCTAGGACGTCCAGTCCTGGGTTGTGCGTGATCGGCGGAACCCACTTTACGGATGTTCCAGTTCGATGGATGTTGTGGATTAAAACTGATTGTTTCACATTAAGAACAGCAGGTTTTAGTTAAAACACAGCACAGCGGCATTTAAAATAACAATTATGTGTACAGTGTCTCGCTCATAGCTCCCTCTAAGCACAATCTACAAACATTCCTTTTGTTCCTCTTCGTATACAACAACTTCCACCTGGAGAGTTACCGCCTTGTCAGAAAATGTTTTCGTTTTATCATGGTGGCCTGTTTTCCATGCTTCCTCCCCACAGTGTATTGGAAATGTGAACTGAGAGAAGGTTCCTTCCAAGTTTCGTGTGAAAAACTCAAATAGCTCAAATGGTAGCCGCGGAAGAAAACGGCTGCACTTCGTACTGGAATAAGATGACAGCTAAAGGGCAAAGGTTTAAGGGCTTAATTTCGCGTCGACGAGTCGGTTACTTGAAATGGGTCACAGGTCCTCGTATATCAAAGAGTGGGAAGAGTATTTGCTGTAACCATACCGTTGTTTGCGTTAATCCCTTAAGAGAAACCGTGTGAAATACAAACATAGAGGTCTTTCCGAATTCCCCATAGAGGTGAGTAGTTAAGCACAAGGACAGGTACATCCCACGTGTCAGGGACATGGGGAACACTTGGGCTAGGAGTAGGGGCGAGGTGGAGAGAGGAAATCAGCTCGCTCTTTGAACGTGAGCCACAACGCCGTATTTCATCGGCGCAATAACTTGCAGTGCAAACAACATTAAACCGCGGTATCTGTCTTAGGGATACAATTTATTTAGCACAGGCGAAGTGCTTTTGCTATCAGCGTGGGTTTCTTGTGTATCTGCAACCCTGTAGTCGAGAGAAAACGCAGTACGCTCCAGTGTTCTGTTTTTGTCCTTTGCCCTCCTCCTGACTGAAATTTTGCTGCTTCGCCTAGGACAAGTCGGGTGGACTTGAAATTCTGTAGCCTAACGGAACTTTGTAGTAGTGACTGATAGTCTGGTTCACTTTCAAGAATAATTGCTTTTTTGTTAATTTCTCTGATTAATCCCTCAGTACATGCAATTCTGTTGTTCGACAGTCAAGTCGAAGCCTACCGTCGATGGGAGATTTCATTAAAATGGATCAGCGTGCCATGTGGAATAGATCTCGCAGAAGGTCTCCCGTCAATGTCAACTCAGACTACGTTAGTCTCCTTGTCCTTTTCATTCTTATTACAAATTGAAAAATTGATGTCTGTCGATGAAACCAAGATGTGATGCTTTTCGATCAAGGCAGGAGGACAAATGCCCAGCACAGCTGCCATTCTACTGTGCAAGAACGAGTGAGATACAGAGAATCGTAGACAGGCAAAGAATCAGACCAGTCTTTCGGCCACCCAGAACAATTAAGGAAATATTGGCACCTGTTAAAGATAATCTCTGAGCGTACCCGAGATATATGACAATCCTTGTGAGTTTGGCCAGAGTTACTGAGGCACTCCATACGGACAACTGACAAACGCCACCTAAACGTCATCTTAAGTACACACATTTTGAGATCGCACTAATGGCCGAGCACAGTCTAATTAATAAATGCAACATTATTTTCGAAAATATGAGAATTTTCGCTCACGCTATGGACTATTGGGACTCTGTGATTAGGGAAGCTTTGGAACCTAAATAATGTATAACAACTTCACCAGATACGCCGACTTCGCACTTAGCAGTGTGTGGAAGCGTGTACTTGATGAAGCATGACCTCAGAGGAAAGCTTTTTATTTGATTGGCGTCGCTGCTTACCGCTTTGAACAGCGAGCACAAACATAATCTTGGGGCGCGTGGGACGTCATCTGAGCATGCGTGACGTAATCTAGCCAATCAGATGCCGTTCTCTTGGCTGTCAGTACAGTCAGACTAAGCCCTTGACGATTATGGTGAAGGTAATCACCAAAAGATTGCGGTTTTATCCGAACATAACGCGGTGGAAGCTAACTGAAAGATATTGTCCAAGGACACGTCGTCACGAAAGACAGTGTAAGAATACTCCCACCGCTCTCCACAGTGTAAGGTGCTCATTGATATTTCTTTCGTTTTAAAAATACGTTTCTTGGCTTCTAAACGTGTATTGCTTTAATAGTTTGATTTGTGTGACCATATTTAAAATCTGTGATTCCATTTTGCGAAGACTTTAATTTTCCTGTGTTTGATTTCATTCGACGTCAGATGAATTGGTAAGCACATTCGGCGAAAAATAAAACAAAATACATCGTATTAAAAACAGTCCAATACAGTTTTCACAACGAGATGAAGAGAACGACACGAGATATTTTCAGCGACGGAAAATCATTAAGTGGCGTATTGTTCCATATGTCTCCGTCTGCTGGTGCTTTATTTTACTCACTGTATATTTTGAAATGGAGAGTCAAGTGAGAAGCACTGCAGATCCGTCCGGATGACGTCCGAAAGAGACTACACATTACTATCCATTTGTATCATTCAGAAAAACTGTTTAAATAACGACTGTGGTAGTTACCACAGTACCTGTCTGTTAATACTGTGTGTATTCCGGCAGTAAATATTTCCATTACATATAAAATAAGAAATGGACTATGCACCTTTCTGTGAAAAACTCTGAAAAAAGCGTCACAGAGCTGTGGTGTAAATATTTTTCCGATGATTAAGCTTTCATTTATTCAGTTACTCTAGAATCGTAACTTTAATCACATCTATTATTTCCCAGTTCCTGTCGACAAACATTATTAAAATTCTTAAGTTGTAAATAGAATCAATGGCTACGGTAAATTTGGAAATACTTATCCAGTAATTAAACTATCATTTATTCAGTTACTCTAGGATCGCAATTACAACCACATCTATTATTTTCCAGTTTCTTCTCACAAACGTAACAAAGACTCGTACGTTCCAAATACAACAAGTGCCTACAATAAAGCTCTTAAAATAACCTCATTGGTGAACTGTGCGTAATAGCATCCATATCGTCAAAGAGTTACTGTATTTTACGCACTAGAAAATGCAATGGACTATAAGAAGCACCTTTATTTTCATGCATTTTTTTCAGGATAACATTTTTACCATTTTTATTAGTATATCGCAAAACCAAACTAAAAAAACTATTAGTTTATAAAACTGTAGTGACCTTTAAAATCGCTGGAAATCGTTATCTGAACTTCTTTCTTCTTGATCATGTTCTTATTCCACTTTGTCTTCATCCTTGTCCTCTTGATATGTAAGATGCTCTTCACTGCCATCGAGAGCGTTACCTAGGCATCAGTTCTTGAGAAATTTGACAATAATGTCTTCTCTCACTCTATACCACCGCTGGTTTGTCCACTGACAAACGTATTTATTGTTAGTCGTTTTGAAGCTCCCTTCGGTGTGAATTCATGTTGGGTTTCATCCATAATCTATTTGTTCCATTACTCTCTCATACACACTGTTTGTTAATCGAAACATGAAGGGATTGCAGTTGTGAAGCAAGCCCTCCCGGAATAACAGCAAGCTCTTTATATCCCTGTCTCAGTTTATCTTTCATGGAATTTTTGAAACGACTGCCAAACTGATCTAGCAGAAGTAGAGAACTCTTCTACCATAAAGCACATTGCCTTCTCTCTCACACTCGATAATTTCATACCAGCCTCGTCCATCCACCACTTCTCATGTACGTGAACAACAACACTCGGCAGTAGTTCGGAATATTTTGGCACTGTTTTGGGCTTGAAAACGATCATTGGATTATTTTTAGTAGCGTCAGTACAACATGAAAGGACAGACGTGTAGCACATTTTTTCATGCCCACTTGTTTTTACAGTTACAATTTTAGCACCTTTCATGGCAACAATTCCCTAACTCGGCACATGAAGTATCGGAGGAATTTCGTCTGTATTCGCTATTTGGCTTAGTTCCACACTGGTTGTCTTTCGGTGCTGAATAATAAGGTGATGTAAACATAATATTTTATCTTCATACTCTGGTGGCATTTTATGAGATATTTTGGATTTGGTTCGTATGCTATGTTCATGACGCTTCATAAACTTGTAGCACAAACCAACTCCACCCTCAAAGTCTGTTAAGTTCACTGTAGCGCTAGCTTACGTGTGTATATTTGAATTGTCCTTAAATCCATTTTAATCAATAAGTCATCTCCTAGATTAGTCCATTTCCCCTACAGTCCTCTATTTGCACATTTAGCTTTCATCTTTCTTTCAGTTCTATTTTACTAGCCCACCAATTGCTAATGAATTTTTTTTTCTTTTGTTGAAATGCTATTATGCCGCTCAGCTGCTATGTTTCCATGTTGTTCTGCATATGCTGTTACTTTGAATTTATAGCCAGCATCACATGAATAACCTTCTTTCCATTACGAAACTAGCTACCAACAACAATATTATACTGTTACGGCAATACAAATCATATTCAGTTCAAGTTCATTGACACCGTACACTTCAATGACGCATCATAAGCTAGACAGTGTTCTGGGTTTGTGGTGGCGGGGCTGGAAGAAGACAGTGTTATAAAGCTTGTGAATCACAGCAACTCATGTTCTTGTCATCGGTGCACTGCTGCTGCTAGTTGAATCCAATGTTGGCAGAAAGAAATAGGTTTCCCCCGGCATCGAATATATGGCCATTTTTAAGACAGGCGGGAATTTTAAATGAAACCCGGGAAATTTGTATATTAATTTCGAGTATAAGGCGCACCTGAATTTTGGAGACAATTTTTCTAATAAAAAAGTTCGTTTTATGGTCCGCAAAATACAGGTTGTTTTCAAATGAACATACCGGTTTTAAGGCGTTGTAGCATTTATAAAGTTAAACTTACAATTATAAGTAATACATCAAATGAAAGAGCAACTCAAACAGTTTTGTCTGTATACCTTTGCGCAATGGGGAGAGTATGGAAAAAATGACAAAGAGTGCATGAAAAACCTGTTGAACGGGTGCGAGTTTTTCACGTTTAGTCCCAAGAAATATCCCCGTGGAAATTTTATGTGCCTTTCTTTTCCGGTGAATCAATCAGTAACTGATGTTTCTTATCTTGATGTGCTACAACTATGGCCTCTGCCGCAATGGGAAGAAGCCGAACAATCCATCTTTATTTGGGACCAAGCTGGTGAGCCGCCTCACTTGCCTAACTCAGTACGCGACTGGGTAAACGACGTTATATACGACCTGTGGATCGGGCGCAAGGGGCCGTTTGACACAGCATTTTATGCATCACCTCCACGTTCGCACACGATCTGACGCGATCATATGTATGTGCCTCCGATACCAGCTGATCTATCCGACTTTAGAAAAATGTTATAGCAACAGTTACTCCTGTCACATTTATCAAGGTTTCGGACAACTCACCTACCGACTCGATGTGTGACCAGTGTTCACACTGAATAATTGTAAAAAGTGCTACAAAGCCTTAAAGCCCGTATATTCATTTTGAAACGCACTGTACTGTAATCCCTAACAAAAGTTCAATCATTACAAGATACTTGTAAATTAACATGCTAAATTGTGGGAATTCTACCGTATAATTTATTTCGTTAACCGTTTTTCGGCTTACAAGGTCATTATCAGACTTAACTGACTTCCGTCGTCAAAGATGATACGGTAGTGATACACACAATGCGAAAGGTTTTATACACGGAGAATGAAGTGCAAACACAGAGTAAAATTCAACTTTGATAGTGGAGTGGTAACGTATTTGATAAATTCTGAGGTCATCAGTCCCCTAGAACTTAGAACTACTTAAACGTAACTAACCAAAGAACATCACACACACCCATGCCCGAGGCAGGATTCGAACCTACGAAGGAGAGTTGGAAGAAGAGAAGGAGGGCATTAGCAAATACTAACACTCGACGAAAGAGGAGATGTGAATGTGGTAAAGCAACATAATATCGCACATAGTAATTTAAGTTAAAACTAAGAGCAAATTCGTGCCAAAGCGTGATATTTGAAACTCAGTTAACGTTATAAGTTAAATGAAGTTTACAATCTAGCGCAGAGACATTATACAACCCTACGATGTATGAAGTTTGTTTCCCAGCATACCAGTAGGGGAATGCGTCGATATGCTGCCAGAGTTGAAATACACTGAAGAGCCAAGGAGACACGTACACCTTTCCGATATCGTTAGAGCCCCTGCGAGCACACATAAGTGTTGCAACACGACGTGGATTGGTCTCGACTAATGTCTGAAGTAGTGCTGGAGGGAAGTGACACCATGAATCCTGCAGGGCGGTCAATAAATCCGTAAGAGAACGAGGAGATGGAGATCTCTTCTGAACAGAACGTTGCAAGGCATCCGAGCTAAGTTCAATAACGTTCATGTCTGGAGAGTTTTGTGCCATCGAAAGTGTTTGAACTCAGATGAGTGTTCCTGGAGCCACTCTGTATCAATTCTGGAGGTGTGGAGTGCCGCACTGTCCTGTTGGAATTGCCCAAGTCCGTCGGAATACACAATGGACAAGAATGGAGACAGGTGATCATACAGCACGCTTACGTACGTGTCACCTGTCAGAGTCGTATCTACACGTATCAGGCGTACCTTATCACTCCAACTGCACACGCCCCACACCATTACAGAACCACCACCGTCTTCAACAGTCCCCTACTGACATTCAGGGTCCAACTATTCATGAGGTTGTCTCCATACCCGTACGCGTCCATCAGCTCGATACCATTTGAAATGAGACTCGTCCGACCCAAAAAACATGTTTCCAGTCATCAGCTGTCCAATGTCGGCGTTGACGGGCCCAGGCGTAAAGCTTTGTATCGTGCAGTCATCAAGGGTACACGAATGGACCTCGGCTGCGAAAGCCCATATCGATGATGTTTCGTTGAATGGCTCGCCCGCTGATAGTTATTGATGGCCCAGCACTGAAATCTGCAGCAGTATGGGGAAGGATTGCACTCCCGTCACGTTGAACGATTGTCATCAGCCGTCGTTGGTCCCGATCTTGCAGGATCTTTTTCCGACCGCAGCATTTTCGGAGATTTGGTGTTTTACCGTATTGCTAACACTCATGGTAGCTCGTGAAGTGTTCGTACGGAAAAATCCCCACTTCATCACTACCTCGGAAATACTTTCCCATTACTCTTGCACCGACTGTAACACCACGATCAAACTCACTTAAATCTTGATAACCTGCCACTATAGCAGCAGTAACCGATCTAACTGCGCCAGACACTTGTCTTATACAGGCATTGCCGACCACAGCGCTGTATTCTGCATGTTTACAAATCTCTGTATTTGAATACGCATGCCTATACCAGTTTCTTTGGCACTTCAGTGTACGATCTAATGTTAACCACGTGGAAGCGAATGACTTGAGAGTAGCCACTCAGATGTGCCTAGGTCAAAGCTATTTCCAGTTTGGAGGGACTCTGTATAAACAGTTAACTTAGCTGTGAGATCCTCTCTTAACCCATTTCTGAGGGAAATATTCATTGATATATTTTACACTTTTCCTAAATAAAGAATCTTTTAATTCTAATATTAAATATTGGTTTAGCTATGTTGCTGATGAGCTGCGTATGTGGACGGGCACTATTACACAGCTCAGCGTATTTTTTCACAACTGAAAACAGTCAATATAAAAACATTCAGTCCAAATGGCGATTGATAACAAATCCATGAACCTCCTAGATCTAAATATTGACATTAGTGCACATACACATTGTTTCAAGTATTTAGAGAAACTACATCACTCAGTATCATATAAGGATGCAACTTTCCACTCAGTACTACACCTACTCTTTACTTATGGGTTGTCCAAAGATGATTTCAAGGCCAAGCTAGACACAATAGTTGGTTTTACACTACCAGTGGCTGATCCTGATTGGCAACATGTTATATAAGACGCTTACTTTATTTACTTTACTTTACTTTACGCTATCAGGCCCAGAGGACCGCACGCTGCTACAAGGTTCTTCCTCCACTGGGTTCTGGTTTGCGCCTCCTGGCGCCAATCATTCTCTTCTCCAATCTTCAGCAAGTCCTTCCCACCATCTCTTCTTTGGTCTTCCTATTGGGCGTCTTCCGCAGGGAGTACAATCCATGACTTTCAATGGCCATCGGCCTTTACCGACCCGACTGACATGTCTCGCCCATACAAGGCGCTTGGTTCTCATCAGTGCTACAATGTTTGGTTTACTGTACATTTCGTGTAGTTCACAATTATGTCTGATCCTCCATTCTCCAGTGATACCATATTGTACCGGACCAAAGATTTTCCTTAATACTTTCGCTCAAAAACATGAATATTGTTCAAGTCTCTCTTCCGGACACTCCAAGTTTCCCAACCATACAGCACTACGGGTTAAATCATTGTTTCATACAGCTGGAGTTTCAAATTCCTCGAGAGACCACGAGATGCAAGAAGTTGACTCAGACCAAAATATGATCTGTTGGCAGCTTCGATCCTCGCTTTGATTTCTGCTTCACGTGCTGCGTCATCTGTAAAGATTACCCTCAGATATTTAAATTCGCGAACCCTTATGTAGGGTCGGTTTTCGACTATCAAAGGCTGGAGAGGGTCTCTTGAATAAGCATGGGTCCTGCTAATCACCAGGTATTCCGTCCTCGATTCATTCACAAGGAGTCTAATTTTGCTGGCTTCCTCCTCCACTATTTCACTCATCCACATTAGTTCCTCCTTAAATCTGTACAACAGGGCCATATCATCAGCAAACCCGAGATGTGTTCTCTCTCCCTCTACCTCTATAACCTCGAAGCTTTTACGAGAGAATTCTCTCATCATCTTTTCAAGTGTCAGGTTGACACACCATCTCCTTGTCTCAACCCTGTGTTTATGTTAAAGCTCTCCGTGAGTTTGTTCCCGAGCTTCACCTTGCCTTTCGGATCAGTGAGACAAATTATAACTAGGCTGACGAATTTCTTAGGTATTCCAAACTCCGTTAGGCAGTTCCTCAGGCTATCCCGGTGGATGCAGTCATACGCCTTCTTAAAATCTATCAAGAGCGCATGAAGTTCTTCGCCATACTCCCACAACTTTTCGGTGAGTTATTGGAACACAAAGATGTTGTCCACAGTTGAACGACCCGTTTTGAAACCCACCTGATATTCACCTATTACTTCTTGTGCAAATGGCTGTATTCTATCCGGTATACAGTTGGACAAGATCTTGTAACAAGCATTAAATAGGGAGATTCCTCTGTAGTTAGTGCAGTTCATTTCGTTACCTTTCTTGTGTGCAGGGCATATGGTAGCTGCCTTTCAATCTTCTGCGATCTCCTCCAAAATCCATATCCCCTTGACTAGTTGGTGAATTTTCTTGTGGAGTCCCTGTCCTCCAGCTTGAGTGATTCCATCTTCTCCTGGGCTTTTGTTCTTCTTTAGCTTCATTATCTGAATCTTTATTTCCTCCAGTGGAGCTGGAGGATAGTCCCAAACTGCATGTCTGGGAATTGAAATTCAAACTGATCTTTCGGTTCATCACAGTTGAGGAATTCCCAAAAGTATTTATTGTTTCCACCTTCCAGCAATGTCAAGCTCACTGGTCAGTATGCTCCCATTATTGTCCTCGATGAATTTTTGGCGACTGTGATATCCCTTCTTGATGAATTTTACTTTCTGGTACTTCTTTCTCGCCTCTTTCCCCAAGAAATCTTGTTGAGCTTCACCTATCAGTCCTTTAACGTACATTCCCTTTGTTCTTTTAAGGGTTGCTTGAGTAGTTCTCCGAACTTCTTCGAACTGTGCTTTGCCTTGTGCAAAATCAGCAACTTTAACCAGCTCTTCTTGGCTTCTCTTCTCTTCGCTGATGCCTTAATGCATTCATCCCCAAACCAGATCTTTTTGCCTCTCAAAAATGGCTCTGAGCACTATGGGACTCAACATCTTAGGTCATAAGTCCCCTAGAACTTAGAACTACTTAAACCTAACTAACCTAAGGACATCACACACACCCATGCCCGAGGCAGGATTCGAACCTGCGACCGTAGCAGTCCCGCGGCTTTTTGCCTCTGATCCGATTCTTGATGACTACATTCGCCACCTCATTTACGGTATCCTTAACTTCTTTCCACATACTATCTGCGTTCTCTTGTTATATAACAAACAAAAACTGAAAATTGTACTCCTCGTCTGTGCTGCCCCTGCTGTTGCTCCCAATGCTTGCAGAAAGTGGCGCATTACCTTATACATAGACAATCCCTCCATCTATAATATGTGAGGAACAGCACAGCCCAGCTCATTTTCACTAGCAACAATGAGTCCCATTTGCTAACCAACAATGGTGTTTATAATATTTCTTGTCCTCACTGTGATATACTTTGTATTGGTCAGTCAGGCAGAGGCATAGCAAGTAGTTTAGCTCAAGATGAACGTAGCTGTAAATTACAGAATTCTGACTTCACATTTGTTGAGTATGAACTTAATGAGGGCTGCAGCTACCAGCCATTGCCCCATGTTTTCTGCTGAGCGAACAAAGGCTAAAAGCTTAATCATTAGAAATCAATAAACATCTAGCACGTCATCCACGTTTGTTATTAAATGACCGAACAGAGGTCAATACTTGTGTTCTCCAAAACTTCACTTTAAATCCACATTCCCCAATTCTTCCTACATGGTCTGCTCCATGCCGCACCTGCATTTTTCCCTGTATTTATAAATTTTAGTGTGTCTTGATGTAGAGAACATACGAAAATGGCCATGACGACGTTTGTGGCAACAGATCCTCGTCTTAGGGAGAACGGGAGGCTTAGAACTGATGTTCGTAGATATGGAAGATCTGGTGGGACAAAGACGCCGAATCCAGAGAAGACGAGTCTACCTGCAGTTGACGATGACACTATTACCAACGTATAACAGCTGACTGGAAAGAAGTACTGTTGACTACGTGACTGGCAACTGTTAGGCGATACTCTTCTGTGTCCATACCATTTGCAGCGTGTGCTGGGACTAATAGTGGATACTTTACGTGCACGAGTACATCTACGCCAATGGTTTATCCAACAATATACCAGTACTTATTTTGGTAAAACTCTCCTATTGGCGGAAGAAACATCGACTCAACGTTTCAGATTGTAGATCTACACACTCATCACGTGTGGACTCAAGTGAAACCTCACGAAGATATTAAAGCACGTCACCAACGATGAATTTTTCCCATTTCAGAGTCGGAATTATTGGGGGGTTTTTGTTACAGGCTCGTGTTCTTCTACCCAAACTCTAGGAAGAAGTTACATTGCTTTCCAAGACAACACCCTTATTGATCTGCTAGAAGATACGGCTTCATCAGTGCAACGAAACATGTACGAATAATTCATGGTCGAGGAAGTGCTTCTTCTGCTCAGTGTAGATGCACGTCAGTTTGTAAATAACTCATTTCGTGTCACACTGATGGAAGGGGTGGTTCAGTTATCTCTCTTCTATATTCTGTTGACCTAAACCACTAGATTTTTATCACTGGATCAGTGGCAGCATTTGAAAGCTCTTGGGTATGGAGCGCTGTTCGAAGGTGGTTCTTTGTCCGAATATTGTGGAAGGCAGTGGAACAATATTATATGTTCCAGATTGCCAAAAAATAGCATTTGGAAAAATTCATTTAAAAGATAATCTTTAAGATATGGCAGAACTTTCTGTTCCTGTGTTTGTTAGGGCTACTGTAGTAGAATGTTAGTAGAAAATGACTTCTGACATAGAAAATGAGTATTTATAGACTGATATCCTTCTAATCCCCCCCATGAACAATGGACCTTGCCGTTGGTGGGGAGGCTTGCGTGCCTCAGCGATACAGATGGCCGTACCGTAGGTGCAACCACAACGGAGGGGTATCTGTTGAGAGGCCAGACAAATATGTGGTTCCTGAAGAGGGGCGGCAGCCTTTTCAGTAGTTGCAGGGGCAACAGTCTGGATGATTGATCTGGCCTTGTAACATTAACCAAAACAGCCTTGCTGTGCTGGTACTGCGAACGGCTGAAAGCAAGAGGAAACTACAGCCGTAATTTTTCCCGAGGACATGCAGCTTTACTGTTTGATTAAATGATGATGGCGTCCTCTTGGGTAAAATATTCCGGAGGTAAAATAGTCCCCCATTCGGATCTCCGGGCGGGGACTACTCAGGAGGATGTCGTTATCAGGAGAAAGAAAACTGGTGTTCTACGGATCGGAGCATGGAATGTCAGATCTCTTAATCGGGCAGGTAGGTTAGAAAATTTAAAAAGCGAAATGGATAGGTTAAAGTTAGATATAGTGGGAATTAGTGAAGTTCGGTGGCAGGAGGAACAAGACTTTTGGTCAGGTGATTACAGGGTTATAAATACAAAATCAAATAGGGGTAATGCAGGAGTAGGTTTAATAATGAATAAAAAATTAGGAGTGCAGGTTAGCTACTACAAACAGCATAGTGAACGCATTATTTTGGCCAAGATAGACACAAAGCCCATGCCTACTACAGTAGTACAAGTTTATATGCCAACTAGCTCTGCAGATGATGAAGAAATTGATGAAATGTATGACGAGATAAAATAAATAATTCAGGTAGTGAAGGGAGACGAAAATTTAATAGTCATGGGTGACTGGAATTCGTCAGTAGGAAAAGGGAGAAAAGGAAACATAGTAGGTGAATACTGATTGGGGGGAAGGAATGAAAGAGGAAGCCGCCTTGTAGAATTTTGCACAGAGCATAACTTAATCATAGCTAACACTTGGTTCAAGAATCATAAAAGAAGGTTGTATGCCTGGAAGAATCCTGGAGATACTAAAAGGTATCAGATAGATTATATAATGGTAAGACAGAGATTTAGGAACCAGGTTTTAAATTGTAAGACATTTCCTGGGGCAGATGTGGATTCTGACCACAATCTATTGGTTATGAACTGCAGATTGAAACTGAAGAAACGGCAAAAAGGTGGGAATTTAAGGAGATGGGACCTGGATAAACTGAAAGAACCAGAGGTTGTAGAGAGTTTCAGGGAGAGCATAAGGGAACAATTGACAGGAATGGGGGAAAGAAATACAGTAGAAGAACAATGGGTAGCTCTGAGGGATGAAGTAGTGACGGCAGCAGACGATCAAGTAGGTAAAAAGACGAGGGGTAATAGAAATCCTTGGGTAACAGAAGAAATATTGAATTTAATTGATGAAAGGAGAAAATATAAAAATGCAGTAAATGAAGCAGGCAAAAAGGAATACAAACGTCTCAAAAATGATATCGACAGGAAGTGCAAAATGGCTAAGCAGGGATGGCTAGAGGACAAATGTAAGGATGTAGAGGCTTGTCTCACTAGGGGTAAGATAGATACTGCCTACAGGAAAATTAAAGAGACCTTTGGAGAGAAGAGAACCACTTTTATGAATATCAAGAGCTCAGATGGCAACCCAGTTATAAGCAAAGAAGGGAAGGCAGAAAGGTGGAAGGAGTATATAGAGGGTTTATACAAGGGCGATGTACTCGAGGACAATATTATGTAAATGGAAGAGGATGTAGATGAAGACGAAATGGGAGATAAGATACTGCGTGAAGAGTTTGACAGAGCACTGAAAGACCTGAGTCGAAACAAGGCCCCGGGAGTAGACAACATTCCATCAGAACTACTGATGGCCTCGGGAGAGCCAGTCATGACAAAGCTCTACCATCTGGTGATCACGATATATGAGACAGGCGAAATACCCTCAGACTTCAAGAAGAATATAATAATTCCAATCCCAAAGAAAGCAGGTGTTGACACATGGGAAAATTACCGAACTATCAGTTTAATAAGTCACAGCTGCAAAATACTAACGCGAATTCTTTACAGACGAATGGAAAAACTGGTAGAAGCGGACCTCGGGCAAGATCAGTTTGGATTCCGTAGAAATGTTGGAACACGTGAGGCAATACTAACCTTACGACTTATCTTAGAAGAAAGATTAAGAAAAGGCAAACCTACGTTTCTAGCATTTGTAGACTTAGAGAAAGCTTTTGACAACGTTAACTGGAATACTCTCTTTCAAATTCTGAAGGTGGCAGGGGTAAAATACAGGGAGCGAAAGGCTATTTACAATTTGTACAGAAACCAGATGCCAGTTATAAGAGTCGAGGGGCATGAAAGGGAAGCAGTGGTTGGGAAAGGAGTGATACAGGGTTGTAGCCTCTCCCCGATGTTATTCAATCTGTATATTGAGCAAGCAGTAAAGGAAACAAAAGAAAAATTCGGAGTAGGTATTAAAATTCATGGAGAAGAAGTAAAAACTTTGAGGATCGCCGATGACGTTGTAATTCTGTCAGAGACAGCAAAGGACGTGGAAGAGCAGTTGAACGGGATGGACAGTGTCTTGAAAGGAGGATATAAGATGAACATCAACAAAAGCAAAACGAGGATAATGGAATGTAGTCGAATTAAGTCGGGTGATGCTGAGGGAATTAGATTAGGAAATGAGGCACTTAAAGTAGTACAGGAGTTTTGCTATTTAGGGAGCAAAATAACTGATGATAGTCGAAGTAGAGAGTATATAAAATGTAGACTGGCAATGGCAAGGAAATCGTTTCTGAAGAAGAGAAATTTGTTAACGTCGAGTATAGATTTAAGTGTCCGGAAGTCGTTTCTGAAAGTATTTGTATGGAGTGTAGCCATGTATGGAAGTGAAACATGGACGATAACTAGTTTGGACAAGGAGAGAATAAAAGCTTTCGAAATGTGGTGCTACAGAAGAATGCTGAAGATAAGGTGGGTAGATCACGTAACTAATGAGGAGGTATTGAATAGGATTGGGGAGAAGAGAAGTTTGTGGCACAACTTGACTAGAAGAAGGGATCGGTTGGTAGGACATGTTTTGAGGCATCAAGGGATCACAAATTTAGCATTGGAGGGCAGTGTGGAGGGTAAAAATCGTAGAGGGAGACCAAGAGATGAATACACTAAGCAGATTCAGAAGGATGTAGGTTGCAGTAGGTACTGGGAGATGAAGAAGCTTGCACAGGATAGAGTAGCATGGAGAGCTGCATCAAACCAGTCTCAGGATTGAAGACCACAACAACAACATCCTTCTAATACATTTTTTGCTCTATTTGTGAGGAACAGGTACATGAAGTTTGACCGTACGTCTCTCTCTTACAACCACTGTAATACGAACAGGCAAGTAAAGCTACAGTATTTCCAGATTTTATTTCGTAACTTACCTGTAGGCAATAATATTGTCCTCCGCTTTTCCCTTGCAGTGTTGGTATTCCTGGTAGCTAGTATAATCCTAATCGTTATGATTTTCTGTGACTTTTAAGACTGGCGAGGATGATCAATTTACCACTCTCGTGAGCTAATACAGTAGTTATATCAGTCATATTTCCGCTGGGACTGTAAATAATTATCGTCATGACTGCATACAAAGTTTACAGGGGAACGTGTCTACGCATTACAATGGTGGAAGATACACTAAATTACCTCATGGAGACAGAGGATTGGACAGAACAAGAGGATTGACACCTCTAGAGACTATGAAAGTAGCAGCGCAGTTCTAAGGAAATGCAAATAAGATGGCGAAAGACCTATGCTACAAAATCGAAGAAGCATAAGATTTATGTTAAGAGGTTATCGTAAATAACAACTAAGATAAGTATGAAATAAAACTAGTTTTGCTATTACTGGAAATAGAACTTCATGGAGAACTAATTCGTACTTAATGAAAAGGCAATTGCCGGCCGCGGTGGCCGTGCGGTTCTGGCGCTGCAGTCCGGAACCGCGGGACTGCTACGGTCGCAGGTTCGAATCCTGCCTTGGGCATGGGTGTGTGTGATGTCCTTAGGTTAGTTAGGTTGAAGTAGTTCTAAGCTCTAGGGGACTTATGACCTAATATGTTGAGTCCCATAGTGCTCAGAGCCATTTGAACCATTTTTTTTTTTTTGAACAGCCAATTGCTTGCAGATTGTACAAATAAAATCATCAGTGTCTGTATTCGTGGCGATCCCAGTAATGAAGTGCCAAACATTACGAGGAAATTTAATTTGGTAGCTTGTGTTCTGGACAAGTGATCAGTTTGAACTAAATGATCAATTTGACGAGTGTTTCCAGGAAATTTTCAGAAAACTTTAACTCACAAATTCAGATGTTAGGTATCTGGAATGCTCATAATGCATCGGAGCCTGTATTCACCGAAACTCCCGCATCCAGCCAGCAGGTCAGCTTCGATTGAATTACGCGGTAAAGCGCTGTAGCATACCGCAGTCATGTGACTCCCGTAAACCACTCGGGCGCTCTCGTGCTGTTCGAGGAAGGCGCGGGTTTAACAACTCAATTACTCCCGGGTCCGCACGAGGGCAGGGCTGCGAGCTAAGCCGCAGGCGGCCGCGACGGACAAAACTGATTTTATTGGCGAATCACCGAGTCGCCAGCGCCGCGCAAAGTGGATTAAGACCGTCACCCGACGGCCCCTGGATCAGCAGCAGGTAACTGGGTTACGAAAGCGATGCTAAACTGCACGTGCAAGACACCTCGTGAAGTCTGGAGAAGTCATGGAGTAGCGGCTGGCGGAGGCTGCTTTCGCCACTCGCGGCGCCCTCGTTCGCTCGCGTGTGCCGTATTCGTCATCGTCGAATGCAGGCAACGGCCGCCAATATAAGAGCAACTGCCTACGCAGAGTTCCTGGAGTTCCCACACAACCTACACTGTGTAATCAAAAGTATCCGTACACCCCCAAAAACATACGTTTTTCATATTAGCTGCCTTGTACTGCCACCTACTGCCAGGTACTCCATATCAGCGACCTCAGTAATCATTAGACATCGTGAAAGAGCAGAATGGGGCGTTCCGCGGAACTGACGGACTTCGAACGTGGTCAGATGACTGGGTTTCATTTGTGTCATACGTCTGTACGCGAGATTTCCACACTCCTAAACATATCTAGGTCTACTGTTTCCGATCTGATGGTGAAGTCGAAACGTGAAAGGACAAGTACAGCACAAAAGCGAACAAGGCCACCTCGTCTGTTGACTGACAGAGAGCGCCGACAGTTGAAGAGGGTCGTAATGTGTAATAGGCAGACATCTATCCAGTCTATGACACAGGAATTCCAAACTGCATCACGATCAACTGCAAATACTACGAGAGTTTGGCGGGGGGTGAGAAAACTTGGATCTCATGGTCAAGCGGCTACGCATCACGCCGGTAAATGCCAAACGACGCCTCGCTTAGTGTAAGGAGCGTAAACATTGGACAATTTAACAGTGGAAAACGATGTGTGGAGTGACGAATCACGGTACACAAGGTGGCAATCCGATGGCAGGGTGTCGGTATGGCGAATGCCCAGTGAACGTCATCTGCCAGCGTCTGTAGTGTCAATAGTAAAATTTGGAGGCGGTGGTCCTATGGTGTGCTCGTGTGTTTCATGAAGGGGTCTTGCACCCCTTGTTGTTTTGCGTGGCATTATTACAACACAGACCTACATTGATGTTTTAAGCACCTTTTTGCTTCCCACTGTTGATGAGCAATCCGGGGATGGCAACGGCATCTTTCAACACCATCGATCACCTTTTCATAATGTACGGCCTGTGGTGGAGTAGTTACAAGACAATAACACCCATGTAATGTACTGGCCTGCACAGAGTCCTGATCTGAAACCTCATCGAACGACATCGATACCTCTCCTCAGGGCAGCACTCCGTGAAGAATGGACCACCATTGCCCAAGAAGTCTTCCAGCATCAGATTGAACGTATGGCTGCGATAGTGGAAGCTATCATCGAGGCTAAGGGTGGGCCAACACCATACTGAATTCCAGTTTTACCGATGGAGAACGCCACGAACTTGTAAGTCATCTTCAGCCAGGTGTCTCTATACTTTTGATCACATAGTGTATCTAATGCTCAGTCGTTATGGCTTGTCAACTTCTATCATACTATACTGTGCAATAGAGTTTTAGTATTACTTTTTCGAAATCCCATACCTGCCTGCCACTCTGACGCACAAGTTTGACATTTTCGTTCAAAGTTGTCTATAACCTTTCTCTGTAAGGGTGCAAAAGGGTGGCGCCCTGCAACGTCATCCTAGGACTCGGCGACGCTTCAAAGAGCAGGGTGTCGCCACGTGTGGAGAAAAGGACACAGCTCGAAAGTTCACGTGAGCTGTAAGGCAGATTAACGATATCAGATTGACACCAAGTATGAGCGAAGTTTTGGTCAATGCCACAGTGGACGTGCTACGCGATGGCAAGATCGTCACAACCTCCCTTAACGAAATTTTATCCCTTCTTTCGACGTGTCTGTGATTGAGGTCAGAACTGCAACAGTCAGCGTTGGAATCAGTCGTTTTCTCATGCGTGGCCGAGGAGAACATTACAGACGCATCGCCGCTCAGAATTGACACGAGAAGGCGTCAGGGGCTGGCGTAAAGGGCGTCAATGGAGATCCCTTTTCGCTGGGACGTTCATTCTCGAAAATGGTTCAAATGGCTCTGAGCACTATGGGACTTAACATCTCAGGTTATCAGTCCCCTAGATCTTAGAAATACTTAAACCTAACTAACCTAAGGACATCACACACATCCGTGCCCGAGGAAGGATTCGAACCTTCGACCGTAGCGGTCGCGCGGTTCCAGACTGAAGCGCCTAGAACCCCTAGGCCACAGCGGCCGTCGTTCATTCTCATACATTTCGTGTTCCAAGATGACAATTCTTAGTTTGATGAACAGCAGGAAGATGTTCTTCACGACCTGACACTACTGACACGCTTGCATGTTTCAACACTTCTCTAAACACTTCTGTGGCGGCGTCCTCATGGAACGCAATGCAGCGCTTCAGAATGCATCACGAACGCAGTTTTCACTTTTGAGCACTGGTGGGATCAAAAGTGGACCGTTCAGAACCTTTAGATGAAATCTGAACGTGATCCGAAGCAGCGAAAGGTACTCATACAGTTTCAACCCTCCTGTTTTTCGCCATCCTGTGCCCTAATCACGCAGGAATCCAACATTGACGCATACCTAAACACAAGGGAAAGGGTCTTCCTAAGACCCCCCCCCCCACCCCTAGTTCTGACACACCCTCCGTGCCAGCCACACATTTTGTAGAGCACGTTACAAATGTAACTTCAGAAATTTCAACATCAATTGAGCCTCGTGGCTGCTGTAGCCCCAGTGAATTAGGCAGCCCCCTCGACGTCCTTTTTGAGATGTTTGCCTGCCTTCAGGTGCCACAGCAGCCGCCAGATTGAACTGATATCGAAAGTTCTGTATGTATATTTGTAACGTGCTCGACAAATTGAATTGGTAGCTCCGAAGGTGTTTGCTGAACAGTGCCGTGAAGTGGTGGGGGGTCTTACAGTTTCATCCACTCACACGTTAATATTCCACTCGCACGAGACTACGCCACACAAGGGTGGAAAACAAGAGGGTTGAAAAGGCATAAGTACCCTCCAATAATTCGATTCCGTTCAAATTTCGTTTCGTTGAATGGTTTTGAACGATTCCTAGTGGTTCTACTTGTACACGAGAGCAAAAATTGTGTTCGCACTGCAGGCTAAAGTGATGTGATCACATTCAATGGGAATGTAGCTCCACAGTGCCCTTAGAGGAAGACTTAATCGTGCGAGGGTGTCAGCGGTGCCCACGGCTGTCAAGAACATCTTCATGTCGCTCATCGCACTGCTAACTGTCGTTTCCGACTGCGAAATGTATGGGAATCAACGCCCCAGGGAAATGGGTGTTTTCATTGTCCCCCTCTATGCCACTCCCCTGTGATCTTTTTGTGTCGATTCTGAGCTTCATTGTGTCTGAAATGTTTTCCTCGGCCTCCCACAACAAAACCGGGTGATTTCAACCCTAAGCGTCTCGGTGCTGACCTCCATCGCAGAGACTTAAAAAGAAGGGTTGAACTGTGTGTTAGAGAAGCTGTGACGACCTTGTTAACATGTGACACGTCCATGGTGGAGCTGGGCATAATTGTGGCAAAACTGGTGCCAGTGTTTCATTATGAAGCCACTTTAGAGCCCAGATGAACTTCCGAGCTGTGTCCTTTCTTTCTCAAGTGTCCACACCTAGCTGTCTGAAGCGCCGCCGAACCCGAGGATGAAGATGCACGACGCCTCGCTTTTGCGCCATTACAGAGGAAGTTGTAGATGTTCAAACGTGTGTGGAATCTTATGGGACTTAACTGCTAAGGTCATCAGTCCCTAAGCTGACACACTAATTAACCTAAATTATCCTAAGGACAAACACACACACCCATGCCCGAGGGAGGACTCGAACCTCCGCTGGGACAAGCCGCACAGTAGCCACATCACAAACTGAAGCGTCGCAGTAGGAGGCAGCTGCAGGGTTTCGAATAAGTAGTCCTTCAATTTTTTTGCACCTTTTAGTACTACCCTCTCCCTAAAAAACATTTCTCACCCTTGTAAAAGAAGGCACTGGTACTTTTGCAAAAGAAGACACTAGTACTTCTTACAGGAGGTAGGTCTTAGCAAGAGCACCGAAACGGCGGATCATATGATGCTGCAAGTACGATGTGATACCAATAACTACACGCGTTTAACATCAGATGTTTTCCGTGTTCTGTAACACCATAAAGTATCGTCGACTGTACCTTCTGTACGTTGAAATTCATTGCGCCTACATCAGTGATGTTGCACTGTTTGATGAGTACAGTTCCACAAACATTTGGGAGAGTCGTATGCCTATCAGGCAATGCCTGCTTTAAAATCGGAAATAACGTTCATGAAAGTTGTTATATACATGAGATACAGTTTGTTTCGTAGGCTACTTCTTCGTCTAATGAATCTCACTCTGAGTATGAGTGAGACTTCACTGACAGTGAAACTTCCGTGACGTTAATGGGGTTCCCAATATAGGCAAGCGCTAAACAAAAGGAAATGGTTTTCGTAGTGGCATTCTCCGAAATCCTCATTCAGAGCTCGTTTCATAAAGTACCGTAGCGTGTGGAAGATCATATCATAGAATATAGCGGTTTTAGCGTAAGCTATATTTTGACATGCCAATTTGTTTTATTGCTGTAATAGTCTAACTGATTCCTTTCATCCATGCAGCTGGTACCTGGACTGTGCTGGCTTTCAGAATAACTACGCACCCTCCGACTCAACGTTGAAATATTAAAAGTTTTGGTTGGTTTCGTTGTCTAGGGGCAGGGATACGTAGTTGCCGCATTACAGGCCAAATACTACTGAGTCTACAGTATACAATATACACATCAATCGAATGGTCAAAGGTTCCTATCACTCAGAAATTGCGAATATGGAACGTAACTAAGACGCTTATAAATGGTAGATTGCAATTAAACAAAATCTGCAGGTACTTTCTTAACGACTTCAAATTATGAGAACGACAGTAGAAGTACTTTTGATAATGCGGTATAATTCTGCAGAACACTTATTGGTGTCGATGGTCCAGCCGACTGTCCGTCCGCGACCAGCATTCACTACCGTGGCCTGTGCGACTGTACAGCACTGCCGCACTGCCGCACTGCCAGAACTACCTCGTGTCCCTACCGGAAACGATGCTCCCATCCATTCTCCCCATTCACGAGCGCTGTGATCGGCTAGAGCGCTCGCGCCGTGTCTTCAAACCAACGCACAATCAAAAAGATAACGAAACGTATTCGAAATACTGTAATTACATTTAAATACTTGGAATTAAATAAATATTCCTACGGCTGGACCATAAATACGCTGTAACACACATCATCAAATACATAAACAATTAAATAAACATATATCAAAAGAAAGGAAGCAAAAGGTCGGCCAGAAGCCTAATGTCTCTGTGCTTTCTAAAGCACAGTTTCATCAATAGCATATATCAGATATTAACAAAGACATAGATGAATCAATAAATTTATAAGCATGCTGCTACCGTTTTTTGTGTAAATGTGGAGAACTTATGGCCTGACGCTATCGATAGTAATCGGCCACTTTGACTGCCAATAACTCATGTACTATTCAGGTTACATGCCTCTAATTTATACCAGTTTAGCTTTACACTAATAGCTTTCTAACGACACGTAGATCGACGAAATCGGATGACGGGTTTAGAATTTGGAAATTCGTTTCTGGGTGTTGCTTGTATAGTTTACCGTCAGCTACTAAACTTTAAAATAATAAAGATATTGAAAATCTGATTACACCATCAGAATCGTCGTGCAGATAATAGTAATGTAAATGTTTCTTTCTGAGGTATCATGATTCATCTGGCTATTATAATTTGTATACGAGCTGTGAAATGTCTGCCACGATGATTTCACCTAGTCCGCCATGTTTGGCGCTCTCGGCATACAAGTCTCTTTCATCGGCACAAAGCACCGTCCTCGCCACAGTGGAACTCCCAGCCACGCGGCGGGACCATGAGCTGCGGCTGACGCTCTCGTCCGGCTAACGTTCGGAACCACATGTTTGCTGTCGGGCCCCGGCTGCCCAAGCGGCCGCCCCAACTCGGAACATACAATATTTCCAGGGCGCTACAACTCGCCCGTTATCTCACAACTGCCTATTATTATTTCTAATCATTCTCGTGTGGTGTATATTTTCAGATATGGAAGTATAATACTGCCCCCATCCGGACACGGTCGGTGGCGTCCACCTTTTCGGCTGGTTCACGGCGTAATCGGACACGGCAAGTGTGATAAGAATCGTGATACGTCCGACGAGACGACACGTTTACACTGATCCACGGTTCACTCTCGATGATCCTGTGCCGACTGCAATCTCATCTGACGATATAATTGGGTCAACGTGTGAGTTGGCAGGGGCTGTCTCGCCAGCGATGGCTCCAATATCCTTCAACAACTTTCCATACGTGCTGACGTAAGTAGCTGGTCCCAGGCACCTAGCCTATCAATCTGTTTTCTTCAAAGTCGCTTACGTTAGTGGAGTCCCATTTCCGGCCAGTATTGTCGCCAGAATGATTCCCCATTCGTCTCCGTTTAGCATGTACCTTCCTTACCACATCACATGCCCGAAACGCTACAAGGGGGCAGTTACTCTTGTGGTGAGCAGCTGCTATATTCATGGATAACTGGGTTGGCATGAATGGAAAAGAAAGGTGAAGAGAAAGAGGGAGGAAACAAATATTGACTTCCAGCCGTACAGGGCATTGCGGCAACGCAACACGAGTTGAAAATTTTTGCCGGACTGTGAGTGGAATCCGGATGCTCTGCTTGTCTAGAATAGTTGCCTCGGCCATCTGGACACGCTTTCTGTTAGACTCAAATTGATAGCTTTCCACTCGCTGCACTGCAATGACGAACGCCTATTATCCCCCTATGTTCATGTCCGACATACTAAGGACCACTAGTATCTGCAATTCTAAGGGCGGGGCGACTGTTTGATGAAAAGTTTTGGTTTGGATGCACAAGCAATGTCCGGACTCCTACGGGACTTATAAATCTGGCAACAGGTGGGTTAATGGGCGTGGATAGTTTCCTTGCGGCGAACGGGAAGTTGGGCAATTAGGTCTGATGGCAAGTGTTGTGTCTAGACAAGACAGCCTAGACACAATGAGAGGAAGCCGAAAGGCACGCGCTTAAACTCACGCAGGCTGGCGTGAGGTCTGAAACAGGATACGTAATGAGTGCTATAAAGAAAAGTACGTAGCTTCTGGAATACTTAACTTTAATCCACATTTGTAGAACATCGCTCTTGATGATCCATTAATAGAATCTCAATATCAATTGAATACGGCGCCTTGCTAGGTCGTAGCAAATGTAGCTGAAGGCTATGCTAACTATCGTCTCGGCAATTGAGAGCGTATTTGTCAGCGAACCTTTCCTTGCAAAGTCGGCTGTACAACTGGGGCGAGTGCCAGGACGTCTCTCTAGACCTGCCGTATGGTGGCGCTCGGTCTGCTATCACTGACTGTGGCGACACGCGGGTCCGGCGTGTACTAATGGACCGCGGCCGATTTAAAGGCTACCACCTAGCAAGTGTGGTGTCTGGCGGTGACACCACAGCAAGCGAGTGCGAAAGGCAGAGGCGGGTAAAGTAATCGTTCTAGAGAAACGGAGCACTTGGTTTCGAGTCTTGGTCTTGCACAAATTTTTGCATCCTGCCATTGCAGTGCCGTAGTGCGCTGTGCGGCTGGATGTCATTATTTATTTCCTGTTTCTTTCCCATCCCGTTTCCTTTCCATTTTCTCCACCGCAGTAAATCATGTTTAAGTCCTAGCTGCTTCAACTGAAGTGTTGTCTGTTCTGTCGGCCAAGTCCACAAGAACGAACACCACTGGTATCTGTAGCTGTTATATTGTTTTAGCTTATCAGTTTATCTACTTAACAGCAATAAATTTTAGGAAAATTCGAAATTTCAGAACAGATGGAGAACTATGATGAGGTCTTCACAGGTTATCAGCGAAGCGAAGGCTGCGTTCTGCGGCAACGTTGCAAGTTCCTACATGTCACCTTCAGGCGAAGTGTCGAATTAGCGTCTTGTGTGGGTCTTTATAGCCACTGAACCGCAGGCTCCTCTGCTTCACCTTCGTCGACAGCGCCAAACGCGCTCCTTCAGCAGGGATGTTGCAGCCCGTGGTTTGGAGAGTTGCGGCCGGTGGTGGTGGGGGCTCCCTGCGTGCTGGCGAGTCCGGACGTCGCGTCTGGGCCTGTCCCTTCCATCCGCTACCTTCACCGGTTTTGCATCGGACTGTTCTTGTCGTACCGAGAAGACATCTCCGAGATTCGCAGAGAAAATCTAAATCCGCAGACGAAAGATTAGTTTCAAGAGGGGAAGCTGAAGTATCTATTACCAGTGGGAGATTAAAAATAATAGAAAAGCGTGAGGGACGCCGCAAAGTATTACAGATGCCACGGACCGCCCCTGTTCGCTCCGGGGCTGCTGGTCGCCCGGAGGTCGGGGTCTTCTGCCGCCGCCATCCGTCACGGTTTCTGAGAGCCTGACCTCACACGCCGGCCGCTCGCCCACCCTTCCACCTCCCGCAGCATTCGTCTCAATTTGCGCTCGCGACCTGCCACCGATTTCTCTCCGTCGCTAGTCGACCTCGTACACGAGTACCCCATCGTTTTGTTCGTTTCCAGCTGCTGCCAGAACACTGTCACTGTGTCGAAATGTTTCAAAAAGAGAGTCTGTGCTTACAGGTATGTTAATAATTCGGCAAATTTTTCTCTCCTGCAGTTGCTTACTTGCTCTGCTACACTTCAGCCGCTGTTTCCTAATGACTGAGTTGACTAACACACAGTACCACGACATCCCATTTCTACAAGTGAACACAGCCACAGCATGAGCAATTCTCTGAAATTGTGCATTCACATTTCCCTACGGCACTGGTCATTGCGTAAGGAGGCTGTTTAGGTTTTTATGTGGAAACGTCACGTAGCGCTCTGTATGAAAATCACTGGCTGTGCTGTGTGCAGTCTGTGGCTGGTTTGCATTGTTGGAATATTCGCTATTGTAGTGTTGGGCAGTTGGATGTGAACAGCGCGTAGCGTTGCGCAGTTGGAGGTGAGCCGCCAGCAGTGGTGGATGTGGGGAGAGAGATGGCAGAACTTTGAGAGCGGATGATCTGGACCTGTGTCCATCAGAAAGAGTAAATTTGTAATATTGGATATCATGATCTGAGATATATATATATATATATATATATATATATATATATATATATATATATATGACTTTTGAACATTATTCGGGTAAATACATTGTTTGTTCTCTATCAAAATCTCTGTTTTCTAACTATGCCGATCAGTAGTTAGTGTCTTCAGTAGTTAGAATCCTTTATTTAGCTGGCAGTATTGGCGCTCGCTGTATTGCAGTAGTTCGAGTAACGAAGACTTTTGTGAGGTAAGTGATTCATGAAAGGTATAGGTTATTGTTAGTCAGGGCCATTCTTTTGTAGGGATTATTGAAAGTGAGATTGCGTTGCGCTAAAAATATTGTGTGTCAGTTTAGTGCTGATCAGAATAAGTAAAGAGAGAAATGTCTGAGTACGTTCAGTTCTGCTCGTCTGTTTGAAAAACAAATAACGTAAGAGGTTTACAAGCACAGTAATTCATAAAATTTTCTAAGGGGATGTTTCAACTGCTGTGCAGCCTTACGCAAATGCTTGCATTCAAGCATCTGACAGGAAACTACTTTCAAGATTAATACACCCAGAACTGCTGATAGACATGTAATTAGATTTATATCTGACGGATGAACATGCTAACCGACGTGGAGGGGAACACTGCTGACTGCAAACGATTAGTCGAGTACACAAATCGGGTCAGCTCAGCAGCGCTCGATATAGAAATTGTTAGAGAGAAAAGGATTGTGGCATACTGCATTATATTCGTGTATGTACGACCGCATCCGAGCTCCATGAAAGACGCAGATCTACCGCACTTACGCGAATCTAGTGCGTGCTTTTTTTTTACCATATGCAGTATTCACAGATGGGGTGTGCCTGAGTTCGATGGCGCATTACTTTCAAATGCAAACTAGAATCCGCCGTTCGGCGGTAAAACATCATTGAAACTTATTTATTGTTACTTACGCCACGATGCACTGTTGTTATCCTTAACTTCGTTACGTTATTGTTGGCTTACACCTGCTTCGTGAGTTTGCATAGGTAGTCACGAAACGGAAATCAAGCAGAGAAGAACATCGTATGATGCTACTTTCAAGCCTAAAGTAATTCTTTACGCTAAAAGTCTTGGGAAAAGGTGATTCGGACGAGAGTTCAATGCAGCTGAGACTAACGTCCGCTTGTGGAAGAAACAGAAACTGGCACTCTGTTTGCAGCTACCGCAACTAGAAAGAAATCCATCGACCCTCACATTGGAAGAGGTCCTGATGTTGTAGTAGAAGTTTTGAAATTTGTCTGTGAAGGGAGGAAGAATGCGCAACCTGTGACTATTGACACCGTAAGAAACAAAGCAAAAGACATGGCTGCAATTCTTAATATATAGAGGCAAGAATTTAAGGCTACCCGTTGATGGGTTGACCACTTTATGAAACGGGCAAGCTTATTTCTACGACGCCGTACAACAATATCCCAAAAGCTTCGACAGGATTTTGAGAAAAAACTTCAACAATTTCAGTTGTTTGTCATCACACTTCAGAAAGACGAGAATTTTTCGATAGCCGATGTAGGCAACGATTGCCCTTGTCCCTTAATTACACGACTCATGAAAAGAGGACAAAAGTAGTTACTATCAAAACGTCAAGGTGCGCCAGAAATGCATAACTGTAATGCTGGCAATCACAGGAATTGAGCACAATCTTCCACCTTTCTTATTCTTCAAGCGGAATAAAAGCCACCATCCTGATGATGTCACTGTTCGAAATCAAGAGAAGGGAAAAGTGAAACTTTAATGCTTGAGTGACTCCCAAACGTATGGCAAATCCGTCCTGATGGGCTTTCCAAACTACCACCAGTGCTTTGCGTTGATGAATTACATGATCATCTCACTGACGATGTAAAAACGAAGATCCACAGCCTACCCAGTGACCTTGTTATTGTTCTTGAAAGAATGACTTCTGTATTACCCCAGAAGGTTAGTATAAACAATCCTTTCAAACGTGTCGTTCAGGAATAGTACGTGAACTGACTCCGACAGGAGAAATTAAGACCGCTGCACCCCATGTTATTGCACACCAGGTGTTGGCAGCCTGCAAGAGCATCGAAAGGACACTAGTGATCATAAAATGATTCAAGAAATGAAGTATTTCAGATACTCTAGAAGTCAGTGAAGATGATGTTATCTGTAACGACGCCAAGGATGGTGGGGAAACAGGAATGAATCTTTTTATGACACAGGCTCCTCCGAGGATACCAGTAATGATGACATTAGTGAATAATTGTGACTAAAGGCTGTAATTTACGGTATATACGTTTGCATATCACGCGGGTAATGAAAATCGGCGTTCAAATGTTCCTCCGTTGTTGTGTAAAACAAATGTATCCTATCTGTCATGCTCCAAAGGACTCTTTTTTATGATTTTTTTGGAAGAATAAATTTGACTGTATATTACGGTCTTTTTCTTCTGTACAATCTAAGCTTCGGCTTTCACGTCATTACCGAGTACAATTCTAAAAGCAGGAATATACAAATAGTAAGATACATTGGAAAAAATGGATTTTCTTTTAAAAAAAGTATTTGTTGCAGTCTGATAAAGTTACGAGATATGCTCTTAGTTCTTAAACTATCAATATCATTTTACTGAGTACCGTGCACGATGACCAATACACAGTTTAAAACACTTGCTTAGCATTTATAAAAACGGTACAAAATTACCGTCTTGCAGGAATGCAGCATATTATCGTACAAGCACGACATGCCTGGTAAACTAAGCCCAAAGTAGGTACATACAAGACTAGCACATGCCTTTAAAATGTAACTATTAAAGTGACGTTAAGGAATGTAGTCTCTGGAAGACCTGATATAGTAAAATGTAGAAGTACCACAGATATGAGGTTACAAGTGTTACGTGTCATCTGACCACATGTGAAAACCATGGGAGGAGGCATTGTGAATCTTCGTCTCTGCATTTACATGTAAACATCAGATTGTTTCTAATATAAAACAAACATACGTTATGTAGCATGAGAAAACCGAAGTTTGTGAGGGACAGATGAAATAAAGTACAGAAGCCAATGGATCATACTTAGCGATAAAGTAAGTGCCACTAATTTTGTATCATTGCTTAACGATATTGTATCCGCCAATAATAACATAAAAATTCTCCTTTTTGTCTCATCTAAATACTAACTTCTTTGGAGTACTGGCATTTTAAGGCATGTGTAACTATGTTCTGCGTAAAAAGTATTTAGTACACTGTTTAACGAGTAAATCCAGACTGTTTTTCTGTAGCCTTAATTGGTTTATTTTATACCCCCTGCCTGGAATATAAGTGTGAATTGCAGAGCAGTCATGTAGATGTACATACATCAGTTCATTGCTCCAGAAAGAAACATGTAAATCTAAGACTTGGAATAAAAATGTTCGCATTGGACTGCTCGCAGAACAGAAGCAACATTTTTCGTAGCAGAAGAGCTAAATCAATCTTGTAAGTGAACGTCACTAGAATACATTTACAGATTCTCTGAAGTCCAATTTGCAACGCATACCGATAGTCCCTTCGTCATCATTCTGTCTGGAAATACCTTCCACGTGATTACGTCTTGCCAGGACGACTGGTTACTCCGTGACGCAGTCATCACACATAGGCGTGCGCTCTATTTGAGGAGCAGCAGCCTGTGGTCTGATAGGCGTGCAATGCCTGCAACAGCGGTATGCGACGTACAGATTTAGCACCGGAATCGGCGCTGCGAGCCGCCCTCATCAAACCGAACTGTTGCTCCTGACGGGGCGGGGCGCCTGACCCGGTAACCGCTGTTTATCGAGGTCACCATCGACCAGCCGTCCGTTACTGACACGGACGAGGTGCAGCAGACAGCAATTGGACGAGTTCGTGGTTGCGCGAATAGCAGCCTTCCGCTATTGACGCACAGTAAATGTGCTGTACGCAGTCTATCTTTTATTCCGGTTCCTGTTATTGCCACGGCTGTATTTAGCAACAGCGTCACGCTCAAAAAACAAGCTAACTGTGCAAGTCTGTTCACAGTTTTGTACAATTTGTAACGGGACATGTTCCTCTGGCATTACTTTTCCTCAACAGTAGTCGTCGATGACAATATAAATTTTTGAATTTTGGACAGGTCAGTATTATCTCAGTTGCTTTTCAGAAAATTTTAGTATAATTTTATACACAGTATGGTATATTTCAAGCCAAAACTTATGAAAATGAATTATTTTATAAAACGTTTTATTCTCTATGTTATAATCGATAAGTACTAGCTCTGAATGTACAGTTAAAATTATTTATTTTAGAAACATTAAAATTACGAACTATTGGCAAACTTAAAAATTTCTATTATTAATTACGCAATACTGTACTGATTACTATGTTTATTACTGGATTCATGTATGAAATAATAAGCGAAATTAATAATGTAACAGAAACTAGTAGAAATTCACTTCTTAAGAAAAATTGTAAGCCCTTCGGCATATGGTTATTTCCGCAGAGTGTGAGAGTCGTAATTATGACTCTGATATGATCGGACGTACTTTTGTATTTTGTGCGAACAGTGTAATTTTGGCTTTGTTAATATGAAAAATCAGAGAACTATATGACATACTAAAATGTGAGGAAATATATTTGCGTAAAAAGAAAAATTCTGCAACAACAAACTTTACATTTATTTAGATCAATCCAACCTTGAGGACCTAAAATGTGACATTCTCTTAGATTAGATTAGATTTACTTTCATTCCAATTCATCCGTAGTGAGGAGGTCCTCCAGGATGTAGAGAATGTCCGAGAAATAACAATACATGACAAATATTTACAACTAAAACAAATAAGCTAATGTACCATTCCACAGGTCCCAAGTTGAATTATCGTCATTTTTTAATCAACACTATATGAAAGAGTCATTTTACAAACACTAATGCACTGAATATAAAACAAAAAAGGTTTTTATTTATTTATAAGGTAATAAATGTGCAATAGAACTACTATAATACTTATTTATAGTGAACACATTACTGCACTGAAAATGTGCAGAAGTTATAATATCACACACACAAATCAGTTAGTTCTACTGAGAAATTCATCAATGGAGTAGAAGGAGTTGGCCACCAATAAATCCTTTAGGCTTCTCTTAAACTGAATTTCATGGTTGTTAAGCTTTTTATGGCTGCTGACAGGTTATTGAAAATGTGTGTACATGCATAATGCACACCTTTTCAACTTCAAGAATCAGACCCCTAGACAAGAAGAACTGGAGCCAACTCTACATAAAAAAGCTAAGTAAACTAGAAAGTTTAATGTAATCTTCGCTCCTCTCAATTCTTCTCAAAAGACTAATGTGGACAATAGATGGAATTAGGAAGGATGAGGGAGATTACAAACTGAAGTCAGTAAAGGCCGCTACATGCATCAGTCACAGCTTTAATCAACCAATTAATTCTAATGGTGATTCCTGCAGCAATGATTTAATATCACATGTTTATTGCTGAGCTTGAGAATCTAAATCTGGAAGGAACGATTTCACCTAATAGAAACGCTGGTTTTCTTTATAGAATTATATGGGAATTCTTGAAGAATGTCATAAAGTGCTGCACGCCAACCACTGTCCATGATTTGGTCATACTGATAGGGGACAGGCATGTAGGTTTAGGTGGTAAGGTACCAGACCATGAATAAACACAATTTTCACAAAATATTTTATAATGTCCTCAAGAGTGGTCGTATACTTAAATGGAAACAATGTACTTAGCATATTACAGTTTAGAATCCAGAAGGGTTGCTCGCCTGAGAATGCTATCTATGTATTCACCACATAGTACAAGCCTTAAATAATAATATATTGCCAGTTGGTATTTTTTGTGATTTTTCCAAAGGCAATTGACTGAAAATCATGTTATCGTCTTACAAAAATTTAAGTTTTATGGAACTGATGGCTTTATGCATAGTTGTTTTGAATCACACTTAAACAGAACACAAAGGGTTGTGATAACTAATTCAGACAACGTCGGAGAGGTAAAAAATTTTAGTGACTGGGGAAAAAAATCTCAGAGGGAGTCCCACAGTGTTCCATTAGGCTCCTCTTCAGCGCATTATTAATGTGAATGACTTTCCAGCTAAAATATAACAAGCAAAATTGGTACGTTTTTCCGGTGACACTAGTGTTATTATAAATCCCATTATATGGCAAGCAACAGAAGATTTGGGAAATGATGTTCGGCACACAGTTTTAATCTGCCAGGAAGTTTCATATCAGCGCACACTCCGCTGTAGAGTGAAAATTTCATTCTAGAAACATCCCCCAGGCTGTGTCTAGGCCATGTCTCCGCAATATCCTTTCTTTCAGGAGTGCTGGTTCTGCAAGGTTCACAGGAGAGCTTCTGTAAAATTTGAAGGTAGGAGACGAGGTACTGGCAGAAGTAAAGCTGTGAGGACGGGGCGTGAGTCGTGCTTGGGTAGCTCAGTCGGTAGAGCACTTGACCGCGAAAGGCAAAGGTCCGGTGTTCGAGTCTCGGTCCGGCACACAGTTTTAATCTGCCATGAAGTTTCATATCAGCGCACACTCCGCTGTAGTGTGAAAATTTAATTCTAGAATTATTACGGATTTCTCTGAAAATGGACCCTCCCTAAATTTTCCAAGAACATACTGCACCTAATGAAGTATTGCACATCAGCAGGAATTTCGACTGGAAGAAGCCTATTGATGAGCTTCTCAAACAATTAAGTTAAGCTACTATTGCTCTTCGTATAAGTGTTAATTTTGGAAATAAACCTATCAATCTCGTAGCACCTTTTGCATATTTCCACTCCTCTTCAAGGAGCTAGGCGTTTTAACTGCGCCGCCACAATGCATGTATTTGTTAATGAAATTCGTCATAAATAATCCACCACAATTTCAGAAGAACAGTGATCTCCATACCTGAAATACTAGAGAAAGAAATTAACTTTATTACCCATTACTAACGCTGTCAGTGGCTCAACGACGATTTCAATATGGTATAACAAAACTTTTTGATCATTTCCCCAATAACATAAATAACGGTCAGGTATCGAAGCTAATTTTAAACTTTATTTAAAATCGTTTCTCCTAGACAACACCCTCTATTGGCAAAAAAAAAAAAAAAAACCGCGAGTCATGCCAGTCATGCTTCATTAAAGAAACCCAAGGTCTAATACCCCCCCCCCCCCAATGAACCATGGACCTTGCCGTTGGTGGGGAGGCTTGCGTGCCTCAGCGATACAGATAGCCGTACCGTAGGTGCAACCACAACGGAGCGGTGTCTGTTGAGAGGCCAGACAAACGTGTGGTTCCTGAAGAGGGGCAGCAGCCTTTTCAGTAGTTGCAAGGGCAACAGTCTGGATGATTGACTGATCTGGCCTTGTAACAATAACCAAAACGGCCTTGCTGTGCTGGTACTGCGAACAGCTGAAAGCAAGGGGAAAGTACAGCCGTAATTTTTCCCGAGGGCATGCAGCTTTACTGTATGATTAAATGATGATGGCCTCCTTTTGGGTAAAATATTCCGGAGGTAAAATAGTCCCCCATTCGGATCTCCGGGCGGGGACTACTCGAGAGGACGTCGTTATCAGGAGAAATAAAACTGGCGTTCTACGAATCGGAGCGTGGAATGTCAGATCCCTTAATCGGATAGGAAGGTTAGATAATTTAAAAAGGGAAATGGATAGGTTAAGGTTAGATATAGTGGGAATTAGTGAAGTTCAGTGCCAGGAGGAACAAGACTTCTGGTCAGGTGACTACAGGGTTATAAACACAAAATCAAATAGGGGTAATGCAGGAGTAGGTTTAATAATGAATAGGAAAATAGGAATGCGGGTAAGCTACTACAAACAGCTTAGTGAACGCATTATTGTGGCCAAGATAGGCACGAAACCCACACCTACTACAGTTGTACAAGTTTATATGCCAACTTGCTCTGCAGATGACGAAGAAATTGAAGAAATGTATGATGAAATAAAATAAATTATTCAGATAGTGAATGGAGACGAAAATTTAATAGTGATGGGTGACTGGAATTCGAGTGTAGGAAAAGGGAGAGAAGGAAACGTAGTAGGTGAATATGGATTGGGGCTAAGAAATGAAAGAGGAAGCCGCCTGGTAGAATTTTGCACAGAGCACAACATAATCATAACTAACACTTGGTTTAAGAACCATGAAAGAAGGTTGTATACATGGAAGAACCCTGGAGATACTAAAAGGTATCACATAGATTATATAATGGTAAGACAGAGATTTAGGAACCAGGTTTTAAATTGTAAGACATTTCCAGGGGCAGATGTGGACTCTGACCACAATCTATTGGTTATGACCTGTAGATTAAAACTGAAGAAACAGCAAAAAGTTGGGAATTTAAGCAGATGGGACCTGGATAAACTGAAAGAACCAGAGGTTGTACAGAGTTTCAGGTAGAGCATAAGGGAACAATTGACAGGAATGGGGGAAACAAATACAGTAGAAGAAGAATGGGTAGCTTTGAGGGATGAAGTAGTGAAGGCAGCAGAGGATCAGGTAGGTAAAAAGACGAGGACTAGTAGAAATCCTTGGGTAACAGAATAAATATTGAATTTAATTGATGAAAGGAGAAAATATAAAAATGCAATAAATGAAGCAGACACAAAGTAACACAAACGTCGCAAAAGTGAGATCGACAGGAAGTGCAAAATGGGTAAGCAGGGATGGCTAGAGGAGAAATATAAGGCTTATCTCACTAGGGGTAAGATAGATACTGCCTACAGGAAAATTAAAGAGACGTTTGGAGATAAGAACCACGTGTATGAACATCAAGAGCTCAGATGGAAACCCAGTTCTAAGCAAAGAAGGGAAAGCAGAAAGGTAGAAGGAGTATATAGAGGGTCTTTACAAGGGCGATGTACTTGAATACAATATTATGGAAAAGGAAGAGGATGTAGATAAAGATGAAATGGGAGATACGATACTTCGCGAAGAGTTTGACAAAGCACTGAAAGACCTGAGTCGAAACAAGGCCCCCGGAGTAGACAACATTCCATTAGAACTACTGACAGCCTTGGGGCAGCCAGTCCTGACAAAACTCTACCATCTGGTGAGCAAGATGTATGAAACAGGCGAAATACCCTCAGACTTCAAGAAGAATATAATAATCCCAATCCCAAAGAAAGCAGGTGTTGACAGATGTGAAAATTACCGAACAATCAGTTTAATAAGCCACAGCTGCAAAATACTAACACGAATTCTTTACAGACGAATGGAAAAACTAGTAGAAGCCGACCTCGGGGAAGATCAGTTTGGATTCCGTAGAAATTTTGGAACACGTGAGACAATAGTGACCTTACGACTTATCTTAGAAGAAAGATTAAGGAAAGGCAAACCTGCGTTTCTAGCATTTGTAGACTTAGAGAAAGCTTTTGACAATGTTGACTGGAATACTCTCTTCAGAATTCTAAAGGTGGCAGGGGTAAAATACAGGGAGCGAAAGGCTATTTACAATTTGTACAGAAACCAGAAGGCAGTTATAAGAGTTGAGGGACATGGAAGGGAAGCAGTGGTTGGGAATGGAGTAAGACAGGTTGTAGTCTCTCCCCGATGTTATTCAATCTGTATATTGAGCAAGCAGTAAAGGAAACAAAAGAAAAATTCGGAGTAGGTATTAAAATCCATGGAGAAGAAATAAAAACTTTTAGGTTCGCCGATGACATTGTAATTCTGTCAGAGACAGCAAAGGACTTGGAAGCGCAGTTGAACGGAATGGACAGTGTCTTGAAAGGAGGATATAAGATGAACATCAACAAAAGCAAAACGAGGATAATGGGATGTAGTCGAATTAAGTCGGGTGATGCTGCGGGAATTAGATTAGGAAATGAGACACTTAAAGTGGTAAAGGTGTTTTGCTATTTGGGGAGCAAAATAACTGATGATGGTCGAAGTAGAGAGGATATAAAATGTAGACTGGCAATGGCAAGGAAAGCGTTTCTGAAGAAGAGAAATTTGTTAACATCGAGTATTGATTTAAGTGTCAGGAAGTCATTTCTGAAAGTATTTGTATGGAGTGTAGCCATGTATCGAAGTGACACATGGACGATAAATAGTTTGGACAAGAAGAGAATAGAAGCTTTCGAAATGTGGTGCTACAGAAGAATGCTGAAGATTAGATGGGTAGATCACATAACTAATGAGGAAGTACTGAATAGGATTGGGGAGAAGAGAAGTTTGTGGCACAAATTGACCAGAAAAAGGGATCGGTTGGTAGGACTTGTTTTGAGGCATCAAGGGATCACCAATTTAGTATTGGAGGGCAGCGTGGAGGGTAAAAATCGTAGAGGGAGACCAAGAGATGAATACACTAAGCAGATTCAGAAGGATGTAGGTTGCAGTAGTTACTGGGAGATGAAGAGGCTTGCACAGTAGCATGGAGAGCTGTATCAAACCAGTCTCAGGACTGAAGACGTCAACAACAACAACAACAAGGCCTAATATTCCAGATATGATTTGAAAACATTTGAAAGGCTACAGCAGATTAGAAATAATATATAGTTGTGGTTAAGTGCTGTTACCACTATGTTCCGTTTTCTCACTTTTTCTATACATGACAATAATTTAAAAAGTAGAATAGCTATAAAAACGTACTAAATTATAAACATTAAATATGTTGCTCAGTAGCTAGCAGGAAATTGAGAACAAGAGAAGGCGCATACTGCAAACATCGATAGATGCCATCACTCACACTAGCGTTCAGATGATATTGATGAACACACAAGTGAAATGTTAACCATGGCAAGCAAAAAAGAGAAATATTCGCTGTCAATTTTCAGGTGAGATCTGAAGCGATGACAACGAAAAGCTTAACGCAATGTTCTCACGGAATAATTTTCCTCAGTGATCATCCTGGAGCAAGGGATGATAGGTTTCAATGTCGTACGCCAGACCTTATGTATCCAGGCTAACTTCCTTCTCAGGTGCTTCACAATTTTAACACATAGGGCTGGATCGCAGGAGGCGCAGCGAAAGTAGAAGAAGAACTATCTCACCCGACCACAACGTATAGTTATGTGGCACCCATGTAACACGCCTAGCCCATCGGCGGTGATAATATCACAACTCAGTCCAGCACATGAACTCTGCCAGTCTGCCTAATTCAGCTTTGAGGCAGCTGCTGCCTGTAGGCGCGGAAAATAAACACGCTCTCACCAGTTAAGAACAGATACAGTGGCAACACTACTGATCCAGCACATTCGCACGGTTCAGAAAAGTAAGCTCCGAATGAAGTGGCGTATTTCACTAGCATCTGAGTTCATATCTGCATCACGCCATCCTTCTTAGGTTTTTAGTGGGTTTCCTACATAGTCCTACTACACACGCAGGACTATTTCTTTGAAAAGAACAAAGGTCAATTATTTCCACTTCGTTTCCCAATTCCCTATCCGCTCGATCTCTAATGATCTCGCTGTCGATCGCCACCCAAATACTGTAAATTACTAGAACACGGAAATCTATCTGCAATTAGTAACTTGCACCTATTAAGACGTTATCGACGCTCTTTATCTCCAACATGAATTCTTGTCACAATGTACGATCAAAATATTGTTTTCCATAGTTCCCTAGTAGTTTTGGTGAAAATCGTCAAGGTTCTTGTCCACTATATCTGACGACTACGATAGTGGTGTGGGAAGTTCTAGGAATCACCACGAGAGGTCAGCGCTAGCACAACGAGTTGTTCACGTGATATTCATCGGACTGTTGCCTGTAAGCACGTGTCACGTCAGTGCTCTTGGAAGGGAGTTGTAGCGGTTACGTGGCTCTGTTGTTGTTCCCGGGTAGTGTTTTGAGAAGATGGAAAAAAATCGACATTCGAACAGTAATTAAGTACTTCGTAAAGAAAGGTTTGAAAGCAAAGGACATTCATGTCGATTTCCAGAATACACTGGGGAATTTTGCTCCTTGATATTCAACTGTTGCCACGTGGGTAAATGAATTTAAATTTGGTCGGAAGAGCTTAAATGATGATCCGCGCTGTGATCGGCCAAGATGTCACTACTCCGGAAACGATTGCGAAAGTGCACAAAATGGTCATGGAGGATCGCAGATTGAAAGAGCGTGAAATTGCTCACGCTTGAAAGATATCATCTGAAAGGGTATATAACATTTTAACTGAAGAATTAGAAATTATCTGCAAGATGAGTGCCGCGACTCTTGACGCTGGATCAAAATTTAATGAGAATACCTTACGGAGTAGCCGTGTGGTCTCAGGTGCCTTGCCACGGTTTGCCCGGCTCCCTCCGACGGAGGTTCGAGTCCTCCCTCGTGCATGGGCGTGTGAGTTGTCCTTAGCGTAAGTTAGTTTAAGTTAGGTTAAGTAGTGTGTAAGGGACCGAAGACCTCAGCAGTTGGGTCCCGTAGAACATACCACACATTTCAAAAAAAAAAAAATTCCCCGATAAGAATGGACATATTGGAACAATGTTTGGCCCGTTTTACGAGAAACGAACAAGACCTTTTACGCCGGTTTGTGACCACAGATGAAACTTTGTGCGCTACTGTGCCCCAGAGACAAAACAACAGTCATAGCAATGGAAAGAAACTGATTCACCGCCACCAAAGAAAGCAAAGAAAATTCCTTCGGCGGGAAAGGTCATGGCATCAGTGCTCTGGGATATGATGAGCATTATATATGTAGATTATGTCTCCACTGGGCAAACAATTACTGGAGAATACTATGCTCACCTCCTGGACAAATTGCAACAAAAGATGTGAGAAAAAAGATCAGGTTTAACAATAAAGTCATCTTCCATCAAGACAATGCGGGCCAGCAAACATGTGCCGTTGCCTTGGCAAAACTACACGAACAAAAGTATGAACTGTTGTCACACCCACCTTATTCACCTGATACCGCTCCGTCAGACTTCCATCTCTTCCCAAAACTGAAAATTTTTCTTGGTGGACGAAGATTCACTTCAAACGAAGAATTGGTAGCCAGACTTGACAACTATTTTAGAGGCCAGGTGGAAACTCGTTTTAGAGATGAGATCAAGGCACTGGATCATCGCTGGACAATGCATTAATCTACTAGGAGACTACATTAAAAAAAAAAGAGTTCCAGTGATGTAAGTACTTTTATTCAATTCCGTTCCGAGAACTTTTCAGACCACCTATGTACAGTGGAGGATCGCAGCACTGTAGACCAAGAACATCGTAACCTGTTGATACTTGCGCTCTCCATCCAAGAACAAGTTCAAATGGTTCAAATGGCTCTGAGCACTATGGGACTTAACTTCTGAGGTCATCAGTCCACTAGAACGTAGAACTACTTATACCTAGCTAACCTAAGGACATCATACACATCCAAGCCCGAAGCAGGATTCGAACCAGCGACCGTAGCGGTCGCGCGGTTCCAGACTGTAGTGCCAAGAACCGCTCGGCCACTCCGGTCGGCAAGAACAAGTAATGGACTCCCTGAAACGTTCTATGCCATCCAGGTACCACTGGTCGGAGGCCAGCAGCAGACAGACTACGCAAGTACCCTCCAAACGCGTGGGCTGCCGTTCACAGCACCACACAAACGGTGGTGTCTGGAGAGGTTCCGGGTCCGGAAGCATGGGTTGCTAATGAATGGTGTCGCATTCTGTCCAGGAATGAGACGCTGTCTTGCACTATACCGGATGACCACTGTTGATGAGTATTGGGGCGACCTGTGGAGAAGTCCCATTCTTCCAATTTTCCGTACGGAAATAGCAGATTTACTCACGGCATCGTGGTGTGCGAAGCCAAGGGGAATGACTTCAGGTGGCGGTTGATAGTGGCTGAGGGGACTCTGACGGCAAAACGGTACCTCACGGACACACTGCGTTCTCATGAGTTATCTGTCATGCAATAATGCAATGGTGCCATGGTGCCAATTTTTCAACAGGACAATGCTCGTCCACAAATGGAACTTAGTTCTATGGATTGCCTTGATTCAATGTATAAACACATTAAAAGTGTCGGATTTAGGTTATGACATATTCGATATGCCTGCCATCATTGGCGACGATGTGGCGTAGACGAACAACGATAATGTTCTGCATGACACGCTGAAGTGTCAGAACACTGAAGCTGTCGATGACCTCCTGAAAGGCTGTTTTAGCTCAGCAATTGTTTTGGTGTTATTGCTGTACACCTTGTCTGTAATATAGCCCCCAAAAAGGAGTCGCATATGTTCAGATCCGGAGAATATGGTGGCCAATCGAGAACTATGACAGTGGCCTCTGGGTACAGAAGAGTCGGAATGTGGTCCCCAAATTGCACCTCCAGAACGTCAAAAGCTTTCCTGCTCCGGTGGGTTCGACCTCCGTCTTGCATGAACCACATCTTGTCGGAATCAAGGTCACGTTGGATATCGGGGATGAAATCATCTTCCAAATCATTGACGTACCGTTCAGTAGTCACCGCGCCATCAAGGAATTTCGCACCGATTATTCCGTGACTGGACGATGCACACCACACAGTCCCCCATTGAGGGTAAGGGAGACTTCTCGATCGCGAAATACAGATTCTCAGTCTCCCAAATGCGCAGTTTTGCTTATTGACGAACCCATCCATAATGAAACTGGGCTTCGTCGAGCATACGTATACTAATTCCCATCATTCACCGCGGCCAGTGGCAGGTTCACCAGGCGCTGGTGAAGTCCCTAGAGTAGGGGGTTCTAATGCCAAAGCATACAGTATCAGGCAAAGTGGGCCACCATAGTAGACGGAGCACTCGATGGCGATAAGCACAGTGAGTCGTCCGTTATAGAGTAATCTCGAAGTCGTCGGGATCAAGAGGCGCATTATCATTGTTCAGTAGTTACGACGATTTTATTTCATATAGTTCAGTAATTGTCACCCTGTAAATGTAACGTCTCGTGCATAAATAGCCGGATGGCTCCACAAATGTACATTGTTGATGACAGCAAGCGCATCCGCCCACCCTCTGCCACTAACATTGCCAAACCCCATAACTACCATGCCGACTCCGTGAATACGCGGGATGAAGGCCAGGAAAAGGAGGAAGTCAAGTTTTCCTAAGAATCATTCTTCTCATGCGCCATCCGTGAATTGAACAAGGAAGGGGCATCAGATAGATGTGCCATAACCATCCCCACAGATTTTACGGTTGTTTACGCAGAATGTATGTAGACGCAAATGGGTAGGGATTGAAAGATTTACTAGGAAAAATATAAAAACTTTGTTGTCTTGTCTCCACTTTCGTCTTTCTGTTGCACATGCGCGGCGGTACTGTCATTACGCACAGCAGCACAGAAGGTATATCAACCAAACAACTGGCGTTCCAGGAAATGGTGAAGTGGTTGGAGCGGTGACGATACAAATGATTCAAGGAATCAGCAGTTAGACTAATCGCATTACCTATTTTCATCCAGAAACATCAGCCACTGTATACTCAAACGGTAGACGTTCATTTTGCAGAGCACCATCAATGGAAGTCTATGACAGGCACGTGGACCTCGCTGTAGGTACACGTCTCATCCTGTGTCCTGGTGCCTCACCTTCCATGCAGAACCTGCGCGCCGATCGCTAAATATTCCGACCGTGATTTACGCGAATATTCCGCACATGCAGTTTGACAAGTGCTTTATGGCTACGTTTAAAATTTTACTGCTGCGTATCAAAGTTTTATTACAACCGAAGGGGACGACCAACTACAGTTCGAGAGCGAGGGAAGGGAAGGGAGGGCGGTGTGGTTTGAGGAGTCACCCCGCCCCTCCCTCCCTCCCCCTTGCCCCTCTCAGAGGGACGAGCACAGCCATGGCAGCGGCGGCGGGTAAAAAGCGCTTCCTGGTAACAACTTTGTCCAGCAAGTTAATGTCTCGTTATTTGTAAACGGTTTACAGCCCCAGTGGCAGTAACTTCCCCCGGAATGCTGCTCCGCACTTCGAGAGTTAATGCTGAATTATGTGTCGAAAGAAGTTTTTTTTCTCTTTGTCGACATAGTTCGAGAGATTTATTCCTCTATAATGATCCTTTAGAAGCCAAAGTGCTGGAACGCTTCCAGTGAATGAACGAGTGGAAAACACGGCCTCTCGCTTCTGGGAAGTACACAGCAGTGAGGTTTGTGTGTTTAAAATAACATTCAGACCCCAATTCTAGTGTTCATTGAAACACATTTCGTAAACTGTTCATAAATAAACTGTTACACGAATTCTGGAAAACGACTTTGGTAGTTCACATTTTTTTTTCTTCTGGGGCTTTAACCCGCAAAACTTCAGGTCATAAGCGCAGAAATCAGGAATTACAATGGGGCGTTTGTACGGTGGATACACCTTGGTTACAGAAGTCAGATGACACACAGGAGCCTAAACGGCATTAGTAACTGGGTATAACACTCCAAACATATTATAAAAATTGGACCTATGAATGTTTGTGTATGTAGTTATGGTAGTTATGTATGTATGTACGTTTCTTATTCCATCGTGAACCACTGAAGGAATTTCAACCAAACTTCGTACACATACCCATTACTGACAAGCAACTATCGCTGTGGGGCTAAGAACCATATATCTGCAATAAATCAGGGGATGTGACGTCATAAAAAAATTAAATGCGTGAGAAATTTCTATATTTGCATCACTTTTAAATGTATTACTTCTGTACTACTAACCCTATTCGCTATAAATTTCACAGTCTTTTAATGCACCTTCATAGGTATATCGTGGTACCACGTATAGTTCCAGAGATGCTACGTCACAAACACAGAGATGGGTCAGAAACTGCTGCATCATGCGAAACGTTCAAATGTAGTACTTATTTGCTCTCACATGTTTATTATTAATTCTCAAAGAGCCTAATGTCTTATCAATGTTCTTCATAAACTTATAGACAGTAACGTGATGACGCGGACGTCGACGACACACCTTGTCATACATATTTGTCCGACAATATCCACATATGCCGCTGAACGTACCTGCATAGGTATATGATTTTATGACATACAGTTCAAGAGGTATAATGTTAGAATTAGTAAGGTACGTGAAAAGGTGCCGATCATGCATGGGGTTTCAATCCATTTATTTCTTCACTACTGGTACACTGTTACCGTCGTGTCAGCTTAAGAACACCCATAATACCTGACAGCGCTTTTGCCAGCTTTCAACAGCAAAGCACAACGGCTGTAGGGCAAAACGACAGCTGGTCTGTAGAGCTAGAAGAGTCGTTTGCAAGGAGACGTTAACAAAATCGACTTGTAGACACGTGGAAAATCTGCGCCCAGCGCCCAGAAACTGACCGAGATCATCTTTCTTAATACTGAAACTCTACTTATGCATTTGTGCGTTGTTTATGTTCCTTTGTACGACTGTTTCATAATTTCAAATGTGTTTCCACGAACATATGGAAATGAATTTTTTTTTCAATACTTCACTACAAACATTGATCATTTTTTGTTTTCGTTTCTAACTTGCAAAATGAATACCTGCCCAAGCCATGTTTGTCGTCTAGTAATTAATAATCGCAGTAAACTTTGAATGCTAGTTAAAAAGCGATAAACACAATAAAAATGTAAAATCTATAATAACAAGGACCCGCATTTCCAAGAGGCCTTTCGGTAAATGTTTCTAAGTCAACATTTTGACGAAACATTGTTAACTAACAAAATTCTGGAGGGTCTACTCGATCTCTGGATAAAATTTTTCCAATTTTCGTATTAATATATAGGTCCGCTAGTCAATACTAGCACTAAAAATTTTAACAAAAAATTCCTATTGCATATATAGCTTTAGTAAAGTGCCTCAATTCTAACTAGGTGCAAAGCACATCAGTACGATTTCTACACATACTGTTCATTCTTCCTATGAAATTTCTAACTATTGAAGCACTAATCATTTAACAATGAATAGCACAGTGCTTTTCAACGTCTGTGATAAGAATACCGCATTAACGCGTCTGTGTGGTTATGCCACCATTGGTCGCTAAGGCGCTAGACGATTATGTTTCTCGTGAGAGAATAAACTTTTAACACCAGCAACAAACAAACAAAATCGTGTTGTGTTGTTTCCGGGAATGCCCCGAGTGGTTTTTCTGCCACATAATCTGGGATTTCTTCTTCCGCCCACAATGGCCCCTTTCCTCGATCTGTAAGAGACGCACGTTGTAGATGCATATGTCACGTACACTTGACACTGTGATGGGTACACTATGTGATCAAAAGTATCCGGGCACCGCCAAAAACATATGTTATTCATTTTAAGTGCATTGTGCCGCCACCTACCGCCAGGTACTCCAATCAACGACCTCAGTAGTCATTAGACATCGTGAGGGAGCAGAATGGGGCGCTCCGCAGAACTCACGGACTTCGAACGTGGTCAGGTGATTGAGTGTCATTTGTGTCATACGTCTGTTCGCGAGATTTCCACACTCGTAAACATCCCTAGGTCCACTGTCTAAATTGGTATAGTGAAGTGGAAACGTGGAGGGACAAGTACAGCACAAAAGCGTACAGGCCGACCTCGTGTGTTGACTGACAGAGACCGCCGACAGTTGGAGAGGGTCGTAATGTGTAATAGGCAGACATCTATCGAGACCATAACACAGGAATTCCAGACTGCATGAGGATCCACTGCAAGTACTATGACAGTTAGGTGGGAGGTGAGAAAACTTGAATTTCATGGTCAAGCAGCTGCTCATAAGCCACACATCACGCAGGTAAATGCCAAACGACGCCTCGCTTGGTGTAAGGAGCGTAATTACTGGACGATTGAACAGTGGAAAATCGTTGTGTGAAGTGACGAATCACGGTACACAATGTGGCAATTCGATGGTAGGGTGTCGGTGTGGCGAATGCCAGGTGAACGTCATTTGCCTGAGTGTGTAGCGCCAACAATAAAATTCTGAGGCGGTGGTGTTACGGTGTAGTCGTGTGTTTCATAGAGGGTGCTTGCACCCCCTGTTGTTTTGCGTGGCACTATCACAGCACCGGCCTACTAAAAAATGGTTCAACTGGCTCGGAGCACAATGGGACTTAACTTCTGAGGTCAACGGTCCCCTAGAACTCAGGACTACATAAACCTAACTAACCTAAGGACATCACACACATTCATGCCCGAGACAGGATTCGAACCTTCAACCGTAGCGGTCGCGCGGTTCCAGACTGTAGCGCCTAGAACTGCTCGGCCACTCCTGCCGGCGCACCGACCTACATTGATGTTTTAAGCACCTTCTTGCTTCCCACTATTGAAGAGCAATACGGGGATGGCGACTCCATCTTTCAACACGATCGAGTATCTGTTCATAATGCACGGCCTGTGGCGGAGTGGTTACAAGACAACAACATCCCTGTAATGGACTGGCCTGCACAGAGTCCTCGCCTGAAGCCTATAAAACACCCTTGGGATGTTTTGGAATACCGAGTTCGTGCCAGGCTTCACAGAGCGACATCGATACCTCTCCTCAATGCAGCACTGTGAAGAATGATCTACCATTCCCAAAGAATCCTTTCAGCGACTGATTGAACGCATGCATGCGTCTGTAGAAGCTGTCATCAAACCTAAGGGTGTGCCAACACCATATTGAATTCCTGCATTACCAATAGAGGGCGCCACGAACTCGTTCGTCATTTTCAGCCAGGTATCCGGATAGTTTTGAATACATAGTGTATATGTGTAAGGTGTTCTCATGTTTTTGTTGTATGATCATGAGAGGATCGAGATGATGAAACCCGGTGCTGACACATAGCCTATTCCTTTGGAATGGCATGTAAGGGGACAGCCGAACTTAACGTTCCCGTCTGAGGGACGGACCTCCATCAGCAGTGCCACATGCCCACACTCCTTGATACTCCATACATGGTTTGGAATTTAATTTACGACATGGACGTAGAGTCTAGCTTATCACAAGGATGAAACAGGAGAAAAAATGATCCGTCAGCCTCCACGTCACCGTGGTGTGTTGCATCCAGACCTTTCACTAATTATCTCAAGACAACGAAAAGGAAGTAGAAACTACTACAGTTGTACAAGTGCGAACTTGACGTAACTGTCATTTCTGTAGTGTAGCGGTTATCTCGCAGTCGTCTTTCGGTTGTGGTTGCGTACTCCGTGTGCTGGGCAGTGCTCAGTTAGTGGAGTTGTTCACACATTCGCTTTGCGGTATTTATGTTGTGTAGCCCCCATCAGTATTGTACCCCATGGTGCACTCTTACCACTGAGCGATACTTAAAGTTATATCCAAGCCGAACAGTCACGATCCCGTATCTATGACATCGAACAACCCATTCGTGAAAATCTACGCCTGGGCCCACACGACAGGACATGGGCAGGCATTCTCTTATCTGTCACCAGCAGCGTCCTCTACATTAAAGTGACGACGGAGGCGGCGTACGTTGACGTAGTTCGACAACACGCACGCGTAATAGAGTTCAAACATTCTGACGGGCATTTTGGTGATGTGACGGTAGACTACACTGGTTTCGGTCTCCAAACAATGTGTGTGTTTGAGCTCCCTTTCAAGATGCCCCAAGACTTGGTCGTTGAAGCCTTCCAACCGTACAGAAACGTTGTGGCCCACACCGTGGAAAAATGGCAGACGTTCAAGACATACCACGTGTTAAACAGTGTGCAACCTCCCAACAATAAAATGTAATAAATATATCATTCACATTTAGTGTAACCTCTCCACAGATAAAAAAATTTTTTATAATAACCGCCCAACAGTAAGAAATATAATATACAGGGTGATTCAAAAAGAATACCACAACTTTAGGAATTTAAAACTCTGCAACGACATAAGGCAGAGCTAAGCACTATCTGTCGGCGAATTAAGGGAACTATAAAGTTTCATTTAGTTGTACATTTGTTCGCTTGGGGCGCTGTTGACTAGGCGTCAGCGTCAGTTGATGCTAAGATGGCGACCGCTCAACAGAAAGCTTTTTGTGTTATTGAGTACGGCAGAAGTGAATCGACGACAGTTGTTCAGCGTGCATTTCGAACGAAGTATGGTGTTAAACCTCCTGATAGGTGGTGTATTAAATGTTGGTATAAACAGTTTACAGAGAATGGGTGTTTGTGCAAAGGGAAAAGTTCTGGACGGCCGAGAACGAGTGATGAAAATGTAGCACGCATCCAGCAAGCATTTGTTCGCAGCCCAGGAAAATCAACTCGCAGAGCTAGTAGAGAGCTGCAAATTCCGCAGTCAACTGTATGTAGAGTCCTACGAAAAAGGTTAGTTATGAAACCTTATCGTCTGAAATTGGTTCAAGCACTGTCTGCAGCTGATAAGATTAAAATAATCAATTTCTGTGATTTTATCCTTGCTCAAATGGAAACAGATGAATCTTTCGTTTGAAACATTGTGTTTAGTGATGAAGCAACTTTCCACACTAACGGGAAAGTCAACCGTCACAATGTCTGTATATGGGGCACTGAGAATCCGCGGGAAACAACTCAGTATGAACGTGACTCGCCTAAGGTGAACGTTTTCTGTGCCATTTCAGCCAATAAAGTTTTTGGTCCCTTTTTCTTCGAAGGTGCTACTGTAACTGGACTACGGTATCTGGAGATGTTAGAGAATTGGCTGTTCCCTCAGCTCGAACAAGAAGCACAACAATTCATATTTCAGCAGGATGGAGCGCCACCACATTGGCACTTATCTGTCCGTAACTACCTGAACGTCAACTACCCGAGGCGATGGATCGGCCGCCAGGCAGCCCGTGACAGAGCACTTCATCACTGGCCTCCAAGAAGCCCTGATCTTACCCCCTGCGATTTTTTCTTATGGGGGTATGTTAAGGATATGGTGTTTCGGCCACCTCTCCCAGCCACCATTGATGATTTGAAACGAGAAATAACAGCAGCTATCCAAACTCTTACGCCTGATATGCTACAGAGAGTGTGGAACGAGTTGGAGTATCGGGTTGATATTGCTCGTGTGTCTGGAGGGGGCCATATTGAACATCTCTGAACTTGTTTTTGAGTGAAAAAAAACCTTTTTAAATACTCTTTGTAATGATGTATAACAGAAGCTTATATTATGTTTCTTTCATTAAATACACATTTTTAAAGTTGTGGTATTCTTTTTGAATCACCCTGTATAATTCACTGAGACTAACCTCCCAATTAAAAAATGTGACTCATACATAACCTTTCAATAATTGACTGTGATTTTAAACTGGTGAATTTTGGACTTCAGCAGTGCTGCGTCATGGCCCTGAAAGATCATTCTGAATAAATTGAAAATTCTTACCTCAATAAGGTCGCGAGATAACGCGTATATATCTGCTCCTATAAGAGATTTTTCTGTCACAGCCCTGTGCAATGCTGGCCGATAGATTTGTCATGTATAAAAAGAAACAACTGACTTTTCTTTACAATAATCGGGATGACCATGGATTGGAGAAATTAGTAAGTTCTTGAAATTGAGATGAATGATTACCAAAAGTTAATTTTTTTGTAAAAAAGATTAATATTAAGAGATTTTTTAAAACATTTACATGGGGCTTGACATAACAATAGTACATATGCGCGATGCTGCTTTTACCTTATATTACATCGCGCAGGCTCCACCATCGCTCCCCACGACTGGCCCAGCCAACTCCATACACCAGACTGCTCGCTACTACTACTCCTACTGCTACAGACACTGCTCTTACTGCATAAAACACTGCTCTCTGGCCTGAGATTCTCTTATAGCATACATATCTCAGGCAGCGCGTGAGGAATCCATCGAAATTACATCTGCTCGAGTGAGCTAGCAACAAATTCCTTAATCATGGACCTCTTACAAGTGTCTAATAGATCACGATCAAACTGTGCAAAGACGTCCTATCATATCTGCTGATAGGTGATGTGTGAGCCATCGTCGTGTGTGACCAGTCGCAAACACGTGCAGGGTGTGGACAAGATGGCCTTGTTACTTCCGATTGTATCTGCCTGTTTACTCCTGATCTTGATGCAGTTTCCAAAGCGACAGTCACTTCTTTACCAGACTCCTATGCCTCGGTCATGCACAACCGTAATGCATCCCTTCAGAATGCGACTGTTCTTCCACCGGGATGACAGGAAGGATGTGACCTAGCTGGCGCCATCTCCTATGACAGCAATGAGGCCAATAACTTTACAGAGCTCGATGAATGGCTAGCCCAAGTGTGGCGCCTACCTCTGCTTTCCTCCAGATGGTCATTACACTGGAAGACAAACAGCCACATTCCGACATATAACAGCATCTCTGAAAGCAGCGGTCACTCCGGAAATGGACGAAGCGCATTTGAACACCCTCTGACGTCAGACTTCTTCATGTGGCACCACCAGCAGTGGATCAGATACCACATAGTGATCTCCCTTCCAGCTCTCCAGCAGAAGGAGTGGCTGTTCCCATCGTGGCATCTGGGAATCGTCCTTTCCACCGCCTGTGATTCTGTCTTACGACAACGGATCCCATGAAGGCAGGTTCCCTGGATGCCCCTGTAGCAGCCTCACCATCCCAGGCCCTCGATTGGTGTGATGGTCACTGGCCACCAGTTTCCATCTCCTGGGCTGATGACAGAGCAGATCTGGATGCTGGCCCAACCATCGTGGAGTGCCCAACAGTAGCGCATGACTAAGCTTCCACCCAGTGATTGCTGCCACAGTAGCTGCACCGGATGTTTTATGACAGACAGACATCTCGACAGGACTCTCGGTGCCAATAGGGGAAGCATGTGCACAACACTACAAGCTCGCAATGATGAGTCTGGCCATCATTCCGGTTCCACATGAACTGGAATTGTTCAGAGACACTGTTTACATTGCTGATGTTCACATTGCACTTATACAACAAGTGATCGTCAGTGTTTTGCACACTCCCATTCGCTACATGGCCCAAATTTCCCATGCCTCTAACAATGGTAGTGGAGTGGCCATACTCCTCCACACAGGACTCCACATTGAAGATGTAGTGTGCCTTCCTAATGCTGGCGATATTGCCCTCATTCTGTTCAGCATCTGTATATGCACAATCTGGTTCCAGTCAAGATCGTGAATGACACACCTTCTTTGCTGACCAGGTAACGTTGCTTTCTCAGGATCTCATGGATGATGTGGTCCTCGGTGGGGACTTCAGCTCCACATGAGGCCGAGATGATCTACTCCCATAATGTTTCCCATGTGTGGCTCTCTTTGTTTTCATCGATCGACTTTATCTTATTGTCACAGGGGCAAACGTTCATGACACCCTTGTGGTTTTCACATACTATATGGTGCACCCATCCAGTCCTCTCAGCTGTGTCTACCTGACTCACTTCCCTGCTGGGGATACTTGAAATGCGAAAGTTTGGTCCCTGGCTTTCTTAGATCACATGTGCAATGTCACCATTGTCTGCCAATAGGTATGGCATAGTCATGGTCTGAGGAAATAAAACGTTACCCAGCTGACTGACACTTTGGCTGATTGCTCGCTGAGAACACACAGACACTCTGCTGTCGACGTCACTCCACCTCCACATCCCCCCTACCCTGGTTGCTCTCCTGCATTGAACTGGCTCTAAGCAGGGCATCGATGGGATATGGCAAAGACGTCAAGGCTTGGCGTACAAGCACCATGGAGATCCATTATCCTATGTGACTGCACTTTAATGGCGTTCTCCCCCATCTGTCAGTTGACAGTACATTGTGCTTAGGTGCAGATCACTTCATTCATATGACGACGCTTGGAAGGGACCCTTGTCAGGTCGTACACCTATGACCATTGCCTCACGAGACGACTTCGATGTACCACACCTCCTCACAGAACGCTGGCATCGTCATTGAGTTCTCGTATATAAACTCACTGATGCAGGATGATTGTGATATACAGCACAAATTGCCACTGGTCATGCTATCCATTCCCATTTCACACAGCTGTACACTGGCATACCGCATCACCTACCCTTAATTGAGGAAGTTGTTGCACTCACCACAAAAACCATACAAGAGGACGTGGCTAAAGGAATTCAGGAAGATGTGAACACAAATGAAGTCCCAGTCGCTATCAATGGGAGACACCAATAAGTACTCAGTGCGTGACGGCTTCACCTCGAACGTTGTAGGTGTTTTACCTAACTGTTGGTACTTACTTCGACGACCAGTTGTTATGAACTGCTGCTCGAAACAACGACAATCCCAATCATCTTCCTTGAGAGTGTCATTATCCCAGTCTCTAAATAAAACGGGTGATTGTGGATCTGTGATTACTGACCCATCACTATAGTCAACAGTGAATGAAAATTTTCACCTGTTTGTTGGTGTCATGACAGAAGAAGTCAGCATTATACGTCTCACCCGTTGATCAGACTTCCATGGGTGGTGACAACAATATTCATTTGGCCCTTTGACCTCACAAAGACATGATCGCATTCACCAGGTCACGATATCTGTCTGGTACATTGGCATTGCTTGACTTTAGCGACGCATTCGACCATGTCGATCACATCTTTTTGATTAAGGTCCTAGAGGACATGGATCCCCCCACGAACCATGGACCTTGCCATTGGTGGGGAGGCTTGCGTGCCTCAGCGATACAGATGGCCGTACCGTAGGTGCAACCACAACGGAGGGGTATCTGTTGAGAGGCCAGACATACATGTGGTTCCTGAAGAGGGGCAGCAGCCTTTTCAGTAGTTGCAGGGGCAACAGTCTGGATGAGTGACTGATCTGGCCTTGTAACATTAACCAAAACGGCCTTGCTGTGCTGGTACTGCGAACGGCTGAAAGCAAGGGGAAACTACAGCCGTAATTTTTCCCGAGACATGCAGCTTTACTGTAGGATTAAATGATGATGGCCTCCTCTTGGGTAAAATATTCCGGAGGTAAAATAGTCCCCCATTCGGATCTCCGGGCGGGGACTACTCAGGAGGACGTCGTTATCAGGAGAAAGAAAACTGGCATTCTACGGATCGGAGCGTGGAATGTCAGATCCCTTAATCGGGCAGGTAGGTTAGAAAATTTAAAAAGGGAAATGGATAGGTTAAAGTTAGATATAGTGGGAATTAGTGAAGTTAGGTGGCAGGAGGAACAAGACTTTTGGTCAGGTGATTACAGGGCTATATATACAAAATCAAATAGGGGTAATGCAGGATTAGGTTTAATAATGAATAAAAAAATAGGAATGCGGGTTAGCTACTACAAACAGCATAGTGAACGCATTATTGTGGCCAAGATAGACACAAAGCCCATGCCTACTACAGTAGTACAAGTTTATATGCCAACTAGCTCTGCAGATGATGAAGAAATTGATGAAACGTATGACGAGATAAAAGAAATTATTCAGGTAGTGAAGGGAGACGAAAATTTAATAGTCATGGGTGACTGGAATTCGTCAGTAGGAAAAGGGAGAGAAGTAAACATAGTAGGTAAATATGGATTGGGGGGAAGGAATGAAAGAGGAAGCCGCCTTGTAGAATTTTGCACAGAGCATAACTTAATCATAGCTAACACTTGGTTCAAGAATCATAAAAGAAGGTTGTATACCTGGAAGAATCCTGGAGATACTAAAAGGTATCAGATAGATTATATAGTGGTAAGACAGAGATTTAGGAACCAGGTCTTAAATTGTAAGACATTTCCAGGGGCAGATGTGGATTCTGACCACAATCTATTGGTTATGAACTGCAGATTGAAACTGAAGAAACTGCAAAAAGTTGGGAATTTAAGGAGATGGGACCTGGATAAACTGAAAGAACCAGAGGTTGTACAGAGTTTCAGGGGGAGCATAAGGGAACAATTGACAGGAATGGGGGAAAGAAGTACAGTAGAAGAAGAATGGGTAGCTCTGAGGGATGAAGTAGTGAAGGCAGCAGAGTATCAAGTAGGTAAAAAGACGAGGGCTAATAGAAATCCTTGGGTAACAGAAGAAATATTGAATTTAATTGATGAAAGGAGAAAATATAAAAATGCAGTAAATGAAGCTGCCAAAAAGGAATACAAACGTCTCAAAAATGAGATCGACAGGAAGTGCAAAATGGCTAAGCAGGGATGGCTAGAGGACAAATGTAGGGATGTAGAGGCTTGTCTCACTAGGGGTAAGATAGATACTGCCTACAGGAAAATTAAAGGGACCTTTGGAGAGAACAGAACCACTTGTATGAATCTCAAGAGCTCAGATGGCAACCCAGTTCTAAGCAAAGAAGGGAAGGCAGAAAAGTGGAAGGAGTATATAGAGGGTTTATACAAGGGCGATGTACTTGAGGACAATATTATCGAAATGGAAGAGGATGTAGATGAAGATGAAATGGGAGATAAGATACTGCGTGAAGAGTTTGACAGAGCACTGAAGGACCTGAGTCGAAACAAGGCCCCGGGAGTAGACAACATTCCATTAGAACTACTGATGGCCTTGGGAGAGCCAGTCATGACAAAACTCTACCATCTGGTGAGCAAGATGTATGAGGCAGGCGAAATACCCACAGACTTCAAGAAGAATATAATAATTCCAATCCCAAAAAAAGCAGGTGTTGACAGATGTGAAAATTACCGAACTATCAGTTTAATAAGTCACAGCTGCAAAATACTAACGCGAATTCTTTACAGACGAATGGAAAAACTGGTAGAAGCGGACCTCGGGGAAGATCAGTTTGGATTCCGTAGAAATGTTGGAACACGTGAGGCAATACTAACCTTACGACTTATCTTAGAAGAAAGATTAAGAAAAGGCAACCCTACGTTTCTAGCATTTGTAGACTTAGAGAAAGCTTTTGACAACGTTAACTGGAATACTCTCTTTCAAATTCTGAAGGTGGCAGGGGTAAAATACAGGGAGCGAAAGGCTATTTACAATTTGTACAGAAACCAGATGGCAGTTATAAGAGTCGAGGGGCATGAAAGGGAAGCTGTGGTTGGGAAAGGAGTGATACAGGTTTGTAGCCTCTCCCCGATGTTATTCAATCTGTATATTGAGCAAGCAGTAAAGGAAACAAAAGAAAAATTCGGAGTAGGTATTAAAATTCATGGAGAAGAAGTAAAAACTTTGAGGTTCGCCGATGACATTGTAATTCTGTCAGAGACAGCAAAGGACTTGGAAGAGCAGTTGAACGGAATGGACAGTGTCTTGAAAGGAGGATATAAGATGAACATCAACAAAAGCAAAACGAGGATAATGGAATGTAGTCAAATTAAATCGGGTGATGCTGAGGGGATTAGATTAGGAAATGAGACACTTAAAGTAGTAAAGGAGTTTTGCTATTTAGGGAGCAAAATAACTGATGATGGTCGAAGTAGAGAGGATATAAAATGTAGACTGGCAATGGCAAGGAAATCGTTTCTGAAGAAGAGAAATTTGTTAACATCGAGTATAGATTTAAGTGTCAGGAAGTCGTTTCTGAAAGTATTTGTATGGAGTGTAGCCATGTATGGAAGTGAAACATGGACGATAACCAGTTTGTACAACAAGAGAATAGAAGCTTTCGAAATGTGGTGCTACAGAAGAATGATGAAGATTAGGTGGGTAGATTACGTAACTAATGAGGAGGTATTGAATAGGATTGGGGAGAAGGGAAGTTTGTGGCACAACTTGACTCGAAGAAGGGATCGGTTGGTAGGACATGTTTTGAGGCATCAAGGTATCACAAATTTAGCATTGGAGGGCAGTGTGGAGGGTAAAAATCGTAGAGGGAGACCAAGAGATGAATACACTAAGCAGATTCAGAAGGATGTAGGTTGCAGTAGGTACTGGGAGATGAAGAAGCTTGCACAGGATAGAGTAACATGGAGAGCTGCATCAAACCAGTCTCAGGACTGAAGACCACAACAACAACAACAGGACATTGATTTTGTGGCTCATATGGTAACAATGATAGTGTGCCTCTTGAGCGCGACGACATCGAGCTTACTCATAACGGACGCCTGGTGAACCGGTCATTGCACAGACACCACATCTGTTGTACAACTATGCTGACGATCTCGTTCAGTACCTGCGCAGTGAAGATGATGTCGACACCGCTCTGACATGGGTGGCGACATATAGTGAGGATTCTGGCAGCCCTCTTACTGATTCCAAACCGCAGGTTAGGCTCATTGGAGAGGGCCTGACTGAGAGATGGTTTGCTCCTCTACATGTAACCATCACCGTCCTCTGCTTGGGCATTCATTTTACTTATAACTTTCGACGTTCGACGATAACAAAAAGCAGATGCCCCTCCAAACCATCAGGGCTGATCTCCTTGATCGCCGTCTCAGTTCCCTCGACATTTTAAAGCATGCACGATACGCAAATATCTACCACACCTCTCGTATCCTTCAACTGGTAAAACTACCCGCCGTCCCGATTACTCTAGCCCATCATATTCTGATGGCGACGGTATCCTTTGTCTGTACTGGGATGTTATTCTAAGTTCAATATCACTCCCTTGCGCCCCCTGCCTCCAACGGAGCTTGGTAGGGTTGGCCAATTTCACGTTACGGACAGAGCTATGGCACTTTTTATTAGCTCCCAACTGAATGTTGGACTCTGTTACTTGATGAGCCTCGCTGAACTGCTTTTACTGGAACATGCGTCGATCTCCATTCAGCCCCAGCCATGTCATCAGGCATTCCACCATCTTTCACAACTTTTGGCATTTCCTTATGGAATAAAGTTAAATCCTCCACTCCTTACCACGAATACTCCAGGCAAAGACTGTACATGACGCATTACGAGTGCATGGGCTCACCATTCCCACCGAACACTTGTTTCCCAGGACTGTGGTGACGTATACGGAAAGCGGTGTTTGCAGGCTTTCTCGACACTAGCGTCCAATCCTCCTGGTGTATCAACGAGTTTCGTTTGCAACGTTTCTGCCTCACTGACATACCATTCTACACTCCTCGAAATGGAAAAAAGAACACATTGACACCGGTGTGTCAGACCCACCATACTTGCTCCGGACACTGCGAGAGGGCTGTACAAGCAATGATCACACGCACGGCACAGCGGACAAACCAGGAACCGCGGTGTTGGCCGTCGAATGGCGCTAGCTGCGCAGCATTTGTGCACCGCCGCCGTCAGTGTCAGCCAGTTTGCCGTGGCATACGGAGCTCCATCGCAGTCTTTAACACTGGTAGCATGCCGCGACAGCGTGGACGTGAACCGTATGTGCAGTTGACGGACTTTGAGCGAGGGCGCATAGTGGGCATGCGGGAGGCCGGGTGGACGTACCGCCGAATTGCTCAACACGTGGGGCGTGAGGTCTCCACAGTACATCGATGTTGTCGCCAGTGGTCGGCGGAAGGTGCACGTGCCCGTCGACCTGCGACCGGACCGCAGCGACGCACGGATGCACGCCAAGACCGTAGGATCCTACGCAGTGCCGTAGGGGACCGCACCGCCACTTCCCAGCAAATTAGGGACACTGTTGCTCCTGGGGTATCGGCGAGGACCATTCGCAACCGTCTCCATGAAGCTGGGCTACGGTCCCGCACACCGTTAGGCCGTCTTCCGCTCACGCCCCAGCATCGTGCAGCCCGCCTCCAGTGGTGTCGCGACAGGCGTGAATGGAGGGACGAATGGAGACGTGTCGTCTTCAGCGATGAGAGTCGCTTCTGCCTTGGTGCCAATGATGGTCGTATGCGTGTTTGGCGCCGTGCAGGTGAGCGCCACAATCAGGACTGCATACGACCGAGGCACACAGGGCCAACACCCGGCATCATGGTGTGGGGAGCGATCTCCTACACTGGCCGTACACCACTGGTGATCGTCGAGGGGACACTGAATAGTGCACGGTACATCCAAACCGTCATCGAACCCATCGTTCTACCATTCCTAGACCGGCAAGGGAACTTGCTGTTCCAACAGGACAATGCACGTCCGTATGTATCCCGTGCCACCCAACGTGCTCTAGAAGGTGTAAGTCAACTACCCTGGCCAGCAAGATCTCCGGATCTGCCCCCCATTGAGCATGTTTGGGACTGGATGAAGCGTCGTCTCACGCGGTCTGCACGTCCAGCACGAACGCTGGTCCAACTGAGGTGCCAGGTGGAAATGGCATGGCAAGCCGTTCCACAGGACTACATCCAGCATCTCTACGATCGTCTCCATGGGAGAATAGCAGCCTGCATTGCTGCGAAAGGTGGATATACACTGTACTAGTGCCGACATTGTGCATGCTCTGTTGCCTGTGTCTATGTGCCTGTGGTTCTGTCAGTGTGATCATGTGATGTATCTGACCCCAGGAATGTGTCAATAAAGTTTCCCCTTCCTGGGACAATGAATTCACGGTGTTCTTATTTCAATTTCCAGGAGTGTATGTTCACTATGGTGTGGACAACACGGACTCCCACCGATTCTTATGTGGTACGTCGTCTGGTGGCTCACGCAGTGTGTCTTGGCTTTCCTTAACTGACAGACATCTTATTCCCGGACGTGATTCACTATCTTGTAACGAGAACTGTCTCTGTGAAATGGATCTTTCGTGACCAACCTTCCATCTGGAACGGCCAAGCCATCAGATGCTGATGTTTATTTTGCCGAAATGATGCTGTAATCTAAATACAAGCTGAATCTCCACAAAAAACGTCTAGAAGACACGGTTCGATGTACCACCATCACAAGGTGCGAGTGACTCCCTGAATTTCGGTACCCAAAATAAAACCCTACACCACTCCTTTCATTTTCGTCCTTCCCCTGTGTGTTCTCTACCAATATTTTCTTCCTTTCCTACCCTCCTTTTAGTAATAGGTTAGTTTTTTTGGAATAGCTAGAGGTAGGCGCCAGCGCCTGAAGAGGAGCAATTCTTTTTTTTTTCTTAGGACACAAGTGGCGTTGGCAAGTAGATTTCGGCTTTTTAATTCCCTCTCTCGCCTAGCGGTGTTAACTAAACAAAGGTGCTAAAGAAATTTGGTGTAATGGGTACCGCGTTCGACTTTTCTTCCCATTTTTACATTAACGTGGTCTTGAGTTTCTTCGGCGACAGTTTCTTATTTTCTTTGTCAACTGTATACAATATATGTATGATATTTTTATATGTTATTTGCTGAGCAGCAGTGTTTAAGTCCAGAACTTTGGAAATAGGATAAATAAAAAAAGCCACGCCTTCTTCACTCGCAGACGTTATCCGGTTCGATTCCGAGGGGAAACACTTTTTCTCCCTATTTAAGATTTCTCTTTTGTGAACGATCTCATGTGTGTACCTGTTGCGGATTCTATTGTTTGCGTTAGACGAGCTCGAAATAAATTATTTGTGCATGTACTGCGTAGATTAAATTTATCTGAAAGGGTACCGCCATTTCTTTAATTAGCTTTGACCGGTGTGCTCCGTATAATTCTGTTCATTACGTTCCATAGTAAAGCTAGAGTTCACTGTATTTTTATGGAAAGGCCCATTAACTGTCTAACACACTAGTGAACCAAATCACAATATAAACTGATACTGAAATTATGAACGCAAGGGTTAATGCAGGCATGGCAAGCTACCAATGGAACACCAAGTACAGCTGACGGAACATGTACTTCTTCCTTCAATTATCATTAATCTATTCTTTGCTTTACTACGCCTTTAGGCTGGCTTGTCCAAACTGTAATAATTCATTGCAGTGAAAGAGAAGTTCGTTTTTAAAAATGCACATTTATTTCTCATGTGGACAGTGAGAAAGTATTTTAACTGACAAGTATAGTGATGCCTACTGAAGGTGACTATAGCTTTTACTAAATTTTAATTGGTCTCCTGTCACATAATGGAAATCTTCACTGGGTGTAATCTGGTTACTTAATTCATCATTATAATAGACATAGCCTCTCACAAACACTCTCACGCGAGTAGTGCCACAGTGAGCGTACACCTAGAAGTACATAATAACATGTCCAACGTAAGCAAGACTAATGTCTCCTGGTACCATTATGAGGCTATCTAAGCAAACACCGACACACTGTCTGGCCGACCACAAATTCTGATAACCCACATGCACGTGGGCGACAAATAATTGTATGAATGTAGTTTGTCAATTAACATTTACTCGTTTATTAATCAGCAACGTTCAGTAAACGGGGTGCATAATTATTCGTCAGAGGGCCACATGTCTGACTCTACCATACCAAGAGAGTGAGCAGAAAGCTGTCAAAATTGCAAAAAAAAATATATATATATTTGGATGATTTATTTCCATACATACTTGAAATTACCTTACAACAGGCACTTCAAACAAGAAATATTCATAATAATCGCACGATTAGCGTGGAACATATATCTGCACACTAATGGTCGGAACACACCATCGCACTCCCGCTGGCAGGAATGACAATATGGGTAAAATCCTTATATGGAATGGTAACAGCTTTACTCACATTCTTTGCACCAAACTTTTAATGGACATGAGCTCACTCAGGTAGCTAATTAGGACGTCGTTAGTCCACAGCACAGACAAATGGTGGTTACAAGGGGCTGGTGGATGGTGGGGTGGGGGAGAGGGGGGTGTTTGATTCTGATTACAAATAAATCACGGAAAAATCACTAAAACTGCCAGCCAGAATTATTATAGCCTCTCTAGTTTGAAATCTACAAATTTTAAGGGTAGTGAAGTATTTCACGAAAACTTATTTTCGGACTAGTTAATCTAGAAAACAGGGGAGAACATGTGGCTGAAGGCTAATTTCAAGGAAATCACCGTTAAATCCGTAAACACTCTACACAAAAGTGACACAGCCTCATTAATACGCAATTAAAAAACCTTTGACAATAAGAAAAAAACCACCGGAAAGAATAATCTGGACATATTTAAACTGAAATACTACAAATGGAGGGAGCACATCGCTAAGTCCCACATACAAAGACGTGGCCCTAATTTTCACAGTACATGGCCAGAAAGATACAATCCGAACAATGTTATGAGATTTTACACTTAATTCTACACTTAAAGGCCGCACTGAAACAGGAGTGCGAACTGATAGTTGACAATCGACCTGAATGGTCACGACTAAGTCCACTCTTTATCATTTAATCTACGAAAATAACAATTATTGCCGGCCCGAGTGGTCGGGCGGTTCTAGGCGCTACAGTCTGGAACCACGCGACTGCTACGGTCGCAGGTTCGAATCCTGCCTCGGGCATGGATGTGTGTGATGTCCTTAGGTTAGTTAGTTTTAAGTAGTTCTAAATTCTAGGGGACTTATGAAGGTAAGTCCTATAGTTCTCAGAGCCATTTTTTTAACAATTATAACTTCCCCTACAGTTTCTCTGATGCCGAACGACAACTCACTAGAGTTTTCCGTCAGTAAACAGGACATTCTAACACCTTTCTTTATGCCTCTTTCTGAGGACCGCTAATGGCATGTCCACACACTTCCACAGCCAGTCCAGCTACTGTACTACGGAGCAGCCGCTGAGGCAACGGTTACTCATTCAGACTCGGTGGACGTAGTAGGTGCTCATCGCCTGTGACCAACCTGACTTAGCGTGACCTATTGACTCCCTTATGTTTTGTGCAAACTTGCCTTTGCTGAATTAACCACGTATGTTTGGTTGGTACTACTTCACCCTACTCCCAGTATCTGTGGTTAACTCTAAGCTTTCCTGTATTTATCCCATTGTTACCCCAATACATTCAAACAGAGGCAGACAGGAATGGAAATTGGTGGAAGGAAAAAGGAAACGACATATTAAATAAACACAAATGGGTTCGCTTTTCCGTCCATTAGAGGTAATGTATAAACATAACAAGGACATTATCGTTCAGGAATATTTAACGAGAACAAATTAGGTTCGTGTGAAAGCAGTTCATGGAGTGGATCAAACAGTTCTGCTTCCGATTTTTGCACTAAAATTACTACCTCGATGTAAGAGGTGATGACCAGTTCTTCAGATGGGGACGTAAAGCCCTTCACTGCTGGAGGACAACTGTATGTCCGTAATGTACTTCACCCGCTCCCTTCCGTTCAGTCAGCAGCCATTCGTAACAATGCAACGCGGCGATACAGCAGCTCTGGGCACAATTATCCACGACGTTCAAACGCCCTGCTGTTCGTAACACTAGCAAAAGTTAATCGGTCAGTTAGACCGTCAGCGAGAGCGCATCGCTAGCTCCTGCTACTACTAAGGCGAGTACACCGTTTGCTTCTTACATATTTTACAAACAGCAGCGACTTATTTTCAGTTATCTGTGTAATTACTAGTTTATTTTTGTAATTTCTTGCGTGTTCGAGTGCTTACTAGGTAGAACCTTTTATTTCAATAACAGTGTTTTTGTACTTATTTGCTGCGCTTAGCTTTTAAATAGTTTTTCTGGGAAAACCTAGCGTAGTTTTCGCGTCTCGTATTTCAGTGAGTGTTTCTTGATTATCAGAGTAGCTCATCAGAAGATTATCTTGGGAATTTGTCACCGTATAGAGTAGGGTAAACATAGTCATGTGTAGGGACTGTGGTTGTTGTGAGCGGACGCAAGGAGAATTGGCCACTCTTCGGGGGCAGGTGGAGGCTTTGTCTGTTAGGCTCATCGAGCTCGAGGCGCAGGCGTCGGCTCGTAGTGGCGTTGGGGCAACTGTGGTGAGACCTATGCCTACTTCGGTGGCCTTGGAATCACATGGAACCCCTGATGTCGCTGCGTCTTCCGGCAGTGAGCATCTTACCGGTCAGCCATCACTCCAGGGTGAATGGCGGACAGTGGTGGGCTCGCGCGTGCCTGGCCGAAAGGCGAAGGTGGGATCTGGCCGCGTGGCGGCTGCCTTACCCCTTTCCAACAGGTACGGGGTGCTTCCTAGTGGTGATGACATCGTTTCCGAGCCACCACAGGATGCCTCGCCTGTTGGGCCAGTGGCCGATTCTCCGGCAAGGTCCCGACAGTCACAGAGGGCGGGCCTATTAGTTATAGGGAGCTCCAACGTTAGGCGGGTTATGGAGCCCCTCAGGAAAATAGCGGGTAGGTCGGGGAAGAATGCCAGTGTGCACTCGGTGTGCTTGCCGGGGGGTCTCGTCCGTAATGTGGAGGAGGCCCTTCCGGCAGCTATTGAACGCACTGGGTGTGACCGGCTGCAGATAGTAGCACATGTCGGAACGAATGACGCCTGCCGCTTGGGTTCTGAGGCCATCCTTGGTTCCTTCCGGCGGCTGGCTGATTTGGTGAAGACAACCAGCATCGCACGCGGAGTGCAAGCTGAGCTTAATATCTGCAGCATAGTGCCCAGAGTCGATCGCGGTCCTCTGGTTTGGAGCCGTGTGGAGGGTCTAAACCAGAGGCTCAGACGACTCTGCGACTATAATGGTTGCAAATTCATCGACCTCCGTTATTGGGTGGAGAACTGTAGGGCCCCCCTAGACAGGTCAGGCGTGCACTACACACCGGAAGCAGCTACTAGGGTAGCAGAGTACGTGTGGCGTGCACACGGGGGTTTTTTAGGTTAGAGGGACCCCCCCTTGGCCGAAACGATAAAATACCTGACGGCTTACCAGAGAGAACATTATCATCGTTGATAAAGAACGTCCGTCCTCAGAGACCAAAAACAGGAAAAGTTAACGTAATATTGGTAAACTGCAGGAGTATCCAGGGCAAGGTTCCTGAATTAGTATCTCTTATTGAAGGAAATAGTGCGCATATAGTATTAGGAACGGAAAGTTGGTTAAAACCGGAAGTGAACAGTAACGAAATCCTAGACACAGAATGGAATATATACCGCAAGGATAGGATAAACGCCAATGGTGGAGGAGTATTTATAGCAGTAAAGAATTCAATAATATCCAGTGAAGTTATTAGCGAATGCGAATGTGAAATAATCTGGGTTAAGTTAAGTATCAAAGGTGGGTCAGATATGATAGTCGGATGCTTCTATAGGCCACCTGCATCAGCAACCGTAGTAGTTGAGCGCCTCAGAGAGAACCTGCAGAACGTCGTGAAGAAGTTTCGTGATCATACTATTGTAATAGGGGGAGACTTCAATCTACCAGGTATAGAATGGGATAGTCACACAATCAGAACTGGAGCCAGGGACAGAGACTCTTGTGACATTATCCTGACTGCCTTGTCCGAGAATTACTTCGAGCAGATAGTTAGAGAACCAACTCGTGAAGCTAACGTTTTAGACCTCATAGCAACAAATAGACCGGAACTTTTCGACTCCGTGAATGTAGAAGAGGGTATCAGTGATCATAAGTCAGTGGTTGCATCAATGACTACAAGTGTAATAAGAAATGCCAAGAAAGGAAGGAAAATCTATTTGCTTAACAAGAGTGATAGGGCACAAATCGCAGAATATCTGAGTGACCACCATCTAACGTTCATTTCTGAGGAAGAGGATGTGGAACAAAAATGGAAAAAATTCAGAAACATCGTCCAGTACGCCTTAGATAAGTTCGTACCGACTAAGGTCCAAAGCGAGGGGAAAGATCCACCGTGGTATAACAATCATGTACGAAAGGTACTACGGAAACAAAGAAAGCTTCACCATAGGTTTAAGAGTAGTCGAATCATAGCTGATAAGGAAAAGCTGAACGAAGCGAAAAAGAGCGTAAAGAGAGCAATGAGAGAAGCATTCAACGAATTCGAACATAAAACATTGGCAAACAATCTAAACAAGAACCCTAAAAAGTTTTGGTCATATGTAAAATCGGTAAGCGGATCTAAATCCCCTATTCAGTCACTCGTTGACCACGATGGCACCGAAACAGAGGACGACCGAAGAAAGGCAGAAATACTGAATTCAGTGTTCCGAAACTGTTTCACTGCGGAAAATCGTAACACGGTCCCTGACTTCAGCCGTCGCACGGACGCCAAAATGGAAAATATTGAAATAAACGATATCGGAATTGAAAAACAACTGCTATCACTTAGTAGCGGAAAAGCATCCGGACCAGACGAGATACCCTTAAGATTCTACAGTGATTATGCTAAAGAACTTGCCCCCTTTCTATCAGCAATTTATCGTAGATCTCTGGAAGAACGTAAAGTACCTAGCGACTGGAAGAAAGCACAGGTCGTTCCCATTTTCAAGAAGGGTCATAAATCAGATGCGAATAATTATAGGCCTATTTCACTTACGTCAATCTGTTGTAGAATAATGGAACATGTTCTGTGTTCTCGTATTATGACGTTCTTAGATAATACAAATCTCCTTCATCATAACCAACATGGATTCCGCAAACAGAGATCATGTGAAACCCAGCTCGCCCTATTTGCCCAAGAAGTTCACAGTGCCGTAGACACTGGCGAGCAGATTGATGCCGTATTCCTGGACTTCAGGAAGGCATTTGATACGGTTCCGCACTTACGTTTAGTGAAAAAAATACGTGCTTACGGAATATCGGACCAGGTTTGTGATTGGATTCAGGATTTCCTAGAAGAAAGAACACAACATGTCATTCTTAACGGTTCAAAATCTGCAGATGTAGAGGTAATTTCGGGAGTACCGCAAGGAAGCGTGATAGGACCTTTATTGTTTACAATATACATAAATGACTTAGTTGACAACATCGGTAGCTCCGTGAGGCTATTTGCAGATGACACGGTTGTCTACAAGAAAGTAGCAACATCAGAAGACTCGTACGTACTCCAGGAAGACCTGCAGAGGATTAATGAATGGTGCGACAGCTGGCAGCTTTCCCTAAACGTAGATAAATGTAATATAATGCGCATACATAGGGGCAGAAATCCATTCCAGTACGATTATGCCATAGGTGGTAAATCATTGGAAGCGGTAACGACCGTAAAATACTTAGGAGTTACTATCCGGAGCGATCTGAAGTGGAATGATCACATAAAACAAATAGTGGGAAAAGCAGGCGCCAGGTTGAGATTCATAGGAAGAATTCTAAGAAAATGTGACTCATCGACGAAAGAAGTAGCTTACAAAACGCTTGTTCGTCCGATTCTTGAGTATTGCTCATCAGTATGGGACCCTTACCAGGTTGGATTAATAGAAGAGATAGACATGATCCAGCGAAAAGCAGCGCGATTCGTCATGGGGACATTTAGTCAGCGCGAGAGCGTTACGGAGATGCTGAACAAGCTCCAGTGGCAGACACTTCAAGAAAGGCGTTACGCAATACGGAGAGGTTTATTATCGAAATTACGAGAGAGCACATTCCGGGAAGAGATGGGCAACATATTACTACCGCCCACATATATCTCGCGTAATGATCACAACGAAAAGATCCGAGAAATTAGAGCAAATACGGAGACTTACAAGCAGTCGTTCTTCCCACGCACAATTCGTGAATGGAACAGGGAAGGGGGGATCAGATAGTGGTACAATAAGTACCCTCCGCCACACACCGTAAGGTGGCTCGCGGAGTATAGATGTAGATGTAGATGTAGATGTTAAGGAAATCAGGGTGTAATTTTCTCATTGTAAAGAAATTTTTTCATTCTCAGTAAATGTACTGTTGTTTTATGAAGGTCGGCTCATATATACCATTGTACACTACTGGCCATTAAAATTGCTACACCACGAAGATGACGTCCTACAGACACGAAATTTAACCGACAGGAAGAAGAGGCTGCGACATGCAAATGATTAGCTTTTCGGAGCATTCACACAGGGTTGGCGCCGGTGGCGACACCTACATCGTGCTGAAACTAGTAAAGTTTCCAACCGATTTCTCATACACAAACAGCAGTTGACCGGCGTTGCCTGGTGGAACGTTGTTGTGATGCCTCGTGTAAGGCTGGGAATTGCTTACCATCACGTTTCCGACTTTGATATAGGTCGGATTGTAGCCTATCGCGATTACGGTTTATCGTATCGCGACATTGCTGCTCGCGTTGGTCGAGATCGAATGACTGTTAGTAGAATATGGAATCGGTGGGTTCAGGAGGGTAATACGGAACGCCGTGCTGGATTCCAACGACCTAGTATCACAAGCAGTCGAGGTGACAGGCATCTTATCCGCATGGCTGTAACGGATGGTGCAGCCACAACTCGATCCCTGAGTCAACAGATGGGGACGTTTGCAAGACAAAAACCATCTGCACGAACAGTTCGACAACGTTTGTAGCAGCATGGACTATCAGCTCGGAGACCACGGCTGCGGTTACCCTTGACGCTGCATCAAAGACAGGAGCGCCTGCGATGGTGAACTCAACGACGAACCTGGGTGCACGAATGGCAAAACGTAATTGTTTCGGACGAATCCAGGTTCTGTTTACAGCATCATGATGGTCGCATCCGTGTTTGGCGACATCGCGGTGACCGCACATTGCAAGCGTGTATTCGTCATCGCCATACTGGCGTATCACCCGGTGTGATGGTATGGGGTGCCATTGGTTACACGTCTCGGTCACCTCTTGATCATATTGACGGCACTTTGAACAGTGGACGTTACCTTTCAGATGTGTTACGACCTTTGGCTCTACCCTTCATTCGATCCCTGCGAAACCCTACGTTTCAGCAGGATAATGCACGATCTTATGATGCAAGTCCTGTATGGGCTTTTCTGGATACATAAAATGTTCAACTGCTATCCTGGCCAGCACATTCTCCAGATCTCTCACGAATTGAAAACGTCTGGTCAATGGTGACCGAGCAACTGGCTCATCACAATACGCAAGTCACTACTCTTGATGAACTGTAGCGTGTTGAAGCTGCGTGGGCAGCTGTACCTGTACACGCCATCCAAGCTCTGTTTGCCTCAATGACCAGGCGTATCATGTTATTACGGCGAGAGGTGGTTGTTCTGGGTACTGATTTCTCAGGATCTATGCACCAAAATTGCGTGAAAATGTAATCACTTGTCAGTTCTAGTATAATATATTTGTCCAATGAATACCCGTTTATCATCTGCATTTCTTTTTGGTGTAGCAATTTTAATGGCCAGTATTGTAGGATTTCACGTCGTTTGAGAATGATTTCTCAGAATGAGGATTAGGAAGGAGGATTACGATTTCACGTCTCATGACGGTGAGATCTTTAGAGATGGATCTTGACCTCAAATACTACAGGGATAAGGAAGGATGTAGGCTGTGTCTGTTTTGAGGCACCATCTGGAAAATCATCTCAGTTAATTCATGAAAATCGAAAAAGAACAAAATGTGAACTCGACTCGTCTCTAATGTGAGGTCCATTGGCTTAAACACAGATCCATCATCCATGGTTCAAATTTTCACATACTATTTCAAACTAAAATTATTGAGTGTAATTTACAACCGCAGAATATTAATTATAATCATCAGTAGAGCTTGATGTAGATGTTTTACAAGAGAGGTCAGAAATGATGTATACAAAATTTTACAGTGTTTGGAGAAAACAAAAAACACCTTTTTGTGTGACAATAACGTTACAAGTGCACCGTCTTACTGCTAGGGACCCGTGTAGGAACGATGCTAGTGAGGTTCAGAGACAGTGTTCAAGTTGCCGCGTGATGAATACTGTTTCAGATATGCTGCTGAAAAAGTCGGCCGTTTGCTTTAACGTGCAACTGGCATCAGCAAGCTAACAATTGCCCGGCACGCTCAGAACAACCACATAAATGGCTGCAGCTTCAGCCAGACGGACAACCATGGACCCTTATCTGGAAGACAGTCCAGCTGTGAAGTTTTTGTAACTAGGAGAGTCTTCCTTTTCTCTCTCTTTGAAGCAATCTAAAATTTTGCACAGATATAGTTTCTGTACACCTAATACACATTTCTCATTTTTCTAGTATAAAACAGGGCATTATTTCAGTATAGGTTTTCACTGTCAATTGAACATCATTTAAAACGTGGGTGATGAATAAGGAAATCAGTGTTTACCTCATTGTTTGCGTCCAGCAATTGACTCATAATACCGAGCAGAAACAAGGATTCCACTGACAATTTAATAACTTTTAAACTCTTAAACAGCGATCTCTTTGGTAATTTTACTAAAAACAATGGGTCTACTTCGCAAATGATGTTCATTTTGCTGGTGTCCAGTTCCAATTATACACTCCCGGAAATTGAAAAAAGAACACCGTGAATTCATTGTCCCAGGAAGGGGAAACTTTATTGACACATTCCTCGGCTCAGATACATCACATGATCACACTGACAGAACCACAGGCACATAGACACAGGCAACAGAGCATGCACAATGTCGGCACTAGTGCAGTGTATATCCACCTTTCGCAGCAATGCAGGCTGCTATTCTCCGATGGAGACGATCGTAGAGATGCTGGATGTAGTCCTGTGGAACGGCTTGCCATGCCATTTCCACCTGGCGCCTCAGTTGGACCAGCGTTCGTGCTGGACGTGCAGACCGCGTGAGACGACGCTTCATCCAGTCCCAAACATGCTCAATGGGGGACAGATCCGGAGATCTTGCTGGCCAGGGTAGTTGACTTACACCTTCTAGAGCACGTTGGGTGGCACGGGATACATGCGGACGTGCATTGTCCTGTTGGAACAGCAAGTTCCCTTGCCGGTCTAGGAATGGTAGAACGATGGGTTCGATGACGGTTTGGATGTACCGTGCACTATTCAGTGTCCCCTCGACGATCACCAGTGGTGTACGGCCAGTGTAGGAGATCGCTCCCCACACCATGATGCCGGGTGTTGGCCCTGTGTGCCTCGGTCGTATGCAGTCCTGATTGTGGCGCTCACCTGCACGGCGCCAAACACGCATACGACCATCATTGGCACCAAGGCAGAAGCGAATCTCATCGCTGAAGACGACACGTCTCCATTCGTCCCTCCATTCACGCCTGTCGCGACACCACTGGAGGCGGGCTGCACGATGTTGGGGCGTGAGCGGAAGACGGCCTAACGGTGTGCGGGACCGTAGCCCAGCTTCATGGAGACGGTTGCGAATGGTCCTCACCGATACCCCAGGAGCAACAGTGTCCCTAATTTGCTGGGAAGTGGCGGTGCGGTCCCCTACGGCACTGCGTAGGATCCTACGGTCTTGGCGTGCATCCGTGCGTCGCTGCGGTCCGATCCCAGGTCGACGGGCACGTGCACCTCCGCCGACCACTGGCGACAACATCGATGTACTGTGGAGACCTCACGCCTCACGTGTTGAGCAATTCGGCGGTACGTCCACCCGGCCTCCCGCATGCCCACTATACGCCCTCGCTCAAAGTCCGTCAACTGCACATACGGTTCACGTCCACGCTGTCGCGGCATGCTACCAGTGTTAAAGACTGCGATGGAGCTCCGTATGCCACGGCAAACTGGCTGACAGTGACGGTGGTGGTGCACAAATGCTGCGCAGCTAGCGCCATTCGACGGCCAACACCGCGGTTCCTGGTGTGTCCGCTGTGCCGTGCGTGTGATCATTGCTTGTACAGCCCTCTCGCAGTGTCCGGAGCAAGTATGGTGGGTCTGACACACCGGTGTCAATGTGTTCTTTTTTCCATTTCCAGGAGTGTAAATAGAGCGTCCTTAGACCAATACGTATGTCCACTTGTGATGTGAGGAGTTGATGCGTGGAGTCGTTGTACCTGCTAAAATGCATATGCCGGTTACTGCTGTGTGGAAAGTGTATGTTGCAAGCTTATGGGAGAAAGAGATTTCGTAGATAATAATCTTATCAGACAGAGAGATTGACGACTTATTATATGGTGTACTCGGAGATCTAGTCACGGTTTTTAGGTTCTTCCTAACACGAATCGTCACCTCATAAACGCAATATATAAGCATTTTGCGAGGTCCTTGTCCTTTATTGTGCTTTTACTCTCTGATCTGACCGATCCAATTCCACTGGTGAATCTTTGTTTAGGTCGCAGTGCTAATTAGTGAAGTTGAGCAACGGGTCTGGAATAACGCGACAGGGTGTAAACGGCCCTACGCACTGTATCCCGAGTGGGATCTCTTCGAATCTTTGTAATTCTTTACGGGATATCCTCGCTACGGAGGCAAAGTCAGGGAATGCAACATGCAGAACGTAAACAAAGTTAAAGTTTACAAGGATTGGATATTTATTATCCAAAATCTAATCTCAAATAATATATAACACTTTACATTAACAATCGCCACTCTTGGTTGGCAATGTGCACAGAGGAGTAATTATATAAGGCTTGCATGCTATCACAGAAACACAAGGTCGTATAGTGGGTAAGCAGTGATTGCATGGAAAGGAACTGACAGCCTGTGAGAATAACTTTCTGAATGGGGCAGAGCGACTATCCTGTAGGACACTGCTTCTATCCAAACGAACGAATTATTGTGTCTCCCTATCCATGAAACACTGCTGCAGCTATCGAATGTAATCTGGCTGGTATCGAACTTTAGTAACTCGTGGTGGCCCTCTATCGCTGTCGGGCATTTGTGTGGACCACTGACGTCCTCAGAGTCCGAATGTTGCTGACTCGATTGCCCTACCCAGCTTCTATGAACTTTTTACTTATTCGCCTGCTCGATTTCCAGTTTCCGAAAGTACTTGCCCATCCCGTCGATTCCGAATCCCGAACAAGACTGCCTCTAAAAGGTGCATTCATGTGTACTGGGTTGCAGCGTTTGGGCGACCATCTCTAATCAGAAAGCGGAGCTCAGGTCGGACGTCACAACCGCCTACTGATGGCAAAGCTTGTTATTCGCACCAGTTGTAACGCCGGAAATGCATATCCTCCTATTTCCATCTATTGTACTATACATTTTTTTCCTTATTTTGTTACCTGAAGATATGACATTTCTGTGTCATAATATATTGTAATTGTTTTACTATTTGTATATATAAATTTGTTTATGCGTTTATGTCGATGTATAATTGGTTTGTTTTGTAAATATTATTTGTATTTTTACGCTGGGTCTTGCCTAGGGAAAACTATGCTATTGAACGATTACTTCGATAGGTCGTGTGGAGAACCAAAGTGTTTAGGATCTTTGGTAGTGTTAACTCTGCCGCGTGGAGCGAGAGCAGAGTCTGGCTGGAGTAGTGCAGTGGAGCAGGTGTGTTGTGTGACGCACCCGCGAGTTGCCCCGCTTTCGGGGTTTGGCAGCATGTAATTGCGCTCGAATTGCTATGATAGTTTGTGACACGGTGTCGCGGACGGGAAGCATTACCTGGCGCACATCAAGAGCCCGTTTCGCCTGGTGACCGTGTCGAGAAGAAGGTGCGCCAACATCCAGCCTCTGCAACAGCGACGGCTGACAATGAATGAGTGACTGTCGTCACCTGCTCGAGCGACGACTTCAAACCTTCAATCAACCAACAAGGAAGACTGGAAGCACGTAAAGTTTTAGAACTGTATGGCAGACCTCAGCTTTTCAATCTGTTCCATTTTCGTAACTATAATTACAGCAACTTAGCATGAGCATTTGTTGCTCACTGTCCCAATTGCATTACCAAGCAGGGTCCCTTTCTTTTCCGGAATGAACCAGAGTGTCGTTGAAATTCAAACGCCAGCATTAAAGTAATATTATTCCATTTCACTGCTTTAATTTCAAAGTTCAGTTAAGGTATTCATAGCTGGCTACAATATTTAGATTACACAAGCACAAATTAAGAGTGCGAGTTTTGTTACCATATTTTAGCTTACCTGTGACTAGGGTTCAGCTTTTGTACGTTCTTAATTTTACTGTTGTTAATTGTTCAGAATCATTTAATTCAAGTTCAAAGTTAAATCTCTTATTTCTAAATTGCGTAGATTCAAGTAGCTTTTGAAATGATTGTTGAGGTAGCCAAAGACTAACCGTATTTTACTGAATTTCGATGTGCTTCAGAAACAAAGCTCACTATTAATTTCAGTCACTAAATTAACTTTCAATTTTCCGGTTTTATTAATTCTTTGGCTAAATGAAGTCAGAGTGTAGCGAAATTTATTACTTCTGACAAACATTCAGTTTTCACACAACACGTGTCAACCTTCAGTTGCCACGCTTTTAGTGCTAATTATATGTGCAATAACCTTTCTTTTTCAGATATTATAGTAGTTGTCCATAGGACTGGCGACCGTTATTTTCCACAATTCTCACATATCTAATTAACGCCAATTAATTGTTAACGTGACGACCGCACATTTACTTTCCTTATTAACTTTAACCTTTTTCAAAATTAATTTCCACCAGTTTCATTTGCATTTTTCCTTTCATGTAGATGTAACCCTTTCCTCCCTCTTTACCGACAGATTAACTTCGGTGATGACTGCATTTTCCCAAATTTCCATTAGGTACACGCGGTTTAATTTTTCACTGTCATTAAGGTCGGTAAGTGAGGGGGAGGTTACACAGTGATATTTCGGCATCATGGGAAAGCAAAAGAAGGAAATGGGTTCTGCTCTTTTACCACTGACAGAGAGGCACCCATCCCCCCCCCCTCAAGCTCAAACAAACACACACACACACACACACACACACACACACACACATGCACGCACGCACGCACGCACACACACACACACACACACACACACACACACACAACAACGGCCAGGACGGTGCTGTTTTTTGATCAGCTTTTTACATATTTTATCTACATCCGGAATCTGTGCTCTTGTATGCAGATTCTTGAACCAAGTGTTAGCTACGATTGAATTAAGTTCTGTGAAAAATTCTACCATGCGGCTTCCTCTTTCATTCCTTTCACCCATTCCATATTCAGGTACTATTTTTCATCCTCTTTCTTTTCCAACTGTAGAATTCCAATCTGCCGTCATTATTAAATTTTCATTCCCCTTAACTATCTGAATAATTTCCTTTACCTGACCATACATTTCTTCAGTCTATTCATCGTCTGCGAAGCTATTTGTCCTATAAACTTTTACTACTGTGGTCGGTGGGGGGTTTCGTGTCTATCTAGGTTACAGTAATGTGTTCGCTATGAGGTTCATAGTAGCTTACCCGCAATCCTATTTTCTTATTCATTATTAAATCTACTCCTGTATTCCCTCTTTTTCATTTTATATTTACAACCCTGTATTCACCTGACGAGAAGTTATGTTCCTCCTGTCACTGAACTTCACTAACTCCCACCATATCTCACTTTAACCTTTCCATTTCCATTTCAAAATTTTCCAACCTACCTCCAGAGTACGGAATCTGACATTTCACGTTCCGATCTGTAGAACGCCAGTTTTGTTTCTTCTGATAACGACATCCTCCTGGGTAATCCCCGCCCAGAGATCCGAATTGGCGACTATTTTACCTCCCGAATATGTTATCTAACAGGATACAGTCGTCATTTAAAGATACAGTAGAGCTGCATGCCCCCGGGAAAAATTAAATCTGTAGTTTCTCGTTGCTTTCAGCCGTTAGCAGTATCAGAATGTTCCACGGTCAGATCAGCAAATCATCCAGACTATTGCCCCAGAAACTACTGAAAAAGCTGCTGCTACTCTTCAGGAACCACACGTTTGTCTGGCCTCTCAACGTATACCTCTCCAGTACCTATGCATTTACGGTACGGCTATCTGTATCACTGAGATACACAAGCCTGCCCGCCGGTGGAAAGGTCCACGGTTCATGAAAGTGAAGTCAAGTGTACTATGTTAATACTTGCAGAATGAATCTTTCACTCTGTTGTGAAGTGCGTGCCTGTCGAAACTTGGTGACAGATTGAAACTTTACGCCAGATAGACCCTGGAAGCTGGATCTATTCCTTTTGCAGGTGGTGCTGATACGGACTGTGCTACCAAGGCACTACTCTCACCCACACTCACAGGTTTCACATTCACACTGCATTATGTTTGCTGAGTTGATAGAGGCCAAGGGATAGCGATATGCACATTTACAGATAGCGATAGTATCACGTAGACTAGGCAGCGCATTAGCGAAGCTGCCACTTGTACACAGGTGATTCATGTGAAAAGGTGTCGAACGTGATTATATCCGTACGAGGAGAATTCTGAATGTTGAATGGCTGTTGGAGATAGACACATGGGACATGTCATTTCGGTAATCGCTAGGGAATTCAATATTCTGTGATCCACAGTGTGCTGAGAATACCAAACTTCAGGCATTACCTCTCACCACAGGCAATTCTCTGGTCGACGGGCTTCACTTAACGACTGAGAGCAGTGTAGTCTGCGTAGTGTTCTCAGTGATAATAGACAAGCAACACTGCGGAAAATAACCCTAGAAATCAATGTGAGACGCATGATCATCGTACCCATTAGGACAGTGTTCTGAACTTTCGTGTTGATGGGATATGGCAGCAGAAGGCCGACACAAGGGCTTTGCCTACAGAGCCTCTCCTGGGCTTGTGACCACATCGGTTGGGCCCTAGACGGCTGGAAACCCGTGGGCTGGTCAAATGAGTCCCTATTTCAGGTGGTAAGACTTGGTGGTAGTGTTCCATCGTGGCACAGACGCCACGACGTCATGGACCCAAGTTGTCAACTTGGCACTGTGCAGGCTAGTGGTGGCTCCATGTTAGGGAGCACTGTGTTTACGAGGAGTGGATTCAGTCCTCTTGTACAACTGAGCCTGTAAACGGTGATGTTCAGGTACCTGGAAACCATATGCAGCCATTCATCGATTTCATTTTTCCAAGCAACGAAGGAATTTTTGTGGATGACAATGCGCTATGTGACTGAGCCTCAGTTGTTAGCAGTTGGTTTGTAGAACATGAAACCTGTGAAACAATTATAGGACATAAAGGAGAGATAAGTTCAAGGACATTCTCAATAATGGACGTCTGTAGAGGACGTGTGCTGGCATAAGCTGTTGCCAGCACACCAGTTGGCAAAGAGGTTGCAAGAAGATCAATAATAGGCACTAAAGCAAGTGCACTTGGCACGAGAGAGACCAAAGACAGACTTGCAAGAAACGTGCCACCAACGCCCTCTCGGCCGCCAGTTTTAGATCGCCATGCTGGAGTGGAGGGCTCAGTCGAGTCATCAGTCACAGATCAGTCACTTGCAATCGCCGACAGTCGCAGTCGAAATCAGGGTCTCCATATGAGGCAGCATATAACGACCAGAGTAGTGTACATACCAGGGCATTTACTTCACCAGCAGTGAGGCTACCATGGACTGTTACGGGAAGAGATTGTATCACAGCACATGGTCTAGCTAAAACATAAGTAGCTTTCCGTCCTGATAAACAAATAATCTTGTTACTACACACGTGCAGTTGTGTTACAGAAAGAGGATACTGACTACCAAACAACATCTCATCCTTTCTTCCCGTGGTACAAGACTCTACAGTGGTAGCGACGACTCAAGTGGCAGTTGTTGTTGTTGTTGTTGCAGTTGTTGAGGTCTTCAGTCCTGAGACTAGTTTGATGCAGCTCTCCAAGCTACTGTATCCTGTGGAAGGTTCTTCATCTCCCAGTACCTACTGCAACCTGCATCCTTCTGAATCTGCTTAGTGTATTCATCTCTTGGTCTCCCTCTACGATTTTTGCCCTCCACGCTGCCCTCCAATAGTAAATTGGTGATCCCTTGATGCCTCAGAACATGTCCTACAAACCGGTCCCTTCTTCTTGTCAAGTTGTGTCACAAACACCTCTTCTCCCCAATTCTATTCAATACCTCCTCATTAGTTATGTGATCTACCCATCTAAGCATCATTCTTCTGTAGCTCCACATTTCTAAAGCTTCTATTCTCTTCTTATCCAAATTATTTATCGTCCATGTTTCACTTCCATACGTGGCTACACTCCATACAAAATGCTTTCAAAAACGACTTCCTGTCACTTAAATCTATACTCGACGTTAACAAATTTCTCTTTTTCAGAAACGCTTTCCTTCTCATTGCCAGTTTACATTTTATATCTTCTCTACTTCGACCATCATCAGTTATTTGGCTCCCCAAATAGCAACACTGCTTCACTACTTTAAGTGTCTCACTTCCTAATCTAATTCCCTCAGCATCACCCGACTTAATTCGACTACATTCCATTATCCTCGTTTTGCTTTTGTTGATGTTCATCTTATATCCTTCTTTCAAGACACTGTCCATTGCGTTCAACTGCTCTTCCAGGTCCTTTGCTGTCTCTGACAGAATTACAATGTCATCGGCGAACCTGAAATTTTTTATTTCTTCTCCATGGATTTTAATACCTACTCCGAATTTTTCTTTTGTTTCCTTTACTGCTTGTTCAATATACAGATTGAATAACATCGGGGAAAGGATACAACACTGTCTCACACCCTTCCCAACCCCTGCTTCCCTTTCATGGCCCTCGACTCTTATAACTGCCATCTGGTTTATGTACAGTGGCAGCATGGCTCAGTATTTCTGACGGACTATCTGCGACTTATTGAGTTCATGCCAAGACAAATTTCTGCACTGTGGTGCGCAAAAGGAGGTCCGAAACAACACTAGGAGGTGTCCCACAACTTTTGTCACCTCAGCTAAGGAGTAGACAACTACCATCTCAAGATTCATGTTAACGATAGTAAATAAGCCATATCTCGTTCTGGAACTAACCTGAGGAGATCTCTGAGTCTCGCACAAACAACAAGTGTACCCTGGACAGCGGCAGGTCTTTCGACCACCGACTGCCCTGCGACACACAACGGAGCGCGACAGCCGTGACTTAACGCGGTGTTGCCGACGATGCGTGGAGGCGTCGGAGCGGCGCAAGCCGTCGAGTCCGACCCCACTTAAACGCTGCAAGTGTAAGGGCGGCCCTCCAGCCTCCCTCGGCGCTTTTTGCGAGGCCTCGGGAGAGAGTAAGGACGCGCCGACGACCGGTGTATATTTTAATTTGGCGGCCCTCATCGCGCTAATGCAGGTTAACTCCTCCCGGGAGCGGCGCTTAGTTAGGGCCGACTCGGGCCCTTAACGCCACTTCGCTTTACCTCCTCCCTCCCCACCGCCCCCCCCCCCCCCAAGGCCCCCGTGCCGAGACGCTGTTCTTAGGCGCGCGCTCGCCACTTCGCCACTGCTCTGTCCTGGCCCCGGGCGGTGGGCCGCGCCCGCCTTGCATTTATCACTTAAATTAGCTGCTGCCGCCTCTTCCTCGCCATTTCTTTCTGCCATTCTTCGTTAGGCTCAGAGAGGCGACGCGAATGGTACTCCTCCCCTCCGCGCCCTGACGACCCTCGCTCTCCTCACAGTCTCTGTTCTAACGTAAAATGATTATTATTTTCTTGTAGGCCTGCAGACAGGCCACAGATGTTTGTTGTCGGCAGTGTGTCACTCTCACCATCTTTCGTGGTGAAATGACGTTCTTCTCCGTGTAACGAAAACCACACTGCCGGCATCGTGGGAGTATTTTATTCATGCATTCATTTTTCCAAAATTCCAAAACATTTCCAAGTCAATACAGCCAAAAAGAAAAAAATGGTTAAACACGTACAGGAAATATGAAAGAAAGTGCGAAGAAGAAGAAATTCATCACCAGGTGTAGAAGTATGAAAACGGAACTCGGTTGCAATAATTACACGTGTGTTGTCTGAAACTGACAAACAATATTTTATTGAAAATAATCTCCATTTATATTTAACTTTTCTCCCACCTCTCCGGCGGGCTATGAATGCCAAAGAGAAAAAAAGTTCTTTTCGAGCGAACAAGTCAGCTAGCAATTTTCGAACATTTTCCTCCCAACTGAAGCTTTGTTCAGCAAGAGCGTGTCGCAGGTGTCGCAGTGATGCAAACAGACGATAATCGGACGGAGCCAAGTCTGGAGAATAGGCCGCACGCCCCAGTACTTCCCAACTAAACGCCTCGATCGTTTCTCTAACCCGGTTTTCTGTGTGTGGAGCAATATGACTTTGTGTTGCCTTTTCACATATTCCCGTCGTTTTTCACACAACGCTCGATGTAAATCAATCACTTGCTGTTGGCAGCGATCATTGTCAACGGTTTCGCCAGATTTTAGTAGCTTATAATTGATAACACCATTCTGATCCAACCAAACGCAGAACATTGTCTTCTTTCCAAAGTGATTTTCTCTTGCAGTGGATGTCGATGGTATGCCTGGTTTCGCCCATGATTCACCAGGCTTTTGATTCTCTATATCCATTTTTCATCACCTGTCACTATTCGATGGAGTAGCGACTTTCTTTGCTATCTGGCAAGCAACATTTTCCAAGTGGTCTTTCGATACGCTTTCTGTTTTCCATGCAGTTCATGCGGAACCCACTTTCCGTCTCTCTGCACCTTTGTCATAGCTTTCAACCAATGACAAACGGCTTTTTGCGTTACATTCAATTGTTCCGTGAGTTCCTGTTGAGTTCGAGGATCATATTCATCCAATAAGGCCTGCAGTTCGTTGTCTTCGAAATTTTTCGGCGGTTTCCCACGCTCGTCCTTTTTCACGTCAAAATCAACACTTCTAAATTTTCTGAAACACTCGAAACACTGTGTTTTCCCAAGAGCTTGTTCGCCGAAACCTTCGATAAGCATTCGATGCAATTCCGCAGCAGTTTTCTTCAAATGATAACAAAAACCAATGCTGTCCGCAAATCGTTGTTCTTAGGCACAAAACTTGACACGTTGACGGGTTTGAAACAGATACCGATGTTTGGAACTCGGGTCACTGTGAGTTGACATTCGTTGTCTGCCGTTACAGGAAGCAGATGGAACTGCAGGCGCGGCCGGGCCCTACACTGACGGGCAGCACCATCTACAGGGAAATTCCGGTTTCATACTTCTACACCGGTAAACATACGTTGATCACGGGCATTGTGTGTGGTCCTGTACCAATGACATCATCCACTACGCCAACGTTTCTGTCTTTCAATATTCGCCATTCGATTCTTAGTCATAATTTCAGTCGCCCCACTCCCCTCTAGATTTCCTCCAACGACAACAACATAAACACATACAGAAACAATCTGAGAAGCTTGTAAGGGTATTCCTGGATTGGTTGCGTTGAGAAACAGTTGTTACGTAAAAGTTCGATACGCTGTGCCGCTTCCGTGTTAATTAGCACTGAATTTAGCTAGTTGCCCTTTGCACTCGGTAATTCAAGCTGCTCGCCAGATACAAGTAGTTTCAGTTGTCATAGCGTAAATGATGGGCTCAGGAGACTGGTCAGCCTTCGCCTCAAGTTCGATTCTTGCTACCGCCTCATGTCCAATTTTTGTATCGCTCTCTTGTTACTTTGTAGGAAATCGTACAGTGGAAACGTTTGGCCACACTATCTCCGGCGGGGAGCTTTAATTTCCTCATTAAACGCGCTGACTGGTTAACTTCAGTGCTAATTAACCAATTATTTCTCAGCACAACCTATCCTACAACACTTACAAACTTTTCTGAATGTTTCTGACCGCCCTGTACACATCATATTTATAGTATTTTGACCCTAAAGCTACGAACCTTACAAATTACTAATAACGAGTAAATTTACTGCTATTTCGCAACACCGAGAAAACCAGAATCGATTACTCTCTATGCCATTTTTGTCCTACAGAAAGCACACGAAAATACTCGCGAAGGTGTCTCAACGGACGAGGGTCTCATAGAGTTCACGACAAGTGTCGAAATCAAAAGAAAATTTAGTAATAAACCGTTCCCTGAATTTTGGGCAATGTGGATTTATGAGTTTTCTGCAATGAAGAAAAGGGCATTTTAAATACTGTTAACATTTTCAACATCTTACCACTGCCACACCAACTTTTATACGTTGGCTGCTTTGAATAAAATATATAAAACTCTGCTAAACAAGGAAAAGGAATTAAGAGTTCTACTTCTAATACTGAACCCTTTTTCGAAGAACTTTGTTCTCTAAGGCCAAAGGAAGTCACTAATACCCACAAAACTTGTTTTTAATGTAATATTGGAAAGTTAATTATTAAATTCATTGTGCAACACTGATACAGACCTATGCATAAGAAAACGATATTAATATATGAATGAATTTAAATTAGTATAGTGTCAGAATTTATTTCTTTCCTTTCAGTTTACTGATCAGGTTATAAAATCATTTTGGTTTTCTTTCCGATTAGATCGTGCACCCTGTTTAGCGTTATTGCGTCACCCTAGGGAGGCGCGCCCACAGTTTGAGAATCGCAGCAAGACGCTGTACATGCATGGGGGCACTTCATTTCTGATAATCTAACACTTTACAATCTTTCTCTTAGGTATACAGCGATCAGTGCTGGGATGGTTCCCTTAAAAAGGACGTGGATCATTTCGTTCCCTATCCCTCCCTTGTGCTGCGTCTCTTATAACATCACAGTTGCCATGACGTTACTTCTAATCTTCATTCCTTTTTTAGAGATGCCACTGCGTAGCCGATCTAGAGCTTATAGTGTGCTTCAGCACTGAGTATACCCAGCATATAGTTACCCGACACAGTCTCATGTTTTGGTGGTGCTACTTCGAAGATCAGTTTATTATTCGAGATGCTTCTATGATACCTCCCTCTGCATTTACATGACTTTGCAAATCATACTTAAAAGTTTGGTACAGGAAACACAGAACTACTTTCCGACTATTTCTCGATCGTTGCACTCTCGTGTAACACATCGGAAAAAGAAGACCTAAATCTTTCCGTGCGTGGCCTTATTTCTCTTATTTTACTACGATGGTCATTTGTCATTATGTAGGTTTGAGTCTTTGGTTCGCTTCCCCCACAACACTTTCTGAGCGATTGTTCCAATTTAAGTTGTCCGAAATTTAGTTTCCTAGATAGTACACTGAATTGATAACCTTGAAATTTTAAAGATTGGTTTTTCAGCAGATGTTACTTTGAATCATTTTGGTATTCACGTAGAAGAGTTTTCCTATCATGCAGATATCTGTAAATTATTTTGCAATCCATTTTGATCTCATGATTATTTACCAGTGTAAATAACAGTATCATCTGCATACTAGCTGAAATTAGTGCTCAAATTGTCTTACAAATCACTAACACAGATTACGAACAGCAGAGGTCCATTATCATTTCCATGGGGAACTCCAGATATCACTTTTGGTTTACTCGATAAATGCCTGTCAAATACACTAATTGCTTTCTTACTGAGAGATAATACGAATCTAGACGAAGAGCTGAGGTGGTACTCCACGGACACGCAAATTGATTACACACCACTTGTGAGGAATGATATCATAAATGGTTCAAATGGCTCTGAGCACTATGGGACTCAACTGCTGAGGTCATTAGTCCCCTAGAACTTAGAACTAGTTAAACCTAACTAACCTAAGGACATCACAAACAACCATGCCCGAGGCAGGATTCGAACCTGCGACCGTAGCGGTCTTGCGGTTCCAGACTGCAGCGCCTTTAACCGCACGGCCACTTCGGCCGGCGATATCATAAAGTTTCTGGAAATCTAGAAATATGTAATCAAAGTGAGAACCGCTGTCGACAGAGCTCATTTCGTCGTGTGGCTAATGAGTTAGCTGTCTTTCAGACGGATGTTATTTTCTGAATCCGTGATGGCCGTGTGTCAACAGAACGTTTCTTCGAGGTATTTGATAATTCTGGAAGACAGCATGTGTTTCTAAATCACACTACAAATAGATGTTAACGATATGGATAAATCAATCAGTAGAGTACTTCTGTTCCCTTTCTTGTGTATTGGTATGATCAGTGTAACTTTCTAGCCTTTTGGTACTTACCTTTCTTCGAACGAGAAGTAGTATATTAGTCCTAAAAGTGCAGAATTTCATCAGCATAATCCGAAAAGAATTTAACTGGCATACAATCTGTACCAGAGGATTTGCCTTCATTAAGTCACGTAAGTAACTTCGATACACTGAAGGTATATACTTTCAAATTCTTGTTATAGGCATAGCTTACAATGGACGAAAACCTCTTCGGGCTTACTGCCAGGTTTCGAGCAAAATTTCGTTGGGCAAACTATTAAAACCACCTCGCAATTAAGTCCACTCTTAACTTCGAAATATCTCTAAACCGTTACCAATTCTGCATATTTTGGTTATTTTAAATCTGACATGCTTTTATCATTGCTTCTGCAGCACTATCCTAAATGTTTGGTCTTCCACAGGGATATGACAGGAATCATCGTTCGAAGCAAAAAGTCTAGTAAACATCTGCTCTAAAATGCATATCTTAAGAACTATGATCATTTCTTCATCTTCGACAGTTTGAAATAAATCTCTTCTAGTGAAAGCTCTTTTCTCTGCATATTTTGAGAGGTGGTAGTAAGGACAGAGCCACCGGCCTTGCCGCGATGGGTAACGCTGGTTCCCTTCAGATCGCCGAAGTTAAGCGCTGTCGGAGTTGCCTGTCGCTGGGTGACCGTCTGGGTCTGTACAGCGCTGTTGCCATTGGGGATGCACTCAGCCCTTGTGAGGGCTGTTGAAGAGGTACTTCATGAAGAAGTAGCGGCACGGGTCACGAAAGCTAACAACGGCCGGAAGAGCGGTTTGCTGACCACATGCCCCTCAATATCTACATCGAGTGACGCCTATCGGTTGAGATTGGCATGGCAGTCGGCCGGTACCTTTGGGTCTTTCGAGGCCTGTTCGAAGGGAATTTGAGTTTCAAGTAAGTACCTTAACAAGAAAAATATGTGTTGTAAACATAGGCTCTAAAATATGTGCCTTGAGAGCAATGAGAACTTGTTCATCTTCACTACTGTGGAACACTTCCCTTCTACCGAAGAAGTGGTCATAGCTCTTAAGATAGGCATTTTAGAGCCCATATTTAACGGACACTATTTTTGCTTGTAATCGTCGTTCCTTCCAAATCCCTGAACACTGACTGAATACGCTGTGTATTCATTCTACGATTTCTCAAATATTATCTTATGTGTCTGATTTACTAGATTTGCACCAGGAGGTATCCTAAGTTGTATCTTTTTTATATAAGAAACATAAAATTTTTTGAATAGGCTAAATTAATAACTTTACAACCGTTATTGTTTGTATGTGAATCCATAATATGGTTACCAATGGTAGAATTGCACTAATGCTCTTTTCTGGTTCATTTGTGAGATCTGACAAGGTCATTCGGATATAGTTTTGTAAAAAGGAGTAGAGAACTATACTAAGTGTCCTGTAAAGTCTTTTTTGTCCAACAAAAGAAGAAGCCATAAAAATAATAAATGTTTTAACAAGTGATGACGTCTGTTAGTAAGACAATAGTGAATCTAAGAGATCCGCAGAACTAATTGTCGCATGTAAAAAAGCCTGACACTCTAGCGGAGTCAAAAGGCAGAGGAGCTAAGTTAATTTTCATGGAAATCGTTAGAAAGAAGACCATTTCTTGACGATCTTGATAGAAAAATCCTCAGAATAATATACACCAACAGGGCGATCAAAAATGAGATACAGAAAAGTACCAAAACTGAACCCTACCGATCGAAGTGGCTATTGTCAAGACAGACAGGTTGTACAAAATATTGTGATATGTGCACAACAGAGCTAATAACGTCTATTTGTTTGAGAATAATAATGGTAGGAGAAATGACCCTTCCGGGGTTGCTATACTATTACCGCGTGTCTCTCCAGTTGTAGATACGGGAATGCCTTCTAGATGTGGATGTTGCGTAGGAAATTAAGTAGCTGAGAAGGACAAAAACTGAACAACTTCAACGGTGGAGGAAGACCACAGTTCTAAATGTGGATGGGGTAGACGAATCTTAGTCAACGGTTAAACAGAGCCGTTTTCGCATTAAAGAAAGTCTCCGAAAAACGACGGTGCCTTCGGATCGCCAGGGCACCTTTGTAAAACCGCGGGGGGGGGGGGGGGGTGGTGACAACGTAACACTCTACCTTGGTTGGGAGCAGTTCAGACGGCCTCCAATCGGGCCAGCAGAACCGACTGCCGTCCAGCAGGAAGCGAACCCGAGTTCACACTCGGTCAGTCGCTAGAAGTGTTTTGGCTGGCTCTCTGTTAACCTAAGCCCCTATGCCACCCACCAAGTCTCGCAAAACCCGAGCACGCATGAAATGGACTAATGATATGAATGCTTCCTACATATATGATCCGCAAACCACTTTACCGTGTGTGGCGCAGGGTACTTTTGATGCTAGTAAACCATTAATAACTCTCCCCTCCTCTGTTCCATTCGTCAATCACAAGTGTGAAGAATTACTGTCTGTAAAACTCTGTATTAGCTCTAATTTCTCAAATTTTCTCGTTGTGGTTCAGCTGGCGTGACTTATGAGGGAGGAAGCAATTTGTTGCCCAAATCTTCCCGGAAAGTACTTTCTTACAACTTCACTAGTAAACCTCTCGATAATACACTACGTCTTACTTGTAGTCCTTGGCTCTTGAGTTTGTTGAGCATCTACGCAACGCTTTCGCCTCAACTAAACGACTCCTTGACAAACTGCTACACTCTTCTTTGAATCTTCCCTGCCTCTTCAACTCCTGCAACCTGACAAGGGTCCCAGACTGATGAGCAGTACTCACGAACCAGTAGAACAAATCTTTTGTAAGCTACTTCTCTAGTGGGTAAACTATGATTTCTTTAGATGCTTCCAGTCGACCTCAGCATGACATCTGCTTTTACCATAGATGTTTTACGTCGTCATTCCACTTTATGTCATTCCGAATTGTTACTCCTAAGGTTGTTTATGGTAATTACTGTATGAAGTACAGGCAGATGCCCAGTGTGCAGAAGACCCGGATTCGAATCCCGGCCTTGGTATAAATTGCCATTCACTGCTTGTCTGGATATACAAGGTGGAGAAAAATTGTGTCACGAAATTTTAACCCCAGATAGCAGATGCCAGTAGGAACCAAAATTACTAATGTTGTGCAGGTCGACAACGCACCATTTTTAAACTAAGGAAACTTGGCACCACGCGATCCGTTCGTCGGTTGACGGGCAACGCTATGGTTGTCGGTTCACACATACAAACGTCTCTCGCTCCGTCACTGCCCCCATCTAATACGCACACGTGTCGAATAGGTCTTATTGTGTGTCTCCACCTCACGTCAGAGTCACTGACACGCAGACTTCGCTTCGGAGCATACACACCTCACCTGCGATTTAGTCATACAGTAAGCAAGCATGGCGGCACAGTATTTGTTTGAAGTACAACGCGATATGGTTTTTGTTTATGGACTAGACGAATGCTATTGAAGCTCGACGGTTGTATGAGGAATGGTACCCAGCAAGACGCCACCCACACCCGCATACGTTTACTGCAATTCACCGGCGACTTGGCGAAACAGGCTCGTTAGCTGGTATCATTGTAATGCTGGAAGACCTCGAACACGACGGGATGTTGCATTTGAAGAGACTGCTCTCGAGCGCTTCCAGGAAGCACCTACGACAAGTATTCATGCGTTTGGGCACGACATGGTAGTCACTCATCGGTTGGTCTAACTGGTTTTGAGGGATGACGGCCAGCATCCGTGCTGTGCGCGATCGCCACCGGAGTTTTTCCTGTGGGGATTCTTCAAGGTTCTAGTTCACCCACCCGGACTCGAAACACCTAGGAACGAAGAGGAATTAACTGATCACTATCAGCATGCCGCCAATCACATCAGGCCAGTGCCAGGAATCTTTGAAAGAGTCCGGCAAAACACTGTTCGACGTTACCTGCTTTAAGTGAACAATATTCTAGCTACAAAAGAGGTCCTTTCAGGGCCGACACAATTTGTAGAAGGCTTCCTGTACACGACCTAACCGCAGTTGGCGGGTTTGTTCCCGGTACGTCTTACCATGGAACCCGGCGGGTACGACCCAGGCCCCAAAGTGGAAGGATGGCGCGCTACCATCGAGCGTGAGGGCCCCCTTGGATGTATTGCAATCTCCGGCAGGCAATGCATTCCCGGTCATGCGTTGTCCACAGCATCCGGCAAACAGGGCTCTCCCGCGGCCAATCCAAGTGCGTGGTGCCAAGTTTTCTTAGTTTAAGACTGTGCTTTGTCGACCTACACACCATTAGTAATTTTGGTTCTTACTGGCAGCAGCTGTCTAGGGTTAAAATTTCGTAACACAATTTTTCTCCACCCTGTATACTTCATACATGTTTGAGACTTCAAACTATCTCTGGAACCATATGTAGTTTCATCTGATTATAGGACAAATGCCTGGGTTTCAGGCAGGACCCTTCGATTCGTTTCACGCTGAGGAGCGATTCCAGTACAGTTGGCGAGCCTCTGCAATGCTGTTAGAGTTTAGGGGGAGTATCACGAGGGCTGACACGTGAATGTGAATTTGACTGAGGAGGGAGGCGTGCTAGGGTAGTTCGTGAAATTGTGCAGAACCACTGTGCCAGGGTGGTCTGGAGGTTCGCACATATGCCTAGTTAACAGGAGGACCGGGTTCGAATCATGGCCGTCATCGCTTCAGTCTGCACACGTACGTCATAGATATTTGAGACTTGAAAAGAGTCGTAGAACCGTATAGTTTCATTTGATTAAGGTACCTATGCCGTGATTTCAGAAAAGTCCTTCGTTTCGTCCGTTGCTGATGTACTATTCCAGTCTCTGCAATGCTGTTCGAGTTTATGGGCAGTACCAACTGGGTTGAGAAGTAAGTGGGAATTTTGACTGAGGAAGGGAGCGTGCTAGGATGGTCTGTACAGTTATGCAAACCCACTTTGTGACGGTGGCATAGTGATTAGCGTGTCTGACGAGTGTGCAGGAAAGCCGCATTCGAATCCTTGCGTTGGTACAAATTTTCGTTCTTTGCTTCAGTCAGCATATATAAAAATGAATTGATCAGAGAATTAAAAAAAAAATAATCGGGCCACTCTTAATACCCTTTTACGTTTAAACAGAGCAATACAGTATCATTAATACCGAACAATAACTCATATAGGGTACCAGGAACTGCACCATTTAATGGAATTAGAGCACCAATTTTATACAGCACTCGTGAAATACAGAAGAATTTGACCTGCACAGTGGCACCGAATTCCCGAGAGAAACACCTCCAGGAAGCTTCCAGAGAATATTTATATTTTAAATAACTGCTTTTTGCCGAAGTGCCGGCCGTGAAATGCACATAGTTTGGACGTAGTTCAGACAGCTATCTGCACAGAAGCTATTTGAGCAATGAGATCAGTACATGGAAACGTGTTTATTCAGATTTCATAACATCATGGCAGATGCATCTCACTGATAATATAAGAAACTCAGGAACGTAATAGGGCCAATATATCAGTTTATCAATTGAAAAAAAAAGCAAAGTACTCGTAAAACAGATTACCATAACGAAACTGAAAACAATACAACACACTAGTGATAACCCAACAATCAGTTTGTACCTTATACATTTGATACATTGAAACAAAAAAATTGTACTAATATAATGAACCGATATAAAGAATCTCGACAAAAGAGGCAACAGGAAAAGGTGTTCAATACCAACCATAAAACAGCAATACCGACGCATCGGCTCCCTGTTCAACAAGAAATAGAACACTTCTTTTTTTCCTTGTTGACACCAGAAACCAACCAGGACCAAAATAACAGCCGTATTAAAAGTGTCGAGGAAAGCACAACACAGGTGCAAAAAGTGGAACACATACCAACAACATGGAGGACTTCAAATTGAGAATATTGTCAATGTAAAACTGGAAATCACAAAGCCAAGACTACATACAAATTTCCTGTTTAACACGCTTCAGTTCAATGACGTCTACCTAACAATTTCAGTATCTCCAAAGAACAGCCAAACATTTCACCAAAATATCTATTGCAGCATTTAACGTACCTTCCTCCAAAAGAAGAAAAGAAAAGAGACTGCTCCAAATACAGCCCAGCATGAGGCACATACACAGTATAATGTAAGTTGTTCATATCATGTGTCAGCAACATTATGTACTGATGCTTTATGCAGATCAAAGTATTGGCAGAAGATCAAAAGGCTGTGCGATGACATCGCGAGGTTGCAAAGAACAAAGCATCACAGACTCTGTCATACTTGACGCAACAGATGAAAACATTACATATTTACGACCTTCATTGATTACAGAGAGGCAATTGATTCCATTCCACACACATTGCTTTTTAAAGTTCTGCATATATATATATATATATATATATATATATATATAAGTTAAACAGTTCAATTATAAACAGACACTCATCCACCTTGAAGCCCTGGGAGATATATTTAATAATCAAAACCAACAACAAAACTACAGTAACATTGCGAATTAGGATGCGCTTGATACCATTATCATTATGTTTAACACTCGGATACAATTTAACACCAAAAGCAGCAACGACTGTACGCTCAATCATACGATGTATACGGATGGTATTAAACTACACACATTAACAGAAAGACAGATGATATACTGTCCAAAAATAGTAGAAATGTTTTATAGAAACATAAACACGCCATTTGGCTCGAAAATACTCAGGAGAATGAACATAAGAAAGAACAAGGTCCAAGCTACTGGACTTGAGATGAATAAAGCGCCATTGTACATATGGACGAACATGAAACCTGAAAGTATTTACGTCATCTAGAATGAAGAGAGCGCCCGCATATAACCATAAAAAACTCATCAAGACTACATAAATTAGTGGTATATCCTCCATTTTCAAATCAAAACAACATGGATAAAACAAATTTAGCGCCAGTAATAAATTTGAATTTTTAGTCCTAAATTATAGGTCTGGTCTAATTAATCGGAAATCTGGAAGAAATACAGAGCCAAAGACAGAAATTTTCACGAAGTGTGGCATCCGTAGTGGCAAGTGAACTGTTTGGAGGGTAACCAGCGTAGGCTAGAATGAAGGCAAGGGGATGTCAGATGTAGAGCAGGTGCACGAATAGCAGCTTCCGAAACTGAAGCAGTATTTCTAAAATAGCAATTCATCAGTTGATAAATCAATAGAAGCCGCAGCCATTAATTACCGCCACTCAGTCTAGTACAAACACCGGGATCAGTCCCAAGGTCTAAGACTGCAATTACTGATATCAATATACCAATAATAGACTGGTTTTTTGAAAAACAACTATGAGAAATATGTGGATGAAGTGAGCCAGTACAGTGCATATTTTCGAGAATCGAACAAGTAGTTGACGGACCCAAGTCTGTAAGCGGAAACTGTGGGGCTTCTGACAGCGGTACAAGATCGGGTCAATGCAATGAATAACTATAGAAGTACATCCTGAAAGGGCAAGGAATGGATGACAGGTGCAGAAAGTGGAGATCTAAACAAGACCATATCGCAAATTATAATTGGATATAAAACTGTGCTACACACAGACTATTTGAAAAGGCACGAGGAGGTTGCCAAAATTATCCAGCAGACATAGGGAATTAGTTATTGAAAGAATTTCCTCCATGCTACAGTAGGATCCTACCATATGTAAAAATTTCGACCATAATGCAGAGACGAGCCTTTTGTTTATATAAAATGAAAATTTCCAAAGTCACTAGAACTATGATGTGCTGACCAGTAACGCTATCCGCTGTGATAGACCTCATATAAAAGTGATTAAAAAAGTTGAGGAAGCTACCATCTTTATACAAGTCGTCGTGACCGAAACCCGTAATTTTCATACCACGTGCAATGAGAGTCTGGCCAAATACAGGGAACTAGCAGATGAGGTAGCAACAATGTGTAAACTAAAGTTAATACATATCGTCCCTGCTGTTGAACTTACGACCCCTATAACAAGCAGGCAGTAGGCAAATCAGGAGCAACTGTTAAAGGCCAGTGAATGAAATTTTTCCCTTCGTATCGCCTTATGGTAATGCAGCTGAATTTGCTAATCTAAGCAGGGTATGAGTAGTTTATAAATTTTTAACTAAGTAACGTAAATATTGGCTGTTGGCCTCAGCTGTGAAGGTAAGCCTGGACTGATCGCCAGTAGTGGACAAATACATCGGTAATGTAGATGGGCTCCCTGTGCACTCGAGCACTCTGTCAATCAACACGCAAACCGTTCTGGTTGTGGAGAGTCTACGTAAAGCATAGCTGCGTGTCCTGTATGGGTGGCCTTACATCTTAAGAGATGTTTGGCTAGCGTCGTAGGAGAGGCGACATGCCAAGCTGCAGTGACGCCAATTATAACAATGGGTGCTTATCACACCGTCCGGTTTGGAGATACCAAGAGGGGTGGAGCCCAAGGAATAACCCTTCTTAGTAGACGCTTGAGCCATCTGGAACTAATTACTAGAAAGAGACGTACTCTTTGTAGTTCAAATGCAAGTTGAGCCATAGATAATTTTCTGAAAAGCATACAAATTCGACGACAGACTGGCAACAAGGCAGCGGGTCACGCGCACACACGAACACTGTCTTGTTCCTTGTCTTCTTCTTCCATCTCTAGCAATCATTGTGGAAATTTCCACTTGATTTCACTACGAGTGTTCAATACGTAGTGCAACATATTCTTCTCGGCCAATTTCGGGTGAGAAAATGCGGAAAACCTTGTGGAACATCGTGAAACGTTCCCGCTTCAGCCTATATAGCTTAATGAAGTTCCGACATGTTGTGGCGCTATATGTAACCTTGAAATGCTTCTGTAACGGAGGTGTGTTCCAAGCAGGGAGCTGCCACTGTGTTTCATCTGGCGGAAAACCAGAGCACTGCAGATATTCGTAGGTGCTTGCAGAATGTCAATGGGAGACCTGGCAGTGAACAAAAGCACGGCGAGTCGTTGGGCGAAGCATCAATCCTCATTGCAACAAGGACTGATTTCCCACGAGCCGGCCGACCGCACACATTTGTGACCCCTCCAGTGTTGGAAAATGCCGATAATCTCATTCGAGTTGATCGACGGATCACAATCAAAGAGCTCGCTGTTGAACTGGAAGTCTCTCTTGGTAGTGCTGACACACTCGTCCACCACTTCGGGTGCTCAAAATGTGTGCGCCTGATGGGTTCCTTTAAAAAAAGTGCCATCTGTGCGGAATTTCTTGCGGGTTTAAAGACTGATAGTAACAGTTTTTGTCGAACATCGTTACACTCGATGAAACATGGGTTCAGCCCATCGAATCGGAAACAAAACGGCAATCCACGGAGCGGTGCCACATCACCTCTGCTCTGAAGAAAGAGCCATAAACCACACCCTCAGCTGGTGAAGTCATGTCGGTGATCTTCTGGGTCTCTGAAGGGGTGTTAATGATTGATGTCCCCGCATGGTACAACAGTCCGAGGTGTACTGTGCTATTCTCAGGGAAATGGGACAAACGACTGCAGCATATTTGTCGCCACAAAAAAGGAAAAGAACTTCCCCCTCTCCGTGACCACGCAAGTCCTCACATAAATCTGCGCATCGTAGAGGAGCTCACAAAACCCCAATGGACTGTTCTTTCTCATCCACCCTACAGCCCGTATCACACTCAATCTTCCGACTTCCATCTGCTTGGGCCAATGAAGAACGCACTCTGTGGGAATCGGTACGTGAATGCTGATGGTTATTAATGCAGCAAGGCATTGGCTCCGACGTCGTTCAGTAACGTAATACAATGTGGTTATAGAGACCCTCCCAGTAAGGTGGTGTAACGCAGTCACATTGAACGGAGATAATGTTAAAAATATGGTTCTGTAGCCAAATGAGTGGAGGATAATACATTATGCTGTACTGAAATCGCGAATAAAACCAACCTACCTTCAGAAAAAAAAAATGTGTTTCATTATTTACTGAATGCCCTTCGTAGTCGGGGAAGACGAACAGTTGCCCTCCATTTTCCTTATTGGCTAGTCTCTGAAATTTATTGTAGAAGGTATATAGATCGGAAACAGTCTCTTACGTGACTATCGGATCAGTTTGTTGTTGGACGTGCCTGGCTAGGAAAATAACTTACGCACTTTCTTACTCAGAGCCTAAGTGGAGCCCTGATAGGAAATATGAAAGGCATTCCAGTATTAGGCTCTGAAGCAGAAGGTGCGTAGTACCGAAAGCAGATGGCAGAGTCTTGATGTTTGCACCCTTCCAGGTACAGCATTTGGACTTGGAGAAATATATCTCCTGATGGTTGACAGCGCTGACTTCTGGAACGGCACAGACTTCTCGGTGTTAAGTTCAGCTCTGCACCTTCTGCGTTAGGTTTCGTTTTGGCCTTGTTCATTCCAAAACACAAGTTCTTAGTCACACTAACTTCGCTAGTTTCATTGACTTTCTGATTATCGGTACATGAATGGGTTACGGATTAACTTCTCATTTCCCAGTGCTTATTTTGCAAGAACTGCTCATACCAGTGCCGAACAGGTAGCTCTGACCCTCTTAGATACTTGATTAACATCCACGACCAATAAAATAACGGTCCATGCAATTGTTTCTTGCTCTGTCGAGTAAAACAAACATCGAACCTCTGTTATTAAAGAGGGTCCCCTCTAAATTCTCTTGCCTTACCCACTTTGCCTGTGGGCCACAACAACGAGAGAGTTGAAAGGGGCATTAGGGCTCATGTCAGGAGATTATTAATCATTTGACTGTTTTATTTGTAGTTCAACGTAACAAATATTATTTCGACACTTGCAACCCCAAAAGAAACATTACAAGAACACAGTAACTAGAATTGATCGTTTCCTTCCTGTAGGTAGTACATACCTCTTCCTTATTACTTGACTGAATTTAACCGCAAAAGCTATTGGAATCTTATTTGTTTTTGAATATCAGCTCAGTTTCACTCCATCCTATTCAGAACATTGTAACATATAGATGTAACAACATCTGTGGATATTTCATATCTATATATGCCTACAATCCTTTCCCTGCGTTAATACACGTTGTGTATTTACTGACTATGCCTAAATATTCACATACAGTCCCCTCCTTGACACAAACAAACTTGTTGGAAGAACTCTGTAACTGAGAATTAAAGCAAAGGTTGAAAATACTGCTTCAGTTTTAAATTACTTTATTTCCACAGGACCGGTTTCGGACTGTTGTCAGCCCATCCTCAGGTGTCGTAGCTGGGCTGTGGTCCCCGATCGCCGCGTGTACCAGGCGTGTTGTGCTGCCTATGAGCGCAGAACAAGGACTCCCTGTCCTCTTCATCTCTGTACGCCTAAAATTTACTATTGCAGTCTTCCTTCCTTAATTTACATTTTATCCTAATTTTGATTTGTGGTAATTTGCAATGGGACCAAACTACTGAGGTCATCGGTCCCTAGGTTTACACATCACTTAATCTAATTTAAAATAACTTACGCTAAGGACAGCACACACACCCATGCCCGAGGGAGGACTCGAACCGCCAACGGGGTAAGCCTCGCGAACCGTGGCAAGGCACCATTGACAGAGCGGCTACCCCGCATTTTACCCCTACTAATCTACGTTTGAACGCAATGCCTAGTATGAACAATATTTAATATAATTTACACAGCAAGAATGTTTGTTTCCTTCAGTTTTTATACTGTTCCACGATTCCATAAATGAAGCATACTGTTTGTCACTCACCTGAAGCAAGGAGTGAATGTGTTATGTATATATGAAGACTGTAGACATCCTTCAGGTTAGAAACTACGGTTTCCCACTTAGTCTGTTTCTCTTCGGAGTTTTTTCAGCTTTTAGCTATTCAAGTCGTGCCAAAGTTTTACTTTCCTGTGATTAATATGAAAAATACAGCTCTCAAAATGGAACCTATTGTCAGTAGCCACAGATCAGATTATTTCATCCATGAGGATGGTGGTAAAACACTAGTGAAAGTGGATTAAACTGCTTGGAGAAGTACAGCAACGATAAGGTTTCTTTTAAATTTATTAGCGCAAATAGACGTTTTGGGTTTACAGAAGCGCGAACGCATTTTGGTACAAATAAAGTTCTATAAAGTGGTCATTGCTGTATTTCTTCAAATGACAGAGGACTGTCAAGGAATCGATACTGGGAATAACGGAGAATAGATTGTTATTGATATAAATAGAATATTCTGAAAATGAAAATCACTACGCTGTGTTGTTTCTGGGAAATAAACAGTCCAGAAATAGTACTGCATCTGGAAATTACACGAAAGTTCACATTAACATTCTACGAAGCTCTATGTTTAGCCTGGAAAACATGATCATACACTGAGATGTGACTTCAAGCTGCAAATTCTCCTACGTTTCATTACAGAGCATTTACAATTCAGGACGAGGACTGCAAGTTCCCGATTGTATAGTCCAGCTAATCGGCCACCCAGTATTGGTAAAGGGAAGCTGAATTTGTTGTACGGCTACACGCTTGTGGGCAACAGGTCTGAAGGCGCAATGCGGCAGTTCCGGCTTCTGGCTAGGTGACCCGCAAGAGCAAGTCCGGGAACAACGAATAGCAGCATCGCCTGGAATGGGGAAAATCCCACAGCTGAGACTTTGGACGGCTGTTACTCTCATGGTCCCTGTGCAGCAGCTGCTCCAAAAAATGGTGGAGTGTCACAGAATTTTAAGGATAGCTACGTTACAGTTCTCTGAGTTTCGACAATTACACACAGTCAAATATCTGTGAAAATATGATTACGGCTGTGATCTTAGATAAACGAGGTGCTTCCAATGACACACTGATATTTCAATATCTTTAAAACTACAGAAATTAATATTTCGTAGTAAATATATTTTTACGCAATGAACCTCCGAATTAAGATCTCTTAATCGCTTCGTGCGATTTCAACAAACAGTATCTCAGATGATAGCATTGCCCTTTAGCATCATCCCTGAAAGCTATGCATTTTCAACTATTTTGTTTACTGGTTTACGAGTCCATTATATATCTTGTTCGTTATCCAAATGTTTCTCAGAACATCGTATTCTCCACATTTGCACAGCAAATGAATACAGCATCAGTACCTCATGTTTTGACATAGTTGTGTTTTTATTTAATGAACAGTTTACTACTTTGTCAGTAAAACTTCCCAAGTTGTTGGTAAGTACTATTAGAAACAGCTGATTTAAAAGTGGTCAATGACATATATTATCGGACGCCACAATTGAAAAGGAAACAAATGAGGCTTCTGTTAAGAAGGCACAATAATTTGTTTAAATAATAGTTAGCGATAATCTGTAGTCATTTAATGTGGGTGCACTTGCGCAAGAATACTGACATTTTTATTTATGAACCAAATATTACTTATATTTAATGTAAATGATTTGAGTGTAACCGAATGTGTATGACATTTCTTTATTTAAACATTTTTGTAATATATTAGTTTAGTCTGGGATGTGGTCAACTTGAATAAAATCGTATCAGTGGAGCTTAAAGGCGATGTACTTTTGGCGGTGATGACCTTCAGCTAATGGAAAAGCAGATGGTTGTGGAACACTGTGGGAGTCAAGTGGAGACTGAGACATCTCGAGTGGAGAGCTAAAGGGAGTGAGTGATTCAGGACACTTTTGCGTGAGTCCTGGAAGAAGGCAGATATGTCTAGAGTAACGTGCATGGTTCAGTCATATAGTTGATTGTTACTGGGTGGCAAACGGCCACTACAGTCTTCTAACGTTTGAAGAGAATTTATATTTTGAGAGGTCTGGATGTGTTCCAGAGTAGATCACTAAATATTGTCCCTTGACTTACGGAACAAAGTGTAGAGAGAGTATGAGCTACTCTGTTGTATCGCTTGTGTCAATTTGTGAATCATCATACTGAACTCTGAACTATTTGCGAAGATGAATAGTTCGTGTCTTGTGATCACAAAAATGATCTTAGTTATCGCGTATCTTTGACGACTATTTAGTTTGGGAAATTTACTATCACTCTCGTAACGCCTTCAACGTAACTTTATAAGGCTACTTTCTGTCTGTATTTTACCTGAATACCGTTAAGACCACTTTCTTTTTATTTGACATGTGTTTTCTTTAATAAACATCATTCAGCATAATTCTCTGTATTCAACATCAGTTGCAGACGTTACAACAGAACCCTTTTTATTACATTATTGCTTTAACTTTTATTTTATATTTTTGTGTATTTTCCTAATTCGTAGTCCAGGACAATGAACAGATTATTTGACTGAAGGATCACAGCTACAGATTATTATTTGTAGCGGATTAGCTGTGGGGCATTAAAGTAGACGTGCATGGATCGACCCTATGACTCTATCGAGTTATTGTTTTTAAACAGAGCCGTGCATAGCCCATGAATTTAGGTTACAGGTAATCACAGTAAACACACAACTGGTTTGCTCGTACGGTTCGCTATTTCGAAGCGCAGCTACACTCATGCAGTAACCTAACGTCACAGAATCCAGCTGAATGCTGTTTGAATCTGGAGCAGCTATTTACCTTCATAAGGTATAAAGAATGAGGACAACAGCGAAATGTAAATGGAAGGCCGAGCAGAATTTTCCGGGAACGAGTTTTCCTCGATATCCAGCATCGATCAGCGGCCTGGGACAACATGCTGTAATGCACTCCAAACAGCAAGCAGAGCCAGTGGGTTCGCAAATATTGGGAGAAATCTCGAAATGGAAGATCCTCCGGCGTCCATGCTAGGTGGCCTCTTTAGTATACCTGGCCACACGCAGAAACCGTGCTGACCTCGTCATTTTGGAGAGCGGAGACGTTTTCGTCTTGAATCTGACCGGGAGAGATGCGTCATGAGCAGTAATACAATACCTAACTGTTGTGTGTAAATGAACCGATCACGTCCACTTGCTATAGTAATAATAATAACAATAATTCCTTGACTTAGGAAAAAATGCTACGTTTCAACAAGATGGAATAGCTCTGTTAAATGAGGTACTAACAAGTAATCACCATGGATTCAGAAACTACCCTTGTGAAATACAATTGGTTCATTACTCGCACTAAATAATGGCTGCTGTCGACTGGGGATATCAAGTAGGTTCTCTGTTTCTAGTTTTGCAGAAGGTTTTTGATAGCGATGATCACAAGTGGCTTCTAAAGACACTATGTGGCTCTGGAGTAAGCTATCAGTTGTTGCTGCTGAAAACGCGATTTCCTTTCAGAAAGGTAACAGTTCGTAGTAACTGACGGAAGTGGTCTAGTGAAACAGAAGTGATATCTGGCGTTCTGCAAGGATGTGAAACAGGCCCTCTGGCGTTCTTACCTACATAAATGATTTAGGAGATAATCTGAGCAGTCCTCTTAGCTCATTTGGAGATAATATTGTGCCTCAGTTCCCAGTCATTTTTGAATGGGTTTTATTACAACATTTGAGCACTCGTAGGATCCTAACGCGTTTATTTCTGAAGCCTAGCATGCTGATTTCTTAGAGTTTGTGTGAACTGTTCGTATTCTTTGTCTCATTCCACCCTTCACGTCTGCCACGTCCGTAAGACAAACTCTGTCAGTAACAGAACTCCTATCTTCATGGACTTGTTATATTGACTACGTTAGGAGACCCCGTAACTAAGATTATATAATTATTCTTATTGTCTGTGCACTCTCATATGGAAGAAGTTCCAGTCTAAACTCTGTAAAGGTTCATGGCAATCGCAGGTCTTAAGAACAGATAATATGTGTTGTTACCGAATCACCAACATTTACTGATACCACGTATGAAACCAAACTTCCTCCCTTCCATTCATTCGAATTGCTCCAGTGACCTGATACATATTTCAGATCTCCCTTTAATATGGCATCCCTGCTCAGGATGTTTTTGTCGCCAGCAGTAAATTCATTTCAGTCCGTTAATATTAATTTCTTAACATCGCCGTTTTAATTTTTCTGTTACGTACTTTACCCAGAAGAGGACATACAACTTCACATTATTATAATTATACGCAATATTTAATAAAAGAGTAGAAAGTTCTAAAAACATAAGAAAAAGTGGCAGAAAAAAGAAAGAAAATGACAGAAAGGAGAAAGTCATCTCAATGGTTTAGGTTAACAAGTGAGACTCAGTAAGAAATAATTTTGGAACCTTTGAGGACCAGGAGGTACATTGGCTGTTTTTAAAAGTTGATAACTGCTAATATTATTAGCTTTATAGGGCACATTAGACCAGTAGAATTCTAGTCACATGCACGTACTTCTTGTAAATAATTATGATATTGCTTCGCAAATGTTTCGATTGACGGTGGATCAAAAGTAGAGTTTAATGAGCCCACATTGACACATACGTAAACATTATACGTCTTAGTGGCAAAGGCTGTGTTCAAAGAGTTCCGCCCGCTTTGTGGCCCTCGAGGTACTTGTGGCTTGGACTGATTATCGGTAGTTGCAGTTTATTTTTTTAAGACACGAACCCTCAACGAATTTCCTTTTCACTATTGTGTAGAAAATTGTTCCTCGGGAGGTTCGAACCATCGAATACAGCTTTTAACACATAAAAAATTAGTTTCCTCTCTCAGTTATACGTAAATCCTACATTACATCAAGAACTGAGTTTCTCTAGGCAGGACATGGCTTGAAGTGTAACTAATGCGTCAAGGGCGAGATATGAGAACTGTTTCCAATCTAGTGTGTTCAGCTATCACAGAGGTTTTCCTTCGTCAATTGTAAAACGCCTCAAAACTTCATTAATATAAGTAGTATTGGCCTTCTGAGTATCAGGTGTGTCTCTTATATGCGTGTATAGGTCACAAGAAGGACGGCCACAAATACGGTGAAATGGCACATTAAAGATGAAAAGTGGCATACCGCCTCCAGTATCATTTAACCTGAACGTTACTGTTCTATTCTTCTTCTTCTCCCCCCCCCCCCCCCTCTCTCTCTCTCACTCGCAGTCTCTCTCTCTCTCTCTCTCTCTCTCTCTCTCTCTCTCTCTCTCTCTCTCATGTTTAGCGGTGGGGGGGGGGGAGACAGAACACCGTGAACGATTTGAGATAGGACGTTCATATTCACGGGTCAAGTACGTTAGTATATGTTCTGCAGAAATGAGTAACATTTCAGTCACCTCAGTTCAGCATGTGTCTTGTTGCCTAGGAGGAACAGGGTTCGCTATGCCCTTATAATTTGTTCCATGCTCGATGGCATCGCTGCGTATATAGGGCCAGAATGGCGTCCTGTGGTATTACCATCCATGCTGCATTCACCTGATTCCGAAGTTCATCTGTGGCGGTTGGCATTGCGTCACAGTGCTGCACCCGTCACTTCTTCATATGGCACACATTTTCGTTTGCCCGGAGGAAAAGTCTGACATCCTGAGACACCAACAGGGTACGTGTTCGTGCAACAACATATGGTCGTGCATTGTCTCGCAGGAAAGTGGCGTCGGGGCTGTTGTGGAGAAAGGGTATGGCTACGGGTCACAGGATATCATTCAAGCAGGTCCCACTGGTCACAGTGCCATGGACACTCATCACCCCTGGTTTGTGGTTGCACCTAGTATCACTCCACGCTATGAAACCTCGAATTGGCATTGTATGTCTTATGCGAATACAGTCACTGTGATGCCGCTCCCCCTGTCCGCAGCAAACTAAAGTACGGCCATCATTTTCAAACAAACAGAACCTGGATTCGTCCGAAAACACTATCTGATGCCATTCCTGCCCCAGTGTCGTCGTTGCATACACCACTGCCGCGTAGCATGTTTCCACAAAGGTAGGCGGAGACGTGGACGACGCGCACGTAACCCACACCAAAATAAAAAGCGATGGACTGTCACTCCTGATGGTGTACCATGTGTTACACTGTCTCTCAGTTGCCCAAGATACGAGCATGATGCCATCTGTCCTCCAATGCCGTTCGCATGGGGTGTCAATCTTCTCGGGCTATGGTCTAGGAATGGTTGGTGATGGGGTGGGGAGGGGGGAAGGATACAACCTGCCCATCTCGTCGTAGTCTACGGCCTTTTGTGAACCATTCTGCACATATCTGTTTCACTAAAGAAACACTTCGTCCCACAAGAGCAATAATTTCTCGGATGAATGCATCAGATTCTCTCGTGCCAGTATGGTCCCTCTTTCCAACTCACAGATTTGGCGGTGCAGCTCGCGTATACGCCTGCGAGGTATACTGTACGTCTGCCCAACTCACGCTGGTCCATTACCTTCGGTTTATTGGGATAACGAAAGCCGCAGACACGTTTTACCGGCGGGTGGTGTTGCGCCGTGATATCGATGTTGGCTTTGAACCAGCTGGCCTATAGACTTCAAATGCTAGTCATTCCTGCACTACACAGCAATGCACATGTCCTATGAGTATGAACATACTACTTACTACCTCTATATATTTTGTGGTGTGTGTGTCTGTGGCTGTGTCTGGTCTGTGAAGATGCAATTAACGGCCGGCCGCTTTGGCCGAGCGGTTATAGGCGCTTCAGTCCGGAACCGCGCTGCTGCAACGGTCGCAGGTTCGAATCCTGCGTCGGGCATGGCTCTGTGTGATGTCCTTAGGTTAGTCAGGTTTAAGTACTTTGGTGTGACGTCATAAGCGAGTGACTGCGTGTGAGATCGCTCTCTAAGTTTTCATATATTTTTAGGTTCCAGATACATATTTTAACGGTTTTTATGATAATATTTACTATATAAGTGACGTATTAGTGGTTTCTTCATTCAGCTCTGCCTTTCTTCTGTTGTGACGTGATATTTGTGAGTGTTTCGTATCGAGCAACTTAACCTCTTGCCTGTGTTTACATTCCGCGCTGACCAGTTGCAGCTGTAGCGGCGCATCGAAAGCTAAGTACTAATTAATTGTTTGTGCATAGTGATTTATTTAGGAACTTTAGTAGTGTTCAACCGGTGTTCGTGGTGTTTTCTGGTGAAATAATTTCAGAAGAACCTTTTGGGAACTGTTTACAGCTCGTTACTGTGTGATTAGACGTTTGATTCTCTTTCTGTATTAGTCTTTTGTTATATTCACATTTGTTGTTTATTAATACTGTTAATAATAGTAGTTACTTCCCTTGCAGAGTAAGTTTGTGATTATTGTAGTCAGGTTTTTAGCATCTTCTTATTGTAGTAGCGGAACTTAGAAAAAGTAAAATTTTACCATGAGTGAGAAGTGTGGGCTTTGCCGTAGGTTCGTGAGTAGTGGATTGCGGTGTGACACTTGTTCGAAGTATTTTCACTGGGGGGAATGCAGTGGGGAAGCCAGTGGGCATTCTGGTGAGATCCTCTCCTGGAACTGCAGGTTATGTAGCAAGAGTAAACTGATAGAGGAGCAGGAGCGTAAGATCTGTACCCTTCAGGTGCAGTTGAAAAACGCACAGGAGGAGCTAGATAGGATGAGGAGGGAGAAGGGGGTTGGGGAATGGGAGCTGGCTGTTGGCAAGAGATCTGCTAGGAGAAGAAGATTTTCAGATAGTTTTACTATTGGTGTTTACAATAGATATGACCAACTGTCAGAGTCTAGTGGAGAGGAATCTCTAGTAGCTGTAGATGTAGGAAGTATGCAGCAGACCTCAGTAGTTACTGTGCCTAGAACAGTTGCAAAGTCGAAGAGGAAGAAGAAGGTTCTGCTGTTAGGTAGTTCACATGGCAGAGGTGCAGGCCAGCAGTTGCAGGAAGTGCTGGGAAGTGAGTACCAGGTCACCAGCATTGTGAAGCCTAATGCAGGGTTGGCTCAGGTGACTGTTAACATAGGGGGGTTATGTAGGGATTTTACTAAAGAGGATCAGGTAGTGATTGTGGGTGGGGCTGGTAATAGTATTGGTAGGGATGGGGAGTATAACATAGATGGTGACCTGGAAAAGATAGCCACTCAGACTGGCAACACGAATGTGCATTTCGTGGAACTGTTTCAGCGTCACGATCGGCCTCATCTTAATACAGCCGTCAGGCGTAATAACATGAGACTTGGGGGTGCGCTGATGACAGAAAGCATGGGTCACATTTCAGTGGTGTCGGTGGAGTCTATCAGCAGGACGGGTTTCACTAGACACGGCCTGCACCTCAACAGGTATGGGAAGGGGAGGTTGGCAAAGCTTATAGGTGACAGCATAGGTGGGGTTGGTGGGATCACTCATGGGAAAATTCCTGCAGTAGTGTGTGTTAGAGCTGCACCTTTTTTAGATTGAAGTCAGCTGATAGGTATTCCTGCTTAAGGGAAGTCTCTCTAACAAGGGAATCACTTTTGACAAAGCTTAGGTATCCGAGTAATGAGGGAATTAGTATATTTCATCAAAATATACAAGGTATTAGGGATAAAGTTAGTGAACTGCTTATAGATGTTGACTCTGAAATTATTGGTATATCTGAACACTTCTTAAATAAGGAGATAATTCAGAGGCTTCCTTTACCAGGATACAGGTTGGCTGGCTGCTTTTCGAGGAGCTCTTTGCGGTGTGGGGGAGTAGCCATGTATGTGAAAAACGGCATCGCATTTGAGTCAATTGATGTTTCAAAGTACTGCACTGAAAAGGTGTTTGAATGTTGTGCAGGTGTGGTTAAATTTAACGGAGTTAAACTTGTAACTGTTGTTATTTATAGATCCCCAGACTCCGATTTCACAGCATTTTTGCTAAAGCTAGAGGAGGTTCTTGGTTCACTTTATAGGAAATACAAAAAGTTATATGTGGTGACTTCAATATTAATTGTATAAGTGATTGTGCAAGGAAGAGGATGCTGGTAGACCTCTTTAATTCATATAATCTTATGCAAACCGTATTCTTTCCAACGAGAGTGCAAGGGAACAGTAGAACAACCATAGACAACATTTTTGTTCATTCCTCATTACTAGATGGGCATTCTGTTAGAAAAAAGGTGAATGGCCTTTCAGATCATGATGCGCAAATTTTAACTTTAAAAGATTTTTATGCTGCAACTAGTGTTAAATATAGTCATCAGCTGTTCAGGAAAGCTGATCCGGTTGCTGTAGAGACCTTTGTAAACCTTATAAAGGAACAAGAGTGGCAAGATGTTTATAGCGCTGAGACAGTAAACGATAAATATAATGCTTTTCTAAAGACCTTTCTCATGCTCTTTGAAAGTTGCTTTCCGTTACAACGTTTAAAACAGGGTACTAGCACAAACAGGCAGCCTGGGTGGCTGACTAGAGGGATAAGAATATCTTGTAGAACAAAGTGGCAATTATATCAAAACGTTAGAAACAGTCAAAATCTAAATGCAGCAGCCCATTACAAACAGTATTGTAAGGTGCTTAAAAATGTTATTAGGAAGGCAAAAAGTATGTGGTATGCAGATAGAATAGCTAAGTCTCAGGATAAAATTAAAACCATATGGTCAGTCGTAAAGGAAGTTGCTGGTCTGCAGAGACAGGTCGAGGATATAGAATCAGTGCGTAGTGGGAATGTCCGTGTTACTGATAAGTCGCATATATGTACAGTATTTAATAATCACTTTCTGAATATAGCACGTGAACTAAATAGAAACCTAATTCCAACAGGGAATCATATAGCGCTCTTAGAAAAAAGTGTTCCGAGACTGTTACCTGAAATGCTCCTCCATGATACTGACAAGAGGGAGATTGAGTTAATAATTAAATCACTAAAGACCAAGAACTCTCATGGATATGACGGGGTATCTAGCAGAATACTGAAGTATTGTTCTATGTATGTTAGCCCAGTACTTAGCCATATCTGTAACTTTTCCTTTAGGAGTGGTCGGTTTCCTGATCGATTAAAATACTCGGTAGTGAAGCCACTTTATAAAAAGGGAGACATTGATAATGTTGACAATTTTAGACCTATTTCTATGCCATCGGTGTTTGCTAAAGTTATCGAGAAGGTTGTATATACAAGGTTACTGGAGCATTTAAATTCACATAATTTGCTGTCAAATGTTCAGTTAGGTTTTAGAAATGGTTTAACAACTGAAAATGCTATATTCTCTTTTCTCTGTGAGGTTTTCGCCGGATTAAATAAAAGGTTGCGAACGCTAGGTGTTTTCTTTGATTTAACGAAGGCTTTTGACTGTGTTGACCACAAAATATTACTGCAGAAGTTGGACCATTATGGAGTAAGGGGAGTAGCTTACAATTGGTTCGCCTCTTACTTTAAGAACAGAAAGCAGAGGGTAATTCTCCGCAATATTGAGAGTGGTAGTGATGTTCAGTCCCAATGGGGCACTGTTAAGTGGGGCGTTCCCCAAGGGTCGGTGCTGGGGCCACTGCTGTTTCTTATTTATATAAATGATATGCCTTCTAGTATTACAGGTGATTCAAAAATATTTCTGTTTGCTGATGACACCAGCTTGATAGTGAAGGATCTTGTGTGTAATATTGAAACAGTAACAAATAATTTAGTTCATGAAATAAGTTCGTGGCTTGTGGAAAATAATTTGATGCTAAATCACAGTAAGACTCAGTTTTTACAGTTTCTAACTCACAATTCAACAAGAACTGACATTTTAATCAGACAGAATGGGCATGTTATAAGCGAGACGGAACAGTTCAAGTTCCTAGGCGTACGGATAGATAGTAAGCTGTTGTGGAAAGCCCATGTTCATGATCTTGTTCAGAAACTAAATGCTGCTTTATTTACCATTAGAACAGTATCTGAAATAAGTGACACTTCAACACGAAAAGTAGTCTACTTCGCATATTTTCATACGCTTATGTCGTATGGTATTATTTTTTGGGGTAATTCTTCTGATACAAAAAGGGTATTTTTGGCTCAAAAACGGGCTGTTCGAGCTATATGTGGTGTAAGTTCGAGAACCTCTTGTCGACCCCTATTCAAAAATCTGGGAATTCTGACATTGCCCTCACAGTATATATTTTCTTTAATGTCGTTTATTGTTAGCAATATTAGCCTATTCCCAAGAGTTAGCAGCTTTCACTCAGTTAATACTAGGCAGAAATCAAATCTGCATGTAGAATGCAGTTCCTTGACTCTTGTGCAGAAAGGAGTGCAGTATTCTGCTGCATCCATTTTCAATAAGCTACCACAAGAACTCAAAAATTTTAGCAGTATCCCAAACTCTTTTAAGTCTAAACTGAAGAGTTTCCTCATGGCTCACTCCTTCTATTCTGTCGAGGAGCTCCTGGAAGAGCTAAAAAATTAAGCTAATTCCAGTGTTACATTGTTGATTGTCTTCATTTAAACTTATGACTTGTCACCTGAATATGTTTTTTTTTCTATATTTCATTTTATCTGTTTCTAATATCGTGTTATAATTTCATGTATTGACTCGTTCCATGACCATGGAGATTTCTCCTTAATTTGGTCCCACGGAACAATAAATAAATAAATAAATAAGTCTAGGGGAATAATGACCTCAGATGTTAAGTCCCATAGTGCTTAGACCCATTTGAAACATTTTTTGCAATTAACGTGTGAAACGTCTTAAAGAGTTTCCGAGAAAGTGACTGTGGGGGGGGGGGGGGGGGCACATACTATTCTTATCACTCGCCTTTGTGCAATCAGTACTCCCTTTCCCAGTGACGAAGAAAACTGTTCCATAAGACATTGTTGAGTAGAGATATGCAACATACATTGGGAGGTTGATTTATTCGTTTTCCAGACTGACAATTATCCGAAGAGTAGCAGTATCTGAACTAAATTATTTGAGAAGATCAGTAATATGCTTCTTCCAGTCCAAGATTCAGTCAATATAAAAGAAAAAAAAAAACGTCGGAGTATTCTACCTTTGTACTGACACCAGATGATATGCTGCATCATTCATTGGTATGACTATTAGTTGTACACAACTGAATACAGTGCGTTAAAAAACGGGAGGGACTATTTTCAGAGAACCACTAAATAAATCTCTGGAGAACGTTATTAACAGTCTCTTGTGTTGGGTGCTCTCTAACGGGATTTACCATTACAGCACATCTACCGTCAGTTCGATGAACGTTAGATGGAAGGTCATACGCATACACCAAGTGTCTTTCTTAGAGACATCAGGCTCATTTTCTCTCGTGCTTCGACAGGTATTTGCAGTTCTGTTCATGCAATGTTTGACAAGAATCAGTCCAAACGAATGCCGCTCATCATACCTTTGACACAACGCCCACCGTTAAAGGTTAACGTCGTATTGTGAAATTTTGTAACAAAAAAAAAATGTGGTAAGATCTTACTGGACCAAACTGCTTACGTCATCGGTTCCTAAGCTTACACAGTACGTAAACTAACTTCTGCTATGGACAACACACACACCCATGCCCGAGGGAGGACTGGAACCTCCGGCGTGGAGAACCGCGCGGACCGTGGCAAGACGACTGAGAACCCGCGGCAACCACTCACAGCTAACGTCGGTTTGTTCCCCTTTACGAGCAAAACTTTTTTGAAAGCGGAATTTTGTGTGCCCATTCAACAGAGTGGAAACAAATTAACGTAGTACGATACTCGGTTTATAGGTGACTATAAACATAAATAGTAAAACACAACAGAACTTTTGACTGCCACATGTTCGTTGCTCAGCTGTAGCCCGTTTCGTGTGGCAATGGGGCTCGCGGTCTTTGCTACTGCCCTGTGACAGCGCTGCTGAAATACTGGCTATTCTTCGTGATTCACTGTCCTTCTTAACGTATATCGCTAAACCAGTTGTTACTAAACTAAGACTGTGCTTCAGAACAGGCAGGCAATACTCCGCTTTAAGGGTCAAGGTGTTTGCAATTCGAAACAAACCTACGCTGTCCATTGCCACTTGATGTCTCATGTAATATTTGATGGGCCGTACTTGTTTGGGCCGTCTCCATCCGTACACTGCAAAGTGAAATCGAAAACGTTTGTCGAAACATAAAAAAAAATGTGGCCTAACGACTGGTAGGGGAGACTCCTAATAGTAAGGAATACGACTGGTCTCAAAATTGAAGCCTGTGGAAATCCATTCTTGATTTCTCCCGACTCAATAAAATCACTTCCCCTTCAAACATTGTTCGAATTGTTGAGCATAGTGTTCTACTTTCTTTGTTAATTATGATGGAAACTACTTTTTTGAAAGCCCTCATTTACATAAGACTTGAATTTTTCCTAAGGGGGAGCGTGACCTATGCAATCAAACACATTGGAAAGATGATATAAAATAACAACTACCCATATTTTGTCGTTTAAGGGTTGTAATACTTGCCGAGTGACCGTATAAATAAACGACCTAAGTGTGTATGTTGATGTAAGCAGTAGATTAGTTGTGGTTCGCACATGGTACGAAATGGTTCTGCAGTGAATAGACGGAATCTTCGTCAAGTGAAACTGAATATGTGTACTGCTCTTTCATTTGTATACGATAGCCCCTGTGGCTTCACATGCGTACTACTTATCTGATCTATATGCCACATCTCGTGCAACACAGTGCATACTGTTAATGCATATGTGCTTAATAATGATATGGCAGTCTATATTGTCGAACAGCTCAACAAATAAATGATTACGAAATATTTGAAGGCTGTAAACCCGCATATGAACAATATTATCAATGAAAGCATTCTGGACCCTTCTGGAATCGAAACTGTGGTGTGTTCTTCTTAAATATGAGGTTAACAAGGAGTGTATTAATTTTTCGAACACTTTTGAAAAAAAAAAACAAGTTGTTAGTAAGGAAATAATGTGATAACTGTGACCTCTTTCTTGTGATTTTTCTTATATTCAGGTATACCAATGGTATATTTTAACCTGTCTGGAAAAATTTCCTGTCCGCTGATGCATTAAATTATTTATTACAGTAGAAAATCTCATCAGAACTCTGTTTCAAATTTCGTCAACACGATATGGGCACTCTGAGAAAAAATTCGAGATTTTCTGGTTCAGTTCGTAGCTGTTGTCGAGAAGATGATGAAGGAAAACTCTATGTGGTTAATTTTAGCGCTTTCAACACTTTAAACTGTCATTTTAAAAAGCGAATAGGCTCAAGTAATTGAGAAGTCAATAATAATCGGATGGAGCGTGTCCTGCAACGGACTGACAAAAATATACACGTATAAAGCAAGTACGTTAAAAGCAAATCGACAAAGACAACATCAGAAGTAAAGCAGGTTTGTTAAAACGAATGTGAAGTAGTTAAGCTTTGCTACAGAATCAGTAAAATAGAGTGGCATCGCTAAAAGAAGTATGATATGTAGTGTGACTATCAAAAAATGAACTGTCAAATTGCAGATCGAATGTGTGACGAAGGTCGACCAACGTACGAGTGACACGAAGGACATTTTATACGCTTATTTATAAAGTGGGAGCGCTAGTCTGCATATAAACTGTAATAAAACATGCAACAGTTGAAGCGCAAGTATACATTAAACCTAATAAAATCATGTAAAATGATTCACAAAAGCATTTAAGCCATCAATAAACCAAGGCGCAACTGTTAAGCGAACAGACATGCAAAAAGTAACATCATTTCTATGCAAAGGGTGCTAAGCAAAGGAAGGTAAACTGTTCAGGTTTTACTATAAGTTTATGTTGGTACCACTGGCCGGCTTAAAAAGCTGAAACCGGTAAAGTGAAACAAATCAAGCTTTCCTTGTGCAGCTGAGGCTTGACTTTTTTCATTATTAAAATTCGAGATTGTATATCAGGGGGCCGGCCGAAGTGGCCGAGCGGTTCTAGGCGCTTCAGTCTGGAACCGCGCGACCGCTACCGTCCCAGGTTCGAATCCTGCCTCGGGCATGGATGTGTGTGATGTCCTTAGGTTAGTTAGGTTTAAGAAGCTCTAAGTTCTAGCGGACTAATGACCTGAGATGTTAAGTCCCACAATGCTCAGAGCCATTTTTACATGAGGGACTCAGAAAGAAGTTCACAGTGCAGATAGTACTGGTTAGCAGCCTTCAGTTCGGGGATATTACTGTGGGCGCCTGTTGCCCCTCGGTACTTTCGCTTAGGAGTGAGAACGGTGCATAAGAAGGACTTGGCTAGAAGAAGAGTGGCAGCCGCTGGAAGTCGGGAAGGGGGAGCGTGAAAGAGAAAGAGTGCTCAGAGAGGCTGAGGATGGAGGGAGGTAGAGAGGGAGGGAGAGGGGGTGGGGCAGTTCTGCCACGTAGGATGGGGAAGGTAGGAGTGTGCAGGGCAGGCTAAAAAAATGGTGGAGGAGGAGTGGGAGCGAACGGGGGCAGGTTTACTTTACATTATGCAATGGCACGGAGCGAAATTTACTCGTGCGCAGGGAGCTTATCTGGCGACGGAGCGCGGGGACGGCGCGCCCGTGCCTGTTTAGTCAAAAGTTGGCTTCGGCGGCTGCGGCGTCGGGGGCGGCGGCGGCGGCGGCGGGGGCGGAATGTCGCGGCAGAACGGCGGACGCTCGTTTGCGGGCGGAGGAAAAACGGGACCGTCGGCGAGACAGCCTGGGCTATTGCTGGCGGCTGTACCGGGGGGTGCTGCTCTGCCACCCCTGTGGCTAACGGCCGGGGTTAATGACGAGAACGGCGGCCGCAGGGAGCCCGCGCGGCGTTATTAATTTGTAACGAGGCCGTTAGGGGCGTACGGCGACACCAGGTGGGCGGAAGAACGCGCACCGCCTCTCAATATCGTCGCGCCGACCGTCTGCTTTCAGCCGCTCCAGAGCCACGGCTCCGGCGTCTCTGCCTGCCGACGGTCATCGTGTGAGGCTGAAGTACGAGTACGGCGAAGCGACATCCTTATCCATTGTTGGAAGACCAGGGACTGGTTTGATGCAGCTCTCCATGCTACTCTACCCTGTGCAAGCTACTTCATCGCGCAGTAACTACTGTAACCTAAATTCTTCTAAATCTACTTAGTGTATTCATCTCTTGGTCTCCCTCTACGATTTTTGCCCTCCCCGCTGCTCACCAACACTAAATTGGTGATCCCTCGATGTCTCAGAACATATCCTACCAACCGATACCTTCTTCTAGTCAAGTTGTGCCACAAACTCCTCTTCTCCCGAATTCTATTCAGTACCTCCTCATTAGTTATGTGATGTACCCATCTAATTTTCAGCATTCTCCTGTAGCACCCCATTTCGAAAGATTCTATTTTCTTCTTGTCTAACTATTTATCGTCCATGTTTCATGTCCATACATGACTATACTCCATAAAAACACATTTACAAAAGATTTAAATCTATACTCGAAGTGAATAAATTTCTCCTCCGCAGAAACGCTTTCCTAGCCATTCCCAGTCAATATTTTACATCCTATCTATTTCCACCATCATCAGTTACTTTGCTTATCAAATAGCCAAATTCATCAACTACTTGAATGTCTCATTTCCTAATCTAATTCCCTCAGCCTCTCATGATTTGATTCGACTACATTCCACTATCCTCAATTTGGCTTTGGTTGATGTTCATCTTATAATCTCCTTTCAAGAAACTGTCCATTCTATACAAATGCTCTTCCACGTCCTTTGCTGTCTCGGACAGAATTACTATGTCATCGGCAAACCTCAAAGTTTATATTTCTTCTCCATGGATTTTAATTCCTACTCCAAAATTTTCTTTTCTTTCCTTTACGGCTTGCTCAATATGGAGATTGAATAACATCCGGTATAGGCTACAACCCTGTGTCACTCCCATCCCAACCACTGCTTCCCTTTCATGCCCCTCGACTCTTATAACCGCATCTGGTTTCTGTACAAATTGTAAATAGCCTTTCGTTCCCTGTATTTGACTCCTGTCACCTTCAGAATTTGAAAGAGATTATTCCAGTGTACATTGTCAAAAGACTTCTCTAAGCATAATATGCTAGAAAAGTAGGTTTACCTTTCTTGACCTATCTTCTAAGATACGTCGTTGGGTCAGTATTGCCTCACGTGTTCCAACATTTCTACGGAACCCAAACTGATCTGCCCCGAGGTCAGCTTCTACTAGCTTTTCCATTCGTCTGTCAAGAATTTGTGTTAGTATTTTGCACCCATGACTTATTAAACTGATAGTTCAGAAATTTTCACACCTGTCAACACCTGCTTTCTTTGGGATTATAATTATTACGACGCTGAGTCAAATGAATATCTTAAATATTTTTTTAAATATTATTTATTGTGCAGAAGTGGTATAAAGCTGTATTACTTTTCAACATATTCTCCCCACGCTCAATGCGAGTCTTCCAATGCTTACAAAGTGCATCAATTCCTTTAGAAATAAATTCTTTTGATAGTCCGCGCAACCACTCATGCACCGCCTGGCGCACCTCTCCATGAGAACGGAACTTCTTTCTTCCCATTGCGTCTCTGAATTGTCCAAACATATGGAAATCACTTGGGGCAAGTTCTGGTGAGTATGGTGGATGAGGAAGACACTCAAAATGCAGGTCTGTGATTGTTGTAACTGTTGTACGGGCGCCGGCCGGAGTGGCCGAGTGGTTCTAGGCGCTACAGTCTGGAACCGCGTGACCGCTACGGGCGCAGGTTCGAATCCTGCCTCGGGCATGGCTGTGTGTGACGTCCTTAGGTTAGTTAGGTTTAAGTAGTTCTAAGTTCTAGGGGACTGATGACCTCAGACGTTAAGTCCCATTAGTGCTCAGAGCCATTTGAACCATTTGTTGTCTGGGCAGTGTAGCCAGTATCTAAAATGATTCAAATGGCTCTGAGCACTATGGGACTTAACATCTATGGTCATCAGTCCCCTAGAACTTAGAACTACTTAAACCTAACTAACCTAAGGACGTCACACAACACCCAGTCATCATGAGGCAGAGAAAATCCCTGACCCCGCCGGGAATCGAACCCGGGCGAGGGAAGCGAGAACGCTACCGCACGACCACGAGCTGCGGACGGCAGTATCTATCTTAGCTCTAGTGATATTGGCCTCTCCATCATTAAATTGGTCTTGTAGCCATCCGTGCTTAGCCATTTTGCCCTTCGTGTCGATCTCATTTTTGAGACGCCATACAGGCGCAAATACCTCACGCCCAGGTCGATCGCAACAAGTACGCTCTGTAGTCCATAAAAGCCCTAAAGTGTATCTTCGAGAGTTTTTAAATAGCCAGTCATATTCGTTGCGCCGCCCGACAACAAATAAAGCATTCTATTGTCTGCCTTCCCTGTTTTTGCAATAACACATTGTGAACCGTGCGTTACGATTTTGCGAACAGCAGTTGAAATTGTAGCTCAGGGACTTTCTCAAGCAGATAAGACACCTGGTGAGACCATAGAGTCTGTCTATACCAGTCCCCAGTACAACGGAAGCGAGCGTAATAAAACCGATCCTTTAATTCTGATCACAGATTCGATCTCCCAACAATATGTGTTGTGTGGTTTATATGAGTGCGTGTTGTCTGTTCCTTCGGACATGCTCATGTAATTGTTAAGCCTAGCTGGGCAGTGGATGCATCGTCTTCAAAGCGAATGCACAAATGCGTCCGACCTCCTGTGGGAATCCATGAGTAGGAACGGGAGTACAGTAGTCATGGACTGCTGATAGGTGACGCCCGGTGGGAGTGTGGATCGGCCGTGAGGCGTGACAAGGTGGATTGTGCAAATGCATTGACGCTGCGTTGCGAGTGGCGCAGGATTTACCACACTTGGCTGCTAAGCATGAGATCCCGTGTTGGAATCCTGTCTGGTACACATTTTCGCCCGTCGCCGCTGATTCCGCGCAATGTCCTGCTGCAGTTCACAGCAGTTATCCCCCTTCTATTAACATGAAACGTGTTGCGTGGTTGTTGTTGTTGTTGTTATGTACTGAAGTTGAGAAGCACTCTTCTTTGTGGACAGCTGTTTTCCAAAGCGGTTCCTTCGAGGGAGCGGCTGTAACGCAGTGACTTTGTCAAGCACCCAAGGAACGTGGCGAGGTCACAGCGCCTATCCAGACCAATCCCTACTGCAAAGGAAGCGAGCCTAATAAAATCAATCCGTTAATTCTGATCACAGATGCGAACTCCCGAGAAAATTCCAAGTAAACTGATACCAAACAGAGACCGATCGGGCAATTAATTACCAAGTCGTCAGTAGTAAGTACTCAATTAATATTGCTAAACCCATTTTCCCAGGTCCGCAGACACTACAGAGTTATTGCCTACATACAGGATCATCGGTTGGACGAGGCAGAATAACTTTATCATTCCACTTTTATTTATGTGACCTCGTCCGTTATAAATGGTACTTTTTTGAAAGCCTCCCACTATGAAAACACTGGGTTTGTTTACAAATACTTTTCTGCCACCAGTCAAAATTTTCATTTATTTATATTTTACACGATGCGTTTCGAAAAATGATTCTTACTTCGTGTATATTTCTTTGCGTTATGCCATTTTTATGTAATGTTTTCGAGGTGTGGCGTTCTGCATCGTTTTGTTGATTTTCAATTTTCTTACGGTCCATTTGTGCAGAGTCTCACACATGTTAAACATCACTCTCAACTTTCCGTGCAAAGGACACAACGAGAGTAAACTTTTTATGTAAGTTATTTTCGATGTCAACGGTGCACAGAAAGTTGTGTTATGTTTAAAATGTCCGAGACTCTGCACAGATGGCCTGTAAGCAAAGTGATAATTAACAAAAGAAAGCAGAACCTCATACCCGAAAAAATTACATAAAAACGGCATAGTGCAAAGAAATACACACTTGAAAATTGGAATCATTTCCCGAAACGCTTCATCTAAGATATGAATCAAAGAAAATCGTGACTGGTAGCAGAAAGGTTATTTATAAAATAACCCAGCATTATTATTTAATAAAGAAAATGCCTAAGATGACGAAATCTAACTTGCTTCCTTGGCTGTTATTTCGAATTGTCGTCGAGGCCCCATGGTTGTTGAGATAAAGTCTCCTGCGTTCTGGAAATCCGTGCCAGTTCGGGCCACACAACTTGAAGGCAACAACTCGCCCACTCCAGTGGGCCAGAACAGCAGCAACGGTTACACGTCAAAACTCTGTGAGGCTAGCTACAAGGACCTTTTGTCACACCGCGGAAGTGCACTGCAGTTCATCTACCGAGTCTTTAAGCAGCCCAAAAAGCAGCTCTCTGGCAAGATTTCGTTGCAGTTACTAAACGTGTCGAGACCGCGAGGTTTGTTGCGCAGTAGATTCCGCAATTTTGTGGCAAGTGTTGTCTTTCATTATCTTGGTAGCAGCGTTGTGTTAACCATCCGCGAGTTCCTTCTGATGTTCAAAATTATGAAGCCCGTGGCAACTACAACGGATGAGCATGTGCAGTCGTTATATGTGCACCGCGAGATACCGGGGCTGCAAATCGACATGTAGCGTCGTATGTTCTATTGACCGACCCCTGTTACTGTGGCTTCATTGTTAATCCATGGCTAGCTTCCTTCTTACAGTGATTCATATTAATTCATTCTGCGCTCTCTCTAAGGATTTGTCTTTATACTGAAAACGTTTTTGTTTGTGTGAACTTTTGACTTGACATACAGCAAGCCCATTGCCCATCTAGCTGCTGCTTCACTTTGTGTGAATCGTTAGGAAACTTGTGAGAGTGCTGTCTCTTTTTTATGTGCCCATTTCTGAAAAGATACATTGAGAGACGATAATGAATGTCACTGGTCTGCAGCTGCCCTGTTGTCCCTTTAATCAATTCTTTAGTAGGCTACGTTATACCTACTGTAAGAAACGAAGGGCGACACATAGGACAAACGATTAGCTGGTGAATCATGTGTTATGGAACAAAGATTGTTGGTATATATAATTTAAACTTTTAAAACAAGAGATGAGAAAGATCCCATCCACAACTACAGCTACTCTCGCAACCAACACACACGCTACAAAATCGTTAACGTTAAGCATGTAATATCCTGCCACCAGTTTGACGTAAACTGCTGGCAATAAAAACTGCGGTATAAGAGTAAACTGCAGCCTAGATATAGTTTTTAGGCAGCCTCAAAGAAAATGGCTCTGAGCACTATGGGACTCAACTGCTGTGGTCATAAGTCCCCTAGAACTTAGAACTAATTAAACCTAACTAACCTAAGGACATCACACACATCGATGCCCGAGGCAGGATACGAACCTGCGACCGTAGCAGTCGCACGGTTCCGGACTGCGCGCCTAGAACCGCGAGACCACCGCGGCCGGCTAGGCAGCCTCGGACGTTCCATAAAATAAATATAGGAATGGTACCTGTGACCCGTCTAAGATACACGCCACCCAAAAATTTTGAAAACTTTTCACTCTTGCACACAGAATTTGCTCCAGACACAGAGAGACTGGGTACACTGACTCCGTCACGGGATCCCTGGGGGTGAACGAGAGACTGATCGTTCAAATGGTTCAAATGGCTCTGAGCACTATGGGGCTTCACTTCTGAGGTCATCAGACCGCTAGACTTAGAACTACTTAAAACTAACTAATCTAAGAACATCTCACACGGCCATGCCCGAGGCAGGATTCGAACCTGCGACCGTAGCGGTCGCGCGATTCCAGACTGAAGCGCCTAGAACCGCTCTGCCACAGCGGCCGGCAGACTGATCGTCTTACTTGTTTAGTCTTCTTCAACCCACAATCAGCAGCAGATATTATACTTATGGTGTGTATACTGTAAAGGACTTGTTTTGAACAGAGATAACAAGACTAATGTCAAGAATAGTAAAACAAGGGCAATGGAGTGTAGTCGGATTAAATGAGGCTAGGTTATGTGAATTAAGTTAGTAAATGAGACAATGGAAACAGTACATGGGCTTTGCTATTTCCGAAGCAAAATAAATTATGATGGCCGTAGTAGAGAGCATATAAAATGCAGTCTGGGAACAGCAAGGATGGCAGTTTTGAAACACAGGAATTTGGTAACATCTAATACCAATATAATACCTTTTCTTTTGATGTTACTTTGGTATATATAGTCTTGTATGGACGTGAAACGTGTGCAGTAACGTATCCAGACAATAAAAGAACAGAAGCTTTCGCACTGTGGTGTGATAAAAGATTACACATTTAGATCGAGGAACTAATGATGAGTTACTGAACAGAATTGGACAGAAAAGAAATTTATGGCACAATTTGACTAACATAAGGGATCAATTCACAGGAAAAATTCCCAGGCATCAAGGAATCGACCCATAAAAGACGTGGGACGAAGGTTGGTGGTAACATTCTAGAGGAAGATCAAGGGATGAATACAGAAATCAGATTCAAATGCATGTAGCTTGCAGTAGTTATTTGGTTATATGGGTGAAATACCGTCTTTTACGGCTGTAAGAAAGTCTAATTCAGCCCAAACGCGTTTCGCTTTCTTTTAAAGCATCTTCAGTAGTCACTATAACAATAGAGTTTCCTACAATTTTGGTCTGCTATGATCGTGAACAATTCTCGTTCTTTAACTTAATACTAGAAATAATATTAATTGTTGCCGTTACTCGTGATTTTTTGCGTCTTACGCTAGTCCTCAAGTCCTGCTACACATATGTGACGGCAGTCTCACTAACACTGAATATATCTCAAGAAAGAAAGAGAACGATGCACGAAGAAGGAATTACCGGAATAATGCGGAAATCGGTAGATGTCACGGACATGTACAGACAAACAAATAATTACAATTTCGGAAAAATTGGATGATTTATTCAAGAGAAGGAGCTTCACAAACTAAGCAAGTCAGTAACACGTCGGTCCGTCTTTGGTCGTTATGAAAGCAGTTCTTCAGCTGGCAGTTGATTGAAGGAATTGTTGGATGTGCTCCCGAGGAACGTCGTGTGAAATTCTATCCAACTGACGAGTTGGAGTGTCAAAATCCGGAGATGGTTGGAGGGCCTTGTTCATAATGCTCCAAATGTTTTCATTTGGGGAGAGATCCAGTATCTTGCTGGCGAATGGTTTGGCAAGCGTAAAGACAGGCAGTAGAAACTCTAGCCATGTGCGGCTGGGTATAAACATGTTGAAATGTAAGCCCAGGATGGGGCGTCATGAAGGGCAACAAAACGGGACGTACAATGTCGTCGACGTACCGCTGCGCTGCAAGGGTGCCGCGGATTGCAACAAAGGGTTCTGTTATAAAAAGAAAGGGAACCCCAGACCATCACTCCTGGTTGTGGGGCCGTATGGCAGGCGACAGTCTGCTTGGTATCCCAGCACCGTCCAGAGCATCTCCACACATGTCTTTGCTGGTCGTCGGGGCTTAATTCGAATAGGGGCTCGTCGCTGAAGACCCATCTATTACAGTCAACAATATTCCAGGCCGATGTGCCGGACACCACTGCAAACTCACTTTTTGTTGTACAGAGACCAATGATAATTGACATAAATGACGCCGTGAGCTCAGCCCCCTTTCCATTAGCCGCGTAGTAATGATCCTCGTGGTCACTGAGGCACCAATTGCACTTCTGATAGATGATCATGCTGAATCTGGGACTCTGACTGCCCCTCTGACGATTGCGATGTCCACATGTCCTGTCGTGTCTTTAGGCCAACAGTTTCCTTTTGCACTCCGAATTCGGCCAAGGTTCACCCGTTCCTGCCAACATCGTCGGACGTGGTATCGCTCCTGTTCAAATGTCGAGTGGTGTTCGTATGAATATTTAAAGTGTCTATGTGTGTGTAAAATTTTACTCTTTCATTTTTAATTTGTGTGTGTGTGTGTGTGTGTTTGTAGCGTCTAGTGGGGTTGTTCTTCAGCTTCTACATGTTATATTAGTTTCAATAGTTTTGGTTGCTGATATTTGTGTGATTATTTAATATGCTCTTCTTTCCATTCTTGCCTTTTGGATGCGGAAGTTCTCCTGTAGGTATAGGAGGTGTTTCTTATTACTGTATCTGCCTATTCTCATGTCTGTTTTTATTGTAGTAGGATGGTGGTTTTCTTGTCTGAGGTGTTCTGCAAATGTTGAATAACTGGTGTCATATTTATATGCTGTCTTATGTTCGTTATACCTAATTTCGAAAGTCCTGCTGGTCTGCCTTAAAATTTAAAATATTCTGCTGGTGGGCAACCCTAGGTATAGACCATTACATCTGTTACACTGAAGTTGATAAATGGCAGATGTATGGTATGTGTCAGTGTCATCATCCCTCTCTAGGCCTTTCTCTATGCAGTTATTGCTTTGCTATGTTCTTTTTATTCCTTGTTCCTTGAGCACGTGCCCAGCTCAGTGTGTCAGTTTGTTTCCGTATGTGAGTTATTGCTTAAGGACAGGGTGTTCCATATGTGGACGGATTCTACGAATTATCCACGGACGGAAACTCCATTACAGCACACTGTTTCTCATGCAAGCGACACAGTTACGTTACACACGCCCCTGTTAGTAAACTTCGGAGCTCTCCGGAGGCGGAAAGCCACAACTTGGATCAGCGAAGCGGCTAAGTCGACCGAGTAATACCCATGACTTGTAATACTTAAACAGATATTGAGAACAGAATAAAAAATTGGGAAACATTTTTCAGCAGACCCTCGTAATTTAGGGGCAGTGCTTCCAAGAAATCAGAGATGAAGAACTGTATGACGCATAGGAAGCGTGAAACAAATTTTGTTTTGCAGTTTGCACTATACGTAAACGCATTATGACACAATGCTCTTTAGAAAACTGACGTGTGTGCATTAGTAGAATTCGTGAAAAACGTATTAATAATACTAAAACGCTACAGAATGTAAAATTAACCGCTCCCTCTCTCTCTCTCTATCTCTCTCTCTCTCTCTCTCCCTCCCTCCCTCCCTCCCTCTCTCCCTCTGTTTCTCTCACCTGTTTCAAGCGCTTACAACTATTATCTTAAATGACGGTTTTCTTCCGACTTCCTATTTATGTATGCCTGCAATCGGGTATGTGAATGAATTTACTTCTGCTAAGCATGCATACATTTACTTTATTTTTACTTTAATTTTTCATTCGATTTTCCCAAGCAGTGCTCCAACAGGTACTCCGCCACGGAGAAGGGTGTTACCTACGTATCAGTAACGTTATGTTAACATGGTTTTGGGAAAACAGTGAAAAATCTGGATTACTTATTATCCTTACACAGTGTGAAAAGACAAACAGCACTTCTTGGACCAGTGAATGTCAATAACTTATAGTTAGTTGACGTTAATATGGGGTATGTCCACAATTTACTTGTACGACGGCTTGAACTCTTCTGTGGTCCCTTTATATGACTTTTCTGAATCTCTGTGGAGGAATGGCAGCCCATTCCTCCTCAACATACGAAACTCGAGAAGACAGTGATGTGGACGCTGAGGTCTTAAGCGAAGCCGACGTCCTAGCTCATTCCAAAAGTGTTCCATTGGGTTCGCATCTGGATTCTGGGAAGGCCAGCCCATTTCACGAACGTTGTTGTCCATAAACCACTGCCTCATAGTTGCTTCTACAAGGTAGGGTGCTCTGTCGTTCTGATACAAACAATCGTCGTGTGTACAGAGCACACATGCTGTGAAAAGCTTCATATCGTTACACATGTAGCGTTATCTTGGGTGCAGTATGAGAACCACCACTACCTAGTAAAAACACTCCCGTGCGGTAACACCACCTTCTACATCTACATCACACATTACAAGTCACCTACTGGTGTGTGTCGGAGGATAAGTTTGTACCACCAACTGAGCCCTCCAACTCAGTTACAATAGCGAGTAGCGCGTGGGAAGTATGATTTTCGAAAGCCTCAGTATTGAATCTAACTTTTCGAATTTTCTCCTCATGGTCATCACACGAGACGTATGTGGAGGAAGTAATATGTTGTCCGAGTCTTCGCGGAAAGTGCTCTCTCGAAATTTCAATAGTGAATCTCTCCGTGATGCACAATGCCTCTCTTGTAACGTCTACCAGTGGAGTTTGCTGAGCATCTTTGTAACGCTCTCGTGAGGACTAAACTATCCCGTAACGAAACGTACCGCTCTTTGTTGGATTTTCCCTATCTCTTCCATCAGTCGCATCTGGTAGGGATCCGAGGTAGATGAACAATACTCAAGAATTGGTCGATCAAGTGCCTTACAAGCCACTTCCTCCGTCGATGAGTTACATTTCCTTAAGATTCTTCCTATGATTCAGAGTCTGGCATGTGATTTCCCCACTATTTGTTTTTTGTGGTCATTTCACTTAAGGTCGCTCCAGATAGGTAGTCCTAGATATTTTATTCCATATACGGTTCACAGCGGTTTGTCATCAATAGCCGGCCGGGGTGGCCGAGCGGTTCTAGGCGCTATAGTCTGTAACCGCGAGACCGCTACGGTCGCAGGTTCGAATCCTGCCTCGGGCATGGATGTGTGTGATGTCCTTAGGTTGGTTAGGTTTAAATAGTTCTAAGTTGTAGGGGACTGATGACCTCAGAAGTTAAGTATCATAGTGCTCAGAGCCATTTGAACCATTTTTGTCATCAATACTGTAGCTATACTTTAGTACATTTCTTTTACTATGTATGTTCAATATGTTAGATTTATTTACGTTCCGAGTCAACTGCCAGAGCTTGCACCATCCATCAATTCTCGGCAACCCATTCCGCAAACTGTCACTAACTTCTGGCGTTGCTAGTTTGTTATAGAGAACCGCATCATCTGCGAATAGCCTTAGAGAGCATCCAGCGCTCTACTGGACCATTTATTGTAAACAGCAACGGTCATATCACGCTCCCTTTGGGTACTTCGAAAATTACCTTTACATTTGTCGATTTTGTTCCATTAACAGCGACGTGTTAAGTTCTGTCTGCAAGGAAGTATTGAATCCAGTCGCAAATTTGTTTCGATATTGGATAAGCTCGTATTTTTTTCAGTAAACGGCAGTGCGGGACGGTGTCAAATGGCTTCCTGGAGTCAAGGATCACGGCCTCTGACTCATGCTTCCGTATTTCACTGTTGTCAGAACATGCGGTGATAAGTATCATTCGTCAGGCATTCGCCAGACCCAAACCCTTCCATCGGATCATCCACGGGTATACCGTGATTCATCCAGTTACCAGAAACTTTGTTCTTTCCCTTTGCCCCAAACTCATGCGGCGCTTTATATTGACGGTAGGAATGTGTAGCTTAGGAGCAGCTCCTGTACCATCGTACCTCATTCCTGTTTAACGCACAGTAATTGTGGTAGCTAGACTGATGGCAGCACTCCGGAAATCACGAGTGATTTCTTCCGCTGATTGCACGTGTTTTCTCACTACCACTGTCCCAAACGCTCGCCGCTCTCTGCCCGGCGTTACATGAGGTCCTGTAGCTTAGGCTGTTGCTCCTCATTTCCAATTCTCATTGACATCACCAACAGCTTTAGAAGGGTTGAAATGTCCGCAATGGAATTTTTACTCAGGCGACATCCAAGACCATTGCACTTCCGAAGACACTGAGCTCTCCCGACGGACACATTCTGCTATCACTACTTCTGTTGTGTCCTGCCCGCCCATCAAATATGTGGTGCCTAGGAAACCAGCGTCTCTGATGGCTAACAACAAATCAAGCAAATTGTATTAATGAGGTTTATTACAAAAGATAAAAGTCCCCTTAGAAAAATTATACATGACTGTGCTTAAACTGACACACAGTATTTTTTAGCGCAACGCAATCTGACTTTCAAAAATCTCTACAAAAGAATGGCCCTGACTAACATTAACCTATACCTTTCACAAATCACTTACCTCACCAAAAATCTTCGTTACTCGCAATACTGCAGTACAGCGAGCGCCACTACTGCCAGCTAAATAAAAGATTCAAACTACTGAAGGCACTAACTAGTGATAGGCATAGTTAGCAAATGAAAGATTTTGATAGAGAACAAACAATGTATTTACATTAATAGTCATAATGGACAGTGTCTTGAAAGGAGGATATAAGATGAACATCAACAAAAGCAAATCGAGGATAATGGAATGTAGCCAAATTAAATCGGGTGATGCTGAGGGAATTAGATTAGGAAATGAGACACTTAAAGTAGTAAAGGAGTTCTGCTATTTAGGGAGTAAAATAACTGATGATGGTCGAAGTAGAGAGGATATAAAATGTAGACTGGCAATGGCAAGGAAATCGTTTCGGAAGAAGAGAAATTTGTTAACATCGAGTATAGATTTAAGTGTCAGGAAGTCGTTTCTGAAAGTATTTGTATGGAGTGTAGCCATGTATGGAAGTGAAACATAGACGATAACTAGTTTGGACAAGAAGAGAATAGAAGCTTTCGAAATGTGGTGCTACAGAAGAATGCTGAAGATAAGGTGGGTAGATCACGCAACTAATGAGGAGGTATTGAATAGGATTAGGGAGAAGACGTTTGTGGCACAACTTGACTAAACGAAGGGATCGGTTGGTAGGACATGTTTTGAGGCATCAAGGGATCACCAATTTAACATTGGAGGGCAGCGTGGAGGGTAAAAATCGTAGAGGGAGACCAAGAGGTAAATACACTAAGCAGATTCAGAAGGATGTAGGTTGCAGTAAGTACTGGGAGATGAAGAAGCTTGCACAGGATAGAGTAGCATGGAGAGCTACATCAAACCAGTCTCAGGACTGAAGACCACAACAACTACAACAGTCATAATATATATAGCAGTTCATGACATCCAGTCTTACAAATTTCAAAACTCCGCCATCTCTCTCCCCACATCCACCAATGCTGGCGGCTCACCTCCAAATGCGCAACGCTACGCGCTGTTCACATCCAGCTGCCCGACACTACAATGGCAGCCAACAATGCAAACTAGCCACAGACTGCACGCAGCACAGCCAGTGATTTTCATACAGAGCGCTACGTAACGTTGCCAATAAGAAAATATAAACAGCCTACTTACATAGCCCCCATGCTCCCCACAAAAAAAATTACAAATTATTTTGGGCTGTTGCCAATAATGATTTGATAAAATTTTTCATAATTACAATAACATAGATATCAAATGCACACACTTATTGATACAATGTTGGTCAAAAGCTAAAATTTTCTCACAGTCCATAAAGACAGTCCTGATCGTTCATCACAGTAAAATAGCAGTGTTTTTCTCAAAGTCTGAGCAGCAGCAGAAAATGCACATGGAAGTAGTAGATTTCCATGCAGTTTTGAAGAAGTAGTGTTTTCCTTCCAACGAAAAGACAGTGCTGACTCTTGACATGCAGACAGGTAATTGGCCACAACAGAACAAACCCACCGCAGAGTCAGTCGAAGGTTTGAAGAATATTGGCAGGTTGGTCATCACAGAGTAGACCCACTGTAGTCCTGGTAGAGATTACGGTATTGGTGGGCCACCAGAGGTGCAGACCCACTGTAGTCCTGGTAGAGACGGCCAGCAGCCATCTGTTGTGACTGTGCAGTTGCACAATCACCATCGAAGAGTCTTGTGGACAATATAGCAAGTCCATAACCACCACTTGTGCACTCATAAAGTTTTTGGAATTGTCCTCAGAACCAGCAATGCTGTTATCCAGTCCCTTGCTGAATTATTAACACACGTGCAAACACTAACAGCCCCTACTTCTCACATATTGTCCATATACTATGACCAACAGAAACGTGTGCAGTGAAATGTAACTTACAAGTTACTTAATTTGATGAACTGGTGTCAATTACAATTTTATAACATGAGAATACAATGACAAAAGTACAAAATACATCATTAAAGAACATAACAATACAGATAACATTTGTAGTAATACAGGCTTTACAAAAGTACAGAAATAGACATATACATCAGTGTTACAGGAATTATGACAAGTAAATATATAAAATAATGAGAATAGTTTTCGAAACATTAATTTCACACATGAGCATTGAAACAAAACAGAATTAATAATGTCTATAAACATCTTTACAAAGAAAATAACATATTATTAATGCAAATTATATTTGACGATAACAGTATTCCTCATCATAGTCAATGTAGCTTAGTACTTGAAAAATTCTACAACAAATCTTATTAGCTAAACACATAAAGACAGGAAAAACGCAAATACACGAGGGTACACAAACATATAGCGGAATGATAAAACAGGAAAGGACAGGGTTTGTTTTACTGCAGTATTTTGCAAACAAAACTTTCTTTACTTCTTGGAGATCTCCCTTCATTCATCATTATCCAAAAAAGCCCTATCTATACCTCCTTTCTGTATTCTATTCATATTTCTTTCAAAATAATTATTTCTCATTGAACAATACTCATTTTGGCCCATATCTTTTTCATATAACTTCTCAATGCATTCTTTCCGTATTATCCATAGTCAGTTTCTTATATAGTCTACCCCCCTCTTAAGCTAAATTAAATCTACTGAGCTCAGACATATATACTAAGGGACGAGGCAATGCAGCAGCATAAAACAATTAACACAAACAGCAATGACAAAAAAATGGAAATTGGCAAAGCAAGCTACAGTAAATCTAAATTACCAAGCAAATGCAACATTACAACTAATATGAGCCAATGTGCAGCAACAAGAAAAATAAATCAGTAGTAAAACTGGATTAACAGAGTAATACAAAGTGAAATTTAGTATCACTGCTCAAGCAGAAAAAATATTACACTAAAAATGGCCATGTCTAATACCTATGTCACATCTTAACACTAGAGAGATGCAGCACAAAAACTTACTCTGCAAGATAGTTACCAAGTCATTAAAAAAATTATTTATGCAATTCCTGTGAGGGAAATGTCTATTTGTGCTCTCTTTTCTAAGAAAGTATATGAGAAACGTATTCTTTACTGGGTCTGTAGACAGAAAATAGTGATATTAGTACATCTATTAAATTTTATAATAACCAATGCTACAGTGCAGCTAGAAACTAGATATTAAAGAAAATGAGCAAATATGTACAAAGTAAGGCATGAAACATCATTCATTAGCCATATGGCATTTCATAAGGTAGTAAAAGAAATCTCTCAACTACAAAGACAGTAGTCATAATCAGGTGTATAGACATAAAATATTTCTCGTCATTTCATTTGACATTTCAGTAAATATCATAAATTAAGAGCTCCACCGTGTTATCATATGTTTTAAAGTTTGAGCGTGTCGTATTTGCGATGCTTTCTACAAAGGAATGTCAATAGCGAGGATAATGGCCCTTTTTTTCACCTGTGCCCTTGAAAGGCACACACAAATGGCTTTTTTCCAGGCGATTGTCACGCAGCTGGGTGCCCACGACGCATCACGTGCAGGTGGTCACTTAACTTTCTTACCGAAATATTTACGATACCAGTTTGCACTACAGTGACAGTCTCATATACAAATAAAATTTCACAAGTCGAGAAATTACAGTAGAAAAGTGTAGAAACAAAATCCTATAATTATAACAGTGTCCAAAAAACTTTCTACAGCATTGTAACACATTCAGGCATGTACACACATTTCATAATTCTTAAAGTACGATTCTTGGTTTCCAACATCCATTTTCACATATCAGAGACCCTAACCACTGTTCATTACTCCTTACTTTATTACACATATACATATTCGTCGACACTTCTTCAATATTTCATCATAAGAAATACGTAGCATAATCAAATTCCTCATATATGGTAGCATCATCTTATTGATCATAAACATACCTCAGCAGCATAATACACATCATCGTCGTAATAATAACATCATAACACCTCAGTCAAATCTTGAAAACGTCGTAGCTTTCTGCAATAATTTCAAAACCTAAAGAAAATTCTCTGCTCATTTAAATAGTGTCATCTACCTCAAACGTACTATAAAAATCATGATCCCATATCAAATATAACATTTAAAGCTCTCTTAGTATCACAATGGTTCCGAAAAAGTATGAACAGTTCACAAAGTATTGACAAAATACAGTTTCATAAGTATGAAATTATCCAAATGTGTAATTGCGTAAACATGTGTCACTGACGTAGTAAAAAAAAAAATGTTTGTCTCTCAGTTAAATGATCAGATAGCTGTGTAATTTATGTGTTAGAGAAATATGGTACCGAAGTGTAAAGTTGTATAAGCAAATACCATATTAGCTAGGGCTCCTTGTGCTTGCCAAACACATGGTACACAAAGTAAGTGTGTACCCCCCCTGAGGATTAATGTAATTATACCCTCAGGTGTTACAGATTACAGCAATGGAATGAAATCTATCAGGGAAAGCCTTTGTATCATTGTACTTCAAATATCTTTAAAAATAAATGATTTAAGTACAAAATTAATCACTCAAATACGTGTCCTGTAACGCTAAACTGTGCGTCTTGTTGTAAGATAATCTCTGTGGAAGTGTCGTAGTTATCGTCCTCCGAAAGCTAAGTTCTGCAGAAGTCAATGTACTTACCTCATGATAAACAAAAGTGAAATGCTTTGCGTATAGATACCGTAGTTATTATGTACCTTGCCGTGATCAAGAAAGTACTATAATGTAACGTATTGTTGTGCTACGGAAAAATACGTCTCATTGTAGCTATACCACGAGAGTTACTACTAAAACGTGTATTACTTTCCAGAATAATACAGAAAACTGTGTAGATATAAAACAGATACAGCGCAAAAGCAATAATATAAATTGTGTCACTCATTAGTAGCGTAGTGATATAATCGTGTAGCTGTCAAATAAACTAACCACTGTGTCATCTGATATCTCTCGGAAAGTACTTTAAATCCAGAATGTATTTTCAAGTAAACCAAAATGTTGCATTAAAATATCATTAGCAGTACCGGTACATGTTCTAAGTATGTAAGCCTTATGGTCGTTACGTAATCGTGCAACTAACAAGCAAGAATGTACACACACATTAAAACTGTGTCGTCTGTTCCATATAACAATGCATTCGTAATTTCTGTTTAAATAAGTTCTCTTGGTTCTTGACTGGATATTTAACTTCAAACGTTGTTGCATGTTAACAGATTCTAAGTCTGACAAAGTATACTAGTAATGTAAAGTGAAAAGTTATATGGCAAAGACAAAGTTAAAAAGCAGATTATCTTTCAATAAACGGTTTTACATGTGAAATGTAGTGTAAACCTTTACTCTTCCCAGTACGCAGAGTTTCAGCTTCAGTGGAATTATCATGTGGTATATGGTACATCGGTAAAGAATGCTAAAATTTTTCTCACAGTTAGCGTCTATGTAATTTTTCCCTGAGCCAGCCGGCGCACGTGGCTGCCTGCGGTGCGAGTCATTGTCTGTCTCTTTGTTGGCGTGCGTCGTTATTGGGATTAGGAGACCCAACTTCTACAAATTCACCTTGTCCGCGTAGTCCACAGCTGTCATGGTCCCTTCGATAAATACCCTAACTCCCATGGAAGCCCAGGTGAAAGTCCTTCAAACCGTAATAATGCCCCGTCCAGCATGCTTCCGTGACGCGGTGCAAGTTTCGAGTAGCCGTTCGCTTGGATAACGTCGTATCCGGCCACAACCATTGATCTTCTGTAAAAGGAAACACAGCTTATACGACCAGGTGTTCTGTAAGTTTTGGAAACAGATGAAAATCGGGCGGGGCCTAGTCGGGACTATTTCCAGGGTGGTGGATGACAGTGGAATGGAGGCATCGCGCTGGTGCAGCACTCGTGTGTGTTCTGGCATTTTCGAGCTGAAGGAGAGTGTGCTCCATGTGTGGATACAGTGCTTGCATTCCGGTTTTCAGTTTTCTGAGGGTTTCTCAGGCAAAACCTTAGTTACGTAACAAGCCACCACGTTACACACCACAATTCTGAGCCCTCTAGCGTCAGGGGGTTGCAACTTGCGTCAGCGGAGCGGTAGTGTGACATGACACGTACAGCAAAACCGATATTGAGAATAAAAATACCGGAAGTTTTTGTAAAGCCTCGTCGCCAGTTTTATAAAGGCCTCGTCGCTACTGCTGTGGAGGCCGAGTTGCCGCTGTTCTTACGATTAGCTCGTGAAACGGCTTCTGGTGCAGTACACCGCTAAGACAATTTCTCCTTACCACTATTTTACACACATATGCCCCAGGGCCAGGTAGCAGGATAGGAGAGCGAAGGCTCTACAGCATTAGAAAATAATTAGTAACAAAGTCACACAACTGAGTTAAGAAGATTACTTATCTCTGTGACTAGCTGAATATTGAAATCTGCAACACTTATTGTAACGTAACACAGAAGAGGGCCCTCAATGGTTAAGTGCAAATAATCTTTGCTGAACTCCACAGTACATAGAAAATGCAAATTACAACAATTGTTCAAAATGGTTCTGAGCACTATGGGACTTAACATCTACATCTATATCCATAATCCGCAAGCCACCTGACTGTGTGTGGCAGAGGGTACCTTGAGTACGTCTATCAGTTCTCCCTTCTATTCGAGTCTCGCATTGTCCGTGAAAAGAAAGATTGTTGGTATGCCTCTGTGTGAGCTCTAATCTCTCTGATTTTATCCTCATGGTCTCTTCGCGAAATATAAGTAGGAGGGAGAAATATACTGCTTGACTCCTCTCGGTGAAGGTATGTTCTCGAAACTTGAACAAAAGCCCGTACCGAGCTACTGAGCGTCTCTCTTGCAGAGCTTTCCACTGGAGTTTATCTATCATCTCCGTAACGCTTTCGCGATTACTAAATGATCCTGTAACGAAACGCGCTGCTCTCCGTTGGATCTTTTCTATCTCTTCTATCAACCCTATATGGTATGGATCCCACACTGGTGAGCAGTATTCAAGCAGTGGGCGAACAAGTGTACTGTAACCCACTTCCTCTGTTTTCGGACAGCATTTCCTTAGGATTCTTCCAATGAATGTCAGTCTAGCACCTGCTTTACCTACGATTAATTTTGTATGGTCATTCCATGTAAATCGCTCCTAATGCCTACTCGCAGATAATTTATGGAACTAACTGCTTCCATTTGCTGACCTCCTATATTGTAGCTAAATGATAAAGGATCTTTCTTTCTATGTATTCGCAGCACAATACACTTGTCGACATTGAGATTCAATTGCCTTTCTCTGCACCATGCGTCAATTCTTTGCAGATCCTCCTGCATTTCAGAACAATTTTCCATTCTTACAACCTCTCGACATACTACAGCATCATCCGCAAAAAGCCTCAGTGAACGTCCGATGTTATCCACAAGGTCATTTATATATACTGTGAATATCAACGGTCCTACGACAATCCCCTGTTGCACATCTGACATCACTCTTACTTCGGAAGACTTCTCTCCATTGCCGGCCGTTGTAACCGAGCGGTTCTAGGCGCTTCAGTCCAGAACCGCGTTGCTGCTACGGTCGCAGGTTCGAATCCTGCTTCGGGCATGGATGTGTGTGATGTCCTTAGGTTAGTTAGGTATACGTAGCTCTAAGTCTAGGGGACTGATGACCACAGCAGTTGAGTCCCATAGTGCTCAGAGCCATTTGAACCATTTTGCTGTTACTTTGTTCGTTAAACGACTGGAGAACTGTATCAAACGCCCTGCGGAAGTCAAGAAACATTGCATCTCTCTGGGAACCCGTGTCTACGGCCCTCTGAGTCTCGTGGACGAATAGCGCGAGCTGCGTTTGACGCGATCGTCTTTTTCGAAACTCATGCTCATTCCTACAGAGCATATTTCTAGTCTCCAGAAAAGTCATTATACTCGAACGTAATACGTGTTCCAAAATTCTACAAATGATCGACGTTAGAGATCTAAGTCTATAGTTCCGCACATCTGTTCGACGTCCCTCCTTGAAAACTGGGATGACCTGTGCCCTTTTCCAATCTTTTGGAACGCTACGCTCCTCTAGAGACATACGGTACACCGCTGCGAGAAGGGGGGCAAGTTTCTTCGCGTACTCTGTGTGAAATCGAACTGGTATCCCATCAAGTCCAGCGGCCTTTCCTCTTTTGAGTCCCCTTGAATTAGAACTACTCAAACCTAACTAACCTAATGACATCACACACCTCTATGCCCGAGGCAGGATTCTAACCTGCGATCGTAGCAGCAGCGCGGTTTCGCACTTAAGCACCTAGAACCGCTCGGCCACCTCGGGCGGCTACAACTACTGTCAGTCCACTTCTAAGAATTCACAAAACAACGTTCCCTGTCCAATTCAACACTGGACGATGATCTATAACCAAGTGGGCCGAGCTGCTCTTCTATCTTACGAATAGACTTCTGTCTGTTGTCGTCCAGTGATTGGAGGATTGTATTCGGCTGGCAATTGGCCGAGTAGAAGTCGATATCTTCATTCCCTGCGCCTGCCGTGGCGCTGGTGGGAACCGCGCAAGTGACGAGTCTCTGTGGAACCGGCACCAGCTCGCATCTTTTCGCCTGTGGTGCTTTGGCCATGGCTGTGTATTGTTCGGACGACAAAGCAGAGGCATTGCTTTTCAGCATGCTTTTGTAGCTTCCCCGCTTACTTCATTATACATGGTGTCCGTAATATTACGTTTAAAATCATTCGTTTAGGCTTCTGCCAAACGCCGTAGCCAGTCTGATAATTTGAGAGTACCGTAAAGATTTCCTAGAATCGACATCCCACATACAGGTGCTGAATTTTATTTTCGATTTTTTTCTTACTGATTACGATGCACTATCATTCACAATGGACCGTATCTTTGAATGCGCAAAATCTTTTAACATGGTTTGTTAACACTCATCCTAGCAATAAAACTTTGTTGGTTTATGCACTTCTCATTTAAATTTTATCATATGCTAAACATACCAAGCTTAACGCAAATTTGGAATTATATTTGCATAATTGCTAGAAGAGCACAAAATTTATCATTTGAGTTAACGTAGTTACTGGAGCACGTGTACATGTTACGGTCCACAGGAAAGGTTTACTTTATGAATAATCTGTGCTTAGGGTCACTTGCAATTCTGATCCACAAACCGCGCCTTTCGACTCGCAGAAATGGAATCTAGTGATCCACCACAGTACATTACCTGTGTTTTACAATTTAAAGAGTACACTCTACAATTTTGGCCTCGGAAACAATGTCAGGTCGTTCTAAATTCTCTTTTCGTCAGTTATAATTCCTTCTACTACTTTCACGCTGTGTTGCACATTACCATTTTTGTCTTTCTGTGTATTTTACCCTGGACTATAAAGCCAGTCAATTATACTTGTGTAACCATGTATCTCCCTCTCATTAAGATCCAAGTATCCCATAAATAACACCACCTGTCAATATATATGTTTCTTATCATAAACTTATAAAGAATTGCGTGGTGTTTAAGGCTTGCATAGTTGGAAATAGCATTCGAGTAAGTGCGCATGACGTGTAACTCCGCGCGCACTCTCCTCATGGATTACATTGAGTAATGCTAATGCCAACGGACGTCACTGTCAAAACAATGCACTTTCATAACACTGCCTTAAGATTATCCCTATTTTCCCCATATGCAACGACATCTAATATAAAACTAATGTGGTCAGAAACTAATGTGTTTAGTTAGTCATTCTATTTGCCTGCAACAATGTTTTATTTGGGACGCTTTCGTGGTTTTGCACATGTAGCTAGAGATATAGAACACAACACAATTAAGAGTCACTCGAATATCTCGTATTTCGAAACAACTCAAAGCATATTCTTTGTCAGAAAGTTGCTCCAGTTTAATCGTACATTTTTTACGACGTGCACTATATACGAGCTATGTTCATCATACGACGATGTAGAACTGTGCCGAAAATATTGGAGTAGACATAGTAGCTGGCATGGAAATCGACTTAATTTGGTCCTCAAGACATAGAATTCAGAAAGGATAACTTCAATATCAAGCGATCGATACTTGCAGATGCCTTATTGATTCTTAGAGAAAAAATATTCGGTCTAAAAAAATCACGATTAACGAGACAATAACTTACATATTTCCACAACCAGTTGTGATCGACGATATGCACCTCTGTATTCGTCTATCTGACAACTTTCTCATTTTTAATACATAAATGTGCCCATTTCTATACTGGATGCATACTTGCCCCCTGTGGCCGTGTGATAAGTTACACGAAAGAGCCCAGTTATTTTACACAATCATTACAGGTATTATCAAGTACCTTAACGAGAAAATTGGTCTTTCCTCTCCGGACCGTTTCCTGTCCAATGTTGGAATGACGTTTAAACACTTTTATGGCTGTGGGCCCGTCTGCGTTGACGGCTCGACGCTAGCTGCGAATAGAACTGGAAGCACGCAGGCCTCTGTGTCAGCTCATGTTGTCCACAAACTACTCAAATCACTTGGACTGCAACTGCCTTAGGAGTCTCGCCTCTTATGGTTCTGCGGTAATGGCTGTGCACGACCGTATGTTGGGCGCTACCGTGGTAACCACAGCCTGCTGGCTTCCATTGTTGAGCAGCGTACTGGAGAAACGGCAAGGATTACTGCCTGGAATGTCACTGAACACAATAAGATGCCTTCCCTTCTACGTACCTAGGTCAATCTAAACAGCATCTGTCACATGAAGGTAGTTTTAGAGCCTGATGTACTGCTCATGCGTCCATCTTCAGATGCCCAACACACCATATTTCGACATGATTATGATCTTCGTTAAAAATTAAGTAGATAAAACAGAAAATGAAGACGTGCTAACAAGAATAAGTGAAGAGAAACGGCTACGGATGATCCGCACCAGGCGGTGAGGCGCATCGTCACTAGCAAGCAATTCCACAGAGTACACTCTATATGGTATTCTAAAATGCTCCGAGGAACCCAGCGGTCACACACCTTTCAGTACCCCAGTTTCTGGAGGAATGTGTCAGCACTACCAACAGAGACGTCCGGTTGTGTACTTGGTGGGTTGGTTTTGGGGAAGGAGACCAGACAGCGTGGTCATCGGTCTCATCGGATTAGGGAAGGATGGGGAAGGAAGTCGGCCGTGCCCTTTCAGAGGAACCATCCCGGCATTAGCAGGATGGCCGGACGCGGGATTGAACCGTCGTCCTCCCGAATGCGAGTCCAGTGTCTCACCACTGCGCGGTTGTGTACTGATGTGTCTCATTGTGATCCGTTGATCTCCCTGAATGAGAGTGTCCGCATGTCCCAACATGACAGGAGATGCAGCTGTCTGCGGCCGGCTGGCATGGCGGAGAATAAACAGTTTTGCGCGACGTCATTGCGTTCATGACAGACGCAGTTCCCAACGACTATCGGTGCTTTTCTTTACTGCCAGGTCTCCGTATACTTACTGCAAGTGCCTACGAATATCTGCTACGCTCCAGTTTCCCCGAAAAATAAACACAATGATATCTCTCTGCTTGGAACCGATGTTGTTGTGGTCTTCAGTCCTAGACTGGTTTCATGCAGCTCTCCATGCTACTCTATCCTGTGCAAGCTTCTTCATCTCCCAGTACCTACTGCAGCCAACATTCTTCTGAATCTGCTTAGTGTATTCATCTCTTCGTCTCCCTCTACGACTTCTACCGTCCACGCTGCCCTCCAGTACTAAACTGGTGATCATTTGATGCCTCAGAACATGTCCTACCAACCGATCCCTTCTTCTAGTCAAGTTGTGCCACAAACTCCTCTTCTCCCCAATTCTATTCAGTACCTCCTCATTCGTTATGTGATCTACCCATCTAATCTTCAGCATCCTTCTGTAGCACCACATTTCGAAAGCTTCTATTCTCTTCTCGTCTAAACTACTTATCGTCCATGTTTCACTTCCATACATGGCTACACTCCATACAAATACTTTCAGAAACGACTTCCTGACACTTAAATCTATACTCGACGTTAGAAAATTTCTCTTCTTCAGAAACGCTTTCCTTGCCATTGCCAGTCTACATTTTATATCCTCTCTACTTGGACCATCATCAGTTATTATACTCCCCAAATAGCAAAACTCCTTTACTACTTTAAGTGTCTCATTTCCTAATCTAATTCCCTCAGCATCACCCGACTAAATTCGACTGCATTCCATTACCCTCGTTTTGCTTTTGTTGATGTTCATCTTATATCCTCCTCTCAAGACACTGTCCATTCCGTTCAACTGCTCTTCCCAGCCATGTGGTGTCTGTGACAGAATTACAATGTCAGCGGCGAACGTCAAAGTTTTTATTTATTCTCCATGGACTTTAATACCTACTCCGAATTTTTCTTTTGTTTCCTTTACTGCTTGCTCAATACACAGATTGAATAGCATCGGGAAGAGGTTAGAATCGTGTCTCACTCCCTTTCTAACCACTGCTTCCCTTTCATACCTCTCGCCTCTTATAACTGCCATCTGGTTTCTGTACAAATTGTAAATAGCCTTTCGCTCCCTGTATTTTACCCCTGCCACCTTCAGAATTTAAAAGAGAGTGTTCCAGTCAACATTGTCTCTAAGTCTACGAATGCTAGATACGTAGGTTTGCCTTTCCTTAATCTAGCTTCTAAGATACGTCGTAGGGTCAGTATTGCCTCACGTGTTCCAACATTTCTACGGAATCGAAACTGATCATCCCCGAGGTCGGCTTCTACTAGTTTTTCCATTCGTCTGTAAAGAATTCGTGTTAGTATTTTGCATCCGTGACTTATTAAACTGATAGTTCGGTAATTTTCACTTATGTCAGCACTTGCTTTCTTTGGAATTGGAATTATTATATTCTTCTTGAAGTCTGAGGGTATTTCGCCTGTCTCATACATCTTGCCCACCAGATGGCAGAGTTTTGTCAGAACTGGCTCATGCAATGCTGTCAATAGTTGTAATGGAATGTTGTCTACTTCCGGGGCCTTGTTTCGACTCAGGTCTACCAGTGCTCTGTCAAACTTTCACGCAGTATCCTATCTCCCATTTCATCTTCATCTACATCCTCTTCCATTTCCATAATATTGTCCTCAAGTACATCGCCCTTGTATAGACCCTCTATATACTCCTTCCATCTTTCTGTTTTCCCTTCTTTGCTTAGAACTGGGTTTCCATCTGAGCTCTTGATATTCATACAAGTGGTTCTCTTTTCTCCAAAGGTCTCTTTAATTTTCCTGTAGGCAGTATCTATCTTACCCCTAGTGAGATAAGTCTCTACATCCTTACATTTGTCCTCTAGCCATCCCTGCTTAGCCATTTTGCACTTCCTGTCGATCTCATTCTTGAGACGTTTGTATTCCTTTTACTGCATTTTTATATTTTCTCCTTTCATCGATTAAATTCAATATTTCTTCTTTTACCAAAGGATCTCCTTTCACTATCTGAATAATTTCTTTTATCTCATCATATATTTCATCAACTTCTTCGTCATCTGCAAGGCTAGTTGGCATATAAACTTGTACTGGTGTAGTAGGAGTGGGTTCCGTGTCTATCTTGGCTACAATAATGCGTTTACTATAGTGTTTGTAGAAGCTTACCCGCACTCCTATTTTTTTATTCATTATTAAACCTACTCCTGCATTACCCCTATTTGATTTTGTATTTATAACCCTATATTCACCTGACGGAAAGTCTTGTTCCTCCTGCCACCGAACTTCACTAATTCCCACTATATCTAACTTTAACCTATCCATTTACCTTTTTAAATTTTCTAACCTACCTGCCAAATTAAGGGATTTGATATTCCACGCTCCGATCCGTAGAACGCAGTTTTCTTTCTCTTGATAACGCCGTCCTCCTGAGTAGTCCCCGCCCGGAGATCCGAATGGGGGACTATTTTATCTCCGGAATATTTTACCCAAGAGGACTCCATCATCATTTAACCATACGGTAAAGCTGCATACCCTCGGGAAAAATTAAGGATGTAGTTTCCCCTTGCTTTTAGCCGTTCGCAGTACCACAACAGCAAGGCCGTTTTGGTTGGTGTTACAGGGCCAGATCAGTCAATCATCCAGACTGTTGCCCCTGGAACTGCTGAAAAGGCTGCTGCCCCTCTTCAGGAACCTATATCCGCTACATATGCCACTTTGAGGGCTACGTACAGCGCTTTCACATATCGGAACTTCATGAAACTGTTGGGGCTAAACGGAAATATTCTCTGATGTCTCACAAGTAATTTCGCATTTTTAAACCGACACTGGCCGACAAAAAAAGGTGTTACGATACTAATTTAACGCCCCATGTCAGTGTGTTACGGCAGCCAGGACTTGTTAACTTGGTGTTGGAGAGGGATGTAGTGGAAAGATATAGTAGGAACAGACGAAGATTCCATTACACACTGAAGCGCCAGATAACTGGCAGACGTATGCTAGTCAAATACAGAGATATGTAAACAGGCAGAATAAGGCGCTGCGGTCGAGAACGCTTATAAGGGAAAATAAGCAGAAGGTATGGTTTGAAGTTTGTGTTGGGGAGGGATATCAACATGGGTAGTTCGTGCAGCAATATCAGCCAGAGCACTGTGGTGGTGTAACGGTTAGTATATCTGCCTAGCAATCAAGAAGACTCGGTTTCGAGTCCCGACCGAAGTACAAGATTTAATTCATTTCTTCTATTTTCATCATTATGGAAGACAAGAAGTGTACGGCGCAGTTGTTAGGTCGGTTACTGCTGGTACTATGGCAGGTTATCAAGATGTGAGTTTGAAAGTGCTGTTATGGTCGGCGCACGAGCGATGGAACACAGCATATCCGAAATAGCGATGAAAGGCGGATTTTCCCGTACGACCATTTTACGAGTGTACCGTGAATATCAGCAATCGGGTAACACATCAAATCTCAGACATCGCTGCGGCCCTAAAATGATCCTGTAAGAACGGTACCAACGACGACTGAAGAGAATCCTTCAACGTGACAGAAGTGCAATCCTTTCGCAAATTACTGCAGACTTCAATGCTGGGCCATCAAGAAGCGTCAGCGTGCGAGCCATTCAATGAAACGTCATAGATATGGGCCTTCGGAGCCGAACCGCCACTCGTGTCCCTTGATGACTGCACCAAACAAAGCTATACGCCTCACCTAGTCCCGTCAACACCGACATTGGACTGTTGATGACTGGAAACATGTTGCCTGGCCAGGCGAGAATCGTTTCAAATTGCATCGAGCGGATGGACGTGTATGGAACTGGAGACAACCTCTTGAATCCATGGGCCCTGCATATCAGAGGAGACGTTCAGGCTAGTGGAGGCTGTGTAATGGTGTGGGGCGTGCGCAGTTGGAGTGGTATGGAACCCCTGGTAAGTCTAGATACGACACTGATAGGTGACATGTACTCAAGCACTGTGTCTGATCACCAGCGTCCATTCATGACTATTGTGCATTCTGACGGCCTTGGGTAATTCTAACAGGACAATGCGCCTCTCTCCACACGTCCGGAATTGCTACAGAGTTACTCCAGGAACACTCTTCTCAGTCTAAACACTTCCTCTGGCCACGAAACTCCCCAGACATGAACATTATTGAGCATGTTTTGGAAGCCTTGCAACTTCCTGTTTACAAGATATCACCACCCCATTATACTCTTACGGATTTATGGACAGCCCTGAACGACTCATGGTGTCAGTTCCCTACAGCACTACTTCAGACATTAGTTGAGTCCATGCCACGTCATGCTGTGGCATTTATGCGTGCTTTCGGGGGACTTACACGATATTAAGCAGGTGTACCAGTTTCTTGGGCTCTTCAGAGTATAGAACAATCGCTTTCATCTGACAGTGGTTCATACTCCTGGTCCAGTCGAAGTTTTGACACAAAGAACCGACGACGTATAGTCTGACTCTGTCGCGATCGCGATGACACACGGTTCGGTGGAGAGTGGTGACTGGCATGGAGGTGGGCGTAGCTGTCGCCGCGATACCGCTCCGCTTGTAAGACTGCAGCTGGTCGCTCTTTTTGTGAGCCTCCCGTATAATCTATGAAACCTCGGTCTACGTGCCACACGTTCATTCTCATCTCCCATTTGGTTGTTTAGGTTTCTAGATTTGTTCCAGTCTCTCGACGAGTTTACGACGCTTCACGACAACCTACGCTGTATTTTGCACTTCGCTTCTGGTCAAACACTCACTGTGTGAACTCTGCCGTGCGCATCCACTCAGAGATATCTGTTTGTTGCAACGGCCTTCATGTCACCACCTGCTCGAGTTATCACGAACCTCGTTTGTACCTACGACGAAATAGAATAGGAAACATATTGCACGCAACGTTGGGTGTGGTAGTTATATAGATATGAACCTAGTAGTAAAAAATACGAAATCATGAAAGATGGCGTCAAATAAGTAGAAAGTTATCGACATTTGAAACAAGTGGGTTTCTCATATACGCTAGGAATGTGCAAATCCCGTTCGATAAACGATATCTACCAAAGCTTTCCAGTTCTGCGTGTGCGAGGGACATATGGCCCTTTGAAGCATCTACACTCATTCTCATAAATTAAGGATAGTGCTGATACATGGTAAAACTGTTGTGTCTAGACCATACAGCCTAGACACAATGCTGTAGCCGATAGGGCACGCAATGCTAACGCAGACGGGCGTGAAGTCTGGAACATGAGACTTATAAATGAATAAGAAGAAAAGTACGTAGATGCTTGTTACTTAACTTTTAATTAGTCCTTGGAATACATCTCTCTTGAATATTTGTAGCTATAGCCACTGATACAAATGGCGCCTTGCTAGGTGGTCGCCATTTAACTTAGCAGAGGGCTATTCTACTGTCTATCTCTCGGCAAATGAGAGCAAGGCTTAGCACGTCCAATCGCTAGCTATGTTGTCCGTACAACTGGGGACGAGGTCTCCTCCGTCTCTCGAGACCTGCCTTGTGGTGGCGCTAGGTTTGCGATCCCACAGTGGCGACACGCGGGTCCGACATGTACTACAGGACCGCGGCCGATTTAAGTTACCACCTAGTAAGTGTGGTGTCTAGCGGTGACACCACAAAAACAACGCTCTGGTGGGCGGTTTGCGGGTTTAAATCACCTCGGGGTATGACAATGCGGTGCATTTGACCTGCGGTCGTCGCACGGTGGCGCTGGCAGCAGTCCACATACGCAGAGGTGTGTTGGTGATGTCAGAGTACAGTGCAGCGAGTAAGTGTGCAGATGTTTTCAGAGGTGCTAATGGTGACTGGCGTTTAAAATGGCTCATAGAACACATATTTATGACATTATGATGGGTAGAATACTAGGGCAACTGGAGGTTGGTCAAACACAGAAGGTCGTCCTGGCGCTACGTTATGGGACGTCTTCAGTGTGCAACACCACAAGAAGACAGATATCTCACCATCTGTGCCCGCAGACGGCCACCGAGTCCTGCAGGTAGCCTTGCTCGGGACCTTACCGCAGCGGCTGGAACAGTTGTCTCCAGACACACAGTCTATAGACGACTGAACAGACATGGTTCATTCGCCTGGAGACCTGCAAGGTGCATTCCACTGACCCCTGGTCACTGGAGAGCAGGTAAAGCCTGGTGTCAAGAACACAGTACATGGTCACTGGAACAGTGGTCCCAGGTTATGTTCACTGACGAGTCCAGGTATAGTCTGAACAGTGATTCTGACCGGGGTTTCATCTGGCGTGAACCACGAACCAGATACCAACCCCTTAATGACCTTGAAAGGGACCTGTATGGAGGTCGTGTTTTGATGGTGTGGGGTGTGATTATTATTGTTGCACGTACACCCCTGCATGTCTTTGACAGAGGAACTGTAACAGGTCAGGTGTATCGGGACGTCATTTTGCAGCAGTATGTCCGCCTTTTCAGGGGTGCCGTGGGTCCCACCTTCCTCCTGATGGCTGATAACGCACGGCCCTACCGAGCTGCCATCGCGGAGGAGTACCTTGAAACAGAAGATATCTGGCGAAAGGAGTGGCCTTCCTGTTCTCCGGACTTAAACCTCATCGAGCACGTCTCGAATACTCTCGGTCGACGTATCTCTGCACGTCTTCAAACCCCTATGACACTTCAGTAGCTCCGACAGGCACTGGTGCAAGAACGGGAGGCTATACCCCAGCAGCTGCTCGACCACCTGATCCAGAGTATGCCTGTGTACGTGTGGATGGTGATCATATTCAATATTGATGTCGGGATACATGGGCAGGAAACAATGGCGTTTTGTAACACATGTATTTCTGGACGGTTTTCTTAACTTATCACCAACACCGTGGACTTACAGATCTGTGTCGTGTGTACCCTATGTGCCTATGCTATTAGCGGCAGTTTTGTGTAGTGCCACGTTGTGTGGCACCACATTCTGCAATTATCCTTAATTTATGAGCATGAGTGTGTATGCCTCTGTACGAGCAATGATTGTCTTATCTTATATAATCTTATTGCATCTCCTCAGGCGAAAGGTACGTTGGCAGTCAGCTTCAAATGCCGGTTCTCCGAACTTTCTCAATAGAGTTTCGCGGAAACAACGTTATATTCCCTCCAGGGTTTCACATGTGTGTTCACGTAGCATCTCGGTCCCAAATTTAGTAGCGCGCTTCTGAATTGATTCGATGTCTTCCTTTCATTCAATAATGGGTCTCACTATGAAGAAGCTTCTTCATAGATAACTGATCGGCATCGTTGATCATGGTCCTAAAGCAGTTACTGTTGATATTATGTGTATTCACACACAAATATTGATAATTTAGGATTCACATACGAACTACGGGTATGCAGATTTCCCAGAAACGTGCACAAGCCACGTTCTAATAGGAGCACACAGTGGCTTCACAACAAAAGTGGTGTCTCAAAGTCTGATTTCATGTTAAGGTTGATAATCCCGATAATACACGCAGGTGGTGCTATAACGTTACTTTCAGTCACATACATCATCCTAGTAATTTTGTGATTCGTTGGTTTATATCTGCCTGCAGCCTGCATTTTCAGAAATACGAGCGTACGGTATATCAAAACAGATGTCTGATTAGACTGGAGAGTTTCTAGCACACGGCATGTCCATACTTTCTTGTAATGTGGGTCCGCAGCTTCTATAATTTTTTTTTAAATGATGTTATCTCGCTTTCGGCTTTTAGAATTTTATTTTAGGATTGCAATTTCGGCATTAAGCCTTTTTCAAGCATAAGATTATGACATATGCCATTTTGATTTTGGTTAAAATGTTATTCCGAAATTGCAGTCGTAAAATAAAATTTTAACAGCTGAGAGCCAGATGTCATCATTAAAAAAATGACAGTGTGAACTCTCGAAAGAGACAGATTTTCAGCCTTAAACAGTAATTTCGAGTGTGGCTCAAAGAAATGTTATAGGACCAATAATTTTTACAATATATTCCTACCAGCGGACCAGTGCGAAACTTTCGACTACTATGGTTTTAAATAATGATAGTGTTTGGAATAAGTGTAGTCGTTGGGATAAGGGTAGCTGTGGGAATGAAGAGAAAAAGTCTTTAAAAATGAACCGAACGACGACGGCCGCGGTGGTCTCGCGGTTCTAGGCGCGCAGTCCGGAACCGTGCGACTGCTACGGTCGCAGGTTCGAATCCTGCCTCGGGCATGGATGTTTGTGATGTCCTTAGGTTAGTTAGGTTTAAGTAGTTCTAAGTTCTAGGGGACTAATGACCACAGCAGTTGAGTCCCATAGTGCTCGGAGCCGTTTTTTTGAACCGAACGACGTGAAATAATAATCATGGATTTATGATGCATCCTTGTAAGTAAATTTCCATGTTAACAACAATGTGGCTGTCATTCGAAACTTTTGTCCCGGCTCATAGGATGGGCAGAATTTAGAGACGGTCAGCAGAGCAACATAACCTGTAACTCTAACTTGAAAAACGTTTTCATTCTCAGTGAACACATTAGGCCGTAGCAGCAACAGGTAAATTACAATTCAAAGCAACGATGACAAATATGTTTGTCATTTCGGAAAGTATATTCTCTCAGGAAAGTCAACTTGTACGACGGGCAGTGACAAATGACTACCGTAGTGATCGCGGTCATTACTTATGACAATTCTGTATACGAAGTAATCAGTTAATAAGTACTTTAAAACAAATAAAATGGCATTCATAATAAGTTAATATGATAAGGAATCTCTTATTTGTGATTAGTACGTTAGCTTTTAAGAATATAGGTATGGAGCTGGGCATCCATTATGCCCTTTTGCCTGTGATAGTTAAGAGTCTGTTTCGCAGATAGTACGTTTTAGCGCAAAATTGGTATACAGTATCTGAGGCCTATTAAAATACCTTTACCTCATTCATCTCTGTACGATTAGAATGTGTTGAGAAAAAGGGATGTTGCCTTGAGAAAAATAAATATGATATATAGATGACATAGTGGGTAACATTGGAAGTTCCACGAGCCTTTCACAGATGATGCTCGTGCATACAAAAGAGTCACATCGCAAGAAAATTTTAGCGAGATGCATGAAGACCTGCAACGGACAGAAGCTTCATGCAGGGATGACAGTTCAATTGACACTCAACATAAATAAATGTAGTGTATTGAACATATATATACAGAAAAATCCATTACTTCATAATCACAGGACTGTAGAATAATCACCGGAAGTAATCACACCAACTAAATAGGTGAGAGTATGGATACAGTTCTAAGCAAAGAAGGGAAGGCAGAAAGGTGGAAGGAGTATATAGAGGGTTTATACAAGGGCGATGTACTTGAGGACAATATTATGGAAATAGAAGAGGATGTAGATGAAGGTGAAATGGGAGATAAGATATTGCGTGATGAGTTTGACACAGCACTGAAAGACCTGAGTCGAAACAAGGCCCCGGGAGTAGACAACATTTCATTAGAACTACTGATGGCCTTGGGAGAACCAGTCACGACAAAACTCTACCATCTGGTGAGCAAGATGTATGAGACAGGCGAAATACCCACAGACTTCAAGAAGAATATAAGAATTCCAATCCCAAAGAAAGCACGTGTTGACAGATGTGAAAATTACCGAACTATCAGTTTAATAAGTCACAGCTGCAAAATACTAACGCGAATTCTTTACAGACGAATGGAAAAACTGGTAGAAGCGGACCTCGGGGAAGATCAGTTTGGATTCCGTAGAAATGTTGGAAAACGTGAGGCAATACTAACCTTACGACTTATCTTAGAAGAAAGATTAAGAAAAGGCAAACCTACGTTTCTAGCATTTGTAGACTTAGAGAAAGCTTTTGACAATGTTGACTGGAATACTCTCTTTCAAATTCTAAAGGTGGCAGGGGTAAAATACAGGGAGCGAAAGGCTATTTACAATTTGTACAGAAACCAGATGGCAGTTATAAGAGTCGAGGGGCATGAAAGGGAAGCAGTGGTTGGGAAAGGAGTGAGACAGGGTTGTAGCCTCTCCCCGATGTTATTCAATCTGTATATTGAGTAAGCAGCAAAGGAAACAAAAGAAAAATTCGGAGTAGGTATTAAAATTCATGGAGAAGAAGTAAAAACTTTGAGGTTCGCCGATGACATTGTAATTCTGTCAGAGACAGCAAAGGACTTGGAAGAGCAGTTGAACGGAATGGACAGTGTCTTGAAAGGAGGATATAAGATGAACATCAACAAAAGCAAAACGAGGATAATGGAATGTAGTCAAATTAAATCGGGTGATGCTGAGGGAATTAGATTAGGAAATGAGACACTTAAGGTAGTAAAGGAGTTTTGCTATTTGGGGAGTAAAATAACTGATGATAGTCGAAGTAGAGAGGATATAAAATGTAGACTGGCAATGGCAAGGAAATCGTTTCTGAAGAAGAGAAATTTGTTAACATCGAGTATAGATTTAAGTGTCAGGAAGTCGTTTCTGAAAGTATTTGTATGAAATGTAGCCATGTATGGAAGTGAAACATGGACGATAACCAGTTTGGACAAGAAGAGAATAGAAGCTTTCGAAATGTGGTGCTACAGAAGAATGCTGAAGATAAGGTGGGTAGATCACGTAACTAATGAGGAGGTATTGAATAGGATTGGGGAGAAGAGAAGTTTGTGGCACAACTTGACTAGAAGAAGGGATCGGTTGGTAGGACATGTTTTGAGGCATCAAGGGATCACAAATTTAGCATTGGAGGGCAGCGTGGAGGGTAAAAATCGTAGAGGGAGACCAAGAGATGAATACACTAAGCAGACTCAGAAGGATGTAGGCTCGAGTAGGTACTGGGAGATGAAGAAGCTTGCACAGGATACAGTAGCATGGAGAGCTGCATCAAACCAGTCTCAGAACTGAAGACCACAACAACAACATGGGTACAGAGCGATTTAGTGTTGAACGGCCACATAAAATTAATAGTAGGAATCGCAAATGTGAAACAAATTCTTTAAGAAGAACCATCAGGCAGTATAGTCCTGTCACGAAGGAGGTACCATACAAAACTATAGTTCGACCAGTACTTGATTGTTGTTCGTCAGTCTGGGATCCGTAGCAGAGGGGACAGAGAGGAAATAATGAAAATCCCACAAGGAACAGTGCGTTTCTTTTCAGCTTCATTTAGTAGGCGCGAGGGAGCTACGGGGATGTTCACCTAACTGCAGTGGTAGATCCTAGAAGAGAGGCTCGTGCATCGCGGTGTGCTTTAGAGCAAAAGATTCCGAGACCGCACGTTTCTAAAAGATTCATTCAACATATTCCTTCCTCCCACGTATATCTCGCGAAAAGACCAAAATCATTCATTGACAAATAGTCAGCACGGATTCAGAATACATCGTTCTTGTGAAACAGAAATAGCTCTTTATTTACATGAAGTGATGAGTGCTATCAACATGAGATGGCAAACTGATTTCATACTTTTAGGTTTCCAGAAGGCTTTTGACACCATTCCTCAGAAGCGACCTCTAATCAAATTGCGTACCTGTTGAGCATTGTCTCAGTTATGCGACTACATTCTGGATTTACGTCAAAAATATCACATCTGGTAGTATTGTATTGTATTGCATGATAACCGGGGGCCTAGAAACGACGGAGAGGCTCCGTACCCGCCGCAGCCGCAGTGGACCACAACCCCACGACGACTACCGCAGAGAGTGGTAGAGTAATGGTGGTGTACGCGTACGTGGGGAACTTGTTTGCGCAGCAATCGTCGACATAGTGCAGCTGAGGTGGAATAAGGGGAACCAGCCCGCATTCACCGTGGCAGATGGAAAACCGCCTAAAGACCATCCACAGACTGGCCGGGTCACTGGACCTCGGCACAAGTACGCCGGGCGGATTCGTGGCGGGGTCAGGCGCTCCGTCCCATCCAGGAAGCCGTGCGTTTGACCGCACGGGTAACCGGGCGGGCCAGCTGGTACTAACTGACGGAAAATTATCGAATAAAACAGAAGTAACATTTGGAGTTTCCAAAGGAAGTGTTATTGGCCCTCTGCTGTTCCTGATTTACATGAACGACATTGGAGACAATCTGAGCAGTACTCCTAGATTACATGCACATGATGATGTCACTTACCGTCCTGTAAAGTCTTTGGATGATCAAAACGAACTGCACCACGAAATATGGCACAGAGTGCCACGTACGTGGTACGTGAATTTTGTGGCAATTATTAAAACATAGGCGTATTTCATTCCGGCAAGATGTTCTCCTGAAATTTGAATCAGAAACTTTCTCCTCTGATTGCGAAAATATTTCGTTGGTACCCGTTTACAAAGGGAGAAATGATCATCATAATGAAATAAAAGAAATCAGAGTTCGCACAGGAAGACCTGGTGTTCGTTTTTCCCGTGCGTTGTTCGAGAGTGAAACGGTAGACAAATAGCTGGAAGATCATTAGATGTTCCTTCTGTCAGGCATTTAACTGTAAACTGCAGAATAATCAGGTGACTGTAGATGCAGAATCCGAAATATTCGAGCTCACAAGGGAACCTCCCCATCGCACCCCCCTCAGATTTAGTTATAAATTGACACAATGGATAGGCCTTGAAAAACTGAACACAGATCAATCGAGAAAACAAGAAGAAGTTGTGTGGAACTATGAAAAAATAAGCAAAATATATAAACTGAGTAGTCCATGTGCAAGATAGGCTACATAAAGGAGAATGATAGCTGATCAGCGCCGTGGTCTCGTGGTTAGAGTGAGCAACTGCGGAACGAAAGGTCCTTGGTTCGAGTCCTCCCTCGAGTGAAAATTTTACTTTCTTTATTTTCGCAAAGTTACGATCTGTCTGTTCATTCATTGACGTCTCTGTTCACTGTAATAAGTTTAGTGTCTGTGTTTTGCGACCGCACCGCAAAACCGTGCGATTAGTAGACGAAAGGACGTGCCTCTCCAATAGGAACAGAAAACATTTGATCGCAAGGTCATAGGTCAACCGATTCCTCCACAGGAAAACACGTCTGATATATTCTTTACGACACTGGTGACGGCATGTGCGTCACATGACAGGAATATGTTGTCGACCCACCTAACTTGCACACTTGGCGAATGGGTAAAAAGATTCTTCTACCTTGCTCGATTTAGGTTTTCTTGTGGATGTGATAATCACTCCAAAAAAAGTGATGAAAACATAAGAGTTTGTCACATAAACTGCATCAAATGAATGCAACAGTTTCAGAGTCGCACAGTTTTCCCTGTGCTGTGTCAAATCATATGTTTTTTACGTTTTCAAATGTTTCCGTGCGTAGACCGTCAAATTCTGTATATGTCCAAGCAAATCTGAACATGTCCTGGGATTTTGGAGAGCGAAGTTGATTATGTGTGAGAGCCTGAACTTTGATAATTATCTGAAAATAAAAAATTAAAATTTTCACCCGAGAGAAGATTTGAACCGCTGCTCACGCTAACCACGGGACCACGGCGCTCGTAAGCTAACACCCTCCTCGATGTTACCTACCTTGCGCATGGACTACTCAGTTTGTATATTTTGCTTATATTTTTCATAGTTCCACACAACTTCTTCCTGTTTTCTCCATTGATCTATGTTCAGTTTTTCAAGGCCTATCCCTGTGCCAACTTATAACTAAATCTGAGGGGGGTGCGATGGGGAGGTTCCCTTGTCAGAAGGACGCTCACTGGCAATAGTTCTTTCCGGTGAGCATTCACGACTGAAGCAGCGGAGGAGGGGCATATAACAATGTAGTATATAGTATACTCCGCCAGGTATCGTGAAGTGAGAAGCGGAGTAGAGATATAGAAGTGCATGAATGATTTCAATAAATCTCTTACAGGGGACAGGCAAAATAATGTGAGCAGTGGTAGTGAAGGGATGGTTGTGTTTGAGGGTCAACAATTCAGTTACGTGTTGCGCTGGACTGTGCGTGTTCAGTATCGACTAGGCATCAGCGGAGGTTGTTTACCAGTAGCGCTAACTTCATGTTTGCATTCAGAGGCAGAGGTCGACGTGCAAACTGTTAACAGAGTTGCAAAGAGGACATATTATGGGGGCCCGATTAGCTGGAGCATCAGTAACCAATACAACCTACTTACTGAATGTTTCTAGAGAAACTGTTTCAACAGTCTTGACAACCTACACAAAACATGGAAAGACATAATCGTGTAAACATAATAGTGGACACAAATCAAAACTAAATGACAGAGATCGTCGTACGCTAACACGAATTGTGTCAAAACATACAAGACCACGGCGGCTAAAATGACTGAAGAGGTAACAGCCATCTACAAGACCCGTATCTATCGATACTGTCCGCAGAGAACTCCACAAAGCGAATATTCGTGGGCGAGTTGCTATAGCGAAACCATTAGTGACGACAACCAACGCAAAGAAGCGTAAGCGTTGTCAGGAGCATAAATCCTGGGCGCGTGATCAGTGGAAACATGTTATATGTTCCGACAAGTCAACATTTCCGTTATTTCCAAGATCTGGCCGGGTTTACGACTGGAGAACGCCAGAAGAAAGGTTAAATGGGACTAAGCACTATGGGACTTAACATCTGAGGTCATCAGTCCACTAGGCTTATAACTATTTGAACCTAGCTCACCTACGGACATCACACACATCCATGCCCGAGGCAGTATTCGAACCTGCGACCGTAGCAGCCACGTGGTTCCGTACTGAATCGCCAAGAACCGCTCGGCCACAACGGCCAACTGAGAACGCCTGAAGAAGAGCTTGATCGCTTGATTTCAACGGTTAAGCATAGAGGTGCAAGTGTGACGGTGTGGGCAGCCATATCATGGTATTCTGCTGGTCCTTTGGGATCCGTTGGTGATCCGTGAGTCGGATGGGGTTTTGAAGCCTGATCTTCCTCTTCACGCTAATCGAGAGGAGTGGAATATATAGCTTCACGAGATTTCGTCCTCTATTTGTGACGTCATAACATAACCCTAACGTCACATCACACTTCACAGTGACCTATACTCCACAGATACACTTAAGATACAACTCTTATACACAGCGAGAATGGTGGCCATCGTGTGGGGAGGGAGGAAGTCTTTCCTATTAGGTGAGGTGGATGAATCCCGACAGTATCATAAGGTTCCCTTGCTTCACTGAGAAGCGGTGTGAAATAGGACGCATTCGAACAATATGTAGCGGATTAGGCGAATGGAAAACTTGGGTTCGTCCTGGGAAAGTGCAGTGACTTTGTCAAAGAAATCACGTGCTAGACTATTGTGACCAATTCTAGAGAACTGTTCTGGAATCTGCACCAACTGGCAACAGACGTGCGGTTAAAATCTTAACAAGTTGTGTGAAAAAGTAAAGGAGATGCTATGGGAAATTAAATAAAGGCCGTTTGCAACCAACGATTACGTGAACATTTTAGGTGATCAGGTGCATCCCATGATTGAAATATTGTTCCCCAGAAATGATGCCACCTTTCAGGACGATAATGCATCCGCTCACACAGCCAGGACAGCTAAATCGTGGTGTGAGGAGCATGCAATTGAACTGTAGCGTCTTCCCTGGCCAGCACAGTCCCTTGTGGGCGGTATTGGAGGGCAGCTTCCGGAGAAGATTTCCGCCTCCCTCGTCACTGCAGGAGTTAGAAGAGGTTCTGATCGAAGATTGTCATAACATTCAACTGGAGACTATACAATCATTATGTGTCAAGACTTATCGTAGCTGTAATACGGACAAAATGGGGCCGAAGCCCTTATTAATAAACCATTTCCAAGTACGTACAGTTGTTCGCATTATCTTACCTATCCCCTGTATCATGACTGTAATACACGCTGCAGTGGAACGTCATTCTTTTCCTAAACTTCCGCATCGCAGTTTGTAACTCTGGCTGTGCCTCAATTCTTCTAACTTCTACCCGGCGGCCCTAAGGCGCGAGCTCCGGCTAAGCGTGATGGGCCACCGTCAACCAGCGGCTGCAGTATACGGCGAGTGTAAAACGGACGCCGGCCACTGTAAATCAGGGCGGAGCGGGCTGCCGCAGGCGAGGCGTCGTAAAGAGCCGCTAACGGCGGCCGCTGCTGCCTGCCGCTGACGCGCGCGCCCCAACGCCCGCCGCCAACTTCGGTCTCAACTTCACCGCAGCACTTCGCAGTTCGACACCCCACCTGACAACTTGCCGAGTCGGACTTTACGGACTCGCTGACCAACATGGAATTCGTTTAACTGTTCCTCTGCCGTCAGGAGACATAAAATACTACAGACATTTGATTTCGTAGCTAAGGGTATGAAAGGAAAGCAGTGCATGAGACGGGAGAGAGAGAGAGAGATATTTTATTCAATGTGTATGTTGACAAACAGTAAGATAAATCAAGAACATATTTGTAAGTGGAAAAAGAAATTTTTAAAAAAGGAGATTCGCCTATGACAGAAGATGAAATGGGAGAGAGAAAGACAGAGAGAGAGAGAGAGAGAGAGAGAGGAATGTTATTCATTGTGTATCTAGAGCAAGCACTAAGGCAAACCAAGAATAAAATTGGTAAAGGGAAGAAGAAATTTAGAAAAAAAAATTGAGATTTTGCTATGACTCCGTAATTCTGGCAAAAATGGCAAACGATTTGTAACAGCAGTTGAACGGAAAGAATAGTTTCTTGAAAATACGTTAAAATATGAATATTAACAAATGTAAAAAAAAAGTCTTCTGTGCTGGTTTGTTGTCATCGGAAGGTTTGAGAGTGCTGTTTAATAAGGTTATAGACCTGTAGCACGTGATATCGCACTTACAACTCTTCACAGAACTATGAATCGAAATTTTCAATAATGAATCGGCGCAGTCTGTTCAGCGAATCTTGACAGCTAATTTTTAGTGCATTGTACCTGTGATTTGTCTGACAAAACGATAAATGCAACGTTAAGTTCTAATGCACTGAGGTGACAAAAACCATGAGATAGCGATATGCATTTATACAGTAGCGGTAGTATCGCGTTCACAACATACAAAAGGACAGCGCGTTCACGAAGTTCTCATTTGTACTCAGGTGATTCAAGTGAGAAGATTTCCGACTTGATTATGGCCGCGCGATGGAATTAACAGACTTTGAATGCGGAATGGCAGCTGGAGGAGGAACCTTGGGACGTACCATTTCGGAAATCGTTAGGAAATTTAATACTCCGTTATCCAAAGTGTCAAGAGTCCGCCAAGAATACCAAATTTCAGGCAGTGTTTCTCACCACGGACAAGGCAGTGGCGGACACTCTTCACTTTTTGCCAGAGTATCGGCGTTTGCGTAGAGGTTTCATTCCTAACAGGCAAGCAACACTGCGTCAAATAACCGCAGAAATAAATGTGCGACCTAGGACGGAAGTATCTGTTAGGACACTGTGGTGAAATCTGGCGTTAGTGGTCTATGGCAACAGACCACCGACGCGAGCGTCTTTGCTATGAGCACAACATCACCTGCATCGACTCTCCTGGGCTCGTGACCACATAGATTGGACCCTAGACGACTGGAAAATAACGTTCTGATCAGATGAGACCCGATTTCGCATAGTAAGAGCTGATGGCAGGATTCGAGTGTGGCGCAGACCCCACGAAGAAAGGTACCCAAGTTGTCAACAATGTACTGTGCAAGCTGTTGGTGGTTCCATAATGGTGTGGGCTGAGTTTACATGGGGACTGAGTCTTTGATCCAACTGAACCTATCATTGACTTGAAGTTGTTATGTTAAGCAGGTTGGAGAGCATTTGCTGCTATGAATAGACACCATGTTCCCACACAATGATGATGACAATGCTACATCTCATCAGGCAACAATTGTTCGCGACTGGTTTGAAGAATGTTCTGACAAAACGATAGACCGATCTGGCGACTTAGGTAACCGGACATGAATCCCATCTAACATTTATGGGACAAAATCGAGAGCTCGGTTCGTCCACAAAATCTTGCACCTGCAACACTGTCGTTATAGTGGCAAAAAGGCTCAATATTTCTCCAGGGGACTTCCAACGAGTTGTTGAGTCCATGCCACGTTGAGCTGGTGCACCACCCCGAGAAAAAGGAGGTCCGACACTATGTTAGGACGAATCCCACGACTTCTGTCACCTCAGTGTAATAGTTCAGTTTGAGCTACGTCACTGATGGTTTCTCAAATCAGCCTCCTCGTATACGGATTTGTTTTCAGTGTAGAATGCAGCCACGTTAGGTTTTTAGTAGGAATGGAGTCCCCTGCTAGAAAACGGAAAAGATCTGAAGAATCGTGGTAGCGTGTGTAATCAGTAATATACCTTGGGTAGGTAGCAGCTTCAACTTTAGCACGCTGCTGCAGATTCGGGAGTATAATATGCTGCAACAAGGCTAGGACTGTCATAAGGTTCACTGCAGTCAATAGAAGAGTTAACTAGATTACGCCAGGAGATTGCTAGAACTCTCTCGTATCTCACGACACAAATGTGAGTCATATCAAAGGGTGTGAAAGAAGCCTGCAGTCAGCGACAGGCAGATGACTGCAAAACATGAAGCTTCACAGGGTAAGTGAAATGTGCTGACATTGTCAAGGCTTATTTGATTTGTAATTGTGTAGTTGCTGCTTTTCCTAATTCGTATTTCTTTTTGAGTCTCTATCGCAATGACCAGAACAGTGTGACTGAAGAAAGCGCATGCCGCTTGTTTTAGTTAAAATGGTTTAAGCGATGGATGCAACGCACTGTAGACCAGTGATGTTAGGGTCAGTCTGTTGGAGGATCATAGGTCTTACTATAAACTGCAGTACTACAGCGATCACAGGACATAAAAAGCTCTCCAAAAAATTATACGCAGATTCAGGAAAAACTACGTGTGTAACAAAGCTTGTGTTATACACACACGATAAAGACATAAATGATCTATGTGATAATCTAAGTAGCCCCTCGGATTGTTTGTAGGTGACGATATAATTTAACGTCTAGTAAAATCAGACGATCAACTCCGATTACAAAATGGTTTAGACAGAATTTCTGTATGGTGCGAAAAGTGGCAATTGGCACTAAACAGAGAAAAGTGCTAGGTTTTCCAAATGGTTACTAAAAGACATCCAATAAAATTTGGGTATACGATAAATCCCACAAATCTAAGGGCCGTCAGTTGGACTAAATACCTAGGAATTACAATTGCGAGCAACTTAAATTGGAAAGGCCACATAGATAATATGGTGGGGAAGGCGAAACAAAGACTTCGCTTTGTTGGCAGAACACTTAGAAGATTTGTCAAATCCACTAAAGAGACAGCTACATTACACTTGTCCGTCCTCTGCAGGAATATTGCTGCGCGGTATGCGATCCTTACCAGGTAGAAATGACGGAGGGCATCGAAAAAGTGAAAGAAGGGCAACTCGTTTCGTGTTATCGCGCAATAGGACTGAGAGTGTCATTGATATGATACGCGATTTCGGGTGGCAGTCACTGAAATAAAGGCGGTTTTCTTTGCGGCGAGATCTATTTACGAAATTTCAATCACGAACTTTCTATTCCGAACGTGAAAATATTTTGTTGACACTCACCTACGTAGGGAGAAATCATCATTACAATAAAATAAGAGAAATCAGAGCTCGAACGGAAAGATCTACGTGTTCCTTTTTCCCACGCGCCATTCGGGATTGGAATGGTGGAGAAGTAGTATGAAAATGGTTCGAAGAGCCCTCTGCCGGGCACTTAAGTGTGAATTGCTTTTCGCGGATAATGCTGTAGTATACAGAGAAGTTGCAGCATTAGAAAATTGTAGTGGAATGCAGGAAGATCTGCAGCGGATAGGCACTTGGTGCAGGGAGTGGCAACTGACCCTTAACATAGACAAATGTAATGTATTGCGAATACACAGAAAGAAGGATCGTTTATTGTATGATTATATGATAGCGGAACAAACACTGGTAGCAGTTACTTCTGTAAAATATCTGGGAGTATGCGTGCGGAACTATTTGAAGTGGAATGATCATACAAAATTGTTGGGAAGGCGGGTACCAGGTTGAGATTCACTGGGAGAGTCCTTAGAAAATGTAGTCCATCAACAAAGGAGGTGGCTTACAAGACACTCGTTCGGCCTATACTTGAGTATTGCTCAACAGTGTGGGACCCGTACCAGATCGGGTTGACGGAGGAGATAGAGAAGATCCAAAGAAGAGCGGCACGTTTCGTCACAGGGTTATTTGGTAACCGTGATAGCGTTACGGAGATGTTTAGCAAACTCAAGTGGCAGACTCTGCAAGAGAGGTGCTCTGCATCGCGGTGTAGCTTGCTCGCCAGGTTTCGAGAGGGTGCGTTTCTGGATGAGGTATCGAATATATTGCTTCCCCCTACTTATACCTCCCGAGGAGATCACGAATGTAAAATTAGAGAGATTCGAGCGCGCACGGAGGCTTTCAGACAGTCGTTCTTCCCGCGAAACATACGCGACTGGAACAGAAAAGGGAGGTAATGACAGTGGCACGTAAAGTGCCCTCCGCCACACACCGTTGAGTGGCTTGCGGAGTATAAATGTAGATGGAGATGTAGATGTAGAAGCTTGTAGATGAAGACGTAGACATCTTGCATTCAGTTCATGTAAATAAACAGACAGGTTGCGTATGCCTACATTGCAGGAGGGCGATCGACTGCACTACACTGACGATAAATAACCAAGTTACTGAGTATCTTAACAGGCATGCGCAGAGATCGATGAATGTTTTACTAAGAGAACCTAGAGCCTTATATGGGATGGAGCTTGCACAAAAAATACAATTGTAACTTTTGATGTGTCCCCAAGGAAGCGTAATATCGTAAACTATTCGTCAAATTGGTACAGCAACACCATCAGATTCTTCAATAACAATGCAGTTCTGTACTGCGAAAAATCTTTGTTAGATTATCATAGGAAATGGAGAATGAGTAAGACGAAATTTCTTAGAAATGTAAAGGCCGTTATATGTCATTGTACGTCTACAAGTGTTAAGTAATACCAATAACGTAGAAGAAAACATGACAACTGATTATAGGCGCGTCAAATCATTAAAATACTCAGAGGTGGGTCTTAGAAGCGTTCCAAACCTGTGCTGCAGATGTCACTGCGCACGCCTTTGGGCTATCGCCCGACTCGGAGACAGGGGTTTAAAACGCACGTGGAGCAAGAAATTTTAATCGTCTGTATTTCGCCGGCAAGGGAAGGAGAGGTGGTGATGTAATGTTCCTGACTTCCAGACTTTGGGCCAGTGTCCTGGATTAACGTTCAAAGCTCTCCACAGTGTCCCATAGAGCGAGTGCATGCGACGCTATTGTTGGTGATGTGTGAGACGGATGGGGTTGTGAAACCTGATGGTCCCCTTCACGCTAATAGAGAGAAGTGGAATATATTCCGGCAAAAGATTTCGTCCTCTATTTGTGTCGTCATCACTTAACCCTAAGGTGACAGCACACTTGACACTGACCTATACACCACGGAATCATTTAAGATACAACTCTTATACACAGCGAGAACGGTGGCCATCGTGTGGGGAGGAAGGAAATCTTTCCTATTAGGCGGATGAAACCCGATAGTATCATCAAGTTCCCTTGCTTCACTGAGAAGTGGTGTGAAATAGGGCGAATGCGAACAATACATAGCAGAGTAGGCGAATGTAAGACTTGAGTTTGACCTGGGAAACTGGAGTGAATTTGTAAAAGAAATCACGTGCGGACTATTGTGACCAATTCTAGAGAACTGTTCTGGACTCTGCATCAAACGGCAACAAACGCGCGGTAAAAATCGTAACACGTTGTATGAAAATGTAAAACAGATGCTGTGGGAAGTTAAACACGAACTTTTGAAAGACAAATTTGTTCTCAGAAACCTTGATGGGCGAATTTAGGAAACCGTCATTCAAGGAGGACTGTGTGATGATGGTACTGCAACCGTCCTTGTCTACATCTACATTTATACTCCGCAAGCCACCCAACGGTGTGTTGCGGAGAGCACTTTACGTGCCACTGTTATTACCTCCTTTCCTGTTCCAGTTGCGTATGGTTCGCGGGACGAATGACTGCCGGAAAGCCTCCGTGCCCGCTCGAATCTCTCTAATTTTACATTAGTGATCTCCTCGGGAGGTATAAGTAGGGGCAAGCAATATATTCGATACCTCATCCAGAAACGCACCCCTAGAAACGTAGACAGCAAGCTACACCGCGATTCAGAGCGCCACTCTTGCAGAGTCTGCCACTTGAGTTTGCTGAACATCTCCGTAACGCTATCACGCTTACCAAATAACCCTGTGACGAAACGCGCCGCTCTTCTTTGGGTCTTCTCTATCTCCTCCGTCAAACCGACCTGGTACGGATCCCACACTGATGAGCAATACTCAAGTATAGGCCGAACGAGTGTCTTGTAAGCCACCTCCTTTGTTGATGGACTACATTTTCTAAGGACTCTCCCAATGAATCTCAACCTGGTACCCGCCTTACCAACAATTTTGTATGATCATTCCACTTCAAATAGTTCCGCACGCATACTCCCAGATATTTTACAGAAGTAACTGCTACCAGTGATTTTTCCGCTATCATATAATCATACAATAAACGAGTCTTCTTTCTATGTATTCGCAATACATTACATTTGTCTATGTTAAGGGTCAGTTGCCACTCCCTGCACCAACTGCCTATCCGCTGCAATTTTCTAATGCTGCAACTTCTCTGTATACTACAGCATCATCCGCGAAAGTGGTCTAGCGGTTCTAGGCGCTCAGTCCGGAACCGCGCGGCTGCTACGGTCGCAGGTTCGAATCATGCCTCGGGCATCGATGTTTATGATGTCCTTAGGTTAGTTAGGTTTAAGTAGTTCTAAGTTCTAGGGGACTGATGGCCACAGATGTTAAGTCCCATAGTGCTCAGAGCCATTTGAACCATTTGAAGCCATCCGCGAAAAGCCGCATGGAACTTCCGACACTATCTACTAGGTTATTTATATATATTCTGAAAAGCAATGGTCCCATAACACTCCCCTCTGGTACGCCAGAGGTTACTTTAACGGCTGTTGAGAACAACATGCTGTGTTCTGTTTGCTAAAGCTCTTCAAGCCAGCCACACAGCTGGTCTGATATTCCGTAGGCTCTTACTATGTTTATCAGGCGACGGTGTGAACTGTATCTAACGCCTTCCAGAAGTCAAGGAAAATGACATCTTCCTGTGAGCCTGTATCTAATATTTTCTGGGTCTCATGAACAAATAAAGCGAGTCGGGTCTCACACGATCGTTGTTTCCGGAATCTATGTTGATTCCTACAGAGTAGATTCTGGGTTTCCAGAAATGACATGATACGCGAGCAAAAAACATGTTCTAAAATTTTACAACAGATCGATGTCAGAGATTTAGACCTATAGTTTTGCGCATCTGCTCGACGACCATTCTTGAAAACTGGAACTACCTGTGCTCTTTTCCAATCATTTGGAACCTTCCGTTCTTCTAGAGACTGGCGGTACACGGCTGTTAGAAGGGGCAAGTTCTTTCGCGTACTCTGTATAGAATCTAATTGGTATGCCGTCAGGTCCAGTGGACTTCCTCTGTCGAGCGATTTCAGTTGCTTTTCTATTCCTTGGACACTTATTTCGATGTCAGCCATTTTGTCGTTTGTGCGAGGATTTAGAGAAGGAACTGCAGTGCGGTCTTCCTCTGTGAAACAGCTTTGGAAAATGGTGTTTAGTATTTCAGCTTTACGCGTGTCATCCTCTGTTTCAATGCCATCGTCATCCCAGAGTGTCTGGATATGCTGTTTCGTGCCACTTACTGATTTAACGTAAGACCAGAACTTCCTAGGATTTTCTGTCAAGTCGGTAGATAGAATTTTACTTTCGAATTCACTGAACGCTTCACGCATAGCCCTCCTTACGCTAACTTTGACATCGTTTAACTTCTGTTTGTCTGAGAGGTTTTGGCTGCGTTTAAACTTGCAGTGAAGCTCTCTTTGCTTTCGTAGTAGTTTCCTAACTTTGTTGTTGAACCACGGTGGATTTCCCCCGTCCCTCACAGTTTTACTCGGCACGTACCTGTCTAAAACGCATTTTACGATTGCCTTCAACGTTTTCCATAAACACTCAACATTGTCAGCGTCGGAACAGAAATTTTTGTTTTCATCTGTTAGCTAGTCTGAAATGTGCCGTCTATTATTCTTGCTAAACAGATAAACCTTCCTCCCGTTTTTTATATTCCTATTTACTTCCATATTCCCTCATAGCGAATGCCTATCAAGGTATTATGATGTTTCCCAAACATCCCTCGCTCAGTACATGAACGTAATCGCCTCCCAGCGCTGTACAGTGGCTTTATGAGTAGATAGACAGCTGCGAAATGAGCGGAGTGCTGCCTGACTGCAGCGCGGGTGTCCAGTACCCTGATCGGACGGCAGCCCGCAGCACACGCGCCGGCCCATCGCCCCTGCCCGCCATGTAAATTGCATGCAGGCGACGAGTCCGTCCTCCTCCCACACTACACGCCCTGCCACCGACCGGAGCTAAGTAGGCGGCAGCCGCACTGTACCAGCCTCATTCACCATCGACGCACCCAGACTTGCGATTTGGACCTTATGTTTCAACAGGGACACACATAATCAGACCACTAAAGGATGATTCATCCAAAGTTTTACAAAGTACTGGGAAAGAAATTCAACACCCTGAAGGTTTAGGTAATTTTATTGACAAGTGAGGTGATGAGATGGTTCATCGTTGTAGGAGGATATGATAACACATTCAGATCAAATGAAACACACATGTCATAGTAAAGGGTGTCCACACAGTGGAAAGGCATTGACACTCAGTATCCATTACACTTTACACAAAGCTCTGTGCCTTCCTCAACTTTCTGCTCACAATGGTGCGATGCTAGTAAAAACTCTACAAGATCTGTTCAAATGAAAGTTATTCTAAAGCTTTTTAACTTGTTTAAGCGCAATTACACTGATTTTTTTCTGGTGCTACATAGCAGTAGGTGAAGCAAAGATGCACCATTATAAGCCAGAAACAAACGTGCACTCGGAACATTGTATGATAAGCTCTGGCAGTGTACAACTGAAGCAAAAGTAATTCTTGTTCCATCTGCTGGAGAGGTCATGGCTACCGTTACATGGAAAACTTTTCGTTCGAAATTTATGCTGCCTAGCCATTTCTACAAAAGCTCAACCATCACTGATGACTGTTGCGTTTCACCTCCACATCTTGAAATGATTAAATTTTTCTATTTTCTTGTTTCCTTCTGCAGGCAGTGATGCTCACATGGAATCTGCCGCTGTGGTGAGGCCAAAAGTTGATGTAACGAATGTAGATTCGCAAATGACTAACTCCAGTCAAGCAGTTAGTGTTCAAGAACAGACAGACAGTACAAGTTTATAGAAGGTTCTTTCGCTTAAAATACATTACTGGTTTGAATTTCAGAATCTGTAATATACAGGTTGATTCACCTGCCCCTACCGATGTCGTTTTATGCAATGCAAAATGTTATATCTGGCCTTCAAAAACAACCTGTGAAGTTTTCATTTCTCCTACTCGTTATGCACGAACTATTTATCACACAGGAAAAAATGGACAGGATCTTTTTGTAGGAAATTTCAAATAGTTGAGTTTGGTAATGGTATATTTGTGCATTAGAGGCCATAGTTTTCGATTTATTCAAGAAAATCGTTCACAACTGACTTACAAATACACCCCCTCTCTCTCAATCAGGCAACACTGGTCATGACTTCATGTGTGGTTTTCATGGCACTGCCTCCCACAACGGGCCAAAACTTTGCGATTTCACTAATTATTTCCCAAATTCGACTTATTTTGTCTTCATTGAGGGGCCTTACCGTGCAGTTAAAATTGTAAAATTGATAGTTGTGTTTTATCAAAGATTTTGTGAATTGGAACTACATAAAATAAACAATTAGATTGCTCTATTAGTGAGGCCGTCTGACTACATAACTATCGTCTTTGTGAGGGCTAAGTTTGGACTGATGTGCCAATATAATTAGTCTTAGCATAATGTTCACAGAAGTCGTTTTTTCTTTCATTACCCTCGTGGCCATGTTTGAATTGATTACATTGACAAAATAGCTTATTATCCTGGTTGCGTAACTGTCCAATCAGTAGTGACCCAAACAGGTCGAATATCGTGTATAGGTCATGTAGTTGGCGATTTTCGCACATTTGTAGGATTGAGTGCCACCAAGAAGATACTAGAAGTGTGTGGGTGGAGATCCATTTGCAGGTCACTTTTGTATGTTTGTCTGGAATAACTGGAAAGCTGTGACTCCTAGTGAAGACGCGCCCAGTACAAAATTTAACTACTTTAAATTGAGAGATTGCAGGGCACTCTCACTTCTGATATCGTGTTATACTGCTTAAATGTTCTTCGGGAAGATGATCTTTATTACTTGGTTGCTATATCTGACTTCATTCATATGATTAAATAGTTGGCAGTAGTTAATGCTCCATCTTGTGTGCTGTAATGAAGGAATAGCGGTAAGCTTTACCTGTGTTTGAAGGAAGAGGGTGCCGAGTTAATTGGCTGCAGTAAAAGCATACGGCAGGTGAGGGACGAGGTGAGGGTTTCCTCCGCGGAACCTGGGTGAAAACGTTTGTGGACTACCCAGTCCCTCGGTCTCATTCTGTAGATACATTGGATGGCGCTGGTAAATCGTCAGCCACGCCCCTGTAGGATGACTAGCGTGGAGGGGTCACTGGATCTTTCAGCAGTGCATTGATGACTGGCAATAAAGCAGAAGATAGGCCACTGTTAGGTAGGAAGCTGATGTGATGGCTGAGAGTTTCTGCGAATTTCCGTGGGGCAGGTCAGTGGCGCCCAGGGGTACAGACTCTGCTACAAAACAGCCTTGTGAAGACACGGAGCTTTTAGTGAGTTCATGGCCATGGGAGTAGTCTAAGATGTAAATGTGGTACACTAGCGAGTTGGCGAGGAAAGCTGAGAGAAAGAGAATGACACTCTTGTACTGCCGCTTCACTAGTAACGAATGGCTGGTCTCTACCTACATGGTAAGACTTGTGTCCTTCGCTAGTGTGCCACTTAGAACCAGTACCAGTCACCATCTGGACCAATCAGAGGTACTGCTTCTTGCATCACGCACACAACGAGTGATGCGTACTTAGTTGTTTTGAGTCAGATGTCTAAACATTTGACATATTCCGTCATGCATACTCGTGTCACGGAGTCAAACTGGTTTGGCAGACCAGTAAACGCGTCCAGCTGCAAACTGGAATCCACTGGGGTTTCAGAGACTCATAGGGAAGCATCTGCGTTCCAAATCAGCTGAACGCGAGACCACGTACTTACATTTTTTTCGGGTGTGGGCCATTAATAACAGATTGCTGCCATCAACAACTGCAGTCGCCGAGCGCATTGTGGTGTGCCGCCCTAACCAGCAGAAGGGTAAAGAATTTGCTGCTACAGCGTAGGGCTCCAATATATGCTCCTCAGCACCCTGTCCTTTGTACCATATTTTTCTTTATGGAATAGTAGAGTATAGATGCTTGATAGTAGCATAGTTTTTGGACCATATCACGTATTCACATGTACGAAGTCAAGTAAAGCGATTAGTTCTGGTTAATGTTGTGTGTTGATCACCAGCTGATCACTTTCTTCACCATAGACCGCATATCATTGAAAGCGTTTGTCAGATAAAAGCAAATGCTTGTGTGTGCGGTTTCTTTAGCCATCTTTTGTCATTTGATGTTGAGAATGAATAAATCATTTGTTATTTCGACCACAACTCCTTCCAGTTTTCTGATTAACATTACCTTTGCATTTCATTAAAATATTGATTGCAAAAGAAAGATGGAAGCTTGCAAAATTTTCTGCAAAAGGTCACGTTCACTATTTCTGTAGGACTTATAGTTTGCATGTAACGCGTGAGAGAGTATTAATGTCTCACGTGTGGTTTTTGAAGGCCAGAATTAACATCGCAGGTCGCATAAAACGGCATCGATAAGGGGGGGGGGGGGAGGGGAGGGCGAGTCACCGTGTATACCTGTGTGTAACGCCTCACACATTTTCCATCACTGTATTAGTACAGAAAGTGGCAATTCGTTGTGGTGTTAACCAGACTGTGCTGCCAAAGTAGTACCGTAAACTCTCAACATACACCCGAATATGTGACAAATGACAAGAAACCTTCCGTAATCTCGATGTAGTTTCAGTCTGTGATTTTAAGACGGTCACCAGACGGATACTAGTTGGCTGTGAGTAAATTTTCGTTTCAAAAACTTAGCTTCGGAGGCTCTGTGACGTATTCCTTAAAGTATTTTGTTCTGTTTTCTCTGTATCTCGATAATGTGCCACTCCACAATTTAATGATCGTTGCCATACGAAATGCGTGTGTTTGTTGGAAGGATTTTTTACAGTCGCCGTAACGGTCTGATTAATCCCCTTGAGATTATACTTTCTGCATTACTTGAAGAAGTGGGTATGCATTCTTGAGAAAAATCAAACCATGTCTGTCAAGGTGAGTTGATTATTTTTTTCAGTTCGACAAATCGTCTTTTACTATAGGTATTAAAAATTAGAAAGTCATTGGAGTAAATCTACTGATTTATCGGCTTAGTGACTTAAAAAAAGTAATATAACTTTTTTTTTGTACGAGAAACTTTTGTTTGGTGTCCTCTCATAGAGTACAGAGAAATAAACATCACAACGGTTTGGGATGAATAGTATTGTTTCTCGTCTAGTTCATATCTATCCGAGGCAATGTGATGTAAAGTAAAGCTGCTCTGGAGGTCGAGTCTGAAGTTCACGAGACGTTAAGGAGAATACAAGTAGATTATTGGTTTCCGTGAATCCATCACCTATCGACGCGTCCCGGCAAGCGTAACTGACGCTGAAGTTATTACCAGCAGCAGAGACGTGACAGGGACGATGAGATCGGACAGTGCGGCTAGCGTCCTCAGAAGCTGTTCGGGTTCGGCAATGCCGGGGAACCCCCAGGTCGGGGCGCGACGTAATTACGCAGCGCGCATGCGCCAGTCCGCTCACGTAGCCAATAACGAGAGCGGGCGTCAGCTGTCGCGGCCGAACGGCGCCAGGTTCACGGGCGTCGCCGCCGCTTTGCATAATCCAGCCAGCCAGCCAGCCGGCTGCTGGAGGCCCGCCACCGCAAAACCCGCGCTACGTGCAGAGCCATGGGTTCTGCTGCCGCCGCAAATGTTGGGTCCCTGGCTGCAGATATTGCCACCGATGCAGCGTCTACTGCGCGATTGTAGTTCTTACCGGTACCGCAGAGAGCACCAGAATATACAGTGTTCGCTGATGTGCTAATGCACCGAAGCGCTTAGGACCACTCATTCCACAGAGGAGACAGGAATGTAGTCAGTCTAATACAGTGTGCAAAAATATTTTCGGCGGATTTATTACACATGACCCAGGATCATAAATTGAGTACTTTAAAGCTTAGAATTAGTGGTCCAAACAACTTCCAGCTTACACCAACATCTTAAGCTCATTACAAGTATTGTAAGCAAAGACAGCCTCTCTCCATGCATCAATTAATACAGTGCGTTTCGAAAAAATTATTCTGAAAATAACTTTCTAAATTCAGTAAACTTAGGCATTAAGAGACTGTAATCAAAACTGAATGTTTCTATGATGCAGAAACTTTAGTTTCAAATAGAAAGAGGGACATTGAAGAAACTCAAAAGAAAGAAAGAAAGATTATCAGGAAAATATTAAGCTTCAAAATAACTGATAGAGAAATTTATAGTCTGATAATTAATAAGGAAGTAAAAGAGTACACAGACATACGTGGTGATATGAGGAAACGAAGACTTAAATTTTTGGGCACTATAAAAGAATGGCATCCAGTAGGTTGATAAAACAAATAGCAGAATTCTACTAAATCAGAAGTAAGGCCAAAATTGAGGCACTTAAATGGATCACTCTGATTAAGGAGGCTCTTCAAGTAGCCGGTATAGCTCAGGCGGGTGTTACACATAGAAAAAGATTCGCAGAAATGATATTTGATTCATAAGTTGCTCAGAGGGAAATTAGAAAATGGACTGGAACGCCGTGGTCTGATGAAAGAAAGCGAGTTCATTCTGAAAGGATGAAACAGATTTGGACGCAAAGGAAGGCCAACCATCAAAAGCGACACTGATGGATTGTACCTCGCGTGGTCCTATTGGGCCCATATGTGAATAATAGTAATTCTGATTTTCCAAGACTATATCTTCTACATTAAAGAAGATAAATATTTCTGGTTGATTTTTAACTTGTACATTGCACATAATGTCACTTTTCTGTAAACTACTGGAAAAATAATAACAACTCTCATAAAATTTACATGGCTTCAAAGTCAACAATTAGTAGAGTTAAAATCGTTGGAAGTAGGAGTGTTTCATGCTGAACAATTCGAAAGATAATTAATTACATTAGTTGCCACATTTGACTTCATCAAAATCAGTAACATACATTTTTAATACACTGGTCGATACTTGGTATCTTGAATCTTTAAATACATATGAACTACATGCTTATCTAAAATGTAGTCGTTTTAGCCACAAGCTCTTATTCTATAAATATTTACATGTGACAAATAAAATTAAAGTTTTATTGTATTATTAATCAATACGTATTTCCTTCCTGTTGATAGTATATTACTGACTGTAGTCTGCTTTCCTCCAAACAGTACCCTGAAACGTCCCATAAATTTCACATCTCTAGCTGAAATAAATTTTCTGCCAATTCTAAGTTTCTGGTTCGTATGGCTGCTGGAAGATGCTTCCCTGCTACCCCTACGTCGCTCGCTCGTTGAGTCAGGTTTGGGACAACACAGGAACTAAAGCGTTTTCCATTTTCCGATCTCCTTTTCAATAGAGTACAGCACTGTTCGTCAAGCGACTCAAAGCGTTGGATGACGTCAACAGCAGTTTCAGGACACTGGTATTGTGTGTTAGAAGATATCCACAGGGCCCCCACGTTTGCTCGGTCAAGAGTAGAGCGCAATAGTTTTCTCCACGTAAAGCACAATAAGTCTTCTGGCATGCTGACCAACAGATAGCCATTCCTGGCGTGTTCTGCTGCAAATTTTCTCTTTCAAACCGTACAGGGTATATTTAATAAAAGTCCTTTGCTATAGTGATAATCAGCGACGTGTAAAGTTTTGTCAATTCATTAAGAGTGTGGAGATAGCAAATAACAAGTTTCAAGTTTAGTGTTCAGTGACGAGCCTACGTTCCATTTGAATGGGAAATTGAACCTCCACAACGTAAAAATGGGGGCAACATGGCCACTACACACTGTAGTCGGGTAACACAGATATCCCGTTTTGGTTCTGGAAAATGTGCTTACACGAGTCATGTGGCTTTATCCAAAATTATTAGAAAGAAACGGGAAGAACGCCAAAGTTCGAATACCGTACATCAAAGAAAATGAGAAACATAAAATCTTAAGTGTGTCGAACTGTAACAGAGTGAGAGAAAAGGATGTCATCATGACCTCGCAACAGGACTATAATCTGATCTGGTGAGAAAATCCAAAATAAGAAGAACACTATTATAAGGAACAATATACGCAGCGACATGATAAGCGAAGTGTTCAGCAGCGAACCGACTTGGCCACAAGTGGTATGATCATATACTCTGATACATACAAAGAAACAACGCTCCACAAAGGAATTATCCGAATGGAACGGAAATCGGTAAATGTGATGTACATCTACAGACAACAGATTATTACGATATCAGAAAAATTGGATGATTTAGTCAAGAGAGAGAGAGCTCGATAAATTCAGCAAGTCAGTAACTCGTTTGTCCACCTCTGACCCTTATGCGAGCAGTTACTCGGCTTGGCACCGATTGACAGAGTTTTCAGATGTCATCCTGAGGGATATAATGCTAAATTCTATCCAATTAGAGCCTTAGATCGCCAAAATCCTTACGTAGTTGCTGTTCCGTGCCCATAACGCTCCAAATAATCTCAGCTTGTGAGAAATTCGGCGGATTTCCTGGCCAGTCTAGGGTTTTGACAAACACGAAAAGCAGTAGAAACTCTCGCCGTGTTTGTGTGGACATTATTCTGTTGATACGTAAGCCCAGGATGGCTTGCCAGGAAGGGCAACAAATCGAGGTGCAGGATATCGTCGACCTACCGGTGTATTGTAATGATGCCGCAGATGACAACCAAAGGTGTCCAGCTATTAAAACAATGACACCCCAGACCATCACGCTCGGTTGTCGGGGTGTATGTGGCGGGCAACATTATGTCTGGTATTCCACAACTGTCCAGAGTATATCAACCTGTGAAGCTCTTTCTCGTCGTTTGTCTTCTTGTCTTAGGGTGTATTAAAAGCTGATTCTCTGCAGGAGTTTGTGCCCATCTGACTTCTGACTGTAACACAGGTAATCGTAAAAATGATCTGTGTACTGTATGTGTAGTTCGTGTACTGGTATCGGGGCTGATGAATCAACCCCATTACCACTATTTGCAGGTTGCCAACTTCGACCACAGAATGGCGTGTGCAACATCTGCAGGTAGGATCTTCTTGTACTGCGGTCCACGTCACGCCAGATTTCCATCTCTGTGACATCCCTTAGCTCGTCACTGCTTATGAGCGGGTGCCGTTGTAAGTAGGCTGTTTAGGTTTTAATGTTGGTAACGCCACGTAGCGCTCTATAGGAAAATCACTGACTGTGCTGCGTGAAGTGTGTGGCTGGTTTGCATTGTTGGAATATTTGTTACTGTAGTTTTGGCAGCTGGGTGTGAACAGCGTGTAGCGTTGGGCAGTTGGAGGTGAGCCGCCAGCAGTGGTGGATGTGGGAAATGAGATGGCGGAGTTTTGAGAGCGGATATATATATATATATATATATATATATATATATATATATATATATATATATATATATATATAATGACTTTTGAACACTATTAAGGTAAATACATTGTTCTCTATAAAAATCTTTCATTTGCTGACTATGCCTATCAGCAGTTAGTGCCTTCCGTAGTTAGAATCTTTAATTTACCTGGCAGTAGTGGCGCTCGCTGTATTGCAGTAGTTCGAGTAACAAAGATTTTTGTGAGGTAAGTGATTCATGAAAGGTTTAGGTTATTGTTAGCCAGGGCCATTCTTTTGTAAGGATGTTTGAAAGTCATATTGCGTTGCGCTAAAAATATTGTGTGTCGGTTTAGTGTTGATCAGAATAAAGTAAAGAGATTAACGTCTGAGTACGTACAGTTTTGCTCGGCTGTTTAAGAATCAAATAACGTAAGGGGTTTACCAGCACAGTAATTCATGAATTTTTAAGGGGATGTTTCACAGTGGATCAAACAGGACACAGCATTGGTTGATTGCACTGGTTGTGTAGTACCTCGAAATCAATCAGTTTTCTGTGGTGAGTCCAAGGTATTTGCCTGAATAACACAGAGTGAAGTTCCCGCCACTTTTTATGGTTCAAATGGTTCTGAGCACTATGGTACGTAACTGCTGAGGTCATCAGTCCCCTGGAACTTAGAACTACTTAAACCTAACTAACCTAAGGACTTCACACGCATCCATGCCCGAAGCCGGATTCGAACCTGCGACCGTAGCGGTCGCACGGTTCCAGACCGAAGCGCCTAGAACCGCTCGGCCACACCTGCCGGCTGCCACTGTTTATGAGTTAGCCATTGGGAAGTTTATGCCTGGTAGTGAACAGAACCGTTTGGCACTTGTCACGATTTATTTTCACCTTCCAGACAGTACAACATCGAGTGATTTCGTTCAGGCGCCACTGGAGGTGCCTAACGATAATGTTCAGCTTGTGGCAGCACTTGGATAGCTCTGTAACCTCGACGTATAGGGCTTTTTCGCCTCCCACCTGTTTAGGTATGTCGTTAGTGTAAGTGGAATACATCACAGGAATCAGAATCGAACCTTGCGGCAACCGAACTATAACTGAATTCGTGCTGCTGCATGAATTATCGTTGCTGCCGAAAAATCTCCTCCCCGTCAGAAACGAATCAATAATCTTGGGCACATGTCTTAAACAACCTATGGAGTGTATTTCAAATAATAATCCGTTATACCAGACGCAGTCAATAGGCTTTTCCATAACAAGGAATACAACTCCAGTGTTCTCTCCTTGATTCTTTGCTGTATAAATGCGATCAACCATGACTTGGTTAGAGTTATGCTTAAATGACAAATTACCCTGTCCACTTCACACGCAGTTCGCATTTGCAATGATTTCCATGACCCAGGCGTAAACCATGATCAGTGCAGTTCGAAGTAGCAACAAAATCAATGCTGGCCAGAAAGTTCAGCTCTTCCTCACTGCTGCTGGCCACCGGGGAAACTATACATAGAATATACGCCGCAAAGAAGCCGCACCTTATTTTCATCTTCATTGTTTCTTCTGGATAAATGCATTCGTCCATCTAATTTTTTTACGTTTTTACATTTCTGTATATTAATTGGTACCAATACCAACTAATGAATCTTTTTTGGTAGTCATTTCTTTATGTGCCACTACAATTTTGACGTCTTCTTTCTGATTACAGTGCCAACTTCTAACGTTTAAAAAATAGATGAATGGCGACGGCGGTTTATTATTTTAATTTTCGCCTACCGATCCGTTACACGACGGGTTTCACCACACGGAAATGCCAGGTTCTATCAGCAATACAGTTTCTGAGAATATGTCCGTTTTTTTACCTTGTTAGCATCACTGACTCTTGTTTACCTGCCTGGTATCCTCTTAAGTTGTTTCGTATTTCGTCCCGATTGGCTTTTCCTCCATACAGGTGCAGGATTCATGTACGAACAACAAACTGTGCTAAACAGAAGTTGCAGGGCGAGAGAAAATCTATTGCTACGAAACAATGGTATCAAAACAAAGGGTGCCATTTGATTTTTGTCCATTACTATTTAGCAGTGATCAAGAGACGTAAGTAAGAGCCTGATTATCTTCAGTCATTAAATGAAATTCTAAGGAAGCTAACGATGTTTAGAGCAACAGAACAAGACACAGTCTAATGTGTTCAAAATATTACAAAACATTCAAGTCTGCACACGACCGTTCACCAAGGCACTATTCAACACGATAAATGATTTTCGGTAACTCGATACACTATACAGTCCAAAGCACATGTAGTATTTGTTCATACGTGACACAAAACTTCCAGTTAGTTGTACCACACAAACGTTTACCGAGGTACTGTTGACTGTGACGAATAACTACTGGCATCGGAATTCAACTTGACCGTCTCAATACGTGTTGCCTCATTCGTACCAGGCACGACACTCCTAGTGTGTTGCACCAACAGTATGGGGCCTGCTTAGTCAATGTGCATCTCTGATTGGTCCATCGCCTTCCACTTATAACGAGTAACTTAACACTTTCTTCTCATTTAAGTTTTTACTTTTGTTAATGAATTTATTAAATTATATTTAACCTTCTATCAGTGCTACCAATGTTGACGGTATGGCTGGAAGAACGTAGCAGTGTTCAAATACCAAATATTAACTAACTACGTTAGTGTGTGATTCCCTGCTGCCTGTACGGTGCTACAGCACGATACGGACCCCGACAGCAGGCGCGCCCCACGCACTAAGCACTATGGGACTTAACATCTGAGGTCATCAGTCCCCTAGACTCAGAACTATTTAAACCTAACTAACCTAAGGACACCACACACATCCATGCCCGAGGCAGGATTCGAACCTGCTACCGCAGCAGCAGCGCGGTTCCGGACTGAAGTGCCTCGAACCGCTCGGCCCCAGTGGCCGGCCCCACGCTCTGAAACCGTCTGCCGCACGACTCAGTGGACGCCACCCTTTACCTGCCTTGCTGCTACTCAGTGTTCGTGTTCGACTTAAAGCAAGTGGAAGTAAAATAAAAATGAAAAGTGGGCGCAAAATGTGGCAGAAACGCCACACAGTGATCTCAAATTCCACAACTTTTTCCGTAGCACTAATTTTCAAAAGCTTGCAGATTGGTCATCTTTGTTTTCATCGCGTTTTAGATCCATGTAACGCTTTACATCAAACGTAAAGTTTCCTGGAGTCATTTCTCTTTCCATATCACTATTTGTTGCCCTATGATTAAGAAAGCGTTCAACATCTGTACAGATTTGCTTCTTATCTCTTCCTTAGATTGACTATTTTGTGTAGCCTTGTCTTCCACAAGACAGATTCGATACAATGTTTTATGAACGACTTTTCTGTGCAGTAGGTCGTTGGCGTTCTTTTTACAGATTTCCAATATTTGTTTGTTAGCGTTGTTCACACCAAGAACAAATTCGATGTTAAAATGCCTGTCAATTCTATACAACACTTTTTCCAATTCTTTCTTAAGATCATCTAAATATTATACCGTCTTCCAGTATTATCGTGTCTGCTATGCTATAATACGTCTAACTGTGGGTTCAAATGGTTCAAATGGCTCTGAGCACTATGGGACTTAACATCTTAGGTCATCAGTCCCCTAGAACTTAGAACTACTTAAACCTAACTAATCTAAGGACATCACACACATCCATGCCCGATGCAGGATTCGAACCTGCGACCGTAGCAGTCCCGCGGTTCCGGACTGCAGCGCCTAGAACCGCACGGCCACCGCGGCCGGCTAACAGTTGGTAAAAATGTAGTACATCTAAATCTTCACACAGACATTCTAGCTTCGGACACACGTAGTCTTTGTAAAGGGCCTAATACAACAGTTATTTTGCGACAGAGAAGCATAGGGTTTTTGTTCCGAAGTTGGATACACGAGATGATTCAGCAGACACGGCTGCCTGCAGCGGTCGTTTCCGAATTCGCAGCTGCATATTGGGAAGTTCATCAAAGGAATCCGGTCATGCGGGTGATATAATTTAACGAGGTCGTTTCCAGATAAAGCCAATTATTGGCAGTTTAATTGCTGAAATATTTGTCAGGTGATTGGCAAAATGGGCTCATCGACTGCGGAAATAATTGCTAGTCAGTTGGCACCTATTGCTGGCAGGTGGACACAGAGGTAATGCTGCTAGGAGTAGCAGCTGCTCGTACTGCGAGATTACTGATGTCACACGGAGAGATTGCGTGACACTATGCAGTATGGTGACGCAGCCAGAGCTATCGGGACGTCGCGAAAGCTGAAGATATTGCACGTTAATCGAACTCTTTTTCTTCTAAGAAATGCCTGTATGTGACACATGACAACTGCACTCAAAATCTTAATTAACCCCAATTACTTAGTGACAACCGAGCGAGGTCACGCTGTGGTTAGTAAACTGGAATCTCATTCGGGAGTACGACATTCCAAACCCGCGTCCAGCCATTCTGATGTAGGTTTACCATGATTTTCTTAATTCGCTTCAGGCAAATGCCAGGATGGTTCCTTTGAAAGGGCACTGCCGATCTCCTTTCCAATCCCCTAACCCGATAGGACCGATGACCTCGCTGTCTGGTCCCCTCCCCAATATCAATCAACCAACATAATGACCCCTTCAGGTACGATCAGGACGTTGTTCTCACAGAGTCGGTCGTTGTTGTATGTTTCACAAAATAAGCAAGGGCATTTTAGTGGCTACTAGACCGTTCAAATGGTATGATACTTAACCGCCAAAGCCACATCAAATCAAAGTTTGCTCCAGAACATTTACATAGTGTGTCGAGTGTCACTTACTAGAGATGAGAAGGGATTGTTAGATATGATCGAGTATGCAGTGGCTTGGAACTGTGAGAGGCATGGAAAGTATCCACTGCCTGCCAACGGGCCAACGCTGCACAGCAACGTCAGCAGCTGCTTTCGGCCGTTTCCGCGAGCCTTCGGCCAACTCCAGCACAGTGAATGACTGACGCATGACAAAAGCCGGAACCCGGTCATTGGCCTCTCTTCGAGATGTTTCGAAGCGATACAGAAACACAGCTCTTCCCCAAACTCATCCCTGGGCACTGGCTGTTTCTGTTTTTTCAAAAGACCAACTACCTAATTTCTTACGATGAGTCTCGGTGGGCTTCTAATTTGCCACTGTCCCTTTGTGATCGGTATACAAGGCTCCATGGGCACAGGTTACGGCTCCCTCCAGCAGACACATTCGATAGTACCGTTGTCCGTGTCCCACACCGTGGAGGTGGGTATCTTGTATTACCCTTCATTTTAATTCCTTTGTCTACAGAATTTTTGAAACTGATCAAAATAACGTAAATCTGAATGATAAATTTAAATTAATTTGTTTTTTTTTTTTCAAGAAGAATAAACCAGAAAGTTGGCTAGATGTCGATGATTTGTGACTGGCGGTAAATATCTCGGAATAAAACAGAAAACAGTAAGTAATACAAATTGGACAAGAAGTACACAGAATCTGTTAAGTCAAACTACACTGCAATGCTGGATGGGAAATTGATTGGCCGCCAGCAACAATTCCTTACATTATGTTAGTAATTAGTTAATGATAGTCTATTTCCTGTATTTCTGCTTTATGCTAGTGTATGTAACTTATGCGACAATACCCTTGCACTTCCTCACATTGTCGTAACAGAGTTGGGAATAACGCGTTGCTTCTAACACCATTACAAGTAGTAGTTACTTTTCGAATGCAACGATCGGTAATTTCATAAAGTAATTATTTCCTGTGGTGCGGTAGCGTTCTCGCCTCCCACACCCGGGTTCCCGGGTTCGATTTCCGGCGGTGTCAGGGATTTTCTCTGCCTCGTGATGACTGGGTGTTGTGTGATGTCCTTAGGTTAGTTAGGTTTAAGTAGTTCTAAGTTCTAGGGGACTGATGACCATAGATGTTACGTCCCATAGCGCTCAGAGCCAATTATTTCCTGAAAGTTATTTCTATTGGTGACAATGTAATGAAAGTGTCACTACTTTTTAATCGCAACTAACATATTTTGTTGTGACAGTGTGAAGACTGTGTAATACAAGCCTTTAATTCCTAAAGAAAAGTGTTGAAATTAAATCTTTTCAACAATGAGCGCGTTGCACTTGACGAAACCCCTTTCATTTCCATGAAATGTATTCGAAGGTTCAAGTACGGAGAGCCATCTGCCGTTAATCGAATGACAATAGTGAAAATTTGTGCCGGACCGAATCTCGAACACGGTTCAGTGTAATCAAACTACACTGCACTGCTGGATGGGAAATTGATTCTTAAGAGAGTAGCTGAGCCTGCACTTAACTGGGCACAAAAAATGCAGCTGTCGAAATTTTCCCCAAAAGATTACTAATTTCTTTAGCTTTACATATATGAAGATTTCAACACAACCACTTTATTCGTCGCAGAGAAACAGAGGGATGTATACGCTCGTGTGAGCGATATATTTGATTGTTCCACGTGCACTTCGTCCATTAGTCCGTAACGGGTAGTTTTTAGAGTATGAGTTTTACTCTGACATTTATTTCTCATACTTCAATGTCGCAGAACGACTATGTAAATTTTTCATACGTGTTAGGCGTAGTTCACTCATTTAATCCTTCGCATTAGAACTGGTTGTTGCTTGAATCGTATTGTGTTACTGAATATGTTGCCTACTTTCTTAGAGCTGTGTTAGTGCACTTTCTGACGTGACGCCTTTGGTTTGGAAATCAAAAAGCTCAAAGTTTCTTGTAAAAGGAAGGAGGTATGCTTTCACGGAAAGGGACATAATAATTTGCAGGGGAATGATAATAATCAGATACCAGGTCGTTCAGTTAAAAAAGCCAAAACTTAATTCACCCTTGAGGATCTGCAGCGATAGTGGAAATATGATCTGTAATATATTTAAGGAAATAAAAAGGTGTGTAGATGGATTCCCTCAAAATGCTACTGCGTCAGTCTGCTCGTAAATTTGGAAGATACGTCAAAGAACCGGATTTTTCAGAAGAAGAATAGTGCAAATAGGCAATATTGAGATTATTCAGCCCAGTTGCCAACCGTGTGATTATTTGATTATAGCCACAACATGTTTCGGGACAGCATTATCCCATTTTCAAGTTGTGACGAGGCCTAATGACATATAAAAATTTAAGCTCTTGAATATGGAATAACATTGTCCCAAAATTTGTTGTAGCAACAATCACTCGAGTGACGCCTGAGCTGAATATCCTCAATATTGTGTAAACAACAGTTGTATTGTGGCTTCACATCAGTTATAGCGCAAATACGGATTTGTGATACTTTAATAACTTTTAAAAATGGAATGGAAGGCAGATTAAAAGTTAGTGAGAGACTGAAAATACCTGTAGGGCAAAATATGATATTATGTTTGAAGGCTAAAGACACGCAGAGAACAAACTTTTCCAAGAAAAGGGCAGAGTGATCCACCAAGGGGGCAAGGAAAGCAGGAAAGGAGCCGAAACTGCAAAATGAAGTACGTGAACCAGGAGTATACTGTTCTCCTTGAAACCTTCCCGTCTCCTCTAGATCTCTTTTGTTACCCAACCTTCTAGATCTCTTTTGTTACGCAACCTTCCCTTTTACAATATCCTATGAAACCTTCCCTTAGAATTTCTACCTTCTGCTTAATAATAACCAATGAAATCTTCCCTTTAAAATTAATTCTCTTTCTCAATCTTCGCATACAAATTTAAATGCTGCTTATTAAAAGTGATTTGCTGATTATTTCGGCGAAACATAGTATGTGTCGTCGTCGTGGCCCTCAGTCGTTACCTTCAATAACCCAAAACTGTTCCGTACGTTTTTTACTGTTACTGGATCGCCATCTGACTGCTACATCGAATTGCGACATGAATATACTTACTCTGTTTTACTATACTCTATTAGCTGCTCGTGGGCTGTCATAATAAGTGGCTGTATTTATTATCAAAGCTGACATTCTTTGATAGCAAAGCTGACATTCTTTAATAGCAGAGCTGTTGTTATTCTTTAATTAATTTGACTGAAGTTACGTAATTCCTAGTTAAACTTTTTCTTGACAACAATTAAATTTTGCAAAGTATACGTTGACGGTTTTTGGGATGGATTATAATCAGTAACGCAATATTGCTGGCAAAAATTAATTATATTCAGAATGAAATGATTTTACAAACGTTCAAATGGGACTTACTTTTTACAAGAATCTTAAAACTACCATTGCACAAACATACCTTCAGTAGCCTTGAGTTTCTCAAAAAAATAATTCAACAATATTAGTTCCTCTTATGATAATAGTTAGCTGATGTCTCTGTACAGTCGTTCTTGTAAATGATAGCTAGTGGCTGGCAGGCACACCGCTCCTCTCAACCTCTCGCTTCAGACCTGCTACCGACTCGCTTCACATCTCGCTTACTATTGACTTCCTACGAACGCTTAAGTGCGGTCTCTCCTGCCAACAATGCTTTCTGGTGCAGACAATCCCTGCTACCATTACAAAATATATCAATGCGCGGTCTTTCCCGCTCTCTTCTTAAAATGTATCCTTACGCTGTCTCTCCCGCCATTTTTGAAATTATATCAATGTGCGGCCTCTCTTGCCAACAGTACTTTGGTGTAGACATTCCCTGCTACCACAATTATTTCCAACTTGACAAATATTAATTATTGCTACTTAATCCTATTAATAAAATATAAACATCTTTCATAAATTGTGGTTTGACAATAGACAATAGAAATATACACGTGTCACAACCTGGGCAATTTTCGTCCGCAGACTTCATTCAAAGTAACATTAAAGCAGTTTTCAAATTTTAGAACTAATTTCCTCAATTCATACGCTCATAAAATGAATTCCCTGGCAACGTTTTGTCTAATGCATGAATTATCGTGTAATTTTTATCCAGTGCTCTACTTTCGATGCTCTACAGCATACAGTGGAATTGAAGCTGAAGGCTGAAAACTTTTTAATTTGTGAATATTTAATGGATATAATTATGGTGCAAGTGGTTAAGGAATTCGGTTTATTATAAAACTATTTCCACAACGAGTGACTCGGTAATGCTAATGGGAAGCTCTACCTATGTACACTACTGCCAAATGAACAAAGAACACCGTGACCCAAGTGACAAATACATTCCACGCTTGCACGGGACAGTATGGGAGGGCAGTAAATACGATGACCAAACGCGCAGCGCTGCGGGCAAACCAGAAGCAGCACTATTAGCCGTGGAATGTTTGCGAGCTTCGCTGAAGTTCTTCGCCACCACAGCCAGCAGCAGCCGGTTTGCCACGGCATGCAGAGCTCCGCCTGTGTCTGCAACGTTGCTAGCGCGCCGCGTCAGAGTGGTTTGTGAAATTAACGGAATTTCTGCGAGACCCTGCAGTGAGTCTGTGGAAGACTGGATGGTCATACCGCAAAACGGCGCTACACGTAGGGCGAGAGGTCTCCATAGATGTCGCCATTGTCCAGCAGAAGGTGCAGTTGCCAACCTGCCAGGGTCTGGACAGGTCTTGCGCACAGAATGCACGCTGTGGCCGTCACATCTTACGAATTGCCGTATTGGAACACACCGTGACTTCACAACAAATTAGGGACACTGTTGCTCCGTGGGTCTCCTAGCGAGCACCATTGGCAATCGTGGAGCAAAGCTACACTACTGCGTGCCGTCAGGGCCTTTTCGGCTGAAGCCCCAACATCGTGCATCCCGCCTCCGATGCAGTCGAGGTAGGTACTTGTGGATGGACGAATAGACACTTGTCTTCAGCAATGAGAGTCGCTTGGTGCCTGATGGCAGCCTATATCGTTAACATCTCTTTAGTGCAGAGTTCTTGAATGTATTCTCAGTTCGAATACAATATATATCCTTCAAAGGGAAAATATTCTGTCCACAAATCAGTACGGTGTCAAAAAGCATCTCTAGTGCGGCATTCGTGCAAACTATGGAGGAAAAATTGCAGGCGGATTCCATATTTCTAGATTTCTGCAGAGCATTTGACACCGCGCCACACTGCCGACTGTTAATGACCCTACAAGCATGAGGGATAGGTACATGGGTATATGAATGGCTCGAAGACTTCTTAAATAACAGAACCCAGGACGTTGCCCTCGACGGCCGGTGTTCGTCAGAGACATGGGAGCGCCCCAGGGAAGTGTGATAGGACCGCTGTTAGTTCTGTATACAAAAATGGTCTGGCAGCAGGTTAAGCACCAGTATGCAGCTGTTAGCTGATGATGCGGAGGTGTACAGAAAGGAGTCAGCGTGGAGCGACTGTAGGAGGATACAAGATGACTTAGACAAAATTTCTAGGTGTTTTGAATCGCAGATAGCTTTAAATGTAGAAAGATGTAACTTAATATAGAGGAGTAGGAAAGATAAACACATAATCTTCGAATACAGCATTAGTAGTGTGCTGCTCCTTAAGTCACGGAGATTAATTATCTAGAAGTAACTTTGCAAAACAATGTGAAATGTAATGAGCATGAAAGGATTTTAGTAGAGAAAGCGAATGGTCGACTTCGATTTATTGGCAGAATTTTAGGAAAGTCCAGCATATGGGACACTAGGGCGACCCAATTTTGAGTACTGTTAAAGGGTTTAGGATCCGCACCAGGTCGGATTAAACAGTTTAGAAGCGGGCTGCTAGGTTTGTCAGCGGTAACTCTGAACAATACGCAAGTATTACGGGATACTTCAGAAACTCAATGGGAATCACTGGAGGGAATGTGACATTCGTTTCGAGGAGCCCTGTTATGAAAATTTAGAGTACCTGAGTTTTAGGCTGACTGCAGAGTGACTCTACTACCACCAAAGTACATTAAACATAATGACCCAAGAAAATAAGATTAGAGAGATTACGTGTCGTACGGAGGTATTAGGAGAGTCGTTTTTCCCTCGCTCCATTTGAGAGTGGAACAGTAGTGGTACGGGGTACCCTCCGCCACACACCATACTGTGGCTTGCGGAGTATCTGTATAGTTGTAGATGTAGATGTAGATGTAGATGGTCGAACAGGTGTGTGACGTCGTGCTGGTGAGCAGATGTAACACTGCAACCCAGTGCCTCATGTACTCTTCAGCTAATTGATTTCAAGAGTTTAATAACATTGTTTGTAACTATATGTAATTATGAATATTTTCAGTGATTAGTGATTATGACAACTTTATGCATTCTGAAAGAATAAGTAAGAAATAATTATGTCAAATAGTTGTTAAATTCAGGTTAATTTGTATTCTACAAAATACAAAAAATATCTTTCGTGTAACAGTAACACGGTTGGGGCGAGTGCCTGCAGTCGTAGCGGCGGGAACAGTGTGCGAGTTGCAAAACATCTGTGGTGTGATACAGACGTCTGTGTTGGAGCGCGAATGCTAAGTGGAGATTGTGCTGGAAATAGTCTTGTAATATGAAGCAAGGCTAAATATCAGTAAGCGTGGAGTTAATGGAGATCACTGCGTGGTACAAATTTGTTCAAGGTGCTCCGTAATCTAGAAGAGCTTATTTCCAAAAGTGAATTGCATAATAAGCATTACATTGCACCAGAAGTAACTGATCGCAAAGGAAATAAAATCCAGCCAGTTTTTTATAGCTGTTAACAGGCATGCTAGTGTGACAATAACTTTTTTGCATCATTAGCCTGTGTTTAGTCAACCCGGAACCTATGCAGGGTCCTATCCAGGGGTTGATTCTGAGGTAGTGCCGCTGTGCCGTGGCACCACTTGTATAAAACAGAAAGAAAGAGAAATATTTGCGAACTGCGCATAAAACATTGCTTCGGAGTACGTATTTTCTGATTTGAAGACGCGCGTGTCGCCGCGCACTCTCTCGCGGTAGTTTTCTGAAGCTTGGAGCCAACTGCAGAGTAGCACCGTCTGCCCCAGTTGAGTGCGCGATGCCGACGAGCGAGGACCACGCGCGCGCGACCGGGGCAGCCGCCTAGGACTCGCCGGAGTCGGTCGCTGGTCGGTCGGTTGGGCCTGGCCCGCCGGACGCCCCAGCGGCCGCTCCACACAGAACGGATCCCAGGTTGACGACCCAGGCTACGGCACCGGTTCATGACAGGATAGAACGACGATCGACAGGCGCTATTCGACCGCAGAAGACTACACACCACACGACGAAATCGTATTCGGACGTCGGCCATACGTCACACCACGTAGGACGAAGCAATGAAGACGACCGCCAGGACTACGCCAGAAGACTCGATATATGTCGGGAAGAGGACAAAGAAAGGCTGAAGGACATACAACGCCTTATCCGCTATTCACGGTAAACGCAAGATCAGGATAACGACACCTGTCTGGCATCGCCAGCTATGGACTCAGATGTCGAATCACAGCACTCCCACCAAACGGATGACGACGCGGAGATGGCAGCGGCGTTTCAAGCAGAAAACGACAACGACTCCCCACACGCAGAGGGGGACTTTACGCTCGTACACAACAAACGGCACAAAAGCAACGCATTAACCAAGGACTAAGCCAACCCGGCTAAGAGACGAACAGAGACCATCTCCACAACGAACCGATTCGCCCCACTGACACCTCAAGCTGCGCCTCCATCACCCACCAACAAGCCGCGGGCACAATCTTCTAATGCCGCAGAAGCCGGGGACAGAGACAATAATGTGCTTCGCAAAGTTCCCCCAGTCACTATTTATTACACGAAGTATTACGTTCACCTCAATGAAACGCTCAACGTACTTCTAGAGGGCAACCTTAAAGCTTTGTACCAAAAGGACCGCATCAAATACCACTTTGAGTCCTTCGAAGACCAAAGACGTGCACTAAAATTCTTCACGAAGCACAGCTTCTCCTATTTAGCGCACCAAGCACCAGACGATAGAGAACTGAAAGTAGTTTTCAGACGCCTTCCGGCGGAAGTTACTGAAGAACAACTTTACTATGCCCTCAGAGGAAAAAAGGCTTCATAGTACTACAAGTCTACCAATTTAAGGAACGTGACGAGAAGACGAAACAACTGATACGGCAACCTGTGTACCGAGTCACCCTCCCATCCGGAAAAAACAGTGACAAGATATATGATGTCATCTACCTGCTCTACGCAAGATTGATATTAGAAACCTATAATAGTAAAGAAGGACCAGTTCAGTGCCAACATTGTCAACGTTTCGAGCATACAGCGAACTACTGCAGCATGCCAGCCCGCTGCGTCCTCTGCGGTGGCTCCCACAAATCATCGAAATGTGCCCATCCTAGGACGGCGCCACCAAAGTTCGCCAGTTGTGAACAAGAACATCCAGCGACCCACCGTGGCTGCCCCAAATTTCAAGAACTCCTACGGAAATATACTAGGAGGACACCAAAAGAAGTAGACCCCACAACGGCCTATAACTGTTAACAACTCGGCCATGGCAGCGATTCCGGCCAACCAACAACAAGCGGCACCTCTCCCTACGGAAACAATCGCCTCTCGACCACAACCGGCACCCAGAGTGACTCTACGACAGACAAGACAACAGCGCTCTTACTCCGAAGCAATATATGTCCATCCACCGACGCCAACACCAGCGGAGACATCACCTGCCTGGTCGCCCACCGTTACACCAGCGTTAACACATTGTTCAGCTACTCACCGCCCTCCAGCAGAAGCTAACGTCTATCCTCCCGCTTGTAGAAAACGTGCTGGCAGCTTTTCAAATACCCTAAATGGATAGAAGGCATCACACGGGGAATCTTAACTTCTGCATCTGGAATGCCAGGGCCTGAAACTGAAGAAAACAGAATTTACGGACTTCCTACATCGCCACGGGATAGACGTAGCATATGTCTCCGAAACACATCTCCGTGAGTTAACTGACCTACGCTTGAGGAACATGCACATCTATCGGACGGACAGACGGGACCAACGGGGTGGAGGGACTGCAGTTCTGAATAACAAAAATGCATTCGTCACCACCAAGAACATTTAGCCCAACTCCAGACTTTAGAGGCCCCGGCAGTAACAATCCACACGACGCTCGGAAACATTACCTGTATTGCGGCTTACCTTAGCCCAAAGAAGCCTCTCCACCCAGAAGATATTTACGCCGTTACAGGGGGTTAAGACAAGATCCTCCTTAGAGGGGATCTTAATAGTAAAAATGTTGCCTGTAATTCCCGTAAGACTAACCCAAAAGGACATATGTTTCCAAGTTTCAGGACATATGTTGTTTGCACTGGTTGAGGATTTACATGTTTCCGTCCACGGCCCACGAAAATCAACGAGGATACCTTCTGTCCAGGCACAAGACCCTGACGTTCTAGACATCGCCATAATCAAGAACATCAACCCGAATCTCCATCTGCTGGCGCTGAATGATCTTTCGTCGGACCACAGACCGGTGTTAGGACTCATAGAGAGGGCTACTTTGCGACTCCCATCGCCGACGGCAAGAACTTGCGACTGGCAGCAGTTCCAAACGTACCTCAACAACAATGTGCGACCAACCCAGGTTGTTACTACCAGAGAAGCGATTGATGTGGCAGTCGCAGTACTCACGAAGAAGATTAACAGTGCGAAACAACGAGCACTCACACAGCGCCTGCAACCAGAAGTCAATTATGGCGAGTTTCCACCACCAACGCAGGAACTTAAGACAAGGCGCAATCGATTTCGGAAACGATGGGTCCGTTACCGCCATCCTGATGATAGACGGGAGACTCACAGACTAACCCGAGATATCCGGCGGAAGGTTCAGGACTGGAAGCAACACACGTGGGAACTCCGAATGGACAATTTTCTATTACTCACCAAAGATGATTGGCGAATAGTTAAAAGTCTCAGGCAGCAACAGCCCCCCAAAAGGGCAATTCGAGGACCCCAAGGCCTCTTGTACGACTCATTGGCGCAGGCGGAGCTATATGCGGATACATACCAACAACAGATGACTACGCCCCCCACGGAGGATGGAGATGATGCACTCCACCGCGCAGAGGAGGACACAGCGGCGGAATGGGAAGATATTCGGGACACCCCGACTAATACTACAACGCCGGAGGAAATTCGGAGGATTATCAAGTATAGCAAACACACCTCAGCTGGAACAGGTAGAATCGGTAATACGGAATTTAAACACCTACCGAGAAAGACTATCGTGCTTCTCACACAGATACTGAACAGCTTCCTGGGGACTGGATACTTCAAAGAGGCATGGAAGATTGCCAGAATTGTGCCAATACCAAAACCGGGCAAGGATCTCTCACACCCTGGCAGCTACAGACCCATAAGCTTACTGCCGACCCATAAGCTTACTGAAACGCATGCTGGACATCCTTGTGGCACACAACATCATCCGACCGGAGCAGTTTGGCTTCCAGGCGAAGCTATCGGCTGAGTTACAACTACTACGCATCACGGAATGTATCCAAGACAATTTCAACAAGAAAAAACATACCATTGGAGTCTTTCTCGATATAGAGAAGGCTTACGATAAAGTATGGCGACGCAACTTGATCGTCAAGCTCCGACGTACCACTCCCCTACCAGACTGCTATTAAAAATTTCTCGACAATTTTCTTCAACATCACAGATTATATATTCGCATTGATGACAAGAATTCAACAACACGGCCTGTCCGTGACGGACTTCCACAAGGATCGGTCATATCACCACTGCTGTTTAATTTATACATTAACGACCTCCAGAAGGTGCCACATGTCACTGCCAGTTTCTGTGCCGACGACACAGCGCTCCTGACTGCAGGCACCAGAATGGACCACCTCGTCACACGGAAGCAGCGCCAACTAGATTTAGTGGACCACTGGACCCACAGGAACAAAATAACGGTCAATGCAGAGGAAACCCAAGTTATTGTCGTCACACGTCGGAGACCCATCGTCAATCAACGACTACGGATATCAGACCAGCCACTCCCCTGGGCAACAACTGTAAAATACCTTGGAGTGTATCTGGAAGCCAAACTGCTGTATAGTCATCACATTATGGAGAAGAAGACGTCTGACCTCAAAATTCTGGGAGCTTTCCTCCCATTACTGAAGAGCTCGTACCTCAGCCAACGCACGAAACTCCAGCTGTACCACGCCACAGTCGAACCATCTATTTTGTATGGATCGACCTCTTGGGGTACTACGTGTGCCACTAACTACAAGAAGTTACAGGTTATACAAAGCAGATGCCTAAGATGGATCACTTGAGCCCAACGCTGGATCCGGAATCACGATATACATCGAGCCTTAAGCGAATCTTACCTCTCAGACGGGGTCAAGGAGAAGGCACGAACCTTATTTCGAAAGTTGGACATGATACGCGACAGTACACCACAAATCACCACAGTAGGTACGGTAGAACCCTCACGCAGCCACAAATATAAAGTACCGAAGGCGATAGTATTTGAGCCTCCGTAAATGTTATCCCTACGTAATGTAGATAATTTAAGGACATAAAGTCCTTTCGCACTTCTACACACTGTTTTCAAACACACACGAAAAGCAGCGAGTTAAAGGACCCCTCTGTGTGCCCAAACTAAAGCTGAAAGAAGAATAAATAAAGCGAAAATTTTACCCTTTCCATTCCATTCCCTATAGAAAGTAAAAACCAACAAAGTTGATCACACTTCGGCAAAAAAGTCTGCCCTCATAAGGGCTGTGTGAACGGCTTCTACACGCTCCGTATGGGGGAGTAGAGCCACAGCTAGTCTGACTCAAAGCTTCACGTTCTTTCCGCCAGAGAACAGGATCTATAGAAGCACGATCTGCCATCTAGTGATCACATTAGAATACATCGGGGCACAGATTTCTTGCAATCCAGTTTTAGGGTCTTTCTGCAAGTTATCGCTAATGCATTCCTATACGCTAATTAATGCTTAATTAATCGAATACAGAAATAATACACTTAAATATCTTCATAGATAGCTATATATAATTTGAATATAATTATGTCCTTAGATTTTAGAACTAAGAGGCATTATTTCAGTATTGGTGTATTTCACAACAGCATGGCTATTGCTACCTAGCAAAATAACTTACGTATTCAACATCTGTTGAGCATCTGTTTTCCAAACAAAGGAGACAGTATTTCTGTTTATACTCTATGTTCATGCAATACAGGTCTGTACAACCACGTTGTAGTTATTTCGAGGTTACGTAACTGACTGTATATAGCTATCTGCGCATTGTTTATCTAGGGAAAATTCAGATGACTGTGAAAACTGCAAACATGAACAAAGTAAATGAGTTACTAAAAACGTCATTTAGTGACAGGACTCTCAGACAAAAAATCGCTATGTAGGCCACTCCTGAATACGAATCTGTAGCAACAAACAAATAATCGATGTTGTAAGTGTGGTGTCACCGCCCGACACCACACTTGCTAGGTGGTAGCTTTAAATCGGCCGCGGTCCATTAGTACATGTCGGACCCGCGTGTCGCCACTGACAGTGATCGCAGACCGAGCGCCACCACACGGCAGGTTTCGAGAGACTTACTAGCACTCGCCCCAGTTGTACGGACGACGTAGCTAGCGATGCACACTGATGAAGCCTCGCTCATTTGCAGAGCCGATAGTTAGAATAGCCTTCAGCTAAGTCAATGGCTACGACCTAGCAAGGCGCCATTAGCATTACATAGCTTGTATCTAAAGAGTCTCACTTGTATCGTCATGAGCGATGTACCACAAGGATGGATTAAAGTTAAGTATTCCAGGAGCTACGTACTTTTCTTTATAGCATTCATTACGTATCCTGTTTCAGACCTATCTACTAGCCTGCATGAGTTAACGCGTGCCTTTCGGCTACTTCCGAGTGGTGTGGCTGTCTTGTTACGCCACAACAGTTGGCGACGAGCCAATAGAGTTTGTATTAATTTGTTTGTGTCATGGCTTCGCCACAATCTCCAGATGTACTGTCCGAGTTTTATCGCTTGCAGAATCAGCAGACGCAGGCGTTATTGGATGCCCTTGGACAGCTCGTCCAGGGTCAGCGTGCAATTCAAACCGATGCGGCAGCCGCCGCTTCACCGCTACCACAGCCACAACATGCTGTTGCACCCCCATTCAGGCCATTTGACCCGGCTATGGAATCCTGGACGGAGTGGTCACGCCAATTTGGATTCCATCTCGCCGCCTACAGAATTCCAGGTAACGAGCGGCAGCCTTTTTTATTGGCCTGTGTAGATGTGTCCACCTACCGTGTGATAGTGAAATTGTTTCCCCGATGCGACGTAGCAACTCTGTCCTACGAAGAAATTTTGTCGGCATTAGATGCCTATTTCAAAGAAACAGTCAATGTCGTTGCAAAAAGGTATACGTTCTTTCGTACAAAACGTATGGCCGGTCAGACTAATAGCGAGTGGGTTGCAACATTGCAAGGCCTTACTCGGGATTGTGCTTTTGAGTGTGAATGTGGACTCCCTTATTCAGATACAATGGTACGTGATGCAATTGCACAGAACATTTCTGATGTTCGTATATGGGAACAGATTTTGAAACTAGTTAATCCCTCCCTTCACCAAGTGATAGACATATTGGATAGGCAAGACACGCTAGACTTTGCTCAGGAATCATTTGCAACTTCGCCAGCCGTGTGTCACATTACCCGGCCCGCCGGGCGCGCTGCCCGGAACGATAAACAGCCCTCGCGCTCGTCCGCGCAGCTGCCGCCTAGCTCTCCACGTGTGCCGCGTAAGCGAGCAAATGCAGTGAAATCATGCCCACGTCGACGGAAATCTCGTCCGGTCGCAAGTGCTTCTGTACCTGTATCAGTTCAAATTGCGCGAGAAAGTCGCTCTTGTCGTCAGCAGGACAATAAACTTTTTGTTGACTTGGACTTTGAAGGCAAAGTGATACCATTCCAGCAGTTTCATTGCTCAATCACGACACGTACAAACGACTGGGCAAACCTTCGTTGCGTGCCGCAAATGTTCAGCTCACTAGTTATTCAGGACAGCATATCCCTGTGTTAGGACAGTGCACTCTTCTTGCAACATACACGGGACAAACAAAACTTGTGTCATTTTACGTTATTCGTTCTTCTAATGCAGTGAACTTGTTTGATTTAGATTTATTTCAGTTGTTTAACTTATCTATAGTCAATCAGGTCCTATCAGTGAATCAGACTGTGCCTTCCGCCAGTGTTTCTAGTCTATGTGAAGAATTTTCAGACATTTTTGCACCGGGCCTTGGTTGCGCTAAGAACTATGAAGCACATTTGGAACTGAAAGTAAACGCGCAGCCGAAATTTTTCAGAGCGCACAATGTTCCTCACGCATTGCGTGATGAGGTCGCAAGAACGTTACACGATTTAGAATCACAAGGTGTAATTGAAAGTGTGCAGGCTTCTCTCTGGGCCTCACCCTTAGTGATTTTGCCACAACCTTCCAGAAAATTGCGACTTTGTGTGGACTTCAAGGCCACTGTGAATCCACAACTAGTAATTGCAACTTTTCCTTTACCCCACCTGGAAGATCTTTTTGACAAACTGTGCCCGGGTACATATTTTTCTAAGTTGGACCTAGCAGATGCGTACTTGCAAATGCCGGTGGACGAAGAATCCCAGCGCGTATTGGTGGTTAACACTCATCTGGGTTTGTATCGCTTCAAAAGACTGCCATTCGGGTGTGCGTCCGCCTCTGCATTGTTTCAGCACTACCTGCAAACTGTTTGTGCGTCGGTCCCTACTGCTGCAAACTATCTGGACGATATTGTGATCTCCGGAAAGACGGCGGACGAACATTTAGCAAATCTCCAAACATTATTTCAGGTATTGCGGCAAAATGGTCTTCGCTTGCGGAAGGACAAATGTGTGTTTCTTGCTCGGGGCTTACCATATTTGGGACATGTAATCAATGCCCACGGCATACATCCGAGTCCCGAGCACCTCCGTGCCATACAAGACTTGCCTTCGCCGCAGAATTTGAAGCAGCTACAGAGTGTGTTGGGAAAAATTAACTATTACCATAAATTTGTGCCGCGCGCTTCTTCCATTTCAGCTCCGCTTCATCGCTTACGCCGTAAAGGTGTTCCGTTCGTCTGGACGACGGAATGCGAACGCGCCTTTCGCCAGTTGAAATCGGCGTTGGTTTCCAATACTTGCCGTACGCCATTCGATCCCCAGAAACCCCTTTTGTTGATGGTAGATGCATCGGATTTCGGGATCGGTGCTGTGCTTGCGCACAAAGATGGCTCGCTTGATCGCCCTATTGCCTTTGCGTCGAAATTGCTCTCGTCTGCGGAAAGAAATTATTCACAGATTGAGAAAGAAGCTTTGGCTCTCGTATTTGGTGTTACAAAGTTTCACGATTTCTTGTATGGTCGTCACTTTACCATCATCACAGAACACAAACCTTTGACATCGCTTTTTCATCCGAACAAGCCTGTACCTCCATGTACAGCGCAGAAATTTATTCCCTGGTCTATTTTCCTCTTGCAGTACCGCTACGATATCTTGTATCGGTCCACTGCTAAGCACGGCAACGCCGATGCGTTGTCCCGTTTGCCTGTTGCTGAGGATAAAGCATTTGATTCTTCCGAACTTGCTTGCATGTTCATTGATGCGGAAACCGATGACGTGGTCGAATCGTTTCCGATTGATTTTCGTTGTGTAGTTACAGCCACAGCTGCTGACCCTGTCCTTGCTCCTGTTTTGCGTTTTGTTGCTACGCAATGGCCCTTGTCACAGTCACGGATCGAGGATCTGTTGGTTCGCCGATTTTTTGCTCACAAGGAGAGACTTTTTGTACGACGTGGTGTTTTGTTGTTGCGTTCTGATAATGATCAGTCCAGAGTCGTGGTCCCACGTTCGTTACAGTCCTCTGTCTTACGGCTTCTTCACCAAGGGCATTGGGGTATAGTGCGAACGAAACAACTTGCTCGTCAGCACTGTACTTGGTTTGGAATCGATGCTGCGATTACGAATATGTGCTCTTCTTGCATGGCGTGTGCCGAACAACAATCCGCACCGCCGCGAAAATTCTTTGCATGGCCGAAAGACACTTCCCCTTGGCAACGCTTGCACATCGATTTTGCTGGTCTGTTCTGGAATGCTCGATGGTTGGTTGTGGTCGATTCTTTCAGTAATTTTCCTTTTGTTGTCCGGATGTCTTCCACGACGTAATCTGCTACGATCCAAGCGTTATCCGCTATATTTTGCATTGAAGGTCTTCCACAGACTATTGTTTCCGACAATGGCCCTCAATTCATGTCTGCAGAATTTCAGTCATTCTGCATGGCCAATGGTATTCAACATCTGACATCCGCGCTGTTTTCGCCTCAGTCGAACGGTGCCGCTGAACGATTGGTCCGGACTTTCAAGTCACAGATGTTGAAGTCGAAAGAGTCGCATTCTCGGGAGGACGCGTTGTTGCTCTTTTTGTCTTCGTATCGCTCTCAGCCCCGAGATGGTTGCTCGCTGGCTGAGTTGTTGCACGGTCGTCCTCATCGAACCTTGATGTCTTTGCTGCATCCGCCGCATCAGGTTCTTGTGCAGCGGCAGACACCTGCTTTTGCTCCGGGCGACGTTGTCTATTATCGCAACTATCGCGGTTCACAGCGTTGACTCGCGGGGCGCATTCTTCGCTGCCTCGGCCGCCCTATGTATTTGGTTTTGGGGGCCTCTGGTGAGGTGCTTCGGCATCTCAATCAGCTGCGCCTCTGTCGTCGCCTGGGTTCTGCCGCTCCCCGTCTGCTTTCAGCGACGGTGCCGTCCGGTCAGCGCCCTGGGGACCCATCTACTGGCTCGCCTCATCCCCAGGTGTTACCGACGCTGCCTTCCATTTTGCCCCATGGCGACGCGCCGCCGCCGCCGCCTGTTCACCCGCCGGCGCCGCCCGCAGTGGACACGTCGCTGCAACCGCCTAGCGCCTCCCTGGGTCACGCGCCGCCGATCGCTTCCCGTGACCAGCTGTCCTCCCGCATGGAACTCTTGCCCGCTCCAGACCATCTGTCGTCTTCGCCAGTCGGGCGCTCCGGCTCGATGGAGGTCGACCCATCGGCCCCTCCTGTATCTCTACGGGCGCATACACCGCATGTTGACGTGCATCCTGGACTAGGTTTTCAGGCGTTTCCTAGCTCCCCTCGGACCGAATGGCAGGGTGCGGGTGGCACAGCCTCGCCTGTTGTTAGGCTCCCCACCTCATCGCATACGTCGACATGGGGTCCTCCCCACGGCGGGCGGAAGCCTTATAACACGACCGTTCGCCGATTTACGGGGGAGGAATGTGGTGTCACCGCCCGACACCACACTTGCTAGGTGGTAGCTTTAAATCGGCCGCGGTCCATTAGTACATGTCGGACCAGCGTGTCGCCACTGACAGTGATCGCAGACCGAGCGCCACCACACGGCAGGTCTCGAGAGACTTACTAGCACTCGCCCCAGTTGTACGGACGACGTAGCTAGCGATGCACACTGACGAAGCCTCGCTCATTTGCAGAGCCGATAGTTAGAATAGCCTTCAGCTAAGTCAATGGCTACGACCTAGCAAGGCGCCATTAGCATTACATAGCTTGTATCTAAAAAGTCTCACTTGTATCGTCATGAGCGATGTACCTTTTCTTTATAGCATTCATTACGTATCCTGTTTCAGACCTATCTACTAGCCTGCGTGAGTTAACGCGTGCCTTTCGGCTACTTCCGAGTGGCGTGGCTGTCTTGTTACGCCACAACGGTAAGTTCAGTCCTGAAATTTACCAAAAGTAGAAATGGAATATTGGATGTGAAGAAAGAAACACTGTTTTTTGTTTTCCATGTGTGTTATTTGGAGGGAGATGTTCATCAGTATAAGACCAGAATAACTGATATTGGGCATATATGGTCTAAAATGAAAGTACATGAAATGTCAAAGCGACACATGAATAATGCGCTTAGTCTTTCATCTCCAGGCAAAACCAACATTCAGCAGAAATTAGATTCACAATATAGACAAACAGTTGACAGCCATCTTGCGCCATGTGTGTACGACGAGATAGAATTACCATTTGCCAGTAGTAAATGATGTTTTTGAAAACAGGGTACATCTTATTACTGTTATGGAAGTCACTGAACGAAGTGAGAGCGTAACTGTCTCCAACTATTGAAAAACCTTTTTCATTCAAACAAAGACAGCAAGATAACTAATACATTTTCTGGCTATCATTTCTCTATAAGACGTACTTTTTAGTCAGCTTCAGAAGAAGATAACCGAACCGACCACAGCAACGCAGGACAACCAGAACTTTGAAGCGGTAATCCAAAACATCAGAAATGACATTGACTCCATCCTTAACAAGATTAGTATCGAAAATGGTGAAACGATGCCTGCCAAGAAGCCACGGTTTATTGATGGGCTAAAAAAGAGATGAGAATGTGATTTTCACTCTGCAGTGGAGTGTGCACTGATATGAAACTTCCTGGCAGATTAAAACTGTGTGCCAGACCGAGACTCGAACTCCGCTGCAGAGTGAAAGTCTTATTCTGGAAACATCCCCCAGGCTGTGGTTATTTCATGTCTCCGCATATCCTTTCTTTCAGGACTGCTAGTTCTGCAAGGTTCGCAGGATAGCTTCTGTAAAGCTTGGAAGGTAGGAGACGAGGTAGTGGCCAAAGTAAAGCTGTGAGGACGGGCGTGAGTCGTGCTTGGGTAGTTCAGATGGTATAGCACTTTCCCGCGAAAGGAAAAGGTCCCGAGTTCGAGTTTTGTTCTGGCACACAGTTTTAATCTGCCAGGAAGTTTTAAAAAAAGAGATGCTTTGGAAGTGTGCGATGCCAGCAATTCTGAAATAAAACTACGTTTTCAATTCACTGGACACCTTACTGCAGTCAACGTATTTGATATAAATCAGTTTGACAAGTACATCACAGATTTTCCTGACAAATACCTTGAAATTAAAGACACGTTTACATTTCGGGAAAAAAGAAATTTGAAGGTGAACTTCAAGTCTTCTATGCTAGGCGTGAATTCAGAGCAGTTGCATTTCTTTCGCTGATTCGAGGGGAAGAATTTTGTGACACATTCGACGAGAGTGTTACAGTTTTGAAACTGCTAATCACGACACCTACCTCGACATCAGAAGTTGAGCGGTGCTTTTCACAGCTCAAGAGAATTAAAACGTTCCTACGAAACACCATGAAAGAAGAATGACTGAGTGCCTTAGGGATGCCATCCTGTGAAAAGTCATTCGTGTGTACAATTGAACATTTCAATCTGAGATGACACATTTATTTTCCAACAAAGAGAAGCGACGAATCGATTTCCAATGTCGTTCATACTCATTATTTTGAAGCTGTCTTCCCAAAGTCATGGAGTTGCTGCTTTTGGTTAGCACAGTGCTTTTAGTTTTAAATGTTGGTAATTTGATTAAATTTAGTTTGCAAAATCAAGATTACAAGTTCGAATAATTTATACATGCTCTATTATTTCTTGCACTGGCACTCATGTTGTAGCGGACATTTTTCTGGCAGTCGGCCACGAACTTGAAACAAACGAGGAGTTCTGGCTGTCGAGAGGAGAAGAGCGGAGTGGGAGGGATAAGCCACGCCTCGCTCTCACAGGGTTGGCAGCCTATGTCCGTGTTGTACGTTCCTGGGAATGCAGAACCGACGTAATTATATATATATATATATATATATATATATATATATATATATATATGGATCGCTGATTCTATCTGGCATTGTGAGGGACTTATTCGAACCCTGTGACAGAGCAAGATTGCTCTCTGCACTCACTACAGAATAAGAAAAGGAAACAACCAGCAAGCACAACTCAAAGCAAAGCGGAGCACATAAATCATGTGGTAACGGCTAGAGAGCGACTGTTAGCTGAGGTTTGTGGTGTCGTTACGTGGTAGAATTGTACTGTTGACATGTGCGCGCGTGTGTGCATTTGTGTGTGCAAGAGAGATTTTTGGAGTTAGTGCCACGTTTTATATCTCATGCAGAAATGCGGAAAAGATAGCTAAGGCAACTTCTCTCTCTCTCTCTCTCTCTCTCTCTCTCTGTCCTATACAAACACTTGCTATCGTATTCTACACTTATATATCAATTTCTTCCTGTGCATAAGAAAGGCGCAGTTGTTATAAGTGTTTATTTCTGTCTCTCTATACGTTTTGTTTGAAATATTATCTTATGAAAAATATGAATTATCGTCAAAGTTCCGTAATACGTTCGATGCTACCAAACTAAGATTTTTTTAGCACCACAAACTGAATGCCTCAGCGGCTGCCACTGGTCCTGTCCATATCCTCCTCGCCTTAACTTCCGTGAAGGTTGTGAATGAAAGAAATAGTTGAAGGAAAACACACTGAGTTAAGTTTATAATTTGTTTTCAGTCAAGTTGTTATTGTTATAAGAAGTAATAGTAACTATATTTGTTCATAAAGTATAGCACTACTGCTGCACCAAATCAGTTCAAACTGGAAGTGATTTACTTCTACGACGTGTTGCTAGTTGTTGCAAATTATTGGTTTCATAATTTAATCACCATCATTGCATTCCAAATTAACGTGTTCAATACTCATTTTCTGCGCGTTTTCCACATATAAGCACAGGTGAATGCATTTTGTTCGGTTGCCGCATTGTCCAGTACTTTCGTCATTTCAGAGTCATTACATTCAGCTACAACATTCAACTTTCGCTCGTTTTGGAGATGGTGATCGTTTTTACTCTGCAATCTACATCCTTTCAGACAATTCAAGAATACTAAATTACGGTTAACTACAGTGAAACGTTGGCTTTTTTCCCCGATCGCTGTTATAAACAGTAAATGCTCGAGCGATAACGATCAGGTTGTAACTATCAATGTTCTATCGCTAAGCGTTGATCTTCAGATTTGATGCGTTCCTTTCTTTTATACATTGGAGAATACTGTTATGTCATACAACTTGTGGAGATTGTACGACAGAGCCGCACAGGCCAATACCTGACGTCTTGGTGTGGGGAGCCAGTCATACAACAACCGCTGTTGTCTGGTGATCATAGAGGGAACACTGAAGAGTGCACAGTACATCCAAACCCTAATTCAACCGTCGGACTACTGTCCGTGCACCGAGAATACGATGTGCTTTTAATACGAGGACGTGGACCACCCACATGTATGTCGTGCCACATAACCCGCTCCCCATGGTGTACGCCAGCTACCCTAGTTGCGGGAGCCCCAGATTTGTATGCTTCAGACCGGATGAATAGTCATCTTGCGCGGTCTGCAACACCAGGCATTAGGTGGAAATACCATGGCAGGCCATTCCAAAAGACTACATACGTCACCTCTGCGACCGTAGCTGCATTGCTGCAAAAGGAGGGCATTCAGAATACCAGCGCTGACATTCCACATGCCCTGATGACTGTACGTGATACGTATGGCTCTGTAGGTGTGATCCTTTGTTGTGTATGTCCTCAAGAGTATGTAAATAAAACTTCCCTCTCCAGGGTCAACGAATTCATAGTTTTCTCATAGAACGTTGTAACACGGGCAGCTACACCTGTTAAACTTCATAATGAAGGAAGAAAAATAAGCCAGATGACAGTTGTAGTTTCTTTATTTTCACAACCGGTTTCGCAGCATTAAAGTAGCATCCTCAGGTGAACTACATAAGAAGAAAAGGATTACATACAGTAAATGTGATTAAAATACTGTAAGAATCATTTAAAAAGTTAGCTCGTTTGAAGACCCAGTTTTGATATTTCCCTATTTATGTCTTTCTTTTTGATTAATTGTACTTATGTACAGTTTTTTTCTCGTAGTTAGACACCGTACTATTCAACTCCATGTCCTGTTTTATTTGTTTTCACGACTTCCCCTCTTCAGGGGTTTGATTTTTGATTACTTGGTGAGCTAATGTGACAGTGGTGCAAGTACATTTTAATTTTGATTTTCGCTGACTGTATTAATACTTTAGACAGAGCCTATAACAATATTTGAAAAAAATTCTTAAAAGCGTCGAAAAAATTAAAAATATTTTACACAATTTTTAAAAGATTCTTGTATGCGTTACATGAGATCCTTTCCTAGTTCACCTGAGGATGACATTTTAATCCTTCGATATCGGTTGTGACGATAAGGAAATCATCAATTACAGCTGTGTATTGGTTCATTTAACTTCCGTTCATTATTTCATAGTGTTGTTTTTTCATTTTGCGGTAGTGTATTGTAGCACTGAAATTCAACGGTAATAAATTGGAAATTGATAAATGTCCATGTTATTGCATGGACGATGGACTTCAGCTGATGGAATATATGAAAGAAAGCACCACCACAGGTGTATCTGGAGAACGTATTACTTTTTTCCATCAAACGACAATTCCGGCGGCACATTACCGCCGTCCACAGGCTCCACCACTGCCAAAAGAATATTTGATTTCCTTGGCGCATTTACTATGAAATCCTTGTTACTAGAACACGTGGACTAGTTTCGTCAGGGGTCTATAACCGACACCAAGTTGTCTCTAATTGGAGACAACGCGGTGTCGAGTACATATTGCTGATGAAAACTAGCCCATGTGTGCTATGCGCCAGTTGGAGACAACGCCGTGTCGAGTAATATATTGCTGATGAAAGCTAGACACCGTGCGCTAGAACCCTACAGTAAATGCGCCAAGGAAATCAAATACTATTTTGGCAGTGACGGAGCCTACGGATAGTGGTAACGTGCTGCCGGTAGTCGTGTGACAGAATAAAGACATTCTCAAGATACAGCTGTGGTGGTACTTTTTCTCAAATAAATCGAAAATGTTTGTTTTCTGTTGAGTTACCAAGGACGCTATTGAAACCAACGTTGTGGCAAGACCTAATTTTAATCGTTAATTAAGACATCTGTCTTTCTCATTAGGTGGTTGCACATTTCATCCCACAATAAATTCCACGGAGTTATATTTTACATTTTTTGAGCAAAGAAAATTAGAATATGCCCTTAATTTACTGTGCGATAGTTGTATCTACAGCTGTAATCACCGTGTTCGGCAGCTGAATGTTCTTCCTGGAAGCCCAGAGCCCCCAACAGCAATCGCTGTCCACTGTTTGCAGTGACTGAATGTTCCTCGACAGCCTCGAAGACGGCCCTCGGGGAGATACGGTAGGACTGCCTGCCGGGCGGCCGGCACCTCGCCGGCGCGTCATTACTCCGGGAGCGACCCTGCACAGCGGTAGCACTCCCCTCCCACAGCCCTTTCTAGGGCGGCGCCCTCCGCAAGCCGCCGAGTCGGCCGCACAGTGGTGCGCGCGCCTGCAGCAGCAATTCCGACGTCGCGGCTGCTCGCGAGCGCCGGCGAAATCTTATCTGCCTCTCCCCGTTAAATTGACTGTGAAAATCACATGGAAAGTGGAAAATTGTCTTTTACAGACGCCTGCCTGCCGCCCGCCTGGAGATAGGCTCGGAGCAGAGTGCCGAAAGAAAAGGGGAAAGCTTTGGAAAAGGCGGCACGGCGAGTGTAAAGGGTCCAGGGGAAGCTCGGAACAGGGTGCCGAGAGGAGCGGAGTGAGTAAAAAGAAAAGGGCCAGTCATCCCTTGCGGCAGTCTCATCAGCGCTCCCGCGGTAACGCCGCTGTCGCTACGGCGGCGTTCCGTGAGCGGGGGAAGTTGCGGGCGGAAGTCATTTGCTCTACAAGTGTGCCAGCTTAATGCGTCAGCTGTGACCTAGCTGCTACGCCAAAGTTATAGTTTTTACACTGTAACAAAACACTTTATACCACGGCTACACAGATATATACTGAGATAACGAAAGTTATTGGAAAGCTATATACTCGTATCCAGATGGCGGTAATAAGGCGTACACAATGTATAAAGGGGTAGATAGAGTTGTTATTTTTACTCACAAGGGAACCTCCCCATCGCAACCCCCTCAGATTTAGTTATAAGTTGGCACAGTGGATAGGCCTAGAAAAACTGAACACAGATCAATTGAGAAAACAGGAAGAAGTTGTGTGGAACTGTGAAAAAATAAGCAAAATATACAAACTGAGTAGTTCATGGGAAGATAGGCAATATCAAGAACATTGAGATCGCAGGTGCGCCGTGGTCTCGTGAGCAGCTGCGGAACGGAAGGCCCTTGGTTCAAATCTTCCATCGTGCGAAAAGTTTAATTTTTTATTTTCAGTTTATGTGACAAACCATTATGTTTTCATCACTTTTTTGGGAGTGATTATCACATCCACATGAAAACCTAAATCTGGCAAGGTAGAAGAATCTTTTTACCCACTCGCCAAGTGTACAAGTTAGGTGGGTAGACAACATATTCCTGTCATGTGACCCACATGCCGTCACCAGTGTCGTATAGAATATATCAGATGTGTTTTCCTGTAGAGGAATCGGTTGACGTATGACCTTGCGATCAAATGTTTTCGGTTCTAATTGGAGAAGCACGTCCTTTCGTCTACTAATCGCACGGTTTTGCGATGCGGTCGCAACACACAGACACTAAACTTATTACAGTGAACAGAGACGTCAATGAACGAACGGACAGATAATAACTATGCAAAAATAAAGAAAGTAAAATTTTCACTCGAGGGAAGACTTGAACCAAGGACCTCTCGTTCCGCAGCAGCTCACGCTACCACGGGACCACGCCGCTCCTGTGCTCAGATTGTCCATTATGTTACCTATGTGGCCCATGGACTACTCAGTTTGTATATTTTGCTTATTTTTTAACAGTTCTATACAACTTCTTCCTGTTTTCTCAATTGATCTGTGTTCAATTTATGAAGGCCTATCCACTGTGCCAACTTGTACCTAAATCTGAGGTGGGGTGCGATGGGGAGGTTCCCTTGTCAGGTGATTCAAGTGAAAAGGTTTTGGCTTGATTTTGGCCGCACTACGGGAATTAACAGACGATGAACGTGGAATGGGAATTGGTTCAAATGGCTCTGAGCACTATGGGACTTAACATCTACGGTCATCAGTCCCCTAGAACTTAGAACTACTTAAACCTAACTAACCTAAGGACATCACACAACACCCAGCCATCACGAGGAAGAGAAAATCCCTAACGCCGCCGGGAATCGAACCCGGGAACCCGGGCGTGGGAAGCGAGAACGCTACCGCACGACCACGAGATGCGGGCAATGGGAATTGGAGCTAGATGCATGTGACATTGCGTTTCGAAAATTTTTAGGGAATTCAATATTCCCATATCCACAACCCTTAGAGTGTGCCGAGAATACCAGATTTTAGACATTAGCACTCACCACGGTCAACACAGTGGCCGACAGCTTTCACTTAACGACGGAGAGCAGTGGCGTTTGCGTACAGTCGTCAGTGCTAACAGACAGGCAATACTGCGTGAAACGGCCGCAGAAATGACTGCCGGACGTGTGAAAAACGTATCCGTTAGGACTCAGCGACGACATTTGTCGTTATTGGGCTACGGCAGCGGACGACTTACTCGAGAGCCTTTGATGACAGCACAGCATCACCTACAGGGCGTTTTCATGGGCTTGTGACCATATCAGTTGGACCTTAGACGACTTTACAAATGTGGCCTGGTTAGATGAGTCCAGATATCAAGTGGTAAGAGCTAAGGGTCAAGTGTGGCGCGAATCTCACGAAGCCATGTTCCCATGTCGTCAACAAGGCACTGTGCAAGCTGGTGCTTTTCCATAATGGTATGGACTGTGTTTACATGTAATGGATTGGGTCCTCTGCTTCAGCTGAACCCATCGTTGATTGCAATTTGTTATGTTCGGCTACTTGAAACCATTTGCAGCTAGACAAGAATGGAATTTTTGTGGATGGAAATGCGCCTTGCCACTGGACCACAATTGTTCGCGATTGGTTTTAAGAACATCCTGGTCATTTCGAGCGAGTGATTTGGCTGCTCAGATGGGCCGACTTCAATCCAATCACACATTTATGGGACAGAAAGGAGGGGTCAGTTCGTGTTCGAAATCCTGCATTGGCAACACTTTCGTCATGATGGATGGCTATAGAGGTAAGACAGCCCAATAATCCTGCAAGGGACTTGTAACGACTTGTTGAGTCCATAGCACCTCAAGTTCCTGCACAACTCCGGGCAAAACGAGGTCCGACACGACATTAGGAGGCGTCGTATGACTTTTGTCACATGAGTGTATCTTGACCCATGAACAACCGCAACACGTGTTACATAACAGCGACCGGTTTCGCAGCTTATAGTTTCATGTTAAGGAGAAGGAAGACGGGGAAAAATGAAGTAAACAGTGCTGTGTATATCTGAAGTTAAAAAAGATTTTAGTAAATAACAGATAAGAATACTCACAGTCAATTCATAAAAAGCCAAACTGGGGTTAAATGGTCTACGCAACAATCTCTGTCAAATCCAGATAAAATGTCTGTCGAAGGGAGACGGTAGCTTCAGTAACGCTGTTATTTATTTAATACATTTAACAGGAAAAATATACGTGTTGCATTTCTGGCGCGAAGTCCCCTTCTGTGTAATTCGGCCACGTGCAGCAAACCCTTTTTATTCGAGGCCACTTTGGCGACGTGAGCTTCGATGATGATGAAATGATGAGTAGGACCACACACACACACACACACACACACACACACACAGAGAGAGAGAGAGAGAGAGAGGGCGGAGAGGGAGAGAGAGAAAGGATAGAGAGAGAGAAAGGAGATATATATATCCTTTCTCTCTCTCTATCCTTTCTCTCTCTCCCTCTCCGCCCTCTCTCTCTCTCTCTCTCTCTCTCTCTCTCTCTGTGTGTGTGTGTGTGTGTGTGTGTGTGTGTGTGTGTGTGTGTGTGTGTGTGTGTGTGTGTGTGTGGTCCTACTCATCATTTCATCATCATCGAAGCTCACGTCGCCAAAGTGGCCTCGAATATATATATATATATATATATATATATATATATATATATATATATATATAGAGAGAGAGAGAGAGAGAGAGAGAGAGAAATGTTAGAGAGAGAGTTACGTAATGCTAATCTTGTATGACTCCCGTTGCGAGGCGTATGATCCGTTCTTTTCCACTACCCGATACGCCAATATGTACTTCTGTAAACGTTCGTAAATTATTTGTGTGCGACCACTTGCTATAATTACACTCGCTACTAATATGCCTGCTACAAACATTTTTGTATCACTGAATTTATTTTGATCTGATATGTTAACGAAATTTACGATTTTATGGTAGCGGCGAAGTTCGCATTTTACCAACGTAGGGTAGATTATCTGTCATCATACTGTACTGTAATCTAGTACCTTTTGCAGGATATTCGTGGAACACTTGAGTTGTCTTACAGCCTCTCTTTTACAGTTTCCAGACTCACGTGGTTTTACCGGCTGTAACTTTTACATTTTATGACTGGCTTTATCTGAGCAGGACGCCGTTTCAAGTGAGCGACACGCACCGACGGGGAGGCAGACTGCGTCGCTTCGGCTCGCGAGATGATGCCGCAGCTACGCAATCGTGAAGCGCGGGGAAACTTTTAAGAATCCATTGGCTGCCGCCATCCGCGGCGGGTGTCCGCGCATCCGGCGCAGTGCAGCGACCTTACGACCGGCTCTCCATCGGCAAACCTGTGTACCCGCCCCTCGAAGGCCTGCCATTTGCCAGAAGCCAAAAGCATGAAGTAAATAGCGGGACGAGTTCCTGTAATGGCGCAGTAATCTGCCGGGGCACTTCCGCTTCATCTAAAATTAAAATCTCTTCAGAATGCTCCTTTAAAACGTGCGGCGGCCTGAGGGAAGTCGGCGCGGCTGGGGCCTCAGGGCTGAGGGCTGCGACGCGGTGCCAATCTGCCACCGTCGGCGGCGGCGGCAGCCACAAACTGATAGCGCACTCCCCGCAATTAAAGAACTTGCCCGCGCCGTATCGCGACGCGCCAGATAAAGGCGAGTTATTCGGGGATGAATAAATTACAGAGTCGTCGGTTCCGACGCCACTTCTGCCAGTAGCACCACTACTGTGAAACGAACTGGCGGCGGAGCGGTTTCTCTGTGCAAGTTTTCGTCTCGCCGACGGGTGCACGGCTCACTAAAACCCAAAACCAGGAAGGATAGGAGACCAAAAAGAAATTTGGAGTAAGACTGCTATTTTTTGATAACCTTATTGGATGTGTTAATATTTGTAAAGGAAAATGTCATATTTGAAGTATTGTGGTCAGAGAAACAGTTGTTAGGCAACTGTATCTGTGTCTGCTGCTCGTAGAATCTTTGACAGTCAGTAGTTGATAGCTGCGGTGTGTAGCAGAGGCCGATTTCGTTGAGTGTACAGTGTAATGCGTGAACGCACTTTTCGAACTATGTGAGTTGCAAATTTATTACGAAGAGGAAAGATGACTTAGAACAATGGCTCGATAGCATACTGACATAAACAAAGTTTGTAAATGAAGAGCAAGGTATTATTTGATGATTTTCATGTTTGTAAATTTGTATTGTTGGTCCACTTCACGCTCCCCATAGTTGAATTTTTGATAATTATTTGATTGATCTTCTGAGTTAATTTAATGTTGCACCATGGAAGTTATCAGATTAAATGAATTTTCATATTAGAGTCTACAATTGTTTTCTTTGATAGGTTCCTTCCTAACAGAAATTTTAGTACTTAAAGGTTAAATAATGTGTTTCATTAGCATTCTGTATCAAGATTATGAACCGATTTCCCTTGACCAGCTGTAGTTAGTTTTTAGCAGTACTGTGTTGCTGTTTGTAACGGGACATCCTCATCTAGTATTACTTTTCCTCAACAGTAGTTGTCAATACCAGTATTAATTTTCGAATTTTGGGCAGGTCCATATTATCTCAGCGGCTTTTTCCAAAATTTTCATATAATTTTATACACAATATGTTATATTTCAACCTAAAATTTATGAAAACGAATTACTTTATTTTTGATGTTACAGTCGATAAATAGTATCTCTGAATGTACAGTTAGAAATAATTTTCATAGAAACATTTGAAATTATGAATTATTTGGCGCACTTAAAATTTCTATCTCGTTATTACGCAATATAGTACTGTTTATTATGTATTTATTTATTTATGGATTCATTTATGAAATAATAATCTAAACTAATAGAAATTCGTTTGTAAATAAAACTTGTAAACCCTTTGGAATATTGTTATTTCCACGGAGTGAAGCAGTAGTAAGCAGGCCTCTGACGTGATCGGACGTATTTTTGTATTTTATGGGAGCAATGTAATTTCGGCTTTGTTAATGTGAAAATCCAAAAGACTGTATGATATACTAAAGTGTGACAAAATAAATTAACGCAACAACAAAAATGCTGCAACGACAATCTTCATATTTATTTAGATCAATTCCACCATAAGGACCTAAAATGTAAGAATATCAGCTTCAAGAATCAGATCGCTAGACTAAAAAAAAAAAAAAAAAAAAAAACTCTACACGAAAAGCTAAGTAAACTAGAAAGTTTATTGTAATCTTGGATCCCCTCGATGTTTAGATATGTTTATTGTGAACAATAACTGGGATTAGAACAAGAGGAGAGATTACATGTTTCTGTCAGTACTTCATTTTGCAGCTGCGATTCGTAATACGTGATTGTATCGTTTCCTTTTAGCAATATAGGTTCTGTCAATTTCTTTATTTTACTGGGGCCATATGTCAGTGCTGAAATTTTCGTGTGTTTCATGTTACACTCTTATATAGGCCGACATTACAGACTAGTTTGTTTTTTTATTCAGTTACTTTTTTTTCAAACAGTTTGCACTGACCAAGTCTACTGAGCGTGAAATGATTGGTTTGTTTATTTATTTGCTTATGAATGATATCGGTTTTCATACACACACACAGAATTACATTCAATTATATGTAAATGAAGCGGCTTTGAGCTCAGTAGCACATTTAGATTGTCAGCTCACATTCCTAGGTTTGCATTTACGATAATACACACACCAGTACAGGTTACTCACATTGGTTATTTTGCGTATACAGTAAATTAAGAAGGTGAATGATTAAATTATTCGGTGATTTGGAGATGTGCGGGATGAAAAATTTAGTGCTCTTCGCTGCGACCTCTAGCAGCAACAATAGTACCTGATAAAGTCGGCACAGCGCCCTTAGCAAAAGCTAAGAAGAGGCCCGTGGTTTGCTTTGGCCCTCGAACTGTAGGAAATACTTGTGAATTAAATCAGCACTTTACTTTGCTCCCAAAATATTATCGTCATTCAAAGACTGAAATGAGGCACTGAAGGATCATAAATTAAATTTAAGAAAGTAATTATGTCCGATACCAAAGTAAACGGATAAATATTAAAGCCACAGTCATTTTGATAAAGAAATTACCGTTCTGTAAGTATTGTAACACCACCTTCGCTTACGACCCTAGAGCCTTGGACATTATATTATGGAGTTGGAGGGCAAGCTCGTGTTATTTTTATTGGCTTTGTGTCTCAAGAGAAGTTATTTTCGTCGCATTCTCGCAAACGAAAGTCCCCCAGCGTGGATGGCTGCACCGTGTAAAACCTGCACCCAATTCTGCACCACTGTACGGTTGGTTCAAGAATTCAATCCAACCTCTGATCTTAGTGGGAAATAAACCTTTACTGTATTCGTAACTTACATTAATTATAAGGCGGCGATCGAAAATTTCCCTTTGACGGTGTTACTGTGGCGTATATGGAACGTAGAGCAACTCCCTTGCAGGTATACAAACAGCGACATCTTGCCAGCGAATTACAAGAGGATTGGCATTAGTGTCTTACCAAAGAGTGTGCGGTGAAAGTAGCCGCGTAAACTATTGCGATGTTATAACCAAATGCGTCCAAACAGGATCAACGAGCTGTTATTCTTTTCTATGTTGCCGAAGGACAGACACCGGCAGACTTCCATAGCAGAATGAATGTGTGTCAAAAAACACCGTTGTAGACTGAAAAGTGCGACGATGGGAGCTGCTGTTGCTTCATGATAACGCACGTCACCACATCGCGTATACCGTGACGCAGACGTTACGTGTAATGTTGCTTTTTGCATAGTAAATAGATCATGCCTGAATTGTTTAATTAAGGCTAAAATACATTAAGAATAAATTTTCTCTGTATAAATAAATCTGTAAAGTAAGGAAGGAGGCAAGGTCACGATTTTTTCCCCTGTTCCGGTAGAGAATGCTCCAGAGAAATGGTTATGTATCGAAACTGTAAAGCAAGTTGTAGGCAGTCGCCTGATTTGTTTTTGGATTATATAAAAGCAGGAGTTGTGAGCTTCCTACCTCTCTCGTTTGTTTTCGATGGCTGTTTCACAAAACGTAAGTATCACTCTCGTATCTATAAGTTTTGGCCGAGTAATTACGCTAATTTAATTACAAAAGCCGTTTGGAATTAAGAATCTACTTTCCTTTTCCATTAACTCCACATCTCAAATTATTATCCTACATTTTAGAACTTTTGCATCATGCAGACAAACGCTACTAGTGTTCTACTTGCTATTAATTTATCAAACTTTTATTTCAGCGTCTATTTTACCGGTCTTTTCTACCAGTATCCGTGTAATGTAATTACGCAAAATGCCTAATTCTGAGATCGGTTACTGGCCTCTAAACAATGTCGTCGGTCTGATGAGAATCAGATACTGGTTGGCAGAATGTATAATTTCATTACCCACAAGTAAAAATTTTCTGTACACCATTTTACCATTTCAGAAGCTTTGCCGCCAGCAGAAGCTATAAAATACAATATTACATTATTTTTATTTTTCTTAAATACCAGCAATATTACACTGGCGCAGCCAACGTGTGGCTCGAACAAAAAATTGAATGATGTCAATTGATGCTTGTTTGTTCTATAATTCATGACTCGACTGTAAGGAGCTGACGATTGATGAGCTCATACAAACGCTTGAGCAAGAGCAAAACACTGAAAAATCTGTTTCTTTGGGCCGAGTTCAATTAGAAAATCAAATGAGGCTTACAAATTTGACAGAACGCCTGGGTGCATTTGAAAATGGGCTACAAATTTCAGAAAAAAATAGACTGCAACGAAATGCGCATTTCTGATATAAAATGGAGAATAAATATTTATTAGCGGGATATGTGAAATTTCTGAGTAAGAAGAAAAAAATTGACTCTTCGTATAACACTGTTAACTTTTATGAGGACTTTTAGGTCAAAATAACTACAGTTTGCATTGTTGCAATGTATAATATTGTACAGTAACATAATTTGTCGTATTGTTGAACATTTTATTAAACACTTTTTTTCTAAGTTCCTTTGTTTTCTATAGTCTGTGGTCCCATATAAAAGTAATTTGTATGTACGTATTTACATGCAAAATTGGACCGCGACTTACGCGAATTCGAATTACACGATTATTGCTCGGTCACAAAAATGTTCAAATGTTTATGGATTCCTAAGAGATCAAACTGTTGAGATCATCGGCGCCTAGACTTACACACTACTCAAACTAAGTTATGCTAAGAACAACATACACAACCATGCCCGAGTGAGGACTCGAACCTACGAGGGGAGTGTCCGCGCAATCGGTGACTTGGTGCCTCAAACCGCGCGGCCATTCACCACTAGTTTGTCAAACTAGTCATTTGTTCATTGTCATGTCCCTGATCTGTGGAGTAAATTTAAATGTAATCACATGTCTCCTTCATGCTGACGTAAATTTCATGAACAGTAGCGTATATGCTTATCCACTATCAGATTTACAAGAACGCTTCATTGCTACGGAGCTTCGGACTGTAGAAAATGTAGGAAAATATTCTCGGGTGTTACGATTGATTTACGTGTCAAAGTGGCACGGTATTTTTACGTCAGACCTGCAACTTAAAAGTACTCAACACTTCTAGCTTCTAGGAACATTTAAGTGAAACCATCTGAGTGTGACTAAGTTTTGTGTATTCTTTTTGGAAATGAGGAAGCATGATGACTCTTGCAAATACACGAAATAGCATGACCCAGAACCGATTTGAACATACAGCACGTGATACATGTCTTGCGCCACCAGGGGCATCTCAGTATCAGAGATTCCGTATCCATATTGCTAGTTTTTCTGGAGAAAATTAACTGTTAGCAGTTTTGAATTTGAAATAATAATACTTTTCAGTATTGCGAGCACATGACTGTGCGATGTTTTTAAAGCACTGGATATAACAGATGACTGAAAGATTATTGTGTAAAATATCTAATGATGGTAAAGTCACTTCGTCGTAATACAAACTTGCGCTACCGTATTGCTGACATTGTTCGCTTTACATTGTTAACAATGATCGTCTAAAAGTCGTTTGTGGACATATCCTCACACCAAATGACATGGGCAACTCGTGAACTTCAAAATTTTGATTGCCATTCGTTTGAATGAAGGTTATTGCTCCTTTTTGCTATTATATTTTATGTCTCTTCCATCAGTTTGAAGTTCAGCTATAATGCACCTTTACAAAATATTTCTGTTGCACATTTCAGCGCATTTCAGCACTGTTTTCATACTTCGCCAGATTCATCAATGCGTTTATTCTCACTAGCCCAATTAGCAGTATCCACATCTGAGCCAAACCCCAGTTGAAGCTGGACTTTAGCCCGCATCTCGTGGTCGTGCGGTAGCGTTCTCGCTTCCCACGCCCGGGTTCCCGGGTTCGATTCCCGGCGGGGTCAGGGATTTTCTCTGCCTCGTGATGGCTGGGTGTTGTGTGCTGTCCTTAGGTTAGTTAGGTTTAAGTAGTTCTAAGTTCTAGGTGACTGATGATCATAGATGTTAAGTCCCATAGTGCTCAGAGCCCAGAGCCAAGCTGGACTTTAATTTTCGGAGTGACTTTTACAATGTTCACTGTCACCTTCGCCCCCCGTTCTGTACCTATGTAGCTCAATAGAAAGAGAATTGGGAAAGAATCAGCACTAAAGGAATACCGTCATAATTAGAGGATTTTGAGAGACCGACGCAGTCCTGCGACTTACTCTCATTTTAAGTTGGGACTGTAACACCTCCCCTAGCGGTTATTGCCCTACACTTATGGTGCAGTGTTTACCGGGAACTGATCAACTGTTGCTTTAACGCTCCCCATATACTTCAGAAAGCACTGATTCGGGTAAATAGATAGTCCGTTCAGTTCGTGTGTCCTCTGTTGTTTAATGTTGGTACACCTGCTCGGTTTCTTTTAACTGTTGACACCGTCTTGGAAAAACAATGCACGCTGGATTCTCAGTGTCCACTACAAACAATAAGGGAACGGGCATGATTAAAAATGGTAGAAGACTGCTCGCATTTATTACAAACATAGAAGGAAAATGTCACGAAGGTGAAAGTCTTGGTATTTGCACCACGTGATGGCAGAGGAAAGAAATAGGTATAATACGGAGTTCACATCAAACTGTCTGATGTCTCACAAAATGAACGCCACAAGTTTCTGAAATCTCACGTGTATTTTCATTTATCATACTCCACATACCCGATAGACGGGACTACTGTAAGTGATTTCCCTCTCTTGCATACTGGAGTGTCGCTCTCTGGCTATATAATGGCTGAATAGCTAATCTTTTGAACATATCCATGTCTTAAAAACAATTTTTGTTCTAAGTGCTAAACCATTTTCTAGCAACATCAATTTAAGTTACAAATAGAAAACAGATTAATAGGAGCTTATGTACTCATCGGAAATTTCCTTAAAGCAACAACTAGAGGTACCCAGTTGTCAAATCACATTAATTAATTTGACATTGGGACTGACGTGTCATAGTCTTTCTTAATTTCTGATTAGCTTTCCAGTGCCTTGGAAATGATGGTATTATAACGATGGGTATCTGTCTTAGTTTTGGAAGGAGAATAGTACGCAGAGACACCGACTATCTAGCTGTAAGTAGCGGTGCTTACAGATTATTTAAAATGCTTTAATTTTAGAAAATGTATATCATTTTATCCAAAACTATGGTCTAAAATCTGAAACCAGCACGGCATGTATAAGACGCACAAACAAACAGACAGACTCACTAGTTCATTGCACATTGTTCAAACATATACATACGTGCAACATTAAACTTTTCTCAGTCACGAGGAAAACATAGAGAAAGGCAAAAGCTAAGGGTTTCGAGGAGCTGGCCGGAGTGGCCGTGCGTTTCTAGGCGCTACAGTCTGGAAACGCGAGGCCGCTACGGTCGCAGGTTCGAATCCTGCCTCGGGTATGGATGTGTGTGATGTCCTTAGGTTGGTTAGGTTTAAGTAGTTCTAAGTTCTAAGGGACTGATGACCACAGAAGTTGAGTCCCATAGTGTTCAGAGCCATTTGAACCATTTTTTTGGTTTCGAGGACGATAAGAACCACGCCAGTCAAGCTTTCCAAATTGCGAACTAGATGCCAAAGTCTAATAAGACAGTAAAATTAGCCAAACAAGAATATCATTAACAAGATTATAAAGATTGGTCAAGAATTTTAATAATTCTTTATCCTGCAACTGTTCTGGCTGTTAGCATTTACCGTGAAGAATATCATTAACGTTTAACTCACGCTAGATAATAAAAGAGAAGGGAACGTGAATACGTAAAATTACAGCATGAAATGTTGTAAGCTAGCTACTGTACAATAAGCATATAGAGTCATTAATATTGCGAATATCTGAACAGATCATCTGTGTGATCCAGTATTTGTTTTACGCGCTACGCCAGTTTCTAGCGACCTCTGAATGACATGTAAATAGCAAGCAGTGCAGTAGTCACCGAAGCAAGCGTTTGTCAGATATTTCCTTAAAGCAACTCTCAGACAGACCTTGCCAGCCGGAGTGGCCGAGCGGTTCTAAGCGCTACAGTCTGGAACCGCGCTACCACTACGGTCGCAGGTTCGAATCCTGCCTCGGATATGGATGTGTGTGATGTCCTTAGGTTAGTTGGGTTTAAGTAGTTCTAAGTTCTAGGGGACTGATGGCCTCAGATGTTAAGTCCCATAGTGCTCAGAGCCAGACAGACCTTGTTATTAGATGACGACCAAACATGGGGAACTGGGCAGACAGTTCTCCACCAACAAGCTATACACAGAGGTGACAGCGGATAGCGATATGCACGTGTACAGATGGCTGTAGTACCGCATACACGCAGAATGAAAGGGCAGTGCACTAGTGGAGCTGTCATATGTTTCCAATGTGATTATGGCAGCACGACGGTAATCAACAGACTTTGAACGCGGAATGGAAGCTGGAGCTACAGCCAAGGTACATTACACTACGGAAATCGTTACGGATTCAATATTCAGATATCCACAATGCTGTGGCGCCCACTTCATACATGTTAGCGCCTACCGCATCGGCATCCCACTTTACGTCCAACCAACAAGGGATGCCTGCATCACAGGCTGTATACTCACCAGGAAAACCTATGTCGTCTGTGCCGTCAACACAAATATCTACCGGCGGCCACACCACAACAGATCTCCACCAACGGCCGCGAGGGACTGCTACCCGTTCGCGAAGCCTGCAGAACAGCTTCAGAGGAGGTCGCAACTAGCACAAGAACTACTTTGATACGCCAGGCACGTGATCGCAAATTGTTCAGGCAGGTACATCAGCCAAACGGGCTTTATAGGGTGGCGCACTGCCGGCATAGGGCAGTTCTACGCACAGCTTGGAAGTATGCTGAGCTGCCACCCTGGCAGCCACGGATAGACGCCTCTTCTAGGTGGCCAGTCTCTTGCAGATGGACTTGGTATAGTCGACAAACTTCTTGACATAGTAGAACTGTTTCATTGTGATCTCTCCAAGTGAAGAAATGGTCTTTTCTAGTATTATTTGTTATCCTACATTTGTGACGATCCGCGGTTGGGTTTGAGTCTGTTCTCTTGGAGACTGTTTTATTCTTTGGTTTTGGTAAGTCCAATAAATAGTTTTCGGACTTGTGTTTTCCGCATTTCTATTTTGCTAGCGCAGATACTTCACACTGTGTCAAGAATGTGCTAAGAATACCCTATATCAGCCATTACCTCTCATCGCAGACAACGCAGAGGCCAACGGCCTTCACTTGAAGACCTAGAGCAGCTGCGTCTGCATAGCGTTTTCAGTGCCAACAGACAAAGCAACACTGCATGAAATAACCGCAGAAGTCAATGTTCGACGCACAACCAACGTATCTGCTAGGACAGTGCAGCGAAATCTGGCTTTAATGGACTATGGCAGCAGACGACCGCCGCCTTCGGTAACAGCACATCGCCTGCAGGTCCTCTCCAGGGCTGGTGACCATATCGCTTAAACCCTAGATGACTTGAAAACGGTGGCCTGGTCAGATGAATCCCATTTCAGTTAGCAAGAGCTGTTGATAGGGTTCGAGCGCGCCACAGAGCCGATGAAACGATGGACCCAAGTGTCACTGAGCAAGCTGGTCATGGCTCTCTAGTGGTGTGGGCTCTGTTGACATGAATTGAATCGATAATTGGCTGGAAAGAGTTATGTTCGGCCATTTGGGGACCATTTTCGGTTGATGGACCTCATGTTACCAAACAGTGATGGTATCTTTGTGCGCAACATTCGGTACGTAATATATGAGCAACTTGGGGCCACGATAAATAATTTAGAGATCTCCGCTTCAGTTGTACTAATTATTTATTCAAATCGCTGCCGGTTTCGGGATTCTATAACCCTATCTTCAGGTGTACAAAATTATTGTATTTGGTAACACATAACATGCGGTTGGGCCAGTCAGTGTAAGAGATGCAGTTGGTGGATATTATCTGCCGCCGAGCAACTGCACCGTAGAAACGCAAACAGTTCTGAATTAATATGGATAGCAATGCGCCACGTAATCGGACCACAGTTGTTCGCGACTGGTTTGAAGAACATTCAGGTAAACCAGAGCCACTCAGATCGCCCGATATGAATTCCATCGAACATTTATGGGACATAATCGAGATGTCAGTATGTGCCCAAAGTTCTGCAGCGGCGACGCTTTCGCAATTATGGACGGCTATAGACGCAGCATGATTTGGTATTTCTGGAGGGGCTTCTAAGACGTGTTACGTCCGTGCCATGTCGAGTTGCTGCATTACGCCGGGCAAAAGGGGGTCTGGCGCGATATTAGGAGGTACCCCTTGACTTTTCTCAGCTCACTGTTGCCCGCATCTCGTCGTCGTGCGGTAGCGTTCTCGCTTCCCACGCCCGGGTTCCCGGGTTCGATTCCCGGCGGGGTCAGGGATTTTCTCTACCTCGTGATGGCTGGGTGTTGTGTGCTGTCCTTAGGTTAGTTAGGTTTAAGTAGTTCTAAGTTCTAGGGGACTTATGACCACAGCAGTTGAGTCGCATAGTGCTCAGAGCCATTTGAACCATTTTTTAGCTCACTGTTCATTTTCCTTCATTGGCAAACTTATCTCGTACAACATTTTAAGTGCCTGTTCCTTGTTGTTCTTGTGTGTAGAATGACCGTTCTGTGTACTGACACAACATGAACAATCTTCGGCCTGAAAAAGAAAAAGCTCGAATGTTCGTTTATGAATGAAAGAGCCGTAGTAACAAGAATTCGTATTAGATATTTGAGGCCACAGTACAGTGTTGAACAACAGAATATTAGATGCGGCTTCCTACATCATCTGCAAGTGTCACAGCTAGGTAACAAATGAGTGACCAATCTGACCCTCTTTTTGCTAATCCTCACTGCAGCTCCTACACAGCCATTACTCTAGGCCTCCCTTTCCATTTCTCGCGATGCATAGTACCATATATAGCATGAGGTATTACGGAACAATACGCAAGCTTAAATGATCACTTCCGGTGTACACCATCTGGCATAACACTTGTCTGTCAGCGGTAGCGCAAAGTGTTCGGTTTTTTTTTTTTTTTTTTTTTTTTTTTTTTTTTTTTTTGGTTAGAGTTACAATTTACTCGTACGAACTGGCATAGAAGGTGAGCACAAACTCTATCGACCAATTTTGGGAGGTTGTTCACCGATATTTACTGAGTATTCTGGTACAAGAGACAGGATATCTCCAGTACGTAGTTGCAGGGTTTTACATGATATCAGACCCCATTTTGCCTTGTATATGTAATCAACTGAAAATATCTATGCAACAGTGAAAATACCGAAGGTATGTGGTGTGGCCTGTTTTGAATCTAGCTTGTTCCATGTACAAACGGTAGTTGCGTTTGGCAGTAGTACTCTCCCTCTACTCTTAATCCTAAAACTTGAATTCAGCTCTAATCAGTTATATCTATGGTTGTTTCAGAGCTGCCAGTTGCTCTTTAGTCATGATACGCAACTATATCTACAGTATATGTTTACTTTAGAAAATTTAGCAGACATGCATCACGTGTATGAGTTCAACAAATACAGTGGAAGAGACGCAGAACGGCGCTGTGTTCAGGTGTTCCCTCAACGACGGCAACCTCGTCACAGAACTTATGTATCAGTACGTAGACAAGTACGAGAAACGGGGCTTCTTTCGCGTGTATGTGTCATCGTATTACGAGCAATTTCACTGCGGTGAAGGCGTATTGCCGGCCGGTGTGGCCGACCGGTTCTAGTCGCTACAGTCTGGAACCGCGTGACCGCTACGGTCGCAGGTTCCAATCCTGCCTCGGGCATGGATGTGTGTGACGTCCTTAGGTTAGTTAGGTTTAAGTACTTCTAAGTTCTAGGGGACTGATGACCTCAGATGCTAATTGGGGTCCGAGTTTGAGTAAATAATACATTGACAGGAAAAAAGCGCAACAACAAGGAGTTTTGCGACGTAAACGAAAGCTGTCAAGCGTGTTTCTACATCTGAAAGGTGAGGTCTACTCAGATTTCGCGCCAGTCGCATAAGAGTGGCGCTACGGGTGCCACTATGGGCATGAAAATCAGGTTCCTTTCAGTTACACGCTGTGACGATCGTGAGCGTTAGTTACCTCTGAGGTCGGACGTAGTGAGTTGATGTCAGTCAAGAATGCGCGATAGGTGACAAACACCCCATTATCAACACCTCACTGGGTTGAACAAGGTCGTGTAATAAGGCTACGAGGTGCTGGATGTTCCTTCGGCGATACTGCAGACAGACTTGGTAGGAATACATGATTCCTGGAACCAGTAGTCACGGGAATGTGCGGTCACAAGAAGACCGGGCTCCGGACGCCCACGTGGCGCTATCGAGAGGGAAGACCTTCGCGTTCGGTGTTTGGCTCTGGCACATCGTCCTGCATCTGCAGCTGCAGTGTGAGCAGCAGTCGGCACCACAAAAACATAACGAACTGTTACAAATCGGTTCCTTCAAGGACATCTAACAAGGGAACCTCCCCATCGCACCCCCCTCAGATTTAGTTATAAGTTGGCACAGTGGACAGGCCTTGAAAAACTGAACACAGATCAATCGAGAAAACATGAAGAAGTTGGGTGGAACTATGAAAAAATAAGCAAAATATACAAACTGAGTAGCCCATGAGCAACATAGGCAACATCAAGGATGATGTGAACATGGGTGCGACGTGGTCCCGTGGTTAGCGCGAGCAGCTGCGGAGCGAGAGGTCCTTGGTTCAAGTCTTCCCTCGAGCGGAAATTTTACTTACTTTATTTTTGCTAAGTTATGATCTGTCCTTTCGTTCATTGATGTCTCTGTTCACTGTAATAAGTTTAGTGTCTGTGTGTTGCGACCGTACCGCAAAACCGCGCGATTAGTAGACAAAAGGACGTGCCTCTCCAATGGGAACCGAAAATATTTGATCGCAAGGTCATAGGTCAACCGATTCCTCCACAGGAGAACACGTCTGATATATTATATACGACACTAGTGAAGGCATGTGCGTGACATGACAGGAATATGTTGTCGACCCACCTAACTTGCACACTTGGCGAATGGGTAAAAAGATTCTTCTACCTTGCCCGATTTAGGTTTTCTTGTGGATGTGATAATCACTTCCAAAAAAAGTGATGAAAACATAAGAGTGTGTCACATAAACTGCAACAAATGAATGTAACAGTTTCACAGTCGCACAGTTTTCTCTGTGCTCTATCAAAACATATGTTTTTAACGTTTTCAAATTTTTCCGTGTGTAGACCGTCAAATCCTGCATATGTCCAAGCAAATCTGAACATGTCCTAGAATTTCGGAGAGCGAAGTTGATTATGTTTGAGTGCCTGAACTTTAATAATTGTCTGAAAATAAAAAATTAAAATTATTACTCGAAGGAAGACTTGAACCAACGACCTCTCATTCCGCAGCTGCTCACGCTAACCACGGGACCACGACGCTCGTGTGCTCACGTCGCCCTTAATGTTGCCTATGTTGCCCATGGACTACTCAGTTTGTATATTTTGCTTATTTTTTCATAGTTCCACACAACTTCTTCCTGTTTTCTCGATTGATCTGTGTTCAGTTTTTCAAGGCCTATCCACTGTGCCAACTTATAACTAAATCTGAGGGGGGTGCGATGGGGAGGTTCCCTTGTAAGAGGCAGACGCCCTATAGTGTGCATTCTATTATGCCCAAACCACCGGCGTAGGTTTTCCGTTGAAAGCTCGTTCTCCCTCGGTGCCGTGTATTCACTAGGCGGAGAGAAGTTGAGGTCTTGCTACCAACGCTAGAAACATTGAACCTACACCCGCGGAGATGGTGTCGGGAGCGATTTCGTGTGACAGCAGGAGCACTCTGATTGTTATGTCAGGCACCCTGACTGCAAGGTCTGGTAATTCGACCTGTTCATGAAGAGCATTCCAAGAGGTATTTTCCAAAGGATGACGCTAGTGGGCCTGCTCGATCACCAGACATGCATCCAATCGAGCACACGTGGGACATCATGGGACGATAATTTCAGCGTCATCCACAAAGAGAATTGACCGTCGCTATATTGACCGACCAAGAGCAAAATTCATGGGACTCCGTCTAACAAACTGAGATCCGGCACCTGTACAACACAAAGCATGCACGTCTGCATGCTTCCATACAACATTCTGGCCGTTATTAATGTCCCAGCACTTCATTTTTGCAATGGCTTACCTAGCGCTTATATTGACCTGTGAACTTAATGTGTTAATCGCTTAAATGTGTGACCTAGACAAATGTATTTCCGAAATTTCATTACTGTAGATTACTTACTTTCTGGTGTTGCAATTTTTCCACCAGTATATTTATATTACTACTTTTTAACGAGCCACAACACACGACATGTTCCATACCACAAAGTACTCGTAAAATATTCCCGAACAGTTTCCGAAATTTGGCCGGTGGATTTTAGATTATCTTGTATAAGTAAAGCATCAAAATCTGGAAATCAGCCTTAAATCTATAGAACCATTTGTTACATAGAAATATAGGTAGGAATTGCCGATCTGAGACGAAAATTTGTCACGTTAATAGTCTCCTGTACCACAGAACGTGTTGACTGAAGTTCAACTGTTTTCATTTGATTTTCAGTAACGACAACGACAGCAGAGGCCTTCCTCCAGGAGGCAGAAACACATTTCAGTTTCTTTTTATTTATCAGAAGTGGAGTCTCTGTTTCTACTAAACGTCAGCAGAGAGCAACAGGTTGATAGAACAGCGATATCCGCATTTATATTCACTCCGTATGCCGAAGCAAGCCACGTACCCGCTGCTCCACTACTTCTACGCCACATCTGCACTTTGGTCACGTTCCACAAATTGTTCGTTGGCCTCATCCGTTCATTCTCGTTTGCATTTGAATATTTGTAATAGAACTGTACTGCATTTCTACTTTCACTTTTTATCGCGTGTATGACATTGTATGATTCAGTTTCGGTATGCTGTTATCGACTGGTAATTTAGCCGACGTTAGGCACGTACAAAGCGAGAGAAGCCATTTCATTTGTCAAGGTCTACTGTGATTAGTGACCAGAAACTGACGGCGCACTCAAACAATTACAATATGCAAACGAATACAGTGTGATTTAGATGTCCCCCACCTAACGGTATTAAGCAGCCCACAACGCTTTCAAAACCAGTCATTGGCGGTGCGGACCGTGTGAAGAGGGGCTCTGTCGTCTTGGAAGATAGCATCGCCACGGAGAGACAAACATTGTACCATGGGACGGACCGTATCAGCCAAAATGGTAAATTGATCCTTCGTAGTAATGCTACCTTGCAGACTAACCACAGGACCCACGGACGGGCACGATTTGGCTCCCGAAATCATCACCGAAGCCCAGCCATGGTTCACTCCTGGTACCTAAAACCGGCCAAAAGTTGAAACAACGTTGAACAAGAATCATGCGACCAAATAGCATTCTTCCATTGCTCTACAGTCCAGATCATATGGCTCCAGCACCACGTTTTCCTGTTACGGGTATTTACATAAGTGGTAAGTGGGTTTGGAATTCCTGCTCGCCTTCCGGTTCTCTGTTCATGAAGCTCTCTTCGTGCTGTTTTCATGTCGGAGTGTTAGCAAGTGCGACATTCAGTTGTGTAGTAATTTTTTTCTGCTGTCGACCCCTTATTTTTTCTTCAGAATCCGCTTCAAAGACCGTGTCTCACGATTATACAATAGACAATTTCGCCCACATTGTGACTTAGCGGATGATGTTTCCTATGCTTCCCAGGTATGAGGTACAAACCTTTGATCTGGTGCTTCTTGAATTACTAAGCAGCTCGGCTATCTTGGTTACGGAAGCACCCAATGTACGACCATTAACAATTTGCCCAAAGTGGGATTCACTGAGTTCCGACGTAATGCGCTCACAGCTACACAGAACGTTTTTATGACCACGACTGACACTTGCAACACAGCGAAGATATTGCAGAGGGACCGTTCGTGTGTTCAGCTTGCGTATTTCACTAGCATCTGCATTTATATTCAGGCATGCGTTTAACGCAGCGTTTCGATATTGTTACCCAACACTTGTACAGTACGCAGCAAAGAAGCGAACGATAAATTTGGAGAATGATTTTAAGTTCAGGAAGCAGTAATAAAAAATTTAAGGTTAGCGAATGACATTCGGCACAGCATGGGGTAGACCAGCTGAATGCGGTTGACAGTGTCTTGTAAAGAAGTTCTAAGATGGACATCAACAAACTCAAAAGAGGTCATGAAGTGCACTAGAATTAATTGGTTTGGCCACTTCGGAAACAAAATAGCTGACCACAACAGTAACTGTGGAGGAACCATCGCAAGTGACAAACTGAAATGAGCAGACGGTCCGTCACTAGTATTCGCCAATCAGGATCTCGCAGCCCCTGAGATTTTTGTTAAAGATCATTCAACAACGAAACTAGCGGCTTTCAAATTTTTGAATACTGCGCGTCAGTCTGGGAAACTAATAGTGTTCGATTAATAGAAGGTATCGGGGAGACTGTACGGAAAGCCTTGCATTTCGTCACGGGATCATTTTGTCGACGCGCGTGATGCTGAGAAGCTCAAGATGCTGAAAGGGAGGCAGTTCGCAATACCAAGAGATTTGTTACTGAAGTTCCGACACTGGGCGTTGCACAAAGAATCGGGCAATGTATTACAGCCAGAAGATCGCAACGGATCGGGAGGGGCAGGGGGGGGGGTGGTTGTGGGGGATTGGGGGAGTAATATTAATGTAGGAGTGTAGAGGCAGATTTATTCCTTGAAGTGTGCATCACGCGATCCAACACTATCTTATCATATTGTACTGTGGGAATATTTGTCTCTCGGCAGTCATGGTCAGCTCTCTGTAACTTGTAGGAGGGTTTCTACCGCACATCCGTAAGTACAGATCTCTTCGCTCGACTTCCCTGGCAGTACATACTCCTTGGACACAAATTAAAAGCTTTTTACAAGTCCTATAACGTATAAAATCCTACCCCGACAAGCAGTCGTGAACAGTGAGTATGGGTAAACTCTAGTGTAAACATGTCACATGCGATTTATATGGATCAGATAGCTCTAAGCACTATGGGACCTAACATCTGAGGTCATCACTCCCCTAGACCTTAGAACTACTTAAACCTAACTAACCTAAGGACATAACACACCTGCATACCCGAGGCAGGATTCGAACCTGCGACCGTAGCAGTCGCGCGGTTCCGGACTGAAGCGCCTATAACCGCTGGGCCACCGCGGCCGGCTGGCGATTTATAGCAGGATTTTGGAACAAACGAGTATATTGTGTTGCAACACTATGCAATACCTCGAAGAGAACGATCTGCTGACACGAAAGCTGAACAGATTTAGAAAATATTGTTCTTGTGAAACACGTCTCGCTCCGTATTCACCCGAAGTAAAGACTGCTATCGACCAGGGATCTCAGTTTGAGTCAGTTTTTCTAGATTTGTAGGCTTCTGACGCCGTTCCTCACAAGTCGCTTCTAAGTAAATTCCGCTTCTAAGAAGTCTAAACTGTGAGATCGGATCCGTGATTTCCTGCCAGTAAGGTCGCAGTTGCCAGTAATTGGCGGGAAGTTAACTAGGTTAATCGAAGTGATATCTGGCGTTGCCAAGTCACCATTAATGTGCTTTCTGCTGTTCCTAATCTAGTTAAACGATTTAAGAGACAATGAAATAAGATCATTTAGATTGATGGCGTTTTAGATTGAGTGCGGATGATGATGTGGTTCACTGTCTAGTAGAGCCATCAAAGGATATTCCAAAATTTTGTAGACAATTTATCTGGTTCGAGTGAAATGCAGCTATGGTCCTAAATAATAAAAAATTGAGGTCGTCCGCATGAGTACAAAAAAATTCCGCTTGCACTATAAACCACTTAAATTTAAAGGGGGCACATTCAGTTAGATATATAGGTATTAAAATTACAAACAACCTAAAGTGGAACTTTCACAAAGAAAATACTTCGGGGGCGGCAAAACAAAGACAGTATTTTACTGGATGATCTCTTTGAAAATACAACAGACCTACTAAACAGACTGCCTACACTACGCCTATCTGCCCTCTTCTGGAGTACTGCAGCGTAGTTGAGATTCTGACCAGACTCAATTCACGAAGGGCATCGAAAACGTGTAAAAAAGGGTAGATCGTTTTGTATCACGGCGAAAGATGAGAAAGAGTGTCATGGATATGACAACTAAGTTGCAGTAGCAGTCATTAAAACAAAGGCACTTTTTATTGCTACAAGGTCTTCTCACGAAATTTTAATCACCAACGTTCTCCTTCGAATACCGAAATATTTTTTTGATTCCCACCCTAATAGAGAGAAATCGTTATCGTAGTTAAGAGTAATCAGAACCTGCAGCGAAATATTTAGATGTTCATTTTTCTTCGTGGCTTTCGAGACGGAATGGTGAATTAGTAGTGAAAGTGGTTTTACGAAGACTGCCGAATACTTCGGTTGAATTTTCTCGCTTTGAGAAATTAGAAAAAGCCTTCTGTTTCACTTGGTAAAAACATTCTAAAGCCAAGATCGCATAAATATTTCTTTACTTGCAACAACTGGTGTCGACAGACTTTGCTCTCATTTTATGTCTTCAAAGATTTTTTGTTATAAAAGGTGTTCTTTTTGAGTCTTAAGCTCTCGCCAAGTTATCATCAGTGGATAAAATGTAGCACATTGCATAAATATTTGTCATGAATAAAAAAATTAAAATCAACATGGTCATGTCCATACACTTACCGCTGACATAAGATTTTTACATCATAAAAATCACAGCACTCAATGAAACACACTGTAACACTTTTGTTTACGCTAGCTAGTCATGATCTAATTGTACGTTGTATGCCATTTAAAGTGGTGGATCTTCAGTGACAGAACATGTCCAGCTGGCGTAAACAGATGTGATACTGTACAATTTATTGTGTACTGTCATTTTTATGACGTAACAATCATATGTTAGAGCTACATGTATAGACATGGTCACCTGTACAAGGTGTGATTTTAAATGTTTCATTTATGACAAACGTGTTATATCTGCATCTACATCCATACTCCGCAAGCCACGTGACGGTGTGTGGTGGAGGTTACTTTGAGTACCTCTATCGGTTCTCTCTTCTATTCCAGTCTCATCCTTTGGCATGACAAATAATAAAATAATAAAAGAAATTGGAGAGTCTGAAGATTATAGTAAAGTCTTTCAAAACCGGTTGTTGTAAATAACGAAATATTTATGCCATCTTGGCCTCAAGAAGTTTTTACCAAATACTTAAATAAGGACTGCAGATTAATCATGTAGATGTATTGTTTTTGAGGTAGCGACGCCAAAGTCATTGTGGCAGGTAGTTCTTTGTTATCAATTGGGAGCACATCTGAAACATCTGCACCATATACACTGCTCGTTCAACACCTCGTAGCGCCAGAAAATTCGTTTGCGTTCATTGGTTCATGTTGTGAAACAATTCAGTTAGGATCCTCTACCGACAGTACAATTGACCCTGTAGACTTGTAGCACCCCCGTATAGTCTACAATCCTCCTCCCCTTTATCGCTAGAAAGTGGCCGACGCGAAGCTAATATTCAGCACACGACGCCTTGAAAAATTACTCATTGCAGACGTCGGACTGTAGCTGGCGTAGCTCGCAGCAATTTGAGTTTTTCGTGCGGCAGCTATCCGACCTGAATTCCGACACTAACAGCAGTCCCCGGCTCTTCTCCGCTACGACCTCTCGCCTTCCTCCACTTTCTCCTCAGCGTGCGAAGAAGGCTCGTGCGCCGTCTCTTAAAAGAAATCCTCTCTTCCTGGGGGCTCTTTCAAGTTGCTGATCGCCTCGGGATCAAAGATAATCCTTAATAACCTCTAACACTTCATCCGGCCCTGTATCAGCGCGGGAGAGCTGCCCCTGCACAGCACCCCCCCCCCCCCCCCACCCCCCCACCCGGCTCCTGTTTCCCAGTTAAGAAGTTGATATTTGCTCTCACTTGCCGCCGTGCTGGAGTTTGGTGCCGTCTCAAAGGGCATTATTGAACAGTCCAACAGGCGGGGTCACGTCTGCGATTCTTTTGCCGCAGCCCTGCACCCTCCACCGTCCTCCTCCACTTTCTCCCTTCTTTCGACGCGCGTCCGCGACTGTTCGCCCCTTCGACGTATTCTCCCCCCCCCCTCCCCTCTTCTGCACCGCGGCCGCCAGCCAGAACTGCAGGCCCGCGGGCTCTTTGATTTGCCGCCGAGTTACGGGCGCGCCGGAACGCCTCGCCGGGTGGGAAGTTGATGGATTGTGTTGCGGGTTTTGTCGGCCAGTGGCGGCGGCACCTCCTCAACCGCAGAAACTTGGCCCGTCCAGGCGGCGCGCTGGGCTGGCTATCAAACCGCTAATGGTTCTGCCGTCTGCCGGCCGCGTGTATCGCCCAACTGGCTGTCACTTTCTCTGTCTCCCCCCTGCCTCTCTCCCTCCGCCATTCACTCGCTTGAGCGACCTTCGTGTTAAGCATTCTCTGCGAATGAGATTGATGGACTTACGAGAGACCTGCTAGTAGCGAAACATCTCCAAGTCTTACCATTATATTCGAATGTACATTCAGCCAATTGTACGCGTCCTACAGTCTGTTTGTACAGAGCTCTGGTGAAGAGGGCTGTCGCTACCAGTTATAAAAGTTCTGACGGCTTGTAAACCGACACAAAAGAATCAGTGTTTCACTATCTTTGGCTCTGAGTTGCTGAGTATATCGTGTAAAACACCGAAACCGTCTCTTAGAGCGAGTGTTCAGTGTTGTGCGTTCCCTGTCAGTGTTGCGAACAGCCACCATGCTGTCGCTAGTTGTGTTTTTATCTCGTTCGAACAGAAATCAGACTGTCGCCGCTTTTTTTTAATTGTGCATGTCTCCTTCCTGTGTGTCTTCACCCGCATCGTCAACGCCGTGTTTGTATTTTAAGTTCCGAAACTTTCCACCATTTTACTGTTACTGACAAAGTCAGGATTCTATCGCGTTTTTTATATTGTTTGTTCTCTCACCATTGTTTTGTTTAACTTTCTCTCGGCTGTAGAGCAGCGTATTAAGCTGCTGTCAGCCCGCGCCTCCCCAGGTGGGGGGAACCGAAAATCAATAAAAAAAATTCTCTCAAGGATACTTTGTAATGTACAACTGACAAGTTTAAGGTACTGGGGAAACAAGAGATATTGTACAATAATTTTGTTATTTAAAGGGGTAGTTATTGTGACATTTGTGGATTTTCTAAATTTCTTCATTTAGTAAATTCTTCATAAATGCTATTTAGTTGTGACTGGTCAAATGTAAAAGACGCGTCATTGTGCGGCTTAATACTAACATCGGATTATCTCTGATGTGTATCAGCCACTCAGAGGACAGTACGATCCCGTGGATTTCGAGGGTTAAATAATTGCTTTGCCAAGCCTAAAGGTAGTTCAGAGCTTAGGCATCACCAAGTTCGGATGCTGATATAACGACCTATGGTAGATATGATAATTTCCAAAAAAAATATGGAAACTTAACTGAGTGGTGCAGCAAAGTGGATGCGAACCTGTGAAAAACGAACACGTTAAATTCCGACTACAATAGATAAACTGCGACTTATGAATAAGCAAAACCTGCATGGCAGGTTATACAAACCATGATCACAAACTGAACATTCGTAGTGGTGAAATTGTGTAATATTTGAGAGAGCATTCTGTCACAGATAATACATTTGGTAACAGGTTGCCTTAATTACCATAAGCTGGATATTACGAGTGACTGATTACGTGTGTCAGAACTAGAACTTATGAACAGTTGGACTTGGCAGTTTTCACTCAAAAACTACCTTTTATTCAATCGCTCAGTCAATCTGATACCGAAAACGTTTGTTGCACCTGCTGGATTCGTATAGTGCTACTGGTTCTGCACAGCTTTTCCAGTAAAGGAACAGCATTCATTTTTAACAGGGAAGCAGTGTGGATCGAACTGTAGGAGAAAAAGAAATCACTGCCAGGTGAGAAAACATTATTTCTATAGGATGAGAAGGGCCGGTACTCCGGCGTGTTATCGCTCTACTGATCGACGCCGGAGTCAACGTTTTGCCGCATCAATAACCTTTCCATCATTCACTTCCCGCTTCCCGCAGAGTGCATCCTTTATTGGGCGAAACCATGGAAGTTGGGAGGCCCAAGATTCGGGCTGTGGGTTGGATGAGGAAGAACAGTCGAATGAAGTTTTGTGAGCTCCTCTCGGATGTGCAGACTTGTGTGAGGCCTTGCGTTTTCATGGAGAGGGAGAAATTCGTTTACTTTTTTGTGGCGACGAACACAATGTAGTCGTTTCTTCGATTACTTCAGAGTAGCTGAGCCGTGGCGGACTAGCGCCAGCACCGCTGCTATCGATTTTGGAGGTTATATGCGATCTTTGGATATCGTGTGGCTTTCTTCCGGGTTGGCGGGCTTCAAGAATCGGCTGTCAGCTTTCGAAAGAGAAACATTGAGAGACGTGGGACGTCTCCGGAGAAAGGAGTGTCGACTGCGACCGGGTGTGCCTAATCAGCGTGATATGCTGTGGAGTCGTATTGGTCGGAAAGTCAGTGGTTTGAGGCAGTTTGGAGAAACAAGTTTCGCGATTTATACAAAGTAAAGTGGTTAAGTTGCATGAGCCGCTGAGTTGTGCCGTGTGCAAACATCAAGTAAGTTGACCGTTAGTGTATGTGGCTGAGCGACATGTTAAGAGGCGTTTCACTCGCTAGGTGATTGTGGAACTTACACAGCCGTTAAGCGAAAAGTATGTGTATGAGCTCCGTGTCAGCTGCTTAAATGTTGGCTTCGCGGTGAAGTCTTAGTCATAACTGTACTGGTTGTTCTCTAACTGATCATTAAGAATATTAAGTGATTGAAAACTGCACCTAACTGATATTACTATTACCGGCGAAACGTCCTTAAATGGTTTCAATTTATTGGTCAGTGATTGCTGTTGACGGAACATTTTGTAGACTGATGCACGTATGTCTGGAGCAGGGGTTCTGCCCTGTATTTCTGGATGTATTTCAGAAAGTTGGAATTGTCCTGTGTTTGTCAAAAGCTGCTGTAAGTGCCAAAGGCTTGGCGGGGAGTGAGGTGTAACCCGCAGCCTAGGTCCTGGTCTGTTTACGTAATCCTGCCACGGCTTGATTGGTTTGGGCGAAGACCCCATACCAAAAGTTTAGTATATCTTTCCTTTGCGTCAAGGCAGGTAAAACGCGTTTTCTAATTTGATTGTGATTTGCTGATGTTTAGACAAATGTTTTTTTTTTTTTTTTTTTTTACTACGTAAAGATAGACCTGCAACTAAGTAAACGTTAGCAAATAGAGCACGTGTATAGTAATTAAATTGTATCTTACGATTTTCATGTAATTTTGGGCAAGTTGCAGTGATCTGTCTCTTTAGTAATAGACAGTCCACAGTGCTTCTTGAGTCGCTGTCACATCTCTAAGTTACAGTGTGTAGTCACATAAAGTGTAATCTCGGTTTGTTTCATGGCAATCTTTCTTGCTTCTGTTACATATACATGTTCTAGTGAATTGTGGTTAATCATGTGAGTTTTACTCGTTGTTTGAGCCGTGTAGTAATCAAATGCAATTAAGTGGCTGGCCCACTCTGATAGGTACTCAACTGTCAGTTGCAAGCCTTTGTTAAGTGTGGCGAAGCCACGGCAATACTGTGTTTTTCTAGTTGTTTCTTAACTGATTTCATACGCATTTTATGGTTATACTTTTTGAGTTCTGATAACTGTCTTGTCTCAATAAGAACTTACACTACGTAACCGCTGCACTGTACTGAAGATTGTGGGGAATTATCTGAAGGGACCTTATGTTAACATATTAAGTATGTGTGAATCAAAGTATGACTACCAGCCATGATTCGCCATCCCGTTTCCCGTCCTGATAATAGTTGTGGTATGGATTGTGCAAGGTCGTATTAAAGGGACCAAGTACCAGTTGCTCAGTAATCTTCAGACTTGATCGTTGCAGAATGAGAGGGAGTATCAGATATAATAACCACTTCAGAGTCCCAGAAGACCGTGGCCATGAGTTTACGCCTGAGAATGTGGATTTAAACTTTCTCTTCCGAGGAGAGGTAGTGTGGCGCCACTCCATGGATCACCGTTTTGTTTCCTGTTCGGAGTGATGAATCCATGTTTCATCGCCTGTGACGATATTCGACAAAAAATTCTCAACATCAGCTTCGTAACGCGCAAGGAATTCCTCAAATATAGTCCTTTTTTTCTTTATTGTCGTCTGCTAAGCGGCGTGGAACCTCTCAGTCCCCAGCTGGTGGACGAGTCTGTCAGCACTACCAACAAAGACGTCCAACTGAGCAGCGAGATGTTTGATATGATTCGCCGGTCACCCAGAATGAGAGTGTCCGCAAGTTGCAGCTACTGCAGGAGTGAAAGGTCACAGTTCGCAGTAATAGACGCAAAGTCATCGAGTAAAACAGTAGTAATATCCGGCGTTCCTCAAGGAAGTGTTATAGGCCCTCTATTGTTTCTGATCTATATTCACAACATAGGAGACAATCCGAGTAGCCGTCTTAGATTGTTTGCAGATGATGCTCTCATTTCGCCGGCCGAAGTGGCCGTGCGGTTAAAGGCGCTGCAGTCTGGAACCGCAAGACCGCTATAGTCGCAGGTTCGAATCCTGCCTCGGGCATGGATGTTTGTGATGTCCTTAGGTTAGTTAGGTTTAACTAGTTTTAAGTTCTAGGGGACTAATGACCTCAGCAGTTGAGTCCCATAGTGCTCAGAGCCATTTGAACCATTTTTGATGCTCTCATTTACCGTCTTGTAAAGTCATCAGATGACCAAAACGACTTGCGAAATGATTTAGATAGCATATCTGTATGGTGCGAAAAGTGGCAATTGATCCTGAATAAAGAAAAGTGCGAAGTTATTCACATGAGTACTAAATCAGCTAAATTTCGATTATGCGATAAGTCACACAAATCTGAGGACTGTAAATTCAACTAAATGCTTAGGGATTACAATTACAAACAACCTAAATTTGAACGATCACATAGATAATACTGTGGGTAGAGCAAACTAAAGACTGCGATTCATTGGCAGAACACTTAGAAGGTGCAACAGGTCTACCAAAGAGACTGCTTACAATACGCTTGTCCGCCCTATTCTGGAGTATTACCGTGCGGCGTGGGATCCGCATCATGTGCCACTGACGGATGACATAGAAAAGTACAAAGAAGGGCAGCTCGTTTTGTATTATCGCTAAATAAGGGAGATAGTGACACAGACATGATATGTGAATTGGAGTGGCAATCATTAAAAGAAAGGCGTTTTTCGTTGCGACGAGATCATCTCATGAAATTTCTATCACCAGTTTTCTCCGCCGATTGCGAAAACATTCTGTTGGCACCCACCTACATAGGGAGAAATGATCATTACGATAAAATAAGAGAAATCGGGGCTCGCACAAAAAAATTTAACTGCTGCTTTTTCCCGCGTGTCGTTCGAGAGTGGAACGGTAGAGGGACAGCATGAAGGTGGTTCATTGAACCCTCTGCCAGGCACTTTATTGTGAAGAGCAGAGTAATCACGTAGATTTAGATGTACAAAGATGTGTGCGGGTGGCCGTCACGCGGAAAATTGAACAGATTTGTGCGACCTTGTTGCGATGATGACAAACGCCTTCCCCAACGACTCACTGTGCATTTGTTCACTGCCACAAATTCGTAGACATTCTGTAAGCGCCTCGTCATCCCTCCTCCGAAGAAAAAGGTCAGAGCAGCACCCTCAGGCGTTATGAAATGCTCTGGTTTTCCGCCAAAGAAACTCACATACAGCTCTCTGGCCGGAATGCACCTCCCTCAAAGACGTCATTTTGAAGGCCACCTACGGGAACTTCACGAAACTGTAGGGGCTGGAGCGGGAGTATTACACGTGTAAGTAGGCTGTTTAGGTTTTTATGTTCGTAATGCCACGTAGCGCTCTGTATGAAAATCACTGGCTGTGCTGTGTGCAGTCTGTGACTGGTTGGCATTGTTGGATTATTCGCCATTGTAGTGTTGGGCAGTTGGATGTGAACAGCGCGTAGCTTTGCGCAGTTGGAGGTGAGCCGCCAGCAGTGGTGGATGTGGGGAGAGAGATGCCAGAGTTTTGAGAGCGGACGATCTGGGCGTGTGTCCGTCAGAAAAAGGAAATTTGTAAGACTGGATGTCATGAACTGATATATATATATATATATATATATATATATATATATATATATATATATATATATATATATAATGACTTTTGAACACTATTAAGGTAAATACATTGTTTGTTCTCTATCAAAATCTTTCATTTGCTGACTATGCCTATCAGTAGTTAGTGCCTTCAGTAGTTAGAATCTTTTATTTAGTTGGCAGTATTGGCGCTCGCTGTATTGCAGTAGTTCGAGTAACGAAGATTTCTGTGAGGTAAGTGATTCATGAAAGTTATAGGTTATTGTTAGCCAGGGCCATTCTTTTGCAGGGATTGTTGAAAGTCAGATTGCGTTGCGGTAAAAATATTGTGTGTCAGTTTAGTGTTGATCCGAATAAGTAAAGAGAGAAATGTCTAAGTACGTTCAGTTCTGCTCAGCTGTTTGAAAATCAAATAACGTAAGGGGTTTTCCAGATCTGTCATTTATAAAAATTTTCTGAGGGGATGTTTCACACGAAGTCCAACAACAAATTCCGGTGATTTTCAATCAAAATTAGCCGAGGAAAAAAGTGTTGCATTAGATATTGAACGCCCCTCGTTCTACAGAAAAAGTTTTCTCCCTGTATTGAGGAACCGCGTTTAAAAGATCTCACAAGCTCCGAGGAACATGAAGACAAGTTCACAGGGGAGAGAGGCAGCAAATCCTTTTTAATTTATTTACTCATTTATTTATTTATTAAGCCTCAGCTTGAAGTCGTCTAAATTCAGGCCAAGTGCTCACTCCGGCTCCCCTCCCACTTGCCCGCCCTCTCTGAAACAAGTGTAACAGAATTATTTTTCCGCGTCTGGGTTGTAAACGTCGGCAGGGCGGCAAGCAAGTAAAGCCCCGAGGCGCCAAGGCAGGTGGCTTGCTGAGCTGTGTCGGGTGGTGGGAGGGGCTACCCCAACTCCCCCCCCCCGTTCTTTTTACTGCCGCCAGCCGTCCCCAGACAGCCCGCGGACCTCGGCGCTACATTTACAGCCTCCTGCCTCGCTAATTAAAACAGAAACTTTACCCCCTCTGGCAGTCCGCCCCAGAGGCGGAAGCGAACACGCCCGCGGATTCTGAAGTCGAGATGCTGACTACGTGCGCAACACTGCAGACGAGCTACGAGAGTCAATGCATCTCCTCCCCCGTGATGAATCGCGGAGTAATACGGTTCGTGTTAACCAAGGCGGAAATGGAGCTGTGTTAACTCCTAGCGGTGTGCAACCACGTCCACAGGGCAGGGAACTCTGAATATGAGTTTGAGTGAGAGTGTGAGTAAGAGTGATAGGACGGATAAGGGAGAAGGAGAGGAGGAGCCAGAGAGAAGACAGATTTGTGATGAGGAAAATAAGGAGCAGATGTGGCAGAGATTAGCACTTGAGACGAAGCGAGACAACACATGTGTCAAACCAAATGCAGGGATTACGTCGCTTCCGTATATATCATAAGGCCAGCGTTTATTCGTTCATCTACGCCACAAACAAAAGCATACACTAATATTGCCACAACACTTAGAAGATGTAACAGATCTACTAAGGAGACTGCCTACACAGCGCTTTCCTGTCCTCCTTTGAAGTACTGCTCTGCGCTGCGGGATCCTCAACATACAGGATTAAAGGAGTACATTGAGAAAGTCCAAAGAGGGGCAGCACTTTCTGTATTATCGAGAGAAAGCGGAGAGAGTGTCACGGACGTAATACAGGATTTGGAGATGGACACTAATCTCCTCCCTCCTTCCATCTATTGTACACATTAAACAGTTCCCAGTCCAAATAATTAATAAATAAAGTCTTTTACGAGGATCTGAGAGGAGCGAAAATTACAATAAGCTTTCAAGTTCATTTAGCTTGTCATGATGAGATGGCTCCAGTTTTTCACGTCTAGGGCTCTGATTCTTAAAGCATCTAACACTAGGTCTTAACGGTTGGTCTGAACTAAATAAGTTGGAAGATTACTGTAGCAGATTTCTTTTTACGTAAATATATTTTCCACAGATTTTCTCGCGTTTTAGTACATTATACAGTATTCTGATTTTTCACATTAGCAAAGCCGAAATTAGATTGTTCGCACCTATTGTACAAAAATACGTCCGATCACATCAGAGACAAGCTTACGACTCCCACACTCATCGGAAATAACATTATTCCAAAGGGTTTACATTTTTTCTTAACAAATGAATTCCTACTAGCTTTCGTTACGTTATTAATTTCGATAATTGTTTCGTAAATGAATCCAGAAATAAAGATAATATCATTACAGGATTGCGTAATTAATAATAGAAATTTTAAGTGTGCAAATAATTCGTAACTGCAAATGTTTCTAAAAAAAGACGACAATTTCAACGGTACATTCTGAACTGGTACTTATGGATTATAATATCGAAACTAAAATATTTTATAAAGTAATTCCTGCTCATAAATTTTAGCTTGAAATATAATGTATTGCCTGTAAGATTATATTAAAGTGTCCAGAAAATCAGCTGAGATAATATTGGCCTGTCCAAAACTCGAAAAACAGTACTGTTGAGGAAAATTATTGATAGAGGAGGATGTCCCGTTGCAACACCATTAAAACAAAGGCGGTTCTCGTTCCTGCTGGATATACTCGCGATATTCCTATCACCAACTTTCTCCTCCGAATGTGAAAGCATTTTGCTGACGCCGACCTTCACAGGGGCAGTCGATCATCAGAAGAAGAAAAGAGAATTCAGAGCTCGGTCGGAAAGATGTAGATACTCTTTTCTCCCACGAGATGTTCGACAGTGAAATAATAGAGAATTACTGTGAAGATGGTTCGATAAACCCTCTGCCGGGCACTTAAGTGTGATTTGCAGAGTATACATGTAAATGTACACGAAGATTCTCTGTGAAAGGTACTGGTTCTTATGGAAATAACTTGCGGGTATTCAGCTGGATGACCTCTCTAACAACAGCCTTTATTTTGACAAGTTGGCACCCCATCGTTTCCAAGGCGCAAATGCAATATGGGAAAGTGGCAAGGAAAATTAACCCCCATTTGGTGGGCCGCGCTCAGTGAAAATTATAATGCAGCTTATGCAGAGGGAAGCGCGCGCGCCGCACGCACGCACACACATACACACACACACACACACACACACACACACAAACACACACACAAAACCGAAAATCTCCTTCTCTGTTTGCAAGTGCACTTGCTAATTTAAATCTTAAGAGCTTCGGTAATAACATTACTTCAATAGTTGGCAGTGGACTCTAGAATCTTTGTGTTGTTTTCTTCCGTAGGGTGACTGGTACGAAGGCAGTACTTTGCAGCAGTACATTAATTCAGGTATTGTAAACGTGTTTGATGGTCATGCTCTGTTAGAATGGTATTAACGATTCTAATGCTCTGACCAACGTATGACACGCCACAACTGCGAAGGATACGGCATACAATCGAGTTTCACAAACCAAGATCTCTCTATACAGGGTGTTACAAAAAGGTACGGCCAAACTTTCAGGAAACATTCCTCACACACAAAGAAAGAAAATATGTTATGCAGACATGTGTCCGGAAACGCTTACTTTCCATGTTAGAGCTCATTTTATTACTTCTCTTCAGATCACATTAATCATGGAATGGAAACACACAGAAACAGAACGTACCAGCGTGACTTCAAACACTTTGTTACAGGAAATGTTCAAAATGTCCTCCGTTAGCGAGGATACATGCATCCACCCTTCGTCGCATGGAATCCCTGATAAGCTGATGCACCCCTGGAGAATGGCGTATTGTATCACAGCCATCCACAATACGAGCACGAAGAGTCTCTACATTTGGTGCCGGGGTTGTGTAGACAAGAGCTGTCAATTGCCCCCATAAATGAAAGTCAAGAGGGTTGAGGTCAGGAGAGCGTGGAGGCCATGGAATTGGTCCGCCTCTACCAATCCATCGGTCACCGAATCTGTTGTTCAGAAGCGTACGAACACTTTGACTGAAATGTGCAGGAGCTCCATCGTGCATGAACCACATGTTGTGTCGTACTTGTAAAGGCACATGTTCTAGCACCACAGGTAGAGTATCCCGTATGTAATCATGATAACGTGCTCCATTGAGCGTAGGTGGAAGAACATGGGGCCCAATCAAGACATCACCAACAATGCCTGCCCAAACGTTCACAGAAAATCTGTGTTGATGACGTGATTGCACAATTGCGTGCGGATTCTCGTCAGCCCACACATGTTGATTGTGAAAATTTACAATTTGATCACGTTGGAATGAAACCTCATGCGTAAAGAGAACATTTGCACTGAAATGAGGATTGACACATTGTTGGATGAACCATTCGCAGAAGTGTACCCGTGGAGGCTAATCAGCTGCTGATAGTGCCTGCACACGCTGTACATTGTACGGAAACCACTGTTTCTCCCGTAGCACTCCCCATGCAGTAACGTGGTCAACGTTACCTCGTACAGCAGCACCTTCTCTGACGCTGACATTAGGGTTATCGTCAACTGCACGAAGAATTGCCTCGTCCATTGCAGGTGTCCTCGTCGTTCTAGGTCTTCCCCAGTCGCGAGTATAGGCTGGAATGTTCCGTGCCGATCAATTGCTTCGAACGTCTTCCTGTCGGGACACCTTCGTTCTGGAAATCTGTCTCGATACAAACGTACCGCACCACGGCTATTGCCCCGTGTTAATCCATACATCAAATGGGCATCTGCCAACTCCGCATTTGTAAACATTGCACTGACTGCAAAACCACGTTCGTGATGAACACTAACCCGTTGATGCTACGTACTGATGTGCTTGATGCTAGTAATGTAGAGCAATGAGTCGCAAGCCAACACAAGCACCGAAGTCAACATTACCTTCCTTCAATTGGGCCAATTGGCGTTGAATCCAGGAAGTACAGTACATACTGACGAAACTAAAATGAGCTCTAACATGGAAATTAAGCGTTCCCGGACACATGTCCACATAACATCTTTTCTTTATTTGAGTGTGAGGGATGTTTCCTGAAAGTTTGGACGTACCTTTTTGTAACACCCTGTATAGACCTTAGTAGTGATCTAATGCTACATAATGGACTAGAACCAGACTCACACTTCTTCAGAGATATTACAAGTGCGTAAAGCAAAAACGCTGTTGACTTAGATACCACCTCTTTACTTTCACCACTCGCCCTATTCATGGTTGGTCGATAGCGGAACGCGATTCTAATCTTCCACTATAACCATTCTCACGAAAGATGACTTCGAAGTGCGCCAGCTCTGCTGACAAACTTCAGGTTCTTAGTCGATGTGGGTCCTATGGAACAAGGTACAAAGTACTCTTTCGCGCTGAGGCGGCTGGTGGTAACTATTGGACTGAATATACAAGTGAGTGTCAGTTCCCTTTCTGTTATCGGCGTCCCCCAGCGTACCATCAGCATTCTTCTCACCAACGCATCGTTGTTTCTTCTTTTGCAACATAAATGTTGATGGCGCATAAGCACTGCCACACCCTGAGAATATCTGTCTTGTCAGCGAGCGTCCACAAACACAAAACAAATTCGGAAGTCTTGTTTCACGAGCTAGTCGCAAGGTTTCCCAGACGACGTGGCGCTTGCACAGTTTATGTCTTGTGGCGGCAGTGCAGCAGTCACCCAGTAAGAAAGAAGGGTCGGGTGGCTGATTCTAACGCCAGCGCCATGGATAGATCTACTGGGGACCCGCCATGGGCCCTAGCTGCTGATAGTGGAGGGTACGCTGTTCGTCAAGACTTCAGCCGTTGTCATCCGTTACGTATCACTAGCGAAATCATCTAACAATGAACTGCGGAAACGCAGCGCAGCAATATCTCACCTTACCGCATGACATCAGCTACTAACAAGTGCTGTTTAAATAAACAGCCAAAGTGGAAGATGTTGTTGTTGTGGTCATCAGTCCTAAGACTGGTTTGATGCAGCTCTCCATGCTACTCTATCCTGTGCAAGCTTCTTCATCTCTCAATACCTACTGCAACCTACATCCTTCTGAATCTGCTTAGTGTATGCATCTCTTGGTCTCCCCCTACGATTTTTACCCTCCACGCTGCCCTCCAATACTAAATTGGTGATCCCTTGATGCCTCAGAACATGTCCTACCAACCGATCCCTTCTTCTGGTCAAGTTGTGCCACAAACTCTTCTTCTTCCCAATCCTATTCAGTACCTCCTCATTAGTTATGTGATCTACCCATCTAATCTTCAGCATTCTGCTGTAGCACCACATTTCGAAAGCTTCTATTCTCTTCTTGTCCAAACTGGTTATCGTCCATGTTTCACTTCCATACATGGCTACACTCCATACAAATACTTTCAGAAAAGACTTCCTGACACTTAAATCTATACTCGATGTTAACAAATTTCTCTTCTTCAGAAACGCTTTACTTGCCATTGCCAGTCTACATTTTATATCTTAAAGATAGTCAAACTAAAACCACCTGGTACTTGCAGTGGTGAGGTGGGGCTGACAACGGAAAAGTGGTAAGAAATACGTGAGAGTTTGAATGTTCAGAGCAATTTCCTACCAATCAGTGAGAATGCCAACAGCTGTGCGTAGCTGCGGTAGTTTGGCCAGAACAGCATTGTAGACGAATATTTTGTGTTACAACATCAATTCGTTTCATTTGGAAATAATAAGAAATTAATGTACGGGAAAGGAAACGATAGTGCGTAAGTTGTTTTGGGCTCTTTAAGACGCCACACCAGGTATTTTATTCATAACTTCGTTTATCACTCAAAAGCCTGTGAATTCAATTATCGTGTCCTCCCCGGTCACAGCTCGGATTCTTGGCGTGGCGTCTGCGTCACTTTTCTGACCGAGGTCTTCCAGGAAGGAGACTACACCCTAAAGGTATCGTAGTTTTACTCGTGAGTGTAGCACGCAGCATGAACGAAGCACCTAACTTGCGAAGTATTAGAACTCTGCGGTTTTTTATCCCGCCTGGAAGGCGGCGCGTGGGTCTGACAAAGAGGCCGAATGAAGGAAGCGAGTAGGAGGAGGTTAGGTAAAGCACGTCGATACTGCAAGTAAAGTGAAAGAGGTTCTACTGTAGTATAAACATATGCAAACATACACTCCTGGAAATGGAAAAAAGAACACATTGACACCGGTGTGTCAGACCCACCATACTTGCTCCGGACACTGCGAGAGGGCTGTACAAGCAATGATCACACGCACGGCACAGCGGACACACCAGGAACCGCGGTGTTGGCCGTCGAATGGCGCTAGCTGCGCAGCATTTGTGCACCGCCGCCGTCAGTGTCAGCCAGTTTGCCGTGGCATATGGAGCTCCATCGCAGTCTTTAACACTGGTAGCATGCCGCGACAGCGTGGACGTGAACCGTATGTGCAGTTGACGGACTTTGTGCGAGGGCGTATAGTGGGCATGCGGGAGGCCGGGTGGACGTACCACCGAATTGCTCAACACGTGGGGCGTGAGGTCTCCACAGTACATCGATGTTGTCGCCAGTGATCGGCGGAAGGTGCACGTGCCCGTCGACCTGGGACCGGACCGCAGCGACGCACGGATGCACGCCAAGACCGTAGGATCCTACGCAGTGCCGTAGGGGACCGCACCGCCACTTCCCAGCAAATTAGGGACACTGTTTCTCCTGGGGTATCGGCGAGGACCATTCGCAACCGTCTCCATGAAGCTGGGCTACGGTCCCGCACACCGTTAGGCCGTCTTCCGCTCACGCCCCAACATCGTGCAGCCCGCCTCCAGTGGTGTCGCGACAGGCGTGAATGGAGGGACGAATGGAGACGTGTCGTCTTCAGCGATGAGAGTCGCTTCTGCCTTGGTGCCAGTGATGGTCGTATGCGTGTTTGGCGCCGTGCAGGTGAGCGCCACAATCAGGACTGCATACGACCGAGGCACACAGGGCCAACACCCGGCATCATGGTGTGGGGAGCGATCTCCTACACTGGCCGTACACCACTGGTGATCGTCGAGGGGACACTGAATAGTGCACGGTACATCCAAACCGTCATCGAACCCATCGTTCTACCATTCCTAGACCGGCAAGGGAACTTGCTGTTCCAACAGGACAATGCACGTCCGCATGTATCCCGTGCCACCCAACGTGCTCTAGAAGGTGTAAGTCAACTACCCTGGCCAGCAAGATCTCCGGATCTGTCCCCCATTGAGCATGTTTGGGACTGGATGAAGCGTCGTCTCACGCGGTCTGCACGTCCAGCACGAACGCTGGTCCAACTGAGGCGCCACGTGGAAATGGCATGGCAAGCCGTTCCACAGGACTACATCCAGCATCTCTACGATCGTCTCCATGTTAGAATAGCAGCCTGCATTGCTGCGAAAGGTGGATATACACTGTACTAGTGCCGACATTGTGCATGCTCTGTTGCCTGTGTCTATGTGCCTGTGGTTCTGTCAGTGTGATCATGTGATGTATCTGACCCCAGGAATGTGTCAATAAAGTTACCCCTTCCTGGGACAATGAATTCACGGTGTTCTTATTTCAATTTCAAGGAGTGTATTACATAGCTTTGGGCGATGAGCACGTAGGTGTGCAGCCAAAGTCTCAATATCCAGCTAAGCTAAAGCGATGGTTCTCGGTCATCTGCTCTTCATGAAAAGGGGAGAAAGTCGAGCGGCGCTCGTAGAGCTCCACAGCGTCGGCCATAGGGCGCTGTGGTCGGCGTGGATTATTCTCTCTCGTAGTGCCAACCTACTAGCTTGAACCTATGCTGTGGCATCGTAGCTATTGATACCACATACGGGATGATACCTTACCCAACAATGCGTCAGACGTAAGTCTGCTGCTCAGAGAAGACTCACTTGTTAGGAAAAGGAACATTTTCCGGCCTGTGTACTACTTCTATATCATAATTCACTGGGGGAAACATCGGTTCCGTTACAACTGATGTACTCGGCGGTAAGTACCAACCAACAGAAGGCCCCAGCTTCACAGCTCGGTGTTCTGAAACCAGCACCAGACCGTATTCACTCACCTGGAAAATGTAATAATGTGTTTCCGCTGTGCTGCATTTAAAATCTGATTTTTCAGTGATGTATCCGTCAATTTCGTTTCATTCCGGGGCTGCTCTATACCGAAGTCCTGTTTCCGTATCTCTGCTGGACGCTAGACGTTTCCAGTGCCGTTCTACTTAGCAGTACGCGGAGATAAACCGCACCACACTCCCGGCATCCTGCACAAACAAATTCCCCTCCTCCACACTAGCAACAGTGCATGGTTCTTAAATGAAACTACAACTGATGCTGTATCTGACCTTAATTATTGTGTACCGTTATTCACCAGCAGATACGAATGCCTGCGTGGTTGATGTAAATGTACACTAATGACCATTAAAAATGCTACACCACGAAGATGCGTGCTAGAGACGCAAAATTTAACCGACTGAAAGAAGATGCTGCGATATGGAAATGATTAGCTTTTCAGAGCATTCACACAAGATTGGCACCGGTGGCGACACTTACAACATGCTGAAATGAGGAAAGTTTCCAACCGATTTCACCTACACAAACAGCGCTTGAGTGGCGTTGCCTGGTGAAACGTTGTTGTGATGCCTCGTGTAAGGAGGAGAAATGCGTACCATCACGTTTCCGAATTCGATAAACGACGGATTATAGCCTATCGCGATTGCGGTTTATGGTATCGCGACATTGCTGCTCGCGTTGGTCGAGATCCAATGACTGTTAGCAGAATATGGAATTGGTGGGTTCAGGAGCGTAATACGGAACGCCGTGCTGGATCCCAACGGCCTCGCATCACTAGCAGTCGAGATGACAGGCATCTTATCCGCATGGCTGTAACGGATCGTGCAGCCACGTTTCGATCCCTGAGTCAACAGATGGGAACGTTTGCAAGACAACAACCATCTGCACGAACAGATCGACAACGTTTGCAGCTCCATGGACTATCAGCGCGGAGACCATGGCTGCGGTTACCCTTGACGATGCATCACAGACAGGAGCGCCTGCGATGGTGTATTCAACGGCGAACCTAGATGCACGAATGGCAAAACGTCATTTTCTCACGTAAATCCAGGTTATGTTTACAGCATCATGATGGTCGCCTCCGTGTTTGACGACATCGTGGTAAACGCACATTGGAAGCGTGTATTCGTCATCGCCATACTGGCGTATCAGTCGGCGTGATGGTATGGGGTGCCATTGGTTACACGTGTCGGTCACCTCTTGTTCGCATTGACGGCACTTTGAACAGTGGGCGTTACATTTCAGATGTGTTACCACCCGTGGCTCTACCCTTCATGCGATCCCTGCGAAACCCTACATTTCAGCAGGTAATGCACGACCGCATGTTGCAGGTACTCTACGGGCCTTTCTGATACAGAAAATATTCGACTGCTGCCCTGGCCATCACATTCTCCAGATCTTTCACCAATTGAAAACGTCTGGTAAATGGTGGCCTAGCAACTGGCTCTTCACAATACGCCAGTCGCTACTCTTGATGAACTGTGGTATCGTGTTGAATCTGCATGGGCAACTGTACCTGTACACGCCATCCAAGCTCTGTTTGACTCAGTGCCTAGGCGTATCAGGGCCGTTACTACCGCCAGAGGTAGTTCTTCTGGGTACTGATTTCTCAGGATCTATGCACCCAAATTGCATGAAAATGTAATCACATGTCAGTTCTAGTACTATATATTTGTCAAATGAATACCTGTTTAACATTTGCATTTCTTCTTGGTGTAGCAATTTTAAAGGCCAGTAGTGTATATTCTTAAACGTCGCAGCTGCAGTTTGTCTAGCCTCCAGGGGCTACAATAATTTGCTTTTTAGTATTTCATATACGTACTGAAAGAATTTAAAAAATTAAAATTCTATTAAAATCCTTTCAGTAAAAGGTATATTGTTACGTGATAAGTTTAACTCATAAGGTCAAGTATTGAATTTATAAACTTCGTGCATGTCTCACCACAGCGTAACTCACAGCACGTAGATAACCCGACTGTATTCATCCAGTATTTGAGAATGAGAGCACTTGGCGAACTTTACAAATCTTTATACAAAATTTCAAACGTGTACGAAGCCATCGCAAAACAATAAAAGCTTATCGCTTGCTACAGTTTTTCTGTCCACGCAGTAAACCTTCAACATCAGGCTTGACCTTTTAATTTATTACTTCTTCACTACTAACTATATTCGCAACACATTTTCAATAGTGTCCGCATGTACCACTGAATGTACTAGCAAAATTACATCATTGAAAAAAATATGCTTCAGGAGGTATGACGTCACAGACAATGAGGATCGTGCAAAACTAGCTTGGCTCAAAATGAACACAAAGTACCCAGACTATAATCACAATGACAGCACTAAGCGCCTTCCAGTAAGCTTAAAATGAGGTATCCCTAGGCTCACATCAAGTACTAGCACCTCTCCAAATGTTACCGTTTACGAGAACGAGAATGTTTCAATGACGTCATTCGCTTCAAAATGATTGAAATATTTATTGCTCCAATACTGACCCGTGGTCTAGGGGTAGCGTCTTTGATTCATAATCAAAACGTCTTCGGTCCCGGGTTCGATCCCCGCCACGGCCTAAGTTTTGGTAAATAATCAGTATTGGCGGCCGAAGACTTCCGGCATAAGAAGTCAGCCTCATTCTGCCAACGGCCTTGTCAAAGAGGGCGGAGGAGCGGATAGAGGTTCAGGGCACTCTCTTGTCCTAGGGGTGGGAAATTGCCCCTAAAGGCGGAAGAATCATCAATGATCAACGACATGAGGATGCAGAAGGCAATGGAAACCACTGCATTAAAGACACGTAACGTGTATCCACAGGACATGTGGCCTGTAATTGAAGAAGTGTCATGATGATCTCTCCATTGGCAAAAGATTCCGGAATAGTCCCCCATTCGGATCTCAGGGAGGGGACTGCCAAGGGGGAGGTTACCATGAGAAAAAGATTGAATAATCAACGAAAGGATAACGTTCTACGAGTCGGGGCGTGGAATGTCAGAAGCTTGAACGTGGTAGGTAAACTAGAAAATCTGAAAAGGGAAATGCAAAGGCTCAATCTAGATATAATAGGGGTCAGTGAAGTGAAATGGAAGGAAGACAAGGATTTCTGGTCAGATGAGTATCGGGTAATATCAACAGCAGCAGAAAATGGTATAACAGGTGTAGGATTCGTTGTGAATAGGAAGGTAGGGCAGAGGGTGTGTTACTGTGAACAGTTCAGGGAGCGGTTGCTCTAATCAGAATCGACAGCAGACCAACACCGACAACGATAGTTCAGGTATACATGCCGACGTCGCAAGCTGAAGATGAACAGATAGAGAAAGTGTATGAGGATATTGAAAGGGTAATGTAGTATGTAAAGGGGGACGAAAATCTAATAGTCATGGGCGATTGGAATGCAGTTGTAAGGGAAGGAGTAGACAAAAAGGTTACAGGAGAATATGGGCTTGGGACGAGGAATGAAAGAGGAGAAAGACTAATTGAGTTCTGTAACAAGTTTCAGCTAGTAATAGCGAATACCCTGTTCAAGAATCACAAGAGGAGGAGGTATACTTGGAAAAGACCGGGAGATACGGGAAGACTTCAGTTAGATTACATCATGGTCAGACAGAGATTTCGAAATCAGATACTGGATTGTAAGGCGTACCCAGGAGCAGATATAGACTCAGATCACAATATAGTAGTAATGAAGAGTAGGCTGAAGTTCAAGACATTAGTCAGGAAGCATCAAAACGCAAAGAAGTGGGATACGGAAGTACTAAGGAATGACGAGATACGTTTGAAGTTCTCTAACGCTATAGATACAGCAATAAGGAATAGCGCAGTAGGCAGTACAGATGAAGAGGAATGGACATCTCTAAAAAGGGCCATCACAGAAGTTGGGAAGGAAAACATAGGTGAAAAGACTGTAGCTGCGAAGAAACCATGGGTAACAGAAGAAATACTTCAGTTGATTGATGAAAGGAGGAAGTACAAACATGTTCCGGGAAAATCAGGAATACAGAAATACAAGTCGCTGAGGAATGAAATAAATAGGAAGTGCAGGGAAGCGAAGACGAAATGGCTGCAGGAAAAATGTGAAGACATCGAGAAAGATATGATTGTCGGAAGGACAGACTCAGCATACAGGAAAGTCAAAACAACCTTTGGTGACATTAAAAGCAACGGTGGTAACATCAAGAGTGCAATGGGAATTCCACTGTTAAATGCAGAGGAGAGAGCAGATAGGTGGAAAGAATATATTGAAAGCCTCTATGAGGGTGAAGATTTGTCTGATGTGATAGAAGAAGAAACAGGAATCGATTTAGAAGAGATAGGGGATCCAATATTAGAATCGGAATTAAGAAGAGCTTTGGAGGACTTACCGTCAAATAAGGCAGAATGGATATATAACATTCCATCAGAATTTCTAAAATCATTGGGGGAAGTGGCAACAAAACGACTATTCACGTTGGTGTGTAGAATATATGAGTCTGGCGACATACCATCTGACTTTCGGAAAAGCATCATCCACACAATTCCGAAGACGGAAAGAGCTGACAAGTGCGAGAATTATCGCACAATCAGCTTAACAGCTCATGCATCGAAGCTGCTTACAAGAATAATATACAGAAGAATGGAAAAGAAAATTGAGAATGCGCTAGGTGACGATCAGTTTGGCTTTAAGAAAAGTAAAGGGACGAGAGAGGCAATTCTGACGTTACGGCTAATAATGGAAGCAAGGCTAAAGAAAAATCAAGACACTTTCATAGGATTTGTCGACCTGGAAAAAGCGTTCGACAATGTAAAATAGTGCAAGCTGTTCGAGATTCTGGAAAAAGTAGGGGTAAGCTATAGGGAGAGACGGGTCATATACAATATGTACAACAACCAAGAGGGAATAATAAGAGTGGACGATCAAGAACGAAGTGCTCGTATTAAGAAGGGTGTAAGACAAGGCTGTAGCCTTTCGCCCCTACTCTTCAATCTGTACATCGAGGAAGCAATGATGGAAATAAAAGAAAGGTTCAGGAGTGGAATTAAAATACAAGGTGAAAGGATATCAATGATACGATTCGCTGATGACATTGCTATCCTGAGTGAAAGTGAAGAAGAATTAAATGATGTGCTGAACGGAATGAACAGTCTAATGAGTACACAGTATGGTTTGAGAGTAAATCGGAGAAAGACGAAGGTAATGAGAAGTAGCAGAAATGAGAACAGCGAGAAACTTAACATCAGGATTGATGGTCACGAAGTCAATGAAGTTAAGGAATTCTGCTGCCTAGGCAGTAAAATAACCAATGACAGACGGAGCAAGGAGGACATCAAAAGCAGACTCGCTATGGCAAAAAGGGCATTTCTGGCCAAGAGAAGTCTACTAATATCAAATACCGGCCTTAATTTGAGGAAGAAATTTCTGAGGATGTACGTCTGCAGTACAGCATTGTATGGTAGTGAAACATGGACTGTGGGAAAACCGGAACAGAGGAGAATCGAAGCATTTGAGATGTGGTGCTATAGACGAATGTTGAAAATTAGGTGGACTGATAAGGTAAGGAATGAGGATGTTCTACGCAGAATCGGAGAGGAAAAGAATATGTGGAAAACACTGATAAGGAGAAGGGGCAGGATGATAGGACATCTCCTAAGACATGAGGGAATGACTTCCAAGGTACTAGAGGGAGCTGTAGAGGGCAAAAACTGTAGTGGAAGACAGAGATTGGAATACGTCAAGCAAATAACTGCGGACGTAGGTTGTAGGTGCTACTCTGAGATGAAGAGGTTAGCACAGGAAAGGAATTCGTGGCGGGCCGCATCAAACCAGTCAGCAGACTGGTGACAAGAAAAAAAAAAAAAACTGACCCAATTTTGGGGATCCACCATCATTCGTGAACTGTTGATGCGTATACAGTACATTTAAAGTTATTTGACGCCACAGTATCAACATAGCCATTTTATCTGGCGAAGATAGCTTTAAGGTGCCTGAAGATGATCTGGAGATCGAAACTTACTTCAAATAAAAAATTATCTGGAGCTCTTGGCCGATGAAATATGACTTTAAAATACGAACTGTGCGGCACCAGCTGCATACTTTCGCAAATCAGGGCATACTTCTGGAGCATAAACTATCATTTTTAAATTCCACAAGTGGCTAACTCGTCTTTGTTTATTACAAGAAATTGAAACCTATGACAAGCTCATTCTGAATGAAGAAACAAATTTGCTTGATAAGAAGCTATAATAAACTTTAATACAGTTTCCCAGTGCTCACAATAAAACACTCTTTAACACGCAATACAATGGACCTCAGGACAGCTTTGTGAACTAATACACGTGTGAATGTTTTCAGTCTCTCTTTTCGATTTACGTCCATTTGACTGCATTTGTAAATTACTCATGTATATTGTTAGTGAAACATAAATTTACTTTAATCGATCAACTATGTACAACACATATAATATCGCTGCAAGAACAATTGATATTTCAGTGTTTTGCAGTATAAACTTTAGGATGCATGCCAAAATAAGTAGAATCATTAACGTGCATTACTGAACACACATCACCAAACGAATAAGGCAACGTGTCACCTACAACTAAAGTATTATTTATTTGCTAGATTGTAACATCCCCGCAACCACTTCCCCCTCCCCCCACCACCCACCCCAGCCCCCTCCACACGACCCTGAAATCTTGGTTGAGGTGACTCATTGATATGTAGTGTAGCTGGAGGGCTAGATTAGAAGGTGATAATTTGCTTGTAAGTGAATGCCAAATAAAAGTTTTGAAAATAACGCGAAGATCGATACAAGCGCCAGTTATGGCAGGATGTGTGTACTGCTCGTAGGTGGAGGGTAACTAATGAGAAATGACGAGAAAATAGGCAGTTTATTTCTACTAGGAGCAATTAAATTCATGATCTTGGTTGTCGAAAATACTTGCTAATTTCTTCCGAAGATTTCACGATTCCCGAGTTAATGGTTACGATAGAACCTGAGAGCACAAAAGTCCTTTTTTTTTAAAAAATAAATTGCTGATTTCACGTCACTGCATTGACGGAAAAATGTCAGAAGCAAAAAATAATTAATGTAGAGTAGTGACATTTCGGGAATACATTTGTCTGGGTAACATATTTAAGTAATTAACACTGCAAGATCACACGTTGATGAAAGCCTGAGGTCCGCCATTGCAAACGTGAAACCCTAGTACATTAAAAAAAAATGGCTCTGAGCACTATGGGACTTAATATCTGAGGTCATCAGTCCCCTAGAACTTAGAACTACTTAAACCTAACTAACCTAAGGAGATCACACGCATCCATGCCCGAGGCAGTATTCGAACCTGCGACCGCAGCGGTCACGCGGTTCCAGACTGAAGCGCCTAGAACCGCTTAGCCTCAGCGGCCGGTCGCTAGTACATCAGTAACCAGTATGACAACCAGAATATTAACTGCAAACATATGAATGAGCAATGACTGTCTTATACAGGCGTCGGATATTAGTTTGCGGGTAGGAGTTTGATGCGCTGGGTTGGGCTGATCTGGGGGAGGAGACCAAACTGCGAGGTCATCGGACACATCTGATTAGGGAAGGATGGGGAAGGAAGTCGGCCGCGCCCTTTCATTGGCACCATCACGGCATTTGCCTGAAGCGATTTAGGCAAATCACGGAAAACCTAAGTGAGGATGGCTGGACGTGGGATTGAACCGTCGTCCTCCCGAATGCGAGTCCAGTGTGCTAACCACTGCCCCATCTCTCTCGGTACGGAGGAGTTTGATGACTGTGACACTTGGTCTGCCAGTACAGGGACAGTTAATGCAGTATGTGGATGACGCTAAAGTTTTTGTACAATGATGCTCCATATGTGCTCAATTGGAAACAGATCTGGTGATCAAGCTGGCCAAGAGATATGTCCACATTCTGTAAATCATATTGGGTTACACAGTATTATGTGCGCGTGCGATGTGCTATTACAAAAAGAAGCCCTGGAAAAATTTGCAGACAGGTGCAGGGGATAACCACGAGTCATACGAAATTGCATCCCAGACCATAAATCCAGGTGCAGGAATAGTGAGTCAGCATGCACTCAGGTTCTTTGCAGGGCTTCAACTGGCCTAAATCTAACCAACACATGGCCATCACTAGAACGGAAGAAGAACAAGCTTTCATCAGAAAACACAACAATTATCCACTCTGCCTTCCAATGACCTCTTACTTGAGATAACTAAAGTATCAAATGACTGTGTTTTGCGTTCAGTTGAATGCAAGCTGCATGGCGTCTGGCTCAGAACTGTACTTGAAGTAACAGATTCAGAACAGTTCGCTGTGTCACTGTGCTGACAACTGCTGCTCAAATGGCTGCTCCAGATGTAGTACGGTGTGGCAAAGCCAAGGGCCGAACACAATGGTCTTGCTTTTCGGCTGTGCCACGTGGCGTCCAGACTCTGGTCTTCTTCCGGCCGTACATTCTCGTGACCACCGCTGCCAGCAATCATATACAGTGGTTACGTTCTTGCCGAGTATTTCCGAAATATCGGAGAAGGGACATTCAGTTTCTCGTAGCCCTACTACACGTCTCCGTTCAAACTCAGTGAGGTGTTGATAATGACGTCTTTTTTGCCTGATAGGCATTCTTGACCAACATCAACTCACCACGTGAAATCTGCAAGTTAATGAACACTCACAACCATTACTGCGTGTGTTTAAAGTAAACCTGTTACGCATTCTCATAGTGGCGTTACTAGCGCCACGCCTATGTGACAGGCGCGAAATTTGAGTAGACATATTTCGGATGCAGAAACACATTTATCAACTTTCACTTATGTCGCACAACCCCTACTTGGTTTTTCCCGTTCTGTGTATAGGTCTTCTGATGTGACAAGACCGCTTTGGTTCCCATAATACCTCATAGCGAGGAATGGTACCCAGAACATATACGAGGTGTGGCTAGAAAAAAACCGGACTAGTACTGGTGAAACAATAAAACGAATGCAATAAGGCTGAAAGTCGCGTGGCCTGTCACGTGACTCTCGCTCCGCCTACTGCTCGAGTTTCATCTGCCTCCTGCACTCAGTCTGCCCGTGGCGTCTGTTTTAAGCAGTTGACGTTTTGTCTGTGCGTCGGAAAATGTTGAGTGTACAGAAAGAACAGCGTGTTAACATCAAATTTTGTTTCAAACTAGCAAGTGAAACGTTTGTAATGTTACAACAAGTGTACGGCGATGATTGTTTATCGCGAACACAAGTGTTTGAGTGGTTTAAAGTATTTAAAGATGGCCGCGAAGACACCAGTGATGACACTCGCACTGGCAGACCATTGTCAGCAAAAACTGATGCAAACATTGAAAAAATCGGTAAACTTGTTCGACAAGATCGCCGTTTAACAATCAGAGCAGTGTCTGAGTTAACAGGAGCTGACAAGGAAAGTGTCGAACAAGTTTACCGATTGTTTCAATGTTTGCATCAGTTTTTGCTGACAATGGTCTGCCAGTGCGAGTGTCATCACTGGTGTCTTCGCGGCCATCTTTAAATACTTTAAACCACTCAAACACTTGTGTTCGCGATAAACAATCATCGCCGTACACTTGTTGTAACATTACAAACGTTTCACTTGCTAGTTTGAAACAAAATTTGATGTTAACACGCTGTTCTTTCTGTACACTCAACATTTTCCGACGCACAGACAAAACGTCAACTACTTAAAACAGACGCCACGGGCAGACTGAGTGCAGGAGGCAGATGAAACTCGAGCAGTAGGCGGAGCGAGAGCAACGTGACAGGCCACGATACTTTCAGCCTTATTGCATTCGTTTTATTGTTTCACCAGTACTAGTCCGGTTTTTTTCTAGCCACACCTCGTATGCCCTTGCTTGAACACAAATGCAGATACTAACCAAGCCTGCATGTTGTGCTGTTGTACACGACCACGAACGGCACATGTGCAATGTCTCTAACACGTTGCAAGTGTCAGCTGTGGTCAGAGTAATATTCTGGGTAATTGTCAGTGCATTATGTCATATCTAAGTGAATCTGAACTAGAGCAAATTGTAATCACTTGTGTGATGGATGCTTTTGTAACCATGTTTCAATAGGCAGAGCATCGAAGGAAGGAGGAAAACCCTCATCCGCTAAGTCACAACGCGGACGAAAGAGTTTGCTGAGTGGTCATGTGCGACGGTCGTTGAAGAGGACTGACGAAAAATAAGGTGACGACAGCTGCAAAAGTCACTGCAGTACTGAATGTCGCTCTTACGAACCCTGTCAGAATCAGAACAATACGACGGGAGCTCTATAAGCAGCGAGCTACGGTGCGAACTGGAATTCGAACCTCTCCACAGTGATGCAAATGCCCCTAGCAGGGAAAATTGGTGACAAGCCCTAAAACTAGCACTATAGAGCAATGAAAGAAAGACGTTTGGTCTGGTGAGTCTTGTTTCACACTGTTCCCAACTTTCGGCCAAGTTGATGTCCCTTGAATGAAACTCGGCGAGGGTTTGCTGATGATTTGGGCTGCCAAATCATGGTATTCCGTGGACCCCACGGTTGCTCTGCCAGGTCTCATTACTGCGAAGGATTATGTGACCATTTTATCTCATCAGGTGCATCATTTGATAAAATGTTTGTTCCCCAATCGTGGCGCAGCGCTGAAAGACGACAGAGCCACTTTCCTGGACTGGTTTTGTGAGCACGAGGATGAACTGTCGCGTCTCCCCTGGCCACCGTAGTCACCAGAACTCAATATTATTGAGCCTTTATGGTCTACTTTGGATAGAAGGGTGCATGATCACTATCGACATCCATCATTGTTACGTGAACATAACTTTTTGCAGTAATACAATTACTACTACTACTACTACTACTACTACTACTAGGCCTGGTAACGTGATATGGTTTCGGTGTTGTAGTCCATCCCCCGTAACTATGCCCAAGCCCCAACCTAGACATCTGCCTACTTTAGTTCGTAAAAACGTAAACCCTAACCTAAATTGAATAAACCTACGTTATACAACTGACAAGTCTCCAGAAAATATTCTGATATTCTTTATCTACTCACATGGTACAAAAACTACGAAAAATACAACAGGGTCCACTGCGTAATCTAGTCCACTTCTTTATGCAACCATTCTATCTTCAATTTTAACGCTTTCTTATTCGTATCACGTACATACTTTGTGCCCTGCGAAATATAATACTGTGAATCGCAACAGGTTGATTTATTAGGATCACAAGTTTTGTTATTCCTATTTCTTGCAATATTTTGCATTGTAGTTTGTGTTACATTTGACATACAGTTATGACGATATCATATTATCCTTAGAGTGTAAATATGGAATAAATACGTCACAGGTGCCGTCTAAGAAGACCTTAATCTTTTATTTTGCATTCAAGTTTCGCTGAACATCGCGAACTTTCTTGTATACTTTTGCCAACTCATGATTAGTGATTTACTCGTGGTAAAAATTCGTTCCCTGAGGTAGCAAGCCAGCAAAATGAGACTTGCATGGACGTCTTCCAAAAGCATAAGAAATACTATCGAAATTGTAATTCGACTTTATAGTCTCCGCAATGGACGTTGCTAAGAAAGAAGAAATCGAGAACACGAAAAAGAAAGAGGAAAATCACGGGATAAACATTGCGACCATTAACAGTCTGCTCAGTACCGAGAGAGTAAGAAAGAACTTCTGTATAACAAAATTAAGCAACTGAATGAAACGACATGATACGGAAGTAGCACAATGGATGCGCATCTGAACTGTAGCGGGGTATGATAGTGAATAATCGAGCGCGTTATTTAGCTACGGATATCAGAAATTATCTGAAGGACATGAAGATCGAGAACTACTTGAACCTAAACAGAGACATACGTTGACAGGAGGTTTTAGTATCCATTCTCGAGACGAAATCAAAAAGAAAATGTTAGGAACGTGATCAGGAGATGTGGAATGACCAAACATTGTGTAACGTATCTACAAAAAATTAAGCACATGTTGGTCTGTGAAAATGGTCTCGATAAGCAACGTGAGCTATCAGTAATCAGAATGTAACCTGCGTAACACTTTATGCTTGTTGTATGAGTGTCAGTTTCACTGTCCTTTAAGCCTATGTACGGAATGTGTCAGAACTCTCCACTGCATTGTTTAAATATTACTTTGGGTACCGAAAACAATATAGCCAACATAAGGCTATTCTTTGCATTGTGTATGACAGAAAACAAATAAGCACTCAGATATCTATAATAACAATCAATAATAACAAATCTTGTGAGAAGAGGTCTGCCTGCGAGAGTAAGATTTCCGTAGTGTCGGCCGAGAGCTCGGAGACAGAAGACGTGTGACGCTGCCCTCTCGTCGGTGGTGGCAGATCTTACCACACTGAGGGCCTGATTTCATTTATATAGCTAGGAGGGAATTAAATCGCTTAACTACGCTTGAAGATGGAATTCAAGGTAAAATTTGCAAGCACAGCGTAAAGCACAATTGCAGGGTTAGGCTAGTGATTGTTAGTCTGAGATTGCAATAATCCCATGTTTTGCTTGTCAGTTAAAGAAGCCTCTCTAATCTCCAAATAATAATAACTATCCTCCACATCTAATTCATAAATATGCTGTGGTTATTAAATTTTAATGTAGCTTTGAAATTGCAATAATTTGTTAATCTGGCACTCAGTCATTATTGGTACATATAAGGTCATTGTCATTCATTTCGCGATTATTAATACATGTCAAACTATTATCGGTAATGATGACTTCTGAAGTTTTTAAATAGACTTAATTTATGAAATCCCTTCTTACAAGTTATTTCGTGGTTAACAGGACCCAAGAAAACTCCTATTTATTAAACTCGTCCTTAGTAACAATAAGCTTTAGCCGCTGCTGCTAATTGCTGTAAACTACTAAGAAAAAGGCAGTCATCTAAAGAGGTGAGTGCAACACTTAGGGCCAAAACAGAGACACTGACAGACCACAACATGTCATGTACTCTAATCCAGTAAATTCCGTTGCAGAAGCCAGATTATGTATCTCTTGTAAATTCTTATTCAAATACTCAGTCAGATAGCTCATAGAAAGGTTAGTTTTAAGTTTTTCATGTAACGATCTGTTGAGGGCTTAAATGACAGTGAAACGGACACTCATATAACACGGACACAGTGTTATTGAGGTTAGATTCCGATTACTGATAGCTCAGGTTGCTCATCGAGTCCATTTTCACAGCCAAACATAGGCTTTGTATGTTGTATGAACGTTACAACTGGTCTAATGAAACAAAAATGTCATCCACTATGCTGTATGCTACTTCATGAAAAAATGCTTACTTTTGATAACACAGAGGTGAATGAGAACAATGCAGCTGTAAGTAGTGAGATGTAGCAACTCTCAAGTATGCGTCCTCGACGCTATTGTTCTGTCCGCGCCCTACGTCGTGTCTGGGGCGCATAGCGCTCGTTTCTCTATGTACCAAAACGCGTCCCCCTCGGAATATTTATCCCCGGCTGGTGTGCGGCAGATACTGGTTATATATAGAGCGGCTGCGTGAGGCGCCTGTTCTGGCACTGGCCAAGTTTCCCAGCGGGCCCCTAAGGCGGAGACAGCCGAGCATCGGGAAATGGCTCGGAAAATGAAATCAGCGCCCGTCGCCGCTCCGCAGTCCTTGCGTGAAAATTTCGTTCGCACGTCTCAGCCGCCTGCTGAACGCCTTCCGTTGCTACGAACGGCGTCTTGCGCACTTGTTATCTCGTAGAAAAGACTGACAAAGGTAGGGTGAGGTTGCAGGGTTCAAGGACCCGCCCGTTCACAGGTGGCTTTAGGTACAGATTTAATAACATGTAACTACTACATTTTTGTCTCTTACCTATAATTTAAACGTATGGTGTATTGATACGTACATACCGGGTGATCAAAAAGTCAGTATAAATTTGAAAACTGAATAAATCACGGAATAATGTAGATAGAGAGGTACAAATTGACACACATGCTTGGAATGACATGGGGTTTTATTAGAACCAAAAAAATACGAAAGTTCAAAAAATGTCCGACAGATGGCGATTCATCTGATCAGAATAGCAATAATTAGCATAACAAAGTAAGACAAAACAAAGATGATGTTCTTTACAGGAAATGCTCAATATGTCCACCATCATTCCTCAACAATAGTCGAGGAATAACGTTGTGAACAGCACTGTAAAGCATGTCCGTAGTTATGGTGAGGCATTGGCTTCGGATGTTGTCTTTCAGCATCCCTAGAGATGTCGGTCGATCACGATACACTTGCGACTTCAAGTAACCCCAAAGCCAATAATCGCACGGACTGAGGTCTGGGGACCTGGGAGGCCTAGCATGACGAAAGTGGCGGCTGAGCACGCGATCATCACCAAACGACGCGCGCAAGAGATCTTTCACGCGTCTAGCAATATGGGGTGGAGCGCCATCCTGCATAAACATCGTACGTTCCAGCAGGTGTTTATCAGCCAGGCTGTGGATGATGCGATTCTGTAACATATCGGCGTACCTCTCACCCTTCACGGTAGCAGTTACAAAACCAGAATCACGCATTTCCTCGAAGAAAAAAGGCCCGATAACGGTAGATGTGGTAAATCCAACCCATACCGTGACTTTCTCGTCGTGCAATGGAGTTCCCACAACAGTTTTAGGATTTTCGGTAGCCCAAATTCTCCAGTTGTATGCATTGACAGACCCTTAGAGCGTGAAATGAGCTTCGTCGGTCTACAACACGTTACTCAACCAATCGTCATCTTCCGCCATCTTTTGAAACGACCACACCGCAAATGCCCTCCGCTTCACTAAATCGCCAGGTAACAGTCCATGATGCCGATGGATTTTGTACGGATAGCATCGGAGGGTACGCCTCAGTGCCTACCAAACAGTAGTGTACGGAATTCCGGTGCGACGTGCGACTGCACGAGCGCTGACTTCCCCGTGTATAGACGAAGCCGCTACAGTCTCCATTTCCTCCTGAACTGTCTCAGCAGCATTACGCCTTGTGCTCGGTCGGCCACTACGGGGTCTATCGTCTAAACAACCCGTGGCTTCGAAATTCGAAATCATGCTCGCCACACCCTATGCATTTGTCTGCGGACCTTTACCCGTTCGAATCCCCTTCCTACGGCGATAGGATCGTAGCGCTGAACTAGCACATTCCCCATTCTGATAATACAGCTTCACTAAAGGCGTCTTTTCAGGTAACGTCAACATGCTGCGACTGCTGGCGCTTCTGATTCTCTCTCTCATTACAGCTCCTTTTATACACGATTGTCATGCGCAGTCACTGACGTTTTGCTGTCCAGCGCCACGTGTCGGACATTTTGAGAATTTTTTTTTGTTCTAATAAAACCCCATGTCATTCCAAGCATGTGTTTTAATTTTTACCTTTTTACCTACATTATTCCGTCGTTTATTAAATTTTCAAATTTATACTGACTTTTTGATCACCCGGTATATTGTAGCTATCTAGAATCTAGTCGGACCTACAACTTTTAAATTTGGTATTTATCGTGTAACCGAAATTTAACGCATTTCTTGTAGTACTCACGTGGAAGATCTCTACCTTTTTCATTGTTTAGAGTCGACTGCCAGTTTTCGCATGACACAGCGGTCTAGTGTAAACCATATTGAGATTTGTTCTCGTCTTCAGACGACTGTACTGGACTGTAAACGACAGCATCAACTGCAAACAACGTAAGAGGGTTGCTCAGATTGTCTGCTAAATAGCTTATGCAAATTTAGAATAGCAGGGAAGCATAAGTGATAGCTCATTTTCATTCCCAACCGGTAACACCCCTGCTGCTATTCCAGCTGGCCTGGTAATCAGCCAAAAAGAACCACGACACTTATGTGCAGGAACTAAAACAGCCCGCTCTGATGCTCGGAGTGGAGGAGTACAAGCGTATTATCAACATTTTTTCAGAGGATGCTGCGTGCGACCCCCGATGAAACGTCGTGGTATCGAAAAACAGCCACCCGTGTGGACTCCGACAGCTCCTCGTCAACAGAACAAGATTTCTAGAAACGTATTTACATTCAAATTAAGGACACGAGTGTACCTGAAGATGGCATCAAGTCTGTCAAACGACGCCCATCGCCAAAAGGATGGAATATTTCAGTTAGAGAATGAGCAATGACACATGTTGATAGATGGAATCTGAGATAACTGTAACGTAAAGAGATTCCAATAACTTAGGAAATAACAGGCCAGGTACGAGAACGACTCACACACAGACGGTTCCGTATAAAGTTATGTATGTGGACAGCCCATCCATTCCATGAGTCGAGAGTCTCCACGGTTTTTGGCTGTTATCGACGTTGATACTGGTAAGAAATCGGTCCCAGGGTTTCCAAGACTCTCGAGACAGCTTTAATTTCGAAGTTGAAGGCGGGTAACAAATGACAAAAGAAATATTTTTCCGTGTTCAAAATGTGTGTGAAATGTTATGGGACTTAACTGCTAAGTTCATCAGTCTCTAAGCTTACACATTACTTAAGCTAAATTATCCTAAGGACAAACACACACACACCGATGCCCTAGGGAGGACTCGAACCTCCGCCGGGACCAGCCGCACAGTTCATGACTGCAGCGCCTCAGACTGCTCGGCTAATCCCGCGCGGCATTTTTCCGTGTGATAAAATTACAAATTAACGATTTTCGGATATTTTCCTTTGTTTTTAGTATGAAACATTGCTTCTTGGCAAATTTAATAACTCTAAACTAATGTGAGATACAATGGAGGTCCTGGTGACTGAATTTGTATCAAAATACGTCAGATAAATGTGTTTTGAATTGATTGACTTAGGAGCTAAAGTGTATTATATCGCTAAGGTAACACAGACGGTAGTACGAGGCACAAATTTTAACTTGACACGTCGAACCATTTCTGAGAAAAGGGGGTCATAACGGACGGACGGACGGACGGACGGACACTCAGTCTGATAACAAATAATAAACAATTTTTCGTGTGGTGTAATTAAAAATGAATAATTTACCAATTTTTTCTTCTGGTTCGAGTGCAAAATTTTTTTTTCTTGGCAAATTTCATGATTCTAGGTCAACTATGTTTTGATGATTGAGTTTGCGGGTATCAAAGTACGTGATATAAATCGTCATATCTGTTGATTACATTGACTTAGAACCTTAAGGTTTTACATCACCAAGGGATCGTACTTTTTGACGTACCGAGCGGGTTTGTGCAGTGTTTAGCACACTGGACGAGTATTCGGGCGGACAACGGTTCAGACCCACGTCCGCCCTTCTTGATTTAGGTTTTCCGTAAATCGCTTAAGGCAAATGGTGGGATGATTCTTCGAAAGGGCACGAAAGCTTCCCTTCTCTGTCCTTCCCTAATCTGAGTTTTCACTCCGTCACTAATGATCTCGTTGTCGACGGGACGTTAAACACTAATATCCTCCTCCTCCTAGACGTTAACATGTGACCCGTTCCTGAGAAAAGGCGTTTTGAAAAGTCGGACACACGGACAGCAAAGTAATCCTGTGATGGTGCGGTCACAGTGGCTCCGATACCGGTGAATTACGCCGATGACAGAAATCGTCCGGAGACGGAGGATCTTCCCAAATCAGTACGCCACTGCGTGCGCTGCCACACTGTAGCCGATCTGACCTCCCGAACGTACAGACTCCGGACGACCCGGGGTTGAAATTCAAATCCGTTTGTTTTCTTCGATCAAATGGACCGACGTTCTCACACACTAAATATGGAGTTTGAGAAGCTGGTAAGTTTAGTCCAAGAAACACTGAGTATGTGGCATCCTGACGATGGAAGTATCATAATCGGCATATAGTTCGGGATCTACGGACTAAGGTCACAGGTTTATTCGAAACCTCAAATAGGCAAAATCTCTATTGGAAGTTTTAGGCATAGATTATAAACTCAACAATTTGTTGAAGTGAAAATGGTAACGTATCTGATACGCTTATAGCTACTGTGCTGGAACTTTTTTTGTAGGTTATCTAAAAATTATTACTACTTACTGACGTTTTGTGCCAGTACGACAGTGATTCTGTAAATATGAAGCGGTTAGCAAATTTGGTTTAATGTATGTACTTTCACTTTTAAGTGCTTTAGATTTTGAGAGTATCTTTTGTATACACTTTATGCTTGTCTTTCACTCTTGTGCTAAAGGACAGGTTAATTGACGTACGTCTGCACAACTTTAAATAAATACAGCGAAATAGTCTGTTTGTAATTTGCCTTTCAACGTCACCGTGAATTACCTCGTGTATGTAACAGAACGTTTCTCCCGTCATCTCACACATTTGTAAAACTTGTCTGGTTATTCCGATAACTGGGGACAGAGTGTATAGTACCTGTCACTTTCTTTATGGGACAGAAAACCTCATTCACATGCATTCGGCGTCTCTTGAATAGCAGAAGCCGTTATGCAGCACTCGTATCCAAGCACAGAGACGTCGTCGTATCCACCCCACCGTAACAGGTTAAAATCTAACGTAATTCGTACATAAAATCGATTCTAAGCTAACGTAACCTAATCTGCTTGACCCTGCCAAAAACTGCCGAAAGCGATCGAACGCACTAATGACCACTCTGTGTCCGCCCCTGGTATCTGAGTGGCCAGCGCGACGGGATGTCAATCCTAATGGCCCGGGTTCGATTTCCGGATGGGTCGCAGAATTTCTCCGCTCTGGGACTGGGTGTTCTGTTTTCCTAATCATCATCATAGTCATCATCATCATCATCATTTCATCCTCATCGACGCGCAAGTCGCCGAAGTGGTGTCCAATCGAAAGGATTGGACGCGGCGAACAGTCTGCCAGACGGGAGACACTAGTCACACGACATTTGCATTTACCACACTGTCGGCCGACGTTATCGGACAACCTTTGTCGGCGGATTCTGACAACTGTTGTCGGTGCCACTGCGAACGCAACTTAAGTGTTCGGTTTTTGCTGACTGGTGTACGATCGCTACAAAGTGGGGAAAATTATACCAACATGAATGTTGAATAGGACTAGGTATTCGATGAATGGGGTGGATTGATTTTGATTACACGATGGTGTGCACTAGGTAGCGGAATGAGAGCATGTTTTCAGTTTGAGAAGGAAGGACGGCAAGTGCTGACCTTGAGCGGCCGCGCTCGTTTCGGCGTCGCGCCCAGCAGGTTGGCAGCCCTGAGGCCGCTCGCCACCTGTCCGCGCACCCACCGCGGCATAAATTGGAGCCCACCGGCTAATTACCATCAGCGCCAAAGTGTTTCCCCAGCATGCCGGGCCCTGCGCGCGGGCCAATTTAAATAATTTTACATGCCTGCCTATTTGCATCCGTATCTTTGTTAGCGCGAGGCGCGCGACCGCCGCACTAACGAATTCGGATTCGGCACGCGTGACAGCCGGCCGGCCGCCTGTGCCGCCAGCTGCATGCCACGCGTGTCCGGCGTCGGTCCGTCCTCCCGCCGCGTCAGCGCGTCCGACTGACGCATCCGCTTTAAAGAACTACCTGCGGAAATTCCGCAAGTGCGCCCCGCGCGGTCCGAGCGCGCGGCCACACGTTACATTCCACTGTCGGCGACGGAGGGCGAAACACAGTCGCTAAATACGACGTGTGTGATACGTGTTACAAACAGGACTCCATACGAAGGACCAGGCCCCTTTGCCTTTTTTCTGTTATCACTCGTTTACTACGTCAGAGAAATACACATTTTAATACAAAATGTAACTACATGAAATACTGCTCCCAGTAAAGGTTAACATAAGCAGTGACAAAGCTTAGTTCTCTTAAGGGTTTCTGCTGGCAACAGATTTTAAGGAGGCAATGTTAGGTTTATATCAATTTAGCTCAAACACGTAGTTAGCGATTGAATCAGGACACAGACACTTTAACAACTTCGGTAACAAATAAATAGCGTGAGTTTGTACTCACAGAAACCAACTAATCAACAGCCTTGCCATTGAATAAGTAGTAGACCATTTGGAAAGAATTAACAACACCCAGCAACTAGGGGAGTTAATAGCGACAGTCTTTAAATGTCTTGCTCCCCATTAAATAAATAAACTTACAGTAATTAAATGAATAACATATCAAACACACTACGCTCCACTCAAACTCTTCAGTGGAAGCCAAGCCAAAATGAAGAATCCATTAACTGACTGGTACTGAAGTGACACTAAAGCTCATCTCTGTGTTCCCAGACACACACGGGGCAAATTTATGCAAGACAAGATTTTGAAGGGAGCACATCAGTAAAACCGGTAGTGGAGCTAACTCGTGCCACTGAAAATTAAGGTACTAGACCGGGGCACAAGGTGGTATACAATGAGGTTGCCTTAGTGTTATACTGCGCTCCAAAATATTAATTCAAACAAAATTAATACACATAAACCAGCATTAATTAACCAGGTCGCTCGAAGGGGTGACAACACTTAATTGAAAAGACGAATGCCGGAGGCGGCAGTAACATCAAACACCTTCTCCGAGTTTTAACCAGGAGTCACTTCCCGCTATACAAGTAAACATTTAACCAAGCACAAGGAAGGAAGCCCAAAGAGAAAATTCAAATAAAACCGCCAAAAGAATATAAAGGACAGGGAATCCGAACTATTTAAATTTAAAAGAATTAGCTCTCCCCAAAGGCAGTGTAAACGCTAAGGCCACACTTAAAAGGCCACCAAAATTGGGTACAAAAGGTCTTATACACTTGCTTCTTTTTTTTAAAGGAACACAAGGCTGCTTAACTTCTGCTGGACGTCCGGTATGGCTCGTGTAGGATACAACAGGCAGCAGCCTAAGCTTGGCGGTCGCAAGGCACGGCGAGCAAAATCAGGAGAGTAGACAGGCAGGCAGCCAACACATATCCTCCATCCTGAACCGGCAGACCGCGTACAACCAACTCCACATATACGTGGTTGCTTCCACCTCGTACCTCACGGCATCTCAGCAGGTAGCCCGAGCAAACGTCGATTGCCACTCGCCCCGCGAATGCGGAAAACAACAAGGCAAGCAAAGATAAGAAACATCGAAGGATCGATAATGGACATCCAAGAGACTGGCGCGCCAGTAACGAGCGCCCCGGCTCAGTGTGTCGTTCCTCCTTCTTCAGAGGCTGTACAGCATACTTCGGTTGTGGAATTCAATACATCCGATGTATCAAGCAATAATGAAAATTAAAGAAACAAACAAATAGTCAAGTGTGCGTAAAATGCAAAACACACGAAAAGCAACAAAAAATTTTTTTAAGTTCGGCTGGAGATCTTAATAATGCAAGGCATATGTTCTTTTTCCGTATAGACTAGATCCGTACCGGTATCTCTATTTATGAATTGTCCGATACCATTTTTGGTCGTCTTTGCGAGGTTCGTGAATTTTTTTGGGGGGAGCTTGGCCTATCATCGTACTTATCCGTTACTACTATTTATGTACACTTTTCGATAGTTGTGAAAACATTCCGTATGCTTTTTATGTAACAACATGTCCACTCCATAAAACTAGTCACCCTCACACCAGTTATACAGGTCTATTACAAATGATTGAAGCGATTTCATAAATCCACTGTAGCTCCATTCATTGACATATGATCACGACACACTACAGATACGTACAAAAACTCATAATGTTTTGTTCTGCTGAAGCTGCACTTCAGGTTTCTGCCGCCAGAGCGCTCGAGAGCGCAGTGAGACAAAATGGCGACAGGAGCCGAGAAAGCGTATGTCGTGCTTGAAATGCACTCACATCAGTCAGTCATAACAGTGCAACGACACTTCAGGACGAAGTTCAACAAAGATCCACCAACTGCTAACTCCATTTGGCGATGGTATGCGCAGTTTAAAGCTTCTGGATGCCTCTGTAAGGGGAAATCAACGGGTCGGCCTGCAGTGAGCGAAGAAACTGTTGAACGCGTGCGGGCAAGTTTCACGCGTAGCCCGCGGAAGTCGACGAATAAAGCAAGCAGGGAGCTAAACGTACCACAGCCGACGGTTTGGAAAATCTTACGGAAAAGGCTAAAGCAGAAGCCTTACCGTTTGCAATTGCTACAAGCCCTGACACCCGATGACAAAGTCAAACGCTTTGAATTTTCGGTGCGGTTGCAACAGCTCATGGAAGAGGATGCGGTCAGTGCGAAACTTGTTTTCAATGATGAAGCAACATTTTTTCTTAATGGTGAAGTGAACAGACACAATGTGCCAATCTGGGCGGTAGAGAATCCTCACGCATTCGTGCAGAAAATTCGCAATTCACCAAAAGTTAACGTGTTTTGTGCAGACACGTGTATCTGGACATGCTGGAAAATTGGCTCATGCCACAACTGGAGACCGACAGCGCCGACTTCATCTTTCAACAGGATGGTGCTCCACCGCACTTCCAACATGATGTTCGGTATTTCTGAAACAGGAGATTGGAAAACCGATGGATCGGTCGTGGTGGAGATCATGATCCCCAATTCATGTCATGGCCTCCACGCTCTCCCGACTTAACCCCATGCGATTTCTTTCTGTGGGGTTATGTGAAAGATTCAGTGTTTAAACCTCCTCTACAAAGAAACGTGGCAGAACTGCGAGCTCGCATCAACGATGCTTCCGAAGTCATTGATGGGGACATGCTGCGCCGAGTGTGGGAGGAACTTGATTATCGGCTTGATGTCTGCCGAATTACTAAAGGGGCACATATCGAACATTTGTGAATGCCTAAAAAAAACTTTTTGAATTTTTGTATGTGTGTGCAAAGCATTGTGAAAATATCTCAAATAATAAACTTATTGTAGAGCTGTGAAATCGCTTCAATCATTTGTAATAACCCTGTACAAGTTCTGACATATTCACGAAAACAATTACAGTGATCCAGGAAAATATTAGCTTTATTATACACTGAAGCGCCAAAGAAACTGTTCGAAGCATGCGTATCCAAATACAGTCAGGCAGAATACGGCGCTGCGGTCGGCAACGCCTGTGTCAGACAAGTGTCTGGCGCAGTAGTTAGACCGGTTACTGCTGCTACAATGACATGTTACCAAGATTTAAGTGAGTTTGGACGTCGTGTTATAGTCGGCGCACGAGCGATGGGTCAAAGCATCTCCGAGGTAGCGATGACGTGTTGATTTTCCAGTACGACAATTTCACGAACGTACCGTGAATAACAGGAATCCGGGAAAACGTCAAATCTGCGACATCGCCGCGGTCGGAAAAAGTTCCCGCAGCATCGGGGCCAACGATGACTGAAGAGAATCGTTCAACATGATATATGGGCAACCCTTCCGCAAATCGCTGCGGATTTCAAAGCTCGGCCATCGTCAAGTGTCAGCGTGCGAACCGTTGAACGAAACAGCATCGATATGGGGTTTCGGACCGAAAGCCCGCTAGTGTACCCTTGATGATTGCACCATACAAAGCTTAACGCCTCGCCTAGGCACGTCAACACCGACATTGAACTGCTAATGACTAGAAAGACGTTGTCTGGTCGGGCGAGTCTCGTTTCAACTTGTATCGAGTGGATGGACGCGTACGGTTATGGAGACATCCTCATGAATCCATGGACCCTGCATGTCAGCAGGGGGCTATTCAGGCTGGTGGAGACTCTGTAATGGTGTGGGGCGTGTACAGTTGGATTGATATGGCACCCTGGATACGTGTAGATACGAATCTGACAGGTGACACGTACGTAAGCGTGCTGTCTGATCACCTGTATCCATTCTTGTCCATTGTGCATTTCGACGGACTTGGGCAATTCCAGCAGGACAGTGCGACCCCCCCCCCCCCCCCCCACACACACACACGTCCAGAATTGCTGCATAATGGCTCCAGGAACACTCTTATGAGTTTAAACACTTCCCCTGGCAACCAAACACCCCAGACATGATCATTATTGAGCATATCTGGGATGCCTTCCAGCGTCCTGCTCAGAAGAGATGTCAAGCCCCTCGTACTCTTACGGATTTATGGACAGCCCTGCAGCATTGATGGTGTCAGTTCCCTCCAGCACTCCTTCAGATACATATTAGTTGAGTCCATGCCACGTCATGTTGCGGCACATCGGCGTGCTTGCGCGGGCCCTACACGATATTAGGCAGGTGTACCAGTATCTTTGGCTCTTCAGTGCAATTCCACTCTCTGATCACAACGTTTATTTGCAATCAAGTTATTTATTTCCGTCGGTAATGACTATCTTCAAACCTAGAAAATACGAGAGACATTTCATAAATAACGCACACCATTTTCTTTTTTTTTTACATGTTTCTTTTTTTCCAATATTCCTTTACACTCCTTCAGCACAGTCTCCCTGCTACTCTATGACTGAATCCCAACGTCACCGAAGCTTTATTATTCCATCCAGAACATCACTTTGAGAACTTCCATGGCCTCTTTTGCATGTCGCCTCTCTTTTTGATCAATTTTATATTTTTGTAACACCTATTGAAACATACTGATATTTTATAATTGTGGCTGTTGTATAGATGACGCGTGGTAGTAATGCTTAGGCGTCCAATGAAATTTTGATTCTATTGTATTGTTGTACCTGCGGTTTACAGCGAGATCCCGTCTGGAAGGCGTGTTACGTAAGCGCATTGTCCACATTTGATAATTTTATTAACTGTTGTTGTTGTGGTCTTCAGTCCTGAGACTGGTTTGATGCAGCTCTCCGTGCTACTCTATCCTGTGCAAGCTTTTTCATCTCCCAGTACCTACTGCAACCTACATCCTTCTGAATCTGCTTAGTGTATTCATCTCTTGGTCTCCCTCTACGATTTTTACCCTCCACGCTGCCCTCCAATACTAAATTGGTGATCCCTTGATGCCTCAGAACATGTCCTACCAACCGATCCCTTCTTCTGGTCAAGTTGTGCCACAAACTTTTCTTCTCCCCGATCCTATTCAATACTTCCTCATTAGTTATGTGATCTACCCATCTAATCTTCAGCATTCTTCTGTAGCACCACATTTCGAAAGCTTCTATTCTCTAGTCAGCTTAATTCTTCCTGCAATTAATTTGTTTCGATTGTGTAAAGAGACTATGTAATCTTTTAATACAAGTATTACTTTTAACAGAGCATACATCCCCATTGAAGTTGTTACGTGACTTAAAAGCAAATCGATTCCGATTTATCTTCTACATTTTCTTTTAGGAAATGTGAAGTAAGTTTTTATATACTGAAGTGCAGGGAATATACTTCTTTGAAACATGTAAACCGACGAGCAGCGCCGACCTATGTTAGGGTTGGATGGAGGCACGTTTCTTGCCACTGCACGACAGTATAACTGAGTCTGTCTTTATGTGCAGTATATACGCCTCAATGGAACTCTTTACATACCTCAATTTTATTTGTTTGACGAAGATGAAATGGTTAATGATTTTGACAGCATCATCATATGTAATAGCGTGATATGCCTAATGTAACGCGGTTTTACTCGGGTATGTATATGTTTTAGAGTTGTCTTTTAGTTGTTTTCTGTTTTACTTTCATGTAGTTAGGAGTGTTTTGTAAATTAAGCTAACTGTATGTGCGTATATTTTCTAGGTTTTAAAATTAAAAATTAACATTGTGATCAAGAATGGACGAAAATAAAGTAAACCCTGATACCATTTACGTTGAGATTAATTAGAAATTAATGAAGTCAAGCATTCTGTAAAGTAAAAATAACTCAATGAAACAAATTAATCCACGAATACAAATTTGGAGGATAACTTTGTAAAACAGAGAGAACTCTTATTTCGATGCAAGTATTCAATCTGGAATGTTCGGTGTGAAGTCGTTTTAACTCTAGAGCGTGGAATAATGGCATACATGTCACTCACTTACTTAATTGTCATACTTAGTTCTCTGGAAGTGAAGAATCAGACATGCGAGTATTTAACATAGACTACACAGTGATCGTCGGAAGTATTTTTGAGAATGAAGATTAATTCTTGGGACTATTTTGTTTGTGAAGAAACTGTTGTTTTTGCAAGTGACTGAGTAAAAATCAACACAATAAATCATCGAGATAAATAGGTACGAATGTGTCTTTTTACTTGATTTCTGCTCAGATTCATTCCAATTTTATACCGTAATTTTCGTCGACTGTTGTCAGTATTACCAGAGAGTAGGATAATTATAACTTAAAGAATTATTTCAACATTTATGTTAACATGCATTTAAGCTACATCACCGACGCAGTTACCACTAGAAAACCTCCTTGTTCCTGTGAAGACTACCGCGTCTGGAACGGCGAATGCGCAATCACTGAACACGACAGGATTTCTGGCAGAATCCCTCCAGACAGGGTTAACATCCCTGCGGCGGAACACTTACCGTTACCACAGAGAAGTCGATCCGTAATGGCACCACTGGATGCTCCACCATTCGTTTCATGTGGGCTCATTGCATGGTACAGGAAAGATCGATATAATGAGGACCGCTGGAGAGAGCCGGCAGGTGTGGTTGGATCAGAAGGTTGGTTCAATCAGCTAGGAAACTTCTAAGGCCGGGAGTGTGGTGAAGACGTATGAGTGCTTACCGGCATCGTCACGACGAGCTTTGATTGCGATCTTGCACTAGAGAGAAGACCTTCCGGACCACGTTTAGTGCTAGCCTGCGCCGACTGCTGAATTCACATCCATTAGTATGTACGAACTGCTCTAGTTCTCATATCACTAAGCTGTGCTCACTATTGTGCCCAGCAAAAGTACATTACTGGCTATTAAAATTGCTACACCACGAAGATGACGTGCTACGGACGCGCAATTTAACCGACAGCAAGGAGATGCTGTGATATGCAAATGATTAGCTTTTCAGAGCATTCACAGAAGGTTGGCGCCAGTAGCGACACCTACAATGTGCTGACATGAGGAAAGTTTCCAACCGATTTCTCATACACAAACAGCAGTTGACCGGCGTTGCCTTGTGAAGCGTTGTTGTGATGCCTCGTGTAAGGAGGAGAAATGCGTACCATCATGTTTCCGACTTTGACAAAGGTTTATCGTATCGCGACATTGCTGCTCGCATTGGTCAAGATACAATGACTGTTAGCAGAATATGGAATCGGTGGGTTAAGGAGGGTAATACGGAACGCCGTGCTGGACCCCAACGGCCTCGTATCACTAACAGTCGAGATGACAGGCATCTTATCCGCATGGCTGTGACGGATCGTGCAGCTACGTCTCGATCCCTGAGTCAACAGATGGGGAAGTTTGCTGATAACAACCATTTGCACGAACAGTTCGACGACGTTTCCAGCAGCATGGACTATCAGCTCGGAGACCATGGCTGCGGTTACCCTTGAGGCTGCGTCACAGACAGGAGCGCATGCGATGGTGTACTCAACGACGAACCTGGGTCCACGAATGGCAAAACGTCATTTTTTCGGATGAATCCAGGTTCTGTTTACAGCATCATTATGGTCGCATCCGTGTTTGACGATATCGCGGTGAACGCACATTGGAAGCGTGTATTCGTCATCGCAATACTGGCGTATTACCCTGCGTGATGGTATGGGGTGCCATTGGTTACACGTCTCGGTCACCTCTTATTTGCAGTGACGGCACTTTTAGCAGTGGACGTTACTTTTCAGATGTGTTACGACCCGTGGCTCTATCCTTCATTCGATTCCTGCGAAAAACTACATTTCAGCAGGATAATGCACGACCGCGTGTTGCAGGTCCTGTACGGTCCTTTCTGGATACAGTAAATGTTCGACTGATGCCCTGGCCAGCACATTCTCCAGATCTCTCACCAATTGAAAACGTCTGGTCAATGGTGGCCGAGCAACTGTCTCGTCACAATACGCCAGTCACTACTCTTGATGAACTGTGGTATCGTGTTGAAGCTGCATGGGCAGCTGTACCTGTACACGCCATCCAAGCTCTGTTTGACTCAATGTCCAGGCGTATCAAGGTCGTTACTACGGTCAGAGGTGGTTGTTCTGGGTACTGTTTTCTCAGGGTCTATGCACCCAAATTGCGTGAAAATGTAATCACATGTCAGTTCTAGTATAATATATTTATCCAATGAATACCCGTTTATCTTCTGCATTTCTTCTTGGTGTAGCAATTGTAATAGACAGTAGTATATATACGGCATTATTAAATTCGATTATAGCGATCTGTTCCTCAATCTGTAAAAACGGAACTCTTATAAAGTCACTTTCTTCTCCGTCTGTCTGTATGTCCGACCGACTGTTCAGAACTCTTATTCTCAGGAACAGATGGACATATCAAGCTGAAATCTATGTTACATAATAATGTCTAAGGACCCTAGGAGGCGTGAAGATTTTAACCTTTTAAGCCACTTCACTCTAGATCGTTATTGAAACATTATTTATTACGTCGTTTCGTCTACCGCCATCGTCAGGTATCAGAAAGCTTAGAACTTGCAGAACAATGTTCAGATTTAATGTGTAATAAGAACGGACTGGATGAAGCATAGATTTTAATAATGACACTGAACCTTGTTATGCATGATGGTAGAAAACGAAACGCCGTAATAAATAAAGAAAACATTTAATAGTGGTGTAGACGGTTTTATTGACAAGATATTCACCAATCTGTCAGTGATTCGTAAAATATTTCATAGCGATAAAAAAGAATAGAATATAGTACCAAATTGTCGCTTTAATAATTCTAACTTCAAACTCACGTATTGCGCCAGAACAGATAATATACAAAAATTTCTAAATCTCTGTTGTTTCCATTGTCTAAGTTCTCCAGTTGCAATTCTAAATTTTTATATCGCCACATCACAACAATTTAGCAATTACACGTAGCTACGTAGTCCTTTAAGAATCCCTTTACATATACAGACACTTCATTTCCCAGTTTTGGCTATCATCATTTTTATTGTGCTACTTAAATTTTTTTCGTTTCCGCCACTGTCAAACAACTACAAAGATACAATACGTCACACATACTAGGAGAGTAGCTGTATGTACAACTAATTAGAAGTCTGTTAATATTCACGCGCTTACAAGATTCAATGCATTATTAAGACATAGAAATAGGTTTGAAGTAACAGCATCGTAAGCCTGTATCGACTTTGATGGTTAACGGATGTTAGGAGTGACATGTGTAACACGATATAAGCCTAAGTCGAAAGCACACCAAGAGTAACTAGTCAGCAACTTACTTTCGAACATGATACTCCATTTTACACAGTGTAACATTGAGTGAATCATGTACATCGCAACTGTGATTTACATGGCATAAAGAGACAAAGAGACAGAAGCCATCCCTTACCACTGATACTACATGGACAGACAACATAGAATCCTAAATACCGACCTCAGATTAAAAGCCATCGCAATCGTAAAAAGTAAAAAAAAAAAAAATACATATGCTCGTCAAAAGTGAAATTTGAAACGAAACATTTATTGTTCTAGAAGGTAAGTTCAACTAAAATTTCACCTGCCTCACTTCGTAGAACAATGCGTGAAACACACAGTGCTCAGAGTTGTTGCAGAGAGTTGTAAAAATGTCAGAGTGCGTCAAGCACATATGACAAAAACATTTAAAGTCCGAATGCGTCTGCATCGCGTTACATTCTAAATGCAGCTAGTGACACACGCTGTCAGAATCAAAATCCGACCCCATTCCAAAGAAATTATTTTAAATTCCAGTACTGCTTATTTCACTGCCCAGAAAGAATAAATATGAATAGAATGGGTATATGTCATATGTTCACTGAAATCTTTCCACCAAAAGTTGTGGACACAGACTCCGAACAAAATGCACTTCCTCGAATATATCGGGAGGCTACCTTCAAATATTTTCACTGAACTTTTATTCTCCTTCCTCCAAATAGGGCCTTCCAGATTCCGAAGCTTGATGAAGTATTGGCGCGCTTTTGTTCCTACCGAAACTATGGGTTACTAAATCAAAGAATCTGTCACTACCAGCAATACAGAGCTGGTCTGAAAAATTCATAGGCCAAAAGATGCTACCGTACAGACCCAGAAAATTGAAACTTGGGTTATTTAGGCTTCTTCAAGTTGATAATGATGATGAGTCCCATACTCCTTTACAGAGCGTAGGGGAGCGACGCAGGAGACCCGCGCCGCCTTACTAGGCAAGATCCTAGTGGAGGTGGTTTGCCATTGCCTTCCTCCGACCGTAATGGGGATGAATGATGATGATGAAGACGGCACAACAACACCTAGTCATCTCGAGGCAGGAAAAATCCCTAACCCTGCCGGGAACCGAACCCGGGAACACCTGCACGGGAAGCGAGAACGCTACCGCGAGACCACGAGCTGCGGTCTTCTTCAAGTTATAAAGTAAGTAATATTTAGACAAATTCATGACAGATATAATTTAATGTGCAATACCTTTGGGGAAATACAAGCAAACCTAAGCAGCAGCTTCACTTTATCTCTCAGCTAAATTGAATTCTATAATATGGTTTAACCACAGTCCTGCAGTTAATTAATTTCTCAGTATACGTCAGCCTATCAATACTATATGCAGATGAACAGCTAGAATACGTATTCCTATATTTCTAAACGACGTTCAACACAGCTCAAAATGTTGAGAGGTATTAACAATAAGAACATACTCTCATCACAGATATATGACTGCCTCTAAGATCTTTTACCTAAAAGAGTCTCATACAATCATTTTATACTTCAGCTCTTCTCGTGATAAATATGAGACTGTAGAAAAACATTACGGAATTTGTGGGTCCTTCTTGATACAAATTACATATTCCATTGGGCGTGGTGAATGGTTGGCCATTTAAAATGAGGGTACATTCTACATAAAATTCAGGTCCAGAGACAATGAACACGTCGCTTTAAACAGGTAAAGCACAGAGCTTGGAATCTGGACGGCTGATGCTCGCATTGCATTTGTGCAGAATGTGTTCCAGGACATGGCGGAGTGTCAGACACTGTTAAAGAAGACCAATTTTACAGTTCTTTGAGATTCGACAATAACTCACGTCAAATAATAATGCAAATCTGAATACATTTTCGATCTCAGGAAAATGAGGCGCATGCAGTGACACAACAATATCTCCGTACTTTTACAACTTCAGAAGTTATTATCTAACAGTGAATAAGCTTTTTTACAATGACGCTCTGAATTAATAACATTTAGTCATTTTATCCAATTACAACAAACGTTACCTCAGACGATGACATTGTACTATAGCTATCATCTCTAAACGCTACGTATCTGTATCTACTTTATTTGTTGGCTTACAACGCCTTATAACTCTCTCTCATTATGGAAAAGATTGTCTTAACATCGTATTCTCTACAATTACACAGCAAATCAATGCATCATGTGTATCTCATATTTTGTCATACCTGTGTATTTATTTAATGAATACTTTACTGTTTTGTCAGTAACATTATTTAAATGTTGATAGCAAGTGGTTTTTAAAAAAAACTGTGCTAATTTAAAAGTGGTCAGTCGCATGTTGAAGCGGACACCACGATTGTAAAAGAATGCTAAGAGACGCTTCTGACAGTGTAGCACTAAATAATTGTTTAAACTATACTTAACAACAATTCGTTGTCGCTTAACGTGGGCACACTTCAACAAGAATGCTGCTTTATTTATTTATGAACCAACTATTACTTATACACTACTGGAAATTGAAATAAGAACACCGTGAATTCATTGTCCCAGGAAGGCGAAACTTTATTGACACATTCCTGGGGTCAGATACATCACATGATCACACTGACAGAACCACAGGCACATAGACACAGGCAACAGAGCATGCACAATGTCGGCACTAGTACAGTGTATATCCACCTTTCGCAGCAATGCAGGCTGCTATTCTCCCATGGAGACGATCGTAGAGATGCTGGATGTAGTCCTGTGGAACGGCTTGCCATGCCATTTCCACCTGGCGCCTCAGTTGGACCAGCGTTCGTGCTGGACGTGCAGACCGCGTGAGACGACGCTTCATCCAGTCCCAAACATGCTCAATGGGGGACAGATCCGGAGATCTTGCTGGCCAGGGTAGTTGACTTACACCTTCTAGAGCACGTTGGGTGGCACGGGATACATGCGGACGTGCATTGTCCTGTTGGAACAGCAAGTTCCCTTGCCGGTCTAGGAATGGTAGAACGATGGGTTCGATGACGGTTTGGATGTACCGTGCACTATTCAGTGTCCCCTCGACGATCACCAGTGGTGTACGGCCAGTGTAGGAGATCGCTCCCCACACCATGATGCCGGGTGTTGGCCCTGTGTGCCTCGGTCGTATGCAGTCCTGATTGTGGCGCTCACCTGCACGGCGCCAAACACGCATACGACCATCATTGGCACCAAGGCAGAAGCGACTCTCATCGCTGAAGACGACACGTCTCCATTCGTCGCTCCATTCACGCCTGTCGCGACACCACTGGAGGCGGGCTGCACGATGTTGGGGCGTGAGCGGAAGACGGCCTAACGGTGTGCGGGACCGTAGCCCAGCTTCATGGAGACGGTTGCGAATGGTCCTCGCCGATACCCCAGGAGCAACAGTGTCCCTAATTTGCTGGGAAGTGGCGGTGCGGTCCCCTACGGCACTGCGTAGGATCCTACGGTCTTGGCGTGCATCCGTGCGTCGCTGCGGTCCGGTCCCAGGTCGACGGGCACGTGCAACTTCCGCCGACCACTGGCGACAACATCGATGTACTGTGGAGACCTCACGCCCCACGTGTTGAGCAATTCGGCGGTACGTCCACCCGGCCTCCCGCGTGCCCACTATACGCCCTCGCTCAAAGTCCGTCAACTGCACATACGGTTCACGTCCACGCTGTCGCGGCATGCTGCCAGTGTTAAAGACTGCGATGGAGCTCCGTATGCCACGGCAAACTGGCTGACACTGACGGCGGCGGTGCACAAATGCTGCGCAGCTAGCGCCATTCGACGGCCAACACCGCGGTTCCTGGTGTGTCCGCTGTGCCGTGCGTGTGATCATTGCTTGTACAGCCCTCTCGCAGTGTCCGGAGCAAGTATGGTGGGTCTGACACACCGGTGTCAATGTGTTCTTTTTTCCATTTCCAGGAGTGTATTTACTGTAAATGTTCTGAATGTAATCGAAGGTTTATAATATTTCTTTTATTTAAATATTGTTATAATATATTGTTTAGTGCGTGAAAGTGGTCAAGTGAGTAAAATCATATCTCTATAGCTTGAGAACGACGTATTTTTGGTTGGGATGTCCTGCAGCCAATGAGAGTTCGACAGTGGCGGAACACTGCTGGAGTCAGGTGGCGGCTGGGATTTCTCGAGTGGAAATCTCAAACGAGCGATTCTGGACACTTTATGTCGAGCACTTGAAGAAGGCAGACCTGCCTGAGGTAACGTTTGTGATTCAGTCATATAGGTGATTGTTTCTGGGCGGTGAATGGCGACTACCATGCCTCAGCTGCTGAAGGAACTTTATATGTCGAAAGGTCTTAATGTGCTCCAGAATTCGTCTGTAACTTTTGCCGCTTGATTTACAGAACTGAGAATATACAGAGTATGAGTTACTACTCTTGATATCCAAAATGTTCATTTGTGAATCATCATGTTGAACCTTTAACAATTTTGAGATGGTTTATTTTTTATATATTGTGATCACGAAATGGACTTAGTTTCCGCAAGCCTTCGATGAGCATTTAGTTCTCATAACGCTCTCAACGTAACTTTACTGCATTTTCTAAGGGTATTTTTGTGTGTACCGTAATTGAATATCGTATTACCACTTCCCGTTTATTTGAAATGTCCTGTCTTGAATAAACATCATTCGGCATAATTATCTATTGTCTACGTCAGTTACAGGCATTAGAATAGAATACTTGTTGTTAAGTTATTCATTTAACTTTTATTTTATATTTCTGTTTAATACATTAATACTCAGTTCCTGAAAATGCGTAGACTATTTTAATGTAAGATTACAGCTACAGGTTATTATTTGCAGCGAGTTAGCTGCGGGGCAAGAAAGCAGACGTGCATGACTCCACCCTATGACGACATCGAACAGTTCTTTCTAAGCAGAACCTTGCATAGCCCCAGTACCTATGTAAGATATATGTATTGTGCGGAAATTGACAATTGACCCTGAATAACGAAAAGTGTGCGGACATCCATGTGAGGGCTAAAAAGAATCCATTAAACTTCGGTTATACGGTAAATCAGGCAAATCTAAAGGCCGTAAATTTAACTAAATACCTAGGAGCAACTTAAATTGGAAAGAACACATAGAAATATTATGGGGAAGGTTAACCGAAGACTGTGTTTAACCGATGTACTAAGAAGACTGCGTACATTACGCCTGTCCGTACTCTTTTAGAATGCTGCTACGCTGTGTGGGATCTTTACCAGATAGGACTGACTGAGTGCATCGAAAAAGTTCAAAGAAGAGCACCACGTTTTGTGTTATCGCGACAAAGGGGAGAGAGTGTCACTAAAATGATACAGGGTTTGGGATGGACATCATTAAACCAAAGGGTTTTCGTTGCGGAGGAATCTTCTCACGAAATTCCAATCACGAAAATATTTAGCGAAAATATTTTGTTGACGCTGACCTACATAGGGAGAAACGATAACCATGATAAAATAAGGGAAATCAGAGTTCGTACGGAAAGATGTAGGTGTTCGTGTACGAGATTGGAATAACAGAGAATTATGAACGTGGTTCGATGAACCCTCCGCCAGGCACTTAAACGTGATTTGCAGAGTATCCATGTAGACGTAGATGTAGATGTGCGAATAACTACAGGTAAATACGCAGCTTGTTTAGTGGTATGTTGCTGTTTGGAAGAGCAGCGACACAGGCAGTACCATCCCAGAAATAAATCGAAATCGTGGGCGGAAGTCAGTGCTGCTGACTTCTGAATACAACTGGGTGATTTTAGGGAAAAAGTATCACTGTTAGATACCACCAAAAAAATAGCTTCATTTTTATGTCCGTCTATTTTCATTTAACAAGTTGAGTGTGTCTTCATCTCTTTTTCCTTGAAAACACTTGAAAACCTGCCTACATTTCTAAACTGGTAGGGTATGTGAACAACAAAGACCAATAGTAACCCAGATGGCCTGCTGGTCAAAAACGTTTTTCATAGATGTGAACTTTTGTATTTCAGTGTTTATTCTTTAACCAATATTCTGTCAATTACATATGTAGTGACTTTTTCTTCCTATACTTCTCCATTATTACTATTATTAGTCTGTCTACATATTGGATTTTCCGAGCGACACGTGCTAACTGACCCTCCGAAATATACAAAGATAACTCAAAAAACGAAGACAATATTGTTTACAAAACGGCCTTGTTATCTAGAAAACAATTTAGCAACGAACATAATTTCTTCAGATGATTTCCACAAACATCTACGCATTAGATCCATTTCTCGACACGTTTTTTAATTCCATGCTGGAAGAAACTTCGTGGCACCGCCTGTACAACATAGGGAAACGGAGAAATCCTTGACTAACGCAGGTGTTGCCTCATGTCATCAAAATGGTGAAAACAATTTGGAACTAGGTCACAACTGCTTAAAACCAATTGTTTGAATGCAGTATAGTGTTTACCTACCTGTTTGAGAGCGGAGGTTATTGTGAAGCAAAACCTTTTGAAAGTTTCCCTTTGCTCATTATTTAGATTTTGGGTTTCCAATCTCACAGTAGTTGTCACTAATCACTATCATTAAACACTGTTAGAAGTGCATCGAATCAGCAGTGGATCTTCCATATAGCGAATGGCTGTCGTTATCAACTTTCTTGTAGATGCTTGGTTTAGAACTGTTTCGTATAGGCAAAAATTGGGTTCCAGGTCTCAGCGGCTGCTATGCGAAGGAGAAAGTCTTTTCGTTCCCCAACAAAACACCTTATATGTGAATTTTCCATTAAAAAGGTTCTTGTTGATGTTTGTTTGCTGGTCGACATGGTACTCAACAGGTACTAACTTTACCATACTCTAAGACTCATTAACCGTAGCTAATGTTTACCCCAGGAGCAGTACCTGTCCAGGCACGAACATCGTTACTAATCATCCGGCTAGGTTTCTCAATGGTATGTTGTCGAAGCAGGCTGCCTAAGCGAGACAGATAGACTTTTTATAGCCATTTATCGACTCGTAATTTTTTTTTACTAATGGAACAATCAACATATTGCAGCTGCAATCTGTAAATAATCTCCCCAGCCTTAACAAGCCAGAATACGGGAAACGAATCACTTGACCCATTTCTTCCATAGGGCATAAAGGCAATGGGGCACTCTTAATAAAATGCACTGAAAGCACTACTAATAGAGGCACCCACTTAACCAATGCAGCTAATGCTCATGAATAGCAGTGAGATTAGCATGTGATTATTGAATCAGTGCTGTTAACCTACCGAGGAAGAAATAATTACGTCTACTTCCTAACTTAACCTCTTATCTTTCGCTTTTTAGTGGTTGCAATATGCACGTTTCCCTGAAATGGGAAGTCGTCACTTCTACCAGGTCTATTCGCTATTTGACCACCAATTTTATTTCAAGAACATTATTGTATGGTTAGTTCATATAATATCTTAGTCAGAAGCAACAATGTGAAAAGAATATTTTATGCCGTTTCGTTTTCCAAATGGGTTATGGGGTGGGGAGTAGGACACAGGATTATTCGAAAGTACCAGCAGGGATTCAGAAGACGACTGTGTAAAACCTACAAGACATACTGAAGACAGACAAAAATCAGTGGACAGAACATGTCTCCAAGTTTGCACCTCACACCACAGGTGCTCAATATGTACTTCGTCTGTGGCGTGGCAAGCGTCAATTCGCAGTTGCAAGTCGTTGGCGCGATGTGTCGTGGAAGACGCGAAGACTGCCCACTTTGCGAATGTGGTAACTCGGTTGCCTATCTGCAGGTGTGAAGTAATCCGATGTGTCGATACGGTGACGAGTATTAACAATGAAACTTGACAGCGCAACGTACAGGTGGAATTTGTAGTTATAAGAATTCTGCTTACTATTAGTAGGCTTCCCTTTGCCAATGGGATACTGATAGCAATAACATGTAACAAATTCCAACTCGCTCTCTGATAACCTACCGTGGGACACATATATCTCATTAGTAGTCAAAGAGTTAACATTGAGAATCACGGAAAGTGTATCATATCGTAAATTTTAGTTCCCCGTATATCAGTAGTTTTGTTATGGTGAATGATTGTAAGAAAGCAAGCAAGCTACTGTACATGCAAAAACATCAGCTGCCCTCGCGTGTCTGCCTGTTCAGGTAAGCATAGCTCGTGATGTGCGTCCTGCTGTCCCGTCTCCCAAAGTGGCGGTGCCGACCAGTGGGTGCAGAGGGGCGTGGGCAGCACTGTGCAACAAAGCACTATGCTCAACACACAGAAAACTAAGGACAACCAACACAAGCACAGACAAACACATCAGATCTGGTGTTCATCAACTAACATATCAGGACAGCAAATTAGTTTATAAAGGACAGAGAAGCAGAAACTTTAACACCACATTTGCTGAACAACTTATGGACAAGAAACATAGCCCAACAGACACCAATACTGACTTGAAAGTTCTCAAATGCAGCAACGGACCTCCACAAAAACTAATAACTGAAGAAAACTACCAAATAGAAAAAGTCATAGTTGAAGGAAAACAAGTATTAAATGAATACACAGCCCTCTGCAAATGGATCTCTGTTCACTGCCCTCAAAGGGTTATTAGGTAACACCAACCTATAGAACACCCCCCCCCCCCACCACACACAGCCACACACACACACACACACACACACACACACACACACACACACACACACACACACACACACAAACACACACGCACACACACACACACACACACACACACACACACAGACACACACAACCTTCCACATAGAATTAATTAATTTCAGGCATAGCTATAACAGTTTACAAATCGTAATTTTGCTTAAATGACTTGTCTACATTACGTTGTATACGGTTGCAGATGACAAACTCTGAAAGAAAACAGGCACTATAAAAAGATAATACATCAGGAAAAAGGTATGATTGCATAATTTTTTATGTTTTTCAAAAACTGTAGTTACGATTAGAAACTAATATTTACTTGTATACAAACAATAAAGAATATTCTTTTGGTTACCAGCCATAAAACGAAAGCCCACTGATGATGCTGCAACTGCAGTGAAACATTTTTTGGATAAAATACAAAATTGTGTTTAGCTGAAGGCAGAACCTACGCAAAAAACTATGTTTACGTTATACAATGTGAACATTAAGCAACAAATGGTGTGGAAGTATGGCTTGAACAGATTCAAGTTTGCATAAGCATTGTATTCATTACTTCGAATCGTATCACATATCAACAAACAAATTTATTTTACCAAATGCGATGAAATTCAAAAGTCATACAGGAAACCACTTTTTTAAAGAGTAGATTTTTTCCCTAGTTTGCGTAATATTTTTCAAATCAATAATTGTCCAGTATTACACATTCACGTAAGTATCCTGCGTTCTTCCTTTGGCTTCAAGCTATCTCCATACCGGATGTCATCGAAATGAGTTGCACATGATTGTCGCGAAAGCGTGACACACTGAATTACTTTCACGTTTATAATATTAGTGCGAATAAAACTTTCAGTTATGGTCTCCTTCTCTCTGCCTCTCTCTCTTTCATCAGCCTATTCTGATGAAATAAAACCAATACTTTGCCCCAAGCTATGTCCAAGTTATCTCTGAAAACCGCATGAAAATTCGTTTAGTAGTTTTTAGTAAGTTTTTAAATCACGATGTAGCTTTCCTATGATCCGATTTTAATTAACTGAAGCCTCTACGGTGCATGAACTATGCTCGCGTTACCTTCCCATGAATATCCATGCAGTAGTTTTGGAGAAGTGTGTGCAAACAGAGAAACGGGCAGACACGACAATTTTACAGTTTTATTATTAGAACAGACTACGGGACGAGAGAGTAACATTTCATGAGAAATATTCTTGAATATGCAGAAGTAGGAGTTGGCTGAACACACTGCTACAGATTGCAATAATCAGTAGGAAACCAATTTATTTACATGGCAGTATATGAAAACATTGAGGCCAAATATTTGAATTTCATAGCACTGCAACCTAATGATTGCTAGGAGAAGAGCCGACACGCCCCCATCCTCTCTGACTGTCTGTCTCTCTCTCTCTTTCTCTCCCTCCCAGCTGCTGTTAGTCTTCAACGATGGCTCCATCTCCAATTTAAACCCTTTTCTGTAATTAAAGTTGGTTGTTCGCGGACCGCACAACTTCCTTTCTCTCTCTCTCTTTCTCTCTTCCAGTCAGCACCGGGTGGGATTCGAGTTTAAAATGTAAATGATCTTCATTGCTACTCTCGTAGCAGTTCTTCAGTTATTCGGACCAACTCTCGGCAAAACACGTCCGGCATTAACATTTGTTCTCCTGCTATCCGATCCCGTGGGAATATTCCAGCAACGGCCGTATACTTGCTCCTGATTCCGGTACGCTGAACAAAAATGTTTAACATGGGCAGCTATAGTTTGTGTTAGGCGTTACAGCGCGCAAGTTCGACCGTATGCTCAGCTGCGCTAATCGTGAAACTTCGTTTTACAACTAAAGCTCGGATATGCTCTTTTATTTCCGACGTCGTTTTCCTTTTCATATAAAATGCGTGTGATGCATATGCACCGTGGTTTCGCAGAAATTTTCTACGTGAAATAATAGCTAGGTTTCAATGTATTTTTACCCAGCATAATCTCTCAAGTGTAAGACAAACAGAATGTTAGCCTTAAATCCGCTTCTGCATAATGTTGAAATGGCGTTGTTTGTGTGAGAGTGTGTGTGTGTGTGTGTGTGTGTGTGAGAGAGAGAGAGAGAGAGAGAGAGAGAGAAAGAGAGAGGATGGATGGGCGAGTGGTAGCAACTAGAGGCAAAAGTACGAGAATGATTAAGAATTACCTTCAGTTCGGCTAGAGGAATAACAATTAGATGTGAATAAGCACGAAGGTATAAGTAATAAAACAAATTTAACACACTCCTTCACGGTTGGTGTACCTAACGTAAAATGCATTTCCAACTAAACTTTCATCTTTAGGAGGAAATGTATTTTACTGGAATTTTTCACACATTCGTTCAGTGATGTATCCACTGAACATAGCCTTATTCCACATATTTGCAGTGTCTCCTTTATACTGTGTAAGGTTTGTATTGTTCAATGGAAAGGATTGACTTTCCTACAGAGATTTAAATCAAGAATTTTTTAACTTCTGTTGCAACAGACTCACCCTGCTGCAACATAAATAATTACATCGTATTAATGAAAGGGTGCAAGGTGTTCGAAATAATAAGCAGCACGGGTAATAAACAGTACGAAAAAGCATCGAGGAGGAACTACGCACATCAAAAAACGTTTTGCATCATCCCAGTTCCCAGAACTCCTGAAGATAGACGTTGGCTGTGAATACTGTATCACAGACTCAGTCCCTTTGACTGTTCAGAGATGTCACGAAACCCGCCGAAAGATGTAAACAACCATGCATGAGCAAGGCCAATTAGACGGAGAGGGTCCGACAGCTAATCAGTTCCAGTCATTCCACCACGAAGGAGGTACATGGCTCGTGTTGTCTGTAGTTCAGCCATGCATAGACGGTCAATACCACGGTTAGATCTCGTCCGCATTGTTACTTTGTGTCAGGAAGGGCTCTTAACAAGAGAAGTGTCCAGGCATCTCGGGGTGAAACAAAGCGATGTTGTTCGGACATGGAGGAGATACAGAGAGACAGGAACTGTCGATGACATGCCTCGCTCAGGCCACCCAAGCGCTACTACTGCAGTGGACGACCGCTACCTAAGGATTATGGCTCGGAGGAACCATGACAGCAACGCCACCACTTTGAATAATGCTTTTCGTGCTGCCAGAGGACGTCGTGTTACGGCTCAAACTGTGCGCAGTACGCTGCATGATGAGCAACTTCACTCCTGACGTTCATGGCGTGCTGGCGTGCTCCATGCAGCGCGGTGTAGACGAGTCCATAAGATGCCGAATTGACCCCTCAGGATTGGCATCATGTTCTCTTCACCGATCAGTGTCGCATATGCCTTCAACCACACAATCGTCGGAGACGTGTTCGGAGGCAACCCGGTCTGGCTGAACGCCTTAGACACACTGTCCAGCCAGTGCAGCAGGGTGGAGGTTCGCTGCTGTTTTGGAATAGCATTATGTGGGGCCGACGTACGCCGCTGGTGGTCATGGAAGGCGCCGCAAAGGCTGTACGATACGTGAATGCCATTCTCCGACCGATAGTGCAACCATATCGGTAGCTTATTGGTGAGGCGTTCGTATTCATGGACGACAATTCGTGTCCACATCGTGCACATTTTGTGAATGATTGCCTTCTGGATAAGGATATCACTCGACTAGAGTGGCCAGCATGTTCTCCAGACATGAACCCTATCGGACATGCCTGGGATGGATGGAAAAGGGCTATTTATGGACGACGTGACACACCAACTACTCTGAGGGATCTACGACGAATCGCCGCTGAGGAGTGGGACAATCTGGACAAACAGTGCCTTGATGAACTCGTGGATTGTATGCCATGACGAATACAGGTGTGAATCAAAACAAGAGGACGTGCGATTGGGTATTAGCAAGCTGGACCACCACCTATGAAGGTTTCGATGTATGGTGGTACATCATGCAGTGTGTAGTTTTCATGAGCAATGAAAAGGGCGGAAATGATATTTATGTTGAGCTGCATTCCAATTTTATGTGCAGGTTTCGGAACTCTCGGAACCGAGGCGATGCAAAACATTTTTGATGTGTGTATAAGACTGGAACACCTAGAACCAAGTGCTTGGATTAAGAAGGTGTAAACCAAGGAAGCAGTCTTTCGACCTTACCGTTCATCTATACACCAAACAAGAAATGATGAAAATAAAAGAAGGGTTCAAGAATGGGATAAAAATTCAGGGTGAAAGGATATAAATGACAACATTCGCTGATGACATTACTATACTCAGCGAATGTGAAGAAGAATTACTAGAGGTGTTGAATGAAATGAACAGTTTAATTACTAAACAACGTGAATGGAGAGTAGGTCGAAGGATGACAAAAGTAATGAGATGCAGCGGAAATGAGAACAGCGAGAATCATAGCATCATAATTGTGGATCACTAAGTAGACGAAATTAAGGAAGCCTGCTGCGTTGGAAATAAAACACCGCAGACCGGACGATGGAAGGAAGACACGGAAAGCACATTAGCAGAAGCAAAGAGGGCATTCCTGGTTCTAAAGAAGTCTACTAGTATCAAACACAGGTCTTAATTTGAGCAATAAATTCCTGAGAATGTACGCTGGGTGATAGTGAATCGTAAAGTGTGGAGACACTGGAAGAGAAGAGGATAGAAGCGTTTGAGATGTGCAATAGCAGGATCTTTAAAATTAAGTACACTGAAAACGGGTGAAGAAGTTCTCGGCAGAATCAGCGATAAATGACATATGGGAAACGCCGAACAGAGGAAGGGGCAGGATGAACGGACCAGGCGTCAGGTGTGAGGACGGTGCTAAAGGGAGCTGTAGAGGATAACAACTTTCCCTTCAGATATGACCTAGGACATGAAGAGGTTGTTACAAGAGAGGAATTCGTGACAGGCTGGTTAAAAACAGAAAACTTCTTATTGTGAGACTACAATGCATAGCGTCAATCAAGGACGATTCGTTTTCCAACGTTTCGTTACACTTCCGCTGTATACAGTGACGTCTCGTCAGATACTGACATCACATGCCCCGGACAGAGTTCTGAACATGCAGAATACTGAAGTATTGTTCTATGTATGTTAGCCCAGTACTTAGCCATTTCTGCAACTTTTCCTTTAGGAGTGATCGGTTTCCTGACCGATTAAAGTAATCGGTAGTGAAGCCACTTCATAAAAAGGGAGACAGGGATAATGTTGACAATTATAGACCAATTTCTATGTCATCGGTGTTTGCTAAAGTTATCGAGAAGGTTGTATATACAAGGTTACTGGAGCATTTAAATTCACATAATTTGCTGTAAAATATACAGTTTGGTTTTAGAAATGGTTTAACAACTGAAAATGCTATATTCTCTTTTCTCTGTGAGGTTTTGAACGGATTAAATAAAAGGTTGCGAACGCTTCTGACTGTGTTGTCCACAAAATATTACTGCAGTAAGGGGAGTAGCTTACAATTGGTTCGCCTCTTACTTTAAGAACAGAAAGCAGGAGGTAATTCTCCGCAATATTGAGAGTGGTAGTGATGTTCAGTCCCAATGGGGCACTGTTAAGTGGGGCGTTCCCCAAGGGTCGGTGCAGGGGTACTGCTGTTTCTTATTTATATAAATGATATTCCTTCTAGTATTACAGGTGATTCAAAAATATTTCTGTTTGCTGATGACACCAGCTTGGTAGTGAAGGATCTTGTGTGTAATATTGAAACATTATCAAATAATGTAGTTCATGAAATAAGTTCGTGGCTTGTGGAAAATAATTTGATGCTAAATCACAGTAAGACTCAGTTTTTACAATTTCTAACTCACAATTCAACGAGAACGTATATTTTGATTTGACAGAATGGGCATATTATAAGCGAGACGGAACAGGTCAAGTTCCTAGGCGTTTTCGGATAGATAGTAAGCTGTTGTGGAAAGCCCATGTTCAGGATCTTGTTCAGAAACGAAATGCTGCTTTATTTACCATTTGAACAGTATGTGAAATAAGTGATAGTTCAACACGAAAAGTAGTGTACTTTGCATATTTTCATACGTTTATGTCATTGGTATTATTTTTTGGGGTAATTCTTCTGATTCAAAAAGGGTATTTTTGGCTCAAATACGGGCTGTTAGAGCTATATGTGGTGTAAGTTCCAGAGCCTCTCGTCGATCCCTATTCAATAGTCTGGGAATTCTGACATTGCCCTCACCGTACATATTTTCTTTAATGTCGTTTGTTGTTAGCGATATTAGCTTATTCCCAAGAGTTAGCAGCTTTCACTCAGTTAATACTAGGCAGAAATCAAATCTGCATGTGGAATGGGCTTCCTTGATTCATGTGCAGAAAGAAGTGCACTATTCTGCTACATCCATTTTCAATAAGCTACCACAAGAACTCAAAAATCTTAGCAGTAGCCCAAACACTTTTAAGTCTAAACTGAAGAGTTTCCTCATGGCTCACTCCTTCTATTCTGTCGAGGAGCTCCTGGAAGAGCTGAAAAATTAAGCAAATTCCAGTGTTACATTGTTGATTTTCTTTATTTAAACTCACGAATTGTCGCCTGAATACGTTTCTTATATTTCATTTCATTTGCTTCTACTATCGTGTTATGATTTCATGTATTGACTCGTTCCATGACCATGGAGACTTCTGCTTAATTTGGTCCCACGGAACAATAAATAAATAAATAAAAATCCACAGATTTCCCTTCGCAGTGGACGTCAATAACATTAAAAAAATTATCTGTGCTTACGAAGATGGATAATTATAGAGCTGTAGGTTTTCATTGCCGATCTAAATACCTGAAAAAATTTTTAGGCCATTTACCAGGCCATTCGCTTATGATACACTGGGGAATTTAACCTCACATGAATGAATTTTTCTGTTGCCTGATTAAATATCTCAGGGTTCTTATCGTGATATTTCTACAGCACGTTAAAAATTTATCAACTGAAGGCAATGAGTCTGAAAATTGGTCCTTGATCATATTTTGGCACTTCATTTTAGAGGTCTTGTTGCTCACAAAAACTTTTACACATATCAACATGAAATTATACATGCTGGTAAATAGTAAGTGCACTTACTATCAATTTTGTATGTGCCGACATGTATAATTTGACTTTGATACCTACATTAGAATATTTCATGGTGTGAAGTTGGCAGTATCCGAAACCGGTAATAGTGAAATGTTAAAAATTGCTATACTTATTCATTGTTTTGACAATAATAACCCGCAAAACAGGGATTCTTATTTCAACAAAATAAAATACTTTACAACAACTAATTGGCGTCTCTCTCAAATAGTTATTATCCTTAGCAGCAATAAAAGAAATAATTGCAACTTACTTACGGCTCCACTGGGCTACATTTCGCCTGCTCCAAATCACTGTAGTGTGCTTACGCTTACCTGAAACAGAAATATTTATATATTCTAAAACTGAATAAACTCCGACACAAGAAATAAATAAATAGATATTAGTCAATACTCCGAGGAATGGGAAAATTCTGAAACATATACCTGCTACATTTGTTATTGGTAGTTTCGAACAGCATGCATGTGATACAGAGACGCTTCGGGTACTCAAATGGAAATCCCTGGAAGGAAGGAGACGTCCTTTTCGAGGAACATTAGTGAGAAAATTTAGAGAACCGACATTTGAAGCTGACTGCTGAACGATTTCACTGACTCCAACATATGTTTCGCGTAAGGACCACGAATATATGATACGAGAAATTAGGGCCTATATGGGGGCACATAGACAGTCGTTTTTCCATCTCTGTATTTGCTAGTGGAACAAGAAAGGAAGCGTTTGGTAGTTCTAAGAGATACTCTCCGCCACACAGCGTACGATAGATTGCGGAGTATCTGTATAGATGTAGGTGTACTATCCAAGATATGTATTATTTGGTAAGTGGAATGCCATTAGCTGGTTGTTTTAATGACTCTGCATGTATAGCACTCCTGAATTATATCACATTAACGCTGAAAAAGGGAAAATGTGGCTGCACTCCGTGCAGTCTACAACTTATCACATAATTCAACTAGTCTGATGAGGCTCTTGTCGGTCCTGTATAATTTATAACAGCTGAGAAAAGAAGCCCTAATAGGAATACAACACTAATTTATTCGCTTGTCAATTTATTTAGGGATTTATTTTACCTGACGAGATTAGGACCTTCAGATTAAAATTAATATATTCTTAGTATATAAGCATTATTTAATAATAATAGTATGGTAACAATAGATATAGTAAGTAATTACTTCAATATGTATAACAAAAGAGTAGTAAATAATAACAATAATAGTAATTGGATAATGAAAATATTTTATTTCAAAAAAATCTGTAGTTTTCTCATAATGTTTTTGTATAGTGTGAATAATGCCATCTAACAGAGATGTATTGCAGCGTATGCTAGTACTTCACTAACCTGTCAATATCGGATAGACAAGTTGAAAAATCGATTTTAAATCTGACGTGACATATTTCTGAACTAACAATTTTTTTTAAAATTTTTGTCCTGGCAGTAAAACGTTGCGAATATATTTGATGGAGTAACTGAGACTGAAGTATTTCAATAACTGTGATTTAATTAGTTCAATTAGAAATACAGATAAGCCACATACAGGCAGTGATTAATGAGGAAGGAGGGAGGAAATCGTTAGCATCTTTTTCAAGGTAACGATATCAGCATCGGGCATTCACTACAACAGACAGTAGGGAAGCAATGGAAATCTTACATTCAGACTAATTTTAGAGGGATGTTTTAAATGCGTTATCAGCCAGCTACATATCCCTCTGTAAATATTTTAGTATTCCTCTTGTATTACTTGTGTTTTAATTGACAGTTTTATAACAACTGGTCATATTTACGTTATGTTAAAGAATGTGAGACCTTGTGATTGTGCGGAAACACACACACACACACACATTCATACATACATACACTCCACGAGGCTTAGAACGCCGCTCCTGCCGATTGTTGGACCATTGTGCCAGCCTGGCACTGCGCCATATTGTTCGCAAGCCCTTCCAGCAGCTGGCTTAATCGATGTAGGGAAACTACTGAACTCCCAAATGTGGACATCTGGGAAACGGTTTGAATTTCACACCTGCCGAATTCGATACCACTGCCTCAACCTCAGTCCAACATCACTGGCCATAACCATCACGTCTTTCGTCTGTTATGTCTGGGTATAGTAGACTTGCTGTAATTCTTGGCCCCTCGCTGGTACTACTTTTCTTCACAACCTGCTTTAATAATACCAAAATATACGTATCCTGATAAACGACTGCAATGCGCCGTTTACATGTTAATAGCTTTCAAGTAAGCCAGAGTACCAGCCGATGCTAGCTGACAGAACAATTATTACTTGTAAGGCTATATACACAGCTACTAATACGATCTGCCCCGATCTCTTCTTATGCTACTGTGATGTCGGATTGGACACACAGTCAAACTGCCTCTAAGCATCAAAATCCAGCACTGAACAGCTAGCTGATGACGACAGTTCTACATACGGTGTTACAGGTTACGCAGTGGAAAGATGTAATGACACACATAGAAGTAGTGAAGTTGATGAAAATCATCTACATTATTCCAAGTACTTTTTTTGACGATGCAGTTTGTGAGATAATTAGATCCTCTAATTATACTGAACTACGAAATTACGTAACTGCCTTTATATGTAACGTTATCAAAATTTTCACAAGAACAGATTCCGCAATAATCAGTCTAATGAAACTATACGGTTCCAAAGACCTTTTCAAGTCTCAAACATCTATGACGTATATACGCAGGCTAAAGTGACGAATGAAAATTTGTTCCAAGGCTGCGATGCGCTAACAACACCACCCTGACACAGTGGAGTCGTGGAAAGCCACTGTGGCAGGGTGGTGTAGTGGTTAGTGCATCTGTCTAATTAGCAGGAGGCCGTGGTTCGAATCCTGTCTGTAGTACAAATTTTCATTCGTCTCTTCAGTCAGCATATATACATCACCAATAAACAGTACAACTACAGAAAGATTCGCATTCAAAATGACATGACATACTTCCGTTTTTCATTAAGTGAATCCAAGATATTAGTAACTCAGTAACTGTATAGATAGTAATGAAAATGCCTAAATTATTAAGGCTGCAAGGTTTATTTAGAAACTTCGTCGACATGTCGTAGAAGTACTATTTCTGCTACTGAAAAACAGATGAGGAAAAGAGTAGCAAACGATTAGAATTTTATTTGCTTTTTCTGTTTCATTCAAGTAATAGAAGTAAAATAATGAAAAACCTCTGTTCGTGTTGATATTATAAGTGTCTTTCTTTTATTTGATTAGTAGCCCATCTACAATTTCTAAGACGTTTTTCTTTTTGTTCTAAAGATGATTTTTGTTACATTTTGTCTCACTAATAAAATAAGATTGTCGATGTAAATAAGTACTTATCATGAACCGTCATATTTCTTAAGTTTATTTACTTGTTTGCCAGTTTGCTGTAATTCATACTTTTATCGTGACATTTAACAAATCAATACAATTGTTTCATCTCTAAAATTTCAGTAAAGGTATGAGTAATATCCATTACCACCGATAATTATTTGGCACAGTGTTCTCTATGTATGGCATAAGGGGAACGGCACTGTGTCCGCTTTTCATTTTCAGTTGTCATCGACACCATAACCACCAGCACCACCACCACCACCGTCCCAGCGACCATTGTCATCACAGTCTTAAGTTCACACATTGGGCATGAGCCATTGTCCTTAGGTGTCCAGCTTCCTGGACAGGTCCATATCTCTACAGCTACTTCACTGAAATCTCGTAGAATCTTCAACACCGCTTCAGCCTAGAGGCTGCTGCAGGGTCTGGAGGTAGGAAAATCCCACACAATGGGTGTCGAAGGGGTTGCCTAACACTCACGTATCATAGCAGCCGCTAGGCTGATTAGGTATCCAAATTTCTGGAGGTTCATTTCTGACGTGCCCAATAAAAGTGCATGGATTGCACCGATAGTGCTGCCGAACTGGTGTGTCTTACGTGTTAGAGGTACCCTTTACCGTTTTATTCACGCAAATATTAATGTTGTACTCCCGCGTCATCACGACACAGAAGGGCTGAAAGCAGGAGGGTTAAAGAAGCATAAGTACCCTTTCCTGCTTCGCATCACTTTCAAATTTCGTCGAATGGTTTTCAACGTCGCTCGCAGGGTAGCGAGGCAATGCCCTCTGGTGTGCGGCAGGGGACGTGTGGAGTTCCAGTAGAAGCACGGAGAGGGAAGGGTTGGCGACTCTGCGTCGGTGGGTTCTGCAATGGGCATCTCGAAGTTAATGTGCTGGCTTTTTCATTCGTTGAATGCAGTTCTTTGATGTTTGCTTTGAAAGGCTTTTCATTTGTTTTCGAACGTTAATGCTGTTTTAAGTGTTGCATGGATCAGCTGGGCAAAAACTGAATTCGATGCAGTTGTGATTAAATGTTGAAGTGGTTTTATGTACTGAAGAAATCTTCTTGGCAGCCACTGTGTTCGTTAGCTTTGTAGCAGTTGGTTGTTGAAATTTACCAGTGGTTTGAGGTGCTGATCAGATCAGTTGGGCAGCTGTTGAGTACATTTTAATTGTTGTAAAAGTTCGAATTTTCTAGGGTTTTAAGTGCTGCACATGTTTCCCACGCTGCAGTTGGCAGTGTTGATGTTGCTGGAGATCTTGCTTCATATATAGTAATGTGGAGTTTTTTCCTGTGCAGCTCAGGCTAGAAGATCTTGAGCTGATTAGAGAGGCTGCAGTTTGACTTTGGTGGTTCTAATGGCAGTTGTGAATCGATGGGATTTTCTGTCAAAATTTACCGTTCGTGTTTAGGCCGCAGTAGCAGGTGTTGGACTCGATGGAGATTGTACGTCAGCGATTACGAAATTGTCCGTTATTAACGGACTGAAATCCGTATGTGTCGGTAGACGTGGATGAAGACAGTTATAGAATGGTGTGAAATAAGTGCATCTTAAAGCCTTGCGTATCTCTAATTAGTGTGTGCCTTAGTGGCGCAACTGAATTGTCGGTTCTGATCGCTCATTTGACTGTTGAAATAAAGGGTGACAATTATTGAACTATATGAAATAAAACCGTCGTAACTTCTGAACGGTTTGCGTTAGGACATCCAAAGTGCATTGTTGGCCGCGGGGCACGATGGGAACTAGCAGGAATATTATGGTTTGGTTTAGCGACGAAGCCCACTTTCATTTGGATGGATTCGTCAATAAGCAAAATTGGCGCATTTTGGGGGGACTGAGAATCCGTATTTCGCGATCGAGAAGTCTCTTCACCCTCAACAAGTGACTATGTGATGTAGTGTCCAGTCACAGAATAATCGGTGCGATATTCCTTGATGGCACGGTGACTATCGAACGGTACGCGAGGGTTTTGGAAGATGATTTCATCCCCATTAACCAGAGCGACCCTGATTTCAACAAGATGTGGTTCATGCAAGACGGAGGTCGACCCCATCGAAGCAGGAGAGTGCGGAGACCGCATTCTGGCTCTCGGGTACCCAGAGACCACTGTCATCGGCCTCGATTGGCCGCCGTAATCTCCGGATCGGAACAAATGCGACTCCTTTTAGGAGGGCTATATTAAAGACAAGGCATACAGCAGTATCCAAAGAACCATTGCAGAGCTGAAAACAGCCATTCAAAAGGTCATCGTCAGCATCGCTGTTCCGACACTTCAGCAGGCCATGCGGAATTTCGCTATTCGTCTGCGTCCCATCATCGCCAATGATGGCAGGCATATCTAACCAAAATCCGAATATCTGTAGTGACGTTTAAATGTTAAAAAACGTGCGTGCTTGGTACAGTTTGTAGCTAATTGACGTTTTTTTCGTGTAGTTCAATGATTGTCACCCTGTAAGTGGTTGTTAAGGTGGTGCCATTGGGATAATTCAGCAGAACTCCACTCCATTATTTCTCACGAAATCGAGCTTGGGTTACAACACCTGTGAGCAAAATTTCAAATTTACGCATGGTAGTGGGAGACGGTTACAGAGTTTCGAAAAAGGGACCATTTAACTCTCCTGCACCGTGAAGATTAATTGAGTTCTACATCTACAGCTACATCTACATCCATACTCCGCAAGCCACCTGACGGTGTGTGGCGGAGGGTACCTTGAGTACCTCTATCGGTTGTCCCTTCTATTCCAGTCTCGTATTGTTCGTGGAAAGAAGGATCGTCGGTATGCTCTAATCTCTCTGATTTTATCCCCATGGTCTCTTCGCGAGATATACGTAGGAGGGAGCAATATACCGCTTGCCTCCTCGGTGAAGGTATGTTCTCGAAACTTCAACAAAAGCCCGTACCGAGCTGCTGAGCGTCTCTCCTGCAGAGTCTTCCACTGGAGTTTATCTATCATCTCCGTAACGCTTTCGCGATTACTAAATGATCCTGTAACGAAGCGCGCTGCTCTCCGTCGGATCTTCTGTATCTCTTCTATCAACCCTTTCTGATACGGACCCCACACTGCTGAGCGGTATTCAAGCAGTGGGCGAACAATCGTACTGTAACCTACTTCCTTTGTTTTCAGATTGCATTTCCTTAAGATTCTTCCAACGAATCTCAGTCTGGCATCTGCTTAACCGACGATCAACTTTACATGATCATTCCATTTTAAATCACTCCTAATGCGTACTCCCAGATAATTTATGGAATTAACTGCTTCCAGTTGCTGACGTGCTATATTGTAGCTAACTGATAAGGGATCTTTCTTTCTATGTATTCGCAGCACATTACACTCGTCTACATTGAGATTCAATTGCCATTCCCTGCACCATGCGTCAATTCGCTGCAGATCCTCCTGCATTTCAGTACAATTTTCCATTGTTACAACGTCTCGATATACCACAGCATCATCTGCAAAAAGCCTCAGTGAACTTCAGATGTCATCCACAAGGTCATTTATGTATATTGTGAATAGCAACGGTCCTACGACACTCCCCTGCGGCACACCTGAAATCACTCTTATTTCGGAAGACTTCTCTCCATTGAGAATGACATGCTACGTTCTGTTATCTAGGGACTCTTCAATACGATCACACAATTTGTCTGATAGTCCATTTGCTCTTACTTTGTTCATTAAACGACTGTGGGGAACCGTATCGAACGCCTTGCGGAAGTCAAGAAACACGGCATCTACCTGGGAACCCGTGTCTATGGCCCTCTGAGTCTCGTGGACGAATAGCGCGAGCTGGGTTTCACACGATCTTCTTTTTCGAAACCCATGCTGATTCCTACAGAGTAGATTTATAGTCTCCAGAAAAGTCATTATACTCGAACGTAATACGTGTTCCAAAATCCTACGACTGATCGACGTTAGAGATATTGGTCTATAGTTCTGCACATCTGTTCGACGTCCCTTCTTGAAAACGGGGATCACCTGTGCCCTTTTCCAATCCTTTGGAACTCTACGCTCTTCTAGCGAACTACGGTACACCGCTGCAAGAAGGGGGTCAAGTTCCTTCGCGTACTCTGTGTAAATTCGAACTGGTATCCCATCAGGTCCAGCGGCCGTTCCTCTTTTGAGCGATTTTAATTGTTTTTCCATCCCTGTGTCGTCTATTTCGATATCTACCATTTTTTCATCTGTGCGACAATCTAGAGAAGGAACTACAGTGCAGTCTTACTATGTGAAACAGCTTTGGAAAAACATTTTTATTATTTCGGCCTTTAGTCTGTCATCCTGTTTCAGTAACATTTTGGTCACAGAGTGTCTGTACATTTTGTTTTGATCCACCTACCACTTTGACATAAGACCAAAATTTCTTAGGATTTTCTGCCAAGTCAGTACATAGAACTTAACTTTCGATTTCATTGAACGCCTCTCGCATAGCCCTCCTCACACTACATTTCGCTTCGCGTAATTTTTTTTTTTTTTGTCTGCAAGGCTTTGGCTATGTTTATATTTGCTGTGAAGTTCCCTTTGCTTCCGCAGCAGTTTTCTAACTCGGTTGTTGTACCACGGTGGCTCTTTTCCATCTCTTACGATCTTTCTTGGCACATACTCATCTAACGCACATTGTAGGATGGTTTTTAACTTGGTCCACTGATCCTCAACACTATCTGTACGTGAGACAAAACTTTTGTCTTGAGCCGTCAGGTACTCTGAAATCTGCTTTTCGTTACTTTTGCTAAGCAGAAAAATCTTTCTGCCTTTTTTAATATTTCTATTTACGGCTGAGATGATCGATACAGTAACCGCTTTATGATCGCTGATTCCCTGTTCTGCGTTAACTGTTTCAAATAGTTCGGGTCTGTTTGTCACCAGAAGGTCTAATATGTTATCGCCAGGAGTCAGTTCTCTGCTTAACTGCTCAAGGTAGTTTTCAGATAAAGCACTTAAAAAAAATTCACTGGATTCTTTGACCCTGCCGCCCGTTATGAACGTCTGAGTCTCCCAGTCTATATCCGGCAAATTAAAATCTCCACCCAGAACTATAACATGGTGGGGAAATCTACTCGAAATGTTATCCAAATTATCCTTCAGGTGCTCAGCCACAACAGCTGCTGAGCCAGAGGGCCTATAGAGACATCCAATTACCATGTCTGAGCCTGCTTTAACCGTGACCTTCACCCAAATCATTTCACATTTCGAATCTCCGTCAATTTCCTTCGATACTATTGCACTTCTTATCGCTATAAACACGCCTCCCCCTTCACTGTCCAGCCTGTCTCTGCAGTATACATTCCAATCTGAGTTTAGAATTTCATTACTGTTTACATGTGGTTTCAGCCAACTTTCTGTCCCTAGTACTATGTGGGGATTTTGACCGTTTATTAATACATTTCAGTGCAATTTTCCATTGTTACAATGTCTCGATATACCACAGCATCATCCACAAAAAGCCTCAGTGAACTTCCGATGTCATCCACATGGTCATTTATGTGTATTGTGAACGGTCGTACGACACTGAAGCCGCGCGGGGTTAGCCGAGCGGTCAGGGGCGCTGCAGTCATGGACTGTGCGGCTGGTCCCGGCGGAGGTTCGAGACCTCCCTCGGGCATGGGTGTGTGTGTTTGTCCTCAGGATAATTTAGGTTAAGTAGTGTGTAAGCTTAGGTACTGATGACCATAGCAGTTAAGTCCCATAAGATTTCACACACATTTGAAAATTTTGGAGTTTGAAAAATGCTGGGACGTAGAATAGGCATTGGGTAGTAGAAAGTTCACCCGCGGCCACTTACGTGAGACCTCGTGTTTTGCGTTCGCCGCAGAAACACGAGACGAATTGCCGCCGTCCGCCTAGGCTAGGTCCGGACCGCGCTGCGCTGCTGGACAGGCAGGCGGAATACCGCGGCCACTCTGCGCGCCGCACACTGATTCATGGCGGGGCGGGCCCTGCAGCCGACACCTACAGCAGACCGCGGGCCGCGCACGCCCACCGCAGGGGCCGAGCGCGCGTTCCGGCGCGTATGACGGGCGCCCCGCCGCCTCGGCGTAATTCGCTCGCCCCGTCCTGCCCCAGTCCCGTCCAGCCCTCCACAGTAGTACGGTCCGCAGCCAGCATCCACGGCGGAATGCTTCTCATCCGGCGCAGCTCGCCCTCATTACTGGCTGGGACTGCACACCGCTGTATTACACTCACCATCTCGCAACGTCTTCGTAGTTGTGGGCCACTACAACCTAATGACGTCATTTCTACTGGCTCCGCAAGGCACCACTTCCTTCCAATCTGCCTTGTGAAATCTTAAGAAGATTTAAGGATTTAGCTAAAACATAACCTGAATGATATTTTACACTGATGGGCCAAAGGAACTGGTATAGGCACGTTGTAAGATGTCAGCTGGAATGAATGTCAGTTTCGAACCTTACATGAGATTTTATATGTCGTAACAAGTAGGTGAATATGACACCTGACATACTTTGTAAGTAGGCTGTTTAGGTTTTTTATATTGGTAACGTCACGTAGCGCTCTGTGTGAAAATCACTGGCTGTGTGTAGTCCGTGGCTGGTTGGCATTGTCGTTGTTGTTGTTGTTGTGGTCTTCAGTCCTGAGATTGGTTTGATGCAGCTCTCCATGCTACTCTATCCTGTGCAAGCTTCTTCATCTCCCAGTACCTACTGCAACCTACATCCTTCTGAATCTGCTTAGTGTATTCATCTCTTGGTCTCCCTCTACGATTTTTACCCTCCACGCTGCCCTCTGCTAAATTGGTGATTCCTTGATACCTCAGAAAATGTCCTACCAACCGGTCCCTTCTTCTCGTCAAGTTGTGCCACAAACTCCTCTTCTCCCCAATTCTATTCAATACCTCCTCATTAGTTATGTGATCTACCCATCTAATCTTCAGCATTCTTCTGTAGCACCACATTTCGAAAGCTTCTATTCTCCTCCTGTCCGAACTATTTATCGTCCATGTTTCACTTCCATACATCGCTACACTCCATACAAATACTTTCAGAAACGACTTCCTGACACTTAAATCTATACTCCATGTTAACAAATTTCTCTTCTTCAGAAACTATTTCCTTGCCATTGTCAGTCTACATTTTATATCCTCTCTACTTCGACCATCATCAGTTATTTTACTCCCTAAATAGCAAAACTCCTTTACTACTTTAAGTGTCTCATTTCCTAATCTAATTCCCTCAGCATCACCCGATTTAATTTGACTACATTCCACTATCCTCGTTTTGCTTTTGTTGATGTTCATCTTATATCCTCCTTTCAAGACACTGTCCATTCCGTTCAACAGCTCTTCCAAGTCCTTTGCTGTCTCTGACAGAATTACAATGTCATCGTCGAACCTCAAAGTGTTTACTTCTTGTGCATGAATTTTAATACCTACTCCGAATTTTTCTTTTGTTTCCTTTACTGCTTGCTCAATATACAGATTGAATAACATCGGGGAGAGGCTACAACCCTGTCTCACTCCTCTCCCAACCAATGCTTCCCTTTCATGCCCCTCGACTCTTATAACTGCCATCTGGTTCCTGTACAAATTGTAAATAGCCTTTCGCTCCCTGTATTTTACCCCTGCCACCTTCAGAATTTGAAAGAGAGTATTGCAGTTAACATTGTCAAAAGCTTTCTCTAAGTCTACAAATGCTAGAAACGTAGGCATTGTCGTAATATTCGCTATTGTAGTGTTGGGCAATTGGCTGTTAACAGCGCTTAGCGTTGCGCAGTTGGTGAGCCGCCAGCAGTGGTGGATGTGGGGGGAGAGATGGCGGAGTTTTGAGAGCGGGTGATCTGGACGTGTGTTCATGAGAGACAGTAAATTTGTAAGACAGGATGTCATGAATTGATATATATATATATATATATATATATATATATATATATATATATATATATATATATATAATTACTTTTGAACACTATTAAGGTAAATACATTGTTTGTTCTCCATCAAAATCTTTCATTTGCTTACTATGCCTATCAGTAGTTAGTGACTTCAGTAGTTAGAATCTTTTATTTAGCTGGCAGTATTGGCGCTCGCTGTATTGCAGTAATTCGAGTAACGAAGATTTTTGTGAGGTAAGTGATTCACGAAAGGTATAGGTTATTGTTAGTAACGGCCATCCTTTTGTGGGGATTATATAGAGATTGCGTTGCGCTAAAATATTGTGTGTAAGTTTAGTGTTGATCAGAATAAGTAAAGAGAGTAATGTCTGAGTACGTTCAGTCTTGCTCCGCTGTTTGAAAAGCAAATAATGTAAGAAGTTTATCAGCACAGTCATTCATAAATTTTTCTAAGGGGACGTTTCAACTTCAGTGATAATGAACAGATATTCCAATCAAAATGTAGAGTATGTAATGCAAAGGGACAACCCTCGATTTGATGGTATTAACACACCAAACCAAAATCCTGCATGTCAATGAGCAGAAGGTGACAAAAGCTGCTGGAAGAAACATTTTAGTTTGGGGGCAGACGCGAGTTGCGCTGTCACGGCCCGAGTACAACGCACCGCATCTAAAAGGGGTTGGTGACCCGCAGCGAGAGAGACAACGAGCGTGCCGGGCGATACATCGAGGGGAGCAGATAGCGGAGCAGCGCTGCTTGCTATGAAGAAATTCCTTAAGAAACTGTCTTGTGGAATTTTCAGATGGATCCAAACAGACCAGTGACGTAGTTGATCATTTGAAATTCCCGTGGTGTGCTCGTGATGCACGCGTGTAAATTTTAATCGTCACGACATTGCACAAAACGTCTGATTGGCTGAAATAAACTAGGAACGAGTAGAAAGGGGCGATATTTAGACGTAGTTTGAAGGTAGGTCCTTGGCGGTTGGCAAAGGTAGTTTCCACAAGATGAAAGGAATGCTCCCATTGGTCTGAAAAATGGTTCAAATGGCTCTGAGCGCTATGGGACTTAACTTCTGCGGTCATCAGTCCCCTAGAACTTAGAACTACTTAAACCTAACTAACCTAAGGACATCACACACATCCATGCCCGAGGCAGGATTCGAACCTGCGGCCGTAGAGGTCGCGCGGTTTCAGACTGTAGCGCCTAGAACCGCTCGGCCACACCTTCCGGCTGGTCTGAAAAGGACGTGATGTGAAGCACGAAAGGACACAGGTGCAGGACAGTTTGCTATGAAAGACGCAAGACCGAATACTTTGAGGACTCTCCTCTGAACCAGTGTCAAGTGTAGAACAGGGCGCATCACGCTCTGTACGACGACAAAACAGGAATTTTTTGAGAACATTGTGTCGACTTTGGCTGACATTCAGCTAGAAATTAGCTGAAGGGTTGTTGAGCTCTGATAGTAGAGAAACGAAAGAGCCACATAGTTAATTGTTCTTGTGAGAACTGTAGGGGCATTGAAGTATACCTACTGCACCATATATGCATGTGTATATCGCCATAGTTTACAGACTAGGGATGAGTGAATGTTTTCTTGCCTAACAAGAAACATATCACAGTTTTAGCTGGTGTAATCAGTAAGGCATTTGACAAGCTTTTTAAAGGATTTTCAGAGGGCGACAGCAGCCCTGCAGCCGACAGCACATCCCAGCTGAAAGGTAATTGCCACTGGCAGACGTGTAAACTTGTTGGTTCACCAGCTTGCGTCCACTATGAACACGAGCAACCTTGAGCAATCTTTTGCTCATCTTCTCACATAAACTAACCATCCTCTGTAGACTTGAGTGTCATTATAAATAGTACCGAACTGAGAACCGGAATCAGACGATTTGAGCCGGCCGTGGCGGCCGAGTGGTTCTAGGCGCTTCATTCCGGAAACGCGCGACTACTACGGTCGCAGGTTCATTATCAAAAGCTTTCCTGTCTCGGGCATGGATGTGTGTGATGTCCTTAGGATAGTTAGGTTTAAGTAGTTCTAAGTTCTAGGGACTGATGGCCTTAGATGTTAAGTCCCATAGTGCTCAGAGCCATTTGAATCATTTCAGACGATTTGTCGTCATATTGGCCTCCTTCATGGTGTATTAGTAAGAAAAATCTTGTAGAGAACCTTCTACTTAAATTTCATATTGTTGCATTCAGTGTTATTTATGTGTTATGTCCTGACATTGTCATGTCCCAATCTATGTAAATTTTTGTACTTCTTTGACAATAGTTCTGAAAAAAACCAACCAAACTGGGCACAGCTAAAGACCGATGTGCTCCGACATAGAATAAGGGTCCCCTCCTAACCCCATTCATTTATTCCAGTGACGCAAACGCACCCACAGGGCCTTTTTTTGTTTTTTTTTGTTTTTTTATCTGACAAACGTGAAAAGGAGTGGAGTGCCACGATGTGTATTCAAATGTAAACAGGCAGAATACGGCGCTGCGGTCGGCAACGCCTAAATAAGGCAAGAAATAAGACAAGAAGTGTCTGGCGGAGTTGTTAGATCGGTTACTGGCGCTACAATGGCAAGTTGTCTAAAATTAAGTGAGTTTCAACGTGGTGCTATAGTCGGCGCACGAGCTATGGGTACAGTGTCTCCACGGTGGCGATGAATTGGGGATTTTCCTGTACGACCATTTCACGAATGTACCGTGAATATAAGGCATCCGGTAAAACATAAAGCCTCTGACATTGCTGTGGCGGAAAAAGATCCTACAAGAACGCGACCAACGACGCCTGAAGAGAACTGTTCAACGTTACAGACGTGCAATCTTTCCACAAACTGCTGCAGATATCGATGCTGGGCCAGCAACAAGTTTCAGCGTGCGAACCATTCAACGAAACATCATCAATATGGGCTTTCGGAGCCGAAGGCCCACTCGTGTACCCTTGACGACTGCACGACACAAAGCTTTACGTCTCGCCTGTGCCCGTCAACACCGACATTGGACTGCTGGTGACTAGAAACATGTTTCCTCGTCAGACGAGTCTCTTATCAAATTTATCGAGTGGATGCACATACACGGGTATAGAGACAACCCCATGAATCCATGGCTCCTGCATGTCAGCAGGGGACCGTTCAAGCAGGTGGAGGCTCTATGATGGAGTGGGGCGTATGCAGTTGGAGTGATTGGGGCCCCTGATACGTCTAGATATGACTCTGACATGTGGCACGTACGTAAGCATCTTGTCTGATCACCTTCATCCATTCATATCCATTGTATATTCTGCTCGGCCCATGGCCAAACGTCTATAATTGCTACAGAGTGGCTCCAGAAACATTCTTCTGAGTTTAGACACTTCCGATGGCCACCAAACTCTCCAGATATGAACATTATTGACCATATTGGGGTACCTTGCAACGTGCTGTCAGAAGAGATCTCCACCCCCTTGTACTCTTACGGATTTATGGACAGCCCTGTAGGATTCATGGTGCAATTCCCTCCAACACTACTTCAGACATCAGCCGAGTCCATGCCACGTCGTTTTGCGGCACTTCTGCGTGCTCTTGGGGCCTCTACACGATATTAGGCAGTTGTACAAATTTCATTGGATCTTCAGTATAATAGACAAACAGCGCGAGTATCAAGGTCAAAACGCTACACTGCCGAGCCGTGTGACATCTGATCTCTCCATTTCCGCTACACGTTCACCTGCTGACCACTCACATGGAACCCCTTGACTGCGACGTCCCAAAAGAGCAACGATGTTTACGCCATTCGAAGCCCCAAATATTGTCTATCATGCAGTTACAATATTGGCTGCTAATGGCAACAGGGGGCATGACTGTAGGTATTCAATGCCGAGCATACTGCTTAGTCGAGAGTGACTCACGATAGTACTACAATGCTAATGGTGTTCATACAACGCGGAGCAATGGCAACGATAAACAAAGCAAACATCGCATTACATCTACAACAACAGTTGCTGAAGTTGACATTTCATCAGAAAGAAACCAGCTTGGGAAAGTCTATATGCTCGACCATGCGGACAATGTACATGAGGAGTAGAGTGATCACGATTCTTGCTTAACAAATGAAGTGATATTGAAACAGGTGTCGAGCTATGTAGTTCGTTATCCTTGCGGACAAGGAGCCACAAATCCCGTCTCCAGTGGAACGCAGTGAAGGGCAATCATTGTCCAAAGAGCCGGTACTAAACATCACTACGTACATGAAAGGGCATCCGCAGCAAAGTGAAAATATAATTATGAACAGATTTCGAGTAAGTTCGCAGCAGTATGACCGTATAATGCATAAAAAAGCTATGGATATTCAAGGGAGGATAAGACACACTTGTTACAAAATCTGGTGTTTGTGGAATTCAGGAATGCTCGATACAATTTACGTGATGTGCACGATACTGACCTACCACGTTAAGCACATCTAATTGCTCAGTACATACATTACAGTGATTTCAAGGGAAGCAGTGGATTGCTGAATAACTACAAAATGTGCTATAGAACTGTAAGACGTAAGATAACGATTTTTTTTAAAAAAAAGCATCAACTTAAAGATGCAAAGCAAATCGCGCAGTCGGCCTCACTATTTCTAGATGAAATGGAGACGGGATTTGTGGCTCCTTGACCGTATGAGATAAACAGACTTATCCCACAGTTCAGTAAGGAATTTATTTTCAACTCCGACCAACTGGGATTTGAAGAGGAAATCAATGTGAAGGGAACCCTAGAAATTAAAGGTAGCAACAGAGTTGTGTCAAGATCAACTAAAATCAGTGGCTTAACGCACTCGTATTACGTCGATTGTTAATCCGGATTATCAGTTGCCTGGAGAGCAATCTATTGTGCTGCGAGAAATCCGAGGTGCGTGGTCTTACAAAGGCAGTAAAGAATATTTACTTCACAACAAGCAAGAGTGGGAAAATTAGCGTAAAGGAACTACAACTATGGTAAGAGCACTCCTTTTGGGCAACAGCTCATCAAAATAATTTGCTTTTGCTTGAATCCTGGTCTGCGCACAAAAATCAGACTCCTTTAAGGAAAACTATGTCTCGTAATGTGTGTGACAGCCATCCGGTGTGGCCGAGCGGTTCTAGGCGCTTTATTCGGGAACCATGTGACTGCTACGGTCGTAGGATCGAATCCTGCCTCGGGTGTGGATGTGTGTGATGTCCTTAGGTTCGTTAGGTTTAAGTAGTTCTAAGTTCTAGTGGACTGATGACCTCAGATGTTAAGTCTCATAGTGCTCAGAGCCATTTTTTGTGTGTGACACTGTAACTCATAGCATCTGGAACCACTGGACAAATTCAGTCTCTGATATTTGTCTCTTCCATTCCTATGAAACGTATTATCTCTCCGTTTGCAGCTGCACCTTAAAGGATAGCCAGTTTCACGATATGATCCGCAACAAACTTTTTCGCAATCGACTGCATGCCATGACATTGAATCAGTTGTCATCACCCGGTAACAACAATTTTATTCTATGTGAATTCATTAAGAGTGGATACGTAGCTGGACATGCGAACTTTTGTGGTCACTGTGGCGCGCCATTTTTCATTCGGTGTTCATAGTGGTAGTTAATGGCTTGTTTTGAACATTTCTTGAGTGTTGACGATGTCCATTTTGCGAAGTGAAATACATTCATCCCACAGAGGTTGATCACTGCACCTCAAACACAGTCATTTTCTGTCACCATCCTGATGCAGAAGGTGAGTCATTAGAACGCTAATATTTTTCCTGTCGTAACCGGTAACACAACTCTTTCAACACTCCGATTCAAGAGCTGGACCATTTTAATTTAATACTTTTCATACGATTGAATGTTTGTACGTTATATTCTTATCCTGCAGAAAAAGGCAATAGCACCTGGTTTTCATAAATTTACAGTTATATTAGTGTACCAGCTTACGTCGCCAAATTATCGCCGCGAGGGTTAACCGCGCAGTCTGGGGCGCCTGGCCACGGTTCGGGCGGCTCCTTCCGTCGGAGTTTCAAGTCCTCCCTCGAGCCAGAGTGTGTGTATTGTCCTTATCTCAAGTTTGTTTAAATTAGATTAAGTAGTATATATGACGGTAGTATCTGTTCCCGAAAGAGCAGTTACCGTGGATGACCATGTAGCTTTGCTAGAAATGAAATGATAATGAAATGGACACCCTAGCTGCAAACAGGCGTTGATGTACTTCATTGGGGACATGTTGAAAATGTCCCCAATGAAGTAGATCAACGCCTGTTTGCAGCTAGGGTGTCCATTTAATTATCATTTCATTTCTAGCAAAGCTGCATGGTCATCCACGGTAACCGTTCTTTCGGGAACAGATACTACCGTCATATATAGTTAAAAAATATGGCTTCCCGGCCATTGACATTCTTGTGCGAACGCACACGCTATGCCCGAACTTGTACGGGACTTGGTAGATTAATCTGCCACGAGTAATGAGTATGATGGGCAACATCTATTAGGCGAACTACGAATGTAGTGGTGTGGACATGTTGGAAATGTGGATCTCACGGGGAGCGTGCAAGGGATAAGTCGCTGCAGACGCACTTTCCTCTGCGCCCGCGGTGGCTCAGATGGATAGAGCGTCTGCCATGTAAGCAGGAGATCCCGGGTTCGAGTCCCGATCGGGGCACACATTTTCAACATGTCCCCAATGAAGTACATCAACGCCTGTTTGCAGCTAGGGTGTCCATTTAATTATCATTTCAGATTAAGTAGTGTTTAAGCCTAGGGTCTGATGTCTTCAGCTGTTTGGTCCCAAAGAAGTTACCATATATTTCCAATTTTTCAAATTATTATGTGTTATTCGAGGAGAAATTTAGTAAATTTTACTAAAACAGATGCATTTTCTGTTTTCTGTAGCTTCCTTCTGTTGTGATATTGACTGTGTTTATTAACCGGCTACTCAGGTCCTATCTGAGGAGAATTAGTTCGGTGATAACAACGGTCGGGACAGCAGCCGACAGACAGGTGAATGACAAACTCCCCCTTTGCAGGGAAACAGACATATCGTCTTAAGATGTAATTATTTTGCGACAGCTCTGCGAATTAATCTTCATTATTATTCACACCTTCATCTACAGCAGCCAACAACTGCTACACGTGTATCAGCAGTCCGTCGAAAAAATGCACAGTGTTCCCAAAGAGCAACAGACTAATCTAAACTAAAGGTTTTGAATGGTTTAAGGAGTCAAAAAGAGGCGAGAAGACACCGAAGATGAGTCATATCCAGGGCTACCGGCAACGTCAATAACGGAGCACAGCATGAAAAAAAAATTGGAGATTTAATCCGAAAAGACCGTCCGTTGAGCATTGCTGCGTTTCCCGATATTGTAAAAACCGACAGCGAGTAGTTCGGCAGATTTTACATCAAAATTTTCAAAAAAGGAAAATTTGTCCGAATGTGGTGCCCAAGATAACTTTCAAGTAGCTTTTGGCTAGACATAGGATTTCTCGTGTTGCAACATAGAACCTATCTGTCAGACGTTGTCTTATGTGCCTTTTTGCCGAAAGTGAAGTATGCACTGAAATGAATAGGATTCGCGACAGTTGAATCTCTAAAAGAAGAAGCAATGGAGGCAATGAACATGCTTCCAGAAGATAAGGTCAAACACATCTTTGAGCAGTGGGTAATTCGCATGGAACGGTGTAGGGATCGTGAAAGGCAATATTTTGAAGGGGATAATGCAAAAGTTGCAAGGAAGTAAAAATAATGAGTATTATAGCCCTAAAATGGTTATTACTTAGCTACACCTCGCGTTTATTAATTCGTACCGGAATTATCATAAAATCTACGTAACACCCTAGACCAGGTTCTGGGTACGCTCTCGTACATCGAGTGTTAACGATTTAAGTAGGATGACATGCAACTGTGAAATCGTACGGACTCACTAACATACTTAGTTCAAATGTGATCCATATACTGAATTTCGACAGAGCATGGACTCACAAGACAATCCGCAATGAAAGAAAGCCTCAGCCCTTTGATACTCTACCGAATAATACACTCTAAGACAAAAAAAGGATATATAAGGCAGTGTCCTGACTGACTGACTCAACATCCCCCAGCCCGAATCACTAAGGATGGAAACTTGAAATTTGGAGAAAGCGTGAATCTTATACTTGGGCGTCGTTTAAGAAGTTTTTTTCCGAAATCCTAACCCTAAGGTGGTGAAATAGGGGATGAACGGTTTTTATGAAAATGTCGCTATGAAGGCAATTTTGAAGCTAGACATACGAAACTTGGTGTTTGGTTTCTCGGTCATAAATAAAGAAAAATGTGTAACAGAATTTAGCCGGCCGGTGTGGCCGAGCGGTTCTAGGCGCTTCAGTCTGGAACCGCGCGACCGCTATTGTCGCAGGTTTGAATCCTGCCTTGATCATGGATGTGTGTGATGTCCTTAGGTTAGTTAGCTTTAAGTAGTTCCAAGGTGTAGGGGACTGACGACCTCAGATATTAAGTCCCAAAATGCCCAGAGCCATTTTTTTTTGTAACAGAATTTTTGGAAATTTCACGCAGTATCGTATCTCCCATTTCATCTTCATCTACATCCTCTTCCATTTCCATAATATTGTCCTCAAGTACATCGCTCTTGTATAGACCCACTATATACCTCATCCACCTTTCTGCTTTCCCTTCTTTGCTTAGAACTGGGTTTTCATCTGAGCTCTTGATGTTCATACAAGTGGTTCTCTTATCTCCAAAGGTCTCTTTAATTTTCCTGTAGGCAGTATCTACCTTACCCCTAGTGAGATAAGCCTCTACATCCTTACATTTGTCCTCTAGCCATCCCTGCTTAGCCATTTTTCACTTCCTGTCGATCTCATTTTTGAGACGTTTGTATTCCTTTTTGCCTGCTTCATTTACTGCATTTTTATATTTTCTCCTTTCATCAATTAAATTCAAATACTAGGGGGTGAAATAGTGGATAAATGTTCTTTTGGAAATAAATAATTACTACAGAAATACTAAACTATTTTTACAGCTACATCTAAGAAAATTGGTATTTGACTTCTCAGTTAGAGGAAGAAAGAAAAAAAAACGTGTTTCATTGTTTCTGAAAATTCAGTCCGATAAGGGAAGAAAATATTTTACAAAATATTTCGTTACAACCAAAAAATGTTCGAAGTTATTTATGAAAACTGGAATCTAACTTTCGGTTAGATATAAAGAAATATTTGTTAGGGGATGAAAGTTACTTTGGAAATATCTCCACGAGGACCCAATAGGCATGACTAACAAAAACTATGGATTCCAGCTACCAGTATCGCATTTTGGTCAGAAGTACATTCGGAAAAGGCCATGCTTACATGGTCTTAAATAGCGTGACATGTTGCAATTTGCGATCAACAAAAAAATACGATTAAATAAAAGGAATCTATGCAGGCCATACAACCCACGTGAGCGAAGTAGCGCGTGTTAAGCTAGCAAATGAAAAAAGAAAGAAATACACAGCACCAAGAAGACATTATCCGAATAGATTGGACTGATCTCTCAGAAAAGTGTTTCAGAGTCTGCTCTTATCATCAACCAGTGACCCAGTCCTTGACCTCCCTGTCTGTAACTCACTGACTACTAACCATTACAGTGCGATGTGCGGCCGACGATCTTGGCCGCTGACCCCTTTATCTCCACACGTCCTCGGCTGCTTCGCATGCTGCTATAAAGACTAATGCACGCGTACGGAATAATGACCCGCCGCTGCCACGAGAACTCTCTAAGTCCGTTATCAGTCTTTGACGTCATCCAGTTTGTGCATTGCTTTATACACGTTGAGACTGATTATAATGTGAATGTCGATGCTGCTAAAATATTCGGTGTTCTACATGAACCATCGGTTTTCCGTGGTGGACGTGTCGACTTTGCACTCACCGACGTCGCAGTCGAAGTTGGTTAAGCTTTGCTGACTGTCGCTATCGTTCGCATCAATTCTGCACTATGCAATGAGTTTGGAGACCTTTCCACCCTGTGACGTAATCGCCAACCAGTCTTTGGCTTCTACGAGGACTGACCAATTTACAAATTTCTTTATTGACAAACTTAAGTTTGTTCACACTGGAAGTTTGTGTAAATTGTAAAAGGATGACTCTGTATCTATATTTATACGTGGTAGGGGTACTTAAATTTAGATGTGATGAACATGTACAGAAAAGAAATGTTTTTAAAAAATTGGATGATTCATTCAAGAGAAAGAGATTCAGAAATTGAGCATGGCAAGAACGCGTTGGTCCAGCTAGGGCCCTTGCGCAAGCAATCATTCGCTTGGCACTGATTGATAGAGTTGCTGAATGTCGTCCTGAAGGATGTTGCGCAGATTCTGTCCAATTGGTGCCCTAGGTCGTCAAAATTCCGAACTCGTTGGAGGGTGCTTCCAATAATGCACTACACGTTCTCAACTGGGGTGAGATCCGGCGACCTTGCTGGCCAGGATAGGATTTGTCAAGCACGAAGACAATCAGTAGAAACATTCGCAGTGTGTGAGCGGCCATTATCTTGTTGAAATATGAGCCCAGTATTGCTTGCCATGAAGGGCAACGAAATGAGAGGTAGAACATCGTCGATGTACCGTGCTGTAACGGTGCTGAGGATGAAAACCAAAGAGTTCCTGTTACGAAAAGAGGTGGCACCCCAAGCCATCCTCGGCGTTGTAGGGCCGTATGGCGGGCGACAGTCAGGTTGGTACCCCGCCAGTGTCCGGGTCGTCTCCAGAAACGTATTCGTTGATCATCGGGCATAATTTGGAAGCGGGAGTCATCGGTGAGGACAGTTGTACCCCAATTAATGAGATTCCACGTGTCTGCAGACTAGCAGGCAAAACAGTTCATTAGGAATTGCAGTGCAGAATGTTAAACGACCGCTGTGGTGGTCAAACGTCACCAACATTTACGAGAAGATCACCATGCGAGACGTATCCTTCCCAAAGATGCAAGTGATCAAGAGTCTATGGAACATCAGTGAAAAAGCAACTACTAGCAGAATCCATTTTTGTGCGGCTAACTGAGAGGACGGGGTCAGACTTCCAGTACCGTGTTCTCCCGCGACGCTCTAGGACAAAAGGAGTGGCTCCTGATGAGTTCGTGAGGATGCACTACTATATGCTAGCTCGGCGTCCTCCTGGACGTGTTCTGCCTCTGATATTACACCACGAAAACATTTCTGATGACACAGAGGTCATGTCACGCTCAGAGAAAGTAAAACAATTCGAGTCAGAAAGAATTTCGGAGTACTCGATATCGAGACATTGTGCAGCAATGATTATAGCAATATAATATATAGTTATTGTGAGTGTTTAGCTTTATTTGTATGACTGTATATAGGTTCTTATTGCCTGAGGACCAGCTGTTCCCGTAATACCATATGGTATTTCCTATATACAAGTGAAATGGGATATGTAACGAAGAGATATAATTCTGGAATTTTGTTTTACGGTGTTACGTGGTTGACTGTTACGAAAGAGTACTGTAACATTAGCAGATGAATTCAACAGCAAATAATGATTCACGAATGCATGCTTGAATATTTGTACAAACGCAAACTGTGTTATAGTAATCGTATTTTGTTACGAGACTGCAGGTTTAGCTTGTTAGCACCAAAGTTAAATTAATGAATATGTCTGCATAAGTACTCGTGCAATATTTCCCTCCTCTTCTTCGACTATACGCTTCCCTCGCGCTGGCCGCTGTGGCCGAGCGGTCCTAGGTGATTCAGTCCGCAAGCGGGCTGTTGCTACGGTCACAGGTTCGAATCCTGCCTCGGACATGGATGTGTGTGATGTTCTTAGGTTAGTTAGGTCTAAGAACTTCTAAGTCTAGGGGAATGATGACCTCAGACGTTAAGTCCCATAGTGCTTAGAGCCAGCCCAGCCCTCGCAAGTTTAACACGGAAGTAAACTTTGCGCTATGTATCCCTTCGCGTCTAGTGGAGCCTCAATAGAGTATCTTTTACAGGGAAGATAAACCACTCTATGTCGACTACAGTCGCGTACTTACGATTATTACGATGAAAGTGTAACGTCAATAATTAACCGTAGAGACGTATGCTGTAGCCACTGAAGGCAATATCTGCATTCACTCATCTCATAATCTCGTAACTCCTTCCATACCAGACTTCGAAGAATCCAGTACACAGCTGTATCTGTTATTTGCTACATCTGTGAGCAGCCGAGTAACAGCAGCACCCATGAAGCCATGCAGGCACATTCGGCTACACAGGACTGTTCACTAAACCGTCATATTTTGCTGACACACGCGACCGCATCTTATCAGCAGTAGGCAGTTTATTTATTTTCTGCTTCTCCTTCCGCACACTTATTACACTCGAGCCAGAAACTTCAGTAAACTTAGATGTTATTTCTGGAATCTATCTGTAGCGATTGAGCTTTTTCCAAAAACTTTTCCAAGACACTGTGTATGATCTGTCCCTTGATGCTCTGTAACAGTTTCAAATGGTTCAAATGACTCTAAGCACTATGGGACTTAACATCTGAGGTCATCAGTCCCCTAGACTTAGAACTACTTAAACCTAATTAACCTAAGGACATCACATACCTCCATGCCCGAGGCAGGATTCGAACCTGCGACCGGAGCAGCAGTGTGGTTCCGGACTGAAGCTCCTAGAACCGCTCGTCCACAGCTGCCGGCTGGAACAGTTTATCGCCCCTGTGTTTCACTCCAGAGAACGAGTGAAGTAAGTGCTAGAAGAGATTTGGAGCAGGAAACACACGAGTTGAATGTTTGACGCGGTGGAAGGCAAAAACAGTAAAAACTTCCATACACTTACCGTGTCTCATTTTGTCATTCAAACTAGAACAACAAAATAACTTATCAAGTCTATTGACATAGTCAACCATAGGTAACACGATCAGTTGTAATTTTTTATTGAATTGTAAGTGGATGTCGATCAATGATACATCGAATGTATAAGATTATGACAAATTCCAAGAACCTAAGTATCGTACTTTTTAGCACGCACGTGGCAAGCATCTAGCCAAACAACTACATGGAGATATTAATATTCTTTTTCTTTAATGATATATCTTAATATTACTTATTACGTAATACATATTATACATTTTCATTGTAATAAACTGAGTAATCTGTTGTTATTACCTAGTACTGTCTATGTCTCAAATATTGCCCTAACAATTGTTTCGCCCCCCTCCCTCCCTCCCCCCCCCCTTCCTCGCCACCGTATGATTCACTTTGTTGCATCTGTGTGCTGCTCCAGAAAACGATGGTTGTTACGAAGACATGTAACATAATATTTAAAACGGCGTTCTTTTATAATGTACAATGTCACAAATTTTCCGTTCTTTTCAGTTTAATAATTGTATAATGTGTTCTTACTATATATTACAATCTCAATGACGAACAACATGTGTGCCATTAACTCGACCTAATTTATAGTCCATAGCATTGCGTGGTCGCATTGCTCCTTGCAGTTTCGTTCGTTGTGTTGACATGTACCGTATTTGGAATGAAATCATTTAAGTAACTATCGTTTTCATAATATCTTTTATCTTAGTTACATAGCCAGCTGCTAACTCCATCTCGCAATCTTTGCCTCAAGCAAGTATCAAAATCTAGCGAGCGTCAGCCCCCATTTCACTACAATCCGTTAATAAATTACGTTTGTAGATTTTACCGGCATTACACCTTTGTTAAGACAACGGTTTCTTCATTAGTCATTTTAGAGGATAAATCTTTAGGCAAATATTGTTCTTTTATTTTCACTACCTCTTCATTATATTAATGTGTGTTTTCAGTTTTATGACTACCGTTCAGTTACACTGGCATCAACGATTGAAAGTTTTTTTTTACTGTGTCGTGTATGGATGTTTTCATTTTAGCATAGACTTTAACGATATGTGAAGCCGTAATGGCAGCAAAAGTAATCAAGAATGTTTTATTACATGTATTCAGTAATTAGTTCATGTATACAGGGTGGTCCATTCATCGTGACCGGCCAAATATCTCACGAAATAAGCGTCAAACGAAAAAACTACAAAGAACGAAACTTGTATAGCTTGAAGGGAGAAACCATATGGCGCTATGGTTGGCCCGCTAGATGGCGCTGCCATAGGTCAAACGGATATCAAATGCGTTTTTTTTTTAATAGGAACCCCCATTTTTATTACATATTCGTGTAGTACGCAAAGAAATATGAAAGATTTAGTTGGACCACTTTTTTCGCTTTGTGATAGATGTTTCTGATAGCGCAGACAGTTCATAAGTTACGACGATTTTATTCCATATAATTCAATAATTGCTACACTGTACTACATTATATGAGTGTGAGTCAAATGAAAACCTTCAATATTTTTTTAAATATTATTTATTGTACAGAGGTGGTACAAAGTTGTATCACTTTTCAACATAATCTCCCCCACGGTCAATGCAAGTCCTCCGGCGCTTACAAAGTGCATAAATTCTTTAGAAGAAATTCTTTTTGTAGTCCGCGCAACCACTCATGCACCGCGTGACGAACCTCTTCATCAGAACGGAACTTCTTTCCCCCCATTGCGTCTTTGAGTGGTCCAAACATATGGAAATCACTTGGAGCAAGATCTGGTGAGTATGGTGGATGAGGAAGACACTCAAAATGCAGGTCTGTGATTGTTGCAACTGTTGTACGGGCAGTGTGGGGCCTTGCATTGTCATGTTGCAAAAGGACACCTGCTGACAGGAATCCACGTAGCTTTGATTTGATTGCAGGCCGCAGATGATTTTTTAGGAGATCTGTGTATGATGCACTGGTGACAGTTGTCCCTTTAGGCATGTAATGCTCCAAAATGACGCCTTTTTCGTCCCTAACGAGAGCCAGCACATCCTTCCCTGCTGATAGTTTTGTCCGAAACTTCTTTGGTTTTGGTTATGAGGAATGGCGCCAGTCCTTGCTCGCTCTCTTCGATACCGGTTGGTGGAAGTGAACTCAGGTTTCATCCACAGTAGCGATTCTTGCAAGGAAGCCATCACCTTTTCGTTCAAAGCGAAGAAGATATTCTTCACAAGCATTAACACGTCGTTCTCTCGTTTCAGGAGTCAGCTGCCGTGGCACCCATCTTGCAGACACTTGGTGAAACTGGAGTACATCATGCACAATGTGGTGTGCTGACCCACGACTAATCTGTAATCATACTGCAATGTAATTGAGTGTCACTCGGCGGTTCTCCTTCACTATGGCTTCAACTGCTGCAACGGTCTGTGGAGTCACAACTCGTTGTGCCTGACCTGGTCGAGGAGCACCTACCACTGAAGTCACACCATTTGCGAACTTCCTATTCCATTCGTAGACCCGCTCCTGTGACAATCATGCATCACCGTCCTGAACCTTCACTCTTCGATGAATTCCAATAGGGTTCACACCTTCACTACGCAAAAACCGAATAACAGAACGCTGTTCTTCCCTGGTGCAAGTCGCAAGCGGGGCGGCCATCTTTATACTGCGACGATATGTGTGCATCTGCACTATGCTGCCACCTACATGCCATTCTGCACGCTGTTTGTAGCACGTTTACCAACTTACAGGATAACGGCGCGAAATTTCGATTTGTTATTACAAATTTAAGGTTTTCAATTTGACTCACCCTCGTAATAGGTAATATGAACGTCAAAATATGTTCACTACTACATGTTCTGTGCGTCTTGTAAATGTCCACTGAGAAACTGGTTTTCTAGATGATTTATAAATATATTGGCAATAAATGCCAGAAATTGCTGCACCCATGGCTAGTCCTTCTTTCTGCATTACAGTTTCACTATTGAGCGAAACGTAATTATAATGAAGTACTAAACTTAATAAGTCAGTAAGTTCGAGTGTTGTATCCCGTGATAATTTATCGTGGGTAGGAACATTAGTTTTAATCGTCTCGACGGTTTCGTTCACGGGGATGTTGGTGTAAAGAATGGTGACATCAGACGAAGCAAATCTAGTTTCTTGTGAGATGGTAATGAATACAATTGACTCAGCTACCTCATAGCAGTTTATTACCGAGTAATTTTTTAAATGACTACAACAGAAGATCATGGCAACTGTAATTCAGAGGGCACCATCTGATTGTGCATTAGATGGAAATGAAAATGCAGATTTTATAGCCAAGAAAAGGAAGAAAAGCTTAAACAGATTGGAGAAACTAAGATATAATTTGTAGCAAAACGCACTATTAATGACTCAGCAAATTTTCGTATGAGGAGAAGCTCTGTAAAATCTTATGAGTGACTCACAATCGGTGGTACCCGACGCACGAAACAGAGAAGCAGTATCCATATTTTGTTTAACTACTGCACATGACTGCAACAGATCTGCAATAGATCTGTCTCCTTTAGAATCTGTTGTGTGTCACAAGATTGGTTTAGTAACTGCCAGAACATTAAAATAATAGCAATAATAACAACTTGCACAGATAATCGTGACTTGACAAGTGTTTTATACACTCCTGACCTATTTACTCACTAACAACGATGTTTATGTGACCTAAACGTTTCAGTTGACGTCATCACAATTTGTCCTTCACTGAACGATATTTTATATTCTAGATCCTTTTGCTGAGCTGCAATTAATATTTTTTGTGAACTGCAGCACACTGTGTAGATGAGTTTCGAAAATGTTCAGTAACACTGAAGTGACAAAACATCCTCTGCAAGAGAATTGCAAGGCGAATATCAAAGACATTGCCCTTTTCTTCTCATTCTGAGATGCTACTAATGGCACAGCAGAAACTTTACGTTGCCTTTGTTGTGCTGTACTGTGCACCATGCTCAGTTACGTGTTACATTCCGTTAGCGCATTACTATGGTTGAGCGATCAAGCACACTCACGTGGGTTTCATTCCTGGTACTCCCAGGAATACGCCCTGGGTGGGAGGTCTGGGAAAAGGAGCATTCCGCCTCGCGGAGCCAAATTAGGAGCTATTTGACCGAGTAGTAGCGGCTCAAAGGTTCAGGATGCTGACAACGGCCGGATGAGCTGTGTAAAGACACCAAGCCCATACTTCCGGATCCAAATGACCTCACTTGGCAGAGAAAGGCGCCGCAGCTGGCCAACATCGCGTTGTTTTCTCAGGGCGTCATGGTGGAGTTGTTGATTTTTTAGCGTAGTTTCCGACATCTCTTTTACCAGAAGTAATTTTTAGATCACAGCTATACGCGCAACACTAAGCATTACAACCACCTTGTAACGTCCAAGTTTGTTCCGAGCGAACGTTTGTTTTGGGATAGCTAGGTGCGTGTAGCTTCGGGGGCTGACTTCCGTCTCTTACTGGTCACGTACATTCACCACCTATAAGAACCTAAATAAATGATATTAAATATTATTCAATAATTTTCAACAGCGGTACACTACCTTTTGATATTCAGGAGAAGATTGTATCCAAATTTCAGCTTCATAACTACCATAGTTTCAGAGACAGAAAAATTGTTAAAAATGTCAAAAACCGACACTGAGGGAACTAAATTCAGTTTGGAAATATAATAGTTTATCCTTTGGTGTTATCCAAAAACATATACAGAACTCTCAGTGTGCAGAATTAATTAATTGAAATTTTCATATTAAAACTTTATTTTTCGTTTTCGTGATATAAAAATCAGACAAAATTATTATTGGTGTATAAGATTCTTGTGGGAGTATGTGTGAGTGAATGAGAGTGTGTATGTGGGACGTTCGTCAAATTTTAATGTTGCATTATATACCGTCTTAAGTAACCTGCAAGAGTTAGGCAAGCCTGTCGTGGGAAAATGTCCGTAGGGAATTTACCAACTCTGCTGATGACGTACGTGTAGGTGTGCCTGCTATTGCAACAGAGCAGCCAGAAAGTCAGATGGGGTATTATCTGTATCTAAAGGATATTTCCAGATTAATTGCCTTTTAGTTTTCGTTCATTAAACATTACTTCAATATTTGTATATCAGAATGACGTAGGTGCGTCTATATCTAAGGATTGGTCTGGCCGATTGTGGCAAGAGTATGATCATGAGCGAGCATTCCGATTGGCAGCGAGTATGGTTAGCCCATCAGAATTCAGATGGTTCCCACTCGTTACCTGACAGCTTTGAACGCGGACGGTCATTTTACTAGTGCCAGTCAAAATAATGTGTAAAATGAAGGAAGTTCCCCGCGTTTGATACGTGTCGTGACTAACGCTAATGTAGTTACGGACAGTTTTGTGAAGCGTGGAAGTTTTAGAACTGTTTTGTTGGAATGATATTCGCTTGTAAAAATTTGACCTGCATAGTATCCGCGTGGCATGTTTCAGTATTCAACCACTGATCATTTTTGGCGAGAAATTTCTTTTTTTGAAATCCACCATAAGGACCCATGTTAGTGGTGGAATTAATGATTGTGCAAACGTTGTTTGACTCGGGTCCGATTTGGACAGATTTCTGGCTGCTGTGCGTGCGAAATGAATGTATGAATTGTGTACTTGACGAAAATAACGAATAGTTTAAATGTGGACTGAATAGTACCGTTTCTTTGGTTATACGAATAAATAAACATTTTTGTGTGAAAATTTTGGACATTATTTTCCAGAAGTCAATCCATTTTCTTACAGCCCAATAAATTTTTATTGACAGTTTTTCTACAGAACTTTATTTCATTACTAGAGTTGCGCGGCCTCAGTAATTGTAGATATTAAATGGTTTTTTTTTATCAACGCTGCTTTTATATCATCTTGTAAGTATCTACGTTGCCGAGTGAAGGGACATTGAGCAGACGCCGTTCTGAGGTAGGTGAATTTCTATTTTGGAGCCTGCAGAGTAAGGTGCGGAATTTCAAACCCGCCATGCCGCAACCTATCTGTCTGCCTCTGATCCAGTGACTAAACTGTGTCTTTCAGATTGATATTTATATTTCGTAGCATATTTTACGTGTTTGGGTGTAGATTCGTAATACGAATCCGACTATCTGTGTACACAAGCATAACTTTCGACAACTTTGCACAAACTCACACTGTCACCCGGTGACAGCCACCAGCTGCCAAGCCCCTTACCCGATCTTTTCGTTACTACTCTGCTATTTTGTTTCATCATCAAAAAACTGGAAACAGCGTTTCTTTTCCATGACTTTACCGAACCCTCCGTCCATACAACACCCTCATGAGGAAGCAGTCATTGTTAGGTGCGCTCGCGTACTGCACGCAAACCCATCAGTGACGATGAAGTGAGCATATTGTTTGCAACTACGCGTATTGCTCTTCTTCATTGAGAATTCGTATTCAGAATATCCGCGGATCCTCTGAATGGCGTAAGCAGCTGCAGATGATCTCCCGTGAACGACACAATACGATGATTTCTCACGGTTCATGTTAAGAGTCTCCTATTGAGCAACTGTGGAACACTGCCATATTATGATCTGCTTGTTACCACAAGCAACGTAACACTACCAGCGTGGCGTCACAGATCGTTCCATTTGCAAACTAGTTAACAGTAAAAGATGAATGAGTCTGCAGTGGGAGACATGTGACGGATCTCACGTAAATTCGCTCTTGTGGGTGTAGTTTTACAATTTCGAATGAGTTACACGTTATGACGTTATCTCTAGAACAGTGGTTCCCAACAGGTGGGGTGCAGACCCCCAGGGGTCCGCGAGCTATGCCAGAGGGGTGCGCAAGATGCTATTAGAATAAAAATATATTAAATATATTTCGTATGATAGCAGATTTTTTGTTTTGGCCGCTTCCTGCATTAGCAGAGCTTTAGCGAAAGCTAACTTCTGCGTCTGGCGTATTCCTAGAGTGTAAAGAGATCGGCAGTGAGCATGAGCAACTTCTTATTCTCACGGAAGTAAGATGGCTTTCTCGAGGTAGGATCTTGTCAAGATTTTTTGACCTTAGACACAAGGTTCGTGTCTTCCTTCTTGACGCAAAGTACGCGGATTTTCTGACTAACTTCTCTTGGCTTTGCTCAGTTGCGTACTTAGCTGACGTGTTTGAACACTTGAATGTGTTAAACTTCAGTTTACAAGGAAAAAAAGTAGGCATGTTCAAAGTTGAGGATAAGGTTAGTGCTATTGTCAAAAAGTGTCAGATTTGGGCGTCAAGGATAGAAAACGAGTCACTAACTAACTTTTCTACTTTAAAACAATTCTTGGAGTCATCATAGGAGAGTTTGCCTGACCAGATCAACATCAATGCAGCCTAGCCACTACTTTTAGAGAGTATTTACCTGAACCTGACCCTGATGACAGATGGATTCGAAATCCCTTCAGCTGTGAAGAAATAGACAAAATCCAAGACCTCACTTAAGAAGAGCAAGATCAACTTGTGTATCTGTCCAGCTGCGGTTCGATGATAAACATTTTCATCGGTGATAAAATTACAGACTTCTGGGCATCAGCACGCAAGGACTACAAAAAACTTGGAGATAAGGCAATGAAAAAGATCCTTCCGTTTGCAACCACATATCGGTGCGAGCAAGCATTTTCTTCCATGTGTTTCCTGAAAAACAAATATAGGAATCGACATGCGGTCGGATTTCAGAGTGAAAGTTTCAGGTTTGTAACCTAATATTTCAGAAATAATGGACTCAAAGGTCAGATTGAACTCATCTAATTAAGAACTGAAAATTAAAACAAACTGTATACTGATGGAGTAGTATGTTGTAACGTACTTTTTCAAATAAATAATACCATAGATGAAATTAGTGTTTTCTTATTTTTCACACATGTCTGCTCAATGCAATCTCAAGTGTAGTACACTTGAAAGACCAATACAATCAGTTTTAATTGTCTCCTGTCATTTTAAGTTCATACTCAACTTTTATTTTTGTAAGGAGTTTGTTATACTAAACACCCAGATTTGAAGACAAAGATTTTGAGCAATAATCAAAAATTTAACAATAACAATGAAGGCTAAATTGAGAAAGTTTTAAGGTAAATATTTTTTCAATAATGAATATTTCTATGTTTTTTCTAAGTACCAAAAATAGAAAACGTATAAAAAGACTCCTAATTTAGCTTTTTTAGGTACTTGATTCTGTGATACGACAACGTACCAATCATGCTCGATGAGCGGGTCCTCGAGAAAATTTTGTTGGGAACCCCTGCTCTAGAATATTTAATGAAAATCGTAAGATTTTCGAAAATTGCAGACAACCAAACAATACAAATGCAAGTACTGTCCACTAAAACTCCCACCAGGATAGGATACTAAGAAACGGTGTCAATATTGTAGTGCCCAATGAATTTACACTTAGATACCAAAGAATTAGGTACAATCGAAATCACATTCTTTTACAAAAACTGACATCTATTTCTGGGCTTCATCACAATGTCAGTTTGTAGCTGTGTGCACACAGAATGGTATATTCTGACGCCAGATGAATTCCAAACGGCCAGGAATGTTGACAGGCGGCATCAGTTGATCGCTGGATAATGCCCGCCTACCTGTTGGCAAGGATGCTTCGACTGCGCTGAATAAGTGTCGCTTAGAATCCTTTACACATCCTCCATACAGTGCTGATTTCAACCCATGCGATTTACATCATTTTGGAGCCCTGAAGACAGACATTCGTGGCCGTCAACTTGCTTCGGATGCAGGGGTGCAGTCCTGGATACCACCATGGTTCCATAGGCAAGTATAAACATTTTTCCATGAAGGCACTGACCGTCCTTTCTCACAGTGGGCTAAATTTGTTGACAGTCTTGGCGACTACTTTTGTAATAATGAGCAGTTTACATTTGTCTCGTTTTCATTTCACTGTAAGATATATTATTCTTCCGGTTTTTCGATTGAGAGTGTGCGAATCAACATTTGAATGTGAATACCGTTGCGTAGTTGCAAATTTATGCCACATGTTGGCGAGTGTCTGAATAGCAGAGAGAATGTTGAACGTTAAATTTTACCAACCTTCCATTAAACTGCGCAGTATAATTTACATTACAAAAAATGTTCAAATATGTGTGAAATCTTATGGGACTTAACTGCTAAGGTCATCAGTCCCTAAGCTTACACACTACTTAACCTAAATTATCCTAAGGACAAACACATACACCAATGACCGTGGGAGGACTCGAACCTCCGCCGGGACCAGCCGCACAGTCCATGACTGCAGCGCATTAGACCGCTCGGCTAATCCCACGTGGCTTTACATTAGAAATGTCTGTTAATGAGCTACCAAATGATCTATAACAGCAAAAGGCCATCACTTACAGGTTATTCCATTACATATAGAGTAGATATAAACATTTTAAATATTTTACAATTATAAATAAACATTCTTGATAGGATTATTATTCGCTTTCGAATCATCCGAGTACGAGCTTCTACGATAATAAAGCGTTCACTGATTGACAGAAGCCTACAATAAAACTGGTCACTTCAAGGTGACATAGTTGTTGGCGTTTGGTTTGGAAAATTCCTACCGTCAAAAGCGTTGTTTAAAACCATTGTTAAAATAATTGTTGGATTTAAGGAATTCATCACTCCAATTTATATTCAGGAGCATTGCAACTTCACTGGACCGCATGATCGCCATGGCCCGAGAGAGAACAAAGGTGATATTCCACAGTTGCGAAAGTCATCATTGACGTTAATTCTTTAGCAACAGTAGTTGTGGATCTGAACTAAATACATGCGTATTATTCACACATCACTGAATCACCATCAGACCTTACGCTCAGATTCCTTACAATCATGGACAGAAATCTGTAGTATTGTTTTTGTCTTACGTTTTGACCTCTTGATGTTTGTGCCTGTCTGCTTCTTTTTGTGTGTGTTTTCAGAGCAAACCAGGACAAACGTGCTCCTTTTCGTATAACGTTTTGCATAATGGAACGTGTGTAATACCCTTTCGTAAGGCCGGCCGCTGTGACCGAGCGGTTCTAGGCGCTTCAGTCCAGAACCGCGCTGCTGCTACGGTCGCATGTTCGAATCCTGCCTCTGGCATGGATGTGTGTGATGCCCTTACGTTAGTTAGGTTTAAGTAGTTCTAAGTCTAGGGGACTTATGACTCCAATGTTAAGTCCAATAGTGCTTAGAGCCTTTTTTTGAACTCTGTCGTTAAATGATCCAAAAGGTAACAAATATTGCTACTACTTCTACTTCATTCATTTGTCATCATCACTCAGAGATAATGGAGCCTCAAGAGATACTAAAATGGGAAAAATGCATTTTTCAGTATTCTAACGATCTATGTAAAATTGAAATAAATTCCATAAAACTGATGTGATGTAGTTCACACAAAATGGAACTCGACAGAGATACTATTACCAATATAGAATTTGATTGCTTGAAATAGTTGCCTCCTTTATCAGTTTTGCAGAATCATGGTACAACCAATCAAAACAGATTGTCACATTGATTGTTATTGGTATTGTCTGAAAGTATGATAAACCTTCTTCAGAATGTTAGAGTGTGCAGTGAGCTAATTTGTTTGTTTGTAGTTGCCAGCTCATGCGTGTACCAATTTTTTAATCTGAAAATTATGTCTGCTTTAAACGTTGTCATAATATCTTATCGACAGGTCCCAACGAACAAGCACAGCATTTATCATGAAATCTAATGCTCATACAAAGAAACGTCCGTAAATAACATCCATATTGTAATATTTGGCTTAGTCTGCTGCTCTGTACCAGCAATTAAACGAACTTCTAAACATGTAAGCCTTTAGAAGAATAATATGGACATCACGTATAATCCAAAATAAGTTGGTATTTGCGTCATAAAGCAATATAATAAATCAGAGCGAACCAAACCTCCAGCTTGATTAAACATGAACGATACAGGTAAACGTTCGACGCAAAAGTTCTGTAGGATAAACTGTGCCGGCCGAAGTGGCCGTGCGGTTAAAGGCGCTGCAGTCTGGAACCGCAAGACCGCTACGGTCGCAGGTTCGAATCCTGCCTCGGGCATGGATGTTTGTGATGTCCTTAGGTTAGTTAGGTTTAACTAGTTCTAAGTTCTAGGGGACTAATAACCTCAGCAGTTGAGTCCCATAGTGCTCAGAGCCATTTGAACCATTTTTTGATAAACTGTGCTCTCATGGGATGCCTCTAGTTGTGCAGCGTGCAGCTATACACTGAAAACACTCCAAAATAAGCAATACCGTTGTGAAAGCTAAGTTCTACGCGGCAGAGATTTAGTAAGCTGAACTTTCTGCAGTGACAGTTACTGATCTTGCCCATAAAGTTCAAGACCTTTTTTTGAAAATTTACATTTCGTAGGAATTAATAGTAAACAAAGTTTACAGTACCACACACTCTTTTTGTTTTGAATCAAGGAGATATATCCTCTTGACCTTTTATCATGTTCTACACAACCCCTAAAAGCCACTTCGCTTTTACAATTCTTGCTTCTAAAGAGAACTTAAATCGTATTAGAGCCCGTTCTCCTACATCGCCGTGTTTGTTTGTGTGTGTGTGTGTGTGTGTGTGTGTGTGTGTGTGTGTTCGTGTGTGTCTGTGTGCATGCGTACGCGCTTGCGCGCGATTGTAGTGTGATCACGTTCGGCAGTGCCAGGCAGTACATCCTTCATAACTGGCGCTCCATTCTGCTAAATGCATTGCACGCTTGTTTTTCGAGCCCAACTTCGCAAAAAAAAAAAAAAATTCTTTCGACAACGAACAGCCCATACATACCTTTCCATTATTTTTGTTTGTCTCCAGTGTTTCAATCACCCATTTCAGAAACGCTGCCACACAACTCATTTGGCGATAAAATCTGCAATTCTGACGCAGCGCTCCACCCACTCTCTCTCTTCACACCACGCGCACACAGAAATACACACACACAGACACACACACACACATACAGACGCACACACAGAACTGGAACGTCCGTATGTGGAGTGCTCTGCCTGAATGTTTTGTTCCCTCAATAAATCTGTAAACATTCTCTGCCTGGAAACACCGTTGTGCGGGCACTAGCGACAGAAATGTTTTAAAAGCGATTTTTTATGCCTGTAACTCGGCGCAGGCGGGGTTAGTTGCGTGTGAAGACGACACGCTCCAATTCCTCTCATTTAATTTCCTCTTCTGGCATTTTCGACTGTTTCCTTTTCATTCCCCTCTGTCCGCCGCTGATAATGTAATTTGTTTCATTTCGTCTCCCACCGGTTCCGTTATTCCCTTAATTCTCTTTTTCGAAAACTTGAAGTTTCCTTAAAAAAAGCTCTTACATGCAGTACGATACAGTGCTAAAAAATGGTACCGCAGCGCTTACTGCTTCGACGAAGGGATTCTCTAAACACGCAGTACGGAAGAAGAATCATCCACGAATACAGTATGCCAGCATTAAGGAAATAACGCCTTTGCACTTGGTCTAAGAACAAGAAAAGTGAACACACTGACTTGGAAAGCGGCACGGATCTCACGTTTTCATGAAAACTACAGTAAAATCATGGCTAGTCTGCATAATGTCCCGCTTTTTCCGGAGAACGTAGGAACAGTCAGTGAGGACTTGGCTCCCGTGTCAAGAAGTATAATAATGTGTCAGAAGCTGTCGTACTATTAAACTATGCTTTCGTGGAAAATGTGTTACTTAGAGATCTCATGCTCTCTTGTATGATTACTATCAATTAACTGCCTCTGCGTCATGGCAAAATTGTAGGGCAGGAAGAACATCCTGAGAAAGCGGCTACCAGTCTTTGATGAGATCGCTTGTGAAGCATTGTGCTACAACTCAGTTAGACGAATAGGGCACAAATGTGAACACAAGTATGCACCGTATCTAGATTGTAATTGACGGTGGGGATTCTCTAAAGACGCAATACGAAAGAAGAGTGACTCACGAATGTGGTATACCAGAATTTTGTAATTGAGCGTGAAAGTTAATAAGGCTTGTGAACCACATTTTCAGTTTACGGGAATTTAGGCGTAGTACTCATGGCAGAAACGGACAGACGCCGCACAAAATTCTCTCTTGACACGTTAGCCTTAAGATTTTTATTTTTATTTTATTTTTTTAATTTTTGCTTTTTGGGTGGGAGGTGGGGTGAGCGTGGTCAACCGTGTCAGACACTAACGATCCTATTTGAGTGCTATGACAGGAGTTGAAAAATTTTCTAACGCCTCATTTTTGTTTCTTCTGTTATTTTCTCGCCTTGTTTCCGCTGTTTCTATTTCGAAGCTCTATCTGGCAAAGGATTTGGGAGCTTATTGTCGATATAATGCCACATGTATTACGTAGGATTACCTTGAGAGCAAATTGGAGGCCTTCACATCCCTTGAATCTTAATCACTGTACCCACTGAGATGTGGTAGTGTGACATTAGCATGGTCAGTTGTCATGACGAAGCATGTCATATTTACCTGGAAAGAAATTCACGTGGAGGGATGCTAACCTTTAAGCGTGGGTCAGTAGCTGCCAGAGATACCTAAGAAGACCAAAATGTCTTTCTTCCTTTTATTTGAACATCCACTACTACTCTATATGCAAACCATGTATCATGTTATGAAAATGGTCGTAGACCTGATGATATTGATTTTTCTTTCTAGATTCCATGAGACCAAATGACCCCAACGTTATTGATTTGTAACGTCATACAGTAGGCTAACTGCTGTTATAGTGGAAAAACATTTGAACTGTCAGTAGAAAAGGAAACTCTCTTCTGTGAAGCGATGTACATGAATAGCATGCGGTTAGTGAAATTCAACATTAGAAATTGTTAACATATTCCTTTGTTGGTTACAAAATAATCTTTACCCAGTGTCGCTATAGGGTCAGCAATTTCTGGAACATGTGGATGGAAGGAGTACAAACGTTTGTAGAGCACACGTTTGAAAACATTTGCTAAATTTACAGCATAAGTCCCGTTTTTTTGTGCTACACCTATGACGGTACACTTTCCGGCGAAGCATCTAAAAAATATGTGTCATGAATTCTGTAATGTTCAACCGACCTGCTATGTCATGATTCTATTCGTGGACTCCCCACTGCCATTCACCTCCAACGAACGACGAACCAGGTTGAATGGGTTTTCTGATACCGCTCTCGTGTGATGGTAACAATACCCAAGAGAAATAACGGTGGCTACAGTACTCAATAGTGGTGTCAGATGCCACGATTTTCGCGGTATGTTCAGACTGTTAGCGGTGTTATGACACTTCCCGGCGACAGTTCGAAAAATAAAGCGTACTCGCTTCCAAAATGGCCGACTACATTAGTGTTCCGAAATGAATTTATGAATGTATCGATGGAGGTAACCAAGAAAGTTAGAACGCCACGGCACATGCCGGAACTGAACGTTTCGGTAACATTCAGGCTGTGTGGCTTCCACTATTGTTTTATTATCGCCACGCCGCTATTTACAGGATAGTATTTCAGTTTCTTGTCCCTCTCGTCCGTTGAGGCCGCGACTTCTCCTGTTGCGACAACAATTGTGCTTCTTTTCCATGTCGGTGACTGAGCATGTCCTTCGCATAGGGATACCATACGTGTGGGTTTCCCCGGATTTGTCCTAGATTTTAGGGTGTCCGGGAGTGTTCTGGAGGCTTTTTATACAGCTGTCCGGGGTAAATCAGAGATGCTGGCATACAAGGGTACCGTTTGGTATGTATAACAGTAGTCGTATCGAGGCTGTTACTCGAACAAACCTGGGAGCTCTTTGACACAGTTTAGCCGAAACCGTTCACATCGTAAATTTGAATGCGTGGATGGGTATTTGAACCACCTGAGTGCGACCCCAGTTTGTTAGGCACTGCATCATATCATTCCTCGCAGTTAACTGGATGGTGACAGAGAGACCGTAATTCTAATCGGACGGAACAGTGAACAGATTAGGAAGCAGACAGTTCACGGACGAGGCTGCAGTCCAACACCTTTCAGTCAGTAATATCTAGATTGTATTTGGTTTCGCCTAAAATCAGGCTTAGGCAAATTTCCAGAAGATAGCTCCAGCGGAGACGTAGCTGGACCTTTCCCTTGACCCTTAAGTACTGGAGGAAGCACTTTGTCTCCAGTACTTTACCTTCCAGGAGTTTTTAAACAATGATATGTTGTTTTTGTTGTTGTTGTTGTTGTGTTCTTAAGTCGAGAGACTGGATTGATACAGCTCTGCATCCTACTCTATCCCGTGCAAACTACATCATCTCCTAATAACTACTGCAATCTACTTCCTTCTGAATGTGCTTAGTGTATTCATCTCTTGGTCTCCCTCTACGATTTTCACACTCTACGCTTCCCTCGAATACTAAATTGGTGATCCTGGGATATCTCAACTAATCCCTTCTTCTAGTCAAGTTGTGCCACCAATTCCTCTTCTCCCCAATTATTTTCAATACCTTCTCATTAGTTGCGTGATCTACAGGTCTAATCTTCAGCGTTCTTCTGTAGCACCACATTTCAAAAGTTTCAGTTCTGTTCTTGTCTACACTGTGTATCGTCCATGTTTCATTTCCATATATGACAACACTCCATACAAATACCTTTAGAAGACACCTACTGACACATCTATACTCGATCAGAAACGCTTTTCTTGCCGTTGTCATTCCACATTTTATATCCTCTCTACTTCGACCTTCATCAGTTATCTTGCTCCCCATATAGCAAAACGTATTTACTACTTTAAGTGTCTCATTTTCGAATCTAATTTCCTCAGCTTCATCTGATTACAGATGACTACACTCCGTTATCCTCGTTTTGCTTTTGTTGTTTTTTGTCTTATATCCTCCTTACAAGACACTGTCCATTCCGTTCAACTGCTCTTCCATATCCTTTGCTGTTTGTGACAGAATACAATGTCATCGGCAAATCTTGAAGTCTTTATTTCCTCTCCATGGATTTTTTAATTCCTACTCCAAATGTTTCTTTTGTTTCATTTACTGCTTGTTCTATATACAGATTGAATAACATCGGTGATAGGCTACAACCGTGTCTCACTCTTTTCTCAACCACTGTTTCCCTTTCGTTCCCCTCAACTCTTATAACTGCCATCTGGTCTCTGTACAAATTGTAAATAGCCTTTTGCTCCCTGTGTTTGACCCCTGCCACCATCCGAATTTTAAAGAAAGTATTCCAGTCAACACTGTCAAAAGGTTTCTCTAAGTTTGCAGATGCTAGAGACGTACCTTTGCCTTTCCTTACTCTGTCTTCCAACATCAGCCGTGGTAATGCCTCGCGTGTTGCAACATTTCTACGGAATGCAAACTGATTTTCGCTGAGGTCCACTCCTACCAGTTTTTCCATTTGTCCTAAAAGATTTCTTGTTAGTATTTTGCAGCCGTGACTTATTAAAGTGATAGTTCGGTGATTATTAACACGTGTCAACACGTTCTTTCTTTGGGATATAAATAGAATGAAACAGAGCATCGAAACTCACGTGAATGCGAGTACTGTGTTATTGCTATGGTAAATATTAGTCTCATGTTATCTAACCTTAAAAGAAAGCCGTAAAAATCAGTCTTCCTTTTTGTATCCTGTTTCTTCCCCATTCGTAATAAATGTAGACAAAACATAAAAATTTTAACCACTTTGGCGTTAACCTCTTAAGTTTCGTTCTCCTAATGGTCAGGAGCAAATATGTTACAGAACTGACGGTAGGGATCCTATTCTGCCGTTCCACGCGTTTCTTTCTACCCAACTCAACAGAGGAAGACGTCATAAATTCGACTACTACTAAATTTCAGTACAGCGAGCGACGACCACGCGATTCTGTGTCGACACGTGTGGGGAGGCGGGGCTGCTCGGCGAGTCAGAAGAAAATCGCGAGCACACCCTGTGACGTCAGCGGTGGTGTAATTACGAGCGGGCAAGCTGGCGGCTGCGCCGTCGGTCCTAATGGCGGCATTAACGTCGGCCGATGATCTGCTTCCGCCGCCACGCCAAGATTGATACGAGCCGTCGTTAAAGTGTGGAGGGTGCGTTCCCGTGCAAGCCTGCCACGGCTCACCGCTAGCGGCACACTGAGTGTGTTGATGGGTCGCAAGGCTACGGGTTCAAGCATTTCTTACCTATGTGTTCGTTCTAAGACACAAAACTGAATTTATATTAATTATGATGAGATTGTAACTATTTATCTTCGTTTGCGTGGCCATATTGTCCGTAGCTGCTTTACAATTTTTTGGGGTATTTACGTTCTGTCGTTGCAACTACAAAAAAATTTGTGTTCTTTTTCACCAGAAGCGTTTCGCTTTATTGAGGTGAAGCATCATCAGTGGTCTCCAATCAAGTTATTTAGATTTTTTACATTTGCATCTACATCTACAGGGTGTTTCAAAAATGACCGGTATATTTGAAACGGCAATAAAAACTAAACGAGCAGCGATAGAAATACACCGTTTGTTGCAATATGCTTGGGACAACAGTACATTTTCAGGCGGACAAACTTTCGAAATTACAGTAGTTACAATTTTCAACAACAGATGGCGCTGCGGTCTGGGAAACTTTATAGTACGATATTTTCGACATATCCACCATGCGTAGCAATAATATGGCGTAGTCTCTGAATGAAATTACCCGAAACCTTTGACAACGTGTCTGGCGGAATGGCTTCACATGCAGATGAGATGTACTGCTTCAGCTGTTCAATTGTTTCTGGATTCTGGCGGTACACCTGGTCTTTCAAGTGTCCCCACAGAAAGAAGTCACAGGGGTTCATGTCTGGCGAATAGGGAGGCCAATCCACGCCGCCTCCTGTATGTTTCGGATAGCCCAAAGCAATCACACGATCCTCGAAATATTCATTCAGGAAATTAAAGACGTCGGCCGTGCGATGTGGCCGGGCACCATCTTGCATAAACCACGAGGTGTTCGCAGTGTCGTCTAAGGCAGTTTGAACCGCCACAAATTCACGAAGAATGTCCAGATAGCGTGATGCAGTAATCGTTTAGGATCTGAAAAATGGGCCAATGATTCCTTTGGAAGACATGGCGGCCCAGACCAGTACTTTTTGAGGATGCAGGGACGATGGGACCGCAACATGGGGCTTTTCGGTTCCCCATATGCGCCAGTTCTGCTTATTGACGAAGCCGTCCAGGTAAAAATAAGCTTCGTCAGTAAACCAAATGCTGCCCACATGAATATCGCCGTCATCAATCCTGTGCACTATATCGTTAGCGAATGTCTCTCGTGCAGCAATGGTAGCGGCGCTGAGGGGTTGCCGCGTTTGCATTTTGTATGGATAGAGGTGTAAACTCTGGCGCATGAGACGATACGTGGACGTTGGCGTCATTTGGACCGCAGCTGCAACACGGCGAACGGAAACCCGAGGCCGCTGTTGGATCACCTGCTGCACTAGCTGCGCGTTGCCCTCTGTGGTTGCCGTACGCGGTCGCCCTACCTTTCCAGCACGTTCATCCGTCACGTTCCCAGTCCGTTGAAATTTTTCAAACTGATCCTTTATTGTATCGCTTTTCGGTCCTTTGGTTACATTAAACCTCCGTTGAAAACTTCGTCTTGTTGCAACAACACTGTGTTCTAGGCGGTGGAATTCCAACACCAGAAAAATCCTCTGTTCTAAGGAATAAACCATGTTGTCCACAGCACACTTGCACATTGTGAACAGCACACGCTTACAGCAGAAAGACGACGTACAGAATGGCGCACCCACAGACTGCGTTGTCGTCTATATCTTTCACATCACTTGCAGCGCCATCTGTTGTTGAAAATTGTAACTACTGTAATTTCGAAAGTTTGTCCGCCTGAAAATGTACTGTTGTCCCAAGCATATTGCAACAAACGGTGTATTTCTATCGCTGCTCGTTTAGTTTTTATTGCCGTTTCAAATATACCGGTCATTTTTGAAACACCCTGTACATGGATACTCTGCAAATCACATTTAAGTTCCTGGCAGCGGTTGCATCGAATCGCCATCACAATAATTGTCTATTATTCCAGTCTCGAACAGCGTGCGGGAAAAACGAACATCTATATCTTTCCGTGCGAGCTCTGGTTTCCCTTATTCTATTATGATCATCATTTCTCCCTATTGAGATAAGCGTCAACAAAATATTTTCGCATTCTGAGGAGAAAGTTGGTTGGCTCGAATGGCTCTGAGCACTATGAGACTTAACTTCTGAGGTCATCAGTCTCCTAGAACTTAGAACTACTTAAACCTAACCAACCTAAAGACATCAAAACGTCCATGCCCGAGGCAGGATTCGAACCTGCGACCGTAGCGGTCGCGCGGCTCCAGGCTGTAGCGCCTAGAACCTCTCGGCCACCCCGGCCGGCAAGAGAAAGTTGGTGATGGGAATTTCGTGAGAAGATTCCCCCTCAACGAAAAGGCTTTAGTTTTAATGACGTCCCTCCCAAATCTTGTATCATTTCAGTTACACCCTCTCCCCTATTTCGCGATAATACAAAACCTGCTACCCTACTCTGAACTTTTTCGATGTACTCCGTCAGTCTTATATGGTAAAGATCCGACGCCGCGCAGCAGTATTCTAAAAGAGGACGGACAAGTGCAGTGTAGGCAGTCTCCTCAGTAGATCTGTTACATTTTCTAAGTGTCCTAGCAATAAAATTCAATTTTTGGTTAGCCTTCCCCACAGCATTTCCTGTGTGTTCCTTCCAATTTAAGTTGTTCATAATTGTAATACCTAGGTATTTAGTTGAATTTACGGCTCTCAGTTTAGACTGATTTATCATCTAACCGAAGTTTAACGAATTCCTTTTAGCACTCATATAGATGACCCCACACTTTTTGCTATTTAGGGCCAGTTGCCAGTTTTCTCACCATACATATATCTTTTCTAAATCGTTTTGCTGTTTGTTTTGATCTCCTGATGACTTTACTAGACGATAAGCAACAACATCATCTGGTTGGCTCTGAGCACTATGGGACTCAACTGCTGAGGTCATTAGTCCCCTAGAACTTAGAACTAGTTAAACCTAACTAACGTAAGGACATCACAAACATCCATGCCCGAGGCAGGATTCGAACCTGCGACCGTAGCGGTCTTGCGGTTCCAGACTGCAGCGCCTTTAACCGCACGGCCACTTCGGCCGGCCCAACATCATCTGCAAACAACCTAAGACGACTGCTCAGATTGTGTCATAAATCGTTTATATAGATAAGGAACAGCAAAGGGCCTATAACGCTACCTTGGGCAATGCAAGAAATCTTTTCTGTTTCACTCGATTACTTTCCGTCAATTACTACAAACTGTGAGCTCTCTGACATGGAACCACGAATCCAGTCACGTATCTGATACGATGTTCCATAAGCACGTAATTTCACTACAAGCCGCTTGTGTGGTACAGTGTCGAAAAGTTCATTTGCTTTAAGATCGAAAGACAATTCGTTTACAATAAGTTGGTTTCTTCCTTCGATGATTTCCACTTTATTTCTTGAAATATTTTGTTAACGAACTGTTTTTCGATCTTAAAGCGAATCGAAAGGTAAATAACTCAATTACAGACCCTGGTGATGCCTTACCTCAGTGAAGCGAAACGCGTCTGGTGAAATGAAACAAGCATTTCTTGTAACTGCAACAACAGAAGGAAACTACCCTCAAGTAAGTATTTTTTTTTTAAATGAAACGCACTAATGGTCAATTATGGAAAGATTTTATTCACACAATCCGTCTCACTTCAGTAAGAAGTATTTTCATGTGTACTGACTGGCTGTTCTGAGATCACCACGTTCTTTGTTACTGTTGCTGTTGTCAACGTCGTTACTGATGTGGCCATCACTTCGAAGGCTGGTTGTGTGCAGCTCTCTTCGCCACTGTATCCTGTTCAAGCCACTTCACCTCCGAGTAATTACTACAACTTACATCCATTTAAACCTATATAATGTTTACGAATTCCGGTACTTATGTATCATGCGGTGTACACTCTTATTCATTTACTTAGTTTACTTCTATTCTTACCTGCATTACGCCCTTTGGAAGTTTCTGTTGTAGCTTATTTTGGGCTGTAAATTATCATTCTTGCTGTATTAACGCAACAGTGAGAAATGAACTAACTACAAACGATGAATCGTGTGACGGACTGCCGAGAAAAAGGAAGTTTATTTGGCGTGGTAGTCACTGAGTAAATATAACTTACGATGAAAAAGTTCCCGTTTGAAGACCGTATAGGGGGGAATCGGCATGCCAGTAAGGCAAAATTGCCGTGAAATATGGGGGTAACCGTCCCACCAATGCACCATGTTGAAGATAGACGTTTCTTACAAGGGAACCTCCCCATCGCACCCCCCTGAGATTTAGTTATAAGTTGGCACAGTGGATAGGCCTTGAACAACTGAACACAGATCAATTGAGAAAACAGGAAGAAGTTGTGTGTAACTGTGAAAAAATAAGCAAAATATACAAACTGAGTAGTTCAAGGGAAGATAAGCAACATGAAGGAGGATGGGAACGCAGGAGCGCCGTGGTCTCGTGGAAACGTGAGTAGCTGCGGAACGGAAGGTCCTTGGTTCAAATCTTCCATTGAGTGAAAAGTTTAATTTTTTATTTTCAGTTTATGTGACAAACTCTTATGTTTTCATCACTTTTTTGGGAGTGATTATCACATCCACAAGAAAACCTAAATCGGGCAAGGTAGAAGAATCTTTTTACCCATTCGCCAAGTGTACAAGTTAGGTGGGTCGACAACATATTCCTGTCATGTGACGCACATGCCGTCACCAGTGTCGTATAGAATATATCAGATGTGTTTTCCTGTGGAGGAATCGGTTGACCTATGACCTTGCGATCAAATGTTTTCTGTTTCCATTGGAGAGGCACGTCCTTTCGTCTACTAATCGCACGGTTTTGCGATGCGGTCGCAAAACACAGACACTAAACTTATTACAGTGAACAGAGATGTCAATAAACGGACGGACAGATACTAACTATGTATAAAGAAAGTAAAATTTTCAGTCGAGGGTAGACTTGAACCAAGGACGTTTCATTCAGCAGCTGCTCACGCTACCACGGGACCACGGCGCTCCTACGCTCACTGTGTCCATTATGTGCCTTTTGTGACCCATGGACTAATCAGTTTGTATATTTTGCTTCCTTTTTCACAGTTACACACAACTTCTTCCTGTTTTCTCAATTGATCTGTGTTCAGTTTATCAAGGCCTATCCACTGTGCCAACATATAACTAAATCTGAGGGGGCTGCGATGGGGAGGTTCCCTTGTTAGAACGCCGTGTCCAACTGCGTGAAGAAATCCGTAATTACCCGATGCGCATCCTCCTCCGACAGGAATCGAAACACTTCAAGGGCTTTTTCTACGGACCGATGTCGTGGTAATCACATGAGAAGAGGTCAGGGCTACAGTGCGCGTGTTCTAATGTCTTCCACTTGAGTTGCCGTAAATTCTGGTCTCTTCCAGATCGACCAGCGTCCTGTGTCGAACCGCTACAAGCACGTATCTTGGCGCACCATCCACAACTGTCGTTTTCGACAGACGTGTGACCCCACACGCATTCTCGGACGGACGTCTGTCAGCGTTAGCAGTTCGACAGCCAAGAAAACAATAACACTTTCGCCCTTTTTGGACAGATTTGGCAATAAAATCGCCACAGTTCAAGTTTCTTCATTTACCATACGCACTTCCGAAAAACAGCACTAATTCATTGCCTACTTGTCGGTGGTGGTACACCTGCATCAGAGTCGCTCTCGCTGAAAAGGAAACTTTTTTATCACTCCTTGTACCGTATTTTGTCACATAAGCTCACCCCTCACACATTCCCCTCCTCTACGATTTTTAATCATTAAAGTTTTTAATGATATCGCGCATAATTTCCCTTCCTGGCTCGTTCTTACTGGAACGGTCTACAAATGACTTGACAATGAACAACTATGGACACAGCGGTACTTGGCATAAAAATATTTCCATTGTCACAACATCGTAAATTTGAAAAGTGAAGTTGCAGACGTATTTCTAGATGAGTTCGTTATAAGTCGTCATAATGTCGAAAAATTCAAACAACACGGTAAAATTTAAATTAAATGTGTTATCAGAATCCGATGTAAACGGAGTGAAAGCTGCAGGAAGACATTTCTCCGTTGAACCAAATTCAATATGATAGTGGCGGAGACAAAGATAAACTCATGGCTGCAGCGGAAATCACCAAATCTTTCTGTGGGCCTAAAACGGGGAAATATACCGGAATTGATAATCGTGTAATTGATTATGTCAATAAACTTCGAAAAGATATTTGTTATGTGTGTTACGAAATTTGAGAACAAAGAAATAGCTACCACGCTCAACATTGGCAGAAAGGGTTTTAAAGCAAGCATTTGTTGAGTTATTCGTTTAATGAGACGGCAAAATCTCAGTCTGCGAAGGATGACTTCATTGTGACAGGGTTTATCTTTAGAATACACAGATACGGTTATCGATTTCCATCGTACGACAGAAATATGATTACTTGCTCTCCCTGGTTGGAAACGCTGACCACACGACAATGTTTTTTAGAATGCCGCATAACACCACTGTTCAAGCTGCAGGAAGACATTTTTCCGTTTCGTTAGTTTCGTAACTAACCCTGTGAAGATGGCTGGAGCGGAAAAACTAAGACGCGCAGTGATGTTGTGCATTACAGGAGACGACAAAAAAACTGTATGCCATCTTTTAAAGGAATACATTACCAAAGGAGAATGCCCCACATGCAATTCACTTACGAGTTCAATGAAAGGGCTGACCGACAACAGATTTTATGGTGGATTTGGTTGGGAAAGGTCTGGGGAAGACGACCAGGAGCATTATTACAAAAGAAGCCACTTCTTGCCCAGAGAGTTTCCGGGGTCACTTTGTGCAAGCTGTAAAGGAGAAAATGAAGTGGACGAAGCCCCCATCCTGTAGACGCCCCTGGAAGGGCCATTGACGGTTCAGAGGACTACTTATTGTGGAATAGTGAAAATGAAGAAGATTATATGTTATCTGAGCCTGAAATGAGCCTCGAAAATAGTGATGATAGCGACGAAAGCGAGGCCGCAGAATAATGAGAGAAAAGTAACAATGAACATAAGTTGAATCTTACGTAGAAGATAAAGGCAACCAGACACTTTTTATAGTACTATTTATTTATTTAAATGGCGCCGTTAGTTTCGAACATTACAGGTTAATCTTCAGACGGCTAGTTCACGTTAAGATACTTTTCACATGATCTTTCACTTTTGGTTTCCTAAATGATGAAATTTCCTTGGGGTCGTGGTGACCAGCAACAAAAACGAGATGTGAGACAATGTCTTTTTAAACGTAATCATGCCTCACAACGATTTTAAATAATGTAAACAAATTATTCTAGTGGAGATGTTTTGGTTACATACGTTGAAAAATCGCATGCTCTACGAGGACTATCGATAACGTGCAGACATTACGATACACCTGACAGGACCTCTAGTGTATTATCTTCGAACAGGAATGGACCGAGAATAAAGCTGCTTATGAATCCACACCACAAAGTCACATATGGTGAGTGCAATGGTTCTTAGTGCCAGCACGTGATTTAACAGTACCTCACATTCGGTAGTTCTGTGTGTTCATCCTGCACCGTAAAATGTGTCTCATCACTCCACAGAATATTGGCCAGCCTCAAGTCATCAACTTCGATCCATTCGCTCGACGAAAGATCCGTACACAAAGGTTGGAAAGTTGCTGAGGTCAAACTAGTATTCAAAAAACGTAGTATGATTAATCCACTAAATTACGCGCCCATATCATTAACGTCGATATACAGCAGGATTTTAGAGCACTACAAATTACCTCGAAGCGAACGGTCTATTGTTACACAGTCAGCACGGATTTAGAAAACATCTTTCTTGTGAAACGCAACTAGCTCTTTACTCACACGAAGCGTTGAATGCTGTTGACAAGGGATTTCAATTTGATTCCATATTTAAAGATTTCCAGAAGGCTTTTGACGCTGTACCACACAAGCGGCTTGTAGTGAAATTCAGTACTACTGGACTAGATTTGCGATTTCCTATCAGAGAGATCATAGTCCTTAGTAATCTATGGAAAGCCATCCAGTAAAACAGGAGACAATCTGAGCAGCCTTCTTAGTTTTTTTGCAGATGATGCTGTCTATTATCGTCTAGTAAAGTCATCAGATGATGAAACAAAATTGCAAAACGATTTAGAAAAGATATGCGTATGGTGCGAAAATTGGCAATTGACCCTAAATAATGAAAAGTGTGAGGTCATCCGCATGAGTGCTAAAAGGAAGACGTCAAACTTGGGTTACATGATAAATTAGTCAAATCTAAAGGCGGTAAATTCAACTAAATACCTAGGCATTACAATAACGAACAACTTAAATTGGAATGAAATCATAGAAAATGTTTCGGGGAAGACTAACGAAAGACTACGTTTTATTCTCAGGACTTTTAGAAAATGTAACAGGTCTACTAAAGAGACTGCGTACATTATGCTTGTCCGTCTTCTTTTACAATAATGCTTCACAGTGTGCGGCCCTTGCCAGATAGGACTGATGCAGTACATTGTGAAAGTTCAAAGAAGGGCAGAACTTCTGGTATCGTTGCGAAATAGGGGAGAGAGTGTCACTGAAATGGTGCAGGATTTACGCTGGACATCTTTAAAACAAAGGGGTTTTTCGTTGCGGCGGAATTTCTCACGAAGCCGACCTACATAGGGCGTAACGATCGACGTAATACAATAAGGGAAACCAGAGCTCGGAAGGAAAGATGTAGATGGGCGTTTCTTATGCACACTGTACGTGTTTGGAATAATAGAGAATTATTGTGAAGGTGGTTCGATGAACCCTCTGCCAGGCACTTAAATGTATTTTGCAGAGTATCCACGTAGATGTAGATTCATATGGAGATCTGTACTACAAAACGACTAGCAAATTCAGACTGTTGTTTTGCATCATGAGGTGTCAGTTGCTGCATCATTTGGATGTTGCATGGATAGCTGTATAAAATATAGCACAAAACTTACCGTACTGTTGTTCATGGCATAGACAATTGTGATACTACATGACCACTAGCACTACTGAGGACTCGTGGAGCATCGTCAGTTGTAGCAACAGCAACCTCTTCCACTGAAACAGGACGCCATCCTCTTCTAGTTGCCACATCACACTCATCAGAGTTTTCGATTTTCATTATCTTCTTTGAACCATTTAGTGGCTTCAGCCATTCCTCAGACCCTTCAGTCAGCAATACGCTCTAAATGCACGACTGCAGATGCTGTTGTTCAACTAAAACAGTTTCACTGTCTGTGCTGGTATATGCTGGCGCCAGCACACCTGGCGGCAAATAGGTAGTGAGAAAATCGACGGAGGCCAAAACCAGAGTCGCAGGAAACGCGTCGCCAACGCTCTCTCGGCCGACAGTATTTAGATAGACTCCAGTCTGTCGCAGTATGCTGCACCAAGTGATTCCCAGTCTGTCATCAGTCTCAGCTCAGTCGGAGACTCAGTCACAGCCTCTAGCTCAGAAGCAGGCAGCACGTAGCAATGAGAATAGTGTACTTAGCGGACTTGTACATCACCAGCAGTGAGGCTAAAGAGGACTATTACAGAGAGCTTGTACCACAACGACTGTCTTGATTGAGTTAGTAACTTTCAGTTTTTATGAATATTTTTTTTCTTTATTGAGTTTCGATTTCCCCCCCCCCCTTCAAATGGGGCGGGCTGGCAGCAGCATAGTATGCCGCTCTTAAGCCTACAGAATTTGTTTAAAAAAGATGAAGATAAAAAATAATAAAAGCAGGCGATAAAATCGGTGACTTAAATGGTGAAATGGTGGAAAATCGTGGGACTTAAAACATAAAACAAGGGGTTGATGATGCTAATAAAATACTTACCATTAAAAACAGTCTCGATCACGATTTATTTAACAAGGTGACCGGTTTCGACCACTACTGTGGTCAACTTCAGACCATTGAGTAGGAACCTCTTTCTGCTGGAGTAGTGATTCTCGAACAGAAAGAGGTTCCTACTCAATGGTCTGAAGACGATCACAGTAGTGGTCGAAACCGGTCACCTTGTTAAATAAATCGTGATCAAGACTGTTTTTAATAGTAATTATTTATAAGACATTGATCACTACCGTTCCCGTAATGCATTCAAAAGTAACTAATAAAATACGTGTGAAGCAGACAGGTAAAAGAATAGACATACAATTAAAAGAACACGGAGACAGTCTGGTTTCTGTTCGCAAGAGATATAAAATTTACACCCAGCGACAGCATGGTTTCTGTTCGCAACACTTTGGAAAGACGAACAACACTGAATATTCACTTGAACACTGCACTGAAAAAGTCAGAGGAGGGGTATAAAAAAGGACTTGGGGGGAGGGGAGGCAGAGAGAGGTTATATGGGGTATAAAGGGAGGGAAGAGGGGGCCCGGGGAAAGGACAGGAAAGGAGGGAGGGGGGGTGAGGATCAGGGTTGATAGGAGGGATACATGGAGGGAGAGAGAGCATCATCCGGGAGGGGGAGTTGACGGAAGCCACCATGAGAAAGGAGATGAAGGGTGTGGAAGTGGAGGGTAGGGGGGGTACCACGGCGAAGGCGCGGCAGAGGGTGGGGATTGGAGAGGAGAGAAGCAACCAGGGGGTGAGCGGGATCAAGGCGGCGGGAGGTGTAGAGTATGTGGATATGTTCGATGAATAGGAGGAGATGGGGAAAAGGAATGAGGTCGTAGAGGATCCGCGTGGGGGACAGGAGGCGTATACGGAAGGTGAGGCGGAGTGCATGGCGCTCGACGATCTGAAGGGCCTTACAGAATTTGGCGGGGGGGGGGGGGGGGTGTCGGATATACAGGCGGGACTGGCATAACAGAGGATGGGATGGATTAAGGATTTGTAGATGTGGAGGATGATAGAGGGGTGCAACACCCATGTCCGGCTAGAGAGGAGTTTGAGGAGTCGGAGGCAGTTGTGGACTTTGGATTGTATCGAGTGGAGATGAGGGATCCAGGTGAGGTGGCGGTCAATGGTGAGGCCCATGTTCTTATGAATAAAGGACCCAGTTAATATATGCATGCAGTTTGTGTTTTAGAAAGAGGATATCGGCCACCAAACATCCTCTTCTTACTCTCTTCATACAAGCCTACAGAGACAATGAGGTGACAGAAAACTAGCAGCTTCTCGATACCCAACCTGTTCACTCATGTTATATCTCATGAAATAACAGCGTGGATGTCATTCCATCATACAAACAGGGTACAGCGCTAAATTTGCACCTAGTGACCAAAACTGGAATGAAAAATTTTCCGGGCTAAATCGGTCCCATATCACCGCATTACCATATCTACCTTGTTCCGCTGGTACATGGTATTTACAGCCAGCACTAGACCTCCGTGAATAGCTGAATTTTAACTATAACATACAAGTTACGGTGGATCCTGCATACAGGATTTTGACACACCAATTAAGATGATTTAAGATGACGGTTGTCAAACTACCACAAATAGTTACGCTATCGAGTAAGGTAGAAAACAATAATCGTCGTGGTCTTCCTAGGGCATTGCAGAAGCATTGTTATGGAGCGGTTTGGAGAAAAACACACAGTGAAAATAAGAATAGTTTGAGAAGGAGCATGTTTCTGCCCTGTCATTTACAATGTTTTACTCGACAATCAGGAAGTGAAATCTTGGATGACTTAACGACTCTAGAATATCTCTGATAACATCCGACAGAAACATCAAACCTATTACTGCGCCAATGTTACCACACTGAAGTGCCAAAGAAACTGGTATAGGCATGCTTATTCAGACAGAAATATACAAACAGGCAGAATAAGCCGGTGCGGTCGGCAACGCCTATACAAGTGCTGCCGCAGTTCTTAGATCGGTTACTGTTGCTACAGTGGCAGGTTATCAATATTTAAGCGAGTCTGATCTCCGAGGTAGCGATGAAGTGGGGAATTTCCCGTACGACCATTTCACGAGTGTACCGTGAATAGCGTGAGTCCGGTGAAACATAAAATCGCCGACATCGTTGCGCCGGAAAAAGATCCTGCAAGAACAGGACCATCGACGACTGAAGAGAACCGTTCAACGTGACAGAAGTGCGACCCTCCCGCATATTGCTGCAGATTTCAATGCTGGGCCATCAACAAGTGTCAGCGTTCGAACCGTTCAATGAAACATCATCGATACCGACTTTCGGAGCCGAAGGCCCGCTAGTGTACCCTAGATGATTCAACGTCACAAAGCTTTACGCCTCTTCTGGGCCCGTCAACACCGACATTGGACTGTTGATGACTGGAAACATGTTGCGTGGTCGGACTGGTCTCGTTTCAAATTGTATCGAGCTGATGGACATGTACGGGTTTGGAGACAACCTCATGAATCCATGGACCCTGCATGTCAGCAGGGGACTGTTCAAGCTCTTGGAGGCTCCGTAATGGCGTGGGGCATGTGCAGTTGGAGTGATATGGGACCCCTGATACGTACAGATACGCCTTCGACAGGTGAAACGTATGTAAACATCCTGTCTGATCACCTGCATTCATTCGTGTCCATTGTGCATTCATATGGACCTGGGCGATTTCAGCAGGACAATGCAACACCGCAGACGTTCCGAATTGCTAAAGAATGGCTCCAGGAACACTCTTCTGAGTTTAAACAATTATGCTCGCAACCAAACTCGCCAGATATGAACATTGTTAAGCATATCTTGGATGCCTTGGAACATACTGTTCAGAACATTCGGGAGGACGACGGTTCAATCCCGCGTCCGACAATCCTGATTTAGGTTTTCCGTGATTTCCCTAAATCGCTCCAGGCAAATGCCGGGATGGTTCCTCTGAAAGGGCACGACCGACTTCCTTCCCTAATCCGATGAGACCGATGATCTCGCTGTTTGGTCTCTTCCCCCAAAAACAAACCAACCAACCAATGTTCAGAACCGATCTCCACCCCGTCGTATCTTAACGGATTTATGGACATCCCTGCAGGGGTCATGAGGTCAGTTTCCTCCAGCACTACTTCAGACATTAGTCGAGTCCATGCCACGTCGTGTTGCTGCACTTCTTCGTGCTTGAGGGGGCCCTACACGAAATTAAGCAAATATACCAGTTTCTTTGGCACTCAGTGTACATTATCTCTGCATTCTTATATGCCGTGTGGAGTGAGGGCATATGGGTTTGCCTGTCGACTTCAAGTTAAGTGCAGCGTTGTGAATCAAATGGTCCAAATGGCTCTGAGCACTATGGGACTTAACATCTTAGGTCATCAGTCTCCTAGAACTTAGAACTACTTAAACCTAACTAACCTAAGGACATCACACACATCCATGCCCGAGGCAGGATTCGAACCTGCGACAATAGCAGTCCCGCGGTTCCGGACTGAAGCGCCTAGAACCGCACGGCCACCGTGGCCGGCCTTTGTGAATCGAGTGACAGTTTCGCCCTTAATCGCTGGACGGGATCGGAATAACCAGTAGCTCTTCTCTACATCATCTAAAGCAAAACTTAATCTGTCACATAAAAATCATTACGCAATGCTTTCGAATAATACTGTGTCGTCGAAACTGCACGCTGTTCGCCATGGCATGTATGCATAACGGCTCTGAGTACTATGAGACGTAACTTCTGAGGTCATCAGTCGCCTAGAACTTGGAGCTAATTAAACCTAACTAACCTAAGGACGTGACACACATCCATGCCCGAGGCAGGATTCGAACCTGCGACCGTAGCGGTCGCTCGGTTCCAGACTGTAGCACCTAGAACCGCACGGACACTCCGGCCGGCCGTATGAATAATGACGGATGGCGCTAATAAGGCTGTAAAAATTAGAACCACATGGAAGCTCTACATTATTTTCGGTATACAGCAGATGACTGAAAGGTTGCTGTGACAACTGGGCCGCAGCTGCCCCCAATTGCATTAATTATTGGTGGATGCTTTGAAAGCAGCCGTACAGAGTCAAGCACCAAACTGCGGTCAGAGTTTTCGCCGACGCTGGGCAATAACTAACGTCGAACTGCTGCAAGCATTTCATCTGCAAATGCGCGGTCCGCTGCTGTCCGGATCATCGATGATTGCCCGCCGCGTCCTCCGGAGCCGTCCTAATAATTTCGATAATAACGCGGGCCTACGCCAGAGCACAATGTTGCTAATTACTTGAGTGGAAATTACACGCTTTTCGCGTAATTGGAGTGGGGCGTGGCGGCTCCTTGCTTGGCGATGGCGGCTCGAGTGTGTGGCTAGCTGCGAAACTCTGCTGCCAGAGGACTGGCCCACTGAACTGCGTCTTGTTCTCCTTCGTCTTATTTTTAATATTACTATTACTTCTATTATTGCTGCTACTCTTATTCATCATGTAGATAACAGCTTGTTTTTGTTGTCTAGACATCAGGGACCACTACTATCTTGTAGAATGTTTATGTCAAGCAATGAGAATATTTGCACGAATCGGAAACCATCTCATCGACACTATCAGTCAGCTCCTTGTCCCATTCTGTCATTTCCATTAAAGGTTGTTCTGGAGATTACACTTTGTCGCTTAAGTACTTTCTTTAAAGTCAAATTACTGCACTATTTCATTACTGTATTTGGAGAAATCATTTGAATGTATTTGACAACATCTAATTTCATTGCTTCTCCGTCATGAGAGTGTACCATAACGATTTACCTGATCAAGAATATTTCGCAGAAACACCAAAATCCGTACGTTGTGTCCAACCGGTTTAATGGTTGGGCTGTGTCAACCTTAAAGACTGTTGTATATTTCGGGAAACCGCAGCTGTTGAAAGCCATGATGTTAGGAAAAACTCCGCTTACAGCTGGTAAATTTGTTGATAATTAAAACACGATCGGTTTCCCGTCTTCAAGCCCCATCATCAGGTGACCCTAGACGGTAAAAAGCAAAGTATATTAGTTTATTTTTTACCCTGCAGGTTCACCTGATGATGAGGCATGAAGCTGCGAAACCGGTCGAGTTTTAGAAAACAACGATTTTACCAGCAGTTCTTCCTAACATCGACCATCAAGATTCGGGTCTTACTTGATGGTGGTTTAAGACTTCGGCTGCACCAAGACCTAAAACTCTCTCCACAAATAATTTCAATCATTAGATGATAATTTAAACAAACTCAAAAAGTTTTCGCTTGATAACGCTTTCTATTGTAATGTGCAAAATATGAGGGGTAGTATTTACTAACTCACATCTATATACTAAAAACAAAGAAAACTTACAAATTCTTAGCGTGTGGCTACTTTTACAAATTGATTTGTGATGTGAACGTAAAATGACTCGTTGCACATCTTTACGATTTACCGTGCAAATGATATATGGAACATGAAATTAACTAAACCAAATATTTTCTTATAATGTGTTATGAACAAAAACGTTTACTGGTACAAATTCATCAGCAGTACTGCTCTCTTCATGGAAAATACCAATGCTTCTGATAAAAAACATTCTACAAAACGTAAAAATGGATTTTCATTGCTCTGTCTGCATCTGTAACTGACACTGTCGTCTACAAAATATCCTTAACACGAAAATAGGTGCTTTAAACGGTCAAACATGAAGGAACCTACACCCAGTATAAGACTGTATGGTTTACGTTCGACAAGAAAAGTACTAAATTTTTAAAATCTAAGGTGGGTTGATGTACAGGATTGTTAGAGTTGTGACGTAATATCCCGAATAGAATTTCTATTTACTGTGTTTCTAAACATATACATATTCGGTATACTAGCTACCACTTGTATTTCATAATTTCTCTCCATTCCTCAATAAAGAATTGAGAACATCGACGGGTGTTGGGACGAGGGAAACAAGAAACAATCGTTGTATGTCGCATAAAACACACGCACAAACACACACACACACACACACACACACACAATGTAGTATACATGCGAGCTAAGCACCTGGTGTCAGCTGGGTATTTAATTATTTACCTATTTATTCCATTGTTCTAATAGTCCATCTCCTACTACCATATCTATCTATCAGTCTCTCCTCCATCCTCCCGCTCTTGCATCCCCTGCCCTGTCTATGTCAATCCCTTTCTTCTCCCTCTCTCTGCCCATCTGCTCCGCCACCATTTTTTTTCCAGTTTCCTACTACCCCTCTCCACCTTCCTCCTACACCACCCCACTCAACCCTATCTATCTGTTCATTTCTTCCTACCCGCTCTGTTTGATCTCTGTCAATAGAACCATTCCTTCGCCCTCTCTGTCCGTCTCCATTCATCCCCTCTGGCAAAGCAGAAAACTCTGTTAAATTTATTACTTTTCCACACAATATACCAATAGACGAAGGTGACTCTGTAGTCCTTCGGAAGATTTCGGCTGAAATAAATAATCCGTACGAGTATTTACTGCTTCGTATATCGCATAACAGATGTACTGTTGATGTGAGAGACTAGCTTACAAAATTTTTGTCGAGAATCCTGTGTACTGAATACTTAAAATTACACCGACAAGTATCAGGAACTTGTCGGTACTGTATTATTAAATAATAGTGTCGTTATTTACAAATGTGTAGTACCGTAAAATGAAACTTATCTGTCGATACGTCAAATAAATTACTGTAATGGGAAACTGCAGTCAAAATTGGCAATGATTTTCGAAGACGATTAATTCTCACATTAGCTAAAATTACATAACGAGATTGCTTATGTACGGGTATTTTCTAATTAAAACTTTGTTTTACTAGTCTTCATTTTTGTCATTGCAAAATTTCTCTGGTATTTTACTGTCTAGATACAAATTGGATTTAGCAAAAACTTGTCAAGTTCATTCAGAAATGTTTTCAGAAACTACTTGAAAATAAAGCCACATTCGAATATTTGTCCTCATGTTTTGCCTGGCACGCTAGCCCGCCCCAACTACTACCATACTTAATTTTTAACTACTATAGTTTACAGAATGTGTCAAGAGAACTTGATAGACTGCACTTGGCCTCTTAACAACGGCAATAACTGTTACTGTAATAAATATTTAAATGGAACACAAAACGATTATAAGCGTTTGGGAAAAACTAGGAAAAATCATATTTTTATATGGTTGCGTTCGCGACGAATTTCGACAGTGAAGTCTTCTCGGGTTATCGGCTGAGCCTTGACTCGCTTGATAACCCGAGAATATTTCATCAACATATTTATAATACTGTTTTTACTGGTCACTGAACGCACGGGAGCAGTCTCTTCTAATTCCACTGCTACCTCTCCCCACAACTTGGAAGTAAAATACCTCGGCCGGCCCGTGTGGCCGAGCGGTTCTAGGTGCTTCAGTCTGGAACCGCGCGACCACTACGGTCGCAGGTTCGAATCCTGCCTCGGGCATGGATGTGTGTGATGTCCTTAGGTTAGTTAGGTTTTAGTAGTTCTAAGTTCTAGGGGACTGATGACCTCAGATGTTAAGTCCCATAGTGCTCAGAACCATTTGAACCATTTAAATTACCTCGTGTGGTTAAGAGGTGTCTTTTGGTCTCACGAGTATCTGTGTACTTGAGCCAGACTGGTCAACTTTTCTTAATCCATCACCGTGTCGCGAGAGTATTTTGGAAAATTCAAACTGATCTTCAACTCGTGAAGGGTTGCACGACAATGCACGACAGCGGACGACCGGTGCGCTCGCTGTACGTACTACACTACTGGCCATTAAAATTGCTACACCACGAAGATGACGTGCTACAGACGCGAAATTTAACTGACGGGAAGAAGATGATGTGATATGCAAACGATTAGCTTTTCAGAGCATTCACACAAGGTGAGCTGACATGAGGAAAGTTTCCAGCCGATTTCTCATACACAAACAGCAGTTGACCGGCGTCGCCTGGTGAAACGTTGTTGTGATGCCTCGTGTAAGGAGAAGAAATGCGAATCATCACGTTTCCGACTTTGATAAAGGTCGGATTGCAGCCTATCGCGATTGCGGTTTATCGTATCGCGACATTGCTGATCGCGTTGGTCGAGGTCCAATGACTGTTAGCAGAATATGGAATCGGTGGGTTCAGTAGGTTAATACGGGACGCCGTGCTGGATCCCAACGGCCTCGTAACACTAGCAGTCAAGATGACAGACATCTTATCCGCATGGCTGTAACGGATCGTGCATCCACGTCTCGATCCCTGAGTCAACAGATGGGGACGTTTGCAAGACAACAACCATCTGCACGAATAGTTCGATGACGTTTGCAGCAGCATGGACTATCAGCTCGGAGACCATGGCTGCGGTTACCCTTGACGCTGCATCGCAGACAGGAGCGCCTGCGATGGTATCCCCAACAACAAACCTGGGTGCACGAATGGTAAAACGTCTTTTTTCGAATCAATCCATGTTCTATTTACAGCATCATGACGGACGCATCTGTGTTTGGCGACATCGAGGTGAACGCACATTGGAAGCGTGTATTCGTAATCGCCATACTGGGGTATCACCCGGCGTGATGGTCTGGGGTGCTATTGGTTACACGTCTCGGTCACCTCTTTTTCGCATTGACGACACTTTGAACAGTGGACGTTACATTTTAGTTGTGTTACGACCCGTGGCTCTACCTTTCATTCGTACCCTGCGAAACCCTACATTTCAGCAGGATAATGCACGACCACATGTTGCAGGTCCTGTACGGGCCTTTCTGTATACAGAAAATTTTCGACTGATGTTCTGGCCAGCACATTCTCCAGATCTCTCACCAACTGAAAACGTCTGGTCAATGGTGACCGAGCAACTTTCTCGTCACAATACGCTAGTGACTACTGTTGATGAACTGTGGTATCGTGTTGAAGCTGCATGGGCAGCTGTACCTGTACACGCCATCCATGCTGTGTTTGACTCAATGCCCAGGCGTATCAAGGCCGTTATTACGGCCAGAGGTGGTTGTTCTGGGTACTGATTTCTCAGGATCTGTGCACCCAAATTGCGTAAAAGTGTAATCACATATCAATTCTAGTACAATATATTTGTCCAATTAATACCCGTTTATCACCTGCATGTCTTCTTGGTGTATCAATTTTAATGGCCAGTAATTTAGTACTACCATTGCTGTGCACGCGTTTGTCTTACCTACGCACAGTCAGGCAAAATCGCCGAAGTTATGTTGCAAGTTTACGTACCCAAGGGACATTAGACCCTTCTCACACTACATGCACTGTTGCCTCCAGTTTCTATTCCTAACAGACAGATGCGCTGACATTTACATCATTTTGAATATTGGTTACAAGTTTATGTATTTCTAACCTTGAACAGCTCCGAGATCTTCGTCAGTTTTCAGTTTTACTTCCTAACTACTCTATGAATTTTATTCTGCTAAATTTCAAGGTAAGTTAAAAGAAAATTCCAGCAGGTAAGTCGATGCAGTATGAGCAGCGACGCAGGTACGTGCAAAATACGGGAACAGTTGAACCAGTCACGACATCATCAACAGCTGCCGGCCGTCACGCCATTAGATACACCATCATTAATCCACAACATCCGCTACATTTGTTGGATGACACATAGACTATAATAAGCGGGGAGTGATGCGCGGCAAAGAAAATTTCCATTGTCAATGCATTAAGATCGTATATGCCTCAAAGTATTACGGCGCAGAGCGACAAACGGCTGTACTCTCGGACAAGACTATACCTCGCTCTCAGCGCGAGTCAAAATACATTTAATCAGCAAGATAGCTGCACGCCCCTAGCTGTTGCATGGCCAAAGCTGTTACATTCACCATGCGCTGAGAACCACCAGATGGGAGAATACTCTACTCCTAGAATCAGCACAAGCGTGAACACTGTTAGAAGATACAGATTACCTTAGTGAATGACAGCAGGAAGCCACCCCGAATCTAAACACAGCCTACTGCGGCACTGCTAATTATTTCACCGTAGCTCCTGTCTCGCAAGCATGTCAGACAAGACCTTTGGTCACAGCAAATTCATTCCTTCATTCCTTTGCGAATTCTTTCCTTTATGGGACTTTGAAGAAACTCCCTCTGCTTCCACCTCCTCTGACTTCACTCTCCTTCATTGTTTGTTGATGTGTTCATTATGAATGATTGTATGATACTTATATTATTTTACGGTTTTATGTATTTTGATGGTAACCTCTGTTTAACCACTTAGTTAAGTGGTTAGTATTTACGTGTATGCTGTTATTACTTGAGATTAAGAATACTTGAAATGTCCGTACTTAAGTCTCAAATGTTATACTGTTATGAAATTCCATGCTAATGCTTGAATTCATTCCGAACCATCACCATCACCATGTCGCGTCATCTCCCTCCCATGCCCCAGGCCCCTCCCCCCTCTCGTCTCCCCCCTCCTCCCTCCCCCATCTACTGAGCTACTCTCCGTTACAGTCTTGCGTACATCCTGTTCATCGTATTCCTGACGTGTACTCAGTTTCGTCGTTAGCGATTTGCCCTCGTTGATGGATGTGCTATGCTGTTCCCACACTACGTAGTTTGCGTCAAAAAGCCACTCATTTCTTCTGTCACCTGCAAACATGTGACTGTTCTCTGTCGTCCACTGAAGCGACTCCTACAATCGTGATTCGAAATTGGTCTAGTAACATGTAGGAAGAACATCATTTGCGTCGTTCGGATTCCGGTGTTGTAGGCCGTAAATTTGCAGACGTTGCGCTTAAAAGCTTGTTACCCGTTCCGAATTTGTCAAGTGTCCTTAAAAGTTATTTATCGTCCATACCTACTTCAAATATGGTGATCTACGTCCTGAACTGATCCTCACACCTTACAGTTTGGGAACTGCTTAATACAATTTTACCGGCAGGACGCTTGTAACGTCTTCGCTATTGGCAACTGCGAATTTTTTCCCCAATGGCCGTGAACGGTTTAATCGAGCAAGAGCCTGCCTTTCGTGTAAACTGTCGTAATTCTCATAAATAAGAACTGCAGTTATCCTGAATCCATTTAACTAAGGAAGAGAGAGCCATACTTGCTGTAGAACTGTGTGAATGTCAACAACGTACATTGTTAGTAAGTTAGTAATGATCTTGTCACACCTTCGAACATTCGTTACAACCGCACTTAGATTGTGTCGATGCAATTTGCAGCCTTAACGTTAAATATTTCATTCCTGATTTGCTACTGTCTTTCACTCCTAGACTAGGTAAATCCAACCATAACTACCACCGCCTCACCTTAGCAAAAGATCTGGAAGAGAACCAGAGAAAAGTCTGGTCCTGTGTAAAACCGCTAAGCGCCTCTAAGAATTCCATTCAGCCCTTCTTGATCAGTCTGGTTTGGCAGTTGAAGATAGCCAAACGAAAGCCGAAGTTTTAAATTTCACATTCAAGAAATCGTTCACACAGGAGAATCGTGCAAACATACCGTCATTTGACCATCGGACGGACTCCCGTATGGACAAAACAGTAATAAGGATCCCCGGCGTACAGAAACAACTCAAACGTGATAGGACTTACTAATTGCTTTTACGCACGAACGTAATGTACACAGTTCCTCCGGAATTAAAGTTTCCATTGTTAAAGTGAAATGTGGTAATATGATTAGCATCCAGTTTAAACTATTAGTAATTTGAATTAACTGAACAAAATTGTATTTGTACTCAATGAATAATTATTTGACAGACTTCTAATTTGACGGTAATTCATACAGCATAAGCTTGCGTGCAAGTTGCTTGCAGTCGCGTGTACCATTCGCAGCAGAAAGAAATTAACAACTTCCTGTAATCTCTTCTGTGTCCACTGGTTACATTTGTTAAATGGTTCAAATGACTCTGAGCATTATGCGACTTAACTTCTGAAGTCATCAGTCGCCTAGAACTTAGAACTAATTAAACCTAACTAACCTAAGGACATCACACACAACCATACCGAGGCAGGATTCGAACCTGCGACCGTAGCGGTCGCTCGGTTCCAGACTGTAGCGCCTATAACCGCACGGCCACTCCGGCCGGCTACATTTGTTAAAGCTGGCGAGAGGAGGGGAAGGCTATTTGTACTTCATTGGCAGAAAAGCATCTAATCTAATTGCGGTGGTTAGGAGTACACATCCATTATGTAGACGATTTAAAATCCCAGAACATAACTGATCGTGGGACGTAGATTCCTCTTTCCACCACCACCAAATGATAGGTATATCAGTACTGAACGGAGTGACGTAAAAGCCAACGAAGAAATACGGGCTATAGAATGGAATCGTGAGTTTTCCGTCTCGTCACAAGTGCGGCCCACTAAAACCGGTATAAATGATTTGTTGTTGCAACGTGTATACGTTGATATCAGGATGGATTAGAAAAGGTAGCAGACAATAGGAAAACATATTAAACGAGATTACTTTATGCTGTCAGGGCAGAACGTGCGATTAACTGTCTCATTAACGATCTCATATTAGGTCCTCTAGGCAGGTTAAAACCCATTTGCGACATGAGTGAGCAAACCTTTTCGTTGCAGTGTCAAAACGATTTCACTAAGGTTGTGGTATCGCCCATTGAACGCGGCGTCACACCAAAGTCGGCAACACACACCAATGCTACACCCATCAGCGATGTTTCTCTGCATTCCGGAATGACGAATGGGCAGAGGCTGAAGAAGACACGCCCTCTCTCTGATAGAGCAGCGCCCTGGCACGGAGGTCAGTATAAAGCCAAACATGGAAGCGGTATGTCCAGTTCGCGATCTTAGCTGACGCAGTGAACGTCATGGAGTAAGATTAAAAAGGTACTCAGGTCTCAAATCGAAACGTATTTTTGTAAATAATGAACATTATGCTACACCGGAACAGCTTGTTAGCTAGTGAATCAAGTGATGTTTTAATAGTGAGTGACAACAGCAATATATCAAGCACTCCTGTGTCCAATGATTGTATCGTGTGGAGTAAATAGTTTTATCATTCACGTAATAAAGTGAAGTAATATTTCAAACGTTATAGCTAAAATGAGCCATGTCCCACAGCTCTCAAAGAAGCCACAGTGACAGCCGGACAGCTGTAGTTTCATTCGGTCAAAACAAAGGTAGTAACGAAAACAAAACTGAATTGCTCATAATACAGGTAGCACACGTCAACGTGGATCTCTCTGTCGATCGAATACCATCTCTGATGCATATCTAAATAGCCTATCGATGCTAAATTGCAAAATTAATGTAGTACATACCTCTGAAACCGAACAGACCCGGAAGAGTAACGAAAACAGCTCCAAGAGCCTAAGCACAATGTTAAGGAATACTAGCTTAAGCTCTGATGAAGTATGTTGTGCCTCTTCTGAGGAAAAAGCATTCTCTTCACAGGGTACCTCAGAAATCTTAAAGCGTACCACTCGCGCCCCAAAATTTACATAATTGAAACTGCTCCACGTTTGTTCTTTGCAACAGTGGTTTACTTTCCCCCAATGGCATCCGTCTTCTTTTTTCTCTGGGAGTTCCCCTGGGATATTCTCTTCTCTACAGTCCTGGCAGCTTGCCCTTCTCTTCGCCCTAGAGACTTGCTTCCTTTCTTTTCTTATTACCGCAGTCGTAATTATTCTTAACAGGTTTTACAAGGCGACTAGTGCTGGAGTTTGAAATTTTATTGCCCCGACTGTAGGGCGAGGAAAGGGAAGGAAAAAGAACAAGAAAAGGAAAGAGTCCCCAATAAAGTAGCTCGCGGCACTGTAGCTTACAGTTTACAAACGCTGCTTACAAAAAGCAGGCTCATCAAGTCCTACGCTAAACTTTCGAACAGGAGAGTCAGCCAGCTCTCAGTAGCTATAACTGGCACATCCTGTATCACGAGAATCACCATGCCACGAAAATCTTAACATTTTGCCACTTCCATCACGTGCCCATCCTAATTTCTGTCTTCACCTCCTAGTTATCCTTCTTTGAATGAGCAGAATAGTGTATGTGAAAAGTGTTAAAATACTGAGGAACTTACGGCACATTCAGAATAGTGAAGAGTTATGATCACTACTACAGGGTTATAAGACGAGGTTTGAGGGGATAGTGACACCTGAATGAAAGTGCTGATAGGGTGAACCTGTCAACACCGAGATGGCTGTTACGATTATCAACAACTCCAGCAGTTTACCTAATAGCATAACCCATACCAGTAGCACATCGTACCGATTCAGAGGTTGTCTGTGGGAGAGTTTGCAGGCTCTGAGTCCATAATTTTAAGAGATATGACTGTGATCCTGATTGCTAGTTGTCGGACTACAGGGTGAGAGATTTACTTCATCCACTATAGCACAGATCACAGATAAGCTGAACTGTTGCCTAAATGTACATGACGGAAGTGTAACTATTTATAAAGAAATTAGCCATAAGAGCTGGTCAGAAATAAAACATGTCGTCATTTAACTTTATTTATTAGTTTTAAACCAACAGAAATTACGCTTAAGTGCATCACACTCATTCCTTTGATGATACTGACGCATTTAAAATTCATGCACACCAAAAAAAGTAACGGACGATTCAACATTCCTATTCCATCGGAATATTTCCCTCATCGCGCTACTAAACAGTAAACTTCCTGTATTTGTGGCTCACATTTCTTTCATTATACGTTCACTCGACCAAGTCTGCCCCACTACTGCTATTGGGAGCTTGCTAGTCACTACTAACTCGTATTGTCGACCCAACCAGACAGTGCCCCACCCGCCGGAAAAGCTGGGGAGATTACAGAAAGTTCCCAATCTAGTGCCTATTAATCCCAGAGAGGTAAAATGAAAGTTTATGAGGGGTAAAAATTAAAATATTCGATTATGTTTCAGTCACGAAACTAAATCATTTTCAGAACATCATTACTGTTATCACAATCTTGTAAGACTCGATAACTGATCGTGTAATTTATTAATATTTACTTTTACTCAGTTAGTAGCATTAATGCTGTGGAGGTTTCAGCTTCCTCACATAGTCCCCCCACTACACGCATAGTTATGCATTGTCCCGTACATAATGATGATAAAATTTGATACATTTGCGTAACAAATGATAAGTGTCTCAAGAAAATGTCTTTCCCAAGTTGTAGGAAGTACCTGCAGTAGTCCAGATGTATCTTAATTAGACGCTTCGAAACAGATACATGAATTAATTGACAACACGATACGGCAGTAGCTACATAAGGGCTGCTAATTGCTGTGCACAGTATTATTATTATTACAATTACTATTACTATTAATGGCTGTGGTCAGACCCAAAGCATTAACAGTCTTGAGTATTCCAATTACTGCAAGTTCACAAGTAAGGAATTCAGCACTCACGTGATTTACAAACAGTAAGTGTAATGCACACATTTTAAGTTGGTTGATTTTAAATGGTGTTGCAGTGTGCACGTCAGGCAAGTCCAAGTGGACAGGAGTAACGCAAGGGAAGTAACAAGTGTCTACCCTCACTGTGGACAGTTAGCTTTCTTATCTGTGAAGGAGTTGTGAGTAGCACTGGCGATGCACCAGTCATTCATTCTAACACCCGCACAACCGCTCCCCAGCCTACCCCTCAAACACACACACACACACACACACACACACACACACACACAAACTAAATATCATTCATCTTTCATCATTTAAAAAATAAAAGACTTCCAAGAAACGTCTTTCGTTCTACAGTTCATTTAGGTGCTAAAGTTGGTGATAATGTGGGGTAGAGGGCGCAGGGGCAACAAACGTCAGGTTGGGGTGGGGGGGGGGGGGGGCACGTCGGGAATACTAGTTAATGTCTCATTCCACTCAGGAGTAATGGTGTAGGAAAGGTTGGGAACGAATATTGTACAGGTTAAGGTTCGCCAGCTACGTCTGTTGATGTGTAACTCGTTGGCAAGAATGTCAATAACGGTATCCTGGAACGTCAGAAGACTAGTGAAACTCACGAAGACCTGGAAAGGTCTGTAATTGGTGCAGGAATCCACAGTGGACTATAAATGTAAATAAATATGAGAGAGTGCGCATAAATAGGTGAAGATATTCATTATTGATGAATATGTGGAGACTGAACGGACAAATGAAACTTTGTAGCCACGCGGAGTGGCCGCGCTGTTTGAGGCGTAATGAAACGGACTGCGCGGCCCCTCCCGCCGGAGGATCGAGGAATCCCTCGGGCATGGGTGTGTTTGTTGTTCTTAGCATAGGTTAGTTTCAGTTAGTTTAAGTAGTGCTTAATTCTAGGGACCGATGACCTCAGCAGTTTGGTCCCTTAGGAAATCATATGTGTTGGAACATATTTTTGAAAATTTGTACCATGGACGGGATTCGAACCTGGGTCTCCTGCTTAGCAGGGCAGATGTGCTAACTACTACGCCATCTTGGTACAGTGGCTTTGCACCACTGTACGAACTACCTTAGCGTGCCTCCCTCCTCGATATAAATACCCATTCCCGCCTCAGCAGTTGCTATTCCTCTTAAACTCGAATACCATTGAGAATACCAAGTGGTCTGACGGGTGAATGGGTATTTGGATTGAGCAGGGAGACGTGCTAGTGCGATCCCTGCAGCTGTGCAAAGCCACTGTGTCATGGTGGAGCAATCAGCATGAGACTCGGGTTCGAATCCTGGTCATGGCGCCAATTTTCATTCACCGTTTCACTCTGAATATCTACTTCACAGATGTTTGATATTTGGAAAGTCTCTGGCACAATATTGTCTCATCTGGGATCCATTATTGTTTAAGTACGCCATTTGTGATAAACCGCTAGAAACAACTACAGGCGAAACATAGAAAGTAGTTCAAATGGTTCATATGGCTCTGAGCACTATGGGACTTAACAGCTGTGGTCATCAGTCCCCTTGAACTTAGAACTACTGAAACCTAACTAACCTAAGGACATCACACACATCCATTCCCGAGGCAGGATTCGAACCTGCGACCGTAGCGGTCACGCGGTTCCAGACTGTAGCGCCTAGAAAGTAGTCACCACAGAGAGGTACAATAGTGGAATGACCATACGAAACTAACTGTTGGTATGGCAGATGCTAGGCATAGATTCAATGGAAGAAGTTGGCGACCGGCCGGAGTGGCTAAGCGGTTCTAGGCGCTACAGTCTGGAACCGCGCGACCGCTACGGTCGCAGGTTCGAATCGTGCCTCGGGCATGGATGTGTGTGATGTCCTTAGGTTAGTTAGGTTTAAGTAGTTGTAAGTTCTAGGGAACTGATGACCTCAGATGTTAAGTCCCATAGTGCTCAGAGCCATTTTTTATTAAGATTGACGTGGCTTACAAGCCATTTCCAACACCGGTTCGTCATCAATCCTCACCAGTATAGGATAGTCACCAGGTAAGATCAACGGAAGAAGGGCACGTTTTACTGCGGGGTTATTTGGTAATCGCGGTAGTGCTATAGAGATGCTTGTCACAATTCAGTGCTGACCCCACAAGGGGGTGGTGTGCGACAGAGACTTTACCTAATGAAATTCCAAGAGCGCATGTTTCGAAAATAGTCGGGAAACGATTCATCTCTTCTCACATATACACTGCTGGAAATGGAAAAAAGAACACATTGACACCAGTGTGTCAGACCCACCATACTTGCTCCGGACACTGCGAGAGGGCTGTACAAGCAATGATCACACGCACGGCACAGCGGACACACCAGGAACCGCGGTGTTGGCCGTCGAATGGCGCTAGCTGCGCAGCATTTGTGCACCGCCGCCGTCAGTGTCAGCCAGTTTGCCGTGGCATACGGAGCTCCATCGCAGTCTTTAACACTTGTAGCATGCCGCGACAGCGTGGACGTGAACCGTATGTGCAGTTGACGGACTTTGAGCGAGGGCGTATAGTGGGCATGCGGGAGGCCGGGTGGACGTACCGCCGAATTGCTCAACACGTGGGGCGTGAGGTCTCCACAGTACATCGATGTTGTCGCCAGTGGTCGGCGGAAGGTGCACGTGCCCGTCGACCTGGGACCGGACCGCAGCGACGCACGGATGCACGCCAAGACCGTAGGATCCTACGCAGTGCCGTAGGGGACCGCACCGCCACTTCCCAGCAAATTAGGGACACTGTTGCTCCTGGGGTATCGGCGAGGACCATTCGCAACCGTCTCCATGAAGCTGGGCTACGGTCCCGCAAACCGTTAGGCCGCCTTCCGCTCACGCCCCAACATCGTGCAGCCCGCCTCCAGTGGTGTCGCGACAGGCGTGAATGGAGGGACGAATGGAGACGTGTCGTCTTCAGCGATGAGAGTCGCTTCTGCCTTGGTGCCAATGATGGTCGTATGCGTGTTTGGCGCCGTGCAGGTGAGCGCCACAATCAGGACTGCATACGACCGAGGCACACAGGGCCAACACCCGACATCATGGTGTGGGGAGCGATCTCCTACACTGGCCGTACACCACTGGTGATCGTCGATGGGACACTGAATAGGGCACGGTACATCCAAACCGTCATCGAACCCATCGTTCTACCATTCCTAGACCGGCAAGGGAACTTGCTGTTCCAACAGGACAATGCACGTCCGCATGTATCCCGTGCCACCCAACGTGCTCTAGAAGGTGTAACTCACCTACCCTGGCCAGCAAGATCTCCGGATCTGTCCCCCATTGAGCATGTTTGGGACTGGATGAGGCGTCGTCTCACGCGGTCTGCACGTCCAGCACGAACGCTGGTCCAACTGAGGCGCCAGGTGGAAATGGCATGGCAAGCCGTTCCACAGGACTACATCCAGCATCTCTACGATCGTCTCCATGGGAGAATAGCAGCCGGCATTCCTGCGAAAGGTGGATATACACTGTACTAGTGCCGACATTGTGCATGCTCTGTTGCCTGTGTCTATGTGCCTGTGGTTCTGTCAGTGTGATCATGTGATGTATCTGACCCCAGGAATGTGTCAATAAAGTTTCCCCTTCCTGGGACAATGAATTCACGGTGTTCTTATTTCAATTTCCACGAGTGTATGTCATGGAATCACCACTTCCAAGAAATAAGAGGTATTAGAGGTCACACAGAGGTTTATCGAAATGCGTTTTTCCCACACGGCATTCGTGAATGGAAAAGGGTAAGTAGAGGAATCTTTGTGGTATCGAATGTACCCTCTGCCACATTTTAAAGTGTCTTGACGAATGCAAACGTAGATGTAGAGCCTACCTACACCGATTACGCGCTGGCACCGTCACCTGCGTCAATACCGAAACTTTGGTATTTCAGACTAGCTCACTCACAGAATTACAAGAGTGGTAGTACTGAACCAGCTGTTAACATCACTATTCATAATGCACCGAGCATCAGTCTTCCGTGCAGTGTAAGCATTAATCATGATAAATATGATGTCGTCACACTAAAATAAGAAAGCACTAAAAACACGACACACACCTTGCCTAATGTGGTGAAGGAAACCCGAAGACATTCGCACCAGCTCTCAGTAGTTTCGGAATGTATAAACACAGATCCTGTATAGGTTTCAAGGTTATCTTATAGCATTTTCCCTGTAAAATGTAGCGATGATGGAGGGGAATACCGACCACACACTTTTGTCACTAAAGTAGACCGCAAAGACTCAATAATGTGACTGTGATGTCCAGGGCAGATGCAACAGTTCATCCTCTAGCTGACAAAATCAGTCATGGATGATGCGAAATGTGTGAACAGGGGCACCGTCATCTTGAAACAGAACAAGACCATTGGTGAACAAACATTGTTCCATGGGATCCACTTGATCGGAATAGTCATATCATCCTTAGCAGCAATGCAACCTTGCCGAGTAATCCTGAGATGGATGGCAAACCACGTTGTGGCTGCGCAAATTATCACCGAATCCACGGCAAGTTTCAGTCTTGGAAAGTAAACTCGGCCAGAATTCGGGAACAGCGTGAAGCAAGACTCATCCGACCAATTGTCAAATGGTTCAAATGGCTCTGAGCACTATGGGACTCAACTGCTGTGGTCATAAGTCCCCTAGAACTTAGAACTACTTAAACCTAACTAACCTAAGGACATCACACGCATCCATGCCCGAGGCAGGATTCGAACCTGCGACAGTAGAAGTCGCACGGTTCCGGACTGCGCGCCTAGAACCGCGAGACCACCGCGGCCGGCGACCAATTGTCTTCCAGCCATTGCTCCACAGTGCAGGTTTTAGGAGTGGACACCATGTTTCCCTCTTACGGGTATTTGAGTCACTGATGACTGGTTTTGGAATTCCAGCCCGCCCTAAAATTCCTTGCTTCTGGAATTCACTTCTTGTTGTTTTGTTGCTGACAGGGTTTGCGAAAGCGACGTTCAGTTCTGCGGTGACTTTTGCAAAAAAAAATGGTTCAAATGGCTCTGAGCACTATGGGACTCAACTGCTGTGGTTATCAGTCCCCTAGAACTTAGAACTACTTAAACCTAACTAACCTAAGGACATCACACACATCCATGCCCGAGGCAGGATTCTAACCTGCGACCGTAGCAGTCCCACGGTTCCGGACTGCGCGCCTAGAACCGCGAGACCACCGCGGCCGGCTGACTTTTGCACTAATCATCCTCTTACTTCTCGTCACAGTCCTCTTCAATGAGCGTCTGCCATGATCACTCAACACACCCTTTCGTCTGCGTTTTGTCTTGGCAGAGGATGCTTCTCCGCTTTCCCTCTACGCGGTATAAATCTTCAATATCGTGCCTCTTGAAGGACCAAACACTTCTGATACCTTTGTTACTGAAACATCCAACAATTTTCCTACCTTCGAGTTCGGTTAGCTCCTACTCAGTGCACTCGCAGCTACATAGAATTCTGTTCAGAGCGCGTCTGACCCTTGCAAAGTGTTCGGGACATTACTCGGATACCGTGTAAGTAGGCTGTTTAGGTTTTTATGTTGGTAACGCCACGTAGCGCTCTATATGAAAATCACTGACTGTGCTGTGTGAAGTATGTGGCTGGTTGACTAGCTCACTCACAGAATTACAAGAGTGGTAGTACTGAACCAGCTGTTAACATCACTATTCATAATGCACCGAGCATCAGTCTTCCGTGCAGTGTAAGCATTAATCATGATAAATATGATGTCGTCACACTAAAATAAGAAAGCACTAAAAACACGACACACACCTTGCCTAATGTGGTGAAGGAAACCCGAAGACATTCGCACCAGCTCTCAGTAGTTTCGGAATGTATAAACACAGATCCTGTATAGGTTTCAAGGTTATCTTATAGCATTTTCCCTGTAAAATGTAGCGATGATGGAGGGGAATACCGACCACACACTTTTGTCACTAAAGTAGACCGCAAAGACTCAATAATGTGACTGTGATGTCCAGGGCAGATGCAACAGTTCATCCTCTAGCTGACAAAATCAGTCATGGATGATGCGAAATGTGTGAACAGGGGCACCGTCATCTTGAAACAGAACAAGACCATTGGTGAACAAACATTGTTCCATGGGATCCACTTGATCGGAATAGTCATATCATCCTTAGCAGCAATGCAACCTTGCCGAGTAATCCTGAGATGGATGGCAAACCACGTTGTGGCTGCGCAAATTATCACCGAATCCACGGCAAGTTTCAGTCTTGGAAAGTAAACTCGGCCAGAATTCGGGAACAGCGTGAAGCAAGACTCATCCGACCAATTGTCAAATGGTTCAAATGGCTCTGAGCACTATGGGACTCAACTGCTGTGGTCATAAGTCCCCTAGAACTTAGAACTACTTAAACCTAACTAACCTAAGGACATCACACGCATCCATGCCCGAGGCAGGATTCGAACCTGCGACAGTAGAAGTCGCACGGTTCCGGACTGCGCGCCTAGAACCGCGAGACCACCGCGGCCGGCGACCAATTGTCTTCCAGCCATTGCTCCACAGTGCAGGTTTTAGGAGTGGACACCATGTTTCCCTCTTACGGGTATTTGAGTCACTGATGACTGGTTTTGGAATTCCAGCCCGCCCTAAAATTCCTTGCTTCTGGAATTCACTTCTTGTTGTTTTGTTGCTGACAGGGTTTGCGAAAGCGACGTTCAGTTCTGCGGTGACTTTTGCAAAAAAAAATGGTTCAAATGGCTCTGAGCACTATGGGACTCAACTGCTGTGGTTATCAGTCCCCTAGAACTTAGAACTACTTAAACCTAACTAACCTAAGGACATCACACACATCCATGCCCGAGGCAGGATTCTAACCTGCGACCGTAGCAGTCCCACGGTTCCGGACTGCGCGCCTAGAACCGCGAGACCACCGCGGCCGGCTGACTTTTGCACTAATCATCCTCTTACTTCTCGTCACAGTCCTCTTCAATGAGCGTCTGCCATGATCACTCAACACACCCTTTCGTCTGCGTTTTGTCTTGGCAGAGGATGCTTCTCCGCTTTCCCTCTACGCGGTATAAATCTTCAATATCGTGCCTCTTGAAGGACCAAACACTTCTGATACCTTTGTTACTGAAACATCCAACAATTTTCCTACCTTCGAGTTCGGTTAGCTCCTACTCAGTGCACTCGCAGCTACATAGAATTCTGTTCAGAACGCGTCTGACCCTTGCAAAGTGTTCGGGACATTACTCGGATACCGTGTAAGTAGGCTGTTTAGGTTTTTATGTTGGTAACGCCACGTAGCGCTCTATATGAAAATCACTGACTGTGCTGTGTGAAGTATGTGGCTGGTTGGCATTGTTGGAATAGTCGCTATTGTAGTGTTGGGCAGTTGCCTGTTAACAGTGCGTATCGTTGCGCACTTGGAGGTGAGCCGCCAGCAGTGGTGGATGTGGAGAGTGAGGAGGCGGAGTTTTAAGAGCGGATAATCTGGTCGTGTGTCCATTAGGGAGAGTACATTTGTAAGATTGGATGTTATATATTATGACTTTTGAACACTATTAAGGTAAATACATTGTTTGTTCTCTATCAAAATATTTCATTTGCTAACTATGCTTATCAGTAGTTAGTGCCTTCAGTAGTTAGAATCTTTTACTTAGCTGGCAGTATTGGCGCTCGCTGTATTGCAGTAGTTCGAGTAACGAAGATTTTTGTGAGGTAAATGATTCATGAAAGGTACAGGTTATTATTAGTCAGGGCCATTCCTTTGCAGGGATTGTTGAAAGTCAGATTGCGTTGCGCTAAATATATTGTGTCTCAGTTTATTGATGATCTGAATAAGTAAAGAGAGAAATGGCTGTGCACGTTCAGTTTTGCTCAGCTGTTTGAAAACCAAATAATGTAAGACGTTTACCAGCACAGTATTCACTAATTTTTCTAAGGGGACGTTTCAACCGCTCGTGGTCAAGTACAAAAATGCAACCAGCAGGCTTGTCTGACATCTACGTTCCTGTTCACGTAGTCACCACCGTGGGAGAATCAGAGGAATTCGGGATTGTACAGAGGTATGCCTCTGCCTTGTAACATCCAGTTTTGATGAACGTCGATGGTCATATTCATTAAAATACCACTGTAGCGTGTATCTAAAGACAGTTACAAACTTTTCTCTAAATGAATCTGGGAGGCCAAGTACATGAATGCGGCACATTGCACAAGATTTTTCTCGCCGACAAATTCTCCGTAATTTTTCGTATACCTAAGGAAACCAGAACGTGAATGGGAACGGTGCAGCACCGTGCTGGATTCCAGCGTAGCGGCGGTGTGACTGACCGTGAAACGGAAGCGCCGCCGCATTCTTCCCAGCGGAGGCCTTTGTTCCGGCTTCGCCTGGCCGTTCGCGGAACACGGAATTATCAGGTGAGGTGGGGAACAAGCGAGCACGAGGAGGACGGGCCGCTGTTTCTCACGCATTAACGGCTTGTTGCCCGCCCGCAGGAGAATTTGCGAGCCTGCCGGACTCCACAGGTAGAAATCGATGCGCTGCCTGAGCGGAATATAAAATCGGATACAAATCTCTCTCGAGTGTTATTTCTATACAGATGGTGCGTTCGCGCTCTGCATGAAATACTATTTTTCCCGAATATTCCAAATTTCCGCTTATCTGTTAAAGAGGTTTCGAGTTAACGCAAGTACCCACGGTTTACAGCAGCTGTACAGTAGCACGTGCAGTTAATTTTTTCTCTATTTCTATCATTAATTTTGCTCCTTACCGGGTATCATTGTATTCCCTTCTACTTCGTGACATAATCAGTTTCATATACAGGGTGTCTCAAAAATGCCGACTAACTTTAGGTAGAGGTCCCTTATACAGAAACAGGTAAAAAGCTAAAAAGCACCTAGTAAATATGGACTATAAAATGCCTAGCTTAAGAGGTATGAGCACTGGTTCATCTTCGATAATATGAAGCTGATCCCTTCTACTGCAAGGTCTTTGCTTTCCATATTTTGAGAGGAAGAAGTATTGACCAGAACAAGAAAAAAGGTCTGGTAACCGTGCAGTCTAATATGCATACTTTCGGATATGAGCACTTGTTCATTTCCTCTAGTGTGAAACACATCTCTTCTACTGAACAAGTATTCATACCCGTTGAGGTATGCGCTTTAAAGCCCTGGTTTACTAGACTTTTTCTTTTTTTTTTTTTTTTTTTTTTGTAAGGCACCTGCCTCTGAAGTTTGTCGGTGGTTTCTTTGTGACACAATGATATTCCCACCAGAATCATGTAGAACTAGGAGCAATTTTACCCAAGTGTGTACATGCATGATGGAGTGACGTGAGAAGATACCGCGAGTATAATACACCGTCATCCCTGCGGGTGGGTGATCGTGTGGTGTATCTTTAACCACAAGCTATCTGGAAAAAGAACGTCGGCACGGTGATGGGAGCGGGGGGGGGGGGGGGGGGGCTACAGTCTGGAACCGAGCGACCGCTACGGTCGCAGGTTCGAATCCTGCCTCGGGCATGGATGTGTGTGATGTCCTTAGGTTAGTTAGGTATAATTAGTTCCAAGTTCTAGGCGACTGATGACCTCAGAAGTTAAGTCGCATATTGCTCAGAGCCATTTGAACCATTTTGGAGTAGGGGGTAAGGGAGGAATCGTTCTTACCCCTTACTATCTGCGAATGGAAAAGATACTCGAAAATGAGTGTGTTGTACCATATACTGTCTTTTGTATTTGTGCCTAGCAGACATAATATCTTAATTTGGTCTAGCTCATGTATCTATATTGAACCTAAATCAGAGATATGGACGTGTCGAGTAACATGTAGCTGCACATTTATACGCCATGTTGAGAATAATGTGGTAGTTCGGCGTATGTGTTTGCAAACATCCCGGAAACTCAATGATCATAGCCCAATTGTTTCTCCAATATTGGGGACCTGGCGTGCGTATAACTTCACGTGTCACCCTACCGACACCACCAAATTCACTATATCCTATCACATCATCAACAGGCACCCTTAGAAGCGCCATGTCAATGACTGCGCGGCCCGTCCCGTCGGACGTTCCAGCCCTCCCTCGGGTATGGGTGTGTGTATTGTTCATAGCATAAGTTAGTTTAAGCAGTGCGTAAGTCAAGGGACCGATGACCTCAGCAATTTGGTTCAAATGGCTCTGAGCACTATGTAACTTAACATCTGAGGTCATCAGTCCCCTAGAACATAGAACTACTTAAACCTAACTAACCTAAGGACGTCACACACACCGATGCCCGAGGCAGGATTCAAACCTGCGACCGTAGCAGTCGCGAGGTTCCGGACCGAAGTGCCTAGAACCGCTCGGCCACCGCGGCTGGCAGCAATTTGGTTCCTTAAAAATTCACACAGATTTGAACATTTGGACAGGCACCCTCTTCCAGTGAAAGATATCTGTCAAACCACCAGCTATAGCTCTGGCCCCTATATCTTCCCTTAAATCAATGCTCCAGTTGCTCTTCCAGCCTTTTGACACACCTCCTTTGGTTTTCTTGTTTCAGCCTCCGTTTTTACATCCTACTTCTCAGCCCGACAATATCCCCCCTTTCCCAGACATAGCGACCTGTTATCTATATTGTCCTATTGCCCCTAATGTTTTCTTCCTTCCTCCAATCTCGATACACCGTGGTATGTATTCGAATACCTCTAATCTTTTCACTAAATGTACACTCGGAGAAACAATGTGTTTCTTGTCTTGTACTGGTACATAGCCTCCCGTGACCGACATAACTTCTGTTATTACTTCTCCTACGGAATTCTGAACAAATTTTCTTTCACGCTGTCGCAATGACTAAACAAACCTGTAGAGAATCGCGTGATCTTTCTCCAATCTTCCTGATCTCTACTACCAACTCAGCCTAGTAAGAGAGCCGGATAGACGAACAAACTGAGAGAGCTGGTTAAGGGGAATACCTGAATGGTTCCTTTGTAATGCGCAAGTCATCTTCGAACTGAGTTGAATTACACCTATCTAGGATTCTTCAAAAGTTCCGTCTGGCAACTCTCTTGCCGACAGCTAGATTTATAAGGTCCTTCCGTACAATCACTCCAAGATAATTTACAGTTCTAAATATTTTCATTGAATTAAATGTTATCGTGTCCGTCCACCACATATTTACACACACTGTATTACATTTATCTGCCTTGCAGGCCGGCTACTGGTGTTCCTTTGCATCTATCTCTGATCATCTGCGAGCATTCCCCCATTTCGAAACAGTTTTCTACTGTCGCACCCTGTCCGTATACATCTATAAATATTTTATTGGAAAAGAAAGCTAGTAGTTAGTCCACTACATTTAGAACAAACATAAAAATAAACAAATAAAATCACTGTACTGAAAGATCAGAGTTCACGTAACGCTAAGTTCAGAGTTCATGGCAAATTCTTTCAACAACAGGACTGACGGTATCTATGAAACTGAATAAAAGTTGTCAGATACAAGAAAAGGTGTGTGTGTGCGTGTGTGTGTGTGTGTGTGTGTGTGTGTGTGTGTGTGTGTGTGTGTGTGTGTGTGTGTGTTTTGCCCTCTTTGGTACACATAACCGCAAAATGGCACAGGGTATGTATGCCATTTAATTATAACAGTTCAAACATTTGCACGACAGAAAATCTACTGCAGTTAACAAGAAAATCTGCATTTAACTGTCAATGGTGTGTCGGCAGGCTCTGAATAACCTATTTAACTTTTCACTTGTCTGATGCTAGTATTAGATCTTAGTCAACATAAGAAAGTGACTGACAGCATGTTATTTGTAGGGACGCTATCATAGCAACCGTTAGAAACAGAATGCATTTAGTCGCGTCTTCATTTCATTGCTGTCGCATCACCCATCCCCAACAGTTCAGGTGCCCGTTACAAATCAGCTGTGAACAAAGTTTGCACCGGTAATGTACGTTTTGAGATCTGTTTCAGCTGTGTGAGTTTTTTTTTTTTTTCCTTTCACTTTGCTCATCGTAGCAGTTGCTCAAAATGGCTCTGAGCACTATGGGACTTAACATCTGAGCATCTGAGGTCATCAGTCCCCTAGAACTTAGAACTACTTAAATCTAACTAACCTAAGGACATCACACACATCCATGCCCGAGGCAGGATTCGAACCTGCAACTGTAGCAGTTGCGCGCTTCCGGACTACAGCGCCTAGAACCGCATGGCCACCGCGGCCGGCCGTAGCAGTTGTTACTCGACAGAATCTCTACAACTGGCATCGAAAGTTGGCAGAAAAATGTAGTTGGAATACGGTAATTCCTGCGATCTTCTCACTGCTCACACACACACACACAGACACACATGCATTTCCATGCTATGTGCGAGAATATTTCGAAAAAGAGAGGGCCAATGGCAGATTCGCTGGGGTTGTAACTCATAAACTAATGTTGAACTAATCACCAGTTCGGTTCAATTTTTTTGTACCTCACCACCAGAACGCCTGTGCACGTCGTTAAGTTTGTATTTGTCTCATCTGTGCATTTGGGCAGCGATCACGCACTGCTGCTCTTAAGTGCTTCTAGAATCATCGATCTTACATGAGGCACATTAATCTAATAGAGACCATCAGTTAATATTTCATATAGCAAGGTACGTTAATGAATTGATTAATGAAATAAAGGAGATATTAAAAGAATGATTTCTCGGAATAATGATGTAGTCGAACAACAGGATAAATTTTACTAAAAATTTATTCAGATGCCGGCCGCGGTGGTCTCGCGGTTCTAGGCGCGCAGTCCGGAACCGTGCGACTGCTACGGTCGCAGGTTCGAATCCTGCCTCGGGCATGGATGTGTGTGGTGTCCTTAGGTTAGTTAGGTTTAAGTAGTTCTAAGTTCTAGGGGACTGATAACCACAGCAGTTGAGTCCCATAGTGCTCAGAGCCATTTATTCAGATACGTCACAAAGCTACGTCGAAATGCGCTCTTCCACTGTCTGGTATTTCAATGCAGTAAAGAAAAAGCAGTAATCTGACTGACTTATCAGAGTAAACAGAGCGCTCTCAGGCAGGAATGAATGTAAACCAAAGGCACTGTGCAGTGTACCAAATGACTGACACTAAATTAAATTCCTAAGGTTCAATGAGTCCATTCAAAACAATATGCAGTAAGAAGTTTACCTCTCCGAAAGTTCAATCAGTGATACCTAGCTATCACTCACTGTTCAAAATTTGTCTAAGTCAAGAATTGTAATGCCGAAATATTCCTAATCCCCGAATAGGTGCATATCGAGGTAATTCTCTGTCCCCAGCCAATTTTTACTAATCACCGACCAGACAAATCCTACCAGAAAACCTTATCTTTTGTTAGTTTCGCAATGAAATACATAACTGATTCTGCGTGTCAGGGATCTGACAGTTTGTTGGTGGGTTTGTGGAGGTATGTGACATTCGACGTATACGCACAGGTCATGTAATTCGCGTAAATAACGGGCAGCTGATTTGCGTGCATGGTGCTGGCGCCCAATAGCGATCCAGATGGGATCCATAGGACTTACATTAGGCAAATCTTGTCACTCGGACATCAACATCTGTTCACTGTAATGCTCTTGAAAGTACTGTAGCGCGGTTCTGGCTCCGAGACACGGACATATATACTGCCGAATGATGACACCGCCATCGGGGAAGACATCGAGCATAAAGGGATGTAGGTGGTTCGCAGTTGTCAGCATATCTTCGTTTAGTACCACAGGTCCCATGCAACCGCAGGAGAATGCGTCCTATAGCATGACACTGCTCCCACCAGCCTACGTCGGTGGCGCGCTGAGAGTTTCGGGCCGCCGTTCACCTTGATGACGGCGTTTTAGAAGACGAAAATCGACCTAGTGTAGGAAAAATGTGATTCACCCGAAAAGCCGACACGTTTCCATTGACAAACGGTTGAGTCCTGATGGTTCCGTACCCACTACAACCATATTTGACGGTGTTGTAGTGTCAGCATGTGAGCACGAAGGGGTGGCCTGTTGAGGAGCTCCGTGTTCAACAGTATACTATGAACAGCGTGCTCTGAAACACTTGTGCGTCCTCCAGCATTGTGCTCTTTCGACAGAGATGCCACAGATCATCACCTATCCTACTTTACAGAGCAGACAAGCCTCCGAACCCCACATTCTGTGAAGACTCGCTAATGTCCAACCATCTAGCCCCTAGTGGTAATTTCACCGTTCTTCTATCTCTTTCCGTAGATGCTCGCGACAGTAGCGCGTGAACATTCGACCAGCTTCGCCATTCACTGGCTCTGCGTAATAATAATTTGTCCTGTGTCAAAAGTCGCTTATCTGAATGAATTTTCCCATTCGCAGCACGTATTTTCTCTAGGATGATACGCCGTGCTTGGTTGCTCCGATTTCATACTTTTGTTACCGCGTCACGTGGCCGAAACGTCACCAGGCGGCATCAAGCGTCGTGGCGGGCCGTGGTCATAATGTCATGGCCCCTCAGTGCACGTCGTAAACGGTACGGCAAATAAGCTCATGTCTTTATTTAGTTTGCCGCCGAAGCACAATTTTACACGAAAAGTCATCTTACAAATATAAACTTTTTAAATTCCCACTTAATAAATATAAAGAACGTAAAGAATCCATCCACTGGTACGTCACATTCTAAACATGTTTTTCCAATTTTCAACCAGTCGTCTTCTGAAACCACAGAGATACTTACGATTAACCCTGCACATGCCAACCCGGCTAGCCGCGCGATCAAACGCGCTGCTTCCCGAGCGGGAAGGCGTGCCGGTCCCCCCCGGCACGAATTCGCCCGGCGGATTAGCGTCGAGGTCCGGGCTGCCGGGCAGCCAGCGGGTGGTTTTTAAGTCGGTTTTCCGTCTGCCTCGGCGAACGCGGGCTGGTTCCCCTTTTTCCGCCTCAGTTACATTATGTCGGCGATTGTAGAACAAACACTGTCTCCACGTACGCGTACACCATAATTACCCTACCACACAAACATTTGGAGTTACACTCGTCTGGTATGAGACGTTCCCTAAGCCTGGGTTCGGTGTTGGGCGGATGTACTGCTGTGGCTGTTGTGGAGTTGTGAACCACTGAGGGCCACGGCGAGACGAAGCTTCTCTGTCGTTTCTAAGTCCCCAGTTCAATGCAATACAACTCTGTATATAGATTTTACAATATCTGAACTTCGAAAATCCTTATGTTAGCCTTGGTGTGGTTAAAACACGCAGTGGCAGCAGTGCTTCTTGTTTTGCGGTTTTGAAGTTCCATGTTTTTGAAACAATCCCTGCATAAAGATTAAGCAGTTTAAACTTGGATCACAGTAATTGTTATTCAGGAGTGCTTTCTCAAAATACGATAAACGCAAGAAAGTAAAATTTTTAGGAAAAATATATTTTTAGTATCGTACCAAAATATGAGCTACGTAAATGAGATAATTAAAAATTTATAAAGCTTTCGGAAACACGATTTCGACTGTGTGTTTGACTTGTCTAATATTTTCATTTTTACTTCAAAATATAGGAACAAAGATTGTAAGTTTCTTTGAAAATAGATAAATGGAAAAATGGAAGTTAAAATTTCTGTTAATATACGCAATCAAACTTATTTTATCCGTTTCTTTTTTATCTTTAAAATTAATTACTAAGAAAGCTACTTCACTACTCATTTGTCTCAAAAATACAAAATGTACTATAATATAAATTTAAGTATCATACTTTTCCATAAATTTTTGAGGAACAGAAGTGAAAAAGAACAACAAACGTTGTAGAAATACAGGACAAAATACTGGCTACAACAATACTGAACTGGGAATATATTGATCACTTTCAACAATATCCTTTTCAAAATCTTCTGCTCCTTCTTGGACGTTAAAATGTCTCGTAAGTTTTAAGGCTAAACTTTTCTTTTTCTTGAAGACCATGCTTTTCCTTCGATGCTTGAAGTATTGCGTTACGTACACGTACTGTCTGGCCATCTTCTTTCCTCGCACCGTAATCCTTTTTGCTTTTTACTTGATGTTCGTACATCCTGACGAAGCTGTTTCTAAGTGAGCAATAATCAGAAGTTTTTATTGTTGCGTACACCAACAATTTATTTCTGTAATTCCATCTGGCGGCAAGTGCTCAGGTACAAATTATGCCTTTCTTTAAAGAAAACTCTCTCACGTTAACATTAATAATGGCATACTATATTGTTATAATCGATTCATATCTCTCAGAAACTAAGCACAGTTTGCGTTTATCGACTTTTGCTTTAACTAGCTGAAATCACATACGGATTTTTCCAAAAACTTGTAGTTTTCAATACACTATAACAAAAGCAAACGTCGGCTTTTGACAAAACAGTTTCACAGCTCATACATGGCTACAAGTCTGAATTATTACTATAAGAATTTATATTTTGAACAACTGAGGGTTTACTGACTTATTATTGTAACATACAGAACATGACCTGTTGCTTTCTTGAGATGTAGGAATGCTGGAAATTGGAGTCACGTTAGCTATATGCGAGAGTTGCTGAAAGTGATAAAGCCTTGCAGTCTTGGAAACCGAAGTGAATGTTAGAGGGTTAACGCAAGTGAGTGAGTTCGGAACGGAACCGAACAACTTCTTACCACTTTAGCAAATCAATCACTGGGTATGCTACTGCGTCATCATTTGCTGACTTCTCAAGAAGACAAAAACTGAAAATACTATAACGGGAAACAGCGGTAGAGTTGAGGATACAACCTGCTTAAAACACTTCAGCACTTATGAATCAAAGAGAACCAAATGTTACAACGAGTTGCGACATAGTAGGAGCAAAAATACACAGAAATTCGGGATCGTATTTGTAATACAAAAGACGTTCAATAGTTAACACAACACATTTCTTTTCTCCGCCAATTTCGGTTGAAAAGATTTTAAACTTGCTGTGGGACATCGTGAAATATTTCCGCTTCAGCACCTATAGTTTCATGAAGTTGCGATTCGTGGCGGTACTACACACAGTCTTCAAAATGGCGACTGTAATGCAGGTGCGTTTCAGATAAAGAGATGCTGTTGAGTATCTGATGACGAAAGACTACAGCATCGCAGATATTCATAGGCACTTATATAATGTCTACAGAAGCCTGGAAGTGATCAAAAGCATATGAGTCGTTGGGTGAGGCTCTATAGTACTCTATAGTGTGGTGTTTTCCGTGAGTGTTCAGTGTTGTGCGTCCCCCTTTTTAAGTGCTGCGAACAGAAACCAGACTGTCGCTCTCCCCTATGGTGGGGGAATCTAAATGCTATAAAGAAAGAAAAAGAAAAATAACGCGAAAGACACACTCATTCAAGATGATAGGTGGATCACAATCAAACACCTCGTTGCACGACTGGACTTCTCTGGTGGTAGTGCAGACACTTTCGTCTACCAGTCGGGGTACTCAAAGGTGCTTGTCCGCTGGGTTCCTTGCCGCCTAACAGAATGCCATACTCCGCAGGAAGCAATGCGTGGATGATGCTGAGGGTGCTACTGGAGCAAGACGTTGGCTCCGACGTGGATCAGCGGAGTTGTACAATGCAATGTCGTGTATAGTAAAATATTCAGTCCTAAGAATATTAGGGAAGTATTCACATTTCCAGAAGGCTTTCTGCACCGTTCCTCACAATCGTCTACTAACCAAACTGCGTACCTGTGGAATATCGCCGCAGTCGTGCGACTGGTTTCGTGATTTCCTGTGTGAAAGGTCAGAGTTCGTAGTAATAGACGGAAAGCCATCGAGTAATACAGAAATATTATCCGGCGTTCCCCGAGGAAGTGTTATAGGCCCTCTATTGTTCCTGATCTGTATTAACGACGTAGGAGACAAAAAATGGCTCTGAGCACTATGGGACTTAAGATCTGAGGTATCAGTCCCCTAGAACTTTGAACTACTGAAACTTAACTAACCTAAGAACATCACACACACCCATTCCCGAGGCAGGCTTCGAACCTGCGACCGTAGCGGTTGCATGGTTCCAGACTGAAGCGCCTAGAACCGATCGGCCACACCGGCCGGCACATAGGAGACAATCTGAGTGGCCGTCTTAGATTGTTTGCAGACGATGATGTCATTTACCGTCTTGTAAAGTCATCAGATTACCAAAACTAATTGCAAAATGATTTACATAAGATGGCGCAAAAAGTGTCACTTGACCCTGAATAAAGAAAAGTGTGAAGTTATTCACATGAGTACTAAAAGAAATCCGCTAAATTTCGATTATGCGATAAGTCACACAAATATGAAGGCTGTAAATTCAACTAAATACTTACGGATTACAATTACAAATACCCTAAATTGGAACGATCCCATAGATAATGTTGTGGGTGGAGCCAACCAAAGACTGTGCGATTCATTGGCAGATCGCTTAGAAGGTGCTACAGGTCTACTAAAGAGACTGCTTACACCACGCTTGTACGCCCTGTTCTGGAGTATTTCTGTGCGGTGTGGGATCCGCATCAGATGGGACTGACGAATGAAATCGAAAAAGTACAAAGAAGGGCAGTTCGTTTTATATTATCGCAAAGTAGGGGAGATAGTGCCACAGACATGATACGTGAACTGGAGTGCCAATCATTAAAACAAAGGCGTTTTTCCTTGCGGCGGAATCTTCTCACGAAATTTCAATCACCAGTTTTCTCCTCCGATTGCGAAAACATTCTGTTGGCACCCACCTACTTAGGGAGAAATGATCATCAAGATAAAATGATAGAAGTCAGTCCTCGCACAGAAAAATTTAAGTGCTCGTTTTTCTCGCGAGCCGTTCGAGAGTGGAACGGTAGAGAGACAGCTTGAAGGTGGTTCATTGAACCCTCTGCCAGGCACTTTGTTGTGAATAGCAGAGTAATCACGTAGATGCTCGTAAATGTAGGAGACCTGCAGGAGATTGATAGTTAATGCAATGAGTGACAGATGAAGTTGACCATAATTAAATGTAACACGTTGCACGTAAGAAAACGGAGAGATCCCTTATTAGTCGATAACGGTACTGTTAAAAATCACCGAAAATAGTAACAATCGTAAAAACGAAACAGAATCACAGGAAGAATGTTAAAGAAATGTAAATCATCCATGAAACATGTAGCTTAGAAAACACGTGTTCGACCGATTATCGAGTACTGTTCATCAGTCTTGGATTCTTGCGAACTGCAACTGACTGAAGAGGCAGAAGATCACCTTTCGGAGAGTAATTACAGTTGATACGGAAGTTTACCTCCCCCACGCACAAGTCGTGAAAAGAACAATTTGTTATATCAGAGGTACCCTAAGCCATACACCACGAAGTTGCTTGCGTAATGCAGATGTAGATCTAGATGTACGTATACGTAGTAGAAAACTACACCGGTTAAAAGAGGTTGTTATGTCTCTCACCAGCATGTTTAGCGTATCAATGGTGGGACCATATATGGAATGGAATCTTAGGCCTTACATCCGTGGCCTGTAGCTACGTTCAGTATAATAATATAGTCATTTAAAGATTTTTAAGTTTTCTATCGTTGACATTCAGCACAGCAGAAACTTATACAATATAGAGGTGAAAGAATATATAAGTCTGAGTTGGTAGCATATTACAGAATATACAATGAAAAGATATGTTCACCTTGCGTTTTCTTCAGAGTTGTTTCACATATAATAATGCCGGTAAATATCATCAGCAACAACCGGTATATCGTTGAGTACTGATTAATCAACCTAATGATCTACAAATGCAGACCTCTATGCATTAGCTACAAGCCGTATTTAGACTTAGCTGCGACTGATAACGACTGCTGCGACCTCATGTCCATTACGCCGAGATCACGGAGTTGTTCATTTCCTTTAGCATGAAACAGAAAAAAGGTACTTAGACATCTGACATGCATGACACGTTCCGCCTGCTAACTTGAGAAACGACCACAGTACAGTAGTGTACACGAGTGCACATCACGTACATTGCAACAGATTTCTGGCAAGACAACTACTTAAATCTTTTAGACGAACAGACTGAAGTTTTGACACTATGTCTATGTGATAACTAGGTGACTCAATTATAGAAAAAATTAAACGAAGCTGCATTCATACTGTTCCGGCCACGGTTTTCGGCAAGGTTCCCATGGTTTAAAGGAGATGCCCGCAACTCAAAAACGGTTACCAGATACTCCCAGTCGAGAACCTTCCCCTACTGTCTGTTCACTTGGTATTTGGCTGACAAGAACCGAAGAAACGTGGGTGTTCTTCTGAGCGACCTCTGTAATGACTATTTTCTCAAACACTCATCCAACTCTTCAGAGCATTGAGTGAAGTTTATTAAAAAAGCATTAACATACATAACAAGGAATAAGGTGAAAAGCTTCAAGGTTATGACGGAAATAGTTTCATTAAAACAGGAAAGTGCTAGCAACTACCGCGACATCTAGCAGAAGATCCCGCAACACATGCCAGATTCGTAGTTTGGGCAGTGGTGTGTCCTCGGCATTACCTGACCAGATCTTCTCAGAATGTCACCGGATTTCATAGAGATTGTCACGACGTTTAGTGAGAAACTGAAGCTTTCATTAGAGTCGGAGTGTAAGACAGTCAGTGTCGTTTGTTTGATAATCCATCTGAAGAACAGTTTTACAGTGACGTCAGGCGTAACAGCTTAACACAAGACAACTCGCTCTTAAAACGTAACTGCCTCAGAGGTTCTCGGACGTAGCGTCGGATGCTGATGTGGAAACTGCACAATGCTCCAACAAGGCCGACACAGGTGACAAGCAGCTTTCTTGTCCAAATATTCTGCAGATTCGGTGACAGCATCCGAAGCGACCCCCTGAGAATCTGCTAAATAGTTAATAAATCGGTTAATCTTGGAGCAGAACACAGCTACAAAAGGTATCTGCTCCATAGATAGGTACAAGTTCAATATCTTCAACATTTCGCCTGTCAGCGATGCGGCAGCGGTCGCGAAGTGGGGCCTAGGCAGTTCCAGATAAGTTTTATAGTCTGACGATAGTTTATTGATTTGCAGTTTTAGCTTGACGATGTCCACTATGGACAAACGGTAGTTACTGTTATTCTGAAGAATGTTGAGTTATCCCGACTGAAACCTAGGTAAATTCTAGGTAAACGGTGAAACTGAGGCTGTTGATTATTAAAATTAATAGTTACAAGTCTTTTCTGAAAAAGATTCTGAGATTGTGTACGATACTTAGTTTTTAAACGTGTTAACAGGATAGATGATGGGAGAAAAAGTAATAGCCAACTAGTCGATTTCTAGTCAATGAACAGATCGCGCGCACACGCATACTGCCACGCTCTCTCTCTCTCTCTCTCTCTCTCTCTCTCTCTCTCCCTCTCTCGCACACGCACACACACACACATAAAGCGCGCATACGCTTTCTGCTAGCAAGACTACGATGATAGTACATAATTTCTGTTGATTTTCCACGTGGTTTTTCTCAGAAACTGAGAGAGAATATATCGATAATGAATAAGATGCACGGTGATTCAGCTGCCCCTACAGATAGGTTTCATGCAACCCACAAAGCCTTCAAAACCACACACGAGATTTTCATATTTTCTCTTTCGCTACACGAGAACTGTTAGTCCAGGGCTTCACAACATACGTGCTCGCGGAGCAATCTGTGAGCACCAAGGCGCGAGCACAGAGCAGCGCGAGCACGATACCCCCACTACCGGACCAGAGCGGAGAGTGGGGAGAGTCACGTGGGGCACACAACAGCTGCCGCCAGTCAATGTAAATCCACGGCCACCTGCAGGGATATCACTCACAAATTATTACTGCGACAAATGAAACAAATAAAGGAGAATGTACACGTGCCACATAATTTTATTAGCTTAGTGTATGCCTCTACATTCGTATTAATTTGTGAACTTTTACACAATAAAAAGTGTCACTGAAGTGTGGGATTCTCGTTTATCTTGTACTTTTTGCCCTTTACAATTGCGTCTAATATTCAGAGTAATTGTTCTAGTGCATTTTAGGCGCAGGGTGCAGTTTAAATTTCGATCAGACAATGCGTTTCTCAGGCGCGTCTTTTTACATTTCATTGCAGAGAACAGTTGTTCACAGACATACGTGGAACCGAACATTGATAGTATTGTAGCCGCCAGTTCGTGCAAACGAGGAAATCTATCCTGAGGGAAGTGTCTGTAGAATTCCAAAATGTTTTTCTTGTTCTAAAATTTGTCTCTGTATTCTCCGTCACACTGCAGGTCAATAATTTCTAGTTGCAGCTCAGGACGAATCTCTTCAATATTCGCTGAATATGGAGAGGACAACAGATCAAAATCACTGTCTAGTGCTGTCAGATCTTGAAAGCGTTGATCAAATTCTTCCTTAAGGGCAACTAAACTATGTGAATAACGTTCACAGTCTTTGTGACCATCTTGCATGGATGATAATTTAGGAAAATGAGTTAGATTTCCTGTTTCCAGCTGACCCACCCAAAGTGTCAATTTCATTTTAAAAGCTCGTATTCGATCTATAAAATGAGTAATTAGCAGATCTTTACCTTGTAGTGAAATGTTCAATGCATTCAGATGGCTAGTTAAATCTGCTAAGAACGCGAGATCACATTTCCATGAAGGCTATTTCAATTCAGGAACACACATGTTATTTATTTCCATGAACATATTTATCTCACCTAATAGGCAAAAAAATCGATTTAATAATTCGCCACGACTAACTCAGCGGACCTCGCTGTAATAAGGCAGGCTACCATACTGGCTTTCTACATCCGCAAGAAAGCTTTTTAACTGCCTGTGTTGTAGCCCATGCTTCCTTATATAATTGGTTGTACGAACACCAAAACTCATTACATTTTTTAGAGTGATACTCTTTGCACATAAGTTTTCCTCGTGGATCACGCAGTGAACGCCCCTTATTTCATTCGGCACGGTCAGTTTTTGCATTTTCTCCTTCAACATCGCAACGAAACCTGATTTTTTCCCTGTGATCGCTGGTGCACCGTCTGTAGACACTGAAACTAAAGAATTCCACGACCATCCTATATTTTCAACACTTTCTTCAACACTACTTAAAATATCACCTCCGATTGTAGTGTCCTTCATGGCTACTACATCGAGGAGCTCCTCCCTTACCTGAAGATCTCTTTTAACACCTCTAATAAATATGGCAAGCTGCGCTGTTCCAGTGATATCAACTCTTTCGTGTTGAGCTAGAGAATACGCCATAAAATCTTTACAGATATTTGCGAGCTGGCTCTGGACGTCGTCTCCCATCTTCTGTATGCAACGCATAATGGTCATGATAGATAATGGCACAATCCGAAACTGTTCAACTTGAGATGGACACAAATGTTCCGCTGCAACTACCAAATATTCTTTTATTAAATCGCCATCAGTGAAGGGGTGCAGGGATTTTGCTAAAAGCAAAGCAATTTTGTAACTCACTCTGAGAGCTGCTTCAGTTGATTTTTCTTCGTCGTCCAGATCTTCTACGGATAGCTTCCTTTTAAGTTTAATAACTTCCTGTGCACGATCTGGTTCATCACATTTTCCACTTCCGTAGTCTTTCGCATGGTACGACATATAATGTCGCTGCAAATTAAATTTCCTAAAAGAATTCAGCGTTTTGTGACATACTAAACATTTTGCAACGCCATCTTTTTCTGTAAACAGATACAATTCCTCCTAATGGGGGTTGAACTGCGAAAGCATGGTTGTGGTTACACAACGGCGACTTGACATGATTCTTAACCAGCGAATTGACTGTTAGAGCTGATCGTAGTACTTTAAAAGTTACACAGTCGGCGCGAATTCAATAGGCACACTGTGGCCCTATTCAAACGTTCGCGCGCATTTCCCCTCCCTCCCCTCCCTCCCTGCTCCACGACCTTGCAGCTGCTCGCGAGCACATGCCTGAGCAGACGCGAGTACTCGCGCTCAAAACCGGCCAGTTGTTAAGCCCTGTGTTAGTCCTATAGAAAAAATTAAAAGGCCTTTTTTTGTAGGAACTGTAGTGTACTTAAATTTTGTATGGGAATACGATTTTCCTGGAGGCCACGGTTTTAGAGTTATTCAAGAATGACGTACAAAAGTGGCCTTCAGACGAAGTTTTTTCTCTTTTGTGATGTTCTACAGAATATGCACCACACGATTGTTTGATGCACCGACCACAAGTATATTATTTCGAAAGAGAGATCGACTCCAGCCGATATCAATCAAAGAAATAAATCTGTGGTTAAGTTAAGCACTTGGGTCCGGCGAGAAGCGTGCACAGGTGTTGGACTTGCTTAAGGCAACCACTCGCGTTTAGCGGGGCATCCTAGTTCGAGTGCCGGTGCAGCAGAAATTTTCAACTTTCACCATTGAATTATTTCGACACCCGATTATGGCAGGAGTCGGCCCCTCCTTCGATAAATAAATAATATGTTGAGCTCAACAGTAAGAAACGAAGTACGTACTGAACATCATAAACCTTGGGTGAAATACATTAAAAAACATTAAACCCGGGAATGTATTGCGTAATGACGTATATCGTGATTTGATAACAATTCAACTTTCCAACTACTCACCGTTTGCATCCTAGCACGTTTCGACACCTGACAGTCACCTTCCGGGCAGCAAACTGACAGAATATCAGCCTGCCACAAAATTAACGAAATCATTGAAAAGGAGATTGCAAAACCTTTTCCATCATACAAGAAAAGAGAAGAAGCCCTTACACGTACCATTAATAGTAAATTAAACGTGAATAATGCAATAATTGTAAAAGCTGACAAGGGCAACACAACTGTTGTAATGGACAGAACAACATACATAGAAAAAACTTTAGACTTCTTCCAAACCAGCAACATAACTGAAATACATAAAGATCCAACAGCCAGAATACAAAAGGAGATTAAACACATTTCAAACAACATCAACTTTCTACTCACCATCCATGAAGCAAGAAACATTGTAACAATGAGCCCACAAGCACCTTGCCTTAGATCACAACCAAAGATCCACAAAAATGGGACCCCCATCAGGCCCATAGTGAACTGTAGGAACAGCCCAACATTCAAGCTCAATAAAATACTATTCAGAATTCTCAAACAAGCATACACATTCAATAATGAGAGAACACTTAGAAACACAACAGAATTTACACAATATGTCAAAAACATACAAGTACCTGATGGAGCCACACTTGCCTCATTTGACATACAAAACCTATATTCCTCTGTGCCAATAGATCCCACACTACAGATAATTAATGCCAACTTACATAAACACCAAAATATCCCTTCAACTCACATTAATGAACTAATGGACCTGCTTGAATTCACACTTTCACACAACTATTTTAAATTTAACAATAAAATCTACCAACAAACAGATGGTCTGGCAATGGGCTCAAATCTTTCCGGATTGCTAGCAGAAATATTTATAAGTAACCTAGAAGACAAAATCCTGAATTCCAATCACCACCTCCTCAAAAATATCATCTACTACTACAGATATGTAAATGATACCATCATTTTAACCAAAGGCACTAAAGATGACATCAGTGAGTTGAATCAGTTTTTCAACAACTCCCATGAAAACATAAAATTCACAGTTGAACACCAAAAAGACGACAGTATTATTTCCTAGACCTTACCATTAGAATAAAGAATAACAGACATCAATTTGAAATTTATCGGAAGCCTACCACAACACATACCACAATCCACAACTCCTCTTGCCACCCCACAGCACACAAAATGGCAGCATTCCAGTACATGATTAATAGAGCTATCCAACTACCACTCTCAGAAGATAAATGTGATAAAGAAATTGAAATAATAAAACAAACAGCTATTGAAAATGGTTATAACAGCTCCATAGTAGACACCCTAAAACACTCAATGGCAAAGGAATCACAACACAATAAACAAAAAGAAAATAACATCTTCCATACAATCCCCTTTCTGGGTAACATTTCATACCAGATTGCCAATGTCTTCAAACGGAAAGGCATAAGCATATCCATTACAACAGGCAACAAGATTGGACAGAAGTTACCCCACAATATCGGCACACGAAACCCACTTCATCACACAGGTGTGTACAAAATTGAATGTTTGGACTGTGACTGCTTCTACATAGGCCAGACAGGCAGATCATTTGAGATTAGGTTCAAGGAACACATGGCAGCACTAAAAAACAAAAAATATCACACATCAGCAATAGCTACACACTTGCATGAAACAAAACACCATGTTAACAACACAAGCATTAGCATCCTACACATCCAACCAAAAGGCAGAAAACTAGACATCCTTGAAACACTCCAAATATAGAAACATCAAATGAAACAACCAGACTCCATCTTAAATGACAAAAATGACAATATTTACAATAGTATCATCTCCGTTTTCAGCAACTGCCTACACTCATAAAAATGCACACACACACACACACACACACACCTAATATTTACCATAAATATTGACAGCTGCCCAGAGTACAAGAGACTGACCTCATTCACAGATAATTCATCACACCAACAGCTTGTACCCCTTGTCAGCTTAAAACTGTATGTACATCAACTACTGGCACAAATGTATATCTATCTGCATATTTCATAGCATTAACCAATGTATTACTCCAACCTTTAGGCAGCTACTATATGCAACATGCAATCTTAAGACTCCTTGCCATGTAAATGTTTCCTCTCAATAATCACTCTTTCCTCTCTCCCTCTCCCTCCCTCTCTCTCTCTCTCTCTCTCTCTCTTTCTCTTTCTCTCTCTCTCTCTCTCTATCTCTCACTCTCCCCCCTCCCCCTCTCCCTTTCACTCACTCACACACACACACACACACACACACACACACACACACACACACACACACACACACACACACACTTTTTCTCTCTCTCTACCTCTCCTTCTGCTTCCAGCCCCTCACTTCACATCTGTTTATTAACCCCAATCAAAGAATGTAATATATGTATGATTTTACTGTTGCAGCCAATATGATCATTGTAATTATAGTCTGTAACATTTCACCTAATTGTTATCAATAAGTATGAAGTTTAAGCCATTTTAACATTTCACGTGATTGTATAAACGAGTACGAATGTTTGCTGTTCTAACTTGTCAGAATTGGATTTATATACCACCTGAAGTACACACACATATATTTGACACCTCAAAACAAACACCGCCAAATGCTTAAATCAATTATTCAGTAATAATATTGTTATGATGTATATTCTTTGCACTTTGCGATTATGTCTTCACTTCTGTTATACGCACTTTGCACCCAGCTGATTCCAGACGCCATATTTGTTTACAAATGTGGCAGTATACTTGTGATGTGTTACGACAGCAAAAGGAACCTGTGATCACTGAAGGTACTGTAGTTTACTTATTTAATGTTTACCATTAGATATCAGTTTAATTTTTCGTCAAAAGTTATCCTAAACCATATTCAGAAATAGTGTCTCGTTTCTCCACTAGGCAGTGCCACACGTTCCTCCTAAAGTCGTAACACAACATACACACAAATGTAATACTTACTAATGTAAATCCACCCGATGATGGAGGTTTAAACCTTCGAAACGCGTCGTGGAAATAAATAAAACGGTGACTGGTAACAGTGAACTTGTTGTTTCATTAAATGTCAGTAACAGTCACGGTAAAGCATAACCTAAAAATGTTCGCATTTAAAGGTATTCTGGTTATCTTGAACTAAAGGTTGATAATTTAGTGACGCAACCTTGAAGGATTTTCTGCATCGTCCCGCCCTCTCTACAACGACGCCCTCCCCCCCCCCCCCCCACCACCACCACCAATCCGTGCATACACATAATTTTCGATTCTGATACTCCTATAAGTACTGCAGTAAAGGGCAATATACATACCATACGACAGACTGACGTGGAACTATCAGTTTATGCCGGCCGGTGTGGCCGAGCGGTTCTAGGCGCTCCAGTCTGGAAACGCACGACCGCTACGTTCGCAGGTTCGAATCCTGCCTCGGGCATGGATGTGTGTAATGTCCTTAGGTTAGTTAGGTTTAAGTAGTTCTAAGTTCTAGGGGACTGATGACCTCAGATGTTAAGTCCGATAGTGCTCAGAGCCATTTTTGAACTATCAGTTATATTCATCCGTTCAAGCAGGTCATAGGACGACAATAGAATTTAGGGTTATTCAAGGTTTCAGAAGGCGACCGTGAAAAGCCACAGACACACGTTAGAGGACAGAGCATATGTACTAGCTTATGGCTCGCATTATTGGTGCCGAATATGGCACAGACTGTGAAGCGACAGATGTCAGTAAGTGCCTGCAAATCAAAGAAGTAGCTGGCGCAAACTGCCCAGGGAGGCGCGAGGTTATTTTGAAGTGCTTACGAGTGACGCTGTATATGGAAATGATCGTATGGCACTGTTGGCCGGGAGGCCCCATTCGGGGGAGTTCGGCCGCCGTATTGCAACTCCTTTTTAGGTGACGCCACATCGGTGACTTGTGAGTCAATGACGATGAAAATGATGATGAAGGACACACAACACCCAGACCCCTGCAGGGAATCGAACCAGAGCCCCCTGCGTGCTAAGCGGAAACGCTACCGCTACGCTACGGAGGCGGACGACGCTTTATATGACAGTACCGTTAAACCCCACAGCAACGAATAGGTCTCAAATACGTGATTCGCGCCTTAAAAAGCAGTGGCACAACATTGAGACGATAGAACTTGGGTACAATAACGGTTTGTCGGCTCGCAACACTTTCGGGGTTTTTATTCATTATTTGTTTATTTTTTTTAAACACTGCAGAGTAACCGACCGCCATGAAATGTAGCTGGGTCGGATGCTGCTATATCTAACAGCAAAGACTTCTGTCATTAAAATTTTAATGACACACAGTTGTTAATGCTGTTTTAAATAATATAAACAACGTAATATATAAAAATTTCTCTAAAGTTACAGCAAATTGAATGGTTAACAATTATTCAAGTTGTTCTATATTACCTGTTTCTGCCTACTTAATGACAATATAGCTTGTATAATGCAAATGTCAACGAAAACACCGGCCGGAGTGGCCGTGCGGTTTCTGGGCGCTACAGTCTGGAACCGAGCGACCGCTACGGTCGCAGGTTCGAATCCTGCCTCGGGCATGGATGTGTGTGATGTCCTTAGGTTAGTTAGCTTTAATTAGTTCTAAGTTCTAGGCGACTGATGACCTCAGAAGTTAGGTCGAATAGTGCTCAGAGCCATTGAACGAAAAATTTTAAAAAATTGTTACATAATAAGTATGGTGAAAATAATTTGCAATATGTAGAGGAATTTTGTATAGCAGGACACTACATTATATTCAGTAGTTGTTTGTTTGTCTTATTGTTGATTGTTGTGGTATATTTTGTGTGATACCTTAGATACATACACCTGGTATTATACAGAATAAATACTGAGTGAGCGTTTGATACATGGGATACGTGAATTTTAGTTTTACGTGAAGAACACACTTATGGCTGTAGATTTGTGCCGGCCGTGGTGGCCGAGCGGTTCTAGGCGCTACAGTCTGGAGCCGCGCGACCGCTACGGTCGCAGGTTCGAATCCTGCCTCGGGCATGGATGTGTGTGATCTCCTTAGGTTAGAGTAGTTCCAACTTCTAGGGCACTGATGATAATTTTTTTGTAGATTTGTTAGTAGAAATAGAATTTAGTTCATTGCAACTTGAGTGCAGTATTCTACTTTCGAGATGTGAAACGGGAGAGAACGTCTACGCGTAAGTTAGGAAATAAAGTTGAGAAGTGAGTTTTACACCTGCCAGTTCTTGTTCGGATCCTCCGCTAAACGTGTCCCGTGTAAGAGGCACTTAGCGACTGCTGTGTAAACACGCTGAGCGGCTGCTGACGGCTAATGGATCACTGCGCCTGGTGCGGCTGTTTAGAGCGCCCCTGGCGGGTAAATGAGCCGAGTTTTGAAATAATGGGGCGTCCGCTGTCGTAAATATCAGGCAGCGCGGAGGGGCGTTCCCGCGGACAGGCCGGGTCGTTCGACTTCCGATAATTAATTCCGGGAGTGGCGCCGGGCGAGAGGCGCCAGCTCGCTTCTCACTCTGCCGACGCCTGCCGAATACGGAAGTCTGAACACGGCCGCCCTCCCCGCCTCCGGCTTAATTTCAGCTGTAAGGATGCCTCGCACAGGAGAGCGCAACTTATTTTGTTTTCGTGTCAAAGCAGACCCGTGTGTTAACTATCGCCTTCGGCCTTACGTACTCATTATTTTGCTTCCTTCCACTTGCCTTTCCTTACTGTAAGATATGGAATGAAAACTTATCACATTTCGTTAATATTATCTTATCCCCTTAGTCAAATTAAAAGGTAAGAAAAAGCAAAGACTCGTACTAAATATGGTAACATTTAGCAAAATAATTTGAAATCAGAGCCATGCTTAACTGCAAGCTGTAAATAGCAACCAACAAATTTCTGTTGGCAACGAGCTCTAACTGCCAGTACTGAAATGAAAACAATAACAGGAAATAAAGAAAGACCAACAACCGGCATCTTAATAGCGAGTGATTCAACTTCCCTTACTGTTAGGTTTTATGCAACCTGCAACGTCTTCAAAAATCACGAGCGCAATTTTCGCATGCTCTCGCTCGCTTTGCGCAAACTATTAGTCCTACAGAAAAAAATGAACATGGCCTTTTTGAAGGAAATTTAATGTAGTTAAATTTTGTTCTGGGATACATTTTCGTGGCAGGCAACAGTTTTCGAGCTATTGAAGAAAAACTTCTGTACATTTTTCTTGAATAATTTGAAAACTACGGTCTCTAGCGGAAACAGACAGACTGCAACTACATTAAATTTCTTGCAAAAACGTCCTGTGGATTTTCTTAATGTAGGGTTAACAGTTCGCACTTACGTCTACATCTACATCTACTTGGTTACTCTGCGGTTCACACTTAAGTGCCAGGCAGAGGGTTCATCGAACCGTTTTCATACTACTGCTCTACCATTCCACTCTCGAATGGAGCGTCGGAAAAATCTTTCCGTTCGAGATCTGATTTCTCTTATTTTATCATGATGATCGTTTCTCCCTATGTAAATGTGTGTCAACAAAATATTTACGCATTCGGAAGAGAAATTTGGCGATTGAAATTTCGTAAATAGATCTCGCCGCAAAGAAAACCGCCTTTGTTTCAGTGACTGCCACCCCAACACGCGTATCATATCAGTGTCACTCTCACCCCTATTACGCGATAACACGAAACGAGCTGCCCTTCATTGCACTTTTTCGATGTCCTCCGTCAATCCTAGCTGGTAAGGATCCCATACTGCGCAGCAATATTGCGGCAGAGGACGGACAGGTGTAATGTAGGCTGTCTATTTAGTGGGTTTGTCGCACCTTCTAAGTGTTCTGCCAACAATGCGCAGTCTTCGTTTCGCCTTCCCCAGATTATCATCTATGTGGTCTTTCCAATTTAAGTTGCTCGTAATTGTAATTCCTAGGTATTTAGTCGAATTGACAACTCTTAGATTTCTGCGATTTATACTATACCAAAAATTTATAGGATTTCTTTTAGTACCCATGTGGATGACCTCGCACTTTTCTTTGTTTAGCGCCATTTGCCACTTTTCGCACCATACAGAAATACTCTATAGATCATTTTATAACTGGAATTGATAGTCTGATGATTTTACTAGACGGTAAATTACAGTGTCATCTGCAAACAATCTAAGGGGGCTGCTCAGATTATCACCTAGATCATTTATGTACATCAGGAACAGCAGAGGGCCTATGATACTACCTTGCGGAACGCCAGATATCACTTCTGTTCTACTCTATGATTTACCGTCTATCACTACGAACTGTGACCTCTCTGAGAGGAAATCACGAATCCAGTCACACAACTGAGACGATGCTCCATATGCACGCTATTTGAATAATAGTCGCTTGTGATGAACTATATAAAAGCCTTCTGGAAAACTAGGAATGTGGAATCGATCTGAGATCCCTTGTCGACAGCACTCATTACTTCATGAGAATAAAGAGCTAGCTGTGTTGCGCAAGACCGATATTTTCTGAATCCGTGTTGGTTATGTAGCAATAAGTCATTTTTTTCATTGTGATTCATAATGTTAGATACGATGCAGCGTGAAGAATTTCATAGGCCGGCCGGTGTGACCGTGCGGTTAAAGGCGCTTCAGTCTGGAACCGCGTGACTGCTACGGTCGCAGGTTCGAATCCTGCCTCGGGCATGGATGTGTGTGATGTCCTTAGGTTAGTTAGGTTTAATTAGTTCTAAGTTCTAGGCGACTGATGACCTCAGAAGTTAAGTCGCATAGTGCTCAGAACCATTTGAAGAATTTCATAGAGCACTGAAAGACCTAAGTCGAAACAAGGCCCCGGGAGTAGACAACATTCTATTAGAACTACTGACGGCCTTGGGAGAGCCAGTCCTGACAAAACTCTACCTTCTGGTGAGCAAAATGTATGAGACAGGCGAAATACTCTCAGACTTCAAGAAGAATATAATAATTCCAATTCCAAAGAAAGCAGGCGTTGACAGATGTGAAAATTACCGAACTGTCAGTGTAATAAAACACGGCTGCAAAATACTAACGTGAATTCTGTACAGACGAATGGAAAAACTGGTAGAAGCCGACCTCGGGGAAGATCAGTTTGGATTCCGTAGAAATATGGGAACATGTGAGGCAATACTGACCCTACGACTTATCTTAGAAGCTAGATTAAGAAAAGGTAAACCTAAGTTTCTAGCATTTGTACACTTGGAGAAAGCTTTCGACAATGTTGACTGGAATAATCTCTTTCAAATTCTGAAGATGGCAGGGGTAAAATACAGGGAGCGAAAGGCTATTTACAATTTGTACAGAAACCAGATGGCAATTATAAGAGTCGAGGGACATGAAAGGTGAGCAGTGGTTGGGAAGGGAGTGAGGCAGGGTTGTAGCCTCTCCCTGATGTTGTTCAATCTATATATTGGGCAAGCAGTAAAGGAAACTACAGAAAAATTCGGAGTAGGTATTAAAATCCATGGAGATGAAATAAAAACTTTAAGGTTCGCCGATGACATTGTAATTCTGTCAGAGACAGCAAAGCACTTGGAAGAGCTGTTGAACGGAATGGACAGTGTCTTGAAAGGAGGATATAAGATGAACATCAACAAAAGCAAAACGAGGATAATGGAATGTAGTCGAATTAAGTCGGGTGATGCTGAGGGAATTAGTTTAGGAAATGAGACACTTAAAGTAGTAAATGAGTTTTGCTATTTGAGGAGCAAAGTAACAGATGATGGTCGAAGTAGAGAGGATATAAAATGTAGACTGGCAATGGTAAGGAAAGCGTTTCTGAAGAAGAGAAATTTGCTAACATCACGTATAGATTTAAATGTCAGGAAGTCGTTTCTGAAACTATTTGTATGGAGTGTAGCCATGTATGGAAGTGAAACATGGACGATGAATAGTTTGGACAAGAAGAGAATAGAAGCCTTTGAAATGTGGTGCTACAGAAGAATGCTGAAGATTAGATGGGTAGATCACATAACTAATGAGGAAGTATTGAATAGGATTGGGGGAAGAGGAGTTTGTGGCACAACTTGACAAGAAGAAGGGATCGGTTGGTAGGACATGTTCTCAGGCATCAAGGGATCACCAATTTAGTATTGGAGGGCAGCGTGGAGGGTAAAAATCGTAGAAGGAGACCAAGAGGTGAATACACTAAACAGATTCAGAACGATGTAGGCTGCAGTACGTATTGGGAGATGAAGAAGCTTGCACAGGATGGATTAGTGTGGAGAGCTGCATCAAACCAGTCTCAGGACTGAAGACCACAACAACATCAACAATTCAATGGGTTACTCCTATTTCCTTTCTTGAATATTAGTGTGACCTGTGCTACTTTTCAGTCTTAAGGACAGAGCTTTCGCAAGTGAGCTGTCGTATGTGATTTCTAAGAAAGGCGCTGTTGTGTGTGCATGCTCTGAGAGGAAACTGACTGATATACCATCTGTACCGGAAGACTTGCCTTTCTTAAGTGATTTCAGTTCTTTCGCAACACCTAAGATATTTACTTTTATGTCACTCATGCTAACAGCTGTTCCGGTTTCGAATTCTGGAATATTTACTTCTTCTTCTTTCGCAAGAGATTATGAAAATAGTGCGTGTGATATTTGAGGGTGTTGTGGGTCGCATAAAACTCATGGGTAGTTCAGCTGCGAATCACCCTGTGTATATTCTGACAATATCGCAGTTCTAGGTATAGTTTAGTTCAAAACTTAACCCCGTTACTTTTATTTATGCAAATAAATGAAATTTACATCAAGCACATTCATGTACATAAATAAATGAAATATGATTCAATTTTGAACTGAGAGATTATTGAGACATATTCCTGGAAACGTGAATACACTGGGAATTAAGTACACAAACACCTTATCTTAGGTATTACCGCATCTCTTTTTAAACTGCATTACGTTCAGCGTAATTAGTCAGTGAGAGAGAATGTTTTAACTGCCAAAGAGCGAGCAGTGTTCTTGTTGATTACACATAAATTGGCAGACGTTAGATATCAAACTACAGTTTCGCAGTATTTCTTTACAGGTCACTTCGCTAATCAAACTAATCGAAAACAATACATACCAAATTGAAAACTATAACGATGTACACAGACAGAGCAGTGGGAGAAAAAATGAGTTTCATTTCAAGTCTCTAAAGTTCTTGCTTCCATGAAGGGGTGACAATACGCAGTCACAAATGTCTTTGATAATTTTCCCAGTGATAAATATAAAGAGAGCAAAGTAAAATTTCTAATTGAAATTACAGTTATTTCAGCTGAACGGCTTAAATTCTACAGAAGTATTTATAACTGAAAGGTTGTAGTATCTGTTGTACAGCAGAAGTTGGTGTTGATTTTTCTTAAGGTACTAATCTGTAGAAATCACATCTCAGCTACTTGAAAAATGACACTAATAGTTAACTCCAAGAAAACTTCAGATTTATTACTTTATTTTTGTTGGATATTATATATACTTGAAAATGAAGGAACACGGAAAGAATCGATAGATACTGAGATAAATTGTCATTTATTTCAAACACAGGCTTAGACGAAGTCTTAGACGAAGTTAGTTACCCAGAGGAAAACTGTTATGCGCTACATACTTTGGAAATTCTTTTTACAGTTTCGTACCTCAGACGGTAAAGATGGAATGCCGGCCGCGGTGGCAGAGTGGTTCTAGGCACTTCATTCTGAAACCGCGCTGCTGCTGCGGTCGCAGGTTCGAATCCTGCCTCGAGCATGGGTGGTGTGATGTACTTTGGTAAGTTAGGTTTAAGTAGTTCTACGTCTAAGCGACTGATGACCTCAGGTGTTAAGTTCCATAGTGTTTAGAGTCATTTGAACCATTTTAAAAACGGAATACTTATAGAATCACTTCGTTGTCTGTCTGTCGAGCTGTTGAAAAACACATTTTCTCAGGAACGGGTAGACGTACCAAATTTTTAATTTCGAATTATATCATACGAATTTTTTATTTATTTGTTATCACACACTCTGCCTGTCCGTCCGTCTCTTAAGACCCCTTTGTCTCAGGAAGAGATGAACATATCAGGTTGAAATTTATGTCACGTTGTACTGCCTATTGTCTTTTTGAAGTACATTAAACGTTAGCTTCTGTGTAAATGCCGTGAACTGTTCCACATACTTTGATACTCCCAAACTCACTCATCAAAATCTGTAGGGTGATTCCCCTTTACATACAATCGTGAAATTTGGCAAGAGGATTGGTTTCACAGTACAAGTAAAGGAACAAATATCAGAGAATCGTTAATTTATAACCATACCACATTAAAAAAAAGGATTTATTTTATCATTTGTTAGTCTACTTCAAACTTGAAATTAAAATATCCTCGAAAGTGATGGAATATGTGGGACCATCATCTTGTCAATACCGATGAAGATAACGGGATAAAATCATAGGGATCCTAGATTCCCAGAATGGATGGACTGTCTATTTCCAAAAATACGAGGCTCGTCCAATAAGTAAGGCCTCACACTTTTTAAAAACAATCGTTAATATACTTCGAAAAACGTCCTTGTTCGTGATTCACGTTTGGTGTTTGTTCTGTGCGCCGGTGAAGCTTCGAACCGTTCTGTCAGACGTTAGATATGTAGTACAGCCCCAAAATGGCGTCTACATACGACTCACGTTTCAACCAGCGTGCTGTTATTGAATTCTTGTGTGCAGAAAAAAAGACAATGGTGAACATCCATAAAAATTTGTGTGCAGTGTGTGGCGATGCTGTAGTTGATAGCAATTAATTAGGGCGATGGGTAAAGAAAGTTACAGCCTCAGGAAATGCAGAAACAGAGCTCCATGATCAACCAAGCTCGGGACGTCCTGTCACAACCAGTGCACCAGACATGCCGAATCGTGCGGATGGCATTATTTGTGCCGACCGGCGCATCACAACTCGACAATTGGCTCTACAGTTCTCGGTCAGCACTGGAAGTGCGTCTGCAATGATAACTCTCGAATATTCAAAGAGGTGCTCATGAAGGGTTCCACGAATGCTCACAGCGGACCACCAGATTCAAAGAAAGGCCATTTCATCTCAACTGCCGGAACGTTTTGAGTCCGACGGAAAAACTGGGTGCATCACTTAGCGCCGGAAACGGAAAGGCAGTCCCTAGAGTGGCCTCATCCTCATTCACCACAAAAGAAGAAATTCAAGGTAACCCCATCTACCAGAAAAGTCATGGTGACAGTCTTCTGGGATCGTGATGCCGTCATCCTCGCGGATGTGATGCCAAGAGGGTCAACCATCATTTCAGACGCATATGTAAAGACCGTGAATAATCTTAAGAACCGTGTTCGATCGGACAAGAATCCAGCAGGTATCTTGCTCCGATACGGTAATGCGCGCCCACGCACAAGCCTGAGATCCCAGGAATACGGCGCCAAATTGGGTTGGAGATCGTTGCCTCGTCCAGCCTACAGTCCAGACCTGGCACCCTCGGACTTCCAGCACTTTAGCGAAGATTCTCTTCGTGGAAGACACTTTGAAGATGACGAAAGTGTCAGTCATGCAGTGAAAATATGGCTGCACCTGTAGAACAAGTGCTTTTGCCAGCAGGGAATACATACCCTTCCACAACGTTGGCGTACGACCATAGAAACTAATGGAGACTACGTAGAAAAGTAGGACATGGATAAGGCATGTTGATGTATATTGTCACCAAATTCTGACTCTTAACAATAAATATGTCCCGACAAAAAAAAATGTGGGGCATTACTTATTGAACGAATCTCGTAAGATTCTACTGAACGCTCAGTGTGCAAGCCCTGCTCGCATGTACCCAATTATTTTTTCTCTGTCTGGAATGTTTATGGAATGGTGTATTTATAATTTTTCTGAGTAGAAGAATCGACGCAGGCAACTTGGGTATATTATTGTGAAGATTAGAGCACATGTGGGATGAAGTCTCAAAATTCTAATTTTTCACCGGAGTGCGGTTTTTTGAAACAAAGAAGTCGGATTTCGATTTCAGGGCTGCGCAGAATTACTGAGCCATGGGAAGAACTTCTGTTAGTAGTGGACAATGGAAGTAGATAATACATATTTATCTAAAATACATTAGTCAGCAACCCGACAACTGGTTCCGTTTCGAATGTAATCCTATTACGTTCGGATGCTGTGGTGAAGATTATTTGTTTGCTTCCATTACACTATAACGTCTCTAACCACACTTACTAGCTACGACGTATGCTCTTTTGGTTACCTCCAAGAAATATTACAAATGAGCCAATATACTTCTTCGAGTACTTCGTATTCTACGTTCCTTATACAGATACAGTTTTTCCTACCAATGTTTATTGACTTACATGCTTTTTTCAATCTTAGGACTTATTCTCTTGTTCGCAATTCGCTGAATATAGAGTGTGTTTTTTCTGTTACATTGTTGCTTTTTGTTTGTATCAGCGAGAATCATTCACGGTGTGGGGAGCCTGCAGCAACTCTGTGACTGGGTATTGTAGAACTTTCTTGTTTCGTGCATGTTACTATCAGCTATATTCACTTTTAGTTGAAACAGTTACCACCCTCCAGAGGAAAGACTGCCAGGAAAAGCTGTATTTCGTTAATCACACACTGTAGGCACTGAGATACTGCTATCCAGGCGCAATTAACCATTAGCGGCTTGCTCTTGACACATGTTGTTGGAGGTACTAACCAACCTAAAAACATATTACTACTAACAGTTGATTTTTTATTCTGCAGGTGAAGCAAATATTGATGTAAATGAAGTTCAGCTCACTGTACTCGGTCACCAATAAAAATACCTCCTATTATTCCCCTAATGCCATGTATAGTTGCTGCGTCAAATACATAGAACGTCACCAGGCGGCAATCAATCTTGCGGTGGGAAGGGCCATAATATACTGACGCGTTGGTGTATGTCAACAAATGTCCTACACCGCAATGAACATTCATTCATAAATCACAACAGTGAGCCGGCCGTTGTGGCTGAGCGGTTCTAGGCGCTTCAGTCCGGAGCCGCGCGACCTCTACGGTCGCAGGTTCGAGTCCTACCTCGGGCATGGATGTGTGTGATGTCCTTAGGTTAGTTAGGTTTAAGTAGTTCTATGTTCTAGAGGACTGATGACCTCAGATGTTAAGTCCCGTAGTGCTCAGAGCCATTTGAACCATTTGAACCACAACAGTGAGTGTTACATACAATGTACAAGGTATTCCAAACACTTTCATGATAGCGTATGGTTTCGAAATTCCGTTGGGTGAAATAGCCGCCCGGTCTCAGGCGTCTTGTCACGGTCCGCGCGGATCCCCCTCCCCCACCCCACCCCCCCCGTCGGAGGTTCGAGTCCTCCCTCGAGCATGGTTGTGTGTGTCGTCCTTAGCGTAAGTTAGGTTAAGTTACATTCAGTACAGTGTAAGCTTCTACCACGAAGTAAAAACGCTCGTAGTGTAAGTAAAGCAGATAGTAAGATAAAACTAAAGAATCCCTGAAAACGAAAACGTACTACAAGGAAAATAATTAGAATTCTGGAATGGTACTTCTCGTTGATGAACTTGGATGAAAAGTTGAGTAAGTATATAAGGATATTTGGCAGTAAACGCAGTATTCTGGACAACGAAACACAAGCTAATGTAAGTATACGGTTTTTTCAACACTAGTGTATTTCCGTTCGTATGTATTGAGCCAAAGCAGAAATAATAAACGGGCAAGAACGAACTTCAAGCGATAGAAATTGTTACGAACCTCACTCGAATGTAATTTGTTTCACATCTGAGAGAAAAAAAAATTACAACATTTTACACAATTCCACAGTGGGTGTAGGTTGTATACAGCAGCTACGCATAATGTTTCAAAATGATGAACGCTATTGGACGGAGCAAGAAATTGGTTCTTTCTCCTAGAGCAATCATCAGAACTACGTGGTGCAGACAATACACTTATGCAGATTAACACTCAGTGTATTGCAATCACTTCCGGCCTGTGAATTTATGTTGGTATTCCTGCGTGTTAGGCCAACCTGCTTATGAAACACGCAGCATCCGCAATAGCAGATTGTGTGGGCGACTGTGCTTCGTAGATGAGCCCGGGGATTCCACAGGCTGGCGAACTGCGGCTGCCGCGGTCTTAGCCGAGTCTTGTGGGTTCTTAACGCTAATGGCGCGCTGTAAAGTTGGCAGGCGCGTGCGCTATCTGCCGGCTATCAGCAGCGACTTGGCAAACAGAAGCTCGAGCGACTGCTAATAGTCCGGCCGCAGTGTTGCCACCCTGTCGGCACGATCCTGCCCTGCTAGACACCGCTCATCTCTCAGCGCAGATGCAGCGCAACGCGAGGGCACAGCCACTCGTACTGTCTGCCAGTGACAAAACAGATAGAAAAAAACAATGTGAAGTCTTTTGATACACAATATACGCAAGTTGCCCGCCGCGATTATTTTACTCTAAGAAATTATAAACACGCCATTGCAAAACCATTCCAGATAGAGAGAAAGGCATTTCAAAAACATGTATAGTACAGCAGCTCTCCGTTGGTAAATTACCTTGTTTAATTAATGAGACAGCATAGGAGAAAACCAAATACATATGTGCTGAAACTGGATAAATAATAACGGGCTTTCAGTGTGCAGCGTTTGTAGTGTTGCCAGCGAAACCTTTCCGCCGTCGAGCTCTTAGAACGGTAATCAACTTCAGAACAAAATAACTCTATTAATTTTCTTAAAAGGATAGGCACTCATGATCTGCATCACACTGAAGTAATGAACTGAGTTCATAAACTACGGCTACAGTAAACCTATGTGCATTACACAACGTGCCATTGAGTTTAAAATATAGCAATATTTTCAAGGATGTAGATTTAGTTTGCTACGGATACCAAACAGAAACGTTTATCAAAAATTATTTTTAGTTGTGGTGTCGAGCTCGAAGAATGGTTTGGAGCACGTCTCCGTGTTAGTCTATCCTGTGCGCGCCTCTTCATCTCTACATAATTATTGCAAACTACATTCAATGGGGTCTACTTGCCATACTTTAGTATTGGTCTCTTGTCAAAATTTTTGCATCTCGCACATTCCTCCATTATCGAGCCGACTGTTCCTGCATGACTCACTATGGGTCCTATCAATCTTTCCGTCCTTTCATTCATGTAGTACCATAATTTTTTTTTCTCCGATTACCTTAACTACATCGTCGGTAATTGTTCGCTGTATCCAGGTACTTACTCTTCACCATTCTACATCATCACACGAATATTCTCCTCCGAATGCTAAAGTAGTTTGTTCACTTCTACTTATATAGGAGGAAATGAAAGTCGTGATATAATAAGTAAGAGCTCACACAGCAAGATTTGGGCGTTAGTTTATGCCACGTACTATTCAAAAGTGGAACTATAGACTGTTGGTCCGAAAGCGGTTCTATGTACACTTTAGCGTCCACAAAACAAAAACAAACAGGTTTGGATTCTTTGCCAAATTCTTCAGTTAAACATGATTAATTAGTAGGTATCTGAATAATTGTGAATGGAAGTAATGATGAACACATATTACAATCAAACGATGCTACATGCGTATTTCTCAGTAGAACCATCAGTGCAGCCTGTGAAGCTAAAATGGTGCATCGACTTACCTTTAGTCATTTTCTCTCGCAGCACCCCGGAATATTTGGAACACTGACTTCAACAGGAAGAGACACCTCTAAATTACCTCTAAATTACATCGTATTATTTGAATTAATGCTGTACTGGGCATCGTACACCACTCGGATATGCGTATATTATGCATATGATCGTACGTACTGAGAGCAGCAATTGCGTCCTGCTGTTATCAATGACTACACAGAAGAAGTGAAAAGTCCAAAAACTCGGACATTGGCAAGAGACAAACGATACACGAAGGTGAATCGGCGATATAATATAAAAGATTCCACCAGCTTCTGTGCTTCAAAGATTAGCTACCAAATAAAACACATTAATATTCAAGAAAATAATAAATTACGCTTTGGATATTACAGCACCGTGCCAGACACTTAGTACACTGACTGCAGGCAAAGTAAACCACGTCGCTTCTTACAATTCCGCCTGTCTTTATGGTTTTCCGATATTTCTTATGGAGACTAGGCAACAATGAAAACTGGTCAAGCCTGTTAATATACCTAATTCCGTATTTAAAAACGGGAGAAATAGTATCTCGTAAAACGACGGCAACAAAGGTCTTCCGTCATTTGACATCCCGTAGGTTCAGGCAACTGACAATCAAAATGTTAAGTTTCAAGTGCACAGCACTCACGTACATGTAGATGAGATCTCTTTTGACACAAGACACAGCTTCAGTGAAGGCTGCTCACCATTTAATGGAGTGCCACTGTTGTCTTTAAAAGTTATGATTCCGAAAATGCAAAATGCGTTGAACTGGCGAACAATGTCTATTTCAAGTGACAAATTTGTGGCTGTTGTTAGTCTGTCGCAGCAAATAAGAATTACGTTTAGGATTATATTTTGAAACGTCCACGATGCCGGCTAGAATTGAGTCCTAAATAATTCATTCATTCCCAGACCAGCGGAAAAATTCTCCTATCGGAGCACAAAACAGCCTAATGTGCTCCTGTTTAAAAGACTCTGCCTGAAAAGTGGCGTACCAGCTCCCTCTTTCTACCTTGGTAGCACCTGCAAAATTCTTCACAAAAGTCTTGGCTTGCGAGCATATTCGGGCTCCTTTTAACATGCGACACATCTCACTCCCCAAAGCTCCCTTAACTGCAGCTCTCAAATCCACTAGTCCATCGCTGTAAATCGCACACACCCGTCCACTCCCGCTTGCCATTTCTCACTTTCATTCTGCCCAACACATCGTCATTATCCTTTTCTGTGTCCCTGTCACTGTCTCTCGTCTCACAGCCACAGTCTCGTTCATTCCTTCCTACAATTAACCCTCATCCCACTGTCAGTATCTCTCCCCTCCTCCTTGTCATTGTCATAGTGTCTGTCTCTCATTACCACTGGCTCGCAGATGTTTCAAATTTAATCTTCTCTTTATTCATATCCCACTGACGCCGTGTCCTTTACTCTTTGCGTAGCACTGTAATGTTATTGCCAACTATGTTCATTGCCACATTGTTCACTCTCTCTTTCTCTCCGTCTCTCTCACATTGTCTTCTTCGCTCTTTGTATACCACAACCACTGTCTACTATTTTCCATCATTTATTACGTCTCCGTCCCTTTCCCACTGCATTTTCTGTGCTCCGACAGGACCATTTTACCGCTGGTTTCTTTCTTTTCCCTGCCACAGCAGGGAATGTCACTTGTATGAAAACCAATTTATAGGTCATTATATAAGGTTTCCCCAGAAAGTAACGCACCGCATTTTTTTCCTCAACCGAAAACAATGCTACGAATGCGAAAGGTTACTTATTATTTCCCAATGCCGCTGTCTTCTCCCCTGTCAGCATGAAAAGCGGGAATCTGTTCGATGGCCAAAATATTTGGGAAATTTTTTAAAAATGTTGACCAAGATAGAATGAGGCAGCTGCTACCCCACTTTTCAGCCAAAGACTTTTAAGCAGGAGTATATTCGCATTTTCTGTGCTCCGACAGGACCATTTTACCGCTGGTTTCTTTCTTTTCCCTGCCACAGCAGGGAATGTCATTTGTATGAAAACAAATTAATAGGTCATTATACAAGGTTTCCCCAGAAAGTAGTGCACCGCATTTTTGTCCTCAACCGAAAACAATGCTACGAATGAGAAAGGTTACTTATTTGAAGTCTCCTGAGTAATAGCTTCAAATAGCTCTGAGCACTATGGGACTCAACTTCTGAGATCATTAGTCCCTTAGAACTAGTTAAACCTAACTAACCTAAGGACATCACACACATCCATGCCCGAGGCAGGATTCGAACCAGCGACCGTAGCGGTCTCGCGGTTCCAGACTGCAACGCCTTCTCCTGAGTAAGCGCGCTACGTTTCCGTCACTTCCGTTTGTAGGGGATGTACATTGTTGATGTACGTAGGTGATGTACGTCACTTCCGTTTGTAGGTGATGTACGTTACAAGCAACGTGTCGTCATTGAATTTCTCACTGCAGACAAATAAACTGTGAGGAATATTAACAAACGCTTGCGCAAAGTCTATGGAGCATCTGCTGTGGACAGAAGTTCAGATAGTCGCTGGGCACGGAGGGTGAGGTTATCAGAAGGCGGTTTGGTGGGGCTCCACTGCAGCAGTCGGGGAGACCACCCAAGGCTGTCACACCTGACATTTTACAGCGAGCTGATTTTGTCATTAGCGAGGACAGATGCATTACGACTGGGCAGTGGGCGCTGCATCTGGCAATCAGCAAAGGAAGTCATTCACAGAGTGCAGTACTGGCTCCGCCACCAGGGCAAAGATTTGTACCGACAGGGTACAGGGCCTACACGCCATTGTTTTGCGCTGGAGGACGGTCATAGAACGGGTTGGAGACTGCGTGGAAAAATAGGATGTGTAGGTAAAACACCATTCCTTCATGCGGGTAGTTCTCATTATGTTCAATAAAGAATTGATGAATTCAACAAATGCTGTGCATTACTTTCTGGGCAACCCTCGAATTTGGATTATTTACTTATGTTAAACTGAAATAGCACAAACTAATTTTACACCTAAGACCGGATTTCACGAGCACCAAGTTTCTCGGGTGTTTCTCGATAACGGATACAGATTTTTGAAAACGGAAGATGGCATTTATAGATAAAAGCGTAGAGAATATGAAGTTAAAATTTGAGGAATTTTATGCGGGCATTTATTACTTAGATTTCGCATCAAACTGGATTTTACGTGCATGTTTTACGTCTAGAACTAGGGTGGGTACCTTTGAACCTCTGTATCCTGGAAACGGATAAAGATATCAAATACATTTCCAAACATGTTCGAGGTGAGACTCTTAAGAATACATTGTAAACATGTCAGGCATTTGCCGCTCATAACCGTCTTCGAATCCGCGGCTCTGTTTTGATAGGGAAAATATGGTGAAAAATACAATTATTTTGGAGGTTTTTCTAAGGAACAATCCATGAACTAATGGTGCTCCCATAAGGCTCGAAAGGTCCACCATAGGATACGTCAAATGCAAAAAGAACCAGACTCTTTGCTCCATTTGCCTAAGCAGGAGGAAGTGTGAAATATTCATACTTTGAGGCCGTGTTGTGCGACGGCAGCACTAAGACGATCCTTCTGTTGGGTATACAAATGTCCCTAGTCCAAGGGCTACCGAAGATACTTGACTCTACCTTTCTATCGCTACCAGAACCCGATATTCGAGCACGAGAAGAATTCCGTTTTTATGCTCGGTGTTTTTGAATACACAGGTACCAAATGGTGTCGCATGCCTACCGATAGTGGTGTACTTTCGTCCTAGAAGGGTCCGTGTCTTTATAGCCCAACTGTCGACGTGTTATACAGCTACGACATCTGATTTTTCACTCGCTGCCCCGTTGCGTACAGGAGGTGGATAAAAATATGGAAACAGCACTAACACAACACATTACCGTGGCCAATACGGCGTAGGAAAAATCATGGGCACTCGAAATAGCTTATAGTCATCTAGGAGTGGATATGTACAGGTCCTGTATCATTCACAAGTGAATCTTATTCCATTAATCTTCCAAAATAGTGCCGATTTCGGGTAACAATGGTGGAGATGGATAGCGATCTCAGACACTTCCCTCTAAAGTATACCACAAAGGATGAATAATGTTGAGGTCTGATAGCTACGGTTGTAATGTGAAAATTCATCGTCGAACTAACAAAACCAGTCGTGGACGATGCCAAGTGTGAGAACAGGGGCCCTGTCGTCTTGAGGTACAGCATCATTATTGGGGAAGTAACATTATACAGTGGGACGGCAATGATTAGTCAAAATAATCATTAATATCCATGGGCCCCATGGAATATCACGATGTGACTGCCCGTATCATATGACCAAATATCTTTTTTTCAGTGCTCCATAGTCGAGGTTTTTTAGGTTTCGCCCGACCTGTTCCCTGTTACGGTGACTTCCATCACCGATGAGTGGTTTTGGAATTCCAGCTGGCTCTTCAAGCCCCTGCTCCCGGAGCTCCTTTCATGTTGTCTTTTTTTGGGGGGGGGGGGGGGGGGGCGGGAGGGAGGGGGTTCACGAGTGCGACATTCAGTTCCGCAGTGACTCTTGCAGCTGTCGTCCTTTTATTTTGCGTTGGAATCCTCTTCAACGACCGTCCATCACAATCACGCGACACCCATTTTCGTCTGCATTGTGTCTCTGTAAGTGGTACAAATCTTCGATACGGTGCCTGTTGAAACAGCTAACACTTCGGCCGCCTTAGTTACGGAAGTACCCAATATACGAACACCAACAGTTCGCCCACATTCGAATTCACGAAGGTCCGACATAGCACACTCACAACTACACAGAACACAATTTTGACGACTACTGACAACCGCGCCGCACTGAGGAAACTGGACAGGTGCCGTTTCTGATGAAATACAACAGCGCAACGTGCAGACTCGGCTAGTACGTGCATTTATGTTCATGAACGCATTTCCCGCGTATTATTGTCCACTCCTTCAATTTATCGCTTGCTGTTTCTCTCATAAGGAGACCTTCAGAGCTGTTAACCGCCGATTCTGATGAATCTTTGTTACATTGTTCAGGGATCTGTCCCGAATAAAAGACTAATGGTTCTTTATGCGACGACCCGTAGTTTGCGAAAAAATCGATGGTGAAATTTTATAGGTATCTTCGATACCCGTAACGTTAATCTTGTTTAGACCAAGAGCGCGTAGCGGACTGGCTGAGATTCACGGCTATAACGCAGGTGGTTCGGATTAGCCAAACCTCAGATATTTACTTTTACAGTCAGACTAAGATTTTTACGACAAGAATTCGATATCTTCCGAACTTACTAATAGAGAAATCGCTTCGAGGGAAGATTTCTTAAAAATACATTATTTAATTCTGCATCAGTTCTGTGCAATAAGTTTCACAGGAATTATTGAACACACGTGGTTGGCATTGAAGATGACCGAAGAAAGAACATATTTTTTAAATTTAAAGGAGCGGAGTTTCCGATATCGCTTATGAAAAATGCATGTGCCTACAAGGCAGTAGCTTTTATTAAATGTGGGCTGGCCGGTTTGGCCGAGCGGTTCTAGGCGCTTCAGTTTGGACCCGCACGACCACTATGGTCGCAGGTTCGAATCCTGCCCCATGCATGGATGTGTGTGATGTCCTTAGGTTAGTTTTGGTTTAAGTAGTTCTAAGTTCTAGGGGACTGATGACCACAGATGTTAAGTCCCATTGTGCTGAGAGCCATTTGAACCATTTATTAAGTGTGGGACCTGCTCAACGAATTTGTGTTTCGGTTCCTTCTGCGACAAATGACCGTCCGAAATTCTGTTCTGACACAGCAAGCGATGAAAGTGTTAGCGGTTGAGACTATTCTGTCTTCTGCAACAAATGGAATTTGCATTTCAAGAATATTTTTGTAGCAATGATTCATTTATTCGTGGAAATACCACTGCGAAGGTGACTATTTTTGAATACTTTTGCATGACTTGTAGTAATTCGTGATAATCTGTACCACTAAAATGAGAAAAAAGTAAGGTCTATAGGGAAGGTCTGAAACCGTGCCAGCAGATGATGTACGGTCCTCATTTGTTCAAAATTTGAAGGACATTACTAGCGTAGAAGCGACGCATAAAATTTCAGCATCGTTTCTCGAGGAAGATGTGGTGTCACCGCCAGACACCACACTTGCTAGTTGGTAGCCTTTAAATCGGCCGCGGTCCGTTAGTATACGTCTTACCCGCGTATCGCCACTATCAGTGATTGCAGACCGAGCGCCGCCACACGGCATGTCTAGTCTAGAGAGACTGCCTAGCATTACCCCCAGTTTTACAGCCGACTTTGATAGCGGTGGCTAACTGTCTCCATACGCTCTCATTTGCCGAGACGACAGTTTATTATAGCCATCAGTTACGTCATTTGCTACGACCAAGCAAGGCGCCATACTCAGTTACCAAAATTACTTCAAGAAAGTATTCTGAACAGATAATATTGTGAATCAAGTACCGTCAAGAGCGACTTTCATCATTAATGGATTAAAGTTAAGTATCAAACTAATTACGTCCGCTTTCTGATATCTCATTCTTTGTCATGTTCCAGACCTCACGTCAGTATAGTTCTTCCCTCCTCACGCCAGCCTGCGTGAGCTAAGACGCTTGCATTTCGGCCTCCACTCGTAACACGGTGTTGGCTCTTCTGCCAACACAAAAGAAACTATCGGCCGTCTCATGAAAAGCCGCTAGCCAAGTACTCAGGAAACACTCCTGTACAACATTCTTAAGTCTCATGGAAATTCACAGTTAACAAGTCCGACGGGCCCCTCGTGTCTGTGACGATTAAGAAATGAAGATTGCGACGGAAGATTGACGAACATTCTTTTTTGCCACAGTCTGGAAACAAGTGGCTTCGTAGTCAACATAATGGCATAGAACCAACTTCGCCGTGCCCCGGTTTTCGCCCATATCGTTCCCTGAGTAACTACCCACGTGAGTGCGTGGGATGAGTTGAGTGACCCCGGTCCCCGGGTAGCAGCCAGTGCTGTCGACGGCCTGCAGGGCATTCGCGATCAAAGGGATTGCTCTGGCGGCGGCCCTCACAGGCGGAATGGCAGCGCCACGTGGCCGGCACGCGCCTGCCACTGCTCTCCACGTGAGCGCCGGCTCACACGCGGCAGCCGCGGCCGCGCTCTGCACGCGGGCCGCTCACACGCGAATACCTGCTGCCCGAGTATCTTATTGCGACTCCACAATACTGCGATTCTTGAAATTTTGTCAGATGAAGACATGGTTGGACACCGTGGCTCATATGTGAAATAAACTTTTCGTGGTGTATTTTTTTTTCTTTACTGTTATTTTCAAACCAGTACAAACAGGCAGGCTGTCAGCAGCATTCGTGTTGTACCGTAATCAGCTACATATTGGTTCTAGATTACTTTATTCAGTTCGAGAACCTGAAGAGTCACTACTGAATCACGTTTCTGCTGCTTGTCTACTGGCATACAGGTAAACCTAACAACACTACTGGCAATTAAAATTGCTACACCACCTAGATGACGTGCTACAGACGCGAAATTTAACCGAAGGGAAGAAGATGCTGTGATATGCAAATGATCAGCTTTTCACAGCATTCACACAAGGTTGGCGCCGGTGGCGACACCTACAACGTGCTGACATGAGGAAAGTTTCCAACCGATTTCTCATACAAAAGCAGCAGTTGACCGGCGTTGCCTGATGAAACGTTGTTGTGATGCCTCGTGTAAGGAGGAGAAATGCGTACCATCACGTTTCCGACTTTGATAAAGGTCGGATTGTAGCCTATCGAGATTGCCGTTTATCGTACCGCGGCATTGCTGCTCGCGTTGGTCGAGATCCAATGACTGTTAGCAGAATATGGAATCGGTGGGCTCAGGAGGGTAATACGGAACGCCGTGCTGGGTACCAACGGCCTCGTATCACTAGCAGTCGAGAAGACAGGAATCTTATCGGCATGGCTGTAACGGATCGTGCAGCCACGTCTCGATCCCTGAGTCAACAGATGGGGACATTTGCAAGACTAAAACCATCTGCACGAACAGTTCGACGACATCTGCAGCAGTATGGATTATCAGCTCGGAGACCATGGCTGCGGTTACCCTTGACGCTGCCTCGCAGACAGGAGCGCCTGCGATGGTGTACTCAAAGACAAACCTGGGTGAACGAATGGCAAAACTTCTTTTTTTCGGATCATTCCAGGTTCTGTTTACAGCATCATGATGGTAGCCTCCGTGTTTGGCGACATCGCGGTGAACGCACATTGGAAGCGTGTATTCGTCATCGCCATACTGGCGTATCAGCCGGCATGTTGGTATGGGTGCCATTGGTTACACGTCTCGGGCACCTCTTGTTCGCATTGACGGCACTTTGAACAGTGGACGTTACATTTCAGATGTGCTACGACCCATGGCTCTACCCCTCATTCGATTCCAGCGAAACTCTACATTTCAGATGGATAATTCTCGACGACATGTTGCAGGTCCTTTAAGGGGCTTTCTGGATACAGAAAATGTTCGACTGCTGCCCTGGTCAGCACATTCTCCAGATCTCTCACCAATTGAAAATGTGTGGTCAATGGTGGCCGAGCAACGGGCTCGGTACAATACGCCAGTCACTACTCTTGATGATCTGTGGTATCTTGTTGAAGCTGAATGGGCACCTGTACCTGTACTTTCCATCCAAGCTCAGATTGACTCAATGCCCAGGCGTATCAAGGCCTTTTATTACGGCCAGAGGTGGTTGATCTGGGTACTGATTTCTCAGGATCTATGCACCCTGTTAAGTCTGCCACAGACAACCCCTGCCAGGCAGACTACGCTCAAGACAACCCTGTGTACCATATAACATTTACAAGCACTTGCAGGCGCAACCAAGAGGAAAACAATTCTTCGAAACAAACAGAACTTGCTAGAGACTAATGCGAACCTTTTTCTGCAGAGGTCGCTTCACAGACACTGGGAAAGTTGGAGTACTCCGCCGGCCTCCGCCGTCTTTATAAGGCCAGCGCAGCAGCAGCACAGCCAGTTCCTCACCGAGTTCGTACAAGCTCCGACGGACCTTACCGACGCGCTTGGTGAATGGTCGGCTACAAGTTATTTGTTTTTTGTGTATATAGTGATTGTTCGAGAAGTGTCGTTCAGCTTCAATAAACGACATTACACTGAATGTTCTACCATACTGAGTATTCTCCACACCCAAATTGCGTGAAAATGTTATCACATGTTAGCTCTAGTCTAATAGATTTGTCCAATGAATACCCGTTTATTATCTGCATTTCTTCTTGGTGTAGCAATTTTAATGGCCAGTAGTGTATATTCTATCTGAATACGGCATTAAAAAGACACTCTCATTCCGACAACCACAACAGTACCGCCACCATCACAATCTGTCCGTCGCGATTTGTCACATTGTCACATACAAATCGTGGAATTTACTATTAAATTGTTCCTTTACGCTATTATTCGCCACCATATTCAGAATATACTATGATCCACTAATTTATGTACATTGCACGCGTCCACGTACTACTCGGCTTCAAGAAACTGCACTGTAAATCTACATTAACCGATTTGAGATGCTTACTCTCTCTACCGTTCTTCATAGCCATTATTTTTCCTGGGTGGATCGTAGTGTTCGCTTCGAGGTAACATCTTACATATAAAAAATACCTAAGGTTATACAATACAGTACCACAGTTGAGGTTGACTGTTTAACGTGGATCGATAGATCAAACACACTGAAAACATGCAGGTAGATATTCAGCTCTAGTAATCACCTAGCGCGATGCAACTAGATTACACCCGCAATAATACATATGACGTCATGATTATGTGACTGGTTGTTTCATCATTCTGGATCTTTAGAGTGCGTAATAATGTAGCAAAATTGAGTGTGTACTGTTTAATAGAGATCCGTATTCAGCTACAGTAAGAGCGTTCTCCTGTAAGAAAAAAATGTTAAAATGGCTCTGAGCACAATGGGACTTAACATCTGAGGTCATCAGTCACCTAGAACTTAGAACTACTTAAACCTAACTAACCTAAAGACATCACGCACATCCATGGCTGACGCAGGATTCGAACCTGCGACCGTAGCAGTCGCGCGGTTCCGGACTCAAGCTCCTAGAACCGCTCGGCCAATACGGCCGGTGTTCTCCTGTAAGAATAACTCCTAGTTTATTGTACATAATGCAGGATAAAAGATATGTCAGTTTTCAGGGAGGTGTTACTTTCAGTGTTGTTCTGCTCATAATGTTTCATGATGTCCCTATAGAGTAGTTGTATTAAACTTTCGAGAACTGAGCTAGTGTAGACAGATAAACTATTTCACCAAATGACTGTCCACCCCCGGTAGCTGAGTGGTCAGCGCGACAGAATGTCAATCCTATGGGCCCGATTTCGTTTTCTGGCTGGCTCAGAGATTTTCTCCTCTCAGTGACTGGGTGTTGTGTTGTAATCATCATCATTTCATCCTCATCGACACGCAAGTCGCCGAAGTGGCGTCAAATCGAAAGACTTGCACCCGGCGAACGGTATACCCGACGGGAGGCCCTAGTCACACGACATTCTCACCATATCACTGTCAAACTTTATACAGCTGACATGCTGACTGTGAGAGGGAAGGGGGGGGGGGGGGGTAGCAAATGTTTCTGTGGAATAAAACACCAGTCTCCATTCAGACAGTACATAGACAATACCATTTACCTAGTGTTGATATTACTCCAGTGCCAAAATATAATACTGTCGCAGGTTCGAATCGTTTCGGGCATGGATGTGTGTGATGTCCTTAGTTTAGTTAGGTTTAAGTAGTTCTAAGTTCTAGGGGACTGAAGACCTCAGATGTTAAGTTCCATCGTGCTCAGAGCCATTTGAACCATTGGAACCAAAATACAAATTTCGTATGAAATTCACGACTCGTTTACAGGAATATTTTTTTAAAATTGTAAACAGCACTATTTGCGATGACTTGAATGTTCTGATGCGACTAGGTGACTGATTTATCAGTATCAGTTAATAATATGTATTTTAGTGCAAAATTATTGTTTTATCATTAGAAATAATGTCGTTCCTCTTCACTTATCAGATGTGATTCTATCTCCGACCCGTATCAGGGCTCTCATCCCGCAGTACACTCTTTTACGCAGATACTCAGAAACAGTAGCGGTGTCTAATATACACTTGTATAACGATGCATGTTGTACCTCAGGTGATAGTGAGGCTAGGAGATAATGCACTACATAATGGATGATGTTCCGTGGGAAACAAGCAATGTAATCAAGATGCAAGCTAATTTAATCGCAGTCGTCACACATCCACGCGTCACGCCAAGAATATCATCTTGATGTGTGCGCAAAATCGTGCACCAAGAGCACGAGGCAACGCTTACAGAAAGATAGCAACATGTGTGTGTGTGTGTGTGTGTGTGTGTGTGTGTGTGCTGTCTCTATCTCTCTGGCATCTGACATCTGTCACGCCCCATGTGCCAGAAGCACGATGCCAAGGGCACAGCATTGATATGTGTTTGCTAAAAAATGAGTTGTGTGTGTGACGAGGATACACATCACACATACTGTCGCAAGCTTGCACTCCAGGGCATGTGCGCTGTCGTTAGTGATTTACTACTAAATATAAGTATCGATATTCACGTAACATTCTGGCCGGGAGCAACAATGACACAGGAATTAATAGCAATGCTCCTCTTCCATACTGTCTCATGATACCACACGGCACACACTATGTTATTTATGACTGTAATACTTTATAACCTGAAACAAGGTTGGTGCTTGATTCTTTCATTTGTCGTAAGACAAGTACTGATTATTCTTCAGTGAATTAACAACAGCTCTGTTTGTTATGGAGGGAATGTGAACCACCTCATATCAGGCCTATCATTAGTAATTTATAATACATCTCAGTTACGTGGATATTACCTAAAACTTGTACCACACGTACTGCGAAAATAGAAAGTGCTATTGATTGGTTTTCACAGAATCAACTGGCAGTCAGGGGCTCGTAATGTTAGCCAATACACAGATTATCATAATACTTGGAAAGAGTATTTTCTATGCGAAGATACACTTTTTTGAAGCGGGCGAAGTCTACCGACATTGAAAATGTAAAATTAGTACAAATTACAATGTTAGTGCTCTTTTTTGGGGGAATGCAGCGCGAGTCGTTTATGAGATATCATACTTCGAAACGTTTCCACACTATCAGTTATATTTGCCATTCAACCTGCGTAGTAGCTTGGTATGATGTTGTAATGTTTGCTTACGACGTACTTATAGTTCCTTGAGTGCATTGTGACTCACTAGCCAATTAGTATCTTGTTTACTGATGAAGGCTCATTTACCAACGATGGTCAGGTAACTGCTGAAACATCGCTATTGGTTTCCTGAAAGTCTCCATTCGCTTCATCTGCGAATCTCAGCAACCATGGAATGTATAAGTGTGGTGTGAAATAGTGAACCATCAGCTTAAGGGCCTGCTTTTCATAGATGGAACACCGAATGCACCCATGTATCACAGCCTCCTAACAGACCATCTTCCACAGATACCAGAAGACGTTCCTCTTCAGACTAGGAGGAACCTATAGTTCCAACATAGTCGCTGTCCATCCCGTAGTGTACGAAGTACTACAGCCTGTCTTCACGAATTGTTTACAAATCGTTAGATTGTACACAGACGACCTGAGGCAAGCCCTTTCCCCGGATCTGACTTCTGTAGACTTTATTCCGTTGGGAAAGCTGAAAGACTGTGAATATGAAAGGTCAAACCAAATACATCCTATGGTATTGAATGACGTATTACAGCAGCCGGCTCGGACGTCTCTACTGAATACTAGCATTTGTGCAGCAGTAATTCCATACCAGACTGGAAGCATGAATTGTCCCTGCAAGTTGTCTTTTGAACAACTGTCTCGTTAATGGCAAAAGTTCACATAACTACTCTATGCACTTATGTTGTTCTTTAGTGTGTTCTGTCACAGGTATTGTACGAGTGTCACTATGGGAATTTATCAAAATACGATATATTGTAAAAGGTTTGCATTAGATTCCTGCAACAAACACCACTGACATTACAATGTACCCAATTTTTAGTTTTTTTAAGGTCAACAGGCATTGTTTCATTTGAAAAGGTGTCGTTTGCACCAAAAATACACTTTCTAAATATTGTTACAAAAACATTTATTGGCTAACAGTCAGCATTCAAACTGGTGGCGTGTTTCGGTTCATCAACGTAAGTACAAATCAGTGTGGTATCGTCCAGAGCTGGTGGTGCCATACCATAGTGGGCAATGCGAATCGATACGACAGCCATAAGTGAGGGCTCTCTGCGATCCGCAGAATCCAATGGGAGGCACTCCAGAAGACAAATCCTCTCTCTCCTATGACCATAGCAGCGCCCTCGCACTGAGGGCAGTATAGCGTCGAGCATGCAAGCACTCAGCTCTGTTGCAGACATCAGCATCAACAGCCAACATCGTCGTATAGAATAGTTACCTTTAAGGTTTCTGATGAAATGTACTTTCGTAAATCTTGCATTTTTTACTGCAAGATAACAGTTTGCCAATGTGAGCATCAAGTGATGCTTTCACAGTTAGTGACAGTTGTAAACTGTCGAGCAATCTTGTGGCAAGGAACTATAGCAAAGTTAAGTTAATCGTTTATTCATTTAAGAGAATACAAAGTTATGGCCGGACTAGAGTAGATTCGTCTGGTCACAAAAATCAGTTTCTAGTAACCGAGTAATATTTGGCTTAATCACTTCAAAAGGCTGATGTGTTTCTCTCAGTTGTGGCCAATTCCTTCGTAATCGCTGTCCATCGGAACTCTGGTTCATGGAAGCAACTTACGTTTCACAAACTGAAAATTCATTGGAACCCTTTTAAGGGGCTCCGGAAAGGCTCAAAATCATGAAAAGTTCAATTTTTACTTTTTTGCGTTTTCTGAATCTGCAGAATATTACCTTTTAATAGATATATAATTTATTCAATTCCGAAGACTACAACTATTTTTAAATTTTTTTTGAAATGTGTTCTACATGGGCGTGACCCACTGTGGCGCTGTTAAACTGCTGTCAAATGGTGTTATTATGCAATATTATGCAATAATGGGGGTGATAAAACCTATTTTCAGAGACTTAGCAGCAACTGAACTGTTGAAAAAGTGTATTCACGGAAAAACTCAAAACCCCAATGAAAGTGAAAATAGTGTTATATGGTCGAGAATCCCCAAGACTGTATTTGTTGGAATAGAAACACTTCACTTTGGTGTGTATGATGCTGTTGCGACTTTCAATGATGGCAACATTGTAAGGTGCAAGGTATTTAGAAATATGGGAATGAAGATAGGTTCTAACATGGTACGAGCGATGCTTGCTTTAGACAAGGAACGCCTTCGGGCTGCAGACAGGGCTGTAAAGAGTCTAGAAATACAAGCAAGAGTAAACAGGAGGAGGAACAAGAGGAAGCTGGAGGAGGAGTTTGCAGAGGATGAAGATAATCCATCCTATGGACCTGGAATGCACTAAAAAGTTAATCCAATCTTTGTCGCTCGATTCCCAAAACTTTTATTTTCTCATACTAATTACATGTTTTCTAAGGATCTTCCAAACATATTTGTTTCAAACTTTCAGTAAATGTTACACAGTACCTTCTGCATAATTTAACACAGCCTTTTTCCAAAAAACTGTATATTTTTGAATATATAAATAAAAAATTGCAAAAAAATGTTGTGAATTTTCATTACAATTGAAAAAATATCATCTTTAATAACTGAACTAAAATTTTGTAAAATCCCTGTGTTAAGTTGTAGCCCATATTCCAATAAATAATCTGTAAAAAGTTCAACTTGCTACCTCAAATACTTTGTGAGGAAAGATGTAATTTATAAGCGTTATTTTAACATTGCAAGTATAGGGCGTTCCAGAGCCCCTTAAGAGAGACGAACAGAGACTAAACGCATCGAATGCACATCGGAAAGTAACATAAGCCAACACGAAAAAAAGGTTTTTGGAAGCAACTTACCTTCTACAAATTCAGAATTCATGGGAACCCATTTAAATGAGACGAACAGAGTGTAAACACTATGAATGCACGTCGGAATGCAACATAAGCTTGCATGAAAAAGGTCTAAATCGATCTATGAAAAAAAAGAGGAACCAGAACTTTGTGAAAAGCGGAAGCAGTCCGGAGAAAAATGGATGTCGGGGACCGCAACTGAAATTGCGTTCGCACCAAATCATTACATTCCGGTACGGCATGAAATAAATCGCGAGCATTTTTTAAATTGGAAATGAGTCAGAGGCTGATGTATTTTGAGTTACACACCACCAGCCATATCGCTGGCGAATGATGGAGGGAGCAGCAGTGAAAGAAAGTGGTCCGAAGTTGGAGTGTGTGTGTTTGTGTGTGTGTGTGTGTGTGTGTGTGTGTTTGACATGGCGCTGAGGAGAGGGGGCGGGTAAAAAGGAAGGGGGAACAGAGGCAGGCAGAGAGAGAGAGACAGAGAGAGAGAGAGAGAGAGAGAGAGAGAGAGCGAGAGAGATGGGAGGCGGAGGGAGAGAGAGACACACAGAGAGAGAGAGGGTAGTCGCTCACGCACTACGTATCGTGTTGCGTCCACGCACGCATGCACGCACGCCCACGCACTTGTGTAGTTGCCACGCGGGTCGCGCGAGAGGCGGAATTCAATCGGCATGCTGGGGGGGCGGCTGCGGCGGTGGCCAAATTACACGGGCTGCAAAAACGGCGGCAACCGCCGTAATTAAAATACTCAGCAGGCGACGCGACGCGATCCTCTCCAGCGGCGACCCTCGTAATGGGGCCATCAGCGGCGCCGTTACTGGCCCGGAAACCCGTCCCGTCTGCAGAGCGCCGGCCGCACTCTTGCCGCGCATCGCGCTTGCACACTTCGCGAAGTCTCCTTACAGGATATCCCTCTTTGCGCACGTGTTACGTTTTCTGTGAACTCTGTCGGCATCGAAATTGTTCCACTCTTCACCCATATATCGGCCTTAGCGGTGTCTGCAAGGCAGAGAACATACAGTACCACCGAAACTTTCCATTTGGAAATCTGTTACAAATTTAATGAGACAATGTCAGAGACTTTTCTGGTCTCATACAGATATGATTTTACGTATATAGACTGAAGCACCGAATGAAAAATTAGGATCCAGAAGGGAGGTGTCTGCTAGGGTAATCCTCGTAGTTAGGTGAACAGCTGTGCCAAGGTTGCTTAGTGGCTAGCGCACCTGCCTAGTAAGCAGAAGACCTGGGTTCGGTTCCTGGCCCAGGTACAAATTCTCACTCACTGCTACTTTTGTAAACACTCGTCGCCAGTTCTGTAAACCCTCGTCGCTACTGCTGTGGAGGCCGACTTTGTGAGGTCGTGAAACGGCTTCTGGTGGAGTACACCGCCAAGACAATTTGTCCCTGCCACTGTTACACAGCTATGCCCCAGGGTCACGTAAGAGGATAGAAGAACGAAGGTCCCACAACACTTCAACAAAGTCACACAAACGAGTTAAAAACGTTTACTTATCTCTGTGAGTTGTCGAATAATGAAGCCTGCGAGTACTAATAATCACAATCATAGTTCACAGAACATAGCAAATGCAATTTGCAACAACAGCTCCCTGTCTGAGTCGCCCCTGGACGATGATCTATAGCAACGAGGGCGACAGCTGCTCTTCTGTCTTCCGAGTAGACTTCCGTCCGTTGTCGTCCGGTCATTGGCGGATTGTACTCGGCCGACAACTGGCCGAGGCGAAGTCGATATTTTCATCCTCGGCGCTCAAGTGGCGAGTATCTATGGTACTGGCATCAGTTCGCATCTTTCCGCCTGTGGTGCTTTTGCCCTGGCTGTGTCCTTTTCGGACGACACATCAGCTTCAGTCTATACACATAAAAATCTATCACTGGTAAAAGCTCACTCTAAGAAGACGGTGGAGGTGGTGGTTGGTGATGATATTTTAGCGTTAAGAATGACCGTTTCATCTGTCAAAAATACAGCAGACTCTTCCGTGTTGTAAGAAACGGTAAGCAGTACTGCCACTGAAATTCACAACGAAGTGGATTCGCTGCATCAGCAGTTACAGAACACGATTAGAAGAGTTTCATTAGTTATATAGAAACCTGTACTGGTGAGCAAAAAAGAGAAGTGCAATCCGTTGAAGAAACAGGGAGACTGGCACCATTAAGACTTTATAAAGAACGAGTAGTACTACCGAATGATATGAGTTGTTGGGAGAAACTCAGTGTACTGATTGATGTCCTAGGAAGTACGGCAGAAAGGTGGAGTTCCAACCTAGACACCACTATTCTAACATTTTCAGAACTGAAAGGCAAATTGATGAAAGAACATTGGTCTGTCCAAACACACTGACCGACAAAAATAGCATCATCCCAAAATAATTATTGTAGAGAAACGAAATTTCTGGAACACATTTGCCTAGGTAACAATGAATAACATTGCAAGATCACTGGTTCACTTAACAGCGAGATAAGCCTATAAAAATGTTAAATTCTGGTATATTAATAACCGATGTAAGTGCCAGAATGTTGAATGCAAGCAAGCAGACGTGCTTACATTGTGTTGTAGAGGTTCCAGACGTCAAGTTTGTGGGATGAATTCCCACGCACTTGGTCGGTCAAAATAGAGACGGTCAGTGCTAGCTGTGGACGACGCTAGCCGGCCGATGTGGCTGGGGTGGCCGAGCGGTTCTAGGCGATTCAGTCCGGAACGACGCGACTGCTACGGTCGCAGGTTCGAATCCTGCCCTATGTTATTGATGTGTGTGGTGTCCTTAGGTTAGTTAGGTTTACGTAGTTCTACGTTCTAGTGACTGATGACCTCAGAAATTAAGTCCCATGTTGCTCATAGCCATTTGAACCATTTTGGACGACGCTGGAGGTATCGTTCGATGATGTCCCATTGTGCTCGGATGAAGACAGATCTGGTGGTCAAGAAGGCCGAGGCAACATGTCGACACTCTGTAGAACATGTTGGGTTACAACAGCGATATATGGGCGAGCATTCTCCTGTTATAAAACAACACCTGGAATGTTGTTCATGAATGGCAGCACAACAGATCTAATCACCAAACTAACCTACAAATTTGCAGAGAAGTGCATGGGATAGCCGGAAGAGTGCTGCTGCTCTCATACGAAATCGCACCCCAGACTACGACGTCAGGTGTACATCCAGTGTACTTAGCATGCAGACGGTTACAGTGTATCTAGCATACAAACAGGTTGGTTACAGGCCCTTAACTGGTCTCCTTCTAATGAACACAGCCATCACTGGCATCGAGACAAAACCAACTCTCATCAGAAAACGCCACAGGTCTCCACCCTACCCTCGAGTGACACAAGCCGGCCGGTGTGGCCGAGCGGTTGTAGGCGCTACAGTCTGGAAGCGCGCGACCGCTAGGTCGCAGGTTCGAACCCTGCCTCGGGCTTGGGTATGTGTGCTGTCCTTACGTTAGTTAGGTTTAAGTAGTTCTAAGTTCTAGGGGACTTATGACCTCAGAAGTGAAGTCCCATAGTGCTCAGAGCCATTAAAAAAAATGACTCAAATGAAGTCTCAGATGTCGGTGGTTTGGGTTAGGTGAAATGCACACTAGAGGGTGTCTGGCTGGGAGATGTACTTGAAGTAACCGATTTGTAACAGTTCACTGAGGCACTAAGGTGTCATCTGCTGCTCAAACAGCTGCAGCAGATGTAACACGATGCTCTAGAGCCATACGCCGAACACGATGGTTTCGCTCTCGGTAGTGCCATGTGGCATTCGGAATCCGGTCTTCTTGCCGCAGTACTTTCTCGTGGCCACTGCGGCCAGCAATCATGTACAGTGGCTACATTCCTACCAGGTATTTCTGCAGTATCACACGTTAGACTCCCTGCTTCTCGTATCCCTACTACATGACCTCGTTCAAGCTCACTGAGATTTTAATAATCGCGTGTTTATCGCCTTAAAGGCATTCTTGACTAAAATCAGCTTACCAACTACAATCTCAAAGTTAACTACGGTACGACCGCCACAGTGTGTATTTAAAACAAACCAGATTTGTATCATCATAGTGGTGGTACTAACGCCACTCTCATGCGACTGGCGCGAAATGTAAATAAAAATCGTCTTCTAAATGTAGAAACGCGCCTGCCAACTTTCGTTTATGTCGCACAGATCCCTCTTGGTGTTGAGACCTTTTCCTGTCACTGTATAAGACAGTCAGTGGCGCGAATTTATCTATAAACGAATTCAAGATAATCATGGAAAAAATTCCGCGAAAGACATATTTTCCGAGTTATGATTTGGAAAGCTCGAATACCTGAAAAACAGAAGATCAGAATCTGAGACAGTAGGGATCTCTGGTCAAAACTTCCAGGTGACTCAAAACGTTACGTAAGGGGCCAACAACAAAAGTTTCGATTAATTCTTGGAAGAGGTAGAGGATGAGGATTGCTGGCGTAAAACTCGCTAACAAAGAAATTTTAGACAAGTGAACATGTCTCATAGGGCTCGTTGGAACGAACAACATATTAATATGATGAGAAGATGTCGTTGAGGCAACTTTACTAACTGTGGGAGAGGTAGCTTGCGTAATAACAGAATCGCTCAGCGATAGTATCCCGGAACTGGGACACAGAATCCAAGCTCGTTTGCAGGTTCCTGTCTTAACGGTTACAAGGGCCAACAAAAATTTGATTTTCTACATGTCATGGAATTACTGATCTAATTTAATAATTTAAAAATGCTGTAATAATTTACTCTTCAATAGGTAATAAGAGGTGCAATCTTAACACAGTAAGGAAAATACTAGAGTTACAAGATGTGTGTTGTTCTCGAGGAGATGTAACAGCTGATACCGAATAAATGTTCGGACTTAATTCATCGAATATTTGGCAAAGACACTTCCAATAATTTACTAATAATTTTAAAACCTTTCCAAACTTTATCTCGCTGACATTCGTGACAAAAAACCAAAAGAAAAAAAATTGTCGCTTTCTACTTTCCGCTGTTAATACAGTAAAACGGTGGCATCGGGCGTGACGTTTCTATTTATTATTTCTGCAGTACTAACTCTGCTCGCAACACAGTTTGCAGATGGTATCCACAGCTAACATGAAAAAATCTTCAAAATTACATCATTGTACGATACATGGTTACGGAGATGTGACGTTATATATATGCACCTTTCTTCGACCTTTCAGTGGAGGACCTCCTCATTTCCTATCTGTTCATTTTATTTTCTGTTTCCCTTTGTAGTGTCACGTGTCAAATGCTTCTCCGGTATTCCAAAAGCCCGTGACACCTTTTTGAACAGTGCTGCACTCAAGAAGTGTATTATCAACAATTACTGTCTCAACTTCGGGTCTATAAAACAAGTAGAATGTTTTGGCGAGAAGTGTGCCTCGACTTGCTCCGTCCATCATACGTTTTTCACCTTGCTTGGTACGAAAATTTCTTCACATCGTCTCATATACTGTCGCCAGTTTTCGTATTAATTTTGTCGATTATCTTGTTTCTGCTGTTCCTCTTTTCATCACTCTTGGATATTTTGAGCCCAAATTTCACGCTTCGAGATACTAATTTCCATAACAATTAGAATATAATACTATGTTTTCTATGACAACTGATTATTACCATTTTGATAACTCAACTATTAGCGGCATCATATCTTTTCAACGTGGTTAATAAAGAAGAAAAGATCGCAATGTAGCCAAAGACGTTTGCTGTTCACATTCACACAAAATTTAAAAACAGTGAAAGAAAATAATACTGTCAGAGACAAGAACAATTCAACAGCAGGGTACCGACCGGTCGTAAATCTTTTATCATAATTCATTAGTTTTCGATTTTGCCGTATAGTAATGGCAGTCAAACAGTACAACACTGTTCATTGCAGTCGCATGCATATATGCTTCTAAACCTTTCGTCTGAAATCGTTTTGTTTGTATTATCTCTGCGTATTTAATTAAACCAAGTATGAAATTGAATATACCGTTTTTATTTCTTGTTTACGGTGAATTGAGTTAAATTATTTTCAAGCAGAGAGACAAAATGAACTGAAACATTCGACAGTACAAATAACAACGAAATAATACTGATAAGTAATAAAAATACAAAACCTTTACAATGGAACGCATTTCATACAAGCGCTTGCATATCAGTAAATATCAATGAAAAACCATAGACACACATAGTGACACTGCTAGTGGTGCTATTACATTGTCCATGGAAGGAAGTCGTTAGCGTTTCACAAAATGAGCGACACACAAATCTAAAATTAAACGTCTAATACTTATTGAGAGTTTCAGGCAGTGAATATATCAAAAACACGAAAAGGAACACATTTTGAAATCATTTCTGTGAAGAATGAGAAAAATTGAAAGCAAATACCCTAATTAATAATGATACTATCATCTACTTTCAGTAACTTGAGAGAAGACTCTTGTTAAAAAATGTGCAAATAACTTATGCGAATGTAGCCGGGTGATGTCTTCGACAACGGCCGGTATTTCGATAGGAGCACATTTAATACTTCGGTTTTCACAGAAACTCAATGAAGATACCGCAGACACATGCATTGTGAACACTAGTGTGTGTGTGTGCGTGTGTGTGTGGGTGCATGCGCGTGTGTGTGTGTATGGCGTGTGTGAGTGTGTGTTTCTGTTATCTTTACCGAGTTTCTGTGAAAACCGAAGTATTAAATAGTTTGCAATGCGCTTACTTTCTGCATTTTTGTCTTCATCGTGGTCGGGTAAGCTCTTGTCGAAATATTGGCGTTTGTCTGCGACGTCATTTGGCTGCATCCACATAAGTTATCTGAACATTGTATACGCCGGGAGAAACTGTCTGAAAGAAAGAGTAGTATTTTAACTCTGTCAAGGGAGCAGTAACTGTTAGATACACTACTGATGGACCGATTTATGGGGAACAAGTACAGATGGATTGTTCACCTTTCAGCCTCTGGAAAGTGTGACAAGTCCAAATCTGGAAGCCTCTCGTGTTACAGGTGACGCAGGGACTTAATGTCAAGTGATGTTAGGTGGAAACCTTAGAAGATCGATGGCGCATGAGTAGTACTCCCACTCGTCATTTTGATCGCAGGCTGTTTGCATCAAAACTCCTATGATATCAAATGTAATGAGGTGTGTCTAACAGTATGACTTTCTTCAAGTAAACCATTCTGGCCAGCCGCTGTGACCGAGCGGTTCTAGGCGCTTCAGTCAGTAAGCGCGCGACCGCTACTGTCGCAGATTCGAATCCTGCCTCGGGCATGACTGTGTGTCAAGTCTTTAGGTTAGTTAGGTTTAAGTAGTTCTAAGTTCTAGGGGACTGATGACCTCAGACGTTAAGTCCCATAGTGCTCAGAGCCATTTTGAAAACATTCTGAAAATTCCAAAAAATATCGATAATCTGAACCCCAACTCGCATATTTGTCACATGATATTCTAAAAGCCGTGGGTCAAGGCAATCGGGTAGACGGAATATTACTTGAATTGCGAAAAATATTTCGCTCAGTAGCAGGGCTATACTTATTATCGGAAGTACTAACGTATGGAAAATCAACAGCATTTGTGACTGGACTGAAGATTTGTTGATAGGAAGAATGCAGTAAGTTATCTTGGATGGAGACTTATCAGATAGATGAAGAAGTAGCTTCTAGTGAGCCCTATGGAAGTGTGCTTCTAGCAGCTTGTGATGTATATTAATAACCTTGCAGGCAATATTGGTATCAGCTTCAGACTTTTCGCAGATGATGGTAGTATCTTTGACGAAATATTCTCTGTAAAGAGCTGCATAAATATTCAATCGAATTTTTATAAGATTTCAAAGTGGTGCAAAGATTAAAAACTTGCTTTAAACGTTCATACATTTAAAACTGTGCGTTTCACAAAACGAGAAAGATGGATTGTCCTACAACTACACTCGCAATGAGTCACAATTTGAATCGGTGTAAAAATCTGTAGGGATATGAAACGGAATGATCACATAGACTCAGCGTAGATAAAGCAGGTGAAGAACTTCAGTTCATTGGTATATTACTAGAGTAATGCAGGTAGTGTAAAAAGGAGAAGCTTAGACAGCAGTCATGCAACCCATCCTAGAATATTGCACGCTGTTACAGATTTTTAAACACACATTTTAAACGCTAGCGCCATCACAACGTTTTTAAGCTTGTGCGAGCGCCGGGAGCTAAGTACTAAATCGTTAGCAGTGAAAGTGTTGTTCATTGCTTAAGGATTCTCACATTGTGGCAAAATTATTCCGTGTTCTCCGCGTTGCATACACTCACTACTGCAAGTGTGAAAACTTTATGCGACGTTAATGACTGCGTATGTTACACTTCAATGTGTTTTTCAGGTGTTATCTGCTATTTTTCTAATCTATTATACTTTAAAGTTGCTCTTAGTATGATAAAACGTTATGTTATAGACTTGTCATGACCAACAGCAGTGTTGCGTCGGTTGTATCAGTGAGCAAATAAGTAATTATTAATTCACGTTAGTATAAATAACGGATGTGGGAAAACCGGAAGAAAGAGAATCGAGACATTTAATTGTGATATTACAGCAGGGCGCTAAAAATAATATCATCCATTCTCTTAGTGTAGTGTTCGCCTTTGTCTTTAGTCCAGATATTACTTCGATATATTGAGCAACTGGTATATATGTCGGGATACCTCTATGAAGATTCTGACCTAACCATTACTTTACATCTAAGGTATTTCTCAGGAACTAAGACTCACATTCTTGGACATGCATTTTTTCATTTTTTTGGAATATTCTTGGAATTTAAGTTCATAGTTCGCATAAAATTATTATCTAGATAAAACTCTTTTTTCATGTAGCAATCGAAGACAAAAATAATTTTAGCATCCGGTTCCTACCGAAATCTCGTTGCTTCTGGGAAACCATAATACAATACAAACGCCGTAGACAAAGATACGAAAACCACTCTTTCATTTCTTTTTGAACAAACTCTTTGTCTACATTAAAAAAAAGTGCTGTACTGTTCATAAGGTACTTCCTGCACCTAAAGTTACAGCCATTACAGCAGTGTTACTTACATTTAATGTAGCCGTAATGTAGATTTTAATGTAGACTTAATCCCCAAATCAGCAAACAGTAAATGAAAGAAGGCAAAAAAAAATTTACAGTTGGAGGTAGCCATACATGTCCTATCTTTGTCATGAGTGCAATAATTTGATCTATCCTCATGCTAAAATACGCTAAGGCCAACCCCAAGCGCGCGCGCACGCACACACACACACACACACACACACACACACATACATACATACATACAAGCGTGCGCACACAGAGAGAGAGAGAGAGAGAGAGAGAGAGAGAGAGAGAGAGAGAGAGAAAGAGAGAGAGCTCTGGAAAGCTTCATCACAAAAACTGTATACACTTTTCCTGAGGCGCCGTACAACCATATGTTGATGAAATTTTAAAATTTACTCACTCACTGACAGCTGCAAAACTCACGATTGGTCCGTCAAAGCTTATGAAATGAAAAACTGACACTGATAAAAACAAGCTGCAAATGTTATGTCTGTATCGGTATGGGTTTAGACTAGTTTACCTCAATATCCGTAAAATGTATCTAGGTTTGAAACAAGCTGACATGGCAAAATTTCACAAATTTGTTCGACCCTGACTACATCGAAGTAAAAGGGGGTACTCCAGTCTTGTATATGCCTGTGAAGAAGAAAATGGCTCTGAGGTCAAGTGTCCCCTAGAACTTAGAACTACTTAAACCTAACTAACCCAACGACATCACACACATCCATGCCCTAGGTAGGATTCGAACCTGCGACCGTTCCAGTCTGAAGCGCCTAGAACCGCACGAACAGTTTGGTCCCTTAGGCATTCACACACATTTAATTTGAACGATATGTTGTCCGACTCTTCCCAGAAAGCGTTCTCTCGAAATTTCAATAGTAAATCTATCCTTGCGAATGGAATTTGTTGAGCATCTCCGTAACGCTCTCTTGCCGACTAAACGATTCCGTGACGAAACGTGCCGTTCTTCGTTGGATTTTCTCTCTCCTTTCTATCCGTCGTATGTGGCAGAGATCCCAGACAGATGAACTATACTCAAGAACGCATCGAAAAAGCGCCTTAAAAGCAACTTCCATCGCAGATGAGTTACATTTCCTTAAGATACTTCCTATGAATCTGGCATCTGCTCTTCATGCTATTTGTTTTATATGGTCATTCCACTTAAGGTCGCTCCAGAGAGTTACTCCTAAATACACTCCTGGAAATGGAAAAAAGAACACATTGACACTGCGAGAGGGCTGTACAAGCAATGATCACACGCACGGCACAGCGGACACACCAGGAACCGCGGTGTTGGCCGTCGAATGGCGCTAGCTGCGCAGCATTTGTGCACCGCCGCCGTCAGTGTCAGCCAGTTTGCCGTGGCATACGGAGCTCCATCGCAGTCTTTAACACTGGTAGCATGCCGCGACAGCGTGGACGTGAACCGTATGTGCAGTTGACGGACTTTGAGCGAGGGCGTATAGTGGGCATGCGGGAGGCCGGGTGGACGTACCGCCGAATTGCTCAACACGTGGACGTGAGGTCTCCACAGTACATCGATGTTGTCGCCAGTGGTCGGCGGAAGGTGCACGTGCCCGTCGACCTGGCACCGGACCGCAGCGACGCCCGGATGCATGCCAAGACCGTAGGATCCTACGCAGTGCCGTAGGGGACCGCACCGCCACTTCCCAGCAAATTAGGGACACTGTAACTCCTGGGGTATCGGCGAGGACCATTCGCAACCGTCTCCATGAAGCTGGGCTACGGTCCCGCACACCGTTAGGCCGTCTTCCGCTCACGCCCCAACATCGTGCAGCCCGCCTCCAGTGGTGTCGCGACAGGCGTGAAAGGAGGGACGAATGGAGACGTGTCGTCTTCAGCGATGAGAGTCGCTTCTGCCTTGGTGCCAATGATTGTCGTATGCGTGTTTGGCGCCGTGCAGGTGAGCGCCACAATCAGGACTGCATACGACCGAGGCACACAGGGCCAACACCCGGCATCATGGTGTGGGGAGCGATCTCCTACACTGGCCGTACACCACTGGTGATCGTCGAGGGGACACTGAATAGTGCACGGTACATCCAAACCGTCATCGAACCCATCGTTCTACCATTCCTAGACCGGCAAGGGAACTTGCTGTTCCAACAGGACAATGCACGTCCGCATGTATCCCGTGCCACCCAACGTGCTCTAGAAGGTGTAAGTCAACTACCCTGGCCAGCAAGATCTCCGGATTGTCCCCCATTGAGCATGTTTGGGACTGGATGAAGCGTCGTCTCACGCGGTCTGCACGTCCAGCACGAACGCTGGTCTAACTGAGGCGCCAGGTGGAAATGGCATGGCAAGCCGTTCCACAGGACTACATCCAGCATCTCTACGATCGTCTCCTGCGAAAGGTGGATATACACTGTACTAGTGCCGACATTGTGCATGCTCTGTTGCCTGTGTCTATGTGCCTGTGGTTCTGTCAGTGTGATCATGTGATGTATCTGACCCCAGGAATGTGTCAATGAAGTTTCCCCTTCCTGGGACAATGAATTCACGGTGTTCTTATTTCAATTTCCAGGAGTGTATTTTACAGTAGATACTGCTTCCAACGGTTTGTCATAAATAGTGAAGCTATAAAGTTGTCGATTTTTTTTCTGTATATGAGCAATATGTTATATTTATTTGCGCTCAGCATTCTTGATGCAACCCAAGCAAATTTGCTTGAAAGTAATCTACGGAATCGTTGTTCACCGAGCTAGTACTGAAACGTTTTGTTTCAAAAACTGGGTGTAGAAGGAACGTCGCTTTACACATTTAATTATTTTCCAGGCACTTCGGATGTGATTTTATCATTTTTAACTATTGGCTACTTGTTATCCACGAATTCTACCAATAAATAAAAAATAAATTGAAAATCGACATTTTCGATCTATTTCATGAACTTTCCCTCTTTATCAATCATTCTTACTGCACTCGGTATGCAAATGGAATGGAAAGAAGCATTATTAAGGGGGGTAGGACGTCAAACGGGCCGACTTGGAGCAGGAGGGGCACCACAGGAAATTTCAATTTCCAGTGTCCATACTTTTAGAAATAAATTCATAAAGCTTTGTCAGCATCACCAGGAAGGATTCAGAATTCACACTCGTAGCAGTGGAAGTTCTAAAACATAACGAAGTAATTTTTTTTTCACGTGTGAAATTTCATCATTTATTTCACTTACTAATGGCAGCATTTGTTGCTATAGGTACACTTTTCTTCATAAGTAAGAATTTTGCACAGCATACAAACCATACTTAAAGGTATATTAAACTCTAGAATTTTACAAATCTATTAAAAATTGTGGTAAAAATTGAGGTAATGAACTACAAAATTTGTGTTTTCCTAAACACGAAGTTTAAAATATAACAGTTCATTCGTTTTTCATAAATTAAATAAATCCTAGAGTTGCATACGCCTGTGAGTAGGGTATGTATGTTGTGCAAAATTCATCAAAGAATATCTCTAACTTATGAAGAAAAGTGTACCTATAGTAACAAATGGAGCCATCAGTAAGTGAAAAAATGATGAAATTTAGCACGCAAAAAAATTTATTTTGTTATGTTTTCGAACGTCCACAGCAACGGGTTTGAATCCAGAATCCTTCCTGGTGATGCTGACAAAGTTTTATGACTTTTGTTTGTAAAAGTATAGACACTGTAAATTAAAATGTCCTGAGATGCCTCTCCTGCTCCAAGTCGGCCCGTTTGACGTCCTATCCCCCTTAAGTGAGACAAGGGAAGTACACTCTGTCACCCACTTCGCAGTGGTTTGAAGGTAATGTGCGTAGAACAATAGTATAAATACGTTTCTCTCTCCTCTCCTTGGAGAATGTTCTTGTACGTTAATCTCACTTTAGACGCTCAGAGATTAGGAGGAGGGCGGTTGTAGGCAGTTGTCCACAGTTTGGCGGCAGGTGGCCGGGACTCAGCCCGTCTGACTGCGGTTCCCTCGCCACCCCACCCTACCTTACCCTACCCTAGCCCACGTCACCCTATGCGGCGCTACCTACCGCGACGCCTCCCTCGCCACTCCGCTCCCGACACGCCGGCACTTGGCTGCCAGCGTTAAAGCGGCGCTGGCTTACACCGCTCGTAAACACGCAGATCCCGCGCGCCTCTTCCCGCAATCCCCCTTAATCGTTAGTTATATCCCCGCCATGCACTCCTCCGCCACCGCCGCGGATTCCTTTTTTACCGTTTTCTCCGCCCCCTTGCTCGGGATCTAGTTTTAAAACCTTGAACGAGGGGGAAAAGAAGCCAAGGCGCAGACGAGGACAGGCAATTCCACGAGTACCTCCGACGACTCCCCCGGCTTAGTAAACACGATTCTCTTCACGCTTATTAACTGCCTTCCCTGATCCACTCAGAGTAATAAATGTTGAAAGCCTATTACCCATAAATTTCTGCAGCATTCTTCTCTCAATTATCCTGTATGAACGCAGCAGCCATTACGTACTTTCCCCACAACGGTTGAGAAGTACCAGTATTATAGTAGGCTAAAATGGAAATTTAACTTCCTGAAGCAATGTTGTGCTAAGAACGAAATTTCATTCAAAAATTATACAGCCTGGCAACTGTTAACTGGCTGTGTCACGTAAGACGTAACACTAGTTTTATTCTGTCAACGATTTGTGACACCAAACAAGGTGTGTGACAACTTCTGGTATGCTGACTGGCATGTAGTTTTGTTACTTGGTTAAGGGGGGTAGGACGTCAAACGGGACGACCTCGAGCAGGAGAGACACCACAGGAATTTTTAATTACCACTGTCTATACTTTCAAAAATAAATTCATAAAACTTTGTCAGAATGACCAGAAAGGATTCAGGATTTACACTTATAGTGGTGGAAGATCAAGAAATATAAGAAAATAATTTATTTTTTTACATTTGTATTTCACCTTTTTTTCACTTACCATTGGCTGCATTTGTTGCTATAGGTACACTTTTCTTCACAAGTAAGGGAGATACTTCCATTAATTTTCCACAGCATACAAACCATACTTACAGGTGTATGAAACTCTAGAATTTTCCAAATATATTAAAAACTGTGGTAAAAATTGAGATAATTCACTATAATACTTGAATTTTTTGTAAACGTAAAGTTTAAAATGTAACATCACATTCATTTTTTCATAAATTAAATAATTTCTAGAGTTTCATATACCTGTAAGTATGGTATGTATGCTGTGCAAAATTCATCGAAGCATCTTTCTTACTGATGAAGAAACGTGTACCTATAGCAACAAACGCAACCAATAGAAGTGAAAAAATGATGAACTTTCACATGTAAAAACTATTAACCTTTTTTTTAACTTCTACTGCTGTGATTGTGAATCCTGAATCATTCCTGGTCATGTTGACAAAGTCTTATGAATTTATTCGTAAAAGTTTAGACAGTGTAAATTAAAATGCCCTGTGGTGTCTCTCCTGCTCCAAGACGGCCCGTTTGACGTCCTACCCCCCTTAAATGTTTACACTCTATGGTTTTACCACCCGAGATGCTGAGGCAAGTATAAACGTTTCTTACAATAGAAAGGCACAGTTTTTAATGGCATTCGAAAGCTCGCGAAAGGACGCCTGAGGAGGCTGGTTACCTTCGCATCGCGTTTGGTTGTAAAAGTCATTGTACTGGTCACGAAATATATTACTAAAACTTATTACCGGATTCGGTTTTTCAGCCATCATAAGATATAAAATTTAAGTAGCTACAAGCAAGTCTGTAGTCAGTACGGACTACGAAGCTGTTTTAGATCCGATGAGAATACCAAAAGGTGCCCTCAACTGTGGCAGGCTCTTAATTTACAATTAAGAATGTCCAACAGTCGAGCAAGGGAAGTTGACATCATAAAACAACCAGCGACATTGTCAAAGCTCATCGTGGAAACTTGTCGTCACCTTTGGATTCAGATAAGTACTGGACTACAACATTGGAGGACATCCCTATTGCGTACAATGAACTGACTGTCGATGAGTCACCTGCATGTCTTCCTGCACTTCACCACAATTCTGTATCGTCACGACTGCTCTGTACACTTCATCACCATCCGCGAAAAGCCTCATGGAACTTCCGACTTTATCTACTACGTTATTTATAAATATCAAAGTGAAATACGGTCGGGAGAGCGGTGTGATGAACACATCCGCATCCAGTGACGCCTGTGGGCGGAGGATGACACGGCGGTCGGTCGGTACCGTTATGCCTTCATGGCCTGTTCGGGCGGAGATTAGTTTAGTGAGAAGTAATGGTCTTATAATACTCCCATGGGGCACTCCCGAAATTACTTTTACGTCTGAAAACTTCTCGCCGTTTAGAATCGAGTGCTGTATTCCACTTGCTAGAAACTCTCTTGACTTCCGATAGGCCCTCGATAAAGCTCAGAACGCCCCCTTAATAAACAAAATATGAGAGTATGGAATATCAGGCCAGCTGTGTGGCTGGCCTGATATTCCATACTCTCATATTTTGTTTATTAAGGGGGCGTTCTGAGCTGTATCGAGGGCCTATCGGAAGTCAAGGATCACTGTGTGTACTCGGGCGTCTGTACCTGCTGTCTTCTGGGTCTCGTAGACGAGAGAAACCAACTGGGTTTCACAACATCGTTGTTTTTGGAACCTATGTTGGTTCTCATAGAGAAGATTTTCGGTCTGCAGGAACTTCGTATTACGCGAGGATAGAACATATTCCAAAATTCTACAGCAGACCGACATCAGAGATATAAGCCTAGTGTTTTGTGGGTCCATTCGACGACTCTTTTTGTAAACGATCAGATCTGCGCTTTTTTCCGGTCATTAGGAACGCTTCTTTCCTCAAGACATCTACGATACACTGCTGCTAGACGAGAAGTAATCTGTTTCGCATGGTCTGGGTAGCATCGAATTGGTAATTCGTCAGGACCAATGGCCCTTCCTCTGTAATTCACTTTCAGTTGCTTTTATATCACTTGATCACTTGTTCCGAAATCTTCCACTTTGTAAAGTCACGAGGCGATTTAAAGGAGAAACTACAGTGTGATCTGCATCTGTGAAACAATTTTGACAAAAGACGTCTACCATTCCGGAATCTTCTGTGTTACTCTCTTTTCAATGCCATTATCATCACTGAATGTCTGTACAGATGGCTTCAATACGTTTACTGATCTAACCCAAGACCAGAACTTCTTAGGATTTTCTGTCAAGTTAGTAGTTAGGGTTTTACTTTCGTAGTCGTTGAAGACTTCACGCACAGCGCTGCTTCCCCAAATTTTGGTTTTGCCTATCTGTGAGATTTTGGCTACGTTTACATTCCCAGTGAGGCTGTTTTTGCTTTCTTATTATCTTTCTAATACGGTTGTCGAACCAAGGGTTGGTCTTTTCCCTTTCCTCAAGATGTTTCTCAGGACATACTTAACTAAAACGTCTTGCGCAATGCTCCTGACCTTTGTACCTTCTCTCAACTTGAAGCAAAGCAAACGCCTCAATTGCTTCATAGTCTCAATGCGTTCAGCAATCGCTTATAAACAGTTTCGACGGTATGAACGTCAATCTGTATGACACTTCTGTCCGAAACCTGAATATTGACAGAAACACTTGTCCTGTATCAGCAGCACCAAAAATTATGCGCAGCTTACACATGAGTTCCGAAGTTTCCCACAATTCTGCGAAAGTACTTCAGAGCGTAACCCGCTCCCAAGGTGCACCACCACTGAAATTAAATAACTGTACTTAGAGTGCACCTTAACAACATGATGGTATGCTTAGTCATTAAACATGCACGATACATGTAACAACTCATCACAGTTCTTACGAAATAAAATACGTACTGTATGGCCTCAGCGTTTTCATCATTAGTCAGCACTATCACGTTTTGAGTATTGACTTTACTACACACTATCAGGGGCGCATGCAGCTTTGGTGAATCTATGTTTCGTGTTTACGTATATCCATATTGTACTTCCCATTAGCGTGATTTCTATGAGTCACTTTGTAACTTTACGTTCCAAAGGAGCTTCACTTTTGTTTGTTCCACATAAATAACACGAATTCCATTCGTAATAGAACAGCTACTTGGATAGCAGAGAGTCATATTTTAATTCATTGAAAGTTGTTTTTTTTTTGCACCACTTTATTATGCAGTTATGTGATTTAAATTATGTATATTATGGAGAGTAAAATCCTAAAACTGATGGCCATACGATAAAGGCCTGTAGAGAGATAAAATGTCTGTAGATTATTTCTGTGGAACGATTGATTGAGACAAGCAAATCATAACTGCACGACAAAAAAATAAATAAATAAATAAAAAAAATAAAAAGTACACATAATGTTAAGATGCTCTATATATCTATCAAGCTACAAATGTAAATGCTTGAATAACAAGGAAGAATACCCGAGGTGGCTTCAAAAGAAGTAAGTTGCGCATTATTGTTATAGGCAATGAAAGCTGGCTAAAGCCTGACATAAGTTCAAAAAATGTTCAAATGTGTGTGAAATCTTATGAGACTTAACTGCTTACGTCATCAGTCCCTAAGCTACCACACTACTTAACGTATATTATCCTAAGGACAAACACACACACACCCATGCCCGAGGGAGGACTCGAACCTCCGCCGGGACCAGCCGCACAGTCCATGACTGCAGAGCCTTAAGACCGCTCGGCTAATCCCGCGCGGCGGAGATAAGTTCAGCCGAAATTTTTGCAAAGAACCTAACGGTGTTACGAAAGGCATCGGTGCCGGTAGCGCCTTTTATATAATTGACATAGAGAAGACGTACTATATTGTATTTTCATATTACTTTCGTTTGCTATGTCGACGAACAATTTATGTCCTCAAAATGCATGTAAAGCTGCCAAAATGTTACGCCAGCTGTGTCGGATTTGAGCGAACTTGGCTCCATGGGAGCGTGCTACGGATTTGGTAGCACATGAGGTACTGCGCAACATCTCATAGCCTCTGTCAGCCTGGTTATTGCACACTTGTTTACGAGTTAATATTTACTCTTTGATGCCGGTACCGTGTTTCATACGACTGACATACCGAACACGTACAGTATTGTATTTTCATATTACTTTTGACCTGCACAAATTTTACATCAAGAGTGGGCAAAAGAAAACCTAGTTTTGCATAACGATATTCAACCCTTATGTAGGTAATTCGACTTATAATCCTCAAGTCTCTTCATGATGTTTTAAAAATAAGTCACGTAAGATTGTATGTATATTGATGTGTAACGATGATGTATATAGTTTGTTGTATAATCGTCAGGATTTTCTGTGATGGTGTAAGAATAAGTCACGTAACATTTTATAACAGACCTCATAATTGTACAACGAGGGCATACTCTTTGCTTCCTAGTACATTCGTCGGACTGCAGTGGCGCTCCCAACATGGTAAAACAATATCTGTAATCCGTTTACGCGCCAAAACGGTTATTAGTAGACTGCAGACAGTAGTCTGCAGCTGTGGTCTAATGCATGTGTGACAAGTGATAGGTTAATGAACATGGGCATTTAGAGATTATGTTCTTTTACGATGTTTGTATACGTGTGGTCGTACTGTGTAACAACGACGCGAATGTATTTAACAGGATTCACAACGACACACAAATCTGTCAGCTTACATTACGTTGACATGGCGTGAAGCCATAATATGTAAGTAACTAGGCTACAGAGTAAAAATGTTTTGTATAATCGACCTAACGTCGAGACACATAATGAATCTGTAAAATAATTTTCTTAAGCATTATGTATTTTTCAGCAGCACTTGATAATGGTCTAAGGCCGAAATTCCAATAGTGTAATAAAAACTTATAACAGTTACTGGCGTAAAGATGATGTCCTTCATACATCTGTGACTTCCGCCTCTACCAGACCGGAAACAAAAGTTTAATACATTTTATTATTCCATTTTTAAATGATAGCATCAAGTTTTTTTTATTTGTTCCAGTCGTCTCCATTTCGAAACTAAAAAAATTACTCCGGAAAATTAAGGTTTTTACCAAATGTGAAAACATGTTCCGAAGTAAAACATGGTCATGTACATAGGAATTAATATTAGACTGAAATCTGAAAGCGTTGTAGAAGATAAAATCCTGTCAGTTCTGTATTGAATACTCCTTCTGTTACATTATCACTCTGCTGCACACTAACAATCTGTGACTGAAACCAAATTACGCGGAAGTGTTGTTAAAAACCACGCAGAAGGCAAGTACATCTTGAATTAAAAGCTAACCGAGCGATGTAGCGCAGTGTTTAGCACACTGGACTCGGGTTCGGGAGGACGCCTGTCAAACCCGCGTCCAGCCATCCTGATTTAGATTTTCTGTGATTTCCCTAAATCATTTCAGAAAAATGCTGGGATGGTTCCTTTGAAAAGGCACGACCGACTTCCTTGCCAATCCTTCCCTAAGCCGATGACAATTTCGGAAATTTGTGGTAAGGGTCTGTGGGTCCGAACTTCTGAGGTCATCGGTCCCTAGGATTACTAAAAATGGTTCAAATGGCTCTGAGCACTATGGGACTCAACATCTGAGGTCATCAGTCCCCTAGAACTTAGAACTACTTAAACCTAACTAACCTAAGGACATCACACACATCCATGCCCGATGCAGGATTCAAACCTGCGACCGTAGCTGTCGCGCGGTTGCAGACTGAAGCGCCTAGAACCGCTCGGCCACATCGGCCGGCTCCTAGGCTTACACACTAATTAAACTAATTCACGCTAAGGACAACACATACACCCATGGACGAGGGAGGATTCGAACATCCAACGGGGGGAGCCGCGCGAACTGTGCAAGATGCTTTGGACCGCACGGCTATCCCGCGCGGCAATCCGATGGGACCCATGAGCTCACTGTTTGGTAAGACTAAACTTCGTCCGAACAGGCCTTGTAGGCAAAACAGTACTGTCCGGCCGCCGTGTCATCCTTAAGCCACAGGCGTCACTGGATGCGGATATGGAAGGGCATGTATTCAGCACAACGCTCTCCCGGTCGTTTCGTCAGTTTACGAGACCGTCGCTGTTTGGTCCTCTCCCCCAAATCAACCAACTAGTCAACCATCCTATTAGAAAATAGTGTAAACTAACACCAATTTCATTTTGAAGGCAGAGTACATTATTTAAACTCAATTCTTTTCCTAATATCGCATCTTCCATGGATAAAGACGTTATTCCGTTTGAAGGTATACGACAGTGCGTGACGCGTGAAGCATGACTTGACTGTCTACACGTTATGTCCGCAACTCGTGGTCGTGCGGTAGCGTTCTCGCTTCCCGCGCCCGGGTTCCCGGGTTCGATTCCCGGCGGGGTCAGGGATTTTCTCTGCCTCGTGATGACTGGGTGTTGTGTGATGTCCTTAGGTTAGTTAGGTTTAAGTAGTTCCAAGTACTAGGGGACTGATGACCATAGATGTTTAGTCCCATAGTGCTCAGAGCCATTTCTACACGTTATACAAATAGTTCTAATATTATATAGCTCATTATTCACCATAAAATTCTGTACCTCAAGAATTAGCAGTATATTGAAAATAGGTTTAGTACAGCGTACAGCATTTAAATTTGTAGAATGCGCAACATTTACAAATGCTGCACGAAACAGAACCTCACATCTAACAACAATAAGGGCAGTAGAAAATGGTAGAAATAGTTAATGGCTATTTCCAGTACACATATTTTCATGTGATTCTAAAACCAGTAGCTCCTCTGAACTAGGATCAAAAAACATCTGTCTTTCTATGCAGATTGTCGTCTCCCCTGTATATATCGTATATGTATCTCTATAATTAGACTTGGTACATATGGTCAAGAAATCTATCTCCTTAATAGAGGAATAATGGCCCGTTTTTGTGTGTGTATGGGGGGTAGGGGAGGGCGAGTGGGGAGTTGAATGCATGTTTCTACATGAAGTGCAGCAGGTGTCCATAAAATTTTGGAACCAGGCACGAATGGTTTACTATTTTAGTTGAGGAGATTTAATTACCAAGTCTAAACCTCACTGTGGAAAGACCAAGGCAAAGAGGGTGAGGGTGTGTGTGTGTGTGTGTGTGTGTGTGTGTGTGTGTGAGAGAGAGAGAGAGAGAGAGAGAGAGAGAGAGAGAGAGAGAGAGAGAGAGTGACACGGGGAGAGAGAGGGGGGAGGGGGGCAGAATCAGCCGATTACGCAGTACACACTGAACTAGTTACGTTACTGAGATTTCCCTGCAGTTGCAAGGACAACAGAGCGCAAGGCTAAGGTTTCATTTGCGTTCCCAAGTTTGAACATGCCCCACCAGTTAACTCGCCCTCTGTCTTCTGATGCACTGCTCCCCTTTGCAGGTGACGACGAAACTTACCTCAGTTCCTATTTCAAGTCATAAGTCTTTTGAATTGTTTACTGTGGCCTTCCATCTTTTCTTGTTATGTGCTTATCTTTCAGCTCTACGTCGCTTCTACACCCAATCAGCCATGTAACTTATTTCAGATGTTCTGTTCTTTATCTGCCCCTCTTCTAGTAACCCTCTTCCCCATTACATATTTCGTCGTTTATCTTTTCACTTATCACACGATTATTAGCACGTACTTTTCTTTTTCGATACTTTTATTATTCCTAGTTATTTTCTGAAGACCTTGTACATTATTCATATCTTACCCCCAGTACTCTAAGGAAAATCAACATCTTACGCTACGTTACATCATCGAATCTCTCCAGATCCAGAAATGTTAGAAAAATAACCATAATTTTCTTCAGTCTGCCTACCATTAGTATCAGAATTGAATTTCTGGAGTCTTTTTCTTGTCAGAAACTGATTTTTATCAAGTACATGTTCAGTTTTTCTTTCTATCCTTCAGCATGTTGTACCGATTGGTAGTTTAAAGAGTGAAATGTCGGACTAATCGTCCTTCAGTTTCCACATTATACGAGCGTTCCGCGTTTGCTGATGTACAGATAATCTGCGTATATAAAACCAAAAGCCACTACACAGAACATGGCAGAGGGTATATCCTATCAGTGTTGGCAATTTTCCTTCTAGCTCCATTCGCATACTCAGCGATGTCAAATGGGTGCCTGTCACGCTCTGTACGTGCCCTAGTATGTCTTGCAGTATTCTATGCTTCTTATGTAAGACATACATTGGTGACTGCATAATGGCCGAATAGTTATCTTCGAATACGCGATTTCCGAGAGAAAGAAGACTTTCTTTTCTTCCACGATGCCCACTCAAGTCCCCCGAGGGTTTCTATTACAACTTTCGTAGCACTTACACGGACCTTTTAAGATCCTGGCAAAGCGTCTCCTAATTCATACGATTAGTGTTGTCATGCCTGCTTCAGAGGGAAACTAGAACTAGTCGCACCAGTCGTGTGTGGGATTTCCATTACAGACGGATTGTAATTTCCCAGAATCCCTGTAACAAATCAAGGACTTGCAGTCGCCTTATGTGATGGTGACTTTATTAGGTAGCCCCATTTTATATCGCTTCCTACATCAGTATCAAAGCTAAATACACTGAAGGAAACACGCAACCCAAGAAGTAGTTGTGCTACTTAAACGAAAGTCGACAAGCGTGTAATCATCTGAAAGATGATGTCTGTTCAAGTTTCTCGCCAGTCGCGTAGTAGTGGTGCAAGTAGCCCCACTATGAAGATACATATCTGGTTAGCTTCAAATATACGCCGTAAAGGTCACGACCGTTAGTTACCTTTGAGATTTGACATGCTGAGTTGATGTTAGTCAAGAATGCCTATAAGGTGACAAGACTCCATTATCAACACCTCACTGAGTTTGGAATGAGCTCGTGTAATAGGGCTACGAGAAGCTGGATGTTCTCTCTGTGATTCTGCAGAAAGACTTCACAGGAATCTAGCCACTGTACAAGACTGCTGGCAACGGAGGTATAGAGAATGTGCGCTCGCAAGAGCACTGGGCTCCGGACGCCCATCTGGAATTACAAAGAGAGAAGACCGTCGTCTTCGGCGTATGGCTCTCAAACATCGTACTGCATCTGATGTAGCAGTTTGAGCAGCAGTCTGCACCACACTGACACAAAGATCTGTCACAAATCGGCGACTTCAAGAATAGCTCCGAGCGAGACGCCCTCCAACGTGTATACCCTGATGCAAAACCAGTGATGTGAGGTGAAAGATCATTGGATGGTAGGATGGAGGTTTGTTGCGTTTTCTGATGAAAGCTGGTTCTGCCTCTCTGCCAGCGATGACCGTGGGTTGGTAAGAAGGCAGCCAGTAGGGGGCCTGCAACCAACCTGTCTGCTTGCTAGACACACAGGACCTACACCTGGAGATATGGTCGGCGGTGCCACTTCGTATGACAGCAGGAGCACTCTCGCGGTTATCCCACTCACGCTGACTGCAAATTTGCACGTATATCTGGTGATTCGACCTGTTGTGCTGCCATTAATGCACAGCATTCCAGGAGATGCTTTCCAACAGGATAACGCTGGCACACATACCACTATTGTAACTCAACATGCTCCTCAGAGCGTCGACATGTTGCCCTGGCCTGCTCGATCACCAGATCTGTCTCCAGTGGAGCAAATATGAGACATCATCGGACAACTCCAGCGTCATCCACAAACAGCGTTAAGCGCCCCTGTATTGACTAACCGTTCCAACAGGCACGGAACTCCATCCCACGAATTGACATCCGGCAACTGCACAATACAATGCATGCACGTTTGCGTGCTTACATTCACATTTCACATTTTCTATGGCTTATCTCGCGCTTACAGTAACCTGTGAGCTTGCAGTATTAATCACTTAAATATTTTACCTAGACAAATTTGTTTCCGAAATTTCATTACTCTACATTATTTTTTCTGTTTTCACGCCGCGAGTATTTGCATCCCCGTATATATATATATATATATATATATATATATATATATATATATATATATATATATATATATATATATATAATTCCAATCCTCAAGAAAGCAGGTGTTGACAGATGTGAAAATTACCGAACTATCAGTTTAATAAGTCACAGCTGCAAAATAGTGACGCGAATTCTTTACAGACGAATGGAAAAACTGGTAGAAGCGGACCTCGGGGAAGATCAGTTTGGATTTCGTAGAAATGTTGGAACACGTGAGGCAATACTGACCTTACGACTTATCTTGGAAGAAAGATTAAGAAAAGGCAAACCTACGTTTCTAGCATTTGTAGACTTAGAGAAAGCTTTTGACAACGTTGACTGGAATACTCTCTTTCAAATTCTGAAGGTGGCAGGGGTAAAATACAAGGAGCGAAAGGCTATTTACAATTTGTACAGAAACCAGATGGCAGTTATAAGAGTCGAGGGGCATGAAAGGGAAGCAGTGGTTGGGAAAGGAGTGAGACAGGGTTGTAGCCTCTCCCCGATGTTATTCAATCTGTATATTGAGCAAGCAGTAAAGGAAACAAAAGAAAAATTCGGAGTAGGTATTAAAATTCATGGAGAAGAAGTAAAAACTTTGAGGTTCGGCGATGACATTGTAATTCTGTCAGAGACAGCAAAGGACTTGGAAGAGCAGTTGAACGGAATGGACAGTGTCTTTAAAGGAGGATATAAGATGAACATCAACAAAAGCAAAACGAGGATAATGGAATGTAGTCAAATTAAATCGGGTGATGCTGAGGGGATTAGATTAGGAAATGAGACACTTAAAGTAGTAAAGGAGTTTTGCTATTTAGGGAGTAAAATAACTGACGATGGTCGAAGTAGAGAGGATATAAAATGTAGACTGGCAATGGCAAGGAAATCGTTTCTGAAGAAGAGAAATTTGTTAACATCGAGTATAGATTTAAGTGTCAGGAAGTCGTTTCTGAAAGTATTTGTATGGAGTGTAGCCACGTATGGAAGTGAAACATGGACGACAAATAATTTGGACAAGAAGAGAATAGAAGCTTTCGAAATGTGGTGCCACAGAAGAATGCTGAAGATAAGGCGGGTAGATCACGTAACTAATGAGGAGGTATTGAATAGGATTGGGGAGAAGAGAAGTTTGTGGCACAACTTGACTAGAAGAAGGGATCGGTTGGTAGGACATGTTTTGAGGCATCAAGGGATCACAAATTTAGCATTGGAGGGCAGCGTGGAGGGTAAAAATCGTAGAGGGAGACCAAGAGATCAATACACTAAGCAGATTCAGAAGGATGTAGGTTGCAGTAGGTACTGGGAGATGAAGAAGCTTGCACAGGATAGAGTAGCATGGAGAGCTGCATCAAACCAGTCTCAGGACTGAAGACCACAACAACACATATACGCTGAGTCGTGCTCCAGATATTAACCACTAGTCCAGTAATCTGATACTATTGGATTCCGTTTCTTTGTTTCAGACGTTGTCTTGCATTTATTAATGCTGTTTGTCACCTTAAAAATTCAATGCACTGCGGTGTGTTCCAATGATAAGTTTATGATCTGTTGAACTGAAATTGCGTCACGATTTCTACTTTATGCCTTGCTACTGTAGGCTGCTCTAAATGCTAGTCGACATCCCGTCTTGCCAGTTCAAGTTTGTTGTTGTCTTCAGGGAGTATCGTCCTCGTATATACGTTACACGATGCCAAAAACATCGTTCGGTGCCTATGTTCTCAGGTGCTAACAGAGCGGACACGCTACAGCCCCCGCCGGCCGCTGGTGGCCGAGCGGTTCTGGCGCTACAGTCTGGAACCGCGCGACCGCTACGGTCGCAGGTTCGAATCCTGCCTCGGGCATGGATGTGTGTGTTGTCCTTAGGTTAGTTAGGTTTAAGTAGTTCTAAGTTCTAGGGGACCTCTGCAGTTGAGTCCCATAGTGCTCAGAGCTACAGCCCGCGTCACACAGAACAAGTTTCGCCGGCAGTTTTCTCCATGGCGAACATGACTGTACGAAAGCAGGCAGCGGGCAGGACTTGTCACGTATGTAATAACTTTTTTGCTGGCTATTTTGGTGCAGAGTGATGCACAGAGGCTAGTCAGTAAATAAAAGTGACGAAAACGTAGTCAAGAACGTAGACAACCAGGAGACAGTCCTGTGCTCTTTCTGCTTCACAGAGAACTGAGATAAACGTTCCTTGAACTAATTTTTTCTCAACAGCAGCATATTGATGATAACCATAATACATTACAAGTTTATTTTCTAAGTATCTCTAAAAATGCTTGTAGTACACTACTGTTTTAAAAGGGTAGAATATGCAATTACTGATTTACGGCGCATTTCAAAAACATTCGACCGAAAGACATTATCTTCCACATTAATGATCAATCTCCAATTTTACAAGGGTATATCTGTCACATGCATGTACATTGCAATCCCCCCCCCCCTCCCTCAGTCACTATCCTTTATTAAGATATAAAACTTGGGAATACATGTTGTTCTGAAATTATTGGAATTATTTATTAAATTAGTGAATTATACAAACCTTGAGGCATCCGACTGTGACTGGGTTTCGGTGTTACTTTGTTACACACTATTATAATATGTTAGTTTAATTTGTTAATTGTCTAAACCGTGCAGTGCGCAGCCTTGAGATTATTTCATAACCACTTACAGAAGCAAAATAGTTAATCTGCAGTACCCATGAATGAAAGCAGTCTCCACAACGCGTTCTCTACCTGTGTTCTCAAAACTAACATAACATTGTGACATCCGTCACATTAACACGAACACCTACAGGAAAAAATCTAAGTGAATACACAAATAAAATAAGACATACTTAACACACAGTAACATAGTATTAAAGTCTCGTGCATCAAATATTTGAATCTAAAACCATTGACTAACCTCATGAAACTGGTTTCATCATAAAACCCAGTTAGGAAACCACAACATAAGATCGTGTAAACTTGGTAAAGTGTGCGTATTTACTTTCTCATGTGCCTAGCAGGTTTATCATGAACTATGGAAAAACGAACAGGCTTTTGAGAACTATCTCATAAACGGAAAAAGTTAAGTAAATTGCACGTGTGTACCACTTTAGAGAATGTCTATTGTATCAACATTAAATTGACATTGTACTGCCGTCGAAATAATGATAATTCAAAACAATAACAGTACCTGTTCGTTGCAGCACTGTTTCGCTTCTTCGTCGTGGGTTATGGTTTTACATGAAGGCAACTTACAATATTTGCTTTCCACACAATGCTGTTTCATCAGCAAAAACTCGATATATTATACTCTCCTTTGGTGCACAGAAAAGGTTCTGTACTATCAAACAGCACATCAAGTCTCTCTTTTACACATAATAACAGATGAAGCCACACCTCCAGATTCTCTCTCCCTCTCTCTCTCTCTGTCTCTCTCTCTCTCTGTCTCTCTCTTTCTTCTCTCTCTCTCTTAAATTGTTTTCTCGTCAATAACAATCTTCTTAACCATACAAATACATTTTGTAAAGTTCGCAAATTAGATAAATAAAAGTGCACATACATTAGTACATGATGAAAGGTCTCTGTTGGATTCCTTTATTGTTAATTTCTTAAATCTGTTGTCATTTACGGCATACATTCCACTTCTGAATTTACTGTTGTGTTTCTGACTCCATCTGGGTGGAGACTGAGCAGTGGAACGTGTTACTTTTACACATAAACAAGAACGATCTGTCACACTACTACACTTTAAAACACAGTTTATATGTAATTCATGTCACACAGTCTCATACGGAACCTACATCCACTTTCTTTTATATACTGTATATGATAAGATACTGTCATCCCCCTTCCCTTCTGTGTGAAAGAATGAATGAGCAAATGTATTTCTAGTTGCATGCTTGATGGTAGCAGACAAACATGTCTGCTAGAGAACAGTAGGACCAACGTTGGAACAGGTTGCTACGCTTTCTAAAAGGAAAGAGGTTTCTATTCTTAGTATGCTCCTGTCCATCCCTTGTCAGGTTGGTATAGGAAGCTGCCTCTCTGGTCACTTCCGTTTGTATCGGTGAAGCACCGTCGGTAGGGGCCCATGGCAGTCAATCCGCGGCGAGCGTCTGAAGTGGTAAGATCTCCGGCTAAGCGTGTGTCTGCTAAGTCCATAGGACAATGGATTTCTTAAGTTCAGCCTAACTGAAAATTTAATCACCTTTATTTCAGGTTTAGATCTAAAATATCTAATGTTATCTTAAATTGCAATGCAGTGTAATTTCAGTGTGAAGTTCAGAATATCTTCCAGTAGTTGCTTTGTCACTACTTTGTGACTAAAGTGGAACCACGTGTTGATCAGTAACTCTGACTAAGATCATAAATCTTAAATGCGAATGGGCGTGACATTATCACGTCTCATCTTGACAATATTTTTCAGTATAGCAACTTTTCTTTATGTTCAACCCACTTGGGGTGTACTTTGAGAGACCAGTACCACGTGCTTACTAAATTGTTTGACCCGTCAGGTTAATAGTAAGACGATAGTAACCAGTTCGAGGTTTTTCTTGTGTAAATTGCGTTTCGATGTAATTTATTTTAACTACCGAAATTAGTGTGGAGTTACACCCTTTGTGTAAACCATGAAGACCATGTGAAGCATGTGGTGTAATCATAAATGTAGCCCTCAGATATTCTTTTCCGGAAGATTTCACAGAGAGTTAGTATGAATTTAGTATACCAATGTGTGCTAATTTGGTGATGGACTGGATTGCGCTACGAACGTAACTTCTTTGGGTGAAAATTGAATCGGTTGGTATGGTTAATTTCCTCTTGCATATGTTTCAACGTTCTTCGTGTGTTATTTTATGAATGCAGTGTTGTATGCAGTTTCCCAATCTTGGCTCCATATTTGATGTGTTCCGTAAGATTACAAACTCACATTTTCACAATCCTAAATAAGACACCACTTTAATTATGAATCAAGTTTAATATGCTGAAATTTTAACGGAACAATGATAAATGTTAAAATAAATGTCTAAATATAAACTGATTTATTTCTTTATATTTAAATTCTCTTTATATATATATATATATATATATATATATATATATATATATATATATATATATATATATAGAGTGTTTCAAAAATGACCGGTATGTTTGAAACGGCAATAAAAACAAAACGAGCAGCGATAGAAATACACCGTTTGTTGCAATATGCTTGGGACAACAGTACATTTTCAGGCGAACAAACTTTCGAAATTACAGTAGTTACAATTTTCAACAACAGATGGCGCTGCAAGTGATGTGAAAGATATAGAAGACAACGCAGTCTGTGGGTGCGCCACTCTGTACGTCGTCTTTCTGCTGTAAGCGTGTGCTGTTCACAACGCGCAAGTGTGCTGTAGACAACATGGTTTATTCCTTAGAGCAGAGGATTTTTCTGGTGTTGGAATTCCACCGCCTAGAACACAGTGTTGTTGCAACAAGACGAAGTTTTCAACGGAGGTTTAATGTAACCAAAGGACCGAAAAGCGATACAATAAAGGATCTGTTTGAAAAATTTCAACGCACTGGGAACGTGACGGATGAACGTGCTGGAAAGGTAGGGCGACCGCGTACGGCAACCACAGAGGGCAACGCGCAGCTAGTGCAGTAGGTGATCCAACAGCGGCTCGGGTTTCCGTTCGCCGTGTTGCAGCTGCGGTCCAAATGACGCCAACGTCCACGTATCGTCTCATGCGCCAGAGTTTACACCTCTATCCATACAAAATTCAAATGCGGCAACCCCTCAGCGCCTCTACCATTGCTGCACGAGAGACATTCGCTAACGATATAGTGCACAGGATTGATGACGGCGATATGCATGTGGGCAGCATTTGGTTTACTGACGAAGCTTATTTTTACCTGGACGGCTTCGTCAATAAACAGAACTGGCGCATATGGGGAACCGAAAAGCCCCACGTTGCAGTCCCATCGTCCCTGCATCCTCAAAAAGTACTGGTCTGGGCCGCCATTTCTTCCAAAGGAATCATTGGCCCATTTTTCAGATCCGAAACGATTACTGCATCACGATATCTGGACATTCTTCGGGAATTTGTGGCGGTACAAACTGCCTTAGACGACACTGCGAACACCTCGTGGTTTATGCAAGATGGTGCCCGGCCACATCGCACGGCCGACGTCTTTAATTTCCTGAATGAATATTTCGATGATCGTGTGATTGCTTTGGGCTATCCGAAACATACAGGAGGCGGCGTGGTTTGGCTTCCCTATTCGCCAGACATGAACCCCTGTGACTTCTTTCTGTGGGGACACTTGAAAGACCAGGTGTACCGCCAGAATCCAGAAACAATTGAACAGCTGAAGCAGTACATCTCATCTGCATGTGAAGCCATTCCGCCAGACACGTTGTCAAAGGTTTCGGGTAATTTCATTCAGAGACTACGCCATATTGTTGCTACGCATGGTGGATATGTGGAAAATATCGTACTATAGAGTTTCCCAGACCGCAGCGCCATCTGTTGTTGAAAATTGTGACTACTGTAATTTCGAAAGTTTGTCTGCCTGAAAATGTACTGTTGTCCCAAGCATATTGCAACAAACGGTGTATTCCTATCGCTGCTCGTTTAGTTTTTATTGCCGTTTCAAATATACCGGTCATTTTTGGAACCCCCTGTATATATACACTCCTGGAAATGGAAAAAAGAACACATTGACACCGGTGTGTCAGACCCACCATACTTGCTCCGGACACTGCGAGAGGGCTGTACAAGCAATGATCTCACGCACGGCACAGCGGACACACCAGGAACCGCGGTGTTGGCCGTCGAATGGCGCTAGCTGCGCAGCATTTGTGCACCACCGCCGTCAGTGTCAGCCAGTTTTCCGTGGCATACGGAGCTCCATCGCAGTCTTTAACACTGGTAGCATGCCGCGACAGCGTGGACGTAAACCGTATGTGCAGTTGACGGACTTTGAGCGAGGGCGTATAGTGGGCATGCGGGAGGCCGGGTGGACGTACCGCCGAATTGCTCAACACGTGGGGCGTGAGGTCTCCACAGTACATCGATGTTGTCGCCAGTGGTCGGCGGAAGGTGCACGTGCCCGTCGACCTGGGACCGGACCGCAGCGACGCACGGATGCACGCCAAGACCGTAGGATCCTACGCAGTGCCGTAGGGGACCGCACCGCCACTTCCCAGCAAATTAGGGACACTGTTGCTCCTGGGGTATCGGCGAGGTCCATTCGCAACCGTCTCCATGAAGCTGGGCTACGGTCCCGCACACCGTTAGGCCGTCTTCCGCTCACGCCCCAACATCGTGCAGCCCGCCTCCAGTGGTGTCGCGACAGGCGTGAATGGAGGGACGAATGGAGACGTGTCGTCTTCAGCGATGAGAGTCGCTTCTGCCTTGGTGCCAATGATGGTCGTATGCGTGTTTGGCGCCGTGCAGGTGAGCGCCACAATCAGGACTGCATACGACCGAGGCACACAGGGCCAACACCCGGCATCATGGTGTGGGGAGCGATCTCCTACACTGGCCGTACACCACTGGTGAACGTCGAGGGGACACTGAATAGTGCACGGTACATCCAAACCGTCATCGAACCCATCGTTCTACCATTCCTAGACCGGCAAGGGAACTTGCTGTTCCAACAGGACAATGCACGTCCGCATGTATCCCGTGCCACCCAACGTGCTCTAGAAGGTGTAAGTCAACTACCCTGGCCAGCAAGATCTCCGGATCTGTCCCCCATTGAGCATGTTTGGGACTGGATGAAGCGTCGTCTCACGCGGTCTGCACGTCCAGCACGAACGCTGGTCCAACTGAGGCGCCAGGTGGAAATGGCATGGCAAGCCGTTCCACAGGACTACATCCAGCATCTCTACGATCGTCTCCATGGGAGAATAGCAGCCTGCATTGCTGCGAAAGGTGGATATACACTGTACTAGTGCCGACATTGTGCATGCTCTGTTGCCTGTGTCTATGTGCCTGTGGTTCGGTCAGTGTGATCATGTGATGTATCTGACCCCAGGAATGTGTCAATAAAGTTTCCCCTTCCTGGGACAATGAATTCACGGTGTTCTTATTTCAATTTCCAGGAGTATATATATATATATATATATATATATATATATATATATATATATATATATATATATAATCATCGATTGTCGTGACATGACTATTAAAAGATTATAATTAATGTTAGTCTGGTTGGGAATTTGGTAAGCTAGACTGGATACCTGGTGAAACAGTTGCTGAGTAATGCAATGTTAACTTCCCCAGATAGCTCACGGCTTTTAACCCGCTTTTATTGTCTTGAATATCAGCACCGCTTTAAGAACAACTTAAAGCATCAACATTACAATAATACTGCTTTTAAGGCACGTGCACAGGTTGCCTCTTTCCTCATTCGCAGCTGCAGATGCTCGGGAATAAAAGGTCATGCATAAGCACATGTGGAAATGACGCATGTACGCGTGGGAGTTCTCGTGTCCACACGTGAGATCATTGCGCAAGTTATCTGCAGTGTATGCCATTCTTCGCTTGGGAGTTTGTGTTGCGTTTATTGTGATGAAAAGGTGATAGGAAAAGAGACTGCAAAAGCAACTGTTGGTAGCGAAGTGTCTAAATAACAGAGGTACGAGAAGTATGAAGGCACGACAACGTTTTGTTTGCAGATTTCAGAAGTAGGTCACAGCGAGGTTCTATATTTTCTGCTTAGGAAACTGCAGCGATCAAGCTGACTTATATACCATTATGAACAGCTTATTTTGCATATCAGAACAAAACGTTTCCGTCATTATTTTTGAATCTGAGAAATGCTTAAGGGAGACTCTTCGTCGTTATGTAAAGGTTAAACTTCCAACACGTCTTTTGCACTGTATTTCATATCATGAAGATCGACATCCTCTGACTGGACTAATTTCGGAATTTCATAGATGCTTTAATCCATAGAAACGGAGGTTGTCTTTCCCAGTTTTCTATTTCTAGTAGTCTGTTGAGGAGCTGCACATACCACCATGTATTCTTTTGTTCAGTTGTCAGGTTCCTCAGTTGTTGTGCTGTTAAGTCACCAAAGCATGAATGTCCGTCCGCAAATTACATACACCTTTCATAGATTTGTGGCTTATTCATTTAATTTGTTCTGCTTGGAAACTTAACAGTAATTTTGTCTTTACAGTGTTGTGGGAGAAGAAGTTGACATTCGGGACATCACATCTCAAGTATTTTATTCGAATAATTTTTAGAAGCGGCGTTTCATGCGACATTTCTTTGTCTGTAATCATCTGTAAATTTAAACCCGCTTCCACTCGAATCAACAGACATTATAGGACAGAAGTGGCTTCACAGTAAAACTTCGACATACGTACTACACAATGAAACACACTTCGGCCCCACCTCCTTGTCATCTGGTAAAAGCGCAAAGATTCCCACTGTAGGTGGGTAGCAATTCGCTTCACTCACAGCACACATTTCCAGGAAATTAGGCACAAATGTGTATGCGTAGCTTAGTTGCTGGAAATTTATGCACATGTGCAAAACTGAACAGAAAAAAGGCGTGATAATATGCATCGTGTGGACGCACCTTTAACGTGTCACACTGTAGGATGTGTGAGATGAAGGTTGCTACATAGATATGAGATAGGTGTGAGATAGAAAACGCTAGCGTCACCTGGCAAAGGCCACTGATTCTAGCACAATAGTTGGGCTACGTGAGTCAGAGAAGTCGCAGGTGTATAGTTTCTGTCAAAGAGTTTAAATGTCATGGAGTGGCTAACACACGAGTTACAGCGCTCCTTGCGGCAACCAACGTTAACTCGGCCGCCATATTGACAGTGGTCAGAACATTTAGAGGAACTTGCCTATCGTTTGTCTGTGTGGAAAGTGAATCGTTGTATTTATTGAAACATTTAATTTTCCTTTGCAATTTGTTTAGCTAAACATAAATTAAGCATTCCTGATGTGTATTCAGCGTTCTATTGAACGAATCAAAGTGACAGAAGTTAACGAAGGAATCGGTAGCAGGTATGACACGGGACAAATGCTTTCGTAACACAACGAGCAACGTCTGTTCAAATGACTTAGAAGAGTTATATATTTACGATACAAATGATGAGGCGTCTTTGGTCCAAGGCAATCCCTAATGTCTTTAATTTTCGACAACATTTACCAAAATATTATGAAAGTGGACAAGGAGGGCACAAAAAGCGAAATTTCGACAACCGTGGTCAATAAAACTCTTAATGAACCGTTGGTAGCACGTGGTAAGTCTGCAATTTAATAATTATACTGCTTTTACTTACTATCATACAACAAAAATACAGAATACGTGCGCCAGACACCGTTTGTATTAGCTAATCACAACACATTTGAAGTTTATTCCAAAATTTTAAGGTGTTACCGGCTCAGACTGCATTGAGTTATGCTCATTTTGAGAGCCACAAGTTGCAGCATGTGGGCAAAAATGATTTGAGCCGTCTTCCAACTTTATCTACAGCTAAAAGTTTATCTGTATTTCGAGTAAAAGTTGCATTGTTGCTGCCAGTGTACACAAAAGCCACCGCTATTTGCTTTTTTTTTTTTTTTTTTTCAGAGAAGATCAAACCAGCATGAGGTGTTCGATTCCAAGTGGGATAGCCATGGTATGAAATTTGAACTCGTTGGCTTTTCCCACTAGCGCTTCTGGTGCTAGCACGTGCAACCACTCGTCAATTTGTACATGGCTCACTGCTTTGGTCGTAGATATCATGCGAACCTCTACACTCTTCATAATCCGACTTGAGTGCCTGATACACTACAACATACAAACTTCAGGTACTTTTTTACACTTGCGTTTAAGATCAAAGTTTTCATTTATTTCTCACAGACGTTCACTGCGTTCTCCACTGAATGTACCACAGTTATCCAGACGATAGAAAAACTCGTTTCCCGCAGTTTACGAGCATATTACAAGTTAAGAGATTCTGATTGTATATGAAGTACGTTAGCGGAAAGACGCAATCAATGCCTTCTCTGCACGATGGCAGTGGAGATACTACCATCACAGTGCTGCCAAAGCAGACTTACAAAACACAGCCTTCCTAAATCCTTTCACAAAAGAAGACGAAGTAAATATTCCAGAATTCTAATCAAGGACAGCTGCCAACATGAGCAACGTAGAAGCAGATATCCTCGGAGAAGTGAAGCAAGCAGCATCGCTCTATGGCAGCTGTTGTGGCATGAGTTTAGCGCCGTTCCGACGTTTTGCCCTACTGCGTCCTTCTCACCCAAGTTCCAGCCTCGCTCTAACATAGATTTCAACGATTTCCCATTATCTGGCCTTAAATTGTCTGTCTTTTTACTCTCTTGCTTCCTTACATTTCGTAACCAATAAAAAAGTGGTCGCAATAGATATCGCGATGAAACATGTAGTTCGCAACTGCATATAGCGCCCATTTATCAAAATATAACATTGTAGCAGTTCCATGTTCTTGGTGCATAGTTCATTCAGAAACACTAGTCTAAATCTGTATTTTTTTTCAAATCTTTTTTAAGTGTGTACTGTAGTCTTTTTGTGAAAACCAATTTATTGGCCAATATCGTTATCTTAACACAATTACTGGATTACTAGTATCGGCAATATGTATTGCCACCTTCATCCATAAAACCGGGTAGTAGTATTTACATAATGCAATGCTTAAACCATTGTGTCAGTTTACGACTGTAAAATATTCATAAGAAAGTCGAGATTTTACAATGGCGTATCAGGTGTGCTGTCACAATGTACGTACAAGTTGGAGTACAAATGGCACTGATACATGCCACATCTGGCCTCGAGAAAAGCAATGTTGTCATGCGTTGTTGGCCGCATTAGTTGAATTTCTTCTGTTTTGGGAAAAGATTGAGCCACTGTGGGAAGCCAAAATGGGCTGGTGGCTTCTCGGACACCCCGTACGAATTAACACAGAAAAGACATTTGTACGACTGCTCCGTCACGTGATTTAGGGAAGACAACAGGTAGTATACTCTCCTCCATTGCAAGCACTCGAGCGCAGTTTCTGCAGCAGCCTGTTGATACTGGGCGTGCTACGGTCGCGTATGATAACGTCGCGGTTCATGTACCAGACGAACAGACCAGATGACTTAAGAGCGTTGAGCAGCGTGCTGGAGACCTAGTCAGCACGACACACCTTGAATCGGACAACCCGTGCGAAGGTGACTGGAACTGTCACCAGAAACATGCTAACAAGGAAGCTGTTCTCACACACGATGTCGAAGTGAACGTGGACGTGTACCTGTTTGAGCTTCGTAACGTCACACTTGGAATTCTGGTCCCACGTGAAATACGGGCCCCGCAACGAACTTGTGACGTCACACTAGTCGACTCAACTGCTACATTCCGCGAATGCTCGACTCCGTGCAGAGCCTACAGAAAATCAATAAGTAATTCAAAATGTACCCACTAATAGCCTTATATTTTTAGTGTGCTATCCAGAGTTTGCATGTATTTATACGCGCAGTCAAGAATTGTTAAACTCGTCTGAAATGGATTTTTCGATCCGCGCAAGAGACAGCTTCTGTCACTCGTAAGACCCCAGTGTCACGTGCTGTGACGTACGCGCCACTGCCTGTTTTCCTCGTGGGTCTCGGTGGAATTTCGTATTGCAGAGGAAAGGCAGGACAGGACGCAGTTTGATTCATGGGAAGGAGCGTTTGCAGTGATATGCAAAATCGATTAATGTATCACAAACAAAATGTAGAAGACGCCTTACTGAATTACGTTGTTTGCCACTGATGCTTGCATTTGTTGATGAATATATGCTGTTTCAAAGCACTGTGACCTTGACAGTCTCTCATTTGACACTGTAAAATGGCGGGAAATGATATAGTCGTGGTTAAAAGCTACCCGTATTTAGTATTTTCGTATTATAGGTGACCAAACTGCTGAGGTCTTTGGTCCCTAGACTTCCACACTACTTAAACTAACTTATACTAAGATCAACACGCAGACCAATGTCCGAGGGAGGATCCGAGCCACCGACGGGAGAGGCCGTGCAATCCGTGACATGACGCCTCAAACGACGCGGCCACTGCGTGCAGCTGTTATGGAAGTATAGCGTTTGAAGGCACCGGTGAATTCATGACTGATAATAAACCTGTGGTCGGGCACGAAAGGGAAGCAGTGGTGGAGAAGGGAGTGAGACAGGGTTGTAGCCTATCCCCAATGTTATTCAATCTATATGTTGAGCAAGCAGTACAAGAAACAAATGTAAAATATGGAGTAGGAGTTAAACTCCAGGTTCTTGTTGTTGTTGTGGTCTTCAGTCCTGAGACTGGTTTGATGCAGCTCTCCATGCTACTCTATCCTGTGCAAGCTTCTTCATCTCCCAGTACCTACTGCAACCTACATCCTCCTGAATCTGCTTAGTGTATTGATCTCTTGGTCTCCCTCTACGATTTTTACCCTCCACGCTGCCCTCCAATGCTAAATTTGTGATCCCTTGATGCCTCAAAACATGTCCTACCAACCGATCCCTTCTTCTAGTCAAGTTGTGCCACAAACTTCTCTTCTCCCCAATCCTATTCAATACCTCCTCATTAGTTACGTGATCTACCCACCTTATCTTCAGCCTTCTTCTGTAGCACCACATTTCGAAAGCTTCTATTCTCTTCTTGTCCAAACTGGTTATCGTCCATGTTTCACTTCCATACATGGCCACACTCCATACAAATACTTTCAGAAACGACTTCCTGACACTTAAATCTATACTCGATGTTAACAAATTTCTCTTCTTCAGAAACGATTTCCTTGCCATTGCCAGTCTACATTTTATATCCTCTCTACTTCGACCATCATCAGTTATTTTACTCCCTAAATAGCAAAACTCCTTTACTACTTTAAGTGTCTCATTTCCTAATCTAATCCCCTCAGCATCACCCGATTTAATTTGACTACATTCCATTATCCTCGTTTTGCTTTTGTTGATGTTCATCTTATATCCTCCTTTCAAGATACTGTCCATTCTGTTCAACTGCTCTTCCAAGTCCTTTGCTGTCTCTGACAGAATTACAATGTCATCGGCGAACCTCAAAGTTTTTACTTCTTCTCCATGAATTTTAATACCTACTCCGAATTTTTCTTTTGTTTCCTTTACTGCTTGCTCAATATACAGATTGAATAACATCGGGGAGAGGCTACAACCCTGTCTCACTCCTTTCCCAACCACTGCTTCCCTTTCATGCCCCTCGACTCTTATAACTGCCATCTGGTTTCTGTACAAATTGTAAATAGCCTTTCGCTCCCTGTATTTTACCCCTGCCACCTTCAGAATTTGGAAGAGAGTATTCCAGTTAACGTTGTCAAAAGCTTTCTCCAAGTCTACAAACGGTAGAAACGTAGGTTTGCCTTTTCTTAATCTTTCTTCTAAGATAAGTCGTAAGGTTAGTATTGCCTCACGTGTTCCGACATTTCTACGGAATCCAAACTGATCTTCCCCGAGGTCCGCTTCTACCAGTTTTTCCATTCGTCTGTAAAGAATTCGTGTTAGTATTTTGCAGCTGTGACTTATTAAACTGATAGTTCGGTAATTTTCACATCTGTCAACACCTGCTTTCTTTGGTATTGGAATTATTATATTCTTCTTGAAGTCTGTGGGTATTTCGCCTGTCTCATACATCTTGCTCACCAGATGGTAGAGTTTTGTCATGACTGGCTCTCCCAAGGCCATCAGTAGTTCTAATGGAATGTTGTCTACTCCCGGGGCCTTGTTTCGACTCAGGTCTTTCAGTGCTCTGTCAAACTCTTCACGCAGTATCTTATCTCCCATTTCATCTTCATCTACATCCTCTTCCATTTCCAATATATTCTCCTCAAGTACATCGCCCTTGTATAAACCCTCTATATACTCCTTCCACCTTTCTGCCTTCCCTTCTTTGCTTAGAACTGGGTTGCCATCTGAGCTCTTGATATTCATACAAGTGGTTCTCTTCTCTCCAAAGGTCTCTTTAATTTTCCTGTAGGCAGTATCTATCTTACCCCTAGTGAGACAAGCCTCTACATCCTTACATTTGTCCTCTAGCCATCCCTGCTTAGCCATTTTGCACTTTCTGTCGATCTCATTTTTGAGACGTTTGTATTCCCTTTCGCCTGCTTCATTTACTGCATTTTTATATTTTCTCCTTTCATCAGTTAACTTCAATATTTCTTCTGTTACCCAAGGATTTCTATTAGCCCTTGTCTTTTTACCTACTTGATCCTCTGCTGCCTTCACTACTTCATCCCTCAGAGCTACCCATTCTTCTTCTACTGTATTTCTTTCCCCCATTCCTGTCAATTGTTCCCTTATGCTCTCCCTGAAACTCTCTACAACCTCTGGTTTAGTCAGTTCATCCAGGTCCCATCTCCTTAAATTCCCACCTTTTTGCAGTTTCTTCAGTTTCAATCTGCAGTTCATAACCAATAGATTGTGGTCAGAATCCACATCTGCCCCTGGAAATGTCTTACAATTTAAAACCTGGTTCCTAAATCTCTGTCTTACCATTATATAATCTATCTGATACCTATTAGTATCTCCAGGATTTTTCCAGGTATACAACCTTCTTTTATGATTCTTGAACCAAGTGTTAGCTATGATTAAGTTATGCTCTGTGCAAAATTCTACAAGGCGGCTTCCTCTTTCATTTCTTCCCCCCAATCCATATTCACCTACTATGTTTCCTTCTCTCCCTTTCCCTACTGACGAATTCCAGTCACCCATGACTATTGAATTTTCGTCTCCCTTCACTACCTGAATAATTTCTTTTATCTCGTCATACATTTCATCAATTTCTTCATCATCTGCAGAGCTAGTTGGCATATAAACTTGTACTACTGTAGTAGGCATGGGCTTTGTGTCTATCTTGGCCACAATAATGCGTTCACTATGCTGTTTGTAGTAGCTAACCCGCACTCCTATTTTTTTATTCATTATTAAACCTACTCCTGCATAACCCCTATTTGATTTTGTATTTATAACCCTGTAATCATCTGACCAAAAGTCTTGTTCCTCCTGCCACCGAACTTCACTAATTCCCACTATATCTAACTTTAACCTATCCATTTCCCTTTTTAAATTTTCTAACCTACCTGCCCGATTAAGGGATCTGACATTCCACGCTCCGATCCGTAGAATGCCAGTTTTCTTTCTCCTGATAACGACATCCTCTTGAGTAGTCCCCGCCCGGAGATCCGAATGGGGGACTATTTTACCTCCGGAATATTTTACCCAAGAGGACGCCATCATCATTTAATCATACAGTAAAGCTGCATGTCCTCGGGAAAAATTACGGCTGTAGTTTCCCCTTGCTTTCAGCCGTTCGCAGTACCAGCACAGCAAGGCCGTTTTGGTTAATGTTACAAGGCCAGATCAGTCAATCATCCAGACTGTTGCCCCTGCAACTACTGAAAAGGCTGCTGCCCCTCTTCAGGAACCACATGTTTGTCTGGCCTCTCAACAGATACCCCTCCGTTGTGGTTGCACCTACGATACGGCCATCTGTATCGCTGAGGCACGCAAGCCTCCCCACCAACGGCAAGGTCCATGGTTCATGGGGGGGGGGGGGGGAAACTCCAGGTAGAAGGAATAAAAACTATGAGGTTTGCCGATGAGCTTGTAATTCTGTCAGAGACAGCAAAGGACATGGAAGAGCAGTTGTATGAAATGGATAACATCTTGAAACGGGGATAGACGATGAACACCAACGAAAGCAAAATGGGGTTAATGGAATGTAGTCGAACTAAATCAGTCAATGCCGAGGGAATTAGATTAGAATATGAGGCACTTAAAGTAGTAAATGAGTTCTGCTAGTTGGGTAGCAAAGTAAGTGATGACAGTCGAAGTAGGGATGATGTAAAACGTAGACTGGAAATGGCAAGGAAAAGCATTTCCGAAGAAGAAAAATTTGTTAATATCGAGTATAGATTTGAGTGTCAGGTAGTCATTTCTGAAAATATTCGTATGGAATGTAACCATGTAAGGAAGCGAGACATGGATGATAATCGGTCTAGATAAGAAGAATATAGAACCTTTTCAAACGTGGTGCTACAGAAGAATGTTGAAGATTAGATGGGTAGATCACGTAACTAATGATAAGGAACTGAACAGAGTTGAGGAGAAGAGAAATTTGTGGTACAACCTGAGTAAAAGAAGGGATCGGTTGGTAGGACATATTCTGAGGCATCAAGCGATCATCAATTTAGTACTGGAGGGAAGCGTAGGGGTAAAAATCGTAGAGGGAGACCAAGAGATGAATGCAGTAAGCAGATTCAGAGGGACCTAGGTTGCAGTAGCTACTAGGAGATGGAGAGGCTTGCACAGGACAGAGTAAATTGGAGAGCTGCCTCAAACTAGTCTATGGACTGAAGGTCACAACAACAGACGCGTTGTATTTGTTGTGATCTTTTTACCATTAAACGGCACATAGTGAGATAAGTTTGATGAAACTGATTAGGACGTCATTCGATGATAGATGTTGATCCTCCTAATGTACTTTACCTGTAGAGTTAGGGATGAGGTCACAGCTTCCAGTCTTGCTCTCTACAAAGGGACTAAATCTGTTCTATTTTGTGAGTGAGCCCGGGAAGTGGGACCACGAGTTGTGAAATTACTGTCTACCTAATTGTCTGCTTCCACGCAGTTCTGCACAGTGTATTCTAAGTACACTACACACAGAACAACATGCCTATGAGCAAGAAGGCAAATATGCGTTTTAATAGACGCAGGGAAAGAGCTGCAGTCTTTGTGCAAAGTTTGTATAATACTCAGAGTTCCTCAAAAAATGTTCTAATGTGTGAGAATGTCTATGAGACCAAACTGCTGAGGTCATCGGTCCCTAGAATTATACACTACTTAAACGAACTTAAACTAACTTATGGTAAGAACAACACACACACCCATGCCTGAGGGAGGACTCGAACCTTCGGCGTGTGGGGTCGCGCAATCCGTGACATGGCGCCCAAGAGCGCGGATAATCCACAAGGCCAGAGTTCCTGCACCAGCAACTCGGTGTCCATTTCATAGACGTGTCCAGAATTTTCTTCACGAATTCCGTCACTCAACGTTGAAAACGCCTGAGAGAGTTAACGCAGCTGTTTTACACCCGTCCACCTTGGTAAGCAAACTGCGTTCCACGTGCGCCAGATATAGACAACTGTCGCTGAATAACTCTGCGGTCGTGAATAACGTCTCACACTGCCTTTGCTGTTCCTCTCTTTAGAGGAGGTATTTTGCTGGAGGTTCTCTTCTGTGGGCACAGCGTCCTCTTCGTGAGGTGATGTGTGTTTTGCACTGTGGGTTAGGTAGGTCTTCGTTTTTTTTCCCCAGAGTTTATTTACTGTGCTGCTAGTGGAGGACTACCAGAAATTCTTATGCCGTTTCATCATACAGGAGCCTTTCCAGCATTCTGTGTATGTTAGCAGCCTGCCAGTGCGTTACTTGTCCTGGTGGTGGCGTGTAGTTCACGGTTATCGCCTTTTTAGGGATCCAAGACTCACTTCCATACAGAAATACAGTGCAGTCTTGCATTTACAAAATTAAAATTTGTTTATATTACTTTTTTGAATCTTTTGTTTATCACTTCACATACTTACTGATATTTGTTAATTTTATTTTCTACGTCTTTGTCCATGTCATGTTATTCAATATATCTCTTAATTGCCGCAGATACCATTCCTTTGAATTTAAGCCACATCCGATCTACACCTACAGAATTACAGGGTGTTTCATAAATGACCGGTATATTTGAAACGGCAATAAAAACTAAACGCGCAGCCATATAAATACACCGTTTGTTGCAATATGCTTGGGACAACAGTACATTTTCAGGCGGACTAACTTTCCAAATTACAGTAGTTACAATTTTCAACAACAGATGACGCTGCAAGTGATGTGAAAGATATAGAAGACAACGCAGTCTATGGGTGCGCCATTCTGTACGTCGTCTTTCTGCTGTAAGCGTGTGCTGTTCACAACGTGCAAGTGTGCTGTAGACAACATGGTTTATTCCCTAGAACAGAGGATTTTTCTGGTGTTGGAATTCCACCGCCTAGAACACAGTGTTGTTGCAACAAGACGAAGTTTTCAACGGAGGTTTAATGTAACAAAGGACCGAAAAGCGATACAATAAAGGATCTGTTTGAAAAATTTCAACGCACTGGGAACGTGACGGATGAACGTGCTTGAAAGGTAGGGCGACCGCGTACGGCAACCACAGAGGGCAACGCGCAGCTAGTGCAGCAGGTGATCCAACAGCGGCCTCGGGTTTCCGTTCGCCGTGTTGCAGCTGCGGTCCAAATGACGCCAACGTCCACGTATCGTCTCATGCGCCAGAGTTTACACCTCTATCCATACAAAATGCAAACGCGGCAACCCCTCAGCGCCGCTACCATTGCTGCACGAGAGACATTCACTAACGATATAGTGCACAGGATTGATGACGGCGATATGCATGTGGGCAGCATTTGGTTTACTGACGAAGCTTATTTATACCCGGACGGCGCATATGTGGAACCGAAAAGCCCCATGTTGCAGTCCCATCGTCCCTGCATCCTCAAAAAGTACTGGTCTAGGCCGCCATTTCTTCCAAAGGAATCATTGGCCCATTTTTCAGATCCGAAACGATTACTGCATCACGATATCTGGACATTCTTCGTGAATTTGTGGCGGTACAAACTGCCTTAGACGACACTGCGAACACGTCGTGGTTTATGCAAGATGGTGCCCGGCCACATCGCACGGCCGACGTCTTTAATTTCCTGAATGAATATTTCGATGATCGTGTGATTGCTTTGGGCTATCCGAAACATACAGGAGGCGGCGTGGATTGGCCTCCCTATTCGCCAGACATAAACCCCTGTGACTTCTTTCTGTGGGGACACTTGAAAGACCAGGTGTACCGCCAGAATCCAGAAACAATTGAACAGCTGAAGCAGTACATCTCATCTGCATGTGAAGCCATTCCGCCAGACACGTTGTCAAAGGTTTCGGGTAATTTCATTCAGAGACTACGCCATATTATTGCTACGCATGGTGGATATGTGGAAAATATCGTACTATAGAGTTTCCCAGACCGCAGCGCCATCTGTTGTTGAAAATTGTGACTACTGTAATTTCGAAAGTTTGTCTGCCTGAAAATGTACTGTTGTCCCAAGCATATTGCAACAAACGGTGTATTTCTATCGCTGCTCGTTTAGTTTTTATTGCCGTTTCAAATATACCGGTCATTTTTGAAACACCCTGTAGCTGGGAATGGAGACTGTCTCTTAGGAAGGTATCAAGCGAATTTTATCCGCTTTTTGAGTTAGATAGGACTTTACAACTTTCAAAATTCATATAAAATAATTCATAGTACCCACAGAGAAGACTGTAGTGTCGGTATGTAAGCAAATACATCAAGTTTCTTTGCACTGACCAAGAACAAAGTGTACAGCCCCTTTTATCAACGGGATAGTATACCTGGATATGTTACAACAATTTTTGCTACCACAGATCGATGAGGATGACCAAGAACCAAAAGTTTACTTAATGCAAGATGGTGCACCACCCCATTACCTGGCTGGCGTCCGGGATTTTCGCAGTGACCGCTTTGATGGTCAATGGATTGGCCGTGATGTGCCAATTGGACGGCCCCACATTCCCCAGGCTTGACACCATTCGACCTTTTTTGTGGGGATTCATCAACGATATGGTGTTTGTGCCTCCCGTGCCGGCTTCTCTTCTTGAACTTAGAGCAAGAATTTACGCCGCCACTGAGTAAGTTACACCTGCAATGCTACAGCGAGTTTGGGAAGAAAGTGACTTCCAATGGGATGTGTGCAGGATGAACAAGAGAAGCCACATACAACTACTTTAGTTTAAGACAAAGAAAACTTGAAGTGTTGCCCCACAAAATAACACTAAACCAAGCTCTATAGCTTCCTTCAATCTATTTATATAGATTTTTGAAGTTGTAAAGTCCTTTTTGAAACATCCTTATTTTGCGTCTACTTTGGATGGATTTGGATGTTGCAGTGGTCAGTCTCGCTGCAATGACCTTGTGGCCAATAGTCCTTGTCTCTGTCATGATGCTTCCTGTTTGCTCATGGTTACTTGTTGCTACGATGTCAAGTATCTTTTTGAGACCATATAAACTTCGGGTGGTCTTCTGAACTAATTGCTCAAAATAACTGTCGGAGAGAGCATTTAGTATCATTTCGAACGAAATTCTATACCTAACACAGGATTTAAATATGTATTTTTACCAACATATACAGGGTAGATTGGGGTCACCACCAACTAAAATTATATGAGTATGGTACCAGTTGGAGATGGTACTCAAGTTTTCTTTGAATTGAACAACTGAATCATCTGAGTGAAAGGACCCAGTTACTAGAATGAAGCTCACAAGAAACTGGTATAGTCATGCATATTCAAACACAGAGATATATAAACAGGCAGAAAAAACGATGATGCGGTTGGCACCACCAAAATAAGACGACAAGAGTCTGGCGCAGTTGTTAGACCAGTTTCTGATGTACGGCAGATTATCAAGATTTAAGTGAGTTTGGACGTGATGTTATGGTTGGTGCACGAGCGATTGGACAAAGCATCTCCGAGATAGCGATAATGTGGCGATTTTCCCAGTACGACCATTTCACGAGTGTACCGTGAATATCAGGAATCCGATAACAGATCAAATCTCCGACACCGCTGCGATCAGAAAAAGAGCCTGAAAGAACGGGACCAACGACGACTGAAGAGAATCGTTCAACGTGACATAAATGCAACCTTTCCGCAAACTGCTGCAGATTTCAGTGCTGGGTCATCATCAAGTGTCAGCGTCCGAAACATTCAACGTAACATCATCGATACGGGCTTTCGGAGCCGATGGTCCACTCGTATACCCTTTATGACTGAACGACACAAAGCTTTACGCCTCTTCTGGGCCCCTCAACACCGATATTGGACTATTGATGACTGGAAACATGTTGCCTAGTCGGACGAGTCGCGTTTCAAATTGTGTTGAGCGGATGGACGTGTATGGTTAAAGAGACAACCTCATGAATCCATGGACCCTGCATGTCATCAGGGGACTGTTCAGATTGGTGGAAGCTCTGTAATGGTGTGGGGACGTGTACAGTTGGAGTGATATGGGACACCTGATATATCTAGATACGACTCTGACATATGTCACGAACGTAAGCATCCTGTCTGATCACCTGCATCCATTCACGTCAATTGTGCATTCCGACGGACCCGGGCGAGATCCCACACGTCCAGAATTGCTACAGAATAGCTCTAGGAACACTCTTCCGAGTTTGAAAACCTCCGCTGACCACCAAACTCCCAAGACATGAACATTATTGAGTATATCTTGGATGCCTTGCAACGTGCTGTTCAGAAGAAATTTCGATCCCCTCGTACTCTTATGGATTTATGGACGGCCATTCAGTATTCCTCGTGTCAGTTCCGTCCAGAATTACTTGAGATATTAGCCGAGTCCAGACCACGTCGTGTTGCGGCACTTCTGCGTGCTTTCGAGGACCCTACACGATATTAGGAAGGTGTACCAGTTCCTTAGGCTCTACAGTGTAATTTCTTGTGATGGTCAAACGTAACTTCTACCCACACTAACTCAAAGGAACTATCTACTTCAATTTCTCTATTGGATAAACTACTTGTAACAGCAACAAACACGTCACCACCAACTGTATTTAATGAATCCCTTCTGAACAATGTCAGTTTCTTTGTAAAAATTTTGTCAAAACTTATGCCAAGCTTCAGCCAGCTGTCGCTACCAGTTCTTTCCCAACACAGTTGGGAATTTAGTGCTGACTGTTGCTATGTCTACGCTAGTCCTGTGTTCGTCGTGCATCGTTTGAGACTGAAGCACTTCTAGAGCGAACTGTAGGCATTTGGTTGTTGGTCGTCACGGTAGTTTCTGTCAGTCTCGCTTCAAGAAAGAAGTCTTCCCAAAGAGCTCTGTTCCCTAGGCGTCATGCAAGCGTTATTGTTCGTCTCGAAATTTCGTTGATGGTGAAGCAACATTTTCTCGCCCACGGTTCTGATTTGTTTCAGACGAACCACAGCCTTTCGGTGGCCTAGTGAGTGCTTTGATTGTGTGGAGATGTAAAATCGTGGACATAGTGTACAGTTTGCACTAAGGCGATGGTGGAGGTATCTGCTGTGTTGTAGTTATACAAAACATATCCTAGCAAAGATTCTCAATATTTCTCATGGTGGAGACTGATAACTGAACACTAACATCCTACCACAGGGACGGCTCTTCATTATTTCAGTATCGCCCCATGGAGGCTTGGGAGTATAGTCTGTGAAGTAGCCTGTATGGGAGATGGATTCTGTACGACACCCGAATGAATACCTTTATCCTTTCTTAAAAACATCTAAACATTTGTCATTTCGTGAGTTTGTAGAGCGTGTTTAGAGTGGACGATCTGCTCCAAGTTACGTTGCATTACGTGTAAGCAGAAGACACCTAGCAGTAATAGTATGAGACAAAGTCACGTGAGATCACTGTACCGAAGGGTGCTGTCACTTAGCGACGAAAATATGAAGTAATTTAAGGTATTATTTTCTGTGTAGTGTATAAAATGCATTAATTGTTAAAATGTTAATACTGAGATGTTTTAAAGAGAAAACCAAGAACTGAATCGTATTGTAAAAATTACTGTGTATTTAGAGAGCGAAAAAGAGCTAGGAATAATAAGCTGTGACGTAACTTAGTGTAAATACTGCGGGACAAAGAACGCTTGGCAATCCCACCTTTTTTGTAAGTCCTTAGTCGTAGTCTAGCACAAGCGTTGTTATGATATCTATCTTTTAGAGTCACATTGGAAAGGGATTTATTTAAAGGTGAGTGAGCAGACTTTCTAGTGCCTCAAACAACTGTTCTAATAATGCTACTTGTAAAGAACGTGTCGAAGTGGATTAACTGTGGCTCTGTTTCTGCATACAAGGAAAAGCCAGTATTACATCTGTGGTATGGGCATCGAAAGGCTTCTAATCGATGCTGACTGGTATCTCACATAAGGTATGCAGCAGCCTGTATGTTGTGCAAGCTATCTTCAAGGGCCCTAAGTGTAACTGCTACAGCTGTTTGGAAATTTACGCAGGAGTGCTCACTACTGCAACTGAACATCTAAGTAATTTTATTCTGAATGTTACCGGAATTTGTGAACAAGTTTGGCAGTAGCCATCACTGAAAGATAAGTTGTGAGCCAATCTCTCTCCAGGGTGTTATGTGATTTTTTTGAATAATTATGTATTTCATTATTACTAGGATAGTGCACTACGTGTTTTATTTACAAAAGCATTAGTGATTCCAACATCGTTTTCCTCACACTACAGACATTAAAGCAAATTTATGTTGTGGGTTCACCTGGCTCTGAGCACTATGGGACTTAACTTCTGAGGTCATCAGTCCCCTAGAACTTAGAACTACGTAAACCTAAGTAACCTAAGGACATCACACACATCCATGACCGAGGCAGGACTCGAACCTGCGACCGTAGCGGTCGCGCGGCTACAGACTGTAGCGCCTAGAACCACTCGGCCACCCCTGCCGGCATATGTTCTGGGAAAGCAATTTCCAGCATCAGAAGATGGTAATGAATCGTAAGGATAAACATCTAGCTTTCTCCATTTAAAATATCATATAACTGGGAACTATGCCAAGAAGCTGACGTGACAAGGTAGTGTACCAAAATGTCTATTATAAAGCATAGGCACTGCGGTGATAAAAGTCTGTGGAACAGTACATTTATATTTGACGTGTGATAAAATGCAAAAGTTTTTCAAATACCAAGCTAGGTTATTAAAATATTTGTAGCACGGCAACTATTTTCATATCGTAACAATAAAATGAAGTTTTGCTTCCTTAGACACGCTATAATAACCAATAAATAAATTTGTAGCACGTCTCTGATTAAAACATCAACAACCGCAGTGCTCAATGAGCCTTCAGCTCAATACAGGTTAACTCTATAATTAATTTTTTAATATTAAATTCTTATACAACCAATGCATTTGAAATGTTTTTCATATTATGGTGGTTAATTTTCTTAAGTACATACAAATTCAAGTACTTTATGATCCACTTGTTTTTGGATTATGTTAAGGTCCCATCAACAGTCAGCCCAATGTGACGAAACAGTTAACAGCTCTAGGCAAACGTATTTATTTGTGTGGTAGTATGCGTGCACAATTGTGTAACGAAATGCACTGTGGTAGAAGGTTTCACTGAGTAGCTCCAGCACGCGAACATTAGACTTCCGGTGCCCCACGGCGAAACGCAGGACATTCCTAATTAGAAAAAGACCAACTGCTAGAAAAGGAAGAGTAGGATCACAATTCGATGGCTTTGGCTTCATTTAAAAATTGTAATGTACAGTAGCTGTTGCCATCGATTGCGATCACGTTCCGTGTGATATGCCATCTCATTTCTGAACATGCATCAACAAAATTAGCGTTTTTCACATAGGTAAACATGTAAGGTACAGGGTGACAATTACTGAACTATATATATATATATATATATATATATATATATATATATATATATATATATATATACTCCTGGAAATGGAAAAAAAGAACACATTGACACCGGTGTGTCAGACCCACAATACTTGCTCCGGACACTGCGAGAGGGCTGTACAAGCAATGATCACACGCACGGCACAGCGGACACACCAGGAACCGCGGTGTTGGCCGTCGAATGGCGCTAGCTGCGCAGCATTTGTGCACCGCCGCCGTCAGTGTCAGCCAGTTTGCCGTGGCATACGGAGCTCCATCGCAGTCTTTAACACTGGTAGCATGCCGCGACAGCGTGGACGTGAACCGTATGTGCAGCTGACGGACTTTGAGCGAGGGCGTATAGTGGGCATGCGGGAGGCCGGGTGGACGTACCGCCGAATTGCTCAACACGTGGGGCGTGAGGTCTCCACAGTACATCGATGTTGTCGCCAGTGGTCAGCGGAAGGTGCACGTGCCCGTCGACCTGGGACCGGACCGCAGCGACGCACGGATGCACGCCAAGACCGTAGGATCCTACGCAGTGCCGTAGGGGACCGCACCGCCACTTCCCAGCAAATTAGGGACACTGTTGCTCCTGGGGTATCGGCGAGGACCATTCGCAACCGTCTCCATGAAGCTGGGCTACGGTCCCGCACACTGTTAGGCCGTCTTCCGCTCATGCCCCAACATCGTGCAGCCCGCCTCCAGTGGTGTCGCGTCAGGCGTGAATGGAGGGACGAATGGAGACGTGTCGTCTTCAGCAATGAGAGTCGCTTCTGCCTTGGTGCCAATGATGGTCGTATGCGTGTTTGGCGCCGTGCAGGTGAGCGCCACAATCAGGACTGCATACGACCGAGGCACACAGGGCCAACACCCGGCATCATGGTGTGGGGAGCGATCTCCTACACTGGCCGTACACCACTGGTGATCGTCGAGGGGACACTGAATAGTGCACGGTACATCCAAACCGTCATCGAACCCATCGTTCTGCCATTCCTAGACCGGCAAGGGAACTTGCTGTTCCAACAGGACAATGCACGTCCGCATGTATCCCGTGCCACCCAACGTGCTCTAGAAGGTGTAAGTCAACTACCCTGGCCAGCAAGATCTCCGGATCTGTCCCCCATTGAGCATGTTTGGGACTGGATGAAGCGTCGTCTCACGCGGTCTGCACGTCCAGCACGAACGCTGGTCCAACTGAGGCGCCAGGTGGAAATGGCATGGCAAGCCGTTCCACAGGACTACATCCAGCATCTCTACGATCGTCTCCATGGGAGAATAGCAGCCTGCATTGCTGCGAAAGGTGGATATACACTGTACTAGTGCCGACATTGTGCATGCTCTGTTGCCTGTGTCTATGTGCCTGTGGGTCTGTCAGTGTGATCATGTGATGTATCTGACCCCAGGAATGTGTCAATAAAGTTTCCCCTTCCTGGGACAATGAATTCACGGTGTTCTTATTTCAATTTCCAGGAGTGTATATAAAAAAAAGTAAATTCGTTACAAACTACGGCGTGCACACACTTTATTCCACGTGTATATTATTCACTACAGATATTCGGATTATGACATGTTAGATATGCCTGCCATCATTGGCTTTGATGTGGCGCAGACGAATAGCGAAGTTCTGCGTGACCCGCTCTAGTGTCGGAATATAGATGCTGTCGATGAGCTCCTAAATGTCTGTTTTCATCTCAGCAATGGTTTTGGGGTTATTGCTGTACGCCTAGCCTTTAATGCAGCCCCACAAAAAGGAGTCGCTTGTATTCAGATACGGAGAACACGGTGGCCATTAGAGGCCCATTCAGGGGTGGCCGAGCGGTTCTAGGCGCTACAGTCAGGAACCGCGCGACCGCTACAGTCGCTGGTTCGAATCCTGCCTCGGTCATGGATGTGTGTGATGTCTAAGGTTAGTTAGGTTTAAGTAGTTCTAAGTTCTGGGGGACTGATGACCTCAGCTGTGAAGTCCCATAGTGTTCTGAGCCATTTGAACCATTTTAGAGGCCCATTCCAGTGGCCTCTGGGTATCCCAGAGCCAGAATACGGTCCCCAAAGTGCTCCTACTTCAATGGGATCGAGCTCCGTCCTGCACAAACGACATCTTGTCGACATCAGGGAATGGGGATGAAATCATCTTCCAAAACCATCACGTTCCATTAGATAGTCACCGTGCCATCAAGGAATATCGCACTGATTATTCCGTGACTGGACATTTCACACCACACAGTCACCCTTTGAGGGTGAAGAGACCTCTCGATCGCGAAAGGCGGATTTTCAGTCCCCCCAAATGCGTCAGTTTTGTTTATTGACAAACGCATCTGAATGAAAGTGGGCTTCGTCCCTAAACAAAACCGGGTGGGGCGGCGTAGCTATACTGGTAAAAACTTCGCAGCCGCATCGACCGCACCCGTTACACGTACCTGTCACCAACCTTGAACTAGTTGCTGTGGAGTTGCGAACTGCCCACAAAACCTTTACAGTTGTCTCGTTGTATAATGCTCCCCACCACAGTATTGTGGAAGATGACTGGAGACAATTAATAAGTCAGCTTCGTCCTCCATTTATCGTAGCTGGAGACGTGAATGCCCACCATGTAGCGTGGGGAGGAGACGTGACAGACAGGAACGACAGGACCTTGATAAGCGTTATCGAATAACCTAGTGATACTCAAAGATGGCTCTCCTAATATGATAACTTCACCTCTCCGTAGACCCTCCGCAGTTGATGTAACTCTTTGCACCCCCTGCTTTACTGAAATATCTAATTGGTGCGTTAAAAAGGATTCAATAGGATCCGATCCTCTCCCAATAGAGTTTCACATTAACACCAACGTCGATACTACGCACATCTGTTACTCTAATAGTACGTGGAAAATCAAGGAAGCCAATTGGGCCTCTTATAAGGAAACGGTTCGGCGGGCACTCGCAAATACGAGACGTGACTTACGGGACGAAGATGCCTACCCTGTTTTACTCAATGCTATGAACATCGCAGCTGGCATCAGCATCCCTAAGAAAAAAGAGTTTATAGTAATGAAGCACCATCCCCCTCCTTGGTGGAATTCTGAATGCTCTCGGGAAGTTGCGAAGCGACGGCTCGCCTTGAAAACATATCGTCAGAATCCTTCATTGGACATCTTCTTGCCTGTGCAAAAAGGTATGCGCGAGTTAACAAATTCCTGAAGAAAACCAAGAAGGACAGTTGGAAACAATTTTGCCTGTCCCTAAATAATGAAACCAGTATGGCAAGCATCTGGCATAAAATAAAAGCTTTTAGAACAAAAAGACTGTCTTCCTCCCCTCCTGCTACCACGGCTTGGTTAGAGGAATTCATAGCTACAATCGCTCCTCCCACGGTGCCATTTTTAAACCATCGGTTCCCTGCTGAAAAAGACCGCTATCATGTTCTCCTTCGTCCTTTCTCTAAAGAAGAACTGGACGAAGCTATTAAAGTATCGAGCGATAGATGCCCTGGCATTGATCGTATACACTACTCTATGCTTGCACACCTGCCTATAGAAGCGAAAGACTCTTTCATGAACAGTTTTAATCAGTACTGGATGAAGACAAACCTCATATCAACATGGAAGACACAAGTAATAATTATTTCTCAAAGGTGGTAAAGATCCAAATGTTGGTACTAATTATAGACCTATTGCCTTGTCATCGTGTGTTGCAAAACCACTGGAACGAATGGTAGAAAGGAGACTAGAATGGTGGCTTGAAAAAAGTAATTTGTTGCCTCGGAGTCAATACGGCTTCAGAAAAGGCAAAGGGACCATAGATAACCTGTTTTTGCTTAATATGGATATCACGTCAGCCTTCCAAACGAAAGAGACAGTGGTGGCAGCTTTTCTTGACGTTAAGGGTGCATATGATCACGTACAAATACCGATACTCTTGGACAAGCTGGCAGGATTCGGAATTCCATCACGAATGATCTACGGTATCAGTACCCTGATTACCCAAAGAATGATCTACGTCCGTTTCAAAGGTACCATGATCGGACCTTTTTATGTCTCCCAGGGCTTGCCGCAAGGTGCAGTTTTAAGTCCTCTCCTGTATACTCTATATACGCACGACCTAGAACGCATAATTACTCCCCCCACAAAAATCCTACAGTATGCTGATGATATATGTATTTATTCTACTGCTGCTTCATACCTTCAGGCCAATTGGCATTAACCACAACCATCGAACACATCGATGAGTGGCTCTCTATCAATGGGCTGGAGATCTCGGCTGAGAAATCAGCAGTCGTTCCCTTCTCCAAGTCGACGACAGCTCGCACTGAAGATCACATTACCTGTGGCAAGTACACCTTCCAAATAAAATCTCACGCTCGATTTCTGGGGATGATTTTTGACTCTCGGTTAAGCTGGGCGCCCCACATCCGATCCACCGTTACCAAGTGTGAAGAAGGTTTAAATGTAATCAGATCACTCACTCGTGTCTGGTGGGGAGCGCACCAGAGTGTTTTACCCACCATGTACCGAGGGATAATTCGATCTCGATTAGACTATGGCTGTCAATTCTACCACACTGCGTCAAAGATTCATCTCTAGAAATTAGATACTCTTCAATATAGATCCATTCGTACCTGTCTTGGAGCCATGCGATCGACGCACACCAACGCCCTTTTAATAGAAGCAGGGGAGATGCCCTTGAGCACTCCGCTGCAGAGTGAAAATCTCATTCTGGAAACATCCTCCAGGCTGTAGTTAAGCCATGTCTCCGCAATATCCGTTCTTTCAGGAGTGCTTGTTCTGCAAGGTTCGCAGGTCTTCTGTTAAGTTTGGAAGGTAGGAGAGGAGGTACTGGCAGAACTAAAGCTGGGAGGACGGGGCGTGAGTCGTGCTTGGGTAGATCAGTTGGTAGAGCACTTGCCCGCGAAAGGCAAAGGTCCCGAGTTCGAGTCTCGGTCCGCCACACAGATTTAATCTGTCAGGAAGTTTTAATTTCATACAGGTGAATAATCGTCACCGTATATGGGTGGTGCATAAGCACCTGGCGAGCCGACAGTCCAGTGTCAGACTGCGCTGCTTGGGACCTGTCGCGCTGGCCGTCAGGTAAACTTGCATCTTGCTTCGCGTGACGCGGCGCTTGAGCACTGCGCGTGTGATACTTGTACCTGCAGGTGTAGCGAGACAGACCGCAGCGGTTCCACGCGCAGGCAGCAGACCTGCGGCCTAGCCCCCAGATAAAAGGTAATCAACGGCGCAATAAGTAACGCCTAATGAAATGGGCTGTTGCGCTTAACGGCGAGGCTGTAATTCCAGCTGCCGGACGCCGCCTAAACGTGTTTTTAATGTTTGATAAACTGTTAAAGCTCGGCGCCGGGCCCTCCTGCGCGTGCAGGTAGCGGCGCCGCAATTACCGGTGCGGCCGCGCGCTCGCCGCCCGCCGCCAGTATAAATACGGCCCAAAACTGTTTGAAGTACCGTGTAATTGCCGGCGGGCATCCGTCGGACGCCCGGCCCGCGCTGTTTGCCGGTAAACACCGGCCGCTCAAACAAAACCCTATTAAAACTGCAAGTTTGTGGCGTGCGCCAGGGTGACCGCTCGCGGGGCCAGAATGGTGTAATTAACAAACCGGCGTGCGACGAGCGGCCGCGTGGCTGCTGGGAGCGTCAGTGCATTTCTGGCCTCGAGTCGACTGAAAAAAGTTTAAAAAAAGACAAAACATACAAAAATACAGAAAAAAATATTAACAACGGCAAAGAGAGGTGGGTCCAGTGCATCAAGTACCGCTGAGAGTGTCACGCGTCCATTTGTGATGACAAGTGTCTGTCATTGTCATGTTTAGTGATACACGACAGCTTCTGCTACTGTGCCTCTGGCGTGTATATGAAAGGTACGTCGTGCAAAATGTAGAAAGGCGAGGCATGTGAAGTGCCGATTAATACTGCGAAGCCAATTTATCCTGTTATCCTGTTAAAAAATTATACTCTAGTCGGTGTAATTCAGTGCTACATACGGGAGGCGCTCAATATGTAATGGAAGTTTTTTTTTTTTTTTTTTTTTTTTTAGCAGATTGCCTTTACTCAGGATCTCAATACACTGTACTACTCCCCACTCTTTTTGCTCCAAACTCCTATTTTACACCACGACCTCCGCTTAATGCGACGGACTTACACCACCCTACTGGGAAGGCCTGTACGTCTGCATGCTACCACTCGCCTGGTCGACGTCGAAGCCGACATCTTGCTGAACCAATGACCAAAATGTTCAAATGTGTGTGAAATCTTCTCGGACTTAACTGCTAAGGTCATCAGTCCTACGCTTACACAGTACTTAACCTAAATTATCCTAAGGACAAACACACACACCCATGCCCGAGAGAGGACTAGAACCTCCGCCGGGACCAGCCGCACAGTCCATGACTGCAGCGCCCAAGACCGCTCGGCTAATCCCGCGCGGGGAACCAATAATCTCCCCATCATCCACGTACTCCTTCTCACGCAATACATCCTTCATTTGGCCAAAGAGATGGAACTCTGACGGTGCTAAATCAGGGCTGCAAGGTGAATCATGAAGAACATTCCACTGACGTATGAGCTGCTCTCAGTTGTGCAGATTTGTGTGAAGCCTTGCATTGTCAAGGAGAAGGATAAGGTCGTATGCATTTTTGTGGTGATGGACACGCTAAAATACTTTCTTCAGTTTCACTTCAGAGTTGCTCATTGCGCCACGAGGGAGCATGTCAAACAGAATAACCTCTTCAGAGTACCGGAAGATCGTCGCCACGACTTTATTGGCTGAGGGTGCAGCTTTGATCTTTTTCATGGGATAAGAAGTGTTATGTTGCCACTCCACGGTTTGCCGTTTCGTTTCTGATTCGAATTGATGAACCCACGCTTCATGACCTGCCCGACGTAAAATTTTCGCAACACCGGAGCAACTGCACACAGATGGTTTTTACTTGCTCTAAATGGTCTTCCGTTGGCTGGTGAGGGACCGAGAGGGCACACACCTTACAGTACCCCAACTGATGAATTGATTTCCGTCGGTTAATTCCTTCCTCGTGGGTCTTTGAATTTTTGGCTTTGAGTGTATACAGAAAAAATTACAAGGTGGTCACTATGTCTCCCCAGGACATTATGTCTTGTCTGCGTAGAAATAAAAATATTGCTGGCTCGGTTTCACACTCGCACACAGTGGCTACATTTACCGCATAACGTTCGCAACGGTAAATCCTGGTGCGGTGACCGTTCAACACGTCTGTGATACTCGGAAGCGGGGAGTCGGGGAGCGCTTTTGTGGAGGCTGTCAGCACTCGGCCACAATAACAGGAACGACGCCAGCGGCCGGCCGCTAGGAGAGAGGGAGGGAGGGAGGCGACACAGCGGCGCCAGGCACCTGCGCGCCGGCCAGGCCAGACGACGCTGGGGGCGGCGGGGGCGGCTGCGGCGGCGCCGGAGCGGCGGCGGACCCGGGCAGACGCCACGGGGGCGGCGGCGGCGGCGCTGCGATCGGTACAGCTGCCGCCGGCCCTGGCAGGGGGCGGGACGCGCGCGACTCCGCCGCCGGCACCTGCCCACAACACTGTGCTGGCGCTGCCCCCTGCTGTTCCTCGCTCCGGAAAGTAACAGTGGCAGCAGTTCACTAGAATACAGTGTCCAGACCGATTGTTGTATGCACTATAAGAAGCAGCAAGACGGCACCGCAGTGAGTGTGTGGCTTTGTATTGCGTTTCCACGCGTATCTGAACAATCGTCTCCTCAATGTTCTGCACAGCTGTTGGACTGTCCATCCGTGACAGAGTAGTGATACAGTGAACACGATACCCGACCAGGTCCCGCAGGTTAATATCCGGACATCATCCAGCCTTGAAGCATCCTGTTGCAAGATCATATCCTCCACAGTGGACCCCAGTCACATACGAATTAATACGACGTGCGACGATGAGCGAGGGTTAAAAAATTCGTCAGCACCTCTGACACTGACGGTTAAGATCTAGGTTTCTAATTAGTTGGATTATCAAGTTCTCTACAAATATTTACTGACAAGGGAACCTCCCCATCGCACCCCCCTCAGATTTACTTATAAGTTGGCACAGTGGATAGGCCTTGAAAAACTGCACACAGATCAATCGAGAAAACAGGAAGAAGTTATGTGCAGCTATGAAAAAAAGGCAAAATATACAAACTGAGTAGTCCATTCGCAAGATAGGCAACATTAAGGAACAGTGAGCTCAGAAGCACCGTGGTCCCGTGGTTAGCGTGAGCAGCTGCGGAACGAGAGGTCCTTGGTTCAAGTCTCCCATCGCATGAGAGTTTTACTTTCTTTATTTTGGCAAAGTTATGATCTGTCCGTTCGTTCATTGACGTCTCTGTTCACTGTAAGAAGTTTAGTGTATGTGTTTTGCGACCGCATCGCAAAACCGTGCGATTAGTAGACGAAAGGACGTGCCTCTCCAATGGCAACCGAAAACATTTGATCGCAAGGTCATAGGTCAACCGATTCCTCCAAAGGAAAACACGTCTGATATATTATATACGACACTGGTGACGGCATGTGCGTCACATGACAGGAATATGTTGTCGACCCACCTAACTTCTACCTTGCCCGATTTAGGTTTTCTTGTTTAGGTGTAGCGTCCCCATACTACGGTGCAGCTTCTTCGCATCGGAGTGACGGATAGTTATTGTCTGAAAATAAAAAATTAAAATTTTCACACGAGGAAAGATTTGAACCAAGGACCTCTCGTTCCATATTTGTTCACGCTAACCACGGGACCACGGTGCTCTTGAGCTCACGGTTCCATAATATTGCCTATCTTGCACATGGATTACTCAGTTTCTATATTTTGCTTTTTCTTCATAGTTGCACACAACTTCTTCCTGTTTTCTAGATTGATCTGTGTTCAGTTTTTCAAGGCCTATCCACTGTACCAACTTATAACTAAATCTGAGGGGGATGCGATGGGGAGCTTCCCTTGTGAGTACATACACAAGAACAGCATATTTTATCCTCATTGACCATATCATTTTCGTTCTGACATTACAAATTGAAGTCCTCCATTGCGTTTTTCTGTCTTTATGTGAACACTAACCTCAGGAACTACCGTAGCATTGGTACTACGCTTACGACAAGTATGATTCGAAATCACACAGTCGCGTCGTCTCCTAACCTTGCACTCGCCTCGCTTTCTGCTGTGTACAACACCTGTCTTAATTTAACTGCTCTTGATTTCCAGACAGCTTCTCGGAATACTGGCGTTAGTTACTTATCGCGACAAAGTTCTTGCCACCTGCGCTTCCCCATCCCCTTGTTGCGGGTACATAAACAATGTAGTCAGTACGTGCATCGCTTTTGTGCCGAATCCAACGCGTGAACGGTGGGGAATTAACTCGGTGTCTCTGCCTTATATGTGCCTAAATTTTAATGCAACGTTCTGTTGTCTCATACGAGACAATAAAATGGCTTGAGAGATTTCCTCGTGTTGGATCGTAAATCTGCTCCCTGAAGCTTGCATTCTTCCAGCACTGGTGGTAGAGAGTACTTTTCAGACGTTCTCAAAAGGGAGTGAGACATAGTAGACACTGTTTTAGGTAAACTGTATACATGGTGGTTACTAGTGCGAGTTGACACTAGCTTACATCTTCAAGGCAGAAATACAGATGAATATTACATACATGGTGAACAAGGATTATCACAACCCTTCAGAGGTGATACATAATAATTACTCCTACTGGTGTCCCCTCCCTCAACCGCCCCCATCCCAACCCTGACTAAAGCAATGACGCACCCCTCCCCCCCCCCCCCCTCGGCAAAACCTGCTCATGGTCCATGGTCCTCCCAGGCTACTGTTGCCATGACCGCCAGCCTTAAGTGTATGCCACCTCTCTGGCCCAAGCGTCGTTGCCGGACAATACACTGTCACGTCAACATTTAGTTTCTACTCTTGAAAGCAACTTGGACATTCGCTACTCAGTGTCTATACAGAAATTCCATCCTCAAATATGATGAAACAATAGTTTAGCCTATTACCTATATTATATCTTCTTCAGCTTCATGATGAGTACTATTTCCCAAGAATACTTCAAGAGATGGTGAGTAATGCCGTGTAATAGCAATTTTTTCATTACTGTGATAACTGAGGCAAGTGTAGACACTTGGTGATTTATCCTCTACCAAATATTCCGAACGTTGTTGAGAAAAGTAATTTTTCAGCAATCTTAAAAATACAGCAAAACTGCCCAGGGAAAGAGAAGTCGTTAACAGTAGATTGTTGATAAGCACCAGGCGTGGTGTGAACGTTTATTTCATCGTCGCTCTATCTTTGCAACATTTAAGCCAAACTTGAAAAGAATATCATGAAAATTGTCTCAGCTTAAATTTAGCCTCTGTCGTGTAGTTTTATTTCGCATAATGTTCACAGGTCTTCCGCAACTCTGACTGAGTGAATCTGAGTACTTGACTGAGCTGCTTAGACATTACGTTAACGTAAATACTGACGTCTCAGTTTGAGATCACATAACGCTGAAAATGTACATCTCATGTAAGACGGATTATTGTATGGCTTGTATCTTAGCCTGTATGGACAAATAGGTCATTCACACACAACCCAAAGCAAAGCATCATATAGTTCTAGATTACCGAATTTTTCTGTGTCGGCTAATTTTGTCTTTCTACACTCCTGGAAATGGAAAAAAGAACACATTGACTCCGGTGTGTCAGACCCACCATACTTGCTCCGGACACTGCGAGAGGGCTGTACAAGCAATGATCACACGCACGGCACAGCGGACACACCAGGAACCGCGGTGTTGGCCGTCGAATGGCGCTAGCTGCGCAGCATTTGTGCACCGCCGCCGTCAGTGTCAGCCAGTTTGCCGTGGCATACGGAGCTCCATCGCAGTCTTTAACACTGGTAGCATGCCGCGACAGCGTGGACGTGAACCGTATGTGCAGTTGACGGACTTTGAACGAGGGCGTATAGTGGGCATGCGGGAGGCCGGGTGGACGTACCGCCGAATTGCTCAACACGTGGGGCGTGAGGTCTCCGCAGTACATCGATGTTGTCGCCAGTGGTCGGCGGAAGGTGCACGTGCCCGTCGACCTGGGACCGGGCCGCAGCGACGCACGGATGCACGCCAAGACCGTAGGATCCTACGCAGTGCCGTAGGGGACCGCACCGCCACTTCCCAGCAAATTAGGGACACTGTTGCTCCTGGGGTATCGGCGAGGACCATTCGCAACCGTCTCCATGAAGCTGGGCTACGGTCCCGCACACCGTTAGGCCGTCTTCCGCTCACGCCCCAACATCGTGCAGCCCGCCTCCAGTGGTGTCGCGACAGGCGTGAATGGAGGGACGAATGGAGACGTGTCGTCTTCAGCGATGAGAGTCGCTTCTGCCTTGGTGCCAATGATGGTCGTATGCGTGTTTGCCGCCGTGCAGGTGGGCGCCACAATCAGGACTGCATACGACCGAGGCACACAGGGCCAACACCCGGCATCATGGTGTGGGGAGCGATCTCCTACACTGGCCGTACACCACTGGTGATCGTCGAGGGGACACTGAATAGTGCACGGTACATCCAAACCGTCATCGAACCCATCGTTCTACCATTCCTAGACCGGCAAGGGAACTTGCTGTTCCAACAGGACAATGCACGTCCGCATGTATCCCGTGCCACCCAACGTGATCTAGAAGGTGTAAGTCAACTACCCTGGCCAGCAAGATCTCCGGATCTGTCCCCCATTGAGCATGTTTGGGACTGGATGAAGCGTCGTCTCACGCGGTCTGCACGTCCAGCACGAACGCTGGTCCAATTGAGGCGCCAGGTGGAAATGGCATGGCAAGCCGTTCCACAGGACTACATCCAGCGTCTCTACGATCGTCTCCATGGGAGAATAGCAGCCTGCATTGCTGCGAAAGGTGGATATACACTGTACTAGTGCCGACATTGTGCATGCTCTGTTGCCTGTGTCTATGTGCCTGTAGTTCTGTCAGTGTGATCATGTGATGTATCTGACCCCAGGAATGTGTCAATAAAGTTTCCCCTTCCTGGGACAATGAATTCACGGTGTTCTTATTTCAATTTCCAGGAGTGTATAATCCTATCTCTACAATTAATTATGCACATGGTTAGATGCTGCGAAACTGCATGTTGAATACGATTTACTGTGTTTCTTCTATAGACCTTCCCAGTAGATGATACACGTTAGTTTATCTAATTCGAAGAAGTGATAGGTAAAAGAAAATGGAATAAGTCAAAGCCGGTAAAAGCAGAATAATGTAGGCTACCACGTCACACATCGTCTGCAATGTTCTGTTCAAAATTCTGAAGTTATCTATACTAACATACAGTGAATGAAAGGTTCCCTAAATCTAGTACGGGAAGCTGAGTGCAACTATATCATTATGAATTTGTAGGTATCAAGGAGAAATTTGGGAAAGACTTAAAGTTCAGAGAGTAGGTCCGAGAAATTTAAGGTTTGCCAGTGACATCTAAATTCCGTCAGACGTAGCAAAGAGCTGGGAGATCAGTTGAGCAGAATGAATAGTATCTTGAAAAGATATTATAAAATGAACATTAACAAAAATGAAAGAAAAGTAATAGTGTTTTTACGATTTAAGCTACTTCAAGAGGAAATAAATCAGGAAGTCAGATGCTGGAAGTAATACAGTATCTTTGCTGTTTGGGCGCAAAATTATTAGCGACAGGATATGTAAAGAGGATATAACATAGACAATGGTAACAATAGTAAATGTTTTCCTAAAAAGAGATATATTTATAGACAAACTTACACATAAGTGTTCAGAAGCCCTGGAGGCATTTATCTAGATCGTAGCCCTACATGGAAATGAAACGTATTTGGATATATAGTGCAAACAATAAGAGAATATAAGCTTTTTAAATGGATTGAGATGGTTGGATATTGATTGGGTAGATCAAATGACTATGGAAGAGGTGTTGTACGGAATAGGGATGAGAAGTGATTAAGGGCACAGTTTGTATAAAAAAGGAATTATCTTGTACGGCATGCCCTTAAGAATCAACCAACAGCTGGTTTCGTACGAAAGGGGAATATGAGTGAAGAAATTTGTTGACAAGGACAAATGGATGTATATAGAAGCAGTTATACAAAGCATAAGACTCTTTCACAGGAGAGACTAACGTGGAGAACTGCATCAAAACAGTCTTGGGACTAATGATCACAATAGCAACAAGGGGGTCACTTCACGTCCAATTTAGCATAATAAAATTATGTCCCCTGTCTGTAGCTATATTTCAAACGATGTTTCATCAGTAGAGGGAAATATACAGTTATTTCTTTTGTGGTGCAAGACACTGCACTTGGTTCTGGCAATAAAACGTATTTGTCGCAGTAGTCGGACTAACAATCAAATAAGCAACTGGAGCGGCGAAGCAATTTCATAAGTGAGATACTTGGATTACATTCCAGTTAACTTAACGATACATGTACAGTTGGTGGAACTCATTTACGGAGTAGGGGGAAGTTCACCTTCACAACAAGACCTCGAGTATTTAAGACAGAAGTTGACTCCCCGATCGCCTACAACGAGGAAACTGGAGTGAGGGAAACCTCTCGTCAGTTTATCTGTCCCCATCCACCTCTAGTGGTGTCCCCCTGCTGTTACAGCAAATAAGGGAAGTGCTTCCACGCATTTCCGAAATCGGGGGACATACTGTCGGCGTGGCGTCCTGCAGGAGGCAGCGCCGATGGAATGACCAAGTCCGTCCTGTCGGCCGGCACTAAAGTGGAACTCAGTCCCCAAGTTTTCGCATCAGGCGTCCTATTGGCGCCGGCGCCGCGTCACGCAAGAACGACGGCTGTCGCCGCCGCCCGCACTGCCGACTTCCGGGCTGCTGGTCGCTCGGCAACGCGAGGAGGGCCACGTGTCTCCCATGAAGGGAACTCGGTACACCTGAAAGTGCAACTGAAGGCACTAACTTTAATTTCGTTCATCACATTTGATGTTTTAGGAAAAGCCTGCAATTGTGGCATTCATGATTTACATAATGCAAAACTATAATAGTTATTTACTTTTTCATGCTCAGCACAACGTATTTCTACATTCCATTTCCATTTTCAAATGCATTTGTTCCCACCAAAATTTTGATTGATGTTTGCATGTGTGATTTTCTGCCTCTCTTGAATTTTATACGTCTTTTTGAGGTTATACTGCAGTCGCAAGTTACTAGGAATCGTTGTCTACTTACAGGTATTGTGCCCCCTCCAATACACAGAATGTCACACACATGCAAACCTTGACTTACACTGTTTGTTTTAGAAATAAAAACATAAAACAAGATGTTGCAACGATATGGTTTAACAAAGAGTGCGTATAACGAGCCAAAGAAACTGGTACACATGACTAATCTACATCTACATCATACTCCGCAAGCCACCTAATGGTGTGTGGCGGTGGGTACTTTCTGTACCACTATCTGACCCTGCAGTCCTGTTCCACTCGCGAATAGTGCGTGGGAAGAATGATTGGCGGTAACCCTCTGTATTGGCTCTAATTTCTGGAATTTTCTCCTCGTGGTCAATACGCGAGATGTATGAGAGTAGAAGTAATATATTGTCCGACTCCTCCTGAAAAGTGCCATCCCGAAATTTCAATAGTATATCTCTCCGCGAGGTACAACGTCTCTCTTGTAACGTCAGCCAGTGGAGTTTGTTTAGCATCTCCGTACCGCTCTCTCGCCAGCTAAACGATCCCGTGACTAATTGTGCCGCTCTACGTTGGATCTTCTCTACCTCCTCTATCAGTCGTGCCTGATAGGGATTCCAGGTAGATGAACAATACTCAAGAATTTGGCGATCAAGCACCTTATAAGCCACTTCCTTCGTCGATGAACTACATTTCCTTAAGATTCTTCCGATGAATCTGAGTCTTGTGTCTGCTTTTCCCACTATCTGTTTTATATGATCATTCCACTTAAGGTCGCTCTGGATAGTTATGCCTACATATTTTACGGCAGAATCTGTCTCCAGCTGTTTGTCATCAATAGTCTAGCAGTACAGTAGTGAATTTCTTCTCCTATGTAATCGCAATATGTTACATTTATTTACGTTCAGCGTCAACTGACTGAGTCTGCACCATTCATCAATTCTCTGCAGGTCGTTGTAACAATTCTTACTATCTTCTGGGGTTGCTACTATGGTATAAACAACTGCATCATCTGCGAATAGCCTTAAAGAGCATCCGACGCTTTCTATTAGATCATTTATACACTCCTGGAAATGGAAAAAAGAACACATTGACACCGGTGTGTCAGACCCACCATACTTGCTCCGGACACTGCGAGAGGGCTGTACAAGCAATGATCACACGCACGGCACAGCGGACACACCAGGAACCGCGGTGTTGGCCGTCGAATGGCGCTAGCTGCGCAGCATTTGTGCACCGCCGCCGTCGGTGTCAGCCAGTTTGCCGTGGCATACGGAGCTCCATCGCAGTCTTTAACACTGGTAGCATGCCGCGACAGCGTGGACGTGAACCGTATGTGCAGTTGACGGACTTTGAGCGAGGGCGTATAGTGGGCATGCGGGAGGCCGGGTGGACGTACCGCCGAATTGCTCAACACGTGGGGCGTGAGGTCTCCACAGTACATCGATGTTGTCGCCAGTGGTCGGCGGAAGGTGCACGTGCCCGTCGACCTGGGACCGGACCGCAGCGACGCACGGATGCACGTCAAGACCGTAGGATCCTACGCAGTGCCGTAGGGGACCGCACCGCCACTTCCCAGCAAATTAGGGACACTGTTGCTCCTGGGGTATCGGCGAGGACCATTCGCAACCGTCTCCATGAAGCTGGGCTACGGTCTCGCACACCGTTAGGCCGTCTTCCGCTCACGCCCCAACATCGTGCAGCCCGCCTCCAGTGGTGTCGCGACAGGCGTGAATGGAGGGACGAATGGAGACATGTCGTCTTCAGCGATGAGAGTCGCTTCTGCCTTGGTGCCAATGATGGTCGTATGCGTGTTTGGCGCCGTGCAGGTGAGCGCCACAATCAGGACTGCATACGACCGAGGCACACAGGGCCAACACCCGGCATCATGGTGTGGGGAGCGATCTCCTACACTGGCCGTACACCACTGGTGATCATCGAGGGGACACTGAATAGTGCACGGTACATCCAAACCGTCATCGAACCCATCGTTCTACCATTCCTAGACCGGCAAGGGAACTTGCTGTTCCAACAGGACAATGCACGTCCGCATGTATCCCGTGCCACCCAACGTGCTCTAGAAGGTGTAAGTCAACTACCCTGGCCAGCAAGATCTCCGGATCTGTCCCCCATTGAGCATGTTTGGGACTGGATGAAGCGTCGTCTCACGCGGTCTGCACGTCCAGCACGAACGCTGGTCCAACTGAGGCGCCAGGTGGAAATGGCATGGCAAGCCGTTCCACAGGACTACATCCAGCATCTCTACGATCGTCTCCATGGGAGAATAGCAGCCTGCATTGCTGCGAAAGGTGGATGTACACCGTACTAGTGCCGACATTGTGCATGCTCTGTTGCCTGTGTCTATGTGCCTGTGGTTCTGTCAGTGTGATCATGTGATGTATCTGACCCTAGGAATGTGTCAATAAAGTTTCCCCTTCCTGGGACAATGAATTCACGGTGTTCTTATTTCAATTTCCAGGAGTGTATATTATATTGTGAACAACAGCGGTCCTATCACACATCCCTGTGGTACTTCGGCTATTACCTTTGCTTCTGTTGATTCAGTTCCGTTAAGAGCAACGTGTTGAGTTCTATCTGCAAGAAAGTCTTGAATCCAGTCACAGGTCTGCTCCGATACTGTGTACGCTAGTCTTTTTCTCATTAAACAGAAATGCGGGACGGTGTCAAATGCCTTACGGAACTCTAGTAACACAGCATGTACACCGTTGTCCACTGGAGGAACAGAGCGAGTTGAGTTTCGCAGGATCTCCGTTTGCGGAATCCATGTTGATTTTTATAGAAGAGCTGTCCATTTTCCAAAAACGTCGTAATTATTGAGGATAAAACATGTTCCATAATTCTGTAACAGACTGACGTTAACGATATAGATCTATAATTTGTGGATCTGTCTTATAGCCTTCCTTACAAACGGGAATGACCTGTGCCTTTTTCCAGCCGTTAGGCACCTTTCGTTGCTCAAGTGATCTGCGATACATTACTGCTAGAAGGGGAGCAAGTTCTTTCGCATGATCTTTATACAATCTTATAGGCATCTAATCTGGTCCTAAAGCCTCTCCACTATCAAGCGATTGTAGCTGCTTTTTTAAATTCTGAGATCGGCTATCTCAGTATCTGCCATTTCGACCTTCGCACGAAGATTGAAAGGAGGGACAGTTTTACGATCTTCTGCCGTGAAACAACTTCGGAAGACCGAATTCAGTATTTCGGCCTTCTCTCTACTATCTTCTGTTTCGGTGCCGATGGGGTCGCTCAGAGAATGAATATATGATGTTGGCCCACTTACTGATTTTACATACTACCAAAATCTCTGAGGATTTTTACTCAGGTCCGTTGACAACCTCTTATTTTGGTAATCATTAAACGCTTCTCTCATTGCTCTCCTTATGCTCAGTTGCGCTTCGTTCAGCTTTCGTTGTCAGCTAGGTTTTACTTCTCTTGAATCTGAGATTAAGTGCTCTTTCTTTACTTAGCACTTTTCTAACACGGCTATTAAACCGTGGTGGATCCACCCCATCCCTTAAAACCTTACTCGGAACACGCTTGTCTAGGGCATATTGAACGATGCCTTTGAATATTTTCCATTTGCTCTCCACATCTTCGTCCTAATCAACGAATATTTGATGCTCACTGCTGAAATATTGTGAAATTTGTATCCTATCGCCCTTGCTGAGCAAATATAGCTTCTTCCTTTCTTTACATTCCTTGCAGGACCCGTTGTGTGACGTAACGGGCGGGTTGTGGCGCCCTGGAAATACTCTAAGTCCTGAGTTTGCGTGGCCGCGCGGCCCACCATCAACCACGTGGTGACGCACGTTAGCTGAGCATCAGGGGTAGCCCCAGCTCGTGGTCCAGCTGCGTGGCTGGGAATTCCATGGTAAGGTGTCGTGTCGATGAAGGACACACGCCGGGAGTGCCAACGATGGCGGACTTCGTGAAACCCTTACGGCAGATATTTCACAGTTTGTATAGAAATTAATAGTAGCCAGATGAATCATGATACCTCAAAAAGAAACATGTACATTACCATTATTTGCAAGACAATTCTGATGGTATAATCAGATTTTCAATATCTTTATTAGTTTAAAGTCTAGTATCTAACTCTAAATTATAAAAGTAACACCCAGCAACGAATTTCCCCAATCTTAACGGTTCATCCGATTGCATCGATCGACGTGTCTTTAGAAAGCTATTAGTGTAAACCTAAATTGGTATAAATTACAGGCATGTAACTTGAATAGTACATGAGTTATTGGAGGTCAAATTGGCCGATTACTATCGATTTTTTAGGCCATAAGTACTCCACAGTTACACGAAAAAACGGTAGAGCATGCTTATAAATATATTTATTCATCTATGTCTTTGTTCATATCCAATATATACTATTCATGAAGAAATTGGTCAAATATTTACTGTGTTTTAGAAAGCACAGAGACATTAGGCTACTGGCCTACTTTTGCTTGCTATTCCTTTGATATATGTTTATTTAATTTGTTCATGTATTTAATAATGTATGTTAGAGCGTGTTTATGGTCCAGTCGTAGGAATATTTATTTCATTTCAAGTTATTTAAATGTAAATCCAGTATCTCGAATGTGTTTCATTATGTCTGTGAATGTGCGTCGGCTTGAAGACTTCATGGGACCGCTCTAGACAAACACAGCGCTCGTGAATGGGGAGACTGGATGGAAGTGGGAGGAGAGTATCGGAGAGGACACAGGGGAGTCTGGGAGAGTACGGTGCGAGGGAAGCACGGTAGCGAGAGAGACTTGGAGTGTGGAGCGGTTTGCGCGTGGTCGCGAGAGAGACAAATACTTCAGAGTGCGGACTTGTGTATTTGTGAGATTCCCAAGGTTTCTACAGTGAAGACGTAGTATGAGTTTAGAAGTGAATACTTCGGGAACTATGTTGTCGTTCATAGATAATTACGTGCAGTAGGAATCTATTATTTCGCCTGCCGGAGTGGTCGTGCGGTTCTAGGCGCTACAGTCTGGAACCGCGAGACCGCTACGGTCGCAGGTTCGAATCCTGCCTCGGGCATGGATGTGTTTGGTGTCCTTAGGTTACTTAGGTTTAATTAGTTCTACGTTCTAGGGGACTGATGATCCCAGAAGTTAAGTCCCATAGTGCTCAGAGCCATTTGAACCATTTTTTGAATCTATTATTTCCCTGTTATCAACTTATATTTTATTTAATTGCTGGACCATCGACACCAATAAGTGTTTTTCAGAAATATACCACATTCTCAAAAGTACTTCTGCTATCTTAGTCATTATTTAAAGTCGTTAAGACAGTACCTGCAGATTTTATTTATTGCAATCTGTTATTCATAAATTTCTACGTTACATTCGCGATTGCCGAGTGATAGGAACCTTCGACCATTCGATTCATGTGTATATTCGTATTGTATATTGTAGATTCAGCAGTATTTGGCTTTTAAAGCGGCAACTACGTATCCCAGCTCCTAGAGAACGAAACCAGCCAAAACGTTTAATATTTCAACTTTGTGTCTAAGGGTACGTAGTTAAGGGGCACCAACTCACATCCTTTCGACATTTGAGTTGAAAGACCACAGTTGTCATAGACGCAGTCACAACCTTATGACCACTGATACTTTCCTCTACGTTAACTAATTCGAAAAGTTCAGGTCTGTTTGTTGCCAGGCGATCTAAGACGTTACCCTGAGTCTGAACTTAGGATTCGTTGTCATTACTGTCTGGCGTCAGCTTTCTGTTCCCAATACTATCTGTGGATTATTAACTTCAATAAGCGATACTAATTCTGGGTCCTTTCCTTGGATGCTCCTGCAGTTTACTAAAATTATATTAATCGTTTCTGTCTCTGATATGCGAGGAACAAGATTCTGTGAGGTCGCTGAGGCTGATTTAACTGGCAAATCGTGTTTGCTCCCAAGGGAGGGGCCCCCTAACCTTAATCGTGTACGTCTCCCGCGAGCACGCCGAAGTGTCCCAACACGACGTTGTATGAACTCGACTGCTGTGTGAAGTAGTGCTGGAGGGAACTGATACCGTGAATCCTGCAGGGCTGTCCATAAATCCATAAGATTACGGGGTGGAGTTCTCTTCTGAACAGTACGTTGCAAGACATCCCAGATATGCTCAATAATGTTTATGTCTGGGGAGTTTGTTGGCAAGCGGAAGTGTTTAAACTCAGAAAAGTGTTCCTAGAGCCACTCTGTAGCAATTATGGCCGTGTGAGGTGTCGCATTGTCCTGATAGAACTTCCCAAGTCCGTCGGAATGCACAATAGACGGAGGCAGGTGATGAGACCTAGGTACGCGTCATCTGTCAGGGGCCCCATATCACTCAAAGTGCACACGCCCCACACCATTACAGAGCCTCCACCAGCTTGAACAGTCCCATGTTGATATGCATGGTGCATGGCTTCATGAGGCTGTTTCCATACCCATACACGTCCATCCGCTCGATACAATTTGAAACGAAACTCGTCCGACCAGGCAACATGTTTCCAATTATCAACAGCCCAATGTCGGTGTTGACGAGCCCAGGCGAGGTGTAACGCTTCCTGTGGTGCAGTCATCGAGGGTACAAGAGTGGGCCTTCGGCTCCGAAAGCCCACGTCGATGACGTTTCGTTGAATGGTTCACAGACTGACACTTGTTGACGGCCCAGCATTGAAATCTGCAGCAATTTGCGGAAGGGTTGTACTTCTGTCACGTTGAACGACTCTCTTCAGTCGTTGTTAGTCCTTTCCCTGTAGGATCTTTCTCCAGCAGCAGTGATGTCGGAGATCCAATGTTTTACCGGATTCATGATCTTCACGGTACACTCGTCGAATGGTCACAGGGAAAATTCCCACTTCATCGCTACCTCGGAGATGCTGTGTCCCATCGCTCGTGCGCTGACTATAACACCACACTGGAATTCACTTAAATCTTGATAACTTGCCATTGTAGGAGCAGTAATCGATCTAACAACTGCGCCAGACACTTGTCTTATATAGGCGTTGCCGGCCGCTGCGCCATATTCTGCGTGTTTACATATCTCTGTGTTTGAATACACAAGCATTTGGCACTTCAGTGCATATATAAAGCTCTCGGTTATAAAATGTGTTATTATCACTATTGGCTACTGAATTATCGATTATATTTTTAATATAGATCTATGATGGAATGCAAATATTTGTGAAAATTACTACAGTTATCGTTTGCAGGAGAAACACTTGAAGAAAGGGATTCACTATAAATTGTGTGAGTGAGAGTTTTTATCCTCACTTTTTGAGTTGTAGAAGAACTACAAGCGCCATAATTAAGTATATTGCATGTGATCTTTGGAAGTGTCTAAGCATCTGAAGATCTTCTTCTAAATTTTAGAATGGGTGTCCAGCGATTTTTATGTGCTTTGGTGTGGGTGGTTTTGTAAACTCATTATGTGCGAAACAGTTGATGTGTTTAGTGTATCTAATTTGAAAATTTCTGCAGTGTGTTCTACGGAGTAGCTTGAGCAAGATTTACATATCACTGTAGTGGTTAAAGCCGGCCGGAGTTGCCGTGCGGTTCTAGGCGCTACAGTCTGGATTCGCGAGACCGCTACGGTCGCAGGTTCGAATCCTACCTCGGGCATGGATGTGTGTGATGTCCTTAGGTTAGTTAGGTTTAAGTAGTTCTAAGTTCTAGGGGACTCATGACCTCAGAAGTTGAGTCCCATAGTGCTGAGAGCCATTTTTTTGTAGTGGTTAATAAAAAAGAAAAAAGAGATGAAAAGAAAAGGTTGAAAATGTGAGCAGAAATGGTAAACAAACAGAGGGTTTTAAAATCGTTAACGACCGTGAAAAAGGGTAAGAATGAAATTCAAATCGGACTTCGTATTACAGAAAAGCTATCGGACTTAGTGATTCGGAAAAGATATTGTTCGCGTGGTCCTTGTTGCGTTTCTGAGCAAAGTCAAACCAATTTCCACTACAAAAATTATTTGAAAGAGAACAGAGAATAACAAATGTGATTAACAGGGTGAAATTCCGTACATAAGAGTTCATTCATTTCCAATTTAATATGTCTTCTCTCGTGCGGCGTCCAGGTCTTGTTCTCCAACAATCTCCTGCTTCATTTCTGCATGAAAAGTCTCAGCTGCTCCAAAATCTTTCACTAAATTTCATCGTCCAGGAATTACTAATGTCTATAAATTAAAACCATCTTGGTATTGAATGCAATGTATTTTACGGCTGCTTCCATCCTCCAAATTTCATACAAGCTTCCACAATACTATATGTCTGCACATCAATAAGTTTTTACATCTGAATCATACCAAGACTACCGAATAAGTGAACTTAAGCTTCCGCTCTCAAGAGACAAGAGCGGGTAGAAAACAAGAAGGATTACAATTTTTGTACCTTCATTTTCTTCTATATTTTCTCTGCCGTCGAGCGCTCATACAGCTGCGACGGTATAATTTATATCTGAGGGAACGAGTGTAACTCGGCGAAATTCAAAGTCCCTCTACATCACTTTGTATAGTCCTGAGTCTACGGTTTTATGTGTTTTATTCTGTTGTCGTAGCCGAACAGTCAATGAGTACATTTCGACCAGAGGACCCACTCCATTACATGTAAGACACAGCACACACTACTATACAGCCACCAACAGCTTGCACAGTGCCTTGTTGACAACTTGGCTTCATGGGCTCTGCGCCACACTCGAAGCGTACCATCACCTCTTAGCAATTGAAATTGGGAGTCACCTGACCAGGTCAGAGGTTTCAAGTCCTTTAGGATCCAACCGATATGGTTTTGTGAAGCATACTGCACAAGAATTGACACCAAAGAGTACAACTTCCTTTTCCTACGAATCAGTAAGTACAAGTCATGAGTAACATGTACTGGTATTTGTGAAGCTTGCTATGGTTTATGAAGGTCAATAGAAGGTCGACGACAACTGTCTGCTCTCTTCTCTAAAAACCCCAAGTGTGAACGTATTAAAGCAGGCGTTATCGTGCAGTAGTGTCCTTCGAAAGAAAGACGACTTGGAGAAAACCTGCTGCATGGTTTGGACCTCATCGATAAATGCCCACGCAGCCTTCCCAGTGAGTAGATACTTCAGTGCTTTGGTGCGGCCACTAGGACAACACGATGTGGCTCAGTGACAACTTCGTCTTTGGCATGTGGGAAGTATCTATCAGTAAACACGACATTTAGATGTAAATTCAAAGAAAACCAAGTCCTTCTACCAAATAAAACTGTTATAATACTCATCAGTCTCCGAATTTGTAACTGTTATACTGCTGTCTTCCCCTTGACATTTGACTGGTTGAACAGTTCTCTGATCGCAGCAGCTCTTCCATGAATATTTAGTATAGACACTTCCATATTAGTTACTTTAACCACACGGAGTTTACAACAGTTAAAGGTGCATCTAAAGTGGCTTCTGCAACACTTCACCATTATCTATCGCTGTATCCTTTTTGTTGTGCATCGACCACATTCAGTCCAAATGTACACCAGAGTGGAAGTGAGTTGCAACAGAGCCAGCCGCAGGCAAGCAAGTGTGTTGTGCATTGGAAGCAAAATACCGCAAACAGATGTTGTGAAGCAGAACCAGATGGGCGCAATATAGCGACAGGTGACACTGCAATACACTAGCGGTAGGAGGAAAGCAGGAGAGGCGCTGCAGGCGATTTCGTGCTGTTAGCAAGGTAGTAGCGTCGATCGTATGCTGCCATAGACCATTAACGCCAATTTCCGCCGCACTGACCTAACGCGTACGTTCGTCGTACGTCCCACATTTCCGCATTGATATCTGCGGTTGTTTCAGGCAGTGCTGCTCGTCTGTTAGCACTGACATTTCTATGCAAACGCAGCGGCCGTCAAATCAAGGCCGTCGGCCACTGCGTTGCCCGTGGTTACAGTTAGTACCTGGAGTGTGATATTCTCGGCGCACTCTTTACACTGTGGATCTCGAGCTATAGAATTCGTCAACAAGCTACGACATACAATGTCCCATGTGTGTATCTCCAATTACCATTCGTCGTTAAAAGTCTGATAATTCCCGTCGCGCGGCCATACTCCGTGGGAAATCATTTCGCATGGATCACCTGACTACAAATGACAGCTCCACCAATGCACTGACCTTTCATACGTTGCTTACGCGATACTAACACCATAGGTATACATGCATATCGCTATCCCATGTCTTTTGTTACCTTAGTGTGTACCACTAAGACTAGCTAGATGTGGTGTACGTATTGCTGTTCCCAGTGGCGGTTCGTACAGTGGCGCGACGAATCATTCAGTTGCCACTGAAGTATTGTTTGAGATATATTGCAGTACAGAAGTAATTCGAACTTAAAGTCATCCATTGTACTGTCGCTGTGAATAGTTATTTCTTAATATATGCGTACCTCTCCGCCGATGTCTATATAAGTATCTGAAACTAGTGGTCAGTTCTTATGTGATCGGTCAGACCCTGCGCAAATTCCAGTTATGCACCCCAGAAGACCGCATTCCAGTAGTCGAGTTCATAGGACAGAGGTAGAGAAAGGGGCGTGGATAGTCCAGTGGCGCGACGAATCATTCAGTTGCCACTGAAGTATTGTTTGAGAATATATTGCAGTACAGAAATAATTCGAACTTAGTCATCCATTCTACTGTCACTGTGAATAATTATTTCGTAATATATGCGTACCTCTCCGCCGATGTCTATAGAAGTATCTGAAACTAGTGGTCAGTTGTTATGTGATCGGACAGACCCTGCGCAAATTCCAGTTATGCACCCCAGAAGACTGCAATCCAGTAGTCAAGTTCATAGGACAGAGGTAGAGAAAGGGGCGTGGATAGTCCAGTAGCGCGACGAATCATTCAGTTGCCACTGAAGTACGAGGGCTATTCCGAAAGTAAGGTCCGATCGGTCACGAAATGGAAACGACTATGAAAATCCGATAAAGCTTTGCACAGATGTGTTGGGTAGTGTCTCTAGTATAACCCCAGTTAGCATCACGTCGCTCTTCTCATTTCTGAGCTCGCAGTGAGTGCGTAAAGATGTCTAGAAAATAGTGTCTGCCGCCAAGTACGGGGGCCTGGTGAGAAATTTCCCCTGAAGCTATGCAGCTAACATTACATAACTGTCGTGCTGTTTCGTCTTCAAGACAATTCTCAGCCGCATTCTGCAGGGGCAATGAAGATGCTCCTGCATCCTTTTCAAATGGAAATGTGAGATTACCCACAATACAGCCCGTAATTGTCTCCCTCTGAGTTTCAGCTCAGGTCACATGAACCGCTGGTTATGAAGACAACATTTCGGCACAAGACAACGAGCCGTAGGCCAGCGTAGAGAATTGGCGGAGAGCACTGGCGGCTGCCTTCTGTAGCGAGGGTATGGGAAGTTGGTACAACGCTACGATACACGTCTAAGTCGGGTCGGCGACTATGGAGATAAGTAGCTGCAAGGTGTATCTAACTGTTGCAAATAAAACATTTTTGATTTTTACCGTGGTTTCCATTTCGCGACCTATCGGACCTTACTTTCGGAATAGCCCTCGTATTGTTTGAGAATATATTGCAGTACAGAAATAATTCGAACATAGTCATCCATTGCACTGTCGCTGTGAATAATTCACAGGCACTAACTGTATCCGAAAGAGCGTCTACTCTCCCTCCTGCTGCTAAGTTTCGTCAAAGTACCATTTCTCCTCCTCCACAGACTTTCCGCCAACATGACACATAAACAGCATATTCTAAATATAATTCATATCTACACTATTCTGTATCTTATAATGTCTGTTGCGTCAATGACTGACGTAAGCTATTAGTAGTGGAAAATGCTCCTGCGGCAGCGCTAAAAATGCGAATATTTTCCTGTTAATTAAAAACGCTCTGACAGAAAAATGGGGCGATAGCTACCTCACTCTACCTTCCTCAATACCTTCAAAAAATTTTCCCAAAGCTTGTGGTACACGAAAATATTCGCAGATTTTTATCAACTTCAAACTCCCACAAGCTTCCCTAACTGTAACTCACTCACTCGCACCAGGCCATCGCTGTAAGTCTTCATACCAACCCAAACCCAGTTGCCCATTCTCATTCACTCATTCAGTCCAGCTCATTATCATTTCTGTGTGTCTCTGTGTCGTTGTCTCCTTGCCTCCTGTTTGACAGTCACAGTCCCCTTTGTTCTGTCCAACTACTGCAGTCTCGCGGTCACCGGCTCCCTTTTGCTCTCTCTTACTCCCGTTTTCTCATTCCTTCCTTCCTACTGTTCCTATCTGTTCTCACTGTCACTATCTCTCTCTTCCATTCTGTCATTGTCGTATACCCTGTCTCTCATTATAACTATCTCTCATCCATTTCTTCTTCTTGTCTTTGTTTCTCTCCAGCTGGCAATGTCTCCTTCACTCTTTTCCTAGCAGTGCTTTGTCACTGTAAACTATGTTTCATTGTCTTCCTCTCACACTGCCAGTGTCTCCTTCGCTCTTTCTGTAATACAGCCACATCTACTGTCTTCCAATACTTTTTACTTCTCCGTGTCTTTCCAGCTCCCATTGTCTTCTTCTGTCTCAGAATAAAAAAGTTCGAAAATATTCGCATACCAAAAGTTTTGGAAAGATTCTTAAAGGCGTTGAGGAAGGTAGAATGGGGCGGCTGGTACCCCATTTTTCAGTCACAGTCTTTTTGAATAAACGGGGATATATTCCCAGTTTTTGTGCTCTGATAGGAGCATTTTACCGCCGATTCCCATCTTTTCCCTTCTGCAGCAGGGTATGTAACTCGTATGAGAGGGAAGGTGTTGGTCACTAAAGTTATGATAGTGTACTTACGTGAAATTGCAATACTTACGTGAAATTGAAATAAAGTATAGCTAGTTTTGCACCTCAGACCGGATTTTACGTGAAAAATGTTTTTCGTATTCCTCAGTAATACAACGTTGGGATCCCACATAGTAACGGAGACACTTTACAGCTTATTTCTCCGGTCAACGTCGCGTTATAAATTATGTTGTAGCGTTACACTGGATTTTACGTACACACTTTACGTGAACGGCTAATTCTGAACCTCTGTATCTTGGAAACGAATAAAGATATTAAGAAAATTTCCAAGGTTGTTCCAAATAGGGATCTTAGGAATACAGCGTAAAAAATAAGTGTCTGTGTTTTGAAACCCAAAAAACAATTTTACAAGATGTTTCTCGGTAAGGGTAAAGGTTTTTGAAAACAGGGGCATGGCTCCTCTAGCTAAATGCATAGAGTTTATACTGTTAGAATTTGAGCAGTTTGTTGCGGTTAGCTGTTACTTATATTCCACCTCATTCCGGATTTTACATGTAGAAGAAGGGTAACTCTGAAAATTTTCAAGATTATTCGAGATCTGTATCTTAGAAATATATCATAAGAATTTTGACCATTTGCTGTGCGTAGCCGTCTTGGAATCGTCAGCTGTGTTTTGGTCCGCTGGTGACGACGAAAATATAGTAAAAGACAGTTTCTTGGGTTTTTCCGAGGAACCACCCGTGAATCAATAACACCTCTGTAATTCCCGTCAGTCCCATCGTACACCACGCCAAATGCATAAAGAACCAACCGATTTGCTCCATTTGCCTAAGCAGGAGGAAATGTGTAATTTTCATAATTTGAACCTGTACTGTAGTACAGTGACGCTATGACGATCCTTCTGTTGGGTATACAAATCCTCGCCAGCCCACATTTTTATCACCAATAGAACACGAAGTACGAACACCGGAAAATCTCGTTACTATGCGCGGCGTTTTGAAACACACAGTATTAAGTACGCACGCTGTCGCACGCATACAGATACATCCCAAGTTGAAATAACTAAAAGAGTCTAGTTAGAAACGATAGGCAGAGTTTTCTCTAATATATTGAAGTTATCAACACTGTGAACAGCGTCTAATATTGGTCCACGGGAAGATTCGATATGTAGTTATGAGTTTGATGTATTGAATTCTCATGCGTGTAGTATGTGCAGTGTAATGTAAATATTTGTGATCATTCACAGCAGAGTCTTAGGAAAACTAATTTCTATTCCACGTCGGTTGAAGATAGGCTACATGTCAAAGTTACAGGTAAAGGATCCCTAATATAAAGTTAGTCAAGAACACTAACAATAAAAGTAAAGGAATTGTAAGAATTTTCAGATAGGAAGTTTACGTTGTAGTAGACTGCATATTTGATCACAAACAAATTGTATAGTGTAATACCAATGTTGATTTTACCTACGCTTATCTCGTACAATTTCTTTTCCACTTGAGTTTAACGAGCCATCTGTATCACCATGGTCTTTGATGTAACATCTATGTAAATGCTTTATTTACTATTAATGTCAATTTATGTCAACGTAATTAACCTATGGATGTAATTTTAAAAGTAATACTACACAAAACTTTATTTGTAATACTGTTTTTTGCATAGGGTACTTAAGTTCGTAATCATTTAAAAGCAGAAAGTAAGTCCCTCCTCAACCAAAGCCGCGTTCGAAGTGCAAGGCTCCTTTGCGGCAGGAGTTAGTCGTTGGCAAACATTGAGAGTTGCTGGTTAGCAAGCAAAGTGTTCGCATGTTGTGTGCTGAACGAGGCAAGAAGACCAGCCAGTTTATTTAGCTCCGAATACTACGAAAATACAACGCTGAGAAGAGAATTTTCCGAGCTTCTTTTTCAACAAGAGTCATGGATGATTTTTCTATTTTTTTGTGCAGACACAGGAAATCGCCACAGCCACAACCTTCGTCTCAGTTAATCAGCTGCGTAATGTATAATTACATGGACCAGTTATCTGGTTTCTAATCCAAATACTAATGCTATTTTGCTTGAACTTTGTGTCGAAGACCCATATTTAATACCTAGTCATTTAACTGCGTAGGGTCATTTTCCAAGTGCTGCTGTGTCTCTGAGTATCATATTTTACTGACCAGGAAAGTAGTTGCTTTCTTTAACTATATTTAATAAACTTTATGGAATAGTAATTTTCATAATTATTCAGTGAGCCTTGTTTCTGAAATTCCCGACGTATTTACATAAAAGTATAGTTAAAGTTTGCATGGGGACTTAATTAAAAAGAATAATGAATAAATGCAATAATTTTAGTAGCTGTGTGTCCGGTTTCGAAGTCTCGTAACCGGTTGGCCCTGAGTAGTATTAGCACTCAATCTGACTGCATAAAATAAAAATAAAGAATGACAAGAAATTTCCATTAACACAATTGATTAATTAAGTCTCCTGCAACTATAAAAGCTACGAAACAACAAAGCACAAGTGTAACTGTTCTGTGTGTGGTAGTGTGACTCAACGTACATGTATCTGGCTCGGTTCTTCCTCAATACGACAAGATATTTTAAACACCATTTACAATGAACTAATTGAAAAACTAGAAATACTATAATTGCACATAGAAACCAGAATTACAAGTCTAATACATGAATACGAGCCAGATACTTCGTTGACTGAACCTGTGACCAAGAGGTATTGTCATTAAAGAAATATGTAATACTTTTTTTTACCTCAATATACATTGGCGATAAATACACTGTGATCATTGCAACATCTTCCATCTATACACTACACCAACCGAACAGCATCTACTCTCTCACCCAACTCAACAACAATTGCACTCGAAATCCTCTAAACTACTACTTCCTTCGACAACCTCTGAACTACTACTGCACCAGTGGAGGCGGCGGTATAATAATCTTTGGCGCAATCTCTGGCGCTGTGACTCAGTGTAGCCACCTGTAGCCACCTTCCAAGTTTCACTAAAGTGTAATTACTAAGGAAAGATCTAAACTACTTTGCTTGAATTCCACTCTTACTGAAATATCAGTGCTGTATCGAAGTTACCTGCATAAAACCGTAATCAGTGAAAGTAGTTACTCTCTAGTATATAACATTTATGCGCAAAAATAAGTAACTAGCTACCACTATTCAAACTACTGCAGCTTCAGGGGCCACATCCCTTGAGCGTGTTGTACATATTTAGTATACAGAAGTAAATGCTCCCTGATAAGACAAATATTTATCTGAACAAATAATATACAGATTTGAATATCAGTTCAGTTATTCCCAATAGTTAAACTGATAAAAGATCCTCATGTCGGAGTTAGTAGTGCCCCATCATTAATAATTGTTTACTTATAACGTTTACTAGCTTTCTGGACATAAAATAGTTAATTTTTACTGAGAACCTGTTGTTGCCAAAACGTTTTAATACTCCCTCTGTGTTATTCACGACAGACAACTGGTATATTGCTTGCTGAAGAGTACTACTGTTTCGTGTTCTATTCCCAAAAATAGCATTTCAGTACCAAGTAAAGTAAATACCAATTCTTAACTTCCGTTATTAACAGTGCTGGTACTTTCTACAACATCGCCTGATTATGCTGCCTACCGTTTCATTTTGGATAACTGCCGTTTCCTTGATTAATAACAGTTGTCTGCATGGTATCAGTTGACTGAAAACTAATATGTGATGCTACCTCAACTTTTACGCTGATTCCAAATCTGTATTCAGCCTTTTCCTATCAGGTACAGTTTCGCGGTAATTTGACTTGAAAGATATATTGCTGTGCCATTAGGTTATGCATATTGTTGGAGTTAAATTTCTCAGGACGGCCCTGTATATCTGTAGGTTTTACACCTATTGATGCTAGTTGTTGTTGTGTAACCGTCAAAGTGTTGCTTGCCTCACAGGCATGGATTACCAGTGCTATATTGTGATTATTCTGTATATTTAAGACAGTATTAATAAAACACTTTGCCCACTGTTGGTAGTTACTACTGCTTTACATTTTCGGAAGTATATAGTGGCTAAACAAACTTTGTCTAAAGAGCTTACCATGCTTATTTTAAAACGAAACTTGGAGACCAACACAAGGGATGGGCGCCAGAGACAGTTTGCCGCTATTGTGTGGAAAGGTTAAGATTGTGGGCAAATAAATAAATAAATAAATAAATAAATTAATAAATTAATTAATAAAAAAGAAAATAAAACAAACATGCCATCTGTGACTCTAATTCTGTGAAGGGAGTATAAAAATAACCTTAATGACTGTTACCTCTGCTTAGTTAATGCTCAGGGATGCAGGGCGAAAAATATTAGGCAAATTGTGTATCCAAGCATTGATTCAGCCGTCTTGCCAGTTTGTACGTGAAGAAGGTCTGATTGCTCCTCTTCCTCCAGCTGTTGTGGAGAAGGTGGCGGAAGATGACGAGGAAAATAAAGTTGATGTAATTACCGAAGACCATAGTGAAGGCCACCAGCCTGAATGCAACTTTACTCCATAACCGTTCTCTAAGAGTGAACTTAATGCTCTCGTGTGGGATTTGAATCTACATAAGGAATCGGCAGAACTACTTGGCTCCAGGTTGAAAACTAAGAATCTTCTGGAACCAGGAACACATTACCCATGGTTTAATGCACTTCTATGGCATTGAACATGATCCTACACGGTGGACTCTTCTAGACTCGTCACTGATGAGTCGTAATGGTTTGTTGCTGCATAATGGAAAAGTGTATGGGTCCATTCTTCTGGCCCATTCAGTTCAAATGAAAGTGACGTATGAGAACATGAAGATACTTTTAACAAGTATCCGGTATACGGAACACTCTTAGCTTATCTGCGGTGACATCAAAGTTATCAGGATACTATTAAGGCAACAATCTGGGTTCACAAAATTGCCTTGTTTCTTATGCAAATTGGAGTGTGAGAGTTTGGTCAGAGAGGAAATATTTTGTGTCTGTAAGTAAAACTGTTCTGCACGAACCGCTTGTAGACCGAAAAAGTCTTGCTTCCACTTCTACAAATAAAATTGGGTCTGATGAAGTAATTTGCAAAGGCTCTACCACAGGATGGGCCCTGCATCAAGTACCTTTCCAAGAAATTTCCCTTCACCACACGAGAAAAATTGAAAGCTTTAATATTTTTTAGTCCTCAAATAAAGAAATTGACGAAAGATGAAGATTCTGAGAAGACAATGAGGAAAAGAGAAAAAGCTGCATGACTGCTTCCCGATCAGTTACTGAGAACTTTCTATGAAATAACAAAGTTCCTAATTACAAGGCCATTATTCAAAAAAAAGTTGCTAAATTTCAAGGAGATTGGTTGTAAAATGAGTGTGAAAATCCACATTCTACACTCACATATCAACTACTTTCTGGAAATTTGGGACTTTATATTGAGGAGCAGAGTGAACTTTTCACCGAGATATTAAGAGTGGGTACCAGCGGCACTGGACAGCAGTCCATGCTAGCCGACTACTGTTGGATTTTCAACACGGCAGTCATCATATACAAGGATCTGCAAGGAAGTCGAATAAGAGAGAGTTTAAAAATTTGTGGAACACTCTTGACTTCTTGCTTTTATACGAGGTTGTCAAAAAACACATTATAGGAGTTCTGAACAGTACTTATTAGTGTATTTTATTTTTTAAATGTGTTTTGATTAAAAATTCAGCTTGTGTGAAGTGGTGTTATAATATATTTATGGGCTCAGAACTGAAAATCATCAAAGTATTACTTATTATTTTGTGTAAAAACCTGACGTGATAGACAAGAACGATCGTTATTTCTTGTACCAGCATATGAAATTGATTCAAGAACACCTACTTTCAACAAATCATCTGACAAAAAGTTTTAAAATGCAGACTAGTGTAATGGAACCTTGGTTCGATTCCCGTTTGTTCTGCTGTTACTTCATTCAGTAGACATCTGTAGAGAAATGAAAAATAGTCCGATACCTTAACGATTACGATGGTCAAATCTAGTTCCTTTCACAGGAGTAACGTTATAGATGTATTGCTAATTTAGTAGTAGCCGGTAGTGTTATACTTGGCATCTCCCGTGACAGGAAAAAAAATGGCTCTAAGCACTATGGGACTTAACATCTGAGTTCATCAGTCCCCTAGACTTAGCACTACTTAAACCTAGCTTACCTGAGGACATAACACACATCCATGCTCGAGGCAGGATTAGAACCTGGGACAGCAGCAGCGCGGTTCCGGACTGAAGTGCCTAGAGCCGCTCGCCCACAGCGGGCGGCTCCCGTGACAGGACTTATAGTACTGAGAAGAGAGTAGTAACTGTTTTTCGAGTTCGTTGTTTGGAAAAGAAACTGCTGGGTGCAAAACGACTTGGACGCTAAGAGGCGTTGACGACCTCGTACAATTATCAAAGAAGATAAAGACACATGAAGTGTTCGAACGTCATGGGATGGCACAGATAGAGCACAGTTTGCAGAGAAATAGTATTAGGCAACAACTGGGTAGTACTTACTTGAAAGACGATGATGATCAAACACGCAAAAATCGTTGTGCACCCCCTGAAATTGTGGAGTGTATTAAATTTTGTAGTGCTTTTGAGCACACACTTTGTGGACACGACGTACGCAGTGACTCATCAAATATACAATATTTCCACGGTGTTATAAATGTCACTACTGAACGTGATGTTGCGGTTACCGATCACCTTCTGAAGACTCCTGTTTTCAAAGGGTACCTCTGAACATATTCAGAACGATTTACTTTCCTGTAGGTGGGAGTTATATAATGAGCGAGTAATAAGGAAATTTCTGCAGCTGGTTTTGTGTTAGTTATTGCAGATGAGGTTACTGACTTTCAGCAGTTACAGTTTGTCGTCGTTATAAGCCAAGTTTCGTCTGAGTGTAAACCTGCTGATGGATTTTGGGTTCTTCTCACTCCTCGTGAACATCATGAGAAATCATTAGTGGAACTGTTTAAAGAAACTCGTCGAATATTGCACGTAATGCACATACAGTTTTTTCTCAGAGCATTGATGGTCCACCTATTATGAGTGATCGTCGTTCATGCCCATCATCCAAATCCGATTTTAGCCGAAGCGCGGGTCAGAATGCGGACGTTAGCTTCTTTCTTGATGACCTTAAAGGTAACTTTCCTAGTTTTCTTAGTTGTTTATCGCAGCGAACAGCGAAAATAAGTAACATAGCGAACAGGTAAGCCCCTCATGCTTCCAACGCTATGTGGTAGTTTAGATTAAGAACAGCGCAAGTTGTGTTCAAGAAGTCACGTGTAGACTGCCTGGAGCAAACTGAACTTACATTCCTGCAAACTGCTACAGTTGCTGAAGCAAGAAAGGACCACAAGAAATCAAAGCCCCTGTCAGTTTAGTTTGCGTTGTTCTTTTTAATCTACGAGGGGCATTCAATAAGCGACGCAACAATTTTTTTTTTCTGAAAGCAAGTTGGTTTCATTCAAGATTCCAATACACCCTACGGTTCCCCACTCTTTTCGCTAGAAAATCATGCTTTTCGGAATAATCTCCGTTCGATGACCCTTACGCCACCTTACTGGGAAGTCTGTACGCCCGCATGGTACCAGTTTACTGGTCGGTGCGAAGCGATGAACCCATTCTTCATCGCCTCTGACGATGTTCTACAAAAAATTGTCACCATCCGCCTTGTAAGGCACAAATAAATTCCCACCTATGGTCCTAAGTTGCTCTTTATGGTCTTCTATTAGGCTTAGACGAACCCAGTGGGCACACATATTTGAGTACTCCATCTGATGGACTTGTGTGTCAGCACTTTCATCAAGGACGTCGAGTTGGCAGCAAAACGCTAGATTATGATCCGTCGATCAACTCGGATGAAGTGTCCGCAGGTTCCAATGATTCAGGGGTCACGGCTTTGTGCAGCCGACCAGCACACTTGAGATTGGACAGGTTTGCGCGACCTTGCTGCGATGTTATGACAGTAGCCACGCCCAACGACTCACCATGCTTTTGTTCATTGCCACGCCTCCATCGACATTCTGCAAGCGCCTATTAATAGCTGCGTTGCTTTGGCTTTCCGCCAAAAGAAACACACGGACAGCTCTCTGTCGGCAACGCGCCTCCATTGGAGAGGTCTTTTGAAGTCAACGTATAGCGCCGCCACGTACTGGAAAATCATGAAACTGAGGGGCTAAAGCGATAGTATTCAAGACGTCGCACTCAAATTTCACTTTTTTAAAACTGAAATTGGCCAAAAATAAAAATCTTTAGCATTATTTATTGCCAGCCCAAGTGTTATGCCACATACTGATGTCTTGAGCAACTAAAAGACTCACAGCGGATCCACTGGGGCTAAAGCATTTTAAAAGTTACATTAAGATTATTTGAGGTAGTATAATGAGACGATTTTTGTGTGCAGTGAACTGCTGCATTCGACGAAAAGACATAGACGGAAACTCCAGAAACTGTCGCAGCAGATGGACTGTACGATAGAGTTACCGCTCAAGGTGCTGAACGCTATGATTTCATAGGACGTGTCTCTCCTGCAAATTTATCTGATTGCGGTAATTTTGTTTCATAGGCAAGACAATTTCCGCAAACGTTGCTGCAGATATATTACGAAGCATATTTCTTCCCCGAATCGGGTAACTGAGAGCGGAACTGCAGATAACACGAGGTTCTGCTCTACGTCCGCAGTTCCTACTCCAATTATAACTGGTGGGGCCTTTTAGTGAAACCATGAAACTCCTGAAAGTGATTGTTGCAACACCCTTGACAGCGTCTGAAGTGATGTCATTTTGCTGTACTCTGAAGAGAGTAAAAAATTTCAAAAAATAGAAAAAACTTGCTGAGAAACGGTACGACTGAAAAGCGGCTTATAGCAGTAGCAGCGATGTTCATCAACAAAGACTTCTTACGCAGCATCCGAGACTTCAGGAAATCCGTCATTGTCAGTTGCTCTTCTGTTATGGAGAAAAGACCGGCTTTTCCATGCGAACATTCATCGTTAGGTAAGCGTCTTTACTTATAGCAAGTATTTCATTACTTTATTTGTAGCAATTTAATGTTAGTTATTTGCAACATTCTGGTCAATCTCCCACTGAACCTCCTAGGGAAAAAAACTTCACAAACCTCTACTAATTGTTACATGGCTTCTTGGTTATCCAAACACTTCAAGGGCAACTTTCGTAAGGCTAACGCACTAGAAATACGCAAACAGAATACATTAATCACTATGGTTAAATACAAAGGTACTATTCACTTCTTCACATACGAACGTAAGAACGTAGGGTCAAGTAAATGCTGCGTAGAAGCAAAAACTGCTGCTACCGTTGGCGTGTCAGCACCGCTGACTGTTAAAATAGTGTATTCCAGTACTACATTGTCCAGTTACTCAATTTACCACCGCTTTGCCTATTCAGAACAAAATGCATATGTTTCAGAAACTCTCCCGAATGACAAGAAACGAAGGCATTGCCATTTTTAAAGCTTCTGGAAACCATATTTACGAAAGCGGTCAAGCGACATTCCATACACGTGGTATATTTTCCGTAAATCACGATCGAATTCAATTACATCTATTTCAGACCCCCAGAGACACAATTATATTGGACCATTACATCTCTCTCAGACCCCCCAGAGAGACAATTTTATTGAACCACTCACGAATGCAGAAAATAATACACTACACGTTGCAGTATACAACCTCCTCCGTCTTCCATGGCATACTAATTATGTATTTTAAGTGGTCTACGAATATAAATTATTATTTCCCAACTGGCTGCAAAATGCACATTACAGGAATCGATTGTGCTAGCTCTTCTAAGCTGCTTATTCTTGCTTCTTTTCTGCATTACTTCATACGGTAATAGGGCGAGTATTAACTCTGTCAGCGCACTGTAAGCGACTTGTGCTTCATATGCATTTAGTACTAATTCCTTAATTTCTCATCTTTATTTCTCATGCTTTATGTATAGGTTTAAAACTGATTTAAATACAACCCATCTTTTATTTCAGTTTGGGATAAGATTTAAAATCGTACCAAAGGAAGAATGTTGCTTTCTTCGCCTGTTGCCGGTTAAGCACACTTCTCGGCTTGACTATTGACGAGAAAACACGAAACTAATACGATAAAAATCAGAAATATCTCGGTAATACATCAACATATCTCCTGATGTCACATGCCAGGTTTACTGTAAGGTCTATTTTCTGTTGGTTGGTTGATGTGGGGGGAGGAGAACGAACAGTGACGTCATAGGTCCCGTCGGATTAGGAACGGATGGGGAAGGAAATCGGCCGTGCTCTTGCAAAAGAACCATTCTGCCATTGCCCTAGAGCTATTTTAGGAAAATCACGGAAAACCTAAATCGGTGTGACCAGACACGGGTTTGAACAGTCGTCCTCCCTAATGCAGGTCCAGTGTGCTAACCACTGCGCCACCTCGTTCGGTAAGTCTATTTTTCCCTCAGAAAATTCGTGAAGTTTTTCGGAGAATCGTTCTATCTCCATCAATAATCTACACATTCTACAGGTGGTTTAGCGATTATCGTGTCTAATAACACAATGTTTCTACGTTATTTATTGCCCAACCACACACACACTAATTTATGATGAAATGAAAAATATTTTCTGTGGCTACCCACATATCTAATTTTGGTAACACATATTTACAGTAGCAGATATTCTACACAGATGTTTAATAATATTACTGCGGTGAAGCGTAGATATTATAGCGCTTCTCTTACACCACAGCTCATTAATTATGCCTATTTTGAACTATAAATTATTTTCTTGTGAACTGAAACCGCGGCCACGCGCCGCTTTTTCCCATGTCCCACACTGCATCGGCAAAGCAGGAAACCGCACACAGTGCCTTTTCTGAAGATATGTGGCCTACAGTAACACACTGAGTATCAACGTGGCTAACGAACTTCGAATGCATAGTCGCTCATCCATAACTAGCTTACTTTATCAAGCTCGCCACCTTTAGGCCTTTATTTACTACGGGGACAGTTCTGTTAATTTGTTCTACCACTTCACAGTCTGCCATTAAAATAACTGCGGTTATTGTTGTAACAAACTTAATCACTTAAATAACATAACGTCATGTATATATTAAGTCAAATATGTATTTTCACATATGAAACAGCCCTACAGAAATATCAGAACGAAGCAAACTGTGTGAGGTATACATTTCATGTAAGATACTAAGGCTGCTTTCGCTATTGCAAAGTTCATTGTCATTTCCAGAATGAGATTTTCACTCTGCAGCGGAGTGTGCGCTGATATGAAACTTCCTGGCAGATTCATTGTCATGTGTCATTGTATCACTACGATCAACAACTGATTTTAAGGACAAGCAGATCCTAAAAGCCAGCATAATGGGAAAAAAAGTGGCTCAAATGGCTCTGAGCACTACGAGACTTAACATTTGAGGTGATCAGTCCCCTAGAACCTACAACTACTTAAACCTAACGAACCTAAGGACATAACACATATCCATGCCCGAGGCAGGATTCGAACCTGCGACCGTAGCGGTCGCGCGGTTCTGGACTGAAGCACCTAGAACCGCTCGGCCACCATGGCCGGCCTGAAACAAAAAGTATCAAGTTTTTTGTTCTTCAGTTTTAGCCACATAATCATTTTCCAGACTAACTGATGCATAGGGCTTTCTAACTACAGTAGTTCCGATAGGGATTACTGCTGTTACCCGTATGAACTTTCAATACATAAATATATTCTTCACTCCTGCATATGCTAATCCGTAAATGGCCAGCGTTCAGCCATAGATAAATGCGAATTTTGTTAAATAGACTGTGAGCTGACTCTCTCCGTCATTTTGTGGTGTCGTACAAATGAGCTACTAAACAAATAACCAGACTAGCCCCACTTTCAAACTGATTCTACACGTTGTCTCCATTTTCTATATTCTATGAAACGTTGTTTTAATCTTCAGTAAAATGCATTCAGTTTCAGATATAAAAACAGAATTTAGATCTGGCAATTGCTTAATGGTTTACGTTTCAGTATTTCTGTCTAAATTAAGTGATATACAGGGAGTAACGAGTATAAGCGTAGACATTTCTATTGGTAACTAGGGACGGAGTACTGAACAGCATTAAACAAGTATTTACTTCACCTGCAGCCTAAGAACTATTGTAATTATTACGAGTCCTATATTGTTAAGTTTGGTAGTAACTTCAAGTATGCGTGGCACAAGTAAGCCGTCAATGATCATTTTCACCTGGGCAGAAGGTACTGAAGGAAGAAAACCGGTCAGTCTTTACTGCCAAGCATTGTTCACTTCGAAGCATAGGTACAGTCATCCAGAAGACATCAGGTTGCAAAGTTGGTGACATGTCTGCAGGAAGATCATTTGATGCGGATAAAAAACAACAAACACAGTGATTTGGGTACATATTAAGGTACCACGCATAAAAATATCTGCACTTACACACGCTAAAAAGTGCATTTACCACACAACGGAAACGCACACAAGCAGGTGTAAATTCGGGGTATCCGGCGTCTTCTAAATTGTAGAAGAAAATCTGCACTGATCCGTTAGCTTTTAGACGTGTACCTAGGAAGAGGAATGTTATCTAGATGCACAGTGACTGCGCAGATACAAATCATGCAGCCGGATGCTGCTACCACTCAAAGCTGATTGCCAATTGAGGCTTGCAAACGATGACGCACCGTGGATGACGTCAGTGAGAAGGGGAGATGAGGAAATTGCTCTATCGGTTGAAATTACATCCTCATTGCCACTCTGGCTGGGGATCGCGTGGCACTGTCAACTGTTCGTCTCGGGCAGCGCCTTACGTAATGGCATACTAAGGAACATTAAAACAACGAAGTCCGAGAATTTCATGTTCCGAACTGCCACATAATGTCCACTTCTGACGATTTAGTCACTAAATTCATGTCCCGCGCCGGACAGTGTGGCCGAGCGGTTCTAGGCGCTTCAGTCTGGAACCGCGCGACCGCTACGGTCGCAGGTTCGAATCCTGCCTAGGGCATGGGTGTGTGTGATGTAGTTAGGTTTAAGTAGTTCTAAGTTCTATAGGACTGATGACCTCAGATGTTGAGTCCCATAGTGCTCAGAGCCATCTGAACTCTCATCTCATGTCCCGCCATTGCTTCCACCTGGAGCTTCTCCTCAATAAAAGGCGTCTCAGTTGCGAGCCTTCTGTCCGAATGTGTCAAGGCTGCTCGTTCAGGCTGACTTCCTGCAGTAATTTTTCTTTTTTGTCGCCAGCCTTCTGGTTGCTTTGATGAGGCCCGCCACGAGTTCGTCTCTGCGCCTAACTTTTCATCCCAGAGAAGCACTTAACACCACCAGTCACTTTTTGGACATAACTCTGTATTCCCTTACGATTTAGACCCTCCGCAGCTCACTCAAGTACCACTTGACATCCCAACATATATCCTATCGTCTGGTCCCCTCTTCTTGTCAATGTTTTTCACATATTCTTCTCACCGTATGTTTTGAATCTCATCATTTCTTATAATAATCAGTCCATCTAATTTTCTACATCTATAATACCCATGTACTGAAACATCAGGAAATCACCAGTTTAGTATTGGAGGGAAGTATGGGGTGTAAAAATGGTAGATAGAGCCCAAGTGGCGAGTACAGTAAGCAGGATCAAATGGATGTAAGTTGCAGTAATTATTCTGGATGAAGAGCACTTTACAGGATATAGTAAAGTGGAGCAATGCATCAAACCAGCCTTCGGACTGAATACCACAACAACGCCTCTACTACGAGAGTTCAAACGCATCGATTCTCTTCTTTTCCCGTTTTGTCGCTGTCCATGTTTCACTGCTGTACTATACTGTGTCCCATACGAATATTCCAAGATGTTTCTCCCATTAATTAAGGCCGACGTTTGATACTAGTTATCTTCATTTGACCAGGAATGCAATATTTGCCTGTGGTAGCCTGCTTTTTATGTACTCCTTGTATCGTTCGTCAATTATTTGTCACATTTCGCTATTTCTCCGCCCACACATATATGCTGGAGCTGTACAAGTCTACCGCGGTACGGAGCTGTCGCGTGGATCTCACAAGCAGGAACAAAAGTAGAGTCCAGTCCTGCGAAACGCGATTTTTTCGATCAGCTTGTGCGGGCGAGAAACAGGAATAGGAAGACATACGGCAACACTGAACAGTTATAGCTTAAGTAAATCTAGGATCTCATTCACACAGCCGGAAAAAATACAGCACCCTCAAGGACAAGGTCATTTTATTGACGGATTAAGTAGTAGATAGTGCATCACTGAAGGAGTATTTGATAACAAATTCAGTCCAAATAAGACAAACATATCACAATAAAGGCTGACCAAACAGTCGCATCAGTATACAGTGCACCCCCCTTTGGGTGGATGCGAACGATCGTAAAGATGCTAAATGGCATTTTGTGATACTGTACTAACCCTTACGCCTTTTGTTGCAGTTCGGCAATGGTTCTTTCAGGCCCTGGAGAACGATTAATCTCAGTATTCACCGTATACCACACGTGTCTAATTGGCGAATGATCAGGTGACCTCGATGTCTATAGCAGTAGTTGTATACCATTAGGGGCACGTTGCCTCGCAACGGCCGTACTTTGGTGTGCATTATCCTGCTGAAAGAAGACATCACTTTCCTGTCAAAGAAATGGCAGGAGCACGGGAATGAAAACCTGTCCAGTGTAGTGGATGCTGGTTACTTTACCCTGTAGAAATGTCACCGCGAGTTGTACCGTGGTCGAATGCACTCCGGAATAGGCGTCTCAGAAGGTTTACACCTGTACACTTGCACGTCCACCACTCGCGTATAGACATCCATCACCAGAAAGTGCTGTTCCACGGTCCATTCAACTCTTTCACGACATCGGAACAGCCGTGCTTGTTGATGTCGTGGCTTCAGCGGTAGCCTGGGCAGAGGCAGTGATTTTAGTTCTGCGCCAAGGAGACGTCTCCCAGCGGCCTTTGGAGACACTTAAGGTGCAAGATATGCCAAAATTTCTTCTTTGGATAACGTTCGGTCGCCCACTACTGCTCTCACAATTAGTCGTCTGTTCTACGTGTACATTCTGAAGGTGGTCTTCGGGTGCTACGGCCGCAGGTTCGAATCCTGCCTCGGGCATGGATATGTGTGATATCCTTAGGTTAGTTAGGTTTAAGTATTTCTAAGTTCTAGGGGACTTATGACCTCAGCAGTTGAGTCCCATAGTGCTGGCTAATGGTTCAAATGGCTCTGCGCACTATGGGACTCAACTTCTGAGGTCATTAGTCCCCTAGAACTTAGAACTAGTTAAACCTAAATAACCTAAGGACATCACACACATCCATGCCCGAGGCAGGATTCGAACCTGCGACCGTAGCGGTCTCGCGGTTCCAGACTGCAGCGCCTAGAACCGCACGGCCAGTTCGGCCGGCCCCATAGTGCTCAGAGCCATTTTTGGTCTTCGGGTGCGGGAGTATTCCACAGGCCACTTCTGAAAGCAACGGCTCACCACCGATACATACTGCCGAGCATGTGTAGCAATACGTCTACCCAGTTTCTCAAATGCCCATAATGCGACCATTTTAAAATGGGTAAAGTTGTTCAATAGGAGTAGGTACTGGGAGACCTGAGTTTCTCCTGGCGTATGCAACTTTCAAATAACTTCCGGGAATTGAGCTAGGTGTCAATTTCACCGACCGCCGATATTTCGAACCGAGAACAATCGTCATTTTCAAGGCAAACTGCAACGGACAGGCGACGTACATGCCATTTTAAAACCTCGGTTCTCGGACTGATGCGGGAAAGATAATACACACAATGAACACTAGTGCCAGCAAAGATGACCAAAGTCAGAGATATCGATAGTGAGACTACGAACTCGCAGGTGAGGTAGCATTGACTCTGTCCTCCTGTTTTTTGACAAGGGCGAGAGCCGAATTCCAAACAGAGTGTGAACAAAAACCTCCATCCCTGTTAACAAGGTTGCTCGCTAATTTAATCTCAACTGCCTCCTTAATAACACTGTCCCTAATGCTGGACGTACATTCCAATATCTCGGTGTTATTATATACCATGGAGTGACCAGTATCAAAGCAATGTTCGGCAACAGCAGATCTACTTAACTGCTGTAATCTGTGTGCCGTTTATGCTCAGTACATCAGTTCTCCACGGTGCTGATGGTTTGACAAGTATATGCCATTCATGCCACAGTCTCTGCTTTACAGTCAACACAGAGGGAGCAGAGAGACGCTTCATCAGTGCCATCTCATCACCGATGACGGTGGCAGATGAATCACTAACACTAAAGCCCCTCAGTATCGACATATTATACCCTAAAGCCACTGAACAAAGTTATTGAGAGTGTTGCATTTTTTCTGGCAGTTTAGAACTGATGAGTGGTCAATGTTTGCCAATGTCGGTCTACGATATGTTGTTGTTGTGGTCTTCAGTCCAGAGACTGGGTTGATGCATCTCTCCATGCTACTCTATCCTGTGCTAGCTTCTTCATTTCTCAGTACCTACTGCAGCCTACATCCTTCTGAATCTGTTTAGCGTATTCATCTCTTGGTGCCCCTCTACGATTTTTACCCTCCACGCTGCCTTCCAATACCAAACTGGAGGGCATCCCTTGATGCCTCAGAATATGCCTTACCAACCAATCCCTTCTTGTAGTCAAGTTGTGCCACAAACTTCTCAGATATAAGCCTAGAAAATTCTGCTGAGTGGACAGACCAGAAAGAAAGTGAAAAAATTAAGTATGAAGTTCGCGACAGATTTAAGAACCTAATGCCACAAGAAAAAAGGAGAAGAAAATGATTACGATGATGAAGTCCCACCTTAAGCTGAAAGCAATTTCGCCGACGAACCTCGGCTGACGTTGGTGAGAGCTATCATGTCCCTCATATTTTGAATCTGAAGATGTAAGTCGGCTAAAACCTGTCACAGCAACAGAAATACGTGATCCAAACCGCTATATTTTTAAATTTTAAAAACAGCTTTTCACTCTATGATGAGCGTCTGTTTTCTGATTTTGCAACATTGCCGGTACTGGATGCTGCCAGGCCGTGCTCAAATGGTTTACCCTTCTGTCTGTCTTCTGTCCTCTGTAGTTCCCTCGTTGATATTACCTGATATAGATCCCACACAGGTAACCAATATTTCGCTAAATCTTTGTATGACAATAAGCGATCTTCCTTCTTACCTAACTGCATTTTTGCCGTTTCAGATCACAGATTCTAAGCCTGCAGTTTGCTTCACCTAGTGCTGTTCCAATGTGATCGCTGAGATGCACATGTCTATGTTCATACCCAATAGTGTAAGCAGAAATGTTTATGTAATTCGTGTGTTTCATTACATCTACAGTAAAGCTACTAACTTCATGCTTCCTCATGTGCGAGATTTTGCACCTATCTACAGAGCATTAAGAGTTACTGGAAATAGTTGCACCATATGACGCTGCGCAATTGCATCTGATAAAATTAAAACTGAAATTCAGTATCTTTAACGACCCAAAAGACCGCTGATTATGCTTCACTTTCGCAGGACTCTAGTACTTACTCAGATGTAACTAATTTTGCTGTAATACGATACGCTTCTCAAGCGTTTTCACAATGTTTAAAGTTTTAAGAACGTGTTGAATATCAAAAGAGAACGCTAGCCGCTGCGTTAATGCAGTGGGCTAAGGCAGCATACCAGAGAACTGAACGTACTGTATCCGTGTAGCCATGTTTCCAATCTGCCACCAAACATTCAGCCTCTACAGTGAACCATGTTTCTTTCGGAAAGACATAATAATAGTGATAATCACTGTGGTACATTCGTAGGTGTAGGTGTAATCGAGGTATGCGAAGGGTCCCCTATGAAATGAAACTTTATTTATCGAATTATTCATTCGGGTATCGCTGTGAAGTCACACTAAAACTAATTTGAATGGTGTACACTGTACCTGTGGTACGTACGTGAATATATCGTTTCTCTCTGCTGCTCGATTTTACACTGCCACGAACGTACCATAACGATTATGATTAAAATCATTGCCTGTTTCAGAAAAAAAACACGTAGATCAAGTGCTTGGTAGAAGATTTTTGAGAAAAGTGATGTCCTTCTGTAAGAGGCGCTGATGCAATAATTAAACATTTTATTGCACTTGGGTAGATGAAAGGAAAATTTGTTTAACGACTGTGGCCTGTAGCAGTTAACCTGAAGCTTTAGCACAGGCCACTCCTTCCTCCTTGGCATTGTCGTTTGTAGAGGTGTTGAAATGCTTCAACGCAATATAAAACTTCGACACGGCGGTAGTGGGTGCTGATCTACTAATTAGAATAACAGTGAGGTGCGTCGGCTACTAGCATGCCGACATGCCTCATTACTCCAACCACACAGCCTCCCCCAAACTCTAAAAGACGAAGGAGATCCACATAGTTGGAAGAAATGACTAACGTTTAGTATAACTGAAGGTATGTTTGTCATTCTCCTGCCCCCACTTTCTGGCATCTTCTTCTTTCCCCTCTCATGTCCACTTCGCTCTTCACTCCACCGCCCCTCCCCCCTCCTCTTCTTGCCTCTTTGACCCTGAGCCGTGTATGTAGTCACTGAAATTTCAGTTTGTGTAGTTGTCTAAATACAACCACGCGCTTATTAGAATGCTATGAAGTGTCTGAATTTCAATTCAATATGTGAAGAACTTAAGAAGATTTAAGATTCTGAAGACACAAACATTTACATTTTTATTTATACATTTTTATTTATACATTTATTTGTACAAAATCGTAAATCTCTGAAGGCTCTTTATCGAATGAAGTTCTGACACACCATTGCAATCGAATACATGTGTATTTTGTTTACCTTTGAGTGCTATATGGTATATAAATAAATACGTATTATGTACATAAGAATTTTATTTATTATGTATGAAATATGTATGTATATATACATACTATGTGGCATATCCATAGGAATATAAAGCCATGCACGTATTCTAACGCAACGTTGTGTCAAAATTTCAACACAATCGGTGAAGAGCTTTCGGAGATTAATAGTTTGAACAAACGAATATTTCCTTTTTTATTTGTGTACGCGTAGGTAGAGTGTTTTCATTCATGAATACCATCTACCTGAATTTGTGTTTATGATATAATATACTACCAATTTAAGGTACGGGACACAACTTACCTGTACGATAAACGTCAAAAATCTCATTACTGTTTTACTCAAAATCTATTATCTAGAAGCCCTCGTGATAATGATTAATTGAAACTTATTTGCTAACTGACTTCCTTGCCATTCCTGCTTCTCATAAAGAGAGACTCTATAATTTTAAAGCGGTCTCTTGTAATAGTTTCGGTAATATCCACTCTCTGTTTTGAAAGCCTGCACTGTTCACAACTGCGGTCGCAGGTTCGAATTCTGCCTCGGGCATGGGTGTGTATGATGTCCTTAGGTTAGTTAGGTTTAAGTAGTTCTAAGATCTAGGGGACTGATGACCTCAGACGTTAAGTCCCATAGTGCTCAGAGCCATTTGAACCATTTTGAACTGTTCACAAGCTATTCTCATACACGAATCTGAATCGCGTTCCCAGGCAAACAGGCCAACTCCACTAATCGCATTCTCTCGTAAGTAATGACGACCACCGAGCGAGGTGGTGCAGTGGTTAGACACTGGACTCGCATTCGGGAGGACGACGGTTCAATCCCGCGTCCGGCCATCCTGATTTAGGTTTTCCGTGATTTCCCTAAATCACTCCAGGCAAATGCCGGGATGGTTCCTCTGAAAGGGCACAGCCGACTTCCTTCCCCGTCCTTCCCTAATCCGATGACCACGCTGTCTGGTCTCCTTCCCCAAACCAACCAACCAACCGTAATGACGACCATCGCTTTCAAGTCAAAGCGGCGTGCCAGATGTGCGCGAATGTAAGTTTATAAGACTCACTAATGGTTTTAAACGGCAGTCAATTTATCCTATGCAGTATTACGTGGCATACACGGACACACTAAACCAAATAATTACCTTTTTATCACTCACTTACCACAAATTTGAACTCCACGTCGCTGTCAATGCTCCGGCGAGCGAGCCACCCTTCCACTATTCTCTACTGGGCGATCACAACACCGTCCCTCTTCGCGTCAACCGTCACCGATCGCACGCCAAAGAAACAAACGTGACAGCAGACTGTCGATACATACAACGGCACACAACACGAGTGCAGTATGCAGCACAGTGTTGTAGTCTGCCACGTTAGCCTGTTGCGCTAACGTCGATTCTCGACGAATAGTTCTCCGGTCAGGGCCGTTTCTACCATTAAGCAGGACTAGGCGGACACACAGGGCGGCAAAACTTTAGCGACAATGAGTGCTGAAAAATTAACTTCAAATCAAACAGCGAAAAAACTAACAAATGAGGATCAAAAATGGAAAAGAAGAAAAACTGAAACAAGGGATTGGTTACAAATACATAGGGAACACTTACTTAATAATTCTTTATTTAATCTGACGAAAGTGAACAGATTGCCTGTACCTATCTCATTCGAATAAGGAACAACGGAAAGAATTATACTCTTAGACAACCATAAAATTCATCCTTCAACGGGAATCTAACCTCGACCTTGTAATGGTTCTTTATTTACGTGACCATTACGGCACTCCAACCCCAGTTCCCGATACCAGTAACATCGTACTACTTTTCTGCGAAGTAACAGACGTATTTTTGTGACAATATTCACATTTGGTTTTATTAATGTATAAGTACTGCGATGTATCGATATATTACAGTGATATGGTTCTTGTGTGTATTCATTTCTGTGAGACTGTCATAATCTTTGACTTACTTGTAACCGTTTTGGTGTGAATGCGCACAGAGCAGTCTTTGTTTCACTTTGCTGAAGTTAAGTTGTTATTTCGCTTTGTAAAAGAACAGTCTAGTCTTGTGTTTGGTTAAAGTGGAAATTAAATATATGAAGATCGAAACAAAACTGTTTTCTTGATGATGTGACAATTTAGAAGAAGTATATCTGAATTTACAAGAAGTTTAATAAAAATGTGGATCGTGAACACCAAGTCAAAAATTTATTTCTACCATACCATTGTTTTTATCTGGGATTGTTTGATCATTAAGAATTTCCGGAAAAACGCATTTGTTAGGTCTTCAAATATTGCTAAAATACAGATCTGGACCTTCTAGCAGTCAAAGTAGAATCACCCTAGAATCAACAAGATGAGCCATAACAACTTCGACGAAATCTCCGTGGGAATCCATTCAAGATAAGTGCCAAAATGAATGACTTTTTTACAGTGACTTCATTATTTCCATTCTGACGGTACCATCCACAGTCAATAACTTTGTTGTTGCCCGATAAAGCGAACATATGCAGCGTGAGCAACATTATTAATCTGATTTCTAACCTACTTCGCAAGTGGTGGTATCGTTAGAACGTATCTCAGGACCAATAATCTGGAGACAATCGTTTAGACCAATACGGCTAATAGAAGTTGTACAACTCTCAATAGAAAATGCAAACAGGGCGTCATTTCTTTTGTAAATAAAAACGTCTTTCCTTGCCGCACTGTAATTTATTTCTCACAGACGCTTTCCGCTTTTTTTTTTTTTTTTTACTCTACGGCAACATGTAGGTAAAGGAACCAAACAGCAGGAAACACGCAATGAACTCACAATATTTACATCTTTAAAGCACAGTTTTCGAGTAAATATCTATAACTACTAGCAAAAGAATAAGAGCGAACCACAAAAATAAAGATAAACATGGTGAACAGTGTGAAGAAAAAATTCGGAATATAAAAATTTGCTTATGTTTCGAAAATAAAGTGGTAGTGCCACCTCCAGATGAGAGGAAACGTAGACGCTAACAAACTATCCCACTGACGATGTCTTAGAGTAAAAAAAGATGGAGGATTACATTGCAGTGCAGCAACAAAAGGCAGTTTACTTAAAAAAGAAATATATCTGTGCTTGCTTCGGAGGATGGCCACACACATAAACTTGCACTGCAGCATTTATTTATTGAATCGCACTAAAGTGGATGCTGAAAAAGATAAGACGTATTCCTCATTTTAAAAATATTCCAATGCAAACCGAAACGCAATAACACGACGATCATCCAGATGACCTATTTTGATCCTTCGTAGTGCTCCCCATCAATATGCCATAATTTCTGAATTCAAGGAAACATTCATTCGTACGAGAAAACACTTTTACACCTTTATTTGCTGACTCTCTTGCAATTAAAGAAAATAAGTTATTGATGCCAAATTTGCATGAACCGGTGTAGTAAATGAAGTTCTAGTTTAAAATGTTTGGCAGATTTTTCTTATTTTAAAAATTTAAAACAAAATATACGAATTTCGGGACATTTGTTGTCCTCTTTCAGTTTTAAAGTAACTGAGGACACAGTATGAAAACTGAAGATTGTCAGCAGACAATGAGGACGGCTGATCATCTCAATATTATTATTAGATGTATAACAGGGGATTTGCAATATTTTGTCTTGGATATCGGTTTTGGTCGAGATGGAGTAAGTGACTTTCTAAAAGGCAAGTGTACTGCAGGTGCTTTCCAAGCAGAGAGCATTTTTTTATGAAAAACTGGGACACCGCAGATATTCATAGGCGTTTGCTGAATGTCTAGAGAGACCTGGCAGTGAACAAAAGCTCGGTGAGTCGTTGGACGCTGCGTCTGTCATCATCGTAACAAGGTCGTGCAAACCTCTCCAGTCTCCGACGTGCAGGCAAGCCACACACAGCTATGACTCCGGCAATGTTGGAACGTGCAGACACTCTCATTAGAGGTGATCGATGGATTACAATCAAACACCTCGCTGCTCAAGTGGATGTATCTGTTGGTAGTGCTCATACACGTCCATCAGCTGGGGTATTCAAAGGAGTGTGACCGGTGGTTTCCTCGCCACCTGACAAAAGATCATATAGAACAGTTCGATTTTACACAGAGTACGCGAAGGAACTTACCCCCCCTTCTTGTAGCGGTGTACCGTAGGTCTGTAGAAGAGCGTTGCGTTCCAAATAATTGGAAAAGGGCACAGGTCATATCCGTTTTCAAGAAGGGACGTCGAACAGATGTGCAGAGCTATAGACCTATATCTCTAACGTCGATCAGTTGTAGAATTTTTATGTTCGAGTATAATGACTTTCCTGGAAACTAGAAATCTAGTTTGTAGGAATCAGCATGGGTTTCGAAAAAGACGATCGTGTGAAACCCAGCTCAAGCTATTCGTCCACGAGACTCAGAGGGCCATAGACACGGGTTCACAGGTAGATGCCGTGTTTCTTGACTTCCGCAAGGAGTTTGATGCAGTTCCCCACAGCATACGGACTATCAGACCAATTGTGTGATTGGATTGAAGAGTTCCTAGATAACAGAACGCAGCATGTCATTCTCAATGGAGAGAAGTCTTCCGAAGTAAGAGTGATTTCAGGTGTGCAGCAGGAGAGTGTCTTAGGACCATTGCTATTCACAATATACATAAATGACCTTGTGGATGACATCGGAAGTTCACTGAGGCTTTTTGCGGACGATGCTATGGTATATCGAGAGGTTGTAACAATGGAAAATTGTACTGAAATGCAGGAGGATCTGCAGCGAATTGACGCATGGTGCACGGTATGGCAAATGAATATCAATGTAGACAAGTGTAATGTGCTGCGAATACGTAGAAAGAAAGATCCCATATCATTTAGCTACAATGTAGCAAGTCAGCAACTGGAAGCAGTTAATTCCATAAATTATCTGGGAGTACGCATTAGGAGTGATTTAAAATGGAATGATAATATAAAGTTGATCGTCGGTAAAGCAGATGCCAAACTGAGATTCATTGGAGGAATCCTAAGGAAATGCAATCCGAAGACAAAGGCATTATGGTACAGTACGCTTGTTCGCCCACTGCTTGAATACTGCTCAGCAGTGTGGGATCCGTACCAGATAGCGTTGATAGAAGAGATAGAGAAGATCCAACGGAGAGCAGCGCGCTTCGTTACAGTATCATTTAGTAATCGCGGAAGCGTTACGGAGATGATAGGTAAACTCCAGTGGAAGACTCTGCAGGAGAGACGTTCAGTAGCTCGGTATGGGCTTTTGTTGAAGTTTCGAGAACATACCTTCACCGAGGAGTCAAGCAGTATATTGCTCTCTCCTACGTATATCTCGCGAAGAGACCATGAGGATAAAATCAGAGCGATTAGAACCCACACAGAGGCATACCGACAATCCTTCTTTCCACGAACAATACGAGACTGGAATAGAAGGGAGATCCGATAAAGGTACCCAAGGTACCCTCCGCCACACACCGTCAGGTGGCTTGCGGAGTATGGATGTAGATATAGATGTAGATGAAGGACCGTCTGTGCGTAATTGCTTGCGCCTTACTTTTTTGTCGAACACTGTCAAGGGCGATAAGACATGTGTTCACAACCTCGACACTTTAAGAAAATGGCAATCTTTCGAGTGGCGCCACACCGCCTCTCTTCAAAAGCGAAAGTTCAACGCCGCCCCCTCGGCAGGTACTATCCGGTATGTCATATCATTGCGGTCGTTAAGTTACTAACGTACAGCAGGGGGAGGGTGCCCCTCCTGTGGAAATGTGTGTTAGGTTTCACGCTCAACTAACAGTATCGAGTTACGCAGACAGGGGCGGCGGCCACTCGCTCCCCGTGATTAGGGCTGTGTAGTCCGCCCACCGCCGCACACCTACGGCCCGCGTTTGAATATGCAGGAGGGCGGTTTGGTCTCTGCGGGGCTGCGGACCCGCAATCCACCCCGGTGGGTGCGACGTGGGCGGACAGGGGACAGGCGCCAAAGCTGCCACGCCGCCTGCCTACGGGCGTGCGTGCTCGCTTTCCAGGTCTCAACGTCGTTTCACCTTGCCCGTGTATTCTCGGAGGAATACGTAACTGTATAATAGTGACAGATTTATCACTAGAAATAGTAATGTTTACCAAATAGGAAGGAATCAATTTACCCATCTGCCGATATCCAGATCACTTTAAAGATGCAGCCTGACGAAATCGGTGACAAATAGGAAACAGCTTACTGTGTTGCACGAGTAGTTCATCGTAGGTCGCTGGAGCAGTGAAGGGCAAGAAGCGTTTGGGATAAACAACAGGTCGTGCCTGTTTCGAATAAGAGTCATCGAACTGATGCGAGTTGTAGGGAAGTAGCCTACTCACGCCTTATAAAATTCACATCAGTCTTTCCATTGTGTGCCAGCCAGTCCGCTGTAACTAGCTCTGACGTCATAAATGTTGCACAATACTTTAAAAATCACGTAAATAACCTGAAACGTTTCTAGCAAAAAATGGTTCAAATGGCTCTGAGCACTATGGGACTCAACATCTTAGGTCATAAGTCCCCTAGAACTTAGAACTACTTAAACCTAACTAACCTAAGGACATCACACACACCCATGCCCGAGGCAGGATTCGAACCTGCGACCGTAGGAGTCCCGCGGTTCCGGACTGCAGCGCCAGAACCGCTAGACCACCGCGGCCGGCGTTTCTAGCATGTCAGGAGTAAATACAAAATCAATATGTGTTGGATATCAGTTCAATAACTTTAACCATTTTCGAAATTTGGATGTTTTTCTGTAAAAATCATTGGCGCAACAGAAAAGAGCTAGAAAATTAAAAATTTATATTTGGATCCCTTTTTCATAATAATTTAGTAGAAACAGTATTATGGATCTCACAAATTAAAATTTTAGTTGAAATTCATGATTTTCTGGTTTTTGTCTTAGAAATTAAGGAAGCAAGATAGATTAAGTAGGCGAATAAATAAAGCTAGGATGTTTAAATTTAAGTAGAAGGGAGATCTGCTACAATTATAAAAATGTGCGAAGTTTCAGCAGAATAACTATAAAACTATAGCTATAGCGTATCTCCAAAGAGCAAGTTCAGAGCTCGTCTACTGCGTGTAGTGTAATTAAATTAATTTTTCGCCCAAAATATTTGACTTAGCCACGTCAGACATTTATTATGATTACTTACTTGTGTGATGATTGCACAATTAAATTGAAAGCTTCATCGGACATCAGCAAAGGAAGCAATGATTTATTCGATAACTTAAAGTGGTGCATTACAAGCCCAGCGGCTAGTCGGGAGAGCAGATTTCATCAGGCGTTCCCTTAGCCGTCCGCACCGGGGCTTTATGTGTAAGAACGCTGTGCAGGAAAAAGGAGGAGGCCCCAGTTCTCTCCAGACGCTGATTAGCGCACCACCTGTGCCGGGAGTCGCGTCGCGTCGGTATCGATGATATAAACAGCCTTGGATGCAGTAATAAGTTACTAGGGATACGCGTAACCATAAAAACGTTTTCAAGTGAAGTGTTAATTTTGGGATAACGTTAATGATCTATCTTTAGGTTGTGTATGTCGTATTTCCACGTGCCGCCGCAGGACAGACATTCTACCATTATTTAGCATGGCATTTAATGAACATTATCATCAAATTATGGCGAGCATTCACTTAAACATTTAATTTGAACAGTTATAGTGGCATCAGCGCATTAGACTCTGAACTGCTCTGGTAGTTGGATTGTGTGGATACTTTTTGGTCTGTGACTTTCAGAATATAGTGAACATTTTAGAGAGAATGGGTTTTGATTATGAACCCCAGACAATCTCCTAATTCCTCAGAGCTAAAAGCTGTAGCTATAAATGTATTTCTCAGATGAAGTGGGCACTAGGAATTCTAATTATAGGCTTCACGTTTTGCTAATCACTTTCTGGTTGCCAATATTGTAGTTAGAGAGCCAGTGTTGAGAACGGCAAACAACAGCATTAAATAAATAATAGGAACATTAACAATTATTCCACCCGCCGCCCCACAGAGTGATTGTAGGCCTAAGTCGTTGGCGTCAATCAGTTACAAAATTATGAAATATGTCGTGCGACATCTCCGGAGACCAAAAACCTGCTCTATAAAAATCGATACGGATTCCATAAACACAGATTCGCACTGTGTCTGCCCGCATCTCGTGGTCGTGCGGTAGCGTTCTCGCTTCCCACGCCCGGGTTCCCGGGTTCGATTCCCGGCGGGGTCAGGGATTTTCTCTGCCTCGTGATGGCTGGGTGTTGTGTGCTGTCCTTAGGTTAGTTAGGTTTAAGTAGTTCTAAGTTCTAGGGGACTTATGACCACAGCAGTTGAGTCCCATAGTGCTCAGAGCCATTTTGAATTTTTCGCACTGTGTCTCTCTCTGGAGGAAGGTACTAACTTACCGAGTATCAGTCCAGATATACGACTGGACTCAGAACTTTCTAAAAGGTAGAACTCAATACTTTATTCTTACCGGAATCAGATCCACATGTTTTAAGATAGTTTGTGGAAAACGGAAAATAAACGTTAGAGCGTCATTACTGTTTACAATGAAGTGTGTCCCATACCTTTTATGTCAGAATGAAACAGGTGATAACGGGTCCATTACCAATTATATTAAGATGGGGGCTGGCCGCTGTGGCCGAGAGGTTCTAGGCGCTTCCGCCCGGAACCGCGCTGCTGCTACGGTAGCAGGTGCGAATCCTGCCTCGGGCATGTATATGTGTGATGTCCTTAGGTTAGTTAGGTTTAAGTAGTTATAAGTCTAGGGGACTGATGACCTCATATCTTAAGTCCCATAGCGCTTAGAGTCATTTGAACCATACAGGTAGGGAGCTTTCTTTCGCTTGAGCGTTGTCCCGCAGTTACGCAGGGTCAGTCATCGTTAATCGGATTTGGCATGTTAATGTTTAAGGGGTGGCCGGATGCTCTTCCTGCCGCCACTCTGCACCCCCCCCCCCACCCGGGACGGAATTAGTGTACCCTAACTGTCTGCGTCGAGTGTAATCCGTGGAATTGTGCGAATGTGTTCAGATGTCTGCGGGCCGTGTAACTGAGGCGGAACATGGGGACTATCCCGGTATTCACCTAGTGCGATGTGAAAACCGCCTATAAACCACATCCAGGCTGGCCGGCACATCGGCCCTCGTCGTTAATCCGCTGGGCGGATTCGATCCAGGGCCGGCGCGCGTAAAGGCAGGAAACCAACAGTGGGAAATACACAGTATAATTATTGTGTGTGGACACATTCAGCGTACACCGCTTATCAACAGCGTAGACTATAATAGTTCAAAATGACTACCTCCGGTCTCAGTGCGAGCATTGCAACGCTGTATTAAGTGCTACAACACTCCCTCGAAGATCTCTGGTGTTATACAAGAAGACAGGCAGCCTGGAATCTCTTAATCCGTTTCTACGGGGTATTCGTAAACCAACGTCTTCACATAAGCCCAGAGGAAAAATTCCAGAGGTATGAGATCCCGCGATCTTGCTGGCCGTGGGACAGCACATACCCTTCCAGTTCAACGATGAGGGTACGTGTTGCTCCGATGCTCGCGGACATTGACATCGAAATGGGAAGTTGCACCGTCGTGTTGAAACCACATCCTTTCACGGAAAACAAGGGGTACAATTCTCCAAAAACTGTGACAGCACATCACACAGGAACACCAGGTAACGTGGACCAGCCAAACGGGCAGGCAGGAAATGAGGTCATACTAGGTTGGTCAATGCCCACCCATGCGTTTACAAAGAATCTTTGCTGGTGGCCATCGATGTGGGTGGTGTGGGTATTGTCCTTACTCCAGACATGGCTACTGTAGCTATTGAAAAGGCCATCATAGGTGAATGAGGCCTCGAGGCCTCATCCACGAACAACACAAATTGTACAAAGTTCGGCTCTGTAGCACTGCGATGGATAATCTAACAGAAGTGAACGCAGGCCTCAAAATTCTTTCGTCTCAGTGCTTGCACATGCTTTTGATAGGTGTGTAACGCCTGTTCCACCAATACACACCATACTGTATCGTTCGAGGTGTGCATTTCACGGACTAGTTGACGGCGCTGCTTATTGCTCAGTGGTCGGCAACACGATCCAATACCATTTTTTTTTGAAAGTCTGATGTTAAGACATGTCTTTGGTGGGAACCTTAACTGACTCTTCGTGGTGTGAACGACTCCGTCTCTCGCAAGCTGGTATCCATGGAGATACACAGCTACCAAGTAGGATGACGCCTGATGTGAAAGAGTTCTTCGTACATTCATGCCGCTTTATTGGCACTAAATCCTGCCACACTGTGCATTAAATACATGCCTCCCAACTCTGGTGAGAAGTAACGTTCCATCTTTGACTGTGCGTCATGCACTGTATACAGTAATACTCCTAACCATGGACACATCACAAGCTGTCTCATGCAATGGAGAATTGACTCCATGGATAGGGGTGTGCGTGCGTCACAGATTAATACGCCGGTGGGATGCGTGCGGTCGTCACATGACACACGTGCTATGAGCTAAGCTGTATATAGTACGGATCTTTGGTGGTTACGGGAGTACGTTGATTATCATCCGCCGCCTGTTTAGTGTACAACGAAAACCCGGGATCTTCGCTAGAGAGCGGCAGAACTGCATGTGCTGTTGCAATGCTGCGTTGACGCTGGAAGTCATCACTTTAAACAATTACTATGAACTATAAGGTTGTTACGCAGCGTACATATCCATAAAACAATAATTATGTATCTCCCACCATTGGTTCCTTATCTCAGTGTAATCGGTTGTGGAACCACCATCTCCTGTTTCAGTTTGATCCAAAATGTTTGAGACACCCTGTATTCAGAATGTCTCTCATAACGGTCTTTCAGCAGATACACGCAATTTAGTTTTTGCAATGAGGTGCTGGAATCAGCCCAAGCAATTACTGCTCATCACATTTTTCATGCGAGGTCCAGCGTTTGCCGTTACAAACCAAATTAATTCTAAAGCGGAATTTTACGTTGCCATTCGATAGATTGTCCACAAATTACTCTACTGCGAAACAAAACACCCGGAATAACGAGTACTCAACCAGCGACTAAGAAGCGCTACTGCAAGACGGGAGCAGTCAGTGCAGGCCAGGGCGGTGCTGTTTTGCTGTTTCTTCTGGAGTGCTGGTTACTCTTCGAACTTCACTGTCGCTGTTAATAGATATAAATAAAATTAACATTGCACCGGACGAATGGTGACCTCTCTGTCGAATACACACGTTAAATTCTGTTTTAAAAATCATTTTGTTTGTAATGTGAATCATTCAGTTGCCTTCAGTCAACACAGGGCATCACATGAAAGACGTGGTGAGCAGGATTTGTTTGGACAAACTCCAGCTTGTTGCTGTTGTGGCCTTCAGTCCAGAGATTGGTTTGATGCAGCTCTCCATTCTCCTCTATCCTATGAAAGCCTCTTCATCTCCGAATAACTACTGCAACGTACATCCTTCTGAATCAGGTTAGTGTCTTCATCTCCTGGTCCCCTCTACGACTTTTACCCTCCACACTTCCCTCCAATTCTAAATTGGTGATCCCTTGAAGCCTCAGAACGTGTCCTACCTACCATCAGTTATTTTGCTCACCAAATAGCAAAACTCATCTACTACTTTAATTGTCTCATTTCCTAATCTAATTCCCTCAGCATCACCTGATTTAATTCGACTACATTCCATTAGCCCCGTTTTGCTTTTGTTGATGTTTGTCTTATATCCTCCTTCAAGGCCCAGGTTTTTCTTTTGTTTTCTTTTACTGCTTCCTCAATGTGCAGATTGAATAACGTAGGGGATAGGCTACAACCCTGTCTCACTCCCTTTTCAACCACTGCTTCCCTTCCGTACCCGTCTACTCTTATAGCTGCCATCTGGTTTCTGTACAAACTGTAAATAGCCTTTCGCTACCTGTATTTGACACCTGCCACCTTTAGAATTTGAAAGAGAGTATTGGAGTCAACATTGTCGAAAGCTTTCTCCAAGTCTACAAACGCTACAAACTTAGGTTTGCCTTTCCTTATCTACCTTTTAAGTATTGCCTCACGTGTTCCGACATTCCTACGGAATCTAAACTGAAATTCCCCGGTTTCTACCAGTTTTTCCACTCATCTGTAAAGAATTCGTGTTAGTATTTTGCAGCTACACATTAGAAAACCGATATCGCAGATGTCTGTCGAAACACCAGAGACAATGCCCATGACGACTCTTAGGAAAGACACCCTGTATGTAAGAGTATCCTGGATATCGTCGGAAGCTCGAGGAGGCTTTTTCCAGGCGATGCCTTTGTTTACAGCAGAAGGCTGTAGCGAAACCCAGGGTGATCAGCACCACCTCGATGACTAATGCAGAACCCCAGGGAAGACTCTGAACTTAGCCCGGAAGTGTTTATTGATGAAGACGCCGGCCGTGAAAGCCTACATGGAATGATCACTGTGGGGGTAATATCAAAGCGTGACGGTGATGTTGAAAATGCAGTGTAGCCTGCGACGCGAGAATACCCTTACTTAAGTCATCCAGTAATTGAGAATGAGAATAGTTAGAGACTTTCAGCAAAATTTACACGTAATTTAGAAATCTTACGAAACTTTTCCTCTTTGACGGTCCCCACAAAATCACTAAGGGAAAAATGTTTGTTGCTTACTTTATTTTCGACGTTCGTGGTGTATTCCATAAGAAGCATGACGTTGTAAGTTATTACTTCTTTACTATTAATTGTCTTCGTGGCACGTTTTGCAGACAGTGTTCACACATACCACGGAATGTACCAGAAAAATTACGTCCCTGTGCGAGACTTACTTCAGGATATTTGACCACTGAGACAAGTGAAATACTGAAATATCATACAGGACGTTTAAATTCATTAGCTGCTTCGTTGCTACTAACACTGTTCGCAACACCTTTCGGAGACCGTATTCACATCTGTCGCAGAATGTCCCTACAAAAATATATTATTTTACGACACATAATTCAGAAGATATGACGTCAAATACAGAGATTCATGAAGGTTAAAGCATTATGGGTGACGTTTTCATTTATTACGTTTCGCTGCTAACCCTCTTCACAACGCATTTCGCAGACAGTAGGCACCTATAGCACTGGATGTGCCTGCAAAATTACATCATTGTACAGCACATAGGTCAGGAGATACGAAGTCATAAACATTGAGCTACTTTAAAATGAAACTGCAGAGCGAAATTTGCTTGACGTACAGGTGTTATACGTATGAGTACAAATACGAGTGAAATTTGTTAAATATTGTATCGATATTAGCAACAGTATTCAGGTCCCCATTAGGAGACTGGGAGCTGTTCATAAAAAAGTTTGACTCCCTATTCTGCTGTCTGTCAGACAAAAAGGAAAAGTTATTAATCTGTGGTGATTTTAATGGAAGTTTTCTAAGTAATTCTGATAGGAAAAGTGAACTAGAAATGTTATTAACAACATATCACTTAGAATCATTGATCAATTTCCCTACACGTGTAGCTCAGGACAGTAGCACGCTAATAGATAATGTATTTGTACAGAAAGAGGATGCCGGCTGCTGGTGGCCGAGCGGTTCTGGCGCTACAGTCTGGAACCGGGCGGCCGCTACGGTCGCAGGTTCGAATCCTGCCTCCGGCATGGATGTTTGTGTTGTCCTTAGGTTAGTTAGGTTTAAGTAGTTCTAAGTTCTAGGGGACTTATGACGTCATTAGTTGAGTCCCATAGAGCTCAGAACCATTTTTTAGAAAGAGGATGTAAACAAACACGTGCTTTCCTTGTGTTAAATGGACTGTCAGATCATGATGCACAACTGACTAACTTACAAAATCTGACAGGGTGTACAGTTCAGAAACCATTAAGTAAAAGTGTGATCGCACTCAACCCAGCACTATACAGCACTTCAGATTAAGTTTAAGAAATGTTAATTGGGGAGATGTATATAATGAGCCAAATGCTAATGATAAGTGCAACATATTTCTTGATAAATTTACATGCTTCTTTTAACACTGTTTCCCAAAGAAAATTACTAAGTGTAAAAGTGTAACACCACACACTTTTCAAAGAAACCTTGGATTACTATAGGTATTAAAGTGCCTTCAGAAAGAAGAAGAAAACTGTATGAGACAGCAAGAACTAGTGAAGATCCAGAAGTAGTTTTACACCATAAAAATTATTGTAACATACTGAGAAAAGTTGTAAGGAAATCAAGAAATATGTATGTTAGAGAAGAAATTATCAACTCTGGTAAAAAAAATAAAATAGGGAATGTTGTTAGAAGGGAGACAGGAAAAGTAACCACCGGGATAGGTAGTTTTACTGTTATAGAGAACGAGACCATCCTAACAAAGAGTACACAAGTAGCTAATGTATTTAACAACCATTTCTTAAGTGTAGGAGAAAAAAATGGTGAGAACAGTTCAAAAGCAAAAACTAGGCAGTACATGGAAGAGCCTGTTTTGAAAAAATGTAGTCAGATTAAGTTTCACCTAACAACCTCTTGTGAAATAAGTAAAATTATTAAATCTCTGAAAAATAAATGTTCTGTTGGAGTAGATGACTTCTCTAGTAAGACATTAAAACAATGTGGAGCAATTACAGCTGATGTTCTGAGTCACATATGTAATGCATCACTAACTCAAGGTATTTTCCCAGACAGGTTAAAATATGCCATTGTCTAGCCTCTCTACAAAAAGGGGGACACCACAGATGTCAATAATTATCGGTCAGTATCCTGGCTTACAGCATTCACAGAAATCTTCGAGAAAGTAATGTATTCAAGAGTAGTTAGCCACCTCAACAGTAATGGGATACTTAGTAAATCACAGTTCGGATTCCAAAAATGCTATTCCACTGCGACAGCAATATACAATTTCACTGTCCACGTAACAGAGTCTTTAAATAATAAAATGTCGCCAATAGTAATTTTCTGTGACTTGTCTAAAGCATTTGATTCTGTGAACCATGACATTATGTCACAGAAATTACAATTATATGGTATAAATTGAATAGCATATAAGTGGTTTAAGTCATACCTACAGAACAGGGAGCAAAAAATTTCCTTATATGGGTCAAGTGATTTAAATAAGTTTGCCACTTCATCTAACTGGGCTGAAATTACATTAGGTGTTCCACAGAGCTGTATCATGGGTCCCCTTCTGTTCTTGATATATATAAACGACCTCCCTTCCTATCTGAAATAGGAAGCTGAACTGACACTGTTTGCTGATGATACAAGCATCATTATTAATCCAGTAAAAGAAAGTTCAATTGCAAATGATACAAATAAGGTCCTTGGAAAAGTCATTAATTTGTTTTCTGCAAATGGGCTTGCTGTAAACTTTGAAAAACCACAGTACATCCAATTTCCTGCTCGAAAAAGTACAATCTCTTCAATAAATATAACACATAAACAGAAGTCAGTAGACAGGGTAGAGCTTACTAAGCTTTTGGGTGTACACATAGATGAGAATCTTAATTGGAATATCCATATTTTGGATCTCCTAAAGCGACTAGGTTCAGCAATTTTTGCGATCAGAATGATTGCCAATTTTGAGGATATAGAAATTAGTAAGACAACATACTTTGCATACTTTCACTCTCTGATGTCATACAGAATAATATTTTGGGTAACTCAACATTTAGACAAAAGTACTCACTGCTAAAAAGAAAGTGGTTCGAATAATGTGTGGGGTTCCTACTCGCACATCTTGTAGCCATCTTTTTAAAAGATTGGGAATTCTTACAATTGCCTCACAACACATCTACTCACTAATGAAATTTGTTCTCAACAACATCGACCAGTTTAAAAACAACAGTGACATTCATGATTATAATACCAGAAAAAAGGAAGACTTACACTATTCTTTGCTCAACCTATCTTTGGCACTGAGTGGGGTAAAATATGCTGCTACAAAAGTTTTCGACAAATTGCCAGATGAAATAAGGTGTCCGACAGACAGCAGTAATAGCTTCAAAAATAAATTGAAATCATATCTCCTTGACAACTTCTTCTATACCATAGATGAATTCTAGAATAAATCTAAAAATGTAGTACATGCATTTTGTGCCATTTAAGGGAATGGGGTAAATAACAGAAATATTAATCTTTAGCTCTGTATTGTAATATACATATATTTAAAAATTTTGTTTCATATGTGCATTTCTTGTGCACTTGACACGTTCCACATCATAACGGCTACCATACCGTGGGATTGATCAATGGAACACGCAACCAACTGACTAACTAACTTATGAAATATATTTGACTTGTGCATATAAGGGCAAATTCAAGGGTAAAAAGCGTATTGTAAGCCACTGCAACGAATTCTATCAAATTTGGTACAGATATTAGTTACAGACTGGAAATAAATACTGTAGAGGTAACAACCACCAGCCTCCTATCTGGGTGAGGGTGGTTACTTGGAGGGAGACGGGATGACGAGGAGATGCACAAGCAACGAGGGGGGGGGGGCGAGGAGGAGGCACGAACAGGCAGGTAGGGGAGGAGATGGATAGAGAGAGGGAGGGAGGAAATTTTGGAGGGAGAGAGAGGGGAGTGGGGAAAAAGGACAGAGAAGGAAAGAGGGGGATATGGAGAGAGACATTGAGAGGAAGAGATAGATAGAGACAAGGGGGAGATGGAGATGAACAGATAGAGGGGAGGAGGAAATAGACAGAGAAACGAGGAGGAGGAAATGTGCAGAGAGAGGGGAGAGGAGGAGATGAACACATAAAGGAAAGGGGGGAGATGAACAGGGAGAGGGAGGAGGGGGAGGAGATGGACAGAGAGAAGGGGAGATGAGAAAATGGACAGAGAAAGATGGGGAGGAGGATATTGACAAAGAGAGGGGAGCAAGAGATGAAATTAGAGGGGGTAGGAGATGGACAGTTGAGTAAAGAGCAGATGAAGAGTGAGGGAGGAGTAGATCCACCGGTAGAGGGAGGCGGAGGAGGTATACAGAGAGAGATGGTGGTGGAGATGTACAGAGAGACGGGGTAGGTGGTGATCGACTAATAGAAGACTGAAACAAATACACACCCAGACAACGCCTGGTTCTCAGCTAGTTGGCAGTAGATCAGTGGAAACAGTTACACAGTAAAAATCACTGGAAGTAAGCGTTCGTATTGACCTAAAGTGCGGTGACCAAACAAAACTATTTGTAGGGAAACCTGGTGCCATTGTGAGATTCATTGGAAAGAATCTTAAGAAAATGTAATGGTTACGCGAAACCAGTTCATGAGTATTTTTCATCAGTCTGGGTATCTTGCCAAATAGGATTAACGGAAGAGATTGAGAAGATGCAGTGAAGAGCGACACCTTGCGTGACGGAATTTACTGTGCGCGAGAGCGTTACAGGAATGCTCACCAAACTGCAGTATCAGTCGTCACAGGAGAGGCTTGGCTAATCACGGAGAAGGTAACTGTGGATTTTCCGACGGCGTACTTGCGAAGAAGAGTTAGGCAACATGTTACTTCTGCTCATATGTGCCTCGCGAAGTGACCAGGACGAAAAAATCTTACGAAAGTGGCTTTGCTCACTGAACCATCGCGAATGGAACAGAAAAGGAGGAAAATGGTAACATTAGCAGACGTACTCCCCGACCCACACCGTAAAGTGGCTTGCAGAGTATAGGTGCGGATATGGATCGTACCATCCATCACAGCTTTTTGCTACACTGACTGAGAAAATCCACCGAAAACCGAAATCAGAACATGTCATACAGTGAAATCAGTGGCTGAGGTCACAAACTGGATAAGCAATAGCTTAAACCGGGTGAGAATAACATACAGGGGGTGCACAAAAGTATGGAATCACCAGAAACAGTACACATTACCATGCCAGATACCCTGTAGGACAACGGTTGTCATTCGAAAGAGCTCTTGGCCCCTTCCGGATGGGTATATACAGGTCGTGTACGGCTTAAGTGGAATCTTCCTACCGGGAACTATGTGCTCCACGACCGTTTTAATGAGATTCAAAATGGTTCAAATGGCTCTGAGCACTATGGGACTTAACTGCTGAGGTCATCAGTCCCCTAGAACTTAGAACTACTTAAACCTAACTAACCTAAGGACAGCACACACACCCATACCCGCGGCAGGATTCGAACCTGCGACCGTAGCGGTCGCGCGGTTCCAAACTGTAGCGCCTAGAACCGCTAGCCCACTCCGGCCGGCAATGAGATTCAACATAGGAGGAAGGGCAGCACCGGTTGTAAGTTTTCAATCTGTTAAAGGCATATCGATTTCAGCTACCGTGTAGCTATTTTCAGTGCACTTATACCCAAGTCATGATGACTCATCGTAAATAAAATCGTACGTGGTACCATGTTGCCATTACAGGCAACAGACAGTCAGAACTAATGTCTTTTGTTACCTATAATGGCAACATGTTACCATGTACGATTTCATTTACCTCCAGTCTTCATAACGTGGATATAATTGCACTAAAGGAAGCTACACAGTAGCTGAAATCGATCTGCATTAAACAGACTAGAAACTTACGGCCAATGCTGCCCTTCCTCTTATGTTGAGCCGGCCGCGGTGGTCTCGCGGTTCTAGGCGCGCAGTCCGGAACGGTGCGACTGCTACGGTCTCAGGTTCGAATCCTGCCTCGGGCATGGATGTGTGTGATGTCCTTAGGTTAGTTAGGTTTAAGTAGTTCTAAGTTCTAGGGGACTTATGACCACAGCAGTTGAGTCCCATAGTGCTCAGAGCCAGCCTCTTATGTTGAATGTTCTACCGTTATTCCTGCAAAATAGTAACGTTCAGGTAACAATAATGGAAGTGGTTAGCGTTCACACACCCTTTTCTCCAAAGTAGACCACAAACGCTAAATAAAATTGAGATCACGTGGCTGCGTTGGCCAGAGGAGGTGCGAGAATTCATTTTCGTGCTCACATAATCAGTCCTGGGCAGTGAATGGTGTCTGAACAAGTGCCCTGTCGTCTTGCAATACATCATTATAGTTTGGGAACAAACACTGTACCATGGGCCTGACCTGATTAGCCGAAATGATCACATGTGACTTTGCAGAAAATAATAACGGGGCCCATGGAATACCGCGATGTGGCAGGCAAAATCATCACCGAATCCCCACCATGTTTTACATGTTTTACTCTTGACGCGTAAACTCCAGCAGAAGCAGGACACGTGTGAAACAAGACTTACCTGATCAAGTAACTTAGCTGTGTTGTTCCGCAGTCCAGGTGTGGTGGCTTCGGAAGCAGTTTTTTTTTTTTTTTTCACTTGCATCACGGATGACGGGCTGCGGACTTACAGCTCGCTCTCCATTTCCCTACCTTTGGAGCTCCCTTCTTGGTGTTTTGGTTACAATACTCTTACGTGACCGTTCATCATGATCAGTCATCGTTTATATTCAACCTAGTAACTTAGCGGATTACGTTTTCCCAGTTTCCTTGTATGCGCGGTAAATCTTCTATGCGGTTCCTCTTGACACAGCAAACACTTCGGCTCCCTTGGTTACGACAGCATTCACAGTATGAGCCCAATGAAATTGCTCGGATGCACTTAACTTCGACTTAACGTACACTCAATTACAAAGAACACTGTCTAACTACGACCGACACCTGTAACTCGTTCAAAACATCGCACCGTTGCCGCTCGTGGTCAAATGCAACAGTGCAACATGCACGCTTGCTTACACCTGCATTTCAGTTCAAGCGTACACCTCTCGCCATGTTTCAATATTTTTGTCGAACCCTTGAACTCCTCCTTCATCGATCTCAAGCGGAAAACTAAAAAGTGTCACATAATCAACATGTAAGTGCTGTATGTCTACGAGTTCAGAATTCGAGATATATATATGGAAAATGCCTCAGATGTATTCATTTTTGGAACAATTAAAAACTTTATCTCATTTAGATAGTGCGAGTGTATGTAATACATTTACCTTATTATTACCGACCCAGTGTTCAAACGTTAGGGACCGTGAGATGTCGAGTGCCCGTCTTTTATCCACAGCAAATGGTGTCGTTTGGATGCGGCGAGGAGAGGTGCGTAAAGACAGCGCTGTCCCAACTGTTGTCAGTCATCAAGACCTAGCAGCCGCTACTTGTCACCCAAGCAGCTCTTCACTTGGTTTTATGAAAGAGAAGGCACCAGTCCTGTCACAGACGATTAATTTGTCGCCGAGTCGAAAAATGAAACCACGTATTCAGCTACCTCCTGTTCTATGGTGTGACAATTCTTTCTGTTTCGAAAAAGCATATTTGTGCCATCAGCTGTACGACTTTATGTTTATTCTCTACCTTTTAAGATTGTTAAAATCGCCTTCAAGGAGAAAAACATTGTAGATAAATGGATCAACCATACATTTCTGTCAAATGGTTCAAATGGCTCTGAGCACTATGGGACTCAACTGCTGAGGTCATTAGTCCCCTAGAACTTAGAACTAGTTAAACCTAACTAACCTAAGGACATCACAAACATCTATACCCGAGGCAGGATTCGAACCTGCGACCGTAGCGGCCTTGCGGTTCCAGACTGCAGCGCCTTTAACCGCACGGACATTTCTGTCATATACGAGCCATACATATACAGGGTGAGTCACCTAACATTACCGCTGGATATATTTCGTAAACCACATCAAATACTGATGAATCGATTCCACAGACCGAAGGTGAGGAGAGGGGCTAGTGAAATTGGTTAATACAAATCATAAAAAAATGCGCGGAAGTATGTTTTTTAACACAAACCCACGTTTTTTTTAAATGGAACCCCGTTAGTTTTGTTAGCACATCTGAACATATAAACAAATACGTAATCAGTGCCGTTCGTTGCATTGTAAAATGTTAATTACATCCGGAGGTATTGTAACCTAAAGTTGACGCTTGAGTACCACTCCTCCGCTGTTCGATCTTGTGTATCGGAGAGTACCGAATTACGTAGGGATCCAAAGGGAACGGTGATGGACCTTAGGTACAGAAGAGCCTGGAACAGCACATTACGTCCACATGCTAACACCTTTTTATTGGTCTTTTTCACTGACGCACATGTACATTACCATGAGGGGTGAGGTACACGTACACACGTGGTTCCTGTTTTCAATTACGGAGTGGAATAGAGTGAGTCCGGACATGTCAGGCCAATAGATGTTCAATGTGGTGGCCATCATTTGCTGCACAAAATTGCAATCTCTGGCGTAATGAATGTCGTACACGCCGCAGGACATCTGGTGTAATATCGCCGCAGGCTGCTACAATACGTTGTTTCATATCCTCTGGGGTTGTAGGCACATCACGGTACACATTCTCCTTTAACGTACCACACAGAAAGAAGTCCAGAGGTGTAAGATCAGGAGAACGGGCTGGCCAATTTATGCGTCCTCAACGTCCTATGAAACGCCCGTCGAACATCCTGTCAAGGGTTAGCCTAGTGTTAATTGCGGAATGTGGAGGTGCACCGTCATGCTGATACCACATACGTCGACACGTTTCCAGTGGGACACACACTATTCCACTTCGTAATTGAAAACGGAAACCACGTGTGTACGTTTACCTCACCCGTCATGGTAATGTACATGTGCGTCAGTGAAAAAGACCAATAAAAAGGTGTTAGCATGTGGACGTAATGTGCTGTTCCAGTCTCTTCTGTACCCAAGGTCCATCACCGTTCCCTTTGGATCCCTACGTAATTCGGTGCTCTCCGATACACACGATCGAACAGCGGAGGAGTGGTACTCAAGCGTCAACTCTAGGTTACAATATCTCCGGACGTAATTAACATTTCACAATGCAACAAACGGCACTGATTACGTATTTGTTTATATGTTCAGATGTGCTAACAAAACTAAAGGGGTTCCATTTAGAAAAACATAGGTTTGTGTTAAAAAAACATACTTCCGTGAATTTTTTTATGGTTTGTATTAACGATTTTCACTACCCCTCTCCTCACGTTCGGTCTGTGGAATCGATTCATCAGTATTTGATGTGGTTTACGAAATATATCCAGCGGTAATGTTAGGTGACTCACCATGTACACAACAAAGGCAAAAAAATGCACTACCAAGAGGGAGTTGTGCGACACAAACGAAAGTTGGTAACCGGGTTTCTACATCTGAAAGATGCTGTCTCTTCAAAGTTCGAGCAAGTCGCATACGAGTGGCTCTAGTAGTGCCATGATGAGGTTACAAATCAGGTTTTCTTTAAATACACACTGTAAAGATCGTGAGCACTAGTTACCTTTGAGATTGGACGTTGTGAACTGATGTTAGTCAAGAAGGACTTCAAGACGACAAAGATACCATTTTCAGCATCTCACTGATATTGAACGAGTTCGGTAATAGGACTACGAGAAGCAGGATGCTCCTTCTGAGATACTGCAGAGACTTGGCAGGAATGCAACCACTGAATATGGTTGCTGACAGCAGCTGTCACGGGGTCGTACTGTCGCAACCACGTGGCACTACCGAGAGTGAAGACCATCGTGTTCGGCGGATGGCTCTGGTGCATCGTCTTGCACCTGCAGCAGCATACTGAGCAACGGTTGGCACCACAGTGACACAATTAACTGTTAAAAATCGCTGAATTCAAGGACAGATCCGAGCCAGACGCCCGGTTGTATGCGGTTGACTGACCACAAACCACCGCCAACTGCTACTTCAGAGGTGTCAAGCGTGAGCTCGTTGGAGGGCAGGGCGTGGGATTGTTTTTATCTGATGAAAACTGGTTCTGCCTCGATGCCAGTAATGGGTGTGTGTTGGTCAGAAGGAGGTAAGTCGAAGACCTGCAGCCAAACTTTCTCCATGCTAGACACACAGGTCCCACAGCTGGAGTTACGGTCTGGGGCTGCGATATCGTATGACGGCAGGAGCGCTCTCGTCGCTAAACTACGCGCCATGAGTGCAAATTTGTACGTCAGTCTGGCGATTCGACCAGTTGTGCTGCCATTCACGAACAGCATTCCAGGGATGTTTTCCAACAGGATAATGCTAACCCACATACGGCTGCTGTAACCCACATACTCTACAGAGTGTTGACTTGTTGCTTTGGCCTGCTGAATCACCAGATCTGTCTCCAGTCGAGCACATATGGGAGGACGTAATCGGACGACAACTCCTGCGTCATTCACAAGCCACATTAATCATCCCTGTATCGACCGACCAAGTGCAACAGGCTGGGGAACCCATCCAAAAAATTGAAATCAGGCACCTATACAACTGAATGTAAGCATATTTTCGTGCTTGCATTCAACATTCTGGCGGCTAAGCCGGTTATTAATGTACCTGCATTTAACTTTTTTTTTTTAATTTGTGGTAAGCTTCTATGGGACCAAAGTGCTGAGGTCATCGGTCCCTAGACTTACACACCCCCACGCCCGGGTTCCCGGGTCGATTCCCGGCGGGGTCAGGGATTTTCTCTGCCTCGTGATGGCTGGGTGTTGTGTGATGTCCTTAGGTTAGTTAGGTTTAAGTAGTTCTAAGTTCTAGGGGACTGATGACCATAGTTGTTAAGTCCCATAGTTCTCAGAGCCATTTGAACTCACACACTACTTAATATAACTGAAACTAACGTGCGCTAAGGACAACACACACACATCCATGCCTGAGGGAGAACTCGGACCTCCGACGGGGAGAGCGGCGCGAACCATGAGAAGGCGCCCTTGACCGCGCGGCCATTTCACTTCTGCAATTGGATATTTCACGCTTACATTAATCTGTGACCTTGCAACGGTAATCACTTAAATAAGGTACCTAGACAAATGTAATCCCAAAATTTGATTACTCCATATTAATTACTTTTTGGTGTTGCCATCTCTTTCTGTCAGTGCAGTGCCACACTATTTCATCTAGCAACAGATGATCAAGATACGAAGCCTCAGCTATCTTTCCACTGGTGCATACTACACTCATTCTCATAAATTAAGGATAATTGCAGAACTTGGTGCCACACAATGTGGCACAACACAAGGCTAGCGCTAATAGCAGAGGCACATAGGGAACGGTATTCGTGATAAGTTGAGAAAACCGTCCCGAAACACATGTGCTACAAAACGCCACTGTTTCCTGCTCATGTACCCCGACATCAATATGGGATATGATTGCCATGCACACGTACATGGGCGGCACAACGGATTGGCATAATCTGGATCAGGTGGTCGAGTAGCTGCTGGGGTATAGACTCCCATTCTTGCACCAGTGCCTGTCGGAGCTCCTGCAGTATCGTAGGGGTTTGAAGACGTGCAGCGATTCATCGAGCGAGAGCATCCCAGACATGCTCGATGGGGTTTAGGTCTGGAGAGCAGGCAGGCCTCTCCATTCGCGTGATATCTTCTGTTTCAAGGTATTCCTCGACGATGGCACCTCGGTGGGGAGTGCGTTATCATCCATCAGGAGAAAGATGGGACCCACTACACTCCTGAAAGGGCGCACATACTGGTGCATAATGACGTCCCGATACACCTGGCCTGTTACAGTTCCTCTGTCAAAGACGTGCAGGGATGTACGTGCACCAATCATAATCACATCCCGAACCATCAAACCACGACCAGCATACCGGTCCCTTCCAAGGGCATTAAGTTGTTGCTATCTGGTTTCTGGTTCACGCCAGATGAAAACCCGACGAGAATGACTGTTGAGACTATACCTGGACTCGTCCGTGAACATAACCTGAGACCACTGTTCCAATGACCATCTACTGTGTTCTTGGCACCAGGCTTTACGGGCTCTCCTGTGACGAGGGGTCAGTGAAATGCACCTTGCAGGTCTCCGGGCGAAGAAACCATGTCTGTTCAGTCGTCTGTAGACCGTGTGTCTGGAGAAAACTGTTCCAGGGGCTGCAGTAAGGTCCCGAGCAAGGCTACCTGCAGTGATCCGTGGCCGTCTGGAGGTGCTGATGGTGAGATATCGGTCTTCATGTGGTGTTGTATACTGTGGATGTCCCGTACTGTAGCGCTTGGACATGTTTCCTGTCTCCTGGAATCTTTGTCATAATCTTGAGATCATAGTTTGTGGCACATGGTGGGCCCGTGCTACGACCCGCTGTGTTTGACCAGCCTCCAGTCGTTCTAGTATTGTACCCCTCATAATGTGATCAATGTGTGTTCTTTGAGCCATTTTCAACACACAGTCACCATTCGTACGTCTGAAGACGTCTGCACACTTCCTCGATGCACCGTACTCTGATATGCACCGGCACACCTCTGCGTGTGCGGACTGCTGCCAGCGCCATCGTGCTACGACCGCAGGTCAGATACAGCGCATGATCATACCCCGAGGTGATTTAAACCCGCAAACAGCCCAGCAGAGCGTTGTTTCATTATCAGCATTGTCGTTAATATGCGAGCATGAGTGTACTTTGAGTAAAGTGCGAGCTCAGTTTGCGGTACTCTAGGATCTTTTCCGGCCGGCCGCGGTGGCCGTGCGGTTGTGGCGCTGCAGTCCGGAACCGCGGGGCTGCTACGGTCGCAGGTTCGAATCCTGCCTCGGGCATGGGTGTGTGTGATGTCCTTGGGTTGGTTAGGCTTAAGTAGTTCTAAGTTCTAGGGGACTTATGACCTAAGATGTTGAGTCCCATAGTGCTCAGAGCCATTTTTTGATCTTTTCCAATGTAATAAGATAAAACTGCGACCCAAGAACGGACTGCAGTCTCGGCACATTTGAGACCCCTACCATGTTCACAGTGCCAACATCTCCAGAGGGAGGGTTTCTCACGAAGTACCGTCGTACCGGCAACAAGTGAATACCGGACCGCAGTCATGCACTGTCATTAAACTTCTTTCGCTAAACCTACTCCCGCCAGGCACTGTGCCAGGAGAGTTATTAGGGAGAGCGACTGGTACTGGCAACATTTTGTTATTTTCCTGGAGACACCGTATTTGAAAGAGTGCACGTTCGCAGGCACGCCCTGTGGCTGGTGGTACACAAGTACCACTCGCCTGTGATGTGGTCTGAAGCATGCGCAGGGCAGCAGAACACGTGCGCTGGTCAGCCGCGTGTCTGCCACGCGACGAAGGTCCGCGCCTCGCCACGCCACGCCACTCCATGCCGCTCCGCGCCAGATCAATACGCAATTACGTGAAGACACGCCGCGCCCGGCCGGAAGCCGAGATTTATCGCGCGCCGGCTTAGCGCCGTGTCGGCGCGTTGCTGGCCCCATGCCGGGGAGGCGCCGCTGTAGGCCTGTCCTTCACCAGTGGCCGTCCCGGAGACCCGCACCGCCACCTCGGTAGATCTGCAGAGGCAGCCGCGTACACATTCCGTAAGCCGCTGTACAGGCCTGGCGGAGAGTTACATCGTACCAGCGTTAACATACTATGAAGTCTGAAGAGGATTTCGTACCCTATTCGCGTATTGCGAGAATCAAGGATGACAGCGTGCCTTTCGTCTTGTCGAGGGAGCTATTGCTGTCGCCACTCCCACAACTCTGTCGCCGAACTCCTCGATCTCACCTTCTTCCTGATTCTCTTCCGTTCCACTTCTGACCGTCGCTTCTCGGATACCACTTAGCCACCATTTTTGTCATGTTCTTCATCTTCTCCGTCCAGACAATTGCCATGAACGTACTCTCTTTGGCCATCTTTTTCTACCATTCTTTCGGAAGCTATAACTGTCGCTACTGTCTTTCTTCTGTTCTATTCTACAATTAGTCTGCTGCTTCTCTCATTTCCTCATTTCTCACGTGGTCAAGTCTAGAAACTCTACGAGCTTTTCTGAATTGGCCCATTTCTAAGACTATACATCTCCTTTTATTCCTCTTTGTGAGTTCCCCTCATTCACTTCCATACATTGTTATAGCTTCCTCGATGGATTTGTTTAACCACATTTTAACCTTTCAGCTCCTTTTTGAGGACCAAAATACAGGATTTAATTTTTGTATAACCGTTCTTCGCTGCCTCATTATATGATATCTCTGTTACATCTTCCATCATATGATAGGACACTACCTACATACTTTAACTCTTCATGCACTTTAATTTGAGGTTCGTTAATGTCCAAGTTACTTACTGTTATGACCAGACGAAACTACCTTCATCCAGCCATAGGTGTGAGGTCTTAAATCGCTCGGTACTATATTGACCTCCGTGTGAGGGCACTGCTACGCTGATAGGTAGGCGTGGTCCTCTGGAATGCCTCCCACTGGTTGTAGCGAAAGGCATCGAGTTCTAGCTAACGTCTGTGGTTTCGATTAGCGGTGCTCATTTCGGTTTGACAACGCGATTTCTGATTGATACCAACTTCCCACCTCTGCACAACATAGATATTCCGTCTTCTCAAAATTAATTTTCAGTCCCTGTTTTTCTTATTCATCCATTAAGTTCGTAATCATGTAAGATACATACTCTACAGCATTTTCTGCGACAACCGATCATGAGCTTAGAAAAATGTGATATTAACTTGTTCCCTATTTTAATCCCCATGTCAGTGCACTTTCTACAACATAGGTTCATTGCTCTCTGGGCATATATGTTGGAGAGTGTGGGAGACAGTCCTCGTTTCATTCCTTTATTAATTCTTAAGGCGTCTCTAGAAATTTCTTTTCCACTTTAATGACACATTCTGCAGAGTATCTACGAGTCGTACTCTCTGTTATCACGTTCTATGACCCCTAAGCGACATACACTAGCTGCCACACAAAACTGAATATTACGCCAAAACAATCACCAGTACAAACTTTCGCCGCTAGATGTCTTTCAAGTGCCATTGTGAACAATGCCTCCAGCCGGAGGTACGAGTCCTCCCTCGGGCATGGGTGTGTGTGCTGTTCTTAGTACAAGTTAGATTAAGTTAGTTTCATTCGTGTGTCTAGGGACCGATAATCTCAGCAGTTTGGTCCCTTAGAAATTCACACACATTTGAACATTTTGTGAACAATGTCGCAGATTTATTTTATTCTACGTTCTAGTGCGTCTGCGATTTCGTAATTTCTGCCTTAATGGAACAAAAGATCTGTATCACACTTTGTTTTAATCTCCGCACCACTGCATCTGAAACGTCCCGCATGCTAAGAGAGGCTTTTCGTGAGCAATCTTTAAGCCAGGTAGGAACGTCTGAGTGGTCTAAGTGATTTGAAGATGGCCGGGAGTGATTACAAACACTCGGACCTACGTCATTCTGCAGAACTCCAGTAACGACCGCTAAAGAGCGTAAAGTGATCCATAAGGACAGAAGGCAGTCAAGCAACGATGTTTGAGAATTTGTATGAATATCACACGGGACATGCCAACACCAACTAGCAGATGAATTGAACATGAAACAAAATGGAGCGAAGATGGTTCCTCATCTTTTGAACGCCGATAAACAAAATCACACTGAACTGAAGGTAGCAGTACGGAATGATACAGATTTCCTGTTCAGAGTCAATACTAACCTGTTATATGTAGACAGTTATAACAGCAATCGCCCCAGTGCAAGCAACATCTCTGCGACCAGTTTCGCTTTAATGTGAAGTTAATGTTAACGTTATGCAAATTGAAGGTGGAGAGGGAAGAAAGGAAACTAACGGGAAAGAACTGATGATATCAGTTGCGTGGGACTTCGGGCGGTTTCAGCGGCAACGAGTGAAAATGAGTGCCAGACTGGGTCTCGAACCCTAAGCAGCTGCATTAACCACTGCGCCACCCAGGCACAGTGTTTATCGCAAATGCGTGAAGTGTTTCGCCGCTCCTCTCGGCCGATCCAGATACTCACAAAGCGCCACCTACCCACAGTCCCCATGTATGTCCCAATTGTTAGCTAATTTTAGATTCGCGCTGAAGGTCGAACGTAATCGTACATCCGCACTGAAGGTGCGTGTTGTCTATTCTTTCAGGTATGTCGTCTTTCATATAATCAGTGCCAATGATTTTTCTTTTTTTTCCCTACTTTCATGGAACTGTCCATGATGAATATTTTTCCATGTGGTCAGATTGTCACACGAAAGTTCTACTGCGACATTTTGAGAAGACTGAGGGAAGATCTTAGACTCAAACTGCCTAGGAGATTGGAGAACGAAGACTGCCGTGTCATGACAGTGCACCTGCACACAGTCCGCCCCCGGTAGCTGCGTGGTCAGCGCGACAGAAGGTCAATCCTAAGGGCCCAGGTTCGATTCCCGGCTGGGTCGGAGATTTTCTCCGCTCAGGGACTGGGTGTTGTGTTGTCCTAATCATCATCATTTCATCCCCATCGACGCGCAATTCGCCGAAGTGGCGTCAAATCGAAAGACTTGCACCCGGAGAACGGTCTACCCGACGGGAGGCCCTAGTCACCTGCACAGACCTCCCTCATTGTGAGGAACTTCCTGGCTAATGAACGGACATGACAACTGTCGCCCACCCACCCTATTCCCCTGATCTAGTATATTGTCATTCCTTCCTCCTCCTAAACATGAAATTGGAGTTGTAAGGACGGCGTTTGAATGGAAGAGATTCGAACAAAACCGCAACTAGTTTTGAACACGATTCACCTAACAGACTTGCAGCTCTTCTAACAACAACTAGAAAATTTCTGTACACGTTACACTCAAGCGCATGGGGTCTACTTTGAAGATCACGGTTGTAAGGTAACCGATACTCTGGCGAGAATTCGGGCACGTTACAGCTTACGACGTTGAGGGTAAGATTCAGCGGGACAGATACTGAGCGGAGCGGGAAGCGATGGAAAGGGCGGCTTTCAAGGACGGTCTCAAGATCGAAGACAATGGGACAGCCAGCGGAAGGTAGACGACGGTTCTTCCCACGGAGGGTGATGGCCAGAGTGAGCTTCTGCCCGACAGTGTGTAACAGCGGAGTTAGACACTTGTTCGAATACGGCGGCAGTCAAACATTCTTAATTCTGTAATAATATGCTGGTTCGTCATGGTACAAATACTGTACAAACATACCGGCGTAATCATGGCAGTGGTATGCACCTTTTGGAATATTTCTACTGCGTATATACAAAAAACTGTAGGAGTTATGTGTTGACAACGCCGGCCGGAGTGGCCGAGTGGTTAAAGGAGCTACAGTCTGGAACCGCACGACCGCTACGGTCGCAGGTTCGAATCCTGCCTCGGGCATGGATGTGTGTGACGTCCTTAGGTTAGTTAGGTTTAAGTAGTTCTTAGTTCTAGGGGACTTATGACCACAGCAGTTGAGTCCCATAGTGCTCAGAGCCATTTGAACCATTTTTAGATGTTGACAACAGTTAATTATTATTATATTATTCAATGAAAATGAATAATTGCCGAATGCCACATGCTATGTTAATGAATAATGTATGGGATCATAGACTGCCACTACATCTATCATCCCCCCACACCTCACATTTCTATTAGTTTTATTTATTGAGTTATTACCAATTTTACAACTATATTAATGAGATGTGTCAGATAATTGAATCCGCCATACTCACACAATAAATGAATGCTGAAGAACAACTCTGATATCGTACTATACGTTGCCATATTGTATTTGTCAAGACAGATCATTATCTACTTTATTTAACTGATAGTCAGTCTGGCACCCGTTAAAAGCAATTGTAATTTAAAAACGGCAAAGTTTCCAGAAAATACGCTGATATCAATAAAATGAGTGTGAGACAACTTTGAAAAGAACAGGGCAATATTATTTACTTATAAAGTAGGTGATAAAGTTGTCTAAGGCGCTGCAGTCATGGACTGTGCGGCTGGTCCCGTCGGAGGTTCGAGTCCTCCCTCGGGCATGGGTGTGTGTGTTTGTCCTTAGGATAATTTAGGTTAAGTAGTGTGTAAGCTTAGGGACTGATGACCTTAGCAGTTAAGTCCCATAAGATTTCACACACATTTGAACGTTTGAATTAGCCGATAAACCTGGCATTGCCCAGATATTCATTTCCCCAATTTTCTATTAGAATCGATAACAGAAAAATGAACTGTGTTAGTAGTCAAGTATAGAAAAAAAAATTGTTTTGGTGTGTATGCGAAAACATCATTAGAATTATGAAAGAGTCATACAAACGTAAACGTAATGTACAAATGTATGAGTGCAGTATCAAAATCAAGAACCCTGATTCTGGACAGTAGCCGTGTGCTGCGTGCAGCTCCTTCACGTACCTGCGACGCGACTTTGTGAACATCTGAATGGCAACGCCACTTTAAACCTCTATAGACCGTTAGTACTTTTCCCTCCAACCGTTTGCGCTTCACAATTCAAAGCTGTCAAAAGCGCCGCTTTGAGTCAGGGATTTCCTTTATCTGACTCGACAGTACTAGAGTGTTAATAGTAAAGAATAAATGTATTAAAACTTCATGCATGCTGAGGCAATTTTTGCTGCATCTTAGTTTTAGTGACGTCATATCTCTTCACCCGTGTGTTGCACAATGCTGCATTTGTGTAGGTACATTCAGCGACTTATGTGAATGCTGTCCGCGAAATACGTTGAGAGCAGAGTTAGTGAAAAAGAATTACTCCACACATCAAAAATAAGTTTTGCATCACCTCGGTTCCGAGAGTTCCATAAACTGTACAGAAAATTGGAATAAAAATTAACATGAACATCATTTCCGCCCTGTCTATTGCTCATGAAAACCACACATTGCATGTTGTACCACCATACAGCGAGACCTTCAGAGGTGGTGGTCCAGATTGCTGTACACACCGGCACCTCTAGTACCCAATATCACGTGCTCTCGCACTGATGCATGCCTGTATTAGTCGTGGCATACGATCCACAAGTTCATCAAAGCATTGTTGGTCCACATTGTACAACTCCTCACCGGCGATTCGGCGTGGATCCCTCTGAGTCGTGGGTGTGTTACTTCGTCCATAGGCAGCCCTTTCCCATCTATCCCAGGCATGTTCGATAGGGTTCATGTCCCAAGAAAATGCTCGCCACTATAGTCGAGCGATGTCGTTATCCTGAAAGAAGTCATTCGCAAGATGTGCAAGATGGTGGCGCGAACTGTTGTCCATGAAGGCTAATGGCTCGGCAGTATGCTGCCGCTATAGTTGAACTATCGGTCGGAGGATGGCAATCACGTATCATACAGCCGCTACGTCGCCTTCCATGACCAACAGCGGCGTACGTTGGCCCCACATAACGCCACCCCAAAACAGCAGGGAATCTCCACCTTTCTGCACTCCCTGGACAGTGTGTCTAAGGCGTTCACTACAAGACGCCTGGACGCTTCCCCTGTTGAGAGCCCTTCCTGGCACAATGTAACAATGCAGACGTGATCGAACCGCGGTGTTGGCCGTCTAGGCATGGTTGAACTACAGGCCACACGAGCCGGATACCTCCTTCCTGGTGGAATGACTGGAACTGATGGGCTGTCGGACCCCCTCCGTCTAATAGGCGCTGTTCATGAAGGATTGTTTACATCTTTGGGTGGGCTTAGTGACATCTCTGAAAAGTCAAAGGGACTGTGTCTGTGATACATTATCCACAGTAAACGTCTATCTTCAGGAGTTCTGGGATCCTGGGTGATGCAAACCTTTTTTCTATATGTGTAAATTCAAACATCTTGCACAATGCTTCAGTTTTTTCACGCGTCTCATTGTTTATGACGTCATGTCTCCTGAACTATGTTACGTACCTGGTTCATAAATTCACAGCTAGTGTTGCCTGACAGTAGCCGATATGTGAACTAAGCTTAGTTGAAATCACTAAGGTGGTTTACGAGGAGATGTGGAACACACACACACACACACACAATTTTTTATAATAAGTATAGTTTCTAAATGTTTGTCATGTAGATATGCTATAAATGCGAATTCACAAGTTATATGATGAATTATTTATGTGTATACTGATAAACAATATACGGTGTCTGGTATCAATAGAATAGTAAGATAATGATTTGTCACATAAAACATATGTCTAGTTTGCATATTTGTGAACAAAATGGTTCAAATGGCTCTGAGCACTATGGGACTTAACATCTGTGGTCATCAGTCCCCTAGAACTTACAACTACTTAAACCTAACTAACCTAAGGACATCACACACATCCATGCCCGAGGCAGGATTCGAACCTGCGACCGTAGCAATCGCGCGGTTCCAGACTGTAGCGCCTAGAAACGCTTGTTTTGTGAACAATCATGAACTATGTAGTGACGGTGGGGGAGCCCATGTTTCCATTGGTGCCAGCAGTCTAATGCCGAAACATTGTGATTGCTTGTGGGGAGCTAGGAAGGATAGGTGAAACATTTCTTAAAGACAATATGTGTGTGGACTTTCGAGAGGAGACATGGTGTATATTTGTGCGAAGAAGCTTGATGTGGAGTGGACTTCGTATGGGGCAATGAAGTCTGGGTGGACGACTCTGATGAGGTAAAATGTTGATCTCTGGACGACAAGTGGCCGCAAATTCTTTAACTTTTGCTGATACTTACAAAAGTTCCGAAATGAGTTGGACTTAGTCTCACAGACTCTGGAATAAGGACCAATGATCTTTAGTTAGTTTGTGGGGATTCTGCTACCACTTAGATTACGCCCTAACCCAAGATTTACTGCACTCTAAAATCACTACTAATTTTGTTACATATTGAAATGAGTCTGTCGCCCCACCATTTTAACATTTTCGATGTTTCCTTTGATTGAATAGGTCGGTATATACAACTTAAATCTTTTGTTGTCACCTACATCAATTCAAATGTCTCTAAACACTGTGGAACTTAACATCTGAGGTCATCAGTACCCTAGACTTAGAACTACTTAAACCTAACTAACCTGAGACACAACACACACATCCACGCGCGTGGCAGGATTCGAACCTGCGACCGTAGCAGCAGCGCGGTTCGGGACTGAAGCGCCTAGAACCACTCGGCCACAGCGGCCGGCTACATCAATTACTCACTGGAATTCAACAGTTTTTCGGTTACAATTATTATTATTAAATTAAAACGTTTCAAGTTATGTTACAGTCGAGTCCCGTTAATCCGAACTAATTGGGATCGGACATTGTTCGGATTACCGATTTGTTCGGATTAGCCGGAATTACGGTGACGAGTTTCTAGAATGAAGTATGCCAAGAAGATAAGTAGGTACACCATGGTAACAAATGCGAACAAGTGTGGGAACAATGGCTCACTCTCACTCCCTACCCTTGTTATTCTGCATTGTTGAGACCTTTGTAGTGTCTGAGGGCAGTGCACTGCCAGTTGGTTCGCTAAGCGCTTGGTTATGTTAGTTATCGATCGCTGGCACGCGTAACAGATTTATTGTATTCGTTCAGGTGTAGTGGTGTACGTATTTTCGTCATGAGTAAAATGAAACCTACGACGTTAACTCTCAAAGAAAATCTGAAAGCTTTGGAGCGGATGGACAGTGGTTAGAATGTCTCTAAACCGGCAACGGATCTGGGTGTTGGTAAAGCAACCATTTGTGATGCGTAGAAGGACCGAGTGAAGCTTAAACAGTCCTGTGCAACGCCTTCGGGAAAAACACTCAAAATTCGGCAGACTTTGAAACAGTCCCAGTACGATTAAGTGGATGAAGCTCTTTTCCTTTGGTTTACGCAGGAAAGAGAAAGGGGAACTCCCTTGAGTGGAGCACTGGTTCAGGAGAAGGCTCTTTACCTGAGCAAGTTGATGAATGGTGATGAGTCTTTTAGTGCGAGTACAGGTTGGTCGTACTGATTCAAAAAACGTTATGGAATCCATCAGCTAACAATTACTGGAGAGAGGCTTTCATCTGACCGCGATGTAGGGAAGGAATACTCGGGTGAGTTTGAAAAAATGATAAGAGAAGGAAAGTTTTCTCCCCAACAAATTTATAACTCTGACGAGACTGGCCTTAATTTTAGGGCATTGCCAACCAAAAGCTTGGCAGCAAAAGCAGAAGACCATGCTCCTGGTTTTAAAATGTGCAAAGATCGTGTGACTTCATTAGCGTGCAGCAACGCTGCTGGTAATCACAAGCTGCCTTTAATGCTGATAGGCAAATCCGCTGGGCCAAGAGCTTTTAAAAACTGCAACATGAAGTCCCTCCCCGTATATTATCGCAACCAGAAAAAAAGCATGTATGGATGGTAAGTTGTTCGACAAATGGTTTCACGGGCAGTTTGATCCCTCTGTTAGACGGTTTTCTAACTTAAATAATTTGCCTCCCCGTGCAGTTCTTTTGATTGATAACGCGCCATCTCACCCCCGCACTGAGGAATTATGTGATGGAGAAACTGCGGCCAAGTTTTGCCACCGAATGGTACAACACTTCTACAGCCGATGGACCAGGGCGTACTGCAAACATTAAAACTGATTTACAGAAAACTATTTTTAAGGTTGCTGATCCAAGATGATAGCATTCCTTTAGTGGACAAAATAAAAAAGACCACTGTGAAAGACGGCCGGAGTGGCCGAGCGGCTCTAGGCGCTACAGTCTGGAACTGCGCGACCGCTACTGTTGCAGGCTCGAATCCTGCCTAGGGTATGCATGTGCATGCCCAGGGCATGGATGTGTGTGATGTCCTTAGGTTAGTTAGGCTTAAGTAGTTCTAAGTTCTAGGGGACTGACGACCTCAGATGTTAAGTCCCATTGTGCTCAGAGCCATTTGAACCAATGTGAAGGATGTTATTTATTGGGCCGCCGAGGCATATTTCAGAAAATACTCTGAGAAAATCGTGGAGAAAGCTGTGGACCTCTCTTGAATTTCAGGACAACCTAGTTGAAAATGAAGAGGAAAATCTACTACATATGATACAGACAATCCCTGGATGTAAAGAAGCTAGTGAAGGAGACGTAGATAAGTGGATGGCAGCGGATTGGTGCATGTGTGGAGAACCTTAATAACGCTGATTTAGTTGCAGCCTATGACACAAGACCAGGAAGAAGTGGACTGCTGTGACGGAAGTGACAATGAGCCTGAGAGCGGCAAAGGAGAGCTGGTGCCACACAGTTACGCAGCAGAAGCCCTTGACCTCGCGTTAAGTTATTTGGAGCAACAGCTCACTGCTATACAAGCTCAATTGGTCTTTATGAGACGATGGCGCATCTATGCGTCATATAACTGACTGTCTTCATTACGGTAAAAAGCAATGACCGAGGTTTTGTCATCTAAAAAGTAGGGATAATATGTCCGCTGTATTTTAGTAATTTTGACAGCTTTTCTTTCATCGTTATGCATTGTTAAAACCTAATGTTTTCTTGACAATTTTTCTAGTACATGTTTACTGTACTGTGTAAATTGAAATAGTATGTATGTACAGCAGATTACCGTACAGTTTTCCATACTTAGACTAACATTTTTTATGTTCGGATTAACCGAACCTTTGGATTACCGGGTACGGATTAGCGGGACTCTGCTGAAATTAATAATTCGCATTAATGCCAGTGCTTGGGTTATTCGACTGCAGGGTCATAGGTAAACTACAATACTGCAATTGAATCTACTGCAAGGTATGAAAGCAGACGTTTGCGGATCGACAATATCGAGCTACATTTATTTAACAGAGCCGTATATCGGATAAGTACCGATATCTAGGTTTGTCTGAAATGGCTTTGTAGTCGAATATTTGGTTAAGAAAATAACCACAGTTACATCACTTTGTGAAAATTTGGATGTAAGATTAGCTTCCTAGTTTTTACTGTAATATCCTCGGGAATTTTGGATTGCATGTTCTACGGTGGTGACATAGTCATCTTCGAATACAGGTCTCTAAAGAAACCCAGGTGTGTTTCACGAGAAGTAAGTCCTCTTTATTCCAGTGATTCTCATATGCAATCTGGAATTTTATGTCTCCGTATTTGTTAACGTGTATTGTCCTGCGTACTTGTTAAGGAGTCCAATCATTAGAACAATAATCTCAGAAAAGGTCACATTAGCGAACTGTATTATCTTTTACTGGTATATTTCATTTCCCCAGAACCCTTCCAACAAATATAAGTCATCTAATACAAGTCATGTCTTGCTTCCCCTAATATCTGATTATGATTATGTGATCGTTCCATTCCATATCACTTCGTGGTACTACACTTCAAGTGCATATACTATTTCATTATCAACATCAGGCGTGCACTCGAATACCATTGAACAATTCCTATTTATTTAGACATTGTCTTACTTTATCCACATTTTGGCAACTTCGTTCAACTCTTTCTTCACTCTCCTACAATCGTCTAACGACGTTACTTACATGTTTACACTGATTACCAATAAACATTCTTATTGTGCGCCGGCCGAAGTGGCCGTGCGGTTAAAGGCGCTGCAGTCTGGAACCGCAAGACCACTACGGTCGCAGGTTCGAATCCAGCCTCGGGCATGGATGTTTGTGATGTCCTTAGGTTAGTTAGGTTTAACTAGTTCTAAGTTCTAGGGGACTAATGACCTCAGCAGTTGAGTCCCTTAGTGCTCAGAGCCATTTGAACCATCTTATTGTGCTGGTCTTGTAGTGCTCACCCTACCTGATAAATCGTGTAATTGGACTTATTAACCTTCCTTGCGAAAACCCGATTCCCGTGGAACATTCGCATTCCAATATGACGAACAGGGTTCCCTACACAGCGTGGACTCTCGACGATTATAGATTTGGATTTTTTATGCACTTAACATTTTGTCAGTTTTCGAGTTTGAGCAGTGCCGGTTTAAGACCCAAGCGATGCATATCGCCTCTTGGGGTGCCAAGCTTAGAGGGGTGCCAGAGGGGTCACAACCATAAGATTTCCATGCAGGAATTAACACCCTCAGTAACGGCTGCTTGGTGCGCGAAGCTAACATTTATGTCCGCTGCGTATCACAATTAGTAGCGAAAGCTGACATGAGTGAAACTGTACGAGGTAAAAGGAGGCCGGGAAAGTCTCAAAATAGTAAGTCGGCTGTGTGAAAAAATAGTCTCGAAAGGGACATGGGTGTTAGTCGACCGAGATTAATTTCTTCTTGCAGTTGTCTTATACAGAGTAAATACACTGCTGGCCACCGTAAATGCAACACCATGAAAGACAAGAGGTAGCACAACAAGATTTATTTTGTGCATAACACGTTGACCAAGTATCAACTGATTACGTTTACAGACGTCTGTGACATGTGGTTCCTGCCAGAATCAGTAGCCAGAGTAGTCGCCATTGTTGGAGATCACCGCTGCCACACGTCTCGGCATTGAGTCAAAGAGACGTTGGATGTGTTCCTGGGGTACAGCAGCCCAAGCAGCCTCCACACGTTGCCAAAGATCATCTGGTGTGTCAGCTGGGGATGTAATCTGGGTCACTCGTTGAGCAACCATGGACCACATGTTTTCTATCGGCGAAAGATCCGGAGAGCGAGCCGGCCAGGGAAGCAATTCAATCTGGTTATTGACGAAGAACCTTTGGACAATGCGTGCCACGTGAGGTCGCGCATTATCCTGTTGAAATATGGCTGTGGCCGAGCCCTGAAGGTAAGGAAGGACAACTGGCTCCAGCACCTCGGATATGTAGCGCCGGCTATTTAAAGTACCGGCAATGCGTACTAGAGGCGTGCGAGAGTAATATCAAATACCGCCCCATACCATAATACCCGGTGCAAGACCAGTGTGGCGGTGCATAATGCAGCTGTCCAGCATCCTCTCTCCACGGTGTCTCCACACTCGAATCCGACCATCGTGGTGCTGCAGACAGAAGCGTGCCTCGTCAGTAAAGACAACGTCATTCCATCCTGCCGTCCACATCCGTCTGTCATCACACCATTGGCGACGGAGACGTCTGTGGTTCTGCGTCAATGGTAGACGAAAATGGACGTCTTGCGGACAGACCACTCTGCTGTAAACGGCGTCGAATGGTACGCGCAGACACTGGATGATGCGTTACAGACGCAATGTGCTGTGCTATGGTTCGGGATGTCACTGAGCGATCCGTCACTGCCATGCCCACAATTTGCCTATCAGCACGTGCAGTGGTGCACCGAGGTGAATGCGATCGACCACGTCGGTCCGTCGTACCCTCCTGCATCCAACGGTCACATATCCGCATTACAGTTGTTTGGTTTCGTCCAACACGACTAGCGATTTCTCTGTATGATAATCCACAATCTCGGTAAGCCACTATCCTTCCTCTGTCGAACTCGGATACTTGATCAAAAGATGTTCGCTGTTGTCTACGAGGCATAACTGATCGTCTTGTGAAACAACCACAAGGTAAACACACGTGCCGCACGTACACTCGTCGAAATCGCCAAGCCTTAAATGGCGCTATGAGGTGGCGCCACAGGCGCGCGTGATGTGCGTCTGCGCTGAAATTCTAATCAGTTGCATATCTCATCGCTGCAAACCCATGGTGTAAATTTCACTTGATTCGGATGCTTCCTTCAGGGTGTTGCATTTACGGTGGCCAGCAGTGTATAAATAATGTTCCAATTTCAAAACGTTGTAACAAAGGAGTTACTTTCCGAACTGACGTCATATTTGAACGCCGCGCGGAGTGGCCTCGCGTTTAGAAGCACCATGTAACGGACTGCGCGGCCTCTCCCACCGGAGGTTCGAGTCCTCCCTCGGGCATGGGTGTGAGTGTTGTTCTTAGCATAAGTTAGTTTAAGTTGTGTGGAAGCCTAGAGACCGACGACTTCAGCAGTTTGGTCCCTCAGAAATTCAAACACATTTGAAAATTTTCAAATTTGAACGAAATATTATCTAATAAACGGAAAACTTTATGGAAACAAGAAAATTGGACAAAATTTTTACCACTAGATGGAGCTGCAAGTGGCAGAATTTTCTGAATAAAAGACGTAGGATACACAGCTACTTATCAGTTTTCGACTGAAACGCTCCGCATGACTGTGTCAATGCAGTGTCGCGCGCTACTAGTAAAGCTATTTTACTAGAACGGTGACAGTGAGTCAGTGTTTCTTCTGAAGTTCATCACGCCCAAGGATGGAAAAAGGGCGTTGATCAGATGTATGCCAGGGTCGGGAGAAAAGATTAATAAATTCAAAACGACGGGTGCTTTTGAACTGCAACGTGGCCAAATGAGGACAGCGACGTATCCGACGTCAGTAGAATATATGGCCACAGCATTACAGGAGCGGTCGAGCGGTGGTGTGCAGAACTGCAAGGTACGGGGAATCATCTAAATAGTGGACTTGACTGTGACCACGGTGCATAGAATTCTACGAAACATCCTGCATTGCAATACATAAAATGTTGCTCGTGTTCAGAAGTTGCTTTATGATGACCAACCAATAAGACAAACTTTGCTCTAGCTTTTCTTGCTCGCATGGAAGTGAGCAATGAATGGCCAATGGCCATGAACATTCTGTGAACAGACAATGCCCATTTCCTTCTCTAAGGACGTGTCAATAAGCTGAATTGCAGGGTATGGGCAATGGAAAATCCACTGGCACCATTTCATTCTACAAAGATGGCTGTGTGGCACGGGTTGACGGTATCATTATCTTTTTTTTTTTTTTTTCGAGGAGCTGGAGCCTGCAGGTCCTGTTACGACTGGTAATCTCTGTGAGGGTCTTTTGCACACAAAAGTCATTCCAAGCTTTCAATACCGTAGATGTATGGATAGTGTCATTTTTATTCAAGATGGTGCTCCTCCACACATCGCACAGCTAGTGTAGCAGCTTCTGCACAGCCATTTTGGGAATTAGTGGCTTATCAGCCGTCACTTCCCTAAAGCCTGGTCGTCCAGATCTCCTGATCTTGGACAATATAACTTCTGTCTGTGGGGCTATGTGAAGCGTACTGTGTTAACTGCTACGATTACAAAAGTATCTAAATTGATAACAAGAATTGCGAACGCATTCTCAACGAGATACCTGAGTCACTCCGATCTGTTATGGAATATGCTGTTCCTCGATTTCAGCTTGTAGCACAAAACGGTGTGCATGATACTGAATACGTCTTCCGCCAATCTCACGACAGGTAAAAATCGATTTCGTTGTTGCTTTTTATGCAGTCTTTGGCCTCAGAACAGTTAAATCCGATGACATTCTTGCTATTTATGCGGTTTTTGGCCGCAAGACAATTAAAAGGCGTTTTTCCATATGCGATGTGCTACGACCTTTCCATAGTTGATAGCCTTACCTAACTAATAGTGCCAAAACTGTTGAATGCCAAACTTATATTATCATGCACATTGCATAGTACCGTTGGTCTGAGGTACAGCTCACACTATCGCCGTCGTATCGTTATTCATCTGTGTTATGTAGCCGACCCAATTTACGTTATGGCGCTTACAGGTCCATCTAGTAGTGAAATTTTCGTTATACTGTTTTTTGTTTCCATATCGTTTCTCCTGTTTCGGTAACATTGCGTTCAAGTTTGACATCACTCTGAGTTGTGGTGCTTTTCTTTATAGCGTTTTGAGACTGGAACTTTAATTATCATCACCACGCACATAAACAGTAGTTTTTCAGTGTTCTGGTGCAAAAACGGGTGCGATGTAATTAAACAACACTGAGCAGAGACCACGGCAGGCAATTACATAATGCCGCCATTGCGCATGCATTCTCTTTGAGCTACGTACAGGCATTGTGAAATCACCCGCAAGCTAGAACGCATGTTACTGGATGTAGATGCCATGCGTATTCTGAGGCAGTCGTGTGATGTTGTTGCAATAACATACCCAACAGATTTATTTGTAAATAGAAATACAGACAAAAAGAGGAAAGGTGTAGCCGGCCGGTGTGGACGAGCGGTTCTAGGCGCTTCAGTCTGGAACCACGCGACCGCTACGGTCGCAGGTTCGAATCCTGCCTCGGGCATGGATGTGTGTGATGTCCTCAGGATAGTTAGGTTTAGGTAGTTCTAAGTTCTAGGGGACTGCTGACCTCAGATGTTAAGTCCCATAGTGCTCAGAGCCATTTGAACCATTTTTGAGGAAAGGTATAGGACCATCCACAATTGTTCCGACGCTCTGCAATATCCTTATATGCTACGTTGGTGCACCATAGTTAATATTTCAGAGATACGTTTTAATATGAAAATATATGCTGGAGATGAAGGCGAGTCCTACCTGAATGCTTCAAGAGATAACAAGGATAATTTTCCGTTATTAATGTTTGGAGTTTTGTTTTATTACAGCAAAAAGGTAACAGTTGATTAAGGAATGTGTGTGCCACAGTGATCACTCAGCATCTGATAATATTGTCGTCTTTTACATTGAAGTACCAAAGGAACTGGTATAAGCACGCATATTCAAATACAGATAAGTAGCCGGCCGAAGTGGACGAGTGGTTCTACGCGCTACAGTCTGCAACCGCGCAACCAATACGGTCGTAGGTTCGAATCCTGCCTCGGCCATGGATGTGTGTGATATCCTTAGGTTAGTTAGGTTTAAGTAGTTCTAAGTTCTAGTGAACTGATGACCTCAGTATTTAAGTCCCACAGTACTAAGAGCCATTTTTGAACAGATAAGTAAACACGTAGAATGCGGCGCTGCAGTCGGCAATGCCTATATAACTCAACAAGTACGTAGCACAGTTCTTAGACCGGTTACTGCAGCACAATTGCAGGTTATCAGGATGTAAGTGAGTTTGAACGTGGTGTTATAGTCGGTGCACGAGCGATAGAATACAGTATCTCCGAGATATCAATGAAGTGGGGTTTTTCCCATACGCCCATTACACGAGTGTACCGTCAAAATCATGAATCCGGTAAAACATCAAATCTCCGACGTCGCTGCGGCCGGAGAAAGATCTGCAAAAACTTGACCAACGATGACTGAAGAGAATCGTTCAACATAACAGAAGAGTGATCATTCCGTAAACTGCTGCAGATTTCAATTCTTGGCCATCAACAAGTCGAAGGCCCACTCGTGTGATCGTGTACCCTTGATGACTGTACGACACAAAGCCTTACGCCTCGCCTGGTCCCGTCACCACCGGCATTGGACTGTTGACGTCAGGAAACATGTTTCCTAGTCGGACGAGTCTCGTTTCAAATTGTATCGAGCGGATGGACGTGTACGGATGTGGAGACAACCTCATGAATCCATGGACCCTGCTGTCAGCATGGGACTGTTACAGCTATTGGATGGTCTGTAATGGTGTGGAGTGTGTGCCGTTGGAGTGATATGGACCCCTGATAACGTGTATATACGACTCTGACAGGTGGCACGTATGTAAGAATCCTGTCTTATCACCTTCATCCATCCATGTCCTTTGCGCCTTCCGACGGAGTTGGGCAATTCCAGCAGGACAATGCGACAGCCCCCACACGGCCAGAATTGCTACAGAGTGGCTCCAGGAACACTCTTCTTAGTTTAAACACATCCGCTGGCCATCAAACGCCCCACACAAGAACATTATTGAGCATATTTGGGATGCCTTGCAGCGTGCTGCTCAGAAATGATCTCCACCCCTTCGTACTCTTACTGATTTCTGGAAATTCTTGCAGGATTCATGGTGTGAATTCCTTGCAGCAGCACTACTCCATACCACATCGTGCTGCGGCACTTATGCGTGCTCGCGGGAGCCCTAGATGTATTAGGCAGTTGCAATATCTTCTTTGGCACTTCAGTGTAACTTTAAGTAAGAACCAACACCTTTCGAAAATAAACTAGCTGTCGAAGGACTTTTCGGACTTCATGGGCAAAATGCCTCCAAATTGCCAAGTAAATGCACCAGCGTATTTTTAGGAAAAGAAGCATAAGGAAATATCGCAACAAGGAGGGTGATTAACGTGAAATATTATCACGGGAATAAGACTAGCATCAGACTGCGATATCTCATATGAAAGTAGCAAGATACCAAGGAAATTTTATACCTAAACATTAAAGTGGGACAAAGATTTCATTGAAAATATTGCTCTTCTAATATAACACTCTAAGGTGTCTTTCCCTGTTCGCAATTGCAACTATATCACTTGCAGGCACCAAACATCCTAAACTTGGGTAATGATATGAATAAATATTGTCACATCATGGAAACAAAATCGCAACCGATTTTATTTCACGGTAGAAACGGCTCACAAGCTCGGATAACGAATACGTAGGAAAGGAAATCGACCACGGCATTTTAAAGTAACCATTACAGCATTTGCCTGCAGCGATGTAGGTAAATCAAGGGAAACCTAAATCTGGATGTCCGGACGTGAATTTCAACTGTCGTTTGCTAACCACTGCACCAGGGCGCTCGGTTATGCCAAAGAGTGAGATTGAGGGAGAGAGCGGGAGAGAGAGAGAGAGAGAGAGAAGGAGAGGGAGAGGGAGAGGGAGAGGGAGAGGGAGAGGGAGAGGGAGAGAGAGAGAGAGAGAGAGAGATCCAGAGCAAGAGAGAATGAGGCATACAACGCTTTACACAAATAAAAGTCAGAAATGTACGCATTGTTGTTGTTGTTGTGGTCTTCAGTCCTGAGACTGGTTTGATGCAGCTCTCCATGCTACTCTATCCTGTGCAAGCTTCTTCATCTCCCAGTACGTACTGCAACCTACATCCTTCTGAATCTGCTTAGTGTATTCATCTATTGGTCTCCCTCTACGATTTTTACCCTCCACGGTACCCTCCAATGCTCAATTTGTGATCCCTCGATGCCTCAAAACATGTCCTACCAAGCGATCCCTACTTCTAGACAAGTTGTGCCACAAACTTCCCTTCTCCCCAATCCTATTCAATACCTCCTCATTAGTTACGTGATCTACCCACCTTATCCTCAGCATTTTTCTGTAGCACCACATTTCGAAAGCTTCTATTCTCTTCTTGTCCAAACTAGTTATCGTCCATGTTTCACTTCCATACATGGCTACACTCCATACAAATACTTTCAGAAACGACTTCCTGACACTTAAATCTATACTCGACGTTAACAAATTTCTCTTCTTGAGAAACGCTTTCCTTGCCATTGCCAGTCTACATTTTATATCCTCTCTACTTCGACCATCATCGGTTATTTTACTCCCTAAATAGCAAAACTCCTTACGCATTGTAAAGCAAAATACTCTTAGCGAAAAAATACAAAGAACACAAGCCAGGAAGTAGTTCTGCAAATTCGCCACAAATTGATGTTTGTACAGGCACCGACACAAATACAAAATTGTAAACTCTGGCGGTCGATGGATGAATATGTGACGCCGCATTGTAGTCTCGCGGTGCAGCTGGCAAGGACAGTAAACTGGGGACTTGTCAATACCACAGCATACAGTCTTTCCAAATTTCATTCCGTGTACTCAGCTGGACAGTAACTAAGCCTTGCAGACAGGTGCGTGAACAGTATACGGATATGTCAGCATTTATGAGAGGACGTGTAGTTGGGCTCAAAGAAGTCGGCAGGAGTAATCGGCGAATCGCTCAACGTCTGAATAGGAGCGACGCCACTTTTGACGATGCTGGCAGGAATGGGTGATGCATGGTTGAACACAACGTCTAAAAGGAAGCTTTCTACCTAGAGGGATGACAGGACACAAGAATCGAGCTATCGTCAGAGAGGCACTCATAACCCTGGATGCGTCATTATCATCGATCCGAAGTGCAAGACTATTAAAAGCTGGCTCATAGTAAGGGAGCTGGGCTCACGGCCCCCCTTGCCATCGACCTCTGCACACCAATAAGATCGTTATCATTGATGTTGGGAATATTCGGCCTGGAATCTCATTGACGTATCTAGGATTGTCTCCAGTGGTGATTTCCGCTTCGAAATGAGCCCCAATGACCAGCGAAGACGTGTCTCAAGACACCTCAAACAGCGGTGTGGTACCAACCCGAATGTCGTCCCGACAACCAGAAGTGATAGTCTCGGGTGCCATCTCATTTCACAGCAGGATGTCTTTTGTTGTCATCCGCGGCACCCTTAATGTACCGCAGTACGACGCTGATATTCCAGGGCCCGTGTGTTGTCCTCTATGGCAAGCCATTCTGAGCTTCATTTCAGCAAGATAATACCACACCCCCATGACGAGAGATTCCACTGTTCGTCTTCGTGACCACAAACCCTACCTCGGCCAGCTATGTCGCCAGCCGGCCGAAGTGGCCGTGCGGGTAAAGGCGCTGCAGTCTGGAACCGCAAGACCGCTACGGTCGCAGGTTCGAATCCTGTCTCGGGCATGGATGTTTGTGATGTCCTTAGGTTAGTTAGGTTTAACTAGTTCTAAGTTCTAGGGGACTAATGACCTCAGCAGTTGAGTCCCATAGTGCTCAGAGCCATTTAGCTATGTCGCCAGACCTCTTCCCACTTTAGAAAGTTTGAAGCGTTATGCACAGCACCCTCCAACCTGCTCGGGATTTAGACGATCTAATGCTCCAGTTGGACAGAATTTGGCACGTCATCTCGCAGGGGAACATCCTACAGTTCTGTGAATCAGTGCCAAGCCTGAATAACTGTTAGCATAACGACAAGAGGTGGACCAACGCACTACTGACTTGCTCAATTTGTGAAGCTTTCCCTCTTGAATAAATCATCCCACTTCTCTGAAATTGTAATCATTTGATTATCTGTACATGTACATCCCATACCAATTTCCGTCTCATTCGGATAGGTCATTCGTGATGCGTAGTTTCTTCTTTTTTTATCTTAGAGTTTGCACTAAAAGAGAACGAGTCGACTTAAATCAAGCTATTAAAACACAATAAAACTTAGAACACTTTCATAACTTACTCGCAATTGTATTTACATTGTTACAGTATCGACTTTGTGCATGTCGAAGTAGACGGTACTAAAATGAGTTTTCAGTTCGCTACTTATACGCAGTTCGGTAACTGCCTGGAATTTACGTCACTCACAGCTCAGGGGAAAATTGGGTCTTCTAAATGCCTCCCACCATGAACCAAGGACCTTGCCGTTGGTGGGCAGGCTTGCGTGCCTCAACGATACAGATAGCTGTACCGTAGGTGCAACCACAACAGAGGGGTATCTGTTGAGAGGCCAGACAAACGTGTGGTTCTTGAAGAGGGCCAGCAGCCTTTTCAGTAGTTGCAAGGGCAACAGTCCGGATGATTCATTGAACTGGCCTTGTAACGTTAACCAAAACGGCCATGCTGTTGTGGTACTGCGAACGGCTGAAGCAAGGGGACACTACAGCCGTAATTTTTCCCGAGGGCATGCAGCTTTACTGTATGGTTAAATGATGATGGCGTCCTCTTCGGTAAAATATTCCGGAGGTAAAATAGTCCCCCGTTCGGATCTCCGGGCCGGGACTACTGAAGAGGACGTCGTTATCAGGAGAAAGAAAACGCATTCTACAGATCGGAGCGTGGAATGTCAGATCCCTTAATCGGACAGGTAGGTTGTTGTTGTTGTGGTCTTCAGTCCTCAGACTGGTGTGATGCAGCTCTCCATGCTACTCTATCCTATGCAAGCTTCTTCATCTCCCAGTACCTACTGCAACCTACATCCTTCTGAATCTGCTTAGTGTATTCATCTCTTGGTCTCCCTCTACGATTTTTACCCTCCACGCAGACCTCCAATGCTAAATTTGTGATCCCTTGATGCTGCAAAACATGTCCTACCAACCGACCCCTTCTTCTAGTCAAGTTGTGCCACAAACTTCTCATCTCCCCAATCCTATTCAATACCTCCTCATTAGTTACGTGATCTACCTACCTTATCTTCAGCATTCATATGTAGCACCACATTTCGAAAGCTTCTATTCTCTTCTTGTCCAAACTAGTTATCGTCCATGTTTCACTTCCATACATGGCTACACTCCATACAAATACTTTCAGAAACGACTTCCTGACACTTAAATCTATACTCGATGTTAACACATTTCTCTTCTTCAGAAACGATTTCCTTGCCATTGCCAGTCTACATTTTATATCCTCTCTACTTCGACCATCATCAATTATTTTACTCCCTAAATATCAAAACTCTTTTACTACATTAAGTGTCTAATTTCCTAATCTAATCCCCTCAGCATCACCCGATTTAATTTGACTACATTCCATTATCCTCGTTTTGCTTTTGTTGATGTTCATCTTATATCCTCCTTTCAAGACACTGTCCATTCCGTTCAACTGCTCTTGCAAGTCCTTTGCTGTCTCTGACAGAATTACAATGTCATCGGCGAACCTCAAAGTTTTTACTTCTTCTCCATGAATTTTAATACCTACTCCGAATTTTTCTTTTGTTTCCTTTACTGCTTGCTCAATATACAGATTGAATAACATCGGGGAGAGGCTACAACCCTGTCTCACTCCCTTCCCAACACCTCCTTCCCTTTCATATCCCTCAACTCTTATAACTGCTATCTGGTTTCTGTACAAATTGTAAATAGCCTTTCGCTCCTTGTATTTTACCCCTGCCACATTCAGAATTTGAAAGAGAGTATTCCAGTTAACGTTGTCAAAAGCTTTCTCTAAGTCTACAAATGCTAGAAACGTAGGTTTGCCTTTTCTTAATCTTTCTTCTAAGATAAGTTGTAAGGTCAGTATTGCCTCACGTGTTCCAACATTTCTACAGAATCCAAACTGATCTTCCCCGAGGTCCGATTCTACCAGTTTTTCCATTCGTCTGTAAAGAATTCGCGTTAGTATTTTGCAGCTGTGACTTATTAAACTGATAGTTCGGTAATTTTCACATCTGTCAACACCTGCTTTCTTTGGGATTGGAATTATTATATTCTTCTTGAAGTCTGTGGGTATTTCGCCTGTCTCATACATCTTGCTCACCAGATGGTAGAGTTTTGTCATGACTGGCTCTCCCACGGCCATCAGTAGTTCTAAAGGAATGTGTCTACTCCCGGGGCCTTGTTTCGACTCAGGTCTTTCAGTGCTCTGTCAAACTCTTCACGCAGTATCTTATCTCCCATTTCATCTTCATCTACATCCTCTTCCATTTCCATAATATTGTCCTCAAGTACATCTTCCTTGTATAAACCCTCTATATACTCCTTCCACCTTTCTGCCTTCCCTTCTTTGCTTAGAACTGGGTTGCCATCTGAGCTCTTGATTTTCATACAAGTGGTTCTCTTCTCTCCAAAGGTCTCTTTAATTTTCCTGTAGGCAGTATCTATCTTACCCCTCGTGAGACAAGCCTCTACATCCTTACATTTGTCCTCTAGCCATCCCTGCTTAGCCATTTTGCACTTCCTGTCGATCTCATTTTTGAGACGTTTGTATTTCTTTTTGCCTGCTTCATTTACTGCATTTTTATGTTTTCTCCTTTATCAATTAAATTCAATATTTCTTCTGTTACCCAAGGATTTCTATTAGCCCTCGTCTTTTTACCTACTTGATCCTCTGCTGCCTTCACTACTTCATCCCTCAGAGCTACCCATTTTTCTTCTACTGTATTTCTTTCCCCCATTCCTGTCAATTGTTCCCTTATGCTCTCCCTGAAACTCTGTACAACCTCTGGTTCTTTCAATTTATCCAGGTCCCATCTCCTTAAATTCCCACCTTTTTGCAGTTTCTTCAGTTTCAATCTGCAGTTCATAACCAATAGATTGTGGTCAGAATCCACATCTGCCCCTGGAAATGTCTTACAATTTAAAACCTGGTTCCTAAATCTCTGTCTTATCATTATATAATCTGTCTGATACCTTTTAGTATCTCCAGGATTCTTCCAGGTATACAACCTTCTTTTATGATTCTTGAGCTAAGTGTTAGCTATCATTAAGTTATGCTCTGTGCAAAATTCTACATCTACATCTATACTCCGCGGGCCACCTTACGGTGTGTGGCGGAGGGTACTTATTGTACCACTATCTGATCCCCCTTCCCTGTTCCATTCACGAATTGTGCGTGGGAAGAACGACTGCTTGTAAGTCTCCGTATTTGCTCTAATTTCTCGGATCTTTTCGTTGTGATCATTACGCGAGATATATGTGGGCGGTAGTAATATGTTGCCCATCTCTTCCCGGAATGTGCTCTCTCGTAATTTCGATAATAAACCTCTCCGTATTGCGTAACGCCTTTCTTGAAGTGTCCGCCACTGGAGCTTGTTCAGCATCTCCGTAACGCTCTCGCGCTGACTAAATGTCCCCATGACGAATCGCGCTGCTTTTCGCTGGATCATGTCTATCTCTTCTATTAATCCAACCTGGTAAGGGTCCCATACTGATGAGCAATACTCAAGAATCGGACGAACAAGCGTTTTGTAAGCTACTTCTTTCGTCGATGAGTCACATTTTCTTAGAATTCTTCCTATGAATCTCAACCTGGCGCCTGCTTTTCCCACTATTTGTTTTATGTGATCATTCCACTTCAGATCGCTCCGGATAGTAACTCCTAAGTATTTTACGGTCGTTACCGCTTCCAATGATTTACCACCTATGGCATAATCGTACTGGAATGGATTTCTGCCCCTATGTATGCGCATTATTTTACATTTATCTACGTTTAGGGAAAGCTGCCAGCTGTCGCACCATTCATTAATCCTCTGCAGGTCTTCCTGGAGTACGTACGAGTCTTCTGATGTTGCTACTTTCTTGTAGACAACCGTGTCATCTGCAAATAGCCTCACGGAGCTACCGATGTTGTCAACTAAGTCATTTATGTATATTGTAAACAATAAAGGTCCTATCACGCTTCCTTGCGGTACTCCCGAAATTACCTCTACATCTGCAGATTTTGAACCGTTAAGAATGACATATTGTGTTCTTTCTTCTAGGAAATCCTGAATCCAATCACAAACCTGGTCCGATATTCCGTAAGCTCGTATTTTTTTCACTAAACGTAAGTGCGGAACCGTATCAAATGCCTTCCTGAAGTCCAGGAATACGGCATCAATCTGCTCGCCAGTGTCTACGGCACTGTGAATTTCTTGGACAAATAGGGCGAGCTGAGTTTCACATGATCTCTGTTTGCGTAATCCATGTTGGTTATGATGAAGGAGATTTGTATTATCTAAGAACGTCATAATACGAGAACATAAAACATGTTCCATTATTCTACAACAGATTGACGTAAGCGAAATAGGCCTATAATTATTCGCATCTGATTTATGACCCTTCTTGAAAATGGGAACGACCTGCGCTTTCTTCCAGTCGCTAGGTACTTTACGTTCTTCCAGAGATCTACGATAAATTGCTGATAGAAAGGGGGCAAGTTCTTTAGCATAATCACTGTAGAATCTTACGGGTATCTCGTCTGGTCCGGATGCTTTTCCGCTACTAAGTGATAGCAGTTGTTTTTCAATTCCGATATCGTTTATTTCAATATTTTCCATTTTGGCGTCCGTGCGACGGCTGAAGTCAGGGACCGTGTTACGATTTTTCGCAGTGAAACAGTTTCGGAACACTGAATTCAGTATTTCTGCCTTTCTTCGGTCGTCCTCTGTTTCGGTGCCATCGTGGTCAACGAGTGACTGAATAGGGGATTTAGATCCGCTTACCGATTTTACATATGACCAAAACTTTTTAGGGTTCTTGTTTAGATTGTTTGCCAATGTTTTATGTTCGAATTCCTTGAATGCTTCTCTCATTGCTCTCTTTACGCTCTTTTTCGCTTCGTTCAGCTTTTCCTTATCAGCTATGATTCGACTACTCTTAAACCTATGATGAAGCTTTCTTTGTTTCCGTAGTACCTTTCGTACATGATTGTTATACCACGGTGGATCTTTCCCCTCGCTTTGGACCTTAGTCGGTACGAACTTATCTAAGGCGTACTGGACGATGTTTCTGAATTTTTTCCATTTTTGTTCCACATCCTCTTCCTCAGAAATGAACGTTTGATGGTGGTCACTCAGATATTCTGCGATTTGTGCCCTATCACTCTTGTTAAGCAAATATATTTTCCTTCCTTTCTTGGCATTTCTTATTACACTTGTAGTCATTGTTGCAACCACTGACTTATGATCACTGATACCCTCTTCTACATTCACGGAGTCGAAAAGTTCCGGTCTATTTGTTGCTATGAGGTCTAAAACGTTTGCTTCACGAGTTGGTTCTCTAACTATCTGCTCGAAGTAATTCTCGGACAAGGCAGTCAGGATAATGTCACAAGAGTCTCTGTCCCTGGCTCCAGTTCTGATTGTGTGACTATCCCATTCTATACCTGGTAGATTGAAGTCTCCCCCTATTACAATAGTATGATCACGAAACTTCTTCACGACGTTCTGCAGGTTCTCTCTGAGGCGCTCAACTACTACGGTTGCTGATGCAGGTGGTCTATAGAAGCATCCGACTATCATATCTGACCCACCTTTGATACTTAACTTAACCCAGATTATTTCACATTCGCATCCGCTAATAACTTCACTGGATATTATTGAATTCTTTACTGCTATAAATACTCCTCCGCCATTGGCGTTTATCCTATCCTTGCGGTATATATTCCATTCTGTGTCTAGGATTTCGTTACTGTTCACTTCCGGTTTTAACCAACTTTCCGTTCCTAATACTACATGCGCACTATTTCCTTCAATAAGCGATACTAATTCAGGAACCTTGCCCTGGATACTCCTGCAGTTTACCAATATTACGTTAACTTTTCCTGTTTTTGGTCTCTGAGGACGGACGTTCTTTATCAACGATGATGATGTTCTCTCTGGTAAGCCGTCAGGTATTTTATCGTTTCGCCCAAGGGGGGGGGTCCCTCTAACCTAAAAAACCCCCGTGTGCACGCCACACGTACTCTGCTACCCTAGTAGCTGCTTCCGGTGTGTAGTGCACGCCTGACCTGTCAAGGGGGCCCCTACAGTTCTCCACCCAATAACGGAGGTCGATGAATTTGCAACCATTATAGTCGCAGAGTCGTCTGAGCCTCTGGTTTAGACCCTCCACACGGCTCCAAACCAGAGGACCGCGATCGACTCTGGGCACTATGCTGCAGATATTAAGCTCAGCTTGCACTCCGCGTGCGATGCTGGTTGTCTTCACCAAATCAGCCAGCCGCCGGAAGGAACCAAGGATGGCCTCAGAACCCAAGCGGCAGGCGTCATTCGTTCCGACATGTGCTACTATCTGCAGCCGGTCACACCCAGTGCGTTCAATAGCTGCCGGAAGGGCCTCCTCCACATTACGGACGAGACCCCCCGGCAAGCACACCGAGTGCACACTGGCATTCTTCCCCGACCTACCCGCTATTTTCCTGAGGGGCTCCATAACCCGCCTAACGTTGGAGCTCCCTATAACTAATAGGCCCGCCCTCTGTGACTGTCGGGTCCTTGCCGGAGAATCGGCCACTGGCCCAACAGGCGAGGCATCCTGTGGTGGCTCGGAAACGATGTCATCACCACTAGGAAGCAGCCCGTACCTGTTGGAAAGGGGTAAGGCAGCTGCCACGCGGCCAGATCCCACCTTCGCCTTTCGGCCAGGCACGCGCGAGCCCACCACTGTCCGCCATTCACCCTGGAGTGATGGCTGACCGGTAAGATGCTCACTGCCGGAAGACGCAGCGACATCAGGGGTTCCATGTGATTCCAAGGCCACCGAAGTAGGCATAGGTCTCACCACAGTTGCCCCAACGCCACTACGAGCCGACGCCTGCGCCTCGAGCTCGATGAGCCTAACAGACAAAGCCTCCACCTGCCCCCGAAGAGTGGCCAATTCTCCTTGCGTCCGCTCACAACAACCACAGTCCCTACACATGACTATGTTTACCCTACTCTATACGGTGACAAATTCCCAAGATAATCTTCTGATGAGCTACTCTGATAATCAAGAAACACTCACTGAAATACGAGACGCGAAAACTACGCTAGGTTTTCCCAGAAAAACTATTTAAAAGCTAAGCGCAGCAAATAAGTACAAAATAAATTTCTCTCCTAACGATCAAGAACTGTTAGTTTCTATGCAGAGCAGATAAACACAAATAGAATCCCTTCCTTAGTGGAAGGTCGTAAACAAAATGCAAAATAAACGCTTTATACAAACAGTACTCGCTGCTGCTGGTGCTCTCGCTCTGGCTGTCACAAGACAACTGCTGATTCTACAAGGCGGCTTCCTCTTTCATTTCTTCCCCCCAATCCATACTCACCAACTATGTTTCCTTCTCTCCCTTTTCCTACTGACGAATTCCAGTCACCCATGACTATTGAATTTTCGTGTCCCTTCACTACCTGAATAATTTCTTTTATCTCGTCATATATTTCATCAATTTCTTCATCCTCTGCAGAGCTAGTTGGCATATAAACTTGTACTACTGTAGTAGGCATGGGCTTTGTGTCTATCTTGGCCAAAATAATGCGTTCACTATACTGTTTGTAGAAGCTAACCCGCACTCCTATTTTTTTATTCATTATTAAACCTACTCCTGCATTACCCCTATTTGATTTTGTATTTATAACCATGTATTCACCTGACCAAAAGTCTTGTTCCTCCTGCCACCGAACTTCACTAATTCCCACTATATCTAACTTTAACCTATCCATTTCCCTTTTTAAATTTTCTAACCTACCTGCCCGATTAAGGGATCTGACATTCCACGCTCAGATCCGTAGAATGCCAGTTTTCTTTCTCCTGATAACGACGTCCTCTTGAGTAGTCCCCGCCCGGATATCCGAATGGGGGACTATTTTACCTCCGGAATATTTTACCTAAGAGGACGCCATCATCATTTAATCATACAGTAAAGCTGCATGTCCTCGGGAAAAATTAAGGCTGTAGTTTCCCCCTTGCTTTCAGCCGTTCGCAGTACCAGCACAGCAAGGCCGTTTTGGTTAATGTTACAAGGCCAGGTCAGTCAATCATCCAGACTGTTGCCCCTGAAACTACTGAAAAGGCTGCTGCTCCTCTTCAGGAACCACATGTTTGTCTTGCCTCTCAACAGATACCCCTCCGTTGTGGTTGCACCTACGGTACGGCCATCTGTATAGCTGAGGCACGCAAGCCTCCCCACCAACGGCAAGGTCCATGGTTCATGGGGGAAGGCAGGTAGGTTAGATAATTTTCTAGCAGGTAGGTTAGAAAATTTAAAAAGGGAAATGGATAGGTTAAAGTTAGATATAGTGGGAATTAGTGAAGTTCGGTGACAGGAGGAACAAGACGTCTGGTCAGATGAATACAGGGTTATAAATACAAAATAAAATAGCGGTAATGCAGGAGTAGGTTTAATAATGAATAAAAAAAATAGGAGTGCAGGTAAGCTACTACAAACAGCATAATGAACGTATTACAGTGGCCAAGATAGACACGAAGCCCATGCCTACTGCAGTACAAGTTTATATGCCAACTAGCTCTGCAGATGACGAAGAAATTGAAGAAATGTATGATGAGATAAAAGAAATTATTCATATAGTGAAGGGAGACGAAAATTTAATAGTCATTGGGGAGTGGAATTTTATAGTAGGAAAAGGAAGAGAAGGAAAAGTGGTAGGTGAATATGGATTGGGGCTAAGAAATGAAAGAGGAAGCCGTCTATTAGAATTTTTCACAGAGCATAACTTAATCATAGCTAACACTTGGTTCAAGAATCATAAAAGAAGGTTGTATACATGGAAGATGCGTGGAGATACTGAAAGGTATCATTTAGATTTTATAATGGTAAGACAGAGATTTAGGAACCAGGTTTTAAATTGTAAGACATTTCCAGGGGTAGATGAGGACTCTGATCACAATCTATTGGTTATGAACTGTAGATTGAAACTGAAGAAATTGCAAAACGGTGGGAATTTAAAGAGATGGGATCTGGATAAACTAACTAAACCAGAGATTGTACAGTTTCAGGGGCAGCATAAGGGACCAATTGACAGGAATGGGGAAAAGAAATACAGTAGAAGAAGAATGGGTAGCTCTGAGGGTTGAAGTAGTGAAGGCAGCAGAGGATCAAGTAGGTACAAAGACGAGGGCTAGTAGAAATCCTTGGGTAACAGAAGAACTATTGAATTTAATTGATGAAAGGAGAAAATATAGAAATGCAGTAAATGAAGCAGGCAAACAGGAATACAAACGTCTCAAAAATGAGATCGACAGGAAGTGCAAAATGGCTAAGCAGGCATGGCTAGAGGACAAACGTAAGGATGTAGAGGCTTATCTCACCAGGGGTAAGATAGATACAGCGTACAGGAAAATTAAAGAGACCTTTGGAAAAAAGAGAGCCACTTGTATGAATATCCAGAGCTCAGATGGCAACCCAGTTCTAAGCAAAGAGGGGAAAGCAGAAAGGTGGAAGGAGTATGTACAGGGTCTATACAAGGGCGATGTACTTGAGGACAATATTATGGAAATGGAAGAGGATGTAGATGAAGATGAAATGGGAGATATGATACTGCGTGAAGAGTTTGACAGGGCACTGAAGGACATGAGTCGAAACAAAGCCCCGGGAGTAGACAACATTCCATTAGAACTACTGATGGCCTTGGGAGAGCCAGTCATGACAAAACTCCACCATCTGGTGAGCAAGATGTATGAGACAGGCAAAATACCCTCAGACTTCAAGAAGAATATAATAATTCCAATCCCAAAGAAAGCAGGTGTTGACAGATGTGCAAATTACCGAACTATCAGTTTAATAAGTCACGGCTGCAAAATACTAAAACGAATTATTTAGAGACGAATGGAAAAACTGGTAGAAGCCGACCTCGGTGAAGATCAGTTTGGATTCCGTAGAAATGTTGGAACACGTGAGGCAATACTGACCTTACGACTTATATTAGAAGAAAGATTAAGGAAAGGCAAACCTACGTTTCTAGCATTTGTAGACTTAGAGAAAGCTTTTGACAATGTTGACTGGAATACTCTCTTTCAAATTCTAATGGTAGCAGGGGTAAAATACTGGGAGCGAAAGGCTATTTTCAATTTGTACAGAAACCAGATGGCGGTTATAAGAGTTGAGGGGCATGAAAGGGAAGCAGTGGTTGGAAAGGGAGTGAGACAGGGTTGTAGCCTCTCCCCGATGTTATTCAATCTGTATATTGAGCAAGCAGTAAAGGAAACAAAAGAAAAATTTGGAGTAGATATTAAAATTCATGGAGAAGAAGTAAAAACTTTGAGGTTCGCCGATGACATTGTAATTCTGTCAGAGACAGCAAAGGACTTGGAAGAGCAGTTGAACGGAATGGACAGTGTCTTGAAAGGAGGATATAAGATGAACATCAACAAAAGCAAAACAAGAATAATGGAATGTAGTCGAATTAAGTCGGGTGATGCTGAGGGAATTAGATTAGGAAATGAGACATTTAAAGTAGGAAAGGAGTTATGCTATTTAGGGAGTAAAATAACTGATGATGGTCGAAGTAGAGAGGATATAAAATGTAGACTGGCAATGGCAAGGAAAGCGTTTCTCAAGAAGAGAAATTTGTTAACATCCCGTATAGATTTAAGTGTCAGGAAGTCGTTTGTGAGAGTATTTGTATGGTGTGTAGCCATGTATGGAGGTGAAACATGGACAATAAATAGTTTGGAGAAGAAGAGAATAGAAGCTTTCGAAATGTGGTGCTAGAGAAGAATGTTGAAGATTAGATGGGTAGATCACGTAACTAATGATGATGTATTGATTTGGATTGGGGAGAAGCGAAGTTTGTGGCACAACTTGACTAGAAGAGGGGATCGGTTGGTAGGACATGTTTTGAGGCATCAAGGGATCACAAATTTAGAATTTGAAGGCAGTGTGGAGGGTAAAAATCGTAGAGGGAGACCAAGAGATGAATAAGCAGATTCAGAAGGATGTAGGTTGCAGTAGGTACTGGGAGATGAAGGAGCTTGCACAGGATAGATGGAGAGCTGCATCAAACCACTCGCAGGACTGAAGACCACAATAACAACACAAATGGCTGACATGCCTTTTTTTCCTTCTGCAGTGGGAGTGAACGGCGGCAGCCACTTTAAGCGCTTCCTTGCGAATAGAGTCACACTGCCGATACTGTATATCACGTACATCTGGAGTGTTGGTTCAAATTTGGCAACGATTTACTCTTGAAGCAAACATAATATGTATGGTGGAGGGTAGATTGTGCAGGTGTCATTTCTCTCACCCTGTCCTTCCCATTACATTCGTGATTGGTACATGGGAAGATAGATTGTCAGTACCCTTTGTAAGTAGGCTGTTTAGGTTTTTATGTCGGTAACGCCACGTAGCGCTCTGTATGAAAATTACTGACTGTGCTGTGTGACGTCTGTGGCTGGTTGGCATTGTTGGAATATTCGCTATTGTAGTGGTGGGCAATGGATGTGAACAGCGCGTAGCGTTGCGCAGTTGGAGGTGAGACGCCAGCAGTGGTAGATGTGCGAAAAGAGATGGCAGAATTTTGAGAGCGGACGATCTGGACGTGTGTCCATCAGAAAGAGTAAATTTGTAATACTGGATACCATGAACTGTATATATATATATATATATATATATATATATATATATATGAGATCACTATCAAAATCTTTCATTTGTTAACTATGCTTATCAGTAGTTAATGCCTTCAGTAGTTAGAATTTTTTATTCAGCTGGCAGTATTGGTGCACGCTGTATTGCAGTAGCGGTTCTGGCGCTGCATCCTGGAACCGCGAGACCGCTACGGTCGCAGGTTCGAATCCTGTCTCGGCCATGGATGTCCTTAGGTTAGTTAGGTTTAACTAGTTCTAAGTTCTAGGGGACTAATGACCTCAGCAGTTGAGCCCCATAGTGCTCAGAGCCATTTGAACCATTTGTATTGCAGTAGTTCGAGTAACGAAGATTTTTGTGAGATAAGTGATTCATGAAAGGTATAGGTTATTGTTAGTCAGGGCCATTCTTTTGTAGGGATTATTGAAAGTCAGATTGCGTTGCGCTAAAAATATTGTGTGTCAGTTTAGTGTTGATCAGAGTAAGTAAAGAGAGAAATGTCTGAGTACGTTCAGTTCCGCTCAGATGTTTGAATATCAAATAACGTAAGAGGTTTTTCAGCACTGTCATTTTTAAATTGTTCTAAGGGGACGTTTCAACCTCACAACAAACCCAAATGTTTTCAAACCCGTGACGAATTCAACAATTCTTACTTGAGTCTGTCCTACCTCCGTCCACGAATTCAACTTGGTTAGTGTTCCAGGGAGACTAAAAACACTCACGAATTGGTCTGATGCTAGTTTTTGTATGTGACCTCTTCCGCGGGTGAATTACGCTTGCTTAGGACTTTTATAGAAATCTGAACCTTCAATCTGTCTCCACCACGAGACTATCGTAGTCGTCCCGTCTTAAACTGTTCTGGTTTGCAGCGATTACAAGTGGCTGATCACGAGTTGCATGGTCAAAATATGTCGAACTCCTCGTCTAATTATGCTCATTAAATTATATTTGTTTATGTTTAGAATTAGTAGGCAAACTTAGAATTTCCTAACAAGTTTGTAAAAATTTCATGTCCCTGTGCGCAATGGTGTCATCTGCTAACATTCCGATAAGGTTACAATCGTCATACTCGTACGCCAGGTCAGTTATATACAAGGTGGTTTTTGCCACCGTGTACAAACTCAAGGGACTGATCGTTGAGACGATACAGAACAAAGAAGATCTGATGAACTAATGTCCAGATCCACGCAAGAGAACATTTATTCAATCATACACTGTCGCAGAGACTGCGGTCTAATACGAGCTGTACCACTTATCCACAGTACCGTTTCTCATACAACATGCCCTAGCACCCTCTCCTGCCATAGTAATTGGTAAAGTGTCAGACTTACTTCTCTTGCTGACTTACCTTTTTGTGGACGTGGTACAGCGTTGCACACAATGGTTCCATATTCTAATCAGCGCTTGCCGATATGGTGTTTACTTCCGGAAAGGCAAATGGCAACAGGCGGCGGTCAGCAATGTTGTATCAGGAAACCTATCCCCGCGGACAACAACCACAGCATTCAATGTTTGCAACAGTGTATCCCCGTTTGTCTGGGACAGTGTCGTTTCAGGAAGCAGGAAACTATGAAGGACGCACCCGAAGTATTCGGACACCAGACTTGAATGAAAATGTGATTAACAGTTTGGAATGCCACCGCCGTGTCAGTACCGGACAGTTGCCCTGCCAGTTCGCGGTAAGCCAGACGATCGTCTGAAACGTTCTCCATGACGAAATGTTACTACCCTTATCACTTACAGCGTGTTCAGGGATTACTAGCGACAGATTTCCCAAACAGGGAGCAGTTTTGTCACTGGTTTCTTCACCAGACAACCATGATTCTAGGATTTGTCTTATCCATCCTATTCACAGATGAGGGCACCTTTAACTTACTCGGAGTGATACCTTCAACTTCCAAAACAGTCATATGTGGGACAGTACGCAGAACCCCATACTATGGTGACAGCGAATTGTCAGCATCGCTGCAGCCGGAATGTGTGGGCAGGGATTATTGGCGACCATATTTACGGACCAGTATTCCTTCCACGTCGCCTAACAGGCCGGAACTATCTGCGTTCCTTGCTGGTAGCTTTGCCTCCCCTGCTGGAAGATGTGCCATAGATGATTCGAAAGTTTATACGGCTGCTACGTTATGGTGCTCCAGCCCACTTTGGCGTTAACGTGCGGCCGCATCTCAATCGCGTCTTCCCTAGTCGATGGATCTGACGAGGGGATCTATCTGCATGGCCTGCTCGTTCACGGGATCTCAACCATTGCGATTTCTGGTTATGGGACCAACTCAAAAGTATCGCGTATGCAGAGCTCTTTCCAGATACGGAGAGACTGGAGCAGCGAGCGGACTCATGCTGACTCTTGACACTGTTCGGATGCAGCCTGGCCGATGTAAACGTGTGAGACAGAACATGCTACGGCGCGTACATGCATTCGCTGAGGCACATGGGAACCATTTTCATCACATACTGCAACTGTGACTGCATGGCACAGCGCGTATTAGACCGCAGTCTCTGTAACAATGTATGGTTGAATAAATGGTCTGTAGCATCGAAACCAAGCATTTCCAGACGTAAGTTCAATATACCTTTCTTGTTCCGTATCTTCTCTCCGGTCAATAAGTAGAGTTTGTAGCCTACATGGTGGCTAAAATCACCGTGTATATCATGAACAGAACTGGACTATCATATTACGAATATTCGTCATCAAGGTCTCAGGCGACCATAATGGAAGATCGCCGTACTGTGCACCAAGCACGTCTTAGCCTCTTCACATCTGCAACTGCCATCCGATAAGAAGTAATGGAGTCCCTGCTACATTCTGTCATGTCGCAGCATTGATCTGAGCCCACCAGCAGCCGTACTAGGAAATTAGGGTCCCGTGCGCAGGCTGCCATTAATATATAACCAGATGCGTTTAGGGTGTTGCCCTGATAACAATGGACAGTACTGTGGTGACATTTTTCATGAGGACAACGTTCGTCCACACACGGCACTTATCTCGGGGAACAATCTGCGTGATTTCAAGGTAGTCCTGTGGGCAGCAAGATGCCCAGATATGACCCAGACAGAACACGTGTGGGACCAGCTTGGACTGCAATTTCCTTCCAGTGCCAGTATAAATGGACCGGCTACAACAGTTGTGGACTAGCTTGTCCCAGGAGGGGCTACAACGGCTTTATCAAATCCTCCCGAGGCTAATCAGTGCATACACCTCAGCCCTGAGAGGGTGCAACGTCATAATGACAAGTGAACTCATATTACCATGTGCTTTGTAAACTCACTGAAGCTCTCTGTCACTCAAATAACACAACATACCCTTTCGACCCGTGAAGTTTTATTTCGTTTCCTTCTCCAGCTTTTGAGTTGTCTACTGCTTTGTAAGGGAGTGTAGTATGTCACAGGAGACTTAGGCTTTTGAGATAGTCTATGAGCTTATTGACGTTTTACATCATCTTTCTCAGTATCGCTGAGTCAGAAGTCAGTATAATCTCCAATCAGGCCCATGTAAAACGTAAGCACACTGAAAAAAAAGTTATTCACGCTTAGGAGACATAGCGCTATTATTGTTTGACTTCGTCTCTTAACAATTATCAAAATTCGGCGAGGAATAGAATCGACAAGTTTCTTCATGTATAGGACATGTTTCTTCATGTACAAGATGTGTGTGACGTCCTTAGGTTAGTTAGGTTTAAGTAGTTCTAAGTTCTAGGGGACTGATGACCTCAGAAGTCCTATAGTGCTCAGAACCATTTTAACCATTTGAGCCATGTACAAGATGTCCATCGGAAGCCACTCCTTCATGACACGATCGTGTAGAGTTGTGAAACTGGAGGGAAAGTGGGTTTGGAAGTTGATTGCTACGTTTGATTTGCTGTTCCCAAGAATAGTCCTAGAGTTGCGATACAGCATCTGAGTGTTCTTCAAACTAGGAATGTACGAGGGCTATTCCGAAAGTAAGGTCCGATAGGTCGCGAAATGGAAACCACGGGAAAAATCAAAAATGTTTTATTTGCAACAGTTAGATACACCTTGCAGCTACGTATCTCCATAGTCGCCGACCCGACTTAGACGTGTATCATAGCGTTGTACCAACTTTCACATACCCTCGCTATAGAAGGCAGCCGCCAGTGCTCTCCGCCAATTCTCTACGCTGGCCTACGGCTCGTTGTCTTGTGCCGAAATGTTGTCTTCATAACCAGCGGTTCATGTGACCTGAGCTGAAACTCAGAGGGAGACAATTACGGGCTGTATTGTGGGTAATCTCACATTTCCATTTGAAAACGATGCAGGAGCATCTTCATTGCCCCTGCAGAATGCGGCTGTGAATTGTCTTGAAGACGAAACAGCACGACAGTTATGTAATGTTAGCTGCATAGCTTCAGGGGAAATTTCTCACCAGGCCCCCGTACTTGGCGGCAGACACTATTTTCTAGACATCTTTACGCACTCACTGCGAGCTCAGAAATGAGAAGAGCGACGTGATGCTAACTGGGGTTATACTAGAGACACTACCCAACACATCTGTGCAAAGCTTTATCGGATTTTCATAGTCGTTTCCATTTCGTGACCGATCGGACCTTACTTTCGGAATAGCCCTCGTACAAGGCATATGCAGAAAGTGCTTTTTACGGAAAAAAAACCTGATAAAATTGATGTCAAAGCAAATTTTTACTTTTACAAAAAAGAAAATATCTTATACTATTTTTCTACATACTCTCCCCAATTTTTCAGACGTTTGTCGTACCGGAAACCGACTTTTCTGTGCCCTCTTTGTAGAAAGATGTCGCCAGTGACGACAACCTCTGCTGAACACTGTTTCCTGCGTCGCAATCGCTGTCAAAGCGCCTTCCTCAAAAATGAAGCCTCAAGTTCAAGAACAAGTGGTAGAATTGCTGAATGAGGTTCTGAGTGACAGCAGCAAAATGGGGGCGTGAGTCGTCATGAAGCAACACAGTACCTTGACTGACCATTTCACACCGTGTAGTCGCGATCGCACACGTCCTGAGTGCCGCTTGTTCTTGAACTTTGAACCGTGATCTTGGAGAAAGGCAGTTTGACGGCGACTGCGAAGCAGAAAACGGTTGTCAGCAGTGGCTGTCTTCACTGAGGTCATTTTTCTATTCAGGTGGCACACAAAAGTTGATTCCCCACTATCACATATGTCTGAACAACGCTGGCATCTACGTAGAAAAATAGTTTAAGAGATGCTATTCCTTGCAAAAAAAATTGGTTCGAAAAAGTGTTTTTATGATGTTTATTTCCCAAACGGTACTTTCTTTCCGGACATGCCTGTTATGAACGCAGCCCTGTGACATAATCTAGGAAGACGCGAGTGTCCATAGCATATTCTTCACAAAGAAGTGGAAGAAGGGTCAACCCTTGGTCGGTGAGACCGTTGAAATAGATATCCTGGTCAATGATCACAACAGGTGGAATAAGCGTGCCTATATCATGTTATGAAAGACGACCCCCACACCTGCTGAAAAAAGAATTCCAGAACCATGTACGATCTGAACTACAGCCTTCACTTGCTGCAGGTTAAACGCCTCCTCCTTGGTTCGTCGGTGCACTCGAAGCGTTGGATTATTAGGAATTGTGAAAAATCGTTACGATCTGGAGCACACTCCATGCCTCCAGTCAGATATTGTAACGTTATTTGACCCTTTTGAAACATGCAGCTTTATGTGCGCTGAGAGCGAAGGGCTATCGCGATGTACCTGACTCCAAATATCCATTACATTCAGTTCTGTTCACAGCTAGTTGAATTGGGTCTCAATTTACTGAGAACAGAAATTCCAGTTGGGCTTGAAACAGATTGCCACTGACGATACGTGACACTACTTTCCTTTCCCCATCGGCTAGGATGTTTTCACGACCACTTAGAGCGCCTCACTTACTAATTGGTGGACCCAACCTTGTAATAACGCTGAAGAATCCACATTGCTAGACCATTAGATCGTTCAACACAGTGTGGTCATGAGCACAACGAAACACAGGAGCTACTTTCTGGAATTCTGTCACGTCTCTAAGTCGACCTGTCTTAGTGCATCGACTCTATAGAACCAACTGGAATGTTACGAACCGCCGGCCGCGGTGGTCTAGCGGTTCTAGGCGCTCAGTCCGGAACCGCGCGACTGCTACGGTCGCAGGTTCGAATCCTGCCTCGGGCATGGATGTGTGTGATGTCCTTAGGTTAGTTAGGTTTAAGTAGTTCTAAGTTCTAGGGGACTGATGACCACAGATGTTAAGTCCCATAGTGCTCAGAGCCATTTGAACCATTTGTTAACTCTTCTTTGTCATGCCTTACGTCAGTGGGAACGACCAAATGGTGGCCACGTACTGCTCCCATACCATCCACAGTGGTCCAAAGGACTTTTAAAGAAATGATTAATACTCTGTTCGATGAGACAAGAAGCATAACGAATATAAAATTATTCCTTGGTGGTTAACACTTTTAGGAAAATGACTCTTCGCTAAATATTCGACAAATACACTCCTGGAAATGGAAAAAAGAACACATTGACACCGGTGTGTCAGACCCACCATACTTGCTCCGGACACTGCGAGAGGGCTGTACAAGCAATGATCACACGCACGGCACAGCGGACACACCAGGAACCGCGGTGTTGGCCGTCGAATGGCGCTAGCTGCGCAGCATTTGTGCACCGCCGCCGTCAGTATCAGCCAGTTTTCTGTGGCATACGGAGCTCCATCGCAGTCTTTAACACTGGTAGCATGCCGCGACAGCGTGGACGTGAACCGTATGTGCAGTTGACGGACTTTGAGCGAGGGCGTATAGTGGGCATGCGGGAGGCCGGGTGGACGTACCGCCGAATTGCTCAACACGTGGGGCGTGAGGTCTCCACAGTACATCGATGTTGTCGCCAGTGGTCGGCGCAAGGTGCACGTGCCCGTCGACCTGGGACCGGACCGCAGCGACACACGGATGCACGCCAAGACCGTAGGATCCTACGCAGTGCCGTAGGGGACCGCACCGCCACTTCCCAGCAAATTAGGGACACTGTTGCTCCTGGGGTATCGGCGAGGACCATTCGCAACCGTCTCCATGAAGCTGGGCTACGGTCCCGCACACCGTTAGGCCGTCTTCCGCTCACGCCCCAACATCGTGCAGCCCGCCTCCAGTGGTGTCGCGACAGGCGTGAATGGAGGGACGAATGGAGACGTGTCGTCTTCAGCGATGAGAGTCGCTTCTGCCTTGGTGCCAATGATGGTCGTATGCGTGTTTGGCGCCGTGCAGGTGAGCGCCACAGTCAGGACTGCATACGACCGAGGCACACAGGGCCAACACCCGGCATCATGGTGTGGGGAGCGATCTCCTACACTGGCCGTACACCACTGGTGATCGTCGAGGGGACACTGAATAGTGCACGGTACATCCAAACCGTCATCGAACCCATCGTTCTATCATTTCTAGACCGGCAAGGGAACTTGCTGTTCCAACAGGACAATGCACGTCCGCATGTATCCCGTGCCACTCAACGTGCTCTAGAAGGTGTAAGTCAACTACCCTGGCCACCAAGATCTCCGGATCTGTCCCCCATTGAGCATGTTTGGGACTGGATGAAGCGTCGTCTCACGCGGTCTGCACGTCCAGCACGAACGCTGGTCCAACTGAGGCGCCAGGTGGAAATGGCATGGCAAGCCGTTCCACAGGACTACATCCAGCATCTCTACGATCGCTGCGAAAGGTGGATATACACTGTACTAGTGCCGACATTGTGCATGCTCTGTTGCCTGTGTCTATGTGCCTGTGGTTCTGTCAGTGTGATCATGTGATGTATCTGACCCCAGGAATGTGTCAATAAAGTTTCCCCTTCCTGGGACAATGAATTCACGGTGTTCTTATTTCAATTTCCAGGAGTGTATTCATATGTAGTTTGAGTATGCATTATTTTCTTTTAGTTATGGATTATCCATAGCTAAATCCGGAAACTTATATGGTCAGTCGAAATAAAGGGGTCCATAAAAGAATATACCAGTGTCAATGGTATACTATAACAGTGTAGTTTAGACTAATTACAACAAAGCAACTTCAAAGTTGAGGTCAACTAACCTAGCTTTTCTTACAAATGTTCAACATGTGCACCTTTATTTATAACACACACGTTCTACATAATATCAAATTATTACCACACTTTGGTTCACAAGTCCGGAGAAAGGGGAGCAACGGTCTATTCAGGTCTGTGTCTCAACTGTGGCAAATCAATACGTAATGCCAAAACGTAGACACAAGCTGCTGCAAAGCAACAAAGCAGAAAATGGCATGCCGCGAGGTTAGGTGAACGTGGACGCCATCGGCAGAAAGCTCTACCGTATTGACCATTACGACCAATCCAATGGTCAAGCACTTCGACATTCAACCACCCTCATACAAAGAGATGTCGATGGGGAGGGGCTCCATCTTCTTGCGAAATAAAGTCTTCAGGTTCACTTTCTAGTTGGCGAAAGAGCCAGTCTTGCAACATGTCCATAAAGTTAACCTTCGCACTTTAGCTTCAGTGGAAAAAAAAAAGAAATAAATCATACACTTGACGTCGTGACACAACCCAGAAACAATTTGGGGCTAATCTCTTTGATACGGTACAGGTTCATGAGAATGTTCTAACCCTCGGATACGAAAATTACGGGTTTTTACCTTTCCAACACTCGGATACGAAAATTACGGGTTCTTACCTTTCCAATCAGATGACAAGTTGCTCATCACTGCAAACTACGCGAACAAGAAAGTCATCTTCCCGCTGCAACAGACCACTTGAGAAGTTATAATGTACACCATAGCCCATGACTTTATAGCATGTACCAACTGTAACAGGTTTGGACTTACGTGTAAAGGTTTTCTTAATGCTTTCTTTGGCAACTAGAGTTGAAGACTTGAAGACATCATAGGGCTACGAAGATAAGGTGCTCTGACCTGGTCAACATCCTCTTCAGACACTTTTAGTCGTCCCATACCTTTCCCTTTACACACAAATGTTGTACTTTAGAACTCGCTGTACGATCGGTGGATGTTTTTGCACATAGGGGATCACAAGTATAATTTCAACGAAAGACGCGTTGAACTAAAGTTACAGATTTATTCTTAGCAAACTGCAGAACACAAAACGCTTCACGCTCAAGAGGTACCATTTTGTGTACATCGCACTGTGAGTGGGAAAACAACAACGCAGAACTCTCGCATGCGCTTATCTGAAACTGTTAGAGTTACTCTTTAATCGGGGCCTTGAAACAACACTCTATAATACTTACAGTTCATACTATTAAAATATGTAGCTAGGACGTTGTTTTATGGACACCCTTCATCTTGGGCTTTTAGTTCTGTAATTGGTTTTCCGTATAACCCGTAGTTTTTTAAATCTGAAAATTTTCAACGCAGTTAATTTTACACGCTCCCAGACACATTTTCATGGTCGTGCTAAGAAACAATTTGCACCGTTTTCTCTTAATTAACTGTTATGCTGGCTGAGCAATAGACCTTCGTTTGACAGATGCGTGATGTTTCCGGTGAAATATTTGCAGTGTGCTACTTGCAGTTTAATGAACTCTCGCTACTGAAAGTAGCATTGAGACTAGAAGTACTGAAAGTTGGAAAACACTTCAAAGAACCGGACAATGGGAGCTGAACACACGCTCTGAGAGTTTTGTGTAAAGTGAGATATTTAAATAGATAATAATAATTTGGTGTGAATAGTTTTGAATTACACATAACTTCGGGGTCTTGTGTGCCTATAACGTACCGCAGTCATCCAACTCGTGAAAGGGACCTGCAGTTTAAGGTGCAACCGAACCACTCTCCACTTCTGGCCATTACTTACATGGTTGAGAGATGAAGGCAAGATGAAAACCAAGAATGAAGAATCAATGGTCTGAACGAGATTAGATACCACGACCTTTCGGTTTTCAGATACACGCTTTACCATTTTTTTAATTTTCCATTTCTTGATTCGGAAACTTATCAGTTGTGCCGATTTTTCATTTGGATCATCACCACTCGACGACCAGGCTCGATACGTATATACGTTTTCATGTCACTATCAATGACTGTGTTGCTAAATCAGAGTTACTAAGCACAGCCTTCTGAAATTCCTTCACCACATAAGACGAAGTAAATAGTCCAGAATATGAATCAAGAACTGCTGTCATCATGAGTAACTTAAGTGTATATATAGTCAGAGTAGTGAAGCAACTTAAAACAATAAAAGCAAGTCTTCCGGTCCATACTATATACAAATTAGGATCCTTTCAGAGTATGTTGACGCAGTAGCTCCATACTTAACAATAACATACAACAGCACTCTCGACGAAAGATCCGTAATCAAAGACTGGAAAGTTGCACAGGTTACACCAACATTCGAGAACGACAATACGAGTAATTCACTAAATTACAAGCCCATATGACTAACGCGGCTATGCAGCAGAATTTTGGAACGTTATGAAATACCTCGAACAGAATGGTCTACTGACATACAGTCAACACCGATTTAGGAAACATCGCTCTTGTGAAACAAAATTAGCTCTTTGCTAACACGAAATGCTGAGTGCTATCGACAAAGGACTTCAGATTGATTGCAGAAGGCTTTTGACACCGTGCCTCAGAAGCGGCTTGTAATAAACTTGCGTGTTTATGGAATATCGTCTCAGTTATGCGAATGGACTCGTAATTTCCTGTTAGAGAGATGTCACAGTTCGTAGTAATAGAAGGAAAGTCACCGAGTTAAACAGAAGTGATTTCTAGCGATACCCAAGGTAGTGTTATAGGCTCTCTGTTGTTCCTTATCTACTACAAACGATTTAGGCTACAGTCTTAGGTTGTTTGCAGCCGATGCTGTCGTCTAGCGTCTAGTAAAGTCATCAGAAGATCAAAACAAATTTGAAAAAAAATTAGATAAGATATCTGCATGGTTCCAAAATTTGCAACAGACTCGGAAAAATGAAAAAAAATTGAGGTCACCCACATGAGTGTTAAAAAGAATACGTTAGACTTCGGTTGCACAATGAAACAGTGAAATCTAAAGTCCGTAAATTCAACCGAATACCTAGGACTTGCAATTACGAACAACTTAAATTGGAAGGAACACATAGGAAGTGTTGTGGGGAAGGAGAACCAAAGACGCTTCGAAGATGCGACAGATCTACTAAAAGTAGGTGCTTGTCCGTTCTCATTTGGAGTATTGCCGCGCGGTCTGGGATCCTTACCAGATATGATTAAGAGTATTTCGAGAAAGTTTCTAGAAGAGCATCACGTTTTGTACTAGCGAGAACTAGCAGAAAGAATGTCATGGACGTGCTAAAGGATTTGGGGACATCATTAAAACAAAGGTGTTTCTCGTTGCGGCGGGATCTTCTCCCGAGATTTCAATCACCAATTTTCTCCTCCGAATGTGAAAATATTTTATTGAGGCTGACCTCCATAGAGAAAAACGATAATCATAGTAAAATAAGAGAAATCAAAACTCTCACTAAAAGATATAGTTGTTCGTTTTTTTCTTCATGCTGTTCGTGAGAAATAACATAGATTTATTATGAAGGTGGCTCAATGAACCCTTTGCCAGACACTTAAGTGCGCTTTGCAGAGTGGCCATGTAGATGTAGATGTGGAGTTTACTAGTATCGACGTAAGTGACATGAATGGCCCTATCTTCTCATTTCATCGACCTAGAAGCGACATTGGCAAGGAGCAGTGGGCATTAGTATTTGATATAAATTTCAGCTTTACGCCTTACCCGTTTCTGAGAGAAAGGGCTCTTAACAGACGGTTGGCGACACAGACGGACAACAAATGGCAAAAAATATTTTGTTGCACGAATCAACAGGTTTCTGATTATTTTTTTCTGTACTTGCGCTGTGAAACCTGCTCCTTGCCATATTTGATGATTTTAGGTCAACGGGAAATACAAGATAGGTTTCGATGAGTGAATTCGTCACTAACAAAATATGTGACATAATGGTTGTATCTCTTGACTGCGTTGTCTTATTTTTTACACTCAAAACATACTATAAGTGTTAATGCTTGACATAAATTTGAACTTCATAACTCTACCCGCTCTTCAGAAAAGGAGTCTTTAACAGACAGCAGACATACGGACAATGAAGTGGTCCAGAACGTAGAAGGGTTCCGTTTTTACTGATTGAGATACGGAACCGTAGCAGTTAGTCACGTGGTGACGGAATCGTTTCATATGTTCAAAATTCCCAATCGAATTACATAATTGCTGTTGAGTAATTTTTTATCCATCATTTGTTAATTGAAGAGATAAATGTGTTTTGCTTTAAATTTTGCGTTTATACGTAATAATTTATTTACTGCACCCACGTAGACATCGAAATGAATCTCTTTCCTTCTGTCTGAGATAACTATAGTACGACGGTATTCTTGGAGACGTGCATTAAGGCAACTAAAATCTTTATGCAGCGAGTTTTCTGACTTTTAAGAGACATATACAATACTGTATATGTGGTCCGTTCTTCAAAACTTTATTTTCTCTATGAGGCTGCTAACAGCTGTAGTTGATGACCTGTTTCATCCCTCGTATTCATATAGTTAAATTTTCTTACGCTACGCACAAGTGCAAATCGTAGGAAGTCTTCTCTCCTAACTTCGCAATATTTTGTGTTTCCGAATATGAGTGGCGGTTGGAAGTTAAAGATTTCTGACAAAAGCCTAAATAAAGTGGAAAATAACGATGAAGTTGTCACCTTAACTGCTAATTTCTCATGATAAAACTTTCTTCTGTATTGTACAGTATCTATGTAGCTATGAATCAGTGTGCAATTCGAATGACAAAAATCGGAAATGCCTCCAAAATAAAATGTTAGCATCTAACACAAAAAAATGACATTACTAAATATTTCTATGCTCTGTAATATGTTTGTCGGATAAACTACTGCGGCATAAAGTTTTGCGTTATGTATTCCTTTACATCATGTTTCCCTTGCCTTTCCCCTCAGTATTTTGCATGTAAGTTGAGGGGTTGCACACGAAATTCCACCCTCGGAGCGACAAGACGTCACTAAAGAGATTCTCGGGAGTTACTTCACAATTACTCCTGTTTCAAGGGTTCTCGGCCGAGCCTAAATGAAACAGGAACTCGTCTGAGGGAAAGTCCCGTGTGAAGTAATAATTGCTCGTTGGAGGCACTTTTGTCGCCTCCTCCTACTTAATGAATAACGACGAGGGAGCGCGTTTGAGTTCCTTAAGATTAAAACAGGGTTGGAAACGAATTCATAATGGGATTCGTCAGCGAAATGGGAAAACGTGAGATGTTTATGAAGAGCTTGGCCACTGTACTCCAAGGCACTTTGCATTCACTGTACGAGAGACGCACACTGCATTACGTTTTAAATGCAGGAAAAATAGAGTAAACGAAGTTTTACTCGTTACGTACGAAAATGAGGTTCATCCATTAACTACAATGGTGTCCAAATATTGAGGACGAAAGTAACTTTCGCATACATCAGGCCAACATCACCTTCGCTAAACTCAGTAAAATCAGTCACTGAGTTTAACGAAGGCGATGTTGGCCTGATTTATTCGACGATGCCCTTTGGCTACACTGTCTATAGGATCGTTTTAAGAAATACCAAATTAAGGTATTTGCTCTTTCAGTATTTTACCTTTTTATACACTGTTTTATGTTATCCAAATCTGCAGAACGAGATCGCGATTCTTAAATAGATGCATTTGTTCTCTGTTTTCTATGTAGATCAACCTGAAGATGCCTAAATAAGGCGAAACGCGTAGTTGAAAAAATAAAAAAACAAAAATTGCAACGAAAACTGTTTTTAACCAATACTGTTTGACATCTAACGGATCTTCAGTTTTCTTTTTTATCCTTCTGTATGTTATTCTTGTCAACAGCTTCGTTGCATGAGCTGTTAACCTGATTGTGCGGTATTTTTTGCTCTTATCTACTCTTACTGTCTTCATAACTGTCCTGGTAATATTTTTGTATGAGTCTGACGGTAGGACGCCAGACTCATAGATTCCAAGCAACTTCAATAGCCGTTTGTTTGTCACTTTTCGGAATGGTTTTAGATATTCTGAGCAAATGCTATTTATCCCTTATGCCTTATTTTATATCAAGCGCTTTCATATTCAGCTCTGATACTAAATCTGCTATGTCTTCCATATAAACTCCAATTTCTTCTTCTATCATGTCATCAGACAAGTACCTCCCTCATGGAGGCCTTCAATGTACTCTTTCCACCTATTCGTTCTATCCTCTGCGTTTAGCAGTGGAATTCACATCGGACTCTTTATGCTACCACCCTTGATTTTAATTTCACTGTAGGTTTTTTTGAGTTTTCTATGTGCTGAATCAGTTCTCCTCAAGATCATTTCTTCAATCCACTTGCCGCTCGGGGTAGCCGCGCAGTCTAAGGGCGCATTGCCACACTTCGCGCGGCTCCCCCCGTTGCAGGTTCGAGTGCTCCCCAAGGCATGGGTGTTGTGTGTTGTCCTTAGCGTAAGTTAGTTGAAGTTATATTAAGTAGTGTGTAAGCCTAGAGACCGATGACCTCAGCAGTTTGGTTCCATAGGGACTTACCACAAATTTCCAAATTTTTTAATCGACTTCTTCAGATATTTCCTGTAGCCTCTTCCCCTTGACTGTCCATCACTTCCCATTTACTTCATTCCTAAGGGATTCATACTGCAGCATTCCTATCTTTTCCTGAACATTTCTGTACTTCCTTCTTTCATCGATCAGTTGAAGTATTTCTTCCGTTACCGAAGCTGTCTTCGCAGTACATGTATTTGTTCAACCCTCTTCAACTAAGCTGCGCACTCTAGTATGTCCTATCGCAGTAAGCACATCCTTAGCAAACGTCGAACGCGTCTCACCATTCCTCAGCTCTTCGGTATCCCATTTCCTTCCACACTGAATATTTCGGAGGATTCTCTTGGCCCACTCTTCATTATTACTGAATTTTGATATGAGTCTGTATCTGCGTCTATGTACGCCTTAAAAACTAATATCTGACCGTGATGTAATCGAGCAGTGATCTTTCCATGTCTCTGGGGCTTGTCCAAGTAAACCTACACCTGTTGCGGGAAGGAGGACACTGTTATATTAACGCTGATCGATTAGTACACATGCTCAGAGGTTTGGAGATCTGTGCGCCCATGGAACATTATGCCTCCTCATGACATATCACATAGAGTAGCAAAACGATTATGGTTGACAGTTTTCCTGAATACATTTCGTTTTCCAACTTCTCCCTATACGAGGATACGATCAGAATTTACTACTCAGACTACGGTGCTCTCATCCGATAAGACCGTGCTAATCCGCTTTTCGACGGTCTAGCGGTTATGCTCGTGACACCATCACAAAAATGGGTCGCAGATGTGCGTGTGTCAAAGGAAAACGAGGCACTGGTCGCCGGACGAAGAGACCACTCCCTAGCTATCGCAGTGCCACTGTGGAGCGTAAGGATCTGTACCTTCCAGACCTGTTAAATGTAGTTGCTATTACACCGGCTGATTGACATCGGCCTCTGCTTGTCTGATGCAGAAGGTAGACGCCATCTGCTGCAGTACTTCGCGATCACGTCCTCTTCTTAAGGCAACAACGCTCTTCATGTTCGTGAAACAACGATGTGAAGAATACCAAACTCCTTCTTCCAGTTTCCCGATGATTCTTCCCCGTTTGAAGTCATCCATGTGTGACCAAATGGTTCAAATGGCTCTGAGCGCTATGGGACTTAACTTCCGAGGTCATCAGTCACCTAGAACTTAGAACTTAGAACTAAATAAACCTAACTAACCTAAGAACATCACACATCCTTGCCCGAGGCAGGATTCGAACCTGCGACCGTAGCGATCGCGCGGTTTCAGACTGTAGCGCCTGGAACCGCCACCCAGGTCGGCCATGTGTGATCTCTGGGCCACGTTGTAACGAAGGGCCGACTGTTGTGGCCGAGCGGTTCTAGGCGCTACAGTCTGGAACCGCGCGACCGCTACGGTCGCTGGTTCGAATCCTGCCTCGGGCATGGATGTGTGTGATGTCCTTAGGTTAGTTAGGTTTAAGTAGTTCTAAATTCTAGGGGACTGATGACCACAGAAGTTAAGTCAAATGGAGCTCAGAGCCATTTGAACTATTTTGTAACGAAGGACACCACCACAGTGCACAAAAACTGCTCGGTAGTTGACAGACCCTGTCTTTTACCGTTCCTTGAAATGCCTCATTTTGCAGTGCGTGTCTCATTTGGCGCTATAGCCATGCTGACCTCACGTCAGTGTGACATCCAACTTTCTGTGCACGGCTTAGAGGCCTCTGAGGCCTGTGACAACATGCTGATGCACTTTAATTCGTTTCCAACAAGTAGCCAGTATGTTATGTTACTTTCTGTATCTCGTCCTTCATTCTGGCTGCGCAGTGTATTTTCTAAGATTATGAAGTAGCAAGAAAGTTAAGAAAACGTTTTCTTGCCCAGAATCTTTCCCGCCGTTCCCTTAAACAAGTTGAAAGCAAACTTTTAATTCTAATGTCAACAGGCAGCAATATCTGTAACATAAAGCACGCTCTGAATTTATGGGGTGTGTGCACATAGATTTTGAAGACGGTTAAAATCACAAATTATATTTTCTGATATGAAACATAATACAAAAATTCTCTCTCTCTCTCTCTCTCTCTCTCTCTCTCTCTCTCTCTATCTCTGTGTGTGTGTGTGGGGGGGAGGGGGGGGGGGGCGTGTGTGTGCCTCTGTACAGTTGCTATTGCTCAAACGTTTTCACGTCGTCTAATATAGTGGAATCCGTTCCAGGGTCATTGTACGTTCAATATCTACATTTCTGAATGTGGGTGACGCTGTGGCTAGTTAATATGTACCGTGGTTGAACGTTACTGTCTACCATATCAGCAATGTTCACTTCAAGCAGCTTATTATACAATATATGCCTTGATCTGTGTTTACCTACTAAGACAATAAAAGCCTCAAGAACATAAACTGCCGGTTAATGACAGGAAGCCATCTACTAAATCATTTATTAGCCTCTTCAATATTTTCTACTCCCATTCTTCACTCAAGAATACAGAGCTGCCTGTTGTAGAACTTTCTTCGTTTCAGCAAAATTTCAGCAAGCGGGAAGCTGAGGCCAGAGATTCCCAATTACGGATATTTTGGTGAGGAGGGGGGGGGGGGGGGGGAGGGGCGCATTGCACGTTCTGGCATTTCGCCTGATGTCTAAGGGAAAAGTGCGGTAACTGTCTTTTGGAAATGGCGGTCCTTGTCCATGCTCCCAGAGAAAACTGAAGCGTTGGTATAGGCGTGCATATTCAAATACAGCACTGCGGTCGGCAACGCCTATATAAATACAAATTTCTAGTGCAGTTGTTAGATCGGTTACTGTAGCTACAATGACAGGTTATCAAGATTTAAGTGAGTTTCAAAATGGTGATATAGTCGGCGCACGAGCGATGGGACACAGTATCTCCGATGTAACGATAAAGGGGGGATTTTCCCATATCACGATTTCAGGAGTGTATCGTGAGTGTCAGGAATCCGGTAAAACATCAGACCTCCGACATAGCTGCGGTCGGAAAAAGATTTTGCAAGAACTGGGGCAACGACGACTGAAGATAACCGGTCAGCGTGACAGAAGTGCAATCCTTCCGCTAATTGTTGCATTTATTGTTGTTTATTTTTGGGCCATCAAGAACTGCCACTGTGCGAACCATTCACCGAAACATCATTGATATGGGCTTTCGGAGCCGAAGGCCCACTCTCATACCCTTAATGACTGCACGATACAAAGCCCCTCAACACCGACATGGGACTGTTGATGACTGGAAACATGTTGCCTGGTGGGACGAGTCTTGTTTCTTTGTATCGAGCGGATGGAAATATACTAGTATGGAGGCAACCTCATGCATCCATGGGCTCTGCATGTCAGCAGGGGACAGTTCAAGCTAGTGGAGGTTCTATAATGGTGTAGGGTGTGGCCAGTTGGAGTGATATGGGACTTCTAATATTCTAAATATGATTCTGACAGGTGACACGTACGTAAGCATCCTCTCTGACCACCTGCATCCACTTATGTCCATTACACATTCCGTCGAACTTGGGCAATTCCAGCAGGACAATGCGACACCGCACACGTCCAGAATTGCTACAGAGTGGCTCCAGGAACACTCTTCTGAGTTAAAACACTTCGGTTGGCCAGACATGAACATTATTGAGCAAATGTGTAATGTCTTGCAACGAGCAGTTCAGAAGAGATTTCCCCTCCCTCGTACTCTTACGGATTTATGGACAGCCCTGTAGGATTCATGGTTTAATTCCCCCCAGCACTAGCTCAGACATTAGTCGAGTCTATGTCACGTCGTGTTGCGGCACTACTTCTGCGTGCTCGCATGATGGGTGTACCGTTTATTTGGCTCTTAAACTGCTACGTAGGTCGCAAGGAGAATTTCTCACTGGGCGGCGATTTCCGCCGGCAGAGAGGGAGCGGTACGTATTGTAGCGTATATCTGAAAAACCAGGAGAGTAGCACGCCCCAGGCTGGGGGCGATTGACTTGGGAAATCAGGACATAGAGAATTTAACCCCTTCCCAGAATTCTCTGTCACAATAACTATGCGATCCCTGTCGTAGTTGATGCCAAACGCCCGTCGCAGCAGAGTTAAACCGTTCTCAGAAAGGTTTGTCACAACGCCTCAGCGAACTCTGGAGCTTTTGTGGAATCATAGCGGCACTGGAAACCCCGAGGCTATTTTCCAAACACGGACTGGGTGTATGTTACCTGCTGTCAAGTTTTACGTTCTCGTTAACTGTGGTTCACAGACGTGGAGATTCACCTGGGTGCATCACGAGAAGTAGGTGGTAGCAGGGAACTAAGTGACGACTGGGAGCTCATTGCTGTATTTGTATACGAGACTATAGTCAACAGATGGCAGCGGCCAAGATATGTGTATGCAACTGGGACAACATACTTTTCCAGTTGCGGAAACAAGGAGATGATTTGCTCCTACTATATATCATATCAATAGCAGGTGTTACAAAGCCTGCAGACAAGAGTATGTGATCCAGAATGAGATTTTCACTCTCCAGGCGAGTGTGAGTTGATATGAAACTTTCTGGCAGATTAAAACTGTGTGTCGGGCCGAGACTCGAGCGCGGGACCTTTGCCTTTCGCGGGCAAGTGCTCTACCAACTGAGCTATCCAAGCACGACTCAGGCCCCGTCCTCACAGCTTTACTTCTGCCAGTACCTCGTCTCCTACCTTCCAGACTTTACAGAAGCTCTCCTGCGAATCTTGTAGAACTAGCACTCCTGAAAGAAAGGATATAGCGGAGACATGGCTTAGCCACAACCTGGGGGATGTTTCCTGAATGAGATTTTCACTCTGCAGCGGAGTGTGCGCTGATATGGAACTTCCTGGCAGATTAAAACTGTGTGCCGGGCCGAGACTCGAAATCGGGACCTTTGCCTTTCGTGGGCAAGTGCTCTACCAACTGAGCCACCCAAGCACGACTCAGGCCCCGTCCTCACAGCTTTACTTCTGCCAGTACCTCGTCTCCTACCTTCCAGACTTTACAGAAGCTCTCCTGCGAATCTTGCACAACTAGCACTCCTGCTTTAAGGAGAGCTTCTGTAAAGTCTGGAAGGTATGAGACGAGGTACTGGCAGAAGTAAAGCTGTGAGGACGGGGCGTGAGTCGTGCTTGGGTCGCTCAGTTGGTAGAGCACTTGCCCGCGAAAGGCAAAGGTCCCGAGTTCGAGTCTCGGCCCGGCACACGGTTTTAATCTGCCAGGAAATTTCAGGAGTATGTGATCGTTCGACAGCGATGGCTTTTCACTGGGCCCTACTAAAGACACACTTTGAAAACTCACACTAATACTACAGATCAGCATCAGACACGACGCAACAAAGACTCGACACTGTGCTGCAAAGAGACTGGCGTACAGTTATTGGGGCGTTCATGTCACCCCAAATCAACGCATTACTTGTTGAAGCGAATGAACCACCGTTAAATTTGTGACGAAAATTTCTCTTCTAGAAATTCGTCCTGTGTCACTTATTTTGACGAATATGAGCCTCTTGACAGAAAAAATCCGGCAATTAACATGCTACTGTGTGTGCGGAAGATTCTGGATAAGTAAGCAACTTCCATTTGTCACGGCTGAATATATGGAGATGCAGATATTAATGCATCAGGTGTGGAAAAAGACTTCTTCTACCGTACTACAACAGACCACACGAAACTTCGACACTGCAGACTGCTGTCAGTACGAGTTTACCGTTTCCAAACCAGGACCCAACTAACGCAACTACCTTAAAATCACGATGCGTGCGTGATGTACGGAGATGGGTTCAAGTCTAATGAGGGCACTGATAGTGCTTAATGGGTACTCAGAAGCAAACAACAAGGCCTGTGAAGACGATCCACACTCCACTCGTATGACAACCGAGGTGATTGCCATTTTCGAAGCCCTACTATTCGCCTAGACGTCCAATGCTTGAGTTTTGCTATTTTCAGAACAAAATAACTCATGATGGTCGGAGAGTTTATAATATGTTGACTGGGAATGGCAAGGAAAGCGTTTCTGAAGAAGAGAAATTTGTTAACATACATTTAAGTGTCAGGAAGTCTTTACTGAAAATATTTGTTTGGAGTGTAGCCATGTATAGAAGTGAAACGTGGACGGTAAATAGTTTAGAAAAGAAGAGAATAGAAGTTTCCGAAATGTGGTGCTACAGAAGAATGCTGAAGATAAGACAGGTAGATCACGTAACTAATAAGGAGGTACTGCATAGAATTGGGGAGAAGAGGAATTTGTTTCACAACTTGTGTAATTTAGTATTGTACGGCAGTTCTTCTATGGAAACGGTCCTTCCAAAGTTACAGTTACTTTGACTGCTTTCTTCGCTATTAGTTTCGGTCTCGCAGCACAATTCTGAACCATTGCTGTGTAAAATCAATATAGAAATAGTGAGTTTCAACACAAAGATAAAAATATTGGTGAATTGCTTTTCTAACAGCACTATATTACTACTAACTTATGTAAGTCACTGACCTGTAAAAAGCACAAAATGCACTTTATGTTACAGATATATATCTAATCTTCTAAGAAGAAGCCATACTTGAAATAAGCATCGCCGCTCCAGCCACAGGGCAATTGGGACCGACAGTCTACCAGTGGCAATTGTGTGCCATACGGAGTGTTGGGTGTGGCCGGGGGGTGGGGGGGCAAGGTCGTACGCACACCGCTCTCCGGGCTATTAAGCCATTTAGCAGAGGTGGTGCCGCTATCTCTTGGTCAAGTGGCTCCTTAATCGGCATCAAGAGGCTGAGTGCAGCCAGTCCAGTCCTTCCCTCGAGGAAAAATCCCTGGTTGTACTGGGAATCGAACCTGGGTCCGCCGCACTGGTGTCAGCCGTACTCATTACTCAGCTACGGAGGCGGCCGAAAATTTTTCAACCCCCCACATGATTTGAACCAGCATACCTTTGAGTCAAAGCAATACCACGCAAGCGGACGTTAGCGACATCAACAGCAGAGGTGAGTTAGCTGTACTTCATCAAAAAATGAAAAAAAAGGCATGATTTACTTGAACATAGCGATAATGCCAAGAAGGAATAATGATTATAAACCATACTACCTAGATAAATATATCATCAATATTCCCTGTTCAGAGCAAACCTCGTACGTCCCTTTGCTGCTACTGTAAATAGACTAACAACTTGAAGGCCAAAACACGAAGAACAAAATATCTCCACTTTTTCAAATACATGCTCCTACAAACTTTCTTATGCCGATTGAAATGAATTTTCAATCGGAAAAAAGGCAGAAGTACCGGAATCAGATTAAATAAAACACACATGAAACTGCGAAAGCAACCAATCCCGACTTAACTTGCATTTAAAAACCGACAACGTAAGGCAGAAAATACTGAAAATGCGCTTCAAATATTACACGAAGTACCTAAATGACATACAATGAACATTTTGGAGGAAATGTAAGTTTACACCCGTATAGAAAAATACCCAGAAGACACGCTCAACAAACTAATATATTTTAAACATAAAAAATACCTCGAAAATTTCGCTGTATTATTAAAGGAAAAGGATAAATTATGGCGGTAAACACAAAAAACCGAACATCTATCATTTACGTAAAAAACACAAAAATATTTCTCCGAAAAATTAAACGTAACCACGGACTTTCTGCGAAACAGAAATGGCTCTGAGCACTATGGGACTTAACATCTGTGGTCATCAGTCCCCTAGAACTTAGAACTACTTAAACCTAACTAACCTAAGGACATCACACACATCCATGCCCGAGGCAGGATTCGAACCTGCGACCGTAGCAGTCGCGCGGTTCCGGACTGAGCGCCTTAACCGTGCGAAACAGAAATTCCGTTGTAAAGATACAGCACCCCTGAAACCGGAAGCTATCAGAAAAGCTGTCAAAAATAACCTTTCACTATCACGCAAATAAAAAGTAACCATCTACATAACCTATAGGGTGAGAAATAACAAGAAAATGGAAAAATACACAGACATACATGGTGACATGAGGAAACGAAGACTTAAATTTTGTGAGCACTTTAAGAGAATGGCACCCACTAGGTTGACAAAATATTTGAAGAATTCTATGAAAACACAAGGAAGACCAAAGCTGAGCCAATTAAATGGATCGCTGCGATTAAGGAGGCATCTTAAAGTACCCGGTGTAGCTCAGGCACAGAAAAACATACAGACAAATGATATTTATTTGCAAAGTTGGTCAGTGGGAAACCAGAAAGCGAACTCGAACACCACAGTCTGATGAAAGAAACAGACTTCAATCTGAAAGATTGAAACAAATTTGGACACAACAGAAGGCCAACCATCAAAAGTGACATTGATGGATTCTACCTCGAGTGGTCGTATTGGGCCCATACGTGAATAATAATAAACAACGTGATCGTTTCATAACAAAAGTGAAACCAAAATTTTGTTCCGAAATGCCATATGGACCATCTCACACCAGCATGGACGTAAGCTTAAAATGCCGTACTTAGACACAGGCTAACACAGACGTAAGGGACAATATTACACCTATTATACTGTCAAAACAGGTGTACTTGATAGTGGAAAATCGCCGAAACGAGCTTGTCGTGTAATTTGTATCACTGCTTGTAAACAAATAATAAGTGCAGCAAAAATTTTTGTCCTTAAAATAAAATATGCCGTTCTTCGACCTCATGTAAGCTGCGAGCTCTCTGGAAAGGAAATTGTAGAATGCATTATATCCACTCTTAACTTGGAGTATAAAATTCAACAGTATAAACGGCGGCACGATCAAAGCGTAAATATCCTGGCGTACATTTCGCAAAGAATGAAAGTTTACTGCAGAACAGAACTGCCAATCATTGAAGTACTGACTTCGGAGCATGTAGAATGAAAGAAGACAATACTTCAAATTCGGTTACGTATTGGTGGCATACAGATATACTTTCACCGGTGCGAGTAAAGTACAATATCTCGAAGTAACCAAAAGATTGCCTGTATGGCTGTGTGTGCCGAATTGTTTTCTCTCCGGCACTTATGAATTCACGCCGTAGCCGCCGACTGAATACTTCCTGTGTCTGTCTCGCCGACCGTTCGTCGGCCGTAACCCACGCAGCTGTCGAGTGGTTTTGCCGACTCCCGGAGTGATCACGTGGCATGGAGCGCTGTCTGAGAGACTCTCTGTGGCCTTCCGTCTTTGATTACGATAAGAGAAATGCCTGGGAGCCCTAATGTCACGATTCCGAGTTTTGGCGTTTGACGTAGTCCTGTTATCCTGTCTGATTCCACAGGACGTGGTCCTAATTCGGTTTCCATGGAGTTGGGAAGACGTCTCATCGTTTGGACTGCGTAACCGGCCCTTTAGTTACTCGGCCACAGTAAAAGAAGAGACCAATGTAATCCGACGTTGAGTGATGCTGTCGGTTCCCAGCTTACGTTGGTGTGGTTGTAAGTTGTTACACCGCTGTCAGCGAAATTGTTAATGGTGTTTTAATTCACTGAGTTACAACTCAGTCACTGTTCATATCGATTTACACGAACATAAGAACCAGATGGCACACTGCCGCGGAGGATAACCCAGCTTTACGATGCTGTTCTGTATTGCAGCAGGGCTGACTGTAAAACAAGGTTAGTTGGCGACAAGTTGGTTTTGCTTGCATAGAAGTGTTGATTAACGTTTAGTTCACGAAGTCGAGAATTGGAGCCGAGTGTAGTTACGTTCGTGAACAGCTGCAACCTAAAAAGGATTTATGCTTTTGACTTCTTCGATCTGATAATTTTCTGCAATTGATTGTATGAGTATGTCTTCCGTTGTGTAGTCACATCATCTCGGTCCGGTTATGAGTTAGCAGACTTTGCAGTGTGAAACGATTTCTGCCATTCTGAATTACACTGTTGGGTGGCCAGACAATTCCGGCAGTGCAATCATGTTTGGAAATTATTTTGTTCCGGTCATAACTGAGTGGCATCTGCCGTGTTGGTTCACTAAGTAGGATATGATATTGTACAGCCGTCCCGTCTTCTGTGGCAATTGTGTGTGGAAACTTATTGAGAAGTAGCTGTGATTATCCTTGATTAATGTAATGGTGGTGCACCACCGTAGCTCGGTATTTAAGAGACCTACGCCTCGGATTTGACCGTAGTTATTAGTCTGAGTACGGTCGCATTGAAGTGTGGTTAACGTACACCAGATACTTGGTCTGATTATTCAACTCTACGCACGCAAGCCGGGCGCCGTACACATGAAAACTCACTGCCGTACAATGTATTTAGTGATGGCGGCAAGGCAGACCTCTTATCCCAAGCAGCCTATCAGCCTGTTATGTGAGCGCATTCCGCTGGTTGTGTGTAGTAACACATTTGAATAGTTCTGTAAGTCCCAGTCCTAAGGCCCATACCTTCCGAAGTTACGGTTGTTACCTTGATGTTTTGTTATATTTTAAATAAACTTAATAGTCGCATTTGAATAGCATTTTGGCACAATGGCTTATTTCATTGCCTTTTCGGGGCCCTTCCTCACTAGTTAGTCGAGGCAATTTCTGAGATTAATGGAACTAAACTGCAATGTTATCAGTTCCTCGAGGCATTTTTTGTTTCATTTATATCTATCTAATAATTGACATTTGAGCTATTCCTTTTTAACATTTGGTTGGGTAAGTAATTACTTAAGCATTAAATAGGCTGAAAAGTTTTTATTCAGTTGAGTATTACTCTCAAGTGATTATTAGATTTAAGGCGAGTTGCACAGTTTTCCAGCACCTCGGTTCGGAGCTGGAGCTGGTGGTGGTGTATGCGTGGGGTGTTCATGTCGGTCTGTGTGTGTGTGTGGGGGGGGGGGGGGGGCGTGCGCAGTTTAATGCTGAAGGCTGCGGCCGAAAGCTTTATGTCAATGTCTTTTATTTGTGTCTCTCTGCAACCTGACGTGTCTTCTTCACAGTAAGTAGCAATCTGTCTTCTCCTACATCGTTGCTATTCCTACTTGCACTTTCAGTTGTTTAATTTTTTGACTAATTTTTATAACTCATTCGTTGCATGTCGCTTCTTATGTATCCGTTTCAGAACAGGAAAAACGACATGAAAGTATGCGATGATACTATCACGAAAGATAGAAACAGAAAATCAATTGCTTCAATGTATTTTGAAGCCTCAGAAGCCCTCAACGCGCAACTGGGCAGCGTTGCTTGGTATTATTTAAATAAAATTTGCACAGTTCGAAACTAAACGCCAACTAATTTCCTGTTCTTGAAGTGACCGTTGTCGATGAATTCAGCTGTGGCATCTTACATGCAAAGTCTCAAAATCAAAATTACAAGAAACAATAAACAAATAGTCCTGTCTTAGCATGAACGTCAACGTGTGAGAGCACTCCTGATAAAACTGAGGCAATCCAGCGCAGATCACGTCATCCTTAGGTGGAAATTGCTGCATCATCTTTTTTTATATGGCTTCATATTTACCATTGACTGTAAATTTATTACAATACTCACTTTTTCAGTTCCGAATTTAAGTCGTTTTCACATGGTTACGGGTGCTGAATAACCAATTGAGAAATGACATAAAATCGAATTTGCAATAGTGAACATTGTAATAAATTGCACAAACGATGTCCAATATGAAGTAATGTAAAAAAGTCTACGCACTTTTAATCCAACGATAAATACAACAAAATGGTTCAAATGGCTCTGAGCACTATGGGACTTAACATGTGAGGTCATCAGTCCCCTAGAACTTAGAACTACTTAAACCTGTCTAACCTAAGGACAGCACACACATCCATGCCCCATGCAGGATTCGAACCTGCGACCGTAGCGGTCACGCGGTTCCAGACTGAAGCGCCTAGAACCGCACGGCCACACCGGCCGGCCGATAAATACAAATTGTGTACGTAATCTACCTTAGAGTTTAAGAGCATAGTATAATGTAACCGAATCATTGACACCACGCAAGCTGCAGTGTGCAATATGCAGCTCGAGCTGGAAACCAACAGCACCCGGTGCTGGTAACCTCGCGCCGACATTCGTGTAGTAATAACAATAATAATCATAACGCTACGGAGAGCCATTCGAGCATACGTAAGCCGCGCGCCGCGTTCTATTGTCGAGACAAGGTCTGCGCCGCCACCCTCTCCGCCACTCCGCCACCCCCTCCCCATCCCCAATCTGTTGCCATGGCAGCCGCTGCTGCGACCCTCCCGAGACGCCAACCTCCCAAGCGCCGCAGCCAGCCACTCCTCTCGCCCCTTACACCCCCTACCGCCCTCATCCCGTCTTCTTCATTTAATTAAATCAAATAATGAGCTGCCCTCGTCTTTCGTGGGAAACACTACAACCCTTCCCTTTCCACACTCGAGACAGCCCAACGTGACGTAACATCTTGAGCATCCCAGACTTTGTACAGCAACATTGTCACTGAAAGAGGCACGTGCTTGGGTTCTACAAGAGATAGGTACGTGATACTTGGCACGGTGGTATTTTTAAGGTTACAGAGGCGTTTTGTGCTCGACGCAGGTCAGTGCACATTGCATTTAGTTGATTATATTTCCGGAGCATTAGCATTTCTTTCCGTTACAGGCCAACTAAGCACATTTATTTTCGTTACAGGCCAACTAATCATTACGTCAAGATCATCCCTTTTTCCTTCATCCTCCTCCAAAGCACCTTCATCTTTTCCACAGAATGAGTTCTTTTTGTCTCATTTGGCCATTTCAACACCAGTTGTTTTTTTCTAGGTGTTTTATGTCCTGAAAATCTTTGACTTTCTTGACTTCTTGTTTGAATTTACTTGTGTTGAGTAAGGTACCCCGATGAATAGGCATTTCTTCAGAGTCCTTTTTTGTCTTACCTCCCCACCCAAATTCTTGGCCTGTGCTCCTATTTAGGAAGAATCTGTAGATCTTCTCTGTTAATCTGTCTTTTTTCATTCCCTCTAGATGTCCATGGAGTATAACACGTCTTTTCCTGACCTCATCTGTTATTTTAGGGCGGGATTCCCTTATCTGGTCTGAAAACACTATTTCCATCTTTGTTCTTGATTGGATTTAATATTTTTTCGCGGGATTCTTCTATTCTTTTCCAAATCTGCTATGCTATTTTGCACCCAGATGAAAGTAGTTTTTCCGACCCAAGCAGGACCAAGAGAGACAAATAAGTGTTTTGCTACACATCAGTTTTAAGCTTGTAGCCACGGAGTTGCGATGTAGCAGTTGGCCCCAGGGTGAAACAATATTCGCTATTACAACATTTTTAGGCTCCGAGTGTGGTGATTAAATCAGGTTGAATGAAATGTAGATGAACTTTTTTTGAAGCTGGTGATGTCGATGAGGCAGTTGGCGTTCTCTTTGCAGCAGACGGGTTGTTTCAGGCAACGTTATGACATTGGTATTCATTATAGCAGCAAAATGGTGTGTCATGAGCATACAGTTTTATTCATGATGTTCACTGAATGAAACAGAAAATCACCATGACGCTATGCTCAGCTGTTCCCGCAGCGATAGCAACCACATCACAGTAGTTTCGCATCTGTACATAAGGGCACACGAATGGATCCTTTCATGATACTATGGTTCTGTGATTGCGTTTACAGGCTTTTTCATTGTTGTCGAAGATAATTCTGGTAACAAAGCCAAATAAATCTTTATTCTACTATTACTCAGAAAAAGGCCTCCGGGGACAACAGGCCCCGTTCACCAAATAAACCAGAAAATATCCCTGAACATCCTTCGAAATTTTGTCCTCGAAGCTCTGGTTCAGCCTGTATAGGTGACATGAGTTTACGTAGCTTGGTCTCCTACTTCTAGCGCTACATGTGCGCCTCTTTTACACATTACCTAAAAACATGAAAACAATTTCCTTTATAACAATAACTCTACATCTAAATCAATATCCACATCGCGCAAAGCAGTGTTAATTGCATGATAGAGGGTACGTCCTATTGTACTAGTTATTAGGGCTTCTTCTCGTTCCATTCATGTATGGAGCGCGGGAAGAATGACTACTTATGACTCAGTGGGCACTGTATGTAGTCTAATCTTGTCCTCGAGATCCTTATGGACCGATTCGTGGTGGGTTTTACTACAATTTTAGACTCATTGTTTAAGACTGGTACTTGAATGTTACCAAGTAGACCTAGTCAGGATAGTTTCGCTCGGTCTTCGGGCGTGTGCCATGACAGTTTGTTCAGCATCGCCGTGACTCTGCCGTCGGCCAGGCAAACCTGTCACCGTTAGTGCAGCCCTTTTCTGTATACGTTTAATATCCCCTGTTAGTCTTTGGAATGGGTTCCACAGACTTGTGCCGTATTTTAGGATGGGTCACACCTCTGTTTTCCCTAATATGACCTTTGCTTGACATCTGATGACCTCATAGTTGACAGGACGTTAAATAATGATCGCCTCCTCCCCCTCCTCCTCCTCCATAGAAACAGCAATATTTTAGCATGTGCTTAATCTTGGTGCATTCAGCCTTGAGAGAAGTTAAGTTGACCGCTTACCTCAGCATCAAAGGCGTACGCAGCGCGGTCACTGCGAAGTTAAAAGATGTTGGCGTGGGAGGGATAGGGGAGGAATGTTTTCCTGTTTGTCTTAAGGCAATGACAATTCATGTGGGTGTATGCCATATGCCAAGCAGCCGTTAAGGCATGCATTTCGAGCAGAAGTAACATGAATTCGTCAAAACGCAATGTAGAGACGTTAATCTTCAAATGCGATACATGCACTGACGGGAAGAAAGTCGCAACACCAAAAAATAAAATAATCTAGATACATTAAATTTGAGGAATATATTTGTCTAGGTGATTAACACTGCGGGGTCACACGTTATTATCCGCGCAAGGTTAGCCATTGCAAATGCCAAATATGGGACATGTATAAACAGTGTAACTGATCGTAAGTTGCATGCGATCATGCAAATGTGCATGCATTGTGTTCCACAGGTACGGGATGTCAGTTTGTGTCATGGAGTTCCAGGCCTATTGCACTTTATCAGTCAATAAAGGGATGGTTAATGCCCGATTGTGTAAGATCTTGGTGTTCAAATGGTTCAAAAGGCTCTGAGCACTATGGGACTTAACATCAGAGGTCATCAGTTCCCTATAACTTACAAGGGGAGGCCGCCAATTGTGAAATTCAGATTCGATTCATGCTGCGCATAATAAAAGCTCATGGCCAGAGGTGCAATGTGGCAAAGCACCAAAATGCACTTCTCAGCCGTTGTCGAGAAAATTGACAGTTAAAAGAAACCATTGCCGTGAAATACTCTCTACGATTAATGGTTTTACACAGCGTCGTGGCGCAGCGGTAAGCGCTCGGGTTCGTAATCCGAAGGTCGCCGGATCGAAAACCGCGCCATGCTACTTTTTTTTATTAGTATTTGTTTTTTGTAATTCAGATGTATATGTATATACACATACATTATTATATATATAAAATTCCCGGCAATCAGTTGCAACAATTATGCATATAATAAGTTGTTGAAAGTCGTTTGTCGTGGAAAAAATGGCGACTTCGAACATGATTATGTTTTCCGCAAACAAAGTTGTATTTCACAAATGTTATTAATTGTCTTATTGTCTTCATAATGTTTACCACGTGTAGTTAACGGAAGACGTAGAAACGATATTCCGAAACGAATACGTATAGTGTAAGTCAAACGTTCGAATTACAATAGAGACCCCCACGATATATATATAGTGTAAGTCAAACGTTAGAATTAGAATATATTCTACTTACACTATACGTATTCGTTTCTGAATATCGTTTCCACGTCTTCCGTTAACTATAGGTGGTAAACATTATGAAGACAATAAGACAATTAATAACATTTGTGAAATACAACTTCGTTTGCGGAAAACATAATCATGTTCTAAGTCGCCAGTTTTTCCACGACAAACGACTTTCAACAACTTATTATATGCATTATATATATATGTGTGTGTGTGTGTGTGTGTGTGTATATTTGAATTACAAAAAACAAATACTACAAAAAAGGTTGCATGGCGCGAGAATCGATCCGGCGACCTTAGGATTACGAACCCGAGCGCTTACCCTTGCGCAACGACGCTGAGGAAAATTATTAATCGTAGAGAGTATTTCACTGCAACGGTTTCTTTTAACTCTCGATTTTCTCGACAACGGCTGAGAAGAGCGTCTTGGTGCTTTGCCACATTACACCTCTGACCATGAGCCTTTATTATGCGCAGTATGAATCGAATCTGAATTTCACAATTGGTGGCCTCCCCTTGTTAGAACTACTTAAACCTAACTAACCGAAGAACATCACACACATCCATTCCCGAGGCAGGATTCGAACCTGCGACCGTAGTGGTTACGCGGTTCCAGACTGAAGCGCCTAGAACCCCTCGGCCTCACCGGCCGGCTGATCCTGGAGTTATCCCCCGATGACGCCTCATATATGCTCGATTGGAGACAGATCTGGTGACTGAACAGACCAAAGCAACATGCTGTAGAGCATGTTGGGTTAGAGCAGCGGTATGCAGGCGAGCGTTATCCTGTTGGAAAACGCGTTGTGGAATGATGTTCATGAACGGCAGCACAACAAGTCCAGATTCGCAGTCATGGAGCGTGGGATAACCACGATAGTGCTCCTACTGTCATACGAAATAGCACCCAGACCGTAACTCCCGGAGTAGGCCTCGTGTGTCTAACATGCAGAAGGATTGGTTGCAGGTCCTCAACTGGCCTCCTCCTCGTCAAGACACGGCCATCACTGGCACCGAGGCTGAACAAACTTTGCTCAGAAAAGACAACAGACCTCCACACTGCCCTCCAGTGAGCTCTCGTTTGACACTACTGAAGTCGCGAATGGTGGTGGTTTGGTGTTAGTGGAACGCTCGGAGCTGTCCCTGCAGTAACCGTTTTGTAACAGTTCGTTGTGTCACTACAACTGCTGCTGTATACCCAGTACGATACAGCCATGTGCCGAACACAATGATTTTTAGTTGTAGGTAGTGCCACGTGGCCGTCCGGAGTCGTGTTTTCTTGCGATCGTATATTCTCGTGAACACCATTGTCAGCGATCTTTTACAGTGGCTACATTCTTGCCAGATCTTTCTGTAATATCGTAGAAGGAACATCCAGCTTCTCGCAACCCTAATACACAACGTCGTTAAAACCCAATAACAATGGTGTCTTTGTCGCCTTAAAGGCATTATTGACTAACAACAGCTCGCCATAACTAATCTTAAACGTAACTAATGCTCACGACCGTTAAAGCGTCTATTTAAAGCAAATATAATTTGGATCCTCATGGTGGCGCCACTAGCGTCACTCTTATGCGACTGGCGCGAATTCTGAAGAGATATAACCTTTCAAATTTGGAAACATCCCAACCAACTTTCGTTTATATCTTACAACTCCGTCGTGCTGTTCCGATATTTTTCCGTCAGCATATACGAATACGGATAGTGTTATCAATCAATTACGCTTCCACTCACACGGACGGTGCAACAGGACTTCGTCAAGTAATTACAGGACACAACCTTGACGGTGGCATCAGTCCCATGAGGTGTTCCGAATGGTACCGAGTTTTAACGATCAGTACTTAGGGACTACTGGCCACCATATCGTGCCCATGCTGTAGGTAGTCTGTTGGCGGTTCACAGGACATTAATTTATTGAAGTCTTCGAAGGAAGCAGTTATGATACGAATTCACGACATCCACAAACATATGTCCTCAGTGTGCCAATATGGGTTACTTTTTTGAGAGGTTTTTATGGGGCTTGAAGATGGCAAAATGAAAAATAACAAAACTCATTAATACGATTTGAGCCGGGCGGGGTGGCCGAGGGGTTCTAGGCGCTACAGTCCGGAACCACGCTACCGCTGCGGTAGCAGGTTCGAATCCTGCCTCGGGCATAGATGACTGTGATGTCCTTAGGTTGGTTAGGTTTGAGTAGTCCTAAGTTCTAGGGGATTGACCTCAGAATTTAAGTCCCATAGTGCTCAGAGCCATTTGAACCAATACGATTTGCTTGAATTGTTAGTCTAGCGATCCGAGAAAGCACGTTTCCTACACACCCCACAGTTAATGACAAGACAGGATTCAAAAATATCCAGTCACGACGTCCAGCTCGTCCTTTCATGTGTGCTTTTCTAGCAGAGACTGCACGAGAGTTTGGAAAGTAGTGGCACGTTTGAGGATTGGAAGTTTGTGCCTGCATGGTATAGTAGGCAAGAGCACAGTTCGCAGAAGGGAACGTTCTGGGTTCGAGTGCAGTTCTGACATAGAGTTTTATTCTGAAAGGAAATTTCAAGTTACAAGATGTTCATAATGAAAATACGAAGATCGGATTGCATTGTAGCGATCCTCGAAGTTTGCAAGCTCGTATAGAATTTACTGTGTAAACAGCGCCTGCGGACAACTAACACGGAACAAAGCTAGCGGGTGACTGCCGCGGTGGCGGCCCCTGTTGGTCCCTCACGTCTGCAACATTACTCGGTGTGGCCGATAAAGCGGCGGCGGCGTTTGCGTGGCGTGGCGCGGGCTGCAGCCTCTGGCAATTAGGGCGACTGGCCGCGGCGAATTTATGCCCATCTGATAAGCGACGCCTGCCGGCGGTTTATCTGCCAGTATCCCCTCTGCGACATCGGCCGGCGCATTCGCTACAGGGGCGGCGGGACAAGGCAGAATATGCAACTTCGGCCAACTGTTCACAGAGCGCGACGGGACACGGCACGGCCGCTAATATTTATACGGTACAATCATAGCGCATGGTGTAGGTGGAGTGCGTTTCGGGCTGGGTGCTTTATGGAGATTGGCGTCAGTTTAAAAATTATTTTCAGGTAAAAATACTAGTGACAACATAATGAAAATACACTTTCATTAATACACTTCTCTTACCCTTAAGGACTCCTGCACATCTACATCTACACTACTGGCCATTAAAATTGATACACCAAGAAGAAACGCAGATGATAACCGGGCATTCATTGGACAGATAAATTATACTAGAACTGACATGTGATTACATTTTCACGCAATTTGAGTGTATACATTCTGAGAAATCACTACCCAGAACAACCACATCTGGCCGTAATAACGGCCTTGATACGAATGGTTCGAATGGCTCTGAACACAATGCGACTCAACTTCTGAGGTCATCAGTCCCATAGAACTTAGAACTACATAAACCCTACTGATCTAAGGACATCACACACGTCCATGCCCGAGACAGGATTCGAACCTGCGACCGTAGCGGTCGCGCGGTTCCAGACTGTAGCGCCTAGAACCGCTCGGCCACTCCGGCCAGCGGACTTGATACGCCTGGGCATTGACAGAAACAGAGCTTGGATGGCGTGTACAGGTACAGCTGCCCATGCAGCTTCAACACGATACCACAGTTCATCAAGAGTAGTGACTGGCGTATTGTGACGAGCCAGTTGCTCGGCCACCATTCACAAGACGTTTTCAGTTGGTGAGAGATCTGGAGAATGTGCTGGCCAGGGCAGCAGTCGAACTGTTTCTGTAACCAGAAAGGCCCGTACAGGACCTTCAACACGCTGTCGTGAATTATCCTGCTGAAATGTAGGGTATCGCAGGGATCGAATGAAGGGTGGAGCCACGGGTCGTAACACATCTGGAATGTAACGTCCACTGTTCAAAGTACCGTCAACGCGAACAAGAGGTGACCGAGACGAGTAGCCAATGGCACCCCAAACCATTACGCCGGGTGATACGCCAGTATGGCGATGACAGATACACACTTCCAATGTGCGTTCACCGCGATGTCGCCAAATACGGATGCGACCATCATGATGCTGTAAACAGAACCTGGATTCATCCGAAAAAATGACGTTATGCCATTCGTGCACCGAGTTTCGTCGTTGAGTACACCATCGCAGGCGCTCCTGTCTGTGATGCAGCGTCAAGGGTAACCGCAGCCATGGTCTCCGAGATGATAGTCCATGCTGCTGCAAACGTCGTCGAACTGTTCGTGCAGATGGTTGTTGTCTTGCAAACGTCCCCATCTGTTGACTCAGGGATCGAGACGTGGTTGCACGATGCGTTACTGCCATGCGGATAAGATGCCTATCATCTCGACTGCTAGTGATACGAGGCCGTTGGAATCCAGCACAGCGATCCATATTACCCTCCTGAACCCACCGATTCCATATTCTGTTGAGAGTCATTAGATCTCGACCAACGCGAGCAGCAATGTCGCAATACGATAAATCGAAATCGCGATAGGCAAAGGTCCCGACTTCGAGTCTCGGTCTGGCACACAGTTTTAATCTGCCAGGAAGTTTCATGTCAGTTCACACTCCGCCACAGAGTGAAAATCTCATTCTGCGAAAAAAATAAACTTTTCCAACAATGTGTGAACTACATGGAATTACATCAAATTGAAGTAATCAAAAACACTTGCATATGTAATGAATATTATCAATTAATTTTGTCTTTCTCTCTTATCTTGGGAACACAGGAAATATTTATAGAAATGTTATCAATTATCAGTTAATAATGTATTAGCAAAACACAATTCCATGCATCTGTTTCGTTAGGTGGCTTATTTCTGTTCTTATAATTACATTAAAGTTTTACTAATTAGTGTGTCATGGCAATATCTGGAGCAAAATCTCGATTACACACTTGCGTGCCGACATTCTGCACAGTTCGTCAATGGCACTCGTTATTTTATATAAAAACCCATTCGAATTACTGTAAATCAGCTGCAAATTTCACAGTTAGCAAATGATTTTGTTTTCCTCACCAGCTGTCGACATCACAATGTTGTTATCAATAGCTTACAGAGCACAATGGATGTGCTTCAACCTTTTTGTAGAAAGATCCATATTTAGACGAGTTCTACAAAAGAAAACCATTATATTGACTAACACAATTTCTTTTTATTTTCTTCTAAGTGCTAGTGTACATTTTGAGGGGCCTTGCGTGGAACGAATGGAGACCCGTGTCCCGTCAAGGTGCTCAGAGGTAAAGCTGTCTAGTTCCGAAATCGATAGCATGTAAAACTAACTCCAATGACTATAGCTTAACGAAAAGTAAACAGTTTGTATTTTATCAGTATTGAGTATTTCCACGAATATTCCCTCAATGTGACAGCAGTAACAGTTACAGCCTTATAGTGTAGCCAACGTTTTATAAAAGATGTGTATGTAGATAACTAGTGTTCACAGTTATCTGGCAAAGAGGTACAGTGCTAAACTTGTTCTTGAGATCGGAGCGCACAGAAAATCGATACTTCCCATCTGAAAATCCTCGGGGACTTTTTATGGAAAGAGGGGAAGAAAAGGGATTGAAACTGGCTTTATTGTCTTTAAAGTGTTGACATTTGAGCTTGAATTCATGTTTCAGGTCAGATATCATGCGTAATTTTTTAATTTTTTTTATTTATGCAGCGAAGAGAAACGCACGATATTGTTATTTGTTATTTGCTATTCACAGATTCGTAATTTTATTTCGGATGCTTCACATGATTATACGTACGTAGTACCCATTAACACACTATGTTAGTGGCAACTTTTAAGACACTGTCTGAGTTAAAAGTATTCTCACACAAGTTCTATATGAGAATAAGTAATGGTACCGCAGTACAGAACTCTTTCCCGCAATTGCTGCTTCTGTCTGGAGTAATTTGACTAAGCTTCCTCGCCTTCGTGCAGCCTCCATCAGTTGTTACTGCTGACAGTTCCATAATTTTCTGCGCAAACCTGCTTACGGTTCCGGTAATATCCTCAATGAAATAATTGGCTCTTGCGGTTCTTTTAAGAGGAACTGGAGCATCCAATTATTCCGTAACGCTGAAATCTTTATCGATTCCCTTCACGACGAGTAATAACTGCGCAGTATTGCTTGCGCCACAGCTCTCTTCCATAGTCATGGAGTAAAATTCAAACTCAGTGGCTTGCCGTTTCAATGTGCTCTAATCATTAGTAGAAGAGTCGTCATTACAGCGAGCTACAATTTTTCGCGGTAGGTTTAATGTAGCAAACTCCGCTTACTTGGCAAGCTGCGAAATGTCTAAAGTGGCTTCAAGGCATTCTTTGATAGACTCGCTATTAGAAAACTGTTTTAATTTTTTTGGAGGAATTTATACAACGACGTAATTTACTTTGAGAATTGAGTCGAACTGTGAGGACATTTTGGTAATATTTAACTGCTGCCGCAAAGGTTACTTTTAAGTTCGAATATTTAATCTTCACGAAAGCGGCACTCAGATTTATCCCATGATGAACCCTATTTCCTGTTCTTAATATTGTATTCTTTATGAACTGAAACATTAATTATATTGGGATTCGATAAATATGAAAATATAAATGATATGCCCTATAGTATTACGGATAACTCTAAAATATTTCTGTTTGCTGATGACAGTAGCTTGGTAGTAAAGGAGGTTATGTGCAACATTGACTTGGTTTCAAATAGTGCAGTTCATAACATAAGTTCATGGCTTGCAGAAAGTAAACTAACGCTAAATTACAGTATGACTCAGTTTGTACTATTTCTAATATGCAATTCAAGAAAACGTGACGTTTTAATTTCAGAGAATGGACACATGATTAGTGACACTGAACAGTTCAAATTTCTAGGTGTTCAGATAGATAATAAACTGTCGTGGAAAGCCCACGTTCAGGATCTTGATCAAAGATTTAATGCTGCCATTTTTACTATTCGAACGTTATCTGAAGTGAGTGATCGTTCGACACAAAAATTAGTCTACTCTGCTTATTTTCATTCACTTATATCGTATGTTATAATATTTTGGGGTAAATCGTCCCATTCTAAACGAATATTTTTGGCTCAGAAACGGGCGGTTCGGGCAATAAGTGGTGTAAGTTCACGTACCTCGTGTCGACCTCTGTTCACGAGTTTTGGTATTTTGACATTGACCTCTCACTATATACATTCCTTACTGCCATTTCTTGTTAACAGTATTAGCTTATTCTCAAGAATAAGCCGCTTTGACTCAGTTAATACTCGGAAGAAATCAAACCTGTATTTGGATCAGACTTCCTTAACTCTTGCTCAGAAAGGTGTGCGTTATTCTTCTGTATCCATTTTCAATAAGCTACCACTATAATTGAAAAATCTTAGCAGTAATCCACGCGCTTTCAAATCGAAACTGAAGAGTTTTCTCATGGGTCACGCCTTCTGTTCTTTCGAGGTGTTCCTTGAAAAATTAAGCTGATTCTTGTTGTATTGTTAATTGCGTTTACTTAAATTTGTGGCTCGACATTTTCGGGTTCGTAAATATTTTATTTTTATCTGTTATTACTTTTATGTTGTGATTTCATGTACTGACACATTTCATGACCTAGGAGATTTGCTCCTCAATTTGGTCCTGCGGAGAGGACGTGTAAATAAAATAAAAATAAAATCACACGATTCATTTTTTTCGTTTGTTATCCGACTGTCTGTTTCTCTTCCCGCCTGTTAGAGCCCATTTGCTCAGAAACGGATGACTGTATCATGTTTAAATATATGTGATACTAAGGTCTACAGTCTCTTGTCAGTGTAGAAAATGTAAGCTTCTACGTCAACGAAGTCCAAAGATATTGCCATTTATGTCACTTACTTCTATACTCGTGAACTCACTCATCAAATCTTACAGGGTACACCCCTTTGGCCTATAATCATGACACTTGGTAAGCAGCAGGGTTCCATATCAAAAGTAAGGAAAAATCTAGAAAATTAATAAGTTGTAACCACAAAAAAAATTTTTGGTCATTTTGTCATTTGTCATCCATCCACCTGTCTGTCCGTCAGGTACCAACCCCTATTCCTCAAGAATGGGCTGACGTATGCAGTTGTGATTTATCTCACGTACTAAGGTGTAAGGTTGCTTTGCGGCGTAAAAATTGTAAGTTTCTGAGTCAAAGCAATCAAAAGATACAGTCATTTACGTCACGTATGGTGATACCTTGCCATTATCCATATCGACAACAGACACAAATCGTAGAAATACTCGAGTCCTGGGATGGATGAAATCTCTATACATAAGTTTGCCAGGAACCCTTGGTCTGTGAGTTCTACTCGCACTATCTGATTTTTTTTTTTTTTCTTGTGTAACTGTTCATCTCAAAGAACATTTGCTTGTGAAACTTTACTTACTTTAGTCTGCGTTCCTACACTTGTTAGAAAGGATATCTTGAAACATGCTGCGCGGTTTTCTATTGTTCAGGCTTTTGTCCTCTGTTCCAGTTTCAATGTTACTGTGCTCTGCTGCGCGCCATGTTAGCTAAGGACACACTTTAAGGGACCAGACTTGCGGTCTTCAGCAGGATGGCGCTGTCGCAGAAGTTGTCCGAAACGTGTCCACAAACGCAGAGCTAAACTCGACATGGCGTGTGGGCAGGGAGACGAGAGGAGAGGCAGAAGCGCCAGCTTAGGGGAACGCAGATGGACGCCGCCCGGCCCTGCATTATGCATAGCGGCCTCAGCAAGGCGACGGAAGCCAGTCGCAGGGGCGGCAGACACTCGCACAGGTAGCGCAGTCGGAGTCTCCGCTACCGCAGTGGCTCAGAGCGACATAGCTGAGACAGAGACAGAGAGAGAGGTACAAATAACCGACGATAGCGAGAGGTCGGAGAGGAGATAGGGAGGGAGAGAGCGGGAAAGAGAGAGAGATAGAGAGCGGCAGGATTATCACTACAACATAAATTATTTCTTTAGTTGTACTCTTCAGTCCTAACACTCTCCACGCTAGTCTCTCCTTTGCAAACCTCTCCACTTCCGCAGACTGCTTTTCCATTTCAGCTTCAGATATACGCTACACGAACATTTGGGAGGACCCCTCAATCTGCAGTGCTTGTGGCGTCCAGATTACTGTCCGCCACATTTTACTTCACTGTCCTTTATTCTCTGACCAGAAGGCGGTGGTTTCCTTGCCACCGGATTTGCCCTCTATTTTGCAAGACGATGCAACGACTATGGTTAAGATCTTACGGTTTTGTGTCCTGTCCAATTTGTTGCCTCGGGTTTTAGGGAGAGGATTTTAATGTGCTGCTGGGTGACTGGCTCACCCAGGTTTTAGGTAAGAGGTCCGCCAGTCACGATTACCTACTTGTTTCACTTCGATTTCTGTTCTCTTTTCCTTGTGTTTTCTTTCCTTTTTAGTGCGTTTCTTCTCCTCTTTTTTTTGCCTCTGTATGTGAGGATTTGGAACTGTTGCTGGTCTGTGTCTTTTAGCCGTTCTCCTTGTTCGCTGTCCGTCTTCGTCCCTTCACCGCACGTGTTCCTGTTTCTATGCGTTTGGGCGCTGATGACCATGTTGTTTAGCGCCCGAAAACCTCAAACCACACACACTCACACACACAAACGAACATTTGGAGCACTTCATAACACTTGTTTACAGAATTTACTCTAGATGCAGACAGATTAGGTACACTGCTTCCGTCTGAGGGATGGACGGGGGGGGGGGGATGAAGGAGGGGAGGAATGGGACACTGATAACCTCAGCTGTTTGGTCTCCTTAAACACGTAATCAGCCAGCACAACAGGATAAATTAATCATCAAGGGGGCAACTCTCTGAGCCATTAGAAAATTGTAGAAATGTTTGAACGTCCAGGAAAGGCCCAAAATTTTGAATAGGCCTATATATAAAGCTCATTGTTAGACGAAGTATGTGAGTGTGTATGGAGTATTTTATTCTTTATGTGTGTGTGTTCGCGTGATTTAAGTTTTATTAACTGATACTGTTTTATAGTATTTGGGAATGTTTACTGAATAAATTTGACGGATACCGTTTATTGTTTGGTGTATAAACGATGTCAGTGCAATAACTACTGCGCCAGATTGAAGTAAGCAATGTTAAGCAGTGGGCGTGCGGCCATAGTGTGCCAAAGTTGTGTCACAAAAAATGGCTCTGAGCACTATGGGACTTAACTGCTGAGGTCATCAGTTCCCTAGAACTTAGAACTACTTAAACCTAACTAATCTAAGGACATCGCACACATCCATGCCCGAGGCAGGATTCGAACCTGCGACCGTAGCGGATGCGCGGTTCCAGACTGTAGCGCTTAGAACCGCTCGGCCACTACAGCGGCCAGTTGTGTCACAAATCGTAATTCAGCAAACTATCTAAATCAAGTGTTCAATACATTTTGTGCAGATTTTGAAGAAGAGAAATGTGTGTGCAAAGTTAGCCCCGCACACCTTCTCTCCTGAAGAAAAACGTCGACGGGTGGACGCCTGCTGACACTAGATTGAAATGCAAAACTCTGACAACTCTTTGGTGGGCATGATCATTACGGGTAACGAGACTGTTATGTTATCAATAAGAGCCTACCGCAAAACGAGACAGTCCAGAAATCAAGGGTCAATACACTGACGGAATAACCGACATTCCAGCCAGTGCGACGAGAAAGAACTTCGCTGACAGTTTACATGGTTGTGTGAACGTACAGTGCGTTGTATTGAAGTGGGAAGAGAGTATGCTGAACACATGAAACAATAAAACCATCATATTAACGTTTCCCAATTTTTTACTAAACCAGTTAACTTTCTGGGCTGACCGAGTACTTACTGCGGTCATGGCTTCGTCTCCCTGGAAAATACCTGTCTCTCACATTTCCTTCCATGAAAAAATTAACTATTCATTGATGCCTCAGGATGAGCCTATAAATTTCTATTCTATTCCTAAATCAGTTCAGTATCTCATCATTAGTAATCGATCCACATACCTGATCTTCAGCACGCTTCTGTAGCACCATATACTTCAAAACCGTCTGTTCTCTTCTAGTTTGAATTATTTATCGTCCACATCTCACTTTTGAACATGGGTAAACCCCAGGAAAATGACTTCAGGAAAGACTTCCTAACATTTATGTTTTTCCTTCGATATTAAAAAAATTTGTCGTCTTAGAAGCACTTTCTTGCTGTTGCCAGCGTGCATTTTATGCCATCTAAACTTTGACTATCAACAGGAATTTGCTGCCTAAATATCTTAAGTCAGCTACTGTTTTCAGTGACTTTTTTTCCTAATCTAATACCTCACCGCTGACTGATTTCATTCGAATACATTACGTTATCCATCATGTTGTACTTTTGATCATATTCATTTGCTAAACCGCAATACATTTTCCAATTCTTTACACTGCTCATCAACATCCATTCCAGTCTGGCGTAATTACTATATGATCGACAAACCTCAAAGTTTCTTCTTAATCCTTCTCGCGCTGCCCTCTACAGATTGATTAATGTCGATGATGGGTTACATCGAATCTCACACCCTACTCAATCACGGCATCCCTTTCATGTCCTTCGACTCATAACTGCAGACTGGTTTCGGTACAATTTGTAAATAACCTTTCGCTCCCTGTATTTTTCCCTGCTACTTTCAAAATTTCAAAGACCGTTGCAGGCAACATTACTGAAAGCTTTCTCTAAGTTTACAAGTGTTCCAAACATAGATTTGCCTTTCTTCACTTCAGCATCTAAGATACACCGTAGAGTCGGTTATTGCCTCTTGTCATCCTGCCTCTCTCCAGAGGCGAAACTGGTCTTTCCGGAGGGCGGTTTGTGAAAGCTTTATCACTCTTCTGTAAATGTCTCTTGTCAGTATTTTGCAAACGTGACATTCTACACTGACACGTCAGAGATGGAGTTGGTTGGTTGGTTGATCATGGGGAAGGGGACCAAACAGCGGATTAGGGAAGGAAGTCTGCCGCGCCCTTTCAAAGTAATCATCCCGGCATTTTCCTGAAGCAATTTAGAGAAATGACGGAAAATCTAAGTCAGGATGGCCAGATTTAGGTTTGACCCATCGTCATCCCGAAGACGAGTCCAGTGTGCTAACCACTGCGCCACCTCGCTCGGTAATGAATAGAAATCGTCTGTTCTCTGGGTCCGATATAGTATTTCAAACTTCAGCGATGCCTCGTGATTAACCGAATTATTTGTTGCGTCACCGAAAATAAAAGTACTGCAAAAGAACGTTCTCACATTGAACCATTCTAATGTTCTAGTGAGAGTGATAGGGGTCAGTATGTGAAGCAGTTACATCATATCGCGCAGACCAGCCCCCCCCCCCCCCCCCACGTGAAATATGGGCGCCGCAACGAACTGGCGACGTCACAATAGTCTCCTTGCCCGCCACATTTCGCGAACCCTCAGGGCCCACTGGTAATCAATATGCAAATGAAAAGTTACCCATTAAAGGATTTAACTTTGCCGTGTGCTATCGAGAGCTTTCACACTTTTTTATACGTACAGTTCAGAATTGTTAAATTTGTTTGAAATAATTACTCGCTGCCCGCCGGACACGGCTGCTGTAAGACCTGCTGTGTCACGTGCTGTGACGTAAGCGCCTCGGCCTCTCTTAATCGTGGATCTCGGCACAGTCTATAGCTAACTATATGGTACTGTTTCAGAGAACGGGACGGACTTGCCAATGTTTTGTAGCAGCTAATTAATTATATTTGCCTCTGTGGACATTTGAGAGTGATTTTGTTTTGTATGACTGATGCCCTCTTGACTTTTACTTGTTACGGTTATGGAACGTCGAGATTACCGGTGAAAGTGGCTAGGAGCCAGTTGAAGGCGGTGTAGGAACTGTAAGCGATTTGCATACTCCAGTCCAGTAATGGTATTTCAGAACCTTTCTGGAAGTAGTGAGATTGTCAGAGGGCTTTGATTATTGACTACTGAGGAGTATGACGTCTGATTCTATCTCGCAGACAAGAAGAAGGCTGACGACCATTATTTATGTTGATCTGATTGTTTAGCAGGTCAAAAAGAGTAATCCATCCCCGCCAATAAATCATCTTCAATTAAATGTGGGTAGTTGTGCGTCGTGTAATATTCCCTGTCCAGCGCACATCGTCAAGAGTATCTGGATTCTGGGAATGGTCACGCAACCTCACAGAAGATCTACGGACGAGAAGGAACGTTCTGAATTGTGTTATCTCTTAAAGAAATGGTTTAACTCGTCTCAAGCAATTATGTGTTGCCCTGGTATAAAGAACTCGCAACTGAAAGATATTACACTTAATTCACTGAACAACAAAATGAAAAGGTCATTCTTTCTATACCCTGTAATTGTTTCCCAATCCGACGCACAAGATTGAAATTTGGCTCTTCTGTAATATTATAAATGCGTGATGTACTGCAACATCACCCTCGGGCTCGGCGATGCATCATATAGCAAGGTGTCAGGCTCGGAAGTTCTTGTGAGCTGTAAGGTGGGTTAATGATGTCACATTAGCACCAAGTTTCACCATAATCCTGCCCAAAGCCACCGTTGTGCGTACCCATTGAACGTGGACGCAGCGCTTTGGAGTACAGCACGACCGGAATTTTTGCTCTCATGTACAGGCTGGAATCTCTAGGGACCGTTCAAAACCATTCGGCCAAATTCTGAAGTCGATCAGAAGCAGCAAAGGTTACCTATGCTTTTTCAAGCCTACTGGTTTCCGCGCTCGTGTGGTGTGATCACGTGGCAACACAACATTGAAATGTGCATGAGTAAAACGGGTAAGCGTCCGTCTAAGATCTCTCCGGCCACCAGTTCTGCGCCCGCATCTCGTGGTCGTGCGGTAGCGTACTCGCTTCCCACGCCCGGGTTCCCGGGTTCGATTCCCGGCGGGGTCAGGGATTTTCTCTGCCTCGTGATGGCTGGGTGTTGTGTGATGTCCTTAGGTTAGTTAGGTCTAAGTAGTTCTAAGTTCTAGGGGACTGATGACCATAGATGTTAAGTCCCATAGTGCTCAGAGCCATTTTGAACCAGTTCTGCAACACACTTTGTTGAGGTCGTTACAAATGTACGCCAGAAACTCTGACACATATTAAGTCTGGCGGCTGCTCTACAGCCTGAACATAGGCAAACTGTTCCACGTGAGCGTCGAATGGGTTGCCTAACCTGTGCCCCTGTTCTACATGTACTTTAACATTCATAATATACTTTCAAAGCTTTTCATTTAACTTTCTATGTAATGGTTTTGTTTTTCCTTCTAAATGTAAATCACTAATACAATTTGTGAACGGCCGGGCTAATTTGCCACGCGTTGTTCTTCCCATCAACAGACTGCAGCAATTTTAAGAGTCTGGTTTACCAGTTTCATTCCCCCTTCGTGCACGCTACTCTGTGCTCTGTGCTAGCTGGTGGTACACCCCGTCCTATACACGTCCACCGCGGCGCTTGGAACTACGGAACGAAGTACAAGTGTCCTGACGCTCATTGCATATTTTATTACCCAGGCAGTCGTCCACAGCATTGTGTGGTGTCACTTTGCCACTGACTTAGATTTTACCTCACCTAGCAAGACCGCCGTTTTCTACAATGTTATATGGAACTTCTTTTTTCCTTTCTTACACGTACTACTGCATTTAAAAACTGTTATTAGCTCCGGTTGTTTTCAGTATAACAACTGATGATAGGCATGTAAGGTCGTGTTTGAACTACTGAAAAATAAAAAGAATCGTACAACTGCAGTGGTATTTTCAACCTTTGTTCTGTCATTGTGTCTCGAATTGCATAATGCATTTATATATAAGTGCAGTAACAGTTATTACTCAATTAGTCATCTGATCACACAGATAGCACAACATTTCGTCAGTAAGATACAGTGTCAATGGTAGAGAGCAACTGGATGGGCGACACGAAGCGTTCCGCATTGGGGCGACTTTTAGCGAACATTTCACATACATACATCTCATATGGGAGATGGCTGTCAACTTAACATTCCCTTGCTATAGCTGTTCAATACGGAGTCATAAAATACTAATTTACGCAGCTTACCAATTAACAATAAGATCATTACATATGCGGCCCAATGTAGTGCCGCCACCATTTCAGAATTGGCTCTTCAGCAAAAATGTTCGACGACCACTGGTCTAAAGTGCAAATTAATCACTTTTCATTGCTAAATTGTGTTGATTAAGCAATATTTGTTATATATGTAAATTTTAGGTTGCTCCGTTTACTTTTACTACAGCGGTTTTGAAGTATAAATCATTTAAATTTGTATTTCGTATCAGTTCAAGCCGAAAACCTCTGTGGGTGAATCTGTAAGAAAGAAAGACTGGATACCGACTAAGCATAGCAAAACATGTTCGGAGCATTTTCGAAAGAGGACATAGACCGAAAATCAGTTTCTACAGACCATTTTAAGCAAAATTCCGAACTAAGAAAGCAACTTTTCATATCACTGTGGTATCGATAGCAACGATGCCACGGCGTAGGTGCAAGTTCATAAGTTGGCACTACGAGACACCGACGACAGTGCCCTCTAGCCGGTGTAATATCTCTTTATATTCGATGAATTATTCTGATATAATTCTACCCTTGAATGACGTTTACTAATTTTCTATCTCCATACTCGCAGAATCCATGCGCAAAGTAGTTTCATACAATTGCTATGCCATGAGCGCATAATTATTCTTTGGAGTACTCTCTCTCTGGTGGTTGTTAGAAGAAAAAAGCTTCCGAGATTGTCTTCGTGCCGGTTAGCCTGAGCTTGGTTTGAAGAATTGTAATCTGATTATTGAGATTTATGACAGAAGATAACTGAGACGAAATTGTACTATTAAAAGCGAAAATATATATATATATATATATATATATATATATATATATATATATATATATATTGCTCCTTTATACAAAAGGTGTGTATTTGACAATTAAGAATTAATGATATTCATCGATATATTGTGTAGTTGTTAATCAGAAGGGAACTTCCGAAAGACTGGATACGAACCTGCATTTAATAATCAAAGAGCTCCATTACTTCTTCGGAAGGTTAAACTTCATCAAAGCCAAATATCCGCTTGATCTGAGGTTTCCCGACTTATTATACAACGCTCCCGAAAATTACGAGGCATTTTATTTGTACAGATTAGCAGACTGCCGTAAAGCACGAGCCTCCAGAGAAGAAGAATCATCGCCTGATTTCATTCTCACTAGTAAAATTTCTGAATCATTTTGAGTGAATGAGCTATGACTGTGTTTCATATTATGAATGACTGATTGCTCGAACGAATTGAGAACTACATAGATAGGAGGAAAAATTACAGTGGCGCCAGTGTGACAGGACTCTCTTGGATTGTTATATAATGTTTGTATTTTTTTTGTTTCATGAAAACCAACGAGAACGAGAAGTAACGAACCTGAAGTGAGGTACGGTGCCCATAGTAAAAGATTGCTGATACCAAGAAACGATTTCAACTATTGGACTACACCGAGACTACAGAACAAGGCCAGAGAATTTTAATTTTTTTTATCCTGTAGTTAAAATAGTTTGAAATCAATTTAGAAAGAACTTTTTTCCAGATAGTAGTTAGATTGTAGAACTGTATATTGTGTGATTTTCGTATCTGGATGTTGAACTTTATACCCTCTGTGAAGTAATTTGAAAGTTAAGTGTGTCTACGACAGTAAATTTGAAACTGTATTTAGTAACTAGAACCTGATAGTGACAGTTATTTAATGGTATTGACTAAAGCGGCATTTAAAATGTCATTGAATCAGCAACGAGACGTGCAACAGCCTTCAGCTGTTTGCGCAGAAGCAGAGGCCACGGATAGCAATTCAGAGACTGTTGTGGCTAGCGGTAGCAATATAAATAATCCCGCTGGTTCAGGAAACATTCATACAACAGCTGATCAGAGTGTTGTTGACACATTAGTTGTTATTATGCAACAGATGTCTCTATTAGCCAAAGGCCAAGCGGAGGTAAAACGAGACTTATCCGTTACACAAAATGAACTCCAACATCAATTAGCCGAAAATCAAACACAATTACAAAATCAATTAAGAGCAACCTTTACCGAATTAGATCAGAGATTAAATACCCAGACACAGGAAAAAAAAGAACAGGCAGAAATGACCGAACAGAATCTTATTGCTCAAATTGAGCAGGTCCGCCAACAATGCCAAGAAAACAATAGTAAATTAAAAGCGGAACTAACTGAATATGTATCCGTCAAAACTGATACGATACAAAAACAAGTAGAATTGTTTCCTCAAGTAATACAAGCTCAAGAGGACATAGAATGTTCCGTAGCTATGATACCAGAAATTATAGAATCCCAAGATAATCTAAAGAAGCAATTTGGTGAAGCGAAGCAAAAACAGACGACAGTGGAACATAGAATGAATGTACTTGCGGGAAAGTTTTCAGATATGACATTAGAGCAGCAAACTTTTCCTTCGGAAACGATAGAAGAAACTGTGAAAGTAGCTTTACAGTCAATTTCAGAGAGTTCCGACGAGAATTTTTTCAACAAAGGGTTAAAGGAAGTTCGTGAACAACTTGGCGAAGAATTCTCGCGTTGGAAAGAAAATATAGATAGATCACTAAATCTCTCGCAGGAGGATTTGGAAACAGCGAGAAGTAGGAAACAAAATTCTCAATCTGCGCGTGACATTCCGTCCATGTCAAGATCCGATGTAGACAGAACTGGAACGTCACAAGTTAGATTCGATATAACGGATAGCCACAGGGAAAAGTACGAACAAGATGATTTTGGGAATCGTAGTACCGTTGAGGAGAAGGTGATTAAACAGAGACAATTTCAGATCTTTAACCCTGACAAAAAGAATGTTCATCATGTAGTCTTTATTCGAAGTTTCAGAGGTCTATTTCCACGATCTTGGACAGAATGGCAAAAGATTAGTTTTGTATCTGGATATATACAAGGCTCAGGAGCATTGTGGGCATCTGAACAAACATCTTCTTGTAAATGTTACAAAGAATTTGAGCAGGCTTTTCTAGCAAAATATTGGTCTGCTGGAATACAAGAAAGACTTAGGCAGGAAGTATTATATCCTGAGCCTTTCTCATTTTCTAGAGGATCTCTAAAGAGATATTTTGAGAAATACATTAATAAATCTTTGTATTGGGATGTACCGATTCCTTTGCCGGATATACTTAGGATACTAAAGTCCAGACTACCCACCAGTATAAGGAATCAGCTGTTATATATAAATGCTAAGGATATAGACTCATTTATGACTAGGCTTGATCATATTGATATAATTGAGGAGGACAATAAAAGGGCAAGAGAAATGTCATATCAAAGAAGAGTAATAGAAGTGAATCCGAGCTGCAACTCGAATGGGAATGGCAGTAATGGTAGCAGTAACAATAATCATAACCAACTACACTCTCCGAGGAGACTTGGAAATGGACAAAATGAAAACAATAATTACTACCATAATGGAAACTTTAGTAATGGTGGAGCGAGGGGCTATTTTAGGAACAATAGGAATTTTAATCGATATAATCCAATGTATGGCAACATAGGACAGTTCTACCAACACCAGCAGAACAACAACAATAATTACACGAATCAAGCAAGACAATATAGACCGAATTCACCACAACAACCGATAATCACTGAAGTAGCTGAAGAGACAAATACGAATCGGACCAACAATCAGTCAAACTAAACATGACCGCATCGTGACCCGGAGGAGCGATCAGGGGATGTGTTAGGGGCGAAACAGTAAAATTACAATTGTTAAGATATAATGATGGTGAGCTGTTGACTGAAGAGTTAACAAAGGATTTAATAACGTGTCATAATGACAGATCGAGTGTTCCAGTATCGGAAGTATTTGTTGAAATAGAGGAAGTTCCAACGAATGTGATATTAGACACCGCCGCTTCCGCCAATGTCATCTCAGGCGCTGTTTTCAGGAGAATTATTAGGAGGAAGAAGGTACCAATTTTGCCGCTACAGAACTGCAAAATCATCGGAGCTGTTGGAGCACGCTCTCCCAATGTCAAAATACAAACACAATTAGAGATGAAAATGGGAAATGTAGCAATAAAATGCACGTTCCTTGTAGTAGAGAAGTTATTAGTGGACTGTATTCTTGGTATTTGGAGTATGCAGGAGTGCGATAGTCAGATTGATTTTTTGGAAGGAATAGTTAAATTTAGATTAAATGGAGAAGAGATAGCACTGGATTTAAATAGAAAGGAAACTGTGCATGAGAAATATTGTCGCGGTGCCATAATTCAATTAATTGACACTACAAACGGTCGTTGGAAGGAGCTTTCAAAGGATTTGATACAACCGGAGGACTTTAACCAAACAACAATGATAAAAGCTAGTGAATCAAATCAGCTTACCGGAGAACAAAGTCAGCAGCTTCATTATTTGTTAGAGGCATATGAAGAGATTTTTGATGCGAAACCAGGAATTATTAAAGGGTATATTTGTCACCTACAAGTGAAGCCACATCAGACTTACTGTTACACGCACTGTCCGATCCCATGGCGTTTAAAACAATCTGTTCAAAGGGAGATAAATAGAATGTTAGAATGGAACTTGATTGAGCCATCAACTAGTCCATATTGTTCTCCGCTCTTAGTAGTTCCAAAACCTGGAGGCAACGTTAGATTAGTTCTGGATGCCAGAGAGATTAATAAAATAATAGTACCTGTAAGAACTCATCCGGAAAATATAGATGAATTAATTCAAAATTTCCAGGATGTTTCGTACTTAACTAGTGTTGATTTGAGAAGTTCGTACTGGCAGGTCCAAATGGATGAAGAATCTAGGAAATATACCGCATTTATCTATGCTGGGAGAAGTTACCAATTTAGAGTTGTCCCTTTTGGACTTAATATTAGTGCCGGAATATTTATTTCAGCGTTGGATTATGTTCTTGGACTAGAATTGCGTAATCGTATAACTGTGTTTGTTGACGACTTATTAATAGCCACGAAAACATGGGAAGAGCATTTGCATATTTTGGAAAGGATTTTTGCTGTTTTCAAGAAAACCGGAATTATAGTAAACTTACAAAAGACTCATTTTGCTTTACCACAAATTAAGTTCTTAGGACATATGATAGATGCGAAAGGTATCCTGCCTACCGAGAAGAAAATTGCAGTTCGAAATTTTCCATCACCACGGAATAAAAGACAGCTGAAGGGATTTACAGGTATGGCATCGTTCTTCCGTCGTTTCATAAAGACTCAAGCCATGAATTCTGAGGCATTAAATCGGCTCCTACGGAAAGATGTGCCATGGCAATGGACTGAAGAATGTGAACTAGCTTTTCGAGACATTAAAGACCAACTCGTTAACGCATCCTTATTATATCACCCGGTACCAACATTCTGCCCGATAGCATTTGCTAGTCGAGTGTTATCGCCCTGTGAAAGAGCCTATACGACCACAGAACTTGAAGCACTTGGGTTATCTGGGCATTCAAGAAGTTTAACTATTATTTATATGGTTGAAAAACGATTATGTATTGTGACCATCAATCACTAACCTTTTTGCAAACATATAAATTATTACATCCCAGACTGTCACGTTGGACAATGACATTACAACAGTACCAATTTAAAATTATTCATGTGTCTGGGAAAGAAAATATTACTGCGGATGCACTGTCAAGATCCCCAGAAGGTTTAACGCCGGAAATAGAATCAGTAAATACTTTGGATTTTCCAGTATTACTGTTGCAGGACAATATCTACAAGACTTACTATGTACATCTTTGTAGAGATATGGGAAATTTACAACGAAAAGACCCTCGATGGAAGAAGATAATTCAGCTAAAGGAACAACAAAATTTAAGGGTTAGTTTAGATCATTATAAATTAGTAAATGGAGTATTATTCTTCAGATGTGGGAAGGACAACAATCAACGGTGGTGTGTATGTATCCCGAAGGAATATAAGGAAAAATTAATTTGGTTTACCCACTTATCATGGGGACATTTTGGTGTAATTAAATGTGCCAATAAAATAGGAGCATACTGTTATTTTCCGATTATTCTGAGAAAAGTGCACCAAACAATACTATCCTGTTTACTCTGTAAAAAGGCAAAACCGGATAATAGAAGTAGTGAGCATATTCTGCATTCAATTATTCCACGAGAGCCAAGGGCGTTAATTTCGTGTGATGTCTGCGGCCCTCTCCCACGATCAAGAGGAGGATCAAATTCATTGTTGGATTCTTTGACGTGTTTACAAAATATGTAAAACTATATCCATTAAAGTGTGCTACTGCCAGAGCTGTTGTAGTGAGATTGGTGCGTGACTATCTTCCGCATGTAGGTTTACCGAAATCCATAATTACAGATAATGCCAGAATTTTTACCGGATTTAAATGGAAGCAAACATTAACACAGCTTGGTATTCGACAAGTTTTGACATCATGTTACCATCCACGAGGTAGTCCAATAGAACGAGTTTTCCGAGAATTAAACCGATTTATGCGTACATACTGTCACAGTAAACAAACATCATGAGCTGATTATTGGTCAGAATTTGAACACATATTTAATAATGTGACACATACCTCAACTAACTTTACTCCAGCAGAGCTTATGTTTAGTCAGATTAAAAAGAACTTCTGGATAAACCATCTGCCAAAATATGAAGACCAGAATTTAAAATGGGAGGGAAAGATTCGACTCGCACTTGTCAATTTAACTAAAAAGGCAATACAACGGAAATTGACATATGATAAACGGATTCACCGGATTCAGACGTTTCATCTTGGAGAAAAGGTTTTATTGAGACGACACATCCATTCCTCGAAACTGATGAAGAACATAAAGAAATGGAATCTTATTTATACCGGACCATATGTTATTGTAAATATACGAAATCCTGGATCATATTTGTTGCCATATCCCGAATCGAAAAGAATAAAGGGATTATTTCCGCATAATGATATTAATAAATTTTTTGAAGGATCGTAGATCTGTGACACCAAATACGGAGAAGAATTTAGAGTGGAATTTGACTATGAGTCGAATGTGTATATAAATATCAAGAAATTTATGTTGTCTAGAGGGTAAGAGGCAGTGAGAATGCTCCTGTGATAGGTTAAGAGACAGTGAGATTACTCCTGTGATAGGTTAAGAGACAGTGAGATTACTCCTGTGATAGTTTAGCACATAATTTTAAGATAGATAGAAGAACTTGTTAATTACTAGGATTGGTAAGTGTGGACTATGAGCAGAAGCCATAGTGATATACAATGAAAGTGCATATACATTTCCTCAAGGCACGGCACTTATGTAAGAATTGCGTGTGAAACTTGAACAGTGCGGGATATGTAGGTAAATACGCTGTGTGTATGATGTGCGCTGTTCGCGCGAGAAAACAAATGAACTGTGAAATGAAGCAACAGTCGATAATGTCACTGCTGCAAACAATTGAAGAAACTCTCTAGTTGCGAGAGAGAAAATTATTATAATTTTTAGATTTTTCATTATGCCTTCTCTACCAGGAGAATTAATTTAAGAATTTTAATTAACATTTTAAGAATAGCAGTTTTTGTGTTTCATATTATGGACATAATTGTTGAAATATATTTCCATAACTGTTCATGAGAGGATGAAGAAGATTCTGCGAGTGGATGATTTGTTAAATGAACATACGTCATCATTAATGATATTTATTTGCAGCTGGATCTATAAATCAATTAATTATGAGAAAAATGAAAATTTTACAGAGAATTTCTTCTAGAAATTATTCCTTTTGTGGAGTCAGTGTCATATGACTATGTTTAAAATTTTTCACCAGGTGTAAACTTAAATTTTATCCATAATTTCGTAATTGAAAGCAAACCTCGGACAGATTCGATGCTCTACTTCCACCTGCACTATAACAAAACGAAGATTAGAAAAAAAAATTGAGAGGAATACATTCGATATGAGCTACAACAAAATTTAAATGCCCACAGTCTATTTGGCAATATTTTGGACAGTCAGCAGTTGTAATTGGTATTGAGGAATACAAAAAAATTCGCAATTTTCAGGACTGATGAATGTTCCAGCCTAGTACAGATGGAAGAATATAAGAATCCACTACGATTTTGAGTTCAACGATGAAATATGGACATCGTTGCCCTAATCCACTCTCTTCCAGGGATTTATTCAGTCAGAACCTGTTCCATGTTCACGTCCCTGACCATCTGTTCCTGAGATCATCTTGCTCTTTCTACAGCACATTACCAGCTTCTATCCTGTACCATAAGCCATCGCCTGTCCTTCGTACCGCTTCCACCAAACGCTGTGCGTCGCCTACCAGCTGTCCGTACCCAGTGTTCCTGTTCCATAGACTTCACAAGGAGATCGCCGGCTACATCGTCGAAAGAAGAATTTTGAAAATTTTTTTAGCAATATTGTAATTTTTTGTTTTTGGCTGTGAGGCACTTTTCCTTCGATCTAATCTATGGAGCTTCTATGTATTTCAAAATTACTGAATTTAGGATTTCCTATCTTCTTTAATACCTGAGCTGGGGTCTATTCTTCCGGGTTTTCCAGGGTTTCCCTGTGAAGGCCATTTCCCAAATGGGTAGACCATTTTCGTAATTACACCAATCTACATCTTCCCTGGTTATGTACTCGGGATGCGGGTATACCCCGGTACATGTAAAAGCTACAGCTTAGGTATTCTCGTAACTTACTGTCTTAACGTGTTACCCATACTCTCTACAGTAAAATTCTATTAATTGAAAATATTCCTCTTTTGAGTAAACAACCCAACAAATTTTTCCTGTTAGCTCGCAAAGTGTATTATCATTAACTTTGCTCGCTGCGAGGGGCAATTGTAATATCTCTTTATATTCGATGAATTATTCTGATACAATGGAATGGACAGTGTCTTGAAAGGAGGATATAAGATGAACATCAACAAAAGCAAAACGAGGATAATGGAATGTAGTCGAATTAAGTCGGGTGATGCTGAGGGAATTAGATTAGGAAATGAGACACTTAAAGTAGTGAAGGAGTTTTGCTATTTGGTTGGTTGGTTGGTTTTGGGGAAGGAGACCAGACAGCGTGGTCATCGGTCTCATCGGATTAGGGAAGGATGGGGAAGGAAGTCGGCCGTGCCCTTTCAGAGGAACCATCCCAGCATTTGCCTCGAGTGATTTAGGGAAATCACGGAAAACCTAAATCAGGATGGCCGGACGCGGGACTGAACCGTCGTCCTCCCGAATGCGAGTCCAGTGTCTTACCACTGCGCCACCTCGCTCGGTTTTGCTATTTGGGAAGCAAAGTAACTGATGATGGTCGAAGTAGAGAGGATATAAAATGTAGACTGGCAATGGCAAGGAAAGCGTTTCTGAAGAAGAGAAATTTGTTAACATCGAGTATAGATTTAAATGTCAGGAAGTCGTTTCTGAAAGTATTTGTATGGAGTGTAGCCATGTATGGAAGTGAAACATGGACGATAAATAGTTTGGACAAGAAGAGAATAGAAGCTTTCGAAATGTGGTGCTACAGAAGAATGCTGAAGATTAGATGGGTAGACCACATAACTGATGAGGAAGTATTGAATAGGATTGGGGAGAAGAGAAGTTTGTGACACAAGTTGACCAGAAGAAGGGATCGGTTGGTAGGACATGTTCTGAGGCATCAAGGGATCATCAATTTAGTATTGGAGGGCAGCGTGGAGGGTAAAAATCGTAGAGGGAGACCAAGAGATGAATACACTAAGCAGATTCAGAAGGATGTAGGTTGCACTAGGTACTGAGAGATGAAGAGGTTTGCACAGGATAGAGTAGCATGGAGAGCTGCATCAAACCAGTCTCAGGACTGAAGACCACAACAACAACAACAACATTCTGATACAATTCTGCCCTTGAATGACGTTTACTAATTTTCTATCTCCATACTCGCAGAATCCATGCGCAAAGTAGTTTCATGCCATGAGCGCATAATTATTCTTTGGAGTACTCTCTCTCTGGTGGTTGTTAGAAGAAAAAAGCTTCCGAGATTGTCTTCGTACCGATTAGCCTGAGCTTGGTTTGAAGAATTGTAATCTGATTATTGAGATTTATGACAGAAGATAACTGAGACGAAATTGTACTATTAAAAGGTATATATATTGCTCCTTTATACAAAAGGTGTGTATTTGACAATTGAGAATTAATGATATTCATCGATATATTGCGTAGTTGTTAATCAGAAAGGAACTTCCGAAAGACTGGATACGAACCTGCATTTAATAATCCAAGAGCTCCATTACTTCTTCGGAAGGTTAAACTTCTTCAAAGCCAAATATCCGCTTGATCTGAGGTTTCCCGACTGATTATACAATGCTCCCAAAAATTACGAGGCATTTTATTTGTACAGATTAGCAGACTGCCGTAAAGCACGAGCCTCCAGAGAAGAAGAATGATCGCCTGATTTCATTCTCACAAGTAATATTTCTGAATCATTTTGAGTGAATGAGCTATGACTGTGTTTCATATTATGAATGACTGGTTGCTCGAACGAATTGTGAACTACATAGATAGGAGGAAAAATTATACCGCTGCTGTGGAGCTCTACGAGCTCCGCTCCAGATTCAGCCCATTTGATCAAGAGCAGATGGCCTTGAAACATCGCTTCAACTTCAGAGGGTGTTGGCTTGCTATTGATACTTTGTACTACTTACGACGGGTCTAAGGCTTCACTCATCTGTGCAAAGTTATGTAATCATTTATTATCTTTTTTTGCCTATAGTAAACATCAATAATTTTACACGCAGTACCGACGTGTTTTACCTTACCTGCTCCTACTCGCTTCCTTCATTCGGCCAACCTTTCAGTTTACAGGAGCAGACCCACGCGCCGCCTTCCAGGAGGGATATTAAAGTCACATATTTTCCTTCTTGATTTTTCGAAACGTGTAACAAGTGAAAAGTTACATCAATCACGCAAAATCGTCGTATTACTAAATCAAATTCATATTTAAGACCAGAGAAATGTCCTGAAATGCCTTCCTGGTTGTATGTTACTCAAGAAAGCCCTTTAACGTTTGCTGTTTAAAACAACTGCTACGTGCAACGACAGAAATTAAGAACAAGAAGCAATCGTAATCAATCGTCTGCTAATGTTTTGAGACTTCTGACATGTTACCGCCATCTTCAAAGCAACGTAAAGCGTGAGGTTGTAGTGCCATATCGCCTTACTACACCGCTGTGATTCTGTCACTCGTGAGAAGCTCACTTCTGTGACTAGACGTTCATTGGTTTCGTCTTGCTAAAACTGCTATGAGTCACGGAAGCGAACAAGTATTCATATGAGTGGTACTGCAAACGATTCAGCAGATACGAACCTCGTTAGAGAATTGAACTTTTATCTTTTTCCCTCAGTTCAGTTTATTTAATGATTTACTATAAGTCGTGTATGGGTTTGAATTCATGTGATGGTGATAAATTCTATTTGTCTTATCATGCGTCTTTGTGGTACCAAGGGCTCGTGTGTTACGACATTGCTATTATTATGGTTCATTTACCAAGCATAAATTCAACCACTACTTTTCATTTCTACCTTCTTGATTCATTTATTGAATATTTAAGTGTGAACTGGCACAATCTTTGTCCGACGCTACTTTCCCGCTTTCGTGTTACAAAACGCTGCCTTTTCCTAATCTCGCCGGTTCATTTGACGAGACTCGTTAAATACTACACTTATCGGATAATATCCCTCAATTTCATTAGGAAACATTCCATTCTAATGGACGCAATTTCGTGTGACAGGGTAGATTCCGACGTCAGACTCAGGCTGGAGTGTCGCTTTGACTGATTCTATAATAGTGTGTTACTTATGTCTCACAAGGCTTCTTTTTTTTTTTTTTTTTTTTTTTTTTTAAATAGAGGTGTTTGGAAAAGCAAGTGCATTCAAATCTTGTATCGTCATGCAACCGACTTTAAGTCGTATTGTTAGTAACCACTCTACACTCCTGGAAATTGAAATAAGAACACCGTGAATTCATTGTCCCAGGAAGGGGAAACTTTATTGACACATTCCTGGGGTCAGATACATCACATGATCACACTGACAGAATCACAGGCACATAGACACAGGCAACAGAGCATGCACAATGTCGGCACTAGTACAGTGTATATCCACCTTTCGCAGCAATGCAGGCTGCTGTTCTCCCATGGAGACGATCGTAGAGATGCTGGGTGTAGTCCTGTGGAACGGCTTGCCATGCCATTTCCACCTGGCGCCTCAGTTGGACCAGCGTTCGTGCCGGACGTGCAGACCGCGTGAGACGACGCTTCATCCAGTCCCAAACATGCTCAATGGGGGACAGATCCGGAGATCTTGCTGGCCAGGGTAGTTGACTTACACCTTCTAGAGCACGTTGGGTGGCACGGGATACATGCGGACGTGCATTGTCCTGTTGGAACAGCAAGTTCCCTTGCCGGTCTAGGAATGGTAGAACGATGGGTTCGATGACGGTTTGGATGTACCGTGCACTATTCAGTGTCCCCTCGACGATCACCAGTGGTGTACGGCCAGTGTAGGAGATCGCTCCCTACACCATGATGCCGGGTGTTGGCCCTGTGTGCCTCGGTCGTATGCAGTCCTGATTGTGGCGCTCACCTGCACGGCGCCAAACACGCATACGACCATCATTGGCACCAAGGCAGAAGCGACTCTCATCGCTGAAGACGACACGTCTCCATTCGTCCCTCCATTCACGCCTGTCGCGACACCACTGGAGGCGGGCTGCACGATGTTGGGGCGTGAGCGGAAGACGGCCTAACGGTGTGCGGACCGTAGCCCAGCTTCATGGAGACGGTTGCGAATGGTCCTCGCCGATACCCCAGGAGCAACAGTGTCCCTAATTTGCTGGGAAGTGGCGGTGCGGTCCCCTACGGCACTGCGTAGGATCCTACGGTCTTGGCGTGCATCCGTGCGTCGCTGCGGTCCGGTCCCAGGTCGACGGGCACGTGCACCTTCCGCCGACCACTGGCGACAACATCGATGTACTGTGGAGACCTCACGCCCCACGTGTTGAGCAATTCGGCGGTACGTCCACCCGGCCTCCCGCATGCCCACTATACGCCCTCGCTCAAAGTCCGTCAACTGCACAAACGGTTCACGTCCACGCTGTCGCGGCATGCTACCAGTGTTAAAGACTGCGATGGAGCTCCGTATGCCACGGCAAAGTGGCTGACACTGACGGCGGCGGTGCACAAATGCTGCGCAGCTAGCGCCATTCGACGGCCAACACCGCGGTTCCTGGTGTGTCCGCTGTGCCGTGCGTGTGATCATTGCTTGTACAGCCCTCTCGCAGTGTCCGGAGCAAGTATGGTGGGTCTGACACACCGGTGTCAATGTGTTCTTTTTTCCATTTCCAGGAGTGTATGTCTCGTGTTTGGCGATCGAGACTATTATACTACGTGCACATCACACTGCACAGGGAGAAATTGTAAGTGGTTCACCACTACTCTCTATATATTGTTAGGATCTCCTGATTCTCTTTTGATGTTTGTTATTATTCAGATCCTTATGCACTCCGCAATATAACTAAAAGATTACCTTTTCGAAACCCCGTAATTGCGTCCCATTGCGACGCATAAATCTGAAATTTGGCTCAAAGGTGCCGAAAACAGTCCTCTGTAATGGTAAAAAGTGTGGTGACCTGCGACGTCGTCCTCTGGCACGGCAAAGCTAAAACATGCCAAGCAAAGGCCACAACTCGGAAGTACAAGTGAGAAGTACGATAGCTTGATTCGGCCGCATTCGTACCGCGGGCCACAGTCTGAGACTACTGCTTTAGACTGCAATTTGCCAGGATGCGTCAGAATCTTGTTCGCCGATGTCATACCTGCACCGAACCTGATGGCCGTCAGTTTCTGCAAATTTTGTAAAATACAGTACGAATGGTATGTTCTTTGAATCATTGATGGTATTTGCAGTTAACTAGTGTAAATAAAAAAGCATATAGCAATGTGATTTTGTTCCTATTATCTCCTTAAGCTGGTGTCCCAGACCGCAGGATCCCTACCTCAAATTTTGTAGTGGAGCATCCTCTGTGTCCTGTTATATTTTTTCACGCTCTTACGTAAACTTCCTGTATACAATTGCTACGAAATGGACAGCACAAAAAGAACTGTTACTAAAAGTGGTGTAACACCTATTTTAGACCTATTTTGTATCTGTATCGATATTTCTGTGTTAACTTGTAGTGTTGCTTATATAGAGTTTTCTATCTGTCGTTAAAATTCTTTGACTTTGTATATATATTTGAATTATGTGAACTTCTTGAACGATGTTTAAACTGTGGTTGTGGATCTAAATTAAATGGTTCAAATGGCTCTGAGCACTATGCGACTTAACTTCTGAGGTCATCAGTCGCCTAGAACTTAGAACTACTTAAACGTAACTAACCTAAGGACATCACACACATCCATGCTCGAGGCAGGATTCGAACCTGCGACCGTAGCGGTAGCCCGGATCTAGATCACTATTGGAATGATGGTTATATAATGCACCGTAAATGACTTGGTCCATATTTAGGGAACTTAGGGTTGAATGTAAAATATGTGGGGAAGCTTCGCAGCTACGGAAGTAGCCTGGTAGACTGGAAAAGGTGTGGTTGACGCGCAAGTGGCAACTCTTCATTTGTGACGGGTAAGGAGTCTGGGCTAGGCAGTGCTGTCGTTAACATCTCGCTAGCAGCAGCGGATCATTGTGGCTCATATTCCTGGAGTTTTGAGGTCAGAGGAGCTTGAGAGCAGTATTTATGGGCCTCGGATGCTGCATTTGATGGTACTGTTATCATGGCATGGTTTCGGCCCTGTAAAAATACAATTCCGGGGTCAAGAAGATATGTAACAGGGCAAGACCAACAATACTGCTATGACTGCAGCGCCGCCATCTTAATAGCCACTGCAAATTACGCCACCAGTGCCACCAACATTCCAATAAAACGTTTATATTTGGCACTCTGTAATTGGACTCCGTATGTGTGACATTTTTTTGATTTTAATAATAATCGTGGTGTTTCTAAAAACTCTGTCTTACACCCATGATTATCCCAAATCACAAACCTGGACAGGAACCCTATCCTAGTGAATTTCATTCCGAGTGTCCTAATTTATTGTGGAAGGAGTTATTCAGCAGCTGTAAAAATAGTTGTGATTGCTTTCTAATGTGTAGAGTTATAGTGTTTAAAGTTCAGTTTTATAGTTTGAGAAATACTCGACTTCTGGTTCATTTTTAAATGAATCTGCAGTCATTTTCTTACATAATTTGCCTTACTTGAAAATCTGCCCGGAAGTAGTAAATATGCTGGTTAAAACAACAATAATATTGATATGAAGTGAAAAAGATGATTGATTGTTGCATTTATGCACTTTGATCGGAATTAGAATGTTTTATCAGGGTTCATTTTATGAAAAAATTTGTTGAACTTGAATTTAATGTTGTGTTGGCATATGCACAGCCACCTATATTTTGACTAGGTTAAAAGACATACTTGTGTTGCTTTGTTAATGAGCGTGGTTCTACAAACCATGATTGTTTAAGGTCCCTAATGTGCTACGGTAGTTATTTAGTGAAGCAAAGCAAAGGCAACTTCACAGCCAGAGTAGTTACGTTTGCATTGTGTTTAATTGATTCAAACTGACCTTAAGAAATAAATATTTACTGTGTTTGCTATTCTATTGCAAGTTGACTAATGCAGAGCACAGAGACACTGAACTAAGCAATGATGTTATAGAGTATGACCATTAATACACCCCCTGATTTAAGTCAGAATCATTTCATGCTCTTCCGTGTTTAGTATTGCTATTAGCGTCATGTGTGCTGGTGGTTGGTTCTATAAACTGCCGCATCTAGTTCATTTTAAGGCACGTGTTGTTGAGAGGCATATGTTACTGTTTGCTATCTCATTGGCCTTATGTTTGTTTGACTTCTAAATTAGTAGTACATTTGTCTTCGAGGTTAAGTTACTGTGTTGTAGTGTGAACACTTATAAAGAAAGAGTTTAGTGTCTAGGAAGATTAGAATAGCCTTAGTCGTGCCTTCTGATTTATTATAATGCTGGACACAAGAATGCCTAATTCGGCTGGCGACCGATATTAATACGCAATACTACAATTACCTTTTGTAGTGACAGAATGTCTGTTCCTGACCCACTTGTTTACTGTTGGTTATACTCTGCTGGAGTATTTCGGAAAGGGACGCCAGTCTGATTGTTCTGTGCCCATTAGATTACCTCACTGCCACAGCTTTCTCAAAATTTCCTTGCAGAGGTTTGACATTAGCATCGATTGCCGTTTAAGGTGGTCGGTGTTACCGTGACAGTGGCTTGTGAGGAACGGTGTCGACAGCTTTCACGAAATCTAAGAATGCAGCACTCATTAGTTCGTTAGAATAAAGAGCTGGTTGCGTTCTACCAGGACGATATTTCCTGAATCCGTGTTGACTGCTCGTCAATAAGTCATAAACACAAGGAGTAGTATAGGAGGTACTGGTTTCGGAATGACGCTTGTGGCTCAGAGCGGGTGGATTGTAGGGCGCGTCTGCAGACTGCTGACTCCCCCCCCCCCCCCTCTCCTCCCCCAACGCCACCGAGTATCACGTCCGCACCACGCCGACAGAGCGCCGCCGCTCGCCGCGCTGATTGATTCGCGCGCGTCGATCCCAATTACGGCGGTGTCTGGCTGCCCCTCAACGGCAGCAGCAGAGGCAGCGGCCTGCGATGGCCAGGGCGCGCGTAATTGCCTTATTTCCACCGCCCGCCGGCAAAAACCCTGCGTCCGGAAGCGCGGCCGCAGCGGGGCCCGGTTTTTACTCGTCGTCTCTCTCTGTATCCCGCAGCCCGGTCTGTCAGGGGGCGGAGGAGAAGTGACGGCGTGCATCTCCATTTACCGATGCTCCGCACCCGCGAAGTCAGACGTTTAACTGAGTCATTCTAGTGCCAAATTGGCCGCATTCGCGACACGCACGCAGCAGCATCCGGCCGGGAAACAAGCAGCAACAGAGAAGTAAACGATTTTGGGATATATTACGAGTTGCCGGCCGGAGTGGCCGTGCGGTTCTACGCGCTACGGTCTGGAACCGAGCGACCGCTACGGTCGCAGGTTCGTATCCTGCCTCGGGCATGGATGTGTGTGATGCCCTTAGGTTAAAAATGGCTCTGAGCACTATGGGACTTAACATCTGTGGTCATTAGTCCCCTAGAACTTAGAACTACTTAAACCTAACTAACCTAAGGACATCACACACATCCATGCCCGAGGCAGGATTCGAACCTACGACCTTAGCGGTCGCGCGGCTCCGGACTGAGCGCCTAGAACCGCTAGACCACCGCGGCCGGCGCCCTTAGGTTAGTTTGGTTTAATTAGTTCTAAGTTCTAGGCAATTGATGACCTCAGAAATTAAGTCGCATAGTGCTCACAGCCAATTGAACCATTTTACGAGTTCCTAATAAGGAGCGAATTGTATTGTTTTTATCTGTATGCTTTGGCAGTTTAGTTTCTTGAGTTTCTCCGTCTTAATTTAATGTTTAATAGACACAGTTCTTGCGTATCTTTTGTGTCTCAGGTGCAAGGTCAGGGTGACTACAGAGGTGGGGTTACTGGTAGTTGGGAGCTCCAATGTGGGCGCGTTGTGGGGCCTCTTAGGGACATGGCTGCCAAGGAGGGGAAGAAAGCCAATGTGCACTCGTGCACATAGTGGGCGGAGTCGTTCCAGACGTGTAAAAGGTCCTTTTTGTGACCTACTAAAAGTTCCTAATCACTAAAGAATTATTTACTCTCATCTTGGGCCGGCCAGAGTGGCCGTGCGGTTCTAGGCGCTGCAGTTTGGAGCCGAGCGACCGCTACGGTAGCAGGTTAGAATCCTGCCTCGGGCATGGATGTGTGTGATGTCCTTAGGTTAGTTGGGTTTAAGTAGTTCTAACTTCTAGGCGACTGATGACCCCAGAAATCAAGTCGCATAGTGCTCAGAGCCATTTGAACCAATCTCATCTCGGCGCTGTTGTTGAATCTCTGAGTGTTAATCTAATTTATTAGACACACTTCTTTCATTTTCGACAGTGTGTGCAATACAGTTCAGTAGCGTGTGTCGCCGAACGGGATTAGCCGAGCGGTCTGAGGACTGTGCGGCTGGTCCCGGCGGAGGTTCGAGTCCTCCCTCGGGCATGGGTGTTTGTGTGTGTCTGTCCTTAGGATAATTTAGGTTAAGTAGTGTGTAAGCTTAGGGACTGATGACCTTAGCAGTTGAGTCCCATAAGATTTCACACACATTTGAACATTATGAAGAAGCGTGTGTCAACAGTCATTTGTTTCTCTCCATAGTGTAGTTCTCCACGATCTTTAATATGGGTAGGGACTGTGACTGCTGTATGTGGATGTGAACTGAGTTGGTAACACTTTGCTCACAGCTCCAGGCTGTAATGACTTTCGTTACACAATCTGAAGCAGCAGTGGGTGGCCATTACTGATGTGGGCCGGTCGTGGGGATCCAACCAACGAGCAGCACGTCTGCATCTTCCGATTGGCCTGCGCTGGTGACCAGCCCAGTTACTGCTCGCACTGAGGTTGACCCCTCACCTGTGGTCGAGTGGGAGATCGTGTCGGAGTGTGGCAGCGGGCAGAAGACTTCCTATGGGAATGCATGTATAGTCGCCTAGTTAGTCTGACAAACAGGTTCCAGGTGGTGTCTGTGGCTGATACTGTCCCTCACCCACATGCAGTCTCTTGTCCTGTTTCAGAGGGTACCTTCTAGCTTGCAACGTCAGGGTAACTACAGAGGGTGGGGTTATTGCTAGTTGGGAGCTCCAATGTGGGTGCCTCTTACGTACATGGCTCCCAAGGAGGGGAAGAGCAGGTGGTGTCTCACAGTGCTACCAATGATATGTGTCGCTTTGGACTGGAAGAAATTCTCTTTTGTTAGAGTGGCTATATGAAGTGGTACAATGTGGACTGCAGAAATAACAAAGTGGTTCAAATGGCTCTGAGCACTATTGGACTTAACTTCTGAGGTCATAAGTCCCCTAGAACTTAGAACTACTTAAACTTAACTAACCTAAGGACATCACACACATCCATGCCCGAGGCAGGATTCGAACCTGCGACCGTAGCGGTCGCGCGGTTCCAGACTGTAGCGCCTCGAACCGCTTGGCCACTCCGGCCGGCAAGATGAAAGCAGAACTCTCGATTTGCAGAATAGTAGGCGGGATCGATTGCGGACCTCTGGTGCAGAGCAGAGTGCAGGATCTGAATCAGAGGCTCAGATGGTTCTGCGACCAAGTAGCCTACAGATTCCTCGATTTGCACAAAGGGGTATTTGGGTTTTTGGGTTCCGCTAAATAGGACAGGAGTCTTCTACAGGGAGGACACGGCTATATGGTTAGCTGGGGCTATGTGGCGTGGACTGGGTGGATTTTTAAGTTAGAGGGCCTCAGGAAAACACAAGAAATGTCTCAGTCTCAAAAGGTGCAGGTTGAACACAGAAAGAATGCGGATCCAGGAACCATTGGTATAACAGTTGCAAATTATCGTAGCTGTGTTGGGAAGTTCCTGAGATCCATGCGCTAACAGAAAGCACTGAGGCTCAAATGATTATAGGCACTGAAACCTGGCTAAAGCCAGAGAATTGTTCCGCCGAAATTTCGGGAAAGGCCTAACGGTGTTCAGAAAGGTTAGGCTAAACGCAGTTGGTGGTGACGTGTTTGTTGCTGTTAGAAGTAGTTTATCTTGTAGGAAACTGAAGTAGATAGTTCCTGTGAGTTGTAGGCAACCGGAAAAAAATAATAATTGGATCGCTCTATCGACCTCCCAACTCACATGAAACAATTGCTGAAAGATTCAAAGAAAACTTGAGCCTAATTTCAAACACGTATCCGACTCAGATATTCAGAGATAGTGTTGACCTCAATTTGTACTCGATATGTTGGCGAAAATACATATTTAAATCCGGAAATACGCATAAAACCTCGTCCGAAACTGTGCTAAGCGCATTCTCTGAAAATTATTTCGGGCAGTTAATTCACGAGCCCACTCTAATAGTAAAAGGTTGTGAAAACACACTTTACCTCTTAGCAACAATTATCCTGAGCTAAAGTGAAGCATCAAAAAGGATACGTGGATTAATGAACACATTGTTGTCGTACCGAGATTGAATATTGTGACTCCAAAACTTTCCACAAACTAACGAAAAATATACTTATCGCATAAAGACAGAGAAAAATTCACTTGACGCTTTCCTGAGAGACAGTTTCCACTACTTCCAAATTAACAATGTACGTGTAGGCCAGATGTAGCTAGAATTCAAAGAAATAGTATGGATAGCAAGTGAGAGATTTATACGAAATAAATTAACAAACGACGGAGTTAATCCCTCTTTGTGCACAAAACTGATCAGAACACTGTTACAGAAAGAAAGAAAATAGTATGCCAAATTTAAACGACCACAAAATCTCTAAGAATGGCGATCTTTTACAGATGGTCGAAATTTAGCGCGGACTTCAATGCGAGATGCTTATAATAGATTCCAACTGGCAGAAAATCCAAGAGATTTGGGTTGTATATTAAATATACTACCGGCAAGACCAAGTCAATGCTTTCTCTGAGGGATACTAATGAAAATACTATCGATAATATTGCTGCCAAAGCAGATTTACTAAACACAGCCATCCGAAATTCCTTCACCAAAGAAGACGAAGTAAATATTCCAGAATTCGAACCAAGAACAGCTGTCAATTTGAGTAACTTAGAATTAGATATCCTCATAGTAGTGAAGCAGCTTAAATCACTTAATAAAAGCCAGTCTTCGGTTGCAGACTGTATGCGAATTAAGTTTCTTTCAGAGTATGCTGATGCAATAGCTCCATACGTAACAATCATGTACAACCGCTCGCTCGACGCAGGATAGGTACCCAAGGACCACAAAGTTGCGTAGGTCACACAAATATTCAAGAAAGGCTGTAGGAGTAATCCACTAAATTAAAGGCCCTTATCAATAACGTCGATACGCAGCAGGATTCTGGAACATATATTTTGTTCGAACATTATTAACTCCTCGAAGAGAACGGTCTATTAACATACAGTCAACACGGATTTAGAAAACATTGGTCTTGTGAAACACAACTAGCTCTCTACCCATATGATGTGTTGAGTGATATTGACAAGGGATTTCAAATTGATTCCGTATTTATAGATTTCCAGAAGGCATTTGACACGGTACCTCACAAGCAACTTGTAATCAGATTCCTAGATTTTGGAACATCGTCTCAGCTAAGTGACGGTATTCGTGATTTCCTATCAGACAGGTCACAGATCGTAGCAGTTGACGCAAAGTCAACAAGAAAACCTAGAGTTTCCCATGGAAGCGTTATCGGATTTCTACTGTTTCTTATCAACATAAACGATTTAGGAGACAATCTGAACAGCTGTCTTAGATTGTTTGCAGATGACGCTGTCGTTTATCGACTTGTAAAGTAATCATAAGATCAAACCAAGTTGCAAAACGATTTACAGAAGATATCTGTATGGTGCGAAAATTGACCCTAAATAATGAAAAGTGTGAGGTCATCCACATGAGAGCTAAAAGGAATCCGTTAAACTTCAGTTACACGATAAATCAGTCAAATCTAAAGGCCGTAAAATGACTAAATACCTAGGAATTATAATTACGAACAACTTTAATTGGTAAGCACACACAGGGAATGTTATGGGGAAGTCGAACCGTAGACAACATTTTATTGACAGAACACTTAGAAGGTGCAACAGATCTACTAGAGAGATTGCTTACACTACGCTTGCCCGTCCTCTTCTGGAGTTGCACTGCGGTATGTTGGATCCTCACCAGATAGGAATAACGGAGTACACCGAGAGAGTTCAAACACAAGTAGCACGCTTTGTATTATGCAGAACTAGAGAGAGTGTGTCACTGACAAGATACAGGATTTAATATGGACATCATTAAAACAAATGCGTTTCTCTTTGCGGCGGAATGCTGTCATGAAATTTCAATCACCAACTTTCTCCTCCGAAGGCGAAAATATTTTGTTGACGCCGACATACATGGGGAGAAAAGATCACGATATTAAAATAAGGGAAATCAGAGCTCACACGGAGAGATATAGGAGTTCATTTTTTTTTCCACGCGCTGGTTGAGATTTGAATAATAGAGAATTATTTGGAAGGTGGTTCGACGAACTCTCTACCAGGCACTTGACTGGGATTTGCGAAGTATACATGCGGATGTAGTTGTAGATGTGGGCAGCAAATTAGTCAGCCTCAGGACGGAATAAGTGGACGGCACTTCCTCTCACAACAGATGAGTCCAATAGGAAACTGTGCACAATATAGGGTGACCCTCCGATATGCACCGAGGTGACTAAGGTCATGGGATAGCGAGATGCACATACACAGATCGCGGTAGTATCGTGTACATAAGGTATAAAAAGGCAGTGCATTGGTGGAGCTATTAATTTTACTCACATGATTCATGTGAAATATTTCCCACGTGAGTATAACTACACTTTGGGAATTAACAGATTTTGAACGTCGAATTGTAGTTGGAGCTGGTCGCATGAGAAATTCCGTTTTGGAAATTGTTAGGTAATTCAGTATTCTGAAATCCACAGCGTCAAGATTTCACCGAGAATACCTAATTTCAAGCAATATTTCTCACCACTTACCGACCGAGACCGGCGGCGTTTGCATACAGTTGTAAGTGCTAAGAGACAAGCAACCCTGACTCAAATAACCGCAGAAATAAATGTTTGTCATACGAGTAACGTATCCGTTAGGACAATGCGGTCATATTGGACGTTAATGGGCTATGGCAGAAGACGAGCTGCGCAGCTGGCTTTGCTAACGACAAGACGTCACTTGCAGCACCTCCCCTGGGGTCGTGACCATATCAGTTGGACCCTAGACGACTGGAAAACCGTGGCCTGATCAGATGAGTCCGGGTTCAGTTGGTAAGAGATGATGGAAGGGTTTGAGTGTAGTGCAGACCCCATGAATCTATGGAAACAAATTTTTAACAACACACTGACCAAGCTGTTGGTGTCTCCATAATGGCGTGGGCTGTGTTTTCGTGGAAGGAACTGGGTCCTCTGGCCCAATTAAACCGAGCATTCGCTGGAAACGATAAGGAAGTACGACAGAATATTAGGAGGTATCCCACGACTTTTGTCATCTCAGTGTAATAAGTACACACTATTGTCGCTGCTGAACATGACCTAAGTGGGTCAACGTTGCAAGCTTTTCTGCAGTTCCTTCCTTTGTGTTACCACTGATTGCTCATAACTGTCATTATTACACTGGAGTAGTAAGACGTATAAAGGGCCTAGATGCGTCTTCCAGCATCAAAGCAAACCACAGAAATTCTGGAAATGTCCACCAAAGTGGCGTTTTCAAGTGGTGCTGTCGTTGAAACTCAGAGATAATTCATAGATCGTGAGCTCGCTGCTCTTGTTGTGAGGAACCACGCTTAATCTGGCTAATGCTCAATACTTCGTTGGGATTAATTGGACTTTTTATTTTTCACTTTCCGTCAAATAAATCCAAAAACTGATCATGGAAATGGTGTGGTAAACGAGGCCTACAAGATCCGCACGAGGAGTCAGTAATTATTCTTAAATTAAGTCAGAAATATAATGTCTGTACACTAATTATCACCATAGGAACTATTGTTAGTATTTCATGAGTTAAATTACACTGCATAAGGTCAGATACCATTAATTATTCACTTGACTCGGAAGTATAATGCCCACACACTAATGAACATCATAGAAAGTACTGTTAGTATTTCATGAGTCAAATCATACTTCATAAGGTCAGTTACTCTCTGCCTGCCTATATTATTATAAGCAAACGATGGGTCATTTATTTCTGAAATTAATTTTCACTCTTCAACAGAATGTGTTCTGATATGAATCTTCCTGGCACATTAAAAACTGTGTGCAAGACTGGAACTCGAAGTGCTCTACCGACTGAACTATCCAGACATGGTACACAGTGGGAAACAAATTTCATCTTCCACGAAGTTTCTAATCAGAGCACACTCCACTGGCTTCAGAATGCAGCATAGGCACGTAATCGCTAGATGGACATAACCACCAGAGTGCCCTTCTGCCTCACGATCTATTGTGTTAACATAAGGATGACAAATGTTCAAATCAATTAATAAAATCAGGTAAGAATGGAATCTATCTATATCTAGACCAGATTGTATTTATATGCTCGGCTCACTAAGCTCACAATGTCAACAGTATGTGATTTATAATCTCCTAGGTCCAATAGAAGCACAGATACGATCAATACGTCTTTTTCCATCTCCTGCTGTGTTGGCAACCTTATGCGGAAGGTGCGGGAATAGTGTGGCATGCCTTATCAACTCGCTTTCCCGGGAGAACTACACATATGGACCAATAAACGGTTGAACAGCCCCCAATGTGTAGGCTGCCCTGTGTGACAGCCACTTTGTGTTGTTGTACGATCAGCCAACTTCATCGACCTGCTCTGAAGTGCAGCCTGTACATAAGGGGCAAGAAACGGTCTTCCAGTCACTGATGTGTGGACTGCCTTGTACTACAGATGTGTTTTGGGAGTGACATCAGACTACTTTGTTGTTGTTGTTGTCTTCAGTCCTGAGACTGGTTTGATGCAGCTCTCCATGCTACTCTATCCTGTGCAAGCTTCTTCATCTCCCAGTACCTACTGCAACTTACATCCATCTGAATCTGCTTAGTGTATGCATCTCTTGGTCTCCCTCTACGATTTTTACCCTCCACGCTGCCCTCCAATACTAAATGGGTGATCCCTTGATGCCTTAGAACATGTCCTACCAACCGATCCCTTCTTCTAGTCAAGTTATGCCACAAACTTCTCTAATCCCCAATCCTATTCAATACTTCCTCATTAGTTATGTGATCTACCCATCTAATCTTCAGCATTCTTCTGTAGCACCACATTTCGAAAGCTTCTATTCTGTTCTTGTCCAAACTATTTATCGTCCATGTTTCACTTCCATACATCGCTACACTCCATACAAATACTTTCAGAAATGACTTCCTTACACTTAAATCTATACTCGATGTTAACAAATTTCTCTTCTTCAGAAACTCTTTCCTTGCCATTGCCAGTCTACATTTTATATCGTCTCTACTTCGACCATCATCAGTTACATTGCTCCCCAAATAGCAAAACTCCTTTACTACTTTAAGTGTCTCATTTCCTAATCTAATTTCCTCAGCATCACCCGACTTAATTCGACTACATTCCACTATCTTCGTTTTGCTTTTGTTGATGTTCATCTTATATCCTCCTTTCAAGACGCTATCCATTCCATTCAACTGCTCTTCCAAGTCCTTTGCTGTCTCTGACAGAATTACAATGTCATCAGCGAACCTCAAAGTTTTTATTTCTTGTCCATGGATTTTAATACCTACTCCGAATTTTTCTTTTGTTTCCTTTACTGCTTGCTCAATATACAGATTGAAAAACATTGGGGAGAGGCTACAACCCTGTCTTACTCCCTTCCCAACAACTGCTTCCCTTTCGTATCACTCATTTAATCATACAGTAAAGCTGCATGCGCTCAGGAAAAATTATGGCCGTAGTTTCCCCTTGCTTATTCACTTCTTTAGCTGTGGCTTTACGTGTAGTTGGGTTGGCTGGAGGAGGATGAAACAGATAGATGAGAGTATGGGCAGAGAGAGGGGGCAAGATGAGGTGGATGGGGGTAGAGGGGGCAGTAGGCGATAGACAGTGACAGAATGAGGAAGGGAAAGACAGAGAGAGAAGGGGAGGAAAAGTTAGATAGGGAGAGTGGAGAGGAGGAGATAAATAGAGTTAGTGTGCTGGAAGAAATGGAAAGAGAGATGGGGAGGTGGAGATGGACAGAGGGGAAAGAAGCATGGGATTATATAGAGAGAGGGGGAGAAGGAAATGAGAGCGAGGGGAGAGTAGGAGATGGTCAGAGGTAGGGAGAGAAGGAGATCGACAGTGGTGGTGAGGGAGAAGGGGAAATGAAGGAAGCAACTGAAAGGTATAGAGTGAGATCAGGCAGGTAGAAAAGAAAAAGGAAAATGAGTTGATGGACAGAGGTGGGGGGAGGACGATATACACAGAGGGAACTGGGGTGGCCCTAGGGTAGGAGAGAGGAGCTGGAGGAGATTGACAAAAGGAGGGAGAAGAGGAGATGGAGAGGCAGAGGAAGTGGGGAGATGGTCAGGGACCGATTGTGTTTGGGGGGGGAGAGGATGAGAGGGACAAAGAGATGGGGGTGGGGGTGAGGAAGAGCTGGACACAGAGAGACATGCGAGTGAAGCCACGGGGATAAGGCTACTATTTTTTACAACATACAAGAGACAATTAAACAAGAGAGTGAGCCGAGCAGTGTGGCTGAATCAAAAAACATAGCTGCAACGACATGAACGTCGACTTCGCTAGGATTAGCATATACAGTTGTGAAGAATGTTTTCTGTGATATTTACATATTGAACTTTAAAAACATTTATCATTAGCTATGAACTTTGGAATATCTTTGCACCATTTGAATTTAGAGCCTGCTCGTCACGGAGCGAAAGCCATTCATGTCGTGATCGACTTAAAAGTACGTTACTTCTGCGGAAACTGTATCGTAAAGCCTTCGCTGCATTCGTCCTCCAGGGCACTTTTTTTCTCTTTCTCGCCTAACTAAAGATTGCTACCACCGTCGGCGGCACAGAAAACTTTTTATCCGGCCACTTTAAACGGGCAGGTACCGTTGTCGGGATTTAAAATTCCCCTGGGAGCACGGAGCAAGACTGAGCGCAGCAGGTGTAATATAAAACGCCTTGCTAATGTCCGCCGCCGCGGACAAATCCGGGGTGTTTTATCTGCAGAGTTCCGCAGCGCTGTCGGCATTACGGCTCATTACAGATTCGCGGCTTTAAATTCTACACGGATCGGCGGTGTCAGAGGTGCATTACGGTAGCCCGTCCAGCGCTCCAGCGGCCGTCCAGCCGCCGGGAATCAAATTGGCCCGCGTGTCCCTCCGGCTGGCTCTTCTGTCGAGCGCGTATCGCTTTAAATGCAAATCTCGTCACTGAATAAGTAAGAGGCCCGCTTCTTTTCACGCGCCTTTTTACGGAACCTCCATTAGCGGTTCGACAGGCCACGGGCGGTGGCGCGGTCGGTGGGCCGCTGCGAACCAGCAGCGGCCGACGTGCTCGCTGCAAAATCTGCTGCAGTTCAGTTCGCCCCGTTCACCAATCGTGATTCCTTGCCACCGCTTATGAAATAAATTTTTGTTTCGTCGTATTTATCGCGTAGCATTTTGAACATAATTACCTGTCTTAGCTATCCAGCAGCCGCCTTCAGAATAGAAGAAAAAGCATTACTATCTGCTGCAATAAGACATTAAAAACAAAGGATAGAAAATATATTATAAACACGATAAAACGGTCATTCTGTTGCTTAGCAACAAGTGATAACCACGTAAAAATAATATGAGTTAGAAGTGCAATGCATACGTTAATTTGACACTACATTAGTGAGTCCACAGTCACAGTACATCAAATTTTTCTTTTAAAAACAGGGGGAGGGGAGTGTTACATTATCGATCGGTTTCAACGAACTACTACGTCAGTTTGCTGAAGCCGGTAAAGTAGCCCCATTTTTTACAAATAAATTTGATGCACTCTGACTGTGGCTTCACTATTGTAGTGTCAAATAAACATTTAACTTACATTATAGTCACACTCCTTTACGATGATTATGTTGGAGTATGGAATGCAATGTCCGCCCTTCGTGGTGTCGCGGTAGCGTTCTCGCTTCCCGAGCACGGGGTCCCGGGTTCGATTCCCGGCGGGGTCAGGGATTTTTCCTGCCTCGAGATGACTGGGTGTTGTTGTCTCGTCTTCATCATCATCATCATTCATCCCCATTACGGTCGGACGAAGGCAACGGCAAACCACCTCCATTAAGACCTTGCCTAGTAAGGCGGTGCGGGTTTCCCGCATCGTTCCCCTACGCTCTGTAAAGAAGCATGGGACTTAATTTCCATTTCATGGAATGCAATGCATATCTGAACTGGGTATATACACAGTGAAGAAAATATGCGGTCTATGGCAACCTTGCCACGGTTCGCGCGGCTCAGCCCGTCGGAGGTTCGAGTTCTCCTTCGGGCACGAGTGTGTGTGTTTTGCTTAGCGTAAGTTACTTTAAGTTAGATTAAGTAGTGTGTAAGCCTAGTGATCGATGACCTCAGCAGTTTGGTCCCATAGGTTCAAAAATGGTTCAAATGGCTCTGAGCACTATGGGACTTAACATCAGAGGTCATCACTCCCCTAGAACATAGAACTACTTAATCCTAACTAACCTAAGGACATTACACACATCCATGCCCGAGGCAGGATTCGAACCTGCGACCGTAGCAATCACGCGGTTCCGGACTGAAGCGCCTAGAACCGCTCGGACACCGCGGCCGGCCGGTCCCATAGGAACTTACCACGACTTGCAGGTCGGCATGCCATTCCTCATCCATATTCAATAAAAAAGTTTATTTAGCAAAATAAGATTTGGAGCATTTTGAAAACACGGTTATGAAAACGGGCAGGTGGCAACACTGAAACATCGTGCAGCGCATCGGAATGAAAAGAATGACGTGTATGTCCATGCACTACAGTACTAGCCATCTTTACTCACTGAGTAGACTGGTGGGACACCAAACCCACATCCACCACGGAGCTATGGTTCTAAACCATGTCAAGTTCAATTTTTCGCGCCTTTACACATCCGTTCCCTAAATCTCGTAGCAAACCATTTTGTCGCATTACAGTAGCCTATTCTACGAGTGACCGTGGGATACGTTAAACTACATGCATGTGTCTACTACCGGCGCACTGCGAAACCATACCTGGTCCCGTCGAGTTCATATAGGGCGGCTTCCCGATGGGGTACACAATCGACAAATACGTCGATATGCTTTTGGTGCTGGCTGCATCCGATAACTAAGCTGCTGCTGCTACCGATGCAGCTCGTGCGTGTGCTGCACGGTACCCTCAAAGGCGACGACTTACGTCACCTACAGCAACGCTTTCGGGAAACCGGTAATCTTCGTCCACAAGTAATGAACAGAGGTCGTCCAAGGACTGGACATACTCCACAGACAGAGGGCGAGATTCTGGAAACCGTTCACCAGCCACCTCTGCAAAACACCCATGACACTGTAAGGCAGTGTCGGAGACTGTGCCTCAAAGACTGGTCGTTGAAGCGTTGAACGATTAAGAACGATAACTCAATAGCAGCGGCCAGAAGACCGCTTTCGACTTATACCGTTATGTGAACGGCTTTTGCACCAAGCGGAAAATATAGAACATGTCATGAACAATGTGATACGAACTCACGAATGTATCTTCACTCGTGGAGGCATTTTTAATCTCGACAACAACCATTATTAGTCGAAACAGAGCCGACACGACATCTGTGAACGTGGTTTCCAGGAATATTTGGCATGATCTTGTGGGTTGGAATCATGGGAGGAGCGCCATTGAGACCGTACCTATTACCGGGCAAGTTGAATGCGCCTCGTTATCGTAATTTTCTTTATAAAACTTTGTCTGACGCATTAGAAAACGTTCCTCTTGGTATTCGGCAACAGCTATGATTTCATGACCATGATGCACCGCCATGCTTTGGAACGTATGTCCACAATTATTTAAATGAAGCGTTTCCAGGGATATAACAGATTGGTCGTGGAGGTCCAGTAGTCTGGTTTTCACGTTCTCTGCAGACTGCTTCTCGCATCTCCTTCTCCGCACTCATTCGCCATCTGTATTTCGTGTTACTGACTGGCTACGCTGAAAACGTATTTCCCGTAAGGAGGATGTTGTAAAATGTATCAAAAATCGCGGCCTTGCTACCACCTTGCATATACTCCTGCTTCGCAAAGTTCAAACTACAAGAGTGATGAGGAAACAAACTTCGATATCAGTCTGGAGACTGAAAAAATATTAATAAATTTCTGTGGTTTTTCAGTGGTAAGTTTTGATGGAAGTAGTATACTGAAAGTATCTTTGATCCAGTTGTGTTGATCAACTTGTTTTGGAATTAATCACTGAATCCAGTCAAATGACTGAATACCAAGGCACAGAGAATAAATTTCATTGGAGGTGCTCATGAAATCTGGTAATTATGTCAGAAATACCTTTATTTAAATGTATAGGTGTAAGACCCATAATTCTGGGAGGTGAAAGGTCAATGGAGGTTATGGATATTGATCTAAGCAATGCTCCACTAACACACACACACAAACACACACACACACACACACACACACACACACACACACACACACACACACACACACACAGACAACAGAGATTTGTGCAATGAATTCCGCCTCGAACCCCTCGTGGAAATTTAGAAACTACGGTCACAACTACAGGTGTAAACACTTTACTTTTACAATGGGGAACAAAATTTCTTGAGGCACACACAGATCTAAAAACGCATGCAACACGGTCGCCTTGAGCTCCAGTTCACCTATGGTCATGCAGGCTGGCACTCCAGTGCAACAGAGGAAATGGAAGCAAACCATACACACTCAACACTGAAAGGCCAATTTTATTATCAATTTAATCTCTCTGATAACTATTTAGGCCTGTTGCGAGAACGTCACCACAGCAGATGGCTTATGATACACAATCGGTGCTCAAGGACATCATTATCTACATTCACACTGAAAAACATCTGCACCCACGTATAAAATGACGCAGCTGGCTTGCATGCATAACCCACTACACGAAACTTTTTTGACCTCTGTCCTAAACCACTACCCTTCAAAACCTTTCTATCTACTACTTCCTAGAGCGGACCATGTAAACGAATTTTTGCATCAAGACATTGAACAACATCGCAGACGCGCATGCTCTTTAGTCGCAGCAGTTAAACATTTTGCAGACGCTTAGCTACACATTTTTATGGTAGTCAGAATAAAAATGTGATTCTAGAGAAGTAGCACTTACTTTTCTAATCCACGTGGTGTATTATATGTACTTCTACACTCAGTACTCACTAGTCACTGAGATCACTTAAAAGAACTCTATGGGTATTGTATTCAATTGAAGCAATTCTCGACGACCTAAAACAGACTCGGTGGCCTGTCAACAAAGTATCGGTACGCAGTCATTGTTTTCCCTTCAATGACAATTTTTGTACAAAAATTTCGCCACAAAGTCTAATAAAGAAACATCGCCAAAAACACTCATATTGTTGGCAGAAGAGATCCTTTTAACTACCACTTTCATGACTCACTTAGTACTGAAATTACTCTCAGTAAATGCTACAGAGATCTCTAACGTACAACAGTCACCTTGCACTTTTGCACTTGATGATGAAAGAGTGTCACTTGTTCGGAGTATTGTGGAACTCTGAGTGCAGGGTGACAACTAATATCAGAGTATCAGAGGAGATTCATACCACCACGTCTCCAAAAAAAAAAAACAAAAAAAAACAAAAAAAACTCATCCTCGTAAGAACTCGTTTTAGTACATCCTGTTTACACACTTGTAGCTGGCGTTAAATAAATGACTTGTGTATGCTTACTAGGTAATTGACATTGAAGAACTCCAAGTAGAAATTCACACCCGTTGTAAAGTATATTAATTCAGTTAACTGCTGACTAACGTAGTTAGCCACAGAAGCGTGTACAACTCTACTGAGTGTATGAAACTAATCAGTCCTCATTTGTGCAAATAACTTTCCACCTGATTACATACCGTTGAGTAACATCAGGTTTGTATTTATAGGATTTACAGCAAATGCATCAATACTGGCAACCAGTCTGCCGTCCTAATTTACCATTCCATGAATGTGTTAGTCCTAACAAAATATGGCATCTGTAGCAGTGAAAATGTCATTTTCATGAACTTCGTGCCTGTTGCCAAAATAGAATTCTAAACCTCTCCATACTGCTTTGAAGCTCGGACTTCGTTTCGACACTGAAATTTACAATTGTTGCGTTAGTATTAAACTACTGATTGTTAACCAAGCAAATCACACAAAAATCGTCGATAGTTTGTGGATTCGATTGTCACTGGTTTTTGTTGTCATCTACCGATCTGTTTAAAGTATAAACATACTTTCTTTTTATTTTACAGTTCCTGGACCTACGTTTCCACGTCTCGCAATTGTATAAGACAGGAAGCACAATGGGGCAATTTAAACATACTGACACATGCAGACACAGAACAGATTAAGTGAAGCGTTAGATACCTCTTCATGAACTCACAACCAAACCGTCACCTTTCAGCCTCTTCCAGACCTTGCACTACATTACAGATAAATCTGTTAACACATTAATTAAAAATTGATGTAGAAGCAAAACAAATATTTTAAGTAATCTGTTCTATTGCCGTTCATGGAAGTACGATACTACATTCCAGAACTAAATACGTCACACGACGAAGTGAACATCCGATATCAGTAGCTCCTGTTGACCTAACACACGTAAAATATCTCAACTACCAGTCCAACATTGCAGAAACGATGTAGTCACTATCTTAGTCTTTACTTGTAAATGTTATAATATTACTGCTTTCTAGGTGTTGTTCCGCAATTTTGTAATAAGAAATACATGGTTTCAAAAGCATGACACACAAGGTATTTTACTTGTGCTAAAGTTAATCCTAGCAAGGCTGTCAGCAATTTTAATATATTATTATACAGTGTAGATTGTTATCATTTCTGGCCACACAGGGTGTACCAATTAATTTTCGCACCTCATATATTTTCGAAATGAGACAAAATGTGAAAAATGCATTTAGCCAGGAATCCACCTACATCAGGGGCTCACACAATGGGCAGAAATGCACAGTCCCTACAAGTAAACAAGTATCACTTTCAATACAAAGTTAGTTTTTTTTAATGGCACATGTATGTTTATCCTACCGAAATGAAAACTACAAGTACAGTCAGATTTGGTTTCACTGTTGTAAACCTTACCCCTTCAGGAATACTTTGACATTCAATAATTGAAACTGTGCCACAGTATCTGCCGTAATGCCATAATTCCATAATGCGGATTGCCTGCACTGTATTGAAGCCTCCTGTAGGGAGCACTTCCTCTGCACATTACGGCAGCAACTGTGACGCCGTTGCCATCCTTTAAAGTCTGCGTATTTTAGAAGCTAAAAAGTTGAGAGCGGTAATAACAGGTCTGGCGTCACTAATTGTAACTGTAGTTTCCAATTCCGTAGGAAAAAAACATACATATGTCATTAAATAAAGAAAAGCTACTTTGTGTTGAAAGTGATGTTTGTTTATACTTATCGATTGTATATTCCTGCCCATTGTCAGCTCCTGACATAGGATCATCGCTGGCCAATTGTGTTAGTCATATACATGGTGAGTCACCTAACGTTACCGCTGGATATATTTCGTAAACCACAACAAATACTGACGAATCGATTCCACAGACCGAACGTGGGGAGAGGGGCTAGTATAACTGGTTAATACAAACCATTAAAAAATGCACGGAAGTATGTTTTTTAACACAAACCTACGTTTTTTTAATGGAACCCCGTTAGTTTTGTTAGCACATCTGAACATACAAACAAATACGTAATCAGTTCCGTTTTTTGCATTGTAAAATGTTAATTACATCCGGAGATATTGTAACCTACAGTTGACGCTTGAGTACCACTCCTCCGCTGTTCGATCTTGTGTATCGGAGAGCACCGAATTACGTAGGGATCCATAGGGAACGGTGATGGACCTTAGGTACAGAAGAGACTGAAACAGCACATTACGTCCACATGCTAACACCTTTTACTTGGTCTTTTTCACTGACGCACATGTACATTACCATGAGGGGCGAGGTACACGTACACACGTGGTTTCCGTTTTCAATTACGGAGTGGAATAGAGTGTGTCCCGACATGTCAGGCCAATAGATATTCAATGTGGTGGCCATCATTTGGTGCACACAATTGCAATCTCTGGCGTAATTAATGTCGTACACGCCGCAGTACATCTGGTGTAATGTCGCAGCAGGCTGCCACAATACGTTGTTTCATATCATTTGGGGTTGTAGGCACATCACGGTACACATTCTCCTTTAACGTACCCCACAGAAAGAAGTCAAGAGCTGTAAGATCAGGAGAACGGGCTGGCCAATTTATGTGTCCTCCACGTCCTATGAAACGCTCGTCGAACGTGTACCTCACCCCTCATGGTAATGTACATGTGCGTCAGTGAAAAAGAACAATAAAAGGGTGTTAGCATGTGGACGTAATGTGCTGTTCCAGTCTCTTCTGTACCTAAGGTCCATCACCGTTCCCTTTGGATCCCTACGTAATTCGTTGCTCTCCGATACACACGATCGAACAGCGGAGGAGTGGTACTCAAGCGTCAACTCTAGGTTACAATATCTCCGGATGTAATTAACATTTTACAATGCAACAAGCGGCACTGATTACGTATTTGTTTATATGTTCAGATGTGCTAACAAAACTAACGGGGTTCCATTTACAAAAAACGTAGGTTTGTGTTAAAAAACATACTTCCGTGCATTTTTTTATGGTTTGTATTAACCAATTACACTAGCCCCTCTCCTCATGTTCGGTCTGTGAAATCCATTCGTCAGTATTTGATGTGGTTTACGAAATATATCCAGCGGTAATGTTAGTGGCAGAGTAAGGTGGGACACCCTGTTTATGTAAAACACTATGCTACTATGCAATCCTCTTTCCTGTGTGTGTGTGTGTGTGTGTGTGTGTGTGTGTGTGTAAGTGTGTGTGTTGTATTAGAGAGAAGGAGGCGGAAGGAGGGAGGGAAGGGAGAGAGAAACAGAGAGAGAGAGAGAGAGAGAGAGTGTTAACTTAGTTAAGCATATATCACTGTATGTAATTTAATTAAGGTAGCTTAAGACTGCTGTGTAAATGGTGATCGTGTTTCCATATTTTTCAGTTACACAGACTAGTGCAATTGTGAAACTGACTCACTCCTCACGACAGCGAGCCATAATGCTCGTTATGTAATAGAACAGTAACGGTGATATAAACTAAATAGAGGACGTGAGGAAGTACCGTATCGGGATGTGGACCTCCCTCTACGTCGGCTGCCGTTGCGAGACGTGACGGATCACTGGGAGTGAACCTCGAGCAGTGCACTCCATCAGCTGGCGATAAATCACTTGACGCTACGTCCCTAAGCAGCGAGTTTCGATGCTAGTGACGGCGCCTGTGAGCCAACAGCGTTCAGCTGTACGATACACCGTTACGGCCGCGCTGCCATTTATCGGAATTCGAAAGGAGCGAGGGGGTGGTGGTGGTGGGGGGTGGGGTGACAGTAGGAGGGGGAGAGGCGTTCATTCACGGCGTCAAGTGTTACCTGACGGCCGGCAAGCAGCCGACTCTTTAATTTACTTCACATGGCCGGTGATTGAGCGCTGCTGCGTGTAACTCTCAAGCAGGAAATTCTCGTGGTTTATCTGTGCCGATACTGTAATACCTCAAATGCGGTGGGCAATCGTTGTTATAGATTTAGTCAGTCTTTAGTTATTAGCACGTTCCGTATATCATAAGTGCAGTATCTTGCTACGATGCAGAACATGTCAGTTGGTTTACAAATGCGACAACCTTGCTCAATGAAAAATATGGCTACGAGCTTTCTTCGCTCTCTCTCTCTCTCTCTCTCTCTCAATCGCACACACACACACACACACACACACACACACAGACACACACACACACACAAACACACACTCTTAGCGTTACACATTCAGCAGTCCTCTTACAGGCCCGAAGTAGTTCAAATGCATATCCAATAGTTTATATATGAGGTTGATTTGACTATTTATTAGATTCTTCGCATCACTGGCTAAGTGATCTCCCTCTTTTCTGTGGCTTACTAAGACTACCTGATGGACATCGTAAGCCAATTATCGCTCTTGAATCATATTTATCATTATTCTTACTACTTTAGAAATATGACAGATTACTGAAAATTAATTTCACAAGGAATTGTGTGTAACATGAGTCTGTTGCGTATCCAACTTTTTAAAGAGCCGCCTAACAAAGGTTTCAAGGTTGGACACCACATATATACATGCATCTTTGGAAACGACACATTTTTCCACATGAGCAGTCGCCATTGAATATACTACTACAAGACATTAACGAAAAAAGATGGAGTAATAAGTAAACATATTGATATTTTCATCTCCAAAGTCTGCTATTGAACGGCATTCGAAAGATGCACAGGTACAAATTTAAATGTGTTTACATTGCACAATAAAATTAAAGGATCAATCTATTTGGACCACTGTAATTATCCCCCATTCCAATACATAAGTTTGAAATTTGGCTGAAAGGTGTCTACATTATTTCTTTGTATTTGTGCAAAAGCGTAGCGCTCTGCGATCTCTTCCGCGATCTCACAGACGCAACAAACAACAAAGGCCACAGCTAAGTTCATATGAGCTTCGGCTGGGTTAATGATGTCACACTGACACCAAATTCCACCACAATATTTGCCAATGCCACGGTGGACGTATCACACAATGGAGAGGACGTCACATCCCATCTTAACCATATATCACTGTTTCTTTTGGCGCCTGTATAATGGAGCTCGTAACCAAGACACATAGTTTTGAAATCACGCGGTTTTCTGATGGGTGGCCGAGGGAAACATTTCAGGTACATTGCCGCTCAGAATTGGTTCTCAAAGGCCGCAAGAGATGGCATAAAGGACGCCAATGGAGCCACCCTTACCCCTGAGGCGTTGATTTCACACTTTCGGTGTCCAAAACGGCGATGTTGTTGACAACATTCAACGCTGCCAGCACATCCTGTGCGTTTCAAACCTACTCTAAAGACGAAATGGGGCTGCAACCCTACTCAACGTTAGGTGCCCCTTTTGCAGTGTAGTGGGACAACAATTTACCTCTGGTATACAGGGTAGAGCCGCATGGGACCGTTGAAAATCATTCGTCCGAAATTCGAACGTGGTTCGAAGCAGTAACGTGGTTTTATGCTTTCACTGTGCTTCTGATTCGTGCGTTACTGTGGCGTGATCATGGTAGGGGGGGGGGGGAGGGGGGGAGAGGCATTAACATATGTGTGAATAAAATGGTAAATGGTCCCTGTAAGACCCCAAGTTCTGCAAGACCACGCACATATACTGAGCAATTTAACTGTCAGAAACTTCGACACCAATTCAATCTCGCGGTTGCTGTGGCACCTCACGGTAGGCAGACCGCACCTAAGGGATGTCGAAGGTTGCATAACCTTCAGTTGTTGGAGGAACCACGAGGTTGAATTGGTGTCGAAGTTTCTGACACATACATGTTTAACTGCCTAACAAAGATGTTTGGCTGGCACCAAAGACCTTGCCTAGCTGGGGTTCTTAGAGAGAACCTCTGTCGTTTTATTCACTTGTTTGTTAATGTAGCCCCCCTCCCCATATGTGATCGCGCCACAGGAGGGCGCGGAACAGAAGTACTGAAAATGCATGAAACCCCTTTGTTGCTTCGAATCACGTCCAAATTTAAAATCCTTGGGTAGGAGTGGGAGAGAAGTAGGAGTTTTGGAAAAAGTGATCGTTTAGTTTTTTTGCGCAGGATAAAAATGTGCTTATCCTAGGTAAAAAGGTAACGCCCAAAGCCATACAAAAATATTGGACTTTATAGTTGTAGCTAACCACCAGCTAGCAAGAGAACAAAGCTTTAACTTTATTCAGAACCATATTTTGAAAGGTGTATCCCAGGCTACAAATTAAAATGTTAAAGCTATGTTTCACATAGCAAAAGACTTCGGTGCAAGAAGAGTGCCACATTGTCAAATGAGAGTACATGTTTCTGGTTTTCTGCAGGCACAGTTCTGCTGCCATGCAGATAACAGGTGAGTCACAGTGTGGGAGTGAAATGGGGCGGCAACAGGAAATTACTCAAACTTTCAAGCACTCTGGACACTACGATTCTTGTGTGGAAAAACTTCTAAAGTCCACACAGATCTACCGTGATATCCTGGCGGTTTATCGGCCGAAAGCAATATCACTTGCAGCCCTACTGAAACAGTGCCAACCATTTGACCAAGCCACAACAGACGTCGGTGATGCTGACAGGGAAGGAAAACCATCAACATCGACCACAGACGACAAAGTCCAAGTTCTCCAGGAACTGATTCGCTGCAAGCAGAGGTTCTCGAATGGCACCATGACTGAGGAGCGTACTTCATTGTCCAGCAACTAAACAACTGATAAGAGTTCCCGCCGTTCTTTAGTGACTATGTTGAAAAACTGTGTCTTGTATCTGTGTCACTTGGCAGCGCAGTTAAGCATTCAGTAAATATAACTTGGCCTGTCTCCGTGTCTGCTATTTACTTTTTGAAGACCCCTCGTATTTACCAAGCAGAACGTTGAGTCCACTTTCAGCTGACAGGAAGAAGCAGCTTAATAGTAGCTATAAACCATTTACGTGAAGGCACAATATATTCAGGAATTGCACAATAAATTGCTTCAGGGTCGTTACAGGCTCACTGACAATGACAAAAGCGAAGTAGATTGACATAAACAACACATAAATGGTAACAAGTCAAGTTCTACATCAGCACGATCGAAACGCTTCACTAAGATTATATCATCGTATGTTAAAATCGCAGCGTTTAGATAATGTAACCGCAAAAATGTGTGATATTGAATGTAGGACAGATTAGTTGGTCGTTGTCATGTTTCTCGTCAGCGACTGATTAATAGATTTGTTATGAAATGTACAGATATTTTCTTTACGTTTACCCTTTTTAAATCTAAGATTCCTTTTATGTTTGGGTATAACAACATTAATAAAAGACGCGACATGTCGGGTATTAGTGAATAAAGAAATCTGGAGCTAAAATGTGTTTGTTACCAACTTCAAAAGTAAACAGCTGGTACCAGATTATGAAATATCAGGACCATTGAAATGAACTACTTACTCATTAGGTGTCCACAATACACTGTAGACAATTTATTTTCAGTCAATGTTGCTGATTCTCCCTGAATTCGTATAGAAACCTGATGACGGCCCGTTGATGAAGCAGGGTGGCTTACCTGAAACAACAGACAATAAAAATTAGCTATACAGGTACGTTAGGTAGAAGATCCAATGTTTATGATGACAAATTATAATGTCCCTTGGGTTTACCGTCATTGAAGTACAGAGAATTGTGCGTTAATTCTCGATAAACCTTTGTATATTGTAATTCAGTTTATAGGAACCTTCTCCGTGCCCGCTATGTTTCTCAGCCCACGCCAACTATATTGTTCTGATACTAAAAATTAGGATGGTTTGCTGCAGAATTTGGAAACTTCCAGTTAAACCTGAAAACGATGGGCGACGGGGAAATGGGGTTACCAACAGGGAATATCTGAGAGTGAATTTCCTTTTCCGGTTTTGTCGCGATAAGCAAGACAAATAGTTGGTCAGAACCCGGCAATTCCGACTACTTTTAATTATTTCCTGGAGAAATATCGTTCCAATAATATCACAGAATAATGAAAATACTTATGGGTGTGAAGCGTTTTGCCGCTGCTTGTTTTCGCTCTTCGTTCCCTATCCAGAAAGAGGACGCAATACACTATCTGATCGAAAGCATCCAGACATTGGTGATCATTAATCAAGTGTGTGTCCACCACTCGCATTTATGACGGCATGAAATCTGTCGGGCGCACTGTGAATGAGGTGTGTGAATGTCTGTGAAGAAATGGCAGCCTTTACTTCCTCAAGAGCGGAAGCCAGATTCTGTAGCGATATTGGACGCTGCGTCTGGAGCGAAACAGACGTTCTGACTCACCACGAAGATGTTTCATTGGGCTGAAGTCGGCATTCTGTGCAGGCAAGGCCTTTTCAACAATGTTAACGTCCTTAAACCATAGCCTCACATTCGCTTATTAATATCATGGTGTATTATCGTGCTGGTACAGCTATCGATTCCAAATTGTTGCTCTACTAAACACAGTTCACGAAGCTGGAAAATGTGTTCATCGCCTTCCACATCGAGCGTCTTCTTAATAATAAGAAAGGGACCATAATAGAACCACAAAAATACCCCAGACCGTAACAACTTCTGCTCTGTACTACGCTTTTGTCACTATACATGTTTGCAGGTGGCACCCTCCAGGGATTCGCCAAATCCCAAATAGCTTTTCAACATTAGTTCTCAATATTTAAACTGAGATGACAAGTCATGGGATACCTATTTTCACATATAAAGACAGCGGGAGTATCGCATACACAAGGTATAAAAATCCTGTGCGTTGGTGAAGCTGTCATTTGTATTCAGGTGATTTATGTGAAAAGGTTTCCGACGTGATTGTGGCAGCCTGCCGAGGTGACCGATCGGTTCTAGGCACTACAGTCTGGAACCGCGTGACCGCTACTGTCGCATGTTCGAATCCTGCCTAGCGCATGGATGTGTGTGATGTCCTTAGATTAGTTAGGTTTAAGTAGTTCTAAGTTCTAGGGGACTGATGACCTCAGAAGGAGAAGTTAAGTCCCACAGTGCTCAGAGCCATTTGAACCATTTGATTGTGGCCGCAAGACGGTAATTAGCAAATCTGATCGCGGAATGCTAGCTGGAGCTACACGCATAGGACCTTCCATTTCGGCGATCGGTAGGGAATTTAATATTCTGAGATCCATAGTGTCAAGGGTGTGCCGAGAACACCAAATTTCCGCCATTACCTCGCACCACGAACAAAGCAATGGCCGACGGCCTTCACTTAACGGCCGAAAGCAACTGCGTTTCCGTATAGTTGTCAGTGCAAAAACATAAGCAACAATGCCTGGAATAACCGTAGAAGTCAATGTATGACGTAGGACGAACTAATTCGTTAGGATTGTGAGGCGAAATTTGGCGATAAAGGGCTATGGCAGCGATCGAACGACGAGAGTGCTTTTGCTAACAGCAAGACATCGACTGCAGCGCCTCTACTGGGCTCGCGACCATATCGGTTGAATCCTACACTGCTGGAAAACGGTGGACTGGTCCGACGAGTCCAGATTTCAGTTGGTAATATGTGCTGGTACAGTTCGAGTGCGGCACTGTCCCAACGAAGCTACGGACCGAGGTTGACAACAAGGCACTGTGCAAGCTACTGGTGGCTCCATAATGTTGTGGAATGTGTTTACACGGAATTTCCTGGGTCCTCTGGTCCAACTGAACCGACAGTTGACTGGAGATTACAATGTTCGGCTACTTGCAGACCATTTGCAGTCATTCATGGATTTCATGTTATCTAAAGGTGGCAGGGGAAAAATATAGGGAGCGAAAGGCTATTTACAATTTGTACAGAAACCAGATGGCAGTTATAAGAGTCGAGGGACATGAAAGGGAAGCAGTGGTTGGGAAGGGAGTAAGACAGGGTTGTAGCCTCTCCCCGATGTTATTCAATCTGTATATTGAGCAAGCAGTAAAGGAAACAAAAGAAAAATTCGGAGTAGGTATTAAAATCCATGGAGAAGAAATAAAAACTTTGAGGTTCGCCGATGACATTGTAATTCTGTCAGAGACAGCAAAGGACTTGGAAGAGCAGTTGAACGGAATGGATGGTGTCTTGAAGGGAGGATATAAGATGAACATCAACAAAAGCAAAACGAGGATAATGGAATGTAGTCGAATTAAGTCGGGTGATGTTGAGGGTATTAGATTAGGAAATGAGACACTTAAAGTAGTAAAGGAGTTTTGCTATTTGGGGAGCAAAATAACTGATGATGGTCGAAGTAGAGAGGACATAAAATGTAGACTGGCAATGGCAAGGAAAGCGTTTCTGAAGAAGAGAAATTTGTTAACATCGAGTATAGATTTAAGTGTCAGGAAGTCATTTCTGAAAGTATTTGTATGGAGTGTAGCCATGTATGGATGTGAAACATTGACGGTAAATAGTTTAGTCAAAAAGAGAATAGAAGCTTTCGAAATGTGGTGCTACAGAAGAATGCTGAAGATTAGATGGGTAGATCACATAACTAATGAGGAGGTACTGAATAGGATTGGGGAGAAGAGGAGTTTGTGGCACAACTTGACCAGAAGAAGGGATCGGTTGGTAGGACATGTTCTGAGGTATCAAGGGATCACCAATTTAGTATTGGAGGGCAGCGTGGAGGGTAAAAATCGTAGGGGGAGACCAAGAGATGAATACACTAAGCAGATTCAGAAGGATGTAGGTTGCAGTAGGTACTGGGAAATGAAGAAGCTTGCACAGGATAGAGTAGCATGGAGAGCTGCATCAAACCAGTCTCAGGACTGAAGACCACAACAACAAACAACGATAGAATTTTTATGGATGACAATACGTCATGTCACCGGGCCACAATTGTTCGAGATTGGTGTGAAGAACATTCTGGGTATTTCCAGCGAATTACGTGGCCACCGAGACTGCCCGACTTGAATCACATCGGACATTTATCTGTCACTTTCGCAGTTATAGACGGCTATAACGGCAGCTCGGCTCAGTATTTCTGCAGGGGACTCCCAATGACTTGTTGAGTCCATTCCACGTCGATCTGCTGCACTAAGCCGGGAAAAAAGATGTCCGACACGACAGTAGGAGGTACTGCATGTCTTTCGTCACCTCAGCATAATCGATGTGACGCTGTCAAGAACTGCAATAGCAATGCTGAATTCGAATTTTATGGGACTGTTTCTGCTGCTCATCTGCATAAATTTCAATTTTCGACATTTAGAGCACGCTGACGAGCACCGTACCAACAAGGAATTCATGAAATACATGAAATATATTCGCAGTTGCCAATATGGACCACCATCATACGTACAAAGGAACGATAAGAATGAAAATTTGTGGCGGACAGGGACTTTAACCCGGATTATCCGCTTATCGCGAGTGGTCGCAGTACCATTTTACTACCCGAGCACGACGCACGGCCGGATCAAAACTTTCATACGTTGTCCACCATGTCCCGTCAGGCCGTGGGTCGTAGCCAAATGGTAATGCGACCGCTCACGATAAGAGGGAAATCGGGTTCGATTCACGCTACGACACAAATTTTCACTGTCATCATTCCATATACAGCTCATGGTGGTCCATATACGCATGCTTTTCATAATGGTAATAGTCATCGGAGTGCCTCTTCCTTCTGACGTGCATGTATGTCGGAAGGAACTTCGGTTACACGATAAATCAGTCTCATCTAAAAGCCGTAAATTCTACTAAATACCTACGTATTACAAATACGAATTACTTAAATTGGGAGGAACACAAAGAAAATGTTGTGGGGAAGGCTAACCAAAGACTGCGTTTTATTGGCAGGACACTTAGAAAATGTAACAGACCTATTAAGGAGACTGCCCACACTACGCCTGTCCGTCCTCTTTTAGAATACTGCTGCGCGGTGTGGGATCCTTACCAGATATAACTGATGGAGTAAATCGAAAAAGTTCAGAGAAAAGCAGCACTTTTTGTATTATCGCGAAACATGGGAGAGAGTGTCACAGAAATGATACAGGATTTGGGCTGGACATCGTTAAAAGAAAGGCGTTTTTCTTTCTGACGGAATCTTCTCACGAAATTCCAATCACCAACTTTCTCCGCCGAATGCGGAAATATTTTGTTGACACCGACCTAAACAGGGAGGAACGATCACCACCATAAAATAAAGGAAATCAGAGCTGTACGGAAAGATATAGGTGTTCACTCTTTTCGCGCGCTATACGAGATTGGAATCATAGAGAAATGTGAAAGTGGTCCGATGAGCCCTCTGCCAGGCACTTAAATGTGATTTGCAGAATATCCATTTAGATTTAGATGTAGATGTAGATGAACTTTGCATTGTACTCAGTATCACGCAAACACTGCAATATCGTAACTAGGATTCTCGTCTAAGTCAGCTTCTATCCATAGTCATTCGTCGACACCACGTTCCCGTACACCACAGCGTCATCACCAAACAGCCGCAGATGCCGTTCGCCCTGTCCGTCAGATCACTTACGTACACTGATCAGCCATAGCACTATGATGACATACGTACGAGGGCAGTTCAATAAGTAATGCAACACATTTTTTTTCTGAAACAGGGGTTGTTTTATTCAGCATTGAAATACACCAGGTTATTCCCCAATCTTTTAGCTACACAACACTATTTTTCAACGTAATCTCCATTCAATGCTACGGACTTACGCCACTTTGAAATGAGGGCCTGTATGCCTGCACGGTACCATTCCACTGGTAGATGTCGGAGCCAACGTCGTACTGCATCAATAACTTCTTCATCATCCGCGTAGTGCGTCCCACGGATTGCGTCCTTCATTGGGCCAAACATATGGAAATCCGACGGTGCGAGATCGGGGCTGTAGGGTGCATGAGGAAGAACAGTCCACTGAAGTTTTGGGAGCTCCTCTCGGGTGCGAAGACTAGTGTGAGGTCTTGCGTTGTCATGAGGAAAGAGAAGTTCGTTCTGATTTTTGTGCCTACGAACACGCTGAAGTCGTTTCTTCAATTTCTGAAGAGTAGCACAATACACTTCAGAGTTGATAGTTGATCGTTTGACCATGGGGAAGGACATCGAACAGAAATACCCCTTCAGCGTCCCAGAAGACTGTAACCATGACTTTACCGGCTGAGGGTATGGCTTTAAACTTTTTCTTGGTAGGGGAGTGGGTGTGGCGCCACTCCATTGATTGCCGTTTTGTTTCAGGTTCGAAGTGATGAACCCATGTCTCATCGCCTGTAACAATCTTTGACAAGAAATTGTCACCCTCAGCCACATGACGAGCAAGCAATTCCGCACAGATGGTTCTCCTTTGCTCTTTATGGTGTTCGGTTAGACAACGAGGGACCCAGCGGGAACAAACCTTTGAATGTCCCAACTGGTGAACAATTGTGACAGCACTACCAGCAGAGATGTCAAGTTGAGCACTGAGTTGTTTGATGGTGATCCGTCGATCATCTCGAACGAGTGTGTTCGCACGCTCCGCCATTGCAGGAGTCACAGCTGTGCACGGCCGGCCCGCAAGCGGGAGATCAGACAGTCTTGCTTGACCTTGCGGCGATGATGACACACGCTTTGCCCAACGACTCACCGTGCTTTTGTCCACTGCCAGATCACCGTAGACATTCTGCAAGCGCCTATGAATATCTGAGATGCCCTGGTTTTCCGCCAAAAGAAACTCGATCACTGCCCGTTGTTTGCAACGCACATCCGTTACAGACGCCATTTTAACAGCTCCGTACAGCGCTGCCACCTGTCGGAAATCAATGAAACTATATGAGACGAAGCGGGAATATTTGAAAATATTCCACAAGAAATTTCCGGTTTTTTCAACCAAAATTGGCCGAGAAAAAAAATGTGTTGCATTACTTATTGAACTGCCCTCGTGATAGTCAGTATTTCCACATTTGGCACGAATAACAGCGCCGACGCGTCGTGGCATGGAAGCAAAGAGAACGCGGCAGGTCGGTGGAGGGAGTTGGCACCACATCTGCACACACAAGTCATATAATTCCTGTAACCTCCGGTGGGTGCGGGGAGGGAGGGGAAGGAGGGCGATGAGCTCTGACGCCACGTTCAATTACGTCCCAGATGTGTTCGATCGGGTTCCGATCTGGCGAGTCGGTGGGGCCAGGACATATATCTGAAGTAGCCACTTTGTTCCTGGAACCACTCCTTGACTCTCCTGGCCTTGTGACATGGTGCATTATGTAGTTGAAAAATTCCACTGCCGTTGGAAACATGACAGTCATGAAGGAGTGTACGTGGTCTGTGACCAGTGTACGACACTCCTTGGCCGTCATCGTGCTTGCACGAGCTCCGCTGGACCCATGGATGCCCACGTGAACGTTCCTCGGAGCATACTGGAGCCGCCGACAGCTTGTCTCCGTCCCGCAGTGGAGATTTCAAGGAGCTGTTTCCCTGGCAGACGATGGATTCGCGCCCTCCCATCGGCAGGATAAAGAAGATATCGGATTTCATCAGACAGTGCAATGCTCTGTCACTGTGCCAATGGCCGATGGTCTCGTGTGCATTTCACCCGGAGTTGCCAATGTCGTGGTGTTAACATCGGTGCATGCATGGGTTGTCGGCTGCAGAGGCACGTGGTTAGGAGTTTTCGGTGCACTGTGTGTTCAGACACACTTGTACTCTGCCCAGCATTAGCGTCTGATGTTAGATCCAACATAGTTCCCACCCTGTCCTGTTTTGCCAGTCTGCCCAGCTTACGACGTCCGACATCTGTAATGAGGTGTGGCCGCCCAACCCCACGACGTCTGGATGTGGTTTCACATTGGTTTTGCCACGTGCTGAGGACACTGAACACAGCATTTCTCGAACACCAGACGAGTCGTGCAGTTTCCGAAATGTTCCTGCCGACCCTCGTGGCCATCACAATCTGCCCTCGGTCAAACTCAGATAGATCGCACACTTTCCCCATTCTACACACGGACAGCACGCTCACTGATATTACTTTGACCGTGCGTGTGTCTGACCAGCGGTCATCCCTCGCCAGGTGACGCTGCTACCACCTGGACGCGTTCATATCAACAATATGTCGGCTGTCACAATTTTCTGGCTGATCAGTGTGTATGGATAAATTAATAACATTTGAATATAAATACATAGGAAAGCAACAACGAGTTCCTTAAGTGCAACAAAATATATAAAATGCTTTCGCATATTAATAATAACAATAGTTTGTTTACATCAGTGTTCAATAATCGATTTAATACAGCGTCCAGGAAATTATAATTTAGAGAAATACCGTTACACCAATCAATGCGACTGTGAAAACACCTGTGTAGGGTACTGATGCGTGAGCATGTAAATGAGGGGAACTGACGTTCCTTTCAGTTGATGCACATACATCAACTTTTTTTTTTTTTTTTTTTTTTTTTTTTGGTAAAGGGTTTGCTGTTGCTGCCTGTACAACTCTATACCTACCAGTGTAATACGGCTTTATCTGCCTGAAACGCTACCGGTGGCACCTTCAGACTGTTGGCGTTGGCAGGCTCTCGCACAGGCAACAAGCATCTTATGTTAAACTAAGCTCATAATTAGAGAATTCCTTGCCATTTGGAGATGGTTTTCATGCAGTTTTATTCATTACCATTAAAGATCAGTATTCTCTGTTTGAGCGTCTCCCACAGAAGACAATATTCCAATGTCCATTGCTAGTAGGGAGCCCAGTTTCTCTTTTGTGTCGTGATTATTGTTAGCTGCAGGCCTTCTGACAACCGACAGCAAAAATGATGTTCTTATCTTTCAGTTGTAAAAACTTATACTTCATCCTTTAAATGAGTACATGCTGCCGGCTGTGGCAGAGTGGTTCTAGGCGCTTTAGTCCGGAATCGCGCTGCTGCTACGGTCGCCGGTTAAAATCCAGCCTCGGGCATGGATGTGTGTGTTGTCCTTAGGTTAGTTAGGTTTAAGTAGTTCTAAATCTAGGGAAGTGATGATCTCAGATGTTAAGTCCCATAGTGCTCATAGCCATTTTTTAAATGAGTACAGGGTGTGCCACTGCCAAAGTTGACACTGCTGGACCCTACGATGATAAAAGCAAAACCATTTTAGTAAACATGAGCCCGTAATAACGTCTTTCGTTTGATAAATGCGAATGTGTGTTTACGAGCTGCAGTTTACTCCCAAAAGAAATACAGTACTAGTTAGTAGAAATGTACTAGAAATGTAATGGTTTCGATTAAGTTGCCATTTATATGGTCTACAATTTCACCCATGGCCTTTCCTGGCAGTAAATGAAACACTACTTCAATACCTTACGCACTGCATAACGTTAAACAGTGAAGAGCCAAAGAAACTGGTACACCTACCTAATATTGTGAGGGCCCCGCGAGTACGCTAAAGAGACGCTAAACGGCGTGTCATGGTGTCGACTAATGTCTAAAGTAGTTCTGGAGGAAACTGACACCATGAATCCTGCAGGGCTGTCGACAAATCCAGAAGAGTACGAATGGGTGGAGATCTCTTCTGAACAGCACACTGCAAGGCATCCCAGATACGCTCAGTAATGTTAATGTCTGAGGAGTTTGGTGGACAGCGGAAGCGTTTAAAATCAGAAGACTCCTTCTGGAGCCACTCTGTAGCAATTCTGGACGTGTGGGGTATAGCATTGTCCTGCTGGAATTGCCCAAGTCCGTCGGAATGCACAATGGACATGAATGGATGCAGGTGATCAGACGGGAAGGTAACGTACGTGTCACCTGACAGAGTCATATCTAGACGTATCAGCGGTCCCATATCACTCCAACACTACTACAGAGCCTCCACCAACTCGAACAGTCCCCTGTTGACATGCAGGTTCCATGGATTCACGAGGTTGTCTTCATATCCGTAAACGTCCATTCGATCGATACAATTTGAAACGAGACTCGTCCGACCAGGCAGCATCTTTCCAGTCATCAACAGTCCAATGTCGGTGTTGATAGGCCCACGCGAAGAGTAAAGTTTCGTGTAGTGCAGTCGTGAAGGGTACACCGGTGGGCCTTCGCTGCTGAACACCATATCGACGATGTTTCGTTGAGTGGTTCGCACGCCTACACTAGTTGATGGCCCAGCATTGAAATCTGCAGCAATTTGCGGAAGGGTTGCAGTTCTCTCGCGTTGAACGATTCTCTTGAGACGTCGTTGGTCCCTCTCTTGCAGGTCTTTTTCCGGTCGCAACGATTTCGCAGATTTGATGTCTTTCCGGATTCCTGATATTCACGGTACACTTGCGAAATGGTCCAACGGGAAAATCCCTAGTTCATCGCTACCTCGTAGGTGCTGTGTCCCATCGCTCGTGCGCCGACTATAACACCACGTTAAGAATCACTTAAATTTTGATAACCTGATATTATTGCAACCGATCTAACGACTCCGCCAGGCGTTGCCGACCGCAGCGCCGTATTCAGCCTGTTTCCATATCTCTGTACTTGAATACGCATGCCTATACCAGTTTCTTTGGCTCTTCAGTGTATATTCGTATATGTTAAAGAGCCAACTGCCTTGCCGCGGAGGTAGCACCGGGTCCCGTTGGATCACCGAAGTTAAGCGCTATCGGGCTTTGGTAACACTTCGATGGTTAACCATCCGGTCTACCGAACACTGTTGCCAAGCTAGGTGCATTCGGCCCTTTAGAGACTGATCGCAGCCGCTACTTCTCAGTCAACTAGCTCGTCAGTTTGTCACGAAAACTGACAACGGCCGGGAGACTGGTTTGCTGGACGTGTGCCCATCCATGTCTGCATTCATTTACACCTATAGGCCGAGGATGACACGGCGGCCGGTCATTACCATTGGGCCTTCCGAGGGCTATTCGGACGGAGTTCACATGTTAAGTATTTCACGTGGCATCCTGCTATTTGTGTGCACTACTGCGTTCATTTTATCTGTTATTACTTTTATGTTGTGATTTCATGTACTGACACGTTCCATGACTTTAGTTTCGTCCTACGGGTCTAGACGTGTAAATAAATAAATAAAATAGATAAACACAGTGCGGTTGCAGAGACCTTTTTAAGTCTCAAACATGAATGACGTATATATGCAGACTGAAGCGACGGATAAAGATTTGTACATTGACCAGGGTTCGAACCTGGGCCTCCTGTTCATTACACAGATGCGCTAACCACGACACCACCCTGGCACAGTCGCTTTGCACACCTTCATGGCCAGAATTGTGTAGTGGTTAGCGCATCTGCCTAACAAACAGGAGACGCAGGTTCGAATCCTGGCCAGTGTACAAATCTTCATTCGTCGCTTCAGTCTGAATATATACATCATTACTGCATTCATATGTGCAGTGAAGTAGGAATGAGTCAAACACATTCGATTCATCTCGTAAAGCTTAACATGACTGTACAGTTCGTTGCTTCAGTTCTGCAACTATGTCAACAGACGTGCTGAACACTTCACTTTTGACAAGCCCCAGGCGAAAAAACATCCAGAAGAAGACGTAAGGTAATCTTGGACGTCAAGGTACAAGCCGTGCTCGAGTTATGCATCTTGCACCACAATGGAGCGTTAGATGTCCTGTAGCATCAGCAGGGAAATGTGCCAGCGCTCGATCACGCGTTCACCATGTTCCGCAGCCTTGGACCATAACATCAACAGTAAAATTAACTAATGAAGCCTTTTTCTACATCCGCATACTTACCTTTCCAGTTCACTGATTGCCCATTCATCAAGCGCAACATTGGGGTATAGATTATGATAATACCAACGTAAAAACAACACAACTCACAGTTCCCGAGCGGGGAAAATCTCCGATCTGGCCAGGAATCGAACCTCACCCCTTTCGCGTGGCGATCCGCCGAGCCTGACGCTATACTGTTAGGCGAGGAGCAAAGGCACTAACATTAAGGAGTCCTTGTATAGAATGAAACATATTCTGAAAGGCAAGATTAATATATTAACATAAAAAGTCACCTGTAGATTTTCATTTACAGATATATTGTTCATAATACACACTCACAATTTGTGTGTGATTGAATTTTTTATGTATTTACGATAAAGTATAGGTTGTGGCTGGCGGTGAATTTTCGCGGAGGTGGAGTGTAGACGTCGAGAAAAGTATATTACAATGAAACACACACATCTACATAGTCATTGTTCATTAGTACGTTTCTAGAGAACCTTACAGGCAGTCTTCGGTTCCAGTAACATTTGCTATGAGACTCGAAACTTATTTTAAAGATAAACTCTTTCCAGCCTAAAATTTACGTAACATAATTTCTGTATTCTATATCAATACTGATATTATAATTATCCTTCAACACACTGGCAAAAAACTTCAATACGGGGACGTTATAGGGCCATGGGTGCAATTAAAGATAAATTTCATGGGGACTCAATCGAAAGGCTTCCATTTCCAACACATTTACATTAATCAGGACAGTACTTCAAGATGAAGTCAGTGGTAGGTAGTAAGCAAACATTCGTAGATACATGACAAACAGGCTACATTGCAAACCCATGTTTACCGAACGTTTTTGCTTCTGTTGTTGTGTACTTTCACGAGTGTCATTTTAATAACTAATTACTGTACATCTTTTATATACTCTACGAGACTCTTCACAGTGCAGTGCCTACGGTCCTTAATTTTGTGTAGTGTGCTAGTCGCATTTTTCTCTTATTCCGTACCGAGATTAAGTCGCAGAAAATTGTGTTCAATACAAAGCTGAAAAAATTACTATTACATTAAAAACAGAACTAAGTGTTACGAGCCGCTGTGCTCGCATACCAGTGGTTCTGTTATGATGTGTGAGTAAGCTAGTAATTTGTATATATCTGGACCTACAGGCTGTCGCAGAAGGAATGCCCAATATTCAGGGATTTGACGGGAATGATTATTCGAAGCATAAGCCTAGTACACATGGCTGTAAAACTCATACTTGAAGAGCTATGAGCATTCTTCTTCTTCGATACCGTGAAAGCCCTTTGCTTTCCACATTTCGGGAGTAGGTAGTTTGGATCAAAGCAAGAAAAACCTGTCTCGTAAACATAGGTCTCTAAAAGGCATACCTTAAAAACTATGAGCACTAGTTCAGTAGAAATGATATGTTTCACAGTAGCGAAGATGAACGAGTGCTCATAGTTCTTAAGGTATGCCGTTTTGAGCCATGTTTATTGGACTTCTTTGCGTCGAGTCATCGTTCATGTCATATAGTTGAACGTTGCCCACATATCCTTGGACACCCTCTAGAGTGGTGTAGACAAGTCTGTATGTATGTATGCATAAATGTACGTTGTGCCGATGGATGTAAATGCACTATGTTTCTCTTTTTGTCATGCAGCATTCAAATGACACAGTCTTTAAGAGTATTCAAATGCCTCAGATGCTGTAAGAGGCATGTGATCCTCATCATCTAAAATTCGAGTGACGTGTGACTATTCTAATATCTTAATACGACGTTCTGCATCTAACTGCCGGCTTATCTAGGAGTGAACTGATGTTTGTGTTCGAGGTAACTTTCGTAGCTACAGTTCTTCTAGAACTATGCGCTAAAATAGACTTTACGTTTGCGAGGCATATCGTAAAACGAATAACATTAATTGCACGTTTCTTAAGGCTTCCCGACGTAATATTTTAAATACTGCTCGAGAGCTCACCGTCGGATTTTAACGTGTATCTACACAATACTTCGCCGTAAAAGCTGTTCAGCTTCGGCATGTGGTGTAGAAATTCTTTTTAAAATTACAGAAGCCGCACCCACGAGTAAACATTGTATTGCCGGTCCGGGTGGCCGAGCGGTTCTAGGCGCTACAGTCTGGAACTGCGCGACCGCTACGGTCGCAGGTTCGAATCCTGCCTTGGGCATAGATGTGTGTGATGTCCTCAGGTTAGTTAGGTTTAAGTAGTTCTAAGTTCAAGGGGACTGATGACCCCAGAAGTTAAGTCACATAGTGCTCAGAGCCATTTGAGCCAAACATTGTATTCGTTTTGACACGGAATAATATGCAAACACTCTATGTCGTCACCCTCCAAGCAAGCATTGTCGGCATCCCACTCACGTATAGCACATTTAAGGATCGCCGGCCGGAGTGGCCGAGCGGTTCTAGGAGCTACAGTCTGGAACCGCGCGACCGCTACGGTCGCAGGTTCGAATCCTGTCTCGGGCATGGATGTGTGTCATGTCCGTAGGTTAGTTAGGTTTAAGTAGTTCTAAGTTCTAGGGGACTCATGACCACAGCAGTTAAGTCCCATAGTGCTCAGAGCCATTTGAGCCACATTTAAGGATCGCTTATTTATGCTTCATGCTGTTGATGTAGGTATACATTATACAACATATTTACAAATTTTTAACATGTTTACGTTCAGTAATGTAAAAGAAAGATATTTTACATCCTACGTCACTCTCTTAGGCTTGGATTATTCTAAAATGGTTCAAATGGCTCTGAGCACTATGGGACTCAACTGCTGTGGTCATAAGTCCCCCAGAACTTAGAACTACTTAAACCTAACTAACCTAAGGACATCACACACATCCATGCCCGAGGCAGGATTCGAACCTGCGACCGTAGCAGTCGCACGGTTCCGGACTGCGCGCCTAGAACCGCGAGGCCACCGCGGCCGGCTTGGATTATCCTATTTTACTTTCTAATGTAAAGTATGTTCTTCCTCAAGAATCAAGGTATTCGCATACTAAATTACGTCACGATCAGTTGAGTGTGATTTTCGTGGAAATTTAGCAGAGTCTCTTTCGTACTTATAATGTCAGTATGGATTCAGAGTTTAGCGTAGCGCTTCACAGAAGCACTAGGGGCAATGCTTACGTGCCGCCCTCATCTGTTACCCGCCGCTTACTAGGAAACAGCAGACGCCTGGCCGGCGCCGTCTGACGCGGGGGCGGAGGGAGAGCAGCGTGATTCGCGCGTGATGAGATCAGACTTCCGGCCGAGAAACGGGGAACCCCCTCGTCCGTAATCCTCCCCACTTTCCCTCGAGGTCCAGCCAATAATAGGCCAGTAATTTCCCACAGGATTAGAATTTGCGTCCTGATGCGGGGCGGCAGATGAAAAACTCCTGGGAAGCGTCAGCGAGGAGGTTGCGGCGGCCGCTGTACGTACAGGACGTACTCGACTCTACACGGTAGCCGGCACTGTTCGCTGACGGTGCGCATCTTAGTCACTTAGTTACTTGTTCCATAGATCCAATTCACTATAAACGTGTCAACAGAACAGTTACATATAACTAAAATAATAATAACAGTATTTTTTTGGCTGCATTACAGTAATTTACAGTTTTTAATGACTAATTATCTCAACTCAAGAACTCTATTATGTTATAGAATGAGTTTTAAGAAGAAGGCTCTTTAATGTACATTTGGGAACATTTTTACTATCTGTCAGATATCTTAGTTCCATAGTTAAATTTTCAAAGTGTTTCGTAGCGGCATATTTCATCCCTTTCTGTACCAAAGTGGTAATGCAGATCACTTTACCATCTACTGCTGTGCTTTTGAGTATCTCTGTTACTTTAAAAGTGATATAAATTTATGACAGAATAAACGTACTGCGAGCCCGTGGTTATTATACCCAGCTACTTAAAGAGATGAATCTAGCTTGTGCGTCAGTAAACTCCGCACCTAATTCTAATTACTTTGTTTTGTGCAAGAAATACTTTTCTCCTGTGCGAGGAGTTACCCCAGAAGGCTATCCTACAAGACATCAATTAATGAACGTATGCAATCTATGCCAAATTATTGACTTCTGTATTGCAAATATCCTTGTGGTAAAAGTAGATATACCTAAATGTTTTAATCTCTGTTGGTCCATCATGGGCAGGGTACATCGGCTCGTAATTGTTAATGTCATTCAAATTCACCAACAGCCGTGTAACTTACGATGTTATTATATTTTATGTTTAAGGCTACCAGTTTCAGCATTTCACTATACCGTCTTGATGCCGCATATGTATCTTTCCAAACAAACTAAAATGTCGTATAGAGTCATAAATATCTCGATGTCGTGAATTGTATGGTTACACTAGTGCTTCATCCGAAGACTTGATAGCACAGTGATTCCATCTGGATTACAACAGTATGTACATGACAAACAACAAAAGTCAACTTGTATACGATAACAAAAACGTCAATGTCTGTTTTGGATTACGCTGTAAGTAGGCTGTTTATGTTTCTATATTGGTAACGCAACGTAGCGCTCTGTATGAAAATCACTTGCTGTGCTGTGTGCAGTCTGTGGCTAGTTGGCATTGTTGGAATATTCGCTATTGTAGTGTTGGGCAGTTGGATGTGAACAGCGCGTAGCATTGCGCAGTTGGAGGTGAGCCGCCAGCAGTGGTGTACGTGGGGAGAGAGAGATGGGGGGAATTTTGAGAGCGGACGATCTGGACGTGTGTCCATCAGAAAGAGTAAATATGTAAAACTGGATGTCATGAACTGATATAGATAATGACTTTTGAACACTATTAAGGTAAATACATTGTTTGTTCTCTATCAAAATCTTTGATTTGCTAAGTATACCTATAAGTAGTTAGTGTCTTCTGTAGTTAGAATCTTTTATTTAGCTGGCATTATTGGCGCTCGCTGTATTGCAGTAGGTCGAGTAACTAAGATTTTTGAGGTAAGTGATTCATGAAAGGTATAGGTTATTGTTAGTCAGGGCCATCCTTTTGTAGGGATTATTGAAAGTCAGATTGCGTTGCGTTAAAAATATTGTGTGTTAGTTTATTGATGATCAGAATAAGTAAAGGGAGAAATGTCTGAGCACGTTCAGTTTTGCTCAGCTGTTTGAAAAGCAAATATAGTAAGGGGTTTATGAGCACAATCATTCATTAATTTTTCTAAGGGGATGTTTCAACGCTACTGCGAGAATCACTGTAGTACATCAAGAAAGTCAGTCAAAAGTTAAGTGTAGTTGTAGCCGACAATGATAAATGTTCACTTACGATTAACAGACAAAGCATCTCTCATGTAAATTTTAATGAATCATTCGTCCACTTGAAAATATATTCTTTACCTAGTTACGTTTTTGTCTCCGTTTTAAATTCGAATACCACTACTTCAGGGATTAACATATAAATTTCAACATAGTGGAGCACTTCTCGGTATCGGATATTTAGCATTCACAAGCCCCGCAACATGGAGGAAAGTGAGTTCGTAAGCTCTGCCCTGGGGGATCCAGAAAACGGACGCCGCGGTCAGGGGAAATGGATGTTAGCGATTCCACCCTCAACGGAAAGCAGTCATGAGTGCTACGCAAGAGGCAGAGGAGTAGCACAGGAAAGAGAGAGCAAAAGAGAGACAGAGGGAGAGAGAAGAGAAAGAAAAAAACGCAGCAGGGAGTTGAAAAGCGAACGATGGGGCGTGCCCGCGCTCACTCGGCCCGGCTGAGTTATAGAGCGGCGGCGGAGGACCCCGGTCTGTTAACACGAATCCTTAACGCCCCTGCGGACTGGCAATAGATGCTGCTCTCCCGTGTTTACACACCTGTTTATCAGGCGTCCGTCGCCTCGCCACCGTGCCCGCTCTTTCGCGCTTTCACGCGGTCGGGCTTCCTTTTCATCAGGTAAACTCTATCACTTAGCCCCGATTTTCCATTTCGCTGTCATCGGCATATGTCTACAACGGGTAGTCCTCTACTACGACCAGAACCTGATCTTCGCGTTATGTAACTTCGAAATTATTAGGGAAAACTTACTGTGTTTAATTAACCACCAAGATTCTAATTAGTACGAACAAGTGGTTCAAATGGCTCTGAGCACTATGCGACTTAACTTCTGAGGTCATCAGTCCCCTAGAACTTAGAACTAATTAAACCTAACTAACCTAAGGACATCACACACATCCATGCCCGAGGTAGGATTCGAACCTGCGACCGTAGCAGTCGCGCAGTTCCGGACTACAGCGCCTAGAACCACATGGCCATCGAGGCCGGCTAGTACGATCAACATTTCTGTCAGTAGGTAACTCGAGGCTTTATACTGACATGCTACGAGTCGCTTTCTCAATTTGATACGATTTATTGCACCGTTGATGTACATCGAATGCACGTGTTGCAGGAACATTGTTTCCCGGACAATGTGCGCCTGTACGCTAGGATGTTATTGTTAGCGGAAATTATTGCGTTAGTTAAGGAACTGTTCCATAATTTGCGCTGCCTCGTGGTACCCATGAAACACACTAAGGCACATACACACACACACACACACACACACATATATATATATATATATATATATATATATATATATATATATATATATATATATATATTTTGTAAGTAGGCTGTTTAGGTTTTTTTATTGGTAACGCCACCTGTGTATGAAAATCACTGGCTGTGCTGTGTGCAGTCTGTGGCTGCTTTGCATTGTTGTAATACTCGCCATTGTAGTGTTAGGCAGCTGGCTGTGAACAGCGCGTAGCGTTGCGCAGTTGGAGGTGAGCCGCCAGCAGTGGTGGATGTGGGGAGAGAGATGGCGGAGTTTTGAGATTTGTCATGAACTGCTACACTCCTGGAAATTGAAATAAGAACACCGTGAATTCATTGTCCCAGGAAGGGGAAACTTTATTGACACATTCCTGGGGTCAGATACATCACATGATCACACTGACAGAACCACAGGCACATAGACACAGGCAACAGAGCATGCACAATGTCGGCACTAGTACAGTGTATATCCACCTTTCGCAGCAATGCAGGCTGCTATTCTCCCATGGAGACGATCGTAGAGATGCTGGATGTAGTCCTGTGGAACGGCTTGCCATGCCATTTCCACCTGGCGCCTCAGTTGGACCAGCGTTCGTGCTGGACGTGCAGACCGCGTGAGACGACGCTTCATCCAGTCCCAAACATGCTCAATGGGGGACAGATCCGGAGATCGTGCTGGCCAGGGTAGTTGACTTACACCTTCTAGAGCACGTTGGGTGGCACGGGATACATGCGGACGTGAATTGTCCTGTTGGAACAGCAACTTCCCTTGCCGGTCTAGGAATGGTAGAACGATGGGTTCGATGACGGTTTGGATGTACCGTGCACTATTCAGTGTCCTCTCGACGATTACCAGTGGTGTACGGCCAGTGTAGGAGATCGCTCCCCACACCATGATGCCGGGTGTTGGCCCTGTGTGCCTCGGTCGTATGCAGTCCTGATTGTGGCCCTCACCTGCACGGCGCCAAACACGCATACGACCATCATTGGCACCAAGGCAGAAGCGACTCTCATCGCTGAAGACGACACGTCTCCATTCGTCCCTCCATTGACGCCTGTCGCGACACCACTGGAGGCGGGCTGCACGATGTTGGGGCGTGAGCGGAAGACGGCCTAACGGTGTGCGGGACCGTAGCCCAGCTTCATGGAGACGGTTGCGAATGGTCCTCGCCGATACCCCAGGAGCAACAGTGTCCCTAATTTGCTGGGAAGTGGCGGTGCAGTCCCCTACGGCACTGCGTAGGATCCTACGGTCTTGGCGTGCATCCGTGCGTCGCTGCGGTCCGGTCCCAGGTCGACGGGCACGTGCACCTTCCGCCGACCACTGGCGACAACATCGATGTACTGTGGAGACCTCACACCCCACGTGTTGAGCAATTCGGCGGTACGTCCACCCGGCCTCCCGCATGCCCACTATACGCCCTCGCTCAAAGTCCGTCAACTGCACATACGGTTCACGTCCACGCTGTCGCGGCATGCTACCAGTGTTAAAGACTGCGATGGAGCTCCGTATGCCACGGCAAACTGGCTGACACTGACGGCGGCGGTGCACAAATGCTGCGCAGCTAGCGCCATTCGACGGCCAACACCGCGGTTCCTGGTGTGTCCGCTGTGCCGTGCGTGTGATCATTGCTTGTACAGCCCTCTCGCAGTGTCCGGAGCAAGTATGGTGGGTCTGACACACCGGTGTCAATGTGTTCTTTTTTCCATTTCCAGGAGTGTATATTTATATATGATGATATCAAGGTAAATACATTGTTTGTTCTCTATTAATATCTTTCATTTGCTAACTATCCCTATCAGTAGTTAGTGCCTTCCATAGTTTGAATCTTTTATTTAGGTGGTAGTAGTGGCGCTCGCTGTATTGCAGTAGTGGGAGTAACCAAGATTTTTGTGAGGTAAGTGATTTGTGAAATGTACAGGTTAATGTTAGTCAGGGCCATTCTCTTGTAGGGATTTTTTGTGTGTCAGTTTAAGCACAGTCCTGTAAAATTGTTCAAAAAAGGGGATGTTTCAATATATATATATATATATATATATATATATATATATATATATATATATATATATATATATATATGAGAGAGAAAATGGCTCTGAGCACTATGGGACTTAACATCTATGGTCATCAGTCCCCTAGAACTTAGAACTACTTAAACCTAACTAACCTAAGGACAGCACACAACACCCAGCCATCACGAGGCAGAGAAAATCCCTGACCCCGCCGGGAATCGAACCCGGCAACCCGGGCGTGGGAAGCGAGAACGCTACTGCAGGACCACGAGATGCGGGCTATATATGAGAGAGAGAGAGAGAGAGAGAGAGAGATAGAGAGAGAGAGAGAGAGAGAGAGAGAGGGACGGAGGGGGGGAGGGATGTAGGTAGATAGAGGGATAGAGGGAGAGGGGGGAGAGTATTTAAGTGCACTTGGGGTTACAGTAAACAAACACTTGAATTAAATACAACGAGTATGAAATTGCTAAGCATTACAGTTGGCTATTTCACAACTTTCGACACAAGATCCATTAAATTGTGGAATAAAATATTTACAGGCATAGATAATGGATGCAAGTGAAAATTGTAAACTGCCGGTTATTTGCGTTCGTTGACAATAAGCATGCACTTTGGATCATAAAATTGTAGGTAAAAATTATGTGAGATATTTACTATGTAATTAAAGAGTGAATGCATTATTAGCGTGTGTAACAGAAATAGATGACCATGGAAAGGCTCACCCTCTAGACGAATCGAGGTTTTGCTTCGGGAACCATCGTAACATAAAATAATGAACCACAAACGCTTGTAGGTAAATTAACATAACAAAATACTAGTCACATGAATAAAATAATATGTCAGTGGAACTAAACTCAGTCCAGAGTTGTAAATTTTACCTTTTATTTCCTCGATGACTAGTTTCTTGTGAAGACTCATTTTCAAATCATTGTAACATAGTCGAAAATGGCATTTCCAGAGATGTGAAAAATGTGCAACAAACAATTGGAGCGTATACAGATAACCTTACAGTTACCTGTACGCGATGTAACTGCTGCACGTTTTTGACTTCTTCGAAAATACCATTTTCGGCTATGTTTCGATGAACTGAAAATGGGTCTCCGCCCAAAACTAGTCATCGAGTGAATAAAAAGTAAAATTTGCAACTTTGGAATGACGTTTACTCCTACTGATTAACAGAAGTTGCTGACATAGGCTACTCCAGCATAATGGAAGTTCGTAGAATAGTATGTGTTAGTAACTCTTTCATTATTGCGTATCACACTCAAGTGACAAAAGTCATGGGACAGTGATACGCACGTATACAGGTAGCGGTAGCATCGCTTACACAAGGTATAAGATGGCATTGCATTGGCGGTGCTGCCTTAGTACTGAGACGATGCGTATGAAAAGATTTCCAACACGACTGTGGCAGCAGGACGGGAATTAAAGGACTTTGAACGCAGAATGAGAGCTGCAGCAAGACGCGTGGGACAGTCCCTTTCGAAAATCATTAGGGAATTTAATATTCAAGATTCACAGTGTTAAAAGCGTGGTGAAAATACCAAATTTCAGGCATTATCTCTCACACGAACACAACAGTGGCCAACGACCTTCACTTAACGACCGAGTAAAACTGTGAGGGCGGGAAAAACCCACCGTGGTACAACAACAAAGTTAGGAAACTACTGCGAAAGCAAAGAGAGCTTCACTCCAAGTTTAAACGCAGCCAAAACCTCTCAGACAAACAGAAGCTAAACGATGTCAAAGTTAGCGTAAGGAGGGCTATGCGTCAAGCGTTCAGTGAATTCGAAAGTAAAATTCTATGTACCGACTTGACAGAAAATCCTCGGAAGTTCTGGTCTTACGTTAAATCAGTAAGTGGCTAGAAAGAGCATATCCAGACACTCCGGGATGATGATGGCATTGAAACAGAGGATGACACGCGTAAAGCTGAAATACTAAACACCTTTTTCCAATGCTGTTTCACAGAGGAAGACCGCACTGCAGTTCCTTCTCTAAATCCTCGCACAAACGAAAAAAATGGCTGACATCGAAATAAGTGTCCAAGGAATAGTAAAGCAACTGGAATCACTCAACAGAGGAAAGTCCACTGGACCTGACGGGATACCAATTCAATTCTACACAGAGTACGCCAAAGAACTTGCCCCCCTTCTAGCAGCTGTGTACCGCAAGTCTCTAGAGGAACGGAAGGTTCCAAATGATTGGAAAAGAGCACAGGTAGTCCCAGTCTTCAAGAAGGATCGTCGAGCAGATGCGCAAAACTATAGACCTATATCTCTGACGTCGATCTGTTGTAGAATTTTAGAACATGTTTTTTTGCTCGAGTATCATGTCGTTTTTGGAAACCCAGAATCTACTATTTAGGAATCAACATGGACTCCGGAAACAGCGATCGTGTGAGACCCAACTCGCTTTATTTGTTCATGAGACCCAGAAAATAATAGATACAGGCTCCCAGGTAGATGCTATTTTCCTTGACTTCCGGAAGGCGTTCAATACAGTTCCGCACCGTCGCCTGATAAAGTAAGAGCCTACGGAATATCAGACCAGCTGTGTGGCTGGATTGAAGAGTTTTTAGCAAACAGAACACAGCATGTTGTTATCAATGGAGAGACGTCTACAGACGTTAAAGTAACCTCTGGCGTGCCACAGGGGAGTGTTATGGGACCATTGCTTTTCACAATATATATAAATGACCTAGTAGATATTGTCGGAAGTTCCATGCGGCTTTTCGCGGATGATGCTATAGTATAGAAGCTGCAGCATTAGAAAATTGTAGCGAAATGCAGGAAGATCGGCAGCGGATAGGCACTTGGTGCAGGGAGTGGCAACTGACCCTTAACATAGACAAATGTGATGTATTGCGAATACATAGAAAGAAGGATCCTTTATTGTATGATTATATGATAGCGGAACAAACACTGGTAGCAGTTACTTCTGTAAAATATCTGGGAGTATGCATGCGGAACGATTTGAAGTGGAATGATCATATAAAATTAATTGTTGGTAAGGCGGGTACCAGGTTGAGATTCATTGGGAGAGTCCTTGGAAAATGTAGTCCATCAACAAAGGAGGTGGCTTACAAAACACTCGTACGACCTATACTTGAGTATTGCTCATCAGTGTGGGATCCGTACCAGATCGGGTTGACGGAGGAGATAGACAAGATCCAAAGAAGAGCGGCGCGTTTCGTCACAGGGTTATTTGGTAACCGTGATAGCGTTACGGAGATGTTTAACAAACTCAAGTGGCAGACTCTGCAAGAGAGGCGCTCTGCATCGCATTGTGTAGCTTGCTCGCCAGGTTTCGAGAGGGTGCGTTTCTGGATGAGGTATCGAATATATTGCTTCCCCCTACTTATACCTCCCGAGGAGATCACGAATGTAAAATTAGAGAGATTCGAGCGCGCACGGAGGCTTTCAGACAGTCGTTCTTCCCGCGAACCATACGCGACTGGAACAGGAAAGGGAGGTAATGACAGTGGCACGTAAAGTGCCCTCCGCCACACACCGTTGGGTGGCTTGCGGAGTATAAATGTAGATGTAGATGTAGAGCAACTGCGTTTGTTGTCAGTGCTATCAGATAAGCAACACTGAGTGACACAATCGTAAGTCGACGTGGGAATTACGATGAAAGTATCCGCTAGGACAGTGCAGCTAAACTTGGAGTCAACGGGCTATGGCAGCACATGATGGACGCGAGTGCCTTCGCTAACTGCACGAGATCGACTGCAGTGCCTCTGCTGTGCTCGTGACTACATCGGTAAGAACCTACACGGCTGGAAAACCGCGGCCTGATCATATGAGTCGCGATTTCAGTTGGTAAGGACTGATGGTAGTTGGTTAGTTCGTTGTTTGAGGTTTAAGGGACCAAACAGCAAGGTCATCATGTAAGTAGGCTGTTTAGGTTTTTATATTGGTAACGCCACGTAGCGCTCTGTATGAAAATCACTGGCTGTGCTGTGTGCAGTCTGTGGCTAGTTTTCGTTGTTGTCTGCCATTGTAGTGTTGGGCAGCTGGATGTGAACAGCTTGTAGCGTTGTGCAGTTGGAGGTGAGCCGCCAGCAATGGTGGATGTGGGGAGAGAGATGGCGGAGTTTTGAAATTTGTAATACTGGATGTCATGAAGTGCTATATATATTATGACTATTAAGGTAAATACATTGTTTGTTCTCTATCAAAATCTTTCATTTGCTAACTATGCCTATGAGTAGTTAGTGCCTTCAGTAGTTTGAATCTTTTATTTAGCTGGCAGTAGTGGCGCTCGCTGTATTGCAGTAGTTCGAGTAACGAAGATTTTTGGTGAGGTAAGTGATTTGTGAAAGGTATAGGTTAATGTTCGTCAGGGCCATTCTTTTGTAGGGATTTTTGAAAGTCAGATTGCGTTGCGCTAAAAATATTGTGTGTCAGTTTAAGCACAATCATGTATAATTGTTCAAAGGGGACGTTTCAATCAGTCCCTTGTTTTAAATGTGCTCCATTCCGCTAATGGGACATCTGAGGAAAGTCAGAACAATAAAACGGAAAAAGGTGAAAACGTAAAAGGACAGTCATGTTGTCATTGATAAAAAACAATATGAGGGAAGTCGGCAATAGAACGAACCCAACGCTATGCTGAAGCAGCATAGGCAAGACCACCTGTGACTTAAAAGGTGCAACCGCCAGAATGTAGAAATACGCATGGGGAAAGGAGACTAAGCAATACTTAAAAAAAAGGTAAAAACAGAATAAAAGGGGAAGAACAGAAGATCTCGGTCAGGGAGGTGAATCGGGAATCTCCAAACACGGCTTACAGTGGGAGACACCCAAACACTCACCGCCCCGCCCCAACATCAGAGAGAGATTTAAAACCTTAAAACTCAGAATAAAAACCACTTTCCCGGAGGAAACCAAGAACCAGAGAGACCATCCGGGAATCGTCAGCCAACATCAAAGGTAAAGTGTGGGGGAGTCTGTACTTAGCACGCAGAGCCAAAAGAAGGGGGCATTCAACCAAAATGTGGGCTACTGACTGGAAGGCTCCACAACCACAAAGTGAGGGTGGCTCACCACGCAAAAGAAAACCATGGGTCAGCCTGGTATGGCCAATGCGGAGACGACACAGTGTGGTCGAGTCCTTTCGGGAGAGGGGAAAGGAAGAACGCCACGGGCCTGGTGTCACCTTAATCGCTCGAAGTTTATTAGACAGGGGAGTAGCCTCCCAAGAATTGGCCCATGACTGTGCGAAGTGGGATTTGATGTGAAGCCGACTTATGATAGTGTCAGAGCGTTGCGCAGATCCCACTAAACTACTGTCCCAAGTTGTCAACAAGGCACTGTGAATGCTGGTGGTGGCTGTATAACGGTGTGGGCTCTGTTTACATGGAACGGACAGGACCCCCTGGTTCATCTGAACCGACCATTGACTGGAAATGGCTATGTTCGGCTCCCGCCCGCTGTGGCCGTGCGGTTCTAAGCGCTTCAGTCAGGAACCGCGCGACTGCTACAGTCGCAGGTTCTAATCCTGCCACGGGCATGGATGTGTGTGATGTCATTAGGTTAGTTAGGTTTAAGTAGTTCTGAGTTCTAGGGGACTGATGACCTCAAATGTTAAGTCCCATAATGCTCAGAACCATCTGAACCATTTTTTGTGTTCTGCTACTTGGAGATAATTTGCAGCCGTTCATGGACTTCATGTTCCCAGAAAATGATGTGCCATATCTCCTGGCCACAGCTATTTGCGATTGGTCTGAAGGACATTCTGGACAGTTAGAGTGAATGGTTTGGCTGCTCATATCACCCGACACGAATTCCGTCGAAAATTTGTGGGACATAATCGAGATGTCGGTCCGTGCACAAAATCCTGCACTGACAAAACTTTCGCAATTATGTACGGCTGTAGGGGCAACTTGGCTGAGTATTTCTGCAGTGGACTTCCAAACATTTGTTCAGTCGATGCTACGTCGATCTGCTGTACTACGCCGGCGAAGGGAGGTCCGACACGATATTAGAAAGTATCGAGTCAATTTCGTCACTTGAGCGTGAAAGTACACAAGCAAATGGTTCAAATGGCTCTGAGCACTATGGGACTCAACTGCTGTGGTCATAAGTCCCCTAGAACTTAGAACTACTTAAACCTAACTAACCTAAGGACATCACACACATCCATGCCCGAGGCAGGATTCGAACCTGTGACCGTAGCAGTCGCACGGTTCCAGACTGCGCGCCTAGAACTGCGAGACCACCGCGGCCGGCGAAAGTACACAAGCAGCCAATTTAAATGGCAACTGCAGTTCGTCATCCACAATGGATACCATGAATTTATCAATAACTAAATTAAGAATTAAATGACATTGCAGTGAAATGAAGTAATTTAAAGAAGGTATAAGTTCCATCGGGAGAGAAGTCAGTGTATCATATTTCGATTCTCGCGCCACATTTATTAGTCGACGTAGGAAAATAGTAACCTTCATTATTGTCGGATATATGGTGTCATCCAAACGTAAATGTCGCTCACATTGATCGTTATCAATGGTCATTACATTGTTGAAATGTGTTTCTGCAGCACTGATACCAAATTTAGAATCTTTGTTGAGCGATTTCACCTCAGGTACCCAGTTAAAGCTGGTAGCTGTTTTCAGTTATTAATATCTTTATTATATTGCTGTATTGTAGATGCTGTCTCTGATCCACTCACGACAAAAATAATATTACAAAATATGAGGCCAAAAATGATATTATTTAGGAAAAAGGAAGGAAGATGAGTGTTTTACGTACTGTCGGCAGCGAGGTTATTAGAAATAGAGCACAAGCTTGGATTGTTTCAAGGTTGAGGAAGAAAGTCGGCAGTGCCCTTTCAAATGAGTCATCCGGTCCTTTGTCTGGAGCGATCTAGGGAAATCACAGAATACGTAAATCAGGATGGCCGGACGTGGATTTGGACCGTCCTCCATTCCCTGAACCGAATTCGAGCTCATTGTGCTAAGCACTGCGCCACCTCGCTCGGTTATTACTTGAAAAAGAAGAAGTCATCCCTTTTGAGGTAGGGATTGCTAAATGTACTGTGTTCACTTCTCTTCATCCGAGGACAACGCGGAACTGCTGGAAGAGGATGTGACTATATCGAAGGCACAGGTACTTTCTTCGTCTCTGTCCAAAATATCACTACAGTCAACGAAATAATTAGTTCTGATGACAGAAAAATAGCAGATGATTTGGAAATCACTTTTGAAGGTCAACATTTCGCAGGAAACACGACTGATGGTAAAGGCGGGAGTGGACCAATCAGAAATCTATTCCTTATAAATTATAAACAGCGAATAAAGTTTCGTATGTCACTGAACCATCTCCACGTTCACCACCTCCCAGTTCACCTCCACACTTTTCCAAAGATTAGACATATTGTTGGTAGAGGTCAAACACACATTAGTCCAAGACCAAATGTTGTGAATATCTTTCTACATCAAACAGAATTGCAGTAGTACCGGATTTATGTTTGTTTCTTTATGTGCTATATAACTGTCGTCAAAGGAATTATTATTTTCATTCTTTGCTTTTTTGTATTTCTGTATTTATCAACGTGTTGCGAACAGTTTTTTTTCTGCTTAAAACAGTAATTTCACACAAAAGCTTATAACATTATGATATGCGTTATGCTCTGCGAGAAAGACTACCTTTGAAAGGTATCGAGAGGTCATTGTGTAAAATGGTAACAAAGGCGGCAGGAGAAAAGGGCAAAGACTGATTGTTGTGTGTGAGCGCGGGAATGGTCTGTTTGTAGCAGCTTCAGACAGTGTTTACGGTGTATATAACGCCGACTCTTTTCGATGCATAACACGGACTGTGAAACTGAAATATGAATACAGTGAACTGATTCCTCTCATGGATTGTCTTCTGATAAAGTAACTTGAAAATCACGATCTATGGACTGTGGAGTATCTTCGATGTGTAGCGTGGAGTGTGAACTGGAAGGACGTATAGATCAAAGTGATTCTTATTATAAACTACTATATCAGAAAATAATGAACTGAAAGCTACAAAGTCGGAAAAGCAAAGAGGCATGTTTACCAAATTGGCTGCTATCAGTGCACATCACGGACTGTGATGAAGTACAAATACTCGTCTTATTGTGGACTAATATTAAAAAAAATAACAATCTGAGAGATGTTTCCACAGTTGGGTCGCGTGTTTACCATGTGAACAGTTTTCCATGCATAGAACGGACTGTGACATACATTGCTAAACGAAAACATTATGATCATTGCCCATCGCGAAGTTGGATGCAGCCTGGTGGCGTTGTGAGCACGTGACGCGGTAATGAAAGATGTAAGCGTTACAGCACGGACGGGGGATCACCCTCGCGAAGATATGGGCTCTAAATAGGGAAATCCTTTGATATAAGCGACTTTGACAAAGGGAATATTTTTATTATTATGTAGCGGCTGCAAAAGAGAACCTTGAAAACGGCGAAGCTGGTCGCATGTTCACCTTTTATTGTCGTGAGTGCTTACGGAAAGGTGTGGAAGAATAGTGAAACCACTACCAAGCGCTAAATGGTTGGACGACGACTCTTCATAGAACGTGGGGTTCGGAAGCTTGTCTGCTCTTTAATGTAGGATTAATGGTGATCTGTGGCATCTCTGTGGAAAGAGCACAATGCTGGTGCAGCACAAGTGCTTCGAAGCACATCGTACATTGTTGAACATGGAGCACAGCAGCAGACCACTCGTAAATGTTAGCGTGTAGACCCTACGACATATTCAATTATGATTGCAGTGGGTACCGGACCAGCGTGATTCGATCGTTGATCAGTGGAAATATGTGTTGGCTCTTCGGGTGAAACACTTTTTGCTGGTCGTCTCCACAAACGCTGCCATCGAGGTGAACGGTGGCTCGAAACATACAAGGTGCTATGAAAGCAGGCTGGTGGGACCAATATTATGCTATGGGAGACATTATCCTGTGCTGTCATGGGATCTGCGATGGTAACCGAAGATACGCTGATAGCTGCAAACCACCTATATTCCTTTATGTTTTATGTCTTCCCTCGACGGCAGTGTGGTCTTTTTGCAGTATAAATGTCCGTTTCTCGGAGCCAGAATCGTGCTGAAGGGGTTTGAGGGCATTACAGTGAACGCACGATGATGTCTCGGTGACTAAATTCGCCTGATGTAAGTCCTATGGAACCCATCCGGGTCACTATCGGGTGCCATCACCGCGTTGTTTTCGCGAATATCATGACCTGTGTGTAGACATCTAAAGCCACATAGCTCCATAAACCTACCAGTGCCTCTCGCCATTAACTAACGCCTAAGAAAATATATAAAGCTAAAACGTTCGAATAGTGGTGGAACAAGTTTAATACGGGCACTGACGACGATGAACATCACGTTTTCTCTTGGTGAAGAACACGTGGTCTACATCGCCGACCATACATACTTCAATCAACGATGAGGCTATAAATATCACACTCTCTACTGTATTATTTTCAAGGGTTGAGCTACAGCGTGAAATATTCCGGCTATCTTGGGAAGCATTCCAGTTGCTGTCGATGTGATCAGCGAATTCTTCACATGTTAAACATTGCATCGAATAGTAATATCCGCACTTACATAATTAAGCACATGCCTCTTTGTCTCCTCCACCACCGGATAAACATCCAGAAAAACAAAAAAAAAAAACAGAAACAAAAAAACTAGTATTTATAGAGTCAGTTCTCTGTTGCTGATTAAGGAATACTTAACCTAAACTCCTTTGGATATAGATTGATCCGCTAGGGTAGAGAATCCTTGGTCTTACTGCAGCTGGTCTTCCTATATGTGTATGTTGCAATAATAATCAGCAGAGTTTTTGAGTAATCGTCGTTTATTCATGAAAAATACAAAACATTTCCACTGCCCAATTGTTCCATAAATACCAGCCACGCGCATTCAACTGCCGTTCCAACTTCCCACCAAACACATCTCCCACAAAGAACAATCAATTGGCAAAACATTAACGTCACTGGAAATGGAAGATTAATTATTTAACAATTCAAATTAAAATATATAATTATGTCAGACCAGAAAATGGATAATTAAGATCAAATTGAGACCAAATATAAAAGTGATTTGATTAATAATTAAAATTAATAATGCGTAATTAAGATCTGTACATAATTTGCATAAAACCGAAAGACGATACTAAGATCTACACATGGTAATGTGAAGGATTGAAATGGGAAAGTGGTTCCATTTAAAGCGGCAGTCTTAACAAGGATAACACTGATTTCGTTTATTGGCCGCAAAAGTGGAATAACGACAACGCAAATGTCCATAATTGTTTCGTCATCGGACCTTATGGCTGATACGAAACTCTCATCTAGTAAATTTCTTTCAGGAAGACTTCTATAATAACGTACATTTTTTCCCTCATGTTAGTTTTATGACTTCGCATTGTTGCTACTTATTTAAAGTAACTTCATTGCGAGGCACTTTAAATCACACTTTCAGTAATTCAAGAAGATTAAAACTGAAACTAATTTCTTTTATCTTATGCATTTTTATAACGAACTATATTTGCGAATACTTTCTCTTTTGGCACTGCTCTCATTGTTGTAGCATTGCTACGATAGAGAATTTTCCGTTTTATATTTTATGACATGTAAATATGTACCAGCACTTTTTGGGTGTTACTCCTATTTATCCACCTTGTGTGTCGTGTTATGTACTGTTCTGTGTAACAGCTGGTAAAATACACGAGCGGGAGTGACCGCCATTAAGTCAACTGGTTAAGAATAGTCAGGAAAGGGTGGGTAAGATTTTCATTGATGAAGCATTTATACTTTGTGAAAATTTTAAATCTGACGGATGCGTATTTGTTGGCGTTTGTTTACATCTCAGAACTCATCATACTGCACCATCCCAGAGGCACTGTGGGACCTTGCTTATCTCTTTTGGTTGTTAACAATAATTTTTTCAGTGCGGGTGAATGTAATATTCTGGGAATTTCTAGGGATCCTATGGTCATTTTATTAGAGACGTATTAAGATTTGGACAGTCTTAATACGTTTTTGGTTCAAAATTTGCTTCATTTAGATCAATAATTTTTTAATAAATTTTTACATGAACCAGCATGCACCGTACATCCTGGTTTAAGGTAACATTCAATTATAACTTTTATACACCTCTTTAGGTCAACAGTTTGTCACCTGAGGATGTGACTTAATATTGTAAAAGTAGTCGTTGTTAACAAATAATTTTGACGCAGCTGTTGCGGTTTTCATCAGCTGAAGTGTAATTTTCTTAAAAATTATCACTAGATTTCACTCGTACATTTTGTGCCACTCCACGTCATTTCACTTTCATCGTTCTTATCTCTCATTGTAGATAAATTATATTCACCTGCCGGCTATTGCTCTCGAGTTTTACAAGTGTACATGTGTGACTAAACTATCATTTCGGTTAGAAGAACCTGTAACTGTCGACCAAGTTCGTCCTCAAAATACCTTTCTACCGTCCTTATGCCGTACAAGTGAACAATATGTGCATCATAATCGTCAATATATTTATCATTACTACCACAGCTTCGTCACCAACAGATATCATCAACGATCAGACGTGCCTTTTTCTTTGATGGCCTTAGACTGCATCTGCCTGTTTGCTGATACTACTTTTCCTTTTATTATCCAGTTGTGCATGAGACACTAACAGATTTATTTGAGTAGATGTATTTTACTTTGCACGTATTTATCATGTCAATTACTGATTCCAAATATTAATTTATTGAAGGAGCTTACTTATGAAATCCATTCTTGCGCAACCGATAACTAATTTCAGAAACGAGATTTCACCTTAACAAAGTCTTGCTCTTTACATGCCACAAGTGTTCACGCTTCATACATGTGTGTAAAACCTTGAGCTGGTAGCCGGCACCTCTCCGCGAGGTCCATTCTTGTAGTTACTCTGAATACACCGCACAGAAGAATAGCACCCCTTTAGACAAAATGTGCTGTACACCTCAGAGCTCTGTAGACGATACGGCAACTGGTACAGGAGGTCCACGGCAGACATTAATCATGACGAAGAAGTGCTGCGTTTGTGCCAGTCGGTTGTGTTGAACCAGCGCAGTAAGACCACCGAAATGTCACGATTCCAAGAACGAGCTATAGTGTCTCGACGTACACGTGACAAAACCGTGGATGAAGTTTCCCGATTGGTTGGTTTTTCAACGTGGACCATCTCATGTGTGTGTAACCATCAGTGCACCACTCCAAACCACGTAACACAGCTTAAGAACAGAGATCGTAAGAATATTGTAATCAAGACGGGCTGGACACGGAGTTACGAACCTCGCAAAAGACACAGCACCACGTAAGGCTTCGTGTCTTCCATGGACCAACGACATAGATGTCACAAAGTAACTGACTCGATGGTGCGCAGTGCAACCCAAAGATTCACGATTTTGTCTTCACCGCCGGACAAATAATGCGTTTAACCTGCAGTGTGTGAAGGATATAGGTTAGGCAGGAGGTGTTTCTGTGAGTTTCCGCGGTGCTTTTCAGTCCACGGCTTGGGCCTATCATACAGGTTACCATAAAAATGAACAGGGTAATAAATATGCGTAGATCTGTATGTAAGCTGGATAGGTCGCATACAAAGTCATACAGTAGGTCGAGGAGGACTTTATCAGAGTATGCAAGACGTATTTCTGAATTATTTCCATCTTCAGAAATCCAAGTGCAAATGTATCACAAGGAGAAAAACCTGAAAATGGAAATAATTCCGAAACGCATCATGCATACTTTGTGATCAATAGAGTCATTCTTCAGCTGCTGTATTAACTTTTATGTGAACTAGTCAGCTTTAGAACAGATCTACGAATATTTACTACAACTTTATGAACGAGGATGTCAACGTATTTGCAACGAAGTGCCGTCCCTTCTTCTACATCTTCATCAGAACACTCTCGTATTCCAAGATGACAACAGCCTCGTTCAATAGACTGCACTCATACATACGACTTGGCTCCTCGACTGCCCATTATATCACCCGACTGGAAACGTCATACTCTAAGAAATTTTGGGACTTTCTCCCTTTCCGAATTGAAGGCATTATCAAGGATGGAGACCGTGGTACATGGTACTAGCGTGATATTACCTGGGGTGAATAATATCATGTCTCGTGTCCATACTGCAGAGATACCGGGAAGACGTTCTGCAAGATATTTCAGCTGGGATAACCCCTTATTTTTTCCCAAGTTCTCCTGAAAGTTGTTATTCAGGCTTCTGAAAATGCTGCAAGGGACGTGCGCCATGTACTCGTTCTCGGGATTCTGAAAATGTTGCAAAAGAAGTGGGTCATTGACTCGTACGAACTGGAAATCAACTAGACGAAGTGTGTTCTTTCGCCTGTTTCCAGACTTCACGGCGCTGCAGCAGTGTCGGAAGTGTTGCCTGCGCGACAGGCGCGGCGCTCTTGTTTTATTCTCCCCGTGCCCGGCGGCAGGGCGACGGCGCGACAGCGCCTGCTTTCGTATTCACAGCCCGGCAGCGAGGTGGCACACGGAGGGTTGGCACCCTCTTCGCTCACGGCCTGTCGGCTCGTAATACGGCCTGCGTGACTGAGACATTGATCACTTCCGGGCGCTGGCACTCAAATTTCCACCGACGACGTAGATGAGGACGGAATGGCCTGCCACAGCGACTCTTTCTTTTTCCCGTCTCCTGGGAAAGGAGAAAATTTGTCCCGAGAGATACCTACGCTTCTGACGTCGAAGAACTCATGTTTCTTTCCTGCGCGATCGATCGAACAAATCTTCATTGGGAAAGCACATAAAACAGACTGCCGTTATAGCGTCTTACAACTAGCATGACAAACATCCGTGACACGTCACACGTATTTCATTGCCATTTAACTCTGCTAATAAGATTTGTACGTACATTTGCATTTGTTTTCAATAATCAGTATATTTTTTCTGGAAGAATATTTTGTAACGTGATTTTTGTGTATTTCATAAAATAATTTCGTACCCTTTCTTTCTTTCTTCTTTTTTAATTCCGTATCAAGCGTTTCATGCTTACAAACCTATAAATGGTCCTTTTACGTGTCAAAGAATTTCCTCAAACATTTTGGTTATAGTGTCTCGCAGAAGAATTCCTAAGATAACTAACACCGCTTCACTTAGAAATAGATTAATGAGGCTGAAGACAGGCACATGTATCTAACTTGTAATATCGCTGCAGCAGGTTCTAGACATCTTTCAGCTTTCACCAATTTTGTAGAACAATCAGTACATCGAGTAATTTAATAAGCTTCAGTGCATAATGCAAACATGTGCTTCATATGTTTAACGCTAGCTACAGATTAAGCCCACAATCCAATAATTCTGAGTAGAAAATTTCAGCGGCTAGAAGCGTTACAGTAATTGGAAGCAGAAATCTTCTGCGAAGATCCATAATACAAGCTGCAGAGGAATGAACAACATTTGTGTCTCCCGCTGGAAGAGGCAAATAAATCTAGTCGCTTCAAGAGTACGAAACGTCCGTATTAAAATTTTCTTAACGTACCTGACTTCTCTGTTGCTCAAATGGAAATGGAATAAGAAGTACCGTATAACTCCAAGACGGAGTGTTTACTGTGTTTTGAAAAACTCTACTCATTCCACCGTACACTGTCCAGACCGAGCTTTCCTTTCGTTTCTACGCTATGAATTTCTGTTCACTTCAGATCCAATTCATGTCGACTAGAGGTCCTTTCTTATCGATGTAAAGTATTCCAGTTTAACGCTAGTTTTGGACCTCTCCTTTAGATATGGGTTAGCCACTGACAACTTATTTTATATATTCCATCTAAAGTGTGTTCAGTTTCATCATTCTTCTGGACATTCACATTTAAAATTCTTTTCACCTGTTTTCCCAGTTCCTGTTTCAGAAACATTTCCTTCGCTGTAGAGCAATGGTTGAAATTAACGGATTTCGGTCCAGCAACTATTCTACCTTGCTTGTTATTTAGCACAATATTATTAAAGTATGCGTTGTATCCTCCCTAACTTCATACTTATGCAATGCGAATAATTGCTACCATTACGACTGTCATTCTTTTGTTTCGCTTTGCAGCTGTTTCTGTATCAATGTGTCCTATGTCCTGTTTCCCTGATCTCTATATAACAAAGAAATCCTTTCAGGATACCTGAAGCTTCGTATCATGTTTCTTTACACATTCATAACCATTCTGAATTGTCTCCCACTTTTTCATTCCATCCTGAAATTACCACTGATAACGGAGTCATAATAATCTAAAGCTCCATTTAGTAAGACACAATTACGAAACAGTTATCATTATCATCTTCATATTTTAGTTATTCTAACTTCTTACCACTATTTGTCTTAGAATTCGTATTGTATTGCTTTCTTTCATATGGCAAAAATCTTTATAAACACCAAGGAATACCATGAAAGTAATTTTTATTTAACGCTACTCAGTTCTCTATACCTCGGTCGAAATAACAAAATGACTGATAGTCCTGCAAATTTATGCACAGAAGGGGCATCGTTGGCAGATCCTGGATACCACTCACCCACTCATGTCATACGGCTGAAGGAGCAACGCTATGAGACTTCACACTGAATACGTCCACAATATTCCGTGAATGTGCAGTATTAAGATTGCTCTGCTGGTAATCACAATCACCATTTTTCTGTGCATTTTCACGCCTGCATTCAAGCGTTCTGCTGTCGATCCTGACATGTACGCATGAGCACACATCACTGAACTCTCCAAGTACCTCGTATAGATGGTTCACTCAGTGCCTTGCAGCGGCAGCACATAAATATTGACCTTGGCTTTTCGATCCTGAGAAGAAGAATCTCCTCACCAAGTTGTCCACAGAATCTCAAAACGTTCTTTCTTTCCTCCGTTTCACTATACGCTCTAACTCACGAAATATAGGCTTAACATGTTCTCACTAGGATAATGTTTCTATGTAAATAACTTCATTGGTGGCAGCAAAATGAAGAATGTATGTATAGCAGTGCTAAATTTCATTCTCTTGGCGTTGGTCGTTTCCGATGCGGTGGCTCAAGTACGTCACCGATACGGATATTCGACACTTGGAGCAACTGAAATGGACATAGCCGTGGTTCCTGAAGAGTACCACCAGGCATTTTAGTTGTTGCGGGGATTAACTGATCTGGCTTTCTAACATTATCCACCACGGCCTTGTTCTGATGGTACTTCCACCATCATACATTAGCGAAAGACCTTAATGAGAAACCGACGTAATATCACTAAGCGGGTAGAAGACGTTATCCACTCACTCGTCGACCAGTATGCGGTGGCAATAAAATACCGCAAAAGGAAAGCTGAGGTTTTATATTTCACGTGTGAGAAATTATTCACGCAGGAGGATCGTACAAACATACCTTACAAGCGTACCGCAGACTCCCCCATGGTGGACATATAAATGGGCATGCCTGGCGTAGAGAAGAAACTGAATGAATCGAAAAATAAGTCGCTAAGTGAGGATACAACTCCTGTTCTGTTTTAAAGAAAGAGCTCTGCGTCACTTGCCCTTACTTAGCTTGCTTTTGTAGTGAATCTCTTGTAGAGCGCAATGCCCCAAGTGCCTGGATAAAGGCGCAGTTGACTCCTGTATACAAAAAAGATAAAAGAACGTCCCCGCATAATTACAGACCAGTATTCGTACTATCGGTTTCCTACTGAATTCATGAACACAGTGAGACAGAAAAAATTCTGTCTATAAATCAGTATGGATTTAGAAAGCATCGCTCGTGAGAAACTCAGCTTGAACTTTTCTAACATAATATACTGCGAACCATGGAACCACTGATCTCCAGAAAGCGTTTCAGTCAGACGGTGGCCCACTGTAGACTCTTAACGAAGGTACGAGCATACGGAATAGGTTCCCAGACACGTGAATGGCTCGAAGACTTCTTATGTACTAGAGACAAGTACGTTGTCCTCGACTGCCAGTGTTAATCGCAAACAAGGTTACGGTTCATGAGTGTCCCGGGGATGTGTTATAGGATACCCCTCATTCTCTGCATTCTTAAACCATTTTACGGACAGAAGGAGCAGCAATGTAAGACTGTTTACTGATGACACTAATATGTGCGGGAAGATGTCGTTGTTCAGTCGTTGTAGGAGGGTACAGAATTACTGTGAGAGAATTCCTTTTGGTTTGATGAATGGCAGCTTGCTCTAAACACATAAAAATGTAAATTAATGCAAATGAGTCGGAAAAATGGTTCTGTGGCGTTCGAATACAGCCTTAGTATTATGCTGCTTCACAGAGTCACTTGGCTTATATATCTAGGACGAATGTTGCAAAGCGATTAAAATGAACGAGCACGCCAGGTAGGTAGCATGGAAGGCGAATTGTTGACTTCATTTTATTGGTAGGATTTTAGAGATCAAGTATAAGGAGATGGCGTATACAATGCTAACGCGACAAATTCTTGAGTACTGTCCAACTTTTTGGGTTCCCAACCACTCCGGCTTAAAGGAAGACAATGAATAAATTCAGAGGCATGCTGCCAGATTTGTTACCGGTAGAGCCGGCCGATGTGGCCGAGCGGTTCTAGGGGCTCCAGTCTGGAACCGAAAATTCGAATCCTGCCTCGGGCATGGATGTGTCTGTTGTCCTTAGGTTAGTTAGGTTCAAGTAGTTCTAAGTTCTATGGGTTCCAGACTGTAGCGCCTTAACCGCTCGGCCACTCCGGCCGGCTGTTATGTGATCAGATCCTCACACTGTGTACTAGACGAGAAATAACACGCCATGGAAAGCTTATTTTATGTTTACACAACTGGCCGATGCTTTCGTTTCCCCAACTAAATTTAGTAACAAGTGATACAATGAGCTCAGTGAACGCTTTTAGATGTTGAGAACCTAACGATACACTCTTTGATGGATACACAGTGAATCAGCAGGGAGTTATGCGACAAAATAAAACCCGGTTGCTTGGCGATACGCTTGTTGAAGCCAAATAAATAGAAGAATAATGTTGCCGCTAAAGTAAAGAAACTTGTACGGAAATAATAACAATATAAAAAACCACAAAGTTTTTATTAAAGTAAAACACTAAATCACTACACCAAAGGAATGCGCCCCGAGAGAATTCTGCTACTACGTTGATGTTTAAAAATCGTTACACCGCATTTACTTTTCCGTCCCAGTTGCACATTTTTCACAGTATGACTAGCTTCAATCACAATCGATCATATTCAGACTTATGGAGTTGCAGAGTTGTGAAGACGATCGAGTGCGATTTAAACTGATTATACCGCCAGCTTCGGTAGGCACGTCGTCAGAGCGGTGGATTGCAGACCACAAGGGACTGAGTTTGATTTCTGACGGAGTCGCAGATTTTCTCCGCTCAGGAACTGGGTGTTGTGTTCTCCTCACGTTCTGTTCCTCATAACTAACATTTCACTATTAAAACGGCTGTATGTGCACTTCCCGAAAACTATTAAATAAAAAGCTTATTATACTGTAAAACTGTGCAATTGAGATGGAAAAATAAACGATGTATAAAACATTTAAAAAGATTATATATTGTTTTCTGACCATTACTTCCTTTCCCTAAGGTATTCAGTTTACGACAGGTTGTCATATCTATAAGGTTAATGCTAAGGTTTTAGGAAACGAATAAATGGTCCATAAGTTTCTTGAAAGTTGCACACAGCGCACTTCTCACTGTGAAGGATTCGATAAATATTTCTCTGAAAGGAGTTGGTACATCCGCATTACGCTCTCTGCCTTTCATTTAATCAAATCGGATAGGGTGAACACAGCATAACGAACTGATTTTAATTACTGTTCCGTGCCTCCACTCTTCCAGTCCTGCCTGTAACAATTTTCGGATAATAACTCATTTGACAGTAACATTTTTACCCGCCGCGGCTTTAAAAACCACTTTCGCGTATTTTCTCCGCACGCGTAAACAGATTTTAATTTCGACATTATAATAAATGCGAATTATCGAGAAACGTGGAGCCGCGCTTGCATTTAATTCTCGTTTGCCGAAGGTTGTAAAAGCTAATTATAGTGCTGCACATCACACGCACCGCTTGCGAAGGTCCGAAACAGTCAGTGCGGCCGACTGAATTCGCGTCCACCGGAGCGGTCTGGCGTAATGTCCACTTACCGGTCCAAGCTCAATTTTTCAGCATAACCTATCGGCGTAGAAGTTGCTTCTCTGTTCAAGCAATTCTTGATTTGACGTTAGGGGGCCGAGTGGACTCCATTCCAGACGAACTGAGAAACAAATCCGAGAAGATGCCGAGATTCGATCACTGGTCCTTCCGTACCGAAGATGGTGACACCAATGATCTTTTTAATTACATGAATTTTCACTATTTATTCACATTCAGATATTTACACATGCAATGATAAAAGTGCTATGGGCTTATTAAAACCTTAAATTAAAGAAGAAAATCTGTTCAAAATGTTCAAATGTGTGTGAAATCTTATGGGACTTAACTGCTAAGGTCATCAGTCCCTAAGCTTACACATGACTTAACGTAAAGTATCCTAAGGACAAATTGCCGTCTGCTTCACGTCTGCTGTGCAGCGATCTACGTTAATTTAAGTATTAACTGTATTTTTCTTACTTGTCACTTCTTCCATGTGTTTTTGCTTATACGAAGCTTTAATTGTCGAGTGCTAGTAATAGTGTTCCATAGATTTCGTGTTTGTCTTTAATACAGTTAGAGAGAGTCCTTTTAGTCAACCATAGTGCCAGTAGTGCTAGTGTTTGTTTTCAATACAGTCCAGAAGCAGGTACTGCTATTTTCATTGTTTTCTACAAGAAGTATCTAGCAACCACAGTTTAGTCAACTATCAGCCGCCTTTAGTGAATTAGCAGTCTAGTTAAAAGTTGATTAACTCTCTACAGTAAATTGATTTCTTAGGATGGATAGGATGTGTGACTGCTGTGTACGGACGCAGGAGGAGCTGGCCACTGTTCGCGAACAGCTGAACGTGTTGATGGCCGCGGTCAGCCGTCTTCAGGCTGCTGCCTTGGAGTGTAGCGGCAGTGGGGAGTCTGGTTCGTCGCATGGTACACCCCAGGTGTTACATGCTTCACCCACTGTCCCTGCTGTGGAGACATCTTCGCGGGTACCGGGCGCGGTTGGGCCACCCTCTCCCCAAGGGGAGTGGCGGGTTCAGCTGCGTTCGCGGCGCACGAGGCGGAGGGTCAATGTGGAGGCTGGGTGTGTGGCGTCGCCAGCTCAGCCTGTGCGAGGACATGTGGCCGCTCCTTCAGTAAGGTCCGAGCAGGCACACGAGGGGAGGGGTTTATTAGTTAGTGGGAGCTCCAACGTTAGGCGGGTGATGGAGCCCCTTAGGGAAATAGCGGAAAGGTCGTGGAAGAAGGCCAGTGTTCACTCTGTCTGCTTGCCGGGGGGTCTCATCTGAGATGTGAAGGAGGCCCTGCCGGCGGCGATAGAGAGCACTGGGTGCCCCTGACTGCAAATTGTTGCTCATATCGGCACCAATGCCTCCTGCCGTCTAGGTTCAGAGGTCATCCTCAGTTCGTACAGGCAGTTGACGGAATTGGTGAAGGCGGAAAGCCTCGCTCACGGGGTAGAATCTGAGCTAACTATTTGTGGTGGTATCATTCCCAGAACCGATCGCGGTCCTCTGGTTTGGAGCCGAGAAGAAGGCTTAAACCAGAGGCTCAGACGATTCTGCGGAGATCTGGGGAGCAAATTTCTCGACCTCCGCTATCGGGTGGAGAAATGTAGGGTCCCCGTGAATAGGTCAGGCGTGCACTACACGCTGGAAGCGGCTACAAGGGTAGCGGAGTACGTGTGGAGTGCACATGTGGGTTTTTTAGGTTAGAGAATTCCCTCCTTAGGCCCGACAAGACGCCTCCTGAGACGCGGCAAGGTAGCGGTAGGCAAAATGCAACAGGGAATAACAATATTAATGTGCTAATAGTAAACTGCAGGAGCGTCTATAGAAAGATCCCAGAACTGCTCTCATTAATAAACGGTCACAATGCCCATATAGTACTAGGGACACAAAGTTGGCTGAAACAAGATGTAAACAGTAATGAAATCCTGAACTCAGATTGGAATGTATACCGCAGAGACAGGCTGAACAGCGTAGGGGGAGGCGTGCTTATAGCAATAAGAAGTCCAATAGTATCGAAGGAAATTGACGGAGATCCGAAATGTGAAATAATTTGGGTTAAGGCTCAGACATGGCAATTGGATGTCTCTATAGGCCCCCTGGCTCAGCAGCTGTTGTGGCTGAGCACCTGAAGGATAATTTGGAAAATATTTCGAGTAGATTTCCCCACCGTGTTATAGTTCTGGGTGGAGATTTTCATTTGCCAGATATAGACTGGGAGACTCAAACGTTCATAACGGGTGGCAGGGACAAAGAATCCAGTGAAATTTTTTTAAGTGCTTTATCTGAAAACTACCTTGAGCAGTTAGAGGACCGACTAGTGGCGATAACATATTAGACCTTCTGATGACAAACAGACCCGAACTATTTGAAACAGTTAACGCAGAACAGGGGATCAGCGATCATAAAGCGGTTACTGCATCGATGATTTCAGAAGTAAATAGAAATATTAAAAAAGGTAGGAAGATTTTTCTGTTTAGAAAAAGTGATAAAAGGCAGATTACAGAGTACCTGACGGCTCAACACAAAAGTTTTGTCTCAAGTACAGATAGTGTTGAGAATCAGTGTACAAAGTTCAAAACCATCGTACAATATGCGTTACATGAGTATGTGCCAAGCAAGATCGTAAGAGATGGAAAAGAGCCACCGTGGTACAACAACAGAGTTAGAAAACTGCTGCGGAAGCGAAGGGAACTTCACAGCAAACATACACATAGCCAAAGTCTTGCAGACAAACAAAAATTATGCGAAGCGAAATGTAGTGTGAGGAGGGCTATGCGAGAGGCGTTCAATGAATTCGAAAGTAAAGTTCTATGTACTCACTTGGCAGAAAATCCTAAGAAATATTTTGGTCTTATGTCAAAGCGGTAGGTGGATCAAAACAAAATGTCGGGACACTGTGTGACCAAAATGGTACTGAAACAGAGGATGACAGACTAAAGGCCGAAATACTAAATGTCTTTTTCCAAAGCTGTTTCACAAAGGAAGACTGCACTGTAGTTCCTTCTCTAGATTGTCGCACAGATGACAAAATGGTAGATATCGAAATAGACGACAGAGGGATAGAGGAACAATTAAAATCGCTCAAAAGAGGAAAGGCCGCTGGACCTGATGGGATACCAGTTCGATTTTACACAGAGTACGCGAAGGAACTTGCCCCCCTTCTTGCAGCGGTGTACCGTAGGTCTCTAGAAGAGCGTAGCGTCCCAGAGGATTGGAAAAGGGCACAGGTCATCCCCATTTTCAAGAAAGGATGTCGAACAGATGTGCAGAACTATAGGCCTATATCTCTAACCTCGATCAGTTGTAGAATTTTGGAGCACGTATTATGTTCGAGTATAATGACTTTTCTGGAGACTAGAAATCCACTCTGGAAGAGTCAGCATGGGTTTCGAAAAAGACGGTTGTGTGAAACCCAGCTCGCGCTATTCGTCCACGAGACTCAAAGGGCCATAGACACTGGTTCCCAGGTAGATGCCGTGTTTCTTCACTTCCGCAAGGCGTTCGATACAGTTCCCCACAGTCGTTTAATGAACAAAGTAAGAGCATATGGACTATCAGACCAATTGTGTGATTGGATTGAAGAGTTCGTAGATAACAGAACGCAACATGTCATTCTCAATGGAGAGAAGTCTTCCGAAGTAAGAGTGATATCAGGTGTGCCGCAGGGGAGTGTCATAGGACCGTGCCTATTCACAATATACATAAATGACCTTGTGGATGACATCAGATGTTCACTGAGGCTTTTTGCAGATGATGCTGTGGTGTATCGAGAGGTTGTAACAATGGAAAATTGTGCTGAAATGCAGGAGGATCTGCAGCGGATCGACGCATGGTGCAGGGAATGGTAATTGAATCTCAATGTAGACAAGTGTAATGTGCTGCGAATACATAGGAAGATAGATCCCTTATCATTTAGCTACAGAATAGGAGGTCAGCAACTGGAAGCAGTTAATTCCATAAATTATCTGGGAGTACGCATTAGGAGTGAGTTAAAATGGAATGATCATGTAAAGTTGATCGTCGGTAAATCAGATGCCAGACTGAGATTCATAGGAAGAATCCTAAGGAAATGCAATCCGAAAACAAAGGAAGTAGGTTACAACACACTTGTTCGCCGACTGCTTGAATACTGCTCAGCAGTGTGGGATCCGTACCAGACAGGGTTGATAGAAGAGAGAGAGAAGATCCAACGGAGAGCAGCGCGCTTCGTTACAGGCTCATTTAGTAATCGCGAAAGCGTTACGGAGATGATAGATAAACTCTAGTGGAAAACTCTGCAGGAGAGACGTTCAGTAGCTCGGTACGGGCTTTTGTTAAAGTTTCGAGAGCATACCTGCACCGAAGAGTCAAGCAGTATATTGCTCCCTTCTACATATATCTCGCGAAGAGACCATTAGGATAAAATCAGAGAGATTAGAGCCCACACAGAAGCATACCGACAATCCTTCTTTCCACGAACAATACGAGGCTGGGATAGAAGGGAGAACCGATAGAGGTACGCAAGGTACCCTCCGCCACACACCGTCAGGTGGATTGCGGAGTATGGATGTAGATGTAGATGTAGATGAACACACACACCCATGCCCGAGGGAGGACTCGAACCTCCGCCGGGACCAGCCGCACAGTCCATGACTGCAGCGCCTAAGACTGCTCGGGTAATCCCGCGCGGGAAGAAAATCCGTAAGGACAACTATTTGTTCCACTCATAATTCAACAGTCTAGAAATCATCACTGCCCAAAGGAACTAATCCAGTTTCAACTGAAACATGTGAAAAGCGTCTGGAAATATTATCCATATTATACAGGGTGTTTAAAAATTCAGAGCCCAAACTATCAGTGATAATAACGAGACAAGAACAAATATATTTCATAAAGCAACCGCGTGTCGGAAACGGTTTTTTGTTGGAGAACTGGATATGCAAGAGGTTAGTGTGTGAGATAGAGAATAATGGGTTATCGATGTTTTTCATTGCTTTAGTATTCTGATCACTATTACATTGCAATAAATGTACGAAATAGGCAAAATTATCCTCAGTGCAGAACCTGTATCGGCGTAGCATGGATTCCCGTGTTCGCTGGAAAATGCGTGGTACGTTCTGTATTTTTGCGGCTGCTGCAAGAAGTCTTGTAACCAACACAGCCTCCGAGTCAACAGGGGCACAATACACCTTGGCTTTCACGTAGCTCCAGAGCAAGACGTCTAATGGGATGAGGTCCGGGTATCTTGCATACCAGTGGACAGTTCCTCTTAGATCGATCACCGGCTGCCAAAGATACTGATTATTGCTCCTCGAACTGGTTCCGCAAAGAGCACTGGGGCCCCATCGTGCTGAAACCACATCCTACTCCTGATATTTGAGATACGTCGTCTAATATTGTCGCCAGGGGAACTTCAACTGTTCTGTTCAACTGTGTGTGAAGTCTTATGGGACTTAACTGCTAAGGTCATCAGTCCTTAAGCTTACACAAAACTTAACCTAAATTATCCTAAGGACAAACACACACACCGATGCCCGAGGGAGGACTCGAACCTCCGCCGGGACCAGCCGCACAGCCGATGACTGCAGCGCCCAAGACCACTCGGCTAATCCCGCGCGGCAGGTGAACTTCCAAGAAGACTCTGTACATTGGCCACCTGCAACATCTGAGGCCCAAGACGTCGCCCCATATGTTTACTGTAAAACGTCTCTGATAACCCCTGACAACTGTAATAAGTAGGTTTTCACCCGACTACAATGCAAATTGTTACTAGTCACAACGACTTTTACATGCTCCACTCGTGTACTAACTAAGCGTGCTCATTGCTCACGCAATACAGGTTTTCAACACTTAGTTGCTTTACGAAATACATTTGTTTTTGTCTCCTGCATCATCCCTGTTACGTTGGGAACTGAATTTTTTTTAAAATCCCGTACACACTACTTAAATTATGAAGTGACTGAGCCGGTCGCTGTGGCCGAGCGGTTCTAGCCGCTTCAGTCCGGATCCACGCGTCTGCGACTGTCTCAAGTTAGAATCCTGCCTCGGGCGTGGATGTGTGTGATGTCCTTAGGTTAGTTAGGTTTAAGTAGCTCTAAGTTCTAGGGGACTGTTGAACACAGATGTTAAGCCCCATTGTGCTCAGTGCTATTTGAACAATTTTTGAAGTGACTGAGAACACATTTAATACCAAGGAAGAACTGAAGTAGCAATAAAAGTTTATTACTCTCAACCTTGAGATAACAGCACCACATATCAACGTAAGTAAGTTTATACACGTTAATGAGTATATTACTACCCAACATTTGTGCGTATTCCCTAATAAAATACACTTAAATAAGTAATTTTAAGAAAAATTCCTCAGGAAATTAACATTTATATACTTTACCCGAGGTGGTTTTACACTATCAACTTTTCTTATCAGAGATTAGCGTCATGAGATCTGGAATAGTCAACTAAAGCTTTCTCTTTATCTTCTCTCCTGTCCATCCTTTCAGCATGTTGTTAACATAGGGTGTTTCGCGGGAACCAACACGGGAGATGTAAGCTGCTGTACTGTATACGCTGAAGCCCGTTCCTCGGACTGTGGAGTGTGGCCTACTCGACATACACTCCTCGAAATTGAAATAAGAACACCGTGAATTCATTGTCCCAGGAAGGGGAAACTTTATTGACACATTCCTGGGGTCAGATACATCACATGATCACACTGACAGAACCACAGGCACATAGACACAGGCAACAGAGCATGCACAACGTCGGCACTAGTACAGTGTATATCCACCTTTCGCAGCAATGCAGGCTGCTATTCTCCCATGGAGACGATCGTAGAGATGCTGGATGTAGTCCTGTGGAACGGCTTGCCATGCCATTTCCACCTGGCGCCTCAGTTGGACCAGCGTTCGTGCTGGACGTGCAGACCGCGTGAGACGACGCTTCATCCAGTCCCAAACATGCTCAATGGGGGACAGATCCGGAGATCTTGCTGGCCAGGGTAGTTGACTTACACCTTCTAGAGCACGTTGGGTGGCACGGGATACATGCGGACGTGCATTGTCCTGTTGGAACAGCAAGTTCCCTTGCCGGTCTAGGAATGGTAGAACGATGGGTTCGATGACGGTTTGGATGTACCGTGCACTATTCAGTGTCCCCTCGACGATCACCAGTGGTGTACGGCCAGTGTAGGAGATCGCTCCCCACACCATGATGCCAGGTGTTGGCCCTGTGTGCCTCGGTCGTATGCAGTCCTGATTGTGGCGCTCACCTGCACGGCGCCAAACACGCATACGACCATCATTGGCACCAAGGCAGAAGCGACTCTCATCGCTGAAGACGACACGTCTCCATTCGTCCCTCCATTCACGCCTGTCGCGACACCACTGGAGACGGGCTGCACGATGTTGGGGCGTGAGCGGAAGACGGCCTAACGGTGTGCGGGACCGTAGCCCAGCTTCATGGAGACGGTTGCGAATGGTCCTCGCCGATACCCCAGGAGCAACAGTGTCCCTAATTTGCTGGGAAGTGGCGGTGCGGTCCCCTACGGCACTGCGTAGGATCCTACGGTCTTGGCGTGCATCCGTGCGTCGCTGCGGTCCGGTCCCAGGTCGACGGGCACGTGCACCTTCCGCCGACCACTGGCGACAACATCGATGTACTGTGGAGACCTCACGCCCCACGTGTTGAGCAATTCGGCGGTACGTCCACCCGGCCTCCCGCATGCCCACTATACGCCCTCGCTCAAAGTCCGTCAACTGCACATACGGTTCACGTCCACGCCGTCGCGGCATGGTACCAGTGTTAAAGACTGCGATGGAGCTCCGTATGCCACGGCAAACTGGCTGACACTGACGGCGGCGGTGCACAAATGCTGCGAAGCTAGCGCCATTCGACGGCCAACACCGCGGTTCCTGGTGTGTCCGCTGTGCCGTGCGTGTGATCATTGCTTGTACAGCCCTCTCGCAGTGTCCGGAGCAAGTGTGGTGGGTCTGACACACCGGTGTCAATGTGTTCTTTTTTCCATTTCCAGGAGTGTATTAGGAGCGGGATCATAATAACGTCCGACAGAATCCTTGCGCCTTTCAGGACTTTAGTCAGCAGCGTCTGCTCGCACAACCATGCACAAACTCAGACTATAATACTACAAATAGACGGTAGTATATCAAATCATTATTCAGGTTCTGTTTTTGCCATTCCACTGGCTGTCACAGTCTGTGCCTGATAGAAAAGTTCATCCCGATGTGCAATGCCCCTTTTTCTTTTCTAGTGAACGATTGTGAGCCGTGTCGGCACACTATCAGTACTACCTTTTGCTGTGTTGTATCTTTGCCTGTTGTAAGCTAGCAACGAGAGTGCGAGAGCGTCCAGCTAGAGTGCGCGGCTTGTGCAGCATTCCCGCCTTTAAAGTATTGCTTCTGCACCTCTGTGCTTAGTATTTCATCCTCATTCAGTGGTTCAGAGTCTTTTTTTATTACTTTTATTTCGTTTCAGGCAGAGCCAATTTCACCAGATACAATTACTGTACATAATGATACAAACAGGACACATGTCTGATTTCATTACAAAATATAAAACATAATTTAACCGGATGAGGAGATGACAAAGTACATTAATCTGACGGCATCATTGTAATAAACGACACTAACTTTCAACATAAAATCCAGTTACATACATACATAACGAAACCTTAGAAATATTCCTTTGTCTTTAAAGTTCTCTTCCATTGAGACGTATGGAATGGCCCATACATTTGAAAATGGAATTATTCATAGAACCAGGAGCTACTCGAAAACAAAAACGTACGTTAATTGTTAAAGAACTGTGCAGTGCAATTATTCTTACGTAATCGTATTTATCACATTTCAATAACATAGCTACAATGGCCTCGTCAATGAAGTAGAAATCAGAAACTGGGGAAGGAATGACTTCTGACAAATGTCCCATTTTATTGGTGTTTACGTGGCGTGCTCTTGGCGTGTTTCTCTTCTCTTCAGGGACCAAACATGACGTGGAATCTGTTGCTGACTCTCCCAGTACCATGTACCTTTGAGGTTACGTTCCATGTCCACTGGCGTTGTCCACTCCTCTTTTGCTTGGTTCGAGAGGCTACTACCAGAGTCAATAGTAAGTCGATGGAAAATAGATGCTACACCATTTTCGCTAACTGATGTGCATGGTCGTTGCCCTAATTCCAATACATCCCGGTATCTGTTGTAGACGAAACCGTTGATACAGCTCCTTTGCACGGTTGAGACTTCGCAGTGTATCGTTTGCCAAAGAATATGCAATTTATGCTTCGGCTACCCTAGTCTTCACTGTAGAGCACTCATGGTCAGTAGATGCTAGGATCTTGTCGACTTGTAAGACGACTATGTAAAGAATAGCTTGATGAATGGCGTACAACTCCTCGATTAATATCGACGCCTCAGTAGTCAACAGTAAACATTTTCGACACCCTGGCTGATCATCAAAAACAGTTCGCCCCCGCAGAGATATACATTTTGGAACCGTCCACGTACGATTTGTAGCAGTCATGCCAGCTACGCTCCAATTTGGAATCCTAGAGGTTCTCATTTTACTCGGGTGTTTATTAGATGTAGGGTAGACTGCGGCATAGTGACCACCGGGGCACTATGTCCAACTGGTATATTTCGATAAACTGCTGTTACAATACGTCACCGACCAGGGTGGTTGGTGGCAATAATGTTGTGGTCTTTCCACAGACGCGTCAGTGCTATTAGATCGTCGAGCGAGGAATGTTTTCTTGTTAGTAAAAGTAAATTTTGATTGCTCACGATATTTTGTTACGTGCCCCAAGACAACGCTGTTACTAAACAAGTTAGTGCAACGATTAATTTCCTTAGATCAAGAATTATTTAGACACCATATACGGGGATAAATGCCAAAAATATTTATGTAAGTGAACTAAAATAGTTCCAATACCGCTATGAAGCTAAAGGTGCAAGGAGAGGACAATGAAAGAGAGCAAATAATCCTCAGTAGAATAGTTCGTGAAACCAATAGTTTCCCCAATATGACAGATACACAAGCGAAATCATGCAAATCTTACAATACTCTTAATGTCTAAGGCTTCGTTTGCGCTAATGATTTTGCACATCGTTAAAGGATGACAATCGTTACATGTGTGATGGTTCACCGTGTGGTTATATGGGAAAGCCCAGCACGAATCTTCGACAGCAAATGTATCGTTCGTGTCACGTCAGTGGAAGGTTTCCGCCTACAGTCCACAGGATTTTTGTGTCTGCGGTTATATAAAAAGTTTGATGTACTCCATTAGATAGTGCCGATGAATTCCAGGAACGCGTCGACGATTGTTGTCAATGCATTCGCAGCACGCCTGGAACTTCTGAACGTGAACGGCAGTCGGAGACGAGACGTGCTGACGGCTGTCTTCATATGAACGGTGGCCGTGGGATACTCTTGGTCTAGAGCGTTTGTCCTGCAGTTTGGATCCCTGGGGGACTCTGTTGTAAAGTATTCGTGTCCTCAGTTGTAACAAATTAAATATGTGTATGTACTTATTGGCTGGGAATCCTATTTGGGACGATCGGCCACCCTGTGCAAGTATATTTATTTGAAGCCACTTCGGAGGCTTGCTCGTCATCTTGAAGCCACTTCGGAGGCTTGCTCGTCATTGATGGCGAGAACAACACACACACACACACACACACACACACACACACACACACACACACAGTCCTGAGAGGAGAAAGTCCTTGACCCGGACGGGAATTGAACCCGGAACCACGTGATCGAGAGTTAGCAACGCTAACCACAAGAGCACTAGACGCTGACACTCAGTGGTAATATCACGTATCGAGAGAGCCACTGATTTCCGAATCTATGTTTATTAGGCTTGTTTGGTTATTTCAATGTCGTCTACTGTTTCCTTTCATTTGTGTCTGTAACTGACAAACACCACGTGCAAGCTAACTCCAGTAGTGGTCAAAAATATAAATACATCGAAAACATAACACATGACAACGCCTAATATGGGGTGGGAAAACCGCTGGCACCGAAAACAGCTTCCAGTTGTCTCGGAACGGATAAATATTCGCCTGCACTGTTTTCAACCGAATCGTATACCATTCTTCCTGCAAAATGGAGGCAAATTGAGATAACGATTATGGAAGGGCATAGAGATTACGCACTCTTCTCCCCAAAGTATATCACGAAGTTTAAATAAGATTGAGATCTGGCGATTGTGGAGGGCAGGGGAGAGGCGACAAAACATTCTCGTTCTCACAAAAACAGTAGTCGAAGATGCGAGCTGTGTAAACAGGGGCATTGTCGTCCGAGGACATTGTACCATGAGATGGACCTTATCAGCCAAAACGGTCACGTAGTTCTTGGGAGTAATGGGACCTTCAGAGTAACCATGGGTCCCCTGGAATATCACGATATGGCTGCGCAATTCATCCCCGAACCCCCATCGTGTTTCACTACTGGGACGTAAACTCGCCCAGAAGCTGGAAACAGTGTGAAACCAAACCCATCCGGCCAAATAACTTTGTTCCATTGCTGCAAAGTGCAGGTTCAAAAGTTTCGGCACCACTTTCTCATGTTATGGGCATTGCCATCATTGCGACTGTTTTTGAAATTCCAGCTAACCCTGCAAATCCCTGCTTATGGAGCTCCCTTCGTGTACTTTGATACTGATACGTCTCTCGAGTGCTTCATTGAGTTCTGCACGCACTTTGCCGGCCGGGGTGGCCGAGCGGTTCTAGGCGCTACAGTCTGGAACCGCGCGACCGCTACGGTCGCAGGTTCGAATCCTGCCACAGGCATGGATATGTGTGATGTCCTTAGGTTAGTTAGGTTTAAGTAGTTCTATCTTCTAGGGGACTGATGACCTCAGCAGTTAAGTCCCATAGTGCTCAGAGCCACTTTTTTTTTTGCACGCACTTCGTAGTTGGATTTTTCGTCCCGGTCCTCTCCAATGAGCTTCCTTCACAATCACTCAATACACACTTTCGTCCGCGTTGTGACATTGAGGACGATGTTTTTCCATTTACGCTCTATCGATACAAATCATCAGGGGACTAATGACCTCAGCAGTTGAGTCCCATAGTGCTCAGAGCCGATACAAATCATCGAAAAGGACCTCCATCAAACACCGACCACTACGGCTCGCTTGGTTATGGAAGCACTCACCATACTAGCTACAACAATTCGCCCATCTTCGAATTAATGTAACTCCGACATAATTCACAGGAGACTGTTCGGACCTCTGACACTTTCAACGTATTGTGGGCATGGCACACGTGTCGTTCAAGGTCAAATACAAATGGTTCAAATGGCTCTGAATACTATGGGACTTAACATCTGTGGTCATCAGTCCCCTAGAACTTAGAACTACTTAAACCTAACTAACCTAAGGACATCACACACATCCATGCCAGAGGCAGGATTCGAACCTGCGACCGTAGCGGTCACGCGGTTCCAGACTGAAGCGCCTAGAACCGCACTTCCACACCGGCAGGCATCAAATACAACAATACAACCTGCAGCGTTAGATAGCAACTGCATTTATGTTGAAACAAGTATTCCTAGCGGTGTTTCCATATTTTTTGTCCAACCCTTTCCATCTAATACTGCAATGACGGAAAAAAATTCTCAGCACCAGCAAGGTGCTATGCGACATAATCGAAAGTTTGTAGACGTGTTTCTACATCTGGAAGATGATATCTATTCATAGGTCAACGTCACTATGGAGATCAGTAGGAGATCAGTCTTTAAGGTCTCGACGACAACGAGGTGATTGGAGCCGGAGCATAATCTCTGATTAGGGAGGATGGAGAAGAAAACTGGCCATATCCATTCAAAGGAACCATCCCGGCTTTTGCTTTAAGCGATTGAGGGAAATCACAGGAAACTTAAATCAGGACAGCTGGACGTGGGTTTGAACCGACGTCCTCCTGAATGCGAGTCCAGTCTGCTAGCCACTGCGCCACCTCCCTCGGCACGCAGCTTTGATGATGCAAATCAGGATTGCTTTAAATGCACGTTGTAAAGGTCGTAACGTTAGTTACTTTCGAGACTCGTGTTAGTCAAGAGTGCCTTTAAGGCCATTATCGACCCTCCACTGAGTTTGAACGAGGTCGCGGAATAGGGCTTCGAGATTCTGGATGTTCCTTCTGCGATATTGCAAAATGACCAGAAGACATGGCTCCGGAAGGCCACGAGGCGCTGCGTAGAGGGAAGACCACTGAGTCTGGCGTATAGGGCAGTGGCGAATCTTACTGCATCTGCAGTAGCAGTTTGAGCTGCAGTTGGCACTACAGTGACTCAAATAACGGTTACAAATAGGTTGCTTCAGGAACAGCTCTGAGAAAGACGCCCCTTAGCGTACATTGTACTTACCCAAAACTACCGCTATCTGCAAACTCAGTGGTGTCAAGTGAGAGATAACTGGAGGGCAGAGTGGGGCCTGCTGTGTTTTCTGATGAAAGCTGGTCCTGTCTCGACACCAGTGACGGCCATGTGTTGATTAGAAGGAGGCCAATTGATGGCCTGCAACCAACATTTCGGATTGCGAGACACACTGGACCTACATATGGAGCTTTGGTGTGGCGTGAGATTACCTGTGACAGCAGGAACATTCTTATCATTATCCCACGCACACTGCCGGCCGGAGTGGCCGTGCGGTTCTAGGCGCTACAGTCTGGAACCGAGCGACCGCTAAGGTCGCAGGTTCGAATCCTGCCTCGGGCAATGATGTGTGTGATGTCCTTAGGTTAGTTAGGTTTAATTAGTTCCTAAGTTCTAGGCCACTGATGACCTCAGAAGTTAAGTCGCATAGTGCTCAGAGCCATTTGAACCCACGCAAACTGACTGTACATTTGTTTGTTAGTCTGGTGATTCGACTTCTTGTGCTGCCATGCATTAAATCCATTCCAGTGGGTGTTTTCCAACAGAATAACGGTCGCCCACATGACTTTATTGTAATTCATTGTGACGACAGGTTGGTTAGCCTGCTGGATCATCAGATCTGTTTCCAAACAAGCACTCATGGGGCATCATCGGTCGAAAACTCCAGCGTCATCCACAAATACCATTGACCATCCTTGAACTGACCGATCAGGAGCAACAGGCAAGGTACTCCATCCCACTGACTTACACCCGGCCCTTTTGCAACGCAATGCATGCACGTTTACAAGCTTGCATTCAACTTACTCGTGGTTACATCAGTTATTAATGCACCAGCATTTCACATTTCCAATGGCAACACACGAACATGAATCTGTGATCTTGCAATTTTAATCACGTAAATATGATACCCAAACAAATGTATTCTCCAAATTACATTATTCTACACTAACTACTGCAATTTTTTTCCCTTCACTGTATAAAGTAATGTTAATAACTAAGAACAAAAACAATAAAATGTGGGGGAGAAGGAGGAATAGAAGGATGAACAGAAATGAGAAGGCAAGAAAATTAATTGAAATTCTTGACTTATCGCTGCTCGTGATTACAAATCAAAACCTCATTAAGTGATCTACACGTGTCATCATTTAAGTCAATTTGCAATTGAGCAACATTTTTAAAGACATTTTTTCGTTGTTACACAAATATGTTGAGAAGACAGCTACTAAAGAGGTTTTTTTTGCTGTCTTAAGTACGATCCGTGGCTACTTTTGCTACGTCCTGTTCCATTTCCGCTCTATATTTGTGAGGCTGGAGGATCCGAAAACTATCCGACGATGTACTGCAGTACTTTCCGTTTCATCTCCTGCACCTGTATTGTATGCGAGGCATTGAAAATCCTGTCTCCCATTCAGGTCCGTCTTCCAATCCCAAGAATACTCTGCTTCGGAAACGAAGACAATGCAGATGGACAATATACTGCAAGCTTTTTCAGAGAACTAATGACTGACGAAAATACCTGTGTTTTTTTTTTTCATACAGGACAATGAAAGAACGCACGCCTCAAATAAATCAATGAGAGTATTTATGGGATACAAACCACCTTGCGAGGAGAAGCTACTGACACCATTTCGAACAGATAAATCTCGCAATCAATTTATTGGACTTGTTTTCTAGATCGCTCCCAATGGATCCGATTCGTCTGAAAGCGATACGCGACCTGTCAAGGGATCGAACAAGGCGTCGCTTTGTCTGCGATAGTTACCTGTCTTTCCCGGTGAAACATATGCCTTTAAGGTGAATACAGTAGTAGCTAACGATCAACTTTAACATTGGCAAACAAATTATCGATCACGACGGTTTACCTTTAACCTGTTTCAACCAGAACACAACGTACTGTACACTTGTAGACTCTTTTCACCAGTCTAAGTGTAACAACACGGTGAGTCCGCACACTGAAAAATAATTTTCATAACTGGATGAGCACTCTTTACTGATTTTGTAATCTACGTCTGCGTCTGCTTCGTTATCCTCCGAATTTCTATGAAGCACGTGGCAGGGTGTACTTTTTATTGCACCTCACATCGAGATTTCTTCTCCTTCGATTCACAGATGGAGTATGGGCAGAATGGATGCTTCTACACCTCTTGACGAGTGTTTACTTGCATAATCGTATCTACGAAAGACATACATAAGATGCTGAGGAAACTGGTAGTTTCTTCCCTTATCATTTGTCCCCGAAGTTTCGTCAGCAGGGTTGCGTGGGACGTAATGTGTTTTTCTTTGGGTACGAGGCAAGTGAAGTTTTCTCAACTTTCCTGTTTCACCTTATAACTGGTCAAACATGCAATTCGTTGTGTACACTCGAGGCCTCCTCTTAGTTGACCTGGACGGATCCCATACACTTTAAGTGTGCAGAATACCCCACAAACGAATTTGTTTGCAATTTCTTTAGTGGAAAAACCTCAGCTTTCCAGTAGGAAACCAGTGGATCGTATTCTGGCACTTTGTATCCTTACAACTGGACCTATGTCGTTTTTCACGTCATACCGCTACACTTCATTACTCCGCAATTTTTGTATGACATGTCTCGCTGTTCTTGTGACTCACCAATCCTGTAGCCAAAAGAAACCATGCTTTTTTCTTTAACTGAAGAGCAGAATTTTACATTTTTCTACAGTAAGAAGAAGATGCACCAGCATGATTTTTCTGTAAGAGACAGCAATTAAATAAATTAAATAAGAAGAAGTTGTAAAATAATAATAAAAAGTGATCACTCCTCAGAGAGAAAACTTCAACGTGTCTTGCTGCCATTTCAGAGCACATTCACATTTACGCACATTCACATGCACAAACCTTTTTTTATAAGCGGATGGTATTCATTCTGTCTCCCCCTGCCCACAGCCCTCTTCTCTAGGAACTACACTCCTGGAAATTGAAATAAGAACACCGTGAATTCATTGTCCCAGGAAGGGGAAACTTTATTGACACATTCCTGGGGTCAGATACATCACATGATCACACTGACAGAACCACAGGCACATAGACACAGGCAACAGAGCATGCACAATGTCGGCACTAGTACAGTGTATATCCACCTTTCGCAGCAATGCAGGCTGCTATTCTCCCATGGAGACGATCGTAGAGATGCTGGATGTAGTCCTGTGGAACGGCTTGCCATGCCATTTCCACCTGGCGCCTCAGCTGGACCAGCGTTCGTGCTGGACGTGCAGACCGCGTGAGACGACGCTTCATCCAGTCCCAAACATGCTCAATGGGGGACAGATCCGGAGATCTTGCTGGCCAGGGTAGTTGACATACACCTTCTAGAGCACGTTGGGTGGCACGGGATACATGCGGACGTGCAGTGTCCTGCTGGAACAGCAAGTTCCCTTGCCGGTCTAGGAATGGTAGAACGATGGGTTCGATGACGGTTTGGATGTACCGTGCACTATTCAGTGTCCCCTCGACGATCACCAGTGGTGTACGGCCAGTGTAGGAGATCGCTCCCCACACCATGATGCCGGGTGTTGTCCCTGTGTGCCTCGGTCGTATGCAGTCCTGATTGTGGCGCTCACCTGCACGGCGCCAAACACGCATACGACCATCATTGGCACCAAGGCAGAAGCGACTCTCATCGCTGAAGACGACACGTCTCCATTCGTCCCTCCATTCACGCCTGTCGCGACACCACTGGAGGCGGGCTGCACGATGTTGGGGCGAGAGCGGAAGACGGCCTAACGGTGTGCGGGACCGTAGCCCAGCTTCATGGAGACGGTTGCGAATGGTCCTCGCCGATACCCCAGGAGCAACAGTGTCCCTAATTTGCTGGGAAGTGGCGGTGCGGTCCCCTACGGCACTGCGTAGGATCCTACGGTCTTGGCGTGCATCCGTGCGTCGCTGCGGTCCGGTCCCAGGTCGACGGGCACGTGCACCTTCCGCCGACCACTGGCGACAACATCGATGTACTGTGGAGACCTCACGCCCCACGTGTTGAGCAATTCGGCGGTACGTCCACCCGGCCTCCCGCATGCCCACTATACGCCCTCGCTCAAAGTCTGTCAACTGCACATACGGTTCACGTCCACGCTGTCGCGGCATGCTACCAGTGTTAAAGACTGCGATGGAGCTCCGTATGCCACGGCAAACTGGCTGACACTGACGGCGGCGGTGCACAAATGCTGCGCAGCTAGCGCCATTCGACGGCCAACACCGCGGTTCCTGGTGTGTCCGCTGTGCCGTGCGTGTGATCATTGCTTGTACAGCCCTCTCGCAGTGTCCGTAGCAAGTATGGTGTGTCTGACACACCGGTGTCAATGTGTTCTTTTTTCCATTTCCAGGAGTGTAGTTTGAAATGACTCTTAATACCTAATTTTGTCTTTCCAGAGGTCATTCTTCTTATTATACTTTCGTTTCACTCTTTTAGCTAATAAAAATGCATACAGCATCTCAGCTGTTATAACTGGTAGTGCTAAATAAGCAAGCTGTTAATGTTTGCTTTCCTTATGGCAACAGGTCAGTACCTAAGTGTGGACGTGTGGACGCAAGACGGATACCCTGTACTGACAGACAGGGCCCAATTAGCAGCGCAGAAAACATCGCGACTAAGTTATCTGACGTATTTGCAAGAAGACAGTTAGATGCAGAGGAAAAATAACTATCGTACTGAAATGGCTACATATTACGATATCAGTTTTCACACTCTCCGTATATATATTCCAAAGGGAGCAATAAAATAAGGTGCAGCAAGCTGATACTACGTGACGCTTTACCTGGATATTAGTGCAGTTTTTACCGGAAGAACTTTCCTCGCGGGTTATACCATAATCTTCAAGTAATCTCAGATTTCACCTAATACTGACATTGCTAGGCAACACGAACAGAAAATTTCTTGTTACATTCATCTGGGGCACAACACACGTTACTTCAGATCATGTGCAGGACTCTCTGGGTAGGATAATAGGCTATGCCCAGCCTATCAGAATATTTTGAATCCAATAGCTATCATGTTTTAATGTCCCTTGGCAATGTACTTTCCTTAGAAGACGTAAATGTGATACTGAATCAAATCTTTTCGGAAGTCTAAATTCATTGAATCAAGGAAACTATCGGTCCAGCAGGTCGTTACAAAGAAATTTGTTCGGTTCTTCTTATCCCAGTTACCTTTGTCATTGAACTGCACTGCAATGAAATAAAAAATGGCTCTGAGCACTATGGGACTCAACTGCTGAGGTCATCAGTCCCATAGAACTCAGAACTACTTAAACCTAACTAACCTAAGGACATCACACACATCCATGCCCGAGGCAGGATTCGAACCTGCGACCGCAGCGGTCGCGCGGTTCCAGACTGTAGCGCCTAGAACCGCTCGGCCACTTCGGCCGGCCTGCAATGAACTGAACTACAGCGATTGTTGGTAACAACGTAGTAAGAAATGAATTTGGTCTCCATCAAGAAGTGGTTTCTGCAAAAGAATGGTACTGCTGTTGACCATACACTTAAGCAAACTCTTTCTTCTTCGATTATAGTTATGATCTCTGAGGACGTCATGTGTACAGGAAAATAGATTAGAAACTAACAAGCAAGTTCAAACATTAAATTATAATTTACTTCAGTATCCGAAAATCATTTATGAATTCAAAAGCGTACAGTACGAATTAATTGTGGAGTTAGTTTCGCAAGAACTGTAGAAAGAACTTGGTGCAGCAACTACTGATTCTCAGTACATTTTTTCTTAATGAAGTTTGTGATAAGTAATATCTCATACAAAAAGACAATTTCAGAGAATTAATACAAAGACAAAACGCAGTCTTCATGAGGGTTCATTGACCCACAATGTACTCGTAGTAGAAATGGCTCAAATGGCTCTGAGCACTATGGGACTTAACATCTATGGTCATCAGTCCCCTAGAACTTAGAACTACTTAAACCTAACTAACCTAAGGACAGCACACAACACCCAGCCATCACGAGGCAGAGAAAATCCCTGACCCCGCCGGGAATCGAACCCGGGAACCCGGGCGTGGGAAGCGAGAACGCTACCGCACGACCACGAGATGCGGGCAGTAGAAATGTATCCATCAATTATGATCATAGATATCAATATATTGAGAGTGAACACAAAAAATATAACTGCTAAGACATCGTACGGTTTAAAAAGTAGGAGGGTTCATTGGTGCTGGCTTCTTTTACTCCACTGATGAATATCTTAGCAGAACTGAATAGTGCACATGTTAATGACTACAGCACATAACATAAGTGCTATGAAATACATGATTTCGGCACAGCTGGCTTGCAACGTGTGACTTGTGTAAGTAAACCTAGCAAACTGTTTCTGCTCTGACGACACTTCGTTGCAATAAACCAGGAGTTATCTTATGTACTGCTCTATGTAATCATCAAACCATAATTACCAATTCTTTCATGAAGGATTTATGTATTATACGTTTTCATTGGAATTGAGCCTAATTTCTCTCCAGACATTATTATTCAAGCTGATATATGAAAACTTATTTTACAACACGTTCAGCTATCTTAGCTGTTTTTCTACGTAATCGTGGCTCAAATATAAGTATGTGTCGCAAAAAATGTTCAACTGTGTGTGAAATCATATGGGACTTAACTGGTAAGGTCATCAATCCCTAAGCTTACACACTACTTAATCTAAATTATCCTGAGGTCAAACACACACACCCATGCCCGAGGGAGGACTCAAACCTCTGCCGGGACCAGCCGCACAGTCCATGACTGCAGCGCCCTAGACCGCTCGGCTAATCCCGCACGGCTAACTGTCGCAGCTCTCCAGAAGTTATCATATGCCAATTGCATATTCCGTTGCCGCCATATTATTGAACCAGTCAATAAAGTCCTCTTTTTGTCCATTGCCATTTTCATAGAGCTTCCCGCACAAAAACATTTTAATTTTTTGAAAAAAAAATGCTACTAACTTAAGGCCAAATATCCACATAAACTGCTGAAACAAGTCCTTCGTCAACACAACAGAATTTGTGAAAGCGTTTCGTGAAGATACATAATTCCTTTAGACCACATTCCAAGCCGTTTGTTTTGAACGGCAGGACTTGTCGGTGAATGGTTTGACATTAGGCCTCTGTATTCATGGTCTTTCCTAAAGGCATAAAGTCAATGCTCTTCAGATCCCAAAACATCGTGGCCACATTCTTTTTCGTGCTGATGAGAATTAGTTTTTTTTACATAAATATTTTGCTGTGGACTGTCCATGATGTAAATCCAGTGATTGGTGCTGGTTCAAATGGCTCTAAGCACTATGGGACTAATCATCTGAGGTCATCAGTCCCCTAGACTTAGAACTACTTAAAACTAACTAACTCACACACATCCATGCCGGAGGCAGGATTCGACCCTACGACCGTAGCAGCAGCGCGGCTCCGGTCCGAAGCACCTAGAACTGCTCGGCCACAGTGGCCGGCGATTGGTGCTGGCTCGTCACTACTAACAGTGTGGTTCAAAGACAGCTCAAAATGGTTCAAATGGCTCTGAGCACTATGGGACTCAACTGCGGTGGTCATCAGTCCCCGAGAACTTAGAACTACTTAAACCTAACTAACCTAAGGACATCACACACACCCATGCCCGAGGCAGGATTCGAACCTGCGACCGTAGCAGCAGCTCGGCTCCGGACTGGAGCGCCTAGAACCGCACGGCCACCGAGGCCGGCAAAAGACAGCTCAACACTCATCTCTTACCGGGTGAGAAACGTTAGCGCAACTCCCATTTTCGTTTTGTGTGTTCGTTAAACGTTGAGGAACCAACCGGTCACACATTCTTCCATAGCCCAAATCACCACTTAAAATTTGATACAAGACTGTTCTTGAAATTTTAGGAAAGCCCAAGTCCAATCCATCAATAAAGAAACGAATTCCAAAAAAAGTAATTGTTCGTCTATTCTCCTGATTCTTTTTTTCTTCGATCCGTGATTAATTCGTCAGTCCCAAACAAAAGTCGGCATGATACCTTCTGATCTCGAATATTCGTTCGTAATCCATTAAACATTACGCACATTTTCGAACTGGAACTTCTCTCGCAACATTTCTACAGACTACAGTAGTCTGTCTGTAAACTTCGATAGGGAAGACTCATCTTGCGTTCAGAAACCTAATTACGCTACGAACCTCGCAACTGGCGAAGTCATAAATTTTGTCATACATCTAGAAGCTGCATAAATAAACAGTAAATGTCGGTTCCTGCACTCTGTTAACGTCGTAATGGAGCCACCGATTAAGAAGGTCAACGATTATTACACAATGGATGAGATGGTGGGAGAACTGCGTGGCTTGTCAGATCAAAACATTCTTTAGTTTTAGAACGGATCTCGTATAGATCCTACAAGGTGGAATAATTTTGTCATTGCTGATGCCACCAAAGAATCCAGTATTTCATGTGGAAACACACATGGTACAGGAATGGAGAAAGCACGTTTTCCTTCATTACAAAAAAATAAGGTAAGAAATTAGGTAAGCATCTGTTCTTCGTGTAAGTAGGTTATCATACACCTACTTCGTTCGATCCGCTCAGTCCCGTGCTGTTTCATCTCGCAATCACAAACCGTGAAGATGTTTTCGAGGCCCTAAGAGGGGACGTCACAACAGCTACGTAGGAGAGACACATTTTTCGGACCCCACCATCTAACGTCTGACTGACGCTTTGAAAAACTGAAGGAAACGCCATCTGTCACAGGTTAAGTCGTCCCTCAACTGTTTCGGCTTTTTCTGTCGGCCGCTGGCTTCCCAGCGCTCCAATCGCCACTCGGCAAAGTGGTCAGGAGGGTGGGGGAGGAAGTTGCGGCGATGTCGGTCTGCTGGGGGAGGACACATGCCTGGCGGGCAGTGGCCATGCCTGTTGTTTTTCCGCTCTGCTCCTGTTCTGGCCGCCTGCGGGATCCCCCGCATCCGACACGAAGTAGTACAGTGGCAGCCACACGGTCGATATCCCCTCTTCCTTCTCGCTTTCCTCTCTCTTGCCGTGCCTCAGTAGAGTGGTCACGCGCTGCTCTTTCTCTGATCCGTGACGAAAGTCGGGAACTTGTCCGTCTGTTAGCAACAACACCAGCCACTTCTGCCTGTGACGGAGGTTGTGGCGCTGTGTGGAAGGGCGAGGTGAGTGCTGAATTATTGATTTTATTGGAAATGGGTTGCGAATTGTGCCCGTAGCTTTATCTTCCAATGTCGAGATGTGACAGTGCTGATGCATATCGGTATACAACTCTGACAGCACGTCACTGACATTATTCTACATCTGTATCTCTGCTCTGTAAACTACTGCGAAGTGCATTTTATCACTAATTAGGTCATGTTCCCGTTCCATTAGCGTATGGAGTACGGTAAGAAATTGCTGAAATTGCTCTGTGTGTAATGTACATCTTACAATCTTATCTTCGGTGTCACTACAGGAGCAACAGGTAGGACGCCACGGTAAATTCCTAGATTCCTCATAAATATCGCTTTTAGAAACTTTTTAAACAGATATTCATGGATCAAATTCAGGGGTCTACCATTTAAGGCTTTTCAGCAGCTTTGGATAAAAGAGACCTGCGGCCATACGTGCCGTCTTTCTTTGTACACGTTACATATTTCCTGATAGTACTATTATGTTATCGATCCTACGTACTTCATTAATATTCTTTTATTAACAGTTTCCTTTGTAGGGTGATTATATTCTCCAAGTATCCTAATGCTGAATCGATGTTTCCACGTGCTTCACGGCCTATGCCATTTGGTCACAATCACTCAAAACATACCGTTCGCTAGGCCCATAGTCGGAGATACCACATGAATGGATTGTTTAATTTGCCATTGCTCTCAGAGAATACAACCAATGAACTAAGCGGGCTCCTACTTCGTGGAAGCCACTGGATACAACGGAAAATAGATACCGATGAACCATGTAGTAAGCATATAAGAAACGATGACACCTGTTGTCAAAACTGATTGTTGCTTGTACCGCCAAGTAGTGGTGAAGTGTCTAAAATAAAACAACAGATAAAAGTATCAACTTACGCTGCTAGTATGAACGAATACAGTTAACACAGTTATTCGGAACTGCTCACACACCGCCAGCTATATAAGGAATTAGTTTGTTTCTTGATACACTGGTGATCACCTGAAAAGTAGATTAGTTTCTGCCAAGAAGTTTAACCTCCATAACGGACTATTGAGCAAATTATAATAGAAAAATTAAGAGCAGACTGAAATTGAGAGTAATAATGTAAAACAGGAACAATGTGTTATTTTGTGAGCACTGCTTTATAAACACTACGTGATCAAAAGTATCCGGACACACACAAAAACGTACGTTTCTCATATTAGGTGCATTTTACTGCCACTGCCACTGCCAGTTACTCCATATCAGCAGCCTCAGCAGTTATTAGACATCTTGACATAGCAGAATGGGGCGGCTCGCGGAACTCACGGACTTGAACTTGGTCAGCTATTGTGTGTCACTTGAGTCATACGTCTGTAGGCAAGATTTCCACTCTCCTAAACATCCCTAGGTCCACTGATTCCGATGTGATAGTGAAGTGGAAATGTGAAGGAACACGTACAGCACAAAAGCGTACAGGCCTCCCTCGTCTGTTGACTGACAGAGACTACTGACGGTTGAAGAGGGTCGTAATGCGTAATAGACAGACATCTATCCAGACCTCACACACGAATTCAATACTGTATCACAATCTACTGCAAGTACTATGACAGTTAGGCGGGAGATGCGAAAACTTGGATTTCATGGTCGAGCGGCTGCTCATAAGCCACACATCACGCCCGTAAATGCCAAACGACGTCTCGCTTGGTGTAAGGAGCGTAAACATTGGACGATTGAACATAGGAAAAACCTTGTATGGAGTGACGAATCACAGTACACAATGTGGCGATCCGATGGCAGGGTGTGGATATGGCGAATGCCTGGTGAAAGTCATCTGCCAGCGTGTGTAGTGGGAAGAGTAAAATGCGGAGGCGGTGGTGTTATGGTGTGGTCGTGTTTTTCATGGAGGGGGTCAGCAACATTTGTTGGTTTGCGTGGCACTATCACAGCACAGGCCTACATTGATGTTTTAAGCAACTTCTTTCTTCACACTCTTGAAGAGCAATTCCCGGGATGGCGATTGCATCTTTCACACGATCGAGCACCTGTACATAATGCACGACATGTGGTGGAGTGGTTACACGATAATAATATCCCTGTAATGGACTGGCCTACACGGAGTCCTGACCTGACTCCTATAGAACACTTTTGGTATGTTTTAGAACGCCATTCCGCAAGAAACCTTCCAGCACCTGACTGAACGTATGCCTGCGGGAATGGAAGGTGTCATCAAGGTTAAGGGTGTGCCAACACCATACTGAATTCCATAATTACCTATGGAAGGCGCCACGAACTTGTAAGTCATTTTCAGCCAGGCGTCCGGATTCTTTTGATCACATAGTGTATGTAGGAAACGAATGATTTCAAAATCTTGTAGCTATAGGAAAGGGAACAGACAAAAAGACGTATGTTATGAATAAAACACATCACTGAACATATTCTAATATACTTCACTATACCTAAACCAACAGTAAAAACAGCTATCAAACTGAAATAGCGTATTTTAAAAATTGTAAAACTGAAAATAACGCCAACACTATCTCCAAAATGGGGAATTATCTATTGTGGGAATTCAGTTCTTGTGTAGCCTTATGCACAAAGGCAGTTCTGAAGTGAGGAACTTAAAATTGTTCACTCAGGATATCTGTTATGTCTTGCATCGCCTCATTTGCGATTCACGTTTCTTCATAGAGAGGTTGACTCATTTCTGGTTCTTCGTCATTCAGACTTTCTGACTATTCTGGAAACGTCAGCGCAATGTAGCCGCAGACTCGTATGGGCCGGCCGCGGTGACCGTGCGGTTCTAGGCGCTTCAGTCCGGAACCTCGTGACTGCTACGGTCGCAGGTTCGAATCCTGCCTCGGGCATGGATGTGTGTGATGTGCTTAAGTTAGTTAGAATTAAGTAGTTCTAAGTTCTAGGGGACTGACGACCTCAGATGTTAAGTCCCATAGTGCTCAGAGCCATTTGAACCATTTTTTGGTTTTTACCCCCAGGCTGAGAAACAGTATTCTACAGTGTACTGTCTGGACGCGCAGTGTCTCGTTGCCTACTTTTGATACTCGTTACACCCAGTCGTAAGAGACAGTGATTCTACATGAGGCGTCGCTTCCCAGCCGTCTGCAGTGGGCGACGTTCAACATTCTGTGCACTGCTGCGTCTGTCGCACTGTCAACCGACCGCATATCGCCAGGCGAGACCGGTGATAGGTGTCTGCGTGGCGGAAGACGGCGACGATCAACTAAAGCGGTGATGGATGAGCCCCGGTGACGGCGGACGCGTGAGCAGTCACGGGTGCGAGCGCGCTAGCGCAGGGCCCCTTTCTTTGTGGCGCCGACGACGGCGGCGGAACACGCGGCCTCATGCGGGGCACGCGTGCCGTGATGTATGGCGCGCGCAAGCAACAGGAGACGCTAACCGAGCGACGAGACAAAGAGCCGGCCGGCCGCCTAATGCATAGCAAGCAGCGCCGCCAACGACGAGCCTTTCGTCGCTGCGCACACACGGTGTCTGCGCGGGCGTTGCCTCCGTCTCCCGGGCTGCCCGCTGTGTCCGTCACATCGGCGCCGACGAACGAATAGCCTGTTAATGGTCGAGCATCGGCGCCGGCGGCGGCAGCCCGGCCTAGAGGCACCGGCGGTGGCGGGCCTGTGGCTGCACGAACGGTCTCTCTGGTGAAAACTTCATTTCTCTGGGTCCTCTTCGTATCGATCCTAATACTGGGAAAAGGGGCGATATCCGAATGTTCTTATTTTCTGACAAGACTTTTCGCAGCTTGTCTTACTTATCGAGCATCAGTAGGAATGTCTTATACAGAACGTCCAGTTGTGCAGCAGAGTAGTTGAGGTGAATCTCAGTAGTAAGCACTGTGCGGCTAGTCCCGGCGGAGGTTCGAGTCCTCCCTCGGGCATGGGTGTGTGTGTTTGTCCTTAGGATAATTTAGGTTAAGTAGTGTGTAAGCTTAGGGACTGATGACATTAGCAGTTAAGTCCCATAAGATTTCACACACACATACAGTAGTAAGCAGACAGTCTTGACACAACACATTATTAACAAGTCACAGATCATACATACATCAAAAAGTATACAACATGTTATGCATTACCAAGAGTATCATTATTCAAAGGTATAATTGTCCCAACGACTTCAGTTCGCAACGGTAGTGTACTTGGTGGAGCCAGAAAATTATCGAAGATCTCCCCTGGCAACGCCAGAGGCAGAGCAGCAGATATCAATATCCAGCTGTAATGCTACTGAGAAAGGTTTTCTGATGGTGCAGCAGCAAATACGGGAGCTATTGCAAAACCTTGAAAGGGCTTAGCATTATATCTAGAAATGAGCAAAATGACACCATAGCGATGAAGGGATATCGCCATAATGATGATTGTGTAAACTGTCACAAGAAAAATTAATTTCGATGCGAGAGTAACTGACACAGCACAATAGAGCATCTGAAAGACGAAATTGAGATATCCTGACGTGACATACTGAGCTACCTAAATGGGAAGGCTAGAACGAGTGGTATCATTGACACCGCACCATAGCAGAGAACACATGAAATCATCCTGTATAAGTTATACTTCTGGTCTGGTGCAGTTCTCTCCAGTTTGCAGCCATTCTAGTGTGACAGAAGGTTCATATAGTCACCTTCCACCTTCTGTGGAGCAGCAATCCCCGCCTAGAGCCGGCCGCAGTGGCCGTGCGGTTCTAGGCGCTGCAGTCTGGAGCCGCGAGACCGCTACGGTCGCAGGTTCGAATCCTGCCTCGGGCATATATGTGTGTGATGTACTTAGGTTAGTCTAGGGGACTATTGACCTCAGAAGTTGAGTCCCATAGTGCTCAGAGCCATTTGAACCATTCGAACCCACCTAGAGGCGCTTCCTCACAGTGAGCTGCAGGGCCAAGTCAACACTGATGGAGAGTCGTGGCTACCAGCCTATGGAAGGCTTTCTGGAGTCCAAAGCAGTACTACCTGGGAGCACATCGTCACCTGTCATCATGATGGCAAGTCACTGCTGCCGCTCACCTCGGTTCGTGTGGCCGATTTCGATGTTTCTAGTCTGTCCCTCCTGACAGGGCGCCAAGGTACTTTTCTGCATCACTTCACACACTCCAAACAACACCTTCCCTGTTTTCAGTCTACGGGAGGGTCATGGGTGTCATGGGTGCTCTGGTCATCGACACCTGGAGTCTATATGCAGCCTCACTTGATGTGAATGCGGCTCAGCACTAACACAGGTGAGGTGACTGATCTCCAGATATCATTGCTATTGAGCTAACGCACCACCAACCGCATACTGAGTACTGGCAAGTACATTCCACAGTGGTGCACTACCACTAGCTCTGCCCACAGTAGCTGCCTGAACGTTGAAAATTCAACTATTGTATCATGTGAACAATAAATGTTTAATATTCTTATACTGTTTGATAATACCTTTGGGCATCAGACAGGCATCTACTCTCTGAGTTGACATTCCCAACTCTCTTGAGCTGTCACCCATTCGCCTCATCTTGACCACAATAGATCACTCACCACACTATCCTATCACCAAAATGCTACATATGTGTAACCATCTCGTGCCTGTTTGGATTCCGGTTTGTTGGTTGATTTTGGGGGAGGGGACCAAACAGGGAGGTCATCAGTCCTATCGCATTAGGGAAGGATAGGGAAGGAAGGCGGCCATGCCCCTTCAAAGAAACCATTCCAACATTCTCCTGAAGTGATTTAGGGAAGTCGTGAAAAGTGTAAACCAGGATGACTGGACATGGGTTTGAACCATCGTCCTCTCGAATGCGAGTCCTGTGGCCAACCACTGTGCCACATCACATTAGGGAAGGATAGGGAAGGAAGGCGGCCATGCCCCTTCAAAGAAACCATTCCAACATTCTCCTGAAGTGATTTAGGGAAGTCGTGAAAAGTGTAAACCAGGATGACTGGACATGGGTTTGAACCATCGTCCTCTCGAATCGAGTCCTGTGGCCAACCACTGTGCCACATCACTTGGCATGTAGATTCTGGGGGACAGTACTTTAAATAGGTGTTAAGCAACTTGTGCCTAGTTACACTTTTGCAACCCAAGAACCATATCTGAATGGCTGTCAATGCGTTTGGAATGTTCTGAATATGTATGGACATCAGTGAGGAAGCTTGCTGAAGCCTGTCTTCAGATGAACAGTGTCCATGTGTAAAGCTTATTGAAAATTGAGCTGACAGGCATCACAATGTCACACAAACAGAAGACTTAAAGTTTACATATTGTTTATCACATTCATAACACTACGCTTTAGCCATAAGACAGAATCAATTTAGAAATAATAATGACTGATGACTGGGAGACTTTTTCACAAATATAATATTTATTTGGATGGTGTACACTTAGTAGTTATCAAAACCATGGTGACTTCCTTTTCTTTTTGATAACCATGTGTCACATGTGTTGTAATTTGACGTTGTAATCCAAAATCTCTTTGTAAGCAGATGCATTGAAGGCTACCCTTTGAGTTAGGTTTTTTTTTCGCTTTATGATTATTTACCAGCTGAGATCTCTATATAACATACATAGTGTACCAGTCTACAACAGCATTCATGCAAGTTGTGAATTACTATACACATTTCCTTACCATGGACACTATCACTGTGACCATACTTATGCGATATGTACAAAATGCGAAGGTATTATTAACTAATTCTGTTTTATGAGACCGTTAATCCTCAGCGGAAATATATATTCCCTTATCTCACCATGGAATGTACATGTATTGAATGTAATACTGAATGTGATGTGTAATTATGTTTTTTTTGTTAAGTGCATTATGGACAAAAATGGGAGACAATTACTACTAAAAGAATAATTTGCATCCAGACTTTGTATTGAGAGGAAGATTCACATGCGTGGTATTAAGATTAGATGTGCTCCTTTGCTTCACTGGAGGAACAGATACTTGCCTGGGCGCCATGTCAAGTGGCTCATTATGTTAACACTGCTACACTGTGTGTTTGCCAGTTTGCCTTACTGCTTGGTTTTTCATTAAATATTCACTACACCTAACACAGCTGACGGTAGATGATGGAAGAGCTATTACTGCTGTTACTCTGACAATGACTGGGTTGTCAGGAGGAGGCAATAACTCAGTTCTTGTCCCCCCTGAGTCTGCCCTCGTCTCCACTATTGACTTTCCCTGAGATCTTTGGATTGTCAGTGGAGAAACTTATCAATTGCTCTACTCCCTGAATCTGCCCTTGGGTCTGTAACTATTTATGCTCCTCTGCAATAGTGAATATTTGAACCAAATGCTGCATCCTTGTAACAACAAAGTGCGCTGCATATGACGTTTACCTGAAAACAAATATTTTAACCTCCCAGTGCATGACATTGTTCCATAGGTATTTTAAATCTCAATAGAAAGAGACAACCCACTTGTTGCTAAAATAATGTTAACGTTTCCTGTCAACTTAATATTAACACATAGTAGTTTAGTCTTTTGTTCCAGTTTTATTACATTTCGTTGCCATTTTTCTTATTATGTACTTATTAACTACTGTGCTCTCCAATTGACATTATTTTTATGCTTTGCAAGTTGTAGTACTATTATGCTGTCAAAGTGACGTTAGTACTATGTTGTTCAAGTGACGTTAGTACCAGTTAGGTACATTCATTTCGTTTCGTATGTGAATCTTTCAAATTATAATACTAAATCTTACATGTAGCTGTTAGAGTACCAGTTTATGTATTCTTGGGAATTTTTAATGTCCTATATCAACGCCTATAATTTTGGTTGTAATAGCAATTTTTAAATATTATTTTCTATGAGGAAGTAACGTTCTGCAAAATTCTTCTTTGATAGGGTGAGGTCTATGAAACGTTTATACGTTAAATGAAATAACATGGAATCACAGTTAGTTGTTTTTAGTGTATTACCACTTGATGCATCTTCGAATTCGAACATAACGAAAAGTACAGTTTGTTCGCAATATTGTCATTTACAGTATCTTTGCATTCTGAACACATCCCGATCCACCGTCTGGTTGTATTATTAAGAAAACCGGGGGAAAGCTAGTAGTTAAAAGTAGTCACAGTAGTCGTTGCTTAGCCACGGGGAGAGGGTGTTGGATCACGGCGTAATGAGCGGCCTGGATACTGGAAGTGCTGTACCGAGATTTGTACTGGAAACGTTCCACGATTTGTTACCTGAGGATGAAGGATGATTTTTAAGATGGCTGTATACAGAGACAGCACTTCATAGAAGGACAACGTATTTCGAAATTTATTATCTGCAGCCGCGCGGGATTAGGCGGGATTAGTCATGGACTGTGCGGGTGGTCCCGGCGGAGGTTCGAGTCCTCCCTCGGGCATGGGTGTGTATGTTTGTCCTTAGGATAATTGAGGTTAAGTAGTGTGTAAGCTTAGGTACTGATGACCTTAGTAGTTAAGTCTCATAAGATTTCACACATATTTGAACTTTTTTTTTTTGTTATCTGCAAGTGCGAGTTCAGTATTTACTGTTCCGAAAAGATTTCATTGTGTCCAATAATATCTACGCGTTGGTAAGTAGATAGAACTATCAGTCATGTGTTCAGTGTTCTGGTTAGCCCTTCCCCACGGAGATTAGCTGAATAGTATTGCATTATAAATTCAGGCAAACAAGTTGTTGTTGTTGTTGTGGTCTTCAGTCCTGAGACTGGTTTGATCCAGCTCTCAATGCTGTGCAAGCTTCTTCATCTCCCAGTACCTACTGCAGCCTACATCCTTCTGAATCTGCTTAGCGTATTCATCTCTTGGTTTCCCTCTACGATTTTTACCCTCCACGCTGCCCTCCAATGTTAATTTGTGATCCCTTGATGCCTCAAAACATGTCCTACCAACCGATCCCTTCTTCTAGTCAAGTTGTGCCACAAACTTCTCCCCAATCCTATTCAATACCTCCTCATTAGTTACGTGATCTACCCACCTTATCTTCAGCATTCTTCTGTAGCACCACATTACGAAAGCTTCTATTCTCTTCTTGTCCAAACTAGTTATCGTCCATGTTTCACTTCCATACATGGGTACACTCCATACAAATACTTTCAGAAACGACTTCCTGATACATAAATCTATACTCGACGTTAACAAATTTCTCTTCTTCAGAAACGATTTCCTTGCCATTGCCAGTCTACATTTTATATCCTCTCTACTTCGACCATCGTCAGTTATTTTACTCCCTAAATAGCAAAACTTCTTTACTACTTTAAGTGTCTCATTTCCTAATCTAATTCCCTCAGCATCACCCAATTTAATTTGACTGCATTCCATTATCCTCGTTTTGCTTTTGTTGATGTTCATCTTATATCCTTCTTTCAAGACACTGTCCATTCCGTTCAACTGCTCTTCCAAGTCCTTTGCTGTCTCTGACAGAATTAAAATGTGATCGGCGAACTTCAAAGTTTTTATTCCTTCTCCATGAATTTTAATACCTACTTCGAATTTTTCTTTTGTTTCCTTTACTGCTTGCTCAATATACAGATTGAATAACATCGGGGAGAGGCTACAACTCTGTCTCACTCCTTTCCCAACCACTGCTTCCCTTTCATGTCCCTCGACTCTTATAACTGCCATTTGGTTTCTGTACAAATTGTAAATAGCCTTTCGCTCGTTGTATTTTACCCCTGCCACCTTCAGAATTTGAAAGAGAGTATTCCAGTTAACATTGTCAAAAGCTTTCTCTAAGTCTACAAATGCTAGAAACGTAGGTTTGCCTTTTCTTAATCTTTCTTCTAAGATAAGTCGTAAGGTTAGTATTGCCTCACGTGTTCCAAAAATTCTACGGAATCCAAACTGATCTTCCCCGAGGTCTGCTTCTACCAGTTTTCCCATTCGTCTGTAAAGAATTCGCGTTAGTATTTTGCAGCTGTGACTTATTAAACTGATAGTTCGGTAATTTTCACATCTGTCAACACCTGCTTTCTTTGGGATTGGAATTATTATATTCTTCTTGAAGTCTGAGGGTATTTCGCCTGTCTCATACATCTTACTCACCAGATGGTGGAGTTTTGTCATGACTGGCTCTCCCAAGGCCATCAGTAGTTCTAATGGAATGTTGTCTACTCCCGGGGCCTTGTTTCGACTCAGGTCTTTCAGTGCTCTGTCAAACTCTTCACGCAGTATCTTATCTCCCATTTCGTCTTCATCTACATCCTCTTCCATTTCCATAATATTGTCCTCAAGCACATCGCCCTTTTATAAACCCTCTATATACTCCTTCCAACTATTAGCCCTCGTCTTTTTACCTACTTGATCGTCTGCTGCCTTCACTACTTCATCCCTTAGAGCTACCCATTCTTCTTCTACTGTATTTCTTTCCCCCATTCCTGTCAATTGTTCGCTTATGCTCTCCCTGAAACTCTCTACAACCTCTGGTTCTTTCAGTTTATCCAGGTCCCATGTCCTTAAATTCCCACCTTTTTGCAGTTTCTTCAGTTTCAATTTGCAGTTCATAACCAATAGATTGTGGTCAGATTCCACATCTGCCCCTGGAAATGTCTTACAATTTATAACCTGGTTCCTAAATCTCTGTCTTACCATTATATAATCTATCTGATAACTTTTAGTATCTCCAGGATTCTTCCAGGTATACAACCTTCTTTTATGATTCTTGAACCAAGTGTTAGCTATGATTAAGTCATGCTCTGTGCAAAATTCTACAAGGCGGCTTCCTCTTTCATTTCTTCCCCCCAATCCATATTCACCTACTACGTTTCCTTGTCTCCCTTTTCCTACTGACGAATTCCAGTCACCCATGACTATTAAATTTTCGTCTCCCTTCACTACCTGAATAATTTCTTTTATCTCGTCATACATTTCATCAATTTCTTCATCATGCTAGTTGGCATATAAACTTGTACTACTGTAGTAGGCATGGGCTTTGTGTCTATCTTGGCCACAATAATGCGTTCACTATGCTGTTTGTAGTAGCTAACCCGCACTCCTATTTTTTATTCATTATTAAACCTACTCCTGCATTACCCCTATTTGATTTTGTATTTATGATCCTGTATTCGCCTGACCAAAAGTCATGTTCCTCCTGCCACCGAACTTCACTAATTCCCACTATATCTAACTTTAACCTATCCATTTCCCTTTTTAAATTTTCTGACCTACCGGCCCGATTAAGGTATCTGACATTCCACGCTCCGATCCGTAGAACGCCAGTTTTCTTTCTCCTGATAACGACGTCCTCTTGAGTACTCCCCGCCCGGAGATCCGAATGGGGGACTATTTTACCTCCGGAATATTTTACCGAAGAGGACGCCATCATCATTTAATCATACAGTAAAGCTGCATGCCCTCGGGAAAAATTACGGTCGCAGTTTCCCCTTGCTTTCAGCCGTTCGCAGTACCAGCACAGCAAGGCGGTTTTGGTTAACGTTACAAGGCCAGATCAGTCAATCATCCAGACTGTTGCCCCTGCAACTACTGAAAAGGCTGCTGCCCCTCTTCAGGAACCACATGTTTGTCTGGCCTCTCAACAGATACCCCTCCGTTATGGTTGCACATACGGTACGGCCATCTGTATCGCTGAGGCAAGCAAGCCTCCCCACCAACGGCAAGGTCAATGGTTCAGTAGAAGCAGACATATCGAGTATGACACAACGGAGAGAGAGAATGTAGATTATTCATACTAACTGGAGCTCACTTTTCTCTCACTACTCATTTATAAACACTGCACAAGGCCTACCCCCACTTTTCAAAGATACATGTTCGGTAAAATTGGATTTGTTACAGGTGCACTTTTGCGTGAACAATAATGAATAATTCTGCAAAGAAATCAAAAATAAATTTTCTAGAACATCAGCTTAAGAGTAAAAAAAGAAATAAGAAATAGGACGGCATGCTGCTGCTCAGTGATTTATTTCACATCATCATTTGCATTGTAGCCAGTGCAGAGTCCGATTATTCGTTCCAAGTTAAGAATTTTTTACAGGAGTTAAATGGAAATTTTTGACAGAACATTAAGAACGATTTTCAGTTAGTGAGATTTGATGTAAATTCAACAGATGTACTTTTCTTATTTTTTATTTTTTTAATAGGGCACATGTAATTATGTAACAAATAGTAATTCTGAGTATTCTTGTGAAGCACTCTTTTATGTAATGTAATTTACAATCAAGTGCATTTCAGATTATTTATATTAACACTCTAAGAAAGTAATTTGCGTAAATATGTTCATTTTGAACAGTAGGGAAGCTATGCCGATTCTACATCTGAATCTGTAATCGCAATTTTCAAGTCGTACATTCTGCACACTAGTAGCGACAAATTCAGTTAAACACGGTTCCAGCAGACAGCTCGTAACTTTACAGGAAACTGTCAAACATCCGCCAGTAACACTGCCAAATCCAATTTAACAGCATCCATGATGATACGCGTTGAGGACAGGAAAAAGGAGTGGTCTACGCTTATTCCGATATTGATGTCAGCCCCTTTTCTGTACTTAGATGATCTGAGTATTTTAGCTGCTGATACAGCTTCACGCACGGCACGGTAGCTTGTGAAAGCGGGAGGTGGGGGAGTTCTGGAATGGAATCTCCACTGCGTATGAACGACTGTAGGTCTATATCTACATCTGTATATATACTCCGCAAACGACAGTACGTTGCGTGATGGATGGTACCCTATATGACTGCTAGTAATTTCCTTCCCTGCTCCACTCGCAAATAGGAGGGAAAAATGACTGTCTGTATGCCTCCGTATGAGCCCTAATTTCTCGTACTTATCTTCGTGGTCCTTAAGCGAAATACATGGTGACACCAGTAGAATCGTCCTGCTATCAGCTTGAAATGCCGGTTCTCTGAATTCCCTCAATAGTGCTCCTCGAAAACAACTTAGCCTTTGCTCCAGGGAGTCCCATTTGAGTTCCTCCGAAACACTTGTGTGTTTCGAAACTACCGGTAATAAATCTGGCAGCCTGCCTTTGAATTGTTTGCATGTCTTCCTTTAATCCGATCTGGTATGGATCCCAATTAATCGAGTAGTACTCAAAAATTGCGTCCTATATGAGCTTTCCTTTACAGATGAGGCACACTTTCCCAAAATTCTCCGTATAATCCGAAGTAGACCAATAGCCTTCCCTACCACAATTTTCACAGGTGCGTTACATTTCATGTGGCTTTGCAACATTACGCTTAGATATTTAAACTACGTGTCTGTGTCACGCAGAACAGTACTAATGCCGTATCCGAAAATTACGAGTTTTTTTTTCCTTCTCCTCCGCATTAACTTAAGTTTTTCTACGTTTAGAGCTAGCTGCCATTCATCAAACCAACTACAAATTTTGTCTACGTCATCATATATCCTCCTACAGTCACTCAACTTCGACATCTTCCCTTACACCACAGCATCATCAGCAAAAAACCGCAGATTGCTGCCCATGCTGTCCTCCAGATCGTTTATAGACCTGTAATAAACAACAACGGTCCCCTCACACTTCCTAGGAACGCTGCTGGCGACACCGTCATCTCTGATTAACAATCTCCTTCGAGGACAACGTATTGGGTTGTATTACTAAAGAAGTCTTTGAGCTACTCACATTCCTAGTAACCTAATCCGTGTGCTCGTACCTTTGTTAAGAGTCAGCAGTGGGGCACCGTGCCGAATGCATTCCCGAAATCTAGAAATATTGAATGGCTCTGAGCACTATGCGACTTAACTTCTGAGGTCATCAGTCGCCTAGAACTGAGAACTAATTAAACCTAACTAACCTAAGGACATCACACACATCCACGCCCGAGGCAGGATTCGAACCTGCGACCGCAGCGGTCGCTCGGTTCCAGACTGTAGCGCCTAGAAATATTGAATCTACCTGTTGTCCATCGTCCATAATTCGCGCTAAATCATGTGATAAAAGGGCAAGGTGAGTTTCCCCCGAGCCATGTTTTCTAAATGCATGCTGATTCGTGGACATAAACTTCTTAGTCTCGAGAAAATTTATTTTACTCTAGTTGAGAATATGTTCAATGATTATGCAGCAAACCGATATTAGGGATAGCGGTCTGTAATTTTTGGGGGTGCGATGTTTCGCCTTTCTTATAAGCAGAAGCCACTTGCGCTTTTTTCTAGTTGCCTGGGATTTTGCGCTGGCAATAAATTCGCGATAAATGCAAGCTAGATGAGGGCCCAATGCAGCAGAGTACTCTTAGTAAAACGGAACTGGGAGTCCATCAGGAACTGGCGTCTTATTTCTTTTTAACTGTTTTAGTTGTTTCTCTACCCCAGGGCTGCTTATTACTATGTGGTCCATACGAAAAAAATTGATGGTCAAACTATGGTGTATTTGTACGTTTCTCCTGCGTGACTGATTCCTTAAACTTGAAATTTGAAATATCCAACTGCCACACTAGACTGGTCAATGAGTGAGTGGATGGAAGCCTTAGACATGCTTAGCGATTTTACATATGATCAGAATTTGCTCAGGTTCTCTGCCACATCTTTTGCTAATATATAACGGTAGTAGCTGTCGTTATGCTTCGAGCATCGAACTTTTCACATACGTACTAATCCTTATGAATCCTCACTTGTCCTCATATGCCTGTTCTCTTTTTAACTGAGAATGCAACAGCGTCTGCTTCCAAGGCAGTTTCCGAATTCCGTTGTTAAACCATGGTGTAGCTTTTCCGTCCTTAATCTACTTACTAGGCACATAGTTCTTCAGGCCGCGATTTACGATTTCTGCTTGTCTGCTCTTTCTAGCAGAAACACTCTCATACACTACTTGACTGGTTTATTAACTTTCATAACCATAGCTTCTATAATGACATCATGACCATTAAACCCAAATCTTTGTACTGACACTGTCGATAAGGTCCTAACAGTTTGTAGCTAAAAGGTCTAAGGTATTTCCAGTGCGTTTGGGTGGCGAACTGGCTGCTGAAGACGGTTTTCAGAAAAAGTGTTCAAAAGTCCTTCACACCAATGTCTGTCTATGCTCACCGCAATGAATCCATAGACATTCCAGTCTATATTCGCCTCCTACTAGGACCGCACGCTCTCAGTATTGACGGGCTGCTGACCATAGACTTTCTTTGAATGACTCTAGAAGTATTGCAGAGGAATCGGGTGGGCGGTAAAAACGCCCAACAGTTAATCTGTATTCTTTTAGACATGTTATACGCGACCAGATAACTTCACTTTCATACTCAGCTTCGACCTCAATAAAGACAATATTTCTGTCAATTGCAATAAACGCTCCGCCACCTTCTCCCCCTCTCCATCCCCCGCACTATAGCATCCAATCTGTCTTTCAGATGGCATCCAATCTGTCTTTCCGATGAACGTTTCATGACCCACTAAATACTCCGGGGCTTTCCACTTCGGATTTCAGCCATCTCTCGGCCTCAAGAACAATCTGAGCGCCGGAACTTTCCTGGAGGGTTGTTAATTCGTAAACTTGGCTTCTTCTACAATTTAGTGATAGAAATGTCGACAGTCACAGTGTCTTTCTACTCTGAACGCGATCAGACTTAGTTTTTGGCTTATCAACTCGTGAGTCGCCAACTGAGTACCTCAACCCTCACGTGCACTCCACAGGTACTCTATTACCCGAGTAGCTACTTACTTTGTGTAGTGTACCCCTGACCTGTCAAGGTGAGTCCTAGAAATCCCCACCCGATAACGCAGGTCTGGAAATGTGCAGCCAACACTGTCACAGAAGTCTGGTACACTGGCCAGGTTGCCAGTGACTTTTAGGCAGTTTTACTCAGTCGCTTATGGGAATTCTAGCCCGGTCGAGATTGTCGCCTCAGAAAACAAGATAACAAAATCACACAGTTCACAGAGAGATGATGCAGAGGATTTACTGCTTCTAATGATATACGGTGGGGTTGGCGAAGGGCAGGTCATCTGGCCAGAAAATTAAAATAAAGTGAATCTTCCAAATCGTGAAAAATGGATCTCGTACGACGGAAAAAAGAGATGAGCATCTCCTCGAATTCGTAATATCTTATTGGATCAACAGTTTATTTTGTATGGAACCAAACGGCACGTAACATGCTATGCAGTGGAAAGAATCGATCATTACGCTCTTCGGAGTATTTCGAACAGGGTAGGCTGTAAAACGCCATTGTTTGTTACGATGAACTGGTTGCGCCTGAAAATCATCACGGGATCTTGCCTTGATGAAATTGCTCTTCTTTCTCCGAATATGTTGATGCACAAGATAATTTTACAGTGCAATAAGACTTTAGAAATAATCATAACAGAGGCAAACATACTTAGGGTAACAGTTAATTGGGTATATGAAATTATTTATTACTGAAAGTGGACAAATTGCCTACCTCAGAAGCTAACACGTGATCCTCCAAACATTTACTACAGTACACCGCATAGGGAAAGCAAGGGTAAGAAGCTTAGAATGAAATAACATAAATTACATGGAACGTCGCACCTCCACTGTTATTCCGCAGTTCTCGACATAATCTTACTTGTGGAACCTGTAAAAAATATGCTAGAATACTGAAATTATTTGCAAAATCCGTGTAGTGTGAAAAACATTCTTGTGAAAATTTGTGTTAATGACACAAAATCGTAATCATTTATCATTACTGTACAATACAACGATATCTAGCTTGAATCTTTAAAAGACAAATTTTATGAAAATGTACTACCGTATTTAAATCTCTGTGGGAGCTACGTGTACATAAGTGGAAGAGGCTTTACAGCAACGAATGATTACTGGAAAGCCACAAGATCCAAGCACCTTTACTAGTATCATCGTAGTTAATAACACAAAAGCGACATGGTATCTGCAGCCACCCTCAGACAAAGACTTTGTAAAGAGAGCGGAACCGGCCTCACTTTCATGGTTAACGCTAGTCCCACTCTGCAATTCATAGTGTTTCGTCACTCGAGAGAGAAACCTTTTCCAATATGGCCCAGCAAGTTCGTAATTGTGGAAGAATAGCATTTGTCTCGTGGAGCAGAATCATAGAGAAATACTGTTCACAGTTCAAAATGGTTCAAATGGCTCTAAGTATTATGAGACTTAACATCTGAGGTTATCAATCCCCTGGACTTAGAACTACTTAAACCTAACTAACCTGAGGACATCACACACACCCATGCCCGAGGCAGGATTCGAACCTGCAACCGCAGCAGCAGCCCGGTTCCGGACTGAAGCGCCTGGAACCACTCGCCCACACCGGCCAGCTGTACGCAGTTCTAAGCGTAATCTTATATATACTCAACCAAAGCTGCGTTCGAACTTCACTCTCCTTCCTTTTCAGTACAATTTAAAGCAACCACACTTACTATCACTCGTAACAAATACAAGCCAAAAGCACGTCACCAACAAACACAATAGAGTCGAATGGAGCAAAACGATGAAGGCTGGCTGCAGGCACTCTAAGAAATATTATATAGGCCACGCAGTCAGAAATATCAGAACTCGATTTAAAGCAGACATTGAATTCTGTAGACTGGACAAGTGTAACAAATCAGCAGTAGCAACACACACTGAAGATGCAGGCCTCCCTCTGAAAATCGAAGACTACTTTGAAATTTTGCGCACAATCGGAAAAAGTAAAAGAATGGAGATGATGGAAAGAATAGAAATTGTCATTCCTATTATAGGATATGGAGAAAACATTATTAATAAAATAACCGGTTTCAAAAACTCAGAATTCCTCAGCGGTCTTTAGCCAAATGTAATAGAATACATTTAAGATGTGCGATGTACACAAATGACTACCAGACTTTCAATCTCGTGTATAAAGTGTTTACATGTATGTAGAAACAATCTGTGAAGAGAATTACGTCAAAAACGTGACAAAATAAATAGCACAAATTGCAGTGTTACACGACTGCTGCGCCAGTGTAACAAGGATGAAAAATGAAGCCAAAGTCGTAAGTGAACAACTGTCGTATATAAGAGAGAATCACAGGATTCTCGCAACACAGCAAGTGACGCAACTCTGTCAGCATCCCACACAGGCTGTGGTGTCAGTCACATAACGGACAGGAGGCACAGTTGCATACAAGCAGAAGACATCAGTGGACATTAATTTCAGGCCAACCACTGTCCACCCTTCCCCCCCATATAACCCAACTGCCCATTCAGCAGCGAGCAGTAAACAAAAAGTTTTACTTCAACCTAGTTTAAGACACTTTATTTTTATGTAACAATTTTCTATATACATAAATGCTTGAAGATGAGTAGAACATGCTCTAAACGCATTGTGTTATGTCATATTAACCATAAAACGAATAAAAGTGACTGGTAGCAGAAAATACAAGTGAATAGTTGTTCTACTCACTCGCGGTTCCCAAACGTAGCCAGTATGGCATTAATTAATAAAGAAGAAAGCTTTGGTCCACTAAAACATGTATAACCACACTTTCAGTTATCAACGGTCGAACCCTCGATTGCCTCAACGTTTTTAGACCAGACAACCAATGCAGGAGAAACGGACGCGACTACACTGATAATCAGCCAGTGTGCGCGGATATAACAGCAGAGATTGCTTGCATGAGAGACGCGTCAAACATGCTACATGGAAGGTGGCATGCCGTAACAGACAGTTCTCAACGTACGGCCGTACGTAGATGCGCAAGTGCAGGAAAAGTATCTGTCGGCTACAGACGGAGAAAGATGACAAGTGTAGTAACTCCAACTTTGCCAAACTGTCGGCTACTCTACGAGCAAGTTGGTAACCGCAGCTCGTCAGGCGCTCAGGTTGCGCTCCCTTGACATTTCCCCATCCCCCCCGTCCGCGGAGATGAAACCAATTAAAACGGCCCGCCCACGGTGGGAGCCCGATGCTACGGGAGGGAGGGAGGGAGGGAACAGCAGCGCCGCACCGCGCATTAAACGGCCGTCTGGGAATCCCCATCTGTCCGCTGCAGGCGCTCGCAATCAACTGAAATTATGTTTGCAGAGTTCTGCAATGCGTTCGCTCGCTAATTTAAATGTTAATTTAAAACTCGAACGGCCTTAGTGTAACGAAAAAAATGGAGTCCTCGTGATTGCCAAAAACAATGTCGCAGTTAGCGGCGTCGGGCGATGCGCGCCGCGCGTCCGCATTTGGGTCGGCAGAGCACGACCACGTGCGTGTCGGGACTGGGGACGCGCCCGCACAGTAGCGGCGGCCGATGTGGCACTTGCTGTCAGTGTCCCGTTGCCTGCCGGCGCTGCTGTACGGGACTCGTGCGGCTCTGCAAATTTCACTACGATGAACGTTATGAAGTGTTTGTAAGGCAACCTCATATAGGAGGGACGTCCAACAAGTAATGAAACACTTCCTTTCTGAAAGCAGATTGGTTTTATCCACTTGTGTGGCCATATTTTCCGTAGTTGCTTTACAATTCTTGAGGCTATTTTCGTTCTGTACAGGTACAAAAAATGCGTGTTTCTCTTTTCACCAGACGCGTTTCGTTTATTGAGGTGAAACATAATCAGTAGTCTGAAATTAAGTTATTTCACTTGGTGTGCTTTAAGATCAAAAACAGATCGTTATCAACATGTTTGGTTTCACTAACTATGATTTCCGCTTTAACTCTCGCCTACATCGGGAAATGCCGTCTGCTAGCACAATGTTCATATTTTTCTTCTTTAGATACTGACAGCTGTCTAATTTTTAGTGGCTCTGCAGAACTATGCAGTTTTATGTTTTATACAGCACACTTTTACACACACCGCTGTTTTCTGTTTGTTTTTATACGTCGAATTATGTACTGTCGTTACCTATACTCTTTGTTTCCGTTTATTGTATGTGTGTGATTCTGTTTAATTATGTTGCTCGTATTTATACACTGTGTAAGAGTAATGAAGGAATAGTGAGTATGTTTTGGAGGGGAGGGGAGAGAAAACCCATGATGAGTGGACTTAGGTGTATAGTTCAAATGGTTCTGAGCACTATGGGACTTAACAGCTATGGTCATCAGTCCCCTAGAACTTAGAACTACTTAAACCAAACTAACCTAAGGACATCACACAACACCCAGTCACCACGAGGCAGAGAAAATCCCTGACACCGCCGAGAATCGAACCCGGGACCCCGTGCTCGGGAAGCGAGAACGCTACCGCGAGACCACGAGCTGCGGACAGGTGTATAGTAGTGTGATGGAGTGTCAGTTGGAGGAGAAGGTGAGGAGCAAGAAGTGAAATGAGATTTCACTGTCTAAGGAAGAAAACATGAAATATATGCTAGCAGACGGCATTTCTCGATGTTGGCGAGAAATGATTTACCTCAATAAAGCGAAAGATTAGATGGGTAGATCACATAACTAATTGGGAGGTATTGAATAAGACTCGAGAGACGTTTGTGGCACAACTTGACTAGAAGAAGGGATCGGTTGGTAGGACATGTTCTGAGGCATCATGGGATCACCAATTTAGTACTGGAGGGCAGTGTGGAGGGTAAAAATCATAGAGGGAGACCAAGAGATGAATACACTAAGCAGATTCAGAAGGATGTAGGTTGCAGTAGGTACTGCGAGATGAAGAAGCTTGCACAGGATAGAGTACCATGGAGAGCTCCATCAAACCAGTCTCAGGACTGAAGACCACAACAACAACAACAACAAAGCGAAACGCTTATGGTCAAAAAAAAAAGAAAAGAAACACGAATGTTTTGTAGTTGCAACGACAGAATTAAAATACCAGCACATTGTCTTTATTCACTATTCCAATACACCATACTATTCCCCAATCTTTTTGCTACTCAACCCTGTTTTTCAACACAATCGCCATTCAGTACAAGGGCCATATGTCGACTTTCTGGGAGAGCCTGTATGATCGCATGGTACCACTCCACTCGTCTACGTCTTGCTGCATCAGTAACCTCGCCATCATGCACATACCCGTTCCGGCGAAGTTTATCCTTCATTGGGCCAAACGGATTGAAGTCGGAAGATGTGAGATACGGACTGTAGACTGGATGACGGCAGGTCCGAGCGAACTTACTGTGCTGATGGTACACGCTTCGCCCGATGACTCACCGTGCTTGTTTGCACTGCCAGGTCTCCACAGGCATTCTATAAGCGCCTCTGAATATCTTATATTCTCTAGTTTCCTGCCAAAAGAAACTCAATGATATCTGTGTTTCGAACGCACCTCCGTTACACAAACTATTTTAAAGGCTAGGTATAGCGCCACCGCCTATCGCAAACTCATGAAACTGTTGGGGCCGAATCTGGATTATTCCATGATGTCCCACAACAAATTCTGCATTTTTTTCAACGAGTTTGCCGAGAAAAAAAAAGTGTTGTAGTGCATATTGAGCGCCCCTCTTACAATGGAGTAAAATAAAAATTGGTTCAAATGGCTCTAAGCACTACGGGACTTAACATCGGAGGTAATCAGTCCCCTAGACTTAGAACTACTTAAACCCAACCAACCTAAGGACATCACATACATCCATGCCCGAGGCAGGATTCGCAGCTGCGACAGCAGCAGTCGCGCGGTTCCGGACTGCTGCGCCTAGAACTGCTCGGCCACAACGGCCGGCGGAGGAAAATATTTATTTTTTATTTATTTCCTATATTCCGAAAATCCACCCTCTCTATGTGTGAAGTAAGTTGTACAATTCATTGAATGGCCCGTACGTATTGCTTTCTATTTACGTACTTTGATTCTTTCCTCGCGCAGTGTAGTGGAGTAAATTGTACCTATCCAAAGGATTTGGGGACTTGCTTGCTTGCCAAGCAACCGATCATTAACAAAAACATATTTTAACACTGCAGCTAAAAAGTCACTGGCCACAACTAATTCATTCTTTGAGGATTTTGAAGAATAAGGCTGTACAGCGCTCCCTTAGGTCCATCCTGCTTCTTTAGGTGTGGCTTCATGGCCGTGAGGCGCTGGAGCAGTTCATCGACCTCATGAGCGGTATACATCCAAACACGAGAATTACTGCAGAGGTGGAGAAGGACGGGAAGTTGGCTTTCTTAGTTGTGTTGGCCGAAAGGAAATCAGCTGGACGGCTTTGGAATTCTGCGTATAGAAAACCGATTCATACACACCTGCATGCTAACCGGCGCAGCTTAGAAGAGAGTTATGCCGAACTCCCTAATACATAGAGATAGGACTATTTCGGACAAGAACTGTGTTGGCTTCGAGATTGACCATCTGCCAATGGTAACAACAATGAACATGTACTCAGTCCGCCATGTTTCGTCAGCATTGTCAAGGTAACCAAGACGTGATGCCGTTCAACAAGTCCAGGATGACTAACACACAGAGACTTTCACTCTGCGGTGCAGCGACTAGCAAGATATGTAGGGTCCTAAACAGGCAAGGAATGAGACCAGTCTCATGGCCATCCAGGAAAATCGAAGAAATATTGATACATGTTAAAAATAATCACGACCTGTGGGTACCAGAGATATATAATACTGCTTGGGACTGTGGCGGGAAGTTATGTGGGCCGTCTATATGGACTGTAGCCAGTCACTGGATTAGAGTCAGCGTCACCTTAAATGTAGGAATTTCGAAAAATCAGCGGTAGCCCACGACAGCCTTTTAAATTAACGTAATATTTTTTTCGAACAAACGACTAGTCTTGTTCCCGGGTCTAATCATTTCGAATTTGTGATGAGGGAAGCACTCGGAATTAGATTATTTAAAAATAGCTTTAATAGGGATACCGGCTATGCACTTAGGACTGCATAGAAGCGTGGATCTGATAAAGAAAGAGCATAGGGGAGGACCTCTCGCAGTTTACCGTCCCATGAGGATGATGGCGCTGCCAGTGAAGCCGGACAGAGAGGAAAACATAATCCTTCAATTAGTTTGAACCCGTATTGACTATTAACCGATCGTGACCGTTTGAAAAATACAAAGAGTTTTCCAAATACCGCTATCAGTCACAAAATTTGTTGACAGTAAATTATTTATTTAGTGACGTGTTTTGAAGAGATACCTCATCATCAGACTATATTGGCATTAAAAAAACGTTTAACACATGTTTATACAGATGTAAAAGCTTCTTTATATGACTGCTGTGAAGACAGCCTGATAATGATGTATCACCTCGAAACATGTCACGAAATAAATAATTTAGCTCTCAACAAATTTTGTGAGTGATAGCGATATCTGAAAACTTTTCCATACAATCCATGAATATAGAGTGCGGTATCTCATTACATACCCTTCCGCGATGTCATCCAGATGTAATCCAGACAATCAGATACTAAAGATGGAGCCTCGCCAATTTCATGACACTCAGAGTTAGCCTCTAAAGACGACGATGGGGACGGTCGTCGAAAGCTTGGGATTTTATCCAAATTTCACGCGGCAAGTAAACCGAGAACTTTACTTGCTGCGTCGGTACTGGTAAGGACTGATACAGAGAGCAGTTAGCCTCGTGAGGCCAGCTGAGGAGCTATTTCACCGGTTAGTAACTCTTCCTGTGTCAAAAATCCCGGTGACGTCCAGGAGTGCAGTACCCGTCCTTCTACCATCCAGCGACACCACTGCCATGGGATGACACGGCCGTCGATGAGGACCGACTGAGCCGTCTAGAACCGTAACGTGGGAATTTACCTCCTATTTACCGCACCGCGTATGCAGGGTGATTCAAAAGTCATCTCCATAGGAGAAGGTCTATTAGTGCTTGAGTAGTCTTACTTCATCGGAGAAAGTCGTATTCAGTGATACGACAGGAACGATCAGTCTAAGAAAATGCGAAGATGAACAAGTGATCATACGCTACGTGATCAAAAGTATCCGGACACCTAGCTGAAAGGGACTTACAAGTTCGTGGCACCCTCCATCGGTAATGCTGGAATTCAGTATGGTGTTGGCTTGTCCTTAGCCTTGAAGAGAGCTTCCACTCCCTCAGACGTGAGTTCAATGAGGTGCCGGAAGGTTTCTTGGTGAATGGCAGCCCATTCTTCAAGGCGTGCTGCACTGGGAGGGGAATCGATGTGGGTCGGTGAGGCCTGGCACGAAATCGGCGTTACAAAACATCCCAAAGGTGTTCTATAGAATTCAGGTCAGGACTCTGTGCAAGCCAGTCCATTACAGGGTTGTTACTGTCGTGTAACCACTCCGCCACAGGCCGTGCATTATGAACAGGTGCTCGATTCTGTTGAAAGATGCAATCGCCATCCCGGGAATTGCTCTTCAACAGTGTGAAGCAAGAAGATGCTTAAAACATCAATGTGGGCCTGTGCCCGGCAAACCACCAATTGACGCAAACCCCTCCATGAAAAACACGACCACACCATAACACCAGCGCCTCCGAATTTTACTGCAGGCACTACACACGCTGGCCGATGACGTTAACCGGGCATTCGCACATACCCACACCCTGCCATCGGATCGCCACATGGTGTACCGTGATTCGAAACTCCTCACAACGTTCTCCCAATGTTCAATCGTCCAATGTTTACGCTCTTTACACAAAGCGAGGCGTAGTTTCGCACTCACCGGCGTGATGTGTGGCTTATGAGCAGCCGATAGATGTCTGACTATTATACATGACGACCCTCTTCAACTGTCGACGGTCTCTGTCATTAAATAGACGAGGTCGGCCGGTACGCTTTTGTGCTGTACGTGTCCCTTCACGTTTCCACTTCACTATGAGATCGGCAACAGTGAACCTAGGGATGTTTAGGAGTGTGAAAATCTCGCGTTGAGACATATGACACAAGTGACACCCAATAACCTGACCAAGTTCGAAGTCTGTGAGTTCTGCGGAGTGCCGCATTCTGCTCTCTCACGATGTCTAGTGAGGTTGCTGATATGGAGGACCTGGCAGTAGGTGGCTGCACAATGCACGTAATATGAGAAACGTATGTTTATGGGGGTGTCTGGATAGTTTCGATCACATGGTGTAGCTCTTAAGGTGTGCGTGTTAGAGCCCACGTTGACTAAACGTTTTTGCTTCGAATGGTTGTTGCTGTCATATTCCTCCATACAACTTTGTCCCACTGTACATGATTTCTGAATCACTATACAGTTTGTCGCCCCTAAGAGTAGCTAAACATATTTTCTTTGATTTTTCAGTAGATATTTGCTATTTCCTTTTTGTGTCATCTAACTAGAGCGAGCCCAATTAAATATTGCCCACCATTTCGTTCATGTGATGACCAGTACCGATGGAGAGCGTCGGTTTGTTTCCAATAACAAACAGAATTACACTCCTGGAAATTGAAATAAGAACACCGTGAATTCATTGTCCCAGGAAGGGGAAACTTTATTGACACATTCCTGGGGTCAGATACATCACATGATCACACTGACAGAACCACAGGCACATAGACACAGGCAACAGAGCATGCACAATGTCGGCACTAGTACAGTGTATATCCACCTTTCGCAGCAATGTAGGCTGCTATTCTCCCATGGAGACGATCGTAGAGATGCTGGATGTAGTCCTGTGGAACGGCTTGCCATGCCATTTCCACCTGGCGCCTCAGTTGGACCAGCGTTCGTGCCGGACGTGCAGACCGCGTGAGACGACGCTTCATCCAGTCCCAAACATGCTCAATGGGGGACAGATCCGGAGATCTTGCTGGTCAGGGTAGTTGACTTACACCTTCTAGAGCACGTTGGGTGGCACGGGATACAAGCGGACGTGCATTGTCCTGTTGGAACAGCAAGTTCCCTTGCCGGTCTAGGAATGGTAGAACGATGGGTTCGATGACGGTTTGGATGTACCGTGCAGTATTCAGAGTCCCCTCGACGATCACCAGTGGTGTACGGCCAGTGTAGGAGATCGCTCCCCACACCATGATGCCGGGTGTTGGCCCTGTGTGCCTCGGTCGTATGCAGTCCTGATTGTGGCGCTCACCTGCACGGCGCCAAACACGCATACGACCATCATTGGCACCAAGGCAGAAGCGACTCTCATCGCTGAAGACGACACGTCTCCATTCGTCCCTCCATTCACGCCTGTCGCGACACCACTGGAGGCGGGCTGCACGATGTTGGGGCGTGAGCGGAAGACGGCCTAACGGTGTGCGGGACCGTAGCCCAGCTTGATGGAGACGGTTGCGAATGGTCCTCGCCGATACCCCAGGAGCAACAGTGTCCCTAATTTGCTGGGAAGTGGCGGTGCGGTCCCCTACGGCACTGCGTAGGATCCTACGGTCTTGGCGTGCATCCGTGCGTCGCTGCGGTCCGGTCCCAGGTCGACGGGCACGTGCACCTTCCGCCGACCACTGGCGACAACATCGATGTACTGTGGAGACCTCACGCCCCACGTGTTGAGCAATTCGGCGGTACGTCCACCTGGCCTCCCGCATGCCCACTATACGCCCTCGCTCAAAGTCCGTCAACTGTACATACGGTTCACGTCCACGCTGTCGCGGCATGCTACCAGTGTTAAAGACTGCGATGGAGCTCCGTATGCCACGGCAAACTGGCTGACACTGACGGCGGCGGTGCACAAATGCTGCGCAGCTAGCGCCATTCGACGGCCAACACCGCGGTTCCTGGTGTGTCCGCTGTGCCGTGCGTGTGATCATTGCTTGTACAGCCCTCTCGCAGTGTCCGGAGCAAGTATGGTGGGTCTGACACACCGGTGTCAATGTGTTCTTTTTTCCATTTCCAGGAGTGTATTTCTAAAGCCGAATTTAAATTGAGTCGTGTTGCGGCTCGCGTTGGTGTCGTTAGTAGGTTGGCATCATGTAATAGGGATAGCGGCGTCTCGTTTTCTTCTTCTGTTCACTGGCACCACTACGTTTGCTAGCATTGTCTGTCTGTGAGTGGCAGCAGCAGCGGTTATCGATATATAGTACAGTGGTACTATCTTTGGAGGGACGTCAAGTGTTTTCTGGCTCGGGGTGTGTCAGGCAGTTCGGTTGGGATGGAGCAGCAGTGAGGTCCGTCAGTGCGAATACATGCCGGGTCTGCTGGCGGCACGCCACGCAGGCACTGCTGGATTGTGGGGCTGTAGTTGTGAGCGCCACATCCTCGTTGTCCACCGGAACCAGGACGTTTGAGTTGAGTGAACATTAACCCAGTAGTGAAACCTCCACTATTTAGAGATCGCATCATTTATTTGTGCGTTGCTGCTCGCAGGGTTGCTCAGACGAAGAGTAATGAGTAGAGTGTTTGGAGTTGGTGAAGTAAATTAGCCGCCCTCCACTTCTTATTATTAATTATTGAATTCCTTGTGTTATTACTGGTGAAGTTGAACCAGAGGTATTTTTCTGCCTCGTGGCCAGTAACGCCCTAGTTACTTGCTCTGGATGATAGCGTATTTTCACTGCAGTGTACCTTTCCGCTGCTGTCTGGTACGGTGTGTAGTTCGACATTTTCCTTGATTGTGGTTCGGATATTTAGTTTCTTTTGGACTACTCCGGTCGTAGTGGTTCCTTCTGCTTCTGGATGCTATAAACAATGGATTCTGAAGACGCAGTGCTGTCCGCCGGTTCCACCTTGCCTGGATAATTCCATCGTTGTATTGGTTATCAGACATTAAGTAGATTTGGCAAGTGTTTGGTCTGCATTTAATCTTTCACTAGTCTGAGTTGCCACCTGGTTAAGTGAATACCACTGTTGGCTGTCTGTCTCATCGTTTACGAAGTGGAGTGACTTTCCCAGGTAGATCCTTGGAGCACTGTCTGCGGTCCACTTCCCTCTTGATTTGGTCATATTGTGATGATTGTTTTTAAAAAAATATGTTTTAATTTTGAATTATTACTGTTAGGGCCTTCAGCCGCCAAAGAAATTGAACTTCTTGTTAGAAAGGCCTCCAGCCGTGAATGCAATTGGTCTTAAGAATTTTTAATTAGATATTATCTCTTAATAGTGATATTATGACGATTGTCTTTTTTTTTAATGTTTTCTATCCAGGCCTTCAGCCGTCAAATTGTTTTTTCAGTTATTACTATTGGGGCTTTCAGACGTCAAATAATTTGAATTTCTGGTCAATAAGGCCTTCAGCCGTGAGTGCATTAGCTAAAGAACTTTTGTAATTAGAAATTGTGTCTTAACAGTCGAATTTGATTATTGTTCCTTATTGTCAACTTTATTTGCAATTGTTTCCAAATAAAGTGTACGTGATTTAAAAAAAAAGAAAAAGAAAAACCGAGCAACCAACGGTAACTGATTGTGGCACCGTCCATGCTCAATCCTGCCTTTCCCTAAGAATCACGTCTCATTCAACCAGTAGTCCAGCAATGACAGCACCACCCTAGTCCGTGTTGACCGTTACCGCTAAGCATGCAACGCTGCCAGGTCGCTGCTGGATTGCTGTTTAATTCCTCGTGTTTTACTGTCCCTGTGAATACTTATCGATGAATGGAATATCGGACTAGACTAGTGTGGTGTCACTGCCAGACACCACATTTGCTAGGTGGTAGCTTAAATCGGCCGCGGTCCATTAGTACATGTCGGACCCGCGTGTCGCCACTGTGTGATCGCAGACCGAGCGCCACCACACGGCAGGTCTCGAGAGACGTACGAGAACTCGCCCCAGTTGTACGACGACGTTGCTAGCGACTATACTGACGAGGCCTTTGCTCTCATTTGCCGAGAGACAGTTAGAATAGCCTTCAGCTAAGTTAATGGCTACGACTTAGCAAGGCACCAATTGTATCAGTGCATGTATCTTACGAGTCTCATTTGTATAGTCAAGAGAGATGTACCAAAGGAAGCATTAAAAGTTAAGTATATTCCAAAGCTACGTATTTTCTTTATAGCAGTCATAACGTATCCTGTTCCAGACTTGACGCCAGTCGGCGTGTGTGTACGCGTGCCTTTCGGCTTCCTTCTCAGTGTGGCGTAGCTGGCTTGTTACGCCACAACACTAGTATCGGTCTTTATGTCCCATGAGCATGTGAAATATCGATTTTAAAAATAATTTCATTTGTAACGGGAAACAAACCGACGTTTTCTGTTGATAATGGGCTTCACACGAAAGCACCACAAAATGGAATACGCCTGTCAGTGTAGACTAACCATTTTACATCCACGTGTCAACACTTCAGTACCTGGCCTGTAGCCCAGGCGAAAATAAGCATTAAAAGTTTGCTCTTGCCACACATCTTTGGAGGTACTAAACAACCTAGAAAGTACTACTCTTAATAGCTTTTTTTTCACGAATTCCTCTAGATGTTTTAAAAACAGCAATTGGACAGTACCACATTCTTGTTGTTGTAATCTCTCTGCTTCTTCACTCATTTGTCCATTTTCAGTTTGGTCGCTGTCGCTATACTCTTCTAGTCGTCGCAAGGGTCACAGTCGCCGTGAATACACTGACTGTTATTTCAATAATTTTAATAAACATTTTTGAAGAAGTGATAAAAAAAATTTAAAAATTTTTCTTTCAAAAATTCAGTCTTGATCACAACACGTATGCTTCAAGAACATAGGTGACCGGTTTCGGTCATGTCACATGACCATCATCAGACCTGTAATTTAATTTAGAAAGCAATAGAAACCTTACTAGATTGACAATAAAATATGGCAAAAAGCTTATAAGGATAAAATACAACAAGACTTGGTACACCCATGGCTACCTTCGAAGATGGTAGGTGGAGCACTCTTCTCAACTGCTGTGATGTCAACAGGTGCCAGCAAGTGACGGGCATACGCTTAAATACGAAGATATTCCGCCTACTTCTTCTCCCTCAACCTCACGTCAACCAATCAGAGTAAAAAGGGTTCACATAATCGTCCAAACGTAAAAAGAAACAAAGTATAAAATATCTCTTTACAACCATGGAACTACTTAAATATTGTATAAAACATCAATTAAAAGCTTTAAAAATAACTGTACAGATTATATATACTCGGTGTGCACTAAGGTGGTACTACCACAATGGTTTCAAAGTCAACGATGTTGTGAAAGTCTTTGGCATTCTGGCATCATATCGATATATGAGTTGTGACTTGACTGCAAGTATACGCCTATGCTAGATTCAGTCTGTCTGTCTTATATTAACATTATTTGGCACTGGACATATAGGTAAGAATGAAATGATCAGCTGCAGAGTCGTATGATATTACATACTTTTTTTTAATGTCATAAATCTGATTTATTAAAAATTTCGTAATATTTCCAGTTGGAAGTTTAAGATTACGATATAAATATTTATGTACTATTCTAATGTACATTTCTGCCATGGATAGAACTGGGTCCTATGATTTTCTGAACAAAAGAGTACATACGTGTTCATAGAATTTGATGAGGTGGGAAATGGTGGTTGCCAGTGGACTGAAGTGGACCTGACTTTCAGTGAATGATTTGGCCACTCAGTTCGCCCGACATGAGTCCCATCGAAATTTACGACACTTAATCGAGAGGTCAGTTCGTGTAAAAAGTCCTCCACTGGCAACATTTTCGCTATTATGGGCGGCTATAGAGACAGCATCATTCACTGTCCAGAATTTTCTTCAAACAAATGGCGAACAATTGTGGCCCGGTAACATGACCGATTGTCATCCATAGTTCCATCGTTGTTTGGGCACATGAAGCGCATGAATGGCTGAAAATGGTCTCCAAGTAGACGAACAAAGGTATTTATAGTGAGTAATAGGTTCCGTTGTACCCGGGGACCCAGTCCATTCGCCCATTCCATGTAAACAGAGCCCACGTCATTATGGAGCCACTACCAGCTTGCGCAGTGCTTTGTTGCCAACTTGGGTCCGTGGCTCCGTGGGGTCTCTGTCATACTCAAAAGCTACCATCGAGTCTTACCAGCTGAATTTGGACTCATCTGACCAGACCACCGTTTTCGAGTCGTCTACGATCCAACTGATATGGTCACGAGACCTGGAGAGGTTCTGCAGTCGATTTCGTGCTGTTGACAAAGGTATTCACGTTGAACGTCTACTGCTATAGCCCATTACGTCAAATTTTGCCGCACTGTCCTAAAGGATACGTTCGTCGGACGTCCAACATTAACATCTCCGTTTATTTCACGCAACGTTGCTTGTCTGTTAGCACTGACAACTCTACGTACACGCCGCTGCTCTCGGTCGTTAACTGAAGACCACCGGCCACTGCGTTGCCCGTGGCGAGTGGTAACGCCAGAAATTTGGTATTTTCGGCCCAGTCTTGGCACTATGGATCTCGGAATATTGATTTCCTTAATAATAGCCGAAATGGATTGTCCAATGCACCTAGCCCCCACATCTATTAAGCGTTCAAAGTCTGTTAATTTCGGTCATGCTGCCATAATCACGTCGGACATCTTTTCACATGAATTTCCGAAGTACTAATGACACCTCCGCCAGTGCATTGCCCTTTTATACCTTCTGTAAGCGATACTACTGCCGTCTACATATGTGTAACGTTCCGTAAGGGTATGAACTGGAGTGATCACATCGGCTCAGTCACGTGTAATGTAGGCGTTAGGCTTCCGTTTATTGTAGAACACTGCGAAGATTCAATCACTCTACGAAGGAAACTGTTTATAATTAGTTATCCCTGGAGTAATATTCAATTGTGTGGGAACCATACCAGATAGGGCCAACGGAATATATTAAACGTATGTAGAGAAAAGCAGCCTGAATGGTCAAAGGTTTGTTTGATACTTTCACAGGTTTGTTTGACACATGAGGAGTACCACTGAGATCCCGAGGAGGAGGAGATTAGTGTTTAACGTCCCGTCGACAACGAGGTCATTAGAGACGGACCGCAAGCTCGGGTGAGGGAAGGATGGGGAAGGAAACCGGCCGTGCCCTTTCAAAGGAACCATCCCGGCATTTGCCTGAAGCGATTTAGGGAGATCACGGAAAACCTAAATCAGGATGGCTGGAGACGGGATTGAACCGTCGTCCTCCCGAATGCGAGTCCAGTGTGTTAACCACTGCGGCACCTCGCTGAGATCGCGAAGAAAGCGAAGTGGCACACTCTTGAAGGTAGTCGTAAACCATCCCGAGAAACCCTATTTACAAAATATCAGGAACCGGGTTTAAATGATGAGCCTAGGAAAATGCTACAACCCCGACTTATCGCTCACTTAGTGATCGTGGAGGCAACATAAGATTAATTACAGCATACACAGAGGCATTTAAATAATCGTTCTTCCCGCGCTCAATACGTGAATGGAACGGGAAGAAAACACTAATAAGTATAACAACGTGAGACACCTTCTGCCACGAACTTCACAGTGTTTTGCAGAGTGTCGATTTACTTCTCTATATTTATATCACTTACGGTCACGATGACCAGTGATCCTTTCTTTCAGTGCAGATGCACACCAGGTCCAATCTCTTACAGGAATCAAGAACCTACAAGTAAAGGCTTCTCGGGTAAGTGACTCGACGCCAGCAGTGTGTAAAGGGCCCGGAATCTGGATCGAAAGGGAAGAGTGCTGGGATGGAAGACACTGTTAAGGCGACAGGTCGAGTTAAGTAGCAAATCTGGGACCGAGTCCCCATCTCGCACAATTTTCACACGTACCCGTTGATACACCTCATGTCCAGATGCGGCTAATTTCAATGAAACCTTTGGTCAATTAGTCAAAAGATTGTCTGATCTTTCGGACATGTGTGAAAGGACGGACACCGCACACGTACATCACTATTATTTTCTTCAAACCAGCGCAGCACGCTTCGGGCATTGAGACACGGACAGTTACCCTGCTGAAATGGGTGACTGCCATAGTGGGAGACTGATATTAAGGAAAGCAGATTCTCCGAAGTAATGTTTCACGTGGTGCAATCTCTCACGGTACTCTAGATTACTAGCAAAGATCCCATGAGAGCCATGGTAAATCTTTCCCATGTCCCTCACAACAAAATACATCCCTTTCAGGCAACTATCCACAGTGCGGAGCGTGTTTCGAGCAGCCCTCTGGATGACGGAGTATCCGCACACAACCGTCGACGTAGTGTAACAAGAAACGTGATTCATGGGATCAGGCAACACCGACCCACTGTCCGTTCTGCATGATCTCGTGCCCACTGTAATCATAATGGACAATATGGTTGAGTCAACGTGTGAAGAATGCTGTGGACCTTCTTGTTCAACAGTGTACGTAGAAAGTGTAGCATAACTACGATCTACATTATATGTAAGGTCTTATTGTGACACATGTACCTATTGAAAACAAGGCATCTAATCCAAAGGCCAATACTTACCGACAGAATGTAGGCAGTTATAACCCGATCTTTATCGCACGAGAGTTTGTTACTACGTACAACAACGACCGAAATGTAAATAATGGTAATAAATTAAAATTTCACCGTAGTCAACCGTAAATTTCAATCCCACAACATAGATTGAAAGAATTTAGATTGCAGAACAAAACGGTTGGCTACTGCAGTAACATGCAATAGTTGATTTCAGTAAATTATCGTGATTACTTTTAAATCACGTAAATATAGCATGAGTAAGACAAAACAGCAACTGGACAAATTGCACACGCCCTAACTTCCATGCGAAAGACACTTTTGACATGAACACAAAAGACATTAATTTGGAATGCAATTATGTTAATTACTTTAGTGATCACCATTAGTAAGCAATGACTAGCAATACTTTATGAAAACTGTATTGTGTTATGTAACTCACGACAGTGCTATCTGCCTGAGAAATGCCTAAGCGTGACAAATATGGTTTAGCATGTTATTTTAAATTACGGGCAACTGCAGCCAAACTTCCACATTTTTAAGGAAATAATCTGCAATGGTGTGACCTGCCAGGGTAGCCGAGAGCGCTAACGTGCAGCTTCCAGAACTCAGGTAGGCGCGCCGGCCCTAGATAGAATCCGCCTGGCGGATTAACGACGAAGTGCTGGTGTGCTGGCCAGCCTGGATGTGGTTTTTAGGCGGTTTTCCACATCCCACTTGGTGAATACCGGGCTGGTCCCCACGTTCCACCTCAGTTACATGGCTATCAGACATCTGAACAGATTCGCACTATTCCATGGCTTACACTAGATGCAGACAGTTGGGGTACACTAATTCCTTCCCAGGGGTATAGGATGGCGATAGGAAGGGCATCTGGCCACCCCTTAAAATTAACATGTCAAATCCGATTAACCAGGAGACCCCGCAAGTCGGGATAAATGCTTCGAAAGAGAGAATCTTTTACTAAAAGTTACGCCCAGTTTCGCAACCTCAAATGATTTTTATCTTCTATTTTGCGCAGACCATATTTTCTTACTAATGTCGTTTACAAAACGGAACACAGAGTTCTAAAACTACTTTGACTACAAGAAAGGAAGCACACTTTTCTCATATAAAATGAATTCCATTCAAAACACATTTAATTTAAGCTGATTGCCTGCAGTAGCAGTGCCACACTATCTGACCATTGTAGTTACTACTGGTTTTGGCCACAGTAAGTTCTTGATTCAAAATCAACTGTCAATTTAACTAGGTTTGGCTTGTTTTGAGTATTTCTTTCACTTACAACTCTCTCGGAATTTATGATGAAAGGATAGGACCCGGACGAGGGTTAACGACTCCAGTCAATGAAGTTCCTCTCGACAAATTTGTTCCTTGATTAAAGACGCTATAATGTTCCAGAAACTTACTAAAAAGTTAGCATGCCTGCTTCACAGCTACAATAAAGGCTGGATCTTACATTTCGATGTGTTGCTTGTGGTGCGAGGTAGTGCTTGTCATGCGATTCATTGTTGTCAGCGGGCTTTTCTTGATTAGAGAGCAGATTGAATAAATTTGGGCCACACAGTAGTCTTCGTTACTTCTAAATCAACTTGCGATCACATACTGTGCCCTTATACTTGCCCACCCACTTATAATTTGCCTGGCCACACATTACAAAAATTTTTCGACGTAAAACCCACTGGCATTTGCGCCTCAACAGGTACGCCCATTCCACACGCCAGATGCTGCGCATCGCCTTCTCTGCCTTCACCTCTGCGACTGCGCACATTCGTGCCAACGATGTTATTGTTACACTAAAGAGATTCTCTGTGATTTAAGCAATGAAACCTTCTCTGACACGGCCATCGCGTTTTCTACAATGATTTGACGTAAGTAATTCTTACTCACCATATCAACATTTTCATAAAGACTAACAAAATTCGTTAACACAAATATTTACAAAAAATGGTTACAAACTCGAGAAATCAAGTAGCTGAAAAATACTTGGTGCACTGGGTTGGCCGGCCGCGGTGGCCGTGCGGTTCTAGGCGCTGCAGTCCGGAACCGCGGGACTGCTACGGTCGCAGGATCGAATCCTGCCTCGGGCATGGATGTGTGTGATGTCCTTAGGTTAGTTAGGTTTAAGTAGTTCTAAGTTCTAGGGGACTGATGACCTAAGATGTTAAGTCCCATAGTGCTCAGAGCCATTTGAACCATTTTTGCACTGGGTTGTGTGCACCACAAACTTGTGTCTACACTAGTGAGATCTGACACGGGTTTTCGTCCCATGCCAATTTTCCAAGCGGAGATGACTCCGACAACCACGTTTCATGATGAAACGTGGACGTCCGAAAGATTGTCGCCTGTTCACTGTCCTTCAGTCACATTCCACGTACGCTCACAACAGTTATACGCGAACAGCCGCCTACCTTCGGCGTTTCTGTGACGCTTGTTATCAAGCGTCATGCCATAACAATCGCTCTTGGTGAAGTTGCTTGGTCCGTTGCTGTACCCATTCGCGACCCGTATCGTCGCTAGAAAGATTATCCATCGTCTCTGCTCCGTTTAGGTCAATTCCTTACTACACAGCCAGAAAAAAAATTGTACGTGCGTTTAGAGATTTCCAGTTCGTTCAAGATGTCTTGTTGCTACAGTGCTTATGGAGTGTATGAAATAATTACATTTATAGATCGATGGTAGAAGCCGTTTTCAGGTACTAGGAATCGACCCATACTGAAACATCCGTATTAGTACGTGGTGTAGGCTCCACAGGTGGAAATTCTGGCGCTGACACTGGCGTACAGTCGATCGTACAGGTGGCGAAAACTGACCTGGGATACGTTATGCCACGCCTGATCGACCTGTTCATGTAGTTTTGTAAGAGGTGTGGATTGACGAGTCGCACGAGTGCCTATTCCATGTGTGCTCCATAGGAAACAAGTCCGGAGATCGCGCTGGTGTGGGAAGTCGCTGCACCTCTGGCAGACCACGATGATTTTAGCGGACAGTGTACGGGCTAGAATTATCCAGTTGTAACAACACTTCGCATTCATGTTGCAAGAACGGTAAAAGAATGTGTCTAAAAACCTTCTGCAGGTACCGAGCGCTGGTTAGCGTCCCCTCCAGAAACACCAAAGGTGAACGAGAGTTGTGACTTATCACATCGCAGACCATAAAGGCTGGTGTGGACAGCGCTCACAAAATCTATGACGTACGCGTAAACGACCGTCACATGCGTGAAGGTAGAGTCTGCTTTAATAGCTGAAGAGCGCGGCGCGCCATTCCTTCTTCCAAGAGATCCTCTGACAGCAGCAGTCGAACCATGTACGTCTATCCTGTGGCGTGGGTGGAAGACGAGCTACATATGTGCGTGCCCATAGTCCCATTGCTAACAACTGGTTCACAACAGTTCGTGTTGACACTTCAGCGCTCAGAAGCCCTCTAATCTGCGCTGTAATAGCTGTACTGTCTGCCACTGCTTCCCTTACAATACGATTCCGGCGGGCGTGTGTGCTGCATGGACGTCCAGAACCTCGTCTACATGTGTGAGTGTGTTCACCGCAGTTACAGAACTGACGCAGCATGTGCAATTTGTGTGATAGTTCTCCGAAAGGGCCAGACGGTGTGGCTGAGCGGTTCTAGGCGCTACAGTCTGGAACCACGCGACCGCTACGGTCGCAGGTTCGAATCCTGCCCCGGGCATGGATGTGTGTGAAGGCCTTAGGTTAGTTAGGTTTAAGTAGTTCTAAGTTATAGGGGACTGATGACCTGAGCAGTTAAGTCCCATAGTGCTCAGAGCCATTTGAACAATTTTTTTTTTCTCCGAAAGGACCATCCCACCACTCGGAAGGCCACAATTTGACGCCTTCCAAACTCGCTCAGTTTGCTGTAGGAAGCACTAGTGTGTTTCCATGCCATGGTTGCCTGCTAGCTCCACACGACTGCACGACAATGAGCCTTCTCGCAGCGAACTTCCCCTATTAAAGGGTGGATATAGCTGGTGCTTTGGTAACTACACCACAGAGCTATCTGTTGTCGTACGGCACTGAAACCACTATCAGAACATCTACTGTGTCCGGGTGGTATATAGCGTCATCGGATCAAAATCGATGTCTTCTTTCCAGAAGTACTATTTACTTTTTTCTTTCTGGCAGTGTATATTACATGCTCTCAACACTGTCTCACGGAAATCAGTGACATAGTGTCTTGGCTGATAAGTGCATTTGCGTCACACTTTTCGTCCGAAAGTGCTTTGAACATCTGTCTGCCTCTTCCCTCCTTATCCGGTACTGGTTTCAGGTACGTACAATTACCTTCGTATAATTTAACAAGACCCTCAAACACTTTTGCGTAACATTTAATTTGTTAAAATGTCCCCTGCTACTCGATTTCGCCATTGACAACCGAGGAACAAGGCTGTCTAACATTTTTGCATAACATTTAATTTGTTAAAATGTCCCCTGCTACTCGATTTCGCCATTGACAACCGAGGGAGCGATGCTTTCCTTATTCACCGTCCCCCCCCCCCCTCCCCCCCACCGGCGTCGTGTACACGGCCACAAACACGTGCCCGTCCACCGCAGACCCAGGTCCGCTGTCAGATTACGCCGGAGCACCCGCACGGCACTCTGTCAATAGCAGCAGTCGCCATGGCAACAGACGGCGGGCGCGCTGCTTCAGTTTCCGACGGTCTCCGTCGGGAAAGGGATGCGGCCGGTGGTGGGAGGGACGGGGAGTGGGCGGTGCGCCACTCAGATTTGTTTATTTTGGCGCGCCCGGCCCCGTCTGGGCGAGCGATGCTCCCGGCCCGTGCGGTTTCTTTGATCTCTGAAAAGGGCTCCTTTAATTTACCTACAGCAAGCTGAGATATTCGCAACATTTACGTTACTTGCAGAAACAGCTGGCCACTAGGGGCAGTTTTCGTTATCTAAATAACTCGATGAGTAGCGCGATATCTTTCATAATAAACGGCAATTTGGGGTGCGTGATTCGTTACGGCGTCTTAAGTCAGAGAGGGAACGAAACAGTGGCAAGGAACCCCTCGCGGCACGGGAGGGATCAGTTAATTTCTATACACTGCAGGTTTGCATCTCACGCCCGCTTACATGTGCATCACTAGAGACGTAGCACCAAGACATAAGGGGAACGAAGAGTGAGGAAATACACTGACGGGAAACAATTCGCAACACGAAGAAGAAGTTCTGTTTCACAAACGGGAGTTTGTACACGTGTTTCTACACCTGAAAGATGATATCGCTTAAGAGTGGCGCTAGGTGGATGCAAATCCGGTTTCCTTTAAACAGTCGCTCTGCTGGTCCTGACGTTAGTTACCTTTGTTACTGGACTTGATGAGTCAATTTCAATCAATAATGCCTTTAAGGCGACATTGACGTCATTGTCGGCAACTCACTGAGTTGGAACGAGGTCGCGTAATAGGGTTACGATGCTGAATGTTCTTTCTGCGATACTGCGGAGAGACTTGACAACAATGGACCCACTGTACAAGACTGCTGGCAGTGGTGGTCGTGCAACAAGAAGACCGGGCTCCGGACGGCCACGGGGCATTAACGAGAGGGAAGACAATAGTGCTCTGTGTATGTCTCTGGCGCATCATACAGCAAGCTTCTACATCTCCCAGTACCTACTGCAACCTACATCCTTCCGAATCTGCCTAGTTCATTCGTCTCTTGGTCTCCCTCTACGATTTTTACCCTCTACGCTGCCCTCCAATACTAAATTTGTGATCCCTTGATGCCTCAGAACATGTCCTACCAACCGATCCCGTCTTCTAGTCAAGTTGTTCCACAAACTCCTCTTCTTCCCAATTCTGTTCAGTACCTTCTCATTAGTTATGTGATCTACCCATCTAATCTTCATCATTCTTCTGTTGCACCACATTTCGAAAGCTTCTATTCTCTTCTTGTCCAAAGTATTTATCGTCCATGTTTCAATTCCATACATGGCAACACTCCATACAAATACTTTCAGAAACGACTTCCTGACACTTAAATCTATACTCAATGTTACCAAATTTCTCTTCTTCACAAGCGCTTTCCTTGCCATTGCCAGTCTACATTTTATATCGTCTCTACTTCGACCATCATCAATTATTTTGCTCTCCAAATAGCAAAACACCTCTACTACTTTCCTAATCTAATTCCCTCAGCATCATTCGACTTAATTCGACTACATTCCATTATCCTCGTTTTGCTTTTGTTGATGTTCATCTTATATCCTTCTTTCAAGACACTATCCATTCCGTTCAACTGCTCTTCCAAGGCCTTTGCTGTGTGCACCGTTCCAACACATTTATTTCTCTCTGTTTTTTCGTAACGGTAGAAAATGTTCGTGGTGTTAAGAAGTAAATGCTTGCACTTAACTCCTTCCGGAAGTACTGCATTAAGCTACTCAGAGGGAGATCACTGTTTCCGCTGACTTTAAGATACTGCGTGCATTTTGCCCAGCTTAAGCGTAAATTGCTTGGTAAGATACAGAACTGTCCTAGTCTGTAGACCATGAAAGCATCACTTGAATTTTCTTTCGTGACCATTAGGTCACACTAATTTCAATAAAGTAAAATGTGGCAAGGGCCACTGTCCTAGCGAAGTGGAAACGTCAGAGAAGCGCTGAAGGAGCCATACCTGCCAATCCATAAGAGGGCTGCAGTTACCATCAGTGACTGAACGGTATAGTGGCGGTATGTCACGGTAGTCTCGATACACCTGCAGTCCACCCATAGATCGTTTCCCGTGCTTATGACGGTCGAGGGTAACTTGTTTATGTGCTACGGCATAACTAATCTAACTATGACGAATTGACATACTTTGCTATGCTATCGGATCTGTCAGTTGTTTTAGGAATGTAACGTCTCTGTGTTAATTATTATACACATATAGAACGCGGATAAAAATGCCACACGTGGAGGTCGCATGCGATTCCTCATCCAGATTAAAGACAAAAGATTATGTAATAAAATCATCTAAGTCTACAAAAGATTATGTAATAAAATCATGTATGTCTACATAGATTCTCCGCATGTCACTGTACGGTGCGTGGCGGAAGGTACCATGTAGCGCTACTAGCCATTCAATTCCCTGTTCCACTGAAACAGAACAAGAGAATATCGACTATCTATATACCTCCCTGATTTCTCGTACCTTATCTTCGCGGTCCTTATGCGCAAAGTATGTTGGCGACAGTAGAAATTTTCGGCAGTCAGCTTCAAATTCCGTTTCTCTACATTTCATCAACAGTGTTCTTCGAGAAGTACGTCGCCTTTCCTCCAGGGATTCCCATTTGAGTTCCCGAAGCATTTCCGTAACACGTATGTGTTATTTGAACCGACCGTTAACAAATGTAGCAGCCCGAATTGCTTCGATGTCTTCCTTCAATCCGATGTGGTGCGGATCTCAAACACTCGAGCAGTACTCTAGAATAGGTAGCAGTAGTGTTCTGTATCCTTTAGGAATAAACTCAACTTCCCTAGAATTCTCCCAATAAACGGAAATCGACCATTTTTCCTTTCCTACCACAATCCTCACATGCTCGTTCCACTTCATATCGCACTGCAACGTTTCGCTCAGATTTTTAAACGGTTTACTATGTCAAACACGACGCTACTAACACTATATCCGAACATTACTGGTTTGTTCTTACAAGGGAACCTCCCCATCTCACTCCCCTCATATTCAGTTATAAGTTGGCGCAGTGGATAGGCCTTGAAAAATTGAACACAGATCACTCGAGAAAACAGGAAGAAGTTATGTGGAACTAGGAAAAAAATAAGCATAATATACAAACTGAGTAGTCCATGTGCAAGATAGGCAGCATCAAGGATAACGTGAACTCAGGAGCACCGTGGTCCCGTGGTTAGCTTGAGCAGCTGCGGAACGAGAGGTCCTTGGTTCAAGTCTTACCTACAGTGAAAATTTTTACTTTTTATTTTCAGACAATTATCAAAGTTGAGGCACTCACATAAAATCAACTTCGCTCTGCAAAATTCCAGGACATGTTCAGATTTGCTTGGACATATGCAGGATTTGACGGTCTACACACGGAAAAATTTGAAAACATTAAAAACATATGTTTTGACAGAGCACAGGGAAAACTGAGCGACTGTGAAACTGTTGCATTCATTTGTTGCTGTTTATGTGACAAACTCTTAAGTTTTCATCACTTTTTTGGGAGTGATTATCACATCCACAAGAAAACCTAAATAGGGCAAGGTAGAAGAATCTTTTTGCCCATTCGCCAAGTGTACAAGTTAGGTGGGTCGACAACATATTCCTGTCACGTGACGCACATGCCGTCACCAGTGTCGTATAGAATATATCAGACGTGTTTTCCTGTGGAGGAATCGGTTGACCTATGACCTTGCAATCAAATTTTTTCGGTTCCCATTGGAGAGGCACGTCCTTTCGTCTACTAATCGTACTGTTTTGCGGTGCGGTCGCAAAACACAGACACTAAACTTATTATAGTGAACAGAGACGTCAATGAACGAACGGACAGATCATAACTTTTCGAAAATAAAATTTTCACTCGAGGGAAGACTTGAACCAAGAACCTTTAGTTCCGCAACTGTGCACGCTAACCACGGGACCACGGCGATCCTGCGCTCATAGTATCCTTGATGTTACATATCTTGCGGATGGACTAGTCAGTTTGTATATTTTACTTATTTTTTTCATAGTTCCATACAACTTCTTCCTGTTTTCTCGACTGATCTGTGTTCAGTGTTCCAAGGCCTATCCACTGTACCAACTTATAACTAAATCTGAGGGGGGTGCGATGGGGAGGTTCCCTTGTTAGCATTAACTTATATTTTTCCACATTTAGAGCTAGCTGCCATTCACAACACCAACTTGAAATTTTGTCTAAGTCTTCTTGTACCTTCCTACAATCACTCGACTTCGACACCTTACTGTACACCAAAGCATCATCAGCAAATACCCGCAGATTAGTGGCCACCCTCTACACCAAATCATTAATGTATATAAAGAAGAACAGCATTCCTATCACACTTCGCTGAGGTCCTCCTGACGATACCCTAGTCTAATGGGCACTCGCCGTCGAGGAAAACATACTGGGTTCTGTTACTTAAACAGTCTTCGAGCCACTCAAATATCCGTGACCTTACTCCATATACTCGCTTCGCTAACAGCCTGCAATGGGACGCCGTGTCAAACATTTTCCGGGAAATCTACAAGTATGGAACCAGCCTGTTACCCTTCATCCATTGTTCGCTGTATATCTTGTGACAGATGGGCAAGCTGTTTCGCGCGAGCAATGCTTTTTAAGACAGTGCTGAGTCGTGGACCTAAGCTTCTCACAAGGGAACCTCCCCATCGCACCCCTCTCAGATTAAGTTATAAGTTGGCACAGTGGATAGGCCTTGAAAAACTGAACACAGATCAATCGAGAAAACCGGAAGAAGTAGTGTGGAACTATGAAAAAAATTAGTAAAATATACAAACTGAGTAGTCCATGTGGAAGATAAGCAACATCATGGTGAACGTTTGCTCAGGAGTGCCGTGGTCCCGTGGTTACCGTGAGTAACTGCAGAAAGAGAGGTCCTTGGTTCAAGTCTTCCCTCCACTGAAAATTTTACTTTCTTTATTTTCGCAAAGTTATGATCCGTCCGTTCGTTCATTGACGTCTCTGTTCAATGTAATAAGTTTAGTGTCTGTGTTTTGCGACCGCACCGCAAAATCGTGCGATTAGTAGACGAAAAGACGTGCCTCTCCAATTGGAACCGAAAACATTTGATCGCAAGGTGATAGGTCAACCGATTCCTTAACAGGAAAACACGTCTGATATATTCTATACGACACTGGTGACGGCATGTGCGTCACATGACAGGAATATGTTGTCGACCCACCTAACTTGTACACTTAGCGAATGGGTAAAAAGATTCTTCTACCTTGCCCTATTTAGGTTTTCTTGTGGATGTGATAATCACTCCCAAAAAAGTGATGAAAACATAAGAGTTTGTCACATAAACTGAAAATAAAAAATTAAACTTTTCACTCGAGGGAAGACTTGAACCTAGGACCTCTCGTTCCGTAGCTGCTCTCGCTAACCACGGGACCACGGCGCTCCTTGATTCGCGTTCGCCTTGATGTTGCGTATCTTTGCATGGACTACTCAGTTTGTATATTTTACTAATTTTTTTCATAGTGGTTCTTCCTGTTTTCTCGATTGATCTGTGTTCAGTTTTTCAAGGCCTATCCACTGTGCCAACTTATAGCTAAATCTGAAGGGGGTGCGATGGGGATGTTCCCTTGTCAGTCTCAAGAACGTTTATTATATTCGAACTGCGAATATTTCGAGGATTCTGCAGCAAACCGAAGTTAGGAATAGTGGTCTATAATTTTGTGGGTCCGTTCCTTTACTCTTCTTATATACAGGAATCTCCTGCGCTTCTTTGCAGTCGCTTGGACCTTTGGGCTGGGCGAGAGGTTCACTATAAACGCAAGCTAGCTAAAGTGAAAATGCCTTAGAGTGGTGTTTGTAAAACAGAATAAGATGGATTGCACTTTGAAAACAAATGTATGAAGACGACAGCTGGCAACACACACATCGAGCAGCGCAACGGAACGTACAGAGGTACGTGTATCACCCCGCACAACCGTATCAGCTGTCGTAGCTCACTAAGTAAACTGGTGGGACATAAAAAGACGCATCTACCATGGAGCGTTCGTTCAACTCCTTCCATGTTTTTTTTATATTTTAGGCGTCCATTCCTTAATTTGGGGTCATTCAGAAGCAGGACATCGTTTTGTCACACGGCAAAAGACAGTGGGATTCATTAAACGGCAAGTATGTGTGTACTAAGCGCGCATTGCGAAACCATACTTGGTCCCATGAACATCATGTAGCGCGACTTCTCGATTGAGTTCGCGAACGAGAAATACATCGATATCGTTTTGGTGCTGGGTGCATACGAGAACCAAGCTGCTGCTGCTCCTGCGTATCCTGCTCGGTAACCTCAAAGGCTAGATGCGGGTAAGAATTTGTTTCGTCGCCTGGAGCAACGCCGTCGGTAAACCGGTAATCTTCGTCCGCAAATAATGGACAGAGATCATCCAGGCACTACACAAACACAGGACGCAATTCTTGAAACAGTACAACAATCACGTAAGCGAAGTAGCCACGGTGTTTCAAGGCAGTTCCAGATATCTCAAACACCGGTTGTCGAAGCGTTGCACGATGACGAACTGCACATTAATTCAACACCAGCGTTCAGGTTACCATATTGTAGGAGAACAGTTTTTTGAACTGCTTTTGCACCAAGTGCAAGATAGCAAACATTTTATAAGTGACGTAATACGGACTGATGAATCTAGCTTCATTCGTAAAGGTATTATTAACTTTCACAACTGGCATTATTGGTCCGAACCCAAAGTGGCTTTCAGGCGCGCTTTGGTTAAAACCTGTGGGCTGGAAACGTGGCAGGAGTGGTTTTGGGCCTTTACCTATTGCTGGACAAGTTGAACGCACCCCAGTCTCGTACGTTTCTTTGAAATGTTTTGCGCGACGCATTAGAAAACGTTACATTTGGTGTTCTGCGACATCTATAGTTTTAGCACGATGGTGCACCTCCACATTTTGGAATCAATATACTTAACTACTTAAATAGTAGATTGGTCGTGGAGGTCCAATATTCTGGCCTCCACGTACCCCGGACCTTAATCCACAAGATTTTTGTTTGTGGTGACACTTAAAGGAACGAGTTTATGGTACTCAACGCATGGACTTAAACGATATAATAGCTCGCGTACATGCCGCTTTGGCGTTGATGGGTGCACATGTGTTGCATGGGGTCCAGAAAAGTTTGGTCCAGGAAGTGGTGAAGTGTTTTCAAGTGCAAGGTGGTCGCTTTGAAGACCTACTCTAAATTGGACGTTTCTCGTTGGTTGGGATGAAGTTGTGACTGTTATGAAGTGACTTCCATCGGGAGGATAGGAATACTACAATGAAACCACACTTTTTTGCAGGATATCAGCGGCGTGACCATTTCACTCAGGAAGAGGTGTGATTGTACTCCCCAACGAGAAAGAAAAGATCTGGTAGTGAGGTGTGTCACTGATAAAACGCCGGCTCCCAGAAAACTTGTTGTTACGGTCTTCAGTCCAAAGACTGGTTTGATGCAACTCTCCATGCTACTCTATCATGTGCAAGGCTCTTCATCTCGGAGTAACTAATGCAACCTACATCCTTCTGAATCTACTTATCGTTTTCATGTCTTGGTCTCCCTCTACGATGTTTGCCCCCACGCTTCCCTCTAGTACTAAGTTGCTGATCCCTTGATGCTTCAGAATGTGTCCTACCAACCGAGCCCGTGTTCTCGTCATGTTGTACCATACATTTCTCTTCTCCCCAATTCTGTTCAGTACCTCCTCATTAGTTACGTGATGGACCCACCTAATCTTCAACATTTTCCATAGCACCACATTTCGAAACTTTCTATTCTCTTTCTGTCTAAACTGTTTATCGTCCATATTCACTTCCATACATAGCTACACTCCATTCCGTTCAACTGCTCTTCCTAGTCCTGTCTTGTCTCTGACAGAATTATACTGTCATCGTCAAAGCTCTAAGTTTTTTTTTTCTTCTCCCTGCAATACCTACTCCAAATTTTTCCTTTTGTTTCCTTTAGTATCAGTAAACTCATTACAATATAGTATTCAGCTACGTGTCACAACTTAGAGTGGATCCGGCCAGCATCGGCAAAAGGGTTCAAACTGGCCGGTCGAAGACAAGTAAATAAGGGACATATAATGGAATGAGTAGCTCCAGTATAAGTCAAAACGTTGCGCTGTATGAACAATAGAGAAGCCCTCACTTTGCTATTGGAAAGTCCAAGCCTTCCAGGGAGACGGGGCCTCAGTATCACTTCATACTCAATTCGAAAAATATGTTTTTTCCAAAGGGAACGACCGGATAATTGCATCAATTAGCACCCCATCACGGCTGGGAGCGGAATATTCGCTAAACATAGTACACTTTGTTGAAAATATATGAATCTAAGATCCACGCTTTGTGAATTCGATGCGTCAGCTTCCGCCGATTCAGCACAGCTATTTTCATCGGTCAGCGATCCACGGTAATCCCCAACGATTTGTGGCAAGCATCCACCGTACCGTTGCCTGTGGAATGACATCTTGATGAAAACCCCTCAATGGTAAGAGGGTACATTTCCGTTCACTAATGTCGGATCCAGAGAGAGAACAAAAGGACACCACTATACCCTCGAGCAAGGATATGTCATCAGTATGACGTGGTCATATAAGATCATCCGTGTACGTTCTTATCGAAAAGGGTCCTCCCAGTATCTTCCAGCCACATAACTGATCAGCAATACGGCGAAGCAGAGGTTCTAGGGAGAAGACAAAATGCGATATAGAGAGGGGACTACTTTGCGGTAAGCTCGGTCGAAGAGTGATTTGGGGAGTAAGTTGTCCACTTGTAACCTCCCCCTCACTTATCGACCTTAATGACAGTGAAAAATTAAACCGCGTGTACCTAATGGAAATTTGGGAAAGCAATCGTCACCGAAGTTAATCTGTCGGTAAAGAGGGAGGAAAGGGTTACATCTAAATGAAAGGAAAAATGCAAATGAAACTGGTGGAAATTGATTTTGAAATATGGGTAAAGTTAATAAAGAAAGTAAATGTGCGGCCGTTACGTTAACAATCAACTAGCGGTAATTAGATATTTGAGATTTGGGGGAAATTACGGTCGCCAGTCCTAAGGACAATTACTATAGTAACTGAAAAAGAAAGATTATTACACATATAATTAGCACTAGAAGCGTGGCAACTGAAGGTTGACACGTGTAGTGTGAAAACTGAAAGTTTGTCAGAAGTAATAAATTTCGCTACACTCTGACTTAATTTAGCAAAAGAATTAATAAAACTGGAAAATCGAAAGTTAATTTAGTGACTGAAGTTAATAGTGAGCTTTCTTTCTGAAGCACATCGAAATCCAGCAGAATACGGTTAGTCTTGGACTACCTCAACAATCATTTCAAAAGCAACTTGACTCTACGCAATTTAGAAATAAGAGATTTAACTTTGAACTTGAATTAAATGATTCTGAACACTTAACAATAGTAAAATTTAGTGCGTACCAAGCTGAGCTGCAGTCACAGGTAAGCTAAAATATGGTAACAAAACTAGCACTCTTAATTTGTCCTTGTGTAATCTAAGTATTGTAGCCAGGTATGAATACTTTAACTGAACTTTGAAATTAAAGCAGTAAAATGGAATTATGCTGGCGTTTGAATTTCAACGACACTCGGGTTCATTTCGGAAAAGGAAGGGACCCTGCTTGGTAATGCAATTGGGACAATGAGCAACAAAGGTTCATGCTAAGTAGCTGTAATTTTGTGATGCAACAATTTTAAAAGTTTGAAAAGCTGAGGTCTGCCATACAGTTCTGAAACTTTACGTGCTTCCAGTCTTCCTTGTTGGTTGATTGAAGGTTTGAAGTCGTCGACCGAGGAGGTGGCGACAGTCACTCATTGTCGGCCGTCGCTGTTGGAGAAACTGGATGCTGGCGCGCCTTCTTCTCGACACGGTCACCAGGCGAAACGGGCTCTTGATGTGCGCCAGCTAATGCTTCCCGTCCGCGACACCATGTCAGAAACTATCATCGCAAGTCGAGCGCAATTACATGCTGCCAAACCCCGAAAGCGCGGCAACTCGCGGGAGCTTCTCACAACACACCTCCTCCACTGCATTGCCCAGCCAGACTCCCTCATGCTCTGCCCGCGCTCCACGCGGCAGAGTTAACACTACCAAAGATCCTACACACTTTGATTCTTCACACGACCTATCGATGTAATCGTTCGATAGCAGTTTTCCCTAGGCAAGACCCAGCGTAAAAATACAAATAATATTTACGAAACAAACCAATTATACATCGACATAAATGCATAAATATATATATATATATATATACAAATAGTAAAACAATTACAATATGTAAAGACACAGAAATGTCATATATTCACGTAACAAAAATAAGGAAAACAAATTATAGTACAATAGATGGAAATAGGAGGATATGCATTTCCGGCGTTACACACTGACTACGACAGATGCACGAATACCAGTAAAGAGATTGGACAATACCTGACACGCAGTGTGTGAAATAAGCTGCTTTGAGCACTTGCATCCAGAAACTGTGACTGACCTAATCAAACTCATTAAAATCAATGAAAAGTGAGGTTTGAGAAAAAGAAGTGGCTGCAGCCACGGATACCATGTCCCGGCATTTGATTACAGAAGTCAGAATCGTGCATCCAGATGTAAAGCTTTGTCGAACAGCAAGAATTTGCTCTATCAATATCGACAAACGGCTATTAATAGCCTCGGCGTCAGTTTTTTAATCTAAATTAAGCAGTGTGATCGAACGGATCTGGACGTTCGGTTGTCTTCGGAGTTAGAACGATTTTTCCAACCTTTAATGGGTCAGGAATCAAACCCCCGACCCACCAGCACGTTTACCGGTGACGTAATATGCAAGAGGCTACAAATATACATACTCTCACTGGACTATCGGGACAGGTCCACCACAGCGCAGAATCCATGCTACCGTTCTTGGCCACGGTGCACGCAATTGCAGCTTTGCCGGAGCCTTGATTTTTAAATCGTATTTCTATTAAACCTATTTGCGGAACTAGATATTGCTAGATACACTTTTCTCGTGAACTGCGATGAGTAATAGCATGCCGAACTCCATCTGTGGCATTTTTTCTTCACCTGGGCTTCCTTTTTCACTGGGCTGTCGGTATTGTTGTTCACAAGTGTTTTACATTCTTGGAAGGCACCGTTTGTATGTTCTTCGATACTACAGATTTCCTTGGATGAAAAACCGCAACACACAAAAGGCAAAGCCGTTTATGAGAAAGAGATGTTCAAAGATTCTCTTGTAGCACACATTTGGAACAATACCAACATTTTTCGAGGAATGCTATCATTGGACGCTACGCGCTAGAGAAACGTGAATCTAGAGAAGTATGAATACACACACATCACACATTCGGTCAGTGCTGCTGGTAATAAGAGAACCTAATTTTTACATTTATAATTTATTTGAAATATCCATTGGGCTTTTCATTGGCCACAATTTACTTTTTTTAAATCGTTTTATTTCACAGCTGCAAAAAAGTTTAATTTAAGATAAATTACAGTTACAAAGAGTGCATTAAAATTCGGCGACGCAGTCAGCTCATATAAAATCCAATGATATTAAACGCACAGTAGGAGTTATATAAAGCATAGTTAATGAGTATTGTGTACATAAAGGCAATAGTCTCTGTTACTGAATGTTTCAACAGAATTAACGGTTTCTTTCTGTGAGGAAGGTACTGACGCTAACAATATTCGCGAAAAGTATTTGAGATAAAATGGATTTAAATTAGGTCGCCATGCATACGCTTGGTAGAAAATTCAAAATGAAATTATACTCAAGGACTAGAGTCATCAGATGTCTTCACTAGCTACCCCTTTATACGCTTTCAACGTATAAGAATGCTCATTAACGTTAAACTAAAATTACTCCTTTCTTCATGTGGAAGGCTCTAAAGGGAATATCATTAACCCTTCATGTAGCGAAAACCCTAAAGATGTGTAAGTAAATTTTAGAACAGATATGGAGGTCAACGTTCTCTGAAGGCATGTCTTTGTTGAAAAATATAATCTTAGAATGAACCACCCTTTTAGCAGAGAACTGGGCTGAAAGAATAATAAGATAAGGTGAAACTGAGGAAGACTAGCGAACAGGAGAACATACAACAGAAAAAGTGAAAGTGTACTGGAACCTTTGGGAAAATCTCACGTTGTTAGCAACAACACTGGGCTACACAGTCTTCAAGCTAAAAATTTGCACAGGCGGGAATAGAACTCACGCACTGAGGGTTCAGTGCAAACTAATTATGTATAAATAGATATTTCATTCATTCCGGGCATCGAGCATCTCGCAAAATTTTGTCTGTTATCGGCGTTGATACTGGGGAGATATGGGTTCCTGGGATTCCAACACTCTCGACAATGTCTTAATTTCAAGTTTGAAGTCGGATAACTAATGAGGAAAGACACATTTTTTTCCTGTGGTACATTTAGAAATGAACAATTTTCTGATTCTTTGCCTTTACTTCTACTGTGAAACCTTTTTCCTTGACAAATTTCATTATTCTACGTCAAGAGGAAGTACTCTATAATATATGAGTTCGCGAGTGTCTAAATATGTGACGTAAACGGCCGTATCTTTTCGTCACATTGACCTAGAACCTTATATTTATCATACCGCCAAAGGTCTACAGGACTTGGTATATGACATAATTTCAAATTGATACTTTTACCCTTTGCTGTGAAAAACGGGGCTTATCTTACGGATGGACAGACAGATAACAAACGATGAATGTTTTTGTCGTGTGATATAATTATAGATTCACAGTTTACGGATTTTTTTTCTTTTGGTTATAATGTGAAACTTTGCTTCTCGCCACATTTCATGATTTTACGTCAAAAGGAAGTACCCTATAGCTATCAAATTATATTACATAAATAGCCGTATCTTTTGATTTCACTGACTTGGAAGTTTACGTTTATTATACCGCCAAGGGCCATAGCCCTTAGTATGTAGCATAAATTTCTACCTGATACGTCACCCTGTTACTGCGAAAGAGGATTTTGGACAATCGGACAAACTGACGGGCTATATGGTGATTCCATATACGTTCCGCGTTTACCGACTAAGTTACGATATCCGAAAAATGGTCAGTGAAACTAATTAGATCTAAGGAAAAGAAACTAGTATAATTTACCCCACAACTTATTATCGACATATAGAAGAGGCTGCCAGATAATAAAACTGTAAAACCTACTTGCTAGCAGGATTTTTGCGAACGAAGGGATCCTGCAGCGAGAGGAGGCTGTTCTTAACTTCTGTCCGCCCCTCCCGTGACAAGGACACAGGTAGAATGATTATGAGGCAATGACGCATTACAAAATTCACGGTATTATGAGTTACCATACAATAGCTAGTAGGCGCAAGGCATGGTCCAAATGTGAAACCCAAGAATACCATCGGAGTGGTAAGAAAAATTTAGTTTAAAGCCATGATCACAACGAGGATGACCGTGGAACTCGTCAGTATACTTTTCAAAGGACTCATCATGGCATTCGACTTAATCGATTTATGGAAACCAAGGAAAATGTAAAACCAGATAATTGTAGGAGTGCTACATCACCCTACTCCCTAATGAGAATCCAACAGCTTAACCATTGTGCAGAGCCTTTCAGTGGCACAGTGCACATTGCGCCATACTAACGTAAGCTTATGGAGCCGAAGCTGTGCTGGAAGTATCAGATGTCAACTCTACACGTTTACCACTTCTTTTTTTGCATACCGCTTCACATTTAACATAAATAAGCACATGAATCACTGTTTTCCTCTTCAGAACGGTAATGTTTCTTCCTGCTTTAAAGTTTCTCTACATAAAAATGTTAGAAGCATTGAATAAACAGAAACGTATTCGCTCGTACTTGTGCTATCATTTGTCGAAAAACTTGATTCTTATAAGACAATATCCCCCCCCCCCGAAATTCTATAAGTCCCTCCAGATCCTTGAGCGTCATGCACTCCGCCTCGCCTTCCGTATACGCCTCCCGTCCCCCACGCGGATCCTCTATGATCTCATTCCTTTCCCCCATCTGCTCCTATTCCTCGAACATATCCGTCTCCTCTACACCTCCCGCCGTCTTGAACCCCCTCACCCCCTGGTTGCTCCTCTCCTCTCCCATCCCCGCCCCCTGCCACGTCTTCACCGTTGTGTCACCCCTACCCTCCATCTCTACACCCTACATCTTCTTTCCCAAGGTGGCTTCCATCAACTCTCCCTCTCAGACGATGCCCTCTCTCCCTCCATTTATCCCTCCTATCAACTCTGATCCTCACTCCCCCTCCTTTCCTCTGTCCTTTCCCTGGGTTCCCTCTTCCCCCCCCCCTTCCATCCTGTTTTCTCCCCACTAAACCTCTCCCTACCTCCCTTCTCCCCCCCCCAAGTCCTTTTGTATTCCCCTCCTCTGCCTACCCCACTCCGTGTCGCGTCTGCCCCCAACCCCTCTTATGGGTCCTCATCCTCCATCAGCTCCTTTCCCAGTTCCCCCTTTCGCTTTTACTCTCCTTTCCCCCCTTTTCTTGTTTTCCCATCATCTGTCCAGTTTCCCCCCACCTTCTCGGCTGTGGTATGTCACATTTGCCAACTTTTTACTGCAGTGTTCCAGTGACTATTCAGTGTTGTTCGTCTTTCTCGTGTTGCGAACAGAAACCATGCTGTCGCTAGGTGTGAATTTGATGTCTTTTGCGAACAGAATCCAGACTGTCGCCGTGTTTTTTAATTGTCTGTCTATTGTTTTACTTGTCTGCTTCGTATGTATTTTATTAGCATCATCATCCCTCTGTTCTTTGTTTTAAGTTCCACGATTTCTTTTCGCCATGTTACTCTTTAAGTCTCCGATTTTATCGCCTGTTTTTGTTATTTATTCTCTTCATCTTTCTCACAAAGTCTGTAGGCTGAAGAGCGGCATACTAAGCTGCTGCCAGCCCGCCCCCTTTGGGGGGAATTGAAATTCAATAAATAAAGAAAAAAAAGAAGAAAAAAAGACAATATCCGATCATAAGTATCCGGGTACCATTAGTTATTATGGGAATGACCACTAGATGTCACTAGAGGGAACGAGTATAAAAGGTGGCAGGGAGTATGGAGTTTTCAGCGGGAGTATAAAAGGGGACAGGGAGTATTGAGTTTTCACCAGAGAAGCAGTAACAAGAGAATGAGCCGATGAGGACAGCTCAGATCATTGAACGTGGTCTGTTCTTTGGAAGTAACTCTTGGGGAAAAAATAGGAAAGGACGGATCGACTATTGATGATGTGACCGTGAACTGTGAATGCGAAAAAACAAACATAACTAAACCAAGACCAGGCAGGCTTTTGTGCCGGCAGAAAGGAATAGTCGACCTTAGGAAAGGGTGTTGTATTATTTCCATGGAATCAGCGGAAGGAATAACTCGTTTGCTACAAAGTACTATCGGTAGTCGAGGGAGTTTCAAAGAGTGGTATACAGTGATCAGGCAGGTCCCTATAATCCACACATTTCTTCAGTCAGTTCTAAGCGACCATCTCTAGTGGTTTAAACAGCGTCGCCACTGGACATTGGATGACTGTACACGAGTGATTCGGAGTGAAGACGCACGGTACACCCTGTGGCAATGTGATGAAAGGATTTAGATTTGGCGAATACGTGAAGAACGTTGCCTGCTATGAAGGGTACTGACAAGATTGAAATACAGATGAGGTGGTGTTACGGTATGGCAGTGTTTGTCGCGGTGAAGCTGTGGTCCGATTACTGCACTTAAGAGGGCGCTAAATGCGGAAAGAGATGAACACATTTTGCAGCTCCGTGCATTGCGGACTGTAGAGGAATGGTTCGGGACGATGATCTTTTATATCGGTATGACAATGTACGCTGTCGTAAGGTAGCATCTGTAAGGCAATGGTCTGAGGACAATACCATTTCTCAAAGGACTCTCAAAGCCTCTCTCCAAATAACGTCACAGGCCTCGTGAACACGCTGCTGAAGGATCTGCACACCAGGAACTCGTTCAGCATACACGACGCTCTTCAGATGCCCCCAGGGCTAACAATCCAGGTGCCTTAAATCCGGTGACCAAGCAGGCCATGATAAAGAGCATCCGCATTCCACCCAACTCGCGAGGAAGCTGTTATTGAAGTGCCGGCGAACTATAATGCGCAGAGTTGTGCTCCGTCAAGCAGAAATCACATACCCTGTGATATTGCCAAAATAATACTGTCAAGCAGCCGGTCCAAATATGTGGTCGCCAGAAATCCCTGCCAACACATTGATGCTGAACCGTTGTTGATGAAACGCCTGAGACATTCTACAAGGATTGTCTGTAGCCCACAGATGATCATGCGAACTGATGATTCCAGTTCTGGTGAAGGTTACTTCGTCGGTAAAGAGGAGTGATGACGAAAATCCCATAATTATGATGGTCTGGTGCAAAAACCGATGACAAAATCCAAGACGTAGAGGGAAATCCGCTGTTGGAATTCATTGCACTCGTTGCAGGTGATAGGGATAGTGGTGATGGTCGTGCAGGATACACGTAATTGCATTGTCGCTTACACCATGTTGGCGGGCCACTTGGCTGGACCTTTTACTACGGTTTGTCTCAATACCTGTAGAATCCGGTCCTCCAAATCTGGTTCAAGCATAGTCCGCCGCCTATCTGCATATTTGTATGTCAGAAAGAACCCATGATCACCCAAACGCTCAAAATGGGCATAAAATGTTGTGTTATGTGGTTGGTATGTTTGAGAGTACCTGTTTTGGTACAGCCGTGCTGCCTCTAGACCGTTTCCATGCGCTTAGCCGTACACAAACACCATCTCGGTTTGTTCCCAACGCTTATACCGCACCAGTGTGCTGCTTACAGTACGCTGTGTCAGTCATACAGCCTGCGACACACAGAGAACATAGGCCAGAGGAGCTTTCATTCGTCAGCACCACCTACCGTGGCAACGACGTATTTCCGTTCATAGGATACTTACTCCTCCATTTCTAGTTAGCAATCCATCCACGCAATTTGTAGGTTTTAATAATGTTCACCCTGTATAATTGCAAATATTTCAGAGTGCGGTTACATTCATCCTGAACTTTAACGGCAGGTCGTGTTGCCATGTTGGATGAAATGATGGTATGTGTCACGTTAAAACACCCGACATCACGTATCATACTACTTTGGTTTGGGTTGTTTGATGCGGGTGAGCGGACCAAACAGCGAGGTCATTGGTCCCATCGGATTAGGGAAGGACGGAGAAGGAAATCGACCGTGCCCTTTGAAAGGAACTTTCACGGCATTTACCTGAAGCGATTTAGGAAACTCACGGAAAATTTAAATCAGAATGAATGGACGCGGATTTGAACCGTCATCCTCCCGAACGCAAGTCCAGTGCCACTGCACCACTGTCCTCGGTTGTTCCTTAACTTGAGACGATGTATTTTATCGTATGGCATGTGTACTAATACTAACTACACTACTGGCCATTAAAACTGCTACACCACGAAGATGACGTGCTATAGACGCGAAATTTAACCGACAGGAAGAAGATGCTGTGACATGGAAATGATTAGCTTTCAGAGCTTTCACACAAGGCTAGCACCGGTGGAGACACCTACAACTTGCTGATATGAGGAAAGTTTCCAACCGATTTCTCATACACAAACAGCAGTTGACCGGCGTTGCCTGATGAAACGATGTTGTGATGCCTCGTTTAACGAGGAGAAATCCGTACCACCACGTTTCCGACTTTGATAAAGGTCGGATTATAGCTTATCGCAACTGCGGTTTATCGTATCGCGACATTGCTGCTCGCGTTGATCAAGATCCAATGACTGGAATCGGTGGGTTCAGGAGGGTAATACGGAACACCGTGCTGGATCCCAACGGCCTCGTATCACTAGCAGTCGAGATGACAGGCATCTTATCCGCATGGCTGTAACGGATCGTGCAGCCACGTCTCGATCCCTGAGTCAACAGATGGGGACGTTTGCAAGACAACAACCGTCTGCACGAACAGTTCGACGACGTTTGCATCAGCATAGACTATCAACTCGGAGACTATGGCTGCGGTTACCCTTGACGCTGCCTCACAGACAGGAGCGCCTGCGATGGTGAACTCAACGACGAACCTGGGTGCACGAATGGCAAAACGTCATTTTTTCGGATGAATTGAGGTTCTGTTTACAGCATCATGATTGTCGCATCCGTGTCTGGCGACATCGCGATGAACCCACGTTAGAAACGGGTATTAGTCATCGACATACTGGCATATTACCCGGCGTGATGGTATGCGGGGCCTTTGGTTACACATCTCGATCACCTCTTGTAGGCATTGCCGGCACTTTGAACAGTGGACGATACATTTCAGATGTGTTACGACCCGTGGCTCTACCCTTCATTGGATCCCTGCGAAACGCTACATTTCATCAGGATAATGCACTACCTCATGTTGCAGGTCCTGTACGGGCCTTTCTGGATACAGAAAATGTTCGACTGCTGCCCTGGCCAGCACATTCTCCAGATCTCTCACCAATCGAAAACTTCTGGTCAATGGTGGCCGAGCAATGGCTCGTGACAAAACGCAGTCACTACTCTTGATGAAATGTGGTATGGTGTTGAAGCTGCATGGGCAGCTGTACCTGTACACACCATCCAAGCTCTGTTTGACTCAATGCCCAGGCGTATCAAGGCCGTTATTACGGCCAGAGGTGGTTGTTCTGGATACTGATTCCTCAGGATCTGTGCCCCCAAATTGCGTGAAAATGTAATCACATGTCAGTTCCAGTATAATATATTTGTCCAATGAATACCCGTTTATCATCTGCATTTCTTCTTGGTGTAGAAATTTTAATGGCCAGTAGTGTAGTAAACCAGCACGAATACGTCAAGTTATTTTGATTTAAATTTCTCTGAAGCTGCCATATCACTCAAAAAACTAGTTCCATTCCCTTTCATCCTCAGCTCGCACCCAGAACATATTCGCCTTCTTTTGTGCTACGACAGTATTATTTTTCTTTCTAATATTATAATGCGGAAAAAACTTACATACTCGATGCTACCTGACCTTTCCAAAACCGGGGAACACAAGCACTCACTTTTAGTGCCTTTTGCACAGCCAGAACATGGACGTGGTTACTCGTGGCTAGGCAGCTCCTGAGACACTGCGCGCTGCACTCCTGGTCGTCTGCTCCTCCCGCGCGCCTGCAGAGGCAGTGACGCGGCTACCTGTTGCTGCCCGCTGGCGGCCCGGCGCTGGACGCTTGCAAATCCGCCTGCAAGAGGCGCGCGCACCAGCCATTGTCCGCCCCGGCGCCTCTGTGCCTGGGCGCCGTGTCCTCGCGCCGCCTCGGGCGTCCACCCGTCCGTCCCAGGGAACGCCCCGGCAATTAAACTCTCCCCCTCTGCTCCGACGTCAGCAGTTGAGCTTACAAGGAGGCGTCAGACACTGAAACCCACCGATTTCCAGAACTTTGTTATTCGAGTGAGGAAAGAAAGTCCAGAGAAAGCGTTTACGTAAAAACGCTTCCGTTTACGAAAAAATAAAAAAAAATCAAGTTCAAAGTCATGTCGCAAGATCCGTTTCGACCAAAGTGGAATCGTAAATCCACTTCCAAATAAGGAAATTTTATCTATACTTATCATGCAGACGATCTATTTTTTCCGAGAAATATAAAATTCATTTCTAGATATACTACAGGGAAAAAGCCTTGCTAACTGGAACTGTGATCAAGTGGCATGCATTCTTCATTCAGATCATTGTCAGTATCTGCGAATGTGCAATAAAACCTGACTTATTCCATTTTATACCATACTCTTGTACAAAATCGGTAACCGACATTGCTCATCGATTGCTGTCACTGAAGAGCGCGTGCAAAATATCGTCACCGGTACACGCGCAACTGGCAGGGCACGTTTAGGGTTCAAAAATGGTTGAAATGGCTCTGACAAGGGAATCTCCCCATCGCACCCCCCTCAGATTTAGTTATAAGTTCGCACAGTGGATAAGCCTTGAAACCTAAACACAGATCAATCGAGAAAACAGGAAAAAGTTGTGTGGAACTATGAAAAAAATAAGCAAAATATACAAACTGAGTAGACCATGAGCAACATAGGCAACATCAAGGATACTGTGAACTCAGGAGCGCCGTGGTCCCGTGGTTAGCGTGACCAGCTGCGGAGCGAGTGGTCCTTGGTTCAAATCTTCCCTCGCGTGAAAAGTTTACTTTCTTTATTTTTCGCAGTTATGATCTGTTTGTTCGTTCATTGACGTCTCTGTTCACTGTAATAAGTTTAGTGTGCCGGCCGAAGTGGCCGTGCGGTTAAAGGCGCTGCAGTCTGGAACCGCAGGACCGCTACGGTCGCAGGTTCGAATCCTGCCTCGGGCATGGATGTTTGTGATGTCCTTAGGTTAGTTAGGTTTAACTAGTTCTAAGTTCTAGGGGACTAATGACCTCAGCAGTTGAGTCCCATAGTGCTCAGAGCAATTTTTGAAGTTTAGTGTCTGTGTTTTGCGACCGCACCGCAAAACCGTGCGATTAGTAGACTAATGGACGTGCCTCTCCAATGGGAACCGAAAACATTTGATCGCAAGGTCATAGGTCAACCGATGCCTCCACAGGAAAACATGTCTGATATAAAACATGTCTGATATATTCTATACGACACTGGTGACGGCATGTGCGTCACATGACAGGAGTATGTTGAAGACCCACCTAAGTTGTACACTTGGCGAATGGGTAAAAAGATTTTTCTACCTTGCCCGATTTAGGTTTTCTTGTGGATGTGATAATCACTCCCAAAAAAGTGATGAAAACATAACAGCAGTTACCTCGCATCGGACGGACGGACGGACCGATAGTAATTGTCTGAAAATAAAAAATTAAACTTTTCAGTCGAGGGAAGACTTGAACGAGGACCTTTCGTTCCGCAGCTGCTCACGCTAACCACGGGACCACGACGCTCCTGAGCTTGATGTTGCTTATGTTCCGCATGAACTACTCAGTTTGTATATTTTGCTTATTTTTTTCATAGTTTCACACAACTTCTTCCTGTTTTCTCGATTGATCTGTGTTCAGTTTTTCAAGGTCTATCCACAGTACCAAATTAAAATTAAATCTGAGGGGGGGTGCAATGAGGAGGTTCCCTCGTGAGCACAATGAGGTTTAACTTCTGAGGTCATCAGTCCCCTAGACTTAGAACTACTTAAACCTAACTAACCTAAGGACATCACACACATCCATGCCCGAGGCAGGATACGAACCTGCGACCGTAGCAGCAGCGCGGTTCCGGACTGAAGCGCCTTGAACCGCTCGGTCACAGAAGCCGGCTATGCTTAGGGAGAATGGGTAGGAGTGGTTGTTACAGGCAGGCACTGCAGTGGAAATACCGAGGATTGGAGGGGAAATGCTGCCATAAATTGAAGCTCACATTTTGTATGTACTTTGTGCGGCCTCTCCACGCCCTCACCTGCATGGTAACCGTTCAAAACACCTTTCGCCTCTGATTTGGTCAGCATTAAAAAAAAAAAAAATGGCTCTGAGCACTATGGGACTTAACTTCTGAGGTCATTAGTCTCCTAGAACTTAGAACTACTTAAACCTAACTAACCTAAGGACATCACACACATCCACGCCAGAGTCAGGATTCGAACCTGCGACCGTAGCGGTCGCGCGATTCCAGACTGTAGCTCCTAGAAACGCTCTGCCACTCCGGCCGGTAGCATTTAAAAAGAACTCCGTTGAAAATACAGTGATTTATTTTCGCCTGACTTGTTAACCATTTGCAACTTTTAGAGAAGCGTCGTGAATGGTGAATTTTGAGAAAACCTACACAATTCTCTTCTTGCCATGTTAAAATTTACTTCTCTTGTCGAACGACAACGAAGTTTACAAAATGTCATCACACTAACATTTTGTGCCGACACAACTGCGAGAGAATTCTGAAACATTAGTTTATTAAGGGGCTCCGGAAAGGATCAAAATCATGAAAAGTTCAATTTTTACTTTTTTGCGTTTTCTGAATCTGCAGACTATTACCTTTTAATAGATACATAATTTATTCAATTCCGAAGACTACAACAATTTTTAAATTTTTTTTGAAATGTGTTCTACATGGGCGTGACCCACTGTGGCGCTGTTAAACTGCTGTCAAATGGTGTTATTACTAACGTCCGTGTTCATCAGGTACATTTTGAAACGTCCCCTTTTTGAACAAATTTATACAAGACTGTGCTTAACCTGACACACAATATTTTTTTAGCGCAACGCGATCTGACTTTCAACACACAATATTTTGTTAGCGCAACGTAATCTGACTTTCAATAATCTCTACAAGAGAATGGCCCTGACTAACATTAAACTATACCTTTCGCAAATCACTTACCTCACAAAAATCTTCGCTGCTCAAGCTACTGCAATACAGCGAGCGCCACTACTGCCAGCTAAATAAAAAATTCAAACTATGGAAGGCACTAACTACTGATAGGAATAGTTAGCAAATGAAAGATATTAATAGAGAACAAAGAATGTATTTACCTTTATATCACCATATATATATATATATATATATATATATATATATATATATATATATATATATATATAGAGCATTTCATGACAACTTCCAAAACTCCGCCATCTCTCTCCCCACATCCACCACTGCTGGCGGCTCACCTCCAACTGCGCAACGTTACACGCTGTTCACAGCCAGCTGCCTAACACTACAATGGTTGAGTATTACAACAATGCAAAGCAGCCACAGACTGCACACGGCACAGCAGGTGATTTTCATACTGAGGTGGCGTTACCAATAAAAAAACCTAAACAGCCTACTTACATAGCCCCCATGCTCCCCACAAAAAATTTTACAAATTTTGTTGGGCACTGGCCAATACATATTTGTTAAAATTTTTCATAATCGTAATTACAATAACAAAGAAATCAAATGCACACACTTATTGATACAATGTTGGTCAAAAGCTAAAATTTTCTCACAGTCCATAAAGACAGTCCTAATCGTTCATCACAGTGAAATATCAGTGTTTTTCTCAAAGTCTGAGCAGTAAAAGAAAATGCACACGGAAGTAGTGGATTTCCATGCAGTCTTGAAGAAGTAGTGTTGTCCTTCCAACAGAAAGACAGTGTTGACTCTTGACATGCAGACAGGTAATGGGCCACAACAGAGCAAACCCACAACAGAGTCAGTCGAAGTTTTGAAGAGTATTGGTGGGCAGGTCATCACAGAGCAGACCCATTGTAGTCCTGGTAGAGATTACGGTATTGGTGGGCCACCAGAGGTGCAGACCCACTGCAGTCCTTGTAGAGATAATGGTAGAGGAGCAGACCCACTGCAGTCCTTGTAGAGATGGCCAGCAGCCATCTGTTGTGACTGTGCAGGTGCACAATCACCAATGAAGAGTCTTGCGGATAATATAGCAAGTCCATAAACCACCACTTGTGCACTCACAAAGATTGTGGAATTGTCCTTAGAACCAGCAATGCTGTTAACCAGTCCCTTGCTGAATTATTAACACATGTGCAAACACTATCAGTTCCTACTTCTCACATATTGTCCATATACTATGATCAACAGAAGCGTGTGCAGTGAAATGATACTTAATTTGAAGAACTGGTGTCAATTACAATATTATAACATGAGAGTACAATTACAAAGGTACAAAATACATCATTAAAGAACATAACAATACAGATAACATTTGTAGTACAGGCTTTACAACACAATAGAAATAAACATATACATCAATGTTACAGGATTTATGACATGAGTACATACATAAAAGATCAGAATAGCTTTTGAAACATCAACTTTACACATGAGCATTAAAACAGAACATAATAAATAATATCTAAGCATATTTACAAGTTAAATAACATATTATTAATATCAATTCTATTTGAGGATAGATTCCTCATCATAGTGAATGCAGCTTAGTATTAGAAAAATTCCACAACTTAAGTCTTATCAGATAAACACATAAATACAGGAAAAACATAAATACACAAGGGAACACAAACACATAGTGGGGTAACACAATGGAAAGGACAGGGTTCGTTATCAGTGTAACTTTTGGTACTGCAGTATTTTGCGAACAAAACCTTTTTTGTTCTTGGAGATCTCCCTTCGTTCATCATTATTCCCAAAAAGTCCCATCTATACCTGCTTTCTCTACTCTGTTCATATTTCTTTCGAAATAATTATTTCTTAGTGCACAATACTCATTTTTGCCAAATCTGTTTCTTATATAGTCTACCCCTCTTAAGCTAACTTAAATCTACTGATCTCAGATGCTAAACTAATGGACGAGGCAATGTAGCATCACATAAAACAATTAATATAAACAGCAATAAAAAAAACGCAGATTTGCGAAGCAAGCAGCATTAAGAAATTAGCAAAGCAATTGTAATATTACAACTAATCTAAGGCAATGTGCAGCAAATAATAAAAATAAATCATTAGTAAAACTGGCTTAACAGAATAATACAAAGTCAAATTCAATAACACTATGCCTGGCAAACAGCAGCAACTTATACCTAAACATGACATAGCTCAAGCAGAAAAAATATTACAGTAAAAATGGCCATGTCTAATACCTATGTCACATCTTAACACTAGAGTGATGCATCACGATAACTTACTCTACCAAAAAATTACCAAGTAGTTGAAAAGAAAATTATGTATGCAGTTCCTGTTACTAGACCCTTCTTATTGTTCTTTCCATTCCAATAGCTCCTTTTTCGAAGAATGTGGATCATAAAGTAATTATTTAATAGATCTGTTGACAGAAAGTGTTCACATTAGCAAATGCATTTAATTTTATTTTATGAAACCAATGCTGCAAGACAGCTGGAAACCAGATGTCAAATGAAATAAGCAACTATGTACAAAGCAAAGCATAAAAATATCATTCAGTAGTCATGAGGTATTTCATAAGTTAGTAGAAAAATCTCTCAACTAGAGAGACAGTAGTCATAATCAGGTGTATAGACATAAAAATATTTCTCGTCATTTCATTAGGCATTTCTGTCGCCATATGGCATTTCTCTCAATTAGCACGACAATAGCAGTGAAATGTTGCGATGCTTTCTACAAAGGAACGTCAATAGCGATTATAATGGCCTTCCCTTTGTTTTTTTTTCTACCTGTGCCGCTGGAAGGCTAATGGCTTTTTTTTTTTCGGGCGGCTGTCGCCCAGCTGCGTGCCCACGACGCATTACGTGCAGGTGGTCACTGAACTTTCTTACCGAAATATTTACGACAGCAGTTTCCGCTACGACAGTCTCACATAAAAATATTTCACAGGTCAAGAATTAGCGTTGCAAATCTGTAGAAACAAAATCCTATAAATCTAAGTGTCAAAAAAAAAAATATTCGTCAGCATTGTAATACATTCACGCATTTACACACATTTCACAACTCTTAAAGTACGATTCTTGGTTTCCAACAACCTTTATCACAAATCAGAGTCCCTAAATTACTATTCATTACTCCTTACCTTATTACACATATATATATCGTCGACACATAATCAAATTCCTCATATAGCATCAGCTTATTGTTCATAAACGTACCTCAACAGCATAAAACATATCGTCGTCGTAAAAATAACATCATAATACCTCAGTCAAATCTCAAAATCGTCGTAGCTTCCTCCAATAATTTCAAAACCTAAAAAAATTCTCTGCTCATGTCAAAAGTGTCATCTGCCTCAAACGTACTTCAAAAATCATGATCCCATACCAAATATATCATTCAAAGCTCTCATTGTATCACAATGGTTCCGAAAAAATATGAACAGTTTACAAAGTACAGACAAAATACATTTTCATAAGTGTGAAGTTATTCAACTGTGTAATTACGTAAACATCTGTCACTAATGCAGTAAAAAAAATGTTTGTCTCTCTCAGGTAAATAATCAGATAGCTGTGTAATTTGTGTGTTACAGAAATGTGGTACCGAAGTGTAAAGTTGTGTAAGCAAATACCATATTAGCTAGGGCTCCTTGTGCTTGCCAAACACATGGTACACAAAGTAGGCGTGTACCCCCATGAGGATAAATGTAATTATACCCTCAGGTGTTACAAATTACAGCAATGGAATGAAATGTATCACGGAAAACTTTCTTTGTAATTAAGTGTTTTAAGTATAAGATTAATCACTCAAATGCGTGTACTGTAGCGCTAAACTGTGCGTCTTGTCGCAACATAACCTTTGTGGAAGTGTCGTAGTTATCGTCCTCCGAAAGCTAAGTTCTGCAGAAGTCAATGTCCTTACCTGATGATACACAAAAGTGAAATGCTTTGCGTATAGATATCTTAGTTATTACGCTTATTGTTGTGATGAAGAAAGTACTGTGCTGTAACGTATTGTTGTGCTACGGAAAAGGCTGCCTCATTGTTGCTATACCACAAAAGTTACTACTAAAACATGTTTTACTTTCCAGAAGAATTCAGAAAAACTGTGCAGATATAAAACAGATACACCGCAAAAGCAACAAGGTGAATTGTGTCACACATTAGTAGCGTCGTGATATAGTCGTGTAGCTGTCAAATAAACTAACCACTGTGTCACCTGGTATCTCTCAGAAAGCACCTTGAATCCATAATGTATTTGCAAGTAAACCAAAATGCTGCATTAAAAAAAAAAGCAGATTATCTTTCAATAAACGGTTTTACATGTGAAATGTGGTGTAAACCTTTACTCTTCCTAGTACGCAGAGTTTCAACTTCAACGCAATTATCATGTGGTATACGTCGGATTCTGTAAGGTCCATTGTAAACTAGAAAGAATTTGTGACTCAAGTGTTTCTTCTTATGTGACAATGAATGAGCTTTAATGAGAACTTTCTGACCAATATACAATTTCTTTTCGTTTGCTTTTCCGTGTAGTTTTCTCCTTTTGTCATCTGCAGATTTTATATTTTTAAGAGCCAAATCAATTATGTCTTTGTGTCGAAGTTTACGTGTGTTCGGGAAAGGTACAAGCTCTCTGATTCTGTTCGGTGGTTTTTCATTCTTCAGCACAAGAGTAGGTGGTAAAGCAGTGGAGTCATGAGGCATTTCATTCAGCACGTTTTGAAATAAGTGTAAATATCTGTCCCAATGCTGATGCTTTCTGTGACAATAAAGTCTGCAAAGCTTATTGATTTCTTTCATAATCCGTTCGGCGGGGTTACAATGTGGTGAATACAATGAAATAAAAACAGGTTTGATTTTATGGTTGCGAAGCATGCGAGACCAAACAGCAGATCTGAATTGCGGTCCGTTATCTGAAATGACTTTAGCAACGTGGCCAACTTCACGTAAGAAATTTTTAACAAAGGCGTTGGATACAGATCGTCCAGTGGCTTTACGTAATGGAGTGAAAGAAACAAATTTGGAAGTAAGTTCAACAGCGACTAGAACGTACGAAAATCCATTCGATGTTCTGACAAGGGGTCCCAATAGATCAACTGCAGCAAATTCTTTTAATTTAGAAGGAATAATAGGAAACAACGGAGAACGATGTGAGACAGTAGATGGTTTCGCCTTTTGACAAAGTTTACAAATAGACAAAACTCTTCGAATTCTCTTTTCCATATTGTTAAAATAACAAGTCGTTCGAAGAATATGATAACATTTTCGTGGACCAAAATGTGCGTAGCTGAAATGAATGTACCAAATGAGCTTATTAACAAAATCGTCAGGAATGCAAAGTACCCATAGCTTGTCATCAACAGTGCAGCGTTTGAACAGTGTATTGTTTCTAACCAGATAATAATGCCGAATCTGTGTGTGTGTCTTTTCATGCCATTTGCTTTTGATGTCTTTCCAAATCGGATCTTTATCTTGTTCATGAGCAATGTCCTTTAAAGATGTGGTGATGAAGTTTTCAAAGGCGACTTTCTGAATGTAAAGAATACTGAAATTTTTCTCGAGGTTGCCTTCTGTGTTACTTTTCTCAAGCCCAGCCGGTGCGTGTGACAGTGCGTCCGCAACAATGTTCTCTTTGCCGGGAATGTAGACTATTGTGAAGTGGAATTCTTGCAGAAACAATGCCCAACGTTTTAACCTGTCATGATTTAATTTTGAAGACATAAGAAATTGTAATGCACGATGATCACTGTATACTTTTACGTGCTTACCAGAAAGAAAGAAACGGAATTTGTTAAATGCCCAAACGATAGCTAAAGCTTCTAATTCAGTAACGGAATAATTTTTTTCAGATTTTGTTAGCACTCGGCTAGCAAAAGCAATGGTTTTCTGAACAGTAGTGTCATTTTCTGTGGCTTCTTGAAATAAATGGGCACCAAGACCGACTTTAGAAGAATCCGTGCTAAGGCAGAAATCTTGTGACAGATCTGGATGAGCTAGAATTGGCGCGTTAAGTAGCGATTCTTTCAAAGAATTGAATTCCAACTGTGCTTGTTCGTCCCAGTTCCAAATAGTATTTTTTCCAGTGAGAGAACAAAGTTTTGGTGTAACAAGAATTTGCATATTCAGAAAACGACGGTAAAAATTTACGAGACCTAGAAAACTGCGGACTTGTCTTTTTGTGGATGGAACTGGAATGGCTCTGATTGCTTCTAACTTTTCAGGATCCGGCTGAATGCCTTCAGAAGAAATAATATGTCCCAAAAACCTCACCTTTGACCTACCGAATTCAGACTTTTCCAAGTTAACTGTAATTCCAGATTCTGCAAAAATACGTAACAAACTGTTGAGGATGCGATTATGTTGTTCCCATGAAGCTTTTGCTATTAGAATATCGTCCACATATAAGGTGATGTGACGTTTTAAGAACTCAGGTAATATGTAATTTAGCCCACGAATGAATGCTGCTGAAGAAATGTTCAAACCAAAAGGAAGTTTCCGAAACTGATAACAAACGCCGAAACAAAGGAAAGCTGTGTATTTTCTACATTCTGGATGAAGTTCGATCTGATAAAAGCTGGATCTGAGATCAATGGAAGACAACACTTTTACACCATTAAAATTTTGAAGAAGTTCTTCCAACGTTTGCGGCCTGTCTGTTTCAGGAATAATGATCGTATTGATTTGTCTCGAATCTAAGACAAGCCTGATTGATCCATTTTTCTTCTCAACAACATGTAATGGATTGTTGTATGAGCTTACTGCAGGCTCAATAATGCCCTCGTCAAGCATAGATTGTATTTCTGTTCTAACACGGTCCCTATAATGCGCCGGAATTACGTATGGTCTAACACAAAATTTAGTATGCTCACGAACACGAAATTGGTATTGAAATCCCTTGATGGTTCCTGTTTTATGAGTAAAAACTGTGGAATGTGCTTGTAAAATCTCAAAAAGGTCCTGCCTATCAGTGTCATTACAATTCTCAATTGTTTGAATTTTATTCTGAATTAACTCATAAGTATCAAATGCGCCGTCGATATCACCCCTGTCAGTACTTGCAGAGTGATTGTTAGTGTCAAGTTCCGTCGAAAATTCCGAACTGTTGTCTAACAGGAGGTAAAGCCGATTAATTTCTTCGTCATGGTTTGAGAGCCAATCTTCAAAATTCAAAGCTACTGACTTACCTTCTTTTTCTAAACTTATTTCAGCATCGTGAAAGCTTAAGATTGCTTTGTATTTATTCAAAAAGTCTACTCCCAGTATAATTTCCGTCGACAATAATGGAACAATAAGAAAGTTCATAGAGAAGCTGTGGCTTTGACAAAAGAATTCTAAGTAGGTTTGTTGGCGTACATCTACACTTTTTCCAAAGATTGCACCTTGTAATTTAATCTTACGTAACGGAAGTGTGGGGCAATCGTTCGATATGTTGCATTTTCTAAAAGCTGTTTCACTAATTACTGAAATGGGACTGCCAGAGTCAAGTACTGCCGTAAATTTTACGTCATTTACTGTAATGTGAATCACAGGATATGCAATGTTGTTATGTTTTACGTCGTGTTCTTGGAGTAAGATGTCCCTAATGTCTTCCATTTTTACGTAATTACTTGCTACGGCAGCTGCGTCGTTAGTGTCACACGTGCGTTTCGTGGCTGCCAGCTGTATGAGTCACTGCCTATTGTCTCTTTGTTGGCGCGCGTCGTTATTGGGGTTTGGAGACCTAACTTCTACAAATTCACCGTGACGAGACGGCCCTGCCCTGTTTAAATCCCGCCAGTTCTGATGCAATTCAGGTCTGTCGTTACGATCACATCGTCTGTCGTCATGTTGGTAGTTTCTGTGGTTTCTTTCTTGTCGGTTAAGTGGTGGAGAATTTCTCCCTGAATCGTAACTGCGCGCTGGACCGTTGCGTCTAAAGTTATTCTGTCCCTCGTAATAATAATTGTTTTGGTTCCCATATTGTCTGTTTCTCTGATTGTCTCTGTGATAGTCATTACCGCGGAGAGGTGATCTTTCCCTGTAATTATTACTACTCAGCCAACGGTTGTTATACGGGTGGTGTCTGTTTCGGTCACGATTTGTGTTGTGAGAATAGCCTTGTCGCGTCCACTTATTATTTCTTTCATCGCGGAATTGCGACGGATGTGATCTGTAATTGTTGTGCTCGTGCGTTCCGCGATTGTCAGTGTCAATTTCCAGTTCTTGTAAGAGTCCTTGAAATGCTTCAATGTCGTCTTTGCAACGTCCTGCCAAAATAATATGTCGCAAATGTTCAGGCAGTTTGATTAAGCAAATGTGGATAAGTTCTGAGGGGCTGTATGGGTTTGACAGGTACTGATTCTTGTGCAACATGTCTTCAAAATATTTCACAAGACTGGAGAATTCAGATTGTTCGAAATGTTTCATCATTATGATGCCATGTTTTACTCGGTCTTGTGTGGCTTGAGACCAATATGCTGAGAGGAAGGCATGGTAAAATTCTCCTTCACTATGACAATCGTGAATGACCGAACGCATTCTTACAGCTGGTTCATTCTCTAAATAGCCACACATAAATTCTAATCTGTGTTCTAATGACCAGTTGGGGGGAAAACAATGAGAGAATTGATGGAGCCACGCTTGTGGATGAATGTCGTTAACCGAATCGGTAGATGCAACTGAGTCAAATTTAGCTTGCAAGGTCTCATGATTTTCATGAACAGTAGTTTGCAGTTCTTTTATGGCTGCTTCGTGATTCTGTAGTGCATTTTCATGACGCGAAAAAATAGGTTGGAAATGTTCACAAATTTGTGTTTTTACATCATTACAGACCTTTTGACATTTCGATTCAATGTGATGTAACTCAGTAGTTAAATCTTCACGTGTTTGTTCAACCGTGGAGTCTAACTTTTGAAGATTTTGTTCCATTTGTTTCTGATTTTGCTCAATTGTGTCTAATTTTTGAAGATTTTGTTCCATTGTGTCTAACTTTTGAAGATTTTGTCCCATTTGTTGCATTAATTGCAATAATAATGTATTAGTGTCTGGAATCTGTTCCTCTACGCTTTTCGGCAGTGCATTTGCACCGGCAACATTCACATTTTGACAAGCAGAAAATGTGTCTTGACTTATTTGAGAAAACGGTGAGGATCCAAAACCTGAATCTACAGTATTTGTGAGATCGTCTCGTGTCATTTCGGATTCCTGAGCCGAGCTATTGCCGACCGATCGATCGATAATGCTTCCCTGTTCTCTAATTGTTTCGCTGTCTACACCATTGTTTGCCGCCCGCTCCATTTCCGTATGCACAGTTACCAAATTATTACTTTGAACATCAGTTAATTCATTACTCGGTGGCGCTAACACACTGCTTTCGTTTTCACTGTCATTTCGCAGTTTACTTTGGAGCCTAGTATTACGTTTTTCACACGCCATTATTGTCACAGTATTTCACACGACAACACAGAAAAACACAATTTGAAGAGCAAAAATAAGAGAACGCATTAACATAACACTGAAAATAATATCTAGTTAATTGCAGCTGCGAAATACTTGGTGCAAATCTACATGCATGCCACAACTATTTTACTATACAACAATGAAAAACTGCAACTACAAAGGAAATTCTCTCTATAATTACGCGCTAGCAATAAACAAAATCTACACTAATTACACAAACTACAAGAAAAAATCAGAAGATTCCAGTGAGGTATCCTCGGCTAAGGGTCGCCATATGAAACGTCCCCTTTTTGAACAATTTTACACGACTGTGCTTAACCTGACACACAATATTTTTTTAGCGCAACGCGATCTGACTTTCAACACACAATATTTTGTTAGCGCAACGCAATCTGACTTTCAATAATCTCTACAAGAGAATGGCCCTGACTAACATTAAACTATACCTTTCGCAAATCACTTACCTCACAAAAATCTTCGCTGCTCAAGCTACTGCAATACAGCGAGCGCCACTACTGCCAGCTAAATAAAAAATTCAAACTATGGAAGGCACTAACTACTGATAGGGATAGTTAGCAAATGAAAGATATTAATAGAGCATTTCATGACAACTTCCAAAACTCCGCCATCTCTCTCCCCACATCCACCACTGCTGGCGGCTCACCTCCAACTGCGCAACGTTACACGCTGTTCACAGCCAGCTGCCTAACACTACAATGGTTGAGTATTACAACAATGCAAAGCAGCCACAGACTGCACACGGCACAGCCGGTGATTTTCATACTGAGGTGGCGTTACCAATAAAAAAACCTAAACAGCCTACTTACAATTTTAGTGATGTGAGATAAAGTATGTGTTGTGGCTAACCTGTGACGGTTCAATATATATCGCTGGTGTGATTGTCGATTGTTTCATGTTTATTTACTCTGTCGTTATCTCGAAAATATTCGTAATTAATTCTGTTTCTTGAGTCTCTGTTTTGTTGAAGTATAATAACGAGTAAAAGTAAAGTTATTAGAAATCCTCCTAAGGCTTTTAAGAAAAGGAGAAATGTTGGAAAGCCAAAGGTATGTGTTATTACTGTAAACAATAAAGACGATAACCAAGTGAGTAAACCTAACCTGTCAAGTACACCGGCCCATAGCAGTCAAAGTGGGAAAGAAAATACTTCACAGAAGAAGCTTGGTTCAATGAGTGAAAACTATGAATGTTTTATGGGCGAATCGGATGTGAATGAAATATTTGATATGTCGGTTCTCAAAGGAATTTTTTCAAACTGTGTAAGATGTATTCATTGTAGTGATGTTGGTCTGGAACTCTCCATAATAAAGCACGTAGGACTTGCTAGTGAAATACAACTGAAATGTGATAAGTGTTCATACATGACCACCTTATGGAACAGTGGTGCAGTAACTGCAACTGAAGAAAATGGTAGCAAAATCTACGAACACAACATTAGATGTGTTTATTCCTTGCGTTCAGTTGGTAAGGGTGCTACTGCAGGTGCAATTTTCTGTGGCATCATGAATCTTCCAAATCCCCCAACCAAGTTTACGACCTATAATAAATTAATAGAGTCTAAAGTAGAAGATGTCTGTATAGAATCTATGAAGAACGCTGTGGAAGAGGCAGTAATGGAAAATAATGGTAACAGAGATTTGACTGCAGCGTTCGATGGTACCTGGCATAAACGGGGACACACATCTCTTCATGGTGTAGTATCTGCCACCAGTATGTATACAGGGAAAGTTTTAGATGTAGCAGTAATATCAAAGTATTGTAGATGTCCACAAAAATATAAAGGTACACATGAAAATAATTGCAAAGCTAACTATAGTGGCAGTAGTGCAGGAATGGAAGTGGCTGCTGTTGCCAGTATATTCCAGCGTTCTGAGGCGTGTGATAAAGTGCGATATGTTAATTACCTTGGTGACGGTGATTCTAAAAGTTTCAAACATGTTCAAGGACTGAAGCCCTATGGTGATGAGGTTGTAGTGCAGAAATTTGAGTGTATTGGACACGTACAGAAGCGAATGGGAACAAGACTTCGGCGACTGAAAGCTTCGTACAAAAAACAAAAACTCAGTGATGGTAAAGGGTTGGATGGGAAGGGAAGGTTAACTGACAGTGTCATTGACAAAATACAGAACTATTATGGAATGGCTATTAGGCAAAATACACAAAGTGTCGACGAAATGAAGAAGGCTGTTTGGGCTCTTTTTTTTTTTCATACTTCTTCAACCGATGAAAATCCCCAACATAGCTTGTGTCCCAAAGAAGAAGGCAGTTGGTGTAAATATAACAAAGGATTGCTAACTGGTGAAGTGTACACTCATAAGCATAGTCTGCCTCATACAATAATGGAGGTGATAAAACCTATTTTCAGAGACTTAGCAGCACCTGAACTGTTGAAAAAGTGTATTCACGGAAAAACTCAAAACCCCAATGAAAGTGTAAATAGTGTTATATGGTCGAGAATCCCCAAGACTGTACTTGTTGGAATAGAAACACTTCACTTTGGTGTGTATGATGCTGTTGCGACTTTCAATGATGGCAACATTGTAAGGTGCAAGGTATTTAGAAATATGGGAATGAAGATAGGTTCTAACATGGTACGAGCGATGCTTGCTTTAGACAAGGAACGCCTTCGGGCTGCAGACAGGGCTGTAAAGAGTCTAGAAATACAAGCAAGAGTAAACAGGAGGAGGAACAAGAGGAAGCTGGAGGAGGAGTTTGCAGAGGATGAAGATAATCCATCCTATGGACCTGGAATGCACTAAAAAGTTAATCCAATCTTTGTCGCTCGATTCCCAAAACTTTTATTTTCTCATACTAATTACATGTTTTCTAAGGATCTTCCAAATATATTTGTTTCAAACTTTCAGTAAATGTTACACAGTACCTTCTGCATTATATAACACAGCCTTTTTCCAAAAAACTGTATATTTTTGAATATATAAATAAAAAATTGCAAAAAAATTGTGAATTTTCATTACAATTGAAAAAAAATCATCTTTAATAACTGAACTAAAATTTTGTAAAATCCCTGTGTTAAGTTGTAGCCCATATTCCAATAAATAATCTGTAAAAAGTTCAACTTCCTACCTCAAATACTTTGTGAGGAAAGATGTAATTTATAAGCGTTATTTTAACATTGCAAGTATAGGGCGTTCCGGTGCCCCTTAAGTGAGAAACTGAGGAAAAGTAATGTCAGTAGCTTGCGACGGGGCGGTAAATAAAGAAGTGCGGTTGGAAAGTTCATACGAAGGTGCATATACAAATGTTATTTAAAAAATTTTATTCCTAATTTTGGCTCTCACGTAAGTCTCGATGCATGATTTCCACACTTAATGCATTGGATGGATGGATGGATGGAAAGGGTTGTATGGGCACACGACGGCACTTCGTGCATTAGTCCACAGTTCCACACCCGCGCATTAGTTATAGCTTTTGAATTAACATTCATGAGTACAGTTTATGCTAGGGAACAAAAATTTGGCGATTATTATAGCAAAATCAGGTTTTCACGACACAGGTCAATCACTATTTATTGGCGTTGTCCTTTTCTTTCACACAATGAAATTAGCACTGCTGAGATGGTTTACAGTTTTACTTCTATAATAATTTGATTCCGAGCCCCCAATAGCAGTAATGTAGGCTGCTATATATGAAAATAACTCAATCAATTCGAACAGAACCACACGTCCCACTGTCGTCTTTGTTACAGCAGTTTTGGCGAGAAATTACAAATCGCCACATGTTCACTTATGCCGATGTATGTTCGTACTCACATAAATAACCATAGCAGTTCCAGTTCACCAAATATATGCTTGCACACTTGCACAGTTAAACAATACTCTCTGTCGAAGTAAATCAGCGCGAAAAAAAATTCTCAGACGACCACCCTCATGTGGGCGTCGCTCGCCACCCACCCTCCAAAACGACTGACCAACGACTGACCCCTGGCCAAGATGGCCGCTCGCTTATATAGGCTCGGACGTCTAGCCGTCATTGTTATGCAAGTACAAATCTCACGAGTTAAGGAAACAAATTTTGATACATATATCCCTCGACAGAAACAGGTACACCACGGGAACCGCACTGAAAAGTACATCTTATTTACTATGTTTCATTAGTTTATAGGATTACCCTATCGCCCGTAAATGAAGTTTTAGTTTTTGCAGAGATTCGCCACTTAGCGCAAATTTGTTTGTTTACATCTGCACTGCAAAGTTTTAACATACAACTGCATATAGCACCGTTTTTAGATGTAATCCATAGCGATCTACACATTGCGCTGTTCAAAATCGTCATATCTACAATAATTAATTAGTTGTGGGCGATAAATGTTAATAATAATTTGCAAACAATGAAAACTATTCCAAGTTAAGTGTGTAGTATGACTCAACTAGTTTAAAATACGTGTGATGCCACTCAAAATATTATATAGTGCCGTTCTTTACGTCATGAATTTTCTATTGAATTTTATGAACAATTTTCCCTCAAACTTTGTTTATTTCTCTTTACGGGATTAATTATTTATGTATCTTAACATATGACTACGGCACTCGATCCACTATAACGAAACGTTTTTAATGAGTTGTCGCTCATCCCTGTAAGTTGTTATTTACTATTTTTTTAATTTTTCAGTATTCGTGATATTAACCGATATTGAGGTTACTGCAACTTTTGCGTCTCGTGACTTGAAATAAAGACCGATCTTTCATAATGTGCATTTTGCTGACCACAATCCATTGCCGCATCGCTCTTCACCGTAAGTTACATAGTTTTTGCGTAATGCGCGAAAAACCAAACAATGCCTCAAGCTGCGGGCCGCGTGGCCGCCCGGCGGCGGAGACCATCCCACCGACGATTGCAAATCTCTCGCGGGCGCACCACGCGCTTCCGCGAATCGCACACCATGTAGCGCGCTCGCTCTCCACAAAGCAATCCTTACATACTAGAAATATTCATCTAGTAACGGGGGTTTGTACCGTCACAAGCTCATGAAAAAACATGTCCTGGGTACAAAATAAACGTAATATGTCTTGAATTCCGTTGTTCGCAAACCGATAGTTTTTCTCGTTTCACCGGCTGTCAATGGCTCTTAAATATTAATTTCGTGCCTTAAAATAGGTTGTAGTTATTGGAATAACACGATAGATAATGAAGTTTAGAACAGTAAACATGTGGCAAAATACTCTCCTCTCCGTGTCCTATCATTTGCTAAACCCTCTTTTCGATATCTCAAACAGTTTATGAAATATCAGGATTCTTGTGGATATTTCAATCTGATTTTATCGCTGGCGCGGCGTGATCGCAAATAAGTGTGCTACATCAGATCAATGTGATGACAGATGGAGACCACCCCGACCCAAGTGTAAAGGAAATTCAATATGTTAGCTAAATTCCTTACGCATCAACATATTATTTAACATGCACCAATCACAAAATTATAGTTACCCCTATTTTTCACAGCAAACTTTTTCGAATTCCACGAAGTGTCTTACTTCCACGTAAATATTACAATAACTATGACCATTAAGGTAATCTTGACACATCATAATGAACATGACGTATCAAGCTATATGTAACGCAAAAATAAAATTATTTTATCCAATAATTTCCGTAGAATCGGCTGATAAAAGTTGTAGGGCGTGTGCCTCGATTCTACCATCGCCATTCGGCCGAAAGATGGAGAAACACTGTCGGCCTCCTCTTCTGAACGAACAAATGAACTCGCCCAGCGCTTTGGACGAAAACTGATCACTGCGCATGAACCACCGTATCCTGTGCGGACGCTACGCTTTGAACGTTTCGATATTAACCGCCAAGATAAATTCATTGATAAACATGAACCTGCAGAACTTTCCAGTGGATACAGTGGTGTACTGACAAGGGGATCTCCCCATTGCAGCTGCACCCCCGCATCCACCACTCTCAGATTTAGTGGTACAATGGGGAGTTTCCCTTGTGAGATATCGCTCAAAAAGAGTTTGCGACATTCGCTACCAGATGTACTGTGGGCGTCCGTTTACAGTAGGAACGTCACTGCGCGCTCACTAGTCACGCTGCTTGCGAGAATCATGTCCCGTGGAGCGGCAGCGCCACCAGGAATAGAGATGTGCGATTGAATAACAGTGCACGAGCATAAGTTACCAGTTGCAAGTTGTAGGTCAGTCGGAGACTTGCTGTGCACTTATTGCAGATCGTTCGTCGTGTCTTCAAGTCATCGAGTTAAATACAAGCAGTGGCCGATAGAGAGACAGTGATTAGTCTTCATTAGAAACAGAACTGTAATTAGAATTGCAGTGTATGCACAGAGACCGCCTGCCTAGAGATTTAACTGCGTACCGTTAGTTTGGAAGTGTTCTTCAAAAAGTACGTCAACAAAGAAGATTATTCTTCTTCCGACTTCAATTCAGAGAACATTATTTAGTTTGTGTTCATGGTATCATAGTCAACGCAGGACAGATAGACTAAACCAGCATTCTACAATTTCTGTAGCCAGCGTCACCAAAGTTACTATTCACTATTGTGTGTTACTTTCAGTATATGTGTGCTGCCCTGGAAACCATGCATCCCTCTTACCAGGACACCTTTTTTTAGTCTTTTTCAGAGGCAGCGTCTTTTTCATCAACGTGGACGCAACTAATACACAACAGATGCTGGGAGAAAAATATCAGCGTACAGGGAAACGACTTTTCTGCAAGGTTGCTGCTGCTGACGCATTTACTACTATCACTGTTTCTATTGAATACAAAACGACGTGCTGAATACTTACCAAAACACAAAAAATAATGAGCCTTTAATTTTCTTGAAACCTTCGGTTCTGTCGCCCAACACTAAAAACTACTCTATCGCCAAAGAGTAAAAACTACAGCTGAACCAACAATTAGAACACAGGCGTATTGGTGCTCACTGATGTCAACCACTTGACCACCAAATCAGTTAACACAAGCTTTCCTCAAAAATCATATTTGCAACTGATATAAATCACAAATTCTTAGATTCTGTAGGGCTATGTCGTATCGCCATTTCTGAAAGTATTTGTATGGAGTATAGCCATGTATGGAAGTGAAGCATAGACGATAAACATTTTAAATAAGAAGAGAATAGAAGCATTTGAAATGTGATGCTACAGAAGAATGCTGAAGATTAGATTCGTAGATCCAGTAATTAATGAAGAGGTACTGAACATAACGGAGGAGACAAGAAATTTGTGGCACAACTTGATTGAATGGAGTAATCGGTTGATAGGATACATTCTGGGTCACCAAGGGAGTATCTATTTAGTAGTGGAGCTAAGTGTGGGGAGTAAAAATTGTAGAGGGCGATTAAGACACAAATACGGTAAGCAGATTCTGAAACAACTAGGCTGCAGCAGTTATTCGGTGATGAAGAGCCTTGCACAAGACAGAGCAGTGTGGAAAGCAGTGTGGTGTGCTGCTCTTGAGACCACAGAGGTCACGAGAAACAGATTCTGTGGTCCTGCACATCCTGGACATGTAACCTACATTGTTAGACCTCGAAAGGTCGGTACAAAAGTGGTTTCGTTTCAAAATACAGCCCGGCCTGGCGTTATACTGGTACCTGTCTGGCGTTTCCCTTCACACGAGGGTGAGTGGCCTACTACGTGACCCTAATTCTCCATTAAGTCCCATTTGCTTTCACAGTGGCTTCTCATTTATGCATTGGAAACTGTACACCGATGTGACGCAAGTCGTGAGACAGCGATATGCATACTTACAGATGGCGGTAGCATTGCTTACACAACATATAAATCGGCGGTGCATTGGCGCAGCTATCGTTTCTTCTCAGGTGAGTCATATGACAATGGTTCAGACGTTATGAAGCCCACACGATGGTAACTGACAGACTCAACACGGAATGGTAGCTGGGGCTACACGCATGAGGCATTCCAGTTAGGAAACTGTTGGAGAATTCAATATTCTAAAATCCACAGTGTCAATTTATGGCATTACCATTCATAACGGACAACATGGCGTCTGACGGTGTTCACTTAACGACCTAGATCAGCGGCGTTTGCGTAGACTTATCTGTTCTGACAGAGAAGCAACACTGCATGTAATAATCATAGAAATCACTGTATGACGTACGACTAACGTATCCGTTAGGACAATGCGGTGAAATTTTGCGTTAATGGCCTATGACAGCAGACGACCGATGTGAGTGCCTTTGCTAACAGAACGACACCGCCTGCAGCGCCTCTCCTGGTCTCGTGACAGTATCGGTTGGACCTTAGATGGCTGGAAAAACGAGGCCTGGTCAGATGAGTCCCGATATCTGTTGGTAAGGGCTGATAGTATGGCTCGAGGGTGGCCCAGACAAGACGAAGCAATGGAACCAAGATGTCAACAAGACAGTTTACAAGCTGGTGGTGGCTCTATAATGGTGGGGGCTATGTTTATATGGAATGGAGTGGGTCCCCTGGGTCCAACTGAACCGATCATTGACAGGAAATGATTACGTTCGGCTACTTGGTGACCATTTGCAGCCATTCATGGACATCATGTTCCGAAACAACTATTAAGTCTTTACGGATGAAAAAGAGCTATGTCATCAGGACACAACTGTTGAAGAACGTTCTGGAGAACTCGAGCGAATGATATTCTCACCCAGATCGCCCAATATGAATCTCATAGAACATTTGTTGGACATTTGGATTCATCTATAATATGTTGTAATTAAGTACTGACCATCACAGGTGGGCCGGCCGCAGTGGTCTCGCGGTTCTAGGCGCGCAGTCCGGAACCGTGCGACTGCTACGGTCGCAGGTTCGAATCCTGCCTCGGGCATGGATGTGTGTGATGTCCTTAGGTTAGTTAGGTTTAAGTAGTTCTAAGTTCTAGGGGACTAATGACCACAGCAGTTGAGTCCCACAGTGCTCAGAGCCATTTTTGAACCACCACAGGTACTGCTTCACATTTCGCTATCCAATGCGCATTACTTTATTCTTATAAGCTTGACTCTTCCTTCGGAGTTTCATATACGATACGGGACAGTTTGGTTAAAACAGCCTCTAGTACACTCCAGATGTGATATCTGCAAATAAAACTTCAAGTCTTTGAAGTGTTCTAACCGTCACACCTAGTAAAAAACGAATCCTCTATCATAACGTTTGATTTTGATTTTTTCTAAAATGGAAACATAGTCGTTTGGGCCCCAACTAGTGTGCGAAAGGTCATGTAAAGCGGTGTGTCACGTGGTCTAGTTAGTCGACTGACACAGGAGACATCTGATATGAATGTAAAGCTAACCGCACATATTACGAAATCCATCTGGGAACGTTAGGCAACGGTGAAACCTGTAAGGCCATTGAACTGGCTACAGTGTTCCGTTATCAGCATTGCTGCCTTTCCATCTCGTTAAGGTACTTAACCACATTTCTCACAAGTCGTGTCATGACTGTGAATCAATGTCTAAAACTTTTTTAGAATTTCATTTTGAGCGCTAAGGTTCAAATGCAGACAGCATGATTTATTCCCCAAATTCCACTAGTAACCTAAAATGATCCAACACTACATACACATATCCTTCACTATATACGAGGGTTATTCAGAAAGTAAGGAACGACAGGTCGCGAAATGGAAACCACAGTGAAAATCAAAACTATTTTATTTGCAAAGTTAGCTACAACTTCCAGCTACTTATCTCCATAGTCGCCGATCCGACTTAGACGTTTGTAGTAGCGTTGTACCAACTTTCCGACACCATCGTTACAGAAGGCAGCCACCAGTGCTTTCCACTAATTCTCTACGCTGGCCTACAGCTCGTTGTCTGTTCCAAAATGTTGTCTTCATAACCAGCGGTTCATGTGAGCAGAGATGAAACTCAGAGGAGTAATCCAACAATTCCAATTGAAAAGAAATGTCATATGAAAAACGTGATAAAAACTTAGACTTGTCTGAGTAAAACGATTTTGGGTACTACGTCGCATCATTATGGAACACTAAAACAACTAATCTACTGTCATTTCGACCGAGTTCATAGTGGCATTCTTCCGGGCGTCGTAGACTGATCTCTGGCCGAAACCTATCGTGCTGATAATTACGTTTATGAAATTAGAAATGTGACTTACTCGAAGCACATAATAACACATGCACATAACGTATGTTCCAATGTGAATAAGAAACTGGACAAATAATAAAGATATCTGTAATCATTTGTCCAGTTAAAATACGGTATACCGTAACATTTCTTACTTCTTGATCTATCCACATTAAATATTATCTACTTCGAAAATTTCTCTTATTATCCATTATAAACAAATGTTCGTTAAAATACACCTCTTTCTTCGTCACAACCGTCATTTTAATCACACTATCCACATACTCCTTACTTCGGCTAAGTATTGGGCCAACTGTTCCAGTTCAACTACTTTGACCTGGCTTTATTAATATTGTCTTAACCTTCCGGAAATCCTGTCTTCTTCATTAACTCAGCGTTGCCCCATAGTAGCAAATATTCTCCAGTAATATCATGGCTATAGCCTACACCCTTTATCACCATGATCCCAAACTCAGTTCTCACACCGACGGAACATTGCTCCTAATTTATTTACTTATTTGACCTGATCAGATTAGGGACTTCAGTCTCTAACTTATATTAGACTAGGGGTTCACACATATAGCATTTTTGACGTCATAGTTAGCTAAAGAGTAACAATATTTGTAACATGACAGTAATAAAATAGCATTACTAGAGTTACAGACAATTTTGACGTATGTGGAGACTGTTTGAATATGTGGTACTGACTAAGAACTAATAAATTCAATACGAACACTATTACTACTACTGCTGCTTCATTACTACTATTATTGTTGCTAATAATAACAAAAATTACAGGGATCGTGGCAGGTAGAAGGTGTATTTACATGTGTACAAAAATGAGATTTTCTGACATAGCGCGTTCTGAGGGAGAGAAATTTAGGCAGAATGCACCAGCGAAGAGCAGTGAGAAGTAAGGAAGATCTCGTTGTAAACAAGGATATAACAGGCTACAGAATGCGCACAAAGACAGACAAAATTGTTGTTGCTTCAGTATATAGGTGTTTAATTGTCTCTTGAAGCTGTAGATATTATCGTTTTCTGATATAATGAGGACGGTTATTGCAGAATAGGGTTCCTGCTATTGAAAAAGACTTCGAGGAAGCGGCTGAATGATGGAGAGAGAGAGAGGGAGAGAAAGAATTTTGCTGTGATGGGAGGTCTAGGAGAGACATGAGGGATGGTGTACGTTTATAAGACAGCGAAGGAGATAGACTGTATGAGAATCTCTGCGCTTGTTTGCACATAGACGGGATAACTGTGTGAAAGATGGTGAAATATCATCGAAGAGTCGAACATTTCAGATATGGCGAATGCAGGTGTTCGTCGCCAATTCCAGGTACCATGAGTTTTCCTTAGACAGGACGTCCAGGATAATATCGCTTTAATCAACAATTGAACGTATAGCCGTTTGGGCATTTTTTTTCGGGTCCAGAAAAAAGACCTTTTTATATTTTTGGATTGCGTGGAGAGATGCTGAATTCCTTTTGCACATTGCTGCTGTGTGTTCGGCCCAATTTAATTTTTCGTCGATTATTAGTCCGAGACTCTTTGCTGAGGGGTAAGTTTGGATTTTTGTTCCATTTAGGATTAAAGGTGGCAGTGATTTCCAACATTTTGGTCCAAAGAGCCTGGAATGACCAGCCAGGACAGCTTTCGTTTTGCATGGGTTTGTCCTTTTAACCCAATGTTTTGTGCCCATTGAAACAATGTGCACAGGCCTTTATTGACATTCTCGATAGCTGTCTTCATGGTTACTGGTTTTTCACTTAGATGCAGCTTGAGGCATCAACATACATGTGATATGTAATTGGCAGTAGTGCAGATGTGATGACATTTTTGACAGCAATGAAAAGAATATGGATCCTAATACCCTGTGGGATACTTGGGTATTACCTACCTCGCTTGTGACTTTATGGTGCTCGATATGACGCATTGCTGGACACATCAGTCACTAGCGAAACCGTTGCGCTGATCTTAGAGAGAAATATAGACTGCTAAGTTTGGCAATTAAAATGTCGAGGCCGCCATCGTGAAAGGCTTTGCTAAAGTCTAAGAAACACATGACAGTCGCCTCTTGGCTACCCATCGCAAGCTTAGCCATTACTTCGTTAAATCAGATGTTGTGCTGGAGTGTCCATGAAAAGACATTCATTTTGTTTATATGCATAGGTCTAGTAGGTTATTTAAAATTAAATACTTGGTTACCTGGTCATGGACTACATATTATAAGGGGATGAACAGTGCCAGGAAAATGCGAAGACCTAGGTAATCAGATTGCGCGTTGGCAATGGGCTGTATTCGTGATGGCTTAATATATCTCTGTTTTCAAGCACCATGGGAAACACTTGTGGTTAAGGAGTGGTTGAAGGTATCTTTACAGTAGGTAGTAATAGGTCAGTAATAAGCTGCATCATTTGTAATATAAGACCATCGTATCCAGTAGATGCTAATTTGATAGGCATGATATATTTTCAGATGTGTTGCCGGTAACACGTTCAAAAATTCTATGTGGCTATCGTCGTTTCTCCTCATGAAGTAATCAATAAGCATTTGTTTCTTTTGCGGTTCAGTTGTTGTTGCAAGTAAGTGGAAGTACTGGTTCACGGACAACAGGATCAAAAGCAGGTTTTACTTTGCATATACGAAGACAATGCAAGTGTTTTCCATAGGACAGTTTGTCTGTGTCTGTTGTCTGTTAATTTATGAGCATGCATAAGTTTGGCACTTCTCACTGCTTGAGTGTACCTGTTCAGGTCCTGATGGTAAGCAGCATGAATTTCTGGTGTAGAGCGTGGTTTGTATGCTCGATGTGCAGGATCTCAGAGATTCATTAGGTGTTTTATTTCATCACTTACACAAGATACTGGTTCCCTTCTCATTTTTTCGGTCTTTAGGGGAGCATATTTGTCTTAGAGTTGAGCAAATTTGTTAGTAACTGCACGATGTTTGTAGTTTATGTTAGGGAAAGGAACCGAAGAAATCCTCCAAAGTAATTCTTGAGCCTTATGTGCCACTCTTGTCTTTAAAGCCTTTGTACTTATTGAAGCCTTGGACATTGTAGTGAATGCCTCATAAAGGTTACGTCGTTGGCGGACATGCAAGATGCAGATGTTTCAGAGTAACAAACTGTTTGGGAATTTTGTTCCAAATATATCTATGAGGTAGGTGCTACAGTCTGGAGCCGGGCGACCGCTACGGTCGCAGGTTCGAATCCTGCCTCGGGCATGGATGTGTGTGATGTCCTTAGGTTAGTTAGGTTTAAGTAGTTCTAAGTTCTAGGGGACTGATGACCTCAGACGTTAAGTCCCATAGTGCTCAGAGCCATTTGATTTAGAAGCTCGTCAAGATGAGCTCCAAAGGCTCACTCCTACCCATACCTTGTTCCTCCACGTCTCAATAGTAGCATATCATTGCCTAAGTATGAGTTAGGTGTTTTCTTACATTCGGTAAACAGGGATCTCATCTCCCTATGGTGAAACAATGGTCTGCGGCGCTGTTCTCTTGTTACTACTTGTCCACGATCCACGCGTATTGTATCGTTGAATTCTTCGTAGGCTCTTTCCAGTGCCAAAGGAACAGTACATATTTCCTCTAAAAATAATATCGTTGTCCTTATTCCATAGCTATAAAAGTTGAAAATTACATCCTTATGTTAGAAAATTCGCCACATTTCCCGATCTAGGTGAACGAATGCTACATCTCGCTATATTTGGGGTGGTCGTTTTAGGTGCCTCATTTCTCTACATGTTAACACAAAAAAACTACGCCCAAAAGAAGCCTGTAGTTCCATCGGTACAGACCGGCCGCCGTGTCAATTGCCGCCCACAATCGTCACTGGATGCAGATATGGAGGGCCTTGTGGTCAACACACCGCTGTCCAGCCCGTATGTAAGTGTTTGAATTACACTGATAACCAGGTTGTCAGTCAGGCCGCCATTGATATGTATGAGAAAGACAATTGCACAATATAATGCAAGAAGTTGAAGCCATTGCGATGAAGAAAAGTCTGTATATTCAAAGAATTTTATTTTATTTCGTATGGTATCCCACAAACATGTCGTTTGCACAGCTGTGCTCTGTCCATTTCTGTCTAATGCCATTACATTCAATTTGCTCAGCAGTTCGTATATTTTGAGTCATGTCCTTCTCCTTTCGCCACTCCATCTAGTACTACAGTAAGTACGCATTCTCATCTTAGGCAACGTCACAACCGCTAGATATTTCATCCTAATAGCTTCTGTACTGTTTGTTCAGTGCAAGTTTCCAGAGGGTGCCAGTGTTTCAAGCGAGTAGTTTATTCGTTCGTTTCCGTACAGCGTTAAGCACTACGGTAAAATCGGTAGAAGAAGATAGTATCTATCATGCGGTTTCTCAGTTACGAAGTTATGGGAGCCATTCATGTAGAACTATGGTCCAGAACCGTACTTAATTTATCAAGCTATAAAATCCAACAGAACTCATAAAATGTATCCAATTCCAAAGTGAAATACCATTATTTCTACTGGTCTTTCAAAGACCATTTCAACTACAGATTTCGTCGTCCTAGAGTGGATACGTGTCGGACAACTTAAATGTAAAGCGACAGTGAAACAAACATAGCTTAAGAGATAGAACCAGAAAAGGAACTTAAACTTCACAAATTAAGAGCAAAATCATTTTACAGTGGTGCGAAAAGATGCTAGGAACTAGTTAAAGGCGATGAGAAATTAACGGCAGAAATTATTACTTTCTACTGTAAGCAGAACATTTCAGTTTCACATATACCTGTTGGGAAGATGTTCTATTACAGGAAACCGAGAGTTTTAGTTTTTCGGATACACAGGTTCTCTGTGACGATGATGATAGTCTTCATGTATGTGTATGATGAGACAACTGCTACGAATGGTGAAAATGTAGTTGTTTCTCTACTAACGAGTTCTATTGAGTATCATATAGCTGGTATTGCAAGAAAACTGTATGTTTTCTCAGATGCTTGTATTGGCCAAAATAGGAACTGTACGTTGTTCATCTTTAGATCACTTTGGTGCACAATAGTTGGTTTTCCGTTGTAGCTACACGATATGTTTTCTTCACGCAGTCAATCTTACTTGTCATTTAATTGAGACTTCTCTACGACTGCTCTAAGAAAAAGAAAAGAAGATAGACTGTGTACCCGTTCAAAGTGGTTTTACTTGTTACGTACAAGACTGACGAAGTTAGTGTTCAAAAGGTGTCTTCAAAGTACGTTTTTTGATTTTCGTAATCAATTCGATTTATTTTTAGAAAAAATTGAAATAAATCGGTTCCGACTTTATACAGAGTATCTGAGTTCTCAGCAACATCAAAATTTGTAACAGTATTTTCTCATTGCAGTGCCCTAGTTACATACCATTTCTCACTTGTAAAACCTGGTACGCTCCACACTTCGTCAGGTGTGCCCCACACTACTTTGACTCAGTATCAACAAAAGCTACCAAGGCCAAAAATGTTGCAAAAATGCTAAAATTAATACCTTTAGAACGCCAGGATAGTGTCAAGATCATTGCTGAGCGATTTTGTGACAAACCAACACCGCAAGATTCAGAAAGTGGAGCACGCGACACCAACTGATTTCAAATTTGCATGTAATATCCATTTGCAAACTGCTACAATGGATCCAGTGGTGGCCGAGCGGTTCTAGGCGCTACAGTCTGGAACCGCTACGGTCGCAGGTTCGAATCTTGCCTCGGGCATGGATGTGTGTGATGTCCTTAGGTTAGTTAATTTTAAGTAGTCTTATGTTCTAGGGGACTGATGACCTCAGAAGTTAAGTCCCATAGTGCTCAGAGCCATTTGAACCAATTTTTTTTAATTTTTTGATACAGTTTTGTTCAGTTATGCTTACTTGACAGTGTCAGTGTATAAAGAGATGAAACATGTACTTAATATTTATAGTGTATACTTATTCAAAATAGGGCCTTCTTCATGATTGCAAAAAGGCGTCTAGTTTTTATAACTGTAAAACTTTCTAAAATTCAAACATTTATTCTAACTATGTATGTAATGACATACAGAGTCCGAATATACAAAAAAAACTGCAAAATTACGCAATTTATAAAGTTTTCGTTGTTTTTCTCAACATGATTGTTGATGGACTAGTACTCTTCTTGAACGCAATACTTCAATTACGTACTCTCAGTTGGAGAAGAAACTTTATTTAATGACCTGTTTCGAATGTTGTGAGATGACAACATTGCACCTGAACTTCTTTCCGGTGACGGGGAGATTCCAAAACATTAAAATAGAAGCACTGAACAGTGTTGTAGCCTACTGTCGGTCCGTTTGCCCTTAGACAAGATTGACCAATGTGAACACCTGCTGTAAACACATTGCCGTGGCAGAATCGAAGTCCTGGACCTTCCTCGTCAGTCTGTGTGTGACAAGCGAATGAGGGCAACGGTAGTTACAGCGCTGACCTTAGTAGGGCCCAATTATTCAGATGCGGCGGCAGTCAGCAGTGGTGATTTCGAATCGTCCGACAGCGACATACGGGGAACGGCGGCGGACGAGGCGTGGGAGTCACTGACCTACGGATAGTGGTGGCCGGGTACGGCAGCCGAGCCGGCGCACAGCGTTTAGCGTCTGTCCGGACGCTATCTGCCGCCACAAATCCGGAGGCAGCCGGCGGGCGGCCGTCATTAGGGCGCTTATCTCGCTGCCTCGTCGCTGTTGTTGCAGCCGCATATTGACGACGCTCGTGGGGGAGGCTGGGGGGGGGGGGGGGTTGTAGCCGGTCGGCTACGGGGCCGTGAGGGCGCGTCGCCGCGGCGCGTCCGATACGCCGGCCGACACAAAGCGTGGCCGCGGGCGGCCCGCTAACCGGCCGGCGCGGCGCTGCGACCGATTACCGCGAAATACTGCGGCGCGCGCCCTGCCGATAATGAGCGCTGCGGGCCGGCCGTCCGTCAGGCGCCGAGCAGACACCGTGCGTCGGTCGCGCGCCCCATGCTGCACTCGCAAGCGCACAGCAGAAGCCGTCTCTGCAGCAGCCGATTCATATTCGAGCTGCCGCTAACGCAGGCCCGAGGCCTGTGACACAGGGATTGGCAGCGCGAATGTGTCTCGGTGTAATCTTCACACTGTGGGTCGTCCACTGAGGCACCTGCTGACCCATCCGGTGCACCAGCTTTTTTTTTTTTTTTTTTTACAGTCGTATTGACCAACTAGGATCACGTTACCAACTTCTGTTCCTCTTCTTCCTTTGTTTTTGTTTCCTATTTTTCCGGTATTCCCTCATTTTCTCCCCATGAAGTCTCTTCCTTTCTTCTGTCCTTGTTGTTCCCGATTTTTTATTACTTCTGCTTTGAAAGCCTTCCAAATTTAGTATTTTGTTTTTAAAACGGTTTCTTTCTGCAATTTCTGATTCTTTGATGTTTCTTTCAAGATCTTTTCTTACTTCTGTAATCCATGCTATTGTCGATTTCTTCTTCCAGAAATATAGGAGTATTTGTTTTGTTAGTCTATTTCCATCCATTCGGTAGAGATGTCCAAAAAAAGTTAATCTTCGTTTGGCCATTAGTTCAGATATTTTCTATATATTTTTGTAGATATCCTCATTACTTCTTATTTTCCAACCATCTGCAGTTTTGATTGCACCCATTATTTTTCTAATAATCCTTCTTTCCAGTACCTCTAGTTTGTCCAGCTTATAGTTCATCGTTCGGCATTCAGATCCATATAAACATTCTGGTCGCATGACTGTGGTGTAGTGTTTTTGTTTTGTGTTTCTAGATATACATTTCTTGTTGTAAATATTTTTGGTCAAACCATATGCTCTTTCCATTTTGTTAATTCTTACATCTATTGCAGATTTTCTAGTCCATTCTGTTGTATAGTTTCTCCAAGATATTTTAATTTATTCACTCGTTCTATTTTACCTATTTGTGTTTCTATGTATTTTGGTGCATTTTTTTTATATTTGTCATGAATTTTGTTTTTTCAGCTGAAATTTTGAAACCAGTTCTGTTTTCTAATTTTTGCAGAATGTTTATTTGAGTAACTGCTTCTTTCAGGTTTTCTGAAAGTATTGCGAAATCATTGGCAAAAGTCAAGCAGTTTGCCTTAATTCCATTCGTTTTCCTTCCCAGAGTTATTGGTTCAATTCTGTGATTTTTTAGCTCCGAATTCCAGATCCTTACAATTTTTTCTAGAACACAGTTAAACAGTAAAGGTGATAAAACGTCTCTTTGTCTAACACCAGTTTTTGTTTCAAAAGGCTGAGATACTTCTCCCATAAATTTGACTTTAGATAATGTACCTGTTAGTGTTTCACGAATTATGTTTGCTAGTTTTGATTTAACACCAAATTCTCTAATGACCTTATCTATCGTTTCTCTGTCTATACAGTCAAATGCTTTCTTGAAAACTATAAATGACACTAGTATTGGTTTGCTGGTTAACATTCTATGGCGAATTATTGACTTTAAGTTAAAAATTTGTTCTGCACAGGATCTTCCCTTTCGAAAACCACCCTGATATTCTCCTATTTGTTTGTCTAAAGTATCTACCACTCTGTTGAGGAGAATTTTTGATAATATTTTGTATGCCACTGACAGAAGGGACACTCCTCTGTAATTACTGACATTTTGTTTGTCTCCCTTTTTATGTAGCGGGTGGATTAATGCTGCTTTCCATTCAACTGGAATCTTTTCAGTTTTCCAAATGTTCTCAAAAAGCAGCTGTAGATCCTTTATGATTTTTGGTTCTGACCACTTCAATAATTGTGCTGTAATGGAGTCTTCACCACTTGCTTTATTGTTATTGAATGTTTTGATGGCTTCATGAATTTCTAGCTTTTATTTTATTTATTTATTTTCGCTCTAAGAAATAAGTAACGACGCACCACAAACGAATTTCACGAATGGGATGGAAATCGGCATACGTAACAAGACATACAAATGATTACAATTTTAGAAAAACTGGATGGCTTATTCAAGAGAAAGACCTTCACAAATTGAGAAAACTGCAAGCAGTTATTCGGCTTGAGGTTGATTGATACAGTTGTTCGATGTCCTCCTGATGGACACCCTGCTTACATTTGTCAAACTGGCGCGTTAGATCGTCAAAGTCCCGAGATGGTTTGAGGACCTCGCCAATAACGCTGCTCATGTTTTCAGTTGTGCTGAGATCCGGCGACCTTGCTCGTCACAGTCGCGCTTGGCAAGCGCTAAGACAGACAGCAGAAAATCTTGCCATAAGTGGGCCGGCATTATCTCGCTCAAATGTAAGCCCAGGATGGCTTGCCTGAAGGGCAACAAAACGGAGCGTAGAATATCGTCGACGTATCGCTGTGGTGTAATTGTGGCAACCTAAGGGGTAAGGAAAGAAACGGCACTACTGATTGTCGGGCCTCAAGGCGGGCGACATTCAGGTTGATATCCGACCACTATTCAGAGCATCTCCGGCCACGTCTTCGTCCTGAAATCTCAGTGAGTGAAATAGAATTGTCCTCAGTGGTGAGTCCACCTTCGAACTTATCCAGCCGGCTGTTGTGGCCGAGTGATTCTAGGCACTCCAGTCCGGAACCGTGCCGAGCGGTTCTAGGCGCTACAGTCTGGAACCACGCGACCGCTATGGTTGCAGGTTCGAATCCTGCCTCGGGCATGGATGTGTGTGATGTCCTTAGGTTAGTTAGGTTTAAGTAGTTCTAAGATGTAGGGGACTGATGACCTCAGCAGTTAAGTCCCATAGTGCTGAGAGCCATTTGAACCATTTGAAAAGGAACCGTGCTGCTGTTGTCGTAGCAGGTTCGAATCCTGCCCCGGGCATGGATGTGTGTGCTGTCCTTAGGTTAGTTAGGTTTAATTAGTTCTAAGTCTAGGGGACTGATGACTTCAGATTTTAAGTCCCATAGTGATCAAATCCATTTGAACCATTATTAGAGCTTAGCCACGATGACCAGTGAAGACGTATATGCAGACGCACTGGACAACGGTGGGATGCCAAACTGCTTGTCACCCACCATACGGACTTACAACCAGGATTGATGGTCTTAGGTCCAATTTCTTTTCAAAACAGCACTCCTTTTGTAGACATCAACGGCACCCTTACAGTAAATCGACGATATTCTCCACTCCATTTTTTCCCTTCATGGTAATCCATCCTGAGATTAGATTTCAACAAGATAATGCCCGCCCACAGGGGCTAAAAGTTTCTACGGCTTGTCTTCGTGCTTACCAAACCCTACCTTGGGCAGGAAGGACGCCGGACCTCCGTCCAGCTGAAAACATTTGCAGCAGTATGGGCAAGGTCCTCCCACCATCTAGAGATTTTGATGATGGGATGCGCCAATTGAACACAATTTGCCACGATGTCCTTGAGGAGGACGTCGAAAAACTCTTATCAATCAATGCCAGTAGTGAACCAACGCGTGATTGACTTGCTCAATTTGTGAAGCTCTTTCTCTTGAATACCTCATGCAGCTATTCTGGAACGGCAATCCCTTGGTTATCTGGAGACATGTACTTCAGGTCTCCCGATTTCCATCCCTTTCACTTAATTCCTTCGTGGTGCGTCGTTTTGTTTCCTTTTTTATCAATCTTCTCATTGGTTGCATTCAGCCCGCCACAAGTTCAACTCTTTCCCCAAACCATTCCTCTCAGAGTAGCACTTCCACTCCACTAAAAAACAAAAATAGAAAACAAAATCAAACTTCTCTGACAGATCTTCAGTGCAGTAATGTGACTGTTGTGAGTAACTGTTTGATGATGCGTGGCTTCTATAATCTAATAATTATCTGCACCTCAGTCTACAAGTTTTGACAAAAATATGTTATTAATTCTTAAATAAAACTATGTTTCTTGACATCATCCATCCACGAGGAGTACTTCATTTCGGCTCTGTGGAGTGTATATTAGCCTATCTCTCTTTTTTAAATCTATCTACGATGGATCATGGATCCACGGAACAAAATGTATGCCTAATCTAGGGAGTCCGAAAAGAGAAAAGGACATCTTCCATTTACGAAGTTTTCAGGCCATCACCCAATATTGGCGGTACAGAAGATGATCACATTTATAACTCTACATCTATATCACTGTTCTGTAATTCACACTGAAGTGCCTGGCTGTTGGTTCGTCATATTACATCAGAACTATTTCTCTACCGTTCCACTCTCTAACGGCGCGTGGGAAATATGAACGCTTACATCTTTGCGTGAGACCTCTGCTCTTATTTTAATTGCGATAGTCATCTCTTCCCATATAAGTTGGTGAAAGTACATTATTTTCACATTCAGAGGAAATATTTGGTGAACCAAATATCGTGAAAGGATTTAGCTGCATGGAAAAATGAATTTGTTGTAATAATTGCCACCCGAACTAGGATATCATATCCTCCTATCTGATTAGGATCCCATATCGCACAGCAACACTCCATAAGAGGATAGATAATACTAGTGTAGGCAATTTGTTTATTAGACCTTTTGCATTTTATCAGTGTTCAGCCAGTAAATTGGAGTCTTTGATTTTCCTACCCTACATCATTAACTTGTGATAATTCCAATCCCAATGTGTTCGGAATTGTAATTGCTAGGTATTTATTCCAGTTGAAAGCCTTTATTGTTGCGTGATTTGTCGTGTAACAGGAATTTAACTGATTTTCTTCACAGTCATGTGGATGACCTGAGAGATCGCTTATTCACAGACAACTGCCACTTCTCGCACCAGACAGATAACTACTTTGTAGTCATTTTTTATCTTCCAAATTTTTTACTAGGCGATAAACGACATACAATTTGCAAACAGCTTAAGAGTGCTGCTTAGTTTGTTCTTAAATATTTTGCATAAATTGGAATAGAACTTCCTTGTGGAACATCAGATATCACTTCCGTTTAAATCGATTACTTTCAGTCGATTGCGGTGAGTCGTGATCTTTCACACAGAAAATCACCAAACCAGTTGCATAACTGAAGCGATACTCTGTAGATTAGAAGTCTCGTGTGAGAAACTTTGTCAAAAGCCTTTTGGAAATTTAGACACAGGGTATCAGTTTAAGAAAGCCTGTAGAAAACACTCATTACTTCGTGTCAGTAAAGAGCCAGCTGTCTTTAGCAAGAAAGATATTTCATGAATCCATCCTGACTATGTGTTAATAGACCGTCACCTCCGCGATAATCAAAATGTTCGAACGGAGTGTATGTTCCAAAATCCTACTGCAATTCGTCGTCTGGATCTGTTTATTGGGTTACTCCTTTCTTGAGTATTACTGTGACTTTTGCAACTTCCCAGTCTCTTGTTACGGATCTTTCTTCGAACGAGTGATTGTATATAATTATTTTGGGCTGTTGTATCAGCATACTCTACAAGGAACCTAACTGGTAAGCCTGGACCGGAAGACATGTCTTTATTAAGTGATTTCAGCTATTTCGCTGCACATTTAACAATGTTGGCAGCATTTTTTGATTGAAATTCTGGAACATTTACTGCATCTTCTTTGATGAAGAAATTTCAAAAAATTGTGTTTATTAACTCAGCTTTAGTTTTACTATTCATGTAGAACGTATGAGACTACAGTCATTGTAGGAGAAAGAAAGTGAGCACGTCCTAACTGGGTGCTTGTACGGGAGACAACGAGCAACTTGAGCTGCGCCCCTTTGGGCCCTCCTACTAACTGACACGTCTTTCCTCCTCCCAAGTCACGCACTGGCTACACACATGCAGTATGTCGCTGGCAGAGACCTTCTTACTTGTCTAGAGGAACGAGCGGCGACTGCTTTGGCGGCGATCCTGCAATGGCAAGGACGGTATTGTAAAACGTAGACGGTTGACTGTGGATCCGCTGCTGCAGTGGAACGTGTCATATGGCGGGGAGGGGAGAGGATCACTACTGAGCAGACTTGGTGACTCTTCAGCAACTGTTCATCACTCTCTAGAGTTCCTTAGTTCTCATCAGCCCTTTTTGGTGTAACGTATTACATAGTGGGTAGTTATTTATCAAATCAAGGTTTTCATTTGGGCACTGATTTCACCCATTAACTGAAAGCGCCACTGAATGGACCCAAGTCAGAGTTATTGAAACCGCTGCTGGCTTTTGGTGTCCCACCCACGAGACTAGCTGGTCAGTTTGGAACATTTTACACAATGCAAGAGATTGTAACTTAGGAAGATACTGGGGTGGACAAAAATATGGAATCACCAAAAGCACAACACATTACCATGCCGAACAGGATGTAGGAAAGCTGTGAGCATTCACAACAGTTTCCTGTCATCTCGGAATGAATAAATACAGATCCTGTATGGTTTTCTTGGGAATCTTATGCCATTATTCCCGAAAAACAGGGCAAGTTCCGGTAATGATGATCCAGGTACACAAATGTCACGCACGCTTCTCTCCAAACTAGGCCACAAAGGGTCAGTGATGTTGAGATCTGAGGGCTGTGGTGGCCAAGCGAAGAAGCTAAAATCCATCCTCCTGTTCACACAACCAGTTTCGAACGATCCGAGCTATGTCGACAGGGGACCTGTCGTCCTGGAACAAAGCTTCATCATTGAGGAACAAACATTGTGCCGTGGGATGAATCTGATCAGCCAGAATCGAGCCTCGCAGATCTATCACCACGTTTTAAGGGCACAGAAAGTTAAATCAAGGGTAGCTGCGGCCTATGACTTGTAACTGAGATTTACTGTAGGCCTTCAGCCTTAAAACCTGCAGGAGCTACAGGATTTTAAATGTGCCAACTAATTACGAACGAATGTTTTGGTTCCCCTAGCCAGCAACATTAGTTACGATCCTGGAGAGTTGTCTTATTGTAACAGACATTCTACATCCAAAAAAACGAAGTCGAATGGTAAAGTGTTGTCTAAATTTGAGGAACGAGCCCGTATTGTGACATTTTATAGCTTGATGAAGCTAGAAATGTCAAAGTCGATGTAACCAGGATGGGGCACTGTCAAATAGAATCGCCACATTAACACAACCAAGTGGTCGTGTTGCTCCATCCTAAGGTATGAGTTGCAGCGTGTTTCTGGCTCCTCACTCAGAGCTTCCCTCACCCCCCCCCTCCCCCGCCCTTCCTTCCTGCTCCACTCATGAATGGCATGTGGGTAGAGTGACTGTCTAAGTCTCCATACAAGCTAAAATCCTTTGTTTCCCCAGCGCCGAAATTTCGCGAGACCTGTATGCGAGGAAGCAGTATGTCAACTGATTTCTTGGAATGTACGCTCTCTGAATTTTACGCTTAAATTCTCTTTGAACTACAACAATTTATAGTAGTGTTCTCATGCTACTTAAATAAATCCATGGGGAAATGCTCTGCTATTATTTGGAGCTTTTCTATCTCCTTAGTTAATCATGCCTCGTTAGAAGCTATGCTACTGGATCAGTTACACTTCCTTAAGATGGAAAATTAGGTGGACTGATAAGGTAAGGAATGAGGATGTTCTACGCAGAATCGGAGAGGAAAGGAATATGTGGAAAACACTGATAAGGAGAAGGGACAGGATGATAGGACATCTGCTAAGACATGAGGGAATGACTTCCATGGTACTAGAGGGAGCTGTAGAGGGCAAAAACTGTAGAGGAAGACAGAGATTGGAATACGTCAAGCAAATAATTGACGACGTAGGTTGCAAGTGTTACTCTGAGATGAAGAGGTTAGCACAGGAAAGGAATTCGTGGCGGGCCGCATCAAACCAGTCAGTAGACTGATGACAAAAAAAAAAAAAAAAAAAAAAAAAAAAAAAAAAAAAAGATTTTCCCGATGGATCTGAGGGTGGCCGGTTTTCTCTACAGCATTATCGGCTTCATTAAGTCACTTTGTACACATCCTGCCAGATATTTGCCTATGCTGTTTCCTGCGAGTTATCGGCAGTAGTAGCAATCAAATTTCTGCTTTTTTGCATGCCACTAGCTGTGTACCCGCTGTTGTCCGGGTATCTACTTATTCCAATCTTTCCTTAGTCCATCCTCTCCTTCCCCTTCGTTCTGTCCATCTCCTCTTTCCCTCCCCCTATCTGTTCACCAGCTCCACCCCCTCTATCTGTCCACCCTCTCCACCACCCACTCTTTGTCCATTTACTTCTCCCGCCTCTCGTGTTCATCTGTTCCTGTTTCCTTTCTCTGTCCATTTCCTCCTTTTACCTTTCTCTGTCCGTTTCCCCCTATCCCTCCTCTGTCCATCTCCTATTCTCACTGTCTGCGTGCACATCGTCCTTTTCACTCTGTGTCTGTCCATCACCTGCTCCATTCCTTCCCTCCCTCACCAATAGGAGGTTGTTGATTCTTACCGCCAAAAGGTTTTTTTTCGACGGTAAGTGATGAGTGTACTAAATTCGGTTGAAATCGATCTGAGGGTTTGGCAGGAGCGTAATACCCATGGAATCGCCTGCAGACGCACATGTCACACATATTTCACACTTACTTGTACACATGTTTCACCTATATTTCCACTGAATGTAGTCCTCTAGTCTGATTTTCATGCTGCTCATTATTCATGACGCCGGCCGCGGTGGTCTCGCGGTTCTAGGCGCGCAGTCCGGAACCGTGCGGCTGCTACGGTCGCAGGTTCGAATCCTGCCTCGGGCATGGATGTGTGTGATGTCCTTAGGTTAGTTAGGTTTAAGTAGTTCTAAGTTCTAGGGGACTAATGACCACAGCAGTTGAGTCCCATAGTGCTCAGAGCCATTTGAACCATTTTTTTTATTCATGACGCATTACATGCTTAATTGTGTGGTATGTAATAAGTCCAGAGTTACATGTGGATAAAGTTTTCGAAATGTGTTGCTAACAGTAAAGGAATAATAAATGAAAACTTAATTCACAATGCCGCACTTTTTTCTCGCATCTCAGTGTTTATGACGTCATACTTTCTTAACTATGTCTCGTAAACGATATTATTTTGCTGGTGCATCTAGTGGTTTATTTGAATACTGTCTAAAAGATGTGTGGCGCGAAAAGTTAATAGAAGAGACGTAAAAAATTAAAACATCATAGCTCTTGCCGTAGTTTTAGTGCACGAACAGCGAACATGTAGCAAGGTATAGATTCTTTTCCGTTCGTCATTTTGTGAGGCTTGTTAGAGAGAAAAAAATTCATGAAGGTCTGAAATTATATGTAAAATCTGTTGCAACTCACTAACTGCTCTCATTATCAAATACTAGGTGAATGATGGCCGGGTATTCCCGCGTCGTGTACTACCCTCCTTTCCCACCCTTACCACTCTGATAGGTGTTATTTCCCTCACAGTCATTATTTTCGGAAGCAAGTGATTTATGTACCACATTTGGTTGAAATCGGTCCAGTGGTTTATGAGGATATGAGGAACATATTTATCTGTATTAATATCTTTTTATAATAGTTACGCATACATTAAAAACTGGAAAGGGAATTGAAGTTCCGGAAAAAGAAATGAGTTCTTAGAAGTCTGATGATGACTTTTAATTCTTTCTGAGGCGCCACAAGTCTTTGAAGATCGGTTGAATGAAACGGGTAGTGGCTTGAAAAGAGAGTGTAAGATGAATAGCAAGAACACAGGGTTAATGGAGTGTAGTCGAATTAAACCAGGTCATGTCGAGGAAATTTGGTTTTGAAACGAGACAGTGAAAAGTAGAAGCCGAGTTGTGCTATTTGGAGAGTACAAAACGGACGGTGGCAGAGGCAGATGGGACATAAATTCAGAGATGCAACAGCACTAAAATCTGTTCTGAAAAAGAGAAAACTTGTTAAAACGGAATACAAATTTAAGTGTTGGAAAGTGTTTTCTGAAAATATTTGTCTGGAGTGTAGCCTTGCACAAAAGTGAAACGTGAACGACTAACAGTGCTGACAAGAGTACAATATAACCTTTTATGAATATGGTGCTAGAGCAGAATGATAAATATTAGATGAAAATGAAGTGAATGGAATTCGGGATAAAAAGTTTAAGGCACAACCTGGCTATAAGAAGGAATCGGTTGGTAGGACACCCCTGTGGCTTAAAAGAATCGAAGATTTGTTAGTGGAGGAAAATGTATGGGCAGTAAAAATTGTACATGGACAGCAACTCCTGGATACAAGTAGCACATTAAAATGGATGAATTTTTCCGTAGTTTCACACAGATGACGAAGATTGCACAAAACAGAATGGCATGGAGGTTTGCATCAGACCAGTCTTCGGGCTGGAAATCACAGCAAAATTTAGTTAAATGCCAGTGCCTTCACCAATGACTGATCCTCTGCAGACCTTTCTGCGTTTCTTCCACTTTCCTGTCGTTCCAAGTTGCCAGCACACAGCACCCTTACACAGGCCCTGGTGTTATCCATCACACAGTTTACAAAGAGCGAACAAGAAGTTTCCGTTCGCACGCCATACAATCCAGATCAGTTTGCCAATCAGGCCAAATCGCCGTAATCATTGAACCAATCACCCCACCAACGCAATGTTGAAGACACTCATTTGGTAAAACAATCTGTGCTGATGCATGAAGAGCGTCCGTAACTGCCTTCTGCACGTCCTCGTCCGACATGAATTGTCGACCCATCAAGGCCTTCGGTTTTAAGGGACCGAAGGCATTATAATCTCGTGGGCAGAGATCAGGACTATACGGCTCATATACCTTCTTCGGAGTCCTCTACGCAGCAGAAACAGCCTCGAATTGATGCTCTTTAAATACACTCCTGGAAATGGAAAAAAGAACACATTGACACCGGTGTGTCAGACCCACCATACTTGCTCCGGACACTGCGAGAGGGCTGTACAAGCAATGATCACACGCACGGCACAGCGGACACACCAGGAACCGCGGTGTTGGGCGTCGAATGGCGCTAGCTGCGCAGCATTTGTGCACTGCCGCCGTCAGTGTCAGCCAGTTTGCCGTGGCATACGGAGCTCCATCGCAGTCTTTAACACTGGTAGCAAGCCGCGACAGCGTGGACGTGAACCGTATGTGCAGTTGACGGACTTTGAGCGAGGGCGTATAGTGGGCATGCGGGAGGCCGGGTGGACGTACCGCCGAATTGCTCAACACGTGGGGCGTGAGGTCTCCACAGTACATCGATGTTGTCGCCAGTGGTCGGCGGAAGGTGCACGTGCCCGTCGACCTGGGACCGGACCGCAGCGACGCACGGATGCACGCCAAGACCGTAGGACCCTACGCAGTGCCGTAGGGGACCGCACCGCCACTTCCCAGCAAATTAGGGACACTGTTGCTCCTGGGGTATCGGCGAGGACCATTCGCAACCGTCTCCATGAAGCTGGGCTACGGTCCCGCACACCGTTAGGCCGTCTTCCGCTCACGCCCCAACATCGTGCAGCCCGCCTCCAGTGGTGTCGCGACAGGCGTGAATGGAGGGACGAATGGAGACGTGTCGTCTTCAGCGATGAGAGTCGCTTCTGCCTTGGTGCCAATGATGGTCGTATGCGTGTTTGGCGCCGTGCAGGTGAGCGCCACAATCAGGACTGCATACGACCGAGGCACACAGGGCCAACACCCGGCATCATGGTGTGGGGAGCGATCTCCTACACTGGCCGTACACCACTGGTGATCGTCGAGGGGACACTGAATAGTGCACGGTACGTCCAAACCTTCATCGAACCCATCGTTCTACCATTCCTAGACCGGCAAGGGAACTTGCTGTTCCAACAGGACAATGCACGTCCGCATGTATCCCGTGCCACCCAACGTGCTCTAGAAGGTGTAAGTCAACTACCCTGGCCAGCAAGATCTCCGGATCTGTCCCCCATTGAGCATGTTTGGGACTGAATGAAGCGTCGTCTCACGCGGTCTGCACGTCCAGCACGAACGCTGGTCCAACTGAGGCGCCAGGTGGAAATGGCATGGCAAGCCGTTCCACAGGACCACATCCAGCATCTCTACGATCGTCTCCATGGGAGAATAGCAGCCTGCATTGCTGCGAAAGGTGGATATACACTGTACTAGTGCCGACATTGTGCATGCTCTGTTGCCTGTGTCTATGTGCCTGTGGTTCTGTCAGTGTGATCATGTGATGTATCTGACCCCAGGAATGTGTCAATAAAGTTTCCCCTTCCTGGGACAATGAATTCATGGTGTTCTTATTTCAATTTCCAACACTATATATATATATATATATATATATATATATATATATATATATATATATATATATATATATATATATATATATATATATATATGGGGTGAGAGGGGGGGGGGGAAGACAGTTATTCGTAAGTATCTCTAGGCTTCCAGAAGAGGACTTCTCGAAAACTGCAATATGTTCATAAAAATGACGCTTGTCGATGGACAAAGCATCTTTCCAAGTTTGGATTCGTAATACGCGTCGTGTCTTCTTGCAAAATGGCATCCAAGACCATGAAGACAATCATTCGCTCTACAAGGTCTATTCTGAAAGTAAAATCCGATCAGTACCGAAATCGAAACTACTGTAAAAATGAAATACGTTTTATTTGCAACAGTTACCTACTTCTCTGTATAGTTGCCTCTCCGTCTTAGACATTTGTCGTAGATTTGTACCAAATTTCCAATACCGTTCTCACAGAAGGCATCCACCTGCGCTTTTCACCAATTCTCTCGCTGGTCTACAGCTTGTTGCCTATGCCAAAAAGTTGTCTTTCTAGACAGCGGCTTATTTTATAGAGATGAAACTCAGGAGAAGCATATTACGAGCTTAACTGTGGCTAATCAAACACTTCCCATTGAAACGCTGCAAGCGCATCACCACTGCCCCTGCTTAGTGCGGACGAGAATTGTCAGGAAGAAGGAAACGCATGGCATTTATATTATGTAGGCTGCATAACGTTAGGCAAAATCTCTCACCAGATCCTGATACTTAGCGGAAAAAACTATTTTCACGGCATCTTAAGTGGTCACTGTGCACTTAGAACTGAAAAGAACTACGTGGCACGATCGACGGGCTTATTGGAGAGACTGCTCAACACATCTGTGCAAAGCGTCATAGGATTTTCGCTGTGGTTTCTATTTCGCGCCCGATCCGACATTACTTTCTGAATAGCCCTCGTATATTATGAAATTGTCACTTAGAATTAGTTCACATCTGCAGACAGGCCACCCTATCAACAGATCTGCAAGGCGGACTGCCATCATGCATTCCTGAACAACTCATGTCTATGACTTGTTTCACGTATTGGTGTTTGCTGTGTCAAGTATGTTGCCTATATTGAGAGCTTGTACTGTGAGGTAAGAGCTTAGAGATGTCCTCTCTCTACTGATAAGAGTGTATTTTGCGAGCTAACATCCCAAAAGATGTTCGGGCTCACATGCGGTTCCCCTTCGTCGACTGTGCATATTAGAAATCAGTTGTCATGAGATGACTCAAATATGTGCCCCCTACAGTCGTCAGTATTTAAACTGTAATGTATTCATTCTCATCTTCTTTCCCTGCGCAATAGTGCCATGCCATACTAAGTGAAAGCCATAATAAAATAACACGAGAGATGAGCACTAAATTTAACATTTCCTGCATAACTTTCCGGCCAAATATTTTGTGCCGCTGCTAATATCTCTCCTTTTGATGGTTTGCTTTCTTGCACTATAGTATGTTTGTGGACAGTCGTCACTGTTACCTGGTGATGACAGGACTTGTTATTAACGAACAAACTTTGGTACAAAAAAGGCAGTTTGTTTTACACCTCCAAATGATACCTGTCACTACGCCTCCTTCTGCTGCTTTACCACTTAACACAGATTTACCACCCAAAAAACATTACATGTCTTCCACAGAGGGCACAAAGCTATCCCTGCCCGGCCTGTAGAATTTTCAAAATGTTTAAATTACACTCTCGGAAATCGACGTTCGGCACCTAGAGTTCTAAATTTTAGAACATTGGTCTGAGACTATCAAACTTTTACCCTTTCCCACTAATTAGTCCCGCAGTCACAGAGTTTCCCTTCTCTAAACAGGATCATTATTGCTTATCACATCCGTACTTATTACTGTTTCCTAGCCTAGCTGTTACGTTTATTTAAATCGAAACTTCCCAAAACGTTTCTGGGAATTCCCTGACATTCAGAAAACTTATATAAAGGCAGATGCGGCCCACTGCTTATGGCGGCAGCATAAGTGGCATGTCTTCTGAGACAAAGACATTTGTATGCGGTGCTTCCGAAAGTCTGGAGAAATCTCAACTACAAGAAACTGTGTCTCCCGTGTCAGCATCTTACGCCTCACTTACGTTACGTGAAGTCTTTACCTTCATTCAACTGTGAATGGTTCCATGCTACAACAACACTTTCCTTCGAAGCGTTTTGTCAGACACGAGTGGCCACATAAACTCTCCTACCCAATAACAATATTCATATCCCCAGGTAAATACGCTCGTATCCAGGGTTTTAGATTCGAGAAGAATTTATTTATTTATTTACAGCCAGAGAACGAAATCATTTACACGGAAGTTCTGTGTAAGTGTTTTCCTCAAAGTTCTTAAGAAAATTTCGCCAATGGATAAAAACATACTGACAAGCTGAAACTCCAATGGAAGTTCGTACGCTATTAGTGCGATTTACTTCCAGAGACATTTTTGAAGCCAGGCTGCAAAGAATTTTCTTGCTCATATCACTTAATACTTCGTGGAAAGCTGCACTGAGGGCAGCTACGTGGGGTTTATGGAATAGCTTAGATAAAATGTATGCAGATGCCATATGTAAGTGTTGACTGGGATATTCCACGGGGTGGGTTCAGCCGCCTGTCGAAAAGGGTGTTCTTCCTCCGCGCACAATCTCTTCTCCCCATGTGGTTATGTGAGACATGTGTCATATGCCTGATTGTAGAGTATGGGATTGTAATGGATGCCTGTATTGTGCAGTGTTACGTTTGTAATGCATGATGCTATTGAGAGAAGGAAGAGAGAGAGAGACAATCCCGGAGCCGCTACGTAGTCCACTCCTCTTGAATAGCACCAAAGGGGCCCCGCGAGATTAACGTTCCCATCCGACGGAGTGATCGCCATCAATGGTTTCACATGTCCTCTCGCCATGAGGCACTGCGGAGAGGTTCGTAATTTAAGCCAGGACATTGGACCAAACACTGGTGATCAGGAACTTTAAGCTTCCACCTGCCCTCCACTTGCCTGCCAAATACTAGCAATGTAAACCTCATCCACCTCCAGGATTCCAGTCGGCCTACCTCCTGGTCGAGGGCCACCTCACAGACGTGCTTCAGCAACTTCGGATACAGAGAGGCACCTATAGCTTATTTCAGTGAACTAAAATAGACATCAGTCAGACTGACAGTAGAATTCTGAGCAGGACAGTCATTTACCGCCACTTCCACACAGCCAAAAGCACCTTCCGCGAACTAGCCATCAAAAGTAAGCAGTAACTAAACAGCAAGAAATTGATTCCAGCATCTTGTCGCGCATTTTTTTGCATAAACCTATTTCTGCCCAACTCTTTTAAGCATAAATAGGGTGCTTCAATATGCCCGAGAAAGAATTTTCTCTTCTAACTAGATCTACATCTACATACATACTCCGCAACCACTGAACGGTTGGTGGCGGAGGGTACCCTATACAACTACTAGTGATTTCCTTACCCATTCCCCCCCAAATAGAGCGAGGGATAAACGACCGCCCATACGCCTCCGTAAAAGTCTTAGTCACTCTAATCTTATTTTCATGACCCTTACGCGAAATTTACGTTGGCGGCAATAGAATAGTTCCTCAGTGAGCCTCAAATGACGGTTCTCTCAATTTTCTCAATAGTGCTCCTCGAAAAGAACGTCACCTTCCTTCAAGTGAATCTCATTTGAGTACCCGAGGCATCTCCGTAACACTTGCGTGTTGTACGAACCTACCGGTAACACATCTAGTAGCCCGCCTCCGAATTGCTTCGATGTCTTCCTTTAATGCGGCCTGGACCGGATCCCAGACACTAGAGTAATATTTGAGACTGAATCGCACTAGAGTTCTGTATCCGGTCTCCTTAACAGATGAAGCACCCTTTCCTAAAATTCTCCCAGAAAACCGAAGTCGACTATAACGCCTTCGCTCCTACAATCCTTACGTGCTAGTTCCATTTCATATCGCTTTGCAGATATTTAAACGACGTGACTGTGTCGAGCAGCACACTATTAATGCTGCATTCGAACATAACGCGTCTGTTTCTCCTGCTGATTTGCAGTAACTTGCATGTTTCTTTCTGCATTTAGAGATAGCTGCATTTCATTACAAGAAATATAAATTTTGTCTGAGTCATTTTGTATCCCCCTACAGTCACTCAACGACAACTTTTCGTACACCTCAGCAATACCAGCAAACAGCCGCAAATTGTTGCTCGCCTTGTCCGCCAGAACATACATGTTTACAGAAAATGGCAGTGATCATATCGCACTTCCCTTAGCACTCCTGACGATACCCTTGCTTCTGATGAACGCTCGCCATCGAGGAAAACGTACTGGGTTCTGTTACTTAAGAAATATTCGAGCCATTTACATACCTGGGAACCAATCTGCATGCTCTTACCTTCATTAAAATAGTCTGTTGTGGGGCAGCGCGTCAAAAGCTTTTTGGAAATCTAGGAAATGTAATCTGCCTGTTGCCCTTCATCCATGGTTCACACGACATCATCCGCGAAAAGGGCAAGTTTCGCACGAGCTATGCTTGCTGAAACCGAGCTAATTCTTGGACAGAAGATTTTCTGTACCAAGGAGATTTATTATTTAGGAACTGAGAATTTGGTTAAGATTAGTGCAGAAAACCCATGTTAAGGCTATAGGTCGGTAATTTTGCCGGTCCGTTGTTTTAGCCTTCTTAAAAACAGGAGTCACATGCACTTTTGCCCAGTTGCTTCTGTCTTTCCATTGGGCGAGAGAGTCGCGATATTCACAATCAATTCTTAAGAGCGCGTTTTCTAAAACCGAGTTGAGAGTCCATCCGGACCTGGTGACTTATTTACTTTCAAATCTTTCAGTTGTTTCCCTACACCAGGTATGCTTACTACTATGTCCTCCACAAGGGAGTGTTTCCGATGGCCAAACGACGGTATGATTCTCCTTCGTGCACGATTTCTTGAATCCGATATTGAAAACTTCGGCTTTACTTTTGCTATTTTCTGCTGCCACACCAGACCGGCCAACGAGTAACTGGACAGAAGCCTTAGACGCGCTTAGAGATTTGACGCATTTCCAGAACTTTCTCGTGTTCACTGCTAAGGTATGACGGTGGTGGTAGTACGGTTCTTGCATCGACGCCTTTACAGTCTCAAGAATCTCTACTAACTTATGTTGTCATTTGGGCGTTCTGTTTTGAACCGAGAGTGCAACAGAATTTGCTTGCTCGGCATTTTCAGAATTTCACTGTTAAACCACGAGGGATCATTTCTGTACTTAATCCACTTACTCGGCACCGACTTCTTCAGAACACGATTTACAATATGCTTAAACTTTGCCCATAATTCTTCTACGTCCATCATTGTGGAGTTTTATTATGTCAGTTCCTTGTGTAAGACGGACGCTAACAACTGGTTATTGCTCTGTCTAGCAGAACTAGGCGTAGTCTCCTAACATTCTTGATCGATTATTGACTTTGGTACCAATAATCGCTATGATGACATTATGGTCACTAATCCCTATCGCTATACTGACGACGTCGTAGTTGCAAAGTCTAAAATATTTCCATTGCGTGTGGGCTGCCGAACTAGCCTGTCAAGACTATTTTCGGAAACTCGTTCAAACGTATTTTACAAGACTGTCTGCCTATACCCCCTCGACTTTGTCCATTGACGTCCCACACTGTATTCGGTAGGTTAAAGTCGCCTCCAACTAGTAATGCATGATCTCGATATTTCCGCGCTATTGACCGTAGGCTTTTGTGACTGACTCTAGAACTGTCAGGCGGCCGTGGTGGCCAAGCGGTTAAAGGCGCTACAGTCTGGAACCGCGCGGTCGCTACAGTCGCAGGTTCGAATCCTGCCTCGGGCATGGATGTGTGTGATGTCCTTAGGTTAGTTAGGTTTAAGTAGTTCTAAGTTCTAGGGGACTGATGCCCTTAAACGTTAAGTCCCATAGTGCTCAGAGACATTTGAACCATTTTTTAGAACTGTCATAGCGTAATCAAGTGGCAGGTAAAACCATTTGACAATTAACTTGGTTTCACTTGGACCTGTCATATGCGACTAGACAGCTTCACTGTTACACTCAATTTTGACCTCAATACAGACAATATTTTTGTCAGCTGCAATGAACACTCCATCTGCTATGGCATCTTATCTCTTCTTCTTATATAAGTTCAATGCCTCGCTACATATCTCAAAGATTTCTACTTCTAGTTTCAGTCATCTCTCGGTCCCAAGGTAAATTTCAGCGCGGGAACCTTCCTGGAGGGCAATGAGTTAGGAAACATGTTACGAATCTTCGAGAGCTTAATGATAAAATATGGCAGTCGAAGTGGCATTAAGCGGCCTGGTTTCGCTATCTGCGAATCGACTGGTGAGTGTTCATCAGGACACCTGAAGCTACGGCCTAGCCTAAAAAAACCATGTGCACTCCACAAGTACTCCACTAAGCCAGCTGGTGTTTCCTTTGTGTAGTGAACCCCTGACTGTTCAATGGGTTTCCTACAATCCCCCACCCAATAATGCAGGTCCATAAATCTGATTCAAAACTCTCACAACGTCGACAGAGCCTTCGGTTGAGACCTTCCACTGGGTTTCAGACCAAAGGATCCAGATTAACTCTGGAAACAGTGCTACAGATTGTAAGCTCTGCTTGCACCGCGCGCTCTGGGCCTTCACCTCTTCCCCCAGTCACCTTCGTGAACTGATGACAGCCTCAGAATCCATGCGACAGGCACCGTTGATGCCAGCATGAGCCACAATTTTCAGACGATAGCACCCTTCACGCTTCATAGCTGCAGGATGTGCCTCCTCCACATCTCCGATGAGGCTCTCCAGCAGATATACCGAGTACACATGGGCTGTCTTTCGGTCCCTAGGGGATTTCATTTCGCGGTTAACGTTGGTGCTCCCGCTAACTAGCAAACCCCTGCCCTCGTGTGCCCTCTCGGACCCTTCTGAAGTGGCGGTCACCTGTCCATTCACAAGTCGAATAGGCGATGCCAGAAGGCCAGTCTTTACAATGGCCCTCCGCCTCGAGCTACGAGCATTACCACGTTCCACAGACCCTGCTTTGAGGGCGGATCCGCCTCATCGGATACATTACAAGGTGCTTCGGCAGTAGAGCCGGTGGCCAAAACAAGCAACACTTCCGGTGCGCCATGTGACGCGCCAGATTCTCCGTTAGCGCTTCATACTGAGGCAGCAGCCTGAAGACCACTGACTGTTGCCGAAAACACATTGAACTGTTCGCGAACTGCGGTCAGCTCCTCCAGCGACCACGCCCAGCATGTACAAGATCCGCAAACGGCAGTTCTGGAATGATAGGAAGTATTTCTGGCGCGATGTGGGCAGGTAGCGCCACGGAACGAAAATGAAAGGAATAACTGATAAAACACAAGTAATATTGGAAAATTTACCTTTATTTGCTCTTTGACAGTCACTACTAGTCCTTTAATAAGCAAATACGTTGCAGCACTATACTTGAGCTACTTAAGTAACTATTTTTAATCGAGTTAAGCGATTTGTAGAGAAATACACTCGCGATTATTTCTTGTAAAGCAGATTTATTAGTTAAATTCATGTAATTAATGTAAATTAACTGGGTGACGTTTAAATCTGTCGACAGAAGGACACCAGTTATTACAGCAGAACACATACAGCCGAGGATGAAAGATTTACGTAGTTCATGGAAAAGACTCCAATAATAGGAAGCTGGAAAAGGAAACCACCTTGCCATAAGATTTTCCATCAATTCGGCACAGTTGTTTTGACTTTTACCATTACTCTGTCCTTTTCTGAAAAGGAGCATTCTGAACTCTTAAATCAATCTCTGTTCGATTTCAAATGCTATTCTTTCACTCATGTGGATGATGACAGTCCTGTCACTACAGAATGATGAGAAGTCGGTGACGCATTAAATTTAATTAGCATGGAATTCGTGATCCACGCTGTTAGTCGGCCGTTCATTTCAAATAACGTCTTACACTTGCACTACAATTAGAGATTTGTATGTCATTCATGGTCACGTCAGAGAAGTTAGGACGTAGCGGGGAAACATATGGGCGGGGAGGGACAAGTGTAAAATAGGTAGCTCCCACAATACGTTACCATTTCCGACCTCTCTGGGAGAAACTGCATACTGCGTCTCTGAGAATCTTACCTGTAACAAATAGAAACACAAGCATTACTTTGTATTCTTCGTTTCTTCATTAAAAGTAACTTAATTATATTCCTTTGTTTTTATTCAGCTGGCTCTCTGTTTCAGTAGCAGAAGTTCGTTTTAGACGTTATGAAATATTTCTGAAGGAAAAATACTAATTCCACAAGCGAAAAAATGCGTTGCCGTGTCAATATGGTTGGTTGATATGGGGGAGGGGACCAAACAACGAGGTAATCGGGCACATTGGATTAAGGAAGGACGGGGAAGGAAGTCTGCCGTGCCCTTTCAAAGGAAAAATCCGGTATTTGCCTGGAGTGATCTAAGGAAATCATGAAAACCTAAATCAGGATGGCGAGTCCAGTGCGCTAACCACTGCGCCACCACGCCCGGTGGTGTCAGTATGTTGACGTAAGAACTGAATAGCCGCCTTCATGAGCCTCGTGTATTAACACCACGTATGGCCGGAAAGATCCTATAGTGAGGCAACGGTTTTCTTTATAAATTAACGGTGTTACCTCAAAACAATATCCCTTATGACATGATGGCAAGCTCAACGCCTTAAGAAATTGTCTCGAATATAAATGGATCTCCATCGTGGACAATATATACAGGGTGAGTCACCTAACGTTACCGCTGGATATATTTCGTAAACCACATCAAATACTGACGAATCGATTCCACAGACCGAACGTGAGGAGAGGGGCTAGTGTAAATGGTTAATACAAACCATAAAAAAATGCACAGAAGTTTTTTAATACAAACCTACGTTTCTTTAAATGGAACCCCATTAGTTTTGTTAGCACATCTGAACATATAAACAAATACGTAATCAGTGCCGTTTGTTGCATTGTAAAATGTTAATTACATCCGGAGATATTGTAACCTAAAGTTGACGCTTGAGTACCACTCCTCCGCTGTTCGATCGTGTGTATGGAAGAGCACCGAATTACGTAATTATCCAAAGGGAAAGGTGATGGACCTTAGGTACAGAAGAGACTGGAACAGCACATTACGTCCACATGTTAACACCTTTTTATTGGTCTTTTTCACTGACGCACATGTACATTACCATGAGGGGTGAGGTACACGTACACACGAGGTTTCCGTTTTCAATTACGGAGTGGAATAGAGTGTGTCCCGACATGTCACGCCAATAGATGTTCAATGTGGTGGCCATCATTTGCTGCAGACAATTGCAATATCTGGCACAATGAATATCGTACATGCCGCAGTACGTCTGGTGTAATGTCGCCGCAGGCTGCCACAGTACGTTGTTTCATATCCTCTGGGGTTGTAGGCACATCACGGTACACATTCTCCTTTAACGTACCCCACAGAAAGAAGTCCAGAGGTGTAAGATCAGGAGAACGGGCTGGCCAATTTATGCGTCCTCCACGTCCTATGAAACGCCCGTCGAACGTGTACCTCACCCCTCATGGTAATGTACATGTGCGTCAGTGCAAAAGACCAATAAAAAGGTGTTATCATGTGGACGTAATGTGCTGTTCCAGTCTCTTCTGTGCCTAAGATCCATCACCGTTCCCTTTGGACCCCTACGTAATTCGGTGCTCTCCGATACACACGATCGAACAGCGGAGGAGTGGTACTCAAGCGACAAGTTTAAGTTACAATATCTCCGGATGTAATTAACATTTTACAATGCAACAAACGGCACTGATTACGTATTTGTTTGTATGTGCAGATGTTCTAACAAAACTAACGGGTTTCCATTTAAAAAAACGTAGGTTTGTGTTAAAAAGCATACTTCCGTGCATTTTTTTATGGTTTGTATTAACCAATTACACTAGCCCCTCTCCTCACGTTCGGTCTGTGGAATCGATTCGTCAGTATCTGATGTGGTTTACGAAATATATCCAGCGGTAATGTTAGGTGACTCACCCTGTGTTTATATATATATATATATATATATCTCCTGACAGTAACCTTGAACAGTAAGGTTGAAGGGAAGTAATATATATATATATATATATATATATATATATATATATATATATATATATATATATATATATATATATATATATATATATATATATATATATTACTTCCCTTCAACGCAAATAAGGTTACTGTCAGGAACATGTACTCATTTTTGTACAAAGCAATCAATTTGTCTCTCCAATGCAAGAAACAAAGTTACACAGATAGTGCTGTTTGACTATAAACGGATCAGACAGGAACTTGGGCTGGTTTTGCTACCAAGTATAGAAACATGGTTTTAAAATTTTTAGGGAAATGCTTCAAAATCGCTTCAGCCAAAGTTAACTGTTTCCTTGCATGGCGTGTGTCGGGATGGCTGCATTATGCGGAGATGGATACAACTTGCTCATGGCTAGGATTATTTGATGTTGATTTTTATTGGTCGTCTACGGTGAACCTGGTGGAAGCTGCCAGTGTAACGTGGTGCTGTTTACGTTACAAACAGGTGGCGCCTGCTATCTGTCAGTACATCCTATTGGCTCCAATGTGTTGTTTTCATCCCATGCTGATGCTGCTCGAGAAGCAGATGTCTGCCAGCCGGCCTGCAAGAGCCGGTGACCAAGACGGCGATAGATGCTATTCTTTTTTCCTGTTCATGTTGGTCAAATGCTTTGCTGTCTCCACAGAAATGAACATTTTATATCTACACCACTTTGATACTGTCGGCCATTCAAAATAGGGCATGACAATGACAGGATACCCAGTCACTTTCAAGTTCCCTACAGTACTATTACCTGATTATCAAGTTGTTTTTCTGCCTCTTGCAAAAAGTGCTGAGCACCAATCACAATTATTCATCCCTATGAAGAACGCCTAGAATAATAGCTGAGACGTCAGAAGTTTTATGTCGTGATGTGGTCAGTCACTTAGGAAATTGTTACAGAAATAGACTGCGGCTGCAAAATATGTTCCCATTCCAACAGAACATGTCTGAATCCGAGATCCAGCGGGTAATGCAGTTTCTCATCCAGAAACAGAAGAGCCTGAAAAACTCTGTAGTCTGACTGTGTAACAATCCTAGATTCACATGTAATACGGGCTACTAGTACAGAAGAGATTTGTAGATGCCCTGTTATGAGCGGTATGAAATAAAATGTTCTATGAGTTTGTTAAGTGAAGTTAAACATAAGCATGGAATTATAAACTTTTGTGCTCGGGAACGACGAGTTATATTACTCTGTTTGAAATAATTAATTGATGATCATAACAATTTAGTCGAAATCACCTTTCATAACACATTCGTCACTTTTAACAGAGAATTGTGTTCTTTCGAAGGACTAATGTTAGGTCATCAATTTGTGAAGGGTCTCTACATGAGCCCTTTCATCACTTTGCTTATTATTTAACTTAATATAACCAACTCTGGCACCTCAATTGTGGGCGCAAACTGTCAACTACATAAAAAAAGACTGAGCAACTGAGTGTCTCTATAGTGAACACAAGGTATATTACCTTTATTTCACTTCACACTTTACTATGATTTTTTGGTAATTATCGGAGCTCGATATATATATTCAATACATCTACGTTCAATATGTCAGTACATACATCCTTTCTCTCTCTCACCTCATGAATGAAAAGCATGAATGAAAGTGTACAAGATAAATTTCTGTATCCAGATCTGTGAGAGTACACGTAGTCGGCTACTGTGGCAGAATACCCAACCCTATAAGGCACGTACCAGGTAGCAAAGAGGTTTCTGTTCGCCTTGGACTAAGCTCTTGTACAGGTTGGCGCCACATAATAGGGAGCTCTCTGCGCACTTTCAGAGAAACGGGTAGAGTGGGTTCCGAAAGAGTTCACTCGGCAGTGTTGAGGAGGATGCGAGACGGGCGACACCGACCAAGTGTGAGTGTGCCTATCCGTAGTTAATTCGGTGTCTTATTCTGGTAGATTTTAGCTCCAGTCAAAATTAACGTCTTGCTGTCATCGTTTATTGCTCGTTGAGCTGTACACATATAACTTTTCTGGTTAATTTCAGAACATTATAACTAGTAGCCGATAGCCACGCATGCAAGTCATTCTTCTGCTCTACCTCTTTTCAGACATGTGGACTAGAGATGTATCCTCTCAGCTCAGTCTGATTTAGATCGTTGGTGATCTCACGAGTTTACTATAACTGAACAGATTTCTGAAATTTCCCTAATTTAGATTTCAGTTCGCAAAAACTTCGACATGTCTTCGTTGTTTCAGCACATGTTAAGTACGGATTGAGACCCTTAAGTTCGCAGACCGTGTCTTATAGTAATGCATCCTGTCCAATTTGCTTAGCTGTTCTGAATTTTACCAATTATTTTATGCATAATTTCTGTTTTGACGACCACGGGTTCGCGGATTGTGAGAATCGTTACATGTCACAGGTACTGATTCTCGGGGTAAAACTTCCAAATTAGTTTCGTAATTTCTTCTGTGGGCAACGATTAACAGTTTATTCTTTTCGATGAATCCTTCTCTACTTGCTTCATGCACTCAAGCCAAGGTAACGACAGTTTGCCCACTAAAACTCTATTATATGTGTATATGTGAGCGAATGTCGCCCCTGAAAGATTTCTCTGACCCTTCCATAATTAATAATTAATCTCCAAGACGCAGCTGTAAATGTAATTTTTCTTATGAAGAACAGTAACCACCACCCATTTATTAGTTGTTTAGTTTATTAGTTTGCACATTTATGTCTTCAATAAACGTGATATTTTTACCAGAGCACGTTCCTATGTATTCCCTCGCAAACTTACATTTTTACGTCCTGTTACTATGGCCAAGTTATTCAGTTAATATTTATTCGACTATCATAAATGTGCAGATCCGACAGCTCAGTTCATTTAAACATCAAAGGTCTTTCTTAAGCGTATATCCAAATACCGTCTTCCCACCTTCCATGCTAATAGGTACCTCATTCTTGCGGACACCTTCATCACGAGCAGTGATCCCTAATCGTATCCTTCACATACAGATACCCTTCACGAAATGGAAATGAGCGTATGGAACTGATGGCTGGGAAGTCCATTCCGGGGAAGTCCGGTGATGAGGATGAAAAGATGATGAGAACAACACAACACCCAGTCCACGAGCGGAGAAAATCTCCAACTCTGCCGGGAATCGAACCCGGGCCCACTTGCACAGGGGGTAAGTACGTTACCACCCAGCTAAGCAGGCGGACAACCTTCACTTTGAACTGATGATGCAGTATAGACTAATAAACACTTCAGATATTTTTCAAGTTTCCTCGTATGTCTGTAAGCAACGTCCATATTTCTGCGAAGGTAAACGACCCTCATTACGTGCATTGGAAAATCTGATTAGTCTGTCCAATCTGTGGTGCTTAATACGCAACGCCTGTAGGCTGCAGGGGGCTGCAAAGTGCACTGTAATGAAAGCTAGGCGCCTTTTAACTGGCCACCGTCCGCAGAGCGGTCCAGTATCTGCCAACGTGAGGGCTGGCTGTGGAGGTGGGGAAGGGGTGATAGGGTGGGGTGCTGGTTGAGGCTCTTTGTCCCATCACCTGGCCTCCCTCTAAACCCACCCCTACCCTTCCATCCGGTCCAGCCTGCCGTGCTGGAACAATGCCCCACCGTGGCGTCCACGCCGCTCATAATTACACGTTTTAATTCGTCGACACAATGAATTAATTACAGTGTTCTCGCTACCTCGTTGTCAGCCTCCGAATCGATACTGGTTGACGCAACTCTGTACCGAGCTGATAATGGATTTTTTTTTAAAAAAAAGGACAGTGCACAGTCGTTAAACTATGAGATATTTTTATCTCAATCGATATCTTTGCAGCTCAAGTTTTCTCAGAAATAATAAAAAGTTCATGTAATACAGAGTATCCCACGAGGAATGGTTGGGAGTAGGAGGGAAGGGTCGTTTGAAACAAAAATGTTTATGCAGATAGATGTTCCGGGTATAATTATTCCCGACAAAAACTGTCATATAGTGACATAATGAAAACATTCCACTCTGTTATATAAGGTAACTTATTATTATTACTATCATTCATCTGTTGGATTAAAATTTGTCGGAAGCTCGCAATACATTTTCAACGGTTCACAAAACATTTCATGTGTCTGCAATAAATTCGTAGATATTAACATTTACATACAGAGTCACACAAATAAACAGTGAAAACTGAAGCAATTCTCACAAACGTAAAATAAATAAATTTACAAGCTTCATTGTTGAAAGCAAACTTATTACTTTATATTAATTGTCCTAACAATAGGAAACTAATTTTTAAACACAATATTCATAATATAACGGCATTTTGAACTTACGCATTCCTGGAAGCGAATGGCCAAATTTTTCATGACGCTCTGAAAGAGTTTCATTGGAAATGCAGAAATTTCTTTACGAACTCTTGTTTTCAACTCAGCGATTGTCGTTGGGAGATAGGTGTTGTAAGGGGCAGACAAATGGAAAGAAGACGCATGGAAAAAAGTAAGAATTTATTTCTTATTTCAAAAGTATTCGCCGCAATTGTTAATTCATTTATCGCACTGTTGGATAAGACGGTCAATGACTCCATGGAAAAATCGTAGCGGTTGCCTTCGGTACTCTCTTCCTCTCAGCAAAACTTTTGCAGTGTAGTCGAAACAACAGGCACGCCAGCTCCGGTGACCTTTTCCTTTAACCGCGAGGCCCCACTACTCATTGACTTTCTGGAACCCAATTAACACACAGAGGTACGTGGACACTTTGCAGCAAATAAAGTACGCTGTCAAGTCCAAAGAACCAGAAATATTGACGGACGGAATCTTTTTGGAGCAGGATGATGACCGCCCATATGTTACCAAGGTTGTTTCTACTACGCTCTAGATGTTTCGCTGGGAACCCCTTAAACATCCTCCATACAGTCCCCATCTCTTCCCATACGATTTCCACATTTTTGGAGCCCTGAAGGAAGACTTTTGCGGACGTAGATTTTCATCGGACGAAGAGATGCACTCCTCGGTACAGTGATAGTTTCGTAGGCAACAGCAAACATTCTTCGATGGAGACACTGATCGCCTTGCCTCACCCTGGGATAAACGTATTAACAGTTACGACCATTACTTCTGGAATAATCAGAAGTTTACATACTTTTTGAAATGGTTCAAATGGCTCTGAGCACTATGGGACTTAACATCTGAGGTCATCAGTCCCCTAGAACTTAGAACTACTTAAACCTAACTAACCTAAGGACATCACACACATCCATGCACGAGGCAGGATTGAACCTGTGACCGTAGCGGCCACGCGGTTCCAGACTGTAGCGCCTAGAACCGTTCGGCTACACCGGCCGTTATAATTTTTTCCGTCTGTTTCGTTTTCATGTGAGTGCCCCATATACTTTGCTTCTATGGCGTCTCTACAAGAAGAGATCGTGCACCAGTATATCCGATGGTCTTAGAGACCAGTGAATATCACAAAACTGAGAAACTACCGTAATTGCGCCGAACGGCAGTCAGAGACGCTCTAGCAATATGGACTGCAGTTCCATCTTGCAGAAACAAAATTTTATGGAATTTGAGAAAGTACTGACGTTGTTTCTGAAAAAAATGTCTCGACCATACCCATTAATCATTCGAGTATTATTGCCTCAAACAGGCAAAATCCCTTCGCACCTCACCTAGATATGGAACACAAAACTGTAAAATGTACTCTGTGCAATGGTCCTTCGAGCGCATTGACGAGGGTTTTCAGGTGCCCATTACCTGAAATTCTGCTGACTTACGCATTGGCTGATTTGAAAATTAACCTCATTAATGTGAAGAAAATAAAGGGCTTGTCTTCCCCACAACTTTTCACAAAATTACTATAGCTATGTATGGCCCGGTGATTTCAGTTCCGGTACAACTTGTATATCATGTGAATTAAACTTTTAATCATTTTGGAGAGCTTGACGGAGGGATTATCGGCTTATGTTTAAGGCTGGCTCCTTACCGGTCGCCGTAGGCTCCTTCCGCTCGAAGTGCTGAAATGTTTGACAAGCTGGTGGATCCTTTCCTTATTTTTAACCTGAACCTGTCTCCTCGAAATTCTCAACTAATGTCTTGATGGCGAGACAAGATGGAAGGCGGCCATAACGTCCAGAATTGCAACATTGTCGGTATACCGATCGTGCAGAAGACAGTCAGTCATCGTCCTTCTAGAATGCCTTCACAGCACACGGTCACTGTGAACCGATCCTCTGTTCTGTGTTAACCAAGTGGGGAGGAGTTGGGCACAGGTAGAAGCCAGTTCTATTTTTCTACCAAGTCCTCACGACTTCCACTACAAGTATCCAAAGTACCCATATTCCTGTGCCACACTATAATTGAAAAAGAGTATTAAAAACACACCTATAATTTCCGCTCACCTCATTAGTTTCAAGAGATCCTGTTGCATTGCCCATGCCGTGCCTCAGTTAACCATTTCGCGTATCCTTCTGTACAGTTCCGTCTTGACATTACAAGATCAACAAGAAAGAAAAATTTTGGGGTATAAGACACCTCAGTGGCTAGAAGATGGTGACGATACGACCAGTCCACTAACAAGCAAAAGCATGACAGAATGTGGAAGGGTTCCACCAAGCTGGAAGCACATTGCCCTTCCCGTGAGCACTTTAAAGTTCTCTAGCTCTTCAGCCAACATGTTCTCCAAAATACGCGAATCATTGTGTGGTTCCATTCATTATTCCAATACAATCTTTGAACATATCACCGACTCACCGGCCATAAGGCACTTCACACGGCAGAGGTCCTGCGCTTAAGCAACATTACGTCTACCTTCATGATAACGACGTAGTTTTTAATCAAGGACATACATTTCTGTACTCAAAGTGTCGTTTAAAAATACTGCAGTACTGTATTACATCTAACGAGATTGTAAAGGAGATAACGTTACTGCAGTTACTGTTCTGCTAACTTACAATCTCCATATTTCAGTAGCATTTCCATCTTCTCTTCGATTGTGTACATTTTACTCACACAAACTCCTATAAAGACTGTCGATTGAACGAACAGTGTGCTCTTTCCTTATGTTTCCATTTGTTTACTGGCAGCCCCAGCGAGTTTATGCTTTACGTTACTCTAGGTAGCAGAACTGTGTGCTGTCGTAGGAGTGTGAAAGTCAGTTTTGTGCTGCGGTTTTAATAACGTCATGTTCACGTGAATGGTACACTCTCACACGTTTTTGAACAAGTCCCTAGGAGAAGAAATGACTACCGAGTAAAAAATAAAGGCTGTTATTAGAAAAAAAGTTCTGCAGCTGTTCTTATCTTCGGTGGTATCACAAGGCTTAAGCCTGTCCCACCCCTCATTAAATCGACCAAGACTTATATGAATAATTGTAAGAACAGTTATTATTATTATGTTCTTTAAGTTTGTTTTTGGGTTTTCAGAAATACTGTGGGAGGAAAGTTTATTTATGTTGCAGATAACGTGGAAGACTTTGCCCAACGATCACCACGCAAGTTCGACGCAGCGGCAAGTGGGCAAGGAATAAAACGAATGCTGCAAACTACCGCGAGCCATGGAAGAACCTGGGCCGCGAGGGCGTCGAGCTTCCTAGGTCGTTGTTGGACAACGTCAAAGGAAGAAAAATGGTTCAAATGGCTCTGAGCACTATGGGACACAACTGCTGTGGTCATCAGTCCCCTAGAACTTAGAACTACTTAAACCTAACTAACCTAAGAACATCACACACATCCATGCCCGAGGCAGGATTCGAACCTGCGACCGTAGCAGTCGCACGGTTCCGGACTGCGCGCCTAGAACCGCGAGACCACCGCGGCCGGCTCAAAGGAAGAGATATTCTGCTTTCTCTTTGTAAACAGATCGATCGAGTCTTGAAAGTTGGATCAAATGGCTCTGAGCACTATGGGACTCAACTGCTGAGGTCATTAGTCCCCTAGAACTTAGAACTAGTTAAACCTAACTAACCTAAGGACATCACAAACATCCATGCCCGAGGCAGGATTCGAACCTGCGACCGTAGCGGTCTTGCGGTTCCAGACTGCAGCGCCTTTAACCGCACGGCCACTTCGGCCGGCCGAGTCTTGAAAGGTTCACGTAAAACGTATAGGCGGGTGACACATTAGGCGGGACCCGATGCCTGTAATACTTCCACAGTTATTAAAAAGTTGTTAAACGGCAAAACCAATAGTTCATCATTTATATAGATAAAAAGTAGTAAATATATAGGAAAAGAAGAGTTGCGGCGTCAGAACGAAAAGTGATACATCGCTCAGCAACGAAGCAGGACGTAAACAGCTGGCGTTACGTAGTGAAAACAAATCAACTGGTAAAATAGTAAGTCAGTAATTAAGCATAAAGCCTCGTAACACTGCGATTCGTAACAAAAAAATTTCAAGAAAGGCAATCATGCTGGTTACTGTGCCTCTGATACCCAGACAACATTTGCTTGATATACTTTCTTTATATTGCTACTCGACCAGAAGATATTTGTGATGGCGAAGATGAACTGGAGAATATGTACAGGCCGTACACTTCACACCAATAGTAAGAGAAAACAGCAGATAGTGAAACCCTATCTTTCAACCGGGACGCGTGCAGTCGTCCGTAAATGCTGCAGGTGTAAGGTAAGGATGGCCAGGGGCTATTACTCAGCGAACCAGTTATCGTATCGACGGCGTTCGTGGCCGCTTCAATCTGAGCCACGCCCTCGTCACATGACCGTCTGACTATTACGGGAATCGGAGGAAGCCCATCGAGCAGGAACAGTATATGTGGAGGTACCGCGCGTCCGCCGCACACTATTAGGATAACCAGGGAAGCACCATTGCTCTCGCGAACTCCAAGCTATTCGATGGGGATTCATGGGAGATGATGACAACTGTGTGTTCTGATGATATCGCGTTACTTGTACGGTTGGTATGTACGTTGACAGAACTCAGTGGCTTTTCCTGTTTATCGGCGGAGTACATCTATCGCATCGTGAAGACTAATGGGGCAGCTTCACAGGGACAAATGTTCGTACATCATAATGAACCTCGCAGTGCAGAACTGTAATATACGGATTGGCTGTGAAGTGACCAAATCGATAACGTAAGAGGACGGCAGTCTGCACTCAGACTGTCTGGAATTCAGAAGCTGTACGGTGTCGGTATTCGACATATTGCTGAAACGTTACAGATACAGAGAGAGAAGGTGCTTGCCGTTTGTTAATAGAACTGTACATGCTACTAGCGGCAGGACGATAAGTGTGTCGAAGAACCTGTCAGACGAAAAAATGGGGGAGCCAGCCTGTTGAGAGTTACTTCAGAACCTAGAAGCTAATGAAAACGTTACGTTTTTTGGACGTTTACATTACTGATCTGATTTGGTTCAATGCGACTATTTTATATTTACTATAATCAAACCTTCGCTATGGTTGGCGGTTTACGCAACGGTGGCGGAGATGAGATATAACGTTGGACATAAGGGAATTACAGATATTGGATTCAAGTGGGCATGGATTAAAAGAAATGGGGAAGTTGAAAATCTGTAGCGGAGTGGAATTGGAAGCCTTGTCTCCTAGCTACTACGCAGGTGCTCTGACCAGTGATCTATCGGGACGCAGTGGTCATAGTAACTGTACAGACTACCGTACTACGTCTCCCGTCAGACCGAACTACTCAACTTTTCTACGCAGTACTACTATTCAAGAGAAAGACTACTAATCGGGAGGAAGAAAACTGGCGTTCTACGGATCGGAGCGTGGAATGTCAGATCCCTGAATCGGGCAGATAGGTTAGAAAATTTAAAAAGGGAAATGGATAGGTTAAAGTTAGATATAGTGGGAATTAGTGAAGTTCGGTGGCAGGAGGAACAAGACTTTTGGTCAGGTGAATCCCGGGTTATAAATACAAAATCAAATAGGGGTAATGCAGGAGTAGGTTTAATAATGAATAAAAATATAGTAGTGCGGGTAAGCTACTACAAACAGCATAGTGAACGCATTTTTGTGGCCAAGATAGACACGAAGACAATGTCTACTACAATAGTACAAGTTTATATGCCAACTAGCTCTGCAGATGATGAAGAAATAGATGAAACGTACGATGAGATAAAAGAAATTATTCAGGTAGTGAAGGGAGACGAAAAATTAATAGTCATGAATGACTGGAATTCGGTAGTAGGAAAAGGGAGAGGAGGAAACATAGTAGGTGAATATGGATTGAGGGTAAGGAATGAAAGAGGAAGCCGTCTGGTAGAATTTTGCACAAAGCATAACTCAATCATAGATAACACTTGCTTCAAGAATGATAAGAGAAGGTTGTATACATTGAATAATACTGGAGATACTAGAAGGTACCAGGTAGACTATACAATTTAGGAACCAGGTTTTAAATTGTAAGACATTTCCAGGGGCAGATGTGGACTCTGACCCAAACTATTGGTTATGAACTGCAGATTAAAACGGAAGAAGCTGAAAAAATGTGGGAATTTAAGCAGATGGGACCTGGATAAACTGACTAAATCAGAGGTTGTACAGAGTTTCAGGGAGAGCATACGGGAACAATTGACAGGAATGAGGGAGAGAAATACAGTAGAAGAAGAATGGGTAGCGCCGAGGGATGAAGTAGTGAAGGCAGTAGAGGATCAAGTAGGTAAAGAAACGAGGGCTGGTAGAAATCATTGGGTAACAGAAGGAATATTGAATTTAATTGATGTAGGAGAAGATATAAAAATGCAGTAAATGAAGCAGGCAAAAAGGAATACAAACGTCTCAAAGATGAGATCAACAGGAAGTGCAAAATGGGTAAGCAGGGATGGCTAGAGGACAAATGTAAAGGGCAAGATAGATACTGCCTACAGGAAGATTAAAGAGACCTTTGGAGAAAAGAGAGCCACTTGTATGAATATCAAGAGTTCATATGGATACCCAGTTCTAAGCAATGAAGGGAAAGCAGAAAGGTGGAAGGAGTATATAGAGGGTCTATACAAGGGCGATGTACTTGAGGACAATATTATGGAAATGGAAGAGGATGTAGATGAAGATGAAATGGGAAATACGATACTGCGCGAAGAGTTTGACAGAGCACTGAAAGACCTGAGTCGAAACGAGGCCCCGGTTCAAATGGTTCAAATGGCTCTGAGCACTATGCGACTTAACGTCTGAGGTCATCAGTCGCCTAGAACTTAGAAGTAATTAAACCTAACTAACCTAAGGACATCACACACATCCATGCCCGAGGCAGGATTCGAACCTGCAACCGTAGCGGTCGCTCGGTTCCAGACTGTAGCGCCTAGAACCGCACGGCCACTCCGGCCGGCAGCAAGGCCCCGGGAGTGGACAACATTCCATTAGAACTACTGACGGCCTTGGGAGAGCCACTCCTGACAAACCTCTACCATCTGGTGAGCAAGATGTATGAGACAGGTAAAATACCCTCAGACTTCAAGAAGCATATAATAATTCCAATCCTAAAGAAAGCAGGTGTTTACAGATGTGAAACTCACCGAACTATCAGTTTAATAAGTCACAGCTGCAAAATACTAACCCGAATTCTTCACAGACGAATGGAAAAACTGGTAGAAGCCGACCTCGGGGAAGATCAGTTTGGATTCCGTAGAAATGTTGGAACACGTGAGGCAGTACTGACCTTACGACTTGCCTTACAAAATAGATTAAGGAAAGGCAAACCTACGTTTCTAGCATTTGTAGACTTAGAGAAAGCTTTTGACAATGTTGACTGGAATACTCTCTTTCAGATTCTAAAGGTGGCTGGAGTAAAATACAGGGAGCGAAAGACTATTTACAATTTGTACAGAATCAAGACGGCAGTTATAAGAGTCGAGGGGCATGAAAGGGAGTCAGTGGTTGGGAAGGGAGTGAGACAGGGTTGTAGCCTAACCCCGATGTTATGCAATCTGTATATTGAGCAAGCAGTAAAGGAAACAACAGAAAAATTCGGAGTAGGTATTAAAATCCATGGAGAAGAATTAAGAACTTTGAGGTTCGCTGATGACACTGTAATTCTGTCAGAGACAGCAAAGGACTCGGAAGAGCAGCTGAACGGAATGGACAGTGTCTTGAAAGTTGGATATAAGATGAAAATCAACGAAAGCAAAACGAGGATAATGGAATGTAGTCGAATTAACTCGAGTGATGCTGAGGGAATTAGATTAGGAAATGAGACACTTAAAGTAGTAAAGGAGTTTTGCTATTTGGGGAGAAAAATATTTGCTGATGGTCGAAGTAGAGAGGATATAGAATGTAGACTGGCAATGGCAAGGAAAGCGTTTCTGAAGAAGAGAAATTTGTTAACATGGAGTATTGATTTAAGTGTCAGGAAGTCGTTTCTGAAAGTATTTGTATGGAGTGTGGCCATGTATGGAAGTGAAACATGGACGATAAATAGTTTAGACAAGAAGAGAATAGAAGCTTTCGAATTGTGGTGCTACAGAAAAATGTTGAAGATTAGATTGCCAGATCACATGACTAATGAGGAGGTATGGAATAGAATTGGGGAGAATAGGAATTTGTGGCACAACTTGACTAGAAGAAGGGATCGGTTGGTAGGACATGTTCTGAGGCATCAAGGGATCACCAATTTAGTATTTGAGGGCAGCGTGGAGGGTAAAAATCGTAGAGGGAGACCAAGAGATGAATACACTAAGCAGATTCAGAAGGATGTAAGCTGCAGTAGGTACTGGGAAATGAAGAGGCTTGCACAGAATAGGGTAGCGTGGAGAGCTGCATCAAACCAGTCTCAGGACTGAAGACTACAACAACAACAACAACAACAACATTACTGATCTGATTTGGTACAATGCGACTATTTTATATTTCCTATAATCAAACCTTCGCTATGGTTGGCGGTTTATGCAACGGTGGAGGAGACGAGGTATAACGTTGGACACAAGGGAATTACAGATATTGGCTGCAAGTGGGCATGGATTGAAAGAAATGGGGAAAGTTGAAAATCTGAACCGTAGTGGAATTCGATTCCGTCTCTCCTAGCTACCACGCACGTGCTCTGACCAGTGATCTATCTGGACGCATTGGTCAATGTAACTGCACGGACTACCGCAGTATCCCTCCCGTCAGACCGAACTGCTCAACATTTCTGCGCACTACTACTAATGTAGTGCCCCTTGCCCATTGTACTCATTAGTCGCGGCATTTCACCGGTTCTGGTAGGAGTTAGAGCCTGGTGTGCATCTGCACTGAAGACATCAGTGGCTGTCTCGCCTTATAAAGAACAGACACCCATATACATACAACAGTGGAACTCGCATAAATGTGTGAATGGACATACAGATATATTTAAGAAACTACGTTGCATCTCTAACACACGTATATCTACTGAAGTACAACGTTTTTGAATGGTATATTTGTTGATCTTAGCTCCTGTCAAAACCCGCCTCAAACGTATTAAGCCATTAACTTCAGGTGAATATGCAGTACTGACGTCTCAGCCTCGCATTCAGGATCATGTGGTTGAAACGCGTGTGGGGTAACTGGTTAGAACTTATTTTATTTTTTCGTTATTACGTTTTGTTTAAATCATTTGGGTGATTTTGAGATACCACTTACTTTTACAAGAGCCTGCAAATTATTTGCGCGCAAAGCGATAGAGAATTGCCCACACTTTCCAGTCCACAACTTCGCAACTCAGCTCACCAAAATTGAAATAAAATGTTCTCTGTCTCTACGTATAATCCAGAGGAGTGAGGAACTATATTGACAAATGAAAGTCCACTGTCATTTAACAAATCAGTAGACTTTATTCAATAAAGTTTCCATGCACAAATTAGCAATTGTGTAATTCATTAAAGTTTTCTAGTCGTAATTGGCACTCGACACAGTTCAGATACGATTTCTACTCTATGTTCCAAGTATTTGGAATTATCGCTCCATCTGTTAACTAGTGACATTTAACGGCTCACCTTCCCCATGTGCGTCGCATCAGGGGTGCACTCGAACCTAACTTCTTCTTTATGGATGAAAAGGCATGACCGCATCGAATAGCGCGGGTGGAGGAACCCTTCGAACGAGAGGACATTCGGTGACTGAACTTGTCTGAACGTTCCTCCGGCGTAAGTCCCATCGAGCACGTGTGGGATGCTTTGGGGAGACGTAGCGCAGTAGGTCCACATGTAACAACGGCCATCCAGCAGCTGCCACCGCACTGCTGGAGACATGGAACGCCCAGCCACAGGAACCTCCAACCAACCTCGTGGCCAATATGGGACCACGTTCCAGATTATGCATTGCCGTCCGTGGTCCTCACACGCGTTGTTGAGAACCATGTCCTGCCTTTTAGAATGCACTGGGGACTATCATCAAGCGCGGTGACTTTAGTGTAATTATTGTCTTTGAATAACAGATTCATCTGCGGTCGTCTCACTCCGTATTTGTATGTTACCTTCTGTAGCACCATAACCCACACGAAAACATATGGGTTACACGCGTCTGGTGTTTGACGTTCCCGGCGGGGGGGGGGGGGGGGGGGAGGGGGGTGGAGGTCAACCGGGCCACCGGGGGCCGAACCGCACAAAATAACCCTGGGTTCGGTGTGGGGCGGCGGAGGGGTGAAGTGCATTGCGATAGTCGTCGTGGTGTTGTGGACCACCGCGTCTGCGGCGGGGATGAAGCCTCTCCGTCGTTTCTAGGTCCACGGTTAGCATACAATACAATACAATACCTTCCGTAGTCTACTGCAGCAATGTTCTCTATGTATGGTCCGAGATCCATCGAGCTGTATTACTTGGTCGAGACCCTTCGTCCCTAAGTTCAGCACGAGAATGTATCTCGCAACTTTGTTCCTTACGATGGAATGAACAGCACTATGTTCTTTTATTTTATTTTGTTTTTACTGGCACCTTCTACTTTTTATTGAGTTACTCTCATCTTCTCCCCAATACCCGGCCGGCCGCGGTGGTCTAGCGGTTCTGGCGCTGCAGTCCGGAACCGCGAGACTGCTACGGTCGCAGGTTCGAATCCTGCCTCGGGCATGGGTGTGTGTGATGTCCTTAGGTTAGTTAGGTTTAAGTAGTTCTAAGTTCTAGGGGACTTATGACCTAAGATGTTGAGTCCCATAGTGCTCAGAGCCATTTAACCCAATACCCGTTCAAAACCGTGAAACAGTGTACTGCTTGTTTACTTATTTCTTATTTAGCCTGACCGGATTAGGGCTTTGAGGTCCTCTCTTACATCTGACCAGGAACAACACATACAGGGCTATTACAAATGATTGAAGCGATTTCAAAAATTCACTGTAGCTCCATTCATTGACATATGGTCACGACACACTACAGATACGTAGAAAAACTCAGAAAGTTTTGTTCGGCTGAAGCCGCACTTCAGGTTTCTGCCGCCAGAGCGCTCGAGAGTGCAGTGAGACAAAATGGCGACAGGAGCCGAGAAAGCGTATGTCGTGCTTGAAATGCACTCACATCAGTCAGTCATAACAGTGCAACGACACTTCAGGACGACATTCAACAAAGATCCACCAATTGCTAACTCCATTCGGCGATGGTATGCACAGTTTAAAGCTTCTGGATGCCTCTGTAAGGGGAAATCAACGGGTCGGCCTGCAGTGAGCGAAGAAACGGTTGAACGCGTGCGGGCAAGTTTCACGCTCTCCCGACTTAACCCCATGCGATTTCTTTCTGTGGGGTTATGTGAAAGATTCAGTGTTTAAACCTCCTCTACCAAGAAACGTGCCAGAACTGCGAGCTCGCATCAACGATGCTTTCGAACTCATTGATGGGGACATGCTGCGCCGAGTGTGGGAGGAACTTGATTATCGGCTTGATGTCTGCCGAATCACTAAAGGGGCACATATCGAACATTTGTGAATGCCTAAAAAAACTTTTTGAGTTTCTGTATGTGTGTGCAAAGCATTGTGAAAATATCTCAAATAATAAAGTTGTTGTAGAGCTGTGAAATCGCTTCAATCATTTGTAATAACCCTGTATAAAAAATATTACACAATAATCACAATAATAATAATCTGCATTATTGTAAACAATTGTAATTGGCAATGACACTAATATAGATAGCGACACAAATAATGATGATGATAAAATGTTGGGGGAATTAAGAATAACACTAATTACTGTGACTTACTGTCTTCCTAAATGGTTAGTATTTCCTGAAAAAAAAGTGGTTCAAATGGCTCAGAGCACTATGTGACTTAATATCTGAGGTCGTCAGTCCCCTAGAACCTAACTAACCTAAGGACATCACACACATCCATGCCCGAGGCAGGAATCGAACCTACGACCGTAGCGGTCGCGCGGTTCCAGACTGAAGTGCCTAGAACCGCTCGGCCACAGCGGCGGGCAGCATTTCCTGCCTTCCTTTCGTTGGTTTACATTGTACTCCCACAAAATATCAAATGTAGGCTGTTGGTCGAGTGACTGGCGTGCATTTTCCTTGTGTCTCCATTTGTTTCCTGCCATCTCTAGCGTTGTATTACGCTAGGTGCGTGCACTGTGTGCTACTAGAGCAGGGATAAAGTCAGGTTTTGTGATACCTTTTGTTAACGGCATGTCAACGTGAACATCAGGTTGTGACAAGCTTTTGAACCTGTATTGCGAAAGAAAGTGGTCTAGCGAATAAAAATTATAGGGTCTAGTTTATGAAACACGTGGCTGTTGCTGTTCATATCTTGGTAAAGAACAAAGTTACAAGAAAGTCAATTACGCTGGTTGATGTGCCCCATGTAGATAATCAACATTTACATGAAACGCTCTCGAAAAAATGCTATTTTTGGTTGTCAATGTAAATGGATCACTGTCTATACCTAATAACACATCAGACCTCCGTTAAATATCCTTGGAACTTTTTAAGTATAGTTCATACCTCTACCGTTCTATACTTTTATCGCTGATGTCACTCAGTTGCAGAGCAGTGGAATACATTGTCTGTTCTCCCCGTTAGTTCATGAGATCCAGAGTGCCTAAGATAACGAAGCATACGTTGATGACCCGTTGTCTGACTTCGAGAGACCACGTCTGCAGTTCCGCAGTATGACTGGTGAGGATGGGGCGTGCGGAATATCAGACCATGGTGGCGAGTGCTTCCAGATCATCGTAACAAGCAGAACTCAGCACCTCATTTTCAATGGGACAGATTTAAAATTAAATTCGGGAGTACTCCAACCGTCCAACTGGAAGTATTTCAGGTTTATTTATTACACGGTTTGTGTAAATTATCTCGAGGATAACCTCGGACACTCCATGAATGTGTTCGAGAACGATGCTGCCGCATGTAGAGACAATCACAAGGAAATGTGCCCAAAAGCAGGAATACCCGCGAAAGGTTTATGCGTGACACAAGAATTGGCAGTTGACTCTCAGTGTAAATCACTGTAAAATACTGCGCATAAATACCCGATTACCGTAATTTTACAGTATTGGAGATGTTGGAAGGACTAACAAATCTGAATGACTCGCCCCTATTGCCGGAAAGTGCAACAGGCACTACGACAAGAGAAGTTTTACCTCTGGTAACGTTGATATAACGTTCGGCTCTTTACCATCAGAATGTGAGAAAATAGAAATCTAACAAAACTCTTATGACAAATGACGCCAATACGTATCATTGGTAGATCTCTTAACCACCTTTTACCTTCACCCTTAACAATAAAATTTCAAGATTTCATTGGGAATCAGCAAAGAGAACGATGTCAGATTCCTGAAAAACTCGCAGTTAACATCAATTGATATACCATTCAAACAAACTCTATTTTTCACAATTCTCTTTCACTCAAGATATAATGGACGTACGTCAATCTCAAGTGAGCTGATTCTAGTGAAAAGCAACTTACAGAACCATAGAAGAAAACGAATTTTGCCATATACACTAACTGATTTAAGTGTATCCGGACATCTATTAGGGACATTAATATGGAGTAAGTCTACCATTAGCCTTTACAACGGCTTGGATTTCGCTTGAAACACTTTCAGTGAGATGTCTGAATGTCTATGGATGAATAGCAGCCCATTGTTCCTCAAGAGTCGAAACCAGAGCAGAACGCTGCGGTCAGGAGTGAAGTCGACGTTCTAACTCATCCCAGACGTGATCTGTTGGGTTCAGATGGAGACTCTAGGCAAACCAATCCACTTCAGTAAAGTTATTGTCGCCGAAACTCTGTCTCATAGATGCATCTCTGTGACAAGGTGTATTGTTATACTGATACAGTCATCGGCTCTGAACTGTTCATGCACTCTACGCAGCACACAACACTGTAAAATCTTCTCATATCCTTCTGAAATAGCATCTTCTTAAATGCGATAAGGTGACCACATCCTAACCACTAAAAACACCCTCATAGTGTAATGCCATCCCCTCTGCATTTCGCTATTGGCACTACACAAGATAAGTAATATTCTTCAGGTATTTGCCAAACCCATATCTTTCCATCGCGTTGTCCCAAGGTACAAGTGATACGTAACTCCAAATTACTCGTTTATTCTCCTACACTATGAGTTGTGCGGCTGTTTACTTGCCTCAAGCGTATTTAAGTATTCAGATAATCCGCATGTATGCAATTCGGGCACATGTATCAAATTAGGAAGGCAGTGTGGCCAATATGATGCTTAAGAAAGTGGTTTGGCTGTGGTTGGGTACTGACTTCAATGGTACTTAATTACGAGGTGACGGAACTCAGTTTACGTTTGATGAAATGGTTAGTTGGACTGCTACGGTTGTAACTCGGCGAACTGAAACTCACCATGTGTAGATAGCGAAATGACCGCTTCACTGAAATCAGTTCAGAGAACAAGGAATGGACGCAGGCGCAGGTATTCCTTACAGTGATACTGTAGAGTCTCAGCTCATGTGAACGCCTGGGAGACATGGTCGCACGCAAATGCACGCCGGCGGACACGGACTCAACAACAGCCACGAGCAGAGAGGGACTGACAGTGGGCAGCAGTACACTGTTCCAGAGGCCTACGGCAGAATCCTTTGCAACTTGTTTAGCCGTGTAGTGACGAACTGGTGCGCAGATAACTGATCCCTGCTGAGGAGATTGTACTCCTCGGATTCTGAAGGTTTCCACCCGATGCTCTGCGTAGATCTTTCTGAGAGACCCATATACGTAAAGATCTTGAAAATATTCCGTATCGGTGGCTGAAATTGGCCACTGTGTCAGGGTGCCTGGCACACTGTCGGCCGGACAGCCGCTGCGTTTTTTAGGAGTCAGGTAGGCGCAAAGGCCAAGTGGTATCCTGCGGGAGTAGAGAAACGGTGTCTTGACTGGAAATCCAACGGTGACGTCAAAAGGTGTAACTGTAGGACATCTGTCCTCTGTTGCGGAAAGGGAGGAATCTTTATTGAGAAAGGAGAATTACACGATTGCCGTGAAGAAGCGTTGCTGCATTTCGTTTGGTAGTTTTAGTTTCTTCGAGACGACTCCACGTGCAGTTTTTTAGGAAATGGTAGTGAAAAGCAGGAGAAAATTTTAATCGGGTTTGGGCCGCGAGGTGATGAGACCGAGAACTCTGTTTTGGCAGCCAGGCGAGTGAGACCGAGATTCGAGTTTTGCTCGCAAGTAACGTTACATCGTGGATAGGGGTTTCGATCTGGAGGCAGTGTCACGGATCCTGGGGCGAGATGGGAAGACGGAGGTCCACCGTTCGTGGCAGCCCTGCAGGCTCCCAACCGCGTATGCTGAGCATTTTTGCAGCTCCGGCTCGTTAGGATCCTTTAACCTGAATTTTCACGGTCCGCAGCGTGCTTGTTCAAAGAGCAACGGTCACTTTTCAGTTTACACGTATGGTGTAAGTTGCAACTTTGCAGCTCAAGATCACTAACAGCCAAAGTGGATTCAGTCAAATAGCATTGTTTATATTTAAAGTCGGTTCAGTAGTTAATTTTATACAAACTCCTCTAGTTTGTTACACATAAATAAGTACATACCATTTATTTCAATGAACAGGTGTTGGAATATAATGAATGTAGTTTACTTCTGTTTACGTGCGATATCATATTTGTTCTTTTGTGATAAATTCGTAATTATCTTGAATGTCACCTCTTATTCCGGAAGATATGATTAGTTTGTCATTTATTATTTTTGTTCATTAACTTGGGAGATAATAGACGCATGTTTTAGTGTAATATAGCGTATCAGTTTTAGTTTCATTGCTTGGGGTCCAGAATAAGGAATTCGCTTACAAATCTGGAGTTACACTTAATTTTACAGTAGTTTACCTAAGGGTGGGTCTATGTCGTACAGTATCCTTTAGCAGAAATTCACAAGAGGTATTCCCACATTGCCTTCCCATCGGACACGTTGTGAAGGACCATGAGAGGAAGTGTAATAACCTACGATGGGATAATATTTCACGGGTCGGAGAGTGACAAGTCAGAAATCTGAACGTAGCAGGAGAGCTAGAAAATCCAGACAGGGAAATATAACGGCTCAGACTATATATAGCGAAAGTCAGTGAAATGAAATGGAAAGAAGAAAAGGATTTCTGATCAGAGGAGTATAGGATAACACCAACAGCAGTTGAAAATAGTTTAAAAGGGCAGGGGAAAAAGGGAGAGAGCGACTCACTTTGCATAGTTCAGTGATAGGATTGTTCCCATGAGATTGGTCAGCAACCTATGACAAAAATAGCTCAGGTATAAATGCCAACGTCTCAAGCAGATGAAAAGATGGAGAAAATAAATGAGGATCCTGTTCGGATAGTTCAGTGCGTAAAGCGACGTGAAATTTCTAATAATCATGGGGGATTAGAAAGCGGTTGTAGGAATAACAACTTCTTTCGTATTTAAAACACTTGGAACAAAAATTAAAAATTGGGTTCTTCCTGCAGAATAGCTCTGTCGCAGATAGCAGGCTGGCTCGAATTTCGTCAATACAGAACGCAACTTCCAAATAAGACTTACACTGCTATGAACAACAGACGAGATGTTTTGTTCTATAATTTTTCAGGCGTACATCCGGGACAGCATCAAAAACCCTTCCGATATTTCGGCTGAAAACTTTTCAGCCATTGTAGAAGTCGGTCGCCGTCGGATTTCTGAGTGTAAACGCACGACAGAGATGTACAGTAGCTTGAGAGGTTTCGAAAATTTCTCATATATTAATCGGTCAACCGCAAAACAAACTAAATCTCATGAATTCTGGACAATAAGTACGGCGAATGATGTCGGAAAGTATCACGCGGAAACAATTCATTCCGCATGTCAGTTTGAATGCTATTTTTACCGACTTTGAAAAATTTCCCTTTCGTGGCAGGGCCAAGTTTACGCGCAAATGAGCATCGTTCTTGATGCGGCACTAACGTATGGGTGGTCTGCTGTTCGATTATTCTCATTTCAGCACTTGAATACGCCTACCTGTAGTACAAACAAATTTCAATGATCACGGCAGCCATATATCGCTTGGAAAACATAACAAACGGTCACTGTTAGCGGACAGCGAGCAAACCAGAACATTCCATGGTATTTTCTATAACTGTGTTGTTCTGTTTCCTCACCACAAGGCAGTCTGAGATTTTTCACGTGTCTGTTAACATCACCCACGGCGCTGGATACAGTATGAAAACCATTTCTTCGAACGTACAGTTTTGTTCTACCCCGTTGTTATGCAGATTTTCGTTCGGGTCACCTACGTGTATCCACTTTTCGTATAGCTGATAACTCGCGTCAGTGCCTTACAATTACCACAGCTACAGTTTTCCGATACATTCGATTCGATAGTTATGAATAAGAACTTCGCCTCTTGTAGTAAAGCTTAGAGCAAATATGATTAATCAATGTCGGAAGCAAGATTCTGTGACACGAAGTTTAGCGAGCGAGAGGTGTACCTATCAAAAGTTTATGCTACAGGAAACTGCAGTTATTAAAAATTTAAAACCATATTGTCTATACTTCGACCATGACTGCTTGAAAAATGTGAAAAGGTTTTTCAGAGAACTTAAGCATACAATTATTAACTATCTTTGCGCCACTGCTGAAGGTCAGTCTATAACATTTACATTCAAATCCTGTCGTCTGTGTTGTAAGCAATTTTGTGTTACATATACGAAACGAAATTTAAAAAAAAATACTTCCTCTTTACAGAATAGCACGGAACAATTTAAGGAAGAAAACAATGAATAGTAAATGTGAACTGTTCATGAGAGAAATATTGGATTACAATTAGGAAGTTAGCCTAGAGAAAACGTAGATTCTATTTTGGGAAATTCTGTTTTATAACAGCAGAAGATGTGACTGATTGAAAATTTTTATCACATACGACGCTCTTGGTGTAGCTGTTTTCGGGCTCACATGATGTACGTGGGTATACTGTCACTCAGTCTCTCGAAGAGGAGGGAATATCTGTTCAATGCAACACCCAGTGTGAGTACTATATTTGTTGTATATAGTGTGAGAGTTGCGCTGTATTTAAATTCTTAGTATTTTCTAAACTTAATCCAAATACGGGTCTCGACAAATTATTGTAAGCAAATGAAAGAATATTTCTAGGTATTTGGTATGTTATCTTTCTATTTGCCACAATATTTAAACGTATACGGCTAGTTAATCTTGTTTAATTTTAAACAAGATTAGAACGACATTGTACAGGGTGATAAAGAATGAGAAAGTTACACGATTTCGTTTAAGGATTGTAATGAAACGGTTGCAAGAAAAACCGGAAAGGTGCTAAATTCGTCGCGAAACAAATATGGCAAAAATTCGTATAGGCGACACTATTCGAGGCGCTTCTGTCTTACAAGTAAACCTGCACAAAGTATACACTTCTGTTTTGATCGTCTTTTAATATGTTGTAGTGTAGAACAAAATAAAAAACACATTTTTAGATGTGCCTGTACGGCCGGTAAGAAGGTGATACAACCCCTTGAAAATAAATTGAGTTTAATGTTTCTGAATGAATTGCGTTGAAACGGTAACATGTGTAAAAATAAACTTCATATAATACTTCAGCCGTTTTTAATGCACATTACAACGTTGCACCCAGATCTGTCGAAAACACATTTTTTTTGTAATAGAGATCCACTCCCACCCTCCTCTCCATCTTTTCGAAGGGAAATTGGACGTACGGGAAAACGTACAGCAACGTTAATAGCAAATTCCGTCACATCTGATCCAATGCTGTTCCACAGACGCGTTTGCAGAAGAGAGTTGGAAACATCTCCGTAATATTGTGTGAACAACATATATACGTCTACTTCAATGCCAATCGTCATTTTGGGTTCTGTTATAAGTGGTTCCCACATAACTATACTGTAAATGTATATTCTACACACACACACACACACACACACACACACACACACACACACACACACACACACACACACATATATATATATATATATATATATATATATATATATATATATATATATATAAAATTCCTTTAGTTTTCTTTATCTTTCATACTTTGTTGTATTTGTGTTTTTTTAATGTATGCTGTAGTTTTTTTTTCAAGTTGATACATTTTTAGATTTAATTACTTTCTATTTGAAATCGTTTGGACATTATGTCGTAAAATGCCTCTGAGCACTATGCGACTTAACTTCTGAGGTCATCAGTCGCCTAGAACTTAGAACTAATTAAACGTAACTAATCTAAGGACATCACACACGTCCATGCCCGAGGCAGGATTCGAGCCTGCGACCGTAGCCGTCGCTCCGTTCCAGACCGTAGCGCCTAGAACCGCACGGCCACTCCGGACGGCATTGTCGTAAAAATATTGTAAAAATATACAGCACCCTGGAAATGTAGAATTGTTCAGGCCAACAAAATGGTGAATGCACTTTGATTTTACGCACCAAGCACACAGGAGATATCATAAAAATCTTTCTTCTGCACACCTAGGTGCAACGTTGTAACGTCCATGAAAAGTTATTTGACTTTTTTTACCTGTTACAATTTCGAAGATGTTTGTTCAGAAGTATTAAACGTAATTTTTTTGAATGGGATGTTTGACTCTCTTAACGGCCATACAAAAAATATGTGTCTCTTATTTTGCTCCACAGCAAAACATATTCAACGACGATGAAAATCGAAGTGTATCTCTTGGGTACGTTTACATGTTAATGCTGGTGCACATACTGATAGTCTGGTAATCGTCTTACACACTCTATGGAACAGGTACTCTAAGAGTTTGTGCCGACGCAGCCTTCTATGTCGCCTCCACGACATAAAACTACAGTACTATTGCTTTGTTTCTCTGACTGTACACACTGTATAACTGTCGTCTCTATGTTTTCTTGATTGTGAGATGCGACTGGCAGGTACATATTTAACACTTGGGTAACACACTAAAATAAGCATGTTCCAGTGTCGTTACTCTTATGGCAGACACTGGGACTACGGGAGCCTCCCACGTGGCTACGTAGCGTTGTGTGTACTAGCAAATAAGGAGGCGACTCAGTAAGGAGTGACAACAGGCTGAAAGGTCCCACCACTGTCTCAATTAGAATGTTTACACATGACAAATTATATGAAGCACCAGCAGTCGATACTTGTGGAGAAAAGACTTTTCCTCCAAATTGTCTTATTGGGTAACGACAGGGAAGGAATTGGCTGTCGTCATATCTTATGATAAATCCCACCACTCACTTTAAATTCTGTATGAAAACCATTCTACATGTGAATAAATATAAATCAGAAATATCTTGGGAGGGCAGTGAAGTCGAAGATTGAAACTCATATCGCCCAGAATACGATTAATGCCTTTACAACTCTGCCATCAGGTTTCCTTATTTCACTTTATGCAATGCTCTGCACTCTGTGTGATACTTTGTGTTCTGAAAAGTCTTGGACAAAAGATGACACTTACAGAATAAGCTGTAATGTAAGTGCAAAACAGGATACAACATACTTAGAACATAAACTCATATTTATGTGTATCTGTGAGAGAGACGTCTCCGCTTAGTCCTGGCACTAAAGAGTGTCCTTGAAAAATTGTTTCTAAATACCTGCAATATTGCGTAGATACACGAAAATAGCTGATTTTGCGTCCATAGTATCGTATGCTAGGCACTTTCTTACTCGTGATCTGTAATTACAAAAAATGCCTTTCGCTTGTGAATTAGTCTAAAAAGTTTTAATTTATTAGTCTAGTTCAGTTTCGAGTGTACTTTTTTCTTATGTTTTTTCCCATTGCATACATAATTAGTGTGTTATGTTCGCTACAGATTTCGGTTACCTCCATTCTAGCCCGAGTAAAAGAACAACACGCCATTCCAATTTTAGACATAGTCATAAATAATCTAAAAATTTTGATCCACATTCTTATTGTTACACTATTAAAAATATGTTAATTCATGTAATGCATCACTGCCTCAAGGTGTTTAAATAAGAATCTGAATATTTTAACGTAGTTCCATTATGAGTCACACTACGCGACAGATAATGCAGGTATGACCTTTCAGCATTTTCGACAGCAGATGCTCGCGGCGAATAACAGCATTAGCAACACGTACAACGAACCAGTTGAGTTATGTTGTAACAGACTTACAACAAAAGCCGAGTCCGCGGCAAACATAATCGAGGTGAGCTGCTGCCTCTCTTCATAGCTGCCGAGCGCAGTACAAGTTTGCTGGAGTACCTAGTCACATCCAGCTGCGTTACCGTCTCCTCCAGTATAACCAACTTCTTATATGCAAATGAGTCTGTTCATGCAAGGAAGTTGGGAGAAACATGGAACCCACTAGCTAAACTGAAAACATCCAAACTAGTGGAGTTTCTGTACGGCTGTAAAGAAACTGTTTCTTTCACTGTGAAAATATTAAGCAAATTTTTTCCCTTGTCGATCTTCCCCAAGACGGCAGAAGTATTTAGTACTAGTTGCTCCATACAATTGTCTTTATGCTAGTTTAGCCTCGTTTAAGGAAGTTATTGTTTCACATGAGCCCCAGAACGAAGTGATAGAATGGTCAATAGATGAGATACTTTCACGGGGGTTGTCCAGTGTTGTGATCCCAGTGTGGGACTAATGTGAGTTTTCTGTGATTTATTTGTACTGATTCTGGCGACTGTGAGACTGTTACTTGTGGTCACGTCGAGACTGACTCGTCCATTCATCTTCTCCACACGTGCTAATTGTGGTGTCACCGCCAGACACCACACTTGCTAGGTGGTAGCCTTTAAATCGGCCGCGGTCCGGTAGTATACGTCGGACCCGCGTGTCGCCACTATCAGTGATTGCAGACCGAGCGCCGCCACACGGCAGGTCTAGAGAGACGTCCTAGCACTCGCCCCAGTTGTACAGCCGAATTTGCTAGCGATGGTTCACTGACAAATTACGCTCTCATTTGCCGAGATGATAGTTAGCATAGCCTTCAGCTACGTCATTTGCCACGACCTAGCAAGGCGCCATTATCATTTGCTATTTATCTTGTGATGCATGTACCGTCAGACTGATGTTCACCAATTACACTGTTCGACATGGGTTCTATTTCTGATATTAAAGTATGTACTTCTAGACCATTTTACCGTGGGAAATTCAAATATGTAAACAAAATATCGTTGTCAGGGATACTTTTTATGTAATACGTATATATATATGTATATTCACAATTCATGGCAAACACAGAGACGTTATAGAGAAATACGGTTATGTTGCTGCATCCAGTAGTGATATAACGTGATAATTTCTTGTGCAACAGCAGGTGGGAAGAATCAGACATCATTAGGTTACCGCTGCCACACCTATGTCATTAAGACCACCTGAAACATCTCATTAACTCGAACGGCGACAGCCGGTCGCTGCCTCGGCAGTAAAGCTTCACGCCTCCTAGGGGCAGGTGCATCGAGTTTACAACAGTGGTGTTAGCCGCAATTTGTGTCAGCCTTAACGAGTGGGTGTTTTGGCTGACAAGTAACTGTCTGTCATATTTCCGAGCACGGTTGAATTTCTTAGTTCCTGTGTGTAAACTGATTGAGCCTGGTGCTGAAGGTAAAACGACTGCTTGTTTTTACACATCGGCGTTCCTCTAGTTCCCTACTATTAATTTAATACAGGTGTATTACCAAAGTGGTATTTTTAAATTTGCAGAAATGCCACGTCATCGTGGATGTCGATATAAGCCGGAAAACTTCTGCTACATCTGTGGGAAGTTCACTTTTGCCAGAAATAGGAAGAAAATTTCTTCAGTCATAAAGAAAGCACACAAACATTACTTTGGAGTAGAGGTAGGAGACCAAGATAAAGAATGGGCACCACATTTCTGTTGTGCTACATGTTACTGCAAACTAATTCAGTGGTGGAAAGGTAAAGAGAATGTGGCGTTGTTTGCTGTTCCCATGGTGTGGAGGGAGCCTAAGGACCATGTTACTGATTGTTATTTCTGTCTAACAAAAATTCAGGGTTTTACAAGCAAGTCGAAGAGGCACATTGTTTACCCAGATCTGCCTTCAGCGAGAATGCCAGTTCAGCATTCCGACAACCTTCCAGTACCTTCAAGAGCTCGAGGTCAAATTCTGAGTGACAGTGAAATAAGTAGTACTGAAAAAAACACAGATGATGCTTCTTTATATCACTGCACAAGTGAGTCATCGCCACATTTGTTAACACAGGCAGATTTAAATGATTTAGTACGTGATCTAGGACTAAGTAAACAAAAGGCGCAGCTGCTTGGTTCAAGATTACAAGAGTATAATCTACTGCACCAAAGTACTAAAATCAGTGTGTTCAGGCACAGAGAACATGCCTTTATTTCTTATTTTTCAACTGACAAAGCACTGACATTTTTCAATGACGTTGCCGGCCTGATGAAAGTGCTGAACTTCAATTATATTTCACAGGAGAGGAGACTTTTCATAGATGCATCGAAAACAAGTCTGAAGGGTGTTTTGCTCCATAACGGAAATAAAATACCATCTGTTCCAGTATCTTACGCTAGTTTGACAAAAGAGAATTACGAATTCGTACAAAGGATGCTAAATTCATTAAAATACAATGAACACAAATGGAAAATATGTGCAGATTTCAAGGTAATTGCTATGGAACTGGGAATGCAACAACGCTACACAAAGTATGCCTGTTTTCTTTGCGAATGGGATAGTCGAGACCAAAATTCTCACTACGTGACAAAGAAATGGCCTAGGCGAAGAGGGAAAGTTGGCGAAAAGAATGTACAACGTGAAAGTCTGGTAGCTCCTGAATATATACTACTTCCACCGCTTCACATCAAACTTGGCCTGATGAAACAATTCGTGAAGGCCATGGATCCAACAGGCTGTGGGTTTGTATATCTAGCTACCAAATTACCCCGTCTTTCAGCTGCAAAAGTAAAGGAAGGTGTATTTGTGGATCCACAAATCAGAGAGCTGCAGAAAGATGCAAATTTTGAAGCATGTTTAACTGATAAAAATCCGCATGGGACTGTTTCAAGATGATGTCGGAAAACTTCCTCGGAAGAAGAAGAGCTACTAACTACAAAGCAATGGTGAAGGATATGATCAAAGCATATCAGGATTTGGGGTGCAATATGTCTTTGAAAGGTACATATGATGGACTCTCATCTGGACTACTTCACAGAGAGTTGTAGTGACGTATCGGATGAACATGGGGAAAGATTCCATAAAGACATTTCTACCATAGAAAGGCGCTATGAAGGGAAGTGGGTACCTTCCATGTTAGCAGATTATTGCTGGAATATCATTCGAGAGAAGAAAGATTCACAATACAAGAGAAAAAAGTGATGTGCATTACAATGCAGTGGCTCATTGTTTGTCAATTTTCTGTAATTTCTCATGTCAAATAAATGCTTCAAAGTGTATACACAAAGGTTACTGTGTTATATGATAGATCCCACCCGCCATTAATGTGATGAACTTATAACATCATAAAGATGTGCATTTGTTTGTCGAATTTCACCTCACGTTTGCTGCACTATATCAGAAACTGAAAAGAGAAATAAAATTGCGATTACTCATAAACTATCCCTGACAGAAAAAAAACCAAAAACAGTTTTCAATTCAGCACTCAAATTACAACTAGGATCACAATACTTTTTATCAGAAATAGAAAAAAAAATTTTTTTTTTTGTAGAACAGTGTTATGGATTAAAGTTAAGTATTCCAGAAGCTACGTACTATTTTTGCTACTATAAAGACCTTGTCATTTTCCAGACCTCACGCCATCCTGCGTGAGCTTAAACGCGTGCCTTTCGGCTACCTCCTAGTGGCTTGGCTGTCTTGCCAAGTCACAACACTAATGGTCCTTCTCTAATGACGATTTTTGATTACTAGTGTTACCAGTTCCGGAGGGCATAGCCATGTCTTTACAAACACATGACACTAACGCACCGGCACACTTCGGACAGAGTTATTCGTTTTGGGAAGACAACACGGATTGCGGGCACTCGGTACATAAGCTCCGTGTGCTAAGCTGGCGGTGCCGTGGGCCAAGTTAAATGGGCTACTTTGGCATGTGGTTCGCAGTACCGACGTTAAAACGTCGAATGCTGGTAACATTAATGACACAGGACATTGTGTTGACAATAGAATTCTTGTTTCTGCAATTGAAGAACTATTCGAATAATATATGTAGCTACTCTGGTTTTAAAAATTTGACTTGGAAGCTGGAATACCGATGAAATAACGTCATGCTCATCATACTCACATCATAATGACGTCATACTGTACTATTATAGGATTTCAGACACTTTCAATATCAGGTATTAGTCATAAAATAAAAGGACAGCCAACGAGCTGTAGTTCGTAAAGATGTTAAGCATCACAACGCTAGAGTAAAGAGACGAAATATTTTTATAATGTGCCCCTATAGGAAGACGAGCGTCCAGCGTTTACATACTTTAAATAAGCACTATGACCCCCTGGGCGCAGATAATTAAAATCACTGCCGGAGCACTTGATAGCAAGAAGCTGCGAAACAGAAGAAAGAACAGTCTATCTTTTTTCAAGAAATATTCTAGAGACTTCATTTATCTCTTTTACTTTTGGTCGCCGACATGTTAAGACGTACTACATAGCATTGCTACAAGTTGTACTTTTATTTTGTGTAAATATTATGTGAAACGACGAACAAACGTTTCGGTAACTCGGGTGAAGATATACTGTTCTTACGCGCACGCAAGAACATTTGATGTTAAGAAGGAACGGACTGACCGAGCAGCAATTGTTGGACTGCCCATGTGCAAAAGAAATATCGGATGTAAGTCATGTATTTATTGTGTATTTGTCAATATATAGAAGTTTAAAGCCATTTTATTCAAAATATACTAATCTTTTACGATATAGTAATGTTCTTCTTATTCTTTTCTTTTACTAACCAAAAATGATGTTCAAATGTATATGAGCTTTGTTACAGGTTCGCTCTTAATCGCGGTGTCTCGATTGTGTTCAACTTCCGATCCGTAAATCTTTTTCTTACGAAATTCCACTAATTTGCTTTCATTTCCATTTCCATCTTCAAATAGGTCCCTTAGCTATTTTCATCGAAGATTCTGGTTCCGTGAAGGCAATCCGGGTCAAAAGGTCAATTAAGGAAACCTCTTCGTGTAATCGATCTGTACGTCTCCTGAACACAATCGAGAATCGACGCATCGGTGATCAATTAATAATCTCTCTCTCTTTTCAAGTCGTACTAAAAAACGGCCGCACAGGATAGCCGTAAGTACGCAATCTAGTGTTAGGTTTCATTTTGCCAGTAAATATTACCAACGAAGAGTGACAGCATCACTATTATTGTTTACTATTATTTCTCATACAGAATAAGCATGTTCCTGACGCCAGATGGTCATCGTCAGACTAATATAACAGTGATCAGTGTAAGTGTGATAGAGAAAATACGCAATGATTTACACCGTATTACATGTTAAACTCGGAAGTTGCCGCAACTGTCAGAATTCAATCACAAAAACGCAATAATAGGAAAAATGCTAGGTGAAGGAAATGAATCCTCCTGATTGATTATTATCTAACGCCTTTCTTGGGCCACAGGGACGAACACATGTCTACCTGACCTGGAAGAAGACTGTATTTCACTTTGTAGACGAAAAAGTTAAGTACCGTCTATAGGCTCTGACAGTCCTTTTCGCTGCCAAAGCTGATGGTTTTGAACATTGCTCTACGATTTCATTGATATACGTACCATATAATAGGTCTAACAATTAATATTATTAAATAGATCACTCAGTTAGTTGAAGCAGAGCTATTGATCCACATGTTCTTTGTAAGTCAGCCATGTAACTAAGCAATATTCTGGTGTTTGTATGGACCAGTATTCTGACCCTGGCTAACGCCGAAACGCGTAAGAATGGTTTTAACAATTCTGTATTTACCATCGAAATAATAACCGTAATTTTATTTTCAGGCAATGTGAGCTGTATCCTAATGGCGGCCTTGCGATAACCCGAGGTGTATTTTTCCAGCAATAATTCGTACATGCTATCCCACAGACCAATCCCTGCAACCAGACATAAGAGAGATCTGCTCGATGATGGAAATGGCATCTAGTCACATGTCTTTCAACAAAGCAGCTACAATATTGTCAGTTACTGCGCAGACGTCTTACGTAATTTTCCGTTTTTGATGTGACAACAAAGTCGTGTTGCCAATGTTCCTCAGGGAATAACTTGAAAGAATGAAAGACAGAGATGATACCCTGAGATGTTCTGGAACTTCACGTACAGCGTCCCATCGATGAAGGTTTACGAAATGTAGTTGAGAGTAAGCGCGCCAAATTATATGCACCAAAAACAGGAATACATACCAGGAATTTACTATTGTGATCACAATGAGCGCCGCGCGGGATTATCCGAGCGGTCTAAGGCGCTGCAGTCATGGACTATGCGACTAATCCCGGCGGAGTTTCGAGTCCTCCCTCGGGCATGGGCGTGTGTGTTTGTCCTTAGGATAATTTAGGTTAAGTAGTGTGTAAGCTTAGGGACTGATGACCTTAGCTGTTAAGTCCCATAAGATTTCACACACATTTTAACATTTTTTCACAACGAGCAATGAACAACAAGTAAGCGACAAAGTATTTACACTTTCTGAAGGACAGGAGGCAAAGGAATCTAACGCCAAGAAGATTTCACTCGTCCTCACAAAGAAACTGAAACAAAAGACATAGAATATTGTAAGGAATGTATTCCACGTCAGTCCGTGTTCCCTGTTAGCAAGCTGAAATGCGCCATGTCAACTTCATGAAATACTTTGTTATGAAGTAATAATGAAATACGTAATCAAATTATGATACCGTAAAATAACAATAAGAAATTACGTGAAAAACTCTTGAAAAGAAGTAAGGCAGTAGAAAATGAGAAATTTTGACAGTAATTTTCGAATAACAAAACTGATATACAGATGTGTGTCAGAAATATGGCTGGTAGGGGTGCGGGAGTCACTCCTTTAGAACTTACGTCAGGCCCGTTTTAAGGAGAAACACTACTCCGCGACCTCACTCTGTAGGGATCGCGAGGACAGGGGCAGTCCGACCCTCCCGCAGTACAGTAGCCGAGGGCGCTGCGCTGCGGAGCAGTGGGTCTCAGCGCCTGAAACTTTTATTCATCGGAGCCCCGCCAACGCCCGTGCTGGGATCCATGTATTATTCGCGCTTTGCGGCGCCGAGAATTGCTGGCCGCCTCGGCACTTCAGGGAGCCACATCTTCAATTGTCATCGCATACGTCGCTCCCCAGTCGCTTCGCTACCTGGGAGGCTGCTTTCTCAGCTCCGAGTTCCTCTGCACCATCCTGGCAAGTTTCACGAGGCAAGTTCAGCAGCTGGATCAGGGAAAAGGAAATCCATAAGGCTACAAACAGTGAATGCGGCAAATCACGGCCCAGTCTTCATCCGGACATGCAACTTAAAATCTGTCTAAATCTTCATAAAAGCCTCAGGTGGACTTCATGGATCCCTCTTTCAATGATGCCAGGGCGAACACATTCTCCACGTTTCTTCTCTTGTTTATTGTTCCTAGCTTTCTTCAATACTTATGTGATGTTAGCGTGCGCGGTCACGGGGACACCGACAATGGAGTCGAGGATACGACCTTAACAATATTCATCCCATCAGTTGCAGCTAATGAACTCTTGGCTGATTCTACAGACTGTGCATCAAAGTGTCTGCTCTAATTCAATCAAACCACGAAACAAAACTATTCTTAAATATTCAGGTCAGTTTTCAGGGACGTAACAGAAACGATGTTTCTAAGTATTCGATCATTCCAAGTATAAATGTCTAGTAAACATGGGCTCCAAAATGCACACTTTAATAGCTGTGAGAACTTTACATATTTGATACAGTAAAATGACCCTCTTCTAATTCAAGTGCTTTGCTTTCCATCCTTCGTGAGGAGGTAGTATGGACCAAAACAAAAGCATATTTTCTAGTAAACATGAGTCCAAAAATTACACCTAAAGAACTATGAGCTGTTGTTCTCCAGAACAGGTGCGTTTCACAGTAGCGAAGATGAACAACTGCTCGTAGCTTCAGAGGTGCGCACCTAAGAAACCATGTTTACTGTATTGTGTAACGGGCGTAAGTGCTAATATTTTTACTGGAGACTGAGAAAAGTGTACCGAATGACATTACACTGGTATTTACTTCGTTTGCAGACTAATAATTATAGCTATTAGGGGTAGCATGTTTCTAGGTTGGTTAGCATCTCCAAGTACATGGGGCTAGAAGAAGCCATTAGTGCTATTTTTTCTCTAGGCAGCAATTCCATACTTCAACAAGTATGGACATGTGGACACAAAAGGAATAGCCTATACTGACAGCTGCACTCTACTTAGTGGTGTAGTTATTACCATGTAGAAAAAGTTACGTAGTTCATTATCTAACTTGTTAGTGAGGGAGACGCAAAGAGAAACAACGAACTCATTATATATACAGGGTGGTCCATTGATCGCGACTGGACCAAATTTCTCACCAAATAAGCGTCAAACGAAAAAACTACAAAGGACGAAACTTGTCCAGCTTGAAGGGGGAAACCAGATGGTGCTATGGTTGGCCCGCTAGATGGGGTTGTCATAGGTCAACCGGATATCAACTGCGATTTTTTAAATAGGAACCCCCATTTTATTACATATTCGTTTAGTACGTAAAGAAACATGAATGTTTTAGCGGTATCACTTTTTTTTCGCTTTGTGATAGGTGGCGCTGTAATAGTCTTAAATCTATGGCTCACAATTTTAGACGAACAGTTGGTAACAGGTAGGTTCTTTAAATTAAAATACAGAACGTAGGTACCTATGAACATTTTACTTGGTTGTTCCAATGTGATACATGTACCTATGTGAACCATTTCTGAGAACGCATGCTGTTACAGCGTGATTACCGTAAATACCACATTAATACAATAAATGCTCAAAATTATGTCCGTCAACTTCAATGCATTTGGCAATACGTGTAACGACATTCCTCTCAACAGCGAGTAGTTCGCCTTCCGTAATGTTCGCACACGCATTGACAATGCTCTGACGCATGTTGTCAGGCGTTGTCGGTGGATCACGATAGCAAATATCCTTCACCTTTCCCCACAGAAAGAATCCGGGGACGTCAGATCCCGTGAGCGTGCGGGCCATGGTGCTTCGACAACCAATCCACCTGTCATGAAATATGCTATTCAATAACGCTTCAACAACGCGGGAGCTATGTACCGGACATCCATCATTTTGGAAGTACATCGCCAATCTGTCATGCAGTGAAAAATCTTGTAGTAACATCGGTAGAACATTACGTAGGAAATCAGCATACATTGCACCATTTAGATTGCCATCGATAAAATGGGTGCCAATAATCCTTCCTCCCATAATGCCACACCATGCATTAATCCGCGAAGGTCGCTGATGTTCCACTTGTCGCAGCCATCGTGGATGTTCTGTTGCCCAATAGTGCATACTATGCCGGTTTACGTTACCGGTGTTGGTGAATGACGCTTCTTCGCTAAATAGAACGCGTGCAAAAAATCTGTCATCGTCCCGTAATTTCTCTTGTGTTCAGTGGCAGAACTGTACACGACGTTCAGAGTCGTCGCCATGCAATTCCAGGTGCATAGAAATATGGTACGGGTGCAGTCGATTTGATAGATTCCTAACACCGACGTTTTTGAGATTCCCATTTCTCGCGCAATTTGTCTGCTACTGATGCGCGGATTAGCCGCAACAGCAGCTAAAACACCTACTGGGGCGTCATCATTTATTGCAGGTCGTGGTTGACGTTTCACATGTGGCTGAAGACTTCCTGTTTCCTTAAATATCGTGACTATCTGGCGAACGGTCCGGACACTTGGATGATGTCGTCCAGGATACCGAGCAGTATACATAGCACACGCCCGTTGGGCATTTTGATCACAACAGCCATACATCAACACGATATCGACCTTTCCCGCAATTGGTAAACGGCCATTTTAACACGGGTAATGTATCACGAAGAAAATGCCGTCAGCACTGGCGGAATGTTACGTGATACTACGTACGTATACATTTGTGACTATAAGGCGCCATCTATCACAAAGCGAAAAAAGTGGTCCAACTAAAACATTCATATTTCCTTACGTACTACACGAATATGTAATAAAAATCGGGGTTCCTATTTTTAAAAAAACGCAGTTCACATCCGTTTGACCTATCGCAGTGCCATCAAGCGGGCCAACCATAGCGCCATCTGGTTTCCCCCTTCAAGCTAGACGAGTTTCGGACTTTGTAGTTTTTTCGTTTGATGCTTATTTCGTGAGATATTTGGCACGGTCACTATAACTCACGTTAAATGACGACAGGAGCTGATAAATATTGATTGACAACTGTTTGTGCCTGCTTGATAGAAGCATCTTCTGGTAACCTTATCAACGGTTGTATCAGACAACATATATCATTCATCACTTTTAAATTACCATTGTCTTTAGTATCAATTTTAATAAATATTTAAATAAAGTTAATGGCAAAGTAATAAATATTGATTAAATAACTACAAAAGTATAACAAGATGTGTGGTATTCACGTTGCATTCCGTTGCTGTGTTATTGTGGGGGATACAATGCTCTGCCAGGAATTTTCAAAATGAAAAGTATCTAAAACATAATAAACCTATAGATATAAGTTACAGATACGTACCATTCAGTAATGATAGTATGACGCTATATTCTGAGATATCGTCTGTTGAACTCGCGTCAAGTGTTGAAAATTTGTTAGTTCTAAGGGCCACTGTGAAAATATTTACTTAGTGGAAAACTTTAAATTCTGTTTTTTTTGTTTTTTTTTGTTTTTTTTTCTTTTTGTTTAGATAGTGAAAATATTATTCTTTCGCTGGATGTGCCTCATTTTTCTGACATCACTGATGTATTCGGATCTGCTTCATTGTCTAACTTTGCTTTGTCATAGGTTTTCTAATAGATGTAAGAAGCCAGATTTCAAAGAGGCTTGCACTCTGCCGCTGTATCAGTCATGGGAGAAACTGCTGTCCAAGTAGCCCATTGTGCGATTTACCTACTTCCAGCCACCATCTCCTCGTCTTTGTACCTGGGATCGTCAGAGCGGTTTCGTGACATCCTCATTCCGATGACTCGCATCCATCCTACAAAGCAAGTTCACCCCTAACCCTAGGCGACCGAATAACTCGCCTACGTATCCGTAATGTTAAATGATGTTTGGCTTCTTGTTAATGAACAAGGTGATTCTTCTTATGAATAATATGTTCGCCTTCGTATTGATGCCCATTAATCCCAAACAGTACTCCTGCCTTGACTTCTGAGTGTGGCGTAGTGTAATTTAAAGGTTTCGTCAGTCCACATATATCTGCTGAGCAGTTGCACCTTTTTGGTATTCATTGTTGCAACTGGGAGCATCGGAAGCATGTAATTTTCCTTACAGAACACATAGGTGTCAAAAATAGAGACTTTATGTCCGAGATTGCTGGATCGCCCGGAATTTTCCATTATGACACCTTGCATTTGCGTCTTCTTCTTCCTGTTCTTTGTGGGCGTTTTTAATGGACATCTGTCTATTATAATTCCTAAAGCTCTGTGGTTCTTAACCATCTTTGCCTACGGCACATTGAGGATTTCGAACCTCTTGTACATAAATGTAAAAAATATAATGCCTATTTTAGATATATAATAAATATAAAAATGTAATAAATATAAAAGGAATCCGATAACTTCGGTTACACGATAAATCAGTCAAATCTAAAGGCCGTAAATTCAACTAAATAACTAGGAATTGCAATCACGAACAACGCAAATAGGAAGGAACGCGGAAAATGTTGTGGGGAAGGCTAATCAAAGATTGCTTTTTATTGGCAGGACACTTAGGAAATGTAACAGATTTACTAAGGAGACCGCCTACACTACGCTTGTCCGTCCTCTTTTAGAATACTGCTGCACGGTGTGCGATCTTTACCAGATAGGATTGGCGAAACATCGAAAAAGTTCAAAGAAGGGTAGCACGTTTTGTATTGTCGCGACATAGGGGAGAGAGTGTGCCTGGAATGATACAGGATATGCGGTGGACATCACAAAAAAGCCGTTTTTCGTAGAGGAACCATCTTTTCACGAAATTCCAGTCACCAACTTTATGCTCCGAATGCGAAAATATTTTGTTGACGCCGACCTAGGCATGGAGAAACGATCACCATGATGAAAGAAGGGAAATCAGAGCTCGTCAGGAAAGTAATAGGCGTTCATTCTATCCACTCGCTATACGAGATTGAAACAATAGAGAATTATTGTGAAGGTGGTTCGATAAACCCTCTGTCAGGAACTTAAATGTGAGTGTCCATGTAGATACGAAAACCTGGCGGCTATTTGGTCCCATGATGAGAATGTGAAGTCAATACGGAGTGTTCTGTTGCTACGGAAAGGAATTAATATGAGTTCTACAACACAATAAGGTCCATATTAACGATTCCTTTACAGTGAAGCTATTGCATCTGAATGTGAAGTAGAATGTGCTTTCATAAAAAGTATTTCCAATGTCACTCGACTTCATCAACATTATTTTGAGTTATATTCTTTAACCCCCCTTGTAAGGAGACGCAATATATTCCCAGCCAAGTGCTGTGCTGTAAAACAGTAACGCAGTACGGTGACAGGGCGGTACGGGAACGCGTGGAAGTCTGTGGGCGTAGCCCAGCTTTCCGCGGCAGATAACGCACGCACCGGCACACGCAGCTCTGATCCGGGGATTCCCCCGGGAGGTGGCGTGGCGCGACGGCTGGTGCACGTGAGTCGCCGGCGATAGCGAAGAACCGGCCGGCCATTGTCTGCGTTATCTCTGTGGACGGCGCGGCGCGGTGTGCAGATTCTGCCCTCACAGTTATTCACACCCTGTGGCCGCGGGCTCCGAGGGGAGCGGAGCGGCGTGTTCGCGCAGCGAGACGAATTAATGAGCGCCGTGCTACGCAGGCGGAAGCTCTGGAGGGAATCGTTCGCCGCCGCCGACTGCGAAGGTCGTGTGTCGTGCCTCAGGCGATACGTGCATCCTTTGACGTAACAATCATTTGTTTATACAGAGTAGCACCTCCAAACTGGACGTACACAGGCGCGACGAAAGTCAGCTCGGCGTCAGTGTGCGAAAGTGAGGCAAGATCTCAGATAGTCGTGCTCTGCGAATTTGACGCTCTTGTTTACACGACAACTTCCGTCTCTCGAGAGTTGTTCAATGTAGCTCTCAGCAAGAAAAGCTATACCACCATTTTCGGGAGAGCTGAGAGTACTCGAAGAGTCCTCAGTAGCCATATTGGCCGGACGGAGAGGCCGTGCGGTTCTAGGCGCTGCAGTCTGGAACCGAGCGACCGCTACGGTCGCAGGTTCGAATCCTGACTCGGGCATGGATGTGTGTGATGTCCTTAGGTTAGTTAGGTTTAATTAGTTCTAAGTTCTAGGCGACTGATGACCTCGGAAGTTGAGTCACATAGTGCTCAGAGCCAAGTAGCCATATTGCGCCCCATATTTGTGCTGTATTGCACAGATTGTAGACTACCACATGTTGGTAATATATTTTGCCATAGTCAAGCAAACATTAAATAAAATTATGCACGAAACTGCGTGGTTTCAGCCATAGTATGTAACCGTGCCATTTTTCCGAGTGAAAAATCGCCCGTCTTACCTCCTAAATGACCATCGCTAGCAGTCAGCTTATTTCAAAAATTCTAGGCTTAAACAGTGCTACGTAGAAAATAGCAGATATAAATTTCATACAAATATTATATAGAATTAACAAATAAAAATAAATAATAAATTGTCACTGAAGAGATTCGATCCCACTTTAATGTAAAAGTACGAATAATACTTTGGCCACACCGACACTGCAATCATCCGCTCTATAAATGTATACCGGTATTGCCGGCACCTTGAAGACTACTAATGCGATGGGTACAGACTATCAGAAAATGTCAGCGATCCATCGGCAGAAAAAGTAGTGAAGCAAGCTGCCAGGAAGTGGACATAGGACGAACTTGTGCATTTAATTATGTTGTATGAGAAAAGTCTAGGGTTATGAAATGTACAATTACTGGACTACAGGAACTGAGATAAGAAACAATGTTACTTTACTGACATGGCTACACTTTTCAACACCACCACAGAAGTAATTTACGAGAATATTCACAATTCAACGAATCAGGCAAAGCAGTTTTATATCGCAGATTAATTAACGTACAGAAACAAGTTATGTCTGAAAGTAATCGTTCTGGAACTCAGAAAATTGCCGTTTAAATTCTACAGCTGCAGCTGTATCTAATTTTTTATGACGCAGTATTTATTGATTACATTATTACGTTCCAAGTTTTAGAACGGGCTTTCAGGTATTTACGAGTTGTATCTACGAGTTGTTCCTTAAGTCAATATAACTAAAAACTTATAAAAAAATGTACGCTATATGTTCATTTATCAGATACCTAGATGCAATGATTCTTTAAATGATGTGATCTTGCTTTTAGTTATTAGTGTTTTATTTTATTACAGCGCAGGTCATTGTGGCCGAGCGGAACTAGGCGTTTCAGTCTGGAAACGCGCGACCACTACGGTCGCAGGTTCGAATCCTGCCTCGAGCATGGATGTGTGTGATGTCCTTAGGTTAGTTAGGTTTAAGTAGTTCTAAGTTCTAGGGGACTTATGACCTTAGATGTTAAGTCCCATAGTACTCAGAGCCATTTATTTTTATTACAGCAATTTCCGCAAGAAGGTCATAGCCCACGTTTTACCGACAATTTAGTCTTACTAGCGAATGCAGAAGGTGATCGGAATTTTCACGTTTTTCACCTGCATATAGATTGCCTGACGAAAAAGGTGAATAAATCAAAAGATGTGGTCGGGTCTCAAAGTAACTTCGTACGCGTACACATTGTAACGTTGCAGATTTTTTCTGTTAAACTGCCACGCTACATGTTTCAGAATATTATGCGCTCATTCCTTTGATCAATGCAGTCTCTCTCTTGCGCTGCTGTATAATTGCTAACCGTATTTCGTTACTGCCAGCAACTGTGACACACACCTATTAATTATCATTTCAGTAAGATGCTTCCGTTTGCACAACACTATCATTTCCTTTAAATTGATTTCCATGCTCTTGTGGGTTCCTTCTCTTCTCTGTACGTCACCAGAGATCAGATTAGTATCTAGGGATGTGCTAAACAGCACATTCCACACCCTGCAACATCATTTACCATTAGAGCATCAATTCTCTACAACGGCCACCAGAATGCATCGTTTTTGTTCGTATTTGGTGTTGTTACCAGCTCTGCTAACGTATATAAGGGGCGTGAACAGCTTCAGATGTTATCTCTGTGAACGACACGGAATTGCCGTGTAGTCGTAAGAGACAGCGTTATCAGAACCTGACAGAGATTAAAATGGGTCTTGTTGTGAGTATTCGTGCAATATCCTGCGCAGTATCCTGACTGATGGGGCATTCAGATGAGAGAGGGCCTGATGTTGGACAGTTGGGTATGTGAGAGCAGGGACACTCGACGTCAAGGTTCAGGTAAATTACGTCTGCCAGCCACAAGGAAGGATCGCGCCCTATCCACCAAGCTCACTGTAGTTCTTTGACATCTGAGCCTGATATCCGAGATCAAGTAATGGACTCGCTGTAAAATTCTGTCTCATCCCGAACCTATGGTTTCGGACTGGCAGCAGCCAGAATACGGAACTACCGACCTGTGCCTAGCCTGCCGTTAAGGGAACAACACGAATGGCTGCGTTTCAAGTGGTGGCGTGACTGCTGAGCATAGACTGCTAATGAATGACGTCTCCTTATGTTCAGTGATGACTGCACTACCGGGGATGAGCGTCATGATGACTGCACTACAGGGGATGTACGTCGCCGACGAGACTGGGGTTGACCTGGGAGAGGTCCCCTTCGTATAGTTATTTGCAGAGGCTCAGAGAGGTGCTGTTGGCTTCATGGAGTGGGGAAACTGGGTATGACGTGAGGTAACAGCTGACAGTGATTGAGGGACAATAGTACGTCACGAAATTACTGTGTGATCATGCTTTGCCTCTCATGGCATAGTTCGTGGTGATATATTTCAACAGGACAGTGCTCACCCAAAAAGTTCCCCAGATACATCCCCGAGAGGATATGTGTGGGACATGCAGGTACGTGTACTCCACCCCCGTACCAGTATGGTTCAAATGGTTCTGAGCACTATGGGACTTAACATCTATGGTCATCAGTCCCCTCGAACTTAGAACTACTTAAACCTAACTAACATAAGGACATCACACACATCCATGCCCGAGGCAGGATTCGAACATGCGACTTTAGCGGTCACGCGGTTCCAGACTGAAGCGCTTAGAACCGCACGGCCACACCGGTCTGCCCGTACCAGTACTGAGGATGTGATGGACCGCTTACAACATTGTGGGACAGCTTTCTTCCGGAGAGGATACAATGGCTTTATGACGCCTATCCCAACAGAATCAGTGATTGATTCCAGTCCACAGGGGTTGCAAAGCTATACTGGTAAGTGCGCTGCAACAGCAGAATTCTTTGCCAATTTAACACGATATTCTACTCCCTCGGGCATGGGTGTGTGTGTTGTCCTTAGGGTAAGTTAGGTTAGATTAGGTAGTGTGTAAGCCTAGGCACCGATGACCTGAGCAGTTTGGTCCCATAGGAACTTACCACAAAATCGATGTTGTAATCACTGAAACAACACTTTCTGGGAGCCTCACTTCTTTTTTGTCAGGCAGGGTACAATGCTCCAAAATCACCAGGGAAAGCGGCAGCGTAAATGTAGTCTCGTACAACAGTGTCACTAAAAATTGCTTCATGTTGTCAATCGTAAACCCGATACAAGAATCCCAAAAGGAGTGTCGAAATACAAAACCCAACAACCGAAAACCCCGAAACGTCCCATGAATAGATGGAAGGAAACTTTTAAATTTCGTGGTAGTCATAGCGGCTATTCGCCTAGAAAAACCAGGAAAATCTAGTGAACGGAGAACTTACTAATAAAATCCATCTACCGACTCTATTTCGCTAATGTACATTCGTTTCAAAGTCACTGCCTCATCATCAGTGCTTCAGTAGTAATATAAGGACCTCTATTGCGATGTCAAAGCGCCGCAAAGGCGTATCTGCGAATTTTGTTAATTTTGTTGATTTCTTTTGCATGCTACATCACATCTAACTAACTTCATCCTGTTTTCTAACCTTTCATATCAATAAACTCAGTTTTTAAACTGAAGCCTGTGACTGAAATGTACATTAACTAATTAAAAATGCTTTGGGAAAGACGGAAATCGGACTTTACCACCAGGTTTTCTAAGAAATACTCGTACTAGGACTATGGCGTATCAGGATGATCATTACGATAAAAAAATCCATATAACTTTTCAACATCGAGTTGAGAGAAAGAGTGCCTCTGTTATGGCAGTATTGTGACCCCCCCCCCATCCACCCCTCCCCACGCGACGAGTCGATTTACTTTGTTTCTGAAAGTATTAAGCAATTTCCAACTTAACAAAATTTTGTTCCTTTCAGAATAAGGCGTACGCTACGGTGTGTCAATAGCACAGAACAAATTACAAATTATGTTATAAAAACGCTATATGAGAGTACATCAAGCTCAGCTAGAACTGGGTAGGTGGAAATGGATGAGAAGCCTCTGACACAGCTGGAAACACCGCGACAGAATTTTTGAAAATGGTAACGCGAGGTGTATCCTTTTAATTAACGATAGCCGGTCACGTGCGCAGAGAGCGAATAAATAATAATACTGTCAGATCCGCGCGTGACCTTCGATAGCTGTTAATTAAATTCGAAAACTGGAAAAAAAGGCCGTTAATTATTGAACTGGGTCGGCGGCACGGCTAACGTGCGCTCCAACGCGCCCGCCTTCGCATTGTTGAATTATTCCGGCGTAATACCTGGTAGTGGTAGCGGCAATAGGCGAGTGGCGGCTGGAACCGGTCGCCCGGTCAGGTGATTAACCCAATTCCCGGTAACGTAAGCCGAGCCGCACTCCGCCGGATAATGATCGGAAGTGCGGCCCCTCCGTGGCACACAGTGCGGCCAGCGCGACGGCTACCTGTGCTGCGTTGCGCTGGTTGCCAGCAGTCAGCACAGCCTGTCTGGCGCTGTGGTCGCAGCCGCTCCGTGACCCGCAGAACAATAGCCACAACAAGGAAAGGAGTGGACACTGAGAACGAGAGCAGTCACTAAAAATGGTTCAAATGGCTCTGAGCACTATGGGACTCAACTGCTGAGGGCATTAGTCCCCTAGAACTTAGAACTAGTTAAAGCTAACTAACCTAAGGACATCACAAACATCCATGCCCGAGGCAGGATTCGAACCTGCGACCGTAGCGGTCTTGCGGTTCCAGGCTGCAGCGCCTTTAACCGCACGGCCACTTCGGCCGGCAGAGCAGTCACTGTCAGTGGTAATCAACTGTTTTCCTGTAAGAAGGATCCGTGCTTTCGTTGAATAATAAGAGTTAAAATGCGGGAGGGTATATACTTGTGGAGCAATAAGAGCTAATTGTAAGAGTAGGTTATCAAGTAAGGTAGCGATGGGGAAGGGAGTGACAAATTTTTGTAGCCTCTTTCCTTACAAAAGGTGCCTACAACTGCAGGGACGTGTTGCGGGCACTGGCCACCACAGCCAACCAGCTGCACTGACACAGACATTACAGCAGCGAGTTGCTTCCACCCTCCGACCCACTTCCATGAGGCAGTGACCGATTCCTTCGACACTAACCACACTTTGAGGACCTTCCACTTTACAGAAGAATGCAGCAGTGCTAACACTTCCACATAATCAGTCTTCTCGTAGCAGCATTTACAACTCTTGGGACCACCAATCATCATCTGACACCTGGGCTGCGGGCTATGGTACGACTCCCACCATGTGTCACATGCCATCGTGAAGACAACGACTTTCCTGTGACACAGCTGACAACATCACCACCGGACCTAGAACCCTCGACTGCTGCCTGACCACCCAGGCTCTTGGCAACTGTGCCCTCTGCTGCTACCGAAAGTCTATTGAGCCGGATACAGTCACCTTCTCATGTTACAGAGAATGAACTATGATCCCCAGCTGTACACTGCTGGGGCCTCATGCTGACAGTCTTAGCTGTCTGTCACCTGGTTATGAGTTTGGTTCCCTGGATCATCCCACTGTCACTTGCCCACCTTCCCCAGGACAATAGCAGATGATGTGGCAGGATCTTCTACGGGGTCAGTTACACGAGACGACCGTGGTGTCTGATGCAGCTTCATCAGGCTCTCAGAACTGACTGTTGCTGATCAGAGCGGCATTGCAAGGACAATTGTGCAGGGAGATGCTGTAGCATCATATATACCACACTATCTGAGACGCCTGAAATCAACACCTGTGGTCAAGATAGCTGTAAAGATGACTGTAAATAATGAAGACTGTAAACAATAAACAATAAAGGGCATTTGTAACCAGAGGATGTCTTCTTCAACTGGACCCACATCCATCTCTGGTAGAGAAACTCCCATACTTTCCAAGCAATTCTGACATCCCTACACATATAAATATATACTACTAGCTGCAGTGTATCGCTTGCGAAAGATATCGATAAAGCAGGTTGCTACTATTTACACAACATGCCTGTCATGAAGGGCATCCTGTAGTTCATGGGACTGAAAAGCGTTTTTTGATCCTGATGTGTAATCTGACATGCAAAGGAGGTCAATAAGGCTGAGGTGGTACTACTCAAACACAACATACTTGCCATGCAGGGCAGCGTATATATCAGGGCCTGGAAAACTGTTCCTTGCCCCTCATTATATACAGACTGGGACACTCAAATGTTTAGGACGGGTGGTAGGGAGAGAGAATCGAGTGACATTATACTGAGTGCACTATCCAAAAATTATCTCTGCAATTAAACAGAGAAACGACTCGTGGAGATATCATCTTGGACCTACTGATAACAAACAGACCCGAACCTCTCGACTCTGTAAGCGCAGAGCAGGGAGTCAGTGATCATAAGGCCGTTGCAGCATCCCTGAATATGGAAGCAAATAGGAATATAAAAAAAGAGAGGAAGGTTTATCTGTTTAGCAAGAGTAATAAAAGGCAGATTTCTGTTCCGACACTGACAATGTTGAGTGTTTATGGAAAAAGTTTAAGGCAATCGTAAAATGCGTTTTAGACAGGTACGTCCCGAGTAAAACTGTGAGGGACGGGAAAAACCCACCGTGGTTCAACAACAAAGTTAGGAAACTACTGCGAAAGCAAAGAGAGCTTCACTGCAAGTTTAAACGCAGCCAAAACCTGTCAGACAAACAGCAGCTAAACGATGTCAAAGTTAGCGTAAGGAGGGCTATGCATGAAGCATTGAGTGAATTCGAAAGTAAAATTCTATGTACAGACTTGGCAGAAAATCCTAGGAAGTTCTGGTCTTACGTTAAATCAGTAAGTGGCTCGAAACAGCATATCGAGACACTTCGGGATGATGATGGCATTGAAACAGAGGATGACACGCATAAAGCTGTAATACTAAACACCTTTTTCCAAAGCTGTTTCGCAGAGGAAGACCGCACTGCAGTTCGTTCTCTAAATCCTCGCACAAACGAAAAAATGGCTGACATCGAAATAAGTGTCCAAGGAATACAAGAGCAACTGAAATCACTCAACTGTGTAAAGTCCTCTGGACCTGCCGGAATACCAATTCGATTCTACACAGACTACGCGAAAGAACTTGCCGCCCTTTTAACAGCCGTGTACCGCAAGTCTCTAGAGGAAGGGAAGGTTCCAAATGATTGGAAAAGAGAACAGGTAGTCCCCGTCTTCAAGAAGGGTCGTCGAGCAGATGCGCAAAACTATAGACCTATATCTCGGACATCGATCTGTTGTAGAATTTTAGAACATGTTTTTTGTTCTCGTATCATATCAATTCTGTAAACCCAGAATCTACTCTGTAGGAATCAACATGGACTCCGGAAACAGCGATTGTGTGAGACCCAACTCGCTTTATTTGTTCATGAGACCCAGAAAATATTAGATACAGGCTCCCAGGTAGATGCCATTTTCCTTTACTTCCGAAAGGCGTTCGATACAGTTCCGCACTGTCGCCTGATAAACAAAGTAAGAGCCTACGGAATATCAGACCAGCTGTGTGGCTGGATTGAAGAGTTTTTAGCAAACAGAACTCAGCATGTTGTTCTCAATGGAGAGACGTCTACAGACGTTAAAGTAACCTCTGGCGTGCCACAAGGGAGTGTTATGGGACCATTGCTTTTCACAATATATATAAATGACCTAGTAGATAGTGTCGGAAGTTCCATGCGGCTTTTCGCGGATGATGCTGTAGTATACAGAGACGTTGCAGCATTAGAAAATTGTAGCGAAATGCAGGAAGATCTGCAGTGGATAGACACTTGGTGCAGGGAGTGGCAACTGAGCTTTAACATAGACAAACGTAACGTATTGCGAATACATAGAAAGAAGGATCCTTTATTGTATGATTATATAATAGCGGTACAAACACTGGTAGCAGTTACCTCTGTAAACTATCTGGTAGTATGCGTGCGGAACGATTTGAAGTGGAATGATCATATTAAATTAATTGTTGGTAAGGCGGGTGCCAGGTTGAGATTATTGGGAGAGTCCTTAGAAAATGCAGTCCATCAACACAGGAGGTGGCTTACAAAACACTCGTTCGACCTATACTTGAGTATTGCTCATCAGTGTGGGATCCATACTAGGTCGGGTTGACAGAAGAGTGAGAGAAGATCCAAAGAAGAGCGGCGCGTTTCGTCACAGGGTTATTTGGTAAGCGTGATAGCGTTACGGAGATGTTTAGCAAACTCAAGTGGCAGACTCTGCAAGAAAGGCGCTCTGCATCGCGGTGTAGCTTGCTGTCCAGATTTCGAGAGGGTGCGTTTCTGGATGAGGTATGGAATATATTGCTTCCCCCTACTTATACCTCCCGAGGAGATCACGAATGTAAAATTAAAGAAATTCGAGCGCGCACGGAGACTTTCCGGAAGTCGTTCTTCCCTCGAACCGTACGCGACTGGAACAGGAAAGGGAGGTAATGACAGTGGCACGTAAAGTGCCCTCCGCCACACACCGTTGGGTGGCTTGCGGAATATAAATGTAGATGTAGATGTAGGTTGCATTGGAAAGCTGGTCGACAAGGCTCTAACCACTATGGGACATAATATATGAGGTCATCATTCCTCTAGACTCAGAACTACTTAAACCTAACTAACCTAAGGACATCACACACATCCATGCCCAAGGCAGGATTCGAACCTGCGGCCGTAGCAGCAGCGCGGTTCAGGACTGAAGCGCCTAGAGCCGCTCGGCCACAGGGTCGACAAGGTAGGCATACATTACTCCCACACAACATACTCGTCATGCAGGGCGCCCTAAATGGCAGGGGCAGAAAAATTACATGTTTTCCCATACTTCTGCTCCAATTGGCGCTGGTGTTTTACAAACCCCATCGCGCTGTTTATGTGTATAAATAGGTTGAATTTGATCCAGGGGTTTTGGAGGCGATCCCATACATCCATATGTACTTATGTACATTATATTTTCCATTCACAGAGTGGTCAGAAAGAGGTTGAAAAACTTGTAACATTGTTTCAGGAACGGTTATGCTGAGAAATAATTGTCAGGAAAGTAACGAATCGTTATGCTATTTTCGAAATAATCAGGATTGCAGTTAGTGAATCAGATCGTTGCACATCCAAATTCAAGCAGCCTGCTATATTCAGTTAGTATGGGTTGTTCTCATTGTATAGATTACAATGCAGAAGTGTACTCAGCCTTGACCCGGTTCATTTATTACTACCATTCCGTGTTTGTTTTTTGTATCGCTCTCCCTTTCAGTTTTAGGAAACCAAACGAGAAAACCCATGGTGACACTGTCTCTGGTGGGCGCAGTGGCCTAATTGACTAACTTGGAAACGGGGCAACATACAGAACTGTTTTATTAACGATTATTTCTTAGCACAACCTACCCTCTGACACCCTTACAAGCTTCTCAGACTTTCTAACCATCCTAAATATACACAGATTGTCCAAGAAATGTTACGACAGACTTCTTTGGAAGGAAAGGTACATCATAAGGATTGAGAATTGTACCGCAATCCATCGCCTCCAACGTTGTCGTACGCCGCTGGGTGATGCTGTACATAGGAACACTGTACACGAGAGTGTTGGAAGGGAACGTAAAATTTCCTGATTTGAGTGCACACCAACATACGAGGAGTATGGAACGGTATACAGGAAGTGAGCTTGCAGATGTGCACTCAGTGTATGGAATAACTGAGTGCAATGGACGAAACACTGGACGTATTTACCGATAAAGCTTCTCAGACAGACAGACACATCACAGTTTGTTTGCAAATTTTCATCGAAATTTGTGTAAGCACGGATCAGTAACAAGTGACAGCGCTACTGAAGGCAGATCACGATAAGTGCTTTTGGTTGTTAGGGACGACAGTGTCTTGAATGAAATTTTCACTCTGCAGCGAAGATTAAAACTGTGCCGGACCGAGACTCGAACTCCGGACCTTTGCCTTTCGCTGGCAAGTGCTCTACCAACTGAGCTACCCAAGCACTACTGAAGACCCGTCTCCACAGCTTTATTTGGTAGAGCACTTGCCGCGAAAGGCAAAGGTCCTGAGTTCGAGTCTCGGTCTGGCGCACAGTTTTAATCTGCCAGGAAGTTTCAACAGTGTTGAATGCCGTGGAGGCTAATCCAAACACCTGCAGCGTTCGGTGGCCTTGCACATAAAACCTTTCGTAGCTGTGTCCAGTTTGTTTTGAACGCCGAGTCATTACACGCCTTTCATCTCCAAAGGGTGCAGGTATTGCAACCCGATGAGCGTCCTGCATGTGTGCGTTTCGCCCAGTGGTGCTTCTATCAAAGCGGCCGAGATGTGCATTTCCAAGAGTATGTGTTGTTCACCGAAGAGATAACATTCACTAGGGATGGCGCTGGACCGCCGGTAATTATCAGATCTTCCTAGAACAGATTCTTGCCGGATTTCTTCAGATGTTCCAGCAAATGTGAGGTGTAGCATGTCGTTCCAACATGATGGGGAGTCTGCCCATTTTGGAGTGGCTGTACGTAGCCGTTCAAACAGGTCATTCCCGCATCGATGGTTCCTGCGTAGTAGACCAGTTCGCTGGTACCCACGCTCAGAGGATATATACGTCATAACTGACTCTCACACTGTAACTGAGTCGTAAGTGGCAAGGGCCTTCTGGGAAAGCGGGTAAAGCCTTCGTTATCTTACCCTCAGATATTTTTACGGTGCTCTGTGTTCGGCACTCACCGCAAAGTCTTTTTATTACGACGGCTGCTGTTCCCTGATGCTGTCTGTACCTAGCACAACTGCATGCATTCATTTTCCATTAGTAGTTACAACTTTATATTACAACATTTCTTTCACTGGACTGTGGCAGATAAGGAAAGTTAAAGTTTAACTGAATTTCAAGAAGGTGATGCAAGGATTTCAGAAGTAATATGTTTTTCGATGCTTCTTAGGACAGGCTCCAAACTGAAATATAAAGTTCACAAACATAAAATCTAAACAAAAAATCAATTTCATCAGATCTACCCTTCTACGCATAAAACTTGAAATGAGGAAATTCAGCAAAAACCAGTGATACGCAGAGCGTGGCAAAGTCTGTATAGGTTAATATCTTTTGATGTGAATGAAAAACTGAAATTTTGGTATCTTGTGCAGTCAAGAGTTCAAACGGTGTGGTATGGCTTTCGGCCACTGTAACTTGCATAATTTATCTACAATTCATATCTGAAGGTATATTTCACAGCACGTAGGCGCACGCGTCATAACTTTAAAAATTCCTATTAGTTTTATGTTATTACATGGGATGACACACAGTGAGAATTATTGAACAATATGAAAAAGACATCAATTACCTACAACCTACGGCGTGTACACACTTCATTCAACATGTAAACGTCACTACAGACATTCTGATTTATGTGATGACATGTTCGACATGCCTGCAATCATTGGCGATGATGTGACGCAGAAGAATAGCGAAATTCTTCATGGTCCGCTGAAGTGTCCCAAAATCGATGCTGTCAGTGATCCCCTGAATGGCAATGGGTTTGGGGTTATTGTTGTTCACCTTATCTTTAATATAGCCCCAGAAAAAGGAGTCCCATGTGTTAATATATGGTGACCAACAGAGGCCCATGCCAGTGGCATCTGGGTAGCCCAGAGCCAGAATGCGGTACCCAAAGTGCTCCTCCAGAACATCAAACACTCTCCTGCTTCGATGGGGTCGAGCTTCTTCTGGCGTGAACCACATCTTATCGAAATCAGGGCCACTTTGTATAATGGGTATGAAATATTCTTCCAAAATCTTCACGTACCGTTCGGTTATCACCGTCCCATCAAGGAATGTCGCACCGCTTGTTCCATGACTGGACACTGCACACCACCCAGTCATCCGTTGGGGGTGAGGAGGCCTCTCGATCGCGAAATGCTGAATCTCAGTCCGTAAATGTGCCCATTTTGCTTATTGGTTCCGATGGCTCTGAGCACTATGGAAGTTACATTTTGCTTATTGACGAGCCCTACAAAATGAAAGTGGGCATCGTCCTAAACCAAACAACAAAGTGCATATTAATTCCCATCACGCTCTGCTGCCAACCTTGCAGCTTGAACGTCCTAACTACAACGTTCAGCAGTTATGATGATTTTATTTCATATAGTTCAATAATTGTCACCCTGTACATTTTTCCTGGGCTTTACTCAATAAAGAATCCCATTATCTCATCACTGAAAACTGCCCTTTAGACATTCTAAGATCCGTTATAATGTTCAGAAGTTGGATGACTAATATACGCAGCTGTGGTCACGAGCTTTTCAGGCCAGTGCTATATGAATATCGTCTGTGATGGCACATGGAGTCTGGCCCTGTATATCGCCAGACATGGGGTGGTGCGTGTGAAGCGGCGCTTTCTCCAAGTCTCCCCACTGTCTCCACGTCTCTGCCTTGGACGTCTCATACTTCGACAAATATTTTGAGTGATTTGTACGAAATTTTGAAATCAGAGTGAGTAAGGATTTCCTGAGACCTTTTGTTGGTTCTCGGCCCTAATACTGACCATTTTAAACATCGCATGGCAAGTGAAGTGTTTTGTGTATGACAAACTGAATTGGAATATGAGACTTGATTGATAATCTCCAATTACGGCCAGCAATTTTCGTGACTAAACTTTACCGACGGCTACTATCTGACAACCTTTCCGTATTACGTAAAAGCTAACATTCTTGAGCTCTTAATGATCACTGTTAGGAAGGAGCATTCCAATTATTCTACTTTGGTCGTGGTGAATGTGAAATTATTAATTCAAGTTTATAGCCAGTCTATTAGTAGAGCACTGTATTTCCCTTTATAAAATATACTTGTACTACGCAGCTGCTCTGATGAGGAGATTTCAGTTGTCGACCAAGACACCTGAAACCAGTCTACGGCGCAAAGTGAAATGCTAAGCAACCCATTCAGCAGCCATCGTGAGAGAACAGCGGATGATGTCAGACCTTTAGATTTTTCAGCGATTTAGCTACATGTTACAGTTATCCCTTTGTGATGTACATGTTCCGACTCTATGAACGAAGTACCTAAGAGTTAACGAAGTATGCGGAGCTACGGTACGTACTATACACTGTTTAGTGTAACTAACTAAGAATATATTAGCGTAGCAGACTGTTGCTTTTACACAGCAGGTCACGTCCAAACTATTTTCCTCCTTACTAGGAGATGTAGCACTTTTCTTTCATTTTTGAATATTTTTATGTTCGGGAAGGAATTCTTTCATTAAGTTCTTGATTTTCTTATTGAAAAATTTCAACCATATGTCTTGGCGAGACGGCCTATTTTTACGGTTTTAATCTGTAGTCCCTAATTCCCCACACTGCACGTAAGTTATCGCAATCTTTCATAAATTATATCTTTTCTCAGCTGTCCACGGCGCCGCAAGTAGCATAACAGTTTGTATCACCATGATCGGATTACTCCTTTAACATGCTCCATAACCGCTTACCACATGTTGCCCACATGTTATCTCGACGGAACTGCGTCTTTGGCGAGGTTTGGTGAGGTGTCTGATTGGAGCAACTGAATCCATAGACAGCGAAACAGCTGACTATTACTATGGAACGCTTTCCAGTTAATTCGAGCGTCAGCTAACATGCACCGTAGTGCTTAATGATTCTAACATGCCGATAAAGATGACGATTTCAAAATCAGTCACAGAGAACATATCAGCACTGATCAACGTGCCATATCACTTCTGGTTGACGAAACGGATTATTATCAGGTCTAGCGCAATTAAGATAACGGGCTCTTATAAAGATTTTGTGTAATTTATTGGCAAACATCCCTTCTGGTCCCTTAGAGGTAGTCGCGTTAAAGACAGTATCTTCTGCTGTCTGTCATTGGTAGCGACCAGAAATCAATCAATGCTTGTCACGGTCATTCGGGTTTTATCGATTAAACTACCCCCATCAACCACCTCGGCTGAGAGTCTACGTGAAGTCCGAGTATAAGCGAATTAACTACTTGTCGTGCATGTCTTGAGCATGTCTTAAGTTAGAAACCAAGTAAACTACAGAAACAAAATGGTCAAGACTACTAAGCAAAATTAAGACGCCACAAGCAACATTGCACACACGTAATATTTTACACATTTTGCCACCCTGAAAAACAAAAAAGTAACAGCCTTATTTATTTATTTCTATCACTGTGAAGCGAATTAACTACTTGTCGTGCTGTAATACAATGTATACATTGTCAATAGTGTCGTTACCTTGCTGTTTGAATGACTCGCTACATAATACACTGAAGAGTCAAAGAAACTGGTACACCTGCCTAATATCGTGTAAGGGCCCTGCGAGCATGCAGAAGTGCCACGACACGACGTGGCATGGACTAGACTAATGTCTGATGTTAGTTCTGGAGGGAACTGACACCATGAATCCTGCAGGACTGACCCTAAATGCGTAATAGTACAAGGAGGGCGAAGATCTCCTCCGAACAGCACGTTGCAACGCATACCAGCTATGCTCAATAACGTTCCTGTCTGTGGAGTTTGGTGGTCAGCGGAAGTGTTTAATCTCAGAAGAGTGTTCCTGGAGACACTCTGTAGCAATTCTGGACGTATGCGGGGTCACATTGTCCTATTGGAATTGACCAAGTCCGTCAGAATGCACAATGGACGTGAGTGGATACAGATGATCAGACAGGATGCTTATGTACATGTTAACTGTCAGAGTCGTGTCTAGAAGTATCAGGGGTCCCATATCACTCCAACTGCACAAGCCCCACACCGTCACAAAGCCTCCACCAGCTTGAATAATCCCCTGCTGACAAGCGAGTTCCGTGGCTTCATGAGGTTGTCTGCCCATCCGTACACGTCCAACCGCTCGATACAATTTGAAACGAGACTCTTCCGGCCAGGCACCATGTTTCCAGTCATCAACAATCCAAGGTCTGTGTTGACGGGTCCAGACGAGGCATAAAGCCTTGTGTCATGCAGTCATCAAGGGTAAACTATTTCGGTTCCGAAAGTCCATATCGGTAATGTTTCTTTGAACATTTCGCACTCTGGCACTTGTTGATGGCCCAGCATTGAAATCTGCGGCAATGTGAGGAAGGGTTGCAGTTCTCTCACGTTTAACAATTCTCTTCAGTCGCCGTCGTTCCCGTTCTTGGACGATCTTTTTCCGGCCGCAGCGATGTCGGAGATATGATCTTTTACCGTATTCCTGATATTCACGGTACACTCGTGAAATGGTCTTATGGGCTCCCACTTCATTGCTACCTTGGAGATGCTGTATCCCATCGCTCGTGGGCCGACTATAGCACCACGTTCAAACTCACTCAAATCGTGATAACCTGGCATTGGAGCAGCAGTAACCGATCTAACAACTGCTCCAGACACTTGTTGTCTTTTATGGGCGTTGTCGACCGCAGCGCCGTATTCTACCTGTTTACACATCTCTGTATTTGAATACGCATGCCTATACCAGTTTCTTTTCCGCTTCAGTGTATCTCTGTCGACGGTGGAAAAGCGCCGTACTACCGCATGTAGTTGGCCGATGCTTTTTGCTGCATAGTTTACTGGGTACGATGTAATAGTAGCTAGTACTAGACACGACGTTATCCCCGCAGCTCTGTCACTTAATCTCAGCTGTAGAAAGAGTGCGGTGCTGCAGTTACAGAGCCGGCGACCGGCGTTGTTGCGTGCGGTGAGAGTTTCGGATTACGTGCGCTTTTTTCGTCGCCTTTTTGTTCCGTTTCTCGGCTTCCACCGGCGGAAGCTGTAATATATTCACGAGAGTTGGGGCCCGCTGCGGTGGACGCACCGCGCGACTGGGCGTGTAGCGGCAGCGGTGAGCCGGTGACTCGCCTGCGTGTTGGGGCCCAGCAGGTAGTGTCGCCCTGGTGATTCCTGTACTGCAGTGACTGTCGCGGATACTCTAGTCACCCTGTGGTATCGGTATGCGTCAGTATTTAGGAGGATGTTCACAAATTATACAGCTTAACAGTCGACATCAAGACATCAGAAAATTACACTGCAAGAAGAAAATGAAGTACCACGAAGGGATTATCCGAATAGCACGGAAACCAGAAGATGTGGCTGTAACGCCCCAAATATAGAACCCATAATGACCACCCTTTTGTTGCTAAAGAAATAGCAATGAGTTCCAGTACACCACTTGTGTCTGCCGCATCGGGTCACGAAGTGGGGCCGAGGCAGTTTGAGATACGTTTTTACAGTCTGACGATAATTTATGTATTTGTAGTTTTAGCTTGACGATATCCACTATGGACAAACGGTAGTTACTTTTATTCTCAAGAAGTCTGGGCTATCCCGACTGAAATCTAGGTAATTTCTAGGTAAACGGTGCAACTGAGGCTGTTGGTTATTAAAATTAAAATTAATATTTATACAGTTGCTGACAGGGCCGCGAAATGTTGAAAATATTTAATAGCAAAATTAGTCATCCTGACAGTGACGGCAGCTACTGACAACAAAATTTACACTCTTGTCAGTTTGATTAATAGGAATGTTACATAAGTACTAATGATTATCATAAAAAATGGTTCAAATGGCTCTGAGTACTATGGGACTTAACATCTGTGGTCATCAGTCCCCTAGAACGTAGGCTACCTAAATCTAACTAACCTAAGGACATCACACACATTCATGCCCGAGGCAGGATTCGAACCTGCGACTGTAGCGGTCACGCGGTTCCAGACTGAAGCGCCTAGAACCGCACGGCCACACCGATTATCATAAAAAAGGACTGAATGAAAGAATACCATGTGATACAAAACCAAAACTTTAAAGAAAGAATTCCAAAACTATTATTTACAAAGGTTAAAGCCAAGACCATTAGTCGACCAAAGATAACATTTATCGTAGAAGAGAGTTGTAGTTGCATCGAGCTGTAAGTTCGCTGTGACTATAATGTAACTTGGCAATGGAGATGTTCACTTCTGTCTTGTACGTGGGCAACAGTAGTACGCATGTTTAGCGCTGCTAGATTGTTTTAAAACAGATTTGAATTTTTAAGTTTGACGATAAAGACAGGAAATATTAGTCACAAGTGGGACTAAAGTAGGATCATCTTCACCGTTAGACATATAACGGGATTTTGATGTATGAGACAGAAAAGTGAATCGTGTGATTACCGATTTGTGATCAGACTTAGCCTTCGTGATACATAATAGTCACGAACATCGAAGGACACAGAAAGAGACTGATCGTCGACATAAACTCGATTATTAGAATTGAGTAGGCCACAAATAAAAGCAATCCCGAAGAAATTACAATTTCGCCGTGTTGTCAGAAGTTAACGTCAAGGTCAGAATTACTGATGTTAACATATGCTGTTCCTTGAATGACACATCCCTGTGTGTGCTCAGCGTATCGACAGACAATAATTACGAAGAACAATAAACCTTAATTCAACTTTAATTCTCCCTGTCGCCTACATCATTTCATGGACATTTAAAGTGTATTCGAGAAATTAATTGATTCTTTTGATAACATAAAAGTGCCAAGTGAATTAGTGATAATTCAAATATGAACAGCAATAACGTTACACCAAAATTACGACGCATTCTGAACATTGCTCAAGGGTGTGTTATCTCTGGAGTTACGTCCTGTAGTTGTTGAATACGCGACGTAGTGACGCCTTGACGACTGGAATGATATTTAACATATTAATATCCTCGCAAAATTCATAGTGTGGCATCGCCTTGGGTGACGGAATGATCATTCAAGACACTATTTTTAACTTCTTAATAACCATTCTCAAACTAGGCGTAAGAACTATAGTTGGCAAGTTAGCGTAAACTGAAGGGTCCGTCGCGAACGCGCAAGGGACTTTTGGTTATTTCAGGTCAATGGAGGCATCACGTTATCGAGTGGTGCAGTCGCTACAACTATGAGTGAAGAAGATCGACACACAACGAACTCAATTGCTTTCATTACAAGCTACGGCGGCGCACACACTCCGGCATGCTGCTCCATTGAGACAGTGGTATCATTTTCAAGATACGGTATCTGAAAATAACCAAATAATAGTTACATATTGGCGTTGTCGTGATCGACGGACGCCGTTCCACGTCATCTCGACTGGGACACCCATCACCATCGACCGAGGCAGCACAGCGCCACATGATGTACATGTACTGACAAGCAAGTGGCTAGAATTTCAGAAGAATCAAATGACTTATTCAGGAGAAAAAAGTCATGAATTGAGTAATTCAATAACGCCTCTGGCCGCAATGCAAGCAGCTGTCTGGATTGGGACTGACTGACAGAGCTTTTGGATGTCATCCTGAGGGATATCGTGCCACATTCTGTCCAATTGGTGTGTTAAATCGTGAAAATGCCGAGCTGTTTGCAGGGCCCAGACCATAAGGCTCCAAACGATCTCAGTCGGGAAGAGATCCAGCGACATTGCTGGCCGAGGTGGGGTTATGGCAAGCTCGAAGACGAGCAGCACAAACACTTGTCGTTTGAGGGCGAGCGTTATCTTGCTGATATGTAAGACCAGTATGGTTTGCCGTGAAGGGCAACAAACCGGGGCGTAGAATATCGTCGACGTACTGCTGTGCTCTAAGGGTGCTGCGGATGACAACCAAAGGGAAAATGGCACTCGATATCCGTACTCCAGCTTGTCGGACCGTATGGCAGGGGACAGTCAGGTTGTTATCCCACTGCTGTCCAGGGCGTCTTCAGATACGTCTTTGCTCGTCGATGTAGCTCAGTTCGAAGCAAGACTCATCACTCCAGACAATTTTAAGCCACTCAGTAAGATGCCAGAGCGAATGTCAACCCGAATAACTACTTTCATAAGGGACACAGGTGGACAAGCGTATTATTGATTTGCTGAATTTGTCAAGCCCTTTCTCTCGAATAAATCATCCAGTTATTCTGATTCTTATCATTTGTTCGTCTGTACACGTACATTACATATACCGATTTCCGTCCGATGTACGAGTATTATTCAGAGATACTTGTTTTACCTCTTTGCTACTGGTTAAGGAGTTTGAATCATCCTGAGCATATGACTTTCTAAAACAGGCTGTTTGCTTATTCCCATTTAATTGAACTTCATTTCTGAGCTTTTTAACATATTCTGTGATTACTGGGGCACTAATTTACTTCGATACAACTCAAGTTTTATCAACAGTCAGATTTAAATTAGGCAACCAAAACGCAATGTTTTCTGTTTAAATTTAAGCTAAGCAGTTTATTTTATGGTATCTGAATAAATCAGCATGAGACATGGTTTGCTAAGTAGAAGTTCTAGGGTTTGTTTACGACTTCAAGAATAGAATTTATTTTCAGTTCCCACAGAAACCAAAATCTACATTTGGCTATCAATACTCTGCATAAGGCAGTTAACTGAGCTCACAATGAGCCACAAACGTACAATTTCAGCGTATGTACTGTCGTTTATTTCAAACAGAGGCTGGCATGACAGCACAATAGTGTATGAGTCGGAAGAAAACATTTTGTTTTACAAGAAAAACGATTAAAAACGAAAAAACAGTTAGTCATACATACAAAAATTGGTCTTGCAAGAGAGAACCTATCTCACCACTGTATCTACTGCAACTACTGCAGACAAGCCAGAGAAGGAAGTCATCGCAGTAAAACGTAAGAAAACCGTGAAAATTCGTTGAACTGAGATCGATAAATAGTAAATAAAATCCCACTACACATGTAATTACTCATTCTGCACTAAAAAAGGTGAACAACAGATTACAGAAAGCTACACCATGTCCCAGCGTAATCTGTTGGGCACGTGGACGGACAGAAACGATCACGTAAGAACCTCAAGAAGAGAAGAAGAGACATTAAATCGGAAATCAGAGAAATAGATAAAATATAACTACACATATAGCTACTCATTGTACGAAGAAAATTTAACACAATTCAATGATGAATACGAATAGGTACCTCAACACAATCCAGTGAACACGCGGCAGAAAACGTACATGTGGAGAATGAAACCCGGTCAGCTTCAGAAACCACATCTTAATGAAAAACGACCTGTGTTCTAGTCGAACACTGAATGTGCGAATACCTCTGAAAGACTAAGAAAGCTAGAGACATTGATCCTATTACATTATCACCCTAAAACGTGACTGACACGAAGACCCAATCAAAAGCCCGCTAAAACCCAGGAAATTTAGAATTGCAAAACCGCACTAAGTGCACATAGATAACATTAATTTATCTGTAGCATTGAGGATATAACTACTTGGTGAAATGTCTAAGCATGATCGTTGTATCTTACTGCCCCACGTGCCAAAGGATATGTAGACAAAGTTTGAGTCTTGCAAAAATCAGAAACATTCGCACACATGCGAAATTGTACTCGAAACGATTGGCATAAATTTAAGATACCAAACCATTTGAATACCTATACCCACATCTCGGGGTGTCTACGAAGCACACAAATTGATTTACAAAGAGATTGAGTAAGAGTTCAAATGGTTCAAATGGCTCTGAGCACTATGGGACTTAACATCTATGGTCATCAGTCCCCTAGAACTTAGAACCACTTAAACCTAACTAACCTAAGGACATCACACAACACCCAGTCATCACGAGGCAGAGATAATCCCTGACCCCGCCGGGAATCGAACCCGGGAACCCGGGCGTGGGAAGCAAGAACGCTACCGCACGACCACGAGCTGCGGACTGAGTAAGAGTGTCCAGCGATTCAACCAATTAGCCATCGCTCACTCTGGAAGCCGAAGTAAGTGAGAGCCCTAAGCCAAAGAAAGTTGCTATCTGACATTAAACCTTCTGTAAAATTTCATACAAGAGCCCCTGCCTCTACATGTTGGGAAACCACTCGCCCTTCTTCTTAACCACCCTAGGACAGCAAGAGTGCCACAACGTGTTACAAGACCCTTCACCCACTACAGAACACATCGTCTCATACAATCAAACGAGACATGCAGACTCAAAACACAGTGTTAGGACACGGGAAAAATGTTTAGGATGCCAAAAGATAAATGCAATAAGGGAAAGAAGAAAAGGAAAAACACGGCTTTTTCGTTCTTTGTAGTTCGCTTCCATCAGACACAAGGAGTTGGAGGCATGGGAAACACAGAAACAATACAACTAAGTGACACAAAAACATCAAGTGGATCCGACGGGTCCCTTTCGTTACTTTCTCCTGCATGGAGGATGCTGTTCCCGCAACTGTGTGTTCAGTTAACCTTAGATTATTGAACCGTTGTAAAATTAACAATTTCAGTAGGTATGAGTTCGCTGTCCCCGCCAGTCTGGTAATTCGTGCTTAATTTCTATGTGACGTATCACTGGAGACTTTAACTAGTGCTTCAACAATAAATTATGACTTCCTTTAAATAAAATACGTAGTAGTAAAATTTACTATGCTTTAATAAAGATGTAAAATTTTCCCTCGTTCATTGTTCGAGGGTTAATTAAATGCCTCTCGAGTTGCAAATAAGAGTTTTATCAGCTCCGCGACCAGTATCTGCCCTTATACAGCCATTGTAAATGCGTAATATGGTGCGTAAATTATCCACATAACCGAAGATTAGCAACAACGCTTAAATATGCTCATCGTCACTACAGAAAGACCTTGTAACTTACACTGTGCTGTACAGAAGCCAATTCAAATGGTGAAAACATCCCAGGAAAGAACGCTCAGTGAGCAAACCCCAGTTTCTGTTGAACGGAGAAACCTCAGTTTCCTCGGCACATGCCTCCCTGTTATTAACAACTTCCTTTAAAGACGCTTCTCAAGCTTGTGGCTGTATCTAGACCGTTGTAAACGTACATTTGTAAGGACTACAAGATGGTCCAAGGTACGCTAGAGGCCCGTGATGTTCCTTGGGTTTTAACTTCCTCTCACCGGAGGGAAATACTTTACACTCAAATTTAACACTCCGTCCCTGCAACTAGTTTAGTCTTTTATTACTTCTAAAAATTACTTTTCATGACACTCCCATTTACCTCAAGGAGTCATCAGACACGTAACTTTTTAAACCAACGAGATTGTAATTTATTTTATCGTTTGTAGTTGCTTCTATACGGCATAACGTAAACTGTATATTCCTTCTGTGTTTATACTGTGCATATCTAAGCCTTGTTTATAATCTCTCGAAATTTGGACTACCTGCATATCTGTCGTATTATGCATTGTCAACGGCAGATTCAGGTCCATTTCGAAAAGGCGAAACCGAAATGCCGAAACCGTTAAGGGCCTTAATAAAGTTCTGTTTAGCAACTGGTATATTTCCTTAATTCCTCATAAAATTATTTCTCAATTTAGTGATTCATTAATTCATCATTAAATTATTGCTCAATTAAGTGAGACGTGCGTATGACAAAATACAGGCTCAAAAAAACTGGCAACTAACGCCGTATACAACGAAATTCAATTATGCAGATATTATATTCCACAAATACACTCCTGGAAATTGAAATAAGAACACCGTGAATTCATTGTCCCAGGAAGGGGAAACTTTATTGACACATTCCTGGGGTCAGATACATCACATGATCACACTGACAGAACCACAGGCACATAGACACAGGCAACAGAGCATGCAAAATGTCGGCACTAGTACAGTGTATATCCACCTTTCGCAGCAATGCAGGCTGCTATTCTCCCATGGAGACTATCGTAGAGTTGCTGGATGTAGTCCTGTGGAACGGCTTGCCATGCCATTTCCACCTGGCGCCTCAGTTGGACCAGCGTTCGTGCCGGACGTGCAGACCGCGTGAGACGACGCTTCATCCAGTCCCAAACATGCTCAATGGGGGACAGATCCGGAGGTCTTGCTGGCCAGGGTAGTTGACTTACACCTTCTAGAGCACGTTGGGTGGCACGGGATACATGCGGACGTGCATTGTCCTGTTGGAACAGCAAGTTCCCTTGCCGGTCTAGGAATGGTAGAACGATGGGTTCGATGACGGTTTGGATGTACCGTGCACTATTCAGTGTCCCCTCGACGATCACCAGTGGTGTACGGCCAGTGTAGGAGATCGCTCCCCACACCATGATGCCGGGTGTTGGCCCTGTGTGCCTCGGTCGTATGCAGTCCTGATTGTGGCGCTCACCTGCACGGCGCCAAACACGCATACGACCATCATTGGCACCAAGGCAGAAGCGACTCTCATCGCTGAAGACGACACGTCTCCATTCGTCCCTCCATTCACGCCTGTCGCGACACCACTGGAGGCGGGCTGCACGATGTTGGGGCGTGAGCGGAAGACGGCCTAACGGTGTGCGGGACCGTAGCCCAGCTTCATGGAGACGGTTGCGAATGGTCCTCGCCGATACCCCAGGAGCAACAGTGTCCCTAATTTTCTGGGAAGTGGCGGTGCGGTCCCCTACGGCACTGCGTAGGATCCTACGGTCTTGGCGTGCATCCGTGCGTCGCTGCGGTCCGGTCCCAGGTCGACGGGCACGTGCACCTTCCGCCGACCACTGGCGACAACATCGATGTACTGTGGAGACCTCACGCCCCACGTGTTGAGCAATTCGGCGGTACGTCCACCCGGCCTCCCGCATGCCCACTATACGCCCTCGCTCAAAGTCCGTCAACTGCACATATGGTTCACGTCCACGCTGTCGCGGCATTCTACCAGTGTTAAAGACTGCGATGGAGCTCCGTATGCCACGGCAAACTGGCTGACACTGACGGCGGCGGTGCCCAAATGCTGCGCAGCTAGCGCCATTCGACGGCCAACACCGCGGTTCCTGGTGTGTCCGCTGTGCCGTGCGTGTGATCATTGCTTGTACAGCCCTCTCGCAGTGTCCGGAGCAAGTATGGTGGGTCTGACACACCGGTGTCAATGTGTTCTTTTTTTCCATTTCCAGGAGTGTATTACGATGCTGGAGAGAGAGAGAGAGAGAGAGAGAGAGAGAGAGAGAGAGAGAGAGAGAGAGAGAGCATTCAAGAAATAGGAACAAGTCCAGTATACATTAATAGGCAGACAGCAACAGCCGCTGAAGGATACTTCTGTGACATATATTACCAATAAATGATGACTAGTGATAATGATCTCACACGGAAGGCGACGAGGTTTATCTAAAGAGTGCATACATAATTTGGCGACCGTACTTGTTATTTCGTGCACCACGGCAAACTCGTTGTTTAACAACGAACACAGGTCCAGAAATGGATATTTTCAGGCTTAGAAAATTTGATGATCGTGTAACAGCTTCTTCAGATTATGTTACGTTTTCTAATCACCTGTGAAACCCATTAGCCGTCGGTGTTGTATGGACATACAGACTGCGGCTGCCGAACGTTGAACAGGACGACTAATTGGTGATTTTTCAAGATGGAGCACATGTCTGTAACTTAAGAGCTTAGGCCGTGTGTGGAGTCGAAAACCGTGAATCCGTCTTACACTAATACCTAATGGATTGCATAACAAATCTGAATATCAAACAAAATTCAGCCCTCACACAGTTCGAAACTACATTGTCCCCCAATTACACATTTCCAGACAGAGATTCATCCTTAAAAACTGATCATTTTTCGGTCCTGTGCGACAGGGGACATCGCTGTTAGCTTGCGCTATTACGATACAAACATCTCTCGCACTCGTTTTACTGACTTCCTGCACCTAGGAAGCGCACGATAGTTGACCCTAGCCTGCAATTTGCGTTTTTAGTAGACACGCTATCGGGCGGTAGTTGTTTCTTCGCGATTTCTTTGCGTGACCACGGAAAAATGCGGTGAGCTAACACATTGGGGTACAGAAAGTTATTGTAGGGCGTTCTGTTCCACGGTCTGGAGCCGAAGGACGAAGGACTTCACACTTCCTTATGCGGTTTTCTTCGGTCAGATCCAGCCATCCACTGTATGTGAAATACGTTGCATCAGTTTATTGTTGCTGCCATTGTTAAATGGCTTCTTTATTACAGTGACTTGGCGCGATTTCAGTTGATGAACCATTTTTCCTAACGAGTCCAGTTTTCATGGGGTAGGGACCTGTAGATTCTCTGAATGATTTTGCATGATGCGGCTAAACTGGCGTTGAAACACTTGTACGAAGTGATACTTCCACGGGACTTGGGACTCTCGCTGGGATAAGCGGCTTTCCATAACTAGAGGTACACCAAGAAGTCTAGCAGCGTAGCACAGCACGCTACAGCTTTCGCCACGTCCTCATACGGAGGGAGACTGAATGGATGTAGTTCAGTGTCATTTGCCGGATTTTCCACAGCAACTATCTTGTGTTCAGAGTCTATGAATAAAGATATTTATTCATAGAATCTCTCAAGCTGAATTTCGTGATGATTGTCTAGAAGAGGTATGGCCGTTGAGATAGTCTTTTCGGTCTGTACTAGCGAATACTTAATAAGTTACAGGAGACACTTAGCTGGCGTCTGACTTTGTGTCGTTTCTGAGGAAAACCACGAAGAGATAATTTGACTTCCCAGGCCCCATTTGACGTTTTTACAAGTCTGCCAATGAGAGTGTCGTGCATTAAACTACTTTTCAATATTTATGTAATTTCCATTGGTTATAATGTTTTCTTCTTCACTGTAATTTCTGTGCGTAGGTCACACAAATCAGAAATGATTTTAAGTTTCCGCTAATTTGGAGTCTTTTCAATGCCTTTGCAGTAAACTGGTTAGTCTTAGTTGCTGTCTTGTTCCTTCTCTTCCCATCGAAAATCAAAATTAATCGGTCAAACTGGAGGCCGTCTTCTCTAAGATTTTTTCTAATGAGTAAACTTTTGGATAAACTTTTGATATTAATATACTTATCCCTCGGTTACATCGGGCAGAGACGTTGGTACAGCGATGGCGCTTTCCGCTGCAGTTCGACATATCGCTTGCAATAGATCCGTTATCTAGCCACTGCTACAAAAATAGTCGTATGCCACTTCGACAGAAATAGCAGTATAAGTCCTGATGCTCTTGGCTTTCAGACATGCCGTCCTGAACAGACAGCCATTGCTTAAAATAAAAATTACGATAAATAATATCTGTTTCAGGAAACAAGCTACTGGCTTGCTTGCACGATAGCAATTTCGACGTCAGTCATGAAAGAAGCAGGGCTCCATCCAAGCGCATTAGTTTGATAGTTAAACAGAAAAGATCATATGTTAATCGCTTTTTGTTCGGTAGCAAAACCTAGACAGCTGTAGTAGTGTTCGTTTCCTGCCAGGAACTTGTAACGCCGGTGTGAATAACAGACAATTGTAAAACCTATTTGTTCAGACTTTTGAACCTTCCGTCCACAAAGAATGATTCACAGCCTCATAAACATGATTTATCGTTTTCGCTGGCAGACGCTAACATTCTCACAATCGTTCCCCCGATGTCAGCTGCAAATCAAGGTTTGCCGTCATAATTCAACAATAAATAAGTTTTTTGAAAGAAAATTCCTCCAGAACCTGTCGTATCATCTGTAGGTCCCATATACATGCGATGCAGTTACTGTTTCGTACTTGCAAGGCATAGCTTCTATTGAGGCCGTATTTCTTCAAGGTAAAAAGATGAAACTGTAATATCTGTTTTTTTCGCCCTTTTTTATAGTTAAGGATGTTTTGCAATTCATTTGCTGCTTTGAATACAAGCGTGGCTACCTTCGTCTAAAACTGTTTTATTTTTAATTGGTAGTCTTCCCTTGCATTTATTCCTTATAACATTTAGACAACGTCAATGACTTACATCCTATGTTGTGGTATAGTTCACTCCATATTGATGCCCGTTGTTAATCAATAGATGTTTCACTTCAGTGGTCTCTTTGAACTCCATCTTTTAACAACGCTTGTTAGTCAGAGGTAAATCGTTGTGCTGAACTCTGGCAGAAAGCCATGCACCAGAGCTGTCTATCAATGAGCTGGTGTGGGAACAGGATTCGTAACGCAGGGAGTGATCTTTCCAAGCAGCACGTAGCAGGTAGCGACAGACAGGCCGGTGTATCCTACTTTTGGAATAGCCTGTTCCGTGATCCACTCCGTGAAGTGTCCTGGGCTCCGTAGAAATGCCAACATATTCCATCTCCGTTCTAGTGTCACAACTCGGTTCCCCGCACCAGTGTAACCATTCGATATTTGTCTGTCAGTACCTGTATCTAGTCTGACTAACCCCTCTCACGTGTAAATAAGAGTAGACTTATTATTCCGTGAAATAATTTTGTTTGATGTTGTCAGGAATAAAAGATACTGCATATTTTTCCCCTTCGTGTACTCCCCCTGTGCCTGTTTGGAAATTAATAAAAAGGTACCACGAGGGAAATTTCATTTTTTTCTAAATTCTTTGTGAGACACTGAATATTTTTTTACATAGAGTGTTTTGTGTCAGCGGACTCATGTGTGATTAAAGAGTTGTTGTGTTGGTTAACAAGAGCATCATCCTAGCTCGCACGTGTAACTTCTTGTCTGAATATATAGCTGCGTGCAAGTTAATTTCGGACTCACGAGTGATATTACAGGAATCATAATAACATCTGCCTACTGTTCATCACCAGAGAACATCTTCAGTCCATGCCAGGTCCTGAGTATTCTAGGAACTTAATTTTATCGTGCAATCCCATCTCTGTTATGATCTCCCGCAGTAGCAAAGCTATGCTAATCTCTTTTGTAATTTTCATGTTCGTTGATTTAAACTTTCTGTGACGACGAGTATTAAAATTTTTCGTGTGAATCAGGAGTGGAGCTCAGTTGGCAAGTGTGGAGCTCATCTGTAAGCAGTGGAGGCGGTCGAAAATGTATCACAGCTTCAGGTGTTACTTGTACAGGAAAAAGTGGAGACATTATTATCTCACTCACATGTGTGTATACTTCCTCAAAACAGATATTTCGCTCCAACATAGCAATAAACTGCGAACTTAGTATAACGAATGTTACACAAGCACTATATTAGAAACTCTCTCTCTAAGTTGTATCCTTGAGTATGTTGTTTACCTTCTCGCTCTCCACCAGATCTTCTCATTGTCATCTATATGTTTTGAAGCCAGATAGTCACTGGAACTCCTGTTCTTCTTTTTCTCCCCTTAATCAGCTCACCGCTCACCCCAGTTTCGCTATCTCTAGCTGCAGTCAGTTAAGGTGTGGTCAAGATTAAGATGAATTTCTTGGACACAAAATATTTTAACTAAACTCCTGCAACGGCGTAACTAATCTTATTATTTGATAGTGACTCAAAATGCCACACTGGAGCACAATATTCTGTAGTTAGTAAAAATAGGTAAGACGAATTAACGACTTATGCTGCTTAGTATAATTAATACTTCACCTGTTAATCAGCTCTTCACAGTGTATTCCACAAAATAATCCATACAGTTGTAAATTACATGGTTCGTATTTGAATTTCGTTTTAATCAGAAAAACCTAGCACATCTATTATACCCATTAATTATTTATATATCTGCAGTACCATAATTGTTATCACTGTCATTATTATCATCATTGTCATTCTCATTATCAGTGGCAGCAGCTGCAGAAGTAAAAGTGCTGTCAGTGGTAACTTTATCAGTTCATTGTCATTATTACTTACTCACTTTGTATCACAGACACACAAATCATTTTACTACTTTTCATATTAAAATTACAATGTCTTGGGCAACTATGATATAAAAAATGAACGGTTAGTGTGAAGCCAGCCGCGGTGGTCTCGCGGTTCTAGGCGCACAGTCTGGAACCGTGCGACTGCTACGGTCGCAGGTTCGAATCCTGCCTCGGGCATGGATGTTTGTGCTGTCCTTAGGTAAGTTAGGTTTAATTAGTTCTAAGTTCTAGGGGACTAATAACCACAGCAGTTGAGTCCCATAGTGCTCAGAGCCATTTGAACCATTTTGTGGTTAGTGTGATATCCTGGTCCACCGTAAGAGAGGGCCTGATGACCTAATAAATAAATAAAAGCAAATGAATAAACATAAATCCTGTGTTTGTCTTGTCACTAATTTATTAATAACAGTCTTGAATGCTACTACAGTGCTCCTCTCCATTCTTGCCTCTGCAGAACCTCGATGCCTCTGCTCTACACACGCACTGAACACACAAGGAGACAGGTGAATTTAATGATAATTAATCTGGTCGACACTGGACATCTAATAAAGCAAAAAGTTTTCAATAGAAGGCTGTTTTAGGTTCCACAAAAGTCTTACACATTTCATCACTGTATTACGCAATGCTACCGTGTCACGTTTCATCAGCACTCACAATTCTGGACGATCACGTAATAAGAATAGCAGTTTGCATGTGAAGAGACCCAGGCCCAAATTTACATGCCAACTAGGTCCGCAGATGATGAAGAGGTTGAAGAAATGTGTGATGAGATAAAAGTAGATTATTCAGATAGTTAAAGGAGACGAAAGTTTAATTGTGATTTGGAACTGAAATTCGATAATAGGAAATGAAAGAGGAGGAAAAGTGTAGAGGAATATGGACTTGGGGGGAAAAGGAATGAAAGAGGAAGCCTACTGGTACAATTTACCACATATCAGAATTTAATCACGGTTAACACTTGGTTTACGAATCATAAAAGAAGGCTGTATACGTGGAAGAGACCTGGAGGCACTACAGGGCTTCAGATTGATTATATAATGGTAAGACAGAGATTTTGGAACCAAATTTTAAATTATGAGACATTTCCATGGGCAGATGTGTACTATGACCACAGTTTAATGGTTATGAACTGTAGATTAAAACTGAAGAAACTGTAAAAAGATAGGAATTTAAAGAGATGGGGTGTGCGTAATTTGAAAGAACCAGTGGTTGTTGAGAGTTTCAGAGGGAGCGTTTTGGAATGATTGACAAGAATAGGGGAAAGGTGTACAGTAACAGATGAATCGGTAGCTTTGATAGATGAAATAGCGAAGGCAGTAGAGGATAAAACACGTAAATACACAAGGCCTAGTAGGAATCCTTGCATAACACAAGAGATATTGAATTTGATTGATGAAAGGAGAAAATTTAAAAATGCACCAAATGAAGCAAACGAAAGAGAATACAAACGTTTAAACAATGAGACTAACAGGAAGTGCCAAATTGCTAAGCAATAACAGCAAGAAGACTTAGGATTTAGATGCATATATCGTTATGGGAAGATAGATACTGCCTACAGGAAAATTAAAGACTCCTTTGGAGACAAGAGAAGCAGCAGTATCAATATCAAGGGCTCAGATGGTATACCAGGCCTAAGCAAAGAATGGAAAGCTGAAAGGTGGAAGGAGTATCTAGAGAGTCTATACAAGGGACATGAACTTAAAACCGATATTATAGAAACGGAAGTGAAAGTAGATGAAGATGAGATTGGAGGTATGACACTGCGAGAAGAATTTGACAAAACTCTGTAAGATCTAAATCGAAACAACCCCAGAGGTAGAAGATATTCCGTCGGAAGATCTGATAGCCTTGGGAGGGCCAACCATGACAAAATTCTTTCATCTGGTGTGGAAGACGTATGAGGCAGATTAAATAGTCTCAGACTTCATGAAGAATATAGTTATTCCAATTCGAAAGAAAGCAGTTGCGACAGGAGTGGAAACTGCCGAACTCTCAGTTTAATAATAAGTCATGAGTGCAAAATACTAACACGAAATCTTCCCAGAGAAATGGTAAAACTGCCGGAAGCCGACCTCGGAGAAGATCAGTCTGGATATCGTAGAAATGTAGGAACAAGCGAGGACCCCAGGACTTAACTTCGATGGTAGGCGAAGGCAAGACAATTCTACATTTATGGCAGATTTTGAGAAAGCTTTTCACTATATCGGCTGGCATACTGTCTTTGAAATTCTAAAGACAGCAGGGGTAAAATACTGGGAGTGAAAGGCTATTTACAACTTGTACAGAAAGAAGATTGCAGTTATAAGAGTCGAGGGGCACGAAAGGGAAGCAGTGGTTGAGAAGTGAGCGGGTCAGGGTTGTAGCCTATCCCCGATATTATTCAATATTTATATTGAGCAAGCAGTAAAGGAAACCAAAGAAAACTTTGGAGAACTAATTAAAATCCAGGGAGAAGAAATAAAAAACTTTGAGATTTGCCGAAGGCACTGTAATTATGTCACAGACAGCTAAAGCCATGAAATAGCAGCTGAACGGAACGGGCAGTGTCTTGAAAGGAGGTTATAAGATGAACATCAACAGAAGCAAAACAAGGATCATGAAATATAGTTGAATTAAAGAAGATGATGGTAAGGTACTCAGATTAGGAAACGAGGTACTTAAAGTTGTAGATGAGTTTTGCTATTTGGACAGTAAAATAACTGATGATAGCCGAAGTAGAGGGGATAATAAATGTAGACTGACAATGGCGTGAAAACATTTCTGCAGAAGAGAAATTTGTTGACACCGAATATGGCTTTTGTTAGGAAGTCTTTTTTTAAGGTATTTGTCTGGATTATAGCCACATATGGTAGTGAAACATGGACGATAAACAGTTTGGATAAAAAAGGATTAGTGATCAGATGGGTCGATCACGTAATTAATGAGGAAGTAGTGAACAGAACTAGGGAGAGAAGAAATTTGTGGGACAAGTTGACTTCTGAGATATCAAGTAATCAGCAATTTGGTATTGGAAGTAAGTGTGTGTGTGTGGGAGAGGGGAGGGGGGAGGGTAAAAATCGTAGAGAGAGAAAGAGAGAGAGAGAGAGTAAGATATGGTTATAGTAAACAGATTCGGTAAGCAGTAGGTTGCAGTACTTATTCGTATATGAAGAGGCTTGCACAGGACAGAGTAGTATGTAGAGCTGCATCAAAGTAGTCTTCGAGCTGAAAGCCACAACAACTACAACAATGAAAAGGAGTGTCTTCATTGTACTTCAGAATACTGTAGAGAGTTTAAATATCTTCAGAAGTAAAATGTGTGCGGTGATATGGATTTCATGCTGACATCTATTTTCTTAGCAGTTTTATGCCAATGTGTACGTCGAAGGTTTTAACTGAGCTACAGAATTTTACGCGCATAAACAACAGCTACAGAATCGGAATAAAGGTTCGGAAGTAAAAATTTTTTTTGGCTTGCTGTCATATTTATGCCTTGATGATACGTGCTATACCTAAAGGCAGTAGCCCAGAGCGATCTCTGTCAAAATCTACTTCCGCGTTCTAAGACAACTTTCCTCTTTGCTTTCGACCATATGTAATGATAATTTCAAATGAAAAAGCAAGTCAAATAATCTCTTGGAGGAAAGCCAGGACGTCCGAAAACTGTTAGGTTCCTATGAGCACAGACATTCCTGTAAATAATATGATCATCACATAAGTGGTACTGAAAATCTTTATTCAAAGAACAGAGAAACGGAATCTTATGCCAGTTACGAAACAAGAAATTCTGGCGTAAATCCGTGCAATTCAGCACCGAATAGATTCATGAATGGATATGATTCTGCTTGCTGTTACGTCCTACTTCATTTTTGTTCTCTCTAAGAAAAGCTTAATATTGACAACGGATGACTTCACAGTTTATAACGATAGGGTAGAGCGATTTGCACTGTTATTCTTTGTGAGTATCCAACTGGCGTCGGAGATAGTAACCTTGCATGTTTGTACAACAGTAACAGCTTTTATGTATTGTCGTTATTCAGCAAGTGTACTAAACACATGCCACTGCTTGCACTTTTAAGCTAGGAAAATTATTGCGGCTTTTGACTCTTTGTGCATGCGACGGTACCTAACGGTTACTGCTGAATTATTGCTCTTCTAAACAGCAGTCCATACGAGTAAACCAGTAGCGACTTTGCCTGATATTGCTTGTACTTCAGGTACTGGGGCTATGCAAAGCTCTGTTTGCAAAGAGTGGATCGATATAGTCATAGGATCGAGCCGCGAATGTCTGCTTTAATTCCCCGCAGCTAATTCGCTGCAAATAATAAGCTTTAGCTGTGTCCTGCAGTCAAATAGTCTAAGCATTGGCTAGAATTGCGAATTAATAAAATTCGCAGAAACACAAAATAAAAGTTAAGTGATTAATTTGATAACAAGGGTTCTGTTCTAACGTCTGCAATTGATGTAGACGACAGAGAAATATGTTGAATAACGTTTATTCAAGAAAAGACATCTCAAATAAATTGGAAGTGCTCCTACGATATTCATTTAAACATCAGACAGAAAATACCACTATCAAATACAGTAAAGTTACGTTCAGAGCGTCAGGAGAACAGTAGCAAAATCGCCAAACTAAATATTCATCAAAGACTCAAGAAAACTATAGTCCATTTCGTAATCAAAATATGCGAAGTATTCATCAGCTCAAAACAGATGAGAGTTCGATATGATGATTCACAGATTAACACAAGGGATACAAAGAATAGTAATCCATACTCTGTTTGTTCTCAGTTCCGCAATATAAGCGGGGCACATTTTGGTCTCTCGTGAATTATAGCCCCTTCAAAAGTAAGAGAATTGCACCACTGAATCACGCTGTTTACCATAGGCAGTCTGCCTTCTTCAAGAGCTCGACATAAAGTGTTCAGAATCGCTCGTTTGAGATTTTCACTGGAAAAATCACAGTCTCCAGCGTGCTCCAGCAGTGTTCCGCCACTTTCCAACTCTCATTGGCTGAAGGCCATCCACACCAAGAATACATCGTTCTCAAGCTCCACAGACACCATGTGACTCACACGACCACTTCCCCGAACTAAACTAATTTATTACAACAATATTCAAATTAAAGAAATGTTATAAACAAAGTTTCCATCAGATCACTTACAATAAATTAAAGTAATAGTTGTTTTATAAATAAATAAGAGAGGATTCTTGCACAAGTACGGTGACACCGAATGACAACGAACTGTTGTTAGTTATAGTTTAAACAACTATTAAGGCCTGCAAGTCAGAAGTGTCTTTTGGCATTCTTCTACAAAGGTGGTGTCCACCTACAAACGCGATTGACCACTTTTAAATTAGCACAGTTTTTTTAATAGAACTTGCAGTCAACATTTAAATAAAGTTACTGACAAATTAGTAAACTATTCATTAAATAAAAACACAAGCATAACAAAATATGAGGTACTGATACCGCATTTACTTGATATGCAAATGTGGAGAATACGATGTTCTGACAAACATTTCCGTAATGAAAAAGGTCTAAATGACGTCGTAAGTCAATAAATAAAATACATACACATGCATAGCATTCAGGTATGATAGCTATAGTGCAGTGAGATGAAGTCTGTTAAACTCGAATGAAGCGATTAAAAGTTGTTAATTCGGAGGTTTGGTTCAAATGGCTCTGACGACTAAGGGACTTAACATCTGAGGTTAACTAACCTATGGCCATCACACACATCCACGATTCGAACCTGCGACCGTTGCAGCAGCGTGGTTCTGGACTGAAGCGCCTAGAACCACTCGGCCACAGCGACCGGAACGGAGGTTAATTGTAAAAATCTTTATTTTCTGTGAAATATTAGATTCCGAAGTTTTAAAGACCTTGAAATACCTTTGTGCCATTGGATGCGCCTCGTTTTTCTGAGATCGCAGATATATTCAGCTTGTCACTATATTTTATGTGAGTTATTGTCGAATCTCAGAGAGCTGTAACTTGTCCATCTTTAAGATTGTCTGACATTGCGCCATATCCTGGAGAATATTCTGTACAAAGGCAGTCCGAAAACCAGCCGTCCAAACTTCCATCTCTGGGATTTACCAGTTTCCGGCAACGCGCTCATTGTCCCCGCACCTAGTTGGCCGGAAACGGTCGACAAGCAGGGTTGGGCTCACTAGCATTCAGCAGTGTATAAAATTCTCTCTTTCTCGTAGCAATTCTAGGCGGTTGATCAGCTCACCTAGATAAGCGATACGTCACATGCACATGGACTGGAAGTTACATGCCATTTATCTTACTTTTCAACCGCGTGGGGTAGCCGCGCGGTCTAAACCGCCTTTTCACGGTCCGCGCGGCTGCCCCCGTCGGAGGTTCTAGTCCGTCATCGGGCATGGGTGTGTGTTGTCCTTAGTGTAAACTCCGACTTTAGCATCAAAGAAGTATGGAGAAATCAGTGGGAAGAATCGTCAATGCTCAACGGTCATCTGGTTGAAAAGCCTTCCATGCAAGTTCCAGGTTTCACACTCCCCAGACCCCAGTGGAGAATCATCTACCGCATCCGAACAAGACAAGGGAACTACGTATATCTAAAGCATAAATGGGGCTGGGTGACATCTCCAGATTGTGATTGTGGAGCTTCCCTGCAAACAGTTAATCACACGGTTGGCGAATGCCCGAAACGAGCCTTTGGGGGATCAATAAATGATATCTAACATGCATCACCTGAAGGGCTCAACTGGATGAACAGACTGGACTTAGAAATCTAAGAACATGTGTAATGTGTAGATAATTTAGAATAATACTTTGAACATTTGTTTCTGTACATGTATTTTGCTTGTCATTTCTTACACTGTATTTGATCCAAGCTCTGTATCATCATACGATAAATAAAAAATACCCTAAAATACAATTCAATCAGATGAAGTACCATTCTACAACTCCACACGTAACAGAGACCTCACCATCCTTCAGCAACACATGTATTTGGTAACTTAAGTATGCCAGAGTAGGCTCAACAGTTTGCATGACAAGATGGAAAGAGTCATAGCAGTACACTGTCCTCCACTTGTCATAGTGGACGCCACACTTCGGCCAGCACTTCCTTGCTCCCAGCCGTACTGCGTCCCCTGGAAATAGAAATGTGAACACCATCCACTGCTCCAGCTGGAATGGTGGCTCGTGTTGACAGCAAACCACACCTAGCTTTAGCTCTCCATCAGCCCAATCACCTTGCTGCTCTGTCATGCTTGCAATTCCGTCTCCATGCGGCTGCTCCCAATCTCCAATTTGTTAGCCGTTTGTTCTTTCACAGGCCGATGGTAACGGTGGCTGCCTGTATTCTGTCTGTATAGGACTTCACTGAGACAGGCACGTCCTTGGCCAGTCATGCCGATACCCGAACGAGTTCAGCTGTTGTGCCACGCAAGGCCTCAGTGATGCACGAAACACTTGTCAGTCACTGCCCACAGTGGGCCAGCGCTTGCTCCAACTAGAAGTTTGTCTTGGCTACGTACATGAGACCATAATTCACTCTGCATTCCCACTGCTTCTGACCTCGACGTGGTGCTACACTTGCGGTCTGAATCGCCTTGTCAAGCTACGCGCGGCTGCCCCCGTCGGAGGTTCGAGTCCGTCATCGGGCATGGGTGTGTGTTTTGTCCTTAGTGTAAACTAGATTAGGTAGTGTGTAAGCTTAGGGACCGATGACCTCATCAGATTGGTCCCGTAGGATCTTAACACAAATTTCCAGATTTTTTTTCTCACATTTTCTTTCATCAAATTGTGTATAAAATATGCAAAGAAAAACATCATTCGAGTATCCTGATAAGTAGAAAACGAGTTCTTAATAACCACAGTGTCGCAGAAAAAATATATATTTCATTTATTTTTATATAGCGCTCCGTCTTCAGGTCACAAGTGGCCCATCGGGACCATCCGACCGCCGTATCATCCTCAGCTGAGGATGCAGATAGGAGGGGTTTGTGGTCCGTACAGCGCTCTTCCGGTCGTTAGGATGGTTTCCTTTGACCGGAGCCGCTACTATACGGTCGAGTAGCTCCTTAATTGGGATCACGAGGCTGGGTGCACCGCGTAAAGTGGCAACAGAGCATGGTGGCCCTGATGGTCACCCATCCAAGTACCAGCCACGCCCGACAGCGCTTAATTTCGGTGATCTGACGGGAACCGGAGTATCCACTGCGGCAAGGCCGTTGCCTATTTATTTTTATGGCTATTAGCAAATTCGTTTAAGATATGTTACTGTGGAAACGCTCTTTGAAATTATAGGATGTGATCATTTTCAGATCAGAATTCTCTTGTTGAAGTTATATATCGGACACATTGTATTATCTCTTCTTTTCATAGAGAATTTGGACTGCTATGGAAATAGAGGAACTGCTCCAATAGGAAACACGAACGAAGAGGACAGGAAGAAAGAGAAAGGGGATAAAATAGCTCCCGTCGTGTTTCCTAGCTAACGGATGTGTTCGTGTTGCTAAATCAAGCAACAGGACCGTGCCGCTGGTAACGCAACGTCCTTCGAAGTTTGTCACGTGACGCCGGTACTGTCAGCCGTTGTCACCGTAGAAGGACGGGACGGGGAGCCGCGTGCGTTTCGGTAGGCGCGCGTGCGGGCATCTGCGGTGAGTGGCCGCCGGTTGCGGGAGCCACGCTCGGCGGAGCCGAGCCGCCAGCGCCGTGTTATCCCCTGGCGGCGGAAGAGCTCAATAATTCACGGCGGACACGCGCGCGCACGTACCGCGCTGACGTGATTCGCCGGCCTCGCTGGTTTGCAGAGCACTCAAATTCACGTCCTGCCGGGTCTTCCTAAAGACTGTTGTTGCAACACTGCTTCATTTGGCAATATCGCTCATCATACGCTTCATATCCGGCTAAAAGTGGCCAGTTTCTTACCTAATAATAAAACCGGATGTGTATGATTTTATGTTCCTTACAGACTATGAGGCCAAGTGAGCGTCTCCTCGAGCGATTCGAAACAGTTCCAACATCAGTGAACTCGACAACGGTAGGGAGAGCTGTGTGCTTTCCACATGACCCTCTAAAACGTATTAACACAAGGCACACACTTTAGGCAAGCGCGACACAGAAAGGCAGACTTGACCTACAGTAACACTTTAACCAACGGTATATCCAACAGCAAGATTAGAAAGCGGAGCAGTATCAAAATCGGCCAACTCATCATACACTAAAATATCATTCAGAAGCTTGCTGGTACCTCCTGGGGTTGCAGTGTTCAAACCCTAAGATCAACTGTTTTGGCGCTATCATACTCTGACGCTGAATACTGTTGTCAAACTTGGATGAACAGTGCTCACTGAAGCAAGATAGATGGGCAACTGAACCACACAATGCGACTTATCACAGGCTGCATACGTAGCACTCAAACTGCATGGCTACCAGTTTTAAGTAACATCCAATCTCCAGCTCTACGAAAATCAGATGCTCTCCTGAAGACCTGGAGAAACATTCAGAACAACCCCCAGCTACCTGTACACAGCGATATATTAATAGCAGAAAATCAGCGGCTGAAGCCAAGAAAACCACAATGGCGAACTGCACGGCATCTTGAAGCCTCCGACTTTAGCATCAACGAAGTATGCAGAAGTTGGTGGGAAGAATCGTCAGTGTTCAACGGTCATCTGGTTGAAAAGCCTTCCATGCGAGTTCCAGGTTTCACACTCCCAAGACCCCAGTGGAGAACCATCAACCGCATCCGAACAGGACAAGGGAACTATGGATATCTAGAGCACAAATGGGGCTGGGCAACGTCTCCAGATTGTGATTGTGGAGCTGCCCTGCAAACAGTTAATAACATTGTTGGTGAATGCCCGAAACGAGCCTTTGGGGAATCAATAAATGACATCCACCATGCATCACCTGAAGGGCTCAACTGGGACTGGGCAACATCTCGAGATTGTGATTGTGCAGCTGCCCTGCAAACAGTTAATCACATTGTTGGTGAATTCCCGAAACGAGCCTTTGGGGAATCAATAAATGACATCCACCATCCATCACCTGAAGGGCTCAACTGGATCAACAGACAGGACTTAGAAATCTAAGATGGTTCAAATGGCTCTGAGCACTATGGGACTCAACTGCCGAGGTCATTAGTCCCCTAGAACTTAGAACTAGTTAAACCTAACTAACCTAAGGACATCACAAACATCCATGCCCGAGGCAGGATTCGAACCTGCGACCGTAGCGGGCTTGCGGTTCCAGACTGCAGCGCCTTGAACCGCACGGCCACTTCGGCCGGCAGAAATCTAAGAACTTGTGTAATGTGTAGATAATTTAGCATAATACTTTGAACATTTGTTTCTGTACATGTATTTTGCTTGTCATTTCTTACACTGTATACTCTTAAAATTATGTAATTGATCCAAGCTCTGTATCATCATACGATAAATAAAAAATACCCTAAAATACAGTTCAATCAGATGAAGTACCATTCTACAACTCCACACGTGACAGAGACCTTACCATCTTTCAGCAACACATGTATTTGGTAACTTAAGTATGACAGAGTAGGCTCAACAGTTTGCATGACAAGATGGAAGCAGTCATACTAATACAATGTCTTCCACTTATCATAGTGAACACCACACTGGAATGGTGGCTCATGTTGACAGCAAGCCACCTAGCTTTAGCTCTCCATCAGCCCGATCGCCTTGCTGCTCTGCCACGCTTCCAATTCCGTCTCCAGGCGGCTGCTCTCAATCTCCAACTTGTTGGCCGTTTCTGCTTTCACTGGCCGATGGTAACGGTGTCTGCCTGTATTCTGTCTGTGTGGGACTTCACTGAGAATAGCACTTCGTTGGCCAGCCATGCCGATACCCAAACGAGTTCTGCTGTCGTGCCACGCACGGCCTCAGTTATGCACCAAACACTTGAAACTTCCTGGTAGATTAAAACTCTGTGCCGGACCAAGACACAGCGCACACTATGCTGCAGAGTGAAAATCTCATTCTGGCACCAAATAATTGTCAGACACTGCCCACTGTGGGCCAGCGCTGGATCCAACTCTAAGTTTGCTTTGGTTCTGTACATGAGACCATAATCCGCTATACGTGCACACTGCTTCTGACCTCGACGTGGTGGTATACTTGCTATCTTGGGGAAACACCTGCCCTCTGTCACGACCCTTACATATCAGCCACACTGGTGTGAAGTGCTGATTGGGACAAATTGCTGATTCATGCTCACTGACGGTTTTGTAAAATATAGAGATGCAAATGTGGCATTGTCACATATTCTCTACAAACATCATATAGTATGAAGGCAGTATGAGATACCTAGTTCCACACCTAATCATTCCAAGTAATGACTGCCTTCAGTTAGCCATTACATATACTTTAATTGATTGTTTACGTAATTTGCTGTAAATAAAAGTTTGTTATACCATTATTGAAATGTGAGTAATAAGAAAGGAAAACCTCCATGAACATGTACCAAGGAGGCAGTACGACACTCTTTCTTCAGGCTGGTCATGTTTATTTAGTAATATTAATATGGCTATTACATGCTGTAATACTGGACGTAAGTATGTTTAGAAATCTTTTCTAATAACGTATGTAATACTGTATTGTTTTTGCCCTAGTGGACACACAATGATCTTAATAATTGTTGCTTTATTCTAGTAATTTTCATATACGTACTAATAGGCTAAGATTTGAATGGTGTTCATTGTTTCAATATTTCACACAGAATCAGCAGTGTGTTACGAGATAGTGGGTTGTTGTATGCATAGTTCCGCGTAGTCAGCGCGTACACAACTTTCCCACTAGAGCGCGCCCTGCTAAGCACAACAGCGCAGGCGCAGCGCTCGTCCATCTCCGCACTACCAGATGGCGCTGCCATAGAGAGGGACCAAATTCTGCTTCCGCCGATACACGTATTAATATGTAACGCAGCCAGTGAGAGTGCTGCTAACGTAGAACCTTTCCTCCTCGCGGATCACACTTGCGCAGTGATACATGAACGCGCGAGGCATTATAACAAGTGTACAGACCTCCGATTAGTCAGTCTGCATTAGTCTGCACCAGTCTGTACGAGCTCTACATTTGTCTGTACCAGTCTATAGTCAAGTTTCAGTCTGCGCCTAATGTTGTTGTTGTTGTAGTCTTCAGTCCTGAGCCTGGTTTGATGCAGCTCTCCATGCTACTCTATCCTGTGGTTCAAATGGTTCAAATGGCTCTGAGCACTATGGGACTCAACTTCTGAGGTCATTAGTCCCCTAGAACTTAGAACTAGTTAAACCTAACTAACCTACGGACATCACAAACATCCATGCCCGAGGCAGGATTCGAACCTGCGACCGTAGCGGTCTTGCGGTTCCAGACTGCAGCGCCTTTAACCGCACGGCCACTTCGGCCGGCCTCTATCCTGTGCAAGCTTCTTCATCTCCCAGTACCTACTGCATCCTACATCCTTCTGAATCTGCTTGGTGTATTCATCTCTTGGTCTTCCTCTACGATTTTTACCCTCCACGCTGCCCTCCAATACTAAATTGGTGATCGCTTGATGCCTCAGAACATGTCCTACCAACCGATCCCTTCTTCTAGTCAAGTTGTGCCACAAACTTCTCTTCTCCCTAATCCTATTCAACACCTCCTCATTAGTTATGTGATCTACTCATCTAATCTTCAGCATTCTTCTGTAGCACCACATTTCGAAAGCTTCTATTCTCTTCTTATCTAAACTATTTATCGTCCATGTTTCACTTCCATACATGGCTACACTCCATACAAATACTTTCAGAAACGACTTCCTGACACTTAAATCTATACTCGCCTAATAAGAATACCATATTCCTGTACATAGCCATGAAGATAAATGTATAGACCCTTTTGTCAAGTGTCAGGGATATATGTGAGAATAAGATTAATGTACCCATACCAAAGGAACTTCAGATTGTCAGTTGTAAATAGCATCCAGAACCAAGTTAAGTAATTTTTATGCTTGTTATTATTTTAATAAATGTGTGTGAAAATTTATCAAGTTCTGTTTAAAGTTGGTCACCGTCAATCTGCTACTCTAAGCGTGCAAGTGGCATTTCTATCGCCTGACCTAACGGCGGAAGATAAACACGCCACGATAAGACCACGAGACATATTGCTGACACTCGCCTACTTCGTTAGAGCGACAAGTCATATAACCTGATGGTGTGTGTACCGAAGGTCTTACAGTACACACACCACAAGGGTATTTAAGGCTTAGCAGCAGCACGCATGCGGTATTCGGTTTTCGTCTTATGCCAGTAGTCTATCGTCATCGGAGTTTCTCGTCGTTTTGCAAGTGGTGTTGTGCCAGTCGGTATGCTCGGCACCTGTCAATATAGTCCAGGCGGCGAAGCAGCCATGCTAGCTAAGCTCTTTGACTTCACTTTGTTGCCGACAGCCAACTAAGAATACTTTTGCTGATTGCATTCTCATACTATAAATTTTCACAGGTGTTTGAATATTTGATAGTGGTATTCGGTGACAAACTATCAGCGCCCATACTAACTGTATGTGTGACTTGAAGCAGCTGAGAACTATTAACCATTCTCCTGCAGTTAACAGTGAGATATTCATGGGGTGGAATTGTTTATATGTTTCACGGTGATTATCTAGGATGCCGAAATCAGTTTTATGCCATGATTAATAATGGGAGAGTGTGCTTTCAGGCTTTGAGTGTCCTCCGAATTTTGTGAATACTTGGATGTTAAACGAGCGTTGCACGCTTGTGTTCAATTTAAGTTGCTCTTCTTTGCTATGAGAAACACCGGTGGTGTTTTTCTTTTATGTCAAAGCTTTTAGCAGGACGTCTCTGGGCGACGGCCGTTTACTATCGTGACAAAAAATAAAACACCTACAGCCGTCCTTATGATTTTATTTTATTGGTGGTTGGAGGGCTGACACATTATCTACGAATCCAGTAATGCTGGCAACTGATGGGTTATGTAGGGGGATCGTATGAACATGTACCGCATCAAAACAGTCTGAAGATGACGCAATGAAGCGTCGAAACTGGTAGAATGGTTCAAATGGCTCTGAGCACTATGGGACTCAACTGCTGTGGTCATAAGTCCCCTAGAACTTAGAACTACTTAAACCTAACTAACCTAAGGACAGCACACAACACCCAGCCATCACGAGGCAGAGAAAATCCCTGACCCCGCCGGGAATCGAACCCGGGAACCCGGGCGTGGGAAGCGAGAACGCTACCGCACGACCACGAGATGCGGGCTGAAACTGGTAGAGACAAAATAAAATAAAATCATAACGACTGCTGCAGTTGCTTTTATTTTTAGTCACCGTGGTGGTTATATTTCCTACCCCTCAAAACTAATCGTGGGCAGGACACTTCCTTAAGATCTACCTTTTAAATTTCAATTGTGCGCAAAGTAAGGCGGATAAACCTTGAAATGAGGGTATTTACGTAAAAATGAATGTGATTGACAGTATCTAACTGGAACAATATTCATTTTGCATATGATATATTGTGACTGAAAGTATCTCCAAGACCACTGGCTGATTGCCTCTAAGTTGATGTAGTGGACGTACCAAACAAACAAGCATACTCAACTATGAAGGGTGTGACAATTCTGCCTCCAAATTCAGGAGTAAGCTTCAGTGGATAACTGTGTTACTTGCCCATTTATGAATTTACTACTTGACCAGTTGAGAAGTTATACTATAATATAGTACCACGATAATGCAGTTTATATGATCATGCAAACTCCCAACCGAAACAGTGTCTGGATGTGGGCGACTATCCCCAGAAATTTTGGCATTCAGTATAACTGTCATGGACGTGAGACAGCCAATCTTCGTGGATTCCACAAATGTGTAATAGAACTCAACTACTCTGGCTTTGCTGAAAATTATGCTCAGCGCTAAAATGACTTTGTGGCGCCAGGCTGAACACTGCAAAAGTGCTGGCCCCTTTCTGAAGATGACGTCATCGGCACGCTGCCGCAACTCGAAGATGCTGCAGGCTCAACTGCGATGCAACTTCAAGTCAATCTGTCCTCTACTCCTAACGTCAATGGATTCGATCGAGACGCCTCCGCGACCAAAGCGCAAGATGCTGAGAACATTTCTACGACCTAACGGCAAATTTGTGTCGCTACTTCTGCTCCCAAACTCAAATTGCCTCTCTTGTGGTGCTCACTAACGCCCTAGTAACTCCTTCCTGCCAAACAGGGCTAGTTGACAGTTGCAAAATTGGACTGAAACCCAATTGCGCGGATTCCCTCCAACAAGAGACTCATGTCAAAACAGCTCGTCTCCTTAAGAGCCATCACAACAAGAACTTCTCTGCTTCTCCCAATAAACTGTAGCGGTGTCACCGCATTAGGTAGTTTTAGAGTGAGTCTGCGGTGGTTGATTGCAACCGTACGCATAAGTCAGACGTGGGCTTGGTGATAGCTTTGTGCAACGTGGAGTAGCAAAGTATGTCGGACCGATGTGGGGGCAAGAGCTGCTGAAACAGCATGCTTAGTGGGATTGCGAGTAACTCTTGCCGCAAAGCGTCATCCAAACCAGCGCACTGGCGCTAACCTAAAAGGGTATCAGCACGTGATTGAAGAGGAGCATTCGCAATACGTATACGCACTGCCGAGTATAAATAGGGGACAGTCAAGTAATATCAGTATCTTTAGTGTCATAGCTCTCTGAGATCACGGTGCGGTGCTGCACGGACGGCCACATGAGGCTTCCACGGAGGACCATAGTTCCGGTCTATTGGGGGAACACTGTTAGGCCCTCTGAGTTCGCAAGGAGCCAGACCAGGCGTTCCAGCACCACGGCTGACTCCTGCCTGAAGACTGGGCTTCACATCCCGGCTGCTGTAGAGGACACCCACCCACTAGCATCCGCTTTCTGCCGTCACGGGGAGCCGGTCGGTATGGCGTGAGGCGAGCGCCACTTGTCACAGGAGGCCGGCGACCGACCGTCATCGAAGAGTTCGCAGCTGCAGTAGCGTGCAACGCCGTGGCTGTCACAAATGGGTCACGGACAACTGGTCTACATCCTGAGCAAAATTCGACGTGAGCGGGAGGATGGACGCCTGTACCGCCTGAGGCGAAGGGAAATAAGCGTAAAATGTGCACAGACTGTGGTATCGACAGCTACGATGCCACAACGTAGATGCGCTCTACTAGGTTGGCACTACGACACCGACACCGACGACTGCGCCCTCTAGCCAGCGCTGTGCAGCTCTAGGAGTGCCGCTCCAGATTCTACCCATTTGATTCCGAGCCGACGACCAAGCAACTTAGCTTCTACTTCATAGGGGTCTAGCCATTACAGGCTTTGTTACTTCAGTTACTTCAATGAGTTTGTCCAACTACTAGTAACTGTTAGCGTTGATACATGTACGGCTTCGCACGTACGTGCTCATCTCAGCCAAAGTTAAGTAATATTATAATTTGTACATGTTCATACACCAGTAAAAGAGTTTCTAACTTATACGCAGTACCGCAGTACTTCACCTTTCTCTGCTCCTATTCGCTTCCGAAATTCGGCCTACCCTTCAGTTTACAGGAGCAGACCCACTCGCCGCCTTCCAGGTGGGATACAAAACAGACTGCCGCTGTGTCTCTCTGCAACCGTGAGCTGCTCTCTGTCCTGTCCCACAGCCTCCACTCCCGCACCCCCACATCTCTGGCGACTTCAAAACATTAACTGCAGCACTACGCTCTTGATGTCACACACTATTACGCCAATCACGCCTTCTTGCGCCTATACTGTTAGCATTGCGCCGCGCGGGATTAGCCGAGCGGTCCGGGGCGCTGCAGTCTTGGACTGTGCGGCTGCTCCCGGCGGAGGTTCGAGTCCTCCCTCGGGCATGGGTGTGTGTGTGTGTGCTTGTCCTTAGGATAATTTAGGTTAAGTAGTGTGTAAGCTTAGGGACTCATGACCTTAGCAGTTAAGTCCCATAAGATTTCACACACACTCTTAGCATTGCAACTGAGGGCGGTTGCTAACTGCAGCCCACGCTTTCTACAAACAGTGGATGGTTATCTTCAAAGGTGTTTCGCAAAACACAGAAAGGCGGGTCCGTTTTCTGCACTCTGAGCCGCTCTGCTCTCCGGCCGGACATTAGGCTCTGCAGTCGTATAGGTGAACAAAACTTGCCGCCCTTCGGGGTAGACGATCCTGTCTCATTCCAAAAATTTGCCACCCTAGTGGCTGATCTTTGCTCTCGACCGGTCCCCTTTGGCGATAGCGTTCGCTGCTCGACTGACTCAAATCTAACTCACTATTTATTTACATATGCACGAAAAACTCTTTCACAAACCATTGAGCCCGTCACTGTTTTAACAAAGGAAATAAAATGAAAATTAATCAAACATTTTGGGAAATTTGTGGTAAGATGTTATGGGACCAAACTGCTGAAGTCATCCATTCCTAAGCTTACACATTATTTAATCTAACTTAAACAAAGTTACGCTAAGGATGACACACACACCCATGCCCGAGGGAGGACTCGAACGTCCGACGGGAGGAGCCGCGTGGACCGCGACAAGACGCCTGAGGCCGTGCGGCTACCCCGAATTAATCAGAACACCGTACTCCCAGTCACCACCATTCCATCTCATCTACATCTGCATCTACATATACATACATACTCCGCAATCCACCATACGGTGCGTGGCGGAGGGTACCTCGTACTTCAACTAGCATCTTCTCTCCCTATTCCAGTCCCAAACAGAACGAGGGAAAAATGACTGCCTATATGCCTCTGTACGAGCCCTAATCTCTCTTATCTTATCTTTGAGGTCTTTCCGCGAAATATAAGTTGGTGTCAGTAAAATTGTAATGCAGTCAGCCTCAAATGCTGGCTCTCTAAATTTGCTCAGTAGAGATTCACGAAAAGAACGCCTCCTTTCCTCCAGAGATTCCCACCCGAGTTCCTGAAGCATTTCCGTAACACTCGCGTGATGATCAAACCTACCAGTAACAAATATAGCAGCCCGCCTCTGAATTGCTTCTATGTCGTCCCTCAATCTGACCTGATAGGGATCCCAAACGCTCGAGCAGTACTCAAGAATAGGTCGTATTAGTGTTTTATAAGCAGTCTCCTTTACAGATGAACCACATCTTCCCAAAATTCTACCAATGAACCGAAGACGACTATCTGCCTTCCCCACAACTGCCATTTCATGCTTGTCCCACTTCATATCACTCTGCAATGTTACGCCCAAATATTTAATCGACGTGACTGTGTCAAGCGCTGCGCTATTAATGGAGTATTCAAATATTACGGGATTCTTTTTCCTACTCATCTGCATTAATTTACATTTATCTATATTTAGGGTTAGCTGCCATTCTTTACACCAATCACAAATCTTGTCCCAGTCATCTTGTATCCTCCTACAGTCACTAAACGACGACACCTTCCCGAACACCACAGCATCAACAGCAAATAGCCGCACATTGCTATCCACCCTATCCAAAAGATCATTTACGTAGTTAGAAAACAACAACGGACCTACCACACTTCCCTGGGGCACTCCAGATGATACCCTCACCTCCGCTGAACACTCACCATCGAGAACAACGTACTGGGTTCTATTACACATCAATAAACGTTCTCATTCAGATTTACACAGTTGTCAGTCACTGAGTTACAAATCACATTCTAATTTTGATAGAAACGACGTCCAGAATTGCCTGCTGTGTTTCGACTAAATCACTTACGTCCATTTGTAATTGAAATTGTATGTGACCACCATTCACTAATGTGTGAACTATTTGCTGTAAATATTAATTGGAATTAAACACATTTCTTTAGTAAATGCATAGGCTTCAGAGCGCTATATATTGACTGATTCCTACGACATTGAAACGAACCAAGCTAATAGTCTAGGTTGCGCATTGCCCAAAGCAAGACCATGTTATAAAGCCGTTGATGTAGTCGTAAGCAGAAGTAGTACAGTGGCATCAGATCAGGTGAACGTGGAGGCTGACTGAAAACGCTGTAAGGTCCTGTCCAAGGGCCAGTAAAAAGCTCGGTGAACACTTTCCTCGGCACATACGGGTAGTGAGTCAGGTACTTAGGAAATCTATGCATTTAAAATGCTTCATCCTCTAGGAGACCCGGTAACATTTAGGCAAGAAAATGTGTACATCTTGCACCCGTTAAGCTTTCATCGATAAAGTAAGAACTAATCAAGTGATTTCCAAAAGTCCTGCGCCAAACTTTCATATTCCACTGCCTCTGATGTTCAGTCTGCCTAAGCCGGTTCTAATTTTGAACGCTCCATGATTTATAAAGATAGTTTCATCGGGAAGACAGCCAAGCGTCAGAATTCCGCACCACTTTTTCTATTCCGCTGGTTAATCTGCTGGTGAACTGAAACATGGTACAAATGCAAGTTGCTTCCATTTAGAATGCGAAAAATGCTTGTCTGACTTGTCCCAAATGCACTCGCAGTTTCTCTGGAGGTAACAGCTGTCAGTTAATCTTTTTCTTTCGCTTCACCTGTTGCAAGCCTGACCTTTACCCTCTACGTCGTATTCCAGTGGCCACCCATTAAAAATATTTTGCACATTCTCAGAATTGTCCCCGTTGTTGGATTTTGTCTGTCGGGATACCTTTCCGCGTACGACTCAAATGTAATCTTCGCGTTCCTTTTTCATTATTTAAAGAACTAGCATAACTGGTTTATCTTCGTTTGTAAAAGACATTTATTTATCCACCTAACCAGCATGGACAGATGTGACACTAAGAGCAGAAATTACTGCAGTTCCATTCGAAAAAGCTTAGTTGTTACAGTACCTCTGTGATTAGAACAGGTATGAAACGAAACTATAACCCGTTTAGTAAGAACACATCAGAATTCACCGGTGTAAATATAGAATTGGGATATCATAAACGATTCCGGAAATATCTGTGGCCCGCCGTAGATAAAATCTCTACAGGTGATCTTCATCCAGCAATGGACGACAAATGGTTTATGATGAAGACTTAGTCTCCAAGGAAAACTGTACTTAAGGATTATGTGGACATTTAGTGCCGAATACAGATTAGTAACCAAGTATTCCGCATTTCCAGATGACAAAGCTTCAGCTCATGATATGTACATGCGTGGACTCAGAATCAGTACCACTGTAACATGACTGGTACTGATCGCTTCACGATCCTGTATCAGTTCAGTTACATTTATATCTTATATTAAGTGGGCAGAACAACTGTAGGCTCGTGGCTGAGAAGCTCTAAAGCAAGGAAGTAGCTTCCGGGACTGCCAACAGTCATTGTGGTGAAGGACAAGAAATATTTACTCAAGAGCTGGGTCGCACGCAGGGCTGGTTCGCAGCGTCTGATAGGCGTGCTCTGACACCGTTCCCTGTGGTACATTTCTGATGCGCGGTGAGAACAGTGTCTTAGCCCCCGAGTGCGCACTCGAGATGTAGCAAATATTTATTCAGCAGGGATATCTACAGGAGTGCTGCCTCACAGTTCCCATAAAACGCGAGAAATTTACGAGTAGCTCCATTTCAACGTATTTCTGTTAAGCCAATTTGTTACGCGCATTTGTACTCCATGTGAGGGAAACTTTTACAGTGTCTCCCTATATTTTCAATGCTCAGAGGTACATTGGCTACAAGCTTGTTGCTGCCGCCCCTCAACATGGAGCTCCTGTTGAGAACAAATAACTTCCTACTATTGACATTTGTTTCCTGGCAGTGGTTTGGTGCCGACTATTCTGTCGCAACCTGGCTGTCGTTCCATGCTAGCTGTACTTTTTGACGTTCTAAGCGTCGCTTATTGCTGTAGTATCAGATGTTAGTATCATACGTCTTAGTACGTACCCTGAGCAGCTCGCACTGATCTGTTTGTTTCTGCATCTTACACACAGAAATGACTGGGTTATTTCTGTTGTTTGTTTGAAAATGTGAGTTGTGCACATGAGGAAGTCTGATTCAATCTTCTTTTAGTCTTCCTAACGATGTCAGTCTAAGTCCCTCATTATTAGCTTCATTTTTTCATGTTTGTTTTCTGTCTCTTTGTCTCCCAATTGCATCAATGGGGTAAGATCGCATGTTGTCTTAAATCTGAGTAACAGTTAAGTAATTTTTGAAACTGAGTTTCACTTATGAAGCCTGTTTCCTACAACGTCTCTCATGTCTAGGTGACCGTTATTCAAAAAATACACTCAGGAACACTCTATGGGGTGGTTTAAATACAATTGTGTTGCCATTGTGTGCAGAGGCAACGGCCTTGCCACAGTGGATACACCGGTTCCCGTGAGATCACCGAAGTTAAGCGCTGTCGGGCGTGGCCGGCACTTGGATGGGTGACCATCCAGCCGCCATGCGCTGTTGCCATTTTTCGGGGTGCACTCAGCCAATTGAGAAGCTACTCGACCGAATAGTGGCGGCTCCGGGAGAGCGGTGTGCTGACCACGCGCCCCTCCTATCCGCATCCTCAACTGAGGATGACATGGCGGTCGGATGGTCCCGATGGGCCACTTGTGGCCTGAAGACGAAGTGCTGCTTTATTGTGTGCAGGGGACAAATTATTAGTGGGATGTTGTATAACATGCAAAGCAGTTTATTGTGCTGACCAGTGGGTAGCACTCGCAGATTTTTATTTAGCAGCTCAAAACCTTTACTAATGCAGATTGGTTTCACAACCAGTGTATAATTCTTACAACAAGTAATCGAATACCATACTTTTCCTTACTTTAGGTCGTAGCAAAGATAGAGAATTTTAAGTATGGTTTTATTAAAATATATGAAGGGCTAGGATAACTTAGTTTAATGGTCCAATGATAAAGTTACGGTAAATGATAAAGGAAAATCTTTTAACGTTGGACATTACAATGTTACATTGAATCGTTATTTTGTTATCTGTTCAAAATTTCTGATTTGTAGACCAAAAAGAATGTGTGAAGATTGAAATTAAAAGAATGTACAACAACGATGTAGAGGAAATTTATAATGACCAGTGTTAAAAAATTTCACATTATTACTTACATTACCTACGTTACTCTCGCGTAAATCGATTCATTATGGCCCACTATATGCTTTAGAAAATTTGAGATAATATTAACCATTTTATCTATCTTTGGAAACCAGCTGGTCAAAAATCTAAGCCAGTCCCTTATGCAGGTGGAGATGCAGGAATACCGAATTGCGATCCTGGGAAATGTTCTAGTGAAGACGTTCTACCGTGCCCTCCTCCAATTCTTTAGAAATTGTGACCTATATTGTGTGGATCACTGTGCTACATTTTGTTCTTATAGACGATGTTGCTTGGCTTATCATTCGCACGTGGCAGACTGCTCTTCATCAACATTTACCAGTCTATTGTGTTGTCAACTTGTTATGTAACGACCACCGCAGAATAACATAGAATAGTAAACAATCTACCATCCAGATCATTATGAAAAGCTTTCAAAACTCAGTGAAGCTGAACTAGACATCAAGTATTGATAGCATTTTCACATTCTAAGATATGATTGAGGCATTCGTGAGAATCGTTATACAGCTATAAATAGCCTAAAAGAGAGTCAAGATTTGTGACTGATGCTTCGAGGTGAATCTGGACTCGTATTAAGGAGCACCGAAGTTCAGTCTAACGTCTGCCCATCTATATATCGGGACTTCGCGATTTTCCTTAATGTGTCAAGGCACTGTCAAGGCCTGGGTGTCTCCTTAGAAAACGACACGTGCAATTTCCTTCGTGATCTTCCCCAATCTCACATTCTATTCAGCCTCTAATGTAAAAGTCAATTGTTCGTTCTCTTCCAATGATGAAAGGCCTGTGATTATAAGATACATGATACACTGCATCGAACTTCTTAATAATACAGGCAATGCTATTTCCTGTTTGTTCGCCAATAACTGGCTCTTGATTCTCACTAAATATTTAATTTCAAATGGTTCAAATGACTCTCAGCTCTACGGGACGTAACATTTGAAGTCATCAGTGAACTACAACTTACAACTACTTAAACCTAAGTAACCTAATGACATCACACACATCCATGCCCGAGGCAGGGTACGAACCTGCGACCGTAGTGGTCACGCGGTTCCAGACCGAAGCGCATAGAACCACTCGGCCACACTGGCCGGCTATTTCCTTTCTTGAACGAAATGTAGTAACGTATGAATTGAGGTTGTGACATATGGACGACACCATATGGAAGTTCTGGTCTGGCCGTGATTCGTGAACGGGTAGCCGGAGTGATTAAGGCAACCGCTCGCGTAATGCGGCAAATTCAGTTTCGAGCTCCGATCCGGCACGAGTGTTCATTGTCATCATTCCAATATACAGCAGATTGTAGTTCATAATCAGAATTGCGAATACATTTCCTGTATTATCTTCTAAATATTTATGGAAGCTGCAGTTGTGTCTACCAGAAACCATTTTTTAAAATCACAGAGCAGACGAATGGTGAATTTTTCGACGAATACTTTCAACGTTGAAAAATAGTATAGAGCCGCAAAGATTGCGGAATCCAGCGGTCGAGCGGCGACAGAGGCGTCGGTTCGCGGCCGGGCCGGCCTTTTGTGCCCCCCTAAATCGAATGATTAATGACGCCGCTCGGTGCGCTATTTGCCGCCTGCGCGTGCCGCCATAGCGACAGCGAAGACGCGATTGTCCGACCGTGAAATGAATACCATCCACTGTGTGTGCATGGTGTCGGCTGTCCCCTTTTGACCCTCTTTCCTCCCGCCTCATTCCACCGTCCCTTTTTTTCCCCATCAGTATCCCACATTCTCGCTGTCCCTCCTTCCCTTTTTTTACCCTCCCGTAATCAGAAGCGTGACAGCTATTGTTAGTAGGTGCTCGTCAAACTACTTGTTACAGTCGGTATGCTTTTTATTTTCCGCCGCGGTGCTCGCTGTTTCAACAGCGACACTGGGTATCGATATAGGCGTTAGGCCCTGTTTCCCGAAATGGACACACCTCGTGATGAATGTTTGAAGGCGCACCGCAAGTCTGATGCGACGCCCGGCGCCAGATGCGACCAACCCCGGCGCCGCTGAGCGGTTTTAATTATTGGCGCTCGACTGCCTGTCGATTCGTCCCCGCAGAAACATGGGGCGCGGATTTTGTTTTTACGTTTCCGACGACCCGTCTCTCTGTTTTTACACTCTCCCAACTCTTTTTTTCTCTCTCTATATATCCCGCCCCTCGAACGCTCCTGTCCCGCACGTAATGTTTTAACCAATGCTGTTGTGGTGACGATCAACCGATTACGGCAAATGATCTGTCCTGGAATATTTAATGCTATCATTTCCACCGCCGAAACAAGGCCGCACTCCTGATTTATTTACGAGAGGTTCGCACTGGCGGATTCAGCACTCTCGCTGTCTAATATCTCGACTGATCCAGCGCTGTCCTTTCTCTCGTATGACTGGGCGAACAGGTGTCTGCGGACAGCTTTTGTTCTCTTTGTATCCGCGACTGGACACTTCCCTGTTCTAACGCATTCGCTCTATCCCCACATAGGTGTTTAACAAAACTTTCTCTCTGCTTGCGAGTGATAGATGTTGTGTCGAGTGACATGATTAAAGAGTATGCACTGGTGCTTTAGAAACTGTTGTTCTCTACAGCTACATCTACATCCATACTCCGCAAGGTACCTTACGGTGTGTGGCGGAGGGTACTTTGAGTACCTGAGTACCTCTATCGATTCTCCCTTCTATTCCAGTGCCGTATCGTTCGTGTAAAGAAAGATTGTCGGTATGCCTCTGTGTGTGCTCTAATCTCTCTGATTTATCCTCTTCGCGAGATATACGTAGGAGGGAGCAATATACTGCTTGACTCTTCGGTGAAGGTATGTTCTCGAAACTTCAACAAAAGCCCGTACCGAGCTACTGAGCGTCTCTCCTGCAGAGTCTTCCACTGGAGTTTGTCAAATCATCTCCGTAACGCTTTCGCGATTACTAAATGATCTTGTAACGAAGCGCGCTGCTCTCCGTTGGATCATCTCTGTCTCTTCTATCAACACTCTATGGTACGGATCCCACACTGGTGAGCAATATTCAAGCAGTGGGCGAACAAGTGTACTGCAACCTACTTCCTTTGTTTTAGGATGGCACTTCCTTAGGATTCTTCCAATGAATCTCAGTCTCGCATCTGATTTACCGATGATCAACTTTATATGGTCATTCCATTTTAAATCACTCCTAATGCCTATGGAAATGGGTAAGGACTGCTAAGTAAAGTTCTACAAACTAGGGCTGTTGATAAAATATCGATGTATTGATACATCTTTATTCTTTCCCAAAAGTATCGTTATATATCGGCGACATTGTTTCCACCTATATATCGATATCGAAATGGAAATATAGAGTGACGATATTTTTATGTTATATTATACTTTTTCGCAATTTTCGACAAAAATTTGAAGTTACTCTTTTGAAATTGTAGTAGGACATAGTTTTACTTTCACTGTGTGATGGAGTTTTTCTACTTTTTTTAGCTTTTTCAACGTTGAAAATATTCGACTGTGTGAAGCAAGTATAGGTGTCACAAAGAAGTAGTCCGATTGCACCGGGAGGAGCAGAGGGGGGGGGGGGGAGGGGGAGGGGTGGCGGTGTGAACAGAATAACAAGATATCCGATATGAGGAAATACCACATCAGTTAAAAACAATTTTTAACGCAACTAGTGCGCGGTTCATTCACATCGGCTTTCATCAAAAAACAGTTGCGGAAACTGATGAACAAAAATGTAACTGACGCGATTGGTCTCTGCAGTGGGAGGACACGTGTAAGGATAAATACCGCCGTATTCGGCGCTCGGTGGTACCACCAGAAACTGCAACGTTTAACTTCACCAAACAATTTTGACACTACAACTACTAGGTCGATTGAATTTGCAGAAATGATAAAAAAGAGAAGTCCACATGAAGTGTTACAGATAAATCCGATAGGTGACGAAACTGAACGACGGACCCATCAGACACTCTTTATTGAGCCACTTACATGAGCCGGCCGGTGTGGCCGAGCGGTTCTCGGCGCTTCAGTCTGGAACCGCGCGACCGCTACGGTTGTAGGTTCGAATCCTGCCTCGGGCATGGATGTGTGTGATGTCCTTAGTTTAGTCAGGTTTAAGTAGTTCTAAGTCTAGGGGACTGATGACCTCAGATGTTAAGTTCAAAAATAGTTCAAATGGCTCTGAGCACTATGGGACTTAACATCTGTGGTCATCAGTCCCCTAGAACTTAGAACTACTTAAACCTAACTAACCTAAGGACATCACACACATCCATGCCCGAGGCAGGATTCGAACCTGCGACCGTAGCAGTCACGCGGTTCCGGACTGAGCGCCTAGAACCGGTAGACCACCGCGGTCGGCAGATGTTAAGTCCCATAGTGCTCAGAGCCATTTGAACCACTTACATGTAGTCAGTATTGTTATGAAAGTGGTTATCGCAAAGCGTGAACGTGCATCGTTTCCATTCCAATTCTTGCTCTAAGGGAGATAAGCAGGCTGCTATCTTGTTAATGTACAGAATATTTAACTGTAATTCAACACTTTTATTTGCAGCCTTGAAACTGTCAGAACATTTACAACGTGCAGCCGATATTTTTTTCGGCCTTTATGTTGATATTTTCTCCGTAGATGTATCGATGCATCTATGTTTCCGATATATCATAGGCCGATAACTTTTAAATATCGATTAATCGGTTTCACGAAATTTTTTAAAATATCAACAGTCCTAGAACACACTGTCAAAAGGCCTTCTCAAGTCTCGAACATCTGTGACGTATATGTACAGGCTCAAGCAATGAATGAAAATTTGTACCAAAGGGGGAATTCGAACCCTGGTCTCCTGCTCACTGGACACATGCGCTTTCCACTACGTCACCCTGGAACAGTGAATTCACGCAACTATATGGACTACCCTAGCACTCCTCCCTCCTCAGTCCCAATTCCCATTCACGCCTCTGCCCACTTGGTATTCCCTCTGAACTCGAGCAGAATCCAGAGGCTCTCCAAGACTTAAAAGGGTCTTTGCAACCGTATACTTTCATTTTGTTAAAACAACTATGTCTGCGATTCAGGTAGGATCCCCCAGTATGTTCGATGCTGAGGTGCTATTCAAACACAGCTAGAAAGCTCTGTAATCCTGTTCGAGTTTAGAGGAATCTTAAGTGGGCTGAAGTGGGAATGGAAATTTGGACCGAGTGGGAAGTGTACTTGGATAGTCTGTTTAGTGGTGCACAGCCACAGTGGCAGGGTGGCGTAGTGGTTAGCGCATCTGGCCAGTGAGCAGAAGAGCAGGGTTCGAATACCAGTCTCTGTACAAAAATTGATTTGTCAATTCAGTCTGCATATATACATCACAGATATAAAAATACTGAATGCCGGTACATCATAGATGTTTGAGACATAAAAAAGTCTCTGGAACCATAAAGTCTTATTTGATTAATAATATACGTGATATCAAAACTGCTAAATGAAAAACTGCGATCCAGACAATAAAGTTCACTTATAAAAAGTACAGTACTGGCTTCACCTCACGCATCAAGTATGCATCAAAGAAATTCTATCTCGAATGTATTGGTGCAAGATAATCGAATGGAAACAAATATAAATTACATTGACTCATAATTAGTGAACGAAAAAGTGGGGTTCAACTAGGGAAGGAAGCCATTGCAGTTAGTTGTCTTCTAATACCATAGTTCGCATCTCGCAAGTTTAACTGCCGAAACGAGACACCACTTGGCTCCAATACAGTCAGAAGCGAAAGGTAAACATTTGCTCCGCTTGCCTAATTCTGTTTCCCGCTCCAAAGTTATTACTGTTACATTAGTCCCATGTTATCTGTTCTGGGTCCCATCACTCCTGCTAGTGTGAACTCAACGCATATCGGTCGTTATGTACTGAATGACACACCGTGTCACATGTGTGACTGTACAACGGCTGCGCCCAACATCGGTGAACCACACGGTCCATATGTTGTGCACTCAGCTACGTGTCTCGTCCCACAATTAGATTGCAGTGTGGTACGCCATAGAGACGTGTGGGAGTAGCGGACCAACGCACTGCGTGTCGCCCTGGATGGGGACCAGCGTGAGCCGTCTGTTGATGTAGTGACCCGTTCATACCGTCACCGATTCGTTGGTTGTGGCAGCAGACGGCGTTGTGCGGCTGCAAGCCTCGCCCTCGCCTCCTGTGTCAGTGGCAAACGCAAAATATGACTGTGCCAATGTCTGCCCCTACTGACCATCGATACCTGTGGGTGAAGTCTGTAGTATAACCCAGCGCAAAACGGCATATGTCGGGCTTCATTCGTAGCAAGACACAGTTTACCGAAAATTTTGTAATTTCAAACAAATGATCAGTTGCTCTTTAGAAAGCAGTTTGCAAAATTTGCACAATGGGTCCATCACCGAATGGATAACACTGGACTCGCATCGAGGGGACGACGGTTCAATCCCGCGTCCAGCCATCCTGATTTATGTTTTCCGTGATTACCCTAAATCGCTCCTGGCAAATGCCGGGATGGTTCCTTTCAAAGGGCACGGCCGACTTCCTTCCCCGTCCTTCCCTAATCCGATGAGACCGATGACCTCGCTGTCTGGTCTCCTTCCCAAAAACAACCCAACCGAATGGATACTACTACAAAACCGAGACCATTATCCTACCTAAGAAACAACGCACTCTCACATCTCCCATGCCCAGTCGCCGGGTACACATGAGACAAACCTCCCTATCAAAATAACTGACAACAATGTTTAAGCCCCCTTACAGTGTGTCTAACATAGGGCGGCCAATGAGACTCGCTACTGCCTTACACAGAGAGCACACCCAAGAACCGCCCCTCCAACTCTGCACACTGTCGCCTGATTTCTTCTTCCAGAAGAATTTAGCCAAATACCAAGACTGCATATCTGAGTGCTTATCTTATTTCATGAGCTTGGAGGAGATGCTACCACGTCTGAAAACTCTGACATTCACATTGCTCCGTCTCAGGTTTTACTCATAACCAGCCTTACCTGGGAACTAATCGTCTGATCTCCTCAAATAAAGGTCCACTTTAATGACCTGCTGCTGCCCCCAACATTGTGTATTCATTGCGTCTAAACCGCCCATCAACAACCCAAATGGTCAGACGATTCCGCCCTCCCCCCCTGCAGAGCCAGTCACCGACCATCTGATATTGTGAGGGCACACAGAGACTGCTTAGCAACCCGTACCTGCCTGTGCTGACACAGTGTGGGATGGCAGGTAGTGTGTGAGGCAACCAGGAAGGGGTCCGCCAGCAAACCAATGCACCTGGACCACAGAGCTAATCACCATAAAATAGCCTACACAAATACGAATGGGTCAGGTCAGGCCTGCTCAACACCGGAGGTTGGCCAACTGATCGACCTACGCAAGGGGACCTAAGGGGAAAGTGACTCCACTAGACCGACAGTCCAGGCATTGACAAAAGCGACACCTCCTGCAGTTTTCAGCCCCCAGTCGGCTACCCACACTCCTCTGAAGCCAACCCATCGATGCCTAGGCGCATTTGTGCGATATGAACTCTGTCAGCTAGCTGCCAGACAAGGATGCAAATATCAATTGACCTTTAAAAACACAAACGAATAACAGAACTTCGGCCAGTCACCTTCTCAACAGAATATCTCGTCAGACTGTCATCCTAATTGCAAGAGAAAACTATTAAATGAACTGAACTGAAGACTCCTTAACAATTTAACACCTTTATTAACAGAGAAAAGTTGATTTGAAAAGGAAATGAATTTGAGTAAATTGGAAATTACTTTATAAAATTATGTGATAAAAATATAGTAGAAGAAACACATCAGTCCGATGCCTCACAAGTATTAAGAGAAGAATTTCTTTCATTTCTTTTGATGCCGTGTTTTATCGTGAATATCTCATAAAATTTGTCATTAGTCAAGTAACAGTCCGTATTTTCTCTGCACAATGCACATTTTTTGCTGTCGCTGTTTCGTGAATAACGTTGAGTGTAAAAGGGTGGCTGGAAATTTTCCAGATCTAGTTTTGATTGAGCACTTTTAGATGCGTATAATTCTGCTATGCTGCCCGACAGGAACTTGATAACATCACCATCACGATAAACCTTCCAGTTACATGTGATAAACTGCATATAATTGCCACTTTCTTTTTCGACATTTGTTTCAGTTCAATGGGACTTACACATGGGTGACAAAAGTCATAATATAGCGATATGCTCATATACAGATGGCAGTGGTCTCGCATACACAGGGTTGAAGAGGACAGCGATTTGCCGGCCGGGATGGCTGTGCGGTTCTAGGCGCTACAGTCTGGAACCGCGAGACCGCTACGTTCGCAGGTTCGAATCCTGCCTCTGGCATGGATGTGTGTGATGTCCTTAGGTTAGTTAGGTTTAAGTAGTTCTAAGTTCTAGGGAACTGATGGCCTCAGAAGTTAAGTCCCATAGTGCTCAGAGCCATTTGAACCATTTTACAGCGATTTGGCGGAGCTGTCATTTGTAATAAGGTGATTCATGTGAATGGGTTTCCGCCGTGACCAGCAGAATAATGAACAACTGCTAAACGAAAACGCAGGCAAGGCAATTCGGTTATCTACGCATCGCGCCTGACTAAGGTGGTGGGCGAAGTGTTTCGGCTCTAAGATCAGAACTGGTACGGCAATCTCGGAGGACAGACATGCTGTCTGCCGTGTCGGTGCCAGTGAAGACTTCATTAACAAACTCTGGTTATTTGGACATGATGTTGAGAACAGTGTGATAGTAATTACGGAAATACGGGGTTCGTTATTTTGTTGAAGAATGGAATTTATTTGTGATTCTAAAGTGAAATGTAACTGTGCAGTTTCTCACGTCATGCTAATAAAAAGCAAGTGTCATCCTGTATAAGCAAAATAATTGAAAATTTAAATATTCACACAATATTAGTTCCACTCTAAGACTTTCTTACAGTCTCAAGATAACGGATTCACGTAAAACGTGATCTGTTCTGCGCAGGGGACAATAACTATAGAAAACTGCGTGTTGGTGAACGTTTATTAGAATTTACGCACTCTACTCAGGGCGGTGGAAGCGAGTACTGCAATCTTAGTATAAATGATATCAGTGAGACGTCATCTGTGGTAACACAGAGGAGGTATGAAGAATAGAAATTTTCTAAAGAAAGGGTCTATCAAACGCACCTACGTATGTCCCTCTCTCTCCCACTCCGTCTTTTTCAACTTGCGTAAGGTTGTACCCACATTCGAGCCAAAATCCAAAATTATGCATTGCAACATGGGAAAATTACGATGTTTCGAAAAAGTGATCCTTTAATTTTATAACGCAATGTATTTCCAGTAGACACTCCATTTTAGAAAGACTGACCGAATGTTTGAAATTTAATAGAGTTTCTTTCTTTACTTGTTTATTTTGAATCCTTCTGTTAAACCTAATTGATTCTGGCTCTGTTTAAACACTGTAATTCGCAATATTATAATATTCTCTTCGGTAGAATCCGGCCCCGGTAGCTGAGTGGTCAGCGTGACGGAATGTCAATCCTAAGGTCCCGGGTTCGATTCCCGGCTGGGTCGGAGATTTTCTCCGCTCAGGGACTGGGTGTTGTGTTGGCTTAATCATCATCATTTCATCCACATCGACGCACAGGTCGCCTAAGTGGCGTCAACTCGAAAGACCTGCACCAGGAGAACGGTCTACCCGACGGGAGGCCCTAGCCACACGACATTTCATTTCATTTCTCTTCGGTAGAAAGGAAGGAACATGAGTTTTTTAAGGAATTTCATACCTGTTAACCAGCAAATAAAACTTGTTAAATAGGTATGTGCAGTCGTTGATAGTTACCTTAGGACAGTTTTTCTTAATGTTTTACAATCCTGAAAATTTGCTGTCAGTCGTCATACGCATAAACCTACTTTCTCCTTAAAATTCTCATGCCAGGCAATATCTGGTAGTATGTTTTCAGACTTCCTCGTGCAACGTTGCAGAAAGATTAAAAACAGATTATAGTATTTCTGAATTTCAGAGGTGATCCTAGGAATTAATTAGAAGCGTTTAACATACACCGGAATTTTATCCCGATTTTATACGATACCTCCTTGGTACTGCCTCCACGCACGCTTCGCAAGCATTTTTATGCAGTAGTTAAGGCAATGAAAACAGGGCCTACTACAAAATCAACGCATAGAGTCAGCGGACTGCGTCGGCCGCTACGCATCCTGAAACGCTCGCACGAGCGGTTTTGCCTGAACGCAGCACGCTGCTGTCCGACCGCGGGCGCTTCCAAAACATACCGCCGCTACTCTGAATAATTAATTCAGGGATGGCCAACCGGCTCGCACGCAGCTCAGCGCAATCTGCCGCTCGACATTACCTATAGGTTCCCCCATACATCACGTTCTTAATTCATTTTGACGACCGCGTTTCGCAAACGTGCTGCGTTCCGTTTTTCATCACTGTTTAATTTTTTTCCCGTGGTAACAGTCTCATAATTTCGTAACTGAAACGCGCGTGGGTACAATGGATTAAAATTGTACGTAAATCATCGCCTATTTAGCATATCTGCAACAGTGTTGTTGCAAACACGTGCCACCGCTTGTCGTCATTCCAGAGGGTGGAAAGCGTTGGAGGAGAGGAGAGACAGACAAATGAATACCCCGAGAGAGAAGCACAGAGACGGGAATGGAGAGAGAGAGAGAGAGAGAGAGAGAGAGAGAGAGAGAGAGAGAGGTGAGGGGCAGGGGAGACAGAGGAAACGAGGGATGCAGGAATGTAAACGGGCGGTAGGGAAAGGGGTGGAAATGCAGATAGACAGAGGACTGAAAAACATTCTCTGAAGGGTGAGGTCACTGCAGGGGGAGGAGACAAGGAACGAAAACACAACAATTGGGGCTACACATAATATTTTCCAAAAATATTCCACAGATGTCAGCTAACAATCATTGGCCTTGCCTTTCGAAATGTGGTGCTACAGAATAATGCTGAAGATTAGATGGGTAGATCACATAAATAATGTGGAGGTATTGAATAGAACTGGGGAGAAGAGGAGTTGGTGGCACAGCTTGACAAGAAGAAGGGACCGGTTGGTAGGACATGTTCTGAGTCATCAAGGGATCACAAATTTAGCATTGGAGGGCAGCGTAGAGGGTAAAAATCGTAGAGGTAGACCAAGAGATGAATACACTAAGCAGATTCAGAAGGATGCAGGTTGCAGTAAGTACTGCTAGATGAAGAAGCTTGCACAGAATAGAGTAGCATGGAGAGCTGCATCAAACCAGTCTCAGGACTGAAGACCACAACAACAGCAACAACATACGACTACTGGGCGAATAATACAACACCAAAAGCAATACACATTTTTATGTATAATACGGTGTAGGTAAGCGGTTGGCATTTAATACAACTTTCAGTCGTTTCGGAATGCATGAATACAGATCCTTTATGGTTAACAAGGGAATATTATGTCGTTGTATCTTCAAATTAGTAGCAAGTTTAGGTAATGACGACGACGATGGACAGCGATCACGCGCTCTTCTCTCTACCAAAGTGGACAACGAAGGCTCAATAATATTGAGCTGTGGAGACTGTGATAGCCAGGTCAGATGCGGCAATACATCCTCTTCCTCACAAAACCAGTCCTGGACGATGTGTGCTGTGTGAAGAGCAGCCTTGTCGTCATGGGAAACTTTACCACCCTTGAGAAACAAACATTGTACCAGGGGACACACTTCATCAGCCAAAATGGTCACATGATCCTTGACAGTACCGCGGCCTTGCACAGTAACCATGTGGAATATTAAGATGTGCCTGCTCAAATCATTACCGAATCCCTCGCCGTATTTCTCTCTTCGGATGTAAATTCGGCCAGAAGTTGGAAACAGCGTGAAACAAAACTTTTCGACCAAATTAATTTCTTCCGTTACTCGATCGTCCAGGTTTTATGATTTCGGTCCATATTTTCCTGTTACGGGCGTTTGCATCACAGATGAGTGGTTCTGGAATTATACACTCCTGGAAATTGAAATAAGAACACCGTGAATTCATTGTCCCAGGAAGGGGAAACTTTATTGACACATTCCTGGGGTCAGATACATCACATGATCACACTGACAGAACCACAGGCACATAGACACAGGCAACAGAGCATGCACAATGTCGGCACTAGTACAGTGTATATCCACCTTTCGCAGCAATGCAGGCTGCTATTCTCCCATGGAGACGATCGTAGAGATGCTGGATGTAGTCCTGTGGAACGGCGTGCCATGCCATTTCCACCTGGCGCCTCAGTTGGACCAGCGTTCGTGCTGGACGTGCAGACCGCGTGAGACGACGCTTCATCCAGTCCCAAACATGCTCAATGGGGGACAGATCCGGAGATCTTGCTGGCCAGGGTAGTTGACTTACACCTTCTAGAGCACGTTGGGTGGCACGGGATACATGCGGACGTGCATTGTCCTGTTGGAACAGCAAGTTCCCTTGCCGGTCTAGGAATGGTAGAACGATGGGTTCGATGACGGTTTGGATGTACCGTGCACTATTCAGTGTCCCCTCGACTATCACCAGTGGTGTACGGCCAGTGTAGGAGATCGCTCCCCACACCATGATGCCGGGTGTTGGCCCTGTGTGCCTCGGTCGTATGCAGTCCTGATTGTGGCGCTCACCTGCACGGCGCCAAACACGCATACGACCATCATTGGCACCAAGGCAGAAGCGACTCTCATCGCTGAAGACGACACGTCTCCATTCGTCCCTCCATTCACGCCTGTCGCGACACCACTAGAGGCGGGCTGCACGATGTTGGGGCGTGAGCGGAAGACGGCCTAACGGTGTGCGGGACCGTAGCCCAGCTTCATGGAGACAGTTGCGAATGGTCCTCGCCGATACCCCAGGAGCAACAGTGTCCCTAATTTGCTGGGAAGTGGCGGTGCGGTCCCCTACGGCACTGCGTAGGATCCTACGGTCTTGGCGTGCATCCGTGCGTCGCTGCGGTCCGGTCCCAGGTCGACGGGCACGTGCACCTTCCGCCGACCACTGGCGACAACATCGATGTACTGTGGAGACCTCACGCCCCACGTGTTGAGCAATTCGGCGGTACGTCCACCCGGCCTCCCGCATGCCCACTATACGCCCTCGCTCAAAGTCCGTCAACTGCACATACGGTTCACGTCCACGCTGTCGCGGCATGCTACCAGTGTTAAAGACTGCGATGGAGCTCCGTATGCCACGGCAAACTGGCTGACACTGACGGCGGCGGTGCACAAATGCTGCGCAGCTAGCGCCATTCGACGGCCAACACCGCGGTTCCTGGTGTGTCCGCTGTGCCGTGCGTGTGATCATTGCTTGTACAGCCCTCTCGCAGTGTCCGGAGCAAGTATGGTGGGTCTGACACACCGGTGTCAATGTGTTCTTTTTTCCATTTCCAGGAGTGTAGTTCACCCAGAAATTCCCTGCCAGTGGAGGCCCCTTCAAGGTGTTTTGGTGCTGCCGGAGAGCGGAAGACCGACATTCAATTTTGCTGTAACTTTTACAGGTCTGGTATCGTATTTTTCATAACAATTCTCTTCAGTGACCGTCCGCAAAGGCCACCACCGTCACACTTCCGTCCGCATTGTCAGTTGACGGATGACGTCTTTCCGCTTTCACTGTATGCGATATAAATCTTCGATACGGTGTCTTTTGGTCACAGAAGAACCCACTACAGGAGCACCAGTAATATGCCCACGATCGAATTCACTTGGCTGCGACACAATGAACTCACAGCTACACAACACGCTGTTCTGACGACGATTGATACTTGCAACGTGCTGAAGAAATTGCAGAGGTGCCGTTAGAGCCAAGTACAATAGCGCAGCCTGAAGGATTGGCTAGCATCTGTATTAATGGTCAAGTATCCATTTCTCGGGGTGTTTCCATATTTTTTCCTGCCCCTGTTTACTTGAATTACGGAACCCGGAGCCGATGTTTAATGACACGCAAGTTCACATGAGAGACTTTTATTGGAAACGTCGAGCTCCTAAATAACACTGGATTTTTCGAAAGGTTCATCCGGTTTCATAACACCGTTTAGGGATAAAATGTAATGTACGCATAGCACTAAGAGATTTTCATTTTCAAAAGAACCTTCCCGGACTACAGGAGTGCATCTGTTACACGCAAACACATACAAAATTGGAGTAATTTTTACCCTTATATATAGGACGCCCGACGAACATCCACACAATAGTCAAGCTCGTTCTATATCTTTGCAATCACGTCTGCATTTAGTTCATCCACTGCTGTTTCCATGCAGCGTCGAAGTTGTTCCAAAGTTGTTTGAAGGTACCAGCCGACGTTGGAGGCCCACTGTTGCAACGTGAGACCCGTATGTCCCTTACGCTTCAGGAAATGCAGTATTTTAGTCTCAACGTGTATCGGTCTTAAATGAACTACACCTGCTGAAACGCAGAATACAAAATGCTTTTCGTTGTTATAATATCGCGGTCTCCACTCGACGCACATTGCAAAATAACGAGTAAGTCAGCCGCAGCAGGGAGACACCTAGCTGCAAATGACGTATAAAAACGCCGCCCGAACAGGTCGAGAAGGCCCAACGTTACCGACCGACCGTCATGTCATCCTCAGCCCACTGGCGTCACCGATCGCTGGTATGGAGGGTGCAGGTGGTCAGCACAACGCCCTCCTGGCTGTTGTTAGTTTTCCTCTGAGCGGAACCGCTTCTTCTCATTCAATTAGCTCATCAATCGGTCTCACAAGGGTTGAGTGTATCCCGCTTGCTAACAGCACTCGGCTGACCCGGACACTCACCCATCCGAGTGTTAGCCCAGCTCGACAGCTCTTAATTTTGATCATGTGATGGGAACCGGTGTTAAAACTGCGCCAAGGCCGTTGTCTAAGCCACACCAACAGGCAACGTCCAACTGCACCCCAAGGTAAGCATTAATTTTGATATTTAGGTTAAGCTCTAAGCTTTGCGCCTGTTTACATTCATGTAGCAGATACAACCTTGTGAAACCGTATAAATCGTTCTGAATCACCCTGTATTATCACGATTCACAACATACACTGAACATGTACTCCAAGGTTCAGAAACGGGCCTCCAGGCTGTTCGCTGGAGAACACACATAAATACAGTCCAGAACCAGATGCACTGTTCGCAAACTTCAGAAAAGTCTTTGACAGTTCTATTTGAAACCATTTGCGGCAAACTATGAGAAAATTTGGAATCCCATTCAACTTACCAATCGTACCAAAATATACACAAAAGCTGCTACTTTTCGACACCACATTACAAATTTCATTCCAGATACCTCACTCTCTTGAGAAACAGCGAGTCTCAATCAACAGCTCTCTTCAACATAGTTGAAGAATAGGCTATTTCACACAGCTAATAGCTACAACATGGAACAAAATTAAAGACTCGAATTCTCATAGTAGCATACGCTGCTGAAGTAGTTCTTTTAGTAGACAACAAAAGGTACTGGTTTGCAATTAAATGTCAAATAAACATTACATATATCGTCAAAAAAGAGCTGGACTCACAGGGACCCGACCGATACACTGCATAGTGGTTGCGGATGTGCGACAGTCTCAGCTATGCGAATTATTACTCTTGTACGGTTGGCCGAGCATTCGGGGACTGCTTGTGTGGCCGCGATTTCGTGCCCATACGAGACTGGTTTCATAAATCTGGTACAAACGCAAGAAATATGTTTGTTTCGTGAACAGCTCACGTTATTTCCCTACATGGTTTCCTTTGAGAGGTATACACTTGGCCAGCCATCCTCCAGCTTTTTCATACTATAGGAAAAATAGGTCTTCTCAAATTGTGCAAAGTACTCGTTGACTGCAACTATTATACTGCCTTATTGGGTGAAAATTTCTTTGCAGGCAGACAAAGTTTAAAGTTAGGGAACAGGAAGAAGTCATTTGGGGCTATTTTTGGCGAATAGGGTGGAAGTGGAGCCGATTCGAAGCACAGTCCACGCACTTTAGCCATTGTTATCGCTGATCTGTGGATAGCGGATTATCCTGGTGACAAAGTACTTTTTCCGTGCAACTCTTGGTCTTTTTTCAGCCAGTGCAAGTTTCAAATTCCTCCAAGTAATTTCTGAGGACTGTATCTTGGTAATCCCGAAAAACATTGGCCATCACGCCCCAGCTGACAAAATGTTTCAAAAAATTTTTCAAATGGTTCTGAGCACTATGGGACTTAACATCTGATGTCATCAGTCCCCCTAGAACTTAGAACTAGTTAAACCTAACTAACCTAAGGACATCACACACATCCATGCCCGAGACAGGATTCGAACCTGCGACCGTAGCAGCCGCGCGGTTCCGGACTGAAGAGCCCTAGAACCGCACGGCCACCACGGCCGGCGACAAAATGGTCATTGCCTTCTTTAGTCCTCTTTCACCAGACTTTCCCCATTGTTTTGACTGCCGTTTTGACTCTGGTGTGTAGTTATGGATCCAGGTTTCATGAACAGTCACAAATAGTCGCGAAAAGTCTTGCGGATTGCGTTTGAGCAAAACTGGACATTGTGTAGAAATTTGTTAGTCAAATGTCAGCAATCGCGGCACCCACCTCTCACACAACTCCTTGATAGACAGACAGTTCTCCGTGTATAATTTTATGTGCTCGCTCATTTGAGATGCCTACATTCTCAACAATGTCACCAATTTTCATTCGGCTGTCTTGAACTGACATATCATGGATTTTCTGTGTGGTTTCTTTTGTGGTGACCTCAATCGGACTGGCGGTTTGCATTTCACCTTCAGTGTCTGTCCGATCACGTTTAAATTCACTAAACCAAAATTAAATGTGATGATGCAGAATCTTCATGAAGTTGAACCACTTCCGTTTTCATTTGTGCGACGGTCCAACCCTTAAAATTAAAATGTTTAATAACTGCACGATACTTGGATTCCTCCATTTTCAGTCGCTGTCAACACAGTGACCAATTCAGACGTCTGTTAACAATGAACTGTACCATATACATTGTTGAAATTATTTATCTAATCGTTGGAATAGTCAAGCCTACCACCATCGAGGGTGCAATAGAAATGTTCCGTTCTTTCAAAGAAATTTACCAGCTTGTCAAACCGAACGGCCCAAACGGCCATGCTAGTCAGTACGGGAGCGGGTGGTGGTGTCACCAGAGCGTCGCCTGGCCCTGTTGTCGTACTGCTCTGTCCGCCACGTCTATTGGCTGCTGTTGGCGGCAATGGATACGGGAAGTCACGCATGCATGACATGTAGGACCTGAACGTCCGACACGCTGCACAAGGGGGGAGAACCGAAGCATTGTCCGCAGTGTGTGGATACATTCAACGGCTACGATAGAGGCCATTCTGCGGGCTTTCCTGCTCTCAGCCCGCCTGCTTAGCTGGGCGGAACTGTGCTTGCCTCCCATAGAAGAGAGTCCGGATTCGATTCCCGGAAAGGTCGGAGGTTTTTTTCCGCTCGGGGCCTGGATGTTGCGTTGTCCTCCTCATCATCATTTCATCTTCATCACCGGCGCACAGTTCACGCAATGTGGCGTCGAGTGAAATAAGACTTGCACTTGGTGGCCGAACTTACCCGATAAGGGGCCCCGTGACCAACTATGCCATACGCTTATTTCATTTTTTCCTGCTTTTAATGCAGCTTGGCACAAGTGCTAGCATACGAATGGGCAAACGACGGTCTGTGCCCCATCTTTGGCAGAGCGAGTAAACAACAATTTTAAATCGGTTCTTACTATATTCCATGCCTAATCTCAGATTAAGCGGAACTATTCTATCAACTGGCTTCATTTTGCCTATGATACTGCAATTCATCGAAACCGTATCAAAACACCCCCTAAGCTGATATTTTCATATCCTATGACTCACATATATCTAACCGATTGGCTCTAAATGACCTTCTTGTCAAAGATATTCATCCTTATGTCACTAAAGAAAATTACGCAGCTGCTAAGAACCACATTCGCCACACGCACCGCGGGGAGGCTACGAAGCATTGTAAAGGGATGCGCCCTATCTCTTCAAAAGTTAGAGACGTAGATAACAATTTTTTTTTAAATTAAAAAAACCTTTGGGCGAATAGTAAGGGTAGTCAAAAGATTCCAGCCGAGTTGCTCTCCAGTGTTGTTGGTCTGTATGATGTCATCAGTGATACATCCCATGTCTGCATTCCTGTCCAGGACAGAGCCGTCAAGAAAAAAATTTAGTGTGTTAAATCCTGCCTAGTTGACAAATGTGGTGTGCCTAGCAAACCTGCTTTCTCGGATCGCTAGACAACATTGAAAGAGATCATATTAATGAGTTTCATTACAAACTGGCAAAATACAACACTTAACTTGGTGTTACACAGATGTGTCGCAAGCAAAGGGCGACATACTAAATATGATACATACAGGGTTCAAGCGAAGTAATGAGATTTGACGCTTCTATGGACGTCGCTAGTTTCGAAGCTGCTGTTCGACTGGACCGCGACCAGTCGCGCGTGGCGCTTATGTCTTCTTCGCATAGAGGCCGCTGCTGCTGAGTTGTCAGCGTGCGACAGGCTGACGTCTTCTCTCAGCCTTCACTTCTCTCTCGTTCCCGACTGGCGTGCAGGCCCTTTACTTCACGCCGTAACAGTTAGGACACATGCAAGTCGGTTTAAGGTTGGGCCAAGTAACCGCGATGTTGAACTACTAACAATTTCTTCTTTAAATTTGTCTCCAACTGCAATTTTTCTTTTTTTGTTTCTTTTTTTAGTGGTTGGGGGGGGGGGGGGGGGGAAGCTCAGGCATGCATCCATGAGTATTACTCATTAAATTTCTTTGTGTTTTCTAAGACAGCAACGGGTTCTCCAGTAGTGTAGCTACTTGCCAAGCGGATTTAACCACACGTGCGCGCTCTGCTGAGGAGTTTATCTTGCTGTTCCACAGGGTAGCTAGGTTTGTTCACTGAAAACAGAAGATCGGTTCGTGATGTTATGGTTGGTGATCCATTAAAGTGAAAAGTGTGCCCAAGACTTTGAAGAATTGCTGCTTCCCGTTGCCTTCCTGATTTTATAGTCGTGTCTTCAGAGTTGGAACATTTCCCATTTCTACTGCTTCTGTTCAAATGAATCAAATGGCTCTCAGCACTATGGGACTTAACATCTTAGGTCATCAGTCCCCTAGACTTAGAACTACGTAAACCTAACTAACGTAAGGACATCACACACACATCCATGCCCGAGGCAGGATTCGAACCTGCGACCGTAGCAGCAGCGTGGTTCCAGACTGAAGCGCTTAGAACTGCTTGGCCACAACGGCCGGCTACTGCTTCTGTTTATGGATGCCTGGGTGCCAGTGTTTCTAAACAGCCAAGGACTACCATAGAAAGAAGGTGGCGATCAGAAGAAACGTTTATACTTGGGTAGCATCTTACGAGAAACTGAGTCCTTCATGTGGTGTCACTGCCAGACACCACACTTGCTAGGTGGTAGCTTAAATCGGCCGCGGTCCATTAGTACATGTCGGACCCGCGTGTCGGCACTGTGTGATCGCAGACCGTGCGCCACCACACGGCAGGTCTCGAGAGACTTACGAGAAATCGCCCCAGTTGTACGACAACGTTGCTAGCGACTATACTGACGAAGCCTTTGCTCTCATTTGCCGAGAGACAGTTAGAATAGCCTTCAGCTAAGTTAATGGCTACGACTTAGCAAGGCGCCAATTGTCACAGTGCATGTATCTTACGAGTCTCATTTGTATAGTCAAGAGAGATGTACCAAAGGAAGCATTAAAAGTTAAGTATATTCCAAAACTACGTATTTTCTTTATAGCAGTCATAACTTATCCTGTTCCAGACTTGACGCCAGTCGGCGTGTGTGTACGCGTGCCTTTCGGCTTCCTCCTCAGTGTGGCGTGACTAGCTTGTTACGCCACAACACTTCAAGCTACAGAAAACTTGTCAGTTTTCTCGAGAAAGTGTTGGATGCACAGTGCAATATTCATTAGCGCGCATTAGTTTGTTATCTCTAAGCATCAGTTTAGGATAACCTACCATTCTGACAGTAAAGGTTTGGAATACCAAGTAAAATTAAACAATGATCAGGGCTCTGGGTAGCCATATATACTGTTGATAGCAATGTCATGTTAGCTGCACTGGCAACATACTCCTCTTAGTTCATTGCAACATATTAGAAATTATTACTGGTTAATACGAAGTGCAATGGAAGTTAGTGAAAACATCTCTCATTATACATTACAGTGCGATTTACTGGCTTACTTTAATGAAGATGTAATCAACCAGCCCAATGCTCGTTCACCGGTTTGGACTTACATTATTTTTCGAGGCGCAATGTGAAATAATCACTGAAGGGTTATCGTCTACATTTTCGTGAAAAGTGTCACGAACAGTTTCGAGTGTTGTTCGCAGGTCTCTTAGAGTGTGTGATGTTGCGATCGTATTTGAAAGTGAATAAAGCGGATCTGAACGTCCCATTTACTCTCCCGTGCATATGTCTTCTGTTGAAAATTAAGATAACAAATAGTAAGCAGAGATACTAAATTCATCGTTTAAATGTAAATTCATGCATGACGACCCTATTAACATTCCATCATTCGACAGTTGCGCGAACTCGTAAATGAGTGATACCTAAACAAGCACTCGCGGAGTGGAAATGTGTGGCAGATATGACGTCAGAGTACAGTGCTGGCGCAGGCACAAGTCTTTTGGAACACACCGTTCAGCGCACAGTGTTGAACATGGTGTTCCGATACAGAGGACCCCTACCTGTTCGCCGATGTTGACCCAACCACATCGTCAATTACGATTACTGGGTTAACGGGATCATGAAGACTGGACCACGGATCAAGGGCATGGCGTCGCCTGGTCGGATATATCCCGTTTCTTGTTAAACCAGGTCGGTGGTCGTGTTAGAATAAGTCGCCATCCAGGCGAACGGCTCTTCGAAACGTGCCGCCGCCCTTCACTGACGCAGGCCGTTGGGAGCCTTATTATGTTATGGGGGACATTCACCCGGCTTCCATGGGACCTGCGGTAGTAATCCAAGGTACGATGACAGCTGTGGAGTACGTGAACATCATTAGGGACCACCTGTAACCCCTTGTCCTTGGTGTCTTCCTCAACATCGATGGCATCTGCCAGCAGGATAACTGTCTGTACCACAAGGTCACAATCGTTCTGCAGTAGTTCGAGGACCACGATAGTGAACTCACGTTGATTTCTTCGACTTATTCGAATCCGGTGAAACACAAGTGGAACGCTGTCGAAAACCAGCTCCGTGTCCACAAAACACCCGCCAGTAAATTACGACAAGTGTATGACCTGTGAGTAGGCGTCTGGTGCCACAAATCTCTAGAAACCTACCAAGTACTTGTTGAATCCACGACAAGCAGGATCACTGCTCTATTGCGTACCGAAGGTGGACCACCGAGATTTTGAGCAGGTGGTCATACCGTTTTGGGTCATCATTGTGTCTATCAGGGCAACAGTCACTATGTTTGCTTGGTTAAAGGTTCATGAATAATTTCTAGAGCGTCAGTTGCGTCAACAGGGTACATATCTTGCTGGCTTAAGTAACGCTGAAAACCAGTAAATCTGCCGGTTACAATTTACATATAGAAACGGTAAAATAAATCGACATGCCCTCATGGTCTGATTGGTTTAATAACTCTTTAACTGCATAAATTACCGTGTTAATGCAAAGGTTGTTTCTGTTATCGCCTCGCATTCATATTAAATTGATTTATTTGTAATTACCCACATTAGGATGAATAGCAGGCACCGTAAGTTATTCAATTTATTCATTCTACTGTGCACACTTATAATAGCTTGGGTCTACAAGGAGTTCCCGGCTTTTAATTATTTTTCTAGGTCAGGATGAACATCTTAGCGCACAGGGTTTTGCGGTCTTTTCCCACTGAATCTGAACTGCGCTCCTGTTTCGTTGATATGTTTACTGTCAACGGTATTTGCTCACAGCTAGATGGAAGCGGCTTGTTGCACTGTTAGTGGTGCACAAATTCCACTCCAGTGATCGGATTTCTGAATCTTTCCCGTAAGTAATTACGTAGCTACCGGGATTTTAATTATTGACTTTTGAGTTATGGAGCTTAGCCCTGTCGTACAGGTCAACTCCAGGCCGACTACCCTTATCTGTATTGATCTGGAAATGCAGCAGTGCAGGCAGTTAATTCGAGTTCGCCAATAAACACTTCCAATCAAAAACGCGGAGCAGTACGTCACGTAATTCGTCTCGAGCACCGCACGTCGCCGAGCATGCGTGGATTCAGAACGCAGCCGCGAGCCTGACACGCGCGGCGCCTCGGAACTCCGGAGGACGGATGACAAGAATGTTTCAACCTGTCACCTCGGTTCCCGAGGGGCAGCGCAAAGTTGTTTGGTGGGCACAGTAAGAAGGGAAGCGAAAGTAAAACAAGCAAATGGATAAAAGAAAAGAGAGCAGCTGAGGAAGTGATAGTGAATGGTACTAAACAGAAATGGAGCTGCGCTGTTGGTACAGCGAGAGAAACTGACCTGGGATCACCGAAGGGCTTAACTGCTGGAATCATTATGATAAGAGGTAATCTAAGTGACGACCCAATCGAAGATTACTTGACGACACAAAGTAACAAGAATGACAAACTTAGGTGCGTAGAAATGAATATAACGGTATATGGGACAGTCTGTGGCAGGCCTATGTCCAAGAGTGGATAATGATTATGATGATGAAGAAGAAGAAGATGAGTACAGCGAATTATAGCACATCAATAAAAATTATAAAGGTGGATGTACGGAAGAATGTATGTATTAATGTAAGTACTGTATTGTACGCAAGTACGTATGTTCCGCATCTACTCCTAAACCACTGGAGCGATTTCAACCAAACTTGGTACGGATGTCATTTACTGCCTGCAAAGAACCACTGTGTGGGTAAGAACTAACTACCTGTCAAAAGGATACGGGTGGCGGTGAAAAAGCGGTTTAGCACACGATGCGAAATTACCCATACTTTGCTCATCCAGTATTTGGTTTAGGGACATTTAGAGACTTGCAACAAACATTAAACAGGAGTTAAAACCTTTACGAAACTTTTTCTCTTTGACAACCCCCAAAAAACGACGAAAGGAAAAAAAATCGCTTACCGTATTTTCGCTGTTAATGCACTAAAAGTGCCGCATGAAGCATGACGTTGTAATTTATTACTCCTTTATCACTAAATGTATTCGTGAGACATTAAATTTTTTATTTAGTTGCTATTAACTCTATTCGCAACACTTTTTGCACATTCTATCCACATCTGCCTATGAATGTACACACAAAAATCTGTAACTTTGTGAGGCATAGTTCAGCAACTATGACACCAAATATCGAGATGTATGAAAAACTGTCGCTACTGTCCCTATTCGCAACACATTTCACAGACGCTATCCCCATATACCGCTAAATGTATCTAGAAAAACATGTAATTGTACGATACGAACTTCAAGAGATAAGAGTTCATAAATACAGGCACACTTGAGAAACAGCCGCATCATGCAAGACTTTGTAACTTAATTACTTCTTTACTACAAACTTAATTCACAGCACATTTGACACAGTAGACATATACAACACTGGATGTACCTTTAAAATTATATGATTGAACAGCACATAGTTCAGATGATACGATGTCATAGACATTCAGATACTTGAAAATTAGACTACAGGGCGAAATTCGCTGGACACCCGTGGGAATTATGTGCAGAAGTAACCGTGAAATTTGTTAAATATGTGTGAAATGCATTGAAATGCGCCTATGAGAGCAAATCCATCGGTAAACCGCTCATCAATACCCCTGTAACGATTTAAATCACATTTACCACACATATTTGTTACAATCTGGAAAGAAATACTGTAGGGGTAAGAACCACCAGCCTCGTGTCGGAGTGAGTGTGATAACATGGGGGGAGAAGGGAAGACGAGGAGATGGACAGACAGCGAGGGGAAGAAGGAGACTGGCGGAAAGAAGGGGAGGGCGAGGAAGACAGAGATGGACGAATAGAAGATTGGAGCAAATAAATACCCGGGTTTCTCATCCAGTTTTAATAAAGTAGTAGTAGAAAAGGCGAATGAAAGATAAAACTTTGGGTTTGCCAGGAAGGTTCCGGCACAGTTCGATGTCTCTGTTAAGAGAACTGCATAGGGGTTGGTAGAAGAATGTATTCTTTTACAGTGCTTCTGGGTTTTGAGAAATTAGGAAGTGTAGAGAGCAGGGACGGTTTAGTGTATTCGTAAGACGATAGAGTGAAGACAAGATGTACACAAAATGGTGACAGAACTCAGGTGCTAATCTATGGAACTAAGACGAAATTTTTTCCATGAATTCCGCTGAGAATATACAGATAACAAATCTTCTGCCTCCATTGTACACCATGCACAGTGATTGTGGGTTTAATTTGAGAGATGTGAGGTTGCATAGAGTCAAAAATGGTTCAAATGGCTCTGAGCACTATGGGACTTAACATCTGAGGTCATCAGTACCCTATACTTAGAACTACTTAAAAGTAACTAACCTAAGGACATCACACACATCCATGCCCGAGGCAGGATTCGAACCTGCGACCGTACGAGCAGCACGGTTAGGGACTGAAGCGCCTAGAATCGCTCGGCCACAACGGCCGGCTTCGCATAGAGTCACACAGTAACTTTCCCCTCGGAACATACACGAACTGAATGTGGCTCTTAATAACATAAAATATCTACAGCCACGCAAATGATATTTCCGTGTGGAACATACATTGAGTGCTGACGTCCCGTCGACAACTCGGTCATTATAGGCGGAGCAAAAGTTCTAATTCGAGAAGCAAATCGAACGTGGGCTATCAAAGCTACCGTCCCGGAAATCGCTTGAAGTGACCTAAGGGGATCATGGGAACCTAAAAGTGAATGGCTGGAGAGGCGTTTGAAGCAACACCATACAGATAAGAGTCTAGTCCCTAATCACTGCACCACGACTCTCGATGAGCTTGCATTTTATGCGTAGGTGTAGCGTATTCAAATTGACTGTTGTCGGAAAACCACGAATGGACACGGTTTTACTGAACAAAAATACCAAATACATGCGCTCGCCATTATTTTTTGACACGAGAATAACTGCCATTCTATATCAGTAAGCATTGTACTATTAAAATGGATGTCATTCCTACAGGATTTAACGTGTCCCACTTTTAGACAGAGTGAAGCACAGACTGACGTTAACCATTTCAGTTAATGCCTTCCGGCTCAAAATAAACTTGTCACGGACACATGGCAGAAATAAGTACTAGGACGCTAAGATATTTGAAACTTCTATTAAAGTTTCAAGATGAGGTTTGCAGAATCAACGCCTTTACAGTTCATGTAATTAGCATATTCCACGCGGTATGGCTTTGTAATCTAATGTCCGAAAAACGGAAAGCGAGTACAAGTCCTCAGCAAACGAGAAGAAAGCAGAGATTAAATAGGACATTCTGTGGGCTCTTCTTTCTACTAAAGTGAAACGCGCGTTCTGTATAGACACTGCTCGCCCGGCCACGAAGCTTCCTCTTAACTGAGTTGATGAGCTGCTGCATAGTCGGGGCAGGGATTGTGGAGGATTATCCGGCTTAGACGCGCACAAGTACAGGCTACAGAGCGACCAGGAACGCCGGCGAGAGGGTAACAGAATAAAATGCGGGAGCAGAGCAGAAATTAAATAACGACAGAATGCGGCAGGGAAAGGAAGTGTCATTTCTCGCTCTGTTAAAGCAAGATAACACTTGCCGCAAATTTTCTATAAAGAATACAATATCTTCATCCCTAAGGAAGAAAAGTGACGAAATAAGCAAGAGTCAGAAGGATAAATTAAATATCAAATAACAAGCACAATATTAACCGCTGTGCCCAGAACAACATGTTCGCTTGGTGCACAAGTTCGAAGCGGTTTTGTTTTGGATGTTGCTATTCCGGTTGCTATCGGTTTACTTATCGTTTGCCGTTTTTTAGTTGTGCTCCACTGCCGGCCGCTGTGGCCGATCGGTTCTAGGCTTTTCAGTCCGGAACCGCCCTGCTGATACCGTTGCAGGTTCGAATCCTGTCTAGGGCATGGATGTGTGTGTTGTCCGTAGGTTACCTAGGTTTAAGTAGTTCTAAGTCTAATGTTAAGTTCCATAGTGCTTAGAGCCATTTGAACCATTTTTGTACTTCACTGTTGCTATCTGTGTTTACAAATTGTCATTTTGTCATTTGGAGACAGTGAGTGGAGCTATGGTCGTTAGAAAATGCAGTGTCAAGTGGAGAAATCGGAACATTTCCGACGTATTCTTCTATTTGAGTTCAGTACAAGGATGACAGCAGTTGAGGTAGCCAGAAGCGTTTTCAGGAAGACCTTCAAGGTTTGATGAAGATCGTTTAAACGCATTGATCCAGTGTTCTTGACAACTGGCGAATGTGACGAACTGTTCTTCCACTACCGTTCGACATATGCATGCGACGAGGAAGGATAAAAAGTCTGGTGTATGGGCACCGCATGATCCAAGCGAAAATTACAGAGAGCAGCTGGTGGCCATATGTACATCTCTGCTTGCTCGTCATCAATTGGCTCGCGAACAACACCGTCCATCTCTACTCTGCATCGTTACCCGTGAAGAGAAGTGGCGTCTCTTTACTACCATAAGGAACAGAAAGGGATGGTTGAGCCCAAACAAAGCAGCAACTCTCCGTACAGAGACCAACTTGCATCCACGAAAGATAATTTTATGCATCTGGTGGAACAGCGACGGTGTGGTGTACTACGAATTGCTTCCCCGAGGTGCGACACTCACTGCTGAGATTTGTTGCCATCAACTGGGACGTCTTTCAGACGCAGTCCAAGAACGACGACGAGGAAGACTGCGTGAAATGATGCTACTCAACACTAACACCCGCCCCCATTCTGCTAGACTGACAAAAAAGCAACATAGATGAGCTGGGTTAGGAAGTCATTCCGCACCCACCTTATTCACCTGTTTAAATAGTGAAAGAGAATATATTACTAATGACTGAAGTCTCTGATAGGAACGTATGCACCGACCTAGCAATTACGGGGCTCTCCGTTGCATAACTTTCCGACAGCGGTACTACCATGCGAAGCAAACAATTTGCGCAGCGAGATAAGGAGTCACTGGTAAACGAGAGTGCTACATGTATGGAAACTCGATACAACACCACAATGGAATTATCGTGTTTGGACGTGCTCATGACCACATCGCGTATGAACTCGCGCTATTCGTTGGTGTGTGAACGAGGGTTGTCCGACGTGTCTACAAGAAACACTGTAGCCGGCGCGGTAGCTCAGCGTGTTCGGTCAGAGAGCTCGTTGGCCTGTGTAAAACTGAGTGGAAGGATCAACAAACGAACTTCACCCGATGTCATGTGACGTCCGCAACGACCAAACACAACGATCAACAACGGAAAAAAAAGTTGGTAGAGCACTTGTCCGCGAAAGGCAAAGGTCGCGAGTTCGAGTCTCGGTCCGGCACACAGTTTTAATCTGCCAGGAAGTTTCAAGGATAAAAGTAATAAAACGATCCCAACTGGCACGAACCACAGAGTGTGTCTCGCAATGTGAATGACAGTCGGTTTCAAACCCGACACAAACTGGTGTCAGTTTCAGAGCAGCATGCGAGGGGCATTTGGACCTCAGTACCCAACCCAAGGCCGGTGTTCTCAGAGGCACATAGCGCTACGTGTTTTTAATGGACCAAATAACATCATTTTGCCGTTGGCTGGCTGAAGGCTTATAGCGTGGGTAATTTGTTTCTTTGTAAATGCTGAAAGGCGTCGAGAGAGCCGTTGCCCGAAACATACGTTTAATTCACAGTTTGTGGAGCGTTCAGTTGTGGTTGCAACTGACTATATTTTGATACTTTTGGGTCGTTTCTCTCATCATAGCTTGGGTCCATTTATTCAGATTACCTTGGACATGAACCGAAATGGTTATTTAAACGTTCTCTGTGACCATGTGTTGCCAAGTGGTCTTCATGATGAGTGCGCTATAGACTCTACTGTCTTCCTAGGTGACAGCAGCTGTGTCCTGGTTTGACGAACACTGCGCATCACGTCGCGCCTTTATTGGCCTGCTAAGTGCCTCCGTATTAATCGCATAGAAAAAGTATGTGACTGTTCGGGACAGTGGGCGAAATGTAGCAGTCGACATCCGCACAGTGTTGTACCTCTACTGGATGTGTTCATTAACGAGTGGCTCCACCTCGATATGGAGTACCTGAAGAAGCTTGTGAAGACACTTTGTAACACTAAAACACAGAACTTCTTATTTTCTACAGTTTTATCTCCACTTCCACTTCAATTGTAATTTCACATTATAAACGTTTATATTTTGTCATTTTATAGTCAGTACTAATTATTTGGAAAGCTGTAACCTGAATTTACTGGAAATAATTTAAAAATATTATAGTATTTAGTAATTAAAAAAAAGAATGTAGTTGAGACGTTGGCGAAGTTGGGGTTTTTGCCACAGACATACATCACTAGGCTGGCAATACTGTATACAGTATCAATGGTGTCGCTGAAGCCAGAACTCTAGAATCGTAATATGGTGGCGAACGCAAAGTACTTATACAGCTGTTTGCGTACCGATAAAACGGTTGTAAGAAATAGGGATAAATTGACACAATTTTGTTACCTTTAGTGTTTTGGCATAGTGGTGAGTACATGTGTCGGGTTTTCGTACAGGAGACGGCAGACACAAGGAAAGTAACACTTAGTCTGTGTACGTGCAAGTAGAAACATCTTACGTATATTTCCCTTTATACTGTACGTAAACCCAAATAACTACATTACAGTTTGTCTTACCGGAAGTACGATCACTGTTTAAATAGTTTACGTATATTGTAAAGGGTTTAATAAATCTAGTATTAGCATACGTAGCTTAATGACGTGTTTGCTGCTTGATTCAATTAACTTCGGCTTTTCTTCGATTAGTATGATCGTTATGAAAGTGATGTTGTAAGTATAACATACAATTTTTCGTTGATAACTCGTGTTTTTATTCGTTTGAGTGTTGTAACGAAAACTACAGCCTGCTTTAAACGTGTGTATATGTAACGTGATGTTCTCAAAACACGATTCCATAATGTATGTGTTAAACTCATCTAGCATGCAAGTATTACTTCATCAGAAGAAATTACTTTAGACCACTTCGTAAAGCTTACAATGTGATTTCGTTTCTGAAAACAGCAGTAGTACTACGCACAAACTTCTTGATGCCGTCATCTTACCTCGCTAAACGTCAAACTTCAATAACATATGCGGCTTTGCTTGTTTAGTAATGGAGGTCTGCAAACTGCAATAAGAGCAAGATTCTGCCATTTTGGAAATTTAGAACTATAAAGGACCTGCCAACGTAATACAATCAGCAACCGAACATTACAGATATTTTGTTAACTTCCAATTTTGTCACTGTCGGACATTATTCCAAATAATCATTTCCAACAGTAAGATCTTGTTCCGATCATTAAAGTAACCGAGTGTCATTGACATGAAAGACTTGCATTTTCAATTAAAAAACTGACAGACAGCAAATCTCAGGTACTGTTAGCTTTGTGAGAGGTGAAACCTTACAACTTAACTGACAGTGTTGATTAGTTTTTGCAAATTTAACTACTTTCGGTAACTTTTTGGAAAAGAGACTTATTCACCATTTAAATCAGTGTGTCTGAAAAATAATAGTTAATTTATTTCAACAGAGTTATGTAACTTATTGTATTCATGTGTATATAGGCTGATTCTTGGATTTCATTCTTGCGGCTTTGCTTATTACTATTGCTACTGATTCTAACATTTTGAGAGTTCATTTATTATGTTTCTGATCATGATTTTTGTTTGTTGAAAGGGAAAGCTAACTGAAAGTTCAAGGTAGCAAGTATTATAGTGAAGTAACGTATCTTTACCATTACCGCGTTCGTGTTTCAATTAATAAATGACTTTCGATTTTGAATTATATCAAAGTGTTCAGCGTAATGACAATTGTCTTTCAGATCTTTTATAATATTTTGCATTTTTAACCGGTCTCTTACGCGTAGACTGACTGTTACTGCCTACAGAACTTTCAGTAATTGTCACGTTCATTTATAATTTCTTTCAATATAATCAGCTTCATAAATTTTCCTCAAAGACGAGCTGGCAACCATCTCATTAAATATCTTCATTTTTGCTTGATTTCAGCCCAGAATTGATGATATTTTCGTTAATTATACAAAAACCAGTAACTCAATTATACTTTCTTTTCGTTCGTTTGTTATCAGAATAACGCATTTAGTCGGAATAATAACTTTCAGTTATAGACTTATTCGCTTTCTCCTGATACGAAATTCTTAAGAATAGATGCACTTTCTAAAAATTGGAGAACAATTAATATACGCGTCACATAATGACCAGCGAGTATGGGTCCGTCATAATTTGAGGGGAGGTGCACTGTATTAGCAACATGTATTGCAGGGGAGGATAATACATTGAGGAATAAAATCGCAATACCCAAAAATAAGTAAAACAGAATAAAGAAATTTCGGGAATACAAATGTCTACGTAACATACGTAAGTGATTGACATTGTACGTTCACAGAATAATGTAAGCGTGAAGTAAATCACTGCAAATGTGAAATGCTGGTACATTAATAACCTCCAGAATGCTGAATGCAAGTATGCAAACCTGTGTGTTGTACAGGTGCCGGATGTCAGATTGTGAGCTGGAATCCCATGCTTGTTTCACCTGGTCGGTCATTATAGGAGCGGTTGGTGCTGTTTGTGTATGTCACTGGAGTTGTCGTCCGATCATGTCTCATATGTGTTCGACAGGAGACTGAACTGGTGATCTATGAGGCCCAAGCAACAAGTTGACACTCTGTAGAGCATGTTGGGTTACAACAGCGGTATGCGGGCGAGCGTTAACCTGTTTGAAAACACCTCCTGGAATGCTATTCATGAATGGCAGCACAACAGGTCGAATCACCAGATATGAGCACAAATTTGCAGTCACGGTGCATGGGCCAACACCGTGAGCGGAAATGGAAACGAGCGTTTGGGGTCATTGGCCGGGAGGCCCCTTGCGGGGCAGGTCCGTCCTCCTGGGTGCAGGTCATTACATTCGACGCCACACTGGGCGACCTGCGCGCCGGATGGGGATGAAATGATGATGAAGACCACACAACACCCAGTCCCTGAGGGGAGAAAATCTCCCACCCAGCCGGGAATCGAAGCCGGGCCCGTAGGACGGCAATCCGTCACGCTGACCACGAAGCTATCGGGGCGGACACCACGTGAGTGCTACTGCTGTGACGCAAAATCGCACGCCAGACCACAACTTCAGGTGAAGGGCCAGGGTGTGTAGTACGCAGACAGATTGGTTTGCAGACCCACAACTGGCCTTATTCCATTCAACGCACAGCCATCACTGGCAACGAGGAAGGACCAGCTTTGGTCACAAAATACAACAGACCTCCTCCCTGCCCTCCAGTGAGCTGCCGCTTGACAAAACTGAAGTCGCAAATGGCGGTGCTTTGGGGCCAGTGGAATGCAGGCCACAGGAAGGCTGGTTCGGGATTTTCCTTGAAGCGACCGATTTATAACAGTTCGTTGTGTCACTGTGGTCACGGTGCGTCAGAACCTCACGCCGAAGGTGATGGTCTTCCCTCTCGGCAGTGCCACGAGGCCGTGCCGAGCCGGGTCTTTAAGCGACTGTACATTCTTGTGGCCAGCGCTGCTGCTCATCATGTACAGTGGCTACAGTCGTGCCAAGTGAAACGTCTCTATGAAGTCGTTTCATAAGACGCTTGCGGAATTCGGTACAACTTATTCGCTTTACTACCTAATTTTAGCTCAATTCATGAACTCTTCCAGAAAGACTGAGCACCCAAATAAGGCCTACTGAATATATGTGTGTTTCAATGTGGGAAACGTCGATTTGGTCATCGTCTGCTGGGAGCATACGACGTTGCTTCTCGTTCGAAGAAGAGCAAGGATGACGAACTTAGGTTTCCAATACCTGAACAGAGAGATTTACCCATCTTAGTCGAAGGCTGTGTCGAAGGCTGTGTCGAAGGCTGTTCTTGTGTGTGAGGTTGGTGACGGAGGGCTACCCCTCTGGTAGCTTCCGCTGCACGGGGAGCTAGGTAATCTAGAAAGAGAAAGCGGCACTCTTCGGTGAACGCTTGGTGAATACGTATCGTAGCTCTTAAGGGGGTTTCAGGTGATAGGAAGCAGGTTGAGTAAGGACTTCGTTATGTTTAACTGTTGAAGTACTTAAGAACTTCAGGTTATCTGAAGCGTGTGAAGCGAGTTATTTTTCCGAATGTGCCGTAATTGTATTGTTTCAAAAAGGCGATTTTTGGGTGTTTGAGTTAAAAGTGTGGAAGTTACTTTGTTCATTTTTAACAACGATGAAGTAGAATTTCAAACGGTAAATCTGATTAGGAAAAGCTGGTTAGGATCACTTCAACCTAACGTGAGTGTAATACTGTGTCGAAGCGAGTATGATTTTTAATGATTAATCTTATATTTTTTGGAGGTTGCTTTTGTCTTTGAACGTCGATTTTGTGCCACGCGTTTGGTAATCAATGATCCTTCTGGTCCATCATGGCACCGCAATAGGCTTTATTTTAACAGTTTGCTTGTTTAATAAGCTATACTTTCGGCAAGAATATCTGTTCTTTCGTGCGCTTTCTACAAAGAAGCACAACAGTTCGATTCGGGATGCACCACGTGCTTTAGTTTGCCGTTTGCAAGCAGCAGACGCAGTTAGTATGTTGAATAATTATCGCACAACCTCATGCATTGGTTAAACCTCTGTCCAGAATAGTGGATGCGTAGAATAGTAATGCGAATCCCACTGAGATATTTTTGTTGTATGAATGCAGAGGAGCTGATAGTATCATTCTCTCCCACCCTCGTTTCCTGTGTTTATTCTTGCTGTAGTTAAATTTAGCTCTGTTACATTCTCACGTAATTCTTGCTTAAATATTTCTAGTCAGGCACCAGTTTTGTGTAGTTAGATGTGCAACGAAACACTTAGATACAATAAATAATCTACGTGAAAGATAAATTCTGTTGTGTTGTCCTTACCCACTTACTTCGATTTCCAATCCTGAATTAATCAAGCTGCTTCATGCACGACATGGAGAGCTATTTATCTGGCTACTGAAAGAAATTTGCATACTTGTCATTAAATTATTAAAGTAATTAAACTAATGAATTACCAGCTTCGTTTTTTTCTAAATGGTTAGGAAGGGCTTGGGCTGGTGACGAACCTAAATTTTTATCATTATTTGTGTGAGAGAAACAGCTAGGAATGCGAGATAACGTATATGGCTCGATGAGAAACGTCGTAAAGATAGTAATGCGCTACACAAGCCTTTCTGAAATACCATAGAAGGAAAATACAGCTTATTGTAGCCCTATTACACACATCGTTCAAACTCAACTGGTTGCTGATTACGGCGTCTTTATCACCCTAAATGTGTTTTTCACAAACATCAACACACCACGTCCAGTTTCAAAGGTACGTAACGATCACGACAGTGTATTTGAAGCAAACCTGACTTGTATTTTAATAGTGGCACTAAGAGGGCCACACTTACGGGAATGGACAAAATTTGAAAAGAATCATGTTTCACGTTTGTACACATGTCTGTCGACTTTTATTTATGTCGCACAGCTTCTTGGGGTTGTGTTTTTTTTTTTTTTTTTTCCACCGGTGTATTATGTCCGGTGTGCTAATCTGACACCGGTAGGAAGCATCTGGGGGTGTAGCGGATTATCTGAACACAAGGCTGTAACAAGGATGTCTGAGATATACACCTAGCGACTCATTTCACGTTACTTACACCAATAACAGATTCTTCGGCTTATGCGGATTCTTCTGAATAATATGTATTCTTATACGTGACACGCTGCTTAGCGGGCTAATGTTTGCCGAGATTTGAGTTCCGCAGGACAGGGCCGGTGTAAGCGCCCAGCTGAGTGTGGGTGGACCGCGTGGGGGACGGCGGCTAGGTGACCATTTGTCGTGCGGGCGGACGTCGCGAGAGGATAGGCGGCCGGGCGTGTCCCCCGTTGGCCCCGCCGGCATCCATCACGCTTTATCGTCGGCGGGCGCGGACCGCGGCCCCTCATACGAGCGCCGCCTCCAGGAACAGACGAGGGGGAGGCGCAGACCGAGCGAGTGCGTAGCCGTGTCCACAGTCCCGCCTCGGTCTAGGCTTGCACCGCCGAATTATGAACGTTTGTGTGGAACGAAAGTCTCCTTTGTGAAACTGTGTGTGAACTCCTCGGCTGTAAACAATGCTTAAGGACAAGTTGGTTCCAGATGACAAGTTGGTTGTTTTGAGAAGCACGGTAACTGAGACGCCCGCTAAATTCCGCTGGGCAGAACAGGCAATTAGGATTGTGGAAAGGGCCAAATAAGGTTGGGATCAGTTTTACCTTGTAATTGTATTTTATTGTAATTTAATAACACATCTACAACCAAAGCGGCACGTAGCCGAACATTTACCAAATGCAGCTCTTACGCGGTTGAAGGCCTCCAAAAGAAGTCGTAAAAATCAACAAGATAAAAATCCAATTAAAATAGCAATAAATTAATTAAAAATATCTATGACAGCTAGGTGGAAAACCTCAAAGCAAAGTAGATAGAACAGACATATGCAAAGTGCAATCAATACAAATGGCTGAAGGCCACAATTAAGTTTCAAAATTTTAACATGTATTACCATAATCTTTTAGAGGCAGAAGGCCGCAGTGTTTAAGCTTGAAAGATAATTTTAAGAATAAGGTTGCAAGACTGAAAGCCAAAAATTAATTTTGCAAATTTTTTAAGAAAAAAGAAGAAAATAGCCATAAGCCTTAAGTTTTAAGTATCTGCAAAAGCAGATAATTAAACACCGGTGGGAAAGATAATAAAGACAACGGCATTCAGAAGCCTCCAGGGAGGTAGGTCTGCCCTTGTTCACTTAGGCTAGACAGGTGGTGAGCCCAGCTACACTTGATCCGTCGGAACCCAACCAGGGGACAGCTACGGGCCGACCGACACAACAACTTGCTTCCCGTCAATCAGTACATGAGAACTCAAACACAAAAGGCTACAAACGTGATAATCCACAATGGAGTATGCATTAGCTGTCAAAATTACACACCATGTTGGACAGCAACAACAAGTGAGGAAAGGACGCTGCCTGAAATTACGTTAGTGGCCAGGGCAGGTAACCGGAACACTAACGGCCACTAGGCAGAAAATTCCGCTGGTACACTTGAATTTGAAACACGCTTCAGATGGCTCGGAGCACTATGGGACTTAACATCTGAGGTCATCAGTCCCCTAGAACTACTTAAACCTAACTAACCTAAGGACATCACACACATCCATGCCCAAGGCGGGATTAGAACCTGCCACCGTAGCGGTCGCGCGGTTCCAGACTGAAGTGCCTAGAACCGCTCGGCCACTCCGGCCGGCGAAACACGGTAATACAGTTAACCTCACCCAAAAGAACAGTGCCTGAATTTACGTCAGTGCCCAGGGCAGGTAACCAGAACACTAACGGCTACAAGGCAGAAAATTCCACTGGTGCACTCGATTTTTAGACAACCAAAATAGTTAATTGCACCGCATGGCGGCTAAATTTCAGCAGTACAAATACTAGGTGTTGCTCACAGGAAAACCTCCCCAACAGCAGACCACCTAAACGAACCACCACAACATGAATGGACGTGGCTTGGGTCGTTCAAACCACTACTTAACTTTGACGTCCTGGGTCGGTGAACCACGAAGCTCGTAGTGATCGGACAGCTCCACACACTTTCTAACACTGCGCATGGACCGCCATCGGACCCAGCCGACTGCACCGAGCGGATATAACTTCCCTCGTCCGCAGCAACCAACTGACTGCCGGCAGCCCCCCTAGCCGGAAACTAAATGCACCAAACCAAAGATGGTACACGTCGAAACATCGACACACATCACTGCTGCCACATGTAGAAGGAAACCGAACCACGATGTAACCGCAACAACGGCGGGAAGCCAAACACAGATAGACAGCGAAGTTCACGATAACGCATAGTTGGGAGCGAGCATGGCTCAGTAACGTTTCAATAAATCTTGATGCTGAAGACAGTTTAAGTACGAGAGGCGTCCAATCAGTAATGAATCACTTTTTTTTCTGAAAGCACGTTGACTTTATTCAGGATTCCAGCACACTACGTTATTAGCCACTCCTTTGCCTATATAACCCATATTTGTCAACATGATTCCCGCTCAGTGTGAAGGCCTCGCCCCACCTTACTGGGAGTGCCTGTGCCAGCATTGTCCCACCCTACTGGTCGACGTCGGAGCCGCCATCTTGCTGCATCGTTACCACGTACTGCTTCTCACAGAGTCCTTCCTTCATTGGTTCAAACAGACAGGAAACATGGAAATGTCGTGTGGCTAAGGCCTCCCGTCGGGTAGACCGTTCGCCTGGTGCAGGTCTTTCGATTTGACGCCACTTCGGCGACCTGCACGTCGATGGGGATGAAATGATGATGATTAGGACTACACAACACCCAGTCCCTGAGCGGAGAAAATTTCCGACCCAGCCGGAAATTTTCTCCGCTCAGGGACTGGGTGTTGTGTTGTCCTAATCATCATCATTTCATCCCCATCGACGCACAGGTCGCCGAAGTGGCGTCAGTCGGCAAGTGCGACATCCGAGGCGTAGGGTGGTGGAGGAAGAACAGGGCGATGAGGTTTTGCGAGCCCCTCTCGGGAACGCAGACTTGTGTGACGCCTTGTGTTGTCATGGAGAAGGAGAGGTTCGTTTGCATTTTTGTAGCCGAAAGAGTGGCGAATAATATAGTTTAAAGGAATCCTAACAAAACCAACATACACTCCTGGAAATGGAAAAAAGAACACATTGACACCGGTGTGTCAGACCCACCATACTTGCTCCGGACACTGCGAGAGGGCTGCACAAGCAATGATCACACGCACGGCACAGCGGACACACCAGGACCCGCGGTGTTGGCCGTCGAATGGCGCTAGCTGCGCAGCATTTGTGCACCGCCGCCGTCAGTGTCAGCCAGTTTGCCGTGGCATACGGAGCTCCATCGCAGTCTTTAACACTGGTAGCATGCCGCGACAGCGTGGACGTGAACCGTATGTGCAGTTGACGGACTTTGAGCGAGGGCGTATAGTGGGCATGCGGGAGGCCGGGTGGACGTACCGCCGAATTGCTCAACACGTGGGGCGTGAGGTGTCCACAGTACATCGATGTTGTCGCCAGTGGTCGGCGGAAGGTGCACGTGCCCGTCGACCTGGGACCGGACCGCAGCGACGCACGGATGCACGCCAATACCGTAGGATCCTACGCAGTGCCGTAGGGGACCGCACCGCCACTTCCCAGCAAATTAGGGACACTGTTGCTCCTGGGGTATCGGCGAGGACCATTCGCAACCGTCTCCATGAAGCTGGGCTACGGTCCCGCACACCGTTAGGCCGTCTTCCGCTCACGCCCCAACATCGTGCAGCCCGCCTCCAGTGGTGTCGCGACAGGCGTGAATGGAGGGACGAATGGATACGTGTCGTCTTCAGCGATGAGAGTCGCTTCTGCCTTGGTGCCAATGATGGTCGTATGCGTGTTTGGCGCCGTGCAGGTGAGCGCCACAATCAGGACTGCATACGACCGAGGCACACAGGGCCAACACCCGGCATCATGGTGTGGGGAGCGATCTCCTACACTGGCCGTACACCACTGGTGATCGTCGAGGGGACACTGAATAGTGCACGGTACATCCAAACCGTCATCGAACCCATCGTTCTACCATTCCTAGACCGGCAAGGGAACTTGCTGTTCCATCAGGACAATGCACGTCCGCATGTATCCCGTGCAACCCAACGTGCTCTAGAAGGTGTAAGTCAACTACCCTGGCCAGCAAGATCTCCGGATCCCCCATTGAGCATGTTTGGGACTGGATGAAGCGTCGTCTCACGCGGTCTGCACGTCCAGCACGAACGCTGGTCCAACTGAGGCGCCAGGTGGAAATGGCATGGCAAGCCGTTCCACAGGACTACATCCAGCATCTCAACGATCGTCTCCATGGGAGAATAGCAGCCTGCATTGCTGCGAAAGGTGGATATACACTGTACTAGTGCCGACATTGTGCATGCTCTGTTGCCTGTGTCTATGTGCCTGTGGTTCTGTCAGTGTGATCATGTGATGTATCTGACCCCAGGAATGTGTCAATAAAGTTTCCCCTTCCTGGGACAATGAATTCACGGTGTTCTTATTTCAATTTCCAGGAGTGTACTTTCAAAAAAATTTGTTGCATTACTTATTGAACACCCAACGTATTTGAAGCATCTCATTCTTTAGAATTTATTGAAACTTCCAATTCTTTGAGGGCAGCACAGCTGTGTCTCACCGGCCGGCACGCGGGACGGAGGGCAGGTTTGTGCGACTCATCTGCGATGATGAAGAACGCCTCGCCCATTGACTCGTCTTGCTTTTGTTCACTGCCACGTTCCCGAAGATATTATGCAACCCCCTATGAATATCTTCGATACTCTGGTTTTCTACATAAGAAACTCAGCAACAGCTCTCTGTTTGGAAACCACATGAAAACTGTAGGGGCTGAAGCGGGAACATTCCACGAAATTCTACAATATGTTTCTCATATTTTCAACCAAAATTAGCCGAGGAAAAATGTGTTGCAATAGTTATTGAACGCCCCTCGCACATTTGCTGTGTTTTTTTTCTTTTCTCTGGTAAGCAACTATTTTCAAATTTTACTAGAGTAACGTCATATTTTACGATCACAAGTTCTGCTCAAAATGTTATTCTTAAACGGATGCTTAACAATGTGTACTTGCAATCTTAGTGAACCTAACATCGCATACCATTGTTTAGTGTTGTTTACATGCTGGGCGATTTAGCGAAACATTACTGTGAAACTTATAAAAAAATAAAAATTTTAAAAATTTGTATTGTTTCAGTTTATAATACTAGGATTTGGATTACAAATTTTTTCACTAATAAAGAAAACAACCTGAAAAATTAATCTGTGATTTAGCATATTGTTAAGGACGGGTATTCACACTTCAGCCGTCACATTGTCACGTAAATTCACGTAAGCAATTGTAATTTTAAATCCTCAAACCAGTTTCCACATTTACCTGATTAGCAACAACTTCTCAAGCATATTATCATTCAAGGAAATATTCAGGGTCCGCAGCTCGTGGTCGTGCGGTAGCATTTTCGCTTTCCGCGCCCGGGTTCCCGGGTTCGATTCCCGGCGGGGTCAGGGATTTTCTCTGCCTCGTGATGACTGGATGTTGTGTGATGTCCTTAGGTTAGTTATGTTTAAGTAGTTCCAAGTTCTAGGGGACTGATGAACTCAGATGTTAAGTCCCATAGTGCTTCGAGCCATTTTTTTCAATGTAAAATGTGTGTGTGAAATCTTATGGGACTTAACTGCTAAGGTCATCAGTCCCTAAGCTTACACACTACTTAACCTAAATTATCCTAAGGACAAACACACACACCCATGCCCGGGGGAGGACTCGAACCTCCGCCGGGACCAGCCGTACAGTCCATGACTGCAACGCCCAAGACCGCTCGGCTAATCCCGCGTGGCTTGAATGTAAAACTTGATAAAGTTGGCATTACAGAAATTGATGAACTTGTTGTTATTGAGAATTTGAAATTAGAAACAGAGGTGACATTTCTTGGTTAATCATGGAACCATCAATTAATTCGAATAAAGCAGATCACATACCTTGTTTTACATGCAACAATTTCGTTAAGTGTCGCTTACCGCTGTTTACAATGACGTCTTCGTATCACTAAACACCTAAACTGTTACTCACTCCATAGTGCAGATGCAAAAAAAGAGAAAATAGTTATTTGCAGTATTACATATAATTATTGATCGAATTTTGAAATTCATTAAGAAGTATAAACTTATCTTAAAGATTTAACACAAGAAGTCAATATTAGAATTGGAAACTGTGTTACTATCTTGAGGCAGCATTAACTAACGGCGCGCAAATTTCACTCACTATATTCATCCACTTTTTGGGAATGAGAGCTCTTAGCTACCTCCAAGAAACAAAGAAATAATTTAGAAACTTTTTCTAGCTGATATCTCCGCCAGTTAATTTACAGCAAAATGTTTACCGCTTAATACATTTTCGTCGTTCATGCAGTAAAATTTGAGCATCGAGCATGACTTTTTCATTTATTGCATGTTTACTACTAACTCCATTCGCAACCAATTATGCAGATCGTGTCCACATATACCCCTGAAATACCTGCAAAATTATATCACTGAGTGATAAATTGTTCAGGGCATACATAATAAACGCTGAGATGCGTTAAACACTAGCTTCTACTTTAAATGTAGCGCAGACTATACTCATTCATTGTTTTACATTTTTCCAACTGCTACCATCACAATCTTTAATAATATATTAGGGATATTTTTAGTCTTGAGAGGTACATTTGGTTATTTTTTAATTTTTTTAAAGTTGACTTTCTCATTTTAAGTGTGCAGTTAAGGGCGTTCGTATTTTGTAAAACGTCTATGAAAATTTTAAAATCAATACCGTAATATTCGTACGACATTATATAGTTAAATTCAAATTTCATGACTTTGCTTTTGTATCTTACTTTTGCTATAATGAAGCTGTTTCACAGGTTGCAGTATTTACCAAAAATGTTTTACATAGACATATTAAGGGTTTAATACTTCCTTGGTTTCCAATTTGGATCTTGACTTTTCCGTTATTCTATGGGTGAGTAATGCAAAACCAACATTATTAGGATTCAACCATAATGATTTTACAAAATTAACTTCAAATATTAAAGACCTTAACTGATTTGTAATGGCATAAATATTCCACGAAAGAAGACTGGCTGTGAGCGTTGATGCATGAGGAATGCCTGGTAGGAGTACGTCAAAAACTACTTGACATGATACATTCCACTTTCCAATAGGTGACCGTCGACGGAGGTGGTCGAGGTATTTTAGTGTGGAACACAAGTACATCAGATGAAATGCTGCTCTTGGCATGATCGACATCATATCTCGGCAGTTAACAATAGAGAAAACAACTGTGCAATCAATTGCATTTGTCTGCTCGTTTACAGTATACCGCACGTGACTCACACCTTCCGTTATCTTCTCCCAAAACTACACCCAGAGGCTTCCTAAGTGGAACCCTTCACGTACATGAAGATGTTGCTGTTACTATCCATTTCACCTGCTCTCATTCGTACCTCAGGGCCGCCATCGCGACGAACGCACCCAGCTGCAGGCCATGTGATCGATGGTTGTTGGCTCTTGGATGATGATGACTCGCCAGTGATTTAGATGTCTCGTGGACGAGTTCCCACCGCGGCCGGCCACGAGGGGGTCTTGGCGCACTTTTTGGGTTACTCAAGAGTGTTTAGATTTTTGTATCACAACAGACCGTAGCATAAAATTGTTGGGACCTTAGTTCCATCATATGGAATGGCGAACATTATTTCAGTTATTTAAACACTGGAAAGATATGGAAACATGCGTTCTGATAGTCCACAGTTTATGAGCAAAGAGACGATAGTGTATGAGAGTGAGCGACTTTTCAGTACATCTAAATCTGTGTTCCGCAGGCCATCTTACGTTGCATGGTGGAGGGTACTTTGTGTGTCACTGTCAGTGGCCCCGGCCCCTTTTCCTGTACCAGTCGCAGATGGTCCGAGGAAAGAGCCATTGTTGGTCAGTATCGGTGAGATGTCGAATCTCTCTAATTTCAAATGCATTGTCCCTTCGCGCGGTACATGGGAGGAAACAATTAATTGGTGGGCTCGTATAGGAACGCACGCTCTTGGAAACTTCAAAACTGAACCACAACGCTATGTGAGGGGCCTTTCTAGTGATGCCTGCAACTGAAGTTGACTGAGAATCTCTATGACGCTTTCGCACCTCCTAAAAGAACCTGTCACGAGGCACACGTTAGTTTAAGTGCGATCGAGCTTCCAGAGCATACGTTCGTCATCTACAATGTTAGGTCACCAAATCGAAAAATATCTCTGAGTTACAGTACTACTGGACTGATAGAATTAGCGCAGTCTGTGATCCACTACTTCTAAGTGCCTATATGATTACAGGAACAGCGTGAGCTCAGAGGTAAGGTTCATAAACCTTACCAAACTAGCACTCAATAAGAAAATGGAGCAAACATGTATTCCAAGTCTCCTAAGACTAGTAGAGTGGCAAACAACGGCGATGGAGGAGATGATGCCGAATCCTTTGACTGAACTACATGTTGCTTTAGCATCAGTTATTGTTCCTATTGGCGTTGTAGCAACAGCGTTCGTTGCCGTTGTTGTTGCTATTCCTGCTGCTGCTGAAACTGCTGCTGCTTCTGTTCGTGGCAGCTCTGATTAAAGCTGCAACAACAGTCGACAAACTGTTTTCTATTTTCTGTGCCCTGGTATTTAACAGAATTGGCTCAGGTCATTTCAAGCGGCCATTGTAGTGCTGTCACGGCGTACGTAACAGGTACCACACACAAGAGACTCGACAAACGTACAGTATCTCTGGCAACTGCTGAATGCATATTAGTATCACTGTCTGTAGATATACAAGAGAAATTGTGTTTACTTTACTTTTAATACCTTCAAACATGTACGCTGTTGCGCAGTAAGGATCAAATAACCTGAGTGATACACTAAACATTAAAATGTAACACGTTTCACTCTTTTCAGTATGAGAATGTATACAGCACGCTTCCACTAACGCCACATCTCTATACTCATGTTACCTAAGTCTGTCGAAGGCCATTAGGAAATCTACATCACACCATTCAAAAATATCGTATTTTCTTCAGTACATAGACAAATTTAAAGAGATGAAAGTTTCAACCAGACAAAAAAGCGCTCTACTCCTCCGTCTGTTATCACTCTAGGAAAAATCTTCTTTGAATATGTTCCGCAGTTTATGAATTACTAATGATGCCCACTTTTTATGTGAATGCCTACCGGTAACATGTTTCATACGTAGCTTCAATTAGATATGATCACAAAAATATCTGTAATTTACCGCATTTCATACCCTACCTTAGTCATCTCGGATATACTTCGTACAGGGTGGTCAGAAACAAACTGAAAAGCTTGTAAGGGTTTTGCAGGATATGGTGTGCTGAGAAATAGCTGTAAAGAAAAGTAAATTGATACATTGCCTCGTTTCCGATTTAATTAGCACTGAAGTTAGCCGTTCAGGCCGTTGCACATACAAATTCAAGTATCCTCTCAGATATAATCAGTGTCTGTTGTTGTAATAGAATAGATAATACCGCCTGAGACTGTCGGCCATTGGTGCGGATTCGATCCTTACTGCCGACCCATGTCCAATTCTTCTTCACTCTCTTGCTCTGTTTGAGGAAACCAAACAAAGAACGCTATTGGTGAAGCTCTCTCTGGAGGGCCGTTTGAATTTTTGCGTGCAGTAACGTCGGCTAAATCCAACGATAATTGACTCCTAAATGGAGCAACGTATTGAACTGTTTTCTTAACAATTATTTCTCAGCGCAATCTTTATTGCAACACATTTACAAGCTTTTCAGATTATTTCTGACCACTTTGCACACGAAGGAGGCATCAAGTAGATTCTGATTCAAAATACGCACATCAACAAAAGTTACTATCATCTCGATATGTCTTGCCGGTGTATTGCTATTGTGGCTGTTTCTGTGGCGATTCGTAGATCATCCCTGACGTTGTTTGTAAACAAACACACAGACGCCGTGGGGGTGGCCTACGGGTGGAACGCCACACTCGAATGGACTGAAGAATTTCAGTTGTAAGTAATGCAGCGGTAGCGACGTTGTAGAGATGCCTGTGGAACAGTAGCGAGAATACTCATCAGTCCACGAAGGTCAATCGTGAACATCTATCGAGTCCGCACACCACGTTACTCGCAGGAAACCTTTGGAGCAGAGATGCTGCTGGACATGTGCACCGGATTCAGAGTGGTTTGGTGTTGACATGGAATTGGTTCCAATTGACAGATAACGCTCAGGACTTTCACCACACGGCAGGTGCACTGGATAATCGATATCGACAACTTGGGAGTCAAAGGAACGCTCAGGACTTTCACCACACGGTAGGTGCACTGGATAATCGATATCGACAACTTGGGAGTCAAAGGAACTGGGTGCTGTGTGCTCCAGAACTGAATTCGGCATTCTAAGAGGCTACAGGACGTCGTGTAGCACATCAGACTGTCATGAGACGATTACGTGATTGGCATCTCCATTCCTGAAGACCATGACGAGTACCAAGTCCTATACAACACCATGGACTCCGTCACACATGGGCAAGGAATTATACTAATGGCCGCACAAGAATTGGCTTCGGGTGTTGTTTATGGAGGGAACTCGGATCTGTTTGTAACCCGATGATCGCAGATAAAGTGTCTGGAGACCACCTGGTAATATCGAATGCCCCCGACACTGTGTCCCAAATGAGCAATAAGGTGGTGACGGAGTGGTCTTCTGGGGTGACGTTAGATGGGGTCACCGTACATTTCGTGGTTGTTGATGACAGTCTCACTCCTCTATGGTACAGGGACGAGATTCTGCAGTCAATACTACGACCGTATCACGAACATTGCGGTGACAATTTTATCTTGATGGATGATGGCTGCTGTGTTCATAGTGCTGTTGTAAACACATGCCTTCAGCGTGTTAGGGTTACCAGAATAGAATGACCTGCCTGTTCCCCATACGTAAACTCAGTCGAACAAGTGTGTGATCGATGGAAACCAGCTCTTCTGGACGTCGACAAGATCGACGTACACAACACGACGTACGCAAGATTGACACTGAAGAGTGGGACAGTTTGGATTAGGGCTTACTTAATTATCTCATCGATGGTAAGCCACGACGAATTTAAACTTACGTCCGAAAAAGGGTACGTTACACCATGTATTGACGTTGCTCAGGAGTGCTACAAGAAACTCCGCATGGAAAACAGACGATTTTGTAGTTACACAAATGTTTGTTTACGTCATTTGGTGATCTGGATACATTATAGATGAGTATATGCTGACGCCCCAGAGCCAATTTTTATTTTCTGTGCCCTGAACATCGAAACAAACGGGTGATGCAAATATTTTGTTGATATGTGTAATTAATGTATACTTACACTGATCCGCAAAAACATTATGACCACTCGCCACAGCAACGTTAGATGACGCCCGGCGGTGTTGCGGACACGTGACGCAGTAACAAAAGTATGCAAGCGGAGCAGACCTAGACGGGGCATCACCCTAGCAAAGATATGGGCTGCGTGGGGAAATCCACTGAGGTAAGCGACTTAGACAAAGGGCAGATTATTGTTACCCAGAACTGGTGAACGACTACCTCTAGAGGGTGAAGCTGGTCGAATGTTCACGTGCCACTGAAGTGAGCATCTACGGAAAGCAGTCGAAGTATAGCGAAACTATCACTCAACGTAAATGATTGGACAACCACATCTCTTCACAAACATGGGGTTCGGAGGCTTGTCTGCTCTGTAAAGTAGGATAGATGGTGATCTGCGGCATCCCTGTCGAAAGAGCATAATTCTGTTGCTTCGGACCACACGTTGATTGCACATTGTTGAACACGGATCTCCACTGTAGACCACACCTCTGTGTTCGCGTGTTGACCCAACGACATGGTCACAAACGATTGCAGTGGGCATGGGACCATAGGTATTAGACCGCCGAACAAACACGTGTCGATTCTTCCCATGTATCCATTTTTGCTGCACTATTTCGATAGTCGTCTCCACAAACATTGTCATCGAGGTGAGCGGCGCCTCGAAACTTGCTGCGTGCTATGGACGCAGGCTGGTGGGAGCAGTATGATGCTATGGGAAACATTCTCCTTCGCTTGCATGGTACTTGTATTTGTGATCGAAGAATACCTGATAGCTACGAACTACTTGAATCCCTTAATGCTTGATGTCTTCCCCGAGGGATATGTCATCTTACAGCAACCAATTGTCAATGTCTCGGAGCTAATACCATGTTACAGTGGTTTGAGAAGCATTATAGTGAACCCACGTTGATGTCTCGGTGACCAACTTCGCCTGGTGTAATTCCTAGGGAACCATCTAGATACACTCCTGGAAATTCAAATAAGAACACCGTGAATTCATTGTCCCAGGAAGGGGAAACTTTATTGACACATTCCTGGGGTCAGATACATCACATGATCACACTGACAGAACCACAGGCACATAGACACAGGCAACAGAGCATGCACAATTTCGGCACTAGTACAGTGTATATCCACCTTTCGCAGCAATGCAGGCTGCTATTCTCACGTGGAGACGATCGTAGAGATGCTGGATGTAGTCCTGTGGAACGGCTTGCCATGCCATTTCCACCTGGCGCCTCAGTTGGACCAGCGTTCGTGCTGGACGTGCAGACCGCGTGAGACGACGCTTCATCCAGTCCCAAACATGCTCAATGGGGGACAGATCCGGAGATCTTGCTGGCCAGGGTAGTTGACGTACACCTTCTAGAGCACGTTGGGTGGCACGGGATACATGCGGACGTGCATTGTCCTGTTGGAACAGCAAGTTCCGTTGCCGGTCTAGGAATGGTAGAACGATGGGTTCGATGACGGTTTGGATGTACCGTGCACTATTCAGTGTCCCCTCGACGATCACCAGTGGTGTACGGCCAGTGTAGGAGATCGCTCCCCACACCATGATGCCGGGTGTTGGCCCTGTGTGCCTCGGTCGTATGCAGTCCTGATTGTGGCGCTCACCTGCACGGCGCCAAACACGCATACGACCATCATTGGCACCAAGGCAGAAGCGACTCTCATCGCTGAAGACGACACGTCTCCATTCGTCCCTCCATTCACGCCTGTCGCGACACCACTGGAGGCGGGCTGCACGATGTTGGGGCGTGAGCGGAAGACGGCCTAACGGTGTGCGGGACCGTAGCCCAGCTTCATGGAGACGGTTGCGAATGGTCCTCGCCGATACCCCAGGAGCAAAAGTGTCCCTAATTTGCTGGGAAGTGGCGGTGCGGTCCCCTACGGCACTGCGTAGGATCCTACGGTCTTGGCGTGCATCCGTGCGTCGCTGCGGTCCGGTCCCAGGTCGACGGGCACGTGCACCTTCCGCCGACCACTGGCGACAACATCGATGTACTGTGGAGACCTCACGCCCCACGTGTTGAGCAATTCGGCGGTACGTCCACCCGGCCTCCCGCATGCCCACTATACGCCCTCGCTCAAAGTCCGTCAACTGCACATACGGTTCACGTCCACGCTGTCGCGGCATGCTACCAGTGTTAAAGACTGCGATGGAGCTCCGTATGCCACGGCAAACTGGCTGACACTGACGGCGGCGGTGCACAAATGCTGCGCAGCTAGCGCCATTCGACGGCCAACACCGCGGTTCCTGGTGTGCCCGCTGTGCCGTGCGTGTGATCATTGCTTGTACAGCTCTCTCGCAGTGTCCGGAGCAAGTATGGTGGGTCTGACACACCGGTGTCAATGTGTTATTTTTTCCATTTCCAGGAGTGTAGATGTCGGGCGCCATCACAGCGTACCAGTTATAAGTTATTTATGCAAATTACATGACGTGTGCGTAGACATCTCACGCCACTTACAAAAAAACTATCGTATCCCTGAGACACACAATCAGTGACGTATTTCGTTCCGAAGAGGGCCAAACAAGCTATTAAGCAGGCGGTCATAATGTTTTGGCTTATCAGTGTACTACAGTTACCTTAACGTTGCATTGTGACACAAATTTCTTGAATTTAATAAGGTACATCCCTTCGCTGTTGATATGTTAACGCTCCTTCGGCAGAGCCGATAAATCCTTTCAGTCACACGAAAGTTCCTTTTGAGATGATAAGTTTTTGTTCATGATATAAATATGACAATTCGCAACAGGCGTCATTTCCACATTTTGGGATGACTTCGTGACTTCGCTCCTTGTTGTTGCAGCAAGCATTAAAGAGAAAGCTGACGAAGACGAAATTAAAATTTCACGAAAAGCGGCGGAGGAATGCTCGCTTTAATATTTCAGTTCTGCTAGGGAGCAACGCAGCCACATTTCTCGGCCGCTGAGCCAGCTTCCAGCGTCTCCGTGGCGTCCACCGGGCTACTGCACGCCCCACCCCCCCCTCCCCCCAGAAGATCTGAGGCCGTTGCCGGACGGAGGGGGATGCTGGGAACCCAGGAAGCTCTGAGCCATAATGGCCCGGAATTCTCCGGCGATTTAGGCGCTGGCTGCCTGGAACCTCCCCAACAGAATCTCTACCTCTTCGTCTTCCCCTAAATCCCGAGGAGACGCGGTAGTAGGGAAACAAGATTTCTGCGATTTCTTGTCTCGTTATAAGAGGATACTTCCTTCTGGAAATAATAGCGGCCAGTGAATAGCGTAGAGCCTAAAAACGGTTTCCATTTGCAACACAGGTGCTATTACTAGCCGTCGTTTAAACAGCATTATAAATCAACGTGAAATCATATCCGTCCCGTTCCGAGAAAACAGCTTAAATGTATTTCTTTCATTCAGTCATTTTATAACGATTCATCACAATTTATCTTCCAACACCCTTTTATTTCTGTTTTAAAGGATGGAGCAGTCCATATAGCTCCCACTCCCCATCATTTTCAAATCAAAAATCATTCAAGACACTTAGTGCCGTATATTTCTTTGATCCATCCTAATCTCATATTCCTTTTTGTCACTAGCAACACTACAGATTAATGATCTCAATGAGTCATACTCAAACTGTTAGTGGGTGGTTTTCACCATCGTCTACGGAGGAACAGATAGCCATGGAATGACTTTGTTTTTCTATGGTAAGATCTTAAGTCAGATGTTCCGAAATTACCTATCACTTACCTTCGACAATATCAAATATCTTCGCTCCATCCAGAAAGCAGCTGGAGACCCCCATAACATATGTGATAGGAAACGCACCTTCTGCATCTGATTGGTGTTTCCCCACTCTCCATTACCACAAGGAACACAGCAATGTGGACAAGTTGACAGATTATCAGGTAAGAGAACGACGAGGATGAGGCAGTAAACCAACGACAGGCGAAAGTGATAAGAAGTATCAGAAAGGTGGGAAGGGCAAGTGCCAGGCCAGAACTCCGAGAAAAGGCAGGCATTGACCATGGGTCAGAGCAGGCGACGGGGCACCCCTCCAATTACTCAACCAGCTGTCAAGGCCAGTGTGCGATACATCACACAGAGGAGTAGAAACCATCTTCATCAATAAAATGTAAAACCAAGTCAGCTGCTTTGGCGCTGTCTGCTAGCACCAGAGGTAGTGTTTCAGCAAGTTTAGAGTGTGGCCGTAAGGTGACAAAATTGATACAGTCCATTAGAATGTCAGCCACCGTCAGACTGGCACCACACTAAGGTTAGGGTGGATCCTCACGTCGTAGGATGTATCCATAGGTCAGCCAAGAATGGCCATTGTGAAGCCGACAGAGGACGGTTGATTTCTTAAGAGGTGCGTGAAGGAAAGACTGTCACACGGTCGTGGTCCTCTTTATTGCTCACGGTTAATTCAGAGAAACCAGCGCACACCAATCCATGTTCCAACCCTCAAATAACTGACGGCGTACAGTCGACCAAAAGTCCACTTCCACTGCCCCTATATCTTGTGTCGGATTCCTGGTAGCCAACTTGGCCAACAGGTCAGTATGTTCGTTTCCTGGGATCCCAATGCGACCTGGGGTCCAGACAAAGTCCACTAACCGTCCAGCTTCATGGAAGTCTGAAAAGAGATCCTGGATAGTCAGAACCAAAGGGTGTGAAGAGCAGCGCTGGTCGATAGCCTTAAGACTACTCAGGGATTCACTGCCAATTAAGAAGAATGAACGTGACTGTGGACTCGAGTGTTGGTCACCAGTTATGCAGTAATTACGTTGCATTCCTTTGGTAGCAAGCTCAGTTCACTGCAGCTTGTATGAGTGTAGGCAAAACTGTCATCTGTCGACCAAAGTGCCGATTGTGTATATCACTTCTGAATAATAAATTCATCAAGGACAGCCGGGAATGATCGGTGGAAAACCTTTGGGACAGCAGAGTACTTCGTTCCAAAGGATAGGTTGAGATAGATCCAGGGATGGGATATGCACCCATGGTTTGTACACAATAGCTTCCTCGCGAGAGGTGGCAGTAGGGAAAATGGAATTGAGAGCAGACGCACTGTATGCGAACAGCGATCATGAGCCCAGTCCTGGGCAGCTTTTGTAGGTGATGGATCTCCTTACCAGGAGAAAGGATATGGTAGCTCGGATGCTCAGCGCAGCAGCGAATGTGTATCGCATAGTTCAGCAGCAGTTTTTGGCGCCTGTTCTGTAGTAGAGAGACCCCACCCTCCTCAAATACGCTATTCAAAACGCTGAACCAAAAGGTGTCCGTCCCAAGTCTGAGCCCACGATGGTGTATCGGGGGGCTATGCCAAGCCATATGCCAGACTCCCATAATCAAGACAGGACAGGATGAGACCTTTGTATAGCCAAAAAGTATAGAGCGTTACACGCCGCATCTGGTGTTACTGAGGTGGTGTAGAGCACGAAGTTGGCAGAGATCTGAAAGCGATATCAACCAGGCACTGAAGACTAGTCTCAGAAGACTGAACCACATAGAATAAATCCCAGGTAAATTTATGGGTGTAGATGCACAGTAAGAGGGCGACAGAAGTGCATAAGACAAAAGTGACAGCCCAGAAATTCGCGTTTCGTACGGTGCCCTGCAATCGGCGCTCAGCAACAGCCACTTTGAAAGAGCAATAGTAAATGCTAAAATCGTCATCATATAGCGGAGGTGACACTGTTGACTCCACCGCTGCGGTAATTAAGCCATTGACAGCCACTACAAAAACGGGCACACTCAATACAGAGCCCCGTGGGACGCTGTTCCATTGTGTATGGGAGGTACCTTGGGAAGCACGAACTTGAACCCAGGAAGAATCGTGTGACAAGTTTTGGACAAAAAATAAGAATGGGCCCTGGAGCCTCCAGTCATTTCGGATAACGAGGATTTAGTGGCGTCATATTTTGTTATAACATTTTACAGTTGGAGGAAGACAACGATAAGGTGTTGACGCCTGGAATAGAGGATTTCAGGCAGACAGCATTGAGAGTAGTAGAGTGGTATTGGCGAGAACCGTCCTGGGTCGGAGCCAAAAGACCATGAGACTAAGTACCAACACAGCTACTGGCTCCCCATACGTTCGAGCAACTTGCAGAGAACGTTAGTAAGACTAATTAGGCGATAGCTGTCCATCTCAAGGAGATGTTTGCTTGGTTTCTATACTGGGAGGAGCACGCTTTCTCGCCATTGAGTTGGGAACTCATCCTTGCTCGAGGTTTTGTGGAAAATGTGACGTTGGCCTTCCACCGATTGGTCTTCGAGCGTTTGTTTGTGGATTTGGTCTGGTCCTGGAGCTACATCAGAGCAAAGAGCAAGGTCGGTGAGGGCATCCTACTCACTGAGCGTTATATGGCTCCAGTTCTCGTGCAGTGAAAGGTAAGGTTAACGATTCAGGAGACAGGCTGAGCAGCCACGTCAGATTGTTTGCAACTACACTATCATTCTTCCTCTAGCGAAGTCGAAACTCATTCTAGATAATGAAATGTGTGAGGCCATCCACACGTGTACTAGAAGGAATCATTTAAATTTCGGTTTAATTGCACAAATATAAAGGATGTCAATTCAACTAAATTACAATTAGCAACAAGTACAATTAGAAACATAACACAGATACTGTTGTGGGGAAGAGAGCATTCCGTCTGCAAATAGTGAGAGTATGCGACAGGTGTACCAAAGGTACTGCCTATATTACACTTGACCGTCCTCTTCCGGAATAATCCTGTGGGATACAGGACATTTTCCAGATACAGTTGTCAAGGATATCGAAAAAGTTCAAAGAAGGGCAGCTCGTTATGTATTACCCACGAAACAGATGAGAGGGTGCCACGGATATGATAAGCGAGTTGAGGTGGAAATCATTAAAAGGGATGCTTTTTCAGTTGTGCCATGATCTTTTCACGGAATTTGAACCACAAACTCTCTCCTCCGAATGCGAGGACACACAGAAGTGCCAAAGAAACTGGTATAGGCATGTGTATTCATATAGAGATATGTAGAAAGGGAGAATACAACGCTGCGTTCGGCAACGCCTGTATAAGGCAACAAGTGTCTGGTGCAGTTGTTAGATCGGTTACTGCTGCTACAATTGCAGGTTATCACGTTTTAAGTGAGTTCGAACGTCGTGCTATACTTGGCGCACGAGCGATGGGACACAGAATCTCTGAGGTAGTGATGGTTTGGGATTTTCCCGAACTACCATTTCACGAATATACCGAGAATATTAGAAATACGGTAAGACACCAAATCTCAGACATGGCTGCGGCCGGAAAAAGATCCTGGCAGATGGGGGTCAATGACGACTAAAGAGAATCGTTCAACGTCACAGAAGTGCAACCCTTCCGCAAATTGATGCAGATTTCAAAGCTGAGCCATCAACAAGTGTCAGCGTGCAAACCGCTCAACGAAACACCATCGATATCAGCTTTCTGAGCCGAAGGCCCACTCGTTTACGCTTGGTGACTGCACGACATAAAGCTTTACCCCTCGTCTGGGACTGTCAACAAGGACATTAGACTGTTGATAACTGGAAGCATGTTTCCTGGTCGGACGAGTCTCTTTTCAAATTGTATCGAGTGGATGGACGTGTACGGATATTGAGAAAAACACATGAATCGATGGATCCTGCGTGTCAGCAGGTGGCTCTTCCTACTGGTGGAGGCTCTGTAAAGATATGAGGCATGTGCAGTTTGTAATGTAACGGACTACTGAATCTACCGATACCACCGGCTGGCGAGGTATGCGGTGCCGTCAATCTACTTGAAGGAGCAAGTGAACTTTAACTACGTAAACATGTGCTGAAATATTATTATTTTGTTACAAAACTGTTAATATGAGGACAATCATGGGGTATATTGCCACAGAACTATATTATAAACACTTTTCATTTTTCATACTATGTTTTTCATACATGTATACGTGCAATGTGTAAAATATCGATATACAACCAAGGTTGGCAGTATTGCGCAGTTCGTAAGCTCTGCGAACAGGGGCCGGTTGTTAGCGGGTGTAGAGACAATGGGCAGTTGGTTTTGAGACGTCTTGTAATACGCTTGCTTTGAGAAGGTCAAGGATAGAGGGAACGAAATGATGTATTTGAAAAGCTGTTACATTGAAAATTATTGAATATCGTCACGATCAGCATTTATAAAATAAAAGTTGGAAGTTTCAATATGTGTCAGGTCTTACGCAGCAGAATACACACCATGGAACTCAAATTGATTTAACAAACACCGGATGGCGAGATTCATCACTGGACCACGAGCGTGTAAGAAAGTTACATTACTCTAAATTCAAATTGTGATGATACCTTTCTTTCTCCATGTCGTCTACCCTGTATGTACTCTCTTGTTAGAGTGAACAGTTAGACGCGTACCTGTGGTCGACTAGGCACACCAGGGAGACCACACAGGTTTAAAATGATAATTTGTAGCTTAATATACTACTACTGATAATAATTAATATTTGTCCCCCGGAGAAAGAGGTGCATTACAAGTTGGAGCGATATGATACCCCTGATACGTCTAGATACGACTCTGACAGGTGACAGGTACGTAAGCATCCTTGCTGATCGCCTGCATCCATTGTGCATTCCGACGGAATTGGGCAATTCCAGAAAAACAATACGTCACCCCATACGTCCAGAATTGTCAGAATTGTTACAAAATGGCCCCACATACGCTCTTCTGAGTTTAAAATCTTCCGCTGGCCACCAAACTCCCCAGACGTGAACATTATTTAGCATATCTGGAATGCCTTGAAACGCGCTGTACAGAAGAGATTTCCGCCACCTACCACTCTTCCGGAATAATGGAAAGCCCTAAATGATTCATGGTGTCACTTCCCTCCAGCATTACTTGAGACATTAGTCGAGCGCATGCCACGTCGCGTTTGCGGCACTCCTGCGTGGTCGCGGATGCCGTACAAGATATTAGGCATGTGTCTCGGTTTCTTTGCCTTTTCAGTGTATTTCGTTGGCGTCTACCTACATAGGGAGGTTTGATCGTCGTAACAAAATAAGAAAAATCAGAGCTTACAGTGAAACATTTAAGCGTTCGTTTTTTTCAGGCAGCGTTCGAGAGCGAAACGGTAGAGAAGTAGTGTGAAGGTTGTGATGTTACAAAATAAAAGTGATGTTGTTATTCAATGGAAAGTTGGAAATTGAGATTTAGCTTACTGTTTTATCAATCACAATTGGCGTAAGAATCATGGATTGACCATTGTCGTAAAATATTGCATTATGAGATGTGATTAGTTTTTACTAGCAGTTTCGCGTGGCTTGAGGCAGTCACAACTAGCGTGCTATTGATTAAGAAATCGCATTATCGTCTTTCTAATTACTTCATGATCGTAGATACGATCATACCCGGTTGTGAAGTTATTGTTATGACAAAACAATTTCCTAAGGGACCAGGAAGTTCTTAAGGGCGCAAAAACAACTGTAACATCACACAAAAGGGAAATTCAATATTAAAGCTGATGCAAGAAGACGATAAAACAGTTTTCTTTTTATCAATGTAACACGCACATTGGACTGCGGATCTCGGTGTCTGTAATATTAGCAAAATGCATAATTAAAATAAAAATAATACTGAGAAGATGATAGGAATGAGCACTGCTAAATGATTCAGTATTCCCAGAACAAATATTTATTATAACTAAAACATATATCGTACCTTAAGCTTAGTACTACAATGACAGTAGATTTTTATGTCTGTTTAATGTCCATTGAGCGCTCTTTTATATAGCCATTGTCTTCTTTGAGTCGCTCGTGCGTCGTCACGGTAAGTTATAACAGTTCTTTACACTTCACTCAAACTTAGACATAACACGTTTATATACATTTAGCAAAAAATTAGATCAGACTACCACAAATATGCGTCCGTCTTACTTGAGAAAAGCAGTAGAAGTCTTTAGCGCTCAAGGCTTCATTTGTTCTCCAGCGAACAAAATAGTGAAGGATCGCATATCTATCCGTATTTTTCTGTTTATATTGCCGCCCAAAGACGACGAATTACATTATTTAGAAAATTCCACCGTCGCCATGCGACGCCTCATTATACATTAATCATTATTTACAAACAAGTATTTGCCTTCTGGCTGAAAGTATTAACTACTCGTATTTGCTGTTTTAATGAAGTCAAAAATAGCGAATATCACAAGGTGATTTCGACGAACTGTCTACGAAGCACTTAGGTGTGAATTGCAGATGTAGGTGTAGATAGAAGTCGATGACACGACTTAACAAGCAAGGTTTTACCTCGAATGACAATGGCCAGAAGGCCACTGACTTTCATAGAATCCGTATCGTCCGCTCAGATCGCATTTCCCGGGACAGGGCAGTAAATCCCCCTGACTGCCCGGAGGGGAGCGTGCGGCCACGCTGGTCCGCGGGCGGAGCAGTGGGCCGGCGGCGGCGGTGCGGCGTGCGCTGCTGTGCTCCGGCTACTGTACGGCTACTGCCACTGCTGCTGCTAGGCGGTCGCTCCTTGCCGCCGCCGGCTGGCCATGAATACCAAGTCCGGCAGCCTGCTTTACATACATTCTCGATTCTTATCGCGGCAGAGCGTGCAGGGCGACTTGGCGCGTGGCGCCCCCTGCCGGGTGGGGCACCCCCAAACCGCCGCCTGCCTCTGCCTCTGCTTCTGCTTCCACCCCGCTGTTCCCCCACTGGCAACACTCCCACAGCGGCAGAGGCTGCTCGCCACACCCCGTGTTTTGTTTCGGCAGCAGCAGAAAAGAGCACGGAAAGCAGAGTTTCGCACTTGAGAAGCAAGTCTCGTGGCTGCTACCTGTTGGCTTGAGGCAGACGTTACTGGAGGGAGGGCTACTAACTTACTAACTCACTCCCCCATTTTCTGCTAACAAGGCCCCGTAGTTTCCCCTTATTTGACAGTGTGGATAGAATATCACATGCAAGGGGATAATATTAGAACAGAAGTCAGATATAGTAGAATGGAAATATCTTGCCCACACGAGCGTAGGTGAAAGCTTTGCGAACACAGTGCTCTCCCCCTACTGTAGCCATCTCTCTCACCACCCTTCTCTCGCTCACCCTTCTAAGACTCTCCTTCCTTCTCTTCCCCGTTTCTGCATCGGTTTTATCTTTTCTCCTTCTCTCTCTCTCTCTCTCTCTCTCCGTCTCTGCATCGGTTTTATCTTTTCTCCTTCTCTCTCTCTCTCTCTCTCTCTCTCTCTCTCTCTCTCTCTCTCACACACACACACACACACACACAGACACACACACACACACACACAAGCAAATAAATAATTTTTTCACCAAAGTAGGTGGCCTTTAACAAGTGAAACGTCCCCTTTCAATAATAGTACACGACTGTGCTTAACCTGACACACAATATTTTTAGCGCAACGCAATCTGACTTTCAATAATCTCTACAAGAGAATGGCCCTGACTAACATTAACCTGTACTTTTCACAAATCACTTACCTCACAAAAATCTTGGTTACTCCCACTACTGCAATACAGCAAGCGCCACTACTGCCAGCTACATAAAAGATTCAAACTATGGAAGGCACTAACTACTGATAGGGATAGTTAGCAAATGAAAGATATTAATAGAGAACAAACAATGTATTTACCTTGATATCATCATATATATATATATATATATATATATATATATATATAGAGAGAGAGAGAGAGAGAGAGAGAGAGAGAGAGAGCAGTTCATGACAAATTTCAAAACTCCGCCATCTCTCTCCCCACATCCACCACTGCTGGCGGCTCACCTCCAACTGCAACGCTACGCGCTGTTCACAGCCAGCTGCCTAGCACTACAATGGCGAGTATTACAACAATGCAAAGCAGCCAAAGACTGCACACAGCACAGCCAGTGATTTTCATACAGAGGTGGCGTTACCAAAAAAACCTAAACAGCCTACTTACACAAGCACTAGACAACATATGACAAACTGGCATGGAAGATGTTTTATGCTCAAGAATTTTGACGCTTTTACGGAACGAAACTCTCTTCCATAAAAACCAACATGCATTCCGTAACCACAGATCTTGTGAAACACAGTTTGCTCCGTTCTTCCATCATCTCCAAACAGCGTGTGGTCATTAGCGCTCAGATTGGTGTCGTGTTCCTTGACTTCCGGAAGGCATTTGACAGCTTCCCGCAGTGACGTTTAAAGAAAAGAAAATTACCAGCTTACCGTATATTGGACCAGGTTTGCGATGTACTGAAGAGTTCCTTGCAGACAGAACTGAACACGCCCGCTCTAAACGAAACGAAATCGACAGGTGCAAAGGTAATTTCCGGCCCCCCTAGGAAGTGTGATAGGACACAATGTATACAAATGATCTACACTCATGCTCATAAATTAAGGATACTGCTGATACATGGTGAAACAATGTACTGGTGGGTGGTTTGCAGGTTTAAATTACCTCGGGGTATGACTATGAGGTGCATTTGAGCTACAGTCGTCGCACGGTGGCGCTGGCAGCAGTCCGCATACGCAGAGGTGTGTTGGTAGATGTCAGAGTAGGGTGCACCGAGTTAGTGTGCAGACGTTTTCAGACGTTCTAATGGTGACTGTGTGCTGAAAATTGGTCAAAGAACACATAATGATAATGTTATGAGGGGTAGAATACTAGGGCGACCAGAGGCTGGTCAAACACAGCAGGTCGTAGCAGGGGCCTTCCGTGTGCCACAAAGTGTGATCTCAAGATTATGACAACCATCCCAGCAGACAGGAAACGTGTCCAGGCGCTACAATACGGGACGTCCACAGCGTAGAATACCACAAGAAGACCGATATCTCACCATCAGCGCCCGCTGACGGCCACGGAGTACTGCAGGTAGCATTGCTTGGAACCTTAACACAGCCACTGGAACAGTTGTCTCCAGACACACAGTCTACAGACGACTGAACAGACATGGTTTATTCGCCCGGAGACCTGCAAGGTACATTCCACTCACCCGTGGTCACAGGAGAGCTCGTAAAGCCTGGTGTCAGGAACACAGTACATGGTGTTTGGAACAGTGGTCCCATGTTATATTCACGGACGGGTCCAGGTATAGTCTGAACAGTGATTCTCGCCGTGTTTTCATCTGGCGTGAACCAGGAACCAGATACCAACCCCTAAATGTCCTTGAAAGGGACCTGCATTGAGGTCGTGATTTGATGGTGTGGGGTGGGATTATGATTGGTGCACGTACACCCCGGCATGTCTTTGACAGAGGAACTGTAACAGGTCAGGTGTATCTGGACGACATTTTGCACCAGTATGTCCACCTCTTCAGTGGTGCAGTGGGTCCCACCTTCCTCCTGATGGAAGATAACACACGGCCCCACCGTGCTGCCATCGCGGAGGAGTACCTTGAAACAGAAGATATCAGGCGAATCGGGTGGCCTGCCTGTTCTCCAGACCTGAACCCCATCGAGCGCGTCTGGGATGCTCCCGGTCGACGTATCGCAGCACGTCTTCAAGCCCCCAGGACACTTCACGAGCTCCGACAGGCACTGGCGCAAGAATGGGAGGCTATACCCCAGCAGCTGTTCGACCACCTGATCCAGAGTATTCCAACCCGTTCTGTGGCCTGTGTACGTGTGCATGGTGATCATATCCCACACCAATGTCGGGGTACATGCGCAGGAAACAGTGGCGTTTTGTAGCACATGTGTTTCGGGACAGATTTCTCATCTTACCACCAATACCGTGGACTTACAGATATGTGCCGTATGTGTTCCCAATGTGCCTATGCTATTACCGCCAGTTTTGTCTAGTGCCACGTTGTGTGGCACCACATTCTGCAAATATCCTTAATTTATGAGCATGAGAGTAGTAGAAAGCGTCGGAAGTCGTTTAAGAATTTTCGTAGAAGATTCGCTTATCTATAATAAAAAAGCAACGCCAGAAGGCAGTATCTATATGCAGAATGACCTGCACAGGATTGAAGAATGTTGCACGCTCCGGCTGTTCACTCGGAACGTAAATAAATGTAACATATTCCGCGTACATAAGAAAAGAAAAGCCACTACTGTACAACTAAACTGCAGATGAGTTTGCCGTGAACAGTATTCACCAGAAAATATCTGGCAGTAACCATCCAGAGCGACCTTATGTGGAATGACCACATAAAACAAATAGTGGGAAAAACAGATGCCAGACCGAGATGCTTGGGAAAGATCTTAAGGAAATGTAACTCGTCCAGTAAAGAAATGGCTTATAAGGAACTTGTTCGACCGGTACTTGAGTGATGTTGATCAGTCGGGGATCTTTATCACAGAGGACTGCTAGAGGAGATGGAGAAGCTCGAACGAAGAGTGACGCGCCTAGTCGCGGGATCGTTTAATCGGGGTGGGATCGTTACGGACATGCTAAATGAACTCCAAAGTGGGACGTTGCAAGAAAGTTGTTGTGCACCACGGAGAGGTTTGCTATTGAAATTTAGAGAGAGTATTTTCCTTGAAGGGTTGGGCAAAATATTGCTTCCTCCCACATACATTTCGCGAAATGACCACGACGAGAAACCTCTAGAACATACAGCTAATACAGTAGCTTACCGACAATAATTCCTGCCACGCGACATTCGCCAATGGAACGAGGAAGCGGCGATCAGTTAGCGCTAGAGGAATACCCTCCGCTACACACCGTCAGGTGGCGTGCGGGGTATTGAAGTGAACGTAAATGTATAAGGGATGTGAGATAATGAACCTCTTCTCCATCATCATCTTCTACTTCTTTCTTCTTCCCGATCGTCTACGAAGTCGAATTATGGGTTGAAGCAGTGTCAGAGATAGTGTGTCACCAGATCCCCTTCCTGGCGGCTCCATCCCCATGCCCCACCACCCACCACCCGGGATGGAATTCGCGTACCCCATTTGTGTGCGACTTTAGTAAAGCACATGATCAACAGTATGTACGTTTTCGAAATGGTTGCGTATTGTCTGCTGGAACCGCGTTTTGTACGCGCCGACGGATGGTATGGACCACTTTGTGTTTCTCCGTTTTACCGCAAAACAGTCGATGGTCACAATACTTGGATTAAAGCGCAGATATCACTTCGCCATTTGCTAGAACTTGGGTGACGTAACTGTTGAATTTGTGTCATAAGTATATTTTATTTGTTTTTGAGTGTCGAACTTTATGAGTGGTGTAATTTTCAGCATCGGTTTATACTTTTAAAGGTAAGAAGTAATATAATCCCACTAGTATTAGATTATCACACTACCATTATCACACTAATATTATTCTTCTCAGACGATTGGAAAAACTGGTAGAAGCCGACCTCCGGGAAGATCAGTTTGGATTCCGTAGAAATGTTGGAACACGTGAGGCAATACTGACGCTACGAGTTATCTTAGAAGCTAGCTTAAGGAAAGGCAAACCTACGTTCATAGCATTTGTAGACTTTGAGAAAGCTTTTGACAATGTTGACAGGAATACTCTCTTTCAAATTCTGTAGGTGGTAGCGGTAAAATAGAAGGAGCGAAAGACTATTCGCAATTTGTACAGAAACCAGATGGCAGCTATAAGAGTCCAGGTGCACGAAAGGGAAGCAGTGGTTGGAAAGGGAGTGAGACAAGGTTGTAGCCTATCCAGATATTATTCAATATGTATATTGAGCAAGCAGTAAAGGAAGCAAAAGAAAAATTGGGAGTAGGAATTAAAATCCGTGCAGAGGAAATAAAAACTTTTAGGTTTGCTGACGACATTGTAATTCTGTCAAAGACAGGAAAAGACCTGGAAGAGCAGTTGAACGGAATGGACAGTGTCTCGAAAGGGGTATATAAGATGAAGGTGAACAAAATCAAAACGAGGATAATGGAGTGTAGTAGAATTAAATCAGGTGTTGCTGAGGGAATTAGATTAGGAAATGAGACACTTAAAGGAGTAAAAGTGTTATGCTATCTGGGAAGCAAAACAAGTGATAATGGTCGAAGCGTTTCTGAAGAAGAGAAATTTGTTAACTTCGAGTATAGATTCAAGTGTCGGGAAGTCCTTTCTGAAAATATTCGTTTGGAGTGTAGCTTTGTATGGAAGATCACCAATTTAGTATTTGAGGTAAGCGTGCAGGGCAAAAGTCGTAGAAGAAGACCAAGGGATGAATACGCTAAGCAGATTCAGAAGGATGTAGGATGCAGACGCTACTCGCAGATGCAGAGGTTTGCACAGGATAGAGTAGCACAGAGAGCTGCATCAAATCAGTCTCTGGACTGAACATCACAACAACAATAGTATTAAATTTTAAATAGTCTAATTTAGTCTTTATGGTAATAATGAAATTCCTGTCACTCAAGCCGGTTTGTGTTTACTACATGTTTTAACGTGGAGGGTCAGTGAGGTTGTATAGTCCATACCGAAGGCTGATGGTGAATGCAATATAAGTAAATCTCTTTCCTTTGTAGAACAAGGCGCCAGGGTTCGAGGAGAGTGGTCCGAGACTACAATGAAGCAAGCGATTCCAGATGTTTTGGGATGCGAAATGACCGAAAGTGTGCTGCCGATCGTTTTAATGTTTGCAGAACTACACCGTAAGCGAAATTAACGTGTATCGTAAGGAATCAGTAGACATGCACATCTACATCAGTCGGATCAGTATTAATAGTTCAGTGTCCTGCTTGACACAGTCAGATCGTTTAAATATCTGGGCTTAACACACCAGAGCGATATGAAATGGAACGAGAATGTGAGGACTGTGATAGAGAAGGGGAATGGTCGACTTCGGTTTACTGGGAGAAATTAAGGGAAATGTGTTTTATCTGCAAGGAAAAATGCACGTAGGACGCTAGGGCTACCTATACTTCAGTGCTGCTCGAATGTTTACGGTCAGTACAAGGCCGGGTTAAGGGGCTCCGGAACGCCCTATACTTGCAATGTTAAAATGACGCTTATAAATTACATCTTTCCTCACAAAGTATTTGAGGTAGGAAGTTGAACTTTTTACAGATTATTTATTGGAATATGGGCTACAACTTAAGACAGGAATTTTACAAAATTTTAGTTCAGTTATTAAAGATGATTTTTTTTTCAATTGTAATGAAAATTCACAACATGTTTTTGCAATTTTTTATTTATATATTCAAAAATATACAGTTTTTTGGAAAAAGGCAGTGTTAAATTATGCAGAAGGTACTGTGTAACATTTACTGAAAGTTTGAAACAAATATGTTTGGAAGATCCTTAGAAAACATGTAATTAGTATGAGAAAATAAAAGTTTTGGGAATCGAGCGACAAAGATTGGATTGACTTTTTAGTGCATTCCAGGTCCATAGGATGGATTATCTTCATCCTCTGCAAACTCCTCCTCCAGCTTCCTCTTGTTCCTCCTCCTGTTTACTCTTGCTTGTATTTCTAGACTCTTTACAGCCCTGTCTGCAGCCCGAAGGCGTTCCTTGTCTAAAGCAAGCATCGCTCGTACCATGTTAGAACCTATCTTCATTCCCATATTTCTAAATACCTTTGGCTTTCCAACATTTCTCCTTTTCTTAAAAGCCTTCAGAGGATTTCTAATAACTTTACATTTACTCATTATTATACTTCAACAAAACAGAGACTCAAGAAACAGAATTAATTACGAATATTTTCGAGATAACGACAGAGTAAATAAACATGAAACAATCGACAATCACACCAGCGATATATATTGAACCATAACAGGTTAGCCACAACACATACTTTATCTCACATCACTAAAATGTACCTGATGAACACGGACGTTAATACTAACACCATTTGACAGCAGTTTAACAGCGCCACAGTGGGTCACGCCCATGTAGAACACATTTCAAAAAAATTTAAAAATAGTTGTAGTCTTCGGAATTGAATAAATTATATATCTATTAAAAGGTAATAGTCTGCAGATTCAGAAAACGCAAAAAAGTAAAAATTGAACTTTTCATGATTTTGAGCCTTTCCGGAGCCCCTTAAAGGTAGACGTCGAATTCGGAGACGGGCTGCTACATTTGTTACCGGTAGGTTCGAAGAACTCTCAAGCGCTCGTATTACGAATATGCTTCGGGGACTCAGATGGAAATCTCTGGAAGATGACGTCCTTTCTCGAGCAACAGCTGACTGCAGAACGATTATACTGCTGCCACTGCATATTTCGCGTAAGCACCATGAAGGTAAGATACCAGAAATTAGGACTCATACGGAGACATATACATAGTCGTTTTTCCCTCGTTCTGTTTGCGAGTGGAACATGAAAGGAAATGATTAGTACTGAAACAGGCTACTCTCCGCCACGCATTGTACGGTGGCTTGCAGAGTATCTGTGTAGATGTAGATATGTTACTCCTCAGACGGGGTTTTTCAAATCAACATTTGAAGAAAATTACATAACATACTAGTAGCACACATCTGGGATTTAGATTCCCGGTTAACGCCGCTAGTTACGATTCAGTTTCAAACGTTGGCTTAAGATTTGACAGAAAATTTAAAACTGCCTCGCAGTTTTGACAAAGAAAATAAACTTGCGGGCCAAGTTTTCTAGCAGAACTTTATGAAGAAACAACCAACACTATGTCGCTGAAAACCTCTGTCCACGAGTGTTACATGCTGTGTCATGTTCAGGGGTCCACAAATTGAAACGTTTTTTAATCAATTGTTTTTATTGTCTTATAGTTCTGATATGTAAACACATTAATATTTTTGTGCACCTTGAGAACACCTTTTTAATTTAAAACCCTATATTTTGTTGTATGAGCCATATTACCAGACACTTTTCTTAACATCTCGAATTGTCTCAGAAAATCTTTTCTTACTATATCGTGTTCTGTTTGAGAACTTTTTTTCACCATTTATAGCAAAAAACATGTTCAAGTAAAGCTTTCACGCAGTTATACCTTATTTTAAAACAACAAACATGATTTATAAGAATTTTGGACTAAGTTGCTCATATTACGTAGTGTTCCCTTGTCTAAGGCAGTACGTCAGCACCGACCGGGTATTTACCTAGCTAAATGTGGGAAACGGCCTAAAAACCACATCTAGATTGGCCGGCAAACCGACCCTCCTCCATAATCCGACGGGGTGACTCAATCCTAGATCGACGTGCCTCCTCTAATCCCGGAAGCGGCACGTTACTGCGCGGCTATCAGGGACTATCGATGAGAGATAAAAATGGATGTGGGAGCTAAAGGTAGATAACTGCAAAGTGACGGAGGACGGAAGGTTATCTGGGAAGCTAGTCTGTGTGTGTGTGTGAGTGAGTGCTTGTGCGTCTGCGCGTAAGAGCGTTTAAGTGAGAGAGAAAGATAGTGTGTGTGTGTGTGTGTGTGTGTGTGTGTGTGTGTGTGTGTGTGTGAGAGAGAGAGAGAGAGAGAGAGAGAGAGAGAGAGAGAGAACGAAAGACACAAACAGAGAGAGCGAAACCTGTCGCAAAGGCAGAGAGTTGTAAGAAAGTGAAGGTGCGGGAAAGAGAACAAGAGATAGGAAGAAAGTGGTGTTCGGAGGAGCCCATTGGGAAGAAAATTGGAGGACAAGGAAAGATGTAAGAAAAAAGGAGACAGGGAAGGGATCCAGAGGAGCAGGTGAGTGAGAGGTGCGGTTGGTCGAAGGGACAAATGCGAGAGAGGGAGCTAGAAGGGGGGCACAGACAAAGTGGGAGGCTAAAATCAGACTAAGAGAAGGTCTGACCAGCAGGGCAGAGAAGTCTGTGACAATGAGAAGAGTTTGGAGGTTGGTGGCAAGGCAGACAGGACAGTGAGGGAAGAGGCAGCTCACCAAGTCATCTCCTTATGGGTTGTATTATTTTGTGTCTGATCCTGCTACTTAGACATCATTCATGCACATCTCTCATTTTCTGTTAACTTCTCTATTCTAAAATGACAATTTTGGTTACATTATCTTCTGTAATTCCAGTATATATGTTTAGTATGATCCAATGCATTATCAGTTCATCAGCTGAATGAACAGAAATTTTCAGCTCACTATTATTTTCCACTTAGTCGACTCTATGCAACTATAATTCGTAAGGATGTTGCACTGGATATTTTCAGTGTGATACTATTTCACATCACTGGTGAGCATTTAAGATTAGCATTGAGCTTAAACAGCTAAAAATATCTTCAGTTTCCTGCAGTTATTCAGACAGTAAATAAGTCAGTTCTGTCTGTGAAACGCCGGCCGGTGTGGCCGAGCGGTTCTAGGCGCTTCAGTCTGGAACCGCGCGACAGCTACGGTCGCAGGTTCGAATCCTGCCTCGGGCATGGATGTGTGTGATGTCCTTAGGTTAGTTAGGTTTACGTAGTTCTAAGTTCCAGGGGACTGATGACCTCAGATGTTAAGTCCCATAGTGCTCAGAGCCATTTGTCTGTGAAATAATGTAGTGAACGAGGATGTACATGCCGAAAAACTCGACAGCCTATATGCTTCCATTACATGGGTATTAAACTAAACTCCGCCCGAACGGGCCATGCAGGCCCAACGGTCCTACCGGCTGCCGTGACGTCCTCAGCCCACAGGCGTCACTTGGTGCGGATATGGAGGGGCACCTGGTCAGCACACCGCTCTCCCGGCCGTTTGTCGGTTTACGAGACCGGAAACCCTACATCTCAGTCAAGTAGCCCCTCAGTTTGCCTGACAAGGGCTGAGTGCACCCCGCTTGCCAACAGCGCTCGGCAGACTGGATGGTCAGCCATCCAAGTGCTAGCCCAGCCCGACAGCGCTTAACTTCGGTGATCCGACGGGAACCGGTGTTAACACTGCGGCAAGCTCGTTGAATTCTTGCGTATTATCTGTTATAGATTATCTGTTATAAATTTACTAAGATAGATGTACATAGCATTATTCAGAGTACTGGCTTTATGCTAGGGGTAAATGATTAAGGATAAATACAATCTAAACCAGGGTGAGAGACTTGATAGTGAAGATACTATCCACTCAGCTGCCACTCTGGAAGTCCGTGTGTGGAATCGCTCGACGTTCTCTCTATTTACACAGCATTGGTCGCAGAAAATTAGTGCATTAAATAACTGAAGTTAATGCGAAATAAATCCTGATCTTTATATAAGGAAATTAAGTAGCGTACTGTTATTCCATGCCAACACAGCAGAGAAAAAGGTTTGATGTTAAATAGCCTCAGATTTCAATTTAGTTGATCAACTGTCCACATCCACCGTTTCCTCTTCCTCTTGCCTCTTCTTTGCATCATACATGGACAACATCAACACAACCACCAGCATCACCACCACCACCATATTACACGTCCTGCCTAATCATCTTTCTATACACTAACTCGTTGCTGAACCAAACTGTTGCAATTACTATCTGGAGCTTCAGGGAAATGCCTCCTACGGCGTAAACACCGGCTACCCACATACACCAAGTATATCAACTCTGCAAAGTAAGATGCTTCTCTTTCCTCCTAGGTCCCCACTTCCTCCTCCCTCCCCCTTTTTTTCTCCTCGTTCGTATCGGAGAAATTTCCTCACGAATTGGGAAGCCGGAACATAACTTTGGGAGCAGTTTGATTAGTTGTTCATAAAATTTAAGTGGGTTCGGAGATTTCGCCTGCTGCGTTGTGCCTCCGGCGCTAGCGGTCCCCTTCCTGCCTTGGGGGCTCCCTCTGCGATACGCTCCTCCTACTTCCCCACCAAGTCTCCCGTCAACTGCTCTTTGCTCTCGGCGCTTTGCAAACGTTCAGCGTACTTCCGACAGCTGCCAAGGCTTCTTGTTTCTAAGACAGTCGTATTTATCTGAACTGAGGTTCCACAACGGCGGGTGTCATTTACTGTTTAAGCACGCATGTGCTGCTTTTGTGTATCATTGGGAGCCGTGAAATTTAATTGTCACCTCAACAAAACGAAGCTGCGGCTATGAAGATTGGTCATAGTGTCTCTCTTCCTCTGCATAATCACCCTTCAACGAGACACATTTTAGCCAACGATGTATGACTTTGGTAAGACCTTGGTTGTCCAGTGTTCCACTGAATGGAAATACACCCGCCAGTACAACTTTGAGTTCTTTGGTTTGCTCCGAGAGGAGACCGAGTGGATACTATACCACACAGAATATTCCTACCCTTAATTACGAGGCACATTCAGTAAGTCACACAACACATTCTTTTTATCCGCCAATTCGGTTGAAAAATTTCGGAATTTGTTGTGAGACATTGTGGAATATTAATGCTTCAGCCCCTGTACGTTCATGAAGTTCTGATAGGTGGTGGCGCTGTGTGTTGCTTTTAAAATAGCGTCTGTAACGGAGGTATGTTCCATGCACGGAGTTGTAATTGAATTTCTTTTGGCGGAAAATTAGAGCACTGCATATATTCTTAGATGCTTGCAGAATGTCTACGGAGTCCTTGGAGTGAACAAAAGCACGTTGAGTGAATGAGTGATAGGTGGTGGCGCTGTGTGTTGCTTTTAAAATGGCGTCTGTAACGGAGGTATGTTCCATGCACGGAGCTGTAATTGAATTTCTTTTGGCGGACAATTAGAGCACTGCATATATTATTAGATGCTTGCAGAATGTCTACGGAGTCATTGGAGTGAACAAAAGCACGTTGAGTGGATGAGTGAGGCGTCTGTAATCATCGTAACACTGTTGCGCTAACCTGCCCGATCTCCCGCCCTTCGGCCAGCTGCAACGAAAGGAACGTGCGGACAATCTCATTCAAGGTGATCAACGGATCAAAAGCAGACACCTCGGTGCACAACTGGACATCTCTGTTGGTAGTTCTGACGCTCTCGGCCTGCAGTTGTGGTGAAAAGTGAAGTGAAATGATTGACGTTCTGGAGTCCCCCACCTGGGAACACTCGGCCCCAAAGTTGCACGTCTTTTCAGTTGACGCCACACTGGGTAACTTGCGTAACGATGATTATGAAATGATGATGAGGACAACACAACACCCAGTCTCCGAGCAGAACAAATCCCCGACTCGGCCGGGAATCGGAACGATGGCTGCTGCATGATAGTCAGCTGCTCTGAGCACTAAGCAGAAGAGGATGCCGGCAGTAGGAATACTGAATCGTGTGTGTACGCTGAGTTTCTCGCCACTTAACAGAATACCATAAAGAGCAAAGAGTTTGGCCCAATGAAGGATGCACTCAGCAGGATGTAGTACATGGATGATGGGGAGATTATCGAGGCAGCAAGACGTTGGCTCCAACATCGACCAGTGCAGTGGTACCATGCAGGCATACAGATCGTCTCGTTAACTTGGTTAAGGCCATCACATTGAACGGACATTATGTTGAAAAATAATGTTTTGTAGCCAAACGAGTGGTGATCTATAGTGCAATCCTGAACAAGAACAACCTGCTTTCCGAAAAGGCATTACTTACTGAACGCTCCTTGAACAACTTAGACAAGAAGGATTACTTAACTTCGTACAATCCATTTCCACATGAATGTCATGAGCATTTATAACTGTCTGCGAACGTCAACGTTTCATTTGATACAAACACAATTACTAGTCTCACATTGAACAACAACTTTCACACTGAGTTCTGCCTAACATATGAATCACACACCTGGTCTACTGGAAGACAATGGTGTCGTCTTAGTCGATGATAGCGGACTATGGCAGACCGGTACTGTGCTAGACCATACGTAGACGAGTGGATGCGGAGGCGTAGCGAAACGTTTTTGGGTGTAACAACGGCGGTTGTCGCTCACTGGTTAGTGCCACTGGCAGCGACTACCTTTTCTTGTTGTGGCATTGAGAGGTAAGAACCTGGCTTTGGTACGTCACTCTTCAGACTCCACCACATACAAATTAGCATTTTGACCGTTCTGGAGTTATTCACCCGCCAGGGTAGCCAAACGCGCTAACGCGCTGCTTCCTGGACTCACACAGACGCGCCGGCCCCGGATCGAATCCGCCTGGCGGATTAACGACGAGGGCCCAGGTGCCGGCCAGCCTGAATGTGGTTTTTAGGCGGTTTTCCACATCCCACTAAGTGAAAACTGGGCTGGTCCCCATGTTCCGCCTCAGTTACACGGCTCGCAGACATCTGAACCCATTCGCACTATTCCGCGGATTACACTTGACGCAGACTGTTGGGGTAAACTAACTCCGTCCCGGAGGGTATGGGGTGGCGGCAGGAAGGGCATCCGGCCACACCTTAACCATTTACATGCCAAATCCGATTAACGATGGGTGACCCTGCGTGATTGCGGTTTAAGGCTCAAGCGATAGAATAGAAACTGTTCTGGAGTTATTCCAAATCGAAAATAATCTCATCGTTAATCTGGATACTTTTAAAATGATTGCGAGATGCCATCAGCTTAAATCCCCTTCATTCGATCTACAGTTCTACAGTTTCAGCCTTAGGCCATTTTCAAGTATATAAAACGCAATTTCAGCCTTACACCATTTTCAAGTATATGAAACGGAAACACTATGTTGTATGCATTAGTATCACTTGCGATTTTAAAGTGCGAACAAGTCATATCAGAAGATACATCATTCTTTAATGGTATTATTATCTCATGTACGATTTCATCCTATGGCTGCATGAAATTATCATAAAGTAAATTAGAAATACTTTTTCTTATTTTAGGAGCAGTTAATTGAAAGCTATTACACAAACATCAAAAAAGTTTTGCACCACGTCGGTTCCGAGAGTTCCGGAACCTGTAGCCTACAGAAAATTGGAACACAGATCAACATCAACATAATTTCCGCCCTTTTTATGGCTCATGAAAACCACACATTGCATGTTGTACCACCATAGAGGGAGACCTTCCGAGGTGGTGGTCCAGATTGCTGTACACACCTGTACCTCTAACACCGAGTACCACGTCCTCTTGCATTGATGCATGCCTCTATATGTCGAGGCATACTATCCATAAGTTCATCAAGGCACTGTTGATACAGATTGTCCAACTCCTCAGAGGCGATTCAGCGTAGAACCCTCAGAGTGGTTGGTGGGTCACGTCGTCTAAAACAGCCCTTTTCGATCAATCCCAGGCATGTTCGGTACAGTTCATGTCTGGAAAACATGCTGGCCACTCTAGCCGAGTGATGTCGCTATCCCGAAGGAAGTCATTCACAAAATGTACAACATGGGGTTGCGAATTGTCATCCATAAAGACGAATGCCTCGCTAATATTCTACCGAAATGGTTGCACTATCGGTAGGATGATGGCATTCACGTATGGTTCAGCCGTTACGGCGCCTTCCATGACCACCAGCGGCTTACGTCGGCCCCACATAATGGCACCTCAAAACATCAGGGAATCTCCACCTTGCCGGCCGCGGTGGTCTCGCGGATTAGGCGCTCAGTGCGGAACCGCTTGACTGCTACGGTCGCAGGTTCGAATCCTGCCTCGGGCATGGATGTGTGTGATGTCCTTAGGTTAGTTAGGTTTAAGTAGTTCTAAGTTCTAGGGGACTGATGACCACAGATGTTAAGTCCCATAGTGCTCAGAGCCATTTGAATCAATCTCCACCTTGCTGCATTCGCTGGACAGTGTGTGTAAGGCGTTCACACTGACCGGGTTGCCGGCTCCGACGATTGTCTGGTTGAAGGGATATAGAACACTCATCGGTGAAAAGAACGTGATGCCAATCGTGGGCGGTCCATTGGGCATGTTGTTGAGCCAATCAGTACCACACTGCATGCTGTCGTGGTTGCAAATACAGACCTCGCCATGGTCGTTAGGAATGAAGCTGTGTATCATGCGGCCTTTTGTGCACAGAGTTGTAACATGACATCCTGTGGCTGCATGAAAAGCATTATTCAACATGGTGGCGTTGCTGTCAGGGTTCCTCCTAGCCATAATACGTAGGTAGCGGTCATCCACTGCAGTAGTAGCCCTTGAGCGTCCTGAGCGACGCATGTCATCGACAGTTCGTGTCCCTCTGTATCACGTCCATGTCCGGAAAACACCGTTTTGGTTCACTCCGAGACGACTGGTTCAAATGGCTCTGAGCACAATGGGACTTAACTTCTGAGGTCATCAGTCCGCTAGAACTTAGAACTACTTAAACCTAACTAACCTAAGGACATCACAAACATCCATGCCCGAGGCAGGATTCGAACCTGCGACCGTAGCGGTCTCGCGGTTCCAGACCGAAGCGCCTAGAACCGCTCGGCCACTCCGGCCGGCCCGAGATGACTGGACATTTCCCTTGTTGAGAGCCCTTCCTGGCACAAAGTAACAAGGCTGACCCGATCGGACCCCGGTATTAAGCGTCCAGGCATGGTTGATCTACACACCACACGAGTCGTGTACCTACTTCCCCTTGGAATAACTGGATCTGATCGGCTGTCGGACCCTCTCCGTCTAATAGGCGCTGCTCTTGCATGGTTGTCTACATCTTTGGGTGGGTTAAGTGAAATGTCTGAACAGTCAAAGATATTGTGTCCGTGATACAACATCCGCAGTCAACGTCTATCTTCAGGAGTTCTGGGATCCGCGGTGATGCAAAACGTTTTTTGATATGTGCATGTAAGATCGATGTTTTTAACGTACCTATCCTAAGCAGATTACAATTGTCTTCCAGAAATCTTTAATTAAGCAGTATATGTCTTCGTTCTCAATTAAATTTAATTATCAAATTCAAATGGCTCCAAGCACTATGGGACTTAACATCTGAGGTCATCAGTCCCCTAGACTTAGAACTACTTAAATCTACCTAACCTAAGGACATCACACACATCCACGAGCGGGGCAGGATTCGAACCTGCGACCGTAGCAGCAGCTCGGTTCCGAACTGAAGAGCCTAGAACCGCTCTGCCACAGCGGCCAGCTAAATTTAATTATCGGTCATCATTGGTGTAAATATGACAACATGTAATTTCTTTAAAAACCTTGGTAAATATTTGTTCTATTACTGTGGAATCACGTTATGTGTATATATATATATATATATATATATATATATATATATATATATATATATATATATATATATATATATATATATATGTTGCGATGATGACAGACGCCTCACTTATCGATTCACCGTGCTTATGTTCACTGCCAGGCCTCCGTAGACATTCTGCGAGCATCTACGAATATACGCGGTGCCCTGATTTTCCGCCAAAAGAAATTTAGTGATAGCTTTGTGCTTGGAACAAATCTCCGTTACAGACGTCATTTTAAAAGCAACACACAGCGCCACCACCTATCTGAACTTCATGAACCTACAGGGGCTGAAGCATTAATATTCCACAATTTCTCACTACAAATTGTGAAATTTTTCAACCGAATTGGCTGATAAAAAGAATGTGTTGTATGACTTACTAAATGTGCCTCGTAATAAAGGGAAGGAATATTCTGTGTGCTGTTGTATCCACTCGGTCTACTCCCGGAGCAAACCAAAGAACTCACCGTTGTACTGGCCAGTGTATTTCCATTCTGTGGAACACTGTGCAACCAAGGTATTTGCGAAGTCATGGTTTTACCTTCCTGTTACTTAGGTAATAGGTGTAGTGATTTTTTACTATTAGGTATTCTGTGGTTGGTGTTTAGTAAGTGGGCAGCAAAATTAAATGTGATGAATGGTCAACATTTTATATTGGACAAACAGGAATGAAAGTTATCATACGACTCTAAGTGACAATAGCCCATCCACCTTTGCTACATACTCAAAAGGCACCAGCCACAAAATATCTAATATTAATAACTCACTACAATTATAACGTAAGTTGCAGAAAGGTAAAATCATGAATGTGATGGAAGAAGCTGAAATTTACATGCAGATACAAGACCAGTCAGACACAGCTAGAAATGAACAAAAAGGCCTGCGAAATGGAAAGTTCCTAGATAACATTTTACCTGTTCTACGACGAAGCATTACAGATCCGTAGAAAGTATAATTATCGCTTTACCCGCTAATCAATATGACTTTAATGCGAAAGATGACACAAATAAAATGTAGGTCATAAAAGGTTTCGCTCGATTTTCATGGTTTTCAGTACTGTTTCATTCGAAGACTGTGACAGACTTTATATAACTTCTTTGCAGCAAGTATTCAAAAATGACGTGTTCCCACAGTAGTAGAACAAATATTTACAAGTTATTTTAAGAAAATTACATACAGTTATGTTTACACGAATGATGAACGAAAATTAAATATAACTCAGAACTAAGACGTATGTAGTTAATTAATAAATTTCGGTAAAATAGTGTATGCTTTCAATCGTAAATACGTAAAAAATATCGACTTTATATATAAGAGCTTTAAAACAATGCACATAAAATAACAAAAATCTGTTTCTAATTTATTTTATGACTATTACATGCAGTCATAGGAGCAAAGATGTATATGGCCTAATATACCATTAAAGAATCATCGATAAAGTGAATTATAATCCTTCTAGTGCATCTTGGGATACGACTTGCTCATGTGTTCAATTCATAAGTGATGCTAATGCATCTAATGTATAATGCTTCCATTTCCAGGCTCTGAAAATGGCCTAAGGGCGAAATTAAACAATCGTACATCAAACGAAGAGAATGTCGGCTGAAGGCACCAGGAAATCATTTAAAAAATTCATCGCAGCTGCAGACCCTATCGCAATGAAGATTAGAAAATATGGAAGAGCTCGACAAGCAGTTGATGCTTCATCCAACGCAAGAGTCACTCGATTCCCCGTTAAGAAAATATGGGGGCTGAGGGAAATTTTTGGTAGCCAATGAAGCAGTTTGTGTTAATGTGCAGAATGACCTGGAGTGCTGTCTTGGAACAATGGCGACGCTGCGCCTAGACAGACTCCTGTAAACTCGGATATTCCGATATTATGCTCATGTGAAGGTTTTCCAGCTCACGAGCATGAGCTGACGGATCCACCCCACGCCAGTCCCAAAAAAACTTTCGTCACCATTTTGCCCGATGATGGTTGAGTGGAAGCTTTCAATGGTCCTCTGTCTCGCAATTATAGTGATGCACGGAGCACTTATCCATATTTATCAAAGAGACAAAGAGGTCACCTAAATTGGCCTGAGAAAGCTGCAACGTTTACGCTGGCGGTCCAGTTTGGTGGGCAGTTGGATAGACGTGAGCAGTTGCGCAAATTAAGGGGCGGTGACGTTTGTCGTGTTCAAAGTACCGTGCAGGCTACTGAAAACTGATCCATGACTGATTTTCATTTTTTCCACTACCGTTCCTATCTAAGAGCACCGGGACCCCATTTCTCTTGTGATTCCCGGTTTTTCATGGAGAGGTGGTCTACCATTTGGTTCTCCATCATTCGGATTTGTTTGGACACTCAGGTAACGACTGCACCACCTAACAACCTACCGCATACAGAATGGTATTTATTCTCAGACATTTACTTCATTTATAGTATGACCCACAAATTTCGTGCTTAATAGCTCCCTAGATGCCTAAAACTGTGACGTCTTTTCTTACGTGTTAGCCCCAACCTCAAATTAAGCTCATCCGTTACGGACTCTGTCGAACACCATGTTTGAATACTACATCAGTGATGGCTAAAAACAGCTTCAAAAAGTCACTTATGAACTTTTTTTCCATTAACTAGTTGCCGAGGCATTTCACACTCAACGTACAGAACATTGCTTAACCAATACTTCAAAGTATGATGCTGAGCACTGCAGGTTTCTTCATGCTACGGTGTGCTAGATATTAATGTTAAATTACTGATGACAGCATTCACTGTCTCTGCCTTTTACTCGCAGACTTAGGTACTATACACTTTCTATAAATCCTTGTTTTTGTTATTCCAGAGAACGGCGACAGAAAACTTGCGGTGTAATGAAAGTGAAAGCGAAGCTTTATCTGAAACAATACTTTCCATTCGTGACCTAGGCACGAGATTGCGGCAGTTGGACGGCAGAAGATAGCGAAATGAGTCACTCTCATGTGCAGGGTCGAGCAGACTCACAGGAATCAAGCTTCCTGATAGTGTGAGAACCCTCCCAAGTCAACAGTGAAGGGTACAGAAAACTATGTTACCTTAAATGTAGTTTTTATTGTATTGTATGGAACCGGGGACCTAGAAACGACGGAGAGGTTTCGTCCCCGCCGTAGCCCCCAGTGGTTCACAACCAACCAACCAACAGGCTACAGCAGTGCATTCACCCCACCGCCGCTCCACACCGAATTCAGGGTTATTGTACAGTTCGGCCCCCCAGTGGACCCCCCCCCCCCCCCTTCCGGGAACGTCTCAGACCAGACGAGTGTAACCCCAAAGTTTGCGTGGTAGAGTAATTATGGTGTACGCGCACTTGAGAAAGTGTTTGTGCAGTGATCGCCGACACAGCGTAACTGAGGCGGAATAAGGGGAACCAGCCCACATTCGCCGAGGCAGATGGAAAACCGCCTTAAAAACCATCCACAGACTGGCCGGCACACCGGACCTCGACACTAATCCGCAGCGCAGATTCGTGCCGGAGACCGGCACGCTTTCCCTGCCAAAAGCAGTGGGTTAGACCGCACGGCTAACCGGGCGGGCTAAAAATGTAGCTTACTTTACAGACTTTTAAATGTCTAAACTTTTAAGCTTTACTGGATACTATATTTTCAAAGCTAAAGTAACGTTTCAACTATTGTATCAACAGTTTAGAATAAAAAAGTACATTACTTTCTAAAATGTAAAATAAAATCGTATAAATGGGTCATTAATTGCACAAACTGGGAAAACTGCGTTTTGTCGATTACAGCGTCAATTACCACGGATGAAAAGAAATGTGCTTTTGGTAATCCTAACAAGGGAACCTCCCCATCGCACCCCCCCCTCAGATTTAGTTATAAGTTCGCACAGTGGATAGGCCTTGAAAAACCGAATACAGATCAATCGAGAAAACAGGAAGAAGTTGTGTGGAACTATAAACAAATAAGCAAAATATACAAACTGAGTAGTCCACGCGAAAATAGGCAACATCATGGATATTTTGAGCCGAGGAGCGCCGTGGTCCTGTGGTTAGCGTGAGCAGCTGCGGAACGAGAGGTCCTTGGTTCAAGTCTCCCCTCAAGCGAAAAATTTTTCTTTATTTTAGCAAAGTTATGATCTATCCATTCTTTCATTGACGTCTCTGTTCACTGTAATAATTTTAGTGTCTGTGTTTTGCGGCCGCACCGCAAAACCGTGCGATTAGTAGATGAAAGGACGTGCCTCTCCAATGGGAACCGAAAACTTTTGATCGCAAGGTCATAGGTCAACCGATTCCTCCACAGGAAAACACGTTTGATATATTCTATACGACACTGGTAACGGCATGTGCGTCACATGACAGGAATATGTTGTCAACCCACCTAACTTGTACACTTGGCGAATGGGTAAAAAGATTCTTCTACGTTGCCCGATTTAGGTTTTCTTGTGGATATGATAATTGCTCCCAAAAAAGTGGTGAAAACATAAGAGTTTGTCACATAAACTGCAACAAATGAATCCAAAAGTCTCACACTCGCACACTTTTCCCTGTGCTCTGCCAAAACATATGTTTTTTATGTTTTCAAATTTTCGTGCGTAGACCGTCAAATCCTGCATATGTTCAAGCAAATCTGAACATGTCCTGGAATTTTGGAGAGCGAAGTTGATTATGTGTGAGTACCTGAACTTTGATAATTGTCTGAAAATAAAAAATGAAAGTTTTTGCTGGAAGGAAGACTTGAACCAAGGACTTCTAGCTCCACAGCTGCTCAAGCTAACCACGGGACCACGGCGCTCCTGTGTACAGTCGGTCCTTGATGATGCCTGTCTTGCGCATGGACTACTCAGTTTGTATATTTTGCTTATTTTTTCATAGTTCCACACAACTTCTTCCTGTTTTCTCGATTGATCTGTGTTCAGTTTTTCAAGGACGTGCCAACTTATAACTAAATCTGAGGGGGGTGCGATGGGGAGGTTCCCTTGTAAGAATTTTTGGCGCGTAATCCGAATTTGCAATAAAATATAGAGGGGGGCGGGCTTGCTATTTAGAAATAGAAAGTTGATCCCTCCTAAACCGGACACAGGGGATGACCAGTTTTAACATAGATGTCCCCTTTGAAAACGTTAACGTTTCACTTGGAACTCAGTTGTTGCAAGTTAAAAGAAACATCTTGTGTATTGACAATACTTACAATAGTTTCCGGCCGCTGTGGGGGATCGGTTCTAGGCGCTTCAATCCTGCCCAGGGCATGAATGTGTGTGATGTCCTTAGGTTAGTTAGGTTTAAGTAGTTCTAAGTCTAGGGGACTGATGACCTCAGATGTTAAGTCCCATAGTGCTTAGAGCCATTTGAACCATTTTTTTGACAATAGTTCTCAGGCTATCAGCACTGTTCGTCAGTATTTCTGTTGTTTACAGCATCTCAATACGCACCCTTAGACGGTCAGTGTACTAACGGTTTGACAATATTATTGAACGTGTGAAGTCCCCTCAGGCCAAAATATCATCCACGTGAGCAAGCCTTCACTCAAGCAAGTAACAAGTATCCCGTGTTAAACGTGGCGTTTAATTTCTAGTATTGCTTTCAATTTTTGGGACACTTAAGATTTCTCTACCAATTTATTCTCCGAAAGTTCGTTGTGAAATTCGGTAACTGATGTATGATAACATATACACGCTTCTACTAAGATGTTCTTTGGAGGGACAGGGAGGAGGGGGCGTCATGACCCCTTGATACCTCCCACCCCTTTTGGACTCGCACCTGTGTGCTACGGCGCCGAGTCAGCTCGGGTGACATAAGACGTGAGGCCGTTGCGAAGTGTGGGTCGCGGCCCGTCTGTTTGATTCAGGAGTCGCGGGGGCGCAGGGCGCGGACTTAACCAACCGTGGCGACTCGTCCCGCGGGCCCTCGCGGCTGTCGCCGCCTGTTAGCCTTCGTTAGGCGCGCTGGCGGCTGCCAGAAGAAAAACAAACGCCAGCTGTGAGGCGGAGGTGTGGGCCGAGGTGAGGTGGAGTGGGGGTGGGGGGGGGGAGTGGGAACGCGGCCGCCGCCGGACAACCTTTGACCTCCCCCTTCCGCGACCCTCTCAGAGGCAGCCAGTTGGGTTGCCTCTTGTGATGTTTCCCTTGCGTCTGCCCACAAAGCCGACGGACTCTTGGCTCTCACTGATAAAATTACAGGCACCTGTTTTACGTGCCTTCTGTCTCGTCCCCTACAAAGCGAGAGTGTTCGTGTTTACGTCTCTTGACTGAGTAGACACTACGTACTTAAATTCTACTTCGCTGCAGGGAACTGTATGACCTCAAGACGTCCTTAACAGAGTAGACACAGTTATTGCACAGTAAAGCTACGTGCATTCTAACATCTTTTCCTCACAAAATATAAAAGATAATTTCACTCAGTTTAATGCGTGAAGAAAAACCCTTACAGAAAACGAGCAAGGAAGACTGTTGGCTAGATAACTTGTTTGTAAACGTTTTAATTAAAAATTAAAATTTAACACTGCAACAAAGTTGCATTTTTTATGGTTTCCTTGATAACTCAACAAGCAACAAAACGTCAGTTACTCACTGATCATGTTATCCACTAAACCAATAAAAAACAGAAATGTAAAACATAAGACGAATAAATAATTAACGAATCTTCCTCTCCCTCCCATCCTCTCTTTCTCTCTCTCTCTCTCTCTTTCTCTCTCACTAACACATACACAGACACACGCACACATACACACACACAAAATATCTACTCAGATAAAGAAGAACACACACACACACATACCCACAGAACAAGAGAAAAGCCGGCCGAAGTGGCCGTGCGGTTAAAGGCGCTGCAGTCTGGAACCGCAAGACCGCTACGGTCGCAGGTTCGAATCCTGCCTCGGGCATGGATATTTGTGATGTCCTTAGGTTAGTTAGGTTTAACTAGTTCTAAGTTCTAGGGGACTAATGACCACAGAAGTTGAGTGCCATAGTGCTCAGAGCCATCTGAACCATTTTGAACAAGAGAAAAATTAAACCACAAACAAAAGACGAAAGACAAACAGACTGTGACAGCTGGAAACACTACACACTAAACACACAAATGTTGAACGCACAATGAACAGTGCAAGTGAAGTTTTGTAACAAAAGCATGCGAAGAAAGACACCAGAAACAGGCCATCTGAAGTATGGGGACCGAATGAACACATCTCCAGTACACACACACTGACAAGCAATATTGGAAATAGTAAGCAACAGCTAAAGATAATTTAACCACATGAAATTTGTGCTACAAAAGCTGTTACTAATCTGAATAACAAGAGAAATTACAAAAATACATAACATAGTAACATTTTCGTAACTCCTACATAATGCATTAATTATGTACATAAAAACAAACATGTTTAACATGCCACTGAAGATGGTTCATAAATAAAAGAAGGGAAAATTGTATGGCAGAAAACAAACCGCCTTTTATTCAGTTCAAAAAACAGAACACACCTCCATGAGTAACAGACATTTTTCTATCATTCAAATAGGTTTCGAAAACAGTCAGTGGATCAAATTTGACGAAACCTCTGTCGTGGCTCCCATTAACGGCTTCTGGAACTGTGTACTTAAAGCATACACTAAAGTAAAAATAACACCCACATTAAAGACAGTCGTTAACATTTTAGTGGGATGTGGGACTCAGCAATCACGAAGTCAAAGTGGGCTCATCGAACACTGAGTAACGTGTGCCCTTATATGAATATGCTGCTATTACCAGTGACATCACAGCCGGCAGCTAGTATATAAGGACGTACAAAATGCTCACTGGCACTAAGTCCACTTGACAATGTGCAAGGAGTGCTTGATTCAAAGTTCGTACAGTTTGAACTACTTCATGTGGCTGGAAGCCCGATGACGTTTTAGTCACCAGTCTTTCTAATTCAGGTCGAAATAAGGATTATGTACGACTGTTCTATCAAACGTAGAAGAGAATTAGCGTCCAAATAGCTAGACACAGACACAGTATTGTAGCGGGGACAGTCGCCTGGCCAATGCCACCATCTGTAAATACATCTGTGGGTGACTCCAGTGCAACTTCTTGTGGTCTCGTCCCACCCCAGGTTTGGCGACGAGATACCAGATTTTCACCCTCGACCATGCACGAGAAGAGTTTACTTGCTGCTTGCGTCCGTGACTTTTGACGCTTTGACACCAGTATCACGTTTTCGGTTCTTGTTCTGTCGTTAGCACCGAGCTTTCTGTTGGCTCTGGCCCCTGTGACGACAAGTTTTCGGCCTGGACCTAGCGAGGCCTCTGTTTCTAGCCAGCTCTCAGGAACAGCAAAAGCTGGTGACATTATTCCTGCTTAAGATACAGAACAATGCTTACTCAGATTTATGAGTAAGAAAGCGCAGTTCAACTTATTTTTATCAGAAGATCGTGTATAATTCGTTAGGAAGGAAAAACTCTATAAGATGGTGTCGAAATTCGACAGCAGTGGGAGCCTCGCACCTCAAGACTGGTGTTTATCGCTCCACAAGACTGCCACGTGGATATGCAACCAATGGGTTACAGAGGGCCCAACTAAACTCCATGCACGATCTCCCACGTTTCTGGCGCCGGAGAGGAAACACATGTTGTTGGCTCGGTAATACAGAACTGCACAGAAACAGACAGTGCGACAGCACCACGGATGATCAGCACATCAACTATCGTTGCGATTTCCTTTGACGAGGCAGCAGAGATTGACGCATCGACAGTGGTACGCTCGGGACAAATGAGTGGTATCGGGTGAATCTTTATGTTGCATGCAGTGTCAGTAAACACTAATGTAAACAATAATGTGTGGAGTCTCTGAGGAGTTTGCATTCGTCGTGGTGATAGGGCTCAGCACCTGACGTAATGGTATCGGATTCCACTGGGTACACAACACAGTCACATCTGGTTCACACAGCTGGTAATGTGGACTTCGAAAGCTACATTTCTGACATGTGAAGTCCGGTGGCTGTGGCTTATCTTGGAAGTGGCTGAGGCACAACCTTTCAACAAAGTAATCAATGGCTGCTCGTGAAAAATTTCAGCAATTCACTACAATATTACAAAAATTAACAGAAAACAAATTAAAAGAAATTAAAATAAAAAGTAGTACACATTCAGTAACAGAAAATGAAGTTCATACAGTACTTCGCTGTCTTCTGGTGCAGAATTTGCGTGTAACTCTCAGAATTGGTTACCACATTCTTCTCGATTGTGAAACCTATTGAGACCCTTGGAGTTCACGACATAGTCGGATAAAACGGCCAAATACTTAGGACAACAAAGAACATAAATGCCACTGCTGATGTGCTTCCTTTACTTCCATAACTCGCTGTTTCTAACCACACGACCATGCTGAAACCATTCATCATTTAACAATATTATTACTTGTTTTGGGATCTCCTGAAGGTTTTTACCACCAACGTTTTATTAATTGACATTTAACTGTAAAAAATCGTACCACGGAGGACGTGCTTGTGTTAAGTATTCAGTGCACCAAAAACATCATTAGTAATACGAACCTGCGAGCGCATTTGAAAAGCTTTTCGATAGACCTGCTAGACCCGACTTTTCGCCAGAACGCAGACGACGTGGTGGGGACATCGCTAGACCGCGTGTTATTTCTGTTCTCGTCTCTACTAACGTATTCTGCAAGAATTGCAGCACTGTTAGTGCGAACCTACTCTTATCCCTCTGCTAGCTCGCAGGGAAAGAAAAAATATGGCATAGTCAGGTGTTCTTCTTTCAAGAAAATATTTAACAGTCGGTATTATCCAGGTTTTTAATATGGTCCTAGGTGGAACTTTTTTATTTTTTCTTACAAGTTACCATGTGTCTTTCAAAATACTCCATACCCTCAGCTCTGCCACCCCCCCCCCCCACACCTCCATCCCTAAGTGCCCTTGGCCAGGGATGACGTCACATTAAAAAGTGGAAAACCAGGTAACTTGTCCCTTCATTAAGAGATAATTTCAACTAGAGGATAATGAGGAGGCAATATTTAACAATAACAACTTTGAAGATCAAAAGTCACAGCAGTGCCCTTTTGTGCTGATTTCATCATAAATTCTTGTCTTAATTAGCGTTTCCATATTTAACCTGGTGTGGTTCTTCTCTTTGTTTTTCCGAGGGAGTATGGGGAGTGAACACACGATGGACTTTGCTGGGCGCTAAGAACGCCATTTGGCAACATTATATGAGCCACCGTGATAAGGACGGAATACATATAGGGAAGGCAGCATCAGAAAAATTGGAGCTTGCTATGCAGCAGGGAAACATGCGTTCACAGAAACAGAGCCGGGGTAGCTTCACGGGTAGGGCGAGGCGTGTTGTCAAGTTGGAAGTCGCGTTCCTACGCTGGAGCGTAGTATATGGCAGCTTTTGTTGAGCTTCACAACATGTTTCCACGGAGGCTGAGAGAGCAGAGCTGTGGTCTGGCTGCTGGGCGAAAAAAACGTCGACTGGTAAAAAATCCATGTGACGTCATGAGGGTAGATCATTTAGAGGGAAGTTTTTAAGAGAAGAGGGGAGGTCAGAGAAGACACAGGAATTATTTACGTGACGCGTTTGATTGGTGGTATTTCTGCTGAGGGAGGAATTACGTCGTTGGCTGACAGAGAGTGCTTGAGAAATGACTGCTGGGCAGGTTGTTTCGGAGGTAAGGAAAGAGCACTCTGCGTTTCTGATGGAGAAGACAGGGACCTCTATATGGGTCTTGGGTTGGAGCACACCTACGGAGGCGGCGGGCTCCATTTCAACAGCGAATTAGAACTCCATTGTTCGAGTCTGCAGCACAGCGAGTCTAACATCGTAGGGTAGAGAACCAGAGATGGAGGCGATTCCCTGATCGTCGTGCGCTGATAATACGTGGTGAGCATAGAAAGCACCACCGGCACGTTAGGACAGTCCTTGACCAGCATACAGTCTCAGCACTGCAATTAGCCTTTCCAAGCCCATCAGTAGATAAACACAGGGTGACAATTACTGAACTTACGGAGGAAATGTAAATTAGTTATAAAATATGGCGAGTACACACTTCATTCAACGTGTCAACGTCACTACATATATTTGGATTTAGGTTATGACTTGTTCGATATGCTTACCATCATTGACGATGATGTGGTGCAGACGAAGAGCGAAATTGTGCATGACCCGCTGAAGTGTTGGAACATCAATGCTGTCGGTGAGCTCATGAATGGCTGTTTTCACCTCAGCAATGATTTTGGGGTTTTTGCTGTACGCTTTGTTTTAATACAGCCCCACAAAAAGGAGTCACATGTGTTCAGATCCGGAAAACATGGCGGCCAACCAAGGGTCATGGCAGTGGCCTCTGGGTACCGTCGATGATGATGATGATGATGATGATGATGATGGTGTTTGATTTGTGGGGCCCTCAACTGCGCGGTTATCAGCACCCGTATAAATTCCCAACCTTTTCTCAGTTCAAACTCGCCACTTTCATGAAAGAGGATGAAATGATGAGGACAACATAAACACCCAGTCATCTCGAGGCAGGGTACCCCCGAGAACCGTCTTGCACTAACTAGATCTTGGTCGACATCAGGGTCGCTTTGGATAACGGGGATGAAATCATCTTCCAAAACCTTCAGTACCGTTCGATAGCTACCGTGCCATCAAGGAATAACGCACCGATTATACCATGACTGGATATTTCACAGCACAGAGTCACCTGTTGAGGGAGAAGAGACTTCCCGATCGCGAAATGCAGACTCTCAGTCCGCCAAAAGCGCCAATTTTGCTTATTGTCGAACCCATCCAAATGAAAGTGGCCGACAACAACAAAGCATGTGTCGATGAGCATACTATTTCCCATCATGCCCCGCGGCCAACCGTGCAGTCTGAACGTCGTAACGCAAGCCGTTCAGAAGTTATGACTATTTTATTTCATCTATTTCAATAATTGTCACGCTGTAGATGCATGCTTTTTTCAGGCTAACCTGCCATTGTTATCGACCGGTAAGAAATCGTTAGTTATTCCATAACGTCAGTTTAGTTTGTAGGTTACCATATGAAATTTGTGTAGCAGTTTGCCAACGGAAGGTTTCGTATTGTTTGAAGTTCATGGTGCTGATTTATAATTTTTAACATTGGTTTGTGAGATACTCAGGTGCTTTTCCATGTTTGTGCTTTATTTGAATGATTTAATATGTTCATTCAAATCGTGAAGTTGTGAACTTCTTAAACATTTGCGTTGTCGATATTAGGCAGTTTCTGACTTTAATATTCACAGATAGGGTCTTAATGATTTTTTGCGTTTAATAATCTATTTTCATGTCCGTAATGTACAAGGAGCGATCAAAAATTTTACGTTTGAAGGCATTGCTGCAGCGTATATGCAATGTAGCGCCACTTTGATATGGGTATATGAGCGCCGTCATATAGGGTAGGGCTTAGTTACCCATTTGTGTCTTTCCGAGGTGTGTGTGACAATATGTAGATGTTACACCAACTCAAGTGAGAGTTATTGGAGCCCACGTCCTATAGTTCTGATCCCTCCCCAAGCGATTATAATGCCTTTGGCCCCTTAAAAAAGGCTCCGAACGGTCGAAGATGCCTGTTGCACGAGAATGTGCAGCAGGCAGTTACCGAATTCTTCAAGCAACAGAACACTGTACTTTACCAAATGGCTGTTCAAAAATATCTCTAAGCACTATTTGACTTAACATCTGAGGTCATCAGTCCATTAGACTTAGAACTACTTAAACCTAACTAACCTAAGGACATCACACACAGCCATGCCCGAGGCAGGTTTCGAACCTGCGCCCGTAGCAGCAGCACGCTTCCGGACTAAAGCACCTACAACAGCTCGGTCACAGCGGCCGGCTACCAAACGGCTGTCTTCAACCTTGTGCACCGGTGAGTAGTTGCCTCAATTCTCAAGGCGATTTTGCCTGATCAGCATATCGATTCTGAGCTGTACGGTCAACGAATGAAAACTTTTTGATCACCATTTATAACCTGTGTCTTAGATTAGTGTGCCTGTCTCGTAATTGAGTTTCTGATTGAGTTTTTCACTTTCACGCACCGGGTGTTTTGCAGTAGCAGGGCCCATGCAGTGGAACACAGATAGTTGTACATCATTTCACCACTAAACACTGTGGCTTTTAGCTATCGCTGAGTGAACGCTGCAAAGCATGCTTTAGTCCGTTTTGATTGTACACCAGCAGGCGTTCGAAGAGAAATGACGTAATTCTGGCGTGACTTTCGGAAAAATGGCTCAAATGGCTCTGAGCACTACGGGACGTAACATCTGAGATCATCAGTCCCCTAGAACTAAGAACTACTTGAACCTAACCAACCTAAGGATATCTCACACATCCATGTCCGAGGAAGGATTCGAACCTGCGACCGTAGCGGTCGTGCGGTTGCAGACTGAAGCGCCTAGAACCGCTCGTTCACAACGGCCGGCCCTTTCGGAAAATAATTGGGGTAATCTTAGGGCGATATTTATAGTGTTCTGTAGCACGTTAGCACAGGACCGTTCCTTCTGGCGTAGAGCTGAAGTGGCATACTGTGACACACCTGTCGATTGCCGAATAATATACTGATTTAATTACATATTCTTCCTTCTATACAGTATTCGTACGGCGACTAAACTTTTGCTGCGTGCTGTCTTTCCTGTAGTCATGTTAAAAGCTAGCAGAATAGTTCCCTTCTTCGTTGCTACATGGTTTATACGAACCCTGTCGAACGAGTCGGTGAGTAGATGATACATTAATTGTGTCCCAAACTTGCGTCTAGCTGCCGTGACATGGCAAGAGCAGCGTCGCCGAGCGCGCGCGCGCGTGTGTGTGTGTGTGTGTGTGTGTGTGTGTGTGTGTGTGTGTGTGTTTACCGGCGCCGGCGAGGCCACGCCCTGTCCGACTACAAATCAAATTGTGCCGCGAATTTCCGCAACAGACGTCGCACCGCGCGGTGGGCCAACGACCCTGGCCGAACTGCGTAGCGCATTCGCACTCGCGCACGCGCGCACGCACGCACGCACCGTCGGTCCCTGCACTCCCCCGCCGCCGTTCATTAGCAGTGTCAATTACACTGATTGTACAGCATAAATTGCGACGGGGACATTTGCACGACACATATACATGCAGAGACAAACACGTGGAGATATATTTCGCCGGTCACTCCACCGTACCCACCTCACCTCACACCACAGTTAATTGTTTACGTCCGCCCTTGTTCGCTTTACGGGTTCTGGAACGCACACGAATCCGCTTTCTCTGGCACCAGCGAATGGCTGGGCAGAAACGCGTATCATAAGAAGGACTTGCATAGAACGATACCTATGGATAGCCATAGCGATTTTATTAGTTACAGAGAAGCGAACAAAGAACAAATAAATACTCTGCATATAAAAATACTAGGTACCAGATCAGAATGGTTACATTGTGATATGAATCCATTTCGTTCGAAAACCAAGCATACGCGCTCATAACCGTCGTGTGACTGTTTCCTCCGTTGTTTTAATCTGGCTTCTTGGTTTACAACAGTGATTATGTTTGATCATATGTACGTATGTATGTATGTTCAAAATGGCTCTGAGCACTATGGGACTTAACTTCTAAGGTCATCAGCCCCCTAGAACTTACAACTACTTAAACCTAACTAACCTAAGGACGTCACACGCATCCATGCCCGAGGCAGGATTCGAATATGCAACCGTAGCGGTCGCGCGGCTCCAGACTGTAGCGCCTAGAACCGCTCGGCCACCCAGTCCGGCGTATGTATGTATGTATGTATGTATGTATGTATGTATGTATGTGTATTCCTATCTACTTTTTGTACGAATATTACATATGATACGTTATCTGTAAATATCTTAAACGCTATATTCATTAATAGTGTAGGCATCGTTAGACATCAGTTCCATCTAGTTTGGAACATGCAGAAACAACTCCTTAGAGATAACCTTAAGAAAAATAATATTGTGGAAAAATTGGTACGAGAACATTTGCTAGACAATACTGTATGATGTTCACAAAATGAAAATTACATTCGTAATATCAAAATATCATATATTTTAACCACCATGCATGAAGTGCCATCTGGGGTGTTCTTTCGTTCAGGCTTTCGCCAGTCACTAGGTTTGACGAGACACTGTGTTGGTTATCCATACAACATTGAGTTACAATTTTGGGTAAGTGTTAAGTCTCATTCGCTTGTCATGGTGTATTTACATCATAGGTTGGATATTATCATACGTTTCTCACGGATACCTATTTCAGTGTATGATCCTTTGAAAATTATGTGACGCCGAAACGAGTAAGGTATGATAAACTTAACAAAATACCGTTGTCTAGGTAAATAGTGAAGAGGACAATTACCTTTGCAAAAATATTTTCCTTTTTATATTTCATTACCGTTTACGTTTATCTCATGAGGACAAGACATTATCTACAGTTTACAAATGTGTTTTAACAAAAATTACTTTGCAACATCATCTTTTGTCATTGAAAGCTATTATATTCTTACATATTTCAAGTTTTTGAAACGGAGGCTTGCTTCCACCATCGTGGATTAAGTCACACACCCCCTTTACACCAGATCGCTGTCCTAACCGTTTAATAAAGTTTCAGATTCATCTCCTACGGCCGTGCGCTGTGGCCGAGCGGCTGTAGGCGTTTCAGTCCGGAACCGCGCTGCTGCTACTGTCTCAGGTTCGAATCCTGCCTCAGGCTTGGATGTGTGTGATGTCCTTAGGTTAGTTAGGTTTAAGTCGCATTGTATCCTGGTGGCACTAATGTACTACGGGACAACCACGTACGGTTTTAGATGCTTCTGCAATATGGGAACGAAGTCTCTCTGCATCTTTTGGAAGGCGGCTGTCTCAGCTACCTTTCATGAAAGTGTTGTTTTTAATTATTAACTTGGCTTCACCTAGTCCAGCCGATTGCTTTTCTGCTACTTGCTTATCATACCACGCCTGTGACAAGGTTAGTGTAGGGTAACAACTTTATTAATTTTGTTTCCTTTTATTTCATATCAGTATCCTGTGTTATTTTTTACCATAACCTAATCATGGTCCGCTGTCTGATGTATGAACGTGAGGTTAATTGGGAGTGCATGTGCTAATCGCAGAATCGGTGTAGCTTTCCTGGTTCTTGTTGCAGAAGCGTGGGAACGTCTGGCGAATTTTAGCTTCCAAAGCTGGCTCGTGGCGTAAACAGACCGGAGACACAGTCTGCCCCACTCTTTCAAAAGAACGTCTTGTGGTTACTCAGTCAAACCAGGCGTAGACTGTGAAATTTTCCATCGAACTCTTGTTCAAAATTTTGTTCGGTAAACTGGTGGAAGACGAATGCTGGCATTATTACCCTCCACCAAACTGGGCAAAGCGTTTGGCAATGCAGGGTCATTTCTTGCTACGACTGCGTGTCGACCACTCCCACTCTTGGATGCTTCACCACAGTTCAGCCTCTGGAACGTTTCAGAAAGAGAATGGGTACAGTAAGTCATGGTCTGATTACGTGGTAAATAACACGTGCTGCTTCCGGGCCCACCTAGGTTAAAACATTTTGATTGGGAAACTTGTTACTCATGTTTGTTTTGTAATGTAGGTTATCCGAGCAGTGATTAAATGTAGTTATCTGGGGAGTTATCTAGCTTTATTTCCAATTTGTAAATTTATATCAGTTTTTTCCTTAGAATTTGGAAAGTTTGTATTATTATTATTATTATTATTATTATCTTTTTTTTTTTTTTGCCCACCCTGTTACGATTTCGTGATAATGGTATGCGGATTTTCGTGAGTAGAATGAATGCTCACAAGGCCGCTGGAAAACACATGAAACTGGTAGGAACTGTTGGCGAACTTATCTTCTGGTGTTTTCCTTCTACTGCTGTACTGAGTGCCTGAATTTTTAGTGTGCTCGCAAGGGCAACCATGGCCCATCTCTCAAACAGCCCGATCCTTTGCTGATATAATAATAATGTCCATACAGTTTATGAAGAAATCAAACACTATAGGGAACCATAATGTTTAGCTGAATTTTCTCGTTAAATGATTGCTAAACGTTGTGGAGAGAATGCCTTGTCTTCATAAATGTCTTTCTCATGGAATGTGATTCGCTAGACTTATCGAATCAGGCTATTTCCACGCCCTATGATTGATGAGAATAGCGGTTGTTTTAAGTTACCAATGAAATTCACTGCCTGATTAGTCGTACTGAAGTCATTTGGTCAGAATCTGTTGCGCATTTTCAAATAAATCATATGGTCAGGTGTCATTGTTTTCTTAAGGATTTCAGACGACATTGCACTCAGTGGAAGAACCGGTTATTCAGCAGGTTTTCCTGCGTAAATGTCACTGTCTCGGTACATGATATCAGTAAGGTATACGACACCACTTGGAGACACGCCAACTACATCAATGGATCTTTCGTGGGCCCCTCCGCATCTTCATATGGCCTTTCTTCTCCTAGCGGCTATTTGGATCCTGAGTATGTAACGCGTTGTCGGATCGTTTTGAGCAGGAGAATGGTGTTCCTCAAGGCGGTGTTTTAAGTGTTACCTCCTTTGCCATAGCTAAAAACAGTATCACACTATCACAGTATCACACTATCTGGACAATTTTTCCCTTTTCTTTGTTGCAACAGCGACTCGTCAGTTGTAACTTATAGCGTTCAGGTTAGAGCAGTGGGCTGAAAAGACGGACATTCAGTTTTCTGCAGATAAGTGTATGAGTGTGTTCATTTTAATGGTTCTCGTCGTATCTTTAATTTACATGACTTGGGTGTGAGGAGCACCATCCTACATTTTAAAGACTCTTCGAGCTTTGTGGGCCTCATTTTTTACCCCAAATTATCGTGGTTACTATATCTGAGAGACATAAAAGCCAGAAGCCAGAAGGCTATGAATATCTTAAACTGCCTTAGGTAGAGGTCTTGTGGAGCGGACAGTTTGCTCCAGTTTTATAGAGCTTTCGTGCGATCGTGGCTAGACTGTGATTGCAGAGTAAATGGATCAACGAGACCCTCTTACAGACGCTAACCACTATGAGGGGATTATGCTGGCCACAAGTGCTTATAGTAACATTCCCATACCCAGCTTTTTTGCTGAGACTGAGTAACAACAATTCCCCATTCGGCGCAGCTCCTCTAGTACATGAGGTACGTAAGTTCCTCGCTGCACACCGTGCTGTTGCTCGTCCGTCTCTGGAACACCTTTTCACCAATCGTCCGGGAGCTACAAGGGCGTTTAGGATCCGCGTGGTGTGGTGTGGAGCAAGTACAACCCAAACCCCAGGGTTTTAAAAGCCTACTACCCCGGTAACTGTAGAGGCCAAGAGTGGTTTGAGATTTACTGCAGTACAGGAGCTTGTGTCCAGAAGAATATCCAGGACGGCCTCTCCACCTTCACAGGCTGGGAAGGTGGTGTGGTTCTGACGGCGAGAGGGCATATGGGTATTACGGGCAACGAAAAGGCGGATGTAGCAGCTAAGGAGGCGTGTTGCGATCCTCAATTCTGTGTGCCTTACCCTGTATGCTATCGCTTCGTTACTGAGGTACGGAGTCATACGTCGATGGGAAGAAGAATGGTTGGAGGTGACGGGCAATATGCTGCATCTTTTTAAGCCCACAACGCGGCCGTGGCGTACCTCCTTCCAGCTACGGTGGCGGGATGAGGTCCTACTTACCCAATTTCGCATAGGCGACAGCCCTATGACGCACGGCTTTTTGCTCCGGATAGGGGGCCCTCCAATGTGTGATGCCTGTGGCGTACAGATTACAGTGCACCACATGTTGTTAGACTGTATTTTAATGTCGGACCAATGGATGGCAGATTATTTTCCGACATATTTTCCACCTGTTTTAGCTCAATGTGTTCAGGCTTTTAAAATGCTGTGAATTGTCCGACTTGTTTGGTGGTATTTTAAGATACCCTTTTTAATCTGTTATCAGGGCGGTTGACCCATCCGTGTTTTGGTAAGTGATCAGCCAACCACCCATCGCTGTGATTTCTTTCAGTCTTCGTTGTATTTTAATTGACAATGTTTGTGTTTTAACTGTATGAGCCGGTGATCATGGATGAGATGGGGACAGAGTAAGTGCGGTTTTATATCAGTTTGTCTTATAGCTCTTTTATAGCATTGTCAGCGATTTAACCACATCCGTTTCAGTTGATCTTCCTGCGAGCGCTGGTAACCTCGATGTTGAGGGCCCCTGCCTACAAACAAATGCTGACCTGCATTCAGTGGAATTTACCAACATAGAGGCGCTTCCCGCTCTTGACAGGAAGCACAATAGCTCCACCAAGTACACTTGATACAGCGAAAAGAGTATCCGACATTATAAAACTGCTAAAGTTCAGAATCAAAGCTAAGTACAATAAATTAATTAATTAAAATAGGAATGGGCATCTTTTACTTTTACTGGTGCTATATGTAAGAGGATTTGAAACCTGTCGCGTACCGAAATCCGGTACAAGATGTAGATTGTTTCTGAATCTGTAATATGAAAAGTTGGGAAAGCTATGCAATAAAACTACACTACTGACCATCAAAATTGTTACACCAAGAAGAAATGCAGATGATAAACGGGTATTCATTGGACAAATACATTACACTAGAACTGACATGTGATTACATTTTCACCCAATTTGGGTGCACAGATCCTGAGAAATCAGTACCCAGTACAACCACCTCTGGCCGTAATAACGGCCTTGATACGACTGGGAATTGAGTCAAACAGGGCAGCAGTCGAACAATTTCTGTATCCAGAAAAGCCAATACAGGACCTGCAGCGTGCGGTCGTGCATTATCCTGCTGAAATGTAGGGTTTCGCAGGGATCGAATGAAGGGGAGAGCCACGGGTCGTAACACATCTTAAATGTAACGTCCACTGTTCAAAGTGCCGTCAATGCGAACAAGAGGTGGCCGAGACGTGTAACCAATGGCACGCCATACCATCACGCCGGGTGATACGCCAGTATGGCGATAAAGAATACACGCTTGTAATGTGCGTTCACCGCGATGTCGCCAAACACGGATGCGACCATCATGATGCTGTAAACAGAACCTGGATTCATCCGAAAAAATTACGTTTTGCCATTCGTGCACCCAGGTTCGTCGTTGAGTGCACCATCGCAGGCGTTCCAGTCTGTGTTGCAGCGTCACGGGGTACCGCAGCCATGGTCTCCGAGCTGATAGTCCATGCTGCTGCAAACGTCGTCGAACTGTTCGTGCAGATGGTTGTTGTCTTGCAAACGTCCCAATCTGTTGACTCAGGGATCGAGACGTGGCTGCACGCTCCGTTACAGCCTTGCGGATAAGATGCCTGTCATCTCGACTGCTAGTGGTACGAGGCCGTTGGGGTCCAGCACGGCGTTCCGTATTACCCTCCTGAACCCACGGATTCCATATTCTGCTAACAGTCATTGGATCTCGACCAACGCGAGCAGCAATGTCGCGATACGATAAACCGCAAACTCGATAGGCTACAATCCGACCTTTATCAAAGTCGGAAACGTGATGGTACGCATTTCTCCTCCTTACACGAGGAATCACAACAACGTTTCACCAGGCAACGCCTGTCAATTGCTGTTTATGTATGAGAAATCGGTTGGAAACTTTCCTCGTGTCAGTAGGTTGTAGGTGTCACCACCGGCACCAACCTTGTGTGAATGCTCGGAAAAACTAATCATTTGTATATCACAGCATCTTCTTCCTGTCGGTTAAATTTCGCGTCTGTAGCACGTCATCTTCGTGGTGTAGCAATTTTAATGGCCAGTAGTGTAATAGTCGAGCGTAATGACAATGGACTCGAAATGAAGGTAGGGGTTGGGAACCTGCTGTCGACGACATTATAATCTCAGTCCCCTAACATTCTGATACCCAACGGGAAACGCAATGTTGAGCAGGAGAAGATAGAAACACTGATCCCTCACAGTGCTGATGCAGTGCCTAGCCTACTGCGCTTAATTTTTCAGTGTTTCTCGACTAGACTACAGTATTACGAGTTGAGTTTTTAAACTGTATTTCTGCTTCGTTCTCATGCATACATGATGCATGTGAAGTTGACCTATCAGAATATGCTTACATCAAGGGTCGGCACTGCGTTCCGCTATCGACGTACTAATGCAAGTTCGAATCCGAAAGCAAGAGCAGCGGCGCACGTAATCTGGTGCGGCCGCCGGGATTCCCATCTGACCGCTGAGTGAATTATTCATGAAGATTCCCGCGCGGCCGAGTCCGGAACGTCGCTGGCGGAGAGATAGGCGTGGCAGTCGCCGTCAGATGGCGGCGGCGGCGCGGCAACAGTTTTTAATCAACTCGAACTTAATTCAGATTGTACTCGAGCCTTAATGAGTTCCAATTACTCGTGAAATTCGTTCGCAAGATCGGCCTGATGGGACGGGCGCGCAGACTGCTCAGTAATTAATAAGACATCGCGGGCCAGGCGACACCCATTACCGCTCTTCGCCTTCGCTCTCACGACTCTGCAATCACCCCCGCACCCCTCTCTAACAATATTTCGCTATTGAGAAAGGCTTCATCTGTCAGTTATCTTCTGGGAAATAAGGGGATATTGTAGTGGCCCTGGAGCCGCTTAATACCTCCCGTTCTCGTCCCAGTTTTCCCCGCAATAAAAACCGCTATCTACGATGTCAATACGGTCTTCAACGAAAATAATTGTGGAAAAGAAACTTCTTTCTTTCAACAGGCAATAATCGATGAAAAGTTCACATTTTTTTAGTTGCCAGTTTGTCCCGCTTCTTTACATACCCGTGATAATCCTTTCATGTTTACGTAACCACTTCACGCAACATCCTCTGTAATGTGTTGTGAATATTCTTGTTTGTGTACTACAATTTGGTCAGCTCCAAAGTTCAATGGTTAACTTTTATGCCTTTGGTGCGAAAGGACTCGGGTACAATTTAAAGTACCTCTTCAGGTTTTTCTGACAAGGGAACCTCCGCATCGCACCCCCCCCCCACCCCCCTCAGATTTAGTTATAACTTGGCACAGTGGATAGGCCTTGAAAAGCTGAACACAGATCAATCGAGAAAACAGGATGAAGTTGTGTGGAACTATGAAAAAAATAAGCAAAATATACAAACTGAGTAGTCCATGCGGAAGGTGGGCAACATCAAGGATAGTGTGGGCTCAGGAGTGCCTTGGTCCCGCGATTAGCGTGAACAGCTGCGGAACGAGAGGTCCATGGTTCAAGTCTTCCCTCGAGGGAAAAGTTTACTTTCTTTATTTTCGCAAAGTTATGATTTGCCCGTTCGTTCATTGACGTCTCTGTTCACTGTAATAAGTTTAGTGTCTGTGTTTTGCGACCACACCGCAAAACCGTGCGATTAGTAGAAAAAAGGACGTGCTTCTCCAATGGGAACCGAAAACATTTGATCGCAAGGTCATAGGTCAACCGATTTCTCCACAGGAAAACACATCTGATATATTCTATACGACACTGGTGACGGCATGTGCGTCACATGACAGGAATATGTTGTCGACCTACCTAACTTGTACACTTGGCGAATGGGTAAAAAGATTCTTCTACCTTGCCCGGTTTAGGCCCTGTGGATGTGATAATCACTCCCAAAAAAGTGATGAAAACATAAGAGTTTGTCACAGAAACTGCAAAAAATGAATGCAACAGTTTCACAGTCGCACAGTTTTCCCTGTGCTCTGTCAAAACATATGTTTTTAACGTTTTCAAATTTCTTCGTGTGTAGACCGTCAAATCCTACATATGTTCAAGCAAATCTGAACATGTCCTGGAATTTTGGAGAGCGAAGTTGATTATGGGTAAGTGCCTGAACTTTGATAATTGTCTGAAAATAAAAAATTAAACTTTTCACTCGAGGGAGGACTTGAACCAAGGACCTCTCATTCCGCAGCTGCTCACGCTACCACGGACGACGACGCTCCTGAGGTCACACTCTCATTCCTGTTTTCTATCTTGCGCATGGACTACTGAGTTTGTATATTTTGCTTACTTTTTTCATACTTCCACACAATTTCCTCCTGTTTTCTCGATTGATCTGTGTTCAGTTTTTCAAGGCCTATCCACTGTGCCAAGTTATAACTAAATCTGGGGTGAGGGGGGGGGGGCGAAGGGGAGGTTCCCTTGTGAGATAGTGGGGTCTGGAACGGAACCCACTCAACATCGCGAGGCAAAATGAGGAAATGCTTGAATAGGGGAAACAGCGGAATCTCCAGGTTTGATGCACTGGCCTTGATAGCTGAAGAGATTGGCTACAAGCTGATCACATGCGTCCACGATCAGAGATTGCTCCTTGTACTGCCTCTTGGGCACCAATCGAACACTCGGAACAGGCCTAAGCCATAACCCGTGAGTGGCATTATCGTTTTGGTGTACTCCTAGTAGACTAGCACCGTACCACCACTTCCAGCGACAAGTTAAAATCGCCTGGATGCTATCGCAGAGCCGGCCGGAGTGGCCGTGCGGTTCTAGGCGCTACAGTCTGGAACCGCGTGACCGCTACGGTCGCAGGTTCGAATCCTGCCTCGGGCATGGATGTGTGTGATGTCCTTAGGTTAGTTATGTTTAAGTAGTTCTAAGTTCTAGGGGACTGATGACCACAGCAGTTAAGTCCCATAGTGCTCAGAGCCAGAGCTATCGCAGATGTCTCGCTAATCTGTCTCATACTGTTATCGACTGAGGTGACGAAAATCATGGGGTACCTCGTAATAGCGTGTCGGACCTCCTTCGGCCCGGTGAAGTACAGCAGTTCGATGTGACATGGACTCAACAAGTCGTTCAGAAATATTTAGCCATGCTGTCAGCCATCCATAATTACGAAAGATTTCCCGGTGCAGCATTTTATGCACAAAGTGGTCTTTAGACTATGCCCCAAAAGTATTTGATGGGATTTATGTCGGGTCATCTGGGTGGCAAAACCATTCGCTCGAATTGTCGAGACCATTCTTCAAACATACTGCGAAACATTGTGGCCCGGTGACATGGCGCATCGTTGTTGGGAAACACGAAGTCCATGAATGGCTGCAAATGGGCTCCAAGTAGCCTCACATAACCATTTCCAGCCAATAATTGGTTCAGTTGGACCAAAAGTCAAAGTACATTCCCTGTAAATACAGCCCACACCATTGTGGAGCCACCACCAGCGTGAACAGTGCGGTGTTGACAACTTGGGTCCAAGACTTCATGGGGTCTGCGCCACACTCGAACCTACCATCAGCTCTTACCAGCTGAAATCGCGACTCGTCTGACCAGGCCACGGTTTTCCAGTCGTATATGGTCCAACCGATATGGTTACGAGCCAAGTAGAGGCGCTGCAGGCGGTGTCATGCTGTTAGCAAAAGCACTCGCGTCGGTCGTCTGCTGACATAGCCCATTAAAGGAAAATTTCGCCGCATTTTAATAACTGATACGTCCGTTGTACGTCGCACATTGATTTCTACGGTTATTGTACTCCGTGTTGCTTGCCTGTTGGCACTGAGAGCTCTAGGTAAACGCCGCAGATCTCGATCTTTAAGTGAAGGTCGTTGGCCACTGTTGTCCGTCGTGAGAGGAAATGTCTGAAATTTGATATTTTCGACACATTCTTGACACTGTGAACCTCGAAATATTGAACATCTTAACGATTTCTGAAATGAAATGTCCCATGAGTCTAGCTCCAACTACCATTCCTCTTCAAAGTCTGTTAAATCACGTCGCGTGACCATAATCACGTCTGAGATCTTTTCACTTGAGTCATCTAAGTACAAATGACAGGTATGACAATGCACTGCCCATTTATACCCTGTGTATTCGATGCTGACGCAATCTGTATATGCGCATACTGCTATCCCCTTAGTTTTATCACTTCAGTGTATAGGTATTCAACAGACTTTTGTACTCCTCTCACATTTTCACTACTTCTATACTTAGTAATTAATCTGTCCCCTTAATATTTAACTGCCACTTCCAACAATTCCAGCATTATCTTTGTCCGATCTCCGAGGTTTCAAGTGTCACTTCTGTACGTTTCTGTGCTCAAGACGTATTCATTAAATGTTTCCTCGTTTGTATAACAGCATCACATGAGATATCTTTTCTTGGAGAAATTTTCTTCTACCGCACAACCTGCTTCTGTTACAATCCATACTTCGACCAATCTTTGCAATCCTATTTGCTATGTGAGTGAACTGATTCGCTTTATACATTGGTATGTCGTTCATACTCTTTATGTTAAAGGAATCGTTAGTTTCATGGGTACTAATCTCTATCACTTTCGCCTTTACTTTGTTTATCCTTGCTGAAGTTGTTGTCCATTCCTTTCTACAAGTTTTCCATACATGAAGAAAGAGGTGCCTCTTCGTCTGATAATATAAACACTAGTATTTGTTCCCCTTGTACTTTTTTCGTCCCATAATTTCTTTCCACTTCGTGCTTTGCTTCATCGGTGTACAAGTCCAACAACACCGGTGATTACATCCAATCCTCTTTTCACTTTCCTTATCACTTATCTACCTTCCTCGACTTTAGACAAGTAGCAATTTGCTGCAGAATCCATTCACTCTGGAGAGGAATGTGGCTGTTTTGAAACATCTACTCAGGTTAAAGCTGTTTGTCACACCAGGTGACAAACACAACCAGAGTTTTATCGAGAAAGGAATCAATATTTTCCTCCGCAGTAGTTTTTTTCGGGAAAATTGGTGACGATACGATAGAAGTAGTGAATCAGTTCTGCTAAGTAGAAAAGAAAGTTATTAAAAGAAGGAAAGCATTGGAATAGTTTGCTGCAGCTATATGCTTTCTTCATTAAAATAACTCTATTCCTGTATAGGTTTCGGACTGCAGGAACTGTTCCTCTGAATTTGCGGCAGCAGCAGAGCACTGCGTGGAAACTAAACGTAGAAATTGAAACTTTTTAAATGTAGAGCTTCAGAAGAATCATAAAAATAGTGGGCACGCAAATTACAATTTCATAAGGTACTAGAAATAATAGGATAGGAGAGGAAAGTCGAGTACGAAGGACCTAAAACAAAAAGGAACAACCATACCACAACAAAGATCAAAATTTAATAATGATTGTGGTGTTGCTCACAATGCTAAATACTGCATTTTCTGGCAGCAACAAAGTAATTATGTGTCAGGTGTCATTAGAACACAGTTAATAAAGTCATTTCATGTATTAATGTACAAACTAGGCACTCATCTTTTCGTGTTTCCCACGCTCGTCTCGTTGTAAAATCATGGCTCAATCGTCGAAAATCAAGGTGGTGATGATTCCAAGCTCGGATGCAAAGAGGCCTAGGTTTTATTCTGCTATATTCAAAAGTTTTGTAGATGCGCTTCAGAAACCATTCTTGGAGATTAAACGTTTCAAAGTTAGCACAATGGTGATGTAAAAAAATAATCAGCACTCCGAATTTAAGTTACACTTCCTTTTTATTGCTTTTGTTGCAATATCACGTAACACACAAAACATCACTTCACAATACAAAACATACTTGAAAACATCTTCCTCACTGTTAAAGTTCACATTTTATAAGCTGACTACAATATACGTCTTTTCAACCGGACGTCCAAGACTTGACATTCTCAAGGTCCGACTCTAACTAACTGCTTACACGCCCAAAAATCAGAGTTACAAGTATGTCAAAGATCTTAGTGACAAAAGAAAGAATATACATCATAATAATATCATTGCAATATAAACATATCGATGTATCAAAGTACCTCTACATTAATGAAATCAAATCTGAATGTTGTCTCAGAAATATGTCAACTGCTTTACAGTAAAACAGTAAAATATTGCTGGTATCGAGAGGTTCAAGTGAGCTGCCGTAATGGTTACGTAATTCAAGTACCATTACAACCTTTTAATGAACGAGGCAGTCGAGAAAATACATTCTAGACGAAGTTTAAAACACTTAAAGCCAACTGAGGACGACATGCGTGGTAGATGCAAAGAGATGAAAAGATCAGCACTTTGCGAAAGGGGTGAAAACGTATCAAACTAGACTAGAAATTCACGACTCAGAAACAGCAGTAAAAACTTGCAGTTTGACAGAATCTCTCTTGTTAGTGTCGTATCAGTTCGTTCATTTTTTTTTCAGTTTTCAACTTTCGTCAAGGACCGCAAGACTACAGTAGCAAATGAAGCTGTTGTACGCCAGAGAACTTTACCCTTAGCTGCTGAAGGTGGTCTCAGTTCGGTTTAACGGCTCCGGTTTGCTCGTGGCTCCCCTCCTCCTTCCGCTCACATTACACTCCCGGTTCCTCAGCAGACGCGCCAGTGATTGCAGTTAATGGCTGTTAATGAAGGCCCGGGAGCTGCGAAAACCAGCAGCGGGCTTCTGAAAGGGGAAACTGCCCGAAGCAATGCGAGCAGCTTCCGGAACAGCAATTCCTCCCACTGGTTTACTCTGTACCCAACATTGCCCTCCCTCCCCGCTCCACAGAAACGCAATTTCTCACCGATGACGCGTCGCTTTCTCTCTCTCTCTCTCAGTCTCTCTCCCTCTCCCTTCCTTCCCCCCCCCTCTCTCTCTCTCTCTCTCTCCCTCTTCTTCTTTCATTTTCTGCCTGGCTATGGTCGTGTTGCAACTGCATAAATATCGCCGACTGACGCCAAATATAAACAGACGCACCGGTGACAGGGGGCTGGTGAGAGCTGCCACAGGAAACTAGCAGTCGAAGGTCACGGCAAAGTGAAGGTCACCCGCTGACATTTCCGCAGCGGCGCGGAAGCGTGTCGGCAGAGATGCGGCGCGGCGTGCCGAAGGCGGAGACAATTAACGCAGCCGGCAGCCAGTGGCCGCTTCCAAAGATCACAACGGACAAGTGCGCGTCAGCCAGCCGACCGGTAAACGACCGCCCACCGGGAAATTACTTTCTCGGCAGCAGAAATCGCTACTTAACGAGGTACACGAAGATTTACAGCACAATGTCTATTTTTTACTGCCCACGTTTTGATCAGCTAGAGATGCGTCTGTGTATACAGGGTGGTCCAATGATAGTGACCGGGCCAAATATATTACGAAATAAGCATCAAACGAAAAAACTACAAAGAACGAAACTCGTCTAGCTTGAAGGGGGAAACCAAATGACGCTACGGCTGGCCCGCTAGATGGCGTTGCCATAGGTCAAACGGATATCAAATGCGTTTTTTTTAAATAGGAACCCCAATTTTTTATTACAGATTCGTGTAGTAATTAACGAAAAACGAATGTTATAGTTGGGCAAGTTTTTCGCTTTCTGATAGATGGCGCTGTAATAGTCACAAACGTAGAAGTACGTGGTATCACGTAACATACCACCAGTGCGGACGGTATTTGCTTCGTGATACATTGCCAGTGTTAAAATGAACGGTATACCAACTGCGGAAAAGGTCGATATCGTGTTGATGTATGGCTATTGTGATCAAAATGATCAATGGGCTTGTGCTATGTATGCTGCTCGGTATCCTGGACGACATCATCCAAATGTCCGGACCGTTTGCCGGATGGTTACGTTATTTAAGGAAACAGCAAGTGTTCAGACACGTGTGAAACGTCAACCACGACCTGCAACAAATGATGATGCCCAAGTAGGTGTTTTAGTTGCTGTCGCGCCTAATCCGCACATGAGTAACAGACAAATTGTGCGAGAACCGGGAATCTCAAAAACGTCGGTGTTGAGAATGCAACATCAACATCGATTGCACCCGTAACATATTTCTATGCATCAGGAATTGCATGGCGACGACTTTGAACGTCGTGTACAGTACTGCCACTGGGCACGAGAGAAATTACGGCACGATGACAGATTTGCACCCGTTCTATTTAGCGACGAAGCGTCATTCACCAACAGCGGTAACGTAAACCGGCATAATTTGCACTTTTGGGCAACGGAAAATCCACGATGGCTGCGACCAGTGGAACATCAGCGACCGTGGCGGGTTAATGTATGGTGCGGCATTATGGGAGGAAGGATAATTGGTCCCCATTTTATCGATGGCAATCTAAATGGTGCAATGTATGCTGATATCCTACGTAATGATCTACCGATGTTACTACAAGATGTTTCACTGCATGACAGAATTGTGATGTACTTCCAACATGATGGATGTCCGGGACATAACTCGCGTACGGTTGAAGCGGTATTGAATAGCATATTTCATGACAGGCGGATTGGTCGTCGAAGCACCATACCATGGCCCGCCTGGTTACCGGATCTGACGTCCCAGGATTTCTTTCTGTGGGGAAAGGATATTTGCTATCGTGATCTACCGACAACGCCTGATAACATGCGTCAATGCATGTGCGAACATTACGGAAGGCGAACTACTCTCTGTTGAGAGGAATGTTGTTACACGTATTGCCAAATGCATTGAGGTTGACGGACATCATTTTGAGCATTTATTGCATTAATGTGGTACTTAAAGGTAATCACGCTGTAACAGCATGCGTTCTCAGAAATGATAAGTTCATAAAGATACATGTATCCTTACGTACGTTCTGTATTTTAATTTAAAAAACCTACCTGTTACCAACTGTTCGTCTAAATTTGTGAGCCATATGTTTGTGACTATTACAGCGCCATCTATCACAAAGCGAAGAAAGTGGTCCAACCAAAACATTCATATTTCTTTACGTACTACACGAATATGTAATAAAAATGGAGTTTTCTATTAAGAAAACGCAGTTGATATCCATTTCACTATGGCACCGCCATCTAGCGGGCCAGCCATAGCACCATGTGGTTTCCCCTTCAAGCTAGACAAGTTTCGTTGTTTGTAGTTTTTTCGTTCGACGCTTATTTCGTGAGATATTTGACCCGGTCACGATCAATGGACCACCCCGTATATTCGACGAATCATTGTGAATTGGGTAGCTGCAGGTTTTTTTCTTTTTAACACGAGTAGGGATGTGAGACATAACTATGTAAACACAACAAGTCACCATGCCTAAAATGCTGCAGGAAAACTGTTGGCACTCAGTCGTCTAGGAACAGGTGTATACGGGTCAGGTATAGCATGTTATACCATTCTTCTAGAATTTTAAAACTATTGTGGTCCGCCTTAGATTATCGTAAATAAGCATAGACTACGGGAGTTTTCCTAGTAGCTTTGGTCAGATAGGATGTGTTGCATACCTACTGCGCGTTACCTCATTTCGATCGCTCTGTTTCGGAAAGTGACCAGTGCCTTACTACATACCCTTACAAAACGGAACCGTCGAGAAACTGAGTGGTGATGTGTAAAGGGATACAAAACCTACGGAATATTTTTGTTCTGCACAGTTAACCGCCTGTCAGTTACTTAAAAAAAACACTATTTATAGCAAAATTAAAATTTTCATCGCTAACTCAGGTTTTATTCGAAAATTTATTATTACTAACGTGAGACAGAAGGATGATGAATCAGAAATTTAAAAAAAAATTCAAAAAAAAAAATTATCACATAGCGCTACAGAACGCAATTTCCTCAGAAACAATTAAAATTCAAAAAAGTGCAAAAGAAAGACATATCAAGCAGGCCTTCAGTATTTTGTTGAGTGTGTTCTGTAGCGTGTAAAATAACAATATTTAACAACATTATGAAAAGGATAGTTGTTATTCACCAAATAGTGGAGATGCAGGGTCGCAGATACGCACTACAGAACGACTGCCACAAAATAACCTTTCGGCAAACAAGGCTTTTGCCCAAAATAGACCACACACACACACACACACACACACACACACACACACACACACACACACACACACGCTCAAACGCAGTTCACGCACACACACACACACACACACATATGAGCACAATCTCTGCCAGCTGAAGTCTTGTTGGCCGAAAGCTTGTTTTGTGACATTTTTGTTGTGCCTATCTGCGACTCAGCAACTACACTATATGGTGAGTAGCAAGTGTCCTTTTCATAGAGCTGTTACATTCCATCCTGGATTTTCCGTTGTTTAGTAATGAAGACATACAAATTTTTTGTATTTGCATATGTAAGTTTGACTCGCATTAGAATTAATTGTTTTGGTAACATAACAGCGTAGAAACTATGCACGCAGCTCATTGTTTTTACTTGTAAAATGTAATTTATATTTTCTAAGGAATAAAGTGCAGAGTTGGACACCGATCCGTAGTTTTGGTAGACTACCGAACCGAAGTTTTGGTGGAGCGCAACTCTACATTCTTCCTACAAAATATTGGCAGCTTTAGGCGTCGACGATGGAGGTGGATGGTGATCACTCACCTTTCTCTACAAAGAAGACTGAAAAGGCTTAACGACACTGAGACCTGGTGACTTTGGTGTCCAAGACAGATGCGGCAACTCATCAGCGGGCTCACAAAACTACTCTCCGACGATGCTGGCTGTCGTCTTGGAATCCTGCATCATCTTTGTGGGGTAAAACTGTACCGTTGGGCGGACCCGCACAGCCTGAGCCTGATCAACCGAAATGGTCACACAATCCTTGGCTGGAATGCAACCTTGAAGAGCTACACTGGCGAGCATGGGATACCATGGTATGGCTGCCCGAAATATCTCCGAAGCCCCGAATCGGCCAAACATTGGAAACGAGACTCATACAGCCAAATTACTTTCATCCACTGCTCCATAGTCTACGTTTTATGGTTTCGACACAACGTTTTCCTTTTACGGGGCTGTTCATCACTTACGTGTGGATTTGGATACCCAGCATGCCCTAAAACTCCCTGCGTATGGAGTTCCCTTCGCGAATGCGACATTCACTTCCGCAGTGACGTGGCCAGCTGTTGTCCTCTTATTTTTGATCAGAAACTTTCTTAATATAACAACATTCATGTATAAGATAGTGGCCGGCAGTCCATGTTTCGAACAGTAATTGCCACAAATGTGCATACTGTACATATGCCGAATGTAGCGTTTCTTCAACGTTTAAACGGACTCTGGCTGCCGTAATAATCACATACATCAAGTTAGAGTAACGTAAACGGTGACAGTTATAGAACTATACGAAACAAAATCGTCGTAACTTCTGAACGGTTTGCATTAAGGCTCTCAAACTACACGGTTGACCGCGGGGCATGATGGGAATCAGTATGCGCTGTATGTTTTGGTTTAGCGACGAAGCCCACTTTCATTTTGATGGGTTCGTCAATAAGCAAAATTAGTACATTTGGGAGACTGAGGATCCGCATTTCGCGATCGAGAATCCTCAACAGATGACTGAGTGAGGTACAATGGCGGTCGAATAATCGGTGCGATATTCCTTTAATGCCACTGTGACTACCGAACGGTAAGTGACGGTTTCGGGAAGTTGATTTCATCCCCATTATCCAAAGTGACCCTGATTTCGACAATATGTGTTTGATGCAAGGCGGAGCTCGACCCCATAGAAACAGGAGGGTGTTTGTTGTCCTTGAGAAGTGCTTTGGAGACAACATTCTGGCTCTAGGGTACTCAGAGGCCACTGACATGGGCCTCGATTGGCTGCCCTTATTCTCCGGATCTGAACACATGAGACTCCTTTTTTCGGGGCTATATTACAGACAAAGCGTACAGCAATAATCCCAAAACCATTGCTGAGCTGAAAACTGCCATTCAGGACGTCATCGACAGCCAGTCATATCGAATATGTCATAACCTAAAGCCGAATACGTGTGGTGACGTTTACATGTTGAGTAAAGTGTGAGACGCCATAGTTTGTAACTAATTAACGTTTTCTGTTTTCATATGGTTCAATAATTGTCACCTTGTAAATACGATGGTATCTGTTACGAAATGATGTAAATACCGATTGTGTCAGTTACTAACTTTTAACAGCATAACGCCTTTGGTACGACGTTACGCTTTACATTTAGTGATTTTCGTGGATAGTTCCTTATGCAGATATTGTCTTTTCTACATATTAATGTATTTTTTTTTTTTAGTTTTATGACCATCGTCCAATTACATTGGCCACGAACGAGTAAAAGCTGGTTTTAAGTGCGTCATGAAACGATGTTGTCATCTTAAGAAAGATTTTAGCGATGAGTGAAGCAGTAATGGCACCAACACTAATTGAGGATGCTTTATGATATCTATTCGGTAATTAATTCGTGTATATACTCTTTAGGTCTGTTTCAACATTATCTGCAGTTCTGTAAGCTGTTGTATGTTGCTAAAATTAAGAAAATACCTCTTTTGTATCTTAGATCTGAAGACGGGTAGATTGTTAGCCGAAACAGTCAGTCCAAAGAAGGAAGATTTCATATGCGAGCTTGAGTTCATGGGTCTTCAATCCCTAACAGAAGTAAAAAAAATTGGCAACAGATCTCTTGTCTTCTGGTTGACATTGTCAACAACATTGACCGTCATCTTCAATGACCGCCCGTCACGATCACTCAACACACACTTTCACCCGAGTTGTGACTTAGCGGATGATGTTTCTTCGCTTTCCAAGGATGCGTTATAAATCTTAGATCATGAAACACTAACATTTCGGCTACTTTCGTCACTGAAGCATCCACCATACAAGCAGCAATAGTTTTACCACGTTGGAATTCACTCAGCTCCGACATAATGCACCCACAACAAATGTTACTGGTCCAATTCAACAGCGCAGCCTCCAGACTAGGCCAGCAACTGCATTCAACTTTAAGCAAGCATTTTTCGCGATATTTCCACGTTTTCCTCAACCCACGTATATTTCGGTATCTTCGTGTTACAAACACGAAGGATGGGAAGAACGAGTGCATATGTGCAATTGTGGGAATCATATTTTACTTAATGCGTCTTCCAGATCTCTACGAGAGATACGCAGGGAGCTTTACGGAACCCGTAGTCTCTGCTGTAAAATAACTTTCTTTCAGCTTTCTAAGAATATTTTCGCTACACCAACGTTTATCTTTCAGTGGCTGCCTTTTAGGTCACATTTTTCAACAATTCTCTTACATTTTCGCTAAAGTGAGACATGTCTGAGACCATTCACACCAGCCCTTCGATTTATACGCTTGATTTCCCCATTTAGATAGGGTTAACGCGGGCCGCATACGCTTCAGCACTACTGAATCATGAGCCCTACAATTATTTTGTACATAGTCCCTTTTGTAGACATACTGCTTTTGTAGACATACTGCAGTTTCCCCGAGTCCTACCAATGAATCGTAGCATGGCGTTTGTTTTTCCAACAGCTGGGTCTATGTGGTCGTTCCAGTTCATTGTTTTAGACAGAGTTGCTTCCAAGTTTCTCTATGACATGAGCTGATCTGCTTGTGAGTTTTCGTTGCTGTAGACCAATGAAATAACGGTTTTACGTTTAGTGGAGTGGAAAAAATTTTTGCCTCTATACATTAAAAGCTAGTTGCCTGTTTCTGTCCCCGACGTAATTTGTCGATATTTAACTGGATTTTATTTCAATTTTTACAGGGTAGTGTTTTTTCTAAGATAACTGCATCATCTGCGAAAATACTGAGATTGCAACAAATACTATCAACTGCGTCATTAATGTACAACGTAAACAGCAACAGCCCTGTAACACTCTCTGGGGCGACACGAAGTACAGGGTGTTTCCAAAAGTACTTTACAACTTTAAAAATTCAAATAAATTTATTAAAAGACGCTATAGAGCTGGGTTTTGAGTTATTTTGTAGGGAAACACATCCAGGTTTTTTTTCCTTAAACTACTTTCAAGTAAAGATGTTATATGTGGCTTCCGTTGGTTATCCTGCACACATCCCATCGGAAGTCATTTTCTTCCAGAACTCTCTGTAGCATTGTAGATGTAACTTGCTCAGTGGCGGCGTAAATTCTTGCTCTAAGATCATTTAGAGACGCCGGAACAGGAGGTACAAACACGACATCCTTGATGAATCGCCATAAAAAGAAATCGAGTGGTGTCAGGTCTGGGGAACGTGGGTGACATGCAATTGGCGCATCACAGCCAGTCCCTGGACCTGGAAAGCACTCACTGAGAAAATCTCGGACGTCAGGCAGGTAGTGGGGTGGTGCATCATCTCGCATGAAGTAAACAATTAGTTCTTGGTCATACTCATCGATTCGCGAGATGCACGTCTGGTCGATTCCGTGTGGCTGTTGAAAATACGTTGTCTCACTCGCTCAACGACGTCGTCAGATGTGCTTGGACGACGTGATGATTTCCCATGTCTTACCGAGCACCCTGTTTCTACAAAACATTTATGCCACTCATAAATTGTAGGCCTACTAGAAGGACTTTTAGCGTACTTGGTACGGAAATTACGCTGAACTGTTGTCGCCGACTTCGATTCTTCAAACCGAAACACAAAGCTAGCACGCTCGGGTCCAGTGAAGGCAGCCATCATTAACGCAACAGCCGCTAGCGCGGGATGATGATGGCATTGAAACAGAGGATGACACGCGTAAAGCTGAAATACTAAACACCCTTTTCCAAAGCTGTTTCACAGAGGAAGACCGCACTGCAGTTCCTTCTCTGAATCCTCGCACAAACGAAAAAATGGCTGACATCGAAATAAGTGTCCAAAGAATAGAAAAGCAACTGGAATCACTCAACAGAGGAAAGTCCACTGGACCTGACGGGATACCAATTCGATTCTACACAGAGTATGCGAAAGAGCTTGCCCCCCTTTTAACAGCCGTGTACCGCAAGTCTCTAGAGCAGGGTGTTCCAACCGAGCTTCAGGGAGCCGGAGCGCTCACTGCGACAGCTCGAAGCCCGCGTGGAGGGGGAAAGAGAACTCACTGCCCCCTGGCCGGATGCAGCCGCAACTGACGCAATGATCCGTGTTCAATGACAGCGATGACTAGCCGCGGGAGCCCTGTACCTCTATTGGAAGATACCTTTCTATTCATTGAGAGGGAAGGTCGTCCGCAGTGTCTTGTATGTCATAAAGTATTTAATTCTGCGAAGAGGAACAATATACAACGACATTATACACGTCTTCACGCAGCGCACTACGATCAGGTAGAAGGCGTTACACGCAGAGAACTGGTAGCCAGGCTTAAGACCGACATACCAAGAGACGTAAGTTTAAAAACGGTTTCGTAATACGGAGGGTATCAAAACATGGAACATAATTCGTGTTCTGCAATGCGTTTATAATTTTCAGGTGAATGAGAGCGGAGGAAACACTACTGAATCTGCAATTCGAGTAAGCTACAGGGTCGCTCACGTCATTGCGATGAGTGGCAAGCCGTTTTCGGTGGGACCACTCGTAAAATCGTGCATGGTAGCAGTTGCAGAATGCTTGTTTCCAAGGGAGGTGCAGGCAATTGAAGGGGTTTGCCTGTCGAAGCAAACAATGTCTCGTCGAATCCTGGACATGGCAGCGGATTTAGAGACGCAGCTCCGGAAAAAGGCGGAGAGCTTTGTTGCATTTTCGCTAGTGCTTGACGAAAACACCGACATATCGGACTGTGCTCAGCCTGCAGTCTTTGTGTGTGGTGTCGACATGGAGCTGAAGAACTCTTGGATGTGGTACCACTCGATTTCACCGCAACAGGACGTGATATTTTCGAAGCTCTTTGTGAATCAGTGGACAATATGAATTTGCCGTGGGATAAGCTCCATTCTGTAGCGACAGACGGTGCACCACAAATGATCGGGCGTCACCAAGGTTTTGCTTCTCGTTTGAAAAATAAACTCAGGGGCAAATTCGGGAAAGACTCTTCATTGCTTTATTCACCAAGGGGCACTGTGTGCTGAAACAGTAGAGCAAGGTGGCGTAATGAAAGATGTCGTGAAATGTGTGAATTTTGTGCGGCGTCACGGTATGAATCATCGCCAATACAAAAGATTCCTGAAAGATATGGAAGCGCAGTATGGGGATATACCTTAACACAGTACAGTTCGTTGTCTGAGTCGGGGAAAAGTTCTTGATGTTTTCTTTGCCATTCGTGAGGAAATATCCCTTTTTCTCGAAATGAAAGGGGAAGAAACGCGTTGTCTGAAAGATATAAAATGGATATCAGACCTGGCGTTTCTAGCTGACATAACTATGCATCTGAATAATTTAAATCTGTCATTGCAGAGGAAAGGGCCGATAATCGTTGACATGCACGACCGGATCAAAGCGTTCATGGAATTGTTACGTTTAATTGAGAGGCAGATGAGTAATGAACATTTAACATTCTTCAATCGTCTCGCTTCATTAAAACTACCTGAAGGCTCTACTTTCGGCGATTACCAAGCAAAGTTAAAGCAGCTCATCACGTCGTTTGAAACACCATTCTGAGACCTCACTATTTTGGAAATGGAACTTTAGGTGTTCAGCACTCCTTTTTCAGTTTCCCCCCATGACTTGTCATCGTCACTTCAATTTGAGATTATTGATTTGCAAAATTCAACTTTGTTGAAGGAGAGGTATTACAACACGTTGGATGTATCACGATGGTATCGTTGTTCATTACAGCAAAAAAACATTTCCCAAGCTTCACAACAATGCCGCTCAGACCATGTGAATGTTTGGACCTACGTATTGTTGTGAGCAGCTTTTCTCAGCAATGAAAACAGTAAAAAGTAAGGAAAGATCGTTTCTTCAGGACGCAACAATTAAGGCTATCCTCTGCATTAACGCTGCGAACACTTTGACACCTGATATTTCCGATCTTGTAATGAAAAGAAAATATCAAGCTACAGAGGCCCAATAAACTTAGTATGCAATTTCTTGTAAAACAGTTGTTTCTTACTTATTTCCTGAACATCGTACTTCCTGGTGTAGCATGTCACCACGTCTTAGCAGCTAAGAGTATCAGGGTGTCGATCTTGTAAGACGCAGCTGACACATCAAAACGCTTGCCTTGCCGCCTGCCTCAGCCAGCCGTGCCACGTGCCGGCATGCCGGCCCACTGGAATGGTCACAGCGAGGAGCCGACGAGCTAGAACAACCTGCTCTAGAGGGACGGAAGATTCCAAATGATTGGAAATGGGCACCGGTAGTCCCAGTCTTCAAGAAAGGTCGTCGAGCAGATGCGCAAAACCGTAGACATATATCTCTGACGTCGATTTGTTGTAGAATTTTAGAACATGTTTTTTGCTCGAGTATCATGTCGTTTCTGGAGACCCAGAATCTACTCTGTAGGAATCAACATGGATTCCGGAAACAGCGATCATGTGAGACCCTACTGGCTTTATTTGTTCATGAGACCCAGAAAATATTAGATACAGGCTCCCAGGTAGATGCCATTTTCCTCGACTTCCGGAAGGCGTTCGATACAGTTCCGCACTGTCGCCTGATAAACAAAGTAAGAGCCTACGGAATATCAGACCGGCAGTGTGGCTCGATTGAAGAGATTTTAGCAAACAGAACACAGCATGTTGTTCTGAATGGAGAGACGTCTACAGACGTTAAAGTAGCCTCTGGCGTGCCACAGGGGAGTGTTAGGGGACCATTGCTTTTCACAATATATATATATAAATGACCAAGTAGATAGTGTCTGGAGTTCCATGTGGCTTTTCGCGGATGATGCTGAAGTATACAGAGAAGTTGAAGCATTAGAAAATTGCAGCTAAATGCAGGAAGATCTGTAGTGGATAGGCACTTGGTGCAGGGAGTGGCAACTGATCCTTAACGTAGACAAATGTAATGTATTGCGAATACATAGAAAGAAGGATCCTTTACTGTATGATTATGTGATAGCGGAACCAACACTGGTAGCAGTTACTTCTGTAAAATATCTGGGAGTATGCGTGCGGAACGATTTGAAGTGCAATGGTCATATAAAATTAATTGTTGGTAAGGCGGGTACCAGGTTGAGATTCATTGGGAGAGTCCTTAGAAAATGCAGTCCAGCAACAAATGAGGTGGCTTACAAAACACTCGTTCGACCTATACTTGAGTATTTCTGATCAATGTGGGATTCGTACCAGGTCGGGTTGACGGAGGAGATAGAGAAGATCCAAAGAAGAGCGGCGCGTTTCGTCACAGGGTTATTTGGTAAGCGTGATAGCGTTACGGAGATGTTTAGCAAACTCAAGTGGCAGACTCTGCAAGAGAGGCGCTCTGCATCGCGGTGTAGCTTGCTGTCCAGGTTTCGAGAGGGTGCGTTTCTGGATGAGGTGTCGAATATATTGCTTCCCCCTACTTATACCTCCCGAGGAGATGACGACTGTAAAATTAGAGAGATTCGAGCGCGCATGGGGGCTTTCCGGCAGTCGTTCTTCCTGCGAACCATACGCGACTGGAACAGGAAACGGAGGTAATGACCGTGTCACGTAAAGTGCCCTCCACCACACACCGTTGGGTGGCTTGCGGAGTATAAATGTAGATGTAGATGTACTTAAGGTGCGATTCGGCACTAGCGAACTACGCGACACAAAACTTGATGTATTTCCCTACAAATTGACGCTACAAACACCTGTGTAGGTACTATGAACTAATTTATATGAATTTTCAAATTTGTAAAGTCCGTTTTAAAACACCCTCTATTACTTCAGTGTCTGTAAATGACACTCATGTAATGGCGCTCCGGCCGCTGTGGTCGAGCGGTTCTAGGCGCTTCGGTCCGGAACCACCCGGCTGCTACGGTCGCAGGTTGAAATCCTGCCTCGGGTTTGGATGTGTGTGATGTCCGTAGGTTAGTTACGTTTAAGTAGTTCTAAGTCTAGGGGACTGATGACCTCAGATGTTAAGTCCCATAGTGCTTAGACTGCAGACGTTCCCATTATTTATGGTTCAAAAAATGGCTCTGAGCACTATGGGACTTAACATCTATGGTCATCAGTCCCCTAGAACTTAGAACTACTTAAACCTAACTAACCTAAGGACATCACACAACACCCAGCCATCACGAGGCAGAGAAAATCCCTGACCCCGCCGGGAATCGAACCCGGGAACCCGGGCGCGGGAAGCGAGAATGCTACCGCACGACCACGAGATGCGGGCTTCCCATTATTTATCTCTATGGTAACTACGTGTTGATTGCATAACTGTGTTACCTTAATTATAAGTTCTTTTTAAGTTACTACTGCAGCCTTACAGCCATTGCGCCTGTTATTGTGTTAGCATGTTCTGGTAGACAAAAATGGCTCTGAGCACTATGGGATTGAACATCTGTGGTCATCAGTCCCCTAGAACTTAGAACTACTTAAACCTAACTGACCTAAGGACATCACACACATCCATGCCCGAGGCAGGATTCGAACCTGCGACCGTAGCAGTCGCGCGGTTCCGGACTGTGCGCCTAGAACCGCTAGACCACCGTGACCGGCTCTGGTAGACATATTAGTTGCCCATTTCTATTATAAGTTTCTTTACGTGATGTCTACCTGCAAGTCTAGTACCATTTTAGGGATTTCCGCGCTGACTGTCGTACGTTTTTGTATTATGTTGTGACATATTAATTTTTGGTCTATGTGTTCTGGGTGTTTTATGCGTACAAAACATTTATTGCCTGTCTGTGAGTAATCGAAATATGTTCGTCCTTGTCCTCTTACATGATCCACATACACTCCTGGAAATTGAAATAAGAACACCGTGAATTCATTGTCCCAGGAAGGGGAAACTTTATTGACACATTCCTGGGGTCAGATACATCACATGATCACACTGACAGAACCACAGGCACATAGACACAGGCAACAGAGCATGCACAATGTCGGCACTAGTACAGTCTATATCCACCTTTCGCAGCAATGCAGGCTGCTATTCTCCCATGGAGACGATCGTAGAGATGCTGGATGTAGTCCTGTGGAACGGCTTGCCATGCCATTTCCACCTGGCGCCTCAGTTGGACCAGCGTTCGTGCTGGACGTGCAGACCGCGTGAGACGACGCTTCATCCAGTCCCAAACATGCTCATTGGGGGACAGATCCGGAGATCTTGCTGGCCAGGGTAGTTGACTTACACCTTCTAGAGCACGTTGGGTGGCACGGGATACATGCGGACGTGCATTGTCCTGTTGGAACAGCAAGTTCCCTTGCCGGCCTAGGAATGGTAGAACGATGGGTTCGATGACGGTTTGGATGTACCGTGCACTATTCAGTGTCCCCTCGACGATCACCAGTGGTGTACGGCCAGTGTAGGAGATCGCTCCCCACACCATGATGCCGGGTGTTGGCCCTGTGTGCCTCGGTCGTATGCAGTCCTGATTGTGGCGCTCACCTGCACGGCGCCAAACACGCATACGACCATCATTGGCACCAAGGCAGAAGCGACTCTCATCGCTGAAGACGACACGTCTCCGTTCGTCCCTCCATTCACGCCTGTCGCGACACCACTGGAGGCGGGCTGCACGATGTTGGGGCGTGAGCGGAAGACGGCCTAACGGTGTGCGGGACCGTAGCCCAGCTTCATGGAGACGGTTGCGAATGGTCCTCGCCGATACCCCAGGAGCAACAGTGTCCCTAATTTGCTGGGAAGTGGCGGTGCGGTCCCCTACGGCACTGCGTAGGATCCTACGGTCTTGGCGTGCATCTGTGCGTCGCTGCGGTCCGGTCCCAGGTCGACGGGCACTTGCACCTTCCGCCGACCACTGGCGACAACATCGATGTACTGTGGAGACCTCACGCCCCACGTGTTGAGCAATTCGGTGGTACGTCCACCCGGCCTCCCGCATGCCCACTATACGCCCTCGCTCAAAGTCCGTCAACTGCACATACGGTTCACGTCCACGCTGTCGCGGCATGCTACCAGTGTTAAAGACTGCGATGGAGCTCCGTATGCCACGGCAAACTGGCTGACACTGACGGCGGCGGTGCACAAATGCTGCGCAGCTAGCGCCATTCGACGGCCAACACCGCGGTTCCCGGTGTGTCCGCTGTGCCGTGCGTATGATCATTGCTTGTACAGCCGTCTCGCAGTGTCCGGAGCAAGTATGGTGGGTCTGACACACCGGTGTCAATGTGTTCTTTTTTCCATATCCAGGAGTGTATATTTTTTCCAAGTCGTATGATTCTGACATGCGCAGGCAGGCCTGGAGCATGAGATCGAGTCCTTAGTCCAACAAACAGTGTAACGTCTGAGCCCGTTCGCATAGTTTTCAGGTCTCTCCAAAGGAAGCGTACATACGTTGCACACCACCCGCGGGACCAATGCCAGACTGCAATCTCGTAACTCGGTACGCTTTCTCTGCTATAAAGAAACACAAACAAAGTGGCTTTTACGAAACGAGGCCAAACAGCAGATCCGTTTCAATAGGAGGTGCAATAATTTTCAGTTTAGTTCTCCAGAGACTCGGTCTCCCGTAAAAGTGCCCCCGTGACAAGACGCGTCTTTCATTAAACTGTTCCGCCGCTACATATAGGAGCGAGATTAGAAAATTATGAAGGGAGAACTTTCGCCCCGATAATTGCTTTCAGCGACTGCCCCTCTGGGAGCCGTTCCAGCGGCGGCCCTCGGCAGATCGAAGATTAAACGGGGCGCCGAGGGGAAGCCCCTGAGCAGTGTGTGATTCAGAGCACGACCGCAGACCCTCCAGTGTTAGATACTCCTGATGACCGCGCAAAGGGAAAAGATAGCCGGGAGGCGGGCCAGTCACCGGCTCCAGAAGAAGAAACCTAATTGGCGAGCGGGAGGCACTGCGCCGGCCCAGGAACGCAGCCTGATTGGCTGATCCATCAGGCGGCTGGCGGCCCGCGGTGGGTTTTGCCCTCTCGGCGCGCAATGTCCGGCTGTCTTATCTCATCTGCGGCCTCGGCGCGTGACCGGCGTCGCCAAGATGCTGCTGCCTTCCTCCGTGCGGCTCCCTATCGGTCCGCAGCAGTTCACGGGGAGTCCACGGGGGAGCCCCGTCGATCAGGGACGCGACCTCCCTGGATGGAATGTCCAAGCAGCCCAACGACTCCTCGCTGCACTTCCTTCTAGTATGCGCTGTGATGCAATTCGCCAAATCAACGTTTGATTGTTTACGCTGGCGAGAAAAGATCTGGGTTGAGGGTGATGACCAGAAGAAGCCAAACAGATTTCCAGGAGGGGCGTTCAGTAAGTAATGAAACACTTTTTTTTTATGAAAGCAGGATGGTCTTAACTCAGGATTCAAATATACCATATTATTCCCCTCTCTTTTGGCTACAAAACACTATTTTTTAACACAACCTCGGTTCAATGATGCGGCCTAACCCCAAGTTACTGGAAGTACCTGTATACCAGCATTTTACCACTTTAACGATCGATATCGGAGCCAACGTGTTGCCACATCAATAATGTCCCCATCATACACGTACTGCTTCAGATGGAGTGCATCCTTCATTGGGCCAAACAAATGGAAGTTGGGAGGTGCGACATCTGGGCTTTTAATGTGGATGAGGAAAAATGGTCCAATAAGGTCTTTTGAGCTCCTTTTGGGTGCGCAGACTTATGTGAGGCTTTGTGTTGTAGTGGATAAGGAAGAAGTAGTTGACATCTTTGCGGCGAGAAAGAAACTGATCTCCTTTCTTCAGTTTTGTGACGGTAAATTCCTATGGCACCAAACTGCTGAGGTCGTCGGTCCCTAGGATTGCTTACTATTTAATCTAACTTAAGATAACTTACGCTAAGGACAACACGCACACTCATGCCCGGGGGAGGACTCGAACCTCCGACGGGGGGAGCCACGCAAAACGTGGCAAGGCGCCTCAGACCCCACGGCTAAACCGCACGGCAGTTTCTTCAATTTCCTAAGGGTAATACACAATTTCGAGTTCATCGTTGTACCGTTAGTGAGGAGGTCAAACAGAATAACCCCGCCGGCCGCTGTGGCCGAGCGGTCTAGGCGCTTCATTTCGGAACCACGCTGCTGCTATGGCTGCAGGTTCGAATCCTGCCTCGTGCATGGTCGTGTGTGAGGTCCTTAGATTAGTTAGGTTCAAGTAGTTCCAAGTCTAGGGGACTGATAACCTCAGATATTAAGTCCCATAGTGCTTAGAGCCATTTGAACCATTTGAATAACCTCTGCAGAGTCCCAGAACTCCGCCGTCATGACTTTACCAGGTGAGGGTGGAGCTTCGAACTTTTTTTTCGGTGGGGAGGTGGTGTGGCACCACTTCATGGATTGCCGATTTTGTTCCCGACTCCCAAGTGATGAACCCATTTGTCCTCGCCTGTGACACGATGTTCAACAGAAATTATCACGATCAATCTCGCAACGCGCAAGCGATTCCGCACAGATGGTCGTTCGTTGCTCATCTTCTGTTAGGAACCCAGCGGTACACACTTTTGAATATCTCAACTAGTGGATGAATGTGTCAGCTCTCCCAACAGAGACGTCCAGTCGAGCAGCAATATGTGTGATTGTGATCCGTCAGTCACCTCGAATGAGAGTGTCGCACGGTTCCAACCTTGCAGGTGTCACAGTCGCGTGCGGCCGGCTGGCACACGGGAGATTTCACAGAATTGCGCGACCTTGTTACGATGTTGACAGACGTCTCGCTCAACAAATCAGCGTGCTTTTCTTCACAGCCATGTCTTCGTAGACACTCTGCAACAAGCTATGAGTATCTTAAATGCTGTGGTTTTCTCCCAAAATAAAACCTTTGAGAGCCCCCGGCTTGGAACGCACCTCCGCTACAGGCGCCATTTTGAAGACTACGTATAATGCCGTCATCGATCGGAACTTCATGAAACTATGAGAGCTGAAGCGGAAATATTCCACGATGTTCGCATTTTTCAACCGAAAGTGGCCGAGAAAGAAAAGAAAGTGTTCATTTACCTACTGAACACCCCTCGTACTATAACTAAATCTACGTCTGTACTCTGGAAATTGCTGCCAAATGCCAATCGGACCACGGATTTCCTTAGTCCGCCTCTAGAAAATCCTTTATCTCTCAACGATGTGAAGATTCGCCACGACCGACACGTAGTTCGGTTTCTATGTTAAATCATAGGTTCCCTTTCCCCGGCAGAAGTACTGGTGTAGATTACGGACACGCTAACCGCCGAAGTGGCGTCCATATCTACATACATACCCTGCAAACCCACCATATGGTGCATGGCGGAGTGTTCTTTGCACCACTATTAGCCACTCCCTATCATGATCCACTGGCAAGCAGAGCGACGGAAAAAACGACTGTCTGCACACCTGCTACGAGCAGTGATTTCACTTGTCTTGGTTGTCCTTAAAAGAAACGTAGAATTGTTCTGCAGTCAACTTTAAATGCTAGTTTTCTATATTTTCTCAGTAGAGTTCCACAAGAAGAACGTCATCTTCCCTCCGATGTCACGAGACATCTCCATAATACAGGCGTGCTGATGGAACTTACGAGAAACATATTTAGCAGAATGCCTCTGAATTGCTTCGATGTCTTCCGTAAGTCCGACTTGATATTGATCCAAGACGTTCGATCAGTACTCAAAAGCGTGTCTCACTGTTGTTCTCTGCGGGGTCTCCTTTGCAGATGAACCACACTTCCCTAAAATTTTCCATATACTCCAGTGTCGACCATTCGCCTTTCCTACTGCCACTTTTACGTCCTCGTTCCATTTAATGTCACTCTGAAACGTTAAGCCTAGATATTTAATCGAGGTGACTATATCAAGCAGCATACCACTAATGTTGTATTCCAATACAAAGGAATTTATCATTATTCATCTGAACTAATTTTCTGCATGTAGAGCAAGCAGTCACATACCACACCACCTGGAAATTTTGCCCAAGTCATGCTGAATCCTCCCACAATCACTCAACGATGACGCCTTCCAGTTCACCACCGCGACATCAATAGCCAGCCACAGATTGCTGCCCTCTTTGTCAGCCAAATAGTTCATGTGTACAGAGAATAAGAATGGTTCCGTCAAACTTCCCTGGTACACTACACACTACACCCTTCTATACAATGAACTCTCACTATCGAGGACAGCGTACTCGGTTCTATTAGATAAGAACATTGCAGCCATTCACACATCGGGGAACGTATTCCATATGCTCGCACCTTAGTTTCTTGCTGTCAAATGCTTTCGGAAATCTGAGAAAATGTCATCTGCCTGTTGCCCTTCGCCCATAGTTTCTAGTATATCACGAGAGGACAGGGCAAGCTGAATTACGCACGAGAGATACTTTCCAGATCCATCTTGATTTCTGGACAGATGTTTTCCGCCTCTATGAAATTTGCAATTTTCGAATTGAGAATATGTTGAAGAATTCTGCACCAAACGGATGTTAAGGATATCAGCTTGCTGCTTTCCGAGTCCATTCTTTTAGTTTTCTTATATGGAGGAGCCACCTGCTCTTTCTTTCACTAGCTCGGGACTTTGCCCTGTGAGGGAGATACGCGACAGATGCAAGCTAAGTAACGGGCAAATGACGCCGAACTGAAAGACTTGCTCCATGCCGTTCAACTAGAAGGAATTACTGTTATTATTAGACTACCCTACACAGCAGGCCGGAGTGGCCAAGCGGTTCTAGGCGCTTCAGTCTGGATCCGCGCGACCGGTACTGTCGCAGGTTCGAATCCTGCCCCGGGCATGGATTAGTGTCATGTCCTTAGGTTACTTAGTTTAAGTAGTTCTACGTTCTGGGGGACTGATGACCTCAGAAGTTAAGTCCCATAGTGCTCATAGGCATTTGAACCAAGTACTTCACGGTTTGAGAGAGTATGTGATGTTGTTTCTGTGATAACAACATCGAACGTAATTCACAACCAACTTCACAGGATGAACTCACTTGTGTTGTTGGAACCATTCTCGCCTGGATGCATTCACTGATTCGGTCAAAGGGGTGTCCAAAGGTCGTTTTATCGTCTGCCGAGGTAATCTGACCCAAAACTGTTTCAACTGGTCAGAGGTTGTCCCATACAGGTTTTATCGGGGATAGATCTGGGGCTCTTGTTGGCCACGGAAAAACCTCAACATCACACAAGCAACTCACAGACACACGTGCCACATGGGGGCAACCATCGTCGCGACGGAAAACGCCACAATGGCACTTGTCGTGTGAGAATTAACACATGACAACATAGGATACCTGTGACGTGCCGTTCTTCGGTCAGAGTTCGTCCAGTCACCATAGCCGTAATCTGAAGTCGCTTATGATGGCTCCTCACACCATGACGCCGCTGTACCTCTCCAAACTGTTGGAAGTATGGGACTTCTCCTCAGGTGGCCACCATTTTCACCGACGATGGTCGTACGGTCAGCGGAGTATCGCCATGCATCAGCTGTCCGTGCCTGTCCGTCACGGAACCACTCTAAACGCAGTCGTTTGTGTCGCGGTTCACCTGATCCAATGCAGGGGACGGTAATTCCCTGATGCTGTTCCTTCTAGTGTCCAACCAATGGTGTCGGATGACACTGGATGTTACAGGGAGTGTTACTTATTCTTGGGTCATAAACTTCAGATGCCTCTACACAAACAGTTGATGTACTACTCAGAGCAACAATACAAAGTACTCCAACGATAAAACAGTAGCATACGCAGGCAACAGAAAACACGTTACCTTGGTGTGCAGCTCGACGAACGACTGTCTTTGACGAACATACCAGAACAACGACTGACAGGACTGCCAAGATCACGCACAAGCTGGCCAGACTCAACATAACACACTTCAAGGGTACCATTAGACACACTATGCGCTCTTTGAGTCTGTGGCCTGTTTTGTAGCCAGTGCATGGGCACACCGAGTACGTCTGGTGATAAATATCAACATCGTGCGCCGAGGGCAGAAGAGTGCCTTGGTAAGGCTGTCAGGAGCTTTCAAAACCACGTCAGTGGATCGCTCTTAGTGTTGCTTGAAACCTTCCCTATCGACATAAACAATCGGTTTCGGGATGCAATGTACTGGCTTAGGAGAGGGAGACAAGGTAAGGTAATCGAGATTACCGGACAGGACAACATCGAGCCAACTCGTTAAATGGCGGGTGTGTACCTGGAAAAGGGAATGGGAGTTAAGCGATAAGGGCCGTAATGCATTTCATTTCTTCCCGGACATCAGGGAACGTCAGAGACTGAGTCATGACAAGGCCCTTACCCTGCGCATTTACACTGCGTAGGCCGCAGCCGGAGTGCTACTTGTACATGTCGGGAACATGGATCCCCGTAACATACACTTTTCCACTGTCACCGATACGGGTAGCACACCACACACCAACGCAACAATGACGTGATACGGGCAATAAGATAGTGACTCGAGGACATTACATGAAGCATACAGACAGACACGCCGGCATAACAGAAAGCTGCAACACACACGAAGCACGTAAGACAGCAGTCGAATTCGTACATCAACAGAAACAACAGTACCAAAACAAACACACACACACACACACACACACATACCCAAACAGCGAATACTTTCAGCAACTAGTACCGCAGGCAACCTTACAGAACGTCTGCAATAAATAGTGTAATGCAGTAAACCCTAGGTATTTCTGTTCTAGTTTAAGTTTAAACAGCGGGCATATCCATCCCGCGAACATGATAGCGCTTTTCTGATGTAACACCTGTAACTGAACGCTCATTATGTAAGCAACATAATAGGTAAAATTCAAAACATGTATAGTAGAAGAATTGAAAGTTAATTAACAACCCCAAGAAATAACGTACTTTACACTCGCACACCAACGCGCTTCCACAATATGCGTAATAGTTATAGTGTTTTTGTAAATAGTGTTTAGAAATATTAATCCGTAAATTAAACTCTAGTGAACCGGAACAGAAGGTTCAAAGTCCATCCGAGGCTTACAGACCAGGCTGGCTCAGATAGGGTAGCATTTCTCTCTGTGTTTCTATCCAAGTCTTTCCTATCATTTATCATGATATATTCTTTCAATTTCTATATATTTGTGTTTTTTCTTCCTTTTCTAATGTATTTATAATTTATTATTAGTTCCATTGTAACTGCTGAAAAAAATAATTCCTGTTTGTAATATCGAAAATGTTTTGTAATCTACACACATCAAAAACGTTTTGCATCATCCCGGTTCCCAAAACTCCTGAAGGTATATGTTGCCTGTGGTTACTGTAGCACAAACACAGTGCCTCTGACTGTTCAGAGATGTCGCTGAAACAGTCCAAAGATGTAAACAACCATACATCAGCAGCGTCTATTAGACGGAGAGGCTCCGACAGCCAGTAAGTTCCAGTCATTCCAAGAGGAAGGTGCTACACGGCTCGTGTTGTCTGCAGTTCAATCATACCTAGACGGTCAATACCGCGGTTCGATCGCGCCCGCATTGTTACTTTCTGACAGGAAGCGCTTTCAACAACGAAAGTGTCCAGGCGTCTCGGAGTGAACCAAACCGATGTTGTTCGGACACGGAGGATATAGAGAGAGACAGGAACTGTCGATGACATGCCTTTCTCACGCCAACCAACGGCTACTACATCAGTGGATCACCGCTACCTACGGATTATAGCTTCGAGGAACCCTGACAAGGACGCCACCATTTTGAGTAATGCTTTTTGTGCAACGCAACCACAGGACGTCATGTTACGACTCACACTGTGCACAATAGGCTGCATGATGCCCAACTTCACTCCCGACGTCCATGGTGAGGTCCATCTTTGCAATCACGACACCATGCAGCGCGGTACAGATGGGCCCAACAACATGCCGAATGGACCACTCAGGACTGACAAAAAAAAATGGTTCAAATGGCTCTGAGCACTATGGGATTCAACTGCTGTGGTCGTCAGTCCCCTAGAACTTAGACCTACTTAAACCTAACTAACCTAAGGACATCACACACATCCATGCCCGAGGCAGGATTCGAACCTGAGACCGTAGCAGTCGCAAGGTTCCAGACTGCGCGCCTAGAACCGCGAGACCACCGTGGCCGGCACAGGGCTGACATCACGTTCTCTTCACCGATGAGTGTCGCATATGCCTTCAACCAAACAATCGTCGGAGACGTGTCTGGAGGCAACCCGGTCAGGCTGAATGCCTTAGACACACTGTCCAGCGAATGCAGCAGGGTGGACGTTCCCTGCTGTTTTGGGGTGGCATTATATGGGGCCGACGTACGCAGCTGTTGGTCATGGAAGGCGCCGTAATGGCTTTACGATACGTGAATTTCATCCTCCGACCGATAGTGTAACCATATCGGCAGCTTATTGGCGAAGCATTCGTCTTCATGGACGACAATTCGCGCCCCCTTCATGCACACCTTGTGAGTAACTTCTTTCAGGATAATGACATAGCTCGACTAGAGTGGCCAGAATGTTCTCCAGTTATGAACCCTATCGAAAACGACTGGGATAGACTGAAAAGGGCTGCGTATGGACGATGTGTCCCACGAACCACTCTGAGGAATCTACGCTGAATCTCCGTTGAGGAATGGGACAATCTGGACCGATTGTGCCTTGATGAGCTTGTGGATAGTATGCCACGACGAATACAGACGTGCATCAATTCAAGAGTACGTGATACTGGTTGTTAGAGGTACCGGCGTGTACATCAGTCTGGACTACTAACTCTGAAGGTCTCCCTGCATGGTGGTACAACATGAAATGTAAGGTTTTCATCAGCAACAGAAAGGGCGGTAGGGATATTTATGTTGATCTGTGTTAATATTATGTGTAGAGGTTGCTGAACTCTCGGAACCGAGGTGATGCAAAACTTTTCTTTGATGTGTGTACATGAGAAGCTGTAAACTGTAAGGCAACAGGTCTCCAAATGAGCAATAAATCAAATCACATCAATCAAAAACTGCGATGGCAGGCGCAGATGTGAAGTGGTTCCGATGTGTGCGGTGCACAGTACGGCGATCCTCCGTTGTGGAGGTCAGGTGTGGTCGACTTGAACCTTGAGTACGAATGTGCCTGTCCTTCAGTCCCTGTACAGTGCAACACTGGGCCGCTGTCTCATCCGAATGCTCCACGAATTTGGATGCTGCATGATTCAACCAGCTGGCCCAATGGAGACACACAATGAGGCCCCTTACAAACTGTGTGTGGTGCTGATAGCGTTCTCTCACACAAGTACGCGGCTTCTCCCTGTCCTCCACAGTAATCACTAGGTACTTGACGCAGTTCATACCTCCTATACACGGTAGCAGGCCTGGTAACAACGAAGAAAATGAAAAACACTAATTCACTCTTGCCACCGAGAATGGCAACTCTCATCATTTACATGACTACCAATGCTTTGAACTTGTACAGAGAAACATTTACATCCGACCATGACTTCTGGGTGCTTGACTTTTATTCTCACACGATGTACTGTAATCTAATCTCGACTTCGCGAATCCTAGGGGGCGATAAGAAATCGGTTCGAGTATATGCCTATATTCCTCACATAAGACTGGTTCTTGAAACTTTGTGAGTTTTGATTAAATAGTCCTCAGATGTCTACCTGTTCATGGTTTACAGAATCTCCTTAATGCTTTCCCATGGGTCAAAGAAACCTGTGACCATTCGTGCTGCCTTTCTTTGTGTATGTTCAATATTCCATGTTAGTCCTGTTTAGTGTTGTTCCCACACGCTTCAGCGGTATTCTTGTACTAGCCTTCGGGTGTAGTGTAGCACGGGATACAGCCCGTCTGCTTTGATCATTGACGTCAAAACATGCCAGATATCATTTATTAGACTGATGTAGCAACTGACAAGAGCGTTCAGAAGCAAATGAATACGAAAGAATAAAAATATGGTTGACATATATAAACGCAAGTAATATTTTCACGTTAAGGATGTCGCATGATTGTATCGACCATAACACCCCCCCCCCCCCAACGGCCCTCAATATTTCATTTATTCCCCACAAACGTCCCTGCAAAAGAGGACCAATCCACAACTGTACGCTTACTGACACGACATTGATGGACACACAGCCACACAGGCTGTCTCAAACACCAACAGTACATGATTTTCATGATGTCTCTCAAGGCGACCTCAGATTTTTCTAACCACGTCCCTCCTCTAATGGACCACCAAAACCTATCTTTGCTCCAGCGCCATACGAATAAGTCGTGAGTACGGCGACGAGATACACTTGTGAGGCGCATATGTTCGCCGCACTCACGACATCCAACATACTCAGCTACTAGACCTCACGTCTGTAAAAAACAAATCGTGGCCAACATGTCTACGCCCATAGCCTCTCTCAAACCATCCAGGTTAAAAAAAAATGGCTCTGAGCACTATGGGACTTAACATCTGAGGTCATCAGTCCACCTGGAACTCAGAACGACTTAATCCTAACTAACCTAAGGACATCACACACATCCATGCCCGAGGCAGGATTCGAACCTGCGACCGTAGCAGTCGTGCGGTTCCGGATTGAAGCGCCTAGAACCGCTCGGCCACAGCGGCCGGCTACCATCCAGATTCATCGGAACAGATAAATCCATACCCACAAACGAAAATGAGATACTAAAAATTGTCCTAAAATAAGAAATTAATAGTCCAAATTACCTCAATGTCACTAAGAATGAAATTAGGTACCGAATGAATTGCAAACAACCAATTATTTAAACAAATGCACACGAAGAATATTTTGAGCAATATGTAGCGATCTCTTTTAAAGTCACATTTAATTATTTTAATGTACAATGATAGCGCTTACCCGGAACCCAGAACTGCTTTCTGTTATTTAAGGCTGACAGTGAAAAAATTTTTAACTATGAGTAATATATGACTTCATTGGTCAGAGCCGACTGGATGTATACCCTGCTTCACAAGACCCTAGCCTTCCCCGCGGCTTCGTCCGCTTACGCTTTCGACACATTTAATGCACACATCTCCTCCTCCTCCTCATCCTCCTCCTCCTCCTCCTCCTGCTCCTCTGTGTCCCCCTCTTCCTCCTGCTGTCTCTCTGTGCAGTAGATGTGGAGCCCTTCCTTTTTTTCTAATCTCTCATAGTTAATGAAGTAATGTGAACTGTCTTCGCAGTTCGATATCGAGAAAATGTCATTCTCAAGCACTCAAGACTCCAGCGTAAACATTAAGAAATATTCACACAGAGAGTTATGCAAAATGATGAGCACCTCTGTACTACATCATATACATTGAGGGAACTAGTATGCAATGCACACAATTCAAAAAATAAACGGACGTTAATAGTTTGTTATTACCTTAGATGTAATTCTGTTGTCGCGGTGGCGTAAGATGGGTACGGGGACAGACGCAGCGCGCAGGGCACCGCTGTATGACGCGCCGCTTCACGACCTAAGGAGAGGCGAATCTGCCAACGTCTCTGTGGAAACGCCTCAGTGTTGCTTGTGCTGTCTTGACGTTTCTATGGAAACGCCTCGCCGTTACTGGTGCTATAATAAAGGATACCGTTTTGCCTTTGTAGTCGACGGCGCCTCACAGTTGAAAGCTATCCGAAGCGTTCCTAGCTGTGAGGACTTTCCCTACGTTGTATCGACTATTGGGGTGTCTTGTCACCACCGTTTATGTATCCATGATACATATGATCGCCACGGTATATGTAACCACGATCCATTCCATACATGTACCACGTACTGTAAGGTGTCAGGCAAATCCAACACCTTCCTGAAAACCCTGACATGATAAGCAAATCCAGTAGTATGTCACATAGCTCCGAATAAATCGTGACATTAAATTAACCGAAGTAATACGAGTAACGAGTGAGCAAATGGAATACCACAGACTAACACAAGAATGCCTAAATGCATGTCATACCTTCCCACCGTGAGACAGACGCAGTTCCGAGGGGAGAAACGAGAACAGAAGCCGAGAGCAGAACCGCGTTAAGCTAGAAGGCCCTACGATAAGGGACGGACACCCACGTTGCCAGCTAACCGACAGGACCACCCCCCAGCCCATGTTAAAAGCTAGAGGCCTCCAGAAGAACAGTATAGATCTTACGATAACACTAAAAGGGCCACACCAGCCGCAAGTTTTAGCGTGAGACTTTTTCGCGTCTCTGTTACGTTGAAAACTATAAAAACATAGCCCCACCACGAAAAGTTTAACGTTTCTCATTGGATAGACAGAATTTTTGTAGGCGGAGCTTAAGGTTAACATTGAGACCCTGATTGGTCAGATGAAAACACAGCCAGATAGTTTTTTTCTAAACCAACTTCGGTAAATTGTAGTAATGAGAAGTTAGGATAGAGTTACTTCCGAGACGGCGAGCTGTAGGGAGCTGCGCCGGCCGCCGCCCCCTGACGAATACCGACAAGATAATGAACGCACGCGATGCCGCATGTTTGAACGCATAAGGCTTCACTCAGAACTGCAGAAGTCTCATCTGTTACATCCCCTTTTTACGTAATACTAGTCTCGATCGTCAATTAAATCTCATGGTATTCACATTTGCTACGTAAGTTAAAATCTGAAACGCGATGATTTTTCTGTTATATAATTATTGAGAAGCCTCATCAGCCACTGTAATTTACGGTAAGTTAGATAAGTAATTAAAGATAATTGAGGGTTACTGTAGACCATTTTGATAGTTTTCTCTTTTGTGAAATTTAACTTAAACATAGATTATAGATGTGATATGGCATAGGTCATCCTTCAATCCATTGTAGAACTTGAAAACCCATTCAGGGAATATTCGTTCACTTTTTTGTTGAACGCAGTTGGTTTTTATCATCCGGTATTGAAACATTTCCTTTTATCAACAGTGCAATTTATAAACAATGTTTTGTGATTAGAATTAAATTTCCAATGGTAAACTTAACTGCTTTTTCGACGTTATTTTACCAGCTAACTAAAAATAGGAATACCTTGGATCCCTTCCACCAAATTTAGTTAGTATTAAGATTCTTTACAGGGAGTGCAGTACACTAACGCTGAAATCATTAAGTATTTGGTTATATCATCGCTAGTCTCATTGAACTCTTCTGAGCTCTACATGTCATGTGTGGTCTGGCGTCTCCTTACCAGCAACAGGTCCCAAGTTCAAACTAGTCAATTCCCTAAAAAACACGCTTAGAGCGTCGTTGCGCGAAAGTGGTAGGGAGACACGACATAGAACAACAGACACCACGCAGAATGGTAGAGTATATGAAAATCTTCTCCAACCCTCTCTTTCCGTCCATATCGCCATAGGCAGAACTTTCTGTGAACAATATTTTTATGTCTGTTTTAGATCTGAGGATTGTTGCTAGCACTATCTACACTGGTCATTTCATTTTACAAACTTACGATCTAGACCAATAAAGATTATAAACATAAAGGGTGTCCATAAAAGGGCTCCCTGATTTCAAAATGAAATATCTCGAAAACAAAGACCGATAGAGGAATGCAGTAAACGGTATGTTTATTGTGAAAGCTGTAAGAAGTTTATACAGCAGTTTGAAATAATAGTTACCAAAGCTGCTAACAGATGGCGCTGTACGCTGTACAGCTCATATCAGCATACATAAGTGAAATAATCGTATGAAAACAATCTTTGCAAACAATCATATCACAATGTTTTCAAAATGTTCACCATTGGCTCTACAGAGGTGGCGCAAACGAAGAATGAAATTCGCCATCACATTTCGTAGTGTCTCAACCGAAATGGATTCACATGCCACAGAGATCGCCGATTCAAGCTCATCCAACGTGGCGGGATGCTTCGGGTAGACCACGTCTTTCACTGCGCCCCACAAAAAAAAGTCACAGGGAATGAAATCCGGCGAATATGGAGGCCAATCCATGCCTACACCAGCAAATTTGAGATATTCCAAAGCAATCTCTCGATTCCGGAAGTATTCCTCAAGAAAGCGAAACACTTGTTCGGTCCGATGTGGTCGGGCTCCATCTTGCATAAACCATTCAGTACCTGGTCGATCCACTAACGCTTGCTGTGTGGCGACAAATTGTTCCAAAATTGCAACGTAACTTGCACCAGTGACCGCTTCTCGAACGAAAAAAGGGCCAATAATGCCTCTGCAGCATACTGCTGCCCATACAGTAACTTTAGGAGAATACAGGGGTTTCGCTTCACACCAATATGGCTTTTCGGAACCCCAAAATCGCCAGTTTTGCTTATTAACGTATCCATTCAGGTGGAAGTGTGCTTCATCGGTAAACCAGATGCAGCCAACATCAAATCCTTCACTATCAATCATTGTGAGCATCTGATTAGTAAAGGCAACACTTTGTTGCACAGCTCGTACGGGTATGGCCTGGTGCGTTTGAATTTTGAATGGAAACATGTGTAGGCTCTTTCTCAGTATTTTCTGCGTGCTGGAACGCTTCAAACCAGTCTCAGACGCAATTCTACGGACGGATGACATTGTATTTCGCTGAATAATTCCAGAAACTGTGGCGATATTTTCAGGCGTAACTGCGGTTTGCTTGCGGCCAACATGCCCCACTAGATCATCAGTTACGCTGCCTGTTCGTTGAAATTTTGCGAAGAGCGTACGAATGGTTTTCGCATCGGGTCCTTTTGGAACATTAAATCTTGCTTGAAAACTTCGCCTTGTTGCCGTAGAACTCTCTTCTAACCTGTGGTACTCTAGCAGCAGAAAAACGCGTTGTTCAATGGAGTACATGGTTTTAATCTCTTCCTTCGGTACGCTAACCTCCTTTCACGTTTCAGTACTGGAACTGATCGCTCTGGGCTTCGGATCACTATTTATACTAGGCATTACGTATGGCGATTACAGCGCCATCTGTTAGCAGCTTTTGTAACTATTATTTCAACTGCTGTATAAACTTCTTACAGCTTTCACAATAAACATACCGTTTACTGCATTCCTCTATCGATCTTTGTTTTCAAGAAATTTAATTTTGAAATTAGGGAGTCCTTTTCTAGACAACCTGTATCAGGGGTGCACAACCCTTATGTTATATATCTCCACTTCTATGAGAGCGGTCAGGTCTAACCCCCACGGTGGTTATTGCCAGAAACTAAGTGATATGTGTACCAACCAATTGTTGAAACCGATCCAGAGGTGTAAGAGTAGATGATATATAAATACACACACGCTGATACCTGCATACATCCATTTCATACACAGACTAAATTATCGCCCGCAGCTTCACTTGCATAGACTGTATGGTCCGCTCATATTGTTTTTCTTTTTTTTCTATAGTCGAATGTTTAGCTTGTCCACAAATTGAAACATTTAAACTTTCCCCGCTAGTTAAGGCCACAGGGAAATGGGCTTTTCCCCTGTATTTCTGACCAGAAAGCGATTTTGGAGTACAAGGTTTTTGTTTCATGCCTTTTGCATTCTTGTGGTGATATTTCCAAATAATTGGTAACTTCTGGTATATATTTCTTGATACGTACCCAAGAAATGAAACACCAATCGTCATAGATTTAGATTTAAATTTTTTTAATGTAACGAAATGTGCTCTTAGAAATTCTCGTTCCTTATTTCAGCACGTTGAATTTCCAACAACTGTGAAGCATGTATTTCTTTTGTTTATAACGGAGAAGCCAACTACAAATTTTCATGTATTTGGTTTGAAAATTCTTTCATAATGAAATAATTTCATAAAACCTTTCATCACTTCTTTTAATCCTTTAGGGGCAGTTAAGTTTCCAAAAACACTGAAACACGTATCACTTTATTTCTAACAGAAAAGCCAAATTCAAATGTTCCTAGATTTAGCTTTAAAACTGCATTCATAATAAAATATTTTCATAAAACGTTTCATCTCCTACTTGACCCCTTTAAGGGTTGAATTTCCAAAAACGCTAAAACATGTATTGTTTTATTTGTAATCGAGAATTCAAATGCCAATTTTCGTAAGCCTAGCTTCAAAATGTATTAAAAGCGAAATATTTTCGAAAAAAAAATTACCATCCCCAATTTCATTCCATCGCGGATGGAATATGAAACAGTGCCTTCTTAAACGACGCCTAAGATCAACATCGTCTACAAATTTCAAGTTTCTATTCTTAGTGGTGTGGGCTGGGCGGTGAGTCAGTGGGTCGGTCGGCACATTGCATTCTGTGTGTAGAGACCTGTCACACTGGTGCTCTAAAAGCAGTCTCTCCTGTAGACTTGTTTCATTTTCTTACTCTCCTCCCAATGAACCGAAGTCTTCCACCAGCTTTACCTGCGGTTTAGCGTATGTGATAGTTCCATTATTCATCACAAAAAGTTGTTACATTAAGTTGTTTGTAGTAATAGGATATTGGTTTTTTTTTCGTTTTGCGCAGTGTACAGTTTCACACTTCTGAATATTTAATGGGAACTTACCAATCTTTGCACCATTTCGAAAGCTTATCAAGATCTGACTTAATGTTTCTGCAACATTTTTGCAAACACTACTACAGATGGAAATTCTCTGAGGTTACTATCGATTTCGTTTCCGAGACTTTTAACATCCAACAAGAACAATAAGATTCTCGACATATTTTCTTGGAACACGCATGAAGTTACTTCTGCATCTATCACTAACTGTCTGTCCTAGAAAACTTGCTGTGTCCTCCCTACTAATAAATCCTAAATCCCCTCACAAATATTGTTTGATACACCATATTATCGTATTTTCAGCAACAAGCCTTGAGGTGGTACTAAGGTAAATGTTTTTCTAAAGTCAAGAAATACTGCGTGTACCTCACCGCCTTATCCAAGACTTTCAGGATACGTGAGAAAGCTTCTGTTGGGTGCCGCATGAGCGATGCTTTCGGAATCCATGCTGATTGGCATGGGGTAGATAATTCTGTTCGAGATATATCCCTACGTTTGAGTATGTCGAGTGGAAAACCTAAGTGATCAAAATGCCGAAATTAGCCATTTAGCATTTTATCCATAGTACTTCATGCTCTGATGCCAATGCAGAACAATATGACTCTAGAGAAAGAACACATGCCTTGTGGCTCCTATAGGCGCAAGCTGATGGCTTCCGGTGCTATGTACAGAGCTATTTACACACCAAAAGGACGCTAAGAAACCAAATATTATAGACAGTTTGAGTATAAACCTGTCTCACACTGTTATGCCGTTCGCTGCTCTTAAGGTTCAGTACTGTACTTAGATTTATATATTTTGTGAAATGGATTTTCAAGACATGAGTTCACCAAGAAATGGGGGAACGAAGCGGCAAAAGGAGTTGGGAATTTGTGGGAAATCAAAAACAACAGTATCAAAATCAGAAATCAGATGACTTCAAGCACTCAAGGGGGAGCGACTCCTCGCCACTTGCAAAACTAACTTGCACATACTGAGTAACGCCTGAGCAAGTCAGCTGAAAAAAAAAAATGATTTTAATGCTCTACTTTTATGTTGTTACTAATGGTGACATCCGTCAGAGGAAACAGATATTTATTCTGTAACTAGGGCTCACTGTCGCTCATGTGAGATAAGAAAACTTTAGCGCTCGTCCTCTGTGGTACCGTTGCGTCAAACGAAGGAAAAGCACATTCTTGCTAGTCTTGAATTCTCGAGCGAGAAAAACGAGAGACTATATGTGCCTGTGAATTTATTAAATGATTCTCCTTAGATCACAGAGCATAAGTCAACAAGTGCATAGATTTTTGACTTTGAAAAAGTGTAAGAAATCGGTTGCACTAGTTATATCAAAATTTGTTGACGTACCTGAAAGTGTACATCACTCTCAACAGTCAACAACAGCTCATATAAAGAGATTGGTTAAACCGTAGACGCCACAGACCCTTCTTTCGCTCCTGTGGGAAAATGTTTTTCTACTTGATAAACTACCTTTTCTGTATTACACATCCACTCCACAGGCCACTTTACGGTGCATGCCGGGAGGATTACACCGTACCAAAAATGTTTCTCGAGAACTACGTCGATTATCTTTCAAGCATTCCCGTTTTAAGCAGGCGGAGTCTTTGCATTACACTTTGGTATGTGCTATACTGACCTGTTTCTATCATACGAGCGCGCCTCTGAATTCGCCCGGTGTCTGTTGTAGAGCCTAAGTGAGAAGGGCTCCACAGATTGCTGCACTTCTTTTTCCTCACTCCATCAGTAACCACACATTTAAAAGGCTTCTAATCACTTCGTTTTTGTCTTCCGTGTTGTCCGCTCTTCTCAACCATGTATAGCTATGCTCCAAATAGAGATTTTCTTTAACATTTTCTGCAGGCTATGTTTAACTATTTTAACAAAGGTTAGGAACAAATCACGCTACAGACTGGTGTAATTATTTTTATATTGACAATCAGTTTCTGTCACTATCTGTCCTGTAACAAATCTCTAAGTAATTATTGGGAATAAATACCTTTTACTATAATGAATTTCTCTTCACAAATTTAATAATGGAATTTGTGCTTCAAATATATCCTTTACATATAGTGAAAATATCGTGATATTATGAATTATTATTCCGAGATCATAGATATGTTCCACAGCTACGAAGAGTTATCTCTGTTATGGATAGTAAATTTTTCCTTTCTGACTCGAAATAAACTGAATATTCTTTTAATTCAGAAACATTACATCATCAGGCTCAAAGCAAAGTTAACGCCAGCTTCTGCTAGTGTGGTTTTACGTAAAGATAAAGTTTCAATGATCGAAGATAACCATGCTGTGTAAACTGAAAATAGGACCTCGTAAGAAGCTTTAACATCATATTGCTCAGAACGTAGAGGGCGAGATGAGGAAGGAAAACTAATTTTATGCTACTTTTGGAATTAATTTTGTACCACAAGAGCTGCCGCCAGTACAAAGCACTGATCACATGGTAAGGAAAGGAAAAGGTTTCCGTTTTAATGCAAGAGCAAATTTTTAAAATTCAAGACTAATAATCATTATTTAACGGTAATTCAGCTTACGTGAACAGGCAGCAAGCCTCTATACATCGAACAGGATATAAAGTCACGTGACACAGACAATACAATTCAAGAAGTAAGCAACAAGATCAAAAACGGCGAGCAATAAGAGGGAAATAATACGGCACCTTCCCTTTTTACAGTAGTCCGTGGCATCTTTATACGTCATAGATAAATCTAAAGTTTCAGTATACTACTTGTGGTAAGTACACTCTGTTAAGCGTACATCACTGTAATAACTTTCCAAAAGTAGAGGCTGTAGCGAAACAACCGCTGTATCGTTTGAGTGCTACATAGGCGAGCGACTGTGCCGGGACTTACCCCATTTCACTGCTAGTAGCGCCACGTAACCGTAACACGTCTGCACGCAGTGAACAAGTATTGCACCGTAATTAAAAATAAAATTAAAAGTTAAATTTTTTTTTCAAGCTTTGTCAACATATACTTCAATGTAATAATGTTTTAAATGTCAAATCTTAGAGTGACTAAAACAAGTTTTCCTAAATACACCGTTTTAAGAAAAAAATAAATGGCTCAAAATAATAAAGCTAGAAAGCCTTCAATTGGTCATAATGTAAAAATGTATTCAAAATTAACTGGTGCAAGTTTCAACATGATAAATAAAAAATTGTGGTCAGAATCCACGTCCTTAAGAAAAATTTAAGGCGCTAAATATTAGACTTAGAAATGTAAAAATATGTATGATGCTTCAGTTCAACCTAAAAATAATAACTATGTGACCACACACCTCTAATAGTTTTTGAATAATTTAATGAAAACTAAATTTGCAACTAAAACATCCCCATTTGAAGTAAATTAAGTATCCGTAATTTTAATGCTAGAAAATTTTGGTTACAGAACATGATAAACCTATTAGGTAACAGAGCTATAACAAGTTTTATGACCATAATGTTAATAACGACCAATAAATACAAGACCCCATGAAGCTATGATTCAGAAGTAATGTCTACTGTCAGTTCCGATCTAAAAATTCTAGAAGGCGACGTTTTTATGCAAACGAGCTGAAACTTTTTCTGTGATTTGAACCAACGTACCTACACGCAAGCAAAAATAAAGAAGATTCTAAATTAATTCATAATTTTACTATTAAAGATTATGTCCCTGAAAAAGCAGCCTCTTAGAGATTGCTGCCGGGTGCATAAGGCGGATGACAGCAGTTGTTCCCCTGCCCGTGCGCTACGCCACGTATATAAATACAGCCCGAGAGGCAAGAGAAGACTAACTTTGCACTCCCACTGTAAGATCCGCATCTGTCAAACGCCGGAGAGCGCTCTGCCTCGGATGACGTCAGCGACAGGCAGTTGCAAAACGCTTATTTTTAGTAATAATAGCCAGTGAACTTGCGAGGATTGTACACCGTCCTGGATCACTTAGGTTTTCGCTAAGGTAACTGTTAGTGTGTCGTCCGTGATATTTACAAATCCACGTGGCAAGTGATGACAATTATTTTCCAGTTTTGTGGCTAGTATTTATTTCGAGTATTTTATTTGAGTATTAGAAGTCAGGGCGGAAGACAATTTGGTAGAAACTTACCACAGAGGTCGCCCCTGAACTGCTCATAGTGCTGTTTAGGATAGGGAGTTTCACTGTCAATTTGAACATAATTAATATCACAATGTTGTGCGTGTGAAACTTTACCAAATATGTATGTATCAATTACAACTCTAAATCATCATTTATAATCATAGTCCTGATTACGCTAAGAAAATAGACCATAGAAACATTTCTTTCAGTGGTCTGGACAAGAATGTGGACGTGCAAGCTGTAAAATATGGTCGGTATGTTTTCAATCGCTTTCTGGATGACCACAAAAGTGATTGACAGGCTCTCGTTGAAAAGACGGCGAAACCAACCCAGTTTTTTACCTGCCGCCTCACAAGGCGTCACACAAAGAAAAACAAGTGCGTGTCAAATGTCTACAGTATCAGTACAAAGCGCCCCACAAAACATTTTTCATCAAGTATGCACGCATTAGACGCAGGGTGTTGGCTAAATATAAAAAGAATATATTCATAAACGACGTGACTAACTGTGCATTTTGCAGTCGCGATAATTAATCATAATCTTTAAACGCTCCATAACGGTATAACTTTCTCTCACAAGTTACATTAAAATTGAACATTTAAAGGTATTGGTTAATTATTGGGATCGTGAAACGCACGACTAGACACGTCTTTTGTAAGTAATTCTTTGAATATTTGAGAAACACTCTGCTTGTACTACTTGTACCCTTGATGAAAAATAATTTACGATGCACTATGTACAGTTATTACAAGCACTTTATTTATAATTACAGGAGTGCTAACTCACAAGAGCGTATTTTGCTTTGCTGCAAGTTTTTCTAAGTTCAAAGACAATAATATAAACAAAATACCACAACGCACTTTATATAGAAAACAGCCTCTTGCTTGGGTTAAACGTAGAACGACGTTGCACAGAATAAAACAAGAGAAAGCTTCATCAGAATCATCCTTACTAAATTAAGGGATATGACTTTCTTTCATCGACCTATTATTTTCTCGTTTAGTACAGATGGCCTGACAATTATCAAACTATAACCCAAAACGACTGTTAAAAGTAGAAATAAAATACTGTGGTTTCTTGCTTAAATTTCATGAATTTCATCTGGTCTCAAGATCATACTTTTAGATGCTGGCAGTTGTTGGTTTTTATACAAATTCCTTTAACCTTGTTCGGTCCTTCCTACTAAGTCTTTCGGGTACCTTCTTCTATTTCTCCTATTCCTAAGAGAGCAAAATTTGTTCATCTGTTCAAGTACCTGCTATTCTTATTCATGTTTCCGCTATTCAACCAGTTCACCCGATTCGAACATTATTAATTTAAATTCTCTTTGATGATGTGCATTTTACAGCCTTGCGCTGGGAAGCGTTCCATTTGAATAATCAAGAAATCAACTCCTGTTAACTTGGGGCGAGCTTTAATATGTAATCAGCTGATATCGTCTACTTGACTAAGCTGTCTTACATCGAGACTGTCTTTTGTTACCTCATCAACATACAAATTTAACATCACTGGTAGCAATGACCTGTTGTATCGTTACATCAAAACTGCCTTCTCCAGTGTCCTTTACATGTAAAGAATTGATGATATTATCCTTCCATATAAACGACGTTACGTGGCTTAGGATTTTATTTAAAAAATATCCATTTCACGTAATCAGAAACCTTCTCCGAAACTAAGAATTCAATTTACACTGCCTGATGAAAATTATACCGACACATATTAGTGGATATTACTACGTGGTGAATCGACTAGTCACCTTTGGTTGGTTTTCGATTTGGGGGAGAATACCAACAACGAGGTTACCGGTCCATCGTGTTAGGGAAGGGAAGAGAAGGAAATCGGCAGTGCCCTTTCAAAGGAACTATCCCGGTAGTTGCCAGAAGAGATTTAGGGAAATCACGGAAAATCCAAATGAGGATGGCAGAACGCGGATATAAACGGTCGTCCTCGCGAATTCGCGTCCAGTATGCTAACAACTGCCCTGACTCGCTCGGTCCTTCACCTTTCCATATTCTAACTTATCCCTAAGGTGTTCCACTAGGTACACTTCCAGTCTCTGGGCAGGTCAGTCCATATCAGTAATTTTATTGTATACAAGCCAATCCTCACATATACTAATCTATGACCGGCTGCACCGTCATGCTGATACAAACATTGTATCTAAAATATTCCTCTACCGTACACAAAGCCGTAAAATGTGTCATGTCTTTGAGGATATAGCGTTTTCTTAAGCACAATAAGAGGGAAAAACCTTAACGACGCAAAACACTCCATACCGTACGACCACCTCTTCGTCCGTACATCAGTGTCTAGGCACTACACACTGCGGCAGGTAGTGTTTTCCAGACATTCGCCGAACCCAAACACTTCCATCGAACTGACAGGGAGTAAAACGTCATTCATCACTCCAAATCAGTCGTTTCCAGTCACTCACTGTCGACTTGCATCGTTGTTACAGTAACACAAGTGTCGCTACGTTGTATAGCTTATGAGGGGAGGCTCGACAGCTGTACCTAACCCTTCTTAACTCCGTACGCACATTCACTGTTCTAGGTGGACTGCTGGTGGCACTTAGGAGCTAATATGTGATTCATACCGAGATTCCATGCGAGTTTGTACAACCACCCCCAGCAATGCTCGATGGTCCGTGACCTTCATTATATGAGATGTGCCTTCGCGTTTCCAATTCACAATCACATCATCAGCATTCGACTTGGAGCCCTTTAGAAGGGTTGAAATGTCCCTGATGGGTTTGCTACACAGGTGACATGTAATGACCAGTCCACGTCCGAAGTCTATGAGCTCTCCTGACCTACTCATTTTGCTGTTACTCCTACTCTGCTGGCAACACAATACTCCCCACCTCCTTTTATACTGGCATCTCGTGATATATTGTGATCAGTTCCACAACAAATAATCCTGAGTTAATAACTAGCATCAAAAACGATTCAGGGATTAGTGAACTCAGGGTTGTCGTAGCGAGATTGAATACTGTAATTCCCAAATCCTCGAAAAATAAGCGAGAAATATACCTATTCAAAAAATCAGATAAAAATTCACTTGACGCCTTCCTGAGAGACAATCTCCATTCATTCCAAATTATTAATATAAGTGTAGACCAGGTGAGGCTTAAATTCAAAGAAATAGTATCGGCAGCAATTGAGAGATTTATACCAAATAAATTAACAAATGACGGAGCTGATCGTCTCTGGTACACATAACGGGTTAGAACACTGTTGCAGAAACAACGAAACAAACAGGCCAAATTTAAACAGACGCAAAATCCCCAAGATTGGCAATCTTTGACAGAAGCTCGAAATTTAGCGCGGACTTAAATGCGAGATGCCTATAACGGTTTCCACAACGAAACTTTGTCTCGAAACCTCGCAGAAAATCCAAAGAGATTCTGGTCGTACGTGAAGTATGTTAGGTGCAAGAGACAATCAATGCCTTCTCTGCACGATAGCAATGGAGACACCATCGAAGACAGTGTCTCTAAAGCAGAGTTACTAAACACAACCTTCCGAATCGCCTTCACGAAAGAAGAAGTAAATATTCCAGAATTCGAATCGAGAGCAGCTGCCAACATGAGTAATGTAGAAGTAAATATCGTCGGAGTAGTGAAGCAACTTAAATCACTTAATAAAAGCAAGTCTTCTGGTCCAGACTCTATACCTATTAGGTTCCTTTCGGAGTATGCTGATGTATTAGATATATACTTAACAATCATATACAACCTTTCGCTCGACGAAAGATCCGTACCCAAAGACTGGAAAGTCGCACAGGTCACACCAATATTCAAGGAAGGTAGTAGGAGTAATCCACTAAATTACAGGCATATATCGCTAACGTCGATATGCTGCAGGATTTTAGAACGTACACTCCTGGAAATTGAAATAAGAACACCGTGAATTCATTGTCCCAGGAAGGGGAAACTTTATTGACACATTCCTGGGGTCAGATACATCACATGATCACACTGACAGAACCACAGGCACATAGACACAGGCAACAGAGCATGCACAATGTCGGCACTAGTACAGTGTATATCCACCTTTCGCAGCAATGCAGGCTGCTATTCTCCCATGGAGACGATCGTAGAGATGCTGGATGTAGTCCTGTGGAACGGCTTGCCATGCCATTTCCACCTGGCGCCTCAGTTGGACCAGCGTTCGTGCTGGACGTGCAGACCGCGTGAGACGACGCTTCATCCAGTCCTAAACATGCTCAATGGGGGACAGATCCGGAGATCTTGCTGGCCAGGGTAGTTGACTTACACCTTCTAGAGCACGTTGGGTGGCACGGGATACATGCGGACGTGCATTGTCCTGTTGGAACAGCAAGTTCCCTTGCCGGTCTAGGAATGGTAGAACGATGGGTTCGATGACGGTTTGGATGTACCGTGCACTATTCAGTGTCCCCTCGACGATCACCAGTGGTGTACGGCCAGTGTAGGAGATCGCTCCCCACACCATGATGCCGGGTGTTGGCCCTGTGTGCCTCGGTCGTATGCAGTCCTGATTGTGGCGCTCACCTGCACGGCGCCAAACACGCATACGACCATCATTGGCACCAAGGCAGAAGCGACTCTCATCGCTGAAGACGACACGTCTCCATTCGTCCCTCCATTCACGCCTGTAGCGACACCACTGGAGGCGGGCTGCACGATGTTGGGGCGCGAGCGGAAGACGGCCTAACGGTGTGCGGGACCGTAGCCCAGCTTCATGGAGACGGTTGCGAATGGTCCTCGCCGATACCCCAGGAGCAACAGTGTCCCTAATTTGCTGGGAAGTGGCGGTGCGGTCCCCTACGGCACTGCATAGGATCCTACGGTCTTGGCGTGCATCCGTGCGTCGCTGCGGTCCAGTCCCATGTCGACGGGCACGTGCACCTTCCGCCGACCACTGGCGACAACATCGATGTACTATGGAGACCTCACGCCCCACGTGTTGAGCAATTCGGCGGTACGTCCACCCGGCCTCCCGCATGCCCACTATACGCCCTCGCTCAAAGTCCGTCAACTGCACATACGGTTCACGTCCACGCTGTCGCGGCATGCTACCAGTGTTAAAGATTGCGATGGAGCTCCGTATGCCACGGCAAACTGGCTGACACTGACGGCGGCGGTGCACAAATGCTGCGCAGCTAGCGCCATTCGACGGCCAACACCGCGGTTCCTGGTGTGTCCGCTGTGCCGTGCGTGTGATCATTGCTTGTACAGCCGTCTCGCAGTGTCCGGAGCAAGTATGGTGGGTCTGACACACCGGTGTCAATGTGTTCTTTTTTCCATTTCCAGGAGTGTATATTGTGTTCGAACATTATGAATCATCTCGAAGGAAACGGTCTATTGGCACACAGTAAACATGAGTTTAGAAAACATCGTTCCTGTGTAACACAACTAGCTCTTTATTCACATGTAGTGCTGAGTGCAATTGACAAGGGATTTCAGATCGATTCCGTATTTACGGGTTTCCGGAAGGCTTTTGACACTGTACCACACAAGCGACTCGTAGTGAAATTGCGTGCTTACGGAATATCGTCTGAGTTATGTGACCGGATTTGTGATTTCCAGTCAAAGAGGTCACAGTTCGTAGTAATTGACGGAAAGTTATCGAGTAAAACAGAAGAGATTTCTGGCGTTCCCAAAGGTAGTGTTATGGGCCCTTTGCTGTTCCTTATCTACATAAACGATTTTGGAGAAAATCTGAGCAGCCGTCTTCGGTTGTTTGCAGGTGACGCTGTCGTTTATCGACTAATAAATTCATCAGAAGACCAAAACGAACTGCAAAACGATTTAGAAAAGATATCTGAATGGTGCGGAAAGTGGCAGTTGACCCTAAATAACGAAAAATGTGAGGTCATCCACATGAGTGCTAAACGGAACTCATTAAACTTCGGTTACACGATAAATCAGTCTAATCTAAAAGCCGTAAATTCAGCTAAATACCTAGGTATTACAATAACGAACAAATTGAATTGGAAGGAACACACAGAAAATTTTGTGGGGAAGGCTAACTAAAGAGTGCGTTTTATTGGCAGGACACTTAGAAAATGTAACAGACCTACTAGGGAGACTGCCTACACTACACTTGTCCGTCCACTTTTAGAATACTGCTGCGCGGTGTGGGATCCTTACCAGATAGGACTGACGGAGTACACCGAAAAACTTCAAAGAAAGGCAGCACGTTTTGTATTATCGCGAAATATGGGAGAGAGTGTCACAGAAATGATACAGGATTTGGGCTGGACATCATTAAAGGAAATGCGTTTTCGTTGCGACGGAATCTTCTCACGAAATTACAATCACCAACTTTCTCCTTCGAATGTGAAAATATTTTGACACCGACATACGTAGGGAGAAACGACCTCCAAGATAAAATAAGGGAAATCAGAGCTCGTGCGGAAAGATACAGATGTTCATTCCTTCCGCGCTCTATACGAGATTGGAATAATAGAGAAATGTAAAGGTGGTTCGATGAAGCCTCTCCCCGGCACTTAAATGTGATTTGCAGAGTATCCATGTAGATGTAGATTACATAAGGACGTTTGGATATTTTTCGTCAGGTAGTGTACGTTCCCTTGCTCTCCTCCAACCTAGTCTCTATTTTAGCTGGGGTGCTAAAAATGGCCGTGTTCTGCCGCTGACTGATACTCCTAAGAGCCAATAGAGCACTGTATCGAAAATATATACTCCACTACTTTTTTCTGACCAACGTCATGCAGACACTGTATGAGTACTACAGTATTAGAGTCGTTACGTGACTTCACCTCTGATAAGAAGTTTTCAGAGACGGAATAAAATACGTCCCCGGGGGCCGAGCCCTGTCGGGTAAAAAAAAACTACTTTAAACAGCTCTTAAAAATGGTAGGTTACGTAGTTGCCAGTGGAGAGGGAGATAAATTTAGTGCACGAAAATCCGAGTAGGCGAAGGAGGCGACCGCCACGAAATTTGAGTATCGCGAAGAAAATTAGAATAATTGGATGTTTCATAGATTAACCAAAAATGGATCTTCACATTGTGTCTGTAACAAGCCACGAGAGCTTGCTTGAACAAGCGTTTACGATGAATGACAAAATTAATTTCGCATCTGATTCAAAGAACGTACATGTCACGCACTAACGTGTCCGTATCTTAAGTCTGACCCTGTAAGTTGTTTATGTTACATCTGACTTTTATTGAAGAGAACTTAGTGTAATTAAAATTAACCAACTTCTCTTTCCGTAGGAATATCTAAGCGATGTTGATGCTTCCTACACAGTATTATTCTTAGGGTATTCTCCGACGAACTTCATCGACTACAATTGCACATTCGGACAAGAATAGGGGACTAATGAGGTAAATGCCTTTTAAAATAACCGTCACATATTTACCGGACGTTATTTGGGGAAATCCCAATGGGAGTAGGCTATAGCCTGTTCTAGACTGCAGCAGCCTATTCTCTGCGTATCTTACTTCAGTCTACACATTCTGGTAGTCCTTTATGCTATCTCTGAAACATTCCGACCATCAGTTCTATGAAGATTGGCTTTGAAGATTAATTTAGACGTCTGTTTCAGTTTGCAGATTTTTGCAAGACCTGCGTGGAACACAATGGTTTAAAATTGTTCACGCAGATAAAGAGCGTAAATTGTGGAGCGTGAAGGCCATAAAACTCTCCACAGATACGAGAAGCGACATTAGTTTGAAAAACACGATGTTGGCATTGATTTGATGCTTATTCGTACTGCTGATGCTATATATTGTGAATGTTAACATGTTCATAGCTATCATGTGAAAATGTCCCAAACACAAAACTAGCATTTCGTGTTTTTTATCGCACTCATCGTGTTCGAAAGGTAAGATGCATAACGTACTGACATGACAACCTACCCTACAGTAGAACCGGTGCCACGTGATGGGCGCTCTTAGTTTTGGTAAGAATTTTCTTTTGCGAAGTGTTAGAAATTTCTTATTCGGGGTCGTTATCTGAGAAATAACCATAAGTCTTCCATCTGTTTCCATTTGCTTGACCCATGTATAGAAACACAATGTGTAATTCGCAGCTCCTGGTCTAGTGGTAACCGTTGTTGCCCCTGGATCACGGGGTCCCGGGCTCGATTCCCGGCTGTGTCGGGGAATTTCTGCACCCAGGGAATGGGTGTCCGTGATGTCCACATCATTTTATCGCCACTCGGGAAAGGTGGCGAGATTCGGCACTGAAAAGATTGGGAATTTGTGCGAGCGTTGGTAACCACGCCGCTGAGCGCCTCACAGACCAAAATCATCATCATCAACACAACCTGTAAACTGTACATAACTCATGAGACAGCTATACTTTAGATTGAAGACTGAAGGAATACAGCAGACAAATGAGCGTTGCTCAAGGTCATAATATGCACATTCCGTTTTATATGTCACTGAATGTTCCTCTTTCTACTTTTCGCTTCCTAATTGTTGGTTGGAATCCATTGCAGACTACGAAGATAATTCAATGTTCTGCACTAGCACGCACAATATTTCTTGGCTCCGCCAGTGAACATCACACAGGAGAGATGATATGTCTTCAAGAAGTAGTTCGTCTGCCGGAAAATACATCTGATAGCTAAGGAGAACTAGCCAATTTCCTCGCGTTCCCTAAAAAGGAGTGCAGTATTACAGTTCTAGAAACTTGGGCACGAGCAGGAAGCTGAATGATACATCACTGGAGTAACACCCAGCGTATGTGTGTGTGTGTGTGTGTGTGTGTGTGTGTGTGTGTGCGCGCGCGCGTGTGTGTGTTAGAGAGAGAGAGAGAGAGAGAGAGAGAGAGAGAGATTCATTGCAAACTATAAATTTGGCATTAAGGACTGTACTCAAACGACGAATTCCTTTACACACAAATATGTGCAATGGAAGGCAGTGTGTACAGAAAAAGTACGTGCTTACATCTACAGTAATTATTTCCATTGGCTGCTAACACATATTTTATGTTCCACTCGTCTGGTTTATTGGAGATAAGAACGTGTGCCACTAGGACTTAATTTATGCAGTTCCTTCGCATTGTTTTCGTTGACCCTGTATCCTCTGACTGCCTGCTGAGCTCAACTGTCGCTTTTTAGGCGTTTAGCTTCCATTTATAAATGTTCAAATTGGGATTACAGCTCCTGATACGGATGCATTATTTAACAATGCAGCCTGGTTAGAGGAGTATGAGTTCCGACACGGTGGTAAGTCTGCCAACAGCACAACGAACTTAGAGATGTCATAATGTTACCAGGTACGTTAAGGAACGAAGAGTAGGAAAGCGAAACTGACGTCAGTAAGTCTAGTTCAGTCGACGAAACTAGGCCCCCGCAGCAGCACTAGCGGCCACTGAGCTAGCGCGGCACGCGTGTGGACAACTTTTTTTTTCTGAAACTAAACAGTTTCGGTTTTTCCCACTTTGGTGGCATTGGTTGCACGTGTTTGGAGATTAGGTGTCATGTCGGTAGAGTGCAAAATATCTGAAATGGAAAGTGGTGAACGGAGGAAATCTTTCGCTTCTTGGACATATGTGCTACACGTAGGTATTTGTGGGAGCTCAATGATGTTGATTAAATAAAAGGCACAGAATTGTTGACGCTCTTGAGATCCTCCTACAGGATCTAAACATGGGTGGGATGACATTACCTGAGCTGCAGAGAAAAATTCATTCAGTTAGGAATACATTTATAAATAAGTTAAGGAAAACACAGGCAAGCACAAAATCTGGCTGGGGAACAGACAACCTCTACAAGACTAAATTCCATTGGTTTTAAATGTCAGATTTTTTTATGTATTCTGCAAGTCGCACGTAGGTGGCATCAAATACAAGTGGAATAGATATGGCAATTGTTGAATTCGGAACACGGTATAGGCGCCGTACAGACGAATATCAATCGAAACTAGTCAAGAAACGCAAAGTGATTTGTAATTTCACTTGTAGCGACAATGCTTTAAGCATTACAATATCTTTCTTCCTCGTTGCGTTATGAACTCTCTTTAGAAGAGAACGTGAACTGTTCTGCTTATATTCTCAGATGACTGAAGAAGATTCGTATTTTTAAGATGATTTCTCCGTTTACATCTACATACACGCTCAGCAAGCCATCATATGGCGCATGGAGGAGGGTACCCTGTGCCACTACTAGTCATTTCCTTTCCTGTTCCACTCACAAAAAGAGCGAGGGAAAAACAACTGTCTGTGTGCCTGCGTATGAGCCCTAATTTCCTTGTCTTATCTTCGTGGCCCTTACGCACAATGTATGTGGGCAGCAGTACAATGATTCGGCTCTCAGCTTCAAATGCCGGTTTTCTAAAATTTCTCAACAGTGTTCCTCTAAACGAACGTCGCCTTGCTTTTCCAGGGATTCCCATTTGAATTCCCGAAGCACCTATGTAACGCTTACGAGTTGTTCACACATAGCGGTAAAAAATCTAGCAGCCCGCCTCTTAACTGCTTCGATGTCTTCCGTGAATCCGGCCTGGTACGGATCCCATACACTCGAGCGGTATTCAAGAAAAGGTCTCACCAGCACCCTATATAGGTCTTCTTTACAGATGAACCACACTCCTGACATGCTCCTTCCATTTCATATTGCTTTACAATGCTACGCCCAGATATTTAAACGACGGGACTGTGTCAAGAAGAGCACTACTAATGCTGTATTGGAACATTACAGGTTTGTTGTTCCTACTCATCCGTGTTAACTTATATATTTCACATTTAGAGCCACCTGCCATTCATCACACTAACTATAAATTATATCTAATCATCCTGCGTCTTCCTACAGTCACTCAACATCGTCACCTTCCCGTGCGCAACAGCATCATCAGCAAACAACCGCACATTGTTTATGTACGAGGGCTGTTCAATAAGTAATGCAACACATTTTTTTCTGAAACAGGGGTTGTTTTATTCAGCATTGAAATACAACAGGTTATTCCCCAATCTTTTAGCTACACAACACTATTTTTCAACGTAATCTCCATTCAATGCTACGGCCTTACGCCACCTTGAAATGAGGGCCTGTATGCCTGCACGGTACCATTCCACTGGTCGATGTCGGAGCCAACGTCGTACTGCATCAATAACTTCTTCATCATCCGCGTAGTGCGTCCCACGGATTGCGTCCTTCATTGGGCCAAACACATGGAAATCCGACGGTGCGAGATCAGGGCTGTAGGGTGCATGAGGAAGAACAATACACTGAAGTTTTGTGAGCTCCTCTCGGGTGCGAAGACTTGTGTGAGGTCTTGCGTTGTCATGAAGAAGGAGAAGTTCGTTCTGATTTTTGTGCCTACGAACACGCTGAAGTCGTTTCTTCAATTTCTGAAGAGTAGCACAATACACTTCCGAGTTGATCGTTTGACCATGGGGAAGGACATCGAACAGAATAACCCCTTCAGCGTCCCAGAAGACTGTAACCATGACTTTACCGGCTGAGGGTATGGCTTTAAACTTTTTCTTGGTAGGGGAGTGGGTGTGGCGCCACTCCATTGATTGCCGTTTTGTTTCAGGTTCGAAGTGATGAACCCATGTTTCATCGCCTGTAACAATCTTTGACAAGAAATTGTCACCCTCAGCCACATGACGAGCAAGCAATTCCGCACAGAAGGTTCTCCTTTGCTCTTTATGGTGTTCGGTTAGACAACGAGGGACCCAGCGGGAACAAACCTTTGAATATCCCAATTGGTGAACAATTGTGACAGCACTACCAACAGAGATGTCAAGTTGAGCACCGAGTTGTTTGATGGTGATCCGTCGATCATCTCGAACGAGTGTGTTCGCACGCTCCGCCATTGCAGGAGTCACAGCTGTGCACGGCCGGCCCGCACGCGGGAGATCAGACAGTCTTGCTTGACCTTGCGGCGATGATGACACACGCTTTGCCCAACGACTCACCGTGCTTTTGTCCACTGCCAGATCACCGTAGACATTCTGCAAGCGCCTATGAATATCTGAGATGCCCTGGTTTTCTGCCAAAAGAAACTCGATCACTGCCTGTTGTTTGCAACGCACATCCGTTACAGACGCCATTTTAACAGCTCCGTACAGCGCTGCCACCTGTCGGAAGTCAATGAAACTATACGAGACGAAGCGGGAATGTTTGAAAATATTCCACAAGAAATTTCCGGTTTTTCAACCAAAATTGGCCGAGAAAAGAAATGTATTGCATTACTTATTAAACTGCCCTCGTATATTGAGAACAACAGCGGTCCTCCAAAACTTCCCTGGGGCACTATTGACGATGCTCTTGTCTCTGATGAACGTTCGCCGTTGAGAACAGTATGCTGGGTTCTTTAACTTAAAAAGTCTTCGGGCCACTCGCATATCCGTAAACCTGTTCCAAATGCTCCTACATTCGTTAAAATTCTACACCGTTTCAGATACTCTCAGGAAATCTAGAAGTAAGGAATCTGCCTGTTGCCCTTCATCCATATTTCGCAGTATATCATATGAGAGAAGAGCAAGCTGAGTTTCACACCACCGATGATTTGTAAGACCGTGCTGACTGGTGGACATAACCATCTCGATCTCAGTAAAATTTACTGTAGTCGAACTGAGAATATATTCAAGGACTCTGCAGCGAATCGAAGTTAGTGATACTGGTACGTAATTTTGAAGGCCCGTTTTTTACACTTCTTATATACAGGAGCAACCTGTGCTTTTTCTAGTCGTTTCGTAGTTTGCACTGGACGAGATATTCGCGATAAATGCAAGCTAGAATGGGGGTGACTACTGTAGAGTACTCGTTGTGTAAGTAGGCCGTTTAGGTTTTTATGTTAGTAACGTCACGTAGCGCTCTGTATGAAAATCACTGGCTATGCTGTGTGCAGTCTGTGGCTGGTTGGCATTGTTGGAATATTCGCTATTGTAGTGTTGGGCTGTTGGATGTGAACAGTGCGTAGCGTTGCGCAGTTGGAGGTGAGCCGCCAGCAGTGGTGGATGTGGGGGGAGAGATGGCGGAGTTCTGAGAGCGGATGATCTGGACGTGTGTCCATCAGAAACAGTACATTTGTAAGAATGGATGTCATGAACTGCTATATATATTATGACTTTTGAACACTATTAAGGTAAATACATTGTTTGTTCTCCATCAAAATCTTTAATTTGCTAAGTACGCCTATCAGCAGTTAGTGCCTTCAGTAGTTGGAATCTTTTATTTAGCTGGCAGTATTGACGCTCGCTGTATTGCAGTAGTTTGAGTAACGAAGATTTTTCTGAGGTAAGTGATTCATGAAAGGTAAACGTTATTGTTAGTCAGGGCCATTCTTTTGTAGGGATTATAGGTTTATCAGCACAGCCATTTATAAATTTTAAGGGGACGTTTCAGTTGTAAAATCGAACTGGGATTGTACCCGGACCAGGCGACTTATTTGACTTCAAATCTTTCAGTTGATCCTCTAGGCGAAGAATGCTAATTACTTTGTCGGTCATACGGTAGTCTGTCTAACGGTCAAATGACGGTATCTTTGTAAGATTCTCCCGCCCGAACGATTTCTTGAACGTCAAATTTAAAACTTCGGCTTTCGTTTTGCTATCTTCAACTGCCACACGAAACTGGTAAAACAAGGGACTTAGATCCACTCAGCCACCAGAATTTTCTCGAGCTCTCTGCCAATTGTTTTGGTAATGTATGACACTGATATTTGTTGTGTGCTTTGCGCTTAGATATTTCCACAGGCGCACGAATCTCCAGTAACCTTTGCTTTTCGTCATTTGTATTTGTATCTCTACTTATAACAACAATACGTACGTACAGCGAGAGAAAGAGAGAAAAGAGACAGAGAGAGAGCGAGAGATAGGGAGGGAGGAAGAGAGGGAGAGAAAGGGAGGACGAGAGACACTATAGGGAAGAGAGAGGCAACGGGATAAGTAAGATGGGGTGGGAGCGGGGATGGCATGTGTGAGAGCTGGCGTGCATGCAGAGCTGTGGTCGGCGGTGTGATTGTAGTCGGGGCGCAGGGGGTGTGGAGGCCGGCAGAGGTGGGGGCGGTTAATTACAGTGTCCAGGCAATAAGCGGACGCGCCGCAAACGCCCCCACTTTCCGCCGGCGTCATTACAATCATGCCCGACACCAAAGGCTTCGCCTCTCACCCCATAAAGCGAGCGCTGACACACACACACACACACACACACACACACACACACACGCAGTGTGCGGCGTGTGGATTGGCAGTAAAACGTGGGCTGCCGCTTCGAGGTCGTAATCAAAGCTACAAACCACTGGGAAATTGAAACATACACGAATTTAAATTCAATAAATTTCAAATTACGCTGAATGCCTTTGAGTGTCCCCCCACCTATTTTTTACCCTACTCTTGCTGCCCATACAACTGTTTTCTGTCGTAATCTGTCAAGAATTTTACACAAATCGCGACAGAGATGTGTGGAACGCATCCTTAAAATTTGGTTGATAAACAACAGTTTTTGATTCACTGCCCACTGAAAGTCACATGGATAAGGTTTACACTTTGTTTCAAGACTACCCTATTTATCAGTTTCATTCCTCATACAAATCAACTACTAAATATATGTTATTACAGCACTTGATAGCATTTTCTGCATACATCTTTCTAGCGACCGCTTTACATTAGCCATACATGTCGAGAAGTCAATTAGAACAGGTCACGTCCATTTGAACACTTTTGCTCAGTCTTGTATGCGCTCCTTTATTAACATTAAAGTACAAATGGAAAAATCGGATAAGCTAAGTATCAGCTTACCGTTAGTTGTTCCACCTGAATCCGGCAGCAGGTTTTGAAGTTTCGTTATTTGGAGAACCCGTTTCAGTTAAGGCCGAAGGATCATGTAGACAAGACTGGCCCAGTACAAATTTCGTTTCCAGTTTTCTATGATGATAGCCCACTAAGCCGAACATGCGAACACTTTAGGTTAGGCTTTACCGTGACTGTTACTGATATCGAATGAAACAATAAGTTTACTGTTACCAATCGCTAAACAGCGACCGATAACAGCGAACTGGCTGGTTCATTTCTTTTTTGCTACCACATTGCTACGCTAAGGAAAGTAAACAACAGTTTGCAAAGCTTACGAAAACAGGCATGTAAAAAGTAACACAGACCGAAAAGGAAGGGAAGAAACAAAAGAAGATTTTACTATCCAGTGTCTACATGGATTCACTATCCGCTTGTTGCACAGCACTGACAGTGTTATATACTGTATTTATTACAGTCCACACGGCATCTATGCAAGCTAACCACCCACTAATACAGTTTCCGTACACTGTACAATAACAAGTAAAACATTAACATAGAAGAATACGCTCTTCTTTAATTAGACTCTTAAAGAGATAATTAAGGAGAAATATAGCTCAGACTAGATTTAGAGGTCCACACGGTAGAACAGCGTTATGATATGTGTCGAATACTGCTCTCTGATTACAAGTAGACTAGTCTTTGAAGAAATACAACAAGGACTCAACCGATTGCTTAACTGTAAATCTGGGTTTGGCTGTGTCGGATCTTCAGGCATTTAAGCTCCCGCTTGGTGCAAAACAACTGCGTCGTAATGGCCGTATTGCGATGCAGCCCAGTGATGGTGAGATAGCGTTTACGACAGCACGAGATGGGGTTTTGTATTAGAAGCCAGTGTAGCGGGGGTCCACCAGCAAAGGCTGTGCTAGGACCTGGGCGACAGTTGAGTAATTGGACAGGAAGCGACCGCCAAAAACGCTAAATATCTGGTTCAAAATGGCTCTGAGCACTATGGGACTTAACATCTGAGGTCGTCAGTCCCCTAGACTTAGAACTTCTGAAACCTATCTAACGACATCACACACATCCATACCCGAGGCAGGATTCTAACCTGCGACTGTAGCGGCCACGCGGTTCCAGACTGAAGCGCCTAGAACCGCTCGGCCACAACGGCCGGCTTAAATTTCTGGTATATATCTGTATTTGTAGTCGGTATGTACCTGTATTTCCGGAGGGTATAAGTCTGTATTTCTCGGATGAGGCTGATGGCACGGCTGTTTTGGTGGGGAAGTGGAAATGTAAACAAAATAATGAGGTTTTGGTTTTCGACGTCGGTGCACAGTTGTTGCTCTGTGTGTGTGTGTGTGTGTGTGTGTGTGTGTGTGTGTGTGTGTGTGTGTGTGTATGTGTGTGTGTGTGTGTGTGTGTGTGTGTACTACTTTTCCCTAGGACGCTGTACTTTATTTCTGCCTTTGAAATCAATAAGTCACGACAGGATTGTAGTGTGAGATATCGCTATGAACATAAAATGAGATCACCTACTCATTGGTTTTACAAATACAGCTTTGAATATCTTTGTATGTGCAGGATTGCTCCGTAACCATTTGTACAAGAATCTTGGAACGAGTGCTTTTTGTCGCAATCTAATTTGTTCAAACCAGTAAATCTAGGATGGTTTCTTAGATGTTGCTTACTTGGTTGATGTAAGCAGGGAACATGGTATATCATCCAAATTATTTATTCAAAAAGTTTTATCAGAGTATCACAAGTTTTGTGGACTGACAAACTTAATTTATTTTTCTTGTTTATAATTACTGTAAGAGCTTCAGTAGACTTACATCACGGCATGCGTTAAACGTATATTTGTGAGATTAATGAACTATTAAAAATACCCACCATTTTTTGTGTTTACCCCAGCCAACCATTCCGTTTCTACATTCTCTTCCACGTGAAAAAGAAGATAAAACTGAGTATAGCTAGTAAAGCTAAATATATGAATCTTGTCAGTACCAGAATCGACGACGATGCCGTGAAGTTACTTGAAAGTAAGTTAAGTGTCCAGTGAACTCAAAATCAAAATCGTATACACCCTCTTGGAAGAAAATGAAAAAGTGATTACATATTTTTGATTTTACATAACGTTCGTTTCTGGCCAAAGTATTCGACTTGGATGCTATTTACCATACTGATACAAAAAAGAGGATACCACAGTACACGGTAACCCCAGAATTTCTTCCGACAACACTACACTGCAATTCTGCACTATTTTCGACCGTCGCACTAACACCGCAATGATAGCGATAGAGGTAAGATACCACGAAACTGAAAAGCAACTGTAATCGTTTGAATACAGGAAAAGCCATGGGACCTAAAGAAATGCCTGTAGTTTGTTACTTGTCAGTCTGAAAAAGGACTGTATCACGTATCTGAAAATACACACTTCACCTCTTAGCAACAAATAGTCCTCAGCTGATAACGAGCATCAAACCGGCGACAGGGATTAGAGGACACAGAGTTGTCGTAGGAGACTAAATACCGTAACCCCCAAATCAAAAACCACGAAAAATATATTCATTCAAAAATCAGACAAAAATTCGCTTGACACCTTCATGAAAGGCAGTCTCCACTCCTTACATATTAACAGCGTAAGTGTACATCAGATGTGGCCTGAATTCAAAGAAATACTATCGATAGCAATTGATACATTTATTGTTCTTGTCGTCTTCAGTCCAGAGACTGGTTTGATGCAGTACACAATGCTACTCTATCCTGTGCAAGCTTCTTCATCTTCCGAGTTACTACTGTAACCTACATCCTTTTGAATGTACTTAGTGAATTTCTGCCTTGGTCTCCCTCTACGATTTTTACCCACTTCCCTTCCCCCCAATACCAAATTGATGGTCCCTTGATGCCTCAGAACGTGTCCTACCAACCTAACCCCTCTCCTAGTCAAGTTGTGCCACAAATTCCTCTTCTCCTCAATTCTGTTCACTACCTCCTCATTCGTCACATGATCTACCCATCTAATCTTCAGCATTCTTCTGTAGCACCACATTTCGAAAGCTTCTATTCTCTTCTTGTCTAAACTATTTATCGTCCATGTTTCACTTCCATACATGGCTACATGACAGTGGCGATACTGAACTGAGCAAAGGTTGCGAATTTGTACGGACGCTGATAACCACGCAGTTGAGCGCCCCACAAAGTAAACCTCATCATCACATACACAATGTTAACAAATCTCTCTTCATCAGAAACACTTTCTTTGTTATCGCCAGTTTACATTTTATATCCTCTCTAATTCGACCATCATCAATTATTTTGCTCCCCAAATAGCAAAACTCATCTAGCCTTTTACTTTAAGTGTCTCATTTTCTAATCTAATTCACGCAGCATCACCTGATATAATTCTACTACATTCAATCATCCTCGTTTTGCTTTTGTTAATGTTCATCTTATATCCTCCTTTCAAGACACTGCCCATTCCGTTCAACTGCTCTTCCAGGTCCTTTGCTGTCTCCGACAGAATTGCAATCTCGTCGGCAAACCTCAAAGTTTTTATTTCTTCTCCATGGATTTTAATAATTACTCCAAATTTTTCTTTTGTTTCCTTTACTACTTGCTCAATATACATATTGAATAGCATCGGGGAGAGGCTACAACCCTGTCTCACTCCCTTCCCAACCACTGCTTCCCTTTCATGTCTCTCAACTCTTATAACTGCCATCTGCTTTCTGTACAAATTGTAAACAGCCATTCGCTCCTGTGTTTTACCCCTGCAGCCTTCAGAATCTGAAAGAGAGTATTCCAGTCAACATTGCCAAAAGCTTTCTCTAAGTCTACAAATGCTAGAAACGTAGGTTTGCCCTTCCTTAATCTTTGTTCGAAGATAAGTCGTAGGGTCAGTATTGCCTCACGTGTTCCAACATTTCTATGGAATCCAAACTAATCTTCCCCGAGGTCGACCTCTACCAGTTTTTCCATTCGTTTGTAAAGAATTCGTTTTAGTATTTTGAAGCTGTGACTTATTAAACTGATAGTTCGGTAATTTTCACACCTGTCAAAACTTACTTTCTTTGGAATTTGAATTATTATATTCTTCTGGGAGTCTGAAGATATTTCGCCTGTCTCATACACCTTGCTCACTAGATGGTAGAGTTATGTCAGCCTCTCTCAAGGCTATCAGTAGCTCTAATGGAATGTTGTCTACACCCAGGGACTTGTTTCGACTTATGTCTTTCAGTGCTCTGTCAGACTCTTCACGCAGTATCATATCTCCCACTTCATCTTCATTTACGTCCCTTCCCATTTCCATAAAATTGCCCTCCACTACATCGCTCTTGTTTAGACCCTCTGTATAGCTCTTCCACCTTTCCATTCCCTTCTTCCCTTAGAACTAGTTTTCCGTCTGAGCTCTTGATATTCATACAAGTGGTTCTCTTTTCTGCAAAGGCCTCTTTAATTTTCCTGTAGACATCTATCTTACCCCTAGTGATATTGGTCCTGTAGCCATCTCTGGTTACCCGTTTTGCACTTCCTGTCGATCTCATTTTTGAGACGTTTGTATTCCTTTTTGCCTATTTCATTTACCGATTTTTTATATTTTGTCCTTTCATCAGTTAAATTCATTATGTTTTCTGTTACCCAAGGATTTCTACCAGTCCTCGTCTTTTTCCCTACTTGATACTCTGCTGCCTTTACTATTTATCTCTTAAGGCCACCCATTATTCTTCTACTATATTTCTTTCGCACGTTCTTGTCAATCGCTCCCTAATGCTCTCTCTGAAACTCTCTACAACCTCTGGTTCTTTCAGTTTATATAGGTCTCGTCTCATTAAATTCCCTCCTTTATGCAGTTTCTTCTGTTTCAATCTACAGTTAAATAACAATTGATTGCGGTCAGAGTCCACATCTGTCCCTCGAAATGTCTTACAATTTAAAACCTGGTTCCTAAATATCTGTCTTACCATTATATAACCTATCTGAAACCGTCCAGTGTCTCCAGACCTCTTATACGTATACAACCTTCTTTCATGATTCTTAAACCAGGGTTACCTATGTTTAAGTTTTGCTGTGTGAAAAATTCTACCATGCGGCTTCCTCTTTCATTCCTTACCCCTATTCCATATTCACCTACTGCTTTTCCTTCCCCCATTACTATTAAATTTTCGTCTCCCTTAACTATCTGAATAATTTCTGTTATCTCATCATATATTTCTTCAATCCCTTCGTCATTTGCGGTGCTAGTTGGCATATAAAGTTGTATTCCCGTGGAAGGCGTGGGCTTCAAGTCTATCTGTGCTACAATAATGCGTTCACTATGCTATTCGTAGTAGCTTACCCGCTCTCCTATTTTTTATTCATTATTAAACCTACTCCTGCATTACCCCTATTTGATTTTGTATTTATGACCCTGTATTCACCTGACCAGAATCCTGTTCCTTCTACCACCGAACATCACTAATTCTGACTGTATCTAGCTTTAATCTACCCATTTCCCTTTTTAAATTTTCCAACCTACCTGACCGATTAAGGGATCTGGCATTCCATCCTCAGTTCCGTATAACGCCAGTTTTCTTTCTCCTGATAACGACGTCTTCCTGAGTAGTCCCCACTCGGAGATCCGAATGCGGACTATTTTACCTCCGGAATATTTTAGCCAAGAAGACGCTATCATCATTTAACCATACAGTAAAGCTGCATGCCCTCTTGAAAAATTACGGCTGTAGTTTCCCCTTGCCTTCATCTGTTCGCAGTACCAGCACAGCAAATCCGTTTTGGTTAACGTTACAAGGCCAGGTCAGTCAGTCATCCAGACTGTTGCCTCTGCAACAAAAGGCAGCTGTCCGTCTTCAGGAACCACAAGTTTGTGTGGCCTCTCAACAGATACCCCACCGTTGTGGCTGCATCTACGGCACGGCTATCTGTATCGCGAAGGCACGCAAGCCTTTCCAGCAACGGCATGGTTCATGGTTCATGCGAGGGTTGACACATTTGTACCAAATTAATTAACAAAATACGGAGCTGATACCTCGTGGTAGACAAAACACGTGATAACGCTGTTGCAGAAAAATCGAAAAAAGGATGCCAAATTGAAAAGAACGCTAAAGTCCCAAGATTTGCAGTTGTGTACAGAAGCTAGAAATTTAGCGCTGACTTCATTGCAAGATTGGTGTAACAGTTGCCACAACGAAACTTTGTCTCGATACCTCGCATAAATTCCAAAGAGACTGGAAAGTTGCATAGGTCCCTCCAGTATTGAAGGAAGGCAGTAGGAGTAATCCACTAAATTACAGGCCCATGTCGTTAACATCGATATGCAGCAGGATTTTGGAACGTATATTGTCTTCTAACATTACGAATTACCTCGAAGAGAACGGTTTAACTGTGCGGCTCGTCCCGGTGGAGGTTCGAGTCCTCCCTCGGGCATGCGTGTTTGTGTTTGCCCTTAAGATAATATAGGTTAAGTAGTGTGTAATCTTAGAGACTGATGACCTTAGCAGTTAAGTCTCATAAGATTTCACACACACACAGAACGGTCTATTGACAAACACGCAACACGGATTTAGAAAACATCGTTCTCGTGAAACACAGCTACCTCTTTACTCACAGAAAATTTTGAGAGCTGTTTACAAGGAGTTTCAAATCGATTCCGTATTTCTAGATTTCCAGAAGGCTTTTGGCAACATACCTCACAAGCGGCTTGTAATCAAATTGCGTGCTTATGGAATACCGTCTGCGTTATGCGACTGGATTCGTGATTTCTTTTCAGAGAGGTCGCAGTTCGTAGTAACTGACAAAAAGCAGTCGAGTAAAACAGTTTAACTTGTAAGTCATCCTAACTGACAAGTGGCGGATACACCTTCGTAGTTATACACTGGCTCTGCGTACTGGTTCCTCATGAGGACTTGAAATTAATCTGATTATGCCGATAATAGTTACACGAGGGGACCTTCACTTAATACTGCATTACACTTCGAAGTGGCACACATACATGACACAATTTTCTACCGTCACCAAGTATCTGTGAACAACGGTTGGAGCAATCCACCAAACGTCAGTTCCTCGAAAATAGAAATTCACTCCTCGCTCACGGAGTAATTCGAAAACCGTTCTGTGAACGTTCTCATCGTTGGAAAATCTCTTTCATCCGAGATGTTCTTTTAGCTTGCCGAGAAGATGGAAACTGTGTGGCGCAACGTCTTCATTTCCCAGTCAGCATCACCCGCGTCTATGCGGCCTTGGTCAAATTGTTGGCACCATTTCACTGCCCCTGGTCGCAATACTGCATTTGGTGCATAGAACTCCAGAATTTAACAGTGTATCGGCGTGCAGTTCAGAAGTTTTGCCCACAAGAATCGTACTGTGTCACGTACTTCAACTTTGGAGTGCGTTACTTGTTGCCGCGTTAGTTCGGCCACACGCTGTGATACACCTGTTATCCGCACCGCAACAAAACTGTATCTCCAGTGAGCCGGGGACATATAGTCTCTTCTGAGAATGCAACACTCTTGTTGCGCAGCCGCCTTAGCTTGGGACACCATATGTAACTCACTCTCTGAAACCGTATAACGGAAACCAGTAACCACCATGGAAGTACACATTAACGCGATTTTGACTAGTACTCGGCGTACTTGTCGTTCGCATTAAGTAAATTGCCGACGTTAAAGTGAGATTCCAAAAATTCTTAAAAATCGTGTCTCCCACTAACCGATAAAAAAGTCGCTTTCCCATGACCAATCTTGAAACATATAACATTTGCCGTCAACAACAAGCCTATTCCAGTCTTGCCCTCACGATACCTGTAAGTGTTAGGTTCTAGTACAACCCCAGAATCATCATATAAAGCCGATTCTCGAAACCTTGTAAGCAAGCTTTCTCTGGATGTTTACATCTATCTTCAAGAGTCTGTCACCTCAGTTTCTTCAGCAGCTCTGTGACAGTATCGCAATGCGATCAGTCGTGCTGCCCTTTTCGCATATGTTCAATATCCCCTCTTACTCATGTTTGATATGGGTCCCACACACTAGAGCAGTACTGTAAACAATGTCGCAACAGTAATTTGTAAGCAATCTCCTTCGTAGAGTGGTTGCATTTCAGCAGTATTCTAGCAATAAACCAAAGTCTATCACCTGCTTTACCCCAGACCGAGCCTATGTTATCATTCCACTTCATAGCCCTATAAAGTGTTGACGCCAGGTATTTATACTAGTTGCACATTCCAGCTGTGTCTCATTGATATTATAGTCATAAGCTGCTACTTATTTTCGTTTTGTAAAGTGCATAATTTTTTATTTCTGAACATTGAGGGCATGTTGCCAGTCTTTTCAGTACTTTGAAATATTATCAAGATCAATATTTATGTAACTGCTTTCAGACAGTTGTTCATTACAGACAACTGTACCATTTTCCAAAATCCTAAGGTTGCCATTGATACTGTCCGCAAGGTCATTAATATGTAACATGAATAGCCAGAGTTCAGACACACGATGTTATTTCTACATCTGACGATGCTTCTCCATCCAAAATGATATGCTCTGCCATCCCCATCAAAATATCCTGTTTAGTTACAAATTTCACTTGATACTCCATGTGACAGTAGTTGTGACAATTAGCGTAGGTGCGGTATGCAACACTACTAAAAGTGAAATCATTCTTGTATTTAAAGACAGCATTGTAGATGCACTACCACAAAATCCCGCTCCGACGAGTGCAGTTAGTGCCTTGTCGGACGCCGGTCTTTGAGACTCTCGCCTTTCGGCAGCCTGCGACCCTCCTCAAGGCGCCAGGCGCCGGCGCAGCACAGCACGCGCGCAGGCGAAGCCCCGGCCGTCATTAGCGCTGACGTACATCACGGTAATGCGCGCGCCCACATCCCTCCACAATGCTAGTCTACACGCCGGCCGCGAGGCGCCGGACCTGCGCGAACGCACACTTGTCGCAAAATTACCCCCACACCCGGCCGCCGCTGGCATCGTTTTTCCATCGCCGGGCTCATTCTTCCTAGAAGGACCCTGAAGAGGAAATGAGGCATTTCCACGCCCGGCATCTCCTCCCTGAAATCCTCGTGCGCCCCCCCCCCCCCACCCTTTCCCCCACCAGCCCCCTACTACCACCACTATCTCTGGCTTCTCCTCCTCCACCTCGGTGAGTGAAAACGTCGTCCCTTGGGCTTTTCCCGCTGTTTTCGTGCCTCATCTCGTCAACAGCGAGCGATCGCCGAAGATAGATGAGTCGGCTTGCACTGCGGCCACCCTGCCTTCGCACAAAGGGCGCGCCGGACGCCACGTTAGAGGGCTAACGCGCCCTGGTTTGTGGTGGCTAGTAGCTGTGTGTACGGCTGAGTCTTGAAGCGCCCCATACCAGAGATCAGGAACGGAGTGAGTATGAGTATAACGTTGCGGGTTGCATACTTCACAAATCAAGGGGCCGCTGTTACATCAGTGCTAACGGGCCTCCTCCGTTCCCGCTGTAGTTCACCGAGTATAACAACTGTGGCGCTGCGGTCGCTCCGTGCTCGTCGACTCGTTCTCCCTTACCGTAGAGTGCAGGAGTGCCACGCTGTTCGCGACTTACTGTTAGTATGGAAGATAAGTATGCTGTTGTACAGCAGCACTGACAAGGCGAAATGCCCGACTGTCGGGATCAGATGGTCTTTAACGAAGCTCCGTTTTGTGAGACGGTGGTGGGTGTAAGACGAAAATTAATTTAGACGAAGTAGTCAATTGCAAATGTGTTAAACTACAGGAGGAGTGACATATGGAGTAATTTTCAGGCCACAGACCACGCTTCAGACGTAAACACGCAAATTTTGTCCAATGCAACCCAAATGTTAGTATGCTTATTATTCCACCTCCACCACGAAAAAATATATGTGTTATTATTCCACCTCCACCACGAAAAAATATATGTGCAGCGTCAAACGAAAACTAAGCACAGAGCAACGTCGAAGTTATATGCCTGCTACGAAAGAGAGTGCTGATTCTGTATTCATTTTGGCCGGCCGCGGTGGTCTAGCGGTTCTGGCGCTGCAGTCCGGAACCGCAGGACTGCTACGGTCGCAGGTTCGAATCCTGCCTCGGGCATGGGTGTGTGTGATGTCCTTAGGTTAGTTAGGTTTAAGTAGTTCTAAGTTCTAGGGGACTTATGACCTAAGATGTTGAGTCCCATAGTGCTCATAGCCATTTTTTTTATTCATTTTGTCGAGGCAACTTGCGTTGATGGGCTAACGTAGAGCTATATAGCTTATCATTCATTTTTGTGATTCATTTTAATAATTCATCGACATTTGGAGCCTGAACTTCCTTTTCATTTCACGATTTCTGGTACTGTCGTTACAGTTTCTGTAACGCTTCGAAAGTGTGTATGTCAATGCAATTGTTAGACATTGTGTGAATAGATATTAAACGTCAATATAAATTTACAGCACTCTTCGAGAAAGTTTTATGTATACAACTGTATGTATAAAAATAAAACAATATCCCCAAGGTAGTGTTATAGCCCTCTGCTGTTCCTTATCTATATTAACGATTCAGGAGACAATCTGAGCAGCCACCTTGGGATATTTGTAGATGGTGTTGTTGTTTATCCTCTAGTAACTCATCAGAAGATCAACACATGTTGCAAGACCATTCAATAAAGATACCTGTATGGTCCGAAAAGTAGCAATTGACCATAAATAATGAAAAGTGTGAGGTCATCCATATGACTGCTAGAATCCTTCAAATTTCGATTACATGTAAATTCAATTAAATACTTAGGAATTACAGCTATGAACAACTTAAATTGGAAAGAACGCATAGAAAATGTTCTGGCGAAGGCGAACCAAAGACTACGAGCTATAGGTAGTGTGGTATCAACGTTCAATACCACACATGTTAGGGGTTGCAGATATCGACCGCGAGTCGAGCGCCGCTAGCGCTGCTCCGCGGCTTATGACAAGTTTCTAGTACTTTTTCTCGGGACGTCAACTAGGAATGTAGCATAGCCTTCAGCTGAAAGAAAGCAACCTCTAACAAGGCGCTTAGTCCAGTATGGCATAAGTAATGTCTCCTTAGATATGTTTGTAATTATATGTATGCAGCATATGAAGAAGTCTGTAACACTGGTTAAGTGCAATATATATCATTTTTTACCAACAACTGCTAATTATTTCAGTCGTTACAGTTACAGACTATGCAGCCAACTCCTTACCGACTTCACTGCCAAACCTACAATATACGTTTCTATTTAGCGTTGGCCACCTGTTATCATAACAACTGACGACGAGAATCATTACGAGCAGGACACTCAGAAGACACAACGTATCTAGTAAAGATACTGCCTGACTGCCTAAACTACGCTTGTCCGTCCTCTTTTGCAGAACTGCAGCACGGTGTGGGATCCTTACCACATAGGATTAACGGAGTACATCGAGAAGGTTCAAACAAGATGATAATTTTTTTTAGTATCGATAAACAGGAGAGAGAGTGCCAGGGAAACGATACAGGATTTGCGGCATCCAAGATGGCCGCCGAGTGAGATCACAGGTATTTTCTTCGTCCGCTAACAGGTGTTACTTAAGAGAAAATACTGTCAAATTTGAATTTTCTTTGTTTCTTACACTTGCTGTAGAGTGCGTTCTTGTCACACAACTGAATATTAACGTCCAAGCGCAAATTGTTCGGGGAAAAACTTCCTTTTATCTAAAGTCCCAATAATCGCGACATAACCAGAAATTGTGCGTTACTTAAACACAAAAAAATCTATTCAAGTTTACTTGATAGTGTAAAATTCCTTAAAAAAAGACAGCTACTAGTTTCATCAGTGTCAATTGTTGCAATAAAAGTGTAACTAAACGTTTCTAAATCGTATTTAACTAACACATTTCGTATTGTTAACTAGTTACATAGACGCGAACTAGGCCTAAATTTTCCGAGTTATAAAGTTTAAAAACCTGAGCAAACAAGCTTGATAATGTAAATTATCTAAAATAAAAGTAATTAATCATCCATTCTTCTGTCACTGTATCTCTAAATCAGTACAAAACCACAAAAACCGCACGTAAGACCTTTGTGTCCTTTATTTTCACTCAGGGGGATGCAATGGGGAGAATATTACCAGAACAGAAGAGGCTCTCTCCTGGAACTGTAGAGTTTGCAGTAGGAACATTTTGACTGGGGAGCAGGAAAGGAAAATCTGTGACCCTCAGGCACAGTTGGAGGAAGCTAGGAAAGAATTGATAAGGATCAAGGGAGATAGGGAAAGGAGGTGGTTGGGAACCGGTAGCTGGTAGGAGAACAGAAAGAAATGGAACGCTATCTGACAATTTTATCAGCAAAACCAAAAACAGGCTTCTACCACTGACAGAATTAAGCGGAGAAGAGCCTCATGTAGAGCGAGGAGCAGGAAATGTGCAGCACACTTCAACCGAGGCCAAGAAGCCTAGGAATGTACAAACTGTTAGGATGAAGAAAGTGCTGCTGCTAGGTAGTAGCCATGGGCGAGGTGTAGGCCCTCAGCTACAGACAAGTTTAGGGACAGCGTACCAGGCCAACAGTATCTTCAAGCCAAATGCAGGGCTAAGTCATGTGATAGAGGACTTAGGGTGCTTATGTAAGGGCTTTAGAAAAGAGGACCATGTAGTGATAGTGGGTGGGACGGGAAACAGTTTGGACAGGGATGGGGCATATGACGTAGGTGGTGACCTGGTCAAGATAGATTCCCTGACTCATTGCCACAACGTAAATTTCGTTGAGCTGTTCCGACGTCATGATCGACCCCACCTCGATGGAGCTGTGAGGCGATTCAATGTGTGGTTAGGGATGGCTCCGAGGGCAGCCAACTTAGCTCATGTTTCTCTGGTGCCAAAAAAAAAATGGTTCAAATGGCTCTGAGCACTATGGGACTTAACATCTGTGGTCATCAGTCCCATAGAACTTAGAACTACATAAACCTAACTAACCTAAGGACATCACACACATCCATGCCCGAGGCAGGATTCGAACCTGCGACCGTAGCAGTCGCTCGGTTCCCGACTGAGCGCCTAGAACCGCGAGACCACCGCGGCCGGCTCTCTGGTGCCAGTCGGGACTATGAACAGATGGGGTTTCACGATGCATGGCCTACACCTAAACAGAACTGGGAAGGGAAGATTGGTACAGTTGATTCATGAAAGTATGGGGATGATCTCGGGCCACACATGGTCAAATACCTATTGTTATGAGTAGGAAAAGTAAGTCTTTTTTAGGGTGAATCCAGACAACAGGTTCCCTTGCCTAAAGAGTATCTCTAGCAGTTTAAAACGTACTGAAAAAAATCAGTCACAAGACAGATTTTAACGCTTCAAATATCACACATACCAGACATCACAAAAAAACATACCACTGGAAAGAGTAATTGGGGCATTTCACAGACTTAACAATCCTCGATCGAAACATGCAATCAATAAAAAATTAAGTACAACTATTCGAAGTTGAGCTCCAAACTTTGAACTGCACAGTAGTTTGTGTTACTGAACACTGATGTAGAGACACAGAAATCCAACATGTAGTATAATCATTGTATGAAAGGACAAACTCTTACCGCAGAACTGCTTCAAATAGTGGAGCATCATGCATTTATATCAGAAAAGGAAACAGTTCGAATCAAGACATAACCTCAGTGTACTAAGTGAAAACAAACACTTTGAAATATCAGCTATCGAATTAACAGGCCTTCATATCACCAAGAAATTAATCATTTTCTGTGTGCATAGATCTCCCTGTGATGGTGTGGAAATTTTTTTCAATAAATGAACAGAAGTTGAAGATAAAGTCTCAAGTACAAAGGTCAACATAATTCTGTGTGGGGACATTAACATCAATACTATTGTCACAAATGAATCCAGCAGCACCCTCATCAATATCCTTCAAAGTTATGGCATGGCCCTATTGGTCAATGCTGCAGCAAGGGTCACTACGATGACTGCACCAGTAATTGACCATCTGGACACAAATATGGACAGGGAAAAATGTGATGTAGTTGTAAGATATCTCTGACTATCAGACCATCTCTATCAAATAACAACAGTAAAATCATGCCTCGAATCATTCCCTAAACTACAAGCCTACAAACGAAATCTATCAGAAATCAAAATAAAAGATTTTTCAAAAGAACTAGTAAAACAAAGCTGGGATGAAGTGTACAAGGAAACCAACATGAATATGAAATTCTCTAAATTCTCCACATTATTTAAATTGAACTTTGAAAATGCATTTCCAATCTATGCATGTCTGTATCAACATATCACAAAAACAGATGGATAACAGCAGGTATTAAGAAGCCCTCCCGAACACTTAAATACCTCAGTTCCTTGAAAAAGAGTCGCAGTGATCCAAAATTCTTAAATTTCTATCATAGATACAAAAAGATGTATAGGAAAGTGTTGACTGCTGCAAAAATGTCATTTAATGACAAAATAATATAAAATGCAGAGAATAAAAACAAATCAGTCTGGGATGATATAAAAATGGAAACAGGGAGAGGCAAAGAAATGCAGAATAACATAATGCTAAGGGAGGGGGACAAGGTTATAAATCATCCACTACACTTATCAAACTATGTAAATGAACATTTTTCATGTATTTCAGAAAAGTTACAGCAAAAATTCCCCAAAAGAAATATAACACCTGTAAATAATGTTGAACTAAATACAATTATGTTGCTTCCAACCACAGAGAATGAAGTTAATAAAACTGTTCAAGAACTAAAAAATAAAAAGTCAGTAGGCTTAGATGAATTACCCACACATGTACTGAAACAATGCATATAGATTATACAAGGTCCCTTAGAAAATATATTTAATGAGTCCTTCACATCAGGGACATTTCCACAGCAGATGAAACTGGCAAGAGTTGTACCTTTCCTTAAGAAAGGTAATGCAGAAGTCATAGAAAAACGCGGGCCCATTTCCATGCTGTCACCATTCTCAAAAATAACAGAAGCAATTATGAAAAACAGATTAATGAATTTCCTGAATAAATACAATCATTTAAGCGAATCATAGTTTGGTTTCTGAAGTAGCAAAAATATGGTGTCAGCCATATCAGAATTCAAAAAAGTTGTACTTGAAGCTCTTAACAAAGATGAGTCTGTCACAAGCATATTTTTTGATCTCTCTAGGGCCTTTGATACAGTCAACGACAAGATTTTGTTAAATAAATTAGAAGCATTAGGAATAAGAGGGGTAGCTAATGACTGGTTTTAATAATACCAAGCATATACAATTACACTGTAGAGATAACACATACTTCAAATAGATCTAACCATTTAGTAAAACACTTATCAGAACCAAAATACATTAAATAGGGGTTATGAAAGATAGCATATTAGGATATAAACTATTCCTGATATACATCAACGACTTTCCCAGTAGTGTTACTCATGCTGAAAAAATTCTCTTCGCTGATGACAGCAATACAATAGTCACTGAGAAAACAAGAGAACTCCTTGCAGAGAAAGCAGATTAAACTCTCCAGGAAGATGACGAATAGTCAATAAGCAATAAAGAAACATTGAACATAAAGAAAACTAGTGCCATGAATTTCAGCTTGAAGAGGGGAAAATGACCATGTTAAATTAAATGTAATTGACACCTCTTTTCGGGAACAAATGCACAAAATATAAACACAATTTTCAAACTCCAGAAAAGAGCCATAAGAATAATAACCAAATATATTAGCGAGCTCATTGTAAAGATCTGTTCAAAACACTGGGGATTTTAACTGCTCCGTGTGAATACGTTTACCAGTCAGTTGTGCACGTCAAAAGTAACATTGGTAATTACTGCATAAACAGCTCTGTCCATGACCCTGGAATAAGAGCTAGACTCAATTTATATTCAAGAAGAACAAATAAACATAAAACTCAAAACAGCATTTTCTACCAAGGAGTAAAACTGTACAATAAATTAACGAAACAGATTAAAGGAATTGCAAAAATATTCTTATTTAAAATTGCAGCTAAAAAGTACCAGTTATGCAATATATTTTATACATGGAAGAATTACTTAAATAAAACAGTGTAGGGGTCTGGAAAAAAAGTTAAACAAATATATTATAATAATGATCATAAAACATCCAACATTTTACATAACACATTCACACAACGTTTTTTCTTTATTTTATTCCTTTTCTAGAAAAACTTACTCCCAACATATGCACAGCACAATACCAACAACTCTTCCTCTTTCTGAGTTCAACATCTCACTCATTATAGAGGGATGCTGACTCACTTTTTCAGTTTAGCATATGGGAACGTGCAGTACAGAAAATAGCCCAGAGATCACCAGTGTGTTTGTAGTGAGTGATTTATTATGAAACAATGTGTGTATAGTGTGTGCAGGGACTGATAGTAAAATATGAGTGAACAATGTGGCATTACATTATTTAATTATTTATTTGTAAAGAAAGTATTGTATATCAGGTGTAAATCTAATTATTTTCTCTAACTAGAAGTCTGAAAATGTATGCATATACGAACTAGCTTATTTTAAATTAGTCTAAACTTGTAAATTCTTTGACATGTCCTATTTCCTTGTAAAAAGAGATCTACGAATGAATAAAGCTACAACAACAACAACTACTACTACTGGTAAAACGTTTCTCTCGTGGTGGTGGTGGGATATGAGCACGAAATTTGACTAACCAATTTCCTCCCCGGAATACGAAAATATTTTGTTGACACCGACCTACAGAGGGAGAAACGATCATCACAATAAAACAACGGAAATAAAAGCTCGCCCAAAATGATAAAGGTTTTCGCATTTTCCGTGCGCTGTTCAAGAGTGGAATAAGAGAGAATTATTGTGTAGGTGGTTCGATGAACCCTCTGCCAGCCACTTAAGTGTGATTTGCAGGTTATCCATGAAGATGTAAATGTATTCAGTACTAACAGATCAGTCATCTGCTCGGACGTTTTGTGGCATTTAAACTTGCACTTGAGAATGGCTATGAAGCCGAAATGGTTTTTATATGAAGTAAATGTATAGTGATCTACAGTTTAATAAGGGAAATTTCTTTTAAAATGGTTGCGTTTTTACAGGGAAGGCCACAAGTCCGAGATTATTTTTGCGACCTCGTGTTCACGCTCTTCTTTCTGAGCGAGTCGTATCCACGTGTGCTCGACAAAAGATGGCAGTGACGAGCAGGCTGCAACGAAGACTCACGCACCGAGTCCACGGGCACACGGCGATGGTGGGTTCGGAGTCCACGTCACGCGACTTCCTGGCGAGTTCAAAGCGAGTGTACGGAACTCGTTTCTGATCTGTACCCCATTCGGAAGCGACGGAGCGCAGCAATCGATAGAATGTGATATCGCCGGCAATCGGTCACTCGCCTCGACATTTCACACACGAGCGATCTGACAAGCAATTACAGTGAATATTGCGAACGCCACTGCATGTTCAGGAACAGTTGCAGTTGATTTCCGTATACTACGAATACTTGCAAAAAGTACATTTTGAATGACATTGATTCATGATCTACACTACTGGCCACGAAAATTGCTACACCACGAAGATGACGTGCTACAGACGCGAAATTTAACCGACAGGAAGAAGATGCTGTGATATGGAAATGATTAGCTTTTCAGATCATTCACACAAGGTTGGCGCCGGTTGCAACACCTACAACGTGCTGACATGAGGAAAGTTCCCAACAGATTTCTCATTGACAAACAGCAGTTGATCAACGTAGACTGGTGAAACGTTGTTCTGATGCCTCGTCTACGGAGGAGAAATGCGTACCATCTCGTTTCCGACTTTGATAGAGGTCGGATTGTAGCCTATCACGATTGCGGTTTATCGTATCGCGACATTGCTGCTCGCGTTGGTCTAGATCTAATGACTGTTGACAGAATATGGAATCGGTGGGTTCAGGAGAGTAATACGGAACGCCTTGCTGGATCCCAACGGCCTCGTATCACTAGCAGTCGAGATAGTAGGCATCTTATCCGCATGGCTGTAACGGATCGTGCAGCCACGTCTCTATCCCTGAGTCAAAAGGTGGGGACGTTTGCAAGACAACAACCATCTGCACGAAGAGTTCGACGACGTTTGCAGGAGCATGGACTATCAGCTCGGAGACCATGGCTGCGGTTACCCTTGACGCATCACAGACAGGAGCGCCTGCGATGGTGTACTCAACGGCGAACCTGGGTGCACAAATGGCAAAACGTCATTTTTTTCGGACGAATCCAGGTTCTGTTTACAGCATCATGATAGTCGCATCCGTGTTTGGCGACATCGCGGTGAACGCTCATTGGAAGCTTGTATTCGTCTTCGCCATACTGGCGTATCACCCGGCGTGATGGTATGGGGTGCCATTAGTTACACGTCTCGGTCACCTCTTGTTCGCATTGACAGCACTTTGAAAAGTGGACGTTACATTTCAGATGTGTTACGACCCGTGGGTCTATCATTCATTCGATCACTGCGAAACCCTACATTTCAGCAGGATAATGCAAGACCGCATGTTGCAGGTCCTGTACGGGCCTTTCTGGATACAGAAAATATTCGGCTGCTGCCCTGGCCACCACATTCTCCAGATCTCTCACCAACTGAAAATGTCTGGTCAATGGTGGCCGAGCAACTGGCTCGTCACAATGCGCCAGTCACTACTCTTGATGAACTGTAGTATCGTGTTGAAGCTACATGGGCACCTGTACCTGTACACGCCATCCAAGCTCTGTTTGACTCAATGCCCAGACGTATCAAGGGCGTTATTATGGCCAGAGGTGGTTGTTCTAGGTACTGATTTCTCAGGATCTAAGCACCCAAATCGCGTCAGAATATAATCCCATGTCAGCTCTAGTATAATATATTTGTCCAATGAATACCCGTTTATCATCTGCATTTCTTCTTGGTGTAGCAATTTTAATGGCCAGTAGTGTATTAAACAAGATTTGAAGCGCTTTTCTTCGAAACTGAGTGTTTTTCATTAGCACCTAGTGGGCTGCATACAACTATATAGTGTGCTAATACAATTCGTTTCTTGTTTTTTTATTCCTCAGTTCATTTTTTATTTTATATGTTGCAGTTTTACTGTACGTATCTTGTTGGTTTGTTTGCGGTCGCAATAGGTCTATAGACAAGTTATCAACAACATCACTACCGATTACCATAACTCTTGTAAATTGTGTGACGGAGAGTTCGAGTATATGAAATGACAAGGGACCTGAATATGGCTGTGTAATACATTTGCACCTAACATTTAATTTAAAATGTTCAGTTAACGTTACAAAAAAAAAAAAAAAATTAAATAAATTGCTCTCACCAGTATGGGACTCAGCATCTGAGGTCATCAGTCCGCTAGGACTTAGAACTACTTAAACGTAACTAACCTAAGGACGTCACACATATCCATGCCAGGGGCAGGATTCGAACCTGCGACCGTAGCAGTCGCGCGGTTCCGGACTGAAGCGCCTAGAACCGCTCGGCCACTGTAGCCGGCGTTAACGTTACTTCTCGCATGTAATTCTAAAAGTTAAAAACCTTAATAATAAGTAACGTAAGTGGTTACTTAAACAGCCCTTAGCAACAATAAATAAATTCTTTGCTGGTTTTTTTTTTGTCCCAAGTTTTCTGAGTGGAGGAAGATGCCTTGTAGAGCCTGGAGTGTGAACTTGTAAAATTCGCTGTTCCTCGAAGGTGGTGAAAGGAGCTTACTGAAAGCCTTAGGCGTTGGGTGGTTGAGTAGTGGAGATTCAGGAGGTTGCCCCGAATTCCATCTAGGACAGTGTAGAAGCACGAAAAAGGTGAAACGGTAACAGTGAACCCAGACCAGAGTACCGCAGATCGCTTTTTTCAGAGCTATGCGAACTACGAGAGGTCTTTGTGAGGTAGCCACCAACTTTCCTAGGAGCACATGGAGATGATGAGCCAGCGCAGTTTTTCCACAAACAACATGCGAAGTCAACTGAATTTCGCAAGAAGACGTATTTTCAGCCAATCAAGCTGAGAGCCCATCCAGTGCCAACATTTAGTCAGTTTACGAAAATACAATCAGCGCTTGTTGAGAAAATTGGCGTTGAGGAACAGGGTGAAATGTAGGCAGACCTCTACGCTTGGTGTTATGGACCGCGCTGTTTTTCCTCTGTGCTACTCACAATTTGCGAGTTTATTTCACTATGGCCGTTCGCTTTCTGTGGTAAACTTTTTGTACTGCGATCGTGAGTCGATTTTCTACAGTATTTTTGCATTTCAGAGCCCTTCAGATTTTAAAAAGTCACTTGATCCTGAGTAGCAGTCTTCTATATAGCATTACGGTGTTTTCTGAATCTATACTGTGTTTCGCAACTGCTTGCAATGTTGTCTCACTATTTTCAATCCCACGGTCACCAATTTTTATCTTTCATATAGAGAATTGTAACTGTAAAAAGGAATAGGAAACACCGTCGGAATGGGCCTTGAAGACCCAACGGCTCCGTCCGCCCGTCGTGTCATCCTCAACCCTTAGACGTCATCGGATGCATATGCGGAGGGGCATGTGGTCAGCGCACTGCACTCCCTGCCATTGTCAATTTTCGTGACCAGCGCAGCTACTTCCCAATCAGGTAGCTGCTCCAGTGGCCACAGAAAGACTGAGTGCACCCCGCTTGCCAACGGCACTCTGACGGTAACCCGCCCAAGCGCTAGTCAAGACCAAAAGCGCTTAAATACTGTGACCTGACGAGAATCGATATCACCAATGCGGCAAGGCAAACTGTAGTTTCCTTTGATTTGAGAAGTATTTTTGAGGATCAATAAATTAATGTTTAATTTTAAAGGCTTGAATTTCATAATTTTTGGCCCACATCTGTCTGATGATGTCACATTTTAATATTAATAAATATTCCCATTGTCAGTCGGTTCTATATGGTTGAAATGTAGCCTCGCTGAGTGGTTCCAACGCAAAACAGGCACTATTACCAGGACCATTTATTATTAACCAGGAAAGTTAATTGTCTCATTCCTTTTTAACATATTTTTAGTATGAAAGCTTTCACGACCGGATGGCATATCTTGTGGTAAACCTTCCGGGATGTAAGGTGGTGGTCCATGAAACTCTTCAGCTTCTAGCGTTTCGTCCAGAGCTGCGCTGTACGTCTTCAGAGGGGTGTTTCTCCTCCGGTGAGTCGTTACATCGTAGAAAGTGGGCGTGACCGGAGTTGCACGTGATATGCAGAGATAATCTTTGTCAGAGATAAAACTTAACTATCGATCATAATCTCGTCACGGATAAAACTGTCTAGCAATTCTGTAGTGCTACTGTCCAAATATCACTAAGTTTCATGGTCTCTTCTTTCCGATTAAAATTATCCCTATGTTTATATATTTCAATTGCTTCTCTACAAAGCCGTGGGTAATAGTTCGTCGTCGTAGATAAAATTTTTGTTTCGGAAAACTTCGCTTGATGATTTCCTGACTGAAGGTTTACAACAAGATATAACATATTTTTGTTTTTGGTAACTAAACTTCACCTGTATTTGCACTATGCAGAGTGAGCGATTATCATTGCCAATGTCATCCTGTTGTTTTTAAAACCTACAAGGTACATAATTGCTTGTTGAGTTAATCATGTTTCCAGCTTTCAAGTGTGGCAGGCATCTTGCACTTACTACTGCCGTACCCAGCTCGAGTCACATGTACCACTACAAAGAATATGCGGTAAAACGGTAAACATTATAGGTGCGTGTAAATATTTCACAGACAACTCAAAATCGTCGCCCATTGTACGGCGATTTCCCATCAGTTCTACTTCTACTGCACTGCGCTGCTAACCTCTACAGTACCGGAGTTAGTATTTTGTATTACTTATTAACATGCAGATGGCCAACAGCCTCGCCGCAGTGGTAACACCGGTTCCCGTCAGATCACCGAAGTTAAGCACTGTAGGGCATCGCTAGAATTTGGATGGGTGAACGCCGCCTCTGCCGAGCGCGGTTGGCAAGCGGGGTGCATTCAGCAGTTGTGAGGCCAATTAAGGGGCTCCGGAAAGGCTCAAAATCATGAAAAGTTCAATTTTTACTTTTTTGCGTTTTCTGTATCTGCAGACTATTACCTTTTAATAGATATATAATTTATTCAATTCCGAAGACTACAACTATTTTTAAATTTTTTTTGAAATGTGTTCTACATGGGCGTGACCCACTGTGGCGCTGTTAAACTGCTGTCAAATGGTGTTATTATTAACGTCCGTGTTCATCAGGTACATTTTAGTGATGTGAGATAAAGTATGTGTTGTGGCTAACCTGTGATGGTTCAATATATATCGCTGGTGTGATTGTCGATTGTTTCATGTTTATTTACTCTGTCGTTATCTCGAAAACATACGTAATTAATTCTGTTCATTGAGTCTCTGTTTTGTTGAAATATAATAATGAGTAAAAGTAAAGTTATTAGAAATCCTCTGAAGGCTTTTAAGACAAGGAGAAATGTTGGAAAGCCAAAGGTATTTAGAAATATGGGAATGAAGATAGGTTCTAACATGGTACGAGCGATGCTTGCTTTAGACAAGGAACGCCTTCAGGCTGCAGACAGGGCTGTAAAGAGTCTAGAAATACAAGCAAGAGTAAACAGGAGGAGGAACAAGAGGAAGCTGGAGGAGGAGTTTGCAGAGGATGAAGATAATCCATCCTATGGACCTGGAATGCACTAAAAAGTTAATCCAATCTTTGTCGCTCGATTCCCAAAACTTTTATTTTCTCATACTAATTACATGTTTTCTAAGGATCTTCCAAACATATTTGTTTCAAACTTTCACTAAATGTTACACAATACCTTCTGCATAATTTAACACAGCCTTTTTCCAAAAAACTGTATATTTTTGAATATATAAATAAAAAATTGCAAAAAAATGTTGTGAATTTTCATTACAATTGAAAAAAAAATCATCTTTAATAACTGAACAAAAATTTTGTAAAATCCCTGTGTTAAGTTGTAGCCCATATTCCAATAAATAATCTGTAAAAAGTTCAACTTCCTACCTCAAATACTTTGTGAGGAAAGATGTAATTTATAAGCGTTTTTTAACATTGCAAGTATAGGGCGTTCCGGACCCCCTTAAGAAGCTACCTGACTGAGAAGTAGCTGCTCCGGGCACGAAAACTGACATAGACCGGTAGAGAGGTGTCCTGACCACACAGCCCTCCATATACGCATCCAGTGACGCCTATTGGCTGAGGATGACACGGCGTCTAACGAACAGAGGTTCGAGTGGCAGCGTTGTTGCCACAAATCGCCTCTAACCAGCCAGGCAGCCTTACCGCACGTGCGAATCACGTGCTATTCACCAGAATGCCTGGGATTTCCACGCTATTGGCCATCAGCGACCCATCACAGTGCTTTGTCCACACACGTGCAATCTACGGCACTTTACGGGAATTAGTCAACCAATAGAATTAAACTGCGGAGCGGTCGGCGATACCCTTCCACCTGGAGCGACTATCGCTGTACAAGCGAATTACTGTGCAACCTGTAGGTTCACAAAACTACACCGAGGCGCCAAGAAACTTGTTGAAGCATGCGTATTCAAGTACAGAGAAATGAAAACGGATAGAATACGGCGCTCCAGTCGGCAACGCCTATATGAGCAACAAGTGTCTGGCGCAGTTGTTAGAACGAGTACTGCTGCTACAGTGCCAAGTTATCAAGATTTAAGTGAGTTGTTGTAGTCGGCGCACGATCGATGGACACAGCATCTCCGAAGTAGCGATAAAGTGGGGATTTTCTCGTACGACCCCTTCACGAGTATACCGTGAATATCAGAAATCCGGTAAAACATGAAATCTCCGACATCGCTTGTGACAGAAAAAGATCCTGCCAGAACGGGACCTACGACGAGTGAATAGAATCATTAAATATGACAGAAGTCCAACCCTTACGAAAACTGCTGCAGATTTCACTGCTGGGCCATCAACAAGTATCAGCATGCGAACCATGCAACGAAAAATCATCGATATGGGTTACCGGAGCCAAAGGCCCACTCGTGTACCCTTGATGACTGCACGGAACAAAGGTTTACGCCTCGCCTGGGCCCGTGAACACAGACATTTGACTTTTGATGACTGGAAACATGTTGCCTGGTCCGACGAGTCTCGTTTCGAATTGCATCAAGCGCATGGACGTGTTCGGGTATGAAGACAACCTCATGAATCCATGGACCCTGCAAGTCATCAGGGGACTGTTCAAGCTGTTGGAGCTCTGTAATGATGTGGGGCGTGTGCAGATGGAGTGGGGCGACGCCCGATACGTCTATATACGACACGTGACACGTACGTAAGCATCCTGTCTGATCACCTGCATCCATTGATGTCCGTTGTGCACTCCGACGGAATTGGGTAATTCTAACAGTACAATGCGACACTCCACACGTCCGGAATTGCTACAGAGTGGTTCCAGGGACACTCTTCGGAGTGCAAACCCTTCCGCTGGCGACCAGACTCCCCGGACATGAACTTTACTGAGCATGTAAAAATTTGTTTCTTGGTTCATTGACACAATCACATGTTTATGACAGTCATAACCGGTTTCGGCCATACAATGATCATCTTCAGATGCTAAAGGCGGCATACACTGAGCACAGGTTTATGCGAGTTTCACAACGCATGAATCTGTGTTCAGTGTATGCTGCCTTTAGCATCTGAAGATGGTCATTGTATGGCCGAAATCGGTTATGACTGTGTCATAAACATGTGAGTGTGTCTACGAATAAACAAAAAAATTTTTTTAACAGAAGAATCAATCACGCACTCCACAGACAAAATGTCGTTTTCTCAAAATTACTGAGCATATCTGGGATGCCTTAAAACGTGCTGTTCAGAGGAGATATGCACCCCTTCGTACTCTTACGGATTTCTGGACAGCCCTGCAGGATTCATGGTGCCAATTCCTTTGATCACTGCTTCAGGCACTAGTCGAGTCCATGCCACGTCGTGCTGCGGAACTTCTGAGTGCTCACTGGGTTCCTACACGATATTAGGCTGATGTGCCACTTTCTTTGGCTCTTCAGTGTATTTGGAGAATTTGTTTTTTCAAGAGCCCAACAAATGTATTAGTGTCGCTCAAACAGAAACTATACGGAGGCTGTAAAAAGAAAACCGATGAAGGGAGAGTAATGCCGTGGCCTACGGAAGAAGATGTGGTCGCTCTAAGAGCGCCGAAGCCATCAACTCGAAGCTAGAGGGACGTGGGCTCACACCCACGAGCGACAGAGCGAGCACTTGCAGGTGTCGGCCGTCAACTGGCCTCAGTGTTGCTGAAAACACAAATATGGATGCTTGAAAAGAAGATCAAAGGGGTGTAGTGCGTTTCCCTCCTGCGTAAGTACAGAGAAACGAGAGTATTCAAAGAATAGCACAAGTGTACGAAGAGCACTGCATGTCAGTTGCGATTACGACGCACAGTCCGACTTCTGTGACAATGGCTGACAAAGTAACTCGCCAGTTTTCAATTATGCTGGGCAATGGCATCCCTAAAGATGCGTGTCGGTCCGAATCGGGCGTCATCGGCCAATGACTTCCGGCGTTCCTTTAATTGCTCGTGCTGCTCCTTGACCTTAGGAACGGATATACTGCGCACTTCGTAAAACTGTGCCATTGTGTGCTGAATATCCGTTCTCCGCATTCCTTCCATTCTCAAGAAACGTACTACACCCCTTTCCTCTTCCTTTGAAGCCTCCATATCTTTACTTTCAGCATGACTGAGTGCAGTAGACGGTCGACGCATGCACGTATTAACTCTGTCGTCACGTGGATTTGCGCCCAAGTCCTTCTACCGGCGAATGTGAGTTCTGAGCGCATTCCGTTTGGAATGGCATTGCTATGCTGTCAACGGTTACCATTCTACAGCCTTCGGCTACTTTCCTTTTGACTGACACTCTATGTCCGACTTTTACTGTTCAAGTTTTTACTATGTTCTGAATAATAATTACGTACCTTATTTAACTACAGAAATTATATTTTTCTGTTTTAGTGTAACGGCTGATCACGGGAGAATCTTTGACGCATTTGAAGACTAGTCTTACTGTTGACTATCTGATCATGAAGCGTCTCCTCCACAGTATTCAGTATATGCAAATCCAGACAGCTTCAGAAGGAAAAGGTAATAGGATACGTGGAGCAGGGATGACGACAATGGAGTAAGATTCAAATGGTTCAAATGGCTCTGAGCACTATGGGACTTAACATCTATGGTCATCAGTCCCCTAGAACTTAGAACTACTTAAACCTAACTAACCTAAGGACAGCACACAACACCCAGTCATCACGAGGCAGAGAAAATCCCTGACCCCGCCGGGAATCGAACCCGGGAACCCGGGCGTGGGAAGCGAGAACGCTACCACACGACCACGAGATGCGGACAATGGAGTAAGGGTCCGTATTAAAGCGTTCATCAGACACCTAAAATATTCACTAACCTTTTATCGTGTGACCGAGGAGCACCTCTACACGTTGCAGTGTCCAAGAGAAATTCTAATTTGTTGTTCCGATGTGGTTAAGTCTCAGAAAGAGCGAAGCCGGTCGGCTGTTCGCGTGCTACTGTCGTCGGCATCTGTGTAAAATGATTGGAGGGCGGTGAAGTCACGAGAAGACGTCGAAGAGTAGGACGGTCGCGTATCATCACAAAATGAGGATGTGGGAGACTTGCATGCTCTGCAAAGCAGGATAGACGACGGTCTTTATCAGGAATGACAGAGTGTAAAGCTGCAGCAGACATGTTTGGAAGTACTACGTCCAGCGTACGTTTCAATGCGCCGTTCTACAACTGATAACCCCTATGTCTTCTCCCGTTGACACAACGATATCTTCAATTACAATTGCACTTGGCACAGGATCATAGATTCCTCTCTTGTGCCAGTCTCTTAACCTCAGAGTAGCAGTTACACCCCACATCCTCAATAATTTGTTGGAACCATTCCAATTTCTGAATCCCTTTACAGTTTTTAGCTTCAGTTCCCTCTGGTACTAGGGAACTTATTCCGTGGCGTCTTAATACTTGTTCTGACTTCTTGTTAGTATTTCCCATATATCTGTCACTTCGTCGATTCTGCGCAGAATCCACTCATTCTTTACTCTAACATTTGATCTATCAATTCTCTTCTGTACACTACATCTCAAATGCTCCGATTCTCTCCTTTTCCAGTTTTCGCACAGTCCATGATTCACTGTGCTCAAAACGTACGTTATCAGAAATTTCTTCCTCAAATTAAGGCCTATGTTTCATACCACTAGATTTCTTTTGGCCAGAAATGCCCTTTCTTCACCTTGTGCTAGTCTGCTTTTTATGTCCTCCCTGGTTTGTCAGTCATGGATTATTTTGCTTCAAAGGTTGCAGAATTACATAAATTCGTCCAATACGTTATTACCGCTTTTGATGTTAAGTTGCTCGGTGTTATCTACAATTCACGATCACCAATTCTGATGTTAAGTCTCTCGATATTCTTATTTCTGATACATCTTATTACTATTCTCCATTCCTGGTTTCTTCTGAATCCTTATTCTTTACTAATTTTAATATACAGTATATTCAACGAACCACGCGCCGCATTGTCTACGGGCGCCTTCCCACGGTTCCCGCGTCTTTCCCGTCGGAGGTTCGAGTCCTCCCTGGGGCATGGGTGTGTGTGTTGTCCTTAGCATAAGCCAGAGATAAATTCTGCCGAAATTTTTACAAAGGCACAGACGGCGTTTAGAAAGGATAGATTGCATGCAACCGGTAGTGGCGTGTTTGTCGCTGTTAGTAGTAGTTTATCCTGTAGTGAAGTGGAAGTGGATAGTTCCTGTGAATTATTATGGGTGGAGGTTACACTCAACAACCGAGATAGGTTAATAATTGGCTCCTTTTACCTACCTCCCGACTCAGCAGCATTAGTGGCAGAACAACTGAGAGAACATTTGGAATACATTTCACATAAATTTTCTCAGCTCTTAGGTGGAGATTTCAATTTACCAGATATAGACTGGGACACTCAGGTGTTTAGGACGGGTGGTAGGGACAGAGCATCGAGTGACATTATACCGAGTTCACTATCCGAAAATTACCTCGAGCAATTAAGCAGAGAACCGACTCGTGGAGATAACATCTTGGACCTACTGATAACAAACAGACCCGAACTTTTCGACGCTGTAAGTGCAGAACAGGGAATCAGTGATCATAAGGCCGTTGCAGCATCCCTGAATATGGAAGTAAATAGGAATATAAAAAAAGGGAGGAAGATTTATCTGTTTAGCAAGAGTAATAGAAGGCAGATTTCAGACTACCTAACAGATCAAAACGAAAATTTCTGTTCCCACACTGACAATGTTGAGTGTTTATGGAAAAAGTTCAAGGCAATCGTAAAATGCGTTTTAGACAAGTACGTGCCGAGTAAAACTGTGAGGGACGGGAAAAACCCACCGTGGTTCAACAACGAAGTTAGGAAACTACTGCGAAAGCAAAGAGAGCTTCACTGCAAGTTTAAACGCAGCCAAAACCTCTCAGACAAACAGAAGCTAAACGATGTCAAAGTCAGCGTAAAGAGGGCTATGCGTGAAGCGTTCAGTGAATTCGAAAGTAAAATTCTATGTACCGACTTGACAGAAAATCCTAGAAAGTTCTGGTCTTACGTTAAATCAGTAAGTGGCTCGAAACAGCATATCCAGGCACTCCGGGATGATGATGGCGGCATTGAAACAGAGGATGACACGCGTAAAGCTGAAATACTAAACACCTTTTTCCAAAGCTGTTTCGCAGAGGAAGACCGCACTGCAGTTCCTTCTCTAAATCCTCGCACAAACGAAAAAATGGCTGACATCGAAATAAGTGTCCAAGGAATAGAAAAGCAACTGGAATCACTCAACAGACGAAAGTCCACTGGACCTGACGGAATGCCAATTCGATTCCACACAGAGTACGCGAAAGAACTTGCCCCCTTTTAACAGCCGTGTACCGCAAGTCTCTAGAGGAACGGAAGGTTCCAAATGATTGGAAAAGAGCACAGGTAGTCCCAGTCTTCAAGAAGGGTCGTCGAGCAGATGCGCAAAACTATAGACCTATATCTCTGACATCGATCTGTTGTAGAATTTTAGAACATGTTTTTTGCTCACGTATCAAGTCGTTTTTGGAAACCCAGAATCTACTCTGTAGGAATCAACATGGATTCCGGAAACAGCGATCGTGTGAGACCCAACTCGCTTTATTTGTTCATGAGACCCAGAAAATATTAGATACAGGCTCCCAGGCAGATGCTATTTTCCTAGACTTCCGGAAGGCGTTCGTTACAGTTCCGCACTGTCGCCTGATAAAGTAAGAGCCTACGGAAAATCAGACCGGCTGTGTGGCTGGATTGAAGAGATTTTAGCAAACAGAACACAGCATGTTGTTATCAATGGAGAGACGTCTACAGACGTTAAAGTAACCTCTGGCGTGCCACAGGGGAGTGTTATGGGACCATTGCTTTTCACAATATATATAAATGATCTAGCAGATAGTGTCGGATGTTCCATGCGGCTTTACGCGGATGATGCTGTAGTATACAGAGAAGTTGCAGCATTAGAAAATTGTAGCGAAATGCAGGAAGATCTGCAGTGGATAGGCATTTGGTGAAGGGAGTGGCAACTGACCCTTAACATAGACAAATGTAATGTATTGCGAATACATAGAAAGAAGGATCATTTTTTGTATGATTATATGATAGCGGAACAAACACTGGTAGCAAATACATCTGTAAAATATCTTGGAGTATGCTTACGGAACGATTTGAAGTGGATTGATCATATAAAATTAATTGTTGGTGAGCCGGGTACCAGGTTGATAAAAAATGGTTCAAATGGCTCTGAGCACTATGGGACTCAACATCTTAGGTCATCAGTCCCCTATAACGTAGAACTAATTGAACCTAACTAACCTAAGGACATCACACACATCCATACCCGAGGCAGGATTCGAACCTGCGACCGTAGCAGTCCCGCGGTTCCGGACTGCAGCGCCTAGAACCGCACGGCCACCGCGGCCGGCTGTACCAGGTTGAGATTCATTGGGAGAGTCCTTAGAAAATGTAGTCCATCAACAAAGGAGGTGGCTTACAAAACACTCGTTCGACCTATACTTGAGTATTGCTCATCACTGTGGGATCCGTACCAGACCGGGTTGACGGAGGAGATAGAGAAGATCCAAAGAAGAGCGGCGCGTTTCGTCACAGGGTTATTTGGTAATCGTGATAGCGTTACGGAGATGTTTAGCAAACTCAAGTGGCAGACTCTGCAAGAGAGGCGCTCTGCATCCCGGCGTAGCTTGCTCGCCAGGTTTCAAAAGGGTGCGTTTCAGGATGAGGTATCGAATATATTGCTTCCCCCTACTTATACCCTCCGAGGAGATCACGAATGTAAAATTAGAGAGATTCGAGCGCGCACGGAGGCTTTCAGACAGTCGTTCTTCCCTCGAACCATACGCGACTGGAACAGGAAAGGGAGGTAATGACAGTGGCACGTAAAGTGCCCTCCGTCACACACCGTTGGGAGGCTTGCGGAATATAAATGTAGATGTAAATGTAGATTAAGTAGTATGTAGGCCTAGGGACCGATGACCTTAGCAGTTTGGTCCCATAGGAACTTACCACAAATTTCCAAAATTTACAATCCACGTAATTCTTTTTCACTTTCACGAAGAACAGCCATGTCATAAATTAATTTTACCGCTGATATGCTTTCACCCTTACTTTTAATCCCACTACTGAACATTTCTTTTATATTCGAGATTGCTTATTCAGTACATAGACTGAATAGTGGGGGTGAAAGATTGGACCCCTTTTCAATATGACGACTTCGTTCTTGATTACGCATTCTTATTGTTCTGTCTTGGTTCTCGTACCTAAAGTACATGGTAATTTTTTCCATCCTGTAAAAACTGTAGGGATTGATAGATGAGATGATACGGAAAAAAAAAGGTCTGATGAAATAATGTTCGGAATTTCATGGTTTCCTTGCCAGAGACCATGTATTCAATCATACAGTTAAAGTATGTGTTGAAAATGGTTTCCATGTTTGTCAACGCATACGTGTATGCTCCTAGGATGTTCTGTCTCACACGTTCACATACGTCAAGCTGCATCCGGGCAGTGTCAAAGGCAACATGAATATGCTGCTCCAATGTTTCCAATGAACTACACGATCGTTGATATATGCCATCTGCATCACGTCATATGTACCTTTCACGACAGTGAGGGTATCTTCCAGGAAATAACTGCATGCGTCACATGACTAGTATCGTTCTAACTTTGCTCTAAAAATGTGATAATGAACGCAAATTCACGTATTGGGCAGCTAGTGCGCCATATCTGAAACACATTGAACACATCTCGGGCCCTGAGTGACTTCCACTAACCCTAGCTCTTATCTTACAATACTGAAGCGAGTAGTCCGTAGACGAGGAGTGCCACATACCTCCGAGAGCTTCTCAAACCTGTGCCACATAGAATCGCTACTATATTGCGTTCGATACGTGGTGTGCTAATACACTATTATGCAGTTCGCGACAACGTTTTGGCTCACTGGTATATTTACTGCAGGACTCTGGAATCCAGTAAACAGAAAATAATGGAAAATTGTACTGTCGTCTCCCAACCTAACCTACACATTGGTATACGCTACCGACCAATGTATCACCGCATCGTAGATTCCGTCTTTGAAAATAAATCGTTAACAATATTTAAACACAGACAGTGCATAAGAGCTCTGTATGTGTCAATACAATAAAACTGTAGTAAGTGACAAAGTCTGAAAATGAATAGTTCAACGTGCACACAAAGCAAGTAACTCATTATTTTGTCTTCACAACCAAGATTTACATTTCAGACAAAATTATTTCAAACATTACAGCATGAAAGGTGCAAACGTGCCATATAAAGCTATAAATATGAACAACGTAAACGTCACAATGCGCAACAGCAGAATGTGACAGAACATTCGTCCACACAATACGATTCATTCGTGTGGTGAATCACATAAACACATATTTAACTAACAATATCTGTTCATTTGCTACCAAGTACTACCGTCCTATTGGTAACCTCCAACCTGACACACAGATGCTTTGCCAACATCCGCTCTATACCGTGAACAAGTATAGTGCATCAATGACCGTTTTTAATGTTTAGCTTACCACAAACCAATAATATTACAGGTATACAGGCGAGTTATTCGGCCGCCTCGAACTGGTACGAGGTGAACTGAATTTGTTTTTGCAGCTGAAAGTTAGCGGGGAGCCCCAGGGCCCTGAGCGTTTCACGGTCGGTCCAGCCAGGGTTTACTTTTCTGGTCGCTCCGAGTAAAAAAGCGGTAAACGAACAGCCAGAAATCGGTAAATCCCAAAGCTGGGATTTTGTATGGCGCATGCCCTTTGTGAGGAAGCTGCATCAGAAATGACAGAGTGATGGAGAACGTGAAACATGGCTATTTACAACTCTCAGAAATTCTGTAATCAATCACAGTTACATAATAAAGCAAATCTGAATACATCGTAGGTCTCAGGGAAATGAGGCGCATCTAGTGAAACAATAATATTTTCAATATCTTAAAACCTACAGAAGTTAATGTTTCACATATTTCACTGTGAATAAATATTTTCACAATGAGCCTTCGAGTTACCAAATTTTAAACGCTTCATGCTTTAACACTATTAATTATAATACCTATACTGATCTTATATAACTTTTTTGACAGCTTTTATTTAATGTGATTTCTGTATCACCAATCTCTTTTATGTAAAATCTGTGTAAATGTTTTGTTAATAATTTATGACTGTTCATGTAATTTCAAAAATGATATACTGTAAAAGAATGAAAATTTAGAAACTTCACTTGTTATACTGGTTCATGCATAGAGAAAGTAGGTTTGTAATTATATAAAACTTGACGGGTTGTCCTTATGTAACGGAACTAGCTACACGGGAACAGAAAAGGAGGATCTGGTGTTCGAACTGCAAGCCACTTGTTTAGCATGAGTCAGTCAGTGCATAGCATGTAAAGCCTACGTATCTTGCTAACTGAAAGAGACGATTAGAACTGCAAGATTATATAACATAGCCTGGGATATGGACGTAATTTGGTTTACTATTCATGGCATGCTTTGACTGGCTCTGTACTACGAAACTCCGACGCTAACAAGAGAATTTTCAGAGCTAATTACACAGCAAGAGCAATGGATACTTTTGCCGCCTTTTTTGAATAGCCATCACTTTCATTTCAAATTACCATTTGAGTACTGTATAACTGCATGGACCAATCATGCAGTATCTTTTTCAATAATAAGTTGGTGTTCTGTAAACTTCGTGCTAAGTACCTGTATTTTATCCTTAATCATTTGCCTAGACAGGATCCTGTCCCTAGTGCTACCACATTTCCGAGTATCCTGTTTCATTGAACTGAAATCTCATTTCAGTAAATTTTCACTATAGTTAATAAACTTTGTGGAGTAGTAAATTTCATAAGTATTCAGTCATCATAAGTTTTGAAGCACTCCACATATATTTCTTAAACGATAGTTAAAAGTATCATCAAAGTACAATTGCTAAGAGAAGATTTATTCAGTTTAAAGATTCTTCTTATTGAAATAAGTGTTTATAGCTTGATGTGTTATGTGGTTAACAGTGTTTCAAATATTGTGTTTGACTAAAATATTTAGCTTGGATCCAAGGCTACTGAGAAGCTAGTTGGTATGTCCCCACGCTAATAGTTGAGCCATATTTACATTTTATATTACAGTAACAATACTAAAGAAGTACTTACAACCTGTGTACCACAGTAAGCAAATAGATTCAGGTGACACATGCCCCATCTGAGTTAATTAGTACAAGAAAGTGAATGCGCTTTGAGATACCAAATAATAATCAGTACAAATGATGCAATTACTTGAAAGCTATTTAAATTGTAGTATTCCAAAAAATTATGCTGACAACAGAACCCCTTGTCCAAGTCAGTACTGCTCGACCATTAGTACTCACCTACCTGTAACTGCCATTAGCTACTTTAATGTCTGTCAGAACATCGTATCGCCCACCAAATCACAGCAACTGAATGCAGAATGAGTACTTTATCTCTTGTCATACCTGTGTAGTTATTTAATGAATATGCTACTGTTTTGCCGATAGCTTTATTAAAATTTCAGTTAAATGTATGTTAAAAATCGTGGTAATTAAAAAGTGAAAAGTGGTCAATCAGATGTATTAGCTAACACCACCTTTTGAAAGACTACCAAAAGCCGCTACTGTCAAGCAGACATAAGTAATTGTCCAAACAGTAATTAACAAGAGTTTGTTATCATTTAACATGAGCAGTCTTGTGTAATAATGCTGGCTTATCTATTTAAGAACTAACCTTATTTATATTTCTTGTGAATGTTCCAAGTGTGATCAAGTGTTCATAACATTTCTTTATTTAAAAATTCTTGTAATAGATTACTAGAGTGTTTAGAGTGATACGTTAAGTCAAAAATCAGTCTGTAGGACTTAACAACCATATATTTTTGGTGGGGATGTTCTTCAGTTAATGGATAAGCAGACAGTGGAAGAACACCGCTGGATACAAGAGGAGACGTACTATTTGTGAGTGGTTCGCCAGAGAGAGCGATTCTAGAAAATTCTACGTTAGGTCTAGAAGAAGACGCTTTATGCAGAGAACTTGAAGTCACTGCATGAGGAGTTCTTCAAGAAGGCAGATCTGGCTATGGTCACATCTTTTGTTCAGTGCGGTGAACGGTCGCTAAAATACTTTAACTTTCGATGGGGCTTTTAACTATCGTGAGGTCTGAATGTGCTGCAAGAAAAAAAAAAACACTTCAACCTTTTCAGATTGCATTACGGAACTGAGAACAGACGTAGTTCTCAGTCATCTGTATCACTGAACAGACTTTGGAATAGGAGCCTTTCCTCAACTATTTATTTACATTTTATTTAATACTTCTGTTTATTTGATTATTTAGCAATTCTAGCCAATGCATACGCTATTTGACTGCAGGATCAGAGCTTCAGGTCCTTATTTGCAGCAGGTTAACTGCTGGGTATGATAACACAATGGCTCTGACAACTATGGGACTTAACTTCTTTGGTCATCAGTCCCCTAGAACTTAGAACTACTTAAACCTAACTAACCTAAGGACGTCACACACATCCATGCCCGAGGCAGGATTCGAACCTGCGACCGTAGTGGTCGCGCGGTTCCAGACTGTAGCGCCTAGAACCGCATGGCCACTATGGCCGGCGGTATGATAACAGACGAGTGCATCTCGACCCTACGACATTATCGAGCTATTCTTTTTAAACAGAGCCGTGCGTGGCCCAAGTACCTAAGGTATGAACAACATCAGGTAAAGTCTCAGTAGGTTTACTCGTTTGGATTGTTGACAGGAGATACCACTACTCAGCAATATCTCCATTACGTAACGTCACATACTTCACATAACATGGTCGTCAGTAAGAGAGCAGAAGCTACTAGACCGTTTATGTACTACTTGACGATGAAATCGGGTTGATAAATTTTTGGAACAGTTGTAAGGTAGAATGGCATTTAATTCAGATTGCGGCTCTGAGCAGTGTCACAAAGATCCCGTGTTGTGAAGTCTTGTAAGAGTAACTTTGCTCATGAATGATGAGAGGCACTACCGTGGAGAAATAAAAGCAACCTTATTCCGCCGGACTGCCCACAACGCACAGTGACAGCGGGCCATGTCGCTGCCAGCCCATACAGGAGTAGCAGCGAGGGCACAGTGGCACAGGAAGGGGACTGTTACGATACTGGGTCGCGCCGCCTCCCCTGCAGTTTATGTTTCCCAGCAGGGCGGTCCCACCCGCGGGGCCTGCGACGACTGCTCCGGAGACTACTATTGCGTTCCGCGAGTTGTTGGAATTCCGTTCGGATGCGCGGCCGCCTCCCCCTGGAATCGGCGCTCCCCGTGACGCTGCGAGGCCAGCAGCCAGCAGCCAGCCAGCCGCTGTTCACTAGCGCCGAGTGCCACTTGTCGGGCGGCCCTCGAGAGCCTGGAGCCTGCCCGCACTGCAGATCGCGCGCCGAGCAAGTGTGCCGCGCCGAAGCAACTGGTAGCGCGTGTCTGCCTTCAAACGTGCTTATGACAATGGGATTTACGTAAAATAAAGGCGTACATTATTAATAAATACTGAAAGTTGCCAAAGTACGTGAGCAAACGAGTATTTATAATATTCTTGGATATATTACAAAATTATAGAAATATGACTATGACTTTACCAAACGCAAGTTCTTCTTTCTTATCAGCCCAAAATATTTCAGTGAAGTTTCACCATCACCAATGGGTTCATTTATTTTATGTAAAGCAACAAGTAGAATCTTGCCCAATAATATATAGAAAAAATGGTTCAAATGGCTCTGACAAGGGAACCTCCCCATCGCACACCCCCCTCAGATTTAGTTATAAGTTGGCACAGTGGATAGGCCTAGAAAAACTGAACACAGATCAATCGAGAAAACAGGAAGAAGTTGTGTGGAACTATGAAAAAATAAGTAAAATATACAAACTGAGTAGTCCATGCGCAAGATAGGCAACATCAAGGATAATATGAGCTCAGGAGCGCCGTGGTCCCGTGGTTAGCGTGAGCAGATGCCGAACGAGAAGTCCTTGGTTCAAGTATTACCTCGAGTGAAAAGTTTAATTTTTTATTTTCAGTTTATGTGACAAACTCTTATGTTTTCAGCACTTTTTGGGAGTGATTATCACATCCACAAGAAAACCTAAATCTGGCAAGGTAGGAGAATCTTTTTACCCATTCGCTAAGTGTACATGTTAGGTGGGTCAACAACATATTCCTGTCATGTGACGCACATGCCGTCACCAATGTCGTATAGAATATATCAGATGTGTTTTCCTGTGGAGGAATCGGTTGGTCTATGACCTTGCGATCAAATGTTTTCGGTTCCCATTGGAGAGGCACGTCCTTTCGTCTACTAATCGCACGGTTTTGCGGTGCGGTCGCAAAACACAGGACTAAACTTATTACTGTGAACAGAAACGTCAATGAACGAACGGACAGATCATAACTTTGCGAAAATAAAGAAGTAAACTTTTCAATCAAGGGAAGACTTGAACCAAGGACCTCTCGTTCCGCAGCTGCTCAGGCTAACCACGGCACTCCTAAGCTCACACTATCCTTGATGTTGCCTATCTTGCGCATGGGCTACTCAGTTTGTATATTTTGCTTATTTTTTCATAGTTCCACACAACCTCTTCGTGTTTTCCCGATTGATCTGTTTTCAGTTTTTCAAGGCCTATTCACTGTGCCAACTTATAACTAAATCTGAGGGGGATGCGATGGGGAGGTTCCCTTGTGAGTAGTATGGGACAACATCTGAGGTAATCAGTCCCCTAGACTTAGAACTACTAAAACCTAACTAACCTAAGAACATCACACAAATCCATGCCCGAGGCAGGATTTGAACCTGCGACCGTAGCAGCAGTAATATATAGAGTTTTGGAATTAAGGTAATTACATTCTTCACATTAGAAACAAAAGATGTATCATAGTATCATATATTCATGTTTACATGGCTGGCTGTCATTTATAGCACAGCTGACATTTTCCTCGAGATGGTCACCTACAGTAAATCAACTGTTCTCAGTATTACACACATCAAAAAACGTTTTGCATCACCTCGGTTCCGAGTGTTACGGAAACTGTACAGAAAATTGGAATAGAGATCAACATAGACATCATTTCCGCCTTTTTAGTGCTCATGAAAACCACATTGCATGTTGTACCACCATAAAGAAAGACCTTCAGAGGTGGTAGTACAGATTTCTGTACACACCAGTACCTCTAATACCCAGTAGCTCGTCACCTTGTATTGACGCAGGGCTATGTTCGTCGTGGCATACTATACACAAGTTCACCAAGGCACTGTTGATGCAGATTGTCCCACTCCTCAACGGCGATTCGGCCTAGAGCCCTCAGAGTGGTTGGTGCGTCACGTCGTCCATAAACAGCCCTTTTCCATTTATCCCAGTCATGTTCGATAGAGTTCATGTCTGGAGAACATGCTGGCCACTCTAGTCGAGCGATGTCGTTATCCTGAAGGAAGTCATTCACAAGATACTGACGATGGAGGCGCGAATTGTCATCCATAAAGACGAATGCATCGCCAATACGCTGCCGAATAGGTTGCACTATCGTTCGGAAGATGGCATTCACGTATCGTACAGCCGTTACGACACCTTCAGTAACCACCAGCGGCGTACGTCGACCCAACATGATGCCACCCCAAAACAGCAGGTAACCTCCACCCTGCTGCACTCGCTGGACAGTGTGTCTAAGGCGTACAGCCTGACCGTGTTGCCTCCAAACACGTCTCCGACGATTGTCAGGTTGAAGGCATATGCGACATCGATGAAGAGAACGTGATCCCAATCCTGAGCGGCGTATTCGGCATGTTGTTGGGCCCATCTGTACCCCGCTGCATGGTGTCGTGGTTGCAAAGTTGGACCCCGCCATGGACGTCAGGAATGAAGTTTCCCACCATGCAACCTATTGCGCACAGTTTGAGTCGTAACACGACGTCCTGTTGCTGCACGAAAAGTATGATTCAACATGGTGGCGTTGCTGTTAGGGATTCTCCGAGCCATAATCCGTAGGTAGCAGTCATCCACTGCGGTAGTAACCCTTGGGTGGCCTGAGGGAGGCATGTCATCGACAGTTCCTGCCTCTCTGTATATCCTCCATGTCCGAACAATTTCGCTTTGGTTGACTCCAAGACTCCTGGACAATTCCCTTGTTGAGAGCCCTTCCTGGCACAAAGTAACAATGTGGATACAATCGAACCGCAGTATTGACCGTCTAGGCATGGTTGAACTATAGACAACGCGAGCCGTGTACCTTCTTGCTGGTCGAATGACTGGTACTTTTCGGCAGTCTGATCCCCTCCGTGTAATAGGCGCTGCTCATGCTTGATTGTTTACATCTTTGGGTGGGTTTAGTGATATCCCTGAATAGTCAAAGGGACTGTGTCCGCGATACAATATCCACCGTCAACGTCTGTCTTCAGGAGTTCTGGGAGACGGAGTGACGTAAAACCTTTTTTGATGTGTACATGTATAGGCTGATACAGAGAAATGAAGAATTTAAAAAATTAATTATTGTTATGCCATGAAATTTAAAAATATGCAAAATTAATTTATTTTGTGAATATGAAATGTTACAGGAGAGCTCCATATGTTACCCAAATATTCTTATAGGCTCTTACAGAAGGTGTGAATTTGTTGGACTAATCTTTCAACAGTAATTTCGGCAATTGGTTCTTGAGCCTCAGCTGTCAATTCTCCTGTTGTGTTGTAGCTGGTCGACTACGATACAATTTGCTTTTAAGGTGACCTCAGAAGTATATATTGCACACTGACGGATCATGGGATCTGGGAGGACAAGGAATGTCACCATTTCTCGAAATTGTACCGCTGCTGGATAGTTGGCTTAGAGCAGCCATCGATATTTGTGCTGTGTGTGACGTTGTGCTGTCCTGTTCGAAACAGCCATTGTCAGTAGTAAATGGAAATGTCTGTAGGTTTTTCGCAATATGGGATTCGAGAATGGTGACGTACCGACTCGATGTGACAGCAGCCGATGAGTGACCTCGTACACTAGAACTTCAGGCTATTGATGTAACTATACCATAGCCGAAGCTAGTGCAGTCGAATTATCGCAGTACTGCACTCTGTACATATACAAAGGTGATTCAGATACCCCCACCTGTGGTTTTATGCAAGCTGCTACATCTTGAAAACCCACACGTTTGATCTTCCCCCAGCCCCTTCAACCGCACCTAGAGTTCAAGATCCACCTTAAGCAGTCAGGAGGTGGGCCATTAAAAATAAAACACGAAGTAAAAAAGGTGGACCTACTTAGGCCATTTGGTGACACAGCACACCACACAATAGCTATGTTGCTGCACAATGGACGTGATTAAGCATGGTTTTCTTGTATCCAATAACGAAAATTTAATTTACTAACAAATCCATTATGACGGAAATAGGTTTAGTCCGACATCCATAGATCGTTAATGCGCTCAGTAAGGCCGTTTATTTTTCAAGCATTCGTTCACAGAATGGTTGCATGAGGTGATCCTTGAGCTACATTCCTGGACGATCTCTAACTTTTATGGATGGTAATTACCAACTGTATTCGAACACTTGAACTGTGCAACTGTAAAGATGATGGATGGCGACTGATTGAAGAATATGGGCTTCTAATGCAGTCGAAAACATTCGATATTGCCTGATATAAAAATAGTTCGCAAGCGACCCCGTGGTTTCTTTTCCACTGCTGATCCTGTTCCTTGAAAATTACGTGTGCAACTGTTAATTGCATTTGTTAATGGGACATTACCCTCAGTTTTTAAATCGAATTGATGATGAAACTCTCTACGTGCAGCCTCCAGACGGCATTACATCACTAAAAAGATTTCACGACAAAAGTAAATGGCGCAACACCCAAGTACACAAGATGGGGTGAACTGCTTTATATATGTTACTCAGCGTTAACAATTACCCAGCGCTATCCGTCACTCTGTATTACCATGTATGTACTGAAATATTAGGACTACAATTAAACTATTGTTTTCTTTTTCACTTTAATAATGTTAAACAATGGTCTTCCGTTAGCAAATCGGAAAGAAGCAATAATTTCATTTTATGCCTAAACTTTCTTTAAATGTATACAGGATGATACTGAGAAATCCAGACTAACTGCAGATGACCAAATGTAAACAAGTATCATATCTATTGCAAATGACTGAGAGCCACATGCAGATGAATACACAGCCCTGTAGCAAATATCTGGTTAATAATGCCAATAACGTAAATACCGTAATTACAGAACTGTGTTTGCCAATATGCAAATTTTTAGACGTAATTCAACAGAAAGCAAGTGAACACATAGACAATGTTGAAAATCCGCCAGAAATTGTTTGGGTGATAAAGAAGAAGAAAGTGCGTTTGATCAAGGTAGAAAATAATTTCTGTAATTATATATTGTAAAGGTAGCACGGATCAAATATTAGCTTGAATCCCTAGAAGAATATGTTGGATTTATTGCTGCGACTCGCGTTTGTACCTTAATGCATAGCGCGCTTGCTTATGGGAACTGACGTAGACACCGATCGAATCTGCAGTGTGGTTTGACGGGCGTTGACATGGTACACCGGCCACTCTTAATTGTAGTTGGTACGCGGTTTCGGACGTTCATTTAAGTAAATGCTGGGCTGGTCCCGTTTTGCACCTCAGAAAGTACGGCAAAGAAAAAGTTAAAATACGATAAGATGCAGAATAAAGTTGACACGATTCATGAACTCGCCTCCAGTATGTTAACTAAAGACAGTTGCGACAGAAAGGCACGCGATGTGAATTTAAAATAAACTATAACTACGAAACAGAGCGAAGGTTTAATAAAGTTACGTCTTTAGGTAAGCTTTGGTCTAGTAACGACTTTAAGTAACCTTTCCAACTGATAGAAGCAACGTGCGACAAGACTGACAAAAAATGGTTCAAATGGCTCTGAGCACTATGGGACTTAACATCTGATGTCATCAGTCCCCTAGAACTTAGAACTACTTAAACCTAACTAACCTAAGTACATCACACACATCCATGCCCGAGGAAGGATTCGAACCTGCAACCGTAGCGGTCTCCCGTTTCCAAACAAGCGCCTATAACCGCACGGCCACACTGGCCGGCCAAGACTGACAGGTTATGGTCATAATCAGCAGCTTGGTCTGGTGCATGGACCACCACCAGATGGAGAATGTGTGTCGCTAAATACACTTTGGAGACAAAATTCATGGGGTACTTCCTAAAATCGTGTCGTAGCTTCTTTTTCCCGGCGTAATGCAGCAACTCCATGTGCCATGGACTCAACACGTACTTGTCTCGGCCAGGAATGTCCTTTTTGCCAGTCCTAGTCTGCTTCTGATGTCCCCCTCGCTCCTGCCTAGATAGCAGAATTCCTTCATCTGCTTCGTGACCATTGATCCTGATGCTAAGTTTTTCGCTGTTCGCATATGTGCTATTTTTCAATACTTTCGTCTTTCTTCGATTTACTCTCAGTCCGTATTCATTAGACTGTTCATTCCATTCAGCAGATTACGTAATTTTTCTTCACTTTTACTCAGGGTAGCAATGTCATCAGCTAATATATACTCTATTACGAGTATGTAACACAGATTTCTGGTAGGGTAAAGTGCTGTATCTTCTCTCCCTCCCGTAAACGCTCATGGTAGGCGGATATGACTACCAAAAGTTTTACCAAAGTAGATCGAAGTGGTTAAAACTTTGAAATGACAGTCGGAAGAAACAGAAATGTCTGTCCTGCAATTTTTAATTAGATTGTCCATGGACTCATAAATAATTATTCCTTTATCCTAGGTTGGCTCCTTGGAAGTGGCCTGCTTGGTATTCGTGCTTCACCTTTTTCCAGTCGCAGAGGAACTACGTTTCTAATGATCTCGCTCTCCACGAGCCTTTACATTAGCCCCATTATTTAGGTTGGGATGGTTCCTTTGAAATGGCCTGCGTGGTATTCTCGCTTCATCCTTCTTCCATTGGTTCAAATGGTTCAAATTGCTCTGAGCACTATGGGTCTTAACATCTGAGGTCATCAGTCCCCTAGAACTTAGAACTACTTAAACCTAACTAACCCAAGGACATCACACACATCCATGCCCGAGGCAGGATTCAAACCTGTGACCGTAGCGGTCACACGGTTCCAGACTGAAGCGCCTAGAACCGCACGGCCAAAACGGCCGGGCCCTTCTTCCATTCTACAAGAACTAGGTTTCTAATGAACTCGCTTCCGTCGAGACTTTATATTAGCGTCCGCCATTCCTCTATGTTAATACTTCGCTCCTATTAGATACATTCGGGACTACACTTCATCTCCACAAGTCGTGCGGCGGTGCTTCGAGGCTCTCCGGCCTTGTTGTGCTGCAGGCAGGGACGGCGCGATACGACACACGCGCGCGCCCACCATGCCCTCCTTTCCGGACCCGCAGATGCAACACATCACCGCCCGCCCCGGCGACACAAACACTTCGCCCGGCTTCTCGCAGAACAAACACACACCAACAAACGCAGTGAGAGAGCTCCGGGCCGCGGCGGGATTGAATTATGCCTCTGTTTGACAAGGTGGCAATTCTCTCGCGCTAAACATGTTTACGCTGCCGCCGGCGGGCGGCGGCCGCCGCAAAACAAACACGTTTTATATTTGTTGGCTAGTGGGTGGCAGGCCTGGCGCCCGGGACTTCCCTCGCCTGGGGGATAAATCAAAAGCCGGCGGCAGCGGCGACGCCTCGTCGCATACATGATGCCCAGGAAAGGCCACCGCGTCCTCGCTCACACGCTTCTGCGAGCCAAAGACTGCTCGGTACACAAACTACAGAATTTCGGTGCTCACCACTACAAGGCCCGGCACCACCTCGGACCGTTAGCGTTTTGTGTTAATGTGGTCAATCCACGAATACTTTCAACGTAACTCTGTGACAGACTAAACAGTGTACCGAACCGGAACTCGAACCTGGTATACATCTAAATCTACATCCACACTCCGCAAGCCACCTGACGGTGTGTGGCGGAGGGTACGTTGAGTACCTCCATCGGTTCTCCCTTCTATTCGAGTCTCTTATTCGTCGTCGCAAGAAAGACAGTCGGTATGCCTCTGTGTGGGCTCTAATCTCTCTGATATAATCCTCGTGGTCTCTTCGCGAGATATAAGTCGGAGGGAGCAATATACTGCTTGACTCCTCGGTGAAGGTATGTCCTCGAAACTTCAACAAAATCCCGTACCGAGCTACAGAGCGTCTCTCCTGCAGAGTCTTCCGCTGGAGTTTATCTATCATCTCCGTAACGCTTTCGCGATTACTAAATGATCCTGTAACGAAGCGCGCTGCTCTCCGTTGGATCTTCTCTATGTCTTCTATCAACCCAATCTGGTACGGATCCCACACCAGTGAGCAGTATCCCAGCAGTGGGCGAACAAGTGTACTGTAACCTACTTCCTTTGATTCCGGATTGCATTTACTTAATATTATTACAATGAATCTCTGTTTGGCATCTGCTTTACCGACGATCAACTTTATATGATCATTACATTTTAAATCACTCCTAATGCGTACTCCCAGATAATTTATGGAATTAACTGCTTGCAGTTGCTGACCTGCTATATTGTAGCTAAATGATAATGGATCTTTCTTTCTGTGTATTCGCAGCACATTACACTTGTTTGCATTGAGATTCAATTGCCATTCCCCGCACCATGCGTCAGTTCATTGCAGATCCTCCTGCATTTCAGTACCATTTTCCATTGTTACAACCTCTCGATATACCACAGCACCATCCCCAAAAAGCCTCAAGGAACTTCCGACGTTATCCACAATGTCGTATATATATATACTGTGAATAGCAACGGTCCTACAAAACGCCCTTGCGTCACACCTGAAATCACTCTTACTTCGGAAGACTTCTTTCCATTGAGAATGACATGCTGCGGTCTTTTATCTAGGAACTTTTCAATCCAATCACAAATTTGGTCCGATGGTCTATATGCTCTTACTTTGTTCATTAAACGACTGTGGGGAACTGTATCGAACGCCTTGCGGAAGTCAAGAAACACGGCATCTACCTGGGAACCCGTGTCTATGGCCCTCTGAGTCTAGTTGACGAATAGCGCGAGCTGGGTTTCACACGATCGTCTTTTTCGCAACCCATGCTGATTCCTACAGAGTAGGAAGTCATTATACTCCAACATAATACGTGTTCCAAAATTCTACAACTGGTAGACGTTAGAGATATAGGTCCATAGTTCCGCACATCAGTTCGACGTCCCTTATTGAAAACGGGGATGACCTGTGCCCTTCCCCAGTCCAACGATACGCCGCAGCAAGAAGGGGGGCAAGTTTCTTCGCGTACTCTGTGTAAAATCGAACTGGTATCCCATCGGGTCCAGCGGTCTTTCCTCTTTTGAGTGATTTTAATTGTTTTCTATACCTCTGTCATCTATTTCGACATCTACCATTTTGTCATCTGTGACACAGTCTACAGAAGGATCTAGAGTGCAGTCTTCCTCTGTGAAACAGCTTTGAACAAAGCCATTTAGTATTTCGGCCTTTAGTCTGTCATCCTCTGTTTCAGTACCATTTTGGTCACAGTGTGTCTCGACATTTTGTTTTGATCCACCTACCGCTTTGACAGAAGACCCAAATTTCTTAGAATTTTCTACCAAGTCAGTACATAGAACTTTACTTTCGAATTCATTGAACGCCTCTCGCATAGCCCTCTTCGCGCCACATTTCCTTAGCAGTCACAGGGAATGGTTGCCAAGAAGGCCATCAGAACCCCAGTGTTGTTGCTGTGGTCTTCAGTCCTGAGACTGGTTTGATGCAGCTCTCCATGCTACCCTATCCTGTGCAATCTTCTTCATCTCCCAGTACCTACTGCAACCTACATCCTTCTGAATCTGCTTAGTGTATTCATCTATTGGTCTCCCTCTACGATTTTTACCCTCCACACTGCCCTCCAATACTAAATTTGAGATCCCTTGATGCCTCAGAACATGTCCTACCAACCGATCCCTTCTTCTTGTCAAGCTGTGCCACAAACTTCTCTTCTCCCAAATCCTATTCAATACTTCCTCATTAGTTATGTGATCTACCCATCTAATCTTCAGCATTCTTCTGTAGCACCACATTTCGAAAGCTTCTATTCTCTTCTTGTCCCAACTATTTATCGTCCATGTTTCACTTCCATACATGGCTACACTTAATACAAATACTTTCAGAAATGACTTCATGACACTTAAATCTATACTCGATGTTAACAAATTTCTCTTCTTCAGAAACGCTTTCCTTGCCATTGCCAGTCTACATTTTATATCCTCTCTACTTCGACCATCATCAGTTATTTTGCTCCCCAAATAGCAAAACTCCTTTACTACTTTAAGTGTCTCATTTCCTAATCTAATTCCCTCAGCATCACCCGACTTAATTCGACTACATTCCATTATCCTCGTTTTGCTTTTGTTGATGTTCATCTTATATCCTCCTTTCAAGACGCTATCCATTCCATTCAACTGCTCTTCCAAGTCCTTTGCTGTCTCTGACAGAATTACAATGTTATCGGCGAACCTCAAAGTTTTTATTTCTTCTCCATGGATTTTAATACCTACTCCAAATTTTTCTTTTGTTTCCTTTACTGCTTGCTCAATATACAGATTGAATAACATCGGGGAGAGGCTACAACCCTGTCTTACTACCTTCCCAACAACTGCTTCCCTTTCATGTCCCTCGACTCTTGTAACTGCCATCTGGTTTCTGTACAAATTGTAAATAGCCTTTCGCTCCCTGTATTTGACCCCTGCCACCTTTAGAATTTGAAAGAGAGTTTTCCAGTCAACATTGTCAAAAGCTTTCTCTAAGTCTACAAATGCTAGAAACATAGGTTTGCCTTTCCTTAATCTTTCTTCTAAGATAAGTCGTAAGGTCAGTATTGCCTCACGTGTTCCAGTATTTCTGCGGAATCCAAACTGATCTTCCCCGAGGTCGGCTTCTACCAGTTTTTCCATTCGTCTGTAAAGAATTCGTGTTAGTATTTAGCAGCTGTGGCTTATTAAACTGATTGTTCTATAATTTTCACATCTCTCAACACCTGCCTTCTTTGGGATTGGAATTATTATATTCTTCTTGAAGTCTGAGGGTATTTCGCCTGTTTCATACATCTTGCTCACCAGATGGTAGAGTTTTGTCAGGACTGGCTCTCCCAAGGCCGTCAGTAGTTCCAATGGAATGTTGTCAACTCCGGGGGTCTTGTTTCGCCTGTGGCCTTTCAGTGCTCTGTCAAACTCTTCACGCAGTATCGTATCTCCCATTTCATCTTCATCTACATCCTCTTCCATTTCCATAATATTGTCCTCAAGTACATCGCCCTTGTATAGACCCTCTATATACTCCTTCCACCTTTCTGCTTTCCCTTCTTTGCTTAGAACTGGGTTTCCATCTGAGCTCTTGATGTTCATACAAGTGGTTCTCTTATCTCCAAAGGTCTCTTTAATTTTCCTGTAGGCAGTATCTATCTTACCCCTAGCGAGATAAGCCTCTACATCTTTACATTTGTAGACATCTATCTTACCCCTAGTGATGTATGTCTCAATATTCTTACATTGGTCCTGTAGCCATCTCTGCTTACCCATTTAGCACTTCCTGTCGATCTCATTTTTCAGACGTTTGTATTCCTTTTTGCCTGCTTCATTTACTGCATTTTTATATTTTCTCCTTTCATCAATTAGATTCAATATTTCTTCTGTTACCCAAGGATTTCTACTAGCCCTCGTCTTTTTACCTACTTGATCCTCTGCTGCCTTCACTACTTCATCCCTCAAAGCTACCCATTCTTCTTCAACTGTATTTCTTTCCCCAAGTCCTGTCAATTGTTCCCTTATGCTCTCCCTGAAACTCTGTACAACCTCAGGTTCTTTCAGTTTATCCAGGTCCCATCTCCTTAAGTTCCCACCTTTTTGCAGTTTCTTCAGTTTTAATCTACAGTAACACACGGAAAGCCTACCGGAAACGGCTACTCGTTGTACGTAGCTTACCAATACAGCATGCGGCCCGCGTAGGATGGTGACTGACTAATGCTACTGATTTCAAAGTGTTCCCCAAGTTGATATGTGTTTATTCGTCCAGTCAAAGTCTGTAACACCTTGCGAAATCAGTCATCTGGTAGTGATTATCTTTCCACTACGATTTGATTGAGAACCCCCAAAAGAATGAATAATTATGAAAGCTGACATTTAAACAAAGAATTTTTAAACGTACAAACAGTGAAATATTTAAGAGGATAAGAAACGAGTAGGGCTCTAGTGCTCATATGCAGAAATGCTTGTATTCCAAGCTAGAGGTCGTTTTATTCATAGCATGCAGAATCCTGTTAACACGTTGTTTCACGTTTCTCAGGAAGTATCTAATGCTCCATCCTCCCCCCCCCCCCCCCCGGCCAAACACTAAAGCCCAGCAACACAATCCCTCACGCTTAGATGCAGTTCCAGACGCGTCACAATATGGTCCGCATGAAATGTGAAATGGAACTGGAACACTCCCTAAAATGCATCATAAGGGCGTCACAATATCTAAAGAATAAATCTGCAGGCTAGGTGAGCTTTCTTGTTGATGATGCAATAGGAAGGCTGGAACGTCAGAACACTGTAGCGAAATGTATGAAAACCTGCAGAGGATTCACGTTTATTCCAAGGACAGGCAGATGAAGCACACAGTAAATAAATATAACGTACTGTTAATAAGCGTATATGAAGTGCACGGTCCAGGTACACTAATGAGACCATGAGACCATCGTCTATTTTCAATGGATCCGGAGTTATTTACCTGACGTCCATAAGGGCATTATCACTGCCTTTAGGGGCAAGGGTGGAAGCATTAGCGCAACGGCTAAGTTTCTAAACGTTTTGCGTGCCGCCGTGCTGAATGTGTACCGAAACATACAGGGGATTTGCAAAATAATGTGAACAGTGGTAGCAATTGGACGGTTGTGTTTGACGGTCAAGAACGCAGGAAAGGCACGTGTCGCGCTGGACTGTGCGTGTTCACTACGGACAAGGCATCAGTGCAGGTTATTTACGAGTAGTGCACACTTCGTATTTGCATTCAGAGGCCGAGGTCGACGTGCAATGAAAAGGCGTAACAGAGGTGAAAAGAGGGCACATTATGGGAGTCCGATCAGCTGGAGTATCAGTAAACAAGTCACCGAACTTACTGAATGTTTCAAGAGCAACAGTTTCAACAGCCATGACAACCTACACAAAACATGGAAAGACATCATCGTGTAAACGTAATAGCGGACGCAAATCAAATCTAAATGACAGATCGTCGTACGCTAACACGAATTGACAAAACGACACGAAACTACGGCGGCTAAAGTGACTGCAGAGCTCAAATCCATCTTCCAAACTACGTATCTATCGACAGTGTCCGCCGAGAACTCCATAAAGAGAATATTAATCGAAGAGCAGCTAAACAGAAACCATTAGTCACGAAAATCAACGCAAAGAAGTGTAAAACATGGTGTCAGGAGCATAAATTCTGGACGACTGATCACTGTAAGTACGTCATATGGTCCGACGAGTCAACGCTTTCGTTATTTCCAACATCGGGACGGGTTTACGTCTGGAGAGCGCCAAAAATGCCTACAATCCTGGTCGCTTGATTTGAACGGTAAGCATGGTAGCGAAATGTGATTGTGTGGGCATCCATCTCATGGTATTCCGCTGGACCCATAATTACTCTAAAAGGCCGTGTGTGAGCCAACGATTATGTGAACATTTTACGTGTTCAGGTGCACCCCATGATTCAAATGTTGTTCCCCAGCAATGATGCCATATTTCAGGACGATAATGCACCCATTCACACAGGCAGGACAGTACAATCGTGATACGAAGAGCATGCAACTGAATTGCAGCGTCTTCCCTGGCCATCACAGTTCCCGGACTTGAATATTTTCGAACCCTTGTGGGCGGTAGTGGAGCGCTGACTCCGCACGAGATTTCTACCTGCCCCATCACTACAGGAGTTGGAAAAGGTTCTGACCGAAAAGTGGCATAACATTCCACTGGAGACTATACAATCATTAACTTCCAGTATTCCAAGAAGAATCGCAGCTTTATTACGGAAATATGGGAGTCGAAGCCCTTATTAATAAACCATTCCCAAATAGGTACAGTTGTTCACATTATTTTTCTAACCCCTGGATATACAAGGGCACGACAGCTCTTTGACGTTTGTTTCGGTGCGTATGCACTAACATCGTCGCGAACTCTTATTGGAATTAGTAATTTGCGAGAGACGCTGCATTGCATAATTCGATAAGTCTGAAATCTGAGTCGGTTAAAGACCATGTCCGGATCGCCGAACCGGTTAAGGCAACCGCTTTGAGGAGTGGTAAATCAGGGTTCGAGTCCTGCTGCGGCAAGAATTTTCAGCTTTCGACACTGCATTACCGCAATTCCCTGTGCTCCTGCAAGTCGCGGATCAGCACCCGTCCCTTTCCTCTCTTTCCCCATTCTCTATTTCATATAAATTACACCATGCGTGGCGTTAAACAAAACATGCGCCGAGGCAACTATTGCTGCACCACGGGACGTAGATGACAGGACTGTACGTCGCAGTGGTCCCCGATGCAAAACGTAGTTATTCAGGCTTTTGAAGAGTAGTCACGGTAATGTGATGGTACAGCGTGTATAAAGGAACGTACAGTACATAGAGTACGTAAAGTATAAGAGTGAAAGACACAATCGACATCTTCACTGCGTGATAGCAAAGATACGAGGGCGCCATTAAAGTAAAAACACTTACCAAAAATGCTTCATCAAAGAAGTGTTGTGAATATTCCGCAATTGTAATAAAGTACATCTGCCACCATGAGTGACCAAAACGTAAATTCCCTCAGTGTAACGAGGCAGCTTGAGTCACCGAAGAAATACAAGTTTTCCAGTACAGATTGTGTACCAACTAGTTTCCTTTCGGAATATGTTGATGAAATAGCTCCATTTCTAGCGGTCATTGGTATCGTTCGCTCCACAAAAGATCCGTACCTAAAGACTGGAATGGTAAACGGCAGACCACTACTCAAGAAAGGAAATAGCAGTAATCTGCTCAATTATAGACCCATACCATTGACAGCGCTTTTAGTACACACGTATTGTGGTGAAAAAATACGAGATACCTCGAAGAAAACAATGGATTAACACAATACCAGCATGGATTCAGGAAATGTAGTTCTTGCGAAAGACAGCTGGCTTCTTATTCGCTCGAAATGGTGAGCGCTATCAACATGGAATCCTAAGTTGATTCCGTACTCCAGATTTCTAGACTGCTTTTAGCACTGTTTGTTGCAAGCAGCTCCTAATCAAACTGCGAGCCTATAGACTATCGCCACAGTTATACTACTGCAATGGAAATTTTGTGTGATAAAAGCTATACTAATCATAAAGGTACGGTAGGCGATTACGTCACGTGGTGGAAAGTTCTTCAAACTCGTTGCGAGAGAGCGTAGTGCAGAATCGATCCGAACAATAGCGACAGTCAGCCAAGCTTGACCAACGTCGACAGCGACCTCAGTCAATCCAAAATCGATAAGCCTGCCACAGAAAACTGATGGCCCATGTAGAACACCAACTGTTTTGGCAGGATCAACATTCATATTACAATCAGTCTCAACGTCTACAACTGTTCCGTAGATCGTAGGAAGCCAGCGATAAATACGAAGCGTGCGACGGCGTGGCATGTTAGCGACTGACTGGAGTCTTCAAGAGGATCACCACTTATATGGCAATGCGCACAATGGATCACGTCAGAGACCGATAATGGACCTAGAGAATTCTAGCGGCAGCAGAGAGTCTGAATTCCGTATGCATACTGCAGTCTTTATAGCAGCACTCGAAGCGGCCAATTCGGCGCGGAGATAAAGATGTCAGCGGCCAACATATGTTTACGCAACAGAGAGGTCAGGGATTGGGTTACTGGGTGAGGATAAGATTAGAAATTAAAACGCTTTTATGACAGTGAATGTAATTTATGGACAAATCTGTTGCAACTTTGAGCCCCTGGTTCGCGATGTACCCGAACTAAGAACTAATGTATACAGTACAGTCACCAATAATTTTAACTTTCATTGCAATAATTCTACCACGTATAAATGCTGATAACGAGTTGTGTAGCTACACAACGTGAGTAAACGTTTCAGAGCATCTGCGGAAGACACAGTCGTTTACCCACTAGTAAAGTTATCATGTGATCAAAAACAATTCCAAAGACAGTATAGCTATCAGTACGGGGCGAGAGGTGGCAGCTGACCATGAACAATAGAAAGTGTGAGGTCTTTCACTTCAGCGCTAGTAAAATTCCGCCAAGTTTCAGCAAGTAAATAACCGGGTATTACAATTAAAAACAACTTTAAATACCGTAGAGGTAAAACTGTAGGAAAAGCAAACCAAAGACTATTTTATTTTGCGATGCAGCAGATTTACTGAAGCCTGTCCACACTACTCTTGGCCGTGCGGTATGCGATCCTTACGACAGAGGACTGAACGGAGAACATCGAAAGAGCTCAAAGAAGGGCGTCTTGCTTTTTACTATCGCGAAATGCGGTAAAGAGTACCACGGATATGATACGAGAGTCCAGGTACAATCATTTGAACGTGCTCCTCGGAACGCCAAAATATTTTGTTGATTTCAGCCTACATAGGGGGAAATGACCATCTTAAGAAAATGAGACACATAAGAACTCACGTGGGAACATTTAGCTTTTCATTTTCCCCACGTGCTGTTCGAGGGTGGAACGGTCAAGGAATTGACACAAAGCCATTGCCAGACGCTTAAGTGCGAACTGCAGAGCAACCATGCAGAAGCTGATGTAAACAAGCGATGAACTCCACCACTGTTCGACTACACTATTGTCGGTATACCATTATGAACATAAATACGAACACACTGGAACGACCTAAAGCAGAAAGCCCACATAAAACAAACTGAAGGAAAATAAGATACCAAGTTGGGATTCATTCGGAGAATCTTAAAAAAATGGTTCAAATAGCTCTGAGCACTATGGGAATCAACTGCTGTGGTCATCAGTCCCCTAGAACTTAGACCTACTTAAACCTAACTAACCTAAGGACATCACTCCTTGTACATTACGGCATGGAAATAGATTATTAAACGCAAAGAATCACAAGACCCTATCTGTGAGTATTAAAGGGAGGAACTGCCTAATATCAACAACGCATATGTTTAAGATTTTGACCAACTCACGATGTGAATGAACGTATTAATTTATTCAAATAACGCACAAACATGGAAACCAAAGTTAAAAACTACACTCCTGGAAATTGAAATAAGAACACCGTGAATTCATTGTCCCAGGAAGGGGAAACTTTATTGACACATTCCTGGGGTCAGATACATCACATGATCACACTGACAGAACCACAGGCACATAGACACAGGCAACAGAGCATGCACAATGTCGGCACTAGTACAGTGTATATCCACCTTTCGCAGCAATGCAGGCTGCTATTCTCCCATGGAGACGATCGTAGAGATGCTGGATGTAGTCCTGTGGAACGGCTTGCCATGCCATTTCCACCTGGCGCCTCAGTTGGACCAGCGTTCGTGCTGGACGTGCAGACCGCGTGAGACGACGCTTCATCCAGTCCCAAACATGCTCAATGGGGGACAAATCCGGAGATCTTGCTGGCCAGGGTAGTTGACTTACACCTTCTAGAGCACGTTGGGTGGCACGGGATACATGCGGACGTGCATTGTCCTGTTGGAACAGCAAGTTCCCTTGCCGGTCTAGGAATGGTAGAACGATGGGTTCGATGACGGTTTGGATGTACCGTGCACTATTCAGTGTCCCCTCGACGATCACCAGTGGTGTACGGCCAGTGTAGGAGATCGCTCCCCACACCATGATGCCGGGTGTTGGCCCTGTGTGCCTCGGTCGTATGCAGTCCTGATTGTGGCGCTCACCTGCACGGCGCCAAACACGCATACGACCATCATTGGCACCAAGGCAGAAGCGACTCTCATCGCTGAAGACGACACGTCTCCATTCGTCCCTCCATTCACGCCTGTCGCGACACCACTGGAGGCGGGCTGCACGATGTTGGGGCGTGAGCGGAAGACGGCCTAACGGTGTGCGGGACCGTAGCCCAGCTTCATGGAGACGGTTGCGAATGGTCCTCGCCGATACCCCAGGAGCAACAGTGTCCCTAATTTGCTGGGAAGTGGCGGTGCGGTCCCCTACGGCACTGCGTAGGATCCTACGGTCTTGGCGTGCATCCGGGCGTCGCTGCGGTCCGGTCCCAGGTCGACGGGCACGTGCACCTTCCGCCGACCACTGGCGACAACATCGATGTACTGTGGAGACCTCACGCCCCACGTGTTGAGCAATTCGGCGGTACGTCCACCCGGCCTCCCGCATGCCCACTATACGCCCTCGCTCAAAGTCCGTCAACTGCACATACGGTTCACGTCCACGCTGTCGCGGCATGCTACCAGTGTTAAAGACTGCGATGGAGCTCCGTATGCCACGGCAAACTGGCTGACACTGACGGCGGCGGTGCACAAATGCTGCGCAGCTAGCGCCATTCGACGGCCAACACCGCTGGTCCTGGTGTGTCCGCTGTGCCGTGCGTGTGATCATTGCTTGTACAGCCCTCTCACAGTGTCCGGAGCAAGTATGGTGGGTCTGACACACCGGTGTCAATGTGTTCTTTTTTCCATTTCCAGGAGTGTATATAAATTTATTTCCTCTAGAAAATGTGTACAAACCTTTACTAGAACAATATTCTGAATGCTGAAAACAGCGCATTTTTACTCTATCTTATGTATCTTACTTTTTTATGTGTCAAATAACATTGAAAATTAGTTTTGTAGTTCAATAAGTTTTACGTTTTCACTGCTGAAACTATTCTGCCTAAAAATGTTTATCCATTTGCATTCTTGTTTACACATTGCGTATAATTTTTTATTTATTTTTTTATTTTATTATTATTATTTTTTTGGTCCAGGCATTGTCAAATGTAAATACCTCTTTGCTTTAAGATATTTCCACTCTGTCATATAAATGTACCAGGCCATAGGACAACGTTCGCAATGTGTCACGTAAAAAGGGAAACAAGAAAATAAAGGTTAAGAAGGCAGATATCCATTACTATAATAGGAGTGAATTCAGCGTATGTTACAAAACGACAGTCCTCTATTTCCGTGCACACGCAGTCTGCAGCATACTCAGGATTTTTTAATTTCACAGTCGGCAGATTTGATTTGTGACGTCACTAATCTACTTACAAATTGTTTGACGGTTGGGTTACAAGAAAGCACATGACACGCACTCACAGCGACTGGCCGATTTTAGTTAGTAAGTAGCTTGTGTGAAACAGGCTTAATACGGTAGTCCGATCAACGAAGGAAAATGCTGGAAAACATACGTGTAGTCGCTAATTTTTGTACAGTGTCAGAATGGAGTGCCATGCGGAACATACCAAAAAGTCTGATCGGCGGGAATGAGCGTGGGAATGGGAAGGTGTGGTGGTGGAGGGGATGTGTTTAAGGGTAACGTTTTTGGTTTTCCATGAATAACATGAAAATCACGGCTTCCAGGGGAAACGTCGGCGGTACAAAATTAAACTGCATTAAATATCATGCAAGAAGGACGCTCTTCATTTTTCTCTGGTAGCAACTGTTTCCGCGTTGCAAGGGATAGAAAAATTGAAGACTATTTAAGACACCGTTTTACTCGTCTAAAATTAATGTTCGTTGTTGACTGAAGTGGGTTAAGAACAAATATTAAAATTGGTCAGGTGAATACAGGGTTATAAATAAAAATCAAATATGGGTAAAGCAGGAGTAGGTTTAATAACGAATAAAAAAATAGGAACGTGGGTAAGATACTATGAACGATTTATTGTAGCCAAGATGGGCACTAAGCCCACACTCCACGAACCACCACAGTATACATCCCAACTTGCTCTGCAGATGAAGAGGAGGTAGAGGAAATATATGACGAGATAAAAGAAATTATTCAGATAACTTAGGGAGACGAAAATTTAAAAGTCATGGCGGACTGGAATTTGACAGTAGGAAAAGGAAAAGAAGGCAAAGTAGTAGAAGAATATGGACGGAAGGAAAGAATACTTGGAAGAGACCTGGAGACACCGGAAGGTTTCACACTGATTATATTACGGTAAGACAAGATTTTAAATTGTAAGACATTTAGAGGGGCAGATGTGACCTCTAACCACAATTTATTGCTTATAAACTGTAGATTAAAACTGAAGAAATTGGGAAACGGTAGGAAATTGAGGAGATGGGAGCAGAGGTAATTGAGAGTTTCTGAGGGAGCTTTAGGAAATGCTTGACCGTAACAGGTAAAAGGAATGGGTAGCTTTGAGAGATGAATTAGTGAAGGCAGCAGAGGATCAAATAGATAAAAAGACGAGGGCTAGTAGAAATCTTTGGGTAACACAAGAGATACAGAATTTAACTGATGAAAGGAGAATATATAAAAATGCAGTCAGTGAAGCAGGCAAAAGGGAGTACAAACGTCTAAAAAAATGAAATCGACAGGGCGTGTTAAACGGTTAAGCAGTAATGGCTGTAGAACAAGTGTAAGAATGTAGAAGCATATATGACTAGGTGTTAGACAGATTCCACCCAAAGGAAAATTAAAGAGACCTTTTGAGGAAAGAGAACTATCTGTATGAATATCAAAAGCTGAGATAGAAAACCAGTTCCAAGCAAACAAGACCAAGCAGAAAGATGGAAGGAGTATATAGTCTATACAAGGGCGATATACTTCAGGGCAACATTATGGAAATGGAAAAGGACATAGATGAGGATCAGAAGGGACATATAATACTGCGTGAAGAATTTAACAAAGCATTCAAAGGCCTAAGTCAGAACAAGGCCACAGGAGTAGGTAACATTTCGTTAGAACTACTGATTGCCTTGGGCGAGCCAGCCATGACAAAAAAACTCTTCCATTTGGTGAGCAAGATATATGAAACATGCGAAATACATTCAGAATTTAAGAACATAATAATTCCAATTCCAAAGAAAGCAGGTGCTGACAGGTGTGAAAATACCGAACTATCAGTTTAATAAGTCACGGCTCCAAAATACTAACACGAGTTCTTTGCAGAAAAATGAATAAACTGGTAGAAGCCGCCCTCCGGGAAGATCAATTTGGATTCCAAAGAAATGTAGCAACAAGCGAGGTAATTCTGATCCTACGTCTTCTCATAGAAGATAAGTAAAGGAAGGGAAAACCTACGTTTATAACATCTGTAGACGTAGAGGAAGCTTTTCACAATGTTCGCTAAAATACTCTCTTTCAAATTCTAAATGTGGCGGGGGCAAAATACAGGGGCAAAACGCTATTTACAGTTTTTACAGAAATCAGATGGCAGCTATAAGAGTCGAGGGGCACGAAAGGGTAGTAGTGGTTAAGAAAAGAGTGAAACAGTGTTGTAGCTTGTCCCCGATGTTATTCAACCTGTATATTGAGCAAGCAGTAGAGGAAACCAAAACAAAAAATTGGAGTAGGAATTAAAAGTCCAGGCAAAAGAAATAAAAACTTTGAAGTTTGTCGATGACATTGCTATTTGGTCAGAGAGAGAAATGGACTTCGAAGAGAAGTTTAACGGAATGAATTGCATCTTGAAGAGAGAATATAAGATGAACATGAACAAAAGCAAAACAAGGAATATAGAATGTAGTCGAATTACCTCAGGTGTTGCTGAGAGAATTAGATTATGAAATGAGGCACTTAAAATACTTGATGAGTTTTGCTCTTTTTGAAGCAAAATAATTGATGGTGGTCGAATTAGGGACGATGTAAAATGCAGGAATGGGAAGAAAAGCGTCTCCTGAAGAAGAGAAATTTGTTAACATCGTGTACATATTTAAGTGTCAGGAAGTATATTCTGGAAGCATTTTTATGGAGTGTATGGACGTGTAATAAGGAAGATAAACAGTTTAGACAAGAAGAGAATAGAAGCATTTGAAATGTGGTGCTGTAGGAGAATGCTGAAGATTAGATGGAAAGATCATGTAACTAATGAGGAGACTGAATAGAATTGGGACGAAGGGAGATTTGTGGTACAGCCTGACTAGAAGAAGGGATTAGTTGGCAGAACACATTCTGAGGTACCAAGGGCTCACCAATTTACTACTGGACGGAAGTGAGGGGGGATCAAAATCGTAGAGGGAGACCAAAAGATGAATACACTTAGTAGATTCAGAAGGATGTAGGTTGCAGTAGCTATTCGGAGATGAAGAGGCATGCACAGGATAGAATAGCATGGAGAGCTGCATCAGACCAGTCTTCGGACTGAAGACCACAACAACAACGGTTGTTACGACTGAAGTGCGAGCTATGTCCTCTAAAACCAACTAAACTCTATCCGAACAGATTTCGTAAGGCTAAATGGTACCGATCGACTGCAGTATCATAGTCAGCCGATAGGTGTCACTGAATGCGGATATGGAGGGGCACGTGGGCAGGACACCGCAATCCCGGCAGTCGTGTGTTCGTGACCGTAGCCGCTAATGCTCAATGAAATAGCTCTTCAGTAGGCTTCATGAGGGCTGAGTGTACGCCATTTTTTAACAACGCTCGGCATACTCGGTCACCCATCTAAGTGCGGGCCAGGGCCAACTGCGCTTAACTTCGGTGAGTTGACGGGATCCGGTTTACCAGTGCGATAGGGCTGTAGGCAAGTATTTCCTCTGCCAAATTAAGTAGTGTTCGTATGAAACCGTGATATAACAGAAAAGTATTTGTTTTTGTGTCGCTTTGTCTCCCATAGCTTGTCGGTTTAAACAATTTTCACCCTGTATAAACATGGACTAAGTGAAACTATGTTTCCTACTCACAGACGACAAGTTGACATGAAATGCTGGCAAGATACAGTCTTTCTGAAGTGAAAATCGAGTAACACACGTGGTATAAGAATTCTTCCTTCCCATACAAACGCTCCAGTTTCCATAGAGGATGACTAAGCAAACATTTCCCCTCGAGCAGTGTAGAACAGCGTGTAGAGATTTACATAGAATCGGTCGATAATGATTTCTCGTGTTAGTAATATTACTAACTCACATATTTATTCCCAGTACTTTTAACGCGCTTTGTGGTAAATAAACACCTCTGGGCAGGTCTACGCACTACGACGCCAGTGATTCGTAAGATACGCTGCAAAAGGTTCGGTGTAAATCTGTAAAACACCCCGTAATTGCTTCTTGTGACGTAGCGCAGTGGAGGGAGTGGGGAACTATCTGCTCAGCCTACAGTTTGCAGAACTATGAAGTAGGCATGATCACAATCCAGCCATCTGGCTTCTGTAGAGCTTCTATCCTCCACCTCACCCTTTCCATCCTGTTCCACTCCCAGAACGCAATGTGCTACAAACATTTAATGTTTCTTCTTCACCCACTTCATTGAACAATAAACGTTAATTTTATACCACTAAAACTTCATCTTTAGTAATCTGCGGTTGTCGCATCCCTTGTATTAGACCTAGAGAAAAAATAAATGGGACGTTTTTTGGAGGATATGTAACGTACTTTAATTTTTTACAGGAAACATTTTCGCGGTGTGGTTTTTTTTATGTATTGCAAACTCTGTCTTCTTTCTTCCTCTACAATTTTTACTCTCTACAGCTCCCCTTACAAGGGAAACTCCCCATCGCACCCCCCCCCCCCCTTAGATTTATTGGTAAGATGGCCCAGAGGATAGCCCGTCAAAAACTGATCGCAGATCAAGCTTGGAAATAGTCAGAAGGTGAAAAACTGTGAAGAACGAAGAAAAATTAAAATAGTAAACGGTCCGAGATCAAGATGTGGAACATCGTGAGAATTTGAACGATCACGGTGTCGTGGTTATATAGTCACGGTGTTGGGCTGCGAAAGGGGAGATCCGTGTTCAAATATCCTTCTTGTACCGTATACACATATCTTTTTTCCACAATATTGTGAACTGTGTGTCCGGCCACTGAGGTGTCTGTTTCCGGTATTTAAAGTTGTTCTGTGTCGTGGTGTATCGTCCGTTGCAACAGCGAGATGTAAGTGTGGTGTCACTGCCAGACACCACACTTGCTAGGTGGTAGCTTAAATCGGCCGCGATCAATTAGTACATGTCGGACCCGCGTGTCGCCACTGTGTGATCGCAGACCGAGCGCCACCACACGGCAGGTCTCGAGAGACGTACGAGAACTCGCCCCAGTTGTACGACGACGTTGCTAGCGACTATACTGACGAAGCCTTTGCTCTCATTTGCCGAGAGACAGTTAGAATAGCCTTCAGCTAAGTTAATGGCTACGACTTAGCAAGGCGCCAATTGTCACAGTGCATGTATCTTACGAGTCTCATTTGTATAGTCAAGAGAGATGTATCACAAGGATTGATTAAAAGTTAAGTATATTCCAAATCTACGTATTTTCTTTATAGCAGTCATAACTTATCCTGTTCCAGACTGGACGCCAGTTGGCGTGTGTGTACGCGTGCCTTTCGGCTTCCTTCTCAGTGTGGCGTGACTAGCTTGTTACGCCACAACAGTAAGGAATGCTCCTCCAGAATTACGTACCAGCCTATTTGTTCTGCACAAGTACTGCAAGCTTCAAGTCTTGCATTAAGTTTTTTAAGTTCTGGGTCTTGAATGCCTTTGTTGTGACATAGTTCACAGCCGTTTATTTGTTGTTTTCACTTCTGTGAGAAGTCTATATGGTATCTCGCCTGTTCTCACTATTAATCACATTTACATGCAACGGTAAAATATTCTTACCACATGTCTCATATTCTATATCCAGTGTATAGTATGATAACTGCCAAGACTACAGAACGAGAACAGGCACTTCAATGACCGGAAGGAAAGTTCATGATTTTGTGAAAAAGAATGAAGTCGAGGGACATTTGAACACCGATCTTCCACTTTGCAGTCCAACGCCGTGACCACGTAACCAACACGCCGTGATTCTTGGAGTTCAAATGGTTCAAATGGCTCTGAGCATTATGGGACTTAACATCTGAGGTCATCAGTCCCATACAACTTAGAACTACTTAAACCTAACTGTGGTGTGCGTACTGTAAGACCGTCGGTACACACACCATCAGATTATTTGACTTGTTTCTCTAACGAAGTAGGCGAGTGTCAGCAATATGTCTCGTGGTCTTAACGTGGCGTGTTTATCTTCTGCCGTTAGGTCAGATGATAGAAGTGCCACTTGCACGCTTAGAGTAGCAGATTGACGGTGACCAACTTTAAACAGAACTTGATTAATTTTCAAACACATTTATTAAAATAATAAAAATCATAGACATTACGTAACTTGAATCTGGATGCTGTTTACAATGGACAATCTGAAGTTCCTTTGGTCTTGGTACGTTAATCTTATTCTCACATATCTCTGATACTTGACAAAGTGTCTATACATCTCTCTTCGTGGCTATGTACAGGAATATGATAATCTTATTAGGCGCAGACTGAAACTTGACTATAGTTTGGTACAGACAAATGCACACTAACGCATACTAATGCAGACTGATGCAGACTGACTAATCGGAGGTCTGTACACTCGTTATAATACCTCGCGCGTTCAGGTATCACTGCGCGAGTGTGATCCGCGAGGAGAAAAGGTTCTACGTTAGCAGCGATCTCATTGGCTGCGTTACATATTAATACGTGGATCGGCGGAAGCAGAATTTGGTCCGTCCATAAGACAGCGCCATCTCGTAGTGCGGAGACGGACGAGCGCTGCGCCTGCGCCGTTGTGCTTAGCGTGGCGCGCTCTAGTGGGAAAGTTGTGTAAGCGCTGACTACGCGCGACTATGTACACAACACTAACTAACCTAAGGACATCACACACATCCATGCTCCAGGCAGCATTCAAACCTGCGACCGTAGCGGTCGGGTCGTTGCAGACTGCAGCGCCTAGAACCACTCGGCCACTTCGGCCGACCTCTTGGAGTTCGCTCTGTGTTGTACACCTTGAGCTTGGACCGTTCACTGTTTCTATTTTGCTTCTTTTTTCACAATTCAGTACACCTACTTCCTGTTTTCATGGTTGATGTGTGTTCAGTTTTTGCCAGGCTATCCAATGAGGCATTTTATCACTAAATCTGAGGGGTATGCGATGGGGAGTTTCGCTTGTTAGTACGATGGAAGTTATTCCGTGATGTCTTAGCAGGCGTACAATCATCCTATCCCTTCTTGCCAGTGTTTCATCCAAATACTCCTTTCCACCGGTTCTGTGCATAACCACCGCGTTCCTTACCTTATCTGTAGACTTAATTTTCTACATTCTTCTGTAGCACCATGATCTGAAATGGTTCGTTTCTGTTCTGTTCAGGTTTTCCCACAGTCCACGTTTGAGTACCATACAATTCTGTGCTCCAAGTGTACATTCTCAGAAATGTCTCCCCCAAATCAACGACTATGTTTGACACTAGCAGAGTTCTCTTGGCGAGGAATGCTCGTTTTGCAAGTTCTAACAACTCTACCACAACAAAGGTAGAATTTAATTGTGATTGCAGTGTTGCTCATGCTGCTAAATATTGCATTTTCGGGCAACAACAAAGTTAAATTATGTGGCAGGTGTCATTAGAGCATAGTTAATAAAGTCATTTCATGAAATAAGGCATTCATATTTTCGTGTTTCCCACGCTGGTCTCGTTGTGAACTCATGGCTCAATCGTCAAAAATCTAGGTGGTGATGATTCCAAACTCGGATGCAAAGAGCCCTAGGTATTATTCTGCGATATTCAAAAGTTTTATAGATGTGTTTCATAAACCATTCTTGAGGATTAAACTTTTACAAGTTAGCACAATGGTGATGTAAAAAAGTAATCAGCACTCCGAATTTAAGTTTTACTTCTTTTTCATTGCTTTTGTTGCAAATATCACGTAACTCACAAAACATCACTTTACAATATAAAACATACTTGAAAACATCTTTCTCACTGTTAAAAGTTCACATTTCATAAACTGACAACAATTTGCGTCTTTTCAACATGACGACCAAGACTTGACTGTCTAATAACCGCTTACGTGCCCAAAAATCAGAGTTACAAGTACGTCAAAGATCAAAGTGACAAAAGAGAGAATTCAAATGAGAATAATATCATTGCAATATAAACATACCGATGTATCACAGTACCTCTACATTAATGAAATCTAATCTGAATGCTGTCTCAGAAATATGTTAACTACTGTACAGAAACACGGTAGAATAATGCTGGTATCGAGAGGTTGAGGTGAGGTTCCGTAATGGTTACGTAATTCAAGTACCAATACAAAGTGCTAGTCGGCAATTCAAGAAAATTGTGCCCTTTAAACGCCTCCCCGTCACAACGCTCGCGCCCCTGTGTTCAGAATTTTTAAAATGTTGTTCTTGGTACCTCAGCCACCACTGTACGAAAATTAGCGGCTATTCGAATTTTATACCGTATTCGACATTTTTTGGTCTTCGTTGACTGGGCCGCAAGACTCAGAAAGCACGTAGTTCCAAGCAGGCTGACAGGTGGGGCGCTGCTTTCGTCACCTTTCGCCGGAAGCGCCGCCGCCGCCGCCGCCGAGGCCGCCTCCTGGCCGCGTCGCTCGTCGCGCCGCTGTGACAGACAGGTGCGGCTCGTCGCCACCGCCACCCCCCTCCCCCAGCAGACCGGCCGGGCCGTCCTCGCCGCCGCGTAACAACAAACGCCGGCCTGCCAGCCTGCCGGTTTACACTGGCGGAAGTGGCGGGCAAACAAGCGCTGCTCGCCAGGTGGCGGGCGACGCCTCTCGGCATTCGCGCCGTGATTGTGTTCCCGAGTGGGCCCACAGCAGTAACAGTCTCCCGTAGAGCTGGTAAACGGTTTACTCTGGAAGCCTTATGTCTCCCTTATTGCCTCGCCAGCGCGTGACGTACGAGCGTTTGCATTCCACACCAGACCTTTAAGGAATCAGGCGGGCTGTGGTCGTCAGAGGAGCTGCAGCTGTGCGCTTTAAGGGTTCAGAGTTCGGAACACTCGGGACCACGGGAAAGAGTTGCCTGCTCTGCCCTGCAATAGCAACCCCGTCGTGTTTCAGCTCTTCTAATATGCCCCATCAATGGACACAATGTTTGTCTCTTCTACAAGAAAATGTATCCTACCCCACATCTCTTTCACCTTCCCCTCTCTCATCTCTGCCAACGATTTTCACTAACGAGAAAAATGGTAAGTTGCGCGCCTGCCCACTATAAACTATCGGTCCCACTAGTAAACTACTAAACGACTCCTATCGAGCTCAGTCCCACTTACAGGCGGCCTATCTGACAGCTTCTGGGGCAAACAAACATTGATTTTCAGTGTCCCATACAATTACTTACCTAATTTAAAAATTTAAAATACTGTTATCAGCTACTCGATAAGATGCAAAATATCGTGTCAAAGTTTTAACACAGTAAGGCAAGAAACTTCCTGGCAGATTAAAACTGTGTGCCCGACCGAGACTCGAACTCGAGACCTCTGCCTTTCGCGGGCAAGTGCTCTACCATCTGAGCTACCGAAGCACGACTCACGCCCAGTACTCACAGCTTTACTTCTGCCAGCAGGAGAGCTTCTGTAAAGTTTGGAAGGTAGGAGGTCTCGGTCGGGCACACCGTTTTAATCTGCCAGGAAGTTTCATATCAGTGCACACTCCGCTGCAGAGTGAAAATCTCATTCCAGTAAGGCAAGAGTTACAGTTAGAACCCGTCTACAGAAATGGTGACAGTGGTAACCCACAAGACTACCGTCCTGTTCGTCTGGCATCGATTTGTTGTAAAATCTTAGAACATGTGCTGAGTTCAAACATGATGAGGTATCTCGATTAGAGCGATCTTTTCTACCCCAATTCGCACTTTTCTTCACGGGTGTATGACGTCAAACGGCCCGACTTGGAGCAGGAGAGGCACCACAGGACATTTTAATTTTCGCTGTCTATGCTTTTACAAATAAATTCACAAAACTTTTGTCACCGTGACCTGGAAGGATTCAGGTTTCACAATCATAGCAGTGCAAGTTCAAAAACATAAATTTTCTTTTACATGTGAAATTTCATCATTTTTTTCACTTACTATTGGCCATATTTGTTGCTATAGCAGAACTTTTCTTCATAAGTAACAGAGATTCTTCAATGAATTTTGAAAATCATACAAACCATACTTACAGGTCTATGAAACTCTAGAATTTTAAAGATCTATTAAAAACTGCGGTAAAAATTGAGAAAATTAACAACAAAATTTTAGGTTTTTCTAAACATGAAGTTTAAAATGTAACAGCTCATTCATTTTCTCATAAATTAAATAAATTCTAGAGCTTCATACAGCTGTAAGTATGGTTTGTATGCTGCGCAAAATTCATTGAACAATCTCACTTACTTATGAAGAAAAGTGTGCCTACAGCAACAAATGCAGCCGATAGCAAGTGAAAAAATGATGAAATTTCATATGTAAAAAATAATTTTGTTATGTTCTAGAGTTTCCACCACTATGAGTGTGAATCCTGAATCCTTCCTGGTCACGTTGACAAAGTTTTATGGAAACTGGAAATTTGTAATAAGTTACTATAGGACCAAATTGCTGAGGTCATCAGTCCCTAGGCTTACATATTACTTAACCTAACATAAACTAACTTACTCTAAGGGCAACTGACACACCCATGACCGAGGGAGGACTCGAACCTATGACAGGAGGAGATGCGCGAACCATGGCAAGATGCCACAAACAGTGCGGCTACCCCGGGCGACCAAAATCCAAAGGTTTTAAGAATTTATTTGTAGAAGTACAGACAGTGGAAGTTAAAATGTTCTTTGGTGCCTCTCCTGTTCCAGGTCGGGACGTTTGATGTCCTACCGCCCCGTAAGTGAAATACTAGTGGTAAGTCCCTATGGGATCAAACTCCTGAGGTCATCTTGAGAGGTGGCATGAGTGCCCTCTCATATTTCTATCTTACCCTGAGTAATTCGATTTGGGGAAGTATAGCTGAGTATTGTCATTACAGGGCTAGTATTCAGAAATCATAAGATATGAATATTTTCCTTTCTAATTGCATGTGGTGAAAAGCTGCTATTCCTTCACGCGCGGACCTCCCACGCAGCATCTCTCATCACCCAGGTGGTCTGGTGACAGGCGGGTTCTTCTGATCTTGGAAGAGTGGCTGTGAGGGAGTTGAGTAGATGCTGTCCAGACGCCGACATTGTCATAAGAGCACGGGCGACACGCCCACAGAGGCCTGAAGGAGCGGCTGAGGCTAGAGATTCCGTTACTTCTTAGAAACTTAGTGAAAACACTTTTTGACGGGCTACCACCGAGGCATGGGAATGACTTGCGTTCCCAGGCAGTCTTGGCGGGCAAATTCCCGCGTTTTCTGCAAAATCATAACTGTGATTGGCTTGCTCAGGGGATAGCTCCGTGACGTAGCAAAATCGGCACAGGAATTGGCGCCAAGTATCTCCATTGGTGGAATAGTAGTGCTTCGGCAATAGAGTGGAATTTTCCGCCGGTTTTCGAGTTGGTGATTGGAACGTTTAACCACGTCCACTGTCGTGGGGGCGGGAATGTTCTGTGTTTGGTTTGTACGGTGCTCTTGTGTGGAGTCGACTCTTGCCTTTCGGTCGGAGTAGATTACAAGACTGAGCTCTCGCTGCTCTGGCCAGCCTGCCTTCCGTTGGCTGTCTGATATACTTTTATTTAATTGTAACTGTTTGACGAAGTTGATGAAGTTTCGACTTCAACGTAACTTTCCGAGTACAGTTGGCAATTGAGTGTTCTGCTTACAAGCGGCCTATGTTGTCCGTCTTAAGCAGTTTTCACTAAAGTAGACTGTATCAGAGTTACTGTGTGACTTCGCATGTTAAAATCATTCACTGTACCGTCAGTGATTGTGTAGCGAGTCTTCTTCGTCTCCCTCAGAGGCGCATTTGTGTTGATAGGAAGTCTTTAGTCTGGAACAATCAGACCAGGAGAATTTGTTTCGGGCTATACTCGCGACATTATCATCACCACGACGGGACGTCGAAGCAACCAGCCATCGCCTCCGGTACGCCAGATCGTGTCCTTGCAGTTAAGAAGACAGCTTGGTAATGTATGTCCGCAGCACCGGCAAATCAGGGAATTTTGCTATGTGACAATCAGAGCTCAGCAGAGCGAGCCTGTTCCGTCTTTTCTAACGTGGTTCTGTCTTGGGTGTTCATTGTCTGAGTTCTTACTGCTATAGCAGCAATTAATGTAGGGTTGGCTGGGTGTTTCTCTTAAGATTTGAGTTGCAAGGAATTGGCTCCACATACCACTTGGTCATAAATGTCACAATCTAGTTTATGAACAACTTCACCTTCACAGCATTTATTTGAGTATCCAATTTGACGTAATGTAAATGTTTCATGTGTTTTGTTGATTATTTTGAGTTTACTCATAAAAAATCAAATTGTTATTTTGGACAGAGCTTTCATTCTGTGGATCAGTAAAGCAACCCTTTCATTTCTCATTATGTTAATTAAACTTTCCTTTATCAAATTAATTTCTATCAAATTAAATTATTGCAGGTGCCAAACTCTTTTCTACTCCACTTTCAGGGTCGATTACAGTCAGTTCGCGTTTCTTCTTAATCCATGTGCAACAACAAAAGTCGGAGTTAGAAAAGGGGGGGCCTAGAGCATCATTTCCATATGAAGATTCCAGAAGAATTTAGTGTTAAATACACTGCTAGCCCTGGCACCTCGCAATCTGTCCCTAGGCTAACACACTACTTAATCTAACTTAAACTAACTTACGCTAAGGCAACACACACATATCCATGCGCGAGGGCGGACTCGAGCATCCGGCGAGGGGAACCACGCGATCCCTGATAAGGCGCCTAGACCACGCGGCTACCCAGTGTAGCTAAGTGGAATACCAAAAGCCTTGGAGCACGGAAGTCAGGTAGATGCCGTATTCCTCCACTTCCGAAAAACATTTGACTCAGTACCACATCTACACTTATCATAAAAAATAAGGTAGTATGGGGTATCCAGCGAAATTTGCTGTTGGACTGAGGTTATTTTGGCAGGGGCGACTCAACATGCTATCTCCGACTAAGAGTCATCGAAAAAGAAGGAAGGAGGGTTAGGATTTTACGTCCCGTCGACATCGAGGTTATTACAGACGGAGCAAGGCACGGATTGATCTAAGATGGGGAAGGAAATCGGCCGTGCCCTTCGGTGAGAATCATCCACAGATGTAGAACTAACTCGAGGTGCGCCACAGGTATGTGTGTTAGATCCCTTACTATCCATGTTGTATGTTATTGCCCTGAAAACGATATTAATAATAACTCAGACTAAATGGAGGTGGTAGTATTATCTACACTGAAGTGGAAAGGAAAAAAAGCACCGGTGGTCTGGCATCAGACTGGCCAATCGCAACGGGTAGACCGCTGCGACAAACTCAGCCAGTGCTGTCACCTGGATGGGGTACGGAAGGCTTGGATCCGCAAACTGCTCTCCCAGCCGTTGTCGGTTTAGCAGGCCTGGTGCCGCTGCGTCTCATTCAAATAGCTTCTCAGTTGGCACTACGAGGCTGAATGTATGCTTTCTCAGTCCTCTCGTCAAAGGAAAGTCCCTGGACCCTATAACTCGGGTCCTGCGCTTGGCAATCACACACGCAGACACCTTTTCTTGCGTCCTTCTTTCTATCTACCTGTTCCGCTCTCATTTTTCTTCACTATTTTTATGTGGACATCTCATGGACATCTCTCAAACTTCAGCTACGCAAATTTCAATTTGTTTTATTATTTATTTTTATTTATTATTTACCTATTTAACTTGGCACTAATTAGATTATCAGGCCTTCCCTTTCTTACAAGGGAACCTCCCCATCGCACCCCCCTCAGATTTAGTTATAACTTGGCACAGTGGATAGGCCTTGATAAACTGAACACAGATCAATTGAGAAAACAGGAAGAAGTTGTGTGGAACTGTGAAAAAATAAGCAAAATATACTAACTTAGTAGTTCTTGGGCCATATAGGCAACATCAAGGAGAACGTGAGCTCAGGAGCGCCGTGGTCCCGTGGTAGCGTGAGCAGCTGCAGAAAGAGAGGTCCTTGGTTCAAGTCTTCCCACGAGTGAAAATTTTACCTTCTTTATTTTTGCATAGTTATCTGTCCGTTCGTTCATTGACGTCTCTGTTCACTGTAATAAGTTTAGTGTCTGTGTTTTGCGACCGCACCGCAAAACCGTGCGATTAGTAGACGAAAGGACGTGCCTCTCCAATGGGAACCGAAAATTTGGTGGTTGGTGGTGGTTAGTGTTTAACGTCCCGTCGACAACGAGGTCATTAGAGACGGAGCGCAAGCTGGGGTGAGGGAAGGATTGGGAAGGAAAACGGCCGTGCCCTTTCAAAGGAACCATCCCGGCATTTGCCTGAAACGATTTAGGGAAATCACGGAAAACCTAAATCAGGATGGCCGGAGACGGGATTGAACCGTCGTCCTCCCGAATGCGAGTCCAGTGTGGGGAACCGAAAACATTTGATCGCAAGGTCATAGGTCAACCGATTCCTCCACAGGAAAATACGTCTGATATATTCTATACGACACTGGTGACGGCATGTGCGTCACATGACAGGAATATGTTGTCGACCCACCTAACTTGTACACTTGGCGAATGGCTAAAAAGATTCTTCTACCTTGCCCGATTTAGGTTTTCATGTGGATGTGATAATCACTCCCAAAAAAGTGATGAAAACATAAGAGTTTGTCACATAAACTGAAAATAAAAAATTAAAGTTTTGTCTCGATGGAAGATTTGAAACAAGGACCTTTCGTTCCGCAGCTGCTCACGTTACCACGAGACCACGGCGCTTCTGCGGTCCCAGTGTCCTTGATGTTGCCTATCTTCCCATGAACTACTCAGTTTGTATATTTTGCTAATTTTTTCACAGTTCCACACAACTTCTTCCTGTTTTCTCAATTGATCTGTTTTCAGTTTTTCAAGGCCTATCCACAGTGCCAACTTATAACTAAATCTGAGGGGGGTGCGATGGGGAGGTTCCCTTGTTAGAACTAGGTAGAGGCTGGCCAGCAGTTTGACAGTACGTGCTGAGGTACTGTGCCGGCTCAGCTACGGAGGTGGACTGCAGTGAAGTGCTACTGTTTTAGACGAAATATTCAGTCAGATCCTCAAAAGATTTCGGAGAGTTGAGGTGTATAATCTGCGCTTCACGAAACGTAGTAATATGAATAAAGTACGACTAAAGTATCAGTGGGACACAACTGCAATCACTCAACTAGTACAAACACATCGGTCTAAAAATTTGTAAGAACACGAGTGGGAGGCGTGTGGGTAAAATGTAGCGACCTTACAAAGGAGACTGCCTAAAAATCACTCGTGCGAATCGTCCTATAATACTCATCAGGAGTGTGAGACTCAAATCAGATAGGACTAAATACAAAAGCGCCGTCTCCGATTGCTTAAAGAGTCGAATTCCACTGTATGAAACGCCACATATTCCTAACTATATATCGTACACTAATATAATTTTGTAGGTCCATTCAAGATATATGTGGATACTGTCTCGAAAATGTCTCACAAACACAATTAGTAGCGTGATGCCTGATGCTGCAGTTTAACTTCACGAACACGAAAAATGTAACAAACGATCTTTTTTGCTTTCATAATTTCTGTTGGGGGGAGGGGAGGGGTGGGGGGGGGGATATGTGGGGTCAGCAGCGACAGAAACTCTCATAATTTTTTGAAATTATGCATAAAGCTTGTTGGAAATTGGTAAATGTTCACATTATTATATACTGGGTGAATATAGTCTGGGTAATTTGCGCAGCCTTGAGTTATGCTGCGTCAACACAGTTCCTAGCTTTAATGTGTGATTTAGTGTGTTAAATCTTCGCCGGCCGGTTTGGCCGAGCGGTTCTAGGCGCTTCAGTGTGAAACTGCGCGACCGCTACGGTCGCAGGTTCGAATCCTGCCTGGGGAATGTATGTGTGTGATGTTCTTAGGTTAGTTAGGTTTAAGTAGTTCTAAGTTCTAGGGGACTGATGACATAAGTCCCATAGTGCTCAGAGCCATTTGAACCGTTTTTTTGCTAAATCTTCAACATATCTCTTAATGAGTAGATTGTGACAGCATTTTAAAAAAGTGTACGGAATATTGAATATCACAGTTTCTTAGGCCCTGGAAGCCGTTAGACAGACAAACTGAAACTTGCAATATGGCTCTGGTTAGCCTCGTAGTAACATAGACAGGGGATATTCAACGTATATAGTGAATGACTACAGGAATGGCTACTGGTTTGTTTGACTCACAAGAGAGAGTCACGGAGATGTTGAAAAACCTCAACTGCTGACTTGTGAAAAGAGATGCCAACTAAACCTATTTACAAAGTTTAAGGTTCAAAATGGTTCAAATGGCTCTGAGCTCTATGGGACTTAACATCTGAGGTCATCAGTCACCTAGAACTTATAACTACTTAAACCTAACTAAGGACGTCACACACATCCATGCCCGAGGCAGAATTCGAACCTGCGACCGTAGCGGTCACGCGGCTCCAGACATTAGCGCCTAGAACCGCTCGGCCACTCCGGCCGGCAACGTTTAAAGAACCAGTATTATGTGAGCAATATACAACAGATACCCATGTACACTTCAGCGTGAAGGCACTGTTCGAATAATTACAAAGAGCACACCGGCACTGAAGCGGTCGTTTTCCCTGTGCTCCATATGGCAATGTAATGGGAAGTAACCTTAATAGGTGGTACAACAATAAATTGAGAAGTACCTTCCGTAGTGCACTTTACAGTGGTTTTTAGTGTGTAGATGTAGATGATGAAAGAAGTCCGAGACTGCAACACATTCGGAATTCGCATATAATACGTTCCCTTGAGCTTCTGTTCACAAATAAGTCCATATTAAATTGCATAGTTCGTGTGAAAGCAAAACTGCTCTTCCCTCACATGACATCCTGCGCCCCTCAAGGGCCAGCATTCGTTTGCTGGGTACGTGCTTGGTGACCACGGGGGTTCAGAGCTCGAGACGCAGCCAGCCCTCTGCCACCGTCAGCCCTGGGCATGCTTCGGTGGCCACAGTACAGCGCGGCAGCGTAACGTCGCATGTCAGAGGGAGCAGGGACCTTGGCTTGAGCGCCCAGATCACGTGGATGGTAGAAACCTCAATAAAAAAACCTTCAGTCTGAAGCACGTGGGGCTCTGAGTGAACCCATATTTCCCTAGCTGCTCGTGGGACCGAAATGAAACCTTCGAAATCTTCTTCTACCCTTCCAGGGAGTACTCACACCTACTCATCCAAACGAATGAGAGAGGCTAGTCCTGATAATCGAATTGTCTTTGGTAATGGGGTTCAAGGAGTCAAAAACCAGTATATTTTTGTAGTGATCAAGAGGAAGGACGGGACGTTTGAAAAAGTGGCCCGCTTCCCGGTCCATAAAGGCTTAAGAGGCCTGGTGGCTTAAAGTCTATCAAGTGGTTGAGAAATGGTTCCTTACTGATCGAGATTAACTCGAGCAAGAAGTTGAACTACTTAGGAAGTCACAAAATTTTGCTGAGTATTATATAATTGTTGAGTTGCATAACTCACTTGACTCCAGAAAGGCTGTGGTCATCTGCTGTGACTTTATGGATATCGACATTGCCGGACATTAACAGGTATGGGCAGCACAGGATATAGTGGATGTGGAGCACATGACACATAGGACTAATGGAGAAATTGAGAAGACCGCTACTTTCATTGTGACATACAGTCCTCTGATGCCCCCTAACGCATCATGGTTAGTTTCCTCCGACTTTGGGTCGGGCTCTATATATCTAGCCCTAAGCAGTGCTACAAATGCCAGCGTTTTGACCATAAAACGCTGAGTCGCAAAGGCGAAGCGACCTGTGGGAAGTGTGGAAAAACAGCCAATGAAGATAGAGCTGATTGTCCATCTCCAACAGAGCACTAGCTGCTCTTGGAGCAACCCAGCCTGGAACCAAGATAGCCCAGTTTTTGCTGAGGAACGCAAAATCCAGGAAATAAAAGTGACCAAGTGGATGTCCTATGCAGAGACCGAAGAGGAATATTAAACAACGAAACCCCCTGTCTCACCATTACTTACGCTTCCGTGGTGCAGAAACCTGTTCCCAAGATCGAGACTTCGGCGCAAACGACGTCCAGCATTCCACTATCCACACCAACAGATGTACTTGCACCTGTACATGCCAAAACAAAGTTAGTGAAGAATTAGTGATCCAGGGAGCTATGACAGAAGAGACCAGCGATGCTTTTGCAGTGAGCATCACGAAGGCATTCCAAAAGCAGAGGGTCTCTCTATGCCCACTTTCCTCAAAGAAGAAGAGTCTCAGCATTTAGGCTGAAATCTATCCTGGCCGTCATCAGACGTCGTTCTGGCATGTCTGACTGATTCTGAGGACTTAATGGATTTTGATGTTTGATCACCAGGCCCAGACAGCCCTTCCAACTCCCCTCTCCCCCCAAGTGCTCACGACCCTGGCACAAGGGCAGGGGTAGACCAAGACCGTACCAATGAAATGGCTCCCATACTATAGCGGAATATAAATGGGTTCTGGACTCATGTGGAGGAACTGAAAGTCCTGACACAGGCACACTCCCTATGTGCTTGTGTTGACAGGAAACACAAGCCACTGATGCACCTGTGCTATGGGGCTTTACCCTCCACTGAAAGGATGACCTGACCAAGGTAAGAGCCAAGGCATGGGTCGTTATGCTTGTCAGTAACACACACCACTCCTTTGTTCTCTCCTTGGTAACTGACTTTCGAGCAGTAGCCATTGCTTTCCACGTGGGTTAGAAGATCGCTGTCCACTATGTCTTTACCTCCACAGGATGTGATAGACTCTAAGCCCCACCCACTGGTTTCAGTGCCCATAATGAATTATGCGGCTCAAGCTACGCATGACTCAGGTGTCGTGTGTTGGAGAACCTCATGACGTCTGAAGATCTGCAAATCCTCAAAATGGGCAGTCCTGCTCATTTCTTGGATGACGATGATGGGTCATCCTGAGCCATCGACCTCTCTTACTGCTCTCCAGACCCTACAGACTCAGCACAGTTGGATTCAAGTAATGGCCTTCTTTCTGGTGACCACTTCCCACTGTTATCCACCTACTGAATGGAGGATGGATTGAACAAAAGCCCCTGAAATGGATGGTTGGCTGGAATAAGTGGATGCTGTTCAGCCATCGGGCTATGTTTGAATACTACAACAGTGTCCAGGAATTGGTGGACAACATTACACTAGTGATACAGCATATTGCTAACTTATCCATCCCAATGACTTCAGGTCATCTTAGGAGTCAACTTGCATCTTGGTTGACTGATGAGTGCCGTTCAGCTATCTGGCAATGTGGTACAGGCGTGCGGCTCTTTGGCGTTTTAAATGTCACACAAGAGCAGACAAACTCACAGCCTTTCACGTCGCGAGAACCGAGGCTCGACACGTGATTAAGGAGAACAAGAAAAAGTCATGACAAGCGTTCTAGAACTCTATCAACCATTCTAGTTGTTCTACAAAAGTATGAAAAGCCATTCAGAGGATTTCTAGTAAAAACAGTCGTTTAGCAACAGTAGCTGTGCTGAAACAGGAGTATCTCCAGACAGCTCCCAGAGATACCGCTCAGATGATGGCAGATTGTTTTGCAGCGACCTCTACCAATGCCAGCAAGAGTCCAGCGTTTCGCCGCTACTGTGCAACTGAAGAGAGAGCAAGTTGAATTTCAAATCCCGCAGCCCTCAGTCTTACAGCTACCATTTCTCCATGTAGCTGCTGGAATCGGCACTGTCTGAGACTCATGATACTGCACCGGGTCATGACCAAATCCAGTACTGCATTCTTCGACATTTGTCAGCAACATCCAAAGAAATCTTCCTCGAATGTTTTGTTCTTTTATGGCACACAGGCATCTTTCTCAACCGTGGAAAGAGGCAATTCTGATACCTCTCAACAAACCAGGAATGGACCATACATCTGACTAGTTACTGGTGCGTAACCTTAACGACAGAACGGTTAACTGTCGTCTGGTCAGGTTGTTAGAGATCGGGCAGTTTCTTAGCCGATTTGTCTGATTACAGAGATTTAGATCCACTGTCGACAAATTATCCCGACTAGAGGCAGCCATTCCGCAGCGTTTCGTACTTAAACACCACTGCCTGGGTGTATTCTTTGACATAAGTAAGGCGTATGACACTACTTGGAGACACAGTATTCTCGTGCAGCTGCGTCAATGTGGCTTTCATGGTCAGCACCAAAACTTCGTACTGTTCTGTCTGAGCGCTTTTTAGGACCCGAGTTGGTGACACGCTGTCGGATTGTTTTCAGCAGGAGATTAGATGGATGCAATTATAGACCTGTACTGTTGACGTCAATCTGTTGTACAATTATGGAACTTGTGTTATACTAAAGAATTATGACGCTCTTGGAGAAGGAAAATCTCCTCTATAAAAATCAATATGGATTCCACAAACAGAGATCCTACGAAACTCAGCTGCCTCTGTTCCTCCATGAGATACACAGCACCGTACACAATGGTGCTCAGGTTGATACCGTGTTCCTTGACTTCAGGAAGGCATCTGACAGTGTCCCTCACCGCCGTTTAGTGAAAATGATACGAGTCTAGCGACTATGGGGGTACATTTAGAGCTGGATTCAAGACCTCTTTGCAGACTGAACTCAACACGTCGCTCTTAACGGAACAGAATAGACAGATGTAAAGGCATTTTCCGGAGTACCTCAAGTAAGTGTGATAGTACCGTTACTGTTTACAGTATATGCAGGGTGGTCCACTGTAGTCACCGGGCCAAATGTCTCACGAAATAAGTCTCAAACGAAAAAACTACAAAGAACGAAACTCATCTAGCTGGAAGGGGGAAACCAAATGGCGCTATGGTTGGACCGCTAGATGGCGCTGCCATAGGTCAAAAGGATATCAACTGCGTTTTTTTAAACAGAAACCCCCATTCGTATTACTTATTCGTGTAGTACGTAAAGAAATATGAATGTTTTAGTTGGACCACTTTTATCGCTACGTGATACATGGCGCTGTAATAGTCACAAACGTATAAGTACGTGGTATCACGTAACATTCCGCCAGTGTGGACAGTGTTTGGTTCGTGAAACATTACCCGTGTTAAAATGAACGGTATACCAATTGCGGAAAAGGTTGATATCGTGTTGATGTATGGCTGTTGTGATCAAAACGCCCAACGGGCGTGTGTTATGTATGCTGCTCGGTATCCTGGACGACCTCATCCAAGTGTCCGGACCGTTCACCAGATAGTTACGTTATTTAAGGAAAGAGGAAGTGTTCAGCCACATGTGATACGTCAACCACGACCTGAAACAGATGATGATGCCCAAGTAGGTGTTTCAGCTGCTGTCGCGGCTAATCCGCACATCATTAGCAGACAAAATGCCCGAGAATCGAGAATCTCAAAAATGTCGGTGTTGAGAATGCTACATGAACATCGATTGCACCCGTACCATATTTCTATGCACTATGAATTGGCGACGACTTTGAACGTCGTGTACAGTTCTGCCACTGGGAACAAGAGCAATTACGGGACGATGACAGATTTTTTACATGCGTTCTATTTAGCGACGAAGCGTCATTCACCAACAGCGGTAACGTAAATTCGGCATAATATGTACTATTGGGCAACGGAAAATCCACGATGGCTGCCACAAGTGGAACATCAGCGACCTTGGCGGATTAATGTATGATGCGGCATTATGGGAGGAATTGGCCCCCATTTTATCGATGGCAATCTAAATGGTGCAATGTATGCTGATTTCCTACGTAATGTTCTACCGATGTTACTACAATATGTTTCACTGCATGACAGAATGGCGATGTACTTCCAACATGATGGATGTACGGCACATAGCTCGCTTGTGGTTGAAGCGGTATTGAATAGCATATTTGATGACAGGTGGATTGGTCGTCAAAGCACCGTACCATAGCCCGCACGTTCATCGGATCTGGCGTCTCCGGATTTCTTTCTGTGGGGAAAGTTGAACGATATTTGCTATCGTGATCCACCGACAATGCCTGACAACACGCGTCAGCGCATTGTCAATGCATGTGCGAACATTACGGAAAACGAACTACTCGCTGTTGAGAGGAATGTCGTTACACGTATTGCCAAATGCATTGAGGTTGACGGACATCATTTTGAGCATTTATTGCATTAATGTGGTATTTAGAGGTAATCACGCCTTGACAGCATGCGTTCATCAGAAATGATAAGTTCAGAAAGCTAGATGTATCACATTGTAACAACCGAAATAAAATGTGCCAACGTACCTACTTTCTGTATTTTACCAACTGTGCGTCTAAAATTGTGACCATATGTTTGTGACTTTTACAGCACCATCTGTCACAATGCAAAAAAAGTGGTCCAACTAAAACATTCATATTTCTTTACGTACTACACGAAAATGTAATAAAAATGGGGGTTCCTATTTTTTAAAAACGCTATTGATATTCGTTTGACCTACGGCAGCGCCATAGCGCCATCTGGTTTCCCCTTCAAGCTAGACAAGTTTCGTTCTTTGTAGCTTTTTCGTTTGACACTTATTTCGTGAGATATTTGGCCCGGTGACGATCAATGGACCACCCTGTATAAATGATCTTGTAGAAACCGCCGGATGCTCTTTAAGATTGTTCGCAGAAGATGCGGTTGTCTATAACAATTTAGCAACGCCAGAAGATGGTAACGATTTTCGGAATGACCTGCAGAGAATTAATGAATGGTGCAGCCTGAGCCATTTCACCCTTAACGTAAATAAATGTAACGTTTTGCGCATACGCAAGAAAAGAAATCCACTACTGTATAGCATCGCTGTTGATGACAAACCGCGCCGGCCGAAGTGGCCGTGCGGTTAAAGGCGCTGCAGTCTGGAACCGCAAGACCGCTACGGTCGCAGGTTCGAATCCTGCCTCGGGCATGGCTGTTTGTGATGTCCTTAGGTTAGTTAGGTTTAAGTAGTTCTAAGTTCTAGGGGACTACTGACCTCAGAAGTTGAGTCCCATAGTGCTCAGAGCCATTTGAACCATTTTGACGAGATTGGAGAAATTAAAGCTAATACAGAGGCTTACCGTCAATCATCCTTCCCACGCGCTGTTCGCGAGTGGCACAGGGTTGGAAGGCTCAGTCAATGGTACAAAAAGCACCCTCCGCCACACACCATTACGACTTGTGGAGTATGATGTACATGAAGATGCAGACATGCAGATAACGGCTGGAAAATGTGTTGCGAATGCAGTTAGTAGTAAATAAGTAATAAATTGAAACTCTATGAGTGACGCTGCAGTTTTACACCACGCGGTCTAGAGCGCCTTGTCATGGTTCGCGTGGCGGCCCCCGTAGGAGGTTCTAGGCTTCCCTCGGCCATGTGTGTGTGTGTGTGTTGTCCTTAGCGTAAGTTAGTTTAAGTTCGATTAAATAGTGTGTAAGCCTAGGGACCAATGACCTCAGTAGTTTGGTCCCATAGGACCTTACCACAAATTTCCAAATTTTTACTGCACGAACAGTGGAAATACAGACAGTGATACACTTTTTTCTTTACACATTTTTGCTGGGATTTCAGCGAGAAAAACTTTCGAAAGTGTTTCAAATTCTGTATTAATTGTGTTGGAAGTTTCGAAGTGCATTCATGCTCAAATACTGTGTGGATATAGTGAGGGTAATTTGCCACCGAGAGTTATGCTACCTGAAGAGATATACGTAGAGTCTAATTTTAATATTTTGCTTGTTGTTTCAAACGCTTAACGCCAGCCGGAGTGGCCGTGCGGTTCTAGGTTCCGAGCGACCGCTCCGGTCGCAGGTTCGAATCCTGCCTCGGGCATGGCTGTGTGTGATGTCCTTAGGTTGGTTAGGTTTAATTAGTTCTAAGTTCTAGGCGACTGATGACCTCGAACGCTTAACATAAGATTATATACCTTAATAAGACCATGGAGACATTTTAAATTTTCAAACTGGGCCAAAACCTTGCAATGATACAGGGTTGTAGAAAGCTGTACCGTCTCTGCTCTTTTCCGCCGCACGATACACGGTAAATTAAGTGGCGATAGGCACTGGAAAATGGTAATATGTTTATCGTGCTCTGTTAAAGTTCATGTTCGATACAGCAAATGGACATGTGTTTGTTTCTATGTTTGATGTTCGTCGTGTGGAATTGGCGGATAAGGAATGACGGGTCTTCGTGTAAATGGGCAAAAATTATTGCCGGAGTCGAAGGCCGTCTGCCATGGACGATTGACCGAAACAGCCATCGAATACCTGCAACGACAGCCAAAACAGCTGAATAACAAAACTGAAAATGGTAAATATTACACCTTGTAACGAGTTCTCAGCCAACCACCTTTCGTTTTGCATCGTATTGAGTACATTACAGTTTAGTGACGTGGCAGCAGTTTGCATATAGCTCCGGGTTATTAAATGTGTTTAATGTTACTATTGCTGGTACCGAACTCGGACTGCTTAGGAATTTTATGGAGGATTGCTTCCTAACATTGTATGAAAGTGAAAAGTTATGCAGTTAGCCGTGCAGAAATGATTCAGAAATTAATTTGAGTGCTGTGTGGCTGCCGGCAGCAACATCATGGACTGACCTGTATCTGGCCTGACCTGGCGGTGAAATGCGCATCATTAAGAGTGCAACTAATTAAACAGTTAAACCATGTTTCTTAATTCACGAGTAAGCGATTATTGAACATTAAGATTTCTGAGTTAGCAGTGATCTTTGGATTGCATAAGTTCAAAACAACTGACTTGAAAAGGATCTGAATTACAAATTGTGAGTACCTAATCCATACAACAACAATATGGGAATTGTGAGTCTGCCTTGATGCAAAACGCGTTGTTATTTGTTTACTTATTTATTCAGCGATAAATATCGCAAACGTCAGTACGTTTTTTAAGTCTGAAACACGGAGAAAACAGCATAGTTACACAAACACTGTAACACATTAAATTCTTACAGTTAGTTTTTTGAAATATAGTTTTCTGCGGATACTTTCAATTCTAACTTATTTATTGCACGTTATGGCATGTTTTAAAAATTTTTGTCGCTCTTTGCGGCATAACTTCTGTGCTTTTTCTGTTGCTGTTTTTCTCAGTGTACATCATATCATCTACAACTGTGTGAGAGACTGTTAGTAAACAAATAGTAAAAGCTGAACTTACGTTTATCACCGTTACACTCTTGGGGTTGCAGTATTGTTGTAGATACAGTTTTGGTGTGTACTGGCCTCTTACTTAATTATTCGTGCACTCACGTTCGTTTGACAGCATGTAGCTGATTCTATACACAGAGAAACAAATCTTTCGCACTTTGATTATGATCTAAAGCATTACGCCATCTTGCTGTTCGCGTGTGTCGCGAGAGATATATCGCATGTTGCGAGAAGGCTATGAAAACTTTAACGGAAGCTCTGACAAGGGAAACTCCCCATCGCACCCCCTTCAGATTTAGTTATAAGTTGGCACAGCGGGTAGGCCTTGAAAAACTGAACACAGATCAATTGAGAAAACAGGAAGAAGTTGTGTGGAACTGTGAAAAAACAAGCAAAATATACAAACTGAGTAGTCCATGGGGAAGATAGGCAACGTCTAGGACAGTATAAGCTCAGGAGCGCCGTGGTCCCGTGGTAACGTGAGCAGCTGCGGAACGAGAGGTCCTTGGTTCAAATCATCCGTCGACTGAAAAGTTTAATTTTTTATTTTCAGTTTATGTGACAAACACTTATTTTTTCATCACTTTTTTGGGAGTGATTATCACATCCACAAGAAAACCTAAATCGGGCAAGTTAGAAGAATCTTTTTACCCATTCGCCAAGTGTACAAGTTAGGTGGGTCGACAACATATTCCTGTCATGTGACGCACATGCCGTCACCAGTGTCGTATAGAATATATCAGATGTGTTTTCCTGTGGAGGAATCGGTTGACCTATGACCTTGGGATCAAATGTTTTCGGTTCCCATTGGAGAAGCACGTCCTTTCATCTACTAATCACACGGTTTTGCGATGCGGTCGCAAAACACAGACACTAAACTTATTACAGTGAACAGAGACGTCAATGAACGGACAGATCATAACTATGCAAAAATAAAGAAAGTAAACTTTTCACTCGAGGGAAGACTTGAACTCAGGACCTCTCTTTCTGCAGCTCCTCACGCTACCACGGGACCTCGGCGCTCCTGAGCGCACGCTATCCATGATGTTGTCTATCTTGCACATGGACTACTCAGTTTGTATATTTTGCTTATTTTTCACAGTTCCACACAACCTCTTCCTGTTTTCTCAATTGATCTGTGTTCAGTTTTTCAAGGCCTATCCACAGTGCCAACTTATAACTAAATCAGAGGTGGGTGCGATGGGGGGGTTCCCTTGTGAGAACTTCTGTTTCTTATTTATGTGTCTGTGTGTGATGGGGAAGTGGTTCTTTCTTTATTACGTTTTTCCCTTCCATTATAGCCTTTTGTATGTAGTGATTTTCATCTGTTGTTGGTTGTCGGTATAGACTGTTGCTGTGCTTCAGAACGTGTAGATCGCTTTCGATTTTAGTGGGGTTATGGTTTTGTTCAATAGGTGTTCTGCGAAAAATGAATGTGTGCTGTCACTCATTAGAGCACTCATGCGCTCTGTGTACCTTGTTCGGAAATTTATGCTTGTTTGTCCTATGTATTGGGCCTGACAGGGGTTGCATATGAGTTGATATATTCCAGCATTGCTGCAAATGTCTGAATCTTTTGTCTGGTCTTAGCCATTTTTAACAGTGTTGTTTGTTTGAATGTTGTTGGGATCATTTGCTTTTTCAAGATGTTTCCAATTCCATGTACTTTTTTGTTACTGTATGTTAGTGTGTACTGTCTGCCTCTTTTTCCTGATGTGGTGTGTCTGCTGTGTTGTCTCTGTGTTCTGCCTCTGGGTTTTTAGTTCCTCTGGTTATGCCCTCGAGTGGGTGGTCACGGTTTATATGTTTCATTTTTACCTTGTTGTTGAGATTGTTTATGATGGCTGTTTTGTATTCTTTTAAACAGCAATTTGTTTAACTTTATTTAGCCCCTGTGTCTATTTTCTGGTTTAAAAGGTGTTCTGCTTACCTTGTGGAGCATGTGTGTGAAACTGACATTTTATGCACTGTCGGTTGGCTGGATGAGCTATGGATAACAGTGCTTGTAGCTGTGGGTTTTCTGTTGATGGAGAATTCATGCTGATGGTTGTTTCTTGCAATTGTAAGATCCAAGATATTTATTTTCTTGTTTCGATTGTGAAGTGGGTTTGTACTGTGTTGATGTTGCTGTTTCTTCTACAAACAGATTATGTCATCCACGTATTTGTACCAGTAGATTATTTTGTACACTTCTTGTTTTACATTGTTGTTGAATATTGTGTTCTCTATACACGATCTAAAAAATGTTGGCTAAGGTTCCACTGTGTGTTTTTTTTTATCAAGGCGAACTCGCAATTCCCATATTGTTGTTTCTATGCAAACACGGACCAAATGGAAGGCTTCCAAGATAAAGTTATTGTAATCAATACAATCTGTAGAAGTGGATGTATGTACATATTTATGTATGTTTGTATATACACTCCTGGAAATTGAAATAAGAACACCGTGAATTCATTGTCCCAGGAAGGGGGAACTTTATTGACACATTCCTGGGGTCAGATACATCACATGATCACACTGACAGAACCACAGGCACATAGACACAGGCAACAGAGCATGCACAATGTCGGCACTAGTACAGTGTATATCCACCTTTCGCAGCAATGCAGGCTGCTATTCTCCCATAGAGACGATCGTAGAGATGCTGGATGTAGTCCTGTGGAACGGCTTGCCATGCCATTTCCACCTGGCGCCTCAGTTGGACCAGCGTTCGTGCTGGACGTGCAGACCGCGTGAGACGACGCTTCATCCAGTCCCAAACATGCTCAATGGGGGACAGATCCGGAGACCTTGCTGGCCAGGGTAGTTGACTTACACCTTCTAGAGCACGTTGGGTGGCACGGGATACATGCGGACGTGCATTGCCCTGTTGGAACAGCAAGTTCCCTTGCCGGTCTAGGAATGGTAGAACGATGGGTTCGATGACGGTTTGGATGTACCGTGCACTATTCAGTGTCCCCTCGACGATCACCAGTGGTGTACGGCCAGTGTAGGAGATCGCTCCCCACACCATGATGCCGGGTGTTGGCCCTGTGTGCCTCGGTCGTATGCAGTCCTGATTGTGGCGCTCACCTGCACGGCACCAAACACGCATACGACCATCATTGGCACCAAGGCAGAAGCGACTCTCATCGCTGAAGACGACACGTCTCCATTCGTCCCTCCATTCACGCCTGTCGCGACACCACTGGAGGCGGGCTGCACGATGTTGGGGCGTGAGCGGAAGACGGCCTAACGGTATGCGGGACCGTAGCCCAGCTTCATGGAGACGGTTGCGAATGGTCCTCGCCGATACCCCAGGAGCAACAGTGTCCCTAATTTGCTGGGAAGTGGCGGTGCGGTCCCCTACGGCACTGCGTAGGATCCTACGGTCTTGGCGTGCATCCGTGCGTCGCTGCGGTCCGGTCCCAGGTCGACGGGCACGTGCACCTTCCGCCGACCACTGGCGACAACATCGATGTACTGTGGAGACCTCACGCCCCACGTGTTGAGCAATTCGGCGGTACGTCCACCCGGCCTCCCGCATGCCCACTATACGCCCTCGCTCAAAGTCCGTCAACTGCACATACGGTTCACGTCCACGCTGTCGCGGCATGCTACCAGTGTTAAAGACTGCGATGGAGCTCCGTATGCCACGGCAAACTGGCTGACACTGACGGCGGCGGTGCACAAATGCTGCGCAGCTAGCGCCATTCGACGGCCAACACCGCGGTTCCTGGTGTGTCCGCTGTGCCGTGCGTGTGATCATTGCTTGTACAGCCCTCTCGCAGTGTCCGGAGCAAGTATGGTGGGTCTGACACACCGGTGTCAATGTGTTCTTTTTTCCATTTCCAGGAGTGTACATACATATGTATGTATGTTTGTTTGTTTCACATCTCCTTCTAAACCACTGTGCAGGTTTCAACGAAACTTGGTTCACATTTCACTTAATGTCTGGAAAGAATTGCTGTGCGCGTAAAAACCATACACTTATCAAAGGAGAGCAGGTACAGGTGAAAATGAAGTGTAACCCAAAACGCGCGAATATCCATACTTTAGTCTTCCAGTATTTGAGAATGGCAGCACTTAGAAACATGCAACCAACTTTAAAAGTTATTTCAAGCCTTTACGAAACTTTTCTCGCTGATGAAACTCACAAAACAACGAAAAGAAAACAGCTTATCACGAACCACATTTTCGTTGTTCGTGCAGTAAAACTGCCGTATGAAGAACGAAGTTTTAATTTTTTATTTACTTTATTGTGTTAGTGACATTTTGCAAACAGTAATCGCATATACTACTCAATTTACCGGAAAAATCACATTATTTTACGACACTCGTACGACGCACTGTACGGTAAGGTATAGAACTTGAGTGATTCTAAACAAAATTTATAGTTGGTGTAGTAAATGGCAGCTAGTTCCAAATGTAGAAATATGTAAGTTAAATCAAACGAGTAGGAAAATCGAACCAATAATATTCGGATACACTATTAGCAGTATCCTGGTTGACACAGTCCTTTCGTTTAAATAAGTGGGCGTAATGTTGCTACGTGATGTGAACTGGAACAATCACGTCGGTTTCGTAGTACAATAGGCGCATGATCGACTTCATTTTATTGGGAGAATTTTGGAAATAGTAGCTTATCTAAAACGGAGACAGTGTAGGACGCAAGTGCGACCTACTCTTGAGCAGTGCTCGAGTATCTGGGATCCATGCCATGTCGGACACCGAAGCAGTTCAGAGGCGGGTTGCTAGATTTGTTACCGGTAGGTTCGAACAACACGTAGGTGTTACGGAGATGCTTCGGGAACTCATATGGGAATCCTTGGAGGGAAGGTGACACTATTTTCGTGAAACACTACGGAGGCAATTTAGAGAGCCGCCATCTGAAGCTGACAGCCGAACGATTCCAGTGGCACCAGCATACCGTACGCGCAAGAACCACAAAGATAAGATACGAGAAGTTATGGCTCATACGGAGGCATGTAGACAGTTATTTTCCACTCGTTCTATTTGTGAGCGGAGAAGGAAAAGAAATGACTAGTAGCGGTGCAGGGTACCCTCCGCCAAGCACCGCATGGAGTACCTGTGTAGATGTAGACACTTTATTCAGGAGGTATAGCGTAATAAACACTGACATGCGTGAGAAACTGGCGCACCATTTATGACGTTTTAATTTATTACGTCTTTACTAAAAACTCTATTCACGACACATTTCACAGACACTACTCACATGTAATACTGGAAGTACATGCAAAATTGTATCATTGTACTGCACACATTTCAGGAAACATTGAGCTGCGTGAAAATGAAATACGGTAGTCGACAGGTGAAATGTGTTCACAAATACGTGCGAAATATATTAAGCATACGTGAAATATATTTGACATGTGCGTACGCAGGAAAAGTCACTACAAAAAAGTTCATCCTAAATCCCTGGAACGACTTCTATCAAATTTGGAACACATATTAGTTACAAACTAGAAATAAATGCTATAGCCGTAAGAACCATAAGCCTCGTATTGGGATGAGATTGCTAACGTGGGGAGAGGAGAGGAGGAGATGGACAGGCACCGAGGGGCGAGGAGGAGATAAGCACAGATTGGAGGAGCAGGAGCAGGAGGAAGAGGAGAAGATGGACAGAAAAGAGGGGCAAGAGGAGATCGACGCAGAGTGGGAGGAGGAGGAGGAGGAGGTGGTGGTGGTCAGATAGGGGGTTAGAGGAGACAACAAAGAGGAGGTTGAGCAGGAGATGCATGTAGGGAGAGGGAGGGAGGAAACGAACTAAAATAAGTTTAGAATAAATACATACCCTGGCATCTCTGGGTATTTAACTAGTACCTGAATAAAAAGCCAACATTTCACCCCCTCGGCGATTCTCTCGACTAGTGGAATTTTCAGCAGTAATACAATTATTCGAAATTGGGACAGCTGCAGCGGTATGCGCTTAGCGTGCAAGCATATAAATAAAGCACTAGACGCAACTAAACTGCAGTAGAATGCCGTGTAAGAGCTGCCAACTAGACTACCGGAAACAAATTAGTACACCGTTTTAGAGCTTTACAACTCACTCAGGATTTGTAGTTGCTACACTGCATACGGAGTATATGTGATGATTGCATTTACAGATGAATAGCGCAAGCGGTTCTGAGATACCATACATCGACCCATGCCGAAACACCCATATTAGTACATGGTGTAGCCTCAGCAGGTGGCAATGCAATCGCTGACTCTGGCATCCAGTCGATCAAACATATGGCGAATATCGTCCTGGGATGCGTTATGCCACGCCTTCGCCACCTGTTCACGTAGTTCTGTAAGACCTGCTCGTTGACGATTTACACGAGTCACGTCTCGTCCCATCATACCCCACACGCGCTCGATTGGAGAGAAATCCGGAGATCGTGTTAGCCAGGAAAGTTTCTGCATGTCTTACACAGCACGTTGAGTTTCACAGACTGTGTGTGGGCGGGCATTATCGTGTTGGAACAACACATCACGTTTCTGCTGCGAGAACGGCAAAAGAAATGGTCTAACAACATTCTGCACTTACCGAGTGCTGGTTAGCGTCCCCTCCAGAAACACCAAAGGTGAACGAGGTTTGTAGCTTATCGCACCACAGTCCAGCACGCCTGTGGTGTGACCGACATGTCTTGGACGATTACACTCTACGAGACAGCGCTCACCAGCTGTATGTCGTACGCGCTAACGACCATCAGTTGCGTGCAGGCAGAATTTGCTTTCATTGCTGAAGGCCATAGCGTACCATTTCATCTTCCAGGTGATCCCCTGACCTCACTAGTCGAACCGTGCACATCGATTCTGTGGTGTGAGTGGAAGATGGGCCAGAGTTGTTCCTGACCATTGTCCCACTGCTGATAACTGGTTCGCAACAGTTCATTTTGACACGCCTGTACTCACGTCCTCTTCTCTGTCCTACGGTAGCTGTACTTTCTGCCATCGTTGCCCTTACAATACGAAGATCCTGGGGCGTCTGTTCTGCGTGGACGTCCAGAACCTCGTCTACTGTGATGTGAGAATGTTCACGTGACCATTGATAAGAGCATCGTTGCACAACTACGCAGTACCGCCAACTTGTGAGACAATTCTCCGGAAGGAACATCCCGCCACTCGGAAGGCCACAATTTGACTCCTTTCAAACTCAATGAAATTAGATTTATATTAACACCTCCAGCTGCTGACGGGCGTTGATATATATCAATGTGGACAGGTGGAAATGTGTGCCCCGACCGGGACTCGAACCCGGGATCTCCTCCTTACATGGCAGACGCTCTATCCATATAAGCCACCGAGGGCACAGAGGATAGCGCGACTGCAGGGACTATCTCAAGCACGCCTCCCCCGAGACCCACATTCTCACCTTGCATGTCCACACACTACATTCGTAGTGTCCCACCCCAACACACTCACTACTAGAGGGAGACATTCGTACCAAGTCCCGTAAGAGTTCGGGGAATGTGTGAGCATCCGAACGGAAGAAGAAGGTCATGGCCAGTATTGCCAGAACTATATACTTATATGGAAATGGTGTCTGTACTTTCGGACGTGTCCGAAAGAACAGACACCATTAATGACCTGCAGCCGCCTAGAATGAAATTAGAATTACATTAATACCTCCAGCTGCTGACGGGCGTTGATATATATCAATGGGGACAGGTGAAAATGTGTGCCCCGACCGGGGCACACATTTGGATAGTGTGTCTGCCATGTAAGAAGGAGATCCCGGGTTCGAGTCCCGGTCGGGGCACACATTTTCACCTGTCCCCATTGACATATATCAACGCCCGTCAGCAGCTGGAGGTATTAATACAATTCTAATTTCATTCTAGGCGGCTGCAGGTCATCCATGATGTCCGAAAGAACAGACACGATATCCATATAAGGATACCTTTCAAACTCGCTCTGTTGGCAGGAGGAAGCACGAGTGCATCTCCGAGGTGCGGTTGCCTGCTTGCTTTCCCGTTTTTTCCTGCACTACACTGAAGCTTCAAGCTGTGAGCCGTCCCTATTGAAGGGCTGAGACAGACGGCATTCTGGTAGCTACGCCATTACGATGTCTTTTGGTAGACGCAGTTGAAACCCTTATCAGTACGTTTACCACCCCCATGTTGCATATGCTGTCATCAGATACATATCGACGTCGTCTCTCAAGGAGTGTTATTTCTTTCCGCAGTGAACATGAAAGACAGAAAATCAAAATTTTCGCGTTCCTGGAAGCCGCCATATATGCGTTCTGCAACTAGGACCGTGAATCGTTCCAAGCGTTTCCTATTGTAGATACAGATCGAAGTTTACACGATTCACAGACATCTGGCACCTACAAGTACAACTTCTGTCTGGTTGCTTAACTGACCACACGTCTCGCAGGATGGAATCGGAGCACAAAGTTGAGTAAAATAACGTTGCCGGATCATAAAGAGAGCGGATCCCGTACTACGAGATAAACGCTAGGAAAGAGGGATAAAAGACCTTCCTCTACCATGTTAGCATTCGTAGCTCTGCTGTCTTCGAAATCCTAGTAATTTATTTTTCCTCGAGCAGAAAACAGCAGACTGTTCTCCTGACACAAATATCATAATGTCAGTATACCCCTTGTATGAAGCCACGCTGTTTGTAACTTACGCACTATGAATTCTTCATGATCTAAATCGGCATTAGATTAATCTGAATAGAGCACAAACGCTTAATTACAAACTCGTCAGCTCCATAGGAGAGCTTTACTTACAGAGTGCTGCAGCCAAACCTGGCACGCACACGCTTAACAAGTCTCACAGCCGCAAACGAGATAATGTGCGGCAGCAAAACTGGGAGCGAGCAGGAGTCGTTTGCTTTCGGTCCGAGCTAGATAGCCAACACGGCAATTACCCGTACCTGCAGATTCCTAGCGACGCGCTGGGAGACAAATGATTTGCTGCTTCGTTATTCCACTCCGGCGGGCGGCGTTTTATTCCGATTCATTTGTTCGTTGTTTTCCGCCACCCTTTTATTTTACGCCCGTCGTTTGCACGGCTGTTGCGAGAGAATCGACAGCGGGCGGAATTGTGTGTGTGTGTGTGTGTGTGTGTGTGTGTGTGTGCCTGCACGCGCGCAGAGGAAACGGGTGGGAAGAGAACCGGGGGTGGCAGGAGTGCTCGGCAAGTCGGGAAAGGGGTGGAGTGAAGGATTTTTCAATGGTGCATTACGCAATTTCTGATTGTACATTTCCAGCGCTCTCTCCGGAGGCAATAAATCGCTGCTGGAACCCCAGCAAGGGCCAGTTCCAGCAGCAGCAGCCAGCACGCGTCACGCCGAGAGTGAGGGAGGGAGAGAGAGAGAGAGAGAGAGAGAGAGAAGGCCGACCATCGATTTCACGCCTCACGCTGCTCGCTGGAATTGTGAATTTCATTTGTTCGAACGCCGAGCAGTGTTAACCACCGCCCCTTCCCCATCCTAAACGCCTAGCGTCTGCTTCTCGGCCAGTAATTTCTGATTTGATTTCATTTGCTACGCTCCGCCACATTTTATTCGGCATATTTAACAAACTCGTCCCCAAAAATCGTCTCAGCTACTGGACTTACAACGAAGAAATTCATTTTTTAATAACTCCAGTTACAACCGTCACTCGCTGTGGGAGCAATCCTTCTTCACTGGTCACGTGCGTAATAAAGTAGTGCGGACTGTATGATTATCTGTTAGAGAAAAATGATACCAACAATGTATGGTTACTGGTATGTTCTCATAACTACTATAGTGTCTTCGTCGCCACTGTAGAGTCTTTCGCCATATGAATCAGGGGAGAAGATGTTGTTTGCTGGCCAAATACTCTTTCTACAACACAAATGCACACATGTTTTAACAGGGATCTTTATTTACATAAACAGGATGCTACTTATCTTTAAGAGAGTCCATGTGTTGTGGTACAATCTCTCAATGAGGACAATATCGGTATCCTAGCTATTACATACTATCGATATGGGTGAAGTACAAGTCCCGCTATGTACCTTAATCTGTTCGCAATGTACTGACAGACGCTAACTTGGAGTGGAAGTTAGTGGGCCAGTGACTGAGCAGCTGAGATAGTGACTGAGCCAGTGACACCAATACCCAAAAAGGGAAGTAGGAGTGATCCGCTGAATTACAGGCCTATATCACTAACGTCGATATGCAGTAGGGTTTTGGAACATATACTGTATTCGAACATTATGAAGTACCTCGAAGAAATCGATTTATTGACACATAGTCAGCACCGTTTCAGAAAATATCGTTCTTCTGAAACACAGCTAGCTCTTTATACTTATGAAGTAATAAGTGCTATCGACAGGGGATGTCAAATTGTTTCCATATTTTTAGATTTCCAGAAGGCTTTCGACACCGTTCCTCACAAGCATCTTCTAACCAAACAGCGTGCCTACGGACTGTCGCCTCAGTTGTGCGACTGGATTCGTAATTTCCTGTCAGACAGGTCACAGTTCGTACTAATAGACGGAAAGTCATCGAGTAAAACAGAAGTAATATCCGGCGTTCCCCGAGGAAGTGTTATAGACCCTCTATTGTTTCTGATCTATATTAGCGACATAGGAGACAATCTGAGTAGCCGTCTTAGATTGTTTGCAGATGATGGTGTCATTTACCGTCTTGTAAAGTCATCAGATGATCAAAACGACTTATAAAATGATTTAGATAAGATATCTGTATGGTGCGAAAAGTGGCAATTGACCTTAATAAGGAAAAGTGTGAAGTTATTTACATGAGTCCTAAAAGAAATCAGCTAAATTGGATTACGCAATAAGTCACACATATCTGAAGGCTGTAAAGTCAAGTAAATACTTAGGGATTACAGTTGCAAATAACCAAACTGGAACGATCACATAAATAATGTTGTGGGCAGATCAAACCAAAGACTGCGATTCATTGGCAGAACACTTAGAAGGTGCAACAGGTCTACTAAAAACAGTGCTTACACCACGCTTGTCGGCCCTATTCTGGAGTATTGCTGTGAGGTGTGGGATCCGCATCAGGTGGGACTGACAGATGACTTCGAAAAAGTATAAAGAAGGGCAGCTCGTTTTGTATTATCGCGAAATAGGGGAGATAGTGTCACAGACATGATACGTGAATTAGAGTGGCAATCATTAAAACAAAGGCGTTTTTCGTTGCGACGGGATCTTCTCATGAAATTTCAATCACCAGTTTTCTCCTCCGATTGCGAAAACATTCTGTTGGCACCCATCAACACAGGGATAAATGATCATCACGATAAAATAAGAGAAATAAGGTCTCACACAGAAAAATTTAAGTGCTCGTTTTTCCCGCCTGCCGTTCGAGAGAGTAAAGGTAGAGAGAAAGCTTGAAGGTGGTTCGTTGAACCCTCTGTCAGGCACTTTATTGTGAATAGCAGAGTAATCATGTAGATGTAGATTTAGATGTAGACCGAGAGACTGAGACAAGTGACTGAGACTGAGAGACTGAGGCCGTCCGGTCAGTGGCGGCGATCTAAATACTTGCGGTCGAGAGGAAGTTGCGGCTTGTTCCTTGTGTGTCTGTCTTCGGCCTTTCTCCTGATAGGTGCGCTTGACCCAGCCCACACTATCGCTCTTCTAGCTACATCTCTGCCGACCGGCGTGCTGGCGAAAACTTACGCCAGTGCAGTTACTGAGGATTTGACAGTATGAATGTAGTACAAGATTTGGTACGTAGGACATGAACAACTGAAAGGCATGATAATTAAGTTAGAGAGATTCACTTCGGTAGTACAACTCAAGCGTATCTTTCTAAAATAATTAGCTTCATATGGTATTATAAAGCGCATCATGAAAACCTTAAGGTAAAGGTGTCCTGCACCTTTAATTTGTTGCAGTGTTGTGGGAGATGATATGCCCTTTCCTTCCTAGGACCACTGAAATTGCTAACACAGCTATGGAGGAGAGCGACAATCTGTTTAAAGAGAGAACCCTTTCGTTTATGTGTTATATCGGTTGTTCTCAATTGCTAGTGGGAAACAAGTAAAAGATACAGGAAAAAACTAACTTGACGTTGCAGGCATCGTTAAGGGAACCTATGATAGTGTGCTACTGGAGGTTCAACCGAGTTCTTGTCTCCATTTTCACGCACGATATTTCTTCGAATGGCCCACCCTTCTTCAGATACTATAACAACAGACGTAAAGGTAACTTCAGAAGCATCCTGAGGCCCTAGGAGAGGACTGTTACTGTATATGTAAATGATCTAGTGGATAACACCTGAAGCTCCAAGAGCCTGTTGGCAGGAGTCGCGGCTTTGTATTAGAAGATAGCAACGCCATTAGACAGTAGCGAATCGCAAAAATATCTCCAGCGGATTCATGATCGAGGTAGGAGCTGGCAGTTGACCTTGAGCGCTAATGCTTGTAAGTGAAATGCAGTGCAACAGAATTACACTCTTGGCGAAAAATCACTGGAAACAATAACTACCGTAAAATACTAGGAGTAGCTATCTCGAGCAACTTAAAGTGTAGTGACCACAAGAAAAATTTGGTAGGAAACAGCAGGTAACTCGCTGATCATTGGGAGAATTTTAGATTACATTAGATGTACTTTACCATTAGTAAAACACGTACGCATCATTTGATTCTACTAAGAACTTAATCAACGATGTAGAATGACACCAATAACTAGTTTAGGCTCCTCTTAAACTGCACTTAATTAGTAGTGAAAATCTTTATGGCTGATGGTAAGTCACTGAAAATGCTTATTCCTGAGTAATGAACACCTTCCTGGGCCAATTAAGTGATTATTTCTAGTATTGATTCTACGAACCGAGCCGTTCGTTTGAAAAAGAGATATTTTTAATGGTGTATTTCACTGAGAATAAATATATGGGAAAGCATTAGCTAGTATCTACAGTCCCCTGAATTTACACCACAAGTACTTCTTATTTACTTGCATGGCTCGATGAACAGACATTAATGCAAGGGATGGCGATGTAGTTAGTGTAACACGTTGAGGTTCGAGTCAGTCCCGAAAGCTTGCATGGATAGCCAAAGCGGTAAAGGCAACCGCTCCCAATAAGCGTGAAATCCAGTTTCGACACCTGGTGTGGCACACATTCATACGTCAGTAACAGGTAGTACCTCACACCACACAGCAACACCAAGATATTCTCATTCAGCAAATATATTTCAAACAAATAATTCTTATTACAAGTTTTTGTACCCAGAAAACAGTAGCTTGCGCGATGAGTCTCTCCCTCACCCCCCCCCCATCCCCACAAAAAATCTTGTAAGACAGTATGGAATAAAAGTGAGGGTAGTACACTGTCTTTTTTATAATTTTTATGTATGACCTATGTCTGACAACAGTCGCACTGCAAATAGAGATTTCTTCAGGCATTCATCAATTCTACGGTAGTTTCTATCCAGTCTGATTTATTATCTCGCTAGAATCCCAAGAATTCAACACTGCAAACTTCATTTATCCATTTGTCGTCATATTTTAGGTTGGCGGAAAACCTCTTACAATTTCTAAACTGTATTTACTATGTTTCTTCGAAGTTTTACTGACAAATATTTAGGCAGGAACTATTTATTAATGTTCATGAAAATTTCATTAACTGATCGTTCCAATACTATACTTGATTTGATATTTGTTGCTATGTTTGTATTAACAGCAAAGAAAATAAACATGGTATCTGGTAAGGTTACAGATGAAAAGTCACTTAGGTAAACAACAAAGAGTGCGGGACCTAGGATGGAATCTTGTGGGGGCAACCACACTCGCACTTCCGTCAATGTTAGGGAAATATTTCAGTAATTCTATCTTTCACAATAATTTTGAAATTCGCATATTTAATATATTTAAGTAATGGAAGTAAAATGACCAAGAACGTACAGCAATAAGAGAACAAAGTTGTAATACCGTAGTTTGTTTTTGCCTGTATATGCACGTTACCATCATTGTTAACTCATTACTATTAGAATTACTATTCCGATTCCTGTTCTGATTTATGTCTGTGATTGCTGTTATTACTGTTATTGCGATTGATAATATTTCGTGTCGTGCAGAGTGAAGTACTAAAAATATACCAACCTATTTTAAATAGTGTGCCGACAATTTTACAAAAGTATTACCTGCACCACGTTGGCGTAATTTTCATCATCCAAAGATATACTTTCAGAGACTTGAATTAAATTAAAGACAGAGGAAAAGAGATTCTTTACTGATTAGTATTGAAGATTTGTGACATTTGATGTTAAATGGAAAAGGTGAAATCAACTCAATTTTAATGCGAATATTTGCGAAAGTTAACAGTATCACGGTCGACATTCAAGTGTAGTAGAATACTTCAGTACTGCGGACGTAAACTTGGAGCTAGCCTGAACATTCTGGTAACTCGTTAATCAACATTTATTAACCTGTCTAAAGAACAAAACAACAGTAAAGGCAATAAACGTCGCAAACCTATAAATAAACATCAGAATCAGTAGTAAGGGCTACGTAATAACGTCGACGCAGCCCTTTCTGTAGCATGGGGAATAAACAGCTCTTTAGTATCGCATGCAGTGCCTATGAACTATTTCAATTACTTTTAAACGAGCTGTATCTCCTTGAAGCTAGGTGGTGGTTCTTAATCTGTGTTCGTGTAAGTAACCAGAGTGTAATCATTGAATTGTAGCTTCGTCGCCGTGTTATTCAAATAAATAAAAATAAGGGCTAGCATACTCCGGTAACACCTCGTACGATTTACGTCGAAATCTGCACACACACGATGACGCTACAACCCAAGAGAACCACATATTAAAATATCTACGGTCAAGGCAAGACCACGACGACCCAGCGTCATCTTTATGGGACACTACGTGCGATTAGTTCCTAGCTAGATGATGTCTGATAGGAAATGTAATTCATTTGTGAAGAAAGTGGATAATAAAACACCTACACGAACGGTTCCAGAGTGTTATCAGGATCGGGCCGTTACCATATTGGCTTAACAGGGAGGTAGAGAAGAACTAAAGGAGAGTGTTTCGTTTCGTCGATGGATCGTTTTATTGCCTGAAGAGTGTTACGGAGATGATAAAAAAAAGTCTTCAATGGCAGCCGCTGAAACAAAGGTGGGGACGGTTACTGTTAGAATTGTAAGAGGTACATTCTGAGATGACACATAATTGCTTGACAGTTAATAAAGAGAACAATTTTTTAAATTACAGATGTTAAAACTATTACAATGAAACAGAATTAAATGTCGAATGGTCCGCCGTAGATGTATTTGTTCAGGACTCTTATAAACCGACACAACCGGTTTCGCAACTTTTAAGTTACATCGTTTGGTGCAAATGTCTGTACAAAGTAGTATTTAACTTAATACTGTTACCCGAGATATCTTAAAATACTGAATGACTAGACTTAAACATGGAAGAAAATACTACGCATCAAGCTAGGAAAATGGTGAGGATCACATACGCCCCGCAAGAACAAGCTTACACATACTTGATAAATGTAACTTGTAAGTTCATACCCAAAGAAAGTTTCTGGGACATTTTCGTTACGTCGTTACAACTACGACGTCGTTTCTTGCAGTCGTAATGACGGAACGAAAATTCCCAGAAACTGTAATGTCGCTACGGGTAATATGGCCATACAAATGAAGAATTCAAAAGAAAGTTACTTACAAAAGCTATTTGTCATGTGTAAAACGAAAGACATGACATTCATCGTTTATGAAGTCTAAAACGAAAGAATAGAACAGAAAGACATGACATTGATGATGGTTGTTTATCAATTGAGGAAGGCTAAAAACTTTTGTCTAAAACAGGGCCGCACAAACACGGAAATCCGCACGCGTGCAAAGCGAGGTGCAGCGAGTGCCTGCACAGTGCATCGGTTCAACTCGGCACACTTCGCCTCAACTCGGCTTGCTAGGTGAGGCCGACGCTGTGCGCTGCCGAATGCGCTGCCAGACGGCTCAGTCAACACTGGAATACGTAAGCGCAAGACAATTACCAGAATAATGGAAACATCTGCTCCAAAAAAAGGGAAAATTGCCGAAAGTCAATTTAAACCGGAATGGGAACTCTCCTGCTTTTTTGTGCGTTGTGACGATAAATCCACATGTCTAATCTGCGGTACACTAATTACGTGTGTCAGAAAATCGTCTGTTGAAAGGCACTACAGCAAATTGCATTCAGAAAAGTATAGTGATATAACAGGGGATGCCAGAGAGGAAGAATTACGGAAGTTGCAAACTCTTGCAGAAGAGAATTCTGTATCTACAAACGAGGTTTGTTGCAAGTACTTTAGCATGTATATTTTGGTTAAAGGTCATGCGAAAAGAAATAACATTTGTTTAGATTCCTTAGTTTTCGTTTTCGCATAAATTATTTCTAACACATCTTTTTTTCTCTACTTTAGGGTGAAGAAGATGAGGGGTGTTGCGAAAGGATTCTCAGAGCTAGTTAAAAAGTTGCTCTACGTTTAGCAAGAGCTGGGAGGCCATTTATGGACGGACCATTAATAAAAAACATTATATTGGACGTAGTAGAGACAATGAATCCCACATTAGCTCCCGCGTAGAGCAGAATACCACTTTCCAGAATGACAATACATCGGAGAATCAACGACATCGCTGACAATTTGCATGAACAACTGGCAGCCAAAAGTGGAAACTTCCTAGCGTACTCCATCGCACTTGATGAGTCCACAGATATTAACGACACGGCTCAGTTAGCAATATTTTTGCGTGGCGTGGACGACGACCTACATGTAACGGAAAGGTTCCTGGATATGATTTCGTTGAAGGACACTGTTACAGGGGCGGATATTATAGCAGCTGTTGAAATGGCAGCTGAAGGAATAGGACTCCCTTAGGAAAAGCTGTTTTCAGTAACCACAGACGGGCCACCAGCAATGTGCGGTAAAGCAAAAGGGTTTATTGGCATACTGCGGAAAAAAACTTAACATGCCAAATTTACCTTCCGTTCATTGTTTTGCACAGCAAGAGGCTCTTTGTGCGAAAGTTATCGGTCTTCAAGATGTGATGAAGGTAGTGGTGCGTATCGTGAACTACATTCGATCTCATGGACTCACTCATCGTCAATTCAAGGAATTTTTGATTTCCTTTGAAGAGGAGTATCCAGATATTCCCTACCACACTGAGGTGCGCTGGCTGAGCAAAGGGAAAGTGATTTCCCGAATTTTTCGACTACGTCACACTGTGGCTCAGGTTTTGGAGAGCAAAGGACGTCCGGAGCCACTTTTTCATGACCCTGAATGGGTAGCTGATTTAGGATTTTTAGCAGATATTATGGCTCTCCTAAATGATTTAAGTCTGAAACTCCAAAAAGAAAACAATCTCATCAACGATATGATCAGCAAAATAAACGCTTTCCAGTATAAACTGAAGCTCCTCAAAAACAAAGTTTCAGAGAAAAATAAGCAACACTTTCCTGAACTAGGTAAGCGAGATACAAATTGTACCTTTATTAAAACAGTCTGACTTTTATAACCGCTCTAATCAAAACGGTACTATGTTTTTGTTTGACAGCATCTGTGCAGGAAGGAGCGCGCTTTGAAAAATACGTCGAGGTGCTACAATCCCTTGAAAATGCATTTAACGACCGATTCCAGGTAATGTGCCGGTGTATGACACACAGCTAAATAAAAGAGATTGAGTTACATATGCAAGTGTAACATTACATTAAAACCAATAGTACACGTTACATGTTTATTAAAATCTATCGCATTTTAGTACTTCGAAACAACGGATTACATTACTTTCTTTTATTAACATTGGCTTTGTTATTGTTTCAGGAAATTACCTACCTGCAGACAATTCTCGATGTTTTTCTGAAACCTTCTTCGATGGATATTGAAAGTGCGCCTTCAGATTTATATTTCGAACTAATTGATTTGCAAAGCGATGTTCACCGAAAGGATGTGTTTTACAATACAAAAGGTTTGCTCCAATTCTACTAGAATTTGCCGAAGGAAGAATTTCCCAAGTTACACAGAGAAGCAGCGAAGATTATTTCTGTGTTTGCTTCCACTTGTGCATGTGAAAGGTTCTTTTTCTGTTTTGTCTTGTTCAAAAACTAGATTGTGTGCGAGTATTTCTAAACGCAATTTAAAAAATTCTCTCAGAATTACTGTCAGCCAATCTCTTGTTCCAGATCTTAGTAACATAATTGCAAACAAAATAAAGAGCACATAGGAAGATACATTTGTGTTGAAACCAAATTTAAAATTGTTACCATTACAGTTATTATACAAATCTCTTTTGTACCGGTACACCAAACTAAGCTCTCCACCTAGTGTACATTAGTATTTGGCAATGACGAAGACAACAGGGTAAAGGCTTTGAAACAGAGCGAGACAGGCGGCGCGAGCGACACAAGCTAGGGAAGTGAGAGGCAGCGATGTTTCGCAAAGCCGAGGAGTGGGGGGTGGGGTCTGCACCGTCGTCAACATAGCGCAGCCGTGGTTCAAATGGCTCTGAGCACTATGGGACTCAACTACTGAGGTCATTAGTCCCCTAGAACTTAGAACTAGTTAAACCTAACTAACCTAAGGACATCACAAACATCCATGCCCGAGGCAGGATTCGAACCTGCGACCGTAGCGGTCTTGCGGTTCCAGACTGCAGCGCCTTTAACCGCACGGCCACTTCGGCCGGCTAGCGCAGCCGTCTTCTGCACTCTACAATGTGCGATGCACCGGTGCATGTACCTTGTGCGGCCCTGGTCTAAAACGAAGGACATGACATTCATCGTTTATGACGTCTAAAATAAAAGAATAGGACAGAAAGACGTGACATTCATCGTTGACTATGGTTGTTTATCAATTGAGGAGGGCTTAAAACTTTACGTAGCCACGTCAGTTGTTACGTTGCGACATTCTGTAACCAATGAAATAGCATCTGTAATTAAATTTGTTTTGGTATGAACTTACAAGTTGCATTTATTAAGTATATACAAGCCCGTTCTTTTGGGGAGCATGTAATTCACGCCAGATTCGTAGATCGAAGCGTAATATTTTCTTCCATGTCAAGTCTAGTCATTCAGTATTTCAGGATATACCATATAACTGCATTACTTTAAATACTATTTTGTACAGAAATTTGCACCAGAAGATGCAACTCAAAAGTTGAGAAGCCGGTTTTGTGGGTTTATAAGTGACCTGAAAAACACAGCTACAGCTGACCATTGGACATTTCATTCAGTTTCATTTTAACAATTTAACACCTTTAATTTTAAAAAAAAACTATTCGCAGTATGAATTGACAAGCGATTATGTATAGTGTAATTTTTTTAGGTTATTCAGCCATCATATTAGGCTCCAGGAAGCTATTCCCAGGGCAGTGGAGATGCAAGAAGCATAGAGATGACGCAATGTGGGATGAGGTACCGGAGACAGATGTTAGATTCGGTACCATTCCCGTGAGAAAGACCAGCCTGCATGATGCTGCTGCTCTGTGATTGGCTGCTGTGTTCGGCGGTAGGGCGCCAAAACGTTAAACTTTGGTTGCTATTATTAATTAAACCTGTCATACAAATTACGCCATTTTTTTAAATAAACATCTCTCAACAGCCAGCTATCAATCAGTCATTTCAAAAATATTAAAATCAAAGTATTACTAAAACAAAAGACTGACGATATTACTGCCGATGCACTTCGGTGGCGTTCGGGTCACGCCTTGCCGGCTTGGCGCGCGAAGTGTCTCGGGCAGTCCGGCTCTCGAGTTCTAACCGTTCCAGTAGACAGACATGTTGTCTGTAATAGTAGTATTTGATTCATGTAATTTTATTCTCCAGTTCTGACGGTTCCAGTAGACAGACGTGTTGTCTGTGGCAGGATGTATCTCATGTTATTTTAGCCAGATATAATGACTGTGGAAAGATATGTTCAATACGTTGTGATCGAGAATAGTTTCTCGTGTCTATATCAATAAAAACGCGAGTGGCATACCAAATGACTTATAGTTTATTCGTAGCAGCAATTCCTTGCGAAGTAAATTTCAGCCTCAAGAAAAAGAATCCACGACCTGAGTGCTGTTTTCTGCGCTGAGGACATCATCATCATGAACACAGCAGGTTAGTGAAGTTTACAAGAATTTATGTATTCCACACAGGGCAGTGGAAACAACTAGGCACGTCACGTGTACTGCATGCACGGTACATATGTGTTCAGTGTCACGTCGTCGGCAGTAACGCAGAGGAGGTAAAGAAGGATGAAAGTATTAACGCTATCTCACTTTTATTCCTTTTTTCTTGCCGTAATAGCCATTTTAGGTATAGATGCCCCAGGTTTCAAAAGATCTGTTGCGCGGTGAGTCTGGCAACTCATTGCATCGTTCCACAAATGATCACGAGGGGAAGGTCAGAGAGATTAGAGCTCTTACGGTGGCATGTGGACAGTTTTGCTTCCACGTCCATTTCGTAAGTAGAACAGAGAAGGTGGAAAAAGATAGTGGCATCATAAGTAACCTCCGCCAAACACCATGAGGTGGTTTGCGGGTACACGTGTAGGTATGGATGTAGTGGACTTAAAAATATTTTCTTTCCTTCTTGAGCGTCAACCTCGACATTATTAGGCAAATGTAACATTTCGTTGTGTCATCTCTGCAGTCGGCCGAGGCACGCGCAGTTCAACGGACCGACGCCCTCGTCTTCTTCGCAGCGCGTTGCATTCCTCGACCAGCGCTCGCCAGGAGTGCATCGGCCGCGAGGCTTGGCGAGATAGTCCGCGCAGTTGCAACGTGACTGTGTCCGGTTGGCGCAGTGGTTAAAGCACCTGCCTAGTAAGCAGCAGATCCCGAAGCATTCGAATCCTTATAAGGTTATTATTTTCACCCGTCGCCACTGATTCCGCATAATCTCCCGATGCAGCTGACAGCAATAAACTCCTACCTTTACTTTCCTTTCTTCCCCTCTCCACTTTCAATTTACGTATAATGCGTGTTTGTTACAGACTAAGTTCTAGGGGACTGATGACAATAGATGTTAAGTCCCATAGTGCTCAGAGCCATTTGAACCATTTTTTGTTGTGTTGTTGTGGTCTGCAGTCCTGAGACTGGTTTGATGCAGCTCTCCATGCTACTCTATCCTGTGCAAGCTTCTTCATCTCCCAGTACCTACTGCAACCTACATCCTTCTGAATCTGCTTAGTGTATTCATCTCTTGGTCTCCCTCTACGATTTTTACCCTCCACGCTGCCCTCCAATGCTAAATTTGTGATCCCTTGATGCCTCAAAACATGTCCTACCAACCGATCCCTTCTTCTAGTCAAGTTGTGCCACAAACTTCTCTTCTCCCCAATCCTATTCAATACCTCCTCATTAGTTACATGATCTACCCACCTTATCTTCAGCATTCTTCTGTAGCACCACATTTCGAAAGCTTCTATTCTCTTCTTGTCCAAACTGGTTATCGTCCATGTTTCACTTTCATACATGGCTACACTCCATACAAATACTTTCAGAAACGACTTCCTGACACTTAAATCTATACTCGATGTTAACAAATTTCTCTTCTTCAGAAACGCTTTCCTTGCCATTGCCAGTCTACATTTTATATCCTCTCTACTTCGACCATCATCAGTTATTTTACTCCCTAAATAGCAAAACTCCTTTACTACTTTAAGTGTCTCATTTCCTAATCTAATTCCCTCAGCATCACCCGATTTAATTTGTCTACATTCCATTATCCTCGTTTTGCTTTTGTTGATGTTCATTTTTTGTTACAGACTCGAAATCGACGACGGTGTGGTCTACGACCTTACGATTACGATTCTCAGCGCTTCAAATATATTTCTGACGTTGTGTGAAAGGAGTCCGATAACAAACACGCGGCGAGGCGGTGCGGCGGGCGAAAGGCACCTACGCGGCTTTTCTGCGATCGTAACGACCCTGCGCTTTGTGCGGTGGCCTGATTTCCCGCCACGTGCTGCGTTGGACTGGGCTGTCTCACATTAAGAGGCCGGCGGGGGGGGGGGGGGGGGGCGCAGGAGGAAGAGCGTGTGAGCGCGGCGAACTTCGACAGCGGCGGACGCGACCCGCGCAGAAAAACAAGCACGTAAATTATACGAGCCGCCGGCGACGCGCGCGCAGATTCCTATCTCCTCGACTCCTGGCGAGCGCTGGCCGAGGAATGCAACGCGCTGCGAAGAAGACGGGGGCGTCGGGCCGTTGAACTGCGCGTGCCTCGGCCGACTGCAGTGATGACACAACGAAATGTTACATTTGCCTAATAATGTCGAGGTTGACGCTCAAGAAGGAAAGAAAATATTTTTAAGTCCACTACATCCATACCTACACGTGTACCCGCAAACCACCTCATGGTGTAAGGCGGAGGTTACTTATGATGCCACTATCTTTTTCCACCTTCTCTGTTCTACTTACGAAATGGACGTGGAAGCAAAACTGTCCACATGCCACCGTAAGAATCTCTCTGACCTTCCCCTCGTGATCATTTGTGGAACGATGCAATGAGTTGCCAGACTCACCTCGCAACAGATCTTTTGAAACCTGGGGCATCTATACCGATGCACCACTTCTCAAAAATTCGGATATGCCGACGACTGGGCAATAGCTGCAAGAGGCAGATCAATGGAGGTAACGGAAAACAGATTAACTGCGGATCTAACGAAGCTGGGAGATTACTTCCGAAGGTGGAGATTACGGCCAAACGCGACAAAAACGGAGGTGACATGCTTTCACCTCGACAATGCCCAAGAAAAAAGAAAGCTCAACGTTCATTTCGAAAACAGGCAGCTAAACCATAATAATTACCCCAGATATCTAGGCGTTACCTTTGACAGAACCCTAACATTCAAGGAACACCTACGTAATACAGCCGCAAAACTTAAAACTCGAAATAATATCATACAGATGCTATGTGGGACCACGTGGGGCTCTTCCGCGGCTGTACTGAGATCTTCGGCTCTGGGACTTGTCTACACAACAGCAGAATATGCCGCACCGGTATGGCTAAACAGTAAACACACAGGCTTGATCGATGCTCAACTAAACTACACAATGAGGATGATATCAGGAACAATAAAGCCAACGCCTTTACACTGGCTACCTATACTGAGCAACATTCCCCCACCGGACCTGCGCAGAGAGAACGCTCTCTTACGCGAGTATGGAAAAGTGCTGAACAACGAGAAACTGCCAATCCATAAGGATGTTCCTGCTCTGGAGATGAACAGATTGCGCTCAAGATACCCCTCTTTAAAAAAGGCAAAAAACACGCATCCTCTCAACCCAGATTATGGCAACCTCTGGAAAATGCGGTGGAGGGAATCTGTGCCCCAAAACCTGCAGAATATGCCATGCATCAATGTCCAACCACCAGGATTCAATTTGCCAAGGAAAACTTGGACGACCCTGAATTGAATTCGGACAAATAACGGCAGATGTGCAGACAGCCTCCACAGGTGGGGTAAAATCACCACCCCGAGATGTGACTGCGGTGCGGACCGGCAGACGATTCGTCACATCGTGGAAGATTGCCCTCTGAGACGTTTTGCAGGAGACCCCAATGAGTTTCTGGCCGCGACTGAAAGTGCAATAGACTATGTCACAAATCTGGATGTTTGTTTGTGAACTTTTGTTTGTTATATACACTATTTTTAAACACTTTTATATCTACAACTATATGTTACACACTGTGACTACTCTTTATTTCTGTGTCTTAAGATTTTTATGTCTTTTCTATATGATGTGTTATATGCCATAAGCTAAATAAATAAATAAATAAATAAATAAATAAATCGAGCGCCACCTATCTGCAGTCTTTGTCCATTGACTCCATATTCGCTCTCTGAAATTCACACAGGAGGTCTGAAGTACTCGTGCATCCGCACTGAAGAAGGCGGATGCATTGCTCAGCTAGGTCCATCGAATTATATGACCGCGTGGTGTCGGTTCTTTCTGACATGTCGCAAAGAACAGACCGGGAACGCATTCGTATGCTATATGCATCCTACTGACATCGGTTGATCCTTCGGTGAACCAGCTTTATCTTCATCTGTAGCCCCACGCCGTATATACTGACGCGACAAAGGTCTACAGATACCAATATGCAGACATACAAACGGCAATAGGATCACGTACACAAGGTAGAAAAGGGCAGTTCGTTGACGGAGCTGCCATATGTACTCAGGTGATTCACCTGAAAGCCAGCGGCCTTGCCGCAGTGGCAACACCGGTTCCCGTCAGATCACCGAAGTTAAGCGGTCTCGAGATGCGCTAGCACTTGGATGGGTGACCATCCGGCCTGCCGGGCGCTGTTGGCAAGCGGGGTGCAGTCAGCCCTTGTGAGGCAAACTGAGGAGCTACTTGATAGAGAAGTAGCGGCTCTGGTCTCAGAAACTGACATACGGCAGGGAGAGCGGTGTGCTGACCACGTGCCCTCCATATCCACATCCAGTGACGCCTATGGGCTGAGGATCACACGGCGGCCGGTTGTTACCGTTTTTAGATTCACCTGAAAGCGTGTCCGACGTCATTATGGCTGTACGATGAGAACTGACTTTGGACGCGTAATGAAAGTTGCAGCTAGAGGCATGGGACCCTGCATTTAAAAAATCGTTAGGGAATTCAATACTCCAACATCAACAGTGTCAAGAATTTGCCGATAATACGTAATTTCAGCCATTACCTCTCACCACGAATAACGCAATGGCCGAAGGCCTTTAAATAACGAGAGCAGCGGCGTTTGCGTAGAGTGTCAGTGCTAACAAACAAAACACATTACTCAAAATAGAGGCAGAAATGAAGGTGGGACGTACGACGAACGTATCCTTTAGGCCAGTGCAACGAAATTTGCCCTTGATGGGGTGTGGCAGCAGTCGACCTACTCGAGTACCTTTACAACAGCACGACATCGCCTGCAGCGCCCCTCCTGGCCTCGTTAGGATACGGATTGGACACTAGGCGACTGCAAAATCGTGGTGTGGTCGGATGAGTCCCGATTTCGGGTGGTAAGACCTTATGGTATGGCTCGAATCCAGAAAGTCACTGGTAATCCATCAACGGCAGTGGGACTGAAGCCAGACGTGGGCTACTTAAATAATGATAATTGAAACCAACAGCTGTGTTGCAAACTAACGCCGTTTATGGAACTCATGCTGAAAGTTTCGTCGCCAAAAAGCATCATCTTCAGGCCCCAAGACTAAGCTGCCATTGACGTACTAACCACAACGACGAAGACCAAGGACCCCAAACAACAATGCAATATTTTTATGGGTTAGTAGGTGCCATGTCACCGGTCCACAACTGTTCGCGATTGTTTTGAAGAACATCCTGAAAATTGACGTAATCGAGAAGTCAGTTTGTAACGCTACCGCCCTTAATCGGACGTACGTTAGCTGTATAAAGCCTGTACTGTAATAAGTTCACGGGCTTCACCTTGTAAACAAGGATTTTAGTACATAAATTGACCGCGTGTACCTAATAGGAGCAAGATCGGACTTGTAATCAGTAAATAACTACAGTGGTGCGTCAAACAAATGTGAAGTACAATTGCTCGTTCGCATGGACAAGAAGTATACACAGTAGATGCTACCTATAATTAATAATTCGGTCGCCAGCCTACTTAGGCAATGAGTGAGTTTTTCCTTGTACAAGTTGTTACATGTACAAACATAGTCACGCGTAGTAATGATGCGTTATATGGCAAAGTTTGGACCGGAAAAATCCACTGAACTAAAGCTTTCTATCTTGGTACTAATTTGGACGAGACAAATTCACACAACACCACACATCAATGATTACTACGAATTGCAATTTTGTATATTGATCAGACTGAAATCGGGCATAGATTGCCCTAGGATAAGCAGTTTTGAAAGCACACATACAATGTCACTATTAAAATTGGAAAACAACACTAATACACTTAGGATTAATATAGAACTTGACTTTACTGGTCAAATCTGATCAACACATTTCAAGGTTTGAAAGAATGAACAAGAAAAAGGGGGGGGGGCCCTGAAACTGTTATGGTCGTTATACTGAAACTGTTAATTACTAAAAGTCAAATTAACACTCAAATTTCTCAATCAATGGATAACCAATCTTTTGTTTTACTTCTGAATAATTTAACTGTCATTAGTTCTGTCTCAAGTTAATCAAATAGCATCGATAACTCAATTCAAAAGACTACCTTTCAGTTTATTTATACTTCTACCAACATTTGCAATAGTTCACAGAACTATTGCATTTCTTTATAGCAAAAATTTGATTGCTGATAATTCTCATTTGCACTGATTATAAACTTTCAGTTCAGGATACTCGGGTTGCACAATACGAGGTAAGGATCCTGTCTAGGTCAGTGATCAGGATAAGTCATGGCTAAAGCAATTCTGGTAAAATTCACGTTATTATTACACAATTAGAAACAGTTCGACACTGGTCCACACATTTACACTTCTAAAGATGAAATAAAGGTTTGACCTGTGCAAGTCGGTGCGGCGGTTGGCGGGCAGCGAGGTTACGGGCAGCACGGCACACATACAAGCGCGGCTAAGGCTCACGCTACATAGGCACTTTCCATCTTCTTAGCGTCGTAATCTTTCCAATATTGTGCCTCAGAATATAGCTATGCCAAGTAGTCGTCGGAATCGGTGTACCCGAGGCTCAATGTAATCCACTTTTCCTAGGTAGCCTCCTCGGTACAGTACTTGTTCCTCGGATCAATTTACCACTCCGACTCTTACTGACTCTCGCCTCCGACTGACTGCTGTGCCCGTTGCGCCGAACCGCGCCCAGTGTGCGTTTTCCCGCGCTCGCCTGCCTCCACCTTTTCCCGCTCCCTTACAGGTAGGGTATTCACCACAGGTTTTCTATTACACATATTTTAATGCATTACCTACGTATGGACCAAGTGTTTAAATTACAATTTCCACATTTTACAATATTTTTAACATTAAGTACACTTTCTTTTGATTATCACATTCTCTGAAATCTAACATAAATAATAATATTCATTACAAAAGTTACTCGCAGTTTCTTTAACATCACTATACGAGCCGAAAAAGAAGTTCAAAACCTTGCCAACATTAACTTATCTAAATTCATAAAGGAAAAAATTATTATAGATACAGTTGTCGTTACACATGCCCCTGTTTCCAGTAATTTTCACAACGTGTAAATTTAATGGGAACACTAAATATTACATTTATACAGTTGTTCTGAATCCTTTTACGTAAATGTCCAAAATTTTATACCACCTACTTCCTTTCACTCACATTATATAGGTCTATATTTTTTAACATTCCAAAAACATTTACTTGTCATTTACTCAAGTGCCTTTTGCACAGTCCAACTTATCATCATAACATTACTAAAATAGTAATTTAATTATTTTTCCTAAATTTATCAAAGAAATAATTTAAAATTATGGAATACAAACATTTAATTACAAAACAATTGCATATTTTGTACACACTATAAAATAATTTGTCACTGCTTGTTTTGAATAGCAGTCCATTTCCTTACTTACTAAACAAAGTACACACACATATATTGAAAAAATTTAAATACACCTATTTGCTGCCTATTATGTGGATTTGGGCAGTCCTTTTCACTTCATATTGTCACTTCTTCTGGATCATATTTACAATTTTCCATCGACTATTTATCTGCCCTCATTAGTATTTGGCAGTCCTTCATATCATGGTTCATACACTGCCCATTTTCCTTTTTGACAGGCCCATCTTTTATCTGGCTTATAGCCTTTATCCTTTCTCCATACATTTTTTTATAGTTACGGTACAAGTGGTAATCTGAAACTTACATAATTACATTAGCACACTTTCAGGGGTATACAGACATTTACAAAGATTAGTTACTTTTAGAATAACTTGGGTTCAGCATAAGATACAGCACATTTATTGCCAGTCGTTTTCTGATTATTCTTATTTCACTCATTTCTAGGAACATATAGTTTCAGGTCCACAATATTTCTTACACCTAAAGGTCTTTTGGATTTTGGGTAGATCAGGTAGTAAGCATTGTCGTGTGGAATATTCTGTATTATATATGGTCCATTATAAATATATTTAAATTTTGAAATTTCATGGTTTAGTTCACTAGACTTTTCGTGGGTTTTTAAAAGAACATAATCTCCAATTTTAAATTTTGAAACTTTTAAATTTTTATTGTGTCTTTTAGATCTAGCTTCAGCTTTTTGCTTTGCCCTTTTTATCACCAATTCTTTCTTTTGATCCAACCCCAAACTTGTACAAGGTGGAAACTCTAGTTTTTCTTCAATTAAACTTTTACTACTTCTGTCTAACAAAATTTCTTCCGGTGGGAATCCTGTAGCCTCATGATGTAATGTGTTCATGACATTCTCAAAATCCGATATAAATCTGCCCCAGGCTCTATGATTGTGACTGCAGTATGTTCTACACAATCTCCCGATTTCTCGCATGTACCTTTCAACCGGGTTGCTTGCAGGATGGTAGGCGGCAATATATTTAACCTCCACACCAACTTTCTCCATTCCCTCCTTCCAAATTTTGGATATGAACTGGGGTCCATTGTCAGATAGTACTGCTTTAGGTTTCCCGATGGTCCTGAAGTATTCGACCATCCTACTAAATACAGCTTTTGCTGTCGCTTTTTTCAAGGAGTATAATTTCACAAATTTTGAAAATACTTCCAAAATCACCAAAATATATGCACAATTTCCCGAAGTCTTTGGGAGGGGACCATGTAAATCCACCGATAATAAGTCTAGGGTGTCTTCAGGCAATGTACTTTGCATTAGTCCCCTACTAGTTTTGTTCGGCACTTTGGCCTTTTGGCAGACATTACATGACTTAATTCGTTCCTTTACCTTCTTACTCATATTACCAGTAATCACTATTACATTATTCAATTTATCTGAACACTTCTTTGGCCCACTATGTCCCAATGCTAAATGAAAATAATCTATGACATCGGTATCAAACTGGGTTGGCCAACATACCCTCCATTCCTCAGTAACTAAATCTTTCTTCTTATATAAAATCCCCTTATAAATTTTATAATACTTCTTAATTTGAGGATACTGCACACTGTCAAATTTTACCTTCACTGATTTCCAGGTTGAATCCTCATTCTGATGGTATCTCATATTTTTACATATCTGCTCAATTTTCCTCTTTCCTGAAACCTCATTCATATACCTTATCTGAAAAGTACCCTCTTCCCCATTTTCATTTGGCACTTCACTCATACCATTAGGCAATCGAGATAAAGCATCTGCCACATAATTCTCAGTACCTTTGACATAATAAATTTCGTAATCAAATTGTTGTAGGTATAAAGCCCAACGAGTTAGTCTACCATTTAGTAAACGGCAATCTTTAAGAAAAGTTAAAGCTTTGTGGTCAGTATTTATGACGAGCTTATGGCCCCACAGATAATTTCTAAATTTCTTTAGCCCCCATATAATGGCTAAAGCTTCCTTTTCCGAAATTGTGTAGTTTCTCTCGTATTTTGTTAGAGTTCTACTTGCAAACACGATAGTCCTGTGTTCGATTTCTTCGCCATTACAGATTTCTTGGAAAATTTCTATACCAATTCCATACGCACTGCTGTCAGTACTCATATGGAAAGGTTCCGAGAGTATTGGGTGATACAAAACATTGTCACTCAAAAGTTCGTATTTTAATTTTTCGAAATCCCTCATACACCCTTCAGTCCACACAAAAGCACTATTTTTCTTAAGTAGATTATTCAAATGAGGACTATTAAAAACTTGCCCTTTGACGAATTTTCTATAGAATCCACATAAACCTAAAAAGGCTTTCAATTGTTTTCTATTTCTAGGAACTGGACACCCTGATATTGCACTTAACTTTTCCGGATCTTTCCCAATGCCGTTTGTAGTAATAATGTGCCCCAGAAACTTTATTTCCGATTTTACAAATTCACATTTCTTCCACTTAAGTGTCATGCCCCCTGCTTGTAGAGCAACAAAAACTTTTCGCAATAACTCGCAATGCTCTTGCCATGTTTCTGTAGCAATCAGTAAATCGTCTACATAAATGGTTAGCCGGGAACTCAGTTCTCTCCCCAACACAAAGTCCAGTGCCCTAATAAATACTGCCACAGATGTGCTAAGCCCGAACGGCACTACTTTATACTGATAGCATTTCCCGGCAAACAGAAAAGCAGTATATTTACGGGATTCTTTACTTAATGGGATTTGCCAATATCCGGCTGTCATATCCAGACTGGTTAAATATTTCACGTTATAAAATTTTTGGAGCATTTCGTCCAGATTTTCAGGTCTGTCTATTTCCTTCTTTACAATTTTATTCAAGGTCCTGGCGTCGATAACTACTCTCACTCCCCCATCCTTTTTGTTCACTATGATAAGGGGACTATTATACTCGCTGCTACTTCGTTCGATTACCCCCCACTCTATCATTTTATCTATTTCCACTTGAACAGCCTGTCTCTTTGATATGGGTATTGAAAATGGTCTTACGAAGAAAGGTTTATGCTCTATGGTCTCAATCTGGTATTCAAAATCCTTAACTAGGCCAGGTTTGTTCGAAAATACGGGGCTGTTATTATCTAAAATTTCAAGCAATTTTGCTTTCTGTTCGGTAGATATTCCCTCTAAATTTTCCACCATCCCCTTAAATTCATGCCCCTGCTCGTTACTCTCATTTAATATTCTCTGGACATGGTACACCTCGTACTTGTTTGTCAACCCATCATTCCCTTGGTCGATTTCCAACAACAAAGAATCGATCTCAGACTCAAACACTTTCCCACTTTCCTCAAAATTTAATTCCACATTCCTAAATGTACTATTAATTTTGATCACTCCCTGGCTACAATCAATGATGACCTTTTCTTTATCCAACCAATCTATCCCCAAAATCATTTCAGTACTCAAGTCTGGCACAACCAAAAAATCATGTTCAAATTTTTGTCCTTTTATGCTAAATTCAACCAAAACCTGGTTCTTTACCGGCTTACTAGCCTTACCAGTTGCACCAACAATTTTTACACCTGTCACTGACATAATTACTAGCCCAGGCTTATCACAAATGAGTTCGAAAAATGACTGAGAAATTGCACTTATCTGAGACCCAGTATCAAGAAGTATTTGCAATTTCACGTTATAAATTTCAACTGGTATTATAGTTTGTCTAACCGTCGCATATTTTTCATTATCGTGTTCTTCCTTGAGCAAATCCGGGTCGACGATAACATCGTCCCAAGATATGCTTTTCACATTCTCCTTGCATATATCTGGCGGTTTCTTGGGTTCCGGAAGTTCAAAGTTATTAATAACCTGAACTCTCTGCGAAATAAACCCTGAGTTGTCTGGTGGTTCTTTCTTTCTCTGTTCTGTTTCAGCGTCTGGATTTTGTTTTGATACGTTGTCACCGTTAGGTACAATATCGACATTAATTGCACCTCCTTTACTTTCACTGATTTTCTCATACCCTCTTTCAGTAAAAGTATATTTACTTTCGTCTACACCTAAAAATTCATCTTCACTAGAATCACCACTACTTTCTCCCTCAACATCAGATTCACTTAAGTACGCTACTTTTGCACAATAGCGAGAGTTAGTACATTCATTTTCGTCCGTATTTGCGTACCTTTCATCATCCGAACCATCGTCGGAATCCGACCATTCCGGATCGCTTTCAGGTTCTAACATAAAAGCTTTCCTGAGACAGGCACTAAGTTCCTCCTCTGTATTGTCGTCAGGCTTGGATTTTAGCTCAATCTCCTCTTTTGGCAATACGGCCTCATCCTCAGCTTTATTCACATCCACTGTGACTTCATATTCGGTGTAATCCTCGTGGACTTTAATTACTTTCAGGTAATCATCTGCCCCTTCTCCACGGTGCCTCTCGGTAGCAGCTTGTACTATTGGCGGACTGTTAGCAGAAGTTATTTCTTCGTCAATGCTGAGGATTTCATCCTCCAAATTCTTCCTACCCTTAATCTGCGTCCTATCGGCGGCACGCCTACTTTGCGCGGCGCTATTTATTCTCTCCTCTTCCAATTCGTGCCACGTCACCTTATCGACGTCCCTACTATCTCCCTTTCCACTAACTAATTTCTTTGCCTCATATTCCTTCTTAACATCCTCCCACTCACATTGCTTCAGGCCCTTGTACAGATCGTCGATCTGCACACGCCAATCAGTTACTTCTGCTAATTCATCCTCGCCTTTTCTTTCATTGCAAACACTGCTAACCGCACCTCTCTGTGTATTCACAGTTTCCTTTATCGTTTCCTTTTCCACGGAATTATCACTCGTAAAGTTTTCATTAGCCCTGACGGCTATGTTCGTATCTACTGCTGCCGTATTTCCAGCGGCTTCTTTCCCAACAGATGTTCTGCTAGGCTGGGTCGTTGCCCTCTGATGCTCCACTCGCCTGTTAACATGTAGCGTTCTGTGCGGCAGAAATGACTCATCCTGGCTCGCAGCTGACGCTTGTTTCGCCACAACACGTCGCGGCGTTCCGTGCCTGTCCCTAGCCTGTCTCATTACATTACGGTCGGTCCGGTATCTTTTTTCAAATCGGGGCCGGTATGTATTGTCCGCTTCCGTTTGGCCCGCAACGTTCGCGGAAATTAGTTTCCCGCGTCGTTATTATTTTGCACGGTATATCCTCTACCGCGACTTGAATTATTTCCTCTACCTCTTCCTCTGCCTCTTCCTCTCTGTATTACATTGACGCGAAATCCATCGCCGTCGTTTCGTTCGTCATTGTTCCGGTTATTACGGTTACCAAAGTTTTGATAATTAGCACGACTTTCGCGCCAATGATCTTCGTCTTCGACTCTTTCGAGAAATGCTTGGAAGCTGCGATGATTGCTTCCTACATACCTCTTTGAATCTTCTGGGAGCTTTTTATATAACTCCCAGATAATTTCCGAATCTGATCTTCGGCCTCTTAAATGCGTCAATTTCCGGTACCAATGCTCGCAGAAATCTTTCAAGGAATTCCTGCCCCTGTTATCATGCTGTTTGGCCATGATGAACTCCCGCCACAAACGGTCCTGCTTTTGTTCAGACCAATATTCTTCCGTAAATCTCTGCTTAAATTCTTCGAACGTCATTCGTTCGGTATTTAAATTTATTCCCCAGCGCTTAGCATCACCTGCTAAGGCGCTAATTACAACGTTTATCTTTTCCTGATCAGACAGGTGCTCAGGAAATATTCTCTCGCAATTTTTGATGAAATCTAACGGATGCCATCCGTTATGTTTCTTGGCGGGATCAAAGCGTTCCTCGCCTTCTAACAGCTTCGTAATCGGTGTGCCATTACAGACAACACCAGGCCTATCTTTAATTTTGTTCTCAAGGTAAAAAATTTTGCCTTGAATTTTCGTAGTATTTTGTTCACTATTTTGAACACATCCGGTTACTTTTTTATTTAAATCCCTTTCAGTTTCTAAAACTACCTTTTCCAATCGTGATATTCCGTGTTGACATTCGTTTACGATCTCAGTTTTGAGACCGAAAACTTTTTCGTCTACCTTAGTTTCAACCAGAGGTTCTACTTTCTCTTGGATGTTGAGAATTTCAACATCGAACCTACTGTTAATGTTAACAATTTCCCCCTGCATAGTATCCATATTCTTGTTAATGGTATCAACTTCAAGTTTCAGAGTATTTACCACAGAATTTAAATTACCCACTTTTTGTTCTACCTGTTCTATTTGTTTACTAATTTTAATTCCCTGTCCTTCAATTCGATCCACGTGTGTTTTGAGCTGCTCGTCAACGTGCGTTTTAAGCTGTTCATTCTGTGTTTTTAGCTGATGGCCCTGCGTTTTGAGCTGCTCGTCAACGTGCGTTTTAAGCTGTTCATTCTGTGTTTTGAGTTGCTCGTCTACGTGCGTTTTAAGCTGTTCATTCTGTCCTGCAATTTGTTTGGTTAATTGTTCAAATAAGTCATTCATACTTAAAATTTTTATACTGTTTTGTTCTACAGGATCGATGTGTTCCGATTCTACTTCAACAGTCTCTTTCGGTTCTTTCTTTATCTGTGGTGAATCAAACATGTCAGTGGATTCGTTCACGTACCCACTATCATCTACCAAGTCACCCTCTACTTCCTGTTTTGTCCCTTGCTGTGTTCGAGACGATCTCGACATTTCAATCTGTTCGTTGACGTGTTCATGATACTGTATGTATGCTAATTGTCTTCCGCTAACGCCATCTGTTATCTGGCCGCGTAAACTCCTGCTACTGCCAGCCGCATTCTCCATTTCACTTGGCGCATCTACCCTGCCTACGTTTCTGTCCATACTAAATGCCAACTATACCACACTATTATACTTGACGCTCACTGCAGTTTATTTTACTGAACGTTATTGTAATTCGTGCCACTGAACATCCACTGTTCGATTTTTACGTTAATTTGTAATCGACAACAACTGGATGTTCTGTCACCGGGAAGCCACGTGTAACGCTACCGCCCTTAATCGGACGTACGTTAGCTGTATAAAGCCTGTACTGTAATAAGTTCACGGGCTTCACCTTGTAAACAAGGATTTTAGTACATAAATTGACCGCGTGTACCTAATAGGAGCAAGATCGGACTTGTAATCAGTAAATAACTACAGTGGTGCGTCAAACAAATGTGAAGTACAATTGCTCGTTCGCATGGACAAGAAGTATACACAGTAGATGCTACCTATAATTAATAATTCGGTCGCCAGCCTACTTAGGCAATGAGTGAGTTTTTCCTTGTACAAGTTGTTACATGTACAAACATAGTCACGCGTAGTAATGATGCGTTATATGGCAAAGTTTGGACCGGAAAAATCCACTGAACTAAAGCTTTCTATCTTGGTACTAATTTGGACGAGACAAATTCACACAACACCACACATCAATGATTACTACGAATTGCAATTTTGTATATTGATCAGACTGAAATCGGGCATAGATTGCCCTAGGATAAGCAGTTTTGAAAGCACACATACAATGTCACTATTAAAATTGGAAAACAACACTAATACACTTAGGATTAATATAGAACTTGACTTTACTGGTCAAATCTGATCAACACATTTCAAGGTTTGAAAGAATGAACAAGAAAAAGGGGGGGGGGGGGGCCTGAAACTGTTATGGTCGTTATACTGAAACTGTTAATTACTAAAAGTCAAATTAACACTCAAATTTCTCAATCAATGGATAACCAATCTTTTGTTTTACTTCTGAATAATTTAACTGTCATTAGTTCTGTCTCAAGTTAATCAAATAGCATCGATAACTCAATTCAAAAGACTACCTTTCAGTTTATTTATACTTCTACCAACATTTGCAATAGTTCACAGAACTATTGCATTTCTTTATAGCAAAAATTTGATTGCTGATAATTCTCATTTGCACTGATTATAAACTTTCAGTTCAGGATACTCGGGTTGCACAATACGAGGTAAGGATCCTGTCTAGGTCAGTGATCAGGATAAGTCATGGCTAAAGCAATTCTGGTAAAATTCACGTTATTATTACACAATTAGAAACAGTTCGACACTGGTCCACACATTTACACTTCTAAAGATGAAATAAAGGTTTGACCTGTGCAAGTCGGTGCGGCGGTTGGCGGGCAGCGAGGTTACGGGCAGCACGGCACACATACAAGCGCGGCTAAGGCTCACGCTACATAGGCACTTTCCATCTTCTTAGCGTCGTAATCTTTCCAATATTGTGCCTCAGAATATAGCCATGCCAAGTAGTCGTCGGAATCGGTGTACCCGAGGCTCAATGTAATCCACTTTTCCTAAGTAGCCTCCTCGGTACAGTACTTGTTCCTCGGATCAATTTACCACTCCGACTCTTACTGACTCTCGCCTCCGACTGACTGCTGTGCCCGTTGCGCCGAACCGCGCCCAGTGTGCGTTTTCCCGCGCTCGCCTGCCTCCACCTTTTCCCGCTCCCTTACAGGTAGGGTATTCACCACAGGTTTTCTATTACACATATTCTAATGCATTACCTACGTATGGACCAAGTGTTTAAATTACAATTTCCACATTTTACAATATTTTTAACATTAAGTACACTTTCTTTTGATTATCACATTCTCTGAAATCTAACATAAATAATAATATTCATTACAAAAGTTACTCGCAGTTTCTTTAACATCACTATACGAGCCGAAAAAGAAGTTCAAAACCTTGCCAACATTAACTTATCTAAATTCATAAAGGAAAAAATTATTATAGATACAGTTGTCGTTACAAGTTCGTGCACAAAATCATGCACCGGCAATTACGGACGGCAGCGTGGCTCAAAATATCTGCATGGAACTTCGTGACTAGCTGAGTCCACGCCACGTCATGCTGCGGCACTACGCTTCACGAAAGGAGGAGCGACACGACATCATGAGGTACTCGATGACTTTTGTCACCTCAGTGTACATACCAATGTTCACGAAAATCTGTCTCATTTATATCTCGGATATTCACTTCAATATGGTCCCGAAGCACAAGCCGGCCGTTGTTGCATAGCAGTTCTAGGCGCCTCAGTCCGGAACAGTGCTGCTGCTACGATCACAGGTCCGAATCCTGCCTCGGGCATGGACGTGTGTGCTGTTAGGTTTGTTACGTTTAAGTAGTTCTATGTCCATGGGACTGATGACCTCAGATGTTAAGTCCCACAGCGCTCAGAGTCATTTGAAACATTCAAACCGAAGCACGAAGCTCAAGTACGTTGGTTTGCGCTGCTCAGTTATATCTGGGGTTGACAAATAGTGTGTTGTCTACGGCATATACGTAGTAGTAAGACTTCATAATCGGAGGTGTATCGGTTGTTTTACTGAACTGTGCTTAATGAAAATGATTACAAAGAGGACCATGAAATGTAATGGATCGTACCAGTGTGTTTGGAGCATAATGATTGGTTCTTTATGTTCTGATTCTAGTTTCTCACTAATTACAAACGGCATAGCTGTCAAAAGACATTATTGTCACTGGTATGTTCATGACATAATAATAAAGATAATCTAAAGTGTTAGTTAATATTTCATAACATAAAATGCTGAGGGAATTGGATTAGGAAATGAGATACTTAAAGCAGTAAATGAGTTTTGCTGTTTGAGAAGCAAAATAACTGATGATGGGCAAAGTAGGGAGGATATAAAATGGAGACTGGCTATGGCAGGATAAGCGTTTCTGAAGAAGAGGAATTTGTTAACATCGAGTATAGATTAAGAGTCTAGAAGTCGTTTCTGACAGTATTTTAAGGGAGTGTAGCCACGTATGGAAGTGAAACATCGACGATAAACAGTTTAGACAAGAAGAGAATAGAAGCTTTTGAAACGTAGTGCTACAGAAGAATGTTAGAGATTAGATGTGCAGCCCACGCAACTAATGAGGAGGTACTAGACAGAATAGGGAAGGAGATAAGTTTGTGGTACAACATGACCAAAAGAATGGATCGGTTGGTAGGACACATTCTGAGGGACCAAGGGACCAGCAATTTAGTACTGGAGGGAAGCGTGAAGAGTAAAAATCGTACAGGGAGACCAAGAGATGAATACAGTTAGCGGATTAAGAGGGACGTACATTGCACCAGTTACTCAGACATGAAGAGGCTTGCACAGCGTAAGTAGCATGGAGAGCTGCATCAAACCAGTATTTGGACTGAAGACCACAACAACAACAATAACATAAACTAGGTACATTATCTCTTCACAAAAAGTATAAGTTGTTGAGACTTGATTAAAAGCCATAATATATTATCAAATTTTTGTCTTCCGGCTGGTAGACATCATACAGGTCAACACTCATATATGGTAGCTGTGAAAATTTATGTATAGATTATGGTGTCCTTCCTGGTCTTCTGCCGAGTTGTTGTTTTCATTTTATGTGCAGTATTGTGACGACCGACCCAGTCGTCTTCTCCAAGTGCTACGAGTTTTACTGTTGTGTGTACTCGAGGCCTCAACTCAACCAGACTGTGGACTAATGTTGGTTTCGCGCCGCTCTCTATAGCCGGGTTCAATTCCCGACGCTCACAACGCCCTTTGTTGCTCTTTTGTTTTTCACGGGAACAACGATTCGGCAGAACATCCGGAAGCACATCACTAATCAGCCACGCCGAGAAGACATAGGAGATCGCTTCGTGTCACGACCCTTCATTCCCAGAGGTGTGTACACTTCACTCTTCTAGCTATCAATTGTAATGATCCGCAGAATTAGGGTGCTGTAATGTACCAGCAACCAGCACATGCTTCGCACGGGCTTCTGATCTGATTTTGTGTGTGCTTGTGTGTGTATGTGTGTGTGTGTGTGTGTGTGTGTGTGTGTGTGTGTGTGTGTGTGTGTGTGTGTGTGGATGGGTATGTGGGTGTGTGGGTGGTTGTGGGTGACTGGGTGGGTGTGAGTGTGTGTAAGAGAGAGAGAGTAAGAACACCATTCTAGCTAGCTTACGCAGAATACTACCAGCGTATTCGTGGTGAAAAGTGCTCCAGTAAAGTGGAACAGATATAGGACCCAAAAGCATGTAGTATGACTAATCCTGCATTAGTACGTAAAAACCACCAGGAAATAAAAAATGTCACTTTAGTACGTCCGTCAAATAGCGACGATTGAACTCGAACCGGGCAGTGTCATTAACATGCGCTGGGAGGGACCATTGCGTCTATGATGGGCTATTACGCCCTGCAAATTTAACAACAAAAAGTGCGTGCGCAGAACCGAGATTTTGTCAGTTCTCTGTACAACACCAGTATGGTGAGGCTGCGACCAATTCGCGCACTCTCTTACGTGTTGAAGAGCGTAAGTTGAGTGTCGTTGCTCTTTATTTTTCTGTTCTCTCTCGTTTGTTCGCTCTGTTTGACATTAATAGTGCGAAATTGTGCTGTGGCTGCGTGTGAAAACTATAATTAGGAAAGTAATGGTACTGCCCATCATAAGACTCCCAAATAGCTATAACCATATCTCTGAGGGCTCAAGTCTGTAGAAGAAGTGGTAGCAGTAACATTAAAAACGTTGCTATCTGTAGAATACATCTTAAAGAGGACTACTATCTACTGGACCTCCAGGTTGAATTAATGAAATTTTCGCCAAAGGGATCTTTAAGCCAACTGCAGTGCCTATATTTCACCTCATCAAATCTGTCTCTGCTGCCGCTTCATCTTCTGGCCAACAGGTATCAAAAAGAAATCCTAGAGGGACAGCTCGTGAAATTCTTTAACGTGTGCCTAACACGCTAGTATCATTGTCACAAAGAAAAGGGTGTAACGTAGCAACTTATTATTAGTTGTCACCTTGCACTGAAGGCCTAGCTTGCCGTGGAGCCGCTAGGAGAGCAGATTTTGGTTCTCACGCTGACACAACTGAAGCTAGCCACTGGGCCGAGATCTCCGTATACTTGACTAACGCTGCGTTCAGTACGTTACGCATACTCTCTATGAATCTGAAGGAGTGCTATTACATATGAATCGGTGTTTTACATACTTAGTACTCCAAATTCTATGGATAGCACAACGATACTAATAAAATTTCAAATCAATAACTGCAACATTTTTGGAGATATAAAATTTTACCTGAAACACACAATAACCGTGCTGGCATTGTGACTCTGAGTTAGGAACTGTAATGCATTCATCTGTAGCATCAATTAAAACTACGTCCAATATGATAGGTTTATATAATCTAATTTTCTGGAATGTCTTTCGGTTTCATTACCACAGATTTCTGACGTAATTTAAAGTACTTTAGAAAATTATTATTTCATCGTTGGTTGTGTGAGTGTTTCGGAGAGACTGAGATAGTGAATGGAGGACATATGTAAAACGAGAATGTGATATGCTATTGAAACTATGTAAATGTATGTGTGATAAAGTTGTCGTGCAATCAAAACTTTTTTAAAAAATAAAAGAAATAGAGGAATTTGTGGCGTATGCCCGAGTCCGTTTGATTTTGTAAAAGGCATCCGGAAGGGGCATTGAGTATTAAATTTTTTAGTTATTTATTTTATGGACAGGAATTGTATATCGTTTTCATTGAACTTTATTTAATTTCTAAATTACAAGAGTTCTAGTCTAAATTACTTGTGGTAATCTGACTGGGTGACATTGGAAGTACCGCTAGTATAGAAGTGCTCAAGATGATTTGATTGGCTGCTTAACATGCCAATAGGAATTCAGCATTTCTTGCGCGTTTGAGTAGGGCTTTGTGCCTCAGCCATATGAATCGAGAGAGTTGCTTGGGAGCCGTTTTCTGGTAGACACCTTTGTTAAGCCGAGCTGACTAAATTTGTACCAAAATGGAGAAATTCGCGAGTTCGGTAGGTTCTCGTGTTGTTGACGACGAGCAACTACAGTGCTAAGTATTTTGTGAAAGTTTGAGCTTTGTGTGTTATTCATTTTAGGGGATATTCGCGTGTGAGCATTTCATGTCGTACGTAAACTCCGCGTGGCGTGTTTCGTTCAGATTACGAGACATCATGGGCAGCACTTCTTTACAAAAAGCAGTCTGAATGTGTTAACTAGCAAATAGTCGTGGCTCACTGACTGTTTAGGTGGTTCAAAATATTGGGTCGCAATAAATATCTTCTGGCTGCTTTCAGGTGTGAACTTGTAACGGAGACTGTTAGTAACATCGCATAACTGATGTCAGGATGTTGAAAACTAACTTGGTAGCCATTTTCCGTGTTTTAAAGACAATAAACCGACTTAAAGGAAGTTTTAGATATTTTTTTCAAACGGGTCATGCAAGAATCAGGAAAGGTCGATAGTTTAACTACCTTTCAGCCGCTGCCCATTGATTGGAGTTTGTGGCCTTTTCATGGTTGGTCTTTAGTCGAATTTTCGTCGACGCTGCTTTTGTCGGCTAAATCAGTATCTACCAGAGTGAAGTGGGAGGTGAACTGATTGTTTAAAGGATAGATGCCCCACCGCAAGCGCATCAAAGCAGGGACAAAGAAAGAGGAAGAAAATCACCGTTTACTAGCAGAAAATAAAACGCTGACAGCAAAAAAAAAATATTGACTCCTGTAGACAGAAGAATTGCCAAATGCTTCAGTTTCGGCACAGTGCTAAACTGGTGCCAAAAGTACACCACATGTTACAAAAATTCGGTAGGTACTAACAATTTAAACGTCTCATTAGATTCAACCAGAGTGCCCATTTCACGTGAGAAATTATAAGCAAAGTCTTGCCCTAGGGCTCTTTCTTCAGGAAACTTATTTATCTGAGACACGTAATGAATATAGGTTAACATTACCGGGATTTTCTACGTTAAAATTGCCGGTGTTTAATTTCTTTTGCTGTCATCCTGACTGTTCTACCTAATGAAAAAGCCAACATCAACGTTAAGCGAAGGAGAAAAGTTTTGATAAAATGAATGTGGAAAATTGCGTATGCTTCGACTATAAATCCGAAATCATATACAGACCACATAACCAGGTACGTGTTGTTATCACACCTGCTTTATGTGGAACCTGGAGGCAGTCTGTACACTGAAACTCTAATATTTCGATGAATCTGGATTTGCAGGCAGAATCATCAAAGATATACAGAAATTGCTATTTTTAATAATTGGTATTATATATAATTTTCGGGGGAAAAACGGGAATGTGAGGAAAGAACCCCACATCGACTTTAGAAACATATGCTCCGTCAACCAAAGTGATGAAACGAAAGGTGTCTCCGTATTTTCTGGCGAAACACATATGGTGAAACTTTCGAGAAAGCACTTTTAGGATGACGGTCTTTCATTAAGCAACGTAAAAGTGACCATAAAAGACGCAATAGAGTAGTTATTGACGCGAGATAGTAGTGAGCTTAAATTGTGCCCTAAACTTACTGTTAACCATTTGATAATTTTCCCAGACATCGACAGCTGGTTCACGCCTGTCAGATTATTTTGAACACTATATCAGAGGCAACTACTTTTGTAGTATCTGAAGAAAAATGCGCTTCTGAATTCTTCATCTTGGTTAACAAGAAATTCGAAATCATTAATTCCAGGATAACTGTTCACAAACAACTTATTCCACGTACTTTATGGCTGTGTACGGAGACATAAAAGGAAGTTCTTTGCAGATTTCACTCCGGCTGTGAAGAAAATGGTAGTGGGAAACAAATAAAACTTCGCCACCTTTCAAAAAGAGGTTACTCACCTTGATAAGACCCTGTTAAGAAGTTTTTCTGATTTACAACATGGCTGGAATTTGCAGCACGTATTTCTCTCAATCCAACGACGACCACTTCGAAAACTGATTTTCCCAGGTAACAGCGATTGGCAGAGCTGATCACCGTCCCTTACTAGTAAATTCAAAAACCGTTAGCGTGAGTATCTTACTTATGAGCAAAAGCACTGCTGACGTTCCATTACGCATTTCTTCATCAAACGCAGTGGAAACTGATGCAGACTTCCTGGGTTGTAAGTTGTTTATTGGGCTCGTGACTCGCTCTGAGTAGGCGTTGTCAATGACACAATATGAATAATAAACGCAAGGCGTTACCTTTTATGTTTTAACTGTGACTCCTCTTTAACGGAGCATTTTCCAGAATGTCAACGCTACGTCGCTTCATATTGTACTTGCAGGTGCACCTCCACATACATATAGCTTGCACATTCTGGTGGCAATATATTAGAAGTGTCAAAAGACCCTACAAGCTCTTGATGGATTGGTACACTCTCTCGTGGTGGCTTAATCGTCTCTTCATGTGAGTAGTTTGAGACTATTAAGCTGTTGGAGGTGCTATTTTCAAAATTTCACGGCAGCAGTCTGTGTTACGACGACAGGGCGATATAAAAACTTGATGACGATCTTAATCGTGAAGCTCCCAACTATTTCTCGAGAGGTTACCACAGTGTATGCCAAGACCAGAACTTTCGTCCGGATAAGGCACTTCAACACATCAGCAATGACACTGCACATTACAAAGCAGTAGCGAATAACAGCACTCAGCCTCCCCCCCCTTTTTCTTTTCCCCCCTTTTTTCTTTCCTCCCCCCCCCCCCTTTTCTTTCGCCCCTCATCGGTCCGGATCTCCCCCCCCCCCCCCCCCAATCTGCCATTGTGTCTCCTCTATGGTGCAGTTTTAAGTGAGTGTTAAGTGTTGTGCGTCCCCTTCCAGTGTTGCGAACAGACACCATACTGTCGATAGGTGTGTTTTTTTAACTCTTGCGAAAAGAAACCATACTGTCGCCGTGTTTTTTAATTGTGCCTATCTAATTACTATATGTTTTACTCAGCATCACCAAACCTTTATTTTTTATTTCCACTTTGCAACTTTTCGCCATGTTACAGTTTTAACCAGTCCCTATTTTACCACCTGTTTTTATTGTTTTATTATCTCCTCATTATGTTTTTAACTTCTATATGCTGCAGAGCGACATGTTAATCTGCTGCCGGCCCGCCCTCCATCTGAAAGGGGAGGGGGAATGGAAATTCAATAAAGGAAAAAAAAAGCAAAGTAGCACGCAGATGGAGATCTTCGGCATTCGACTCCAGATGGGGTTAAGTTATTTCATTTCTCCTTGAAACTGCTGAAAAACGGCGATTAACTCTCTAGTTCTTGTATCATTATAACGTGCTCCTTACTTTCCCTTATGCTGTACTGTTACCCTTTCTGGAAGTGATATTCACTCACCACTCGTCGTAATGTAAGATGGTCTTGCCATAACTGTTCATTTATGACTTTGATTGCAGATTTAACTTTCTCTTAGTGGTCGTTAACTGTAGCTGCCACTCAGATTTATTTCTTCTCATCGGAATGGCTAAGAAGCAAAATTGCTAATGAAAGGTTGTGTCTGATAATGTTGAAACACGATTAACGTAAATATAGTGATTCTTTGTTGTTACAAGAAAGATTACGTTAGCCTCATCAAACACAACACTCTACTATGTTCGACGATTACAGTCCGAACTTTGAATTGCATCTTTATATTTAATAACAGTAAACAAACGAATTTCTTTCCATTCTATCCGCGTCGTTAAACCTTTACACACTTCTACGTTCTACATGAGCCTCAGCAAACCTGCTATTGGAACCATCCACCAATACTATGTTATACATAATATGCCAGCGTTCTTCAAGCGTCCGCTAACAACATTCGCAAGCGGACTGTCTATTGAGTGGCTCGCTGCTTAATCGCTGCAGCAACGCATCTGTAATCGTACATCACAGATATTTACTCATTGTTCCCCGGCAGGTAGCGCAGACTATCCATAACGCCGAAGAACAAATAAATAAATGTATAATAATAACTGTAAATAATGTGCCACGTGAGGATGCAGTCCACTCAAGACACAAAATGTAGTAGTAATGTGTCGCATAACTGGAATTATACAGTTTATTTTGCTTAATATTTGCCTGAAAATATGTTTTATACTATTGCAAATTGTGACGCACAAATGTGATTGCTAATCTAAAATCTCCTGTGATTGTTTCATTTCCAACACTACTGAGTAAGTAACACCCCTACTGCAATAAAAATGGTTCAAATGGCTCTGAGCACTATGGGACTTAACTGCTGAGGTCATCAGTCCCCTAGAACTTAGAACTACTTAAACCTAACTAATCTAAGGATATCACACACATCCATGCCCGAGGCAGGATTAGAACCTACGACCGTAGCGGTCGAGCAGTTCCAGACTGTAGCGCCTAGAACCGCTATGCCACACCGGCCGGCCCTACTGAATAATATAATACTAATTTTGTTCACTACAACTTTCATAAAATGCTTGAAAACGAACTGAATAACGCCAGGTGGGGTGTTATCTGATGTACAAATTGAGTAATAGAAGATATACGTCAAGAGGAGACGTGATCTATAGTTTTACTCTTCTTTTTACGAGATGACAGTTTCATGGCCGTACTGACTGGTAAAACTCAGTCCCTGCGTATGAATTCCGTTACTGAACCAATCGTTCTTTATGCGACTCTTCAATTTCCGTAAATCAGTGTTTGTTCAAGCTGAATAGTATCATACCCGAACGTAGAAAAACACTTAGTGCTCCTGTAGCTTCTCGATAATGACGTCACGCGGAAACATTTCCGTGCTTGCTTTGTGTGTGTGTGTGTGTGTGTGTGTGTGTGTGTGTGTGTCTGTCAGTGTGTGCACGCGCTCACTCGCGCGGGATATATTGGCGCCGCTAATATACGTAGCCAAGTCCACGTTTCGACAGATGCAACTAAATGCATAAAAATCACATTTAAATGCCTATGCGACAGGAATGCTGTTAGGAACGTTCGATTTGTGATTCATTAACCCAGAGTTCATGGAAGCTTCTTCCTAGTATGGACTGTATGACACAGTCTACAGTGGTAGATCTCAGATGTAGCACATCGGAAACATTTGCGTGAAATTTTAAGCATTTTATGACTAATACTTCCTTTATTTTATCCATAACAAAAATAATTAAAAAGTAATGGAAACTGTTGAACAAGCGTAGTGTGTTTGGACGGTCTACTGCTGGTTAGATAAAATGCTGTGATAGTAAAAGAATGGTTCAAATGGCTCTGAGCACTATGGGACTCAACTGCTGTGGTCATCAGTCCCCTAGAACTTAGAACTACTTAAACCTAACTAACCTAAGGACATTACACACATCCATGCCCGAGGCAGGATTCGAAACTGCGACCGTAGCAGTCACACGGTCCCGGAGTGCGCGCCTAGAACCGCGAGACCACCGCGGCCGGCGATAGTAAAAGAATGTTTTACAGAACAGCTGTGTATACTTATTGTTAATGTTATATGAAAATTTTAATTTACAAACTGAACACTATACAGCTGAAAGTGAAGAACATTAAAGACGTATTTCAAATCCTTAGCATAATTTGACAAGTATATTGAATTAGGAACATAGTATTCTATCAACTAAATCTGTTATGTGACTGCTTGTTTAAGAGACTGATTGAATAAATAAGTGGTTTATAATTTCGTTTTATGCGGACGTAAAATTACAGCTTTATTCAAAAATTATTACAGCTACAAAGTGGGCACGGAGCTCACGTGTTAACGCTGTAGTCTTACAAAGAGAATGTTTACCAGCAGATAAATGAGTTTCACAGTTAATTACTAGATATAATATTCACGTTATTAACGCTCTTCAATTAAATGGTTTTTGAAATTCATTATTAGTATTTTAATATGTTGGAATTCGCTTCATCGGTACAGAGTAAACATTACTCTGCCGATATTAGAGAAAATTAAAGCATAATTCAGCATTATCCAGAACAGTCTGAAACAATGACAGTAATTATGCCAGATATCACGTTCTTTCAAGTACTGGTCCGTCCCATAATTCTTTCTTGATTAAAGTGAATGTATTTAATTAATGAATTGTCACATACAGTGACTCATGAAGTAATACCTGCAAAGAAATTAACGACGAAACACGTTCCGCAGGGTAATTGTTTTATAAAATATATGAGAACAAGACGACTGATGACGGTCTGCGGTTCTTGCTAATTTAGGGTGGAAGTGTGCATCGATTCGCGTTACTTTAATTCCTTATTCAGTCAAAAGCCCACTATAATAACATTTGGCACTTAGTGAAATCGTGTGGTAATGATCTTTTCCCTATGAATTTTTCTCTCACAAATGGTTCAAATGGCTCTGAGCACTATGGGACTTAACATCTGAGGTCATCAGTCCCCTAGAAATTAGAACTACGTAAACCTAACTAACCTAAGGACATCACACACATCCAAGCCCGAGGCAGGATTCGAACCTGCGACCGTAGCGGTCGCGCGGTTCCAGACTGAAGCGCTTAGAACCGCTCGGCCACACCGGCCGGCTTTCTCTCACATACATACGTCCACTACAGTTGCACTGATCTCAGTCAACTAAAGATTAGTTTGGATAACAGCATTTTCGATATTTCGCACTATACTGGTCTATAGGTTTTTGATTACGATGATAATTGTTTGTATTCATATGCTGCCTCTCACTCTCATATTCTCAGTCAATTAACCAGTTGCAGATTCAGTTGTCTGAAATACTTCCATCTTTCGAAAGTTGCTTAATTTTCACCACCCTTGAATTAAGATTATTAGTTTCGTTAGTTATCTTTAGTACATAGTTTTTTGGTAATCTTAGTCAATGTAAGGACTAAAGTTTGCCGGAGCGGTAGTTTCTCAATTCTAAATATCTTTCTTTATTCTGTAGTTAATATTGTGCCCAAATAAAAGGTCTACAACAACAGGCAAAACTTAACTACGTACATTTAAGTGGCATACTTAGTTTGTAACAGTTAATAAATGCTTGAAAAAGAATTTTCCATTCACATCAAAAATTTAGAGCTCAGTATTTAATACAGGATGTCTGCATGTACCACAAATAGCCACAGTGTTTAAGATGAGGTGTTTGAGATGTGGTCTTACATTTGTATACTGAAGATTAGTTTGATTGATAAGGTAAGAAATTTAGAAGTCCTTCGCAAAATCAGCAAGAAAAGGAGTATGCGGAAAACTGACAAGAACATATGACGCTTATCAAGATATCAATGAATGATTTATACTGTCCCAGCGGGAGCCTTGGAGGGAAAAATATAGACGATGTTGTTGTTGTTGTTGTCTTCAGTCAGAAGACTGCTCTGATACAGCTCTTCATATTACCCTACCTTGTGCGAGCCTCTTTATCTCCGAATAACTGCTGCAACTTATATTCCTCTGAATCTGCTAACTGTATTCATCTCTTTGTCTCCACCTACGATTTTCCCGCCCCCCTCTCCGCACTTCTCACCAGTACTAAATCGGTGAGCCCTTCATGTCTCAGAATATGTTCTACCGATCGATCCCTTCTTCTAGTGCCGGCCGGAGTGGCCGAGCGGTTCTAGCCGCTACAGTCTGGGACCACGCGACCGCTATGTTCGCAGGTTCGAATCCTGCCTCGGGCATGGATGTATGTGTTGTCCTTAGGTTAGTTAGGTTTAAGTAGTTCTAAGTTCTAGAGGACTGATGACCTCCGAAGTTAAGTCCCATAGTGCTCAGAGCCATTTGAACCATTTGAACCTTCTTCTAGTCAGGTTGCGCCACAAACTTCTTTTCTCCCCAGTTCTATTCAGTCCCACCTCATTAGTTACGTGATCTACCCACCTAATCATATGGATTCCTCTGTAGCACCACATTTCAGCCGGCCGGATTGGCCGAGCGGTTAAAGGAGCTACAGTCTGGAACCACACAACGGCTACGGTCGCAGGTTCGAATCCTGCTTCGGGTATGGATGTGAGTGATCTTAGGTTAGTTAGGTTTAAGTAGTTCTAAGTTCTAGGGGACTTATGACCACAGCAGTTGAGTCCCATAGTGCTCAGAGCCATTTGATTTGAACCACATTCCAAAAGCTTCTATTCTCTTATTTTCTGAACTGTTTATCGTCCATATTTCACATCCATACATGGTGACATTCCATACAAATACTTAAATCGACACTCGATGTTAACAAATTTCACTTCTTTAGAAATGCTTTTCTTCACATCGCCAGCCTACATTTTATATTCTCCCCAATTCGGCTAACATCGCTTATCTTGTTGCCCACATAGCGAGACTATTCTACTACTTTAGGTGTCTCGTCTCCTTTTGTAATATCTTCAGAATTACGTCATTTAACTCTGCTACATTCGAGATGAAAGTGGGGTTCCCGAAGAGGGGATGCAGCCTTTCCAGTGAATGCAGGGGCAACAGTCCGGATGACTGATTATTATGGCCTTGTGTCTTCAACGAAAACGGGCATGCTGCGCTATTGCTGCAAACGGCTGAAAGGAAGAGGAAGCTAGAAGCACTTTTTTTGCTAGGGCATGCAGCTCTACTGTATGGTTACATGATGATGGCGTAATCTTGCGTAAATTATCCTAGAGGTAGAACAGTCCCTCATTCGGATCTCCGGGAGGGCACTACTCTGGACGATTTTGCCATCAGGAGAAACAAACGTATTCTATGGATCGAAGCGTGGAACGATAGATCACTTAAAGGGCAGGTTGGTTAGTAATCCATTTCAGGGTAATGGACAGGTTGCAGTTAGATATAGTGCGAATTCCTGAAGTTGGATGGCAGGAGAAACAGGACTTTTGGTCGGGTGAATGCAGGGTTGTAGTACAAAGTCAGAGGAGGTTTTAATAATGAGTAAGAACAGAAATGATGATAAGCTACTATGAACAGCACAGTGAACGTATTATCGTATTCAAGGTAGATTCGAAGCTTACGCCTACCACAGGAGTACAACTTTTTATGGCAAGTAGCTGCGCAGATGATGAAGAGATCGAAGAAATGTGTGATGAGATAAAATAAATTATTCAGATAGTTACAGGAGTCAAAAGTTTAATTGTGATGGGGGACTGGAATTCGAGTGTAGGAAGAGAAGGAAAAATAGTAGGTGATATGGACTGGGAGAAAAGAGTAAAACAGAAAGCCATCTGGTGGAATTTTGCGCAGGAGGTTACATACACTGAGACAGCGGAAGGTCTCAAATTCATTACATAATGGTTACACAAAGATTTAGGAATCAGATTTTAAACTGTAAGACATTTACAGGGACAGATGTGGACTCTGAACATAATTTATTTGTTATCAACAGTAGATAAAAACTGAAGAAATTGGAAAAAGTTAGGAAATTAAGGAGATGGGACAGGAGTTATTGACAGCTTCAGAGGGAGACTTAGGCAACGGCTGACTAGAAAAGGGGAAAGGACTAAAGTAGAAGACGAATGGATAGCCATAAGACATGAAATAGGGAAGGCAGCTTAGGATTAAAGAGGATAACAGGCAAGGCATAACAGAAATTCTTGGATAACACAAGAGATATTGAATTTAACTAATGATAGGAGAAAATTTAAAAATGCAGTAAATGGCGCTAGCGAAAGGGAATACAAACAGTTTAAAAATGAGATAGACAGGAAATGCTAAATTGCTAAGCAGAAATGGCTAGAGGACAAATGTAATGACTTAGAAGCATATTTCACTACGGAAATAATAGATATCGCCTACAGGAAAATTAAAGAGGCCTTTGGAGAAATGAGAAGCACTTGTATGAATATAAACAGCTCTGATGGAAATCCGGTCCTAAGATGGGAAAGGTGAAAGGTATGGTAGGTTTTAGTACAAGGGAGAGGAATTAGAAAGCAGTATTATAGAAAGGGAAGTGGACGTAGATGAAGATGAGTCGTGAGATATGACAGTGCGAGAAGAATGTGACGCTCTGAATGCTGTAAGTCGAAACAAGGCCCCAGGAGTAGACAACATTCCATTAAAACTGCTGGTAGCCTTGGATGAGCAAGCCATGACAAAACTCTACCATCTGGTGAGCAAGATGTATGAGAGAGGCGAAATACCCCCAGAGTTCAAGAAGAATATAGCAATTTCAATTAAAAAGAAAGCAGTTGCTGAAGATACAAAAATTACTGAAAAGTTATGGTTGCAAAATACTAACACATATTCCTTACGGAAGTGTGGAAAATCTGGTAGAAGCACCTCGAGGAAGATCCGTTTGGATTCTAGAAAAATGAAAGAACATGCAATGCAATAACGACCCTACGACTTCCCTTAGAAGATAGGTTAAGGAAAGGCAATCTACATTTGTAGTCTCGTAGACACAGAGAAATCTTTTGACTGTGTTGACTGGGATACTCTCTTTGAAATTCTGAAGGAAGCACGGATAAAATACAGGGAGCGAAAGGGTATTTACAACTTGTACAGAAACCAGATAGCAGTTATGATAGTCGAGGGGCACGAAACGTAGGCAGTGGTTGCAAAGCGAGTGAGACAGAGTGGCCTATCCCCGATGTTGTTCTGTACGTACATTCAACAAGCAGTAAAGGAGTTAAAGTTCAGGAAGAAGAAACAGAAATATTTAGATTTACCAGTTACATTGAAATTCTGCCAGAGACAGCAAAAGGACTTGGAAGAGCAGTCGAATTAAATCATGTGATGCTGAGGGCATTACATTAGGAAACGAGACAACTGAAGTAGTATATGAGTTTCGTTTGCTGTTTGGGGAGTAGGATAAGTGATGGTGGCCGAAATGGAGAGGATATAAAAAGTAGACTGGCAATGGCCAAAAAGCGTTTCTGAAGAAGAGACATTTGTTAACTTAGAATATACATTTAAGAGTCAGGAAATCTTTTCTGAATGTATCTGTAGGGAATGTAGCCATGTATGGAAATGAAACATAGACGATAAACAGCTTAGGTAACAAGAATATAAAACTTTCGAAATGCGGTGCTACAGAAGAATGCTGAACATTAGATGGGTCGGACACGTAACTAATGAGGAAGTACTAAATATAACTGGGCAGAAAAGAAATTTGTGTCACAATCCGACTAAAGAGGGATCAGTTGGTAGAACACATCCTGAAATGTCAAGGGATCAGCAGTTTAGTACTGGTGGGAAGAGTGCGGCGTAAAAAATTGTAGTGAGAGGCCAAGAGATGAATACAGTAAGCAGATTCAGAAGCGCAGCGCAGTTATTCGGTGTTGGAGAGACTCACAGAGGATAGAGTAACTTAGAGAGCTGCATCAAACCAATGTTCGGACTGAAGACCATAACAACAACAACAAGAACAACAACAGTGTTACATTACCCTTGTTTTGCTCTTGTTGATTTCCGCCTTATAGCCTCAATATATCCGGCAAATAAAATGTGACTTTGAGATGCTACAGTGTTTGTAAAGTAAATAATGTTCACGTGATTTGTATACTTCGATGTCTGATGATGGGCACTAGTGGTTCGAAGCACATCACTATAAATTTTCATTAGATTGATAATCTTAAACATTGTAATTGGTTTCCGTGCATGAAGGCGTATGCATCATTTAGTGAAACAAAGCTATGCAATAATAATGTCCCAGTATGACTAACGATTACTCAGTGTTTAACCAGAGACTTGTCATTGTCGTTTCTGGTCTATGGTCGAATCATGAGAATCAACTAGTTTCAAGTTACAATCAACATTAGAAAATTTTCTGAGATATTTCTTCAGTATTCACAGTTAATGGCAGAGACGCTAAATCACAGTCTCAATATCAAAACTTTCCTCATTGTAGTAGCTTTCTGTAGATACTGCAGTACATCGAATTCTAGACTACGTCATACCATTTATATACACATTTAAAATACGTCGCCAAAGAAATTATTTATTTATCTGCATATTTCTTTGGGGTGTATGTGTGCGTGTGTGTGTGTGTTGGGGGGGGGAGGGGGGGGGAGCGGGGGCAGTATTCAGTCTTCTCACTTGTTTGTTGTGGCGTACCATGACTTCCTCTCCTTCCCAACCCCTTCATCTGAAAGTATTCGTTACAGCCAAATTCCTCGGTTTGTGTGTTGTATTCTAGAGTTTGCCTTGAACTACCCCCACTAGTTTCATAAAATTCATACAAAATAACTTTACAAATCAAGTTTTTGACGTTATCAACCACGAGATACGCGATGTGTTGTAATTTTTGTGTATTTATGTCAGGGATTGAAAACACATTAAGTCGATATCGTGCAATCAATCTTCTCTATTTGGATTGATTACTGGTTTCGGCTGACAATCTAGGCATATTCAAGTCAGAGATATAAAATAGAAGTTTTCCCTCGTTAGCATCAAACAACTGCTTATCAAAACTGTATATAATATTGTAGCAGGGTCCAAGAGCATGCGCCCGGGTTCCCGGGTTCGATTCCCGGCGGGGTCAGGGATTTTCTCTGCCTCGTGATGGCTGGGTGTTGTGTGCTGTCCTTAGGTTAGTTAGGTTTAAGTAGTTCTAAGTTCTAGGGGACTTATGACCACAGCAGTTGAGTCCCATAGTGCTCAGAGCCATTTTTTCCAAGAGCATGTACGCGAATTAATTACGGAATACATGAGATAAAAGGTTCTTAATTAGTGTTGGTGTCATTATGGCTTCAGACATCATTAATATATTTCTCAAAATGACAAATTTCCTACGTGACGCAATTAAAAACAGCTTTCCATCGTTCGTAGCCAGTGTAGTTGAATGATGGTCATAAAACTGAAAATAAACGTTAATATAGAGAAGAAGTAGTGAAAGTAAAACAATTTTTGTGGAAGGGACAATCCACTAAAATGACTAAATACAAAAGATAACATATTATCGAAGGCAATATACCGTTACGATTTAGTAAGTGACAACGAATATTTACTTCATTTTATAACAGAGATCACCACACATAATTTGCCGTGGCGTGGCACACGTGAACAGTATGGCAGCTGATGCCCATTCAAGCGTTCAAGAATCACAACATTCGCATATACGTAGTGTAACACGTGTCGCCATACTGTGTAGAGATGGGGACTGATGATCACTAGGTTTTGACTCATAACTCTGACGACAGTTGATCCGATCTTTACTAGAGCTGCTTGCTGGTAGCATGTCTTACATATTTATACGCTGCATATACCTACGGAAGTTCAGAGAGTACATCGTAGAACTTCAGGCAACTTGACTACTGCATCATATATGATAAGTGATTCGATCTTTACGAGTGCTGTTTACTAGTAGCATATATTACGTACTTATAAGCTTATGGGAGTTCAGAGATGTAAAAGAAGCGCACTAGCAATGTAATTATAGTATGTATTACGGTTCAATAATCGCCAACATCAAAGATATCGATATATTAACACATATCCCGTGAATAAAAAAAATATTACGACTACTTTGAGTACATCTCACCGTTGTACTCGAGAAACTGTATAAAACCAGATTATATAAGGTTTATCTCGTAAGGTTAGGAAAGCCAATCATATGATAGAGTATGGTACAAAGTTAGTTACAAATACATATATTTCTGCAAGTGGATGTCGAGCAATGATACATCGACATAAAAATTGCCTGATGTTTTCTCGGCCTCCGTTGTGATTCATTATGTTGCATATGAGAGAAGCTCCGTACACAATGGTTTGTTATTAACACATATAGCATAATGTTTTTAAAAGTGCCGTTCTTTCATCATGTACATTGTCGTGCATTTTACTAACGTTTCAGTTTAATAGTTTTATAATCTATGCGTATTACAATTACCGTCCCAATGACAGAAAAACTGTCTGTCATTAGTTCCACCTCAGTTTCAGTCCCTAGTGCAGCATGTTAGCGATTTCCCTTATTATGTCGTTCGTTGTGTAGACATGTATGAAAAACAAAAATAGAAATATTTTGAGACAGTGGGTAAGACCGGCAGTTCATTATAAAGTATCAATACGATAAAGTATCAATACGATAAAGTATTACGCAAATTACATCGCTTGGTTTATATAACGTCAGCGGATTCCTATTATGCTAGTTATTATCGTTAATAGCATGTAACTTTAAATATGAGACAAGCTGTATTATTGTTAACTATTTCATTTTAATTACATTTACATTTTGTTCATTAAATTGTTATTAGAATAAGTACATTTTCTGTAAGCTACACAGCCTACTGCTAACATCACCTAGCAATCTTAGCCTCTAACAGCTTGTCATAATTTAGTGACTGGCAGTGTCTATTTCTTCTCCACAGCATCGGCCACACATGTGTATACTATTGTACATGCCGAATGTTGCGCTTCTTGTATACTGTAATTGACATCAGCTGCCTTATGATTCACATGTGTCACGTCACAGCAACATATATATGATGATCTCTGCTACGAAATGATGTAAATACTGATTGTGTCAATTGCTACATTTTAAGGCAATATCTTATATATGTAGTCATTTTAGTGAATAGCTCCGTATATAAATACTGTTTTACTTTCACTGTCTTTTCTCTATATTAATGTATATTTTCAGTTTTAAGGCCATCGTTCAAATACGATAGCGTCAAACGATGAAAAGCTGATTCTAATTATGTCATATATTGATATTTTTATTTTAAGAAAGATTTTACCGATGTGTGAAGTCGTAATTTCACCAACACTAATCAGTAATGTTTTGTGGTATGTATTCTGTAAAAAATTCGTGTATGTGCTCTTGAACCCTGCAACAATATTATGTGCAGATCTGTAAGCTGTTGTGTGTTGCTAACAAGGGAAAAAATCTTTATTATGACTCAGATCTGAAGATGGCTAGATTGTTAGCTATAACTGGCAACCAATCTGAAGAAGAGATGATGTGTGAACTTGACTTCATGGGCTATGAATCCCGAACATAAATAAAAAATAATGTCTCTAAATATCCAACCATCTCTTCATTTTTCTATGCATGTCACTTTCCACGCTCATCCTTCACTGAAACCTCATCCCAAATGCTTATGTTCTCTTCTTTTCCGATTTTCTCAACAGTTCACGAATTACTTCCATACCATGTTAACTATGGGTAAATTCAGTATGACAATATGATCGTCGAAATCCAACAATGCCATGTAAATAAGGATCTCTGTCCTACAGTCCCCTAGAATAGCTATCAGGTGGACGGCGAGAAACGTTCAGTGACGTCTATCACAGGCTTTGACAATATTTGATTGGTACTCGTTACTCCATCGCTATGCAGAGACAAGCTGCGTCAGTACCCAAGCAGGAATCAGCACACGACCTCATCATTTAAAGTAAAAAGCCCGGCTCTGACCAGTCACTCATGAAGCGCGTACGTGAATGTAGTTGAAGAGAAAACGGAATATTAAATATGCCTTCGCATAACACGTGTCATCTAAGAATGAAAATGAATAGACCAAGTATTTAACATTTGCTTATGAGCCAGCAATTCTGGCTTAGCGAAAAACAGCTTGAAAACAGGCCGAAATAACTCAACAAATAAAACTAAGTATTCTGTAGAAGGTAAGAAGTATTGTGTTTTTAATTTATAATTAGCTTGTTCTACCAGGAAACAACGTAAGGATAGATTAACTTAGGAATACTTGAACAAAGGAAACGAGAAGAAGGGCTAAAAATCTCATTAAAATATGGAGAAAACTATACGAAAGACATCGAAATATCAGAGGAATAAACTAACGGCGGAAAAATAAAGTGATCAGAGCAAGATTTCGAGAGATGGATTTCGCAATTCCTGCTAACAAAAGGTGTTTACACTATATAAAATCATTAAAACTGCAGAAATTCGGAACAGCAATATGGTATGGATGCACATATGTGTCATAAACAGTGTTTTAGAATAGATAAAAGAAAATGAGGACATAGTAAAAAAGGAGAGGAAGATTAGGAATACGAACAGCAGTATGAAAATTTGAATTAATACAAAGCGCGAAGGTGTACAACATGTATAAAAAGTTATAAATGATAAGAAAAGACCGATGTTCAGCGGGAAAGCATTAACATCCAAAAAATGAGTCCTAGCAAACTGACAAGTAAAATTCTACATTTTAAAAATTAAAAGAAAAAATCGAATTGGTGTAGGACATTACACAATAGAACAAATTGGCATAAATCAGCTCGAAATTGATGATAAACGACAATATGGTGACAACAATAAGAAAACGTTTCAAAGAAGGCAGGGAGGAAAATTGACAGCAGACGAGAAGAAAGAAAAAACCTGAACAGAATGAGTACCGGAAAATGTGTAAAGCTAATATAGCTGTTGAAGCATGGTCCTTAGATGCGCTGTAACAAAAGAAGGACACTACAGAATAATAAGTAATCCGTGGTAGAACACTCTTCGGCAACGGATGGGAAATGGCATACGCTGGAACACTGCTCCCTTCCAGGTTAGCACAATCGTGATGAAATATAGATGCGTTCAATTTATTGCTTGTAAACTAATCACAAATTGAGAGCACAGCAGTCAAAGAATTGATCAGAAGGGAAGAATCGCACCATCGTTCCGAAGCCTTCGTTCTACGCAAGGCCGGATGCTGGCAAGAAAAGGGAAGGAAAAAAAAGTAACGAACGAGCTTTGTGAACTTCCTCATTTAAAGTTCTGCATTCTTTTCAGCTGTCTTTCTCCTGGCGGCTTTCTTCGTCCGCGGTCTGGTGCATCTTGCAGAAATTTTTAATTGCGTGGCAGAAATTCCGCAATTAAGTCGACGGCAGCCCCACACACACACAGTTGATGGAATGGGGTGGGGGAGGGGAGGGAGGGAGGGAGGGACACAGAAGGTCTCTGCCGCCTGGCTCGTTAGACGGCGTGTGGGCTGCGTGCGTGGCATCCAGGGCAGAGTAGAGCAGGGTGCGTGCGTGACGCACGGCGGCAGCGCGCTCTGCTTTGTGTCCCGCGCCGCCCACTTCCAGGTCAGCTGCGAGACGCTGCGTTCTCCGTTGTCGATCCCAGAACAACTGACTCCTGACTGACTATATCACTTCTTTAAGTAGTAGACACCGGTTGTTTGCGGCCATCATTCGGGTGACTGGTTTAATTCAGCTCTCCGTGCCTGTCTCTGCAAGACCACTGCAGCCTACACACATTTCGTCCTGCTTAGTGTACTTTAGAGTTGCTCTGCTTTTTACTCCTCACAACCTCCTCCAATACCAAAAATAATGGAAAGGGTAACACCATGAACACCTTGGCCTAATGCCAACAAACTGATACTACACCATTTCCATGCCTGTGTCATACACACTATGTGATCAAAAATACCTTGACAACAATTTTTTTTTTTATTCATCGGCCTCCTGACTCACTTGATGCGACCCGCCTCGAATTCCTCTCCGATGCCAACATTTTCATCTCAGATTAGCACTTGCCACCTACGTCCTCAATTATTCGCTTGATGTTTCCCAATCTCTTTCTTTCTCTATAGGTTTTTACGTCCGCAGCTTCGTCGAGTACCGTGGAAGTTATTGCTTGATGTCTTCAACAAATATCCTCTCACCCTGACTCTTCTTCTTGTCAGCGTTTTCCAAATGTTTCAATTCACTTTTGTCCAGGTATCACTATCACTCCGTTCGTCGTGTGTTACCTTGATAATTAGGTAGCAGAATTCCTTAATTCCATCTGCTTCGTGATCATCAGCTCTAATCTTAAGATTCTCACCGTTGTCATTTCCGTTACTTATCAGTACTTTCATCTTTCTTCGATTTACTCTCAATGCATATTCTGTACTCATTAGACTGTTATTCCATTCAACAGATCGTGCAATTCTTCTTCGTTTTGACTGAGGGCACAAATGTCATAAGCAAATCTTATCATTGATATCCTTTCGCCTTTAATTTTAATCCCATTCTTGGATCTTTCGTTTATTTACGTCTTCACGGTAAATGATAACAGCCAACAGTTGCAGGATGAAGATTTATTAAAATTCTGGACAACGGTTTCGGTATACCTAAATATACCTTCATCAGAAGTGAAATACATTAATCACATCCTGCAGTGGAGATACATAAAACAATTGTGCCAAAGGCGTCGTCAGTGGTTTAAACATCATGTCCATAATTATGTTGTATAAATGGAGATTATGTTTTAACTACTGACGACGCATTTGGCAGAATTATTTTATGTATCTCCACTGCAGGATATGATTTTAGTGTATTTTACTTCTGATGAAGGTATATTTAGATATACCGAAACCGTTGCCAAGAATTTTAATAAATATTTATCCTGCAACTCTATGGCTGTTATCATTTACCGTGAAGAATTTCAACAGTTACTGTTTCAGCCATGTCTAAAATCTTGATTTATTTATGTTATTTTCAGAAATTTCTTGCTCAAATTAAAGTCTGTGTTTGATACGAGTGTCTAGGCGTACATTTTTTGCCTCTGCAAGTCTGCTCTTTATAACCTCATTGCTCCGTTCTTATTGGGTTATACTACGTAGAATAGCTACGTGCTAATGGAGCATACTTTACTTCACCTGCTCCGTGATCACCAGTTCTGAAGTTTCTCGCTGTGCTCATTTCTACTGCCTCTCATTACCTCCTTCTTTCTTCCATTTACTCTCACTCCACATTCTGTACTCATTAGACTGATCATTCCGTTCAAAAGGCCCTGTAATTCTTCTTGAATTTCACTCAGGACAGCAATGCTACAAGCAAATCTTATCGTTGACATCATTTTACTTTGAATTTTAATCCCACTGTTGAACGTTTCTTTTATTTCCGTCATTGATTCTCCAATGTATAGACTGAACAGTAGCGGCGAAAGACCACATCCCTGTCTTACAACCTTTTTAATCCGAGAACTTCGTTCTTGGTCTTCCAATCTATTTGTTCCCTTTTGATTCTTGTACATATTGTATATCGCCAGTCTTTTCCCTTAGCTTACCCCTATTTTCTCAGAATTCGAACACCTTGCTCCTACTTACACTGTCGAAAGTGTTTTCCATGACGACAGATCTTATTAATGTGTCTTGATCTCTCGTCAGTCTAGATTCCATTTTCAACCGCAACGTCAGAACTGCCTTTGTAGTGCCTTTACCTTTCCTACCTGCTCGTCATCTACACGTATTAGTGCACATTAATATGGAGGGTGTGCACCGTTCGTCTTTATGGTGGCTTGAACTCTGCTGGGGACACTTCCAGTGGGGTGTCAGAATGTTTCTGGAGTGACAGCTCGGTATGCCTCAATAACTGTAACCAGAGGAGGTAGAGGTGTTCGACGCCGGCGTATGGAGCCAAGCGTACATTATAAGACGCGCCAAAGGAGTTATATAGGCTTCCTGTCGGGACTCTTGTCAAGCCAGCCCTTTTCTGGAATATTATCGTCCACAAACCATTGCTCCAAACATAGTGTCTTATGATAGGATGGATTGTCGCGCTAATACAGCCATCGCTCCGGTCACTGCTATAAACTGTTGTCGCATCTCTCTCTTATTTTTTTTTCTTAATTTTAAATCGTAATAAGTGGACCACAACACCCTAACGAAGAGAAACTCCCTATACAGCAACACCATCTCCTGCGTACTTCACTGTTGGTGCTAGACGTGTGAGCTGTTGCGCCATTAAGTTAGGATACTGTTCTGTCTGGCGCCACTAGCTCAGGGGTAGTATCTACTATCTAGATGGCGCTGAGCACTGTGGGACTTAACATCTGAGGTCATCAGTCTCCTAGAACTTAGAACTACTTAAACCTAACAAACCTAAGGACATCACACACATCCATGCCCGAGGCAGGATTCGAACTTGCGACCGTAGCAGCAGCGCTGTTCCGGACTGAGCGCCTAGAACCTATCTACTATCCCTCTAGCCAATATCTATGAGGCAGAGTTGGTATCTGTGGGTTGTGTCTTCAGAAGGTCTTTGCTTGTCGATATATACACGGGTTAGCTGGCCAGAGAGAGGAGGTACCAAGTTTGGGGATTGGCGGTAGCGTCGCGACAAGAAGCGGCCACGAGTTCCGAGCGGCCGAAGCCACGAGCTACGCAAGGAGGGCCTGCGCAGAGGAAGGATACCGGAGTACTTCACCGGGGTCAGCGTCGACTACAAGTAGCAGGCCGACATCCCGTCGGTTGGTTGGCAGCGTTCGTGTCGGACGACCGCTCGTGGCCTGGCTGCCCCCTTCTACCTGGCTGTCACCGCCACCACTCAGTAACCGCCGCGATGCACAGTGGATCCATGGAGCAGCTTGCTGATAAAGGGGAGTAACATTCTGTAATCCTCGTGGTGATTGGTGTCATTGTCTACCCGACCTCCTAATTATTTTCTGGTTTGTACCCGAGCCTCAGAGTTTTACTCGGTCGGCTCTTTGGTCGTAAACATAGGCCGTAGTATTGTACTAACAAGGGAACCTCCCCATCGCACCCTCCTCAGATTCAGTTATAAGTTGGCACAGTCGATAGGCCTTGAAAAACTGAACACAGATCAATCGAGAAAACAGGAAGAAATTGTGTGGAACTATGAAAAAATAAGCAAAATATACAAACTAAGCAGTTCATAAGAAACATAGGCAACATCAAGGACGATCTGAGCGCAAGAGCGCCGTGGTCCCGTGGTGAGCGTCAGCAGCTGCGGAACGAGAGGTCCTTGGTTCAAGTCTTCCCTCGTGTGAAAATTTTTTATTTTCAGACAATTATCAGAGTTCAGGCACTCACTCATAATCAACTTCGTTGTGCAAAATTCCAGGACATGTTCAGATTTGCTTGGACATATGCAGGATTTGACGGTCTACACACGGAAAAATTTGAAAACCTTAAATATATATGTTTTGACAGAGCACAGAGAAAACTGTGCGACTGTGAAACTGTTGCATTCATTTGTTGAAGTTTATGTGACACACTCTTATGTTTTCATCAATTTTTTGGAAGTGATTATCATATCCACAAGAAAACCTAAATCGGGCAAGGTAGAAGAATCTTTTTACCCAATCGCCAAGTGTGCAAGTTAGGTGGGTCGACAACATATTCCTGTCATGTGACGCACATGCCGTCACCAGTGTCGTGTAGAATATATCAGACGTGTTTTCCTGTGGAGGAATCGGTTGACCTATGACCTTGCGATCAAATGTTTTCGGTTCCCATTGGAGAGGCACGTCCTTTCGTCTACTAATCGCACGGTTTTGCGGTGCGGTCGCAAAACACAGAGACACTAAACTTATTAGAGTGAACAGAGACGTCAATGAACGAACGGACAGATCATAACTTTGCGAAAGTAAAATTTTCAGTCGAGGGGAGACTTGAACCAAGGACCTCTCGCTCCGCGGCTGTTCACGCTAACCACGGGACCACTGCGCGCCTGTGCTCATATCACCCTTGATGTTGCCTATATTGCCCATGGACTACTCAGTATATTTTGCTTATTTTTTCATAGTTCCACACAACTACTTCCTGTTTTCTCGATTGATCTGTGTTCAGTTTTTCAAGGCCTATCCACTGTGCCAAATTATAACTAAATCTGAGGGGGGTGCAATGGGGAGGTTCCCTTGTAAGACAAAGGATCTCGTTTAAAAATTTGTCACGTTACTGTATTGTCTTTCTTTATTATTTCCTGGTTTGTACCCGACCCTCAGAGATTTACTCGGTCGACTCTTTGGTTCAAATGGTTCAAATGGCTCTGAGCACTACAGGACTTAACATCTGAGGTCATCAGTCCCCTAGAACTTGTAACTACTTAAACCTAACCAACCTAAGGACATCACTCGCATCCATGCCCGAGGCAGGAATCGAACCTGCGACCGTAGCGGTCGTGCGGCTCCGGACTGAAGCACCTAGAACCGCTCGGCCACAACGTCCGGCCGACTCTTTGGTCGTAGACATAGACCGTAGTATTGTGCTACACACTAGTTTGAAAAATTGTTCTGATATTGCTCTTCCTTTCTAATTTAAAAACGATCGTTAATATTTTAATTAATCAGCTCCTGGCGGGAAATACAGTCGGAACAATTGTACCAAGACACAGGGTCCGTTAAGCAAATAGGTGTCTTGTGGTTAGATTTAAATGTTAACCGGTTTAATTCCTTGATTGTAATTGCATTTGAGATAATCTGAACTACCTGTTGTACTAAGCTGTGCGTTCCTATCTTTGAAAGACCGGGTCATTATTGGTGTATTTTTAACTGGGTCTTGGGTCCCACCGTGTGAGTTCTCTTGTAATACGTGTTCATACATAATGTTTTAAAACGTTCCTTCAGAACGGCCTTCATAACTAAGAAGCAATTTAATTTTTGACATATTAACAGCCAGCTGTCAGCAGGGCTTTAGTCAGAAGAAGATAGTCAAAAGGGACGGGTTGGGATCCAGTTGCATTTGGTTGCTGACTGAAATGAAAAGGTTGCTCGCTTTGAAGCAAGCCTTATCATTGTCATAATTGTTTCCTAATATGTTTAGCTTTTAAGCGTAGGTGCGCATCTTAGCCCCGAACCTTTCGACATACAGCGTCCAAATTGAGAAAAAATTACGTGATCTGTTTGAGTAATTGAAGCACTCTTGTCATCAATATTACTTACATGTTTTCATGTGTTGCAGAAGGGCACTGAATGAGAGAAACTGTGGCCAGCGCGGTACTAAACACCGCTGGTTCACCCGATAACCGACGGGCTGCAGGTCGGTGCCCTTGTAATTATTGTCATGTTGTTATTGTTTTGATTTATCTTGCAAAAGCTTCATTTAAAAAATTTGTTAATTTGTAGATGAAACAAATTTATTATTATATATTGTTAAATAAACGCCGGTCGAAGTGGCTGAGCGGTTCTAGGCGCTACAGTCTGGAACCGCGGGACCGCTACGGTCGCAGGTTCGAATCCTGCCTCGGGCATGGGTGTGTGTGGTGTCCTTAGGTTAGTTAGGTTCAAGTAGTTCTAAGTTCTAGGGGACTGATGACCTCAGAAGTTAAGTCCCATAGTGCTGAGAGCCATTTGAACCATTTTTTTGTTGTTAAACAAACATGTTGTGTGAAAGAAAGTTGTATTGGTGGGTCCTCCGTTGCACGTTTTCGTTAATACCAGTAAATACCACGTCTCAACGTGCTTTCACGTAACGTTCTCCAGACTGTGTCAAATCCAAACCCTGCTCTTAAGAGTCGTACGTGTAGCTTATCTGCACGTTCTGGACTTTGAAGAAGGCCGAATCATTGGCCTGAGGGACGTGGTAATACCATAACGAGAGAAAACAGACCCAGATGACCGCAGAACGAGCGGTAACTAGAGGGAATCTAAACAACACTGGGGGAGAGGATTAGGCATGGATCCTTCCAGAAGTTCTACGCAGAGAGAAGACCGTAGTATCGTAGTACTGTCTATGACGAACAGATGGATTACAATGACCACAGGTTACAGGCTGTGTCACCGCGAACAGTCTGGAACATGTTACTAGTAGCTTAGCTGAAATCACGAAACGCCATGTTTCGTTTATTGCTTGAGACCATACCACAGGCATTGAGCCAGCGTCAGCTGAGGTATCGAGTGGCATTCTGACGTGTTCAGCGATGAATCTCGCTTCTGCCTGTGGCGTTCAGATCCACACCAACGTGTCTGAAGACGACCAGGTGACAGATCACAGGAACCAGCTCCCCAGACGCATACCTCACCAGCTCCTGAAATCATGATCTGGCGAGCTATTGGATACCGCAACGGAACTGATTTGATAATTGTTCAAGAAAGTTAGAATGCTCCCCAAAATGTGGCTATAACGGTATACCCATTTCTGCTACATTTTATGGCCAGGGAACTAAGTGACAAATTCCAGGAGGACAAGGCATCAGACTGGGGTTCACCAAGGAGGCGCTTTCAGGAATGTGTCGATCCTTAGCTGGCCGGCGCGGTCCCGTTAGGCTATTTGTCACCTACAGGGAAAGTCTGGGATGAGATGGGAAACCTTACCTATCCATACCAACTTCCACCCAGCACTCTTCATGAACTGATGCGACACGTGTATCGCGTGTGACAAGAAATTCCTAAAGATGGCGTTCAAATGATGTTTGGCTCTATTCTCCTAGTCGGTATTCATCCTCCAGGATGTCACATTTCATATTGACGTTGATGATGGACATCATTTCCGAACCAAAAGAAAGTTTAACAACTTAGTACCTGTTATACGCTGAACACCTCCACAAATTTAGGTAAGTTCGGTGCTTCATGGTATATCACTTTCCCTTCCAGTCAGCTTAAACATTCCTTGATGCCTCAACACATGTCCCACCAACCTATCGTTTTTTCTAGTGAAGCTGTACCTTGAAACACTTTCCTTCCCAATACGATTCATCTCTCATAAATAGTCCTGTCAACCTATCTAATTTTCGACATTCTTTTGTAACATCACAGTTCAAAAGCTTCAAATCTCTTTTTGTCTATGCTGTTCATTGTCCGAGTTTCATTCCCATGATATTGCTACGTTCTATAGCTACTTCCAGAAAAGATCAACAAAGACGTAAACTGTATTTCCAGTGAAAATATTTCCTTTTGCCAAGAAAACTTTTCTTGTTAACTGATCTCATACTTTCAGCATCTCTTTTCTGAGACATATCCTTGCGTCGCATACTTAAAGCGACTATACTCCATGAACTTTGCTTTACCTTTTTATTGCTGATATTTCTTTTATGGGCATTAAGAAATGGTGCAAGGGAAAAATCGTGCCTAACGTTTTGTTTTCCAAAGCTGGAGGCATAGTCACATAATTACAGACTTTAACGACTCAGGAAGCTGTTACAGTCTCCGAAAGGCTAAGCTAGCCCAATTGTTTATACGTAGCCAAGTAACGATCCGTTCGTGACGTCATAAGACCGCTGAATAAGATTGAGGAGTCGCTATGACGTATGTTATGGAGCTTGTAGTGGCGAAGATCTGGCTAAATAAAACGAACAGTGCCAACTCTTCCCCACTACACACTGTATAACCGTTGGCGTGAATACATATAAATAGTTTGGCTTGTTGAGCTTGTTTGCGACTCGAATAGCTTCATGAGTCGTCAAAGCCTCTGAAGACGTTTTCAGAACTGAATGACGTAACGTTCGTCAGAAAAATATACCTTGGATCACAGCCTAATGCCCATTAAACAGATACCAGCCATGACGCGAATACCGGTCTTAAAAGCCAACATTCTGTCTTTTTATGTACGTGCTACAACCATTTTTATAGTTATAATGTACCGGGTAAGTTTCTAGAAAATCAATAATTCTCGAAGAGTATGTGTCTCCTTCGTGGACGGAGCTTAACGCCTGTAATACAACTCTTATGAAATACTGAACTACTTTTGGGCACTGCAGTTATGGGAAGCCATAATAAAACAATCAGTATCACAAACTCACATTGTATTGTGTTTTATTATATTGTATGGAACTGGGGACCTAGAAACGACGGAGAATCTTCGTCCCCGCGTGGCCCACAGTGGTTCACAACCCCACAACAGGCTACAGCAGTCCACTCACCCCAACGCCCACCGCCGCCCCACATCGAACCTAGGGTTACTGTGCGGTTCGGGTCCCAGTGGACCCCCCGCCCCCCCGGGAACGTCTCACACCAGACGAGTGTAACCCGAATGTTTGCGTGGTAGAGTAACTATGGTGTACGCGTACGTGGAGAATGTGTTTGCGCAGCAATCGCGGACGTAGTGTAAATGAGGCGGAATATGGGGAACCAGTCCCGCGTTCGCCGAGGCAGATGGAAAACTGCCTTAAAAACCATCCACAGACGCCGGCACACCGGATCTCGACACTAATCCGCCGGGCGGATTCGTGCCGGGGACCGGCACGCCTTCCCTCCCGGAAAGCTGTGCGTTAGACAGCACGGCGAACCAGGCGGGCTACAAACACACATACACTTGAAGAGCTTTTTCCAAGATTGCAACAACTATTGGCTAAACTTAAAATATCTCAGTGTAGAATTTATTAGTGCCCTTGTATGAACAAATTTTTGTTGATGTTGTACCGTCTGGGAATGTAAACTCTTCATTTGAACTCAGATTTACGCAGGAAAATTGTTATTCTTTCTTGGTCTCAAGTAGGAGTTTGTTTCCAATTTATTTGTTTGTCCCTTTCTCTACTCATTTTAACTGAACTTTTAAGTGTTTGTGGTCACAATATTTGTGGTTTTCGTTCCCGAACACACATCAATGCAGCAAGAATGGTCATTGGGGTCATATCAGATCTGCACTTTGAGGAGGTATTTTTTGAGTTTGTTATTGATACTGGCCACAATGGGTAGCCATCATTAACTCTAAAGCATAATCCAGAGTCATTCCCCACTATAAGAAAGTAAGGAGTCTTCAAAAAACATGAGAACTACGGAAGGAAAACAGTCTCTAGGAGATAAAATTCTCTTCGAGGAGTCAGTAGACGACGAGTCCCGTTAAATTAAACTTGTAGAGTCAACATGTGTCTGAAGAAACTGTAACGTCTGTTGAAGTAAGGAAGCATCAAAATTTTCTGCCAGTTGCGTCACCTTAATACAGTAGGAGGAGAATTTATATCAGAAGGAGAATCCCCTCACACTATGCCGCCTACGTCATCGCAAGGAATAGGAAGAGAAATATCTCTACTTATAACAACATTTTCGCTTCGGTAAACTGAGAACAAAGCACGATTGTAATTCAGAAGATTAAAGATACTGCCACATGCGAGAAGTAAATGACTTCGCTCAAGATACAAAGGTATGTCCACTTTTAGGACAGTATGAATCAGTGATACAAATATTATAAAATGTCTCACAACTGAATTTTATAGCACCATTTAATATATTTATAGGCTTAGTTGTATCATTTGCAGTAAATTTTAAAATGAATCGCATAACGATAGTTGGATACATTCACTGACCGTCTGTTCTGCTCGGTATGCTATAAAGTTTCTGATGTTTACACTAAGGATTCGCAATATCCCCAAATTTTACACACGATATTGAATCACCAGTCTTCTTATTCTAGTTGACCAGGGCCATGTATATCGCATGTAGTAGTATCACTTGATATAATGCATACTGTACGTAAATATTCAAGCAGTGGTTAGCACACTGGACTCGCATTCGGGAGGACGATGGTTCAATCCCGCGTCCGGCCATCCTGATTTGGGTTTTCCGTGATTTCCGTAAATCTCCCCAGGCAAATGCCGGGATGGTTCCTTTGAAAGGGCATGGCCGACTTCCTTCCCCATCCTTCCCTAATCCGATGAGACCGATGACCTCGCAGTTTGGTCTCTTCCCCCAAACAACCCAACCCCGTAAATATTCAAATGTTTTGATGTAAATGCTGTATGTTCAAAAACTGTATTGTGACGGACGACGTTGCGTTGAATAACGGGGTGACATACTGTCACACCTGAAGAACAATGTGGTTACGTGTATATGGAGAAGTAGCTGACTGTAAAATTTTTTAAAAGTTGATTTATTTCCAAATGGACAAGCGAAACCGAATCCTAAAATTTTAAAAGTTGATTTATTTCCAAATGGACAAGCGAAACCGAATCCTTGTTAAGGGTACCACATGGATATCTAAGTACGTTCAAAAGCAGTATTTGCTTCTTAAAGACATCGAATATGATACATCTAGCTCTGCGTACAGTGAACAAAATATCTCGCAACCAAAATTATGCAAGGACACTATTTGCCTCTATGTGCCACAGAACACCCGTGAACATATGCACATTCACGAACACTATGCTTACATAGTTTTTGTCTTAGACTTATTGCCCCAGAATTACATTAAAAGTAGTTCACATCCCTCGTGTCCGTTCACAGTTTTCTGGATGTTTCCCTTCATAGTAAGATAAATACAGGCACTGGTAATTCCTTCCCAGAGTACTTCCAGTTGGTATTCTCTTTGCCTGGTACTTGGCCGAGAAGTCCCTGCATCTGGATGGTTCATTATTCGAACAACCCCCTCTGTCCTTGAAGGTAGGGCATGAAAGTATGTAAAAATGCTATATGTGCACTGAGTGAAGTTAAGGCTAGCACTATATCACTGAAACATATTTCCACTTTTACGACACCGGATATAAATCTACCGAAATATTGCACAGTTGGCCTTTCGGAAGTGTAGTGTAAGATATCATGTTATGAACCTTCCAAGAACGTATCGTGCAGTGACGAGCGAGTGAGCGGTCGCACAAGGCTTGAAACAAAGAATGATTCAAGAAGTAATTAAGGAATTAGAAAACAAGTAACAGATTCGGGAGCATTTTAGACGAACAAACTTCTACCCATAATTTGCGTATGAGTTTTATTTCGAAGTATCTAAGGATACACTCAGCGAATCAAAATATCTAAATAATTATAGAAACGACAGGAACTTGTAATAATAATTCCCTATAGATAAAGGAACCGAAATCTGTAAACAGACGGCTGCCGCCGTTTATAGAGGAATTAATAAAGTGATCATTATGACGGTTGCCATTAAAATGATTCAACTTCAAACGGAGCATCTTATTAGTGTTGAGGGGCTCATGAACACAAAATGGCCCTCCGTCCTAACTGCCGAGGCTGCGTCAGGTTAGGAACCATCTGGTGGAAAAAGGACGCGGCCATTTCTTTGGTCCAGCATATGATACCTAACTTTTGACCACCAGGCAAGTTGGCAACGGAACTACTTTCTTCATCCGTAGGCACAGTAGTGAGATGAAATATGAAGACTGTGGTACGCGGTCAAAATCGTCTCCATCCGAACAGCCCTCGAAAGGTCCAACGATACCGACCGACCGCCGTGTCATCCTCAAAAATGGGTCACTGGATGCGGATACCGAGGGACATGTGGTCATTTTCGTGACCAGAGCCGCCACTTCTTAGTGCTGTAGCTCCTCAATCGACCCCAGAAGGTCTGAGCGCACCCTGCTTGCCAACAACGCTTGGCAGACCCGGACGGTCACCTACCTAAACGCTAGCCAAGCGCGACAGCACTCAACTTAGGTGACCTTACGGGAACCAGTGTTACCACTGCGGCGAGGCCGTTGGCACTATTGAAATCACCTACTTCACGTACATAACCACGTATTTGTTATTTATTAGTTAATTTTTTGGACAGTTGTTCAAACGATGTCGACATTTCGTTAGAAATTTTCAAAAAAAAAATGGTTCAAATGGTTCTGAGCACTATGGGACTCAACTGCTGAGGTCATAAGTCCCCTAGAACTTAGAACTACTTAAACCTAACTAACCTAAGGACAACACAAACATCCATGCCCGAGGCAGGATTCGAACCTGCGACCGTAGCGGTCGCGCGGTTCCAGACTGTAGCGCCAGAACCGCTCGGCCACCAGCGGCCGGCGTTAGAAATTTTCAAAGCATCAGAAAAAACAGGAACAACTCTGACGATTCCGTGAACTGTGGTTCGGAAGACGATTGTTGTGCTAATTGAAGTCCAGAAGAAAAACACAGTACTTTCCCAGCCAAAGGCAAACACATGCACAGTAATGGCTTTCAGTTACAATGAAAACAAAGTACATAGTTTGGTTAATGAATCAGGGAGAAAACGGTTAAGTTGAGCAGTTGCAAAGCGAGTTTTGCATGTAAAACCTGAACGTGTGTTGTATAAATTGAAGAAATATTTCTATCAAGTATGAAATAGTGTCAAAATGACACTCTCAAAAGTGTCATAGAAAAACTATTCGATAGATTTAGTACTGCTGGTGAGAGTGAACTTATAGTTACAAAGGAAGACCTTTGAGACTGGATTCTTTGAATTTAAAATGACATGGACATTACTATTTTCCATGCTTCTTTAACCAGGTTAAACAGAGGAAGTGTTATTAATAGGTAATACTGCTGCGGAATTGGTATCGCATCTGAAGACGAAGCTTGATGCTGTGTATCAATCCAATCAGATAGGTTGCACGCAAGAACGATGTGTAAGCCTCACTTCAACCTCACATTAATGGTTTGAGATATTCTTGGTACGGTTTAAGTACATAAATTTCGCGTGCATGCACTTTGGACGTCACGCTACGTGACGATCGTTCTCTTGTCACAAATGCTTCTGCTATCCAGCGATTCGCAGACAGGCAAGAAGGGCTTGTACAAGCGGTTCTCAGCGCGGCAAAAATAAGTAACTTTAACATTTTTTGTCAATACTTGCAATGCGGCTTGAAGTTAGGCTCTTGAAAAATTTGGAAATTTGTGGTCAGGACTATGGCGTCAAACTGCTGAGGTCATTGGTCCCTAGGCTTACGCACTACTTAATCTAGCTTACAGTAACTTACACTAAGGACAACAAAAACTGGTTCAAATGGCACTGAGAACTATGGGACTTAACATCTGAGGTCATCAGTCCCCTAGAACCTAGAACTACTTAAACCTAACTAACCTAAGGACATCACACACATCCACGCCCGAGGCAGGATTCAAACCTGCGACCGTAGCGGTCGCGCGGTTCCAGACTGTAGCACCTAGAACCGCTCGGCCACATCGGCCGGCACTAAGGACAACACATACAGATATGCCCGAGGGAAGACTGGATCCTCCGACGGGGGTGGGAGGTGGGGGGGGGGGAGCCTCACGAATCGTGACAAGACGCCTCAGACCGCAAGGCAACCACGCGGCGCTAGACTTTTGACGGCACATTTCTTTCCGTGTATTCTTCCTATATGAAAAAATTTAGGCCGGGTTTTAAAGTGTCGGACTGGACCATTCCCTTGTTAGCATCACCACTGACTGAGTTGCCAATTACCCCTAGCAATTACAGAGGAGTCCTATTAGTTTCTTGTCAGAGCACTAAAATGACATGTACTTTTCTCTGTGTTGCTGTAGAACAGTGATATCGTCAATTTCTTACTTTAGAAAACATGCAGCAATATTGTACGATGATATTGCTGTTCATTAATTGGGATACAGCAGATAAGAAACTATTTCCCTATATTTGTTTTGGGTCGACACGGGTATTCGCTACGCGTCTCCGTAACGGTTTTGTTTCTCGAATGGAACAGACACATGATTTTGTGTGTGATTCCCACGTTGCAGTATCCGTATTGGCAGAGCTATTTACAGCCTACATACAGACAGTCTGGTCACCTTAAAGTGACCTCCACCAATGTTTGACGTCAACGTGCGGCGCTAAGAACCGCTTGTACAAGCCCTGCTTGCCTGTCTGCGAATCGCTGGATAGGCAGAAGCATTGGAGGGTATATAAAAAGTGGCTGGGGGAAACGGAACACATTGCAGTAGTTGTCCCAGCGCGGAACCGGAGAGATGTGTCTTACTATCTTAACGGATATTATAACTGGCGTTCGGGACAAAGGTAGAATCATTTCAGAAACAGCTAAGTCTGTTAACTCCGTGCATGCCGGCGTGGTTAAATTATTCTGCACACGGCAAATAGAGCTAGCCAAAACCGGCGCCGAGGCCACTGTGTTGCACAACTGGCCGTAGATACCTGGGGTGAACCTCGGCTGCGGGGATGTGTACGGGTGAAAGACGTGCAGCTACTGAGCAACTGACTTCCCAGTCAAACCGAGGATCCACCAATGGTGTCTTTTCAACGATCGTTAACAGAACGTTGCTGCGACTGGCCGTCCACGGCAGGCGCCTGGTTCATGCACCCATGCCGATTGTTATTCAGCGACGACATGCCTGGAATTTTCAAGCGAATACCGCTAATGGACCTCCAGTGACTGGCGAATGGAGACCTTTTCAGATGAATCACGTTTTGTGCTTCATCGGACACACAGCCGTTGGCGCGTACAAGTGAAACACCTGAAAGCAAACACCGTGCCAGAATCTTTAGAAGGGTCCAGGCCGGAGGAAGGAGCCTTATCCACTGGAGAACGTTTTTGTGGCATTCCGTTGTCATTCTGGGAAACACAGTGGATCAACCCAAGTATGCATATATCCTTGGGAACCACGTACACCCCTACATGCAGATTACACAGGCCAACGATGGAAAAACTTTTTTTGCTGAAAATACCTTATTATCACGTTTTTAGGGTGGGAAATCCAAATACGATACTTAAAAATCTGTATCATCCACCATTTAGTCACATTTTACATTTAAATTTATTAAATTAACCGATTTGTAAAGAATTTTACAGCTTTTATACAGTTAAAATAATTTAAAAAGGAGGTGTAATGAATGTAGATGGTTCGTAACACTGCTGAAAAACATTTGCTGGCAAAACAGGTCGATCCTATTTTTGTGTAAACAGATGGTGTTTTGTTAACTGTCAACCTAACCTCACTTTCCCGTTTCTTGTACATGTGCTTAGTACAATGTCTAATCATGGTTGTAAAACTTCTGCTGACAGTTTTTGTTATATCTGTGGTGAATTTGTGATTAAGAAACACCAAAGAAACATTACAGACTTTGTGAAAAAGGTTTATTTATCATACGTTGGATTTAAACTTGGTGATCAAGATAAATCTTCGGCGCCGCATAGTGTATGTTATTTTAGTGTTGAAGATCAGAGAAAACGGTCCAAAAAGGAGAAAAAAGCCTTTAGATTTGCTGTTCCTGTGATATGGACGGAGCCAAGAAATCATTCCGATGATTGCTACTTTGGCAGCGTTGATATTACTGGTCATAATTCGAAAAACAAGAAGGTAAAAATCTACCCTAACCTTCCGTCCGCCTTCCGACCAGTAGGGCATGGTGTAAATTTGCCGGTTCCTCAACCACCAGATGATTTAAATTCTATTCCAGCAGAAGTATTTTCTGATGTTCACTCTGATTTAGATGAACCAGATGATGATGTATTCTAATGTGATACATAAAGTCTAGAGCTCAAATTGTTTACTGAGACCGAGCTTAAAGATTTGTTTAGGGATCAGCGCTTAACGAAAGAAAATGCTGAATTGCTCGACTCTAGATCAAAAGAAAAGAACTTAGTGGCAGTTGGAACAAGCATATACACATATAGAAAGAGAGAGCAGCAATTTTCCAAGTGTTTCAACAAGAGCCGCGCGGGATTAGCCTAGCGGTTTAAGGCGCTGCAGTCATGGACTGTGCGGCTGATCCGGGCGGAGGTTCGAGTCCTCCCTCGGGCATGGGTGTGTGTGTGTGTGTGTGTGTGTGTGTGTGTGTGTGTGTTTCTCCTTAGGATAATTTAGGTTAAGTAGTGTGTAAGCTTAGGGACTGATGACCTCAGCAGTTCAGTCCCATACGATTTCACACACATTTGAACATTTTTCAACAAGAAGGTGATTTAGGGTACTGCTCAGGCATTCCCGGTCTGATGAATGGAATTGGTATTGAATACAAAAAGGAAGATTGGAGACTGTTTATTGATTGATCCAAAACTAGTGATGGAAAAACGCTACCAAGGCCGTGGAACACCAACATGATGGGGGGACTACTGTTGGTCACTTCACCGAGAAGTTCAGCAAGCGACCCATAGTAGAAAAAGCTACATAAGAAGCCTCAAAGAAAAAAGAGAAAGAAAATACAAACCAATTCTACCTGAATACTGAAACCTCTATTGACACATATCATTGTTTGAAGTAGCTTACCTTAAATAGAAACCATGGTTATGTTGTAACAAAGGGTTTCATTAATTTCCCCGTTTATCGTATAGCATAGGATTTTTATACTATATAATAAAAAGAATGTTTCTCAAAAACTGTTGGTAATACAAAAAAATAAAGACTAGATTTGGATTCAGCTCATAAAAATCTATAAAGATCAGCTGTCAAAGTAAAAAAAGTTTTTAAAAAACATTTTTCGTTGACCTGTGTGATTCTTCCTCGGCGCAATCGCATCTACCAGCAGGACAACGCAAGACGTGACACTGCTCGCAGTGCACTTGCGTGGTTCGAAGACGACTAGGATACGTTTGCCGTGCTCCCCTGGCCACTAAACTGCTAGTATCGAAAGCTAATCGAGAAATTGTGGGACTACCTCACTCGTGCTCTTCGCGCAGTGGGTCCTCAACCGAGAACCTTAGCACAGCTGGTCACTGCACTGGAATCGGCATGGCCCCACGTCCCTAGTACCTTCCAGAACCTCACTGATTCCCTTCCTGCAGGTCTCACAGCGGTTCGCGCTGCATAAGGTGGTTACTCAGACTTTAGGTGGGCGATCACATTAAACAGACAGGACAGAGTATTAACATACCGCTGAGTCAGGACGTGATGTGTGCGATGAACGTAGATACGTTGTACAGCTTTCCAGCAGGTGCATTCATGAGGCTGCAGTAAACGTACAGTGGTGCGCACTTGAAAAATAAATTAAATTTTCCGAAATTTGTGGCGCTAATAAATCATGTGTTTTTAACCATGAAAAGTATACATATTAATGATTTTTCAGTTGCATCCCGTTTTCTTCGAAATGGAAAAAATAAACCATTCTCTACTATTTTATTTTTGTTACTACATATTCGTGTCTACACTTGCCTCTTCAGTTTTCCTCTAAACTGCTCCTTCCAGCACCATGTATTGCTGGATGCTATAGGAGGTACTCTCTCTCACGAGAGTCTTCCATCAACTTTTTTCTCCTAGTATTCCTAGCTGTTCAAACATAACTGAAATTTAAACATCTTCCTACAGCATGACATTTTAGTTCATTCCTCTTTCTCCTGCTATGGCTTTCGCTTCCATACATTGCTGTGCTCCATATGTACACTCATTAGGACTTTTCAATCAATTCCAAATAATTATTTCAGAGCAATCAACCTCGTGTACTGAAGAAAGCTGTCATCTCTCCTGGAATTATGCCCTCATCTTCGCTCACAACGGACAGTCTTCGTTTTTAGGCAGAACTGGGCAGTTGGCAAATCGGAAGAGAAGAGAATACAAGCATTTGAGATGTGGTGCTACACACGAATGCTGAACGTTAGGTAGACAGACTGGGTAAGGAATGAAGAGGTTCTGCGCGGAATCTGAGAGGAAAGAAATTTGTGTAAAACATTGACAAGGAGAAGGGACAGGATGAATCTGTTATGACATCACGGACTGACTTCCATGGTACTAGAGGGAGCTGTAGAGGGCAAAAACTGTATAGGAAGACAGAGATTGGAATACATCCAGCAAATAATAGAGGACGTTTGTTTCAAGTGTTAGTCTGAGATGAAGAGGTTATCACAGTAGAGGAATACGTGGTGGGCCGCTTCAAACCAGTCACAAGACTACTGACGCAAAAAAATTCTTTTCCTGCTTCACACTTGTCTTTTCTCCCATCTGCTATTTAGCAGACATATTTCCTTCTCCTCCACTGCTCTTCGTCGCTTCCATCTTAGCTTTGTTCATAATTTACCCTCATTGTATGCTATGCTGATTGTCATTCCACTCAAACGTACTATGTCTTCGAAAATATTCATGGATTCCTATCCGCGCGTGAGCGAGAATTCAAATAATATCATGGGTTACCGTATCCCAGTAAGTTACGTCTTCCTTAATTTCGGACATGAAGGTTATGTCGTCTGCGAAATTTATCTTTGATATATGTCCCCTCTGCCCTTTTATTCAATTTTCGTAATTTTCCAGGGTTTTCAAGGTATTTACCAATTGCATCCTTCCTTTTCCTGGCTAAGTTTCTTTCAGTACTTCCCCACCTACTCCCAATTCCTTCCTGTAGATCACTCAACGTCCTCGATGTTTCATTTTGAAATTAAGTGGTACAAAATTCTGATTGCAAAAATTCTTATTCTGACATCGTTTTCCAGTATTTTACCTGAAGCGACAAACTGAACGTTCAGGTAGCATTTCTGGTACCTTCGCATCCTCTGAATCCAGTCCAGCAGTTTTCTCTTAGCGCGAGACTCGATATAGATAATTTGAAAAGATTTCATACTAGGGGTGCCCAAAGAAACCTGAATAACATTGTCGTGGACGGAGCTTGTGTAATACACATTTCTGCCACTAGACGTGTGTAGCGAATCTCATTGCCAATCGGGTCAGACGTGTGTAATATTCTGGATGCTTTGCGTGTGAAGTTTGTTGTTTGATTGAGCATTAAGAATGACTGAACTGTTTTTCATTGAATGTGGACTTGGTAACGCATAAATTCTTGTTTTCAGCAAGAAACTTTACTAGCCTGAAAATTGTAGGACGTTCATTTCAGTCAAATGCATCATATTACCACACGAAATCCCGATAAAAGAGAGACTGCAGGACCTGAAATACTACTAGAGCTTACGCGGTCTTTGCAGGAGAGATATTAGGCGACGTCTTTCTTCAACGCTGCTTTTTCGTCATCTAGTAACTATCTACGCTTGCAGAGAAAAGGGAGAGCGAGAGGACGCCGTACTGAAGTAAGTCGACATTCAATGTTGTGCAGTACTACGAATGAAAAATATCATAACCCGCCCCGCTGCAAGAGAAGATTTGTACAAACATGTCCCTGAGGTCTGCCAGAGTTTGCCGTAGACGAGGTCTAACATGAAAACACATTGATTCTGGAATTCATATACTTAGAAATTATGCTCAGTTAGGTTCGATGACATCAAAATATGAACCATTTATGTCAACACGCGTCTGCATTCATTCCTCCTACCGCTAAACGCGTTTCTGTTGTTCATTTCCCGCGGGGTTCCTCACAAACTCAACGGTATCTGCCTCCGCACTGAGAAAAATAACGGTACTGTAGTAAACTTCTCGTCCACTGCTGAACATTACATCGCGAATAGGCTACAACTGTCTCATTTCGTTTTCAACTGGTGCTTCCCTCTTCATGTCTCTTGGAAGAGTAAGGATATCGATCCTATAGTTGAAGCATCGATTCTACCCTTAGGCATTTTGCTACAGCGCAGCAGCATCGCTGACGGGGATTCCCCATTGTTCTAGAAGAGAGAGACAGTTACCCGAAGAAGTGGGTCAGTCGAGCCTGAGAAGGCCAGCAGGACAGACCCCGTGAGCTCGTGTTTCGCGCATGCGCACAAAAGTGAAGTATTTTGTGTAATGATTATACTGAATGGAATGATTATACTGAAAGTCGCACTAGAGTTAAAACTCAAGTACATCGCGTATGCGTGTGAACAATGTGAGATTCTCATGTTTGGATTTAAGTTTCGTGTACGAGGAAACTGTTACGTAATAAAAAGGGGATCGTACAGTGATAAATCGGTAATTGTATACTGATACCATCGCGTAACAAGTGGGTGACACCACTTGAAGAGTGAACGCAGCCAGAACCAGAAAGGACGTTTTATAAGAATTTTAAGTAGAATAAATTTAACGGTGACGTACAAGAGACTTCACATATTTCAATCTGATCATTATTAATAGAAGATTCTGGAAGGAACAGTATCTTATAGCAGTGTCAATTAATAGACAGGGCATGCCTCGTAGGGTCACGGTCAGAACTTTAGTTATCCGCCCATGTACCCTGGGAGAGACTTCACTCTCTACAACTGGTTACTTATTAATGTTCGATGCCTAACTTTTCTAACCAGCCAGACCACCCGATCACCTATATTAATCTATAAAAAGCGCTAAAATAGTATAGGCTGCTTACTCCCTCCACTCTCACAGCGGCCGTCTCATTTCTCCACAAGTTGTAAATAGCCTTTCGTCCCCTGTAATTTAACTCTGTTACCTTCAGAACTTCAAACGCTGTATTCCAACCAACACTGTCAAAAGCTTTCTCTAAGTCTTGCGTTTGCGTTTCCTTCACCTGTCTTCTAAGAGAACTCGTTTGGTCAGTATTGTCTCGGGTGTTCCTACATTTCTCAGGATTCCAGACTGATTTACCATTTTTCTGTACAGAATTCGTGTTAGTACTTTGCAACCACGAGTTAGTAAAGTAATAGTTCGATGATATTCACACCTGTCAGCACCTGTTTTCCTTGGAAATGGAATTATTGTATTGTTCTTGAAGACATTGGATACACCGCCTGTCGCATACATCTCTCACACGATGTGGAATATTGTCGTCGTAACTCACCGAAGGATATCAGTAGATCTGAACGAATGTCGTCTACTCCAGAGACCTTATTTCCTCATATTACATTTTACATGATTTGGTTCACTAGAGAACTCAAGTAGTTGGTTGTTGGACCTAAAATATTTACTTTCAAATAAATTCCACTTTTCGCGTTCTATACTAAATGTAAGAATTGCTATCAGGCCACACACCTATATTCATAAAACCAAAATAATTGAACGATTATAATATTCAGGAAAATGGTAAGTAGTCAACGTGTCTGAATGTAACGAGGGCTCGTTTAGAACTTCGGACGTTTTCTTAAGAAAGCACTGGTCTTCTGTATTTCAGCAGCGACGCGAAACGTGAATTGAATACTACCTTCTGTGAACACGGCGTTGACCTCGGCCAGTATTTCAGTGGCGATCATGGATTGCACATTTATCTCCATTTAGTTTCCTTTGAATGGATGAGAAACATACTGATTAAAATATCGTTAAACTGATGTCTTTATAGTACGAATTAGGAGCCACAAAAGTTAATTCAAAACAGCTCCAGTTACATTTAAGAGCAATGTTGGAAAAGGCATAGGAGTCAATGAGAGTCATTTTCACAGTTGACACTAAGCTGTTAAAATTTATTTGATCGTTTTTCAGTCACTACGTCTTGTGGGTACTTTTAAATGATATTTATAACACCCGTTTTAATAGGGAGTGGTTAAGACACGGTACTCGCATTCGGGAAGGCGACGGTTCATATCCCAGCCCGTCCAGCAAGTTCTACGTTTTTCGAGATTTCCTTAAATCGCTAGAGAGAAATACCAGTATGGTTCCCTTGAAAGGCACGCCCTATTTCTTCCGCATCATTATTTCCCTAACCTGAGCTTGTGCTCCCGTCTCTGACGACGCTGCCGTCGACGGGACGTTTAACCCTAATCTTCCACCTTGCATTTTAAACGTAACTCCTAGATAGTGTAGTAACCCAACATTTGTACGAAACGTCACATACTTTCAAGTAGTTTTCATTATAAACTAACTGTACTAGCATCCCTTCAGCAGTACCCTGTACGACTGCTTGAATACATAAATTTTAGCCGCGCGGTCTTAGGCGCTGCAGTCATGGACTGTGCGGCTGGTTCCGGCGGAGGTTCGAGTCCTCCCTCGGGCATGAGTGTGTGTGTTTCTCCTTAGGATAATTTAGGTTAAGTAGTGCGTAAGCTTAGGGACTGAAGATCTTAGCAGCTAAGTACCATAAGATTTAACACAAAGTTGAACATTTGAACATAAATTTTATCTGCTACCTGTTGCGAAGCCATCGTACAACGGTCTCATGAAACTGTACAAGGAATGCTACGCATCAGTTGTCAAACGTGTGGCGAAGAAAATCAGAATTAGTGGCATTCATTGGGCAGCATCACAGACAGCTTGGGGATATTGCAGTAAGAGGTTAAAGGCTCCAATGGCTCTGAGGACTATGGGACTTAACATCTGAGGTTATCAGTCCCCTAGAACTTAGAACTACTTAAACCTAACTAACCTAAGGACATCACACACATCCATGCCCGAGGCAGGATTCGGACCTGCGACCGTAGCGGTCGCGCGGTTGCAGACTGAAGCGCCTAGCCACAGCGCGAAGTTAAAGGATGGTTACTGTCGAATTTAGAGGAAGTTGAGATTTTTTTGCACTTTAAGAGAGGAGTTGAATGAGAAGGAAGTAGTGTCCATGTGACATTTCTGGGCCCATGTTAGTGACGTCTTCCTTGAGAAATACCCACCAGTCTGTTCTAACTAGCGGCGATAGATTCAATATCTGTTGTTGGTCAGTCCACATGGATGCACAAATTGCAACATATAAGTAGTACCGTTTTATGTAAAATTTGATTTGACTTGACGCAGTCGATTTTGAGACAGGCAGCAGCAGCAGCAGCGTTGAGGACTGTGATACAAGCGTTATAAGATACTGACATCTGTGGTAGGTGACGGCACCTGCTTTTAGTTTACAACTGAGCCTTGTGAGAGTATAACACGGCACCTTGAGATGTTCAAGATAAAGTCTTGTGTTTGACAACGCACGTTTGCCGTTGGCTGTTTACGTTTGCGGTGCCTAATGGCACAGACGCTTTAAGGTACGTTACACTACAGTACGATATAACTATTTACGCAGTTGTCAGTATGGGTAGTACTGCGATGTATTAATTTTCCTACTTCTTTTAGAGCAGGTGATGATGGGATAACGTAGTCCTGAAACAAGTCATAATTAATTCAACACATGTTTGACAACTGGTGCGTAACATTGCCAATACTATTGATTGGCGACTCCATGGAGTGTCCTGTGCACCACGACCAGATAATGGATATACACTCCTGGAAATGGAAAAAAGAACACATTGACACCGGTGTGTCAGACCCACCATACTTGCTCCGGACACTGCGAGAGGGCTGTACAAGCAATGATCACACGCACGGCACAGCGGACACACCAGGAACCGCGGTGTTGGCCGTCGAATGGCGCTAGCTGCGCAGCATTTGTGCACCGCCGCCGTCACTGTCAGCCAGTTTGCCGTGGCATACGGAGCTCCATCGGAGTCTTTAACACTGGTAGCATGCCGCGACAGCGTGGACGTGAACCGTATGTGCAGTTGACGGACTTTGAGCGAGGGCGTATAGTGGGCATGAGGGAGGCCGGGTGGACGTACCGCCGAATTGCTCAACACGTGGGGCGTGAGGTCTCCACAGTACATCGATGTTGTCGCCAGTGGTCGGCGGAAGGTGCACGTGCCCGTAGACCTGGGACCGGACCGCAGCGACGCACGGATGCACGCCAAGACCGTAGGATCCTACGCAGTGCCGTAGGGGACCGCACCGCCACTTCCCAGCAAATTAGGGACACTGTTGCTCCTGGGGTATCGGCGAGGACCATTCGCAACCGTCTCCATGAAGCTGGGCTACGGTCGCGCACACCGTTAGGCCGTCTTCCGCTCACGCCCCAACATCGTGCAGCCCGCCTCCAGTGGTGTCGCGACAGGCGTGAATGGAGGGACGAATGGAGACGTGTCGTCTTCAGCGATGAGAGTCGCTTCTGCCTTGGTGCCAATGATGGTCGTATGCGTGTTTGGCGCCGTGCAGGTGAGCGCCACAATCAGGACTGCATACGACCGAGGCACACAGGGCCAACACCCGGCATCATGGTGTGGGGAGCGATCTCCTACACTGGCCGTACACCACTGGTGATCGTCGAGGGGACACTGAATAGTGCACGGTACATCCAAACCGTCATCGAACCCATCGTTCTACCATTCGTAGACCGGCAAGGGAACTTGCTGTTCCAACAGGACAATGCACGTCCGCATGTATCCCGTGCCACCCAACGTGCTCTAGAAGGTGTAAGTCAACTACCCTGGCCAGCAAGATCTCCGGATCTGTCCCCCATTGAGCATGTTTGGGACTGGATGAAGCGTCGTCTCACGCGGTCTGCACGTCCAGCACGAACGCTGGTCCAACTGAGGCGCCAGGTGGAAATGGCATGGCAAGCCGTTCCACAGGACTACATCCAGCATCTCTACGATCGTCTCCATGGGAGAATAGCAGCCTGCATTGCTGCGAAAGGTGGATATACACTGTACTAGTGCCGACATTGTGCATGCTGTGTTGCCTGTGTCTATGTGTCTGTGGTTCTGTCAGTGTGATCATGTGATGTATCTGACCCCAGGAATGTGTCAATAAAGTTTCCCCTTCCTGGGACAATGAATTCACGGTGTTCTTATTTCAATTTCCAGGAGTGTACTTAGAAGGAGGGACAGCATTGGTCGTATTTTCTTGTTTTATTAACCGCAAAATCGATTTTCCGTCACTTAGTGACCATCCTCAGTGCTAGAAGTTAAAAATTTTTCACATAACGATCAGAGAGTATAAAACAGAAAATCACAACTACATCTGCATTTGAACATAACAGTTGGTAGGAACATACCTGTAATTTACAATTTAAATTGGTAGGCACTGGTGTCAACAAGCTTACAGCGATCACATAAACTGAGGCCGCTGTTTACATGCACTTGTTCAGCAGACCTCGGTGTGACAGGGCTTGGAACGCCCTCTATGTGACATGTGTCATGTGAAGACTTAATATTACTGGTTTTGCGAGATATTAACACTAAATAACTCTTGTGCATTTGTGAATCATGAAGTAATTCAAATTTAAAATGTAAATAAAACACATAGCGGACGAAGGGGGAAGGAATCATCTAAAATACATTGGCGTATTGTTTTTTAAAAACAAACTTATAAAACATAAAACAGATCGATAATAAGTTGTCAGAGTGCAGGACAGGCAAATGAGAAAAAGACAATAAAAAAGAATAATATATGAATAACATGAAATGAGGTATAACACAGGTTTTTAAAAAAAAACATAATACCCACCATCTGGCGTGGGAAGTAAATCACTAACTAGCTTCCCACGCCAGATGGTGGGTATTATGTTTTATAAAAACTTTTGTTATACCTCATTTCATGTTATTCATATATTATTCTTTTTTATTGTCTTTTTCTCTTTTGCCTGTCCTGCACTCTGACAACTTATTATCGATCTGTTTTATGTTTTATAAGTTTGTTTTTTAAAAACAATACGCCAATGTATCTTAGATGATTCCTTCCCCCTTCGTCTGCTATGTGTTTTACGTACATTTTAAATTTGAATTACTTCATGATTTACAAATGCACAAGAGTTATTTAGTGTTAATATCTCGCAAAACCAGTAATATTAAGTCTTCACATGACGCATGTCACATACAGGGCGTTCCAAGCCCTGTCACACCGAGGTCTGCTGAACAAGTGCATGTTAACAGCGGCCTCAGTTTATGTGATCGCTGTAAGCTTGTTGACACCAGTGCCTACCAATTTAAATTGTAAATTACAGGTATGTTCCTACCAACTGTTATGTTCATATGCAGATGTAGTTGTGATTTTCTGTTTTATACTCTCTGATCGTTATGTGAAAATTTTTTAACTTCTAGCACTGAGGATGGTCACTAAGTGACCGGAAATCGATTTTGCGGTTAATAAAACAAGAAAATACGACCAAGGCGGTCTCTCCTTCTAATTATTGCCAATACTGATTTAAATTTTACATTTAAATTTAAATTACATGTAATCCGTACATCTATAGCACTGAAATGGTAATAACTAATAAGTGAATGGCGTGATAGGTCGATAGTTAACTAAAGAACTAAATTTACTGAATTTGTAAATGTACGCCATACAGCATGTAATACTACACTCTTATTAGCCTGCTTATCCTTTATTATAGTTTTGAAAGTGCACTATTATGTCTTTGATCCCACAGTTCATTCGTCGCATTTCATTAATCTTTAAGTGTTAGATGATAACAAAAATTTGAGTAAAGGCTTTCACAGCTCGCTTCTCATGGAGATAGAACGTGTTATAATGCAAATGCACAAACGATATCTGTACTATAAATCGTAAAAATGATTGGTGCTGCAGCCACAGAGATAAGAAGAAACTGAACATGAAATATATTGTCACGACTCTACGAATAATCTGCTAAAGAGCAAACTCAAAAAAGTATAAACTATTTTAATATCGCCTGAGTTTTTAGTGCCTGGTAAGAAAACACTGTTTGATCTCGTGTCGTGTAAAAATCTAAACTACACGCTTATCTTTCAGTGCATGTACAAAAAGAGATTTTTATTTTCTTTTTTGCGGATAGTGTCAAAAAATTATCTATAAGCTGATTTAGCAATAAAGTTATCAGCCAGCAATACAATTGAAGCTATTTTTATGCCAACTGATCCGTCGCGAAAGTGGAAATATATTGCCGTTGTTGTCTGCAACAAGAAATATGTATCCATTGTGCTCATAGCCTGAAACAGTCAGATCGCCACGCCGCGTTTTGCGTATCGCTTGTGTGTAGGCGGGGAGGACAGACATTTCTAAACAATGTTTCTCAGTAGCGGAACGTTATGATACAGTTCGTTCATGTCCTGAAAATAATTTGCACTCTTCATCCAGTTTTGCATTATTAAGTACCAGCGAATTACTAAAAATATGCTAAAACATGTAGCCGACGCCCTACGTAAGATAGAGCATTCACAAAAATAGCTCAACACAAGTACTACACCACGCCGTTACAATTCGCAGTCCAGGTTTGCGGCGTGGGACAGCAAATACCACGACTTTCATTGGAGGATGCCAGTGCCGTGCTAATAATCAAAGTGTAGAAGGCAACTGACTTTTTTTTCTGAAATCTCCGTAGGAAAACCGTGATTTAATTCACTACAGCTGAATACTGGAACGATACCCTCAATAAACGGCTGATCTTGTGGGCCGTCCCTGATATTTTCGACGGGTCACGAGTTAAAGCTTTAATCTACCTCTGTTCCTTTTCATGCTGTGCGTTTCAATCGGAGAGGAAATAGTTCAGTACTGCCTGAATGTGTGCGTTGAATGAAGGTTTGTGAGGCAACTGGAAAAGTAGAACGTAATATTTGCACCATAACTGACGTTTCGTCTTTCTAGTAGATTGGTAACAAATCGTAGCTGCAGCTGTATAGTTACCGGAATCATCAAAGTACCTTACACAGTTAAAGAAAACCAAATGCACGGAATTATCCTAAAGATGGTCCACTCACGCTGCACTTAACGTCACATTCTGTCAAGTGCTGTTGTTTGTACTGGACACAACGTCAACGAACGTCGCGTTGCTCTTCCTAGCACTGTTCGCTGAAAGTGAAGTTATGAGGGACTTTTGGTTTGAAATAAAGTCGTAACGTAGTATTAGTGTAAAAGGAAAGAGGCATGGTAGTCATGTTTATTAATGACCAAGGAAAAATTAGCGACATAAGTCGTGTAGTACATCACATACAATGCTGGAGAAAGGAGAGAATAGGTAAAACGCATTCCAAAACTTCCTGAACGTCAACACTTATTTACCACAGCAAATAGATACACATAAACACGAAAAACTATTAAGAACTTTTTGCATTACTCTTTGAATCTTGTTACATTTGTAATGGTACAAATAGCGTGGAGAGCTTTATTTTTGTCCATCAACAGAGACTGCCTCTTCAATGTTGATGCAACCGAAATGAAAACATTTTTTTCTCTTTATGGTCATCTTTATGCATGGTGCACACGCTCTCTGTGTCCAGTAGGGCGTATTGTGGCGTATTGTAATATATAAATAATTTTTCGCTTTCTAATATTGGATGACTTTCGTGGCAGACAGGTTACATTAACATTTTAAAGCCGTCTTGCGTCTTTCGCAATGTGTCACGACCGCAAAAAAATCAATTAAAAGAAGAGCCATTAGAGTGCGAAGACCTATACCGTAAAATGAGTGTTCGAGGTGAGGAAAGCCAGCTTTTCTTTGCAGCAGATAACTGCACTGCGGACTCAAGGCAGATCAATCTTGCTCAGAATCCTTGAGGTCTTAGTTGATAGTGCCATTTGACTGGATTGGATAGTGTTTTGTGTTTCGGTTCTGTGACGTCCAGTGTGAATAAGCCCCTGTGTTTATTTTATTTCAGCAGTAATTTTACACTCTGTAAATAAAGTCTACGATGACAGAATAAATCTGCCTGCAGAAATCTAGTATTTGGGTTGGTATCCTAGACAGACAATTCTGATCTGTCATCGCGGTTCAGTTTTTTTCATCTCTTAAATCCTTCAGTTTCAAGGAGTCGCTTCGATTTACGTATGTTAATAGAGATTTACCTTCGTCTTTGTATAGTGTGCGGCTGGTAGTATGTTCCGCAATATCTGAGTCACTGAACTTCAGGAAATCAACGTGTCTAGGACAAAATAAACACTGAATTTTCCTTTTACTTCCCGGTAATACGGGAGGTGTGTGGTAGCGCAAATTATTATAATTTAACCGTCTAGAATGATCTACAATGTTGAAACTTGGTGCGACATGGCTCACTTAGAAATTTTCTTACAAATCGTCTAAGATCGACGATATTTTTAATAGACTGTAGTTTCTAGACAAATATCATCAGAATTCCGGTCGACCCCTGCATACTGACGTTTAATTTTGGAAGAATACAAGTTCTCCACTCATGTGTGAGGGAGAATATGAAATTTCTCTTAGAGGAACTGTACTTTATTTGAACCGTCCAACGTGTTACTATTTGATGCAGTTCCATTAGACTTAAGAACTACTTCTCCCGGATTCTAGTCGGACGCCTCTGAGTTTACTACGTCCTCTAGAATTTTAGCGCTTCAGACACCGATTAACAAAACTTATCCCAGCCATTAGTGATCTCTGCAACAAACCACCTGCCGAGGTAGCAACATACCTATATTCCTAGGTTATTATCGTCAATGTCCATCTTCACAACGGCTCAGCCCTACAGTCAGTCTCTATATAAATTTCCCATTCTATACAGACTCAACGAAGCGTTCTACTGTGTTTTCGTTATGACCCTACTCATAGTAAAATTGCATATCTGTTGTTTCTTTAAATGAGATTAACATCATGTTAATGACCTTAGCCATATTATTGGTTCGAGGATCTCGTCAGTTAGATGGTTTTCGTTTTAGAAAGAGCTCGCTGTTAAAACGCTAAAATTTATTTTACTGCTGTTGGTAGTGACAAATATGTGTGATATTAAGATACTTATTTTTACTCACAGAAGTCTCAACATCGAATTTGCAGGGACGCTAATTGCTTAATTTCGTTAGATGTATCTCGTCGGGCGTAACTGCTGGTGCGCAAAGGTGTTTTTGCCTGTGTTAACTACTTGTTTACAGTGATTTCTACAGCCTCGCAACCAAGAGGACCTATTAATAAATCAGCGTCTGTCTACCCGTTAAAATGATATCTTTAAATTAGTTTGTTGACTCCGTATTATAGATATCAACAAAAGAAACCAGGAATCCAAAGCCATTACTGATGTCATAGCTGTGCAGTCCGAGGACGAATAAAACGTTAGGTTATTGAACGAAACAACATATTCCACGTAAAGCGTCCGGTGGGTCATGAAGGACGAAGATCACTTTCTTATATCCTTTGCTGACTGTAAGCGTTTTCAACGCAACGCCTCATAGAAATTACGGTTTCTCTGCTCCACTAATTGAAAAGCTCCATCAGACGATTGTCGAATTATCTGCGGCATGAGAAATAATCCTGACGCTGTTAACTGCGGCACTAAACGGTGATGTGATTCATGTAGTCGCTCCGGATATTTTCCGCCCTCTGCTATCTGCCCCGTAAAGCGACTTTTATAGTGCTCCGGACCCATCTTCCTCCGCACTGGCGCACGTTTTACTGCTTTCTGGAGCTGCTTACTTAGTAAAACCGTAATAAAGCAATATCCGCTTTCCGTCCCCATGTCGTACAGCACATTTCTTTTATGGCCGCGTTTCACGATCTTTCTGTGGTCCAACGACGAAAAGAGTAGATGAATATGTTAGTCCCGCACTGTGCGCTGCGGTAGTTTATTTCGTGATTCTGCGGTGAGGTAGTATAAAATGAAGGCAGTTCACTATTTGTTTGGTGTTTGCCTTCAAGGAAAATATGGCTGAGTAATATCCTGTAATGAAACAATTGACAGCAGTGATGAGCATGAATGTTATAGTGTCTATGAAAATAGATTTGTGGTGGTATTATGAAGAATACGCTTGTACACCACACATGGGAAACTGGAGTTGTACAACGATGTTGATGATTATGAAGCATACGAATATGATGCATTCTAGATGCCGGAAAGGAAGTCAAAATACGACGAAATTGACAATGAGGAATTGGATATTTGTAGAAAAAGAGCACGGACACTGAACACGCACAAAATGACAAAGAAGAATGATGAGTACCGTGACGGTAGACACTTGCGGTAAACATTTCGTACATACCGGTTGTGGCTGAGGCGACGACGGCGTTGACTAGTACAGCGACACACGCCAGCGCAACAATCAGCGGTCCAAGTACTGCCGGTGGTGAGCCCATGGTAGCACTCCTACGAGGACGCCTCTCTCGAACCTCGTTCGTCACACGTTCAGCCTTTTCTAACGAACCTGACACTGGTAAACCGCAGGAAATTTTGTCTGGCGCTCGGCTCCAGCACTGCATAGGAGCTGTGTCCGGGAACGTGCTACCTAGCGCAGTCGTCGTTCGGATTGTGTCAATAGTGACAGTCTGGAGCAATGTGGTTATTTACCTATGTTGAGGTCTTATTATTTTGTTACGAGTTTGTGGGTGAGAAACGCGGAGATAAGAGTGGAGCACCGCCTTGTGTACGTGAGCGTCGGGAGGCACAGCACGGAACAGGAGCGCCAGCGACACGACGCGCGCGCCGCGTGATCGGAGCCGGGTTCGGGCGGACAGTGACGCGCGGCTACAGCCGTCCTCTCAGCTCGGCTGCCGGAGCTCGTCTGAGGCCGCGGGCGGGCCGGCCGGCCGGGGCGAGCGAGCCGCCGCAGCCAGTCGGTGCGCGCCGGCCAGGCGCCGGCCAATGCGCCGCGGGTCGGCGCCGCGCCGCGGCCACTGCGCACGCGACTCGGCGCAGGTGCGGCACTGCGCAGACGCGACGCCGGCCAGTCGCGGCGCCGCGTGGCGCCTGGAGGGGGCGGGGCCACAGCCGCCCGAGTCCCGTCGGCGGAGGCGCAGCCGGCCGCGGCGAAGGAGGAACCCCGAAATCACGGCACGCGCTCGGACAACTCAAGGAAGATTCGGCACCTGCTGCGCCCGTAACGATTTTAAGAAGGAACACTCTCGTACCGCATACCTGCACTTTCTTTAGCACAGTAGAGTGACGTAAGAGCTCATATCAAAATCAGGTGGCATCCCTTATTAAGTTACTACTTGAGCTCATATCGACATAGTGCATCCTTATGTCGTCCATGCAGGACTGTTGCAAGGAACTGCGCCTAAAGTTAAAACATAACAATTATCTCCTTTGCTCACTGTTTGTATTTCATCCCACGGCGCGCTTCGAGAGCTTACACTCTCATCTTCAGGTGGAACAATGATATTGTGTTACATATTTTCTAGATGGATGCAGCCAGTTGAGCCGGCCGGAGTGACCGAGCGGTTCTAGGCGCTACAGTATGGAACCGCGCGACCGCTACGGTCGCAGATTCGAATCCTGCCTCGCGCATGGATGTGTGTGATGTCCTTATATAACACCCCACAGCTTCACGGGATTTGCGAAATTAGAAGTTGACAATGACCGTGAATTATGAATTTGACCCGCGTCGGGATAAGGCATCCGAATCCGAAGTAAATAATGATTATTCCGCGGGAAATGTTTTGCCAGTGGAAATTTTGCCGAAAGAAATGATTATTAAGTTGTAAAAGCAATTAAAAAATCGGTCGCCAGCTCAACTGATGAGCGACAGTACTGTTAAGTACGTGGAAAATTGTGTCAAAAATAAAGTATACCTGTTTGTAGCGCAGCAGGTGGAACGGGAATTTTTACGTAAGTGCTGTGTCAGGCTCAGTAGTCATATAAAACAATGTCATAACAATCTAACTACACTTATTTTGTTCATAATTTGTCAGCTAAGTGCAATGCTGGCAACACAGATAATTATCTATCGAGATTTTGAATAACGGACTGTCATTCTGTCTTTAAAATTAGGTACTTTGCACAGTTTAATCTACTGATAATGAAATATATTGCCAATAATTGATTAACTATGTTTTGAATGATAATAATTCATTAATTGGAGGATTGTCAGGTGGAATAAGCTTTATAGTTTCATGAAATATCCATGGATTAACTTCAGCTGAATATGCATTGAAATAAATCTTAATAATCAAATTTATTACTGCAGTCTATTATTAAGTTACTACGGTTGCCGTAAGATTATCAAGTGCAACAATTAACTACGATAACCAGTCTGAAGTTTACTCTTCACCGTCTATGCAAACAATTTGATACGAAAAATATTTTCTCTTGATAATGGCGTGACACACTGGGTTCAATTAGGTAAGGATTGGAAGGAACCTACTTGGTGTTATTGTCTGGTGGAATGTAACTGCAACACTCCGATTACAAAGTGCTTGTTATTAATTGTTCAACTTCAGATAAAAGCGCAGTCACTGGCAAGCCTTCTACAATTTTACCCTACGAAAATTACGTAGATCGTACTTCCCTCGTTGTCGGTGGATCGACGGAAGTCCACGGCGGCGACACAATGTGGCAGCGGGCTTTCACCGTTGCGACTTGGGCCCACAGTGCGCTTCACATTTAAGTCCTCGTTTCTCCAGCACTATGCCCATTAATCCATAATAACTTGCCCGGCCATGCTTCCAGATATGCCGACCATTACTTTCCCGTCGTACCTATATCCACACACTAGCCGTTAGATGTAACACAGCTAGGACTCGCAGCACTCGACTGTACTTCTTACTAGGAGCACGGCGTCACTGCTACTACTACACGCTGGCGCGCTCCCGCGCCCAGATGCGCGACAAAACAATCTCTCTGACTTCAACGTTAACTAAATATGCCCTGACTTGCCAGTGTTAAATATTACATAATTTAAACATAGTATTTACAATACATATTTACACTAGACAATACATCGTATACAAACAGTTTCATGTGTTAAGTAAGCGAAAAAATTCATAGCAAGGACTGCGTTGTAGCGTCACACTTAGGTTAGTTAGCTTAAGTAGTTCTAAGTTGTAGACGACTGATGACCTCAGAAGTTAAGTCCCATAGTGCTCAGAGCCATTTGAACCATTTTTTTGCAGCCAGTTAATAACTTTGCTACAACAACATGTAAGGCACTAAGAACATAAATTTTAAACGGCAAGAGAGTAACTTACAATCTGTTCCTGTGTACAGAACACTGAGGCTCGTCACAAATATACGTTTGTATTTATTCGTATTCTGTGAGAAGAAAACTTAAACTAAAAATGTACCTTTATAAGGAACCGCAGGGTACTGTGCACTGGAACAGATTGTAAGTAATTCTATCACCAATTAAAATTTATAATCTTGTTGCTGTATTGCTCTAACACGTACTTGTTATAGGATTTTGTAGCAAAACATAACCACAACAATCATCTGAATGCATCCAGCTCACATATGTGTAACACAATATCATTTTTCCACCTGAAGATTAGAGTGTAAACTCTCGAATCACTTTGTGGGATGAAATAAAATGAGTGACTGACGCAGACAGTTGTTGTATTTGAACTTATATTGGCATGGGCGAAGCTACTGAACACCTGTTCTTCCATGTGAAAGACAATTCAGCCTAAGTTTTAGGTTTCATACCAGTAAGTCCACATTTTTGCGCGCGTCTGACATGTTATACAGGACGTTAGAAAATTCACGACACAAATTTCTGACTTGTAGAGGGGAGTTACCTATTCTGAATAGGAACCCATGTCCGGAAACGTAACGTTTCCATTCTACGATGGTTTCAGTTCAGATGTGTAACGCATCCACGTCTGTTGGCGGAAAGAGAAAATTCTCAGAACTGCTTGTCCAGTAGACTAGACAGGATGACTTTCTACAATATCTGTAACAACATTGGCGGTCGCCACATCATTCTCTCGTAATATGTTTTGCCGAGATCAACAGCTACAGTACGGAGATGATTACGCACCAGATGTCGAAATAGTGCAACTTATTTAACATCACACGTATCAGCACTATATTATCCCATTATCAAGTTCGTATAATTAACATTCGTTTAGGTACAGCCAAAAATAATGAACACGTAGCAAACATGCAACTTGATAAGTGGATAACGTAGTCCCGAAACATATTGTTCAAAATAAATGACACATTTTCGACAAGTGGTGTCTCAATATCTCCGTGCTCATATCGTGCTACAGTTTTACGATGGGTTTACAACAGATAATAGCTATAAAGTATAACAGAGGAGGGAGGAAACATCTCGACCTGGCAGACTGCGTTCTTAGTCATACGTGCATTCGCCATTAGAGGTTCTTCTTCTTCTTTTTTGTTTCTTTTATCAAAGTACTTCAACCAATGTTTCCTTCTTATTTCTAAAATTAGGTTCTCAAAGGGCTCCAAAATGTACATTCGAGAAAGATGGTGTCTTTTCTGCAATAGTAAAGCTTTCCACACGTTTGAACTCTATAATTACCATGCAGTTACACTATATTGAAGGATTACAAAGAGTTTCTGTAAACACAGATGGAGAAAATGGAGCATAATTTATGAACGGACTCTTAAACGATCACTGATCGAAGAAGATCGAAGTTTAGGCATAAATAGTATAATAGCTTAATTCTACTTAGTCTAAATGGTTTTAGCATTGGAGGGGAAATCGATCTTATTCTTGTCACAGAACCTACCCAGGAGATATTGAAGCTGTCCAATGGAAGTCTACACTAGGATAACGATATGGAAACCTGACCCCTGCTGCAACACGAGAAGTCCTCGGTTTTGAACACTGCTCCACATTGTCAATAATCATTAAAATATAAACAGACAGATGTCCTATGAAGATATTTTAAGAAAGAAATTACGCAGGTACGAGCGTGGAAGTAGCATGACTCTGATGCCGTGCATAGTGACAGACGTAATCATCAGCGACCTGAGCGTACGCTAATAACCCAAACTTCCTTGCCATGATACTTCAAATATGACAACTTCGACGACCTACCTGTAGAATAGTAGTTTCAGTTCACATTACAGGACCTAAAAACCCCTCCTTAACGCACATTATTGTCAGAGAACCACCATACAGAATTAGATGAGGTAAACGAATAGAGGACCGGATAAAACAAATGAAACTGGTAAAGACCTGAAGAGGAAAACAAGGAGATCTTTGGAAATGCAGGAATGCTAGGAAAACTGGATCAAGAAACAGCATAAAAGACTGTAGTGAACTCGGCAGAAAGATAGAAAACCACTGAATACCTAATTCTGGGTGATCGAATGGGGATTTTTATCCACACCTCCCGAATTGTCTTAACCACTGTGACACTTGCAGTCGTCGTTGAAAGACGACCGTTCCATCGAGGATGTCGCCAAAGATCCCCACCCACTTGACGTGGATGGGTCGACTCTGATGGCCTCTGCCTGAATGTGTGAGTTGAATTAAGGTTTGTGAGGCAACTGGAAAAGTAGAACGTACTATTCGCACCATAACTGACGTTTCGTTACCACCATTTTGAATGGATCGTTGGCTGAGCCTTTAGCCGCTCCATCTCCGTCCCGTTGCATAGATCCAACTCTTCCTTTTGGTCTCTGTAAGACGTCGGATTGAGCCAGAAGCAAGTTCGTGAAAACACACACACACATTAACATTCGGGTAACTCCAACGGGGTCGCCGTCAGACCCAAACTGCAATTGCCATACATTTCATTCGTAAGTGACTTATCACCATGTTTTAGCCTTTTCCTGAGCATCTTTGAACTCACTTGTTTCGTTGATTAACTGAAGTTTTTCTTGCGTTAGGCAGTGACACCTTCCTTGTACCTCACATCTTAGCAGTCACAAACAGGTGGACAATGTTCTGTAAAGAGGCCGCGATACTTAGGCCTACGCGTGTTGTGTTCCATGTATGAAAAACGGACTTTCACCTGATGGTTCACTATCCCACACAACAGATTTACACTCCTGGACAATGACGCTCCACCTGACGAAGCCAACGTGGATTGTCAACAGACCAATAGTGGATGTTTCGGCTGTTTACCTGGCCATGGCTGGTACATAGGGCTTCATCACTAAACAAGATACATGATACATCTTGCGTATCTTGTCTTAATGCCCATGTACAGAAGTTAACACAATCCGCATAATCGTCTCCATGCAGCTCTTGATGCACACAGATGTGATAGCGATGGGACCTATGTCGACGGAGAATGCGTAGGACTCTTGACTGACTCGTGTCACTTCCTCGTGCGATTGTGCTGGAGCAAACGATCGGATTAACTGCAACAGCAGCAAGAACGTTACCTCTTCTGTTGTCACTTGTTTCCTCACGTTACGTTGTCTAGGTGTTACACTGTGAAAGGTGGCTACACAGAGCCACAGCGCCAGAGATCGCGCCAGAGAGTTTTGTTTAGCCGCCTCCACTGGCAGTGATTATTGAGATGTCGTAGTGGGCAGTGCTTAGAGTGAGCTCGTGGTAGTCAGTGATTGTTAAGAACTCGTAGCAGAGAGTGTTTGTTGAGATGTGCTAGTAGGGAGTGCTTGCTGAGATGTGATACTGAAAAGTTCTTATTGAGATGTGGTAATAGCGAGTCGGTGTAGAGATATATTGTAATGATTAGAGTGATTTTGGTCAATATATGAAGGAAACGAAACTTGATTTATTTTTCATTATTTAATGTCGTAAATAATGCTTCATTACAGGTTCAGTCAACAAAGCATCTGGCTTGTGTTCTTGTATTAGAGTGTAATCCTGGTTTTCTTGCGCAATTGTAGTATTTCTATTTTCTTTAATTAATTCAGTATAAATGATATTTCAAATTTCTTGTGTTGTTGAAGAAGAACCGTGCCAGATGCGTACGTTGAGTCATACTTCCACACACAGAACAGTTACACTTATGCTTTGGTTTCGTAGGTTTTATAGTTGTTGGGGACTTAATTAATTAATTGTGTTAATGAAAATTGCCATTTCATTCTTTGTTGTTGTTCTATGCAGTCAGATAGCGTAATAATACTAGTCAGGGCCAACCGTTACGAGACTTCGTAACCGAACAGACAGCTACTGAAGCAAACAATTAAAAAAATTATTTGCATTTTATAATAATTAAGCCCCCATGCACGTGGCGACCGCTGCTTCGGATCGTCCCTTGGAATTCTTCTGATTGTAAAAATAGTAGACAGTAGTATTGTTGTAGTAATTTGTAGTTTAGTAATTGTAGTATATTTTGCATGTGTAGATTTGGTAATTGTCATTCTTCTAATGGTATTTTTATTTTGCAAAATTTAATTTTGTTATCTTGTATACGGGTTTGACAATTTAGTGCAGTTAGGAAGATTTCAATTGTTCGTTAATCGTGTTTGAGGGAAACATTTCGTGTGAATGGTATTGTTGGAGATACAGTGTCATTGTGTGTAATTTTCATATTGTGACGAGTTTTGTATGTTTTGTAAATGTTTACGCGATCAATGAAAAAGGCAAAAATGATGGATAGTCAGAATAACGAAATTGTTAACTTGGCGAACTCGCCAACAGAGGAAAACAGTATCATGAATAATGAAGTGGAAAACAATTTAATAAGTCGGGAAAATAGTCCGGAACCATTTCAAAATTTTGCTCAATCAGAAAATTTTCAGAATTCGAGATTAACGACAGAAGTTTCTGGAATAGTATCGAACACAGATAGCTTTACAGCTACGACGAAAGAAGTTGGTTTCGCGGGAAATGTTAGGGGCGAAAAGAATTTCGAACCGGCTATTATGGAGCAGTTGATGGGTGCAATATTAAATCTGGGATCACAAATGGGAGCAATAGAAACACGGATGGGAACAATGGAAACACGGTTAGGATCTGAATTTAAAACGGAGATGGGAACTTTGCGATCTGAAATTAAAACTGATATAGGAACAATTAAAACTGATATGGGAACAATGGAAACACGTTTTGACTCACTGGGATCACAGTTAGGATCTGAATTAAAACCAATGGAAACACGGTTAGATTCGCGAATAGGGACATGTTTCAAAAACATGAAGGATGAATTAAAGAAAGAGATTAGAGAAGAAGTACAACCGATTTTGAATTCTCACAATAATAGATTAATTGCAGTAGAGATTAGACAAAGGGAACAGGATCGAGAACAGGAAGAAAGAGATCGCGTGATAGTACACAAATTTTCAGAGTTAAATTTACAACGTGCACACGATAAGGAAGAAATATTTGAGAGAATCGAGGAATCCGTACCAAATGACTTAACGCAACAGTGTGAACAGTTAACTACTAAATGTGACAATACCGAAACCCGAGTTGTGACACTTACGGAAGACGTAAACTTATCGGAAACAGTTGAGGAGATTTCTGATAAATTGACAAATCTTAGTTTAAATGGGGACAGAGATTCGGATGATACAGCTCCATTACCATTTGCTGAAACCGAAGAGTACCAGAACATAAATAAGCATGTTGAAATTCAGGGAAAATTTAATGTTCGCGTTAAAAGGGAATTTGAGGCATTACGAAAGCAAGTCAAACATATTGAAGGCGAAATCGTAGGAAAAGACAGCAGAAGAAATTTGGAATCACTGATAGCAGAGGGCTTTGAAGAAAATAATTTATTTCATTTATGGGATGCAACAAGAGAGCGCCAGGCGCGCGAACTTGACAATAATCGACATTGGGATTGGGACTGGGACAGACGCGGTAGGTCTTTGTCGCCACGAGGCGAAAACTTTGACTATAAACACTTTTTGACTGTCCGGAAATTTCAGATCTTTCGTAATTCTAAGAATGACATACATCCATGTTCATGGCTTGATCAATTTACGTACGCACTTCCGCCAAATTTGCCACTAAGTCACAAACTGAAATTTATGTGCAGCTATTAATGTCCTCAGGGGATTCACTATACTAAGTGAATATGTGCCGTAGCGTCCACAGGGCCCCGAGCTGTAGTGCTGCTATTTCCCTTTTAGTTTTCTGCACCGCTGCCTACTCTTTCACTATTCTTTGTATCTATAAAAACAACTCTTCTACTATCCATCTATCTAGACAGTAGGTAAAGAATAACCGGATTTGACGATTTTACCCAAAAGTGACTTTGGAAATTACCGTTTGGATTTACTATATTTTCTGCAGCATTCATTCGTAGTTTAAACGAAATTTTACCTGTTTATCTTCGTGACAACATTACTTCATATGTTGACGATATTCGTATTGCTAAACGTTCTTGGAGTGAACACAACAAAATTTTGGATTACTTATTACGTATTTTCGCAAGAGTTGGCATTACAGAGAACTTGGAAAAATCTGAATTTGGTCGTTCTCAGGTGAAATTTCTCGGTCACATTATTTCTACAGAAGGTACTCTTCCTGATCCAGAGAAACTAGACGCTATTCGTAATTATGCTGTTCCTACCACAAAACGTGATGTTCGTAGTTTCCTTGGTGTCTGTAATTTTCTTAGACGCTTTGTTAGATTGGATGATTTGGCCACACCTCGTTTACACATTTCAGTTATGCATATTTTGGTCCCAGAAAATGCTTTCATAAATTACGAGAAAATTGCTACTTCAGTAACATGGAAAAACGTATTCGATCTGTTCTTGCCAAATGCAAATTATGTCAAAAGGCTAAGCCGCCAACAATTTCTCACAGAGCACCGTTGTTTCCTATCATTCCAGCGAAATTAAAGGACATGGCTGCAGTCGATTTGTTCGGTCCAGTGGTTCGTTCTACTAATGGTTTTGCGTACATTTTCGTAGCAGTGGAATTGACATCAAAATATGTGTGTTTTACACCTTTACGCAAGGCAACAGCTCGTTCAGTATCTAACGCTTTCATCAAACATTTTCTTAAAGAAGTTGGTCATGTTGATATGGTTATATCAGATAATGGATCACAGTTTTGCTCTAAAATTTGGCTTCGTACTCTACGGCGTCGTAAGATTAAACCAATTTTCATTTCACTTTTTCACCGTCAGTCTAACGCTTCAGAGAGATGGATGAAAGAAATTAATAAATTGTGCCGTCTTTATTGTCATCAGAATCACAGAACTTGGGATCAGTATCTTCATACTTTTCAAAACATTCTGAATGAACTCCCTAATGATTCAACTTCTTTACCGCCTATACCGATATTAAAAAACAAAGCACCGTCAAATCGCATTTCTGAAATCGTTCCTTTTCCGCCTTCACGGAAACTGCGGCATTCTGAAGTTGTCAACCTGGCTCTACGAAATATTGCATCTGCGGCTGCTAGAAGAGAGAAATCAGCTAAACGTCCTGGTCGTTTAAAAATTTTGTCAGTTGGTCAAAAGGTGCTAATTAAGTCTCATCGTTTGTCTCATAAAGGAAAAGGCTTATGTCACAATTTTTTTCTGCTTTATAACGGTCCATATAGAATTCGCAAAATTATTCATGATAACACTGTTGAAGTAGAAACTCTTAAATCTCGGCGCTCTAAGGGAATACATCACATATCTAACGTTAAAATTTTTGTGGAATGACATACTTTTGAGAAACCAACAGTTATACGTAAACATGCGGAGAATGCAAGGATACCGCGCTGTGTTCTGGCGGCGGCGCGTACTCAAAGCAACAGTGAAGTCTGCGCGCCGCACAAGGCAGTCGTTGACTGCAAACAATTACTTCCTACGTCACGCGCCTACAGCTGATCGAGCGCTCAGTGCGAATGCACTGACAGACGTAAACAAATACACAGTCTAATTTTCTCGGATTAAATTCAGTATAAAGCTATAGTGACTCGATAAATTATGTTATGAACGTTCAGTATTTTTCAGGATATGGTTGTATAAAATATTTAAGACCTTCAGGTAAATTCTGTGCGTGTCCAACGTTAAGACGACTTGCTATGGAGAAAATTTCAGGAAGAATGTAATTTCAAAAAAAAAATAATAATAATAATAATAATAAACTAAAAAAGGGTAATTATTAATTGAGTTTATTTTTCAGGTAACATATTTCCACTTAGGTACGTACTTTAGACGTAATTTGCTGCTTGCGATTACGTGACTCATACTTTGTGCTAATTTCATGTTCTATGAATTTACTTGTGAAGCGACGTGCTTGTGTACATTTGCTGATTTTGACAATTATTGATTAATGAACAGTGTTATTACTTATGTATATTATGCATCGCGTGGCTGCTATGCTTTTTCACTGATGTCATATTTTTTTATTATGTGCCTGCTGTGCTTATTTATTTACATTTTAATTGTCACCTGATTAATTGTGCTGATATGGTTATGTATGTAAGTTATACTTTGTGATTTATCTGCTTGCGCCTTCATGTTTACTTATTAAGGTCACATATGAACATTTATTTGCTTATGCTGATATGATGATAATGACCTGTTTATTATGTGAGATACATATTTGCTGCTTTGCGTATGGATTGCATATTTACACATTTCTGTTTCTTGTCATAACTACTCTTCAATTTAGAATATAGAAATGCTGATATACTGTGTACAAACATAGAGTTTAGGTTACACTGTGGTATTAATTATAGATTGTTCGCTTGGCAGAGCCTCGTTGTAGGGATTGTGCTGCATCCACTTGTTGACATTCTGTTCTCTACTGGTATATTTACTCGCTATTGCATGTTTTGCTTACGCTCAGTGCCTTATATTTTTAAGATAAGAAAATGAACTGCTATAATTCTACGAACGACATTGGTACAAGAAACTGCATAGAAGTCACATGAGCTGGAGGTTTTTAGGAAGCTGTATAAATTTATGCTAATAGGAAGGAAGCTAACGACGTGACATACCAACACTAGGTTTAGACCATCGACAGTTATTACACTGCATGTTTCGTGAGTAATTGAAATAGGAAGTGACACTTGACACAAGAAATACTCCACATGTTTGCTTCTGCCATGATTCTTGAAGTGGTGTACACACTGTGAAATATTATGATCATTCACACTCCGTAATCGTAATTAATTACTGAGAGTTATTCGAACTAAGTCTGTTAGAGGTCATGTACGCATTTCTTTTATTTAATGATGGACAAGGTAAACAAAATGTATCTTATAATTTATAATGAGTAGCAGATTTGGATCAGATGGATTACACGAGAGGTTGTGTGTTGACATTGTGTCTTCGGATTGTATGAGATGATGAATTGAGGTTTGCATTAGGATTTTGTCTGCACTTGTTCGAGGAGACTGACTCGAGGAAAGAGTTGTTATGGAAGTGAAATGATATTGGCAATGAGGTTATATATATCGACGTATTGAAGAGGTATGATTGAGGTATTGAGAGTATGTGAAGTTGATGATTATTGGAGTTTTCGTGGACAAGAGGTAAGGTAAATGATATTGATGATCGACGTATTGAAGAGGTATTATTGAAGTATTGAGATTATGTGATGCTGATGATTATTGGAGTTTTGGTGGATAAGAGGTGAAGTAAGTGAGGAGCATATTATTTTTGTTGGTCTATATGGAACAAGGAGGATAAAGATGGCAGACTAGAACACTCAAGTAGAAGGAAGATTGTCTACACACACACTTTGTTAAATCACTAAGCAGTATATACTTTTTTTGAAAAGAGGAAGTATTTGCATATCTTGGCTCACTGACAGTTGTTCAGCAACCGTATATTTTGATCTGGCTTGGCAAACATTGGTCTTGACATGATGACTATGACGTTGACTAACTATTATTGACTGTTATACATTGCTGCCACTACTACTTGATACACATGATGAACATAAAATTTTGACAGAATTGCATTTACACAGTTAACACTATTCAACTACACAGTAACACTAAATGTGGATGAAAGATGAGTGAGTGTGTTTTGTGTGTTTTCCTTTTATAATCCCAGAGAAGTGATCCCAACGTATCTCCTAAATATTATTTTACTTGTTGTTGTGGCTTGCACTGACACCCATAAATATTATAGGTTTACTGTTACTGTGTACTGTAATAGTTAATATGACAATTATCTGATATCATTTGTGTGTTTATTATTGTTTGTATGATGAACTGTCTAATTAGTGATAGAGAATATTTTGGACTGTTATTTGCACTTTTTCTACATGATTGGTGCCACTAGGACATGTTTAATTTCTGCTGATGAACTGTGTGATTAGTGATAGGGAATAGTATGGACTGTTATTTGCACTTTTTCTACATGATTGGTGCGACTAGGACATGTTTAATTTCTGCTGATGAACAGTGTGATTAGTGATAGTGAATTTTATGGACTGCGGTCAGCACCTGGTCAACATTACTGGGTGCCACTGATGGACTGCTTCTACCGAAATGATGTCACTTGTTGGTGTCGGCACCTGCTCAACATTGCTGGGTGCCACTGATGGACTGCTTCTACTGAAAAGATGTCACCTGTTGATATCGGCACCTGTTCAACATTGCTGGTGCCACTAATGGAACTGCTTATACTGAAATGGTGTTACTTGTTGATGTCTGCACCTGTTCAACATTGCTGGTGCCACTAGTGGAACTGCTTATACTGAAATGGTGTTACTTGTTGGTGTTTGCACCTATTCAACATTACTGGGTGCGACTAATGGACTGCTTCTATTGAAATAATGTTACTTGTTGGTATTTGCACCTGTTGACCATTGCTGGGTGCTACTGCTGGAACTGTCAACTGCTTATTCTTGAGCTATGGAAAGCGTTTATGTGAATATTTGTATAAACTGATTTTTTGTGTATTATTGTTTGTGAAAAGTTATGAGACTCTTACCTGCACATATTCGTCATTGCTGACGCTATTGATTGAATTGTTTAACCACATAATACTTGTGTAAACTATTATGTAAAGGCACATGTATGAAAGAATTTGTATTGCTTACTGTATTTTATATATTAGGTTATTGAAAGGTCAGTGCAAAGCCAAAATTTTATCTATTTATATGATATTTACGCATTAATATTATATTTTATTTTTGTCTGTATTTTTTTTGACGAATTTGGTGGTATTTTCACCACCAATGCTGGCAAAAATACCATCAAATTCTGGCCCGTGGAGGAAGGGCATATGAAAGGTGGCTACACTGAGCCACAGCGCCAGAGATCGCGCCAGAGAGTTTTGTTTAGCCGCCTCCACTGGCAGTGATTATTGAGATGTCGTAGTGGGCAGTGCTTGGGGTGAGCTCGTGGTAGTCAGTGCTTGTTAAGAACTCGTAGCAGAGAGTGTTTGTTGAGATGTGCTAGTAGGGAGTGCTTGCTGAGATGTGATACTGAAAAGTTCTTGTTGAGATGTGGTAATAGCGAGTCGGTGTGGAGATATATTCTAATGATTAGAGTGATTTTGGTCAATATATGAAGGTAACGAAACTTGATTTATTTTTCATTATTTAATGTCGTAAATAATGCTTCATTACAGGTTCAGTCAACAAAGCATCTGGCTTGTGTTCTTCTATTGGAGTGTAATTCTGGTTTTCTTGCGCAATTGTAGTATTTCTATTTTCTTTAATTAATTCAGTATAAATGATATTTCAAATTTCTTGTGTTGTTGAAGAAGAACCGTGCCAGATGCGTACGTTGAGTCATACTTCCACACACAGAACAGTTACACTTATGCTTTGGTTTCGTAGGTTTTATAGTTGCTGGGGACTTAATTAATTAATTGTGTTAATGAAAATTTCCATTTCATTCTTTGTTGTTGTTCTATTCAGTCAGATAGCGTAATAATACTAGTCAGGGCCAACCGTTACGAGACTTCGTAACCGAACAGACAGCTACTGAAGCAAAAAATTAAAAAAATTATTTGCATTTTATAATAATTAAGCCCCCATGCAACTGCCACTTTCACATAACTGATTTAACAGGTTGATAAATACGAGTAACAGCCGGGATGGTTGACCTCTATTGCCATACCTTGCCGCATACGCCGTACAAGAACGAACTACATCCTTCCTACACTCTCCATAGACTATGAGCATGCCGGCTTTCTTTGCGCTGGTAAATCCCGCTATCCACTCAGGACTTACTGCTTTGATTGCCACATACTAACTGACTAGCAATTCGCACTACACTCAAGGAAAATACAAGCACACTGTAAGCAAATTTAACATCGTTGTTCCTAGCAACTACGCAGGTTGAATGGCACAAACAAGTGTCGGTGCGGAAATTTTTCAAGCTAAAATGTCTCGAACACGACTTACGCTACGATGCTGCAACGAACGCCACTGACATTCTAATTTACAATACTTTTAGTTTGTTAATGTCAGTAGGTATTGTTCCATTTAAAAAGGTGTATGTTTGCACAGAAATATACTTTTTAAGTGTCATTACAGTCTGTTGATTGGCTATCGATAAGAGCCCCTGACTATTCTATTCGGTGAAAACCGTACGTCAGTCACACTTTCCATTCCCACAATTGCTGCGGTGCAACTTTTAGGTGATTCACCCTATTTATACATCCGTAGTATTAATTTTGGTACATGTAAGTAACTACTATTGTGTTGAATACATTGGCAACGATTCAAATGTGTGTGAATTCCTAAGGGACCAAACTGCTTAGGTCATCGTTCCAGAGACTGACACACTACTTAAGCTAACTTCTACTAAGAACAACACACACACACACACACACACGCACACACACACACACACACACACACACACACACACATACTCGAGGGAGGACCCGAGCCTCCGGCGTGGGACGCAACGCAGTCCGTAACACGACGTCTTGGCAACTATTCGCGAGGAATTTTGTGCCTATTCTTCTCGATCGGACGCCATGTCGGCACTAGAGGTTCACTCGATAAAATTATCAAACGTAAAGATACAACAGGAAACTACATGTGCAGGGCAAAAGACGTTGTTTCACCACTGATATGGTAAAAGTGTATTATTCTACATATGTGCGGGGTAATGCGAATCATATAAACAACTTATCTTACATGAGATGACTGAAAATTACAAAACTTTTTATCAAAAAATAATGGAACAAGTTTCCTCTGTCAAATTCACAATAATGATGCTGTACGTTAGAGCTAATTTGAGCGCTTCGCGGCAGACAGCAGCGATGTTCAGGGCAAAAAAATATGATATGTTCACTTTAACCCATCTTCCCCAACTCTTATTACACAACAACCAGCAAATGAAAAATTGTTTTCATTCTAGCCTAGGACAACACGGCGCTGAAAAGTGGAGTATTCGAGAAAGGAAGGTTAGAGCGTAGATTACCATCGGGAGAGTTTGGGTACGCTGAGGTGAACGAAGTGAAGCAGTCTTTGTCTTAGTATGGAAACTCTTCAGCTGCCCTTCTAAAAGAATTTAAATACACGATTGTGAATCAGTGTCGGAATGACGGGACCTTAATAAACGCCAGTGTGTTGCCACCATTCTTGGAGAAACTACCTTCAACATTGCCAGTGCTTGGAAGATGGACAACGGTAATTGAAAAGATATAAGCAAGACGTATGAGACAGGCGAAATACCATCAGACTTCAAGAAGAATATAATAATTCCAATCCCAAAAAAGCAGGTGCTGACAGATGTGAAAATTACCGAACAATCAGTTTAATAAGTCACGGATGAAAAATACTAACGCTACTTCTTTACAGACGAATGGAAAAACTGGTAGAAGCCGACCTCGGCGAAGATCAGTTTGGATTCCGCAGAAATATTGGAACACGTGAAGCAATACTGCCCCTACGACTTATCTCAGAAGCTAGATTAAGGAAAGGCAAACCTACGTTTCTAGCATTTGTAGACTTAAAGAAAGCTTTTGACAATGTTGACTAGAATACTTTCTTTCAAATCTTGAGGGTGGCAGGGGCAAAATAGAGGGAGCGAAAGGCTATTTACAATTTGTACAGAAACCAGATGGCAGTTATAAGAGTGGAGGGACATGAAAGGGAAGCAGTGGTTGGGAAGGGAGTGAGACAGGGTTGTAGCCTCTCCCCGATGTTATTCAATCTGTATATTGAGCAAGCAGTGAAGGAAACAAAAGAAAAATTTGGAGTAGGTATTAAATTCCATGGAGAAGAAATAAAAACTTTGAGGTTCGCCGATGACATTGTAATTCTGTCAGAGACAGCAGAGGACTTGGAAGAGCAGTTGAACGGAATGGACAGTGTCTTGAAAGGAGGGTATAAGATGAACATCAATAAAAGCAAAACGAGGATAATGGAATGTAGTCGAATTAAGTCGGGTGAGGCTGAGGGAATTAGATTAGGAAATGAGACACTTAAAGTAGTAAGGTTAGGTTAGGTTAGTGTTGTTTTAACGTCCCGTCGACAACGAGGTCATTAGAGACGGAGCGCAAGCTCGGGGTAGGGAAGGATGGGGAAGGAAATCGGCCGTGCCCTTTCAAAGGAACCATCCCGGCATTTGCCTGAAACGATTTAGGGAAATCATGGAAAACCTAAATCAGGATGGCTGGAGACGGGATTGAACCGTCGTCCTCCCGAATGCGAGTTAAAGTAGTAAAGGAGTTTTACTATTTCGGGGGCAAAATAACTGATGATGGTCGCAGTAGAGAGGACATAAAATGTAGACTGGCAATGGCAAGGAAAGCGTTTCTGAAGAAGAGAAATTTGTTAACATCGAGTATAGATTTAAGTGTCAGGAAGTAGTTTCTGAAAGTATTTGTATGGAGTGTAGCCAAGTATGGAAGTGAAACATGGACGATATATAGTTTGGACAAGAAGTTAATAGAAGCTTTTGAAATGTGGTGCTACAGAAGAATGCTTAAGATTAGATGGGTAGATCACATAACTAATGAGGAGGTATTGAATAGAATTGGGGAGAAAAGGAGATTGTGGCACAACTTGACTAGAAGAAGTGATCGATTTGTAGGACATGTTCTGAGGCATCAATGGATCACCAATTTAGTATTGGAGGCCAGCGTGAAGGGTAAATATCGTAGAGGGAGACCAAGAGATGAATACACTAAACAGATACAGAAGGATGTAAGTTTCAAAGGGTACTGGGAGATGAAGAAGCTTGCACAGGATAGAGTAGCATGGTGAGCTGCATCAAACCAGTCTCAGGACTGAAGACCACAACAACAATAAGGAGTAGCAAACTGTGGCGTTACGGTAAATTTTTTAACATCGTTGTAACGATAGAAAGATCAATTGCGAAATGAAAGCGAACTACGCAGAGTTGTAGTTGAAAGAATTGAATGGAATGAACTTGCAAGGGAAAACGTGCAGGTGTAGGAAACACGAGTTTTTATTGCTATTCCTCAAGCAGGGTTGTGTCACAACACCCGTACCTCCCCAGTCCAACGAGGCAGCGGTCCGTTGTGAGCGATGGAAACAGCTGGCGACAGCTGAGTGGTCGGGGACGGAAGGCAGACGACCCTCAATGTGGCCGCGGTCGGTATGCGAGTGGCGGCTGCGCAGTGGCGGCCAAGCGGTTCGTGATGCGTCAAAAGGCGCTGCACTCTCCAGACTGTGTTTGTTGGCCAGCGTGCTGCTGGCTGCTGGCTGAGTCCTGCCCTGCTGTGGTCGGCGGTGCTCGCGGCTCAGCTGTCGTGGAGTGGGGATGGCGGTTGTTGCTGAAATAACTGGTTTTCAGTTATTGTTGTTATTGTGGTCTTCAGTCCCTAGACTGGTTTGCTGCAGCTGTGCACGCTACTCCATCCTGTGCAATCCTCTTCATCCCACAATGACTAAGGCAACCTAATCCTTCTGAATCTGCTTGCTGTAATCATCTCGCCGGCCGCGGTGGTCTCGCGGTTCTAGGCGCGCAGTCCGGAACTGTGCGACTGCTACGGTGGCAGGTTCGAATCCTGCCTCGGGCATGGATGTTTGTGATGTCCTTAGGTTAGTTAGGTTTAAGTAGTTCTAAGTTCTAGGGGACTGATGACCACAGCAGTTGAGTCCTATAGCGCTCAGAGCCATTTGAACCATTTGTAATCATCTCGCCCCCCCCCCCCCCCTACCCTACTATTTCTACCACACACACTTCCCTATACTGCTTTTGTGGCCCCATGACAGAATGAGTCGTATCAACCGGCCCCTTTCTTATCTCCCCAATTCTATTCAGTACCTCCTCATTAGTCACATAACCTACCAATCTCATCTTCAGCATTATTCTGTAGCATTACATTTCAAAAGCTTCTATTCTTTTCTTCTCCAAACTGTTTGTCGTCCATGTTTCACTTCCATATATGGCTACAGACAAATACGTTGAGAAGAGACTTGCTAACGCTTGAATCTATATTCCATGTTAACAAATTTCTCTTCATCAGAATTGCTTTTCTTGCCATTGTCAATCTGCATTTTATATCCTCCCTACTGCCGGCATTATCAGTTATTTTCCTGCCCAATTCGCAAAACCCGTTTACTACTGCATCACCTGATTTAATTCGACTACTCGCTACCATCCATGATCTGTCTTTTTTTCCTTTTTTATACCTTCTTTTCAAGATACTGCCCATTCCATTCAATCGCTCTTCCACGTCATCTGTTGTCACTAACGGAATTATAATGTCAGCAGAAAACGTTAGAGTTTTATTTATTTTCCCCGAACTTTAATTCCTACTCCAAAATTTTCTTTGGTTTCATTTACAGCTCCTTCAGCGGACATATTGAATAACATGGAGGCTACAACTTTGTCTTACTCCCTTCTCAAACTCTGCATCCTTTCATGCCCCTCGGATCTTATAACTGCCATTTGGTTTCTGCACAAGTTGTAAATAGTCCTTCGCTCTCCTGTACTTTACCCCTGCTATGTTCAGAATTCCAAAGAGAGTATTCCAGTCAACAGTGCCAAAAGATTTCCCTAAGGCTACAGATTCTATAAACGTAGGTCTGTCTTTCCTTAACTTACCAAAAATGGTTCTAATGGCTCTGAGCACTATGTGACTCAACATCTGAGGCCATCAGTCCCATAGACTTAAAACTACTTAAACCTAACTAACCTAAGGACAGCACAAACATCCATGTCCGAGGCAGGATTCGAACCGGCGACCGTAGCAGACGCGCAGTTCCGAACTGAAGCGCCTACAACCGCTCGGCCATCGATGCCGGCCTTAAACTTATCTTCTAAGATAAGTAATAGGGTCTCTATTGCCTCGCGTGTTCCTACATTTCTCAGCAATCCAAACTGATCATCCTCAAATCTGACTTCTATCAATTCTGCCATTCTTCTGTAAACAATTCTTGTTAGTGTTTCGCAACCATAAGTTATTAAACTGATACTTCGGTAATGATCACACTGTCAGCAACTGCTTTCTTTGGAACAGGAATTACTACATTCTTCTTGAATTCAAAGGGAATTTCCCCTGTCTCATACACTGTTGTTTTTCACGCCAGTTTAACCCTACTCTTAAAACCACTCAAAGTAATGATTTCCGAGATAACCGATATTCGATTTTTTATTCCTGTCACATCCTGTAATAAACGTATAAATCGAAAAACGTATGAAAAATTTTTATTCTTTCAGTTTTTACATACGTAGAACGAAAGTATTAAATTAAATAGGCAAGGAAAAGAAAACTTAGTCTGTCAACAGTTCGTTCCGTTTCTCGAAAAGTTATAAATGGTCGAATACAACAAAAATCACAAGCATTGTCGGATTGATTGTAACTTATTGAAACACTGCTCAAAAATCATATGGTAATTGGGGGTTATAGCCCTTTTGGGGCAGTACGAAAAGTCAGTAGTTAAAGGTGAATAATGAGGTGGAAGAAATCAGTTTTTCGCGTTAATTGTTCCGTTTTCAAGGCTATAAGCAGATAAAGGAATATTACGTGGACACTGGGAGCAGATCAGCTACTTTCTATTTTTATTGTGCGCCATGAATGAATTGTTATTAAGTTTTTGGTTTACTACTCTTACTAAAATTTCCTTCCTCTTTTATCATTTCAAAGGAATGGCAGCCAAATCTTTAACCTTTTAAAAGCAAATTAAGCACTGTACTACATTGCTGACTTTGGACCGGACAGATGGTTAAGTACACTCCTGGCGGAAGCATCGGTGCATAATTTCCAGGTGACACGTGACAGGCGTAGAAAACGGGTCCGTGAATGTGGCGCTGCCTGGAGTGGAACTGGTACCGCAGTGGGGTGTGAAACTTTCGGTAAATGTGCTTATGTTTACCGGCTGCGGACGTGGAGTGTCGTGTTTGATTTTCGGAAGCCAAGCTATATTAGAACGATTTTCCCTCGTAATTTACAACTCGGTCGTTTCTGCACCAAGACCCTTACCTCAAACTATCACATTTGCTCTTCTGTATAGTCCCTGAAAGTTTGTAACGTCATCCCAGAATCACTCTGCACGCTGTCACATCTGCCAATATTTTATTCCCTTTTTTCTCACCAAAATCAAATCTGTAATCAATGTACAATTTCTCAGAGGCTTTTCTCACGTGAATGTACGTTCAACTTTGTGCTGGAAACATGTGTCTGGCACAATAGATTCTTGTTCCTTACAAAGAACGATTAACCTCTTTCCGTTCTCGTTTACTATGATTCCTAGAAAAAGACTACAATTTCTTCTTCTGATATTCCAACCCTGCTGTTTAAGTCACCGGAAACTGTAATTCCCCCTCGATCATTTATTACTTCCATCACAATACTGGCATTTTTAGAAACGGATTCCTTCACTTCGTTGTGAGAATTTTCATTTATTGCAGGTACTCCAGTGATAGTAGTCTTCCGATTACGGACATTTATCACCCCTTTTCTTATCCTGTCACTTACTTGTTCTGTGTATTAATTACATATCTCGCCTACATACTATGTATTAGTAATTACACTCCTGGTCTAGCATGTGGGGATTTTGTTACCCACTCCATATAAGGTAATAGTTCCCCAGAATTTCCGATTTTCCAAAGAATGGAATGCAGGCCCGTTGCTTCAATCACCTTCCAGGAGAATCAGGTTACTTTTTTATTTTCATGTTTTTCAGAGGTTTCTCCCCTTGGATGGACTGCCTTCCTCGAATCTGGAGTTCAACCTCTCAGACTGTTGCTACTTTTGATGCGCCCTGGAGATTCGCTTTCCTCTGTACTACCCTTATCTGTGAGGTGTACCCATGTACGACATCCAGTGAAGCGACCGATGGAGGAACAGCAACACCACACGGAAAGCAATTTTCTCAGGTAAGACAATTTTGAAACCGCCGCTACACGAGGTGATCGTGAACCTGCATCAAATGTGCTTTGTTCTGGTTGGTTAACAACCGGAACCGCTCGCTATATTCGAATTTGACAGCTGGCGTTTGGGTTTGGGATTGGTTTGCTTACAGTATTACTCATATTGCCAGGGTTGGGCGCGTCATGTATTCAGAGTGACTGATTGCGTTTCTGGGTACATGGACACTTACTGAACAACGCTGGTGCTATATATTTATGACGACGACAATCAAATCCAGAAAATAATGTTTATACACAATTTTCTAATTGTTTCTCATTAATAAATTTACACGGCGAGTATATGAGTACAGCGTCATTGTTTCTGAGCTACACAGTAAATTTAATTCCATTCTTCTCAGCTCGAAATCCCATACGTGAAATTAATCACTGTTGACTGACACGCTTCAGTACATTCAGTATACGACAACGATATCAGGCCACCACTCGACTATACGAACGTTTACACAGTTAAAGTCAACTGTCCCATTGTGTTTTACAGGGTGGTCCACTGATAGTGACCGGGCCAAATATCTCACGAAATAAGCATCAAACGAAAAAATTACAAAGAAAGAAACTCGTTTAGCTTGAAGGGGGAAACCAGATGGCGCTATGGTTGGACCGCTAGATGGCGCTGCCATACGTCAAACGGTTATCAGCTGCGTTTTTTTTAAATAGGAACCCCCATTTTTATTACATATTCGTGTAGTACGTAAAGAACTATGAATCTTTTAGTTGGACCGCTTTTTTCGCTTTGTGATAGATGGCGCTATAATAGTCACAAACTTATAAGTACGTGGTATCATGTAAGATTCCGCCAGTGCGCGCGGTATTTGCTTCGTGATACATTACCCTTGTTAAAATGGGCCGTTTACCAATTACGGAAAAGGTCGAAATCGTGTTGATGTACGGCTATTGTGATCAAAATGCCCAACGGGCGCGTGCTATGTATGCTGCTCGCTATCCTGGACGACATCATCGAAGTGTCCGGACCGTTCGCCGGATAGTTACTTTATTTAAGGAAACAGGAAGTGTTCAGCCACATTTGAAACGTCAACCACGACCTGCAACAGATAATGATACCCAAGTAGGTGTTTTAGCTGCCGTCGCGGCTAATCCGCACATCAGTAGCAGACAAATTGCGCGAGAACCGGGAATCTCAAAAACGTCGGTGTTGAGAATGCTACATCAACATCTTTTGCACCCGTACCTCATTTCTATGCACCAGGAATTGCATGGCGACGACTTTGAACGTCGTGTACAGTTCCGCCACTGGGCACAAGAGAAATTACGGGACGATGACGGATTTTTTGCACGCGTTCTATTTAGCGACGAAGCGTCATCCACCAACAGCGGTAACGTAAATCGGCATAATATGTACTATTGGGCAACGGAAAATCCACGATGACTGCGACAAGTGGAACATCAGCGACCTTGGCGGGTTAATGGTTGGTTGGTTTGGGGAAGATCAGACAGCGTGGTCATCGGTCTCATCGGATTAGGGAAGGATGGGGAAGGAAGTCGGCCGTGCCCTTGCAGAGGAACCATCCCGGCATTTGCCTGGAGTGATTTAGGGAAATCACGGAAAACCTAAATCAGGATGGCCGGACGCGGGTTTGAACCGTCGTCCTTCCGAATGCGAGTCCAGTGTGCGGGTTAATGTATTGTGCGCATTATGGGAGGAAGGATAATTGACCTACATTTTATCGATGGCAATCTAAATGGTGCAATGTATACTGATTTCCTATGTAATGTTCAACCGATCTAACTACCAGATGTTTCACTGCATGACAGAATGGCGATGTACTTCCAACATGATGGACGTCCGGCACATAGCTCGCGAGCGGTTGAAGCGGTATTATATAGCATATTTCTTGACGGGTGGATTGGCCGTCGAAGCACCATACCATGGCCCGCACGTTCACCGGATCTGACATATCCGGGTTTCTTTCTTTGGCGAAAGTTGAAGGATGTTTGACATCGTGCTCCACTGACAATGCCTGACAACATGCATCAGTGCATTCTCAATGCATGTGCGAACGTTACGGAAGGCGAACTACTCGCTGTTGAGAGAAATGGCGTTACACGTTTTTTCAAATGCATTGAGGTTGACGGACATAATTTTGAGCATTTATTGCGTTAGTGTGGTATTTACAGGTAATCACGCTATAACAGCATGCGTTCTTAGAAATGATAAGTTCACAAAGGTACATGTATCACATTGGAACTACCGAAATAAAATGTTCAAACGTACGTTCGTTCTGTATATTAATTTATAAAACTTACCTGTTACCAACTGTTCGTCTAAAATTGTGAGCCATATGTTTGTGACTATTACAGCGCCGTCTATCACAAAGCGAAAAAAGTGGTCCAATTAAAACATTCATATCTCTTTACGTACTACACGAATATGTAATAAAAATGCAGTTGATATCCCTGGACCTATGGCAGCGCCATATAGCGGGCCAATCATAGAGTCATCTGGTTTCCCTCTTCAGGCTAGAAAAGTTTCGTTCTGTGTAGTTTTTTCGTTTGACGCTTATTTCGTGAGATATTTGGCCCGGTCACGATCAATGGACCACTCTGTATAGTGAATTAAATACACTCCTGGAAATTGAAATAAGAACACCGTGAATTCATTGTCCCAGGAAGGGGAAACTTTATTGACACATTCCTGGGGTCAGATACATCACATGATCACACTGACAGAACCACAGGCACATAGACACAGGCAACAGAGCATGCACAATGTCGGCACTAGTACAGTGTATATCCACCTTTCGCAGCAATGCAGGCTGCTATTCTCCCATGGAGACGATCGTAGAGATGCTGGATGTAGTCCTGTGGAACGGCTTGCCATGCCATTTCCACCTGGCGCCTCTGTTGGACCAGCGTTCGTGCTGGACGTGCAGACCGCGTGAGACGACGCTTCATCCAGTCCCAAACATGCTCAATGGGGGACAGATCCGGAGATCTTGCTGGCCAGGGTAGTTGACTTACACCTTCTAGAGCACGTTGGGTGGCACGGGATACATGCGGACGTGCATTGTCCTGTTGGAACAGCAAGTTCCCTTGCCGGTCTAGGAATGGTAGAACGATGGGTTCGATGACGGTTTGGATGTACCGTGCACTATTCAGTGTCCCCTCGACGATCACCAGTGGTGTACGGCCAGTGTAGGAGATCGCTCCCCACACCATGATGCCGGGTGTTGGCCCTGTGTGCCTCGGTCGTATGCAGTCCTGATTGTGGCGCTCACCTGCACGGCGCCAAACACGCATACGACCATCATTGGCACCAAGGCAGAAGCGACTCTCATCGCTGAAGACGACACGTCTCCATTCGTCCCTCCATTCACGCCTGTCGCGACACCACTGGAGGCGGGCTGCACGATGTTGGGGCGTGAGCGGAAGACGGCCTAACGGTGTGCGGGACCGTAGCCCAGCTTCATGGAGACGGTTGCGAATGGTCCTCGCCGATACCCCAGGAGCAACAGTGTCCCTAATTTGCTGGGAAGTGGCGGTGCGGTCCCCTACGGCACTGCGTAGGATCCTACGGTCTTGGCGTGCATCCGTGCGTCGCTGCGGTCCGGTCCCAGGTCGACGGGCACGTGCACCTTCCGCCGACCACTGGCGACAACATCGATGTACTGTGGAGACCTCACGCCCCACGTGTTGAGCAATTCGGCGGTACGTCCACCCGGCCTCCCGCATGCCCACTATACGCCCTCGCTCAAAGTCCGTCAACTGCACATGCGGTTCACGTCCACGCTGTCGCGGCATGCTACCAGTGTTAAGGACTGCGATGGAGCTCCGTATGCCACGGCAAACTGGCTGACACTGACGGCGGCGGTGCACAAATGCTGTGCAGCTAGCGCCATTCGACGGCCAACACCGCGGTTCCTGGTGTGTCCGCTGTGCCGTGCGTGTGATCATTGCTTGTACAGCCCTCTCGAAGTGTCCGGAGCAAGTATGGTGGGTCTGACACACCGGTGGCAATGTGTTCTTTTTTCCATTTCCAGGAGTGTAGATATACAAGTATGGTTAGAACAGCGCAGAAAGCAGAACGTGGATTATGATGTCATATCAATCGGTAAAAGAGTAATTATGTCAAAAAGAACGTTATCTTTTCGAATGCTTGAGTTATTTTGGTAATTCCCTCTGTTGTCTTTGGTTTTACAGAATGTTACTATTCGTATCTTCTACAGTGGTACACAGCACGTGCTGCGAAAATATCCGAACATTAGCGTGACTCTGCGGCGCCTGCTACAGCATTAGGTGCGTTAGCACGCCCCGGCGATATCATCTGCGCAACTTGTTCTCCAGGAAGTGGTGTGAGCGGTATAAAAGCGAGTGCGCTGTGGTAAGCGGGCTCCCGGGCCGCGGAGGTGGGAATCTCGTACCAGTAAAGTTCTTCCTTATTTCTCCAGATCAAGGTAAAGCAGAAAACGTATGTAATTACAGAATGCCGAGGTGCTTCCATTTTCACCTCATGACCAACATTAGAGGCTGAAAAGCAGCACTGAATTACAAACTAAGTTGTAAGAGATAAAGAGCTAAGTGTTCGATTTTAAAACTGCGCTTTGCTCTATCATACCAACATCCATACAGTTTGTGCCGTCTACCATAGTGCCTCGTACTCCTTCGAAGATTTCTTGTTTCATTCTCTATCTAAATAGAAAAGGGGCACTATTTCGATGCAGAGATTTTTTTAAACAAAACCGGATTCCAGTGATATATCCAGTCTCGGTAAGTCTTGCAATCAAGGGAACCTTACCAAAGACTTGGTTGAAACAGGAAGCATGGAGATAATTTTCATTTAGAGACTATAAATTATTATCCGAAGTTGACTGAGATGGGTATAACTATAATAACAACCAAGGTAGCGAAATGAAGAATGAGAAATGAAAAACGTCATGGACGACAAGAAAAGTATTGAATTTAACGCATGAAAGAAATAAACTGAAGAAACAGGAAACGTTTTCTCAATAAATAAAAAAAGGATAATGACTAAATTTAGGCAACGAAACATAAACTGAGCGTATGGAATTGTAATTATTAGGTTACTACAAGCCTAGTGAAAACTGAGTAACATTTTCACCAGAAGCTTCGTCAGTGGAAACACTTGTAAAGAAAATGAATTTATAAGCATTTTCAGTATTTCAGTTACCACAGAGTTAAAAAAAGATTTCTGAAAGCAGAATAAATGTGACTTCTGAATCTTCAGCGTAAGTCTTCCATCGAAGCCACTGCTAACAAACAAAATATAAAGGTGTTGCCGTAATACCTGAGCAAAGTGAGATTCTTTTCTTTACCTTGGAATATCTGCAGTACACCGTCCTGAGAAACTGTAATTCGTTTTTTAATCAATTAGGCATCCAGATCGGCTTTTACCTTTCTCTGCATTTAAGCATAATATCTCGGATCTATCTCTGTTCCTTTCCAACGCCTCGTTGATGATGTACTGGTTTCGCAAAGTACGCGATAATTTTTTTACATAATCTAACTTTTGTCTGCTTCTGCATTTTTCTTTTTACCATCGGAGTCAACTAGCAAGACAAATGTTCCTATATGCCCGAAAACATATCACGCTGTTCTATCTCTCGCTTTCTAGTCCACCTAACTCTTTCAGTCTTGTACTTCAACTTTCCTCTGTGTTGACACTCTTAACCACTTTCACCTCTCAAACCCAATTCTTCCCTAATAACACTGTTCATTAACTGTAATTTTTCCACTATTTCTATTTTCTTCTGGTTTATCTTCCTTCTTTCATGAATCGGCTGAGAATTTCATCTTTCCATTTACTTCTTTCGCATATGTTTAGAAGCTCATCCAACTGTAATTATTTCTTACTTTAATGCAGTATTTTCTGTTTCACCGAACATTCCGCTTCAGACGTAAACTGAAATGGTCCAGCCAACAGATGGTTGGAATGTCTCTTTAAAATCTATGCCAGCCTCTGTTTAATATTTAGCTTCTGTCCCCCTATAATGGGAATGGATTGAGCATAACGTTAACAGTTAGCAAGAGCAATTGCAGAAAGTCTACGAATAATACTTCGTTCACCGCAGTTTCCTATTTTAGATGCATCTTATGAGACAGGCAAAATTTATGGGTAGTTCTGATCACTTTTATAAGATAAGAAGAATCCTGCAGGAGATTTTCGCCGTTCGGCTTCCAGGGATGTCTGTGGCGATCGCAGTCACCGGAAGTCCACTCGGCAAGTAATACTGCTGTTCACCCTTTTTAGTGTTTTTTGTACAGACAGGGACGCCGTTAGTGCTGTGCTCGGACTACGGGGAGTCCCGTAGACAATAGGGGCAAAGCTACATATTCTGTGTAAAAAATGAAGGAATTATCCAAAATGGGAGGGAAATTGGCCAATAACGCGTTGCTCTACTTCTGGCCCGCATGCAAGCATTTATTCTGCTTGGCATTGATTAATAGAATTGTAGGATGTCCTCCTGTGGAATGTCGTGCCAAATTACGTCCAATTGGCGCTGCTGACCGCCGAAGTCCCGAGCTGGTTTAAGAGCCCTGTCCATACCATTCCCAACGTTCTCAGTTGCAGAGAGATCCATCGTGCTTGTTAGCCAAGGCAGCGTTTGCCAAGCACGAGGACCAGCAGTAATAACTCTCACCGTGTGCGGTCGGACATTATCGTGCTGAAATATAATCCCAGGATGGCTTGCCATGAAGGGCAACAAAACAGGACCTATCATAGCGTCGATGTACCGGTGTGCAGTAAGGGTGCGGCAGATGACAACCAAAGAGGTCCTGCTATGAAATTAAATGGCATACCAAACCATTCCCGGTTGTCCGGGAGTGTGGCTGGCGACAGCCTAATTGGTATCCCTCCGTTGCCCTAGGCAGCTCAAGAGCAGTTCTCGCTGGTTGTCGGGGCTCAATTAGAAGCACAACTTATCACTGAAGACAATTCTATTCCAGTCAACGAGATTCCAGGCCAAATGTGCCCTGCACCCCTGCAAACGGGCTTGTTGCTCTACAGAGGTCAATGGTTCTCGAAGCAAAGTGCGCCGTGAGTTCAGCCTACGTTCTGTGAGGCACCTATTAATGGTCCATGCGATCACTGAAGCACCATTTCCACGAGAGTACGATGATTAATGACGAATCATCGCTTCTGAGTGCCACTTTGACGATTGCTCGGTCCTCACTTTCTGTCATCTCTCTAGGTCGATTGCTTGTTTCTTGACGCTGTGTTCGGCCATAGTTCACCAAATCCTGACAACATCGTCGAACAGCAGCATCGTTACTACTCAAATGTCGAGCGATTCGCCAATAACTCAGTTACACGTCCTCTATCAAAGACTGACTTCCGCGTAGATTGTCCACTTGCAGCCCGCGAGGCACAGTTTTTGTCCAGCTGAGTACACGGAACGAAGATTGCAAAGATCTGACGTACTGGTATCAATGTGTCCCATCTTCACTATCCTTTGTCAGCTGCGTGGTGAAATTGCGATACAGCGTCACACAGTCATCCGTTGGCCGCCAAAGTCGCATTTTCCGTCTATACCTGTATGAATAACAGTTTGAATAACTGCTTCCTGAGAGGGCGTCTTTCTGTCTCAGAGTGTACTTGGGTAGCTGCAGTAGCAGAGGGGACACCCCACTAGCAGTGAAGCCAATACTGCTGGTCTAATAATTCGTTCGTCACGGGCACTGCGACCGGAGAGCCCCGAACAGGACGGAGTTGTGCAAACACTTCTCAGGAGACGTTCGGACACCGCTCCAGTTAACGAGTGGAGGGAGGAGAGTTCTTTGTAGGTTTCGACGCAAGCCTTAACAACAAAATATTTTCCAAGAGTACATAAAAATTCTCAGACAACGAGGCGCCAGAGTGTTGGTCACGTAAACAAGAATTCTGTAGTGGCACTAACCAGTATTTTAGTTAAGAATATTAAATTTCAGTGTAAGTGACTGGAAGTAGCATGGAGGCCGCCGTCTAGTTTTGCAGTAGCAGCGGTTTGCTACTCCTTATTGTTGTTGTTGTGGTCTTCAGTCCTGAGACTGGTTTGATGCAGCTCCCCATGCTACTCTATCCTGTGCAAGCTTCTTCCATCCCAGTACCTACTGCAGGCTACATCCTTCTGAATCTGCTTAGTGTATTCATCTCTTGGTCTCCCTCTACGATTTTTACCCTCTACGCTGCCCTCCAGTACTAAATTGGTGATCCCTTGATGCCTCTGAACATGTCCTACCAACCGATCCCTTCTTCTAGTCAAGTTGTGCCACAAACTCCTCTTCTCCCCTATTCTATTCAATATATCCTCATTAGTTATGTGATCTACCCATCTAATCTTCAGAATTTTTCTGTAGCAGCACGTTTCGAAAGCTTCTATTCTATTCGATATGGAGGACACAATACAGATTCAGATTTGAGTTGCGAAGCGTAGGTAGCTCAGCGCCATGGTCAACTGTTCTGCAAAGTTGTCCAGGGCGTTTCCACAAGTTTCCCACCACCTATGGCATCACCGCACACGTACCACCCTCTACAGATGGCACTAGCCTCTACAAAGTGGTCCATACAAGGTGGTGTCAGGAGGGCCGAAATCGCAGCAATCAATAGCGGAATGTGCACCGTCCGGGCAGTACGTCGTTCGAGTCACAGTTTGCAGTGTCGTCATTGAGGTGAGAGAGAGTAATTTTTTCTTGTGTGGTAGTAATCACGCAGTCGAAGTTTACACGGCATGGTTTTAGGAACGCTACATTTACGAAAGCAGAGGAGCCTCTAGATCCATCACAATTTATGAGTAACGGTACAGATTAATGGTTAGTACCTGTACGTTGCACTCAGTGTAATTTACTCAGGCCTTCTGTGCCTTGTCCTGAATCAGTAGCAGAATTGCTTTGTTTGTGGCCGTTTTGGGCACACGGCTAGTCAATGTAGAGTGTCCAGGAGACTCATAGGGTGGGAGATGTAACTTGATAGAACACCTCGGGACTAGCTGTTCCGTGCCTATTGTTTTGTTGTAGTGTAATTTTTACTTTGGAAAATGGACGCAGAAGCAACATCAGAGACATGAAGCGTCACCAGTGAAGAAGCGGTGCAGTCGTTAGTGGATAACATGACTCATTTGAGAGCAGATAATGTGCCTATATTTAATGAACTAGCAGGCAAGAATATCGGTATAGAAGTGTTGAAGTGGCAAACTCCGGGAGTGTATCTGACTGTGGTGAATCTTGTTTCTCCTTTCTCTGGTAGAGCGTCTGAGGATGTGTTGTCATTTGTAGAGGATCTTGTCGTCAACTGAGATAGGGGGTTGATGAAACAAACTGTTGTTGGAGATCGTAAGACTGCGTTTGTCAGAAGAAGCACAGTTGATCTGTAAGGTCCGCAGAAGCTTACTGAGACAGAGTTTCTGACACCGATACAAGAACCATAATAGTGTATGGTTCTTTTCGCGAAAAACTAGGGATAGTATGCAAGAGACATAACGAGGCAGTAGAAGACCTTGCAGATAGAATTAGGAAAATGAACGTTAACACGTATGAGCTCTCATTAACGAGAAGGTAAAAAAAGTGGGGCGCAAGAGACCAGGCAACGAGCACTCGAGGTATTTTTTAAGAGTTTTGACACTGGAAATGTCTAGGAGAGTGCACAAGGAGGCGCCTAAGGATCTTCATAAAGGCGTTAGGTTAGCTTTCGAATAGGAAGAAATCGATAGGTCGACAGGAGTAAGAGAGCGAAAATAGACATTTACATAGAATATTAATTGGGGTCGAAAGGTACATGTAAAGAGACAGTGTTACCAATTACGAAACCCACAACAGAACTGGAGTAACAGGGACGCCAGCAATTTGGTGGAAATGGCAGTAGAGGAAGGTTTGGTCAACGACAAGGTTGTGAGGATAAGGGCAGAGATAGTCTAGGAAATAGAAAGGGTCCGTTAAACTTAGAAGGGAGCCCCAGGGCCGTCGACAGGAGTTCCCGGAGGAATAATTTCAGTCAGAACGAATGCAAAAGCGGAATGTGTCATTATGGCCGCGCGGGGTAGCCGCGCGGTCTTAGGGTTCTTGTCACGGTCCGCGCAGCTCCCCCTGTCGAAGGTTCGAGTCCTCCCTCGGGCATGGGTGTGTGTGTGTTGTCCTTAGCGTAACATAGTTTAAGTTAGATTAAGTGGTCCTTCACCTTAGGGGCCGATGACCTAAGCAGTTTTGTCCCGTAAGATCTTACCACAAATATCCAAATTTGTCGTAATGGGTGTTGTGGTTGGAACAGAGTATAAAGTATTGTTGGACACACGAGTATGTGTGTCAGTAGCCTCGAGAGAATTAATGAGTAGGTGACGGTGGAACCCACCACGGTATGACTTACATGGGGTCCGAGATATTGATATACCGTCATTGGGGTCAGTAGTGGGGAATTTTTCGGTTGGGACAACTATGTTTAAGCAGTGTGTGGATGTGGTGCCTCATGTAAGCGGGGGCTACAGTACGATCCCGGCTTTAGATTCTCTGCGTCAACCATCATGTCATAATTGAGCTTCGACGACGTATAGTGCAACTGAGTGGGGAAGACATTCCGACTAGAGGAAATTGTTGTCAATCTTAATCTGCCGTGAGGAATGTATAGCATACAAGATGGTCCAGTTAAACCATGATGAATAACATTAAAGTTTGATTCGCATGATTGTGTGTCGAAAGACACTGGAAAATTGCTATGGGTTAATGTGGAACTGAACTTACCAGTAGGTGTGACAGGTGTAACAAATGGTTGAAATGGCTCTGAGCACTATGGGACTTAACTGCTGAGGTCATCAGTCCCCTAGAACTTAGAACTACTGAAACCTAACTAACCTAAGGACATCACACACATCGATGCCCGAGGCAGGATTCGAACCTGCGACCGCAGCGGTCGCGCGTTTCGAGACTGAAGCGCCTAGAACCGCTTGGCCACCCCGGCCGGCCTAGGTGTAACAGAACCATTACACACAGCATGTTGTTTCGTCAAACCTAGTATTGTACATGTACAGGAAAGGGACGGAGGAAAAGTGGTATCCATCAATGTGGATAATGTTGGCGCCAAAGAAGTAAAGTTGTTGAAGGGAATGTTATTAACTACAATACAGATTCCATATGAGGAAGACTGCCACACAGGAGGTGTGAGCTATAAGGGGGCAGTGGACGCTGCTAGAACTGCATTTCGCGAGATGTTGAAACATTTGAAAGGAGCAGAAAGAGCAGAGCTGGACTACCTGTTGCTTGAATTCCAGGATCTGTTCTTCTTTTCTCCAAGAGGGTCGCTAACTGCCACGCCAGTAACACATTGTACCACACAGGCGGCTTGTAGTGAAATTGCGTGCTTATCGAGTATCGTCTCAGTTATGTGACTGGATTTGCGATTTACTGTCAGAGAGGTCACAGTTCGCAGGAAGTGATGGAAAGTGATCGAGTAAAACAGAAGTATTTTTGACGTTACCCAAGGTAGTGTTATAGGCCCTTTACTGTTCCTTATCTAATAAGAGCAGCCGTATTCAGTTGTTTGCAGATGATGCAGATGACGCTGTCGTTTATCGACTAATAAAGTCATCATAAGATCAAAACAAATTGCAAATCGATATAAAAAAATATCTGAATGGTGCGAAAATTGTCAATTGAACCTAAATAACGAAAAGTGTAAGGTTATCCTCATGAGTGCTAAAAGGAATTCGTTAAACTTCGTTTACACGAGAAGTCAGTCACATCTAAAGGCCGTAAATTGAACTAAATACCTAGGAATTACAATTACCAACAACTTAAATTGGAAGGAACACACAGAAAATGTTGTGGGGTAAGCTAACCAAAGACTGCGTTTTATTGGCAGGACACTTAGAAAATGTAACAGATGTACTAAGGAGACTGCCTACACTACGCTTGCCCGTCCTCTTTTAGAATACTGCTGGGCGGTGTGGGATCCTTACCAGATGGGACTGACAGAGTACATCGAAAAAGTTCAATGAAGGACTGCAAGTTTCCTATTATCGCGAAATATGGGAGAGAGTGTCACTGAAATGATACAGGATTTTTGCTGTACATTGTAATGGTTCCTTATTTACGCGACCATTACGCACTCCAACCCCACTTCTCGATACCAGTAATATCGTACTACTTTTCTCCGAAGTGACAGACATATTTTTGTGACAATATTCACATTTGGGTTTATTAATGTATAGGTACTCCGATGTATCGATATATTACAGTGATATGGTTCTTGTATGTATTCATTTCTGTGAGACTGTCTTAATCTTTGACTTACTCGTAACCGTTTTGACGCGAATGCGCACAGAGCAGTCATTGTTTCACTTCGCAGAAGTTGTTATTTCGCTTTGTCAAAGAACATTCAAGTCTTGTGTTTGGTTAAAGTGGAAATTAAATATATGAAGATTGATAAAAAACTGTCTTCTTTATGATGTGACAATTAAGAAGAAGTATATGTGAATTTAGAAGAAGTTTAATAAAAATGTGGATCGTGAACACCAAGTCAAAAATTATTTCTACCATACCATTGTTCTGATCTGGGATTGTTTGATCGTTAAGAATTTCCTGAAAAAATGCATTTGTTAGGTCTTCAAATATTGCTGAAATACAGATCTGGACCTTCTAGCAGTCACCGTGGAATCGCCCTAGAATCAACAAGATGAGCCATAACAAGTTCGACGAATCCATTCAAGATAAGTGCCAAAATTAAGGATTTTTTTTTTTACAGTGACTTCATTATCTCCATTCTGACGATACCATCCACAGTCAATAACTTTGTTGTTGCCAGATAAAGCGAACATATGCTGCGTGAGCAACATTATTAATCTGATTTCTAACCTACTTTGCAAGTGGTGGTATTGTTAGAACATCATTAAAACAAATGGGTTTTTCATTGTGACGGAATCTTCTCATCAAATTGCAATCATCAACTTTCTCCTCTTAATGCGAAAACATTTTGGTGACACCGACCTACATAGGGAGAAACGATCGCCATGGTAAAATAAGGGAAATCAGAGGTCGTACGGAAAGATATAGGTGTTCGTTCTTTCCTTGCGCTATACGAGATTGGAATAATAGAGATTTGTGAAGGCGGTTCGATGAACCCTCTGCCAGGCATTTACATGTGATTTGCAGAGTATCCTTGTAGATGTAGATGTGGAAGACTACAACAGATGTATACCCTAATCCGAATATCATGGTGACCATAGATAACCTAGGCAAATGCAAGGGTTTCTCAACATTGGTGTTGAAGAGTGGATACCATCAGTTACAAGTGATTCATAAAGGTAGAAAAAAAAATAACTTTTTCAGGGAATGGGGGACACTACCAATATAAGAGGATGCCTTTTGGTTTGAAAAATACCCTGACGACATTCCAAAGGTTGCTGGACAGAGTACTGTGAGGACTGAAACCGCCCAGTGCTCTGAATATCTTGAGGACATAGTCGCCCATTCAAGGAATATGCAGGAACACAGACAACTTGTAAAAGAAGCAGATAACAGACAATACGTCTCAAAGTCAATGCTGAAAAATGTCACTTTTCCGTGGAGGAAGTTAACTATTTGGCCCATGTCATAAGTAAGGATGATGGAACAACTGATCCGAGGTTGGTTTAAGCAATACAAGATTTTCCAGTACCACAAACCACCAGGTAGTTACAGTCTTTCCTCGTCTCACGAATTTTCATATGAGGTTCTTGAAGGGATTTATGGATACTGAAATACCGCTTACACAGTTGATGAAAGAGGTAAAGTTTTTGTGCTTGTAGGAATGTCAGGGAGTATTTGTTAACTTAGAGAAGATGTTGACATCCAGTCCACTTTTGGTGTTTCGAGACTTTCAGAAAGAATTTATATTGTTATGTGAAGCTTCAAACTGAGCCCTCGGCTGCGTTTTGAGCCAGGAGATCGATGTTCAAGAACGTCCTGTTACCTTTGCATCAGGCAACTCAACGCCGCAGAAAGAAGCTACTCTACAACCTATCCTGGTTGTTATATGTACAGGAGGAAGTTTAAGGTGATAACACACCATGCAGCTTTAAAGTGGTTACTAGGCTTGAAGGACCTAGTAAATTAACAAGATGGGCATTGAAATTCAGTAAATTTGAAATGAAATGATCCATAAGCCGGGAAAGGAACACAGAAATGTGGAAGGGCTAAGCAGAGAGATTACTGTTATACAAGCACTGAGTCACCATCTTGCAGAATGGGGGACAGCACAGAGCACAGACTTTGAATGTAGGCAGTATAAGAAACAGCAGCAGTTGGTATGCATGATGGATTATTGCGCAGACACAGAAAATAAGAACCACTAGTTACGGTGCCGGCCACGTTGAAATTTGAATCATTACATGAGATGCAGTATCACATTCTGTCAGGCAATTCTGGGTGCAGGGCGACGAATAGAAGTGTGGCAGACAAGTATTGGTGGAAAGGACCGAAGGATAATGTGGGTCAGTACGTCAAGCAGTGTGTGGATTGTGCACAGAGAACCAATTCGAGTCAGAAGTAGGTATTGTTAAAAAGATAATCAGAAGCAACAGAAACTTTTAGTTTCATTGGCGTGGACATGTTAGAACCATTCATCCGAACACCAGCAGGTAATCGTTTGATCCTGAACACATTAGATCACTTTCTCTTTACGTTGAGATGGTGACAACGCCTGATCAACAAGCAATCAGAGTAACACAGTCGTTAGCTGAGAGGTATATACTGATGTTTTGAGTGCCACAGACGATGATAACGGACGACGGTACGAAATTCATGTCAGATGTGATTAAGGAATTGTGTTGGTTGCTGAGAGTGAGGAAGCTGAGAGCTAGACCACTACATCCACAAGCTAATGGAAGGATAGATGAGATTTCATAGAACAATTGGGAAAACGCTTAGTTACTACGTGTATTCAAATCATTCAAACTGGGATACGTACGTAGTTCTTGTCGTAAACGCATCCAACTTTGAAATACATACTAGCACTGGGTTATCACCAGTCGAGTAGTGTATGCTGTCACCTTTCAACATAATTGACCAGAAGAGTGGCAGAAAGAGAGAATCGGGTGAGGAACAGGGTGCAAAGAGCAAATGCAAAGGTGTTGAAGAAACAGGAAAAGGCAGTGTGGCGTGTGCGGACGTTACCACAGTATAAGGTGGAACAATGGACGATGATGTCGCGTCCGTATGCGCCGAAGGGAAAAACAAAGAAGTTTTTAATGTGATACCAAGACCTTTACCCACTAGTCGAAACTATGTCACCGGTGAACCTGAAGCTGCAGTTGCCAATAAGAGCGACGATTGTGAGTGTGTGATATCTGAGACAATTCGAGGGTGTGCCGGAGGCGATTCCATAAGAAGTGCTACTAAAGGCAAGGAAGGATATTAAGAGGAAAAAGCGAAACGATAAGCAGCGGGTGAAGGAAGCCTGGATACGTCTGACTCGTTCTACATGGAAGTCATGAGTATGATTACGTGTATCTATTTTGTGCTGTTTGTATATATGGAGTAGGAAGTAATATTGCTAGTAGTAGCGGTAGACCTGTATTCCTGTTTGTGGAACTCTTATCAGTAGAACATATGACATGAAGTTCGACCCCTGGTTCGTTATCATCGTCAGCGGCACCCCAGACATCAATATCTACCTCTTAACTGACGCCTACGTGACTGTGGTTGCTTGTTGTCAGGCACTGGCACTATCTCAACGTAACAAGAAAAATGGTCTATTGTGTTCAGGACCAAACGATTATATACTGGTGTTTGAATGAATGGTTCTAAAGTGTACATCTCAATTAACAGAAAATGTTCTGATGCTTCTGCCTATCTTTGTAACAATACTTCCTTCTGACTCAAATTGGTTCTCTGTACACAATCCACACCATTTCTGATGTACTTATCCACATTATCATTCCTTCCTTTCCACCTATACTTATCTGCCATCTTTCTATTCGTCCCGTGCATCCAGCATTGTCTGACAAAACGTGATCATGTAAAACTTGCTGGCAGATTAAAAGTGTGTACCGGACCGAGACTCGAACTCGGGACCTATTCCTGTCGCGAGCAAGTGCTCTACCAACAGAGCTACCCAAGCACGACTCACGCTCCGTCCTCATAGCTTTACTTCTGCCTGTACCTCGTCTCCTACCTTCAAAACTTTACAGAAGCTCTCTTCCGAACCTTGCAGAACTAGCACTCTTGAAAGAAAGGATATTGTGGAGACATGGCTTAGCCACAGCCTGGGGGACGTTTCCAGAATGACAAGGGGCGTGAGTCGTACTTGGGTAGCTCAGCTGGTAGAGCACTTGCCCGCAAAGGTCCCAAGTTCGAGTCTCGGTCCAGCACACAGTTTTAATCTGTCAGGAAGTTTCATATCGGCGCACACGCTGCTGCAGAGTGAATATCTCATTCGTGATCATGTATCTTATGTAATACTTCCATTACTGCCGATTTGCTTCTCTAAAAACTAGTGTGTAGTCGTCTTGTCCATAAAAACGAGACTCGCTCGACTGTGGTGGCAACGACCCGTTTACTACATCGTTCTTTGCTCCACGGGGCAGTTTAACACTGGGCTCAGCTATCCTTGCTTTGCAACTAACTTGCACGTCTGTTATTGTGCCCCACATGTCGACGTAGTATGGCTGATGGCCAGCGCTGGTACTGCAGTGCTCCACGGCGGCCCCCATGTTGCTTTCACTTACACTAAAGATTTAATAGTTTCACCTAAAATACTGGGTAGTGCCATATACTGTTTCACTACATCGAGAAGAGCCGGCCCCTCGGGTCTTAGTCCAACCCGTTACTATACTTTGGTTACAGGGATCTATAAACCCCTCCCCCCCTCCCCTGCCCTAAGAAGTCTGCTTTCTCTAAAGAGTTCTTCGATTAACGATTTGCACTTTGCTCCTAGTAATTAAACCTGTCTCGTATCTCCCTATCCCTGGCAAAGCAAGCCTATACAAGCCGTTGGCTAGTGTTGAGTACCATGCAGTTGTCTGAGCTAATGTGCTTGTTCTTTTTGCATTTCGTTTCACATATTCCTAGCAGCTCGCGGAGATATGTGAGCGGCTACTAAGGCAGACTGTTGTGCTGAGGACGGCTTTCAGTTCTCGATACCGCCACGAGACTATCCTCGACCGGAGGGCTGGAACGGTGTGCACAAAACTTCGAGTCTAAATGACGACCTCTTTGAATAAGAAGTCACGGTTTGGAGGCTGGAAAAGTGTAGGAGAAGATATGATATCTGTGTGTCATACAAAATTACCACCCCCTCCCTCCACCGAAAGACACAGTGACGTATCAGAAGAGCGTTAAGTTCAGGGCCTATCGCCGAGTTCGTTTAATGAGTTACAGCTCTAATCAGTCTATTATCTTTTTGGAAAGCTGTTCTGCCTGTTTTCTCACAGTGTCAAGCGCTCTACACTTCGTTGAAAATCTTCTCGGTTTCATTTGACAGTTTGGTTCACAGAATGACAGCCTCCGATAACTTGTATTAGGGAGGATTGTAGTAAGATCCCTGTGTATTCGTCCTGGGGAGTGCTTTTTGCAGTTGTGGGTTAGCCTCCAACTGGCTAAGCTCAATTCCTTGTCCCATATGCGCTACTGTCCACTAACCAATCGCGATTTTCTTTTCTTCTTTAGTTTCCATGATGCCTAATATACTCGTAATTTTCAGACTATAAACAATAAAACGGGTTGCCATCTATTGGCTGAAGAAGAGTATAATCAGAAAAAATTAGGAAACCTTTGGAGAACCAGTATCAAATGCGTTAATAATAAAGAATGGAAGTTAGATGAAATTCCTCAAACACGGGAAAGAGAATCCTTTTATTTTCTTCCTGGTGTATACCAAAGGCTTCAGATATTATGTGTTGTGTTCTGCCCAGCCGTCTAATATAGGTCACCTAGGAAAGTTGTTTCTCGCATCGCTAGGCAACCATTCAAGCAAATCGTATTAATGAAGTTTATTACAGTAGAATAAATAACAGTATTTAACTGTGCGTCGTGGCAAAGGTGTGTCGGAAGCAAATGGTGACATGCAAATAATCAATGTTCTTCGGTATATACAGATCCAGTGAAGCAAAACAATACAGCCCCTGTTGTTATTTATGAACGACAGACGCTATACCAAAGCAATGTTGGTTAGTTGGAGATGTAGAAAAGACTACAGCGCGGGCGTTGAGAGGTAAAACAGATTAAAACGTAATCTGGAAAAATGCCTAGGACTAATAGGCAGCTTTGAAGAAGTAAAACTGTTTACAACATGATTAGAATAAAACAGAACTTCATTCTTCCAGCTGTTGTTGTCTCGCAAAAAGGAATCTCTAACCGATGCCAACAGACACTACAGCCTATACGAGTACGGTCTGTCGAGAACTCAAGAGAATGAGAATGAAACGTGATAACTCTAAGATCACATGGCTTACAAATAAGAAATGTAGGGAGGAGACCACAAGCGTACCTAAGAAGAACGAGAACAAACCAATGAAAGATAAGTGATGGGCTCTCTAATCCGTTGCCGTGCTGTATAGAGGCAGCAAGACACTGCTGGGCCTGACAAATGTTCATATGTGTGTGAATTTCTAAAGGACCGAACAGCTGAGGTCATCGGTCCCTAGACTATCACACTACTTAATTTAACTTGAAGTAACTTATGCTAAGAACAACACACACACCCATGCCCGAGGGAGGCCTCGAATCTCCCACGGGAGCGTACGGGGTCTGACAAGAGTTGTCGATCGGACACTAGACATATTCCAATAGGGACATATTTTGTGTGTGTATGTGTGTGTGTGTTTCCGTGTGTGTGTGTGTGCGGACGGATCAGGCTACATGGAAGAGAAATGGTACAGCTACACTTAGCAATTTACTACTTCAGTGTTCTCCAAGCGTCCGTGACCATGACATCATCTTAAGTAATCATATTAGAAATTTTAGTATAGGAGACAGTGTTAGGAAGACTGGTTTCAGTGTAAGCAGTAGTGGTAGGTAGTGGCAATAGTAATCCTGCCTTCTTATACTTGAGTTGTAAAGTTTGTTACTGTAATAGTTGTTTGCGTTCTTCTAACAGTACCAATAGCAGTAGGTGACAAAGATAACTTTGAATTTGGTCATAACAGTTTGAAATAAAAAAAACCTATGGTTCTTTTTTGTCACAGTAGAGGAACACTAAATTGAGAGTACCGTTTAGGTAGTCATCTTAATGTTTAAGAGCGACAGTAGTAGGAGCAAATAACTGCAAGGAAATATCGTTAGAAAGACTCGGTAAAACTGGCGCCATATTCATAATAGAAAGAAAAAAATAGATTATTATAAAGACTTACATAAATGTAATTCTGCACGTAGTGGTGAATTATTTTCAAGCAAGTGGAGCACAAAAAATAAATGAAAACTGAAAAGGTGTAGTTTCCGTACGGAGCGGAAGTCCAAATACGTAATTTCAGACAATTTTTTAAGTCCAAACCTTGATGAAAGACGTTCTTTTCGTCTGCACCTGTCTACTTTCGATATTTTTCTTTTGGTAGGCCTGTCTGTGCTTCTATAAACCAACTAACACGTAATTAGGTCAACCTGGAGCGACTTCACTATATACAGAGTTAATTTCAACATTCGAATGCCATTCGGTACACTGAAGACACAGGTATCAGACCAAAACTAAAAAGGTGCTATGATGTGCAGAGGAAGGAAAATGTCTCCTATTTGCCAACTGAACAGGTAACTATACAACAGGACTGATTTTTTTCCTTTTTTTAGTTTTTTTTTTGTAACCTATATGCGATTTGATGTTTTTATGAATCGTTGCACTGCTGCACGGTTTCCAGCTTCCAGCCAGATGAAACTGGAAATCATACAGTATATTAACTATGCAGTGTTAGGTTATCTGACGTATTGAAAGATCCTAGTGACCTTATTTAGACCCATGATTCATTCCATATTAATTAGTTAGGTACTTGTTTAATCATCCATAGGTCATTTAGAAAACGGTATCAAACATGTCCCCTTAAATGAAAAAGAAACACTTAAAAAATTGCCGTTCACTCATATAGTATTATTACGGTGTCTTATCATAAAATACTTTAACGCCATTTGTACTAAAGTAGTAGTATTTTAGTCGTCTCTTCAATATCATTGAGCATGGCAGAGCGAGAGCACCAGCAGCAGCGAGTACTGTTTGTATAAAGCGTTTATTTTGCATTTTGTTTACGACCTTCCACTAAGGAAGGGATTCTATTAGTGTTTATCTGCTCTGCATAGTAACTAACAGTTCTTGATAAAACTTTACGTAGTTTTCGTGTTAGATTTCTTAGTGTTTTCTTGATCGTTTAGAACAGAAAGCGCCCTAAAACCGTCTTTTGTTTGTTTCGCGGCCGTTAGCCACTAGTCACTTGAATCAGCAGTTGTCTTGTGACAGCCAGAGCGAGAGCACCAGCAGCAGCGAGTACTGTTTGTATAAAGCGTTTATTTTGCATTTTGTTTACGACCTTCCACTAAGGAAGGGATTCTATTTGTGTTTATCTGCTCTGCATAGAAACTAACAGTTCTTGATCGTTAGGAGAGAAATTTATTTTGTACTTATTTGCTGCGCTTAGCTTTTAAATAGTTTTTCTGGGAAAACCTAGCGTAGTTTTCGCGTCTTGTATTTCAGTGAGTGTTTCTTGATTATCAGAGTAGCTCATCAGAAGATTATCTTGGGAATTTGTCACCGTATAGAGTAGGGTAAACATAGTCATGTGTAGGGACTGTGGTTGTTGTGAGCGGACACAAGGAGAATTGGCCACTCTTCGGGGGCAGGTGGAGGCTTTGTCTGTTAGGCTCATCGAGCTCGAGGCGCAGGCGTCGGCTCGTAGTGGCGTTGGGGCAACTGTGGTGAGACCTATGCCTACTTCGGTGGCCTTGGAATCACATGGAACCCCTGATGTCGCTGCGTCTTCCGGCAGTGAGCATCTTACCGGTCAGCCATCACTCCAGGGTGAATGGCGGACAGTGGTGGGCTCGCGCGTGCCTGGCCGAAAGGCGAAGGTGGGATCTGGCCGCGTGGCAGCTGCCTTACCCCTTTCCCACAGGTACGGGGTGCTTCCTAGTGGTGATGACATCGTTTCCGAGCCACCACAGGATGCCTCGCCTGTTGGGCCAGTGGCCGATTCTCCGGCAAGGTCCCGACAGTCACAGAGGGCGGGCCTATTAGTTATAGGGAGCTCCAACGTTAGGCGGGTTATGGAGCCCCTCAGGAAAATAGCGGGTAGGTCGGGGAAGAATGCCAGTGTGCACTCGGTGTGCTTGCCGGGGGGTCTCGTCCGTAATGTGGAGGAGGCCCTTCCGGCAGCTATTGAACGCACTGGGTGTGACCGGCTGCAGATAGTAGCACATGTCGGAACGAATGACGCCTGCCGCTTGGGTTCTGAGGCCATCCTTGTTTCCTTCCGGCGGCTGGCTGATTTGGTGAAGACAACCAGCATCGCACGCGGAGTGCAAGCTGAGCTTAATATCTGCAGCATAGTGCCCAGAGTCGATCGCGGTCCTCTGGTTTGGAGCCGTGTGGAGGGTCTAAACCAGAGGCTCAGACGACTCTGCGACTATAATGGTTGCAAATTCATCGACCTCCGTTATTGGGTGGAGAACTGTAGGGCCCCCCTAGACAGGTCAGGCGTGCACTACACACCGGAAGCAGCTACTAGGGTAGCAGAGTACGTGTGGCGTGCACACGGGGGTTTTTTAGGTTAGAGGGACCCCCCCTTGGGCGAAACGATAAAATACATGACGGCTTACCAGAGAGTACATCAGCATCGTTGATAAAGAACGTCCGTCCTCAGAGACCAAAAACAGGAAAAGTTAACGTAATATTGGTAAACTGCAGGAGTATCCAGGGCAAGGTTCCTGAATTAGTATCGCTTATTGAAGGAAATAGTGCGCATATAGTATTAGTAACGGAAAGTTGGTTAAAACCGGAAGTGAACAGTAACGAAATCCTAGACACAGAATGGAATATATACCGTAAGGATAGGATAAACGCCAATGGTGGAGGAGTATTTATAGCAGTAAAGAATTCAATAATATCCAGTGAAGTTATTAGCGAATGCGAATGTGAAATAATCTGGGTTAAGTTAAGTATCAAAGGTGGGTCAGATATGATAGTCGGATGCTTCTATAGACCACCTGCATCAGCAACCGTAGTAGTTGAGCGCCTCAGAGAGAACCTGCAGAACGTCGTGAAGAAGTTTCGTGATCATACTATTGTAATAGGGGGAGACTTCAATCTACCAGGTATAGAATGGGATAGTCACACAATCAGAACTGGAGCCAGGGACAGAGACTCTTGTGACATTATCCTGACTGCCTTGTCCGAGAATTACTTCGAGCAGATAGTTAGAGAACCAACTCGTGAAGCTAACGTTTTAGACCTCATAGCAACAAATAGACCGGAACTTTTCGACTCCGTGAATGTAGAAGAGGGTATCAGTGATCATAAGTCAGTGGTTGCATCAATGACTACAAGTGTAATAAGAAATTCCAAGAAAGGATGGAAAATATATTTGCTTAACAAGAGTGATAGGGCACAAATCGCAGAATATCTGAGTGACCACCATCAAACGTTCATTTCTGAGGAAGAGGATGTGGAACAAAAATGGAAAAATTCAGAAACATCGTCCAGTACGCCTTAGATAAGTTCGTACCGACTAAGGTCCAAAGCGAGGGGAAAGATCCACCGTGGTATAACAATCATGTACGAAAGGTACTACGGAAACAAAGAAAGCTTCATCATAGGTTTAAGAGTAGTCGAATCATAGCTGATAAGGAAAAGCTGAACGAAGCGAAAAAGAGCGTAAAGAGAGCAATGAGAGAAGCATTCAACGAATTCGAACATAAAACATTGGCAAACAATCTAAACAAGAACCCTAAAAAGTTTTGGTCATATGTAAAATCGGTAAGCGGATCTAAATCCCCTATTCAGTCACTCGTTGACCACGATGGTACCGAAACAGAGGACGACCGAAGAAAGGCAGAAATACTGAATTCAGTGTTCCGAAACTGTTTCACTGCGGAAAATCGTAACACGGTCCCTGACTTCAGCCGTCGCACGGACGCCAAAATGGAAAATATTGAAATAAACGATATCGGAATTGAAACACAACTGCTATCACTTAGTAGCGGAAAAGCATCCGGACCAGACGAGATACCCGTAAGATTCTACAGTGATTATGCTAAAGAACTTGCCCCCTTTCTATCAGCAATTTATCGTAGATCTCTGGAAGAACGTAAAGTACCTAGCGACTGGAAGAAAGCGCAGGTCGTTCCCATTTTTAAGAAGGGTCATAAATCAGATGCGAATAATTATAGGCCTATTTCGCTTACGTCAATCTGTTGTAGAATAATGGAACATGTTTTATGTTCTCGTATTATGACGTTCTTAGATAATACAAATCTCCTTCATCATAACCAACATGGATTCCGCAAACAGAGATCATGTGAAACTCAGCTCGCCCTATTTGTCCAAGAAATTCACAGTGCCGTAGACACTGGCGAGCAGATTGATGCCGTATTCCTGGACTTCAGGAAGGCATTTGATACGGTTCCGCACTTACGTTTAGTGAAAAAAATACGAGCTTACGGAATATCGGACCAGGTTTGTGATTGGATTCAGGATTTCCTAGAAGAAAGAACACAACATGTCATTCTTAACGGTTCAAAATCTGCAGATGTAGAGGTAATTTCGGGAGTACCGCAAGGAAGCGTGATGGGACCTTTATTGTTTACAATATACATAAATGACTTAGTTGACAACATCGGTAGCTCCGTGAGGCTATTTGCAGATGACACGGTTGTCTACAAGAAAGTAGCTACATCAGAAGACTCGTACGTACTCCAGGAAGACCTGCAGAGGATTAATGAATGGTGCGACAGCTGGCAGCTTTCCCTAAACGTAGATAAATGTAATATAATGCGCATACATAGGGGCAGAAATCCATTCCAGTACGATTATGCCATAGGTGGAAAATCATTGGAAGCGGTAACGACCGTAAAATACTTAGGAGTTACTATCCGGAGCGATCTGAAGTGGAATGATCACATAAAACAAATAGTGGGAAAAGCAGGCGCCAGGTTGAGATTCATAGGAAGAATTCTAAGAAAATGTGACTCATCGACGAAAGAAGTAGCTTACAAAACGCTTGTTCGTCCGATTCTTGAGTATTGCTCATCAGTATGGGACCCTTACCAGGTTGGATTAATAGAAGAAATAGACATGATCCAGCGAAAAGCAGCGCGATTCGTCATGGGCACATTTAGTCAGCGCGAGAGCGTTACGGAGATGCTGAACAAGCTCCAGTGGCGGACACTTCAAGAAAGGCGTTACGCAATACGGAGAGGTTTATTATCGAAATTACGAGAGAGCACATTCCGGGAAGAGATGGGCAACATATTACTACCGCCCACATATATCTCGCGTAATGATCACAACGAAAAGATCCGAGAAATTAGAGCAAATACGGAGACTTACAAGCAGTCGTTCTTCCCACGCACAATTCGTGAATGGAACAGGGAAGGGGGGATCAGATAGTGGTACAATAAGTACCCTCCGCCACACACCGTAAGGTGGCTCGCGGAGTATAGATGTAGATAGATGTAGATAGGCTTTATTCCACTGTGTGCTAACCTGTGTTTTCTGTTTGTTTATTCTTTGTGAATGGAAGTTCAGTCTGGCTCTTTGTTCATGATCATGAATACAGCTGTTTTTCAGGTAGCTGATGGTGTTCCCCTTATATACCACAACAAAATGGTGGGCATGACAGGTTGGTAAATAGACCCACATGGCGCAGTCACTGTACCCAAGTATCCAAACAGATCTTAACTGGTAGCTGAGTTACTGTTTTCAGTTATCATTCTGACAGCCCTTTTCTGCAATTGGAAGTCACACTGGGTGTGGCTGGACAACTTGGGTATATTGTGTGGGCACGTGCTTCCAGTACCTCAGCTTATCTGGCGATGACAATACGGAACTTTTCGGAACATCATCCGATTTCTGTTATTTCACAGTCCCCATTTTATATCTCTACCGGGAGAAAATCTGTGGCAGAATCGAGAATCGAACCACGATCCTCCATGTCGCTGCCAAACACATGAACATTTTAGAAATACAGATTGTCTCATCCATGCTTAACAAAAGGAGATGTCCCACGGATTAACTTACTTGCTCGCCCAACGCTGTTTATACAGGGTTATTACAAATGATTGAAGCGATTTCACAGCTCTACAATAACTTTATTATTTGAGATATTTTCACAATGCTTTGCACACACATACAAAAACTCAAAAAGTTTTTTTAGGCATTCACAAATGTTCGATATGTGGCCCTTTAGTGATTCGGCAGACATCAAGCCGATAATCAAGTTCCTCCCACACTCGGCGCAGCATGTCCCCATCAATGAGTTCGAAAGCATCGTTGATGCGAGCTCGCAGTTCTGGCACGTTTCTTGGTAGAGGAGGTTTAAACACTGAATCTTTCACATAACCCCACAGAAAGAAATCGCATGGGGTTAAGTCGGGAGAGCGTGGAGGCCGTGACATGAATTGCTGATCATGATCTCCACCACGACCGATCCCTCGGTTTTCCAAACTCGTGTTTAAGAAATGCCGAACATCATGATGGAAGTGCGGTGGAGTACCATCCTGTTGAAAGATGAAGTCGGCGCTGTCGGTCTCCAGTTGTGGCATGAGCCAATTTTCCAGCATGTGCAGATACACGTGTCCTGTAACGTTTCTTTCGCAGAAGAAAAAGGGGCCGTAAACTTTAAACCGTGAGATTGCACTAAACACGTTAACTTTTGGTGAATTGCGAATTTTCTGCACGATTGCGTGAGGATTCTCTACCGCACAGATTCGCACATTGTGTCTGTTCACTTCACCATTAAGAAAAAATGTTGCTTCAGCACTGAAAACAAGTTTCGCACTGAACACATCCTCTTCCATGAGCTGTTGCAACCGCGCCCAAAATTCAAAGCGTTTGACTTTGTCATCGGGTGTCAGGGTTTGTAGCAATTGTAGACGGTAAAGCTTCTGCTTTAGCCTTTTCCGTAAGATTTTTCAAACCGTCGGCTGTGGTACGTTTAGCTCCCCGCTTGCTTTATTCGTCGACTTCCGCGGGCTACGCGTGAAACTTGCCCGCACGCGTTCAACCGTTTCTTCGCTCACTGCAGGCCGACCCGTTGATTTCCCCTTACAGAGGCATCCAGAAGCTTTTAACTGCGCATACCATCGCCGAATGGAGTTAGCAGTTGGTGGATCTTTGTTAAACTTCGTCCTGAAGTGTCGTTGCACTGTTATGACTGACTGATGTGAGTGCACTTCAAGCACGACATACGCTTTCTCGGCTCCTGTCGCCATTTTGTCTCACTGCGCTCTCGAGCGCTCTGGCGGCAGAAACCTGAAGTGCGGCTTCAGCCGAACAAAACTTTGAGTTTTTCTACGTATCTGTAGTGTGTCTTGACCATATGTCAATGAATGGAGCTACAGTGAATTTATGAAATCGCTTCAATTATTTGTAATAGCCCTGTACATGATGAACGGCCTCTCCACCGTTTGTGACGTGATGTATAAAACTGGCTTCCAAGTTCCAGGGTACTTTGCTCCCGCAATGTCTAAGGTATCTTACAGTAGCCCTGTTCAGTATTCGGAATCTAACACTCTGAGGACTACATTCTGTTCTCAGTCATTCTACTTGTTGATGTCTTATGAGACTTTACACGTCCTACGGCTTGGGTTGCTTCCTTCGCCACAGATGCAGCACCGTGATGGACTTTTGTTTCGGTGGCGCAAATGAATTTCCTTGACTGAATAACGAAATGTGATCTCAAAAGTTGATTTTTATACATGTTTTAAATTTTTGTTTATTAACCTCCGAGATCCCTCCTGCACCAAACCAGTATCCACAGAAATGAGGCGGCCTTAGTTTCATAACTATTTTACTGGATACTGCCTTGTTCTTGAAACTACTATAGTCATTGCCCTCAAAACTCACGTATAACATTTACAATTACACTTAAATCTAGGACCACCTTGTCGATCCTGCATGTTAAATAGTGATGACAATAACAACAGTGGGCACACAGTGTCCATGCAAAAATTTTGCGAGGCTAGTATGGCGAAAATAAATAAAGCTGCGCAAAAACTTTGGTTAGAATAAAAAATAAAATGTTTTCTTTATTACATGCACATTGGCACGTACGCACTATGAAAGTACTGGTATAAAAACAGATGAGCCACTCTCTCTGCAACACATTGAAACCTTCAACATTTGATCTTCGGCTAGAGACGATATCACTCACAAAATCTTACGCTCTTTGCTACACTCATTACAGTACGATCAGTTCAAATGTCTGCTGCTCTCTTTTCGGACTGTCAGATGCATTCTGTTTAAATGTGCCAAAATGGTGATTCGCACACCACAAGCTCCAAATACGAAGTGATACTCCCACCAACGAGTGAACCTACGTGGTCAAGGACTGTGCTCTGTTAGGAGTCGGGTCAGAGTGATCTCGTCCCTTCCGAGTGACCAATGAAAGGTACACCATGGTCAGACATCTGGCTTCACCAACCACCCCTTATTGTCCTTCACTGTCATTCATTTATATCCCCACAGCTGCATAGGCTTTCGGCTGAAAAGCTAGTTGTATGGAGTTTATGCCAAATTGCAGGCCGTGATTATGTAGTATAGAACTGCATAAACTTCTGTAGCTATGTGAGCTGGCAGCACGTGTAGGCTACCCACTGCACTTGCGATAGATAGTACGCTATATGGATCGGGAGTGTGTGAAAGAGATGAGAATAGGCAGAATTGTCCTCGACCGACTACAGATCGCAGGAAGTACCGCATCAGATTTGGCGCCAAGATGCACAACTTCTAGTAATACTTTAATGTTTAAACTGTTAAGAAACCAATCTGTCAATGCTGAAGAATTTACCAACACCGATTCTATATAACTACAATCTCATTTATTAAAAACTCGACCTGCGGAGGTCACTAAGAATTCATTTATTGTCACGAATGATTGGCGGACACAGGCAACTAACCATGTAAGTGTACCATGAGCGGGGAAGCCGGAAACAATGACATTGTCTACATGACGGTATGATTAGCCTTATTCAAGCAACAAATGTACACTATGAGCGGTTCCTTCATTTAATTAAAAGTGAGTTAAGGTTTAACTTTGCCTCAGGAAGCGTTTACACCCATTCTGGTACTGCCATCCAGATTGTGAAAACACAAATTACTAGTGCTATATTTCACCTACGGAAATAACCTTAAGGTTTAGTACTACAATCTGAAGAAATATGGAAACAATACACTGTTTCTAGAATATTGTGGTACTCTAATATTTATAATCAGATTCATTAATTGTTACTGTGATTACTGAATTGACTCACTCCCGTTTAACGTTGATTACAAAAACTCGTTTGCCTCATTTGGCTTTGAATCAATAAATGAAGTGGAATTCAATGATTATTGTAGCATTGTAGTAGTATCCCTGGAAGCCATTCCAAAATTACTGTCTTTAAATCGTATATCAGGAGCCACTGCCAGCGAAGAAGGAATTTAATAGTATGTTAGAGAGACAGTTTTAGAAGGGATAACGTAGGCAAGTCTTCGCTTAATTATCTAAGGAAAATTCAAGTACAGTTTGCAAGGAATTCCGTTTTCTGTTCATTCAACATGCCTCTCCTCATGGAACCTTCCGAAAATCACAACACGGGTGGTTAATGTGTCAGACGTACAGTGTTCGAGACAATTATATGGTCAATCCTATCGAAACCTTCCATTGAATCCTGTTGCGGCGTAGAAGTTCGAAATTTGGCTTGAAGGTGCCTACGACCTTCCTCTGTAACAGTACAGAAGCGTGGGTCACTGCACTGTTACCTCAGGGGCTCGGAGACGCTTGAAATATCAAGTTGAAGACATTTGCAAAAGGAATTCCAGAGCTCAGAAGTTCATACAAGTTGTAATACGGGTTAATGATGACACATTGGAACCAAATTTCACCAGAATTCTGTCCAAAGCCACCATAAACTTATCACACCATGGGTAGGTCTTGAAACCTCCCTTTAGATACATTTCACCCCTACTGCTAACGCCCATGTGACGGAGGTCAGAGCTGTGTTGAAATAACGCAGTTTCATACAGGTGGCAGAGGGGAAAAAGTTCAGACACGGCACTGCACAGAATCTACACGAGAAGGGCTCTGGAGGTGTTATAAAAGGCGTGAAGGAAACCACATCTTCCCTCGGGGTGTTCATTTTCACACAACTCGCACTCGGAAACGTCAGTCAGCGGTGCAGTGTGCAACAAGACAACGTTATTGAAAATTTCTGATACTGCTAACTTACGCCGGACATCTTCGTGCTTTTCACAGTAATCACTGAACATTTGAAGCAGTTCAGGCGTTTTATATATTCTATAAGGCAGAGTAATAATACTATACGCGATCTGTATTAATGCGTTGTTGTGGTCGTTATACCTGTGACAGAGAATTGCAGTTCTAACACAGGTCGACAAATGTGGACTTTTTGTCTGGGGTTTGCATGCAAATTAATTTTCTGACTAAACAGACTTCGCTGTTCCCGAATCTGAAGACTGTTTTCTACAGCACGTAAGTACATACTTCCATTTAGGTTTGCTTGTGAATGAACTCTAGACATCCTTCCTTTCGTATGCCACTTCTCCTTCACGTCTGATACACGAGCAGTAATCAAATATCATGTTTATTCCCAACGGCCTTGCTAATATAGTTCCACAATTTAAAGTTCCTCATGGAGACGTTCGCCATAGTGTGTCCGGTAAGTTATCCTGAAAACTGCCTACGTGTGACGTTAGAAAATATAGTTTTAAGCAAATCTTGCATCCTTACTGTTTAAAACGACTGTAGCGTATCTTCCACTACTTCCTGGTAATCAGGCTGCATATTCTGGCCAAGGAAACGATGCACAAAATTTTTTAAACTGCTCCAAGTTTGCTATTCTGTTTCCATTTGTACTTTCAAAGTGTTCGTCAAATAACAACGTACATACGTCCGGTCCAACAAATAATGTTGAAAAATAGGTGGACTGATAAGGTAAGGAATGAGGAGGTTCTACGCAGAATCGGAGAGGAAAGTAATATGTGGAAAACACTGATAAAGATAAGGAACAGGATGATAGGACATCTTCTAAGACATGAGGGAATGACTTCCATGGTACTAGAGGGAGCTGTAGAGGGCAAAAACTGTAGAGGAAGACAGAGATTGGAATCCGTCAAGCAAATAATTGAGGGCGTAGGTTGCAAGTGCTACTCTGAGATGAAGAGGTTAGCACAGGAAAGGAATTCGTGGCGGGCCGCATCAAACCAGTCAGTAGACTGATGACCAAAATTATCTAATCATCCTTTCCTCTCCGATTCTGCATAGAACCTCCTCATTCCTTACCTTATCGGTCCACCTAATTTTCAACATTCGTCTATAGCACCACATCTCAAATGCTTCGATTCTCTTCTGTTCCGGTTTTCCCACTGTCCATGTTTCACTACCATACAATGCTGTACTCCAAACGTACATCCTCAGAAATTTCTTCCTCAAATTAAGGCCGGTATTTGATATTAGTAGACTTCTCTTGGCCAGAAATGCCTTTTTGGCCATACCGAGTCTGCTTTTGATGTCCTCCTTGCTCCGTCCGTCATTGGTTATTTTACTGTCTAGGTAGCAGAATTCCTTAACTTCATTGACTTCGTGACCATCAATCCTGATGTTAAGTTTCTCGCTGTTCTCATTTCTACTACTTCTCATTACCTTCGTCTTCCTCCGATTTATCTCAAACCATACTGTGTACTCATTAGACTGTTCATTCCGTTCAGCACATCATTTAATTCTTCTTCACTTTCACTCAGGATAGCAATGTTATCAGCGAATCGTATCATTGATATCCTTTCACCTTCTATTTTAATTCCACTCCTGAACCTTTCCTTTATTTGCATTATTGCTTCCTCGATGTACAGATTAAAGAGTAGGGGCGAAAGGCTACAGCCTTGTCTTACACCCTTCTTAATACGAGCACTTCGTTCTTGATCGTCCACTCTTATTATTCCCTCTTGGTTGTTGTACATATTGTATATGACCCGTCTCTCCCTATAGCTTACCCCTACTTTTTTCAGAATCTCGAACAGCTTGCACCATTTTATATTGTCGAACGTTTTTTCCAGGTCGACAAATAATATGAAAGTCTCTTGATTTTTCTTTAGCCTTGCTTCCATTATTACCCCTACTTTTTTCAGAATCTCGAACAGCTTGCACCATTTTATATTGTCGAACGCTTTTTCCAGTTCGACAAATCCTATGAAAGTGTCTTGATTTTTCTTTAGCCTTGCTTCCATTATTAGCCGTAACGTCAGAATTGCCTCTCTCGTCCCTTTACTTTTCATAAAGCCAAACTGATCGTCACCTAGCGCATTCTCAATTTTCTTTCATATTCTTCTGTATATTATGCTTGTAAGCAGCTTCGATGCATGAGCTGTTAAGCTGATTGTGTGATAATTCTCGCACTTGTCAGCTGGGTGTGAGGGGGAGGTTACAAGCTCTTGCAGTCTTCGGAATTGTGTGGATGATGCTTTTCCGAAAGTCAGATGGTATGTCGCCAGACTCATATATTCTACACACCAACGTGAATAGTCGTTTTGTTGCCACTTCCCCCAATGATTTTAGAAATTCTGATGGAATGTTATCTATCCCTTCTGCCTTATTTGACCGTAAGTCCTCCAAAGCTCTTTTAAATTCCGATTCTAATACTGGATCCCCTATCTCTTCTAAATCGACTCCTGTTTCATCTTCTATCACATCAGACAAATCTTCACCCTCATAGAGGCTGTCAATTTATTCTTTCCACCTATATGCTCTCTCCTCTGCATTTAACAGTGGAATTCCCGTTGCACTCTTAATGTTACCACCGTTGCTTTTAATGTCACCAAAGGTAGTTTTGACTTTCCTGTATGCTGAGTCTGTCCTTCCGACAATCATATCTTTTTCGATGTCTTCACATTTTTCCTGCATTTCGTCTTAGCTTCCCTGCACTTCCTATTTATTTCATTCCTCAGCGACTTGTATTTCTGTATTCCTGATTTTCCCGGAACATGTTTGTACTTCCTCCTTTCATCAACCAACTGAAGTATTTCTTTTGTTACCCATGGTTTCTTCGCAGCTACCTTCTTTGTACCTATGTTTTCCTTCCCAACTTCTGTGATGGTCCTTTTTAAAGATGTCCATTCCTCTTTAAGTGTACTGCCTACTGCGCAATTCCTTATTGCTGTATCTATAGCGTTAGAGAACTTCAAACGTATCTCGTCATTCCTTAGTACTGCCGTATCCCTCTTCTTTGCGTATTGATTCTTCCTGACTAATGTCTTGAACTTCAGCCTACTCTTCATCACTACTATATTGTGATCTGAGTCTATATCTGCTCCTGGATACGCCTTACAATCCAGTATCTGATTTCGGAATCTCTGTCTGACCATGATGTAATCTAATTGAAATCTTTCCGTATCTCCCGGCCTTTTCCAAGTATACCTCATCCTCTTGTGATTCTTCAACAGGGTATTCGCTATTACTAGCTGAAACTTGTTACAGAACTCAATTATTCTTTCTCCTCTTTCATTCCTTGTCCCAAGCCCATATTCTCCTGTAACCTTTCCTTAGACTCCTTCCCCTACAACTGCATTCCAGTCGCCCATGACTATTAGATTCTCGTCCCCCTTTACATACTGCATTACTAAAACGAACTTTCTCTATCTGTTCATCTTCAGCTTGCGACGTCGGCATGTGTACCTGAACTATCGTTGTCGGTGTTGGTCTGCTGTCGAATCTGCTGTTGATATTACCCGATACTCATTTGACCAGAAATCCTTGTCTTCCTTCCACTTCACTTCACTGACCCCTACTATATCTAGATGAGCCTTTGCATTTCCCTTTTCAGATTTTCTAGTACCCCTACCACGTTCAAGCCTCTGACATTCCACGCCCTGACTCGTAGAACGTTATCCTTTCGTTGATTATTCAATCTTTTTCTCATGGTAACCTCCCCCTTGGCAGTCCCCTCCCGGAGATCCGAATGGGGGACTATTCCGGAATCTTTTGCCAATGGAGAGATCATCATGATACTTCTTCAATTACAGGCCACATGTCCTGTGGATACACGTTACGTGTCTGTAATACAGTGGTTTCTATTGCCTTCTGCATCCTCATGCCGTTGATCATTGCTGACTCTTCCGCCTTTAGGGGAAATTTCCCACCCCTAGGACAAGAGAGTGCCCTGAATCTCTATCCGCTCCTCCGCCCTCTTTGACAAGGCCGTTGGCAAAATGAGGCTGACTTCTTGTGCCGGAAGTCTTCGGCCGCCAATGCTGATTAATTATCAAAATTTAGGCAGTGGCGGGGATCAAACCCGGGACCAAAGACGTTTTGATTATGAATCAAAGATGCTACCCCTAGACCACGGGCAAAGATACGTCAACAAAGACAAACCTACATTTACAGCATATGTAAACATAGAGAAATATTTTGACAATGTAGATTAAAATGCTCTCTTTCAAACTTTAAAGGTGGCAGGGGTAAAACGCAGGGAACCAAAGGCTATTTACAATCGGTACAGAAACCAGATGGCAGTTATAAGATGTCAGTTATAAGATTCGAGGAGCACGAAAGGAAAGCATGGTTGAGAAGCGAGTGATACAGGGTTGTAACCAATCCCAGATGTTATTCAAGTTGTATATTGAGCAAGCAGTAAAGAAGACAAAAGAAAAATTTGAAATAGGAATTAAATTCCAGAGAGAAGAAATAAAAACATTGAGGTTTCCCAGCGACATTGAAATTTTTTCAGAGACAGCAAAGGACCTGGAAGAGCAGTTGAACGGAATGGACAGTATCTTGAAAGGAGGATATAAGATGAAAATCAGCAAAAGCAAAACGAGGATAATGGAATGTAGTCGATAGAATGTTGTCGAATTAAATCAGGTGATGCTAAGGAAATTAAATTAGGAAATGAGACACTTAAAGTAGTAAAGGAGTTTTGCTATAGGGGAAGCAAAACAACTGATGATAGTCGAAGTAGAGAGAGAGAATATGTAGACTGGCTATGGCAAGAAAAGCGTTCCTGAAGGAGAGAAATTTGTTAACATCGAGTCTATATGAAAATATCAGGAAGCCCTCTTTGAAAGTATTTACGTGGAGTGTAGGCATGTATGGAACTGAAAAGTGGACGATAAACAGCTTAGACAAGGGAGAATAGAAGCTTTGATAATGTGTTGCTACAGAAGAATGCTGAAGATTAGACGGGTAGATCATGTAACTAATGAGGAGGTACTGAACAGAATTGGGGAGAAGAGAAATTTGTGGCACAACCTGACCAAAAGAAGAGCATCAAGGGGGAAGCGTGTGGGTTAAGTACTGTAGAGAGAGACCAGGAGATGAATACAACAAGCAGATTCAGAGGGATGTAGGTTGCAGTAGTTACTCGGAGATGAAGAGGTTTGCACAAGATAGAGTAGCACGGAGGGCTACATCAAACCAGTCTTTGGACTGAAGGCCACAATAACACGACGAATACATTTCGGAACTGACTACACGCGCACTGGAAAGTTGCACATGCTGCTTATTTGTTTATTTACTGTGAAGGAACACAGCTTCGCCCTGGTGTTTATTTAAAGCTGTGCGTTCAAGTCCGTACCACGCAGCATCCAGCCTTGTGAGCAATGGTTATGACGTAATATCTCCTGAACAACCTGTCGTATAATGATACAGTTTTTTAGATGTATTCAGTGGAATATGTGGATAATGTCTGTTGAATATTTTGTGAATGGTGTAAGTAGCAACAAAGTAAATTTGAATGCCATGCCGAAAGCGGAAGTTTTTCACGCATATTACTGTTTATGACGTCATACTGCCTCAACTATGTGTCGTATAGTGATTTAATATTGCCGGACATTCAGTAGTGTAATATGATCATTCCATCTGCTGTTATTCGACATATTTCATTAAGACTTATGTCGAATTTCTTCGTGTGTTTTTATATGGTCTATATGGGCAGACGTATATACCTGTACAGAAGCGGAGTGCTTTTGCGGTGGTCCTTGGGAGAGTAGGTTTTATTCCCCATTTGTTGTTTACTAGTTTCCGTAAAATACTACTTCTGGTGGCCACCTTCTGACTGATCTTTACACTGGTTCCTCTATGTCAGAGACCTATCCAGAGTCAGGCCCACATAGGCTGGTTTACCTTTGTGTTCCAATGCGTTGCTGTTGCAAGAATCTTTGAGCTTACGTTTTGCTTGTTGGGATCGAAGGTGGAAAGCGCTTACTTGAGTCTTCAAAGAATTCCTTTTAAGGGAGTTACTTTCATAGTATTCTGTCAAGAACTCTGAGAGTTTTCTCCTGCTGTGACTGCCAAATGATCTGCATATAGGAAATGCCTAGTGTGATTAGGTGTTGGCTGGTCCTTAGCGTATAGGTTAAAAGAGGGAGGGGGCCATAACGCTTCCCCGGGCCAGTCCATTTGCGTGGTTTCCCCGTCAGCTCTTCTCTCCATCGAGACCGAGGTAAAACTGTCTGTTTTGTAAGACAGAGTCTAAGATTTACGATGTTAACCTCCGAGTTAGTTAAAGAGTTACTAGAAGAGCAGCCTATTGTTGGCTTCATCGTACGTGAAGGTGAGGGCGACCAGTACTGTTCATGTGATCTTTTTATTTACGTACCTGTCTTGTATCCATTCCGTCAGGTACAGAATTTCGATGGTGCTTGGTTTGCCAGGACTGAAACCAGCTTGTTGAGGCATAAGTTTCAGATCGACAGAGTCTGCCATGCTGTTCAGAATGAGTCTTCCGTACACTTTGAACAGGTGACAAAGAAGTGATATAGGTCAGTTGTTCTTTGGCGAGTCTCGTTCGTTCCGAAGCTTCAGCTGTGCCAGTATCGTTGATTTTATTCACACCTTGGGGGCCTTATAAATTTCACGGCAGTGGTTGAAGAGCTGCAGGATCCACAATTTGACAAAAATGGTTCAAATGGCTCTGAGCACTATGGGACTTAACTTCTGAGGCCATCAGGCACCTAGAACTTAGAACTACTTAAACCTAACCAATCTAAGGACACCACACACATCCATGCCCGAGGCAGGATTCGAACCTGCGACCGTAGCGGTTGCGCGGTTCCAGACTGTAGCGCCTAGAACCGCTCGGCCACACCGGCCGGCCACAATTTGACACACACGCCAAAATGTTTGATCTGTGTCATGTCATCCAACCCAGCCGCTTTACCATTTTTCATAAATGGGAGCCTACGTAAGTTTTCTCATTGTGAAAGGAGCTGAGAATGTATTGTTTCCGGTTGGAGGAGCCTGTGATCTAACTTTTTGGTGTTTTGCTTTGGACTATCCATTGAAAAGGAGTTCATGGGCCACTTGATTAGGTGTTACCTCAGCATGCTGTCTGGAGGCTTTTGGATTACTGCTGAACACTTTGATAAGATTCCAGGCTGTTTCGCTGCTCTGTGTAATGTCCATCCTCTGCACAACCTTGATCCATCTATTTTGCCTAAGTTCACTTTCCATCAGTGCTGTACTGCATATTACAGTTTATTCATTAAAAGGGTCTTTCTGATATAGTTTCTCTTTTCAATACACCTAATTCTGTATTACATTAAATCGATATTACTAGTAGGTGTCGCCTCATATTATTATCAAAACTTGCTGTTGTGACAAGAAACGAGTTGTTTCTGGTATGTATTTTTGAGAAATGTTGTAGGAATTGTATCGTGAAAACACCTGAGCAGCAGAATCCCGTCAAAGTCAGCGAGTTTACCGCGTACGGGTGACTGCAGACTTGGGGCTTGCTGCAAAGCTAACTTCTAAGGCGCACCTGGCCACTGCAGGACCCCAACAATAGCCGCAACGGAACATCAATTATTGTTAAAACAGAGAATTAGTGTGCTATGTTTATTTATTGTAAGTGGATCTTGGTTTGGCCCATGAGAAATTTAGTCAGTCGTTGTTAGTTGGTAGTCCGAATCGTTGTTAGACTCTGGAGTGTTTGACTAAAACGCTACAGTCGCTTAGGAGATTGGTTGGTTGGTTTTGGGGAAGGAGACCAGACAGCGTGGTCATCGGTCTCATCGGATTAGGGAAGGAAGGGGAAGGAAGTCGGCCGTGCCCTTTCAGAGGAACCATGCCGGCATTTGCCTGGAGTGATTTAGGGAAATCACGGAAAACCTAAATCAGGATGGCCGGACGCGGGATTGAACCGTCGTCCTCCCGGATGCGAGTCCAGTGTCTAACCACTGCGCCACCTCGCTCGGTCGCTTAGGAGAATTCCGTGAGACTGTTATCGGCTTCTTTGAAAGATATATTATGCCGATCTGTGATGATTTTGATCTCATCTTATGGTTCGAAAAGCGTCTAGTAATTGATTTTTGCGGGAAATCAGCATTTTGTCTGAGGTAACAGTAGTGGCTACGGTAGATTGTAGTTGATGACTGTTTCCTCGTAGTTGGCATTTTTACGACAAAATATTTACTGAACGATGTGGTGCTTGAAACCCACTCGTTTTTATGTGACCCGCATCTCGGTTAGATTGTTTTTTTCCCCATTTTGTTGTGGTATATAAGTGACCTAATCACATGAAGTCTTTATTTGAATTTGAAGATGGCGAAAGTTCGCACCAAGGAAATAGTGCCTCTACGTTGTTGTATTAATGGATATGAAGGTGAAAGGGAATGGTGACATTCGAAATAGTGTTAGGGATTATTTTGCACCTTCAGCGTGAGCGTCGATGTATTTTAGTTAAGGTTTGCGAATCTGTATATAGATACATAGACTATGTTATCTTAATAATTAGGAGAACGGACGCCCTAGAGTTGTATGTGATATGGCGACAACCAATCTAAGTTAATAGGAGACTTGCAGGAGCGATCTCGAATTTAGTAACTTTTCCTATAAAATCAACGCCTGAGTCAAGATCAAGCAGCTTAAAAGTGGCGGCGACACCAGGGTTTTTTTGTTTAATTCTTTTTACTTTTCCGCCTAAAGGGGCTTGTTTCATTGTCAGGCATTCGTAAAATCAAAGCTGGCTTCTGTCTTTTCATGAAAGAAACAGGCAATAAAGGCAGAACGGTTACTGTTTTAAAAATAAAAATGGTGTCTCTAGTCCGATTTGCCCCATACTTAATATTCAAGGACATTTTAAAAATAAAGTTCAGTTTAATAGCAAGCGAATCATTTGCAAATATGTACAGTAAAGTAGTAAAATCAAGTCAAAGATTAGGTAAAGAGAAGTCTGCAACGTTATAAACATCAAAGATATTAATTCGCAAAGAAATAGGAATACTGGTGCAGATTTTTTAATTTCCAAAGAGAGAAATCGTTTCATATTTCTTAAATAATAAAAAAAAGAGAAATTATATCCAGGATTTTACTCAAAGGAAAAGATCGTCAATTCTTGAAAGAAAGATAATTTATATATTGCTGAGACGATGAAAATTTTAAAGCGAATTAATGCGTTACGCAACTATCTTTTTGTAGCGTGGTTGCTACATACAGAACTTATCTCCGATTACTATCGTCAATTATATAAAAGTGCAAACAAGCACACTGCACTTAACTGGTTCTACACAGTTTGGTTGTGATTTTTAGTTGGAAAGACATTCATACGTCATTACCGAGCGTGAGAGGTCGTGTATTAGAGACAGACAGAGAGAGAGAGAGAGAGAGAGAGATTTCTATCCAACGTATATTTTACTGCATAGCATTTTCCTTCGACGCTCAGATTTTCTTGGGCGGCAGTCACTTGTACGAACCTTGTAGATCTTTCGATGTCAAGATGCGTTGTTAATATCATTATTATCATATTCTCGTCAGACCACGAATAATATCCGTGGAAATCATGTAGTGCATAACATTTTCGTGCCAACGGCCTTGCCGCTGTGCTAACACCTGTTCCTGTCAGATCACCGAAGTTCAGCGCTGTCGGGCTGGGCTAGCACTCGAATGATAGAACATCTAATCTGCCGAGCTCTGTTGGCCAGTGGGGTTCACTCATCCCTTGTGAGGCAAACTGAGGACCCACTTGATTGAGAAGTAGCGGCTCCGGTCTCGTAAACTGACATACAGCCGGAAGAGCGGTGTGCTGACCACATGCTCCTCCATACTCGCATTCAGCGACGCCTGTGGTCTGAGGATGACACGGCGGCCGGTCGGTACCGTTGTGTCTTCCAAGGCCTGTTCGGACAGAGTGTAGAGTTTACAACATCTTCGTTGTGGTTCGTAGTGTGGTCTGTATCGAGAGAGTTTCCACAACCAAGTTAAAGTGTCTACATTGTGATCTCGATAGACGATACAGAGGTTAACGCCCGCTGGTTGTCTTAGGCACAATCTTACCTGTGAAGTCGAGTGAAGTACTTCTACAATAGAGCTAACATAGCAGATTCTTGAGTTGTGCTTTGTTTGATAACTACTGAACGAAAATGCGACTGTGCGACGTTGCTGTCCCCTTACGCGTTACTGTGTCTCTGTATTGTCTAATCGTTTTGTTATTTCCACAAGGGTGGTTGTATCTATAGGGTGGCACAGTATAAATTTCTTAGATCTATGTGAGAGGTCTGGGATGAATTCCTGTCTTGAGTCTCGTGGAATGTGTTGTCTTGAGATTCTTTGTAACATATTTACAAATGCCTGGTACTACGCTAGTGTAGGGGTGAAGTCCACAATGTCTTTGCCAAGTTCTTCCCCAAAAATGTCCATTTGGCCTTCCTGAAGTTAAATTATCTGTAGTAGGATACCGTAGTGGTCTTAAGTGCGACATACATCTGTATCCCAACTGGACTGTGCTTGTATCGCGGGATGGGCTGATATACCACTTTAATACAGTAGTGTTGTATGCTATAGCAATTTATACAGTTATCGGGGTTGTAGCCACACTTCCATATTTCACTCGTAAAGCAACAGGGAAGTATACAGACACCACTTGTGTCTGCCCACTCCACCAGCAGGTCGGTCTGCCTTCTCATTGTTTCGTTGCAGGCGCAGTTGATGCTGTGGCAATTGCAATCTACTATTATTGATTATGTGTTTTGGTTGTTACAATTTGTTGGTAGTCAGAAAGCGAATTTTTCCCCTTGGGGGTTTGTACATGGATGTGACTGTGAAGTTTCCTCTTTCGATTGTTAGTATTTGTGGTTTTATCGACAGAGGTCACGATCATATCTTGTCTAGTGTACATGTTATTGCGATGTTTGGGGTTTGGTGCTGCCACAGTAGGTCACATTCCTTGTATGTCGCGTGTTTTTCCTTCTCCGCCTCTGTGAATGTCTTGAATGAATAATGCGTCTTTTTTATGTGTATGGCAGTGTGTCGATAAGATGTCTTGCCTGTTTCTTGTAGTTTCGTTAACGTTCATGGCTACAATTTTCAAAGTCGGCTACAAGAATTGCGCATTTTGGTTTTGATTTGTCTTGCAGATAGGTTTCTGTTGGTGGAAGGAACTCATTCTGAATATTTTGGTGCTACTGATACCGAAACTGCCATCCCTTTTTTCTAGCAGTTTTAGTTCAAGAGATAGTGATTATATCATTATACGTTGCTCTTATGACTACGCTACCATTTGTAAAATGATTGTTGCATAACACTAATTGATTTTACCGACGCTGTGCGGACGAAGTTATTGTGTACGTACTTTAACTATTCTTACATTTACTTCGGCTTTTTGTAGGCCCTGACATGGCTTCCTGAAGACGAAACTGTACGAAAAGTCCCGATGTGTTTTGCCTCATCCGTGGGGAGCACACATACATTCAGCAAAGAAAACCGCTGGTCAATTTCCGAATCGAATTGGGAGACCAAACGAAGGCCTGAGCACCTCACACTGTATATAAAACGTCCACAGAGCATCCGAGACAGTGGACAAATGGCAAACATAAGTGCTTGAAATTTGCGGCACCAAAGATATGGCGAGAACACAAAAACCACTGTGATGACTGTTACTTTTGATCAGAGAATGTGAAGTGCAGCAATTGAAAGGACCGAAAAAAGTGGATGCATCCCGATCTACCCTCCTCGAGACGCCACCTTTCATATTCAGAGGAGATACCTGTTCATATATTTGTCAGTCTTTCAAAGTCATCAGATGAGGAGGACGAATCAGCTGAAACCTGAGCAAAATGACGGTGACTTGTCAGGACTTTCATCAGTTACAACCCGCTTTAATCAAGAGGAACTGAATGATCTCTTTACAGGTCTAAGTCTGCCAAGAAATTCGTCGGTGGTTTTAGGCGCTTCAGTATGGAACCGCGCGACCGCTACGGCCGCAGGTTCGAATCCTGCATCGGGCATGGATGTGTGTGATGTCCTTAGGTTAGTTAGGTTTAAGTAGTTTTAAGTTCTAGGGGACTGATGACCTCAGATGCTAAGTCCCATAGTGCTCAGAGCCATTTGAACCAAAGTCGTTCTGAATTGTTATCTTGCAGCCTGGCAGAGAAACACTATTTGTTACGAGGAACACAAGTCACATTCCATCGCATAAGAGAAACTAGATAGCCCACCATTCTTGACAACAAAAAACCAATGTTGAAGAACTGGTAATTAAATTGGATATAAGAAAATATGCACCAAGTTAATGACGGTTATTTATAGATATGTCCAAACGCTCACTAAAATGTGTTCTTTTGCGTAAATGGAACAAGTGCAGACATTGGCAGTTGGTCACTTGGTTACTATGAATGAAAATCAATCTGTAGTAAGCACAGTCCTGGTCAACACAAATGTATTATCTGCTTCAATCTCAAGTTAGTGGATTTTGTTCTAGAAACCCTCGGACCCTACGCCAAACGCCCATGCTTTATACACTCAAGAAAACAAAAAAAATTACATACCACGAAGGAATTATCCGAATGGGATGGAAATCGGTAGGTGTGATGCACATGTACAGTTTCAGGCAAATTGGGCGATTTATTTAAGAGAAAGAGCTTCACAAATTGAGCAAGTGAATCACATGTTAGTCCAGGTTTACTAATTATGCAACCAGTTATTCGGCTTGGAATTGATTGACAGACTTGTTGGATGTCCAGAGCGATATCGTGCCCAATTCTACCCAACTGGAGCTTAAGGTGAACAGAATCCTGAATTGGTTTGAGCACCATGCCCGTAATGCTACATACGTTCTCAAATGGGGAGGGATTCGTGACCTTGCTGGCCCTGTTAGCGTTTGGCAAGCACGTAGACAAGCAATAGAAACTCTCACCGTACGCGGAAGGCCGTTATCTTGCTGAAATGTAAGTCCAGGATGGCTTACCGTGAAGGGCAACATGAGAGGGCGTAGAGTATCGTCGACGTACTGCTGTGCCATAAGGGTGCCGCCGATGACAACCAAAGGACTGCTGCTAAGAAATGAAATGGCACCCCAGACCATCACTCCTGGTCTCCGGTCCGTATGGCGGGCGACATCGAGGTTGGTGTCCCACGACTACCCGTGGCGTCTCCAGACACTTCTAAGCTATTCATTGGAGCTCTGTTGGAAGTGGCACTTGTCACTGAAGACAGTGCTATTCTAGTCAGTGACATTCCAAGCCGAATTTGTCCGTCAACACTGCAAATGGCCTTGTTGGTGTACAGAGGTCAATAGTAGTCGGCGCGTGGGAAGTCATTAATTCAGCCCCTAATTAGTGAGCCGCCTGTTACTGGTCCTTTTGGTGACTGAAGCACCAGTTGCAAGTCGGACCGAAGATAATGACGAATACGAGGCTCGAGTTCATCTCTAACGATTGCTCGGTCCTCTCGTCCGTCGTCTCTGTAGGTCGACTGGACTCTGTATTCTGCCATGGTTTACCTGTTCTTGCCAACATCGTCGAATAGTGGCGTAGCTCCTATTGCAGTGTCGAGTAATATTCAATAACTGCAACATCGGATTGTACACGTCCAGCAGCCTGGTTGCATCCTTTCGTTACACTAAATGTTTCTCCACTCTTCTCCATTTCGGACAGTACGGTAATGAAACAGTTATTCTGTAGCCACAGTCTTATCCAAGATCACTCTCTTTTCTAGGCTTTATCTGTTATCAGTGAAGTAGTTTCCCTGTCAGGTTATCCCCGCTGAGCAAATCTCAGGTATTTTTAATAGTGCAACAGGTGTCGTGTCTGATTGGTTTCCTGCGAACGGATCACGAAGAGGGAGCTAGACACTAACCTGGCTGAGGTGGAGTGGGCTCGTCCCGCTCGTAGTTCTGGAACAGAATCTGTAAAGCTGGAATAATTTTTAAACTAGGGAACTCGGTGTGATCGTGAACAAGCTTCTAATGAACAAGAGAGAGAGTTAGAGTAAACATTACTCAAGCTTACGAGGCACTGACACCTGAACCAAACTGTGGGAGGTGCAACTACTACTACTCTGTGCAACTAGATGCCGCGAGAGTCGAAGTCCCGCCCCTGAGGCAGGGTAGCGCAGTGACCACGTCGGACGCAGAATACTAGCGGAATCCTCGACAGGCTGTTAAGCTGCCGTTTATATAGTCTCCTGTGATGTTACTATGATGCTTGGGGAATCTTCCATCGCTCTGGCTGCCTTCCGATCCCCGGGTCTGTCACATAGGCGCTCTGAGTGGAAGTCTCATTTGCTAAGTTTTAATTTTACTCCATTATTTGTTACTCTTCTGACTAGTCAACTTCATATCCTTACTTTTATAAGGCTGACATATATCAGATTCTAGATATACTATGTTATACATGTTTTGATTATTATTGTGGTGATCATACGCCCCCTCCCCCCATGAACCACGGACCTTGCCGTTGGTGGCGAGGCTTGCGTGCCTCAACGATACAGATGGCCGTACCGTAGGTGCAACCACAACGGAGGGGTATCTGTTGAGAGGACAGACAAACGTGTGGTTCCTGAAGAGGGGCAGCAGCCTTTTTAGTAGTTGCAGGAGCGACAGTCTCGATGATTGACTGATATGGCCCTGTAACATTAACCAAAACGGCCTTGCTGTTGTGGTACTGCGAACGGCTGAAAGCAAGGGGAAACTACAGCCGTAATTTTTCCCGAGGGCATGCAGCTTTACTGTACGTTTAAATGATGATGGCGTCCTCTTGGGTAAAATATTCCGGAGGTAAAATAGCCCCCATTCGGATCTCCAGGCGGGGACTACTCAGAAGGACGTTGTAATCAGGAGAAAGAAAACTAGCGTTCTACGGATCGGAGCGTGGAATGTCAGATCACTTAATCGGTTAGGTAGGTTAGAAAATTTAAAAATGGAAATGGATAGGTTAAAGTTAGATATAGTGGGAATTAGTGAAGTTCGGTGGCAGGAGGAACAAGACATTTGGTCAGGTGAATACAGGGTTATAAATACAAAATCAAATAGGGGTAATGCAGGAGTAGGTTTAATAATGAATAAAAAAAATAGGAGTGCGGGTAAGCTACTACAAACAGCATAGTGAACGCATTATTGTGGCCAAGATAGACACGAAGCCCACGCCTACTACAGTAGTACAAGTTTATATGCCAACTAGCTCTGCAGATGATAAAGAAATTGATGAAATGTATGATGAGATAAAAGAAATTATTCAGGTACTGAAGGGAGACGAAAATATAATAGTCATGCGTGACTGGAATTCGACAATAGGAAGAGAAGGAAACGTAATAGGTGAAAATGGATTGGGGCTAAGAAATGAATGAAGAAGCCGCCTGGTAGAATTTTGCACATAGCATAACTTAATCATAGCTTACACTTGGTTCAAGAATCTCGAAAGAAGGTTGTATACATGGAAGAACCCTTGCGATACTAGATGGTTTCATATAGATTATATAATGGTAAGACAGATATTTAGAAACCAGATTTTAAATTGTAAGACATTTCCAAGGGCAGATGTGGACTCTGACCACAATCTATTGGTTATGAACTGTAGATTAAAACTGAAGAAACTGCAAAAAGGTGGGTATTTAAGGAGATGGGACCTGGATAAACTGAAAGAGCCAGAGGTTGTACAGAGTTTCAGGGAGAGCATAAGGGAACAATTGGCAGGAATTGGGGAAAGAAATACAGTAGAAGAAGAATGGGTAGCTTTGAGGGATGAAGTAGTGAAGACAGCAGAGGATCAAGTAGGTAAAAAGACGAGGGCTACTAGAAATCATTGGGTAACAGAAGAGATACTGAATTTAATTGATGAAAGGAGAAAATACAAAAATTCAGTAAGTGAAGCAGGCAAAAAGAAATACAAACGTCTCAAAAATGAGATCGACAGGAAGTACAAAATGGCTAAGCAGGGATGGCTAGAGGACAAGTGTAAGGATGTAGAGGCTTATCTCACTAGGGGTAAGATAGATACTGCCTACAGGAAAATTAAAGAGACCTTTGGAGAAAAGAGAACCACTTGCATGAATATCAAGAGCTCAGATGTCAACCCAGTTCTAGGCAAAGAAGGGATAGAGAAAGGTGGAAGGAGTATGTAGAGGGTCTATACAGGGGCGATGTTCTTGAAGATAATATTATGGAAATGGAAGAGGAGGTACACGAAGATGAAATGGGAGATATGGTACTGCGTGAAGAGTTTGAAAGATTACTGAAAGGCCTAAGTCGAAACAAGGCCCCGGGAGTAGACATCATTCCATTAGAACTACTGACAGCCTTGGGAGAGCCAGTCCTGACAAAACTCTACCAGATGTATGAGACAGACTTCAAGAAGAATATAATAATTCTAATCCCAAAGTAAGGCCGGCCGGAGTGGCCGAGCGGTTAAAGGCGCTACAGTCTGGAACCGCACGACCGCTACGGTCGCAGGTTCGAATCCTGCCTCGGGCATGGATGTGTGTGATGTCCTTAGGTTAGTTAGGTTTAAGTAGTTCTAAGTTCTAGGGGACTTATGACCACAGCAGTTGAGTCCCATAGTGCTCAGAGCCATTTGAACCCAAAGTAAGTAGGTGTTGACAGATGTGAAAATTACCCAACTATCAGTTTAATAAGTCACAGGTGCTAATTACTAACGTGATTTCTTTTCGGACGAATGGAAAAACTAGTAGAAGCCGACCTCTGGGAAGATCAGTTTGGATTCCGTAGAAATTTTGGACCACATGAGGCAATACTGACCCTACGAGTTATCTTAGAAGAAAGATTAAGGAAAGGCAAACCTACGTTTCTAGCATTTGTCGACTTAGAGAAAACTTTTGACAATATTGACTGGAGTACTCTCTTTCAAATTCTGAAGGCAGCAGGGGTAAAATACAGGGAGCGAAAGGCTATTTACAATTTGTACAGAAACCAAATGGCAGTTATAAGAGTCGAGGGACATGAAAGGGAAGCAGTTTTTGGGAAGGGAGTGAGACAGGGTTGTAGCCTCTCCCCGATGTTATTCAATCTGTATATTGAGCAAGCAGTGAAGGAAACAAAATAAAAATTGGCTGTAGGTATTAAAATCCATGGAGAAGAAATAAAAACTTTGAGGTTCGCCGACGACATTGTAATTCTGTCAGACAGCAAAGGACATGGAAGAGCAGTTGAACGGAAAGGATAGTGTCTTGAAAGAAGGATATAAGATGAACATCAACAAAAGCAAAACGTGGATAATGGAATGTAGTCGAATTAAGTCGGGTGATGCTGAGGGAATTAGATTAGGAAATGAGACGCTTACAGTAGTAAAGGAGTTTTGGTATTTGGGGAGCAAAATAACTGATGATGGTCGAAGTAGATAGGATGTAAAATGTAGACTGGCAATGGCAAGGAAAGCGTTTCTGAAGAAGAGAAAATTGTTAACATCGATTATAGATTTAAGTGTCAGGAAGTCGTTTCTGAAAGTATTTGTATGGAGTGTAGCCATGTATGAAAGTGAAACATGGACGATAAATAGTCTGGAGAAGAAGAGAATAGAAGCTTTCGAAATGTGGTGCTACTGAAGATTAGATGGGTTGATCACGCAACTAATGAGGAGGTATTGAATAGGATTGGGGAGAAGAGGAGTTTGTGGCACAGCTTGACTAGAAGAAGGGATCGGTTGGTAGGACATATTCTGAGGCATCAAGGGATCACCAATTTAGTAAAAGAGGGCAGCGTGGAGGGTAAAAATCGTAGAGGGAGACCAAGGGATGAATACACTAATTAGATTCAGAAGGATGTGGGCTGCAGTAGGTACTGGGAGATGAAGAAGCTTGCACAGGATAGAGTAGCATGGACAGCTGCATCAAACCAGTCTCAGGACTGAAGACCACAACAGCAACGCTGATCATTACTATTATTAGCGAATTCTGCCAGTAAGTGGAAGACATGAGGCAAATAACTCCGTAACATTTTCTTTAGGTCGTTCTCGTTTTTTTTTTTTTTTTTTTTTTTTTCCCCGAGAAGGCTTGTTTACATTCTTCAGACCACTTTGCTTTGTACTGTTATGTTCTGATGCCTCTGATGCTACTTTACATTCGTCCACTTTGTGTCTGAAGGTGTCTCTTTCTAAAATGTCAGTGCAGCCTAAATGTTGAGATCTTAAGCGATGTTACATAGTCTATTATCCTTTTAGTCAATCGCCCTTCTGGTAGTGTGTTGAGAAGATCAAATATTTTCATTCACCTTTTCTTAATGTCAGTTACGATGTTTGAAAACTTTTGTGTTTACTGATTGTAGCCTGTAACCGTGTGGGTATTTCTAGCTCCTAAAATTTTTCTAATGATCTTTCTCTCTCTTCAAGTTCGTGTTTTCTGTTAATAGTGCTTCGCTTGCGTAGAAGACTTTGATGACTGATGTAGTACCGAATTTTTGTCTGTAGTGACAAGGATTTTTTGTCGTGGAGATTTGGTCTAAAATTAATGCTTTTTGGACTTTTTGGAGGCAATTTTTTTGAGATATTTTGAAGGACTGTCGGTTCGACAAACTCTCCGTGATATTTAATGTACGAAACCTTGTTGATTTTACCGTATTTTGTGTTCAGGCTCTGAAATTTCTGTCTTTGAACATAAGAATTCAGTTTTCTCGAATGATGTTGTAACGCTACCTTTCCTGCACGTTATTCAGGTATCTCTAGCTGTTTGACGGCAGTCTCTTCGTCCTCTGTAAGTATCGAAAGGTCGTCCCCAAACGCGAGATATCGTTTGTAGTGGCTCTTTTTGTGAAAGCCCAGTACTACTGGCTTCCAAAACCCATGTTTCTTCAGTTCTTTGTCCCATTGTTCCATTATTGTTCCTAGAACGATGTTGAACAGAATTGGAGAAAGTGCACCTTGTTTCACACCTATTTGAATGTCAAAGGATTGTGCTATGCCCACCATAAATTTTACTTTCGACTGCGAGCCAGTTAGTGTTTGTTTTACGAGTTCTATTGTTTTGCGATATAGTCTCCTCTCTTCTAATATTTGGAATAGTGAGGGTCTGTATATCGACTCGAACAACTTTTTAAAAACTAAAAATGTACAAACTACAGATTTTGCGTCAAGTCGGTTATTTTCAGTATAGTTTTGAGGCTAGAAATTTATTCCTGGCACGAACTGTCCTGTCTGAATCCTGCTTGATATTCTGCTAATCTGGATTCTAATTGCTCCTGTGCCAGATTCAAGAGACAAGCTGATATGATTTTGTGGGTGACCTGCGAGGGGGAGGTCCCTGTAGAGTTTTTAACATCTGTTCTTGCCTTTTTTACGTAATTGATGAATCAGATCTGTCTTCCAATCACCCGCCATTTTTTCGGTTTGCCAAATGTTTCGAATTATTTGTGTGGTTTTTTTAAAATTAATTTGGGCCTCAGTTTTTCAAGTCCTCAGCTTAAATTCCATCCTCCCCTGATGCTTTGTTGTTTTAAAATTTTTTGATGTGTGAATGAACTTCTTGTGTTGGTGGTGACTAACTTTCTGATGTGGTTTCTATAGGTATTTTCTGGAATTTTTTCCGGCTCCAGATAGTTTCAAAGCTGTGAAAATATGCGCCGAGTTCTTGTAAATGTTCTTTATTTGTCAAAACTAATGTACCATCTTGTTCTCGAAAGCACAGGTTCTGTAGCGAATACTCCATGATTTGATTCCCGAAGATCTTGCAGAAATTTTGTGTTGTAATTTTTTAAGTTGTCTTCAAATGACTTCAGTTGGTCACTGACATTTATCCGTTTATTTTGTCCTAAAAGCTGGAATACTTGTTTGCCAACTCAGAAATTTCTTCTGTGGCAACTGTAATTTTGGAATGGTTCTTTTCTTTCTTCTAGTGCGTTCCCGTATCCTTGATTCCACCAAGGGTGTTTTGTGTTTTTTGTGATGAAATATTTGCATTATTATTAACGAATGCTTAAATAAATGAGGGCACTTCGTTTTCAGCATCATCCTGTAGCACAGGTTGGTGACGACAGCAGCGGTGGTTGTACGTTGCGGCTCTCGTTCTGCACGGAGTTACTCGTAATTCCTCTCGGTGACGAATACAAGTTGTGCTGGCGCCAGTGGTTACCGCAGCGCCAGGTATCGGGCGCCAGGCTGTTTGTTTGTCGCGCCGGCTGTCAATTTCCTCGGCGCGCGCATACCTGCGCGTCGCCTTCGCCGCCTCCGCCGACACGCGGGCGCCCGCCTGCTGCGGCGCGCCGCTACCCCAGTATTTGCATACATATTACATTTGCAATGGACACGACAGCCGCACTCCGCCACAGCCGCCGCCGCCGCCACCGGCTGTCTGACCGCCACGCGTCGCTTTCAGATGTTGGCAACATTGGGGGGGCAGAGGGGCGCTCTGCTTCCATGGAGGGCGCTAACTCCGCTATTCCGTCACTTCGGCTGATCCCTTCGCAGTCATTTACTATTTCGACAATGTAGTCTACTGTCCGTTAACATTTTAGACATTTTCCTGCTCTCTACTGGACACAAGGTATGGTGTAACGAGAAAAATTCGAAATATATTATTACATTGGGGACAGTGATTTTAGTGCTTTACAGTTTTCACCTATTTCTGCTTACATTTGGGTCGCTGATTTAAAAAAAATGCTTTCGGTTTTGACCCATAAGCTCTAATTTTCTTAGATATTTCTTGTTCACCTTATACGGCAGTCTAAGTATACAACTGCATCACTGGCATATAATCAAATAGAGAAGACATTTTAGAAAGCCTCTCTCGTGTGAAACTCAACAACTCAACTTGCCCTTTTCTCACACGATAGTATGTGAATCGTGGATGAACGGCAACAGGCAGATTTCCGAAAATCATTTGGCACATTACCCTGCTGCAGGGTACGAGCATGCAAAATATGTCAGGGAGGTGAGCACCTCGAAGACATCTTAACACGACGAGTGTTCAGCAGAGAAAAGGGTATCGTCAGAAGTTCCCCAGGAGTGTTATAGGACAGCTATTATTTTCTACATAGATAAACGACCTGGAGAACAGCGTGATCTGCAATCTGCAGGTGTTTGCTGATGATCCTCCGGTGCATGGTGAGGCGTCGTAGTTGAGTAAACGTAAGATGATACAGGATGACTGAGACAAAATTTGTAGTTTTTGTGATGAATGGCAACTCGTTCTAAATGTAGGTTAATGCGGATGAGTAGGAAAAACAAACCCCTGGCATTCGGATAGAGCATTACTACTGACATGCTTGACACAGTTAAGTCCTTTAAATGTCTGGGCGTAGCGTTGCAAACTGATATGAGGAGAAACGAACATGTGAGAACCGTGTTGAAGAAGGCTCCGATTTACAGGGAGAATTTTGGGATACTGTTGTTCATTTGTGAGGGAGACAACATAGAGGGCTGTAGTGCAACCCATTGTTGAGAACTGTTCGAGTGTTTGGGATCCGTACCAGATAGGATTAAAGGAAGACACCCAAAAGTAATTCAGAGGTGGTCTGCCAGATATGTTACCTGTAGGTTCAAACAACACTCAAGTGTTACAGAGATGCTTTCGGAGCTTACATAGGGATCCCTGCAGGGGAAACGACTTTCTGCTCGAGGGACACTATCGAGAAAGTTTAGAGAACCGTCATTTGAAGCTGACTGCGATCCTACTGCCGCCAACATGCATTTCGTGTAAGGAGCCACGAACATAAGATGCAAGCAATGAGGGCTCGTTCGGAGGCACATAGACAGTCGTTTCCGACTCGCTCTGTCTGCGAATGGAACAGGACAGAAACGACTAGAAGTGATACAGTGTACCCTGAAACACGCACTGTATGGTGATTTGCAGAGTACGTATGTAGATGTGGTAGAAGATTTGCATTGATCAAGCACTTTCTTTTTTAATAATCAAGTGTATCCATCCAACCACCATTATTTATCTATACATAAGTAGCAATTAGTTCATTAATTTTCTCCCATCACGTCACTCAATCCTCCTGTGATTTCCTCTGAGGCACTGAATGATCCAACAGTAATCCGCCATCATTTGTATGTCGCAACGATGATGATACTGTTATTTCAATGATCTTGCTGTTTGGTGAAAACGCTGACCATGTTCCTCGCTTAACATCACCAAGACAATCAAGATATCCGTCCAAATAACTGTGCAGGCAGTGTAATTTTATGCTTATGTTTCACCCAAGTGGACAAAAGGTTGTGAGTATATTCTTCACTACGTTTCCATAGTTACGATCCTTACGCTATCGAAGGAAATCTTTCACTATCATACAGAATAACGAGCACGCACCTGAGTCTTGCCATTTATAATTATTTATTACTTAGTTGACTTGTGATCCATCAAATATATCAACTTTTCCTGCCCCCCCCCCTCCGCCCATATTGAAAACAGAAAATTTTGTACACATATAACCAAAATATACCCCATCTGTATTCAAAGCTTCGATTAACTGCTTCATTAATCCAAGTTTGATATGCAGTGGCGAAACTATGAGGTTATTTCTGTCAACCAAACGAAAATGGTTTTTTTTGTCCAAAGATCATGCTTTCTCGAGGAAGCCGACTAGGAAAAGATTGAGAGGAACGCTACTTACAAGTAATCATTCGGGAAGAACAGTACTAGCCATCGCCGAGAAAACATTTCAGGCACTTCATGTATAGGCGTTTCCCCTATTCAGCAACCATTAGCCAAGTGTGTTCGTCTAAGCAGGGGACAGTGTTGTACCTCAAGGACAGTGTACCTAGGAACACATGATGTTTCCTAGTCAGTGTTTCCATCTATTGATCGATTATAGACGCGGAAGAACAAATGCGAGTTAGAGACTGACATTTGCAATTTTCCTGCATTTTTCACTGTTTCTGTTGTTGTTGGTATGAGGTTTTGTTTTGTGTGGCATTTGTAAGTATTTTTAGTTCAAAAATGGTTCAAATGGCTCTGAGCACTATGGGACTCAACTGCTGAGGTCATTAGTCCCCTAGAACTTAGAACTAGTTAAACCTAACTAACCTAAGGACATCACAAACATCCATGCCCGAGGCAGGATTCGAACCTGCGACCGTAGCGGTCTTGCGGTTCCAGACTGCAGCGCCTTTAACCGCACGGCCACTTCGGCCGGCAGTATTTTTAGTGTTATCCATTTAAACTGTGTGGAGCAAATGCCTTTTCGAAGATATTGTTTGTTATTGAGTTATAGAATTTTATGGTGAGTAAAATTCAACAAAAAAATAGCTATAACTATAGCTAGTGGGCGATTCGACCATATTTCATCGGCCGTGCTTGTATTTTGTGTCTTGAAACTGAAGAGGATTGTGTACCTTGTAACATGGGATAATTGCATGTGAAATGGGTTTCTTTAATGCCTTGATAATTTTACTCTCTTTCAAATTCTAAAGATGGCAGGGGTAAAATACAGGGATCGAAAGGCTATTTACAATTTGTACAGAAACCAGATGGCAGTTATAAGAGTCGAGGGACATGAAAGGGAAGCAGTGGTTGGGAAGGGAGTAAGACAGGGTTGTAGCCTCTCCCCGATGTTGTTCAATCTGTATATTGAGCAAGCAGTAAAGGAAACAAAAGAAAAATTCGGAGTAGGTATTAAAATTCATGGAGAAGAAATAAAAACTTTGAGGTTCGCCGATGACATTGTAATTCTGTCAGAGACAGCAAAGGACTTGGAAGAGCAGTTGAATGGAATGGACACTGTCTTGAAAGGAGGATATAAGATGAACATCAACAAAAGCAAAACAAGGATAATGGAATGTAGTCTAATGAAGTCGGGTGATGCTGAGGGAATTAGATTAGGTAATGAGACACTTAAAGTAGTAAAGGAGTTTTGCTATTTGGGGAGCAAAATAACTGATGATGGTCGAAGTAGAGAGGATATAAATTGTAGACTGGCAATGGCAAGGAAAGCGTTTCTGAAGAAGAGAAATTTGTTAACATCGAGTATAGATTTAAGTGTCAGGAAGTCATTTCTGAAAGTATTTGTATGGAGTGTAGCCATGTATGGAAGTGAAACATGGACGATAAATAGTTTGGACAAGAAGAGAATAGAAGCTTTCGAAATGTGGTGCTACAGAAGAATGCTGAAGATTAGATGGGTAGATCACATAACTAATAAGGAAGTATTGAATAGGATTGGGGAGAAGAGAAGTTTGTGGCACAACTTGACCAGAAGAAGGGATCGGTTGGTAGGACATGTTCTGAGGCATCAAGGGATCACCAATTTAGTATTGGAGGGCAGCGTGGAGGGTAAAAATCGTAGAGGGAGCCAAGGGATGAATACACTAAGCAGATTCAGAAGGATGTAGGTTGCAGTAGGTACTGGGAGATGAAAAAGCTTGCACAGGATAGAGTAGCATGGAGAGCTGCATCAAACCAGTCTCAGGACTGAAGACCACAACAACAACAACAATTTTATTTGTTTTGAAAATGAGAATTTATGTTGGTTTCCAGTACCTTGTATTTAAAAATGTATTTATCTTGTAGCTGGTTTCTGAAAATACCTGAAATTAATTTGATTTCAGTTTCTAATTACTGGCTGTAGTAGAATAATAGTGTAACAGATTTACTATTAAATATAGTACTGACAAGGTTTTGTCAACCGTAATACCTTCCAATTTGAGTACAGAGTATGTTTCAAGGTACATGATTGTACCGCACCTTGAAATATTTTTTCACATTTCGAGAAACGTTACTTTGCCTGAGTGATTTTAATAAATTCAGAAAATGTCGCAGAACACAGAAACTGAATGATGGCATTTAAAAAAGGAGTAAGAAAATATACTGAATTTCTCAGAAAGTCTCATAAATATTCAAAGCTAGAACACTCGCCGCTATAGCTGGGTGTAGACAGGATTCCAAAACAGTAGGACACACAAGTAAAAGTTTCTGATGCAACTAAACGTCAGAGGGCTTTCTTTGATACTTCCATGGCATAAATGTAAACCTACCACACCGTTTGGATGATGAGAATTTGATGAGAATTGAAGCAAAAGCAACTACCAGTATGCACCAATTGACATGTTATTGAAGCCAAAGTATACACCATTATTGTAGTCTTGATATGATGATGAAACTATTTTGCGTAACCCACTATGGTTGGAAAAGGAGGGGGAAGACACTAGTCTGTTTTCACTGAAAAAATTAAAAGGATATAGAGGCTACACTTAGTGAGGTATGCGTTACCTTGTCACTGAGGAAGGTAGTCCAGTGGTAAGAGCACCACACTAGCATTCGGGAGAAACAAAGCTATAGTCTTCTTCTGGTCACCGAGGTTTAAATTTTACATACTTCCGTTAAACTGATTCAAGAGTGCGGGGAAGGACCCATCCAAAAGGGCATGGTCCACTTCCTTCCCTATCCTGCACTTCTGGTAGAATCGGACACTTCATTCATATCATTACTACGGAAGCAAAGTCAGGACCCTATCAAAAGTTGTGAATCATTTCGAAATTAGTAAGAATACACAACTTTTTATTTATATTTACAATTCATCATAAAATAGTTTTGGAAAATATTTGAACACCTCGGGAGTAAACACATGAATCCACAAAGGTATGAAATACTTCTCTCTGTAGCTTATTAAATACCCATCAACAGTCCTTGGACAAGGAGCTGGCAATGGGAATGGCGGTCGTGCTCAATCCACTAAGCACATCGATATTGTTGCGGCTGCAATTTTGGCAAGCGGTGCATTGTTGGAGATCCGTCCTTGCTGCCTCACAGAAACAACAGACTCTGTGAGTCACATCATCTGAGTTCGTACAAAGGAGACACAAACGTAAGTCGAAGGGTGCCATAATTCGTTCTTTTTAATAGCATATAAATCTTCATTCCATACGCTTGCTAGAGTGCATGTTTCGAAGACCCTTCACGCTATTCTACTATCCACCAGCACCGTCACAAATGCTAGTCTACATAAACGAGTCAATGCATAAATATCACAAGTGAATTCTGGCATAGCCATACAATGACTTCTAAATACACAGAATGCATAGTTAGTGAAACGACCGTTGTTTCAAGTTTCAGATGAACAACTAGAGCCATTTTGCTTTAGTTTCCTACATCTGAGGGAATTGAACAAATCTAATATGCGTGGTTAGTAAACAATATAGAAATATACTCTGAGAATAGGTAACGATTTAGATACAAATACAGTTGTTACAAAGGGCGTGCCACAATCCCTATTACTTGCTTCTAGATGTTTGATAAGGAAGCCAGGTCAGGAAATATACGTTTTGGACGTAAAATAAGTTTGAAGATTTGGTGACTTTGCGGCACTCACGCAGCGGAGACAATGAGCTCTCACCTGTTTGCCCTACAAGAGCTCTCGGCATGGACACTTTTTCGAGATCTCGTCGTCGTATCTTATCAGTGTGACGAAGAACATCTCCTGATAGTCGAGAGTGCTGCTGTGGACCTTCCTAGATACGAACGTACCAGTTTCTTGCAGTCGTTGTTGTAGTAGGACGAAAATTTTACCTGGTGTCATAATGACCAGACCACAGGGACTGAAGAGAGGAGCCTCTTCTCAATTTTGGTGCGTACCGAGAGGTCTGAAAGTGATCCGATCTTCATATTTATGCTGTGTCCAAACGGTACACTTCCGAACATTGGTTCCCTACCAAATCTGTATCTATTAAGTCCCCACTACAACAACTAGAAGCCTGTAATAGGAATTACGTAAAACCCTGTGGATATTAGAAGAAATAGAAGAAAATGTGTTCGCAGTTGTGGACACAATTAGACTTCGGCTGCCCAGTTTATTGCTGACATACGAAGATCTGTGCCAGACCGGGGCACGAACCCGATTTCCCACTTTACCCAAGCGGTCACCTTAAATACTTAAGCTTTCTGAACACGCCGTCCAGACAGACCCAAACCCTCACACCTCACTGTGTATCGACGTTCTGCACTCGCACAATTGCTGTTATTCGTGAGCAGAGAGAGACATATTTATTATACTTGCGGCCTTTCTACATGCTTAATACTACTCTCCAGTTTACGGTGTACTTTGTAATGTCTTTCACATATGTATGCATACCTCAAGGAAAACACACTACTACGATCTACGGCTTTATGAAATACAAGGGGCGTTCAACAAGTAACGCAACACATCTCTTTTCTGGAAGGAGGTTGTTTTTTTTTCCTTACGCTTTTAGGTACGTAACCCTATTTTGCTGAAATTCCGCGGCCTACGGCCTATCCATGTGCTAATTTTAACGCAACGACATCGGAAACTGCTACTGAAATGTAAAATGGAGACGTGACCATCGTCGCTGAACGTCGGCGCAGCGGCAGAGCGTTGCGGTCTGATGAACCCCGAAACCTTCTTCATCATGCCGACGGGAGGGCGCGAATTCGTCGTCTTCCACGGCCGCAGCTCCTTCATATCTGTACTGGGGAGGGAGACAAACTGGTGGCGTCTACATTTTGCTCTAGGGAACAGTCACGTTTGCGTCCATGTGTCCGGTGGGGTTCGTGCAAGGCACCATGACCGCCAAGGAGTATCGTATACTGGTTGGAGTCCACACATACCCCATCTCCTTGCAGTGCGACGGCCTTATGACACATTATTGGGAGGAAAGTACGCCTCGAAAGCTGAGTGGTCAGCATGATGGATTGCCGTCCTACGGGCCCGGGTTCGATTCCCGGCTGGGTCGAGGATTTTCTCCGCTCAGGGACTGGGTGTTGTGTTGCCTTCATCATCATTCCATCCCCATCCGGCGCGCAGGTCGCCCAATATGGCGTCGAATGCAATAAGACCTGCACCAAGATCGCCGGACCTGCCCGCAAGGGGCCTCCAGGCCAATGACGCCAAACGCTCGTTTCCATTTATCCACTGGGAGGGAATATACGCCCGCATGTCACCACTCTACTCGTCGACGTCGGAACCTACGTCTTGCCGTCTTGCTGCACCAATAGCTCCCCTCACCTTTCACTTCCTGCGGAGTGCATCTTTCATTGGGCCAGACAGATCGAAGTCCGAAGGTGCGAGATCGGGGCTGTAGAGTGGACGAGGAAGAACAGTCCAGTGAAGTTTTGTGAGCTCCTCTCGGGTGCTCAGACTTCTGTGGAGCCTTGCATTGTCTTGGAGAAAGAGTAGTTCTTTATAAAAGACATGATATTTACGCCAGTGACTGTAACACTTTCTTTATTTCACGATCTCAATTTCGGCCTTAGGCCATTATCAAGTGAAGATGTTATGGCTATTAGGCCATGTCAACCTAAAATGAGCTGACACATAACATCTTCACTTGATAATGGCCTAAGGCCGAAATTGCAATCGTGAAATAAAGAATGTGTTACAGTCACTGGCGTAAATATGTCTTTTATGAAGTTCTACATGACTGAATCAAAGGTATAAAAAGTTAATAAGAAGTTCGTTTGCACATTTGTGGCCACGAACACTCTGAAATCGTCTCTTCGGTTTCCTGAGGGTAGCACAGAGCACTTCACAGTTGATCGGTGTACCATGAGGGAGGACATGAAACAAAATACCCCCTTCAGAGTTCCAGAAGACAGTCACCACGACTTTACCGGTTGAGGGTGCGGCTTAGAGCTGCTTCTTTCGAGGAGAAGTGCTGTGGCTGCCGTTTTGTTTGCTGTTCCAAGTGATCTCTCATCACCTGTGACGATGTTCAACAAAAAATTGTCACGATCAGCCTCATAACGGACAAGCAATTCCGTACAGATAATCCTTCGTTGCTCTTTATGGTCTTCTGTTGGACGGCGAGAAAGGAAGCGGTAACATACCTTTGAGTACCCTGTCTGCTGGATGAGTGAGTCAACGCAATCAAAAAAAGATGTCCAGTTGAATAGCGAGGTATTCCATTGTGATGAATTGATCACCTCAAACAAGAGTGTCCATACGTTGCAACACTGCAGGACGTGAAGCAGTGTGCGCCCAGCCAGCACACGGGAGATCGGAAAAGTTCGAACTACCTTGTTGCGGTGATGACAAAAGCCTCATTCATTTGTTCACTGCTAGGTTTCCACAGACAATCTACAAGCGCCTATGAATATCAGCGATACTCTTGATTTCCCGGAAAAAACTCAGTGATAGCTCTATCTGGAACGCACCTCAGTGATAGACACCATTTTGAAGCTAATATAGCGTGTCGCCACCTACCTGTACTTCATGAAACTGTGACCCACAACAAATTCCGCATTTCTTCAACCGAGACTTCCCGTGGAAAAGAAAATGTCTTCGATTAGCAATTGAACGCCACTCACAGAACAAATATATTCAGAGGAACGAGGGCCATAGCATCGTTGTACGTTTCCTAAAGTTTATGCCCCAATGAGATCGGCATCGACAATTCCTACACATACACTGACAATGAAGCACACCTGGTGCTTCTCCTTCACGACAATTCCAAGATAAGCATCCGCCAACATACGCGTATTGTGGTAATTTACTGCGCCACTCTAAGACCACCTGTACCACTGAACACTACACAGTACGCTGATGAGCCACAACATTATGGCCACCTATATAATAGCCGGTATGCACACCTTAGGCACGGATGACAGCGGCGACGCGTCGTGATATGGAAGCAATGAGGCCTTTAGTAGGTCGCTGGAGGAAGTTGGCGCCTCATCTGCACACACAAGTCGCCTAATTCCCGTAAATTCCGCGGAGGAGGGCGATGAGCTGTGACGCCAAGTTCTATCTCAGCTCAGATGTGTTCGATCAGGTACCTCGAGATACTGCATCACGCTCCTGACATTGTGTCACGGTGCATTATCTTGTTGAAAAATGCAACTACAATCGGGATATGTAGTCCTGATGGGGGATGTGCGGTCTGCAACCAGTATACGATAGTCCTTGGCGGTCATGGTGCCTTGCACGAACTCCACCGGACCCATTGTAACCTCCCCACAAAATAAAATAAAGAATATGAATAATATTCTAATTTAGTGTAACTTCCCCACAACCTCTCAACAGTAAAAAATATAATTATGTCGTTCACATTCAGTGTAACGTCCCAACAAAAAATAAATTCAGTAACCTGGTAATAATACAATGTAACTAACATTTCAATTAAATTGTCGCTCACTTATAACTTTTCAATAATTGACTGTGAATTTAACCTGGTACATTTTGGACGTCAGCAGTGCTGCGTCATGGCCCTGAAAGATCATTCTGAATAAAAAACAGAAAAATTCTTACCTCAATGAAGTCGCCGGATAACGCATATATATCAGCTCTTACAATAAATTTTTCTGGCACAGCCCTGTGCAATGCTGGCCGATAGAATTGTCATTTTTGAAAGGAAACAACTGATTTTTCTTTTGCAATAATCGGGATGATCATGGATTGGAGAAATCAGTAAATTCTTTAAATTGAAATGAATGGTTGTTAAAAGTTACTCTTTATGAGAAAGATTATTATTAGGAGATTTTTAAAACATTTACATGGGACTTGAGATAACAATATTACATATGCGCGAGGCTGCTTTTACCTTATACAATAATGCTCAGGCTCCGGCATCGCTGCACCACGACCGGCCCAGCCAACACGATACACCAGACCAGACTGCTCTCTGGTCTGAGATTCTCTTATACCTTGCATATCGCAAGCAGCGCGTGAGCAATACATCGAAATTACATCTGCTCGGACCTCTTACACCATGAATGAATGTTCCCCAAAGTATAATGGAGCCACCACCAGGCTGTCACCCTCCTCAGTACAGGTATGAAGGCGCTGTGGCCCTGGAAGACGACGGATTCGTGCCCTCCCGTCGGCATGATGAAGAAGGTATCGGGATTCATCAGACCGCAACGTTCTGCCGCTGCGCCGACGTTCAGCGACGATGGTCACGTCCCCATTTTACATTTCAGTGGCAGCGTCCGATGTCGTCGTGTTAAAATTGGCAGATGCATTGGTCGTCGGCCGCGGAAGCCCATCGTTAGGTGTGTTTTTGCACTGTGTGTTCAGACACACTCTGCCCAGCATTAAAGTCTAATGCTTGTTACGCCACAGTTCGCCGCCTGTCCCGTTTTACCAATCTGCCCAGCGTACGAGTTCGACATTTGAAATAAAGGGTGCCCGCTCTACCCCAAAACCTCTGGACGAGGTTTCACCTTTGTTTCGCCACTCAGTACAGCACTCCTCCAACACCCGACAGGTCGTGCAGCTTCCGAAATGCTCGTGCTGCACCTCCGGGTCATCACAATCTGCCCTCGTGGCCTCGTTCAAACTCAGACAGATCGCGTGCCTTCCCCATGCTGCACACGGACAGCACGCTCACTGATACTCCTCGTACACGCATCACGCGTGTGTCTGACTAGCAACCATTCCTCGCCAGATGCTGCTGCTGTCGCCTGGACGGGTTTATATCGATAGAAGGTCGATGCTCATAATATTCTGGCTGATCAGTGTAGACATCAGAAGTAAAATAGTTTATATCTCAACAGGTATTCGTTTCGCTACAAATGATTGTCAGAATTTTTCTTCTTGTTTTGACAGATACTAACTTGGGCAGAAATGTGCGACAACCTGCATTTGCGGAACCTACTCTTGGGGCTCCGTCCGAGCGCCGGTTGTTCCTCCAGACGATGCGGCGCTGTGGGACGTCTGCTATCGCCTCCGCCGCCAATTAACGCCCCGGCGCGGCCGTTACGCATCTCGGCGACCGTGGAGGGCGCTGGCGCTGGTGGCGAGCCAAATTAGGTGCCGGGGCGCGAAGCCAAGGCGCCGGGCAGCCGGCCGGCCGATTGCCGCGTCCAATCGCGCTCGCCCCGTGTTTGTCACGGCCGCGTGTTTTACGACTTCATTCCGAGGCGCTTCCCCACCAAATTTATCGCGGCTAATATCTCGGCAGGCTCTTGCGCCAGGGCATAAATTCAGAGGACGTTGGGCTGGAACAGGTTCGTCTTCCGAGCTACAGATGAGACTAAAAGCTCAGTTCCCCAACTATCGACCAGTACAAGCACTCAAGACTATCTATCCACACAAATTATAAAACTGGATGTACATATGTAGGTGGTTGTTGTGGTCTTCAGTCCTGAGACTGGTTTGATGCAGCTCTCCATGCTACTCTATCCTGTGCAAGCTTCTTCATCTCCCAGTACCTACTGCAACTTACATCCTTCTGAATCTTCTTAGTGTATTCGTCTCTTGGTCTTCCTCTACGATTTTTAATCTCCACGCTGCCCTCCAGTACTAAATTGGTGATCTGTTGATGAATCAGAACATGTCCTACCAACCGATCCCTTCTTCTAATGAAGTTGTGCCACAAATTCCTCCCCAATTCTATTCAATACCTCTTCATTAGTTATTTGATCTACCCACATAATCTTCAGCATTCTTGTGTAGCACCAAATTTCTAAAGCTTCTATTCTCCATATATATATATATATATATATATATATATATATATATATATATATATATATATATATATATATATACTGTATCTATGTATGAATGTTCCACATCTCTTCCTGAAACACTGGACCAATTTTAACCAAACCTGGTACACGTAGCCGGCCGTGGTGGCCGAGCGGTTCTAGGCGCTACGGTTTGGAACCGCGTGACTGCTACGGTCGCAGGTTCGAATCCTGCCTCGGGCATGGATGTGTGTGAAGTCCTTAGGTTAGTTAAGTTTAAGTAGTTCTAAGTTCTAGGGGACTGATGACCTCAGCAGGTAAGTCCCATAGTGCTCAGAGCCAGTTGAACCATTTGAGAGGATAGACTAATAGAAAACTGGAATAAATTCATACCTGGGCAAGGCGAATACTCATCTAGTTTGTTTACAATTTCATTTAACTTTTTTGTGTCAGTGACTCAATTTCACAGAACACATCGTTGTACAATGTGTCTGAGAAAGTGTAGGGACTATTTTGGAAGGTTTATCAAGTTGGGTTCCATTAGGAACTGTTGTGCTCAGCGACTATGAGAGTGTTATAATCAGGGATGATCACAGCAGTCAGTCATGCATAAACCTTTATTTTATGAACCAGCCCATAGCTCCATCCGCACCTGAATTTGAACAACGAGTGCACATACAAGCTTTCTGGTTCTACATGACTCGCTACCAAAAGCACTGATGATGACTGTACTGTAGCTGAAATCCAGCATGTGCAATGCTGCAGACTGGTTTGTGACTGACTCCTGTGTTTATCCCTGATTATTGTGGGAGATGGTAGTATAGACTAATTCGAATAAAATATATTTATTTTTTGTTAATTAAAGTGTACAGCTTCTTAGAGAGATAAATATTAATTTTGAAGCCCACCTCATCAGTAAACAGCACCTTCCCCGCTATCTGCCGATCATAGGCACATATTTGGAGAGAGCACTGACCGAATTGGAATCCTGTGGGCCCGTTATGTGGCAGCAGAGCTCGGACTTGCTGCATCTGTTAGGGATAGAGTAAACCTCCCGCTGCAGCTATTTTTCGTTCACACGCTCTGGGGTTATCCTCTACATTTTCTAATACCCTGTACTCATTATCAAGTGATTCGTTCAAGCTCTGCCACGTTCATGTGTGCCTGGTGCAAAGGATCCCGTTTCCGAAAGTTGCTGGAATAATTTACTAAACATCTTTGCAGATGGTGTACTTGGTAACATACAGGTCAGATGCCCGTAGGCTGTTTCCATCTGCATGCACGTTGGAGAACACCATATGTGCCATCTCCTGCGTTGAATACTGGCCTCCATTGGGATCTATACGTTCAGTGACAGACAGAGAAACTAATTACAGTAATGCACTGCAGTGCCACGACAAACAATGCGCCATATGAGCACTATTGGACCACCAGATGGACATAACGTAACTGAGAAATGTGCTACGTACTGTAGTACCCTGTGGAACACTTAACGTCTTCTTGTGATGGGTTTGTTCTCCATAGCAACACGAACACTTTGCACTGCGTAAATGTCTAGTACGTACACCGTTTCCTCACTTATCTCGTTCCAGGGTACTCGTTGTACAAGATGTGCTCTCGTATTCATGGAGGCTATAGCCCCGAAGATATGAGGTTTTTCGGCCAACGGTTAAAGGAAGTTTTTTCCTTCACTTAATGCGTAATACAACTAGTATACTTTCACTAGTCAAAGGTCTTTGATTATTAGAATAGTAAAGACTAACTCTAAAAGCTAACCATTCACTTCACTTTGAGTAGTTCCTAAAATACTGCTGTCGTCACACTAAGTAGCCGCTCAGTTCGACCGCCAGAACCACCTTTAAATCGCGCTGTGCCACTTCCGTTGCGGAGGAACTTCCATACTGCGTTTACATGTTACAAATACAAGTGCTCTGAGCATGAAACAGCTTTTAACAAACCTTTTCGTTTTACAAACATATTCACATTATAATAATTTATAATTTCAACCCATTCTTTGGCTTTTTTCATATATACATTACAAAATTCTAATTTTCTTGCCATAGATCAAGGAGTTTAAACATCACAGAATACACACTTCATAAATTGCAGATACGTAGTTACATAGTATAAATCTACGCCTAATCGATATAGGTGTTACAACGTTAGTACCAGAACAGAACACACGGCAAACACCACTGGTGATCGTCAAGGGGACACTGAATAGTGCACGGTACATCCAAACCGTCATCGAACCCATCGTTCTACCATTCCTAGATCGGCAAGGGAACTTGCTGTTCCAACAGGACAATGCACGTCCGCATGTATCCCGTGCCACCCAACGTGCTCTAGAAGGTGTAAGTCAACTACCCTGGCCAGCAAGATCTCCGGATCTGTCCCCCATTGAGCATGTTTGGGACTGGATGAAGCGTCGTCTCACGCGGTCTGCACGTCCAGCACGAACGCTGGTCCAACTGAGGCGCCAGGTGGAAATGGCATGGCAAGCCGTTCCACAGGACTACATCCAGCATCTCTACGATCGTCTCCATGGGAGAATAGCAGCCTGCATTGCTGCGAAAGGTGGATATACACTGTACTAGTGCCGACATTGTGCATGCTCTGTTGCCTGTGTCTATGTGCCTGTGGTTCTGTCAGTGTGATCATGTGATGTATCTGACCCCAGGAATGTGTCAATAAAGTTTCCCCTTCCTGGGACAATGAATTCACGGTGTTCTTATTTCAATTTCCAGGAGTGTATATAGGGGCTAATCTCAACAGGTATTGGTTCTTTACTTGTAGTGTTGACCAATACCAACCCCTGTAGGAATGCGTGACGTACTAACGGCGAAGTTGTTCTGAGATTTCACAATTGACTCAGGGTACATTTGCTACTAGTCAGTATGAATTACACGTTCCGCTTTACTTGACACTGGTAGTTCTGCCGGCCTCTAGGTACCCCTGTGCCATACCATAAGAACCACGTATAAGAATATTTGATAAAAACCGGTGGATATAAGAGAAACTTCCCCATCTTTATAGTTTTAAAGAATGACAATATTTGGAATAAGTGTAGTCGTTGGGATAAGGGCAGTTGTGGGACTGAAGAGAAAACATCTTTAAAAATGAACTGAACGACACGAAAAAATAATCAAAATTTATGATATATACTCATTTATACATTTCCATGTGTCCAAAAATGCGTTTTGCATTCGGCATGTTTTTCCCGGCTTGTATGACGGGCAGAGATGAGGGACTGTCAGTAAGGCCACATAATGCGTAACTTAACTCGATACATATTTTCAGTTACAGTAGTCACGTTACCCCATAGTATCAATAGGTAAATCACAATTCAATAAGACAACGAAAACCGTGTTTGCGTTTCGGGAAGTATATTCGCTTAGAAAAGTCAGCTTGTACGACAGGAGAGATAATGGAGTACCGTAGTAGTCCCGGTTATTATCTATGATGTATATAAACTATACCCTTAATAAGTACCTTAAAACTAATAAAATTGTTAGTGTAATAAGAGAATAAGGAAATTACGTCTTGTATAAGTCATTTTTAAGTTAGCTACATAAAATATAGGTATGAAGGTGGACATCCATGACGCCATTTTGTCTGTGTAGCTAAAACTCTTTTTTATGTTAAAATTTTCCGCAAACAAAGTTTTTTGAGCAAAATTGGTACGCAATATCATAAATCGATTAAAATACCTTTCTATCGATACCTCACTCACCCCTTTACCGTTAATATGTGTTGAGAAAAAGGGAAAAGTTAAAATTCGTAAAATGCTTATAGTAAAAACTCTTTCATTTGTGACAGACCCCCATTACAATGAAAAGCAAATACGTAGGCAATAAAATGGTTGGCATTTTAAAAACGGAAATATACAGTTAAATATCATAAGACGTAGAACTCAAACAGAATCAGCATTAATCGACATAATAAATGGAAAACAATGATTTGAGAAAACGAAAATGAGATTAGAATGCACTCCAGGTAAATCGAGTGCCCTTTTATTCCATCAGAGGACTACCTGCCGCGCCTCAAACACCGAAAAGTGAAAATGGTACTGTTCTCATAACTTATTAAATTTCATTTCAAAACTTCATTTTTAACAACTCGTAGATCATACATTAGTAGCTTATACGTATCCAAAAATAAAAGTTTTTTTTTTAGTGGTGATTGCGGGCAATTTGTTATCAAAGAAGCAATTACGAATTACGAACAACTTAAATTGGAAGGAACGTTGTGGGGAAGGCTAACCACAGACTACGATTTATTGGCAGGACAATTAGAAAATGTAACACACCAACTAAGGAGACTGCCTACACTACGCTTGTCCGTCCTCTTTTAGAATACTGCTGCGCGGTGCGAGATCCTACCAGATAGGAATGACGGAGTACATCGAAAAAGTTCAAAGAAAGGCAGCACGTTTTGTATTATCGCGAAATATGGGAGAGAGATTCACAGAAACATACGGGATTTGGGCTGAAAATCATTAAAAGAAAGGCGTTTTTTGTTGCAACGGAATCTTCTCAGGAAATTCCAATCACTAACTTTCTCCTCTGAATTAGAAAATATTTTGTTGACACCGACCTACATAGGGAGGAACGATTACCATGATAAAATAAGGGAAATCAGAGATCGCACGGAAAGATAAAGGTGTTCATTCTTACCGCGCGCTAAACGAGATTTCAATAATAGAGAATTGTGAAGGTGGTTCGATGAACCCTCTGCCAAGCACTTGAATGTGATTTGCAGAGTATCCATGTAAATGTAGATGTGGATGTAGACTGTCATGTCGAAAACATAGATCCAGCGTATTGGGAATTGTTGCTTTCTTTTCAATATATATTTCTAGCAAAGCTATGTATTACCTGTCCTGGTCGGTGAACGGTATATTCAAAGAACTAAAACTCGAGATTTCGAGAAGTGTTTGAAATAAAACGAGAATGGGTAAACGCAGTGAACGAAATGAACTATAGCTCCGGTACTGAACGAAGAACGGCAGAATTGAAGTGAGGAACGAGAGAACACCCGCAAAAGTGGCCAATCTGAAGTGAATCGTTCCTCTGACCAGTTCTTCCAAGAATGAGCCACGTTTAACAAGCACATATGTCGTTGAGGTACTTATTGACGTATTCACATCGGCGATTAATACAGTGGTCCCGGCGGAGGTTCGAGTCCTCCCTCGGGCATGGATGTCTGTGTTTGTCCTTAGGATAATTTAGGTTAAGTAGTGTGTAAGCTTAGGTACTGATGAACTTAGCAGTTAAGTCCCATAAGATTTGACACACATTGGATTAATACACTTGCCGTTCTGTGGGATGTATGGCTAGACAACGGATCGACTTAACTAACGAGTATCTTAGAATTCACAATGGACGTCAATGGAACAGAAGATGAAGTCACGGCCAAACCGTCATCGCAAATTCACTTCACTTAGCCCAGCAATGAACAGTTAAAGTGAGGTTGCCCATTACCATCCGTGATAAAAACAGCCAAAATATGGTATAAGAATTAAGGAACTAGCGATGATACAGTTTCCTTACAGCGAAAGCAAAATTCTTAACGGATGGTCTTGTCATAGTTTGTATAGCAAATTTCTAAGAAGCTGAATACTATCGCCAAACGACGTCCGAATATTGACTCTCATTTGGTACAGGAAAAATACTACCTGACCGAAAAGGTGAAGTACGCATAAGGAAAGCAGAAATGGAAACTTCACGGATCGAGAGGAAATGTAATTTGTTTCAGTGACTACAAAACCGAATGAAATTTACAGAGAGCTTGGAAGCGCGAACCCACTTATCAGAATGGCGTTGCGCCCGCTCTGGTCTTGATGCTTGCTCTGATTCGGTAAGGAAGAGTGTCAATAATACATTGTGATCTCCGCTGCGACAAGCTGGCCCATATCTTTTGTAACTGGTCCTCGATACGACGGTTACTGCCACTTCGAGCTGGTCGGACACTTGTTCTATCGAGGACAGATCTGGGCTTCTTGCTGACCATGAGAGTATCTCAAAAGCATGCAGAAATTCATAGAGACACGTATCACGTATAGACGAGGATTATCCTGTTGAACAAAGGCACTACAATGTGGCCGCATGAGAGGTAACAAAGGAGGAATGAAGATGTCCGTGATATACTGTTGTGGCACCAGAGTTCCCTCAGTCACTCCCAGCAGTCACCTGAAGTCGCACCAGATGTTTCCTACACCATGACGGAATTAGTAACACTGTTGTGTCTCTCCAAAACATTGGGGAAATAGGACTTGACCCTTGTTCGCCGTGATACTGGCCGGCGATCGTCGCCCAGGGTGGTGGAGAACCTAGATTCATCGCTGAACACACATTCATCAGTAGTCCACGCTTCCCATTCACGGCACCACTCTAAATGCAGCCGCTTGTGTCGCAGTGTTAATGCCAGCCTACGCATGTCACGGTAATTCCCTAGTACGGTTCTCGTTAGTCTCCGATCGGAGGTGCGGTGTGGCACAGAATATTGGAGGAAGTCTAATACTTGTAGGATGGCAGAAGCAGATATGAAGGGGTTATGATGTGATTGGTGCATAATACGGCGATCCACCCGTGGTGGTCAGACTTAGTCGCTCGGTTCCTTCACGACGAGTGTGCGTGTTTCCCACGCAGTGCAACAGTATGTCACCGTCAGATCCAAATGCCCCATAAATCTGGATGTTACACGATTCGACCAGCCAAATGGAGACCCGCGATGAATACACTTTCAAACTTTGTCACGTGTTCATAACGCTAAGTCACAAGAGTACGTGGCAACTCGGTGTCTTTCCCACTGACCACCCAACATCTGGAGTTGTTTACGCTCTTGACATAGACTACTTGATATGGTAACATCACTAAATCTGACCACCCTAATACAGTGTTCTGGTAGTACAGCTTATAACAGAGACCTGAACTCCAATCGTTTACATATACGCCGATGGTGTGTACGTGGGACAAGTTACATTGAGATCCGACCATGTCTTCTAGGTACATCACTTGTCTTCTCAGGTGGTCTACATACATACAGACGCGTAAAACATTATTTAAAAATCAACACATGAATCTATTTTTACTTTATCCATTGTTATTTCTTTTCTAAGCACCGAAGAGCGTCAAAGCGATCATCAATTTTCTACTTCAATACAGCTATCATTTTTAACTGTTGAAACATTTTGCATTAGAAAGGTCTTTTGATGTGCTTTATTTCTTATTTGTGCATAGTGTAGGCCTTTTGTTCTTTCAAAAAATTGTAATGCGTAAATCATTTTTCGTTTATATCTGGCGTGTTTTGTGCAGTAACACAGGAATATTTCCAAAGTCATTAAAGTACCTTTGACAAGTGTCACGTAAACAGTGCAAACAATGAAATATAGACTAAGGAGAACAGAAGCAAAAAATCACTTACTGTAACATGAGGGAGCATGGTGAGGACAGGTTAATTTAGGATCTTAACAGACGACACCATTATCTTCCCAGAACGTCAACGACGACAAACTACCTTCCCTAAAAACCTTGGTATTAACGTCTCGTTGTGATGCCACACACTACTTTGTGCTACTCCGTGCGTTGGTAACGATAAGTACGATCGTCACAAGCGTGGGATCTTTTCTACTCAGCATTCGACCAGAAATTCGAGCGAGGCGAGATAGTATGACACGCGTGTATTTTACTCCCGTTTGTAATGACACATTCCTATGCAGAGACATACAATATCTTAAAAGCTGCGCCAAAGATAAATTGAGAGGCAAGTTATATTATTATCTTTGTAAAGTTCACATTGGATTCTCTTTTGTTTCATACTCCAAGGAGCTAAGGAACACTTTCGATTGTTGCCTCGTGGAGGATGGACGTAATTTTTGGTGTCTGCGGAAATGCAGCCATATTGTTAGTAATTATGGTTTGTGCGACGAGCAGAGCAAGTTTTATTGTCTTGTGAATAAAAAATAGTGAGAAGTATCGAAGTGTTACGAAAATTATTTAAAGCAACGTAGCATTGTATTCCTTGGTTTCCACCGTCTTCGTGAAGTGAACCGATGCCGACTTAGGAAGATACACACGGTCAACAAAGAGAAGAGCTTCGATGGCGACTGATGAATTAATATTGTGGCAGAAGGACTAATTCTACGTCTAAGGTGAGAACTCTGATTAAATCAACAATGACGTGGAATTTAAAATGTAAAATGTTTTTTATTTATTTCGCCACACTGGCGACCGCTGACAGGGACAGTGCTGGTGGAACAAAGAGTAAGTACTTCATTGTTGTACTACAAATGTACTTGTACTAATTACTGTTTCTCTGTTACATGACGCACATGGAAAATGACGAATAAGGTGAAACAATATTAACTGTATAAACGGATGGCACAATAACCAGAAGGAACAAGGACAAGGATTTACAAACCTAACGTAATCGTGAGTGACGCAGCTCAGCCGTAATTAAGGTAGGAAAGCGCAAACGCATGCAGTGGCTGCACCTGGCTTAGCTCCACTTAAAGCAGAACCTTTTCCTTTCCATATTAAAATTCTGGTAGTGTTTGTGGCAACACACAATTACACTTTGATAATTACTTTTGTATGTTCAACAATCGCAGAATTAGAAGACGTAGTGCGCCATCTTGTAAATTTCCGACGCGCTACAAATAACAATCGTGAGATATTTTTATTAATTCAACTGCGAGAGAGTTTAAAGATTTAGATACAGTAAAGTACAGATAAAAACAATATCTTCACAATGGAATCGGAGAATTTTAATTTGACAAATGTTCATGGACACGTCACCGATTCTGACAATAGTGACGTAAATGATGACGCAATTAGTTTTTCAGCACAACATAATGTAGAAGTAAATACAATTCAATTGCACTCCACAGGGATTAACAATAACGAACCACTTGCAAGTGAAACCTTGTACACAGTCGATGAAGCATCGATTACCAGATCAGATGAAAATATTTCGCGTGAAATCAGTGAACCTAGCCCGGTTTCAATTCAATCAGACCGTGGCAGAGAAACAATGGCAACAAATAATGGCATAAATACAAACACACAAGCTTCGTCAGTTACGCTTGAGGCACTATATAGTCTGATGTCAAACGTGAGCGAGCAATTATCTGATTTAAACATCAGTCACAACACAACGAACACAAAACTGGCGAATCTAGAGATCAGTCACAACACAACGAACACAAAACTGGCGAATCTAGAAATCAGCCACAACATGACAAACACAAAATTGTCAAACATGGAAATTGGGTTCCAACAGCAGTTTTCAAGTGTAAACACGCAATTTGAAAACATGCACAGACATTTCGATCAACGCTTAAATAAACTCACCAATGAAATCGATCAAAAGATCGAAGACAAAGTCATTAAAACAGTCAATAGTGTATACAATGTATTGGCAAATGACTTTGAAAAGAAATTGTCAGATCTTACAAACAAACAGGAACAGGAACTGTCAGAAATAGTAGAAACACACAATCAAACACAAACTGTACAAAAAGAAATACATGAAAACGTACAGGCTATTCAATTAAATTTAACAAGAATACAGTCCGCATGTGAAGAAATACCTGACCAAGTTAATAAAGTTAACGAAGAAGTCGGTTTTCTGAAACAGGAGACTCGACGTATCAACGCGGACATTATCAAAATAAATGAAACTTTAGAAACCGGTGATGTAAATGAATCAATAACTGAACGGGAAATGAAACTTTTTGAAAAATTAGGTAATGAAATCATAGTAGCCGAGGACAGAATACGTAAGGAAATCGCGGGTAGACTGAATGTTTCAAATGACTTGCCTACGTCAAGCAACAGGCAGCGCGACACTTATTCGCCCGTGCCAGATTACGATGTTAATAACGTAGAACATCACGCGCCCAGTCCGGCGTATGTGCACGCACCGGCGCAGGCAAACAATGGCTATTCGCGAAACTCGGTGCTGCAACAGGCAGTAGGCGTGTCGCCTTGCATCTCGACGATTCTAGTCGATGAGAGCCTGTTGAAACATAGACAGTTTCCAGTTTTCTCCACAGAATCCAGAAAAACTCATCCAGTCGTATTCGTAAGAGCATTTAAAAATGTCTTACCAAGAAACTGGACTGAGGCACAGAAGATTAAATATGTAGTAGGCTTCACACGCACTTTTGTGGGCCACAGACATGGCTGAACAGTGCGTCACCTACGAACAATTTGAACGGGCTTTCTTGGAGAAATATTGGTCTGCTGGGGTCCAAGAAAGACTGCGACGTGAGGTATTCAACCCACAACCGTTCAACCACAAAAACGGCGGGTTGAGAAAGTATTTCGAAAAGTACTTGAATAAGACGCGCTATTGGAACAATCCAATACCGCACGTAGATGTTCTCAAAATTCTGAAAAACAGACTACCCGCGAACTTACGCGAAAAATTGGTAACCGTACCGGAGAACGACCTTGAATACGTTCTTTCCGTGCTTGACTCAATTGATCTAATATACGAAGAAGAGCCGAGCACAAGTAATCGGAATGAATATTCCGGAAGAAATCAAAACAACGGTAACGGATATCATTTTAATGGCAGTGAACAAAACCCACACAGTTGGCATCCGTATGCGACAAGGCCAAATAATGGAACCTGGAATTACGGAAATCGGAGGAATTCGGCGCCACAGAGAAGTGAAGACCGAAGGTATAGTACAGATTACGGTCCACGCCGGTATGGAAATGATAGAAATCACGTGAATGATTGGTCAGGCCCGCGTGATGAAAGGCGGCACACAAATGAAAATTACAATAGTTACAGTAATAGGGATGACAGACCAAGGAGGAATAGCGACGGCCGGTCGCAAGAAAATGTTGCACGCAGCGGTCCGGAAACTAATTGGCGACAGAATAACCACTCAGTACACTTTGTAGAGGTAACGGACAGTACTGAAGCAACACCGTTGTCTCCCCCGGTAAACAACAATCGGTCGTAATGAGCCCCCACCGGCCGACCGGTTTGACAACAGGGGGCACAAACAAGCACACATTACATCTTGAACAATTATTTTTAAGATATGATCAGGATGCTACCGTAGAAGATGATCTATGTGAAGAAGAGGTGAAAGCACCGGACAAGGTAAGTGACCTCGTGCAGGCTGTAATAACAGCAAAGATAGGAACTATAATTACCAACGTAATTTTAGATACAGGCGCATCTACGAATATTATTTCTAACAGTTTATTTAAAGAAGTTTCGAAAGCATTAAAAGTACCAGTGTTGCCAACGGAAAATTGTAAAATCTTGACAGCTGTAGGTAACAAGTCAAAAAGTATTAAGTGGCAGACGCAAATACCTGTTACCATTAGCGATGTCACTATAAACTGTACCTTCTTAATCGTTGACAAATTAATCATCAATTGTATTTTAGGTATGGAAGTTTTCCGGCAGCATAAAGTAAACATCGACATAGGCAGTGGACTTTGCTATTTCCGAGTGGGCAGTCGTAGTGTGAAGGTCAATCTTGTAAAGTCAACAATAGATCGTAATGGCCAATTACAGGAACAAGCTGAAGTAAAATTAGTTTACCCACAAGTGTTATTGATAGATATTCCTTTCCCCGAATAATTAGACACGGAAATAATTAACGAACAGGCCGCCCACGAGAAGGTAGGAAAATCCACTTGTCTTTCAGAGACTCAACAAAATGAACTAGCAGATCTTATTTATGAATACCGAGACATTTTTAGAAAACAGCCGACAATAATCAGAAATTATGAATACAAAATGGAAGTCTACCCACATAAAACGTACTGCCATAAATCATATGCGATACCATGGGCAAAGAAGGAAGCGGTTCGCAAAGAAATAGATAGAATGGTTCTGTGGAAGGTGATAGAACCTTCAAATTCACCGTACTGCAGTCCCATCCTAGCTGTTAGCAAACCTGACGGATCAGTCAGATTAGTACTTGATGCGCGGGAAATTAATAAGATCATCCTACCAATACGCACTAGGCCGGAGAACTTAGATGAGCAATTGCTTAAATTTCATGGAGTGAAGTATTTAACATCCGTTGACATGAAGGCTTCGTATTGGCAAATAGCCCTACATAGTGATAGCAGAAAATATACTGCGTTCATTCATGCTGGCAGAAGCTATCAATTCCAAGTACTGCCATTTGGACTCAACGTGAGTGCTGGGGTGTTTATAGAGGCTTTAGACAGAGTATTGGGTCCAGAACTGATTAGCAAAGTGACGTTGTATGTAGACGATCTATTGATAGCCACGGAGACCTGGCAAGAGCATGTAGAACTGGTACACAAAGTGTTCCAAAAGTTCCGAGAATATGACGTCACAGCAAATTTTAAGAAGTCCGAATTCGGAAGGGATCAAATAAAATTTTTAGGCCACATTATTTCACCAGGTGGAATTTTACCAAATCAAAAAAAGCTTGATGCCATAAAATATTTCCCCTCACCACAAACACGTAAACAATTTAAAGCTTTTCTGGGGCTCACGTCATTTTTTCGAAAATTCATGCCCAAACAGTTACTGAATAGTGATTCCCTACTCAACCTTTTAAGGAAAAACCACACATGGTTGTGGACAGAAAAATGTGAGGAAGATTTCGTAAAAATCAAACAGGCACTCATAAACGCACCCATTCTGAAGCATCCTATCATGAACTACAACTTTTGTTTGAGCACGGACGCCTCATGTCAGGGATTAGGCTCTTGTCTGTTCCAATTAGTAGATGATAATGGAAAACAGAAAGTAAACATAATTAGTTTTGCCAGTAGAACGTTAACGGAATGTGAAAGAGCCTATGCGGCAACTGAACTTGAAGCGTTAGCTGTAGTGTGGGCTTTCCGCAAGTTCCAGTACTATCTCTGGGGAAGGCATACACGAGTGTTTTGTGACCATCAAGCATTATCGTTTTTACTCACATGTAAATTGTTGCACAAACGGATTGCACGTTGGTGTTTATTCCTCCAGGAATTTGATTTCGAGATAGTTTACATCAAGGGTGAACAGAATGTAATTGCCGACGCATTATCGCGCTTGCCACAAGGTTTGAGTGAGTTCAATGAATTGATCGAACAGACTTCCGATTTTAGAGTTTTTCTGATGCATGATGGCACATTTCAACCATATTACCGAAAGATGTGTAAAGACATGAGCAAACTACAAAAGGAAGACAATAGATGGAGACAAGTTATACAAAAACTGCAGGCAGATGACAATAGTACACTGAAACAATATTACACAATGTCAAACAATGTTCTTTTCTACAGGCGCAATCCACAATCCAACAGCTGGTGTGTCTGCATCCCGGAAGAATACATAGACAATTTGATAAGACACACACATAGAGTATGGGGACACTATGGGGTATCAAAATGTACAGCGAAAATATCAACGTATTGTTACTTCCCGAACCTCAGACGCAGGATTGAACAAATAATAAAAAAGTGTACAATATGTCAGAAGGTTAAACATCTTAATAGATCTTGTTTGGACGTATTACACCCTATCATTCCAACTAGACCAAGAGAACTAGTTTCCGTGGACGCAGCAGGACCATATCCACGAGCTAGGGGAGGAGTCAGATATGTGATCGCATTTTATGATGTCTTCACAGAGTACTTAAAAATGTATGCTATAAAAGCAGTACTGTCGGGATCAATAATCAAACGCATGATAGAAGACTACATACCACTAGTGGGAAAACCGAAAATTATATTAACTGATAATGCAACAAACTTCACTAGTAATAAATGGAAAACATTTCTCGAATCTCAAAACATAAAACATATATTGGTATCCAAATTTCACCCAGAATCGAGCCCGATTGAGAGAAATTTTAAAGAATTTAATCGCTTTATAAGAACTTATGTACCAAATAAACAGACAAAGTGGGTGGAATACATAGCCCCCTTTCAGCATATTGTAAATAATTTAATTCATACTTCAACAGGCTTTACACCTACAGAGTTAATGTTTCAAGGCACAGAACTTGACGAATGGGCTAAACCTTTACCTAAATTAGCCACAAAGCAAATAAAACTAGATGAAAAGGTACGTCAAGCATTACTACAGATGGAAGAACAAGCAGAAATAAGGAGAAAGCAGTTCAACAAAAAGATAAGAAAGGTTACAGAATTTAACATTGGACAGGAAGTACTATTACGTACCCACCCAAAATCCTCTAAAATTAAGGCATTAAACAAAAAGTGGCAGTTGTTGTATGATGGCCCTTTCATTATAATAGACAAACCTCACCCAGGATGTTATCTGTTAGGTAACACACGAACGGGCAAGGTGAAAGGGTTATACCCCCACAAGGATATCAAGGATTTTTTTTATTGAAGGTTATATGTTATTTTAGCAAAATTGAAATTATACAACCTTGGATCACATAGTAAAATTGCTGTCATTAACCTAAGAAACTTGCGAACAACTGTGGGCATATGCCAGCTTAAAAACGCATATTTAACCAAACCTAATGAAACATGTGTTACTGTGAGTCTTAACACTATAAAATAAACCATACGGTACTTTTGTAGTCTAACTCAGTTATTTAAGAGAGGGGAACAAAGACAAATTAGCGCGAAGGTCAGAGTTTGTTCGCTTGAGACGAGCAACAAACCACACGTCGAAGTTGCAATCCAACGCTCAGCTAATGAGCACGTGATAGCTGCATGTCAAGACGAGGTCATTGGCCGCGCTGTAGGCAGCGAGCCGGGGAGAAATCTTCCCCCCTTCCCTGTCCGATCAGCTGAGCGTATACAAAGCGCGAAGGCGCATGCGCAGTCGAGTCCAGACGATACGTGACTCATATTACACGATGGCGGCTATCACGAATAATGTTCACCAACAATGCAGAGTTTTCCCCGCGCCTACAGTCCAGTCGTGGTACGTAAGCGCGCATGCGCGGAACGTTTAAAAGTTTTGAGACCATGCTTACTATGAGACACAGAGGCGAAATCCATTCAAAAACAAGAAAGAAAACGGTACACAAGTCTTGTAAATAGTAACTTAGAAAATTTAATTATAAGCTGGTATTACGTAATAAAAGTGAACATCCAAGTACATACTGGTCATGGACGGTATTGTAATATAATATTATACTGAGTAAAATCTTAGCTTGTACAGAAGGAGAAAGAAAATAGAAAATAAATAAATAAATAAATAATGCAGATATATAACCGGAAGAAAGGCTATGTACACGAGAACAACACACAATTACATATAGGGAAAAAGCAGCAAAGAGGAAAGAAAAGAGATAACGCATACATTTACATTACACAGTAGCTAGCGATTTTCAGAATGAACAACAAGGTAAACGCGGGAATTTTTGTAACTAAGGAAAAGAATGACACAAGCTTTAAAATAGGAAAATAATAAACAGATCTATGCAGCGTGAGTAATGAACTGAATCGCTCTCAAAACAAATACCTAGGATTTATAGAGAGAGAAACACATTAACGTTAGGAAACACCTAAAGCACTCAGCAAACAACTTTGTAGAATATATAAGCTATACAGGAGGCTACATGTACGAAAGCTAAAGTGTAAAGGAGGAAAATATGGAATGATTGCGCATTAATGGACAGTAAGGCAGTTATGTATGAGAAGAAATATTTAGTTGTAAGTATTATTAGTATGAGGGGACGATGCTCAGCACACCCTGAATTATTTTGGAATATTGAGGGAATGGTGCAGGGTACCGAAAAAGGGCCCCACCAGCAAAGTGTATATTGTAGTGGTAGATGCTTTTTGTGTGTATAAACGTATGTATGAATGTGTGGAAGGCGAAAGAAGCTCTGTACATGTACGGAACCTAAACAACATAGAAGTTTTTAAGAAAAATTAAACTCTAAGACAACCTCGTATAAACATGTTTACCTAACGTCAAGAAATAACTTAATTAAAACCGTAAGACTCTACGAGTTTACGAGAAAATACGAAAAACCTGATACCCAATGCAACATTAGCGATTCTTCACTCAGGTATGCAGAAGGAAGGTATGAATTACTTTACACACTTGAAATATGAAATGATAAATCATGTCAAAATTATATCTTTCATACATTTAACTATTGACAGTCACAAAGAATGAAAATGATATCGCCGCTATATGAGAAACAGGTAAGTAGTGTGATCGACGACCTGTAAGCAAAGGAATCGTCTATAAAATGAATTATGAACAAAAAACGTCATACAGAATATCATGCTGCACTGAAGCTATGAAAGTCTGATTATTCGTGTACATAGATTTTCATGACAACCGATGCATTAAAATGTCTGTATTTTTTCTCCCATGATAACACAAGACGCCTATAAGCGCATTTTAATTGAAGATGATACACGCACACAAGGGCGTGCCGCTATTATGAAACACTGTACATAGTAATAGTAGTTACACCCTGAACTTCATAATTTTATGTTTATATGTCCATGTTAATGTAGGAAATTTTATTAGAGGTAATGATTTACAAGCACACCAGAACGTGCTTAAGCACAAAACACTGTACATATTAGGTTTATGCTACATATAAATTATTATTTCGTGCATTTTCAGATTTTATACGTAAAATCCGTAGCATACACGTAGTCGTTGTCATTACCCTAAGTAGAAGGTAGAAAATTCCCTTCCCAAGGTGCAGTGGAGCGACTACAGGTGTGTTCTCTGCATGCTGATGCATGTCGTTGCGTATGAAGAATACGTAACGGAGGTAAACCTTAACATATACTCGAGTTCAAGAAGGAAAACAAAGGACTTGTTCCTTTTAACTGATTAATGGAAAAAGGTGTGTGTGTCAGTAAAATCCAAGACGAAGAAGCCACTTCGAGTGGTCAAAAATTTTTCAATTTTCGTCGATAGTTTTTTCCTGTAAGTAATGTAACCAATGTATTGTATGTGTTATTTGTTATTCAATTGTATGTGATGTATTTTGTATTTCATGCCAAGTCCCGTGACTTACAATTTTGTGAATACTTATGTACATTGACCAGAAGTATTGAGGGAAATGAATCTCGGTACAATAGGTAAAAGGGGTTAATGCGAAGAAAAAAAAGTGAAGTGAAAAGAAAGTTTCGATCGCAGTACTCGCGGTTAAAGTGGTGTGTGTGGAAATTAAAATTGTGCAAAGTAGTGTTACATTGCAAGTGTCAGCGAGCCTAAGCAAGTGACGTCGAAAATTGAAGTTTGTATCGTCAAACGACACATGGCGTCACAATAGGAAAAGACAATGCCAAACAAATTTGACATGGTACGCTTCTTACCAGGAGCTGCATCGACGGGATCGTCCTCCGCCTCGCACATAGTGTGGTGTGTTCTTCGGGGCACATATTCCAATGTACCTCGTATCCAGTCTAAGTACTGGAAAGAACTACAAAAAGCACACGCATACTGAGGTTCGGAAGTCTCGACGGTACCCGCACGTCGGTGTATATTCAGTGCACTGGCGCGCGCATTCAACCAACGTCGCCCGCTAACGGACGACCAAACAATCAGGCGCGCGTATCACCCGCCCATATTCAACACGGGCTAGCGAACAAAGCTCGTCGCCCCAGAATAAATACAGAAAGCAATACAAGGACTTAATTTTCACCTCTGATGAGGAAGGAAACATTTGTATGTAACGTTGTATTCATTGTATATTTTATTGTACAAACTTTACTACATGATGTCATTTTCTCAGTATTAACCAGAACTTTGTATATTAGGATTAAGGTTTGTAAATATTAGATAAGTATACCAAAAAACTGACACACACTCAGAAATACCAAAGAATTCACAGTGCCATGAAAATGAGACAATAAAAATGAAGTTTGTAAATAACAGACCCCCAAACCTATCAATTGCAAGGTCGACTACTGCATCCTGTCAATCAAATAAAATTTTCTAGTGACAGTATACAGTAGGGGGGCAGTTGTAATGACACATTCCTATGCAGAGACATACAATATCTTAAAAGCTGCGCCAAAGACAAATTGAGAGGCAAGTTATATTATAATCTTTGTGAAGTTCACATTGGATTCTCTTTTTTTTTCATACTCCAAGGAGCTAAGGAATACTTTCGATTGTTGCCTCGTGGAGGATGGACGTAATTTTTGGTGTCTGCGGAAATGCAGCCATATTGTTAGTAATTATGGTTTATGCGACGAGCAGAGCAAGTTTTATTGTCTTGTGAATAAAAAATAGTGAGAAGTATCGAAGTGTTACGAAAATTATTTAAAGCAACGTAGCATTGTATTCCTTGGTTTCCACCGTCTTCGTGAAGTGAACCGATGCCGACTTAGGAAGATACACACGGTCAACAAAGAGAAGAGCTTCGATGGCGACTGATGAATTAATATTGTGGCAGAAGGACTAATTCTACGTCTAAGGTGAGAACTCTGATTAAATCAACAATGACGTGGAATTTAAAATGTAAAATGTTTTTTATTTATTTCGCCACACGTGCCACTTGAAGGAAGACTTTCAGTGAAATGAAGTCCGCAGGCTTTGCCTCCGCATAAAACCAGATACAGAAAGAAAAAAATTGCACATTTATATTGTTTTTCACTAGGGCGTGTTTTCGTACTAGCGTAAGACCTTGATAATGTGTAAATAAACCGAAGTCAAATTGAATTTACTCCACTCGTTCTCAATCAATGTAATTTTATACTATTTTTATTTACTTTTTTGTTTGGCGACTTATTTAACCTGGCAAAATTAGGATCATCAGTCCTCCTCTTGTATCTAACCAGGCATTCTACACGCGTTACGTTGCGTACAGTTCACTGAGCATGTCATACTGGATTTAGAAATTGAAAATTGCAGTAGTACATTACGAGTACAGATAAAAGTAAAGATAGACACACACATTTCACATTCGTACATAATAGTTACAGTAATAGTTTGAAACTATGGTAATTTGTGCTTTTACTTATGAGTGTTAACAGCAGTGGGCATGACAGCAAGGTGTGGAGGAAGGAAGGAAAGAGGAATGTGATAGAACACAGTTAATGAATATAAGGGACGAGAAGGTGGCGTGACAGAGGAAGAAGAACAGAAATCGCCGTAACTGGGACTTAAGAGTATTGGCTTCGCCATTTGTCAGAGGGGAAGTCATTTGTTAATTTGTTACAAAAACGATAGGAGGATGACAGAAGGACGCGCTTCACTTCTTCCTAGAAGCAGCAGGGCACTGGACTGTGCACGGAAAGCAGAACAGCTTGTTCCAGAGGCGGACAGCAGCGACAGCGAAGGAGTTTACTAATACACTCCTGGAAATGGAAAGAAGAACACATTGACACCGGTGTGTCAGACCCACCATACTTGCTCCGGACACTGCGAGAGGGCTGTACAAGCAATGATTACACGCACGGCACAGCGGACACACCAGGAACCGCGGTGTTGGCCGTCGAATGGCGCTAGCTGCGCAGCATTTGTGCACCGCCGCCGTCAGTGTCAGCCAGTTTGCCGTGGCATACGGAGCTCCATCGCAGTCTTTAACACTGGTAGCGTGCCGTGACAGCGTGGACGTGAACCGTATGTGCAGTTGACGGACTTTGAGCGAGGGCGTATAGTGGGCATGCGGGAGGCCGGGTGGACGTACCGCCGAATTGCTCAACACGTGGGGCGTGAGGTCTCCACAGTACATCGATGTTGTCGCCAGTGGTCGGCGGAAGGTGCACGTGCCCGTCGACCTGGGACCGGACCGCAGCGACGCACGGATGCACGCCAAGACCGTAGGATCCTACGCAGTGCCGTAGGGGACCGCACCGCCACTTCCCAGCAAATTAGGGACACTGTTGCTCCTGGGGTATCGGCGAGGACCATTCGCAACCGTCTCCATGAAGTTGGGCTACGGTCCCGCACACCGTTAGGCCGTCTTCTGCTCACGCCCCAACATCGTGCAGCCCGCCTCCAGTGGTGTCGCGACAGGCGTGAATGGAGGGACGAATGGAGACGTGTCGTCTTCAGCGGTGAGAGTCGCTTCTGCCTTGGTGCCAATGATGGTCGTATGCGTGTTTGGCGCCGTGCAGGTGAGCGCCACAATCAGGACTGCATACGACCGAGGCACACAGGGCCAACACCCGGCATCATGGTGTGGGGAGCGATCTCCTACACTGGCCGTACACCACTGGCGATCGTCGAGGGGACACTGAATAGTGCACGGTACATCCAAACCGTCATCGAACCCATCGTTCTACCATTCCTAGACCGGCAAGGGAACTTGCTGTTCCAACAGGACAATGCACGTCCGCATGTATCCCGTGCCACCCAACGTGCTCTAGAAGGTGTAAGTCAACTACCCTGGCCAGCAAGATCTCCGGATCTGTCCCCCATTGAGCATGTTTGGGACTGGATGAAGCGTCGTCTCACGCGGTCTGCACGTCCAGCACGAACGCTGGTCCAACTGAGGCGCCAGGTGGAAATGGCATGGCAAGCCGTTCCACAGGACTACATCCAGCATCTCTACGATCGTCTCCATGGGAGAATAGCAGCCTGCATTGCTGCGAAAGGTGGATATACACTGTACTAGTGCCGACATTGTGCATGCTCTGTTGCCTGTGTCTATGTGCCTGTGGTTCTGTCAGTGTGATCATGTGATGTATCTGACCCCAGGAATGTGACAATAAAGTTTCCCCTTCCTGGGACAATGAATTCACGGTGTTCTTATTTCAATTTCCAGGAGTGTATTTCTGCTTTGGAAGTGCGTGCAGATAGGATACTAGATAAATAGGACTTTGCGTATCGATTATGATAGCATGAAAGGTGTCTTATTTCTGATGCGAGGTACTGGGGTGCTTGTGCAGTGAGGAGCCGGTGAAGTAGACATAGGGTGTGGCGGTCTTTTAACTCGTCTGGTTGTAACCACCCTAACTGGCCATAAGAATCACTAGCATGGTCTTACCGACGGATACTGTGGATGTAATGCACAGAAGCATTCATGGTTTGTTCTAATCATCTTATGTTTGCACTATTCATGCCACACTGAATTACACCGCAATAGTGGAGGTTCGGTGGAACTAGCGATAGCACGAGTTTGCATTTCACAGCGCGTGGAAATAGTTCCGAAACTTTTTGAGGGCATAGAAGGAAGCGGAGGTCTTCCGAAATACGGCGACAGTATTCTCTGCACAACTGAAATGCTCATACAAGGTTACCCTCAAGGTCTTCACTGTTTTGTTACGGTACTAGAATACCGTCGAGCGAAGTACAAGACAACTGTTTGCAGAATTCTGAACTTATTACTTTCTCACGCGATACTAATATTATTTGTGCCCATTTGCATCTAGTTTAAGCCCTTGGTTTTTCACCCGTATTACCACTGAAGGATTATTATCACCCACCTAAACTACTGCAGTATTTACATCTTCGGATGTAATACTTAGGTAATGCTGGAGGTCATTATCATATAATGTTATTTACAAGAGGACAATGCCGGCTAATTTTCACTGACATACAAAGAAAACAAAAGTGAGCCTAAGCCTGATGTCTTTCGCGCGCCTTAGGGACCATGTTTCCAAGACGATTTTTCATTCCCACAACCAACACATTGCTGTGTGTTTTTCAAGTAGCTTTCGAATCAGCGCCCTATCCGAGAAATTCAGCAGTGGCATTTTTCTGAGCAGTATGTCAAAGTTGACGGAATCGAAAAATTTGCTAACATCCGCTAGCGTCAAGCGTTGCCTGACGTCGATGCCATATTTCACCTCATCAGTTACCTTACTTTGCCCATTCCTACATGTCACGTAACATTCGGCAATTTTCTTCTCTTGCTGGCAACAGTATATGCGTTTGAAATGCTTATTGTTATATGTATCTCAGATAATAAAGCCCTATTGTTGATATTTAGGTCGGTTTCTGCCGGTAGAAAGCAGGAAGAGGACAGTGTCTGGTGCTTCAGCTTCTGAAGACTTTTTCTGACTAAGATTATCTCTTGGAATAAGAAATAAGTATTATTTTATGTTATATGGTATTACGCTATTATCAAACTTACTTTTCTTCGATTATATTGTTAAAGGTGATCAAATTTACGATACATTTTAGCCGTAAAATGCAATTCGTTATTATCGTTCCTAACCCAGATTTTAATTTTGTGTTACAGATACACTAGGCAGAACAGTCGGTACAATGATCTCTTCTTCCTCAGAGGTTTGTCTCCGTATGAAATCCTGCCTATTCGTGAGGAGGAGAATATAGATGCAACAGATATATTTGCTGAACCTCCTTAAGCTAATGTGGAGTCTGATGAAGATTCTGATGATGAAGATATGGGTGGAATGATAGATAATCTTGGACTGAGGGAAGATGATATTGGTGCAGCAGTGGTTTCGAGCAGCAAAAACAAAACCAGAAAGTGTCAAGTCAGATGAAACAGAAAAGTTATAGATCCTAACAAATGTAATCAGAGACTGCGGAAGGAAGGATCTGAAAAGTGTCAAGTCAGATGAAACAGAAAAGTTATAGATCCTAACAAATGTAATCAGAGACTGCGGAAGGAAGGATCTGATAAGTGATACCGCTTTATTTCCTGAGAGTGGTCCTAGTAAATAAACAAGCCTGTCTCCGGTTCAGCGCTTTTAATTGTTTTGGAATAACTCAATAATTACATTCCATATTATTGGATCAGAAAAATACGCTTTTTTCAAGAACTGCTCAGACCCCACAATAACACATGAAAAGAAAAAGGTTTACTAGGAATTATAATTCTCTTGAGACATAATCCCCTACCTAGCAGAAGATGCTACTGGGATTCCCGGCTGGACGTGAGAAATGAAATGGCGCACAACATTATGAGATGAGACAGATCTGAAACAATTATGAGAGTCATTCACCTCTGTGATTACAAAAAATCAGTGTAAATGATGAAATCTGGAAACTTCGTCCGTCATCAGATACACTAAGCCTGACCAATGTTTGGATTATGATAAGGGCAGAGTACAGTATTTTGGCAGGCATGGATGCAAAACAATTTATAAAAGTAAGTCCGTTAGATAAGGGTACAAAGTATGAACGCAAACATGAGTGATATTGTGAAATTTCAAATGTGCCAAGGAACTGATCCACAAATAAAAGAAGAGTTCGAGAACGCATTTGGAAAATTTTCTGAACATTTGGTCGACTCACAAAAGATTGAAAATCTGCCATACATGTTTTATTTTGACAACTTGTTCACATAACAATCATTGTTGGTTCACCTAAAACAACGAGGTTATGGTGCAACTGGCACTATTCGTGAGGATCGTTTGCCTACAACATGTCAACTTACATCCTCTAAGGCAATGTCTGAAAGGAGTAAGAGCAGAGATTTTCATTACAAGAGCAGTGAGGAGAGTGGAATGATTATTAGCACATGGCTAAATAATTCGGCAGTAACAATTGTTTCGGCCAGCCATGGAGTCAGTCCAGTTAGCTCTGTGAGCCGATATTCAAGACAAGAGAAGAAAAGAATACTTCTACCACGACTACATGTGTTTTGGAGAATACAACACAAAATATGGGGGGAACTGACAAAATGGCCGAAAATGTAGCACTATATAGGATGAGTATCAGAGGAAATAAATGGTGATAGCAAATTTTAACATGGTAACTGGATGTGTCTGTGCATAATGCGTGGCTTCTCTACAGAAAGACAGGTATGAATATGGCACAACTTCAACTTCTGCGCTACGTTGTGAAATGCTACCTGACTTCCAATGCAATAATCCCTAGAAATCCTGGTCGCCCTGCAGATAGTTTATTTGAACGTAGAGTACTGCGTGACATCAGATATGACGAAAAGAATCGTCTGTTAGCAATGGTGCTACAGAAGAAAAGATTCTTCACAGCAGAAAACTGCAAAGGAACTCCAAGAACAGTGTGGTCCAGATGTGAAGTTGGTTTGTGCTTAGAGTGTGCTGTACCGTATCATAGAAAGTAAGTGCTGCTGACTAAACATAATTTAAGTGACATACACTGCATTACGTATATTATTTACTGGCATGAATTTCACCTTTAATGTGCAGCTTAGCGTGACATATATGTTACACCCTCTTTTGCTTGAATTATTAACTATTTTTTATTTAGCTTATTGTAATATTTTTCTTTGATGACAATAACGAACAAATATCTAATTTGTAAAATTTGGAAGTGAACATTAATTCAGTTAGAAATCGTTTAGTGTGGTGTTTGTGCTATGGTGCAAACGAAAGTCGTAGTGATACATGTCTTCCAAGTTTAATTCACACAAGTGTTCAGTGATCTGATCGTGAAATATATGTTTCATGGCTTTGGAAACAACGGATAATGTGTTAATGGGTCGGTAATCAAACGACGATTGCGTGTTTTCGATCCTAGCGGTGGGTCAGATTATATACCGGGTGATCAGAAAGTCAGTACAAATTTGAAAACTGAATAAATCACGGAATAATGTAGATAGAGAGGTAAAAATTGACACACAGGCTTGGAATGACATGGGGTTTCATTAGAACCAACCATATTGCTAGACGCGTGAAAGATCTCTTGCGCGCGTCGTTTGGTGATGATCGTGTGCTCAGCTGCCACTTTCGTCGTGCTTGGCCTCCCAGGTTCCTAGACCTCAGTCCGTGCGATTATTGGCTTTGGGCTTACCTGAACTCGCAAGTGTATCGTGATCGACCGACATCTCTAGGGATGGTGAAAGACAACTTCCGACGCCAATGCCTGACCATAACTCCTGACATGCTTTACAGTGCTGTTCACAACATTATTCCTCGACTACACCTATTATTGAGGAATGATGGTGGACATATTGAGCATTTCCTGTAAAGAACATCATCTTTGCTTTGTCTTACTTTGTTATGCTAGTTATTGTTATTCTGATCAGATAAAGCGCCATCTGTCGGACATTTTTTGAATTTTTGTATTTTTTTTTGTTTTGTTCTAATAAAACCCCATGTAATTCCAAGCATGTGCGTCAATTTGTACATCTCTATCTACATTATTCCGTGATTTATTCAGTGTTCAAATTTATACTGACTTTTTGATCACCCGGTATCTTTTCTATGGCGTCGGGTATAATTCAATCACTACCGCAAAATTCGATACAACAGGTGCTGAATTATTGGCGACATGTTTGATTACGGTTATGCTCATATCGCCGTTGCCTGTCGCTTCAGAAGAGGTTCTCGTTATTGCTTTAGGTACCAAATGTACAATTCAGCATAGTGGTCTGTTCCAGACAAAGAATACGTGATGTTTTTGCTGAAACACACATTATTTGTACGAGAAGAGCCTAGCACTTACTCACATCCTCAAAGAAATAGTCTGCATCTATGAACCGGAATCTCTAAGTGCAGTGAGAACTCCGAATAACCCCTGAACTTTCCATAAGCACATATAGTGATCACATACCGTAGTACTAAGGGCTTCGAAATGCTGCGCTTTATAGCAGTCTGCATTTCTGACAACATCCTAGATACAGACTGTACTGAAAAAAGAAAAAGAAAATGAAATACAATAAACAAATACAAACAATCCTGCTGGAAGAACATCCCCAACTGAGCATTATACCGGACGTTGAAAATACCGCTTCAGTTCAACATTTCTTTTATTATCACGACCGGTTTCGGGCTCTCATAAGCCCTTCTTCAGGTTTCGCAAATGTGCTGTGGCCCTCGAGCGCAGCGGTGGACGTGTAGTAGGCGCGGTGTGCTACCTATGAGCGCAGTAGAGGGAGTCTGTCCTGAGCTCATAGGTAGCACACCGCGCCTACAACACGTCCACCGCGGCGCTCGGGGGGCCACACCACAGTTGCGACACCTGAAGAAGGGCTTATGAGAGCCCGAAACCGGTCGTGATAATAAAGGAAATTTTCGACTGAAGCGGTATTTTCAACCTCCGTACTAAATAAATTAATACAAAAGAAGTTCACTATTTATTTAAAGAAATATAATTACCATTAAATCTTGTCTCGTCAGTTTTGGTAAAAGGTATGGTTGTTGTTGTTGTTTTTGTGGTCTTCAGCCCTGAGACTGGTTTGATGCAGCTCTCCATGCTACTCTACCCTGTGCAAGCTTCTTCATCTCCCAGTACCTACTGCAACCTACATCCTTCTGAATCTGCTTAGTGTATTCATCTCTTGGTCTCCCTCTACGATTTTTACCCTCCACGCTGCCCTCCAGTACTAAATTGGTGATCCCTTGATGCCTCAGGACATGTCCTATCAACCGATCCCTTCTTCTGGTCAAGTTGTGCCACAAACTTCTCTTCTCCCCAATCCTATTCAATTCTTCCTCATTAGTTATGTGATCTACCCATCTAACCTTCAGCATTCTTCTGTAGCACCACATTTCGAAAGCTTCTATTCTCTTCTTGTCCAAACTATTTATCGTCCATGTTTCACTTCCATACATGGCTACACTCCATACAAATACTTTCAGAAACGACTTCCTGACACTTAAAACTATACTCGATGTTAACAAATTTCTCTTCATCAGAAACGCTTTCCTTGCCATTGCCAGTCTACATTTTATATCCTCTCTACTTCGACCATCATCAGTTATTTTGCTCCCCAAATAGCAAAAATCCTTTACTACTTTAAGTGTCTCATTTCCTAATCTAATTCCTCAGCATCACCCGACTTAATTCGACTACATTCCGTCTATGCTTTACTGTCGGTATGGTTAACTTTCGTAAAATTGAGGGCATGTAATTTCATTATAAACTGCGTATTCAGAAATAATTTTCTTCCAACTATGGTAAAAGAATCTATTTCAAATGTTGAATCTGTCTTTTGAAAAATTGTTCCAGTTGAACATCTGTCATGATTATGTTTTTTACAGTCCTCCACTATTAGGAATATCTGAAATTTCCAAACTCTTAAAATGGCTCCTATTTATGTCATCTGCTATTCCCTGACAAAAATCGTGAAGAAATAATAAAATAATTTTGAAAGACTGATTATAAGTGGAAGTTAAATAATGTTGTACTTGGGGCGTATTTACGATTACGACCATTTATCATACGTCAGAGCAGGGGCGAAATGTCGCTATGTTTGTTTGTCTAAAATCTTTTAAATCAAAGCATCGTACATCGACGACATTTGCGTTAAAGACAGTTACAATAGATCGCATAAAAACTCTGTTCAAAATTATACTTACCACTATGAGAAAATATAAGTGTGATGACTAAGTCCCTACGTTCTCTCATCGATATTTCACCAAATGGCTACTGACAGGAAACCACAAATTACTTTAACAGAAATACGCCTTGGAAGCAGAAGATACCAAATGAGTAAAATTGACCGTCTTTCTTTGGACGAATTAATTTTCACTGTAAATTACAATAGCTGCTTTTGACTTACAGAACAGTAGAGGACAGATAAATTAACGTTTTTCTTAATTTAATAACTCTTTTATAGAAGTAAATGAACTTATATATTTGAATCATCCCCTTATACAATAGTAATTCAATCTCTTGACAGCCATAGGAAAAGGTGATTTAACATGTTGGCCTTCGGATATCTCTCACTTCTCATGCGCGTGATGACTGCGGATCATGATGCGGAGAAAAAAGTAAAACGTAGTCTTCACATTTCTTCTTTTTAGTTAAAGTATACCTCGTTTTTTACCATGAGGTCAGAATAAAAAAAATATAAAATGGATATTAAATAAATACTAAACATCAACGAAATGACAATGTAAGGTACCATAATGAATAAAAACAAGTACAAATGGAGGAGTAAAAAAGTATAAAGGTAAACATAAATAATGTTCTCAGCCCCTATGTTGAAAAATGTAAATACTCTCCTCATACTGAAGCTGTTCATTAGGCCACTCCGTTCAGATCTGTTAACATCCTATGTGAATGAAGCCATCTGAAATGCATTGCGGAATGTTCTGATTTCCATTCCTTTTGACTTTCATTTCCTTTCGGCTATAAGTCAGGATTTCCGTCTAGTGTGCTACCTTAGTTCATCTTCGGTATTATCGTAGGACGTGACGCGCAGATCACGGGCGGCCAGAGGAAACAGAGTACAGAATCACTTGCCGGAGTATAGCTGCTTAGCGGATGCAGTTAACTGGCGGGTAAACCCCAGTGGGAAACTGTGGCACTACCTCTACAGTGCTACCAACTTATATAACGCTACTGTTTGTGAAAACTGCAACATCCAGAAGGAATGGTCTGAATCACCTCAATCTCGGAGGATGTGTAGAACAGTGGAACGGCAGTAGTTGATTAAGTTTGCAAGGATATGACGCGCACGTAAGCTAAGCTGCGCCCTCTTCTGTGTGACGGGACGCGTGAGTGTTACGCCATTCTCAGCTGGTGCAGAGTCGTCCAACGAGATGGAAACGAGCTCGTATGCATCGTCCACATCAAAGGGCGCAATATCAGCATGTGAGTGAGATCGGATGTTGCAGAATGATTAGCCACCGGGAAATAGGTTTGCCGCACCGTGGTACGGTGGCTGGTACAGGGCACGCTGCTACGCTTGTGATGCATGAGAGGGAAAAAAATGTGTGTAAAATCTTATGGGACTCAACTGCTAAGGTCATCAATCCTTAAGCTTATACACAACCTAAACTATCCTAAGGACAAACACACAGACCCGTGCCCGAGGGAGGACTCGAACCTCCACCGGGACCAACCGTGCAGTCCATGACTGCAGCGCCTCAGACCGCTCGGCTAATCCCGCGCGGCTGCATGAGTGGAACTAGAGGACAATAGAGGTGCGTACACAGCGGGCAATGCATCGCACAATGGGACCAACGAGAGGCATGAACACCGTGTTCTCCATGTTATGGTGTCAGTTTCTATAGATCGGAAACCACGAAAGCGTCAGACTGAGAGTGTGCAAGGCTATGGCGATATTGGCGTACCAAGAGACTAAATGTAATGCTTTTCCGACGAGTCCCGCTTCAACTTGCCCTACAGTGATACCCTGTACATGTTGAACGCTACCCTGATGAACGCAATTTCTTAGGCTGCGTCGTTCAGCTGCGTATCGAATGGTTTGGGGCGCCATTGGCTATAACAACGTGCCGTCCCGCCTCCTATTTACTGAGGTCCATATGAGCAGCAACTGCTCCATCAGGGAAGTTTTAGAAGCCAAGGCACTGCGTCTCCTGTAGACAGCTGTACATGCCATTTTCCAGCAGAACAACTCTCGCCCAAATATGCCGAGGAGTATACAAGAATGGTGGGTACCACTACTCCCCTGGCCTGCGCGATCGCCTGACATGTCGCCGATCAAACATGTCGGTTGATCCGTTGTGTTCCTCTGCAGTCACTGTCGTTTCTTTGTGGACGCCTCGACAAACCGTGTGTCAGTGTGTCGTCCCGCAGCATATCCAGGCCCTCTTCAATTCCATGCCACGACGTCCGGAAGCTCTGCTGCAGCATGTGGTCGCTTCAAATTGTACTAAAGTCTCGCTCTCAGAACGCAGTACAGATCTGTAATTCTAATCAGTTTGGATCGCCACGTCGCTAATCTGTGGAATAACTTTCACAGTAGTCAAATGTCACCTTCTTGGAGCTGCAATTTTCACAAGCAGTAGTGTATCACAGAGGAAGATGACGAAACAGATGAGATGTCCAGCTGACGAAAGACACCAGGAAGACACTGTGTGCTCCACTCTATTTTACGTGTTACACTACGTGACCAAAAGTATCCGGACACCCCCAAAAACATTCGTTTTCCATATTAGGTCCATTGTGCTGCCAGGTACTCCATATCAGCGACCTCAGTAGTCATTAGACATCGTGAGATGGCAGAATGCGGCGCCCCGCAGAATTCGCGGACTTCGAACGTGTGCAGTAAATTGGGTGTCACTTGTGTCATAAATCTCTACGACAGATTTTTACACTCCTAAACATTCATAGGTCCACTGTTTCCAAATGTGATAATGAAGTGGAACCGTGAAGGGACATGTACAGCACAAAAGCGTACAGGCCGACCTCGTATGTGGACTGACAACGTCTGTTGACAGTTGAAGAAGGTCGTAATATGTAATAGGCAGACGTCTATCCAGACCATCACACAGGAACTCCAAACTGCATCAGGATCCACTGCAAGTACTGTGACAGTTAGGCGGGAGGTGAGAAAACTTGGATTTCATGGTTGAGCGGCTGCTCATAAGCCACACATCACGCCGGTAAATGCCAAACGACGCCTTGCTTGGTGTAAGGAGCGTAAACACTGGACGATTGAGTGACTGAAAAAACGTTGTGTGGAGTGACGAATCACGGTACACAATGTGGCGATCGGATGGCATTGTGTGGGTATGGCGAACGTCATCTGCCAGCGTGTGTAGCGCCAACAGTAGAAGACGCTGTAGTGTTATGGTGTGTCCGTGTTTTTCATGGAGGGGACTTGCACCCTTTGTTGGTTTGCGTGGCACTATCACAGCACAGGCCTACACTGATGTTTTAAGCACCTTCTTGCTTCCCACGGTTGAAGAGCAATTGCATGTTTCAACACGATCGAGCAACTATTCATAATGTGCGGCCTGTGGCGGAGTGGTTACACGACAATAACATTCCTGAAATGGACTGGCCTGCACAGAGTCAATCTTGTAGAACATCTTTGGTATGTTTGGAACGACGACTTCGTGCCAGGGCTCACCGAACGACATCGATACCTCTCCTCAGTGCAGCCCTCCGAGAAGAATGGGCTGCCATTCGCCAAGAAACGTTCCAGCAACTGATTGAAGGTATGCCTGCGAGAGTGGAAGCTGTCATCAAGGCTATGGGTAGGCCACCAACATATAGAATTCCACCATTATTGATGGAGGGTGCCACGAACTTGTAAGTCATTTAAACAAGGTGTCTGGATAAATTTGATCACATAGTGTATGCAATGAACCAGGTTCAATTAATTTTAGAGAGATTAGAGGACTGTTCTTTCAAAAGCGCTTTATTTGTTACAGCTATTTTACTTGAAATCAGACAGTAAACACATCGACACCCTCTTATACCATCAAATGTATGTACTGAGCAAGCGGTAAAAGATACCAATTGGAGTAGGTATTAAGGCCCTGGAAGGAGAAATGAAAACTTTGAGGTTCGTCTATGACACTGTAATTCTGTCAGGGATATTAAAGGACTTGGAAGAGCACTTGAACGGAAAGGACGGTGTCTTGGTAGGTAGATGCAAGAAGAACATCAAGAAAGCAAAACAATGGTAATGAATACAGTCAAATTAAATCAGGTAATACTGAGGGAATTAGAGTAAGAAACGATACACTTAAAGTAGTAGATGAGTTTCTGTAGTTTGGTAGCAAAGTAACTGACAGTGGCCGAAGATGAGAGGACATAAAGTATATACCGGCAATGAGAAGAAAAGCGTTTGTTAGAAGAAGAGAAATTTGTTAACATCGAATATTTAGGAAGTCTTTTCTGAAAGTTTTTATACGGAGTGTGGCCATGTACGGAAGTGAAACATGGACGATGAACAGTTTCAATGAGAATGGAGGCTTTTCAAATGTAATGCTACAGAAGAATGATGAAGATTTGTGAGTTGATAATGCAGCTGTTCTATAGATACTGAATACAAATTGGGTGACAAGAAACTTATGACACAACTTGACTAAATGAACGAATCGGTTGACAGGACACATTCTGAGACATCAAGGGGTCATCAATTTAGTGTTGGAGGGAAGTGTGTGGGTTGAAAATCGTAGAGGAAAACCAAGAGATGAATACAGCAAGCAGATTCTGAAATATGTAGGTTGTAGTAGTTATTCGGTGATGAAGAGGCTTGCACAGGATAGAGTACCGGGAAAGCTACATTAAACCAGTCTGCGGACTGGAGACTGCGACAACAACAACAAATGTGTGTTTCCTACAAAGCAAAAGCCAGTTTTATGAAGAATTCAGTATTATTTATATGCAAATTCCCAATGGTTTAAAACACAGGAATAAATTTCTCAAAAATTTATCCTCCTCCATAACTCAGGAGGACACGTGCACATGAACGTTTCTGAAGACAGTCATGTCATAAACCAATCAAAATAGAGTGGATGTATCCAGGTTGAACATTTAGACTTGAAAGATGGCAAGTAATGAGGAGCAGCGATTTTTATTTTTTCATTTGAAAGGCAATGTATTTTTTTGAAATATATTACTCCAGCAAAAAAAAATAACATTCGATTACATGTTGTTGTTGTTGTGGTGGTGGTCTATAGTCCGAGGACATGTTTCATACACCCCTCCAAGCAACCAATCCTCTGCAAGCCTCTTAATCTCTGCATAACAATTGCAACGTACACCAATTGCAACCTGCTTCTATTTACCTTTCATGGTCTCCCTGTTCAATTTTTAGCAGCATACGTCAAACCGACGATTCCTCGATGTCTCAGGATGTCTCTCATAAACAGATCCCTTCTTTTAGTCAAGTTGTGCTCATTTTAGTTTTAGTTTCGGCAGTATGTACTGTACCTCCTCGATTCATCGCCAGTTGGCCAAATTGAGGGAAGGTAATGTTGCCTTCGGTGCTTGCGTTGACATGCGACTCATTGCTCTACAGTACTAGCATCAAGCACATCAGTAAGTAGCATCAACAGGTTAGTGTTCATCACGAACTTGGTTTTGCAGGCAGTGCAATGTTTACAAATGCGGAGTTGGCAGATGCCCACTTGATATATGGATTAGCACGGGGCAATAGCTGTGGCGCGGTACGTTTGTATTGAGACAGATTTCCAGAACGAAGATGTCCCGACAGGAAGACGTTCGAAGCAATTGATCGGCGTCTTAGGGAGCACGGAATATTCCAGCTTACGACTCGCGACTGGGGAAGACCTAGAACGACGAGGACACCTGCAATGGACGAGGCAATTCTTCGTGCAGTTGACGATAACCCTAATGTCAGCGTCAGAGAAGTTTCTGCTGTACAAGGTAACGTTGACCACGTCAGTGTATGGAGAGTGCTACGGGAGAACCAGTTGTTTCCGTACCACGTACAACGTGTGCAGGCACTATCAGCAGCTGATTGGCATCCACGGGTACACTTCTGCGAATGGTTCATCCAACAATGTGTCAATCCCCATTTCAATGCAAATGTTCTCTTTACGGATGAGGCTCCATTCCAACGTGATAAAATTGTAAATTTTCATAATGATCATGTGTGGGATGACGAGAATCCGCACGCAATTGTGCAATCACGTCATCAAAACAGATTTTCTCTGAACGTTTGGGCAGGCATTGTTGGTGATGTCTCGATTGGGCCCCATGTTCTTCCACCTACGCTCAATGGAGCACGTTATCATGATTTCATACGGGATACTCTACCTGTGCTGCTAGAACATGTGCCTTTACAAGTACGACACAACATGTGGTTCACGCACGATGGAGCTCCTGCACATTTCAGTCGAAGTGTTCGTACGCTTCTCAACAACAGATTCGGTGACCGATTGATTGGTAGAGGCGGACCAATTCCATGGCCTCCACGCTCTCCTGACCTCAACCCTCTTGACTTTCATTTACGGGGGCATTTGAAAGCTCTTGTCTACGCAACCCCGGTACCAAATGTAGAGACTCTTCGTCCTCGTATTGTGGACGGCTGTGATACGATACGCCATTCTCCAGGGCTGCATCAGCGCATCAGGGATTCCATGCGACGGAGGGTGGATGCATGTATCCTCGCTAACGGAGGACATTTTGAACATTTCCTGTAACAAAGTGTTTGAAGTCACGCTGGTACGTTCTGTTGCTGTTTGTTTCCATTCCATGATTATTGTGATTTGAAGAGAAGTAATAAAATGAGCTCTAACATGGAAAGTAAGCGTTTCCGGACACATGTCCACATAACATATTTTCATTCTTTGTGTGTGAGGAATGTTTCCTGAAAGTTTGGCCGTACGTTTTTGTAACACCCTGTACAGTACTACCACATTTCAAAATCTTCTATTCCCGTCTTGTTTGCACTGTTTATCATGAATGTTTCATTTCTGTACTAAGCTACACTCCAGAATTCAGTAAACTTCAGTAAAGACTAAAAGCAATTTTGTATTAGATGTTATCAAATTCCGTTTTCTGAGAAACTCTTTCCTTGTTATAGTCAATCTCCTTTCACATCCTTTTTACTTCGGGCATCGTCAATGTTTTTCTACTAAAATACCGAAAATCGTCTACTGCCCTTAGTGTCTCATTTCGTAATATAATTCCACAGCATTGCGTGATTCTATTTCACTATATTCCATTACCCCTATTTTACATTTGATCATGTTCTTCTCACAACCTCGTGCCTAGGTTGTGTCCATTATAGTAAACTCTTGTTAAGTCTTTGCTATCTGTGTCACATTTACAATGCCATCGACAAGCCTCCAAAATTTTATTTCTCCTGCCTGAATTTTAATTTCTTTTCCCAATTTTATCATTTGTTTCTCTTATAGCTTGCTGAGTGTACCGACTGCAACACGCTGGGTATAGACTACAAGCCTGACTGAATCGCTTTTCAACCTACTCTTGCCTCTCAAATCCTTTGAGTCTTAAGAGTACAGTCTGCTTCTTGTACAACTTGTAAATATCCTTTGTCTCACTGTATTCTATCACTGCTACCTTTAGAATTTTGAAAGTTATATTCCAGTCAACTTTGTCACTAGCTTCGTGCAAATTTACAAATTCCCTGATCATGTGTTTGCCTCCTTTAAGCTATCTTCTAAGATAGTGGTTCCCAACCTGGGCAGTAATTACCCCTGAGGAGCAAAATGAAAATTTCTGAGGGTTAAAAACTAAACGATTCGATTCTGTTTCAGTCACAAAATTAAATTACTTTCAAAAGATCATTACTGTTACCACAAGTTTGCAAGACTAACATTGATTATATAAGTTATCAATAATTACTTTTTTCTATTAGTTGATTAATGAGGTGGATGTTACAGGTTCTACACATATTCAACCGACTACACCTAAATCTTTTTCTTTGTTCCTTACATCGATGATGATAAAAGTGAAACATATACGTAACAAATGCTACATAGCTGAATAAAATGTCCTCTCCAAGTTATTGATAGTACGTGCAGTTTCCCAGGAATTGCTTCATTACTCCCTTCGAAACAGACAAATGAATTAACTGAAAGCACGATACAGCAGTAACTACATAAGAGCTGCTGTAGTGCAGAATACAGTTTTATTATGATTATTGTTATTATTAGAATGGCTGTACACAAAACAGCAACAGCTTGAAGTCGTCCAATTTCTGCGAGTTCACACTTAAGGAGTGCAGCAATGAAGTTATTTAGAAACAGCACAGTATAGTGCACATATTTGAACTTGTTTAATTTTAAATGGGGGTTACTGAAAAAAAAAAACAGGTCAAGCAAATGCCGTCATGGAGAGGAGTAATGCAGGAGAAGCACGTTTTGTACCAAGTGGGTATCCTCATTATGGAGTCTTGTCCACTCGTCGCTAATAGGCTGCCTAAGTGATGCAGCGTTCTCGGAATGCTATACAACTATTCAAACAAATAACATTTTCCTTTATCATTCATTCTAACACACACACACACACACACACACACACACACACACACACACATACACACACACACATATATATATACACTCCTGGAAATTGAAATAAGAACACCGTGAATTCATTGTCCCAGGAAGGGGAAACTTTATTGACACATTCCTGGGGTCACATACATCACATGATCACACTGACAGAACCACAGGCACATAGACACAGGCAACAGAGCATGCACAATGTCGGCACTAGTACAGTGTATATCCACCTTTCGCAGCAATGCAGGCTGCTATTCTCCCATGGAGACGATCGTAGAGATTCTGGATGTAGTCCTGTGGAACGGCTTGCCATGCCATTTCCACCTGGCGCCTCAGTTGGACCAGCGTTCGTGCTGGACGTGCAGACCGCGTGAGACGACGCTTCATCCAGTCCCAAACATGCTCAATGGGGGACAGATCCGGAGATCTTGCTGGCCAGGGTAGTTGACTTACACCTTCTAGAGCACGTTGGGTGGCACGGGATACATGCGGACGTGCATTGTCCTGTTGGAACAGCAAGTTCCCTTGCCGGTCTAGGAATGGTAGAACGATGGGTTCGATGACGGTTTGGATGTACCGTGCACTATTCAGTGTCCCCTCGACGATCACCAGTGGTGTACGGCCAGTGTAGGAGATCGCTCCCCACACCATGATGCCGGGTGTTGGCCCTGTGTGCCTCGGTCGTATGCAGTCCTGATTGTGGCGCTCACCTGCACGGCGCCAAACACGCATACGACCATCATTGGCACCAAGGCAGAAGCGACTCTCATCGCTGAAGACGACACGTCTCCATTCGTCCCTCCATTCACGCCTGTCGCGACACCACTGGAGGCGGGCTGCACGATGTTGGGGCGTGAGCGGAAGACGGCCTAACGGTGTGCGGGACCGTAGCCCAGCTTCATGGAGACGGTTGCGAATGGTCCTCGCCGATACCCCAGGAGCAACAGTGTCCCAAATTCTCTGGGAAGTGGCGGTGCGGTCCCCTACGGCACTACGTAGGATCCTACGGTCTTGGCGTGCATCCGTGCGTCGCTGCGGTCCGGTCCCAGGTCGACGGGCACGTGCACCTTCCGCCGACCACTGGCGACAACATCGATGTACTGTGGAGACCTCACGCCCCACGTGTTGAGCAATTCGGCGGTACGTCCACCCGGCCTCCCGCATGCCCACTATACGCCCTCGCTCAAAGTCCGTCAACTGCACATGCGGTTCACGTCCACGCTGTCGCGGCATGCTACCAGTGTTAAAGACTGCGATGGAGCTCCGTATGCCACGGCAAACTGGCTGACACTGACGGCGGCGGTGCACAAATGCTGCGCAGCTAGCGCCATTCGACGGCCAACACCGCGGTTCCTGGTGTGTCCGCTGTGCCGTGCGTGTGATCATTGCTTGTACAGCCCTCTCGCAGTGTCCGGAGCAAGTATGGTGGGTCTGACACACCGGTGTCAATGTGTTCTTTTTTCCATTTCCAGGAGTGTGAACCCATCGTTCTACCATTCCTAGACCGGCAAGGGAACTTGCTGTTCCAACAGGACAATGCACGTCCGCATGTATCCCGTGCCACCCAACGTGCTCTAGAATGTGTAAGTCAACTACCCTGGCCAGCAAGATCTCCGGATCTGTCCCCCATTGAGCATGTTTGGGACTGGATGAAGTGTCGTCTCACGCGGTCTGCACGTCCAGCACGAACGCTGGTCCAACTGAGGCGCCAGGTGGAAATGGCATGGCAAGCCGTTCCACAGGACTACATCCAGCATCTCTACGATCGTCTCCATGGGAGAATAGCAGCCTGCATTGCTGCGAAAGGTGGATATACACTGTACTAGTGCCGACATTGTGCTTGCTCTGTTGCCTGTGTCTATGTGCCTGTGGTTCTGTCAGTGTGATCATGTGATGTATGTGACCCCAGGAATGTGTCAATAAAGTTTCCCCTTCCTGGGACAATGAATTCACGGTGTTCTTAATTCAATTTCCAGGAGCATATATATATATATATATATATATATATATATATATATATATACTCGTACACTATCATTCACCTTTCATTATTTTAAAAATGAAACTGTTCAAAAAAAAAAAAATTCTTTCATTCTACAGTTTACTTACGTGCTCAGGTTGGTGATAATGTGAGGGAGGGGGGGGGGGGCGAAGGAAGGAGTGTGGCGGTTCTACCTAATGTCTAATAGCACTCCACTCAGGGATAATGGTCTAAGAAAGGTTGAGAGCTACCGTTCTAAGACAAGCCGTAGAGACAATAAAGCCTTGCGTGTTTCTACAATACTGGCCATTAAAAATGCTACACCAAGAAGAAATGTAGATGATAAACGGGTATTCATTGGACATGTGATTACATTTTCACGCAATTTGGGTGCACAGATCCTGAGAAAGCAGTACCCAGAACAACCGCCTCTGGCCGTATTTAACGGACGTGGTACGCCTGGGCATTGAGTCAAACAGACCTTGGATGGCGTGTACAGGTACAGCTGCCCATGCAGCTTCAACACGATACCACAGTTCACCAAGAGTAGTGACTGGCGTATTGTGGCGAGCTAGTTGCTTGGCCACCATTGACCAGACGTTTTCAGTTGGTGAGAGATCTGGAGAATGTGTTGGCCAGGGCAGCAGTCGAACATTTTCTGTATCCAGAAAGGCCCGTACAGGACCTGCAACATGCGGTCGTGCATTATCCTGCTGAAATGTAGGGTTTCGCAGGGATAATAAAAAATGGTTCAAATGGCTCTGAGCACTATGGGACTTAACAGCTGTGGTCATCAGTCCCTAGAACTTAGAACTACTTAAACATAATTAACCTAAGGACATCACACACAGCCATGCCCGAGGCAGGATTCGAACCTGCTTGTGATTCGTTACCAAGTAGAATTTTCTGCAATACAAGTAGTGACGGAATTTTGGGACACCATACACAATAGTCAATGCCTGTGTTTCAATTAGTGAATATTTACACTCTGCTTTGGACAAAGCTTTTGATGCGAAAGCAATAGGTCTGTCTTCATCAACAGTTCTGTGCGAAAGCACTGCACCGATTCCGTAATAGGAAGCGTCAACTTGCAATACTACCGGTTTTTCACGGTGAAAGTCAACTAAGCATCGATCACTGAGCTATGCATCTTCAAGTTTTTGAAAAGCTACTTGGCATTCATCTGTACAGACAAAGGGGACATTGTTGCGACGCACACGAAGCAATGGATCAGCGATTTGTGCTGCATTCGGTATGAACCGAATATAATATTTCAGTTTTCCTAAAACTCGCTGCAATTCTGTGATATTACGAGGAACTGGCAAGTCTCGTATGGCTAACAAATCTGACTGCAGCGGATGTACACCTTGACTGTTTATGACATGACCAAGATACTGCAGCTGAGGTTTAAAAAGAATTACACTGGTCCAGTCTGCAATTTAGTCCGGCATCAGGTAACACACGAAACAAACCACGTAAATATGCAATATGTTCGTCAGGTGTACCATCTCCTACTACAATATCGTCCAAATAGTTTGAACAGTTTGACAGTTGTGCAGTCACCTGTTCCAAATACCGCTGGAAAATGGCGGGTGCTGAAGGACAGCCAAAAGCCAAACACAAATATTTAAACAAGCCCAAATGAGTATTTACTACAAACACATTTTGAGATTCGGTATTTCAAGATACGCATCGCACATTCAATTTTTGAAAAGTAGTGTCCAGCGTCCAATTTGTCCGTAAGATCCTCTGGGCGTGGCAATGAACAAGTATCAATAACTGGCTGTGGGTTGACTGTAGACAAAGTCTACACAGAGGCGAATGCGTCCTGGAGGTTTGGGGAACAAAACCAGTGGACTTGCCCATTGACATGCTGATATGGGCGCAATCACTCCATTATCTTGTAGTTATTTAAGTTCAGCAGCGATTTTGTCCGTATGCTATGGGAACAGTTCTGGCCCTTCAAATTTTCCCTAGCGCATTGTCTTTCAGCGTAATATGTTCAACAAAATTGTTAGCTTTTCCTATACCTTCAGAAAAGTGTTCCGAGAATTCTTTGAGCAAGCAAGCTAGACCGAGCGAGGTGGCACAGTGGTTAGCGCACTGGACTCGCATTCGGGAGGACGACGGTTCAATCCCGCGTCCGACCATCCTGATTTACGTTTTCCGTAATTTCCCTAAATCGCTCCAGGCAAATGCCGGGATGGTTCCTTTGAAATGGCACGGCCGTCTTCCTTCCCCATACTTCCCTAATCCAATGAGACCGATGACCTCACACTTTGGTCTCTTCCCCCAAACAACCCAACCCAACCCAAGGAAGCTACACTGTCTTCTGCATTGAATGTAGACACTGACAGCACATTTCGCGAATGTTAAAGCCAAACAAGTCAAAAGAATCAAGACTAAATATGTTCTCACACTCGTGTGAATGTAGCACCGTAAAAGTCACTGTTCGCATATGTAAGCGATACATGGCAAGCGAAGTACACGTTCTGAGAGCGGGAATGCCTTGTCCATTATAATCCGTCAGTTGCGTGCTAGTTTTAGACAGGCGTGGGGACCCTAACAGTTCATATGTGTGACGACTGAGCAATGTGACAGAGGCAAGTTTCCCACAAATAATTAAATGAACATTAAATTTGTTTGACTGACGAATTATTGTAGAAACTTGCTAGTTGCATACTTGGAATATACTGCATTAATGACATGGGCTTTGTGAAAAGACTTTTGTGAGAGGGCTGAATGCTTATGCTCGTACCGTTGCCAACATACAGTTGCATATGTCCTTTCCTACCACAAGCGTAACACTGAGCTTATCGAGGTGGTAGCCTTGGTGTTTGTGCCGTGGAAAACAGCGAGGGTAAGACTTAATTTTGGTCGCCTGTGTACCTACCTGTTTAGCGAACTGCTTGTGCGGCGTGGAAGGTGCTTTACACGGGGTGGCTAGCTCATGCCGCCGGTGCGGAATGGGACGACCACACCTATACACCTATGGGGTTCAACCCGACAAGTAGCTGGCGGCTGAAATGTATGAGCCGATAAGGCACCTGAATCGTATTGATCTAGTATTTTCACTACCTGCTGAAATGATGGATAGGACTGTTTTAAATTCAGTTCTCCGATTCTGACATCAGGCAGATTGTACACGATTGCATCACGCAACATTATATCTGAATATAAAGAACCTCAAGTACACTTAAATTTGCATGTCCTTGTCATACCATGCAAATCTGTTACCCACTCGCGATATGTTTATTCTGACCGTTTTTTGCAATTGAAGAATTGATACCTAGCTGCTACACTTGTTGCTCATAATAGTTTGTTAGAGAGGCGATACCATGGTCGTGAACAAGTTCACTTGGAGTGGCGTTACAAAAAGTGTTTGATTTAATCTGAACACTGCACTTCAACCGTGGGTAGGCTCTGGCTCTGAGCACTATGGGACTCAACTGCTGTGGTCATAAGTCCCCTAGAACTTAGAACTACTTAAACCTAACTAACCTAAGGACAACACACACATCCATGCCCGAGGCAGGATTCGAACCTGTGACCGTTGCGGTCGCGCGGTTCCAGACTGTAGCGCCAGAACCGCTCGGCCACCAGCGGCCGGCCAACCGTGGGCAGGGAAGTTTCACAGTACCTGGACGTTGTGGGCTACCATATGCGCATTGAACTGGTGCAGACCCACGAGCCATTCCTCATCTTGTACACTAAACTGTCGAAAGGGCGGTATAGCAGCTGTAGTAGGGGGTGCTTGTTCTGTCAGGCGCGAAACGTTGGCGAGTAGCTGCTGCAACATGCTGAGCGGTGTAGAAAACTGGTTCGTCTGAAACTGAAACAACTGCATTAGCTGTGTGGCATGTAAGGATTGTGGCTGTGGCGCCGCAGAAGGGGGTGGGACAGTATTGGTGGGCATGTTGAAAGTCACAAATGTTACAAATAGACAAAAATAATGACAAAATCAAGGAATCCTTTATCAACACCCACCTGAAAACACTGATTAGCAAAAACAACAAGAAACTGTTAATGCAATAGGCGCCCCTGCAAAGTAAAGACAAGAGAGAATTAGGGCGCCTACAAAACTACGACCGTGGCCGTAGGCACGTAGTTCGGTTGGTGACTTGTCGCCAATTGTGGTGTTTCTCCAACTCGTCGTTAATAAGGTGCCGAAGAGATGCAGCGTTCTCGGAATGCTATACAACAATTAAAACAAATAATATTAATAGTTTTATTTCTATAAAGCAGAGGCTCTGAGCACTATGGGACTTAACTTCTGAGGTCATCAGTCCCCTTGAAGTTAGAACTACTTAAACCTAACTAACCTAAGGACATCACACACATCCATGCCCGAGGCAGGGGTCGAACCTGCGACCGTACCGGTCTTGCGGCTTGCGGTTCCAGACTGTAGCGCCAAGAACCGCTCGGCCGCTGCGGCCGGCCTAGAAAGCACATTGACAATTCTTAACGTTGGAGGTTGGCTGTTTTCATGTCGCATCTCGCTTGCGACTACTACTTGTAAAGTTGTTGCTATACACAAAGTCCAAAATGTTCAAATGTGTGTGAATTCCTAAGGGCCCAAACTGCGGAGTCATCGGTCCCTAGATTTAAACACTACTTAAAATAATTTAACGCTAAAGACAACACTCACCCCCATGCCAGAGGGAAGACTCGAACCTCCGGCCGCACGATTAGTGACATGACGCCTCTAACCGCGTGGCTACAAAGTCCTAGTAAGCAACTGATACGGATCACAACAATCTGATAGCGTAGCACAAATGTCCGTTGCAGCCTCTGGCTGATCTGAGCAGCCGAGACTTTTTTTTTTTTTTTGGCTGCTTACTAATACAAAGAGTCACCTGTTCAGATTCTGTCCAACTGCCTCGGTGGACAAGTAAGAGGAGTTTCAAAGCGACGGCTGAACAACAGCCGAGCATAGCACTTTGAAGGTGTGGCGGTGGAACATTAAGGTCCGTGCCACCCTCCGACGGTGGAAATACAGAGGAGGGGTGCAGTAATGCGCCAACCCTACGGTGAAGGAAAACAGTGGCTGGACGAGAACAGGCCACTGCTAGTGACTGCACGAAACGGGCATAAAAACATGGTCGTATCGGGCCTATCGTCAGTCATACTCCGAATCCAAGTCCTCCAGGATGGTGAGCCGAACGGGGTGTCGGTGCCAACGCCGTGGCACTGTGGTGCCGATGGTTTGGAGTCCAGCGACCGTCTCACAGTGGGCTTCCACTGTACTGTAGAGTTGTCGAGCCTTGCGGGTGAATGGTAGTCTTGAGAAGGGCCGCATTTGTCTCCTCATGCATAGCGACAATCCTGGTGAGCGGAGGGGCGTGAAGACTCCAGCTGAGAACTTTATTCTGCAGGCGCTGGAGTGTCAGCATCCGGGACTTACTAATCGCGGCCCACGCAGAGGAACCATATGTTAGTGAGGGTAGTACAATGGGGTAATACAGCCGGAGCTTGGTACGTAAATTCAGCTCTCGGCTGGAGAAGAACGGGTACGAGGCCTTTGTCAACTTTAACCCTTCATGCGTTATGTATTTTGCGTGGCGGTGGAAGAAAAGTTTCTTATCCAAAAAGAAAAATTTGGAAATTTGTGGTAAGGACTATGGGACCAAACTGCAGAGGTCATCGGACCCTAGGCTTACGCACTACTTAATCTAACTTGAACTGACTTACGCTAAGGACAACACACACACTCATATCCAACCAGACCCCGAGATACTTGTTATCTTGGGCCCACGGGACCCGGACGCCTCCGATGGAGATGTTGTGGCGGAGGATAGTGCGCCGTTTAGTGAAATACACCGCCGCAGTTTTGGCGGCATTGAGGGCGATCTTATTGGAGCGACACCAGGAGACCGTTGCGTCCACCTGCCTTTGGAGGCCAGCAATGAGCCGAGGTTAATAGGAGCGGCGTTTATATTCATTTCTTCCAGGTGTCACTCTTGGCGCGGCGCGGTCCACTTCCACGCACCACTGGCCGACGTTTCCTTACCGACCTCTCTGCTCTTGCGTTTCGCATCTTCGTTCCGGCGTTAGTGTCTTCATGCCGGAACGCTTATTACTCGGTGTAAACTACCCTGCGATACCCTTACAAGCTTTTAGATTCTTTCTGACCTCCTTGTATGTCTCTCAAAGCGTATCTGTTAACTTCCTCTTCCCTTTCTATAATATTCATTTACATAAAAATATTGCTACAACGAAGAGTAATCTTATTTCTAGCACGGCCTGGACACGCAAAAAGTCAACTGTGGCCACGGCACACAGTAGTTTGCCGTGCGTTTGAAGTCGTGGCGTGTGAAACACCCTAAAACGCTAAGATCAGTAAAGCTGCATATACACAGTATTTTCATATTTCATGTGCGGTACTGATTTTTCTTAAGTCACTAAAATGTCTCCATACATGGCCAAGACACCAAACGGCGATTCGGGAATATTTGATACGGCTGTGTTGTGGTAATTTCATCTAGATTTGGGAAGAACCCTACACTGCAGATGACCACTTAGAGGTCATCAACAATGACAGCACGAGCCCGGCCACATGACTGACGCTTCCCGTTTGAGTGTAGAGAGAGTTTGGCAAAAGCCTCTCTCGTCGCCGGTACTTGTCACAGAGACGGACCGGACCGAGCGATTTGACGGATTTTGGGCGTATCATTCTTCATTAAGCAATTCGCGGGAAAGCGGTCGGTCTGGCGGGCCAGCTAGCGTCAAAACGCTCTGCCGCCGAGCGGGCTCGCAGCTCGCTTCAAACTCGATTAAACGGATCAGGAGTTCCGAAACTGATTGTGTTGTCGTCCAAATGAAGTTGGCAGGCTGTTTAGCATTGCTGATCCGTCGTAATGAGATTACGGTCATTACGGGCCGCCATCGCCGCCGCTACCTGCGCCACGCCGGCCAGTGGCCCACATGTAGGAGGCCGGCGCGAACAGGTATGTGCGGACGCGCCAGGCGCCGGTGACGTGTGGCACGGACCGGACCGCTGGACAGCAGACACGGTGCCGGTAAAAGCCGGCGCCGAGGGGTGGGGTTTTTAAAGGGACTGCGAGCGGCGGGCGATGTCGGGTGTCGCCGGCCGCGTATCGGATTGCGCGCATTAGCCTCCCTGGGTGCGCATCAGAGCAACAGGCGCTGCGACAAGTCGGCCGTAAAAACGCATTACCGCGAATTAGCGATGCCATCCGGCGTCCCGCGCCACCCGGCCGTACAGGAACCGGCGTGACAGAGCGACCGGCTGCCGGAAGCTTCCATTTAGAAGCAACTGCACTCGGCACTTGGCTATGCTTTACGTGATTTAGCACCTTGTTACATTTACTGACACATATCGGTAGTCGTACTATTTCGTACCACCATCTCTCTCAGCAAAAACCGTTTCGTCAAAACGTCTCCAAAGTGGCTACGAGGTAGGACTCAGCGCTACTGTTATGATAGTTCAAAGAGGAAGCGTCGGATTCAGATAATACTGGGACATGATGACTCTGGATGCAATTGTGCCTACGCCTGACAAGGGAAACTCCCAATCGCACCCCCCTCGGATTTAGTGGTAAGGTGGCCCAGTGGATATCCAGTCAGAAACTGAACTCAAATGGTTCAAATGGCTCTGAGCACTATGGGACTTAACATCTGAGGTCATCAGTCCCCTAGAACTTAGAACTACTGAAACGTAACTAACCTAAGGACATCGCATGAAATTATAAGGTCTACTGAACTGTAAAAAAAAAAAAAAAAAAAAAAAAAAAAAAAACGCCAAGATACAAGCAGTGAACGGTCCCAAAACAAGAATCGTATCATACAGCAGCCAGGTAAACAAATAGCGTCGTGGTTAAGTGATTACAGTTTTAGACCTCCACGACGACGAGCCCTGTTCAAAACTCCCTCGTTCCATTTGTTTATTTATTTTTTTCACATTATGAACTGCCCCTTGTAATGGGACCTACGCCTCTAGCATTACTTTTCCTCAACAGTAGTGTCGATACGAGTATTATTTTTTTCAAATTTTGGAAAAGTGAGTATTATCTCAGTTGCATTTCTAGAAATTTTCATATAATTTTGTACACAGTATGTTATATTTCAAGCTAAAATTCGTGAAAAGGAATTACTTTATAGAATATTTTAGTTTGGATGCTATAGTCGATAAGTACTAGATCTGAATTTTTTTTTTTAGAAAGATTTGAAATTACGAATTATTTGTACCCTTATAATTTCTCTATTAATTACGCAATTCTGTGCTGTTTACTATGTTTATTTCTGTATTCATTTATGAAATAATAGTCTAAATTAATAATGTAACGAAAACTAGTAGGAATTAATTCGTTAAGAAAAATTGTAAACCCTTTGGAATATTGCTATTTCCGAAGAGTATGGGAGTCGTAAACTTGCCTCTGATGTGATCGGACGTATTTTTGTATAACAGGTGCGAACAGCGTAATTTCGGCTTTGTTAATGTGGAAAATCAAAAGACTGTATGATATACTAAAATGTGAGACAATCCGTGGAAAATATATTTACGTAAAAAATTCTGTAACAACAATCTTCCAATTTATTTAGTTCAAACCAACCGTGAGGATCTGATGTAAGGTTTTCATTTTCGAAAATCAGACCCTAGACAAGAAGAACTGGAGCCATCTCAACATGGCAAGCTAAGTAAACATGAAACTTTATTGTAATCTTCATAAAAGGTTTTGGCTATTAATTGCTTGAACTGTGCATTGTTTAATGTGGACAATACATGGAAGAAGAAAGGAGTGGGGGGTTACACCATCCGGTCAGTGAAATGTTTGTCCTCTTTCTGTAGTCTTTGCAGTTTTCATATTATATATTGGTTATAGAATACGAGTCATGTGGTAAGAATACGTTCCCCAGTAAATAAATGTGATGAATAGTGAGAGCGGGCGAGGTAACACACAGACGTCTCACAGAAATGAAAAACAACAAATAAACGGGTGTGGTCTATGTTACAACAAAGGAATTCAAGGGTCAGAACTTCCAAAACGGAAGGCAGTTTCAAAAACGTTAAAAACATTTTTTGGCAGATTACAGAGAAACTGTGTGATTGTGAAACAGTGGCGTTTATTTGTTGCAGCTTATGTGACAAACTATTATGTTTTTATAGTTCCCTGGGAGTGATTACGTTCACATTCGTATGAACTCCTACTTCGGGAAAGGAGGCATATGTCACTCACGTTCCAATCGCACAAATTAGGAGCGTCGATAAGAGATTCCCATCATATGACACACGCACTGTCACTATGCCCTGTATGACCCACCAGACCTTCTCTCTGTTGGAGGACTCGGTTGTCTTGTCGTCTACTCATCAAACGTTAGCGGCTCCCATTCGAAAGCCACCTCCTTTCGGCTGGTAATACAGTAGTTGTGCAGAATCAACTGTCATTATAGTTCCCTACATTAAACCTCGTCGCTGTTGCAAACGGACGTTACACCACGGCACAAACGCAAATGTGAATAAAGCGGACAGCGAAAACAGAAAAAAATTTTCAGGCGGGAGGTTTGATAAGGTGTCGCCAGAGTGACAGTCCAACACCGTAACCACTTCACCATTACGCTATTTGTTTACCCGGCTACTCTGCATTACAGCTATTGTTCTTGGACCGTTCACTGTTTCTATTTTGCTATTTTCTCACCGTTCAGTACTCCTTTCTGTTTTCATGCTTGATCTGTGTTCAGATTTTGATGATGTATCCATTGGGCCCTCTTACCACTAAATTTGACGGGGCTGCGATGGGGATTTTCCCTTGCGAGGTGCAGTCTTCGTGATCGGAAAACACAGTGAAGTTCCCCTGGGGACTCATGCGAATTTACTTTTGAAAGGTAATGAATCAAGTACCGCAACGGATAACGTCTTATTAAATCTGAATTTAACATTGATCTACCAATCTTTAATAGTTAACAGTCATGCATGAAAGAGACATGTCAACCACCGCATGAAACCACATATTAGGAGGGAGGCAACTAATTACTGAATGAAAATGCGTACTTATAAAAGATGCTATTCACTTCCCTTAATGTGCAATCAAGTGGGAGAACTTTCAGGATGACAGTGGATGCAGAGTTAAGGTAACTATTGTCATGAACTCCAATCATGGTAGAAATTTTGGGATCGCGTGATGAATATTGCAAATGGTAAAGCGTAAAGCGTATCAGAAAGTACCTAATGATATGTAAGTGACCTCGGAAGAGTAAAGAGCGTCCAAAGACGCAAAGTGGATTCTGCAAATCAAACAACTAACTGCAGTCTTCAGTTACTCAGGCGACCAACTCAACGAAGTTCACAAATACCGCACTTCTGAATTACAGCGTGAAAAACCATTGCTGCTTGAATCACACCAATTAACTTCTACTTTCATGACGTTCTCGGCGTGTGAGCCAGATAACAGCGTTCGGGAGCCACCTTTGCGGGCGTGGTCCAAGAGGCTACAGGGGAACCTTCGTTTATGGAGGCAGAAAGCAGAGAGTGTCTTTTCTGAAATTCTAGTCTCTCTCTTGCTTCGGAAATCTCAATTTGAATTTGATATTTGTTCACTTAGAGAGCTGCTGCTTTACATTTTGTAACAGGCCATTCATTTTACAACATTTCATGTAGATTACAAAATACAGGGTGATTCACGAAGATATGCAAATATTTTAATATGTTATTCTACAAGTAAAACTAAAGAAAAAAGTTCATATAAACGTAGGTCCACAAATGTTTACTTACGGGGTTATGGCTAATAAAATATTTTGCATGAAATTTAGCAACTTCGCTAATATGAAGCCAGCGCAAAACTGTACGAGGTTAATGTAAAGTACGATTTCCATTTATTTTGTTGTTATTGGTCTGTCGAATCCAATAAAACATGTCCCAGACGTTTAATGCACGATTTCCATTTATTTTGTTGTTAGTGGTCTGTCCAATCTAATAAAACATGTCCCAGACGTATATCTTCAGTAGTTTTCAAGAACATCCAGAGAAGCAAAGATTATTAGATGAAATTAAGAACAACCCTGAGAAACTGAAACGATCAACAGAATCGGTTCATACACGTGCAGCTAAATACACTGAACTCAGTGGAGGCATTTTGAACATTTATTGTGAATGTATTGTGAAATTCTATTCGCAAATTTGGTGAATTTGTAAGAACAAAATTTCAAAAGGTCAGTTTTGATAAGGAACCACCAGCATCACAAATATGGGACTGAATGAAGAATGTTGTTCCCTCATCATTTCCGATATCAGAACAATCGAAAAGTGCAAAAAATCCCTAGAAATCGCAGCCCACACGACAGTTAATTGAAGAGAGAAGCCATCTCAATAAAACTGGTATCCACACCACCCAGGATCAAGACAGATACAAGAAACTGTGTAGAGAAATACAATGGAGTTGTAGAAAGGACAAAGCACAGTTCATTAATGTTATCTGTAATGAAATAGAACAGCATCATAATCGCAATCAGGTACGTGATCTCTTCAAGAAGAGAAGGGTAACCCTGTCGGAGACAATTAAGTCGGTGTTGCGAGGTGGAAACAATATTCTGAAAAGCTGTACTCTGGAATCAACAACAGTACGGACAACCAAACAGTTGAGCAACTTACTTTGGAACCTACAATTTTAAGCAGTGAAACAGAGAATGCGATTCAACATCTGAAGAATTATAAAACCTCTGGTGTAAACGGTATATCTGGGGAAATGATCAAAGCAATGGTACAGAAAGGTACTGATGTGCTGCATTCATTGTGTAGAAGAATATGGGAAACTGGGGAGCGTCCTTATGACTGGTCAAAGTCTCTCTTCAACCCCTTACACAAGAAAGAGTCTATCAGGAACTGCTCCAACTACCGAACTATTGCCCTCATATCTTCTCATCCTTTTTGCTCTAGATCCTGAACTGACGTTTGAAGCCGTACATTTAGCCTCACATATACACAGAACAAGCAGGTTTTGTTGAAGGGAAAGGAACTCTTGAACAGATCCTCAAAATAAGACAGATAATTTAAAAATCGCGAGAGTTCTGTGTTCCTGTTTTCATCTGCTTCCTTGACTATAGGAAAACCCTTGATTGTGTTGTCTGGGAAAAGTTGTGGCAGTTGCTTGCAGAGTTCGGTGTCCCAACCCACTTGGTAGCATTGATCAAAAGTCAATACAATAATCACTTCGCAGTTGTAAAGACAAGTGAAGGCACGTCTGATTCCTTCAGAGTATCAAAAGGTGTGATACAGGGTCGTGTCATATCCCCACAACTGTGCAACATGTATACAGAACATGTATGCAGAACATGTCATTAGAAGAGCTCTTGATGGTTGGACCTACGGCATCTCACTTGGCGGGAGAAGTATCAACAACCCCCGTTTTGCTGATGACACTGTGATTTTAGCGAACGGCGAAGATGAACTTGCTGAGATACTCTCAGGAATAAAGTAGTCTAGCATATGGATTAGACATCAACCTCAGCAAGTCCAGACACATGATAACTGATCGAGAAGAACAGATCCAGCTCACAGGACGGTTAAAGGAACTGGAAGTCGCGCATTCCTTCATCTAGCTTGAAGCAACGACCTGCAGCGCGGGTAGTTGTGAAGATGAGATAAGAAAACGGATTACGCAAGGGCGAGTTGCTATGAAGAAGCTCACCAAGATCTATCAGAGCAGAGCAATAACAAATAGCACAAAGATCCGCTTAGTTGAAACACTCGTGTTTTCTGTCTTCTTTTATGGTTGCGAAACATGGACACTCAAAGCCAGAGACCAACAGCGTATTGATGCTTTTTAGCTTTGGTGCTGGTGAAGGATGATACGCATAAAATGCACGGAAAGCGGAACAAATGTGTCCATTACTGAACAACTCGATATCGCCAGACGCCTTTCTTTTCGAGTCACCGAAAAAATTCTCCATGTCTTTGGCCATATTGTGAGAGAGGATGGAGAAAACCTAGAGAAAATAATCTTGCAAGGAAAGATCGAGGGCATGAGACCAAGAGGAAGAGCAGCGAGCAGATGGATAGATCAAATTAAGATCTCCGGTCTACCTCTTCAGCAGGCACTAAGAGAATCTGGCAACCGTACGGGATGAACACGCTCGGTTCCTGGGGTCATGACGCTCAGCAATGGGCACAACGACTAATGATGATGATGATGATTGTGAAGTTGTATGTACACTGTAGAACTTCCTTAACACTGGCCTTTGTTATTTTCCAGTTCAACATGAATTCAAGTATTCTGTGGTACTCATAATAGCAGATTATCTTTCATATTCATACAGTTTCAGTTAACGTTATTACCATCATTTTTCCAAAATTAAATTCTTTACAACTTCTGTTGGAAAATGTGTAATTGTCTGGAATTTAAAAAACAAATTGAGACAAGTAGATAATAAATTGAAAATGTTACGAAATTACTTCTTTGCTTCTCTGGATGTGCTTGAAAACTACTGCAGATACACTTCTTGGACATGCTTCATTAGATTCACCGGATCAATAACCACAAAATAAATGGAAATCGTGCTTTACTTTAACCTCGTAGTTTTGCGATGGCTTCATATTAGTGAAGTTAGGCTAGTAACAGGTTTTGCCTGAAATATACCAACTCCATAACTAAATATTTGTGGACCTATGTTTACATGAACTTTTTCCTTTAATTTTACTTGTAGAATAACATATTAAAATATTTGCATACCTTCGTCAATCACCCTGTATATTCCACATTACAAACAGCGATTATTACACTCCTGGAAATTGAAATAAGAACACCGTGAATTCATTGTCCCAGGAAGGGGAAACTTTATTGACACATTCCTGGGGTCAGATACATCACATGATCACACTGACAGAACCACAGGCACATAGACACAGGCAACAGAGCATGCGCAATGTCGGCACTAGTACAGTGTATATCCACCTTTCGCAGCAATGCAGGCTGCTATTCTCCCATGGAGACGATCGTAGAGATGCTGGATGTAGTCCTGTGGAACGGCTTGCCATGCCATTTCCACCTGGCGCCTCTGTTGGACCAGCGGTCGTGCTGGACGTGCAGACCGCGTGAGACGACGCTTCATCCAGTCCCAAACATGCTCAATGGGGGACAGATCCGGAGATCTTGCTGGCCAGGGTAGTTGACTTACACCTTCTAGAGCACGTTGGGTGGCACGGGATACATGCGGACGTGTATTGCACTGTTGGAACAGCAAGTTCCCTTGCCGGTCTAGGAATGGTAGAACGATGGGTTCGATGACGGTTTGGATGTACCGTGCACTATTCAGTGTCCCCTCGACGATCACCAGTGGTGTACGGCCAGTGTAGGAGATCGCTCCCCACACCATGATGCCGGGTGTTGGCCCTGTGTGCCTCGGTCGTATGCAGTCCTGATTGTGGCGCTCACCTGCACGGCGCCAAACACGCATACGACCATCATTGGCACCAAGGCAGAAGCGACTCTCATCGCCGAAGACGACACGTCTCCATTCGTCCCTCCATTCACGCCTGTCGCGACACCACTGGAGGCGGGCTGCACGATGTTGGGGCGTGAGCGGAAGACGGCCTAACGGTGTGCGGGACCGTAGCCCAGCTTCATGGAGACGGTTGCGAATGGTCCTCGCCGATACCCTAGGAGCAACAGTGTCCCTAATTTGTTGGGAAGTGGCGGTGCGGTCCCCTACGGCACTGCGTAGGATCCTACGGTCTTGGCGTGCATCCGTGCGTCGCTGCGGTCCGGTCCCAGGTCGACGGGCACGTGCACCTTCCGCCGACCACTGGCGACAACATCGATGTACTGTGGAGATCTCACGCCCCACGTGTTGAGCAATTCGGCGGTACGTCCACCCGGCCTCCCGCATGCCCACTATACGCCCTCGCTCAAAGTCCGTCAACTGCACATACGGTTCACATCCACGCTGTGGCGGCATGCTACCAGTGTTAAAGACTGCGATGGAGCTCCGTATGCCACGGCAAACTGGCTGACACTGACGGCGGCGGTGCACAAATGCTGCGCAGCTAGCGCCATTCGACGGCCAACACCGCGGTTCCTGGTGTGTCCGCTGTGCCGTGCGTGTGATCATTGCTTGTACAGCCCTCTCGCAGTGTCCGGAGCAAGTATGGTGGGTCTGACACACCGGTGTCAATGTGTTCTTTTTTCCATTTCCAGGAGTGTATTTTCAGCAATTAGAATGGAAGTAACAACAAATTGAAAGTACGTTAGAAATTGAGAGAAAAACACCAAACCTTTTCAGATTTTAAGACGATATGATGACAGATGATAGGAAGGACTTTGATAGAAAGAGAGAGACAAATGTTACCCTATTTGAGCCAGCCTGGTCTGTACGCATCGGAAGTACTTCGAGCCTTGTAGTCCCAGTTCGCTACAGATTAATAGTTTTAAATACTATTTACAAAAACACTGTAAGTATTATGTACACTGTGGAAATCGCAGTGGTATTTGAGTATAAAACATGGCATTTCTTGGGGTTATTAATTAACCTTCAGTTATTGTATTATAGGTCTTGAATTTTACCTATTATTTTGCTTAGTGTTCAGTACAATTGCTACATTCCAACAGCGGTAAAATGACCGCGGGATGCTTGTGGCTACTGTTTATACTTAAGCTAGAACAGGTTTACAGGGTTGATTGCATTATACTGTTTATTCTAATACAGTTTAATTACTCTAGGTGCTGTGTAAGGCCGGCCGCGGTGGCCGAGCGGTTCTAGGCGCTTCAGTCCGGGACCGCGTGCCTGCTACGGTCGCAGGTTCGAATCCTGCCTCGGGCATGGATGTGTGTGATGTCCTTAAGTTAGTAAGTTATAAGTAGTTCCAAGTTCTAGGGGATGATGACCTCCGATGTTAAGTCCCATAGTGCTCAGACCCATTTGAACCATTTTGTTGCGTAAGGTTGTGTGTGGTACGTGTTGGTCAAAGTGAAGGTGTGCGCTGTTTGAGGGAGTGTGTGTCTCGGTACTGCTGTCTGTGTTGGTGTATGAATCGGAACTGCTGATTTACTTGCTTTGTGTGTGTTGCAGTGTTCTGCTATACGGCCGTCCTACTCTGCGACCACCGCCCAAGTGAAGTTTCAAGATTCTGACAGACCGTCTGCAAGAGGGATACTTCTTATTTTATTTTTAGAGGGAGACAAGGTTAGAAGCTAACCGTCTTTGTGGACACGTTCCAATGCAGAAGTAGAAGCGTTGTGACTTTCAGTTCGCACGTGAGACTTCAAACCGCCACTTGTGTTAAGCAAAGGAGACATTGCTACATGTAGCCATCTTGTCTTCGCATGAGCGCTACGTCCTCTTATCTTAGCATGGCCAGCCTCGAGCCGGGGAAACAGGGAGGCGGCTTCGGTCCCGAAGTCCACACTAAGCTACACATTTATGGCCGTCACGAAGGTCGATTGCTTGCTTCCCCCACCGTCTCTCTCTCTGCTAGGCTGTTGAGCAGAACAAACTGAAAAATACAGCTTTTCACAAATTGTAGTGAAGAGCTAATTACATTGAAGCACCAAAGAAACTGGCATAGACTTGCGTAATCAAATACAGATATATGTAAACAGACAGAAGATGGCAGTGCGGTCGGCAACGCCTATATAAGACAACAAGTGACTGGCGCAGATGTTACATCGGTTACTGCTGCTACAATGGCAAGGTTTAAGTAAGTTTCCGCGAGGTGTTGTAGTTGGCGCACGAGCGATGGGACATAGCAACTCTGAGATACCTATTAACTGGGAATTTTCCCATATCCCATCTCACGAGTGTACCGTGAATACCATGAATCCGATAAAAATCAAATCTCCGACATCGCTGCGGCCTGAAAAAGATCCTGCATGAACGGGACCAATGACGACTGAAGAGAATCGTTAAACGTTACAGAAGTGCATTCCTTCAGAAAATTGCTGCAGATTTCAGTGCTGGGCCATCAGCATGTGTCTGCGAGCGAACCACTCAACGAAACATCATCGATGAGGCCTTTCGGAGCCAAAGGCCCACTCTTGTGCCTTTGATGACTGCATGAAGCCTCAGCTGTGCCAGCCAGAACCGACGATCGACTGTTGATGACTGCAAACATGTTTCCTGGTCGCACGAGTCTCGTTTCAAATTGTATCGAGCTGGAGGACGAGTACAGGTATGGAGACCACCTCATGAATCCATGGAACCTGCATGTCATCAGGGAACTGTTGAAGCTGGTAGAGGCTCTGTAATGATGTGTGGCATGCGTAGTTGGAGTGGTATTGGACCCCTGATACGTCTAGATGCGACTTTGACACGTGAACGTACGTAAGTATCCTGTCTGACCACCTGCATCTATTCATATCCATCTTGCATTTCAACGGACTTGGGCAATTCCAGCATAACAATGCGATACCCCACACGTCCAGAATTACTAGAGAATGGCTCCACGAACGCTCTTCGGAGTTTAAATGAGTTTAAACACTCCACAAAGCTCCCCAGACATGAACATTATTGAGCATATCTGGGATGCTTGCAAGGCGCTGTCCACAAGAGATCTCGACCCCCTCGTACTCTTACGGATTTATGGACAGACCTGCAGATTCATGGTGTCAATTTCCTCAAGCGCTACTTCAGACATTAGTCGAGTCCATGCCACGTCGTGTTGCGGCACTTCTGCGTGTTCGCGGGGGCCCTACTCAATATTAGGAAGTGTACTAGTTTCTTTGGTTCTTCAGTTTAAATTCCTAGCGTGCCTGCTAGAACTATGTGGGGTAACACACGCATTTTTCTAGTAGTGATATGAATTACTTAAAGAACATCTCAGTCACTCATTCACTAGACCTGGGGAGTACTATGAGAACATAAAGGAATGTGCAGAGTGGCACTACATAATTAAGACACTTTACAGAAACCTGAAGTGAAAAACCATTGTCAGTATAATTAATTTTTCTTGTACCGAGTATGCTGTTTGATTCGTTTGCACTACGATGGTCCTTCCGTTTAGAAGACCCACGAAACCTGTTGCACAGCGAGCAGTGCGCGACTCGTGTTCCTGCCAATTATTACTAGACATGTTGTCTTCGCGGTACTGCCGTCCCGTTTCTTATTCTACCTACTGGCGTCACTAAGATGCTGGTCTGCCCGCCTGTCAGTGGCAGCAGGAGCAGCGCTATCGATAAGAGCACTGTCGTATTATCTCTGGAGCTACCGCTAGTATTTCCGGGTCGTGCTGTGCAGTGAGTTCAGTAGGGATAGAGCTCCAGTGAGATCTGCACAGCCAGTACGCACCCGACCGCTGGGGACACACATGCAAGCCGCGCGGGATTAGCCGAGCGGTCTAGGGCGTTGCAGTCATGGACTGTGCGGCTGGTCCCGGCGGAGTTTCGAGTCCTCCCTCGGGCATGGGTGTGTGTGTTTGTCCTTAGGATAATTTAGGTTAAGTAGTGTGTAAGCTTAGGGACTGATAACCTTAGCAGTTAAGTCCCATAAGATTTCACACACATTGTTTTCGACACACATACACTGTCGGACGGAAGGAGACTTGAGTGAGGACGACCGTTTGTTGGTCGTTCGGTCGGTCGTCTCATCGGACGACGTGTATTTGGTCGCCGACCTCATCCGGTTCTCGGTGTGTGTCGACTTGTGATTCCTCCTAGTTGTTTCACACTATTGTTCGAGTTGTTTGTGGAAGTGTTTCCGCGGAACCGTGTGTAGCTTGTGGGTTTGGACTGACCAGTTATTGTAACGCTGTCTGCTTGTTGAATGCAGTCGGTGGTTGGGAGCCAGCAGCAAGTAAGTCTCCGCGTCGCAAGAGCAGGCCGGGTCCGTTGGCAGTGTGCACGCGCTATCAGATTGTGAGGTGCTAGTTGCGAGAGCGACAAGTTCGTTGCCCTCCGAACCTGGACGCTGAAGTTGAGTGACCAGTTAATCTGTTATGAAAGCTCAACTATTGTGACATCTGCTGTGTGGTTTTGGGCCTTCAGCCCAGAAAGCATCTCAAGTTTCCCTTAATTTGGCCTCCAGTCGTAAATTTTTACGGCCCCATCCACAACCTGAACCTTTTCCTGTGCACTCTCTGAATACCTACCAACCAGGTCCCACACAGCTGTGTATGGAAGTATAAGGTCAAAATTTCAGTAGTTTAATCAGTCTGCGTCTGCGCGAGAGGGGCAGGGGGAGAAAGTGTAAGTGTGTCTTTGTGTGTGAGTGGGAGGGCGGAGGGGGGGGGGGTGTAAGAGTGGTACTAATGTACCTTTAGAGGGTTAGTCGCAGTGTACTACCGCATTTCGCTTGATATCGAAAGTACGCGGCTGGCCTTGTGTGTCTTCATCTTTGCTCAGTTGCAGAATTTGTTGTAGAGTTATCTAAAGACTGGCTGCTGTGGTTATGAATTTAAGTGTTCCATTCCGCCATGTGTGTATCGCGTGTGGTAATCGCCTGAGACATACACCGACCGTCCAAGATTTCGGGAGACTCATTGTATTCCCTGTTTATATGCGACTTCAACGCAGTAACAACGGTGGCATTTGTAAACAAAACATGGTCACTCATGTAGTCGGTTGTCAGCCGGAAGTGTTAAGTGGTGGACAATATGAGGTCGTAATGTGTCAACGCTGTTGTATCACAAATCGCAATGGAGCCGCATTCAAAATCAGCTGCTCAAGATTTTCTCAGTGTCTTTTGAAGAAGAGGGAAGTGTCTGAGAAGTTTGTCCCACACGACAAGACTCCTGAACGCGAACAATGATGATGAACGCTGCCGCGTCTTGACTGAAATACAAAAAGCGGAAAGTTAACTTCTGGAAAAGTCATCACTGGTCATGAGACTTCTTATTATCAATACGAACCTTCCATAAAACGTTAAAGTGCAGAAATTTTCAGAAGGGGTAAACGCCTTGACGACGTAGAAAACTTTCAAGCCAGTGAGACGCGCGAGTTTAACACATCCCAAAGAGGAGCTTTTCTGACAGTTTCATCAACATGATCTACATCTTCATGATTATTATGCGATTCACAATTAAGTGCATGGTAGAGGGATCATCGAACCACCTTCAAGTTATTTCTCTACGGTTCCACTCAATAACAGTGGGCGGTAGAAACGAGCACTTAAAATCTTTCTGTGCGAGCTTCCTCAATGCCATCTGATGTGGATCCCACACCGCACAGAAGTACTCCAGAAGACGGTGGACAAGCTTGTTGTACGCAGTCTCTTTAGTCGATCTGTTGCATTTTCTAAGTGTTCTACCAATAAATCGCAATCTTTGGCTTCTTTTACCCACAACATCATCTATGTGATCGTTCCAATTGAAATTATTCGTAACTGTAAACGCTAAGAATTAGTTGAATTTATTAAAGGTTTTAGATTTGTGTGATTTAGCTTGTAACCGAAATTTAGCTGATTTCTTTTAGTACTCATATGGATAACTTCATATTTTTCATTATTTTGTGTCAACTGCCACTTTATGCACCATACATATATCTTGTATAAATCATTTTGCCGTTGGTTTTGATAATCTGATGACTTTGCAAGACGGTAAATGACGGCGTCATATACAAAGAATCTAAGAGAGCTGCTCAGATTGTCTCCTATGAGATTTACGTAGATCAGGAACAGCGGAGGGCAGATAACACTTTCTTGGGAAACACCAGTTATTACTTCTGTTCTACTCGATGACTTTCTGTCAGTTACTGTGAGCTGTGATCTGTGATCTACCTGACAGGATATCTCACATCCAGTCGCACAACTGAGACGATACCATATAGGCAGGCAATTTCATTAGAAGATTCTTGTGAGGAATGGTGTCAAAAGTCTTCTGCAAATCTAGAATTACGGAATCTATTTGACAACCCCTGTCACTAACACTCATTACTTCGTGAGAATAGAGAGCTCGTTGTGTTTCACAGGAAATATTTTTCCTGAATCCATGCTGATAGGGTTGGCTGAAAGTTCTGTAGGTTGCAATCATGTTGTGGAGGGGCGGGGAGGGGTGCATGTAGAAGTGCAGAGACTATGTACAACACAAGAAGCATGAAGACCACCATCTTAACTTTTCTCTATTTTTTTTTTACTGATACAGTTTGGAAACTTTTTGCACATGGGGTGGGGTGGGGGGGGGTGGGGGGAGAGGGTATAAAATGCAGCCCGACATATTCCAAGAGTATAATAAATCCATTGCACCTAGGGAGATCGGCACTGAGGTGGAAAAATTGGCAAGTTGGCCAAATATTAATTCACCTTCAATATAATTTCATATTTCTGAATACTTGTACACTCGTAAATGTTGTGTTCAGAACCATTGATGTCTTAGTTAATTACCGTAATAAAAAGACTTGCTATACTTACTAGGTGGATCACATATACCGCAGTCGGTCTCTGGCGTCACCCATCACCCTCCTCGACCCTCTTCCGTGTATTCTTCTCCTGCTAATCCTATCCGACTTACTGTTTCTAACAAAACTTTAAACAAGTTTCATACTGATTTGTATACCAGTTTTTCAAGTATGGAACTCCGGATAACAGAGTATCTCTGAGAAAATTAGTTATTGATGTGGTAGAACCTCATCAAGCAGTACAGGGGTCGAGCGGTTCTAGGCGCTTGTCCGGAACCGCGCTTCTGCTACGATCGCAGGTTCGAATCCTGCCTCGGGCATGGATGTGTGTGATGTCCTTAGGTTAGTTAGGTTTAAGTAGTTCTAAGTTCAAGGGGACTGATGACCTCAGATGTTAATTCCCCATAGTGCTAAGAGCCATATCAACCACTTTTGAACTACAGGGGTGCTGGGAAGCATTTCTAAATAGGATAGATTAAACATTAAGTCCAAACACACACCCTAAACGGAGACTAAATGTGTAATAAACTTTGCCTTACAGGCTATGTTCGTGCAGGATAAATGCGCTCGCCACATGTTGTAGTTATCCCTGGAAAATTTACGAAGCAATGAGCTGTGGTGGATTTGAAATCAGAATACTGTTTCTAGGTGCAGAACTGCATCACGACGTCCTTACCTGATCGCTGAAGAAACCTGAAAGAGGTAGCTGCCACATGCATTGTGAAGTGAATAGCTGTCTTTCTTGCACACCAAACCGCACAGAAAAATATGAGGACAGTCCATAAGGCCACCAAGTACCAACGTGAATGGACAAGGGCACTCGGTGACATATACATGGCTAAAGGAAACTCTGAGAATTGAATGCTATAAATGTTAAAAACAATTGCACAGAAATGGTGGGCTCAAATGGGCGGCACAAACCATCATTACAGATTTTGAACAAATTCACAAAATGCCTAGTCACTGGATGAAATCTGCAATGAAAGCTGTAAAATGTGTACCTTCGGTTTTTGAGAAATAGAAAATGGGAATTATTGCTAGGCATTAACACTCACCGAAAGAAGAATTGTAAATGGATTCCACCACCAACATGTGCACTTGGATTGGAAAAGATCACAAAGCAAGTCACCTAGCAAATTGGACAAACATGCCACACGAAAAGGTACTCTGAATTAACTCGATTTGGAAATATACTTGAAATACAAGAAACTTATGTGGAACGCGAATGAAATCCACGAGTAAAGCCTACAGCAAGCAGTAATCTCAGCTGGTTGTAAAATGTAAAGCCGTAACGTCATGTTTGGCAGGGAGAACCCCAGCGGCAGCTTCATCCTCCTAATTGAAAAGATTTTTCAAAAAATGGTTCGAATGGGTCTGAGCACTATGGGACTTAACGTCTGTGGTCATCAGTCCCCTAGAACTTAGAACTACTTAAACCTAACCAACCTAAGGACATCACACACATCCATGCCCGAGGCAGGATTCGAACCTGCGACCGTAGCAGTCTCACGGTTCCGGACTGCGCGCCTAGAACCGCTAGACCACCGCGGCCGGCAAAAGATTTTTCCTATCCTCCGTGTACACTGGCACTTTTCCTTCACAAAGTGTAGGAGTTGCGTGTTAAGTGTATCTGATATGTGTAGCTGGTACTACTACACGTCGTGTATATCACTGCCTCATGCTCGTGTTGTTTGATGATGAGAGAAGGGAGAGGGCGAAATCTGGAAGGTAGCCTACCGTCTCGGAGAGCAACAGAGTGGCCGCAGGTCAGCATATCCTTATCCATATCCGTATCCGTGGACCAATCATCATCACCATCAGTGTCACATGTCCTCACTCAGTGAGACTTTGCGGAGAGATCTGGAGTGAAATCCAGAACATTGGCGCAAAGACTGCTGATGAGAAACTCCACCACCACACCTCCCCTTTGCCGTGAGGCACAGGGAAGATTGGCAACAGCGCATGGCGCACTCAGGCCGTTACACGTCCAAATACCGACGACGTCTGACGTTGCTTAACTTCGATGATCTTAAGGGAGCCCATGTATTCTAACAGGCAAGGCCATTGGCACCCAGTTCTGCCAACACCATCCGCCGTCTACACCACACCAGTGCCTGACCCAGACGAGAAGGAAGCAAAGCTGACTCCTTTAGAGCATGTTGGTATTGTAACATTCTGGTGACTTATGGTCTCATTATGGTAAGAAAATTAAAAGCCTACAGCGGTCCTTATGATCAAATATCCAATAGTGTGTCAATTCCTAAGGGACCAAACTTCTTACACACTACTTAAACTAACTTATGCTAAGAACAACACACACACCCATGCCCGAGGGAAGACTCGAACCTCCGGCGGGAGGGGCCACGCAATCCATGACATGGGTCCTTATGATCTTTTTTATTGTGTGGCTACCAGTTTCGGGGCACTAAAACGCCATCTTCAGGCCTTAATTGATGCTGAAGCGGTTGTCGCCGACTATGTATACGCTACATCACTCGCCGACATAAATGATTTACGTAATCTGTAACTGTGATGTGAGCACTCCAAACACTAACAGTTGGTGTTTGGAGTACTGACATGCTCGGCCTGAAGTATGCGCATTGAAGCCCCGAAACTGGTAGCAACAGAATAAATAAGATCACAAGGATGGCTGTAGGCGTTTCATTTCCTTACAATGGTGAACGGCCGTGGTCCCCAAGACCTCCAATCAAAAGGATGGACGTAAAAAAAAAATTGTCTCATTGGCTCGAGCCATACAAAGCTCCTGAAGTGAGGGAGATACGTTAAGATAGCAGTCGCTGGGCTGGTCACACGACAGTTTGCAGAAAAGTGACTCGCGCTGGGCATGCCTGTCCGCAGGACTCGTACATGAAACTAAGTAACAGGGTGACGCGCACGGCACCGGCGTGTTTATGTGTGACAGAGGTGGAGGAACTTGCTATGGAAGAAATACTTCATACATTAACGTGGTCATAATTTCACATAGCTCCGAATGATCTAAGCTGGAAACCGTTCACATGATTTGATGAAACATCTTCGGAATTACCAATCTGTTGGAGCTAGTGGAGATAGACTACAAATGTTGGTGTTAAAAATTGCGAAACAGGTGTCACATTACCAAAGATGACACGCACGCCTAAATATGAAAACTGACGGACAATTAGAAAACTTATTCTTGTAACAGCTGACGATAAAGACGTACAGAAGAACGGAAAGAACAGTTTAAGAACTACAGGACTAATATCTTATTTTAGGAGGTGTAAGTTTCCGGAGAAACAATTCTGAGACTGTGCTTAACAATTTATGGCAGATTAAAGAAAAATCTGGATGCCTTCCCTGCATTTATGGACGTAAAGGAAACCTTCGATGCTGTAACGAGGAATAAGGTGTTCGCAATCGTTCGAAGGTCGGTGATAAGGCATGGAGAATGGAAAATAATCTTGAACATCTACAAATATCTAGTAGATGCAATAAAGTTAGAAGAGCAAGGAAAGACAATACCTTATTCAGAAGAGTGTAAGGAAATGCTGTATCTTAGTCTATTGTATATGAACTTGTACGTCTAAGAAGAAATGGAAACGAAAGAAAATTTGGAAGAGAGAGGGGGAAGACATATCAGTGTTACGGTTCACATTGACCTGCTTTGCGGATGATTGCAAGAAAGACTCAGAAATCCTACTACTACGAAAGGGAAGCTTGCTTACCACAGGATATGGCTAAAGCATAGACAAACCAAAGACGAGAGTAATGAAGTGGAATAGAAATGGGAATAACGATTTCCTTGACATAATAACTGGAATGCAGCAGTACTGTACGAAAAGTAAGTCCCCTGTCTAAGAAGCAAGCTGCACAAATGGCTGAAGCAAAGAAAGTTTCAGAAGTAGATTCGTGCCGGCGATGAAACCAGACCGCAGTAATAAGAGTCAAGGGGCATGAAAGAGAAGCAATGGTTGAGAAGGGAGTGATACAGGGTTGTAACCTATCCCCGATGTTATTCAATTTGTGTTTTGAAAAGGGAACAAACGAAAAATCTGGAGCAGAAATTTAAGTCCTGGGTAAGAAATAAAAACCTCGAGCTTCGCCGATGACATATTTCTGTCAGAATCAGTGAAGGACTTGAAGAGCAGTTGAACGGAATGGACAGTGTCTTTAAAGTAAAGATAAGATGAGCATTAAAAAAAGCAAAACGAGTATAATGGAACGTAGTCGAATTAAATCAGGTGATGCTAACGGAATTAGACTCGGGAGCGAGACAATTAAATGGTAGATAAGTTTTGCTATTTTGTCAGCAAAATAAGTGAGGATAGTCGAAATAAAAAGGATATAAAAAGTAGACTGGCAATGACAAGAAAATCGTTTCTGAAGAAGAGAAATTTATTAACATCGATTATTGATTTAGGTGTCAGAAATTCTTTTCTACCGAAAGTATGTGTAGCCATGTATGGAAGTGAAACACAGACGACAAACAGTTTAGACAAGGACAGAATAGAAGCTTTTGAAAAGTGTTAATACAGAAGAATGCTGAAGATCAGATGGGTAGGCCACGTAGCTAATGGGGAGGTACTGAATAGAACTTGGAAGAATAGAAATTTTTGGCACACCCTGGCTAGAAGAAGGGATCGGTTGGTAGAACACATTCTGAGACATCAGGGTATCATCAATGTAGTACTGAAAGAAAGCACCTGGTAGGGGGGAAGGGGCGGGGGAGGCCGGGGATAAAAATCGCAGAGGGGTAGAGCGAGACCAATGGATGAATGCAGTAAGCGGATATACATGGATTTAGGCTGCAGTAGCTACTCGGAGAGAGGCTGGCACAGGATATAGTAGCATGGAGAACTGCATTAAATCAGTCTTCAGACTGAAGACCGCTACAACAATGGTCGTTTCCTAACGTAAAGTTTTTTTTCGGATATCCGCGATTCGTCATCGTCCTCTACAGTTTCTCCCTATTTAAATTGCCAAAAGTTTTTCGACCCACACTGCTCCTACCACCCCGAGGCTAATGAAACCTCCAGAACAATTTTGTTGTAGGCGCAGTTGCTATAGTGGTTGCGGTGGCTGTCGCAGCCTGCTGCCCAAGTGGGAAGCACCTTTATGAATGACTGCCTGGCCGCGTCACTCGCCTGCTGAGATCGGAGGGCTAAACGAGCATCGTGGTCACGGCGCACAGAGGGCAGCGCGGTCTTGACTACAGATGAACGTCCTGTATCAACACAGTGCCAGTTAATGAACAGGTCTGTAGCATTTACAGTTCGTTTCCTTGCATTTTTCGTGTAAACCGTCCATTGCGCCAAACACAAATGTTGATGAGCGAAACGAAAGGACAAGAAAAATTTCACCGTTCCACAACATAACAAGTACTGAATAAATACTAATGTCTGTAACGACAAAGCTTTCTGGCTAGTGCGATTAGACTTTCTCTTCATAATCACAGTGACGCAGATCAGTTGTGATGGTAGGTTATGGACGGTGGGGCGTAGAAGAACTCTACTCAACACGCTCACGTCGGCGTGCACCACCAGTGATCCAGGCTAGATGCTCCCACTGGGCGGTGTGTACCACGAGTTGCTCACGTTCGACCCTGCCAGTTATGCTACCAGCAGTACGCCAGTGCATGATGTATTATCTACAAGCCGAGCGCAGTGAACAGCTGTGAATGCAATTTTGTGTGAACCATCAACAAGATAGCTTGCTGAACGGCGTCACATAATTTGTGATCAGTTTAGTGTAAAATTGTTTTATGTTATCTTTCGCATCAAAAAATGCATTTAGTGCAGTTTCAGAACAAAAAGTCAATATATTAAAACAGAAGCCTAGGATTTTGAACATAACAGCTGTCCCGCGGCTAGAAACAGGAAAACCAGCGCTGCCAAATAAAGAAAAGTGTGAATATGCGTGCCACCTCACAGCGAGAAACGGAATGCTCATGGTCCGCTGAAGGTATTAAGCATTTGGGTTCCAACAATGCGAAAACAAATTTAATTTTGAAATTATTCGCAAAAGTAAATTTTAGTGTCACAATAAGAAACAAGTTCAAGAAGACTTTGTCAAAAAGTAAAAGCTGCCCGCATCTCGTGGTCGTGCGGTAGCGTTCTCGCTTCCCACGCCCGGGTTCCCGGGTTCGATTCCCGGCGGGGTCAGGGATTTTCTCTGCCTCGTGATGGCTGGGTGTTGTGTGCTGTCCTTAGGTTAGTTAGGTTTAAGTAGTTCTCAGTTCTAGGGGACTGATGACCATAGATGTTAAGTCCCATAGTGCTCAGAGCCATTTGAACCAAAAAGTAAAAGCTCAATGGTTTTCATGAGGTGGTTCCGCTTTGGAATATAATTTTAAAATTCGTCACTTTATGACCAACAGGACATATAGTTTTTAACACCCATCATTTCACGTGATATATTTGAAACCTAATTCCCAGTGTTTCTAGACACAACCCCACATCTCGAATCGTCCATGAATTCGTAACGGGTAAAAAATTATAATCCTAAATAACAAGCACAAATGGACCTAATATTTAACAAACGTTATATCAGTGTTATTTACTGCCCCAGTGGTTCGATTGTGAAACTACTCCTAAAAGCAGTAGTACCAACTCAACGTTATAACAACATTAGATATACTTATTTACACTGTCGATAATTCCTCAGAATGGCCACAATAAAACAAACTGCACGTCATAATCTCTCACATTACGTAGCACAATCTCCGCTGCAAAAGCTATAAGTGAGTGCTATAACGCAATTCATGCGCAGAAGTACCTCAGTGTACCACCACAAGTCTCTCTCTTGCATCATCCGTGGTTTCATAGTAAAGGCTGTGGCAGTTAAGAGAAAGGAAAAAATTAATAAAATTTAGGTTTCAAGCAGAAGCCGCTAGTACTCAGTAGGTTAAATAGGTATCGACTACAGCTGAATTAAATAAAAAAAATGGTTCAAATGACTCTGAGCACTATGGGACTTAACATCTATGGTCATCAGTCCCCTATAACTTAGAACTACTTAAACCTAACTAACCTAAGGACATCATACACATCCATGCCCGAGGCAGGATTCGAACCTGCGACCGTAGCAGTCGCGCGGCTCCGGACTGAGCGCCTAGAACCGCTAGACCACCGCGGCCGGCTGAATTAAATATCTGTAGTTTTATAGGTGACCTACAAATGCATTAACAATGAAGCTCATACGATTGAACAAGGTAAAGAGGCACTGAAATCGGTGGAAATAACGACTAGATACGGGAAAATTATCATTGCACTGTGGGACAACGCTCTGTGAATCACGCAAAAGCACACACTTAAATACCGAGAGGCCACGTATCAAAGACATAAAATATGTAACAGAGAGAGAGAGAGAGAGAGAGAGAGAGAGAGATGGAGGGGGAGAGAGATTGACGGGGAGAGAGAGAGAGAGAGAGAGAGAGAAAGAGAGAGAGAATCTCCCCAATGAAGACACCTTGCAGTAAAACGTGTCACATTAATTGAGCGGTGGCGCTGACGGCTTCGATGATCCGGATGCGATCATAATGTTGTACCTTCCTACTTAGTCAAACTGACTCAACAGTGCGCGTAAACGGTAGGATTATGTCATCGGAAGACTGGCCGCACACACCCCTAGAACGTATAGAGACAGCACTGCCAAAAACCCCGAAGAGTTATCTGCACTTTAACACATCAAAAGTGACGCAGCAGAAGAAATTTCTCGAATGGGGCTTAGACCAGTAGATGTGACGTACATGTACAGACAAACAAACTATTACAATTTCAGAAAAATTTAATGACTTATTCAAGAGAAAGAGCTTCACAAACTGAGCAAGTGAATAACGCGTTGGTCCACCTCTTGCCCTTCTGGAAGCAGTTATTCAGTTTGACGTTGATTGGTATGGCGGGCGGAAGTCAGGTTGGTACCGTACCAATGGCTGTGGCTTCTGGAGTCACGTCTTTGCTAGTCATAGGGGCTCAGTTCGAAGCGGGACTCATAACTGAACATAATTCTACTCCAGTCAAATATATTGCCAGGGAGAATGAGCTTAACTCCACTGTAAATGGGCTTATTAGTGTACAGAGGTCAATAGTAGTCTGCTGATTGGAGGGTCTCATGGAAAGTTACGGACACCTTGCTGGCCACGTTTAGGCTTTGACGAGTACGAAGACAAGCAGCAGACACTCTCGTCGTGTTTGGGTGGGCACTATATTGCTGATATGTAAGCCCAGGGTCGCGGCAATGAAACGGAGCGTGGAGTACCACAGCAGCACGTCTGTGCTGTAACTGTGCCTCGGATGGTTACCGAACGTGACCTACTGTGAGCATAAAAGGCACCCCAGACCACAACTCCTGATTATCGGGCCGCATGGTGGCTGACAGACAGATTAGTGAAACTTCCTGGCAGATTAAAACTGTGTGCCAGACCGAGACTCGAACTCGGAACCTTTGCCTTCAGCGGGCAAGTGCTCTACCAAGTCAGCTACCCAAGCACGGCTCACAACATGTCCTCACAGTTTTACTTCAGCCAGTACCTCGTCTCCTACCTTCCAAACTTCTCCTGCGAACCTTGCAGAACTAGCACTCCCGAAAGAAAGAATATTGCCGAGACATGGCTTAGCCACAGCCTGGCGGATGTTTCCAGAATGAGATTTTCACTATGCAGCGGAGTGTGCGCTGATATGAAACTTCCTGGCAGGTTAAAACTGTGTGCCGAGCCGACACTCGAACACGGGACCTTTGCCTATCGCGGGCAAAGGTCCCGAGTTCGAGTCTCGGTCCGGTACACAGTTTTAATCTGCCAGGAAGTTTCACATCAGCGCACACTCCGCTGCAGAGTGAAAATCTCATTCTGGAGACAGATTAGTGTTGCATATCTGCCCAGGTCACGTCCAGACATGTCTTCAACATATAATCTCATTGACTTGTGAAGAACTGTCTTATGTGATGAGTCTCGCTTCGAAATGATCAGCGAAGTCATGATGGAGACGCCCCAGATAGCGTTGGCAAACGAACCTGTCTGTCGCCCGCCAGTGGGGGCTCTTCTGGTTAATCTACAATTGTAGTTGTTGTTGTGGTCTTCAGAACTCAGATTGGTTTGATGCAGCTCTCCATGCTACTCTATCCTGTGCAAGCTTCTTCATCTCCTAGTACATCTACATCTGCATCCATACTCCGCAAGCCACCTGACGGTGTGTAGCGGAGGGTACCTTGAGTACCTCTATCGGTTCTCCCTTCTATTCCAGTCCCGTATTGTTCGTGGAAAGTAGGATTGTCGGTATGCTTCTGTGTGGGCTCTTATCTCTATGATTTTATCCTCATGGTCTCTTCGCGAGATACACGTAGGAGGGAGCAATATACTGCTTGACTCCTCGGTGAAGGTACGTTCTCGAAACTTCAACAAAAGCCCGTACCGAGCTACTGAGCGTCTGTCCTGCAGAGTCTTCCACTGGAGTTTATCTATCATCTCCGTAACGCTTTCGCGATTAGTAAGTGATCCTGTAACGAAGCGCGCTGCTCTCCGTTGGATCTTCTCTATCTCTTCTATCACACCTATCTGGTACGGATCCCACACTGCAGAGCAGTATTCAAGCAGTGGGCGAACAAGCGTACTGTAACCTACTTCCTTTGTTTTCGGATTGCATTTCCTTAGGATTCTTCAATGAATCTCAGTCTGGCATCTGCTTTACCGACGATCAACTTTATATGATCATTCCGTTTTAAATCACTCGTAATGCGTACTCTCAGATTATTTATGGAATTAACTGCTTCCAATTGCTGGCCTGCTATATTGTAGCTAAATGATAAGGGATCTTCCTTTCTATGTATTTGCAGCACATTAAACTTGTCTACATTGAGATTCAATTGCCAATCCCTGCACCATGCGTCAATTCGCTGCAGATCCTCCTGCATTTCAGTACAATTTTCCATTGTTACAACCTCTCGATATACCACAGCATCATCCGCAAAAAGCCTTAGTGAAATTCCGATGTCATTTATGTATATTGTGAATAGCAACGGTCCTACGACACCCCCCTGCGGCACACCTGAAATCACTCTTACTTCGGAATACTTCTCTCCATTGAGAATGACATGCTGCGTTCTGTTATCTAGGAACTCTTCAATACAGTCACACAATTGGTCTGATAGTCAATATTCTCTTACTTTGTTCATTGAACGACTGTGGGGAACTGTATCGAACGCCTTGCGGAAGTCAAGAAACACGGCATCTACCTGGGAACCCGTTTCTATGGCCCTGTGAGTCTCATGGACGAACAGCGCGAGCTGGGTTTCACACTCTCGTCTTTTTCTAAACCCATTCTGATTCCTACAGAGTAGATTTCTAGTCTCCAGAAAAGTCATTATACTCGAACATAACACCTGTTCCAAAATTTACAACTGTTAGACGTTAGAGATATAGGTCTATAGTTCTGCACATCTATTCGACGTCCCTTCTTGAAAACGGGGATGACCTGCGCCCTTTTCCAATCCCTTGGAACGCTACGCTCTTCTAGAGACCTACTCCAACCTACATCGTTCTGAATCTGTTTAGTGTATTCATCTTTTGGTCTCCCTCTACGATTTTTGCCCACCACACTGCCCGCACATACTAAATTTGTGATACCTTGATGCCTAATGAAGAAATTCTAGTGGCCGTGCGGCTCTAGGCGCTACAGTCTGGAGCCGAGCGACCGCTGCGGTCGCAGGTTCGAATCCTGCCTCGGGCATGGATGTGTGTGATGCCCTAAGGTTAGTTATGTTTAATTAGTTCTAAGTCCTAGGCGACTGATGACCTCAGAAATTAAGTCGCATAGTGCTCAGAGCCAAGAAATTCTAATAAGGCGATAATAGCTTGCCGCGCCTCGAAAGTGTGATGTTTTCGACCGTGAAGGTTTACATTTTACGATGCGGAGTGTACACAGTCAGAATCGTTAAGTGCGTAGAGTCACAGCACGGGTGACGTTGTAGGCTACCAAATTGTGTTGAAATCTAACGATAAATGGTTTGAATAAATTTTAATTAGCAACAAGTTAAGACTGTGTTGTGTACATAGTTCCCCGTAGTCAGCACGCACACAACTTTCCCACTAGAGCGCGCCCCGCTAAGCACAACAGCGCATGCGCTGCGCTCGTCCGTCTCCGCACTGCCTTAGAGACGGACCAAATTCTGCTTCCGCCTATGCGCGTATTAATTTGTAACGCAGGCAATGAGATTGCTGCTAACATAGAACCTTTTCTCCTCGCGGATCACACCCGCGCACTGATACCTGAACGCGCGAGATATTACAACAAGTGTACAGACCTCCGATTAGTCAGGCTGCATTAGTCTGCATTTGTCTGCACCTGTCTGTACCAGTCTACCTTAGTCTGTACCAGTCTATAGTCAAGTTTCAGTCTGCGCCTGATAAGATTATCATATTCCTGTACATAGCCATGAAGATAAATGTATAGACACTTTTGTCAAGTATCAGAGATATGTGAGAATAAGATTAACGTACCAAGACCAAAGGAACTTCAGATTGTCATTTGTAAACAGCATCCAGAATCAAGTTACGTAATGTCTATGTTATTTATTATTTTAATAAATGTGTGTGAAAATTAATCAAGTTCTGTTTAAAGTTGGTCACCGTCAATCTGCTACTCTAAGCGTGCAAGTGGCATTTCTATCGTCTGACCTAACGGCAGAAGATAAACACGCCACGATAAGACCACGAGACATATTGCTGACACTCGCCTACTTCATTAGAGCGACAAGTCAAATAATCTGATGGTGTGTGTACCGAAGGTCTTACAGTACGCACACCACTGACTGTAAAAATGAAAACGATCGACCAAACAATGAGTACAATTACCGAACCGACAGTAACCAGTGTGAGTGGAAGTCTTGCACACTATGCTGTTTGTCGGCGAGTAAATCTTCCCAAATTATCACTCGATTGACCACATTTCGAGGAGACATCAATATTCGGCAGATAACGTAACAAGGTTTCACCATTAGAGGAATAGTACGCTAGTGTGCTAGTAAAGAGACGGACGTTCTGCGAATTTTATTCAGAAGGTGTTTTTCCCGCAGGTCCTGTAGGCGAACTCAGCGAACTGTTCCTGCTTTGTTTAGGGTCAGCACTCGTCAGGGTGCGGTTAATGAGGAAGACTCTGGCATTCCGCCCGCCCTGCAGTTTGCCTTTGAGGCCCTTGTTAACCGCGCGGGGACTGCCGCCCCAGAAGTCTTCGCAGAGCAAAGGCGAGGCGCAGTGAGGCGAGGGAGTGGCCGCCGCTCCGGCAGACGTCGCAGCACCACCAGCAGCCGCCGTCCGCAGTGCCACAAAGCGAAAGCGCCCGCAGTGCCCGCCACCCCTTAGGTATGCAGGCCCGGCGCTCTTGATTGGGCGCGCGTCGGCCGAACCCTTCGCCGCATTCCAATACTGACATTGGCATTCTTCAATTCCGGAACGGAACGGCAGCGGCGAATGCCCGCAAAGGGGCGCATAGGGGACAACGGAGTAGATCAGCCGCCAAATTGCGGGCGGGACAGCGCCAGCCGGCCGGTCGGCCGAAGACGATGCGGCAAATGAGGCTAACTACCCGCCGTGGACAGTTTACAAATTACCTGCCGGCCGGGCTGGAAGCCTTAACGAAGGCCTGCACCGCACCTGCCTCCATAATGAGAGCCGTTGCAGGGCAGTTTCGGCCGCGAAGTTGGCCGGCCCGGCTCTCGAGCAGTTTGGCGCGAGGTCCCGGGCCGAGCCGCCGCGGCGCAAGTTGTACCGGCCGCCACTCGCCGGCCGCTCGCCCTAATGGCTGGACGAGCGGACGAAATTTAATAATATAGGAAGAGTTTCGGCGCCCGGAAAGCTGCCAAGTTATAAGGGGCCGCGGCCCGCCCGGCCTGGCCGTTGTGTGGTGCTTGGCGACAGCTGCCTCCCGCTGCGCGGGGTAATGAGCACAACACGTGACGCCGGAGCGCCGCTGCAATCCGCCAACGTCAACCACTTGTCTCACGTGAAGCGTCGCGCAGACGTAGCGATTCGTCGTCAGTCGTGCACGGTAACATTATTCAACCTATGGCTGAAATCAAGAGGTTGGTACACCCTGCATGCACGTTTTTTGATGTTCGTTGAAACGTCCTGAATAGCGAACTCAACTTTCTGTCCCGGCATTGTAAGGGTATTAAATCTATCACTCGTACCTACTGCCGCATTTGGTTCCTGCTGCCTAAACTTTTTCTTACGCTAAGGATGTAAGACGTGTATATTTCTATTGTCTATTGTCAAACCACAATTTATGAAAAAAAAAAATGGTTCAAATGGCTCTGAGCACTATGGGACTCAACTGCTGAGGTCATTAGTCCCCTAGAACTTAGAACTAGTTAAACCTAACTAACCTAAGGACAGCACAAACAGCCATGCCCGAGGCAGGATTCGAACCTGCGACCGTAGCGGTCTTGCGGTTCCAGACTGCAGCGCCTTTAACCGCACGGCCACTTCGGCCGGCCAATTTATGAAAGATATTTATATTTTATTAATGTGATTAAGCATGAATAGTTAATATTTGTCAAGTTGGAGATGATTGTGCTAGCAGGGAATGTCTGCACCAAAGTATTGTTGCTGGGAGACACCGCACATTGATATAATTTTAAAAAAGGCGGGGGAGACAGCGTATGGATACATTTTAAGAAAAGAGCGGGAAAGACCGTGCATTGATACATTTTCTAATGGTAGCAGGGATTGTCTGCACCAGAAAGCATTGATGGTGGGACAGACCGCACTTTAGCGTTCGTAGGAAGTTAGTAGTAAGCGAGAAGTGAAGCGAGTCGGTCGCAGGTCTGAAGCGAGAGGTTGAGATGAGCGGTGTGCCTGCCAGCCACCGACTATGATTTACAAGAGATTATAAACAGATGTACAGAGACATCAGTTAACTATTACCACAAGGGGAACTAATATTATTGAATTATATTTCTGAGCAACTCAAGACAACTGAAGATACACTCCTGGAAATGGAAAAAAGAACACATTGACACCGGTGTGTCAGACCCACCATACTTGCTCCGGACACTGCGAGAGGGCTGTACAAGCAATGATCACACGCACGGCACAGCGGACACACCAGGAACCGCGGTGTTGGCCGTCGAATGGCGCTAGCTGCGCAGCATTTGTGCACCGCCGCCGTCAGTGTCAGCCAGTTTGCCGTGGCATACGGAGCTCCATCGCAGTCTTTAACACTGGTAGCATGCCGCGACAGCGTGGACGTGAACCGTATGTGCAGTTGACGGACTTTGAGCGAGGGCGTATAGTGGGCATGCGGGAGGCCGGGTGGACGTACCGCCGAATTGCTCAACACGTGGGGCGTGAGGTCTCCACAGTACATCGATGTTGTCGCCAGTGGTCGGCGGAAGGTGCACGTGCCCGTCGACCTGGGACCGGACCGCAGCGACGCACGGATGCACGCCAAGACCGTAGGATCCTACGCAGTGCCGTAGGGGACCGCACCGCCACTTCCCAGCAAATTAGGGACACTGTTGCTCCTGGGGTATCGGCGAGGACCATTCGCAACCGTCTCCATGAAGCTGGGCTACGGTCCCGCACACCGTTAGGCCGTCTTCCGCTCACGCCCCAACATCGTGCAGCCCGCCTCCAGTGGTGTCGCGACATGCGTGAATGGAGGGACGAATGGAGACGTGTCGTCTTCAGCGATGAGAGTCGCTTCTGCCTTGGTGCCAATGATGGTCGTATGCGTGTTTGGCGCCGTGCAGGTGAGCGCCACAATCAGGACTGCATACGACCGAGGCACACAGGGCCAACACCCGGCATCATGGTGTGGGGAGCGATCTCCTACACTGGCCGTACACCACTGGTGATCGTCGAGGGGACACTGAATAGTGCACGGTACATCCAAACCGTCATCGAACCCATCGTTCTACCATTCCTAGACCGGCAAGGGAACTTGCTGTTCCAACAGGACAATGCACGTCCGCATGTATCCCGTGCCACCCAACGTGCTCTAGAAGGTGTAAGTCAACTACCGTGGCCAGCAAAATCTCCGGATCTGTCCCCCATTGAGCATGTTTGGGACTGGATGAAGCGTCGGCTCACGCGGTCTGCACGTCCAGCACGAACGCTGGTCCAACTGAGGCGCCAGGTGGAAATGGCATGGCAAGCCGTTCCACAGGACTACATCCAGCATCTCTACGATCGTCTCCATGGGAGAATAGCAGCCTGCATTGCTGCGAAAGGTGGATATACGCTGTACTAGTGCCGACATTGTGCATGCTCTGTTGCCTGTGTCTATGTGCCTGTGGTTCTGTCAGTGTGATCATGTGATGTATCTGACCCCAGGAATGTGTCAATGAAGTTTCCCCTTCCTGGGACAATGAATTCACGGTGTTCTTATTTCAATTTCCAGGAGTGTATGATTGCGCAATGCTAGTTGTAAGATTATTGTAAAAAGAAAGTCCCAGTTGAACGTTTGTAAAATCATTTCATTCAGAATATAATTAATTATTGCCAGCAATATTGCATTACTGATTATAATCCATCCCAAAAACCATCAACGTAAAACTTTGCAAAATTTTATTGTTGTCAAGAAAACGTTTAACAATGAATTACGCAACTACAGTCAAATTAATTAAAGAATAACGTCAGCTTTGATATAAAGAATAACGTCAGCTTTGGTAATAAATACAGCCACTCATAATGACAGCCCACCAGCAGCTAATAGAGTATAGTAAAACAGAGTAAGTATATTCATGTCGCAGTTCGATGTAGCAGTCAGATGGCGATCGAGCAACAGTAAAAAAAGCTAAGGAACAGTTTTGGGTTATTGCAGGTAACGACTGAGGGTCAGGACGACGACACATTCTAGGTTTAGTCGAAATAATCAGAAAATCACTTTTAATAAGCAGCATTTAAATTTGTATGCGAAGATTGAGAAAGAGAATTAATTCCAAAGGGACGATTTCATTTGTTATTATTAAGCAAGAGATAGAAATCCTAAGCGAAGGTTTCATAGGTTATTGTAGAAGGGAAGGTTGCGTAACAAAAGAGAGATAAAGAAGGAACGGGAAGGTTTCAAGAACAGTGATTTTCTATATACACTGATGCGCCAAAGAAACTGATACAGACACGGGTATTCTAATACAGAGATATGTAAACAGGCTGAATATGGCGCTGAGGTCGGCAACGCCTATATAAGACAACAAGTGTTTGGCGCACTTGTTAGATCGACTACTGCTGCTACAATGGGACGTTATCAAGATTTAAGTGAGTTTGAACGTGGTGTTATAGTCTGAGCACGAGCAGTGGGACACAGCATCTCCGAGGTAGCAACGTACTGGGGATTTTCTCGTATGACAATTTCGCGCGTGTACAGTGAATATCAGGAATTAGGTGAAACATCAAATTTCCGACATCGCTGTGGCCGGAAAAATGTCCTGCAAGAACAGGACCAACGAGGACTGAGGAGAATCGTTCAACGTGACAGAAGTGCAAACGTTCCACAAATGGCTGCAGATTTCAGTGTAGGGCCATCAACAGGTGTTAGCGTGCGAACCACGCAACGTAAGATCATCGATATGGGCTTCGGAGCCAAAGGCCCACTCGTGTACCCTTGATGACTGCACAGCGCAAGGCCTTACGCCTCGCCTGGGCCGTTCAGCACCGACGTTCGGCTGTTGATGACTAGAAACATGTTGCCTGGTCGGACGAGTCTCATTTCAAATTGTATCGAGCGAATGGATGTGTATGGGTAAGGAGACAACCTCATGACCCTGCATGTCGGCAGGGAACTGTTCAAGCCGGTGGAGGTACTGTAATGATGTGGGGAATGTGCAGTTGGAATGATATGGGACCCCTGATACGTTTAGATACAACTTTGACACTTGAACGTATGGAAGTATGCTGTCTGACCACCTGCGTCCATTCATGTCCATTTTGCATTCCAACGGACTTTGGCAATTCCAGCAGGACGACGAGACACGCCACACGTCCAGAATTCCTTGAGAGCGGCTTCATGATTTCTCAGTTTAAACACTTCCCTAGACATGAACATTGTTGAACATATCTGGAATACCTTGCAGCGCGCTGTTCACAAGAGATCTCTACCGCCTCGTATTCTTACGGATCTAGGACACCTCTGCAGAATTCATTGTGTTAGTTCCCTCCAGCACTACTTCAGACATTAGTCGAGTCTATGCCATATCATGTTGCGGCACTTGTGCGTGCTCGCGGGTGCCCTACAAGATTTTAGGCAGGTGTACCAGATTCTTTGGCTCTTCAGTGAAATACACTCTAAGACAAGAAAAACGACAAACGACGAAAGTGATACAGAAATTCGTGACATATTGATATTCATGAAGGTAACGGCAAATAACGCAAAACTGCAGACTTTCGCAGTCAATCGGTGAATGCTTGACGATACCGCCGGCCGCGGTGGTCTCGCGGTTCTAGGCGCGCAGTCCGGAACCGTGCGACTGCTACGGTTGCAGGTTCGAATCCTGCCTCGTGCATGGATGTGTGTGATGTCCTTATGTTAGTTAGGTTTAAGTAGTTCTAAGTTCTAGGGGACTGATGACCACGGCAGTTGAGTCCCATAGTGCTCAGAGCCATTTGAACCATTTGACGATACCGTGCAATTGCACCGCGCAGCTGGCAAGGGTGGTAAACAAGGGACATGCCTAGACCAGAACATAAAGTCTTTGTGAATTTCATTCGCTATACTCAGTCGGTCAGTAATAATGCCTCGTAGACAGGACCGTGAACAATGTAACCAGGTGTCAGCATTTGAGAGAGGACGTATAGTTGGGCTCAAAAAAGCAGTTGGAGTAATCTGCGAATCGGAAGATATTTCAGCATGAGTGACTATTCGACGATGTTCGCAGGAATAGGGGAACCATAGCCAAACACAGTGCCGCGAAGGAAGCGGTTGACCTAGAGGGAGCCGGCCGCTGTAGCCGAGCGGTTCTAGGCGCAACAGTCTGGAACCACGCGACCGCTAAGGTCGCAGGTTCGAATCCTACCTCTGGCATGGATGTGTGTGGTGTCCTTAGGTTAGTTAGGTTTAAAAGTTCTAGGGGACTGATGACCTCAGATGTTAAGTTGTAACGCCGGAAATGCATATCCTCCTATTTCCATCTATTGTACTATAAATTTTTTTCCTTATTTTGTTAACTGAGTATGTGACATTTCTGTTTCTTTACATATTGTACTTGTTTTACTATTTGTACATATATATATTTATGCATTTATGTCGATGTATAATTGGTTTGTTTGGTAAATATTATTTGTATTTTTACGCTGGGTCTTGCCTAGGGCAAACTGCTATCGAACGATTACATCGATAGGTCGTGTGAAGAATCAAAGTGTGTAGGATCTTTGGTAGTGTTAACTCTGCCGCGTGGAGCGCGGGCAGGGCAGTTGAAGTCTGGCGGGAGTAGCGAGTGGAGCAGGTGTGTTGTGTGACGCTCCCGCGAGTTGCCGCGCGTTCGGGGTTTGGCAGTATGTAATTGCGCTCGACTTGCTATGATAGTTTCTGACACGGTGTCGCGGACGGGAAGCATTAGCTGGCGCACATCAAGATCCGGTTTCGCCTGGTGACCGTGTCGAGATGAAGGCGCGCCAACATCCAGCTTCTGCAAAAGCGACGGCCGGCAATGAGTGACTGTCGCCACCTCCTCGATCGACGGCTTCAAACCTTCAATCAACCAACAAGGAAGACTAAAAGCACGTAAAGTTTCAGAACTGTATGGCAGACCTCAGCTTTTCAAATTGTTCCATTTGCCTCGCAAAATTACAGCAACTTAGCATGAACCTTTGTTGCTCATTGTCCCAATTGCATTGCCAAGCAGGGTCCCTTCCTTTTGCGAAATGAACCCGAGTGTCGTTGAAATTCAAACGCCAGCATAATTCCATTTCACTGCTTTAATTTCAAAGTTCACTTTAAGTATTCATAGCTGGCTACAATAGTTAGATTACACAAGCACAAATTAAGAGTGCGAGTTTTGTTACCGTATTTTAGCTTACCTGTGACTGCAGCTCAGCTTGGTACGTACTAAATTTTACTATTTTTAATTGTTCAGAATCGTTTAATTCAAGTTCAAAGTTAAACCTCTTCTTTCTAAATTGCGTAGATTCAAGTAGCTTTAGAAATGATTGTTGAGGTAGTCCAAGACTAGCTGTATTTCGATGTGCTTCAGAAAGAAAGGTCACTATTAACTTCAGTCACTAAATTAACTTTCGATTTTCCGGTTTCATTAATTCTTTTGCTAAATTAAGTGTAGCGAAATTTATTACTTCAGACAAACTTTCAGTTTTCACACTACACGTGTCAACCTTCAGTTGCCACGCTTCTAGTGCTAATTATATGTGTAATAACCTTTCTTTTTCAGTTACTATAGTAATTGTCCTTAGGACTGGCGGCCGTAATTTCCCCCAAATCTCAAATATCTAATTACCGCTAGTTAATTGTTGACGTAACGGCCGCACATTCACTTTCTTTATTAACTTTACCCCTTTTCAAAATTAATTTCCACCAGTTTCATTTGCACTTTTCCTTTCATTTAGATGTAACCCTTTCCTCCCTCTTTACCGACAGATTAACTTCGGTGACGATTGCTTTTCCCGAATTTCCATTAGGTACACGCGGTTTAATTTTTCGCTGTCATTAAGGTCGATAACTGAGAGGGAGGTTACAAAGTCCCATAGGGCTCAGAGCCATTTGAACCATTCGAACCTAGAGGGACGACGGAAAAAATATTGTCGAGTAATCGGCAGAGAAGCACTCACAGCCACGGATTCGTCATTATATCGATCGGACGTGCCACAGGTGCTTCTGCACCCACAGGGACCATTAATACGTGGCTCGCAGAAAGAGGGCTGAGCTCACCGCGCCTCCTGCGCCGACTATCGTTGACCTATGTGCACCAACAAGACCGTTTGCTGTGGTGTCGGCCTCATTCGACATGGAATAAAATTGGCTGGAGTGGAACTGTCTTCAGTAGTGAGTCCCGCTTCTAACTGAGCTCCGATGGCCAGCGACGACTTGTCTCCAGAAGCCCCTGCCGGTGATAGGATATCAACCTTACTGTTGCCCGCCGTACGGCACGAACACCAGGAGTGATGGTTTTCTTTTCTTTTCACAGCAGGACCCCTTTGGTCGTCATTCGCGGCACCCTTAAATCACAGCGGTACCTCCACAATATTCTACTCCACGTTTCGTTGGCTTCATGGCAAGCCATCCTGGTCTTACATTTCAGCATTGTATCGCCCACCCGCAAGTTCTTACTGCTAGTCTCCGTGCTCGCCAAAGCTCACAGTGGCCAGCTAGGAGGCAGTACCTCTCACCAATTGAGATCGTTTGGATCATTATGGGCAGGGTCCTCCAACGGGATTTTGACGATCTATCGCGTGAACTGGACAGAATTTGGCACGATATACCTCAGGAGAATATCCAACTACTCTACCAATCAAGGCCAAGCTGAATAAATGCTTCCATAAGCATCAATGTTGGATCAACGAGTTATTTTTGTTCAATTTGTGAAGCTCTTTCTCTTGAATAAATCATTCAGTTAGTCTGTAATTGTAATCATTTGTTTGTCTGTACATTATACAGCGCGGTTATAATTAAACTTTCGATACGCTGTAGAAATAACACCGCTGGTCAGAATGACGTCAAATTGCAACAGAATATCATCGGATAGGGGGGAAAAGTAAGGCAGAAGAAAAATAATAGTGTGAAAATTGATCAATAGATGGCGCTATATGTGTCAGAATACATAAATGACAACACCTGTCATGCTCACGACCCACTGAAGATGGTATAAACGCGCCGAGTACACGGCTTTTCCTCCTCTCGCCTCTGTGACGTTCGCCATGACTGTCTCAAAGCAGGATCGCGCTCTGCTTGTAAAGCTGTATTACAAGAATTATGACTGTGCACACGTCGCTCTGCAGAAATTCCGGACACTGAAGGGTTTGAAAAAAGACGTTCGTCCGATGACTGCCGTGGGTCTGGAGAAAATGATTCGGAAATTCGAAAAGACAGGTTCTTTTGGTGTGCGACCTGGTAGAGGAAGGAAACGAATTGATTCGACGTCTGTGGAAACAGTGGCCACAGCAATGCAGGAAGAGTAGAGTGGTGGCGTGCAAATGTGTAGCGCACGGATAATTGCCCGAACGTTGGACATACCCGTGAACACGGTGCTTAAAATCCTACGAAACATCCTTCTTTGCTATCCATTCAAAATTACCCATGTGCACGAGTTGCCTCTTGTTGACCTTCCACCAAGAGCTTTGCTTTAGAATTTCTTACTCGCATGAAAGTGGACAATGATTGGCCGTGGAAGATTTTGTGGACAAATGAAGCCTACACGATATGTCAATCCACAGAATTGTCGAATATGGACAACGGAAAATCCACACGCAAATCAACCAGTACCACTTCATCTTGAAAAGGCCACTGAGTAGTGCGGGCTTACGGCATCTTTCATCACAGGGCCGTATTTTTTGGAAGACACAGTTGCTTCCGGTCCTGTTACCTATACCGTCACCGAGCGAGGTGGCGCAGTGGTTAGACACTGGACTCGCATTCGGGAGGACGACGGTTCAATCCCGCGTCCGGCCATCCTGATTTAGATTTTCCGTGATTTCCCTAAATCACTCCAGCCAAATGCCGCGATGGTTCCTCTGAAAGGGCACGGCCGACTTCCTTCCTTAATCCGATGACACCGCTGACCTCGATGTCTGGTCTCCTTCCCCAAAAAACAACAACAACCTGTACGGTCACTGGTAAGCGCTATGAGTGTCTTTTTCGCAACCACGTCATTCCAGCTCTCTAACAGCGTGGATGTGTGGATGGGATCATTGTTATGCAAGATGGCGCACCTCCGCATATTGCAAATACAGTTAAGGCGGCTGCTGAAGCGCCATTTCGGAAATGCTAGAATTACCAGCCGCCGTTTACCTGCAGCCTGGCCGTCCCGATCACCTGACCTTAATCCGTGTGACTCCTGGCTGTGGGGCTGTCTGAAAGATGTTGTGTTCAGTGTTATGATGGCAAACTCAGCTACTCAGCTGCACTAAAGGTATTCAGTGCATCTCGTGGTCGTGCGGTAGCGTTCTCGCTTCCCACGCCCGGGTTCCCGGGTTCGATTCCCGGCGGGGTCAGGGATTTTCTCTGCCTCGTGATGGCTGGGTGTTGTGTGATGTCCTTAGGTTAGTTAGGTTTAAGTAGTTCTAAGTTCTAGGGGACTGATGACTATAGATGTTAAGTCCCATAGTGCTCTGAGCCATATTCAGTGCGGAACACATCAGACGTGACACCGGGAACACTTCGATCAGTTGAGGAACATGTTATTTCTCGATTAACGGTGGACAGCATATTGAACATGTTTTGCGCCAGTCACATATACATTAATAATTCGATCTGATTTTGATTAATGCTTTTTATGTGATATTTCACCACAGGACAACTAAAAACCGACGTGATTTATGCTCTTTATGCATTGTTTGGCCTCAGGACAATTAAAAACCGATGTGATTGATGCTTTTTATGCAGTTTTAGGCCTCAGGACAGATAAATACCGATTTTTCCCATCCAATGTGGTATGACCTTGGCGTGGTGGATGGCTTTACGTAACTAACAGTATCACACCCATACACCCATACACCCATGCACAGTTTGCTTCCGTCAGACGTATATCTTAGGCTTTGTTGTACAATTCATTTGTCGTTTGTTGCCGACTACCATTAAATTACGATGCTTACAGCGTCATCTATTGCTACATTTTGTAACTATATTTTTCTGCTGCCATTCTTTTTGCCCCTTCTCTAATAGTATCCCGTTGAAATCTCACGTCATTCTGATCAGTAGTGTTATTTCATGAGCGGTTTGAAAGTTCAACTTTAATTATAATCACTTTGTATGTCATCCACATATTTTCATCCCATCGGATAATTCCTTCGTGGAGAGTCGTTTTCTACTGTCTTAGAGTGCAACAGCACTTGAATCAGGCGACTTGGAATACAAAGTGGCGGGTACAAGGTTAGGTTCCTGCTGTCCTGGCCTTTGAAGTTGGCTTTTCCGAACTAAAGCTGCTGCTCCTCACTAAATTAGCTCCTTATTTCATCCTCTGAAAAATCTTTAGTGGTGCTCGAAGCCGGGTCTCACATGCAGCAGTGAAGCATGCCTTTTTTAAAATCACCTTCTTCGTCTTCGTTTCTTCGTCGTGTATTGCGATAATGATTTTTGTATTTACTGTCGGCGTCTATGCATTATCCGGACACGGCTAGCGTAGTTAAATTTCCCATTTTACAAAACTGAAAATCCGATGTCTATTTCTCGTATAATGATTTGATTTTTATCACTTGGACAGGTAATAATCGTCCTAAAGGGAAATAGTACACTTTTCTCGTAGCTATGTTAGACTGTTAACTTACATTAATAAGGTACATCAATAAAATTAAATCCGTCTCAATCAAATGCGCTTCCTAGTCGACTTGTTCCCTCTTTGTGGTCAACGTCTCTAAAATCGTTTCAGTTGCAAGACTTGTCTGTTTATTTGTATTGCTTCTTAATCGATCACGATGGTATTGCCGGCCGGAGTGGCCGAGCGGTTCTAGGCGCTGCAGTCTGGAACCGCGCGACCGCTACGGGCGCAGGTTCGAATCCTGCCTCGGGCATGGATGTGTGTGATGTCCTTAGGTTAGTTAGGTTTAAGTAGTTCTAAGTTCTAGGGGACTGATGACCTCAGCAGTTGAGTCCCATAGTGCTCAGAGCCATTTGAACCATTTTGAACCACGACGGTATTTTTATGTTAAAATGTCTTTATAAATCATCAGTTTGGTACGACGTAATAATTATCAACTATCTTACTCAGCTTTGATTATTTTTTTGTTTATGTTTTGTGTTTTCCTGTGTACCATAGTACTCGTAATAGAGCTACAATAGTCGTTCAATCTTCAATTAGTTGTCCTAGATGCCGCATTTTATCTACACTTGGCTAGTACCCGGTAGTAGATTGGTAACCCTTCATTTTTGGATAAGTTGTCTTATCTAGGATTTGTGAGTTGATGTCTTTACTATAACACCCACTTAACCTTCATACATTTCCTTACCACCATATTCTCTGTTTGGCTGTATGTGTTAAGTACCGTGTCTCAAGTCATGCGTTAGACATCAAGGTGAAAACCGAAGTCTCATTTCTAGGAATTTTCCATGTTTTATGCGCCTTATATCAGATCAACAACCATCACAACTGATAAGCGGTGCTGTGTTTATTGAATCAGATCTGTTAACTATTTCTGGATTTTAGACATACTGTGCAGTCTACATCGGATGTGAAGGTGTTTTGCAGAGGTTAAACGTCTTAGGCATACAGTTCTGTTCTGCAAAAGGCGTTCAGAAACACTGAAGATGGCAGCACGAAGCCCCTGCATCAGTTATCACTACTTCACAGTGCAGTGCAGAATCCCTCGTTAAAAAAACAAGTGAAACTGTTCAAATAACTTACCTGAAGGCAGCTCGTCCTCAGAATCCGCCTCTATTTCGATGTTTGAACACCCCGTAATTTTAAAGGAACGAATGAAGCTAGAGATCGTTCCACATGCAATGCTACATCCTAGTTTGTGAGGTTTCATCAGGCTTGAAACAAAGACGCCGTATACAACAGGAAACACAGAGCATAATCAACTGGCAACAGATAACACGAAGAAAGTCAGAGCCGGATGTTACCGATTGTAACCTCCCCCTCACTTATCGACCTTAATGACAGTGAAAAATTAAAACGCGTGCACCTAATGGAAATTTGGGAAAACCAATCGTCACCGAAGTTAATTTGTCGGTAAAGAGGGAGGAAAGGGTTACATCTAAATGAAAGGAAAATGCAAATGAAATTGGTGGTAATTAATTATGAGAAAAGGGTAAAATTAATAAAGAAAGTAAATGTGCGGTCGTTACATTAACAATTAATTGGCGTTAATTAGATATTTGAGATTTGGGGAAAATTACAGTCACCAGTCCTATGGACAACTACTGTAATAACTGAAAAAGAAAGGTTATTGCACATATAATTAGCACTAAAAACGTGGCAACTGAAGGTTGACACGTGTTGTGTCAAAACTGAATCTTTGTCAGAAGTAATAAATTTCGCTACACTCTGACTTAATTTAGCAAAAGAATTAATAAAACCGGAAAATTGAAAGTTAATTTAGTGACTGAAATTAATAGTGAACTTTGTGAAGCACTACGAAATTCAATAAAGTAAGGTTAGTCTTGTGCTACCTCAACAAGCATTTCAAAAGCTACTTGAATCTACGCAATTTAGAAATAAGAGATTTAACTTTGAACTTGAATTAAATGATTCTAAACAATTAACAATAGTAATATTTTGTACGTACCAAGCTGAGCTGCAGTCACAGGTCAGCTAAAATATGGTAACAAAACTCGCACTCTTAATTTCTGCTTGTGTAATCTAAATATTGTAGCCAGCTATGAATACTTTAACTGAACTTTGAAATTATAGCAGTGAAATGGAATGATATTACTTTAATGCTGGTGTATGAATTTCAACGACACTCGGGTTCATTCCAGGAAAGGAAGGGACCCTGCTTGGTAACGCAATTGGCACAATGAGCAGCAATGGTTCATGCTATGTTGCTGTATTTTTGTGATGCAACAGTTTGAAAAGCACTTTACGTGCTTTTAGTTTTCCTTGTTGGTTGATTGAAGGTTTGCAGTTGTTGATCGGGGAGGTTGCGACAGTCACTCATTGTCGGTCGTTGCTGTTGCAGAAGCTGGATGTTGGCGCGCCTTCTTCTAGACACGGTCTCCAGCCGATACGGGCTCTTGATGTGTGCCAGCGAACGCTTCCCGTCCGCGACACCATGTCAGAAACTAACATAGCAAGTCGAGCGCAATTACGTGCTGCCAAACCCCGAAAGCGCGGCAACTCGCGGGAGCGTCACACAACACACCTGCTCCACCGCCCTCCTCCAGCCAGACTCCCTCTGCCGCCGCTCCATGCGGCAGAGTTAACACTAGCAAAGGTCCTAAACGCTTTGGTTCTCCACGCGACCTATCGATGTAATCGTTCGATAGCATAGTTTTCCCTAGGTCAGACTCAGCGTAAAAATGTAAACAATTTTTACAAAACAAACCAATTATACATCGACATAAATGCACATACAGGGTGAGTCACCTAACGTTACCGCTGGATATATTTCGTAAACCACACCAAATACTGACGAATGGATTCCACAGACCGAACGTGAGGAGAGGGGCTAGTGTAGTTGTTTAATACAAACGATACAAAAATGCACGGAAGTATGTTTTTTAACACAAACCTACGTTTTTTTAATGGAACCACGTTAGTTTTGTTAGCACATCTGAACATATAAACAAATACGTAATCAGTGCCGTTTGTTGCATTGTAAAATGTTAATTACATCGGGAGCTATTGTAGCCTAAAGTTGACGCTTGAGTACCACTCCTCCGCTGTTCGATCGTGTGTATCGGAGAGCACCGAATTACGTAGGGATTCAAAGGGAACGTTGATAGACCTTAGGTACAGAAGAGATTGGAACAGCACATTACGTCCACATGCTAACACCTTTTTATTGGTCTATTTCACTGACGCATATGTACATTACCATGAGGGGTGAGGTACACGTACACACGTGGTTTCCGTTTTCAATTACGGAGTGGAATAGAGTGTGTCCCGACATGTCAGGCCAATAGATTTTCAGTGTGGTGGCCACCATTTGCTGCACAAAATTGCAATCCCTGGCGTAATGAATGTCGTACACGCCGCAGTACATCTGGTGTAATGTCGCCGCAGGCTGCCACAATACGTTGTTTCATATCCTCTGGGGTTGTAGGCACATCACGGTACACATTCTCCTTTAAGGTACCCCACAGAAAGATGTCCAGAGCTGTAAGATCAGGAGAACGGGCTGGCCAATTTATGCGTCCTCCACGTTCTATGAAACGCCCGTCGAACATCCTGTCAAGGGTCAGCCTAGTGTTAATTGCGGAATGTGCAGGTGCACCATCATGCTGATACCACATACGTCGACGCGTTTCCAGTGGGACATTTTCGAGCAACGTTGGCAGATCATTCTGTAGAAACGCGATGTATGTTGCAGTGCTCTCCGATACACACGATCGAACAGCGGAGGAGTGGTACTCAAGCGTCAACTTTAGGCTACAATATCTCCGGATGTAATTAACATTTTACAATACAACAAACGGCACTGGTTACGTATTTGTTTATATGTTCAGATGTGCTAACAAAACTAACGTGGTTCCATTTAAAATGACGTAGGTTTGTGTTAAAAAACATACTTCCGTGCATTGTTGTATGGTTTGTATTAAACAATTATACTAGCCCCTCTCCTCACGTTCGGTCTGTGGAATCGGTTCGTCAGTATTTGATGTGGTTTACGAAATATCGAAATATATCCAGCGGTAACGTTAGGTGACTCACCCTGTATATATATATATATATATATATATATATATATATATATATATATATATATATATATATTAGAACAATTACAATATATAAAGACACAGAAATGTCATACCTTCAGGTAACAAACTGAGGAAAAATTTATAGTACAATAGATGGAAATAGGAGGATATGCATGTCCGGCGTTACACGATAACGAAGTACAATGCCTGACAAAAAAGGTGGAACATCCTGATGGGAAAGGGCAATAGATATGAAACCTCATGGATTGAGAGTGTATGTGATGTAATTACAATATCGGGTCAAATTTTCAAAGAACTTAGCAGCATCGAATGACTTTCAAGTATGACGTTACATCCCCTCTGGTCTGGATGCATGCGCTGATTGAGCTGGGAAAACTGTCATAAAGCTGGTGTGTCCTCTACGGAGTCATGCTGGCCCATTACTGTTGTAGCTGGTCCGTGATATCCTCGATACCGACACTGGGACGGAGTCGACGTCCAAGATACATCCACACATACTCTATCGAGGACAGATCTGGAAATCTTTCTAGCCACAGTAGAACATGAACACTGCACAGACACTTCGCAAAGATGCATGTAATGTGTGGACGAACACTGTGCAATTGAAAATTGCTCCATGATGTTGTTGCCAGAGAGGTGGAACATGGGAATGCAAGATGTTTCTTGACATACCGTTGTGCCATTAAAGTCCCTCAATCACTACCAACTGTGACCTGAAGTCACACCCGATGGCTCCTCACACCACGTTTCCAGGTGTAAAACCGCAGTGTCTCTTCAAAATATTGCAAGAATCCGACCTCTCTCGAGGTAGGCTCCATACTCGCCCAAAATGGTCATCCGTGGTAGTGCAGAAACATGATTCACCGATGAACACAGTGCGACTTCATACATCAACAGCCCATGCATGCCGTTCACGACGCCACTCCAAACGCATCAGCTTGTGTGCAGCGTTAAAGGCAACCTACAAATCGAACCGTAATTGCTTAGTAAGGGTGCTGCTTGTCTCCGACCAATCATGCGGGTTGACACAGGATGTTGCAGGGAGCCTATCATTTGCTCTAGACGACAGATGTGTTTATGAAGGGGTTACGGTGGGTTTGGCGCAAATTACTGTGATCCGCCCTTGTGGTGGTTAGATATGGCCGACCAGAACCTGCTCTTACGTAGTCACGCAGTTCAACATGAGGCCCTTGTCTTATGAGTGCTTCACTTGTTTTTGATCGGGTAGTATAATAATTAAGAACGTGTGAGTCAAATGCTCTAAGTTACAGGTAGAAGTTAAGCAAAAATTCTGTCTCTATTTTTAAGGTACTTGGTATATTTGCTAGTTTAATCTCAACAGTTTCCTCAATTACAGTGGGTTGTGATAACGTTGCCTCAGACGAGTACACAGTATCGATCAGCTGACTATCGTCATACAGTGGTTCTTGCTCCATGCACACCAATGGTCCATCAGTGTGGTTGAGGGCCTGAAGACGATGATGTGATGAACGAAACCAGACATATTTTAATAAACACGCCTTTGAGATCCATACCGTTTTATAAATAATTTCAACAAGTTTAGTAACTGGAAATTTATATTGTAATCCTTCTGTTGTTCGCCCAATAATAATATGAAAAAGGTCTGCTAACACTACTGATTTTGTTATTTTACTTGTGGACGAGTGCTGCACGGCGCAAGTGGGACTATATTTATAAATTACTATGTTAACTGTCTGACCCAGCTCATTCACACAGTGCTTACTCGTCAAGAAGAACCGACCGACCTACCTACCTCCTCTGGGAGAAACTTTGCTTTCTGCAATGTATTACCAAGAGCCTAGCTGTTATCGCACTGTCTGTCCCAGATCATCAGGCTTTCCAAAGATCCATGAGGAATGTCTCTGTTTTAGGCCTAGTTTCACTGTCATTGGTGTTCCGATATACCTTACCGCAAAATATTTTTTTTTGCTCTATTGGATACAATGTATTAGCAATTCGGTAAATTTCTTATGTCGATTAGAGGTATTGTATTTGTCTGACTGTGATATTTTAGTAACTCTATCTTCTTTCGTATTCCTTTACATGCTTCACTACGGTTAAATAAGGCTGGCCCCAGTGGTGACTTCACTTAGATTTTTGCAATTACCAGTTCTATGAACAAACAGATACAGTGGAAATAGGGGGGTCTTTTTTCAATTTTTGTTGCCAGTTTTTAAGGAATATTTTGAGGAATGTGATCCGAGGCATGTTCCCTTTTTAAAAGCAGTTGATTTATCCACTACTGGCTTGCTAGGCCTATGCACAAAAGCGACAAAAGTAGAATACAGGCTAGTGAAATGAAGTTCCAGAGGAGCAGGTTGAGTGTAACAAGACGAGACAGATCGCGAAATGTGTATGTGAGGGAAAGACTAAAGGAGGAACCAGTACAGGACAGGATAAAAAAATCAAGACTGCAGTGGTATGGACACATGAAGAGAATGGATGAGGGAAGAATTCCAAAGAGGATATTTGATCTGCAACTGGAGGGGAAGAGGCTCAGAGGAAGACCAAGAGATAGATGGGTGAAGGGAGTGAAGGAATGTGTGACGAGAAGAGGAGAGAACTGGACGAAGGTGGAAGAGGGGGAATGGTGGAAAGACAGAACACGATGGAGAGGCTTGTGTTCCCGACAGACCCAGCCAGTGGCTGGAAACTGTCCAAGATGATGATGATGATTTTGAGGAATGTGGTCTGCAGTCGGTGGCACTGGAAACTGAGTGTTGTTTTCACATATGTAGACCACGCTTCGTTATTTGGTCTCATTGCTGCGAGAAGTAGCATGGCTCTGTAGAACAACTGTCCACCCGATATTATGGTTTCAATCCTTTCCTTGACATCTTGAACTGGAGGAAGTATGGAGTTACGTTGAAATATGTAGCCTACAGCAAGACATTTCCGCAGTTATTCTTATCTTCCTAAACACTTTAGAGATAAAGTTCTTTAATCCAACTAACCCACTAACAGAGAAAATAGTACACTATTTACGGTACGTCGATGATACTCTTCTACGAATAGACGGATCCAACACCGACATACAACAGTTACATAAAACGCTGAATGTATTACACAGAAAGATCAAATTCACAGTGGAACCTGAAGCCAATAAAACTATAAATATTTTGGACCTGACTATAAAAATTGTAACAATGAGTACAAATTTGAAATATACCTGAAACAAACAAAGTCAGACAACATTATTAAAGAAAACTCTTGCTACGCGAAAATACACAAATATGCACACTCTGACACAATGATTAACAGACTAATAAATTCTACCTTTAGAACATACAGTCATCCAAAAAGACCTGACAGTCCTTACTTACCTAGGTCAACAAAATAACTTCGGTCCAAGAATAGTGAGGAAACTATGCAACAAAGGTCTTAAACCTAAATTCACTAAAATCCATAGCAACATAAAATCAACGAAACAAACATCCACAAAGCAAAAATTCAAATATATACTGCAAGCTTACTTAGGAATAATATCCAACAAACTAAACGCATTACTAAAGAGGAAAGCAGTTAAATTCGCACACAGAACCTCAAAACACTAATACATTTCGATAAAGAAAAACCACTACTACACTCACAATTGGGCATATATAAAATGAACTGTAAAAGATGTAAATTCTGTATACGACAGACAGGCAGAAACTTCGACATTACGTACAGAGAACGCACTAGGAATAGCGACACAAAACAATCCATGTTCTTCAACGATTTATAAACAGAAAATCATGCAGCTGGTCACATAAAAACGCAATGAAAATCTTACATATAATACCGACAGGATTTAAAATGAACGTTTTGTAAGAAATCTAAATCTATGTACACTCATGGACAGACGCTGATAAAATATTAAACGACGAACGGACATAAAACATATAAACTTTGTAGCTAACTTTATTGACATCATTCAGCTCGATTGGTGTTAGTCGTAGGAAAATAGAGACACAGATATATACACACTTCAAAGAAATAACAAAGACTACAATACCGTGCCATAGATAATTCCAAATGAATCGGCAAATTGCAAAATGGCTACGCAGGGATGGCTAGAGGACAAATGTAAGGATGTAGAGGCACATATCACTAGGGGTAAGAGAGATACTGCCAACAGGAAAATTAAAGAGACCTTTGGAGAAAAGAAAACCACTTTTATGAATATCAAAAGCTCAAATGGAAACTTAGTTCTAAGCAAAGAAGGGAACGGAGAAAGGCGGGAGGAGTATAAATGAGTCTATACCAGGGCGATGTACTTGACGACAATATTATGGAAATAGAAGAGGACGTCCCCCTGCGGCTCCCTGCCGCCGTTGGATAAGCAGCTGCCAGCAGAAAGTCGTATACTCCTAGTTCACTCATTTGTTACATAGTTTAACTCTTAATTTCTTTGAGTGTTTTTGGTACTTGCATTGTTCAAATTCATAAATTTCGGGCGTATTATAGTATTTGAGAGTTGTAGCATCGCGTTTTAGTACCTGAATAGTGTAAAATCGCGTAGTCTCCTTCCGCCGCCAAGCAGTGTGTCAGCAGTGCGCAAGTAGCAGCATTACTGCATTTACTAGGCAATCTTGTATTTTAATAACCGTTTAAATTTTGTGTCGATTTGTTTGTGCTCACTGTAGATTAGTTCAGACGTTCTTTGCACAACAGCTTTTAGCATGGATAGGGACTGCAACTGCTGTGTTCGGATGCAGGCTGAGTTGGCATTCCTTCGCTCCCAGCTTCAGGCAGTGTTGGCTTCGGTCACACAGCTTGAGGCTGTTGCCAATGGGCATCACTGTGGGGGTCCGGAAGGGGGTTTGTCGGGGACGGCCAGCTCGTCCCACGCATCCCCAGATCGGACTACGACTGTGGCTGCCCGGGATACTGCCCACATTAAGGCTGATCCCTCACCTGTGGTAGAGTGGGAGGTCATCTCGACGTGTGGCAGGGGGCGAAAGACATTCCGGAGGGCTGAACGTAAGGCCTCTCCAGTTTGTCTGACGAACAGGTTTCAGGCTCTTGTCTCCGGCTGATACTGATGTTCGGCCGGAGATGGCTGCTTGTCCTGTTCCAGAGGTTGCCCCTCAGTCTGCAAGATCGGGGCAGTCGCAGAGGGTGGGCTTACTGGTAGTTGGGAGCTCCAACGTCAGGCGCGTAATGGGGCCCCGTAGGGATATGGCAGCAAGAGAGGGGAAGAAAACCAATGTGCACTCCGTGTGCATACCGGGGGGAGTCATTCCAGACGTGGAAAGGGTCCTTCCGGATGCCATGAAGGGTACAGGGTGCACCCATCTGCAGGTGGTCGCTCATGTCGGCACCAATGATGTGTGTCGCAATGGATCAGAGGAAATCCTCTCTGGCTTCCGGCGGCTATCTGATTTGGTGAAGACTGCCAGTCTCGCTAGCGGGATGAAAGCAGAGCTCACCATCTGCAGCATCGTCGACAGGACTGACTGCGGACCTTTGGTACAGAGCCGAGTGGAGGGTCTGAATCAGAGGCTGAGACGGTTCTGCGACCGTGTGGGCTGCAGATTCCTCGACTTGCGCCATAGGGTGGTCGGGTTTCGGGTTCCGCTGGATAGGTCACGAGTCCACTACACGCAACAAGCGGCTACAAGGGTAGCAGGGGTTGTGTGGCGTGGACTGGGCGGTTTTTTAGGTTAGATGGCCTCGGGCAAGTACAGAAAGGGCAACGGCCTCAAAGGGTGCGGGGCAAAGTCAGGACATGCGGGGACCAAGCAGCAATCGGTATTGTAATTGTAAACTGTCGAAGCTGCATTGATAAAGTACCGGAACTTCAAGCGCTGATAGAAAGCACCGAAGCTGAAATCGTTATAGGTACAGAAAGCTGGCTGAAGCCAGAGATAAATTCAGCCGAAATTTTTACAAAGGCACAGACGGTGTTTAGAATGGATAGATTGCATGCAACCGGTGGTGGCGTGTTTGTCGCTGTTAGTAGTAGTTTATCCTGTAGTGTAGTAGAAGTGGATAGTTCCTGTGAAATATTATGGGTGGAGGTTACACTCAACAACCGAGCTAGGTTAATAATTGGCTCCTTTTACCGATCTCCCGACTCAGCAGCATTAGTGGCAGAAGAACTGAGAAAAAATTTGGAATACATTTCACATAAATTTTCTCAGCATGTTATAGTCTTAGGTGGAGATATGAATTTACCAGATATAGACTGGGACACTCAAATGTTTAGGATGGGTGGTAGGGACAGAGCATCGAGTGACATTATACTGAGTGCACTACCCGAAAATTACCTCGAGCAATTAAACAGAGAACCGACTCGTGGAGATAACATCTTGGACCTACTGATAACAAACAGATCCGAACTTTTCGTCTCTCTAAGCGCAGAACAGGGAATCAGTGATCATAAGGCCGTTGCAGCATCCCTGAATATGGAAGTTAATAGGAATATAAAAAAAGGGAGGAAGGTTTATCTGTTTAGCAAGAGTAATAGAAGGCAGATTTCAGACTACCTAACAGATCAAAACGAAAATTTCTGTTCCGACACTGGCAATGTTGAGTGTTTATGGAAAAAGTTTAAGGCAATTGTAAAATGCGTTTTAGACAGGTACGTGCCGAGTAAAACTGTGAGGGACGGGAAAAACCCACCGTGGTTCAACAACAAAGTTAGCAAGCTACTGCGAAAGCAAAGAGAGCTTCACTCCAAGTTTAAACGCAGCCAAAACCTCTCAGACAAACAGAACCTAAACGATGTCAAAGTTAGCGTAAGGAGGGCTATGCGTGAAGCGTTCAGTGAATTCGAAAGTAAAATTCTATGTACCGACTTGACAGAAAATCCTAGGAAGTTCTGGTCTTACGTTAAATCAGTAAGTGGCTCGAAACAGCATATCCAGACACTCCGGGATGATGATGGCATTGAAACAGAGGATGACACGTGTAAAGCTGAAATACTAAACACCTTTTTCCAAAGCTGTTTCACAGAGGAAGACCGCACTGCAGTTCCTTCTCTAAATCCTCGCACAAACGAAAAAATGGCTGACATCCAAATAAGTGTCCAAGGAATAGAAAAGCAACTGGAATCACTCAACAGAGGAAAGTCCACTGGAACTGATGGGATACCAATTCGATTCTACACATAGTACGCGAAAGAACTTGCCCCCCTTCTAACAGCCGTGTACCGCAAGTCTCTAGAGGAACGGAAGGTTCCAAATGATTGGAAAAGAGCACAGGTAGTCCCAGTCTTCAAGAAGGGTCGTCGAGCAGATGCGCAAAACTATAGACCTATATCTCTGATGTCGATCTGTTGTAGAATTTTAGAACATGTTTTTTTGCTCGAGTATTATGTCGTTTTTGGAAACCCAGAATCTACTCTGTAGGAATCAACATGGATTCCGTAAACAGCGATCGTGTGACACCCAACTCGCTTTATTTGTTCATGAGACCCAGAAAATATTAGATACAGGCTCCCAGGTTGATGCTACTTTCCTTGACTTCCGGAAGGCGTTCGATACAGTTCCGCACTGTCGCCTGATAAACAAAGTAAGAGCCTACGGAATATCAGACCAGTTGTGTGGCTGGATTAAAGAGTTTTTAGCAAACAGAACACAGCTTGTTGTTCTCAATGGAGAGACGTCTACAGATGTTCAAGTAACCTCTGGCTTGCCACAGGGGAGTGTTATGGGACCATTGCTTTTCACAATATATATAAATGACCTAGTAGATAAAGTCCCATGCGGCTTTTCGCGGATGATGCTGTAGTATACAGAGAAGTTGCAGCATTAGAAAATTGCAGCGAAATGCAGGAAGATCTGCAGCGGATAGGCACTTGGTGCTGGGAGTCTCAACTGACCCTTAACATAGACAAATGTAACGTATTGCGAATACATAGAAAGAAGGATCCTTTATTGTATGATTATATGATAGCGGAACAAACACTGGTAGCAGTTACTTCTGTAAAATATCTGGGAGTATGCGTGCGGAACGATTTGAAGTGGAATGACCATATAAAATTAATTGTTGGTAAGGAGGGTACATGGTTGAGATTCATTGGGAGAGTCCTTAGAAAATGTAGTCCATCAACAAAGGAGGTGGCTTACAAAACACTCGTTCGATCTATACTTGAGTATTGCTCGTCAGTGTGGGATGCGTACCAGATCGGATTGACAGAGAAGATTCATAGAAGAGCGGCCCGTTTCGTCACAGGGTTATTTGGTAACCGTGATAGCGTTACGGAGATGTTTAGCAAACTCAAGTGGCAGACTCTGCAAGAGAGGCGCTCTGCATCGCGGTGTAGCTTGCTCGCCAGGTATCGAGAGGGTGCGTTTCTGGATGAGGTATCGAATATATTGCTTCCCCCTACTTATATCTCCCGAGGAGATCACGAATGTAAAATTAGAGAGATTCGAGCGCGCACGGAGGCTTTCAGACAGTCGTTCTTCCCGCGAACCATACGCGACTCGAACAGAAAAGGGAGGTAATGACAGTGGCACGTAAAGTGCCCTCCGCCACACACCGTTGGGTGGCTTGCGGAGTATAAATGTAGATGTAGATGTAGACGTAGATGAAGATGAAATGGGAAATATGATACTGCGTGAAGAGTTTGACAGATCACTGAAAGACCTAAGTCGAAACAAGGCCCTGGAAGTAGACAACGTTCCATTAGAACTTCTGATAGCCATGGGGCAGCCATCCCTGACAAAACTCTACCATTTGGTGAGCAAGATGCATCAGACAGGCGAAATACCCTCAGACTTCAAGAAGAATATAATAATTCCAATTCCAAAGAAACCATTTGTGGACAGATGTGAAAATTAACGAACTATCAGTTTAATAAGTCACGGTTGCAAAATACTAACAAGAATTCTTTACAGACGAATGGAAAAACTGGCAGAAGAAGACCTTGGGGAAGATCAGTTTGGATTCCGTAGAAATGTTGGAACAAATGAGACAAAACTGACCCCACGATTTATCGTAGAAGTTAGATTAAGGAAAGGCAAACCTACGTGTCTAGCATTTGTAGACTTAGCGAAAGCTTTTGATAAAGTTGACTGGAATACTCTCTATCAAATCCTGAATGTGGTAAGGATCAAATACAGGAAGCGAAAGGCTATTTACAATTTGAACAGAAACCAGATGGAAGTTATAAGAGTCGAGGGGCATGAAAGGGAAGCAGTGGTTGGAAGGGAGTAAGACAGGATTGCAGCCTATCCCCGATGTTATTCAATCTGTATATTGAGCATGCAATAAAGGAAACAAAAGAAAAACTCGGAGTAGGAATTAAAATCCATGGAGAAGAAATAAAAACTTTGAGGTTCACCGATGACATTGTAATTCTGCCAGAGACAGCATAGGACATAGGACCTGGAAGAGCTGTTGAACGGAATGGACATTGTCTTGAAGGGAGGATAATGGAATGTAGTCGCATGAAATCGTTCGATGCTGAGGGAATTAGATTAGGAAATGTGTCAATTAAAGTAGTAGATAAGTTTTGCTATTTGGGGAGCAAAATAACTGATGATGGTCGAAGCAGAGAGGATATAAAATGTAGACTGACTATGGGTATGAAGCCGTTTCTGAAGAAGAGAAATTTGTTAACATCAAGTATAGATTTAAGTGTCAGGAAGTCGTTTCTGAAAGTATTTGTATGGATGGTAGCCCTGTATGGAAGTGAAACATGGACGATAAATAGTTTAGACAAGAAGAGAATAGAAGCTTTCGAAAAGTGGTGCTAAGAGAAGAATGCTGAAGATTAGATGAGAAGATCACATAACTAATGAGGAGGTATTGAACAGAATTAGAGAGAAGAGAAATTTGTGGCATAGTTTGATTAGTAGAAGGAATCTGTTGTTGGGACATATTCTGAGTCATCAAGGAATCACCAATTTAGTGTTAGAGGGCAGCGTGGAGGGTAAAATCGTTGAGGGAGACTAAGATATGAATACGCTAAGATGATTCAGAAGGATGTAGGTTGTAGTATGTACTGGGAGATGAAGACGCTTGCACAGGATAGAGTAGCATGGAGAGCTGCATCAAAGCAGTCTCTGGACTGAAGTCCACAACTACAAATAAAATTTCAACCATACAACATCGCTGGATTATCTGTCAGTCGTAAGTCTCAAAACCACAACAATATACACAAGCGACAAAAGAACCTAGGCTACATCTGCGAACAACAGCAATTAATAGAGATTAAGATAAATATTTAAAAGTTTGGCTGTAGTTGGAAACGACCAATGCAACAAAAAGGTTATAAAACAGTGTCAGCGCTACGATCCAAAATGGAAACAAGTACTAGCTAACAACAAATCAAAATTGTTATTACTTATGATGTCACAACTTTCAACGAAGCGTATTTGGTTGTAGGTAGGCTAATGATTTCTATAATGCCGAAATTCTCCAGTTGCTAACGTAAAAGTCTAGCAGTTAACCATTATAGCAGCATTCTGATAGATTACCATATTTTATTTCATATGTCATTACAAGAAGACTACCATGATGCGGACTTTAGAAGAAAAAAATTTATTTTCGCCTGATGATTGACAGAATCCAGCTCAGAGTATCTGGGTACTTCGTACCTTAGTTTATAGGGCTCATGTTTTTCAGATCCTGAATGTGTGACAACAGATTTAGCCTATGAAATTACTGTTCCCTAGAGTGAGTCGTGAGATTTATAACAGGTACAGTCGTGCTGAAAAGTATCCGAATGACCTGAATTGCATTTCGCCTAATTCGCATGCAACCCCCATAACGCAGCTGTCTAGCATGTCCTCTAATCGCTCCTTGGTACAGTTGTTTGACTATAGAAAACGGTTCCAACAAGTCACCACTGGAAAACACTGCTCTGTATCGCAATAACTCAATTTTTAAAGGAATACCACGATACTACAAATATCAGGGACCTCCTTATCACAGATAAGACTGTCTTAAGGCTTGTAAGTTCACATTTATTACAATAAATGACATACCTAAAATGTCATCACTCTCTTTATTACGTCAGATAGGTAATGCACGTATAGTTCGTCGAATTCGTGATTTTCTCTTAAAAGTAACATACTGCACTTATTATTTAACACAAATGACATTAAAATTTTAAGTTATTCACGAGCAGCTAGTTCAGAATATGTTGTTGTTGTGGTCTTCAGTCCTGAGACTGGTTTGATGCAGCTCTCCATGCTACTCTATCCTGTGCAAGTTTCTTCATCTCCCAGTACCTACTGCTACCTACATCCTTCTGAATCTGCTTAGAGTATTGATCTCTTGGTCTCCCTCTACGATTTTTACCCTCCACGCTGCCCTCCAATGCTAAATTTGTGATCCCTTGATGCCTCAAAACATGTCCTACCAACCGATCCTTTCTTCTAGTCAAGTTGTGCCACAAACTTCTCTTCTCCCCAATCCTATTCAATACCTCCTCATTAGTTACGTGATCTACCCACCTTATCTTCAGCATTCTTCTGTAGCACCACATTTCGAAAGCTTAAATTCTCTTCTTGTCCAAACTGGTTATCGTCCATGTTTCACATCCATACATGGCTACACTCCATACAAATTCTTTCAGAAACGACTTCCTGACACTTGAATCTATACTCGATGATAACAAATTTCTGTTCTTCAGAAACGATTTCCTTGCCATTGCCAGTCTACTTTTTATATCCTCTCTACTTCGACCATCATCAGTTATTTTGCTCCCCAAATAGAAAAACTCCTTTGCTACTTTAAGTGTCTCATTTCCTAATCTAATCCCCTCAGCATCACCCGATTTAATTTGACTACATTCCATTATCCTCGTTTTGCTTTTGTTGATGTTCATCTTATATACTCCTTTCAAGACACTGTCAATTCCGTTCAACTGCTCTTCCAAGTCTTTTGCTGTCTCTGACAGAATTACAATGTCATCGGCGAACCTCAAAGTTTTTACTTCTTCTCCATGAATTTTAATACCTACTCCGAATTTTTCTTTTGTTTCCTTTACTGCTTGTTCAATATATAGATTGAATAACATCGGGGAGAGGCTACAACCCTGTCTCACTCCCTTCCCAACCACTGCTTCCCTTTCATGCCGCTCGACTCTTATAACTGCCATCTGGTTTCTGTACAAATTGTAAATAGCCTTTCGCTCCCTGTATTTTACCCCTGCCACCTTCAGAATTTGAAAGAGAGTATTCCAGTTAACGTTGTCAAAAGCTTTCCTTAAGTCTACAAATGCTAGAAACGTAGGTTTGCCTTTTCTTAATCTTTCTTCTAAGATAAGTCGTAAGTTTAGTATTGCCTCACGTGTTCCAACATTTCTACGGAATCCAAACTGATCTTCCCCGAGGTCCGCTTCTACCAGTTTTTCCATTCGTCTGTAAAGAATTCGCGTTAGTATTTTGTAGCTGTGACTTATTAAACTGATAGTTCGGTAATTTTCCCATCTGTCAACACCTGCTTTCTCTGGGATTGGAATTATTATATTCTTCGTGAAGTCTGTGGGTATTTCGCCTGTCTCATACATCTCGCTCACCAGATGGTAGAGTTTTGTCATGACTAGCTCTCCCAAGGCCATCAGTAGTTCTAATGGAATGTTGTCTACTCCCGGGGCCTTGTTTCGACTCAGGTCTTTCAGTGCTCTGTCAAACTCTTCACGCAGTATCTTATTTCCCATTTCATCTTCATTTACATCCTCTTCCATTTCCATAATATTGTCCTCAAGTACATCGCCCTTGTATAAACCCTCTATATACTTCTCCCACCTTTCTGCCTTCCCTTCTTTGCTTAGAACTGGGCTGCCATCTGAGCTCTTGATATTCATACAAGTGGTTCTCTTCTCTCCAAAGGTCTCTTTAATTTTCCTGTAGGCAGTATCTATCTTACCCCTAGTGAGACAAGCCTCTACATCCTTACATTTGTCATCTAGCCATGCCTGCTTAGCCACTTTGCACTTCCTGTCGATCTCATTTTTGAGACGTTTGTATTCCTTTTTACCTGTTTCATTTACTGCATTTTTATATTTTCTCCTTTCATCAATTAAATTCAATATTTCTTCTGTTACCCAAGGATTTCTGTTAGCCCACGTCTTTTTACCTACTTGATCCTCTGCTGCCTTCACTACTTCACCCCTCTGAGCTACCCATTCGTCTTCTACTGTACTTCTTTCCCCCATTCCTGTCAATTGTTCCCTTATGCTCTCCCTGAAACTCTGTACAACCTCTGGTTCTTTCAGTTTATCCTTAAATTCTCACCTTTTTGCAGTTTCTTCAGTTTCAATCTGCAGTTCATAACCAATAGATTGTGGTCAGAATCCACATCTGCACCTGGAAATGTCTTACAATTTGAAACCTGGTTCCTAAATCTCTGTCTTACCATTATATAATCTATCTGATACCTTTTAGTATCTCCAGGATTCTTCCAGGTATACAACCTTCTTTTATGATTCTTGAACCAAGTGTTAGCTATGATTAAGTTATGCTCTGTGCAAAATTCTACAAGGCGGCTTCCTCTTTCATTTCTTCCCCCCAATCCATATTCACCTACTATCTTCCCTTCTCTCCCTTTTCCTACTAACGAATTCCAGTCACCCATGACTATTAAATTTTCGTCTCCCTTCACTACCTGAATAATTTCTTTTATCTCGTCATACATTTCATCAATTTCTTCATGATCTGCAGAGCTAGTTGGCATATAAACTTGTACTACTGTAGTAGGCATGGGCTTTGTGTCTATCTTGGCCACAATAATGCGTTCACTATGCTGTTTGTAGTATCTAACCCGCACTCCTATTTGTTTATTCATTATTAAACCTACTCCTGCATTACCCCTATTTGATTTTGTATTTATAACTCTGTAATCACCTGACCAAAAGTCTTGTTCCTCCTGCCACCGAACTTCACTAATTCCCACTATATCTAACTTTAACCTATCCATTTCCCTTTTTAAATTTTCTAACCTACCTGCCCGATTAAGGGATCTGACATTCCACGCTCCGATCCGTAGAATGCCAGTTTTCTTTCTTCTGATAACGACGTCCTCTTGAGTAGTCCCCGCCCGGAGATCCGAATGGGGGACTATTTTACCTCCGGAATATTTTATCCAAGAGGACGCCATCATCATTTAATCATACAGTAAAGCTGCATTTCCTCGGGAAAAATTACGGCTGTAGTTTCCCCTTGCTTTCAGCCGTTCGCAGTACCAGCACAGCAAGGCCGTTTTGGTTAATGTTACAAGGCCAGATCAGTCAATCATCCAGACTGTTGCCCCTGCAACTACCGAAAAGGCTGCTGCCCCTCTTCAGGAACCACATGTTTGTCTGGCCTCTCAACAGATACCCCTCTGTTGTGGTTGCACCTACGGTACGGCCATCTGTATCGCTGAGGCACGCAAGTCTCCCCACCAACGGCAAGGTCCGTGGTTCATGGGGATGGTCAGAATATGTATTAACTTCAAATAACACGACTAACTGTCTCGTTCTGCATATGGATTCAAACACAGGTCATGCAGACTAAGTAAATATTTCTTGACTGACGGAAACTAACAGTCATTCATGACTAGGCATACAGAGAGTTATATACCTCGATTTCGCACAGTATCAGTTAGTAAATATCATCTTTAAATTACATAAAGTTAACATTTTTAACGGACGCGAAAATCTACCCTCCAACTATTGACCTTGCTAACAAACTACGAGAGATGTTAAATATTGCTTCTTCACCAGTGGCTTACTTGAAATGCCGTGAGGTAAAGCTTTGTGTTGGACAGGGACTCGAACGCAGAACCTAATCGTATTGTTATTCAAGCACAATCACCTGTGTCATATCGGATTTTCTCGGCAGTAGCTAGATGTTTTAACTGAAATGACAAGACGAAACATTAATTGTTTTCCTTTCCAGGCCTCCAACCTGGCACCTATCGCTGTTATATTCTAGAGAAAACGAACGTTAAATATGGGTTTGTTACACCAGCAGCGTCATGTGAGCATGTTTGAACTAGAACTAATATGACGAAGAGTTCAGTGCTAACTTGAAATCGAACCCCACACATATGGTTGTTGACGACACACAAAGAGACGTCAGCTACCGAATTTTTCTCCACCAGCAGCTTCAAATAACATCCTTGAACTTACAGTGATCTCGTAAATAATTCTGGTTTCACTGGGAGTCAAAAACGTCAGATATCGTTAGTGTTGACTATGAAAGAAAATACATTAAAAATCAAAATAATTATCCACCAGCTGATAGGTGTTCTCATGCTAGAGCTTGATAACACATATTGAAAAAGTTAGTGCCGGGCCAGGATGGAACGCATTCACGTGCAATATATATGGAGATTTTGAGGAATCTGCAGTTTTGAACAAACAACAAATTGTAGTCGAGGTGTATTGTTACGGAGGAAACAAACTCCACGTTAACGTCGGTCTGAGTTGTATTCCCAGTTCAGAACCAATTTTATCGACATACAGAAGCTCAAATAAAAGATGGAATAAGTGCCCTATAACCCTACATAACGTTTGTTTCATCACTAGAAATAAATAACTAGTGTAAGAAAGGTTACTGGTGATAGAGTTTCTACATGTCGCCCCTCCAGACTTTATTGTGGTTCAACTTAATGTCTACTTGCTAAAGATGGAATATCATGTTTAATGTGAATTTCAGACCACAATGCCATTGTACCTTCTTCACTTGGCTTAGCCAGAAGAGAATAGAATCTGTCTCTCCCTATCAAAAATCATCAACAGAAGTTGGAATCCAACCCAGGCCAAAAGTCTATGAACCTGTCATCAATCCAACAGACCACCAAACCCTCTTCTGTGTGCCTCATTTTTCTATAGTAACGCGGTTGCGCCACACTGGATGAGAATTCTGACACACAGGATCCTTATAGTGGTTTGCATCATGTTCAGTACCTTCATTTACTTGGTTGACCGAATCGCCATGAACTAGCTGCGTTGGCAACCCAGTGCATACATTCGACTCTCTTTCGTAATCACTGAAATGAAATCACATGACTGCCACCTACACAGAACTGCCAACGGCGTAGTGTGCAGAAATTTATGTAGGAAGTGTTCCTTTCCACTTGAGCTACTCTATTGTACTATCTGTTTGTTGAAAACATCGTGCAGTGCAAAAGAAAAGCTGTAACTGTCTGTCTGTCTGTCAGGAGTCTGGATCCGACCATATTCATTATCTCACAGCACTTTGGAATGTGGAAGTTCTGGAGGAACTGTTGTTGACTTCTGGAGCTGCTATAGCTACGTGTCAGTTAGTAGCATAACGTTAATCCTCGCGAACTGTAGGTAAGACGTCGCAAGTTCGACTGCATTCACCGCTCCCTTATTTAAAACGCAGTTCTGCTGTCTGCTGAAGTTATCAATCTAATGGAACTTTGAACATAATTCCCCTCACTTCTCAACCCAAAATAGTCGCATTTGGAAAAAGGGCTAACTTCGGCGACATTTTGTTCTTTTCAGGTTTAATAGATGGCCAGGCAGCAGATGCATCTCGAAACTTTTGTATTATAAGAAACCTTATTAAAATTGTGCACTGTATGATAAGAAATGAAGCAAAACTACCCACGATAAACTTACGACGAAAGTCTATTTTAATAAAACTGAGGCCGGCCGAAGTGGCCGTGCGGTTAAAGGCGCTGCAGTCTGGACCCGCAAGACCGCTACGGTCGCAGGTTCGAATCCTGCCTCGGGCATGGCTGTTTGTGATGTCCTTAGGTTAGTTAGGTTTAACTAGTTCTAAGTTCTAGGGGACTAATGACCTCAGCAGTTGAGTCCCATAGTGCTCAGAGCCAATAAAACTGAGTATCTGTACACAAGCGTGCCTCTATTGGCAAGAATTAGTAAAATACTACTCACTTTGATTTCGATTGGGTCTGTGTTTAATTGTTATGCTGTGCCATACTCAAGAGGTATTCAAATGTGGCGTTTCATAAATAAAGTTATGTATTCCTAGAAACCCAAAATTTGCTTGTCAGCAGTGGAAAGAGAAGTTACCTGTTGTGCAGCATTGTAAGTTTTTCACCATTGCACTGTGAGCTGAAAGTATTTTCTTGCCATTTCCTTATCGATGTTTGATCTGACTGCTTGTAGCCATTTCACAGAAGGGATAAAAACGTTAAATTCAGCGAACCATAACAGACGTTTTTTCACAGGTCGGCACGTTACCACACAGCTAGCAAAGAGTGTGTCTTCCGTTCCTCTTACGAGGCCAAACATGCTTGCATGTCGCTGCTGGTGTAACAAACCCATATTTAACATTCGTTTTCTCTAGAATATAACAGCGATAGGTGATAGGTTGGAGGCCTGGAAAGGAAAAAAATTAATGTTTCGTCTCGTTATTTCAGTTAAAACATCTAGCTACTGCCGAGAAAATCCTATATGTCACAGTTGATTGTGCTCCGATAACAATCCGATTTGGTTCTGGGTTCTAATCCCTGTCCAACACGAAGCTTTACCTCATGGCATTTCAAGTAAGTTACTTGAGAAGAAGCAATATTTAACATCTCACGTAGTTCGTTAACAAGGTCAACAGATGCTGGGCAGGAATTCGCGTGTGTTAAAAATCTTTACGTTATGTCATTTAAAGTTGATATTTTGCAAACCAATACTATGTAAAATCGAGGTATATCACTCTCTGTATGCCTAGTCATGAATGACTGTTAGTTTCCGTCAGTCAAGAAATATTTGCTTAGTCTGCATGACCTGGGTTTGAATCCACATGCAGAACGATACAGTTAGTCGTGTTATTTGAAGTTAATACATATTCTGAACTAGCTGCTCGTGAATAACTTAAATTTTTAATGTCATTTGTGTTAAATAATAAGTGCAGTATGTTACTTTTAAGAGGAAATCACGAATACGACGAACTATATGTGCATTACCTATCTGATGTAATAATGAGAGTGGTGACATTTCAGGTATGTCATTTATTGTAATAAATGTTAGTTATTGCGATACAGAGCAGTATTTTCTATTGGTGACTTGTTGGAACCCTTTTCAATAGTCAAACGACTGTACCAAGGAGCGATTAGAGGACCTGCTAGACAGCTGCGTTATGGGGTTTGGAAGAGAATAAGGCGAAATGCAATTCAGGTCGTTCGGATACTTTTGAGTATGACTGTACACGTCGGTAAGTATTTCGTCCATATACAGAGTCAGAAAGGATGAGCAACATATGCTAAGTAGCCACCCCATACATTTCATTCCTGCAATTCCTGTCGGTAATACGAAAGTTGGGAAAACACATAGGTCATTCGAGGTTATATTCTTAAAAGCTTCAAGACGTGAATAGCATCTATCGAAAGAGAAGGAAACCTGCTGAAATATTACGAATGATTAACTCATGTACGAAAGGGAACAAACTAAAAAGACGAATAATACGCTGGATAAGTAAGAAATACAATTGTATTATTATACTCAGAGGGCATAGGTGATGGCACTGAGATTCGGCATAAAACTCTGAACCCTCTATTTCTTGAGTATATGTATTCCGACTCAAACAAAATCATAGAACAGTTACGACTACCCACAGCATCAGATGTAGAGGGGGAATAAGAAAGACGCAAATAAAATTATATCAATAATTTCAGCGCTTATAAAACAATGTATCATCGAGGAATTACGGAAACAGTCATTCATAAGCTTCACAAACCTGCACACAAATCGTTCTCACGTAGACATGTAGCAATTTGATCATTAAGTAGTTAATGGCAAGCCGAACTCTTAGATATAAATCAACTATCTCACACAAATAAAGTTTTGAAATATGTTTTAATGGTCATAAATATGTATTCCTAATTCCCCTGGGTCCTACCTGTGAAGGAAAATACAGGGAAAAATGTTGCACAAATATTTGAGTAATTGCTGCAGATGGGTATGAATCGATTTTACAATAGACATTCCAAGTCGATAATGGACTGATATGGAATAAACCACTAATTAGCATTCTTCCACATGTCGGTAAGTATTGTGGAGGAATTGAAAAGGATGATGAAACACGGTGTGCAACTGAAATTTCGTCATTGAGGGTAATATAAATGGTTAGATTCTCTCCCATAAATAATTGGTCAATATAACTAAAATTGGCATAAAATGATTAAAACAAAAGCTATTGATTTATATGATAATAGACTTCTACACACAGTATGTAAGTGTATTAAGGTGGTAGATCTACACAAGCAGATATTTCATAGATTTGTTACGTATGTCGAAATACAAAACTGAATTTGACAGGGTTTGCCTACTGAACTGGTCAACAGAGATTTTCATTGTATCTAAAATGCACCGCACAAACCAGGGAACATACATCTTCAACGACAGTGATCGTGAAGAAATTTCCAAAAGTTTTTACACGGAGAAATTACAGAAAAGCTCTGAATTAATTGTGTTTCTCATAGAGAGTTTTTTAGAATTTGAGGGACCATTTTTAGTTAAGTGGTTAGGCTTTCCACGAAAGAACAACAGCTAGGTGAATGTTGATGATGTGGTGTAGAAACAGGACACACAAAACTCAAACCATATAGTAGTGTGACATGAGTACTAGAAAGCGCATAGATGTGCTTGTTGTATTCTCTTTAAGTTACAAGATGAATTGCATTTTCCTGGACACATTTACTGAGAATCTGGAATGAAGCTGAAAAAGTGTCTAACTTTTTGTGATAAATATACTGGACGATGGCTACAAGGAGCATGATTCTGCTCATTCCACAAATAAAGATTTTCGCACTGCAGATCAAACGTTAGCTAATAACGCAAGCAAATATATTGAAGAAAGACATAGACAAACGACAATGTATTGCTGCATTCGTAGTGAATAAGGTATTATGTACCAGGATTAAATTGGAGCCTTCTAGTAAATTTCCAGCAAATTTTGAATATAGCTGGTCATACACTAAACAAAAAACCTTAAGAGTATTTTAAAAAATTTCAGCCAGTCAATGGTGGCTGCTGTTAAAAGTGCTTTGAAGCAGAAAAGAAGAAAAAGCCATGTTAAATCGCGAGGGTTCTACTAGTACCTAAGACATCTGGCGTCATTTTTCCATTTCCAGTTGGAGCTTCAGCTGGACTATCAGCTATTGGTTCTCTGGCTGGAAGAGCTGCCATCTTTGACCAAACAATAAAGAATGTACAATGTACGGAAAAACAACTATAGGAATATAAAAGACATAACAGGATAATGGAGGCCATCGCAATCACTAAGGGACTATATTAAAAACCTTTTAAGAGAAGATCCATACCGTTTATTAAGACAAATGCCCTTCAACAATACTATCATGCAGACTGCTTAGCAACAGAGGTCATCACAAATTCGTCAAGAAACTTAAGAGCCCACGACTTTGTGGAGTGTTTATGTAGGATACATTACCAAAGACGATATCGAAATGCAAGGAACGTGAGGTTGTCAATCTAGATGTTGCAGGAAGTTAAAGCACTCATTGAGCAGCATCTGTTCTAAAAGTGAAATGAGGCCACGTGATGAACTGTGCCAACACGTAACTGATAAGAAATAGGTTCTACAATTTTCGACTCTACCAAGACATCATTTCATATCTCTGTGGATATTTCAACCTAATGTTTCTCCTCACAAATGCATAAAAACAAGTGGTATGCGGATTACGTAAGTTCAGGTTTAGATGTGATGTCGTACACTCTGACTTTACAAAAGCATGTGACGAAATTAATAGTGAACTACTTTCCACAAATAGTGTATTGCTTTGATAAGCCAGGAAACATATATGAGCACACCTGACATCACAAAACGGAATAATGAATTACATCCAGAAAGTGGAGATGATATGGTAATCTCTGGCTCATATGATATCTATCATTTGAATGCATATATGCAGCAATTTGTACAAGGCTTTCAGTTATGTGCAAATGTTATTATGCTTAAAACCGAGATATAAACGACAAAATAGACAGTACATTATAGCTATGAAGGTTCAATAGGTTTGCTAATAGGCGTTTTGAATTTCCAAGTGTTGATGCATAGCACTGATGATGTTTATGAGTCGAATTAACAAGTGGATATTTTAACTGTTAGCATGTTCTGTATTGAGTGCAAATTAATATCAAATTCAAAGCTTAATGATAGTTTAATTCACACAATCCACGAATTTTTCCCACAGTGGGTACAGGTTACAAAATTGGAGGGGCCTAGAAATTCAATACGCCTCAGTATGACTGTTCAGAAATACGACGACCTTGAGCTGAATATCATAGATCACAACAGAAGTTTAGTCGATTTTCGCAGTGAGGAAAGTACAGCACAACCTCAGCTAAAGCAGCATCATGCGTACAATGTTTGAATACAGTGCACACAGGAAACAGAAAACCACTTTGCAGAGAAAGGAGAATGTGATAACATGTGAAAATTACAAGTCTCTTAAATTGATAGCAATGAAACCTAGGAATGACATCGTTTGATACACCATCTTCAATACTACAAGCAGATCATTTCTTCGAAATATCACTCTTAAAAATCTTTTTGTGTCAACAACCTTTAACAATAATGACTTAATATTAAATAACCTTGAAGAAAAGTGACTGAATATTCAATATCAAAATGATTTATCACTCCCAAGAAACAGATTCCTATATTTGGAAGGAAGATTTATTGCCATGTAGACACTCTGCCAACATTTGCCTTTCTGTTTCAGGAAATAAGATGTCAAATTAATAGAACTGAATTTGATATCACAAGAAAGTTTGGAATCACTTATACTCTCAAACTGTATATATGCACGTCAAGTTTGGACCTGAATGCGTCAGAAATTTCAGAATGGTTCATAGATGGATCGACAGATGGCCAATTTAGTGCGAGTATCCCACTTGAAATGTAACTGGACTGGTTTGAGAATAATAAGCGTGTCAATATGAAAGCTAACGTAGTTCAAAATACTACAAATAATTACTCATACTTTCAGGTAGTAAGAGAAGAAGAGAATAAAATAGTGTTGGACAAATCGTTGTGGAAAGTATTCCATTTATCAGTATCAGATGAAAAACATCTACAACTTTGGCATGAGTTGTATTCAGGTCCGCAGTTACCACTGACTTTCCATTCATGGGAACTTTACGTGTATCCAATCCTCCTAGCTACATCTAAACAATAATGGACAATAAAGACGAGTGTTCAACTAGACATACGTCGATTTATTACTCTAGCACTACAAACAGACAGGAAGGGGAACCAAAAAGGAAGTCAAGCGTATCTGGCAACTTTAAACCAAAGCTAAAGCGTATATAAATTCTCAATATTTTCCATATGATAGCTTACAGCTTGACAGAAAGAGTAACAATATTTGTCTACTGTATGATTTCGCTCTTCTTCCTGTAAGGATGATGAATTTGGATGCACGCTCAGTGAAAGTGATTACTAATCGCTCCAATCAAAACAAGGCCACTGGAAGGCGAACCGTAGACAGTGTGTGTTGAATTTTAATCATCCAAAACTTCCGTACAGGCAGTGCATTGTATGTGGTATTGCAACATGTCTATATCATAAATTGCGCAACTCTGATAGGAATTGTATGTGTACATAAATATAGAGGTATTGCACCACATGCATCATATCTACATCTACATGGATACTCTGCAAATCACATTTAAGTGCCTGGCAGAGGGTTCATTGAACCACATTCACAATTCTCTACTATTCCAATCTCGTATAGCGGGCGGAAAGAATGAACACCTACATCTTTCCGTACGAGTTCTGATTTCCTTTCCGTACGAGCTCTGATTTCCCTTATTTTATCTTGGTGATCGTTCCGCCCTATGTAGGTTGGTGTCAACGAAATATTTTCGCATTCGGAAGAGAAAGTTGGTGATTGGAATTTCGTGAGAAGATTCCGTCCCAATGAAAAAAGCCTTTCTTTTAATGATTTCCAGCCCAAATCCTGTCTCATTTCTGTGACACTCTCTCCCATATTTCACGATAATATAAAACGTGCTGCCTTTCTTTGAACATTTTCGATGTACTCCGTCAGTCCTATCTGGTAAGGATCCCACACCGCACAGCAGTCTTCTAAGAGAGGACGGACAAGCGTAGTGTAGGCAGTCTCCTTAGTAGGTCTGTTACGTTTCCTAAGTGTCCTGCCAATAAAACGCTCCCTTTGGTTAGCCTTCCCCGCAACATTTTCTGTGTGTCCTTTCCAATTTAAGTTGTTCGTAATTGTAATACCTAGGTATTTAGTTAAATTTACAGCTTTTAGATTAGACAGATTTATAATGTAACCGAAGTTTAACGAGTTCCTTTTAGCACTCATGTGGATGACCTCACACTTTCCGTTACTTAGGGTCAACTGCTACTTTTTGCGCCATTCAGATATTTTTTCTAATCGTTTTGCCGTTTGTTTTGATCATCTGATGACTTTATTAGTCGAACGACAGCGTCATCTGCAAACAACCGAAGACAGATGCTCAGATTGTCTACCAAATCGTATATATAGATAAGGAACAGCAAAGGGCCTATAACACTACCTTGGGGAACGCCTGAAATCACTTCTATTTTACTCGATGACTTTCCGTCAATTACTATGAACTGTGACCTCTCTGACAAGAAATAGCAAATCCAGTCGCATAACAGAGACGAAATTCCATAAGCACGCAATTTCACTACGAGCCGCTTGTGTGGTTCATGTGAATAAAGACCTAGTTGTGTTTCACAGGAACGATGTTTTCTAGATCCATGTTGACTGTGTGTCAATAGACCGTTTCCTTCGAGGTAATTCATAATGTTCGAACACAATATATGTTCCAAAATCCTGCTGCATGTCGACGTTAACGATGTGGACCTGTAATTTAGTTGATTACTCCTACTACCTTTCTTGAATATTGGTGTGACCTGAGCAAGTTTCCAGTCTTTCGTACGGATCTTTCGTCGGGCGAAAGCATACTCTGAAAGGAACCTAATTGGTATACAATCTGGACCAGAAGCTTGCTTTTGTTAAGTGATTTGAGTTGCTGCACTACTCCGAGGATATTTACTTCTACATTACTCATGTTGGCAGCTGTTCTCGATTCGAATCCTGGAATGTTTGCTTCGTCTTCTTTTGTGAAGGCATTTCGGAAGGTTGTGTTTAGTAAATCTGCTTTGACAGCACTGTCTTCGATAGTATCTCCATTGTTATCGCGCAGAGAAGGCATTGATTGTTTGTTGCCGCTAACATACTTCACATACGACCAGAATCTCTCTGGATTTTCTGCCAGGTTTCGAGAGAAAGTTTCGTTGTGGAAACTGTTATAGGCGTCTCGCATATAACTCCGCGCTAAATTTCGAGCTTCTGTAAAGGATCGCCAATCTTGAGGATTTTGCGTCTGTTTAAATTTGGCATGTTTGTTTCGTTGTTTCAGCAACAGTGTTCTAAACCGTTTTGTGTACCAAGGAGGATCAGCTCACAGTCTTGTCTCAGACAGCAAACATCATTGTGTATACATTGGGATTTTACGATAAGCATGGACAGTTTGTGTTTCAGGGTGTTGTACTTAGTGAATTCATGACTGCTGGAGAAGTATTAACGAAGAGTTAAGTCATTTAGAACAGTACATCATGCAAAGACTCGCCAAACCATTGTACAGCTTACTCGCTACCCTCACAAAAATTTTGGGATGATGAGGGAACGTCGTATGAAGATATCGTGACGTCGCTCCGGGACTTGTGATCATATAGAAAGTATAGTTTACATCAAAGGTCGTGAAAAAGTTTTGTGGCTGCATGATCTCTTTAACACTGCATCGATACACAGTCTCGAGGAGCTCAGCTGTCGACCAGTTCCAAGGACACAAGCAAACTATGGTGACAACAGCAGTAGCAGTTATATGTGTGCTTGAGAAAACATATAAAATCTTCGAAGGGGGATTATTAACCCTTTGAGTGCTGCACCGGCGAGTGCGGCTGGCCGTGTCAAGCCTGCCCCTGGGGCCGCGTAATCCGTGTACCTGCGCTGGCAGCCACTTCCGCGGACTACTTTCCGTGCCTCAGCTCTCCGCTCGGCCGACCTCGTCCTGGCCTGAGTATTTCTGGAACCACGGCGGTCGTGACAGTCTCGCAGTTAGTGTGATCGCCGACGTTACAAACAAACGCAGCATATCTGGATACTTATTCCGTAGCTTTGAATCTGGGGATGACTTGCTCGACAGACCTAATGTACACTGAAACTGCTTATGCTGCTAACATGTAACTCCTTATCAAAGGCTTTCTTCCATTTGCAATTAGTTCTTGGGAATCGTCATAAGGTCTCAGTCTACATCTGTGTCTTATTTGGCATACAGATACTTAATTGTAAGATTTTTGTACTCAACTTAGATGTAAACGCTGTAGAATCCATAACGACCAAACGTTGACTTTCTCCTGTACTAGCGCAATAATTCGCCCGCAAACACCCATCGAGGGAAGCGTGTGGATGCCGAGACACTCTTTTGAAGCTGATCACAATATTTTGAGAGCATTAACCCAATAAATTATCCCCAAGGAAACTTCAGAATCGAAAATTCAACATTTCTGATTCTTTTATGGGACGCAATTGTTATTGTACAGTACAAATAAACAATGATTTATAACATTTGTTTAAGAATTGTATAAGGAAATATTTAAGTTTCTAAACTACCCAATTAAACGTCACCTTTAATTCCTAATGACATTTTGTGCTTCAGAAATGGTCGAGTGAGTGCAACTGACCAACGTGTGTCGAGACGCCCTTCCAAGCGTAGGCCTAGAATTTTTTCACAAATCCACTGTCCTGGAAAAATAGGACAGCAATCCGTTACTGAATATTACTATAAAATTGTAGCCTGGGTTGCGGTAAAAGACATTTATTTAAGCGGCGACTAGTTTCAGGTGAAGCCCATTTTCAAATAATCATGTCAAAAAGGAATGTGTCAACCACATTATAGCTGTTAATAAAACCATAGGACATCGATAGCTATCCATCTTCTATGGTTTTATTAACAGCTATAATGTGGTTGTCACAGTCTTTGTTTTACATGGTGGTTTGAAAATGGGTTTCGTCCGAAACTAGTCGCCGCTTAAATAAATATCTTTTACCGCAATCCAGGCTACAATTCTGTAATAATAATAGTGATAGAATTCTTTGTTTAATTAATGATATTTGCACTAAGTTTAAGGTTTAACTTCTACCAAGAAGTTATAGAAGAACCCATAACTTTGTACTAAGTTTTTATTTTTGCACCCTCTGCACGAACATTTGAAGCATCCAGTCTGTGTTTGTCATCTCAGACTGGATGTTTCACACATTCGTACATAAGGTGATTGTCAGCAAGGTAATTCATCTGGAGAGGCTCTTGAAGCTCATATAATTCCGTGTTTTTTCGCAGTTATATTTCCCGTCCTGCTGTCTCATCCGGGGTTTGGAGCGGAAATGGCGAAGTTGATTTTTTTTTTACTTTTGTAATTATTTCTATATTTTTAAAATTTTTAAGTAATTTTTTTCAGAAGTAAGGGCTACATTTCAACTTCCAGGTGTAACAACTTGGCTAAAAGTTCTTCTTTGTGTGGTATGTTACAAAAACGGGTCAGCGCACAAAGGTACATTGCATGTTTTGCAGTCATATTTTGTTCCTCGATGCACATTCTGTTTCGAACAGACTGCACATCTACCCCATAGTCCGCGTTTCTTGGACTGGTCACTTAAATGACACATGGAAAGTGCCTCCCAGTAAAGCGAAGAGGATTCTCGTCATCAGAGCGTCTTCCTTTCCTATCTCTTCTCCGTTCTTTAGCAAATTTTTCCACAAGTTCTCGTACCAGACAATCTGCTAATGATATTTTGCTCCCTGTCACCAATCTGTGAAGAGTGTGAGCTTTCAAAACTCAAAGGTCCACAATATGAAAAAAAAAAACTTTTTGTACCATTTTACAGATTTACGCACAGATGCAACAGAGCTTAATACCATATCGGAGTGGTCTACTGCTCCCATATTTGCATTGTAATCCACAACACATTGCGGCTTCATTACTTTTCTGCCAGCCGTCCTGTTTGTCTTTCCCGTGTCACGCATTTCTGCAGTGTTGCAGGTAGTCAGCATGAACACCTCTCCTTGTCGCACCACTTGATGGCAACCATTACGTCAGTTGACATAAACTCAGCTTATCCTCCTTTCAGTTTCTTTTGTAGCTTCGGAAAGTTATGTCTGTTCCTACGTACAGTACCACATGCTGCTGTTCTCCGTTTGTGAAGCCAGAGGAACAAGGCTGGACTTGTATAATAACTGTCGACATACAGGGTATATCCACGTTCAAGGTATGACTTCATTAGTGTTGCCACAATATCACCAGATTCCCCCAAATTATAGACTTCAGTTTCTGTTGTTGTGCCTCTGTATACGATTAAATCCAAGACGTATCCAGTTTTACAGTCACACAACACAGATGTTTTGATTCCAAACCTACTTCATTTCGAAGTAATGTATTGTTTAAAAGATAAGTGACCTGTGAACTCAACAGAGTTTTCTGTATGGATTAAATGCACTGCGGAACGCCACACGAGCTGTATCAATTATTTTCCTAATTTTAAACAAACTGTCATCTCCAGGATTGCCCGAGTTGTCACTAAAATACAACATTCTCAAAAGTAACATAAAACGGTCCGGGACATAACTTCGCCAACAACTGGAGTACTCAGAAGTACATCTCTGGACAAATATTCCTCCATTCTCAACTTTTTAACACGAGCCATGAGGAGCCAAATACCAATGAAGCTATACCTTTCCTCAAAACCTGTACCTTTCTAGGTGGATACTTGAGAACGACCTGATTCCGGCGTATTTGCCATGGTAAAAGTGAAAAATCTGTTTGTTTCAAGTGCTATAAATTTCAACAGATCTTCTGATAGAAATAGCATGAAAAAGGATAGACCACTTGAATCAGGCGCTAGTTGGCAACTATGTCCTGAAGATGAGTCATCAAATGCATGAAATGCTGCACAGAAATCACCTTTTTTGCCAATCAAATTTATCATCCTCACTACGGCGTTGCCTTTTATGGATCGATTCGTCTTCACTTTCAGAATCTGAAGAAGAACTGTCCTGGCGATCTCTACTAGGTGAAGTACGTGGCGGTGTATTACTAGGAGATTCTTCTGATGAACCTTCATCGTCACTACATTTATGGAAGATGCCACACTCACTGTCAAATGGCTCTGAGCACTATAGGACTTAACTGCTGTGGTCATCACTCGCCTAGAACTTAGAACTACTTAAACCTAACTAACCTAAGGACATCACACACATCCATGCCCGAGGCAGGATTCGAACCTGCGACCGTGGCGGTCGCGCGGTTCCAGACTGTAGCGCCTAGAAACGCTCGCCCACTCCGGCCGGCACTCACTGTCACTGTTACCCCTTGTCAGTATCTCCAGTATGTCAATGTAACTACGCTGATGTGCCATTGGTCTGTAGAACTCAAAAGTGAGATCAATCTAAAAATCCTGATGAAACGGCAGCTAGCTAAACGACACCACAGAAGCAGAATGCAGTAGATCACACGAAACAGCTAGCACGAAGGTCGAACAGCAACTGCGAAATCCCTAGCGGAGTGTTTCCCAGATAGCTGTGACAGCGGCACAGAACAATAAATAGAGTACATCCATCCCAGGGAATGCACGGGACAAAAGAAATTGCGACGGGCCTGCATGCAGCCCTGAGTGGCTACTGACGTCCGCAGGCCCAAAGGCTGTGGAATCGGCTGCGGTATAAGCCGTCATTAGGACTCAAGTACCGGGAAGGCCGCGCGGTGAATGCCGTCTGCATGGCCCACGGGAAAGCCCACTTCAGCGGCAAACAACGTCCGCAGGCCCTGTGGCAAGGTGGAGCGCCGCGGCATATCACGTCTGCAGTACTCAAAGGGTTAATAATTTCTGAAGATTCGTATTTATTAATTCACATCGTATATTCCACCATCTCACCTGCAGCCTCTGTTAAATACACTCCTGGAAATGGAAAAAAGAACACATTGACACCGGTGTGTCAGACCCACCATACTTGCTCCGGACACTGCGAGAGGGCTGTACAAGCAATGATCACACGCACGGCACAGCGGACACACCAGGACCCGCGGTGTTGGCCGTCGAATGGCGCTAGCTGCGCAGCATTTGTGCACCGCCGCCGTCAGTGTCAGCCAGTTTGCCGTGGCATACGGAGCTCCATCGCAGTCTTTAACACCGGTAGCATGCCGCGACAGCGTGGACGTGAACCGTATGTGCAGTTGACGGACTTTGAGCGAGGGCGTATAGTGGGCATGCGGGAGGCCGGGTGGACGTACCGCCGAATTGCTCAACACGTGGGGCGTGAGGTCTCCACAGTACATCGATGTTGTCGCCAGTGGTCGGCGGAAGGTGCACGTGCCCGTCGACCTGGGACCGGACCGCAGCGACGCACGGATGCACGCCAAGACCGTAGGATCCTACGCAGTGCCGTAGGGGACCGCACCGCCACTTCCCAGCAAATTAGGGACACTGTTGCTCCTGGGGTATCGGCGAGGACCATTCGCAACCGTCTCCATGAAGCTGGGCTACGGTCCCGCACACCGTTAGGCCGTCTTCCGCTCACGCTCCAACATCGTGCAGCCCGCCTCCAGTGGTGTCGCGACAGGCGTGAATGGAGGGACGAATGGAGACGTGTCGTCTTCAACGATGAGAGTCGCTTCTGCCTTGGTGCCAATGATGGTCGTATGCGTGTTTGGCGCCGTGCAGGTGAGCGCCACAATCAGGACTGCATATGACCGAGGCACACAGGGCCAACACCCGGCATTATGGTGTGGGGAGCGATCTCCTACACTGGCCGTACACCACTGGTGATCGTCGAGGGGACACTGAATAGTGCACGGTACATCCAAACCGTCATCGAACCCATCGTTCTACCATTCCTAGACCGGCAAGGGAACTTGCTGTTCCAACAGGACAAGGCACGTCCGCATGTATCCCGTGCCACCCAACGTGCTCTAGAAGGTGTAAGTCAACTACCCTGGCCAGCAAGATCTCCGGATCTGTCCCCCATTGAGCATGTTTGGGACTGGATGAAGCGTCGTCTCACGCGGTCTGCACGTCCAGCACGAACGCTGGTCCAACTGAGGCGCCAGGTGGAAATGGCATGGCCATCCGTTCCACAGGACTACATCCAGCATCTCTACGATCGTCTCCATGGGAGAATAGGAGCCTGCATGGCTGCGAAAGGTGGATATACACTGTACTAGTGCCGACATTGTGCATGCTCTGTTGCCTGTGTCTATGTGCCTGTGGTTCTGTCAGTGTGATCATGTGATGTATCTGACCCCAGGAATGTGTCAATAAAGTTTCCCCTTCCTGGGACAATGAATTCACGGTGTTCTTATTTCAATTTCCAGGAGTGTATTTACCTGCACTCGCAGGCCTCAGCTCTGTGATATTCGCTATTTGTGACTTCATTAAAACAGCAAATACGAGTAGTTAATACTTTCAGCCAGAAGGCAAATACTTGTTTGTAAATAATGATTAATGTATAATGAGGCGTCGCATGCCGACGGTGGAATTTTCTAAATAATGTAATTCGTGGTCTTTGGGCGGCAATATAAACAGAAAAATACGGATAGATATGCGATCCTTCACTATTTTGTTCTCTGGAGAACAAATGAAGCCTTGAGCGCTAAAAAGACTTGTACTGTTTTTTCTCAAGTAAGACGGACGCAGATTTGTGGCAGTCTAATTTTTTACTAAATGTATAAAAACGTGTTATGTCTAAGTTTGAGTGAAGTGTAAAGAACTGTTATAACTTACCGTGACGACGCACGAGCGACACAAAGAAGACAATGGCCATATAAAAGAGCGCTCAATGGACATGATACGGACATAAAAATCTACCGTCATTGTAGTAGCTTAAGGTACGATATATGTTTTAGTTTATAATAAATATTTGTTCTGGGAATACTGAATCATTTAGCAGTGCTCATTCCTATCATCTCCTCAGTATTATTTTCATTTTAATTATGCATTTTACTAAGATTACAGACACGGAGATCAGCAGTCCAATGTGCGTGTTACATTGATAAAAAGAAAACTGTTTTATCGTCTTCTTGCATCAGCTTTAATATTGAATTTCCCTTTTGTGTGATGTTACAGTTGTTTTTGCGCCCTTAAGAACTTTCTGGTCCCTTAGGAAATTGTTTTGTCATAACAATAACTTCACAACCGGGTATGATCGTATCTACGATCATGAAGTAATTAGAAAGACGATAATGCGATTTCTTAATCAATAGCACGCTAGTTGTGACTGCCTCAAGCCACGCGAAACTGCAAGTAAAAACTAATCACATCTCATAATGCAATATTTTATGACAATGGTCATTCCATGATTCTTACGCCAATTGTGATTGATAAAACAATAAGCTAAATCTCAATTTCCAACTTTCCATTGAATAACAACATCACTTCTATTTTGTAACATCACATCTCGCATGATATGTGTTTAGCACTAACGCCAATGGCCGAATATGCTCAGTCCTACTTCCATGCATCTGTCAATGCTGCATGCGCTGGACTCTCAATAGTGTGAAGAACGCTGTGGCGTGCTTCGAGGTCTTGATATTACGGGAATGCACGCAGCTGTCGGTATTTCACATGCTGCACTCTCAACTCTGTGGAGTAATTTGAGTTTCTGAAATTACGCATAAGCACACTGGATACTTATGTAACGTCAGTTACCATCCCTCAGTAGAACTTTTCTTGCAGGGCCCAGCCTGTCGACACATGTCAAGATGATCAAATGTGGACACATCGGTGAGATGTGCAAGGTGACAGTTTTGTCGTCAGCATGGGCAAGTTGGTGTATGGGTCCTCACTTCAGTCTGATTGTCACCAGTGATCATAGTGCAAATATGAAGTGCCATTCTGGCACTCCTAATGGTGATAGTGTGGGTAAGTGTCATCATTTATTGCATTACGACAGTATCACTGCTGTTTGACGATCAAAGTATGGCTTTCCTCCTGAATGATTAGCAGGAATGAGAGTACACATACTTATGTATATTCTATAATTTAAAAAAAAACTGTAGACAATACTTATAGTACGCTTTTTATAGGTGATTGGAATGCAGTTATACGTATTGAAACGTCGCCTTAGAAAAATTAATGAATCACTGTACTGATAAACCTCTTACATTATTTGCTTTTCAGACAGCTGAGCAAAACTGAACGTACTCAGACATTTCGCTCTTTCCCTGTTCTGGTCAACACTAAACTGACACACAATACAGGGTGATTCAAAAAGAATACCACAACTTTAAAAATGTGTATTTAATGAAAGAAACATAATATAACCTTCTGTTATACATCATTACAAAGAGTATTTAAAAAGGTTTTTTTTCACTCAAAAACAAGTTCAGAGATGTTCAATATGGCCCCCTCCAGACACTCGAGCAATATCAACCCGATACTCCAACTCGTTCCACACTCTCTGTAGCATATCAGGCGTAACAGTTTGGATAGCTGCTGTTATTTCTCGTTTCAAATCATCAATGGTGGCTGGGAGAGGTGGCCGAAACACCATATCCTTAACATACCCCCATAAGAAAAAATCGCAGGGGGTAAGATCAGGGCTTCTTGGAGGCCAGTGATGAAGTGCTCTGTCACGGGCTGCCTGGCGGCCGATCCATCGCCTCGGGTAGTTGACGTTCAGGTAGTTACGGACAGATAAGTGCCAATGTGGTGGCGCTCCATCCTGCTGAAATATGAATTGTTGTGCTTCTTGTTCGATCTGAGGGAACAGCCAATACCAGATACTGTAGTCCACTTACAGTAGCACCTTCGAAGAGAAAGGGACCAAAAACTTTATTGGCTGAAATGGCACAGAAAACGTTCACCTTAGGCGAGTCACGTTCATACTGAGTTGTTTCCTGCGGATTATCAGTGCCCCATATACAGACATTGTGACGGTTGACTTTCCCGTTAGTGTGGAAAGTTGCTTCATCACTAAACACAATCTTTGAAACGAAAGATTCATCTGTTTCCATTTGAGCAAGGATAAAATCACAGAAATCGATTCTTTTAATCTTATCAGCTGCAGACAGTGCTTGAACCAATTTCAGACGATAAGGTTTCATAACTAACCTTTTTCGTAGGACTCTCCATACAGTTGATTGTGGAATTTGCAGCTCTCTGCTAGCTCTGCGAGTCGATTTTCCTGGGCTGCGAACAAATGCTTGCTGGATGCGTGCTACATTTTCATCACTCGTTCTCGGCCGTCCAGAACTTTTCCCTTTGCATAAACACCCATTCTCTGTAAACTGTTTATACCAACGTTTAATACACCACCTATCAGGAGGTTTAACACCATACTTCGTTCGAAATGCACGCTGAACAACTGTCGTCGATTCACTTCTGCCGTTCTCAATAACACAAAAAGCTTTCTGTTGAGCGGTCGCCATCTTAGCATCAACTGACGCTGACGCCTAGTCAACAGCGCCTCAAGCGAACAAATGTACAACTAAATGAAACTTTATAGATCCCTTAATTCGCCGACAGATAGTGCTTAGCTCTGCCTTTTGTCGTTGCAGAGTTTTAAATTCCTAAAGTTGTGGTATACTTTTTGAATCACCCTGTATTTTTAACGCAACGCAATCTGACTTTCAAAAATCCCTACAGAAGAATAGCCCTGACTGACATTAACCTATACCTTTCATGAACCACTTACCTCACAAAAATCTTCCTTACTCGAACTACTGCAATACAGCGAGCACCAATACTGTCAGCTAAATAAAAGATTCTAACTACTGAAAGCACTAACTACTGATAGGCATAATTAGCAAATGAAGGATTTTGGTACAGAATAAAAAATGTATTTACCTTAAAAGTGTTCAAAAGTCATAATATATATTTCAGTTCATGACATCCAGTCTTACAAATTTCCAGATCGTCCGCTCTCAAAATTCTGCCATGTCTCTCCCCACATCCACCACAGCTGGTGGCTCACCTCCAACTGCGCAACGCTACGCGCTGTTAACATCCAGCTGCCCAACACTACAATAGCCAATAACAATGCAAACCAGCCACAGACTGCACACAGCACAGCCAGTGATTTTCATACAGAGCGCTACGTTGCGTTACCAATAAAAAACCCTAAACAGCCTACTTACAATATGTGTGACCAGGAGAGTTGGAAGGCGACGCAACATCTTGTCATACCATCTAATGGTTTGAGTTACATCCTTGACTTTGATATGAACAATCCTTACAAGCGTCCCATGCACAAAACACTGGTTTGGAGGGTTCTGGTGGCTCTCCAAAGGGAAAATCACCATAATGGGAAGAAATCAAACTTCTGGTTGCAGATACAGATGGAATATCCCACCAATCTGACTGATATGCACAGCAACTTGCCACTGTGACGGGAGCACCTAGTCCCTCAAGCTGATGAAAACGCTGGGGAATATACATAGACACACCTTACACTACAGAAACCGCCGGAAGTGTCAAAGGCTGGGGGTATAGCTCCTTAGAATCATCCACAGCATCTCCTTCAACCAGCATGCTTGGTTGAAGAAGTAAATTGATGTTACTACTGAAAATTGGTCTGATGTGACATGCGATTAAGAAAAAGACATTTATAAACCGATAAATAATTCGATTCTCCGCAACACCATGGAGAGTGTTAGAATCGAACACGAAATGGATTTAGCTTACTGCTGGCCTGGGCGTAACGGCACGAGAGATTGCATCTCCAGGCAAAAGTCTGAGCCTGCCACTATCATCGACGGAGGACTAGTCGCTGTGGAGATGGATAAGAGTTCCGTGGAGTTCACAAAGCCTTTCTCTATCGTTATGTGTATTATGGACCAGTACAAACTCCGACACGTGTTTGCGAAACCAATTTTGCTGTTCTCAAGTTACTTTATTTGGATACAGTCAGTTTCATCAGCTGGGTAGAAGGCTGCAGCCCATATAGAGTAGTTAGGTACAATTATGAGGAATTCAATATATGTAGATATGCGGCTTAAAACCCTTATGGCGTAATACCTCAGAACAGGGAATGTTGTCGGCCTGATGGCACACGAGTTTAATGCTTCATTTTGAAATGCATGCTATATAGATGCAGCTGCCATACAAAGTTGAGCTAAAGATGTGTGTTGTGTGATTGTATCAAAATCTTATTTGGAAATCTGCGAATGTTTTACCAAATAATTACTTAGCCTAATTTAAAAATGACACAGATGTTCCTAACAGCTCCCAAGCACGAAAAGCGCTTTTTTTTTCGAAAACGTAGCAGCTTTGTTTCAGAACTTGCTGCTCACGTTCTATATGCTATGCATGAAATTAATCTGTTCTAGTTCTTGCACCATTTTCACACAAAACTGTGTGTGTTTCCTCTGTTAACCAACCTCACTGAATTATCAACTCAAAAACCGCTAAATTGTCGAGCCACACAGTTCTTTCGGTGTGGACCGCTTTACATTACGATCGATTCTTGGCTATGACGTCACGATACGGTTGTTGGGCCTTGTCTCTAGGTGGTGTTCGTATCACCCAGTCTATGAAACTTTAACTCATTGAGTTGATCGTTTGCTGCAGAATACCATCATTGCATACTTTCTGCAATAAGCGATGAGCAAAATAAAGTGTTAAAATAATAGGCGACTTCCAAATTTAATTTCACTTTTACAGAAAAATTAAATCCATGCGAAGTAACTGCTACAGTCATCAACAAAAATTGAATGCAGAAACAGTTGGAAGGTATCAGCTTGTTGTGAAACAACAGCAGATTAGGCAAATGAATGGTGCAACTGAGAAGTAATCAGATTGTGCAGCACAACAGGCCTCTTATACTCTCGTCAGCTGTGGTGTGAGGTGCCGGACACCGCTGGCGTTAGGACACAGCTCGCTCGCTCGCACGCTTGCTCGCTGACTGACTGACTGGAGGGTAGGCAGCCCGCCGTGCGCCTGGGACCCGCGTGCTGCCGCTGCCCTGCCCGCCTTCCTCGCCTCGGTGCGCGTGCGGCGCGCCGGGGTGCTCATTAACTCGGCAGCCATAATTATTATTTCGATGGCGCCTGAGCCTGCCGGAGAGGGCGATGGTTCGCAGAAATTAAACGCAAACAAACTAATCGCGGAGCCCCATCTCGCATTCAGGCCGCCGCCTGCCGTGGCTTGTGGCGCCTACTACGGGGAGCTGGCAAACTGCGCCCCACTGCCGAGGAACGGAGGAGATCTCCTCCTGACGAGTTGCCAGTGAGTCGCTACGCAGCGTTACCGTGGCCGCCCTGAGGCAACGCAGCCTATCACCTCCTCCATGTCCATTATATCTAGCATTCGCTGTAACCAGCTTAAATCAGAACTCGTTTTTAAAAAGCACCGAATTGCTACATCAAAAAATTGTAATAAGGTAGCTCTACTGGGTCGATCTCTCTCTCTCTCTCATTGTCTCTCATTCCTTCTCTTTCATTCTCATAATGGTGGTAGAGGGACGGATGAGACTGGACTGAGATGTGAGCGAACCTACGCTTCTAACCATTTATCGACTAGCCACATAATATCTCAGTATACAATATTTCACTAAAGAGATTTTATAAGGACATTGTAATAATAATATTGAACCAAACTGGTGCTACAGTTGTTGTTGATTTGTTGGTGTAGATTGTACAGTAGCAGAAGGCCTATTTCAGCTGTATGGCAATCTTCCCGCTATCTGCAGGCGAATACACTTTGTTAACAGCTATAAAATTACAACTAGTAAAAATTTTATTTGATTGCGTGTTAGCCGCGCGGGATTAGCCGAGCGGTCTCGGGCGCTGCAGTCATGGACTGTGCGGCTGGTCCTGGCGGAGGTTCGTGTCCTCCCTCGGGCATGGGTGTGTGTGTAAGCTTAGGGACTGATGACCTTAGCAGTTAAGTCCCATAAGATTTCACACACATTTGAACATTTTTTTTTTTTTGATTGCGTGTTGGTACTTATATTCAAATTCCAAAGTGGCGCTTCTGTCTTATAACCTATTTCTTGCATAAAATACTTCATATAACGAGGGTCGATATTTAATGAATGATATCGTTGTATCTTAGCTTAGTGATGACCTTTGCACTACTGAGGAACATCAAGAGTATAAAACATTTGCGACGCTCAACACGAATTTTAACAACTTATGAAGTGTGAGACGGTAGCTTTTGTACAATAAGTGTGTTGTAGTGTTATCAAGAACATATACACCGAACTAGAAAACCACATGGACCACAACAAAACGAACCACCATCAACTGGAACGTAAGTGAACACAACTATTTTGCATCAGATGTATGTGTATTTTTGTTAATGAAACAAAGGATAAAGTGCCACTAAGTACTCAAATATTCTTGTGCAATGTGGAGCAGACGACATGCTGTTAATCAAAACAACTGTGTAACGATACATTTTAGCCACCTGGAGATGGGCATGGCAGCCCGAAACTGGTTATGACAGTAAAATAAAACATTCGAAAGATACATGTGGCTGGTTGTGTCGTTTAGCAACTAATTTTATTTGTTAATCATTTATTTTACTTATGACTGCTGTTGTTACGAAATGGCAGTTAGCTCTTTTGTGGATGTTATATAATGTTGTTGTTTTAGCAGCTACGATTCACAGCAAGACCAGCGATGCTCTATTTTTACAATTTGTTATTTACTTGTCTATATATCGAAATAGTCTATAGCGTGGTAGTATAATCTCTCTTTTTAGTTATCGTCGTGCAAGTGTTATCAAAGGATAATTGCCTACAGACAGCCTGAAGATGAGCATAGAGCTGAAATAGGGCAACTGATACTCTGTAATCTACAGCAATAAATCGACATCAATTATAGCAACATTTTTGTTCAATGCCGTTATCACAATGTCATTACAATGTCATGATGTGGGCCCGAGAGGGAGTAAAAGTGTTTTAATTTTTAATAAATCACGTGGGTAGCCAAAACATTAACAAGAAGCACAATAAAACGAATAGCAGTGAAAATGGTTAAAAGCCCCATATGACAGAGAAATGAAACCAACAAAGTTGTAAGCACAAAGAGAACGAACGCACAATACACATACAAAAACTTACACAACAAAGAACAACACAACACGAAAACAATTACCACACGGAAGACGCAACACAAAGTGGCACATACTCACACACAAAATAAGTAAAATACTGAAGAAATAGGGCCTTCAAATAGGTTACAGGTCAGATAACACAACACAGAAGAAACTCAGAACCAAGAAGATAGCCACAGACAAATTCAACAGACCAGCATTATATGAACTCACATACAACACCTGCCCATCAGTGTAAACAGCACAAACATGTAGGAATTTTAATACAAGGTACTCAGAACACCTTAAGGGGAGCCGGAGATGCCTATGCTGCCCATGTAAAAATCACTAAGTTTGAGGAACATTTATGAATAAACTACCAAATAGAAAAATTTGAATTTTTCTTACATATAGAGTGGTTTAGTATTGCAGTTATGACAGAGGGATTTTGGAGTACCTTTTCTAGTTTCCTTCCAATTATTTTTTTTATTAATGACCGACATTTTTTTTACAAATAATTGCTTTATAATTAAACTGAAATGAAACTACTGAACATATTGCCAAATGGCTGTGTTACAATGTAAGTTTGACCACTAGGAGTGCTGTATAAACATTTCATCTCTCTAGCTTGAGTGGATTTTGAGAAAATGTTCCTTATATTCGAAAAATTCTAATTTACGAGAAATGGCTATCAGAGTTTCTCAATACATTCCTGCACTATAGGATGGATTATCAGGTTCTTCTTCTTCATCCCCCAAAAGCTTCCTCTTCAGTCTTCTTTTCTGGCCTGTTGTTCCATCATACTTCACATGCCTTTCTCTTCTTTCTGCTCCTCTTATCCTTTCTCTGTCAAAGTTTCTTAGTGCTCGTACAGTGTTCACCCCAGCTGTAAATCCTAATGCCTTCAGAACTTCACACTTCACACTGTTCCCTTGGTTGTAGGTTTCTATTGCATCATAAATGCCCAAGTGCAGTGTTTTTATGCATACAAACACCCTTTTAGGAATCACTTTCCAAATCAAATTGTTTACGCTCTTATTAGGATTCTGCGTCTTTCCGTGTAGACATTTGTGTAACAATTCTGGCTGTGCTAAGTCATGAAAAATTGGTTTTATTGTTCCCTCCTGATTCTTGTACATACTGCATATTACCCGCTTTACACAAGAAGTATAATACTACCAACAACAGGCGCAACACTGAACTAATTCGAAACGGTAAACAGCAAAGAGATGGTGTTCCGCGCTCTTATTCATTGTAGTATCGCAACTTGGTATTAGTGTTAATTTTCTTTTCCCTACGTTCTTCCTCTTTTTATATACATGGTTACTAAAACGTGGCATCGTAACCAGAACAAAAGTGTACGACAATATTAAATGGAGCAAGATGTTCGAAATTCTGAGGAAAATAGGAGTAAGGTGAAAGGAAATACGGGTAATATTTGTCACAGAAAACAATGTAGGCAACCCTTGCACACTCGCTGTATGCGTAACATACGGCGCTGTAGGCGTAACAGGCCAAGAAAATCCCAAGGAGTTCGCCAGGAAGTCACGAGAGGCTGTTAGATGCATTCAGCGGCCACCCATTTCCTCTGCAGGCGTGGGGGAAAATGGTAATAACTCCACTTCTAGGGCGAGTAGAACAATAATTCAAAGTTTACATTAAAGAGGAATGTTCCAATTAATTTTCGGTAGGAAAAAAAAATCGTAATTTTTTGGATTTGACCACCTCCGGCTCCCCTTAAAGCCCTAAAATGTAACAGAACGCATAGCACATATGCTGATCACCTAATAGCCCACAGCCAGTCAGAGAGAGAGAGTGAGGGTGGGTTAGCGAGGGAGGGAGGGAGGGAGAGGCAGGAAGGGAGGGGGGAATGGAGGGAGGGAGGGAGGGAGGTAGAGAGAGAGAGAGAAAGAAAGAGAGAGAGAGAGAGAGAGAGAGAGAGAGAGAGGCGAAAGTAAGCCAAACTCTTTCGGGAGCAAATCGAAACCGATGGGGTTAAAACACACAACACAGTGCACGCCGAGTTTTACGAAGTGAAAAGATGTATGTAAATCCGAAATCATACCAATTATTTTAATATGTATGTGCAATGTCCTCAGAATGCAAAAGAAAAAAGATCAGTCAAATTAAAATTGAGTAACAACAAATGCATACGCAAAACATTTCGCCAGTGTCAGAATCAAGCTTTTTAAAATCGATGGATACGCTATCCCGCTGATAAAATTCCCATTTAGATCGTTTGGTTTGCAGATGGCAAGCAAATCAGTGCAGGACACTATACAGATGGTCTGCAAAACCATACAATGGAAAATCAAGGTAAGAACAAAAACGAATAATAGCTGTCTTTAGACCCCAATTTGTTAAATCAGCTACAATCTAAAATATTGTAACTTTTTACAGTTTTCGATTAACAAAACCCACTGAATATGGTACAGAGGTGCCGAAACATGTTTGGGTAACAAGAAAAAAACTGTTATTACATAAAAACTGGAACCTATATCCAAAAAAAGAAACTATGGCGCTGCCTTCTGTCTCGCAATGAGATTTCCAATTTAAACTTTCTCAAAGGGGCGGCGTTAGATAGCAGTTAATAAAATAAGATGATTTTACTTGATTTAACTGTCGCGACGTGAAGGCAAGCTACATTGATGATGGACAATAACTTATTTTAACAGCAACGTATGCTGCAGCTCACTGAGATTTCTATATTTTTACCTGTACTGGCCTATCATCTTAGTGTTATTCGTATAATCGGGACCACATCAGGCCAAAGGGTAGGCTGGCCGTGATCCTTGTTCAAAGGTGGTAACCGATCAAACGTATACAATTCTCACTAAAAATGTTACGTGCAGCAAGGGAAAAGATCTGATAATACAATATCTCAAGGGGATTGTAGCTTCCGTTAGAGAAGGACTAACGAAAGAACACAAATAGCGTACGGTCGTTCGGCCTCGAACAATCCGCGTCCAGCGTCTCCTATTTTGCCACTGAAAAATATTCAAATAGAAGTCATGTGTGTTATGAGGAGACAAACGGTTCAAACGGCTCTGAGCACTAAGGGACTTAACTTCTGTGGTCATCAGTCCCATAGAATTTAGAACTACTTAAACCTAACTAACCTAAGAACATCTCACACATCCATGCCCGAGGCAGGATTGGAACCTGCGACCGTAGCGGTCGCGCGGTTCCAGACTGTAGCGCCTAGAACCGCTCGGCCACCCCGGCCGGCGTAAACATCGCAGATGACTCGCATCCAACGTAATCAGCTATGGATGGAAGTTAAAATTCTTCCTAGCTTTGACTGTTCAGGCGGATAAATTATGTTGTCGTGGTCTTCAGTCCTGAGACTGGTTTGATACAGCTCTGCATGCTACTCTATCCTGTGCAAGCTTCTTCATCTCCCAGTACCTACTGCAGCCTACATCCTTTTGAATCTGCTTAGTGTATTTATCTCCTGGCCTCCCTCTACGATTTTTAGCCTCCACGCTGCCCTCCAATACTAAATTGGTGATATAGGTATATAGGAATACTACATGATGCTGTACAACGACCTTAGATAGGCACTAGTAGAAGTTATTTGTTAATCGTATTTTCATCACATTTTCGTTTTAAACTCAATACAGCTTAAGTATAGCGCACTCTCCATCTCCACACCCTCCACCTCCTTTCCAATCAAACTCGAAGCACCTACCTATCCCAGATGATGAGCTTCGCCCTGACATCTACCCCTCCTACCAACTCTGACCCCACCTTCCTGCTCCCTCCCCCGCAGGGCTCCCTCTCCTCTCCCTTCCTTCCTTCCTTCCGGTGAGTGGCTATCCCACTCCTACACCCCCTCCCTCTCCTGTGCTCCCCTTCACTGTCTCTGCACTCCCTCCTGCCTTATCTTCCCCTTCATTTCGCGCTCTGCCCGTCTCCTGCCTCTTGGTGTGCCTCCCATCCCCCCTTTTCCTCCCACACACATCCCCCATCCCCCCTTTTCCCTCCTCTCCAACCTCCAGTCCTTTGGCATGTTCCTACCAGTGGTTTTTATTCTTTGTGAGGGTTCCATCGTTTCCATTGTTGTTTTTTTTTAAGTGTCTCGCTCCATGTGATATTCAAAATGCCTCTGAGCACTATGGGACTTAACAGCTATGGTCATCAGTCCCCTAGAACTTAGAACTACTTAAACCTAACTAACCTAAGGACATCACACAACACCCAGTCATCATGAGGCAGACAAAATCCCTGACCCCGCCGGGAATTGAACCCGGGAACCCAGGCACGGGAAGCGAGAACGCTACCGCACGACCACAAGCTGTGGACATATGTGATATTCATACTGTCTCCGAATTTTAACTTGTGTTTGACTCCTGTGATTTTAAGTGTGCAACAAATTGCCAGCTGTGTTTTTCTAACTTTATGTCGAATTTTTGACTGTCGCCCCTGTGCATGTCCCCATATTAGTGTAATTAACTCCCATCATCTCCATTTGCTGTGTTTTTTATGTCCCCCTTTTACCACCCCCTTTTTCGTAAGTGTTCCTCTTTCATGTACGTTGTAAAACCATTTGGCAGAAGAGCAGTGGACTGTGCCTCTACCAGCCCTCCCCTGCCCATGGGGCAGGGGAATGAAATTATGATATAGAAAAAAAATAGGTATAGTGCAGTAGCTTTAATTGTGTGCTCGATCTACCATCCGTCAGGTGGCTGTTTTAATCGTTCTGCGACTTTTTATGCTCCAGCTGTACTTTGCTGGTGCCTTTTAATCCTTAGAGTGTGTGTTTTCTTTGTATACAATACTTTTTTAACTTTTTACCTCCATTTACAGTTACCGCTTTTTGTATGCCTTCTTCTCTTATTTTCCGTCATTTTTTCTATGTTTCGCCATGATTTCATCTTTATGTTGTTTTAGAAGTCTTCCTGTCTACTTGCAAAGTCTCTTGGGTGAAGAGCAGCGCCTATGCTGTAGACAGCCCGTCCCTGATGGGGAATTGCAAATACACTCCTGGAAATGGAAAAAAGAACACATTGACACCGGTGTGTCAGACCCACCATACTTGCTCCGGACACTGCGAGAGGGCTGTACAAGCAATGATCACACGCACGGCACAGCGGACACACCAGGAACCGCGGTGTTGGCCGTCGAATGGCGCTAGCTGCGCAGCATTTGTGCACCGCCGCCGTCAGTGTCAGCCAGTTTGCCGTGGCATACGGAGCTCCATCGCAGTCTTTAACACCGGTAGCATGCCGCGACAGCGTGGACGTGAACCGTATGTGCAGTTGACGGACTTTGAGCGAGGGCGTATAGTGGGCATGCGGGAGGCCGGGTGGACGTACCGCCGAATTGCTCAACACGTGGGGCGTGAGGTCTCCACAGTACATCGATGTTGTCGCCAGTGGTCGGCGGAAGGTGCACGTGCCCGTCGACCTGGGACCGGACCGCAGCGACGCACGGATGCACGCCAAGACCGTAGGATCCTACGCAGTGCCGTAGGGGACCGCACCGCCACTTCCCAGCAAATTAGGGACACTGTTGCTCCTGGGGTATCGGCGAGGACCATTCGCAACCGTCTCCATGAAGCTGGGCTACGGTCCCGCACACCGTTAGGCCGTCTTCCGCTCACGACCCAACATCGTGCAGCCCGCCTCCAGTGGTGTCGCGACAGGCGTGAATGGAGGGACGAATGGAGACGTGTCGTCTTCAGCGATGAGAGTCGCTTCTGCCTTGGTGCCAATGATGGTCTTATGCGTGTTTGGCGCCGTGCAGGTGAGCGCCACAATCAGGACTGCATACGACCGAGGCACACAGGGCCAACACCCGGCATCATGGTGTGGGAAGCGATCTCCTACACTGGCCGTACGCCACTGGTGATCGTCGAGGGGACACTGAATAGTGCACGGTACATCCAAACCGTCATCGAACCCATCGTTCTACCATTCCTAGACCGGCAAGGGAACTTGCTGTTCCAACAGGACAATGCACGTCCGCATGTATCCCGTGCTACCCAACGTGCTCTAGAATGTGTAAGTCAACTACCCTGGCCAGCAAGATCTCCGGATCTGTCCCCCATTGAGCATGTTTGGGACTGGATGAAGCGTCGTCTCACGCGGTCTGCACGTCCAGCACGAACGCTGGTCCAACTGAGGCGCCAGGTGGAAATGGCATGGCAAGCCGTTCCACAGGACTACATCCAGCATCTCTACGATCGTCTCCATGGCAGAATAGCAGCCTGCATTACTGCGAAAGGTGGATATACACTGTACTAGTGCCGACATTGTGCATGCTCTGTTGCCTGTGTCTATGTGCCTGTGGTTCTGTCAGTGTGATCATGTGATGTATCTGACCCCAGGAATGTGTCAATAAAGTTTCCCCTTCCTGGGACAATGAATTCACGGTGTTCTTATTTCAATTTCCAGGAGTGTATAATAAAGTAAAACATGTTATAGTGCACATCATGAAGGGTGAATCCCCTTAATTCTAAGACACAGGATTCCACTGCCTGGGCTACCCTCAGGGTGCAATCTTTGGAAGAGCACCTTGCTCCTACTGTGTCTGTCTGTCAGCCTATATATCCATCAGCTTATCTGCCTCTGTGCTTATCTGTCCATCTGCCTATCTGTCTGTCTGCCTGCCTGCCTGCCTGCCTGCCTGCCCATCAATCTGTCTGTTAGCTGCCATCCGGAGGTCGCCACCACTACTGCACAGTGCACTCTGCTGCCTACCATCTGTCCATCACCGTCCATCTGCCGCCGTCCATCAACTACCATCGTCACCGTCTGTCCATCTGTTTGTCCGTCTCTCTGTCATGAGCCTTCCCACCTCCACTGTCATATACACCTCCTCCTTCCCCACTTTCACTGTCACTTCCTATAGTGCCACCCCTGGCCTCCCCCTTATACCGCGCATCCCCTCCCCCCATTCACCCATTCCCCCATTTCCCTCCCCTGTTGTTTACCCCCACGTCTACACCCATCCCCAGCCTCCACACTTGCAACAGTACCCAATCCTTCCCCTGCCATCACATGTGCCTCCGCTGCCATCTCTGCTGCGACCCCTAAGGAGGTCAGCTTCCACTCTCTCGCCCTCCCTCCCCCAGTCACTTCATGATCTGCCTCCCCTGTCTGCTTCACGTCACGCTGGGCCACAACTGCCACCACTGAATTGGCTGCATCTTCCAGCAACTCCACTGTACCTACAGGATCGACTGCCCACCACCTCCCACTCCTCCCCGTCCCTCCCCTCTCCTCCCAGCCTACAATCTCCAAAAAAACCAGAAGCGTGTGAATGCTGACTCTGCTCCTACCACTTCCCACAAAAAGTCACCACCTCCTACCACTCCCACTGTCATCTTCATGAATACCACCCCCCCCTCCTGTCACCCATATCCCAGCCCCCACTCTCCACAATTTTGTTCTGCCAGCTAGACTCCAAGTTCATTGACACTCATACCCTCACCATGGAGATTTGAAAGTATCTGCCAGTTGTTTCCATCTCCCAACTGATTCCCCACATGGACTCAGTCCTCATAAAGTCCCCCTTCCCTGCCTTTCATGTGGAGCTTCTCTGTCAACTCCCATGCATCATTCTTGGCCCCCATGCGTCCCTGACACCCTTCCTCACCTTGTCATACCCAGCCTCCCTGTCACCCTCTCCCCCCCCCCCCCCACCTACCCTATCCTGATCACCAAGCTCAGCCCACTGACCTGGAAAACCGCTCTGCCCGCCATATCCACAAGACTCTATTCCGACTTATCTCATGCAGGTCTTTTCGGAGTCTGCCCACTCCACTGACTACCTCCTCAACTAGGGTGTCCTGATTTTTCACCACTGCCACCCTGTTGAATCCTTCAGATCCCCTGCCCAATTCTACTGCTACCAATGCTGCCTCATGTATAATGATCACCTAGCCCCCAACTACAAAAACGTACCCACCTGCCCTCATTGTAAGGTCTCCCTTTTTCTCAAAAACTGCCCCAACTTCATCACCCCTCCTTCCTGTAACACCCATCCCAAACGAGACAACTCACTTGATGTTGTCACTGCCTCTGCAAACCTCCTTGGGAGTATCGCCATCGACATCCTTCATCCTACAGGTAGTGACCACCTCCCCATCATTCTCACCATAATGTCTGCTCACCACCCACCTCTGGCTCTGCACCCTTCACCTGCTCCTAAGGTAGTCCATGACTACCATCACACCAACTGGGAATCCATCGCCACCCAGGTCGAAAGCCCCCCTCTTACCTGTCGCCATCCTGACAACATTGTCCATGCCTCAGCTTTCCTTCAGAAGGCCATTACTGATCCCATGGAGTCCCTTGTTCCCACTACAACCAACCAACCACCCCCACCGTCCCACTCTCCCTCCATGGGCTGTCCTCCTCCTCTACCAATCCCCCTCCTCCATCGCTCCTCCCAGTGCACTTGTGACAGGGATACACTCCAGTGCCAGTGGCAAATACAGCGACATGTATGGATCCACATTACAGCAAAGAAAAGTTGCCCCCCTCCGACATGAACACTCCCATCACAGCACATGAAATTTAACTTATCCTCTAGTAAAGGCAGAACACAGCCCCTGGTCGTAACTGTGTCACCTACCACCACCTCAGAGAATGCCCCTTCTCCTTCCTGTCTGTCCTTGCCAATTTATACAAGGTCATCCTCTCCACTGCCTTCTACCCTGACCTGTGGAAGACTTCCTGCATCCTCTTATTCCTCAAACCCAACAAACCCCCTTCAATAACCTATTCATGTTGTCCCATAGGTACCTCCATCTTCAGTAAGGTCTTCGAATCCATCCTCTCCTGTCATACCTATCACTACCTTAATCAACACCACCTTTTCCCCATACACAGTGTGGCTTCCAACCCTCCTTCTCTGCCAAAGGCAAACTCTTTAACATCATCCACATTCTCTGCCTCCAACTTAACTCTCACTGCTCCGCCATTTTTGTTCCCCTTGACATCAAAAATGGCTACTACTGTGTATGGCATCCTGGTCTCCTCTTTTAACTCCAAACTCTTTAAACTCCTCTGCTGCCCCCACTATCTCAATTACACTGTGGATATGCCCAAGCCACCCCCACCTGTCCACCTCCTCCAATATGCTGGTGACACAGCCTTCCTGGCTCCCAATGCACCCTCCAAACCCACCTTGACCAGTTCACCAATTAGTGTAACCAGTAGTTCCTTTGTATAAACCCCTACAAAACCAGGCAATCATCATAGGCTGCATCCACAAGCTCCTTCCATCTCCCTGACTTCTAACCATTTATGGTCGTCCCACCCAGCTCACCCAAACCCTGGTATACCTTGGCCTCACCCTCGAACGTCAAATCACCTGGACCCCTCGTCTCCTGACCATCCAGCAGAAAACCTATTCCTGCCTCCATCTCCTGAAACTCCGGCCTGGACAGACGTGGGGATTGCACACTTCCACCGTCCTCCACATCTACAAATCCCTCATTGTCCTACCTTCTATTATGCCAGCATTGCTAGGATCTCCACCCCCCTCCCCACTTTTACAAGGCCCTCCAAATCCTAGAAGACCATGTGCTCTGCCTTGCCTTGCCTTCCTTCTGCCCTCCTTCCCCCACACAACTCCTTCATGACGTCATCCCCTTCCCACATCTGCTCCTAGTCCTGCAACATATCCACATCCTGTACACTGTTTGCAGGCTTGATTCCCCGATGCCCTGTTTCCCTCCTTCCTCTCCCGCCCCCCACCCATTCCTGCACCTCTATCGCTGTCTCCCTCCCTCTCTCCACCTTCATACCCTCTATCTCTTCCATCAGGGCAAATTCCTCCTATCCCCTCATTCTCCCAGAGCGGATTTTTCTCCTTCCTCCCCAGTGTCTCTGCACCCCCTCCTCCACTGTTTCCCTCCCATGTTCGTCGCTCCCCGGCCTCTTTGGCGCGCCTCCCACTCATGTCCCCCTATATCCCCTCCCCCCCTCTATCCCCTTTCTTCCCTTCCTTCCCTTCTCTCTGGTCTCCATCCTCGTGGCAGATCTTCTCAATCTGTTCCTTGGCATTGGTGTGCTACGTCAGAGTTGTGTTCGAGGCTGTTCTCCTGTGACATCAAGAGCTGTGATTTTAATTGTGTGCTGGACTTGTATGTAGTGTTACTGTCATTGACTGTTATGAGCTACGCCGCCCATCGCTACTTTTATGCACCGGCCATACTTCACCTTGTGTTTCTTTTAATCGTCGCAGTGTGTGGTTTTATGTGTGTAGTTTTTAGCTTTATATAATGGTTTTACAGTCACGACCTTTTTTACGTTATTTTCCATGTTTCCCCTTTTACATGTATCTTTCGTCGTATTTACTCCATTCTGTTGTTTTTTTTTAACTGTCTCCATGTTCTGTACATACTGTCTCTCGCCTGAAGAGCGGCGCCTATGCTGCTGCCAGCCAGCCCTGTATGGCGCATTGGAACACAATAAAGAAAAAAAAAAAAGGTATCTCGTCTAATGTCAGTCTTCACATGGATATTCTCGACGTTGCATTGACTACGAACTTTCTGACATAGCATACTTCTTAACATTGATTTAGAGATCGAGATTCGTTTCGTAATTTAATTCGAATGGAAGAGGAATTTTTTTTTTTTGAATCTGCTATTCACCAATTGAAAATACATTTATCGGAAAGATGTAAACATGAACCAGTCCATAAACCCAGAGAAACATATGTACATGGTGAGTCACCTAACATTAGCAATGGAAAAACCTCCCAAACCACAACAAACACTGAATAACCAATTCCGCAGACCGAAACTGTGGAAAAAGGCTGTTGTAATTGGTTGATACAAACCATTGAGAAATGCAGAGAAGTCTGATTTTCAACACATACTTATGCTTATTTATGGAAACCTGTTATTTTTAGCAGAACTGGAAATAGAAACAAATACCTAATCAACGCCATTTTCTACATTGTAAAATGTTAAGTACATCAAGAACAATTTGTAGCGTAAATTTGACGCTTGAAACCGCAGACGTTCAGTCGCGTGTTGTAACAAACAAGATCTGTAGTACTAGTAGTAGTAGTAGTAGTAGTAGTAGCTAGTAGTAGCAGCTTTATTCACCTGTAGATTTCTTTTTACAAGGATACAAGACATGTCAGAGTATTTACATGTTTAGACCAATTTAAAATAAGCTAATTCGTATACACATACATTTACAGACATCTAGTTAGAGACAATGATTAGATTTACGCCTCATATACAAATATACAATACTTTCTTACAAATAACTTATTAGATAACGTAATGCCACGCTGTTCACTCGTATTTCACCATCAGTGACTGCATACACTACAAGAACTTTGTTTCATAACCCTTCAGCCGCTACACACACGACACACACACACACACACACACACACACACACACACACAGCTGTCTAGGCCATTTTATGTACCGCAACTTCCAATCTGCTAACCTGAAAATATAAGTCAGCATTCCACTATAATGAGTGAGATGTTGAGCTTAGAAAGAGGAAGAGATGTTTGTATTGTGCTGTGCATAGCTTGGGGTAAGTTTTTGTGAAAAAAGGAAAAAAAGGGAAAAAAAGGGAAAAACATAGTGTGAAGGTCTTATGTGGAATGTTGGATGTTTTATAATCATTATTATTATTTATTTGTATATCTTTTTTTTACCAAAACCCTATATAAAATGTATTTAATAACAGATACTGTCTTTTTAAGTAAGTGTATTTTTGCAATTTCGTTAATCTCTTTTTGTAATTTATTGTACAGTTTTATTCCTTGGCAGAAAATGCTGTTAAGAGTTTTATGTCTGGTGAATGTAAGTTGAGTCTAGCTCTTGTTCCATGGTCATGGACATAGCTGTTTGTGCAGTAATTATCAATATAATTTTTGATGTGTACAACTGACTAGTAACCGTACTCACACGGAGCTCTTAAAATCCCGTTTTGATTCGATCTTTACAATGAGCTCCCTATTATTTTTTGTTATTTTTCTTATGGCTCTTTTCTAGAGTTTGAAAATTGTGTTCAAATTTCGTGCATTTGTTCCCCAAAAAAGAATGCCATAGCTAAGAACTGATTGTACATATGAATAGTATGTGACTAGATGACACTGCATGTTACACTCTGATGATAGGATTCTAAGGGCATAACATGCTGATGACATCCTGTTTGCAAGTACCTCTATGTGTTCACACCACTTCAACTGAAAAGTTAACTATATTTACGAGTTTGGCTGTCTCCGTGTCTGCATGTAGTGTCTGCTGAATTAGTCCTTGTACTAAGAATAACTGTAGTACACTGTGTTACCGGACGTCTATGATAGTGTACAGTACGCAAGTTAGAACAGAAATACAAACAGGAGGAATGTATAAGGTCGCAAGTACAACAGTGTGCACAGTGTTGTAAGAATTGTGAAAATGGTTTATTCTGACTCTGGAGAGGCAGAGATAATACTCATCTATGGCGAGTGAGGACAAAGTGCAGATGCAGCCTGCAGGTGTATACAGATAGGTACCCTGACAGAGACCATCCAACAATCCGTACATTTGAAGACATCTACAAACAATTGTATGCAACAGGTATGGTCGTAATACGCAAACGGGTCCGTAACAAACCCATCACAGGAGAAGCAGGTGTGTTAGCTGCTGTTGCCGTGAACCCAGACATGGGTCCACGTGAGATCGCTAGAGACAGTGCAATGAGACAAGTAATGTAACGCGCATACTTCATCGTTACAAATTTCACCTGTACCATGTGTCGCTGAATCAGCCATTACATGCAGTGGATTTTAATAATCGATATAATTTCTGTCAGTCGGCATTAACAGAGAATGCGTTGCAATTCTACCTGTTTACCGATTAAGTAGGTTTCACAAACCACGGTGCAGTGAATTTACGAAACATGGATTACTGGTCCGTGGACAATCCTCGCTGTTTCGACAGGTAGAGGGACTGTGACCTTGGAATGTAAATGTATGGTGCGGAGGAACTGGCAACCATCTCACTGGTCCGCACTTCATTGCCAGACAGCTGCAAAATACGTCGAGTTTCCTACAAAAGCTAACATTGCTAGAAAATGTCCCGCTGAAAATGGGTAGATGTATGTGGTATCAACATGATGGTGCTCCTGCACATTCTGCAATGAATACTAGGCTGACCCTTGACAGAATGTTCGACGGGCGTTTCATAGGACGTGATGGATGCATAAATTGGCCAGCGCGTTCTCCTAATCTAACACCTTTAGACATCTTTCTGTGGGATACGTTTAAAGAGAACGTGTACCGTGATGTGCCTATAACCCCAGATGATGTATTACATCGTATTGAGACAGCACGTGGCAACATTACACCAGATGTAATACGTCATGTAACATATTTATTACATGGTAGATTGCAAATGTGTGTAGCAAATGATGGGCACCACTTTCAACATTTATTGGCCTGAAATGTCAAGACTCACTCTTTTACATTCTGTAATTGAAAACAAAAAAATATAAGTAACTAAATTCCCATGTTAATGTACATTTTCGTCTAACAAATCAGGGCTGTACAGTATTCTTCAGAGAACTAGACTAATAAAAATGTTATCATGCTGACGTAACGTGTTGTTCAAGTTTCTTCTGTACCTACGTTACGTCACTGTTCTTTTTGTACCCCTAATTAATTCGGTTACCTCCGATACACACAATTGAACAGCTGAGGAGTTACTCAAGCGTCAGCTTTGAGCTACAAATTACTCTGGGTGTAATTAACATTTTAAAATGTAAGAAACGGCATTCATTAAGGTTTTTTACTATTTTCAGTTGTGCTAAAAGTAATAATAGGTTTCCATTACAAAAAAAGATAATTACGTGTTGAAAACCATACTTCCGTGCATTTCTCAGTGGTTTGTATTATCCAATTACACCAGCCCTTCTCCTCACTTTCGGTCTGCGGAATTGGTTATAGTTTCATAACAGCAAAAGCTTCCAGTATGTAACTTCCGTTTCTTTCAGCCATAGACCGCCCGTCACTTTAAGATTTCTTTCCATTTGGGAATCATTCCAACCGTTGGACACTGCAATATGAAGTGCACATTATTTGTAATAAATATCATCGACTTTTGAGATAATACTTCTGCTTAATAAATATGAAAGACACAGAATCCATAAGGGGGAAAAAAACTGAAACGAGCTAGACGCAAACTTGCAACGTTTCTCTTTGGTATTTGGAAACCTTTACACTACCAACTGCGCTACGAAGTCGACTCAGTACATGACCCTCCATGTGCGGCATTCATTGTGAAGACTGTATCTACATGTCATAAATTCCGATATTTAATATGCAAATTGTACCAAAAACACACGCTTTTGACAGTTCATCATTGTGCCGTAGCACTGAAAAGGTATACACTTGTAACACCCAAGTTGCAACACTAAAAATATCAACCACAGGGAACCTTCACCTAGCGATTTACAGTTCCCATCATTTTCTTATACCGAATCCTCGCTGAAAGGACGAGTTTTCCAGAGACCCTCAACCAGCCGATGCTTTGGAACAGCTTACATTCGTACCACATACTTCGTGAGAAATAAAATCCACCAATACAGTATATGTGCCATAAAATATGGCGGATTCTATGTTTCGCTTATAGCGTAAAGCGATGTCGCATTTCATTGTCACGATGTGCTTCACAAGGCAAAAATCTGACATAGCAGCTTCTTTATTTCGTTCTTCGCAGGGTAGAGGAATGTGGGATTCTGCGTTGTGATGTTACCACCCCTCGTCCACGTGCATTTTGACGTCTCGTGAGAGGACGCGTTTACACCAGCCATCCTCCAAGGGTCCCGAGTTCATCTCGGGGTGCCTGCGCTCTTCATCCAGTCAAATGGCGCACAGCCGACGTGCTCCAGCCGTTGCCCTCTTTACGTAGGCAGCAAGGAAGAGTCGCCGCCAGGTCTGGTACTTTTCGCGGACTACCTAAATGTTATATAATACGTCCTATTAGAGGGAAAGCAACAGGAGGGAGTTTTAATGCTGTTTTCCAAACAATTATTGAGTGGTTCTCTGAAAATCGACTCTCCTTAAATTTTGAGAAATCACACTATATTCAATTCTACACAACAAATAGTCATACCCCTAGCTGAGGTAGCTCATGAATAGGAGTCAGTGAACAGACTAGAATACTCCAAATCTTTGGGCGTACATATCGATGACAACTTGACCTGGAAGAAGCATATTACTGAGCTTCTGAAAAAATTAACTTCAACTGCTCTTGCTCTTTGTGTAATTACTAGTGTCGGAAACAAACGAATCAACATCCTGACGTGTTTTCCGTACTTCCACTCAATAATCTGTTTTGGAATAACTTTTCTTGGTTAACTCACCAGTTACAAAGAAAGCACTTATTGCAGAAGGGCGAGCTGTAAGAACAATATGTGGTGTCCACCCATGGCCTTCATGTAGGTATCTTATCAGGGAATTAGGCTTTTTAACTGCATCGTCAAAATACATATATTCGCTTATGAAATTTGTCATAAACAATTCATCACAGTTCGAAAAGAACAGTGATGTCCATATCTACTACAGTAGAGGAAAATACGTCCATTATTACCTATTATTGAAGCCGTCAGTGGCTCTGAAAGAAGTTCAGTACGCAGCAACAAAATGTTTTGATCATTTGCCCAATAAGTCGTGTTACTCTTTCTATCGGACGACAGTTCTTGGGCTTGCGTGTCCCATAAGCTATCACAATTATGCATCTCAGTAAGGTGGACGAAGTGTTTAACTTGGAATTCGAACCACGTGGTGTTTCTGGGGACGCTCCACATCGTTGAGGGGTGAAGGCTAGGTAAGAAACGAGGACTGAAAAATCCATGGCCAGTCAAGATAAAATCCCTCGACCTCCCGTCTTCCACACACTTGCTTTACCGCTAGGCGACCAGGTCCAACAAATGTATAGATAGTTCAACTATAAGTTTGATTGAGCTTCTGACTGTCAAAACGAGTGATTTCTATGGCCGTCCTTTTTGACTGCATAAACGAAGAAGCTTAAATTACTTACACCGCCAAGGGACGGTAGATCTTAGTATTTTGCACAAATTGAACTTGATACCTCTGTCCGTTCCTAAGACAGACACACAGACAGCAAGTGGCACAAAAATATTTTTAGATGATATAAAATACACATATTAACAATAGTCGGATTTTTTTCTTTTACTTGTACTCTGAAGCCTTCCTTCTTGTCGAATTTCATGATTCAAGGCCAACGGGGAGTAGCGTATATGGTTTGCTGAGTGAGTTTGCGAGATTCGTAGTATGTGAGATAAATGACCATGTTGGTCTGCATTTACTTAGAAGCTAAAATGTTTCGCACTGCCAAGATATCGTAATTCTTAGTATCTGAATAACTGAAGATTTTACCAGACTTCATGTACCTAGGTGTCACAATACAAACAACTGCAAAATGTTTCACAAAACATGTAATAGAGAAAGCAATACAAGCAATAACGGCACACCATGAAATACTATACATCAGATCCCATAGCCTAGAGACAGCAATGGCACTATTCAGAGCCAAAATCTTCGGCCGGCCGGAGTGGCCGTGCGGTTCTAGGCGCTACAGTCTGGAGCCGAGCGACCGCTACGGTCGCAGGTTCAAATCCTGCCTCGGGCATGGATGTGTGTGATGTCCTTAGGTTAGTTAGGTTTAATTAGTTCTAAGTTCTAGGCGACTGATGACCTCAGAAGTTAAGTCGCATAGTGCTCAGAGCCATTTGAACCATTTGAACCAAAATCTTCCCAGTACTGACGTACGGCCTAGGAATTATCAGACCACATCTTACCTAATGACACTAGAAAGAGTGAAGGCGACCTACATAAAAGAAAGCAATAGGAGTGTTGAAAACAACACGATCCAGGCTTGTCTACCTCATTGAAGACCTATGGACGAGCCTGCTGTTACCCAACAGCAGCGTTTTGGAAAGTCTATTATTTGCAACACGTCATATAATTAACCATACGCAATGTATGAGATAAACTGTGTCCTCAAATATGCAAACGTAACCATATAGCACTCTGTACCAAAAGGACACGGCCAGTAGGTGACTATGCAATACACAATATGTACAATATGTACAATTTTCAATTTCATTTGCCATTGTACTTTGAATTTGTGTGGCTATTTGGCTGCAATAAACTTATTATTAATAATTTTCTACTTGATACCCTACCCGTTCCTGAGATGAAGGCATCTTAACAGTTGGACAGGCAGACAGACAGATTGAGTTGTGTATGAATTCGTATATAATGGTAAGGAAAGTTAGGCGATGGAGTGGTGCAGCAACTGTCGTCGTAGATAAGTTGGACAGGAGCAAAAATGATTAGCGAACAAGTTAACACAGTAAACAGAAGATTTAATTTACTTGTATTTCTCCAAATGTACGAAGACTCATTGCACGTAATGCAGAAAGAAATAGAGTTCAAATGTCAACAATGACGAGGTTCTCTGAAGTGAAGCCACTATCGGCGTCTGACGGAAACCTGCATTTCCGTTGCCAACTTTGACGCTCGTGGGATGGCATCAACACGTGATGACAGACAGACAACAAAGCGATTGTTTAAACGTTCCGTTTTTACCGATAGAGGTACAGAGCCTTGAAAACAAACAAACAAATAAAAATGGCTTGGGTTTCAGTGTAGGTGCATGAGTAGGACCAAAAAATAATGTGTTATTTAACATAAAATCTAATCGTGTATACATACCCTGTAAACTGACTCGTTCCACAGCATTTCGATAGAAGAATCGTTCAAATGCTGTACAGAACACATAACTAAGAAACTAGCGAGCCACTGTTCCACTTTTTCATCATTTGGACATCACGCACGCTATGTGGTTCACCGGCATCCGCAGTACCGAGAAGTACAAAACGCTTTTGTATTCATAACTTGTAATACCCAATCTCTGTCAATGATCATACATTTTCTACTTGTTTTGCGAAGTTTGATTTATTCGTGGTGCTGAATATTATTCTTGTAAATATGTTGTCAAGCTTCAAATTCTATTTGTTATTTAAGAAAGACAGAACGCATCGAATATTAACATTTTGTAAGTAGACACGATGGCCTGGTAAGGGAAAAGCTATTGTCAAAGATTGTCATAAATTGTAAATGCATTTTTGCTGGGCGTGAGAGCGCGCCAAAAGAAAGTAAAAGTTGGGAGTATCAGGAGAAGGTTAGTGTCGTTGATTGTGTGTATTCTCCGGTGTGTCTATACGAAAGTGTGGAGACAAAAAGTCTGTTTCCGAAGTGCGGAACAGTGAAAACTGGAATGCTTATTTGGCTGATGTTTAATGTGTCCGAGCTATGACATTTATTGGGCACAGTACAAATGTGAGAAGAGCACATAACATCAGGAGTAATGCGGGCCCTTGTTATTGGCTAGGATATGGAGAGAAGATCAACCTGTGCCCTATTTAGCACTAAATGAAGCCACTCGACAAACCAATGGCATCATGAAGTGAAGTAAGATCTAGACTTCTTATAACTAGAAGTGTAATAGACCGACCGGGGTAGTTGGAATTTTATTGCTTGAATAACATTGTTTTCGTACATATTGTCACGTAAATGATTTTCCTAAGCCATTATCCAAGTAGTATCCATCCTAGCCCTTTGTATGAACCGAGATAATCAGAAAATGAACTGAAAGTGAAGTGAACGTTAATTTATTATATTGTCAAAACATAATTTTTCCAATTTTTGGACAATTACATAACAAAGAAATCTTTGGTAGTAGTATGAATGATGTCAGAAGTAGAATGGTTCAAAAGCCAGTATTAATTCATTTTCTAAAAGTAAAGTAACTTTCATAATAGAAAATTGGTAGTAAAAATTTACGTAAATTGGACACAATTTCATTGTCAAAACACAGTTCTAATTTATAGCTTGTGGCATGATTTATAACTTTTATTGCAAAGAAATATCTGAATAACTGTTAGGTAAATTACAGTCTTTAGCAATGACTAAATTCAAACAATGTTGCTGCTTGCTACAGTTACGACAGTCAGTATTACGGTGAGTAGCGTGACAAAAAGCTTCTGGCCACAGCCAGTAAACAATCTTAATTTAGGCGCTACAGTCTGGTACCGCACGACAGCAACGGTCGCAGGTTCTAATCCTGCCTCGGTCATGGATATGTGTGATGTCCTTAGGTTAGTCAGGTTTAAGTAGCTCTAAGCTCTAGGGGGCTGATGACCTCAGAAGTTAAGTCCCATAGTGCTAAGAGCCATTTGAACCATTTAATTTATCTTTGAAAATTAATATAATATGTTGTATGTGTTTGCTATTTGATTATTATTTGACTACTGTGACATGTCTGGTATGAAGTACTTGAAAGTGTGCGTTTGGCACTGTTCCTAAATCATGACGCCAATAACTATTCTTACGTAAGATTTCTTACGAGTGTGAAGTTCAGTTTCAATTTAATTACTCTTGTTCCGGTGCGGTACTGGCGGAGAACCCATCACACAATGAAGCCTACAGTGCTACCTAGTAACTGGATACTAGAACCCAAATAAATGTCCAGTACATCACGATCACTATGTGAGAATACTGACAACTGACAGTCACTACAGAGACTTGTGACCAGAGTGGCGACGAAGTGTGAGAACACGACGCTGGTCTCGAGTGTTTAACACGAGAAGTCCCGGAGCAGCGGCGCCGAGGATGCGACCTGCGCCAGGGCGGCAGAAGACCACGGCGCATAGCAACGAAGCGAGGCGGCGGCGGCGGCGGCGGCCTTCCCCGAGGTAACGAGGTTATTCCACGAACCACCTGGCCGCGCACCGCCGGCACGTAGCGCGCCCTTAACGAGCCCTCTCCTCCCCTCTCCACACCTCTCCAGCCCTCTCCTACCCCCTCTTGTCCAGCTACGGCCCTCTTCCCTGCCGGCCAAGGGACGGCCCGTGGTGTCTCAGGTTAGCGCCGCGACATTGTGTTTTACATTCGCGGATAGTAAACACACAGCGCATTCGTCGAAATCAGGGCAAGGCACACGTGGACAGAGTCAGTAAATACAAGGGATAGTTGTAAGGCGAAAATGTTCCAGCAAAGCCGGCCGGAGTGGCCGAGTGGTTCTAGGCATTACAGTCTGGAACCGCGTGACCGCTACGGTCGCAGGTTTGAATCCTGCCTTGGGCATGGCTGTGTGTGATGTCCTTAGGTTGGTTAGGTTTAAGTAGTTCTAAGTTCTAGGGGACTGATGACCTCAGCAGTTAAGTCCCATAGTGCTCAGAGCCATTTGAACCATTTTTTGTTCCAGGAAAATCTAAAAATAAACGCTTCTCATAAACAATGTTTTCATTTATCTAACATGGACGTGCAGACTGGGAAGTTACACACTCCAAGCTCGCTAAATAGAAAGTCGCACGAGTCATTCGTTACAGAAAATTTCTACGGAAGTAGGCTGCTTTCCATAATCGTATGTCAATTAGGCAGCTATGACAGCAGACTATGTTACTATATTTCGGATTCTCCTATTGCGCAAACGACTGATATTTATAAACGCACAGATATTTTTCCGTATATCTGTGCCATCATCAATGGTAATTTTAATCTGCTCTGTAAAATGCAAACATGTTTTAAATACTAATTTCTCCAAAGAATTGTGTTAGACAACATTATAGTATCCAGTAGCTTTGCATACAGCAGCAAGATTTTCATTGTGCTGTGTAAAGTGTAAAATGCATAACTTGTCAGTGGAGTTCATCTACATCTACATCCATACTCCGCAAGCTACCTGACGATGTGTGGCGGAGGGTACCTTGAGTACCTCTATCGGTTCTCCCTTCTATTCCAGTCTCGTATTGTTCGTGGAAAGAAGGATTGACGGTATGCTTCTGTGTGGGCTCTAATCTCTCTGAGTTTATCCTCAAGGTCTCTTCGCGAGATATACAAAGGAGGGAACAATATACTGCTTGACTCTTCGGTGAAGGTACGTTCTCGAAACTTTAACAAAAGCCCGTACCCAGCTACTGAGCGTCTCTCTTGCAGAGTTTTCCACTGGAGTTTATCTATCATCTCCGTAACGCTTTCGCGATTACTAAATGATCCTGTAACGAAGCGCGCTGCTCTCCGTTGGATCTTCTCTCTCTCTTCTATCAACCCTGTCTGGTACGGATCCCACACTGCTTCCAGTTGCTGACCTGCTATTTTGTAGCTAAATGATAAGGGATCTATCGTTCTATGTATTCGCAGCACATTACACTTGTCTACATTGAGATTCAATTGCCATTCCCTGCACCATGTGTCAATTCGCTGCAGATCCTCCTGCATTTCAGTACAATTTTCCATAGTTACAACCTCTCGATACACCACAGCATCATCTGCAAAAAGCCTCAGTGAACTTCCGATGTCATCCACAAGGACATTTACGTATATTGTGAATAGCAACGGTCCTATGACACTCCCCTGCGGCACACCTGAAATCACTCTTACTTCGGAAGACTTCTTTCCATTGAGAATGACATTCCGCGTTCTGTTATCTAGGAACTCTTCAATCCAATGACACAATTGGTCTGATAGTCCATATGCTCTTACTTTCTTCATTAAATGACTGTGGGGAACTGTATCGAACGCGTTGCGGAAGTCAAGAAACACGGCATCTACCTGGGAATCCGTGTCTATGGCCCTCTGATTGTCGTGGTTCCTCAAAAAACTTGTATCATGACCAAGCGAGGTGGCGCAGTGGTTAAGAACTAGACTCGCATTCGGGAGGACGACGGTTCAAAACTGAGTCCGACCATCCTGATTTAGGTTTTCCGTGATTTCCCTAAATCGCCTCAGATAAATTCTGGGATAGTTCCTTTGAAAGGCTACGGCTGACTACGTTCCCCATCATTCTCCAATCCGATGGGACTGATAACCTTACTGTTTGAACCCCTCCCCAAATTAGCCAACCATGTATCGTGTCTCAATGAAACTTCCTGGCCGATTAAAACCGTGAGCCGGACCGAGACTCAAATTCGGGACCTCTGCATTTCGCAGGCAAGTGCTCTACCAACTGAGCTACCCAAGCACGACTCACTCCCCGCCTTCACAGCTACAGTTCCGCAAGTACCTCGTCTCCTACCTTCCAAACTTCACAGAAGCTCTTCTGCGAAACTTGCAGAACTAGCACTCCTGGAAGTAAGGATATTGCGGAGACATGGTTTTGCCACAGCCTGGGGGATGTTTCCAGAATGAAATTGACGGAATTACAGAATTAAAATTTTTTACTAATGCCAGGATTCGAATCCAGGTCTGCTGTTCACTAGGAAACTACACTGACCACTGCATCACCCTGACGCTGCGGCTAACACTCTTGCACGGACTACCCTAGTATGTCTTCCTCCCTGATACACACTCTAATTCACGCCTTAGCCCATCTTCATATTCTCCTTCTTATCACGCACCAGGATTGCAGAGGCTTTCCAACATTGGAGTAGCACCTTACCATTGAATGAAATGGGCTTATTCCTGCCTGCACCTCAGGTGTACGTGAAATATTAATCATATAATGATGATGACAATGTTTTGTTTGTGGGGCGCCCAACTGTGCGGCCATCAGCCCCTGTATAAATTTCCAACCTTTTCACAGTCCAATTTTTTACACTGTAATTTCATGTGTAATATATCATCTACACTTGAGGTATAGGCAGGATTATCCCCACTTCGTTTAACGATACTGTGCTATTCCATTGCTGAAGGGGCTCTGAAATACTGAGATGAGTTAATAAAGTGAAGATCAGGATGGTCTGAGATGTGAATTGAAGTTTGTATGCGTTCGAATCCTGGCCTTGGTGCAAATTTCAGTTCATTGGTTCGAATGGCTCTAAGCAGTATGGGACTTAACATCTGAGGTCATCAGTCCGCTAGACTTAGAACTACTTAAATCTAACTAACCTAAGGACATCACACACATCCATGCCCGAGGCAGGATTCGAACCTGCGACCGTAGCAGCAGCGCGGTTCCGGACTGAAGCGTCTAAAACCGCTCGGTCACATCGGCCGGCTTCAGTTCATTGCCTCGGAAAGTATTCATTATCATATTCCGCAACAGAGATACGTCGATTTTCACGATCGGCGCCCTGTAACACACGCTGCCCAAATATGCTAGATTGGTGACAGTACTGTTGAGTTGCGCCTTGTATGTGGGGACGGACAGTACTGAAAAGGTATGCAACGGAGAGACTTAACAAGAGTATGTGTATTCTTTAAAAATGGCTCTGAGCACTATGCGACTTAACTTCTGAGGTCATCAGTCGCCTAGAACTTAGAACTAATGAAACCTAACTAACCTAAGGACATCACACACATCCATGCCCGAGGCAGGATTCGAACCTGCGACCGTAGCGGTCTCGCGGTTCCAGACTGTAGCGCCTAGAACCGTTCGGCCACACCGGCCGGCGTGTGTATTCTTTAGACACTAAACTTGCAAGGAGGTTTTCGGCCCGTATATGGGTCGTTACATCAAAACACTATGAAAAGACGTAGTGTCCAAGCCACTGATACCGTTAACTAATATGCAGAGGCCTTCCGCGTGGAATAGCCGGACTATACTGAGCCCACGGTAGCTTGTTGACATCTCTCTAGCACATTCTGCAGGTTTCGTGGTAATTCGACTCGCTCCGGATACATACTGAACTGCTATGGTCTGCAGTTGGAAATAAAAAGTCGCCGACAGCGATGGTACCCTTAAACTTCCTCGAAAACATGGCCGCAAACTGCTTCAGAAATGATCGCTCGAACAGGCAGCGGCTTTCCTCCTAGTGGTGTCGGTGCTGGTGCCAACTATTAAATTTGTGCTTCGATATCTCGATGACAACACAAGTACACCCGAAACATTTCCAAGAAAGCCAACAAAACCAGTCGGACGCCTCCAGTAGCCACCCTGTTCGCTGAAAATAAAATATTTTCTGCGCTATTTATGCTTAAAATCACTGGGTCTCGAAACGTGGGATGCATCGTCAGCCTACGGGACTAAAATTGGTCACCCACTTGAAACACCACACTGGTCTCTTTGGACCGTCGTTGATGTTATAAAACTGATACCAACCAGTAACATTACTCTCCACCGTCCACTGTTTACATAATTCGTGGCACTCAAGTGCTGAGTGGGTGACAATCAGTTGTATGGAACCAGTGGAACAAGATGGGCTGACATGGAGATATCACGCGATTCCAAAAATGAGCTAGTCTTTGGGCGTGTCTATGATCAAACCGTGACTGAAGTTACCTGATATGTTGACGTATCACCGCCACCTACATAACGTGTCTCCAAGGAACGGTGCACCGCTCGCAAAAGGCCGTTCCTAACAGCAGCATGTGAACTGGGAACTCTTTAAGCGCCAAAATCACAGATACTTGACTGTAGCAGACTGTGCAGTGTGGTCCGACGAACTGCGTGATTGCTTTTTTAAAATGGTACAAGACATTTAATGCATTGATAGCTCGTTGGTGGACTTAATTCACAACTTATAGAATGTGTAATTTGGGCCAGAAGTGATTGTCCGATGTTTTGGTGGCGTTTTTTCGTACCATGACAGACGAGCTCATTCAGATTGCCATGAACAACAATCAGGACGTTTATTCCAGCTTTCTTGCTGTTGTTGTTGTTGTGGTCTTCAGTCCTGAGACTGGTTTGATGCAGCTCTCCATGCTACTCTATCCTGTGCAAGCTTCTTCATCTCCCAGTACCTACTGCAACCTACATCCTTCTGAATCTGCTTAGTGTATTCATCTCTTGGCCTCCCTCTACGATTTTTACCCTCCACGCTGCCCTAAAATACTAAATTTGTGATCCCTTGATGCCTCAGAACATGTCCTAGCAACCGATCCCTTCTTCTGGTCAAGTTGTGCCACAAACTTCTCTTCTCCCCAATCCTATTCAATACTTCCTCATTAGCTATGTGATCTACCCATCTAATCTTCAGCATTCTTCTGTAGCACCACATTTCGAAAGCTTCTATTCTCTTCTTGTCCAAACTATTTATCGTCCATGTTTCACTTCCATACATGGCTACACTCCATACGAATACTTTCAGAAAAGACTTCCTGACACTTAAATCTATACTCGATGTTAACAAATTTCTGTTCTTCAGAAACGCTTTCCTTGCCATTGCCAGTCTACATTTTATATCCTTTCTACTTCGACCATCACCAGTTATTTTGCTCCCCAAATAGCAAAACTCCTTTACTACTTTAAGTGTCTCATTTCCTAATCTAATTCCCTCAGCATCACCCGACTCATCTACCACATTCCATTATCCTCGGTTTGCTTTTGTTGATGTTCATCTTATATACTCCTCCCAAGACACCGTCCATTCCATTCAACTGCTCTTCCAAGTCCTTTGCTGTCTCTGACAGAATTACAATGTCATCGGCGGACCTCAAAGTTTTTATTTCTTCTCCATGGATTTTAATACCTACTCGGAATTTTTCTTTTGTTTCCTTTACTGCTTGCTCAATATACAGGTTGAATAACATCGGGAAGAGGCTACAACCCTGTCTTACTCCCTTCCCAAACACTACTTCCCTTTCATGCCCATCGACTCTTATAACTGCTATCTGGTTTCTGTACAAATTGTAAATAGCTTTTCGCTCCCTGTATTTTACCCATGCCACCTTTAGAATTTGAAAGAGAGTATTCCAGTCAACATTATCAAAAGCTTTCTCTAAGTCTACAAATGCTAGAAACGTGGGTTTGCCTTTCCTTAATCTTTCTTCTAAGATAAGTCGTTTCCAGTATTTCTACGAAATCTAAACTGCTCTTCCCCGAGGTCGGCTTCTACTAGTTTTTCCATTCGTCTGTAAAGAATTCGTGTTAGTATTTTGCAGCTGTGGCTTATTAAACTGATTGTTCGGTAATTTTCACATCTGTCAACACCTGCTTTCTTTGGGATTGGAATTATTATATTCTTGTTGAAGTCTGAGGGTATTTCACATGTTTCAAACATCTTCCTCACCAGATGGTAGAGTTTTGTCAGGACTGCCTCTCCCAAGGCCGTCAGTTGTTCCAATGGAATGTTGTCTACTCCGGGGGCCTTGTTTCGAATCAGGTCTTTCAGTGCTCTGTCAAACTCTTCACGCAGTATCGTATCTCCCATTTCATCTTCAGCTACATCCTCTTCCATTTCCATAAAGTTGTCCTCAAGTACATCGCCCTTGTATAGATCCTCGATATACTCCTTCCACCTTTCTGCTTTCCCTTCTTTGCTTAGAACTGGGTTTCCATCTGAGCTCTTGATGTACATACAAGTGGTTCTCTTGTCTCCAAAGGTCTCTTTAATTTTCCTGTTGGCAGTATCTATCTTACCCCTAGTAAGATAAGCCTCTACATCCTTACATTTATCCTCTAGCCATCCCTGCTTAGCCATTTTGCACTTCCTGTCGATCTAATTTTTGAGACGTTTGTATTCCTTTTTGCCTGCTTCATTTCTTGCTAACTAAGAGCAATTTTCCCCTTCTACATCTTCATGATAAGTATACTGTGGGCACTGACAATACGCGTGTTCATGATGTGGGCATGCATAAATTCCTGGTTTGGCGAACAACCAAGCACCTATAGCAACTTAGATGATCCTCTAAATTCCTGGGATTTTTGGAACAGCAGGTGAAACCTAGCTATCCTCATATCAGCAATCTGATTTGTTTGTTACTTAGTTGGGGGTTTAGGACTAGTCAGTAAGGTTGTCAGTCTCTCCCTCGTGAGATAGTCCATATAGAGTTAGTGATATGAGCCAGAAATTCCATCGGCTTAGGATTGTATGTATCAGTGGTGCAATAGAGGCCTCGAAAGCAATTTCGATACTGGAGCTGAAGATAACTGCATGAGAGATAAAAGTGTGAGTGTCTGTCTATTCTACAGACCACAGAGAGGACAAGTGCTCCCCCAGGGCCCATGTCTGCCGATAGGCGCCTCCCCTGTGTCTCATCTCACACCGACCCGAGTCAGTGGTTAGACAGCAATGGGATAAACAGTAAGCAGTTGCCGCTAGCCGGGTGGAGAGGACATCCGTAACAGTAAAAATTAAAAGGGAGTTAAAAGTTCAATGAACACCAGTAGGACTGAGAAAAATAATCGGTGAGTAGTTACGTGAGTGTAGTCGAAATTCCCCTGGAGTGTATGGCTCTGAGCACTATGGGACTCAACTTCTGAGGTCATCAGTCCCCTACACCTTACAAGGGAACCTCCCCATCGCACCCCCCTCAGATTTAGTTATAAATTGACACAGTGGATAGGCCTTGAAAAACTGAACACAGATCAATCGAGAAAACAGGAAGAAGTTGTGTGTAACTATGAAACAATAAGCAAATTATACAAACTGAGTAGTCCAAGTGTAAGATATGCAACATCAAGGAGTGTGTAAGCTGAGGAGCGCCGTGGTCCCGTGGTTAGAGTGAGTAACTGCGGAACGAGAGGTCCTTGGTTCGAGTCCTCCCTCGAGTAAAAATTTTACTTACTTTATTTTCGCAAAGTTACGATCTGACCGTTCATTCATTGACGTGTCTGTTCACTGTAATAAGTTTAGTGTCTGTGTTTTGCGACCGCACCGCAAAACCGTGCGATTAGTAGACGAAAGGACGTGCATCTCCAATAGGAACCGAAAACATTTGATCGCAAGTTCATAGGTCCACCGATTCCTCCACAGGAAAACACGTTTGAAATATTCTATACGGCACTGGTGACGGCATGTGCTTCACATTACAGGAATATGTTGTCGACCCACCTTGCACACTTGGCGAATGGGTAAAAAGTTTCTTCTACCTTGACCGATTTAGGTTTTCTTGTGGATGTGGTAATCACTCCCAAAAAGAGTTTGTCACATAAACTGCAACAAATGAATGCAAGTTTCACAGTCGCACAGTTTTCCCTGTGGTCTGTCAAAACATACGTTTTTAACGTTTTCAAGTTTTTCCGTGTGTAGACCGTCAAATCCTGCATGTGTCCAAGCAAATCTGAATATGTCCTGGAATTTTGGAGAGCGAAGTTGATCATGTCTGAGTGCATGAACTTTGATAATTGTCAGAAAATAAAAAATTAAAACTTTTCACTCGAGGGAGGATTGAACCAGGGACCTTCCGTTCCGTAGCTGCTCGCGGTAACCACGGGACCACGGTGCTCATCAGTGTACATGTACCTTGATGTGGCTTATCTTTGACACGGACTACTCAGTTTGTATATTTTGCTTATTTTTTTCATAGTTCCATACAACTTCTTCCTGTTTTCTCGATTGATCTGTGTTCAGTTTTTCATGGCCTATCCCTGTGCCAACTTATAACTAAATATGAGGGGGGTGCGATGGGGAGGTTCCCTTGTTAGAACTACTTAAACCTAACTAACCTAAGGACATCACACACACATCAATGCCCGACGTAGGATTCGAACCTGCGACCGTAGCGGTCACGCGGTTCCAGACTGTAGTACCTAGAACCGCTCGGCCACACTGGCCGGCTGGAGTGTATGACTGCATCGGTTGTTATACTATCAGCCTAGCCTATTTTCTTGGATTGCTTCAATGAAGAGCTCGGTCGTACACTAGCGCTTAAAGCTAATGCATTTATTAAAAACGTACCCTTGGAGCACTATAATGTAGAAGACCAGTTGGTGAAATAATTTGTAAATAAAACAGGGAGCCCTCCAACGCTTCACAGCTGCTAAATATGGGAATGGGGCATGCATCCTGCTCACCTGCTTTCCCCCCTCTCTCTTTCCTCATTTAACTTGTATGTGATCTATTTCGTGTGGTTTTTTTTTATTGGTTCGGGTTATTCAACCATTATTCGCATCTCGATAACAGTGAAATACACTTATAAATGCTACTTCAGTAAAAAAATTACGTCCATCTCCTCCTATCGCCTCTCTATGCCATATCCTCCAACACCACCCTCTCACTATTCATCACCTCCTCCCGTCTCTTTCTATCCATTATCTCCTCCTCCTATTTGCCTCCATCTCCTGCTGATCCTGCCTCTCTCCTTCTCTTCTTCACGTTTTTTATGTCTGTTTCCTCCCCGTCATCTGTGTCCATCGTCCCTCCCCTCCCCACCCCTCCCCCCTCCTTTTGAAATTGTTATTCCAAACATACACTCCAGGAGATGGAAAAAAGAACACATTGACACCGGTGTGTCAGACCCACCATACTTGCTCCGGACACTGCGTGAGGGCTGTACAAGCAATGATCACACGCACGGCACAGCGGACACACCAGGAACCGCGGTGTTGGCCGTCGAATGGCGCTAGCTGCGCAGCATTTGTGCACCGCCGCCGTCAGTGTCAGCCAGTTCGCCGTGGCATACGGAGCTCCATCGCAGCCTTTAACACTGGTAGCATGCCGCGACAGCGTGGACGTGAACCGTATGTGCAGTTGACGGACTTTGAGCGAGGGCGTATAGTGGGCATGCGGGAGGCCGGGTGGACGTACCGCCGAATTGCTCAACACGTGGGGCGTGAGGTCTCCACAGTACATCGATGTTGTCGCCAGTGGTCGGCGGAAGGTGCACGTGCCCGTCGACCTGGGACCGGACCGCAGCGACGCACGGATGCACGCCAAGACCGTAGGATCCTACGCAGTGCCGTAGGGGACCGCACCGCCACTTCCCAGCAAATTAGGGACACTGTTGCTCCTGGGGTATCGGCGAGGACCATTCGCAACCGTCTCCATGAAGCTGGGCTACGGTCCCGCACACCGTTAGGCCGTCTTCCGCTCACGCCCCAACATCGTGCAGCCCGCCTCCAGTGGTGTCGCGACAGGCGTGAATGGAGGGACGAATGGAGACGTGTCGTCTTCAGCGATGAGAGTAGCTTCTGCCTTGGTGCCAATGATGGTCGTATGCGTGTTTGGCGCCGTGCAGGTGAGCGCCACAATCAGGACTGCATACGACCGAGGCACACAGGGCCAACACCCGGCATCATGGTGTGGGGAGCGATCTCCTACACTGGCCGTACACCACTGGTGATCGTCGAGGGGACACTGAATAGTGCACGGTACATCCAAACCGTCATCGAACCCATCGTTCTACCATTCCTAGACCGGCAAGGGAACTTGCTGTTCCAACAGGACAATACACGTCCGCATGTATCCCGTGCCACCCAACGTGCTCTAGAAGGAGTAAGTCAACTACCATGGCCAGCAAGATCTCCGAATCTGTCCCCCATTGAGCATGTTTGGGACTGGATGAAGCGTCGTCTCACGCGGTCTGCACGTCCAGCACGAACGCTGGTCCAACTGAGGCGCCAGGTGGAAATGGCATGGCAAGCCGTTCCACAGGACTACATCCAGCATCTCTACGATCGTCTCCATGGGAGAATAGCAGCCTGCATTGCTGCGAAAGGTGGATATACACTGTACTAGTGCCGACATTGTGCATGCTCTGTTGCCTGTGTCTATGTGCCTGTGGTTCTGTCAGTGTGATCATGTGATGTATCTGACCCCAGGAATGTGTCAATACAGTTTCCCTTTCCTGGGACAATGAATTCACGGTGTCCTTATTTCAATTTCCAGGAGTGTAACATTGATTGGGAATTGTACTCGCTTAAAATGAATGAGTAAATCGGTTGGAACCGTTTAAACATGTGGTCTAAAGAGACCTGTCTAACTGCTAAATCTGTGAGGATAGTAGCTTCAGTGCAAAGCCTTAATCTGCGGATGGGTAGTATTAGGAAGTTGCGGACGATTCAGAGTCCGTAGTAGTATCCTAACCATATGTCGATAAGCCACAAATGTAACTTCTCTGTTTTCTGTTAAAACCGACAGCGATCTGGAAAGCAAACCAGCACTTCGTGGTATATACAATTTTTTTTTATAATCTGAAGTACATCGGTCAATAAATCTCCGATATTTTTCCAAACAACATTAAGCAACGTCATTCTGTAGTAGTATAGACTAACTGCAGAGACAAATACCGTGGGATTAATGATGTAGTCGAATGAAAAATTTTGCTCTTACATCGAATAAAAGCTTTTTTTTATGTTACAAGTGATTCATACATTTAGATACGGTGGCCTTGCCCTATTGCGGATTCAAATGAAAACGCAGGTATTGTGAGTAGACTGTTTAGGTTTTTATGTTGGTAACACCACGTAGCGCTCTGTATGAAAATCACTGACTGTGCTGTGTGCAATCTGTGGCTGGTTGGCGTTGTTGGAATATTCACTATTGTAGTGTTGGGCAGTTGGATGTGAACAGCGCGTAGCGTTGCGCAGTTGGAGGTGAGCCGCCAGCACTGGTGGATGTGGGGAGAGAGATGGCAGAGTTTTGAGAGCGGACGATCTGGACCTGTGTCCGTCAGAAAAACGAAATTTGTAAGACCGGATGCCATGAATATATATATATATATATATATATATATATATATATATATATATATATATATATATAGATATATATATATATATATATATATTCATTTGCTAACTATGCCTATCACTATCAGTAGTTAGTGCCTTCAGTAGTTAGTGCCTTCAGTAGTTAGTGCCTTCAGTAGTTATAATCTTTTATTTAGCTGGCAGTATTGGCGCACGCTTAATTGCAGTAGTTTGAGTAACGAAGATTTTTGTGAGGTAAGCGATTCATGAAAGGTATGGGTTATTGTTACTCAGGGCCATTCTTTTGTGGGGATTATTGAAAGTTAGATTGCGTTTCGCTAAAAATATTGTGTGTCAGTTTAGTTTTGATCAGAATAAGGAAAGAGAGAAATGCCTGAGACCGTTCAGTTTTGCTCAGCTGTTTGAAAATCAAACAACGTAGAGGTTTACCAGCACAGTCATTTATAATTTTCAAAGGGGGATGTTTCAGTATGTACTAATTAGTGTAGTGCAGCTGAGAAAAGTAACTGAAAAAGGTGCATAAAAAGTTCTTTTAAAAGCTTATTAATCACGAAATTGTAAATCAAAAACCGTTGACACTGGTAGTATGTAACACAAATCTGAAATTTGTTATCCTAACTAATCCCTGTGAAAACCAACATACAAGTCCAACACACGTAAGTGTCAGTATTAATTGCGGAAAGATAGTGTAATTTCTCACTTGTCCCAAGTTACAGAGATAAAGTTAACATTCGCATAGGTACTCAAACTCAGTCGTCGAAACCCCCGTCAAATATATTTATTATTCCAGTGAAAAGTTTGAACTTCCTGTTACCCTAAACTACACTGTCCAACAAAAAGTTAAACTAGGGCGCCTGCTTTGTTGCCCAGACCATCTTAACTGCTTCCAAGCAGTTCCACCAATGTAACACCACATCCAACGACAATAGGCCGGCGACAAAAGACCAGAGACAAAATGCCGCGTGCATGTCACTGCTCTATCTAAGACGGAAATAAACGCACACCACGACAGAATTATCCAAATGGACGGAAATCAATAGATGTAATGTACAAGTATAGATAAATAAATAGCCGCGAGGGATAGTCGCGGTGTCTAGGGCGTCTTGTCAGGGTTCGAACGGCTCACACCCCGTCGGAGGTTCGAGTCCTCCCTCGGGCATGGGTGTGTGTGTTGTCCTTAGCGTAAGTTAGTTTAAGTTAGATTAAGTAGTGACTTCAGCTGTTTGGTCCCACATGATCTTACCACAAACAAATAAATAACTACATTCTCAGAAAAATTGTATGATTTATTCAATAGAAAGAGCTTCACCAACAAAGCAAATGAATAGTACGTTGGTTCACCTCTGGCCTTAATGCAAGCAGTTATTACGCTTGGCACTGATTGACAGAATTGCTTTATGTCCTTCTGGAGCATGTCTTGCGAAATTCTGTCCAACTGGTGCGTTAGATCGGCAAAATCAGGAAATGATTGCGAGGGCCCAGCCCATAATGTTCAAAACGTTCTCAGTGGTAGAGAGATCCGGCGACCTTCCTGGTCTAGTTTGAGTTCTGCAAGCACGAAGAAAAGCAATAGAAACTCCCGCCGTGTGCGGCCGTGCATTATCATGCTGGAAAGAAGGGAGCGGCGGGAGGCACCCCAACCTCAAACATCTCGCACCCAGCCTGATGGCGTTTAAAACGTTAGATTTGAGAATAAACACAACTTTCTCAGTGGATGTGAAGAACCAGTTCGACTGTCCGTACGTTTTCCATCAACACTGGTGGCAAAGAATCCGGAAGACTATGCTTGGCTTAGGAGCCATGAGGGGCATTCTACTAGGACATGGACCGCTAGTGTAAGACTCCGCAACTACAATGTGGAAGTGACTTGCTACATAAGAGAGAACCATGGTTTAATTTGGTATGACCGATGCGAAGGCAGCATTGCAGGATGGATTCTTTCCTACAGAAACAGAAGGGGGAACGCCATTCTGTCACAGTCTCCTTGATATCTCGGAATACATTTGAGGCTCTAAATGTTGTTTCATCTCCGATCAGGGGCCTTATCTTCACCCGCAATTCCGCTCCCAGGATGGTCAAAGCACACGTCGAGCGAGTAATCGCGTCGGCAGACTAACAGCTGGTCAGTTCCCTTGCCCAGAATACCCACAGGATTTACAACCCTTACGAATACAACTGAGCAGGTGTTAAGACTAACGTCAGAGAGACGTTCGTGAACAGCAGAGATCGTACTGTGTCAACAGTAACAACGATCAGTAGCCTGGAGTTTGCTGAGCCACTACAAATTAAAATGCAATCGAGGGAGGTTTCTTTACGAAAACGTCCGTTAAAGCCTATCAGGTCCGATGTAGAACGCTATGCAAACACTGCAACAAGTGAGGTTTCACCACTGGTCGGAGTGTGAAAGCATTTCTCGTGCTATCCATGGTTTTATTACTAGAGCTGCCTGTATAAATTACGGCAGTACTCTGATATTCCTGAGTATCTGAGGAGGAAAGACGCCAAACGATTAAGGAGCAATTTAAAGTTTAAATAAATTGTAAATAATTCGTAGTCAGAGTATTAACCAAGGAAGAGTGCACAGTAATAGCCGGGTTGAACATTCTAAGGGTGGCTGTTGGAGGTCCCAACAGAGGGTTGCGAGGCAAATTCGAGCTGGAAAACCAGCCAAAGTGCGAGCGGCAGGTGGTCTATAGCCCGCGTACGAAGAAAAAGAAGTAAATATGTCGAATGATAGCGAAATTGCTGTATGGTAATTCCGTGAGTGAGTGAGAGTTGGTACCGCCGGAACTATGGAAGGATGACCGCTTCTTCGGCTTGGGGATTGCGTACGGGGGTAGTACTGAAGGTGCGAGTGGCAAGACCGACTCCGCGATGCTGTAGTGGGTTCAATCATTTCAGATGTGATGGTCTCACTGAGCCACAAAGCAGGCAAAAGCAGTCCATACGCGACGAGACCAGGGCCAATGAAGCGCGGGGTAGAGTAGCGCGATCTGTAGTTCGAAATATGTTTGCACAGAAATAAAAAGCATTAATCTTTCACATGCCGGTAGTCTTAAGCTGATGGATATCATGTCAGCAGTTGGGTAGCTGCGTGGAATCTGATCAGGAGTGAGAGGCTTCAGCTTGATATGGTGTCCCTTGAAGACATTTGGAGACTCCCTTCTACATCGAACAGGGCCAGGTGTCAGGGCCAGGGGAGATGATACTTGCTATCAGCGTAATGGCTACAGGATGACACCACTCCAATAATTTGATCACAGCAGGATAGCTCCTACCTTCTACCGTCAATACAGTGAAAAAACACAGAGTAAATCGACTGGACAACATTCGTGGTAAGAGTGTCCACTCCGAATATGTATCGTACATGGCGCCTGAATATTGCGGATACGTGGTGCGTATGTAGTGTGCTACAGACAGATGTGTCAATATGACATCACGTCAATTGTTAACGGACTTTGAACGTGCGATTGAAAACAGTGCAAGACACATGGGTCATAGTACTTCGAAGATTACACAAGAATTCAGCTTGGTGAGGTCAATTACGGCTTGGGAAGATCTTCAGTAACTCATTAAAGCACAGACAATGTTTCCACACGAGGTAACGGTCGCACAGGACGGCCACAAGTGTATGACGAAACGTCATGTCTCACGGCGTACTGTGAGTAAAAATGCCGTCGATTTTAATGTGGGGCGTCAGGAACTCATCTCTACCAGGACTGTACGTAGATTTCTACCAGGATTGCATGGAAAAAATGCACCGCATACGCTTCAGCAAGCAACCCTCCCCATGAGCTTTGGCAACTAACTGTAAATTCCGTCTGAAGCTGAATCTGTCTGTAGGTAGGAGCCACAAACAAGTGATCGTCATCAACATAATTCGACGCAGCCTTTATATTCAATGAGCTATTGAATGTCACTGGTAAGTCGAAAGCTATTTAGCCACTAAAACAGTCCGTGCGAGTGTTTTAATGTAATACTTTCATCGTAAAATGAATATATCAGCTCTAAATCAGTAACAGCTCTATTCTGAATAAATATTTTTGCAGAAGGGAATTTCCTTAGCGTAAAAAGGGACAGGATACCGAGACATACAACATAGCATCCAGGGGAAGTTAGCTTGGCTTTAGAACAAGTAGTAATGGGGCAGATAAGACTAAATTATGCATAACATGTAGGGGAAGTTCGGTGAAGAATTTGAGTGAAGTGAAAGTAATAACACAATACAGGAGATCGTTAAACCAGTCCAAAGACTGGTGACATAAGAAACAAAGATTAACGGCGACTGGTTTCTTCCTTTATTTTCGGTGACAGGCTACGTTTACACCCAAGTAGTCACAGCTTCTTGAACACATTTTTGAAAATGTTGCCAATTTTGCCCAAGTGCGGTATCAGATATAATGGAAAATTTTCGATTTCACACAATACTATGATTGAGAAATTTCAGGAGTTCACTGTAGTTTCGTAGAGTGTAAGCAGAAACTATGGATATGCGTGTATTTTAACGAACATTAACTTCTTCACACCGATGCTACCTTTATGACACTTTTACTGAATCTCTCTGAGATGTCTGCAGAAACTGGTTTCATTAACTTCCATCCATCATAGTCCTAAGGATGTCATCTGACAAGCAGAAAGGAGTTTCAACTTTGAACGTGTGTGTAGCTATATCAGTAACAACACGTGTACTTCTCGATAATATTCGTTTTTTTTATGAGGATTTACCTTGCCGAGAAAATGCGCAACTCTCTTTCGAAATTCGTTTGAAGTTCTTCTTTAATTAATATCCCACTGTTATGTATCAAAAGGCAATGTTCCTTTTTTTCTTTCCGTACGGAAGCCAGTAATTAATGTGAATACTTCCATCAAAAGGAACATTGCCCTATCCCTGTACAGTACAGCGCTTTATGTTTCCCTCTGAACCTTTACTGGGATTCTGGTCCACCATTCGCTTTTCCCGCAAGTTCTTCTCTTCCTCTCTATCCATCCAACGAAAGAAGCGGCAAAAGAGGATAAAAAAGTTTGATGCTAGAGGAGCACGGTCATAAATTCACGGCGTAATTATGAATTACAGACGTTGCAAATCCGTTTTCAAGTGGTGGGAGCTCGTCCAATTTTTCTCGATAATGTTCCTTCACCGTCCACCTTTTTCCAGGCCTTTCGGTGACTCCAGGACCATTCTTCCTCATCTGCTCCTCCTCTCCGTGCACTCACTCTCCCTTCTTTCTCACAGCACGTCATCGACGCTCCTCCTTTCTTTCCAACAACGGTGATTAATTTCTTCGTGATTGCAACAAAGACGTATGCGACACACTTTAATAATCTCATCTGTCAAAAAGTGCCGGGGGACTCACTTTCGACCCTCGCCTTCTTTCGTCCGCCGTCGCTGTTTTCAGTCTGTTTTCTTTCCGCCTGGGTCGAAGGTAGGAGTTGTCGTAAGGGTTCGGTTGTGAAGAATGCCTAGTGGAGAGAAAGGCGGACTAAAGTGATGGAGGCAAAGTGCGTTCCAATTTCATAAGCCCCCCCCCCCACCCCCTCCTTCACTGGCGGCGCACCCACCCCACTCGTGAGTCCCCCGGACCGCTCTCTCCCACTGCTTTTACTTGGGCCGCCCTCTTCAAAATTCTCGGCGCGTCACGCCGGCAGACGGGTTTCATCCATTCTGGCCGCGGCCGGATCACGGCGCCTGTCACTCGACTGCCTGCCTCCGCGGTCGCCGCCACCTCCGCCGGCGTCGTCTTTTGTCTTGGGAGCCGACCCTAATGGCTGCCCTGCGCCACGCACCACGCACTCGATGCCCACTGCAATAACGCCATCGATTTTTCGCCGTCAGCGCGCCTTAATGGCTATGATTTATTGGCGCACGTTGCTCGAGCCGATGTGGACGACCTGGGCGGAGGTCAGAGAGAGAGAGAGAAGAGAGGCTGGTCGTGTTCAGTGGATGACTAAATGGGAATGGTCTGTTTTGTGTCGTCGTTGCCACTGCTGAATCTTGTACCATGGGAAGCAAGGTTTGGTGGCTGTTATCCTCTACTACAACACAACTGTACCTATGTATTTACAGGGTTTATTAGTCATAAGAAGAACAAGCTACTTATCTTTGAGGGGGATAGGACGTCAGACGGGCCGACTTGGAACAGGAGAGGCACCACAGAACATTTTAATTTCCAATGTCTATACTTTTACAAGTAAATTCATAAAACTTTGTCAGAATGACCAGGAAGGATTCAGGATTCACACTCGTAGCAGCGGAAGTTAAAAAATAATAATAATTTTTTACATGTGAAATTTCATCATTTTTTCACTTAATGTTGGCTGCATTTCTTGCTATAGGTACACTTTTCTTCATAAGTAAGAGAGACTGTTCGATGAATTTTACACAGCATACAAACCATACTTACAGGTGTCTGAAACTCTACAATCTGTTTAATTTATGAAAAAATGAATGAGCTGTTATGTTTTAAACTTTATGTTTAGAAAAAATCAAATTTTGTAGTTAATTATCTCAATTTTTAAACAGTTATTAATAGATTTGGAAAATTCTATAGTTTCATACATCTGTAATTATGGTTTGTATGCAGTGCAAAATTCATCAAAGAATCTCTCTTGCTTGTGAAGAAAAATGTACCTATAGCAACAAATGAAGCCAACAGAAAGCGAAAAAATGATGAAATGTCACATGTAAAAAAATTTATTTTGTTATGTTTTTGAACTTCCACTGCTATGAGTGTGAATCCCGAATCCTTCCTGGTCATGCTGACAAAGTTTTATGAATATATTTGTAAAGGTATAGACAGTGGAAATTAAAATGCCCTGTGGTGCCTCTCCTGCTCCAAGTCGGCCTGTTTGAAGTCCTACCTCCCTTAAGCAAGTTGTTGTGGTACAAGCTCTTCCAGAAGAGTCCACGTTAGCCTCACTACTGGTGAAGCACAATTCCCTCCATAAAAACCACACTCTCGTAGCCGGTGACGTGAACTGACAGACACCTTCTAGAATAGTGACTGAGCTCATAACTTAGCTGACTGCGACTGTGACTCAATGTCTCTCTGGGGTGACTGTCTGTGACTGACTGGGCCTTCCGACATGCGGCGGCGATCTAGATACTGGTGGTCGAGAGGGTGTTGGCGGCACGTTGCTTGCGAGTCTGTCTTTGGCCTATTTCCTGTACTGTCGCAGGATAATGCGTAAAATTTGATTTAATGTAAATCAGGTCTTGCTAAAAATTTGTTTTCTCGAATGCCCCTCCTATGCCTCTTAAAACAAGAATTCTTGTTTCACTGGATTAGAAAAGTGCCTACAAAACAAAACCGAGATGAAGAACATATACGGTGCAGTAAATTAAGGATTTTTAATAGAATGAAGCAAACACATGTTAGTTTCACTGAATTTGCTGGGATTAACTATATCTTACCGACTTAACTTCATAAAAATTATCGCAGTAAAACTAAGCCTATTTTTCCAAGTACCCTGTCTGCCTAAAGCATTTTTCTAAATGCAGCAATGCTGACAGGTGGTTTCCAGAATAACTTCAGTAGGAAATAAATTCAGCACACGATTTAATTAGAGCAGTCAGAATTATCAAACATTTGTATTTTGTGCGTTCATTTACTATGTATATGGTTGATATCAACGTATTCAGTATTTTAGAATTACTGTTTCAGCTACACCATATAGCGAACGTGCTAAACATGTAATGTTCTCTAGGTTAGGATGAAGTATTTCAATTGCTTTCCTGTCTATCATCAGCTACGGAGCAGACTTGCCTTTATAATTTTAATTTATTGCCATGAATTACGTCGAATTCTACCAGCATTTACAGAGCCGAACCGGGGTGGTTGAGTTCACTATGAAGTTTACAAATTTCGTTCGCAAAATTCGTCGTAATTAGGCGTAATTCGTACGAAAAAACCAATAAAATACGCTATCGTGCAAGCTATTGCTTGAGCTACATCAGTGAGAGCTTCGAAATATGTATTTACTCCCCAGATGCCAGAATATGCAAACATGAACGCAGAATGCATTTACATGGAAATCCTGGCTGTAATAAAGACCAATATCAATATTTATTTTCTAGTGTTTTTCTCGTCGTTCCACAGAGAAACGACATCGAAAGCCTTCACAGGAACATATGGAACGGCCGACATACAAGTTTTATTATGATTGACTGGTGAAAAAATGCGATAGGAGAAACGAAAATTTTCCAATATTAATATGACTCCGCAAACGTGCCGTTTTCAAGTCAGTTATAAGTGATTGGTTACGAACTGCCACTGAGATCAGTAGGGGATACCGACCTCGGTGGTAATCATTTATTTGAGATATTTATTTGAGACGTTTGCCATTTAAATGGGCTCAAATATCACCCATGGCCTACCTAAACAAGAAAAACAACTTTACTTCAGCACGTCATATACTGAGGTGACAAAAGTAATGGGACACCGCCTAACATCGGGTCAGACCTATTTTTGCCCAACGTAGTGCAGCAACTGGATGTGGCGTGAACTCAGCACGTCGTTGGAAGCCCCTGCAGAATTGTTGAGCCATCCTGCCTCTACAAGCATCCATAACTGCGAAAATGTTGCCAGTGTAGAATTTTGTGCACGAAATGACCTCTCGATTAGGTCCCCACAAACGTTAGATGGGACTCATGTCGGGTACTCGAATCTTTCAGAATATTCTTCAAACCAGTCGTCAACAATTGTGGCCCGGTGACACGATGCATTGTCATCCATAAAAATTCCAGAGTTGTTTGTGAACATGAAGTCTATGCACGGCTACTAATGGCCTCCAAGTAGCCGAACACAATCATTTCCTATCAATGATCAGTTCAGTTGGACCATAGGACACAGTCCATTCCATGTAAATACAGCCCACACCATTAAGGAGCCACCACCAGCTTGCATAGTGCCTAGTTGGAAACCTTGGCCTCGTGGGGTCTACGCAACACGCAAACCCAACCGTCAGCTCTTACCAACTGTAATCGGGACTCATCCGACCAGGCCACGGTTTCCCAGTGGTGTAGTGTAAAACCGGTATGTTCACGAACTCAAGAGAGGCGCTGCAGGCTATGTGCTATTAGCAAAGGCAGTCTAGTCGGTCGCCTGCTGCCACAGTCCATCGGCGCTATATTTCGCCGCACTGTAGAATGGATACGTGTTTCGCACGTCCCACGTTGGTTTCTGCTGTTACTTCACGCAGTCTTGCTGTCTATTAACACTGACAAATCTACACAAACGCCACTGCTCTCCATCGTTAATTAAAGACCGTCGGCCATTACGTTGTCCGTGGTGAGAGGTAATGCCTGAAGTTCGTTTGTGTTGTTGTCTTCGGCACACTTCTGACACGGTGGATTTCGGAATATTGAATTCCCTAACGATTTACGACATTAAGTGACCCACGCGTCAAGCTACAGCTGCCACTCCGCGTTCAGATTCTCCTCGTGCGGTCAGAATCAAGTCGGAAAACTTTTTACACGAATCACCCGAGTGCAAATGACAGCTTCGGCAATGCACTGTCCTTTTGTTCCCTGTGCACAAGTTACTACCACCATCGCTATCCCATGGCTTTTGTCACTTCAGTGTACACGCGTACCTGTTACTGGAGGTGGTGTACGCGTCGTCCTTGCACGTGGTTCCGATACTGCTCTCGGCTGCGCAGTGAGTTGCGAATTCTTTGAAACACCTTGTGATCTTCTCGTAAGACTTTATGATTCAGTGCTCTAGTTCTCCTTCCGTATCAAGGGCAAGATTTCACAAAGAGAAATCCAGCCTGACGTCAGATGATAGGGAAGGCCAAGATACTATCTACCTTGCACAGTTCTGAAGTGATAGATGCCTTCCTCTACAAGCAGGAATACCTGTCGTACGTAACGTCCCCTCAGAAAATTAAGAATGACTGTGCTGGTAAACTTCTACGTTATTTAATTTTGAAACAGCTGAGCAAAACTCAACTTACTCAAAAAGTTTTCTCTTTACTTAATCTGATCATCACTAAACTGACACACAGTACCTTTAGCGCAACGCAATCCGACTTTCAATATAGTAACCTCTCAGAACTCTTGCATCTCTCTCTCCACATCCACCACTGCTGGCAGCTCACCTCCAACTGCCCAACGCTACGTGCTGTTCACATCCAACTGCCCAACACTACAAAAGCGAAAATTTCAACAATGAGTCCAATCAGCTACAGACTGCACACAGCGCAGTCAGCGATTTTCATACAGAGCACTACGTGGCGTTACCAACATAAAATCCTGAACAGCCTACTTACAACTATCTACCTTGCACAGTTCTGAAGTATTAGATGCCTTCCTCTACAAGCAGGGCTACCTGTCGTAGGCCCCTGTGCACCATCGTGGTTGTGCCATCTTCACCCAGTCATGGGCCAGTTGGGATTTACTCGAAAACGTTTTATTTATAAACCATTTCTACTAATTATTTCGTAGTGAAGTCAGTAGCTCCTCTGAGTCATACGTTCGCACTTATCTCGCATGCTGTTCGTTCGCAGACACATTTTTACTGTCTTGCTTTACTATCACTCCTGCCAGTTTTCGCTATCAATAATTATACACCATCTCTAATTTCCAAAATAAGGCTTATAGTTTTTTATCACTAGTGTTATTTTCCACTACTTTTCTCATCGTTTGAAAGAACAGTAGATGTTAAAGCGTTCAAAGAAACCTTCGAAACGGTCGATACACACCATCAGTCAAGAAAGTTTCAAAACTGGGTTACTAAAAAAATAAAAGTGCTTCGGGTACTTGAATTGCTACATTTCGCCTTTTGGTATGGTTCTTGTTGATAACACCATATCCTGTCACCAGTGATGACTTTTTATTGAAAAGAATTGTCCACATTTCAGCTAAGTCGTCGTTTTTGTTTCTCTACAAATTGAGAGGGACAAACATTCTGGAGAATGTCTTGAACACTTGATTTAGAAATGTTGCTCCATTGCGATTTGTGGCGCAACAAGTTTGACACACAAGTCGCCCGGAGATTGGACTGCGTTAACGGGCCGTTTCCATGTTTCGCGTTGTAGAGCTTGCCCCGTATCGAATCATCCTAGTGGAGTAAGGACGAGGGTTGATGAGCTGCTAAGCCTAGATGTGGTTCTTAGGCGGTTTCCTTACCCAATTAGGTCAATACCAATACTGTGCTGATACGGACGTCCTCCGCAGTTACAAGCCACACAAAGAATTTAGAAAACGTTCTCATACCTGAACGAGGCTTTTACTCTAGAGAGATAGGGTACACAGATTTCTTCTGGTGGAAGGGAACAGGGTGGGGGGGGGTCAGGGAGACATTCTGCCACCAGCTGTCACCAGCGCTGCCAAAACCCATATAACAAAGACAAGTCCGTAGAGAAGCGGAAAAAAATGGAAATAATGAGAAGAAGAATAATGGGAACGCTCACGCACTACGGCCGAGCGTCCACTACTTAACACTGCCTGCTCACATCTGACTGATTGAATGCATATCTGTTGTTTACAGACCTGATCTTACATATGGTAAATTGCACCAGGAATAAAAACTGATGTTTGTTAATCATATTGTCATTGTAGTGTTCATATCTATAAACAAATAATAATTTATACTGTGTGATATGCATATAATAGTATTGTACAGAATAAAATAAAATGTAATTTAAAATTTAAAAAAAAGCTGGCTGTTACTAGTCCCTTCTTATTGTTCTTTCCTTTCCAAGTGCTCCTTTTTTTAAGAATGTGGATTACAAAATTATTATTTAATAGATCTCAATAGTCATAATATATATAGCAGTTCATGACAAATTTCAAAACTCCGCTCTCTCTCTCCCCACATCCACCACTGCTGGCGGCTCACCTCCAACTGCCAACGCTACGCGCTGTTCACAGCCAGCTGCCTAACACTACAATGGCGAGTATTACAACAATGCAAAGCAGCCACAGACTGCACACAGCATAGCCAGTGATTTTCATACAGAGGTGGCGTTACCAATAAAAAACCTAAACAGCCTACTTACATAGTCCTAATCGTTCATCACAGTAAAATAGCAGTGTTTTTCTCAAAGTCTGAGCAGTAAAAGAAAATGCACACGGAAGTAGTCGATTTCCATGCAGTCTTGAAGAAGTAGCGTTGTCCTTCCAACGGAAAGACAGTGCTGACTCTCGACATGCAGACAGGTCATGGGCCACAACAGACCAAACCCACAGCGGAGTCAGTCGAAGTTTTGAAGAGTATTGGTGGGTAGGTCATCACAGAGCAGACCCACTGTAGTCCTGGTAGAGATTACGGTATTGGTGGGCCACCAGAGGTGCAGACCCACTACAGTCCTTGTAGAAATAATGGTATTGATGGATCATCAAAGATGTAGACCCACTGTAGTCCTTGTAGAGATAATGGTACTGGTGGGTCATCAAAGATGCAGACCCACTGTAGTCCTTGTAGAGATGGCCAGCAGCCATCTGTTGTGACTGTGCAGGTGCACAATCACCATTGAAGAGTCTTGCGGATAATATAGCAAGTCCATAACCGCCACTTGTGCACTCACAAAGTTTTTGGAATTGTCCTTAGAACCAGCAATGCTGTTATCCAGTCCCTTGCTGAATTATTAACAGACGTGCAAACACTAACAGTCCCTACTTCTCACATATTGTCCATATACTATGACCAACAGAAACGTGTGCAGTGAAATGTAACTTACAAGTTAACAATATGATGAACTGGTGTCAATTACAATTTTATAACATAAGAATACAATTACAAAGGTACACAATACATCATTAAAGAACGTAACAATACAGATAACATTTGTAGTACAGGCTTTACAACAGAATAGAAATAAACATATACATCAATGTTACAGGAATTATGAGGTAAGTAGATACATAAAAGATCAGAATAAATTTTGAAACCTCAACTTCACACATGAGCATTAAAACAAAACAGAATAAATAATGTCTAAGCATATTTACAAGGTAAATAACATATTATTAATGCCAATTATATTTGAGGATAACACTAAACAGCCTACTTACACAGTTGTTATGTCAATTTGCCACCGTAATTACTGCACAGACGTCGCTTGTACGCCAGAAATAAAATCACTCTCGGATATTTTGGCCTGACATTATGCAGCTGAAACCCTAGAATGGGTTCTGTACTGGCGTAAAATCCATTAAGCCCAGACTAGCATCCAAAGGAACGAAAAATATTTCCACCCGTAATATGTTTGATCCATCAACGCCCATTTTAATACTGCTGCAACTACATATTTAGTTACGATACTGTTCTTAAATGCAGTCGTTGTACACACACTAGAACTAGGGGTGATGCTTCTGCAATATTTACACGGAAGTCAGTTCTACTCGCAACAAATGTACACTAGCCAACGCTTGCTACTGCCATTCTCAACGTGACAGGTGGGTCATTCGTGAGCGCTTGATGTGACGTGACACATCATGTCGGGCACAGCAGAGTGAGTGCAAACCGACTTTAACCTGACAGGTGCGACGTGCACAAATACTACCGTCATTTACAGGGCGAGAATCAAAGGTGTCAGCAAACGAGCCACCCGAACAAGTAGCCGCGTTGTTGAGCACACGATTCTCTGAGTCTAACGATAAACACGAGCATGAGCATTAGCATACTAATATCGTCATGTGTTGAACACTGAGAATGGTGTAAAATCGACACCATCCAAAAGCTGTCCAGCAGAGATACGGTTAAAAAGAACACTACGAAAATTTTAGGAGTTACTCATATTTTATAATACATCCTTAGTTAATTTACTAGGGAATTAATATGTGCCCGACAAATGTTCAAACAGTGGTCATCCAGATGTCAATAGAGAGCGCTTATCAAATGCTATGGAATGGTATCCAGGTCTCTGCAGTACAATGCATTAATTAGTCGTCAGGCATGCTACATTGCTAACAAACTTTCATCACTATTTCTGAGGCAAATAAGAACAGACACAGAAATGCAACAAATCAGCATGCAATAGGATTATAACAATGTTTAGCTTTACAATTATACATCTGTAAAATTTTTGTATAGTATCTTATCCTAGAAACTTCGTGATATTCGTTACATTAATTATGAGCAAACTGAAATTGCAACACATAAAATATAATAAAAATTGAAACTTCCTGGCAGATTAAAACTGTGTGCCCGACCGAGACTCGAACTCGGGACCTTTGCCTTTCGCGGGCAAGTGCTCTACCATCTGAGATACCGAAGCACGACTCACGCCCGCTACTCACAGCTTTACTTCTGCCAGTATCTCGTCTCCTACCTTCCAAACTTTACAGAAGCTCTCCTGCGAGACTTGCAGATCTAGCACTCCTGAAAGACAGGATATTGCGGAGACACGGCGGTGGCTAAGCCATGTCTCCGCAATATCCTGTCTTTCAGGAGTGCTAGTTCTGCAAGTTTCGCAGGAGAGCTTCTGTAAAGTTTGGAAGGTAGGAGACGAGATACTGGCAGAAGTAAAGCTGTAAGTATCGGGCGTGAGTCGTGCTTCGGTAGCTCAGATGGTAGAGCACTTGCCCGCGAAAGGCAAAGGTCCCGAGTTCGAGTCTCGGTCGGGCACACAGTTTTAATCTGCCAGGAAGTTTCATATCAGCGCACATTCCGCTGCAGACTGAAAATCTCATTCTGGATAATAAAAATTAATTTCAGAATATCACAGTGTGTGGTTACTGCGTTGTCAGAGATATCTTCCGTACCTCAGCAATAGAGATAGTCGTACTGAAGATGCAATCAGATTGGAGGGGTGGATGAGGAGAACATGAGACAAACCTATAGTTCCCAAAAAGGCTTGTCAGTCTTCACATTATCTGCAGGGACAATAGCCTGCTTGACGTACTGATCTAGACTTGTACCGTAGCCAACATGATCTTGCTATAGTGGTGCTGCCAGCGGCTGAAAATAAGAAGAAATCATTGTCGTTGTCTTTCACGAGGACGTACACATCTACTCTGTTGATGATTAACTTTGGCAACAATTTTGGTAAAGTACTCCGTTAATACAATAGTCCCAGGTTCGGATCTCCGGTAGGGGACAATTCAGGAGACTTTTGTCATTAGGGGGAAACAAACCTGGCATTCTACAGTACGGGGTGTTATACCTCTGAAACGGAGAGGTACGTCAGAGACATGAAGAAGAGGGATATACTAGGTTTCAGTGTACTGCGCTGGCGGGAAGAAATTGACTTCTGATTTGTTTAGAACAGGGTTACCAGTACGAAATGAAATAGCAGTGAGGCAGGAGTGTGTGTGATAGTGGATTAGAAAACAAGGATGCAGATGAACTACTATTAATGGCATAATGAACGCATCATCATGACAAGATACACACAAATATATGACCCATTTAAGTAATAAGCTACATATGTATGTATATATGTGTCTTCTTGCTCTGCAGATGATGAAATTGAAAAAGATGAATGATGTGATAAAGAAAGTAATTCGACACATTAAGGAGACGTCAATACAACTGTGATGAGGAAGTGTATTTTATCGTATTGCGGTAGTAGTAACAAGAAGATAAATAAAATAGTAGAACTTGGAGTATGTAAAAAATTGATATGGGAAGCCACCTGGCAGAAATTTGCAAAGAGCACAGTTCCATTCAAGAGCTCTGACCGTTATTTACTGTGTGTGCAGATCGTCTTTATTTGATTCATCATTAGCTGTTTTGTAGCCCAAATAGCAGAAGCAAACTACTTCTATCAGTACCAGATTTCTTAAGGCAAATTTCACCGCATCGCTAGTTTTGATCAGACTACATTCCATCACCATGGTTTTGCTTCTGTTGATGTTCGTCTTACAGCCTCTTTGAAGGACACTATTCATTTCGTTCAACGTCTTATTCGGAGTCCTTTCCTCTCTCTGACAGAACAGCAGTGTCATCAGCGAACATCAAACTTTTCATTTCTTCTCGTTGAGCATTAATTCCTTCTCCAAATTTTTCCTTTACTTTCCTTTACTACCTGATCAATGTAGACACTGGAAGATATCAAGTATAAGCTAGAACCCTGTCTGAGTCCCTTCTCAGTTACCGTTTGCCTTTCATATCATTCAGACCTACTGCAGTCTGCAAATCGATTTTGGCTCCCTATGTTTTATTCCTGCTACTTCCAGAATTTCAGAGACTACATTCCTCTGAACCCTGTCAAAAGTGTAAACTTGAGATTACCTTTCTTCAATCTATCTACTAAGACTAGTCATTAGTCATTACTGCCTCGAGTTATCTTACATTTCTTCGGAATTCAAACTGATCATCTCCGTAGATGACTTCTGTAAGTTTTTCTGTAAATATTTCATGTCATTATTTTTACTTTTAAATTAAAATTACGGGAATATTCACACTTGTTTGCCTTCTTACAAATGGAATCATTACATTTTTCTTGAACTGTGAGAGTATTTCGTCTATCTCATATATCTTGCGCGCCAGGTGGAGTAGTTTGTCGTAGCTGGCTCCCAGTAATTCTGAGGTAATTTATTCTATTCCACGGTCCTAATCTCCGCTTAGGGGTACAGTATGGAGAGTTCTGGTGGAGCAGCTATTACATCCGTATCATAAAAAAATGTATGCAGACTCTGGGACCAACAGATTTTGAGCTCCGCGTTCACTTCTGTCAATGGATTATCCTCTGTAGTGTCGCAGTGCTGAACTTTGTACAGTTAGTATTGTTCACAAGCGAGGCCTCATTCACCCGTGATTGTGCTTTCAAAAACAGCTATGTCTGGAGTGAGTACAATCCCCATGCGACCGACATCGGTGGCCACGAGAAACGATTCTCTGTCAACCTAAGGCCGGGAAATGTCCAATATCATCCAACTGGACCTTATTTGCTGTCTCTTCGTTTGACTGGCCCAAGTGACCTGGTGTTCCTGCGAGATGTTCGAGCACAGTTCATGATTGTCCGTGAAAGGATGTGCTTTCAATAAGACAGTTCACCAGTCCACTTCTACATTAACGTCCGCTAGCATCTGAGCATCATAGCCAGCGAGTTCACTGGATCTCAAACCTCTGGACTTTTTCTCTGGAGTTACGTCAAGACGTTGCTATATATACCTCGTGTAGAAACGGTGGGAGGCCTGCTTGCCAGGGTCCAATTTGCCCGTCTTCTCGTACGGCAGACACCCGGGATCTTTGAGAAAATGCGACAGAATTTCATACACCGTTGCCATGAATGCATTGAGACTAGTGGTCGTCACCTTGAACAGTTAATATGATGTACGTTGCAGTTATGCGGCGGACGCTGTGTATGTCCATAATAATAAAAATGAATTCCCGATCACTGGTTCCCTAACTCAATATAATCGGTTATGGAACAACTATCACCTATTTCAGTTTGACCGAAAAGATTTGAGACACCTTGTATATTCCTTCCATCTTTACCTTCTTTTCTTAGTACTGGCTTAGATGGTGGGGTCATGTTACACGCATGGGAGAAGCAAGTTTACCCAAGAGACTCATGGGTTCAGCAGTAGAGGGTAGGAGGAGTCGGGGTAGACCAAGGAGAAGATACCTGGATTCGCTTAAGAATGATTTTGAAGTAATACGCTTAACATCAGAAGAGGCACCAATGTTAGCACTGAATAGGGGATCATGGAGGAATTTTATAAGGGGGACTCCAGACTGAACGCTGAAAGGCATAATCAGTCTTAAATGATGATGATGATGGTGGTGGCTTACTATCTAAGCTCTTGGTATTAACACAGTTGATACTCTTTTCTCCAAAGATCTCTTTCTCCTAGTTATACATGCTTCTATGGCCTTGCACGGGCACTCTAGCCATTTCTGCTTAGCCATTTTGCCCTTTTGGCCAATCTCACCTTTTATATATCTGTATTTCCTTTCACCTGCTTCATTTGCCACATTTTTATATTTCTACTTGATTATAGTATAGGGTGTAATATTTGGTACCAGAGATCTGTATGTCGCAAAGTGCTACATTCGCTTGCAGTTCATTCCATACTTTCAGGCTCTGTTAGTAGCACACACTATAGGGAACTGTTGAGGGTATAAATTGTCAGCGAAGACAGAGGTTGGAATACATCCAGCATATAAGAGACCGTAGGATGAAGAGGAGCAGGTGGCGTACGCCGCAGGAGATAGCACATAGCTTTCGATTTTAACTCGTGCCGATCATTCGCACAGGCGGGTCTGCCATCCTATTCGATCTAGGATAGGGTAATGCAAATACTGCTGAACACTATCTGTAAAATGCGGTGACGCGCAGTCCTCCATGTACTAGAATGTATAGTGTTCACTTACGGAACACTCAGACACCTACTTTTCATACCTTTCGCCCGTTCAGAAGAGGAGAGGATGCAAGTTGCTGGACTCAGGCTGCATACTGATGTTTTCAGACTTCCTTCCGTTAACGCTATGCGATTTAAGACGAAATCTAGTAACGACACGGACTTGTTGATACTTGTTGATACGGTACGTTTCACAGACAGAAACAGCATGTGACTAACATACCTTGGTATAGTTTCCGACATATTGTTACCAATACGTAGATCGTTATAAACTTTGTATTCAAAACAGAGACTAAGAGTAATTGAGAAGTGGAAATAAAATCTGAAAACTCTGTTCAGCAATATTACCCTAAGCACAACTTGTAGCCCCTTATTTAAGAGAAGATGATTCACTTAGTTTCATGTCTTAGTGGAATGTAGAGTCTTAAATGGTATGTTTGGAGATACGTTTAACATTAAGAGATACACCACTCGTGGTGGTGGTGGTGGTGATGGTTAGTGTTTAACGTCCCGTCGACAACGAGGTCATTAGAGACGGAGCGCAAGCTCGGGTTAGGGAAGGATTGGGAAGGAAATCGGCCGTGCCCTTTCAAAGGAACCATCTCGGTATTCGCCTGAAACGATTTAGGGAAATCACGGAAAACCTAAATCAGGATGGCCGGAGACGGGATTGAACCGTCGTCCTCCCGAATGCGAGTCCAGTGTGCTAACCACTGCGCCACCTCGCTCGGTAGTACGTCACTCGTATTTATTATAATTAAATCTACACTGATTTGGGACGGATAGAGTGAGTCAGCTGCCTCTACCGACATCGTTTTACGCAACCCGTAATGTTATATCTGGCCTTCATAAACCACGGGTGAGATTTTCACATTCCCTCGCTCGCTATGAATGAACTATTAGTCGTACAGAGAAAAACTAACAATATCTTGCTATAGGAAATTAACTGTAGATAAATTTTGTATTGAGATGCGCTTTCGATAGAAGTAATTTTCGAGTTATTCTCGGTGACCGTGCGGTTCTAGGCGCTTCAGTCCGGAACTGCGTGACTGCTACGGTCGCAGGTTCGAATCCTGCCTCTGGCATGAATGTGTGTGATGTGCTTAGGTTAGTTAGGTTTAAGTAGTGCTAAGTTCTAGAGGACTGATGACCTAAGATGTTAAGTCCCATAGTGCTCAGAGCCATTTGAACCATTTCCGAGTTATTCAAGAAAAACTTACAAAACCGATCTTCAAAGGCAAGCCCACTCCCACACTCGGCCCCTACAGATCGGAATTCGTAGTATGTTGTTCGTGTCACTTCCTCACAACGTTTGTGGAACTTTGACCTAACAATTTTGTGAATTTTACATCAGGTTTTCTGACTACAAAACCACTGTGCTTGCAAGTGTTAATTTTGATGGAACTATCAACTCAACAGGCCTTAGCTTAACGTTTACAAAAGTAGTTTTCTCTTTCATTATAATCACGGGCACTTTCAAATTAATAATGTAATGAAATAGCCTACTATGCTGATGGCGTAATAGCCCAGTTTAAAGAGGCCAAATAAAGTCGAACATCGGGAATACCTCGTGTAGTCGGAAATTTTTGTACAGTGTTAGGAGGGAGTGCCACGGCCAACATTTCAAAAATCCCAACACGTGAGGGACGAATTTGGGGGTGGACGGGCGTTTAAAGGTCACTCTTGTACGTTTTTCTGGAATAGCTTTGAAATCGTAGCCTCCAGCGAGATCTTGTTCGCGTGCAAATCATTTTCTTTTTCTGAGTCATCAGTCTTCTGACTGGTCTGATGCGGCCCACCACGAATTCCTCTCTTGTGCCAATCTCCTCATCTCAGAGTAGCATTTGCAACCTACGACCACAATTATTTGCTTGACGTATTCCAGTCTCTGTCCTCCTCTACTGTTCTTGCCGTCTAGAAATCCCTCTAGTACCACGGAACTCATTCCCTGATGTCTTAACAGATGTCCTATCATCTTGTCCCATCTCCTTGGCAGTTTTTTCCACATATTCCTTTCCGATACTACACAGAACCTCCTCATCCCTTACCTTAACAGTCCACCTAATTTTCAACATTCGTCTGTAGTACCATATTTCAAATGTTTCGATACATTTCTGTTCCCGTTTTCCCACAGTTCACGTTTCACTACCATACAATGCTGTGCTCCACACGTAACTTCCCAGAAATTTCTTCCTCAAATTAAGGCCAATTTTTGATACTAGAAGAGTTCTCTTGGCCAAGAATGCCCTTTTTTCCATTGCTAGTCTGCTTTTCATGTCCTCCTTGCTCTGTCTGTCATTATTTATTTTGCTGCCTAGCTAGTGGAATTCCTTAACTTCATCTACTTCGTGGCCATTAGTCCTGATGTTAAAGTTCTCGCTGTTCTTATTCCTGATACTGCTCATCACTTTCGTCTTTCTTCGATTTACTCTCGGTCCACAATCTGTACTCAATGGACTGTTCATTCCATTCATCAGATCATGTAATTCTTCTTCACATTCACTCAGGGTAGGTATGTAATCAGCGAATCAGATAATTGAATTTTAATTCCACTCCTGAACCGTTCTTTTGTTACCGTCATTGCTTCTTCAGTGTACAGATTGCACAGTATGGGCGAAAGACTACATCCGGTCTTACACCCTTCTTAAACCGATCACTTCGTTCTTGGTCGCCCGCTCTTATTATTCCCTGTTGCCTCTTGTGCATATTGTGAGTTAACGAGCATTTCGCTCTCATTTAAATATATGGCCGAAAGAGTCAACCTTCTGGAATTGCGAAACGAATCCTATCGTCCAGGACCGTGTGCCACAAAGAGCGCAGGTTCGCCACTAGATGGGGAAATTCACAGGCGTCTATTATGCTGAACGAGGCCTAAGCACTGTATTGTGCGAGTGAAACAGACGAGAACCTGCATCATAGGGAAACCCTGTAGAGGCTGTTTGTGGCCAGGGAGACGTAGCAGTGTTAAATATGGTGGACCTAAGATCAGCGCCGCGCGGGATTAGCCGAGCGTTCTAAGGCGCTGCAGTCATGGACTGTGCGGCTGGTACCGGCGGAGGTTCGAGCCCTCCCTCGGCCATGGGTGTCTGTGTTTGTCCTTAGGATAATTTAGGTTAAGTAGTGTGTAAGCTTAGGGGCTGATGACCTTAGCAGTTAAGTCCCATAAGATTTCACACACATTTGAACATTTGAACCTAAGATCAGCCATAAAGGAAAAGATTTATGGAAACTACACTCCTGGAAATTGAAATAAGAACACCGTGAATTCATTGTCCCAGGAAGGGGAAACTTTATTGACACATTCCTGGTGTCAGATACATCACATGATCACACTGACAGAACCACAGGCACATAGACACAGGCAACAGAGCATGCACAATGTCGGCACTAGTTCAGTGTATATCCAACTTTCGCAGCAATGCAGGCTGCTATTCTCCCATGGAGACGATCGTAGAGATGCTGGATGTAGTCCTGTGGAACGGCTTGCCATGCCATTTCCACCTGGCGCCTCAGTTGGACCAGCGTTCGTGCTGGACGTGCAGGCCGCGTGAGACGACGCTTCATCCAGTCCCAAACATGCTCAATGGGGGACAGATCCGGAGATCTTGCTGGCCAGGGTAGTTGACTTACACCTTCTAGAGCACGTTGGGTGGCACGGGATACATGCGGACGTGCATTGTCCTGTTGGAACAGCAAGTTCCCTTGCCGGTCTAGGAATGGTAGAACGATGGGTTCGATGACGGTTTGGATGTACCGTGCACTATTCAGTGTCCCCTCGACGATCACCAGTGGTGTACGGCCAGTGTAGGAGATCGCTCCCCACACCATGATGCCGGGTGTTGGCCCTGTGTGCCTCGGTCGTATGCAGTCCTGATTGTGGCGCTCACCTGCACGGCGCCAAACACGCATACGACCATCATTGGCACCAAGGCAGAAGCGCCCCTCATCGCTGAAGACGACACGTCTCCATTCGTCCCTCCATTCACGCTTGTCGCGACACCACTGGAGGCGGGCTGCACGATGTTGGGGCGTGAGCGGAAGACGGCCTAACGGTGTGCGGGACCGTAGCCCAGCTTCATGGAGACGGTTGCGAATGGTCCTCGCCGATACCCCAGGAGCAACAGTGTCCCTAATTTGCTGGGAAGTGGCGGTGCGGTCCCCTACGGCACTGCGTAGGATCCTACGGTCTTGGCGTGCATCCGTGCGTCGCTGCGGTCCGGTCCCAGATCGACGGGCACGTGCACCTTCCGCCGACCACTGGCGACAACATCGATGTACTGTGGAGACCTCACGCCCCACGTGTTGAGCAATTCGGCGGTACGTCCACCCGGCCTCCCGCATGCCCACTATACGCCCTCGCTCAAAGTCCGTCAGCTGCACATACGGTTCACGTCCACGCTGTCGCGGCATGCTACCAGTGTTAAAGACTGCGATGGAGCTCCGTAAGCCACGGCAAACTGGCTGACACTGACGGCGGCGGTGCACAAATGCTGCGCAGCTAGCGCCATTCGACGGCCAACACCAAGGTTCCTGGTGTGTCCGCTGTGCCGCGCGTGTGATCATTGCTTGTACAGCCCTCTCGCAGTGTCCGGAGCAAGTATGGTGGGTCTGACACACCGGTGTCAATGTGTTCTTTTTTCCATTTCCAGGAGTGTATTTAATTCTGTACTAATTCAGAGAATGAAGCCACAGTAATTTTAATCTACCATCCTTCATAAATTTTCGTGATGATCCCAATAAAACTTGAGTATCTATCATATCTATAATAGTTTAGGATTTACTGTTAAAGTAAAATTTACTTGTTTTGTAACAAAGACCTGAATGCTAAAATCTGAACGCTTTGGTCAATTTTAACGATCGACATTTCATACAAAAGCGCATTATTAAAATGACAAGTGCTGTAAATATCAACTCTGTAACTTTATTTGTTTAAAAGATATAGTGAAAAATTACCGTCAAACCTCCTTGCCTATGGACGCCAGATGAAAGTTGATGTTGTCAAGCCCTGAATGAAAATTGCGCAACGGATAACTTGAGGGAGCTTGAGAGTGCTACCTAGAGAGCGTGCCCTTTCTGTACGATACTACGCAAGGGGCTGGAGGGCTCACACGCTGATGTGTGGGTCCCTGCATTCTATATCTTTTATTTTAAATGAATTCCTTTAACTTGACTCCTTTGTGATTTTTAGGGTATGTTAAAGATTTATTACAAATTGATTATCTATTTACTTTAAACATTATCATTCGACTTTACAGCGATTGCAGCAATTGTTCCTCTTTACAGATATTACAATTTTACAACTTATAGCTCGGGTATATTATATACTAATCTGCACGCACATTTCTACAGGCAAGACGGAATTGCGTTGGCCAAATGTATACCACCAAAGTCTCCCAATATTTTACATAGGACATTCACTATGTGAGGAGGATAACGGGCAAACTGGGGACCAGATACATTAACACAGGGGTCAAATTACCTAAATTAACGAGATCATTCATTTCCTTACACAGTAGGAAGCTGGAAATAAAAGAATTAGTGCAAATATCCGAATACCTCTCTTCCACGCCTGAACATCGAGACAGACGCACCGAGGGCACGTCTGCTCACCTACCCGTCTTCTGCACCACTCCCAGTATATAGCTGGCACCCAGAAGTCTTCCTGGGCCCCGGTGGAGGGGATGTTCGAACCACTTGGCCGCGACCAACCTCCCCACCCCAAAACTTGTGACACTGGAAAGTCTTTGACTTTTAACTGCCTGTGCCGTCTCACTGATCCCCTACCCAGGAGTAAGGTTGGCACTACTATACTACAGAAATACTTCCCAACTATGATTTGGCCACGCTTTATGGAAAGGTGAGAGGAGGATTAGGAAAGTTCATGTGCATATTCACATTCACGTACAAGAAATCCATAATACGCGACACATATAAATACGTATTATGAAGCCTGACACATTTATTTCCACCCATCTACATGGGTTCTGTTGCACCCGCGACCGGCCGTTTCGTGCAATAAAATTGGCGGCGGAGCCGCCTCTTTTTGTTTTTCCCGTTGCCAGCGAGCAGCGAAACCTGCTGCTTGTGGAGCGGAAACGACTGTACCGTTTCAATAGTAAATTTAAATTATCATTACTGTCGGTTAAGCATCAAGTCATCATTTCCTCCACACAAAACACAATGAACGATATCAGCATGAAACCTTATGGAATCATTAGAGAAAAGTGTATTTGTTGTAAAGTTTACTGCATAATAGTTACTTTTGTTCTTTATTTATTTATCAGAAAGCAGATTGGTGCAAAGCTAGCCGGCCGGAGTGCCCGAGCGGTTCTAGGCGCTACAGTCTGTAACCGCGCGACCACTACGGTCGCTGCTTCGAATCCTGCCTCGGGGATGGATGTGTGTGATGTCCTTAGGTTAGTTAGGTTTAAGCAGTTCTAAGTTCTAGGGGACTGATGACCTCAGACGTTAAGTCCTATAGCGCTCAGAGCCATTTGAACCATTTTTGGTGCAAGGCTACTGGCCATGACATTCAAAATTGAGAAGAAAATTGTATTGGTTTTACGTAAAAGAATTTAACGTTTGTTGTGTAATGGATGTTATTCTTACTTTGTTTAGAAGGTGAAAATGGTCACGCTTTGTTTATTTAAATATGTTAAAATGTAAAATAATGTGAAATAAGCTGTAGTCAATCAGATGGACGGCTTCAGGAAAGGGAACTGCCCTATTCAGTTGAGCGAGGATGTTCGGCGAGCGGGAAACGCGGCCAGAGACGGGCCAGAGGGACAGTGCTGGTGCAGAAGCGAAAGCGGACGGTCGGTCTTTAGGTAGCTAGGAAGTGAAACGACTTAGAAACTTTCAGGTTGTGTGGTATCGCGGGACATAATCTCTGAGCGATGAGCAGCCGAGCGCCTGGTGTGAACTTTTCGCGTAGTTAACGAGGTGGAGTATTGGACTGGTAATTCGCGATGGGAATGTGGATGGTCTAACTGTGTCAAATGTATATGCGCTCTAGTGTAATAGTAATTCTAAACACGACCCCTTCCTGAACAGACATTATTCTAACCTAATCGCAACAGTGTGACCTATATCATTTATGGGTGGTTAATTTAGTTCCCAATATTATTATTACTGTTATATATATATATATTATATTAACATTGTGTGTTTCATACAATTTCGCAATCTTGCATCAGCCAGGCAATTTAACCAAAGGGTCATAAGTGTCTATTTAGGGCGTGTAATTCGCAACGTGTGGTTCAACCCCTAGACGAGTTTGAGCCAAGACATTTCGACGAAGAGGAACCGCATAAGAGTCCGAACATCTCTGGAATGTTGGCTCGCAATATTGGGTAGTACCCTTCTCTCCCTATAGCTCATACTATTTTTCTCAGAATTTCTAACATCTTGAACCGTTTTACATTGTCGAACGCTTTTTCCAGGTCTTGTGGACGTCTCTTAATTTTTCTTTAGTAGCGCTTCCGTTATCAAACGGAAGGTCAGAATTGGCTCTCTTGTGCCTTTACTATTTCTACAGTAAAACTGATCATCATCTAACACATCTTCAAATTTCTTTTCGATTCTTCTGTATACTATTCTTGTCAGTAACGTAGTGCATTACCTGTTTCACTGATTGTGCGATAAATCTCGCACTTGTAAGCTTTTTAGGTCTTCGGAATTGTGCGGATAATATTTTCTCGAAGGTCAGATAGTATATTGCCAGACTCATACATTCTGGACACCAACGTGAATAGTTGGTTTGTTGCAAAATTCAACTACTTTAAATTTGCTACAAAAACATTCTGTTCATCTTTTTTCTGTAAAACTAATTGTTAGCGAATGGTAAGCCAGAGAATATGAAAATCTAGCGCGCGGCTTAAATAACATTGCGAGTTGCATAAAACATTTGTAGGGACAGCTGAATCACCTTGCAGAAGTAACATCCATTTAATATATTTTACAAGGCGGTTGTTTCTTATTTTACAATAATTATTCGAAATAATATTTTCCAAAGCGTGACTTGCTATTGAAATGAATTGTTATATTTCTTTCCAAAAGCAACAGTTCAAAAAGGCGAATATACGAGTACTAGGTTATTAACTACAAATCTGATTATGAACTTCCCAGTGAAAGTTCGATCAGAAATAGGTTACATCAAATACTAAAATGTAGACTTTCACGGCCGCAAATGTCATGTCCATTATGATTATCCGGGCTGTTATGCCGTGGTCGGTTGATGAATTTTGTCTCACTTCCCAACGTTTCGTCCCCGTCTGCGGGAGACATCTTCAAGCGGGTCTGTAGCTCGATGGAAGGTCCAACACCCCCACAGGCTCGCTACTGACTGCCGCTAAATTCCGTGTCCGCCGCGGCGCGGCGTGACATCACGTGTTTTGAAAACGTCAGTGCAATTGGCCGCTGTCCGCTGCCGTCGATCGCCGTTGTCGTCACTCAGTAGTGGACGGGTGGTACACATCTTCTATAACACCGGCGTCCATATACCGTTTAATTTCATGCCCTCCTCCTTTCGATTGAAATTATTAGGGTGTTTAGCGATTTCGATTGCCTCCCTGTAGAGCCTTTCGTAATAGGCAGCTAGTACCTGCGTCTCCTCGAAACGAATATGGCTGGAAAACATGCTCAGCAACAGCTGATCGTTCCGTTTCTCCTTTTCCACAATTGCCCTTGTGCCCTTCGAAACGTTTTGAAACAGTTCTTTTAGTGGTACCCACATAAATACCTCCACAGCTGCATGGGATCCTATACATTCCAGCTTTTTCCAGTGGTTTGCGAGCGTCCTTGGCAGGCTTAAGGTATTCCTGTATCTTCCTGGTGGGCTTGTAAATGACGGTAATATTGCGCTCCAACATCCTCCCTATTCTATCCTTTACATTTTTAACAAACGGCAGGAAAACCTTAGATTTTGCAGTAGCCTGTACGTCACTATGATTTCTGTGTGGCTGTCTCAACGCATGTTTCATTTCGGCGAACGAATATCCGTTCTTCATTAGCGCATTCTGGAGATGTTCCACCTCCGCGTCAAACAACTCAGGTTGACAAATATTTCTAGCTCTGTCCGCTAACGTCTTGAAACACCCCGCTTCTGTTGTGGGTGTTAGTTCAAACCCCGGTGCAAGTAACGGTTCGTGTGGGTGGGTTTGCGGTATACTGAGTGGCCCAAACTACCATTTTCGTTTCTAAAAACCAGCACAACGGGGAAATGTAATTTGCCGTCTACCTCCTCCTCCATTGTAAACTGAATTCTCGAGTTTATACTAATCAGATGTTCGTGGTACCGGCTAAGTTCCTCCCTGCCATGTCTCCACAGCACAATCGTGTCATCCATGTATCGGAACCATACATATGGTTTTTTGCTGGCAGTACCTAAGGCCTCTTCTTCGAATTTCTCCATAAAGACGTTTGCATTTACGGGACTTATGGGGCTTCCCATAGCCACGCCATCCGTTTTCTCATAAAACTGTTCATTCCACTTGAAGTAAGTTGTTGTCAAACAACACTTGAACAGTTCTAAAATATCGACAGGAAAAATTCGATCCAGCTGTTCCAATACATTGTTAAGTGGAACCATGGTAAACAGCGATACCACAACGAAGCGGACCAATATGTCCTCTTGCCGAAGTTTATTTAAGAAAAAGGAATCTGGCTGTGTTCTCAACTCACCAATCAGCGTCTCAATGTTAGCTTTAAACTCCGCCTACAAAAATTCCGTCTATCCAATGAGAAACGTTATACTTTTCGTGGTGGGGCAATATTTTTAATGTTTGCTACGTAACAGAGACGCGTATAGCCTCACACTAAGACTTGCAGCTGGTGTTGCCCTTTTAGTGTTATCGTAAGATCTATACTGTTCTTCTGGAGGGCTCTATCTTTTAACATGGGCTGGGGGCTGCTCTTGGCGATCGGAGCGCATGTGGGGATCCGTCCCTTATCGTAGGGCCTTCTAGTCTATGCGGCTCTGCTCTCTGCTTCTGTTCTCGTTTCTCCCCTCGGAACTGCGTCTGTTTCACGGTGGGAAGGTATGACATGCATTTAGGCGTTCTTGTGTTAGTCTGCGGTATTCCATTTGCTCACTCATTGATCGTATTACTTTGGTCAATTTAATATCAGGATTTATTCAGAGCTGTGTGACATACTGCTGGATTTGCTATCATGTCAGAGTTTTCATGGAAGGTGTTGGATTTGCATGACACCATACAACCTGAGTTGCTCGACACGGAGATGTAATATCTCCACAATACACTAATGAAGAACGCATATTCGTCCGCCGAAATGAAACGAGCGTTGAGACAGCCACGCAGAAATCATAGTGACCTACAGGCTACTGCAAAATCTAAGGTTTTCCTGCCGTTTGTTAAAAATGTAACGGAAAGAATAGGGAGGATCTTAACGAAGCGGAATATTACCATAATTTACATGTGCACCAGGAAGATACAGGAATACCTTAAGCCTGCCAAGGACGCTCGCAAACCACTGCAAAAAGCTGGAATGTATAGGATCCCATGCTGCTGTGGAGGTATTTATGTGGGTACCACTAAAAGAACTGTTTCAAAACGTTTCGAAGAGCACAAGGACAATTGTGGAAAAGGAGAAACGGAACTATCAGCTGTTGCTGAGCATGCTTTCCAGCCATATTCGTTTCGAGGAGACGCAGGTACTAGCTGCATATTACGAAAGGCTCTACAGGGAGGCAATCGAAATCGCTAAACACCCCAATAATTTCAGTCGAAAGGAGGAGGGCGTGAAATTAAACGGTATATGGACGCCGGTGTTAAAGAAGATGTGTACCACCCGTCCACCACTGGGTGACGACAACGGCGATCGACGGCAGCGGACAGCGGCCTATTGCACTGACGTTTTCAAAACACGTGATGTCACGCCGCGGCGCGGCGGACACGGAATTTAGCGGCAGTCAGTAGCGATCCAGCGGGTGTGTTGGACCTTCCATCGAGCTACAGACCTGTTTGAGGATGTCTCCCGCAGACGGGGACGAAACGTTGGGAAGTGAGACAAAATTCATCAACCGACCACGGCATAACAGCCCGGATAGTCATAATGGACATGACATTTGCGGCCGTGAAAGTCTACATTTTAGCATCAGACGCCTCTACGGGGAGGAGATGTCAAGAGAAGTACGACGCCTGGAAGGACTCCAGAAGAAGAGAGTGCAGCTTTTGTTTTCCCTCACATTCCTGTCACTTTACAGAGCCGTCGGCGTTATACCGAAGTTTCTGAAGATAAAGCGACCGTTCTATTTCCGAAAGGCAGAACGCATTTTCAATCGGACTGAGGAGGCCTTACTACGGGATCGCATTCAGCAGACACGACGGGACTTGGCAAGCACAAACTGTATGCTAATGTCTCTTTATATTACTATCAGTAATAAACTGTGCAGCGGTGACTGGGATAAAATTGATAGACTACTGCATGATACCACGGGGAAGCGTGTGTTGACAATGTCTAGTACACAGAAAAAGAAGTTTCATAATTTGCTACCTAATCTGACTGTTCGGCATTTGGACGTTTCCCGGACCGTTATCAGTTTATCCAAACGTTCGTTATCTGACGATGAGACATCTGTGAATGCAAAGGAAGGAAATTTTGCTGTTATTCCGCGTTTTGTGCCAACGGGAGAAGTTATAGCCAGTGTAGAAGCAGGAAATGGCCGTGTGGATTCTGTAACAGCTGAAGAAATCCGTATAGAAACAGTGAGAATATTAGCCAATGCAAAACCGCCGCAGCGTAATATACGTGTGGGTGAGAGAGGAGCTTTATAACTCCTGAATGACGACGATAGTATTTTGATTCTCCCAGCTGACAAAGGAAGCGCAATGGTGGTTATGGATGTGGCCGACTATCAGAGTAAAATTACTGATCTACTGGATCCGCAAGCATATAGGAAGGTGAATAAGGACCCCACGAATATTGTTCTTAGAACTGTTTCGCGGTTAAAAAAAAGGTCCTCCATTGAGGAGAGTGTACAGAAAGGTCTCTGAAATTCGGTTGCGCTACCACCGAGGCTTTATGGGTTGCCCAAAATTCATAAAGAAAATGTACCGTTAAGACCGATACTAAGTGCCATTGGTTCGCCCACCTACTCGTTAGCCAAGTTTTTGACTACGCTGTTAAAACCACATGTGGGCCGTTCGGGCTCTTATTTAAAGAATTCGACACATTTCATCAGCAGATTGAATGGCATAGTGGTCGAGCCGGGGACATATTGGTCAGCTTCCGTGTGGTATCGCTGTTTACTCTGGTTCCAATTAACGATGTAGTGGAACAGCTGGATCGAATTTTTCCTGCCGATATTTAAGAATTGTTCAAGTGTTGTTTGACGACCACATACTTCAAGTGGAATGAACAGTTTTATGTGAAAACGGATGGCGTGGCTATGGGAAGCCCCACAAGTCCCGTAATTGCAAACGTTTTTATGGAGAAATTCGAAGAACAGGCCTTAGGTACTGCCAGCAAAAAACCAAATGTATGGTTCCGATACATGGATGACACTTTTGTGCTGTGGAGACATGGCAGGGAGGAACTAAGCCCGTTCCACGAACTTTTCAATAGTATAAACGCGAGAATTCAATTTCCTCGATGTGCTCTGGTTTTTAGAAATGAAAATGGTAGTTTGGGCCACTCAGTATACCGCAAACCCGTCCACACAAACCGTTATTTGCACCGGGATTCGAACTACTACCCACAACAGAAGCGGGGTGTTATCAAGACGTTAGCGGACAGAGCTAGAAGTATTTGTGAACCTGAGTTGCTCGACGCGGAGATGGAACATCTCCAGAATGCGCTAATGAAGAACGGATATTCGTCCGCCGAAATGAAACGTGCGTTGAGACAGCCACGCAGAAATCATAGTGACCTACAGGCTACTGCAAAATCGAAGGTTTTCCTGCCATTTGTTCAAAATGTAAAGGAAAGAATAGGGAGGATGTTGACGAAGCGGAATATTGACGTCATTTACAAGCCCACCAGGAAGATACAGGAATACCTTACGCCTGCCAAGGACGCTCGCAAACCACTGAAAAAAGCTGGAATGTATAGGATCCCATGCAGCTGTGGAGGTGTTTATGTGGGTACCACTAAAAGAACTGTTTCAAAACGTTTCGAAGAGCACAAGGACAATTGTGGAAAAGGAGAAACGGAACGATCAGCTGTTGCGGAGCATGCTTTCCAGCCAGGAAACCACCATATTCGTTTCGAGGAGACACAAGTACTAGCTGCCTATTACGAAAGGCTCTACAGGGAGGCAATCGAAATCGCTAAACACCCTAATAATTTCAATCGAAAGGAGGAGGGCATGAAATTAAACGGTATATGGACGCCGGTGTTATAGAAGATGTGTACCACCCGTCCACTACTGAGTGACGACAACGGCGATCGACGGCAGCGGACAGCGGCCAATTGCACTGACGTTTTCAAAACACGTGATGTCACGCCGCGGCGCGGCGGACACGGAATTTAGCGGCAGTCAGTAGCGAGCCAGCGGGTGTGTTCGACCTTCCATCGAGCTACAGACCCGCTTGAAGATGTCTCCCGCAGACGGGGACGAATCGTTGGGAATTGAGACAAAATTCATTGACCGACCACGGCATAACAGCCCGGATAATCATAATGGACAGGCTAAATCAAAGTCAAGAGTTGCATGTTTCATAGAATACAATTTGAAAATGAAATCAGATGGTTTCTTTAATGTGCTTCGGCACAAACTGAGTTAATACAATGGTTCTGTGGTGATTACATAAAGGAAGGTGTTACTCACGAATAGACATTCATTGCATTTATTTACACTAACTTACCAGCTTTGTTGCTTGGAAAACAAGCACCCCCTCAGCGACAGCAATCTACACTACTGGCCATTAAAATTGCTACATCACGAAGATGACGTGCTACAGACACGAAATTTAACCGACAGGAAGAAGATGCTGAGATATGCAAATGATTAGCTTTTCAGAGCATTCACACAAATTTGGTGCCGTTGGCGACACATACAACGTGCTGACTTGAGGAAAGTTTCCAACCGATTTCTCATACACAAACAGCAGTTGACCGGCGTTGCCTGGTGGGACTTTGTTGTGATGCCTCGTGTAAGGAGGAGAAATGTGTACAATCACGTTTCCGACTTTGATAAAGGTGGGACTGTAGCCTATCGCGATTGCGGTTTATCGTATTGCGAGAGTGCTGCTAGAATTGGTCGAGATCCAATGACTGTTAGCAGAATATGGAATCGGTGGATTCAGGAGGGTAATACGGAACGCCGTGCTGGCTCCCAACAGCCTCATAACACTAGCAGTCGAGATGACAGGCATCTTATCCGCATGGCTGTAACGGATCGTGCAGCCACGTCTCGATCCCTGAGTCAACAGATGGGGACGTTTGCAAGACAACAACCATGTGCACGAACAGTTTGACGACGTTTGCAGCGGCATGGAGTATCAGCTCGGAGACCATGGCTGTGGTTACGACGCTGCATCACAGACAGGAGAGCCTGCGATGGTGTACTCAACGACAAACCTGGTTGCACGAATGGCAAAACGTCATTTTTTCGGATGAACCCAGGTTCAGTTTACAGCATCATGATGGTCGCATCCGTGTTTGGTGACATCGCGGTGAACGCACATTGGAAGCGTGTATTCATCATCGTCATACTGGCATATCACCCGGCATGATGGTATGGGGTGCATTGGTTACACGTCTCGGTCACCTCCTGTTCGCAATGACAGCACTTTGAAAAGTGGACATTATATTTCAGATGTGTTACGACCCGTGGCTGTACCCTTCATTCGATCCCTGCGAAACACTACATATCAGCAGGATAAAGCACTACCACATGTTGCAGATCCTGTACGGGCCTGTCTGGATACAGAAAATGTTCGAGTTCTGCCCTGGCCAGCACATTCTCCAGATCTCTCACCAATTGAAAACGTCTGGTCAATGGTGGCCGAGCAACTGGCTCGTCACAATACTCCAGTCACTACTCTTGATGAACTGTGGTATTGTGTTGAAGCTGCATGGGCAGCTGTGCCTGTACACACCATCCAAGCTCTGTTTGCCTAATCCCCTGGCGTATCAATGCCGTTATTACGGTAAAGGTGGCTGTTCTGGGTACTGATTTCTCAGGATCTATGCACCCAAACTGCGTGAAAATGAAATCACTTGTCAGTTCTAGTATAATGTGTTTGTCCAATGAATAACCGTTTATCATCTGCATTTCTTCTTGGTGTAGCAGTTTTAATGGCCAGTATTGTATTAACGGTCTGACATCATGGAAAGCAATTATCTCTCTGCATAATTAGTATTTCACGTTTCAGTGGAATGCAGAATGTTTAGGATCTTCCTGTAAGGCTGAGTCTGCTTGTCCCATCGGGACTCGAACCCAGAACTTTGCCTATAAAGGGCGATGCTCTTATGGACCGAGTTCTCCAGGTGCTACGTCTGCAGTGTTTGGGTAGTATGAGAGGTACTGGCGACAGTAGATCAGTGGAGACGGGACAAGAGTTTTTTCTTATAGCATAGTAGGGGAAGGCAAGGTACTGCTTTCAAATCGAGGTCGGGCACGCCCAGTTTAAATGTCAGAAAATTTCAAGTCTCTTTTTGGTCAGTCTCAGCACAAGACCCAAGTAGCATTGTAACAGCAATCCCATACTGAAATCTCCCCTCCGTGATTCCACCGTGGTCTATTGGTTACCGTCTCCCGCTACTACACTGGTTGCGTTTATTTTGCCACAAATCAGTATAAACAGTGACAGTAAAGTAGAAGCAGTGTAAAGAACACAGAAAGTAACCAACTGCACCATGCATAACGGTAGACAAAGATGTTCTTCATTTTTTCCAACTTGTCGGATTTGCACACACACATTCAGGCAACTGATTAATGTGCTTATTACGGGGTGTGAGCACCTCTGGCAGAAAGAAAAGCGTGACAATGTCTGGGCTTGCTCTGAATAATGTCATCAGTCTCATATTAGGGTAACAGCGTTCACTATTTCTGCAGAGCTGCTCGCAAGACTTGGAAAGTGGTTTGTGGATGTTGACGTGATGCAGCCCATCTCCATAATGCATCCCAGACATGCTCTATGGCCGGCCGGTGTGGCCGAGTGGTTCTACGCCCTTCAGTGTGGAACCGAGCGATCACTACGGTCGCAGGTTCGAATCCTGCCTCGGGCATGGCTGGATGTGATGTCCTTAGGTTAGTCAGGTTTAAGTAGTTCTAAGATCTAGGGGACTGATCACCTCAGATGTTAAGTCCCATAGTGCTCAGAGCCCTTTGAACCATTTTGAACATGCTCTATGCGATTTAAGTCGGGAGAGCGAGCAGGCCACACCGTGAGTGCAATATCTTCCGTTTCCAAAAAAATGTTAACCATCTGTGCTCTATTAAATCGATCATTATCGTCCATCAATACGGAGACTGGACCCACAGCACCTCGCAACAAACACACATCCATGCCAGAGGCAGGATTCGAACCTGCGACCGAAGCGGTCGCGCGGTTCCAGACTGTAGCACCTAGAACCGCTCGGCTACATCGGCTGGCCACACATGAGGTCTCAAGATTTCGTCACAATATCTGACAGCAGTTAAACCTTGCCGATTCACCAATACAATTTCATGAAGAGATTTTCGAGTGGTCAATATAATGTTTTCTCTACAATTAGAGATCCTAGTCGATATCGGTCTCCTTTTAAATGTTTGGCTCCCGAAATCGTGTTTCCCGTTTCCTCCAGATGCGAATCCGTCGAGAATCACTCTACAGACCAAATCGGAACTCATCTGTGCAAAGAGTATTGGCCCAGTTTTCTCCTGTGCAGGTGGCATGTTCACAACTCCACTCTAGATGTTCCCTTCTGTGATTATACGTCAGAGTTACACATACAGCAGGTCTCTGACAATAAAGGCCACTCTTCCGAAGCATTCTGTATACCGTTTTCTTCTGTACAGCATGTACAGTGAATGTTCCGAGGTCAGATGCCAGTTGCCATGTGGTACTAAGTCGGTACCATCCAACACCTGCAGCCAAATAAATGTCCTCTCTTTCTAATGTCGCACGTGGTCGGTCCTGCCCTGGTCTCTGGCATACAGTTTCGCTCTATATAAACTGTCGCCACATCCGAGAAACAACAGAACGACATTAAGCCATCGTGCCACATCAGTTTGCCTCTATCCTTTTCCATTTCTCCTACGGTCCTCCACCACAGAGAGTTTGGTAGATGTCTTCTCTATGCCATATTGTACCGTCTGTGACTGCACACATTGTGGATGTGGAACTACCCAGTGAACACTATTTCGTTTGATAGGCGCCCTGATGTCATCGTTGACGTAGTTGTCCGTTGACCAGGATGCCATCTTCCATGCAGAACATGATCGTACGGACATCTGTTGACAAATGGCTCTAAGTACTGTGGGATTTAACATCTGAGGTCATCAGTCCCCTACACTTAGGACTACTTAAACCAAACTAACTTAAAGACATCACATACATCCATGCCCGAGGCAGGATTCGACCCTGCGACCGTAGCGGAAGCGCGGTTGCGGACTGAAGCGCCTAGAACCGCTCGGCCACAGCGGCCGGCTCATCTGTTGACAGCTTATATCATTATATCGTGTATGAGACACAGGGTGGCGAAACAACGATTAGTTGCTTCAGTTTTGGACATCAGTGTAATTCGGAACTCATGGCTTCGATTGTTGGTGCTAAACTCTGAAGGCGTGCACACACAAGCAGTGAAAATGACACGCACACGACCGATTTGATATCAAACAGAAAGATTTCAGCCAAATGACGTTTCTGCAGTTACGTCATTCACAAACTGCCTATTGGCTTCTGTCTCGGGTTCTTCGGCCGACGTTCATCTAATGATTTTTCTGACGTTTCGCCAGCACGAGTGGCTGGCATTGTCAAAGCTTCACCCTCCATTGCCGGTGGTGAACTGGAGGCGAGCTCGCGGCCGCAGACTATATGTACCTGGCGCGCCAACGTCCGAGGGCTTCTCCGCGGTCATTTCCGGTGCGGTTCTCCTCTTGCTACCTGCGACGGTCGTTCGCTGCAGTACGGGAAGCCAGGATCCGTTTACCTTAAGGCTTTCCTCTTTCTTGTTGAAACTGTTCGCGTGTTTTTGGATTTCTACAGCTTCTCTGAACAAGCGCGTGTGATAGTGCTTCTCTACAGCCAGAACTTCCGTGTCGGCGAATTTTATTACGTGGTCGGTCTCATTCAGTGCGTGCTCTGCCACGGCCGATTTCTCCACCTGCCCCAACCTGCAATGTCGCTTATGCTCTTTGATCCTGGTGTTAATGGATCGTCCAGTCATTCCGACATAAACTTTTCCGCATGTGCATGGTATGCGGTATATTCCCGACATTGCAAGTGGGTCTCTTTTCTCCTTCGCCGATCTAAGACACTCTTTGATCTTCCTTGTCGGTTAGAAAATCGTCTTTACGCCATGTTTGCGCAATATACGGCCGATTCTGTCCGTCACTCTGGAAATGTATGGCAGAAAGGCCGTACCCGACATTTCTTTTTCTGGTTCCCTATTTCGCCGAGTGTTTGGTTCTGTTACACTTCTAATGTAATTTGTGGAGTACCCATTGCTCCTCAGAACAGTTTCCAGGTGTTGCATTTCTCGTTTGAGGTGTTGAGGCTCACATATTCGTCCTGCTCTCGTTACGAGCGTACTAATCATGCCTCTTTTCTGGCTCGGGTGGTGGTTTGACAGTTTGTGCAGGTATCGGTCCGTGTGTGTCGGTTTTCGATACACGCTGTGTCCCAGGTTTTCGCCGTCCCTTGTGACCAGCACATCTAGAAATGGCAGTTTCTTATCCTTTTCTACTTCCATGGTAAATGTTATGTTGGCATGGAGGCTGTTCAAGTGTCTCAGGAATTCACCGAGCTGTTCTTCACCATGGCTCCACACCACGAAAGTATCATCGACGTACCTGTACCACACCTTAGGTTTGCAAGTCGCCGAGTCCAGTGCCTGTGCTTCGAATTGTTCCATGAAGAAGTTGGCCACCACTGGACTGAGAGGACTACCCATGGCGACGCCTTCCAGCTGTTCGTAGAAATCGCCATTCCACGTGAAATAGCTCGTGGTGAGACATGCATGGAAGAGCTTTTTGATGTCTTGCGGGAACATGGAACCGATGTGCTCCAGAGCGTCGCTGAGTGGCACTTTCGTAAATAACGAAACAACATCAAAACTGACCAGGATGTCGTTTGGCGCAAGTTTCAGTTTCTTCAGCTTCTCAATGAAATGTCCTGAGTCCTTAATGTATGTGTCGGTCTTTCCCACGTGTGGCTGGAGCAGAGAGGCCAAGTGTTTCGCCAGTTTATACGTTGGTGAGCCAGGAGCGCTAACGATCGGTCTCAGTGGAACGTTGTTCTTATGGATCTTGGGTAATCCATACAGCCGAGGTGATAGGGCTTCTGTGTTGCGCAGGTTTCTCTGTATGTCCGCCGGCAGAGAAGACGCCTTGATTAATCGATTCGTATTCCGAGTGATACGCTGCGTCGGATCTGCGCTTAGTTTTCGGTACGTCGTCGGATCTAATAGGTCTCGGATCTTTTGCTCATAATCTTCGGTCTTCATTACGACGGTCGCATTCCCCTCATCGGCAGGCAGTACCAATATACTCTTATCGGCGTTGAGATTCTTAATGGCTTGTACCTCTTCTTTCTTCAGGTTGCAAGCTGGTGGTTTTGCTCGGCGCAGTATCCTGGCTGTTTCAGTGCGTATTTCCTCTGCCCTTTCACAAGGAAGGGTCCGAATGGCTGCTTCTGTGTTTGCAATGATGTCCTCCATAGGTATAGTTCTCGGTATGATAGCGAAATTCCCTCCTTTTTGAAGAACTGACACTTCGTCTTCGGTCAATTGTCGTTCAGTGAGGTTGACCACTGTGTGTGACATGTCGGGAATCGCCTTGTCGGTCTGCTTCCGGCATCTTTCAAACTTTTTCTTTTGCCGCTCGGTGCAGCGCTCGAGTTCGTTCTGCAAGCTCCTGTGAGTGATGCTGTCGATCTTGTCCCAGTCGTCTCGATGCATTCTGATACTTAGTTGATAGAAAATGTCCAGAAGTTCCTGATCCGTTCTTGCCAAGTCTCTCCGTGCTGTATGTATTCGCTCACGAAGAAAAGCTCGTTCCATTCTGTCGTAGATCCGATGTGCTTGGGCGGTGGTGAATAGGCGCTTGCATCTGTCGGAATGACTGGACGATCCATTAACACCAGGATCAAGGAGCATAAGTGACATTGCAGGTTGGGGCAGGTGGAGAAATCGGCCGTGGCAGAGCACGCACTGAATGAGACCGACCACGTAATAAAATTCGCCGACACGGAAGTTCTGGCTGTAGAGAAGCACTATCACACGCGCTTGTTCAGAGAAGCTGTAGAAATCCAAAAACACGCGAACAGTTTCAACAAGAAAGAGGAAAGCCTTAAGGTAAACGGATCCTGGCTTCCCGTACTGCAGCGAACGACCGTCGCAGGTAGCAAGAGGAGAACCGCACCGGAAATGACCGCGGAGAAGCCCTCGGACGTTGGCGCGCCAGGTACATATAGTCTGCGGCCGCGAGCTCGCCTCCAACACCCAGAGCGGCCTGAGCTGGCGAGGTGAGCGCATCGCTGGTGTTGCGCGCTTCGCTTACTCGGCCGTTGAGAGCTCGTGAAGAGGTTTTCTGTGCTGTGGGCGCTGCGGAGAGCAAATTGTCGTGCGTTGTTTTGACAACGCGTGCAAATTGTCGTGTTCCGCGCCTCGCAGTATGGGGAAGAAGCGTGCGCAAGGGAAACCTGCTGCTACGAAGGGTCCTTCGGTTGTGCAACTCACCGAGTCTGCCGACCGTGCAAGGAACTCCAGAGAAGACGAGTCGTGGCCTGTTCCCCCTTTGTACGTCATGTGCAAAGGCGGGTGGACAGCGCTGTTCGACACCATGACGAATTGCGCTCGGAACGAGGTGGTCTACGAGTCTGTCGATACAGACTCGCTGATCTGCGTTCGAGCCGCAAACGTGGCCGACCACAAGGCGATCAAGGTCGCAGTGGCCGACCACATCGTCGACGCGCCGCCGGCGCGAGAGAAGGCACCTTCCGTAGGAAGGGTGAAGACGACTAAGGCACTCCTCAGGGGGTTGCCTTGGTGCTGTGATGAGGCAGCGGTCCGGGAAGGGCTGCTGCGAGCCGGGTTTGGTGGTGCAGCCGCAAGGTTGCACAACCGAACCAACAAGAAGAGGGCGCCGCTCTATGCCGTGACCGTGCAAACGGTCGACGGCGGGAGTGACATCTTCGACTTGCGGAAGTTGCTGGGCTTCCCGGTTACGACGGAGGCTCTCCCGACCGCCATGGATCCTCAGCCCCAGTGCTTCAGGTGCCAGGGCGAGGGCCATGTTGCGAAGTATTGCCGCAACGCGGCGCGGTGCGTCAAGTGCTCAGGTGAGCACGACAGCCGCGCCTGCGACCGCGGCAGCAACGCTCTGCCGACATGTGTCCGGTGCGGCGGCCCGCACGTCGCCAGTTGGCGCGGCTGTGCGGCTTTCTCAAGCCGCAGCCGTGCCGGGGGCGGCGAGGCGGCCGCGGCCGCACCGACGCAGCAGCAGAAGAGAAGACGACGTCGGAAACGGCGTAGGTTTCGTTATTTACGAAAGTGCCACTCAGCGACGCTCTGGAGCACATCGGTTCCATGTTCCCGCAAGACATCAAAAAGCTCTTCCATGCATGTCTCACCACGAGCTATTTCACGTGGAATGGCGATTTCTAGTTCACCACCGGCAATGGAGGGTGAAGCTTTGACAATGCCAGCCACTCGTGCTGGCGAAACGTCAGAAAAATCATTAGATGAACGTCGGCCGAAGAACCCGAGACAGAAGCCAATAGGCAGTTTGTCAACAAGTGCCCACGAAAGCCTAAACAATTTTGTACGTCATTCACCTTCATGCTACGGTTTCATTCACATTCAAGGACTTACCCAATCGGCGGAGGTAAGATCAGCGATTTTGGCAGCAGTCGTTTCGCCCTGTCTAGTTGCCATCGGTTTGATATTTCTGTCTGCAAACAGTTTTTCCGCGAACAGTTTGAAGCCGACAGCCACGACTTCTTCCTGTTCTAACCTCTCCACTTCAGAGTGGCAGTTACAATGTTCTCAGTTATTTGTTTGATATATTCCAGTCTCCGTCTCCCAACACAGGTTTCACCCGCTACATCTCCCTCCAGTAACATGAAAGTTACTCCCTGATTCCCTAACACAAGTCCTATCATCCCGTCCCTTGTTGTTGTCAGTGTTTCCCGTATGCTCCTTTCTTCGCGATTCCTCGAAGAGCCTCCTCATTTATTATCTTATCAGTCCACCTAATTTTCAATATCTTTCCGCAGCACCATTTCTCAAACGCTCGATTCCATTCTTCTCATAAATTCAGTGAAAAAACAGTCTTGATCGCGACGGCTATTTTATTAATATGGCCGGTTTCGGCCGAGGCTTAGGTCATCTTCAGAGAGCACCATCAGCTGAAGTTGAGGATGCGTGGAACAGTCAATTGTTCCACTCTTCAGCTGGTGATGTTATCTGAAGGTGTCCTAAGCCTAGGCCGAAACTGCTCGTTTTAATAAAAGACTGTTTTTTCACTGAATTTATGTAGATTACAAGATCACTGTTCTCTCATAAATGTTACCAAAAATTCCTCTTCTCCGTCTCAGCTTCCCGTCTGTGATTCAGCTCCATACAATGCTGTACCCCAAACGAGCAATCTCAAAAATTTCTTCCTCAGATTAAGGTTTGTTATTTGACAAAAAAAGAATTCTTTTGTCCCGAAATGCCCTCTTTATTATTGTCAGTTTTTTTAACCCAACTTATTTCGTCTGCCGTAAGTTATTTTATGCCTAAGTTAGCAGAATTTCCTCACATTGTCTTCTTGGCTCTGAGCACTATGCGACTTAACTTCTGAGGTCATCTGTCGCCTAGAACTTAGAACTAATTAAACCTAACTAACCTAAGGACATCAGACACATCCATGCCCGAGGCAGGATTCGAACGTGCGACCGTAGCGGTCGCCCGGTTCCAGACTGTAGCGCCTAGAACCGCAAGGCCACTCCGGCCGGCATTGTCTTCTTCGTGGTTCACAATTTTGATATTATGTTTATCATTAATCTCGTTTCTGGCACTCCTCGTCTTTCTTTGCTTTACACTTTGTCCATATCCTACTCTCAGTGGACGGTTCATTTTGTCCTGTGTGTCTTGCAGTTCATTCTTCCTTCCCCTGAGGCCAGCAATGTCATGAGCGAATCTTATCATCGGTATTCTTTCACCCTGAATTTTAATCTTACTCCTGAACCCATCTCTTATTTCCGTCTTTGCTTCTTCCATGTACAGATTGAGAAGTAGGGGAGAGGCTGCATCCTTGTCTTACATATTTTTATTCCGACCACTTCGTTCTTGGTTCTCCATTCTTATCAGCCCTTTTTCTTTTCTGACTCACTATTTTATAAGTCTTTCCCTGTAGCTTAGACACATATTTTCTGAGAATTTTGAACTTCTAGCACCATTTTACATCGTCGAGCGGTTTTCCTAGCTCAACATGTCCTAGGAACGTGTCTTGATTCTTTTGAAGCCTTGCTTTCCCTTATGGAGCACAGTCTCAGAACTGTCACTTTGTTCCCTTTGTCTTGCCTACGGCCAGTCGCAACACGACCATACCCCGCAGACACGGCCGGGTCGCCTGTCAGGTCGGAGTGGCGGCAGTCCGCCACCAGATGGCAGCGCGGGCGCTGGCGCCAGCTGGCTGTCACCCACCGCCACGCTGCGGCTGCTGAGCCGAGGGTTGCGTGGGGGCGGTGGCGGAGGCGGAGGGTGGCCACCGGGAGCCAGGAGCGAAGCGTGACTCGCAGGCCCGTTACAGCGGATACCGCAGGAGCTCAAGATGTAAATTGTTAATGAAAATATGACCATGTGTGTTACCATCGAAACTTGTCTTTGGACTGGGGAATTTTTTTACTAATGAAGACAACGCAGCTCGTTAACTAGGATACACAGTCGTCAAGAGACGTCGAATGAACGTCAGGTGTGTACCAGGAAGTTTGTTGGGACACTTCCTAGGGAAGAAGAAATAAATGAAGAGTAGATCGGTGATGTCATACTACAAGACGAATTTGACATATGTGTTAACTACGTATTCAAGACAGAACCTATGTAGTAGGCGACATTAGCTCAGAATTATTTAGACGCTTTGGGAGAGCAATCGCTGACAATATTGTTCCAAAAGGTTTATATAATATATGGGACAGACGACATATCATTCGAGTGCAATGTAGTTTTGCCAAATAACGATGGGACTAAAGACAGTGGTTGTTATGTGGTACGTCTCATAGATGGTGCAGAGCAGCAACCAGCCACAAACTGGTTTTGGGTTACTTTGAAACAAGCATTGTTACTGGTTTCGAAATGGGACAGTTTGTCATCAGACAACTTGCATGCTTTCGTCAAAATACACGTTACCTTGTTTCACAGGTGAGATGCCCTAGAATAAACAATGGTTTTCAGTTACAAAAGTGTAATAATGATGTGTGCACTACAGACTTGTCTTAGACAGTAACTTACATCATGGAATGCCAGCCTGAAACTTCCTTTTTGCAGTTTTTCTCCAACGAATCATATTCATGTTTATGTCAGGTTTCCACTCTCTCACTCTCTCTGACACACACACACACACACACACACACACACACACACACATTTGTTGGTTTCCATTGTCATTCAGGGTGTAACGGGTATGAGTGGAGATATCATTACATTTGGTACCTTATTATGTACACACATCAGTGTATTGGTTGATGTTTGTCTCCATTGAACAATCTGCCCACAAACGCATCATGTAATTGAGTACCTGATGTTTTATGCGTGGTTTTAACAGCACTTCACCTGCTAATACAGACAAACCATTTTGCGTCTGTGTCAACAATGCAACTCAACAATGCAACAATTTCACAGAGGAAAGTAACATAACCTAAAAACATACTGGTCCTGATAGCGATAATTGTTAGACTGCAAATGTAGTAAATAATGATGTCCTGCTGCGCACTCTTCTAAGTCACCAATAAAAAAATCTGACTTATTCCCATTACACCCTATACGCATTCGTTGGGCCACAAAACGTACTACCAATGTGCACCACATATTTTCACTCACCTAGGACACATGACACCTAATACACAGTGATATATTAATTATATAAAGTTGATGAATAATATACAGTTGATGTTCCTGAGGCCTACTGAATCCCATCTTTATCTATAGTAACGATTCAGGCTGAAGCAATGATTTTTTTTTCTCCAAGAGAAGACAATCCACAGCTAACGCAGTGTTCCCTGCAGAAGGCAGCCACGTTACCATTTAGTTACCCTTTTTTTACATAAAACTTTTCTCCCTCACTGTCCAGATTAAAAATCAATCTATAAAACGTCGATTTATTTGCCACCACCACTTTGACCCTAAAGAAAAGTATCTGCACCACTTCAAGTTTTGGCTCCTAACTATGCCTATCCCACCAGTTCTACATAAACTAAGAAAAAAGACATGAAAAGAGGGAGAGGGTAACAAATAGGTATAACAGGAAAAAAGGTTCTTCCCTCGGACCCGTGTAATGGAAACAATGAAATCCCCCACTAGGCAAGGAGAAATCCGTGCATATCTTCTCGAAATAAGGGGGAATATCGTTGAGAATCATAGTATCAAGAAATCAAAAATTCTGCATCAGATGAACTGCCCATTGCAGGAACCATTCAACTGAATGGAAGGTCGTACAAAGCACTCCAAAGCAAGTTGTAAAAGTATTGCCTGCCTTTCAGATTACGGACAATGCCACAATGTCCTTTGTTCGCGTGAGCCCAAAAATCGAGAATACTCCTCTTGTCAGTGGGAAAAAAACATACCAAACTACTTGGGTGCAGTACCATTATACAGAGTGAGTCTTTTTTTTTTGCGGGTAGTTCACGTCATCCAGGAACAACCTCGTTTGAGTCTTTATTCGGTCAGGAGCAGCACTGGTCAGGAATTCCGGGATTGGTTGGACCGAGCCCCAGACTTCTAATGCCGGGCCAAAAACGAAACGATGATCGTCTGTGTCCTGCAGTCTGAATGTGATACAAAGCGGGCAGTCGGCGAGGAGAACATGGTGGAGACGAGAACGATTCGTTTGTTCCCCTTTTGACGGTGACATACTAGGCTGAGAGTGCAGCAGTGTCTTTAGAGGCGCTCACCGACCGGCAAATACTTCGCCACATGTAGTGTGGGTACATATGCTCGATCACATTGGGGGTGCGGGCCAGTTGCATCTCAGTGTAAACCGCCTTCGTAGACAAGTACACAGGTGGGGCAAAGAGGAAGAACGGTACCTGTGCTCCAGAAAAAAAAGTCTGATGTTGTAGAAGGGCGCTGGGACGTGCGAGAGTATCGCAGGAGGAGCCAACATGTCGGGTCATACGTATAACGTCTACTAGGCAGATGCGCTGGCCGTTACACCACAATGGCACTGTGGCACATTTGAGTGTCAAAGACTCTGCGGAACGGTAATTAATATATTACAAAGCAGTGGCATTTCGGGAGAAGCAGGTGTGCACTACCGTTTTATTGGAATGAAAACGTATTTTTGGTTAGATATGGGGCGTTAAATACAGAGAAATAAACGATATTTAATGAACTACTACTTTATAAACAAACCTTAAAGGTCCTTACCTGGTAACTTTGTTTATTTTTCTTGCTAACTTCAAACATTCGTTTCCCAAAGTCACCCACTGGATTATGTTGGTACAACCTTCGACATAGATATAAAGGAAAATATTCTCCTGCCTTCACCTAATCCCCGCACACATATATGACCTTAGACAGCAGAAAAGATGATGTGACATATAAAACAAACACGAATGGGTCTATTTTTCCATCCAAAAGACGTAGTAAATTAAAATTAAAGGGATATGGTCATTCATGTAGCACCGAAAAGTAAGCCACTCCGTCTACAGGCCACAAGTGGCCCATCGGCACCATCCAACCGCCGTGTCATCCTCAGGGGAGGATGCGGATAGGACGGGCGTGGGATCAGCACACCGCTCTCCCGGTCGTCATGATGGTATTCTTGACCGAAGCCGCTACTATTCGGTCGAGTAGCTCCTCAACTGGCATCACGAGGCTGAGTGCAACCCGAAAAATGGCAACAACGCATGGCGGCCCGGATGATCACCCATCCAAGTGCCGACCACGCCCGACAGCGCTGTAGCATCCAACAATATAAAAAAAATTCTGTGAAATTAGTTAATGGTGTGGCACTGAAATAAAGGCGTCACAGTTCTTCAGTTCCATGAATATCTCTGTCTGCAGCTGATGGCGATGGCCCTGCTTCCCGACCAGCATCACCCACGCCTGTGCGGGCGTTGCTCAAAACATTGGCAGTAACTCACTACTGCTGCACGTGGCATGGCATTTGCCCTATAGATCAACAAAATTTCACAGTGAACCTATATACAATTTAGATGCGTTTTCCACAAGAATGTTACTGTCCTGAATAGTTTGGAATACGTTTCCATTTCCCAGTTACCCACGCCAACTCGCTCTGACACTGTGACACAGCTGGCAACTGTACTTCAGCAGATCGCTGTCTGCAGGAAACCCAGAATATTCTTTTCAATAATTTTTATACAAGCAGGTTTTAAAGCTATTTTCATGTGAAATACCTTATAATGATTAGATCCACATTTATTTTTGCTTATGCTCACTATTTCTGATCAAGCACATTGTAACAATTTACCACACAATGGGGCAAGTTTTTCCAATGGGTGTGGTAAGTTTTTACACATAGTGAATGCTATTGAGCATTTATCAAAAATTTAATAGTTTTGAATTGTTGTTGTTGTGGTCTTCAGTCCTGAGACTGGTTTGATGCAGCTCTCCATGCTACTCTATCCTGTGCAAAGGTTCTTCATCTCCCAGTAGCTACTGCAACCTACATCCTTCTGAATCTGCTTAGTGTATTCATCTCTTGGTCTCCCTCTACGATTTTTACCCTCCACGCTGCCCTCCAATACTAAATTGGCGATCCGTTGATGATTCAGAACGTGCCCTACCAACCGATCCCTTCTTCTAGTCAAGTTGTGCCAAAAATTTCTCTTCTCTACAATTCTATTCAATACCTCCTCATTAGTTAAGTGAACTACCCATCTAATCTTAAGCATTCTTCTGTAGCACCACAATTCGAAAGCTTCTATTCTCTTCTTGTACAAACTATTTATCGTCCATGTTTCACTTCCATACATGGCTACACTCCATACAAATACTTTCAGAAACGACTTCCTGACACATCTGTACTCGATGTTAACAGATTTCTCTTCTTCAGAAATGCTTTCCTTGCCATTGCCAGTCTACAGTTTATATCCTCTCTACTTCGACCATCATCAGTTATTTTGCTCCCCAAATAGCAAAACTCATTTACTACTTTAAGTATCTCATTTCCTAATCTAATTCCCGCAGCATCACCCTATTTAATTCGAATACATTCCATTATTCTCGTTTTGCTTTTGTTGATCTTCATCTTATATCCTCCTTTCAGGACCCTGTCCATTGCGTTCAGCAGCTCTTCCAGGTCCTCTGCTGTCTGAGAGAATTACAATGTCACCGGCGAAGCTCAAAGTTTTTATTGCTTCTCCACAGCTTTTAATTTCTACTCCAAATTTTTCTTTTGTTTCCTTTACTGCTTGCTCAATATACAGATTGAATAACATTGGGGAGTGGCTACAACCCTGTCTCACTCCCTTCCTAACCACTGTTTCCATTTCATGCCCCTCGACTCATAACTGTTATCTGGTTTCTGTACAAATTGTAAATAGCCTTTCGCTCCCTGTATTTTACCCCTGCCACCTTCAGAAATTGAAAGAGAGTATTCCAATCAACATTGTCAAAAGCATTCTCTAAGTCTACAAATGCTAGAAACGTAGGTTTGCCTTTCCTTTATCTATTTTCTAAGATAAGTCGTAGGGTCAGTATTGCCTCACGTGTTCCAACATTTCTATGGAATCCAAACTGATCTTCCCCGAGGTCGGCTTCTACGAGTTTTTCCATTCGTCTGTAAAGAATTCATGTTAGTACTTTGCAGCAGTGGCTTATTAAACTGATAGTACGGTATTTTCACATCTTTCAACACCTACTTTCTTTGGGATTGGAATTATTATATTCTTCTTGAAGTTTGAGGCTATTTCGCCTGTCTATACATCTTGCTCACCAGGTGGTAGAGTTTTGTTAGACCTGGCTCTCCCAAGACTGTCAGTAGTTCTAATGGATTGTTGTCTACCCCCGGTGCCTTGTTTCGACATAGCTGTTTCAGTGCTCTGTCAAACTCTTCACGCAGTATCATATCTCCTATTTCATCTTTATCTACATTCTCTTCCATTTCTATAATATTGTCGTGAAGAACATCGCCCTTGCGTAGATCCTCTATACACTCCTTCCACCTTTCTACTTCTCTTCCTTGCTTAGAACTGGGTTTGCATCTGAGCTCTTGATATTCATGCAAGTGGTTCTCTTTTCTCCAAAGGTCTCTTTAATTTTGCTGTAGGCGGTATCTATCTTACCCCTAGTGAGATAAGCCTCTACATCCTTACATTTGTCCTCTAGCCATGCCTGCTTAGCCATTTTGCACTTCCTGTCCATCTCATTTTTGAGACGTTTTATTCCTTTTTGCCTGCTTCATTTACTGCATTTTTATATTTTCTCCTTTCATCAATTAAATTCCATATCTCTTCTCTTACCCAAGGATTTCTATTAGCTCTCTTCTTTTTACCTACTTGACCCTCTGCTACCTTCACTATTTCGTGTCTCAGAGCTACCCATTCTTCTTCTACTGTATTTCTTTCCCCCATTCTTGTCAATCATTCCCTAATGCTCTCCCTGAAGCTCTCTACACCCTGTGGTTGAATATCCACATCGTATAATGACTAGCAAATGAAGATTGCTGCAAAGTAATGCTGAAATCATAACCCTGGTAGTCTCGAAAGTGTAGTTAAATGTATATGCTGGTTACAGAGCATTGCAAATGACAAGGAGGGGCAGAACCAGCAGCTGCATTCACTTGCCAGCTAACATATTCGACAGAAAGATGCACGTCTGTCAGTAAGAACACTGGTGTCAGTGCAGCATACTCCATGCTAGATAAATTTATGGAAGTATTTTGCTCAGGGGAAGTGCACTAATGGAAGAAGTTTGAGTACTTTACAGAACGCTAGTTACACTGGGGAGTGAATGATTAAAGTAGTTGTTTCCAATTTTCTTTTTAAATACATTTCCTAGAATTTTTAATCAGTCTTGGTGAATGTACACTGTATTTTATGTATAAGATATTCAGTAAATCTGATAGCACAGTATTATGCTTCTTTCTCTGCTTTGTGAGTAGGATTTTCATTGCGCTTCCAATGAGCAGGCGGACAACAGTTTAAATCCGTGTCCAGTTTTTCTGATTTAGATTTTCCCTGATTTCCCTAAATCTCTCCAAGCAAATGCCGCGATGGTTTCTTTGAAAGGGAAGTTCCGATTTCCTTGACACAATCCATTTCGTCTCTAATGACCTCAATGACGACGGGACGTTAAACCTAATTTTCTTTCCCTCTTCCTTACAATTTCTGCCAGTTCAGAATTAAGGAGTCAAGTGATTTACAAACAGTAAGTGTAGTGATTTCCCTAAATCACTTCCTTTGAAGTACACGGCCATTTTCCTTTTCTATCCTTCACTAATCCGAGCTTGTGCTCCGTCTCTAATGACCTCGGTTTCTATGGGATGTTAAACACTACTCTCCTCGTCCTTCACTTAGCTTCCCAATTCATGTCCTCTGCAACTTTCAAGCACAGTTTCCATTTTAAGTGACAGGGGCGATACCTCGTATCATGCACATCTTGCAGTGGCCTATTCTCATTCACAAGCCATATAGCTTTCTTTACATCCATAGTCAGTAATTCAGTGTGAAACACACCCAGATACAGCAACAGTTGCTAGCTTGCACTTACTACATCTGATTACGTCCAACCAATCCAATTTCACTGGGACCTGTCTGTCAGTCTGGCATTTACGGCCGTACATAGGCAACTAGGTCGTGAGCAATGGACCCATGTCCATGCTGCTACATGTCTTGGGATTAGTCTGACACGAATGGTCGGACGAATACGGTTCCAGTGGGCACTCTGTCTACCACCGACAGCGCACCCTCCAGCGATTGGCAGAGTAACTATGCTACCAGAAGACACCGTCTATTGCAAGGAAAGTGCACTGGACGATAGCGGTTTGCGCATGTCAAGGTATTGATATGGTTCGCGTTGTTGTCAGTTACAAGTGACAGCTGCTTGCATACACATGGTTTGCGCTTGAAGAAAGCACGTATCATGTAAATTACTTCTGTCACTTGGTTATGTAGAATTTTTCATTTACCACAGCCACTAGCGAAGACAACTCGACAAAAATGAAATAAAAATTCGCTAAACAACTTTGCACAGTCACATTTTGCTACAACATTAACAATAAAGCGCTCAGAAGACTCCTGGAAGCTCATTGGCTGTAAGAAAATGCGTAACATAGGTGCGGGGAACAAACCTAAACTGATCCGCCATCGTCATGACTCCACCTTGTAATGGGACATCCTCCTCTAGCATTAATTTTGCTCAACAGTTGTTGTATACCAGTATTACTTTTTTTCGAATTTTGGACACGTCAGTATTATCTCAGTTGCTTCTCTTAAACATTTCACATAATTTTATACACAATACGTTTTATTTCAAGCTAAAGTTGGCGAAAAGGGATTCCTTTATAAAATCGTTCAAATGGCACTGAGCACTATGGGACTTAACGTCTGAGGTCATCAGTACCCTAGAACTTACAACCACTTAAACCTAACTAACCTAAGGATATCACACACATCCATGCGCAAGGCAAGATTCGAACCTGCGACCGTAGCAGTCGCGCGGTTCCGGACTGAACGGCCTAGAACTACTCGGCCACCGCGGCCGGCGTACTTTATAAAATATTTTAGTTTTGATGCTATAATCGATAAGTACTAGTTCTGAATGTACAGATAAAATTAATTTTCTTAGAAACATTTGAAATTGCAAATTATTTCCGCACTTAAAATTTCTGTTATTAATCACGCCATCTTGTACTGTTGCAATGTTTATTTCTGGATTCATTTATGAAATAATAATCGAAATCAATAATGTAACGAAACTAGTAGGAAATCATATGTTAATAAGAATTTAAAACCCTTTAGAATGTTGTTATTTCAGCAGAGTGTGAGAGTCGCAAGGTTGCCTCTGATGTGATCACATGTATTTTTTGTGTATTAGGCGTGAACAATGTAATTTTGTATTTGTTAATGTGAAAAATCAAAATACTGTATGATATATTAAAATGTGAGAAAATAAGTGAAAAATATATGTATGTAAAAAAATTCTGCAACAACAATCTTCAAAATTATTTAGTTCAAACCAACTGCGAGGATCTGATGTTAGATTTTCAGCTTCAAGAATCAGACCCGTGGAAGAGAAGAACTGGAGCCATCTCAACAAGACAAGCTAAGTAAACTTGAAAGTTTACTGTAATCTTGGCTCCTCTCAAATCTTCATGAAAGACTTTGCTTATTAATTACTTTGACTGGGCATTGTTTACTGTCAACAATAGATGAAAGAAGGAAGGAGGGGGGAAATTACAACCCATACCAGAGGATAAATCAGAATTCGTATATAACAGGTTGGGCCCTTGTGAAAACTTGCCTCCGCTGCCCTATTCTGGCAATATGCCACTCTTGTTGGGAATGCTCTCAGAGCAGGACGACACACGTAACCTAATTTCTTATGTCCCTCCGTATCACAGTAGAAAAAATGGCTCTGAGCACTATGGGACTCAACTGCTGAGGTCATTAGTCCCCTAGAACTTAGAACTAGTTAAACCTAACTAACCTAAGGACATCACAAACATCCATGCCCGAGGCAGGATTCGAACCTGCGACCGTAGCGGTCTTGCGGTTCCAGACTGCAGCGCCTTTAACCGCACGGCCACTTCGGCCGGCTCACAGTAGAATCTAACTAATGTAGTAAAGAGGAAACCATCTTGACGACTGTTAGAACTTGGCGCTCTGCAGGCTGAGGCGGAGGCTGATGAAGCCTGGCACGCGGTGACACCGATCCGGCACGGTGTGGCAGCCGATGGGCTCGCGAGCAGCGGCCGGGATCGCGCTGCACCGCGCGTGGTGTGCCGCCTCCTGGCGGGCGCGCCGCCTCAAATAACTACCAATATATATGGAAATGCGCCGGCCGTGGCCGCACCGCAAACAGCGCGCGGCTAACGAGGAGCCGAGGACACGGCCGTGGAAGGGCAAGGCAGGCCAGGCCGGGACGGGGCAGTGGCGCCATAGCCACGCTAATCTACCGGCCAGCGCCTCCTCCTCCTAGTCATTCTCTGCTCTTCTGTCACGCCTACCCGTATGACTTTTATTCGCCACATCTGGCCACGTGCCCTGACGTGTAAACTTCCAATCAGCCGGTATTTTCCGAGCCTCCACTACGTCTCTTATTACACTCGGTCACCGGAATGGCTTCCACTGATCAATTAAGGCACTTTTCATTCATAAAAGCGTCGGCCGGCACATATGCCAAAAACCCGACTGGTGGTGAGAAAAGTAGCGCGGCAAGAGAGAGAACTTCATGTTGAGGAGGGCCGTGAGGCAGGGCTACAACTCACCACCACTGCTGTTCAACTTATACACCGAAAATGCAATAATAATAATAATAATAATAAGATGAAGAAGAATTTTGTTTGATTATATGGTCTGGTGCAAGTCCTTCTGCCATAGCCTACTCCAGTTGTGCAACTACAGAAAAGGGACCAACTATAGTTTGACGTGGAATTCGAACCACCTGTTGTTTTTGGTTGCACCTCATACGATTGAGAGACAGAAGCTAGGTCGAATCGAGGACCGAAAAATCCGTGGCCCAACCAAAAGCCCACCCTGTAACCTCTCGGTTTCCAAGAATGAGCTTCACCGCCAGATAACCACACCCAACGCGGCGATGCAGCGAAGGAAGTGAAATAAAATTTCGGAAGACGAATAAAAGCGCAATTGGAACTCACTGCAGTCAGAAAATTCGAACACTAAAGTTGAAGAACTCATATTTGCCACAGAAGTCTTTTAGCTACACCTGAGTAGGCCAACCACAGATAGACTGTAGCCCATTCACATAGAAAGAGTACCATCGAGACTTAGTCTAAATGCGAACATTTTAGGTTACACTTTACCGAGACTGTTATTGATATCGAGTGAAACGACAAGTTTACCGTCGTTAGTCACCGTTCATTTACAACGAAAACGGGCTTCAAAGGTTTCAACCTCCATAATATCGATTTGTATGTGTCAATACGACATGTGTGCTTTTTTGTTACGAGTGTGCGGTAACCTGCAGCACTGTCGAGTGGAGAAACTAAACATTGTTTAAGAACATCATTTTGTGGAGGTGTTAGACTAAAATCTAAATATAAATCTGAAAATGAAACAACTTAAGTACAATCCGCCCACGTACAAACAATTAAAATACAACCTCTCCAGGCATTTCATTTTAGGTGTTTTATTTTCACTTTGATATTTACGTTTTGTTTTTAGTCATAAACCTCCCCAAAACCATATTACGAAATAGTGTTTTGTTTCTCCATTAGACAGTGCTACAGGTTACCTCAAAGTCGTAACACAACAAACATATGTCTTACTTTTTTCTTTTTTTTCTGAAGTACTATGGGACCTAACACCTAAGATCATCAGTCCCCTAGACTTAGAACCACTTAAACCTAACTAACCTAAGGACATCACACACATCCATGCCCGAGGCATGATTCGAACCTGCGACCATAGCAGCAGCGCGGTTCCGGACTGAAGCACCTAGAACCACTCGGACACAGTGGCCGGCTATGTCTTAACACATACAAATCCACCTGATGATGGAGGTATAAATCTTTGAAACGCGTGGAGAGTATAAATGAACAGCGACTGTTAACAGTGAACTTGTTGTTTTATTCAATAACACATCATTTTTTAAAATGTACGTTTTACTCGGCGTCCAAGGATTTCTTTAATAACTTCAAATGTAGATCGTCGCTGGCTTTGTGTAACTGTCCAAACAGAACCCAATATATAATTTGGAATTACTTGTGTTACTGCTAGAGGAATCGAGCGATGCGTCGTGTAGAATATCTTTACTAGTACCTATAGGCAAAAGAAGAGATTTTTGTTGACTAACGGCCTGTATGTTTGCACTCTAAAATTGAACTAGTGAATGTTCATTAGAAATTAGTGACTATTCTCTTTTTGTTAGTGAAAAAAACGCGAAGAAATACGTGTTTAGATATTTTACGGATTGCGGTCCGTGTAACTCGAAATGCCTCAATCATACTTTTTAAATTGAAACCAAAAAACTTACAAACCTACATGAAAGTCGTGGACACGTAGCTTTTCATACCCCGATCATTGTTTTTAAGTTAAAACCAATATACTGGAAAACTATATATATATTATTTTTTTGGTGCGGGAAATTAGCAGAGACGTTTTCCACAGATGCAAATACAGGCGTCAGATGCATATTCAATGTCTTCGACTAACGGCGATTGAAACTTTGTATTAATGCCGAATTTTATATAAGTAAGCCTACGTACGAGCAATTTTAAGACTGCGCTGTTATAAGTTATATCGTAACAGTGTAATGTATAGTTCGAGATGCGTCCCGCTAAAAAATTCTGATGGAGCCCTTGTTCAACCAAAGCAATAGTTCTGTGAGACTCCTCGTTGCTGGTTATCAAATTGCGATTGCTGATAGCCAGAACACATTAGAAACAGTTGCTCATATTTTCGTCACAACAGATAAGTTACATAATCTATCATTAACACCAAAGACGTTCATGGTAGGAGCCAGTTCCGCGAAAATAACCCTTATCCATGCGACAGCTTGCGTATATAATACGTTCCAAAACGCCGTGAATGAAAATGGTCTTTTCTGATGCTCATACCTCGGTTTCTGCTGGCTATACAAAGGTTGGTTCAAGTGTTCTGGATAGCCCTTGCACTAGCGACAACTCGTACACCCAACGCAGGGATCGTCTGGAGTCACTATCCTATAGCACAGGGTCAAAGTCGGTATTACACTCTTCCTTCTGCTTAGGCAAATGCAGCAAATCGGATGGCTCTTTTCGCAATTACTGTGGGACTTACGGAGGCACCATTAGTTCATGGGTGGCTCCTCGGAAAAATCCATACAGACGGTTTTTTTTATTATACACTCCTGGAAATGGAAAAAAGAACACATTGACACCGGTGTGTCAGACCCACCATACTTGCTCCGGACACTGCGAGAGGGCTCTACAAGCAATGATCACACGCACGGCACAGCGGACACACCAGGAACCGCGGTGTTGGCCGTCGAATGGCGCTAGCTGCGCAGCATTTGTGCACCGCCGCCGTCAGTGTCAGCCAGTTTGCCGTGGCATACGGAGCTCCATCGCAGTCTTTAACACTGGTAGCATGCCGCGACAGCGTGGACGTGAACCGTATGTGCAGTTGACGGACTTTGAGCGAGGGCGTATAGTGGGCATGCTGGAGGCCGGGTGGACGTACCGCCGAATTGCTCAACACGTGGGGCGTGAGGTCTCCACATTACATCGATGTTGTCGCCAGTGGTCGGCGGAGGGTGCACGTGCCCATCGACCTGGGATCGGACCGCAGCGACGCACGGATGCACGCCAAGACCGTAGGATCCTACGCAGTGCCGTAGGGGACCGCACCGCCACTTCCCAGCAAATTAGGGACACTGTTGCTCCTGGGGTATCGGCGAGGACCATTCGCAACCGTCTCCATGAAGCTGGGCTACGGTCCCGCACACCGTTAGGCCGTCTTCCGCTCACGCCCCAACATCGTGCAGCCCGCCTCCAGTGGTGTCGCGACAGGCGTGAATGGAGGGACGAATGGAGACGTGTCGTCTTCAGCGATGAGCGTCGCATCTGCCTTGGTGCCAATGATGGTCGTATGCGTGTTTGGCGCCGTGCATGTGAGCGCCACAATCAGGACTGCATACGACCGAGGCACACAGGGCCAACACCCGGCATCATGGTGTGGGGAGCGATCTCCTACACTGGCCGTACACCACTGGTGATCGTCGAGGGGACACTGAATAGTGCACGGTACATCCAAACCGTCATCGAACCCATCGTTCTACCATTCCTAGACCGGCAAGGGAACTTGCTGTTCCAACAGGACAATGCACGTCCGCATGTATCCCGTGCCACCCAACGTGCTCTAGAAGGTGTAAGTCAACTACCCTGGCCAGCAAGATCTCCGGATCTGTCCCCCATTGAGCATGTTTGGGACTGGATGAAGCGTCGTCTCACGCGGTCTGCACGTCCAGCACGAACGCTGGTCCAACTGAGGCGCCAGGTGGAAATGGCATGGCAAGCCGTTCCACAGGACTACATCCAGCATCTCTACGATCGTCTCCATGGGAGAATAGCAGCCTGCATTGCTGCGAAAGGTGGATATACACTGTACTAGTGCCGACATTGTGCATGCTCTGTTGCCTGTGTCTATGTGCCTGTGGTTCTGTCAGTGTGATCATGTGATGTATCTGACCCCAGGAATGTGTCAATAAAGTTTCCCTTCCTGGGACAATGAATTCACGGTGTTCTTATTTCAATTTTCAGGAGTGTATTTCCGCTGTCACCAGCCGATTGAAACCCAGCCGAAGATTCCAAGACTGCTTTGCACAGATATGGATGAAATTCTGAAGATTCATTCCTAAAATTACAGTCTCGAACGAACTTGAAAGTCTTTATCTGTTTCCAAGATACAGAGGTTTAAATATTTCTCAAAATCTACGCGTAAAATTTGGTATGAGGCATAATCCAAGTAATAAATAACTGCGGCACATGGCTCAAATATTAACAGTATATGCTCTAGACACCTAGAAGAGACATCTCCCCATGTCCAAAAATCCTTATCCGCTATCGAGAAACAGCCAAATAGCTGGTTTTTGGACTGCCAAAACCCCACCGAGGATTCCGAGACGCCTACGCACAACAAAAGGTTGTAATTTTTACGATAATTCCTAAGATCCTGATCTCGAACAGTCTAGAAAAATGTCATTTCCAAGGTACAGAGGTTAAAAGTTACCCTACTTGTACACGTAAAACAAGCAAGTAAAATCTGGTGTAAGCCGAAAATTTTACAAATTGACGGAGAAGTACGCTGTAAAATGTACCCGTTATCATCTGGTATCCCCATGTTGTAGCAGTGAAACTCATACGAAGTGCCACTTGAACGGTTTTTTACGCAACGTCGGGTTACTTCTGTCGTCACTGTGAGTGCCTGTAGTGGAACTCATCTTCGCGTGCCTTTGCTACCGACTGGAGGGCGCGTCCAGGCCATTCACCTCGGGCGAGCGGCGGGAGCGAGCCGGGACCGATACTATGACGTGGTGGCGCGGCGGCTCCGGAAACATACATTCCGGCCGGCCGACAGGTGCGGAATGGAAAAACTGTGGCGCCGCCACCGCCGCTCCAGCACGGCGCTGTGATGGAGCGACGCGGCCGAGTGTAACAGGCAAAACAAACGAACGGAAGGGACGCCGGCGCCGAATCTGTTATTTATGGAGCCTTAGCCCGTCCTAGTGAAAATGAAACGTGGAGACAATTGAAACAAAAAATGTGGAGGAGGGAGAAGGCAGTAGACAATATGACAGATATAAAAACAGTGTAGATGCTTGGAGGCAGCTGAGTCCTACCGTTGTGTTCGTTTGATTGGATACTGGAAGCAGTTTAAACGTCAACAGTTGCCTTTAGCATTTTTTTATGGCGAAGACAAAACTACCGGGAGGGTGTAACGGTCCAGTCAGCGCGGGCAGTCTTAATCATAAATTTCAGATTCTGCGTGGTAAGATTATATGTGTACGGGTTCCCTGTGTGCAGGCTGAGTGCAACGAGCGAGCGGTAGCCTTTCAGATCGAACGAAGACACCGCAGATTAGACAAAGCGGCCGCCCAGAATGACAGATCGTTGGTGCAGGTGAGGTTCAAATGGTTCTGAGCACTATGGGACTTAACTTCTATGGTCATCAGTCCCCTAGAACTTAGAACTACTTAAACCTAACCAACCTAAGGACAGCACACAACACCCAGCCATCACGAGGCAGAGAAAATCCCTGACCCCGCCGGGAATCGAACTCGGGAACCCGGGCGTGGGAAGCGAGAACGCTACCGCACGACCACGAGATGCGGGCGCAGGTGAGGTACTGCTTGGAAAAAAAAGGCTCTAAGCACTATGGGACTTAACTGCTGAGGTCATCAGTCCCCTAGAACTTAGAACTACTTAAACCTAACTAACCTAAGAACATTACACACATCCATTCCCGAGGCAGCATTCGAACCTGCGACCGTAGCATTCGCGAGGTTCCGGACTAAAGCGCCTAGAACCGCTCAGCTACCACGGCCGGCTGAGCTACTGCGAGCAGTAAGGAGACCGGACGGTCCTTCAGCGCTTGGCTACCAGAGATTGCACACCGAATTCTGTATCAATAAATATAATTATAGAGGAAATTTTAGTAATATACCAACAATAAGTAGTTATGTGACAGAACTTAATAAATGAGTAAAAGAGGTCCAACACGTCCAACGTCACTAACCAACTTGTTAGTCACTGTCAGAAGCAGCCTTCATCACTATGTTTATTCAAAACGTTTCCAAGGGATAAATAGTAGCTTAAGACTGATAGAAGACCGAAGGTACTTCAACATCTTCCGATTTAGAGCTGTTAAGAATGACGTGTTCAGTTTTATTCTATGTGTTAAGAGGTAACAAATTTGAACCTTCGGAACAGTGAAAAATGAGCGGTATATTGATGTGATTCGACATCCTTCCTTCGGTTAGTCGGTAATACAAACCGTTTCTTTACTTTCCAAACGTTGCAAGCATCAATTAGGCAGTTAATTGTACCTTGACTACCGTTCTGTGTGTTGAAGAGTCAGCTGTAGAGACACAAGACGGCAAACATTAACTTAAAAGGAAATAATAAATAAATACCAAGAGTTGAATAGGTACACGACCCCATTCACCAAATTGTCGGCCTGCGCTGTTAAGAAGAACGATGAAACATCTTATTTATCAGCCGATACCAGGCAGTGACTTTCAATTAAAATGTCCTCCCATGTACAGGAATTACATAATGTGTGTACGAGTACAGGTTGACACGCAGGGACGACGACATATGGAATTTTTGGTCTGGCCGCTTTGGATAGCCAAATATAGGCCTAGCTGTGTAGATGGGGCCTATGTGTGTGATCACTTTCTGAAGTCAAATTAAATATCAATTTTATTAATGCAGTAAGAATGAACCCTAAATTGCTGGTGTGCCGATGTACCACCACCATAAAATAAAAACGGTGTATAGTTGGGGCAGTATGAATGAGGATAATGGTGTATTTAAGTTTACAAAATAATGAGAAGTCTTCTCAAATGGTTCAAATGGCTCTGAGTAGTATGGGACTTGACATCTGAGGTCATCAGTCCCCTAGAACTTAGAACTACTTAAACCTAACTAACCTAAGGACATCACACACATCCATGCCTGATGCAAGATTCGAACCTGCGACCGTAGGCCTGGTGTTTGATACCATATTCCAAGTATAACTTTCCTATAAGATAACACAAATCACAAATGAATGGGGGAAAACAGCTGAAACGGATAGACGGAATCCACTGCAGTTTTAATAGGGTGGGGCGGGGGGGGGGTGGGGGGGGGGACCTGAAAGTGCCAGCTTCTCCATTCTAACATCAGGGTATATCTTTCTCTGTAAGTGTGTAGCATTTTTGACACTGGTGAGCAGAAGAATGAAGTCACTGTAGCCGGACTGGCTAATCTCCATCACGAAAAGCCAGTGCCGATACACTGCATGGCGTTCTCCGCTATTAGAGAAGCGAACAGCAGTCTAACAAGGGTCCACGAAGGAGACAATGCGTTCAAGACGTCTCTGTGAAGTGCAAGAAGAAAGTGTCTAAAAGGTCTCAACACACAAAGTAAATTCCAAAAGTATCCGTTCCACTCTGCATAGCCATTATACAGTGAATAGCTATAAAAACTGGTACACTTGCCAAATATCGTGTACGGCCCCCACTAGCACCCGGAAGTGCCGCAACACGTCATGACATTGACTCGACTAATGCCTGCAGTAGTGCAGGACGGAATTGGCACCATGAATCGCGCACGACTGCCTATAAAGCCGTAAGAGTACCAGAAGGTGGAGAATCTTCTGAACAGCACGAGGCAAGGCATCCCACGTAAGCTCAGTAATGTTTATGTCTGGGGAGTTTCGTGCCCAGCGGAATTGTTTAAACTCAGAATAGTGTTTCTGGAGCCACTCTGTAGCAATACTGGACGAGTAGGGTGTCACACTGTCCTACTGGAATTGTCCAAGTCCGTCAGAATGCACAATAGACATAAATGGATGCAGGTGATAAGACAGAAAGCTTGTGTACATGTTACCTGACAAAGGCGTGTCTAGACTTATCAGGGGTCCCATATCACTCCAAATGCACACGCCCTACACCATTACAGAGCCTCCAGCAGCTTGTACGCTCTCTGCTGACATGCAGGTTCCACGTATTCATGAGGTTGTCTCCACACCCGTATACGTCCATCCGCTCGATACAATTTGAAACGAGACTCGTCCGACCAGGCAATATGTTTCCAGTCGTCAACAGTACAAAGTTGGTATAGACGGACCCAGGCGAGGCGTAAAGCTTTGTGTCGAGCTGTCACATCAAGGGTACACGAGTGAGCCTTTGGCCCCGAAAGCCCTTATCGGTGATGTTTCATTAGATGGTTCGCTCGCTAACACTTTTTTGAAGGCCCAGTATTGAAATCTCCAGCATTTTGCGTAAGAGTTGTACTTCTGTCACGTTCAACAAGCCTCTTCAGTCGTTTTGGTCCTGTTCTTGCAGGACAGTTTTCCGGCCGCAGCGATATCGGAGATTTGATGTTTTACCAGATTCCTGATATTCACTGTGTACCCGTGAAATGGTCTTACGGGAAAATCCCCACTTCATCGCTACCTCAGAGATGCTGTGTCCCATCGCTCGTGCGCCGACTATAGCACCTTGTTCAAAGTCACTTAAATCTTGATAACGTGCCATTTTAGCAGCAGTAATCGATGTAACTACTGCGCCAGATACTTGTCTTATGTAGCTGTTGTCGACCGCAGCGCCGTATTCTGCCTGTTTACGTATCTCTGCATTTGAACAAGCATGCCTATATCAGTTTCTTCGGCACTTCGGTGTAGTTCTCCACCGAAGCGATGCTCCGCCTAAGCTATGTTACGGTTTCTAAGGCCTTACATTCTCCCCTTCCAAATTTATACACTGTTTCATCCTCTGCTTAATCCCTGCTTGCCCTTTCATTAATCTGTCGTCTTTTTATATCGTTAATTCTGCCAAAGTAACTCGTGTGGGGCCTCAGGCCGGTCGGCGCTCAGGTAATGGCTTTCCACTGTCGGTCAACTCTAAATCCTCTCACGCCCAGTGGGTCTACTTTTGTAAAGGACTTGCGAGCTCCACTCCGAATGAAGCTGCTTTAGAACTACAGCGGAGTGGTAACGTGTGTTGGAAAGGTATTTGGCTCACAAGGGGAGGCCGCCAATTGTGAAATTCAGATTCGATTCATACTGCGCATAATAAAAGCTCATGGCCAGAGGTGTAATGTGGCAAAGCACCAAGATGCACTTCTCAGCCGTTGTCGAGAAAATCGACAGTTAAAGGAAACCGCTGCGGTCAAATACTCTCTACGATTATTGGTTTTCTACAGCGTCGTGGCGCAGCGGTAAGCGCTCGGGTTCGTAATCCGAAAGTCGCCGGATCGAATCTCACGCCATGCAACTTTTTTTATTATTTGTTTTTTTGTAATTCAAATATATATATAATTCCCGGCAATCAGTTGCAAAAATTATGCATATAATAAGTTATTGAAAGTCGTTTGTCGTGGAAAATTAAAACTTGAAATAAAACACAATATCACAAATAATGTTCAAGTGGATACAACTGATTGATAAGTTCGGGATACACTAGCACATAATTAACAATTACTGACCAGAAGTAGCTGGAGTATCGCACGAACCAGAGTGATAGTTATCATAGAAACATGGAAAGCAGAAAACAGCACGACATCGAGCACATCTGATAAACGATGCGTTTTTACAAGAACAATTGTTTTTTAAATTATCTGTTGGGAAACACACTTGATTGACATTCTGAAAAATTGTTCTATCGTTCGTCAGGTAAGATGCATACCACGCGTATCGTATCATACCGGCAAAAATCGGAGAAGACAATTGGTGGTGGACGATGCATTGGATTTACTTCAAGTATATATATATATATATATATATATATATATATATATATATATATATATGAATTACAAAAAAAACAAATAATAAAAAAAGTTTCACGGAACAAGATTCGATCCGGCGCCCTTCGGATCACGAACCCAAGCGCTTACCGCTGCGCCACGACGCTATAGCAAATTAATAAGCGTAGAGAGTATTTCACCGCAACGGTTTCTTTTAACTGTCGATTTTCTCGTCAACGGCTGAGAAGTGCATCTTGGTGCTTTGCCACATTACACTTCTGGCCATGAGCTTTCATTATGCACAGTATGAATCGAATCTGAATTTCACAATTGGCGGCCTCCCCTTGTCAGTGCGTAAGACAGCTCGTTAAGTTCCTACAGCGAAGTGCATTTAACATTCAGCGTGCATTTTTTCCAGCGCGCACGCTTCCGAAATGTCCTGCGTGCCAATTAGATACTTTTTCCACAGAATTTTTCTTCGCTTACCTTTTACTTACTGTGCATGGTATCCTCCGAAATACTCTCTTCCACAATTGATACACCGCTCGCAACGCCGTTTCCACTTCCGGAAGCAGTCTTGGTACGCCTCTTGCTGGATCACGCGAAGCGACTTTTGCAATTTTTCTTTTATCTCGTCTATCGTTGCAAATCTTCCTCCTTTCAGTGGCATTTTCAAATTTGGAAATAAAAATAAGTCCGCTGCTGCCAGGTCTGGAGAGTATGGAAAGTGAGGCAACATAGTGATTTCGTTTCTTGTGCAATAGTCACACACCAACACGGGAGAGTGTGCGGATGCGTTGTCACGATGGAAGACCAATGAATTGTCTCGGCACATTTCAAGCCGTTTCCTTCTCACATTTTCTCGCAGTCGTCGCAACACGTCCCGATAATAAGATCGGTTATAAATTTGTCCCTGCTTGAATTCATGATGAACTAATCCTTTAAATTCGAAAAAAATTATCAGCATGGCTTTGACATTTGACCTGACCTGACGAGCTTTCTTTGCTCTTGAAGAACCTTTCCCGACTGATTGTGAAGATTGAACCTTGGTCATCACATCATAACCGTAGACCAGGGCTTAACAACTGGCCGGTTTTGAGCACGAGTACTCGCGTCTGCTCAGGCACCTGCTCGCGAGCAGCTGCAAGGTCGCGGAGTGGGGTGGGAGGGGAGGGAGGGGAAATGCGCGCGCACGTTTGAATAGGGCCGCAGCGCGCCTATTGAATTCGCGCCGACTGTGTAACGTTTAAAGTACTACGATCAGCTCGTAACAGTCACTTCGCTGGTTAAGAATCATGTGAAGTCGCCGTTGTGTAACCCCAACCATGCTTTCGCAGTTCAACCCCCATTGGGAGGAATTGTTTCTGTTTACTGAAAAAGATGGTGTTGCAAAATGATTAGTATGTCACAAAACGCTGAATTCTTTTACGAAATTTAATTTGCAGCGACATTATATGTCGTACCACGCGAAAGACTACGGACGTGGAAAATGTGATTGACCAGATCGTGCACAGGAAGTTATTAAACTTAAAAGGAAGCTATCCGAAGAAGATCTGGACGACGAAGAAAAATCAACTGAGGCAGCTCTCAGAGTGGGTTACAAAATTGCTTTGCTTTTAGCAAAATCCCTGCGCCCCTTAACTGATGGAGATTTAATAAAAGAATGTTTGGTAGCTGCAGCGGAACATTTGTGTCCATCTCAAGTTGAACAGTTTCTGATTGTGCCATTATCTAACATGACCATTATGCGTCGCATACAGGACATGGCAGACGATGTCCAGAGCCAGTTTGCAAATATCTGTAAAGATTTTATGGCGTATTCTCTAGCTCTGGACGAAAGTGTTGATATCACTGGAACAGCGCAGCTTGCCATATTTATGAGAGGTGTTAATAGAGATCTTCAGGTGAGGGAGGAGCTCCTCGATGTAGTAGCCATGAAGAACACTATAACCGGAGGTGATATTTTAAGTAGTGTTGAAGAAAGTGTTGAAAATATAGGATTGTCGTGGAATTCTTTAGTTTCAGTGTCTACAGATGGTAGAGACATACACTAAGCTAATAAAATTATGAGGCACGTGTACATTCTCCTTTATTTTTTCATTTGTTGGAGTAATAATTCTTGAGTGATATCCCTGCAGGTGGCCGCGGATTTACATCGACTGGCGGCAGCTGTTGTGTACCCCACGTGACTCCCCACTCTCCGCTCTGGTCCGGTAGTGGGGGTAGCGTGCTCGCGCTGCTCCGTGCTCGCGCCTTGCTGCTCACAGCTTGCTCCGCGAGGACGTATGTTGTGAAGCCCTGCCGTAGACCATGTCTCATCACCAGTTATGATACTCTTAAGGGAGATCTTCTCATTAGTGCGATCCAAAAGCTCTTCACAGATTGCGAGGCGGTCTTTCTGGTCTTGACTCACGAGCCGTAGGACGAACTTGGCGGCAGCACGATGCACTACAGGATGCTGTGTCAGGATTTCATGACATGGTCCAACTGAAATGTTACATTCTTCTGAAATCTCTCAGGTAGTCAGTCTTCAATTGGCACACACAATTTCGTTGATGTTCCTGACATGAGCGTCGGCGGTAGACGTCAAAGAGCGTCCTCAACAAGGGACAAAAAAAATGGCTCTGAGCACTATGGGACTTAACATCTAAGGTCATCAGTCCCCTAGAACTTAGAACTAATTAAACCTATCTAACCTAAGGAAATCACACACATCCATGCCCGAGGCAGGATTCGAACCTGCGACCGTAGCCGTCGCGCGGTTCCAGACTGAAACGCCTAGAACCGCATGGCCACTGCGTCCTGAACAAGGGACATCTTTAACTTCCGTCCTGCCAGTTTTAAACCGTGTGAACTATTCGTAACACCGAGTACAAATTACGCACGCATCGCCATAGCCTTCTTTCATCATTTGGTGTGTCTCTGTAAAGGTTTTCTTGAGTTTCGCGCAAAATTTAATGCAGACGGGTTGCTTCTCTAACTCTGTCATCTCGAAATTCGCCAACTTTGCGACGCAACTTTCTACTCAATACAGCACGGAACAATGAGTGACGGACATACAATAATCAAACTTCCGGAAGTTACACACTAAATACAGGTGTGTGCAGGGATTCAAACCGCATTTCGCTCCAACACACCGACGATGCGAAATTACGAATGTTGCAGAATTTTTTGAAGAGATCTCGCGTAAGCAGGTTACCAGAGTCACGCACAGTGATATCTGACCGGTCAGCTAGAACTTTCAGACATTGATGATTTGAAGCATGAACTGAAGGGTAAACGTGTAGAGAGAGTCAAAAACGGCTAATAGATTCCATAAATTATTGAAGTCGTAAACTGAAGGAGATATTCCCAGATGAAAATTTTGGCCGAAATGGAAAGAACTGGGAGACGTCATTACACCAGCCGAGATTTCACTACAACAACGCAATGTTCTGCACTTTTGTAACTACTGGAACTGTGTGGTATTCATTCGGCCATGTAATAAAGAAAAACACATTTGAGGACTATGACTATACGAGATGTTCAGAGTTGCGAATATAGAATGAACCATAGCTGACTGCTAGTACTAAAATACACACATAAAAAAAGATTTGCATCACCCCGGTTCTCAGAACTCCTGAAGATAAAATGGTTCAAATGGCTCTGAGCACTATGGCACTTAACATCAGAGGTCATCAGTCCCCTAGAACTTAGAACTACTTAAACCTAACTAACCTAAGGACATCACACACATCCATGCCCAAGGCAGGATTCGAATCTGCCACCTTAGCGGTCGAGCGGTTCCAGACTGAAGCGCCTAGAACCGCTCGGCCACACCGGCCGGAAACCGAACAAGAGAACATTACAAAAACTGTATGTGTGACGGTAGAAAGGATCGAACCCGAGTCAAAGGCTGAGCAGTCTTGTGCGCTATCCGCTACGCTATGAGAACAACTGAAATAATTGTATCGGGCAGAACGATTGAATCTGCCGCCCAACGGTCTCACTGGCCACGTTTAGCGTTAATTGAGTCGGAAACGGCGCAAAGTATCGAAGTTTTGTCGTAACAATTAATTATCAGCGCAAGATAGCCTGCAACACCGTTACCCTTTTTTCCGACTGTTTCTGAGTACCCTTTATAACTTGCCCATGTGTGCTCATTGTATCGACTTAACACCACACATCACTCACTCAAACTAATAATAAGCCTCTGGAGAAGGGACGAGCCTATCTGTTTATTTGTAACATTCATGTAAGTCCTACCAGTTCCCCATGCTTCCCATGCAAGACCACGAACGGCTGATGAGAGAGTGAGCACATTTAAAAGTTACCGTGGGCAACGACAGTTAGTAACGTTGTTGAACTTTCCAAAACTAACCAGGTGGAAGGGAAAAGCAGAGAGCAGACAGTTGTAGGCAGCGTCAGAGATTATCTTTAGCTCCGAACGTCACCCGGGGCAGGTGGCTGTACTATCTATAACGGTACATCTCCGCTTGACTCCCAGTGCCATAGAGTGGAACGGTAAGGCCATGCACTTGTTCCTCACTCTTTTGGGGACCTTGGAGGGATGTTGTTACTCTCTAGAGAAACGTCCTGTTATGTCGTAGATCAAGGTATTTGAATGAAATACTCATTTTTCTCGCATTCGATGTAAATTTATGTGGTGCCTTTGTTCCTTTCGAAACTGCCACACCGTGTGAACTCTGTCCCAAGTGCTAGGTTTTCATGAGCTATCTATCCAATAGTTAGTGTATTCTCTTACAAACTGTGGGGTAAATACCGTGTTGTGGATTCGTTATTCTTTTAACCAGGTAGGCGCTATGTCGGATGTGCCACCCAGTTGGAACTTAACTGACCACGATGATGTCAAGAGTTGAACGCAAGTGCCTTCAGCAACTACCCTTGTCCCAGTCAACAAAATTCTTCTCGGTTTCAGGCCGCATTGTCATCTATAAAATTCCGACGTTACGCCGTCTGTTGCAAGTCGCCTTCCTCAGTTTAGCAATACACCCTGGGGAAGGCGCCTTGCAACAGTCGCCGAAACGTCGGGATTTTATAGATGACACTGCGGCCTCAAACCGAGAAGTATTTTATTGACTGTGACAACGGCCACGGAATCCTACGTTTACATATCCCTTGTCCATTCACTGTATCTTTTATCGCATTCCGGACAAGCTGCGGATCTAGGGAAACAGGTGATTTACCTATGCGCTTTCACATGCAACGAGTGTGAACCTCGTTACGTGTTCTCAGTTTGATAGTTACCATTTATTGCTACTAAGTTCGCGAAATTACATGCCCAATGAATACCTGCATGTGTGAAGAATTTTTTTTCATTCCCTTTTTTTTTCATTTTCAATGGGATTTTTGCGACCGTGTGCCTCAAGTCCCATACATATCCATCGCTTTCCGCTTGATCTCTGAACGTTCTCATGAGAGTAGACTGTAGGAGTAGATGTCGTCCACTCCTTCCCGACATGTGCGCGTGAATTATACGGTTCTTGTCTCGCCCTTTGTATTATTTCGCACTTTCGAACACGAGGCTGGTCCCACTTCCCCTGCATCCCATTCTGCTATTTATTAAGGAACCCTAAATTCAATGAACTGTCTTTGAAAGGAATCAAATGCCTAATTATCTGTTCCTGTTTGTAATAAACACTCTATGTTATGAACGTGTTTCAAAATATTTGTCAGTAGCAATTACATACTTCATTACAATAAATTATCATTTATGATGAAAGACTATTGTGCCAATGTATTAATGTAAACTGAACGTGGTGTGCTGAAAAGACGATAATATTGAAATTTAGGAATGTTTAAGGACATGAACGCCAACGTCACTTTTCAGTTATAGAAAAACATCCAAATTAAACTTTGCACGAAACATCACTAACCTCGTTTATTGTACACAACGACATTATAATGTCATTTGGTGGAACAACCATGGTAGTCAACGAATAGAGGCTTTATACGCGTAGTGTTTTAAAAATCAGAACATTCTACTTTCATCAGACGTCCTATTCTACGATTATAGGCAGAGTAAATGAAACACTCCCCTGTCAAAGTCTGCAGATTGAGAAGCCCTTTATTAAGATAGTCGACTCAAAGGTATGGCAGGAATGAAACAACACAAATGAATATTTCAGTTACTTCTTTTCAGATTAAAATGTGAGCAGGGAAGATCAGAAACAGAAAATTGTTGAGAAGTGTAGTTTATGAAATGAGCTGATAGTGTCACAGAAAGTTGTGTTTAATGTAGAGCAACAACCTCCACATCCCATGGGTGACGAACATTCCTTATCAGTGACTGTACTCTGTCGCCGATTTGTTTACAAATTCGTGTATTGAAAGAGGTCGCGCAACAGCATATCTGACCAATAGCGACCCCCGTTAAACCCGCTAAAGACATATAAATCGAGCTTCGATTAATCAGCAAAAATGACGTAAACACGCCGTTTATTAGCGTTGTGCGACAGGCCACGGTTTGACTCGTTCCGGGGGAGCCCGCATTCCACAGGAAAGCGAATACATCACGGAGCGGGCAGGGGTGTGGTGTGGCGGAGCAGGTTCGGCGGGAGGATGGGGCGGGGGGAGGGGGGAGGCTCGGTAGCGTGGAGCTGTCGATTTAACACCCGCGGGGCCCATCTGTCAAAGTCCGCGACCGATCCGCTGTTCATTCCTGGGACAGCCTGTTATTAAATGTCCGAACAGGTGATGCAGATATTTTAAAATATGATCGCGACAAAAATCTCGCTCACCCGCCGTTTCTATATATTCTTGTTTTATTCCAGTTTTTAATCGAAAAAGAATGCAATAAAAAGTTTAAAAAAAGCCCTCTCCCCCTACCTCGATACTGGAAGAGTATTTTCAGGAATCAGGAGATAAAAAATGTTCGTGACAGAAAGCAATAAAAGTACATACATTTCACTTTATGCTGGATCAGTATGATTAGAGGATGCTTCCAACATCGGAAATGAAGAAACTGCTAGAAGAACGAGACTGAAAGCATCCAAATACGCACAGTAAGCTACGTAATTATGTACGTTCATTTATCATGGCAACGTAGCTCCCTAGTTACACTCTTGATAACAGTACCCGCGTGCTGGTGGCAGAACTAAGAAGCCCTTGCACAGACCAGCTACTGTGGCGGCGAGATGTCGCATACGTGGTTTCCCATCAGTACTCGATATTTCTCTTGGATGTTCATCATCGTTTTTAGTAGTTTGATGCTGTCGTCGTCCATTTACAGTAGCATGAGGCACAGTTAACCATCCCAAATTAGAGATGCATAAAATCTGAATTCCCGACAATCCGGACCGCATTTTTATAGCGAAGTGAAGCCCCGTCTTCATGCACCGGACGTCATTCGCGCCAACCTCATTATATGTAAAATGTCGAACGCTTCCCCTTCTTTCTCATTCGCCAATAATAAGTAATTATGAGGCACAGTCAGATAACAAATTCAGAACCTATTCAGTTCTGCTTGCTAAGGCCCACGTCACGAGTTGTTTTAAATTTGATCTTCGTGATCGTTAAAAGTAAAGTGTATTAAAATATCGTACACTACATTACAGTAAAGAAGATGAGCGTTACGAAAAAAAGAAGTCTTAAAGTTTGGGAGTGTCTGATCAAATGCAAAATGGTTCATATGGCTCTGAGCACTATGGGACTTAGATTCTGAGGTCTCCAGTTCCCTAGAACTTAGAACTACTTAAACCTAACCAACCCAAGGACATCACACACATCCATGCCCGAGGCAGGATTCGAACCTGCGACCGTAGCGGTAGCGCGGTTCCAGACTGAAGCGCCTAGAACCGCTCGGCCACACCGGCCGGCGATAACATTCAAATCGGTGTGTCTGCGCAGAGTGTTGTGACCGAGTTTGGCACTGCTATGTCGAAATTTTACGACATTATGGAAAATTGCAATAAAAATTTCTACTCTGTGCTAAAACAATAGTAATTGAATGGATAAACAAAACATAAAACTACGCCAAGACTGACTACCATTGATGATGATCTCTACACTTGGTGAAAGCAACAACGGTCCCTCGTAGTTCTGCTATGACTCAGGCTGCAGGCAGCAGCGGGGAGATTTGCCTAAAAATTAAGTCAATCGGGTTTCAAGGCTAGTACGGTATGGTTGTTCAGATTCCGTAATCGATCCGGTCTCTATAACAGGAGAGTGTTTGGGAATGGTTAAATACAGACTCTGATTTGTGTAAAGAATTAAAGACTGTTTTAGAGGAGGGATATTTGACTTCTGACCAACTTATCAACTTTACTGACATTAATCCGGATTGCCAAAAGTATTATCTTTCTCTAAAAGAAATGTGGTAGTAAGCGATAAAAAAAATTGTACAAAGTGTCAACCATGAATAAGATCCCCTTTGAGCCTTTCTCAAGAAATATTGGCAATGAAAATCAGAAGGCATCCACATCAGATAGCAGTCCGTCTTTTGCTGTTCTGGAACATATCATACTACACTCCTGGAAATGGAAAAAAGAACACATTGACACCGGTGTGTCAGACCCACCATACTTGCTCCGGACACTGCGAGAGGGCTGTACAAGCAATGATCACACGCACGGCACAGCGGGCACACCAGGAACCGCGGTGTTGGCCGTCGAATGGCGCTAGCTGCGCAGCATTTGTGCACCGCCGCCGTCAGTGTCAGCCAGTTTGCCGTGGCATACGGAGCTCCATCGCAGTCTTTAACACTGGTAGCATGCCGCGACAGCGTGGACGTGAACCGTATGTGCAGTTGACGGACTTTGAGCGAGGGCGTATAGTGGGCATGCGGGAGGCCGGGTGGACGTACCGCCAAATTGCTCAACACGTGGGGCGTGAGGTCTCCACAGTACATCGATGTTGTCGCCAGTGGTCGGCGGAAGGTGCACGTGCCCGTCGACCTGGGACCGGACCGCAGCGACGCACGGATGCACGCCAAGACCGTAGGATCCTACGCAGTGCCGTAGGGGACCGCACCGCCACTTCCCAGCAAATTAGGGACACTGTTGCTCCTGGGGTATCGGCGAGGACCATTCGCAACCGTCTCCATGAAGCTGGGCTACGGTCCCGCACACCGTTAGGCCGTCTTCCGCTCACGCCCCAACATCGTGCAGCCCGCCTCCAGTGGTGTCGCGACAGGCGTGAATGGAGGGACGAATGGAGACGTGTCGTCTTCAGCGATGAGAGTCGCTTCTGCCTTGGTGCCAATGATGGTCGTATGCGTGTTTGGCGCCGTGCAGGTGAGCGCCACAATCAGGACTGCATACGACCGAGGCACACAGGGTCAACACCCAGCATCATGGTGTGGGGAGCGATGTCCTACACTGGCCGTACACCACTGGTGATCGTCGAGGGGACACTGAATAGTGCACGGTACATCCAAACCGTCATCGAACCCATCGTTCTACCATTCCTAGACCGGCAAGGGAACTTGCTGTTCCAACAGGACAATGCACGTCCGCATGTATCCCGTGCCACCCAACGTGCTCTAGAAGGTGTAAGTCAACTACCCTGGCCAGCAAGATCTCCGGATCTGTCCCCCATTCAGCATGTTTGGGACTGGATGAAGCGTCGTCTCACGCGGTCTGCACGTCCAACACGAACGCTGGTCCAATTGAGGCGCCAGGTGGAAATGGCATGGCAAGCCGTTCCTCAGGACTACATCCAGCATCTCTACGATCGTCTCCATGGGAGAATAGCAGCCTGCATTGCTGCGAAAGGTGGATATACACTGTACTAGTGCCGACATTGTGCATGCTCTGTTGCCTGTGTCTATGTGCCTGTGGTTCTGTCAGTGTGATTATGTGATGTGTCTGACCCCAGGAATGTGTCAATAAAGTTTCCCCTTCCTGGGACAATGAATTCACGGTGTTCTTATTTCAATTTCCAGGAGTGTATATTGACAATCAGCAAACAATTGTTTAAGTATGTACCATTCTACTGTAAACGTAACATATTTACCTCCAATAGAGTGCAGATTTTCATTTTGTTGTAAATATAGTATTGAGTTACTTAAATTGTCTTGGTCATTTTTGCGATAGCTTTAAATTAGTTGTTTCTCAATTATTTTGTACAGTAATCCACAAACAATTACAATTCATGAAGTTATTATTTAATCAGCATATTTATTGCCTGCTATAATCATAATAATAACTTGAAGCAAAACATTGTGTTTCAACAATATTAGACACATGATTAAATCCTAAAATATTACTTCTTGGTAATGTCTTAATTATCCATTTAATTTTCGATTCTTTTCTATTATAAAGTAAGATATCTAAAATTGAGCAGTCATTTTTTCATCATTTTCTTTTTCGAACTTGGCCACTAGAAGATTGTATCGTTTTGTAATGTGAGTTAAGTTGCAAAGTAATGACAATTTTTGACTGACATACAGCTTTATTTGGTAACAGAGTGTATAATCCCACAGTCCTGTTACTGAAATCTTTTGTAATTATTTTTCAGCCTTCTTAAATCAGTTGGAAATTCTCAGTATGATGACGCAATAATCACTTGTCAAAAGCGCACTATCGTTTTCCTGTTTCAACATCTGTCAGTCGAACCTACAATATATGTTTTTCTTAACGAAGTACGACCACAATTACTATTATTATGCAAACTATTTCTGGCACTAACAATTATTAACAACACGACCCTGTGTCACCAACTGCGCTTCTTTCCAACGACGACTTGTGAGCCTTAACTTAGATTCATATGAGCAATATAGTAATTTGTTGCAGAATCAGATCACGCAGCTAGAAGACGGTTTGAAGTTCAATGCAATATTTCTAAATTTTGTAAGTAAACATATAACGTCTGTTTGGCGGATGTATCTGCCGGAACTATCTGGGATCACGGGCCTGGTGTATCAAAAAAGTTTCTGGGCTGGCTGTGGCCTCTGGTGAAGCTGTTCTACAGGCTCCGCAAACGGGTAGCGTTCCCTGGCGGCCGTTGGTGGTGACCTGGTGTGCTGTTGTGTTGTTTTGTGGCCGCTGGTAAATATTTGTGTTGACAACACAGACGGCGTAGATTTTCCTGGAGAATACACGCCATGTAATGCAGGCATCCCATTTTGGTTGGACGTGAAATGGGATGCCGATGCAGTAGACGCTAAGATATATGAAGTGGGCGGCCACACAGACAGCTTTTAAGGAATTTATTAAAATGGGTTTCATATAAAAACACACAGTTTAATGATGAATTAGATTGAGAATAATTTAACTCCTGCAGAGTTGGACCTCTGTTTCTCTCCAGCATAAAATTTGTGTTTTTCAACAACACGTTTGTATACAGTGTATAATAAATTATTAAGGCACTGCAGCTTAAAATACAAGATATATGATAAAATGAAAATATACATAAGTGATCCTACTAACCCACAGGTGTGTGGAGATGTATGGGGGTGATGGATCATATAAAATGGCTATACTTGAAGAAAAGAGTCAACTTAAATTTCATATTTTTCTTTGGACTATGCTGTAATGAGTACAGAATTATACTATTAAATATTTTAGTCCAAAAATTTTTATCAGGTTCTTATAAATCTTGTTTGAACACTGGCTTTCCTAATGAGTTTTCTCTCACCATAGCAGTTACCATTGTTACCAAATGTTGACCATCTTGAACAGACTACAAACCGAATCCAATCGTCATTTTTATTTTGTTCGTAACAGATTTTATCATAGCCAACATGTTTGTCCTCATCTCATCCATCAAAGTGTAATGTCTGCATGTGAGCAACATGGTGAGCTACTTGCAATATTTTTCTTATTGAGCTTCCGCAGTTTTATTTCCCTTGCCTAGTATTTCCCTTTGCTGAGCTTCTTGTGGTCTTTTTCTGTTTCCTTTCTTTCCTTATCGCTCTTTTTCTTTACAGTTTAGCTCTTTGGTTACAATTGTTGCCTTCCTCTTAAAATTCATAGATTTTATCAATAGAATGAACAGGTGATATTCCTTCCGAAACTTTTTTCCGTGTTGACTTTGCAGCAATGAGTTTTGAGGTGGTAATCTTGAAAGTTTGGAGGTCTAGTAGGAGTAAAGTCCGAAGTTGTGTATGTGAAGGAATATCACTGGTGCAGTATTACCTAACTCTGCTATTTTGATGTTCTTGGGACCAGTAGGTCTTTCGATTAACTTCGAAGTGCTTCGTTGGCCTATGTTTGAGATTCTGCTCTTGCATTTGTTGACGTAGGTATATCTTTCGACAAATAAGTACAGTCTAACACTGCAGCCATCTTAAGTTAGAGTATTGTACAGGCCTTGGAGCTAAAATAGTGCTCAGTTTGTGGGGCGGCGATGTAGAATTATATTTGTTTGCTGTATAAATGTTTGGAGAATGTTGAAACACTTCATTTCCCGGTATTTGAAATGTTATTTATGCTGTCTTTCGCCGTTCTCAACACTGGATCTCTAATTACACTTTAGCAACCAGAAAGTGATTTAACAAAACGTGAAGCCGGTAATTAGAATTCCTAGTGCCCACTTCATCTGAGAATACAATTATAGCTGCAGCTTATAGCTCTGAGGAAATAGGAGATTGTCCGGGATTTATAATCAAAAACGATTTTCTAAAATAGTTGAGTATATTCTGAAAGTCACAGATGAAAAACACAAGTATCCATACAACCTAACTAACAGAGCAGTTCAGAGTCTAATGCGCTGATGCAACTATAAATGTCCGAATTAAATGTTAAAATGAATGCTCGCCATAATTTGATGATAATATTTCATCAAACGCCACGCTAAATAATGGTAGAATGTCTGTCCCGCGACGGCACGTGAAAATACGACAATACGCAAACTGAAGCTAGATAATGAAAATCATCCCAGAATTAACACTTCACTTGAAAATGATTTCATGGTTACGCGCATCTCAAGTAACTGAATACGGCATCCGAGGCTGTTTGTAGCAATGATACCGACGCGACGCGACTCCCGACACAGATGGCGTGTTATTCAGCGTCTGAAGAGAACTGGGCCCTTGCTTCCTCGCGCAGCGTTCTTATACACTCCTGGAAATTGAAATAAGAACACCGTGAATTCATTGTCCCAGGAAGGGGAAACTTTATTGACACATTCCTGGGGTCAGATACATCACATGATCACACTGACAGAACCACAGGCATATAGACACAGGCAACAGAGCATGCACAATGTCGGCACTAGTACAGTGTATATCCACCTTTCGCAGCAATGCAGGCTGCTATTCTCCCATGGAGACGATCGTAGAGATGCTGAATGTAGTCCTGTGGAACGGCTTGCCATGCCATTTCCACCTGGCGCCTCAGTTGGACCAGCGTTCGTGCTGGACGTGCAGACCGCGTGAGACGACGCTTCATCCAGTCCCAAACATGCTGAATGGGGGACAGATCCGGAGATCTTGCTGGCCAGGGTAGTTGACTTACACCTTCTAGAGCACGTTGGGTGGCACGGGATACATGCGGACGTGCATTGTCCTGTTGGAACAGCAAGTTCCCTTGCCGGTCTAGGAATGGTAGAACGATGGGTTCGATGACGGCCAGTGTAGGAGATCGCTCCCCACACCATGATGCCGGGTGTTGGCCCTGTGTGCCTCGGTCGTATGCAGTCCTGATTGTGGCGCTTACCTGCACGGCGCCAAACACGCATACTACCATCATTGGCACCAAGGTAGAAGCGACTCTCATCGCTGAAGACGACACGTCTCCATTCGTCCCTCCATTCACGCCTGTCGCGACACCACTGGAGGCGGGCTGCACGATGTTGGGGCGTGAGCGGAAGACGGCCTAACGGTGTGCGGGACCGTAGCCCAGCTTCATGGAGACGGTTGCGAATGGTCCTCGCCGATACCCCAGGAGCAACAGTGTCCCTAATTTGCTGGGAAGTGGCGGTGCGGTCCCCTACGGCACTGCGTAGGATCCTACGGTCTTGGCGTGCATCCGTGCGTCGCTGCGGTCCGGTCCCAGGTCGACGGGCACGTGCACCTTCCGCCGACCACTGGCGACAACATCGATGTACTGTGGAGACCTCACGCCCCACGTGTTGAGTAATTCGGCGGTACGTCCACCCGGCCTCCCGCATGCCCACTATACGCCCTCGCTCAAAGTCCGTCAACTGCACATACGGTTCACGTCCACGCTGTCGCGGCATGCTACCAGTGTTAAAGACTGCGATGGAGCTCCGTATGCAACGGCAAACTGGCTGACACTGACGGCGGCGGTGCACAAATGCTGCGCAGCTAGCGCCATTCGACGGCCAACACCGCGGTTCCTGGTGTGTCCGCTGTGCCGTGCGTGTGATCATTGCTTGTACAGCCCTCTCGCAGTGTCCGGAGCAAGTATGGTGGGTCTGACACACCGGTGTCAATGTGTTCTTTTTTCCATTTCCAGGAGTGTATATAAAGCAGCGGTCGGACGGCTAAGGGAACGTCTGATCAAATCGGCTCTCCCGACTAGCCGCTGGTCTAGTAATGTACCACATTAAAATACTGAATAAATCATAGCTTCTCTTGCTGATGGCCGATGAAGCTCTTAATTTAAATGTGCATTCAGCACGCAGGTAAGTATTGATAACAAAATTTTGACGTGGCTAAGTTAAATATTTTGGGCGAGAGAATTAATTTAATTAAACTGCACGTAGTAGACGAGCTCTGAACTGGCCCTTTGGAGATACACTATCGCTATAATTTTATAGGTATTCAAATGAAATTTTTCACATCTTCATAGTCATAGCGGATCTCCAGCCTATTTAAATTTAAACATCCTAGCCTTATTTATTAGTCTACTTAATCTATCTTGCTTCCTTAAGTTTTGAGACGAAAACCAGAAAATCATGAATTTCCACTAAAATCTTAATTTGTGAAATCCAAAGTACTGTTTTTATTAAATTATTATGAAAGATGAATCTAAATATAAATTTTGAAGTCTCTAGCTCTTTTCTGTTGCGCCAATGATTTTTACAGAAAAACGTCCAAATTTCGAAAATGGCTTAAGTTATCGAACTGATATTCAACACACATTAACTTAGTATTACTTCTGACATGCTAGAAAAGTTTTAGTATTGCGCAACATTTATGACGTCAGAGCTAGTTACAGCAGACTGGCTGGCACACAATGGAAAGGCTGATATGAATTTACTACAGCGTGAGTAGGCTGCTTCCCTACAAGTTTCTCTGACATTAAAACAAGTGGTCCATCTCTCCCAAACAACACCGTTACAACCCTCCCGATTGTCTGGAAGAGATGAATCACCGCCCACCTTTATCCAGCGAACTCTGTGGTAATTATACGCTATTTTCATGCCTGCACAGTTGTCAATCTACACATTTGTTGATGACTAAGGAAACTGCATAAATATTGTGCAAACTAAGCCGTAATACTAAAATTGTGTAACTACTCGATAGAAATATTAAAAAGGAATAACACTTCCCGAAGACGGCCTGAGAAGCCGAAAGTCGGCTCGTGACAAAATGAATAGAACAGGTGACCCTGAAGATGACCTGAGAAACCGAAACCAGTTCGTGACAAATTAAATACAGTTTTTCGGAACATTAGGAAGAGTATTTCCTTTTTAATATTATTATGTTCTGCCAAACACCCACGGAAAATTCAGTAAATTACATGATGAAACTTTTTTGCTGATCTGAACAGGGAATGTGACTTTTCCAGAACTAACACGAAAATGAAACAACAGTGCTGTACCACGTTTGTTTACAAAACAGCTGCCCCGGTAGGAGCGGGAGCCGCCTTCCAGCGGCACATTTGTGAAATACGCCACTGGTCCATCTCACTCAGTGACTGGACTTCCCCCAACCATATTACACAACCGTTTGTCACTGAAGTGTTTTCTGAGAGAGGCACCAAAAGAACCAGTTAAAACACAACTAAATCATATCAAAGCTACTCTGGGTAAAGGTTTTCCTGAATGGTATGACAGTGTCAGGTCTCAGATTAGCAGTATGCAGCAGAAATCGTCCGCTGTGAAACAAGTAGTACGTAGCACGTCACCCTCTATCGCTAGGGCGAGAGGTAATTACAACTGTTCCGCGCCATACTTCAGAATGAGTAAGTGTGGAAACGACTATGCTCATCTGCTACCTAACCATATACAGTATGGGGTACGACAGTGTCTCCTTTGTCATCCATTTTGGTTGAAGAAAGCGCATTAAAACACTGACAGTTCCAGGTCGTCACAACCAATGAGAAAAATATTCATCCTTTTAAAGCAGTGTTACCTAGGTGTTGGTCAGATAAATAAAAAAAATAAATATCACTACACGGTACATCCACGGAGAAGCCAACCTTTGGGCAAGAGAAACATATAAAAACTATCAAACATATAAAAACTATCAAACATATGAAAAATTTGGTTGAGCGTTCTTTTCAAAATAGTGGGCAAATTGTTTATAAAGAAGACTCCAAAAATGAGCGTTTAAGCCAGAGCCATTCCACAGCAAACAAGGAGGTCCCTGAAACTATTTCGAAAAGTTTTCAATAAAACCAGAAATCGGGATAACCCTATTTCGCACAGAGACGTGTTGCGAATACTAACAGTGTAATTGTTTCTGGATTTAACAAAAAGTTCACATTCCAGAGGCAAAGTTAGAACACTTGATGTCCATAATATATTCTATCCATTTCGTAAATGAAGATTCTAAGGTGAATAATAACAATAATAATAATAATAATAATAATAATAATAATAATAATAATGCTACGGAAAAGAGCACTCCGTCGTGCTCACAGTTCTACAGTCCAACAAATCAAGAGACCGTCACGTTAACTTTGTGACGCAGCCAGTGGCAGCTCCATGACACAATGTTCAGCATACTCACCGACGTCGGCGAACTTTAACAGTAGGAGAAAAGTCGATATTAGGTACCACCCCAGATACCATAGTAACGGAGAAGACCAATGGCAATACAGCAATGTTGAAAATAAGTGAAACTTCCTAATGGGAAACCGCAGTGTATTAAACACAAACAGTACTGTTCTGCAAAGTGGACCAATACATACCGTGTCATCGACAAGGGTTGGTGAGCACAGAATCCAGCAGCAATAGTTAATGTGGTGACGGAGGAATCGCACACAACCATGAATAATTCAGCAAACCAGATCAGGATGCGTCAGGCCTTCCAGTCATGGTCGTGGGATGGAGTGGAGGCAGAGAGTATTATTCAGCGAACTCGATGAGATATGGTCTAGATATTGACATTAGAGATGAGTTGGATAATGACCACTAGAAGTGTCGTGATCAATGTAAAGATGTGGTTTAAAGCCCTATTAATACTATTACCGGAGAAGCTGCAACTAAAATTGTTTTTGACACAGGTGCTACTATTTATAAGCATCCATTTCTATTTAGATCAGCTTAAAAAAGCTGATTAAATTATATCTAAATGTAGTGGAATTGAATTTGTGCATCTATCACTGTCACTTGCTGGACGGGAAAACTACGTTTATGAACCATCTCTTTGCTAAAATTGTTATCTTAAAGTTTCACACGGAAATTTTGCAAGAATGTGGTGGAGAAATATTGACAATGTACGCCGCAGGAGGACATGTACTGCTTTAATAACAATATATTGCAGGAAACAGAAACCAAAACTAAACTCTATAAATACTCTTGGCTAGAATAATTATAAGGAAGAGTGGAGCTAATAGTTGAGGTCAAGCTTACAGGTAAGTACAGTAAAATTAGATATTTACTGCAATTTGAGATTATCCCTTCCTTGTGTTTCTCAAATTACTGGCTGGGGAAAGAATTTGGTGATTTGGATACAGATTTGAATTATAAGTTAAAAATTAAGATGGCGCTTGTTAAATCTATCCCTAACGAAAGTAAAGAAAGAGTTGCTGTCTGTGTGTACATTTATACACAAAAATGAATAAAAATTTGTACAAGAGTATTTGGTTTCTTATTTGTTACCCGACCAAAACTTCTAAAAGGATAATTGGTGATCTTGAAAAGTAGTTGGGACTATGTAGTCGACAACACAGCAATAAACTATTCTATGTAACTACCTTTGATTTTCAAGTGAAGGTTTTGTCTTTCTTTGGGGGAGGAGGGGAGGAGGGAGAAACATTGCATTTCTTTGAACTTTATGACAGAAACTAGCATCTAAATTCTAGTTATCTGCCTCATATTAATGTTTCGCTGCGACTGGCTGAGGGGAGAGTCAGAAGGAGGTTCAGATATCTGACTCCTTTGATGCGGCCCAGCAAAAATTCCTCTTATGTGTCAACCTCTTCATCTCAGAGTAGCACTTGCAGCCTACGTCATCAATTATTTTCTGGGTGTATTCCAGTCTCTCACTTTCTCTACAGTTTTTATCGTCCATAGTACCTCTAGTACTACAGAAGTTACTTCCTGATGCCTTAGCCGATGTCCAATCATCCTGTTCCTCAGTGTTTTCCATATGCCCCTTTCCTCGGCAATTCTGCGGAAAACTTCCTGATTCCTTGCCTTATGAATCCACCTAATTTTCAACCTTCTTTGGCAGCAGCATGTCTCAAATGGCTTAGTTCTCTCCTGTACCGGTTTTCACACAGTCCACGTCTCACTACCATGTAATACTGTGCTCCAAATGTGCATTCCCAGAATTTATTCCACAAATTAAGACCTGTGTCTAATACTAGCAGACTTCTCTTGGCCAGGAATGCCTCCATCACTAGTGGTAGTCACCTCTTTATGTCCTCGTTGCTCTGTCACTGGCTATTTTCTGCCTAGGTAGCAGTACTCACTGACTTCGTCTGCCTCGTGAGCCTCAATTCAGATGCTAACTTTCTCGCTCTGCTCATTCCTACCAGTTCTCATTACTATTGCCATTCTTCGATGTCTTCTCTGTCCATATTCTGTACTCATTACATTGTTCATTCCATTTATCAGGACCTGTAACTCTTCTTCACTTTCCCTGAGGATAAGAATGTCATCAGCGAATCTTATCACTGACATCCTTTCACCTTGAATTTTAATAACACTCTTCAATCCTTCCTTTATTTTCCCCATTGCTTCTTCGATGTATAGACGGAAGAGTAGCTGCAGATTACTACATCCCTGCCTTAGGCCCCTTTTAATCCTAGCACTTCTTTTGTCTTCCGATCTGGGTTGTTCCCTCAAGGTTTTTATGCATATTGTATGTTGCTCGTTTTTCACTACAGCTTACTGCCACTTTCCTCAGAATATCGAACATCTTGCATCATTTTACATTGTCAAACGATTTTGACGAGTCGACAACTCCAATGAACGCGTCATGAGATTCCTTCAGTCTTGCTTCCACTATCAGCCGCAACGTCACGATTGCCCCCCTGGTGCTTTTACCTTGACTAAAGGCAAAACATGATCGTCATCTAACAGATCCTCAATTTTATTTTCCATTTTTCTGTACGCTATACTTGTCAGTAACTTGGAAGCATGATACGTTAAGCTAATTGTGCGATAATTCTCTCACTTGCCGACAGTTTCTCTTTGCGTAATTATGTGGCTAATGTTATATTGGCAGCCCCATTCATTCTACACACCAATGTGAATAGTCGTTTTGTTTCCACGTCCCCTACGTCCCCTACTGCTTTTAGATATATCGATGGAATGTTATCCATCCCTTCTGCCATATCTGGTCATAAGTCTTTCAAAGCTCTTTTATATTCTGATTTTAATACTGGTGACCCTATGTCTTCTCTGTCGACTCCTGGTTCTTCTTTTATCACGTTATCAGACAAGTCTTTCCCTTCGTAGACCCCTTCAGTGCACTCTTTCCACCAATCCCCTGTCTCCTCTACACTTAACTGTGGAATTCCCCTTGCACTCTTATTGTTATAGTCCTTGCTTTTCATTTCACCGAAGGTTGTTTTGACTTTTCCGTATGATTTACTTTTTCTATTCCTTCACATTTGTCATGCCGCCATTTTGCATTGGTTTCCCTGCGTTTCTTATTTATTTTGACCCTAAGTGACTTGTATTTGCGGATCCCTGAATTTCCATGAACGTTTTTGTTCTTCCTTCTTTCGTCGATCAGCTGAAGTATCTCATCTGCTATCAATGGTTTCTTCGCACTTGTCTTCCTTGTATATACGGTTTTCCTTCCAAATTCCGTAGTTGCCCCTTTTAGAGATGTCAGGTGAATTAGCTACTGAGCTATTCATTATTGCAGGATCTGTTGTATCAGAGAACTTCAGGAGTATCTCTTCTTTCCTTAGTATTTCCATATTCCACTTCTTTGCGCACTGATCCTTCCTGACTAGCGTCTTAAACTTCAGCCTACTCTTCATCATTACTAAATTGTGATCTGAGTCTTGGCACACCTTACAGTCCTGTTACTGATTTCGGAATCTCTGCCTGACCGTGATGTAATCTAACTGTAATCTCCCTGTATCTCCCGGCCTTTTGGCAGTATACCACCTCCTCTTGTAATTCTCCAACACAGTATTCGCTGTTGCCAATTGACATTTGTTGCAGAACTCAACTGGTCTTTCACCTCTCACGTTCCTGCCACCATCCCCATATTCTCCCGTAACTCTTTTCCTGTTCCCTCAAGTGCAACCACATTCCAGTCTCCGATGATTATTAGATTACGTACTGAATTACCCGTTCAGTATCCCCACATACTATCTCTAGCTCTTCATCCTCTGCTTGCAACGTCGGAAAGTACACCTGAACTGTTTTTGTAGATGTTGGTTTACTGTCGATTCTGATGAGAACAATCCTATCACTGAACTGCTTAATGTAACACACTCTCTCTCCCACCTTTCTGTTCACAGTGAATCCTACTTCCGTTATACCACTTTTTGCCACTGCTGATATTACCCTATACTCATCTGAGCAGAAATCCTTGATTTTTTTTCCATTTTGTTTCACTGACCCGCACTATGTCTAGATTGAGCCTTACATCTGTCTTTTCAGATTTTTGTGGCTTCCCTACTACTTTTAGACCATTGAATTCCATGCTCCGACTCGTAGAACGTTATCCCTTTGTTCGTTTTTCAGTCTTTTTCTCATTTTCACCTCTCCTTCGGTAGCCCCTTCCAGAGATCCGAATGGGGACCATTCCGGAATATTTTGCCAAAGGAGAGATCATCATGACACCTTTTCAAATTCAGACCACATTTCCTGTGGATACACGATATGTGTTCTTAGTTAAGTGGTTTTGAGGAGGTGGTACAGGGCACATACGACCTAGTTCCACCATCTTGGACATTTTTATTTATTTATTTATTTTATTTTCCAATAGTAAAACTGGGTTTGTTCCGCCTTACTGGATTTTTATTGTCAGTAGAGAAGAGGAGGGATGTGACTTGTCAAGTGACGATGTTATTGATAAGGCCAATGTCATCGATAAGAGTGATGGTTTCATTGATAAGGAGGGCAGGCCTTGTGACGTCATGGATAAAGCACCAATCTGGGCCGCATGACTTAGCAAATTCAAATATAGAGCGTCAAAATCATATTACTGGAACCACCGAGTAAAGGCGGCCACAATTTAATTCGGAAGTGAAGTTTCCACGTCAGTTGCGTTAATTGTTGCGCAGTGTCGACAATACTGTCAAATCCATCGGCCTATATTTTCAGTCGAAGAGCTTACCAGAAATCTTTAGATGTCTACAGATGATATAATTCCTCCTGCTCGCAGCTGATAGTAAAGTTGCCAATGCGTTTGTACGTAATTAGTATATAAAATAATTCTTAACATAATGTTTTTCTATTTCGATTCAGTGCTAATATCGACGAAGTTTTTCAGAGTCAATGACTGTTTAAAATCTGTTTAGAAGAAACAAACAACCTTTAATAAGCTGCAGTATAACGTTCTTTGCTTTGTGATTTCAAGTCGATTAGTCGATTACTACAACCGTCATTAAGTACATTCACATTTCTGTAAATAACTCAATGTTAACATCCACTCTGTCCGAATATGTAATTTAAGTTGGTTGGGGAATAATTCCGAAAGGTCCGCTAATTCACCAATTACGTCACATAATTGCATGATAAATGATATGTTGACTCTCTCTCTGTTACGTGTGTGTTTATTGAGTGTTACACTTGAACTGACACTGAAACGTATACACTATCAGTTTATTTTTGGTGTTTTACTTCATTTTTATTTCTGTTGTGCTTTCCGTTGTTTGTCAATGTGTGAAAGAAGTGAAAGAATGCATACAGTTTGCAGCACCGTGTTTGGTGATAGCGGGCTATGTCTGTGATGTAATAACATCTTTCTGGAACGGTGTCTACGATAATAGGTTGTACCATGTAGCTTTACAAATAATCACTGGTAAATATTTTTAAATGGGTGAATAACTGTGGTGATAGGTTGGTTAAGCAAAGTTACAGTATTACTAGATTAGTAGAGCCTTGATCCAAGCTCTACCGAATACTTCCACGTCTTCCTACGACATAGGGTGTGTTAACTAGCTCACCACAATTTAAACAACATACACGACTAAATCGGAGCGTATGAAATATTGTTTGTATTTACAAGAAGATTGAGCCTAGTGTTGTTACAACGGTTTTGGCCGTTTCGTGCACTACCTGTGTGTGCTATTCCAAGAATAATATGGCGGAATTTCGTTTATAGCCACTAGGTGGGACCGTAGGCCATCCAGATTATCAAAAACCCGATAATTTGCCAGTTCATGAAAATAATTATGTTAGGAAAATGCCATTGACATATGTTATATTTATTCGCGCATAACCACACGAATTTTGAAGAGATACTGGGAGATACAGTGAGAGTTATACGCTTAAATAGTCAGTAAATTTCTTTTGAACCAGATTACTGCGTCATTTATGAGCAGCAAGATCACACAAGCATTTCGTCAGCGTTAGTCCGGACTCTTTGTTTTTGCGCTAGCGTCCCAAATAAACCATTATTTCGTCCAGCTGTGTTGTTGCTTCTATAGTTCCAGCATTATATTAACGAGCAAAGCTTTCACCATTTCTTTCATTATTCATCCTATGCAGTGCACCTTTTTTTCCATGAACACTACCAACTTCTTTCCGACTGGTACAATACTACTGTCGTAACACACGGGGCGAATAAGTTAACTGTCAGCAAGCCACAATCCGAACAAGGCGGTTGGCTAAATTTAAATGTAGTGATTGTCTACTGTTCTTGCTATTGTAACTTCCGGAGTATGGAATACTGTACAGTTACTATACCTCAGCAGGAGGCCCACGTTAATTTACATACACAAGGATTCGGGTGTCGACGGTGTCTACTCAGAAGTTTGTGTACGAATAATACGCGATCGGGTTGTGTATTCAGTTCGTATCCACGTAGCTCAAATTACAATTACATGTAACTTACAGTCAGACTCACACATTTTTGTTGCTCAGAATTCTGTCTGCAGATAATTGTGAGCAAGTCTCGATCACAGAATGAACTTTTGTTGTACATAAGGCATAACAGTGACAGAAACTTCATCATACGAATTTATTTTTCAATATAATACCCATGTACACCAATACACATGCGAGAATTCTCAGATAACTTCTTCAAATGAAAGGTCTTCGATTTCGAGTCCAACCGAAGCGTTCACAGCATCAGTCAATGTATCACCATTGTGAAATCGTCGTCCTTTGAGGTCCTTTTTTTAGATTTTGGAACAGAAAAAGCCTGATTGAGCCAAATCTGGAAAATATGGCGGATGACGTAACAATTCTAACCAGCAGTCTCGCAGGGTTTCCAATGTTGCGAGGGCTTGGTGCACCCGTGCGTTGTCCTCAGGCAAGAGAAATCCATGCGCCAATTTTCCGCACATTTTTCTTCTTTATTTATTCTCTCAAACGGCGCAGGAGGATGCAATAGTATGACGCATTGATAGTTACGCCCTTTTGAAAGTAATCTACCATAGTTGCCCCTTCTGCATTCCAGAAGACCCATGCCTCATCTCTCCGGCAGATTTTTGCACCCGAATTTTTTGGGGTAGGAGATGAAGTACGTTTCTATTGTTGTGACTGTTGTTTTTCCTAGAATCAAAGTGGTCAACCCATGTTTCGTCGATTATCACATACCTTTCAAGAAATCCGTCTTCATCAGCCTCAAATTGGCGGACGATTTCTTCAGAACACTGCTCACGCTCCCGTCTCTGATCTGTACTCAAGTCTTTCGGGACCCACTGATATGAAACTTTCCACATTCCAAAAATGTCCTCAACAGTGTCATGAGCACGCCCATGGGAGATTAACAATGTGCTTTCTGTGTGCTGCAACATTGTTCGACTATCCTGCAAAATCGTATCGTGAATTGCAGTCACTGTTTCACTATGGCAACGGTGACAGACCTTCCGCTCCTTGGTGTATCTTCCACATTCGCTCTTCCACATTTGAAGTCGGATACCCAGTTTTTCACTGTTGCATAAGAATTAGCACTGTCCTTAAATGTATTAAGCATGTCCTCCGCAATTTCCTTGGACGTCACTCCCTTCAAATGAAGATATTCAATCATAGTACGGTTCCTGATTCTCTCGAAATTCGCAATTTAGCTTACACTACAGTATACAACGCATCTTAGCGCAAAACTAACGAATCTGGAACCGTGAAATTTTACTTGCAAACCCACAAAGGGTCACCATAAAAGTAGGTGATGATGTTTGCGCGAGGCATTACGGTAACTGTTTCGGTATAGAAACGTTTCGACAGCCCCTCGTATATAAAATTGCCTCCGACAGTTGTAAATCACACCTGCGTTTTGATTCTATCAGATACTTCCATTGCGAATTCTGATTATCAGTGTCATCTCGGCTGTAGATCCTTGTGCTCATCCTCTCCTACTGATACTGCAACACTTCTACTGTCACTTCACAGTCACTGAGCCACAGTACTGTTTCGTCATAGTGATGTTCAATAAACAGTATAGAACTTGTTGCTAAATCCGTCAAGAAAACTATAAAAAGTCACAACCGAATAAGAAAAGGAACTCTAAGAATAAACTACTCCTCTTTGCAGAAGCCGCATGCAGTCACATTTAATCTGTCCAAAGAGATCAGCTGTCTCCGTAGCTGATTCTTGCCGGCACGTAACTCAGGGTATTAGATCACGAGACTGTAACAAAATACTAAGTAAAGTTCTCCCTATTCGAGTTGGAGAGCTATCAAGTGGCATCTGCACGGAATTTAAGAAGACAAGCGAAGAAGAATGAATAGAATAAAAAAGTCAATGTCGCTGCCTTTGCTGCAAAACAAAATGCGTTCGATTCCCGGTACATCCTCCGACTTTTTCTGAGGTAGGGAGGTCTGCAAAAGGAGTGCACTTGTGTGCAAAGATGTGGGGATACTTGAATAAAGAAAAAATGCCACCATTCGGATTCATTTAATGGCCATAACGTCTGTTCCACAGTGTCAGATTGCCCTTCGTACTGCCTCGTAAGCGACAGTCTGACATTCGGAACGAGCCTAAGATCTAATCTGTGAATGGCGTTCACGTTTACGTTATTACCAAACAGATCGTCTCACAACCACAAACTCCAAAATTAACTGCAATTCGAAGCATTAGCTTACCCTCCATTATCTGTTTTAAGACCCCACCTGTTTTCAAAATTAGCACAATCACATAATTAAATGTACCAAACTCCAAAATTACATTTAGAAGGAAACATTACACCCTTGGTCTCGGGGTAGCATATTTGATCAGTAATCGAAACGTCCTCGGTTTCGATTTCGAAGAAAACGCCATTGCTTAACAATTGAATAACATTAATCAGCACTGGTGACCAATGACTTGCGGTGTAAGAAGTCGCCATCACTCAGCTAGCGGCCTTGTCAAGGAGGGGCGGACAGAGGTTCAGAGCACTCTCTTGCCCTTAGCGTGGAAAACTGCCTCACAAAGGCGGAAGAATCAGCTGCGATCAATGACATGAGATGCAGAAGCCAATAGGAAGCACTGCATTAAAGACACATAATGTGGATCCACAGGACATGTGGCCTGTAAGTGGTAAAGTATCATTATGATCTCTCCATTGGCAAAAGATTCCGGACTAGTTCCTCATTCGGACCTCTGGGAGGAGACTACTAAGGGGGAGGTGACAATAAGAAAAAGTTTGAATAACCAACAATAGGTTAACGTTCTGCGAGTCAGGGGGAATGGCTGAAGTTTTAACGTGGTAGGGAACCTATAAAATCTGGAAAGTGGAATGTTAAGGCTCGATCTGTGCAGGTCAGTGAAGTGAAATGAAATGAAGACAAGGATTTCTGGGCAGATAAATATAGGGTATTTATGAACAGGAAGGTACGCCAGAGAGTCACTTACTGTGAACAGTTCAGTGATACGGCTGTTCTCATCAGCAACACTTCCAACAATAGTTCAGATATACATGCCGACGTCGCAATAGAAGACGAAGAGATAGAGGCAGTTGATGAGAATATCGAACGAGTGGTTCAGTACGTAAAAAGCACTCCGTCTTCAGGCCACAAGTGGCCCATCGGGACCAACCGATCGCCCTGTCATCCTCAGCTGAGAATGCGGATAGGAGGAGCGTGTGGTCAGCACACCGCTCTCCCGGACGTTATGGTGATTTTCTGTGACCGGAGCCGCTACTATTCGATCGAGTAGCTCCAGAATTGGCATCACGAGGCTGAGTGCATCCCGAAAAATGGCAACAGCGCATGGCGGCCGGGATGGTCACCCATCCAAGTTCCGGCCACTCCCGACAGAGCTTAACTTCTGTGATCTGGTGAGGACCGGTGTATCCACTGCGGCAAGGCCGTTACCGTTTAGTACGTAAAGTGAAATGAGAATTCGGACACTCATGGGGGTTTCGAATGCGGTTGTGAGGGAAAGAGTAGAAGAAAGGACTACGGCAGGATAAGGGCTTGGTGGCAAGAACGACAGAGGGGAAAGACTAATTGCTATTAATAGCAAATACTCTGTTTAATAATCATGTGAAGAGGATGTATATTTGGGAAAGGGCGGGAGATAAGCTAAGATTCAAGTTACATTACATTATGGTCAGGCAGAGATTCCGAAATCAGTCACTGGACTGTAAGGCATACCCAGGAGCAGATACAGGCTCGAATCACATTTTATTATTGATGAAGAGCAGGCTGTATCATAAGAGACGAGGCAGGAAAAATCAATGCACAAAGAAATGCTATACGGAGATACTAAGCAATCAACAGGTACGTTTGAAGTTCTCTGAGGCTACAGATACTGCGATGAAGAATAGCTCAGTTGGCAGTTCAGTTGAAAAGGAATGGATATCTCTAAGGAGGACGATCACAGGCGTTGGAAAATGTTCAGGTAAAATCAGAAATGGAGAAATACAAGTCACTCAGGAATGAAATAAATAGGGAGTGCAGAGAAGCTAAGGCGCAATGTCTGCATGAAAAAATGTGATGAAATCGAAGCAGAATTGATTGTCGTGGAGAGCGCCTCAGCATATAGAAACGCTTTAAGGAATTTAAAGTCTAAACGGCCTCAGATGAACATAAAAGCGAGAGTGACAACATATGAATCCTATGGTTAAATGCAGAGAAGAGAACGGATAGGTGGAGAGAGAAAACAGAAGTCGATATGGAAAAAATAGTAGGTTCAATGTTGGAATCTGAATTAGAAAGAGCTTTGGAAGACTTAAGGTCAAATAAAGCAGAAGGGATAGATAACATACCATCGGAAATTCTAAAATCATTTGTAAAAGTGGCAACAAAACGACTATTTACTTTAGTGTGTAGAATGTACTGTAACGTCTAGTAATAAACAAAGACAATATATTGTGTAATAATGAGAATATTAGATGTGTCATATTGTGTCATTGTGTAAAATTATGTATTTTTTCTTTATTATTTATTTCTGAGAACGTCTGCGTCGGCGAGTAATAAGACCGACACAGAAGATAAATGTTGTACAGAGATCACAAAATGAATTAGTATATAATGCATGATGTAAAGTAAAGTCTTTGTCTTCTTAATCTGGAAGCTGTGAGAGAAAGATCTCCTGTTGTTGTCGTAGAGAGCGAGAAGGTAGCATTCTTTTGTCGAGATTGGGAATTGTACGCCATTACGTGTGCATTTACACAGGTCTGTAATTGTTGAGATATTTAAATGTTTCAATAGAGTTGTTTAAATGAAAACGTGTATTATTTAATTGTTAAAGCTTGCTTGCCTATTATCCCATCCTGTTAAGATATTTTTCAGTTATATAAAAAAAATTATTATCTGTGGAGCTGAGCTGTGTGGAGAAAGAAGAGCCGCTGCCGCGGCGTATTTAAACGACTTACAATATCGTCGAGTATACCGCAAGGAAGCGGTAAAATAATAGTAGAATAATATTATTTCTTTTAGCTCCCAGACTGGCAGTGAAGATCAGCAGATTTTATGATGTGTTGCAGGTTGACGCGGGCTGCTGATAGGATATAAATTACAGTGCAAATAATTTAATGTACTTACCGAATCTGATAGGAATCTTGCTGTGCTCCGTTCTGATCTGGCTAAATTTTATAGTGATAACGTAATTTTCTTTAATGAGAGTCTCATGTTCTTGGGCTAGTCGTGGTATGAAACAGCATTCTAGTAAGAAATAAAATCCACTGCAAACTTGTGTTTTTGAACGATTGTACGAACTGTAACATCAGTGATCATAAAACAGTAATTTCAACTTTGAATAACTAGGAAGTAGGAAAGATATATTGATCCTTAGCATGAGTTGCAGTTACTAAAAATCGTTCTTTAAATTGTAGGCCAGATCCAGAACAATAAGACTTCCATAGATACATTTTATTTTACTAAAAGGTAACGATGATAAAGAAATTAAAGGCACAGCATTGTTAAAAGAATTTCTCGTCACTCTTTCCATATATGCGTTGTTACGCTAATAATAATAATTAAAAAATAAATAAATGAACCAAAGAGACTAACAATTTATAAAAACAATTAACGAAAGAGTAGTCAGGACGGGAAACTGTCGCCCAAAAACGCGGGGCCCGAATTTGCAGTGGCCACAATTATAAAATTTTATGTATTTTTCTTTCAGTGTCTATTGTTATGTATGTATAGATATATATGTATTTAGTGTTAAATGTATGTATGTATATCATGATCTATGCTATGTATTAATGAATGTGCAAACACTCTTTCATGACAAAACGCACTACTGCAAGCGAGTCTGAGAAGACGATCCTGATAGTACTGAGAAGCTCTAACGACTACGTAATCCGGGGGGCAGCCGAACCCCGAGATAAGATAAATTAAAGGTAAGACTACAGTGTAGTTGTCCTGTTGGTAGAAGTTGAGCTCCAGTGGAGTAATCTCATATCGCTAGTGGTGTGCATATTGTACGTAGTTTGATGTTAGTATTTGTGACAGGACAAAGTGGTGGTAGATAGTAATTTTTAGTGTGCAGTGTAGTGTATATAAAGTGATGTATTTTGTGTGCAAGGGGAAAAACTGTTAGATTTTGTGTTTTAGTAAGCAATTTAGGAATATGGTTAAGTTGCGTAGTCAACGTCCAAGCAATATGGATACTGAGGAACAACAATTAGCTAGTGAAGGAAATGTGGAACCGGGTGCCTCAAGTAGTACTAGTACTCTCTGTGAGGATATAACAGGCGAAAATGGGGGGGCAGGGGCACAGGAAGTAGTGCCTCCGCCCACTAGTCATCAAGTCGATGTAGATAAAGAAATTGTACCACCACCAGAAAAGCAGGAACCAGAGAGTGGTAATCTGCCTGGTGGGTATTCAATTCAGGCTATATTAGAGCGTGTGCTAAATTACCAGGCAGAATTTGCGCAACAGCAAGCCGAGCGAGATCGCCAGCAAGCTGAGCGAGACCAGCAACTTGTGCAATCGATAGAAAGTATGAAAAAAGAGATAGCAGATATGAAAAAGAATTATGAGTCGATACCTAGGGCCGTGCAGGAGCTGACTGAACAGGTCAACAACCTGCAAGTAGCAAACACTAACATGGTAGACGAAATAGGTGTATTAGCCAACAGAGTAGAAAAGCTCGAAATAGATTCCACACAGCTTGTAGAGCAGAAGTGGAATGAACAGGCAAATAAAATTGAAACAGAATTTAACTCATGGCTAGAAGTGAAGGAGAGTGAGATTGACACGAATATTAAGTCTAAAGTAGAAGCAGCCATAGCAAATAGAGATTCTGAATCATTCAGTACCGCAGTAAATAGTCAAGTACAGAATGATGTGCAAACAATTAAACAAATACTCAGTGAGGATATTCCGCAGTGGCAAGTGAATGTTAACAAACGGATATCCGAACTGGAGAAAGGTTTAGCACAAAGCAGGAAACATGTGGAACAGGAACCTCTGTCGCCAAAAGCCCATGGTTTTGGCAACGCACAAACTTATATGCGATACGACAATGGGGAATCTGTAGTCGATAATGCGAAGAGCTGTAGCTCCGGTTCGGAGCACACAGCATATGTCCCAGCAGCAAACCCATGTAGTTCAAAAATATTAGTGGAAGAAAGTTTAATTAAAAATAGGCAATTTCAAACATTTACTACTGAAAGGAAATCAGTACACCCAGTAGTATTCATAAAAAGCTTTAAAAATATCTTACCCAGTGTATGGAACGAAACACAGAAAATACAATACGTAATGTCGTACATTCAAGGTGACGCAGCGCTATGGGCTACAGAAGTAGCAGACAGCTGCAAGACATACGAACAGTTTGAAAGGGCATTTTTGTCAAAATATTGGTCGCCTTGTATACAAGAGCGACTAAGAAAAGAGGTATATAATCCCGAACCGTACTCACCCCGTCTTGGGAATTTGAGGCGGTATTTTGAAAAATATATAAACAAAACGCGCTACTGGGACGAGCCTATACCACCAAGAGACATAGTAAGACTACTAAAATCACATTTACCTATTCATATCAAGGAGAAATTAATACATGTACCAGAAAGCGACATGGAAAACTTCCTGTCGGTCCTAGATTCCATAGACTTGATACAGGAAGACGCAAAATCAGCGTGCGATCACTCGCGGAATAATGGGTCAGGATGTAAACACGATAGAAATAGTAGTGCACAGAACCACAACCATGGAAATGGTGGGGGTTGTAGCAAGCGACAAGAACAATCGCAAAATGGTAGTAACGGTAGAGGCCAGAACGGGTATGGACAACCAATTTATAACAAAAAGCGTCGATTTGACGACAGGTACGAATCCGGAATGTCAGGGACCAACCGCTGGAAAAATGCGCGAGGTCAGTGGCAGAGCAATTATAATGATAGTAATCGAAATTGGCAACAGAATCAGCGTAGAAGCCCAGAACGACAGGCTAGTGACCGGTATGACAACAATAGACCACCACCGCAAAACGCGCCTATTGCGCAGCCGTGGCGGCCTACAAATCAGAATGTACATATAGTGGAGGTCGCGGACAATAACCGTCCAAGTACCTCACAAGTAATTAATCCAACAAACTAGAATCGGCCTCGATATGCTCTCCATCGACGGCCGAGGGATGGAGTGAGAGCAACTCGAGTAATAGTAATATACCTGGGATACGCATGCTGCGATACAACGAAGGTGTTAGTATGGATAAAGAGCTACTGAATGAGCCGCACGAATGTAAGAAGGATAATAACGAAAATGTGCAAGCTATTATTGAAGCTAGAATCAATGATGTTGCAGTGAACATAATTATCGACACAGGTGCCTCAGTAAGTGTGATGAGTATGGAGTTATTTAAAGCACTGGGAAAGGGACATAGTATTCCGACCTTCCCGGTTAACAACTGTAAGGTGTCTGGAGCCATTAGTGCACAGAGCCAATCAGTTAAGTACCAGGTGCAGGTGGAGATTCATAAGGAGGGCGAAGCCATAGTGAGCTCGTTCCTCGTGGTTAAAGGATTAAAGGTGGCCTGCATTCTGGGAGTAGATTTTCTCCGAGAGAGGGACGCATTGATCGACCTCTCCGTAGGGAAATTAAGCATAATTAATAGGGGTAGAAGGATTGAGTTATCTATGATAAAATCGAAGGAGGTACTTGTGCCGTGCTGTAATCGAATCAATATCAAAGGTAGGAACCCTTGGGTACTACAACTCGATGATTTTTCACATGCAACAGACCTCTATTACCCAAATTTAGAGGACCAAAATTTTGAGACAAATGTTGAGGCATTTAAAACCAAAGTGCACGAATCTGAAGGTTTAAATGATACACAAAAGCAACAGTTGACGCAGCTGCTATCGGAATATACTACGGTATTTACCGACCGACCAGGAATAGTCAAAGGGTACTACTATCACATAGAGGTGATGCCCCATAAAACATACTGTCGCGCAACCTACTCCATCCCTTGGTCGAGGAGGGAATTAGTAGCCAAAGAGATTCGAAAGATGTTAGAGTGGGATATCATTGAGCCCTCCTTCTCTCCATACAGTAGTCCTCTTGTAGCAGTGGCGAAAGCCAATGGAAAAATCAGGCTAGTGTTAGATGCTAGGGATATTAACAAAATTATTATACCTGTCCGGACTCGTCCAGAGAATTTAGACGAGCAAATACAAAAATTTCATGGAGTGCAGTACTTGACCTCGATCGATCTTAAAAGTTCATATTGGCAAATTCCCCTTACACCGGAATCCCGGAAGTACACAGCTTTCATATTCGGAGGGCGAAGTTACCAATTCAAGGTACTTCCCTTCGGATTAAATGTGAGTGCTGGAGTGTTTATTACTGCACTAGACACGGTACTGGGTCCAGACTTATTGGAAAAAATTACTGTATATGTAGATGATCTGGTAATTGCTACTGCTACTTGGGATGAACATATGGAACTGTTGCACAGAGTACTAGAGAGATTTAGGCAAGCAGGGGTGACGGCAAACCTCGAAAAGTCAAAATTTGGCAGAAACAAAATTAAATTTTTAGGCCATCTTATTACACCACTAGGTATCAGTCCAGACAACAAAAAATTAGAGGCGATCCGACAATTTCCAAGCCCCCGCACTAAGAGACAATTGAAAGCGTTCCTTGGGCTGACGTCTTTTTTCAGGAGGTTCGTGCCCAATCAGCTGTTAAATGACGCGTCACTACTAAATCTATTACGGAAAAATGTGCAGTGGGTTTGGAATGACAAATGTCAACAAGCTTTCGAAGCGATTAAAACCGCCCTACTGAATGCGAATATTTTGCAGCACCCAGATCTGTCCAAAGATTTTTGTCTTGCTACGGATTCATGTTCCTATGGCTTGGGCGCGTGCTTGTTTCAGTGGGAGGAAGGAAACGACCCAACAACAATAAAAATTATCGGCTTCGCCAGTAGGACTTTAACTAGCTGCGAGAGAGCCTACTCGGCAACCGAACTCGAAGCACTTGCAGTCGTCTGGGCTGTAAAAAAGTTTAATTATTATCTACAAGTGGCAATTGCTATATTCAGGGCCCTTTGAGGTAATAAGCGTGCCACACGAATGTAGCTATTTGTTAGCACATCCCCATACGGGGAAGATCAAAGGATTATATCCACGTAAAGACGTGAAGTTATTTATTCAGTGACATATCACATATAAAGAGTAATAGTTGTAAGAAGATGTTAATTGTGTTTTAGAATATAAGGATGTTAGTATTTAAAAAGAAATTTGTGTGTAATGAAGCTGGGAGGAAGTGGAATCAGAAAGTGAGCAATAGCTTACACAGGACAGATTTTGTTTACAGACAATTAGTCATTAAGATATTATGTGCTTATTAAACAATGAACAATCTTCTTGTTGACAAAGTGAGGACTAATTTCTTGAATCATTTTATAAAGAATTAATGTCTTGAACCATTTTCTATGTGTAGTGTGTAAGTGCAATTAATGTGGCAATCTTATAGAGTAAGGTAATTGCTGTAATTGTATTAAGATAAGGAACCCTGAGAGAGAGAGTCTTTACTAGCCAAACATTGACTTTGCAATATGCAACAATTATGTGATGTGATGTTTGCTGCCAGTAGTGATTTGAGAACGACACTGGAGCAGAAGATAATTAAAAACAACCCGTTCCGTGGAAACTCCGTTCTGTATGTAGCAATGCTTCAATTGAAGCCTGTGTACTGGGTACACGCCCTTGAATATTCATTACGCGATACGGGAGTTAAATCAGACAATGCAGAACCTACACTGTAGTCATATAGGAGAAATCATTAAAAATAATGTTAGTGATGAATGAAGTATTTATTGAGCAATATGCCCAAGTCAAGCTGTCATGCACATGGTAAAATCTGTATGATAGATGGGTGATAACCAGGCAAGCTACACTAAGGAGGAAAGAAAAACTATGTACAAAAAATCCACACACCTTTAAAAAATTTTACAAAAGGGCTATATACGCCTAGTAACAATATGAAAAGTGTGTTGTGATAAGGTAAAAACAAATAAATGCTATGTAAATGAGAGTGACTATGCAAAGAACAGTTAAAAGGTGTTAAAAAATAAACTGTGTGCATAAACAATTAAGTACAGGACGGAATATTGTGTGTAGTAGGGACAGAAAATGACTGTTGTATCTGCACCAATATATACGTCGATAAGTCTAGTGTTGAGTGATAGACTGTCCTAGTGCAGTGCTCAACGAACAATAGACAATGTATAAAAACAGTAGTTATTGGTCCGTTCGGAGTCGATTTAAACAAACATCGCTCGGCGGAGACATGTAGTATGAGTGTAAAGAACCATTTTCGCGTGTTGAAAGACGCTCTGGCAGTGCATCAACCGTGAAAGTGAATGAAAACGTGTAGTACAATGTGCGTGTGACGAACTCTGAATACCAGTGTCACAATGCCACAAGAAACCTGTTATCACGCCAAAACATCCTGTGCATACCAGTGAAGCGACGGCTTACTGAACAATAAACGCTTTTAACAAATTGCCTCTTCTTCCACAGCTAGTAATCTGTGTCCTTAAAGACAGTACACCGTTGTGGAATATTTGTTTCATGCGCTACGACGGGGAGCCATGCGGAGAAGCAGAGACGAGTGCCGTGCCGCCATCCAGCCGGTCGCGGTAAACCACTGCCACTCGCTGATACCAGCGAATGGTTCAGCGCGGTTTGCGACTGCGTGGGCGCCACGCCAGCACGACGTCGATGTTATTGAGAGCCGGTCGTCGAACCCAGCGACCGTCGGTACGCGGCGTTCCAGACGACGCTACTCAACAATTGCTTCGCGCCGCCAGCTCCATACCACATTGTTGTCACTCAAATGAACTATGAACGATGTGTTTAATGTACTAACATGAGAAGTGTTTAATGGACACGAAAAGACGTGATAAACATTTTTTTGTTGTTATCCAACACAAACTCAAAATATTCATGGATTTAGTGATGTATCGATCTAATATGTTTTCGTCATGTTGATGAAGGATACTCGCACGAATGCTAGACATTTTAAACCAACTGTCGCGAGTAAATGCAAGGACGATTCATTATACTATTGTAAAAATGTGTAATAAGTGACTTACATTACAATCCAGAACACAAGTATTATGTTGATAACAAAGAGACTAAAAGTGTAGCATACTATCACAAATAGCCTTTGTTATATGTGAACATTGAATAGAGTTTGAACTTTTGGTGAGATGACCATGGCTCCGGCGCAGTTTTCCCAGGTTTTCTGACCGCACGTAGCCCGAATGGGGGAGCCAAATAAATGTAATGACCCTGGGACTAGGTTGACGGTCACCTCGCAAAGTGTAAGAACAGTATACAAAGTGTAATTAAACCTACAGTGTAAAAGAATTGAGTAGTGTAAAGTGAATGTTCCAACAGAAGTAACAGACAATAACTAAACAGACGTTAGTGGCAGCATATTGCCGAACATTTTCAACGTTAGTCAATTGCTGCCAGGGGGCATTGTAACGTCTAGTAATAAACAAAGACAATATATTGTGTAATAATGAGAATATTAGATGTGTCATATTGTGTCATTGTGTAAAATTATGTATTTTTTCTTTATTATTTATTTCTGAGAACGTCTGCGTCGGCGAGTAATAAGACCGACACAGAAGATAAATGTTGTACAGAGATCACAAAATGAATTAGTATATAATGCATGATGTAAAGTAAAGTCTTTGTCTTCTTAATCTGGAAGCTGTGAGAGAAAGATCTCCTGTTGTTGTCGTAGAGAGCGAGAAGGTAGCATTCTTTTGTCGAGATTGGGAATTGTACGCCATTACGTGTGCATTTACACAGGTCTGTAATTGTTGAGATATTTAAATGTTTCAATAGAGTTGTTTAAATGAAAACGTGTATTATTTAATTGTTAAAGCTTGCTTGCCTATTATCCCATCCTGTTAAGATATTTTTCAGTTATATAAAAAAAATTATTATCTGTGGAGCTGAGCTGTGTGGAGAAAGAAGAGCCGCTGCCGCGGCGTATTTAAACGACTTACAATATCGTCGAGTATACCGCAAGGAAGCGGTAAAATAATAGTAGAATAATATTATTTCTTTTAGCTCCCAGACTGGCAGTGAAGATCAGCAGATTTTATGATGTGTTGCAGGTTGACGCGGGCTGCTGATAGGATATAAATTACAGTGCAAATAATTTAATGTACTTACCGAATCTGATAGGAATCTTGCTGTGCTCCGTTCTGATCTGGCTAAATTTTATAGTGATAACGTAATTTTCTTTAATGAGAGTCTCATGTTCTTGGGCTAGTCGTGGTATGAAACAGCATTCTAGTAAGAAATAAAATCCACTGCAAACTTGTGTTTTTGAACGATTGTACGAACTGTAACATCAGTGATCATAAAACAGTAATTTCAACTTTGAATAACTAGGAAGTAGGAAAGATATATTGATCCTTAGCATGAGTTGCAGTTACTAAAAATCGTTCTTTAAATTGTAGGCCAGATCCAGAACAATAAGACTTCCATAGATACATTTTATTTTACTAAAAGGTAACGATGATAAAGAAATTAAAGGCACAGCATTGTTAAAAGAATTTCTCGTCACTCTTTCCATATATGCGTTGTTACGCTAATAATAATAATTAAAAAATAAATAAATGAACCAAAGAGACTAACAATTTATAAAAACAATTAACGAAAGAGTAGTCAGGACGGGAAACTGTCGCCCAAAAACGCGGGGCCCGAATTTGCAGTGGCCACAATTATAAAATTTTATGTATTTTTCTTTCAGTGTCTATTGTTATGTATGTATAGATATATATGTATTTAGTGTTAAATGTATGTATGTATATCATGATCTATGCTATGTATTAATGAATGTGCAAACACTCTTTCATGACAAAACGCACTACTGCAAGCGAGTCTGAGAAGACGATCCTGATAGTACTGAGAAGCTCTAACGACTACGTAATCCGGGGGGCAGCCGAACCCCGAGATAAGATAAATTAAAGGTAAGACTACAGTGTAGTTGTCCTGTTGGTAGAAGTTGAGCTCCAGTGGAGTAATCTCATATCGCTAGTGGTGTGCATATTGTACGTAGTTTGATGTTAGTATTTGTGACAGGACAAAGTGGTGGTAGATAGTAATTTTTAGTGTGCAGTGTAGTGTATATAAAGTGATGTATTTTGTGTGCAAGGGGAAAAACTGTTAGATTTTGTGTTTTAGTAAGCAATTTAGGAATATGGTTAAGTTGCGTAGTCAACGTCCAAGCAATATGGATACTGAGGAACAACAATTAGCTAGTGAAGGAAATGTGGAACCGGGTGCCTCAAGTAGTACTAGTACTCTCTTTGAGGATATAACAGGCGAAAATGGGGGGGCAGGGGCACAGGAAGTAGTGCCTCCGCCCACTAGTCATCAAGTCGATGTAGATAAAGAAATTGTACCACCACCAGAAAAGCAGGAACCAGAGAGTGGTAATCTGCCTGGTGGGTATTCAATTCAGGCTATATTAGAGCGTGTGCTAAATTACCAGGCAGAATTTGCGCAACAGCAAGCCGAGCGAGATCGCCAGCAAGCTGAGCGAGATCGCAGGCTAGAAGAGCGAGATCGCCAGCAAGCTGAGCGAGATCGCAGGCTAGAAGAGCGAGATCGCCAGCAAGCTGAGCGAGACCAGCAACTTGTGCAATCGATAGAAAGTATGAAAAAAGAGATAGCAGATATGAAAAAGAATTATGAGTCGATACCTAGGGCCGTGCAGGAGCTGACTGAACAGGTCAACAACCTGCAAGTAGCAAACACTAACATGGTAGACGAAATAGGTGTATTAGCCAACAGAGTAGAAAAGCTCGAAATAGATTCCACACAGCTTGTAGAGCAGAAGTTGAATGAACAGGCAAATAAAATTGAAACAGAATTTAACTCATGGCTAGAAGTGAAGGAGAGTGAGGTTGACACGAATATTAAGTCTAAAGTAGAAGCAGCCATAGCAAATAGAGATTCTGAATCATTCAGTACCGCAGTAAATAGTCAAGTACAGAATGATGTGCAAACAATTAAACAAATACTCAGTGAGGATATTCCGCAGTGGCAAGTGAATGTTAACAAACGGATATCCGAACTGGAGAAAGGTTTAGCACAAAGCAGGAAACATGTGGAACAGGAACCTCTGTCGCCAAAAGCCCATGGTTTTGGCAACGCACAAACTTATATGCGATACAACAATGGGGAATCTGTAGTCGATAATGCGAAGAGCTGTAGCTCCGGTTCGGAGCACACAGCATATGTCCCAGCAGCAAACCCATGTAGTTCAAAAATATTAGTGGAAGAAAGTTTAATTAAAAATAGGCAATTTCAAACATTTACTACTGAAAGGAAATCAGTACACCCAGTAGTATTCATAAAAAGCTTTAAAAATATCTTACCCAGTGTATGTATGTATATCATGATCTATGCTATGTATTAATGAATGTGCAAACACTCTTTCATGACAAAACGCACTACTGCAAGCGAGTCTGAGAAGACGATCCTGATAGTACTGAGAAGCTCTAACGACTACGTAATCCGGGGGGCAGCCGAACCCCGAGATAAGATAAATTAAAGGTAAGACTACAGTGTAGTTGTCCTGTTGGTAGAAGTTGAGCTCCAGTGGAGTAATCTCATATCGCTAGTGGTGTGCATATTGTACGTAGTTTCATGTTAGTATTTGTGACAGGACAAAGTGGTGGTAGATAGTAATTTTTAGTGTGCAGTGTAGTGTATATAAAGTGATGTATTTTGTGTGCAAGGGGAAAAACTGTTAGATTTTGTGTTTTAGTAAGCAATTTAGGAATATGGTTAAGTTGCGTAGTCAACGTCCAAGCAATATGGATACTGAGGAACAACAATTAGCTAGTGAAGGAAATGTGGAACCGGGTGCCTCAAGTAGTACTAGTACTCTCTTTGAGGATATAACAGGCGAAAATGGGGGGGCAGGGGCACAGGAAGTAGTGCCTCCGCCCACTAGTCATCAAGTCGATGTAGATAAAGAAATTGTACCACCACCAGAAAAGCAGGAACCAGAGAGTGGTAATCTGCCTGGTGGGTATTCAATTCAGGCTATATTAGAGCGTGTGCTAAATTACCAGGCAGAATTTGCGCAACAGCAAGCCGAGCGAGATCGCCAGCAAGCTGAGCGAGATCGCAGGCTAGAAGAGCGAGATCGCCAGCAAGCTGAGCGAGACCAGCAACTTGTGCAATCGATAGAAAGTATGAAAAAAGAGATAGCAGATATGAAAAAGAATTATGAGTCGATACCTAGGGCCGTGCAGGAGCTGACTGAACAGGTCAACAACCTGCAAGTAGCAAACACTAACATGGTAGACGAAATAGGTGTATTAGCCAACAGAGTAGAAAAGCTCGAAATAGATTCCACACAGCTTGTAGAGCAGAAGTGGAATGAACAGGCAAATAAAATTGAAACAGAATTTAACTCATGGCTAGAAGTGAAGGAGAGTGAGATTGACACGAATATTAAGTCTAAAGTAGAAGCAGCCATAGCAAATAGAGATTCTGAATCATTCAGTACCGCAGTAAATAGTCAAGTACAGAATGATGTGCAAACAATTAAACAAATACTCAGTGAGGATATTCCGCAGTGGCAAGTGAATGTTAACAAACGGATATCCGAACTGGAGAAAGGTTTAGCACAAAGCAGGAAACATGTGGAACAGGAACCTCTGTCGCCAAAAGCCCATGGTTTTGGCAACGCACAAACTTATATGCGATACGACAATGGGGAATCTGTAGTCGATAATGCGAAGAGCTGTAGCTCCGGTTCGGAGCACACAGCATATGTCCCAGCAGCAAACCCATGTAGTTCAAAAATATTAGTGGAAGAAAGTTTAATTAAACATAGGCAATTTCAAACATTTACTACTGAAAGGAAATTAGTACACCCAGTAGTATTCATAAAAAGCTTTAAAAATATCTTACCCAGTGTATGGAACGAAACACAGAAAATACAATACGTAATGTCGTACATTCAAGGTGACGCAGCGCTATGGGCTACAGAAGTAGCAGACAGCTGCAAGACATACGAACAGTTTGAAAGGGCATTTTTGTCAAAATATTGGTCGCCTTGTATACAAGAGCGACTAAGAAAAGAGGTATATAATCCCGAACCGTACTCACCCCGTCTTGGGAATTTGAGGCGGTATTTTGAAAAATATATAAACAAAACGCGCTACTGGGATGAGCCTATATCACCAAGAGACATAGTAAGACTACTAAAATCACATTTACCTATTCATATCAAGGAGAAATTAATACATGTACCAGAAAGCGACATGGAAAACTTCCTGTCGGTCCTAGATTCCATAGACTTGATACAGGAAGACGCAAAATCAGCGTGCGATCACTCGCGGAATAATGGGTCAGGATGTAAACACGATAGAAATAGTAGTGCACAGAACCACAACCATGGAAATGGTGGGGGTGGTAGCAAGCGACAAGAACAATCGCAAAATGGTAGTAACGGTAGAGGCCAGAACGGGTATGGACAACCAATTTATAACAAAAAGCGTCGATTTGACGACAGGTACGAATCCGGAATGTCAGGGACCAACCGCTGGAAAAATGCGCGAGGTCAGTGGCAGAGCAATTATAATGATAGTAATCGAAATTGGCAACAGAATCAGCGTAGAAGCCCAGAACGACAGGCTAGTGACCGGTATGACAACAATAGACCACCACCGCAAAACGCGCCTATTGCGCAGCCGTGGCGGCCTACAAATCAGAATGTACATATAGTGGAGGTCGCGGACAATAACCGTCCAAGTACCTCACAAGTAATTAATCCAACAAACTAGAATCGGCCTCGATATGCTCTCCATCGACGGCCGAGGGATGGAGTGAGAGCAACTCGAGTAATAGTAATATACCTGGGATACGCATGCTGCGATACAACGAAGGTGTTAGTATGGATAAAGAGCTACTGAATGAGCCGCACGAATGTAAGAAGGATAATAACGAAAATGTGCAAGCTATTATTGAAGCTAGAATCAATGATGTTGCAGTGAACATAATTATCGACACAGGTGCCTCAGTAAGTGTGATGAGTATGGAGTTATTTAAAGCACTGGGAAAGGGACATAGTATTCCGACCTTCCCGGTTAACAACTGTAAGGTGTCTGGAGCCATTAGTGCACAGAGCCAATCAGTTAAGTACCAGGTGCAGGTGGAGATTCATAAGGAGGGCGAAGCCATAGTGAGCTCGTTCCTCGTGGTTAAAGGATTAAAGGTGGCCTGCATTCTGGGAGTAGATTTTCTCCGAGAGAGGGACGCATTGATCGACCTCTCCGTAGGGAAATTAAGCATAATTAATAGGGGTAGAAGGATTGAGTTATCTATGATAAAATCGAAGGAGGTACTTGTGCCGTGCTGTAATCGAATCAATATCAAAGGTAGGAACCCTTGGGTACTACAACTCGATGATTTTTCACATGCAACAGACCTCTATTACCCAAATTTAGAGGACCAAAATTTTGAGACAAATGTTGAGGCATTTAAAACCAAAGTGCACGAATCTGAAAGTTTAAATGATACACAAAAGCAACAGTTGACGCAGCTGCTATCGGAATATACTACGGTATTTACCGACCGACCAGGAATAGTCAAAGGGTACTACTATCACATAGAGGTGATGCCCCAAAAAACATACTGTCGCGCAACCTACTCCATCCCTTGGTCGAGGAGGGAATTAGTAGCCAAAGAGATTCGAAAGATGTTAGAGTGGGATATCATTGAGCCCTCCTTCTCTCCATACAGTAGTCCTCTTGTAGCAGTGGCGAAAGCCAATGGAAAAATCAGGCTAGTGTTAGATGCTAGGGATATTAACAAAATTATTATACCTGTCCGGACTCGTCCAGAGAATTTAGACGAGCAAATACAAAAATTTCATGGAGTGCAGTACTTGACCTCGATCGATCTTAAAAGTTCATATTGGCAAATTCCCCTTACACCGGAATCCCGGAAGTACACAGCTTTCATATTCGGAGGGCGAAGTTACCAATTCAAGGTACTTCCCTTCGGATTAAATGTGAGTGCTGGAGTGTTTATTACTGCACTAGACACGGTACTGGGTCCAGACTTATTGGAAAAAATTACTGTATATGTAGATGATCTGGTAATTGCTACTGCTACTTGGGATGAACATATGGAACTGTTGCACAGAGTACTAGAGAGATTTAGGCAAGCAGGGGTGACGGCAAACCTCGAAAAGTCAAAATTTGGCAGAAACAAAATTAAATTTTTAGGCCATCTTATTACACCACTAGGTATCAGTCCAGACAACAAAAAATTAGAGGCGATCCGACAATTTCCAAGCCCCCGCACTAAGAGACAATTGAAAGCGTTCCTTGGGCTGACGTCTTTTTTCAGGAGGTTCGTGCCCAATCAGCTGTTAAATGACGCGTCACTACTAAATCTATTACGGAAAAATGTGCAGTGGGTTTGGAATGACAAATGTCAACAAGCTTTCGAAGCGATTAAAACCGCCCTACTGAATGCGAATATTTTGCAGCACCCAGATCTGTCCAAAGATTTTTGTCTTGCTACGGATTCATGTTCCTATGGCTTGGGCGCGTGCTTGTTTCAGTGGGAGGAAGGAAACGACCCAACAACAATAAAAATTATCGGCTTCGCCAGTAGGACTTTAACTAGCTGCGAGAGAGCCTACTCGGCAACCGAACTCGAAGCACTTGCAGTCGTCTGGGCTGTAAAAAAGTTTAATTATTATCTACAAGTGGCAATTGCTATATTCAGGGCCCTTTGAGGTAATAAGCGTGCCACACGAATGTAGCTATTTGTTAGCACATCCCCATACGGGGAAGATCAAAGGATTATATCCACGTAAAGACGTGAAGTTATTTATTCAGTGACATATCACATATAAAGAGTAATGGTTGTAAGAAGATGTTAATTGTGTTTTAGAATATAAGGATGTTAGTATTTAAAAAGAAATTTGTGTGTAATGAAGCTGGGAGGAAGTGGAATCAGAAAGTGAGCAATAGCTTACACAGGACAGATTTTGTTTACAGACAATTAGTCATTAAGATATTATGTGCTTATTAAACAATGAACAATCTTCTTGTTGACAAAGTGAGGACTAATTTCTTGAATCATTTTATAAAGAATTAATGTCTTGAACCATTTTCTATGTGTAGTGTGTAAGTGCAATTAATGAGGCAATCTTATAGAGTAAGGTAATTGCTGTAATTGTATTAAGATAAGGAACCCTGAGAGAGAGAGTCTTTACTAGCCAAACATTGACTTTGCAATATGCAACAATTATGTGATGTGATGTTTGCTGCCAGTAGTGATTTGAGAACGACACTGGAGCAGAAGATAATTAAAAACAACCCGTTCCGTGGAAACTCCGTTCTGTATGTAGCAATGCTTCAATTGAAGCCTGTGTACTGGGTACACGCCCTTGAATATTCATTACGCGATACGGGAGTTAAATCAGACAATGCAGAACCTACACTGTAGTCATATAGGAGAAATCATTAAAAATAATGTTAGTGATGAATGAAGTATTTATTGAGCAATATGCCCAAGTCAAGCTGTCATGCACATGGTAAAATCTGTATGATAGATGGGTGATAACCAGGCAAGCTACACTAAGGAGGAAAGAAAAACTATGTACAAAAAATCCACACACCTTTAAAAAATTTTACAAAAGGGCTATATACGCCTAGTAACAATATGAAAAGTGTGTTGTGATAAGGTAAAAACAAATAAATGCTATGTAAATGAGAGTGACTATGCAAAGAACAGTTAAAAGGTGTTAAAAAATAAACTGTGTGCATAAACAATTAAGTACAGGACGGAATATTGTGTGTAGTAGGGACAGAAAATGACTGTTGTATCTGCACCAATATATACGTCGATAAGTCTAGTGTTGAGTGATAGACTGTCCTAGTGCAGTGCTCAACGAACAATAGACAATGTATAAAAACAGTAGTTATTGGTCCGTTCGGAGTCGATTTAAACAAACATCGCTCGGCGGAGACATGTAGTATGAGTGTAAAGAACCATTTTCGCGTGTTGAAAGACGCTCTGGCAGTGCATCAACCGTGAAAGTGAATGAAAACGTGTAGTACAATGTGCGTGTGACGAACTCTGAATACCAGTGTCACAATGCCACAAGAAACCTGTTATCACGCCAAAACATCCTGTGCATACCAGTGAAGCGACGGCTTACTGAACAATAAACGCTTTTAACAAATTGCCTCTTCTTCCACAGCTAGTAATCTGTGTCCTTAAAGACAGTACACCGTTGTGGAATATTTGTTTCATGCGCTACGACGGGGAGCCATGCGGAGAAGCAGAGACGAGTGCCGTGCCGCCATCCAGCCGGTCGCGGTAAACCACTGCCACTCGCTGATACCAGCGAATGGTTCAGCGCGGTTTGCGACTGCGTGGGCGCCACGCCAGCACGACGTCGATGTTATTGAGAGCCGGTCGTCGAACCCAGCGACCGTCGGTACGCGGCGTTCCAGACGACGCTACTCAACAATTGCTTCGCGCCGCCAGCTCCATACCACATTGTTGTCACTCAAATGAACTATGAACGATGTGTTTAATGTACTAACATGAGAAGTGTTTAATGGACACGAAAAGACGTGATAAACATTTTTTTGTTGTTATCCAACACAAACTCAAAATATTCATGGATTTAGTGATGTATCGATCTAATATGTTTTCGTCATGTTGATGAAGGATACTCGCACGAATGCTAGACATTTTAAACCAACTGTCGCGAGTAAATGCAAGGACGATTCATTATACTATTGTAAAAATGTGTAATAAGTGACTTACATTACAATCCAGAACACAAGTATTATGTTGATAACAAAGAGACTAAAAGTGTAGCATACTATCACAAATAGCCTTTGTTATATGTGAACATTGAATAGAGTTTGAACTTTTGGTGAGATGACCATGGCTCCGGCGCAGTTTTCCCAGGTTTTCTGACCGCACGTAGCCCGAATGGGGGAGCCAAATAAATGTAATGACCCTGGGACTAGGTTGACGGTCACCTCGCAAAGTGTAAGAACAGTATACAAAGTGTAATTAAACCTACAGTGTAAAAGAATTGAGTAGTGTAAAGTGAATGTTCCAACAGAAGTAACAGACAATAACTAAACAGACGTTAGTGGCAGCATATTGCCGAACATTTTCAACGTTAGTCAATTGCTGCCAGGGGGCATTGTAACGTCTAGTAATAAACAAAGACAATATATTGTGTAATAATGAGAATATTAGATGTGTCATATTGTGTCATTGTGTAAAATTATGTATTTTTTCTTTATTATTTATTTCTGAGAACGTCTGCGTCGGCGAGTAATAAGACCGACACAGAAGATAAATGTTGTACAGAGATCACAAAATGAATTAGTATATAATGCATGATGTAAAGTAAAGTCTTTGTCTTCTTAATCTGGAAGCTGTGAGAGAAAGATCTCCTGTTGTTGTCGTAGAGAGCGAGAAGGTAGCATTCTTTTGTCGAGATTGGGAATTGTACGCCATTACGTGTGCATTTACACAGGTCTGTAATTGTTGAGATATTTAAATGTTTCAATAGAGTTGTTTAAATGAAAACGTGTATTATTTAATTGTTAAAGCTTGCTTGCCTATTATCCCATCCTGTTAAGATATTTTTCAGTTATATAAAAAAAATTATTATCTGTGGAGCTGAGCTGTGTGGAGAAAGAAGAGCCGCTGCCGCGGCGTATTTAAACGACTTACAATATCGTCGAGTATACCGCAAGGAAGCGGTAAAATAATAGTAGAATAATATTATTTCTTTTAGCTCCCAGACTGGCAGTGAAGATCAGCAGATTTTATGATGTGTTGCAGGTTGACGCGGGCTGCTGATAGGATATAAATTACAGTGCAAATAATTTAATGTACTTACCGAATCTGATAGGAATCTTGCTGTGCTCCGTTCTGATCTGGCTAAATTTTATAGTGATAACGTAATTTTCTTTAATGAGAGTCTCATGTTCTTGGGCTAGTCGTGGTATGAAACAGCATTCTAGTAAGAAATAAAATCCACTGCAAACTTGTGTTTTTGAACGATTGTACGAACTGTAACATCAGTGATCATAAAACAGTAATTTCAACTTTGAATAACTAGGAAGTAGGAAAGATATATTGATCCTTAGCATGAGTTGCAGTTACTAAAAATCGTTCTTTAAATTGTAGGCCAGATCCAGAACAATAAGACTTCCATAGATACATTTTATTTTACTAAAAGGTAACGATGATAAAGAAATTAAAGGCACAGCATTGTTAAAAGAATTTCTCGTCACTCTTTCCATATATGCGTTGTTACGCTAATAATAATAATTAAAAAATAAATAAATGAACCAAAGAGACTAACAATTTATAAAAACAATTAACGAAAGAGTAGTCAGGACGGGAAACTGTCGCCCAAAAACGCGGGGCCCGAATTTGCAGTGGCCACAATTATAAAATTTTATGTATTTTTCTTTCAGTGTCTATTGTTATGTATGTATAGATATATATGTATTTAGTGTTAAATGTATGTATGTATATCATGATCTATGCTATGTATTAATGAATGTGCAAACACTCTTTCATGACAAAACGCACTACTGCAAGCGAGTCTGAGAAGACGATCCTGATAGTACTGAGAAGCTCTAACGACTACGTAATCCGGGGGGCAGCCGAACCCCGAGATAAGATAAATTAAAGGTAAGACTACAGTGTAGTTGTCCTGTTGGTAGAAGTTGAGCTCCAGTGGAGTAATCTCATATCGCTAGTGGTGTGCATATTGTACGTAGTTTGATGTTAGTATTTGTGACAGGACAAAGTGGTGGTAGATAGTAATTTTTAGTGTGCAGTGTAGTGTATATAAAGTGATGTATTTTGTGTGCAAGGGGAAAAACTGTTAGATTTTGTGTTTTAGTAAGCAATTTAGGAATATGGTTAAGTTGCGTAGTCAACGTCCAAGCAATATGGATACTGAGGAACAACAATTAGCTAGTGAAGGAAATGTGGAACCGGGTGCCTCAAGTAGTACTAGTACTCTCTTTGAGGATATAACAGGCGAAAATGGGGGGGCAGGGGCACAGGAAGTAGTGCCTCCGCCCACTAGTCATCAAGTCGATGTAGATAAAGAAATTGTACCACCACCAGAAAAGCAGGAACCAGAGAGTGGTAATCTGCCTGGTGGGTATTCAATTCAGGCTATATTAGAGCGTGTGCTAAATTACCAGGCAGAATTTGCGCAACAGCAAGCCGAGCGAGATCGCCAGCAAGCTGAGCGAGATCGCAGGCTAGAAGAGCGAGATCGCCAGCAAGCTGAGCGAGATCGCAGGCTAGAAGAGCGAGATCGCCAGCAAGCTGAGCGAGACCAGCAACTTGTGCAATCGATAGAAAGTATGAAAAAAGAGATAGCAGATATGAAAAAGAATTATGAGTCGATACCTAGGGCCGTGCAGGAGCTGACTGAACAGGTCAACAACCTGCAAGTAGCAAACACTAACATGGTAGACGAAATAGGTGTATTAGCCAACAGAGTAGAAAAGCTCGAAATAGATTCCACACAGCTTGTAGAGCAGAAGTGGAATGAACAGGCAAATAAAATTGAAACAGAATTTAACTCATGGCTAGAAGTGAAGGAGAGTGAGATTGACACGAATATTAAGTCTAAAGTAGAAGCAGCCATAGCAAATAGAGATTCTGAATCATTCAGTACCGCAGTAAATAGTCAAGTACAGAATGATGTGCAAACAATTAAACAAATACTCAGTGAGGATATTCCGCAGTGGCAAGTGAATGTTAACAAACGGATATCCGAACTGGAGAAAGGTTTAGCACAAAGCAGGAAACATGTGGAACAGGAACCTCTGTCGCCAAAAGCCCATGGTTTTGGCAACGCACAAACTTATATGCGATACGACAATGGGGAATCTGTAGTCGATAATGCGAAGAGCTGTAGCTCCGGTTCGGAGCACACAGCATATGTCCCAGCAGCAAACCCATGTAGTTCAAAAATATTAGTGGAAGAAAGTTTTATTAAACATAGGCAATTTCAAACATTTACTACTGAAAGGAAATTAGTACACCCAGTAGTATTCATAAAAAGCTTTAAAAATATTTTACCCAGTGTATGGAACGAAACACAGAAAATACAATACGTAATGTCGTACATTCAAGGTGACGCAGCGCTATGGGCTACAGAAGTAGCAGACAGCTGCAAGACATACGAACAGTTTGAAAGGGCATTTTTGTCAAAATATTGGTCGCCTTGTATACAAGAGCGACTAAGAAAAGAGGTATATAATCCCGAACCGTACTCACCCCGTCTTGGGAATTTGAGGCGGTATTTTGAAAAATATATAAACAAAACGCGCTACTGGGACGAGCCTATATCACCAAGAGACATAGTAAGACTACTAAAATCACATTTACCTATTCATATCAAGGAGAAATTAATACATGTACCAGAAAGCGACATGGAAAACTTCCTGTCGGTCCTAGATTCCATAGACTTGATACAGGAAGACGCAAAATCAGCGTGCGATCACTCGCGGAATAATGGGTCAGGATGTAAACACGATAGAAATAGTAGTGCACAGAACCACAACCATGGAAATGGTGGGGGTGGTAGCAAGCGACAAGAACAATCGCAAAATGGTAGTAACGGTAGAGGCCAGAACGGGTATGGACAACCAATTTATAACAAAAAGCGTCGATTTGACGACAGGTACGAATCCGGAATGTCAGGGACCAACCGCTGGAAAAATGCGCGAGGTCAGTGGCAGAGCAATTATAATGATAGTAATCGAAATTGGCAACAGAATCAGCGTAGAAGCCCAGAACGACAGGCTAGTGACCGGTATGACAACAATAGACCACCACCGCAAAACGCGCCTATTGCGCAGCCGTGGCGGCCTACAAATCAGAATGTACATATAGTGGAGGTCGCGGACAATAACCGTCCAAGTACCTCACAAGTAATTAATCCAACAAACTAGAATCGGCCTCGATATGCTCTCCATCGACGGCCGAGGGATGGAGTGAGAGCAACTCGAGTAATAGTAATATACCTGGGATACGCATGCTGCGATACAACGAAGGTGTTAGTATGGATAAAGAGCTACTGAATGAGCCGCACGAATGTAAGAAGGATAATAACGAAAATGTGCAAGCTATTATTGAAGCTAGAATCAATGATGTTGCAGTGAACATAATTATCGACACAGGTGCCTCAGTAAGTGTGATGAGTATGGAGTTATTTAAAGCACTGGGAAAGGGACATAGTATTCCGACCTTCCCGGTTAACAACTGTAAGGTGTCTGGAGCCATTAGTGCACAGAGCCAATCAGTTAAGTACCAGGTGCAGGTGGAGATTCATAAGGAGGGCGAAGCCATAGTGAGCTCGTTCCTCGTGGTTAAAGGATTAAAGGTGGCCTGCATTCTGGGAGTAGATTTTCTCCGAGAGAGGGACGCATTGATCGACCTCTCCGTAGGGAAATTAAGCATAATTAATAGGGGTAGAAGGATTGAGTTATCTATGATAAAATCGAAGGAGGTACTTGTGCCGTGCTGTAATCGAATCAATATCAAAGGTAGGAACCCTTGGGTACTACAACTCGATGATTTTTCACATGCAACAGACCTCTATTACCCAAATTTAGAGGACCAAAATTTTGAGACAAATGTTGAGGCATTTAAAACCAAAGTGCACGAATCTGAAGGTTTAAATGATACACAAAAGCAACAGTTGACGCAGCTGCTATCGGAATATACTACGGTATTTACCGACCGACCAGGAATAGTCAAAGGGTACTACTATCACATAGAGGTGATGCCCCATAAAACATACTGTCGCGCAACCTACTCCATCCCTTGGTCGAGGAGGGAATTAGTAGCCAAAGAGATTCGAAAGATGTTAGAGTGGGATATCATTGAGCCCTCCTTCTCTCCATACAGTAGTCCTCTTGTAGCAGTGGCGAAAGCCAATGGAAAAATCAGGCTAGTGTTAGATGCTAGGGATATTAACAAAATTATTATACCTGTCCGGACTCGTCCAGAGAATTTAGACGAGCAAATACAAAAATTTCATGGAGTGCAGTACTTGACCTCGATCGATCTTAAAAGTTCATATTGGCAAATTCCCCTTACACCGGAATCCCGGAAGTACACAGCTTTCATATTCGGAGGGCGAAGTTACCAATTCAAGGTACTTCCCTTCGGATTAAATGTGAGTGCTGGAGTGTTTATTACTGCACTAGACACGGTACTGGGTCCAGACTTATTGGAAAAAATTACTGTATATGTAGATGATCTGGTAATTGCTACTGCTACTTGGGATGAACATATGGAACTGTTGCACAGAGTACTAGAGAGATTTAGGCAAGCAGGGGTGACGGCAAACGTCGAAAAGTCAAAATTTGGCAGAAACAAAATTAAATTTTTAGGCCATCTTATTACACCACTAGGTATCAGTCCAGACAACAAAAAATTAGAGGCGATCCGACAATTTCCAAGCCCCCGCACTAAGAGACAATTGAAAGCGTTCCTTGGGCTGACGTCTTTTTTCAGGAGGTTCGTGCCCAATCAGCTGTTAAATGACGCGTCACTACTAAATCTATTACGGAAAAATGTGCAGTGGGTTTGGAATGACAAATGTCAACAAGCTTTCGAAGCGATTAAAACCGCCCTACTGAATGCGAATATTTTGCAGCACCCAGATCTGTCCAAAGATTTTTGTCTTGCTACGGATTCATGTTCCTATGGCTTGGGCGCGTGCTTGTTTCAGTGGGAGGAAGGAAACGACCCAACAACAATAAAAATTATCGGCTTCGCCAGTAGGACTTTAACTAGCTGCGAGAGAGCCTACTCGGCAACCGAACTCGAAGCACTTGCAGTCGTCTGGGCTGTAAAAAAGTTTAATTATTATCTACAAGTGGCAATTGCTATATTCAGGGCCCTTTGAGGTAATAAGCGTGCCACACGAATGTAGCTATTTGTTAGCACATCCCCATACGGGGAAGATCAAAGGATTATATCCACGTAAAGACGTGAAGTTATTTATTCAGTGACATATCACATATAAAGAGTAATAGTTGTAAGAAGATGTTAATTGTGTTTTAGAATATAAGGATGTTAGTATTTAAAAAGAAATTTGTGTGTAATGAAGCTGGGAGGAAGTGGAATCAGAAAGTGAGCAATAGCTTACACAGGACAGATTTTGTTTACAGACAATTAGTCATTAAGATATTATGTGCTTATTAAACAATGAACAATCTTCTTGTTGACAAAGTGAGGACTAATTTCTTGAATCATTTTATAAAGAATTAATGTCTTGAACCATTTTCTATGTGTAGTGTGTAAGTGCAATTAATGAGGCAATCTTATAGAGTAAGGTAATTGCTGTAATTGTATTAAGATAAGGAACCCTGAGAGAGAGAGTCTTTACTAGCCAAACATTGACTTTGCAATATGCAACAATTATGTGATGTGATGTTTGCTGCCAGTAGTGATTTGAGAACGACACTGGAGCAGAAGATAATTAAAAACAACCCGTTCCGTGGAAACTCCGTTCTGTATGTAGCAATGCTTCAATTGAAGCCTGTGTACTGGGTACACGCCCTTGAATATTCATTACGCGATACGGGAGTTAAATCAGACAATGCAGAACCTACACTGTAGTCATATAGGAGAAATCATTAAAAATAATGTTAGTGATGAATGAAGTATTTATTGAGCAATACGCCCAAGTCAAGCTGTCATGCACATGGTAAAATCTGTATGATAGATGGGTGATAACCAGGCAAGCTACACTAAGGAGGAAAGAAAAACTATGTACAAAAAATCCACACACCTTTAAAAAATTTTACAAAAGGGCTATATACGCCTAGTAACAATATGAAAAGTGTGTTGTGATAAGGTAAAAACAAATAAATGCTATGTAAATGAGAGTGACTATGCAAAGAACAGTTAAAAGGTGTTAAAAAATAAACTGTGTGCATAAACAATTAAGTACAGGACGGAATATTGTGTGTAGTAGGGACAGAAAATGACTGTTGTATCTGCACCAATATATACGTCGATAAGTCTAGTGTTGAGTGATAGACTGTCCTAGTGCAGTGCTCAACGAACAATAGACAATGTATAAAAACAGTAGTTATTGGTCCGTTCGGAGTCGATTTAAACAAACATCGCTCGGCGGAGACATGTAGTATGAGTGTAAAGAACCATTTTCGCGTGTTGAAAGACGCTCTGGCAGTGCATCAACCGTGAAAGTGAATGAAAACGTGTAGTACAATGTGCGTGTGACGAACTCTGAATACCAGTGTCACAATGCCACAAGAAACCTGTTATCACGCCAAAACATCCTGTGCATACCAGTGAAGCGACGGCTTACTGAACAATAAACGCTTTTAACAAATTGCCTCTTCTTCCACAGCTAGTAATCTGTGTCCTTAAAGACAGTACACCGTTGTGGAATATTTGTTTCATGCGCTACGACGGGGAGCCATGCGGAGAAGCAGAGACGAGTGCCGTGCCGCCATCCAGCCGGTCGCGGTAAACCACTGCCACTCGCTGATACCAGCGAATGGTTCAGCGCGGTTTGCGACTGCGTGGGCGCCACGCCAGCACGACGTCGATGTTATTGAGAGCCGGTCGTCGAACCCAGCGACCGTCGGTACGCGGCGTTCCAGACGACGCTACTCAACAATTGCTTCGCGCCGCCAGCTCCATACCACATTGTTGTCACTCAAATGAACTATGAACGATGTGTTTAATGTACTAACATGAGAAGTGTTTAATGGACACGAAAAGACGTGATAAACATTTTTTTGTTGTTATCCAACACAAACTCAAAATATTCATGGATTTAGTGATGTATCGATCTAATATGTTTTCGTCATGTTGATGAAGGATACTCGCACGAATGCTAGACATTTTAAACCAACTGTCGCGAGTAAATGCAAGGACGATTCATTATACTATTGTAAAAATGTGTAATAAGTGACTTACATTACAATCCAGAACACAAGTATTATGTTGATAACAAAGAGACTAAAAGTGTAGCATACTATCACAAATAGCCTTTGTTATATGTGAACATTGAATAGAGTTTGAACTTTTGGTGAGATGACCATGGCTCCGGCGCAGTTTTCCCAGGTTTTCTGACCGCACGTAGCCCGAATGGGGGAGCCAAATAAATGTAATGACCCTGGGACTAGGTTGACGGTCACCTCGCAAAGTGTAAGAACAGTATACAAAGTGTAATTAAACCTACAGTGTAAAAGAATTGAGTAGTGTAAAGTGAATGTTCCAACAGAAGTAACAGACAATAACTAAACAGACGTTAGTGGCAGCATATTGCCGAACATTTTCAACGTTAGTCAATTGCTGCCAGGGGGCATTGTAACGTCTAGTAATAAACAAAGACAATATATTGTGTAATAATGAGAATATTAGATGTGTCATATTGTGTCATTGTGTAAAATTATGTATTTTTTCTTTATTATTTATTTCTGAGAACGTCTGCGTCGGCGAGTAATAAGACCGACACAGAAGATAAATGTTGTACAGAGATCACAAAATGAATTAGTATATAATGCATGATGTAAAGTAAAGTCTTTGTCTTCTTAATCTGGAAGCTGTGAGAGAAAGATCTCCTGTTGTTGTCGTAGAGAGCGAGAAGGTAGCATTCTTTTGTCGAGATTGGGAATTGTACGCCATTACGTGTGCATTTACACAGGTCTGTAATTGTTGAGATATTTAAATGTTTCAATAGAGTTGTTTAAATGAAAACGTGTATTATTTAATTGTTAAAGCTTGCTTGCCTATTATCCCATCCTGTTAAGATATTTTTCAGTTATATAAAAAAAATTATTATCTGTGGAGCTGAGCTGTGTGGAGAAAGAAGAGCCGCTGCCGCGGCGTATTTAAACGACTTACAATATCGTCGAGTATACCGCAAGGAAGCGGTAAAATAATAGTAGAATAATATTATTTCTTTTAGCTCCCAGACTGGCAGTGAAGATCAGCAGATTTTATGATGTGTTGCAGGTTGACGCGGGCTGCTGATAGGATATAAATTACAGTGCAAATAATTTAATGTACTTACCGAATCTGATAGGAATCTTGCTGTGCTCCGTTCTGATCTGGCTAAATTTTATAGTGATAACGTAATTTTCTTTAATGAGAGTCTCATGTTCTTGGGCTAGTCGTGGTATGAAACAGCATTCTAGTAAGAAATAAAATCCACTGCAAACTTGTGTTTTTGAACGATTGTACGAACTGTAACATCAGTGATCATAAAACAGTAATTTCAACTTTGAATAACTAGGAAGTAGGAAAGATATATTGATCCTTAGCATGAGTTGCAGTTACTAAAAATCGTTCTTTAAATTGTAGGCCAGATCCAGAACAATAAGACTTCCATAGATACATTTTATTTTACTAAAAGGTAACGATGATAAAGAAATTAAAGGCACAGCATTGTTAAAAGAATTTCTCGTCACTCTTTCCATATATGCGTTGTTACGCTAATAATAATAATTAAAAAATAAATAAATGAACCAAAGAGACTAACAATTTATAAAAACAATTAACGAAAGAGTAGTCAGGACGGGAAACTGTCGCCCAAAAACGCGGGGCCCGAATTTGCAGTGGCCACAATTATAAAATTTTATGTATTTTTCTTTCAGTGTCTATTGTTATGTATGTATAGATATATATGTATTTAGTGTTAAATGTATGTATGTATATCATGATCTATGCTATGTATTAATGAATGTGCAAACACTCTTTCATGACAAAACGCACTACTGCAAGCGAGTCTGAGAAGACGATCCTGATAGTACTGAGAAGCTCTAACGACTACGTAATCCGGGGGGCAGCCGAACCCCGAGATAAGATAAATTAAAGGTAAGACTACAGTGTAGTTGTCCTGTTGGTAGAAGTTGAGCTCCAGTGGAGTAATCTCATATCGCTAGTGGTGTGCATATTGTACGTAGTTTGATGTTAGTATTTGTGACAGGACAAAGTGGTGGTAGATAGTAATTTTTAGTGTGCAGTGTAGTGTATATAAAGTGATGTATTTTGTGTGCAAGGGGAAAAACTGTTAGATTTTGTGTTTTAGTAAGCAATTTAGGAATATGGTTAAGTTGCGTAGTCAACGTCCAAGCAATATGGATACTGAGGAACAACAATTAGCTAGTGAAGGAAATGTGGAACCGGGTGCCTCAAGTAGTACTAGTACTCTCTTTGAGGATATAACAGGCGAAAATGGGGGGGCAGGGGCACAGGAAGTAGTGCCTCCGCCCACTAGTCATCAAGTCGATGTAGATAAAGAAATTGTACCACCACCAGAAAAGCAGGAACCAGAGAGTGGTAATCTGCCTGGTGGGTATTCAATTCAGGCTATATTAGAGCGTGTGCTAAATTACCAGGCAGAATTTGCGCAACAGCAAGCCGAGCGAGATCGCCAGCAAGCTGAGCGAGATCGCAGGCTAGAAGAGCGAGATCGCCAGCAAGCTGAGCGAGATCGCAGGCTAGAAGAGCGAGATCGCCAGCAAGCTGAGCGAGACCAGCAACTTGTGCAATCGATAGAAAGTATGAAAAAAGAGATAGCAGATATGAAAAAGAATTATGAGTCGATACCTAGGGCCGTGCAGGAGCTGACTGAACAGGTCAACAACCTGCAAGTAGCAAACACTAACATGGTAGACGAAATAGGTGTATTAGCCAACAGAGTAGAAAAGCTCGAAATAGATTCCACACAGCTTGTAGAGCAGAAGTTGAATGAACAGGCAAATAAAATTGAAACAGAATTTAACTCATGGCTAGAAGTGAAGGAGAGTGAGGTTGACACGAATATTAAGTCTAAAGTAGAAGCAGCCATAGCAAATAGAGATTCTGAATCATTCAGTACCGCAGTAAATAGTCAAGTACAGAATGATGTGCAAACAATTAAACAAATACTCAGTGAGGATATTCCGCAGTGGCAAGTGAATGTTAACAAACGGATATCCGAACTGGAGAAAGGTTTAGCACAAAGCAGGAAACATGTGGAACAGGAACCTCTGTCGCCAAAAGCCCATGGTTTTGGCAACGCACAAACTTATATGCGATACAACAATGGGGAATCTGTAGTCGATAATGCGAAGAGCTGTAGCTCCGGTTCGGAGCACACAGCATATGTCCCAGCAGCAAACCCATGTAGTTCAAAAATATTAGTGGAAGAAAGTTTAATTAAAAATAGGCAATTTCAAACATTTACTACTGAAAGGAAATCAGTACACCCAGTAGTATTCACAAAAAGCTTTAAAAATATCTTACCCAGTGTATGTATGTATATCATGATCTATGCTATGTATTAATGAATGTGCAAACACTCTTTCATGACAAAACGCACTACTGCAAGCGAGTCTGAGAAGACGATCCTGATAGTACTGAGAAGCTCTAACGACTACGTAATCCGGGGGGCAGCCGAACCCCGAGATAAGATAAATTAAAGGTAAGACTACAGTGTAGTTGTCCTGTTGGTAGAAGTTGAGCTCCAGTGGAGTAATCTCATATCGCTAGTGGTGTGCATATTGTACGTAGTTTGATGTTAGTATTTGTGACAGGACAAAGTGGTGGTAGATAGTAATTTTTAGTGTGCAGTGTAGTGTATATAAAGTGATGTATTTTGTGTGCAAGGGGAAAAACTGTTAGATTTTGTGTTTTAGTAAGCAATTTAGGAATATGGTTAAGTTGCGTAGTCAACGTCCAAGCAATATGGATACTGAGGAACAACAATTAGCTAGTGAAGGAAATGTGGAACCGGGTGCCTCAAGTAGTACTAGTACTCTCTTTGAGGATATAACAGGCGAAAATGGGGGGGCAGGGGCACAGGAAGTAGTGCCTCCGCCCACTAGTCATCAAGTCGATGTAGATAAAGAAATTGTACCACCACCAGAAAAGCAGGAACCAGAGAGTGGTAATCTGCCTGGTGGGTATTCAATTCAGGCTATATTAGAGCGTGTGCTAAATTACCAGGCAGAATTTGCGCAACAGCAAGCCGAGCGAGATCGCCAGCAAGCTGAGCGAGATCGCAGGCTAGAAGAGCGAGATCGCCAGCAAGCTGAGCGAGACCAGCAACTTGTGCAATCGATAGAAAGTATGAAAAAAGAGATAGCAGATATGAAAAAGAATTATGAGTCGATACCTAGGGCCGTGCAGGAGCTGACTGAACAGGTCAACAACCTGCAAGTAGCAAACACTAACATGGTAGACGAAATAGGTGTATTAGCCAACAGAGTAGAAAAGCTCGAAATAGATTCCACACAGCTTGTAGAGCAGAAGTGGAATGAACAGGCAAATAAAATTGAAACAGAATTTAACTCATGGCTAGAAGTGAAGGAGAGTGAGATTGACACGAATATTAAGTCTAAAGTAGAAGCAGCCATAGCAAATAGAGATTCTGAATCATTCAGTACCGCAGTAAATAGTCAAGTACAGAATGATGTGCAAACAATTAAACAAATACTCAGTGAGGATATTCCGCAGTGGCAAGTGAATGTTAACAAACGGATATCCGAACTGGAGAAAGGTTTAGCACAAAGCAGGAAACATGTGGAACAGGAACCTCTGTCGCCAAAAGCCCATGGTTTCGGCAACGCACAAACTTATATGCGATACGACAATGGGGAATCTGTAGTCGATAATGCGAAGAGCTGTAGCTCCGGTTCGGAGCACACAGCATATGTCCCAGCAGCAAACCCATGTAGTTCAAAAATATTAGTGGAAGAAAGTTTAATTAAACATAGGCAATTTCAAACATTTACTACTGAAAGGAAATTAGTACACCCAGTAGTATTCATAAAAAGCTTTAAAAATATCTTACCCAGTGTATGGAACGAAACACAGAAAATACAATACGTAATGTCGTACATTCAAGGTGACGCAGCGCTATGGGCTACAGAAGTAGCAGACAGCTGCAAGACATACGAACAGTTTGAAAGGGCATTTTTGTCAAAATATTGGTCGCCTTGTATACAAGAGCGACTAAGAAAAGAGGTATATAATCCCGAACCGTACTCACCCCGTCTTGGGAATTTGAGGCGGTATTTTGAAAAATATATAAACAAAACGCGCTACTGGGACGAGCCTATATCACCAAGAGACATAGTAAGACTACTAAAATCACATTTACCTATTCATATCAAGGAGAAATTAATACATGTACCAGAAAGCGACATGGAAAACTTCCTGTCGGTCCTAGATTCCATAGACTTGATACAGGAAGACGCAAAATCAGCGTGCGATCACTCGCGGAATAATGGGTCAGGATGTAAACACGATAGAAATAGTAGTGCACAGAACCACAACCATGGAAATGGTGGGGGTGGTAGCAAGCGACAAGAACAATCGCAAAATGGTAGTAACGGTAGAGGCCAGAACGGGTATGGACAACCAATTTATAACAAAAAGCGTCGATTTGACGACAGGTACGAATCCGGAATGTCAGGGACCAACCGCTGGAAAAATGCGCGAGGTCAGTGGCAGAGCAATTATAATGATAGTAATCGAAATTGGCAACAGAATCAGCGTAGAAGCCCAGAACGACAGGCTAGTGACCGGTATGACAACAATAGACCACCACCGCAAAACGCGCCTATTGCGCAGCCGTGGCGGCCTACAAATCAGAATGTACATATAGTGGAGGTCGCGGACAATAACCGTCCAAGTACCTCACAAGTAATTAATCCAACAAACTAGAATCGGCCTCGATATGCTCTCCATCGACGGCCGAGGGATGGAGTGAGAGCAACTCGAGTAATAGTAATATACCTGGGATACGCATGCTGCGATACAACGAAGGTGTTAGTATGGATAAAGAGCTACTGAATGAGCCGCACGAGTGTAAGAAAGATAATAACGAAAATGTGCAAGCTATTATTGAAGCTAGAATCAATGATGTTGCAGTGAACATAATTATCGACACAGGTGCCTCAGTAAGTGTGATGAGTATGGAGTTATTTAAAGCACTGGGAAAGGGACATAGTATTCCGACCTTCCCGGTTAACAATTGTAAGGTGTCTGGAGCCATTAGTGCACAGAGCCAATCAGTTAAGTACCAGGTGCAGGTGGAGATTCATAAGGAGGGCGAAGCCATAGTGAGCTCGTTCCTCGTGGTTAAAGGATTAAAGGTGGCCTGCATTCTGGGAGTAGATTTTCTCCGAGAGAGGGACGCATTGATCGACCTCTCCGTAGGGAAATTAAGCATAATTAATAGGGGTAGAAGGATTGAGTTATCTATGATAAAATCGAAGGAGGTACTTGTGCCGTGCTGTAATCGAATCAATATCAAAGGTAGGAACCCTTGGGTACTACAACTCGATGATTTTTCACATGCAACAGACCTCTATTACCCAAATTTAGAGGACCAGAATTTTGAGACAAATGTTGAGGCATTTAAAACCAAAGTGCACGAATCTGAAGGTTTAAATGATACACAAAAGCAACAGTTGACGCAGCTGCTATCGGAATATACTACGGTATTTACCGACCGACCAGGAATAGTCAAAGGGTACCACTATCACGTAGAGGTGATGCCCCATAAAACACACTGTCGCGCAACCTACTCCATCCCTTGGTCGAAACAATGAACAATCATCTTGTTGACAAAGTGAGGACTAATTTCTTGAATCATTTTATAAAGAATTAATGTCTTGAACCATTTTCTATGTGTAGTGTGTAAGTGCAATTAATGAGGCAATCTTATAGAGTAAGGTAATTGCTGTAATTGTATTAAGATAAGGAACCCTGAGAGAGAGAGTCTTTACTAGGTTCAATGTTGGAATCTGAATTAGAAAGAGCTTTGGAAGACTTAAGGTCAAATAAAGCAGAAGGGATAGATAACATACCATCGGAAATTCTAAAATCATTTGTAAAAGTGGCAACAAAACGACTATTTACTTTAGTGTGTAGAATGTACGACACTGGCGATATACCATCGGATTTTCGGAGAAACATCATACACACAGTTCCAATGAGAGCTAGAACGGAGAAGTGCAAGGTTTATCGAACAGTCAGTTAAAAGCTCATGTATCCAAGATTCTGACAAGAATAACACACACAAGAATGTGGAAGTAAATTGAGGATGTGGTAGATGACGATTAGTTTGGCTGTTACCACTAACTAGAGAGGCAGCTCTGCGGTTGTGGTTGTAAACGGAAGTATGACTGAAGAAAAATAGACACGTTCATAATAGTTTTCGATCTTTAAGAACCTTTCCACACTGCCGAAATTCTGAGAAAAATAGGGGTGAGCTGTAGGGAAAGACGGGTAATTTGCAGCACAGTTTGTACATGACTAAAGGGAGAAAAATAGTAGTGGATGACGAAGAATGTAGTGCTAGGATGAAAATGGATGTAAGGCAGGGATGTACTTCTTTGCCCTTTCGGTTGAATCTATACGTCAACGGAACAATGCCGGGAATAAGTAAAGGTTCAAGACTTGGATTAAAATCCACGGACAAAAGATGTAAACGATAATATTCGCTGATGACATTGCTATCCTCAGTGAATGTGAGGAAGAATTACAGGACCTGTCGAATTAAATGAACAGTCTAATCAGCACAAAAAATAGACTGAGAGTAAATAGAAGAAAGACGAAACTAATGAGAAGTAGGAGGAATGAGAATAGCGAGAAACGTAGCATCAGTATAGCTAATCACGAAGAAGATGAAGTTAATGAACTCTCTTATTACACCTGAAGCAAAATTACACCTGAAGGACCAAGCAAGAAAGACACAAAATAGCAAACTAGGACAGGTAAAGAGGGCATATGTGACCAAGAGAAGTCTATTGGTATGAAACATGGGCCTTAAGTTGAGGGAGAATTTTCCGAGAATATACTTTTGGAGCATAGCATTGTGTGGCAGTGACACATGGACAGTGGGAAAATCGGTACAGAAGAGAATCGAAGTATCTGAGACGAAAGAGAAAAATTTGAAAATCAGATGGACTTCCTAGACAAGGAATGAGGAAGTTTTCTGCAGAATCGGCGAGGAAAATAATATATTGTAAACACCGATAAGAAGAAGGGACTGGATGGTAGGACATTTGTTAAGACATTGCGGAATAATTCTCATGGCACCAAAGGAATCTGTAGAGGTCAGAAACATAGAGGATGTCAGAGATTGGAATACATGCAGCAAATAACTATGGACGTAAAATTAAGACAATGCCGGCCTACGGCACCACGCCATATCAGAAGTTAGAATACAGTATACTACGAAATTTACACTAACAAATGTTACTCAAATGGAGTGAAGGTTCACGCACACTGCGGAACATTCACTCACAATTACTGACTGGTCGTCTCCTTCATTTACTTAAAAATATCTTTTATATACGAAGTATAGGTCTCTCTCTGTAAAGAGAACAGAATCCTTATACGTGAATAATGTCTTTTACACTAGACATTACCCTATTCTAAAGTTAATTAAATCTTAGTTGCGTGGTCTTCTGGACACAATTGCGGAGGCGTTTTGTATTAAAAATGAATCTAAAATATATTTTGCAAGGACAATAAAAAACTCATAACTTTGTAAGGCAGCACAAAACTTGAAATAGTTTCACATGCCTCTAACTGGACATATACGGTAAAAGAAGTGAAATCGAACCAGTAAACATGGATCCGCAAACGGCTCACTGCCTTTAGTACCCAATATTCTCCTTGAAATGTAAACTTTTCGATGATTTTCTCATTTAGTTGTGCTGAAATTTAGCCTGAGACCTACCTTAATAAAATATACTATATTAATCGTCCTTAGATTTGCAGCTATACTGCACCCGTCTATGCAGGGAGTTACGAATACTTTCGAACATCCGCGGACCGTTCCGTGAATCATGACCAAGACTCTAAAATTCGCTGAATCAGATCTTCATCCGTATCAAAAAAACCACTGTACACTTATAGCCGTTGTGTTGAACGGCAGATTTTTCGGTGCGCAAGTTTTCCAGCTTTTCTTGTTGTGAACAGCATAACTGGAAAACTACACTCCTGGAAATGGAAAAAAGAACACATTGACTCCGGTGTGTCAGACCCACCATACTTGCTCCGGACACTGCGAGAGGGCTGTACAAGCAATGATCACACGCACGGCACAGCGGACACATCAGGAACCGCGGTGTTGGCCGTCGAATGGCGCTAGCTGCGCAGCATTTGTGCACCGCCGCCGTCAGTGTCAGCCAGTTTGCCGTGGCATATGGAGCTCCATCGCAGTCTTTAACACTGGTAGCATGCCGCGACAGCGTGGACGTGAACCGTATGTGCAGTTGACGGACTTTGAGCGAGGGCGTATAGTGGGCATGCGGGAGGCCGGGTGGACGTACCGCCGAATTGCTCAACACGTGGGGCGTGAGGTCTCCACAGTACATGGATGTTGTCGCCAGTGGTCGGCGGAAGGTGCACGTGCCCGTCGACCTGGGACCGGACCGCAGCGACGCACGGATGCACGCCAAGACCGTAGGATCCTACGCAGTGCCGTAGGGGACCGCACCGCCACTTCCCAGCAAATTAGGGACACTGTTGCTCCTGGGGTATCGGCGAGGACCATTCGCAACCGTCTCCATGAAGCTGGGCTACGGTCCCGCACACCGTTAGGCCGTCTTCCGCTCACGCCCCAACATCGTGCAGCCCGCCTCCAGTGGTGTCGCGACAGGCGTGAATGGAGGGACGAATGGAGACGTGTCGTCTTCAGCGATGAGAGTCGCTTCTGCCTTGGTGCCAATGATGGTCGTATGCGTGTTTGGCGCCGTGCAGGTGAGCGCCACAATCACGACTGCATACGACCGAGGCACACAGGGCCAACACCCGGCATCATGGTGTGGGGAGCCATCTCCTACACTGGCCGTACACCACTGGTGATCGTCGAGGGGACACTGAATAGTGCACGGTACATCCAAACCGTCATCGAACCCATCGTTCTACCATTCCTAGACCGGCAAGGGAACTTGCTGTTCCAACAGGACAATGCACGTCCGCATGTATCCCGTGCCACCCAACGTGCTCTAGAAGGTGTAAGTCAACTACCCTGGCCAGCAAGATCTCCGGATCTGTCCCCCATTGAGCATGTTTGGGACTGGATGAAGCGTCGTCTCACGCGGTCTGCACGTCCAGCACGAACGCTGGTCCAACTGAGGCGCCAGGTGGAAATGGCATGGCAAGTCGTTCCACAGGACTACATCCAGCATCTCTACGATCGTCTCCATGGGAGAATAGCAGCCTGCATTGCTGCGAAGGTTGGATATACACTGTACTAGTGCCGACATTGTGCATGCTCTGTTGCCTGTGTCTATGTGCCTGTGGTTCTGTCAGTGTGATCATGTGATGTATCTGACCCCAGGAATGTGTCAATAAAGTTTCCCCTTCCTGGGGCAATGAATTCACGGTGTTCTTATTTCAATTTCCAGGAGTGTATTTTCAGTATTTTGGATAATCTTGAGAGCCCTCAATGATTCTTCCGTCCTGAGTTGTGTTCTCGATGTAATATACAAATGATCTGCAAAGTTTTTCTTCTTGTCCGTTTCTTCGTACTCAAACTGATATCTACTGAATGATCAGGAAGTATTAATGTTGTATGCAGAAACGTCTAGAATGTTGTATAAAACAGTAATTGACTGTAGATTTGTCTTTCGTTGACAGTGTAAACACACACTGTTGTCTCCGGCTGGACACGACAATGCGTTCGATCCATGTGCGCAATTTAGACGCTTTGTCCACGAGAGTCGTACTGTTTCGCGCACTGAAAGTGTGGAGTACGTTGCCTACTGCTGATCTACTCCTCCCTCACACTTTGAAAATCAGAATTGTATCTGCAGGAAATCCACGATATTTGATATCTTGTGACAGTGCGCCACTCCAGTTGCGCAAGAGTCTTAGCGTGGGACGACGTGTGTAACATACTTCCTAAAGTCCCATTTACAAAACAAACCCGAAATATGAGGAAAGTTTATAAACCAAACGTAGCATGATGAACACCCGTAAAGCTAGTGTACAAATGACAAATAGCTTTTAGCAGTCAGTAACAGAATTATATAATGCATAAATTAGTAGACAAAAATAATGAAACTGAAAGTATCCTGTGTCACAACAAAATACCAAAAATATCTGCGGCAAGAGCACGCTGCGTGGCTAAACAAATAAATAAATAGCTCGTTTCATACAATGGTCACGCTATTGGTATATACGAGGGCTATTCCGAAAGTAAGGTCCGATCGGTCACGAAATGGAAACGACTATGAAATTCCGATAAAGCTTTGCACAGATGTGTTGGGTAGTGTCTCTAGTATAACCCCAGTTAGCATCACGTCGCTCTTCTCATTTCTGAGCTCGCAGTGAGTGCGTAAAGATGTCTAGAAAATAGTGTCTGCCGCCAAGTACGGGGGCCTGGTGAGAAATTTCCCCTGAAGCTATGCAGCTAACATTACATAACTGTCGTGCTGTTTCGTCTTCAAGACAATTCTCAGCCGCATTCTGCAGGGGCAATGAAGATGCTCCTGCATCGTTTTCAAATGGAAATGTGAGAGTACCCACAATACAGCCCGTAATTGTCTCCCTCTGAGTTTCAGCTCTGGTCACATGAACCGCTGGTTATGAAGACAACATTTCGGCACAAGACAACGAGCCGTACGCCAGCGTAGAGAATTGGCGGAGAGCACTGGCGGCTGCCTTCTATAGCGAGGGTATGGGAAAGTTGGTACAACGCTACGATACACGTCTAAGTCGGGTCGGCGACTATGGAGATAAGTAGCTGCAAGGTGTATCTAACTGTTGCAAATAAAACATTTTTGATTTTTACCGTGGTTTCCATTTCGCGACCTATCGGACCTTACTTTCGGAATAGCCCTCGTATTACGCTTATATAGTAATCAGGATGCAAAAATTCTTATAAAGATAGAAAATCTAATTTTAATGTTAGTTAATGTAAGCAAGAGAGATAGTCTGTCTTGCGCAAGGTGTCTACAATAGACATTTACAACTACGTTTTAAAGGAAAAATATAATATTTTGCTGTTTCTCTTAGCACATACTGCCAGAAGAAACATTAACCTGAAAATTGTTCACTGACAGTTAAAATTTAGTAAATGTGTGTGCCATTTGAGAATAATGTCTATCCATTTGGTTCTTATTACTACGAACTGTAGTGAGTTTTCCAGTCCGTAGCCTGTCCTCTTTACTTGATTTCTTGACAAAGTACAGAACACCTGATTTTTTTTTTTTTTTTACTAGAGTAATTTATTCTAGATCGCCCGAAACATATTCGTGCCTTTCTTCTTGTCCCACAAGGTCTTACAGAGTCACCATACGGTCAGTATAGACTGTTAACCCAAATATTTATGACCATTGTCCACCACGAGACAAATGGACCGTCATTACGACGACGATACGGGTGGCAGATGTGGAGTTACCTACATCAACGACAGAGACAAAGGGCAGATTGATATGCCCGAGATCTGGGAATGTGCAACTTGGAAACGGCGAAGCTCTTCGGCTATTTGTGCTATACTGTTCAGAGCATCTTTAGAAAGTAGTTGCCGGCCTGTGTGGCCGAGCGGTTCTAGGCACTTCAATCTGAACCACGCGACCGCTACGGTCGCAGGTTCGAATCCTCCCTCGGGCATGGTTGTGTGTGATGTCCTTAGGTTGGTTAGGTTTAAGTATTTCTAAGTTCCAGGGGACTGATGACCTCAGATATTAAGTCCCGTAGTGCTCAGAGCCATTTGAACCATTTTTTAGAAAGTAGTTGAAGGAAACTGAAACTCTGAGTACGCAACAGTAGGTTAGACGACCACACATCGATCATAGAAAGTCGAGATCAGACGTAAAGCAGAAGAAGCACAGATTTCGGGCAGATACGACAATAGAGTACAGTGTTTCAGTGCGCATCGGTCAGCGCACATTGTTGTTCATCGGACTCACCAGCAGACGATCCCCACGTTTTCGTAATTGACCCAAAGACATCGCGAGTTACGACTACAGCGAGGATGTGATCTCCGAGACTGAGATGGATACAAGCCGCTTGGTCAGATGAATGACGCTACTTGTCACACAATGTCGACCGTTGTGTCCGGATACGCAGTCACCGCGGCAAAAGGCTGCTCCAACCATGCACCGCGCCCAAAACGCTGTCCGGTGTAGGACGGTATTATGCTACGGAGCACATTCACCTGCACTTCCGTGAATCTGTAGTAGTAACCGACATATCATAACCTCTGTGGCCATAGTGAACATTGTCGTGGATCATCACTTCATTCCCTCAACACTTGATGTCTTCCCCGATGGCAATGTCAACTTACAACAGGATAACTGTCATAGTGCAGAGGCTAGGATCCTGCTACAGCGATTTTAGGTGCATGATAGCGATCATGTGTTGCTGTCTTGCCAGCCAAATGTGTCTGATCTGAGCCCACCAGAAAACATATGAGACTCTCATCACACACCAGTTCCTCTCCCAAGAAGCACTGGTCTGTAACGTATGGGAATTGCATGACGCGTGCGTAGAGGTGCGGTGCTACATACCTACCGGGCACTCGTGGAATTCATATCACCCACCATCGGCACTGTGTTGCGTCCTAGAGGTGGACCAGGATGCCGTTAAGGGGCTCCGGAAAGGCTCAAAATCATGAAAAGTTCAATTTTTACTTTTGCGTTTTCTGAATCTGCAGACTATTACCTTTTAATATATATATAATTTATTCAATTCTGAAGACTACAACTATTTTTAAATTTTTTTTGAAATGTGTTCTACATGGGCGTGACCCACTGTGGCGCTGTTAAACTGCTGTCAAATGGTGTTATTATTAACGTCCGTGTTCATCAGGTACATTTTAGTGATGTGAGATAAAGTGTGTGTTGTGGCTAACCTGTGATGGTTCAATATATATCGCTGGTGTGATTGTCGATTGTTTAATGTTTATTTACTCTGTCGTTATCTCGAAAATATTCGTAATTAATTCTGTTTCTTGAGTCTCTGTTTTGTTGAAGTATAATAATGAGTAAAAGTAAAGTTATTAGAAATCCTCTGAAGGCTTTTAAGAAAAGGAGAAATGTTGGAAAGCCAAAGGTATGTGTTATTACTGTAAAAAATAAAGACGATGAAAATCCCCAACATAGCTTGTGTCCCAAAGAAGAAGGCAGTTGGTGTAAATATGACAAAGGATTGCTAACTGGTGAAGTGTACACTCATAAGCATAGTCCGCCTCATGCAATAATGGAGGTGATAAAACCTATTTTCAGAGACTTAGCAGCACCTGAACTGTTGAAAAAGTGTATTCACGGAAAAACTCAAAACCCCAATGAAAGTGTAAATAGTGTTATATGGTCGAGAATCCCCAAGACTGTATTTGTTGGAATAGAAACACTTCACTTTGGTGTGTATGATGCTGTTGCGACTTTCAATGATGGCAACATTGTAAGGTGCAAGGTATTTAAAAATATGGGAATGAAGATAGGTTCTAACATGGTACGAGCGATGCTTGCTTTAGACAAGGAACGCCTTCGGGCTGCAGACAGGGCTGTAAAGAGTCTAGAAATACAAGCAAGAGTAAACAGGAGGAGGAACAAGAGGAAGCTGGAGGAGGAGTTTGCAGAGGATGAAGATAATCCATCCTATGGACCTGGAATGCACTAAAAAGTTAATCCAATCTTTGTCGCTCGATTCCCAAAACTTTTATTTTCTCATACTAATTACATGTTTTCTAAGGATCTTCCAAACATATTTGTTTCAACTTTCAGTAAATGTTACACAGTACCTTCTGCATAATTTAACACAGCCTTTTTCCAAAAACCTGTATATTTTTGAATATATAAATAAAAAAATTGCAAAAAAATGTTGTGAAGTTTCATTACAATTGAAAAAAATCTTTAATAACTGAACTAAAATTTTGTAAAATCCCTGTGTTAAGTTGTAGCCCATATTCCAATAAATAATCTGTAAAAAGTTCAACTTCCTACCTCAAATACTTTGTGAGGAAAGATGTAATTTATAAGCGTTATTTTAACATTGCAAGTATATGGCGTTCCGGAGCCCCTTAAGCATTTGGGCATAACGTTTCGTCCCATCAGTGAATATTATCAAGAGACAACAATCCAATATATGTCTCAAACAGAACAGTGTAAATATTTGTCCGCTGATGGTCATATATTGGCTCCCCTTCATTTATATATGTCGAAGATAACATACTGCGTCCCTCCCACTAACAAATCGTCAGTCCATCCGCAAACTCGTCTGATACGCCACACCGTCTTACTTTGGAAAATAAGCGTAGGTGTGGTACTGACTCCAAATGCTTGTCGTATGTGAAGACGTACTGCATCTACCTGACTGCTTTGATCCATGACGTTTAAGGTGTCATGTGAGAAAAGCGCTAAATAGGTTTCTCATGATCGATATTACGGAGATCATGCTGGTTGGCAGGTACGAGGTCTTTCTGTTCGAAATACATATGGATTGAGGTGACAATTCTACAACGGATGGACGGTAATTCTACTGGACGATGGTTCTGCCGATCGCTTCTGCCATCCTTCTCGACATATGTGATCCGAGCTCTTCTAAATACTGGGTACAGTTCTTTGTTCGAAAGTAATCGTTGTAGTAGCACTAAAGGAGAGGCTAAATCTACCATAAATTCTGGATAGACTGTGAGAAGGATTTCATCAAGCCCTGCAGTTTTATTCAGTTTAAACGATTTCAGTTTTTTTCATCCCCGCTGGCACTGAAACTCATAACTCATACTGATGAGACTATTAATCTGGGACAACTTTTATAATCTCATATACTTAATTTTCAATTGTTGCGTAGGTGAGTGCTTCGCATGAACCCTTACTGCCAAATATCCTGATGGCTGCAGACGTTGTATTTCCAGATGTGTGCTTGATGATGTTGGCTGCACAAAGATTGATGTGTTGCAGGGCCATTCTATAGCATACCTCGAAGTATAGGATTCATCGGAATCTTCAATTCCAAAACTTTTAAGCATATTATTTTCACATTAAGGTATTGAGTTTTCGCCATCAGATGAATTTACAGTCACGTCGATCTCTGCAGCAGTTCAGTATGTTGAGAATTTATGAAGTACATCACAACGCTCGAATAGTGGAGCAACGAACAGAACTCGGCGCCAGTTGGATTTCATCCGAGTAATGACGCAAAACAAGTCAGTTCTTAACAACACATGCATTATTATGTGAAATTAAATCCATGATAAAAGTATAACACGGCAGCTAAGTCCCACAAAAGATACTAATGTCAGAGAAGCCAGCAAAATGATTTATTTGTGGGTCTTATTGACCTGAGCATAACCTATGTATCAAATATCATTTTGGAGAAACTATGTTATATGTGGCAATCATTTTTGAGCCACAAAAAGCTCTTGCAATTGAACTCCGTGAGTTCCACAAACATGTCTAATTTTATACGTAAAAGAAAGATAAAATAACAGAAGAATATTGCCTTCAGGTCGTATGGAACAGAACAGTGCAGTAGGGTGAAAATACTCTTACATGCACTATGTGATCAAAAGTATCCGGACAACTGGCTGAAAATAACTTACAAGTTCGTGGCGCCCTCCATCAGTAACGCTGGAATTCAATATGGTGTAGGCCCCCCATTTGTCTTGGTGACAGCTTCCACTCTCTCTGGAATACGTTCAATCAGGTGCTGGAAAGTTTTTTGTGGAATGGCAACCAATTCTTCACGGAGTGCTGCACTGAGCAGAGGTATCTATGTCGGTCGGTGATGCCTGGCACGAAGTCGGCGTTCCAAAACATCCGAAAGGTGTTCTATAGTATTCAGGTCAGAACTTTGCGCAGGCCAGTTCATTACAGGGATGTTATTGTCGTGTAACCACTCCACTACAGGTCATGCATTATGAACAGGTGCTCGATCGTGTTGCAAGATGCAATCGCCATCCCCGAATTGCTCTTCAATAGTGGGAAGTGTGGTGTCACCGCCAGACACCGCACTTGCTAGGTGGTAGCCTTTAAATCGGCTGCGGTCCGCTAGTATACGTCGGACCCGCGTGTCGCCACTGTCAGTGATTGCAGACCGAGCGCCGCCACACGGCAGGTCTAGAGAGACGTCCTAGCATTCGCCCCAGTTGTACAGCAGACTTTGCCACAGATGGATCAATGACAAATACGCTCTCATTTGCCGAGACGATAGTTAGCATAGCCTTCAGCTACGTCATTTGCTACGACCTACCAAGGCGCCATTACCAGTTTATATTGAGATTGTAATTCATGTATCATCAAGAGCGATGTTCTCCAATTATGGATTAAAGTTAAGTATTCCAGAAGCTATGTACTATTTTTGGCTACTATAACTCCTTTAACTGTTCCAGACCTCACGCCAGTCTGCGTGAGCTTAAACGCGTGCATTTCGGCCTCCTCTAGCAACACGGTGTTGGCTCTTCTGCCAACACATCAGGAAGCAAGAAGGTGCTTAAAACATCAATGTAGGCTTGTGCTGTGATAGTGCCACGCAAACAGCAAGGGGTGCAAGCCCCCTCTATGAAAAACACGACCACACCGTAACACCGCTCCCTCCGAATTTTACCGTTGGCACTACACACGCAGGCATATAACGTTCGCCGAGAATTCGAGATAACCACACCCTGCCATCGGATCGTCACATTGTGTACCGTGATTCGTCACTCCACACAACGTTCTTACACTGTTCCATCGTCCAAAGTTTACGCGCCTTACACCAAGCGAGGCGTCGCTAGTCATTTACCGGCATGATGCGCAGCTTATGAGCAGCCGCTCGACCATGAAATCGAAGTTTTCTCACTTCCCGCCTAACTGTCATAGTACTTGCAGTGGATCCTGATGCAGTTTGGAATTCCCGTGTGATGGTCTGTATAGATGTCTGCCTATTAGACATTACGACCCTCTACAACTGTTGGCTGTCTCTGTCAGTCAACAGAAGAGGTCGGCATGTACGCTTTTGTGTTGTACGTGTCCCTTTACGTTTCCACTTCAACCATCACATCGGAAACTGTGAACCTACCGATGTTTAAGAGTGTAGAAATCTGGCGTACACAGTTATGACACAAGTGACACCCAATCACCTGGCCATGTTCGAAGTCCGTGAGTTCCGCGGAATGCCCCATTCTGCTCTCTTACGATGTCTATTGACTACTGAGTTCGCTGATACGGAGTACCTAACAGTAGGCGGCAGCACAATGCACATAATATGAAAAACGTATGTTTCTGGGGTTGTCCGGATAGTTTTGATCACATAGTGTATGTTGGAACATTGTGGGGTTAGGGAAAAAGCTCAACAATGGTTGGCTTCATACCTGGAAAGCAGGAAGCAGTAGCGTGGGCTACAGTGTCAATTAAGTGGGAAAAGGTTTGACTCTGAAAGTAAAGTAGGTGTTGCCACTGGGTTCTGTTTTAGGTCCATTGATTTCTTTCATACTGTATATAATTTTATCAGTGAGATGCATACATGACACATGACATAAAAATTGTTCTCTTCCATCTGGAAGAAGTATTACTGTGAAAGGAATGGAATGTGTCGTAGATGATATACTTAACAGGGTACTAAGTAAAAGTCAATAAAATCAAAACATTTCGGATAACTTAATAACGCTTAACTGGGACAAAACGAAGTGCTTGTAGACTGTGATACTACAAGCTTGTAAAATTAAAATTTTGTTGCCCGAATGTGGCCAAACAGTAACGATTTTAAAATCTAAGGGTCGAGGGTAGATGGTAAGCTTTATTGAAAGTATAACGTCCAAGACGATGTGCAGTAACTGATGGCTACTATCTCCAATAGAAGAAAGATCTCGTCATCTCCGAAACTGAAAAACAAAGTCTTGTTTACTTTGCTTACATTCACTCTGACATCTCGCTTGGACAATACTGTACTCTCACTAAGACTATTTTTCGCCCAGAAACTGGCGGTCCAACTGATCTGCGGTGACACTTCGGGAACCTACTGTCGCCCGTTGTTCAGGTGTCTTGGAGTTCTTGCTATGTTGTTCCCGTACATATACTCCACCAAAGGATTTGTTGTTGACAGTTTCGACTCATCAGAAGAATCTGCAATATTCGTTCAGTGAGCACTTGACGGAAAAGCCATGTACACTTGGATAACACTTGCTTCAGCACTGTACAGAAAGATGTGCAATGTTCAGCAGGTTTCATTTTTCCATAGGCTTTCAGCAGAACTGAAAAAAAGTTAGTGATAACTCCCAAATATTTAGCTTCATGCTTCGATGTTCGTGGCACGCTGCGAAATTGTTTTGACGACAGAGAACCGTCTATGAAATTAAGCCAAGTTTGTTTTACAATACAATATTGAAGAAGCCATGCAGCTGCAAAAATTCAGCGTTCATTACAAGTTCTGTTTGTCTCAGTAATTATTGTTTTCGATGTTACTACGATGAGTATCAACCCGATTCCTGGACTGGTCTATCGTTACATATTAAAGTTGTGACAAACATAGGTACAATAATATAAATAAAACGACTACACTGATTCGATTGAAAGTTTTCATGTCTCCTTTTTGTTTCAAATCCCCATAAAACAGCTTTTCCATTTTTTAGGATAAAGACCGGGAAAATAATAAATCAATGATTAAGCATTGTTCATTTGCACTGTCATAAACTTCTTATTAGAACTGCACGGGAATGAAAAAACAAAAGCCCACCAGCAGCGAAACTGATCCAGATACCTTGCACTTACGAAGCAAAGCGTTTACTCTACTGGTTGCGGACTGCTTGCGTACTAGCCGCCCTAGAAGGAATATAAGCGCAGCTACAGTTTTAAAAATCGATTTTCTCGAAAACGGTTGAAAGTTGCGTCTTCCTGTTTATATATGTCGAAGTCCTAGTCTCGCACTACACACCCTGCCAATACGAATCAAATCTGAGAGGAGAAGTTCGTACAGTCCCCTTGTCAGTGTTCCTAACCACACAAAAATATTAACATTATTACCATTCATTTTAGGATCTCCCGAAGGCTTTTATTACCGTTGCGTCATTAACTGACATTTAATTATAAGAAATCGTAGCAAGGGTGACGTGTTTGTGATAAATATTCAATGTTCTGTTGCCTCAAAATGGCATACTACCACAACACGAACAACGAATTTGGGAAAATCAATGAGGTGTCACCAATGTTGTCATCTGCTATCCTGGCATCGAGTGAGGCGTCAGTTTGACATTAACTCCGTGTAAGCCAAGCATGTCACAAGTGCGCCTTCATGTATAGTGGTAAGTACAGTTGCGCTCTACCAGAACTATAGTTCGGCAGTTTTCGTACAGTACATAAATGTTGTAGTGAATGCTAGGATTACCGGCAGTATTGGTAGGAACAGAAACATTAATAAATGTGTGTGTGTGTGTGTGTGAGAGAGAGAGAGAGAGAGAGAGAGAGAGAGAGAGAGAGAGAGAGAGAGAGCTACTGGCAGCCAACGAGTTCCCTTTGTTCTTTGTTCGCTTGTTTCACACATAATTAGAACCGCACATCGTTCAGTGTTAGTCCATTTTGTATTTTATATCCTTAAAAAATGTAGATTGCATTTTATAAGTAATAAAAATTAGCTGCTGTCATAAGTTCTGGGCTTTTGTGTAACCAAAGCGAAAAGTACAGCTCATACGCCTATATAATTATTGTTGGTAATAATAATGAGCGTACGGCATTGGTGGCCGGGAGACTCCTCGCGAGGCGGTTCGGCCGCCGCTCCACAAGTTCTTTAACACCACTACGGTGACTTGCGAGTGAATGAGGATGAAATGATGATGAAAGACACACAACACCCAGTCATGTCGAGGCAGAGAAAATCCTTGACCCCGCGGGGAATCGAACCTGGGACACCGTGCGCGGGAAGCGAGAACGCCACCGCAAGACCACGAGCCGGGAGACTCCTCGCGAGGCGGTTCGGCCGCCGCTCCACAAGTTCTTTAACACCACTACGGTGACTTGCGAGTGAATGAGGATGAAATGATGATGAAAGACACACAACACCCAGTCATCTCGAGGCAGAGAAAATCCTTGACCCCGCGGGGAATCGAACCCGGGACACCGTGCGCGGGAAGCGAGAACGCCACCGCAAGACCACGAGCCGCGGACATTATTGTTGGTAATTTGCACTCAATAGAAGCCACTTACCTTTTAACACCATTCTATTGTAGTTGACAAATTTCTCTGGAATGAAGTATCTATACATTCATTCTGCTTTTTTCGTGTTTTATCAATTCTCTAGTTCCCGGATTAAAAATTTTCAAATTAACACTCTTTTAATTAAGTACTGACTTGTTCCATCAAAAAGAGATTGTGACTTGGACGGTCCTAGCGAACCTGATAAGTAAGTACGTTTTCTGCAGTTACCGAGTTTGGTCGTGTTTTTGCCAGGTTCTTTGCATGCACTGATCGGTTGTTTTACTAGTGTTCTTTGAGCTGACATTATTTCATTTCTGTTTATTGTCTATGGTCAGTGTTCCCAAACATTTCCTCTGACGGAAAACTTCGAGAATCCTAGTACTTTGATGAAACTCGATGTTTATTTTGAAGTTTGACAAAATTCTTAAAGACGAAAAATGCTTGTTTTGTTCAATGATAATTTCTATTTTAAATCATAAGTAATAACACCGATACAATAGAACAATAATCAGTGTCTTAAAAATGTAGCAAAAAACCGCTGCTGTTAGCAGTTTTTCGCGGAGCAATTATTTATTTTCCACGGAGCACCTGTGTTCTGCGGAACTCAGTTTGAGAAACCGTGCTCTGTAGCAACGCTTACTCCGCAACAGTGTTGTAGGTCTACCTACAGTCCACAGTCGTCACGATTACCCGGTGTTGCAGTCCTGAGGAAAGCTTCCGCCATTTTACAGAGCCCGCTGTTGGGCTGTACCGTCGTCAAATCGATTGGCTTCGCCCGCGCATCCGATGGGTCCCCAATTAAACAAGATGTATGCAAATTCGTTTAAAGCGAGCAATTTGAATTTTGTGCCTGCGCCGTCCCGGTTCTGGGGACGGGAGCCCGCCCGGCGACAGAGCAGTCAGATTAAAGAGAGGCCTGTCTGGATGCTGTGGCGGCCGTCCCACAGGGGGAGTCCCCGGCCTCAGGGGACGCCCGGCACTGTCTGTGAGAAGGAGTGAGAGGCGCAGGGCGCAGGAACCCTCAGCGCGGGAGACGCGACGAAGGGCCGAGAGGACGAAAGTACTAAGTGGCTACAGCCTCTAAACACTGCAGTCTCAGAAACACCGAGGTTCAACGTGGACTATGGTCCTAAATTCTGTGCAACACAGGGGACATATTGGAAACTCGCCTTTCCTTGCCTTCTAATGTATGCATACCCAGCGTTCCTAACGACTACTACCATTACTACTAGTACTATTACTGCTACTACTAAGGCAAAGACGACGACTGCCACTGTTAACACTCAATAATGACACTCACTTTTATTTACAAACGAACTGGTATGTTGGACTCTGAGTATTGTTACTTGTAAAACAAGTTAAATCAATAATTCTTCTTCCCGAATATTTCGATGACACCTTCATACCACGTGTCTCGGATTTCAAGTATTCACACTACTGGTTTTCTGCTGAAGTACAAGCAACAGTTGATAATCGATACCGGGTCATAAAGTTCCTCAAACACGTTTTTACGCATTTTAGTTGAGAAAAACTCTTTTCAACTGAAACACTTGTTAAAGAAAGGGGAGCAATTAGACAAAATAGTTTGAAAGCTTCTGAAAAACCTTGGTTCGTTTCGTTCTCAGTCATTCTTTTGATAACGTCTCCCAAACAGACAGACTGAAATGATTCTTTATGCCAGGGAGAAAATACAGTCTCCAGTTCCATATGCAGCTGCAAGCGACTGAAGTACGCAAAATACGTTTGTAATATTGAATCCACACCATCTACAGGGAAATGCTGAGCATAACTGGTGAACTGAGTAATATCACCTAATTTGAGGAAGAACAGTTTATCAAATTGGTTCAAATGACTCTGAGCACTATGGGACTAAACATCTGAGGCCATCAGTCCCCTAGAACTTAGAACTACTTAAACCCAACTAACCTAAGGACATCACACACATCCATGCCCGAGGCAGGATTCGAACCTGCGACCGTAGCGGTCCCGCGGTTCCAGACTGAAGCGCCTAGAACCGCTCGGCTACTCCGGCCGGCAACAGTTTATCATAACGTGAAAATCTTGTTTCCAGTTATGTTACAATATTATCCGATATCTCGAGGTACACCTGTTGGTATTTTGACATCACCAGACGACACGCCGTGTGACTTTCATTGTCGAAAGAGGTCAAAGAAGCGTTGGTTGACAAGCATACCAGAAACGAGAGAGAGATGAAAGAGCACGAGTGGGTGCAATCACAACCAAAAGGATCAGTATCATGAAGTATCAATGCGAAGCAGTGCGTGCAATACACTGCAGCGGAAGAATATCTACAGGGCTTTAAGAAGAGAGGTGAATATTTTGGCAATTTGAACAACTACCTTACTATCCAGACCACACCCCCAGTGACTTACATTTGTCCGTAGGGCTCAAAGAAGCGCTGATTGGCAAGCATTTCATATTCGAAAAAGAGATGAAAAAGAGGTGAAAAAGCACGAGAGACTGCATTCACAACCAAAGGAATCATCCTAATGAAGTACCAATGCACCACCGAAGCCACCCAACGCATGCATTATACTACACCGAAAATACCATGTATCTCCAGGGCGTTAAAAAAGGTGTTGAATATTTTGTTAGGTGGTAGTAGCCAACAAAACAAGAATAAAGGTCAAGCGGACATGGGCTTTAAAACGCGACACCGTAAGAGCTATCAGCATTTCTTCACCTGTAACACTGTGAAACAAATATCTTCTACTCCAAGCTCTTTGCTCTCCATATTTTGCGAGATGGTACTACTGACCAAAACATGAAAAACTTGTCCAGTGAACATTACCTCTAAAGTGTCTACCTTAAGAGCTATGAGCACTTGTTCATCTTCGCTTCTGTGTAACACATCGCTTCTATTGAACAAGTGCTCATAGCTCTAGAGGTAGGAACTTTAGAGGTAATGTTTACTGGACCAGTTTTTCTTGTTTCGGTCCGTAGTACCTCCTCCCAAAATATGGTGAAACCTTCCCATCTCCTCTATACCTCTTTTGTTAATGATAACCTTACCTTTTACAATAAGCTATGTAACCTTCACTTACGATTTCTATCTCTTGCTCAATAACTAATGAAATCTTCCCTTTGAAATTTATTCTCTTTCTGTATCTTCTGGTACAAATTTAATTGGTGCTTATTAAAAGTGATTTTCTGATTATTTCGACGAAACATAGAATGTGTCGTCGTCGTGGCCCTCAGACGTTATGTGCAATAACCCAAAACTGTTCCTTACCTTTTTTTTACTGTTACTGGATCGCCATCTGACTGCTACAACGAATTGCGACATGAATATACTTACTCTGTTTTACTATACTCTATTAGCTGCTGGTGGGCTGTCATAATGAGTGGCTGTATTTATCACCAAAGCTGACGTTATTCCTTATTAGCAAAGCTGACGTTATTCTTTAATTAATTTGGCTGAAGTTACGTAGTTCATAGTTAAACTTTTTCTTGACAACAATAAAATTTTGCAAAGTTTTACGTTGATGGTTTTTGGGATGGATTATAATTAGAAATGCAAATTGCTGGCAAAAGTCAATTATATTCTGAATGAAATGATTTTACAAACGTTCAAATGGGACTTACTTTTTACAATAATCTTACAACAAGCAATGCGCAAACATACCTTCAGTAGTCTTGAGTTTCTCAAAAAATTATTTCAATAAAATTAGTTCCTCTTATTATAATAGTTTGCTGATGTCTCTTTACATCCGTTTATAATCTCTTGTAGATCATAGCTAGTGGCTGGCAGGCACACCGCTCCTCTCAACCTCTCATGTATCAATGCGCGGTCTTTCCCACTCTTTTCTCAAAATATATCCGTACTCGGTTTCTCCCGCCCTTTTTAAAATTATATAAATTTGCGGTCTCTCTTGTCAACAATACTTTGGTGCAGAAATTCCCTGATACCACAATTATTTCCAACATGACAAATATAAATTATTCCTACTTAATCCTATTAATAAAATATAAACATCTTTCATAAATTGTGATTTGACAATAAACAACAGAAATATACACGTCTTACAGTGGAAAGCAAAGAACTTGCAGTATATCAAACATGAGTAAGTGCTCTCATGATCTTAAGGTATGCATTTTAAAGACCATGTTTATTTGATTGTTTCCTTGCCTTGACGGTCACTACCACGTTTCAAAATATTCAATGCTATTTTAATACTTCGTACAATTTTTCTGCATTACCTTATTTGCGAAATAAAAAATAAGTAAGGTTTTCCTTTGAACCACCTTCGTAGTTCATCCTTCGTTAAGACAGCAGTGCAGCCAAAATAGAATTTGCATGTATTTGTCTGAAAAAAAGTGTTCCTTGTTCATTGAGCAGAATAATTTCTTTTTGCTGAAGACGCTGGATTTGGTCACTATTGATGTTGTGCGTGTTTTAGCAAAATGTGCCGAAATTATAGCATATCTGAGATCTGACAGAGATGGTAGTAACATGGTTTCCTATGGTCTGCTGCAGCTAGGGGACTGTCGGTAGGGGGACGTATTCTGTGAACACATGAACGATTCTCCACAGTTTACAGGGAGAAAGAGATCTGGTGATCCTTCAGGCCGGAAGATTTCACTACCTTCTTTGTCCCCGACTCACAAGGCACATCACAATTTCGTGCTGAAGTGGCACATGTGGTGATTTCTATAGCTCCACATTACTGAAAATATCCATGGAATCGTCCTTTTTGTTGGTTTTGTTTTAGCTTATCCAGCCACTAAATGCCCCAAACACATTCAGATTTGTTTTATTTTGTCCACCCTGTACGTAATGGAACAAAAGTGAGAAACCGTATCAGATTGCAGTTTAGTTAGTCTTAATTTTTCTGCTGCGAATAATGTGTTGGTTCTATAGATGATTCCAATATTTCGTAGGCCGGACGTCGGGTCTTCACTCCGTCAGTCAGCGAAAAAGCGTTCCTTGTGGTTCACAGTTGTACTTACCGAAGAGCCAAGTAATTTATTCAAGCGAATAGCTTTTCCTTGGGTTTTATTTATTTCACTCTCTTTTACTTCTACGTCTTATTGTTTAACGTGCACTGAAAGATTTATGGTGAAGAGTCGCATTTACACGTGAATCTTGTATTAACACGACGAGATCGAGATCTCTAACAACGGCTATAAATTTATATGCCCTCTCAGTCAACAAGAAATTATTACGCTTGCTGTGATTTATTTACCAGAGTTGGCCATTCCAGTCCATGGTGAGCACAGCGCCTCTTCAACAAAAAGTCTATATTTCACTTACAAATTGAACAAACAAACTCCTTCTATGAGGTTGTATTTGTAAGATGTTCACGCTATTTTATTTCTCCTAAAATAGCATAAACATCTCGGATTTATTTTATATCTTATCCGCATGGCTGTAACGGATAGTGCAGCCGCGTCTCGATCCCTGAGTCAACAGATGGGGACGTTTGCTAGACAACAACCATCTGCACGAACAGTTCGACGACGTTTGCAGCAGCATGGACTATCAGCTCGGAGACCATGGCTGTGGGTACCCTTGACGCTGCATCACAGACAGGAGAGCCTGCGATGGTGTACTTAACGACGAACCTGGGTGCACGAATAGTAAAACGTCATTTTTTTCGGATGAAACCAGGTTCTGTTTACAGCATCATGATGGTAGCATCCGTGTTTGGCGACATCGCGGTGAACGCACATTGGAAGCATGTATTCGTCATCGCCATACTGGCGTATCACCCGGCGTGATTGTATGGGCTGCCACTGGTTACACGTCTCGGTCACCTCTTGTTCGCATTGACGGCACTTTGAACAGTGGACGTTACATTTCAGATGTGTTACGACCCGTGGCTCTACCCTTCATTCGATCCCTGTGAAACCCTACATTTCAGCAGGATAATGCACGACCGCATGTTGCAGGTCCCGTACGGGCCTTTCTGGATACAGAAAATGTTCGACTGCTGCCCTGGCCAGCACATTCTCCACATCTCTCACCAATTGAAAACGTCTGGTCAATGGTGGCAGCGCAACTGGCTCGTCACAATACGCCAGTCACTACTCTTGATGGACTGTGGTATCGTGTTGAAGCTGCATGGGCAGCTGTACCTGTACACGCCATACAAGCTCTGTTTGACTCAATGCTCAGGCATACCAAGGCCGTTATTACGGCCAGAGGTGGTTGTTCTTGGTACTGATTTCTCAGGATTTATGGACCCAAATTGCGTGAAAATGTAATTACATGTCAGTTCTAGTATAATATATTTGTCCAGTGAATACCTGTTTATCATCTGCATTTCTTCTTGGTGTTGCAATTTTAATGGCTAGTAGTGTATTATGTAATGGCTGCCCTTGTAAATTCCAAACGGGTGAATAAATTAATAAAGTAACAAACGTTTGTTAGAGACCACTGAATATACTTTGTAAATAGAAGAAACCAAAACGGGCATGGGATAGAAACAGTCAGCATTTTACTTAGTTGCCTAGATTGATGACATTTGTAAGAAGATACTGATAATAATTACACCAACGCAAGTTGCAGAACTAACAAGAATGTTTCACCTGCTGTGTACGGTATAGTAATGTTTTGTGTTTTAATACAGACATGTATTATATTCTCAATTTATTTGGCATGTCGATTTCAATAAATGTATGACTGATGCAGTCCGCCAAATCGTTATTACAAGCACTATAGGTCAGGAAGACTTCTGCCTATTGAGAAGATTGACCAGACGGTGCAGCGGCGGAAATTGTGGCCGTGGTTTTTGTTTTCTTTCTATCGGACGCTGAGGCTTATTTTGTACGGCGCACGGAAGACTGCGTTCATCAGAAGAGCGGCGAGGTATCGGTTTCGCGAAAACAACCGCCGGCGGGACGCGCCGCGCCTAGCAGCGCCGCAACCCCTCACGACTCCTCCAGGCGAGCGCTCGCTCGGGCAGGCTGCGATGAGGAACGCTGCAAAACAGCGCATCAATAAATCAATACATCGCCCACCGACGCTAGCGGGGGAACTTATATTTCTTTGTACGTCGTCACAATGGGATTTATTTGAAAGTAAAGTTTAAAGCAGGGCCCCGAGTTTGTGGCGGTAGTTCTGCGCAGGAGAGAGCGCAAAGTGCTGCACAACCAACTTGGAGGCGCACATCCGCCAGCTGCCTCTTAAAGAACACCGGCTCACTCACACACACACGAGCGCGAGCGCGCGCGCGCCCACACAGATACACACACACACACACACACACACACACACTGCACAGCGGATGGCAGGGCGATGACGGGATACGAGCTACTGCAGTACATATATGACAAGAAGTGCATACAAAGTCGATAATGGCGGCATCTAGTTCGTGCGACAGTATTTGTTCTCTTGAATCGCTAAGAACAAAACAGTAGCGTAATAAATGGGTACTGCCACTGGTGGTCATAAATTTGCAATTAACCTCGGGAAAAAAGGAAGCTGAAAACTCTCAAGCTGCGATCATATGATATGGAGGTGGTGCAAGTACTTCTCTAAATGTTCACCATTGAGTTCGACAAATTTTTCCCAATGTTTTCTTGACGCTGCAAATAGATTGGTTCTAGTAGCCTGCAGTTTGGTTGTTTAGGAAACATTTCACATAGAAAATCAGCTCCTCATGCTTCTGGAATTGCCTAACTTGCAGTGTTTTCCTCATCTGAGAAAAGAGGGCTGGCCGGTGTGGCCGAGCGGTTTCTTGGCGCTACAGTCTGGAACCGCGCGACCGCTACGGTCGCAGGTTCGAATTCTGCCTAGGGCATGGATGTGTGTGATGTCCTTAGTTCTAAGTTCTAGGGGACTGATAACCTCTGAAGTTAAGTGCCATAGTGATCAGAGCCATTTGAACCATTTGAGAAAAGAGGAACAAAGTCGCTGCTCTGTCAGTACAGTATGGGGGTAAGGCAAAATTTGAATCTCAGAGAAGCAGCTGTGACTCTGTGCTGACATAATGAGCTGGAGCGATGTCTTGAAGCAAAAACACCTATTTGGACGGCTCTCCAGTAACACTTGGTCTTAAGAGCCTCCAGTAACCTCTCCAGGGGAGGTCGATTGTATGCGCTTGTGACACTTTGCCCCTTTTACATGCATATCCTGGTAGTAAAACGCCAAGGCAGTCTCAAAAAGAACACCACCATCAGCTTGCCCGATAGTGCATCGGTCTTCGCAGCGATGGAGAATCCATGTTTCCCATGCTTACTTCACCCTTTTGTCACAGGGTCGCAGTGACATAGGTAGCAGTCGTCCATGGTATAAGCTGGTAAGAAAGGCATCTGGACTCGGCTGACACAGGAGCAACATTTCGCTTGACACTTCAGTTTCTGTTGCGAAACCGAGTGGCGGTTTTGTCTGTCACGATCAAACCGTCGTTCAAGGTTCTCAAAACTCATTGATGACAGATTTTCACTATATCCTCTATCGATTTGATCGTGATACGCCTGTTTTCGAGATACAGGACCTCCCGTTCCCTTGCGATCCTCTGTGCTTTGCAGAGATGGCCTTCCACTTAGTTCATCATTCAGACGTATCTGACGACACTTGAAACTTCTGTGCTACGCAATTATTGTGTCAAATAGTGATGCATCGCTTTCCTGCCCTTTCGCGAACTCAGCATTGTTTGTTGAGGAAAACTAATTACTGCACGACACTCCATTGCATCAATGCACTGCAGCGTTTTTTTTTTTTTTCTGTTCTCTAACGGGGTACGGCGTTATTGTGGCATGGGAATTCCATAGTGGATCAGGAGTCCGTTTCCAAGTATCAGTCGTTCAAGAATGTTGATGCACTATTCATTTTCATGTCACTCCAGAGTATCGGTTTTAACAAACTTGCCAATCAGGCGCAAACTGGTGACATTTTTGAAAAAGTGGTTAACTTATTCGGAACAATATAATTTTTAAAAACGTGGACCTGTTTGATTCCAAACAAATAGTTTGATCCCATTATTGAAATAATTGGAATTTCATATAATTCTACTTGAACCCATGTTACATTTGCTGTTTTGAATTATAAGGCAAATTAGGATCAAACAATGCAAAGTGGGCAGTTTCGAAAGACAACTATTACAGTGATTTTTCTGTTGGTGTAAATCCGCAAGAGAGAAATCACAATCGACAGTTTGATATTTGAAAAGCTTCGAAAGAACGCTGACATCCGCGTCCAGAGCTACTGCTGCAGAGGAGACTGAGAACAATGCTTCAACATATTCACTGCCAAGGAAGGCACCACAGTCTGCGTTTTGTTCTAGCTGTGATAATTTAGATTCATCACTGGGTCATAAACGTTTCCAAGTAATAAATGGTTTTCTCCATCCACCTGGTAGGTAATCCCTTGAACATGGATATTTTTTGGTGATCAATGATCTTTGATGTCCTCTTCACTTTCTTGACTTGAGGCGACGGAATTCTTGAGGCAATTAAAAATTTTTGGAAGATAGTTCCAGGATAAACAGCGATCTATTAATATCGTAAATTGTTTAATATACGCAATCGTGATGGCATTTAAGTTGTTAATTTCTGTTTTTCTATGACCACTTTCTATCTTTTAATATATCATCATCACATCTACATTCCTTGATGATAGTAGGAATCGCTGGCGTGGAGCAGGTCCCTCTGTGCAAGCGTGGAAGACACTGCTCAAAATTAACAACTTAAATGCGATCATGAATGTGTTTATTAAATAAGTTTTGATACCATGTTCTCGGTTGACGTTCTTGGGTTTCCTCGAAAGCAAGTAACTATTGGCGTTAAACGTCAACAGTCAAGTTGGTCTGAGAAAAAAATCATAAAGAGCTAAACGATGGCAATTTAATTGGACTGAAACATGAGTAAAATTAGCAGCAAGAAATCCGTAGTTGGTTTTTCTGTTTATTTGGTTTAAGATATATTTATGTATAACATTTATAAATGTATAATTAAACGATCTATCCAATTGTTGAATTTCATATTCGCTTCACTCTAGCCTCTTCATAGCTGCCTTTGTTTGCTCAGATGGTTTCTCTCTTTCTCATGAAGCTGGCTGATGAAAATTTATTTATCTTCTGCAACAGTAATGATATTTAAAGCGTTAACATGCGCTACGTAAAAAGTGTTATCAAATTTTTCAACAAAACCTTACGTATTTCGATTATCAGCTTCCGACAACCTTCCATCATGTTTTTGTATTTTTTTCCTTTTTTCTAATATGAAACTTCTGATTTTGGAACGCCGCTTCTCAACTCCCGTACCGAAATTTTTTATTTTCCTCTTCCTTCACAGCTAGTGTGGTACTTTGATGCACAGTTAATGTACAAACCGGAAAAATGTAGAAAAAACCATTAACTTTTGTTTAACACATGTCAGCTAGATTCCAGGTCCTTCAAGGGAGTAACTCAAGAGTAAATAAATGTTGCCCCGTAAACGAACTGTCAAAGAGGACATACTACTTGCTGGCACTGTCTCAAAAGTGAAAGAGTAGTTTGGTTTTACTATTTGAGTTTTAAAAGGAATTGGCTCGGCTCACTATGGCCTCTCTCTGCCTGCCTTGGTATCTCTGATCGGTCACGTCACCTAAGGAATGCAGTCTGTGACACGAACATGTTCAGTTAAGGACTCTGAATTAGACAAACTGACTGCATTGCTCTCTACGTTGGGTTATGAATCAATCTGACATCCAGAAATAATAACTTTGCTAAGTTCATGGTTTAATTTTTATGAATTCTACGCCTTTGGAGGTCCCTCTTCCCTTTGTAGAACTTAGCCCAAATTTCTCATAATTCATTTTTATGTGGAACAGAACCAAACTGCAGTGCTGCCTATATATATATATATATATATATATATATATATATATATATATATATATATATATATATATATATACTGAGATGCTCCAGCAGTGTGCTTCCTAGCTTTGAGGAGTATCGAAATTGAATGACTGTTTGCATGGAATGAAATCTTTCAAAAAGCATGTGGCCCCCCCCAGAAACCTCATCCACCACGTAGGATAAAATGTCCACATTTAAGCTTGTTAGTGTGTACTGATGCATGCGTTTGGACTCATGTATATTATCCTGCGCACTAGAATGGGACAGCAAAGTTAACCTCACCAGACAGAATACTTGTTATCCCTATAGAAGAGCACAATCATCGTTCTGGAACGCTGTAGATCGTACAGAAGTGGTATCAAACGGTCATATGACCATTCAGAACTTATGTAACACATGTCTGTCAATTGATGTGCGTGTGGCAGTCAGTTGCAGGGAGTCAGCACTGTCTGGTGGGTCGCCCTGAAGACACGAGTGAACGGGAGAAAAGAGCTGCTGGGTTTGGCCGTACCCGTGGCTACACCGTGACTGAAGTTGCCTCATTTCTTCATACACCAAAGCAGTCGTCCGACACGTCTGCAAAAAATAGTGTCTCACACTTACAACGGAACTGCACCTACTCGTCATCACTGATTTCGTCCGAATTTATGGTGTACACAGTTATTGGCCAGAAACGAAGGTGACAGAAGTGAAAGATTCACATGACCAAGGGTTTAAGACACTTGCATTTTTGGTGCGGTTCGGGCGAGAAATCACTTTTTTATGTCAACGTAGTTTTCAGGTAGAAGTTGGTGCAGTGCAAGAAATGCTGAACATTAATCCGAGGGTCGGGAGGATCGAGTCCCCAATTTTTCCTTCGATCTTTACGTTAAATACAGTATAAATAAACAGAAATAATGCTCAATATATTTTATTTACATTCTTAAAACCTAGAAAAGTGCGACACTACCCATAGTTTTTCTGGTGCTAAGTAGTTGCCGCCTAAGCAGCATTCCCCATATGAGCAAAACCAGTTGTAACTTGACCTGATGTTGCCCACACTGTAGCTAGTTGGCCTATGTACGGCTCTGTTTTAAAAATGAATAGCTAGATGTAGTCATAGGATCGAGATGTACATGTCTGCTTTCATGTCCAGCAGCTAACTCGCTGCAAATAATCTACATCTCTGATCCTACAGTAAAATAGTTTGTGCATTTGCCAGAATGACAAACTAATAAAAATACACAGAAATGTTAAGAAAAAGATACATGAATAATTTAATATAAGGGGTTCTGTTCATGTAATTGATGTTGACGACAGAGAATTATGTTCAAGAACGCGTATTCAAGAAAGTATATCTCTAACAAACGGAAAGCGGCCCTACGCTATCCAGTTAAAATACAGACAACCTCATCGAATGCAGTAAAATCTCTTTGGGAGAGTTACAAGAATGGTACCAGAATCCCCAAACTAAGTGGTCATCAAAGACATGCGGAAACTAAGTCCATTTGTTGACCACAGTACACAAAATATTCACCAGCTCGAGACAGTTCTGGGTTCTACATGATGATTTACAAATTAACACACGTGAGATAACAAGTAGAGACTCATACTTTGTCTGTCATCAATTCCATAATGCAATCAGAAATAGCTAGAGTATCTTAGCGGCCGTTCACCGCTCAGAATACAGCACCGACATGACAGAATCTCGCACATTACATAGGCAGGTCTGTCTTCCACTAGATCTCGACATAAAAGTGCCCTCTGCAAGATCCAAAGACAAGTGTCCAGAATCACTCCCTTGAGCTCTTCACTCAAAACGCCTTTGTCTCCAGGTGACTCCCCGTAGTGTTCCGCTAGTATCCAATTCCTATTAGCTAAAGCTGAGCCCCACCAAAAATAGGAACGTTATAAAAATTCGATCACACTCAGATCTTTCACAATAAATATAAATAAAGTTTATTTACAAATAAATAAGCCGGTATATTTGCACAACTCTGCTCATAATAAATGACAACAGATTGCCGTTAAATATTGTTGAAAAATCACTTACGCTTGCTTGACAGAAGCATCTATTGCCCCTATTTTCAAGGATCTTCTTAAGTGATCGACTACCTGCAAATTACCCGTATTGGGATTTACCCACATCCTGCCATGCTGACGCCTTTGCATCCGGACTCGCCCGCATCGGTCACCTAGCCTGGGACGACTAGCGTTCACAGACAAACTGACCTCACCTCCTACCAATTATAGGTGGCCTATTGGATCACCTACATGCACGCTACGTTACAAAGCGCATCGCAAAGGAAAATTTGGGATTGCAAATAAAATTCGAAAAAGCAATTGAAAGACATACACAGAACTTCGAATATAAAATTAGTTACTTTTAATAAATTTACTGATGGGATAACATTTGCGTATAAACAACGGTTAGCAATAATTTTTACGACATTTTGCGTGCACTGCAAAGGCCGCACCTTTAGAATTAAGGGTTGTTTTAAGATTATAATCAAAATTAAATTTGGTTTACATCGTAAAAGGTTCTCTCTTGTCGCACAGTCTGGCAGTAAACAACATGTAACGCATCATTTCCCTAAATATTGGTGAGGGTAGAACGAGATTTACAGTGGAACGTATTTTAGTGCAGTCATACGAGGATGTGATTTCATTTTCTCTCTCGAAGTGATCGAGCAGATTTTAGGCTCTGTGATCAACGTCTTCCGCTCATGATGAAAATGGACGTCACAGGCTTGTACTAGCGGAGTACATTAGCGGGGGATCACTCTAATACTGCATGACGGCAGTACTTCTTCATCTTGAAAAATCTGATCGTATGATTCTGTATTTATTTGTCCCACCCACGGGTCAATTAACACAATAATATTTTCTTGCATACACTGTATTTAATCACATAAAATGGAATATATTTATTCTGTCTAGAATATTATTAACTGGAGTAGAATTGACGTCAGTGATAAGTCCCACTTCAAACTGTGCTTAGATGAACAACAGAAGCGTGTGTCTGGAGATGTTCAGGATAGTATGAGTGCCATGGGACGCCATTTCACTTCAGAACAAGATGCATTTGGTTCTTTTCCATGGCGCCCTTACAGTAGAGTGGCACTTATATGATACTCTACGCCCTGTTTTGTTCCCCTTCACGTCTAGCCATCTCGGGCTTACATTTCAGCAAGATAATGTGCTCCCCCACATGGACTGTCTTCGTGCTTGATCGTCTTCGTGTTTGCAAATCCTATCTAGGTCAGCAATGTCGCCGGATCTCTCCCCAACTGAAAACGTTTAGAGCCTTATGGACAGGGCCTTCTAGCAAGGTTGGGAATTTGGATCTGATGCGCCAACTGGACAGAATTTGGAAAGAATCTCTCAATGGCTCTGATCACTATAGGACTTTTTTAACATCGGAAGTCATCAGTCCCCTAGAACTCAGAACTACTTGAACCTAACTAACCTAAGGACATCACACACATCCATGCCCGAGGCAGGATTCGAGCCTTCAACCGTAGCAGTCGCGCGGTTCCGGACTGAAGCGCCTAGAACTGCTGGGCCACCGACACCGGTGAAAGAGGTGTCTTAGAGTCCAATTATCACATGTATCGGGACTAGGTTGTTCCATCATCAAGCGAAATAAAAACAGAAATCAAATCAATACATCGCAAAACTATACATATAAACAATCACGTAAATATCTACATCGTCTTTCAGTACACTGAGGAGAAAAAGAGATCATGGGAAAGGGATATGCACATATACAGATGGCGGTAGTATCGCGTGTACAAGATATACAAGGGCAGTGCATTAACGGACCTGTCATTTCTCTTCAGGCAGTTCATCTGAAACGGATTCCGACGTTATTGTGGCTTCACGATGAGAATTAACAGACTTTGAACATGAAATGATAGATGGAGCTAGACTCATGCAACATTCAGTTTCGGAAATCGTTAGGAATTCAGTATTCCGAGATCCACTGTATCAAGAGTACGCCGAGAGTACCAAATTTCAGACATTACCTCGCATCACGTACACAGCAGTGGCCTGCGGCCTTCACTTAACTACCGAGAGTAGCGTTGGTTCAAAATGGTTCAAATGGCTCTGAGCACTATGGGACTCAACTGATGAGGTCATAAGTCCCCTAGAACTTAGAACTACACTCCTGGAAATGGAAAAAAGAACACATTGACACCGGTGTGTCAGACCCACCATACTTGTTCCGGACACTGCGAGAGGGCTGTACAAGCAATGATCACACGCACGGCACAGCGGACACACCAGGAACCGCGGTGTTGGCCGTCGAATGGCGCTAGCTGCGCAGCATTTGTGCACCGCCGCCGTCAGTGTCAGCCAGTTTGCCGTGGCATACGGAGCTCCATCGCAGTCTTTAACACTGGTAGCATGCCGCGACAGCGTGGACGTGAACCGTATGTGCAGTTGACGGACTTTGAGCGAGGGCGTATAGTGAGCATGCGGGAGGCCGGGTGGACGTACCGCCGAATTGCTCAACACGTGGAGCGTGAGGTCTCCACAGTACATCGATGTTGTCGCCAGTGGTCGGCGGAAGGTGCACGTGCCCGTCGACCTGGGACCGGACCGCAGCGACGCACGGATGCACGCCAAGACCGTAGGATCCTACGCAGTGCCGTAGGGGACCGCACCGCCACTTCCCAGCAAATTAGGGACACTGTTGCTCCTGGGGTATCGGCGAGGACCATTCGCAACCGTCTCCATGAAGCTGGGCTACGGTCCCGCACACCGTTAGGCCGTCTTCCGCTCACGCCCCAACATCGTGCAGCCCGCCTCCAGTGGTGTCGCGACAGGCGTGAATGGAGGGACTAATGGAGACGTGTCGTCTTCAGCGATGAGAGTCGCTTCTGCCTTGGTGCCAATGATGGTCGTATGCGTGTTTGGCGCCGTGCAGGTGAGCGCCACAATCAGGACTGCATACGACCGAGGCACACAGGGCCAACACCCGGCATCATGGTGTGGGGAGCGATCTCCTACACTGGCCGTACACCACTGGTGATCGTCGAGGGGACACTGAATAGTGCACGGTACATCCAAACCGTCATCTAACCCATCGTTCTACCATTCCTAGACCGGCAAGGGAACTTGCTATTCCAACAGGACAATGCACGTCCGCATGTATCCCGTGCCGCCCAACATGCTCTAGAAGGTGTAAGTCAACTACCCTGGCCAGCAAGATCTCCGGATCTGTCCCCCATTGAGCATGTTTGGGACTGGATGAAGCGTCGTCTCACGCGGTCTGCACGTCCAGCACGAACGCTGGTCCAACTGAGGCGCCAGGTGGAAATGGCATGGCAAGCCGTTCCACAGGACTACATCCAGCGTCTCTACGATCGTCTCCATGGGAGAATAGCAGCCTGCATTGCTGCGAAAGGAGGATATACACTGTACTAGTGCCGACATTGTGCATGCTCTGTTGCCTGTGTCTATGTGCCTGTGGTTCTGTCAGTGTGATCATGTGATGTATCTGACCCCAGGAATGTGTCAATAAAGTTTCCCCTTCCTGGGACAATGAATTCACGGTGTTCTTATTTCAATTTCCAGGAGTGTACTTAAGCCTAACTAACCTATGGACATCACACACATCCATGCCCGAGGCAGGATTCGTACCTGTGACCGTAGCGGTCGCGCGGCTCCAGACTGTAGCGCCTAGAACCTCTCGGCCACTTCGGCCGGCAGAGTAGCGTTGTGTGCGTCGAATGTTCAGTGCTAACAGACAAGCACCACTGCGTGAAATAAGGGCAGAAATCATTGTGGGTGGTACGACCAACTTTTCCGTTAGGAAAGTGTGGCGAAATGTGGCGTTAAGGGGCTATGGCGGCAGAAACCGACCTGAGTGCCTTTGCTGACAGCACGATGTCGCCTGCACCACCTCTCCTGGTTCATGACTATATCGGATGGATCCTAGACGACTCACCGTGGTCTGGTCACATGAGTCCCGATGTCGGTTAGTTAGAGCTGATGGCAGGGTTCGAGTGTTATGCAAATCCCATAAAGCCATGGACCCAAGGCACTGTGCAAACTGGTGGTGGCTCCCTAATGGTGTCGGTTGCGTTTACATGGAATGTAATGGGTCTTCTGGTCTAAGTGAAACCACTCATTGGCTGGAAATGGGTGTGTCCGACTGGTTGGAGACCATTTTCAAACCAGTCATGACTTCATGTTCCCAAACAACTATGAAATTTTTATGGATGAAAATGTGTTATATCGCCGTGCCACATTTGTTCGCGATTCGTTTGAAAAACATTCGAGTGAATGATTTGGCCGCCCAGATAGCCCGTCACGTGTGCTATGGAACATTTATGGGACGTAATGAAGAGGTCAGTTCGTGTACAAAATCTAGCAACGCTTTCGGTATTATTGACGACCATAGTGGCAGAATGGCTCAGTATTTCTGCAGGGCACTTCCAACGATTTGTTGACTCTAAACCACGTCGTGTTGTTGCACTACGCCGCGGGAAGAGACGTCCGACACGATATTATGAGGTATCCCATGACTTTAGTCACCTCAGTGTATAGTATACTTTAAAGCTTCTGTGTCATTAGGCACCTAGAAGTACAAAAGTAGCAGCCATTATTCGCTGACTGCCATAAAACTCTCCTTTGAACTGCTCACAATGCCTGGTTCTGATCTAAAGGCAGCTGTCTTCTTCTGTCAAAGACAGTATTTTCCTCTAACGTATATCTCATAGCTCCCAGCTATGCTACTGTGTGCTGTAAAATTTTTGAACGTTTTATGTCCAGTCCTAGCAAGCCCTAAAAGCCAATGCTGCAGCTATGTCGCAGTATGGATGCACACCAAGAATGGTTAAGTGTGATACACCATAGCAACTACTAAATACGAACATTATTAAGAATTTAACACTATTTAGTTCAATCTAAGTATAGTTTCGGATTGAGAAATATTTCACCATTTCGATCAATCTGCTCTTCAGTGTTTGAAAGTAGGAGGTAAATCTGCAGTAATTATTTAGTCATTTATCAGTGCAAGAATTGTAATATTCAGCTTACGTAATACAGCATTAACAACTTTGAGTCACAATCAGCAGTCATTTCATGGGACGACTGCTAAGAGAAGTTTGTTTTCATTTTGATCACTAGTGCATCCGTGGATATACACATCACATGCACTAACACAGGTTGTGTTGACATGGTTTATTTGTTTGGCGACAAGACTCGCCAAGTTGTGCTAGCATTGTTACTCTGGTGATAGCAGACCGGCGCATTACGTAACAGCTAGGACTGTTATGACTTTATCGCGTTTCAGAAAATAAGCGAAAATGCGATGTGCATCACTCTCTGCTCTCAGTATGAGCGTTTTGCAGAATGAAAGATGACCGTGACGTAACATGATGTTATACTGGGCATTCTTTTTATTTGTTTTAATCACAAACAAAGTGACATGCGTTCAGTTGTAACCAGTTATGCCATCTCATGTTGGCCATTTGCAGAAAATTGGCTTAATTTTATGTTATCATTGCATGAGAGATTAGTCTGCTGTTGAACGCGAGAGCTATGCACTATGTGCACGTGTGTACCGATAAAGAGTGAAGAAATGTTTAGAATCATCTTTGATGCAGATTTACAGTCACATATATGAAAGTTCTAGGAGGTGAAAGGGAACCAATAGTTGAGAAAGGAGTGAGACGAGCCTGTAGCCTATCCCCGATGATAATCAATCTACACAGTGAGGCAGCAAACAAAGCGTCGAAAGAGAAATTTGCAAAAGGAATTAACGTTTAGGCAGAAAAAAGAGAGACTTGAATGGTTTGCCGATGTCATATATTGCAAAGCGCTTGGAAGGAAAGTTGAACTAGCTAGTTTCAGTTGTAAGACGAAACCATTTTCATATCGTTCTTATGCTGAATGTGGGGTGAATACGAAATGGAAACACCAATATTGATCATAATGCTGTACATGCGTTCTTGTAGAAAACAACATGAGTCAGCAAAATTTTTTAACCGCAAAAACAAGACTATGCCAGGCTGCATACATGTTCTTACGTGACGTACTTTCAACATATGGCTGTATGGTGAAAATTGCATCAGTTATTAATTTGCAACAGCACTATCAGTGAAATGACACTTTTATAGAACGGCATAAAAAGGTAGAAAGGTTCAATACCATGGCTGATAAAGCTGTACTCAATAATAAAATACGAAACGAGCATCATGTAACTCGTCGACAACGGAATAAACTGTTATTAAGCACAGCCAGACAGGTCTAATTAACCTCACTCAAATTAGAGAGATAACTGACTTATGAAGTTGTCTCTTGCTTCGAATGGGGTTAATTAAGTCAGTCCAGCTGGACACAGAAACAGTTTATTCCGTTACTGGCGAGCTAATTCATCAATCAGCGTACTAGCCCTTTCTCAACTTTTGTACTGTTGCATAAAAGCCTTATTTCGTTGACTTCCCTGTCACATTGTTGCAAATTACTGACTGGTATGATTTTTGCTGGTACAGTCAGTTGTTCAAACTGAGTCTCGTAACAATACGGTGTACAGTCTGGCTCAGTCTTGTTGTTGCTGTTCAAAAAAAAATTATTCATGTTGCTTTCTACACGAACGCATCTCACAACATGATGTTTACTACTGGTATTTCCATTTCTTGTTCACGCCGCATTTTGCATACTTATGATATGAAGATGACACAACCGAATCTAGCTGGTGATATTTTAATAATTTAATGTAAATATGACTCAGTTATTAAACAATTTAAGAAAAATAAATTTTAATAAATTGAATGTAAGCTATAAGATAAATTTCAAAAAAGTAAACAAAATATGTTCGACTGTCTAGTAACATTAAATCAAGAAATTCTGCGAGAAATAGGTTAGAAAATGAAACACTGAAAGCAGTAGATAAGTTGTGCTACTTGGGCAGCGAAATAATGAGGATGTGCCAAGTATACACGTTACAAAATGCGGACTGGAAATTGCAAGAAAACGTTTTTGAAATAATACAAGCTTATAAACGTCAAATACAAATTTAAATGTTAGAAAGTATTTTCTGAAATTAGCTGTCTGTAGTGCAGCCATGAAAGACCGTGAAATGTGGATGTTAAACAATCCAGACAAGAGGAGAATCAAAGCTCTTGAACTACAATGCTAGATGGCAGTGTTTAAGATTAAATGAGTGCATGGGATTAAGTTATGAAGTGTGACTGAATCGAAAATGGGACAGTTTGACCAAAAACGGAGATCAGTTGGTAAGACATGTCTGGAGGCATCAAGGAGCAGTGGGTTTGGTAACAGGAGAAACGGGTGGAGGAGGGGGGGGGTGGGGTGGAAGTGAAACTTACAGATGGAGTCGGAGGCTCAAATAAAGTGGGTTTAAAAGGTTGTATGTTGCACTAGTTATGAAGAGTGGAGCTGACTGTACTAAATTAGATGTACTTTTCATTCCAATAGATCCGTATTGAGAAAATCCTTCAGGACATACAACATGTCAGAAAAACACGAAAACACTGTAAATATTTACAAAGAAAAACAAATACGCTAATGTACCTTCCGAAGCTCCCAAGCGAGATGATTCTCACGGATGTGGAATAACTCAAAAAATCTTAAACACATTTTCATTCAAAAGGTTATAAATAACTTGCCACCAAATATGTAAGCTTGCAACACACTGAGGTGCATGTGATAATTCTTGTGTTATTGTAGCCATGCATCATCGAATAGAAATATCATTTTAGAACACTTGTTTACAACGATCACACTACTGTACTGAATTTTTTACTGAAGTCAGATTAAACTAAGGTTCGTATTATTTGATGTTATTAGTAACAGCAGTGAAATTTATTCCTGGCTTTCAAACATAAGTATAAATATATAACATCGCTTGGTTCTACTTAGAAATTCATGAATGACGTAGAGGGAGTTGGTGTCCAATAAATTCCTAAGGCTCCTCAAACTGAACATTGATAGCTGTTAAACTTGTTTTGACTGCTGAAAAATTATTCAAAATATGTTTTCCTGAGTAATGGACGCCTTTCTGTCTCATATTAAGTTACTTAAAATCTTCGTGAACATTATTCTTGGGAAGCAGTAGCTAGTATCCTATTTCCTAAGCTAGCCACTGACAAATCATCTTGAGTTCACACCACAAATAATTCTTATTACACTTTTCGGGCCCGGAGACTTCTGCATGGCTTGATGAGTAATTCCAAACAATAATCCCATATGACATTGTGTAATGAAAATAAGTGTAGTAAGCTAGCTTTTTTATATTCATGTCACCCATGTCTGTCAACGTTCCTATTGCAGAGATGTATTTAGTCGTTTCAGCAGTTCTGTGCTGTAATTTCTCACCTCTTCCCCCCACCCCCCACCCCCCCAATCCCTTCCTATCCAGATGAATTTTTTTACCAAGGTCTGATACCAAGAATTTAACACTGCCATCTTCTTCTGTTTGTCGTCATATTATAGGCGTTTACTGGTGGGAAACCTTCAAGTTCTAAACTGAATGTAGTGGTTCCTTTTTTTTTTTAAGTTGAAACTACTTATTAATCCAGAATGAGATTTTCACTCTGCAGCGGAGTGTGCGCTGATATGAAACTTCCTGGCAGATTAAAACTGTGTGCCCGACCGAGACTCGAACTCGGGGCCTTTGCCTTTCGCGGGCAAGTGCTCTACCAACTCAGCTGCCCGAACACGACTCACGCTCACGGGGCGTGAGTCTTGCCTACCTATCAATGTCCATGAAATTTCATTACCTAATCATACTAAGACTAGGCCGTTTATCGCTGTGTCTGCAAACAAAACAAACTTAGCATCTGGTGATATTACAGATTAAAGGTCATTGGCCGACATGAAAGATAAGGGCCATAAGATGGAACCTTGTGGGAAACCACATGAATTTAGTATTCAGTTGGATGATACCTGGTATTTCATTACATTTCCCTTTTCTAGTGTCAGAGATCTCTAAGATTCGAGCCATTTTACGGCAGTTTCTCCTATAGTGTCAAATTCTAATTTATGTAAAATGGTATTGCGATATATACAGTCAGACTTCTTTGACAGATCACAAAATGTGCCAGTATCCTGTAGTGTATTGTCTAATGAATTACGCACATTTTCGCTGAATGTGGAGATAGACTCATCAATATCAGAGCCCTGTAGAGATCCGGGTAATGACTTTGGCAATATATCATTTTCTGTCAGTTGGTTAAGAAGCCGGCTATATATTACCTTTTCTAAAATTGTGGAGAATGCTGGTAAAAGCGAATTTGGATGGATAATTTACGGTATTTCTTTATCCATTTTCATAAACAAAGGCTTGACTTCAGCATGTTTCAGCGATTCAGGAAATGTTTCGCTGATGAAGAATTACACAGACAACTTAATATGTTATTGAATTCAGAAATGCATTCCTTTATTAACATGATGTATTAGTGTGGAGAGCTGCATCAAAGCATTCTTCGGGGTAAAGATCGCGACCAATACAGCAACAACAACGACCATGCGGAAGTTCATTTAAAAATTACATTGACAGACAAAAAAGTGGAACATGCAGAAGAAGTGGACGAATGTGAATATAACTTTGTACGCGTACACGCCGTCAGCAGGTACGTAAATGATTCGATTTGGAGTTCTCAAAGACAGGTAGAATGATCATCCGAGTGCGTGTTGACATACAGTCCTTTATCAGGCCTGGTAGAGTATACAATTGGCGTATATAGCGCCAGATGTTAAGTGATCACTGTCAAGGACACGGAGATACTCTGTACTGGTATGGGACAATATTATCAGCGCCTGAAAGATTTTTTGAGGGTCCTTAATTGGCCGGCAGCTATAAATCATATGATATCCATGTTTACGGGGAATTTTGACACGGCAGTGGCTCCGTGCTGGACTGTATGGGAGCTTGGGGCCAGCAGCACTCGTCATCAAGTTCGACAATGTCTGATTACCGCAAGGGAGGATCGCTATCCTGTGCACCAAGCACGTTGTATCGCCTTGACTCTGCGCCTGCCGTACGAGAACAAGCAGTTCCCTACCTGCAACATTCTGTGTATCAAACCGCACCATTGGCTGCAGGTTAGCCACAGCAAGAGCAGGGAAGCAGGACCTGTTGTGTAGGTTGCTGTTTAGACCAGCAGTGAATTATGGTTGTACACTATATTCGATGACCATCGTCAGTGAGCACATCGGCCTCTGGGGAGAGGCCCCGCTCTTCCAATGTTTTGGAGAGGCACAGTAGTGTTCGTAGTGGTATCATGGTGTGCGGAGGGATCAGCTGAGCGTTTAGGTCACGGCTGGTAACAATTGAGGGAACTTTGGTGGCACAACGGTACGTCATGGTTGTCTCTCGTCCTCACGTGTTATATCTCGTGTGACCTATCGCGATCAAGAGGACAATCATCGTCCAGACGAGACGCGTGTATGTATGAAGTGTCTGCGTGAGGTTGGTGTGCTTCCGTAGCCACCAAATTCCTCAGATTTGTCCACGATAGAACATGTGTAAGACCAACAAGAATGTCAGCTTCATCCAGTGTCAGTACCTACGACATCAAGGGCTGTTACTGTCATATACACTACTGACCATTAAAATTGCAACACCAAGAAGAAATGCAGATGATAAACGGTTATTCATTGGACAAATATATTATACTAGAACTAACATATGATTACATTTTCACGCAATTTGGGTGCATAAATCCTGAGAAATCAGTACCCAGAACAGCCACCTATGGCCGTAATAACGGCCTTGATACGCCTGGGCATTGAGTCAAACAGAGCTTGGATGGCGTGTACAGGTACAGTTGCCCATGCAGCTTCAACACGATACCACAGTTCATCAAGAGTAGTGACTGGCGTATTGTGACGAGCCAGTTGCTCGGCCACCATTGATCAGACGTTTTCAGTTGGTGAGAGATCTGGAGAATGTGCTGGCCAGGGCAGCAGTCGAATGTTTTCTGTATCCAGAAAGGCCCGTACGGGACCTGCAACATGAGGTCGTGCATTAGCCTGCTGAAATGTTGGGTTTCACAGAGATCGAATGAAGGGTAGAGCCACGGGTCGTAACACATCTGAAATGTAACGTCCACTGTTCAATGTGCCGTCAATGCGAAGAAGAGGTGGCCGAGACGTGTAACCAATGCACCACATACCATCACGCTGGGGGATACGGCAGAATGGCGATGACGAATATACACTTCCATTGTGTGTTCACCATAATGATGCTGTATACAAACCAGGATTCATCCGAAAGAATGACGTTTTGGCATTCGAGCAGCCAGGTTCGTCGTTGAGTACACCTTCGCAGGCGCTAATATCTGTGATGCAGCGTCAAGGGTAACCGCAGCCATGGTCTCCGAGCTTGTAGTCCATGCTGCTGTCGTCGAATTGTTCGTGCAGATGGTTGTTGTCTTACAAACGTCCCCATCTGTTGACTCATGGATCGAGACGTTGCTGCACTATCCGTTACAGCCATGCGGATAAGATGGCTGTCATTTCGACTGCTAGTGATACGAAGCCGTTGGGATCCAGCACGGCGTTCCTTATTACCCTCCTGAAGCCACCGATTCCATATTATCCGAACAGTCATTGGATCTCGACCAACGCGAGCAGGAATGCAACGATAGGATAAACCGCAATCGCGATAGGCTACAATCCGATCTTTATCACAGTCGGAAACGTGATGGTACGCATTTCTCCTCCGTACACGAGGCATCACAACAACGTTTCACCAGGCAAAGCCGGTCAACTACTGTTTGTGTAAGAGAAATCGGTTGGAATCTTTCCTTATGTCAGCACTTTGTAGGAGTCGCCACTGGCGCCAACTTTGTGTGAGTGCTCTGAAAAGCTAATCATTTGCATATCACAGCATCTTCTTCCTGTCGGTTAAATTTCGCTTCTGTAGCACGTCATCTTCGTGGTGTAGCAATTTTAAAGGCCGGTCGTGTAGTAACAGTGCGCCTGAAGATCAGCAACCGTTCGTACGGAGTAGCATCGCATATATACATAACTCCAAGGTGTCACCTCCCTGGACTTGGCACACCCACGACGGTCATATTTAGATCAGTAGACGGCAAGGCAAGAGTCATCACAGGCCCTCCTCGCTCTTTACCCACATCTCTCCGCCGAGGCCCGCGAGCGCGGCTGATTATAGCGGCGCAGTTCCACTCATCGACAATTTTCCGCCGACGCTACGGGCCGACTCATGTGCCGACAAATCCTTCAATGAGACAACGGTAGGACCAAACGCAGCGGAAATTCAGACCTCTCCGACATCACTCCCGAGATGTGTCCACGGCCAGCTTCAGCCGAGTAAACTTTACTTCAGTCCCATGACGAACTTCGTTGGATTAGACCCTACCTGCCGGCCGCGGTGGTCTCGCGGTTCTAGGCGCGCAGTCCGGAACCGCGCGACTGCTACGGTCGCAGGTTCGAATCCTACCTCGGGCATGGATGTGTGTGATGTCCTTAGGTTAGTTACGTTTAACTAGTTTTAAGTTCTAGGGGACTGATGACCTAAGATGTTAAGTCCCATAGTACTCAGAGCCATTTGAACCATTTACACCCTACCTCCGTAATCGTAACTACCTTTACTGTTTTCGCCGCGCGGTGTTGCCGCGCGGTCTCGGCACCTTGCCACGATTCACGCGACTCACTCCGTCGGAGTTTCGATTCCTATCTCGGGCATGGATGTGTGTGTTGTCCTTAGCGTAAGTTGGTTTAAGTTAGATTAAGTGGTCTGTAAGCCTAGGGGCAGATGACCTCGGCAATTTGGTTCCATAGGAAGTTACCACAAATTTCCAAAATTTTATTGTTTTTCAGCACCACGCATGATAGGAGACAGAGTGCTTAGTATTACACTACCGGTCATTAAAATTGCTATACCACGAAGATGACCTGCTACAGACACGAAATGTAACAGACAGGAAGAAGGTGCTGTGATATGCAAATGATTATTTTTTCAGAGCATTGACACAAGGTTGGCGCTGGTGGCGACACCTACAATGTGCTGACATGAGGAAAGTTTCCAGCCGGTTTCTCATACACAAACAGCAGTTGACCGGCGTTGCTTGGTGTAACGTTGTTGAGATGCCTCGTGTAAGGAGGAGAAATGCATACCATCACGTTTCCGGTTTTGATAAAGGTCGGATTGTAGCCTATCGCGTTGGTCGAGGTCCAATGACTGTTAACAGAATATGGAATCGGTGGGTTCAGGAGGGTAATACGGAAGGCCGTGCTGGATCCCAACGGCCTCGTATCACTAGCAGACGAGACGACAGGCATCTTATCCGCATGGCTGTAACGTATCGTGCAGCCCCGTCTCGGGCTGTAACGTATCGTGCAGCCCCGTCTCGATCCCTGAGTCCACAGATGGGGACGTTTGCAAGACAACAACCATCCCGAACAGTTCGACGACGTTTGCAGAAGCATGAACTATCAGCTCTGAGACCATGGCTGCGGTTACCCTTGACGTTGCATCACAGACAGGAGCGCCTGCGATGGTGTACTCAACGACGAACCTGGTTGCACGAATGGCAAAACGTCATTTTCTCGGATGAATACAGGTTCTGTTTACTGCATCATGATGGTCGCATCCGTGTTTGGGGACATCGCGGTGAACGCACATTGGAACCGTCTATTCGTCATCGCCATACTGGCGCATCACCCGGCGTGATGGTACGGGGTGCCATTCGTTACACGTCTCGGTCACCACTTGTTCGTATTGACGGCACTTTGAACAGTGGACGTTACATTTCGGATGTGTTGCGACCCGTGGCTCTACCCTTCATTCGATCCCTGCGAAACCCTACATTTCAGCAGGATAATGCATGACCGCGTGTTGCATGTCCTGTACGGGCCTTTCTGGATACAGAAAATGTTCGACAGCTGCCCTGGCCAGCATATTCTCCAGATCTCTCACCAATTGGAAACGTCTGGTCAATGGTGGTAGAGCAACTGGCTCGTCATAATACGCCAGTCACTACTCTTGATGAACTGTCGTATCGTGTTGAAGCTGCATAGGCAGCTGTACCTGTACACGCCATCCAAACTCTGTTTGACTCAATGTCCGGGCGTATCGAGACCGTTATTACGGTCAGAGGTGGTTGCTCTTGGTACTGATTTCTGAGGATCTATGCACCCAATTTGCGTGAAAATGTAATGACATGTCAGTTCTAGTATAATATATTTGTCCAGTGAATACCCGTTTATCATCAGCGTTTCTTGTGGATGTAGAAATTTGAATGGCCAGTACTGTAATTTTGGTTAGAAGAAGGATTTTGTGTCAATGTCATGTCGTTTTGCTAATAAAACTGTCTTTTTGATCTGGAACGTGTCTCTTAGGCAAGTAATTGCGCGAGATATAGCTATTAGAACAGTTGTGGGCCTTAGAAGAGGATACAATTCCCTTGTGGCACCCTGAATGTGTTATTACATGTCAAAAATTGTCCTACTCGTCATAAGGTGGGCACTTTAGGCTGGACAGCTGTGCTTGCGGTCATGTTTGATTTGTCGGGAAGCTGACGAGTCCCGCGAGGCGCCACTGTCGCAGCACGTTTTCCGCGCGGACACTTGGCGCTCGGCTGGGCGGTCAGGTGCCGACGTCGGCAGCAGGTTATCACGGCCACCTGCGAGGGCGTCCGGCCGCCTTCCGGTAACGCAGTTAGGCGCGGCCCGAGCGCGAATACAGATGTGGCGCGCCTGCTCTGCCCTGCCCTCCACGGCGGACGGGGCTCTGCTACGGGAGGCGGGCCGCGTGCGGCGCCCCGGCCGGCGCCTTTCCTTTCCTTTCCTTCCCTTTCCTTTCAGAGGACGCAGGCCCCTCGTTACGCCGGCCGGGGCGACATGTGCTGAAGCCGCCGCTGCCCGCTTCGTTACCGCCAGCGGCCGGAGACCGCCGCCCGAGTGAGTCCCCAGAAAGCAGACTGACTGCGCCACGTACCCAGCTGGCGTCAGGATGACGGCACGAGCTGCCCGCAGGGTCCCTACACCGATCCAGGCGCTGCGGTTGCTAGTGAATGCACGTCAGTGCATTCTAGTGGGGTGTGTGAAGAAAACGGTTCCTGGAGATTTACTGTGACCGTGAATTAGTAATCAGAAAATGTTTTAAGGGAAACTGGGTGATAACAATGAAGATACTATAGAAGGAAACAAAAGAAAATTCGGAGTAGGTATTAAGATCCACGGAGAAGAAATAAAAACGTTGAGGTTCGTCGATGACATTGTAATTCTGTCAGAGACAGCAAAGGACTTGGAAGAGCAGTTGAACGGAATGGATAGTGTCTTGAAAGGAGGATATAAGATGAACATCAACAAAAGCAAAACGAGGATAATGGAATGCAGTCGAATTAAGTCAGGTGATTTTGAGGGAATTAGATTAGGAAATGAGACACTTAAAGTAGTAAAGGATTTTTGCTATTTGGGGAGCAAAATAACTGATGATGGTCGAACTAGAGAGGATATAAAATGTAGACTGGCAATGGCAAGGAAATCGTTTCTGAAGAAGAGAAATTTGTTAACGTCGAGTATAGATTTATGTACCAGGAAGTCGTTTCTGAAAGTATTTGTATGGAGTGTAGCCATGTATGGAAGTGAAACATGGACGATAACTAGTTTGGACAAGAAGAGAATAGAATCTTTCGAAATGTGGTGCTATAGAAGAATACTGAAGATTAGATGGGTAGATCTCATAACTAATGAGGAGGTATTGAATAGAATTGGGGAGAAGAGGAGTTTGTGGTACAACTTGACAAGAAGAAGGGACCGGTTGGTACGACATGTTCTGAGGCATCAAGGGATCACAAATTTAGCATTGGAGGGCAATGTGGAGGATAAAGTCGTAGAGGGAGACCAAGAGACGAATACACTAAGCAGATTCAGAAGGATGTAGGTTGCAGTAGGTACTGGGAGATAAAGAAGCTTGCACAGGATAGAGCAGCATGGGGAGGTGCATCAAACCAGTCTAAGGTCTGAAGACCACCACAACAACAACTGTCGAACACAGTGCTGCCAAAGCAGATTTACTAAACACTGCCTACCGAAATGCCTTCACAAAAGACGACGAAGTATATATTCCAGAATTCGAATCGAGAACAGCTGCCAACATGAGTAACCTAGAAGTAAATATCCTCGGAGTAGTGAACCAACTCAAATGACTTAATAAAAGCAAGTCTTCTGGTCCAGACTGTATACCAGTTAGGTTCTTTTCGGAGTACGCTGATGCATTAGCTCCATACTTTACAATCATATATAACCGTTCGCTCGACGAAAGATACGTTCCCAAAGACTGTAAAGTTTGCACAGGTCACACCAATATTCCAGAAAGGTATTTGGAGTAAACCACTAAATTACAGGCCCGTATCGTAAACGTCGATATGCAGCAGGATTTTAGAACATATATTGCGTCCGAACATTATGAATTACCTCGAAGGGAACGGTCTATTGACACACAGTCAACATGGGTTTAGAAAACATCGTTCCTGTGAACCACAACTAGCTCTTTATTCTCATGAAATATTAAGTGCTATTGACAAGGGATTTCAGATCGATTCCGTATTCCTGGATTTCCGGAAGGCTTTTGTCACTGTACCACACAAGCGGCTCGTAGTGAAATTGCGTGCTTATGGAATATCGTCTCAGTTATGTGACTGGATTTGCGATTTCCTGTCAGAGTGGTCACAGTTCGTAGTAACTGAGGGAAACTCATTGAGTAAAACAGATGTGATTTCAGCCGTTCCCCAAGGTAGTGTTATAGGCCCTTTGCTGTTTCTTATCTATATAAACGATTTGGGAGACAATCTGAGCATCCGTCGTCGGTTGTTTGCAGATGACGATGTCGTTTATCGACTAATAAAGTCATCAGAAGATCAAAACAAACTGTAAAACGATTTAGAAAAAAATATCTAAATGGTGCGAAAAGTGGCAGTTGACCCTAAATAACGAAAAGTGTAAGGTCCTCCACAACTTAGATTGGAAGCAACTTAAATTGGAAAGAACACAAAGAAAATGTTGCGGAGAAGGCTAACCAAAGGTTGCGTTTTATTGGCAGAGCCCTACTAAGGAGACTGCCTACACTACGCTTGTCCGTCCTCTTTTAGAATACTGCTGCGCGGTGTGCGATCCTTACCAGGTAGCACTGACGGAGGACATCGAAAAAGTTCAAAGAAAGGGAGCACGTTTTGTACTATCGCGAAATATGGGAGAAAGCATTTGGGCTGGAAATCATTAAAAGAAAGGCGTTTCTCGTTGCGACAGCATCTTCTCACCAAATTCCAATCACCAACTTTCTCCTCCGAATGTGAAAATATTTTGTTGACACCGACCTACATAGGGTGGAACGATCACCACGATAAAATAAGGGGAATCAGAGCTCGACCTACATAGAGTGGAACGATCACCAGGATAAAATAAGGGAAATCAGAGCTCGAACGGAAAGATATAAGTGTTCATTCTTTCCGCGCGCTATACGAGATTAGAATGATAGAGAATTGTGAAGGTGGTTCGATGAACCATCTCCCAGGCACTTAAATGTGATTTGCAGAGTATCCATGTAGATGTAGATGTAGAAGTAAATTAATATTGTGTGAACCTCACGAACCCGTTTCACTTCCGGAAACTTCAAAAGCACGCCTCTATATGAGAAGTTTCCCAATCCTGTTAAAATCCTGATAATAAAATCATTTGATAGTGGAAAACAGTAAAACAAACAGAATCTAATTTGATAAAGAATGACACAGTGTACTTTAATTTTGCTTGTCAGTAACAGTTAAACCCAGATAAATTTGCACATAAACATGAATGAATGCGAATATGACATTAAGTGGCATGTAAATAAAGATCGCGTACTTTGATAGCTGTCAGATTCGAAGTTCCCTCCACTACGCTGACTTGAACCAATGAAGAATAAGCTACTTCTTTGTAACTGGTCGGTGTAAATGTGGTGTCACCGCCAGACACCACACTTGCTAGGTGGTAGCCTTTAAATCGGCCGCGGTCCATTAGTATACGTCGGACCCGCGTGTCGCCACTGTCAGTGATCGCAGACCGAGCGCCGCCACATGGCAGGTCTAGAGAGACTTACTAGCACTCGCCCCAGTTGTACAGCCGACGTTCATAGCAGTGGTTCACTGACAAATTACGCTCTCATTTGCTGAGACGATAGTTAGCATAGCCTTCAGCTACGTCAATTGCTACAACCTAGCAAGGCGCCGTATTCAATTAATATTGAAATTATAAAACCTGTACCGTCAAGAGCGATGTACACCGATTGTGGATTAAAGTTAAGTATTACATCATCTACGTACTTTATTTGCAATTCTCAAGACATTGTCCTGTTCCAGACCTCACGCCAGTCAGCGTGAGCTTAAACGCGTGCATTTTGGCCTCCTCTAGCAACACGGTGTTGGCTCTTCTGCCAACTCTACATTGGCGCCGAGGATTTTGTGTTTGTTGGTAGATTGATTTCATTGTGTCATGGCTTCGCCGCAATCTCCCGATGTACTGTCCGAATTTTATCGCTTGCAGAATCAGCAGACGCAGGCGTTATTGGATGCCCTTGGACAGCTCGTCCAGGGTCAACGTGCAATGCAAAACGATGCGGCCGCCGCCGCTCCACCGCTACCGCAGCCACAACGTGCAGTTGCACCACCTTTTTGTCCTTTTGATGCGGCACTGGAAAGCTGGATGGAGTGGTCACGCCAATTTGGATTCCATCTCGCCGCCTACAGAATTCAAGGTTATGAGCGGCAGCCTTTTTTGTTAGCATCCGTCGGGGTCCACACGTACCGAGTGATAGTGAAATTATTTCCCCGACGCGACGTAGCAACTCTGTCCTACGATGAACTTTTGTCTGCATTAGATGCATATTTCAAAGAATCAGTCAATGTCGTTGCAAAAAGGTATCTGTTCTTTCGTACAAAACGTACGGCCAGTCAGACTAATCGGGAGTGGGTTGCAACTTTGCACGGCCTTACTAGGGATTGTGCTTTTGAGTGTGAATGTGGACTCCCTTATTCAGATACTATGGTGCGTGATGCAATTGCACAGAACGTTTCTGATGTTCGTATCAGGGAACAGATTTTGAAACTAGTCAATCCCTCCCTTCAACAAGTGATGGACATATTGGATAGGCAGGACGCACTTCACTTTGCTCAGGAATCATTTGCAACTTCGCCAGCCGTGTGTCACGTTAACCGGCCCGCCAGGCGCGCTGCACGGAACAGTAAACAGCCCTCGCGCCCGTCCGCGCAGCTGCCGCGAAGCTCTCCGCTACGTTTGCCGTGCCAGCAAGCAAATGCAGTGCTGAAGTCATGCCCGCAGTGTGCAACTAGACATTCGCGTGACAATTGCCCGTCACGCCAAGCTGTTTGCTTTTTCTGTAATAAAAAATGACATGTTCATAGTGTTTGCCAGAAAAAGCTCAGATCGGACGCTACCAACCATTCCAGGCCCTTTGCTTCGCGCCGGAATCGAACCAAGCATACTCAGGCTCGTGAGCCTTCGCCCATGGACATTCATGTAGTGCATTCCACTCCGCCCAGTGCCACTCTTTCTAACAGTGACTGTGTTCGTCCCACAAAGAGTGTGCGTCGACATCGCCGGAAATCGCGTCAAGTCGCAAGTGCTTCTGTACCAGTGTCAGTTCACGTTGCACGAGACAGTCGCTCTTGTCGTCAGCAGGACAATAAACTTTTTGTAGATTTGGTCTTAAATGATAGCGTGATACCATTCCAGCTCGATACCGGAGCTGCAGTTTCATTGATCAATAAAGACACGTACAAACAACTGGGCACACCTCCGTTGCGTGCCGCAAGTGTTAAGTTAACTAGCTATTCCGGTCAGAATATCCCTGTGTTCGGACAGTGCAGCCTTCTTGCAACATACAAGGGACAAACAAAACTTGTGTCATTTTACGTACTTCGTTCTTCTTCTGCAGTGAACTTGTTTGGTGTCGATTTATTTCAGTTGCTTAACTTGTCTATAGTCAATCTGGTCCTATCAGTGAACCAGACTGTGCCTTCAGCCAGTGTTTCTCGTCTATGTGAAGAATTTGCTGACATTTTTGCACCGGGCCTTGGCTGCACTACGAACTATAAAGCACATTTGAAACTCAAAGTAAACGCGCAACCGAAATTTTTCCGAGCGCGCAATGTTCCCCACGCATTGCGTGATAAGCTCGCATGACCCTTACACGATTTCGAATCACAAGGTGTGATTGAAAGTGTGCAGGCTTCTCTCTGGGCATCACCCTTAGTAATTTTGCCAAAACCTTCCGGACAATTGAGACTTTGTGTGGACTTCAGGGCTACAGTGAATTCACAACTAGTGATTGCAACTTTTCCTTTACCCCGCCCAGAGGATCTTTTTGACAAACTGTGCCTGGGCAAATATTTTTCGAAGTTGGACCTAGCAGATGCGTACTTGCAACTACCAGTGGACGACGAATCCCAGCGTGTCTTGGTGGTTAACACGCATCTTGGTTTGTACTGCTTCAAAAGACTGCCATTCGGGTGTGCATCCGCCCCTGCATTGTTTCAGCAATATCTGCTACCATCTAAGCGTTATCCGCTATATTTTGCATTGAAGGTCTTCCACAGACTATTGTTTCCGACAATGGCCCACGATTAATGTCCGCAAGGCCAATAGTATTCAACATCTGTCATCTGCGCCGTTTTCGCCTCACTCAAACGGTGCCGCTGAACGATTGGTTCGGACTTTCAAGTCAGAGATATAGAAGTTGAAAGAGTCGCATTCTCGGGAAGACGCGTTATTGCCCTTCTTGTCTCCGTATCGCTCTCAGCCCCGAGATGGTCGCTCGCCGGCTGAGTTGCTCCACGGTCGTCCTCATAGAACCTTGATGTCTTTGCTACATCCGCCGCATCAGGTTCCTGTGCAGCGGCAGCCACCTGCTTTTGCTCCGGGCGACGTTTTATACTTTCGCAACTTTCGCGGTTCACGGCGTTGGCTGCCTCGGCCGTGCTATGTATCTGGTTTTGGGGGCCTCTGGTGAGGTGCGTCCGCATCTCAATCAGCTGCGCCTCTGTCGTCGCACAGGTTCTGCCGCTCCCCGTCTGCTTTCAGGGATGGTGCCGTCCGGTCAGCGCCCTGGGGGCCCATCTACTGGCTCGCCTCATCCCCAGGTGTTACCGACGATGCCTTCAATTTTGCCCCATGGCGACGCGCCGCCGCCGCCGGTCCTCCCGCCAGCGCCGCCCGCAGTGGACGCATCGCTGCAGCCGCCGGGCGCCTCCCTGGGTCACGCGCCGCCGATCACTTCCCGTGACCAGCTGTCCTCCGCAATGGAACTCGTGCCCGCTCCGGACCAGATGTCTTCGCCCGTCGGGTACTCCGACGCGATGGAGGTCGACCCTTCGGCCCCTCCTGTCTCTCTACGGGCGCATCCACCGCATGTTGGCGTGAACCCTGGACTAGGTTTTCAGGCGTTTCCTAGCTCCCCTCGGACCGAATGGCCGGGTGCGGGTGGCACAGCCTCGCCTGTTGTTAGGCTCCCCACCTCGTCGCATACGTCAACATGGGGTCCTCCCCACGGTGGGCGGAAGCCTTATAACACAACCGCCAGACACCACACTTGCTAGGTGGTAGCCTTTAAATCGGCCGCGGTCCATTAGCATACGTCGGACCCGCGTGTCGCCACTGTCAGTGATCGCAGACCGAGCGCCGCCACATGGCAGGTCTAGAGAAACTTACTAGCACTCGCCCCAGTTGTACAGCCGACGTTCATAGTAGTGGTTCACTGACAAATTACGCTCTCATTTGCCGAGACGATAGTTAGCATAGCCTTCAGCTACGTCAATTGCTACGACCTAGCAAGGCGCCGTATTCAATTAATATAGAAATTATAAAACCTGTACTGTCAAGAGCGATGTACACCGGTTGTGGATTAAAGTTAAGTATTACATCATCTACGTACTTTATTTGCAATTCTCAAGACATTGTCCTGTTCCAGACCTCACGCCAGTCAGCGTGTAATTAAACGCGTGCATTTCGGCCTCCTCTAGCAACACGGTGTTGGCTCTTCTGCCAAGACTACAGTAAATAACTTCAATGGCAGATGCCTCAGCTTATACGTTTGGCCACTTTTCACAGTGCAGCATATAAATTCTCCTGTCTAAATTACTGTACCTACACATCGAAGCACGCCCTTCCGTAAGATACATAGAACGCATGCAACGACTATTACAAATACACTGAAAAGCAAAAACAAATAAATGATGGCAATAACTACTGTTAGGGGTGGGGTCGACAATCACTGAAGGAGAAAAGTCTTTACAATGCATTACTTTTATTTACAGAGAGAAACATTAAGAGATATTCTATTACAAAGCGTAAAGTAGTTGTAACGTAACGTAAGGTTCTCTAAATAACTTTGCTCGTTGTTCGAAAAGAGGTTAACGCCCACCTAAATCTTAGGGAACAAGCCCTCTCACACATTAATTTTATGAAGGTCGCAACGGATAACGCAATGAATTATTATGGGGCGGTCAGAGGAAACTATGTCCCTTTAGCTACACTTATGCCAATAACTACGTTTTTTTGTAGCATAATCATCAATGAAACAAATGTGACTACTTTCAGACGTATTGAAAAAGGATAAATTAAACGAGCACGGAAATAGCTTCAAATGATGAAATATTTATTTTGGCTAAGAGTTTGCATGATAACAGTAGTCTTTTGCATTCAATAGATAGAAAATGCATTCTTGATACATTTATATAAACGAACCAAAGGCCTCACGTTCGCCTTAATCTGGCGAGTCTTGTGGGGTGGGAAAATCTGGAGAGCACGTGGTCGCTGCTCAGTTTCGAAACACAAACACTCACGTGCACTAAATTCACATGCCGAACAAAATGTTGATAGCATTTTTGTAAGAAGTGTCGTATGTACCTCGTAGTTGGCGTCGAGCAGGATTTTGGGTGGCTGCATTACTTTGCAGGAGGCGCTTCGAATCAAATCGATTCATTCTTTGCCAAATCTACGCTCCATAGAACTTTACTGATAATTTAAAAGTCCACCACAAATAAAATAATGTGGCAAGCCGAAATTGTTAAGACTTGGGCTACGATTTGAATCTAGGGACCGCGTGATCACGACTAACGGAAATCATTTTATTATGCCACTGATTAACTGAACCAAAATTGTAACCAAAACGTAAATGACAATTCAAAAGAGCTAGGAGAAGCAATCGTTGAAATTAAAAATTAGTAACACATTCAAATACCTTTTTGTCCTTCGTTCGACGCAGACGTTCTGAAGGAACGTCTGGTCGCTTACCTGTCTTCAGAACAACTCCCTCTAACCGTCAAGCGGAGCCCTATCCGAACCGCTCGAGGTGGAGAGGGAGGCCCATGACCAACCTCTGCTACGAAAAACGTTTTTGCTTTACTCATCTTTGGCCAAGCCCTCCTGTTCCTGCTCTCTGCCTTCCACCGACACCGTTTCAGTTGGTAGAAGATCAGGAAATCCACCACTTCTCTGGTCCATCTGCTACTTCATTTAATTCATTCACACTTGACCACACACTTTCAGGAAGGGTGAGAAATGGACATCAGGATACAGGAAGTGCTCGTAAGACTGAAAAGAAATGTGTCGACCCATATTGTTTTTACAGGCATACAGTTGTCGGTGCAGAGATTAATTAGTTGCATAAAGATTGATTTAATTTTACAATATTATGTGTCAGGTAGTATGGAGATTCGTTTTTGCATTCATTTTTAGTCATGTAACGACACCTGTTGTGGTGTTACACAGTTCAATTTATTACAATTCCGTTTCTCAAAGAGAGGAATGTTTTTGATTCTTATCTGTTCTGGGTCGGCGTGATGTGGTGACGGCGATAGAAGCAGTTTCAAGTTGCTGATATGAATTCTGTAAGATCATACAGTCGTGTCTGACAACTATCGATACCTCTCTCGCTCCACAGTTCTTACAACAGTTCTGCCTATGGCCTCCAGTTCCACACAATACATTTAATGAAACTATTTGAAAGATTACCAGCAACAAAATCAAATTCTTTACATAAGGAATTAGTATAAAAATAGCACACTAACATGGTCATTCACATTTCATGTTCTACATTATATAACCAAACGAAAAATATTCTACGTCATTAGAAAGATATCTATGGAGTATAAGGTAGTAAAGGAAAGGAAAAAAATATATTTCGTTATTAGGCATGGCATCACAGGAGGCATTCCCTATGCAAGTTCACCTGCTTCACCCTCATCGACGAAGGGAAGTTTCGGGATGGTTCCTTTGGAAAGGCCTTCAGCGAATTGGTGAACTGCCTTTGTCCAGCTGCAGCTGGAGCTCTTCTCGAATCATCTCGGCGTGCACAGAACACTTTAGTGCGAAGGGTAACTTTATTTTTTTAATGATTTTACTTTTGTATCGAGCCACAGTCACACAAAATTTTTTGAAAGATATGATTGCCATTCGACGGTAGAAAAGTTTTGTTTCACAAACTAGGTTTCGGCTTTAGGCCATTTCCAAGTGTTATAACTCGTTTATGTAACCGAAGACATGTTTTGACGATGACTTGAGTTCTACTCAAATCTAATGGCTCACAATACTTGTAACACTACATAATGTGGTCGTTTAGAATATTCCAGCTGCATACTCCAGCTCTCCTCCTGTTTCCTTAGCCTCCATACTCTTGTCTTCATTCTTTTTTTTTTATCCGTAACCCCTTGGTTGCAGATTCTGCAGCTGTCTCTGCTTCGGTTACCTGCCGCTTATTACTAGCAGTTAGAGCTGAAGCTATATTCCTTCCCATCTTCATGTTCAATTTCCTCTTAACAATGATTCTTGAAACTGCACCATCATTGAATGGTATTATTGCATCCATCACACCTATCTTCAGCACTGTCAGCCCAACAAATACAGTTTTGGGTATTCTATTCCATATACAGCTGTTGAAGCTGTCATTTGCATTCTGAGAGAGACCATGCATATATTTCCCAAGTAGATTTTTATTTGCCTGACCCCTTTATGTTACAGCAAGTGGGCACAAACAGCTCGTTTCATGTTCTCCAAATGTCCTATATTTCTCCTTATTGCTAGTCCAAAATATTGATTCAAAGAAATAATTTCACTTTTTGTAAGACGACCTGGACCAACTATGTGATTTCCGTATGACAGTTTTTTTTTCCACTGAAGTCTACATAATTTTTCTCGGCCGAGCTCCCATTCTTTTTTGTAAATGCCCAACACATTGAAGCTTTTCTATCAGAGTGTCCCCATATGGTCTGTCATTAATAACTGTTGTGTGTCCTTTACAGTCTCCATCCGAACAGTTTGTTCGGCGCAGTGACAGGCAGGATTGGCACAATAGTGTACGAAGGAGGGAAGAAGGGACTAGGCGAGAGCGAGATAGACCCATGGTCTATACCAGCGAGAACAGGGCAGGAACTAAATGTTAGACCATGGACGCGACGTGAATTGCGTAGAAGCCTTGCTTGAGAGTACTGGTTGTTCACCAGCACTGGCTATACCTCAGCCGGAGGTGAGTGAGATCCTACGAGTGAATGAGCAATATCGCAGGGGATGCCTCAGTAGAAAAGGGACATAGATACGCAATGCGCGGTACTGGCAGTCGCAAGCGAAAGACGACATTTATCAGTACTCTGATAACGCACAGTTGCCGGTCAAAGCGGACAATCGGTGTCCCCCTCATTGAGATAACCATGGAAGGAGTTAAGACGAAAGCATTTCTGGATTCTGGGTCCGATGTGACAGCAGTCTCGACATATTTTGAAGTAAAAGTGGTAGAAAATGGTACTAAATTAGCTGAGAGGCCCGTAAAAGGAATCTCACTACTACCCGCTTTTGGGACGAAAAGGAAGGCGGTAGAGAAATGGATCTCGGTGTCGGTAAGCGACGGAGTGAGTGGCTTCCAAGTGAATGCAATCATCATCTGTGGGCTGTAGCTCGATTTTATAATCGGTAGTGACATACTCTCGAGTGTAGGACGGTATATGGATTGGACCACTACAATTGTGGCCAAATCGTTTAGAGATCGGATCGGAAGGTGTAGCAGACAGCAAGAAGGGCACAGTTTAAGGACGACGAGGAAATTTTCATAGGTGGGTTACAGGAGCTAAAAGGTGATTTATTAGAGGTAACATGGGTTGCTAAGGTCAGTTTTCGATCCGCAAGTCTCAATGACATTTACGCGCACACAGCCGACTAAAGAGAATCTGACGCACGTGATGCGACTGGTCGTGGTGTAAAGACCCTCGCAACATGTACAACTCGTATTAGGGTTTAGGGGACCCGGGGCCGTCAATGAGTTCGCTCGTGTGACACGCCAAGTCGCCCATGCTAGTACGGAAGACACGCTCGAAAAGGAACACAATAACATACAGAGAGAGACCTCAGTCTAATACCGTGAGAACAAGCGCGCCGGGGTAATGAGAACGTCACATACGAGGTGCATTCAAGTTCTAAGGCCTCCGATTTTTTTTCTAATTAACTACTCACCCGAAATTGATGAAATTGGCGTTACTTCTCGACGTAATCGCCCTTCAGACGTACACATTTTTCACAACGCTGACGCCATGATTCCATGGCAGCGGCGAAGGCTTCTTTAGGAGTCTGTTTTGACCACTGGAAAATCGCTGAGGCAATAGCAGCACGGATGGTGAATGTGCGGCCATGGAGAGTGTCTTTCATTGTTGGAAAAAGCCAAAAGTCACTAGGAGCCAGGTCAGGTGAGTAGGGAGCATGAGGAATCTCTTCAAAGTTGTTATCACGAAAAAACTGTTGCGTAACGTTAGCTCGATGTGCGGGTGCGTTGTCTTGGTGAAACAGGACACGCGCAGCCCTTCCCGGACGTTTTTGTTGCAGTGCAGGAAGGAATTTGTTATTGAAAACATTTTCGTAGGATGCACCTGTTACCGTAGTGCCCTTTGGAACGCAATGGGTAAGGATTACGCCCTCGCTGTCCCAGAACATGGACACCATCATTTTTTCAGTACTGGCGGTTACCCGAAATTTTTTTGGTGGCAGTGAATCTGTGTGCTTCCATTGAGCTGACTGGCGCTTTGTTTCTGGATTGAAAAATGTCATCCACTTATCCATTATCACAACCGACGAAAAGAAAGTCCCATTCGTGCTGTCGTTGCGCATCAACATTGCTTGGCAACGTGCCACATGGGCAACCGTGTGGTCGTCCGTCAGCATTCGTGGCACCCACCTGGATGACACTTTTCGCATTTTCAGGTCGTCATGCAGGATTGTGTACACAGAACCCACAGAAATGCCAACTCTGGAGGCGATCTGTTCAACAGTCATTCGGCGATCCCCCAAAACAATTCTCTCCACTTTCTCGATCATGTCGTCATACCGGCTTGTGGGAGCCCGAGGTTGTTTCGGTTTGTTGTCACACGACGTTCTGCCTTCATTAAACTGTCGCACCCACGAACGCACTTTCGATGCATCCATAACTCCATCACCACATGTCTCCTTCAACTATCGATGAATTTCAATGTGTTTCACACCACGCAAATTCCGAAAACGAATGATTGCACGCTGATCAAGTAAGGAAAACATCGACATTTTAAGTATTTCAAACAGTTATCATTCTCGCCGCAGGCGGTAAAATTCCATCTGCCGTACGGTGCTGCCGTCTATCGGACGTATTGACAATGAACGCGGTCTCATTTTAAAACAATGCGCATGTTTCTATCTCTTTCCAGTCCGGAGAAAAAAAATCGGAGGCCTTAGAACTTGAATGCACCTCGTAGAGCGCACAGTGCGTTGGAGATTGCAGAGTAACTGAGAAGCACTATAGGGTGTGCCACGAAAGTACAGTTTACGCCCACTCGCCAGTAGTAGAATATAAATTAGTTCCGCCCACGGTTCAAAAATTTGCTAAAGTCAGACGGCTTTCGGGGGACCGCGGGTGTTTCCGTACTTGGAAGCGGCAAGAAAAGTTGATATCTCACTCGGAAGCAACGGAGACTGCAGAAAACACTGAATGCTTACGATATTTATGACGCCGAGAGCGAGGTTGGGGAACTTCACGCCCGCAGCCTGAGAGCGTATTTCGCTCAAGAGAGTACTGTACAGCAGTAGCGGCATCAACAATTGTAGATGATAGCTAATAACACGTTGTATTTTGTGAATAGATCTCCTGCCTTAGTATTTGCGTTCAGTCACTCATTTTTGTTTGGGACAGGATAGTGGGCTCCGTGCGCCATCACAACGCGCAGCGTAAGCCTGAGAGGAGCCGCCCGCATTCGACAGCACGATACTTCCAGCAACTCGGGAGTATCAAGCAGCTCACGCAAGCGCATTGCCTTTTCATTGTACGCTCTTTTTCTGTTTATTTGTGGTATGCACTTAATTGTAATGCATTGTGTTGGAGCCATATTTTATAGCATTACCATGTCAGGTATATTACATTGTAAATATAAGTTTACGAAACTAATACAAATCGAAAAATAACTTACTGTTTCCAGCGGAGGCTACCTGCTTTTAAACAACACTCTTACTGAACATGTTCATGTGACATATACACACTGTGTGATCAGAAGTATCCGAACACCCCAAAAACATACGTTTTTCATATTAGGTGTATTTTCCTGCTACCTACTGCCAGGTACTCCATATCAACGACCTCAGTAGCCACTAGACATCGTGAGAGAACAGAATGGGCGCTCCGCGGAACTCACGTTCTTCGAAAGTGATGAGGTGATTCGGTGTCACTTGTGTCATACGACTGTACGCGAGATTTCCACACTCCTAAACATCCCTAGGTCTACTGTTTTCGATGTGATAATGAGGGGGAAACGTGAAGGGACCCGTACAGCACACAAGCGTACAACCGACCTCGTCTGTTGACTGACAGACAGCCGACAGTTGAAGAAACTTGTGAGCCATCCGTGGCTCGTGTTCCCGCCATTATGTATTTTTCACCCTGTTTTTTAATGTACTTCCACCTCACTACGTTAATTCAAATTACTACTGTCACTTGAGTGGCTGCTTGCCTGACCGTGAGCGGCGTTAGCAGCGCGTATCGATATATCCCCTCTCGTAGTATCTTTGCTTGACTGCTATTATCTTGCCGTCGTTGTCTGTCTCAGTTCGGTTGGTGGCAGTTCGGTTAGTGAGTTCACGTCGCGAGTTCTGATCGCGAGTTCCCGTCGGGAGTTGGTCGCAGTTCGGGTGCGAGTTCCCGCTAGTCGGTTGGAACGTATCTGGTGCGCAGTCCGGAGCTGCCAGTCGGGGAGCTGCAATGCGGCACTAGTGCAGTCGGATTGGAGCAGTGAGGTCTGCGTCGACATGGCTCGCCCGACCATTGCCGCCACGCACCATTTCAGCCGGGCCACGGTCTTGGTGGATCGTCGATCAGTCTTCCTACCGGACGACACGTTTTGGCTCGCCGATCGTTCATGAGTCGGCTGTGCGTGTGCGCGTGCACGTGCGTCTGTGCGTGCATCGACTCCAGATTTGTCTTCGTGTGTATTTAGTTACTGTTGAGTATCGTTCAGGTCCCAGTGCAAGTGTTTGTCAGGTTGTGTGTGTAGTTTGTGTCATTTTGACTGGCAAGTTATTTTAAATGTCGTCGGTGTATTGGCTCTCGGAGGTCGGTCGTTTCATCTGGCGACGTGTAACTGGTTCTCTGAGCGTTTCTGGCCTCCTTCAATTACCATCTTGTGGAACTTTGGTCGGTCCTTTCCTGGTGCAGGTATGTCGTTTAGCCAGTGGGCGTGTTTCCTCTGTGTGGTTGGGTCCGAGCTAGTATTTCCGCCGTCGTGTGTCTGAAAGTGAGTCGGAGACTCACCAGAAGTGCAGTCGCGACGGAACAGCAGTCGCGGACGGATCGGCAGGCAGTCGTTCGGTTGGGGCGGACCAGGGAGGACATCTCCGCGCGGTGAAGTTGCCTGGGACCGCTGCCGGGTTCTGCGCAGTGTCGCAGCCTCTGTGGAGCTGTCCGATCGCTACGAGCTTCGTGGTTCACCGACCCAGGACGTCGAAGTTGAGTGTAGCTTTGACAGCTAATGCATATTCCATTGTGGATTATCATGTCTGTAACCTTTTCTGTTTGAGTTCTCATGTACTGATTGATGGGAAGCGAGTCGTTGTGTCGATCGGTCCGTGGCTGTCCTCTGGTTGGGTTCCGACGGATGAAGTATACTTGGGCTGACCACCTGTCTCACCTAAGTGAACGAGGGCAGACCGACCTCCCTGGAGGCCTTCTGAGAACCACCGGTGTTTAACTATCTGTTGTCAGCTATTTTAAGTTTTACGCTTATGATTATTTGTTTTGTTTCTTCAAATTTTACAAAATTAATTTTAAATTTGTCTTTGAAGCTTAAACACTGCGGCCGTCTGCCTTTGAAGGTCTATGGTAATATATTCTGAAATTTTGAAATTTAATTGTGGCCCTCGGCCATTTGTATTGCACGTTGCGTATGTTGTTTTCTGAATTCTTTTATTGCTATCTCAATTGGATTTTATCTTGTTGAGATTTCCTGTTGGAGGTCTTCAGCCGTGAAAGAGTTGCTAAATTACAAAAAATGACAATTAGAAGCAGAAACTGACCTCAACCTTTGGCCGCTTTCCACAATCCTATTCCCTGTTCTGCCTATCCTATATGACATAACTTAGGTAGACAGTTGTCCAGCTGCATGTATTTTATATCTAGGAGAGACACAGCCACATACAGGAAAAGATAAATTAAATCTTCATTCTAACATTTATACATTTAGTACAATAGTTGTTATTCCAGCTTATAAGACCTGTTTATTTTTGAATAGTGAATAGTTGGTTTCTCTGTTTCCCTTCACGTAAATCCGGGAGATACACAAATGTCAAATACTAGTTTTCCTAAGCCCTTTGTGATAGGCTGGATTCTATCCTATGTAGTATTTCCAGATACAACGTTCGTATGTTAAACTGCATGTAGGCCGTAAGTTGGTTCAAGTGAAGTAAATCTTTATTCTCGTAGCGCAAGCTTCGTTTACGGTATACAATTACTCAGCGTGGTCCACACGCCTGCTCGGCAGTGTGTGCGCCGCAAATGACGTTTCCGGCAGCCGTGCTCAAACATTCTAGGACATTTCTCCAATGTTTTTACAACAGGTTTCAACGCCAACATTAAAAAATGCTATATTACCGTAATATTCTTCTCAAGAGCTATCGAATGCAGACACAGAAAGTATACGGTTCCATTTAAAAAATAAAACGTACTTGCTTCAATATGTCCGTTGATACCAGGGATAAAACGTACACCAAACAAAAGAATACTTGCCGCTAATATTTGCCGAAAACCGCCTTTCGATATGTGTAACGTTCACGAAATAAAAGGCGTGTTACGTCTTATGTGACTCTCGGCCTGCATACTTCAGTGCTGTGTGTTCTGTCGGACATTTCCGACAGAGGCTCTACTCAAATACGTATTCATTGGTTATAATTTGTGGCATTTTGTTGTATCGTTACCTTTGATCTTCTGAGCTGCTCGGATGAACAGGTGCGGTTGCGCTTTTTCCGTACTATCTTCTGCACTTTTTGTTACCTCTCCACAATGGTAGCGTCATTCTGTAATTTGATTTGAGTTTTAGAGAAATTTTTTCTCTTCTAATTTTTGTCGTGATTTTTATCAAATAAATATATATTAATCATTTTCTTGACTTAGATTCCAAGAGCCTTTACATTGTCCTGGTTAGGCGATCTACTAATGACAAATATAACCTGATGCACACCTAAAGTAGTTGTTGTCATTGTGACGGTGTTCTTGTAGCGCACAGGGGCCACACCCAACATTCAGTCATGTTCATAAATTAGATAAAATAACGAGCATTGAATACGGACGTTTTGGATGACGAAAGATCTGTTTTATAACGAGCAGGGCATTTGCACTCCTGATCCAGAACGGGGACCTACATTTCAACAGACATTGTTTATGTTCAGAAACGATCTTGAATGACCCTCCATAGGTATCCGATGTGTTTCACTTTAGGCCTACCAGAAAAATGGAACTCTGTCTCCTCTGTTGTACAAAATTTGCCTTGAGCACCTCCTTGAATTTGATTGACCAGGTGTGATTTCCTGTCTTGCCAATCGCTTTGTCAGCGGCCTTTGTTGCTATACTCCAGCAAGCATCTCACCCGTGTGAAAAAATACGCAAGTGGCAAGAACGCTCCTTTCTAAAATCTTCAGAGGCATTGTAGTGGCGGCAAATCCAATAACGGCTTTCCTTGGCCGCAGGTGCAGCACATGCAGTAGCGTCCCGAGCTTTGGACCGTGGAAGATGTCGGCTAGCCTGCAGCCGTGCACAGTGTTGTCCAATCAGTACTCAGAAATAATGTCGAAAGCGTGCTGTGACAAACGCCACGCCGCGAAGGGTAGCCGCGCGGTCTAAAGCGTCTGGTCACGGTCCGCGCGGCTCCCCCCGTCGGAGATTCGAGTCCTCCCTCGGGCAAGGGTGTGTGTGTGTGTGTGTGTGTGTGTGTGTGTGTGTGTGTGTTGTCCATAGCGTAAGTTAGTTTAAGTTAGATTAAGTACCGTTTAAGCTTAGGTACCGATGAGCTAAGCAGTTTGGTCCCATAAAATCTTACCACAGACTTACAAATTTTATTTACAGACGTCTCGTTGGCCGGAGCCTTCTTCGGGTCTTGGAAGTTAGGACCCTCTAATCTGCGTAGCCATCCGATTATAAGCTTGACGGAAGGAGAAGCAGGTGCTGGATTCGACTCTCCCCGCAAATATTCTATGAAATGACTAGCTGTGGTTTTTTGCCTGCTAGTGGACAGGAACTCTTTCACAAACCCAGTGAAGGATAGTCCTAGTGCTGAGATTCAGAGAACCTGACTCCGTGATCTCTTGGTTCATCCTACCATTTAATCACATTGAACCATGACTTCTTAATCGTTTATATTCTCCCTTGTATTCCCAACTTACGAGGGCAGTTCAATAAGTAATGCAACACATTTTTTTTCTCGGCCAATTTTGGTTGAAAAAACCGGAAAGTTCTTGTGGAATATTTTCAAACATTCCCGCTTCATCTCGTATAGTTTCATTGACTTCCGACAGGTGGCAGCGCTGTACGGAGCTGTTAAAATGGCGTCTGTAACGGATGTGCGTTGCAAACAACGGGCAGTGATCGATTTTCTTTTGGCGGAAAACCAGGGCATCTCAGATATTCATAGGCGCTTGCAGAATGTCTACGGTGATCTGGCAGTGGACAAAAGCACGGTGAGTCGTTGGGCAAAGCGTGTGTCATCATCGCCGCAAGGTCAAGCAAGACTGTCTGATCTCCCGCGTGCGGGCTGGCCGTGCACAGCTGTGACTCCTGCAATGGCGGAGCGTGCGAACACACTCGTTCGAGATGATCGACGGATCACCATCAAACAACTCAGTGGTCAACTTGACATCTCTGTTGGTAGTGCTGTCACAATTGTTCACCAGTTGGGATATTCAAAGGTTTGTTCCCGCTGGGTACCTCGTTGTCTAACCGAACACCATAAAGAGCAAAGGAGAACCATCTGTGCGGAATTGCTTGCTCGTCATGTGGCTGAGGGTGACAATTTCTTGTCAAAGATTGTTACAGGCTATGAAACATGGGTTCATCACTTCGAACCTGAAACAAAACGGCAATCAATGGAGTGGCGCCACACCCACTCCCCTACCAAGAAAAAGTTTAAAGCCATACCCTCAGCCGGTAAAGTCATGGTTACAGTCTTCTGGGACGCTGAAGGGGTTATTCTGTTCGATGTACTTCCCCATGGTCAAACGATCAACTCTGAAGTGTATTGTGCTACTCTTCAGAAATTGAAGAAACGACTTCAGCGTGTTCCTAGGCACAAAAATCAGAACGAACTTCTCCTTCTTCATGACAACGCAAGACCTCACACAAGTCTTCGCACCCGAGAGGAGCTCACAAAACTTCAGTGGACTGTTCTTCCTCATGCACCATACAGTCCCGATCTCGCACCGTCGGATTTCCATATGTTTGGCCCAATGAAGGACGCAACCCATGGGACGCACTACGCGGATGATGAAGAAGTTATTGATGCAGTACGACGTTGGCTCCGACATCGACCAGTGGAATGGTACCGTGCAGGCATACAGGCCCTCATTTCAAGGTGGCGTAAGGCCGTAGCATTGAATGGAGATTACGTTGAAAAATAGTGTCGTGTAGCTAAAAGATTGGGGAATAACCTGGTGTATTTCAATGCTGAATAAAACAACCCCTGTTTCAGAAAAAAATGTGTTGCATTACTTATTGAACTGCCCTCGTACAAGCGAAAGACATCGGGAAACCAACCCAGGATTTTGTTCCCAAGAGAAACCATCATGTAGTTGCCTACTATTACTCCTAAAATGTAATCAGCCTCCAGTGGAATCTCCGGGATGAAGGGAGAGGGGGAGACAGCAACATGAAAAGCTACGAATACCCAAGGGAACACACAATATCGCGACTTGGAATATACAAGGATTGTGCCAAATTGGAAAATTACAGACACTGGAAAGAGAATATTAGCGAAATGTAATCGGAATGTTACGACTATCATAGACTCATTATAAAGGCAATGGGCACTTCGGAGCAGCTAATGAACAGTATGTATTTTTTTTTATACATCAGATACTGAAACTCAGAAATGTAGAACAACCGGTCAGTAATAATCTGTTTATTGCAGGTCTACTTGTCTAGTTAAATTTCAACCACTTTGTGGCTGTCATCAGTGCGTTAAGATGCAAGTCAGATCATTATCATTGGTTAGCTACACAAGTATCCCCTATCACACAACCCACGTCAGTTTCCACATGGATAGTCTAGTAGGGGATGTATATATAAGCAAGCTATAATGGTTATCTGATTGGCATCTTACCGCACTGATGATAGTCGAATAATGGGTGAAATCATACTAGATCTCCAACAAACAGATTATTAGTGACTTATTGGTGTACATTTCTTAAATTTTAACCACCACAATCGCTAAGCGTACCCGTTTCAGGTGGAATCGAACCTAAGATCAGATATTACTCTTAATGGTTTTGTCTTGTTGGTGTACAAGGGATGGAACGTCACAGTGATTGAATACAAGCCAGCCAGTGACCGAATAACACCACTGAAACTCAGTAGTAGACCTTGGAAGTTAAATATTATGCAAACATATGCTACAGCTTCAGAAACTGGTGATGAAGAATTAGAAAAAAATTATGAGTCTCTTTCCAAGTGCTTTCAATCAATGCTCAAAACGTAAGTTACTGAAGCAGTTATAATAAGTTTGTTAATACCAACAGCTGCTTCCAGCACCATTCGAGAACCTCACAATAAACAAACCCACAAGACCCTTCACAACAATAACACGGGTTATAGAAGATGACGGTTGCACATCTGTAACCAATATAGGTCTAACGGATGATAGGTGAGGAACGTACTGCAGTACGTAATCTATGGATAACAGTCGAACATTTGATCGTTCAAACATTCAAAAGGAGAAGGCACCTGAGAACTCAAGGGAAGAAGTCAGAGACAGTAGCTACATTGAAAAATACAACGCCCCTGTACGTGACCTTATTACTTCCGAAATTATCAAAGTATCTGGAGATCTGGATTTGAGAATCATGCATGAAATACGTAACAACACATGGAACAACGGAACATGGATAGAAGACTGGACCATCTCGGTAATGATGCTTTTTCATAAGAAAGGACACGCACAGCATTGTGAGAATAACGTGACTCTTTCATTGATTTCACATGTGGCGGAGATTCTTCTAAGTGTCATCCATGAATGCCTGAGAGCCTGCTTATGTAAAGAAATACCACCAGAACATAACAAAGGAACACGAGAGCAGATCTCAGTGTCGACAGTTAACCGAGAAATGCAGACAATTCAATACCCCTTTACCTCTTCGTTTCATGGCATATAGCAATCTTTTCGACTGAGTTCGACTGAAAGAAATGTGGAATGTGCTAGCAGAAATGGGTCTTCCTTATTACCGTTATTAGAACTCTCAGTTGTGATAGCAAAGGAGACTAGAGGTATATTCGACACTTTTGAACAATGTCAGGGAGTTAGACAGGGGTGTATTCTATTACCAGTTATATTTAAGATCTGTGGAGAATATGTCATGATAGAAAGTCTTCGTGCTCGCACAGGTGGTGTCCGAATTTAAGAGCGAAGAGCCAGTAATTTGAGATTCCCTGCTGGCAGAATACTGTGCGCAGAATCACAAGTGGAAATGAAGGAACTAATCAATGGAGCTGAGAGAATATTTTCATTTAGTAAACTTTCTTGTTCTAAATTTTTAAATGATTTCGTCTTGATTTCAGCTGTTAGAATTTATTTTACAATTTCGGCTTTAAGCCATTTTTAAGAATTAAATTCTGACATATAGGCAGAGATAAGAACGTAATATGTCAAAATCTTATGCTTTAAAATGGGTCAATGTCGAAACTGCAAACGCAAAATAATATTCTAACAGCTAAAAGCAAGATGAAGTCCTTTAAAAAGAGTTAAGAGAATAAGTGAGAAACTTGGCTTGTCAGTAAACAAGTTCAAGTACATACATGATGAATTTTACTCTCAGAAAATTGAGAAGTTGATGACTTTGTCTGCGTGGGTTCAGTGAATAAGAAAGAGAGTACCTCTACACAAGAAAAAGGATGTTGGTAGATCTCCTAAATTCATATGATCTGATGCAAACTGTGTTTTTTCCAGCTGGGGTGCAGGGGAACAGTAGCAGAGTCATAGACAATATTTTTATTCATTCTTCACTACTAGATGGGCATTCTGTTAGTAAAAGGGTGAATGGCCTTTCAGACCATGATGCACAAATTTTAACACTAAAAGGTTTTCGTACTCAAACCAATGTCGTATTTAATTACGAACTACGTTGGAAAGTTAATCCAACAGCAATAGAGAGTTTTTCAAAACTTGTCAAGGAACAAGAGTGGCAAGATGTTTATAGTGTCGATAATATAGATGATAAATACAATGCTTTCCATAACACATTTCTCGTGCTCTTTGAGAGTTGCTTTCTATTAGAACATTCTAAACGGGGTACTAGCAGTAATGGACAGCCCGGTTGGCTTACTGGTGGGATAAGGATATCATGTAGAACAAAGCGGGAATTGTATCAAAATGTTAGAAGTAGTCACAATCAAGCTTCAGTAGCCCATTACAAACAGTATTGTAAGGTGCTTAAAAATGTTATCAGCAAGGCAAAAAGTATGTGGTATGCAAATAGAATAGCTAATTCACAGGATAAAATTAAAGCCATATGGTCAGTTGTGAAGGAAGTGTCTGGTCAGCAGCACAACGTTGATGATATAACATCAGTTCCCAGTAATAATATTTCTGTTACTGATAAATCAGATATATGTACAGTATTTCACAACCATTTTCTGAGCATTGCTGGTGAATTAAATAAAAATTTAATTTCTACAGGAAATCATATAAATTTCTTAGCAAATGCCTTTCCGAGATTGACGTCTGAAATACTCCTCTGTAATACATACAAGAGGGAGATTGAGTCAATAATTAAATCACTGAAGACTAAGGACTCATGGTTGTTATGGAGTGTCTAGTAGAATATTAAAGTACTGTGCTGGACATGTTAGCCCTGTATTTAGCCATATTTGTAATTTTCCTTTAGGAATGGTCAGTTTCCCGAGCGATTAAAGTACTCAGTAGTAAAGCCGCTTTATAAAAAGGGAGAAAGGGATAATGTACATAATTTTAGACCAATTTCTATACCATCAGTGTTTGCAAAAGTTATCGAAAAGGCTGTGTATGTAAGGTTAATTGATCATTTTATATCACACGATTTTCTATCAAATGTACAGTTCGGCTTTAGAAGTCGTTTGACAACTGAAAATGTTATATTCTCTTTTCTCTGTGAGGTACTGGATGGGCTAAACAAAAAGTTTCGAACGCTTGGCGTATTTTTTGATTTAACAAAGGCATTTGACTGTGTTGATCTCACAATATTGCTCCAGAAGTTGGCCTTTACTGAATAAGGGGAGTAGCTCACAATTGGTTCACCTCTTACTTTAGCAACAGGCAGCAAAAGTTCATTATTCACAATGCTGACAACGGCTCTGATGTGGGATCTGAGTGGGGTACTGTCAAGTAGGGGGTGCCCCAGGGATCAGTGTTGGGGTCGCTCCTGTTCCTTATTTATATAAATGATACGCCCTCTAGTATTATGGGTAACTCTAAAATATTTCTGTTTGCTGATGACACTATCTTGTTAGTAAAGGATGTTGTGTGCAACATTGACTCGGTTTCAAGTAGTGCAGTACATGACCTCAGTTCATCGCTTGTAGAAAATAAACTAACGTTAAATCACAGTAAGACTCAGTTTTTACAGTTTCGAACACACAATTCAACAAAACCTGACGTTTTAATCTCACAGAACGGGCATATGATTAGTGAAACTGAACAGTTCAAATTCCTAGGTGTTCAGATAGATAGTAAGCTGTCGTCGAAAGCCCACGTTCAGGATCTTGTTCAAAGACCTAATACTGCCATTTTCACTGTTCGAACGGTATCGAAAGTGAGTGATACTTCGGCACGTAAATTAGTCTACTTTGCTTATTTTCATTCACTTATGTCGTATGGTATTATGTTTTGGGGTAGCTCTTCCCATTCTAGAAGGATATTTTCGGCTCAGAAACGGGCGGTTCAGGCAATAAGTAGTGTGAGTTCACGAACCTATTGTCGACCTCTGTTCACGACTCTGGGTATTTTGACATTGGCCTCTAAATATGTATATTCCTTATTGTCGTTTCTTGTTACCAATATTAGTTTATTTCCAACAATAAGCAGCTTTCACTCGGTTAATACTCGGCAGAAATCAAACCTCCATTTGGATCAGACTTCCTTACCTCTTGTGCAAAAAGGTGTGCAGTATACAGCTGCTTCCATTTTCAATAAGCTGCCACTCGAATTCAAAAATCTTAGCAGTAATCCACGCGCTTTCAAATCGAAACTGAAGAGTTTCCTCATGGGTCACTCCTTCTATTCTGTCGAGGAGTTCCTTGAAAAATTAAGCTGATTCTCATTTTTTGCTGGCAGCGTTTGCTTAAACTTATGGACAGACTTTTTTTCAGGTTCATGAATATTTATTTTTATCTGTTATTACTTTTATGTTATAAGTTCATGTACTGACACGTTCCATGACCGTGGACATTTGCTCCTCAATTTGGTATTACTGAACTTGACATGTAAATAAATAAATAAATAAATAAATAAAACACACAGGAAATTGTACTTAGAATTGTTCTGGGTAGAGACGCTGCGACAAAGTTGACAGTGATTTGAAAAAACTGAGCCTTAATCAGTCTTACTGAATAGTGAGTGATAAAATATCTGGTGCTTTCGGTTTTCCTTTACGGGACTGACACTTGGACAGTAACTAAAATGGATCGCAAAATAACCGATGCTTCTGAAACGTTGACGTACAAGAGATTATTGAGAACATAATGGACGGACAAAAGAACCAACACATCAATCCTTCAAGAACTCAGGGAGGAGAAGAAGTTGTCCAGTAGTTGTTTCCAGCGAATCCTGTAGTTCTTTGTTCATACTGTCCGACGAAAGTAAGGTAACTTGGAAAAGATGATCGCTCAGTGCAAAGTCGAAGGGCAAAGATTGCAGGGACGACCACAGAGACGATGAATGGGCCCGTTAAAGCTGAAGGCAAACCGAACATTGGGCCAGCTGTTCCGAGATGCAGAAAACTGGGAAAAATGAGGACAAAAAAATGGTTCAAATGGCTCTGAGCACTATGGGACTTAACATCTGAGGTTACCAGTCCCCTAGAACTTAGAACTACTTTAACCTAACTAACCTAAGGACATCACACGCATCCAGGACCGAGGCAGGATTCTAAACTCCGACCGTAGCAGCAGCGCGATTCCAGACCGAAGCGCCTAGAACCGCTCGGCCACAACGGCCGGAAAATGAGGACAGAATGTTAAGAGGATCGTGTCACCACTTTGAACAATGAAAGACGAAATGTTGATCATGGTCTGCTGTCTACGACGACATCTGAATGTATGAAAAATGTTTTGGTATTTTTCTGAGTGGCACAGCTTTAGGACGACAGTCTTGTAAATCATCGTCAAGAGATGTACTGCCTAACTTCATACCGGTCGGCCATTTCTTAATTATTGACGACGAAGTACCAGGGTCCATACAAACCATTACTAACTTAGGATTATGCTAAGGTACACATGCCATGGTGTGTGGTGGTCGGTATGGTTGGAAATGAACTCACTTCGTATGCCGCGATCGCAGTGTAGACACTTTTATTGTTCCAAGATGACCGGTTTCAACAGTCTTATGATGGCTCTGAGCACTATGGGACTCAACTGCTGTGGTCATAAGTCCCCTAGAACCTAGAACTACTTAAACCTAACTAACCTAAGGACAGCACACAACACCCAGCCATCACGAGGCAGAGAAAATCCCTGACCCCGCCGGGAATCGAACCCGGGAACCCGGGCGTGGGAAGCGAGAACGCTGCCGCACGACCACGAGATGCGGGCAACAGTCTTATGATGCTTGATCTGAGCTTAGAGGAGTGTCTACAGTACGACCGTGGTGTACGAAGTGTTTTCATTTCCAACTCTGGATTTACTTTCGTAAGCGGTAAACCACTGAAAACAAGTTCTTTTACGAACTTAATAGTGGTTAAAATATGTGTTTAATTGATTTGTTTTATAATGTAGTCTTTTAAAAGTTGTCAATCCGTTAGCTTCCGATCGATAATGGCAACAATATAGTTTCTCAAACGTGCTCTAAGTTGCGTCATACTAGGTGGTTGGTTAGAAAGTCTGAGACCTGTAAGTAGTCAGAAACAGCGTATCAACATAGCGAAGAGGGTTATCGGACAAGTGGTATCACGCGAAAGGCCATGGCTTTACCCCATCTGGTTGCTACTTGGCAGAGCTATTTCCATGACACAGTCAGGTAACGATATGTCATTGAAATTTGAGGTCATGAAGCCTAGTTTTACAATAAAATTTTAGGACCGTGGAAAAGATGAATCTAGTGACGTACCAATCCTCAAAGATTTCTGTGAAATTATTTTCATGTGATAATAGAAAGTATGCTGTATTATCATTTCTCGCCTCGATAATTCTAGTAATTTATTCCTTATTTTTACGTCAGGGCAAAATTTAAAGAGAACACAATCACTAAAATCCTGTTTGTGGACGCTCTAGAATATCGTTAAAGTGTACTACATTACTTTAAAAAAATCTATTTTATTCTATTTAAAAGACATGACCGTTGAAAGATATATTCGGTCCTTTATGCGTTATCGTTTGTTGAAAACTGCATTGATACGTTGAACAGTTAGTGGTGTTCAGATTGCTCATCTTACTGAATGGAAGTGAGAAAGAGGGACCATTACTCAGATTTGGAGGGATAAAACAGGAAGGATGGAACAGTTTTTTTCTGTCGTTTTGAGTGGACTCCCTATCCTCAGCGAGCCCTGAATCGTTCTCTGCCGTCTTTTCCTGCACCTGTGACAATGACTTATACGTGCGGAAAATGTTGATCTGCTCCTCGGTTCGAAAATATTATGCACCTGATTAGAAAATGCAGGCGTAGATCACATACACCAGAACAAAGAACGGGCCTATTCCTACATACCAAAGAAGATTCGCAGTTCCAGCCGGTCAGGTGAGAGAGGGACCGTTTACGGTGATCCTAACACAAAAATGGTTCAAATGGCTCTGAGCACTATGGGGCTTAACTTCTAAGGTCATCAGTCCCCTAGAACTTAGAACTATTTAAACCTAACTAACCTAAGGACATCACACACATCCATAACCGAGGCAGGATTCGAACCTGCGACCGTAGCGGTCGCGCAGTTCCAAACTGTTGCGCCTAGAACCGCTCGGTCACAACGGCCGGCATCCTAACACAGGTCAGTCCTGTATTTATACTGGAACTGCGAATCTTCTTTGTTACGTATATACGAAGAGGCCCATTCTTTGTTGTTGTGTATGTGATCTACGCCTGCATTTTCTAATCAGATGTATAGTCAAGGATCGGTTTCTGTTCCTTCAGTTTTACAGTCCTATACACTGGACAATCATGATTTCACCAACTGAAGAAGGCTGTGAACTTTGCCTAGACACTCCAATTGTTACTCTGCGGGGATTTTGTAATAGCTCCCACCATTGTAAATAACCCTCTTCTTGTATGAAAAATTACGATTCTTATTTATATATACGAGTATGCCCATTCTTTGTTGGGCATTTGTAATCAAATGAGTAACACTTTTTTCCTTGCATTAAGTATTCACTCAGTACTTTGAAAATATCTCAGGTAACATCATTTCCCCATTGTCGAAGTATTAATTTACAAATATTTCTGTAGTGATATACACCGGAGGGTGCAACTTAAAAATTGTGAAACCTCTTGGTTGAGTCTCTAACCGACTTCAATAAATGAAGCTATTGTGGAGTGTAGGATTTCTCAAGCAGTTCTGTGTGTTAAAAGTTTTGACGTCTGTTTGTAAACACTGGTCTTATGCTGTATGAACGATCAATCAAATACGTATAATTTATTTGACTGTGGCTGCCCTAGTTTCAAAATTATCCGTTCCGTTTTACATGCGAATGTGAAATCAAGAGAACCACTGGAACAGTCACAATAGCATGACATGTCGATGGTACCGAGACCAAGGAATAGTAATCCACAATTTGAATCACGGCGCACAGAGCTGCTGTGTCACGCTGAGGACATGACCATAACTCGCAGCGGCGCGGCCTGCACGGTTCGCACCGCCCTCATTAGCGATTCTGCGAGCGAGGCGGAAGTCGGTGCGGTGACTGCTGTCGGCTGTCGGGCTGATACGGCGTTATCTGGCACGCGTGAGTCACGCGATGCCATCTTGCCAATTACTGACCGAATCTTGCGAGCGGAGCCCGGGATCGGCCGGCAGTGCAGCAAACTACTGTACCGTGGGTCGGGTCTGCAGCGAAGCCGCCCATACGGACTATCAATTCAGCGCAGCTGTTTATGTGAGCGGCCCGACGTGTATAGGAGAGGGCTGGGAGGGGAAGGGACGCGACATTCCGCTGGCTGCCGGCTGTTGTCAGCATTTGTGGGGGGGGGGGGGAGGTGAGGGGGGAGAGTGGAGCTCTCCCCAGTGGCTCGTTCTGACCGCGCTGGGACTGCGCGATGTCTGCTGCGACCAGCTACACGACTAAACAGCACTTGTCTTCTGTCTCGCTTCTATAGTACGTCTTTCTCTCTCTCTCTCTCTCTCTCTCTCTCTCTCTCTCTCTCTCTCTCTGTATATATATATATCCTCAACGCTCCCGTTTCTCTTTCTTCACGAGATTTTTGTCGTAATAAGAAAATCTGGTACAGTTCTAGAAAGTATTTATTTCTAAAAAGGAAAGCTCTAGCCGGTTTCAGAACATATGTACCATCTTCAGGTGCATGTTAAAACAGTGCATCGCTGCTACATGGCATGTAAGAGAATATCCTCTTCAATCCTAGCTCTGCCAGAAAACCCCTAAGCCTGGACCGTTGGCCTCCTCCGGGAGGGGGCTTTTTGGCAGACCTAGGATTAAAGAGGATATTCTCTTACATTTCGTGTAGCATATTATAACCTATTTTAACCTTAGTTACTCATCCTTTGTGGATCGCATTTTAATAAGCACCTGAAGTTTGGACACATGTCCTGAAACAGGGTAGTACTTTTTTTACAAATAAATAATTTTTGTAACTGTAGCGGATTTTATCATTGACATTGTCCCTTCAAGAGAATTGAATTTCCTTTTCTTTTTTTTGTCTTTATTCTGAAGACTTCTTTGACGCAGCTTTCCATTCTAGTCTATACGTGCACGTAAGTCTCTTCATCACTGAATTACTAATCCACTGGAACCTTGATACTGAATTCAAGACTTTATCCTCCTCTACGATTTTTATACTCTCACACTTAGTTCCATTACCACTTGTTCCATGACGTCTCAGAATTTGTTGTATCAAACCACTGTTAAAGGTCCTGGCGTAAGTAAAGGTGTGAAAGTGGATCTTGTGTCGTGCGTGGTTATCTTAGCACAGGGGTCACGAAACTAAATGCTTCGGGCTGTATCTGGCCGTCGACCTCACATGAATTATCTTGATACAACGTTTGGAGCAGGAGATGTTGTCATCCAACTTAGATAAATGGTATGTTCAGAATACTAGATCTTCACACGTTCTGTGACCTCCTGGCTAGTATGCGCCTTAAATTTACTATGTTTTATGATCAGGACTCATTTGAAAGATTTGGAAATTCCGGGCGCTCTGTTCACACACTGCATCACTCATCATCAAGCGGTCTTTTGTTACGATTTAGACATTTACTGTGTAGTGAACCCGTATTTTCTGCTGTGAACCTCATCCTGTGGCATACATTCAGTCATCGTCAGTTCCAGACTTTTCTTGAAAAAATTCTGTGACTTTCCTTATCACAGAGCACTGAGGTGGCTCGACTGCGGCAAAGTCGTGTTTCTTTTTCACAAGTTCCGAAATGAAATAGATGTTTATCTCTCAGAAAAATGTAGAGATGATCCACAGTTATCATGTCCTACCTGGCTCTCAAAGTTGTCGTTTTTGGTTGACATCACATCCCATATGAATCAATAGAACTTTAAAAGTCAGGGAAACTATTACCTCGTCTGTAATCTTTGAAGATTATTTCAGACAAACACGTGATTCTTTTAAGCACAACTGGAAGTATAAAACGTTTGGTTCAAATGGCTCTGAGCACTATGGGACTTAACTTCTAAGGTCATCAGTCCCCCAGAACTTAGAACTACTTAAACCTAACTAACCTAAGGACATCACACACATCCATGCCCGAGGCAGGATTCGAACCTGCGACCGTAGCGGTCACGCGGTTCCAGACTGAAGCGCCTAGAACCGCTCGTCCACTCCGGCCGGCTATAAAGCTTTTCTCATTTTCATGGTTGTAAAGAGATTTGTGCTACAATCTCCAAAGTACCTAAGCTCCATTTCCTGAAAAAAATAATAGTGAGTTCAAAAACCAACTTGGGAATAAATTTTCAAATCCTGACAGTGACATTGTTCTTCGATTGTAGTCTTGATCTTGTGCCAGTTGAACTACAGTTGGAACTGGGACACCGCACTTCCCTCCACTATTTAAACAATTAAATGTTATGAGTTTAGATTATTCAATGCAGAGATGGAAATCACCGCAATTTGCTTTTATTGTAACACTTGACAACAGACCAAGAAAATTTCGCGTGTTACACTTGACAGATAATAGCACTAGAACAATAATAAGCACCTGATTCAGTTTTCTGCACTGTAGTTAAAGTTCAACCGGAGAACACACTTTCGTTCTCCCATAAATATACACATGCCCGTAGGCGCGTTAAAGAACTGATTATGAAACAGTTACTTATAACATCAAGGCAGACACACTTCATGTAAAGAGAAGATAATTAGCAAGCTTACACATTGGCTAGAACATTAAAATGAATAATAGGAATGTCAGCTCAGTAATAATAAAAAATGTAGATTCCACGCTACAGACAAGGAGGAAACGCAGAGAACGAACCATGAAATTTCTATAAGCATGCTACTCTTAATTTGTTACTGTAGGTAGCCGTTAAATTGCCATCCAATTTTGGGGTGTTCATACGGAGTGCGGCTCCTTTGAGTATAAATTTGTCAATAGCGTATACCCACATAAGCACAATTTTTAAACAGGTGGAAACAATAAATTGGAAATTGACAAATCTATACTCAAAGGAGCCGCACTCCATCTGAACACCCCAAAAATGGATGGCAACTTAATGGCTACCTAGAGTAATAAATTAAGAGTAGCATGCTTATAGATTGACTGTAATAAAGGAATATGTAACACATACACGGTTTCTGACGGCCGGCAAACTGTGTTGTGCTGTTGAGCAGTGATTAATTTAAAATAGTCACAACATACGCTAACATGGCTAGCGGCGTATTTAAAAACAAGCGTCGAGCAAGGACCCTGGTCAGAAAGAGATCAAAACTAGCAGGATTCCCTTACACGGCAGACGTGCCAACACATCCGTTCACATCCCAGAATCAACAAGCGAACGTTAATCATTGACACAGTTCAGATAATATTTTACTGTTTACCACAAGCCTTAATTAGTTAACAGGTTAGGCTCTGTTACTGAAGCCAGGCAAATGAGGTAGCAAGCTAAGGTCTACAATATTTCTTTGCCATTTAACACTAGTCGTGACGAGGAAAAGGAAGAATACAGCTAATTAACTGAAAGTCAATACTTGGATCTAGTATTTGACGATGCGCTCAAAATCAACAGACAAGGGTGTGAGTCAAGTTTACACTCGCAAACAGCACACACAGAACACGAGCATAAGGTGAACATTAAATAAACTGCTCCTTGTTCAGTCATTTACACACAGGCGAAACAAATAATCTTCGCCGAATTACTGTAGACGCCGAAATGCTAACAAGGGGAGGCCGCCAATTGTGAAATTCAGATTCGATTCATACTGCGCATAATAAAAGCTCCTGCCCAGAGGTGTAATGTGGCAAAGCACCAAGATGCACTTCTCAGCCGTTGTCGAGAAAATCGACAGTTAGAAGAAACCGTTGCGGTGAAATACTCTCTACGACTAGTAGTGTTCCACAGCGTCAAGGCGCAGCGGTAAGCGCTCGGGTTCGTAATCCGAAGGTCGCCGGATCGAATCTCGCGCCATGCAACATTTTTTTATTATTAGTTTTTTGTAATTCATATATATATATATATATATATATATATATATATATATATATATATATATACTATTAATGAATTGCTTATGCATGTTGGTGAAGGCGGACCGCTCTCCAATTGTACCGCCTCCATTTTTCCGTTTGTTTAACAGGGTGTACCAAAGCTCTCACGTCCGCACTGATTTTCGACGATGTTATAAGTTGCGCTAGGGACCGCATCTACCTTCTTTCGAAGTTAGCAGCCAACTACGCTGTTATGCGGCGGCTCGTTTCGGCCCATTCAACATCTGTCCTTCAAGTGTAACGAGCGAGTAACGGAGTTTATATTTCATACCTGCCACAGCAAATTTGTGTTCGTGGGGTTTCTATTCTAATTCGAACGTTTGACTTACGCTATACGTATTCGTTTTGGAATATCGTTTCTACGTCTTCCGTTAACTATACGTGCTTAACATTATGAAGACAATTAATAACATTTGTGAAATACAACTTTGTTTGCGGAAAACATAATGATGTTCGAAGTCGCCAGTTTTTTCACGACAAACAACTTTCCACAACTTATTATATGCATAATTGTTGCAACTGATTGTCGGGAATTTTATATATATATATATATATATATATATATATATATATATATATATGTGTGTGTGTGTGTGTGTGTGTGTGTGTTTATACACACGTTGCACATGGCGCGGGATTCGATCCGCCGACCTTCGGATTGCGAACCCGAGCGCTTACCGCAGCGCCAAGACGCTGTAGAAAATTATTACTCGTAGAGAGTATTTCACCGCAACGGTTTATTTTAACTGTCGATTTTCTCGACAACGGCTGAGAAGTGCATCTTGGTGCTTTGACACATTACACCTCTGGCCATGAGCTTTTATTTTGCGCAGTATGAATCGAATCTGAATTTCACAATTGGCGGCCTCCCCTTGTAAGTTGCTTGCAAATAACGCAAAACAATTGTCAAAACGTCTTACTTTAAGTCCGACGACATTCGTAGGATAGGAGTTTCAGTGGACAACGAGGCCTCAACCCCTTTGATACGTCTGCGACCAAGACAAATAACATTGGCTGCTATCAAGGCCTTAACGATGCATCACCTGTCACGAGTCACGCCAAATAACAACAAACGGCGTGGCCTCCTTTACGCTCCCACACGTCCGCAATCACAGTTCCTCCTCCAGACCGACGCTCTCCCGCAAACACAGCAGGCTGCTGGCCGCAGCAAAGCCACAGCGCCCTCTGGCTACGGTAAGGAAGCAGCAGAGCGCTAAGCGGGAATTTCAAAAGGAACGCGCTACAAAGGAGGAAACGCAGAGAACCAACCGTGAAATTTCGTCACGGTTCAGGAACTCAACTGATATGCCAGCAAATGACTTGCTGAAAGAGAAACACAGAGATGGAAAACTTGTCGAATTTTACTGCTTCCTCCCTTATGCTTCGATATCGAAACTGAAGAAATTTGTCGCTGATATGGCATCAATGTCTGGAAAAACGTATATGAGCAAACGTTTTCGTAAATGAGACACGTTAAGTCGGCACATCAAATGAGGTTGACTGATGAGTACTTGAACACAAATCTCTTGATTGGATGCAGCAATACTACAGCGAACATTGGTGATATCTTGAAAACCAATACCATTTTATCAAATCTACCTGACGTTTTCTTGTTGCTTAGTCTGTGAGATTCGGATATGTACACACTGTCTAATGTAACTACCTTTTTGCTAATGGGTTGCGAAGTCGGTACGTGGACGGGCGTCCACGAAACCTGGTGGTTGTCTCCGTACATAGTCCTCTGACTGTAATTCTGTTTGCTTGGTAAATTTTGCTTTATGAGCATTACATAGGGCATACTTTCCACCCCTGGTCTCTGCGACCTGTAAACTTGGTTCGGACTTTGGCCAATACATAATCACCTACTGTGACAACTTTTTAGTATTAATGTTGGTTGTATGCCACTCACCCATTATCAACACGGAAATCTGAACTTCGGTATTCGTCTTTTTCTCAGACCTTTCGTTCTGGCTTGCAAGCATTGCACAGTATGATGATGCGATCCCCGCTCAACATTTTTTTCTGTAACACGCCCCGCTGTGAAAATAGGTTGCTGACCTCTCACTTCATCGGTAGAGTGTTTGTCTGCAGGCCGCAGGTCGTGGTCGTGCGGTAGAGTTCTCGCTCCCCACACCCGGGTTTTCGGGTTCGATTCCCGGCGGGGTCAGGGATTTTCTCTGCCTCGTGATGCCTGGGTGTTGTGTGATGTCCTTAGGTTAGTTAGGTTTAAGTAGTTCTAAGGGACTGATGACCATAGCTGTTAAGTCCCATAGTGCTCAGAGCAATTTTTTTTGTTTCTCTGCAAAAGGTGAAAGTCCCAAGGCAGAGTCCTGGTCTGTCACAAAGTTTTAATCTGCCGCCAAGTTTCAAATCAGCGAACAGTCCTTTGTAGAGTGAAAACTCATTCTGAGATGTTAGCTTTACTTTTAGTTGAGCTGTGCGATGAAGTTCTTTTACACTCAGATTAAACTCGGAAAATAAGTACAGAGTGATACTTATTAAACCATTAATATTATATTTGTCTAGTATGTTACCAAAAGCCAATAACATAACCTTCATAGGAAACACAATACGATTAGGTTCCAGAGCAGGGACATTTTATGGGCAACAAGCCGTTACAAAAAGACGTTAAAGTTCAAGATGCTTCAACTGCACTTAATTCGAAAGTAACACCACACAGCTTCTGTAACACTTATTTTCAGACGTATAAGTTTTCCCACAGTTCTTAGCAATAATAACAGCCCCGTAATACTAACAGGATATGCATGGCTCGAAAATGAGCCCAGCTCAGAATTATTCCAACACAGATTTTAGTGAGAAACTTTCATGTACTCTCAGTCGTACTACGGCAACACATCTCTATATTACAATTTTCTAAAGAGGACCCCATGCATTCTTATTTCAAAATTTTCACTTTATAGCAGCAACAGCATTATTAAAATCAGAAACCAATAAGAGAATTACTAAAATTCAGAATTACAATTTAATTTGCTCATTAATACATTTAAAAAGACATTAATTTAGGGCATAAAGATATAAAACAAACATTTTCGTAACTTGCGAACACAGGCGAAGTGGCTCGTGCAGTTGCATTTTTGGTCACCAGAGGTATACTTACATTCATCTAACCTCCGTTACTTGTTTGGACCTTTCTGTGTACTGTCCACACAGATAACCGGTTCGTCTTAAACACAGATACTATGATTCAGCTCCTGCTGACTAGCAAGATACGGAAAAATCCGCGTGAGGTGTGATAATACAGTTTGCACTCCACAGTTAGGTGAAAATGATTTGATACCAAATGCCCTCTTCATGTACAACATGGTCTTCACTGCAGTCGAGAGCGTTACTTATGCAGCACTCCTTGAAGGATTTAACAATAATGTTTTCTCTCACTCTAGACCACGACTGGTTTATCCACTGACACAGTTGTTTGGTTGTATGGCTTTTTAAAACTCCCTTCGGCGTGCTTTCATGTTGGGTTTCATCCATAAGCCATTTGTTCTATTCCTCTCACATATATACTTTAAACGGTTTATTTACAGAGACATTAAGAGGTTGCAATTGTGAAGAAAGTCTTCCCGGAATAACAGCGAGCTCTGTATTTCCCTGTCTCAATTTCTGTTTCACAGAATTTTTCAAATGACTACTAAACTGACACAGCACAAGAAGAGAACTCTTCTTCAAGAAAGCATTTTTCCTTCCATCCTATACTTTCTTAATCCATAATGTACATAATTAACACCACTAGGCGGTATTTCAGAAAGTTTTGGCACTGTTTTGCGCTTGCAAATAAGCTTTGGATCAAGTTTAGTAGTATGAGCAAAACATGAAAAGGCAAAAGTGTTGAGCATTTTCTTTATATCCGCTTGTTTCAATAGTTACAGCTTTAGTACCTTTCATAGCAACAATTCTGTTACTCGGCACATCAGATATCAGAGGAGTTTCGTCCATTTCGATATATGACTTAGTCCCACACTGGTTTTCTTTCGATGTACAATAATAAAGCTATGGAAAGGTAATAATTTCTCTTCATACTCTTGCGGAATTTTCTGAGATATTTTGTTGTTGGTTCGCATGCTAAGTCCATGTTACTTTATGAACCTGTAGCACGAACCAACTCGACCCATAAAGTCTGTTACGTTCCACTATAGGCTACTTTACAAGCATGTATTTGAATCATTTTTGTATTAATTGCAATGTCACTTTTACGGTGTCCTCGAATCCATATCAAAACGTTAACTTCTAGTTTTGGCCATTTTGCATTCAGTCCTGTATTTGCATATTTGGTCTTCCTCATTTTTTTCCGTTCTTCTTTACTAGCCCGCCAATCAGAATGCTTTTTTTTCTGTTGGTGGAGAGCCGAAATGCCGCTTTCTTGCTCTGTTTCCCTGTTCTTCTGCATATGTTACTGCTTCCAACTTATAGCCCACTTCAAGTGAACACCTTTTATTTTCTTCCACTACGAAACCAGCCACCAACAAAAATATTGTCTAGTTACCGATAGCAGAAATCACTTTCAATTCCGGCTAGACAGTGTTTTGGGCTTGTCATGGCGTGGCGGGAGGAAGACAGTGTTAGTAAGCTTGTGAATCCTAGCAACTCACGTTCGTCGTTTTGATACGCTGTTGCTGCCAGTTGAATTTTATGTTGCCCGACAGAGATAGGTTTCCCGCGGCATCGAATATATGGCCCATTTTAAGGATGGCGTGAATTTTAAAACAAACACTGAACATTTTTATATTAATTTCGATTATAAGACGCGCCTGAATTTAGGAGGCAATTTTCCAAAGGAAATACGGTACCCACAGTAATCACTGCAAATTTCTACGTCAGTCACCCAACATCGACTGCCGTAGCCCCACCTGTTGCACACACGTTCCGTTAGGCCCTACCCCACATTAAACCCACACTTGCTTGTTATCGTTTCGCGGTCCCCCATGTACAACCGTCTCGGCTGCCATCGCCATTCTCACAGCGATGCAGGACACACAGCCCATCGACCGCCACAATCCTATCGAGAGGCAAAAGCGTGCCAACCGACTCAGTACCAAATTCGACTCAATATCTCTTCTCTGGTTATTCGGTCTACCTACGTACTCTTCTCCGTTCTTCGTAGCTCCACATTTCAGTAGCTTCTATTCTGTTGTTTCTTGCACAGTTTATGGCCCACGTATCACATCCGTAGGAGGCCACATCCCACACAGTTACTTTCCGAAAAGGCTTTCTAACACTTAAATTTATATTTCCTGTTATCACATCTCTGTGTTTCAGAAATGTGTTGTTACCGACGCCGGGCGACATAACATTCCCTATTTAGAACATTTACTTTGCTGTTTCAACCCTTCTATTACTGAGGTTCGCCGATGACATTGTAATTCTGTCAGAGACAGCAAAGGAGTTGGAAGAGCAGTTGACCGGAATGGACAGTGTCTTGAATGAAGGATATAAGATGAACATCAACAAAAGCAAAACGAGGATCATGGAATGTAGTCGAATTAAGTCGGGTGATGCTGAGGGAATTAGATTAGAAAATGAGACACTTAAAGTAGTAAAGGAGTTTTGCTATTTGGGGAGCAAAATAACTGATGATGATCGAAGTAGAGAGGATATAAAATGTAGACTGGCAATGGCAAGGAAAGCATTTCTGAAGAAGAGGAATTTGTTAACATCAAGTATAGATTTAAGTGTCAGGAAGTCGTTTCTGAAAGTATTTGTATGGAGTGTAGCCATGTATGGAAGTGAAACATAGATAATAAATAGTTTGGACAAGAATAGAATAGAAGCTTTCGAAATGTTTTGCTACAGAAGAATGCTGAAGATTAGATGGGTAGATCACGTAACTAATGAGGAGGTTTTGAATAGAATAGGGGAGAAGAGGAGTTTGTGGCACAACTTGACAAGAAGAAGGGACCGGTTGGTAGGGAATGTTCTGAGGCATCGAGGGATCACAAATTTAGCACTGGAGGGTAAAAATCGTAGAGGGAGACCAAGAGATGAATACACTAAGCAAATTCAGATGGATTTAGGTTGCAGTAAGTACTGGGAGATGAAGAAGCTTGCACAGGATAGAGTAGCATGGAGAGCTGCATCAAACCAGTCTCAGGACTGAAGACCACAACAACAACATTACTCGTACCTTCAGCGTCTCATTTACTGATCTTTTTCTCCCAAAATCACCTGGCTTAAATCGCGTACACTCCAATAACCTGCCTTTTATTTTATTTCCGTCCCTCTTACATCTTCTTTTCAAGACTCTACCCGTTCGGGTCATTCTGTCTTTCAGGTCCTATTCCGTTTATCACTACGGTGTCTCCGGGAGACAGTGTCAGCGTCATAAGAAGTATGAGTAAGTTTTAAGTCGATAAACGAAGATGTTATTGAATTGTACCAATACTGATCATTTACTATAAGAATGATTATAATTTAACGTCCCTTCGACGATAAGAACATTGGACACAGAATTATCAGTGGAATCAGCCACTACCGTCAAATCTCTAAGAGTATCTATACGGATCGGTTTGAAGAGTATTAAAGGCTGACGACAGGCGTTATTTGAGGAAGTACAGTTCATTTACGAAAAAGGATCGTGACAATATTCTTCGAAGACACAGAACTTCCTCAGCTAAGTGAAGACCCCACGACAATTATTTTCGGTTTTCCCTGCTGGCCTTCGCCGAATCAGCGACTGCTCCATAAGGAACTGGACGATCAAAGTTGTAATGTGAGAACGTTGATATATAGGACTGAGGACGATATTTCACTTATTCCCTTCTCTCTCAGCGCCCCACCAAAATTTACAGTAAAACACAGTACACCACTACGTGCCCTAAGTGTTTTGGCACGGAAATTACAAATCACATATCTGTTCCCAACTCCGAAGCACGACTTGGTTTTACTGCCTCGTCTCCCATGGCTCTTCAGATAGTAATGGAATCTTCAGAATAAAGCTTTCCCACTATTTTATCACACTGTGGCTCATAAAGAGGTACTACGAAAGCATCCGGTTCTAACACTTTCTCCATAGCCCGCTGTTTCCATTGAGCGATACACTTGTCTTTTTTCCAACATCTACGCCTGCAAACATAATCCGCAAGCCACCGTACGATGTGTGGCGTGGGAAGCCAGAATCCCTACTAGACATTAGCTTAAAATGTTCCATTCGCATTCGGAGCGAGGGAAAAAAAACTATATCTTTGCTTCCCAATGAGTCCTAATTTCTCGTATTTTTGTGACCCTTATGCGAGATTTATGTTGGCGGCAGTAGATCCATTCTGCAATCAAACGACAGTTCTCTCAATTTTCTCAATAGTGCTCCTCGGAAAGAACGCTGCCTTCCTTCCAGTGATTCCCATTTGAGTCCCTGAAGCGTCTATCAATAACTTGCGTTTTGTTCTGACCTACTGTTAACAAATATAGCGCCGGCCGGTGTGGCCGAGAGGTTCTAGGCTCTTTAGTCCGGAATAGCGCGACTGGTACGGTCGCAGGTTCAAATCCTGCATCGGGCATGGATGTGTGTGATGTCCTTAGATTAGTTAGGTTTAAGTAGTTCTAAGTTCTAGGGGACTGATGACCTCAGAAGTTAAGTCCCACAGTGCTCAGAGCAATCTGAACCCATTTGAACAAATCTAGCAGCCCGTCATATCTTCCACAGAATAAGGGCGCAATCTCCTCGGAGTGGAATTGCGCCCACCCCCACCGATTATCAGATCCGGAGGGTGCATAGATGTTGACAATAGCCAAACCGGGGCCGAAGCGAGATAATCACTCACACACCGGCATCCCTTCCCTTACTAATATCCTCGCTGTGCCGCGTCCTCCGTCTGGAGTCGGCGCTAGGTAAGCGTTGTAACCATGCACGTCGGGAAACGCAGCATTGCAGATTCCTGCACCAGCAAAACATCCACGTCCGTGGCGTAAATGTCCCGAAAAGTAGCATCTTTGCAAGCGATCATGTGTTGTTAATTTTCAGTGTTCCCACCTTATGTGTTTGGTTCTTTGTCGTCGTCATGCTCGTGTCATCTCATTGTAAACTGCAATGGCTTTAATCCACTATTCGCTCTCAGAGGGGAACTCGCCAACGGGATTGTCTCCGTTGCCTTCGATCTGTGGTGTGCGTCCTGTAAGTGAGCCGTCATCAAGTGCGGGCCCCAATTCCTGTATCCCTCCGACTGGTTCTACCCAGTCACATTGGTCATCAATCCCAGAAACATCCTCTGCTGCATTTAGATGTCCTGAAATGCTGGACATCCGATGACGATCTGAAGGAATTCTTTCAACATCCTCTAAAGCCACGTGTTCCGTGTCAGACGTCCCTTCGGCTCGAGTAACTTCCATGTCCCCTAGGAGAGGGGAGGACGTGTCAACCCAACTACTGCGACGCTTTTTGCGACGCTTCTGTAATCGTTGTGACGATGTCTGGCTGTGTTCATTGAGCGTTCGGCGGTCCGTTGCTGCCGCCACAGCCTCGACATCCACTTCCACGCGGCGTGCTACACGTGAGGGTGCGAAAGGTTCCTCCTCCATCTGCCGTGAGGTGGGTGTAGAGGCATCCTCCGTGTCACCTTCATGCTGCCGCAACTCGGTCCGCTCTGGCATCAACACGTCCGTGTCACGTTCCCAACTCGGCCACACCTCCCGGCGGACCACCGACACTTACGTCGTCGACAGGTGCGTGGGAACTTCTCGCTGTGACGCTTCCTTATGTGGCAGTTGCATGACGCCGCGTTGTATGCGCTCCGAGCGGATATGTCCTTCTCCACCACAGCCAGAACATGGTTGCCGCTATTCAGAGATCCGAATGACCCTCGCTCCTAAGCCTGACGGAGATACTGTTACATCGCTGATATGACCATCAGTGTTCTGGTGTAACCACAAGCGCCGGAACGAAGAGAGGGAACAAAAGACCAGCGAAGGCAGTGAGGAAACGTCAGCCAGCAGGCCGCTCACAAGGACCGCGCCATGCCAAGGGCGACCTCTGCAAGAAGTGAACGTAAGCGATGCTCCTGCAATCTTTGGCAGGATATTAGTGGAAAGTATTCACGGAGTATTAGCGCGGTCTAACAGACAGTGCCACAAGAACAGTTAGTAGTGATCCACAAACTGTGTGACAGACTTGTCTGAACACTGTGTATAGCAAGTACTCGCTATGATGCTGCATGTCGCCCATCGCTTGCGACACCTTTGTATATTAAAGTTAAGTATTGTCAGTATGCTTTAGAGAAATAAAACTACTAAAATTATTTGCCTGAATTGTTGTATAGCATTCCGAGAACTCAGCATCCCTTAAGCACCCTCTAAACGAGACGAGTGGGCAAGACCCAACAACTGGCGACGAAAATCCTCCGCACCCAGTGCTCAACGGCCACGAACTTTTCGTTTGTATTGTGCTGGCGCCTTAATTCTCCCTTGTCTTTCTTTGCAGGGGCGCTAATTGCTTTAACAGTTTCTTGTCGTTTTTGCTAGCCAGGGTTTCCAGGTGGGCATTGCAGACAATTTCTTTGCTTTTGTCTATTTTTTTGTCTATTTGTTGAATTTGTGTTTTCCAACATGCCCACCCTACCCGTTTCACCTCCTGCTCAGGCGCTGCAGCTGCAAGCGTTAGATGCCACTCAGCTAATGCAGATGTTTCAGTTGCAGCAAATATTTGCACTGTTCAACACGGTGCAGCAGCTACTAGCCAACGCTGTGCGCCCCACGGAACAAGCACCGCCTACTAGAGCTGCCATGCCACCTTTACGACAGTTTAGTGAACAAGACGACGAATGGCTAGAATGGCTGCACGAGTTCGTTGCCCATATGCTAGCTCAAAACGTCCCATTTACTGTGAAACTTCCATATCTATTATCCACGGAAGGAAGTGCAGTGTTCCGACTTATCCAAAACGTCACTACAAGTGAATTGTCGTAAGACCAAGTAGTACAGTCCATAACTAACTATTGTGACCTGCAAGTGAATGTGGTAGTAGCTGTGTATCATTTCTTTATTTGCAAAAAGAAAAAAAAAACGGTCAGAACAAGCTGATTGTGATTGGATAACAGATTTACAAGGGATGACAAGGAAATTAAAATTCAAATGCGTTTCCGGTGCTTTATATTCTAATGTTATGTTTCATGATGTGATCGTGTACAATGTACCTGGTCTCAAATTCCGAGAACAAATTCTGAAACAGTCCAAACCATTATTTCAGCAGATAGTTCAAATACCGGATCAGTATGACTCTGGTGCCTTGTCGGCTCATACACTTGCACAGCCAGCTATGTGTTGGGTTGAGTCCCTTGCTTGTGATCGCCCCATTCCGCACCGGCGGCTTGCACTAGCCACGCAGAGTAAACAAACCTCCATGCCGCGTAAGCAGTTCGCTACACAGGCGGCTATGCAGGTGAACAGAATAAAGTCTTGCCCTCGGTGTTACTCAGGGCACAAACGCCAATGTTGCCCCTCCAGACAAGTTCAGTGCTAGGCTTGTGGTAGGAAAGGACGTGTGCAATCCGTATGTTTGCCACAGAACAATCATAACAGTTGGGTCCACTCACAAAAATTTAGTCACAAGGCCCATGTCATTAATTCAGTATATTCCCAGTCTGCAAGAGGCATTAGCAAAACTAGCAAACGTGCAGTTTAATCAGTGATACGCCAGTCAAACAAACTTCTTGTTCATTCACTTATTTGTGGGAAACGTGTGAAACTCTAGTTGGACACGGGTGCCTCTGTCAATTGCTCAATCGACACACATATGAGCTGTTGAGCTGTTAGGCTCCCCACGCCCGTATAAACTTAGCACGCAACTGACGGCTTATACTGGACAAGACATTCCCGTTCTCAGAACATGTACTTTGCCTGCTATGTATCGCTCACATACGCGAACAGTGACTTTTACAGTGCTCAAATCACGCGAGTGTGAGAACATATTTTATCTTGGTTCTTTTGATTTGTTTGGCTATAACATTCAGGAAAATGTTTTGTTAGAGTCTGCATTCAGTGCAAAAGACAGTGTAGTTGCTTGCTAAAAGAATTCCCGGAACTCTTTTCTGAAGGTTTATGCAGAGCTAACAATTTTGTGGCACATATTACACTGAAAGACAATGCTCAGCCGAAAATTTGCCGGGCCAGAACTGTTCCCATAGCACTACGGGACAAAATCGTTGCTGAACTTAAAGAATTGCAAGATAATGGATTCATTGCGCCCATATCGGCTAGTCAATGGGCAAGTCCCCTGGTTTTGCTCCCCAAACCTTCAGGTCGCATTTGCCTCTGTGTTGACTTTAAGCGTACAGTCAACCCACAAACTGCGATTGGTATTTATCCTTTGCCACGCCCAGAAGATCTCATGGACAAATTAAGCGCTGAACGCTACTTTTAAAAAATTGATCTGCGCGACGCGTATCTTCAGATACCGCTCGATGAAGAATTTAAGAAAGTGTGTGTAGTAAATACTCATTTGGGCTTGTTTAAATATTTGCGTTTGCCTTTTGGCAGTGCTTCCGCACCCGCCATTTTCCAACGGTATTTGGAACAGCTGACTGTGCAAGTGACAAACTGTTAAAACTATTTGGATGATATTGTCGTAGCACGTCATACACCTGAAGAACATATTGCAAATTTACGTGCTCTGCTTCGTGTGTTATTTGATGCAGGACTAAAGTGTAGACTGGACAAGTGCAATTTTTTAAAACCTGAGTCATGTCATAAACAGTCGAGGTGTACATCCTCTTCAGTCTCATTTGTTAGCCACACGAGAATTTTCAGTTCCTCGCAATATCACAGAACTGTAGTCAGTTTTAGGGAAAATGGACTGTTACATTCGGTTCACACCGAATGCTGCACAAATCGCAGTTCCATTGCATCTCTTGCGTCGCAAGGATGTCCCCTTTGTTTGAAAAGAAGAGTGCCAAGTAAGTTTTCAAAAGCTTAAAGATGCATTGCTCAGTGATTGATGGTTAGTTCACTTTCATCCTGCCAAGCCTGTTGTATTGCAAGTTGACGCTTCCTCTTACGGAATCTGTGCAATGCTTTCGCACAGAATTGGTGATGAAGACAGGCCTGTTGCTTTCGCATCCTTAACTGTTGTGCAGAGCTCAGTGTAACTGTTTCCAAATTAAAAAAGAGGCTTTGACTACTGTGTATGGTGTCACCAGATTCCACCACTATTTGTATGGCAGAAAATCCTACTTACAGGGGAACCTCCCCATCGCACCCCCCTCAGATTTAGTTATAAGTTGGCATAGTGGATAGACCTTGAAAAACTGAACACAGATCAATCGAGAAAACAGGAAGAAGTTGTGTGGAACTATGAAAAAATAAGCAAAATATACAAATTGTGTAGTCCATGCGAAAGATAGGCAACATCAAGGATGGTATGAGGCTAAGAGCGTCGTGGTCCTGTGTATAGCTTGAGCAACTGCGGAACGGGAGGTCCTTGGTTCAAGTCTGCCCTCGAGTTAAAAGTTTAGTTTCTTATTTTCGCAAAGTTATGATCTGTCCGTTCGTTCATTGACGTCTCTGTTCACTGTAGTAAGTTTAGTGTCTGTGTTTTTCGACCGCACCGCAAAACCGTCCGATTAGTAGACGAAAGGACGTGTCTCTCCAATGGGAACCGAAAACATTTGATCGCAAGGTCATAGGTCAACCAATTCCTCCACAGGAAAACACGTCTGATATATTCTATACGACACTGGTGACGGAATGTGCGTCACATGACAGGAATATCTTGTCGACCCACCTAACTTATACACTTGGCGAATGGGTAAAAAGATTCTTCTACCTTGCACGATTTAGGTTTTCGTGTGGATGTGATAATTACTCCCAAAAAAGTGATGGAAACATAAGAGCTTGTCACATAAACAGAAAATAAAAAATTAAACTTTTCGCTGGAGGGAGGACTTGAACCAAGGACCTCCCGTTCCGCAGTTGCTCACGCTAACCACTTTTTTTTTTTAATCTCATTTTGTTCGATATTGATCGTTCTATTTGTTCGGGGCGGACGTCCTATGACACTTATTGAAGTTCGTCGTTGATATACTAACTCAGTTTTTTTTAATTACAGAGGGCAGTTTAACCCTCTGACCGAACACGCTGAGCTACCGTGCCGGCGTACCACTAGACCACGGCGCTCCTGAGTTCGCACCCTCCTTGATGTTGCTTATCTTGCGTATGGACTACTCAATTTGTATATTTTACTTATTTTTTCATAGTTCCACACAACTTCTTCCTGTTTTCTCGATTGATCTGTGTTCAGTTTTTCAAGGCCTATCCACTGTGCCAACTTATAACTAAATCAGAGGGGGGTGCGATGGGGAGGTTCCCTTGTTAGTGATGATACCCTCTGGCGGCTGCTGTGGCCGCGCTGTCCTCTTGACCAGTGAATCTGGGGGAAGAGAGACTGAAATATCTTTGTGTATATGGCAGAGGCGAAGCTGATGTTGATGGCGGCGCTGCAAGGCATCTGGACCTGAAAGAAGATACACGCAAGCGCCTAGTAGACGGACGATCTCGCCTCGCGCCCACCGTCTGCTGCCGCTAAAAACCCTGTAAAAGACAATATCATGCGGCGCGAAGCGATACCTGCGGCCTTCCTTCGGCGCCGCATGTTGAGGAAGGTGGAGGAGGTGGAGCAGTGTGCGATGGTGGCGGCCGTGAAGCAGTTCCGCCGGCGATGGTCCATCTCGTGGGTGCGAACGGTATGAGGCGAGAAACAGTTGCAAGGCTTCATCCCCCGGTGTGTGCGGAGCGAAGTTTGACCACCTGCTGCTTGAAGGTTATGATAAAACGCTCCGCTTCGCCGCTTGACTGTGGATGGAACGGTGCGCTGGTTGGATGCTGTATTCCATTGCGTTCACAGATTGTTTCAAACTCGTTTGACATGAACTAAGGGTTGTTGTCTGATACAATTGCTTCTGGTAAACCTTCTAGGCAAAAAGTCGATGACAGCACCTGAATTGTTCTAAGTGACGTTGTCGAATTCATTGGCACAGCAAAAGGAAACTCGCTATACAAGTCAAACACATTAAAGCAGCGAGTGTTCCAGAAAGATGCCGCAAAGTCTATGTGCACACATTGCCATGACGATTACGATTTAGGCCAAGCAGAGAATTTTTGTGCGGAGCGACAGATTTTCCGGACATGCGTGACACTGTGACGTCATCTGTTCTATTTGGGCGTCCATATCCTGTAATTTCAGTGTCGACGAGCTAACTGTTTCGTACGAACAGCCCCCTAGTGTCCTTGGTGAAGTAACTGCAACACTTATTTTTGCAAAGCCTTAGGGATCATCAAACGTGATTGTCCACTGTCATTCTGAACAAGAATTACATATTTCTGTACAGCTAGGCTACGCCGACGTGCTAAGTATCGGCACGCTACAGAGTTTTTTATGCTATTCACTGATTGGGGCCATGATGTGTTGATGTATGTTAGCAAAACGTTCAAATCTGGATCAGCTTCCGTGGCCTGTGCAATTTTCTTATAGTTCAGCGGAAAAGACTGAAGTAATTCAGAATCCTGAGCATCTATGTAACAACAAGATAGAGCAGAAGCGGCAAAGTGTGTATTAGGGCCAATCGGAAGACGCGAAAGCGCGTCCGCATATTGAACTGTCCGCATATTGAACTGTCGGATGATACACAATCTCGCACTGGTATTGGGACAACAACAACGCCCATATTTGCAATTTTTGAGCAGTTCGTGCAGGAACCGGTTTCGTCGGATGAAACAAGGCCTGAAACAATCACAGTGTCGAAATTTAAATCCTCTGTGAGCAGCGCCGATAGTTCTCTTACACGCAGCTTCACTGGTCACATTGTCCGCCCCAAGAAGCTGAGTGGTCAGCGCGACAGAATATCAATCCTAAGGGCCCCGGTTCGATTCCCGACTGGGTGGGACATTTTTTTCCGCGCAGGGACAGGGTGTTGTGTTGTCCTAATCATCATCATCATCATTTCATCTCCATCGACGCCCAAGTCGCCGAAGTGGCGTCAAATCGAAAGAGTTGCACCCGGCGAACGGTCTACACGACGGAAGGCCCTAGTTACACGGCATTTACTGGTCATATTCATGTACATTGTACTGCTTACAACGGATACGTGTACCCTAATTAGGTCTGTAGCAGGTAATCGAACTTCTTTCCTGAAAAAGCGCGCTATTCCGAAAGCCTTGGGTCTGGCATAGTCGTTGTCAAACGAAAACTGAAAAGTCGTCTTTCAAAAATTATGTGCCATGCCAATTCTTCAGCCAACAACACGCTGGAATATCACTGTGTAAACACTCCCTCTTCCATGCGCGGCCGCGGCCGGGACAACAGGTCCGAGTGGTGCCACTGCCTAATACAGACTGTCTTCCTACTTAAGACCTGTATACGGGGTGTGTATGAGCTACGTTTGAAACTTCAGAGCCCTTTTTTCCGAAATTTTCTGGATAGTGCGCTGTAAGACTTCTATGAGCGGACACCCTTGCCGTATAATACTATCCTGCGAAGTCTCATCCCGAACTGAATTTCCGAGACCGGAGAGTTACCTTGTAAGTCATCTTGTATCCTCCTGCAGTCTCTCAGCTTCGACACATTGCCGTACAACACTGCTAGCTACTGTTTCACGCGGCATCGTATAGGTACCATCGATATCCAGCCATATTCTATATCTATATCTACACGGATAGTCTGCAGATCACACTTAAGTGCATGGAAGAGGATTCACTGAAGCACCTTCACAATAATTCTCTATTATTCGACTCTTGAACTGAGCGCAGAATAAACGAACAACGAGCCGCGTGGGGTAGCCGTGTCGTCTGTGGCGCCTTGTCACGGTTCGCGCCAGCCGGCCGAAGTGGCCGTGCGGTTAAAGGCGCTGCAGTCTGGAACCGCAAGACCGCTACGGTCGCAGGTTCGAATCCTGCCTCGGGCATGGATGTTTGTGATGTCCTTAGGTTGGTCAGGTTTAACTAGTTCTAGGGGACTAATGACCTCAGCAGTTGAGTCCCATAGTGGTCAGAGCCATTTGAACCATTTTTGAACGGTTCGCGCTGCTGCTCCCGTCGGAGGTTCGAGTCCTCCCTCGGGCATGGGTGTGTGTGTTGTCTTTAACGTAAGTTAGTTTGAGTTAAATTAAGTAGTGTGTAAGCTTAGGGACCGATGACTTCAGCAGTTTGGTCCCATAGGACTTACCACAAATTTCCAATTTCCGAACGAACATCGACATCTTTCAGTGGGAGCACTAATTTCCTTTATTCTATTACGATGATCGTTTCTCCCTACGTACGTCGGCGTCAACAAAGTATCTTCGCTTTCGGAGGAGGAAGTTGACGACTGAAAATTGGTGAGAAGATACGTCACAAGGAAAAACGCATTTGTTTTAATGACGTCTACCTCGAATCCTAAATCATAACCGTGACACTCTTTCCCCTATTTCTCGATAACACAAAACTTGCTGCTCTTCTTTGAACTTTCTCGATGTACTTCATTAATCATGTCTGCTAACGATCCCACACCGCTCAGCAGTACTCCTAAAGAGGACAGAAGCGTAGCATATGCTCTAGATCTGTTGCTTCTGACTGGCCTGCCAATCACATTCTTTGGTTTGCCTCCCCAACAAACATTTTCTGTGTATTCTTTCCAATTTAATTTCTTCATAATTGTAATTCTGAGGTATTTGGTTGCATTTATGGCCTTTAGATTTGATTTATTTATCATCTAACCGAAATTTAACGGACTCCTTTTACGACTCATGTGGATGACCGCACAATTTTCATTAGTTAAGGTCAATTACCAATTTTTGAGCTACAGAGATATCTTTTCTAAATCGATTTTGCAATTTTTTGACCTCCTTATGCTGTAAAAGGCAGCGTCACCTGCAAATAAACTAAGACGGCTGCTCGTATTGTCTCCTAAATCGTTTACATAGATTACGAACAACAGAGGGCATATAAAACTACCTTGCGGAACGCCAGAAATCTCTTCTGTTTTACTCGATTACTTTCCGTAAGTTACTACGGACTGTGACCTCTCTGACAGGAAATCACGGACCCAGTCGGATAACTGAGACGGTATTTCGTAAGCACGCAATTAAATTACCAGCCGCTTGTGAGGCACAGTCTGAAAAGCCTTCTGGAAATCTAGAAACAAGGAATCAATTTGAAATCTCTTGTCAATAGCACTCAACAATTCGCGTGCGTAAAGAGTCAGTTGTATTTCAAAAGAACAATGTTTTCTAAATCCGTTTTGACTGTGTGTCAATAGACCGTTCTCCTCGAGGTAATTCATAATGTTCGAAAACAATATATGTTCCAAAGCCCGCTGCATATCGACGTTAATGGTATGGACGTGTAATTTAGTGGATTACTCCTTCGAAATAATAAGAAAGACAAAATTGAATAACACCACAAGGAAATATTTCGTGGTAAAATACTTAGTCAATACGGAGTGACTTACTCGCTGTCTTTAAGTATATGTAAAATTGTTTTGCCGTGCCACAATATGCGTGCTATTTACCACCACTGCAACCCACAGCCGTAGTGGAGACAGCTACCCATCAAAAGGGAAAGTATCCTCTAATTGCGAGGAACTTACATTGACTGAGGTGGTTCCTCTTTGACCAAGTCGCACTGTACCTCGCTTCAATGTAATCGTGCATCGGCATCAGGACTCTGAGCGCCGCGTGGAGCTGTGGCGTGCAGGGAGGACAACAAGGCGTAATTGGCCAGCCTTGGCTACTATCAAGCAAACGTTGGCTGGGGGTCATCGGGTTTTATTCTAGTTACGCAAGAGTATTTGGCCATATTCCCAAGTACACGCAGTAGCCAAGTCTTGGCAGTTATATATTCTTTCGAGTAATTTCCCTGACCACATTTCACGAGTCTCCGTATAGAGTGCTTGCTTCAAGTTACCTCCACTACACCTCTTTTCTGCCTCTTACTCTTAAGCACGAGTGAAAGTAGTTCGGATTCTAGTGAATCCCACACATAGATTGACGCGTCACAAGACTCCCCCAGAGAAATACTCCATGTGATCGAGGCAGCTATTACCTGCTGTTTGCAGTCGTGTCCTCACATCACATATCACGAGTTACTTCCGAAAATACATCACGTTTCCTCTACATCAGCCGGCCGGAGTGGCCGTGCGGTTCTAGGCGCTGCAGTCTGGAGCCGAGCGATCGCTACGGTCGCAGGTTCGTATCCTGCCTCGGGCATGGATGTGTGTGATCTCCTTAGGTTAGATAGGTTTAATTACACTGCTGGCCACCGTAAATGCAACACCCTGAAGGAAGCATCCGAATCGAGTGAAATTTACACCATGAGTTTGCAGCGATGAGATATGCAACTGATTAGAATTTCAGCGCAGACGCACATCACGTGCGCCTGTGGCGCCACCTCATAGCACCATTTAAGGCTTGGCGATTTCGACGAGTGTACGTTCGGCACGTGTGTTTACCTTGTGGTTGTTTCACACGACGATCAGTTATGCCTCGTAAACAACAGCGAACATCTTTTGATCAAGTATCCGAGTTCGACAGAGGAAGGATAGTGGCTTACCGAGATTGTGGATTATCATACAGAGAAATCGCTAGTCGTGTTGGACGAAACCAAACAACTGTAAGGCGGATATGTGACCGTTGGATGCAGGAGGGTACGACGGACCGACGTGGTCGATCGCATTCACCTCGGTGCACCACTGCACGTGCTGATAGTCAAATTGTGCACATGGCAGTGACGGATCGCTCAGTGACATCCCGAACCATAGCACAGCACATTGCGTCTGTAACGCATCATCCAGTGTCTGTGCGTACCATTCGACGCCGTTTACAGCAGAGTGGTCTGTCCGCAACACGTCCATTGCTTCGTCTACCATTGACGCAGAACCACAGACGTCTCCGTCGCCAATGGTGTGATGACAGACGGATGTGGACGGCAGAATGGAATGACGTTGTCTTTACTGACGAGGCACGCTTCTGTCTGCAGCACCACGATGGTCGGATTCGAGTGTGGAGACACCGTGGAGAGAGGATGCTGGACAGCTGCATTATGCACCGCCACACTGGTCTTGCACCGGGTATTATGGTATGGGGCGGTATTGGATATTACTCTCGCACGCCTATAGTACGCATTGCCGGTACTTTAAATAGCCGGCGCTACATATCCGAGGTGCTGGAGCCAGTTGTCCTTCCTTACCTTCAGGGCTCGGCCACAGCCATATTTCAACAGGATAATGCGCGACCACACGTGGCAAGGCATTGTCCAAAGGTTCTTTCTCAATAACCAGATTGAATTGCTTCCCTGGCCGGCTCGCTCTCCGGATCTTTCGCCGATAGAAAACATGTGGTCCATGGTTGCTCAACGAGTGACCCAGATTACATCCCCAGCTGCCACACCAGATGATCTTTGGCAACGTGTGGAAGCTGCTTGGGCTGCTGTACCCCATGAACACATCCAACGTCTCTTTGACTCAATGCCGAGACGTGTGGCAGCGGTGATCTCCAACAATGGCGGCTACTCAGGCTACTGATTCTGGCAGGAACCACATGTCACAGACGTCTGTAAACGTAATCATTTGATACTTGGTCAACATGTTATCTACAAAATAAATCTTGTTGTGCTACCTCTTGTCTTTCTTGGTGTTGCATTTACGGTGGCCAGCAGTGTAGTTCTAAGTTCTAGGCGACTGATGACCTCGGAAGTCGCATAGTGCTCAGAGCCATTTGAACCCATTCCTCTGCCACAAAACGTCCTTTACTCTGAAAATCAGGAATAGGAGAGTTATTAATGATATTTTGGGTAAGAGCCGTAGTCAGCCAAGCGTCTTTGATATATCCCTTAGCGCGATATCAGGACTCAGATGCTAGTCAATCCCAAGCACATGACTGGCCTGACATCTCATTTGGCAGTTTCAGCATTTACTCATTCCGTCTAAGCTAGTCCTGCCACCAGTGTTGCTCTACGCATGTTAGACAGCACATTTGCGAACGTGTACCCGATATCTTATACTGAAATGCTGGAAAGAACGCCAGTTGTTCTTAATGAGGTAGTCCTAGACAAGTTTTTGGAGGGTAACGGTAATATCTGCCAAGGGTTCCTTCGTGCTGAAAAGATCTCGGATTCTGGGTCCTCGCGACATGTGGCCCAACGCCCCAAACAACGGCCCCAGAGTTCCCTCGATTCTGTGATCTATAGCAACCTAGTTGGTCGTCTAAGCAAGGCTATACGACGGTAAACCCCGGTTTCGGGGGAGGGGATTCCTCGTATCCACCTGGAGATCCTCTCATTTGCAAGTTGAGCAATTCCAGACTGGACCAAATACTGGGCCAGAAGATATGAAGGGGGCCTGCACTCAATACGTGAGCAAAGAAGTGTTGACTTTCGACGATTTTAAAATCTCGCAGCCTACTGCTTGCAGCGCTCTGTGCAAGTGGCGCTGCCTGGCGGCTGTTTTCGTTACCTGCAGCGAGCCGGAGGCGAGGTCTTCCCTCGCGTCACGCGGTGTAGAGTGGAACTCACGACCAGTCTTGTCTCCTCTGGCGGTTGTGGTAACAGTGCTTTCCTACTAGAATCGCTGAGGTGAGTAATGGCTTATGTAGGTGTTGATGCAACAGATTCCCATTCTGTCATCGACAGCAGGAGAGAGGAGATAAAGACTATTCAGTATTCTCCTGAAAGCGGAAGTGTTTCGATACATTTTCTCAGCTGTCCGATAGTGTGGTTGCCTACTTGCGAATTCTGAAAGCATCGGTTAAACTCAATCACATTTTGCGAGCTGTAATTTAGTCTGTTTCTACTGCATGGATCGACAAGCTGCCTTCCAAGCGGGGTCGAGGTTAGTCAGTACACGCGAATGTGTTCCCAATCAGTTTGGTATCACTGCGGGTAAGGTCGTTCTGGCTTGCTTGTGGGGTTTTCCGCAACGAAGTCTGATTGGCGATTTGGGATATTTACGTTATTCTTTCGCATGCGAACCGATGGGAGGATCACTTACCGGTAATGTCCAAGATGATTTGTAATATCAATTGTCTATTTATATCTTTCAGTTTGTAGAATCTGATTGAAATCTCATACTTATTCCCTATTGCAACCGTTACATGATTCACTCGGTGAGTTTATTATTGGAGAATTAATTCTGTACATCATTCTGGGGAAACTACAAATGAGTCTCGCTTGTTCTACTGTTTAAAAGGTTAAGCAACCATAACTGAATGCGGCTGTCATAAATAAGACCAGCTGTAACACTGTTACTTCAAATTGTTACTGGATCTGCTGTGTCCCTCTCTGGATTGTCCGACGACGTGTGGTTTGCGGAAGCTGTGTGCGAGCGAGTACTGATTTTTGCCTCGTTATTTTTTGTGAACTTTTTCTAATGTTGTTGGTGGTGTTTATTGAATGAGTTCGCATTGCAGGCATGTGGTCGGGTCTTATTTTAAGTTGGTGGTTTGTGTTGATCAGTGCCTGGCTCCAGTATTGCTGTCATGTATTTTGTTATTACCTATTGATACATGTCCGAAAGAACAGACACCATATACATATAAGTATATCGATATGGCAATACCGGCCTTGACCTTCCTCTTCTGTGCGGATGCATACATATTACCCGAACTCTTACGGGACTTGGTAAGAATGTCTTCCATGAGTAATGAGTGTGTTGGGTAGAGACAACGAATGTAGTGTGTGGACATATAAGGTGAGAATGTGGGTCTCGCAGGAGGCGGAGTCCCTGCAGTCGTACTGTCCTCTGTGCCCTCGGTGGATCAGATGGATAGAGCGTCTGCCATGTAAGCAGGAGATCCCGAGTTCGAGTCCCGATCGGGGCACACATTTTCACCTGTCGCCGTTGATATATATCAACGCCCGTCAGCAGCTGAAGTATTAGTATATAATTCTAGACAATTTAACGGCTTAAAGCCTAGGAAGAAGGGCTTTCAATTAAATAGGCTGAGGACCTTAGCTTAAAACATTTCATGCTAACTTGGCTGAAGGCCTCATACTGAAGAATAACAATGTTATGACATAAGGCAAGACCAAGATTTTAAATTTTTACTTTAAGAGAGATTTAAACTCGGGTGAAGGCCACATACTAAAGAATACCAATCTTATGACCTAAGGGCAAGACCAAAATTTTGAAATTTTAATTTAAAAGGGATTAAATGTTGGCTGAAAGCCACACACCATGTCACAACAATTTTACAGCTTAAGGCCTAGGAAGAAGAATTTTCAATTTGAAAAGGCTGAAGACCTTAGCTTAAAACATTTCATGCAAACATGGCTGAGGGCCTCATACCCCCAAAAACATAACAATGTAACGACTTAACGGCAAGAGCAAGATTTTAAATTTTCAGTTTAAGAGAGTTTAAAACTCGGCTGAAGGCCACACAGCAGTGCCGTAGGGGACCGCACCGCCACTTCCCAGCAAATTAGGGACACTGTTGCTCCTGGGGTATCGGCGAGGACCATTCGCAACCGTCTCCATGAAGCTGGGCTACGGTCCCGCACACCGTTAGGCCGTCTTCCGCTCACGCCCCAACATCGTGCAGCCCGCCTCCAGTGGTGTCGCGACAGGCGTGAATGGAGGGACGAATGGAGACGTGTCGTCTTCAGCGATGAGAGTCGCTTCTGCCTTGGTGCCAATGATGGTCGTATGCGTGTTTGGCGCCGTGCAGGTGAGCGCCACAATCAGGACTGCATACGACCGAGGCACACAGGGCCAACACCCGGCATCATGGTGTGGGGAGCGATCTCCTACACTGGCCGTACACCACTGGTGATCGTCGAGGGGACACTGAATAGTGCACGGTACATCCAAACCGTCATCGAACCGATCGTTCTACCATTCCTAGACCGGCAAGGGAACTTGCTGTTCCAACAGGACAATGCACGTCCGCACGTATCCCGTGCCACCCAACGTGCTCTAGAAGGTGTAAGTCAACTACCCTGGCCAGCAAGATCTCCGGATCTGTCCCCCATTGAGCATGTTTGGGACTGGATGAAGCGTCGTCTCACGCGGTCTGCACGTCCAGCACGAACGCTGGTTCAACTGAGGCGCCAGGTGGAAATGGCATGGCAAGCCGTTCCACAGGACTACATCCAGCATCTCTACGATCGTCTCCATGGGAGAATAGCAGCCTGCATTGCTGCGAAAGGTGGATATACACTGTACTAGTGCCGACATTGTGCATGCTCTGTTGCCTGTGTCTATGTGCCTGTGGTTCTGACAGTGTGATCATGTGATGTATCTGACCCCAGGAATGTGTCAATTAAGTTTCCCCTTCCTGGGACAATGAATTCACGGTGTTCTTATTTCAATTTCCAGGAGTGTAGATGTCCGCACCACACTGGGGCTCCATGCCCGACGCTCCTTCGTCCCCGACCGCTGCTCCGCGCCCGACCAACTCCAGACACAGACGATCCAGAGACACTGTCTCGGACCTAACCACGTAGAGGGAAGATTCCCACTGGCTAACCGACATCCCTGCACCAGGAAGGAACTGACCCAAGTCACGCAAGATGACCAATGGAAGGGACGCAGAGGCGGGCAGAAGACCAAATACACGTCGCCCGATGATGCGACCGACCGAACGACTGACCAACCAACGGTTGTCCCCGCTGAAGTCTGCTTCCGCGGGACAGTGCATGTGTGTCGCCAGCGGTCGTCGAGTACTGACTGTGCAGACCTTACTGGAGCTCCATCCCGACTACTGCCCCGTGCCCGACTGCACTGCTGGTCCGTCTCCAACTGACTTCCCGACACACGTCGACCCGGAATTACTATCGGTCGCTCCAGAGATGGTACGACAGTGCACTATCGACATGAGCTGCTGCTGCAACTCACGGACAAGTAAGGCAGGAAGTTAGTGACGCCAGTAAATGGAATAAGAAAACGAGTTGGCAGTACCATAATCGAAGATGACAAACAATAAGTGGCGTGAAAACGACCCGTGAACACACAGGGAACCAGATAGGCACTTTCAAATTACTTTCTCGCAGTCACATTTTGCAATACATTCTCGCAGTCGACCTTATGTTCAAAGGTCACGAATTTCTAAGCTGAAATCCCACGTAGGCGTATAGATAGCTTACAGTGGCAGCAAGTAAAACTTTCCATGAATAAAGAATCATTTTACTTTTATTAAGATGACCTTGGGGTATGACTGCAGGTGCTTTCATTCTGCTATATTCACTTAATACTGCTATAATCACTGTTTGTTAACTTCTTTGTTGATTCCGCACTAACAAGGAGAGGCCGCCAATTGTGAAATTCAGATTCGATTCATACTGCGCATAATAAAAGCTCATGGCCAGAGGTGTAATGTGGCAAAGCACCAAGATGCACTTCTCAGTCGTTGTCGAGAAAATCGACAGTTAAACGAAACCGTTGCGGTGAAATACTCTCTATGATTCACAATTTCCTACAGCGTCGTCGCGCAGCGGTAAGTGCTCGGGTTCGTAATCCGAAGGTCGCCGGATCGAATCTCGCGCCATGCAAATTTTTTATTTTTAGTATTTGTTTTTATGCATATAATAAGTTGTTGAAAGTCGTATTTCACAAATGTTATTAATTGTCTTCATAATGTTTACACGCGTAGTTAACGGAAGACGTAGAAACGATATTCCGAAAGGAATATATATATATATATATATATATATATATATATATATATATATATATATATATATATATATATATATATATATATTTGAATTACAAAAAACAAATATTAAACAGATAGATTGCATGGCGCGAGATTCGATCCGGCGACCTTCGGATTACGAACCCGAGCGCTTACCGCTGCGCCACGACGATGTAGGAAGCTATAAATCGTAGAGAGTATTTCACCCCAACGGTTTCTTTTAACTGACGATTTTCTCTACAACGGCTGAGAAGTGCATCTTGGTGATTTGCCACATTACACCTCTGGCCATGAGCTTTTATTATGCGCAATGAGTCGAATCTGAATTTCACAATTGGCGGCCTCCCCTTGTAAGTGCTCTTGTGAAAGAAATAGAATTCCTTGAAAAAATGTCTTACGAACTAACAAATATGCTTGTCTCTCTACCTTTGCTTTTCTGTCGTAGTCTCCTGCCTGCCTCATGTGTATCTTCACTCTGCAGACACTGTCGTAATGTGTCGATGACCGTATCCACTTCTGACATAACGGCTCGCTTACTGCTTCCACTTCTGTATCGGGTAAGAGTGAGTTTTAACAAAAAGTTTCCAGTTTATACCCCCTACAACAAATGTGGGGTACTATCAGATAATTAAGTAATTATTTGAGCTGTGTCACTTTTCTTGCTTTTCTAAAAACTTGTCTGTTTTTGGTATGACGCCTCACGTAACACTTTTGTCAACATAAAATCATAAATCGGCATTTCGCCGAGAGCAGGCATTCAACACGAACTTACTTCATATCAGAAATCTGCACTTTTTTCTTGTACGCTATAACGCACTGTATGGCAGAGATGTTCAGTTGTTTTTTTTTCCTGGTATTGTTGACGATGATCTGTTTTTCCTGATATTTTTGACGATGATCTTCTTTCTACGCGTATGTAGTTTTCAAGAAGAGAAAGCCTGAGTCAGTCTTATGCATTTTAAGTTCTTTTATCTCATGTTGTCCATGTAACTTATGCTCGCACTTGTGTTTCCCGAACTGGTGGAAAGAAATGTTTCTCTTTATCATCGTCGTTGTAACCAGCTGAGGCATCTATACCACTGATTATTCCAATATCTGTGTTTGTACAGTGTCTGTATTTTACAGCAACCTTAATCGTCAAAACAGTTTCTGTTCCTCCAGACATGGGTGCAGCTTACGGACATTGTAACATAAGACAGAGAAACTGTATAAACACCGACTGTGTAATAATCAGTGTTATTTGAAATTATATTCAAATTACCTTATACATCAAAAGCGTGACAACTCTGAATGTGCCGTTCTCGTTGCATGACCCACGTTCACCCATCAGCAGCAATGTTGATGCGGCACTGTTCATGCAGTGAATATTCAGGGAGCAGCCTACAACAAAACTAACACAACTGCCCTGAAGCGGGCCATTGTGAGCAAGGAATGTGACCTTATTCGTCCATGTTGTGACATCTCACAAGTATTTTCATTCACATAAACGAAAGATTGCTGTTTTTCGACTTCAGTCACTTTTCTTGCCGATATATGGTACGATAGTGAATTTCCTGCTGTGACATTTAATAGTGCCGCCAGAAGTTTCTTTTCTTTAAGTGTTTAATGTGTGATCTGTGCATGCACTTCTGATGAAATATTTCTATTTATCGACATCTATTCAATCTGTATATTGAGCAAGCAGTAAAGGAAACAAAAGAAAAATTCGGAGGAGGTATTAAAATCCATGGAGAAGAAATGAAAACTTTGAGGTTCGCCGATGACATTGTAATGCTGTCAGAGACAGCAAAGGACTTGGAAGAGCAGTTGAACGGAATGGACAGTGTCTTGAAACGAGGATATAGGATGAACATGAAACAAAAGCAAAACGATGATAATGGACTGTAGCCGAATTAAGTCGGGTGACGCTGATGGAATTAGATTAGGAAATGAGACACTTAAAGTAGTAAAGGAGTTTTGCTATTTGGGGAGCAAAATAAGTGGTGATGGTCGAAGTAGAGAAGATATAAAATGTAGACTCGCAATGGAAAGGAAAGCGTTTCTGAAGAAGAGAAATTTGTTAACATCGAGTATAGATTTAAGTGTCAGGAAGTCGTTTCTGAAGGAATTTGTATGGAGTGTACCATGTATGGAAGTGAAACATGGACGATAAGTAGTTTGGACAGGAAGAGAATAGAAGCTTTCGAAATGTGGTGCTACAGAAGAATACCGAAGATTAGATGGGTAAATCACATAATTAATCAGGAGGTATTGAATAGAATTGTGGAGAAGAGGAATCTGTGGAACAACTTGACAAGAAGAAGGGACCGGTTGGTAGGACACGTTCTGAGGCATCAAGGGATCACACATTTAGCATTGGAGGGCAGCGTGGAGGGTAAAAATCGTATAGGGAGACCAAGAGATAAATACACTAAGCAGATTCAGAAGGATGTAGGCTGCAGTAGATACTGGGAGATGAAGAAGCTTGCACAGGATAGGGTAGCATGGAGAGCTGCATCAAACCAGGCTCAGGACTGAAGACCACAACAACAACAACAACAACATGGACATCTACGTGTTTCATTTAGCGTGCTTTGAGTATGTATGTTGTATGCCAGCTGTGTTGTTGTTCAGAGGGGGAATGAAGTTAAAACGTTCAGTTGGTCACAGTAGTTATTCAGATGTCAGTTTCAGAACGGAATCGCTTGTGCCTTTCATTTGTCTTCCATGCTGACCAACGCTGAGGTCTGAGCTGTCGTTCCTACATATGCTGTGCTGGTCGAGAGGGTCACGTTATGACGTCTGGCGCTGGCTTCACTCTGGAGACGTTCGCTGGTCGAATCTCTTATCAGATACCGAAGACTGAACGTCGAGTTGCTTGTGAGATTTGAAACTGAAAAACTAAATGGAAATGATTGCTTCAGAGTCTTTTTTAATCGTATCATTCAAATTTAGAGATATGCGCACCTGATGCAACTTTTTGATATAAAGCACCGTTTCCTTTGACTAGCTAAAAGAACTTCTAGTACGGTGTGAGATGTATTACTACTGTGAATAGGAGCTGAATGATATGGACTACCGGGTAACTGCTGTATGTTTCAAAATCTGATAACTCTTATTATATGAAACTTGACTTGCTGTATGCTAATATCGTCTACGTTTTGTCATCGACAACGTATACATGCAGGTTATCGAGAATTATACGCTCTCTCCCTTATCTGAGTGCTTCTACATTCATTTATTAAACGATTCTATGCGAAACATATATCTCATTTATCCGACGATTATTTCACTTAGTATGAAGCCAAACTCATTCCCTATTTCAATAAGCCGCTACTTGTCATTTAAATTGGAAGGCATTACAATTTACTGTACACTGTAGTAATCACTTTTTTCATATACACAGGTAACACAGTAACAATTCCAGGAACAATCTCAATAGATAATTATCGTACTGTTTGAAATCCAGCAGCATTTGAAAGTCTATTATTTCTAAAATGATTAAAAGGTGACTTTGCTTTTGCTTATAAGTTTTAACCACTCTGCTCTTATTACTTCAGCAGATGAAGTGTGTTAAAACAGAGATATCCATAAACTATCGATACAGCTGAAGTAGGCCATGGATACTTTAAACTTTATATTGTTCACTGAACTTGGTCAGCAACTGTGACGTCCACTTCCGTTAAAAGAAACTCAGATGTAAGCTTCTGTGTAAGGGAGGATCCTTTACGGTGGTCGTTGTGAAGAAAAGAGCTGTCTGCTGGGCATTAGATAGGACGTGCTACGAGCTGCAAAGTTTGTAATGTTGCGAAATACCTTCTGCCTTAACAAAGGAGCGTCAATATTTCTTTTTCTTTTTATATGAGCTTGTAATTGCTGAAGACTCATTCTAGTCAAATTCCAATGGCTCTGAGCACTATGGGACTTGACATCTGAGGTCATCAGTCCCCTAGAACTTAGAACTACTTAAACCTAACTAACCTAAGGACATCACACACATCCATGCCCGAGGCAGGATTCGAACCTTCGACCGTAGCGGTCACGCGTTTCCAGACTGAAGCGCCTAGAACCGCACGGCCACATCGGCCGGCACAGAAGTAATATCCAGCGTTCCCCAAGGAAGTGTTATAGGCCCTCTATTAACGATATAGAACACAATCTGAGTAGCCCTCTTAGATTGTTTGCACATGATGCTGTCATTTACCGTCTTGTAAAGCTGTCCGATGACCAAAATGAATTGCAAAATGATTTACATAAGATATCTGTATGGTGTAGTAAGTGGCAGTTAACCCTGAATAAAGATAAGTGTGAAGTTGTTCACATGAGTACCGAAAGAAATCCTCTGAATTTCGATTACGCTATAAGTCACACAAATCCGAAGGCTGTAAATTCGACTATATACTTAGGGATTACAATTACAGATAACCTAAATTGGAATGATCATATAGATAATAATGTGGGTAGAGCAAACCAAAGTGTGCTGTTCATTGGGAAAATACTTCGAATGTGCAACAGGTCTAACGGAGATTCTGCTTCCACCACGTTTGTTCGCCCTACCCTGGAGTATTCCCGTGTGGTGTGAGATACGCGTCAGGTGGGACTGACGGATGACATCGAAAAAGCTAAAAGAAGGGCAACTCGTTTTGTATTATCGCGAAATAGGAGAGCTAGTTCCACAGACATGATACGTAAACTGGAATGGCATTCATCAAAATGAAAGCGTTTTTCGTTATGACGGGATCTTCTCATGAAACTTCAGTCACCAGTTTTCTCTTCTGATTCCTAAAACATTCTGTTGGCACCCGCATACATAGGGAGAAATGATCATCACGATAAAGAAAATCAGGACTCGCACAGAAAAATTTAATTGCCCGTTTTTCCTGCGCGCCGTTCGAGACTGGAACGGTACAGAGACAGCTTTAAGGTGGTTCATTGAACCCTCTGCCAGGTTCGTTATTGTGAATATCAAGGTAATCACGTAGATGTTGAACGTGTCACAGCAACGGTCTCTCTATTGTGGATGTGAAAATAAAATTGACTCTTAAAACGAGACTGGATGAACGTAGATATTGTTAGCGAGGTGTGTTAGGTTCAAAGGGACAAAAGAAGAAAGTAATTTTAGGTTTACTGTTATTATTTCAAAGAGACATTTCTCATTCTTCAATTGAGTAGCTTAAATAATTTAAAAGTAAAAGAAACCCGTATTCGTATTAGCCACATGGTCAGGTTTACACTGCGGTGACGTTATGTCTTGCGATACCTCGTAATATCGTGTCAGAAATCCTTTTTCCCAGAATAGAGCAGCAACTCGACGTGACATGGACACAACAAGTGGTTGTAATGCTCCTGCAGAAATATTGAGCCATGGTAACTCTGTAGCCGTCCATCACTGCGAAATGGATGCCGGTGCAGTACTTTGTGCACGAACTGACCTCTCCGTTATGTCCCTTAAAAGTGCGATGGGATTTTTGTCGGGCAATCTGGGTGGCCAAATCATTCGCCCGAATAGTCCAGAATTTTCTCCAAATCAATCGCGATCAACTGTGAGCCGGTGACAGGGGCGCATTGTCTTCCATAAAAATTCCATCGTTGCTTGGGAACATGAGGTGCAAGAATGGCTGCAAATGATCTCCAGGTGGCCGAACACAGCCATTTCCAGTCAATGATCGGTTCAGTTGAACCAGAGAACACAATCCATATCCCGTGAACACGGCCCCCACATTTATGGAGCTACGGCCAGCTTGCACAGTGCCACATTCACAACTTGGCTCTGAACCACACTCGAGGCCTAACATCAACTCTTACCAACTGAAATCGGGACTCATCTGTCCAGGCCACGGTTTTGTAGTCATCTAGGATCCAACCGATGTGGTCAATATCCCAGAAGAGGCATTGCAGGTGATGTCACGCTGTTAGCAAAGGCACTCGCGTCGATCGTCCTCTGCCACAGCCCATTAACGCCAAATTTTGCGGCAATGTTCCAACGGGCACGTTCGTTACACGTCCCACATCGATTTCTACTGTTATTTCACGAAATGTTGCTTGTCTCTTAACACTAACAACTCTGCGCAAACGCCGCCACTCTCGGTCGGTAAGTGAAGGCCGTCGGCCACTGTGTTGTCTGTGATGAGAGGTAATGCCTGAAAATTTGTATTCTCGGCACACTCTTGAAACTGCGGAATATCCAAATCCGCGAAGATTTCCGAAACACAGTGTCCCATGCGTCTAGCTCCTACTATCATTCCCCCTTTAATGTCTGTGAATTTCCGTCGTGTGGCAATAATCACGTCGGAAACCTTTACACATGAATCAACTGCGTGCAGATAACAGCTCCGCCAACGCACTGACGTTTTACACCCTGTGTACGCGACGCTTCCGTCACCTGCAAATACACTCCTGGAAATGGAAAAAAGAACACATCGACACCGGTGTGTCAGACTGACCATACTTACTCCGGACACTGCGAGAGGGCTGTACAAGCAATGATCACACGCACGGCACAGCGGACACACCAGGAACCGCGGTGTTGGCCGTCGAATGGCGCTAGCTGCGCAGCATTTGTGCACCGCCGCCGTCAGTGTCAGCCAGTTTGCCGTGGCATACGGAGCTCCATCGCAGTCTTTAACACTGGTAGCATGCCGCGACAGCGTGGACGTGAACCGTATGTGCAGTTGACGGACTTTGAGCGAGGGCGTATAGTGGGCATGCGGGAGGCCGGGTGGACGTACCGCCGAATTGCTCAACACGTGGGGCGTGAGGTCTCCACAGTACATCGATGTTGTCGCCAGTGGTCGGCGGAAGGTGCACGTGCCCGTCGACCTGGGACCGGACCGCAGCGACGCACGGATGCACGCCAAGACCGTAGGATCCTACGCAGTGCCGTAGGGGACCGCACCGCCACTTCCCAGCAAATTAGGGACACTGTTGCTCCTGGGGTATCGGCGAGGACCATTCGCAACCGTCTCCATGAAGCTGGGCTACGGTCCCGCACACCGTTAGGCCGTCTTCCGCTCACGCCCCAACATCGTGCAGCCCGCCTCCAGTGGTGTCGCGACAGGCGTGAATGGAGGGACGAATGGAGACGTGTCGTCTTCAGCGATGAGAGTCGCTTCTGCCTTGGTGCCAATGATGGTCGTATGTGTGTTTGGCGCCGTGCAGGTGAGCGCCACAATCAGGACTGCATACGACCGAGGCACATAGGGCCAGCACCCGGCATCATGGTGTGGGGAGCGATCTCCTACACTGGCCGTACACCACTGGTGGTCGTCGAGGGGACACTGAATAGTGCACGGTACATCCAAACCGTCATCGAACCCATCGTTCTACCATTCCTAGACCGGCAAGGGAACTTGCTGTTCCAACAGGACAATGCACGTCCGCATGTATCCCGTGCCACCCAACGTGCTCTAGAAGGTGTAAGTCAACTACCCTGGCCAGCAAGATCTCCGGATCTGTCCCCCATTGAGCATGTTTGGGACTGGATGAAGCGTCGTCTCACGCGGTCTGCACGTCCAGCACGAACGCTGGTCCAACTGAGGCGCCAGGTGGAAATGGCATGGCAAGCCGTTCCACAGGACTACATCCAGCATCTCTACGATCGTCTGCATGGGAGAATAGCAGCCTGCATTGCTGCGAAAGGTGGATATACACTGTACTAGTGCCGACATTGTGCATGCTCTGTTGCCTGTGTCTATGTGCCTGTGGTTCTGACAGTGTGATCATGTGATGTATCTGACCCCAGGAATGTGTCAATAAAGTTTCCCCTTCCTGGGACAATGAATTCACGGTGTTCTTATTTCAATTTCCAGGAGTGTACGTATATCGCTATATGATGACTTTTGTCACCTCGGTGTTTTTCGTAATAAAAGGTGTTGTCTCTTAAATGCTCTCATACTTCAGTCCGTAGTCTGACAGCCGCGAAATTAATCTAAAGTAGAGAAGAAACGACTGACGTTATGAGCGCAGGAGCTTTCCATTGTGCAAGTGAACTTCAACTTTAATTTACATAATGGCCGATGGCTAATTCACTTCATTCTGAGGACTATCTGGACATTCTTCCTTCTAGTATTTTTTCATTAGATTACCTTACACCTTCTCTTTTCATGTTGATTTTCTGTGCCTCTTTGTAAATTAGTTTAATGTACAATTTTCGGTAGCTTGTTCTTCAGCAACACCTAGTAATTTATTGCAGGCCTTCAGACATTAGCCGGCCGCTGGTGGCCGAGCGGTTCTGGCGCTACCGTCTGGAACCGCGCGACCGCTACGGTCGCAGGTTCGAATCCTGCCTCGGGCGTGGATGTGTGTGTTGTCCTTAGGTTAGTTAGGTTTAAGTAGTTCTAAGTTCTAGGGGACTTATGACCTCAGCAGTGGAGTCCCATAGTGCTCAGAGCCATTTGAACCATCAGACATTAGCCATGTTTGTTCACATTGGTGTCTGTAGTGGGAAACCCCATTATTCTTCATATTCTTCTAACTTTAATACATATATTCAATCAACCTGAGTTACATTTCTTGCATACCTGAACGTAAATTTCCATTACTCCCGACTATCTTTCGCATGGCCACAATCTCGCCTTCATGCAGTTTACTGATCTTCGTACGTCTCACGCACTTCTACAGAAAAATTTTTTCTCACAGCCTATGGGGTAAATTCGTCGCCGTATGAGTTAATGAAAAACGGAACAGATGCAGACGACGAATCTTCCTGGCAGATTAAAACTTGATGCCGGACCGAGACTCCAACTCAGGACCCGTGCCCGCGAAAGGCAAAGGTTCTGAGTTCGAGTTTCGGTCCGGCACACAGTTTTAATCTGCCGTGAAGTTTCATATCAGCGCACACTCCGCTGCAGAGTGAAAATCTCATTCTTGATGCCGACGACATTTGTTTGCCCCCATCTACAGGAAATACATATTGTGGCTTTGTTTCGGGGTAAATCCAGTTATTAAGACCATGTCAAAGTTAAGTCTTTTCCAAGAGATAAACTCGGCACGAGTCAGATTAGGATCTAACTTACAGGCGTTCTTTCACGATGAAAGGATGTGCAGTGCTTCGAAGCAATCGGTGGGTCATGCTGTCTCTGTCCAGCCAGCGAAATACTGGACCGCTCTGGTAACATTTTACAGCTCCTACCGAAGATGCTTCTCAAGCTACACACTGAAACTAATTGTGAACCTTCCTTTCGATCTTGGAAATGTGATTATCGCAGTGCATTGTTAAATGAAATTATTTAGAACTGAATATCACATACCTGCTTCCTCTCTAAAGCTGTAGATACAGCAATAAAGAGTAGTCCAGTGTGCACTAGAGTCGAAGAGAAATGGAAATCTCTAAAATGGGGCATCACAGAAGCTGGAAAGAAAAAAAAGGTACAAAGAAGTTAACTGCAAAGAAACCATGGGTAATAGAAGAAATATTTCAGCTGATCTATGAAAGCAGATAGTACTAAAACGTTCAGGGAAATTCAAGAAAACAGAAATACAAGTCGCTGAGGAATGAAAGAAACATGAAGTGCAGTGAAGCTGAGACGAAATGGCTACAGGAAAAATGTGAAGAAATAGAAAAAGAAATGATAGTTGGAAAGACTGACTCCGTATATACACTATGTGATCAAAAGTACCCGGACACCTCCAAAAACATACGTTTTTCAAATTAAGTGCATTATGCTGCCACCTACTGCCAGGTACTCCACATCAGTGACATCAGCAGTCATCAGACATTGTGAGGTAGCAGAATGGGGCGCTCTGCGGAACTCACGGACTTCCAATGTTGTCAGATGAATGGGTGTCACTTGTGTTATACGTCTGTACGCGAGATTTCCACACTACTAAACGTCCCTAGGTCCACTATTTCTGATGTGAAAGTGAAGTGGAAACGTGAAGGGACACGTACAGCACAAAAGTGTACAGGCTGTCCTCGTCGTTGACTGACAGAGGCCGCCGACAGTTGGTCGCGATTTGTAATAGCCAGACATCTATCCAGACCATCACACAGAAAATCCAGACTGCATCACGATCCACTGCAAGTACTATCAAATTCATGCCGCAGGTGAGAAAACTTGAATTTTATGGTCGAGTGGCTGCTCGTAAGCCACACATCACGCCGGTAAATATCAAACGACGCTGCGCTTGGTGTAAGGAGCGTAAAAATTGGACGATTGATCAGTGGAAAAACGTTGCTTGGAGTGACGAATCACGGTAAACAATGGGGCGATCCGATAGCTGGGTGTGGGTATGACGAATGCCCGGTGAACGTCATCTGACAGCGTGTGTAGTGCCAACCATAGAATTCGGAGGCGGTGGTGTTAAGGTGTGGTCGTGTTTTTCATGGATGAGGCTTGCACCCCTTGTTGTTTTGAGTGGCACTATCATAGCACAGGCCTACATATTTGGGGATGGCGATTGCATCTTTCAACACCATCGAGCACCTGTTAGTAATGCAGAGCCTGTCGCGGAGTACTTGCACGACAGTAACATCACTGTAAGGGACTGGCCTGCACAGAGTCCTGACCTGAATCCTATAGCACACTTTTGGTATGTTTTGGAACGCTGACTTCGTGCCAGCACTCATCGAGCGACATCGACACCTCTCCTCAGTGCAGCACTCCGTGAAGAATGGGCTGCCATTCCCCAAGAAACTTTCCAACACATGATTGAACGTATGCCTACTAGAGTGGAATCTGTCATGAAGGCTAAGGGTGGGCCAACAGCATATTGAACTCCAGCATTACCGATGGAGGACGCCACGAACTAGTAAGTCACTTTTAGCAGGGTGTCCGGATACTTTTGATCACATAGTGTAGGAAAGTCAAAACAACATTTGGCGAAAATAAAAGCAATGGTGGTAAAATTAAGACTGCAAACGGAGAGCCATTGCTAAAAGCAGAGGAGAGAGTGGATAAGAGGAAACAGTACATTGAAGGCCTTTATGATGGGGAAGATTTGTCTGCTTTGATAGAAGATGAAACACAAGTCAATTTAGATGAGATAGGGGATCCAGGATCAAAATTTAAGAGAGCTTTGGAGGACTTAAGATCAAATAAGGCAGAATGGATCGAGAAAATTCCATCAGAATTTCTAAAATCATTAGGGGGAGTGGCAACAAAACGACTACTGATGTTAGTCTGTAAAATGTATCAGTCTGGCGACATATCATCTGACTTTCGGAAAAATATCATTCACACAATTCCGTAGGTTGCAAGAGCTGGCAAGTGCGAGAATTATCACACAATCAGCTTAATAGCTTGCTAACAAGAGTAATATACAGAAGAGTGTAAAAGAAAATTGAAGATGTGTTATATGACGGTCAGTTTAGCTCTAGGAAAGGTAAAGGCACCAGAGAGGCAATTCTGAAGTTTCTGTTGATAATGGAAGCAAGACTAAAGAAAAATCAAGATACGTTCATAGGATCTGTCGACCTTGAAAAAGGGTTCGACAGTGGAACATGGTACAAGATGTTCAAAATTCGGAGAAAACAAGCGGTAATAATAAGAGTGGACGATCAAGAAGGAAATGCTAGGTATAAAAAGAGTTTTTAGAGAGGGCTGTAGTTTTTCGCTCCTAATGTTCGATCTGTACATCGAACAAGCAATGATGGAAAGAAAAGAAAGGTTCAGGAGTGGAATTAAAATTGAAGGTGAAAGTGTATCAATGATAAGATGACATTGCTATCCTGAATGAAAGTGAAGAAGAATTACATGATCTGCCGAATGGAATGGACAGTCTAATGAGTACAGAATATGGATTGAGAGTAAATCGAAAGAAGAAGGAAGTAATGAGAAGTAGCAGAGATGAGAACAGCGAGGAACTTAACATCAGGATTGATGGACACGAAGCAGATGAAGTTAATGAATTCTGCTACCTAGGCAGCAAAATAACTCATGACGGACGGAGCAAGGAGAACATCAAAAGCAGACCGGCACTGGCAAAAGGACATTCCCGGCCTAGAGAAGTCCCCTAGCGTCAAACATAGGCCTTAATTTGAGGAGGAAATTTCTGAGAATATACATACATTTGGAGCACAGCATTGTATGACAGTTAAACATGGAGGATGGAGAAACAGCAACAGAAGAGAATCGAGAAAGGGATGTGTGGAAAACACTGACAAGAAGAAGGGGCAGGATGATACGACATCTGTTAAGGCATCAGGGAATAACTACCACGGTACTAGAGGGTGTGTAGAGGAGGTCCAGCAAATAACTTAGAAGTTAAGGTGCAAGTGTAACTCTGAAATGAAGATGTTGGCCCACGAGAGTAATTCATGATAGGCTGCATCAAACTAGTCAGACAAACAGCGGAAGATCACAGTGACAAAAAAAAGGTCCAGTCCAAATCCTTTGATGACACACGTGTTAATGAAGTTAACTGACAAAAGGCCAAAATATGATAAAGTAACAAGTGGACAGACAAAACGAAATAGCGATGTATACAAAATCAAACTGACAGGAAACGCAAAAGGGCAAAGCTAGAATAGCTAGCGGAAAAATGCGAGGCATTCTTGACTATGCCAAACGTTGATGCCAGCCACAATATGTTAAAAAACTTTCGAGAAAAGGGAAGCAATAATAAGAGCATCAAGAGGGCATATGAATATACCAAAAGGACACGTAAAAGTTGGAAGTAGGCTTCAGCTGTGAGGAACGTAGTACTTCGGTTATTCTCTACCTCCGTATGAGAGCCATTAGAATAGGCTATCCAGTCCACAGCCAAACACAGGCCGTCTGGAGACCTCTCTCTGCTCCTGGACACTCAATAACTTCTTGCTTTCCTGTCACCCACGCATTCTTTTCTGAAAAGAAATGAGTATTGTCAATTAATTACCACTCATGCTTCTCATTTAGTACGTTTCAGAGGTTCCATAAAAAACCGGACTCAAAGTGACAGCTATGTAACACAACTCTAACATCAACTAATCAACTAATGTGTGCCTCGCGATACGATACGTGGAGAAAGTACGACTTATCAACGGTCTAGAATTTTAAAAATAGTAATAAACAATGAAACAAATAAATAAAATTCGTTGCAGCACCGTCCTATGCAAATAAAAAGACATAGATTATCATGAACTTTTGCAATCTGATCCCCATTTAGTCAAAAATGGTGAAACTAAACTATTGTTGACATGAATATACGACAGACCGTGTCAATGTATTAGTCTTATTCCTGTTTGCTACTATCGTGTATCATATCACTGAATTACACTGAACTGCAGGAATTCTGACCTACCTACTATTTACGGTGCTTTTATTATTGTGATGATGATGAGGTCCCATACTCTGAGGAGCGTAGGGGACGATGCGGGAGACCCGCACCGTCGTACTAGGCAAGGTCCTAGTGGAGGTGGTTTGCCGCTGCCTTCCTCCGACCGTAATGGGGATGAATGATTATGATGCAGACCTCACAACACCCAGTCATCTCGAGGTAGGAAAATCCCTGACCCCGCCGGGAATCGACCCCGGAATCCCGTGCGCGGGAAGCGAGAACGCTACCTCAAGATTGTATGTTCATTATTTAACCGAATACCTAAATTTTCATTTTCTACTAAGGTTTAGTTAATGAGCATCCGCCACATTGTACTAAAACGGCGCATTGTTTAGAGGAGGGGGAAGAGGAGGAGGAGGAGGAGGAGGAGGAAAAGAAGTCATTAGTGAAGGAGCACAAGCTCGGATTAGGGAAGGGTGGAGAAGGAAATGGACCGCGTCTTTTCAAAAGAACCATCAAAGCATTTGCCTGAAGTGATTTAGGGAAATCACGGAAAACTTGAATCAGGATAGCTGGATGCGGATTTGAACCGTCGTCGTCCTGAATGCGAGTTCACTGCATCAACCACTGCACCACCTTGAAAGGTGGCATGCCTTTACGATGCACACAGCGACTTGCCCCTCTTATATTTATATCTTACTGTGAGTAATTCGATTTGAGGAAGTATAGCCGAGTATGGTCATTACAAGGCTAGTATTGAGAACTCAGAAGATATGAATATTTTGCTCTCGAATTGCATGCGGTGAAAAGTTGCTATTCCTTCACACGCGGACTTCCCCAACGCAGCGTCTCTCGTCACCCAGGTGGTCCGGTGGCAGGCGGGTTCTACTGATATTGAAAGGGTTATGCAGATGGCTGTGAGGGAGCCGAGTGGAATCTGTCCAGATGCCGACATTGTCATAAGAGCGGGGGCGACACGCCCAGAGTGGTCTGAAGGAGCGGTTGGGGTTAGAGATTCAGTTACTTCGCAGAAACGTAGAGAAAACACTTTCTGACGGGCTACCAGCGAGGCGTGGGAATGACTTGTGTTCCCAGGCAGTCTTGGCGGGCAAATTCCCGCGTTTTCTGCAAAATCATAACTGTGATTGGCTTGCTCAGGGGATAGGTCCGTGACATAGCAAAATCGATGCAGAAATTGGGGCCAAGTACCTCCATTGGTGGAATAGTAGTGCTCCTGCTATAGAGTGGAATTGTCCACCGGTTTTCGAGTTGCTGATTGGCGCGTTTAACCACGGCCACTGTGGTGGGGGCGGTAATGTTCTGTGTTCGGCTTTTACGAGTGCTCTTGGTTCGGTCGGCTCTCGCCTTTTGGTCAGAGTAGGTTACAAGACTGGGCTCTCGCTGCTCTGGACAGCCTACCTTCCGTTGGCTGTCTAATATACTTTCATTAAATTGTGATTGTATGATGAAGTTGCTAAAGTTGCGACTTCAACGTAACTTTCCGAGTACAGTTGGAAATTGAGTGTTCTGCATAGAAGAGGCCTATGTTGTCTGTCTTGAGCAGTTTTGGCTAAAGTTGACTGTATCGGAGTTACTGTGTGACTTTGCTTGTTAAAATCAATCACTGTACCATCAGTGATTGTGTGGCGAGCCTTCTTAGTCTCCCTCAGAGGCGCATTTGTGTTGCTAGGAAGTCTTTAGTCTGGAACAACCAGACCAAGATAATTTGTTTCGGGCTATACTCGCGACATTATCATCACCACCATGGGACGTCGAAGCAACCAGCTATCGCCTCCGGTACTCTAGACCGTGTCTTTGCAGTTAAGAAGACAGCTTGGTAATTTATGTCCGCAGCACCGGCAGATTAGGAAATTTTGCTATGTGATAATCAGAGCTCAGCAGAGCGCGCCTGTTCCCGTATTTTCTAACGTGGCTCTGTCTTGGGTGTTCATTTTCTGAGTTCTCACTACTGTAGCAGCAGTTAATGTTGGATTGGCTGGGTGTTTCTCTTAAGATCTGAGATGCAAGGAACTGGCTCCACATACCACTTGTTCATAAATGTCACAAGCTAGTTTATGGGTTTATGGACAAATTCACCTTCACAGTATATATTTGAGTATCCAGTTTGACGTATTGCAAATGTTTCATGTGTTTTGTTTATTATTTTGAGTTTAGTCATAATAAATCAAATTGTTATTTTGGACAGAACTTTCATTCTGTAGATCGGCAGAGCAACCTTTCATTTCTCACTACTTTAATGAAACTTTCCTTTATCAAATTAATTTCTACCAAATTAAATTATTGCAGGTGCCAAACTCTTTTCTACTCCACTTGCAGTGTCGGTTACAGTCAGCGTTTCTTCTTAATCCATATGCAACAGTAAAAGTCGGAGTTCGAAAAGGGGGGGCTTAGAGCATAATTTCCATTTGAAGAGTCTAGAAGAATTTAGTGTTACATACACTGCTAGCCCCGGCACCTCACAACCTCACTCGTTAGTGCATTGTTTATTTCGTTATCGGAAACAAAGGTGCAATGATTTGATACTAGACCAGTAGTCAGAGCCGGCCGTGGTGGCCGAGCGGTTCTAGACGCTTCAGTCCGGAACCGCGCGACTGCTGCGGTCGCAGGTTCGAATCCTGCCTCGAGCATGGATGTGTGTGATGTCCTTAGGTTAGTTAGGTTTAACTAGTTCTAAGTTCTAGGGGACTGATGACCTCAGATGTTAAGTCCCATAGTGCTCAGGGCCCTTTAAGTCAGTCATTCGACACAGCATGCTGCGTACTAGAAAAATCGCGTTATCTATGAAACACTTTAAGAAAGCTTTTGGTTGGTGGACAGAGCTATCCTAGACGGGGTCATCAGGGAATTCTTGGTGAAATCAAATCAGAGTAAATAATCCATGAGGCCCTAACAAGCACAATGTGAAGATTGTCTGTCAAATCACCCCTTTCTAGGCTTAGTTGCACATTTCCTGTCTTTTCATCACTTCGTGAGAAATTTATCGCAGCATCATTGTATTTCGATTACACACATACACTGTCTTTAAAGTTTTCTCTGTGAGGCTTACTGTTTGATTTCTGGTTCCGCAAACCAAGCAGACTGCGCCTCCCTCGGCAGACTGCGCCGGGACTCTTCTTCACACAAGATGTTACAGTGAGGAAGTAGCCCGTTTGCATGTTGGCACCGCCATAGACCGTGTTAATATCGCTGACAGCGCTCTGCGCCATCGGCAAGAGATTCTGTGGTTGGACGGACTAGCAGTCAGCGAGTGGTTGGGCAAGTGTATGTACATGATACTCTTAGTGGAGACACTGTGTTGGTAGGACATGCATTGTAAAATGAGATGAAATGACGTGTTTATAAGAAAATACCCAAGGAAATGTATGATTATGGATGTTTGGTAGGTTGGTTGGATTAAAAGAGTGGTAAACGGGCCGAACTGCTAGGTCAGTGGTCCCTTGTTCCGAATAAAACAATGCCACAAGGGTGAGAATAAAACAAACGAGACTTACAACACAAAACGGAAAGAAAGGAAAAACCACAAGAACGACGGAAAGGCAACAAACACTTAAATGGACAAAAGCGGACAAGAAAACCACAGAGACGCAAGAAACAGATAGAAGAGATTAAAACGAGAAAGCAGATTACCATGCCTGACTGACAACGAGAATAACACGGAGGACCGAGCCACTCTGCAACACATTAAAACCTCCACCCTAAAAGCGCTAGAGTGGAACACAGAGGGACAAAGGACATGCGTTAAAACTTACACCAAATGATAAAACCCACCCTCACCAATAAAACCTAAAACTAAAACAGCCGATGAGGTATTGTTAGATAAAATTAGCGACAACGAGTCCAGTAAACGAAGATTTCATCGCAGGGAAGTCAAAGTAGGACAGTGCACCAGAATATGGGCCATTGTCAATCTGGCGTCGCACCGACACTGAGGCGGGTCTTCACAGCGCAAGAGGTAGCCGTGGGTCGCCAAGCATGGCCAATGCGCAGCCGACAGAGAACCACACAGAACCTGCGAGAGGCCTGCATGGAAGAATTCCACGCCGCTCGGAGTGGCCGAGCGTTTCTAGGCGCTGCAGCCTGGAACCGCGCGACCGCTACGGTCGCAGGTTCGAATCCTGCCTGGGGCATGGATGTGTGTGATGTCCTTAGGTTTCTTAGGTTTAAGTAGTTCTAAGTTATAGGGGACTGATGACCTCAGAAGTTAAGTCCCATCGTGCTCAGACCCATTTGAAACATTTTTAAAGAATTCCACACATTCGTAGTCTCCTTAATGATACCCAGTTTTTTGTGCGTACTGTTACGCCATTCCATCACTCAAAGCCGAAAAACCTTGCGGCGTAATATTGAACATAGGTCACTTTCAGAGACATCAATCTCCAGAAACGTTTTCCGTGTCGCCTCTTTGGCCAGCCTGTCGGATAGTTATTTTCCTGGGATTCCGATGTGTTCTGGGGTCCAGACAAACACCGCTGAACGACTGGACCGTTCTAGGGCATAGATGGGCTCCTGAATGGTCGCTACCAAAGGAAGATGAGGATAGCACTGTTCAGTAGCTTGTAGGCAGCTCAAGGAGTCAATACACAGATGACTCGCCAGGGCATGAGGGATATGTTTAGTAGCACGAGATACGGCCGCCAGCTCTGCAGTGAAAACACTGCAGCCATCTGGCAAGGAGTGCTGTTCCATATGTCCTCCATGAACATACGCAAAGCCTATGTGACCATTAGCGATCGAACCGTCGTTGTAACCCACTTCATGGCTCCGGTACATGTCAACAATCGAGAGGTAATGACAGTAGAGAGCCGAAGGGTTGACTGAGTGCTTAGGGCCACGTGGAAAGTCCAGGCGAAGCTTTGGCAGAGGTTTATGCCATGGAGGTGTAACTGAATGGACCGCGAGGAGAGGTTGTAAAGGGAAGGGCTCCAGTTCAGACAGAAGGGACCGGACGCGAACTGCAATCGTAAGACCTGACCTGTCCCGCCGATGATGGTGATGAACCGCCGCTGGTGGCAAAAGGAGACGGTAATTAGTATGCTCAGGAGAGCTATGAATGTGTGCAACCTAACTAGCGAGCAGCTGTGCACGTCTGATCTTCAATAGAGGCACTCCAGCCTCCACCATTACACTGGTCACCGGTCCCGTCGTAAAAGTTCCTGTCGGTATTCGAAGTCCGCAGTGGTGCATTGCGTCGAGTAAATGCAACGCTAAGGGCGCCGCCGAACCATAAATCAGACTCTCATAGTCAAGGAGGGGTTGAACAAGGGCTCTGTAGAGCTGCAGCAGCGTAGAGAAATCTGCACCCCAGTTGGTGTAGCTCAGGCAGCGGAGGGCGTTCAGGTGCTACCAGGACTTCCGATTAAGCTGACGAAGGTGAGGAACCCAAGTCAGTTGGGCGTCGAAAACCAGTCCCAAGAATCGATATGTCTGCACTACAGTGAGTGGATCGTCATTAAGGTAAAGTTCTGGTTCTGCATGAACGGTATGACGCCGACAGACATGCATGACACACTACTTTGCCACTGAAAACTGAAAGCCGTGGGCCTATGACTGCGCCTTGTGGATGGCTCCTTGTAGGCACCGCTCAGCAGCTCCAGTACTGGAGGAGCAGTACGAAATGCAGTAGTCATCTGCATACGGAGAAGGTGAGACAAACGGCCCTACAGCTGCTGCTACACCGTTAATGGCCACTAAAAATAGAGGTACACTCAATACAGAGCACTGTGGGATTCCGTTCTCCTGGATATGGGGGGCACTATGGGAGGTACCAACTTCGACACGGAAAGTATGGAGCGATAGGAAATTTTAGAAAAAAATCGGTAGCGGGCTCTGGAGATCCCACTCGTATATTGTGGCAAGGTTATGATGTCGCCAGCTCGTGTCGTAAGCTTTCCGTAAATCAGAAAAGACGGAAATCAGGCCTTGGTGTCTGGAAAAGGCTGTTCAGATGGAGACTCGAGGGACACAAGCTTATCAGGAGTACAGCGACCCTGGCGGAAACCTCCCTGGAATGGAGCCAGTAGGCCACGTGACTCCAGGACCCAACACAACCGCTGGCTCACCATACGTTCTAGCAGATTACAAAGAACGTTGGTGAGGCTGATGGGCCGATAGCTATCCACATCAAGCGGGTATTTACTAAATTTGAGCACGGGAATGATGGTGCTTTCCAGCCATTGTGATGGAGAGTCACTGTCGCACCACATCCAGTTAAAAATGATGAGTAGATGTCGCTTGTAGTCGGACGAGAGTTGTTTAATCCTCTGACTGTGGATCTGATCTGCTCTAGGAGCTGTGTCGGGACAAAGGGCAATAGCGCTAAGGAGCTCTCACTCTGTAAATGGAACGTTATAAGGTTCACTGTGGCGTGTATTGAACGAGAGGACCTTCCCTTCCATCCATCGTTTGAGGGTTCGAAAGGCTTGGGGGTAATTCGTCGACGCAGAGGCTCGAGCACAGTGCTTGGCAAAGTGCTCGGCACTCGCCTTTGCATCGGTAGAAAACACGCCATCCGTTTTAATGCCAGAGACACCTGTTGGGGTTTGGTACACAAAAATACATCTGATCTTCGTCCAGACTTGGGGAGGTGACGTATGGCACCCAATGGTCAAGACATACCTCTCCCATCACTCCTGTTTCCGTCTTTTTATAAGCTCGAGAACGCTGGCAGTGAGCCATTTAAAATGTATTATTTGCTCCAGGGAAGGATGCCACTTATGTCGTTATAGAGCCCGCCTACGCTCTTTAATTGCCTCAGCGACTTCCGGCGACCATCAAGGGACTGTCTTTCGCCGGGGGCACCCTAGAGAACGAGAGATCGCGTTTTCGGACACAGAAATTATCGTTGTTGTGACCTGCTCAATCACAACACAGATGGTACCGTGTGGGGTAGAGTCAGCGGAGACAGCAGAGTTGAAAGCTCCCCGGTCTGCCTTGCTTAAAGCCCATCTGGGTAGGCGTCCGTTGTCATGACGCTGGGGGAGTGGCAGGAAGATGGGGAAGTGGTCATTGCCACACATCATGGGCTCTCCACGGGACAGATGGGAGGAGTCCTGGGCTGCATGGGCTCTCCAGGGGATGGATGGGAGAAGTCCTGGGCTGCAAAGTGATAAATCAATGGTCAAAAAAGTACCATGAGCCACACTGAAATGTGTTGGGGCCCCAGTATTTAAGAGGCAGAGGTCGAGCTGAGACAGTAAAGATTCGACATATCTACCTCGGCCAGTAAGATTGGTGCCACCCCACAAGGGGTTATGGATGTTAAAATCTCCCAAAATTAGGAAAGGTTTAGAGAGTTAATGAATCAGTACAGCCAAGACGTTCAGGGGTACAACACCAGCTGGAGGAAGATACACGTTGCAGACAGTTATTTCCTGTGTAGTCCTTATCCTGACAGCCACACCTTCAAGAGGAGTTTGAAGGGGCACACGTTCACTACACACAAAGTTCAGGACATAGATTCAAACTCCACCTGACATTCTATTATATTCGCTACCGTTCTTGTAATATCCCCTACAGCCGCAGAGGGCAGAGGTCGGCATTGCCGGGAACCAAGTTTCCTGGAGGGCAATGCAGAAATCAGTTGTAAAGCTTAGCAGTTGCCGTAGCTTAGCCAGGTGGGGGAAAAAACCATAGTAATTCCACTGGAGGATGACGCCTCAGGGTCACCTGCTGCCACCCACTTAGTTCCTGAGCAGTCTACATCCATTGTGTCTGAGGATCCAACGAGATCTAGGTTCTCAGTGGACACCGGAATCTCCACCTCTTCCTCAGACGCAGAGCTTGTAGGTAGCAGTGGTTTGGGAACCACTGCAATTTCCTTTTCTTGGGGGTCTTCTTTTTGGATTTCATTCGCTGCTCCTTTTGTTTCTCTGACTGGGAGTGCTTCTTTGATTTAGTCTCTGGGACTGAGGAGGATCATGAAACCCTATGACCAGCTACCTGTGGTTGCTTCAGCAACTAGCGGATGTCTGGTATGGCACTGGTAGGAACCTGCCTTACACTTCTCCAGCTGAAAAGTGGAGACTCATGTCCCTGATGGTTGTTTGGGGGGGGGGGGGGATTGCCAAACTAAGTGTTGCAGGAGCAACAGGGTTAGAAGTACCTCCCACAATCAAGGGGGCAGGTTGAGTCCTGCAGCGCTGGGAGCCAACTTTAAGTGGCACAACGGATGGGGCGGGAACCGTAGTTATAGCGGCGGCATACGATGATGTCATGCACATGGGATGGAGCTTCTCAAATTTCCTCTTAACCTCAGTGTAGGTCAGTCAGTCTTGGGTCTTGTATTCCATGATTTTCCGTTCTTTTTGTAGTATCCTCCAGTCTGGCGAGCAGGGCGAATGGTGCTCTCCACAGCTGACACAGATGGGAGCAGGGGTACATGGAGTATTGGGATATGAAGAACGTCCACAATCCCGACAGGTGACGCTGGAAGTAGACCGGGAAGACATATGCCCTAACTTCCAGCACTTAAAGCACCACATCTGGGGAGGGATATATGGCTTGACATCACAACTGTAGACCATCACCTTGACCTTCTCGGATAATGAATCACCCTCGAAGGCCAATGGAGGCACTGGTGGCAACCTGATTATCCCTCAGACCCTGGTGGACGCGCAGGACGAAATGAACTCTCCGCTCTAAATTGGCACGTAGCTCATCGTCCGACTGCAAAAGTAGGTCCCTGTAAAAATGATACCCTGGATCATATTTAAGCTCTTGTGGGGCATGATGGTAACAGAAACATCCCCCAGCTTGTCATAGGGGAGTAATGACAATAGTGACTGTGACTGGGCAGAGAATGCTGTTTTGATCAATGACCCAGATCGCATTTTGGATAATCCCTCCCAACTCCCCAAACTTGTCCTCTAAATGCTCAAAAAAAAAAAAAAAAAAACTGAGACTTCATCGACATGAAGGATTCACCATCAGCTTTCAAACATACAAGGTACCAGGGCGAATAAGATTCCCTGTGATCCTTAGCCTGGAGTTCCTCCCATGGTGTGGCCAGGGAGGTGAATGATTTGGAGTCATACTTCTGTGCATTAAATTGAGCTCCTGAACGCTTAGACACTGCTGGTGGTTGGACACCAGCAAGAGATGACGTACTACGCTTCATGGTGTGTCATCTGCCCTGATGCCACACACACTGACCAGGGGACCTCGCCACAGGCGCCACCCAGCCTCAGCATGTGCCACCAGGCTGGATGGCCACTGCCAGGAGTCTCGATGCCCCAGGGATATGGGTATGTACTCCTTGGCATACTTTGGGAGTTAACGGCGCAGGAATCAACAGAGTTATCCCTGTGTAGTCAGGGGGCTACAACCAACAGGGTACATGCCAGCCCCACCATAACAGACTGGCTACCGTGCTGGATGTCAGGTGCAAACAATTAAAACATTACCATCGTCAGCACAGAAAACGACACTGCACGTTGGATGGAGGAAAACGTACCCAGGGGGGTGACCTCGCCTAGTAGCTGGAGAATGAGTGGAAGTGCTGATCCACGTCGGTAAAGGATGCGAAAGGTCTCAGTGTAAGATGTAGACGATGCACCATGTAAGGCGCACTTCCCCAATTTGCTCGCTCTTCGGCTAAATTTTGAAGAATGGATGGCAAACCCTACAAGGGACCATCATATAAAGGCCGAAACGTGTGAGACTCCTTTTAAGTCGCCTCTTACGACAGGCAGGAATACCTCGGGCCTATTCTAACCCCTGGACCCTCAGGTGGGGGATGGATTTTTGGATGATAATATTTGGGCAGTGGAAATATTGACAACTATATAATTTTAGGAACTGGATGTCACATGAATAAGGTAAAATTTTCTAAATCTTTCACTAACTATACGCCTCCCAGTTGTTAGAGTGTATAGTAGTTAGAATCGCCGCGCGGGATTAGCCGAGCGGTCTAGGCGCTGCAGTCGTGGACTGTGCGGCTGGTCCCGGCGGAGGTTCGAGTCCTCCCTCGGGCATGGTTGTGTGTGTTTGTCCTTAGGATAATTTAGGTTAAGTAGTGTGTAAGCTTAGGGACTGATGACCTTAGCAGTTAAGTCCCATAAGATTTCACACACATTTTGAACATCTTTTTTGAGTTAGAATCTTTTTATTTAGCTGGCTGTAGTTGCTACTTGCTGAAATTACTGTAGTTCGTGTTATGAAGATGTTCTGTGAGGTAAGTGACTTATGAAAAAGAATGGGGTTTGCACTCTTAGGATTCGTGATTGAAATGAGTTTAGGCAATTATCAGAGTTGGAAGTAGTTTCATATTTCTTTATTTCATATTTTTTAGATTTGTATTACTGTTAGGATTTCTTGCAATTCCGGGCCATTCTTTTGTGTTAATTATTGGAAGTCATGTTCTCAATGTATAGCAATCAGAGTGCGTTGGGGTTGTGTATTGTGGGTAATAAATGAATATGTTAAGTTTGAGTTGTCTTTGTCATGGAAAATTCTGGACGTCAATGTTTAATAAAAATAAAGAAGTAGTTTCAATAGTGTTCCGTGGACGAGGAAGAACGCGCTTTGTGTTAGATGTGGATGACTGCCGAATTTTTCTTGGGCGAGGTGGTCCGTGTTATTGGGATTATCCGTAGAAATTTCCTAAAGTTATTTTGTTAATCATTCGTGCTATATTTGCAATTCGTAGTTAAATTTTCACTGATTCAGGATGCAAACTTGCAACGATTATCGCATTTGGGTTCATGTTCCACGTGTCGATTCTAATAAATTGTCTTTGTGACGTCGGTAGATACGAGAGTAGGTACAGAATACGACCTCAGTCACTTAATCTGAAGAACTAGGCAGTCAGTTTTGTGACTTGTCCATTCTGTTTAGTATATTAAGTACACCGTGTCGCGTATGCAAACTTTGTTCACATAATGTGTATTTATTTACACTTTTACAAACATGTGCAGTTGTGCACATAGAAGGCATGTATTATTCCGTTCAGTTGTTTTTTACAAATAAATTACGTGAAGTATTATAAAAACGTAATTTCCAATTTCGATATCAGAGCATGTTAGTTGCTAAAATACATTCACTACTGCTGTAATCTTATACACGTTTTCTTATATTCATGTTTCTATGTCCACATTTTGTTGTTGCGTCCTTAAAGGTAAGTGTGAGCTGCTCATATAACTTTCGTTTGTCGCGCAGTCAGATTACGTTCGTTAATTCAATTACATGGTCATATCATTCTCTATGACAAGGCATAGTTCCTCCATACCAGAACATGTTAGGATTCATTGGACTAGTAATGAAAACTAATTTGAGCAGTCACCTTGCAATCCTCTTAAGAGAAGCTGATGCGGCAACTGAACGGGCTCTTTAAAATCAAGACAAACGTGAAACCAGGCGACAGACCATCAACTGCTACAATTCAACTGTGTTCTTTGAAATATTGTGAGAATTTCGAAATTCGAACTTAAAGATAAAATTATAAGTCCGATCTGCATAGCAAATAAATGGGAACGAACTGAAGTCAACTGTCAGGCCTTTCCGGATGACTTTTCGATACTCCCGGATAGGCCAGACGGAGCAACAATCCAGATTAACCTCGTAGGAAAGATCGGCAGCAGAAAGGGGCAGAGGATCTCTATGGAGAAGACCAAATTCACGCTGAATTGCAAGTATGTACCAAAATTCCTTGAAATGGAGATAGACCAGATTACGACAGTAAAGAAATTCAAGTATCTCGATGAGACAAGGCAAGACAATAGACCAAAAACAGCTGTGATAGGCGATAGGATCTCAAAAATGGAGAGAGTCTGTGATTCACTAAAAAGTTTTACAACAAAAAATGTATATACTGGAATGTCATGTCTGTGCACTAGTGAATGACTCTCGACGAACTATAAACTAGAGAAGTAAGAGATCCTGGAAAGAGGGATTGTAAGAAAAATCATCTGTGGAGTCTAAGTTGAGGTGAGCTGGAAACTTCTTAGCGACCAAGAAGTCTACCAGAATGTGTAGAGGATATCTGAGACCACGACGAAAAGAGTTCCGATATTTCTAGGACACCTGTACAGAATTTACAAAAATAGACTACCCAAGCAAATACGGGGGCAGTTCAATAAGTAATGCAATACATTTTTTCCTCGGCCAATTTTGGTTGAAAAAACCGGAAATTTCTTGTGGAATATTTTCAAACATTCCCGCTTCGTCTCGTATAGTTTCATTGACTTCCGACAGGTGGCAGCGCTGTACGGAGCTGTTAAAATGGCGTCTGTAACGGATGTGCGTTGCAAACAACAGGCAGTGATCGAGTTTCTTTTGGCGGAAAATCAGGGCATCTGAGATATTCATAGGCGCTTGCAGAATGTCTACGGTGATCTGGCAGTGGACAAAAGCACGGTGAGTCGTTGGGCAAAGCGTGTGTCATCATCGCCGCAACGTCAAGCAAGACTGTCTGATCTCCCGCGTGCGGGCCGGCCGTGCACAGCTGTGACTCCTGCAATGGCGGAGCGTGCGAACACACTCGTTCGAGATGATCGACGGATCACCATCAAACAACTCAGTGCTCAACTTGACATCTCTGTTGGTAGTGCTGTCACAATTGTTCACCAGTTGGGATATTCAAAGGTTTGTTCCCGCTGGGTCCCTCGTTGTCTAACCGAACACCATAAAGGGCAAAGGAGAACCATCTGTGCGGAATTGCTTGCTCGTCATGTGGCTGAGGGTGACAATTTCTTGTCAAAGATTGTTACAGGCGATGAAACATGGGTTCATCACTTCGAACCTGAAACAAAACGGCAATGGAGTGGCGCCACACCCACTCCCCTACCAAGAAAAAGTTTAAAGTCATACCCTCAGCCGGTAAAGTCATGGTTACAGTCTTCTGGCACGCTGAAGGGGTTATTCTGTTCGATGTTCTTCCCCATGGTCAAACGATCAACTCTGAAGTGTATTGTGCTACTCTTCAGAAATTGAAGAAACGACTTCAGCGTGTTCGCAGGCACGAAAATCTGAACGAACTTCTCCTTCTTCATGACAACGTAAGACCTCACACAAGTCTTCGCACCCGAGAGGAGCTCACAAAACTTCAGTGGACTGTTCTTCCTCATGCACCCTACGGCCCCGATCTCGCACCGTCGGATTTCCATATGTTTGGCCCAATGAAGGACGCAATCCGTGGGACGCACTACGCGGATGATGAAGAAGTTATTGATGCAGTACGACGTTGGCTCCGACATCGACCAGTGGAATGGTACCGTGCAGGCATACAGGCCCTCATTTCAAGGTGGCGTAAGGCCGTAGCATTGAATGGAGATTACGTTGAAAAATAGTGTTGTGTAGCTAAAAGATTGGGGAATAACCTGGTGTATTTCAATGCTGAATAAAACAACCCCTGTTTCAGAAAAAAATGTGTTGCATTACTTATTGAACTGCCCTCGTATTTGTTACCTCTGGTACGATAAGGCCACCATGTGGTAGTTTAAAGAATCTCGGAAAAACTTTGAGAAATCCAACATCCCGAAGTCCTCATGTAAAAACGGGAAACATTTCGAAATAAAAGACAAAGTCTGGTAGGGTTTCAATTCCTAAGAAAACCTGCTAAGAGTGGACGAACGTGGACATGAGGGAAAATCATTAGTATAGCGACCGCCTGAAGGAGTTCCGGAAAAAGAAGAAACCACGTACAAGAAAGACAATACGAAGTTGTAGCGTAATCTTAAGTGGTCAGTTCTGCAATAAAATACACTGATGGGCATAACTGAAGGACGAAAGTTACTTTCAAAAATGGTTCAAATGGCTCTGAGCACTATGGGACTGAAAATCTGAGGTCATCAGTCCCCTACAACTTAGAACTACTTAAACCTAACTAACCTAAGGACATCACACACATCCATGGCCAAGGCAGGATTCGAACCTGCGACCGTAGCGGTCGCGTTGTTCCAGACTGAAGCGCCTAGAACCGCTCGGCAGTTACTTTCGTATATGTCACTGCATAAGTAACATATTCGTTGTCTGCAACGTGCTCCCACGATGGTCACAAGGTTGGTTAAGATTTCTTGTGCTAGAGCGTTCCATTCCTCAACCAGCGTGCCTGAAAATTGATGGATGCTTGTTGGTTCATATGGAAGTGGTGCAACACGTCTCCGTAACGCTGCCACACACGCTCGATTGGACTTAAGCGGGAGGGGGGGGGGGGGGACGAGCCGGCAAGTGCAGTCGCCGAATATCCCGTGAACGGAAACCTTTGGTTCTGTCCCATTGAAAATATCACATGTACGCTATTCACCTTCAATTGTATTCAAGCGCAAAACCATTAAACCTAATGGCAGCTAACGAGAATCTCAGTACCGCCTTGTGCGCGCTATCAAAATGGTCGGAGAATGTTGCGTTAAAGCTCAATCCAAACAAAAACCCAAGGTGGCCTGGTTGGTCAATCTAAGCTCACTAGCCCGAAATATCGGGAATCTCTACCATCTTCAATCCTAAATGGGACAAATATGAACTTGTCTCCTTCAACAAAGAGTGTAGGAGTAATAATGATTGCAAATCTAAATTGAGTTGAGGACGTAACTGCAATTTGCAAGAAGGCATCAGCATCTCTCCATGCCCTATACAAAAATACGAAGCTATTTCCACACAATCTAAAAAAGTTTCTTCTACAAAAACTGTTACGTTCAATTACTGATTATAGCAAGTTATCGTGCAAGGTTTTTCTCAGTCAAGCTGCGGCGTCTGGAACTGGTTATGAATGCCAGTGTTCGTTGAGTATGATGTTCGACTCTTTGATCACATTTCACCATCAAATGCACAACTATCCTGGCTGCGTGCAGACAATCGCAGATATTTCCACTGTCTTTTCTACTGTTTTCTCTACTGTTTTCTCTACTGTCTTATCGACGTACACTATCCCCAATACCTCTCCTCGACCTTAACACTCTTTCCTGAACAACATGTCAGAAACACCCGTTCCCCTCAGGGCAAAATCCTTTCTGCCTCACACCACCGTTATCACACTTTCCCGAAGTCCTCCACATTAGCAGGAACCCGACTATGGGATAACCTCCCAGATCATATTAGAAAACTGATTAACACATTCATTTTCAAAAGACAGCTAATAACATATCCATCGAAGTAATAATAATGATTACTTCTGTCTCTGTTGTCGCTCGTTACCCCTGCACATTCTTCTTTCCAACCAGTTCTTCCTCACTTCCCAGTACTGTTTAGCTCGTGCAGGGTCATTAACTTCCCTTTCCCCATAACTCGCTACATCAGAAAACATCTGTTTTGTGGACATGAATACTTCTTCTGCGTGCCACTATCATTATTATTATGATTCTCATTATTTTTATTAATATTATTATTATTAACACTATTACTATTAGAGGCACCAGTTGCAGTATTACAGGTGCTACCGGTATCACCTCTATCAATTCATAGTCAGTAATATTTACTCACTTTATGACTATAGCCACTCCAGTCATTTCAATACTAATTGTCGTATTACAATTGTTAGTTTTTAGCAAACTATGGTGCGGAAAAGGTACTGTAGGTGTGAAAAACGCATCCGAGGTAAGCGAGAAACATTGTCCTAAACAGATCAGTCGAAATGAATAAATAAATAAAAGAAATATGAATTTTGCCTCTAGAATTATCTCCGCAGGTGGTGAAAATTCAGGCTCATCCTTGTTACGAAGAGGGTTTAAATGTGGTATGTTAAACACAATTTTTAATTTTCTACAGTTCCTTGGCACTTAAAAGACTACTTTATGTTTCGAACATTGGCTGAGAAATTTGTAAACTGATACATGTAAAAATACAAATGCTGTCACTAAAAGTTTTTATTTGGGGGTGGAAGGGGTGATAACCCGCGTAAGACCTTCTCCTCCTCCTCCTCCTCCTCCTCCTCCTCCTCCACGTCTCTTTCCCCCTCCCCTCCAATCCCCCCCTCCCCCCATATCCTTCCAGGATACTCGTATGGTAAGGGTAGCCGCGCGGCGTTGCCATGCGGTGTGAGGCGAGTTGCCACGGTTGGCGTGGCTCTCCCCCCCCCCCCCCCCACTCCCGACGGAGGTTCGAGTCTTCCCTCGGGCATGAGTGTGTATATTGTCCTGGGCGTCACTTAGTTTACGTTAGATTAAGTAGTGTGTAAGCCTAGGGACCGATGACCTCAGCAGTTTGTTCCCATATAAACTTACCACAAATTTGAAAAGTTACTCGTATGGTCTCGTATTCATTAGAAAGATTAAAATCTTAGTTAGGGAGACTACTGTACCTGGAGGAAAGTGTTAGCAGCTACGCATGAAAGTAGGTAGAGTTTCATGTGAAGGAGTGGCTACGAGAGCAGTTTCCGACCGGTTTTTTGTTGTTGTGGGGTCTGAGGTTCTGTATTGTGCAGCGTTAGTAAATATTATGAGTTCTATTCCCTTAACTACTGTATTATTCATTAAAACTATTTTGAGGATACTCTTAAATTCTTCATTTACAGAGTTTCATGTTGAGTAAAATTCTGTAAATTTTGAAAACTAGTTACACAATATGTGGACGGTTAATTCATACTTCGTCGGTCGCGCACCATCTTGTACCTTGAAACACAAGAACGTCTTCTACCGTGAAACATGTGATACTTGCAAATGAGCTGAGTTTTGCCGGCCGCGGTGGCAGAGCGGTTCTAGGCGCTTCAGTCCGGACCCGCGCGACTGCTACGCTCGCAGGTTCAAATCCTGCTTCGGGCATGGATGTGTGTGATGTCCTTAGGTTATTTAGGTTTAAGTAGTTCTAAGTTCTAGGGGACTGATGACCTCAGATGTTAAGTTCCATAGTGCTTAGAGCTATTTTTTTGTTGTGTACACAAAAAAGTGAGTATAAAGGCAAGATCACGAAGGTGAGAGTCTGAGTATTTCCCAAAACCATTCAGTTCGTTATTTGAGAAGACCGAGAAAATGTGCATCGTCCACTACCGGCCATTAAAACTGCAACACCACGAAGACAACGTGCTACAGACGCGAAATTTAACCGACAGGAAGAAGATACAGTGATAAGCAAATGATTAGCTTTTCAGAGCATTCACACAAAGTTGGCGCCGGTGGCGACAACTACAAGGTGCTGACATGAGGAAAGTTTCCAACCTATTCCTCATACACAAACAGCAGTTGATCGGCGTTGCCTGGTGAAACGTTGTTGTGATGCCACGTGTAAGGAGGAGAAATGCGTACCATCACGTTCCCGTCTTTGATAGAGGTCAGACTGTAGCCTATCGCGATTGCGGTTTACCGTATCGCGACATTACTGCTCGCGTTGGTCGATATCCAATGACTGTTAGCAGAATGTGGAATCGGTGATTTCAGAGGGGTAATACGGAACGCCATGCTGGATCCCAAAGGCCTCGTATCACTACCAGTCGAAATGACAGGCATCTTCTCCCCATGGCTGTAACGGATCATGCAGCCACGTCTCGATCCCTGAGTCAACAGATGGGGACGTTTGCAAGACAACAACCATCTGCACGAACAGTTCGACGACGTTTTCAGCAGCATGGACTATCAGCTCGGAGACCATGGCTGCGGTTACATATGACGCTGCATCAAAGCAGGAGCGCCTGCGATGGTTTACCCAACGACGAACCTGGGTGCACGAATGGCAAAACGTCATTTTTTTCGGATGAATCCAGGTTCTGTTTACAGTATCATGATGGTCGCATCCGTATGTGGCGACATCGCGGTGAACGCACATTGGAAGCGTGTATTCGTCATCGCCATACTGGCGTATCACCCGGAGTGATGGTATTGGGTGCTATTGGTTACACGTCTGGGTCACCTCTTGTTCGCACTGACGGCACTTTGAACAGTGGACGTTACATTTCACATGTGTTACGACCCGTGGCTCTACCCTTCATTCGATCCCTTAGCAACCCTATATTTCAGCAGGATAATGCACGACCGCATGTTGCAGGTCCTGTACGGTCGTTTCTGGATACAGAATATGTTCGACTGCTGCCCTGACCAGCACACTCTCCAGATGTCTCACCAATTGAAAACGTCTGGTCAATGGTGGCCGAGGGACGGGCTCGTCACAATACGCTAGTCACTGCTCTTGATGAACTATGGCATCGTGTTGAAGCTGCATGGGCAGCTGTGCCTGTACACGCCATCCAAGCTCTGTTTGACTCAATGCCCAGGCGTATCGAGGCCGTTATTACGGCCAGAGGTGGTTGTTCTGGGTACTGATTTCTCAGAATCTATGCACACATATTCCGTGAAAATGTAATCACATGTCAGTTCCAGTATAATACACACTCCTGGAAATTGAAATAAGAACACCGTGAATTCATTGTCCCAGGAAGGGGAAACTTTATTGACACATTCCTGGGGTCAGATACATCACATGATCACACTGACAGAACCACAGGCACATAGACACAGGCAACAGAGCATGCACAATGTCGGCACTAGTACAGTGTATATCCACCTTTCGCAGCAATGCAGGCTGCTATTCTCCCATGGAGACGATCGTAGAGATTCTGGATGTAATCCTGTGGAACGGCTTGCCATGCCATTTCCACCTGGCGCCTCAGTTGGACCAGCGTTCGTGCTGGACGTGCAGACCGCGTGAGACGACGCTTCATCCAGTCCCAAATATGCTCAATGGGGGACAGATCCGGAGATCTTGCTGGCCAGGGTAGTTGACGTACACCACGTACACCTTCTAGAGCACGTTGGGTGGCACGGGATACATGCGGACGTGCATTGTCTGTTGGAACAGCAAGTTCCCTTGCCGGTCTAGGAATGGTAGAACGATGGGTTCGATGACGGTTTGGATGTACCGTGCACTATTCAGTGTCCCCTCGACGATCGCCAGTGGTGTACGGCCAGTGTAGGAGATCGCTCCCCACACCATGATGCCGGGTGTTGGCCCTGTGTGCCTCGGTCGTATGCAGTCCTGATTGTGGCGCTCACCTGCACGGCGCCAAACACGCATACGACCATCATTGGCACCAAGGCAGAAGCGACTCTCATCGCTGAAGACGACACGTCTCCATTCGTCTCTCCATTCACGCCTGTCGCGACACCACTGGAGGTGGGCTGCACGATGTTGCGGCGTGAGCGGAAGACGGCCTAACGGTGTGCGGGACCGTAGCCCAGCTTCATGGAGACGGTTGCGAATGGTCCTCGCCGATACCCCAGGAGCAACAGTGTCCCTAATTTGCTGGGAAGTGGCGGTGCGGTCCCCTACGGCACTGCGTAGGATCCTACGGTCTTGGCGTGCATCCGTGCGTCGCTGCGGTCCGGTCCCAGGTCGACGGGCACGTGCACCTTCCGCCGACCACTGGCGACAACATCGATGTACTGTGGAGACCTCACGCCCCACGTGTTGAGCAATTCGGCGGTACGTCCACCCGGCCTCCCGCATGCCCACTATACGCCCTCGCTCAAAGTCCGTCAACTGCACATACGGTTCACGTCCACGCTGTCGCGGCATGCTACCAGTGTTAAAGACTGCGATGGAGCTCCGTATGCCACGGCAAACTGGCTGACACTGACGGCGGCGGTGCACAAATGCTGCGCAGCTAGCGCCATTCGACGGCCAACACCGCGGTTCCTGGTGTGTCCGCTGTGCCGTGCGTGTGATCATTGCTTGTACAGCCCTCTCGCAGTGTCCGGAGCAAGTACGGTGGGTCTGACACACCGGTGTCAATGTGTTCGTTTTTCCATTTCCAGGAGTGTATTTGTCCAATGAATATCCGTTTATCATCTACATTTCTTATTGGTGTAGCAATTTTAATGGCCAGTAGTGTATAATATGCAAAGCTTTGTGGCTGAATCTGTTGTTCTCAGTATGAAGTCCGTGATCAGATGGGTCATTACAGAGAAATACGTTTACCACGAAGCGAGACGGTGCTCAGACCGCTGACAGCGCATCGTATAGACAGCAGAGAGTGCGGGCACTCTGCGTGATGGCGCCGGCGGCGCTGTGCGGGGGCTGGGAGGTGGGCGCGCGCTAAGCGCAGCTCTTTCCTGGGGGCGGATCTCGGGGGCCGGTGTTCAGACAATGGAACACAAACAGCTGCGCGCCCGGAGCCCGCCTGCGGCCGGGATCAGCCGGCAAACTGTGCATGCGTGCGTGGCTGCGTGCCGAGTGCGTGCGTGCGGGCGGGCGGAGGCGCGGCAGTGATCTGTCTCGCGCCCTCTGGCGTGCTTCGGTTGCCGCGCTGTGTCAGTGGCAGCAAAGCACATCGCATATGGAAGAAGAGTTGTTACATCGAAAGGGGGGCTTTGGCATGATCTCGTGCAAAGAACATTCCATTATCTGTCATGATAGTGAAGTTCGCACACAGTCGTGTAGGAATTCGCACCACCTACCCTAGCCTGACAGTGTTCTGTTGATTATCCACATGTCTCTGTTTTGCGAGGCCCATTTCAGTGTTTAGTTCGCTCATACTCTCTGCATGTGTCGTTCAGAAGTATCACGAATTAGTGCTATATGATCGAAAAATCACGCACGGTTAATCAGAATCCTATTCTCTTAATTCTAGACTTTTCTAAGAGCTCCTAAGTTTTTCACTTAAAAAGCGACACGAATGATAACGAGGAACGTTCTGTCAACAGTTTCTCTTTTATCCCTTTGCATCTCTCTCCATTAATCTCAATGAATACACTTTTAGTTTTTCTCTATCGATCTATCATGGACATGGGACATCGACTGGTCTTGTAATTACCAACGCTCTCGGTAGCTGAGTGTTGCCGGGACGGTAGCTCAGCGTGTTCGATCAGAGGGATAGATGCCCTCTGTAATAATAATAAAAAAAAAACCTGAGTGAATGGATCAATAACGAACTTCAACGGGCGTCACTTGACGTCCGCCACTAAAAATTGAAACGAACAATAACGAACAAAATATGAGATTAAAAAAAAATGTGGTCAGCCCAACAGAATGTCAATCCCAACGGCTCGGGTTCGATTCCCGGTTGGGTCCGAGATTTTCTCCGCTCAGGGACTGGGTGTTGTGCTGTCCTAATCATCGTCATTTCATCCCCATCGACGCGCAAGTCGCCGAAGTGGCGCCAAATGGAAAGACTTGCACCCGGCGAACGGTCTACCCGACGGGAGGCCCTAGCCATACGACATTTATTTATTTATTATTATCAACGAAATTCGCCAAAACCCGTGTAATTAAGATGTTATTTTATTCTATTTTCACTACCAGTTTTGGCATTACGCTGTGCCCTCTTCAGGCTCCATATGCATCTCTAAAAAATACACGATATTCTCATACAGTGCACTGGTATTCCTGGGGTGTTAGAATTCAAAACCGTATCCCAAGTGCTTCATTCGAAGATTCGATTGCAACCGCAAATCACTTTTATTTTCGTGTATGTTTAATAGACCATATACCCCTCATCACTGATTTCGTCAGAATTTGTCCAAAGATCCAGGACTTGCTGAGAAATGGAAGTGGCAGTATTGCGAGCTTCAGATGGCCAAGTGTCTAGGAAAAATAAGTTTCGGCGTGGGTCAGGCGCAGCGTGAGTCCTTTATGTTAGCGTAGTTCCGAAGCAGCGGTTGGCGCAGCGGGAAGAGTAGAGATCCGTATTCCTAGTGTCGTGAGGTCTAGTCCCTCTGCGGAAACGTTTTTCTTTTCAATTTTTGTGTTGATTAGGCTGCAAATAAATCGAGATAATGTTCAGAATATTGTATGTGGTGTGGTGAAACTCTATAGAGACGAGAACAAATTTCTTCTGTTGTTGACTCGCGGGTAGGACAAAAAAATCCACAATTGTGGAACGAGGATTCTCAAGATGAAGTAGCATTGCCGTAGTCCAATATTAAAGTCATCCCTCCCCCCACCCAACCACCCACCCATCGAATACACTCCACTAGTGCAACCCTGCGTAGTCAGTTCAAGAATTTCATGAAAAAGCTTCAAAACTGCTCTTATCTCGTCGAGACAGGGGGAAAAAAATCACACCCGCAGGCAATACTGGATCAAAATCCATTATGTATCACCAGCTACACTCGTCAATACGTGGCAAAATGAAACGTTACTCGTGGTTTTCTGTCAATACCTTTTAAGAATGTAGCTCAAGTTTGTTTTTGGTATAGAAATTTAAAAACATTGTATAAACGTAAGATATGTCATTTATAACTCAAAATAACGAGAAAATTGGCTCTTCCTTTGGTTTAAATTGATTACCACCCCCAGCCCGTAAAATAATAAAGGAATTTAATTTTATTGAAGGAACTTTCGTGTACGCCTTACAAGCCCTTCTTGGGAATTTATTTTCAATCCCGAATTTTTCATTGCCTTACCTTTCACGAAAATATTAAAAAATACAACAAACTTAGCATTAATTTGGTTTTTCTTCGCGGTTAAGTAACGTGAAAATTGAAATGAGAACAAGTTCCCGTAGAGCGAATCGATCCCATGACCCCGCTGCTCCAGCCGCTGCATGGAAAATCCAATAATTTAAATGGCTCATGGCACTGCCTTCCCGCGTCAAAAATGCTGTATTTTTTATGCATAGGCATTGGAGCTCCCACTTCGGCCCTGCATAGGCCTGTATCATCAATGTGGACGAAACAGGTGGTTACACGTTGGAGCAGTCCCCTTGTAATTGTGTGTCTTTCAAATTTGTCTTAAGGCTAACACTGTCAAACTAATTATCAAACGGAAAAAATATGATGTAAGAATTTTTTTAATTGAAAGCTGATTCATAAAGACTAAAATTAAAAGAAATATAGCAAAGATACACTGTGCAAAAATATGTTTTAGCACTATAACCGCCCGAGAAGCCGTTTAAAGCGGAGTAGCAGTATTCTCGCACATTCAATTTAGTTCTTGGCAGATGAAGTAGGAGTACGTATTGTTCCTCCACCTTTCCTCGCGAACAGATTCAACAGAGGAGTGAGACGCTCCTGTGGGAACATAATGGACTCGCATTTGCGTTGACTCCGCTTCAGATCCAAGTCCAGCTATGCACATTTATCTTTGCTTTGGTTTCTCTAAATGACTTACTCACTTACGGCAAAACCCGGATGATTCCTTTAAAGAAGAGGCGGCCGATTTCCTACCCCTCGCAAACCTGTGCTCCATCTGTAACGGCGTCGTCGCAAACGGAACTATAAACATTAATCTACCACTCATCCCCGTGCAGGTCGGTTAATAAAGGAGTCACCGCTCACAACAGACATGCATTCAGTTTATTAAGAGTAACTGTATGACTGGGAAGACAAACGGACTATCCGTCATAACGTTGGTCGTATTAGCTTCATATTGTACGTTAGTGGGGGTTACTGAAGGTTAGAAACTACCTAGTTTGGTATCTGAACCTTACATGCAGGTGCCGTGTTCCGAAACTTCATGTGCTCTGTACAACATTCACAGACCCGATAGTGTTGTGAGAGATTCCTTTTATACACTCCTGGAAATTGAAATAAGAACACCGTGAATTCATTGTCCCAGGAAGGGGAAACTTTATTGACACATTCCTGGGGTCAGATACATCACATGATCACACTGACAGAACCACAGGCACATAGACACAGGCAACAGAGCATGCACAATGTCGGCACTAGTACAGTGTATATACACCTTTCGCAGCAATACAGGCTGCTATTCTCCCATGGAGACGATCGTAGAGATGCTGGATGTAGTCCTGTGGAACGGCTTGCCATGCCATTTCCACCTGGCGCCTCAGTTGGACCAGCGTTCGTGCTGGACGTGCAGACCGCGTGAGACGACGCTTCATCCAGTTCCAAACATGCTCAATGGGGGACAGATCCGGAGATCTTGCTGGCCAGGTTAGTTGACTTACACCTTCTAGAGCACCTTGGGTGGAACGGGATACATGCGGACGTGCATTGTCCTGTTGGAACAGCAAGTTCCCTTGCCGGTCTAGGAATGGTAGAACGATGGGTTCGATGACGGTTTGGATGTACCGTGCACTATTCAGTGTCCCCTCGACGATCACCAGTGGTGTACGGCCAGTGTAGGAGATCGCTCCCCACACCATGATACCGGGTGTTGGCCCTGTGTGCCTCAGTCGTATGCAGTCCTGATTGTGGCGCTCACCTGCACGGCGCCAAACACGCATACGACCATCATTGGCACCAAGGCAGAAGCGACTCTCATCGCTGAAGACGACACGTCTCCATTCGTCCCTCCATTCACGCCTGTCGCGACACCACTGGAGGCGGGCTGCACGGTGTTGGGGCGTGAGCGGAAGACGGCCTAACAGTGTGCGGGACCGTAGCCCAGCTTCATGGAGACGGTTGCGAATGGTCCTCGCCGATACCCCAGGAGCAACAGTGTCCCTAATTTGCTGGGAAGTGGCGGTGCGGTCCCCTACGGCACTGCGTAGGATCCTACGGTCTTGGCGTGCATCCGTGCGTCGCTGCGGTCCGGTCCCAGGTCGACGGGCACGTGCACCTTCCGCTGACCACTGGCGACAACATCGATGTACTGTGGAGACCTCACGCCCCACGTGTTGAGCAATTCGGCGGTACGTCCACCCGGCCTCCCGCATGCCCACTATACGCCCTCGCTCAAAGTCCGTCAACTGCACATACGGTTCACGTCCACGCTGTCGCGGCATGCTACCAGTGTTAAAGACTGCGATGGAGCTCCGTATGCCACGGCAAACTGGCTGACACTGACGGCGGCGGTGCACAAATGCTGCGCAGCTAGCGCCATTCGACGGCCAACACCGCGGTTCCTGGTGTGTCCGCTGTGCCGTGCGCGTGATCATTGCTTGTACAGCCCTCTCGCAGTGTCCGGAGCAAGTATGGTGGGTCTGACACACCGGTGTCAATGTGTTCTTTTTTCCATTTCCAGGAGTGTACAAAGAGCACATATAAATAACGCATTCAGACGAAAATCTGGTAAAATGCAACCAAAAATAAATCAACTAATGTTGCTTCTGTCCTTCATTTGTGAAAGGTTGCACCTGATACCTGATATCAGTTCCATTCGTAACTGAGCCACCTTATGCGCAAAGATCTTCGATTACGTATGTCAGAGTAATATAACCATTGGTTCCTCCGCGACATCAACCACAACACTTATCGTTAATGATTGTTCGTTGCCTCTTAATATGCAATATTCACTGGTATTTCAAAGTAATGTGTGTTTCAGTTGTTTATGGTGTCTCCTCGATGTAGTATGCCACAGTAAAGCAATACAAATAAGAATCAACGTAAACGTCGTTTTAAATGTGTAAGAATTTCTTAACTGTTCCCTGAAACTGTGATAGGGAAACTCTAGTAGCAAATATAGTGGCTCCATAACACAAAGACTATTGCGTCTTTCAGGTTCCGAAGAATGAATTTATAATTACAGCTCAGTGCTGATTCTGCACTAATTTCTGTTGTTATCACGCTTCCGATAGTAATATCAACAGATGAAAGTAGGAGGTGAGCAAGCGTGTCGGCTCTGTAAAAGAGACATTTGTGGATAGCGTAAGAAATACCAAGAATACTCGTAACAGCTTTATCCAGATTAAGGTACCATTATCTAGTAACTACATCACAGTAAACAGACAGACCACCTTAAACGCGTGGTCGATGATGAGTGATCCATGACCACTCCTGTATCTCTGAGAAAATGCACAGGAACATGTAAAACATTACCACAGAACAGGCCTTGATAAATCACGAGAGTACGTATACCAGAATCAAAGCTGAGAACTATTAGGAAAATATTAGTGTGACACAGGCTGGTGGCATACTTTGATACTCTGTAGGTCTATTGTTATAAATGATTATTTGTAAATACTCTGTATACAGTTAGTATAGTGGCACATTCATTCACAGTCTTTTTCTTATAAATAATTGGTACATGAAACAGATAAGGGACTAGAGTCATTGTCAGAACTAACGATGTTAATAGTAGTAGTATAACGGGGCTTCCAGTGCAATGATGATATAAAGTAGATATTTAAATTAATTAAATTGTTCAATTAATCACCCCACCCCCAGCACAGACCACGCCCACCCTCGCCCCGACCACACCCAGATGATGTCATGTATTTTTTTCAGCTGCACATGTGCCGCAGCCCCCACCTTCCCCTCCCACAGCCCTCCCCCACCCTCTCCCAACCTACCCTGTTGGCTGGAATTTCGAACTTTGGTAGTAATTTCGAGCTTCGGTAGAAATTTCGAACTTTGGTGGGAATTTCTTTGTCACAGGGCTGTGCTGACATCCCACCCAACACCCACCTGGGAAATGAAGGGAAATTAAAACTGGCAGTACCCTTTCTGGGACTCAAACCCTGGTCCTCCTGGGTGGGGAAGCCCACGTATACCCACAAAATTAAACGATCAGATGTGTTTGGAACTGATGGGAAATTAAAAATGGCTGTGCCCTCTCTGGGAGTCGAACCTTGATTCTCCTAGATGAAAAGCCCAAGTGCATCCCCTAACACATGGAAACTGTTTAGATGCGGGAGAGGAAGGTTAGACTGGTCAGGAAACTGACGCAAATATCGATCCTAATTACGTAATTAATAACAAAGATTGGGCCTAATTACACCACTATATGCATAGTGCTACAAAATTACAGCATAAAAGCGCAATAAACCTAAAAAACTGATGATGCCATACAACTGGTGTTATCCTGCTGGGAAAAAATTTCATAGTACCACTCGAAACTAGCGACAGACACACTCAAACTCTACTCTACACCTACAAGCTGGCAGGAGAAAGGCAGGGGTGTAAGGCACTATCTTTATTCTTTTTAGCAAGAACGAAGTTCAACAGACGATATGCAGGTGTAGGACAGAGAGGAGTTTAAAAAGTGCACTAACTATAAGCACACAGTATCTATCGTTGTTTGACGCCAGATTTCGCTACAGATGTCTGTTCCAAAAACCACTTACAGCCCAGGTAACAATACCAAGACATGATGCCACAACTGATGGAAAAAAAAGTGTTACAGTTTTAATCATGCTTCGAAATTGTTGTGAAAAAACCAGCACTCATAATGAATGGGTCGTAATGCAGCACATGCACTGTGGAAAATCATCATCCTAAAAGACTGCAGAGGTGTCAGTAGTTGAATGTGTGTTCTCCTCGATAGGCATCAGCAAACTGCCGAAAATCGCGGCCCACTTCCTCCCTCCCTCCATCCACCAACGGGGAGGACACAGGCTTCTTGAAATGGGCAGCTGCTCCCCTGAGCGTCTTGTAGTTTCTCTACGCCCTCACTGCCCACCATTTGTTGGCATTCTCTCCAGTCGCTGGCCGCAGTCGGCTTTCCACCATCTGGCCGCCACCTTGGGGTGACGCTCCTATGCCGACACAACAAAGTGCCTCCACTGCCGTCCCCTTTACACCACTTGCGATACGCGGCATGCCTTCAGGCGTTGGTCCTAGACAACACAAAAGCGAAATTACAGCGATGGTTGGCTACCTCAACTGCAACTTGTTCGTCTAAAGTATAGTGACACAGCCGCCCCTAATGGTTAGTGAGTGCACCTGTGGCGGCTACCTGACACAGATAAGGCAGGCCCCCAAGGCCTCCAATAGGCCTCTCGTTCTGTGATGGAAGACTCTTTCATTTGACATCAATGCATCTATAATCAAGCATGTATTAATAAAAGGAAAACACATTTGCGACCACAATAAATATCGTCCTTCCAGGAATATAGAGAAAGTCCATTTTCTTTCAGATTTATGACAAACTCGGTATACTCGTAATTTTTACATTCGACTGCAGAACAAAAATCTATATTGAGCAAGTTCTTTCAGCTTGTTGAACAACTTACACTTCCTGAGAGTGTCTCTCGCGTTCGCTGTCTGTAAATAAACTGTTACGCACATGTGTACTACAAACATTTCAGACAATCTGTCATGCAATTATCACACACGTCCTAAAAAAGCCATTCATTTTACATTTGACAACCAGAAGCTATAATTCAAGATAACGTAGCTGTTTTGTACACTATGACACGTCCCCTTTTACCAATGCAGTGCTATATCATACTAGCGTTTACGAAACAAATCGTGAGAGCCTGTCTCCCCCTTTGTAGGTGGGAGACTGAGATCTAGTTAAAAGGTATCGCCTCAAAGAAAAAAAAAAAAAAAAAAAAAAAAAGAAACGCTTGTCAAGAATCAATCCGTGGCGCCCAAGCCATCTCTTCCACCTGCCACGTGGCACGTCATTGATATCAATATGATAGGCTAATTAATTAATTAGATCATGAGAGTCACTTTGTATGGCGAGTAATTTTTTTTTCAGCTGTCGGATTACACCCACGAAGTAGGACAACTGGGAATCCATGGAGGGAACACGATGCTTTTTTCGAGGAACACTATCGAGAAAAAAACATCTGCAGCTGACCACAGAGGGATTCTGCAGCCAAAACATGCGTTTCGTGTAAGGATCGTGCTATTAATAACACGATCATAACGCCTATGTTACCATCACCCTGCATAAAGACCGGTCTTGAGTCTATGGGCACACATGGGTCGCTGGTAGTGTTACACTTTCAGGTAGAAATGCTGTCCGAAATGCTGTCCACAATTCGGAATCACATCTACCAATTCAACCACATACTTGCGTTGGATCCTGTAGAGGTGTCTTTTAATGATTACAGCCACTGGTGAATCATATTCGTGTCACTCTCGTACCTCCAAATGAGTCACTTTTTTCGAACTTATCTGCTAACGATCCAATACACCAAGAACTCCAGCGTAGTTTTCAGACAGTCCAGACCAGAAAAACAGTGCTTTTGCGCTAGGTGTTGGCAGCTGTGTTACACTTACAAGTAATTTTGGAACACGGAAATGTAAGTGATGTCGTGATCGCATGGATAGAAGTGCATAAAATCGATAAAATGACGTAAAATACTTATAAATTGCGGGAAAATACTCCGAAATGTGGGGAAATTGAGGGAGTACTTGCATGTCTTCTGATTAGGGCAAAACAATCCTTGTACATGGAAAAGAGTATACGACAGCAAGAGGAATACGGGAAAACGTGGAGATGGGAGCATCGGGATTCGGGGAAACAATCATTTTTCTTTGAGGCAGAATTCCACTGAATGTCTATTGAGAAGATACTGACACGCGCGAGTTGACTGTTATCTTCGATTCTTTCCTTGAAACGAGAGAACCGTCTGCCTCTAAACTTACTTGGACATGCGTTAAAGGATGACAGAGATTGGATGGAGTGATTGATTGAGATGGAGCTATAACGAGATAGGATTTAATGGTAAACTGATGCATTTTAGAGAGAGAGGAACATGTTGCTGCTAGTCATTGGACCATTTTTTCCCTTGCTCTGTCATGATGCATCAGTTGCGTGACATAACCTGCGTTCGAGTAGCATGCAATGCTTGTTCTGTGTATGGCGTAGAGCACTGTCTACTTGCGATCGTTAACAGCAAACCTCTCGGTCACCAGAGAACTTCCATCCTGTTTCGACACATTCCTCTAGACGAACAAAGATTTATGTGACGTACTCCACTCCCCTGCCGCATCTTGTGCATAAAATGAAGACTTCAATTTCATAACTAAGGTGATTCTAAGTTAGCGACAGCTGTTTGTGAGGTATTATAATCCCCGTGTATACATCTGCTTGACAGATGACCTGTTTACGGGGTTAGTGGCGGAATGACGTGTAATTTCACATGTCAAAAACCGCTGCTATGCGTTTGTCCCTTTCTTTGTAAGAAGCATTCCCCGTTACTAACGATCATTTTATATAGGACTGATGCAAGCGTAGTATAATTTCTAACCGTGATCGGATGTGAACAGTGGGGGTATACACCTCTGGAAAGCTATATTGTACTTGTATCAGAAGGAATCGATGTTTTAAGGAAGTAGTTTTTCATTTTATAGTTTATCACCTTAGTTTATCGTAGCGAAACCTGCAAGGAGAACGTAAGTCATAGAAATATATGTTTTACATTGGGATAGTAACAGAGTTGCATTCCGTATGACTAATAGAGTAGAACCCCTGCAATTCAACCTTGGATGGTCCGTCACTCCGGTTAGTCCGACCATGCTCAGGCTCGCGAGCCTGTGCCGACTTGTCACTGACTGGACGCCTGTCGGGCCATTGTTGCAGTGTCTATCACTGTGCATATTGTTATACTGTATGTTATCGTGCACTTTTATGCTTTGTTGGGATTAAAAAACGTCGTTGTTTGCTTTATTGCGTGTTCTCTACAGTACTTATTACTGTAGATTCATTGCGTGTCTGTTTTTCAACATATCTGTATTGAAACGTAAACACGTAACTCTTTCACTAAATGAAAAATTAGCAATGCTGCAAAGACTGTATCAGGGTGTTATCGAATGGTTAAAAAGGCGATATCGCATAAAGTATATCAGCTCAATCTTGGAACAATCTGAAGAAGGTCACAACTTATTTGAGGCAATGAAATTCCTGAACATCAAAGACGCTATCTACACAATCGCTGCAGCGTGGAATGAACTGAAACCTGATACACTGCTGAAATCGTGGCGTAAGCTTTGGCCACAAGTTATGACTGAAAATGAGCATACTGAAGGTGAGCAAACAACGACGCACTGGAAATCGTTAACGATCTACAAACTCTGGAGCGAACATCCCTGCCAATGAAGTTGACGAGTGGATCAACGAATGTGACAAAGACTGTGGCGCTTTTGGAGAGCTCAATGACAACCATATTGTTAGCCAGGAAATAACGAATGAGGACTCGGACGGCGAAGACGAACCTCCCACCCAGATTTCACACAACGATGCAAAAAACGCTTTCGACATCGCCCTTCAATACAACGTGCAGAATCCAACTTCAACTCCAATGAACGTTTTGTGGATGAAAAAATGGAGGGACACTGCAGCCAAATCTAGAATAACACCTGCTAAACAAAAACGTATCACTGAGTTTTTTTCAAGTAATTTGTTTTCGTTTTTGCCGTAAAAACAATGCACACAGTATAATCATTTCTTAGTTTATACATACAGTAGTTTATTTCTTTGTAAAAAATTCCTTTTTTATATACAGTGCTACAAATATTTTTTTGTAGTTTTCAGTACATATCTTTTATACGTTACTAATTACAGTACAGTACTATAATTTGTTTGTCGTTTTTCCTTTTAAAAACAATACATATAGTAGTGTGTGTAGACGTTTTTTTAGTTAATATATTGTTTAACACTATGTAAAAAACATCTTTTTATATTACTGTAGAGGTCTTTTAGTTCTTAAATCGTTTAATTTTTTGTATTAAATGTCTTTTTATATTTTTTGCAATACGTATTAGATTTTTCGGATAATCCGACCTTTTTTTCATTCCGACCAGGTCCCGGTCCCCAAGGTGACGGATTAGAGGGGTTCTGCTGTAGGTTGGAAACTGCAACGATCTAACATTATAGGGTGTTTCAAGTGCGCAACATTGTAGCCTTAGGAGCGCATGTGTTTATGTTCTCTCTTACCAATACCTTCTTGGTAATGACACCAGACACTACAACTATATTTAAGAAATGCTAGCGCATTTGATTTACGTAAAAGGCAGCAAACTCCTTCTGTCTCAAACTCCATCATGCATAAAAATCACCCGTTTCTTGTTCTTAACCGTCTGTTATACTATCACAACAGTTTCATATCTGCTGTACACCGATAAGGGGTGCTAATCTCCTCTGCATTCGCGCATCTGGAGAAATCTTGTGCTCTCGGATGAGCGCGGGAGAGCAGTTACAACCTCGGTTCACATTGTTCCTACACGAAACGTGGAATGTAGCGGTCTGCTTCCGGTCAGCTGCAGGGAGCGTTTGCCAATGACAATGCAAGGTGATCTTTCGGTCTCTAACTTTATCCAAAGAATGCGAGAATGCCCTGTGACCCCCTCCCACACAGAGAAAGATCGTAAGTTACGCACTATGATCTAAGTGCTACAGATATGTAGGTCGCTGTCTGGTACACTTTTGTGTACATGTTCGAGGATTAACAATGAATGAACGCACTGCACAGTCATCTACTTACATTCGGGACGGTACTCGCAAAGTAGTGGAGGGGCTGTTTAGCGATGATACAGAAATTGGTAAGCTTGCTGATCCGTCATTGGTCGGTGTTGAAATTACGATAAAATTGCTAAAATTCATCGCACTATCAACTATGATGCTTATTATTACAGTACGTCGACGGTATCTTTTCCATTCCAACAGTCCACTGGTACACTGTTGATTACCACATAAAGTGATTTACGCCATGCGATGTCTAGTTTCCTGGGGGAGTCAATGGACCAAATGTGTTAATGTCAGCTTAGAATCTCACACAGAGGTCGAAGTCCTGGCGGAAAAAAGCAAAATGTATGGCAGTGTACAAAGCGTGTTACAGCAGAAAAAGCGGTGTATCAAACAGCAAAACAGGGACCTCTCCTGCGACTGATAACATGGGGGAGAAGGTTCACGTACAGTACAGGCAATGAAACTTTACACCGATCTGTGCAAGCGACGTTGATCACTGGCCACCTGCTCCTACAGATAAATACCTGTGTATTTAATAGGATCGCTGCATATGCTCGATGCCAGCACGTAGACTCTATTCGTTTTCGGTATATCGCAAGAGGGAGATGCGGTAAAAATCTGTCTGATAAAATTAACGGAGCTTTTATACACTCCTGGAAATTGAAATAAGAACACCGTGAATTCATTGTCCCAGGAAGGGGAAACTTTATTGACACATTCCTGGGGTCAGATACATCACATGATCACACTGACAGAACCACAGGCACATAGACACAGGCAACAGAGCATGCACAATGTCGGCACTAGTACAGTCTATATCCACCTTTCGCAGCAATGCAGGCTGCTATTCTCCCATGGAGACGATCGTAGAGATGCTGGATGTAGTCCTGTGGAACGGCTTGCCATGCCATTTCCACCTGGCGCCTCAGTTGGACCAGCGTTCGTGCTGGACGTGCAGACCGCGTGAGACGACGCTTCATCCAGTCCCAAACATGCTCAATGGGGGACAGATCCGGAGATCTTGCTGGCCAGGGTAGTTGACTTACACCTTCTAGAGCACGTTGGGTGGCACGGGATACATGCGGACGTGCATTGTCCTGTTGGAACAGCAAGTTCCCTTGCCGGTCTAGGAATGGTAGAACGATGGGTTCGATGACGGTTTGGATGTACCGTGCACTATTCAGTGTCCCCTCGACGATCACCAGTGGTGTACGGCCAGTGTAGGAGATCGCTCCCCACACCATGATGCCGGGTGTTGGCCCTGTGTGCCTCGGTCGTATGCAGTCCTGATTGTGGCGCTCACCTGCACGGCGCCAAACACGCATACGACCATCATTGGCACCAAGGCAGAAGCGACTCTCACCGCTGAAGACGACACGTCTCCATTCGTCCCTCCATTCACGCCTGTCGCGACACCACTGGAGGTGGGCTGCACGATGTTGCGGCGTGAGCGGAAGACGGCCTAACGGTGTGCGGGACCGTAGCCCAGCTTCATGGAGACGGTTGCGAATGGTCCTCGCCGATACCCCAGGAGCAACAGTGTCCCTAATGTGCTGGGAAGTGGCGGTGCGGTCCCCTACGGCACTGCGTAGGATCCTACGGTCTTGGCGTGCATCCGTGCGTCGCTGCGGTCCGGTCCCAGGTCGACGGGCACGTGCACCTTCCGCCGACCACTGGCGCCAACATCGATGTACTGTGGAGACCTCACGCCCCACGTATTGAGCAATTTGGCGGTACGTCCACCCGGCCTCCCGCATGCCCACTATACGCCCTCTCTCAAAGTCCGTCAACTGCACATACGGTTCACGTCCACGCTGTCGCGGCATGCTACCAGTGTTAAAGACTGCGATGGAGCTCCGTATGCCACGGAAAACTGGCTGACACTGACGGCGGCGGTGCACAAATGCTGCGCAGCTAGCGCCATTCGACGGCCAACACCGCGGTTCCTGGTGTGTCCGCTGTGCCGTGCGTGCGATCATTGCTTGTACAGCCCTCTCGCAGTGTCCGGAGCAAGTATGGTGGGTCTGACACACCGGTGTCAATGTGTTCTTTTTTCCATTTCCAGGAGTGTAGTTCGTAATTTTTCTCTGCTTGATGGTACAGAATAGCGATGATAGAATGTTTGAGTGACAGATGTGCATGGATCCTGAGGGTCGGGGATCTGCTTCGATGTTGAGTCTCCCTAATTTTCCCAATAAGAAACAACACCGTAACTGTTGCACTGTCTTTTATACTATGTCGCGTTGCAGCGGGCTTCTTTTGGCGCTGACCTCACACATCGTATATGAGTGGCAGAGCTACAACATGTTCCCACTTCCAACCGAGTGGTCAAAACACGCTCCTACAGCATTAACTCACTCACTCCGTTTCTACACAGGTTGCAGAGTGTGGTAGATACTGCTCTCTCCGACGTCTGGGTAAAATTGCTAAAATTGATCTCACAATCAACGGCGGTGAGTATTACAGTACATAGCTCCATATCAATGGTGTCTTTTCCATCCCGACCGTCCACGGGGTATGCTATTGATTACCGTATGATGATTGACTGACACCACTCCACTGAAAAGGAGGGAACCTTGGCAGAACACTGGACATCTGCTGCTTGTCATTGTGGAACACGGGATTAAATGCAGAGGTCATCACCTTAATACAGTTGTTTGGAATCATTCCTCATTGCTACAGACTCGTCCTATTTCAATATGCTGCGATGCCCTACACATGTTTTTATATTTACTTTACTTTTTTCACCAATAAGATAACAGTACCTCATTTTATTTGTGCTACCTCATGCGTGTTGTGAACAGCACCTTCCGGCGATGGTGAACACTGGAACATTAATCATGTACATGACTGCAAAATGAAGGAACAATGCTTTTCGAAACAGAGCACCGAGACATCCTCTACCCTGTTATGTTGTTACGTCTTCCACATTTTTGTCAATGAGAAACATTGCATGTGTGTTATTTATACCAGCCTGTGTTGTTGTAGCTGCATAGTTTATGCCATGTGATCTTCAGTTTTCTGTGAGAGCCAGAGGACTGAAACGTGTTAATGCCGGTTTAGCAGCAGCTGACATGGGTCTCTAAGCCATGATAGAAAAAACAAAGTGTACGGCGGTGTACATTGATCGGGCGTGTTACAACTGAAAAAAAACCATGTATTAAACTACTTATGAAGGAGCAAGGCAGGAAACTCTCTCGTGTGACTGAAAGTCTGTTGGAAATGGTCGTCCTTCAGTACAGTTGATGAAACATTACCTAGGAGTGTGGAAGCAACTTCGATCAGGAACAACCTGCTCCAACGAACCAATACCTTATATGTAAAAGGATCGCCCCACATGTTTGGGTGACGTACATGAATGCACACTGAGAGACACAGACCTCCTTTACACTACCTGTATGTAGTTTGGAGATGTATTGCAAAGCAGTAGCAAAATCTTCATCCTTCGCCAATGCCGAGTATGATGTGTAGTCTTCCTAATTTTCCCAACAATAAACACCACCATAACTGCTCGTGCTATCTTTTCTACTACCTCGTGTTGCAGGGGAAATCTTCGCTTGGCACTGGCCTTACACACTGTAAACTGTTGGCAGAGCTATGACACCATCTACCCATTTCCACCCAGTGGCGAAAACGCACTCGTGTCGCATTAACTCAGCTCGTTCCGTTTCCCAACAGTATACAGAAGAACTTAGATACAGCACTCTCCAACTACCATACAGGTCAGACTTAAACTGGAACGATCACATACCCTAAGCTGCAGGGCGGGGGGGGGGGGGGGGGGGGGGGGGGCAGGGCAAAGGCTTAGGAGCAGCTACAAGATGCAGAGGGACTGTCTAAAAAACAGTGCCAGTGCTCGAGTTGTTGTTTTATGGGATCCTTAACAGATAGGTCCAAAAAAAGGTGACTCGTTTCGAGGTACAGGAGTATATGATTCACAAGCGGCTGTAATCATTAAAAGACATATCTCTACACTATCCAACGCAAATATGTGGTTGAATGGGTAGACTTGATTCCAAATTGCGGACAGCACTCCTGCCTGAAAGCGTAACACTACCATTGACCCGTGTGTGCCTGTAGACTCAAGACTGCTTTTAACGCAGGGTGTTGGTAACATACGATATGATCGTGTTCTTAGTAGTACGTTCAGTAGTGGAACAAGGTCATCGCCACCTCCACTCTGACGTCATTAAAGATGGCGGCCGTGACATCAGATGATGATGCGAGTACCATTATCCAAGATGGGGGCCCTGAAGTCAGCTGATGACGCGAATACCGTTATCCAAGATGGCGGCTTTTGGTGGGAAAGCGCCACGACCCTCTGGTGGGAAGTTAGAATTTTTGGAGTGAATTTGAATTATGTGCTTCTACAGGTCCCCCCGCCCCCTGTTTCCAACTTTTCTGCATGATGGTGCGACATCCTCTTGGAAAATGGGTTGGAATTTCGGATTTTGGAAGTAATTTTGCTCTAAGAACCTACTCCTGCAGCTGAGGGGAGTTAGTATGGTGTTGCCCCTACTAAAGACTGCTCATGATGCCGTTAAATTCCAATATAATTTGTTTAAATTTGTTGAAATGTTTTTAAATTTGTTATTTGCCTGCAGCACTAGTGGCTTTTTGTGGTGCTACTGCCACAAGAGGCTGAGATATCAGTTGTTGGTGTGGAACGAGCATGAGGAAATGTTATTGCCAGACAGGGGGAGTTTTAATAGCTGTATTACATGCACTCATTCAGTCAACGAGTGGATCCATAACCGCCTGCATGAAGAATGGAAGCTTGCATTAATGCTTGAACATATGAAGAGAAAGAATACGGTCCTGCAAATAAATGCTTTGCATAACACAACACAAGGAAACATCTGTCTCAGCTCCCACCCCACTAGAGACAACTACCTCTGTTCCTGCAGACCAAAGAAGTGAGTTCACGAGTTCACCACTAGGTCACGTGATCATGCAGATCCGTCACGCTACGCGGTGTGTGTACCGTCTCCCCACCCTCTCTCAGTCGCCCGAGCGTCTGACTCGGCTGATACCTGTAACAACGAAGACTTGCCACTTTCAGGCCAGCTGGCGCCAGTGAGCGTCCGACCGCGCTGATACCTATAAGAACGAAGACTCGCCTGCTTTCAGTCACGCAACACAAAGAGCTACCTGTGAGAGTCCAAGAATGCTTTCATAACAGCGACAAAAAAGGCAACATGAGCTTTCCCAGAAACAGGTATGACGTAAACAAAGGCGATGCCCTGCTAGTGAACACACGCAGGAGTTCTTAACAGCGATGAACAAAGAGCTGCTTCAAAGCTCTTCGGTCGTTACGATTCATAACATCAAGAAAACATTCCTGGACTTATCAAAGGATTGGAAGACCATGAAATGCGTCTATTAAATACAGTACAAAATTAGCTCCAGCTCTAAAGAGTTCGAAACATATAACACTTCAGTACAAAAGTTGTAACTATGCATTTAGAGACAATTTTTCCCATCATCCTGCTACATGCGTGATATAACGAGAGAATAATAATTTACAGTGGGCTACATCTTTTGCCCTAGCGTTCATTGCTTTATTATTCTCTCGCACGTATCATTCTATCACTGAATTGAGATTCACCTTTGAGAATCATTTCCAGACTTAACGAGAGAATGAAAGATATCTATCTGAGCCATTAGATATTTAACTCCAGCTCTAAAGAGTTCGAAACATATAACGCTTTAGTACAAATATGTTCATATAAGCCGTCGATTCCACCGATAGCGCTTCTTGAAATTTCATCTTTTCCATTGTACACATTTCCTAAATAGTAAAATTCTTCGTTTTTATCATTTGAAGACTTCATAAATCATTTGCTTCCGCGTTTATGAAGCTAATCTAAATGTAAGAAACACTAGTGTTAATACTAACAACGTCGAATTTCTCGTGTGTAACATTCGCCGTGGAAAATCACGAAGTTCGCAGACTTTTAAGGGAGGTGCAATATCCCATCAACCGCACGATGACTGTTGAAAACATTCTTGCATCCAGTATGGTTGTAAAACATACTCCCTTCCTTCATCCAGCTATTTGCCACAATATATCTAAAGTGTTCCGAGTTCTAATTGCATTCTCTGCAGCTGAAATATCTGCTGAATGCACTGAGCTCATAATACAGTGTGGTTAATTAATCGAATACACATAATGACTCCAGATTCAAAGGCTGAATTCAGTATCATCCAACGTGTATTCGAAATAGCATCATTACTCATAGTATGAATTCTACCGCTGTAAATCCATAAATTATCAGGGACTCAGGTCTCTTCGACGTTTTGGACACACCTGGCTAGTTCAGGTTCCAGTCGATAGGGATGCTAGTGGGCTCACCCCAAGAAACTCAACGCCCAATGGTTAACATCGTGGTCACGTGGGAGGACGCTTGGCATCCTATTTAAACCCCAGCATCCTTGTGTTCCCCCTCTTTCCGATACAGTCAGCAAGTCCGTCTGTCTGCATTTCGATTTTCTTATTCACAATAATCATGGAGTGATATTCGGACAACTGCAATGGCGAGGGGAAGCGTCCTCGCCTGAACGAGGTCCAACGTATGTTATTACTTTTGAACGACTGTCATTTAGGGAGTGAAATCCTCGTTTAGAATACAGAACAGCTCTGTGCATGCGTGAAATTGAATTCGTTTTCTCCTCATTTCAGAATTCTTCGCTGAGGTGCTGGACAATCTGGATGATGGGCTGGGAAGTGGGAATCCAACACCGTCGCCTCAAAAACGTGAGTATAAAATTTGTTTTGTGTTTTCGTAATATCTCGAGTGTGCAATAATACTGTAATATAACGTATACTTTATTGATGGTGTTGTAGATGAATCGGGAGAAGGTGCACTGCAGCCCTCTAATTTAGATCATGGTGTTCTTCACCAGGAGGATCAGCCATCTCTCCTGCATAAGATTCGATTCCATCGATATGTAAATACATTTTTTGTGTGCAAACATTTTTCTAATTCTAATCCTTTTTTTTCCTATTGCTACAGGTGATTTGGATCGGCTCGATGATTAAACGTACACTTTCAGCGCAAGGCATTTATCGATGCACAGTTTGTGGCGGATGGGGAATTCGATCCTGAAATTAATGATGAGGGTCTGGCTGCTGTGACTGAGCCGTGGTCTGGGAATGAAGAAGATTACTATTATAGCTTTCATATTCTTATTATCATTCGTACTTCTGCATAAGTCTATTTAAATATGCTCTATAACGCAACGCTTATCATTTTTTTCACGGAGGTGAAGCCTCTAAAGGCGATAGCGCTTGTGGCAGGTGTCAGGGCATGGCGCACTGTCATTAGAAATCCAGTACGACGAGCAGAGCCGTGTGTCACGCTGATCACCGTGAAGCTACTGGCGACAGTACAACCTGCCCGGACCTGCACGTCACGGGGTTCGCCACCACTGGGTCCCCACCCCCCTTCCGCCCCTCCCTTGGTCGCTCATGGAGGTGAGCAGAGGCATCAGATGACCGCCGACGCCTCAGAAATTGGTATTAGACTGGCCAATTTGGGGGTGAGTCCACAGCCTCGGCCTAGCATTATCTGCTACGGCTAAGACATGCCTGCAGCTGGGCCCGGCTGATTCCACTGGCTGGACACCCACGCCTCAGCCCTGGCTCTGCCCACCCACCACCAGCAGGTAGTGCGCAACTGCAGGTGTATGACACGTCAGACCGCATCGCCAGCTCAATCTAGTATTAGTAGTGGCAGTAGTAGTAGTAATGATAGTGAATTCATGGCTAGTGGCAGTTCCCTCTCCCATCCTTTTAGTGAAGGGCCTCAGGTTAGTGATGCCATATCACTGTTAGAGAACTCAGTCAGTGTAGACGCTTCTGAGGAGCGAATCTCGTTCACCAGGATCGAGAACCCAGCAGGAGGGTACTGCGGCCTTGTTTGTTTTCTAAGGGCATGCCTTCCTGCCATGGAAACGGAGCTCCTCAAGGTAGTCAATGATCTGTGGTATCCTGCCATTAAATGCAGTGTGGTGCCTTACATCGAATTATCGCACTCCCCAAAGGTGAGTCCTGCGTTGAAGAGACAACTCTTCATTATCTATGGGGGGAAATGGCGTGATAACGCGAAGCACATCAATCCCCAAGTGGTTTCGTAAATCTACCGTCAGTGCTATACTGGCCCGGTTTTCCGAGATGGAAGTCAAAGGTTCAGCTACAGCACTCAGCCGAATACTACTCCTGGACATCCATACACATGTCTACAATCCGGTAAATGCAGGGTCAAGCTCTATCAAGCTCCCTCAAGATATAGCTAATAAGCAGGCATGCATTACTGTCGAAAAGAGAAAATATCAGGCTTGTTTTGCATGGTCAATACGGGCTTGCGAAAGAAAGTACAGTTACATGGATCATCCTTAGTGTCCGAGTACATACCAAGTGTGGTTGGTGTTGTGGTCTTCAGTCCTGAGACTGGTTTGATGCAGCTCTCCATGCTACTCTATCCTGTGCAAGCTCCTTCATCTCCCAGTACCTACTGCAGCCTACATCCTTCTGAATCTGCTTAGTGTATTCATCTCTTGGTCTCCCTCTACGATTTTTACCCTCCACGCTGCCCTCCAACGCTAAATTTGTGATCCCTTGATGCCTCAGAAGATGTCCTACCAACCGGTCCCTTCTTCTTCTCAAGTTGTGCCACAAACTCCTCTTCTCCCCAATTCTATTCAATACCTCCTCATTAGTTATGTGATCTACCCATCTAATCTTCTGCATTATTCTGTAGCACCACATTTCGAAAGCTTCTATTCTCTTCTTGTCCAAACTATTTATCGTCCATGTTTCACTTCTATACATGGCTACACTCCCTACAAATACTTTCAGAAAAGACTTCCTGACACTTAAATCTATACTCGATGTTAACAAATTTCTCTTCTGCAGAAACGCTTTCCTTGCGATTGCCAGTCTACATTTTATATCCTCTCTACTTCGACCATCATCAGTTATTTTACTCCCAAAATAGCAAAACTCCTTTACTACTTTAAGTGTCTCATATCCTAATCTAATTCCCTCAGCATCTCCCGACTTAATTCGACTACATTCCATTATTCTCGTTTTGCTTTCGTTGATGTTCATCTTATATCCTCCTTTCAAGACACTGGCCATTCCGTTCAACTGCTCTTCCAAGTCCTTTGCTGTCTCTGACAGAATTATAATGTCATCGGCGAACCTCAACGTTTTTATTTCTTCTCCATGGACTTTAATACCTACTCCGAATTTTTCTTTTGTTTCCTTTACTGCTTGCTCAATATACAGATTGAATAACATCGGGGACAGGCTACAACCCTGTCTCACTCCCTTCCCAACCACTGCTTCCCTTTCATGCCCCTCGACTCTTAAAACTGGCATCTGGTTCCTGTACAAATTGTAAATAGCCTTTCGCTCCCCGTATTTTACCCCTGCCACCTTTAGAATTTGAAAGAGAGTATTCCAGTCAACATTGTCAAAAGTTTTCTCTAAGTCTACAAATGCTAGAAACGTAGGTTTGCTTTTCCCTAATCTTTCTTCTAAGATAAGTCGTAGGGTCAGTATTGCCTCACGTGTTCCAACATTTCTACGGAATCCAAACTGATCTTCCACGAGATCGGCTTCTACCAGATTTTCCATTCGTCTGTACAGAATAGGAGTTAGTATTTTGCAGCTGTGACTTTCTAAACTGATAGTTCGGTAATTTTCACATCTGTTAGCACCTGCTTTCTTTGGGATTGGAACTATTATATTCTTCTTGAAGTCTGAGGGTATTTCGCCTGTCTCATACATCTTGTTCACCAGATGGTAGAGTTTTGTCAGGACTGGCTCTCCCGAGGCGATCAGTAGTTCTAATGGAATGTTGTCTACTCTGGGGGCCTTGTTTCGACTCAGGCCTTTCAGTGCTCTGTCGAACTCTTCACGCAGTATCGTATCTTCCATTTCATCTTCATCTACTTCCATTTCCATAATATTGTTCTCAAGAACATCACCCCTGTATAGACCCTCTATATACCTTTCTGCTTTCCCTTCTTTGCTTAGAACAAGTGGCTCTCTTTTCTCCAAAGGTCTCTTTTCTCCAAAGGTCTCTTTTCTCCAAAGGTCTCTTTTCTCCAAAGGTCTCTTTTCTCCAAAGGTCTCTTTTCTCCAAAGGTCTCTTTTCTCCAAAGGTCTCTCTAATTTTCCTGTAGGCAGTATCAATCCTACCCCTAGTGATATACGCCTCTACATCTTTACATTTGTCCTCTAGCCATCCCTGCTTAGCCATTTTGCACTTCCTGTCGATCTCATTTTTGAGACGTTTGTATTCCTTTTTGCCTGCTTCATTTACTGCATTTTTGTGTTTTCTCCTTTCATTAATTAAATTCAGTATCTCTTCTGTTACCCAAGGATTTCTACTAGCCCTCGTCTTTTTACCTACTTGATACTCTGCTGCCTTCACTATTTCATCCCTCAAAGCTACCCATTGTTCTTCTACTGTATTTCTTTCCCCCATTCCTGTCAATCGTTCCCTAATGCTCTCCCTGAAGCTCTCTACAACCTCTGGTTCTTTCAGTTTATCCAGGTCGCATCTCCTTAAATTCCCACCTTTTTGCAGTTTCTTCAGTTTTAATCTACAGTTCATAACCAATAGATTGTGGTTAGAGTCCACATCTGCCCCTGGAAATGTCTTACAATTTAAAGTAAGTAGGTGATAATATTTGTAGCTGTTATAACTTTGATGGTATAGAGTTCCCCATCAAGATCCAGGACATATCTAAATTTGGGTGCAGAATACTGACGTATCGGTTCATGTTTATGGCCTGGAGAAGAAAAGCAAGTCATATGAGCAAGACAGGCATACTCTCGTCGGCCCTTCCATTTCTGAAAATATTCCGGTGAGCATGAGATGCAAGTAAACTGCTGCCCATCTCTGAAGGTGTTAATTATCACTATGTTTGGATCAAAGACATGACCTGAATCCTTTCCTCCAAACTATCAGCTAATCGTCATCCAAAACATATATGCTTAATCTTCATATATCCGTAATTGAAATGGACGATTTGGGACGTCGTCTAATACGTATAATATACGTTAAAAAATGACGAAATTCCTCCAGCTGTATTAAGGTGCTGGTTTTATTGGCGACTAGTTTCGATGTTGTTACAACATCAACTTCAGGTCCATACGTGTTGACAGCAACCGTATGTGTCTAACACTAGTAGTGAGTTGTGAGATAGCCGTGTTCCATTCGGGAGGCAGGTAGTAACTACCTGCCTTCCGCATGGAACACACAATGTTTTCACGACCAAATCGAAGCAGAATGAAGAGTTGTACTGTATAATAACGTGACTGATTGTCATATTGGCATGCTGCCGTTAGACAGAAAAGCGGAAACACCTCATAGGGACCACTCTCATCTTACAAGGAAGTTATGTGGTGCAGCTGACAATGCATGCAATTTAAAGTATCAGCTACACTACTTGCCATTAAAATTGCTACACCACTAAGATGACGTGCTACAGACGCGAAAATTAACTGACAGGAAGAAGATGCTGTGATATGTAAATTATTAGCTTTTCAGAGCTTTCACACAAGGTTGGCGCCGGTGGCGACACCTACAACGTGCGGACATGAGGAAAATTTCCAACCGATTTCTCATACACAAACTGCAGTTGACCGGCGTTGCATGGTGAAACGTTCTTGTGATGCCTCGTGTAAGGAGGAGAAATGCGTACCACCACGTTTCCGACTTTGATAGAGGTCAGATTGTAGCCTATCGCGACTGCGGTTTATCGTATCGCGACATTGCTGCTCGCGTTGGTCGAGATCCAATAACTGTTAGCAGAAAATGGAATCGGTGGGTTCAGGATGGTAATACGGAACGCCGTGCTGGATCCCAACGGCCTCGTGCCACTTGCAGTCGAGATGCCAGGCATCTTATCCCCATGGCTGTAACGGATCGTGCAGCCACGTTTAGATCCCTGAGTCAACAGATGGGGACGTTTGCAAGACAAGCATGGACTATCTGCTCGGAGACCATGGCTGCGGTTACCCTTGACGCTGCATCACAGACAGGAGCGCCTGCGATGGTGTACTAATGACGAACCTGGATGCACGATTGGCAAAACGTCATTTTTTCGGATGAATCCAGGTTCTGTTTACAGCATCATGATGGTCGCATCTGTATTTGGCGACATCGCGGTGAACGCACATTGGAAGCGAATATTCGTCATCGCCATACTGGCGTATCACCCGGCGTGATGGTATGGGGTGCCACTGGTTACACGTCTCGGTCACCTCTTGTTCGCATTGACGGCACTTTGAACAGTGGACGTTACATTTCAGATGTGTTACGACCCGTGGTTCTACTCTTCATTCGATCTCTGCGGAAACCTACATTTCAGCAGGATAATGCACGACCGCATGTTGCAGGTCCTGTACGGGCCTTTCTGGATACATAAAATGTTCGACTGCTGCCCTGGCCAGCACATTCTCCAGATTTCTCACCTACTGAATTGTCTGGCCAATGGTGACCGAGCAACTGGCTCGTCACAATACGCCAGTCACTACTCTTGATGAACTGTGGTATCGTGTTGAAGCTGCATGGGCAGCTGTACCTGTACAAGCCATCCAAGCTGTGTTTGACTCAATGCGCAGGCGTATCAAGGCCGTTATTAGGGCCAGAGGTGGTTGTTCTGGGTACTGATTTCGCAGGATCTATGAACCTAAATTGCGTGAAAATGTAATCGCATTTCTAGTATAATATATTTGTCCAATGAATACTGAATGGGATGAGCGTTATGGCGCAATAAAATCCATTGCCAGACCAAATTATAAGCGTCTCACCATGTTCAGTAAGAACTTTGTTGCCGTGGAGATGGAAAAGATGCAGTGGAGTTTACGAAAGCTATTTATGTGGGGATGTGCATACTAGACTTACCCGAACTGCACATGTCCAACTTTCATTATGAGTTTGGTGAAAACTCATTTCACAGATCCTAAATTACTTTATGTGGATACAGATAGCTTCATCTATTGAGTGAAGAACTGCGATCGATATGAAGTAATGAGGTGCCATGGTAATGAATTCGACAGACCTCATACACGGCCGATAATCCTTATGCTACTATTCCAAAGAACAAAAAGGTTATCGGTCTTATGAACGACGAGGTGAATGGATTGCCGATTGTGCAGTTTGTAGGTGTACACTCAAAAGTGTATGCTTATTGCACGTTGGAAGGTGCCACTCAGAGGCCGGCTAAGGGTGTGCGTCGTATGGCATCGAGAGCCCTCTCTATCGAAGACTATTTGTGGTGAATGTGCAGCGGTGCTGCACCGCAACCACTTCATATGGTACAGCAGACCAGTATTCGATCGGGGAGACACGAGGTGTACACTGTACTGCAGTCTAAAATTGGTCTGTCGCCTAATGACGATAAAAGGGCCATTTGTGATGACGGGACTGAAACACTCCCGTACTCACACTATTCACTTGTAGCGAGAGAAGGGGTGGGGGGAGAGAGCGAGAATGAGAGAGAGAGAGAGAGAGAGAGAGAGAGAAAGAGAGAGAGAGTACGCGGAGTAGTACTATGACCGTTTTATCATAGTGTAAGTAATATTGTGATTTTGTGTGTGTGTGTGTGTGTGTGTGTGTGTGTGTGTGTGTGTGTGTGTTATAAATAGAATAATTTTTTTAAGATATTCGCCTGCCTCTAGCCATCCAAGTCAGAATAGTTTTTAAGTGTACATAGCTCACAGTCCATCAGAATTTTTATTCTAAAAGCCTTTGCTATTGTGGACTGTTGAAATTAAATTTAAAGAGTGCAGAGTCCATCAGAATTATTGTAAAATCTATGCTACTGGGGCTGTGGAATTTATTTGCAGTAGTAAAGGAAGTATCTCTGCACTAGTTTTTAGCATAGATTAATAAAAAAATTCCTACCAGTGTTAATGTTGTAGCGTGTAAGTTAAAAAGTTGCATTTAAAAAGCAGAGTCAATTTGTACCTCGTGAATACTATAGTATACCTAAAAAACTACATTATACCTTAAGAACTATATTGTATTTGTGTGAAGTGAATAAACCAAGAACAAAATTAGTCACTATACGTCTCTGTTGTCGTTGTTTTTGCATTAGAATATAAAGGCTGTGCATGTCTCAAATGGGATTAGTTTTGATGGAAGGAGGGTAGGGTGTTCGGTTGTTTTGGGGAAGAGACCAACAGCGAGGTCATCGGTATCATCAGATAAGGGAAGAATGGGAAACGAAGTTTGCTGCGCCGTTTCAAAGGAACCAACCCGGCATTTGCCTATCGTTATTTAGGGAAATCACAGAAAACCTATATGAAGAAGGCCGGACGCGGGATTGGGACGTCGTCCTCCCGAATGCGAATCCAGTGTGTTAACCACTGCACCCACTCGCTCGGTAGTTTTGCTGAAGATGAGTGCTATTAAGAGGGTGAAGTTTAAGACGGAAGATAACAAAATAAATGTAATGATTGCATGAGATTTCGCCTATTGTGCTGCACGTATAAGGTTTTGGGAGCGGGCGGCACGTGATCGTGTTCGCTTCCAAAGACATGTGTGAAACATGGCTGAAATTGTATCTCCTGTGCTTGAACAAAGCCACAGACAAAGGATCTGGACAAAACTACGTGCTGTCTAAGTAGGAACCAGATAGAAAGAAAGAAAGAAAGAAAAATACAGAATGTGAGGTAGAAAATTCATTTATTTTCATTAATCCAACTTAAAAGTAATTTTACATTTTCATAAGCAGACACAACACTATTTTTACACAACTTCGTCTTCTTCTTCTTTTGAACTTATGAATAGCAGGACACCAGTAGAATTCCAGGTCTTAAATAGATGCAAACCTAAAGATTCTCTGCATCCATGCGATCTTCTCCTTGCCTTTGACGAAGATGATTGTCTCAGGCTGATCGAATATTCGAAATGACGTCATCATTTCTTTATAAGGTATACCACGATCGTCCCAGTGGAGTCCATGAAAGAAACGTGGTAGCCACTTTGCACTTCTCTTTGTTTTAATGCACTTCACATCCTTGAAAGGTTTTCGGCGATGAGTGCTTGCTACGAATGTTTCTATTATTCCATCAACTTGTGTGAAGGCTGTTATTACGTAATAGAACCTTTGAACATCAGCTACGATCCTTACACTCTGGGGTAACATCGTGAACTGTTCTGGAGCTAGCAGAGCACCTTTTAAATTATACAACTCGCTGTACAACACCTGTGAGTGGACAGTAGCTAACAACACGATCATGCAGAAGTAGAGCATACGCTGCAGTGTGATCTGGTAGGTTTGTTGAAGAATCAAATTCAATCCGTACATCTACCGGTCCTGATCTAATTACCTCATTCTGTTTTGAGCAGTCAGTCACGATTATTGGTGCCAACTTCTTGATATTCTGTGGACTGAGTAGACACACCTCATTTTCCACTCCTTCATACTAAGATGCACAGAATCTCGCATACATGTCAAATGAGACTGTATACATTGCTGTCCCACTGTAGATGTAAACTCTCGTGTCGATAGTGTTCAGAATTCAAGTAGACTCTGACGTTAGTTAACTCGCAATGGTCAAGTTCAGTTGAGTCTTTTGATGCATTCCCACGCCTTTGAGTTTGATATGCAAGTATGATGAATCGAGGTGCCTCCAACTGAACTGATGTTTTAATAGCCCATATATGTGTTGATGCTGTAGGTAATACAGGGTATTCCAAAAGCTCCCATGAACGGAAAGTTAGCGGCAGATAAGTGCTGGCATTCAGAACTTTCAAAAATTTCAAGTGTTCCTCGTCAGCAACACTGATTTGGGGAATTTTCCATACTACATAATTCATCTTGATTTTGACGTTCTCTGCCTTTGTTTGAGTGTATGAATTGGCATCACTTGCAATCCGCACCAAAATAAGTTTCCTGTTTGGCGTTCATAATAATTCGTTGCATGTCCTAAAAGTAACCCGTAAGCTTTTGTAGAGGCATGCATGCAGTAAACCGACTGTATCCGACATCTGGTGCATCTATGAACCAGCCCGCATTTCCCAAGCTTTTCGAAGCTGAGATTGAGGCTGAAACGTATGTCTTAAGGGTTAATGCTAGCCCGACATTACGTTTGCGGTCGATTTCTATTCCATTAAGTTCATAACGGTTCACTTGAAACAGGAATGCCGCAGCATTACGTTTCAGCTTCGAGAATGATACCGCAGTGCCATCAGTTTTCTTAAATGTGCAGTCCAGATGGAAGAAGCTCTTGCAAGGTAGTGTTAAAGGGTCCTGGTGTTGAATAACAATCCTAATTTCATCATTTTTGTTAAATGCTGTTGCAGCGTAGGGCTTATGTGAGTGGAATTCATGATGTATAATTCGATCATCATACTCGACTGACTGCATTACATTGAGTGTCATTATTGCACGGCTTGAGACCAATTGCAATAAGGAACTCGTAATTAAGGCGTCTCATCACCTTCCGCTTCTGTGGCACACTAACTGCCTGTGAGCTCTGCGTGGTAGCTTTATACTTTAACCCCGTCTTAGATGCAGATGTACAACAATTTCTTGACCCCGAAAGTCCACAGGTCGATTATTCTGATCCACAATACGTAGCTCCAGGTACTCCAATGTCTGAACTGTCACCAGGAGGTATATCACGTTTGTGGTGGTCAGAACTATCTTGCACTCGATTCCAACTGTAGGGAAGAATCTGTAAATAGAGTGAAGCAACTTATCGTAGAGGTATAACTTTGTAGCTATATTACATTCAAAGTGGATTGTGCTGACTAGTAATATGTCCACAGCCTGATCTGATGTGCAAAATTTACTGGAATCCTTCACCAAAATCCGGTCTTTCGCAAAACCTAGCAGTGAACCTATTGAATCTTCGTGCCTAAAGTCGATCAACGCATTCCTTGTTCGTATTTCAGATTTAAGCATATCGATGTTTGCGCGCAGTTCAATTCCTTCTTCAGAGTGTTTCAAGACTTCGTTTAAATCATCAATGTCGTAGGCATCATGTTGTATTTCTAAAATCTCCTTCTGACCATCAGTTTTCAGATGAAGTTTATTGTTGGCCTTTGTGATATTTGGGATGCTGTTACACGTATCCAGAGCAATCAGTGCAATACTCTAATCACCAGAACTTAAATAAATCGGCGGAAAGTAATTTGCACGTAATACAGACGGTCGTTCTTTTAACTTCAGAGTGTACGACAACGCATCCAAACCTCACCTGATGGGTGGGACATTCAGTGATATCTCTTATAAACATCAACCGTCCTGAATGTTGAGCACACACTAGTCTTTGGTGTTGTTTTACATGCTGTTTCACCAAAGTTGTAAGGAGGCACATGATGCAGGGATGACCACTCAAGTATGTGTTAAAGCCCTGATATCGCTGAAAATTGTAGAAGACTCGTCTTTTGCTGGTGAAGTACCGTTGCAATTCTTCCGATGGCTGTAAATCTCCAAATGAATCAAAATAATAAACTGTATTTGCACTTTTCTTCACACATGAGACCCAGTGGGTTCCTGTACCGCCTGCAACATCTAAATTCACAATTGCGCATTCATTAGTTCGCCACATTGTCTTCGGTAAAGTATCTCGCATAAAGACACCACGGAATCCTGGAACGTGGAATTCTTCTTTAACAACCTTAAGGAGATCTTTATTCGTGAGAGCTCGATCAGGTAGAATATCTGAAGGCCTTTTTTTTTTTTTTATTTATAAAGAGGCCCAGTCATTTCTTGCACGGTTTCATGTATAGGCACTTCTCAGTGGCTGCAGCTTCCATGACACGATTATGCCTTCTTGCCTCTTCTACCTGTTATTGAGCGTTTTGAGCATTCTTGACCGTTTTCCCTACAGCTACAACCCCTCCTGTGAGCGAACCTGCCCCTGATAGTGCCGCAAGGGCTGGAACAAGGAACGGAATAATTCCGCCTGATGTCTTGGGTAAAGGCACAATGCGAGGTGGTTTAATCTTACCCTTCTTGTTGTTGTTCTTTTTCTTGCTCAGCATTGCAAGCTTAGCTGCACACTTCGAAGTGAGAATGCAGCTTTTCAGGCAGCCTGATTTCTTCTTCTTTTCCCCGAAGCAGACCGCGTTGCTTTCATAATTCGTTTCAAACTCATCACTCCTAAGCCTAACTTAATTTTACCGCTTTCATGACCCACGAAAATTAAATCGCTTCCTCACTTGCGCTTAAACTGCTCTGTTCAGACGCTCCATAATACTCGCTTTCAGGAGGGTAAACGTTGAGTAGTGGTGTATTCCGTAGCGTTCCATCAGTCTTGAAATGTTCACTGTAAAACTCATGATCGGTTTTAAGGTTGTCCGGACATCGGATCGTCCCTGTTCGCAGCAAACGCTCGAACACCGTAGCAACTTCTCTCCCTGTCTTTCTTTCAACAGGGAAGGCTCATGCGAATTTAGAGTATGTATCAATGACCATTAAAATATACTTGAAACCTTTATTCTCACGGTTGTACATACCCATATCCACAAGATCCAAAGAAGAGCGGCGCGTTTCGTCACAGGGTTATTTGGTAACCGTGATAGCGTTACGGAGATCTTTAACAAACTCAAGTGGCAGACTCTGCAAGAGAGGCGCTCTGCATCGCGGTGTAGCTTGCTCGCCAGGTTTCGAGAGGGTGCGTTTCTGGATGAGGTATCGAATATATTGCTTCCCCCTACTTATACCTCCCGAGGAGATCACGAATGTAAAATTAGAGAGATTAGAGCGCGCACGGAGGCTTTCAGACAGTCGTTCTTCCCGCGAACCATACGCGACTGGAACAGGAAAGGGAGGTAATGACAGTGGTACGTAAAGTGCCCTCCGCCACACACCGTTGGGTGGCTTGCGGAGTATAAATGTAGATGTAGATGTAGATCGGCCTGCCATAAGTCATCCAGTCCTTTAATCATCACATGTCTATGAGGGTGTGTTCTGCGTGCTGGTTTGTACAGCTCCTGATCTACTGTTTCCATACTTGCTATTATTATTATTCGATGATCCCTCTTTCTCTAAGTTCTGAAATTATTGAGACAACCTCATTCGAATCTGGTGTATTACCAGCTGTAGCTGAAACCATGAACAGCCCAAGTCATTCTATTAGTTCATCTGCCTCATCGTAATACATAGACTGTGGGGGTTGACTGCTCACTCGTTTATGTTGAATGTCAAGATCTTCACCAATGCTTTGGGGTTGCTCAGTCAGTAAACGTTGTATAATGCTAGTGTATTTAGAACTCTGTCGGCTTTTCAGTGTTCTGTCTGCATTCTTATATAGTTCATTCAACTGTAGTATTTCTCCATACGCCTGACGATCACTGGCAGAGTATTTTAAATTGTTTGAGGCTCTTAAGAAGATGAGTTTCATTGAGCTTGGTGTTTTCTTAAATTCTTCATCCCCGATCTGTATTGTGCTATCGGTTAAACTTATAGATTGAGAGCCGAGCGTGTACGGTCTCTCCTTGCTGACACCGAATGTTCTATCTATCCTAGTCCTGTACTGGTTAGTGAAGTCAGCAATTTGATCGTTCTCAACAGTGCCATCATCTCGTGATGCTAGCTTTTTGATAGATTCGGTAACGGATTTAAATGTCTCTCTTAGTATTTGCTCCCCTTCCACATGCCCCATCCTCAACAAATGTATTTTCTCTCTAACAGCTTTACGCACCTGAATGACTTTATGCTTAGTTGACATCTTGATGCATCCTAATCTGAGCTCTGTATATCGCAAGGCTTTATACATGCTTTGTTCTTGTTGTTGTTGTTCTTCTTCTTCTTCTTTCCCGGATCCTCCTCCCCCTCCTCCCCAATAATAAGAACCTCAGCTTCTATTTTTGGTTGAATTGCACTAATTCTTTTCGCTAGCCGGTGTTGGTCAAGTGCAAAAACTTTCTGATTGTCCTTTAATTCCCTTACAGCCTTACTGGGTATGTTGAGTATTCCCTCAAGAGTTTAAAATTTCATATCAGTATATATGCGAGCATTTTGTCTATGTAAACCTAACCTCTCAGACTGGGCGCCGGACATGCGTGCTAACTTGTCCATGGTGTAGAGTACACTGATGCAGTCACCTATTTTGTACGATTATATATGGAGAAACTCCTTTAAGTTCCGACTGTACCTACCATCATTCAGTTTTCGAGTTTTATCAATAACGAGACATCCATACCGTGAGTGATTCCCGCAATCTCCACAGATCTTCACAAATTCATTGTGAGTCCCCACATGAGCCTGGTAAATGTGTTATAAATTGAGATTGTCTTGTTTGAATGCTATAATGATGTTGGCGTTATCCCTGACCAACTGTTTCAGGATCCTGGAATATGACTCAGATAAAATACATCAACACCCATATGACGACCAAAGCAGAGATATCTACGGATCTGGTCCTGCTTTTCAACAGCTACATCGTCAAATATGAAGACCGTGTTTGGCTTTATTTCTTCAGATGGAGGGACGTTTTCACTTTCACTGAATGTCCTGTACATTACACCACCTACGCCATCTAATATTCTCTGCAGCAACTGATACTTGGGTTGAAACAGTGATTTGGAGAATATGTAGACATCCTCGAAGCCAACTCCGTCAATGTCTGTTAGCAGAGCCATGAGAAGATTTGTCTTGCCACAGTTGGAGGGACCTACAATTATAGCTCTTATGCTGTGGGCAAGGAACACTCCATTCTTCTTATTCTTCTTCTCCAGATCTTCATCGTCACAGGACCAGTCACCTAAAAGAAAGTCCTTGTGGCTAGGGTTTTTTCACACAGCTTGCCATGATACCAACTGTGTTAGGTCCTGGCGTGCAATAGGCTTTCAATAAAAAATTAAATGTGCATAAATACATATGACATTATATACAGTGTCATTTTGTCTAAAAAAATAACACAAACACAAATTTGAGATAATAAATATATTTCTCTATTCACCATTGACAATTAGACATAACATTATCACCATAAAAAAACACTTTTTTTGTTTTAATTGGTGCAGCAGCTGTGCAGTATTTGGAAAACAGCTGCTTCTTATATCCCTCAAACTCTGCACGCATATTCCGCAATGTTATCGATACATTGCAATAGTCTCGTATTCCATCAGTAAATTTAATTTTAACATTTTCCACACCTCTTCGACGAATAGAGCGAGACTTCGGCACTGCACTTATACAGGTACTAAAATGGTGATCTATATCTTCTATGTGAAAACTACATGTGTGAGGCGACTTCATGATATCAATGTATACAGCTTGAATATAAGGGAGCCCTCTATTTAATCTTTCCTTCATAGTAGTTATCGCTGAGTACATATTGAACAGGTTACAACTGTTTATTGCTGCATGTAAATACTCTGCCTGTTGACACTTTTAACTATTATTGTACCTTCGTCATACATAATATACTCACAGTTAGGCCTCCACAGTAGATGTCCTGGTAGGATTGTGGCATAACATATTCCACAGTCATATACTTCTTGATGTAACCTTTTGCGTTCATCCCACTCATAGTCTGAAAAACGCACTTTAATATTTTTTGGCACATTTTCGAGCACCAACACAGCTGACACATCATCGTCTTGTGAAACTTCAATTCCTAGATGAAGACATTTTGAACCGCTAGTTAAGGGATAGCATGAGGCGAATAGTGACGGTGGCGGTACACTGCGGGTGGGTAGCTTCTCATCCACAACGTCCACACTAGCGCGGTTAGCCATCTGGTCTTGCACTGATGCTGGAATGTCTCTTGCACTTGGCTCAATGGACGGTGCGTAGGATGGATCCCAGCACAATGTTGCACCCTCGACAGTATCAAGCAGAACGGACAACAGGGTCTCATTATCCTGATGAAGAATGCTGCGAAGCTGTGTTAGATGATCCGCCGAAGCCCCAGTAGCGGATCCCTGCGAGCTGGGACCTACTGACCCCATCAGGCTGGAGCTTGCAACCAAAGTGTGTGTGGGACCCGATGGGATTGAACTTTCTGGACCCTGCATATTGGATCTTGATCGCACCACAGGTGTGGCTCCAAATGTTGTGGCTCCAAATGTTGTGGAACTGGCCGGTGCCAACAGGTTGGATCTTGCCAACATGGTGCTGATCCCGACAAAGTTGAGGGGGACGCTATGGATACATCTGGTGGAAAGAGAAGAATAATCATCAGCATCATATGTTGTTGCTGCAGAAATTATAATAATAGAGCAAAATAGATACTTACTCTTCTGCTGCTTCCTCCTCCTGTCTGCTGGGCTGACTGGCGTTTCACCATCCTGGCTGGCTGACTGACTGACTGACTGACGGAAATAGATTTTGAGCAGCTGCTGGGCTCTCCTTATATACACCATGCCTACATCATCATAATGCTGTGCTCCTATTGGGTGAACACGATCATATGACCTATTGCAGCACCCTCTAGCAGCAAACTCGCTAACTAGCTCAGTTCTTTGGTCTGCTGGATTGGAGGCAGTCTGCTGGATTGTGGGGTGGGAGCTTATATGTAGGTTTTAGAATTGACAGACAGTTCCAGCAGAGACAGATGTTTCCATGCATTGTGTAATACATCTTTAATGCATCTTTATGCAAAGCATTTATTTGCAGGACCGTATTCTTCCTCTTCAGATGTTCACACATAATGCTCGTTTCCATTCTGCATGTAGGAGGCTAAGGGTGCAGTCCTCGGCTGTATGCTTACAGGCAACATGGCTGTTAAACTCCTCCTGGTCAGACACCAATGGCTCTTCGATAGAACACATTCTGTACAGCCATGAGGATGGAGATGATTAGTTGCTTTTCAATGGTATATATCATGTACATGAATATGCTTCCACTGAAGCGAAATGACATCGACTACCCACCTCTTCCATTTTGAGAGAGTTAATGTTTCATGCTGAATATCTTGACAGTTTGCACATGTGCATAAGCATGTGTTTGTTATGACATGCATCTTGGTTCCATCCCTCTGCAATGTCACAATCTGCTGAACTGAATTCTTCTGCTTCTTTCTCCTACACTCTTCCATTGTCGATACAGTCCTCATTCAAATGTGTACATGTACTGCAGCTATTGAAAGCTGCTATATCCTTCACATTCATCTCAATGATTGAACACAGCACGATGGTTCCTCAGTGACACCTCAGCAAAGGCTGAACGTGTGCCACCAATTCTGGTCACATGAGAGGAGGAAAAAATTTCCCTCCAAAATCGAAATTCCTCCCCATAGCGGGACCATATTCTTCCTCTTCATAGGTTCAGACATTAATGTTCGTTTCCATTCTACATGTAGGAGGCTAAGCGTGCAGTCCTCTGCTGTATGCTATGCACCATCATGCAAAAAAGTCGGAAGGGAGGGTGGCGGGGGACCCATAGAAGCACATAATTCAATTTCCATCCAAGAATTCAATCTTCCTGCCTTCCTGCCAGGGGGAAAGCATTTTCCCGCCAAAAGCCATCATCTTCTATAATGTTATTTGCGTCATCAGCTGACGTCACAGCCACCATCTTGGATAACGGTACTCGGGGGGAGGAGGAGGAGGAGATAAGTGTTTAACGTCCCGTCGACAACGAGGTCATTAGAGACGGAGCGCAAGCTCGGGTGAGGGAAGGATGGGGAAGGAAATCGGCCGTGCCCTTTCAAAGGAACCATCCCGGCATTTGCCTGAAGCGATTTAGGGAAATCACGGAAAACCTAAATCAGGATGGCCGGAGACGGGATTGAACCGTCGTCCTCCCGAATGCGAGTCCAGTGTGCTAACCACTGCGCCACCTCGCTCAGTAACGGTACTCGCGTCATCAGCTAACGTCACGGCCGCCATCTTGGATAGTGATACTCGCTTCATCAGCTGACGTCACAGCCACCATAATGTATAACGTCAGAGGGGCGTGATGACTGCCTTGTTATACTACTGTGGTCCTTACGCGAAATGCATGTTGTGGGATGTAGAATTCCTCTGTGGTCAGCTTCAGATGTCATTTCTCAATAGTGTTCCTCAGAAAGAGCATAGTGTTCCTTCCATGGATTCCCAGTTGTCCTACTTCATGAGTATAATCTGACTACTGGCCACACACACTGACTCTCAGGATCCAATTAATTAAGCAGCCTATCGAATTGATATCAATGATGTGCCACCTGGCAGGTGCATGAGATGGCTAGGGCGCCACAGGAAGATTCTTGACAAGCGTTTTTTTTTTCATTGCAGCGATATCTTTTAACAAAATTTCCATGTCCCACCTACGCAGGGCGAGACAGGTTCTCACTATTTGTTTCGTAAAGGCTAGTATGATATAGCATCGCACTGGTAAAAGGGGACCTGTCATAGTGTACAAAACAGCTACGTTCTCTTCAATTATAGCTTCTTGCTACCAAACGTAAAACGAATGTCTTTTTTCCAACATGGGTGCCAATGGCGTGAAATATTGTCTGAAATGTTTGTAATACACACGTGAATGACAGTTTGTTTACAGATAGTGAATGGGAGAGACGCTCTCAGGTCGTATAACTTGTTCAGCAAGCTGAAAGAAGTTGTTTAATGAAGATTTGTTTTCTGCAGCCGAATGTAAAGGCTACGAGTATACCGAGTTCGCTAATAAAGCTAATGAGAAAGGGCTTAGACTATTTTCGTGGAAGGAGGATATTTATTATGGTCACAAATGTGTTTTCCTTTTGATACATGCTTGATTATTGACGTTTTGATGTCAAACGAAAGTGTTCTCCATCGCAGTACAGAGGCCTATTGGAGGCACTGGGGGCCTACCTAGTATGTGTCAGGTCACCACCACAGGTGCGCTCACTAACCATTAGGTGCGGCTGGGTCACTATACTTTAGATGTGCAAGTTGCACTTCAGGTGGCCGCCCTTTTACCTCCTATTGTTTAGTTGACTACACATGCTACTGTGATGGCGTAGGAGGTTAGCCTTAAGGGGGCGGCCAGATGGTGGAAAGCTGAGTGCTGCGTGCTATCTGGATCATACTCCAGATGGGGGGAATTATGCTACATAATTTCCCCTTAGTGTTGTCTAGGACCACCACCTGAAGGCATGCCGCATATCGAGAGTGGAGCAAAGGGGGCAGTAGCGAGGGCACCTCAGCTGTGAGCGGTCACAGGACACACCTGGTCTCTGCCTAGGGGGCGGTGCATGGGGACTCTGTCGCTAAATTTTAGAGGAACAAGTTGCACTTTATTGTGTTGGCATAAAAGCATCACCCTAAGGTGGCAGCCAGATGGTGGAAAGCCGGCAGCGGCAAGTGACTGCAGAGGATGGCAACAAAGGGTGGCAGCGATGACACACAGAAACTACGAGATGCTCAGTGGAGCAGCTGCCCATTTCAAGAAGCCTGTGTCCTCCCCATAGGTGGATGAAGGGAGGGAGGGAGGGATGGAGGGAGGGAGGAAGAGGGCCTCGATTTTCTGCACACATTCAACTACTGACGTGTCTGCAGTCTTTTAGGATGACGATTTTCCCCAGTGCATTTGCTGCGTTACGACCCATTCATTATGAGTGCTGGTTTTTTCACAACCATTTCGAAGCGTAATTAAAACTGTGACGCTTATTTTTCCATCAGTTGTGGTATTGTCTTTTGGAATCTGGGCTGTAGGTTTTTTTGGCCATGCATCTGTGGCAAACTCTGACGTCAAACAGCGACAGACAGTGTATGCTTACAGGTAATGCGCTTTTTAAACTCCTCTCTGTCCAACACCCTCATCTCGTCTGTTGAACTTCGTTTCAGCCAAAAAGAATACACGTAGTGCCTTATACCCCTGCCTTTCTCCTGCCACCTTGTAGGTGAAGAGTAGAGTTTGAGTGTGTCTGTAGGTAGTTTCGAGTGCTATTGCGAAATTCTTTCCCAGCAGGCTACTGTATGGTATCATAAGTGTTTGAAGTGTATTGGGCTCTTATGCTGTCCTTGTGTAGCTCTATGCATATAATTGCATAATCAGGCCCACTCTTTGTGATTGGATCGATATTTCCTTCAGTTTCCCAACCAAAATAAATAAAGTACACTAACCTAACCTTCCTCTCCCGCATCTCGACAATTTGCATGTGTTAGTGGGTGCACTTGGGATTTCCATCTATCAGAATCAAGGTTTGAATTCCAGAAGGGGCACAGCCATTTTTAATTTCCCATCAATTCCAAGCGCCTCTGGTGGTTTAATTGTGTAAGGAGAGTACACTTCGGCTTTCCACCCAGGAGGACCAGGGTTCGAGTGCTAGAAACGTTACCGCCAATTTTAATTTCCCATGAATTCCAAGGTGGTGGATGGGGTTGGATGTCAGCACAGCCCTGGGACAAATAAATTCCCTCCAAAATCCGAATTACCCACCAGAATTCTAAATTCCCACCAAAATTCAAAATTTCGATCAATAAGGTAGGTTGAGTGAGGAGGAGGGGTGGGTAACGCGATTGGGAGGGGAGGAGGGGACTGGGGCACACGTGCAGCTGAGAAAAACACATAACGCAATCAGGAGGTAGGGGTGGGCGTGGTCAGGTGCGAGGGTGGGCATGTACAGGACCGAAGGCAGGTGTGATTAATTGATCAATGTAATTAATTTGCATACCAATTTGATATCAACATTGCACTGAAAACACCACTACATTACCATTGTTAATCACTAATAATTATTATTAATCTATGCATCTGATTTCGATATGTACACGAAAAAAATTATAGATTTTGGGTGACGGTGTGATCATTATGACTAGCACACACTTTACTTTCAGTGTTGGTCAGACTGAAATGTGGCTACCTGTGGTTCTACTAATACCACATATCAACAGTAAATTCAGATAGTTTGAAACTGAATTATTAATATTGTAAAATAATAGATGCATTTTGAGTAATTTTTAATTGAAGTATAAATTCCGTAAGATAATGGATGCACCTTAAGTTAATTATTATGTATAATGTTAAGTCACTGAGATACTGATAATCGATCTATGAAGCTGGTGCATCTTTTATTGCCTTAAATGTTTTGTTGGATAATCTTTGACTGACTATGTTAAGTCCACGAGTTTATTACACAATTAACTGCTATGAGGGTAAACGGACGCAATGTTATACTTATACAGCTAATAATAACTGGTTCTATAATTATGCAGGTGCGTAGCTGAGATGGGTTTTTTAATACTTAGTTAATGTGATGTAAGTTGTGATGTATTTATTGTTGTTCCACGAGACAGCTGTACAGTTTTATGTTACACACTTTGGTGTTTCTGTTGTTTTTTTCATACAGCGGACACAATGATTGTCGGGTTCTAGACAGAAATTAAACAGTAATAAAACATATCGTTACAGCAGTGTACTTCACAATACAGTACTTAACCTAAGGAAGCTATTAAGAAGGTTGGTCGTGAATTGTCATTTCAACTGTCGAGTGTATGGAAGGTTTTAAGGAGCCCACACTGTTAACACTTGTTACATGCTCTAAAACCATAGGGCCACTGTTTGCAAGCCACGTAGACCTAGTAAGACTTTTCTGATATTAAATATTCTGTAAGGGTAGAGACTTTGCTTCGAGGACTTTGTCAAGTATAACAGGGATCCCTGTAAGCACAGGTACCAATGTTGACAGAATTAGAAAACAAGAAGCCAGGCGCATCCAGTACTAAATGTACTAGTGATTGGGTTGCATCAAAATAAAATAAAAATGGCTTACTGACACTGCTTTTACACCTACAAATCAAATGCCATCACCGCGTACATGAGAGATCGACGCCAGCTGAAGACAAAGATAGACCACTAGGAACTAAGGCAGAATGACAGACACTGGTGAGTAGTCTCTTCAGTCATGTATGCCCAGGAATTTCAACTGCATTGAGAACTGCAACACGACTTATTGTTGTGCCAGCGTCAGAGGGAAATACACGTGTGCAAAGGTGGCTAGGGTACGTCACACCCGACCTTGTAGTCTGTGTAACATTTTTGAGCTGTCAGAAAATTTATGATATATATAGTTATTTATAGTATGCTTTGATTTATTTTTAGGTTTTTGTTTCTCCAGATGTCTTAGGAAGAAAATGGACATCGGCTACAAGTGTGGTGTCACCGCCAGACACCACACTTGCTAGGTGGTAGCTTAAATCGGCCGCGGTCCATTAGTACATGTCGGATCCGCGTGTCGCCGCTGTCAGGATCGCAGACCGAGCGCCACCACAAGGCAGGTCTCGGGAGACGTACTAGCACTCGCCCCAGTTGTACGACGACATTGCTAGCGACTACACTGATCGAAGCCTTTCTCTCATTTGCCGAGGGACAGTTAGACTAGCCTTCAGCTAAGTTAATGGCTACGACCTAGCAAGGCGCCATTTGTACCATTGCATGTATCTCAAGAGTCTCACTTGTATCATCAAGAATGCTGTATACCAAAGGACGATATAAAAGTTAAGTGTTCTAGTAGCTACGTTCTTTTCTTTATCACATTCATCACGTATCCTGTTCCAGACTTCGCGCCAGTCGGCGTGAGTTGACGCGTGCCCTTTCGGCTACTTCACTGTGGACTGGCTGCCTTGACAGTCCACTACAACAAGAACTACTAGAAGTAGTTTTAGAAAACTGTTCAAATGCTAGTTCCGGTGACTCCGCGAGTGAAGAAGAGATTGACAAAATTTCTCAAAGAAGTGAAAGAGGCGATTCGGAGCAATAGGGTATTTGTATGATTCGAAAGGGTCAAAATCCGCGTTAGCAACTCCATGCCTAAGGTACGTGGGATTTTTTATACGTTCAAAGACGGTACAAAATGGATGAAGGATTGTCCTGAGCTAAGTGTTCGTATTCGTTCAGAGAATATTATTACCAATTCTCCAGTATAAAAGGTGCTGCAAAACATGCCAGAACAGAAACTGAATGTTGGATTTTTTTTTATAACTAACAGTATGTATAGAAGGGCGGTGTAACTGATGACAATATTATGGGAATGGAAGATGATGTAGATGAAGATGAAATGGGAGATACGATACTGCGTGAAGAGTTTGACAGAGCACTGAAAGACCTGAGTCGAAACAAGGCCCCGGGAGTTGACAACATTCCATTGGAACTACTGACGGCCTTGGGAGAGCCAGTCCAGACAAAACTCTACCAACTGGTGAGCAAGATGTATGAGACAGGTGTAATACCCTCAGACTTCAAGAAGAATATAATAGCTCCAATCCCAAAGAAAGCAGGTGTTGACAGATGTGAAAATTACCGAATTATCAGTTTAATAAGTCACAGCTGCAAAATACTAACGCGAATTCTTGACAGACGAATGGAAAAACTGGTAGAAGCCGACCTCGGCGAGGATCAGTTTGGATTCCGCAGAAATGTTGGAACGCGTGAGGCAATACTGACCCTACGACTTATCTTAGAAGAAAGATTAAGGAAAGGCAAACCTACGTTTCTAGCATTTGTAGACTTAGAGAAAGCTTTTGACAATGTTGACAGCAATACTCTCTTTCAAATTCTAAAGGTGGCAGGGGTAAAATACAGGGAGCGAAAGGCTATTTTCAATTTGTACAGAAACCAGATGGCAGTTTTAAGAGTCGAGGGGCATGAAAGGGAAGCAGTGGTTGGGAAGGGAGTGAGACAGGGTTGTAGCCTGTCCCCGATGTTATTCAATCTGTATATTGAGCAAGCAGTAAAGGAAACAAAAGAAAAATTCGGAGTAGGTATTACAGTCCATGGAGAAGAAATAAAAACGTTGAGGTTCGCCGATGACATTATAATTCTGTCAGAGACAGCAAAGGACGTGGAAGAGCAGTTGAACGGAATGTACAGTGTCTTGAAAGGAGGATATAAGATGAACATCAACGAAAGCAAAACGAGAATAATGGAATGTAGTCGAATTAAGTCGGGTGATGCTGAGGGAGCTAGATTAGGAAATGAGACACTTAAAGCAGTAAAGGAGTTTTGCTATTTTGGGAGTAAAATAACTGATGATGGTCGAAGTAGAGAGGATATAAAATGTAGACTGGCAATCGCAAGGAAAGCGTTTCTGAAGAAGAGAAATTTGTTAACATCGAGTATAGATTTAAGTGTCAGGAAGTCTTTTCTGAAAGTATTTGTAGGGAGTGTAGCCATGTATGGAAGTGAAACATGGACGATAACAAGTTTGGACAAGAAGAGAACAGAAGCTTTTGAAATGTGGTGCTACAGAAGAATGCTGCAGATAAGGTGGGGAGATCACGTAACTAATGAGGAGGTATTGAATAGAATTGGGGAGAAGAGGAGTTTGTGGCACAACTTGAGAAGAAGAAGGGACCGGTTGGTAGGACATCTTCTGAGGCATCAAGGGATCACAAATTTAGCGTTGGAGGGCAGCGTGGAGGGTAAAAATCGTAGAGGGAGACCAAGAGATGAATACACAAAGCAGATTCAGAATGATGTAGGTTGCAGTAAGTATTGGGAGATGAAGAAGCTTGCACAGGATAGAGTAGCATGGAGAGCTGCATCAAACCAGTCTCAGGACAACAACAACAACAACATGTTCAACACTATACTTACACATACAAATAATCAAATAAGCAATATCAAGGGAAAACATCCAGAAAATTAAGAGCTGTAGCACATGAACGATGTAACGTTGGAGGATTTCAAGGCTTTTATGAGACTTTTGTATACAGCGGCGCTAAACCGATCAACTAGACAAAACGATTTGTGGCGTACAGATGGTACTGGAGTTGCAATCTTTCTCAAAAATTGTTTGACATTCGATGTTAAGAACATCCGGGACGAAAGGAAAAAGACTGACAGTCTAGCTACTAAAAGAGATATTTTTAATAATTTTGTTGAAAATATTTAACAACACTATATGCCGTCTGAGAACCTTACTATTGATGAGATGTTATCTTTATGAGGGAGATGTCCTTTCTGTGTATGCATGCCAAGCAAACCAGCGAAATACGACAGAAAAATATATGCTCTTGTAGATGCGAAAACATTCTATATCCTCAAACTGGAAGTATACTCGGGAAAACAACCACGAGGACCTTAACAGCATAGTAATAAAACATACACTAAGTGATCAAAAGTATCCGGACACCCCCCAAAACATACGTTTTTCAAATTGGGTGCGTCGTGCTGCCACCTACTGCCAGGTACTCCATATCAGAGACATCAGTAGTCTTTCTAGAAATGGTGAGAGAGTAGAATGGGCGCTCTGCGGAACTCATGGACTTCGAACGTGGTCAGATGATTGGGTGTCACTTGTGTCATACGTCTCTACGCAAGATTTTCGAACTCCTAAACAACCCTAGGTCCACTGTTTACGATGTGATAGTGAAGTGGAAAATGTTCAAATGTATGTGAATTCCTAAGGGACCAAACTGCTTAGGTCATCTGACCCTAGACTTACTCACTACTTACACTAAATTATGCTACGAACAACACACACAAACATGCCTAAGGGGAGGACTTGAGCCTCCAACGGGAGGGGCCGTGCAGTCCGTGACATGACGCCCTAAACCGTGCGGCCACTAAACGCGGCGTGAACTGGAAACGGGAAGGGACACGTACAGCACGAACGCTTACGGGCCGACCTCGACTGCTGACTAAAAGAGACCGCCAACAGTTGAAGAGGATCGCGATGTGTAACAGGCAGACATCTATCTAGACCACCACACGGGAATTCCAAACTGCATCAGAATCCACTGCAAGTACTACGACAATTAGGCAGGAGGTGAGACAACATGGATTTCATGGTCGTGTGGCTGATCATAAGCCACACATCACTCCGGTAAATGTCAACCGACGTCGCGCTTGGTGTAAGGAGCGTAAACATTGGACGATTGAGCAGTGGAAAAACGTTGTGTGGAGTGACGAGTCATGGTACAAAATGTGGCGAGCCGATGGCAGGATGTGGGTATGGCGAATGCCCGTGAACGTCATCTGCCAGCGTGTAGTGCCAACAGTAAAATTCGGATGGTTTGGTTGGTTGGTTTGGTTGTTTGAGGTTTAAGGGACCAAACAGCAAGGTCATCAGTCCCTTGTTTCAAATATGCTCTATTCCGCTAATGGGACATCTCAGGAAAGTCAGAACAATAAAACGGAAAAATGTAAAAACGTAAAAGGGCAGTCATGTTGTCATTGGTAAAAAACAAAATGAGGGAAGTCGGCAAGACAACGAACCCAACGCTATGCTGAAGCAGCATAGGCAAGACCACCTGTGACTTAAAAGGTGCAACCGCTATAATGTAGAAGTACGTATGGGAAAAGGCGAGTAACCAATCCTTAAAAAAAAGGGTAAAACAGATTAAAAGGGGAAGAAAAGAGGATTTCGGTCAGGGAGGTGAATCGGGAATCTCCGAACACTGCTTACTGTGGGAGACACCTAAACAATCACCGCCCTGCCCCAATACCAGAGAGAGATTAAAAACCTTAAAACTGAGAATGAAAACCACTTTCCCCGAGGAAACCGAGAACCAGAGAGACCATCCGGCAATCGTCAGCCAACATCAAAGGTAAAGTGTGGGGGAGTCTGTACTTAGCACGCAGAGCCAAAAGAAGGGGGCATTCAACCAAAATGTGGGCTACCGATTGGAAGGCTCCACAACCACAAAGTGGGGGTGGTTCACCACGCAAAAGAAAACCATGGGTCAGCCTGGTATGGCCAATGCGGAGACGACACAGTGTGGTCGAGTCCTTTCGGGAGAGGCGAAAGGAAGAATGCCACGGGCCTGGTGTCACCTTAATCGCACGAAGTTTATTAGACAGGGGAGTAGCCTCCCAAGAATTGGCCCATGACTGTGCGAAGTGGGATTTGATGTGAAGCCGTAAATCCGCTGAAGGAGGGGTTACAGAAAACGGGGGTAAGTGACTGCTCCGCCAGCCAAACTGTCAGCGAGCTCATTACCCGTGATACCCGCATGGCCAGGAACCCAAAGGAAGTCAAAGGAACAAGCAGCATGGTGAATATCAGCGAGATGGTCATGGATGGCAGAGACCAAGGGATGGCGCGAAAAACACCGGTCAATAGCAAGAAGGCCACTCATCGAGTCTGTGCATAACAAAACGCGGTTGTGTTGGGACTGTTTAATAAAGGTAATGGCCTGGGAAATTGCCATCAATTCCGCAGTAAACACCCCACATGTAGGTGGCAGCAGATGATTTTCCGTTCCGACAGAGGACGTGAAGGTATATCCCACATGAGCAGCAGATTTAGAGCCATCAGTGTAAAAAACAACAGCATCCCGAAACTCCCATAAAATTTGGCGGAAAAAGGAACGGAACACCACCGGGGGGATGGAATCTTTTGGACCTCAGAGGAGATCGAGGCCGAGGAACTAACCAAGTGGTGGTGGAGGGGAGGGAGCGAGGAAGGCAGGACAAAGAAGGAAGCTGAAAATCACGGCAAAGAGACGCAAGGCGGAGCCCAACCGGTAAACCCGCCCGAGGGCGGGAGTCGGGTGGGCGACGTCCATGGTCTGGGAACGGGATAGAATAGGAAGGATGAGTGGGAGAGGAACGGATAGCGAGTGCATAAGACACAAGAAGCTTGGACCGCCGAACAGAAAGGGGGGGGGGGGAATCCCAGCTTCAACCAGGAGACTATCAACAGGGCTAGTAGGGAAGGCACCGGTGGCCAAACGGATACCACGATGGTGGACTGGATCCAGCACGTGCAGTGTGGAAGGAGCAGCTGAACCATAAACTTGACAATCATAGTCCAAGCGAGACAGAACTAGAGCACGATAAAGACGGAGAAGGAGGGAACGGTCCGCACCCCAAGAGGAGTGGGCAAGGAAGCGAAGGATATTGAGTTTACGGAAACATCCCACCTTCAGATGTCTGATATGGGGCAGCCAAGTGAGCTTGTTGTCAAAAAGAAGACCCAGGAAACGAAACTGTGGGACCACAGGCAATTGGTGGGCATCGAGATAGAGCTCTGGATCAGGGTGGATCGTAGTACGGCGACAGAAGTGGACCACCCGCGATTTTAGAGGAGAGAATTGGAACCCATGTGAGAGGGTCCATGGAGAGGCACGCCGTATAGCTCCCTGGAGCTGCCGCTCTGCAGATGCCATCGAAGAGGAACTAACCCAAATGCAGAAATCATCCACATACAGGGCAGGGGCGACCAGAGGACCGAGAGAGGCCACAAGTCCATCGATAGCAATGAGGAAAAGAAGGACACTCAAGACACAACCCTGTGGGATGCCCGTCTCCTGGGTCCATGGAGAGCTAAAAACAGTAGCAACTCGCACTCTGAATGACCGATGGAACAGGAACTGGCGGATAAAAATCGGGAGTGGGCCCTGAAGACCCCACTGATGAAGGGTAAGTAAGATGTGATGGCGCCAGGCCGTGTCATAGGCCTTGCGAAGGTCAAAAAACACTGCAACCAAATGGCGGCACTGGGAAAAAGCCTGCCGAACTGCGGATTCCAAACGAAGTAAATGATCGATTGGAGACCGTCCCTCTCGAAAGCCACAGTGGTAAGGGGACAATAGATCCCGAGATTCGAGGACCCAATTGAGCTGACAGGCTACCATCCGTTCAAGTAACTTACAAACAACATTGGTCAAACTAATTGGCCGATAGCTGTCAACAGATAGGGGGTTCTTACCAGGCTTAAGGACAGGAACCACGATATTATCCCTCCACGGAGAAGGGAAGTCACCCTGGAGCCAGATACGGTTAAACACCTGAAGAAGATGTTGCCGTTGTGGAGCACTGACATGTTGAAGCAGTTGGTTATGAATGGAATCTGGGCCGGGGGCTGTATCATGAGAAGAAGAAAGTGCAGAAAGAAATTCCCATTCAGTAAAAGGTTCGTTGTAAGATTCTGACTCACAAGGGGCAAAACATAAGATGGAAGCTTCAGCCCGCTGTTTCAGGTGAAGGAAAGCAGCTGGATAGGAGGCTGATGCTGAGGCCACTGCAAAATGGGTCGCAAGATGTTCTGCAAGAACTAATGGGTCCATACAAAGGCCACCTGGGAGGTGAAGGCCTGGGAGGGTGGACTGTCGATGGCAACCTTGGAGAGAGCGAAGTGTAGCCCATACCCATGACAGAGGGACAGTAGAACCAAGGGAAGAAACGAATCGTTCCCAACACATCCGCTTGCTCTGTTTGATTAAATAACGGGCTTTAGCGCGGAGGCGTTTAAAGGTAGTAAGGCTGGCTACGGATGGGTGCCTCTTAAAGTGTTGCAAAGCTCGACGGCGATCACGGATGGCAATGGCAATGGCTGTACTCCACCATGGGACTTGCCGGCGACGAAGTGGTCCAGATGAGCGCGGGACAGCAAGGTTAGCAGCGCGAACAATCGCGTCAGACGTCACGTAGGACGTCATCGATACAACCCGACAAAGAGGGAGAAAACACGACCTGTGCAGTGTATAGAGGCCAATCGGCGCGTTGAAAAGTCCAACGAGGTAACCTGTCCATCGGGGAGCGGGAAGGGAGCGAGATAATCAACGGGAAATGGTCACTATCACAAAGGTCGTCGTGTGGCGACCAGTGTAATGAAGGGAGGAGAGAGGGAGAAGAAAGAGAAAGATCAATGGCAGAAAAGGTACCATGACCGGCACTGAAATGAGTAGGGGAGCCATCATTAAGAAGGCACAAGTCGTAGTCTGCAATAAACTGGTCTATGAGAAGACCTCGTCTAGATGGAAAGGCACTGCCCCACAAGGGATGATGAGCATTAAAATCCCCAAGGAGGAGGAAGGGAGGAGGAAGTTGCTGAAGAAGGGCAGGTGTACGAGTCCTGTCACAAGGGAGATAAAGATTGCAAACTGTGACCGCAGAGTCTAGGTGGACCCTAACAGCAACCGCTTCCAATGTAGTTTGAAGAGGAATCCTCGTGCTAGCAATGTCTGTACGGACCAATGTACAAACACCACCAGAAGCCCGCAGGGGTCCGACCCGATTTCGACAGAAAACACGGAACCCACGGAGGGTCAGTGAGTGAGAATCAGTAATATGAGATTCCTGGATAACCACACAAGCTGCAGAGTAAGACGAAAGAAGGGATTTCAATTCCGGAAGGTGACGATAGTATCCATTACAATTCCATTGCAGAACCAGAGAACGATGAGTTAAATGGGGGCTGAACACGCTAAAGCCAGTCATACTGCCGGATCCCCACCCGTCACCGACAAGGAGGGGTCGACATCCATAAACGACAAATCAGAATCCGGTTGTGAAATCGGGGAAGGGACCTCTGGTGACAACAGAGGCTCTTTGTCCCGGGACTTATGTTTCTTCTTCTTTTCAGGCTGAGATCGAGGAGGGCTGTGTGGCATAAAGGAGCCGACAGACCACGGCTCTCGCGGTCGTCGCGCGGCAGCAGACCTTTGGCCTGGAAGGTGCCGGGAAGGGGCATCCCGGGAGAGGCGCCCTTGACCGGCAGACGCCGAAGGAGTGGGACACTTCTCCGGCTGGGGAGGGGGAGCAGCGCCCAGAGGGGAAGGTGTGGGAGCCACAGGGGAGGGGGGGAGGAGAGGGGTTCAGAATGGGGGTAAGGAAGGGGGAGGAAGGGGTGAAGATGTAACCATGGCGTAACTAGATGTCATGGACACAGGGTGAAGACGTGTATATTTCTTACGGGCCTCTGTGTAGGTTAAACGATCGAGGGACTTATACTCCTGTATCTTCTTTTCCTTCTTATATACTGGGCAATCTGGTGAACGTGGAGAATGACTACCAAGACAATTTACACACACAGGAGGGGGAACACAGGGACTCCCCTCATGGAGTGGACGTCCACAGTCACCACAGAGAGGGGCCTGTGAACAGCAGGAAGACATGTGTCCAAAACGCAAGCACTTAAAACACCTCATAGGAGGTGGGATGTACGGCTTCACATCACATCGATAAACCATAATCTTAACTTTGTCAGGGAGGGTATCCCCTTCAAAGGCCAGGATAAAGGCACCAGTATCTATGCGATTGTCTTTAGGACCCTTCTGGACACGCCGAACAAAGTGAACACCCCGCCGTCTGAGATTGTCCCGAAATTCCTCATCAGTTTGAAGGATGAGGTCCCTGTGAAAAATCACACCTTGTACCATATTTAGAGACTGGTGGGGGGTAATGGACACAGGAATTGTGCCAAGATGGGTACAGGCACGAAAGTCTGCCGATGGGCGATCAGCAACAAACCTGACCACATCTTGCTCAGGGAGTCCACTTCGCCAAACTTGTCTTCAATGTGTTCCACAAAGAATAAAGATTTGGTATTGGTGAAAGTATCTCCATCAGTCCTGGTGCTAACTAGATAACGGGGGAAAGGTTTCGCCCCGAGCCGATGGGCCTGACCCTCCTCCCAGGGGGTAGCCATGGAAGGGAAGGCTGAAGGGACAAGAGAAGAAGCACTTGATGAGTCAGTTCCACGCAGAGAGATGGCCGCAGAAGAACGGCCAGAGTTCTGGACCCATATGCATTTCATTTGCATAGCGTCCGCCCTGATACAACCCACTCCAATCAGGGGCTCTCCTCACGGGCGCCACCCAGCCACAGCAAGGGCCGTCTGGCACGGTGGCCATTGCCGGGAGTTCCGATGCCCCAGGATGACGAGCAACCACTCCAAGGCATGCATGAGGAGGTCACAGCTCAGGTATCAGAAGTGCGATCCCTGTGTGTTCAGGGGGCTCAACCAAAAGGGTGCATAGCGACCCCACCACACGGGCTGGCTACCGTACTGGCTATGCATCCTAGCATCAGACAATGACGTGAAAGAAAAGGTGGAATGTACTAGGAGGGCGCACGTCAGAGACACTAGGTAAGGTGCTCTTCCCCAAATGGCTCACACTACAGAGGAAAAATTTTGTAATGGAGGTCAAACCCCAGAGGGGGACCAAGGAATGCCAAAAGGAGGAGATGATTACGCAACAAAGCCGGATTGTAAAACCAACAGAACCAGGAGGATAGCGGGGGCCAACATAAGCAAGGACACCAAGAGAGGGATAGGAGAGGGCGACGGGAAATGAGCAAGGAGGGGAAAGCAGGGGAAGGGGAAGGAAATACAGCCCTGGAGAGAAAGAAGGCTGCAATAGCTCGGGGCCCCATGCTCGCCACGCACATATCCACAAAAGAGTTGTGGACCCCCTGGGGGGGGGGGGTAAAAATCGGAGGCGGTGGTGTTATGGTGTGGTCGTGTTTTTCATGGAGGGATCTTGTACCCGTTGTTGTTTTCCATGGCAGTATCACAGCACAGGCCTACATTGATGTTTTAAGCACCTTCTTGCTTCCCATTGTTGAAGAGCAACTCGGTGATGGCGAATGCATCTTTCAACACGATCAAGCACCTGTTCATAATGCACCGCCTGTGGCGGAGTGGCTACATGACAGTAACATCCCTGCACAGAGTTCGGACCTGAATCCAATAGAACATCTTTGGGATGTTTTGGAACAATCACTTCATGCCAGGCCTCACTCACTGACACCGGTACCTCTCCTCAGTGCAGCACTCCGTGGAGACTGGGCTGCCATTCCCCAAGAAATCCTCCAGTACCTGATTGAAAGTATGCCTGCGAGAGTGGAAGCTGTCATCAACCCATGGGTGGGCCAACACCGTATTAAAGTCCAGCATTACCGATGTAGGGTGCCACGAACTTGTAAGTCATTTTCAGCCAAATGTCCGGATACTTTTGATCACATAGTGTATGATATTTTAAACCGTATACTGCAGCCAATGACGAAAACACGTAGGAATTTGACGTTCGATAACTTGTTTACTAATTACCCCCTTATGATCCATTTCTTTGAAAGAACATTCATTGACTTCTGTCGGCACAGTCCATAAAAACAAGGCAAGTGTGCCTGAGATTTTCAAAAAGAAACAGAGGTGTATAGTTCTCGATTTGGGTTCCAGAATGACGTTACATTGGTGTCCTACGTATCTAAAAAAAATAAAGTTGTGCTGATTATGTCAACTTTACACTATGATAAAACATAGACCAATCGACAGGTGATAAAAGAAAACCGGAAATGATTACTTATTATAATGCAACTAAAGCCGGTGTCGATGTTGCAGATGAACTGAGTGCCACTTACGATGTTGCCCGCAACAGCAAACGTTGGCCCATGACAATTTTTTGTGGTATACTCAATATGGCTGCCATAAATGCCATCACAGCCTACAGAGGAAATAACAAAGGTGCTAAAACTCACATTAAGCGCCGAGTTTTCATTCGTAGGTTTGATTCTGATAAATGACAGTCTTAGAATTAGACAAGAAACTGTACGTCTTCCAAAGGAAATTCGAAAGATGATTGCTGTACTGAAAAAAAAGGACAGGAAAACAAAACATTTTTGTGTGAGAAGCCAATATGGCTGGAGCACTCTATTTTTAGTTGCGGAGAATGTGCTGATTTGTAGGTGGAATGTTGCTGAGCCAATTAATCTCATAAGACCTTTTTTCTTTTTCTGTTTTATAATTAGAAGATAATATCATTATGTTAGTTAAAGAAACTGTAATTTTGTTTGAATTTTGTTTGAAAAAATGTTAAACTTCTGAAACTTCTACTTTATCTGAGAAAATATAGACACTTCATTATTTCACCCCCCCCCCAAAAAGAGGTTTTAAAATGAAATATAATATTTTAATTACTCATCTTGTTTAATAAACATCATTATTAATATCCCAAATAAAAAATACTTAACACACAATTATAGTGTCAAAAATTCGTCATCAGAGTTTCGGGTATCTCACACCCACCTCATAGCTGGTGTAACAGTTTCTCAACTTATTCACGATGTGTTAAAGACGCTATTTTTGTGTATTATGTGGAAAAAAGTTTCTATCAAGCACTACACCCAAATTAAATGAAAATTTATATCCTCTCAGGATTATGCAACGATACGCTGATGACGTTCAAAAGAAACCAACAACTATTAGCGTAAAGTAATTTTATTCGAGCTATAGCCGAATCAAAGGGAAGAAGAAGCCGTACACATCTCTATAATTTCCTTTTTCCTGTTATCGCTGCTCTCAGAACTTCTTATATCTATAGGAGCTTCAGAGGTAAGACAGAAGGGCCATAAGCAATGTGGATGCGTTCTGCGTCGAGTTGTAGCCTCTCTGCCGGGGGCGTTAACCGAACTGCTCTCTGCGGCAACAAGTTCGCGCATTGCCCAAGCGTACTGCCGTCTCGAGTCGGACGGTTCCGCATTTTACGAGTGTCACCGAAACGACGTAGCCACACCGGTGGTCGTAAACAGTTTTAAAAGCGCGACGCGGCGCCCCGCTCACCTCACTTTCCGTCACAGAGCTGGACCCCGCCGCGCCGTGCTTTGCCCTCCCCAACATCCCGAGCGTCTGTTGGCAGCCCTGTAGCGCTGCAGTGTGGCGGCCCTTGCCGCGGTAATGTCCCGCTGCGCGGGGGCCAGATACGGTCCGCAGCCCGCCTCTTGTATCCTTTTTAAGTGTCGCGACACGGACATTAGTCGTAACAGCACTGCGGCGAGGGACAGAGTGGTCGTTCGGTGGACATGGCCGACAACTTTTAGTATCCCGGCTGAACGTGCCCGCGAAATCCGCTGCCTATAAAGGCCCGACAAGTGGTCGCCCACTTTCCGACTGCTTGTGCCCGCGAACAGCAGCGTTTACCAGCAGATGCTGAAACACTCTCGTGTAACATTTGTTTAACAACTATGAGACGGTAGCAACAGATTAAATCAATGATGTAAACCAATGTAACAAAATGAAATATAAAGCACTCCCATGGCGTTTACTGGAAAAGTTCCCAACAAATAGATCACCATTAAATGTGGCAGATCAGCGGCGGCTGCTGTGTAAGAGTACAAGAGCACATGAACACCCGAACTTTTGACACCTTGCGGATTTGTCGGTTATTTTTCTTTGATTGTTGTTAAACTCAATATAGATGTAATCTGGAATACACGGCACTAAATCTACTGTACTATGAATTGCTACTCCTCTAAATTTCGTGAAGCTTGGTATCAGGATCGCGAGCAGGTCTTCAGTTGTGTCCGTTTCAATGTGCTTTTCCACATGCCCAACTGGTGTGACGTCATTGCCTTACTGGTCAAATACATACGAATTTGATAAACAATGTGCACAGTTCACAGCATGCACAGCAAGACATTACCAGACAACTACAGGTTTAAATCAACGTAAACAGGTGGTAGCACGCTGCAGCAGACTTTTATCCCTATCCCCATTCCCATTCTCTTAGCATAAATCGCGCTAGACGGTAGAACAGTCCTCAGATATGCCAATTGATCACGATAGAGTAAAATTAGATCGGGCGTCAGTATATATTATACTGATAGAAAAACCTTCATTGTGGGTTTCTGAATGACTTATAGTATAGTAAGTTTCGGATTTTATCTTACAGTAACCCATCTCAGGCGGTGACAACCATAAGGGCCTAAACCATGTGTCGATTGTGAGAGTGTAGCATTTCTTCACGCTTCCGACATCTGTTGATCTTATAATGAGTCAGGTTTATCTGCGCTGCAAATCCAAATTGTGTTTCTGAAGACTGGCGAAACGCTATATAACTGGTTTCTCTGACATTTACTTAAAAGTGGGATCGAAGATGGTGTCCTTTAGGCCCTTATTGTTCCCTGCGCATTTGTATTCTTGGCAAGTCACCGTGTTGGTAGGCATTACTCCTTGTATTATTTAATAAATTCCACAAATGGCAGTTTGTGTTCGGAGTTGGTTGTTTTACTGTGGAGTAATGGGCTTCGTGGCCACTCTCCACATGAGCTCTGTTCAATATGATTTTCAATGCCAACAGAAAAGAAAATTACCAGGAAAAGTTAGTCACAAACGAACTAGGGCCTCCCAGACCAGATCCGTTGATTGAGAAAGTGACTAAATCTAGTAAGTGTCATTACTGGCGAACATTCAACAAGGAAGGGTATAGTAGCGTATGTTGTATGTTGTGTTGGTGCAGTGTAAGAATTCCTGATTTTCACCCCAGAAGTTAGTTTGTGGACTAATACATGTCTTCGGGATCTTGTACATTTGACTAAAAAAAAACTGAAATCTCCCATTTACATAAAAAATCGGAATGAAGAGTAACCAAAGTTTACACATTATTTCGTTCCTGCTCTAAACTGTAATCCATTATATACAAAACAACAAAATTCGACAAAACCAGTTCTTTCTTTTGTTAGACAAATTATGCATATTATTGTTGGTAGTGGCTGTAGTTGATAAGCATAGGTGTTAGATACCAGATGTTATTAATTTCACACTCTCAGATTTACCTGAATCTAAAAATTTGTAGGCATGAAGAATGTATACTCGCGAGCCGCAACTCAAATAGACAGCACCGTGAAATTACGAATTAGACTCAAAGTAGTTTATAGGAACAATAGATACTCTGCTTCATGCATGTACAAAACCAGCAGAAAAATGCTGTTATCGGAGCACAATGAAATGCGAATCTGTTCCCTTATAAAAGATTCTGGCTGGAAAGGGGGGTACCATCCGCCTCAGTTTACCTTCTCCAGCACCTTTAAGAACTTCCCCGAGTTCTTGAGCTTGCGAATATACTTAAGCTGTTTTTAACATGCAACTTATCTCTCATTCCCACAAGATCCCCTCACTTTCACTCACCAATACCCACTAATCCGTCAATTACACCATCCATTCATACTTGGCCATTCTCACACACTCATTCAACCTACCTCATTTTCATTATCTCTTTGTGGCTCTGTAACTGTCACTTTCTCCTGCCTCACAGTCAGAGTCTCCCTCACTGTGCCCTAATACTAGTGTCTCCTCTCATTGTCGCTGTCTCTCTCTTGCCCTCTCTTACTGCTACTATCTTATTTATTCATTCTCACTGCTGCTCTCCCTTCTCACTGTCACTATCTTTCTCTTCCTTGTCACTGACTTACACACTGTCTCTCATTACCTCTGCCACTGACCCACTTCTACTTTCTCCTTCTTTACTCCTCTGCCACAGGTACTGTCTCATTCACTCTTTTCGTAGCACTGTTCTGCCACTGTCAACTGTTCCACTGCCACTGTGTCTCTCTCTTTCTCTCACAAAGCCATTGTCTTCTTTGTTCGTTCTGTATTATCGTCTAATACGTCTACTATTGTCCAGTATTTATTACTTTTCCGCCGCTTTCTCGCTGCCACTTTATCCTTCTCTTTCAGCTTAAATAAGTATGAATATATTCACATGCCAAAATATTTAGTAAGTTTTTATAATTGCTGAGGAAGGTAGAATTAGGCAGCTAATACCCTACTTTTCAGTATTTTAAACAGGAACATATTCACCATCTCTTTGCTCAGATAGGAGAATTTTTCCAAGGTTCCCATCTTTTCCCTGCCACAGAAGGGCATTCTCTCATATGAAGAGAAGTTTATGGGCCAATAAAGTTTTGATAGTTTGCTTATGTGAAATTGAAATAGTTCAAAATTAATTTAACACTTCAGACCACAAAAATTTTGATTTGTTTCAATACTGAACGATGGAGTTCCCAGAACCCTTCTGATTATGGCAAAGACACATTACAGCATTTTCTCTGTACTAAACCACTTTACAAACTACGTTTTCGCCTCACACCGGCTTTTACATGCATATTTTAAGTGTAACAGTAACTTTGAACTTCTGTGTCTCGGAAACGGATAAAGATACGCTATGTTATCAAAAGTATTGAGAGTTGGCAATACTCTCTTAGGATGTAAAGGTTGGCTACAGCGCGCATACACAAGCTCTGGAATCTAAGATATTGTTGTCGCGCTTCGCAGGGCACGGATTAATTAGTGGCAGTTTGGAAGCCGGTGTAGGAGCCCGCCTGATGTGGAGCGCATGTGTGTTGGGCGACGGGTCGTCGCCGAGCTGCCGTACTGCCGTGTCCGCCAGCAGCGACACAGGATTTGGTATTGAGATGATATTTTTTATAATTTGCAGCGCACTTATTAATTTAAAGAAAAGGGTTTGTGTATGTGCGTAGCAGCAGACGGTAATTTTCGTAATGATAGGAGTTGAATTCTTAAGGGAAACCATTGTTATGCAAATAGACTAAATATTGATTTTTGTCATTGATTTCTTTTGTAATTGTCAGGGAATTGTTTCACGATGTATTTAATTGAGAAGTATTTCAGCCTGTCTCGAGAGTTTGATTGATTTGTAATGTTGCTTTATTGCCACTAGAGGCAGATATACATACGAAGCGATTGTTCAACGTGCTTCTGGCGTTTTGTTAATTGGATGAGAAAGAATCGCTTTCAGAAGATAGTTTTTGAAAAAAGTAATTACTTGTTTGGGTTATCATTTATCGAGTTTAGATTTGACCAAACCCTTTCTCTTGAATTATATGTAGTAGTAGTAAGCAGCAGCAGCCGCAGCAACAGCAGGAGCCGCCATACAGAACATGCATTGCGCTCAGCATGAGTAATAGGTTTTTTTATGATTTTGTTAAATAATGGTATGCAGCAGATCAAGCAGTGGCAGCAGAAAGACCAAGTAAGTTATTTGTTGCACACAGGACCAATAAAAAAAAATAAAGTTTAGGCGATCTCTGTAATAGTAAAGTTAACAAGAGTACAAGCACGAGATTTTCAGTAGAAAACACGAGATAAGAAGATAGGGCTCCCGACTTTCAGTATCCGGACACCTGGTTGAAAATTACTTACATCTTCATGGCGCCCTCCATCGGTAATGCTGGAATTCAATATAGTGTTGGCCCACCGTTAGCCTTGATGACAGATTTCACTCTCGCAGGCAATCGTTCAATCAGGTGCTGGAAGGTTTCTTTGGGAATGGCACCCCATCCTTCATGAAGTGCTGCACTGAGGAGAGGTATCGATGTCGGTCGGTGAGGTCTGGCACGAAGGTGGCTTTCAAAACATCCCAAAGGTGTTGTATAGGATTCAGGTCAGGACTCTGTGCAGGCCAGTGCTGTTGGCACCACACACGCTGGCAGATGACGTTCACCGGGCATTCGCCATACCCACACCCTGCTATCGAATCGCCATATTGTGTACCATGATTCTTCACTGCACACAACATTTTTCCACTGTTCAATCGTCCACTGTTTACTCTTACACCAAGCGAGGCGTCGTTTGGCATTTACTGGCGTGATGTGTGGCTCATGAGCAGCCACTCGACCACGAAATCCATGTTGTCTCACCTCCTGCCTAATTGTCATAGTACTTGCAGTGGATTCTGGTGCAGTTTGGAATTCCTGTGTGATGGTCTGGAGATATGTCTGCCTGTTACATATAGCGGCCCTCTTCTACTGTCGGCGGTCTGTCTCAGTCAACAGACGAGTTCGGCCTGTACTTTTTGTGTTGTATGTGTCCCTTCATGTTTCCACTTCACTATCATATCGGTAACAGTGGACCTAGAGATGTTTAGGAGTGTCAAAATGTCTCATACAGATGTATGACACAAGTGACACCCAATCACCAGACCAAATTCGAGGTCTGAGTTATTGGAATAGCCCCTCTCAATCTTATGAATTTGATTGACTACCTAATTAAATTTATCAATTAATTACCTGGTAAACCCCTCACCTCCCACTCTCCCTCTCGGAAATTAGCGGGAAAAAGACTCAGTTGATCTGTCATTTCAAGGGAATTTGATTGCAGTGTATTGAATTCTGTTTAAACAATTTAGACAATGTACAATATATTGTTTAATTATTTATCCCAGTGTATGGAATATAGTTCATTTATTTAGCTAAATAATTTGTCAGGAAATCGATTGCAGTGTATGGAATATTGTTTAAACAGTTTATACAATGTGTGGGATATTGTTTATTTAAACAATTTAGGGGAATTAAGGCAGTGTATAGAATAGTTGTTTTATTAATTTAAAGAATTTTTGAGCAAATCTATCACCACCTCCGCCACCCCATCTTGCCCCCTCTCGCCCCCCCCTCCCCTTACCTGGAAATTGATGGTTTTGTGGTGCAGAGGAAGGACATATTTATTTATGTAAAAAAATCAGTTTCCAGGGGTTGGATTTCTCCTGCTCATCATTCTATGCTGTTTTGAAAGATGCAGGTCTTGTAAGAAGAACAGTAATTAAATCGATCACCCTTCTTTCGTTTCTGATCATTCAAGAAATACCATCATGCAACACACATAATTACACAGTTAAAAATCGATCGCAAAGCACGCGCCGCCCGCCGTCACCTATCCACTGGACCGCACACGCTGCCAGGAGTAGGGATGCACCGGCGGCCCCACAAAGTGACGACATGGTCATCAGCTGCCAAACCACGCGCAGGTGTCAGTTCGGGTCCTGCAAGGATGAGGCGGTGGCATCCCTTTCTTACTTGACACCTGAGAAATACCTGTCGAAGTACGTGTTCACCTTGGCACCATTGCTGGCGCGATGACACAGAGCTGCAGGTTCAGCACTGAGCAAGATGTAACGGGACAGCCCGTCCGTTACTTTTCAGCCCCTGTTCAGAAATAGAAAAGTGCTGCAGAAATAGTTAACCATCACGTTTCTTGTAGCTTTTGTGACGTCTCAGCTTGTCTGAATGGTATTTTCTGTAATAACAGCACCCGTTTACGAAAATAGCCCTGAATAACGCCGAATGCATTCCTCTTTATGGTCCTAATGGATATGTAATTTCCTGGTTCAAATGATTCTGAACACTATGGGACTTAACTGCTGTGGTCATCAGTCCCCTAGAACTTGGAACTACTGAAACCTAACTACCCTAAGGACATCAAACACATCCATGCCCGAGGCTGTAGCGCCTAGAACCGCTCGGCCACTCCGGCCGGCGTAATTTCCTGCCTTATACACATGTCTCAGAAACAGTTAACGTTCTTACGGCTAAATGCCTTCATCATGTCAGTGAACGCTCACGAAAACACCATTAATCATAAAAATATTCTTCTTGTCTGGAAGGAGAGCTCTGTATAAGCATAGAGGGGAAAATCAGAACAATTACTCAAACAGAACTCTTAGAACTTTCCGTAGATACCTTGCCCCCATCTTGTTCGAAACGTTCTGTAGGGCTCCTACGTCACGGCACAAAGAATGTCTTGTGAATGAATGGAGCAATGTGGTTCGCTGTTACTGAATTCACATGCCAAATTACTGATGCTGCTAGTGTGGAAGCACTGTCCTCCATTTTCTTTCTGCAGACGAGACCTTCAGCGGCAAAACTACACTCCTGGAAATTGAAATAAGAACACCGTGAATTCATTGTTCCAGGAAGGGGAAACTTTATTGACACATTCCTGGGGTCAGATACATCACATGATCACACTGACAGAACCACAGGCACATAGACACAGGCAACAGAGCATGCACAATGTCGGCACTAGTACAGTGTATATCCACCTTTCGCAGCAATGCAGGCTGCTATTCTCCCATGGAGACGATCGTAGAGATGCTGGATGTAGTCCTGTGGAACGGCTTGCCATGCCATTTCCACCTGGCGCCTCAGTTGGACCAGCGTTCGTGCTGGACGTGCAGACCGCGTGAGACGACGCTTCATCCAGTCCCAAACATGCTCAATGGGGGACAGATCCGGAGATCTTGCTGGCCAGGGTAGTTTACTTACACCTTCCAGAGCACGTTGGGTGGCACGGGATACATGCGGACGTGCATTGTCCTGTTGGAACAGCAAGTTCCCTTGCCGGTCTAGGAATGGTAGAACGATGGGTTCGATGACGGTTTGGATGTACCGTGCACTATTCAGTGTCCCCTCGACGATCACCAGTGGTTTACGGCCAGTGTAGGAGATCGTTCCCCACACCATGATGCCGGGTGTTGGCCCTGTGTGCCTCGGTCGTATGCAGTCCTGATTGTGGCGCTCACCTGCACGTCGCCAAACACGCATACGACCATCATTGGCACCAAGGCAGAAGCGACTCTCATCGCTGAAGACGACACGTCTCCATTCGTCCCTCCATTCACGCCTGTCGCGACACCACTGGAGGCGGGCTGCACGATGTTGGGGCGTGAGCGGAAGACGGCCTAACGGTGTGCGGGACCGTAGCTCAGCTTCATGGAGACGGTTGCGAATGGTCCTCGCCGATACCCCAGGAGCAACAGTGTCCCTAATTTGCTGGGAAGTGGCGGTGCGGTCCCCTACGGCACTGCGTAGGATCCTACGGTCTTGGCGTGCATCCGTGCGTCGCTGCGGTCCGGTCCCAGGTCGACGGGCACGTGCACCTTCCGCCGACCACTGGCGACAACATCGATGTACTGTGGAGACCTCACGCCCCACGTGTTGAGCAATTCGGCGGTACGTCCACCCGGCCTCCCGCATGCCCACTATACGCCCTCGCTCAAAGTCTGTCAACTGCACATACGGTTCACGTCCACGCTGTCGCGGCATGCTACCAGTGTTAAAGACTGCGATGGAGCTCCGTATGCCACGGCAAACTGGCTGACACTGACGGCGGCGGTGCACAAATGCTGCGCAGCTAGCGCCATTCGACGGCCAACACCGCGGTTCCTGGTGTGTCCGCTGTGCCGTGCGTGTGATCATTGCTTGTACAGCCCTCTCGCAGTGTCCGGAGCAAGTATGGTGGGTCTGACACACCGGTGTCAATGTGTTCTTTTTTCCATTTCTAGGAGTGTATTTTGTACAGATCGCCATATTGCACTGACAATTAAACCCTGCAAAAAGTGGTCTACAGATAGTCAAATACACCCCACAAATGATAAATATGTGTCTGGTTCCCAATATTCTTGTGAATTTTATCTAAATTTCGCATCCAAAAGATCATCCCGTAATTTAGTGATAGTTTCCAGTGATTTATTGGACACTGAATGTGTAATTATTATTATGGACTGTACCAAACTTCCACAATGTTCACTGTGGCAATAGGTTCTGACTATGAACAGCACTATCTTCAACAATTACTTACTGTGCACATTGTTTTCGTTTCCGTTTTGTGAGGACAGCTAAATTTCAAGGACAGTGTTTTAAAGATTTCATCCAGTTTCTCTGTTAGTTGCAAATGCTTACCACACGTGACATTTTGAGAACTTTACAGTCTATGTTAGGTTACTGCTCTCAAACAATCTTGTTATAGGACAGCAACCAAGTGTAGTGAATATCCATTCACCTGTGCATAAATTATGATCGGCCATAAACCGTATATTATTCAACATCTAAATTCAATTAAAGTGTTTGATCTGCAAACCGAGGTGGTCCACTTCATTTAAAATAGCCTACTTTAGTCAATCACTTTTCAGCCACACACTATGGAGGTGTAGCCAGTGGCGGTATATAGGCGCAGGTAAGTATGATTTGTTACAAGCAGGATTAGAAAAGTTTTCCGTGGCTCACGGTAGAAACCTGCGCAGAGTAGTAAATTGGAAATGATTGGTAGGATGTCTGTCAAGAAGACGTGGTGTCCTTTCAGATGTATGCAGGTAATGTAGTCGTGCCTGGGAGCGGTACTGCGTTTATTATGGGGTACCTATTTAATGTCTTACTTTGTAACTGGAGTGTTATGCAGTGTAGAGTGTTGTACAGCTATTGGAAGCTAGATCGAAGAGGTGGGAGTGAGGTATTGGTGCGCTTATGCGTTGTTGGAAATAAGGAGTAACCGGAGCAGGGCTCATGAGGAATCGTGAAGGTGTGTGATAGACAAGATGCATAACGACTGGCTTTACTTATGTTGAATTAAGTCTGTTTAGTGGTATCTGTCAATTAACTAACAAAAGGGTTTCATATGATGATACTTTTTCCACCGCCTTGTCAGAGATAGAGCGAGAATGCTTATCGTAAATGACATAAAAAACTGGAAGAGATCAGTCAATAACAACCCACAACGTCTAATCGTAAGTTATGAGGCAAAATAACTATGTTTTGCCCCTTGTTAATTTTTTATGTATTATCATACCCCAAAAAAATGTAAATGTCGTGTGACTTGGACCTCAGCGGAGAAAATCTCCGATCTGGCTGGGAATCGAACCCAGGCCCTTAGGATTAACTTCTGTAGCGTTGATCACTCAGCTTGGTTCAAATGGTTCTGAGCACTATGGGACTTAACATCTACGGTCATCAGTCCCCTAGAACTTAGAACTACTTAAACCTAACTAACCTAAGGACATCACACATATCCATGGCCGAGGCAGGATTCGAACCTGCGACCGTAGCAATCGCGCGGCTCCGGACTGAGCGCCTAGAACCGCTAGACCACCGCGGCCGGCTGACCACTCAGCTACCGGCGGCGGACATTATCATACCATAAAGTATCCGAACGACGTGAATTGCGTTTCCCCTGATTTTCATGTAGCCCGCATAACGTAGCTGTCTTGCAGTTCTTCTGAGCTCTTTGCATTACAGTCGTTTGATCACACAAAACTGATGCCACGAGAGATCACTAGATAACACTGTTCTTTAAGGCAATCAGTCCAGATGTAAATCAAAACCACGCTGTTTCAAATGCTAGGAAATGCATCATTACAGATTGGAAGACAGTTCTAAACGCATATAAACTCAATTTTACTGCAGTAGGTGACATTTAAAAATCATTGACACACTCATTAGAATCTGGATTAACTAATTCCATCACATAAGCTGATTAAGCAATGTTTAGGCAAAATTAAATATTTTTGTGAATAACTTACATTGAGACAATATCTGGACTCCTAAAGTTCTGCGATAATTCGAAGTATTGTTGCTCTTTAGGAGGTTATCCCACACTTGTGAAACCTCATTCCTGATACGAGTGATTTGTTAGAAACTGGATTTTGAACTAACGAGTTAAAAGCGAGGTGATTAACAGCAGTAAACGCTCTGTGGAAACCTCACAATTAACATCGTATCCCTAGTAATTTGTCTGTACACATGATTGAGCATTTATTTGTCCACTTGTCTGAACTTTAAGCGACATGATGAATTTCTTTGTTCTGTGTTTGGATTCAAACCAACCATCTATAGCTATTGTAGCTAACCAAAGCTTTCGTGCCTGATCAAGACTCGATCACAGCAAAGTTCTTTGTTGGTGACTAGTCACAGACAGTCGTGAGGTATCGAAGGTTTCGTCAATATGAATTAGTAAATCTGAACTTGAAAATTTTTGATCTCTACCTGCAATCCTATCGAGACCTTCATCTTCCACTAACCATGAAAACATTTAATACAATTTCCGATAAATAAGTTTGCTCACGTTTAAAACGAAGTGCCATGATATAAAAGTTTTGTTTCAGGTACTCGAACCCAGCACGTAATTAGACTGTTAACTAAGTAAAGTCAAATGCTAGACATCGAATTTTTTCACCTGCGGGGAGATGTTTGAATTTCAAATCTGGATACATTTTTTTTCTTTTTTTCTTGACTGGGAAACGAAATCGGCACCAACAGCCGTGATTTTATATCCACGAGTTCTTTGCTCACCGTTAGTCTGATGTGTCCATGTTTGACTAGACATTACAGCGCCTATCGTTGTTGTTGATAACGCATGAATAAACGTTAGAAATGAAAATTATTTATCACTAGTAGTTCGTTGTGCTTATGCTAGGGAAACCATTAAATTTTTTTGTGCTGGTGCAGGATTCCAAACCATATATGTGCCTTTTGTAGAGACCTAAAGGAGTTCGCAGGCTTGGGGAAAACAACGAAAATATCGAACTATATCGTTCCGTGTAGGTCAGAAACCACGGAGAAGAAGATGTGAATTCGAATCCTGGTCCAGCACCAAATGTTTCAACATCTCAAGTTTAAATAAAATAAGAGCCGTGTGACCTGAAATGACCAGTGGCACGTTACATAAGATAACGTTTCTAGCTTAAGGAAGCTCGCTCGCGAGAGAGTTTCTGTTTTCCGCGACTTTCATCTCTGTTAGGCCACAATCTAAAACGGATCTGTCCCAGTTGGTAGCGAAGGGATGTGATATTTTTATTGTGGATTCTGAACTACCGTGCAACATGATGTTTTTCACGTGGCGTTACTAGACGGGAAGAAGATCTGTTCGTATTTGTTTAAAATACATGACGGAAATGGCAGTCGAACCCATACCACGCAACTAAAAAACTAGGATAAACTCACGCGACAACTGAAGCCTACATTTCTACGGTCATGATTTTCTCTTAATATATGCTACGTTTAGATTACAAATTAGACGGCGACGTCTCTATTAACTGTTTCATTATCAGCAGGATTCTGACACCGAAATAATGATAGTCTTATGTCAGACGCTTTTAGCCATCACGCCCTCGATTCGAAGCAATTTCGACAGTTTCACTATTTCAAGAAATTTCTTATATCGCGAAATACCATTGCAGAGCCTGAAATTACCAAATACTTTGATTATTGGTGTCAATACTGCTGTTAAGTTCCTCATTCTGCTGCTAAATGCTTCTTGGTATCTTTCGGAAGCAGCTGCCCAAAAGTAGGTAAATACTTAGTTCGCTGCGGTGTTTGGTGGCAAGTGAACCGTAACAAGAAGTTATTTAGTTTCTTCAGTGCCAAGGAAATACTTTTCAAGTTAGTATCGGACGCCTCCAATAATTCGTAGATTACATTAAACGGAATTAATTGATGACGATATTACTTCGTAACAGAAACTGCATTGCACTACTTCATTTACTTCTGCTTATCAACGACGTTTGAAATATGCTAAAACTGGCGGTAAACACGACTATCCAATCCACAGAATGTTACTGTCTTCTGTTAAATGTCACAGTCACTCTCTCCATGTGACTTTGTGGACTTCAGTTATTTCAAATAGTACAAGGAAGAAAATATTGTAGAAGACCATCTGTTTTAACATGCAATAAATTCATTTTAAGGTGGCCCAAGTTCACATTTTCGCGAAATTACTCTAACTATAGTACCTACTTCAACAATGTAGAAAAAGTTCAACGTTACAGAACAGTCATCCAACTGAGAGGCCTTACATTTCGTCGCTCACCAGAAATTCTCCGTGTAACACCAGTTCCAGTAAACGTGAGAGATGTCCCGCCACTCTTTCACTTTAACAACGTTTTCAGTGAGGTCAACATTCATATTTTAGGTCATGATCTCGGTGCTCCCCATACCACATTTGCTATGTATGGCTAATGACTTTTTCTACATAAGAAATTGTGGGAAGAATGATCTTGTATCAATGCATGTATCCGGGAGGAGGCATAGTGAAGGATATCGCGAACAGGGAGAGAGTCGAATTGAAGATCATAACTGCTGAGTGCAGCAACCTGGCCATGCAAGTGATTCTGGGAAGCAGTGTTCAGTGGTTCGTACCTGCAGGGGGACTTGTGGCCGAAGCTCTCTCCTCTTTCTGCTTTGGGTCAGACAGAGAGGCACTGGTTCACAAAACATTTCACCTAGGTTAGGGGCCAGTCCGTTGCAGAAGATGGCTGGATAGCTGAAGGTGGGTGGAGAAGGCATTTAAGAGAGACTTAAATACACTGAGGTTTTGTGCAAACAGTGGGAAGGTCATAAAACACACCGTTAGAAGCTGGGACAATACGGACAGAACAGCTGGCATATGTTTTTAGTGGAGGTAGTAGTGTAACAGTCCCTGGACGTTAGGAACTAACCAGGTTCTTTTAGTGAGTGGTTAAAACATATTTCGTGGGCACCACTGTCTGGAAAGCTTAACAACCTTCTTTCAGAAACTGGAAATGGTCGCTCCAGAAAGATTAGATCACTCTGCAAATGTGGAACTGTGGTCTTGTTTAGGTAGATGTTTTTGCCAAAACATGGCCATACTTATCGAGAGAATGACGCTTCCCTAGTCTAAAGCCTTCTTTTTTCATACGAGACAGATTTGGAGGAAGTGATCGGATCCCCTCAGTATACACAAATGAGAGGATTGCTTCCCAGTTTGGGAACTCTGGTGCTGTGTCTGGCTTGACTACCAGGCCAACAGAAGAGCCAAGAGGACAGATAGAATGAGTGATAGTTCGATTGGCCGGCCGAAGTGGCCGTGCGGTTAAAGGCGCTGCAGTCTGGAACCGCAAGACCGCTACGGTCGCAGGTTCGAATCCTGCCTAGGGCATGGATGTTTGTGATGTCCTTAGGTTAGTTAGGTTTAACTAGTTCTAAGTTCTAGGGGACTAATGACCTCAGCAGTTGAGTCCCATAGTGCTCAGAGCCATTTGAACCATATGATAGTTCGATTGATTTGTACAATGTGGAACAGTATCGTTTTGCTAATTCAGCTCCTGTACCGAGGCTTGGTAGAAAGTGGTTGTGATTCTTTTAAGGACTCTCTCTTCTGGTCCTCCACTGGTGGAAAACTTCAGTTCATACCCTAGTGGATGATACTTGCAGTCTGTATCTTGCAGTGGACTAAGAGCCTGTGGCAGTTTCCCGCTGTACCGATAGTGGAACTGCAGACATGTCGTGTGCCACGAGCGTGAATTTATTCGTCCTCAATCGATCGTCAGACGTTTGCCAATTCCAGCACCCACCGTCGTGCATGTGAGTCAAGTTGGCTTGGCCAGACCAGGCAACGGGTGCTCCTCACACTGAAATCTGCCAAGATTCAGGGCTGTGATCGGGAAGTTTCCCGCGTTCTGATAATCAGAACAGCAGACCGCGTAATTAGTATATTTTCGTGGACGCGTCAGAACGTTACAACTGCTCCAGCGATCCGCTCCTCGCCCTCAGCGCGCTGTTTTCTGCTGTTGCCGGAATCAGGGTGAAAGCATACAGAATTGCTGGACCGCCGTAGCGTTGTTAAGCGGTATTCACTACTCGCTATTCTCAGGTGAACCACCGTTTGTACTATAGCTGATCGTAGTTGTTTCCATTCGAATAACGTTGGACCTCACAGTTGATTCACGTAAACAAAGTCATATTGCGCTATAAAAGTGGTTAATTCAGGGGAGAATGCTTCCACCCCAATATATAGCCTATCAAACGCCATTCTTTAACTGAGTTGTATTAGTCATTCTTACGTAAGATTTATCAGTTAGTCCTCCAGGAAGTTGTTGTTACTAAAGGTTTAATAAAATGTGTGTTTATTTTATAAACTTGAATACGCGACGTTTCTCATTCATTCTCCCTCTAATATTCACTGTCTTTATTTTATTGTGGTGGTACGTGGGTACACCAGCAATGTAAGGTTCAATATTATTAAATCAGTTAATGTGATTTTTAATTTGACTTCTGAAAGTGATTATATGCATAGAGTAACAAAAGCGCCATGAGGAAATTCACTAATTCATACAGAAGACTATGTGAGAAACACAAGATGTGAAAATGTTGCGAAGATAATATTTTTCTTTATGTAAAGATAATAACATTTAGCTTCACTCAGACGTATATTTATGATTAAAGCAACCAAAGGCTTGCAAAATGAAGTAGCGACGACAGCTTAACAATGCTCTTTCCCATTGGAAAGTAAGCAATTTACTTATTGGGCTCTATAACAACACTGCAACAGTAATTTCGTGCGTAAGCAATGCATACGAATAGTAGAAGTTAATAGTGCCATGGCTTCCAGTTCTGTATATATCCTGATTTAAAATGGCTCTGCATCATCCCAGGCCTCAAGTACTGCAACGTCATACTGAAACCAACAGTGTCCTCGTGCTACAAACTTCATTCAAAAATATGGTTCAAATGGCTCTGAACACTATGAGACTTAACATCCGAGGTCATCAGTCCCCTGCAGGATTAATCATAGCTCTAACGTACTGAAAGAAAGCGCTGTCGTACTGGAAGCAAGTTATATTTACGGTCGAAAAGGTGTTTTCTACTGCACCAAATAGTTCAGTGTATGTATCTCGACCAAGTGGAGCGAGATTCGACATAAAATATGTCTATCAGAAGCGCAGTTTTGGCCGAAATGCTGTCACAGTTTGGCGTTGGGTACCAACAAGTGGTTGGGATGTTCTGCGACAACTGGACAGTTCGTTTTCTAGTCACTACTACTGTGTGTGAGAGAGTGAGAGAACGTAGTAGCTGCTAACGCAAGTATCGTACAATTTCGACACAGTGATAGCAGAGTTATGTGGCTATTGCTCGTGTAGGAAATGGCTTGAGAATCTTTGAAGCATGTTCATTTCTTATGTTCTGTGAAGAACGTAATGCTTCCTTCTGTCTATCTGAGATTTTCGGGTAACAGAAGTCTTCCAACATGACCGTTCTCCCGTCCACACAGTGAACTGTGGTTTGAAATGAACGGGGACGTTGAGCTGTTGCACTGCTCTCACAAAGGTGCTGACCACTGTCCCATAGAGCACGTATTCGCAGAGATGGAGAAAATCCTTAGGCGTAGAAGATCAGCACCGACAACGAAGCCAGTGCTGTCCTAGACAGATAATGGTGCATAGGAAGAGTTGTCACAGTATAATAGATTCATCCCGAAACTTGTTGCCTCTCTTCCCTGGTGGCTAAATAGCTCGGTAGAGGAGGACAAAAACTGGAACGTTTCTGAACTGTTGTGTGGTTATGGAGAAAATTTTGTTATGACAAATGAACGTTTTCTTTTCTCTCGAAGAAGAGGAAAATTTGTGTCTTATCTGTCTAAAAAAAGTTCATTTCACTCTTTTCAGTTGTTAAACAGACTCTTGATTTTAAATTATTTTACGACGATTGATCAAACGACTGAGACAAACATGAAACTAATTTCTTTGTCATATATTGTATGACGTCAGTGCCAATGAAGGCATCAAAGAGAAAGTATTTCGTTATTCTACGTCGAGAAAAAGCATCATATTAGTGTTCCTTTTATTTAGATGCAAGTAGGACGCCAATACCGACAAAACCACCAAGGAGATGTCATTTTCTTTTAATGCCAAGCAGAAATCACAATACATAAAGAGAGAAAGTGGTGCAAGACCAGCGGTGTATACGTAGTCGTGCTAATGAGCCTATTACATTGTCAGTTATATACTTAAGAACTATTTAAAATTATAAATACTCAATAATTCTCTTTGTCCTCCTAAAGTAACGACTCTTACCACGACTTAAAAGTAATTGAAGTGACACGATTCGAATCCTCTTGCTGTGGGTTAGAAACTAATCACTTCAACCACTACGCCATTCTACCGGTCGCGTATGCAGTGCTTATGGAATTGTGTGACAGTCTGTGAAGTCACACTTTTTCCCTGAAAAAGAAGTGACTTACCGCGTGGAAGCGGCGCAGTGCGGCTTCTACGGTAATGCAGACAGTTCACCTGACTTTGAATTCCATGAACTGAGTTATGAAAAACAAACTAATTGAAAGTGGTACAGTAGGTAATTTGCTACGTTTATCAAATCTGCTTGTTTTGGAGATATTTTGTGTGGGAAAGTATGAGAGCTTAGTAGCTGTAAACGCAAGTATCTTACTTTTTTGACACAGTGACAGCAATGTTACTCATCTGGCTACTGCTCGTGTAGAAAATGGCTTCTGTTCAGTGAAGATGTTAGTCAGTATGTGGACGTCACTTTGAGAAGTAAATAGCTTGTAGAATACATACTGCTACTGTGATATTTTGATAAATATTAAACAATCTAATATATTCTGGACTTATGGCCTCCTTTACTTCGCTAGAATTAGCACCCGGATTAGTTTCATATGGCGACCCTGACTATGATTTTTGTATTCGCAGTAATCTCCTGAAATGTAGTCAGATTGCAAAGTCGCTAACAAAATTAGCTCAGACTCTAAAAAGCATAACAAAAATTAGTCTGACTGTAAGATGAGTACCCAAATCCAGTGAGATAGTAAAAGTTTAAGCAAATGTCTTTCCGTTTCAGGAATCACACTTCTGTTTTGTGTATCGATACTGCGTTGATTAAGACAGTTGAAGAGAAGTGTATTTTCCACCTTGTATTTTTTGGGAGCGTTCTTTATTTAGTGAGGGACCTCTTTTGTAGATAGATCCTTCTTGCTACAATAGACCTTCTTTCCGGATAGTAAGTAGTATGTGCGCTAATCGATCCAGTAGTTCAGGAGGGGATGTGGAACATACATGTTGTTGTTGTTGTTGTTGTGGTCTTCAGTCCTGAGACTGGTTTGATGCAGCTCTCCATGCTACTCTATCCTGTGCAGGCTTCTCCATCTCCCAGTACCTACTGCAACCTACATCCTTCTGAATCTGCTTAGTGTATTCATCTCTTGGTCTCCCCCTACGATTTTTACCCTCCACGCTGCCCTCCAATACTAAATTGGTGATCCCTTGATGCCTCAGAACATGTCCTACCAACCGATCCCTTCTTCTGGTCAAGTTGTGCCACAAACTCCTCTTCTCCCCAATCCTATTCAGTACCTCCTCATTAGTTATGTGATCTACCAATCTTATCTTCAGCATTCTTCTGTAGCACCACATTTCGAAAGCTTCTATTCTCTTCTTGTCCAAACTATTTACCGTCCATGTTTCACTTCCATATATGGCTACACTCCATACAAATACTTTCAGAAATGACTTCCTGACACTTACTACTTTAAGTGTCTCATTTCCTAATCCAATACCCTCAACATCACTCGACTTAATTCGACTACATTCCATTATCCTCGTTTTGCTTTTGTTGATGTTCATCTTATATCCTCCCTTCAAGACACCATCCATTCCGTTCAACTGCTCTTCCAAGTCCTTTGCTGTCTCTGACAGAATTACAATGTCATCGGCGAACCTCAAAGTTTTTATTTCTTCTCCATGGATTTTAATACCTACTCCGAATTTCTCTTTTGTTTCCTTTACTGCTTGCTCAATATACAGATTGAATAACATCGGGGAGAGGCTACAACCCCGTCTTACTCCCTTACCATCCACTGCTTCCCTTTCATGTCCCTCGACTCTTATAACTGCCATCTGGTTTCTGTACAAATTGTAAATAGCCTTTCGCTCCCTGTATTTTACCCCTGCCACCATTTGAATTTGAAAGAGAGTATTCCAGTCAACATTGTCAAACGCTTTCTCTAAGTCTACAAATGCTAGAAACGTAGGTTTGCCTTTCCTTAATCTTTCTTCTAAGATAAGTCGTAAGGTCAGTATTGCCTCACGTGTTCCAGTATTTCTACGGAATCCAAACTGATCTTCCCCGAGGTCGGCTTCTACTAGTTTTTCCATTCGTCTGTAAAGAATTCGTGTTAGTATTTTGCAGGTGTGGCTTATTAAACTGATTGTTCGGTAATTCTCACATCTGTCAACACCTGCTTTCTTTGGGATTGGAATTATTATATTCTTCTTGAAGTCTGAGGGTATTTCACCTGTTTCATACATCTTGCTCACCAGATGGTAGAGTTTTGTCAGGACTGGCTCTCCCAAGGCCGTCAGTATATTCATACATCTTTCAATTTTGTAATGTATATGGATTATGTATAGTATACGTTAGGAAACTCCATAATGCTGTTCGCAGACACTGCTGTTGCCTGTAGGAAGGCAGCGTGCCAAAAAACTGTAGTGAAATGCGGGAAGATCTGAGGAGGATTGCTGAGTGGTGTACAAACCAAAAGCTGACCCTGGACGTAAGTAAATGTAACGTATTGCACACAAAGTCACATGACTTCCCAACATGAGAGGATTCATTTCGTTCCTCCTTTGCCTCTGGAAGATTACACGCTACTGATGACAAACCACTGAATACAGTAACTGCCTTGTGATACATACGATTAGCCGGCCACAGTTACCTAAAGTAGAATGACACACAAAACCAATTGTGGGAGGAGGGGGAGGGGGGAGGCTGGTGCAAGTTTCAGTTTGATCAGACGTATGCTAACTGAGTGTAATTCCATCACGAAAGTAACATTCGTTCGACAGATCCTTCAGTTACACGAAATGCATTCCCAGTTGCGAATATGGACAACCATCAGCTTTACAACGGAATGACAACAATGAAAATTTTTGCCTGACTCAGACTCGAACCCGGATTTCCTGCTTATCACGGGAAACCGGCTTATCATACGGCTATCCGAACACGCTTCACGGCTTTATGGTGCAAAATGATACTCATACATTCGTTATGTAAATTCCCATACGGGGAAGCCATTTTGATCGACAGTCGCTTGCCTGGTGTCGCGGATTCGTACGATATTTCATTGACTGTGTTGTTCAGAAGAATGATGCAACGTCTCTTAGGACATGTTCCTTCCACATTATTTTCTCTGGCATACACAGTCTCATCAGCAGTGTCCCGACACGCCTACGTCAGGCAGCCCTGATCACGAGACGTCACTAGAGACGGAGTAGCCAGTATAAAATAAGGCTAGGAGTGTTGTGTTGTTAGTAGAGAACAGCAGAATCTGTCGATCAGCAGAACTCAGTGTCTTTGAACATGGGTGAGTCGTCGGATGTCACGTGAGTAACAAATCCCTTAGGGACAGTTCAACCTTTCTAAAGCTGCCATATCGAATGTGAGGTAGAAACACGGAGGAACACTCAGTTAAACTACGCCGTGCAGGCGTCAACTGCTCATGATTAGATTTGATTCAGTTTTCATTCCATAGACCCAAAAATAGGATCATTGCCGTGCGTGTCGAACAAGTCAGAAGGTATAATATAAAAAGCATAAAACAGCGGAATATAATACTCACTACCCTGATAATTTGTCAGAAGATTGTCAAAATAGGTGACTACATTACACTAAACTGGAACTGCTAAATATTTACAGAATTGATACATTTTCTGAATAAAACATAGCTTCGCAATTTTAATAAATTTATCATACACAAAATAGCTAATCTTGCCTGTTGTGACCAAATGCTGTCAAAAGTGAAATCTAACAGACATTTTTACTTAATCTGGTATAACAGTCCCTGTTAAGATATTCATCTAAAGAGTAGAAGATGTTGCCTTCCAGAAAGTCTTTGGCTCTGAGCACTATGGGACTCAACTGCTGAGGTCATTAGTCCCCTAGAACTTAGAACTAGTTAAACCTAACTAACCTAAGGACATCACAAACATCCATGCCCGAGGCAGGATTCGAACCTGCGACCGTAGCGGTCTCGCGGTTCCAGACTGCAGCGCCTTTAACCGCACGGCCACTTCGGCCGGCCAGAAAGTCAAACTCTCTTTAAAGTGTACTTTATCTGGAACCAAGTTTTTGATGGTTGCTGGCAGTTTATGTAAATGTGCGTTCCTGAATGTTGGACCACCTTTTGGGCCAAGGTAAGTGATTTTAGGTCCTTACGCAGTTTGTTCTTATTCCTAGTATTGATACTATGTATTGAGCTACTAGTTGGAAACAGAGACATTATTTGCAACAAATTTCATCAAGGAATAAATACATTGAGAAGCAGTGGTTAGAATGTAAAATTCCTTGAACAGATTCCTAAATGATGTTCTTGAATTTACACCACAGATGAGTCTTATTACACGCTTTTTCCTGCTAAAAGCTTTTGGTCGGTTTGACGAGTCACCCCAGAATACGATCCCATATAACGTAACAGAATTAAAGTAAGCAAACTATGCAAGCTTTTTATATTTATGTCTTCTAAATCTGACACCATTCTCACTGCAAATACAGACTTGTTTAAGCGTTTCAGCAATTTTGTGGTATGTCCTTCACAACTGAATTTATTATGTTGTTGTAACCACAGAACCTTTCGATCTTGTCTTAGTACGTTATACATATGCTGGAAGGAAACCTCTTAACGGTTCTGAACTTAATATACAGGGTGTTACAAAAAGGTACGGCCAAAATTTCAGGAAACATTCCTCACACACAAATAAAGAAAAGATGTTATGTGGACATGTGTCCGGAAACGCTTAATTTCCATGTTAGAGCTCATTTTAGTTTCTTCAGTACGTACTGTACTTCCTCTATTCACCGCCAGTTGTCCCAATTGAAGGAAGGTAATGTTGACTTCGGTGCTTGTGTTGACATGCGACCCATTGCTCTACAGTACTAGCATCAAGCACATCAGTACGTAGCATCAACAGGTTAGTGTGCATCACGAACGTGGTTTTGCAGTCAGTGCAATGTTTACAAATGCGGAGTTGGCAGATGCCCATTTGATGTATGGATTAGCACGGGGCAATAGCCGTGGCGCGGTACGTTTGTATCGACACAGATTTCCAGAACGAAGGTGTCCCGACAGGAAGACGTTCGAAGCAATCGATCGGCGTCTTAGGGAGCACGGAACATTCCAGCCTATGACTCGCGACTGGGGAAGATCTAGAACGACGAGGACACCTGCAATGGATGACGCAATTCTTCGTGCAGTTGACGATAACCCTAATGTCAGCGTCAGAGAAGTTGCTGCTGTACAAGGTAACATTGACCACGTCACTGTATGGAGAGTGCTACGGGAGAACCAGTTGTTTCCGTACCATGTACAGCGTGTGCAGGCACTATCAGCAGCTGATTGGCCTCCACGGGTACACTTCTGCGAATGGTACATCTGACAATGTATCAATCCTCATTTCAGTGCAAATGTTCTCTTTACGGATGAGGTTCCATTCCAACGTGATCAAATTGTAAATTTTCACAATCAACATGTGTGGGCTGACGAGAATCCGCACGCAATTGTGCAATCACATCATCAACACAGATTTTCTGTGAACGTTTGGGCAGGCATTGTTGGTGATGTCTTGATTGGGCCCCATGTTCTTCCACCTACCCTCAATGGAGCACGTTATCATGATTTCATACGGGATACTCTACCTGTGCTGCTAAAACATGTGCCGTTACAAGTACGACACAACATGTGGTTCATGCACGATGGAGCTCCTCCACGTTTCAATCGAAGTGTTCGTACGCTTCTCAACAACAGATTCGGTGACCGATGGATTGGTAGAGGCGGACCAATTCCATGGCCTCCACGCTCTCCTGACCTCAAACCGCTTGACTTTCATTTATGGGGGCATTTGAAAGCTCTTGTCTACGCAACCCCGGTACCAAATGTAGAGACTCTTCGTGCTCGTATTGTGGACGGCTGTGATACAATACGCCATTCTCCAGGGCTGCATCAGCGCATCAGGGATTCCATGCACCGGAGGGTGGATGCACGTATCCTCACTAACGGAGGACATTTTGAACATTTCCTGTAACAAAGTGTTTGAAGTCACGCCGGTACGTTCTTTTGCTGTGTGTTCCCATTCCACGATTAATGTGATTTGAAGAGAAGTAATAAAATGAGCTCTAACATGGAAAGTAAGCGTTTCCGGACACATGCCCACATAACATATTTTCTTTCTTTGTGTGTGAGGAATGTTTCCTGAAAGTTTGGCCGTACCTTTTTGTAACACCCTGTAGAGGGGCTTTTCAAAGTGTAATGGCAGCGAATCAGCTTTAAAGCATTTATTAATGTCAGTGAAAATTTGATTAGCAGCTATTTCTAAATCTGTACTTGACTTGCTACTTATTGCGGATAGATAACTTCGAGTATTGCGGTAGGTGGCTGTGAAACATCGCATGAAATAAGCGGAAGGAAACCCTCTTGAGTTACAAAGAGCCTCCAGCACTCCAGCAAACACAGTAACTATGCTTAAGAAGTTAGAAAGAATCACGTACAATGGCCGAACGACACCTATTGAGCCACACATTTCTGCAATCTGTGCTACACGATGCTTAAAGTTCTGTAAAGAGCGACACCACAGGAGAGTGAATTACCAGAAACGAGTGATTTGGAGTCGTGGATCACGCTATACCCTGCGGTAAATCTGTGGAAGGGTTTGGGTTTGGCAGATGAGCGTAGAACGTTACCTGCCATCGTGTGTACTCCGTACAGTAGAGGAACATAAGGGGAGACGACTACTGTTTTGTTTCAGCATGACAATACACTCTGTCATAAAGTGGCATCTACGAGGCAGTGGTTTGTACACAACAACTTTCCTGAAATGGAGAGGCTAGTCCTGAGTCCCGTCCGAAATTCATTGAAAATCCTTTGATAAGTGTTGGAACATTGACTTCACTCCAGTCCCCAGCGTGCAACATGACTGTCTTAACTTGTTTCTGCTACTGAGGAAGAATGATCTGCCATTCCCTCACAGATATTCAGGCACTTCACTGAAAGTGTCCTCAGCAGAACTGAATCCGTCATAATGGCGAATGTTGGGCACACCAAATATTAATCTCTATTGTCACAGGGTGTAACAAAAACGTACGGCACAAATTGCAGGACACGTCTCTCACACGCAGACAACGAAATTATGTTATATGAGCATGGGGCTGGAAACGCTACGTTTCCATGTTACAACGCATTTTCTCCAAGGAGTTTCAACATCAGATTGTAAATTTTCGCAGTCGGGATATGTGCAGAGACGTCAGTTCTCATGCAACTGTTGAAGCAAGTAATCGGGAAAGATCTTCTGTCAATGTTTGGGCTGGCATTGTTGGTGACTTTTTGGTAGAGCCTCACTTTCTTCCACATAGGCTCAACGGACAAAGTTACCATAATTTCTTACAGGGTGTTCCACCTGATCTGTTTACAAATGTGCCCTTAGCTGTGAGACAAAACATGTGCTTCATGCATTACAGATCCCCTCCTCATTTTAGGTTATCGTCTGTCGGCTTCTAAATAACAGATGCGGTGACGGATGGATAGGTAGAGATGGAACAGTTACCAGACATCCAATCTCTCCGGACCTGCACCCCGTGGACTTTTATCTGTGAGGCCATTTGAAAGCTCTTGTATATGGAACCCCGTTACAAGATGTTCAGGGTCTCCGTGACCGTATTACGCAAGGCTGCGAAACCATATGCAATGTTCCAGGGGTTACATCAGCGCTTTCGAGATTCAGTACGATGGCGGGCTGATGTACGCACGAGGGTCACTCCAAAAGAAGTGCACACTATTTTTGTAAAAACACAGTTTTCATTCTACATGTGTGAAAGTTTTACAGTGTGTAGATACATCCTTCCCGCTTGCTTTCAAACTTAGTTCAACCTGGTCCCGTGAGTGGCACCGTCACAGCATGCCTTCAAGATGGCTGCTGCATTTGACGTTCGTCAGAAGCAACGTGCTGTCATAGAAGTCCTGTGCTGTGAAATCAAGACAGTGGGAAACTTCCACAAGAGGTTGAAATAGGTGTATGTAGATGCTGCTGTCGATCGCAGTACAGTTAGTCAGTGTACAAGCAGGTTACGTGATGAAAGCGGGCACGGCAATATCGAGGATTATCCTCGCAGCGGCAGACCTCGTACTGCACACACTCCAGACAATGTGCAGAGTTAACGAATTGGTGACTGCTGGCAGACGCGTCACAGTGAACGAATTGTCACGCTACGTTGGGATAGGGGAAGGAGGTGTTAGCGAATACTGAAACTGTCAGTGTTAAAAAAGGTTTGTGTCAGGTGGGTTCCCAGGATATTGACAGTGTCTCACAAAGAAACAAGAAAAACTGTATGCAGCAAACTTTTGGAACAGTACGAGAATGGTTCAGATGAATTTCTTGGAAGAATTGTGACAGGTGATGAAACACGGCTCCATCATTTTTACCAGAGACGAAGAGATAATCAATGGAGTGGCATCATGTAAATTCACCCAAGAAAAAAAATTCAAAACTACACCTTCTGCTGGAAAAGTTATGGCTACGGTGTTTTTCGATTCCGAAGGACTTTTGCTTGTGGACTCATGCCAAGTGAACCACCATAGATTTTGATGCCTATGTGACCACTCTGAAGAAACTTAAAGCTCGACTGAGTCGTGTTAAACCACATCGGAAAAAGCAAGATGTTTTGTTGTTGCACGACAATACATGGCCACATGTCAGTCAAAAACCCATGGAAACGATCACAAAAACTCGGATGGACAACACTGAAACACCCGCCTTACAGTCCTGACCTAGCTCCATGTGACTATCATCTCTTTGGGAAACTGAAAGACTCTCTTCGTGGAAAAAGGTTTGAAGATGATGACGCCCTTGTGCACGCTGCCAAACAGTGGCTCCAACAGGTTGGTCCAGAATTTTACGGTGCGGATCTATAGGCGTGGTTCCAAGATGGCGTAAGGCAGTTGAGAGGGATGGAAATTATGTGGAGAAATGGAAATATTGTTCCTAAAGGATGTATCTACACAATGTAAAACTTACGAACATGTAGAATAAAAGTTGTTGTTGTTGTTGTGGTCTTCAGTTCTGAGACTGGTTTGATGCAGCTCTCCATGCTACTCTATCCTGTGCAAGCTTCTTCATCTCCCAGTACCTACTGCAACATACATCCTTCTGAATCTGCTTAGTGTATTGATCTCTTGGTCTCCCTCTACGATTTTTACCCTCGACGCTGCCCTCCAATGCTAAATTTGTGATCCCTTGATGCCTTAAAACATGTCCTACCAACCGATCCCTTCTTCTAGTCAAGTTAAGCCACAAACTTCTCTTCTCCCCAATCCTATTCAATACCACCGCATTAGTTACGTGATCTACCCATCTTATCTTCAGCATTCTTCTGTAGCACCACATTTCGATAGCTTCTATTCTCTTCTTGTCCAAACTGTCTATCGTCCATGTTTCACTTCCATACATGGCTACACTCCATACAAATACTTTCAAAAACGACTTCCTGACACTTAAATCTATACTCGATGTTAACAAATTTCTCTTCTTCAGAAACGATTTCCTTGCCATTGCCAGTCTACATTTTATATCCTCTCTACTTCGACCACCATCAGTTATTTTGCTCCCCAAATAGCAAAACTCCTTTACTACTTTAAGTGTCTCATTTCCTAATCTAATTCCCTCAGCATCACCCGACTTAATTTGACTACATTCCATTATCCTCGTTTTGCTTTTGTTGATGTTGATCATATATCCTCCTTTCAAGAGACTGTCCATTCCGTTCAACTGCTCTTCCAAGTCCTTTGCTGCCTCTGACAGAATTACAATGTCATCGGCGAACCTCAAAGTTTTTATTTCTTCTCCATGGATTTTAAAACCTACTCCGAATTTTTCTTTTGTTTCCTTTACTGCTTGCTCAATATATAGATTGAATAACATCGGGGAGAGGCTACAACCCTGTCTCACTCCCTTCCCAACCACTGCTCCCTTTCATGCCCCTCGACTCTTATAACTGCCATCTGGTTTCTGTACAAATTGTAAATAGCCTTTCGCTCCCTGTATTTTACCCCTGCCACCTTCAGAATTTGAACGAGAGTATTCCAGTTAACGTTGTCAAAAGCTTTCTATAAGTCTACAAATGCTAGAAACGTAGGTTTGCCTTTCCTTAATCTTTCTTCTAAGATAAATCGTAAGGTTAGTATTGCCTCACGTGTTCCAACATTTCTACGGAATCCAAACTGATCTTCCCCGAGGTCCGCTTCTACCAGTTTTACCATTCGTCTGTAAAGAATTCGCGTTAGTATTTTGCAGCTGTGACTTATTAAACTGATAGTTCGGTAATTTTCACATCTGTCAACACCTGCTTTCTTTGGGATTGGAATTATTATATTCTTCTTGAAGTCTGTGGGTATTTCGCCTGTCTCCTACATCTTGCTCACCGGATGGTAGAGTTTTGTCAGAACTGGCTCTCCCAAGGCCGTCAGTAGTTCTAATGGAATGTTATCTACTCCCAGGGCCTTGTTTCGGCTCAGGTCTTTCAGTGCTCTGTCAAACTCTTCACGCAGTATCGTATCTCCCATTTCATCTTCATCTACATCCTCTTCCATTTCCATAATATTGTCCTCAAGTACATCGCCCTTGTATAGATCCTCTATATACTCCTTCCACCTTTCTGCTTTCCCTTCTTTGCTTATAACTGGGTTTCCATCTGAGCTCTTGATATTCATACAAGTGGTTCTCTTCTCTCCAAAGGTCTCTTTAATTTTCCTGTAGGCAGTATCTATCTTACCCCTAGTGAGATAAGCCTCTACATCCTTACATTTGTCCTCTAGCCATCCCTGCTTAGCCATTTTGCACTTCCTGTCGATCTCATTTTTGAGACGTTTGTATTCCCTTTTGCCTGCTTCATTTACTGCATTTTTATATTTTCTCCTTTCATCAATTAAATTCAATATTTATTCTGTTACCCAAGGATTTCTACTAGCCCTCGTCTTTTTACCTACTTCATCCTCTGCTGCCTTCACTACTTCATCCCTCAAAGCTACCCATTCTTCTTCTACTGTATTTCTTTCCCCCATTCCTGTCAAATGTTCCCTTATGCTCTCCCTGAAACTCTCTACAACCTCTGGTTCTTTCAGTTTATCCAGGTCCCATCTCCTTAAATTCCCACCTTTTTGCAGTTTCTTCAGTTTCAATCTGCAATTCTTAGCCAATAGATTGTGGTCAGAATAAAAGTGGATTTAAAAAAAAAATAGTTTGCATTTCTTTTGGAGTGACCGTCGTATCAGTGCCCACGGGGAACATATTTAATATCTCCTGTGAGGAAGAGTTGCATGTGGTATGCTGGTGTGTTCTCTTTGCATGTGTTTCCCATGATTAATGAGTTGGAAAAAAATGAGTTGTAACAGACCCATACTTGCTTCGACTACGTGTAAGGAGTGAGTCCTGCAATTTGTGCGGTACATTTTTGTTACACCCTGTATGTGTCCAGATGTGTCTGATGAGATAGTGTATGCTTTGCGAAAAGACCAAGAATCGGAGACATTAAAACTTATACGTATATTTATCGACAGTCATGCACCTATTCCGGGGGAAGGGGGGAGAGAGAGAGAGAGAGAGAGAGAGAGAGAGAGAGAGAGAGAGAGAGAGAGAGAGAGAGCGACTGATAGTGGAATCCATAATGTGCCTCGCGGAGTACACACACCAGTATAAACCACGAAATCCACGGGCACACTTGAGAGTAAACCTGCTACTATCCACAGCAGGAGAAAGAAAACTGGCATTCTACGGATCGGAGCGTGGAATGTCAGATCCCTTAATCGGGCAGGTAGGTTAGAAAATTTAAAAAGGGAAATGGATAGGTTAAAGTTAGATATAGTGGGAATTAGTGAAGTTCGGTGGCAGGAGGAACAAGACTTTTGGTCAGGTGATTACAGGGTTATAAATACAAAATCAAATAGGGGTAATGCAGGAGTAGGTTTAATAATGAATAAAAAAAATAGGAGTGCGGGTTAGCTACTACAAACAGCATAGTGAACGCATTATTGTGGCCAAGATAGACACAAAGCCCATGCCTACTACAGTAGTACAAGTTTATATGCCAACTAGCTCTGCAGATGATGAAGAAATTGATGAAATGTATGACGAGATAAAAGAAATTATTGAGGTAGTGAAGGGAGACGAAAATTTAATAGTCATGGGTGACTGGAATTCGAGTGTAGGAAAAGGGAGAGAAGGAAACATAGTAGGTGAATATGGATTGGGGGGAAGAAATGAAAGAGGAAGCCGCCTGGTAGAATTTTGCACAGAGCATAACTTAATCATAGCTAACACTTGGTTCAAGAATCATAAAAGAAGGTTGTATACCTGGAAGAATCCTGGAGATACTAATAGGTATCAGATAGATTATACACTCCTGGAAATGGAAAAAAGAACACATTGACACCGGTGTGTCAGACCCACCATACTTGCTCCGGACACTGCGAGAGGGCTGTACAAGCAATGATCACACGCACGGCACAGCGGACACACCAGGAACCACGGTGTTGGCCGTCGAATGGCGCTAGCTGCGCAGCATTTGTGCACCGCCGCCGTCAGTGTCAGCCAGTTTGCCGTGGCATACGGAGCTCCATCGCAGCCTTTAACACTGGTAGCATGCCGCGACAGCGTGGACGTGAACCGTATGTGCAGTTGACGGACTTTGAGCGAGGGCATATAGTGGGCATGCGGGAGGCCGGGTGGACGTACCGCCGAATTGCTCAACACGTGGGGCGTGAGGTCTCCACAGTACATCGATGTTGTCGCCAGTGGTCGGCGGAAGGTGCACGTGCCCGTCGACCTGGGACCGGACCGCAGCGACGCACGGATGCACGCCAAGACCGTAGGATCCTACGCAGTGCCGTAGGGGACCGCACCGCCACTTCCCAGCAAATTAGGGACACTGTTGCTCCTGGTGTATCGGCGAGGAACATTCGCAACCGTCTCCATGAAGCTGAGCTACGGTCCCGCACACCGTTAGGCCGTCTTCCGCTCACGCCCCAACATCGTGCAGCCCGCCTCCAGTGGTGTCGCGACAGGCGTGAATGGAGGGACGAATGGAGACGTGTCGTCTTCAGCGATGAGAGTCGCTTCTGCCTTGGTGCCAATGATGGTCGTATGCGTGTTTGGCGCCGTGCAGGTGAGCGCCACAATCAGGACTGCATACGACCGAGGCACACAGGGCCAACACCCGGCATCATGGTGTGGGGAGCGATCTCCTACACTGGCCGTACACCACTGGTGATCGTCGAGGGGACACTGAATAGTGCACGGTACATCCAAACCGTCATCGAACCCATCGTTCTACCATTCCTATACCGGCAAGGGAACTTGCTGTTCCAACAGGACAATGCACGTCCGCATGTATCCCGTGCCACCCAACGTGCTCTAGAAGGTGTAAGTCAACTACCCTGGCCAGCAAGATCTCCGGATCTGTCCCCCATTGAGCATGTTTGGGACTGGATGAAGCGTCGTCTCACGCGGTCTGCACGTCCAGCACGAACGCTGGTCCAACTGAGGCGCCAGGTGGAAATGGCATGGCAAGCCGTTCCACAGGACTACATCCAGCATCTCTACGATCGTCTCCATGGGAGAATAGCAGCCTGCATTGCTGCGAAAGGTGGATATACACTGTACTAGTGCCGACATTGTGCATGCTCTGTTGCCTGTGTCTATGTGCCTGTGGTTCTGTCAGTGTGATCATGTGATGTATCTGACACCAGGAATGTGTCAATAAAGTTTCCCCTTCCTGGGACAATGAATTCACGGTGTTCTTATTTCAATTTCCAGGAGTGTATAATGGTAAGACAGAGATTTAGGAACCAGGTTTTAAATTTTAAGACATTTCCAGGGGCAGATGTGGATTCTGACCACAATCTATTGGTTATGAACTGCAGATTGAAACTGAAGGAACTGCAGATTGAAACTGAAGAAACTGCAAAAAGGTGGGAATTTAAGGAGATGGGACCTGGATAAACTGAAAAAACCAGAGGTTGTAGAGAGTTTCAGGGAGAGCATAAGGGAACAATTGACAGGAATGGGGGAAAGAAATACAGTAGAAGAAGAATGGGTAGCTCTGAGGGATGAAGTAGTGAAGGCAGCAGAGGATCAAGTAGGTAAAAAGACGAGGGCTAATAGAAATCCTTGGGTAACAGAAGAAATATTGAATTTAATTGATGAATGGAGAAAATATAAAAATGCAGTAAATGAAGCAGGCAAAAGGGAATACAAACGTCTCAAAAATGAGATCGACAGAAAGTGCAGAATGGCTAAGCAGGGATGGCCAGAGGACAAATGTAAGGATGTAGAGGCTTGTCTCACTAGGGGTAAGATAGATACTGCCTACAGGAAAATTAAAGAGACCTTTGGAGAGAAGAGAACCACTTGTATAAATATCAAGAGCTCAGATGGCAACCCAGTTCTAAGCAAGGAAGGGAAGGCAGAAAGGTGGAAGGAGTATATACAGGGTTTATACAAGGGCGATGTACTTGAGGACAGTATTATGGAAATGGAATAGGATGTAGATGAAGATGAAATGGGAGATAAGATACTGCGTGAAGAGTTTGACAGAGCCCTGAAAGACCTGAGTCGAAACAAGGCCCCGGGAGTAGACAACATTCCATTAGAACTACTGATGGCCTTGGGAGAGGCAGTCCTGACTAAACTCTACCATCTGGTGAGCAAGATGTATGAGACAGGCGAAATACCCACAGACTTCAAGAACAATATAATAATTCCAATACCAAAGAAAGCAGGTGTTGACAGATGTGAAAATTACCGAACTATCAGTTTAATAAGTCACAGCTGCAAAATACTAACGCGAATTCTTTACAGACGAATGGAAAAACTGGTAGAAGCGGACCTCGGGGAAGATCAGTTTGGATTCCGTAGAAATGTTGGAACACGTGAGACAATACTAACCTTACGACTTATCTTAGAAGAAAGATTAAGGAAAGGCAAACCTACGTTTCTAGCATTTGTAGACTTATAGAAAGCTTTAGACAACGTTAACTGGAACACTCTCTTTCAAATTCTGAAGGTGGCAGGGGTAAAATTCAGGGAGCGAAAGGCTATTTACAATTTGTACAGAAACCAGATGGCAGTTATAAGAGTCGAGGGACATGAAAGGGAAGCAGTTGTTGGGAAGTGAGTAAGACAGGGTTCTAGCCTCTCCCCGATGTTATTCAATCTGTATATTGAGCAAGCAGTAAAGGAAACAAAAGAAAAATTCGGAGTAGGTATTAATATACATGGAGAAGAAATAAAAACTTTGAGGTTTGCCGATGACATTGTAATTCTGTCAGGGACAGCAAATGACTTGGAAGAGCAGTTGAACGGAATGGACAGTGTCTTGAAAGGAGGATATAAGATGAACATCAACAAAAACAAAACGAGGATAATGGAATGTAGTCAAATTAAATCGGGTGATGCTGAGGGGATTAGATTAGGAAATGAGACACTTAAAGTAGTAAAGGAGTTTTGCTATTTAGGGAGCAAAATAACTGATGATGGTCGAAGTAGAGAGGATATAAAATGTAGACTGGCAATGGCAAGGAAATCGTTTCTGAAGAAGAGAAATTTGTTAACATCGAGTATAGATTTAAGTGTCAGGAAGTCGTTTCTGAAAGTATTTGTATGGAGTGTAGCCATGTATGGAAGTGAAACATGGACGATAAACAGTTTGGACAAGAAGAGAATAGAAGCTTTCGAAATGTGGTGCTACAGAAGAATGCTGAAGATAAGGTGGGTAGATCACATAACTAATGAGGAGGTATTCAATAGGATTGGGGAGAAGAGAAGTTTGTGGGTCAACTTGACTAGAAGAAGGGATCGGTTGGTAGGACATGTTTTGAGGCATCAAGGGATCACAAATTTAGCATTGGAGGGCAGCGTGGAGGGTAAAAATCGTAGAGGGAGACCAAGAGATCAATACACTAAGCAGATTCAGAAGGATGTAGGTTGCAGTAGGTACTGGGAGATGGAGAAGCTTGCACAGGATAGAGTAGCATGGAGAGCTGCATCAAACCAGTCTCAGGACTGAAGACAACAACAACAACATCCACAGCTACATAGAAAAGCCCGTAGTAACTATCAATAGGCTGATGCCTTTTTGTAGTTTGTGTAACAGTAGAATTTTACATCTGGTGGTAATACTGAGCTTATGTTTGTTATGTCGTAGATTATCTCGTTCTTGAAATGAGACGCCTGAATGCCCCGCTTAGTCAGTTTGCACGGCACCGAACAGAAGGCCCGCCCTCTAGACGGAGAGGCCAGCGTTTCGAGGGGAATCTGCGGAAGCCGTCAACAACAAGGTGGCCATCAGCGGGGCGCTCCGTTCATTAGCGTGTAATTGTAGGCAGTGCAGGGCAGGGGGGAGCGCAGAGCGGCGGGCGTGCAGGGGGTGCGGGCGCAAGGAAGGTCCGCTCGCGCTGCAGAAGAATAGGAAGCCATCGGCTGCTAATCGCCGCCGCCCCAAATGAATGGCAGTGCTCCGCTGTCAGGGGGAGCGGGGATGACGGCGGCAGCCGGCCGGATTGCGGCAAGAAACGAGCTTGCTTTTAGCGAGTGGGCAAGCGATTTGTTCAGCTGCCCCCACCACCCACTGAGGCAGTGCAAGCTGGCTGATATTTTAGGGAGCTACATCTCGTATTGCTGTGAGATGTGATATCCGAAAGTTCTCGGAATTTGAGCAGTGTTCGGAAGTAGTTGCTAGTACAGTGAAGTACCAATATGTGTATCTGTGTCCTTATTCACTCACGAGGAGAACCCGGCAAGCCCCATAAACCGATTGCCTACAAACTTTGATCAGTGAAACAGGGGTCAAAATAAGCGAATATGTCTCGTCTTATCCGTAGATACTCACCGCTTTCGAGGAAATGACTTTCAGATTTTTCCAGGCCTCTTTTTTTTTTTGCTTTTAGGAGAAAACTGTTCACCTGAACTGGTGGCACAGTGGCTAGGATACTGGTTTCATGCTTTTGCACCACATATTCGAAACCAGATTATAGCTTTCATTTTTGTTTTTAATTTATCTGACCATATCTGTAGGACATTACCAAACGAATATTTTTCAGTATGTATTGATATGACATTGTTCTTGTCTGTCTACTAATAGTATGTCTGGTGAACGATTTTAAAAAAAGCTATTTACAATTTCTTCAGAAACCAGATGGCAGTTATAAGAGTCAAAAAAATGGTTCAAATGGCTCTGAGCACTATGGGACTCAACTGCTGTGGTCATAAGTCCCCTAGAACTTAGAACTACTTAAACCTAACCAACCTAAGGACAGCACACAACACCCAGCCATCACGAGGCAGAGAAAATCCCTGACCCCGCCGGGAATCGAACCCGGGAACCCGGGCGTGGGAAGCGAGAACGCTACCGCACGACCACGAGATGCGGGCGGTTATAAGAGTCGAGGGGCATAAAAGGGAAGCAGTGGTTGGGAAGGGAGTGAGACAGGGTTGTAGCCTATCCCTGAAGTTATTCAATCTGTATATTGAGCAAGCAATAACGGAAACAAAAGAAAAGTTCGGAGTAGGTATTAAAATCCATGGAGAAGAAATAAAAACTTTGAGGTTCGCCGATGACATAATTCTGTCAGAGACAGCAAAGGACTTGGAACAGCAGTAGAAAGGAATGAACAGTGTCTTGAAAGGAGGATATAAGATGAACGTTAACAGAAGCAAAACGAGGATAATGGAATGTAGTAGAATTAAATCGGGTGATGCTGAGGGAATTAGATTAGGAAATGAGAAACTTAAAGTAGTAAACGAGTTTTGCTATTTGGGGAGCAAAATAACTTATGATGGTCGAAGTAGAGAGGATATAAATGTAGATTGGCAATGGCAAGGAAAGCGTTTCTGAAGAAGAGAAATTTGTTAACATGAAGTACAGTTTTAAATGTCAGGAAGTCGTTTCTGAAAGTATTTGTATGGAGTGTAGCCATGAATGGAAGTAAAACATGGACAATAAATAGTTTGGACAAGAGACAATAGAAGCTTTCGAAATGTGGTACTACAGAAGAATGCTGAAGATCAGATGGGTAGGTCACATAACTAATGAGAAGGTACTGAATAGAACTGGGGACAACAGGAGTTTGCGGCACAACTTGACTAGAAGAAGGGATCGGTTGGTAGGACATGTTCTGAGACACTAAGGGATCACCAATTTAGAGGGCAACGTGGAGGGTAAAAGTCGTAGAGGGAGACCAAGAGATGAAGCAGATTCAGAAGGATGTAGGCTGCAGTAGGTACTGGTAGATGAAGAAGCTTGCACAGGATACAGTAGCATGGAGAGCTGCATAAAACCAGTCTCAGAACTGAAGACCAGAATAACAACAACAAATCAACAAATGATTGAGAAAATTATTTCAAATTGTTTTCTGTGAAATTCCTGTGACGTATCTTCATTCATATATTAGCTGCAAGCGCCGGTTTTCGTTAAAATAATCCGTTATGCGTGATTTGCAGCAACATTATTGCCAATGAGTGAAATTTTCAGCAATGTAAACGACGTTCCTTTCTCAAGTGAGATTCATGCGAAGAAATATCTATGCTGAAACAGCCTTTGCGCCATGCTCTGGTGTTCAGAATTTCTATGCTTCGAATGTTTCTACAATCGGTATCATCCAAGGGAATACACCGAATCATCCTGAAGAATGAACGTAATAATAAAATATAAAAATTAATATAAGAATTGACAGGAGAGCGAAATGTAGGAATACTCGATTTAAATGTACTCTAAACAATGAAAAGACCACACACACCTATATTACATAGGAAATGTATGATATTCTGAATTCTAGTTGTAATTTTACAGTTAATATAACGCCCTTGTATCTCCTAACGTGATAAGACGCATTCGTGTTGTAATCTTCTACGGACATGGGTAGGTAGATGAAAAATGAATAAAATAATTGAAAACAATAATCGGGTTTCGAACATAGGGTACCAAAGCGAAAAACCGAGACGCTAGCCACTGTGCCACAATTTTGGCAGAGATTATCACCTTCTAGAAGCTACCTATACTAGACAGGAAACAATGACTGTCGATTTATCAGAAAAAGGTGACTATTTACGTATAAGCCAAGACACGTGTTCTCTTATTTTGACTTTTATCGACTGAACAAAGATTCTGGGAAATCGGGTAATGACACTTTCCGTGCTCTCCTCGTCAATGCGACAGTTGGATAGGGACTGGGTGGTTTGCTTAGTTCACGGTGGGTACACTTTCCTGATGCGCATTAGTCTATATCAGTGATCGTCAGTTCTAAAGTTTTCGAAGACTTTCATGCTAGCGTGTCACATCATTTTCGGGAATCTAGAATCTTCAAGAACGGATCGACATGGACTCGCAAACACCGATTGTATGAAACCCAGTTCGCTCTGTTGGTTCACGAGATCCAGGCGGTTGTGCATATGGGCGCGTAAGTTGATGCCTTGTTGTTTGACTTGCAGGAGCCGTACTTTACCGTTCCGCATGTAATAAACTAAATACGAGCGTACGGCATATCAGACGAGTTTTGTGACTGGAGTGCAAGGTCTCTACTTGTAACGCCGGAAATGCATATCCTCCTATTTCCATCTATTGTACTATTTTTTTTCCATGTTTTGTTACCTCAAGATATGAAATTTCTGTCTCTTTGTATATTGTAATTGTTTTACTGTTTGTATATATATATATATATATATATATATATATATATATATATATATATATATATGCATTTATGTTGGTTTGTTTTGTGAATATTATTTGTATTTATACGCTGGGTCTGGCCTAGGGAAAACTATGCTATCGAACGAATACATCTATAGGTCGTGTGGAGAACCAAAGTGTTTAGGATCTTTGGTAGTGTTAACTCTGCCGCGTGGAGCGCGGGCAGAGCAGACGGAGTTTGGCTGGGGTGCTGTAGTGGAGCAGGTGTGTTGTGTGACGCTCCCGCGAGTTGCCGCGCTTTCGGGGTTGGGCAGCATGTAATTGCGCACGACTTGCTATGATAGTTTCTGACACGGTGTCGCGGACGGGAAGCATTAGCTGGCGCACATCAAGAGCCTGTTTCGCCTGGTGACCGTGTCAAGAAGAAGGCGCGCCAACATCCAGCTTCTGCAACAGGGACGGCCGACAATGAGTGACTGTCGCCACCTCCTCGATTGACGGCTTCAGACCTTCAATCAACCAACAAGGAAGACTGGAAGCACGTAAAGTTTTAGAACTGTATGGCAGACCTCAGCTTTTCAACCTGTTCAAATCACAAAATTACAGCAACGTAACATTAACCTTTGTTGCTCATTGTCCCAATTGCATTACCAAGCAGGGTCCCTTCCTTTTCCGGAATGAACCCGGGTGTCGTTGAAATTCAAACGCCAGCATCATTCGATTTCATTGCTATAATTTCAAAGTTCAATTAAGGTATTCATAGCTGGCTACAATATTTAGATTACACAAGCACAAATTAAGAGTGCCAGTTTTGTTACCGTATTTTAGCTTACCTGTGACTGCAGCTCAGCTTGGTACGTACTAAATTTTACTATTGTTAATTGTTCAGAATCATTTAAGTTCAAAGTTAAATCTCTTATTTCTTAATTGCGTAGATTCAAGTAGCTTTTGAAATGATTGTTGAGGTAGTCCAAGACTAACCGTATCTTGCTGAATTTCGATGTGCTTCAGAAAGAAAGCTCACTATTAACTTTAGTCACTAAATTAACTTTCAATTTTCCGGTTTTATTAATTCTTTTGCTAAATTAAGTCAGAGTGTAGCGAAATTTATTACTTCTGACAAACTTTCAGTTTTCACACTACACGTGTCAACCTTCAGTTGCCACGCTTCTAGTGCTAATTATATGTGTAATAACCTTTCTTTTTCAGTTACTATAGTAATTGTCCTTAGGACTGGCGACCGTGATTTCCCCCAAATCTCAAATATCTAATTACCGCTAGTTAATTGTTAACGTAACGGCCGCACATTTACTTTCTTTATTAACTTTACCCCTTTACAAAATTAATTTCCACCAGTTTCATTTGCATTTTTCCTTTCATTTAGATGTAACCCTTTCCTCCCTCTTTACCGACAAATTAACTTCGGTGACGATTGCTTTTCCCAAATTTCCATTAGGTACACCCGCTTTAATTTTTCACTGTCATTAAGGTCGATAAGTGAGGGGGAGGTTACATACTAAACACAAAGCAGAATGTTCCGTTGAACGGAGAGAAATATTCAGCCATAAAAGTAACTTCGATCATGCCCCAGGGGAGTGTTTTAGGATCATTACTTTACTTCTTACGCCGCAGTAGATAATCGACGACTGCGAAAGTTCATTCCTAAGTGTCTCGTATGTCTAATTTCCCTGAACAGTTTTGTACATCCTTCTTTCGTCCATCAACTGAATGAGTCTAGAATGAAATTTCCACCCTGAAGCGGAGTGTGAGCTGATATGAAACTTCCCGGCAGATTGAAACTGCATGCCTGACTGAGACTCTAGCCTTTACCTATCTCAGGCAAGTTTCGTACCTACTGAGCTACTCAAGCACGACTCACAACTCGACCTCAAAGCTATACTTCCAACAGTATCTAGCAGGAGAGCTTCTGTGAAGATTGGAAAGTAGGAGGCGAGGTACTGGCAGATGTAAAGCTGTGAGGATGGGACGTGATTCGTGCTTGGGTAGCTCAGTTGGTAGAACACTTGTCCGCGAAAGGCAAAGATTCTGAGTTCGAGTCTCTGCCTGGCACACAGTTTAATTTGACACACAGTTTCAAATCTAAAGTATTCCTTCTGTTACCCAACATTTCTTCGCAGTTTCCTTCCTTGTACCTACGTCTTTCTTGTCAACTTCTGTGACAGACCGTCCAAAATATGTCAATTCCTCTGTAGATATAGAGCTACGTTTTACCCACTTTTTGATATACTCTCAGACATATTCTGTTATATTAATATCGGTGACTTTGCGGTCCTGTGTGCGAGATGTTCGTCAAAACAGGATCGAATGCGTACAGACCCGTGAACTCGGTTGTTGTCATCGTGGCAGCCGAGACTAGTCACAGAATACTCATCTTGGAGACGTAGAATTGAGGATAGCAAATGTTCAGAGGAAATACTGAATAAGCATGACGGTTCGTGTTCACAGTAACCTGTGTGAGTAGGCCATAGTCGTGGTAAGAAGAAACACACCTGGCGTTCACCATACACACACGCACGCGCACACACACACACACACACACACACACACACACACATTGAAACACGTATGTTGTGTGGCGGCGATGACGAGGCATTGCAGAGTCTCTGACCAGAGAGCTATTTGTCGTTCCTAGTCTGCGCTTGACCGCGCGTGAGTTCAGTTGCGAGTTAGAGTTCGAGAGTAGTAGCGCATGCGAGATGACGTAGTCTGTGGTAGTAGCGCGCGAGAGATAGTCGCAGTTGTGTGTGAGGAGTCGGCGGGCGTCGACATGGCACACTGGTCAAGATTCAGGACGAGGTATATTTTTAAATAAGGTAATGAAGCAGCATTGCGCACATTTGATAATGTAATGTAAATTAACTGTAACTAATTTGTTCAAGAATCGCCCCAATAATAATTTGTTTTCAAACCAAGCATTTTAACAAAAGAAACATTTTATTGAAAGAAATATTTCCCTTGGTATTCCTTAAAGAAAAGTTTCCCTTAAATTCAAAATTTTTGCAATGCATTTTCTTCGAGCTATGGCGAAAAATAAGAGCAGATGCAGTTTTACTGAGATGAGAGTTCGAGTTTAATCAGGGCCTAAGATCGACATTTCGGTCTATTTGCGTTTTCATTGTCACTGAGATTTCATTTTTTATTGAATTGACTTACATTTTTGTGGGCAGCTTATACTTGGGTCAGATTGCTAATTTTTATTTAATTGTCATTGTCATTAAATTTAATTGCTGGGAGGTTACATATAGCTGTATGTCTATTAACATTTAAAATATTATCTTAAATTTCTCTGGGGCGCTTACACTTGGCTCCATTTCTATTAAATATTGTCTTTCAAATTTCTCTGGGGAGGTTACAACATACACACACTGTGGATTAACTGCCCCGAGCGGTCTGAGGCGCTGCAGTCAGGGACTGTGCGGCTGGTCCCGGCGGAGGTTCGAGTCCTCCGTCGGGCATGGGTGTGTGTGTTTGTCCTTAGGATAATTTAGTTTAAGTACTGTGTAAGTTTAAGGACTGATGACCATAGCAGTTAAGTCCCATAAGATTTCACACACAATCGAACATTCGATTAACTACCTCATTGAACTGTCGGTGCACTAGGCGTCTTGCGTCATTTGCAAAATCACGATTCATCAGACGACACTAAATCTTGCAGTCCAGTCCAATCCAATCCAATGTCTATGTTGTTTAGCTCACTGAAGACGTGCGGTTTCCGTGTTGCTGCGATCAATGTCATATGCGACAGTTAACTGATTGCTACAAATTAGATACACAAAAATCTGCAAGTAATTACGACTGCAAAATTGTAGATTATCTCTGGCTGCAAGATTTCGATATGGCTTATGAAGCCTCAGGTTCACCAGTCACAGCATCTTACACATCGTGACATGAAGTTAAGACTTTATAGTCTGGCGGAACTTCTAAATCTCGCTTCTAAAACAAGAGCATGTAACACGCTGTTCAATAGAATCAGATAAACACTTATATTAAAGTGCGGTATGTTAAATCTATTTTGATACATGCGGTATCCGTGGTCTTCTTACAAGGGATGAGATTTTTCACTTTCGATGTACGCAAAAATAAAACAATTCGCCATCTATTGGCTCTGTTACACATTGCGGTGTCAGGTGACCCATTAGAAGGAAGTGAATACCGATGTCTCTCTGTTTTGTAGTGAGGCACACAGATGAGAGTTGTTATTTGCCTACGTTGTATCCAACCAGCACATGCAATGCGACATATTAATGCAGTGCAAGTTGCAAGGGCGATCCAATAGGATGAAGTTCTTGTCGTGTTGCTGCTGATGCCAACGCCTCTCCATTTGTCATCCGTAGGTTATGGACACGCTACAGGGAGACAGCCAGTACACAAGGCGAGTTAGACGAAGTCGCCGGCGCATTGTAAGCCCACGTGGAGAGCGATATCTGGCCACCTCTGCGTTGTTGCGACGTACTAATACCGCCAGAGCACTGCAAGACGATCTCATATGGGTCACTAGAGCAGCTGTGTCCGGTCAGACTACGATGAACAGGATACGAGAGAGCACCATACGGCCCAGGCGTAATATTCGAGTACCCTGTTTGACATGACATCTTGCAGTTAGTATTCAGTTCAGCCGATCCCAAGTCAAGGGCCAGCTTCGTCATTTACGAAACGTCTTATCAAAAGACTAGTCCGCATACACACTGACGTAAAGTATCCGTGTGCGGAAACCCGTGGTGAGGAGTTATTGCCAAACGTTTTTCACAAAATTGTTAGATTTGTAGTTCTATTATGCTGTGAGGAGGCTTCAGTGTTGACAGCCATACGGATCTTGTCTTTGTCCATGGTGTTATTACCGCTAAGCAGTACACCTACCACATCCTGTTGGGCCATTTTGTGGCTGTTGCATACAGTGGTCGCCCTGAATTGCATCTAACGCCAGGGCCCATGCGGCGGGCGTCAGCAGAGATAACTTGAGGAGACTGGATATTGAAGAAATGGAATGGCCGCCGACGAATCGCTACCTAAACTCCATCGTGCATGTGTGAGACGCGATTGACAAACGTCTTCGTGTTAGTCCTGTTCCACCACAGACTCTTCAAGATTTCTCATGGGCTCTCAGTGAAGAATGGGAACGGATGCCAAGGGGTGACTTCCTTGGACTTATACAGAGCAAGCAACGTAGGTTTCAGGCAGTGACCAACGTTCACGGAGTGCATACACATTATTGAAGCTCTCAAAGTCTAATGATGAGGGGATGAGGGGATGAATGATTATTTCCACTTTTTTTCGACGCCTGTCGGACATTTAAGTTCTTTTTATGTAAGAGATCGCAAATTTAATGACGTTTTGTTATGGTTCAAAATGGTTCAAATGGCTCTGAGCCCTATGGGACTTAACTTCTGTGGTCATCAGTCCCCTAGAACTTAGAACTACTTAAACCTACCTAACCTATGGACATCACACACATCCATGCTCGAGGCAGGATTCGAACCTGCGACCGTAGCATTTTGTTATGATTTTAATTTTTGGAAGTCAGAAATATAGTTTGGTAACATGCTCAGTCCTCAGTTATTGCTCAATAGAGTGCGGCAGACGTCCAAAGTCCTGGATGGTGGTTCTCTCAAGCTTTGGCCACAGTATGAACCTCTAAATCCCCTGCATACAACCAAATTGTAACCTTTGGTTTCAGACACGCTTCTCCGATGTTGCAGCCCGTCTTGTACCAGCTTCATTATCACTGTACGGCAATCACATTTCCCGGAGACCATCTTTCATGACCCGTTAAAATTCGCCCATGTGATTCGTCTCATGTTTGCCAGACCAAATGGGACTGGTTTTCATGATTCCGCTTAACTTTCTTCCTCTCTCCGCACTGTACCTGACGTGGCGCTGACCTTTACAAACACTTAACAAAGGGTACTGCTAATTCTCCGCAACTTCAGTCGCATATTGTTGTTACAGATTCTACATAACTTCCCAGTTTGGATCTAACCTGGACATTCTTTCTAGTTATAGCAAGTTTTTCTAAAGTTAATACAACTGCTTTACTTCCCACATACATAGCAAAACCACGTCCATGTACGGGCATTCAGCAAGCAGCGCGGCCTTGATGGTAAGACAATGCTGTCCTCCCCATTTATTACGAAGTACGTGACTTTTCATTGAGCTTGCAACGTTCTGTCACTTGTATAGTATTTGAATCAATCGTTTACTTGTTCCTGTGTAAAGATAAATGGTTTCGTTTTCCATACTCTACTTACCCCTTTTGACTGAAATGCTTTCAGTTTCTGAAATGTTTATATTTTCAGTAAGAACTATTTTTTGTCTTAGTCCTATATTGTGTGAATTCTTCTCTAAGCTGAGGAGCTACCAGAAAGTGGTAGAGACAGTTCTCCCAGTTGTACTGAAGATTGCTGCAGCCATAAACCAACAGAAAGTCACACTGTTGACAGGAAATTAGAGTAACCACAAATAAGATAAATTAATTTTGAGTGACAGTTGCGTTTTATCCACTAGCCACTAGGCTTTTCAGTGGGCATACCACGAGTATTAGGTGATACTGTATATCCTTCACATCGCTATCTTTCCAGCGGAATGTAGGTGCTACGTGTCCAGCAAATGGAATAGGCAGACAGATTCCGAGAGAGAGAGAGAGAGAGAGAGAGAGAGAGAGAGAGAGAGAGAGAGAGAGAGAATCGTTCACATACTACAGAGCGTATGAAATCCTTTTGGAAATGTGGATAGGTAGCGAAAGGAAATGATTATTGCCAAATAGAAGAGAATGTTTACTAGATTTCGTGAAGTATAAAGTAAATAGCAACTATTATTTGTACAAACATGCACAGTGACGTTTTGTAGTTCTTTTTTACGATTTAAAATAGTTCAGATTGTTTAGAGTATAAGTGCGAACACGCCAGGTATTGTATAATGGTGAACGTTCGTTGCTGACTGCCACACCTCGGTAGACATGACGCCACCAGCAGTCGACCATATGTTCGCGCTGAAAATGGCCCCTGTGATGGGGTGAAACCGATCGGAACTAAATAAATAAAAAATCGCGATTACGACTGTTTTATTATTACTAAATTACGATCACTGCCCATTACCGCCTGGTGGCGCAGAGGGCGCGTGACGAAAGTACGTTAGCGGAGCAGGCACTGACAGGGGATCACCATAGTAAAGATATGGGCTGCAAACTGGGAAGTACTTTGAGGTAAGTGACTTTAACAAAAGGCAGATTATTATTACGCAGAATCTGAACGAGAATCCCGAAAACTGCGAAGCTGGTCGAATGTTCACGTGCTACTGTGGTGGGCAGCTACTTTCTTAGGAAGGACAGTGAAACTACCGTTATGCGCTAAATGGTTGGGCTCCCAAGACTCTTCACAGAACGCGGGGTTCGGAGACTGTAAAGTAGCATAGATGGTGATCTGTGGCATTTCTGCAGAAAGAGCAAAATGTTGATGCACGCACAAATGTTCCGGAGCATACCGTTCATAGTACGTTGTTGAACATTGAGCTCCACAGCAGACCACCACTACGTGTTCACATGTTGACCCTACGACATCGCCAATTTACGATTGCAGTGGCACGGGACAATCGGGATTTGACCGTAGTTCGATGGAAACGTGTCGGCTGTTCGAGTGAAACATATTTTTGCTACACTAGGTCGCTGGTCGTCTCCACAAACGCCGTCATCGAGATGAACGGCGGCTAGAAACGTGCAGAGCGCCACGTACGCAGACTGGTGGGAGCAATATTATGCTGTGGGACACATTCTCCTACTTTTGCATGGGGCCTGTTGTAGTAATCGAAGATACGGTGACAGCAGTGGACCCCTGCATCCATTCATGCTTCATGTCTTTCCCGGCGGCTATGTCACCTTTCACAAAATAATTGTCCGTGCCTCGGAGCCAGAACCGTGCTACAGTGGTTTGAGGAGCGTTATAACGAACCCACGTTGATGCATCTGCGACCAACTTCTCATGATGTAAATCCTGTGGAACCCATCTGTGTCAATTACAGGCGACATCATAGCCTACGCACATCAGCGGCCCGCTATTAACGAGAATTACATGACCCGTGCGTGGACATCTAAAGCCGCATACCGCCACAAAGCTACCAAAAAACTTTCGGATCCCTGCCACCCAGAAGCAATGTGTTTCTTTCCAAAGACGTACAAACAAGCTATTAAGCAGGTGGTCATGATGTTTTGGCTCATGGGTGTACATTGCTGCCTCCTGGTTTCTACTAAGGGCGGCACAACCATAACAGTCTGTGAGGAAAACAGCTGTGATGGGCAGGACACACGCAGTTTACAGTACGGAGGCCTATAAAGGGCGACGATTTGCAGACTTGGCATCAGTTTTAAGCAACACTCATCAGTAGAAACGTTCTCCAGAAGAAGGCAGACAGATGGATCGTCGAAGTATTTAATCATGTTGATAACAGGATGCAGCAACAAACTATAGAACATTGTTGTTGTTGTTGTCTTCAGTCCTGAGACTGGTTTGATGCAGCTCTCCATGCTACCCTATCCTGTGCAAGCTTCTTCATCTCCCAGTACCTACTGCAACCTACATCCTTCTGAATCTGCTTAGTGTTTGCATCTCTTGGTCTCCCCCTACGATTTTTACCCTCCACGCTGTCCTCCAATACTAAATTGGTGATCCCTTGATGCCTCAGATCATGTCCTACCAACCGATCCCTTCTTCTGGTCAAGTTGTGCCACAAACTCCTCTTCTCCCCAATCCTATTCAGTACCTCCTCATTAGTTATGTGATCTACCCATCAAATCTTCAGCATTCTTCTGTAGCACTCATTTCGAAAGCTTCTATTCTCTTCTTGTCCAATCTGCCGGCCGCGGTGGTCTAGCGGTTCTAGGCGCTCAGTCAGGAACCGCGTCACTGCTACTGTCGCAGGTTCGAATCCTGCCTCGGGCATGGATGTGTGTGATGTCCTTAGGTTAGTTAGGTTTAAGTAGTTCTAAGTTCTAGGGGACTTATGACCACAGCTGTTGAGTCCCATAGTGCTCAGAGCCATTTCTTGTCCAAACTATTTATCGTCCATGTTTCACGTCCATACATGGCTACACTCCATACAAATACTTTCAGAAAAGACTTCCTGACACTTAAATCTATACTCGATGTTAACAAATTTCTCTTCTTCAGAAACGCTTTCCTTGCCATTGCCAGTCTACTTTTTATATCCTCTCTACTTCGACCATCATCAGTTATTTTGTTCCCCAAATAGCAAAACTCCTTTACTACTTTAAGTGTCTCATTTCCTAATCTAATACCCTCAACATCACCCGACTTAATTCGACTACATTCCATTATTCTCGTTTTGCTTTTGTTGATGTTCATCTTATATCCTCCCTTCAAGACACCATCCATTCCGTTCAACTGCTCTCCCAGGTCCTTTGCTGTGTCTCACAGAATTACAATGTCATCGGCGAACCTCAAAGATTTTATTTCTTCTCCATGGATATTAATACCTACACCAAATTTTTTCTTTGTTTCCTTCACTGCTTGCTCAATATAAGGATTGAATAACATCGGGGAGAGGCTACAACCCTGTCTTACTCCCTTCCCAACCACTGCTTCCCTTTCGTGTCCCTCGACTCTTATAACTGCCATCTGGTTTCTGTACAAATTGTAAATAGCCTTTCGCTCCCTGTATTTTATCCCTGCCACCTTCAGAATTTGAAAGAGAGTATTCCAGTCAACATTGTCAAACGCTTTCTCTAAGTCTACAAATGCTAGAAACGTAGGTCTGCCTGTCCTTAATCTAGTTTCTAAGATAAGTCGTAGGGTCAGTATTGCCTCACGCGTTCCAATATTTCTACGGAATCCAAACTGATCTTCCCCGAGGTCGGCTTCTACCAGTTTTTCCATTCGTCTGTAATGAATTCGCGTTTGTATTTTGCTTCCGTGACTTATTAAACTGATAGTTCGGTGAGTTTCACATCTGTCAGCACCAGCTTTCTTTGGGATTGGAATTATTATATTTTTCTTGAAGTCTGAGGGTATTTCGCCTATCTCATACATCTTGCTCACCAGATGGTAGAGTTTTGTCAGAACTGGCTCTCCCAAGGCCGTCAGTAGTTCTGATGGAATGTTGTCTACTCCCAGGGCCTTGTTTCGGCTCAGGTCTTTCAGTGCTCTGTCAAACTCTTCACGCAGTATCGTATCTCCCATTTCATCTTCATCTACATCCTCTTCCATTTCCATAATATTGTCCTGAAGTACATCGCCCTTGTATAGACCCTCTATATACTCCTTCCACCTTTCTGCTTTCCCCTCTTTGCTTAGAACTGGGTTTCCATCCGAGCTCTCCTTACTCATACAAGTGGCTCTCTTTTCTCCAAAGGTCTCTTTAATTTTCCTGTAGGCAGTATCTATCTTACCCCTAGTGAGACAAGCCTCTACATCCTTACATTTGTCCTCTAGCCATCCCTGCTTAGCCATTTTGCACTTCCTGTCGATCTCATTTTTGAGACGTTTGTATTCCTTTTTGCCTGCTTCATTTACTGCATTTTTATATTTTCTCCTTTCATCAATTAAATTCAATATTTCTTCTGTTACCCAAGGATTTCTACTAGCCCTCGTCTTTTTACCTACTTGATCCTCTGCTGCCTTCACTACTTCATCCCTCAAAGCTACCCATTCTTCTTCTACTGTAATTCTTTCCCCCATTCCTGTCAATTGTTCCCTTATGCTCTCCCTGAAACTCTGTACAACCTCTGGTTCTTTCAGTTTATCCAGGTCCCATCTCCTTAAATTCCCAGCTTTTTGCCGTTTCTTCAGTTTTAATCTACCAATAGATTGTGGTCAGAGTCCACATCTGCCCCTGAAAATGTCTTACAATTTAAAACCTGGTTCCTAAATCTCTGTCTTACCATTATATAATCTATCTGATACCTTTTAGTATCTCCAGGGTTCTTCCATGTATACAACCTTCTATCATGATTCTTAAACCAAGTGTTAGCTATGATTAAGTTGTGCTCTGTGCAAAATTCTACCAGGCGGCTTCCTCTTTCATTTCTTAGCCCCAATCCATATTCACCTACTACGTTTCCTTCTCTCCCTTTTCCTACACTCGAATTCCAGTCACCCATGACTATTAAATTTTCGTCTCCCTTCACTATCTGAATAATTTCTTTTATTTCATCATACATTTCTTCAATTTCTTCGTCATCTGCAGAGCTAGTTGGCATATAAACTTGTACTACTGTAGTAGGTGTGGGCTTCGTATCTATCTTTGCCACAATAATGCGTTCACTAAGCTGTTTGTAGTAGATTACCCGCGTTCCTATTTTCCTATTCATTATTAAACCTACTCCTGCATTACCCCTATTTGACTTTGTGTTTATAACCCTGTAGTCACCTGACCAGAAGTCTTGTTCATCCTGCCACCGAACTTCACTAATTCCCACTATATCTAACTTTAACCTATCCATTTCCATTTTCAAATTTTCTAATCTACCTGCCCGATTAAGGGACCTGACATTCCACGCTCCGATCCGTAGAACGCCAGTTTTCTTTCTCCTGATAACGACATCCTCTTGAGTAGTCCCCGCCCGGAGATCCGAATGGGGGACTATTTTACCTCCGGAATATTTTACCCAAGAGGACGCCATCATCATTTAATCATACAGTAAAGCTGCATGCCCTCGGGAAAAATTACGGCCGTAGTTTCCCCTTGCTTTCAGCCGTTCGCAGTACCAGCACAGCAAGGCCGTTTTGGTTATTGTTACAAGGCCAGATCAGTCAATCATCCAGACTGTTGCCCTTGCAACTACTGAAAAGGCTGCTGCCCCTCTTCAGGAACCACACGTTTGTCTGGCCTCTCAACAGATACCCCTCCGTTGTGGTTGTACCTATGGTACGGCTATCTGTATCGCTGAGGCACGCAAGCCTCCCCACCAACGGCAAGGTCCATGGTTCATGGTTCATGGTGGGGGGGGGGTATAGAACATTATCAAGAATTATTACGCCAGGACAGCCTACGAAGTCAGCTGATTACAAACGTTTGCACGATTTAAAAAGTTGATTTAAAGTGTTTGGAAGGGGTCAAATAGCGATAAGATCGGAAGTAGACATATCTCTACAACGATCATGGTATTCTTGGGGCTCAGAAACAACCACGTAAGTTATATTACAAGGAGAAAACCAAAGACGTAGTCGGTATGTTACTGATACGTCATAAAACAGTCTCAGAAAACAACATGTTTTGCTTAGCAAGCGTACATACAGTCCGTGCTGGAACGTTACCAAGTGTGAAACGGGTCGGGTTTGAAATAGTTGGGTGTGCATAGTTCTCGACTTTCGCTAAAGTGAAGGGCTGCTGGTTTCCTGTGACAAGATGGCAAGAGCCCTCCTTCCAGTAGGACTCCAGAGAGGAGCGGAGGACGTCAAGGAGCACACTTCAATCGCCGAACACGAGACGATGCAGCCCAGCCCAGTCCATATTTTAGTTCTTGTTACCGGAGTGCCCTCGTGTCGTGCCGAAGGGTAAACAGCGCTGCCACTCGTGGTGTAACGCGATCCAGCGTGCTTCCGGCCTGGATGGGGAGGGAGATCAAAGAAGCCGCTACCTAACGTCGCTGTTGACTCCGAATTAACGGCCACCAAGTCTTGCATGGAAGCCTCCTTCTAATACTACCCACTTCACGCTATTATTTCCGCCTCAATACTTAACGCTCCTGTGAGGAACCCCTGTGTTTAACAGAGCAATTATCTAACGAATAAGAATGATATTTTCACTCTGCAGAGGAGGGTGCGCCTATATGAAACTTCCTGGCAGATTAAAACTGTGTGCCGGAGCGAGACTTCGAAGGTAGGCGACGAGGTATTGGCAGAAGTACAGCTGTGCGGACGGGGCGTGAGTCGTGCTTGGGTAGCTCAGGTGGTAGAGCACTTGCCCTCGAAAGGCGAAGGTCCCGAGTTGGAGCCTCGGTCCGGCACACACTTTTAATCTGCCAGAAAGTCTCTAACGAAGAGTTTGACCACTGGCTTCAGTTTGACACTATATTTCGACGTCTATCCTACATAAACTGAAGTGATAGGAGTCATGGGACAGAGATATGCAAATATTAAGATGGCCGTACCATCACGTACACAATGTATAAAAGGGCAGTGCATTGGCGCAGCTGTCATTTGTGTTGAGGTGACTCACCCGAAGAGATTTACGACGTGTTTATAGCCGCACGATGGGAATTAACAGTCTTTGAACGGTGAATGGCAATTTGCGGTAACCAATGGGAATTGCGTCTCGGTAATCGTTGGGAATTCAATTTTCTGAGATCCACAGTGTCAAGAATGAGTCGAGAATGTCAAATTTCAGCAGGCATTGTCACTCACTACGTACAGCGCAGTAGCCGACGGCCTTCACTTAACGAACGAGAGCAGCGGCATTTACACAGAGTAGTCAGTACCAACAGATAAGCAACACTGCGTGAAATAACCGCAGAAATCAATGTTGCACGTTCGACGAACGAACACTGCGATGAAATTTGGCATTAATGGTCTATGGCAACAGATGACCCACGCGATTGCCTATGATAACGGAACGACATCGACTACAGCGTCTCTCCTGGGCTGGCGACCATGAAGACTGAAAAACCATGGCCTGGTTAGATTAGTCCCGATTTGTGTTGGTAAGATGTGATCATAGCGTTAGAGTGTGACGCAGACCCGTGTAGTTCAAATGGCTCTGAGTACTATGGGACTCAACTGCTGTGGTCATCAGTCCCCTAGAACTACTTAAACCTAACTAACCTAAGGACATCACACACATCCATGCCCGAGGCAGGATTCGAACCTGCGACCGTAGCAGTCGCACGGTTCCGGACTGCGCGCCTAGAACCGCGAGACCACCGCGGCCGGCAAGACCCGTGTAGTCAACAACGCACTGCGCAAGCTGGTGGCGGCTCCATAATGGTGTGGGCTGAGTTTACATGGAATGTACTGGATCACCTGATCACACCGGTCATTGGCTGGAAATGGTTATGTTCAGATACTTTGAGATAATTTTCAGTCTTTCGTGGACTTCCTGATTCCAAAGAACGATGGAATTTTTTGTGGATGACAGCACGCCATGTCAAGGGCCACTGGTCTGAAGAAAATTCTGGACAATTCCAGCGAATGATTTGGCCTCTCACACTGCCCCACATGAATGCCATAAAACATTTATGGGCCATAATCGAGAGGTCAGTTCGTGCACAAAATCCAGCACTGGCAACACTTTCGCAATAATGGACGTCTATGGAGGCAGCATGACTCAATATTTCTGTAGGGGACTTTCAACAAGTTATTGAGTCTATGCCACGTCGAGTTTTTGCACTATGTCGGGCAAAAGAAGGTCCAACATGGAAGGAGGTACCCCATGAATTTGGTCACTTCAGAGTAATATGTCGACGTCCATCCCAATCTTGTTGTGAGGGACCGGTTACATTAATTTGAAACGAAACTATACTCTGACCCAAACTGGCTATTGATAGTTACAGAAATACTACGCTATTTTGTTATTTACTGTGACACAAGCAAACAACGTGCATCATAAATATAATGGATATAAGAGAGGCAACGGCCTTGCCGCAGTGGATACACCGGTTCCTGTCAGATCACCGAAGTTACGCGCTGTCGGGCGTGGCCGGCACTTTGATGGGTGACCATCCGGGCCGCCATGCGCTGTTGTCTTTTTCGGGATGCACTCAGCTTCGTGATGCCAATTGAGGAGCCACTCGACCGAATAGTAGCGGTTCCGGTCAAACAATACCATCATACCGAACGGGAGTGCGGTGTGCTGACCACAAGCCCCTCCTATACTCTTCCTCACCTGAGGATGACACGGCGGTCGGATGGTCCCGATAGACCACTTGCGGCCTGAAGACGGAGTGCTGCTGTTGCTCTCGTAAGAGCCGTCAGGTGATTTCTCTGTTGGTTTCTGCAGGTATCTGCAATTTCGCTTTTTCATTGTGTAGCTGGAACCAGCCCAAACAAGTAGTGTTCATCACATCTTTCATGCGACGCCCATTGTTGATGGCGAGTTCCGGTTCGTTGCCCGTCACAAACAAAGCGAAGTTTTACGCATCCATTCGACAGAGTGTCCCAAAATTAATATAGTCCGATATTTGTTTTGTTGATGTTTATTAACAGGGACAGTAGAACTCTAAGAACAACCAGTAGCTTCAGCAGCGACACCACCGCCCTGGTTAGCGCTGGGTGATAACGCTAAGCATGCAACGCTACTGAGTCGCTGCTGAAGCTACTGGTTATTCTTAGAGTTCTACTGTCCCTGTTAATAAACATCAACAAAACAAATATCAGACTAGATTAATTTTGGGACACTCTGCCGAATGGATGCGTAAAATTCCGATTCAAATATCCTTTTATATGTAATGGAATACGAAACGGTACTTCCTGTTGACACCAGGCGTCGGATAAAAACGTGGTGCACAGTAATTATTTAAGCTGACTCCAGCTACACAACGCAAAAACGAAATTGCAACTATCTGCCGAAACACCACATAAATTGCGCCTGACGGCTCTTAGCAGGAGCACCCTGTACTTATCTTTACTAAGGACTACCTATAAGCATTGTAGATCTTAGAGAACTGGTCAGCCACGTGCTGGTGCACGAGATTGCTCATAGGGGACATTGAAATGGCCCTGAGCACTATGCGAATTAACTTCTGAGGTCATCAGTCACCTAGAACTTAGAACTAATTAAACCTAACTAATCTAAGGACATCACACACTCCATGCCCGAGGCAGAATTCGAACCTGCGACCATAGCGGTCGCTCGGCTCCAGACTGCAGCGCCTAGAACTGCACGGCCACTCCGGCCGGCAGGGGACATTGGAAGAAGTGGGCTGAGATCAGCTCATATCACACCATAGATTCCCAACAGGTGCCTCAACTTTGTAGTTTACCTCTTTTATTCAGTCCATTCCTTTTTGTGGCCGTGACTTAGGCCTTCTTCAGGTATCTATGCTATTAAACGGTTGAAAATGTCACGCACTCTCCCTGTTCCACTTTCAGGTTGCCTATCCGACGGGCAACCAAAATTTGATTTTGCGGTATTTCATTTGGTTATTGCCCAAATTTAAAAGTTTTAAATGTTGTCACAATCTGCTCATTGAGAGGTACAATCTTACCGTAAAGGTTTTCCACAATAAGACAAGTATTTAAGTTAGAAACTGCCTATATGTCTTGAGGCAACATAACTCAGAGCGCACAAATTTTCCGCACTATATTCATCCAGTATTTGAGAATGAGAACACTCCTTCACTTCCAATAAACTTTACACATAATTTCAAATATTTTCGAAACTTTTTCTCAGTGACACGCACCACAAAATAATCAAAGGAAAATAGTTCATGGTTTACTACATTTTTGCTATTCCTCCATACGCATTACGAATGAAAGCTCCCCGTCTGTAATCTCAGGAACTAATGTAGGAATTCTGATACGCTTTTCACTAATCGACAAACTGAGTCACGAGCAAGGTTTTTTGTATTTTTTGTTATGATTTTTCACCACAAGGCCACACAAGTCGCCTGCCCATACATACTTGTGCTGCCCGTGTGAAGGCGAGCGCGGGTCACTACTACAATATAACTTCAGCATCAGACGTGATATTTTAACTTATTACTTCTTTACTATTAACTTTATTCGCAATACATTTTGCAGACAGTATTTACATATACCATTCAGTGTACCTGTAAACCTCTATCATTCTACCAGGAGCGTTCTGTAAGTAATGCAACACATTTTTTTCTGATATCAGGTTAGTTTCATTCAGGTTCCAATACTCATCATTACTCCTCACTCTTTTGGGTAAAAAGCCCTATTTTTCAACATAACCTCCTTTCAATGTGACAGACTTGCGCCACCCTGCTGGGTGGGTTTGTATTCCCGCATGGTACCACTCCACTAGTCTACGTCATAGCCAAAGTACTGCTGCATCAGTAACCTTCCTACATCGACGTACTGCTATCCAGGGAGTGCATCCATCATTGGGCCGAACATATGGAAGTCGGAAGTTGCATGATGCGGGCTGTAGGGCCAATGAGGAAGAACAGTCGCCTGCCGTTGTGACCGAGCGGTTCTAGGCGCTTCAGTCCGGAACCGCGCGACTGCTACGGTCGAAGGTTCGAATCCTGCCTCGGGCAAGGATGTGTGTGATGTCCTTAGGTTAGTTACGTTTAAGTAGTTCTAAGTTCTAGGGGACTGATGACCTCAGATGTTAAGTCCCATAGTGCTCAGAGCCATTGTATTTAAGAACAGTCCAATGAAGTTTTGTGAACCCTTCTAGGATGGACGAGTGCCCCAGCACTTCCAACAGAGATGCCCAGTTGAGCAGGAGGTGGTTGATTGTGAACGCCTGATCACCTAGAATGCGAATGTCCCCACGTTCCACCATTGCAGGAGTCGTAGCTGTGTGCGACAGGCGCCGGCACGCGGTTGATCGGACAGGTTAGTTCAACCTTGTTGTGATAATGACACAGGCCTAACACGACGACTCATCACGCTTTTGTTTACTGCCAGGTCTCCACTAACATTCTGCAAGTGCCTATGAATATTTGCTATGGTCTGGATTTCCGCCAAAAGAAAGTGAATGACAGTGGTTTGTTTAGAACGCAACTCCGTTGCAGACGCCGTTTTGAAGGCTACGTATAGTGCCGCCCCCTATCGCAACATCGTCAAACTGCAAGGGCTGGAGCTGGAATATTCCACGACGTCCCACAGCAAAATTCTGCAGTTTTTTAACCGAAATTGGCCCAGAAAAATAGTGTTGCATTATTTATCGAACGCACCTGGTACGACAAATACTTCGAGAGATATGAGACAAACACTTGAGATGCGTGAAATACTAGCTTCTCATTAAACGGAATGCAAATTACACGGACCTTTGCACATCCTGTGTCTGATAACGGTGAGGGAGTTACTGGTTTTGTGTACGTCAAAATACCGGGCTATAGCTCGATAAATGGTGCCCATTAACCAGAACTTTCATTTTCTCACATTATACCTTGTTTCCCTTGGGTCACAGTGCTTTTATTCGCAATATTCACTGCGAGTAAGGGCCAACTAGTTTCTATCAGTCGATAGAAGCTAGGTACCTCTTCGCTCGGTCACTACGACAGTTTCAAGTCTTTTGGAGTCCGTTTCGTTTTCGACCAATGGGATTCATCCACTGGCGTTGGGCCAGGCTGTCCTGTTCGTTTTGAACTAAATACGTTATTACGGTAAACTATCTGTTCGGATTCTGCTTGATGGAGTCCTAGGCTTGGTCGGTGCTGTATTCTGATGTTCACATCTTTCTCTACGTTACGTCCATGCTGCTGAGAAAATACTACACCGCATAAGGAGCCGTGTGAGACAGGTTCAGTTTATTTACTTTCAGCCGGTCGTTGCTGCAGAGCGGTTCTAGGCGCTTCAGTCCGGAACCGCGTGACTGCTACGGTCGAAGGTTCGAATCCTGCTCTGGGCATGGATGTGTGTGATGTCCTTAGTTAGGTTTACGTACTTCTAAGTTCTAGGGGACTGATGACCTCAGATCTTAAGTCCCATAGTGCTCAGAGCCATTTGAATTATTTTATTTATTATTTTCGAGTCGGTTAGTTTTTCGTGGAGAGAGTAGTCTGGCTTTGTCTAGTGAAGACCACTCGTTGAGCAAATTCGCGATGTATACTTCCGCTCAGTGATACAGGGGCTCATAGGTTGCTAATATCTACAGTTAAGATGCTAATTATTGCACTACATACGGGATGTCGGGAAATATCCGGTATAAGATTCTTGGACTTGTAGAGTGGAGTGAGTACATAATATTTTGAATAGGAACCCATATCCGGAAACGTACTGTTCACGTTCTACGATTGTTTCAGTTCAGCTGTTTAATTCATCCACTTCTACTTGAGGAACTTAATTAGGTTTGACGCAGTGCAATTATTAGGTTAAAAACTCGAAAGTAAACATGACTAACCATACAGTTATCGGTTAATCACGTATGACAGTATTAACAGTTAAACATTATTTCTGTAAGTACAGAATGGTTGGCTTTTTTTTTTTTTTTTTTTTTTTTGTTCTGGAATAATGTACACACATAATATTAGATGTTCATATAACCAGATGTGCTTAAATTTTAAATGGATGTTTAATTATGCTTCCTTTCGAATTGTTAGCTAATAATTGTACTGCGTCACGCCTAATTCAGTTCCTCAAGCAGACATGGATGAGTTAAACATCTGAACTCAAAACTTCGTGGGACGGAATCGATACTTTTCCGGACATTTGTTCCTATTCAAAGTACTATGTAGTCTTTTCCCTTTGCAATCCAGCAAGCTTGTATCGGGAATTTCTGGACACCCAGTATACTTTATTACACTTCGTTATTGTAAATTCAGAGATGTTACCCTCTTCTGAAGTTTAAAGCTTAATTTTCCAATCAGTTGGAATTATGTGTTGTGAAGACAGCGATCCGTCTGCTTGTAAAACTATGTGTTGGAATAGTAGGTTGAAATATCACCGCGAAGCTGTAAAGCTATTTTCTTGTTTTTGATGACAATTTAGTGCTTATTGGTTTCCCTTGTATTCATTTTTTTCGGGAATCTTGCCATCTTTTGTGTTCAGTTTTTTGAATGTGCCACGCTGTGCGAGCGTCATTTTGTTATCTTACCTAAGCTGATTTCACAGGAACTCTAGTTAATAGGCACCCGAATAATGAACTGTCACTCGAAATTTTTATTAATAATAGAACATCTCTGCATACCATTAAGTTTTAGATGCTGAAAAACGTAGGTCGACGTATGCTGCATTGCGGACCGCTGTTTTATCAGGCGCTATCCCGCATCTCTCAATGAGGCAGCCCTGCAGCCAGCCGACTTGCGCGAGTTTTGGTGTTCTCGTAAAGATAAGTCATTTTAGATTATGAAAACATTTAGTTTAGTACTGATTACGTGGTAAATAGGTGTATTAGTGTGCTTTTTAAGCGTACCATTAAAGGTTTCATTTTTCTTTATGTAATATAGCAGAAAACTCGAAAAGATCGTACAGTAGGGTTACAGTCATATTTTCTGTTTACAATTTGCCGCAGCAGACCTGTAGAATTTCGTTTAATTGTTCTTTGCTCCCTCCAGCAATTTAATTGTAGCGTACCTCTTCATTATTTGACTCACATTTCCGGAAAGTAGCGTAAATTTTAAGTTGTTGCTTCAGAAACTTTGCACTATTGATTTCGTTTACATACAATTGCGTATAGGCAAAATTTCTGGAATCATATTTTCGTATTTATCTGTAATTTTACTGAACTATTCTTAATAAAATATTACGTTTATCTTAAATGAAAAATGCTTGTTAGGTCGGGGCTTTGGTGTGACGGGTGCTGTAAATGTTCTATGTGGGTGACTGCAGTGGCGTGGGAATAGGGGAAGTAAATGAGACTGGTCAGTGGTTTTGTAGGATATGTAGTAGAGATAGGAAGATGCTAGAACAGGAGGGGAAAACTGCCGCCCTTCAGGCTGAGTTAGACAAGGCCAGGAGAGATCTTCACAGGTTAAGGATTGAGAAGTGTAAATAGAGAGAGGGGGGAAGTGGCAACAATCAACAGGAGGAACAGGCCTAGAACTTCGTCTGACAGCTTCGTGGTGAGGTGGAAAATAGATTTGACCTGTTGCTTCAGCTAGAAGCTGGTGAGCCTCAAGCAGTTGCAGATGTAGACAGGGCACAACAAACTTTTAGCAGAAAATTGAAAAGTAAGAATGTAGGTAAATCAGCAAAGAGAAAGAAAGTGTTCTTGTTAGGTAGTTCCCACGGAAGAGGAGTAGGCCAACTTTTGCAATATGAACTAGGATCAGAATGACAGTTCACCAATTTTTTTAAACCTAGTGCTGGTCTGAAGCAGGTGACAGAGGATTTAGGATCACTTTGCAAAGATTTCACTAATAAAGACACCGTTGTAATAGTGGGTGGGCCAGGTAACAGTACTGACAGAGATCCTGGGTACAGTATAGAGTCTGACCTGGCAAAGTTGCATCAGCATCAAATCACACTAGTGTTCAGTTTGTATTTGTTCTAGGGCGCCATGACTGACCTCATTTGAAGTCTTCTGTCAAGAAAGTTCATTTGGACTTGGAATGGCTGCTTATGTTGGGTGCAGGGTCACACATTGGTATGGTTCCTGTTGAGTCTCTCAATAGGTGGAATATACTAGGCATGGCCTTCACCTAAACAGGAAAGGGAAGGGTAAACTGGATGGGAAATTAGCAGGATAGTTAAAGGGGGGAGGCACGGTCATGAGTGATAAAATACCAGTGGTTATAGGGTTAAGAAAAGACCCTTTTTTAGGGTAGGGAGGACAGAAAGAAACCAAGTTTGAAGAGAGGTTAGGATCGAGACAAACCTTCAGTTTGAGAAAGAAACCAAAAAACATTATTCTAGCTTATTACATCAGCATAAACAGCTATTGGTTAAGAATTTTCAATAATCAGCAGAAATTTCAACTCTACCCAATTTAAACTCAGTCAGTGTGAAATTTCAGCTATCTTCATTGCATCAAAATATTCGAAAACTAAGAAATAAAATTAATGAATTATCTGCATAGTTGAATTAGTCCTCAAACCTAACTGATATAATTTGCCTCTCCGAACATCATGTGACCACTGGTACAGAGCTTTTAAGTGTTACAGGATTTAGGTTCGCATCTCACTTTTGTAAAGAAGAAATGGAGAATCGAGAAGTTGCCACATTCATCAGGAACTCTCATAAATTTAAGAACATGGACATTCATAAATTTTACCTAGAACAGCATATGGAAACATGTGCAACAGAAGTAGAACTTCACAAAAAATCCTTCATAATATTAAGTGTATACCGAGCACCTGCAGATAACTTTAAACTGTTCATAAACCACCTTGAAGCTGTACTGTCCCATTTAACAACCAAAAACAAACAAATAGTGGTTGCTGGTGACTTCACTGTAGATTTCCTTAAAGACTCCCAATACGAATTTATCTGAGTTAGTAACACTATCATTCAACTTAGTTCCCACTGTAAAGCTCCCCACTAAAGTAGCCAATTGCTCACAAACAGCCATTGATAATGTTTATAGAAAAATCCAATGAACAAAATTGTATTACAAAACTAATAGTCAATGGCCTCTCAGACCATGACATGCAGTTTCGTCTGTTAAATGTTGATACTGAACAGGATATAAAATCTGTTAAATCTGAGCTCAAGAGGGTAATCAATAAGCCAAAAATTGGTTATTTAAGGACACTCCTCAGAGACATTCACTGTAGTGATGTTTACAGGGCTCATAGCATGAAAGAAAAATATAATATATTTGCAAATGAAATGCTTACCTTATTTGAAAACTGGTTTCCCCCCAAAACTAACCAAGGTTAGAGCAAAGTCTACAAAGAAGCCATGGATTACTCAAGGAATAGAGGTATCTTGTAAAACATAAAGAAAACTCTGTCAATCTGAAACACTTCTGATGTTAATGCTATAGCAAATTACAAGAAGTACTGCAAAATATTAAAGATTGTAATATGGGCATCAAAGCAAATGTATTACAAGGAAAAGTTAGTCATATCAGATAACAAAATAATGACAATATGGGATATAGTGAAGGAGGACACAGTATAACCAGACATGAAGAAGGACAAATTGCATTAACAGTAAATGCACTGGTGACATATGTGTATAGTGTTGCAGAACTTTTTAACAAACTTTTATAACTGTTACTGAAAAGATGGGGTTGTCAGGTACTGTAGATGCTGCTATGGAATACCTCAGACCAGACATTTCAAGTAACTTCCATAATATGAATTTGACCCTCACTACTTCTACAGAAGTAATGTCCATTATAAAATCTTTAAAATCAAAAAAATCTAGTGGTTATGATGAAATACCAACAAAGGTAATTAAAGAATATGATTCTGAATTAGCATATTAAGCTATAGGTATAACCAGTCTTTTATCAGTGGAATGTTGCCTGAATGGTTGAAATATGCTGAAGTAAAGCCACTGTTTAAGAAGGGAGATAAAGAAATAGAATCAAATTTCTGTCCAATTTCACTTTTGCCAGCATTTTAAAATGTATTTAGAAAAGGTAATATACAGTCGGCTTTATAAGCATCTTATCACAAATAACACACTGTCAAAGTCGCAGTTCGGACTTCTAAAGGGTTCTGATATTGAGAAGGCTGTCTACCATTACGGTGAAAATGTACTTAATTCATCAGACAAAAAACTGCAGGCAACTGGTATATTTTGTGATCCGTTAAAGGCATTTGACTGTGTAAATCACAATATCCTTTGAAGTAAGTTAGAATACTATGGTGTAACAAAAAATGCTGCAAAATGGTTCAAATCTTATATCTCTGGCAGGAAGGAAAGGGTGTTATTAGGAAAGAGACATGTATTAAGCTATCAGGCAACATCGAAATGGGAATTAATTACATGTGGGGAACCACAAGGGTCCATCTTAGGCCCTCTTACTTTTTCTTGTGTATATAAATTACCTTTCATCTGTAACATTACCAGATGACAAGTTTGTTTTGTTTGCTAATGATAGAAACATTGCAATAAATAGCAAATCAAGTGTAGTCTTAGAAAGATCGGCTAGTAAAATATTTGTGGACATTATCAGTGGTTCCTAGCCAATTCTTTGTCACTTTAAAAAACACACTACATGCAGTTCAGAACTTGTAAGGGGGGTCCCACGACTATATGCTTAACATACGATGGCAAGCAGATAGAAGAAGTGGGCAGCATTAAATTCTTGGGATTACAGCTTGATAATAAATTCAACTGGGAGGAATACACCACAGAATTTCTGAAGCGTCTTAACAAATCTCTATTTGCAATGAGAATTGTCAGACATCAGGGACATAAAAATGAAAAAGTTGGTTACTTTCATTCCATAATGTCATATGGGATTATTTTTTGCGGTAATTCATCAAGGTAAGCTTAAGTTTTCCAGGCACCAAAAATGTACAGTAGGAGTTATATGTGGTGTGAACTCAAGAACATCGTGCAGGAGCCTGTTTAGGGAACTAGGGATACTAACTACTGCTTCCCAATATATTTACTCCTTAACGAAATTTGTCATTAAAAATATATCACTTTTTAAAAGCAACAACTCAATTCATGGAATCAATACTAGAAATAAGAATAATCTTCACAAGGATTTAAAGTCACTCTTGTAGAAAAAGGTGTGCATTATTCAGGAACACACATTTTCAGTAACTTCCCAGCAGCACTAAAAAGCTTAACAACCAATGAAATTCAGTTTAAGAGAAGCCTAAAGGGTTTATTGGTAGCCAACTTCTTCTACTCAGTTGACAAATTTGTGTGTGTGTGTGTGTGTGTGTGTAACTGGGTAACCTCTTTTGATGCTAGTCAGTTGTCAGGATGAGCATTACTGCAAAGGGCATTTGACTCTAAAGCATTATGTCAGGGTGAAAAACACTAAATAAATTACTTTTTCTCTCTTAACAACATGTGGGCAGGGTGGGTTCTTCCTTGGCTCAGGTATGAGGTAGACTGAGACAGCATTTTTACATAAGATAAGTTTTATTGGAAGATTTGTGCAATGGTTTCCTTACTGGATTTTTCTGGCTGGGAGAGCGGCAGCTGTGTCGTTTGCGAAGCCTTCTGCTGCATGAGCAGCAGTGTCTGATTACACCTGGCAGTGTGCATCTCATGTCGCTGTTTCTCCAAGTTGACTGGAGGAGGAGGAGGAAATTAGTGTTTAACGTCCCGTCGACAACGAGGTCATTAGAGACGGAGCGCCAGCTCGAGTGAGGGAAGGATGGGGAAGGAAATCGGCCGTGCCCTTTCAAAGGAACCATCCCGGCATTTGCCTGAAGCGATTTAGGGAAATCACGGAAAACCTAAATCAGGATGGCTGGATACGGGATTGAACCGTCGTCCTCCCGAGTGCGAGTCCAGTGTGCTAGCCACTGCGCCACCTCGCTCGGTAGTTGACTGGAGATGCGCATCGTGAGGTGGCCCATTTAATGATTGGGAACAAAGTCGTGAATCGGATGGTGATACCTTGGATGTGGCCGCCCAGTGTTTCTCTTCTCTATGTGGCCGCATGTGTCAGTGTTGTCTGTCGGCCAGCGGAGCGGCATGGCGGGGGAAGGCCAGTGTCCCAGACTCAAACAACGGACTCCAGCTTGCCAGACTTCGGCTGTCAGATCTTCATCACCAGCTCATAGGTGACTGCTGCTGTGAGGCTGTCTCCTTCCCGTCCTCACGAGTCACCCAGGTACGTAAAAATCAGTCTTCAAATACCTTCTATCTTCTGTCTTCTGGCAACGAGGCTGCTGTTTGCTATTCCATTACAGCGTTGGACTTGGTGCTTCTGTGTATGATGTAGTCTCTTCCTGCATGACGGTCTTCAGCACCGACTGAACTGTACTGGAACTGAACTCGAACCAAAACTGAACTGAAAACTACTTTCAGGCCCACTGCATCTCGCGCATTTATTTACTTCAATTCACTGGAAGTGAACGACTTCACGGTCATTGCCTCTTCTGTCACGTTGAAAAGCTTCTCGAAAAATCTTCTTAATGTCAGTCATTGGCTCTTGGAATGTATGCGAGGGCCTTTGATTACATGTGACAACTGTGAAACATGTGAGCCGGTCGGGCGATGCCCTGACGGCTGAATTGAACGCTTCCACTTATGTGGGGAGGGCGATGGTTTCTCCTGAACATGCTGACATGCAAGCGCCGGCCGTTACCACTGCTACTCTGCCCGCTGTTTGCCAGTGTGTAACTCTTCTAAACTAAACTAAGTTTTAATTTATTTACTAATTTCTACTTCACTTCACATTGATTTCACTAATTTATTTACTTATCTTAAGTACCTCTCAACATTTCTCCACTCTTCGGAGAAATTCGCCCTCGAATTTACCACTCGACATTCCTCCACTCTTCACATGGCAAAAGCACTAACACAAGCAATGAAAACTATCGACTTAGACGATTACACATGCTTCACATGAAGTATGTTGAAAATACTTTATTACTTTACTAAAGCACTCTACGCTCATGAATCACATAGTTCACACATAAATCGTTACAATAAGTGTATTAAATCTTGATGACAATGAATAAACAAAAATTGATTTCTCACTTAGAAAATTACATAGCAGCACCTGTTTAATCTACCCTATATTAATGCAAGAATATCTATTCTGCAGTATTGTTTATCTTAACATGAGACTGTGTAATAAAGATTGAAGTACAATAAACAAAATTAATACACTAATGCTCAAAAGTAACCACTGAAGTACACCAGTTAAGAGTGTAGTATCCAGTTAACAGGGATTTGATGAAGTGGTATATTATTATTTGGCTTATTTTTTTGTCTTAAATAAAACAAAACTGTACAAAGCAGAAACACCAACACAAATGTTCCAGATATAAACGTTCCTAGCATTATAATTTTAGTTTTGTGTTCACTTTTTAACTTTAAGACATGTTGCATCATAACATTAGCATCAATTTTACCTTGCTGTGAGTTTATGAACCTATCTAATGACTTCAGAAGGAACTGTCAAGGAAGTCACTGAGGTAGGATAAGTATTGTGTAGGAAATGCTTGCAAGGCGTTTTCTGGCCAAGAAATTAGAGTGAAAGATAAATTAACATTAGTTGCACCAGTGATGGTTATGGACCTACCAACCTAGTAAAAACAAAAACAAAGAAAAGAAGGAATACATTGTTAACTACAAGATCTACATGTTTCTAGGTTCAACTTTCTTTTCTTAAAAAATGAACCATTATCGTTTATTAATTATTTACATTTGTATACTATCCACAGTCTACTATGATTCAACTAGGACATTCGCACCCTTGGTCGAAGATTGTATGGTGCCATGTCTGTATGTTGTGCTGGCGTGGCCACTCTTTTTCCTTTTCGGGCACATCCTCCACCCGTCGCAAAAGCAGACACTACTGTAGAAGGAATTACATCTGGAGCGTCCTTAAAAGGTTTTAATCGACTTGCATGGAAAATAGTAGTTCGGGTGGGCAGTTGCAGTTTAACGTTGACTGGTGACGTGATCTCAATAATTTGATAAGGACCTCTGTAGTTTGTTACTAATTTCTTCGTTTTTCCTTTTGCAGTGTATGGGGTTGACAGCATCATCCAGTGACCGATCTTGTAATTTGGATACTTAGCTTGGGCATTACCTAATCTTTCCTGTCGTTTCATAGCCTATGTATTAGATTTTTGAATCTTTTTCGATATATCCTTCATTACTCGATAGAAATCTTTTACTGTTTCTCCAACTTTTCAGTTTTTCTGCCTGATTACATCAAAAGGGGACGGCATATTTGTCCCATAGACCATTTCATAAGGTGACATGCCAGTTGCTTCATGCGTTTTGGCGTTGTATACCGACACAATTATTGGTAAATACGTATCCCAATTAGAATGTTATTCGTTAATATAATAACTAAGCATCTTGCCAATTGTCCGATGAACTCTTTCTGTGTGTCCGTTGCACTGAGGGTGTAACGGAGTTGTGCGTAATTTACGTATTTTTAGTAAGTGGCGTAGCTGTTTCATTAATTCAGACATAAAATTCGATCCCTGATGTGTGATAATAGCTTCAGATACGCCAAATTTAAGTATCCAGTTGTTAACTAAAGCTTGGGCAACTGTATTTGCTTGCTGATCTGGGAGACTCACCATAGCTAGATAGCGTGAAAAGTAATCTATAATCATAAGAACATATTTATTACGAAGTCTGTGTTGCGTGAGTATTTTCTGTTCAGTTCACGAGTCAGATGGCGTTACCAAGTCTGTTCTTTGCGGTGCTAGAATTACATATTTTGCCTACTGTGAAAATATCAGTATTTGAATAGCAATACTTAAGGGGAGTAGTGTATGCTTTTAAAAGCACACTCACACTTTTCAAATTGACCCACCCTGCCTTGATATAGAATTTGGATTCTCTGATTGCTTTTACACTACAATTTCATTCACTTAATGTTTATCGTAGCAAAGTAGTCTATTACAAATTGGGATTATTCTTACAGAATTTCTCTTTCTTGTGGGTTTCTAACTGCTTCTTCACCCACAACTTCTTTCATTTAATTGCAATGCTTATCGGTCTTTTTATATTTATTAATATTACCTCTTTTGATGAGAAGATACAACTGCATTAATGTTAGGCAAATAAAGTAAAGGGTATTTGTATCTTTATTGGCACATTGGGGATTACGCTTAGTATGATTAGCTTTGTTTTATTGATGAAATTGAGTAAGTTACACATGATTCATAAAGACATACATGATTCAGAAAGAGAATAAAAGAAATTTGTGACCTTTTATTACTTTTATGTTCAAGATTAGAAAGGTGCATTGCAGAGAGATGGACAAATTTTGTGATACTGCACTGTGAATGAAAATTTGTTTAGGATGTATCTCATTTTTTCAAATACAGAGAAATACAGTGTCCATTGAGTAACTGATTATAGTTCGAGAATTGTGAAGTAAATTTGTGTTTTTGCAGGTGAGCCTCCTTATACCAATTTGATTGATAGTCATTTTGTGGTGTGAAGAAAGATTAACATTGGTGGTTTGAAAGCAGGATGTCTGCATGAAGTGTTAATGTTAATCCTGTTCCATTCATCTAGTACTCTTGGACCGTTGGTGCTTTACATTTGTATCCTATGGTTTGAGAAAAGAGCAGGAAATGATGTTTACTTTATTTAATTTCAGAAACCATATATTAGTAAAGGGGAAACATATCTCGAACTCAGTGGGTCTGTTGCAGAAATTAATAGTATTATCAGTCAGTTTGGAGCATAATATTTCTTGGAGAGTCAGTTTTTGTGGGTAGAAGGGTAGACTGAAAACAAAAATTCATTCCCCCCCCCCTCTCCCATGGTGCATTACGCTGAAGCATTTAACTTACAGAGGTGTTTTAGGGGGAGTTTCTCGATGAATAAAGGATGGTAAAATGGTTGGTAATATTCTCAATTATTTCATTCATTTATTTAATTTTTGTGTGAAAAACGTATTTGTGGCTTAGCAATTTTGTATCAGGACCTGATGCAATATTTTGCATACTGGTGGCATATTGAGACTACATGAGCTATTTTGGAGATCCAAGGAGTACTTCTAATGAACAGTGTATAACAGAATTTCAAATATTTCATCTCTACAGGTGTACTTTCTCCAACTTTAAATATGTTTCATGTCATATACTTTTTCATGTTGCTTTTATGAGTTTGATGTTAATCTTTGCTTCTGAGTGGGACGTTTCACTAGTGGTTTTCCTGGTCTTGATAATTATGTGCTTTGAAGAGAATAATTGGATCAGAAAAGGAGAAAGGAGCAGTAGTGTTGGCTTAAAAGAATCTTTCATACGAGCATTATGGTCAATGCACGGCGGCAGTAGCTGTAGCGCACCGAACGAGGTGGCGCAGTGGTTGTCAAAAAAATGGTTCAAATGGCTCTGAGCACCATGGGACTCAACTGCTGAGGTCATTAGTCCCCTAGAACTTAGAACTAGTTAAACCTAACTAACCTAAGGACATCACAAACATCCATGCCCGAGGCAGGATTCGAACCTGCGACCGTAGCGGTCTTGCGGTTCCAGACTGCAGCGCCTTTAACCGCACGGCCACTTGGGCCGGCAGTGGTTATCACACTGGACTCGCATTCGGGAGGACGACGGTTCAATCCCGTCTCCAGCCATCCTGATTTAGGTTTTCCGTGATTTCTCTAAATCGCTTCAGGCAAATGCCGGGATGGTGCCTTTGAAAGGGCACGGCCGATTTCCTTCCCAATCCTTCCCTAACCCGAGCATGAGCTCCGTCTCTAATGACCTCTTTGTCGACGGGACGTTAAACACTAACCACCACCACCACCAGTAGCTGTAGCGATACGTCTTAGGAAGACAGCCAGTGATGCTGTGGACAATCTTCTACCTGAGCCACGAATGAGAATCGAATGAAGAAATCTTGAAATTTGTAGTTGATTTAGAAGCCATTTGATACGAGGCATTGAGAACACATAATCCCTGGACCCAGATAGGAAATATGTGTAAGCTCGTCTTTGTACAAATGGTTACGGAACCTCGTTTGTTCAGCATAAAATGTCGAATCAAAACACATTTCAAGTTGTTATTTTATTTGAGCATCCAGTTTCAGTGCTACATTGCGCCATCTTCAGCCTCCCGGACCGACGTGTAGGGAGAAACTCACTTGCTTGTCTGGTCAGACTAGGCGCCGGCACCCATTGACGTATCCGTAGACTTCTTAACACAGCGATTCCTTCGATCATCACTTGACTGTATTGACAATAGAGCTACGGATACCAGTCACTGAATGCTGGCGCCTATTTTAACTGGACCAGAGGTGGGATTCTATATACTTATATGGATATGATGTCTGTTCTTTCGGACATGTCCGAAAGAACAGACACCATATCCATGTAAGTATATAGTTGTGCCAATACCGGCCATGACCTTCTTTTGTGCGGATGCACACATATTCCCCGAAATCTTACGGCACTTGGTAAGAATGTCTTCCACGAGTAATGAGTGCGCTGTGGTGGGACACTACGAATGTAGTGTGTGGACATACAAGGTGAGAATGTGGGTCTCGCGGGAGGCGTGCGCGAGATAGTCCCTGCAGTCGCACTATCCTCTGTGCCCTCGGTGGCTCAGATGGATAGCCGGCACGGTAGCTTAGCGTGTTCGGTCAGAGGGTTAGCAGCCCTCTGTAATAAAAAAAAACTGAGCTAATCGATCAACAACGAAAACGGATGGCTTACGACGTCCGTCCCGAGCAGATGCAACGAACAAAAGCGAACTAAATGAGATTAATAAAAAAAAAAGATGGATAGAGCGTCTGCCATGTAAGCAGGAGACCCCGGGTTCGAGACCCGGGCGGGCCACACATTTTCACCTCTCCCCATTGATATATATCAACGCCCGTCAGCAGCTGAAGGTATTAAATTAATACTAATTTTGTTAGAGGTGGGATTCTTCCCAGACGTCGGTCTGGAGACCTGGAGATGGTGTAATGTGGCGGTGAAACAGGCTGCTCAAATAAAATAACAGCTGGAAATTTAGGTGGCTGAAGGTGTTTCGATTCGATATTTGAAACAGAAAATGGTCCCTCCTCACGTCTGAGAGCGTTGCCGTATTCCTGTGCTCCCTGAGCGAGTGCCAGCGTCTTCCGACAGCACGTGTGAGGATCGCTGTTGCTGCGAAGAACAGAGGCGGTTTTCCTGAACGAAAATATTACAGTAAACATTGCGCGAAAGAAATGGAAAAAAGAACGGATTTATGACAGGAGTGACATTACAAATTCGAAGACTTCATGCAATTCGAAAAGTAGTACTGCTGCCTCCCTGTTTCTCCTGAATACTGAATTGAAACCGATGCAATACGTTTCTGATTATCAATTTCTCGTCACAGTGTCAGTACCCTTGATTTAATGAATTCATTCACCTAGTTTACTAGTTTGGTTCATTAAATATGTTTCACTAAATGACTACACATGTCCAGAGATTTGAATTTGGAACTTTTGATTTCCTGCTGACAAGTATGTATACCGTTTTTTACCTTTGTTTGTTGTTCTTACCACACACTTTATTAAGAAGGCAGTACATGTTGTGGTTAACGCTGGCATTAGCTACGCCTATTCCATATCGTATGCCACGATCGGGTGGGTACTTTATGAACACTGACAAAAAGATTTTTAAAATGTGAATTTTACAGATAACACAGTCTACTTTATAAAGAGATAATAGTGAGTACGTAGGGTCCAGAATCTGTAAATACCAAATATGATATTGGTTGTGAGAGGTAGCATCTGCTACTCGAAATCAATTTTTTAATATATTTAACTGAAAAAATTAAAACGTTTAAAACATCTGCTAGAAGTACTCATTGAAAACAATAAACATTTTCTTCGAAATATTAAAATATATAGCACATGACTAGATTACAATGTTTACAAAAGGTGGGAATAAGTTTTCCCCTCCTCTCTCTCATTGGTATATGTAGCGTTAAAAAAAATTGGAACGGACTTGAAGGACACACACTATTTTCTTTGAAACTTTAAAATATACACCACATAACTATATTACAATGTGTACAAAAGGTGGGCATAGGTTTTCCCCTCCTCTCTCCCACTGGTATTGGAAAATACTTAAAGGATATACAGTAGCAGAGATGAGAGATAACATATAATAATAAGCCGCAAATAATAGCCCCAACGCACTAACTTGTTGTAAAAGTACTGTTCAATTCTCTGAACCTAAGATGACTTACGTAGGTTTACAATTAAGCAGTAGGTAAAATGTATACCTGTTACATTACAGCCCGTCGTTTTTACGCGTTGTTTGACGCGCCATGTAGCAGACTGAGCGGCCTCTAGCGCCGGAGGTTCGAGTCCTCCCTCGGGCATGTGTGTGTGTGTGTGTGTGTGTGTGTGTGTGTGTTGTTCTTAGCAAAAGTTAGTTTAAGTAGTGAGTATGTCTTGGGACCGATGAGGTCAGCAGTTTGGTCCCTTACGAATTCACACATACATCATTTGTACCCAAGCACTCCTTTGAATTACACTCAAGTATAAGTGAAGCTTACAATATCTTAATATGTCCATAATGTTTCTGTAAGTTGCATTTTATGGCTCTAGGAGAGTCCGATACTAGTGGTAAAGTGGTCTTTCAATTTCCATAGTGTCGTGTACTAAGTAATGTGCTGATCGTGATAATATTCATACGTTATAGGTTATTTAAATCGTCTGCTGATTTTGAGTCATACGAACAAGTTAGTAGTCCCTAATGCCTATCCACTGGATGTGATGGGAAATTTCGGCGACAGAAATGCAGTCCTTATGATGGAAGTTAAGTTCTGTCTACTGCACGTCCAGTTCGTAAATCTTCTGGAGGACGAATGGTTTCCGTGGTACAGGCTGCGTCTGTGTCCCTCGTGTTCCTTGCCACTCTTCTTTCAGTCACATTCTCTTTCTTCAAGTTGAGAGTGTGGTCGGATGCATTGAAATCTGGAAAGAGTATGTGCACGTTGTGCCTGCAGCATCCGGGACTCGTTTTGTTGGAGACCTTCGTTTCGTGATATCCAGAAACAGTTCGTCAGTTTTCGTGGTACAGGCTGCGTCTGTGTGCCTCGTGTTCCTTGCCACTCTTCTTTTAGTCACATTCTCTTTCTTCAAGTTGAGAGTGTGGTCGGATGCATTGAAATCTGGAAAGAGTATGTGCTCGTTGTGCCTGCAGCTTCCGGGACTCGTTTTGTTGGAGACTTTCGTTTCGTGATATCCAGAAACAGTTCGTCAGTTTTCGCAATTGCTGTGACTCAAAATGTTGCCTTATATTTATAAGATTGTGCTCTATTCATACCGATGGACTGGATAGTGTCAACTGCGTACTTAACGACTTGTAATATCAGGATACTTTTACTTCAAGCGATGCGACGAACCAAAAACAAGATAGGAACAGGAACCATAACAGAAATATCTAATCTTTGTTCAAATTTGTATCTTTCCTTGACTGTTGTTGTCCGACGTTTTTTCACAGACCTATCGCACAGCCCCCACCGCGGGGTACCCCTGTCTGTAAATGAGAAGTAACCTGATAGAAGCCTTCGTTACTCCAATCTTATTAAGGTATTAGGTCTCTTCCACATATTATGTTGGGAATATTAGTTTTACTCCAAGTTTTAAGAGTAAGAAACTTTCCTTACTAGCAGTGACCCGGCGTTCCGTCGTCGAACATCTGCCGTCGCCGTTTAACACTGGAAATGCAAGAAAGAAAGAAGTCGGCAGGATTTTTCTCGGAATTTTGACAAATATGAACATAAATTTAAGACCAAATGTTGGCAATATGAAGCTGCTAACCCTCTGCGAGTTCGCGAGTGTACATCAGTTCAGAAAAATATCGGGACCACTGCAGTGGGTAAGTCAGATAACTTCTTACGAGACTGTCAGACATAATAAATGCTGAAACTTTTCGACTCTCGCAGCGGTGGATCGCTACGTGTAAACAAACAAAAGACCCGGGACGTGGACGAGGTCGTGACGGCAGCTTATTGTCCGCACAGAGCGGAGGTCTCCTCCTCAGACATATTACGCTTTATCGGTTCCTATCAGTTTTCGCGGCGCTCGCAGCGTCTTTCTTTTGTCTCCGCCGTTTGACCGCGTCGGCGATTCATTAGCCGCCGGGGGAATCCCCGTACCCCTGCACCGTGCCCGGCGTTCTCCTCATACGTTACGTCTCACCCCCTCCCGACCCCTCCTAGTCTCTCCACCGCGACCCCTAGCCACCCACGCAAGAATGCCACGCCCCAACAGCTGCTGCCCGCACAAACTTTTATCTGCGCGTCTGCCCCAACCACAGAGGCCACGCGCTGTCGTTTCATCAATTTTTCAGAAGTTTCTCGGCCGGCGGGCGCCATATTGTCGGGCTGTCTGTCCCAAATGAAACAAGCCGCTGCCCCCGCCGCGCGGCACCCGAGAAATGTCGTCGGGGCCCCTGGTGGCGGCGGCTAATCGCAGGAGCCGGGGATTAAGTTGTGCACGTCACAGTTTTCTTCCCCTGGGTCCTTCAGAAACAGTCGGACCTACGTAGAGGAAGCGGTCCAAATTTGGACTACCCTTCACTTTTTAAGGCATTACTCCCGTTCTGTTGAAAATAAATTAAAGAATGTTGCATTACCCAATAATTTGAAGTGTCCTGCTTTAAACCATTGTGGTGAAATACAAGACACTCACTATTTTTTCTTACTTTGGATTGTAAAAATAAATATTGGAATAGTGACAACTTAGAGGTGAGGTCTAAATTCGCGCTGGCCCAAGGAATGTTCAGTTTTCATTGAGAACACTCAGTAAGATGAATGGAAAACATGATGAAATATTTTTTTTAAAACTCAAACAGATCATTAAAATTGTCTGTTTCTTATTTTTTATTTCTTTTACTTTTATTTTTTATTTTTGCTAGCTGCACTAGCTGTAGCAGTTCTTTCATTACAGGATCATAGACAATCCGTTTCCTATCCTCAGGAATATACATCGATGACAAAATATAATATGACTTAGAAGGTATAATAAAGGTAGAAACGAGAAAATTAACCGGAAAGACATGGGCACAAAAATGGCTCTGAGCACTATAGAACATCCAAGGTCATCAGTCCCCTAGAACTTAGAACTACTTAAACCTAACTAACCTAAGGACAGGACACACATCCATGCCCGAAGCAGGATTCGAACCTGCGACCGGAGCGGTCGCGCGGCTCAAGAATGTAGCGCCTAGAACCGCTCGACCACTCTGGCCGGCCGTGGATCTAAAAACGGAGATCAAGTAAGTTCTCTGAGGAAAACTATAGGGCATGAACCCATATTTGGATAGAAAAGTATGGAAATATGCCGCTAGAGGGTGCAAGGATAGAGACGGAAGAAACACGATTGCGTACCAATTGCAGGCTGAGAACTGTTACACAAAAAAATTAAGCAGGAAAAAGACAGTGATTAATATAACAAATATGTAGAGGCTAATTACAGGGCACGCTATAAGAGCCAGTAAGATAAAACTAGTATTAGAAGTACTATACAAATTTTCTGTGATAAAAGGTTAGTAATCTTAGGATTTCAGAGTCACCTACAAAAATGGTTACAGTTGCAATAAAACGGATTAGAGGTACATATTAAATACAGAAAAGTAACCGTGCCATAGTCATACAATAATACTAGCGTGTATTTTAAAGAACTAATGTTATGTTACGTGAGCATCTGTCCCCCCGTCTTTCTAATTAACTGCGTTATTTTTACCATTATTATACCTTCTAATTCATACTTTATTTTTTCATAGGTGTATGCACCTGAGGATGCGGTTAAATCGCAGCGAAACCTGTTGTACACGATCCTGTAATAAAGCAACTGCTAACAGCCAGTGCGGCTACCAAAAAGTCGTTAGAAGATTTTAGCAGTTTAAGAATTTTTTAAATAATATTTTAATATATCCAAGCTGTGCCCAAACTGTAAAATCACATGAATGAAAAACAATTTATTTGTAAAAGACAGTATTATAAACAGTTTATCAAGACCGCTCTCAGATAATGTAAAAATTCTATTCACTTGATAAAAGTCGCAAATACGAATGTTTCTACCAAGCCCTGCACATTCATTGTATGCCATCATTACAAATTACACGTGCACGTCTCCAGAAAAGATTCCGTCACAGACAATACACTCTGTATCATGATACCTGGTTTGTTTTCCCACAAGGAAGTCTAAATCACTCCAGTCGTCATCAACGAGTGGCGTGACCAGTTCATTAGTCTGTGACTCACCTGAACTATCTTCTTTCTTTTGTCAGTTTCCATTTGTATTTTTTTTCTTTTATTTCCCTCAAACTTCACTTTGTTGGATGAGATTTCACGCTCTTTCTCAATCTTCAGTTTATTTTTCGCAGAGTACCATTTGGGACGATTAGTAGAAACTTTTTCTTGAGTAGCACCCTTTTGTAACATTGTCATGTAAGGAGCGCCAGTTATCAGAGCATATTCTGCTCCTTTACATTTTTTGTCAGTTTTTACTTTGTTTGCCGTAGCAACAGCAGTAATGCCGTACCTCGTGAAGACTAACAGCCGATAAGGTAGAACTGTTCGGCTGAGGTGGATGGATGAAAGGGGCTGACATGTCTGATGTTTCCACCATAGGAATATCCGATGTGGGTGGGAGGTCCTAGGGATGTTGTCCCCCAACGTTCCATCTCTGACTGCAAAACTCGCCTTGGTTACATCTATTCCGTCCCATTTCTTCCTCTTTCGGCGCAGGACATATTTTGCGTTGTTTTCCTACGTAAACACACGAACTGTACGAAAAAAATAATCAATCTATGCCTGCAGAAGCTTTAAATTGTGGCGGAAATGGAGTTTATCTTGACAATAATCGCCCGCACAGTGAACTGTAATGGCAGTTTTACAGAGCAACTGGCGTAGTTTCCGCTAGGATGCAGCACCTCCCAGTACCAAATATCTAGGTTGCCTAAATTTAGACTCCAACCGCAATGTAGACCACTGCCTCTATATATAAAAAATTCACATAAGAGTTACTGGAGATGGATCCACAGAGATACAAACTCACGGGCGGTTCACGATTTTATTTCAAGGTTGGGCATAATCGAATACCTGGATCCTTGTATCGGCTGAAAACTTGAGAGAAACACTCAGGTCGTTAGAACGTGTGTTCCCGAACCACATTGAGATCGTAGGACGAGACGTTAACCACCCAGAAAATGATTCCCATGGTTTTGTGAGCTATGGATATAACACGACATCCTGTGAAATTATACTAAGACCCATCTCTTAACACTAACTAGAACAGATAGTGTGAAATTCCGGTCTTGCAGAAAGATATTGAAGCTACTGGCAACAGACAGACTTGGACTTTTCGAGGGTGTCCATAATGAAATTGGCATCTGCAACTACGAAGCAGCTGCAGGAACAATGATAACAAAAGTATGAATCTATCTTCAAACAAATGGAAAAACTTACATGTACATTTACCTAAGTAACGATATAGTACTGTCATATCTCAAGAACCAACTTGAATCGTTTGACTTATGGGATGAGCGTATAGATTAACTGCGCTCGAGAAGTGAAGAATAATTCAACAAATGCTAGATAGATACATCGTCTGATCAAAACTAACCAGATACCCCTATGTAATTCGGGACTAACCAATACATGACATGCCGGTATAAAAGGGGGCGGGTGTTATATCTTCAGTAGTGAAGCAGTAACAACAGAATGGATAAGTCTGGAGAGCTCAGTGGGTATTAACGCGGTCGAATCGTTGGATGTCACACGAGTAACGTATCAATCACGAACATTTCAAACTTTCTAAAGCTGCCCAAGTCGACTGTTGGTGAAAGTAATTGTGAGGTGGAAAGGCGAAGGAACAACCACAGGTAAACCAAGACCAGACAGATCTCATCTAGTGACGAACGGGGACCGTCGAACATTGCGGAGGTTAGTTCCTAAAGCTCGCGTGAAATCTGCGGAAGGAATCACTACTGAGTTGAAATATCCTGCCAGCAGTCCAACTAGCACGATGACTGTGCGTAGGGAGTTAAAAAGAATGAGGAACAATATTGGAGCAGCTCCTCATATGCCACATATTTCTGTAGTAAATGCGAAGTGGCGCTTGGAATTGTGCAAACAGCGCTGGCACTGCACAGTGGATGACTGTAAGCAAGTGATCTGATGCGATGACGGAGAACGTCACCTGGCATCAGGTGTAGTGCCAACAGCGAAGTACGGACACAGCGGTATTACGGCCTGGGGGTGTTTCGTGTATCTGGGCCGCAGTCCCGTTACTGCGACTCATAGAACAACAAATGTAGAAGGGTACGAACACATTCTACAATATTATGTATTGAGTACAGTAGAGGAAGAGCTCGGAGAAGATGATTGTATCAGCCTGACAATGCGACCTGTCATAAAGCATCTGAGAGACGATGGTTGGTGGACAACAACATTCCTCAAAGTACTAGCATGCTCAGAGTTCCCACACGAACCCAATGGAAGAGCTTTGGGTTCCGTCAAAAAATGGTTCAAATGGCTCTGAGCACTATGGGACTCAACTGCTGAGGTCATTAGTCCCCTAGAACTTAGAACTAGTTAAACGGAACTAACCTAAGGACATAACAAACATCCATGCCCGAGGCAGGATTCGAACCTGCGACCGTAGCGGTCTTGCGGTTCCAGACTGCAGCGCCTTTAACCGCACGGCCACTTCGGCCGGTGGGTTGCGTCAGAACGTCGACTTTTCTCCCTACCGCTGTGTCCAAAACCATTACGATCTCTCACCTCTGTGAACGGGTAGACACGCTAAATATTAATGTCCATTAATCCACTAACAGATATCAGGATACTCTATATCAAATAGTATATGGACTTAGCACAGCAATCCATGATTGGAGGAACCGACCATGGTGTACCGTCTCTGGAAAGAAACTTCTAATGAAACGGCGAGCAGTGCACAACAAACGTAAAACAAAGCACAGGCCTGAAGGTGAAAAGATTCCTAAGGAATCGCGTTTTACTGTCTATAGGGTAACGCGTGAAGCGTTCAGCAAGTATCGTTGCAGAATCTTATCGAAATACTTCTCCGAAAAAGAAATACTGGCCTATATAACTGCAGTCAGAGGCACCAAAATTAGTGTCCAGACACCGTAACACAGAAACTGAAACAGTATATTAAAGCAAAAGCAGAGATGCTGAACTGCGTTTTCAAATTCTGCCTTACAAAGGAAAATTAAGGAGCACTGCCACAGGTAAATTCTCGTACCACTGTGAGAATGAATGATATAGCTGTTTCGTTGGAAAACAGCTGAAATCACTTAAAAATTGAACAAATCTCCGGGTCTCAAAAGTATCCCTATCCATAACGCACAGTTTACACCCGTCTACAGTAAGAATACCAGAAGTGAGGCATAAAAATATCGTCCAATATTGTTTACACCCATCTGTTGTTGAATCTTAGAATCTTTTATGAGCTCAACCATAGTTAGGTAAGTATACTGAAAAAAATGACCTCCTCCTTGCAAGCCAGTACGGTTACCGCAGTCATTGATATGCGGAACCCAGCTAGCACTTTTCCCACACCACATCCTGAACAGTATGATCAACTTCCAAAAAGTATGTGTGACAGTTCACATCAAATATTGTTAATGAATTTACAACCATATGGTGTATAAAAGGCAATCTGTGGTTGGACTGAAGACTTCTTGATACAAAGCAAGCGGCATATAGAGCCACACTTATTTTGAATGAAATCGAGATTTGAGTCCAAAAAGTGGATCTTGAGCGACGTATTACATCTATCTCTTGGTATCGATCTTGCTATACAGACTCATGGTGTTCATTGCATTCACCCTCCACATCTTCATCAGATTCTAGAACATAATGTTCTGGAGGGATAGAACCAAGCAGGCCTTCTCCATGTGGTACCGGTTGTGTATCTGATGACAGGAATGAAATTTTCACTCTGCAGCGGAGTGTGCGCTGATACTAAACTTAGTGCAAGATTGAAACTGTATGCCGGACCGAGACTCGAATTCGGGACCTCTGCCTTTCGCAGGCAAGTGCTCTACCCACTGAGCTATCGAAGCACGACTCACGATCCCTCCTCACAGCTTCAGTTCTGTCAACAGGTTTCATATCAGCACACAATCCACTGCAGAGTGAAAATTTCATTCTGGAAACATCCCCCAGGGTGTGGCTAAGCCATATCTCCGCAGTATCCTTTCTTCCAGGAGTGTTAGTTCTGCTAGGTTCGCAGGAGAGCTTCTGTGAAGTTTGGAAGATAGGAGACGAAGTACTGCCAGAACTCAAACTGTGAGGACGGATAGTGAGTCGTGCTTGGGTAGCTCAGTCGACGCAGTCTGGTTTAGGCGGTGGCGCGACACGGACTTGTTTCCCGGCCGCGGGCGCACGTGGACGAGAAAGTGTGTACACCGCCGGTGCTCGCGTGTGTTGTCTGAGTAGATTGCCATGGCACACAATTTTAGAAAGACTATGCTCCAATTTACGTTTGACAACAAATACGCCAGACCCAAGGCTTTCGAACTAGAGCGTTATTTGAGGGAAGAAGCTCGTTTGCCTGGTATAGACCTAATTGAAATACACCTATACATTGTAAACAGTACAACGTGCGTCAAGATGACCAATGAAGCTACCTGTGAAAGAACTCTCGCCGCTGCTCAAAGAGGTTTTAAACTTCGATACTCTGATGGCCATTTCAGCGATGTAACAGTAGCTCCTTCAGGCTTGGGTGTGAGGGTCATTTGTCGTTTTAATTGCCGTTTGAGGTACCAGAATCGATGGTTACTGAATCGCTTGTGACCATATGGAACGGTACTCGGTCATACGCCTGAGTGCTGCGCGATTTTTGGCACCTTTACCGTGCTAAACGGCGTCCGACAGATGCGCATCGTCCTTAACAAACATATCAATTCTTACTCACATATTGGAGGATGTCCAGCTATTGTGTGATTTACGATGGCCAGCCACGCACATCTTGTGTCTGTGGTGGAGAATGACATATGCGCTCGGAGTGCATACAGCACCTCGTCATTAAACTGCCACATGGAGAAGCGTCACAGTGACAAGTTCCCACGCAACTGTCGATGTCGTACGTGTCGGTGGCCCGCCGGGAGGTGTTGTCGAGTTCGAAGCGTGACAAGGACGTGTTGATGCAAGAGCAGAACGAGCTAGGGGCGCATGGAGGTGACACGGAGAATGCTCCTAGACCCACATCAGCCACATCGAAATGCGTCAGAGGGCGTTTCTGGAATTGATGACCACTCCGACTGGGCAGAACCAGTCGAAGAGATACAGGAATTGGCACCCTCAATTGATGACGACTCACTTTCCAGATGCACAACTCGGAACGAAAACAACGGATGGTAGCCCGTTGGCAGGCATCCCTGTGAGCACAAATGGTGGACTAGAGCCCTTGGAGTTCACAATGACATGACACGACCATGACAAAGACAACGGACCAAGCATTTAAGGTGGGAACAGTGAATATTAACACAGCACGTTAACTTGCAAAGATGCAACTTTTCCGGGACATGATTTGCGCCACAGACGTGGATATTCTACTGGTGTAGGAAATCTACAATGCTGTCTTTCCCGACGTGCGTGGTTACAACACTTCCCTAGCGTCGACTCCAAACGGAGGACGCGGCAGAGCGATATCAATCCGGGAAGGGATTCCGCTGTGTGATCTCGATTACATCCCTTCGGCGCGTGATTTGCCGACGACCGTGAACGATATTCGTATTGTCAACATCCAAGCACCCTCCGGTCCTGATAATCGACGGGCGCGAGCGCGATTCTACTCTGAGGAGTTTGCGCCCCTATTCCATGCGAGATATGACCACATCTCGGTAGGAGGGGATTTTAATTGTTTCATCACACTGAAGGATCGAACTCCTAATATCAGCTCCTGCCACACATTGAACACGATCTGCCGGGACATGGCACTGCTGGACACGTGGGAAAAGATCCATGGGCAGCGAGAAAGCTACACGTTTTTACTAGCCACTCGGCGAGCAGGCTGGATCGGATTTATGTTTCTGACGAATTAAGAGATCACGTGTTAGCTGCTGAACGTTTTACCACAGCTTTTACGGATCACCTTGCATATTTATGCACATTGACCCTCCCACGGCAGCGGGTCTGGCGTAGCTGTAGTTCGTGGAAACTTAATTCATCCTTATTGGTGGATCTCGAATGTCGCCAGCGGATCGAAGAAATATGGCAGACTTGCACTTGCCGTCTGCCGATGCACCGTACTGCTCTTTTATGGTGGGTGCAATGTGCAGAACCAGCGATACGCGGAACTCTCATAACGCATGGCAAGGAAAAAGCGAAATGACTCCAAAATATACTTGATTATCACTACATGGTGCTCTGTGACCTGTCCTCCAGGGCCCCATCGCCCAAGCTTCAAGCGGAAGTCCATCGCATTCAGGCAGCACTTTATCGATCACGAGACGTCGATCCATGCTCGGTGCATGGACAACGTCGATGGAGAACGTATTAGCATGCATGATGTGTCCGAGGGACATGCGCGTAATCACCTACCCTTGATCACAGTGCTCCATGACTGTGATGGTCGGCCCTTGAGGTCACAACAGGACATTCCTATTGGCTTTCTGGAGCATCAACGCCTTCTTTTCACTGGGACGCCGACTAACAATCAGGTAGAAGAAGAAATTTTGCGACAGATCCAAACGGAGGTGGATAGTCCGGATGCAGAGGCGTTATTGGAACTCCTAACAGAAGATAACATACGAAGGGCACTCACGAGGGGTGCGGTGCATAAATCCCCGCGTCCAGATGGGTTGATAGTCGAATTATATCTCAACTTTGCGGATGTACCGATGTCCCAATTGGTGCTGATGTATAATGAGTTAATGAGCCCTGACACGGACGTTCCGTCGCAATTCATGGTGGGACTGCTTATACAAATACCGAAATCGGCAGGGAGTGACAGCGCCCAGCAATTTCGAGCGCTAACAATGCTCAGTACTGACTATAAGATCTTTGCGTGAAAGTTGGCGGCACGGCTCAAGCCTGTAATAACCAAGACATTACCACCAGACCAGATTTGTCTAGGGGTTCGGAGCAACATCACTTCTATCCTAGGCAAATACCGTGACACAATTTTCCTGACTGAAGCTTGTCGCATGCGAGCGGCGTTCGTATCAGTGGATTTAATTCGTGCCTTTGACATGGTCAACCGTGACTTCCTTCACTCGACCATGTCGCGCATGGCGATACCTCAGGATTTTCCTACCGTCCTCATGCGCCTCCTCCGCGGAGGTCCTTCGAAGGTGAGTCAATGGCAGGGAGGTAGGAACGAGTCCTGTTTTCAGCTCGGTTAGGCAAGGATGTCCCTTGTCGATGATGCTGTTTGCGATAGCGCTCTAACCACTCATGCAGACTCTTAGGCGGACTCTAACAGGCGTCCGACTCCGTGCGAGTTCCTTCGCGTGTCGTGCACATGCCGACGACTTGATTCTCGTCTGGTCGGAGAACGAAGTACATAGGTGGTTGCCCTTAGTACTACATACGGAGTAGCGGCGGGTAGCAGGGTCAACATGAATAAAACCGAGATTGTGCACATCGGACGAGAGCTGGACGCTCTGCACAGTCCGTTTACGACGGTCGACTTCTTGCAATGCTCAGGAGTATTGTTCACCCGATCGCTAGGGCAGTCAGAGGCGGCGAGCTACCGACTACTGCTCCTGCACGTCCGACTGCGCATACGCAAGAATTCACTCCGAACTCACGAACTGCTCCAATGGGTGGAATACACTAATGTTCATCTGGCCTCGCGACTGCCGCACCTGGCACAGGTACTGCCAATGACACATGGTATTGCTGACATCCAAAGGATACTATGCCAGCCAAGGCATGTTGTTTAAGGTCAAATACGAGACTTTAACTCTCCCACACCATTCTGAAGGACTTAAAGAATGTTCGGAACAAGGCTGTAGCTCTATATCTGCGAGCGACGTTACGAACATGGAACCAACGGCAACACGCCATCACATCTGCGATCCTGGACGTGCTTCTCCCGCCGTCCTCTGAGCCGCCGGTGGCGGTAGGCACAATATCGCCCTCTTTTTCTCACGTCGCGAGATTCTTTGTCGATTTTAGTTATGTTCAGTTAAAGATACCTTCTACAAGGTTCCCCACTACCCATGAGATATATCGATACTTGAGGCGCCGGCCGAGGTGGCCGAGCGGTTCTAGGCGCTACAGTCTGGAACGTGAGACCGCTACGGTCGCAGGTTCGAATCCTGCCTCGGGCATGGATGTGTGTGATGTCCGTAGGTTCGTTAGGTTTAAGTGGTTTTAAGTTACAGGGAACCGATGACCTCAGAAGTCAAGTACCATAGTGCTCAGAGCCATTTGAACCATTTTTGATACTTTAGGCGTCGTCATGGCAGCAGTGTTGTCGAACTAAAATACCCAGTGAGGAATTGGCGACAGATTTGGCGGGCTGTCCATACTCCTCTTCTCACAACGGCAGCGAGGTCGTCTTGGTATACATCAATCAACCGCAAGACAGTCAACCGCCAACCATTGCACGACATTCACATGGTAGATTCCCCGCTCTGCTTCATATGTGGCATGCACGACACTGACGAACATTCTCTGCAGTGCGGTGAGCCAAAGGATGTTTGGCGGCTGACGCGACGCATCATAGCACTCCTCTCACCCTCTGACGCACAGACGAATCCACGATCATGACGGACGCTTTATTTTTCCCAGACGCTGTCTTTTTCCCCTCACAGAAACCGTCAGCAATCCGCTGGATTGTAGGACACGCATCGCGCTACGTACTTTCACTGACTGTGATATCGGGCATGGACTATTCGCATTATCTACTAGAACAACACGAAATCATCCGATGTCACTCTAAACACAAACCGCAGTTTGCGAACTTTCTAGGCAGCATGTTTCATGACCCCCCCCCCCCCCCCCCAAGCGGTGGAAGCCCCAAGTTTACGTAGTTTCGCATGATAGGATATTACTCACAGTGAAGTGACGAGGATGTCACTTCGGCCCAATACTTCTTTCCTTTCTGTGATTTTTTTCTGTAATTAAAAAATAATAAAAAAGAAGAATTACGTACATGTACAATGTTTACTTCCCGCTGCCTCTTTATCCTTTCAGGAGACAGGGACACCGTGGCAAGGCCTCCATCCAAGCACGACCCCAGCGCACCTGCCCACTTATCAACTATACCTTATAAAAAAAATAAAATAAAGAAAATAAAAATAAAAAAGAAGGTCGGCAGAGCACTTGCCCACTAAAGCCAAGGGTCCCGAGTTCAAGACTCGGCTCAGCAGGCCGGCCGCTGTGGAAGAGCGGTTCTAGGCGCTTCGGTCTCTCAATAGATTACGATCAAACACAAAGAAAGCAAGACCAATCTGCGGACTTGGGGTTTCTCTGTGGACTCAGTTCTTTGCCAGCGTGGCTTTGAGCAGACGAACAGCCATTTCCTTCAGTGTTCCTCATCAACCACCTGCACCATGCAACACCTTGTGAGAGCTACTACAAATGCACTTGAAGTGTCCATTTTTTGGTCTCCTTTTGTGTAAAGTTATGCCAAAGTCCCATAGTGCTTAGTCATTTTTTTCGGTCCGGCACACTGTTTTAATCTGCCAGGCCGTTTCAAAGTTGGATATGTCATGCTCGGCTTTTCTTTCTCGATATACCGTGTTTAAGTGGAGACATGGTACAAAAATAAGTCACTGACAAGATTTGAAGTTTCGCACCATGTCATGGAAATTATAAATGGCACTGACTTTACTGTTTTGTTTAACCGGCAACAGATATTTACTGCACATTAAATGCAGCAAATGTACCCTAAATTTATCTTCGTCTGTTTGGCATTCGAATTAATGCTAATACGCTGTCTTTATTAATGGAGTCAGTTCACGTTTCTGAAAAGCAATAATCATTTCACCACACACATAGAAAAAGTTATTCACACTTTCAACTCAGATACATAGCACCATAAAGTTGTATTAGTCGTAAATGTGAATAAGATAAATTTTCTTAAGAAAATTTAAATTACGGATGTATCTTTTCCACCCTTGAATGTAAATAAAACTTTGCGCTTGGTTTCTCATTTACCTGTGTAAGTGTCACTGTATACACAGAAAATTACTGAGAAAAGAGAGCAGACAGGATCTCTAAGCACAGTTTACTCGTCCATCGTCTTGTGTAAAGTCATTACTCTCCAAAAGCCTAACGAAGTGTTTACTCCTCTATCCCCTAACAAAGTTTTCACTTTCCGGAAACTCTGTACTTCACTGTTTTTGCCAGAGTAGGAACTCGTTAGCCAATGGTGGTATCCATTGCGAATTTCACTCAGTAAAACTCAAGTAAAGGTATTAAACGAACTAATACTGTTGCAGATTTTTGCTGTTTTCAAACAAAAGTACTATGAGATTGGGAGGAAGGCAGAAACTCTCTTTCACTACAGGGCTCAATTTTTAAACAGACCTATAAGATTGCTGACACTTGAGCTCAACCGACAAAGTGCGTGTTCTACAGAAAGTAACAGTAAGAACCAACCAGAATGCTGGAATCTGAAAATTTAAACCAAACGTTATTTCGCGGTGTTCACACACTAACCATTACAAAGCGGCACCTGGCTATAGATTCCCTGCCGGCCGGGGTGGCCGAGCGGTTCTAGGCGCTACAGTCTGGAACCGCGCGACCGCTGCGGTCGCAGGTTAGAATCCTGCCTCGGGCATGGATGTAAGTGACGTCCTTAGGTTAGTTAGGTTTAAGTAGTTCTAAGTTCTAGGGGACTGATGACCTCAGAAGTTAAGTCCCATAGTGCTCAGAGCCATATAGATTCCCTATCTTTCTAAAAAGCTCGTACAGTACTGTGATCATCCCACAGAGAAAGTCGTTCCACGTCCCGCCCGAAAAGCGAGGGATGAGGGAACTGAATGCCAGTCTGTCTACCTGAGGCTGCTACTTTGTCACAGATTAAGAACATTTCTGTGGTAGCCAGCTCCGCTTAAAATGACTCTTTATCTTTCGCTTTCGTAGGCTCCCATCGGTGCAATCCCTGCAGTAACAGAGAGCAGTAAAAGGGATGTCACTGGAGTTACTGAAACTTGTTTGCCTTGTCACGAAGTGCCAGCTCAAAAATGGTTCAAATGGCTCTGAGCATTATGGGACTTAACATCTGAGGTCATCAGTCCCCTAGAACTTAGAGCTACTTAAACCTAACTAACCTACGGACATCACACACATCCATGCCCGAGGCAGGATTCGAACCTGCGACCGTAGCGGTCGCGTAGTTCCAGACTGAAGCGCCTAGAACCGCTCGGCCACACCGGCCGGCGAAGTGCCAGCGATCGACTATTTTTCTCACAGGATATGAGGTATTCTGAAATATATTGGGTGGCAGTTTCGGAAAAAAAACTAGACACCTAACAGTAAAATTTACACTGCAGCGGTAATATATTCTGAGACCAATAGCAGACAACGGCAAGACACACTCACGAAGTTACGTCTAGTGGAAATCTAGATTCCACATTCCAACACAGAAGGAAATTAGCGAAGAGGCTTCAGTTGCACTCACATGGAGCAGTAGTGCAGATGTCAGTGGTCTCTTTTGTACAGAAGTTAGGATACGTCTTAACAGCGGCTCGCAACGTACAACCAGTGCCTGACATAATGCATTGTTCGACAAAACACATCCAAATCCTACCTTCTCAGTCCTTCTAATAGACTCTGGGTTTTGGGACAAAAATTTTATTCCAACAGGGATTGGAATGTATTGTATTAGTTAAAGAGGGTAGAAATTTGCTTGGAGATAAAGAGCGTCCTATTTTAGGCAACTCTGTGATGAATGAGAAAAAGATGTCAAGGGTTACATGTTGTGCAGGCTGATACACTATGTCAGTGTGTCAGTGGCTAGTTCATTCTATCATGTGTTGTGGTGTGGTGTGCAGTCCAAAGAAGCAAATGGTTTATTCTCTTCACTTCTGTACATCTACTGCAACGAACGTTTATTTGAATCCTCTTACCTCTAAAACCTTTTGCTGCCCGCACTTACTTCCATTACCAAACTGATAATTCGTTGATGCCTCAGGATGTGTTCCGTTAATGGATTATATACAGATCCTACAGATTACGATCTTCTCATCGTCCAGTATAGTTTTACGTCACAGTATGTGTGTGTGTGTGTGTGTGTGTGTGTGTGTGTGTGTGTGTGTGTGTGTTTTACGAGAAATAGAAATTAGTAATTCTCGTTTTTTTAACTGTTTCGCCTCCCCATCCCGTTTTAACTGCTATTGAACGTGTAAAGGGACATCCTCCTCTAGCATTAGTCAACAGTAGTCGTCGATACCAGTAATATTTTTCGAATCTTAGGACAGGTCAGTATTATCTACGCTGTTTTTCTGAAAAGTTTCATATAATTTTAAACTAATATGTTATATTTCATGCTAAAGTTTATGAAAAGCAATTACTTTATTTTCGTTGTTTCAATCGATATGTGCTAGCTCTGAATGAAATTCTTTTAGAAACATTTCAAATTACGAAATATTTGGCACATTTAAAATTTCTATTACTAATTACGCAATATAATATTTTTTATTATGTTTATTTCTGGCTTCATTTATAAAATAACAATCTAAACTAAAAGAATTCATTTGTCAAGAAAAACTGGAATAGTGTCATTACCGCAAAGTGAAGGATCAGTAAGCATGCCTCTGATGTGATCGGACGTATTTCTGTATTTTAGACGAACAATGTAATTTCGGCATTGTTAATGTGAAAATTCAAAAGACAATGTGACATAGTAAAACGTGAGACAATAAATTATCGTAAAACCAAAAATTCTGCAACGACATTCTTCAAAATTATTTAGATCAATTGAACCATCTAAAATGTGAGAATTTCAGCGTCAAGAATCACACCCGTAGACCTGAAGGACTGGTGCCAACTGGGCGAGAAAAGATAGTAAAAAGTTTATTGTAAACCTCACTCCTCCCGAATCTTCTGAAAAGACACCGTCGTGGACAGTAGCAACAACAAACAAGGGAGGGTTAGATTACAGACGCAAGTCTGAAAGTTCCTAAAAATTAAATTTTATAGTGGTGCCCTGGTTTACTTCACTGCAAAAAGGATGTTGAAAGTGGTTATGGAAAGTTCTTTAGTACTAATTTAGATTTTACGTATACAGACTGAAGCGGCGAGTGAAAATTTGTACAAATGTCCATGTACCTGCACCTGGGTTCAGGCTGTGTCCCCCATTTACTTGTATCCCGAAGTGCTATTCAGAACACTGGGAACCCCGGCAGTTGTGTTCTTGTGTAAGGGGGAAACTGATGTAGACAGGGGCGGCAGTGAGAATTGATCGAGGAAGGAGACCTGCCAGGGTAATCCGTGCAGTTGTGTGAACGTCTGTGCCAAGGTACCTTAGTGGCTAACGCAGCTGCCCTGTAGGCCGGAGACCCGGGTTCGGTACAAATTTTCATCCGCCGTTTCAGTCTATTATCAATAAAATCATATCTGTATCAGTCTCAGAAACTGTGTCATTTCATTTGAATTTAACAGCTTACTTAAACTATTATTCAGATTTCGAACACTTTAACGAAACGGTACACATGTTTTTCCTTTCTTTCCTTTTGACCAGCTAGAGCCCAATTCAAAATTTCTATTCCTTCCCATTGGCGCTCTCCTTTTTCCTCCAGCATTCTTTGATTAGTTCACTATGGGTCTTTTGTTCTTTCTTCAGACCACTATACAGCTGTTCCCTTGCTGCTTCTGCTTGGGAATCATTCAAAAATTATACTTTGCATTGAAAATATCTCCTTTTGCTGCTTCGTCTGCTTTTAATTAGTGTTTCTAAATCTTCTTTTAACTTGTCGTATCCAGGTTTCTGTTAATTTCTTTTGCCAGGAATACATCAAGGTTTGCTTTGAAAGCCCACCTCGTATAAATATCAAAAAAATGTCAGGATTCTTTTCCTTATTGTTTCTGTTATTTTCTCATCTTATGGAACCTAACATTTTCTTCATGATTGTTCTGCCTGGCATTTCTAGTTAACATGCCACTTCTGGGATTTGGGGAGCTATACCTATCCCACCGGATTAACGACAAAAGCCGATAAGCCGTCCAGCCTGGATGTGGTTTTTAGACAGTTTCTTACATTCAGCTAAGTGACTACCGGACTGGTACCAACTTTCCGCGGCAGACAAACACTACGCACACACTTAAGAAACGACGTCGCGCTTTAACATGAGATTTACTCAAGATGCAGACAGATAGAGTACACAAATTCTACCCAGGGCGGCGTAGTAGCCTCAGGAAGAGAATCCAGCCACCAGCTGTCACTGAAAACATTGCGAAAACCTGTGTGCCATCACTGTAGAGAAACGGGAAAAGGCAAGGAAGAAAAAGGAAGGAAAAGAATGTTTACATTTTTTGATAAGTATTTTTCATAATAGTTATGTTTTGTTAAACCGTGCGTTCTGTTTTCTAAATCTTTTCATTTATGGCAGATTTTTCCAATGGACTTTCCTACATTATCTCTCCTAGTCAGTTGAACTTAGCACCGTTTCTATTAGCCTCTAAAACTTTTACTTTATTTCTTATATTTGCGATAAAAAGAACCGCACTTCACTGGCTATCTTACAAGGAAATACAGCAAAATCTTCCGCAAATGTCCGGCAGTTTACTTCAAAAGAGTGCTTACTGCACAGTTTGTCTTACATATTTGGACAGTCCTTAATGTCCATAGTCGATTTCACTAAAAGGTCGAGATAATAGGTCCGTAGTACTGATGCGCTGACTTCTCGCAAGTGCCTGTTAGTGTTGTGCGCCTTTCTGCAACTTCTTCCCCCCCATCACGTTTTTTAATTTAATTCCGAGACGTGCTCTGAGGCGGCGAGGGGTCTGGGAAGACGGTGGCAGGGGTCGATGCACCGGCGTAAGAGTGATGGGCTGTCGAACAAGATTTTTAATGAACGGCGCGCCGCCCTCTAAATCTCGTTCGCCGAGACCGCAGACAAGAGGCCGAGGGAACCGGCTGGGGGGGGGGGGGGGGGGGGGCGGCCGCTCCTCAGATACCGTGCAGTCGGCCTCCAGGGAAAGTTTTATCAGCAGTTTTGGCGCCCCCGCTGAAGGCGGTGTTTTACGAGCCTCTCATATTTACAGCGCGCCGCCATCCCACGGGGCGATGTTCTTTTTTCGCCGTTCTCTAAGCTGTCGTCTCCTTCGGAAAAGTGTGTCGTGCATCGCGCTTTATTTTATTTTACGAGCCAGGTTGCGGCGGCGAGATCCTCAGTCCCGACACGCTGAACGCTTTCCATCCGCTCCCCTCAGAGACGCCTTCTGTGTCAGCAACAGCTGTAAACGGCGACATCACGCGTTCTCCACTTGTTAACCACTTGTTTATCGCACCCGTTCGTTCTTTAAGGTCTATTTAGTCAAACATGCTCGTTTCTTTCCTTTTGCTGTTGATGTAGTCTTCAAACTTGTTTCAAACAGATTTTCACATTGCTCGTAATTTCTTTAGGATTGGTGCTTCTGAAGTTGCAGAGCGTAATTGCCATATCTCCACGGAACACACGCATAATCTTACATTACTTCATGCAACTACCTGAAATCTCTAACAGTTCAACGTACAAAGATGAGGGTTGGGTTTTTTGTGGAAAGAGACCAAACAGTGAGGTCATCGGTCTCATCAGATTAGGGAAGGAAGTCGGCCGTGCCCTTTCAAGGGAACCATCCCGGCATTTGCCTGGAGCGATTTAGGGAAATCACGGAAAACCTAAATCAGGATGGCCGGACGCGGGATTGAACAGTCGTCCTCCCGAATGCGAGTCCAGTGTGCTAACCACTGCGCCACCTCGCTCGGCTACAAAGATGAAACTAACATCCATAACAGCGCACATTTTCATTTAAGTATTATTTGCGGCAACAAATTTTTAGATACAGAAGGTTTACGAATAAGCTTTCCATAATGACATTATCGAATTTTTGACATACAGGCAACTTTTTTTGTTATTGAATATTGAATTTATGTGAACACATTATCAGAAAGGAATTTTAACAATATGTCACACATTAATCTTTTCCAAAGCAGAAGTCTAACACGAGATAATCTGAGTTAAATGTAGCTCATGATGCTTTTCTCGTGTGTCAAAGCTGAATGAGCCGCACGCGCGTTCACATCGATTCTAGTCGATGGCTAAACTTCTTTGATTTCGTTTCCTAGAGACGTACTTCCTGACGTCTCGCTTGGGGCAGCCTTGTGCCTTGAAGGAATTTCGATGGTTCAAATGGTTAAAATGGCTCTAAACACTATGGGAGTTAACATCTGATGTCATCAGTCCCCTAGACTTAGTTCTACTTAAACCTAACTAACCTAAGGACAGTACACGCATCCATGCCCGAAGCAGGATTCGAACCTGCGACTGTAGCAACTGCGCGGTTCCCAACTGAAGCGCCTAGAACCGCTCGGCCACAGGGCCGGCGAACTTCAATGAAATGCTTGTCTCGATGTGGAGGTCTCTTCTTGTTGGCTGTACTGTACGCTACTGGAGCTCGCTGGCATACGGCAGAGGTGTGGCGCCCTGTTACGATTGCCGGCTGTTTACCTTAGAGAGCGTGCTGATGTCATTTGAAGAGGCATTGCTCCCCTCTGCCTTCGTTGACGTGGATTGCATGTTCTTGGGTCTGTAAGTTCCCGTTTCTGGGGCTTTGGTCCAGCATAGAAATAAACGGCGAGCACATCACCAACGTGTTAAGTGTTGCATGCGATTTGCGGGAGCCTCTATTCTATGATGGGCCCTGATTGCTAGAACTTGTTTTATGTTCACAATTATCGCTAGTGGCTAGTATTTGGCCTGCGTTTTATAAGTGGTTCGGAATCGCTAGAAACAAGAACATGTACAAGTTATTTTGAAGACAGTTGTGAGCCGACCGTGTGGCCGAGCGGTTCTAGGCGCTTCAGTCGGGAACCGCGCGACCGCTACGGTTCGCAGCTTCGAATCCTGCCTCGGGCATGGATGTGTGTGATGTTCTTAGGTTATTTAGGTTTAATTAGTTGTATGTTCTAGGGGACTGATGACCTCAGATGTTAAGTCTCGTAGTTCAAATGGCTCTGAGCACTGTGGAACTTAACATCTGAGGTCATTAAGTCTGGCAGTGCTCAGAGCCTTTTGAACCATTTGAACCACAATTGTTAAGGGGCCACGTTTTGGCTGGCTCTAGTTCCATCATTATTCAATCAAGTGCAGAGTTTCTTCTTTCAGAATCTGTATCCGAATTTTTTTTTTTTTTTTTTAGAATGCACAGGAGTTCCAACCTTGTATTACCGCCGGCCGCGGTGGCCGTGCGGTTCTAGGCGCTCCAGTCCGGAGCCGCACTGCTGCTACGGTCGCAGGTTCGAATCCTGCCTCGGGCATGGGTGTGTGTGATGTCCTTAGGTTAGTTAGGTTTAAGTAGTTCTAAGTTCTAGGGGACTGATGACCACAGCAGTTGAGTCCCATAGTGCTCAGAGCCATTTTTGAACCTTGTATTACCTTTTGCATTTAAAGCGTTTGTGCACTTATTCTTTAGAATTGTATATGCATTTGACTGTGGGTGATAAACTTTTCTAATTGTTTAAAAAGATTTCAATTTTCAACTGTTTGTTTTGCTTCTGTGGGCTAAACGGACAGTTTCTCTTCATCTGATGGCAAGCCCCCGGATGTGGTATGTAATTTGTATCTGTTCTTATGTGTATTCTGTGCATGTTTTAGACTCTACGCCGTACCAAGCTATTGTCTGATAGGTGACCCGTGTTCAGGCCAGTGAACTTACCTTGGTTAATGCATTAAATGTCTGCTCACATTTAAATGTGTGCTCAATCTGTTAACCAAAGCGTTTGCTTTGTGGTGACTTAATCGTTTGTAAGTTTTCGTACCTTAGTAATTTTTATTCCCTTAGTGGATTTAAAAGATTGCCTAATTTAAATATTTTTTGAAATCTAATAGATTTCTATTTAAATTTCAATGGTGTTTATTCTAATACCAGGATCAAAAGCTTCTTGTAATTGTCTTTTTAAACTGAAAGCAAACGCCTCTGATTTTTGCCTTTTAAATATATATTTTCTTAAATGTTTCAGGTATTAAAGTATCATTCAAAACAATGAAAATTAAATCTCTGTTAGTAGTCTTGAGTGCCTCAGGGTGAAGTTCTTCAATATTTAGTAGGTCTGAGAAATCACGGTTATTGAAATTGGATATAAAATAAAAAAAAAACATAAAAGTATGTAATTTTTGAGTCATATCTGCCTAGCACCTTACCAGTCAGAGACGAAGGGCCCGTACCATTTTACTAACATCTCTCCTCTTCGGTTTCATTACGAGAAACAAATCTCTACGTTCGTAATGACCAGGATATTGCGTTTTCTGGTCACACTTACAACTTACTTCTGACATAAGAAAAAACTGTATGCTTGCTAAATTGATAACAGGAAACTTATCGATTAGGAAAATTGCAGTAGTGGCGTTGCAAACAGTAAGAGAAATCCTTTGGGTAATATAGTTTGAGTTCCTGAGATGAGCTTCGTTCACACTTAGTTCATTAATGTAATTTTACTACGCAGGTCCTTCAACGTTTTACTCCAAACATAGTTGAATCCACTTTTGCATCTACCAGGTGGTTATAATTATACTTACACGTTATAACACGGTAATTAATTACCGTACGAGTACTAAACTTGGTAGCAATAATGTCAGGGAGATGGGGAAGAGAAATAACACAGAATCAATTCAACTGAAACACTTTTAACGTGGCCGGCCGCGGTGGTCTAGCGGTTCTGCCGCTGCAGTCCGGAACCGCGGGACTGCTACGGTCGCAGGTTCGAATCCTGCCTCGGGAATGGGTGTGTGTGTGATGTTCTTAGGTTAGTTAGGTTTAAGTAGTTCTAAGTTCTAGGGGACTTATGACCTAAGATGTTGAGTCCCATAGTGCTCAGAGCCATTTGAACCACTTTTAACGTGCGGCACATCATACCATTACATGCTGGTACCATTACTGTTACAAAAGGTGTTAAATGTGGCGCCCGTCAATGTCCAGAAGAGTCTGAAAGCGCAGGACTGCATTCTGCACAGCAGAACGAAGCGTATCCGTATGTATGCTGGCTGCCTCTCTTGATATGCTGCGCTTCAGACCAGCACATGTGTGAATGTTCCCCTGGTAAACCCTGTCCTTCAGGTAGCCCCACAACCAGAAATCACAGGCAGTGGGTTCAGGTGATCGTGCCGGGCAAGCATTTGGAAACGACCGGCTGATAATTCGATCGTTTCCAAATGTGTTTCGGAGAAGCAGGAGAATTTCATAAGCGATGTGCAGTGGGGCCCCGTCTTGCACGAACATTGTTGAGTTCAGTGCATCACTCTTCTGTAGAGCGGGTATGACACGCTGTCTAGCGCTGGCCAGTCACACTTCACGTCTTTGGTCCCTGAGCGCCAAACTGTTCAAAAAAGAATGGGCCAATGACCCGTGAAGCCCCACCATACGGTGACACTTCACCATACAGAAGAACGTCATGCACAGTGACTGGAGGTGAAGATATCCACACTCATTATTCTGCTTGTTCACCTCACCCGTCAGAGAAAAATGAGCATCGTCTGTCCATAGGATGGTCCAAGGCGAGCAGTCTTCAACTTCAGTCCTTTAGAGAAAGTGTAGAGCGAAGTAAACACGTCGTTGTGTGTCCTGTGGGGCAAGCTGCTGTAAATCTTGAAGGGATACCATTAGAGAAAGGTAAGAAGCACCTCCAGTACAGTGGACCTCGGGTTGTTCAACTTTCGTGACACAGCACGCCCACTGCCTGACGATCGGAAATTGCGCGCAGCGTTGTCTGCCATAGCTACATCGATTTCATTAACCGCTTGTGGTGTAACCGTTAGTCGGCCTCTTCCTCGAGCAACGCCCAGTTCTCCAGTTGATTCGAACTTCATTGTGTTCCGCACAGCAGGTGGAGAAAGAGGCCCCTTCCCTAATCCTTTCAGTCGGCGATATTCTCGAAGTGTAGCTGCAGCATTGCTGTTGTTTGGATGACAGAGCTGCACGGATAATGCCCTGCTCCTTTTTGTCCATGCTCACGTTGACGCGTCAGTAAGTGCACTGCGACTGGTCAGGTGTGTGAGGCTGTGAATCACAATGACTGGTCACGGCACATGGTGGCCGTAGTTGGAATTGGATGGTGGCGCTGTAACGCATGGAAATCATGCAAAATGGCTCTGAGCACTATGGGACTTAACATCTTAGGTCATCAGTCCCCTAGAACTTAGAACTACTTAAACCTAACTAACCTAAGAACATCACACACATCCATGCCCGAGGCAGGATTCGAACCTGCGACCGTAGCAGTCGCGCGGTTCCGGACTGAGCGCCTAGAGAAAATCATGCACCCCATACTTTGGATATTAATGCTACCAAGTTTGGTACTCGTACGGTAATTAGTTTCCGTGTTATAACGTGTTAAGCAGGGAAAGTTTAATTATAAACACCCAGTATTTTTTAATGGAAATGGAAAATTCTACTGACATTAATCTAATAGCGCCGCAGATGCTTGAGGTGAGATTGTCAGTTTTTATTTAACGATCATTCCTTGTACTGATTTTTTTAACATATACTCTTCTGCCACGTTACTGTATGATGTGCTCCATGTGACTCACGCCTTTCTTCCGTGTCATGTGCGACTCTGGTAGCAGCTTCGTGGCATTTTGTTTCGACTGCCAAGGGAAGTGTTTTTCGTTATTGCCGACAAGAAAATTTTGGCCGTTATCAAGTATATCGTCTGCCTTAACCATCTGGACAGTTTCTTTTACCTCATCATAGATTCCCTCAATCTACTCATCATCTGTGGAGCTAGTTGGGGTATAAAATTATACTACTGTGGTGTGTGTCTTAGCTACAATAATGCGTTCCTGTTCATAGTAGCTAACCCCTATTTCATTCTGTACTGGTAGCCCTTAATTTACCAGACCAGAAGTCCTGCTGTTCCTTCTGCCACCGAACTAGATCAGTTCCTACGAATAGTTAAGGGACACGAAAATGTAACTGTGATTGGGGACTGGAATTCTACAGCAATAAAAGTAAGAGAAGGAAAAATAATAATTGAATATGGAATTGGGGAAAGGAATGAAAGAGGAAGTCGCCTGGTAGAATTTTGCACAGTGCATAATTTAATCATTATTAACACTTGGTTTGTGAATCATGAAAGCAACGTGTACAAGTGGAATAGACCTGGAAACACCAGAAGGTATAAGATTGATTATACAATGGTTGTTGTTGTTGTGGTCTTCAGTCCTGAGACTGGTTTGATGCAGCTCTCCATGCTACTCTATCCTGTGCAAGCTTCTTCATCTCCCAGTACCTACTGCAACCTACATCCTTCTGAATCTGCTTAGTGTATGTATCTCTTGGTCTCCCCCTACGATTTTTACCCTCCACGCTGCCCTCCAATACTAAATTGGTGATCCCTTGATGCCTCAGAACATGTCCTACCAACCGATCCCTTCTTCTGGTCAAGTTGTGCCACAAACTCCTCTTCTCCCCAATCCTATTCAGTACCTCCTCATTAGTTATGTGATCTATCCATCTAATCTTCAGCATTCTTCTGTAGCACCACATTTCGAAAGCTTCTATTCTCTTCTTGTCCAAACTATTTATCGTCCATGTTTCACTTCCATACATGGCTACACTCCATACAAATACTTTCAGAAAAGACTTCCTGACACTTAAATCTATACTCGAAGTTAACAAATTTCTCTTCTTCAGAAACGCTTTCCTTGCCATTGCCAGTCTACATTTTATATCCTCTCTACTTCGACCATCATCAGTTATTTTGCTCCCCAAATAGCAAAACTCCTTTACTACTTTAAGTGTCTCATTTCCTAATCTAATACCTTCAACATCACCCGACTTAATTCGACTACATTCCATTATCCTCGTTTTCCTTTTGTTGATGTTCATCTTATACCCTCCTTTCAAGACACTGTCCATTCCGTTCAACTGCTCTTCCAAGTCCTTTGCTGTCTCTGACAGAATTACAATGTCATCGGCGAACCTCAAAGTTTTTATTTCTTCTCCATGGATTTTAATACCTACTCCGAATTTTTCTTTTGTTTCCTTTACTGCTTGCTCAATATACAGATTGAATAACATCGGGGAGAGGCTACAACCCTGTCTTACTCCCTTCCCAACCACTGCTTCCCTTTCATGCCCCTCGACTCTTATAACTGCCATCTGGTTTCTGTACAAATTGTAAATAGCCTTTCGCTCCCTGTATTTTACCCCTGCCACCTTTAGAATTTGAAAGAGAGTATTCCAGTCAACATTGTCAAAAGCTTTCTCTAAGTCTACAAATGCTAGAAACGTAGGTTTGCCTTTCCTTAATCTTTCTTCTAAGATAAGTCGTAAGGTCAGTATTGCCTCACGTGTTCCAGTATTTCTACGGAATCCAAACTGATCTTCCCCGAGGTCGGCTTCTACTAGTTTTTCCATTCGTCTGTAAAGAATTCGTGTTAGTATTTTGCAGCTGTGGCTTATTAAACTGATTGTCCGGTAATTCTCACATCTGTCAACACCTGCTTTCTTTGGAATGGTAAGACAGAGAATTTGGAATCAAATTTTAAGTTGTAAAACACTTCCAGGAGCAGATGTGGACTCTGACCACAATTTATTAGTTATGAACTGTACATAAAAAGTGAAGCAATCGCAAAAATGTTAGAAAAGTACAGAGATAGAACCTGAATAAGTTGAAAGAACCAGCGATTGTTGAGAGTTTCACAGGAAGCAGTAGGCAACAATTGACAAGAAGAGGGGAAAGGAATACAGCAGAAGGTGAATGGATAGCTTTGTGAGAATAGTAAAGGCAGCAGAGGATCGATTACGTAATAGACAAAGGCTTGGTAGAAATCTTCGGATAACGCAGGATATATTGAATTTAACTGATTAAAGGAGAAAATGTCAAAAAGTATTAAATGAAGCGGCAACAGGGAATACAACCGTCAAAAAAAGTGAGACTGACAAAATGGCTAAGCAAGGATGTTTAGGCGACAAATGTAAGGGTTAGAAGCATATTCACTGCGGGAAAGATAGATACCACCTACAGGAAACTTAATGAGGCCGTTGGAGAGAAGAGAAGCAGCTGTGTGAATATAAAGAGCTCAGATGAAAAACCAGTCCTAAGAAAACAAGGGAAAGCTGAAAGATGGAAGGAGTATATAGTGGGTCTGTACACGGGAGAAGTGCCTGTGGGCGATATTACAGAAATGGAAGAGAACGTAAATGAGAATGAGATGGAAAATATGAAACTGCTAGAAGAATTTCACAAACACTGAAAGATCAACATCAAAACAAAGCCTTCGAAGTAGACAACATTCCGTCAGAAGTACTGATAGCCCCCGGAGAACCAGCTACGACAAAGCTCTTCCATCTCGTCCGCAAGATGTATGAGGCAGGCGAAAACCAGCAGACTTCAAGAAGAATATAATATTTCCATTTCCGAGGAAATCAAGGGCTGACAGGTGTGAATATTATTGTACTATCAGTTTAGTAATTCATGGTTGCTAAATACTAACACGAATTCCTTACAGAAGAATGGAAAAATTCGTAGATGCCGACCCCGTTGAAGATCAGTCTGGATACCGGAGAAAGGTAGGAACTCACAAAGCAGCACTGACCCTACGACGTCTCACAGAAGATAGGGTCAGGAAAGGCGAACATACGTTTATTGTATTTGTAGACTTAGAGAAAACTTCTGACGGTGCTGACTTGAATACTCTGTCTGAAATTCTGAAGGTACCAGGAGTAAAATACAGGGAGTGAAAGGCTATTTACAATTTGTACAGAAACCATGAGTCAGTTATAAGAGTAGAGGGGCATGAAAGGGAGGCAGTGGGTGAAAAGGGAGCGACAGAACAGTAGCCTATCCCCGATGTTATCCAATATTTCCACTGAACAAGCAATAAAGGGAACAAAAAGTTTGGAGCAGGAATTAAAGTTCAGAGAGAGCATTATATTTGTGTCAGACAGCAAAGGAGATGGAAGAGCAGTTGAACGGAATGGGCAGTATCTTGAAAGGAGGATAGAAAATGACATCGAAAGCAATGAAAGGATAACCGAATGTAGTCAAATTAAATCAGATGATGCTGAGGGCATTAGATTAATAAATGAGAGACTAAAGGTAGTAGATAATTTTTGCTGTTTGGGCGGAAAATAACTGATGTTGGTCGAAGTAGATTGGCAATGGCAAGAAAAACGTTTCTGAAGGAGAGAAGTCTGTTAACATCGAATATAGATTTAAGTGTTAGGAATTCTTTTCTGGAAGTACTTATACAGAATGTAGCCATGAATGTAAGTGAAAAATGCACGGTAAATAGTTTAGACAAGAAGAGAATGGAAGCATCTGAAATGTGGTGCTACAGAAGAATGCTGCTGATTAGATGGGTGAATAACGTAACTAATGAGGAGGTACTGAACAGACTTGAGGAGAAAAGGAATTTGTGGCACAACCTGACTAGAACAATTCTGTTACGTTGAACCGATTTCGAAAAAACTGAATCCTGAGAAAGAACATAGGCTGCTTTAAAAAAGAAAAAAAGAGAGTGAAAAAAAGAAAGAAATGACTCCCGAGGGGGCGAAGCGAAATACTGAATGGAACATCTTTTTTGTGTCAGTGAACATGAAGCATGATAGAAAGTAAGTAACTTTGTTGCACAATGTATACATTATATAACACATAGCTACTTGGTTCAAATGGTTCAAATGGCTCTGAGCACTATGGGACTTAACATCTATGGTCATCAGTCCCCTAGAACTTAGAACTACTTAAACCTAACTAACCTAAGGACATCACACAACACCCAGTCATCACGAGGCAGAGAAAATCCCTGACCCCGCCGGGAATCGAACCCGCGAACATAGCTACTTCTGTAGCATGATGTGTAAAGGGCATTCCACATGCACTGTTCAGCAGCCACGCTGTTTGGAGGTGGCGTAGAAGGGAGAAGGGGTGTCTGTGTACACATCACGAGCTATTCTTACTAGAAACGGGAAACGTGTGAGGGCAGCCGACGTTACTGCAATAGCCTCCTTACTCACCATCAATCATCATAACAAAACTACCGATACGCGAGTGCAGCTGCTGGTAACACCTAATTACAGATAAAATATAAATGCTGCAACTGTAATAAAAGAAAAACAAAAGACTCTTTTATCTCTGAACCACTACTACAACCTAAATTCATCTACACCTGCTGACTGTATTCATTCTTAGGCCTCCTGCTGCAATTTTAACCATCCCACATCCCTGCCCCCTTCATACGCACACACTTCTCTACCAAACTGATGATTCCTTGATGCCCCCATGTTTGTCCTATAAACGGATCACGTCTGTTTCTTAAGTAGTACCGGTACCGTAGTTTTCTTTCAGTTCAATACGTCTTCATTAGCTCTCACATCTACCCATCTAATTTTCTGCATTCGTCTGCAAAAACACATGTCTAAAGGTTCTAGTCCCTTCTTGTCCGAATTCTTTATCTGTTACATTTCGCTTTTCTACAAGACTACTTTCATAAATGACTTCCTAACTTAAATTTGTATACTAACAAATTTCGTATTTTCAGAAACGTTTTTCTCGCTATTTGCATTTTGTATTCTCCATACTTCAGCCACCGTCATTTCTTCTTACGTACAAATAACAAGACTCATCTACTACTTTTAGTGCCCAAATTCCTAGTGTAATACCCTCAGCATCACTCGATTTAAGTCAGTCACACGCAATTCCCCTCTTTTTACTTTGGTTGATGTTCTTCCCGTAACCTGTTTTCTAGAAACTATCGATTCTCTCCATCTCATCTTCCTAGTCCTTTGCCATCTCTGATAGCATCATAATATCAATGGCAAAACTTGAAGCAGCTATTTCTCATCTATGTGCTTTAATTCAGTTTCCAAATTTCTAATCGGTTTTATTTACTGTTTCGTCGATGTAAAGAATCAGATTGTTTATAGGCTATTATCGTGCCTCACTCCATTCCCAAATAGGTTTCTTTAGTTGGTACTCCGGTTGCTACGATTTTATCTGTTGATTGTCGTTTTTGTTTTAGTTTCTAATTGTGAAGATACGCTTGAGTTTGCATAACTTAAATTTTCACCTGTGATTATAATTTTGTCAGTCAATTCCTGTATATCGTTTCACAATGCTACATGGACGTCGTAATGCTGCTTACACAGATATGCTACTTGTAAACAGCTTTCGTAATGGAAATGAACCTGTTGCTTGTGGACAACATAGCACATGACAGCCGAACTGCAGAGTACCTGATTCAAGAGTAATTAGTGGTTTCACCAAACAATTGTCATACGGCAGTTTTTGCCAAACTGACCTGCAACCTAATTATCATTCATTTGTTTGAAGTAAGAGACTGAAGTCATAATAAGAGTAGCGCACTTGCAACTACAGCTTACTACAACGACTGTGAATCCCTTTAGATTTTGTTCTCTCTTTTTACACTTTGTAGTCTACTCCTTGTGTCAGAAAGTTATGTCAGCTGCCGTAGCAGATTTCAGGACTGTGTACAGTAGGGGTCACAAGTGTGTCTCTTTTTTAAAGTCCTGAACGAAGATGGGGTTGCCACAGCTGGGAGCTGAAAGATGTCACAACCATCAAAGACTGTATCAACATGGGGAGACGTGGCAAAACCAGCAGACTGTACAACTTCAATGCTGCTGGGAGCCTTAGGGAAAAGCAGGACACACTTACGAAGGGAAGAATGGTGCCGCACGGAGAAAAAAGGCAGCAAGGTGGTCACAATTAAACTTGAAAAATGAACTCTGATTGGTCCATCAAAATTATTTGGGTAGCTGGAGGAGAGACATGTGTATCGGCGCCTTCTCTGTTACTGGGTAGGACAGGAAGTTACGCTATTGGTGTAAAATAACTCCAAATCTATGCCCCTGCTTTTAGAGACAGTTTACATCATTAGTTAATCAAGTCAATACATGTGAGGGAAGGGTCTTTTGTAACATACTTTTGAATTTTCGGTTGCTTGAACCTTGTAATCTTCACCGTAATTGGATAGAGTGTTTTCGCCACTGGGAGAGCTAACACAATTTCTATAAAGCGAGCAGAGAACATTTAACCTTAGGTGGGCACCGAAATCTCTTCAATTTCAGGAGCTCAGCAGCTATCTTCGTCCCCGTCTTGCAGAGACTCTGTCGCAGAACGAATGCAGAAGCCGCGGCCAGTCTGAGACTACAGTTAACACTTCAGTCACCTGCTACAGGAAAACTATATGAATATGATAAGGCGCAGCAACTGCACATGCCATTATGACATGATGAGGGAGCGATGAAGATGCTTATTTTGAGATTGATTTACTTAACTAAATTCACACTGACAGATTACTTGAATAACTAAGCGCTTGGTGGAGGGAACTAGTGCTTGAATATAACTTACTATGTCTGTTATTTATTTTTTGGTCATCAATTCAGTTGTTTAGTTCCATTCAGAATCCCCACTGGTGTTTATGTGAGGATTTTTAAGCACTGGACCAGCATTCATATTTTCTGCCACTCCTACTGAGCTCTGAACGTGTCGATTAATGAATCTCAGAGAGTGACTGTGCGTTCTAGGCTGACTGTAAATTCAGTCCATCATTATTAAAGAACCTTTGCGTTTCTGTAATAAATTCAACTTCAGTGAGACCATTACTTTCATTTGGTGGTTAGATAAAACCTTTCTGTAATACCTTTGTCGCTTCGTTTGTGAGGGCCGCCCATACTGTCACTCCAGACGGCAGAATTTTCCATTGAAGGAATTTTTCATTAATTAATTTCGCATGATGACGTGGGAGGGGTGATTCGTTTACTGATTACGTCATCAGCTGACACGTCTTCCTAGCATCTTAGGGACGTGCTGAGAACCCAGCTGTAGTCTCACATTATCTGAGAGTGCTACGGTGCCCAGTGCAAAAAGTTTGAACAAACGTTTAGCTGGCAAGTGTAACCTGAATGTTTGTGAAAACCTCTCGCTAGTAATATGAAAGTTGTGTTCTAAAACTGAGATTACAGATTTTCACTAGAACTGCTGTAACTACACAACTGCTGCACACAAACTTACCTATGCAAACTACTTTTTGTGTATATGATTCTAATTAATCTGAAACGCATCTGACTATACATAAATCAGACTACACATAATGTATGGTTCACAAGAAAACTCAGAATGACATTACAGTGGTGTAATCGCACACAATAAGTGTTACATAATGTAAATGTGCTCTGTTGCTAAAACGCATCTATTGAATTTAAATGAAATTTTGGTAATGAAAATTAAACTTATTTGTCTCTCGAAAGGTTCATTTAGGCCCTTTAGTTGCTTCTTACATTGGCGACGGTAACTACCAGCGGAGGGAACTAAACAATTTAACCACTGAATGCAAGACTTACAGTTCTCCCTGGACACCAACAAATAGATATTTTTAAACGCAATGAAGTCTTTACATTACAGTTCCCTATATCCCTTTCTAATGAAATATACTTTTTAATTAACTGAAGAGGGAGTAAGTTAGTTAGAAAACTGAACACTTGACTGATAATTCACTCTGGAAACCAACAAGTAGATATTGTTAAATACAATGTGTACAGATTTCAAATTACTCAACTAGCGCTTGCAGCAAATAAAACTTGATGCAGATTACCTTTATCCCAATGATCCGTCTATCTATAAATCGTGTCAAATCATCCTCTATCCTCACTTACGCAGGTATCATCTTGAATGCAAATCTTTGTGTGGCACATCCGCCACCCAGGCTCCTTACTGAACTATCACACATCAATCTCTCTTGCTTTCAAGACCTCGACCTCTACTGATGGCAAGTGCAATTCGTCTGTCTCGTTCGCCCGAGCTCTACTGAATAGCACAACCTATGGTAGTCAAAGAATGTCTTACTCATGTGTTCAGGAATACGAAGATGCTTGTAGAGGCTAACACTCCAAACATACTAAAATGTCTCATGATGGGGGAAGTCAGTGTAAATTGCACCAACGTGTAATTCTGACCATTCCTTAATTCTCTGCAAGGACGATAGATGGCACCAACTCTAGGACACTTATGTGATCGGTCATGCAAAACATATGGCACCGCCATCTGCCGTCGCTCGAGCGCAAACAGAAGGGCCGACAAGTTGGTGTGCTTTAGCAAACCATATTACTAACAAATTGTCACCGTTAATAGTCTAGTGCATTGTCCACTTTATTAGCTCAAACCACAAAACAACTTTGCCTCGTTTTCAATAGAAATGTAAGGGATGTAATTACACTATTATATTTAATATATACTGTGGTGGTGTAATGCTACTTCTCTTGTAATTCGGACCACACTGAAGTGTGTAATTTGGTCCACTGGTCCACATCACACATCAGTCTAACAACTCGTATAGTTTTCCAGATGACCATTAAGAAAGCCAGGAAAGTGAATGGAAACTATAATAAACTAAAACATGACGACTTGGCATTGCCCTTAGCAGCAGTGAACAAAGGGGAAGGTCTTAACAATTCGACGTCGAGGTACAATATTCCCAAAACGACACTCAAGAGATACATTCCCTGCAAAAAGATCACTGCATCTGACATTCGCATTGGCCGTCCAATGGATTTGCCTTCTGCAGTTGAAAATGACCTTTTTCAGCATCTGCTCCACTCAGGAAACATGTTTTATGGGTGCGTAATTTCAACTACCTTACTAAACATTTACAGAAATGTACAACTAATAAAATTAAATTAACGCAAACTTTAATTAAACTTGCCACAATCAGTATTCTTCATTGAAATTGCTGTTTTGTTAACCTTTTAAAGCGTAGCATTTCGTTCTTTTCAGTGCGACCAGGAGAGGTATGGTGAGCCTAGGTTTCGAAATAACAGAGGCAAATAAAATCAACACTTGCTTCAACAGGGACCAGAGATCGGCTGGCAAGGAATGATATGACGGTTTTATGAGGCGGCACCTCGGACTGAGCTTACGGCAGCCGGAATTAAGGTCATAAGCTAGGGCAGACGGCTTCAACAAGGTAGTAGCCGATAAGATTTTGGAGAAGATTGTGGATGAACATAAAATCACAGCTACAAGAATATTCAACATGGACGAAACTTCGAACACAGTTGTGCAACGCCCTGCAAAGGTGCTTGCTAAGAAAGGAAAACATCAAGTAAGAGCTGTCACAATTTGGGAACGGGGGCAAAATGTGACAGGGGTCTACCGTGTTTGTGCGTCAGGAGACTACGTGCCACCGACGCTCGTCTATCCTAGGAAGAGAATGAAGGAATCTTTTTCATTCGAAGCACCTCCTGGAGCAATAATTGGTTGCCAAGAAAAGGGATGGATGAATGCGGAAGCTTTCTGCCGATGGTTACAGCACTTCGTGTCTGCTGACAAAACTTCTCCAGAAGCAAAAGTCTTGTTCATACTTGATGGACATAATAGCCACACCCAAAGCCGCCAAAGAAATTGCTCGAAAAATGGGATAATTATGTTATCGCTGCCATCTCATTGCAGTCTTTGGACGAGGCTTACTTCAAATGGCTTAATACATACTTTGTGTCAGCAAACGCAACAAGACTAAGTCGGAGACGACTGACAACAAATGATATAGCGTCCTTAGTGAGAGAGGCGTTCCCTCGGGCAGCACTACGGAAACAGCGATAACGTTCAGCGACAGTATAAATGCACCTGAGATTGGACTGTAACAAAGTTAAGTGTCTCATCTTGTTCAAGTTCTAGTAAAGTGATATAAGGTTTTGTGTGTTGTTGAATCACCTCGGATCCCTCCAGGACTAAAGCTAAGAACCAACCACTGTACCGACGAGTGTCATTTCGTTTGGCCCAACAATGGATTTCTTGAAAATGAACTCGCAGAATAATTGGAAGAAAAGCGAAGTCTGCAGCGTCCATCATAAAATTTCTCAGACTCATTATTTTCTTGACATATAAGCAACGTCAGTGCAGTAACTACGTCGCAGCTTGAACAAACAACGGATATGTGTTCCATCAGTCAGTAATGAGCAAGCAGTACTAAATACTGGACGTGGAGCTATAGTGCGTTAATGTTTTTATGTCGGAATTCGCAATGGAACAACAACACTACATCAAATGTTCGAGACATTCTCCAGAATGTTTTGAAGAAGAGGAAAGTATGTTCGTGGTTTGCATCGCGCACTTTGATTGCCGAAGAAAAACAACGACGCTTGGACGTGTATCGCGATTTGATCGAAATGAAAGACGTGGACAGTTCTTATCTGGAAAAAGTCATCTAGTGAGAGGAGACTTCGTGATACCAATACAAACTTACAGAAGAAGGACAAAATTCAGAAATTCAAAAACTGGTTCAAATGGTTCTGAGCACTATGAGACTTAACTTCTGAGGTCATCAGTCCCCCAGAACTCAGAACTACTTAAACCTAACTAACCTAAGGACATCACACACATCCACGCCCGGGGCAGGATTCGAACCTGCACCGATAACATAGGCCTAACTGGTATTCAAATCAATATGACGCCCGATTTAAAACAGTTCCACATGGTTGTATGAACATTGTGCGCTTTGTAGTCCAGTGGAGAGAGATAATATAGAACTCCTGAACTATTAAAACCACCATTTTAACTTTTTCTCTGTTTTTGATTCATCAAGTCTCTAAACTTTTTGAACTGGCAGGGTACAAAGTAAAAGCAAAAACAGGATCAACAGGGTCTTTCGGAATATGAACAGCGCTGCCCTCGTAAAAGAACTCCAAGCCGACCTCAGAAAAGCTACACGTGGTGTTCTGAAGAGAAACAGGATGTACAATGGAGTATGATGTGGAATTTACAAAAATCAACTTCAAACTTAACTATTTGCATTTGCTTAACTTCTCCCGGGAGTATTTATTTGGTTGACATTCTTACAGCTGTGTCTCTGCAAGCAATGAAAATTGTACACATATTATATGGAACGTGTTATTCAAACTAATCTACATTACCGCCACCCAAAATATTTAGTGTTCTTCCTGAAACATAACGAACATAGTACTTATACCGGTAGTATACAGAGATTGCAGCTTTTATAGCGTGTTGATAATGTCTGTGGTTTCTTTGCTGAATTCATTCCGGACACTTTGTAGTCTGGAATGAAATTTTCACTCTGAAGCGGAGTGTGCGCCGAGATGAAACTTCCTGACAAATTAAAACCGTGTTCCGGGCCGAAACTCGACCTCGGGACCAGTGCCTTACGCGGTAAGTGCTCTACCGACTGAGCTACCCAGGCACATCTCACGATCCGTCCTCACAGCTTCACTACCTCCAGCCGGTACTCAGTTTTAAACTCCCAGGAAGTTTTCGTAATCTACCGTCCTACCGAAAGTTCAACCGTTAGAAGCGAAGAGATATCTCAACTGGAGAAGAATTCAAATTCGAACAGCCATAGGCATTATCTACTGAAACAAGCCAACAGTCAAGCGGAAAACCTTAGTTCCGATTGTCAGAGAGAGGTGTGAAACACGGCCATGTCGTGTGCATTCAGTATTTTACAAAATAAGTAGGGAGACAGTACACACATGGTAGCAGCACCGGTATGTACGACGCATCTTCCATTCTCTTCTACTCTTCTACCGAAGTAGGTGGTGCAATCGTAAGGCACAGGGCTTGCACGAGAGAGGAAGGCGCTTTCAGACCCCCGCCGGCCAATCAGTTTTAACTTCAATTACCAGAGATCGCCTATGGTGAATTCCGAGGTGTTTCTTGAGAAAGGGCATGGACTAATACCTTCCTCATCCTTACCCAGTCGGAACTTACACTTCGTTTCAATAGGTTTTTTCATTGATGGGACCCTGCAACCTAATCTTTTTCTCCTTCATTTTATTAGGAGCTGATTAAGGATCCTCCAAAGCACAGCAGGCTCAACGTTGCTTGCAATCAGGTTCTGGGCATCTGAAATTACGAGCATTCTTAATTTGGTCATTTCCCTTTCCTTCGTTTTAACTCAAAATTAATGCTGTTTTCGAGCATTTATGAAAATTTTAGACTCTTTGACATGTCTGGTGGGGCATGAAGCAGCCAACAAAACTTCCTTTTTTGATGCTGTGGTAGTAGCTCCCACGACACTGGGGATGAAGTGTGAAGTTCAGTTTCGTTTCGGACTCAGGGTTGTTGGTGAGGAAGAATCTCTGTTTTATCCTTTGATACAATAAATCATGTTCTGTCGTGTAAGATAATATGAGTGTTCAGCTGACTCTGCAGGAAGGAGGCGTATATTCTGTTTTCAGTTCTGACTTGGATCAATGTTTTAACTTGTCACATCTAATCATGGAGGAGGCTAACCGGGAAGTCTTCATCGGTATTGCTGCCTTCATGAAGAAAATAAAATATGCCAAACAACAAGACTGAGTAATCTGAAGCACAGTTTCCAGGCACTCAGGCCGAAGAAAGGACGAAAGGGAAATTGAAGTTTAACGTGTTATCGACAATCTTGTCATTAGAGAGGGAGCACATGTTCGATTGTGGAGAAAAGTTGGGAAGATAAGAGGTCGTGTTCTACAGAGGAACCATTCCCGATTTTGCCTTCAGCAATTTAGAGAAGGCTCGAAAATTCTAAATCTTGTTTCACAGGTGAGAATTTGAACAACGCTTCTCCTAAATGTGACCCCATTGTCTTAACAACTACGCGAACTCATTCGGTCTCAGACAGATGACATGGGGTGTGAAATCTTTCGATACCCACATACATCCTGGTGGAATAATTGACTTTGCAGTCAGTGAAGTTAGCACAAAAACTCGAGCTTCAGCTTCTTAGTGACCGTAAGAGACCTTACAGAAGATATTCACTACAGCGTGTATAAGATGAACGTAACTGCAAATATTCGAACTATCATAGTAGACATCTCATAACACCTGAAACAGTCCATTAAAAAGAAGTATCTAGGCAGTTACATTAGTATGCGAAGCGGTCAGCAACGCGATAGGTGTTTTGAAGAAGAGGCTTTACATGAGGTTGTATTAAAAGAACTGCTATTCCCTTATCTTCCTATGACATGTGGAGCATCGAGCTAGTCATTTATTGACACTAATATGTCAGGAATACGGTCGACGGTGGAGATCGCTTGTTTTACAGACATAAAATAAAGCAAATATAGTAATCGTGTAACTTGCAAGATCCCATGAATTATCATGGATCACAATGCGACGATTTGTAGCAGTCATGTGCATTGTGTCTCCAGCCCATATTTTTTTTAGGAAGTCCAAACTTTTCTTAGCGCATTAAAAACCGCATCCATTACTTTTAGCTCTCTTGGTGTTCAAACGCGAACACAACTGTTCGATAATCACAACATGTACTTTGAGATAAATTTAACTTTCATAGTAAAATAGCGATAGCCAACATTCGCTTTCGAAAGGTTTTCCAGAATTCAGTGATGTCTAAGGTGCAGTGACGCATCTGGAAATCCCGCTGAACGTCGCAAAACCAGTAACTCTGGCCCATAACCACAAACAAGCATTAATAAAAATTCGATAGTAACTATAACAGAGCACAATCACACGTAATTCGAAGATATCCTAAGTGGCGACTATTCTCTTGGAGAGCACTACTTGTAAGGCGGTTAAGAGGCGACGGTTCCCATTTCATTAGGTAAATACTCGTATTTACGGATGTTGAGTCAAAATGTTGAGTTTTGTCTATGTAGTCAGCTGCTTTGTGTTGTATATTCTGTCATTACAGGGCAGACGATGACATGTGCGACCTGTTTCTGTGACCGTAATGTCGACGAGATGTTAGCGCACCGCAAGATAAGCCTGTGAGAGACGGCGTGCGATAACAAGGCCAGTGGCCATAACACCTCGTACCTGTCACACCACAGTACCGCACGCCGCCCCCCGCGCCGCCTCCCCGCCCCCTACAACGGCCAAATAACCCTAAGCCTAACACAGTATTCACCATTGCAGAGCACACTTCAGTTCGAACGGATAACGCAAGTAATGATTTCAAGACCGACCACATTTGTACAGAAAGAAGACTGCTCCAGACCGGTGTATGCCGTCGTATGTTCCAAAGAACAGAGGCTTGGTTAGAAACGTGAATGCGTAACAATTTTTATTAGAAATCTACATCTACGTTTACACCCATACTCCGCAATCCACCTGACGGTGTGTGACGGAGGGTACTTTGTTTACCTCTATCGGTTCTCCCTTCTATTCCAGTCTCGTATTGTTCGTGGAAAGAAAGATTGTTGGTATGCCTCTGTGTGGGCTCTAATCTCTCTGATTTTATCCTCATGGTCTCTTCGCGAGATATACGTAGCAGGGAGCAATATACTGCTTGACTCCTCGGTGAAGGTATGTTCTCGAAACTTCAACAAAAGCCCGTACCGAGCTACTGAGCGTCTCTCTTGCAGAGTCTTCCACTGGAGTTTATGTATCATCTCCGTAACGCTTTCACGATTACTAAATGATCCTGTAACGAAGCGTGCTGCTCTCCTTTGGATCTTCTCTATCTCCTCTATCAACCCTATCTGGCACGGATCCCACACCGGTGAGCAGTATTCAAGCAATGGGTGAACAAGTGTACTGTAACATACTTCCTTTGTTTTCGGATTGCATTTCCTTAGGATTCTTCCAATGAATCTGTCTGGCATCTGCTTCACCGACGATTAATTTTATATGGTCATTCCATTTTAAATCACTCCAAATGCCTGCTCCCAGATAATTTATGGAATTAACTGCTTCCAGCTGCTGACCTGCTATATTGTAGCTAAACGATAAAGGATCTTTGTATATATTCGCAGCACATTAAACTTGTCTACAATGAGATTCAATTGCTATTCCCTGTACCATGCGTCAATTCGTTGCAGATCTTCCTGCATTTCAGTACAACTTTCCATTGTTACAACCTCTCGATACACTACGTGAAAAGATGCTCAAGACTCTCAACTCCCAGAGGCTGTCGAGTTAACTACATACCTGGCTTGACAGAAGAATCCGTGAAGCATCTACATAACTATATCCAACTTTTCAATGATAATCCTTACAGCATTGAAACCTTAACTGCTGGCCAAAATTTATCCTCAGCCTTAGCCAAATCCAAAAAAGAACGATGGATAGAGTTACTCGAGAACCTTGATATGTCTAAAAGCAGTCAGAAAGCCTGGCAGTTGCTGCGACGCCTGAACAACGACCCTGTCCACAATCATGGCCATGCAAACATTGCACCAGATCAAATTGCTCATCATCTAGTTCAGAATGGAAGGGTCAATTGTTCTAAAGATAGAACAAAACTCAAAAGAGAACCTGAACGTGAAAACAACCATCTATCAAATGACTTCATCTTACAAGAACTCAGAACCGCAATTCAGAAATGCAAAAATGGTAAAGCGCCTGGTCTAGACGACCTAATGATTGAGCAAATTAAACATTTTGGTCCCATCACGGAAAGATGGCTTCTGCAATTCTATAATGGTTGTCTGAAGCGGAAACAGATCCCTGCCATCTGGAGGAAAACTAAAGTTATTCCCTTACTAAAACCTGGAAAGGGTGCAGCTGATCCCAAGAACTACCGACCGATTTCGCTCCTTTGCCATTTGTATAAAATCTATGAAAGAATGTTGCTAAATAGACTCACTCCCATTGTTGAAAAACAACTCATACCTCAACAAGCAGGTTTCCGACCTGGAAAGAATTGTACAGCACAAGTCCTTAATCTGACTGAACATATTGAAGAGGGATATGAAAAAGGATACATTTCCGGGGCTGTCTTCGTGGATCTCACAGCAGCATATGACACCATTCAACATCGACAATTATTGCACAAAGTCTACTACATCACTAGAGACATTAATTTCACCAGAACTGTGCAGACACTTTTGGAAAACCGGCGATTCTATGTGGAGTTCCAAGGAAGAAAGAGTAGATGGAGAAGTCAAAGGAATGGCTTGCCTCAGGGTAGTGTCCTTTCCCCCATATTGTTCAATATATTTACAAATGACCAGCCTCAACCTTCTCTTACAAAGAGTTTCATCTATGCAGATGATCTTGCCTTAGTCACACAAGCCAGAGATTTTGACACAGTAGAAAACCAGCTTACTGTTGCTCTCAAGGACCTATCTGAGTACTACAGAGTCAATAACTTAAGACCGAACCCTGCTAAAACTCAAGTTTGTGCCTTCCACCTACGCAATCGAGAGGCCTATAGAAAACTTACAGTGTTTTGGGAAGATCAAGAGCTTGAACATTGTTTCTACCCCAAATATCTGGGTGTCACCTTAGATCGAACGTTGACCTACAGAAAACACTGCACTAACACTAAGCAGAAAGTTGCTGCTCGTAACAACATCCTGCGGAAGCTCACTGGCAGCGTTTGGGGTGCAGATCCCAAACTACTAAGAACATCAGCCTTGGCCTTGTGTTATTCCGCAGCTGAATACGCATGTCCTGTATGGTACAAGTCATCTCATGCAAAGCAGGTTGATGTGGCCCTGAACGAAACCTGCAGGACAGTAACGGGATGCCTCAAAGCTACACCTATTGATAAACTCCATAAACTAGCAGGTATTGCTCCTCCAGACATAAGGCGTGAAGTCGCAGCCAAACTTGAGAGACATAAAGCAGATCATAACACCGATCACCTGCTACATGGATACCAGCCACCAATTAGTAGACTCAAATCTAGGAGGAGCTTCATGAGAACTACTACACCCCTCACCGGTCGGACTGGAGCAGCCAGACTATCTCAGTGGACAGCAAAATCTGACAGTAATGATTGGATGACTCCTTCTGAGACCCTTCCTCCTGGTGGAAATCAAGTCTGGACAGTGTGGAAGTCTCTAAATCGGCTCAGGAGTGGCGTCGGACGAACTAAGGACAATCTGTTTAAATGGGGCTTTATGAAGGAATCTTCCACCTTGTGTGACTGCGGAGAAGAACAGACAACCAAACATTTAATTAACTGTCCTAGATGTCCTGTATCATGTTCCACACAAGAGCTTGTTGATGTTTCAGACAATGCTGCTGCCGTTGCACAATTTTGGGCTAATACCGTTTAGTTTGTTCTTTTATGATTTGACCTGATTTGTTATATTGTGTATATTGTAAATATTGTTGTAATGTTTTTGACTCGAAATAAATAAATAAAAACTACAGCATCATCTGCAAAAAGCCTCAGTGAACATCCGACGTTATCCACAAGGTCATTTATATATATTGTAAATAGCAACGGTCCTACGACACTCATCTGAAATCCCTCTTACTTCGGAAGACTTCTCTCCATTTAGAATGACATATTGTGTTCTGTTATGTAGTAACTCTTCAATCCAATGACACAATTGGTCTCATAGTCCATATTCTCTTATTTTGTTCATTAAACGACTGTGGTGTACTGTATCAAACGCCTTGCAGAAGGTAAGAAACACGGCATCTACCTGGGAACCCGTGTCTATGGCCCTCTGAGTCTCGTGGACGAATAGCGCGAGCTGGGTTTCACACGATCGTCTTTTGCGAAACCCATGCTGATTCCTACAGAGTAGATTTATAGTCTCCAGAAAAGTCATTATACTCGAACATAATACGTGTTCCAAAATTCTACAACTGGTCGACGTTAGAGATATAGGTCTATAGTTCTGCACATCTGTTCGACGTCCCTTCTTGAAAACGGGGAAGACCTGTGCCCTTTTCCAATCCTTTGGAAACGCTACGCTCTTGTAGAGACCTACGGTACACCGCTGCAAGAAGGGGGGCAAGTTCCTTCGCGTACTCTGTAAAATCGAACTCAGTAGCATACAGACATCAAACGGTACTATAGTCTATCTTACTTACAAAACCCTCTAATTGTTAAAACAACTTCTATGATTTGACGTCGGAAAGAATATCCTGGTTTAGTGATGAGTATTACGTGTAAATAAGGGAACAGCCCCATTATTTTTTCATTATGCCGTTGACGTTCAACCGCTGGTAACCGTCGTAACCGTAAAATGTCTGGGAGTATGGGTCCCGAACTGTCCCACTGTGCAAAAACATAAGAACGAAAGCAAATTTCACGTGACGTGTTGTGGGATAACATTTATTGCAGTAAGATACCTAGACGTGGAGACCGGTGAAGGTAGAGGAGGCTGCAAACTTGTGTCTCAGCCGTGACACATAGCACATCAGTAGCGACAGATGTGCTATGCGTCATGGCTGAGACACTGCCCAGCATGAGAACGGTATCCTGTGTCGCCTTGAACGACCGTATATTCATACCCCCTACGAATCTAAATAAAACATACCAAACATTAACTGATTATATTCAAACTTGGTATACTATATTTTGTTATTCAGAAAAAGATATCCTCCAAATTTCAAAGCTGTACGTATTATAGTTTCGGAGATTTAGAAAATTACCTGAAACTCCCACAAACCGACACTGAGAGTGAAAAATTCGGTTAAGAACAATAACAGTTTGTCTTTTGTTATCATTTGAAATCATTAACAGAGTTCTCAAGGCAGCCAATCAATTTATTTGGATTTTTATTTTCAAAACTTTAATTACTTTCAATTTTGTAGATTAAAATTCAGGAAAATTTAATATCTGTTTATGATGTTGTGTGAATATATGGGAATGAGTGAGTGAGTGAGTGTGTGTTGGACATACGTTAAAAAATCAATATTACACTATGTACAACATTACATAATTGGAACGTGGGAAAGATGTTATTTACCCACATTGCTGATGATGAATGTCTAGGTGTGATTGCTTTTGTAAGAAGGCAGCCTGAATATCAGTTTAAAGTGCAATAGTTTTCTAAGTTATTTTTAAGATTAATTTTATTTTCGTTTAGTCATATTAAACATTGTTTTAGTATTTGCATTTTGAAAGACGCAAATGCGTTTCTGAATAGTGATTGGTTTAGGTGAATTTTGCCGCGAGAATGATCTTTAAGGATCATTCTGATTGGTCCGTCAGACTGATCAGCCAATCAGAATTAAGTAGTTCCCGCGCACAACTAGTTAGATATGCTGTAAGTGAGAGTGTCTCGAGGCAGTCGCTCGCCAGCTTCGGACGCGCAAAGGTTGTGTTAAGTGTCTCAGTGTTCATTATGTGTAAGATGAAGAGTTATTGAGTGGCGCACGTTTAAAACAAGTCGTAATGAAAGTCGTTGCAATTACGGACAGTTTGATGAAATTTTGGAGTTTTTGGATTGTTTTGTTGGAAAGTTACGAGCGTGTGAACTTTCGGCGTTTCTGGACATTCCGTGTGGCGTATTCTGTAATCATTTATGGAGTACTTGGATAGCAGTTTCTTTTAAAGAAACCCGTTGAAAAGGACCGAATGTGAACCTTATTTATACTAGGGAATCTGTGACTGAGATCGCGTCTTCAACTGGGTCGGACTTGTGTAACATTTTGGCTGCTTTGCGCGTGAAGTTTGTTGTTTGGCTGAGAATTAAGAAGGATAGAATAGTTTTTCACTGAATGCGGACTTGGTAGCGCATAAGCTCTTGTTATTCAGCAATAAACTTCACTAGCGTGAAAAACGTAGGAGGTTCATTTCAGTGGAATGCTTTATCTTACCAAAAGAAGTCCCGATAAAAGGGAGATTGCACGACCTGAATACTACTACTAGAGTTTACGCGGACTTTGCAGGATAGATATTAGGCGAAGTCTTTCTTCAACGCTGCTTTTTCGTCGTCTAGTAAGTATCTGCGCTTGCAGAGAAAAGGGACAGAGAGCGGACGCCGTACCGAGGTAAGTGACCATTCAGTGTTGAGCAGTACGATGAACGAAAAACGGTACATTACCCGCCCCGCCGCAGTGTCACTACCCAGTAACATAGCTCGATAAAACTTGGGCCATACAAAGGAAGAACTGCTACAGTACAGAACAGAAGATTACCGAAATAAAGATGCAATGACTTGAATAGAAATTATACTTTTATTCGAGGACAGCAACTACACTGAAGGCCCCGCGGCTTATGTTGGTCCTCTAGAGGAGATTACAGAAAGAGGGACACGGTTCTTAATAGAGATTACGACAGCCACCAATGCATAGTCTGCAACTCCCATGCTGGCCGAAAGGTTGTGATAGGCTGTTCCATTCGTCGAACAGTGCGTGTAACATCTTCTCGATGGTCGTCAGTGTTGACATTCTGCAGTACATATCCCCTCACCCCGCACGTGTTCGGTGGAATGTAAGCCGGGGGAAGGGGCAGGCCATTCACTTCTCCGACTGTCCTCTCGTTATGTTAGAAGATCTCTTCCACCTGTGCTGTTTGATGCTGTCACGGATTGTTGTACATTAAAGTGAAGTCACGGCCGAATGCACTTCTCAAATGACGCACTTTCGTGGTGTCAGAGTAACGTTGGCTGGTGTGTTTACTCTGTTTAAAAGTTTGGAGCTCAGTACACCCCCGCAAAACTATGCATCTCCACACCACAACACTTGGACCACGAAACCAATCATGTTCGACCGTTCTGGAAGTACCCTCGTACTGCGAGAGCTGAGAGCACGTAACGCACCCAAGAACACTGCTGGACATAATCATTTTAGTGGTCCAGGTGTCATGGTGTGGGGAGGTATAATATTGCATTGACTCACTGATTTCCATATCTTTGAACAAGGCACACTCACCAGTCAATGTTATTCTGCCACCGCTGCATTTTTTTCAGGGGCACACTCGGCAACTGACTTCATTTTTATGGATGGTAATGAGCAGGTGGAGGAGCTCTTGGAGTGAGACCATATTCAGCGGATCGACAGGCCTGCCAATTGCCACGACTTAAATCCCATCGAGCACTTGTGGGATGCGTTGGGCACATACGTTGCAGCACGTCCACATGCCCAACAACCATCCAGCAGTTCCCAACCGTGCTGGTTGGTGGAGGAATGGAACGCCCTGCGATTGGTTGGTTGGTTGGTTTAAAGGCGGGACAAGGGACCAAACTAAGAGGTCATTGGTCCCTTGTTCCAAATGAAACAACGCCACAAGGGTGAGAATAAAACAGACGAAACATATGATACAAAACGGAAAGAAAGGAAAAGCCACAAGTAAGAAGGGAAGGCAACGAATACTAAAAGGAACAATAGAGAACAAGAAAACAACAGAGAGACCCTAGAAACAGAAGGGAGTAAAACATGAAAGCAGATTACAGTGACCGGCCAACCACGAGAATAAATAGGGAAAACCAGCCACTCTGCAGCACATTAAAAACTCCAGCCTGGAAGCACTAGGGTGGAGGACACGAAGGGACAATGGACATGCGCTAAAACCTACATCGAAGTATAAAACCCACTCTCACGAATAAAACGTAAAACTAAAGGTGCTGTGGAGGCATTGTCGCCCAACAACGATGGCAGGGTGCTGGGAAAGTTGAAAGTCTGCCGCAGAGTGGCGAAAAGTGGGCAGTCCACCAAGAGGTGGACGATTGTCATTTGAGAGCCACAGCGACACTGAGGTGGGTCCCCGTGATGGTGTAGGTAACCATGCATTAGCCACGTATGGCCAATGCGGAGCCGGCAGAGGACAACTGATTCCCTGCGAGAGACCTGCATGGAAGACTTCCACACATTCATAGTCTCCTTAATGACACGTAGTTTGTTGTGCGTGCTGTTATGCCATTCCGTCTCCGAAAGCCGGAAAACCCTGCGGTGTAAGACAGAACGCAGGTCAGCTTCGGATATACCTATCTCCAGAAACGGTTTCCGCATCGCCTGTTTGGCCAGCCTGTCGGAAAGTTCGTTGCCGGGGATTCCGATGTGTCCTGGTATCCACACAAACAACACGGAACGGTGGGACTGTTCCAGGGCACAGATGGACACCTGAATGGACGCTACCAGAGGGTGGCGATGGTAGCACTGGTCGATAGCTTGTAGGCTGCTCAATGAGGCAGTACACAGGAAAAATGACTAGCCAGGCCATGAGCGGATGTATTCAAGAGCACGAGATATGGCCGCCAGCTCTGCAGTGAAAACACTGCAGCCATCTGGCAAGGAGTGCTGTTCAATACGTCCTCCATGAATATATGCGAAGCCTACGTGACCATCAGCCATTGAGCCATCGGTGTAAATCACTTCAGAGCCCCGGAACACGTCAAGAATCGAGAGGACGGCGGAGAGCGGCGGGGTTAACGGAGTCCTTAGGGCCATGCAAAAGGTCCAGACGAAGCTGTGGTCGAGGCGTACATCATGGAGGCGTACGTGAACGGACCGCAAGTAGAGGTGGTAAAGGGAAGGGCTCCTGTTCGGAGAGAATGGACCGCACATGACCCACAATCGTTAGCACTTATCTGGGCCGAATGCCCTACGACAAGAACTCCTTACCAACCTCATGGCCAGTATGGGAGCACGATGCAGGGCATGCACTGTCGTCCGTGCTCCTTTTTACAACCATGTCCCGCCTTTTGTAATGTCCAGTGGACGGTCATAAATCGCTGTTTCAGTATAATTACAGTACTCTCTTTAAATAAAAGTGTCGTATCTGCTCTTCTCATTTCATATGTATTTCAGTTACCTTCTGTACTATACTGTACCAGTTATTTATATGTATGGTCCGAGTTTCATCGAGCTACGTTACTTGGCACTGACATAACGTGAAAGGTATGTGCTAAGGTCTGATCAGGGTAGATCCAACCGCAAGGTGGAAAGAGTATAATATCTTTGAGTAGGAAGATCTTTGTTGGTTAAGAGAGCCGGACGCGCACAGCAAAGAACTCGGCCGTCGCAGCTAGGTGCCCGGAGGACGCAGACGTGTGGTGACAGCTTTAAGGTAGGATTCGCGCTACGTAGTTTTCAGGTTGTACACTGAGAAAACTTTAGCACGTTAATAGGAGAAGCTATGATTTCAAAATAGTTTTTGTTAGATAATGTTCAGAGTTAGGACTTTTATGTCCAAGTTTTGACGCAGTAAGCGTTTTGTGAAATTTTTTGTAAGAGTGATTGGTGCTATAAAAATGATAGAAATGATAGTTATATATATAATGAGAGAGATAGAGAGATAGATAGAGAGAGAGAGAGAGAGAGAGAGAGAGAGAGAGAGAGAAAGAGAGAGAGCTATCAACATTGTTTTTAAATCTAATAGCCTGAATCAAAATCCACATCCTTTGCTTGTATTGAATACGGAAATGAGTAGTAAAGTAAAGTTACCCACCAAATGAAAGAACGTAAAGAAAATGAGGCCTCTATGCAATATGTAGGTGCAGTTCATAGTTTGAACTCGATTTTGGTATAACTAAAGTTATCAGAGCATAATTATTTCAAATAACTTATTTTCTGCCATTGCACAACTGGCATTATTCAAGTCAAGATGTAATTTCATTAAGTAAACATCAGGCCCAAAAGTTATTTTTTCAGTACCATCACAATGCCATTGCACAAACGGCATTATTCTCTTAAACTTGATTGCTGAGTCAAATACATGTTCCATTACTGGCAAATTGGAGGAGTGCTTGAAACAAGTTCGCAGACGCAGTCAGATGCAGGTTTGTTGAATAATTATTTTGGAACAATTTTATCTTTCTTTGATACTTTCACTAATCAAAAAGGAAGCAATTCTGAGTTAGATACTTCCACTTTTAAAGATAATTTTCGACATGATACTTTCAAATGTACGAAAGGTGCTTTCACTCTTATATTTTGCACAGTGATCGTCAGGTGTATTTTCTCTGGTGTTTCGGTATATTTACAATTTCGTTTTTGTATTGTGTATCTAGAGTAACCCCAAACAACTTCTGCTAGTAGCGTCTTTAATGCGACACTCAGTGCCGAGGAAGAACATCGGTTTGTTTCCATTTACAAACAAAATTTCTTTAAAGCCGAAATTTACGCTCCCATTCGATAGAGCGGTCCCAAATTAGTTTAGTGCGATATTCGTTTCATCGATATGTATTAACAGGGACAGTACAGCACTAATAGTATACTGTACTCCAGTAGCGACTAAGCAGCGTTTCTGCATGGCGGTAGCAGTCTGCGCTGGGCTAGGCCGGTACTGTCGTTGCTGAGGTACTGGTTATTCCCCTTGCACTGTCCTTTTAATCACGTATCGATAAAACGAGTATCGCACTAGACTTATTTGAGATCGCCCTATCGAATGGCCGAGTGAAATTCTGCTTTAAAAGTAGTTTTGCTTATAACGGGTAACAAGATAACGCTTTTCGTCGACACTGTGCGTCGCATGAAAGACGTGATGAGCAATATTTGTTGTTTGGGCTGACTACAACTGGCGGCTAGTGTAAAAATTCGTTGTGCTTGTCCGAGAAAAAGTGTGAATTTTGCCGTGAAAAAGAAAAATTGTGACAGTTGTAAGGATGAAATTACAAAGCTCAGCGAACGGGTGTCTAGTTTACAATTTATTATCAGTTCCTTGAAGATGGATATCAAGAAACTTAAAGAAGAAAAAAGTGAACGGAACATGAAAAACTCGCGCCATGAAAGTAAGAATATGTCGGAGAATTGGACGGAAGTGAAGTACAAAAGACGCAAACAGATAATACAAGATACAGAAAACGGCGAAAGAAACATAAATATAGTGAACGAAAATTACTTTCAAGCACTTTCGACTACGGATTGTGAAAGTGAAGTTAACAGTGCGAGTGTACCATGTAGAAAACCAAACGACTTTGTGAATAAGGAAAAACATGGAATATTTCAGCAGCACTTAAGTAAAAGATCATATGCGAAAGTGCTCACGAAAAATCTTCCACCGCTAAGCTGCTCTACTGAGACAATATCGACATGTGTTAGCAAACAAGACACAATAAATAGTGCCAAACAAGACTTCGCTTACTGCAAAGGTAGGCAGGAAACAGGCAATCTCGGAACAGCAAGTACCGGTAAAATTGAACTGTATGCCGACAGCCAAGGACGAAATACAGCCGCTGAATTTCGGCGTACAAGTAGTCAGAATTTTAGTTTTAACTGTACAATAAAACCAGGAGCAAAATTCAGTGCTGCTACGTCAATGAGTCAAGAAAAAATTTCCTCATTGAGCAAAAAGGACTTTTCCATCTTCCTGGCGGGATCAAATGATATAGCTAGGAACGAAAAAAACGATCTCTTAATCTCGCTAAAAAGAAAACTGTATGAGCTGAGAGGAACAAATGTTATTGTTATTTCAGTGCCACACCGTTACGACTTGATGGAATGGTCCTGTGTAAATAAAGAAATTGAAACTGCAAATAAAGAGATGCAAAATATTTGCAAGCGGTTTGAAAATGTAACATTTGTGAACATCAGCAATTTAGGGAAAAGGTTTCACACAGCACATGGTTCCCATCTAAATGTACTTGGAAAAAACGTAATAGTAACAAAAATTTTAGAACTTGTAAATAAAATCTCAAATGTGCGGTGTGATGATAGAAAAGTCATACCTCTCATGGACAGGAAGTGTGTGTATCCTGTAGAATCCAATGTGAAATCTGATGTCAGTGAAGCTGCACCCCTCCAAGACAAATGTGAAATTTTATCAATGCAAGTGAACACTCCAAATGTTAATAATTCACAGAAAGGCACAGCAGTTGTAGAACAACAAACACCAGAAATAAGTGAAACAGCAGCAGCACCATCATTATCAGCAGAAGCAGCAGCAGAACCAACAACGACTGGAGCAGCAACACAGCAATGCTTAAGGAGGAGCCAAAGGAAAAATACATCTGTGTCATTCAGTGATAATTTTTTATGGTTTCAAGCCAAGAAGAAAATAAAAATGTGAAAAACCAGCCTGCTAACTCACAGATAAGTCACAACAACATCCTATTTTTAAACATTCAGGGTCTTGAAAATAAAGTTGAAATTCTGGAGGAGTCATTGCCACAGAATAAGTATTCTTTCTTATGTCTATCAGAACATTGGCTTAAACCAGAACAAATACAATACTATGTACCAGAAGGTTATAAATATGGAAACAGTTTTTGCAGATCTCAGTACCGTAATGGTGGTACTGTTATCTATGTTTCAAATGAAATAGAGTGTAGAGAACTAGATCTTAGTTGGGCATGTGTAGAGAAACACTTTGAAATTACCGGGATCATATGTGATATGATGAAACTTATCATAGTATGTATCTACCATTCCCCTGACTCAGATGATAAAACTTTTTTAGATAATTTAGACAGTGTACTCTGCTACATAACAAAATGGAAACAGTATGTAACTGTAATTGGGGGAGACTTTAATTCAAGCTTCGATGTAACATGTAACAAACCCAGTGTAAATAAGTTACTGAATATGCTAAGGCAGCACAACTTCCATCATGTAAATTCAGAACCAACAAGACTACAAGCGTGCTTGGATAATGCTTTTGTCAACTGTGCTCGTGATATGTACTCCACCAAGGTAAAGGAATTTGTTTTCTCAGACCACTCCATGTTAACGGTAGAGTTAAGACATTTTATAAAAGGGGATGAGAGCAAGGCTGCACAAAAGTTAACAAAATCTAATACCTTAATATTAACAAAACACAATCTCATAAAACTAACACACCAGCTGAGCATAACAAACTGGGACAAATTATTTCAAAACTGTGATTCCAGTGCCCAAACAGTTTATGAAACATTCCACAATTACTTAACAGATATTTTAAAAGCCCATCTTGTTCAAAAGAAATACCATAAAACAAGAAAGGGTAAATTTTGGTACACCAAAGAACTGAAGAATCTAAAAAATAAGCTACTGCTGTTGAAGCGCCTTGCCAAAGTAAACAATTCTAATGAAATTAAGGATCTCGAAAAAATCACTAAGAAACAGTATAAGAAAGAGTTGCAATTGGCGAAACTAAGATACAACACAAATTTCATAAAAAATAGTAAAAACCAATGCAAAACAGCCTGGTCATTAATTAATACTGTTAAAGGTGAAGTCAGAAACTTCGACAAGACAGTCCCAATACCAGCAGATACATTCAATAAATATTTTGTAAGCTGTGCTGATGATATCAAAAAGCTGATCAGTAAACCCGATGTAACATGTATAGATTATCTGAAGAGAGCAAACCTAAATCATAATAGGGACAGATCATCATTGAAACACTTCAAAGAGGTATCCCAACATGAAGTTCTTAAAATAGTCAAAGAAATGAAAAATTCATACAGTACAGATATTTTTAATATGTCAAACAATCTATTGAAAGAAATCATACATTACATTGCAGCACCATTAACATATTCTATAAACCTGTGTCTCATAGAAGGGTTTTTTCCCGATCCTCTCAAACTATCTAAGGTAACTCCAGTCTTTAAGAAGGGTGTCAAATCAGATCCTGCAAACTACAGACCAATTTCACTAATTCCAGTACTAGGAAAAGTGTTTGAAGGCATAATATATAAGCAGATGTATGAGTACCTAGAACTAAATGGTATGTTAAGTGCATCACAGTTTGGTTACAGAAAAGGAAGGTCAGCTATACATGCCATAGAGCTCTTAGTCAGAGACATTCTAGCAGCATTTGAGGACCATGCGCATGCACAGGTAACCTTATGTGATCTGAGCAAAGCTTTTGACTGTGTTGACCACTCACTTCTGCTCTCTAAACTTGAGTACTATGGAATATGTGATAAAAGTTTAAAACTCATCAAATCATACCTCAATAAAAGGAACCAGGTGGTGAGTTCAGGAAGTCATCTGTCAAACATACTCAAGGTTCAACATGGAGTGCCACAGGGATCTAAATTGGGACCACTTCTTTTCCTTGTACACATAAATGACTTACCAGGAAATATAGATGTAAAGACATATATGTATGCAGATGACACAACTTTTCTATCTGTAAACCATGTACTTGATAACCTTGTAAGTGATATGAAATTGGCAAAAGAAAATGCAACATCATGGTTTAATGCCAATGGTCTGCTATTAAATGAGGAAAAGACCCAGAATATGTGGTTCAGTCTATCAAAGACTACAAAAATAGAAAAACAAAAGGCAAAATTTTTAGGTATTGTACTTGACAACAGTCTAACATGGAACTCTCATGTTGATCACATAGTGGTTAGGTTGTCAAGAGTTATATATTTGTTGAAGAGACTGATGTGTTGTGTGACATTTGAGTACGTAAGGACAGCGTACTTCGCCTTTTTTCAATCTGTTTTAAGGTATGGGTTAATACTCTGGGGAAACAGCAGAAAAATAAATGAAATTATGGTGATCCAGAAGAAAGCAATCAGAGTAATGGCTAAGGTAGATAATAGAACACATTGTAAACCATTGTTCATTAAATATAGAATTTTAACAGTAATTAATTTATATATTCTTGACAGTGTTAACTACATACTTGCTGAACTACCTAATTTAAGTGTAACAAATGAAAGGCATGGCTACTATACAAGAACGTGTACTTCTCTGTTGTTGCCACAAAATAGATTAGCTAAAACTAACAATAGTCATAAGTATATGGCAATTAAAATATATAACAAATTGTCTAAAAGTGGGTCAATCAAGCCTGACAAATTATTTAAAGATAATGTTAATAACTTCTTGTTAACTAATCCATTCTATTCATTAGAAGAATTTTTAGAAATGCCCAATATCAACTTAAATATGTAAAAATTTATTTTGTAAAATTAATAGGTTAAGTGAACTGACGAAGTCTATTGCATGTAACTATGCTGAATGACTAATAAAGAATCTGAATCTGAATCTGAATGAAAAATCGAAATTGTGGACATCTGCCGAAACACCAGAGACGGATAATAAGAGGGACACCCTATATGAGTTACGATTTTATATTTGTACTCACATTTTATGTAAGTGTGTGTTTTACGATGTCTGTTTGGAAATTAAATAAGGATCGGATGGAAACCATAGCGAAAATCCGATGAAGCTTAGCACATATGTGTTGGACAGTGTCTGTAGCATGCCCGTCGATTGTGTCACGTAGCTCTTTCCAGTTCTCAGTGCACACTGAGCACATAAAGGTGCCCAGAACAATAGTGTCTCCCCCCGTGCGTGATGGCCTCGTGAGAAATTCCGCCCGATGTCAAGCAACCCGCATGATATATCTGTCATGTGTCTCCTTCATGACAGTTCTCGGACGCACTCTGTAGGAGCAATGAAAATGCTCCTGCAACGTTTTCGATGGGCAGTGTTTGATCACCCTCAATACAGCCCATAATTGGTTCTCCATGCGTTTCATCTCTGCTCACATGAACCGCTGGCAAATGAAGGCAACATTTTGGCACACAAAACGTGCTGCAGACCAGTGTACAGAATTGGCGGAAAGAACAGGTGGCTGCCTTCTGTGACGAGGACATCGGAAAGTTGGTACAACCATACGAGACGTCTGAATCGGAGCGACTACTACGTAGAGAAATAGCTGGAAGGTGTAGCAAACTGATCCCAATAGAACATTTTTGATTTTCACAGTGGTTTCCATTTCGAGATCGATTGCACCTTACTTTCCGACGGCCCTCGTACATCGTCGGTACTAGGCCAAGGAGTACTGAAGCTAGTGGGCAATAGGTACCAGCACGGAATTGTTTTCGTGAATCTGCGCCATTTTGAGAGGTTTTCCGACACGAAATGCTCAACAGCAGTATTTTTAGGTTACTTACGTACGCAGTTAGTAGCAGCACGTTACATTCTAATCGTTTCGCTTGCAGTAGACTGCAAACAAATAGCACTAGGCTGTACTCTGACGGACATCACAGGTTTTTAATTGTTTGATAACATTAGTGCAGTGTGCAAAGCAATCATATAGTGGCGGTACGTCACAATATCATTGTCAGTAGCAAACGATCTGATAGTTAAAATATTCAACCGTTTTAGTTCATCATTAGGATTCCCTCTGGACTATTCGACAGAGCTAAACTTTATTGCAAGTTCCCTGACTTTAGCCTAACGGACTGTTCTTTCAAAAGTTTTTTTTGTGAGACTTTCTTTACATCTGATACGTGTCAGGCTGTCGAAAGCGTGGAGAACTAGAAACAAGCTATTTGGAAGATTTGTGGGCGGTGCTCCATAGATATTTAAAATGACCTCACATTTATAATAAGGATGAAGGACCAAAAAAATAATGAATCCATACATTAAGAAAAGGAAAGCATGCATACGAATCTTCATCAAAGACGTGATTCTTCAGTTTCTCCCGGAGTATTTGTTGCTCGAACAGTCCACGGGTATACTGCTGGTTCATAGTGTCCAACGGGCACAATATTTCGGCGATCAGACATATCGCCATCGTCAGGTGCGCTGGCGATGGCGACATGTCTGGTCGCCGAAATATTGTGCCTGTTGGACACTATGAACCGGCAGTATACCCGTGGACTGTTCGAGCATTCATCAAAGACAATCGTATGCACTCTACTAACACACACACACACACTCCACACACACACACACACACACACACACACACACACACAGGCCCGCGCGTGCTCACAGAGCTCTGTAAATCTTCAACAGTGACACAAATGCGGCTGTGTATCACATAATTATTTACATACAATCGCGAATTCAGCGACATGACAATTTGTACTCTGTGAACAAATGAAGACCGCCCTCAAACAAGGTAGTGTATCACATATTTGGCGAAGTTGAGTTTTCACTGGAATAAAGATGTAAACCACAAGAGAAATGCTAACATACTATAGTTTTTCTGTTTACAAGTTGAACTATCTGTGGCTGTACAAGAGACTACTGCGGGAGATTGTATCTAAGTTTCACTTCTAACGATACTGTACCGTTAAATAAAAGCATAGAAATAAATTGGAGGAACAATGTCAAAAAAAGTAGGAGAAACAGTGAAAAATCGCACATTTCTACATCTCTTAAAGACGTACCTGATAAAACCACGTTAAAAGTTGTACGTACAAGAATGTTGTATATTATTATAACATAAACATTGTACACTCGAGTAATTTGTTTGGTTTGGGTGACGCAGCAACTGGAGAATCATACATTTAAACTACCTTCTTTTGACAGGGTATTTTACTACAGTCGAGCATAAATTTGTCTCGGGACATAGCGTTCTGTCTTGGGACCGTACTTTTGTTTTAATCGGAAAAAAAGAATAATTGACCTCATGATTATCTCCTATACGGAGTTAACTCTTTTAGTTTGGATTGTAACTACATAAATACATTGTCTTCAATGGATTGCAAATAACAGCCAACCATTTGCAAAGTAAAGGTTTATTAACCCTTGACTATGGTTTTGACAGTTTTAAAACTGTCTTCTTTAGGAGGTATTGTACGCAGAATCACATTATCTATATCCAGTGCGATAGTCGTTGATTCTGCCTAGTTCATGTGCGCGTCAGCCACTTAATCATCATTTAAAATACTTGATTTAGGAATAGTAACTCTACTATAGAGCTTTGTCTTCCGCGGATATACTTGTGCCCTTAAGCCCTTCGGGACCAGATGTTTTTGTCCTCTGCTGCGACGGTCAAACCGATTTTTTTCACAATGACTGGTGAGTATGGACCGAGAATTCTAGAATCCCTTTTTGAACCACGACTGTCCTTTTAACAGCATCGAAATCTAATATACAAACGTCTGACCAGGTCAAAAGATATTTGAAAGCTGTTTTTATTTGCAGTGAGGGAGAAATATCTGCGTTATTGTTAGATCGTGGGGGTGGTCAGTGTGAATGAACCGTTTAAAGTATCGTACCTAAGGACAAGGAACTTGTTTATCTGGAGATCACAAAGGGCTTGACGTCACATGTACAACCAGGATACTTGGAGGACCACCCCGTGACAATTTCATATCCTGTTGAATTCTATTTTATATTGTCTTCTCCATCGTGTATATTACGTAAAGGAATTTCGTTCATTTCCATGTGCACAGTGTAAAAAAATATTATGTTTCAAGTATTCCCTTACAGATTGGCATTATTCTAATTATTTTCTGTCATAATAATGAATTGCTTACTATTCTCAATGAAAGAAATACATATAAGTGCAACGGCAAACAAAAAAATACCATGATTGTAAAACGTAAAATAACAATTTAAAACATAAAACTAATGTAAGTAAATTAATAATTTAAAAAGTAATGAATGTTTATACTTTTTAATTAGGTACGTTTGTATGGCTATAAGGCGTCATGTCACTTTGGTTTTTGTATGTTACAAAAGTGCACGTCAGAAAGAGAGCAAGTTACGTTACTGTTAAACAATCTCCGGTGTCGTCGTGGCACAGTCTTTGCCTCTGCGCAGTCTGACACATTCTTAGCTGAAGTGTGGTAGGTGATGGACATAATCCGTAGTGCTGTGTTGACTTTTAATGGTATCTGTTAGATGAAGAACGATTTATTGTAAAGGACAGCAAGGACGAATATGATGTATACATTGGACGGCGACAAGGATATTAATTTTGAATAATGTCGTTATTCTTGGAGAGAGAACACTTGAGTTAATATACCAGCACTCCGCAGCTAGGAATGATTATTTTCAGCTAGTTAACTTGCTCAGAGCTGTGGGAAAGACCACTCCACTCCTGTGGGACATGAATTAACATATTAATTGATTAAGCTCTTTGATTTTTAACAGAAATTCTCTGTTCACATGCTAACCTTTTTAAATCATTGTTCACTTTGTTAAGCATAGTATTATTCACCCCACCGTTATGTGTGAAGATCACGCGAAGTTTTGCTCCGTCTTTCTGAATACAAACTTCATTCTAAAAACATTATCTTGGAACATCATTTGATAGGAATAGTTACTCTCACCACCACAGCGTTTATCATTACGTGTTACCACATGTAACAGTCTGAATATGTATTTAGAAACAGAACCCTACCTTAGCCGCTGTTTGCTTGTTGTCTGCTGTTGTGCTTTCCAGAAATCTGCAACAATGTTGTCAAGACGCGAGGTAAGTGGAAATTTTGGTTAGGGCCAGATAGTTGGTTTACTTCAGTTGCCCATAACGTTTTTGAACTGAACTTTAACCTGTTTGGTCAAAGGTCAGCGTACGAGCTTAAGTCGGATAACAGTTCGTGGGTACATAGTTTTAGAAATATGCAGACTTTTGAGTGGGAAGTAAATTTGGGCTAAAGTTCAGAAAGAAAAAAATGTAGTGGGGCGATTAATCATTGGAAATACTTCCACAGAACATTGTTTACAGCTCATTTGCCAAAAATGGTATCCCAGAAACCAGCTTTACTACACAGGGATGTAGGTGACTTGGAAGTTTCTTTAATTTATGTTTTAACAAAAGTTTTCATGCTTCAAAATCAATCAAAGGTGGCGGAGTATTTTGCAAAATTTCAGTTACTGCAAAAATTGATTGTACAATTTTCAAGAATATTAATTACATATCAACTTTTGTATGAAAAACTTTTTTTATATATATCATCATTTAGAAATTCTTACCTCTAAACCTAAAATGCTAAATTATCTTTCGGGGTATGTTTTACCCCTTAAAAGTGAAACTGGGCACAAACAATAATATATGTATTGGCCTACTTTATGCCCTATACATACGACCAAGTTTCTTCAAGGACGGTTATTGGCACTTCGGGGTGTTCCCCTGTAACTGAGTTCGACAACCAATCGCGTCTGCTGAAAGTCTCGTCCAAGTTGAAAATCAGCACATCGCTATTGAGACTCATACAGTTCAGACGTACTTGTTCGGCTAAGCACTCCGTGCTGAGTGGCCGTGGTTTACATATGAAACTATAGCATTCAACCATTTTCTGTCCTATACATAGCTTAACAACGCGTTTTTCGAAAGATAATGCTCTAATCATCAGGTTGTCAAACTCAGCACTTCAGGACATGGTGTAAAAAAGATCTGAGGATGGTCATTACGGACTGAAACCGGTCATCGTATAAAGAATTGATGTTGTGATCAAAGACTGGAATAAAAAGCATATGTCAGCTCATAACGTTACAGCATTCAAAAGGCCACCAACATATTTGCGGCGTTTATGTAATTAAATAGTTTAAAAGAAGATACGACTGTGGGCCCCCGTCTTCCATCGAAATCGTCGACTTCTGTCAGTGGTCGTCCCTTCTCACGCGACACACTGCACCAGACCACAAGTGTCAAGCTGACGCTGCTGTGGGGGCCGGAGGTCGTTCTGAACTGACGTGTCCGCGGTATTACTACGTAATCTCAGCTAAAGATCCCACCACAAAGCTAGTAATGTCAGTAATGACGGAAAGTAGGCTGACATTTAATAGACTAGACAGGAAGAATCAATGCGCAAAGAAGTGGGACAGGGAACTATTAAGGAATGAAGAAATGCACTTTAAATTCTCTGAGGCTATAGATACTGCGAAGAATGAATAGCTCAGCAGGCAGTTTAGTTGAAGTGGAATGTACAAGGGCAGTCACAGATCTTGGGAAGAAAACCAAACAACCAGGCAGGTAGCTGCGAAGAACGCACGGGTAGCGGAAGAAATACTTCAGTTATAATACGAAACGAGGACTTACAAAAATTTTCAGAGAAATTCACGAATACAGAAGTACAAGTCACTGAGAAATGAAATAATTAGAAACAGCAGGGAAGGTACGGCGAAATGACTGCATGACAATTGTCAAGAAATCGAAAAAGAAATGAATGTCGGAAGGACAAAGTAAAAGCGAGGGCGGCGGAATTCCACTGATAGATGCAAAGGAGAGCGCAGACAGGTTGAAAGAACTCACTGAAGGCCTCTCTGAGGAGGGGGATGACTCGTCTAATGACGTCATAGAAGAAGAAACAGGATACGGTAGGGAAGAGGCAGGGGATCCAGTATTAGAATCAGAATTTCAGAGCCCTTTAGAGGACTTAAGCTCAAATAAGGCAAAAGGTATGGATAAAATTCCATCGGAATTTCTGAAATCATTGCGGAAGTGGCAACGAAACAATTATTCGCGTTGGTTTGTAGAATATTATGGACTAACGATATACCATCAGACTGTCAGAAAAACATCATCCACACAAATCTGAAGATAGCAAGAGCCGATAAGTGCGAGAATTACCTCGTAATCAACTTAACAGCCCACGCATCCAAATTCCTGTCGAGAATAATACACAGAAGAATGGAAAAGAAAATTTAGGATCCGTTGGATGACTATCAGTTTGGCTTTCGGAAGGCACCAGAGAGGCAGTTAAGTTAGCTGTTTCTAATGGAAGCAAGACCGAAGTAAAATCAAGACATGTTCATTGGACTTGTCAACCTGGAAAAGCGTTTGACAATGTAAATAGGTGCCAGATGTTGGAAATTCTGATAAAAATAGGGATAAGCTATAGGGAGAGCTAGGTAATACAACAGGTACAAGAACCAAAAGGGAACAATAAGAGTGGAAGACCAAGAACGAAGTCCTAGGATTGAAAAGCGTGGAAGACAGGGATGTATCCTTTCATTCCAACTTTTCAATCTACACTTCGAAGAAGTAATGACGGAAATAGAAAAGAGATTCAAGAATGAGATTAAAATTCAAGGTCAAGTGACACTAACGATAAGATTCGCTGATGAGATTGCTATCATCAGTGAAAGTGGAGAGAAAGTACAGAATTTTCTGAATGGAAGGAATAGTCTAATAGGTACAGAAAAAGGAAGGAGAATAAATCGAGGAAAGACGAAAGCAACGAGAAGTAACAGAAACAGCGACAGCGAGAAACTTAACATATGAATTTGTGATCACGAAGTAGACGATGTTAAGAAATTCTGCTACCTAGGCAGCAAAATGAGGATGGACGGACCAAGGAGGATATAAAAAGCATGCCAGCACTGGCGAAAAGACATTCCTGGCCAAGAGAAGTCTACTAGTATCGAACATAGGCCTTAATTTGGGAGTGAAATTTCTGATAATGTGTATTTCGAGCACGGCACTGCAGGGCAGTCAAACATAGACTTTGAGAAGAATGGAACAGAAAAATATGGAAACATCTGAGAAGTGGTAATGCAGTCGAACATCGAAGGTTATGTGGACTGATAAAATAAGGAAAGAAAAGGTTTTCCGGCAACTCTGCATGGAAAGCAATATTTAGGGTGAAAGGTCTCTGTTGGATTCCTTTCGGTTAATTTCTTAAATCTGTTGTCATTTACAGCATACATTCCACTTCTGAATTTACTGTGGTGTTTCTGACTCCATCTGGGAGGAGACTGAGCAGTGGAATGTGTTACTTTTACACATAAACAAGAACGATCTGTCACACTACTACACTTTAAAACACAGTTTATATGTAATTCATGTCACACAGTCTCATACGGAACCCACATCCGCTTTCCTTTATATACTGTATATGATAAGATACTGTCATCCCCCTTCCCTTCTGTGTGAAGGGATGAATGAACAAATGTATTTCTAGTTGCGTGCTTGATGGTAGCAGACAAGCCTGTCTGCTAAAGAACAGTAGGACCAACGTCGGAACAGGTAGCTACGCTTTCTAAAAGCAATGAGTTTTCTATTCTTAGTATGGTCCCGTCCGTCCCTTGTCATGTTGGTATAGGAAGCTGCCTCTCTCGTCACTTCCGTTTTGTATCTGGAAGCACCCTTGGTAGGGGCCCACGGCAGTCTGTCCACGGCGAGCGTCTGAAGTGGTAAGATCGCCGGCTTTGTGCGTCTCTGCTAAGTCCGTAGGACAATGGATTTCTTAAGTTCAACCTAAATGAAAATTTAATCACCTTTATTTCAGGTTTGGATCTAAAGTATCTAACGTTATCTTAAACTGCAACGCAGTGTAATTCGCGTTTGAAGTTCAGAGTATCTACCATTAGTTGCTTTGTCACTACTTTGTGAGTAAAGTGGAACCACGTGTTGATGATACGTAACTCTAACTAAGATCATCAATCTTAAATGCGAATGTGCGTGTGATTATAACGTCTCGTCTTGACAATATTTTTCAGTATAGCAACTTTTCTTTATGTTCAACCCACGTGGGGTGTTCTTTGTGAGACCAGTACTACGTGCTTATACAATTGTTTGACCCATCAGGTTAATAGTAAGACGATAGTAACCAGTTCGAGGTTTTTCGTTTGTAATTTGTGTTTCGATGTAATTGATTTTAATTATCAAAATTATTGTGGAGTTACACTCTTTGTGTAAACCAAGTTGACCACGTGAAGCATTTAGTGTAATCATCAAAGTAGCCCTCGGCTATTCTTTTCGGGAAGATTTCACAGGGAGTTAGTATGAATATAGTATACAAGTTTGTGGTAATTTCATGACGGACAGGATTGCGCTACCAATGTAACTTCTTTGGGTGGAAATTGACTTGGTTGGTTGTGGTTATCTCCTCTTGCATATGTTTGAACGTTCTTCGTGTGTTATTTTATGAATGCAGTGTTGTATGCAGTCTCCAAATCTTGGCTCCATATTTGATGTGTTCTGTGAGATTACAAACTCACATTTTCACAATCCTAAATAAGGCACCAGTTTAGTTATGAATCAAGTTTAATATGCTGAAATTTTAACGGAACAATGATCGATGTTAAAATAAATGCCCAAATATAAACTGATTTATTTCTTTTTATTTAAATTGTCATATATATCACACCGGTTATCGTAAGAGGAGTACTAAAAGATTATAATTAATGTTAGTCTGGTTGGGAATTTGGTAAGCTACACTGGATACCAGGTGAAACAGTTGCTCAGTGATTCAAGGTTAACTTCCCCAGATGGCTCACAGCTTTTAACCCGCTTTTATTGTCTTGAATATCAGCAGCGCTTTCAGAACAAATTGGTGCATCAACATTACACATGGCGACCCTGTTCTGTGATTCCGCTAGACTCTGGAATCTCTGAAACGTTAGATTGCGAGCGTTGTATAATCTTAATTTTTTTACCCTGCTACGCTCAAACAACTTCTGTGTTGCTTCTGAGCAGACTTTCAAAAGATTCACGGCGTTGTTGAGCGGCGTTGTGTTGTTTGTCTTCTTGTTTTGTTTTCTATATTTGTGCGTTTTATATATGTGTGTTTTTTTTTTTGCTTCTAAATTGCACTGACTTCGATCAAAGACAAATTTGTTTTCCGTGTGAAAAAGTGCGTACTGGGTTGGGTACCTTTCGTGCAACTGTCGTAATTTTTGGGGGATACATTTATTGTGATTAGTGTGATTAGTGTGTTGCGTACCAGATATAAATTGAACTAATGCAGACACTTAACGAAGCTAAAAGTAGGCGGTCCACCAACTTAAGCAACATCGACCAAGGGGATAATTTGATTTCGAATATTAACACGTCGGACGGTTCCGAAAATGCATTGGGGAATGCTTCAGAGGAAATGCAAAACAGGACGAATGGGCTCACATCAGAGCCAGAAATTAATTTGCCTCCAACTAACCAAATTGATTTGGCAGAACTCATGAAAGCCTTATTGCAACAAAATAAAGAAAACGCAGAGAAATCTGAAAAATCGATCCGAGAGCTAGGCGAACAAATGTCGCAGAAATCTGAAAAATCGATCCGCGAGCTAGGGCGAACAAATAAACGAAAAACTAATACAGCAGACAAATAAAGTCGACAAGTCGATGCAGAGAGTGTCCGATGATATCTCACAAAGAATAAACAATCTGGCAAGTGAAATAAAAAGTGATATTATGAAAGAATTAGGCCGTACATTTGAACAAATCGATGATCGTCTGCAAGCCTTAGAACAGGGAAAGCGGAGTCGCGATGCAGAATCGAGGAACAGCTACTCAGGAATTTCCAAGCGCTGAGAGAAGAATGCAAATGGAATACCAGCAGGTACCCTCCAGGGTCCAGGAAGCGGAAACGAATTGTCCCTCGTCCGTTAGCAACACAGTAGCAGACAACAGTCAAGCGACTCATGCAGTCGAACAGCAAGTAGAACAATTGTAGCAGACTGGGGCGGAGGACAACAGACAAATACATGATAAGAATGCGGCATTAGTGGACATCGTAGGCACGATGAAGGTGACCGAGAGCGATAACAACACTACACCAGTACCGGTCGCAGAGGCTGAAGAAGTGCGTTCGCTTCTTAGATTTCAGAAAGGACAGTTCGAAGTGAACAGGCGACACAAAGCTGTAAGAAGCGAATTACAAGAACGCGTGGCACATCTGGAAAGCCGCATGGGGTGTGATTCCGAACTCGGCAATAGCACTAAAAATAGCTGTACCAACAGTGCAGAGAGGGATTCCGGCCACGAGGGAGATTTTGATGACAGGTAAGAATGTATTTTGAGGGGCACACATGAGAAAAATGGAAACATTCAAGGGCTTCGCTGGGAGGAAATACGGGGATTTCATTTCAAACATTTCCTTACAGTGAGAAAGTTTGAGATATTTCGAAATTCGCAAATAGGAATACATCCACAAGTATTGCTCGAGCAATTTGAATTCTGTCTTCCCCCCGACTGGGCAAGTTCACATAAGATAGAATATATGTGTGGCTATTCGGAAGGCGAACCGGCGATTCGCATGAGGTCGGCAGCGCGACACTGCAACTCCACTCAAGAGTTTCGACAAGCCTTTCTGTCCGTCAGTTGGTCGGAAGTGGCACAAGATAGGGTCAACCATGGCATAATTATGCTGCCAAATTTGAACCAGTCTGGTTTCGGCAGCCCAGCACGCCTATTCAACCACATGCTGCAGGCGAATCTATTTCTATACGACCCATACGGGCCTGCGGAACTAATTAGGATATGCATCACCAAATTGCCGATGCACTTGCGCCACGTCATTCTTGTGGGACGATGCAAAGAGGACGTGGAAACGTTTAAGGCACTTCTCCAAGAGTTGGAATATAATACAGGAGAATGCCCGCCTAATCAGGCACAAAGTTATTACAGGGAACAGCAGCGCGACCACAGTCGTGGCCGTAGTACTGAAACGTCCCGTTTGAACAATTATACATGACTGTGCTTAAACTGACACACAATATTTTTAGCGCAACGCAATCTGACTTTCAAAAATCCCTACAAAAGAATGGCCCTGACTAACATTGACCTATACGTTTCACAAATCACTTACCTCACAAAAATCTTCGTTACTCGAACTACTGCTATACAGCGAGCGCCACAACTGCCAGCTAACTAAAAGATTCAAACTACGGAAGGCACTAACTACTGATAGGCATAGTTAGTAAATGAAAGCTTTTAGTAGAGAACAAACAATGTATTTATCTTAAAAGAGTTGAAAAATCATAATAGACATAGCACTTCATGACATCCACTCTTACAAATTTCAAAACTCCGCTATTTCTCTCCCCACATCCACCACTGCTGGCGGCTCATCTCCAACTGTGCAACGCTATGCGCTGTTAACAGCCAACAGCCCAACACTACAATGGCGAATATTACAACAATGCCACCCAGCCACAGACTGCACACAGCACAGCCAGTGATTTTCATATAGAGCGCTACATGGCGTTACCAATATAAAAACCTAAACAGCTTACTTACAGTACTAATCAACGGCGTGACTGGTCGTCGCGACGCGAACGGAACAATAATCGGGACCGGCCGTATGGAAACTGGGGGAACAGTCGCGAAGACAGGTGGAACAACGGAAATGATCGAGGACGAGGACAAGATCGTGAACGCAACAGTTACAGTAACCAGAACCGATACTACAATGAACACGGTGGGAATAGGATTGTAGGCGGAGCACCACATGTTGTTGAAATTGGGCCGGCTAACCCAAGACATAATCCAGCAAATGGAAATGAACAAAACTGGCAATGACAAATGATCAGCGCAGAAGGCGCCTAATCTGAACAATTGAGCGACATGGCAAATGAGTACATAGGGTATATAGAGAGGGAAGATATTAGAGAGGACAGTGAGGAGTAGAGAGGATGGCAAAGAGAAAGAATTGATTAGTTTACATTTGTTACATACGCATTTTGAATAATATGTTGGTAAAAATAATGATAAAGATGTTTCTATGTGATTGGTTGAAGTGATGTTTGTGGTTTGTTTTTCCTTTCCTTGTGCAATCAGGATTTAGGTTGGTTCAAATGTGAAGATAAAATGTTTCTTTGTGAATGAGTGAAATGCTGTTTATGGTTCAATGGTTCAAATGGCTCTGAGCACTATGGGACTTAATATCTGTGGTCATCAGTCCCCTAGAACGTAGAACTACTGAAACCTAACTAACCTAAGGACATCACACACATCCATGCCCGCGGCAGGATTCGAACCTGCGACCGTAGCAGTCACGCGGTTCCAGACTGAAGCGCCTAGAACCGCACAGCCACAACGGCCAGCTGCTGTTTATGGTTTTTTTGTGTAAACTGAAAAGAGTCGTTTCTGAGAGAAGCAAGAGATGTGTTGAATTAATGCAAAACTCAGGGGAATATCCGATCTGTGGGTATTATGGGTCTGGCAAACCTAGGTCCCCAGCTGTTAGTAGCCTTGTTTCCGATTTTCTGCTTTCAATGATACTATCTATCTATTACTATTCTATATCTGTCAGTATAAATGAGGATCTGTTACTATAGTATGCGTGCTGTATGAATATTTTAAGATAGGAGAACTCTTAGAAAGGAATGAGTAAGTTTAGAAACTTGAAAACAGGATGCAATAATACGATTGTTTAACCATTCGCTTCCCAATATGCGATGATATGTTAATATTGATGATATATATCTTTTTTGTTCTTTATAGCTGAGTATGTAAAGTGCTGTCTGTGGATTTCATTAGTATATTGATTCCCTTCAAGGTGAAAGAAGAATTGTGGTTTGTGTAATTTACATGACCCTGAAATATTATTGTGGTAGTCAAATACGAGCAGTTTTTCAGCAAATGGAGAATGGAACAGAAATATGGATCCTTTCTGTAGTCTTGATTGATGTTGAGCCAGAGACTGAAAAATTATTCTGCGTTAATACTTGTCCTAGAAAAGTGACGTTTATGTGTTTTGCTGATGCTGTGAGCATTACAGCTTACTGTTTTTGCTGGTGCGGGATGAAGCAAAACATTTGTCATTTAAACTACAGGAGGATTCGGATCTTTTGTGTCACTTGTAAGTTCAATATGTTAAGATGAAACTTTTTTACAGAATAGAGGAGTCCACAATTTTGCCATTCATGAGAAATGAATCCAGAATAACCATCACAGGCGAAATAATTGATTTGGAAGCGAAAGGTAACTTAAAGAAGGAACGAAATTGGAGCAAAATGGGTAAGAAAATGTAGTATAACCTATATGATGAAAATATTTTTACCCTTCTCAGAGTCATCTGTGTGATTAATTCTTGTGATAACTTAATTTTAGATGAAATTGTCTTACTGTTTTATGTATAAACATATGAGTATGATAAATGTATGATTGCGAGTCTCTTATCAGGTATGTCAACTGGTATAAATGTTTCGGCGTCTAAATAACCATTGTTCTTTTTACTATGTATGTTTAAGGAAATTTTCTCCATATTTATTATGTGACAAGACATATGTCGCAAGCGTCAAGAAGAGGACGAATTAGAACAACGTTGTAGTGGTATAAACACTGTGTTGATGTAGCAATGAAGTAGCTTGCTGGATTAACTAGTAGTGGATTGAACTAAAATTTTGAGTAATTAATGTTTATGGGTAGTTAGTTTGTAGAATAGACAACAGGTGTGCATGTGTGTGTGTGTGTAAATAACATGTAAACCCCATGCTGTTCTGACGCATACTTGCGCAAGGCATAATCTTATTCATTTTAGTGAATTAATAAGTAGGGCTTGATTTATTAAATCGGAAGTAAATTTTTTAAATTTGAAGCATACCACATCAGTGATGTGGATTTAGATATTATATTGTCAGTTCATTTAATTTTTATTTTTCTACTGTCAAGTCATTTCACTTTTTTTTATAGTGTAATTTAACTTTTATTTTTATATTGCCGATTCATGTAACTTTTTTATTTGAAAAAAAAATTAAGTCTCACTTTTGTTCTTAAAAATTGTGAAAGACAAAACTAAGTGGTATTATGTATGACATTTTGTAATCACATAACTATGATGAACAATTTCTATGAATGCAGTTCAAAACGTGAGAGTGAACCGGCTAAACTCTTACGAAACAGCGGGAGCAGCGAGGAGGAGGACTAGTTGTAAACAGGCGGGTTTCCCAGCAGGACACACTGTCAGCCGGGCCACTTCTCGAGCACGCTCGACAACAAAAGAATGGTGCGGGGCAAACACTTTCCCTTGCACCTGGAGCTAATGGCCGACCGCACCAGTGCGACCCTTCGTGGAGGCGATGACCTGAGATGGCCGAGCGGTCCCCTGCCCAGAAGTCCATCTGCTGGCAACGCACCACATGCACACGACCGTGACTACATGACCGCTGTGAAACTACAAAAGACAGGGGATAAAGGGGCGTGGAGCCTTTTGACAGGTACTGTCCAGAGAAACTTCCTGACGTCAACGACGCCTATCAACATTTCCTGGTGGAAACCCATCATCAAGCGACAGTAAATCATGGTTCGGTGTTCTCTGGCTGATAGGGGTGGCACAAAGAAGAGCCATTAAGTGTAATCCTTGCCCAGGAATATCAACCTGGCGAGTCAAACGAGGATACCGCCGAATTTGACAACACAAACATGGAACTAAATCGAGATGTACGTGACACGGGCCACTAAGAGAAACTTCATGAAAGGGCAGAGACGGTGGGATTGCACGCAACAGATGGACAAAAATCCCTACTGACAGCTGCGGCAACAAGCCCCCCTTCCCCCTCGCTCCCCTATATTGTGCTTTGGAGCAGTGGAACTACTGAGTGTCAGTGAACAGTGATTATATGTTTCTTACTCCAAAGCATATAAGTGTGTTTCTTTTTCTTTTTATTTATTTATTGTTCCGTGGGACCACATTTAGGAGAAGTGTCCATGGTCATGGAACGAGTCAATACATGAAATTATAACACGATTGTAGAAACAGATGAAATGAAATATAAGAAACATATTCAGGCGACAAGTCGTTAGTTTAAATAAAGAAAATCAAGAATGTAACACTGGAATTTGCTTAATTTTTTAGCTCTTCCAGGAGCTCCTCGACAGAATAGAAGGAGTGAGCCAAGAGGAAACTCTTCAGTTTAGACTTAAAAGTGTTTGGGCTACTGCTAAGGTTTTTGAGTTCTTGTGGTAGCTTATTGAAAATGGATGCAGCAGAATACTGCACTCCTTTCTGCACAAGAGTCAAGGAAGTGCATTCCACATGCAGATTTGATTTCTGCCTAGTATTAACTGAGTGAAAGCTGCTAACTCTTGGGAATAAGCTAATATTGCTAACAACAAACGACATTAAAGAAAATACATACTGTGAGGGCAATGTCAAAATTCCCAGACTATTGAATAGGGGTCGACAAGAGGTTTTCGAACTTACACCATACATAGCTCGAACAGCCCGTTTTTGAGCCAAAAATACCCTTTTTGAATCAGAAGAATTACCCCAAAAAATAATACCATATGACATAAGCGTATGAAAATATGCGAAGTATACTACTTTTCGTGTTGAAATGTCACTTATTTCAGATACAGTTCTAATGGTAAATAAAGCGGCATTTAGTTTCTGAACAAGATCCTGAACATGGGCTTTCCACAACAGCTTACTATCTATCCATACGCCTAGGAACTTGAACTGTTCCGTCTCGCTTATAACATGCCCATTCTGTCTGATTAAAATGTCAGTTCTTGTTGAATTGTGAGTTAGAAACTGTAAAAACTGAGTCTTACTGTGATTTAGCATCAAATTATTTTCCACAAGCCATGAACTTATATCATGAACTACATTATTTGATAATGTTTCAATATTACACACAAGATCCTTCACTAACAAGGTGGTGTCATCAGCAAACAGAAATATTTTTGAATCACCTGTAATACTAGAAGGCATATCATTTATATAAATAAGAAACAGCAATGGCCCCAGCACCGACCCTTGGGGAACGCCTCATTTAACAGTGCCCCATTGGGACTGAACATCATTACCACTCTCAATATTGCGGAGGATTACCTTCTGCTTTCTGTTCTTAAAGTAGGAGGCGAACCAATTGTAAGCTACTCCCCTTACCCCATAATGTTCCAACTTCTGCAGTAATATTTTGTGGTCAACACAGTCAAAAGCCTTCGTTAAAGCAAAGAAAACACCTAACGTTTGCAACCTTTTATTTAATCCATCCAAAACCTCACAGAGAAAAGAGACTATAGCATTTTCAATTGTTAAGCCATTTCTAAAACCAAACTGTACATTTGACAGCAAACTATGTGAATTTAAATGCTGCAGTAACCTTGTATATACAACCCTCTCGATAACTTTAGCGAACACCGATGGCATAGAAATAGGTCTATAATTGTCAAAATTCTGAGAAACTGACTAGTGTATTTTGCAAGGGTTTCATTTTTTCGTGTTTCTTTTATTACACTGACTCTTGTATTTTGCAGATGTTTTATTTATTGGTGTTTTTTTTAGACGTTGACTATTGTACTTTCAGAGCTGTTTTATTTATCAACTTTTGTTTTTGTGTGGTGTATTAGATTTGTGATATTTTGTTTCGTAAATTCATTCCTGTGGCATTGCTTCGTTTATCAGTCAGATAGCTATTCAGTCTCATTGGACTGTGATCGATTTGCCTTTGCATGGGGCATATTTATAGTGAGGAATAATATAAGGGTAACAATCACATAATTAATTGTAGTTTCAGTATAACAACACAGCGATCAATGTTTGCTAACTACCTGAAATACAGTAGAGTGATTAAATTAGTGCCACAAAGTTATTTTAATTCTACATATTATTAGTTTTATAAGATATAGAATTTTTTTGTGATAACCACTTTGTAAAACATGTTTTTTTCTCATATTATCATTTTTTTTTGCTTTTGCAGATTGTGCATTGTAATGTTCTGCTTTATAATACTGATGTTATTTTCATGTTTTTTTAAATTGCTATGGCACCTTTGCTATTTTAAAAAATTTTACTTGTTAATAAACAATCATAAATTTTCCTGTGATCACTTGGCTCTTGCAATGAGCAAATACTGGTGAACTCCATAAGGGTAACAACCGGAAATTGTTTTCATATTAATGACACAGGGACCATGTTTTTACTTGCTGACCGAATTAGGTCCACACTATGTTTTAAATAGGTGCCACAGATTGTTTTCTTTTTCTCTTTGAAATTGGTAGATTCTAAAGATGTGTTGAAATTATTGTGTTTTAGCAAATAGCTGGTGACCTTTTGCCTTTTCTTTACAGTTTGGTTTAAGTTGGGTGTGAGAAGCCTGCTTGGGAATGTCCTAGCATGGCCAGAAATTTCCCTGCACAGTCTTTTCCCAGAGCATTTGGGTTATGAAATGTCGCTGTTGGATTCCTTTCATGTTAATTTCTTAAATGTGTTGTCATTTACGGCGTACATTCCACTTCTGAATTTACTGTGGTGTTTCTCACTCCATCTGGGAAGATTGGTTGGTTGGTTGGTTGTTTGGGGGAAGAGACCAAACAGCGAGGTTATCGGTCTCGTAGGGTTAGGGAAGGATGGGGAAGGAAGTCGGCCGTGCCCTTTCAAAGGAACCATCCCGGCATTTGCCTGGAGCGATTAAGGGAAATCACGGAAAACCTAAATCAGGATGGTCGGACGCGGGATTGAACCGTCGTCCTTCCGAATGCGAGTCCGTCTGGGAAGAGACTGAGCAGTGGAACAAAGAGGTTTTTATTCTTAATATGGTCCTGTCTGTCCCTTGTCATGCTGGTATAGGGAGCTGCCTCTCTGGTCACTTCCGTTTTGTATCTGGAAGCACCCTTGTTAGGGGCCCACGGCAGTCTGTCCACGGCGAGTGTCTGAAGTGGTACGATAGCCGGCTAAGCGCGTCTCTGCTGAGTCCGTAGGACAATGGATTTCTTAAGTTCAACCACAACTCACATTTTCACAATCCTAAATAAGGCACCGATTTAGTTATGAATTAAGTTTAATATGCCGAAATTTTAACGGAACAATGATGAATGTTAAAATAAATGTCCAAATATAAACTGATTTATTTCTTTTTATTTAAATTGTATATATATTTGTATATATATTTGTATTTGTATTTAAATTGTATATATATATATATATATATATATATATATATACATATATATATATATATATATATATCACTGGTTATCGTAAGATGAGTACTAAAAGATTATAATTAATGTTAGTCACGTTGGGAATTTGGTAAGCTAGACTGGATACCTGGTGAAACAGTTGCTCAGTAATGCAAGGTTAACTTCCCCAGATAGCTCACAGCTTTTAACCCGCTTTTATTGTCTTGAATAACAGCACCACTTTCAGAACAAATTAGTGCTCAACATTACAAGGGAAAACTGACGAAAACAAACAGGATGGTAGGCGACCTATTAAGACATCAAGGAATAACTTCTGTGGTACCGGAGGAAACCACAGAGTGGAAAAACTCTACGGGAAGACAGAAAGTGGAATACGTATATCAGATGAACTAGGACGTAGGTCGCAATTCCTCTTGTGAGATGTAGAGATTGGCTAATTGCGTGTTATCTTTTATTTGCTCGTTTAAAATACTGTCACCTTTCTTTGACGAATGGTGATTTTAAATTCATCCAAACAAGTCGAGTTTCAATGCTTTCTTTGCTAAGTCATCTCGTATTCCGTTAAAGGGATGGTCTATTTCGTACAGATGATTGACAACAGGTACTTTGGCCTAGTTACTTATTATGAACGCATGTTTATGTTCCTTGTATCTGACGTTGTTCTTGTCTGTCCAATGAACTTTACATCACAGAAATCATCGTATATTTTACAAATTCCCGATCTTTCGAATGTATTTATCTTCTTACCGAAATCATGTTTCAGGTTATACTTCAGTAGATCATTCGTCTCATTCGTCTGGAACGCTGCTTTGACATCGTGAGCCGCGCGGGATTAGCCCAGCGGTCTGGGGCGCTACAGCCATGGACTGTGCGGCTGGTCCCGGCGGAGGTTCGAGTCCTCCCTCGGCCATGGGTGTGTGTGTGTTTGCCATAAGGATAATTTAGGTTCAGTAGTGTGTAAGCTTAGGGACTGATAACCTTAGCAGGTAAGTCCCATATGATTTCACACACATTTGAACATTTTTTTTTTTTTTTTACATCTTGAAATTTAAAAATGTTTGTGATTTTTGCGAGGCTGTCCCATAGTACGTCGTAGTGACCACTATCGCTTTTTCTTCTTTTAGTTTGCTCTATTTGTTCTTATTCGTGCAGCATTTAATTAACAATATTCAATAGATGCGCATACACAGTAATACCGCGGACATGCCTGTTCGCAACAATTTCCGGACACCTTCAGCAGAGTCTGCTTGACACCCTCAGAGCCCACAGCACTTTGCGGCCTGGTACTGTGTGCTGCGTGACAAACGACGACAACGAATACAAGTCGAAGGTTCTAATGAAAGAAGAAGACCCACAGCCCAGTGCGTTTTACCTACTTTATGAACTTCGCAAATGTCTTGGTAAGGTGCTTAGTATTTTATCGTAAAGATTTGAGTCTGACAACCTGATGACGTGAATACTGCCTCTCGAAACATATTGTCCAGTTGTACGTAGGACAGAAAACGGTTGAATGTTACCGACACTACCAGGTCGTAGGGGCAAGTTCGGAAATGAAATGCAACGACTGTCGTTTTATCCCCGCAGATGTCTCCGGTATTCGGATGTGGAGCGTCAGAGAACATTTAGAGGATATAGGTTCCACCTTTTTGCAAACAGGCTGTTTTTTCATTTTACCCAAACATGTTTCAACACTTCCCTGCGAAAATCTGTGGGTGTTTGTTTATTGGAGACCGTAAAAAGTGAACACATTTTAGGTTGTAATGGGGTCTAACAAAGCGAGGCCTAAAGAAAGTTTTCGTTCGTTTTGCTTCTTACCGTTGGTTTAAATTACACGGTTTTACAGGGCCAGCTGTGTGGTGGTCTGCACTGATAGCTTGTCAGGTGAAAAAGCAGACGATGTAAATGTGAATTTCATGTGCAAGTTAACACACAATGCTAACGTGAATTTCATCGGCGAGTTAACATATCCCAACGGATGGGTTAACCCACCGATGAAATTCACATTTATATCGTTTGGTTTGCAGGTGACAAGCTATCAGTGCAGAACAGTTCGTCTTGCTAAACCATATAATGTAAAATAACGGTAAGAAGCAAAACGAACAAAAGCTTTCTTTAGGCCTCGCTTTGTTAGACCAGCTACAACGTAAAATGTGTTCCCTTTTTACAGTCTCCCATAAACAAACACCCACTGATGATGGCGCAGAGGTCCTGAAATACATTTAGGTAAAATGAGAAAACAGTGTGTTTCCAAAAGGGCGGAACCTATATCCTATCATTTATCTGAAACCACGGAAGGAAAGACAAGAGCTACAGATCAAAAAGATGAATATGTCAGGGAAAAGTTATACATATCGACAACTGCCTCTCAGCCCAGAAGTTTCAACAGAAGAAATCACCGCCAGCGGGAAGTCGCATTGTCTAATTGTTCAGAATAATGTTCGGCAGATCAAAGATTTAATTCCCAACTTATTTTAAAACAAGAGGAAAAATGGTGATGACAGCTGGAACCCTACCTTAGAGGCTGTCATTCGGCGTTGTGGAAGCAGACTGCATGAAGTAGGAATCTCCAGTGTTGCTTGCCCAGCAATCCATTCCTTACCTAGAAGAAGAAACAAGTTACACGTCACTTTCAATTCGCTGGCATCCTACATCTGGTATAAAGACTCAGGAATCAAAAATGTTTTTAAATACGTATTCGAAACAGGAATTTCTGTCAACAGAAACCTTTAGAATAATAGCAGGCAGCACAATAATGGTATTTCATGTTGTGTAATTCCAGTATTCCGACAAGTCGTATTGAGGAATATTCAGTGCCTCGTAGCTATATTTCGTTTCTGTTTAAAGACGAAGACGTGTTTTACTATTTGCGCGGAAAAATAGTTCACAATGTTTTAAGGATATTAAATTCAGATTGACAATGCCAAGGAAAGGCTTTCCTCAAAAAGGTAACCAACTACATTTAAAAAATTGCAAATGTTCATTTATTCGAAATCGTTAATCATCGGCACTTCATGACCGATTGCTTTGACAACGTTGGATTCTAATACAGGTGTGTTTTTAGGTATCTATTTCCTTAATATATCATCTTTATGTGTATATGCTATTTTTGACAACGTTTCTGACAACCTTTTGCTATTATTAAATTTATATAAATATATGTATTATACATGTTTAAAAAATAGGTAAAGAAAAACACGCGCATATACCAATGGAACGCTGTGTCAAAATTTCAAAGCAATCGGTCAGAAACTTTCGTCGATTTGAGACTAGGAATGTCTACATTTTCTGTATCAGTACAGGCGCTTTTTTCTTCAGAATATTCATAGATTGGTTAGAAATTTTGACAACGTTGCATTCCAATGCTAAAGTGCTTTTATGTACCATGCTAGAACCGCCTTCTCGTATACAGGGTGTTACAAAAAGGTACGGCCAAACTTTCAGGAAACATTCCTCACACACAAATAAAGAAAAGATGTTATGTGGACATGTGTCCGGAAACACCCAATTTCCATGTTAGAGCTCATTTTCGTTTCGTCAGTATGTACTGTACTTCCTGGATTCACCGCCAGTTGGCCCAATTGACGGGAGGTAATGTTGACTTCGGTGCTTGTGTTGACATGCGACTCATTGCTCTACAGTACTAGCATCAAGCACATCAGTACGTAGCATCAACAGGTTAGTGTTCATCACGAACTTGGTTTTGCAGGCAGTGCAAAGTTTACAAATGCGGAGTTGGCAGATGCCCATTTGATGTATGGATTAGCACGGGGCAATAGCCGTGGCGCGGTACGTTTGTATCGAGACAGATTTCCAGAACGAAGGTGTCCCGACAGGAAGACGTTCGAAGCAATTGATCGGTGTCTTAGGGAACACGGAACATTCCAGCCTATGACTCGCGACTGGGGAAGACCTAGAACGACACCTGCAATGGACGAGGCAATTCTTCGTGCAGTTGAGGATAACCCTAATGTCAGCGTCAGAGAAGTTGCTGCTGTACAAGGTAACGTTGACCACGACACTGTATGGAGAGTGCTACGGGAGAACCAGTTGTTTCCGTACCATGTACAGCGTGTGCAGGCACTATCAGCAGCTGATTGGCTTCCACGAGTACACTTCTGCGAATGGTTCATCCAACAATGTGTCAATCCTCATTTGAGTGCAAATGTTCTCTTTATGGATGAGGCTTCATTCCAACGTGATCAAATTGTAAACTTTCACAATCAACATGTGTGGGCTGACGAGAATCCGCACGCAATTGTGCAATCACGTCATCAACACAGATTTTCTGTGAACGTTTGGGCAGGCATTGTTGGTGATGTCTTGATTGGTCCCCATGTTCTTCCACCTACGCTCAATGGAGCACGTTATCATGATTTCATACGGGATACTCTACCTGTGCTGCTAGAACATGTGCCTCTACAAGTACTGGTTCATGCACGATGGAGCTCCTGCACATTTCAGTCGAAGTGTTCGTACGCTTCTCAACAACAGATTCGTTGATCGATGGATTGGTAGAGGCGGACCAATTCCATGGTCTCCACGCTCTCCTGACATCAACCCTTTTGACTTTCATTTATGGGGGCATTTGAAAGCTCTTGTCTACGAAACCCCGGTACCAAATGTAGAGACTCTTCGTCCTCGTATTCTGGACGGCTGTGATACAATACGCCATTCTCCAGGGGTGCATCAGCGCATCAGGGATTCCATGCGACGGAGGGTGGATGCATGTATCCTCGCTAACGGAGGACATTTTGAACATTTCCTGTAACGAAGTGTTTGAAGTCACGCTGGTACGTTCTGTTGATGTGTGTTTCCATTCCATGATTAATGTGATTTGAAGAGAAGTAATAAAATGAGCTCTAACATGGAAAGTAAGCGTTTCCGGACCCATGTACACATAACATATTTTCTTTCTTTGTGTGTGAGGAATGTTTCCTGAAAGTTTGGCCGTACCTTCTTGTAACACCCTGTTTACGTTTCCCCTTGGAAACGTTATAAAAATGTAATTGTTGGTTTATTCAAAATCATTAGTCTCTGAAAGTTCTTGGTTCATTGCTTTGAAATTTTGACACAAGATTAAACTGTAATACGGGTGTGTTTCAGGAACCTAATTCTTTTGGGGAAGACGTTACCAAAAATCTCAAAATATATCTTTCCTATTTACTTCAGATTTTTACACATTGCTGTAATAAACGTTTAGACACACACAGACCATGGACGACGATTATTGAACTATATGAAACAAAATCGTCATAACTTCTGAACGGTTTGCGTTAGGACGTTCAAACTGGACTGTTGGCCGCGCGGCATGACGTAAATTAGCATGCCCAGGCATGGTTTGGCTTAGCGACGAAGCTCACTTTCATTTGGTTGGGTTCGCCAATATGCAGAACTGGCGAATTTTGGGGAACTGAGAATCCGTATTTCGCGATCGAGAAGTCCCTTCACACTCGACGGGTGAATGTGTCGTGTGCAATGTCCATTCACAGAATAATCAGTACGATATACCTTGATGGCTCGGTGACTGCCGAACGTCACGTGAAGGATTTGGAAGATGATTTAATCCCAATTATCCAAAGTGACCATGAATTGGACAAGATGTGGTCCATACAGGACGGAGCTCTACCACATCAAGGCACGAGAGTGTTTGATATCCTGGAGGAGCTCTTTGTGGACCCCATTCTGGTGCTGGGATACCCAGAGTCCGCTGGCATGGGCCTCGATTGGCCTCCAATCCTCCGAATCTGAACACATGTGACTCCTTTTTGTGTGGCTATATTAAAAACAAGGTGTACAGCAATAAACCCAAAACCATTGCTGAGCTGAAAACAGACATTCAGGTGCTCATCGACAGCATCAGTGTTTCGACACTTCAGCGGGTCATGCAGAATTAAGCTATTCGTCTGCACCACATCATCGCCAATGATGGCAGGCACATCGAACATGTAATAATATAAATCTGAATATGTGTAGTGACGTTTACATGTTGAGTAAAGTGACTGCACGGCGTAGTTTGTAAGTAATTTACATTTTTTCATATAGTTAAATATCACCCTATATATATATATATATATATATATATATATATATATATATATATATATATATATATATATATATACAAATGGAACATTGTTAGCAAACAGAAAGTTTTATTTACGACTTATCGGTTCATGATTACAATAATCAATAGTACTGCTCCTGCTACTAATGAATCTGAATTTGCAATAACAATAAACAAGGATCAAGGTTAGAAAGTGGTGGGAAGAACAGATGAGCAGAGCAGTGGAAGGAAATGGACATAAATAACGAGAGAGGTGAGGGGGAGGTGGGGAGAGAGAGGAGGGAGAGGAGAAGATGGACAGAGACAGGGGGAAGGAGGAAGAGATGGATGGGGGAGGGATAGATGGTCAGAGAGAAGGGAGAGAAGGAGACTAGGTCGTATATCCAATTAGCAACGTGTGCTTTCTCTCTTTTTTGTTTTCCATTTAACCAGACAGAGCCACAGCAAAGTGTGGCCAGGTACAGTTAGTGTTAATATAAGATACAGTTTTTGTGGTGATGATGATGATGATGATGATGATGATGATGATGATGAAGAGGATGACAACGATTTCTACGATGATGACGGTTGTTATGATGGGTCCAGGGTGCTCAACAGCATGGTGCCCTTGTGATGAACTAAATGGACTCATGTTGCGGCAATTCCCCGACCATGTACTGTCTGGCGGTGACAACAAACAATGTGACTGCTTATCAGTACACTACAGTTGTTGTTGTTGTTGTGGTCTTCAGTCCAGAGACTGGTTTGATGCAGCTATGCATGCTACTCTATCCTGTTCAAGTTTCTTCGTCTCCGATTAACTACTGGAAGCTACATTCTTCTGAATCTGCTTAGTTTATTCATCTCTTGGTCTCCCTCTTCGACTTTTAACCTCCACGCTTACCTCCAATACTAAATTGGTGATCCCTCGATGTCTCAGAACATGTCCTACCAACCGATCCCTTCTTCTAGTCAAGTTGTGCCACAAGATCCTCTTCTCCCCAATTCTATTCAGCACCTCCTCGTTAGTTATGTGATCTACCCATCCAATCTTCAGCATTCTTCTGTAGCACCATATGTCGAAAGCTTCAATTCTCTTCTTCTCTAAACTGTTTATCGTCCATATTTCGCTTCCATACATGACCACACTCCATACAAATACTTTCAGAGAAGACTTCCTGACACCTAAATCTATACTTGATGTTAACAAATTTCTCTTCTTCAGAAACGTTTTCCTTGCCGTAGCCAGTCTACATTTTATATCCTCTCTACTTCGATCATCATCAGTTATTTTGCTCGCCAGATAGCAAAACTCGTCTACTACCTTAAGTGTCTCATTTCCTAATCTAATTCCCCCAGCATCACCTGATTTAATTCGACTACATTCCATTATCCTCGTTTTGCTTTGTTGATGATCATCTTATACCTTCCTTTCAAAACACTGTCCATTCCGTTAAACTGCTCCGTTCAGCTGTTCTTGTAGGTCCTTTGCTGTCTCTGACAGAATTAGCAGAATTACAATTTCATCGGCAAATCTCAAAGTTTTTATTTCTTCTCCATGGATTTTAAATCCTACTCCAAATTTTGCCTTTTGTTTACTTTACTGCTTCCTCAAAATAGAGACTGAATAACATCGGGGATAGGCTACAGCCTCGTCTCACTCCCTTTTCAATCGCTACTCCCTTCCATGCCCCTTGACTTTTATAACTGCCATCTGTTTTCTGTACAAATTGTAAATAGCCTTTCGCTCTCTGTATTTTACCCCCGTCACCTTCAGAATTTGGAAGAGAGTATTCTATTCATCTTTGTCAAAAGGTTTCTCTTAGTCTACAAATGTTAGAAACGAGGGTTTGCCTTTCCTTAACCTATCTTCTAACATTAGCCGTAGGATTAGTAATGCCTCGTGTGTTCCAACATTTCTATGGAATCAAAACTGATCTTCCCCGAGGTCGGCGTCTAGCTGTTTTTCCATTCGTCTGTAAAGAATTCGTGTTAGTATTTTGCAGCCACGACTTATTAAACTGATAGTTCGGTAATTTTCGTAACTGTCGACACCTGCTTCCTTTGGGATTGGAAATATTTCTTTCTTCTTGAAATCTGAGAGTATTTCACCTGTCCCATACATCTTGTTCACCAGATGGTAGAGTTTTTAGCAGTCTGGAACCGCGCGACGCAGGTTCGAATCCTGCCTCGGGCATTTTACACATAGTTTCAAATCCTTACGAAATTGTTTCTCACTGGCAATCACTACTAAATGGTGAAAGGAAAAACGTTTAGTGCTTACCACGTTTTCGCTGTTCATGCAGTAAAAGTACCTCACGAGGTACGACGCTGCAATTTGTTTGTTCCTTACTACTAACTGTATGTGCGACACATTTTACAGACAGTATGCGTATATGCCACTGAATGTATGGATAAAATTATATCACTGCACGGCACACATATCAGGAGATATGACGTCACAAACAATGAGACGGTGAGTGGAACGGGCATGGACGCACAGCTATAAATAAATATCTGAGCAACGACGAGTTTCTCCGCCAGTAAAACACTAACAGAACGAGGTGTGGCTTAACAAAAATGCTAAACGTTTCCCTAGGCTCACCATTAATAGCATCAGGAAAAGAGCCAGCCACTGGGCAAATAAGTAAATGTTTAAGAACAGTGAAAAGATGTTAAAAGTGTTTCAATAAAAACTTACTTAAGTTTAACAATAGAAACATTAAAACGGAACTGGGCAGCCGGTGATAACTGTGACATTGATTGAGATAACTGCTAGGTGTGGTGAACCAGGCACACTGATCCACGTTAAAATAAATCATCCAGTAATTTGGACACGTGTCCTCACTATACACAAAACCTTAAGGTTGGTTGGTTGGTTTGGGGAAGGAGACCAGACAGCGTGGTCATCGGACTCATCGGATTAGGGAAGGATGGGGAAGGAAGGCGGCCGTGCCCTTTCAGAGGAACCATCCCGGCATTTGCCAGGAGTGATTTAGGGAAATCACGGAAAACCTAAATCAGGATGGCCGGACGCGGGATTGAACCGTCGTCCTCCCGAATGCGCGACCAGTGTCTAACCACTGCGCCACCCCGCTCGGTAAAAAACCTTAAGGCATTTCCCCCACTCGTCACAGTTTTAATGAAAGGGCAAAACATTAAAAAAATGTTGCCGTCTTGCCATAATACAAAACGCCATCAACTATCACGTGTCGCACCGTCAATGGTACGATACGCCACGAGTCCCGCACATTGTTGGTAGGGGTGGGGGGAGGCGAGCCGCCTGTAGTGGCCGAGCGGTTCTAGGCGCTACAGTCTGGAACCGCGCGACGGCTACGGTCGCAGGTTCGAATCCTGCCTCGGGCATGGGTGTGTGTGATGTCATTAGGTTAGTTAGGTGTAAGTAGTTCTAAGTTCTAGGGGACTGATGACCACAGATGTTAAGTCCCATAGTGCTCAGAGCCATTTGACCCATTTTTTAGGGGAGGCGAGGTACTAGACAACAACGCCTGCCTGTCCTCAGTCGTGTCAGAGATACCTCTTTCCTCCTGGGTCAGAGTAACGGTGTTTGCCACGGAAGAACAGTATGATTCACCCGCCATATTTTGTAACTTTGAATCTCCAGCCAACATTTTTCTGACTGGCTCGATGCGACCAGCCTCGAACTTCTGTCTTGTGTCATCGTCTTCATCTCTGAGTAACGCTTGCGACCTACGTCCTCAGTTACTTGTTGGATTTTTCCGACGTCTGCCTTCCGTTTTCACCCAAGGATTCGTCAATGGACACTGTAGAGACGTTCAAATTCAAATTCGCTACACATTTGCAGCGAGAAATATGAAACTAAAGCAAGACTGTTGTAACACAGTGGAACAAGTAAAAGAAAAGTGACATTCAGAACGTTTGTGATCATGTCTCATATTCCATAATGCATTTAAATGTAAGTACAAGCACGATTATTGAGGATTTATTCAACTGCTCGTACAGACAACACACAACACTTTGTCAGGAAGTAAGTGTCACAACTTTTGGGGTCTCTGACGGTGTCAGCAAGCTGAAACAGACGACCCCGACACGAAGTGTTCCGTACGGTGTCGACTTTTAACGGCCAGTACCCGGGAGCTGCAGACCAACTTAACACGCCCTCACCACGACTAGTCTACTGAATGGTTCTAATACACTAATTTATGTAGGCTGTCAATGAGTAATGAGATCGGTACATAGGCAGGCCGAGGAGTCGCCTCATAGTGTTAGTATCGGCTCTTGAACAATAAAGTTTGACGATCGCTCCCCTAAACCATTCGATGCCGATGTACTGATGGTGTCACCAACATTGCAGAGTTACTAGCCTCAAGAAACGACCAAAGCATGACGTCATTAACAAAACGAAATGTACCATCAAAACGAAAGCCGACAAACTAACTGGACCTGCAAGAAAATAGAGTGGTTTTGGGGCAGGGGCTGGACACAGACAGCTGAAATGTAGCAAATTCTCAACAATTAAAAGAAATAAAACTAAATATCGACTAACAAAATGTTATACAAAAACAAGTAACAAATGAATAAAAACAATTTAAAAAAATTGAGAAATAATTTTATATCAATAGCCATTTCAGCTAAACTTTCATAGGGTTCTCTTGCGTGGATCGCCATCCTCAGTGAAGTCATAAATGCCAAGGAAAGAACATGATCCCAGGCATATCTCAGAGTGTTCCGGAGGCGAACACCACCAGGACCTGAGCGGGGTAGCCGAGCGGTCTATGGGCGTCTTGTCACGGTCCGCACGGCTTCCCCCGTCAGAGGTTAGAGTCCTCCCTCGGGAATGTGTGTGTGTGTGTGTGTGTGTGTGTGTGTGTGTGTGTGTGTGTCGTCCTTAGCGTAAGTTAAAGTTAGATTAAGTAGTATGTAACCTTAGGGAACGATAACCTCTGCAGTTTGGTCCCGTAAGACCTTACCAGAAATTTCCATTTACCACCAGGACCGTGACCAGGATCCGTAACAACAATAGCTGTACAGAAGGTGTACACCCCATTGAAGGTCTTCCCAAAACTATCACACCCGTCAAACCAAATGCCAATCAACCGTGGGAACCAAACGATATATTGTAAAAATAAAATACTCGAACAAGACCGGAAAGTTAGATATACGCTCAAAAACAGTGCAGAAACCATTTACGTGATATATGATTTCACACTTCAACGAAGGTACAAAATGAATGGCGATATTTACTACAAGTCTACACGTTCGGCTAGTACTGAGGCGTTATCTCTACGGAACGATGGAAGGTGGAACGACGCCTTAAATCTAACCAGACGCCAGACAGATCTAACAATGTAGTCGTAAGGTAGTGTAAGTCATCCTCGAAGCTACTGTTTTCATCCTGCAGTCGCCATGAATGAAGAATCAAAGGGATTAAAGATACTAGGTGTCAGTGGGCATTGATTTATATCAATGGGGAAAGTTGAAAATTTGTGCCGGACTGGGATTCGAACCCAGGTCTCCTGCTTACTAGGCAGGTGCGCTGATCACTACGCCATCCGAACACAGTGGTCAAGACATCTGCACGGACTACCCTAGCACGTCTGCCGTCACACCCATAGTCTCAACTTATCCACACACTTCTAATGTAGTGCCCCTTCTCCATTATCCTCATCACTCGCGGCATTTCTCAGATTCAGGTAAGAGTTCGAGCTTTGTGTGCATCTGCACTCACGGGATCATTGGCCGATCCCTCTAATTATATATATATATATATATATATATATATATATATATATATATATATATATATATATAGTGTCTGTTCTCTCGGTTGGTGTGCATCTCCACTGAAGGAATAATTGGCCGTCTTCGCATTAATCATATACACTGAAGCGCCAAAGAAACTGGTATACGCATGAGTATTTAAGTACAGAGACCTATAAACATGTAGAATTCGGCGCTGGGGTCGTCAACACCTTTATACGATAACAAGTGTCTGCCGCGGTTACTGCTGCTACTATGGCACGTAATGAAGATTTAAGTGACTTTGAAAGTGGTGTTATAGTCGGCGCACGAGCGATGGGACACAGCATCTCCGAGTTAGCGATGAATTGAGGATTTTCCCGTACGACAATTTGACGAGTGGCCGTGAATATCAGAAATCTAATAAAACATCAAATGTCCGACATCGCTGCGGCCAAAAAAAGATGCTGCAAGACCGGAACCAACGACGACTGAAGAGAATCGTTCAACGTGACAGAAGTGCAACTCTTCCACAAATTGCTGATGATTTGAATGTTGGGCCATCAACACGTGTCAGCGTGCGAACCATGCAACGAAGCATAATCGATATGGGCTTTTAGAGCCGAAGACCCACTCGTGTACCCTTGATGACTGGACGACACAAAGCTTTATGACTCGCCTGGTCCCGCCAGCACCGACATTTGAATGTTGATGATTTCAAACATGTAGCCTAGTCGGACGAGTCTCGTTTCATATTGTATCGAGCAGATGAACGTGTCCGGAATGGAGACAGCCTCATGAATCCATGGACCCTGAATGTCAGCAGGGGACTGTTCAAGCTGGTGGAGCCTCTGTAATAATGAGCTAGTGTATTTGGCGTAATATGCGACCCCTGATACGTCGAGATATGACTGACAGGCGACACGTAGTTAAGCATCCCGTCAGATCAGCTGAATTCATTCATTTTCATTGTGCATTCCGACATACTTGGGCAATTCCAGCAGGACACTGCGCCACCCCACACCACCAGAACTGTTACAGAGTGACTCCAGGAACACTCTTCTGAGTTTAAACAATTCCACTGGCCACCAAACTCCCCAGACATGAACAATACTGAGCATATCTGCGATGCCTTGCAACGTACTGTCCAGAAGAGATATTCACCCCCTCGTACTGTTACGGATATATGGACAACCATGCAGGATTCGTGGTGTCAAGTCCGTCCAGCACTGACATTAGTCGAATCCATGCGTCGTCGTGTTGTGGCACTACTGCTTGCTTGCGGGGGCCCAACATGGTATTAGGCAGGAGTACCAGCTTCTTTGGCCCTTCAATGTAGATGTAATTCTGACGGATGGCAAACACGACAGGCAGGGCACATTGTTCCGAACTGGAGGCATCCTGCGCACAAAATCAGTTTGTAAGTAACCAGGAACAAGGTAACTCAAAGGACAAGACATTCACTTAATGCTCCGTAATCATGATCAACGAGCAAGAATAGTGGAGGTCACAGATGATAGCCGACCTGGTCCATCCACTCATTTAAACTAGAACCAACTGCACCTTGCCTTCCGGTAATGGTCTTTGATTGCAGCGAAGGCACGTCGTCATATGACAAACATGTTAAGGTACAAGGATGGCAATGATACACTGTGCCGCGTGCGTGTCGCAAAACGCAAATATGTACGAGTAATACAAACTGCAGCCGATGTAAGGATAGAATACATTTCACTTACCGTGGTAATCGATACTGGAACCTTTACAAGTGTGTTGAGTTACGCATTTTATAAAGACTTACGTCAGCTATAGACAATACAGTCTTTTCCAGTCCAAAGATGTAGAGTAGGTGGTGCTATTGACACCAAATCTCAGATAGTGAAGGATCTGGTAAGGTGGAGCCGTTAATGAGAAATGGAGACTTTAAACTCACTGATAAAGCATTTATCAGTGCCTCGTATTAAGGGTTGAGATTTTATCAGCCAGAGGAATGGGATAATCGACCTCTCGTCTGGTACTTGTACATGGGATAATTTAGGTGAATGGTACTGGAATTGACTGCTGCTGAGGAGGTACACGGCAAACACCGTCAACGTACCTGTATTAAGTGTAAGAGCCAATATTACTGTATATGAACAGTACTTTATCTGTGAAAGAGAACTGTAGCTCCAGACTGAGTCAGGTCACTGAAGTAAGCGCCATAATGGAATTTATTAGACCGAAAGTTGCCGAAATCTCAATGTTTGGAAGTTCAGCAACAATTAAAACTTGCTAGTATACATCCAAAATATGCAACAGTCTTTTACGAGAAACCGGGCACGATTGAAGGATATGTTTATGACTTGGATGTGTAGCCATACAAAACAGACTGTCGTGCAACCTGCACTGATTCCGAGACATCTACTGTGAATGCGAAAATAAAAAGTGTCAATACGAAGGCCCCAATAAAATTTTAGACATCCTACATGAAGGTAGCTACAGGTTAGCGAAACCCAGAAAGCATGAATATTTATGAACTTTGTCAGTACAAAGATTTCAAAATTTTTTAGAATAACCCTGTGGAACATATTTGGATGTAAATACGAGGGTTGTCCAGAAAGTAAGTTCCGATTGGTCGTGAAATGGACGCCACAGTGAAAACCCGATGAAGCTTTGCACAGATGTGTTGGGTAGTGTCTCTAGTATGACCGTCGATCGCATCAAGATGCTCTTTCCACTTGTGAGCGCACTGTGAGAGAGTAAAGGTGCCTAGAACAACGACGTCTCCGCCAAGTAGGAGGGCTCGCTGAGAGGCTTCGCCTTAATGATTGCAACCCACCTAACACAACTGCCACGCACTTCCTTCTTCATGGCAATTCTCAGCCGCACTCTCCAGGGGCAGTGGAGACGCTCCTGCAGCCTTTTCGACAGGAAGTGTTCGGTCACCCAAAATACAGTCCTAATTGGCTCGTCATGAGTATCATTTCTGTTCACATGAAGCGCTGGATACGAAGACAACACTTGGGCGCAGGCGACGAGCTATAGACCAGCATAGAGATTTATCAGTAAGCACAGGTGGCTGCCTTCTATGGCGATGGTGTTGGAAATTTGGTATAACACTCCGACAAATGTCTAAGTCGAAGCGGCGACTATGTACAGAAGTATCTGGAAAGTGTAGCAAACTCTTGCAAATAAAATATTTCTGACTTTCAATGTGGTTTCCATTTAGCGACTGATAGGAACTTACTTTCTGGACAACCCTCGTATAAGTTGTAAATACTACTTTTTTCTCATATGAATTTTGATGTTTTCGTGTTTGTGTGTCTTAGCATGTAAGAAACGTCTTTTACGTTCCGCCATTAAGTGACATACGTCTCCTGTAAGGAAAGTATGAATTATATAGCTCATTCGAAGAGAATATTATATAGGATGCATAGGGGACAATCCCCATGAACACTGGGATAAATGGGAGTGTAGCCTCATCTTCAGTATTAAATTTTCTTATGTTACTGTATAGGTGTATAGATAAAGAATTTTGTTTTTTGAACAGATACTTTTAGTTAACGTCAGTAGGAATAAAGTAATGTTTTTTCTTTGTGTGACAAAGCTATCATACTGACAGAGATAACCTTAAAATAATATAAATTAAGCAGAACTCATTTTTGAATGCTGACTAGCAAGAAGGTGTCCTCAGCAGTGGGATCGACTTTTTGAAACCAAATATACGGTGATGCAGGTTAAGATCCCAGGCATCACACACTGCAGCTATTCACCCTGGTGGGCTCTATTTGCATGTAACTGACGAGAAAAATTTCGGAATTTTGCGTGAATCTCAATAAAATTAAAAAAAAAACAATAAATAACCAGGTTGAGAGATGTAATGGACAAGATGATAGCTTCACATGTAAGAGGTAATGGGTTTGAATCTCGTCAGGAACACAGCAATTTTTAGATCTTTATAGAAATGGCTTTAATATTAGTTTCATTCAATTAATTGGTTTGAATTTAATTTTTTTATATTCCCAGTCACATTATTCTAATCACCCCATGAATTTCTTCATTTGTTTCATTTTTTCCTTTATATCACTGTATACGTGAACAGTGAATATGAAGATTTTTGGTGGGTGAGTAGATAGAGCGCAAGATGATTCTACTAAATGTCTAGAAACAATTCTGTTGGTGGAACATCCGCAGCTGAGCATTATACCAGATGTTGAAAATACCGCTTCAGTTGTAAACTTCTCCCTGTTCTGTGCTCGTAGACAGCACATCGCCCCTAGTACACGTCCATCGCGACGGTCGGGGGTCACAGCACCAAGTTACGACACCTGAAGTTGGGCTTGTAAGAGCCCGAAACCGGTCATGTGGTAATAAAAGAACAACTGAAGCGGTATTTTCAACCTCTTGTAAAGGCCTAGAGTTCGAAATCCAGTGATGGCGATTTTTTTAACAGTTTACGCGTGAAATTATTATATGGGGGAACATTTTTCTGGCATGTAGAAGGACCTTTCCGAGTTTATAGCAACGTTCATTTGGCACTCTGCTTTCGCTTCGTTAGTTAAAAGTAGCAAACCCATAGCGTACATTTGTACAGTTAACACCACACTTATCAAATGTACTATAGTGTCGGCAGACTTGCCAACACTACGCACACTAATTGAAAGAGGCGGCCAAGATGCACGCGCTAACTCACGAAGGATGGAGTGAGGTCTGAAACAGGATACGTAATGAATGCTATAAAGAAAAGTACGTATCTCGTGGAATACTTAACTTTTAATCCATCCTTTGTATACATCGTTCTTGATGAGACATCTGGAGATTGTGGCGATACAAGTGAGACTCTTTAGATACAAGTGAGACTCTTTAAATACAAGCTATCTAAGGCTAATGGCGCCTTGCTAGGTCGTAGCCATGGACTTAGCTGAAGGCTATTCTGTCTCTCGGCAAAGGAGAGAAAGGCTTCGTCAGTGTAGTCGCTAGCAAAGTCGTCGTACAACTGGGGCGAGTGCTAGTAAGTCTCTCGAGACCTGCCGTGTGGTGGCGCTCGGTCTACGATCACTCAGTGGCGACACGCGGGTCCGACATGTACTAATGGACCGCGGCCGATTTAAGCTACCACCTAGCAAGTGTGGTGTCTGGCGGTGACACCACATGTACTCTATAGGTTTCCTACACTCATCTAAGGTAGCGAATGCACACTGCCAAAAAAAGTTGCTACAAACTCCGAAATGTTCTTTCATGTGCCAGAAAAATGCTTCCCCATATACTATTTCACTCTTAAAATGTTAAAAATGTTGCCGTCAGTAGATTTCGAACTCGGAACCTTCAGTGCAATTATTTGACGCTCTACCAACTTCTTTTTCTTTTCGTTGATCTCATTTTGTTCGTTTTGTTTGTTCGTGGCGGACGTCGCATGACAATTGTTGATCGTCGTTCCATTAACTCAGTTTTTTTTTTTATTACAAAGGGCGGCTCAGCCTCTAACAGAACATGCTGCGCTCACCTACTAGAGATCAGAACCTTCACAGCTCACATGTACGATTTCCCTGTACTCCGTAGTTCTGGTGTTACTTTTAACTGCCGTTTACGCGTGTTATTTTGGAAGACAGCACACATTACGAACTAAGTCGGTGTTCTGATTGGTATTCTATCGGCACACAACATTTGGTACCGATCTGAATGTCTGACACCTGGAGGTTTTAGTGTCAGCCGGTTATGCATTACTTCGTTTGAGAAGCCCCCGGGCCGTAACCTATGGTGAAGCTGCTGACGATCGTTAGGTGACAGCCCCACATGCGCGAGCCACAAGACACCTTTTAAGTACCCAGTGAAGCACCAAGTACTCCACGTGAGATGGCTGCACGAATCTAGCAGGTGCTACGCTGCGGCTCAGCTATAGCATTTAACATTATTTAGCGATGTCATTCTTTTTCCATTACCTGGGCTTTATTAGTTAGACAAAGTTCACACTACCTGCACTGCCATTTTATTTCAATGCAACTACACTCCTGGAAATGGAAAAAAGAACACATTGACACCGGTGTGTCAGACCCACCATACTAGCTCCGGACACTGCGAGAGGGCTGTACAAGCAATGATCACACGCACGGCACAGCGGACACACCAGGAACCGCGGTGTTGGCCGTCGAATGGCGCTAGCTGCGCAGCATTTGTGCACCGCCGCCGTCAGTGTCAGCCAGTTTGCCGTGGCATACGGAGCTCCATCGCAGTCTTTAACACTGGTAGCATGCCGCGACAGCGTGGACGTGAACCGTATGTGCAGTTGACGGACTTTGAGCGAGGGCGTATAGTGGGCATGCGGGAGGCCGGGTGGACGTACCGCCGAATTGCTCAACACGTGGGGCGTGAGGTCTCCACAGTACATCGATGTTGTCGCCAGTGGTCGGCGGAAGGTGCACGTGCCCGTCGACCTGGGACCGGACCGCAGCGACGCACGGATGCACGCCAAGACCGTAGGATCCTACGCAGTGCCGTAGGGGACCTCACCGCCACTTCCCAGCAAATTAGGGACACTGTTGCTCCTGGGGTATCGGCGAGGACAATTCGCAACCGTCTCCATGAAGCTGGGCTACGGTCCCGCACACCGTTAGGCCGTCTTCCGCTCACGCCCCAACATCGTGCAGCCCGCCTCCAGTGGTGTCGCGACAGGCGTGAATGGAGGGACGAATGGAGACGTGTCGTCTTCAGCGATGAGAGTCGCTTCTGCCTTGGTGCCAATGATGGTCGTATGCGTGTTTGGCGCCGTGCAGGTGAGCGCCACAATCAGGACTGCATACGACCGAGGCACACAGGGCCAACACCCGGCATCATGGTGTGGGGAGCGATCTCCTACACTGGCCGTACACCACTGGTGATCGTCGAGGGGACACTGAATAGTGCACGGTACATCCAAACCGTCATCGAACCCATCGTTCTACCATTCCTAGACCGGCAAGGGAACTTGCTGTTCCAACAGGACAATGCACGTCCGCATGTATCCCGTGCCACCCAACGTGCTCTAGAGGGTGTAAGTCAACTACCCTGGCCAGCAAGGTCTCCGGATCTGTCCCCCATTGAGCATGTTTGGGACTGGATGAAGCGTCGTCTCACGCGGTCCGCACGTCCAGCACGAACGCTGGTCCAACTGAGGCGCCAGGTGGAAATGGCATGGCAAGCCGTTCCACAGGACTACATCCAGCATCTCTACGATCGTCTCCATGGGAGAATAGCAGCCTGCATTGCTGCGAAAGGTGGATATACACTGTACTAGTGCCGACATTGTGCATGCTCTGTTGCCTGTGTCTATGTGCCTGTGGTTCTGTCAGTGTGATCATGTGATGTATCTGACCCCAGGAATGTGTCAATAAAGTTTCCCCTTCCTGGGACAATGAATTCACGGTGTTCTTATTTCAATTTCCAGGAGTGTATTTTGTGCGAGTAAATGCAAGAAGGCGTCATTTAGAAGGTTGGTCTGAACACCAGTAGCGCTCTATGTACTGGACAACGCGTATATAAAGTCGAAACCACTGGGGTAAAGTTGGAAACATCGCACCTTACGTCAGCAGTGAATTGAATAAGAGAGCACGCCACCCCGTAGTGGATCTGGTGTCCCCTACCCACCTCTGAGCTGACTCGTCCAGCGAGTTTATAGTGTGGAGACCTGCCGTTTGACGTGGACAACGAAATAGGAGCAACTCGCCTTTTCACGCTGACAAGTCATTACCAGATACCAATGAAGCAGTAAGCGACAGGAACCCATAGGAACGATGGGTAATTGAATCCACGACATCTGGATACTTGTCTAGCAATTACCAACGGTGGCAACAAGAATCATCAATAATTGATAAAAATGCACGTAAGTTGTTTTAGTACGAAAGTAGGTCCGAAGGCCGAAATCAGTTCACTATGTGAACCGCGCAGACATTTGCCTAATGCTTAAAGTGACATTAAAGAAGATTGAGTTCACTTCATAATTATGAGCAGGCTGCGATACTCAGTTCAACTAAATTAATTAAAAAAATTCGAGAAGTTCAGCTACACAACACATTCCTAAAGCAGTTCTGTAGCAAGCCTGTTTTGAGCACTATTGTTCTCTCACGCGTAGGTACGTAAGTAGCTAGGTAAGTGTACGTGGTACACCTTGCAACAGGAGCAGCGTGATACGCCAACATGTGCTAAGCTCAAGAAATCTAGGTTACAAACATTTAAATACACAAAAAGTACCTATAACTAGTTCGATGACGCCATTTTGCTAAAAGAATTAACAGAGAGAGGGGGAAAAATCTGACGTAGAAGTAAAATGTTCGTCTTTAGAATTCACATTTGATGTGCTAAACAATCAAAATAAGAGCGAATTGTAAAGCAAAATGTAGTTCCAATAAATCTAGCAGCGAACATTCTATCTCAGCGCCACGTTTAAACATCAATTTCTACAGCTTTCAAAATTCGTTTCCCCTTCTGCAGTTTCCGGTACTTTTCGTAAAGCACAGCGTAGCGTTCAATCGCTCGGCTATGAGCAAGCCGCCACTGCTTCACGTAGCTGCGTAACGATCACCGCTGCGTCCTTAGCCTGAAGTGACAATGTAGCAGCGAATCGCCCATTTGAAAGAGCCGCGCAGGCGCAAGCAGAGCAAACTTCGGGCTGCTTCGGCAATCTCCGCAGTGCGCTCGGCCTGCTAATGGCCAGCACTGACCGCACAGCGTAATAGATTTTAGTTCCACACAAGCCGGAATTTTCCAGAGCGTGAGTGCCAATAAGCAGTGACCATAAAAACAGATCGGTCACCGTGATTCCCTGACCTACACCTTAAAGCTAGTGATCATTTTGCGCAACTGTTTCAAATTTTGAAATTCTTAACTCTAGTGAGAAATGCAAGACAGAAATAACAATTTATACCCAAGTACCATTCCTTTAAATATAGTACAATTACTAACGATGTTAGTTCAACACAATTTGTAGAAATTTCTCTGTCCACAATATGTTGCAAAGAGTAGGCACTAAAAGAAACAGCAGAGAAACATCTTTAGGAAGAACATGTCTACTACATTTAATATTGTCTTGTTTGCCATTGTTCGATTTCTTTGTCTACAGGCTACATACATGCAACTTAGACCAAGACTACACCTTAAAATACTACACGCTCTGGTCACTTAGTGAGAGGCAATTCATGCGAGTATTAAGTGACAGCGTTCTCAAATATTTCCTGAAAGCGTATATCTTCACGGAATAAAATTCACCAAGATTACTACGCTAAAATTACACGAAATTCCCGCAAATGTGCCATATGATATCCATTACGTTTTGTTCCTTGCTAAAAGCTGCAGATGTACAGCGCTTTCATAACATTTCGCGAAATACATCTTTAATACTAGCACGATATGGTGAAACATTTTTTGTGGATATCATATGGAGCTACGCTAAATAAATGTTCCTTTTGAGACAAACCTCATACACAGTTAGCAACCTTTTTCTAAATTTGTCCACTTTCGCAATCGAAACTCCAGATAATCCAATTGTCGTAGATCTATGTAAGAATTCGCGAGCTCATCGCACAATTAAAGAATTACTCGAGCCACACGAAAGCATTAGCAGTCAGTTTATCAAAACCGCTATCGTAAGCAAACTCTGGCACGGATATTTACTTGTTACAGTGTGCAAAAGCCCACCTTTCGATTCGCTCTCCGTCGATGAAACAGCGACCCGAGTTGGGAAGATGGAACACGGAAACCGACCGCGCAGTTAAGAAGCTTCGAAACCGCCCATTCCGAACACTCTTCGTTAACTGCGCCGCTTCGAATGCTTGATCCTGTCACATGACGTCACGTCTCTCACATGACCAATAAGCTTGCGGCTATCACGTGCCAGAGACGCTCCGTGCGCAGGTACCACTTAAAAGTCCAGGCGCAAATTGAGACGCGTATAGTGCGACGCAGCGCAGCGCTCGTTTTTGGAACTTCACTGGTTCAAATGGGACAGCGCAATTTGGGACGCGACTCGACTAGGACGCGACTCGCACCTGCACCAGTTCGCGCGGCGTTCTGGTTGCGGCACAGTTTCTCGCGCCGCTCTCCACGCGAGCACTTAGGGAGGGGTGAGGCGGGGAGCGGAAGGCAGTCCTGCCATATGCTCACTTCGGCATGGCGCGTATGGGCAGTGGAAGTATTGCCCGCCCTAAAAATGCAGTTTTACGGTATATTGAATTTTATTATCACAGAGTACTGTTTCTTTTTTCGCCGTTTAGGCGCTCCAGCTATTTTCGTTAGTACATAATAGTTTTGAGTTACAAATATCTGTACAGTTCCTTTGTTTTGTTTTTCTTTTGTCGCGAACAATGCACAGTTCAGTAACTGGTGAGCCATTAGCCACTGGGTCCGCTCCCCGGTAGCTGAGTGGTAAGCGCGACAGAATGTCAGTCATAAGGGGCCCGGGTTCGATTCCCGGCTGGGTCGGAGATTTTCTCCGGTCAGGGACTGGGTATTGTGTTGTCCTAATCATCATCATTTCATCCCCATCGACGCGCAAGTCGCCGAAGTGGTGTCAAATCGAAAGACTTGCTCCTGGAGAACGGTCTACCCGACAGGAGGCCCTATTCACACGACATTTATTTATTAGCCACTGAGATTATATCTTCTGCCTCCACAATGTTTTCAGATCGTAAGTAGGGACAGACGATTCATCGTGAGGGTAGTGAATAAACGAGTAAGGAATATTATAAAATCACATGATTTAGAAGCAAGGCAGGAAGGTATAACAAGGTTACCTACTTGCTGCCTATTATGCTGACGTATCTCTACGACCTGTTGCAAGAAAGTCGAAAAGCTGTAATTTCCATAGATATGACCCCTTTTTGTTCTCGTAAAAAGCGTCCAAGATATGAAGTACGTAAGTTTCACTATCGTTGCTTGGACATGGATGTAATAAGAGACATTATGCTGTGTACATGTGGACATCACATTTCCACTGCAAGCTAGAAACAGTCGAAAAGCAGTGACAAACAATAAGGTTTTTATTGGCTCGCCGTAAAGAGAAAAAGCATTTTAATTGTTGCACGCACATTATCAGCATTAATAAACAAATTATACAACATGCTACACAAATGAATACAATGGTCGTTATTATTACGAAAGTAGGACTAACCTAAAAGAGTGTGGTGATTACATATATTTAATTTGTTGGTATGTACTGCTGATAAAGGCAGATCTACTTCCACGACAATGTTTTTCGAACTCGAGCTCACAAGGCACACATGGCTAGCTTCTGCATTCTTGTCGCGTGCATTATCTCCCGCTTCTGGCAATACACAGCCACAGGCCTAGGAGAAATAAAGTTAATTGTTGGGTGTTATTACCGGCCACCAGGTTCCACCGTGACAGTTCTAGAATCATTCAAAGGGAGTCTACACTCTGTATCGCAGAAGTACCCGAATCATGCTATATTAGTCGGGGGCGACTTCAACCTACCTAGTGTAGACTGGGGTGTCTATGGATTCATTACAGGTGGTAGAGACAAGCCGTCGTGTGAATTACTTTTGAACACATTATCCGAAAACTGTCTTGAGCAGCTAAATCGACAGCCAGTATTTTAGATCTGGTAGCCACGAACAGACCAGACCTCATCGACGGTGTCAGTGTTGAGACCGGGATTAGTGATCATGATGTTGTCATTACGACTATGGTTACGAAAGTTAAAAAGTCGGTCAAGAAGGCTAGGAGAGTATTCTTACTAGAAAGAGCAGATCAGCAGTTGTTACCATCCCATTTAGTAAATGAATCGACTTCATTTACTTCCTGTACAATGGACATGGAAGATGTTAAAAAATATATCGGCTCGACCACTTGTTTATAGTGTAAAACACTGAGATTGACAGGTTTCGGAAGTCAAGCTTCCATCATCAGAATAATAAAAAGTAAAAGAACCTGTTAAATGTCGCTCAAATGAACATGCACCAGGCACAATAAAATTAAAACATCGTGGCTACTTCCCTTGTTGCAGCCGTCTTCCAAGGTGCATCTCCACATAATGATCAAAATATAAAAAACTCTAAAATGGTGTTGCCTATGGTGTTCAACATCTAACTACATGCCTCTCTCCTCTATCGTCGTAAACCGCCTGAGCGTCTTCGTAGATACCACACACCACGTAGCCAAACACGACACCGAAACGCGAGTGAGCTCACGCGCAAGTAAACAAGGAAGTCACAGAGATGTCTATACAAACAGATAACGTATACATGTTCCAAGGACCTCATGAAATGATGGTATCCTGCCAATTGCTAAAAATATAGTTACTAAAAGAAATTTTAAATTTAGCATTTGAAAAATCTTTCACGCAGGAGGATCGTGCAAACATATCACCGTTTCAGTCTCGTACAGATTCCCGTACGGAGGACATAGTGATAGACATCCCTGGGGTTGTGAAGCAGCTGAATGGGTTGAAAATAAATAAATCGCCAGGTCCCGATGGGATTCCATTTCGGTTTTACAGAGAGTACTCTACTGCATTGGCTCATTACTTAGCTTGCATTTATCGCGAATCTCTTGCCCAACGTAAAGTCCCGAGCGACTGGAAAAAAGCGCAGGTGACGCCTGTATATAAGAAGGGTAGAAGGACGCATCCTCAAAATTACAGACCAATATTCTTAACATCGGTTTGTTGCAGGATTCTCGAACATATTCTCAGTTCTAATATAATGAATTTCCTTGACACAGAGAAGTTGCTGTCCATGCATCAGCACGGCTTTAGAAAGCATCGCTCCTGCGAAACGCAACTCGCCCTTTTTTCACATGATATCTTGCGAACCATGGATGAAGGGTATCAGACGGATGCCATATTCCTTGACTTCCAGAAATCGTTTGACTCGGTGCCCCACTGCAGACTCCTAAGGTACGAGCATATGAGATTGGTTCCCAAATATGTGAGTGACTCGAAGACTTCGTAAGTAATAGAACCCAGTACGTTGTCCTCGATGGTGAGTCTTCATCGGAGGTGAGGGTATCATCTGCAGTGCCCCAGGGAAGTGTGGTAGGTCCACTGTTCTTTTATATCTACATAAATGATCTTTTGCATAGGGTGGATAGCAATGTGCGGCTGTTTGCTGATGATGCTGTGGTGTACGGGGAGGTGTCGTCGTTGAGTGACTGTAGGAGGATACAAGATGACTTGGTCAGGATTTGTGATTGGTGTAAGGAACGGCAGCTAACTCTAAATATAGATAAATGTAAATTAATGCAGATGAATAGGAAAAAGAATCCCGTAATATATGAATACTCCATTAGTAGTGTAGCGCTTGACACAGTCACGTCGATTAAATATTTGGGCGTAACATTGCAGAGCGATATGAAGTTGGACAAGCTTGTAATGGCAGTTGTGGGGAAGGCGGCTAGTCGTCTTCGGTTCATTGGTAGAATTTTGTGAAGATGTGGTTCATCTGTAAAGGAGACCGCTTATAAAACACTAATACGACCTATTCTTGAGTACTGCTCGAGCGTTTGGTAGATTGCGAAGTATGTATGTAGATATGTGATATGTAGCTGTAGATTGTGTTGTGCGACAGGGCGGATTGAGGGAGGACATAGAAGCAATTCAGAGGCGTGCTGCTAGATTTGTTACTGGTAGGTTTGATCATCACGTGAGTGTTACGGAAATGCTTCAGGAACTGGGGTGGGAGTCTCTGGGGGAAAGGAGGCGTTCTTTTCGTGAATCGCTACTGAGGAAATTTAGAGAACCAGCATTTGAGGCTGACTGCAGTACAATTTTACTGCAGCCAACCTATATTTCGCGGAAAGACCACAAAGATAAGATAAGAGAGATTAGGCCTCGTACAGAGGCATATGTGCAGTCATTTTTCCCTCGTTCTGTTTGGGAGTGGAACAGGGAGAGAAGATGCTAGTTGTGTTACGAGGTACCCTCCGCCACGCACCGTATGGTAGATTGCGAAGTATGTATGTAGATATGTGATATGTAGCTGTAGATTGTGTTGTGCGACAGATCAATCGTTTATTTTTCTCAGTAACAACTATTTTATTCGCAATCACACATTGTCAGTTTAGCAAGCCGTAGGTGAGTAACCAGCATCTGGCATGTGCCCATCATTCCGCCTGAAGGAACACTCATCATTATTTTAATACTGTTCGCATCAAGAGAAGGAATAAAATCCTTTGGTAAGTTTCACGTTTCCATTCCAGTCACTCGGTGTTAAAAATACGATGGATTATAGGGATTCAACCAAAATTCCAACAGAATTGGCTATTTATTTTTGTGTGAGTTGTTTACCTTTTCTCATTCGAAGAAGCATCATCATTTATGAGTAACGGCCACATTGTTGATAGCTTTAATTGTACTTCCTTTGTCAAAACACAGTGTAATTTGCACAAACTCGTTTCACGGCAGCTATAGCGACAGAATTCTGAAACACAGTGCCTCATCAAAAAAGTAATTGGCAATCACAGAGCTCAGTAGCTTACGGAAAACCTCATAGTGTCGTTCTGCACTAACATAAGAGAAGAAATTTCATGTTTATTTTCATACTAAGAAACTCTTGTTTCGAAAGCTGTGGATAACTCTTAAAAAATTACAGTCACTGGAGTGAAAAAATAAAAAGGGAAGTATAAATAGTGATATATCACGATAGATAAGAACGTTCCGTGTGTTCACGAATTGCTATCATGAGAGATACTCAAGTATTTCATTCTCACGGACGTGAGATCGGAAGTGAGCGCGCTACATAGGACCCATTTTCTCGATATCGGTAGCAGATAGATTTCTCCTCCCAAGTCTAAACAAAAATTTAACACGTCAGCTAAATTTCATACGCAGCAACATATCGTGTAATACTCACCAAACGCAAAATCGTAGCGAGCCCTATTTTTCATTGCAAACCTTATGAATTTTGCGGTCTTACTAAAATGTGTATACCACAATAAATATGACCATTAGCGAGATGATGGGCACTTCGAAACGAAGCTGACATATAACGCTACATGCAAGGTCGCCTACCGCTACCTCCAGGAATCTCCCCCGTCCTTTCTGGCTGCCCTTGCTATACTGTACACCATCCCCCTCTCCACCGGCTTTTACTCTGACCTGTGGGAGACTTCCCATGTCCTGCTGTTCACTAAACCCAACAAACCCCCCTCTGACACCTCTTCCTACCGTCCCATCTGCCTCACTTCTGTGTTCAGTAAGGTCTTCGAGTCTATCCTCTCCCGCCATATTCATCACCACCTTCACCAGCACCACCTCCTTCCCCTTACCCAGTGTGGCTTCCGGCCCTCCTTCTCAGCCAACGGCAAGCCCCTTAACCTTACTAATCTTCTTTCCCTCCAACTTAATTCCCGTCGCTCTGATATCTTTGTTTCCCTCGACTTTCAGAACGCGTACAACCGTGTCTGGCATCCAAGGCTCCTCTTCAAACTCCAGACCTGTGCTCTCCCGATCAATTTCGTCAATTTCCTTGCTTCATTCCTCTCCTGTCGTCCCTCCTACATCACTATCCACAATTCCAACTCCCATACTTTCTATCCTCCCACCCACAAGCCCAAAGGCTCTGTCCTTTCCCCTCTCCTCTATCTCCTGTAAATTGCTGATATGCCAAAACCTGACCCACCTGTTCATCTCCTCCAATTTGCTGCTGACACTGCCTTAATTGCCCTTTATCCTACCCTTCAAAGATTCCAACATACCCTCCAATCCCACCTTCACCAATTCACCAATTGGTGCAACCAGTGGTTCCTTTGTATCAATCCCTCAGAGACCCAGGTAAACATCATAGGCCACACCACTCAGACCTTCCATCTCCATGATTTCTACCTAACCATTTATGGTCGTCCTATCCACCTCACTCCTACCCTAAAATACCTGGGCCTCACCCTTGAGTGCCACCTCACCTGGACTCCCCATCTTACGATCCAACACAAAGGCCACAACAGACTTCGCCTCCTGAAACTCCTGTCCACCCGTATATGGGGACTGCATCATTCCACCATCCTTCACACCTACAAATCCTTGATCCACCCCATCCTTTGTTATGCCAGTGTCTCTTGGATTTCTGTCCCTCCCAGATTCTATAAAGCCCTCCAAATCCTAGAATGCCATGTACCCCACCTCACCTTCTGTACCCACCCTCCATCCCCCACATGCATCCTGTATGACCTCATCCCCTTCCCCCCCCCCCCATCTTCTTTTCCTTAAACACATCCACACTTTGTATATCGTCCTTCAACTCGATCCCCCCACCCCGTGTTGTTCCCCTTCCTCACCACCTGCAGCCCATTGATGTCCCCTTCCGTTGTGTCCCATGCTCTCTTCATTGCCACATCCTCCACCTCCTTCCCCAATGCAAATATCGGCCAGAGTGGCCAAGTGGTTCTAGGCACTTAAGTCCGGAACCGCGCGACTGCTATGGTCGCAGGTCTGAATCCTGCCTCAGGCATGGATGTATGTTATGTCTGTAGGTTACTTAGATTTCAGTAGTTCTAAGTTCTAGGGGACTGATGACCTCAGAAGTTAAGTCCCATAGTGCTCAGAGCCATTTTGAACCAATGCAAATTCCAGTATCTACCCCTCCCAGATGAGCGTCACCCCAACATCTACCCCTCCTACTAACTTTAACCCTGTAGTGGACTGACAAGGCAGCCAGTCCACAGTGACGGGTAACCGAAAGGCACGCGTACACACACGCCGACTGGCGTTAAGTCTGAAACAGGCTATGTGATGAAAGCTATAAAGAAAAGAACGGAGCTTCTCGTATACTTAACTTTAATTCATTGTGGTACATTTCTCTTGATAATACAAGTGAGACTCTTTAGATACATGCAATGTTACAAATGGCGCCTTGCTAGGTCGTAGCCATTAACTTAGCTGAAGGCTATTCTAACTGTCTCTCGGCAAATGAGAGAAAGGCTTCGTCAGTGTAGTCGCTAGCAAAGTCGTTGTACAACTGGGGCGAGTGCTAGTCAGTCTCTCGAGACCTGCCGTGTGGTGGCGCTCGATCTACGATCCTGACAGTGGTGACACGCGGGTCCGACATGTACTAATGGACCGCGGCCGATTTAAGCTACCACCTAGCATGTGTGGTGTCTGGCGGTGACACCACAAACCCCACCTTCCTCCCCTACTCCCCAGGTCTCCCTCTCCCCTCCCATTCCCTTCCCCTGAGCGGTTTTCCCCCTTCTACACCTCCACCCTCTCCTGTGCCCCCTTCTGTATCTCTGCATTCCCTACTGCCTTGTCTTCCCTCTTCATCTCCTGCCCCACCCATCCCCTGCGGCTTGGTGTGCCTCCTGCCCCCCTTTTCCCTCTTCCTACTGCCATCCCCCCAGCTCCCACCCCCATCGCAACTTCTTCCCCTCTTTTTCCCTCCTCTCTTGCTTCGGTAGGTCCATACGAGCAGTTTTTGTTCTTCCTGAGTGCTCCGTTGTTACCAGTAGTTTTTTAAGTGCCTCGCTGTGTGTGATTTTTATACTGTGGCCAACTTTTATCTTGTGTTTGCTTCCAGTGTATCTCAAATGTGCAACCAATTGCCAGTTGTCTTGTTTTAGCTTCATGTTGACTTTTTAACTGTCCCCCCCATGCATGTCCCCGTATTAGTGTATATTTTAACTCCCGTCATCTCAATTTACTGTGTTTTTATGCCCCACTTTTATGCCCCTTTTTATGCAAGTGTTCCCCTTTTCATGTATTTTTGTAAAGCTGTTTGGGTAAAGAGTGGTGGACTGTGCCACTGCCAGCCCTCCCATTCCCATGTGGGGCAGGGGAATGAAATAACAGTAGAGAAAAGGAAATGAGCATTCATAGGCGCAGAATGAGGATTCTGTATGCAGCATCTGCTGCAGCTCAAGTCACGTAATTTTGTGATGGCGTATTTTTGCCTTTATAGCGCTTAGGGATGGCTAGAGGACAAATGTAAGGATGTAGAGGCTTGTCTCACTAGGGGTAAGATAGATACTGCCTACAGGAAAATTAAAGAGACCTTTGGAGAGAAGAAAACCACTTGTATGAATATCAAGAGCTCAGATGGCAACCCAGTTCTAAGCAAAGAAGGGAAAGCAGAAAGGTGGAAGGAGTATATAGAGGGTTTATACAAGGGCGATGTACTTGAGGACAATATTATGGAAATGGAAGAGGATGTAGATGAAGATGAAATGGGAGATAAGATACTGCGTGGAGAGTTTGACAGAGCACTGAAAGACCTGAGCCGAAACAAGGCCCCGGTAGTAGACAACATTCCATTAGAACTACTGATGGCCTTGGGAGAGCCAGTCATGACAAAACTCTACCATCTGGTGAGCAAGATGTATAAGACAGGCGAAATACCCACAGACTTCAAGAAGAATATAATAATTCCAATAACAAAGAAAGCAGGTGTTGACAGATGTGAAAATTACCGAACTATCAGTTTAATAAGTCACAGCTGCAAAATACTAACGCGAATTCTTTACAGACGAATGGAAAAACTGGTAGAAGCGGACCTCGGGGAAGATCAGTTTGGATTCCGTAGAAATGTTGGAACACGTGAGGCAATACTAACCTTACGACTTATCTTAGAAGAAAGATTAAGAAAAGGCAAACCTACGTTTCTAGCATTTGTAGACTTAGAGAAAGCTTTTGACAACGTTAACTGGAATACTCTCTTTCAAATTCTGAAGGTGGCAGGGGTAAAATACAGGGAGCGAAAGGCTATTTACAATTTGTACAGAAACCAGATGGCAGTTATAAGAGTCGAGGGGCATGAAAGGGAAGCAGTGGTTGGGAAAGGAGTGAGACAGGGTTGTAGCCTCTCCCCGATGTTATTCAATCTGTATATTGAGCAAGCAGTAAAGGAAACAAAAGAAAAATTCGGAGTAGGTATTAAAATTCATGGAGAAGAAGTAAAAACTTTGAGGTCCGCCGATGACATTGTAATTCTGTCAGAGACAGCAAAGGACTTGTAAGAGCAGTTGAACGGAATGGACATTGTCTTGAAAGGAGGATATAAGATGAACATCAACAAAAGCAAAACGAAGATAATGGAATGTACTCAAATTAAATCGGGTGATGCTGAGGGAATTAGGTTAGGAAATCAGACACTTAAAGTAGTAAAGGAGTTTTGCTATTTAGGGAGTAAAATAACTGATGACGGTAGAAGTAGAGAGGATATAAAATGTAGACTGGCAATGGCAAGGAAATTGTTTCTGAAGAAGAGAAATTTGTTAGCATCGAGTATAGATTTAAGTGTCAGGAAGTCGTTTCTGAAAGTATTTGTATGGAGTGTAGCCATGTATGGAAGTGAAACATGGACGATAACCAATTTGGACAAGAAGAGAATAGAAGCTTTCGAAATGTGGTGCTACAGAAGAATGCTGAAGATAAGGTGGGTAGATCACGTAACTAATGAGGAGGTATTGAATAGGATTGGGGAGAAGAGAAGTTTGTGGCACAACTTGACTAGAAGAAGGGATCGGTTGGTAGGACATGTTCTGAGGCATCAAGGGATCACAAATTTAGCATTGGAGGGCAGCGTGGAGGGTAAAAATCGTAGAGGGAGACCAAGAGATCAATACACTAAGCAGATTCAGAAGGATGTAGGTTGCAGTAGGTACTGGGAGATGATGAAGCTTGCACAGGATAGAGTAGCATGGAGAGGTGCATCAAACCAGTCTCAGGACTGAAGACCACAACAACAACAGCGCTTAGTACATTATAAGTGTTATTGCTTCACTGTTACAGACAGATCACCTTCAGAAGTACTGTGGAACATTGAATATGCATTTGACAGTCATCTTAATAATCAGATACCAGGAACTGAAGTTGACTTAAAGACGTGAAGAGCAATGCTATTGTGCTTTTTCGCCACAGTATCATAGCTCAGATTCCACTTTATTTGCGATTTTTCGGTAATAGGATATGGAGTGACAGCCAACAATTTTTTAAATTTTTTTTCATTGCACGTATTCATATTGTCGAATCTCTGTTCTAATAATTATGTTACAATAACACTGTATAGAAAACTTCTTCATGCAGAAATAGTTAGTTACACACAACAGTTTGAAAACCTGCATAAATTGGAGGAAATTAATCAGCCTGTCACATGTAATTTTTTTGTGCATATTAACACAGCACCGATACATACACACTAACTGTTAGTTTTCTCAAACACACTTGTGGATTTATTTATATAGCAGTTCTATCGTAAACATATGGCCACAAAATCGCAGAAATTATCTCCACAATACAAGACTGCATAATACTGTGTGTTGATATGTTTCAACATCTGAAGAGCCTCATTCTAATATGACATTTAGAATTGTACATATGTTGTATATGCCTATGAGAAATAACTGGTCCTCCTTTAACATACTTACCTTTACATCCGTAGCAACGACAATACTGCTGTTACTTAAACTCAAGAGTGCAGAAACATATATTAAGCAAGGCGAATACGTGTAATATTGTAGACAAGCAGCGTCGGGTCAGAATCACGTGACTGGCCTGATTTGGTTCTGAAAACATGCGCAGTAGGTTATTCTCACTCCATAGCTATTTATAATCTATGGGCTCAACACGCAAGCGTCTGGTTCATGGCGATAAACTGCCAAACCAAACACGAGCAACTTATCGTGAAATTTCAACCACTATTTCGAATATCACTCTGCGGTCAAGTTCCGATAGTGAAATTTAGCCGCGATGTTCAGCAGCAGCTGCAGCTGATCTGTGTACATCGACTAATACTCGTATCGAAATAAGGAAAAACCTGGAGTTGAAAACTGTTAATTTTGTTTTGGAGTGCTTTTTTTAGGTACACATTTATATGCGTGTTATCTGTTCTTTTGGACATGACCGTATTCATATGCTTCAGCAGCAGTGCATATGGAATGGAAAAGAAATTTTCAGGTCTCACTTGCATTCGTGCATTGACTTAAATGGATCGGTGACAAGTAAAAATTTGTGTTGGAGTGGGGCTCAAAACTGGATACTCAGCTTCTCTAAATGATTCAAATGGCTCTAACCACTATGGGACTTAACATCTGAGGTCATCAGTCTACTAGACTTCGAACTACTTAAGCCTAACTAACCTAAGGTCATCACAAACATCCATGCCAGAGGCAGGATTCAAACCTGCGACCGTAGCAGCCGAGTGGTTCTGGACTGAAGCGCCTAGAATCGCTTCGGCCACAGCTCACATCCAGACAGAGGAACTTATTGGGGACAGTGCCATGGACAGGGTTGGAACATTAGCACCGAGTGACATTTGCATGGAGCGACACTTGCACGGGTCATGGAGCTCTCGTCTGCCTAGCCAGCTTTTCACGGCTGCAGGTTGTAATGCCACAATGAAGCATAGCCAAGGCGCAGCAGTTGAATAAGTGAACGCTCCTGCCATATGTTGGATATCTGTGCAAACGAAAGCACAGCTGCTTCCGCCTGGCGGCAGTCACATGAAATAGCATTACGAGTAAGACAGTATCTGAATAGTGCTGCATTCGGACGACAAAATAAAGAAGCATTAAACTAGCATAATATTATTACGTACAGTAAAAATATTAATTTAATATTAGTTTATATATATATATATATATATATATATATATATATATATATATATATATAATGACTGTAACTGAATATGGTAATGTTATGGTATGTCCATTTGTTAATAGAGAACTTGGCATAGTGTAAATTAATGTTTAAATGTGAGGGAAATCCCCGAGAACGCGGACAATGCACGTTGGTGTGTGAATTTGGCAGTAGAAAGAGATGTGTTCTGGAACTGTTCAGATGCAGAACAGAGATTACGCGGCGCGAAAGTGACGGTTTAAGTATGGTACGGTAACGTTGCTTATAGACAGTTAAAAGTGAGCTTACAACAAACACGAACTGGATGTATGGTGTGTCAGCAAGTCAAATGGACAATAAGGCTTGCAGGTTGCAACATTTCGACGGAGACGGCTTGTGAGCGATATAGTTGCTGTTCCCGCTCAAAAAGCACATGGCACGCCTTGTGGAAGTCTGCGTAATTTACGACGGACTGCAGTGACCAGCAGCAAGGTATGAAGTGACCAGTGTCTGCAGCTAATGTTGCAATGTGATCTTACTACCACATGAGATCCATTGATGAGCTCACGTCAGCACAAGCAACGAACTAGTAGTTATCGTACGACAGTGTTTTTATGAACAGTGCATTTTATAGCGCCGTTTATCAAGTCAAGTTCTCTACAGTGTAATGTCTGAGTGAAATAATAAGTTTGTGATACAAAGTGCATTCCACGAGTGTCATCAATTATTTACAGAAAATAGTTCAATATTATACCAAATCCATCACTGTGTGTGCAGAAATACCAGTAAAAAGGCTATATTACGTGTGTATCGGCGTATTAATGCAACAAGAGGATATAATCGGAGTTAACGCCGAAAATTTACATCAACCGCCGGATTATACAACTGACAGAAGACGCCAGGTACTGTGCCACATTAAATACAGTTCAACTCGATGTGGTGGCTTTTCAGTACATTATCAACGTAAAAACTCATTCAGTTTCATTAGAACAAAATAATTCTAAAGTAATGTTTTAACATCTCTAGTAACCATCAGTTCTATAGTGTTCACTGATTATTCAGTTAAAGAATTTATTGCCACCACAGTACTCATTATACCTTCAGTACAATGCAAATTCAGTAACATTAAAATCATTACTGACAGTTGGTGTAGATCAATCTAACTTACAGCAAGTTCAAGTGTTTATCATATGCGTGTGTATATTGTGTTACATAAATGCTGTTCGCCTGCTGGGCGTGATTAACGTACACCAGTTAGTGCATTCTGTTCAGTTAATTCAAAGAGGTTATTTTTGTTAATGAAAATCACAATTCATTTAACATTATATTTTTTGTACGCCATCTCCAATATTTATTCAGTAATTCCGTGTAGTATTCTGAACTACATAGCAAAGCTATTCAGGCTTATTACACGCGATAGCCGCTTTCCAGACGTCGGATGCCGCATGGTCTAAAAATTTTACAGTACATTTGGATAGTGGCATCGCAAGGTACTCAACGAAATTTAACAGTTCAGCACAGGTGCTAGTGCGAGGTGCCTCGCGCTCACACCACAGCTGTGAGCAACCGTGTATCGCTTCAGGATGGCTTATTAACATGTTTCGTGACATGTCTGGCTTCAAGACTGTTGTATTAACGAGAACTGATAATGAAATTCCACATAATGTGAACAGACACCAAAATTCAACATCTCTTTCAATATTTTAATGACGCAAGTAACTTTGGCTAGCTAAGTGAGAAACAAGGTACTTCTTGCGACTGTTTCAGTCTTATGATAACTGCCGTTTTAGGACTAGAATTGATTTGACAGATTAAAATGTCGTTACCATTTTATTTAAACGTTATACATAAAAAAACTTAATACCAACGAATATTACTTATTATGGTTTTCACTGAAGAATCGATGTCTGGTCGCCCTTTTCGAGTTATGCTAATTCGAAGACAAGTTCTTAAGTTGAAATCTACCAGTAAGCTTCTGTTGCAGAATTTCGTCCTCTTCAATGAGTAAAAAAGCAGCATGTACACGTAAGTCTAAACATCAATATAATGGAAGCTGCAGACTTGTAAAGTCGTGAAAATTTACATTGAGGGAACAGAAGTCTAGGAGGCTACTTTTACTATCAAACTAATCACACACACGCCACACTGTTGCTGCAAACGTTCTAGCTGTCGACATAACCCTAAACTCAGTAAAATTGCACAGCCCTTTGCAACCTGAAACGTACTATGGTAACTTGATCTAACTGCAGATTTATTCGTTGAGTGCTGCTTCTCCTCAAAACAAAAATGCATTTTCATAGTGAAAATATTGGGAAAATTATTGAGACGTTTATTTCTCCACTCCCATAAGGTGAATACTTTCTTCAATCATATCGCTTGAAAGCATTTTCCTTGTTTCTTTTTCTTTCCTTTTTTTTAAATTTTTGCACATCAGCTGTTCGTCATCCAAGTGTCGATAAACTTTTGAATGGAATCTATTGAAATGTTGTTGTAAACTGGATTTTTTCGCCAGTTCAAAGTTTTGAAGAACATTAGTAGAGCACTATGTATATCAAGACAAATCATATTAATCAACATATGGACTAAGCATCCTGCTCTGATACGTTGATACTCAAGTGTCCGACCGCTTTCAAATTTCCAACCCGACAATTATGCTATTTTTCATCCCTTTAAAAACAGCTGCTCTCCATTTTAAGGGGAGACTCCACTCTAAAACTTCAATTTAAAAAAAATAATTTAATAGCTAAGTCCGATGTTTGGGGTGTCTGCTCTTAGATCCTAAAACGATTTCACTGTATTCGAATTTCAACTACATCCAAGAAGTGTTTGAAATACGGACATACTAAGGGGCCATGGCACCGAAAGATGCCAAAGATAATTTTCGATTTCTATCATCATCAAAAAGAACCATCTTTACTCCGAACTAGCCATAAGATATAACTGGCAAAAACAAGTCGCAATATTTCCAGGAAGCTGAAGCGAAACAATTGGCAGCCACTCGCTGGAAATCAATTAATTTGCCTGTTGACTATGTAAATACAAATTCAGGGAATACACTGAAGTCCTGTTCAGCAGAATCAACAGTCTCCAAGAAAACAGGCATTGACTTACAATCAGGTAACTCTACCACTGCAGCTCCTCAAGAAGACTGTGAGTAGATTTTTACTCAGAAAATTCAAGAAAAAGACTACCCTGATCTGGAACATACGAGAAGAATCCTCATTTAAGAAGGAGGGAAAATGTTGTAGTGAATTTTAATGGGAATATGTCCAGCAGTAACATTCATTTTCTGATAAAATGTTAAAATCTATTTTACCATAAGTTTCTTTCTCTCCAGTGCTAACTTCTTTTTATCATAAACATTAACCAACCTGAATGAAATTTTTGCAGGAAGTATTCTTGATATGTTTGCATTCTTATGTGCAATAATATTATCGAAAATGTAGTTCGTTTATTTTGTCATCACATTTATGTACCGATCATTACAGAAAATTTACGGCTGAAATTGAAATAAACACTGAAAGCAAATTATTCATATTTCCCACAAACTAAATACACAGAACCTTTGAAATATGTCTTATGAATATACCTACAAAGTCTGTTATGTGAAAATTGTGGTGCGAGTAGCAAAAGCTGGTTTTCAACGATACCAGTAAAATCATATTAAAAATTCAGAACTCGAAAACTAATGGAGTTATGGACTTCGAAACTTTGTTATTTCTACATCTTTACAAAACAGGCACGATTTTTTAAATTTGGTTGCTATAGGTGAAGTAGAAGAAATGTTAAATTTTTGGCTCAGAGATGCAGGGTTCCATCCAAGCACGTTAGTTTTGATAGCTCTAAAAAGGTTTGCATGTTTCTCACTGTTTATTTGCCAGCAAACCGTAAACAACTGGAATGGTATTTGTTTCCTTCCAGGGACTATTAAGATCCCCAAACTACTTGCTCGAACTATTGAACGTTCAATCTACATAGACTGATTCACATATTTATAAACGGGCTTTTGCCTTTTCGCTGGCAAACACCAGTATTCTGTCACTCGGTCTCCTATTATCATCTGCAAGTAAAGAATTATTTTCTTGGAAGAATATTCCTCAAGAATCGGTGGGATTGTGTGTCATTCCCATATATTTTCGCCTAATGCGATGTAAGAATTGTTTCGCATTTCTGTGTGATGGTAACGATGTTACTGAGTCCTAGCATCGATTGAAGAGCTGCCTACTTTTTCAACATATCTGATAACACTATAGTGTCTTTTCTTTTGCCCGCTTCTCTGCTCTGTCAAAATGTTTTCGCACTTCATTTGCTGCTTCATCTGAAATACAAATATGGCTACCTTCCCCTAACACTGTGTTGTTTTTGGTGGATGGTATTCCGTTGCATTGATTTTTTTTTAAAAGTTTACACAACGCCAGTAAGTGAGTTCCTGTTTGTTTGCAAAGTTCACTGTATATGATACGCTTTGTAAATCAGTAAAGGCTTCCCTTTGGTCGCCTCGGTGAACTCCAATACCTCAGCATTAAAACACGGAACTCTACTTCTCGCCAGTCAGAGGCTAGCTGCGGTATTGAACTCTGGGAGAAAGTCACTCACACAACGAAATGGTGCGGGGGCAGGGAATTTTGTGTAGGAAATGGACTTTGGTCACCCCCACGTACGTCGCAGGTATCGGCGGACAGGTAGATGTACCCTACTTTTGGAGCACCCTGTCCACTACCTACAGTGTCCTGGGCTCCGTACAAACGTCAGCACATTCCGTCTCCGTAAAAGTGTCACTCCATGCAAGTGTCACAAACTCGTGCACAACAATAGAGAATGTGGAAGGAGTTGTAAAGCGTGGGAGGGAAGGAGTCTTAGTAATGTTTACATCAGTGATGAAGGGACGCATAGGAGTTCTGTAGAGGCTTTCTTTTGAATGAATATTGTGTGATGGTTCCAAGTTTGATGTTGGTCGACTGTTGGTACACGGAATTTCAGTGATTTAATTGGGTGAATTTAACAGTTCCAAACCACGAGGAATTGATCTCCAGAGCGCTAATAGAGGCATGGGCAGCAGGGAAGTCTGTGACGTCAGCATGATGAAGCAAATATAAGATAGAGGGTGACATAAGATTGTTGACTGTGTTTTGAGCAGCCGTGACTGGACGGATCCTTGTGAAACACCTGTAGTTTGATGAAAATTCAGAAGTGGGTATTCCTTAAACTTATAAAAGATGAATGGTTAGCTAGAAAGAACGTTAGCTGGAACGATGTAACTGACTACAAGCGCGTGCTACGGGAGTTCGAAGAGGAGGCCAGAGTTGTGGGTATATTTTATGTCTAGAGATGGCAAGAGGCAAGTTACTGGCGATACAGGAAGTGGACTAGGTTTAGTGATGGCAGCCACATTAGATTATGAGAAGAGAGGTTTTGTTCAAGCTGTTGTGGATGCATTTAACGAGTGTGGATTCAAGGGCCTAGCTGAAGACTCGGGTAAGGCTGACGGTTGGGTAATAAATAGTTTCAGTAGGCGGTTTGTTGGGCCATAGAAAAAGCAGAATTTTTGTGGTCTTTCGTGGCCCTTGGTTAAATCAGTACAGGACTATTCAAAAACAAGAAACAGATTTCAAATATTTGTTGTTTACAAACTACAAAAAATAGAGACACAATTCGATCGTTTGTGGAATGAGAAAAGTTCAAATATTTATGCATTCAATGTGTGCACCATGTTGTAGCAGCACCACCGTTTAGGATAGGGAAAGTTAGTTTTGTGCGATATTTGGAGCACGGGTTACAGCCAGGTGCAGGCCGGATTGCAGTAAGTTACGCATACCAGCAGTTGCGAAGGCAACTGCAGTTGATGTGAGTAGTAGTACTTTCAGTCACGTTTTGTTGTAACAAGGAAGTGATGAAGGTATATCGTTTAGTTTTCGTTGCGCAACAGGATGACTTCCTAACAGGTGAGAATATCATCTCAATAGGCATTCGAGTCATCAAGGTTGTATTTGCGGATTAGTTTGAATGAGATATGGTGGGGTTGTGGAAAATGGTGTGTGACATGGGTTATGGTTGATATTAGCACAGTGTCACGGACTCTTCGAATTGGATGTAGGACCTCTGCAAATAAGAGTCTAAAGAGATTTGTAGATACTGTTATTATATTGGGAGTGGAATTACTTTGAAGACGGATATGGAAAAAGGAAAGTATATTGACGCCACCGCTTAAGCTTAACTTGAGAGAGGCTACTGAATGTAAGCAAAGGAACAAGCGCTCTTAAGTTATGAAATGTTGTTGTTGTTGTGGTCTTCAGTCCTGAGACTGCTTTGATGCAGCTCTCCATGCTACTCTATCCTGTGCAAGCTTCTTCATCTCCCAGTACCTACTGCAACCTACATCCTTCTGAATCTGCTTAGTGTATTCATCTCTTGGCCTCCCTCTACGATTTTTACCCTCCACGCTGCCCTCCAATACTAAATTGGTGATCCCTTGATGCCTCAGAACATGTCCTACCAACCGATCCCTTCTTCTGGTCAAGCTGTGCCACAAACTTCTCTTCTCCCCAATCCTATTCAATACCTCCTCATTAGTTACGTGATCTACCCACCTTATCTTCAGCATTCTTCTGTAGCACCACATTTCGAAAGCTTCTATTCTCTTCTTGTCTAAACTTGTTAACGTCCATGTTTCACTTCCATACATGGTTACGCTCCATACAAATACATTCAGAAACGACTTCCTGACACTTAAATCTATACTCGATGTTAACAAATTTCTCTTATTCAGAAACGCTTTCCTTGCCATTGCCAGTCTACATTTTATATTCTCTCTACTTTGACCATCATCAGTTATTTTGCTCCCCAAATAGCAAAACTCCTTTACTACTTTAAGTGTCTCATTTCCTAATCTAATTCCCTCAGCATAACCCGACTTAATTCGACTACATTCCATTATCCTCGTTTCGCTTTTGTTGATGTTCATCTTAAATCCTCATTTCGAGGCACTCTCCATTCCGTTCAACTGCTCTCCCAGGTCTTTTTGCTGTGTCTGACAGAATTACAATGTCATCGGCGAACCTCAACGTTTTTATTTCTTCTCCATGGATTTTAATACCTACACCAAATTTTTCCTTTGTTTCCTTCACTGCTTGCTCAATATACAATTTGAATAACATCGGGGAGAGGCTACAACCCTGTCTTACTCCCTTCTGAACCACTGCTTCCCTTTCGTGTCCCTCGACTCTTATAACTGCCATCTGGTTTCTGTACAAATTGTAAATAGCCTTTCGCTCCCTGTATTTTATCCCTGCCACCTTCAGAATTAGAAAGAGAGTATTCCAGTCAACATTGTCAAACGCTTTCTCTAAGTCTACAAATGCTAGAAACGTAGGTTTGCCTTTCCTTAATCTAGTTTCTAAGATAAGTCGTAGGGTCAGTATTGCCTCACGTGTTCCAATATTTCTACGGAATCCAAACTGATCTTCCCCAAGGTCGGCTTCTACCAATTTTTCCATTCATCTGTAAAGAATTCGCGTTAGTATTTTGCTTCCGTGACTTATTAAACTGATAGTTCGATGAGTTTCACATCTGTCAGCACCTGCTTTCTTTGGAATTGGAATTATTATATTTTTCTTGAAGTCTGAGGGTATTTCGCCTGTCTCATACATCTTGCTCACCAGATGGTAGTTTTTTGTCAGAACTGGCTCTCCCAAGGCCGTCAGTAGTTCTAATGGAATGTTGTCTACTCCCGGGGCCTTGTTTCGGCTCAGGTCTTTCAGTGCTCTGTCAAACTCTTCACGCAGTATCGTATCTCTCATTTCATCTTTATCTACATCCTCTTCCATTTCCATAATATTGTACTCAAGTACGTCGCCCTTGTATAGATCCTCTATATACTCCTTCCACCTTTCTGCTTTCCCTTCTTTGCTTCGAACTGGGTTTCCATCTGAGCTCTTGATATTCATACAAGTAGTTCTCTTTTCTCCAAAGGTCTCTTTAATCTTCCTGTAGGCAGTATCTATCTTACCCCTAGTGAGATAAGCCTCTACATCTTTACATTTGTCCTCTAGCCATCCCTGCTTAGCCATTTTGCACTTCCTGTCGATCTCATTTTTGAGACGTTTGTACTCCTTTTTGCCTGCTTCGTTTAATGCATTTTTATATTTTCTCCTTTCATCAACTAAATTCAATATTTCTTCTGTTACCCAAGGATTTCTACTACCCCTCGTCTTTTTACCTACTTCATCCTCTGCTGCCTTCACTATTTCATTCCTCAAAGCTACCCATTCTTCTTCTACTGTATTTCTTTCCCCCATTCCTGTCAATTGTTCCCTTATGCTCTCCCTGAAACTCTGTGCAACCTCTGGTTTAGTCAGTTTATCCAGGTCCCTTATCCTTAAATTACTACCTTTTTGCAGTTTCTTCAGTTTTAATCTGCAGTTCATAACCAATAGATTGTGGTCAGAGTCCACATCTGCCCCTGGAAATGTCTTACAATATAAAACCTGGTTCCTAAATCTCTGTCTTACTATTATATAATCTATCTGATACCTTCTAATATTTCCAGGATTCTTCCATGTGTACAACCTTCTTTTATGATTCTTGAACCAAGTGTTAGCTATGATTAAGTTATGCTCTGTGCAAAATTCTACCAGACGGCTTCCTCTTTCATTTCTTTCCCCCAATCCATATTCACCTACTATGTTTCCTTCTCTCCCTTTTCCTACTCTCGAATTCCAGTCACCCATGACTATTAAATTTTCGTCTCCCTTCACTACCTGAATAATTTCTTTTATCTCATCATACATTTTATCAATTTTTTCATCATGTGCAGAGCTAGTTGGCATATAAACTTGTACTACTGTAGTAGGTGTGGGCTTCGTGTCTATCTTGGCCACAATAATGCGTTCACTATGCTGTTCGTAGTAGCTTACCCGCACTCCTATTTTTTATTCATTATTAAACCTACTCCTGCATTACCCCTATTTGATTTTGTATTTATAACCCTGTATTCACCTGACCAAAAGTCTTGGTCCTCCTGCCACCGAACTTCACTAATTCCCACTATATCTAACTTTAACCTATCCATTTCCCTTTTTAAGTTTTCTAACCTACCTGCCCGATTAAGGGATCTGACATTCCACGCTCCGATCCGCAGAACGCCAGTTTTCTTTCTCCTGATAACGCCGTCCTCTTGAGTAGTCCCCGCCCGGAGATCCGAATGGGGGACTATTTTACCTCCAGAATATTTTACCCAAGACGACGCCATCATCATTTAACCATACAGTAAAGCTGCATGCCCTCGGGAAAAATTACGGCTGTTGTTTCCCCTTGCTTTCAGCCGCTCGCAATACCAGCACAGGAAGGCCGTTTTGGTTAGTGTTACAAGGCCAGACCAGTCAATCATCCAGACAGTTGCCCCTGCAACTACTAAAAAGGCTGCTGCCCCTCTTCAGGAACCATACGTTTGTCTGGCCTCTCAACAGATACCCCTCCGTTGTGGTTGCACCTACGGTACAGCTATCTGTATCGCTGAGGCACGCAAGCCTCCCAACAACGGCAAGGTCCATGGTTCTTGGGGAAGGAAGTTATGAAATAGGTAGTAATAATTAAATGTTCTGCAGGATTGGGTAAAGGTTGTGACCGCACAGGGTTGTGCTTAAGTTAACCAACTCCGGCTCTGGCCGCTGGGTGGGTCTTGTCATTTTATTCAAGATATTCGGATGATGTGGTGGGGTTGCACTAAGGCTACGTTGAGGATCATGGAAGTTTTTCTGGGTGACGGTATTGGTGAGCGAGATTTTGTTAAAGTTTGAACGAGCGGATGTTGGAGAGATGGAGACAAGGTTGTTGCTATGCTGTCGAGCAATTATTCAAGTTAGGGAGGTAGAACTGTAAGTCAGGGTGGGTGGGATTTAGGGGCGGGGAGTGGAGAAATTATTGTACTAAAGTGACGAAGTGAGCGTGATTGTGGGAGTAGACGTACTGTATCATGGGATACCTATTTACTTCCTGCATCTGACAGTGGACGTCCACAAGTAACATGTCATATATGCTGGGAGCACACCAACTGAACTAGCTTGACGTTCATAGTGACTCCTGAACGAGGCCGTTAAAGAAGTCTGAAGCTACTTGTTTGTGATACGGAAGTGGATAAGATAGTTGAATTAGATGCCGAACTTTACTACCCATAGTGACATTCGTAATGTATCAAAGATATTGAGCGACTCAACAGAAATCTGGACATTGATGCTCTCTGTGCCTTTTCAGGTTTGTGGTCTCATTTCAAACGGGTGATTTAATGTAAAAAAAAAAAAAAAAAATTAGCTCTTTATCTCGGAGTTGCGGAAAATATGATGATACATTTTTTTTAGAGCCACGATCTTTCGAGTGGTAGGATACCACCCACTCACTCATCCCTTATTGTGCTATTTTTTTCACTTCTAGGCCTACACCTTCCAGTCTGTCTGTAACATATTTTCTCTCATCTTATTCCTCTCATCTGTTATTCTAGTACCAAAGAATTTTCCTTCTGATGCGTTCCATAGATTTCTCTCTTCACCTGTTATGTGCGGCACCCTTTGACTCTCTATTTCACCTGCATACTTTATTTTTAACATCCGCCTATGGCTTAACGTGTAAAATGTTAAGACATTCTTCTCTTTTAGACTCCTCAGTGAGGGCATTTATAATTTACGCCAGTAAATAAGTGAGTTCTGTAATATAATTTTGTGAACCTCAATATTAGTAATATGTGCACATCAGTGTAACTAATACAAGAGCGAAAGAAGTTTAAATAAAATTACAATGTGGATCAGTTGCAATTTTAGATCTGCTCAAGTTCGTATCTTCTTAAGTCAGCATGACATATCCCTGATTCATCTCAAAATGTTCATCAGAGCATATATCATTTACTTTTCAGTGGTTTCACATTTATGTCATTACGTGTATTACTGCTAAAAGTGTTTTGTGACTAAAAAAATGTTTAGTATTAAGGCATTTGAAATTGGTGCACGATTTCATACATTTTCCGTTCTTCATCAAAAAAATATATTCCCATGACATCGGTTACCGTCTGTAACGGTAATTTGTTAATTGGTGTGTTGTGTCGGAAATTGCATCTTGTAGTATCTCTTTTTAATAACGTCTGTACAATGATGTGTCCACTTAATGGATTTTTGTCATTATTCTGAAGGAAATGTCACTGAAGGGCGTATTCACTTTACTAAAATATAACGTTTTAATTAACTGACTGTCTTAAAGTTGGTCCCACTGTCTCCTTATCAGGACTATGGCTACAGGTCTTGATTGTGCAAAAAACAGTAAAATGTTTCCTGGATTAAGACTCTTTTGGTGAACCAGTAATAACAAAATGAAATTTAAATATGTACACATTTAACATTATTATCAGAAAAAAATTTACATATTTCCATGTTAAAACTTCAAAATTATCCTAATCACATACAATATAAATAGTTACGCACCAAATAATGAATTTTATTTAACATAGTTTGTAATGCAGCTAGCCATATGTCTTGTCTCTTTTGTTTCAATATGATAATTAATTTTGTTAGTGGAGAACGAGGAGGTAGGGTCTAACAATAATAGTTTTGAAAAGTAAATGTGACTGCATTGATTGTATGTGCTGAGTTCTTGGTGACTTCTAGTATTAATTAGCGTTTTCACATATGACTTGGTGCTGGGTCTACTCTCTGCTTTTCTGTGAGAGCTTGAAAATCACATGAAGTCAAGAGAGGCGATAGAGGGTCTTACGGAAAAAAGTGGGGCTTTGGTGTGGAGCTGAAACACAGGCATTCACGGAAACAAAGTCGGATCATGCTACAGGTAGAGAGAGAAGCATTTCCAGGCAAAAACTGCATCGCTCGTTGGCTTACTGGTGGACCGCACTTATTGTTCAGTTTTATAGTAGATTTTTACTCTGCCCAAACAGAGAGATATAGAGTGGGAGAAAGAAATAGTATCACTAGGGGATTGGTGCTAAGAATAGTGCCTTCAGCATCGATTAACATTGTATGTTCATTTCTGATCAGGCTGGAGTATAGTAGAGCAGACAGTCCCCTCTTAAATAAAAAAATATATTTTTCTATTGCTGCTCCATCTGGTTTCATAGCTTCCATTATTTATTATAAGAAGGGTTTGATGTGGTTGATGTGGTGCACACCAGAAGATCTCTGTGACTTTATGATCTCTAACACGAGCGGATTCGCACAAGCAATTTCTGTTATTCTTACAGAATGACAAGAACATTTTATTTTTAGCTTCATGACTCTGGTTTCATGGATTCTGATTCGCATCTATTGGTTTTCGGCATTGTTGATTCAGCATTGCAAAATTTTGGATGGGTTATGTTCTATATTGATGTGATTTGTGATATATTATGATCAAGGAGAAAGGTGGTTGTGATGACGTTCACTTACTTTTGTTTAACATTATAATCAGTGAGTTGCAGTTTGAACTACAGTTGTCTAAAAGTAAAGCAATTAGCAACAGGGAACAGGGTCAAATTATGAATAACTGTGATTCATGAGAGAAACAGATGAATTTTCCCACAGAACAATTAATTCATATCAGCAGCAATAATGAAAGTAGTGTGACAGATAGCACATGGGTAGAACACGTAGAAACTAAAGCAAGCAGTAGTAATAATGAGGGGGAAGGTGAAGCCTCACAACCAAATGTAGAAGTAGTAATAACTATTCGCATTTGTGAAGAAGAGAGCAAGGAGCCGAACGTGCCATTGAGAACAGATCCTCCATTGTTTTTGCAAGTATCTTCGAACAGATGTAGTGAGACAGACAAGATGATAGTTTTGGCATCTAGAATTTGTGAAGCAAATGAGGAAGAAAGCCAAAGAGATGGGAGAAAAGGTATGGAATAAAGTTCAGAAACAGAGGGAGAGACAAAGCAAATTTGGATACTGGTAGAAGAAAGTAAGAAAATGGCTCCGGATGCAAAGACGTAGCACACAAAGCTGAGAAAGTAGTGATGGAAACGAAAGAAGAATCTCGAAGAACAGTAAAGGGATGTTATGAACTGATTAAAAAATATATCCAGAAGTGTTGAAAATGTGGAATATAGACTGGGGCAACTTTTGGATATGCAACAGAGTCATTCAGAATTGAAGGAGTGGAACGTGAAATTAGAGAAATGGGTTGATAATATAGGGGAACACGTTGGAAATGTCGAAGAGCCTATTGACAAAATGTTAGAAGCGATAAATCTGTTACGAGTTGAGTATTTGGAGATAATAGAAGATGAAAATCGCGAAGTTGGTACAGGCTCTGATATTACTAACATGGTATCAGTAGTGGAAACCGAAGAGTTACAGTCACTTTTTGCATTCAAGTTACACAGAAAATTTCAATTGGCTAGTGTTGTCATTAAGGAAAATAAATATAAAAGGAACCATAGTGGAAAAATTTACAGAATCAAACCACCAGGGCAGTTTATACTGGATTGTCAAAGACGTATTCTGAAAGAAATTTCTTGGTGGTACCTAGACCAGCCATCCATTTCATTATTGCCATGGACATCCACAGTGACTAACGCTCAGTGTTAGATCTTGGATGAGATGAGGTCATTTAACGAAAGGGAGAAAAGATCCACATCTATTTCAAAGAGAAAGCCATTTGTGCACAAATCCTAGCGAGTTATTTAAAGCTTGCTCTGGAACTCGAAAAGTGCATTGAAATGAGTGTGAACTGGAACAGCAACTGAGAAAGACAATACGAAGAAGATGAGAAGGTGAATAAGAGATCAGTATATAATTATGACTGGGTGGAGCAGATGAATGACATCAAGTCATAAGGAAGAGAAGCATTGTGAAAAACACTATTTGCAGACAGAGGTGTATATTTGCCGACACCAGGTACCATCAGAAAATTTTAACATGCATTCAAGGTGAAAGGGCATTCCAAATTTTTCGTACCTCAGTACCATATTTTACTTCCATACAGGAGAAAGGTGGGTCTATAGATCTGAAAATGTTAAATGAGGGGGTGCTTGAGCTATAGTTTCCATTTATAATAGTCCACTGCACGTTGTCGACTGGAAAGGCGGATTCCTATGCCTCATACTGGATTATAGATAAATTAACACCATAATAGCCTTAGGTTCTTCACTACCTCCACCTTTAACTGTCTTGAAGACTCATACATCATCGGAGAGTTAGAGGGACTTAATCTATTATCCGCCAAAGACGAGACTACAGTGTCGTCAGTTGGTTGACCAGGTGTTGCACAGAATAAGAGAAGTAGGAAGGAAGAGAAAGAAAGGGTTGGTAAGAAAGCGAGCGTGAGAGAGTACCACGTGGGCCAGGAAGTCCTTGTTAGTGGCCCATTGACAATGAAAAGAATTTGTGACACAGTTCCTTATTTTTATTTGCAACTTGGAAGAATTTAACACAGATGTGGCAACCCGTCAAAACATGGTCGTGCTGCAGCCTGGGATAATAAAGCTGTTGACATCTGAAAATGGACCTTGTGCACTTCGAGTGCGCTGTTTACTCGTGGTGTTGGTGTTATATCACAAGAACAAGAAATGAACAGTCTTACATACAGCAATTACTATATAATGCGTCTACAGTACTATGATGCAAACTCACCTTTCTTCCTTATGGAAGTTTTATAAGTTAGCCACTGTGTACCACAACACAGTACTGTGATAAATGGCCATAACTCATTACCATATATTTGTTCACTTAGTGATAATACCCCACATAGTACTGATCAGCACACCCTATTCGGTTGAAACGCTTGGATACGGGGACCTACCTGCTCATGCTACTCCATGACTAAGTACTGTTCACGTCCGTGGAGTAATTAGCTACTCACGATCTTCGTACACACGATTTGACAACCGCTAATTCCGCTGGGCAGAACAGGTGATTAGGATTGTGGAAAGGCCCAAATAAGGCTGGGATCAGTTTCACATAAAATTGGCATTTATTGTAATTTAATAACACATTTACAACCAAAGCGGCACATAGCCGAACCTTTACAAAAACTATTTTCACAAATTTCAAGATTTCGAAAATTGAGTTACCCTAACCTTTCAAAGGCAGAATGCCGCAATGTTCAAGCTTGAAAGATAATTTTAAGACTAAGGTTCCAAGGCTGAAGGCCCACAATTAATTTTCCAAAATTTAAAAAAATACATAACCATAATCCTTAAGTTTTAAGTAGCTGAAACCGCACTAAAAGAAAATACAACACAACAGCAATAACCTTTCAACAAATATCCACTTGCCAGAAATCAAACTTACTTACATAAAACACGGTAAAACCAAGAATTTTTCTTTTATCATTGGCTATGATAGATTATAAACAGACAATTAAACACCGGTGAGGAAGACAGTAAAGACAAAAGCACTCAGAAGCCTCCAGGAAGCCGCTCTGCCCTCATTCACTTAGGTGAGACAGGTGGTCAGCCCAACTACACTTGATTCGTCAGAACCTAACCAAGGGACAGCCACGGACCGACCGACAAACGACTTGCTTGCCACCAACCGGTACATGAGAATTCAAACACAAAATATTACGGCTGTAATTATCCACAATCAAATATATATATATGTATTAAGCTGCCAAAACTACACACCATGTAGGACAGTGACAACAGGTTAGCAAAGGACGCTGCTTGAAATTATGTTAGTGGCCAGGGCAGGTAACTGTAACACTAACGGCCACAAGGCAAAAAATTCCGCTGGTGCACTTCATATGCAGTCAACCAATATAGCTAATTCAACCGCATGGCAGCTAAATTTCAGTAATACAAACACTCGGTGTTGCTCACAGGAAAACCTCCCCAACAGCGAACCACCGAAACAAACCACACAACATAAATTGACGTGGGTTGGGTATTTAAAACACCATTCAACTTTGACGTCCTGGGTCGGTGAACCACGAAGCTCGTAGCGATCGGACAGTTCCACACACGCTTCGACACTGTGCAAGGATCACCAGCGGTCCCGGCCGACTGCACCGTTCGGAGGTAACTTCCCTGGTCCGCAGCAACCGACCGACCCCCCTCAGAATGCCGACAACATGAAGAAAAATCGGGAGTCGATGCACACACACACACACACACACACAGCCTACTCATGAACGATTGGCGAGCAAAACGCGTCGTCTGGTAGGACGACAGACTGATGATCCACCAAGACCGTGGCCCGGCTCAAGTGATGTGTGGCTGCAATGGTCGAGCGAACCATGTCGACGCAGACCTCACTGCTCCAACCCGACTGCACTAGTGCCGCATTGCAACTCGTCAAATAGCAGGTCCTGACTATGCTCCAGACGCGTTCCAAGTAACTGGCAGCCTGAACTCGCGACCGTAACTAGCTTACGACAGACAACCAGCGGGAAGTAGTAGCAGTCGCGCAAAGATACTACAAGAGGGGATACATAGACACGCGCTGCTAGCGCCGCTCACGGTCAGGCAAAGCGGCAACTCAGTGACAGTAATAATTTGAATTAACGTAGCGAAGTGGAAGGACGTTAAAAACAGGGTGTGACATACATGATGGCGGGAACACGAGCCACTCACTGCTCACTATGGATGCTGAGCCTACCATCACGCCCACACCGCGAACCATGACTTGAGGGAGGTAAACCCCCTGTACACGGTGCGTTTTTGAAGTCTCCACCAAAGTCGCGAGACAGAGGAAACATCCCACAGCTCTCATGTGTAGATATAGAGTTATTTCAGCCACAGACCAGTTCACATTCCATTTTGTTATGTGTTCTCCTTCAGCAGACCTATACGTTTGATGACTAAGTTTTTTCTATTATGTATTATCTTTCAGGTTGTATTAATATGTATTAAGACCACAGCCGGCCGGTGTGGCAGAATGGTTCTAGGTGCCTCAGTCTGGAACTGCGCGACCGCTACGGTCGCTGGTTCGTATCCTGCCTCGGGCATGGATGTGTGTGATGTCCTTAGGTTAGTGAGGTTTAAGTAGTTCTAAGTTCTAGGGGACTCATGACTTCAGATCTTAAGTCCCATAGTGCTCAGAGCCATTTGAACCATTTTTTATTACGACCACATCATAATTTTCACATTATATCATCAGACGAACATAGTCATTTTATAAGGATTTATGAACCAACAAGAATAAGAATCAGCGCACTTTGTTTGATCTTTTATGTATGTGAACTTAATAGCGTATTAGGTAAGATTTTTAATTATCGGATCTACCACAAGTCCTTTTTACACATTCCATGGCATACGTAAAGCTTAGATTCATTATTGTCATTATCATATTTGAATATTTATACATACTTAGTATTAACAGGTGACATTATACAAGTATTCTTTCTGTATAGTTATTTTTATAATTTTTCACAGTATGGAAATATCGTTTCTATCATACAAGAAAACATAGGTATTTTTATAATGACATAACTGTGAACGGACAGGGTGAATCTTCTAAAAGTTGCACCACAAAAATTGCGGGAATAGATGAGAGGTATCCACATAGTGGATTGCTAGTCAGGAGCTCGTATCGTTAGCCGATTGTAATAATACTTAGAAAGTGTATTTTTGTGCAAACAGACACTTTTTCAAATGGAACAATGCTTATTGACATTGACAGACTAGAAGTAGGGTAAATTAGAATTTCATTGCCGTTCTCGGCAGGATTCTAATGCAAGTTTTTCACGAGATACCGTAGTTTGAAAAGTTTCCACTTCGACCCTTGTGTGTGCCACTGAACCTGCGTAGTTGCTGAGTGCGATGTTACTATGCTTGCTTACAGTATGCTTCTTTGTTCCTTGAGTGCACTGCGACTTGACAGTCAGTTATCGCGTGGTAGTCCAAGCAGTAGGTCGAGAGTGAGCCATGGGATTTACCAATGCAGAAAAAGCCGACATGCTCATGGTGTATGGAGAGTGCAGGAAGAATGCAGTTCGTTCTGGTGTGGTGTATATGGTAAGATACCCCAGTACATGTCAGCCATCTCGGCAATTTCTTATCAGCCTCTTCAGCCAGTTATATGATAATGGCGGTGTAACACCTAGACAAATTAACAGAAGGAATTAAGTGACGACATAGGGGGAGGAAATTAATGTTCTTCCCGCTGTTGCAGTTGGTCCGCACGTTAGACCCCGCACAATCGGACGAGGATGTGGTATCAGTCAGGCAAGTGTTCAAACGGCTCTGAGCACTATGGGACTTAACTTCTAAGGTCATCAGTTCCCTAGAACTTAAAACTACTTAAACCTAACTAGCCTAAGGACATCACATACATCCATGCCCGAGGCAGGATTCGAACCTGCGACCATAGCGGTCGCACGGTTCCAGTCTGTAGAGCCTAGAACCGCTCGTCCAACCCGGCTGGCCAGGCAAGTGTCCTGCACATTCTCCATCAGCAGAAGTTCTATCCCTATCACATCTCTCTCCATCAAGAGTTGCATGGAAACACTTACGAGAATCGTGTTAACTTCTGTAAATGAGCTTTGAGACAAGATAATCGATATCTACCACGTGTCTTGTTTAACAATGAAGTCACATTTACCAATCATGACTAGGTAAACCACCGAAACATTCACTATTGGTCTGTTGACAATCCTCGTTGGCTTCATCAGCTGGAACGTCAGCATTCATGGAGTGTAAATGCATTGTATTGGGTAGTGAACCATCAGCTTATTCGCCCATATTTCATAAACAGAACAAAGAACGTACACAAGTGCTGCAGCCTCCTAACAGACCACCTTCCACAAATGCTAGAAGACGATCCTCTGCAGACTTGGAGGAATCTTTGGTACCAGTACGACGGCTGTCCAGCCTATAGTGCACGAAGCACTTTAGCATGTCTTCACGAATTGTTTTCAAATTGTTGAACTGGACACAGGAGACCTGTACTTTCGCTGCCCACTTCCCCGGGTTCGACGCCTATAGAAATTGTTCTCTGGGGAAAGCTGAAAACCGCTTGTCCACAAGGACATGCCAACTACACCTGATGATATGTAACGACCTATTATTGCAGCCCACTCTGACATTTCCACTGATATAATACCGTATGTGTAGCAGTCGTTCCGTACCAGACCGAAAGCGAATATTTCCACTGCCCATGGTTATTTTCAACACATGCTGTAATGCTCAATTGTCTCATTACTGTTCAGAATCCACATAAATAGTGTAAGACGTCATGGTCTCCTGACCTTCATTGCTTACATATTCCGCCCTCACAATCATATTCTGCACATCAAGATGCTTCATTCGAACCCAAACTCGATAAGATAAAGTCAATGTTGTATGTATTCATGTAAACAATATGCAAATAAGTAATAAATCACAAGTGCACAAAATGGTTGAAATACTCGAGGCTGGCATACACACATACAATCCAGACATGACAGTCACAGGAGCTTTTAGTTCGAGAGAGGCACCTGCACGCCAGGAGTCCAGTCCCAACCCATCTACGTTGGCTGGTGACTGCCTGTAGAGCAGAGAGGGTTTCCCCGAGTGAAAGGACGACCCCGTGTTTGGCTTAAAAGCAAATTCCGCTACATTGAGTGGGAGCGGCGAGCCTACACATTCTTTAGACATAGCACGCAGTTTCAGAGATTTTCACAGGGAGACAGCAAACGCCAAACGCCAGTACTACAGATTTCCGGATTGGTCGCCTTAAACGAAATGCCATTCTCCCATTTTTGAAGAGCAATGCTGATTGGCAGGCGATATTCCTGGCGCCTTGAGCTGAAGGAGTAATGGAAGAGACCGAAAGATATTCCCCTTCATGTCTGGCGTGGAGAGGGGCCGTTCCATTGTCGCTCTTGGAGCGAGGCGTGTACTCAAAGAGTGAGGAACAAGTCTCTCCTCAGTACTTCACTGGGAGAGCACCTCTGTTGAGAGCGAATTGGAGAGCGACTCTATCTTGAGTCCTTGCGATTGAGTGTTATTCACTGTGTTGGGCACCACACTTATTGTGCGGTGTGAATGGACAGAGTTATAGTTAAATGCCTGCGAGTGAATTTTTGAGTGGCATCGTGGTGGATGGTTATCTGACCAGTGTACCACGCCAATAAATAGACTAGGGACGAACAGGAATCCTTGACTTCATCAAGGTGTAGGGAGAGTTTGACTGGCGAAGATCAGTCCAGATAGAATGAGAGTTATCTTATTTGTCAGCAGCGAGCTGCGCAGACAGCAGTCATCGCAGCTTATGGTATTGTGCGCTACAGCTCTTGCGAGCCCCATATTTCCTCCACAACAGTACACTTCACTGCATTTCACACGTGATAGCCTCGACCGTACCTAGCAACATTCTAATGGATAATTATTCAAGTTAAGTAGGTGCGGCTCTCAGCCATTCTGCCACATCAATAACAATCTTAGAATAAAAATTTCATTAGCGAATCCTATCATTAAGAGGTAACTTCGCATTCAGAAAAGAACCCGGAAATAACTGGTTCGGTTCATAAGTAAAAGTGCCATTGTGATTTTCTCACAATTTTTGCAAAATAAATAATAATGTTCGTTAGTTTCATATTTTCTTACACTAACTAGCACTACTCCAGTACCGAAGTATCCCACTAGTTACGTAAGAAATTTTGTGAATTGTTGTGTCATTTCCTTACAGCGGACGACTCCAGAAGATATTTATTGCTGAAAGTTTTTCAGGCGTTTCTCTTTAGAACGTTAGGTGCGTCTGTCTGACTTCTGTAGTAGTGTGGGGGTGGAAATTGCATCTTGCAGCAGCCACAGGGTAAAGGGTACATCTCAGATTAATCCGTTGCGCAGAATGACAGAATAACAACCCCACACGTTCATCACAATAGTGGATGCACTTGTGTTGTATGAGTGTCAGTGTGGAAACTTTTCAGCAAACGATATTTTGTAAACAGATCGCACTAGAAACCTGCAACCAAAAACCACTGACCTTCTAATTTGCCCTACTTTTAGTTTGTTAATTTCAATAGGCACTGTTCCATTTCAAAAAGTGTATGTTTGCACAAAAAATATACTTTCTATGTAATATTACAATCTGTTGATTGGCTAACAATACAAGCCCCTGACTACCGGTTTACTCTGTGAAAATCACTCATTTCCGGGATATTTTCGGTCTAAGTTTTAGGTGGCTCTGAGCACTATGGGACTTAACATCTGTGGTCATCAGTCCCCTAGAACTTAGAACTACTTAAACCTAACTAACCTAAGGACATCACACACATCCATGCCCGAGGCAGGATTCGAACCTGCGACCGTAACAGTCGCGCGGTTTCGGACTGAGCGCCGAGAACCGCTAGACCACCGCGGCCGGCTAAGTTTTAGGTGATTCAACCTATACATATTGTGTATGTGGGTTTTTGTGTCTGTTTTAAATGTTATTTTCCATGTTTTTACATGTGTTTATACACAAACTTGCTAAATTTTCATACATATCTATTGTATAAGTCGTCCATGAGTATATTTCTATTATTCAAAGGAAGAATCCCGCTGCGATAAGAACCTATTTTTCTGCGCATTACAGATATTTCCTGTATGCTCTTTGACATAATTATATTGATATACTTGGTAAGCATTTGGTGTGAGTAGACCCTCAATCACTGAATATTTAGCCCTGTGACATACTGAATGGTCAAGGAACCGCAAATTGTGAAGGGCACATAGTTTAATTTCAAATCTGGCCTTGATACAGGTGTGAATGGTTTTGGCCAAAGTTGCTTGAACGTTATTTATATGTTGTGGTTGGCTGAGTTGCCTTTTGTTGCAACCTTTTGGCAGCTCTTGACGTTGGTTGTCATATGGATAAAGTTGATGTTCTCACCGAATACAACAGTTTGCAAGTTTTGCTTCTTGCAAAATTTTCATGCGGTCGAGGTGTTATGAAAAGCAGCCAGCCAATCAGCTTGTCTCTTTTCATTCAATATGACGATTAATCCACCTGGAAGATAATGAGGAGACAGCGTTTAACTTAATAGCTTTGAGGAGTAATCATGACTGCAGCGACTGCATTACATGCTGACTCCTAGCTGTTTTGTTTTCTTCATTAAGGTTTTCACATCTAATCTGATGCTGGGTCTGTTATTTGCTTTTCTGAGAGAGCTTGGGAACTGTATGCATGGTGGACTCAGGACAGGCGATACAGGGTCTGGCAGAAAAAAGCAGGTCTCGGTATGCAGCTGGGACACAGGCTTTCGCAGGAACAGGTTTGGACCAGACTGCAGGTAGAGAAAGAAGTGTTGTCAGAGTGAAAATTGCGTCTCTGTGCGGCTTCCCAGTGGCCTACAGCTACTGCTCGGCTTCCATTCTGGACGGCAGAAAGATCTATCATCAGATGGCCAGCGCACCGCCTATGCTAAGAATAATTCTTTCAGCAGATAGGATTCTCAAGCTTTCCAGAAAACGTGAAGACGCCACAGAATTAGTGGCTAGGCTCGATTAGCGTTCTTTAACTTTCGGAGGACCTGGGACGAGAGCCGGCCGAAGTGGCCGTGCGGTTAAAGGCGCTGCAGTCTGGAACCGCAAGACCGCTACGGTCGCAGGTTCGAATCGTGCCTCGGGCATGGATGTTTGTGATGTCCTTAGGTTAGTTAGGTTTAACTAGTTCTAAGTTCTAGGGGCCTAATGACCTCAGCAGTTGAGTCCCATAGTGCTCAGAGCCATTTGAACCATTTGAACCTGGGACGAGAGACTAGCTCTTGGACGCTAAAACGCCGATTGGTAAAATTCTTGTGACATCATTAGGATGGATCGCGTAGGAGCACGTTCCTTAGAGAGTAAGAGAGGATAGAGAAGTCATTTTAGTTTTTTAACGCGACACATGTTCTTGGCAGGATGAAGCAGTTCCACCATGGGCGCACAGGGAGTACTTGTGAAACGATTGGTGGTCATGTTTCCATGGCGAGAAGGAAAGACCAGACTGTTCGATTCAGATACAAAAAAGGAGACTTCGACTTGGGTTATGGTGCTGGGCACACCTTGGGAGGCTACTGTCTCCAGTAGCGATGCTGATTAGGAGTGACAAGTTTGAGTCTATGGAAGCATGAGCCTAGTGTTGTACTTCAGACGGCCAGTGACAGAGACAGCTCTCTGCTCATCTTGCACACCAACACGTTACGTCAATCCCAGATCATAAGTCATTATGGGCAATGCAATTACCTGTACCACATCTATCAGAATATTATTAGACGGAAGTGTGCATGTGTTTTCTTTTTTCAATTTAACATTCAGACAAGTAGTCACTGAAATCGACCAGCAGAAAACCGTGAACTATTTCAGAGCACCAGTGGTGCCCATAGGTGTCGATTTACAACTTTCGGAATAACTTTGTCAGCCAGAAGATTTCCTTTTTATCAAGGCTAATGGAATATTTTTGTATTTTTTAATTTCGTTTGTTGTCAGATAGTCAGATGCTTTTCTGCATTTGTGATTTGACTGAATTTTCCATTTGCTAGCACCGTAAATATTTTCATTTCTGTTACTAGGCTATTTCCCCCCGCCCCCATACGATCTACAGCTAGGTCCTCAACATTTCACTGCGTTAATCAATCCATCTGTGTGCAGTGATTTTTTGTGTGTCTCGTAATTATTTTTCCCATTCAGATTCCTACATTCTACACTCGCAGAGTTTGCAAGTTTTATACGAACTTTCTTACTTGTAACAAAAATTACCAATACGCACTGGCACCAAAGGCTTAAAATGTGTATCAGACTTGAATACATCATAGTCTTCAATAACTTTCTAGATTTGGTAAAACCTAAAGGTATTTGAGAGCGAAAGAAATTGTGTCAGCTGTAAAGAAATGTTGCACACTTTCTTCGTTTTCTTATTTTCACATTATGCACAGGTGACAAAAAGGGAAAGCGACTTGTTATATTCCCACTTTGATGTACTGTGCACTATAACAGTCGACGAAGAACTTGTAATGTCCCCACAGCAAATACCCTCTACCACGCACCAATTAATCATTTCCAATCAAATCATCCACATTCATGCACTTTGGAAAAGTTATTTGATCTGATTTTCTCGTAATATATACGGCGACAGCTCGTCGACACCAAAGTATTTTCTAGTGCGTTTATTCTTTGAAATAACAGAGATGCATATATGAATTCTCCATGGTTGTTAGAGTGGTAACTAGGACAGCTTCTGGAGTATCCGTTGAGGGATTGACGTGTTTCTGAGAGATACATATTCTGCTTTTCTTCTCGCTAAAGCGAGTCAATTAACATTTGTGCCGTTGGCGGTTTGTTTTGAAGAGAAAGAGATTGTAAAAGGAAAATAATTAAGGCGTGGAATCGCCGGAGATCTGGACATGTAATGGAGATGGATTTAATACACGATTTCCTCCATAAATAAGGTTTGTGACTTTTTTGTTCTGGAGTGAATGAACGAATGAGTTTTTTCTGAATCATTTGTTGATCACGTTGGCCCTGTAATTAGTGGGGAAGTTTCAGCTGTGTCGAAGAGAGCCTGCAATCACTGAGTCTGTGTTAAATCGTCCAAAAAGGCTTCGTACACATCTGGAATTCGCAATCTTTCGTAAAAGTAACAAATTGTCCAAACGATTGATTCTCCCGACTGACTGCAGTGTTTAACAGTAGTAATAAATGTAGAGATCTCTTACAGCAAGCCAGCCGCTGATTACCAAGACGAAGGACTCCACCAAAGATTCTATTTGGCTGATTCTTTTTATCACGTAATGAAATCTTATATTAAAAACTATACAGAGATAAAGGAGAGAAAGAGCGAATGAAAATAGAGATAATACTAATAATCCTCCATTAGTCTAATTTTTCGCCTATCCTATCACGGATCAGCCAAGAACTGGGAGGGCCTTACTTTACTGTACAGACTTATGTGTGAAGGTGAAGGAATCTTAAAGACAACAGATACACGTCTATACAGACAAGACATTACACAGAGATAGCGTCTAGCTGCACTGATCATCTATTCTTAGATTAAAGAGACGGCAACTTATTATCCGAACATTTAAAATGTTAAAATGGCTAATCCGTGACAGGACACGTTTTTGGATGTTGCTAAAATAATTTTGTTCTCTGTTTCATGTCAACTACGACGAGCTAACCTAACTGACGCTTGGAAAAGAGAGGAAAGGTTCGCAGGTGATATAATTGGATCCACAAATAAAGCCGAAGGGCGGCAAGCTGATTGCAGTGTATAGGCGGCATATATTTTTTATTATGATAGTTCGCTAGTACAGTTGAAGTATTCGCTTTTCTGTTTAGTGTTATTTGGTATTTGAATATTGATTATTTGTGTTCATGTGTTTCATAGGAAGTGTTTTGTTTGACCTGTTCCAGTTGCATTTATCTGTATTTGTACATTAAGAAATTAGACACAGTAGTACTCTTGTGTGAAGGGAGTTACATATAGTGACAGTAGAACATTTATATGATTTTAACTAGGGCAATGTTTAGCATGAGCCAAGCAGAGCAAAGCAGCATGCATCAGCCTTCAGCTGTTAGCACTGATAATAATGAAGCAGTAAGAAGTGTTGTAGAACCGATGGATACAGATAGCGCAACAGAACGCCCTGTAGACACGGCTGCGGGTGTAACAGCAAGTACGCAGCAGGGATTAGATCCATTGGTAATTATCATGAGACAGTTGCAGATGATAACCAAGAGCATGAATACTTTGAAAACCGACATTAATGCGACATTTGCCTCACTTACTGAAGGGCAAAATGATTTGAATACGAAATCAGCCTCAGTTACTGAAGGGCAGGAAATCTGAAAACCGATATTAAAGCACAATTAGTGACAGTCACTCAAACTCAAGAAGAGATGAAATTAGTCCAGACTGAGATTAAGCAGCAGTTACAAGACAGTTTTTCCGAATTAGAGCAGCGGAGAGAGGCGAAGACCGAGGAACTCAAAGATCAGGCCGAAGAGACGGAACGAAAATTAACTGCACAAATAGAATTGGTGAAGGCACAATGTGAGGAATCTACTCAGCGCGTACGTGTCGGAATGAAGGAGTATGTGGCTATTAAGATAGATACCGTACGGGAACAAGTGGAAATGGTTCCGCAATTAGTACTGAAACGTCCCCTTTGTACAATTATACATAACTGTGCTTAAACTGATACACAATGTTTTTAGCGCAACGCAATCCGACTTTCAAAAATCCCTACAAAAGAATGGCCCTGACTAACATTAACCTATACCTTTCACAAATCACTTACCTCACAAAAATCTTCGTTACTCAAGCTACTCCAATACAGCGAGCGCCACTACTGCCAGCTAAATAACAGATTCAAACTACTGAAGGCACTAACTACAGATAGGCATAGTTAGCAAATGAAAGATTTTAATAGAGAACAAACAATGTATTTTCCTTAATAGTCATAATATTTATAGCAGTTCATGACATGCAGTGTTACAAATTTCAAAACTCCGCCATCTCTCTCCCCACATCCACCACTGATGGCGGCTCACCTCCAACTGCGCAACGCTACGCGCTGTTCACATCCAGCTGCCCAACACTACAATGGCAGACAACAATGCAAACTAGCCACAGACTGCACACAGCACAGCCAGTGATTTTCATACAGAGCGCTACGTGGCGTTACCAATAAGAAAACCTAAACAGCCTACTTACATAGCCCCCATGCACCCCACAAAAAATTTTACAAATTGTTTTGGGCAGTGGCCAATGATGATTTGATAAAATTTTTCATAATTACAATAACAAAGATATCAAATGCACACACTTATTGATGCAATGTTGGTCAAAAGCTAAAATTTTCTCACAGTCCATAAAGACAGTCCTGATCATTCATCAAATTGCAGTGTTTTTCTCAAAGTCTGAGCAGTAAAAGAAAATGCACACGGAAGTAGTGGATTTCCATGCAGTCTTGAAGAAGTAATGTTGTCCTTCCAACGGAAAGACAGTGCTGACTCTCGACATGCAGACAGGTAATGGGCCACAACAGAGCAAACCCACTGCAGAGTCAGTCGAAGTTTTGAAGAATATTGGTAGGTAGGTCATCACAGAGCAGACCCACTGTAGTCCTGGTAGAGATTACGGTATTGGTGGGCCACCAGAGGTGCAGACCCACTGCAGTCCTTGTAGAAATAATGGTACTGGTGAGTCAGCAAAGGTGTAGACCCACTGTAGTCCTTGTAGAAATAATGGTATTGGTGGGTCATCAAAGATGCAGACCCACTGTAGTCCTTGTAGAGATGGCCAGCAGCCACCTGTTGCGACTGTGCAGGTGCACAATCACCATTGAAGAGTCTTGCGGATAATATAGCAAGTTCATAACCACCACTTGTGCACTCACAAAGTTTTTGGAAATGTCCTTAGAACTAGCAATGCTGTTATCCAGTCCCTTGCTGAATTATTAACACACGTGCAAACACTAACAGTCCCTACTTCTCTCATATTGTCCATATACTATGACCAACAGAAACTTGTGCAGTGAAATGGAACTTACAAGTTACTTAATTTGATGACCTGGTGTCAATTACAATTTTATAACATAAGAATACAATTACAAAGGTACAAAATACATCATTAAAGAACATAACAATACAAAGAACATTTGTAGTACCGGCTTCACAAAAGAATCGAAATAACATATACGTCAGTGTTACAGGAATTATGAAATGAGTACATACATAAGAGATCAGAATAACTTTCGAAACATCAACTTCACACATGAGCATTAAAACAAAACAGAATAAATAATGTCTAAACACCTTTATGAAGAAAATAACATAGTATTTGAAAAATTCTACAACATAAATCTTATTAGCTAAACACATAAAGAGAAGGGAACACAAACACATAGTGGGATAACACAAGGAAAGGACAGGGTTTCTTTTACTGCAGTATTTTGCAAACAAAACTTTCTTTACTTCTCGGAGATCTTCCTTCATTCGTCATTATTCCCAAAAAGTCCTATCTATACCTGCTTTCTGTATTCTATTCATATTTCTTTCAAAATAATTATTTCTCAGTGTACAATACTCATTTTGGCCCAAATCTTTTTCATATAACTTCTCAATGCATTTTTTCCCGATTGTCCATAGTCAATTTCTTATATAGTCTACCCCCTCTTAAGCTAACTTAAATCTACTGAGCTCAGATGCATAAACTAAGGGACGAGGCAATGCAGCAGCACAAAACAATTACTACAAACAGCAATGACAAAATATTCAAATTGGCCAAGCAAGCAGCAATATTACAACTAATATTAGGCAATGAGCAGCAAACAAGAAAAATAAATCAGTAGTAAAACTGGCTTAACAGAGTAATGTAAAGTGAAATTTAGTAGTACTATGCCTGGCAAACAGCAGAAGCAAATGCAATAAATTATATCTAAACATGACAGAGTTCAAGCAGAAAGAATAGTAACCTAAAGACAACAATGCAGATAAGGGAAATGTCTATTCACATCTTAATATCTATGTCATTAAAGTGGTGCACCACAACTTATTCTACAAAATAAATTACCAAGTACTTGAAAAGAAATTTATGAATGCAGTTCCTGTGAAGGTAAATGTCTTTTTGTGCTCCTTCGTTTTTTTTTAAGTTATTATTTACTGGATCTGTAGGCATAAAATATCTATATTAGTACATCAATAAAATTTTATTTTAACCAATGCTGCAGTGCAGCTAGAAACTAGATATTAAACAAAATGAGCAAACTCTCAACTAGAAAGACATAGACGTAAAATGTTTCTCATCATTTCATTAAGCATTTTAGTAAATATCATAAATTAAGAGCTCCACAGTATAATTATATGTTTTCAAGTTTGAGCGTGTCGTATTTGTGATGCTTTCTACAAAGAAATGTCAATAGCGAGGATAATGGCCTCCTTTTATTTTCTACCTGTGCCGCTGAAATGCGCACACTAATGGCTTTTTTTCCAGGCAGGTGGCACAGGTGGGCGGCCACAACGCATTATGTGCAGGTCACTCAACTTAGCAGTTTGTACTACAGTGACAGTCTCATATAAAAAATTTCACAGGTCGAGAATTTGCGTTGCAAATGTGTAGAAACAAAATCCTATCAATATAACAGAGTCCAAAAAATTTTCATCGGCATTGTAATACATTCACGCATTTACATACATTTCATAACTCTTAAAGTACGATTCTTGGTTTCCAACAACCTTTTTCACAAACCAGAGTCCCTAACCACTACTCATTATTCCTTACCTTATTACACATATACATATTCGTCGACACTTCTTCAATATTTCATCATAACAAATACGTAGCATAATCAAATTCCTCATATAGCATCAGCTTATTGATCATGAACGTACCTCAGCAGCATGATACACGTCGTCGTCGTAATATTAACATCATAACACCTCAGTCAAATCTCAAAAACGTCGTAGCTTTCTGCAATAATTTCAAATCCTAAAAAATATTCTCTGCTCATTTCAATAGTGTCATGTACCTCAAACGTACCTTAAAAATCATAATGTCATACCAAATACATCATTCAAAGCTCTCATAGTATCACAATGGTTCCAAAAAAATATGAACAGTTCACAAAGTACAGACAAAATACAATGTCATAAGTGTGAAGTTATCCAACTGTGTAATTGTGTAAACATGTGTCACTGATGTAGTAGAAAAAATGTTTGTTTCTCTGTTAAATAATCAGGCAGCTGTGTAATTCTGTGTTGGAGAAATATGGTACCGATGTGTAAAGTTGTATAAGCAAATACCATATTAGCTAGGGCTCCTTGTGCTTTCCACACACATGGTACACAAAGTAAGCGTGTACCCCCGTGAGGATTAATGTAATTATACCCTCAGGTGTTACAGATTACAGCAATAGAATGAAATGTATCACGGAAAACTTTCTTTGTAATTCAAAACTCTTTAAAAATAAATGTTTTAAGTACAAAATTAATCACTCAAATACGTGTACTGTAGCGCTAAACTGTGCGTCTTGTTGCAACATAATCTCTGTGGAAGTGTCGTAGTTATCATCCTCCAAAAGCTAAGTTCTGAAGAAGTCAATGTACTTACCTCATGATAAACAAAAGTGAAATGCTTTGCGTATAGATATCGTAGTTATTATGCTTATTGGCGTGATGAAGAAAGTACTGTACAGTAACGTATTGTTGTGCCACGGAAAAGGCAGTCTCATTGTAGCTATACCACAGAAGTTACTACTAAAACATGTTTTACCATCCAGAATAATACAGAAAAAATGTGCAAATATAAAACAAAAACACCGCAGAAGCAACATTGTAAATTGTCACTCATTAGTAGCGTCGTGATGAAATCGTGTAGCTGTCACATAAACTAACCACTGTGTCATCTGGTATCTCATAGGAAGTACTTTAAATCCAGAATGTATTTTCAAGTAAACCAAAATATTGCATTAAAATCTCATTAGCAGTACTGGTAAAAGTTCTAAGTATGTGAGCCTTGTAGTCATTACGTAATCGTGCAACTAACAAGCAAGAATGTACACATACAATAACACTGTGTCGTCTGTTCACAATAACAATTAATTCGTAATTTCTGTTTAAATAAGTTCTCTTGGTTCTTGACTGGGTATTTAACTTCAAACATTGTTGCATGTTAACAGATTCTAAGTCTCACAAAGCATACTAGCGATGTGAAGTGAAAAGTTTTATGGCAAAGACAAAGTTAAAAAGCAGATTATCTTTCAATAAACGGTTTTACATGTGAAATGTGGTGTGAACCTTTACTCTTCCTAGTACGCAGAGTTTCAACTTCAACGCAATTATCTTGTGGTATACGGCGGTAAAGAAAAATGGAATTTTTCTCAAGGTTAGCTTCTATGTTATTTTTCTCTGAGCCAGCCGGCGCACGTGGGTGCCTGCGGCGCGAGTCATTGTCTGTCTCTTTGTTGGCGCGCGTTGTTATTGGGATTAGGAGACCTAACTTCTACAAATTCGCCTTGCCGAGAGGGCCCAGCTCTGTTAGAATCCCACCAGTTCTGATAAAATTCAGGTCTGTCGTTATGATTATATCGTCTGTCGTCATGTCGGTAGATTCCACAGTTTCTTTCTTGTCGGTCACGTACTGGAGAATTTCTCCCTGAATCGTAACTGTGCGCTGAACTGTTGCGTCTGCAATTATTCTGTCTCCCGTAATAATAATTGTTTGTGTTCCCATATTGTCTGTTTCTATGGTAATCTCTGTCATATTCATTACTACGGAAATGCGATCTTTCTCTGTAATTATTACCACTCTGCCAACGGTTGTCATACGGGTGGTGTCTGTTTTGGTCACGATTTGTGTTGTGAGAATAGCCTTGTCGTGTCCAGTTATTATTTCTTTCATCGCGGAATTGCGACGGATGTGACCTGTAATTGTTGTGTTCGTGTTTTCGCGTTCCGCGATTGTCAGTGTCAATTTCTAATTCTTGTAAGAGTCCCTGAAAAGCTTCAATGTCGTCTTTGCAACATCCTCCCAAAATAATGTGTCGTAAATGTTCAGGTAATTTGATTAAGCAAATGCGGATGAGTTCTGAGTGGCTGTATGGGTTTGACAGGTACTGATTCTTGTGCAACATGTCTTCAAAATATTTCACAAGACTGGAGAATTCAGATTGTTCGAAATGTTTCATCATTATGATGCTATTTTTTACTCGGTCTTGTGTAGCTTGAGACCAATATGCCGAGAGGAAGGCATGATAAAATTCTCCTTCACTGTGGCAATCGTGAATGACCGATCGCATTCTTACAGCTGGTTCATTCTCTAAGTAGCCACACATAAATTCTAATCTGTGTTCTAACGACCAGTTGGGAGGAAAACAATGAGATAATTGATGGAGCCATGCTTGTGGATGAATGTCGTTGTCAGAATGTTTTGAATTTACGTGTAGTAATGAACAGCTTATAGTCAAAATCATCGTGTCGGCGAGTCGCACATCGCTCATTGTTACTTCGTTTCGGCGGTTCCATTTCAAAATGCAATGCGCCTTGCCAATTTCTTTCATAATTTCCGAAGTTTCCTATGTTATTATTTTGTGGTTGCTCCGTATTTCTATGTCCCTCTTCCCGTACTGGAGCGCGAGTGTCCTCTGAAATATGTAATTCTTGTATTACTTGTGCCAACTGATCTTGTACTTCCCGGATTTCTCTTTTGTACTGTGTATTGATTTGATTTTGATTTTTTTTTGATTTTTCTAATTTGTTCATACTCTTCAGTGTCAGTGAAGGCTACAGGTCTTGTGTCATTCAGATCATCATCTACCTTTGTAGATAAGTTAGTGAACTGATCTGAAAGTTCGGCTACTTTATCCGATAGTGAAATTATTTCCTCTGTGTGTTTTTCTGAACCAAGTTTCAGAGTGTCCATTTGTGTTGAAATCGTATCTACTGTGTCCTTTAAGTTTTCCTGTGTTTTTGCAAGTTGCGTAACCATATCGGTAGATGCAACTGAGTCAATTTTAGCTTGCTGTGTTTGTCTCTGATTTTGTTCCATCGTGTCTAACTGTTGCTGTGTTTGTCTCTGGTGTTGTTCCATTGTGTCTAACTTTTGAAGATTTTGTCCCATTTGTTTCTGATTTTGTTCAAGCGTTGTGTCTAACTTTTGTAGCCTTTGTCCCATTTGTTGCATTAACTGTAATAACAGTGCACTGGTGTCTGAAACATGTTCCTCATTGCTTTTTGGCAGTGAAGTTGCACCGGCAACATTCACATTTTGACAAGCGGAAAATGTGTCTTGACTTATTTGAGAAAACGGTGAGGACCCAAAACCTGAGTCTACAGTATTTGCAATATTGAGTTCTGTCATTTCGGATTCCTGAGGCGAGCTGTTGCCGAACGATCGATCGATAATGCTTCCCTGTTCACTACTTGTTTCACTGTCTACACCATTATTTGCCGCCCGCTCCATTTCCCTATGCACTATTACCAAATTACCACTTTGAACATTAGTTAATTCATTACACGGTGGCGCTAACACACTGCTTTCGTCTTCACTGTCATTTCGCAGTTTACTTTGGAGCCTAGTATTACGTTTTTCACACGCCATTATTGTCACAATATTTCATACAACAACACATAAAAATACAATTTGAAGAGCAAAAATAAGAGAACACATTAACATAGCACTGAAAATAATATCTAGTTAATTGCAAGCGCAGCTGCGAAATACTTGGTGCAAATTTACATGCGTGCCACATCTGTTTTAATGTACAACAATGAAAGACTGCAACTACAAAGGAGATTCTCTCTACAATTACGCGCTAGCAATAAACAAAATGTACACTAATTACACAAACTACAAGAAAAAAAATCAGAAGATTCCAGTGAGGTATCCTCGGCTAAGGGTCGACATACGAAACGTCCCCTTTGTACAATTATACATAACTGTGCTTAAACTGATACACAATGTTTTTAGCGCAACGCAATCTGACTTTCAAAAATCCCTACAAAAGAATGGCCCTGACTAACATTAACCTATACCTTTCACAAATCACTTACCTCACAAAAATCTTCGTTACTCAAGCTACTCCAATACAGCGAGCGCCACTACTGCCAGCTAAATAAAAGATTCAAACTACTGAAGGCACTAACTACTGATAGGCATAGTTAGCAAATGAAAGATTTTAATAGAGAACAAACAATGTATTTACCTTAATAGTCATAATATTTATAGCAGTTCATGACATGCAGTGTTACAAATTTCAAAACTCCGCCATCTCTCTCCCCACATCCACCACTGATGGCGGCTCACCTCCAGCTGCGCAACGCTACGCGCTGTCCACATCCAGCTGCCCAACACTACAATGGCAGACAACAATGCAAACTAGCCGCAGACTGCACACAGCACAGGCAGTGATTTTCATACAGAGCGCTACGTGGCGTTACCAATAAGAAAACCTAAACAGCCTACTTACAGTACTAAAGCAAGACGCCGTGGCATGTGAAATTGCGCAACTTCCTGAATTGGCACGTCCACAGACTAACCTAAAGGAAAGCGTTGAACATCTGACAGAGCGTCAAGACATTATAGACCACCAAATTAACGTATTAACGGGTAAATTATCCGAAATAACATTAGAAAACAAAAGGCTAATGTGTGAAAACGTTGAGCAAAATGTTAAGGTGGCATTCCAGAATTTATCTGGCAAACAGGAAGAGAATTTGTCTGCGAAAGGAGTTGAGGAGGTGCGACAGCAGTTAGGTGCTGATTTTGAGCATTTGAAACAAAAGATAGAAGCGTCGATGCGCTCTTCACAACAAAGCTCAGAACAAATGAATACAGGGCAGCAGCAGAAGTTGACAACGACTATAGAGCCAGTTACTGCCCATTCGCACACAACACCGACTTGTGCAAGTAATTCAAGCATTAAATTGCCACAAGCTGGTTGTTCGCGTGAATTCTTATCTACCGGAGATTACGAAAGCCTTTGGAATGCCTATAAAAATGATAAAGCATCGGCAATTCCAGATTTTTAACCCTGACAAAAGGGGGGTCCATCCAATTGTTTTTATTCGAAGTTTCAGAGGAGTGCTACCTAGAAATTGGTCGGAGTGGCAGAAGATCAGTTTTGTTACAGGATATATACAAGGTTCGGGGGCGATCTGGGCCTCGGACATGACTTCTGTTTGCCCGACATATGACGATTTTGAGAAGGCGTTTTAGCAAAGTTCTGGTCAGAAGGGGTACAAGAACGCCTAAGGCAGGTGGTGCTCTACCCATAGCCTTTCTCCTTTTTGAAAGGAAGCCTTAGAAGGTATTTCGAAAAATATATAAATAAAACGAGATACTGGGATAGACCTATGCCCTTGCCAGACATAATAAACATACTTAAGGCAAGACTACCAACTAGCATCCGGAATCAATTGATTTACGGCAACGACAAAGACTTGGAGTCGTTCCTCACGACGTTAGACCATATAGATATTATCGAAGAGAACAACCAGGAAGCCCATAATAACAGATTCCAATATAGGGCGACAGGACCTCCGCCAAACGGTAGGCAAGGTGGAAGTATGTGTTATACCAATGGCGATGAATCGACACTTAGAAGGAATGAACAGAGATCGTTAAATAATGGAGGAACTCCTCAAAATCTCAATAGTAATCCCGGCAATGGTCTTGCGAGGGGCTATTTAAGGAACAACAGGAACGGGAAAAGATACAACCCCGTTTGGGGGAACGAAAGAAATTTCAGACCCCAATCCTGGAATAATAACAATAATAGAAATTGGAATCAACCGGGAGGAATGAATTCAAATAGCCAACATCAGTGGGGACGGACATCTCCGAATCAACCGGTAATTACCGAAGTGACGGATGATTTCAACCAGCAGACAAATCAAAATCCAACAAACTCGTAAGGACCCACTCGTGCCCCGGAGGAGCGGTCAACAACTGGTTGAGGGGCAACAGGATATGTGTACCCATTCTAACGTATAATGATGGACGTTTAGTGGCAGATGAACTGACCGAGGACTTAGAACCACAAGATGTGGATAAGGAACAGGTGGCAGTAGCCGAAGTGCAAGTCATTATGGAGACCGTACCTATAGTGGCGGTTTTAGACACAGCTCCAACCACAAATGTTATTTCGGAGGCACTATTCATCAGGGTCAGAAATATAAGACGAGTACCAGTCTTTCCAGTTCAAAATTTCAGAATAATAGGCGCCATTGGGGCTCGATCGGCTAATGTAAAGGTGCAGTCACTACTTGGTGTGTAATTCGGAAATGTAGCAATATTAAGCACATTCCTTGTTGTGAAACATTTGGTGGTAGATTGCATTATCGGAGTCGACAGCCTACGTCAATATGGATGCAGAATAGATTTTAAAACAGGAAAAATTTGGTTGAATGTTAATAAACAAGAAATTGAGTGGGAGTTGTTGAAAAAAAAAAGCCTTATGAGAAAGTATAATTGTGGGATCAGTGTGCAAGTAATCAGGACGGCCCAAAATTCTAAACAGCACGTAAATAATGAGTTCCAAGTCAAAGAAGATTTCGGTCAATTAGTGTTTGAAAAGTTAAATGAGTCCGACTGCATTATCGAAGATCAGAAGAAGCAGCTCAATGAATTATTATTAATGTATGAAAACGTTTTTGATGAAAGGCCAGGAGTTATTAAGGGATACATATGCCAGCTCTACGTTAAGCCACACGAAACGTATTGTAGAACTTTCTATCCTGTTCCCTGGAGGTTAAAGGCTCAAGTTCAAAAGGAAATAGATCGCATGTTGAAATGGGGTTTGGTCGAACCCTCTACAAGCCCATACTGCTCCCCATTGTTAGTCGTGCCAAAAGCAAATGGGACTGTTAGACTGGTACTCGACGCCAGAAAAATAAATAAAATCATAATTCCATTGAGAACACATCCGGAAAACATTGATGCACTTATGCAACGGTTCCAGGATGTCAAATATTTGACGAGCATTGATTTGCGGAGCTCTTATTGGCAAGTCAAGCTGGATGAGTCATCAAGGAAGTATACGGCTTTCATTTATTCCGGAAGAAGTTAACAATTAACCGTAGTTCATTTCGGACTCAACACTAGTGCTGGAATCTTTATAGCAGCTCTAGATTATGCACTAAGCCCAGAACTCAGAAGCAGGATAACAGTGTTTGCTGATGATTTGCTTATTGCATCGAAAACTTGGGAGGAGGATATTACCTTACTGAGCCGGGTGTTGGACGTGTTCAAAACCACGGGAATAACTGCTAACCTACAGAAATCCCATTTTGCAGTAAACAGAATCAAGTTCCTGGGGCATATAATTGACGCAAAGGGAATTTTAACAACCAAGGAGAAGCGAATTGCAATTAGTAAGTTTCCAACACCCAGGAATAGGAGGCAATTAAAAGGGTTTATGGGCCTTGCCTCATTTTTTTAAAAGATTCATAACAAATCAGGCGATGAACGTAGCAGCTCTAAATAGTCTGTTGAAGAAGGATGTGCCCTGGCTCTGGACAGTAGAGTGTCAAGAAGCATTCGAAGAGATAAAGAAGCAGTTAGTAAATGCACCGCTTTTGTACCATCCGGACATGCAAGAAGAATTTTACTTGTCAACAGATTCTTCGAATGTGGGTATTGGAGCGTGCTTTTTACAAGTACGCAAGATAAATGGACAACTCACCTTCTGTCCTATTGCGTTTGCTAGTCGTGTTTTGTCCAACTGTGAACGATCTTACGCTACGATAGAATTAGAGGCTCTTGCGGTCATCTGGGGATTTTAAAAATTTCATTATTATCTATAAGGGTCAAAGACTGTCGTATATTGCGATCATCAATCATCACCGTTTTTACAAATGTGTAAACTGTTACACCGCAGACTGGCTAGAGGGACTCTCGCTCTGCAACAATACCAATTTAAGATTGTGCATGTCTCAGGACAGCAAAACATTATTGCTGACGCTCTATCAAGGTCACCACAGGGTTTGATAAAAGAGATTGAAGTAAATAATAACTCAGAATTCGCTGTATTGTTGCTGCAGGAAAATCCATATAAGGCGTACTACGTCAATTTGCTTAGTCGTGCCAAAAGCGAATGGGACTGTTAGACTGGTACTCTACGCCAGAGAAATAAATAAAATCATAATTCCAGTGAGAACACATCCGGAAAACAGACCATTTCATTCACATCAGTCAATCCTAGACCCAAAAATGAATTGTCTCTTTTTCAATATATGTGCAATATGTCCACTTTACATCAAAATTCCAATAAACGTTGTGTAGGTATAGGCGACTCTTTTAGAGAAAAACACATTAACACAGTATTCAAAATAGTATCGAATATTTTGAGAGGCGATACTACCCACGAAATCAAAAACGTATAGTAAACATTGGCTGTAAAATGCACTGGTTCTTCTCCGATACTGTAAAACTCACCTCTTCTGCTGCAAGTTTTTTGTTTCCCATATTTTGGGAGGAGTTAATATGTACCAAAACACGTGAAACATGTCCAGTGAATATGGGCTCTAAAATGCATACCTTATGAGCCATGAGATACGGTGAAACACATTTCTACCGAACAAGTGTGTTGTAGAGCCCCTGTTTACTGAACATTTCTGCGTGATTTCGTCCACACTGCTTCCTTCAAAAATATGGAAAGCGAATATCTTGTTGTAGAAGTTATGTATTTCATAGTACCAAAGACGAACAAATCCTCTTAGCTCGTAATGTATGCATTTTAGAGCCCATGTATATCAGACTTTTATTCTTGTTTTGGTGGGTAAAACCCCGTCTCAAAATATTTGACACCTTTTTATAACACCATGCATTATGATACGTGCATCACTGCCCGCCCTTCGCCAGCTAACTCTCAAATACCACTCATTACTATATAAAATGGTTTCAACTGATCAAAACTGATAGCTTTACGTCTACATATTTGTGTCAGTGGTGGACATGGCAGGACATCCTGCGAAACGTTACTAAATACCTTCTTTGAAAACCAATTAGAACGGATAGTTCAGAACCCCACTCATGATGGAAACATATTAGATCTAATGACCAACCAGCAGATCTAACTTCTTTGAGACTATCCTCAACGAAACTGGTATCAGTGTTCATGAGGCGGTGATCGCAACACTGAAAATCAACAGAAAGTGGAACCAAATGAAACAGAAATATTTATATGTTCAGAAAGCTAGACAGAGAAACAACAGTGTCATACATACCTCAGTGAGGAGCTACGAACTCTTAGCTCCGGACAGGAGCATGTAGAGGAACTGTGGCTCAAGTTTAAAGGAATAGTTGATCCTGTACTTGGGTAGGCACGTACCCAGAGGGACAGTTCATAATGCGAGAGATCCTCCATGGTGTACAATCATTGTAAGGAGGCTTCTAAAGAAACAAAGAAACAAAGACTACTGAATATAGGTATAAAACAAAGCATAGGGCTATATATACAGAAATTCTGAATGAAATACGTTTCGCAGTCAAGAGAGAAATGCGTGAAACCTTCAATGACTGTTATAGCCCTAAGAACTGTTACAGTGGGACGTACCCTCTGCCAAGCACTTAATGGCAGCTCGCAGAGTATAGATGAAGATGTAGATTTATAACGTTAAAAAATGAATGTGCTCGAGGCATACCAAAGAGCAACAACTGTACTAAATTTCCTTTACATTCACAGAAGACGTTGTTAATTGTCTCACGTGACAAAAATGACACCATTTAGAACAAATTTCGTACCAGAAATATTTTCGTAACTGATGACGTTTGTTACCATGAAATCAGACATCAACTGACCAAAAATACTAAAAAGGGAACACCGAGATTAATTACAACATGGTAACCGACATCTGCATGCCGCTAATATGAGAAAGAACGGATATTCCTTTACGACAGCGTAATACAACCTTCATATGAGCTGCGTCAGACTTCCATCATCAGCGTTTTCTATCCAAAATTCTTCGAGAAAGCGTCTTGAATACAAAAGATCCATTTCATAGTTACCGTGATGACATTAAGCCCACACGGCTAGTTTCCTTCAGAGGTACAATCTAGAAACTGAGTTAGCGTTGGGAGAGAGTCAAGACGAGGAGATGGTTCAAAAGGTTCAAATGGCTCTGAGCACTATGGGACTTAACATCTGAGGTCATAAGTCCCCTAGAACTTTTTTTTTATTTTTTTTAAAAAAAAAAATACTTTATTAACAACAATATTAATTATACATATTTAGCCCACCTCCTAACATGATTAGTGGGCCATAATTATTACATAAGTCTAAAAATTTGCAGCTAATTTTACAATTTGTATTAGTGAGCTACTTTTAAGTTTTTAGCTGGTGTTGAATTCCTACAGTACAATGGACACTTTAATTTACCTACAATTTGTATTAGTGACTACTACTTTTTAAGTTCCTAAGATGGTGCTAATTTCCTACGGTGCAATGGGCAGTTTAATGTTACCTACGTCTAACCTAGAAATGACTACTAACTGCAGCGTCACAGGTGTGCCAGTAAATACAAACCTACTTGGAGTGGCCAGGCTCCTCGAGCTAATCCCGAGGAGCGTGCCCCTGGCACTGGGCCGGCCAAGGTTAGTAATCGCTGCAGTTCCCTATGTTAGTATTCTAATCTAAGTCCTACTCTACTAACTTAACCTATGTCATAATTGGTGCATGTCATAATCGGTGTAAATGATCCCATCCCCCTGTTCCCACACCTGGCGGTTTCCAACTGATGAGGGTCGGCCATTCCACGCACAGGCGGTATGGGATTGGGATCAGGTCTCAATCGGGTGGTTGGTTAAGAATCTGGTATTTACTCTTGATCTCTCAAGTACTCTATTAAAACTTTTCGCGATACCTCTTCTGCCAGAGCATTCAAGGTATGGAAGGTGTCTTCTTGTCTTAGAAGGTCGTATGTCTCGTTGTGTTGAAGTCTGTCTCTATATGTTGTCGCCACGTCATTGAAGAGAGGGCACTCGAAAACCACATGTTCGGGAGTTCCTTCCGCCGCGCCACAGTCACACTCGGGGGTTGCCCTTTTCCCAAACCGACATAAGTATGTCGGATAGGGTCCATGACCAGTGAGAAAGTGGATGAGTCCTCGTGTGGGTTCGAAATATTTCATAGTCCCACGTTCTTTAACATTAGGTAAGAACTGGAATGTTCTTCTCCCCGTTTCATCTTCATCCCAATTCCTCTGCCACAGTTCCTCCCCTCTATTTCTTATCTCCCTCCTATCCTCCACTCTCACACCCATGATCTCTGTTATTTTTTCCCCGTTCCCTCTTTTCGCCCAATACCATGCCGCTTGTTCTCTTATTTTAATATCTAGCGGGCAGAGCCCCATTATGACTAACAGAGCTCCCCTGGCGATGTCCTGTAGGCCCCTACTGATCTTAATATCATATTTCTCTGGACTCTTCTCACTATCATGGCGGGCACGACCCGCGTGAGCCTGTGCGCCCAGACTCCCGAGCCGTAACCCACTACTGATGTCAGGATGCTATTGTGATAGAGTTTGATGAGATGAGGAGGGAGATGAAATCGTTTATGTCCGATGGAAATGAGATTATTTAGTAACTGCAATGCTTTCTGTGTTACGGTTTCTATGTGCTTTCCGAAGTTCCATCTCTCGTCAATTATGACTCCCAGATATCGCGCTTCACGTCGCCGAAGAACTGGTGAGCCATCGATTCTCACAGTGGGATTTCTAATGAGCTGACCTTTTAGTAGTAAATATGTTGATTTACTAGGGGATACTTTCATTTTCGTTTTAAGGCACCATAGGTGCAATCTTTCAATAGCCCTTTCGATTTTTGGCTCTATGTCCTCTCGGCTACGACCGCCGACCAGCAGGAGGAGGTCATCTGCGTAGGCTATCACCTCTAGCACTTCTTCACTTTGTTGCAATTCATCTAATAATGGTTCCATATGCATGTCCCAAAACAGGGGCCCCAGAACGGAGCCTTGGGGACACCCCTTAGTGATTGCTTTTCCAATTTTCCTGCTAGGGGATGATAGCCAGACCTCCCTATCTTGACAATAGCTCCTCAGACACCCATATAGCGGCCCTGGGCACTCTTTCTCCCGTAAGCAGGAGAAGAGCGAAGGCCACCACAGGTTGTCGAAGGCGCCACTGATATCCACCATGATGCCAACGACATACTTATGTGGGGTCAAGCCGCAGACCTCAGCCGCCAGAGCGATGGCATCAGATGCCGACCGCCCCGGCCTGAAGCCGAACTGCCTGCTGCTCATCCCACGCAGTATCCGGTGAGCCGTCAATCTGTCAGCTAGCAATTTTTCCAAGAGCTTCCCAAACAGGTCTAAGAGACAGATTGGCCTGTAAGATTTTACTTCAGTTGGATCCTTCTCCGGTCCTTTTTTAATTATTATTACATTCGCGGTTTTCCACTTCTTGGGAAACCTTCTTTGTCGGAGGCATTCGTTGTATAAGTGAGTTAACGGCGCGACTAACTGGGGTGCCAGAAATTGCACCACCTCAGCCACAATGCCGTCTGGTCCTGGAGCTTTCCCTCTCTTTAGGGATTTTATCTGTACAGCTACCTCCTCTTCCGAGAATGGGTAGACTGCCGTGTTGTTGTTGTAATCCATTAGATATGCATCCCGCAGTTGCTTCTGGTTTTCAGTTTCCCCATCCGCATTGTCGTCAGGCAGCAGGGACTGGAGAAGGACCTCGGCAGTTTCCTGCCAAGACTCCGTCATCCCATCCCCTCGCCTGACAGTGGATAACTCCAGGGGAGAGCGGATTTTTTCCCGTACCAATTTATAAGGGAGACCCCACGGGTCTAAGGCCAACTGGTTCAGCACATAGCTTTCCCAGCTACGCAGTCTCACTTCGCGTAATTCCTTTTGAAAATTTTGCTTTGCCTCCCTGTATCGCAACTGCCATCTTTGTCTTTCCAGCCAGACGACACTGCGCTGGTAGTTCCTCCTTAGCCTTCTAACAGACCGACGTAACTCCTCTAATTCAGGCGACCATGGTGATGGCGAGGCCGCCACGGCCTTCCTCCTGGTTGGTACGGCGGCCCTCACTGCTCTATGTACTGCGCCCACCAGTTCCTCAGCTCTTTTGTCTATGTCTAGGTCTTCGTGTATGTCACCTTCTGGTAATGCAGGGATGTCGCACTCCCTCGCTAAAAGTTCCCAATTTGCTTTATTATAATTATATTGCACCTCCCACCCCATGGCCCAGCGGCACTCTCTTTCGCTTAAGGTGAAGGTTATTAAATTGTGATCACTCGTGGTGGCATTGCTTATAACTGTCCAATTCTTAATTAGGTTGGCTGCGTTGTGTGATGTAAGGGTAACGTCAATGTTCGTGCCTTGTCCTCCTCCTGCTTTGTAGGTGGGAGGATTACCCGGCTTGTTGGCCACCACGAGCTGTGAAGCCATTAGAAAGTCCTCTACTTTATCTCCATTCGCGTCTCTGGTGCCGCTGTACCATAGGGGGGATTTTGCATTGATGTCAGCAGTTATTATTATTTTTCGTCCCCGCAACGCCGCAGTAACTCTTGCCAGATGTTCCAGGTGTAGTTCTATATCATCTCCGTATTGAAAATACGTGTTTATGAGTATAATTACTCCCATTGGTGACTGGAGCTCCACGACGTTGCAGTGACGAGTTGTAAATTGTGAGAGTGTAGTTACCCTCAGGAGTTTATTTGTTATTACTATTGCTGCTCTTGGGTTCTCATCTCTGCTGACAATTTGCCAAGTTGTGGCAGCAAAGGCTATTTTCCCAGCTTGGGAGTACGGCTCCTGTAGACAGAGCACGTCTAGTCTCCTCTCCTCCACCTCTTTACGGAGCTCCTGCATAACAAGTCGACTATTGTGCGTGTTTAGTTGTCCAATTGTTATCTCTGTCGTCATGGAAAGTATGTGTGTATATGGTCGTCTGGCCAGGTCTTACTCCAGTCAAAAGCAATTCGTCCATTTGCCAGTACGGCCTGTTCGTAGATGTCCTGAAGGTCAAACTTTTCACCGCGTCTCTCAAAAACTTTTTTCAGTAAGTCCCGCAGGGCTCCGAAATCAGTGGGGAGATTCACTGACTTGAGCTGTATTCTATCCACTGCCTCCATTACCGAGAAGGTTACCTTTCTTCCCTCTCCGTGTCCTACACGGACCACATGCCGTAAGGCAGTGGCCAGGGTAATCGGCTCTTCCAGTCTGGCCAGTTGCAACGTGAACTCGATGTTGGGGTAAACCCTTACCGGGTCCACGGGCGGCAATCTGACCGCTGGAGCGATTTGTATTGTGGGCCTCGAGCTTGTGCTTGTGACAGCTCTATCTTGGATGGGTTCTTCTCTGGGTTTTGTCTGAGATATTTCTGTTCTAGGATGCTCTTGCCGCTTTGGATGGAATGTCGGCTTCGTTTCCCGTCTTCGAGGGGCAGGATCTACGTTCAATGCTGGAAGATCTGTTTGTATGTTTTTATCTATCATATAAGGATCCGTTTGGATGGCCTTGTCTATTATTTCTGTCTTAGTGGCGCTCGAAAGCGTCACTAGGAAGTTCTTGAACCTGGTTGCCCTCATAGCATCCCGCCTCCTCTTACTTGGGGACTTGCGTTTTGGCATCCTATTCGGTGGGCTGTGATCAGCCATAATCGATTTTCGAGATTAGTCGTTGTTCCAACATTCTATATGTTGGGCAACTGCGTCCCGAGGCTCCACATGACTTTTTCCCTCGGTTTTTGCAAGGGACACAGACCGCTGCTGCTTTGCAGTCTTTGCGGTTGTGTCCACTTGTGCCACACTTCGTGCAGGCCGACTCCCTGGTACACAGCCTTAGGATGTGATCCAGGTCACCACAGTTGTGGCAGCGAGGTACCACGATGTAATCTCTGACGTTGATGGAATGAAATCCAACATATAATCTGCCCATTGCTGTGATTGTTTTCCACATCGGTGCCGTGACCTCAGCTACGTGATGAACCACATCACGCCCCCGAGGCCCCGTCTTAAATCTCAATTTAAAGCTCTTTCTAAATTCTTCCTCATTTATGTCATCAAAATTCTGCTCTTTTATTGTATTCGTCAGTTCGTCATCTGTCATAGTGGTTGGTACGTCATAGAGAATAACAAGGGGATTCCTTTTCTTTGGTGGTTCGCACTTAACTAGTGAATTTAATTTCTGATTGTTTAATATTTTGTTTTTGTCTTCTTCTGAGGCTACTTCAACTATTACAGAGTTTCTGCTGGGTTTAATTCGTTTTATTTTGATTTTGTCTTTGGCCGGGTTTATGGTTTTCGTGAACAGCTCTTGTATTTTCTTTACACTGGTGTCTTGCCCAGGCAGTGTCCTGAGAAAGACCGCAGTGTCTGTTCTTTTGGCTGCTTTGTCTATACTTTCTTTTGTTGTATGCGGCTTGGTTGGCGCCTGCGCAGCCACCGCCGCCCAAGTCTTGGTTGGTTTGTTTCTCAATCTGTTATTTTCTTTTTCCAGTTCTTCCACTCGACCTTCTAATTTTGCGTGGGCGATGGCCCATGCAGTAAGTTCGTTTTTAATAGTTGTTAAAGCCGCTTGGCTTATTTTACCGTTCTTCACGTTCTGCTCTAAGAGCAGTGAGATTCTACCATGTCTAAGGACATCACACACATCCATGCCCGAGGCAGGATTCGAACCTGCGACCGTAGCGGTCTCGCGGTTCCAGACTGAAGCGCCTAGAACCGCTCGGCCACCAGCGGCCGGCACGAGGAGATGCGACTAATTTCTGCATAATATTCTTTTAAAACACAATCTTTCATCTTAGGCAGTATTTGTTTCTAAGTTTTGACTAACCCAATAAAGAGAGCGGATCGTTTCTTACAACTGATTAATTTAGAAATAAAAGAGTAGGTCTAATATTATGACTGTATGTGACCTGTTAGTGAAACTTGTAACTGGCAACTACCGTCCGGAATTTTTTCTAACATCTCACAGTCAGCGCTAGAGTATGTAATAACGGGAAAAAGTAGTTAGGAAAATCCAATTTTCTAACTAAATTTCCATCAACTGTTGACTCCATATTTCACAACTTCGTACCTCATTGATAAGATGTCGCCCACTGCTTCTACGCGACGCACATATTCGACTACGAAGTCACATCGCTTCTGAAAGATTTACAGCACCTTAATTAAAGTTATGTCAATATTTTCAAACAGTTCTTGGAATGTCATCCTAAAGCATCGTTAAAACCTTGTTTGCAAAGGAAACGTTTGCTCGCTGCCGAATGATTCACGAAAACTATCTTGTCTCCGTGTAATAAGGCGGCGAGACATTCCCTCGCCACAGACAGAACATTTCGTGCGACCATTCATAAAACAAAGTGCAAAGCAATATTCCCGGTCGCAGCTGTCGAGGTGCTGAAAATGCAGATTTGAGATTCAGGGAGGAGGAGGAGGAGGAGGAGGAGGAGGAGGGGGAGGAGGGTGGTTAGCGGCTGCTCCAGGCTTCCGTGCCCTCTTTCCACGAACCCGGCGGAACTCGCTCGCGAGAGCGGGAGGAAGAAATAAAAAATAAAGAGAAACCGGTAGGAAGATTTTAAAACTCATCAAAGTCCGGAAGGGTGGCAAGGAAGAGGGGAATGAAGGGAGTTGGGGGTTGGGGTGGGGGGGGGGGGTAGTGGGGTAGTGTGGATGGGTGGGGGAGGGTAGTGGGAGGAGCACAGGAACGACGTACGAGCTGGTTAATATTAACATCGGCCGCCAGGGGCGCAGCTGGCGCGCCTCAGCGATTACGTAAACAAAGTGGCCGACCGGGGTTAACGGCGGACGTAATGAAAGCAGCGGCCGGTCTGGCGGAGGCTGGGTGCAGGCGCCGGCGCGGGGCCGCACGCAGATGCGCATCCTCTTCCCCACACCTGCTCCAGCCTCTACGGATCTCGCCCAACGCTCCGCGTGTAGGTCCTCCTGATGCCAAAGTTCCTGTGACGCCAACAGTTCAGAGGGTCACACCGCATCCGTGCCCACCCGGAGTGCCTCATTGATGGTATAATTCAGGGTGCTCAGCCGCGTTTTGTTTCTGTTTTCTGTTCAATACTTCGCAAGCTGCGACATGGTCGCGAATTGAGCCGTGACCCGAACATAGAACAAATTTCCTTTACTTCACGTCTATGACCACAAATTTTTTGTCATCATACTACCGGTTTCAGTCTATAAGGACCATCTTCAGATGTTTTATGAAAACATGTCCTAATATACACTACTGGCCATTAAAATTGCTACACCACGAAGATGACGTGCTACAGACGCGGAAGTTAACCGGCAGGAAGAACATGCTGTGATATGCAAATGATTAGCTTTTCAGAGCATTCACACAAGGTTGGTGCCAGTGGCGACACCTACAACGTGCTGACATGAGGAAAGTTTCCAACCGATTTCTCATACACAAACAGCAGTTGACCTGCGTTGCCTGGTGAAACGTTGTTGTGGTGCCTCGTGTAAGGAGGAGAAATGCGTACCATCACGTTTCCGACTTTGATAAAGGTCCGATTGTAGCCTATCGCGATTGCGGTTTATCTTATCGCGACATTGGTGCTCGCGTTGGTCGAGGTACAATGACTGTTAGCAGAATATGGAATCGGTGGGTTCAGGAGGGTAATACGGAACGCCGTGCTGGATCCCAACGGCCTCGTATCACTAGCAGTCGAGATGGCAGGCATCTTAACCGCATGGCTGTAACGGATCGTGCAGCCACGTCTCGATCCCTGAGTCAACAGATGGGGACGTTTGCAAAACCAAAAGAACAACCATCACGCACGAACAGCTCGACGACGTTTGCAGCAGCATGGACTATCAGCTCGGAGACCATGGCTGCGGTTACCCTTGACGCTGCATCACAGACAGGAGCGCCTGCGATGGTGTACTCACCGACGAACCTGGGTGCACGAATGGCAAAACATCATTTTTTCGGATGAATCCAGTTTCTGTTTACAGCATCGTGATGGTCGCATCCGCGTTTGGCGACATCGCGGTGAACGCACATTGGAAGCGTGTATTCGTCATCGTCATACTGGCGTATCACCCGGCGTGATGGTATGGGGTGCCATTGGTTACACGTCTCTGACACCTCTTGTTCGCATTGACGGTACCTTTAACAGTGGATGTTACACTTCAGATGTGTTACGACCCGTGGCTCTACCCTTCATTTTATCCTTGCGAAACCCTACATTTCAGCAGGATAATGCACGACCGCATGTTGCAGGTCCTGTATGGGCCTTTCTGGATACAGAAAATGTTCGAGATGCTGCCCTGGCCAGCACATTCTCCAGATCTCTCACCAACTGAAAACGTCTGGTAACTGGTGGCTCGTCACAATACGTCAGTCACTACTCTTGATGAACTGTGGTATCGTGTTGAAGCTGCATGGGCAGCTGTACCTGTACACGCCATCCAAGCTCAGTTTGACTCAATGCCCAGTCGCATCAATGCCGTTATTGCGGCCAGAGGTCGTTGTTCTGGGTACTTATTTCTCAGGATCTATGCACCCAAACCGGGTGAAAATGTAATCACATGTCAGTTCTAGTATAATATATTTGTCCAATGAATACCCGTTTATCATCTGCATTTCTTCTTGGTGTAGCAATTTTAATGGACAGTAGTGTACTATCCTGTTCCACTCGCAAATAGAGGGAGGGAAAAACGACTGCCTGTATGTCTCCGTACGAGCCCTAATCTTTCTACCGAGCGAGGTGGCGCAGTGGTTAGACACTGGACTCGCATTCGGGAGGACGACGGTTCAATCCCGCGTCCGGCCATCCTGATTTAGGTTTTCCGTGATTTCCCTAAATCATTCCAGGCAAATGCCGGGATGGTTCCTCTGAAAGGGCACGGCCGACTTCCTTCCCCATCCTTCCCTAATCCGATGAGACCGATGACCACGCTGTCTGGTCTCCTTCCCCAAAAACAACCAACAACCTAATCTTTCTAACCTTATCTTCGTGGTCGTTGTGCGAAACCTACGTTGGCAGAATTACAACCGTTTTCTAACTTTTCTCTGCAAACGGTCACAGATTCCTGATTACCCTTTACGTCAGATCGTTTATGCATATACAGAACAACAGCAGTCCCACCACTTTTCCTTGGGGTCTCCTGACGATACCCTTGTGCCTTATCAACAGTCGCCGTCCAGGAAAACATACTTGGTTCTGTTACTTAAGAAGTCTTCGAGCCACTCACATATCTGGGAACCTACTCCGTATGCTTGAACACCCGTTAGCAGTCAGCACTGTGGCACCGTGTCAAATGCTTCACGGAAATCTATAAATACGGAATCCGCCTGTTGCCCTTCATCCATAGTTCGCAGTATATCACGTAGAAAAAGGCTGAGTTTCACCTTCCTGAAACCTTGCTGACTTATGGACAGAAGCTTTCCGTCTCCAGAAAATTGATCATATACGAATTGAGAATATGTTGAAGGATTCTGCAGCAAAGCGAAGTTAAGAATATTGGTCTGTAGTTTTCCTGGTACGTTCTTTTATCCTTATTACATACAGGAGTCACCTGCCCTTTATTCCGGTCGCCGTGGACTTCGCGATGGGCAAGAGATTCGCGATAAATGTAAGCTAAGTAAAGGGCCAGAGTCGTAGAGGACTCTTCGCAAAATTGAATGGGGATTCCAGTCGGACGTGGGACTTATTTACTTTCAACTCTTTCTGTCGTTTCTCTATACCAGGGAAGCTTATTACTACGTCCTCCATACGGGAGTCTTTGAGATGGTCAGATGACGGTGTGTTTGTACGAGTCTCCTTCGTGAACGATTTCTTAAATGTGAAATTTAAAACTTCGACTTTACTTTTGCTGTCTTCTACTGCCACACCACACTGGCCACTGAGCGACTGGATAGAAGCCTTAGACCCACTTAACGATATTACGTAGGATCGTAAATTTCAGAACTTTCTCGGGTTCTCGGTAAGACCTTTCGTTAGGGTATGACGTACCTGGGGCACGTACGGTGCAGTCAGTTACAGCAACAGCAACCTCGTCAATAACTTCCAACGGGATAGACCGCCTTCCTCTTTCAAGTGCCACTCCTAGCTCACCAGTGTTTTCGTATTTAGTGATCATCTTCTTTAAACCCGATAATGATATCGAGCCTCTCCTCTGACCTTTCAGTCGGCGATAATCTATCAATGCAGCACTGTAACTGCTGCCGTTCTCATAGAACAGTTTCCCTAATAGCGCGTGGCCCCTCTACTCGGTAGCCAGTCTGTTCACTCACTTTATGGCTTGTCAAATGACAGCGTGGATGTCATACCGTCATACAAATAGTATACAGCGCCACATTTGAACCTGGTGGCCAAAACTGGAACTAAATTTTTCCAGCGTAAAAATGTTGCGCGTCAGCACGTTTCCCAGGTTTCGCTGCCATACGATGATTACAGCCCACACCCCATCTCTGTGAGTAGCTGCAATTTAATTCTTACCATCTGGTACGGTATCCAAAACGTGCAACACCGAACAAAGGGTGATGCAAAAGCTCTCAGATGAAAAAGTACTGTGATGTTGTCGCCGTAGCTAACAAAACAGCTCAGAGTCGCACTTACGGTGAACTCATGCACGAGGTGATAGCGGGAAAATCCTCATCAACAAACGTACCTACACTGCTTTGTATCACTGTTAACGTACAACTAACTCTGCCGGGAAAAGAACCCTGTGTCGGGAACAACAACAAAAAAAAAAAAATCGTTCAAATGGCTCTGAGCACTATGGGACTCAACTGCTGAGGTCATAAGTCCCCTAGAACTTAGAACTACTTAAACCTAACTAGCCTATGGACAACACACACATCCATGCCCGAGGCAGGATTTGAACCTGCGACCGTAGCGGTCGCGCGGTTCCAGACTGTAGCGCCAGAACCGCTCGGCCACCAGCGGCCGGCCGGGAACAACAGTAGTGCGGGTTACGGGTAAAGTGGGTATTGGCGTTTTCAACGGCAAGTATCATGAGTGAACTGGAAAAGTTTGTCTCCAAACAAGACACACAGCGCATACTGTCAACATTAGCAAGACTGTGTAGATATTTTCAGTGCAATTTCAGTTAAAAATTCAACCACAATACAAATAGTGTACTCTGCAACGATCTACCGCGGCCACGGGTGGCATACACAAAATACTCTGAAAATATCCCGAAAAACCTCCGATTTTTTCTTTGGTTTATGGGAGGTTTGTTTGGTTTATGGTAGGTTTGTGGGAGGTAGTGATAGAGATGCTAGTATTTATTTAGATTGACGAGAACGGTGCGAAAAATCGGTTGAAAGTGAACCGTATTATCAAGCGGCGTGGGAAAAATAAAACTGAAGCTTAGAGTTCAGTAACAAGTATAGAGCGAGGTTACTACAGACGAAACTATTCATCAGATGGATATGATTGTGTAATGGAAGTGTTCGACCTACCTTTTAAATCGCCTAAAGCGATTCAGGAACGCCGAAGTACCTACACAGTGTTATAAAAGAATTTTATTTGCATTCACAAACGTCAACAATATTTCAGACGTGACTGTCGATTTTTTCGAAAATTTCGTCTTCAGTAGTTTACGCATATTAAAGTGTGTGGCGGAAGGTATATGAGGAGCCTTTATCGGTCACCGTGTCCGGTTGCGTTTGTGGACAGTAAGCAGAAAGGACGGCTGTCGGTAAACCTCCGGGTTAGCTCGAATTTTTTTGTTTTTACTGTTGTAGAAATTCCGCGTGGTATCTTTGGAAGTAATAGGTTCGTTGATCCTACTCGCAACATCCGCTCTCAGGATTTTTAACTAATCACCTCTGTGATGCTAATCGCATCTCTTGTGGTGTCTGTCTCAGGAACTGGATGATCGATTGGTGAAGCTCTTACAGTTTACTAATATAATTCCTGATGAAACCCGCAGTTCTTATTGGAGTGCGTTTGTATAGTCTCTATTAACTCCACCTTATTACGTTTCCTGACTTAACAGGGTTAATCAAGATTCAGCCGAAATATGAGTTTTGCAAACAATTTCATTCTTGGATAACTGCATTTGCCAACGATTCTTCCAGACAGTCTCAATCTCGCATCTGCCATTCCTACAGTTTTTTTTTTTTTTTTTTTTCGTCCGCTAGTCTAATATCGCTCCGGACACTTATCTCTAGATATTTTACCTTCACGGCTCTTTACCATTGTTGACTGCCAGTGGCGTAATACAGGAATAATAAACGTCTCCATTTATAGGTTTTTTGCGGCTGAAGCTCGGCTTTCGTATCTGAGAATACGCTGAGAACGACATAGTAAGTTCTGTATACAGTAAGTCGTCAGACCACCCACAAAGCATATCCTGCATTATGTGAAGTTCCTATTTCGCGCACTTAGTGGACGATTGGAACTGTACTACATGCCTTCCTGAAGTCAAGGAACTCAGTATTAACCGGAAAACCACTGCATTCGATGTCTCATGGGCGAACAAACAAAATCCGTTGCAAACGATCGCTGTTTGAGGTTCTATATTGAATTCTATAGTGGATATACACAATTTCCATAAAAAGCATAACAAGCAAGGGTAAAACGTTTTAATGTTTCAACAGCTGATATACTTCGATAATACGGGCCTACAGTTACGTGCGCTTGTCCCACGGATATCCTTGAAAACTGGAGTGACACGCAGCTTTTTTATATCCATCTCTAACGCTTCATGTACCTATAGCCGAAGATGAACGGTTACTACGAAGAGAAAAATTACTTTGGCATAATCTGTACAGAATCGAACAGGCATTCAAGCAGGGCTGTGACCTTTGCTCTACTGAGTGAATTCAGATGGTTTTCGATTCCGCCATCACTTAGTCTGTCATTTGAGTATTCGTGGGTCAGAAGAAGGAATCGTAATAGGATCCTCTTCAGTAAAATAATTTTGGAAGATATAACTCTGTACTATGGCTTTCTTCCTGTCATCATCCAATTCGATTCCTATTAAGGGCAATGTCCTACTGGACAGATGACTTCGATGTATTGACTAGTTTTAGGGTCCTACCGATTCTTCATCAGTTCGGCTGATAACACATCATATTTACGTCTATCAAGTGCTTGTCTTCTTTCGTTAACTTAATTCGTTTGGGTGGTGAAACTTTCTTTCTTTATATAGGTCTAGAAACATTCTAGAATGGTTACCGAGTAAGAAGGTTAAGCCATTGAACTCAAGCAATCTTTGTCGGACCGTTCAAATATTTGTTTTTTGTGGCTTCCCTAAGACATTTAGAGAAAACCAGAAAATGATGCACCATCGATTCTCTAAGGAATCGTACGACTATGTGAAAAACGTGATATCTCCCGAACTGTGTCGTACAATAACACAATTTTGAACGTATGTACAGTAGTCTATGCGGATTCTGTCTTGAAACTGTCTTGTGGATAGCGTTATTAGTAAAGAAGTTATCAATTAAGAAATCGTGCCTCACCCTGAAGTCTTGACACGTGAACAGGGCAAATGACTAAAGCGATAGACTTTTTTATTTAAATTATTTTGTGGTGTGTGTCAACGAGGAAAAGTTTCGAAAAGTTTTGAAACTGTGTGTTAAGTTTGCTGGAAGTCACTAAGTGCTCTCTTTCTCAAATATTGTATGACTATTTGCGGACATTGAATTACGTTGCCTCTGGAGACATATACACAGTTCCAAACTTTTAATACTTGACTTCTGTGTTAAACTTCCAATGTAAGATTGTACCTCCTAACGAGTAGATAGCGACAGCATTTTAAATTTTTAAATTCGGACTATGTATGAAATACTGGAAATCAAATTTTTGTTGCCTCAGAAAGCCTTTGGATAGGCATCTTGCAAGTGGTATTTTGCACCGCGTAGCATGTTAGCTGCTTTGCAATAACTTATACAGGGTGAACCAGAACTCAGTTAACAAAGTTTCAGTGGGATGGATTGGAACAAATTTGGAAAAAATGTGCAGTAGATATGGACACTAAAACAGATAATGATTCAGACATGAGGCCAGCTAGGCATGAATTATAAAAGAAAAAAAACGACCACAGAAGAAGACACACGCCATTTATTATTGCTCTCAAAATAAGAGAGGGGGTACAGGACCGACATTCTAATTTGCAATCTGTAAGTTTTTCTAGCTATATTCCGCCATTGAGATTTGAATCACGTGAGCGTCTATCGCGTACAGATGATACACACTGAAGCGCCAAAGAAACTACAGTGACACGCAAACAGGCAGAATACCGCGTCGTGGTCGGCAATGCCTATATAAGACAACAAGTGTCTGGCGCAGTTGTTAGATCCGTTACTGCTGCTACAACGGCAGGTTATCAAGATTTCAGTGAATTTCAACGTGGCGTTATATTCGGCGCACGAGTGATGGGACACAACATCTCCGAGGTGGCGAAGAAGTGGGAATGTTCCCAAACGACCGTCATTACCAAAGACGGGTGAAGAGAAACGTTCAACGTGACAGGAGTGCAACCCTTCTGCAAATTGCTGCAGATTTAAATGCTGGACCATTAACAAGTGTTAGTGTGCGAACCATTCAACGAAACATCATCGATACGGGCTTTCGGGGCCGAAGGCCCACTCGTGTACCCTTAATGACTGCATGACACAAAGCTTCACGCCTCGCCTGGTCCCGTCAACACTGCATTGGACTGTTGATGACTGGAAACATGTTGCCTCGTCGGACGAGTCTCGTTTTAAATTGTGCCGAGTGGATGGACGTGTACGGGTATGGAGGCAACCTCATGAATCCAAAGACCCTGCATGTCAGCAGGGGACTGTTGAAGCTGTTGGAGGCCCTGAAGTGGTGTGGGGTGTCTGCAGTTGGAGTGATACGTGACCAATGATACGTCTGGATACGACTCTGGGAAATTACTGCAGGACAATGCGATACCCCACACGGTTAGAATTACTACACAGTGGCTCCAGGAACACTTCCGCTGCCCACCAAACTCCCAAGACATGGAAGTTACTGAGCATACTTAGGATGGCGTGCAACGTGCTGTTCAGAAGAGATCTCCACCATATGGTGGTTAATCCACCCTAATCAGCCAATTGTTGTTGAGCGTGAGGGCCGGGCCACATAAGCAACATTCACAGTTAACAACAACAATTTTAGTAACTTTACTTTGGCCAAATAAAATTTTATCTTTAAAATTCAAAATCCTTACAAGCACGGACAACCGCCCTATTCAAACAACAGCATTAATCTGTAACCAAGCATTAAGTTGTAACGTCTACGCTCGGGCGTACGTTAACTCTTTAAAGCCTGTACTATAGTAAGTTGACTGGCTTCACCTTATAAGAAAGGATTTTAGTAAATATGTTGACCGCGTGTACCTGAATGGAGGCAAAAATCAGACTTACTCCCACTCAGTAACAACAATGATACGTCAAGCAAGTATAAAGTGCAACTACACGTTAGGACGGGCAAGAAACATACACAGCAGATGCTACCAATTATTAATAATACGGTCGCCAGCCTAATTAGGCATTAAGTGAGTTTTTTCCTTGTACAAGTGGACGTACGTACAAGCATAACAACACGTAGTAATACTGCAATATATAGAAAATTTTAGAACCCGAAAAATCTACTGAACTAATATTTTCTCTTTCTGTACTAATTTGGACAAGCTGTAAATACACAACATTACACTACAATTATTACTACAAACTGCGTTTTATCTATTAATCCGACTGAAATCGGGCATAGGTTACCCTAGAAATAGCACTTTTGAAACATACATACAATGTCAATTTCAATAAGGGTAAAACACTGATAAATTTAGGTTTTATATTGACTTTAACTTTGCTGGTCAAATCAGTTCAGTATACTTTAGAATTTAAATGAATAGAAAAGAAAAGAGTGGTTGGGGGGGGACCCTGAAACTGTTATGATCACTGTGTTGAAACTATTAACTATTGGAAACATTAAGCACTCAAGATTTACAATATATGAGTACTACTCTTTTTGTCTTATTATTTCCTCATTTAACTACCATTATTTTTGTCTCAAATTAATTAAGCTTCATTACTAAACCAATTCCAAAATTATCTTCCAACTTTGTCAGACCTTTGTTCTTTGCTTATATTTTCATTAACAATAAAGCTCCTTAAACATCTTTCTAGCATAGATAGGCCTGCAGGTAATTCTTATTAACATAAACTTTAAATCTTCATTTCGGGACACTCGGATTGCACAACATGTGGGAAGGACCCTGTCTAGGTTAGTGATGAGGATAATGAATTGATAGGACAATTCTGGTAAAAGTTAAGTTGTTATTGAACAGTCAGGAACAAAATTAACACTGGTCCACACGAATACAATTCTAAAGATTCAACCTGTTCGTGTCGATGCGGCGGTTGGCGGGCGGCGAGATGGCGAGGAGCACAGCACACATACAATCACATCTATGGCTCTTGGTGTATCGGCACTTTGCTTCTTCTTAGCGTCGCAATCCTTTTCAATTTAGTGCCTATAGAATATAGCCATGCTGTATAGTCGTCGGAAACGGCACATCCGAGGCTCAATGAAATCACGTTTTCCAGGAGAGCCTCCTCGATCCAGAGCGTGTTTCTCAGACCGATGCCCAACTCCGACTATATTGCTGAGCCCGTTATGCCGTGCCGCGCCCGTGTGCATTTTCCCGCGCTCGCCTGCCATCCACCTTTTACCGCTCCCCTACAGACAGGGTATTCGCCAAAGGTTTTGCATTCCACATATCCTAATACATTGCCTACGTATGGACCAGGCGCACAATTACAATTTTAAACATGTTACAATAGATTCAACATGGGTTACACTTCAATTCTGTTATAGCATTGCTTGAATTTTGACATAAATATTAATATTCACATCGAAAGTTGCTTACATTTTCTTTAACATAATGACATGAAAAGAAAAAGAAATGAAATCAAAACATTGCTTAAAGTAATTTATCGAAAATCAGAAGAAAAAATTATTATAAGTACAGTTGTTGTTGTTACAAAGTGACTTGCAAGTTAACTAAATTCTATACACAGTAAAGCTCCCAAAAGGAGACTACAATAATGAGATAAAGTTTAACCAACAACGGATATCACAATTTTTCTAACATAAAATAAAATACAAACAGAAACGCCCCTTCATGACACATTTTTAAAACAGGTTTCGTCACATAGGTACCGGCCCACTGGACCCAGACCAGAGACGGCTAGACCCAGAACCCACAGCAAGCGGACAAGCTGGACAGGGTGCAGCACAGAATACTCTGTACCACATTGAGGAAAAAGGTCTTAGAGCCCGTGCTACTATACAATTTCAGAGAAAGGGGGAGGAGGGGGAGAAAACGGCAAAACATTAATTCCTCAAACGTAAAATAACTACGATGTATAAAATGATAGTCTATTTCATAAACATTGAAATAAAATAGTCAAGGGTGAATCAGTAACTAATGCCCTTGACGTAACCTTGAAGGATGTGGGCGAAGAGCATAATACCAAGTCAGCCTAGAAATTTAAACTACACTAGTATATTAACATATGCTCACTGAAACTGGAAAGCTTATTTAAATTACCCCTTAACAGGATACTGATAAACTTAAACACTCAAGTAAGGCTACCACTTCACTGTTTACGAGTGAACAAGTAATGTAATTATGTAACACAGAACGTACAGATTCAATGTTAAGCCTGTGCGTTGAACCAACTATACCAACGTCCAGACAGCTCACTGTACCAGGAAAGATATTATAGTTTCACCATACTGGCTTATGCCGTCCTTCACTCCGAACAGCAATAGTACCAATTATTACACCTCTCTTGCTCGGACTGTGTCACATCACCAAAATCCAGATGGAGCTTTAACGAAACACAATAACACGTGCTTAGTTAAACAGCACTAAATAGAGGGGACCTTTTGGTTGGAAAGACAACAGTTTCCGGTCATGGTGCCGATACTTGGAAAGCAAGGATCAGTATAACATGCGCACCAAAAACATGACAAGCAATTCATACCAAACCTGTTTTGAAATCCTTTACAGATCAAAATCAGGGCCGCACGACTCGGTTCGGGTAATGAGGCCGAGTCCAGTCCCCACACTAAAAGCCAGGTTCGGTATTGTGAACGTGTCAAACACACCACAACCTCTGCGTCGTGCACCGGCCTGCTCAACCACGCTCGCCTCCGATTCTCCGGCGCCGCGCGGCTATCCGGCTGTCCCTCTCTAGCGCCACACACCTGTCGCGGCCAAAAGCCACGTCAAACGGCCGAGCCGAAAGATCGCACCATGCTGACCTGATCGATCAATCGATACGAGCCGGCACGGCTCACACCCGTTCGTACTCTTACGGATTTATGGACAGCCCTGCAGGATTCATGATGTCAGTTCCCTCCAGCGCTACTTCAGACATTTTTTAAGTCAATGTCACGTCGTGTTGCGGCAATGTTGCGTTCTCATGGGGGCCCTACACGATATTGGCAGACGTACCAGTTTCTTTGGCATTTCAGTGTATTTTTACGTAACGATCTGGCGATACCTTCAAATGAACAATAATTTCAATCAACGCAAGATATAAGGAAGTATAAACAACTATGTTAATGTGCCTGTCTGGAATTTGCACGGCGTTTTCAGCAGCAAGAGAGCTCGTGGAGGGCGACGTGGGAGACGGCCGGGGCAGGGGAGGGGTGGCGAGGACTTTTGTCTCTTTTTACTGTGAGCCGGCGGGGGTCTGCACTCCGCCGACTGCGGACGCAACTGGTGCATCAATCATGAAGGCGAGACGTAATCTTTATAAATGTTGGGGCCGGCGCCACAATGGCCGCCCCCGCACACCGCCGCATTAGAACCGCGCTCGTCCGCCTCGCCTCCGCGCCCGAAACAAAAGCGCGCCGCCGACCCTCGGCCGGCCGCTTAACAGGTATTGTGTGCTGCGCAGCACCGCGCCGACTCACCGCGGGGGAACGGCACTCGCGGGCCCGCGAAATGCCACACACCGGCCCAGTTCGAATTAGTGCCGATGCACATACCGCAAATTCACCTGCCGAGAGAGTTACGAAAAACGTCGATATCCACCAACTGTGTTAAATGTAAGAATTACGAAGAGTATGCAACCAAGGGAAGCAGCGGTTGGGAAGGGAGTGACAGAGGGTTGTAGCCTGTCGCCGATGATGTTCAATCTGTATATTGAGCAAGCAGTAAAGGAAACAAAAGAAAAGTTCGGAGTAGGTATTAAAATCCATGGAGAAGAAATAGAAACTTTGAGGTTCGCCGATGACATTGTAATTCTGTCAGAGACAGCAAAGGACTTGGAAGAGCAGTTGAACGGAATGGATGGTGTCTTGAACGGAGTATATAAGATGAACATCAACAAAAGCGAAACGAGGATAATGGAATGTAGTCAAATTAAGTCGGGTGATGCTGAGGAAATTAGATTAGGAAATGAGACACTTAAAGTAGTTAAGGAGTTTTGCTATTTGGGGAGCAAAATAATTGATGATGGTCGAAGTAGAGAGGACATAAAATGTAGACTGGCAATGGCAAGGAAAGCATTTCTGAAGAAGAGAAATTTGTTAACATCGGGTATTGATTTAAGTGTCAGGAAGTCATTTCTGAAAGTATGGAGTGTAGCCATGTATGGAAGTGAAACATGGACGATAAATAGTTTGGACAATAAGAGTAGAAACTTTCGAAATGTGGTGCTACAGAGGAATGCTGAAGATTAGATGGGTAGATCATATAACTAATGAGGAGGTATTGAATAGAATTGGGGAGAAGAGAAGTTTGTGGCACAACTTGACCAGTAGTAGGGATCGGTTGGTAGGACATGTTCTGAGGCATCAAGGGTTCACCAATTTAGTACTGGAGGGCAGCGTGGAGGGTAAAAATCGTAGAGGGAGAGTAAGAGATGAATACACTAAACAGATTCAGAAGGATGTAGGCTGCAGTAGGTACTGGGAGATGAAGAAGCTTGCACAGCATAGAGTAGCATGGAGAGCTGAATCTAACCAGTCTCAGGACTGAAGACCACAACGACAACAACAACAACATGCAACCAGATTTACATCCTAAGACACATCAGACATCTACATCTACATCTACATTTCTGTGCTCTGCAAGCTGCCTTTCGGTGCGTGGCCAAGAATACTTTGTGTAACACGCTCCGTTCCCTGTTGTTTGTTGCTCCAAGCACACTGCGCTGGAAGAAGAATTGTTGGTAATCCTCCGTGTGAACTTGAGTCTCACCGATTCTTTTTTTTTTCGTGAGATAGGTGTGTGAGAAAAGTAATAAGACTGACAACGCTGGAGTGATCTGGCACCGTTGTGTTGTCCTCCTTGTGTAGACCTGTGTGTTCATCCCTTCCAGATGCTCAGCCCGAGTTGCAGCTCTGTGCAGACATCACGTGATTTTTCAGAGCTTCGTCAGTGATGTGGTTACGAATATGAAACAGCGGAATTCAGACCTACGTTATGCCATCAAGTTTCGTCTTATATTTGCGGAACCGTGTGTGTGTGTGTGTGTCCCTTTAAAAGTTGGATAAGACTTACGGGAAACATTCCTTATCAAGAGTACAAGTTTTTCGTTGGCACAAATTATTTTTGGAAGGCCGAGAATACGTTGAAGACAATACTCGCTCAAAGAGACCTTCAACTTCAAAAGCCGACGAAAACGTCTAACATGTGAATGCTCTTGTGAGATTGTTCCTCCAGGACGAACTGTCAACCAAGTAGTTTCAAAAGACGTTTTGAAAGCTTCAGGTAAAGGGTGAATCCAGTGAGAGCGGACATTGTAGACAAGTGGGTGCTACACCATGACAACGCCCCATATCACACGGTCACTTCAATCACGGAATTTTCAACCTCAAAAGGCATCCCTGTTGTTCTACAGCCCCTTCCCCCCCTATTCCTCTGATCTGTGCTCATGTGACTTTTTCTTTTCCCGAAATTGAAAAATGTTTTAAACGGATGTCGTTTTTGGACTTCGGTCCCTTTGAATGCTGCTACCAAGACTGGGAACAACGATTCCACCGGTGTATAGCTGCCGAACGGAACTCCTTTGCAGGGGACAAAACTGCTGTGTGAAAAGAATAAAATCTTTGGAGGATAAAAACTCTGTCTTGTTACTTTTATTACAAACCTCGTATAGGGTGACAATTATTGATCTATGTGAAAAAAACATAAATTAATTACAGACTACGCCGTGCACACACGTTAGTAAACATGTAAACGTCATAACAGGTATTCGTATTTAGGTTATGACATGTTCGACATGCCTGTCATCAATGGCGGTGATGTGGCGCACACGAATGGCGAAATTCTGCATGACCACCTGAAGTGTCGGAACGTCGATGACCACCTGCAATAGTTTTACGGTTATTGCTGTACACCTTAATATAGCCCGACAAAGACGAGTCGCATTTGTTCAGATCCGGAGAATATGGCAGCCAACTGAGGCTCCATGCCAGTGTGCCAGTGGCCTCTGGGTACCCCAGAGCCGGAATGCGGCCCTTAAAGTGCTCCTCCAGGACATCACTCTCCTGTTTCGATGGGGTAGAGCTCCGTCTTCCATGACCACATTTTGTTGAAATCAGGGTCACTTCGGATTTTTTTTTTTTTTTTTATTTTTTTTTTTTTTTGTCATCAGTCTACTGACTGGTTTGATGCGGCCCGCCACGAATTCCTTTCCTGTGCTAACCTCTTCATCTCAGAGTAGCACTTGCAACCTACGTCCTCAATTATTTGCTTCACGTATTCCAATCCTGTCTTCCTCTACAGTTTGCCCTCTACAGCTCCCTCTAGTAACATGGAAGTCATTCCCTCATGTCTTAGCAGATGTCCTATCATCCTGTCCCTTCTCCTTGTTAGTGTTTTCCACATATTCCTTTCCTCTCCAGTTCTCCGCATAAACTTCTCATTCCTTACCTTATCACTCCACTTACCTTTCAACATTGATCTGTTGCACCACGTCTTAAATGCTTCGATTCTCTTCTGTTCCGGTTTTCCCACAGTCCATGTTTCACTTCCATACAATGCTGTACTCGAGACGTACATCCTCAGAAATTTCTTCCTCAAATTAAGGCCGGTATTTGATATTAGTAGACTTCTCTTGGCCAGAAATGCCTTTTTTGCCACAGCGAGTCTGCTTTTGATGTCCTCCTTGCCCCGTACGTCATTGGTTATTTTACTACCTAGGTAGCAGAATTCCTTAACTTCATTGACTTCGTGACCATCAATCCTGATGTTAAGTTTCTCACTGTTCTCATTTCCACCACTTCTCATTACCTTCGCCTTTCTCCGATTTACTCTCAAACCATACTGTGTACTCATTAGACTGCTCATTCCGTTCAGCAGATCATTTAATTCTTCTTCACTTTCACTCAGGATAGCAATGTCATCAGCGAATCGTATCATTGATATCCTTTCACCTTGTATTTTAATTCCACTCGTGAACCTTTCTTTTATTTCCATCATTGCTTCCTCGATGTACAGATTGAAGAGTAGGGGCGAAAGGCTACAGCCTCGTCTTACACCCTTCTTAATACGAGCACTTCGTTCTTGATCGTCCACTCTTATTATTCCCTCTTGGTTGTTGTACATATTGTATATGACCCGTCTCTCCCTATAGCTTACCCCTACTTTTTTCAGAATCTCAAACAGCTTGCACCATTTTATATTGTCGAACGCTTTTTCCAGGTCTACAAATCCTATGAAAGTGTCTTGATTTTTCTTTAGCCTTGCTTCCATTATTAGCCGTAACGTCAGAATTGCCTCTCTCGTCCCTTTACTTTTCCTAAAGCCAAACTGATCGTCACCTAGCGCATTCTCAATTTTCTTTTCCATTCTTCTGTATATTATTCTTGTAAGCAGCTTCGATGCATGAGCTGTTAAGCTGATTGTGCGATAATTCTCGCACTTGTCAGCTCTTGCCGTCTTCGGAATTGTGTGGATGATGCTTTTCCGAAAGTCAGATGGTATGTCGCCAGACTCATATACGAGTATTCTACACACCAACGTGAATAGTCGTTTTGTAGCCACTTCCCCCAATGATTTTAGAAATTCTGATGGAATATTATCTATCCCTTCTGCCTTATTTGACCGTAAGTCCTCCAAAGCTCTTTTAAATTCCGATTCTAATACTGGATCCCCTATCTCTTCTAAATCGACTCCTGTTTCTTCTTCTATCACATCAGACAAATCTTCACCCTCATAGCGGCTTTCAATGTATTCTTTCCATCTATCTGCTCTCTCCTCTGCATTTAACAGTGGAATTCCCGTTGCACTCTTAATGTTACCACCGTTGCTTTTAATGTCACCAAAGGTTGTTTTGATTTTCCTGTATGCTGAGTCTGTCCTTCCGACAATCATATCTTTTTCGATGTCTTCACATTTTTCCTGCAGCCATTTCGTCTTAGCTTCCCTGCACTTCCTATTTATTTCATTCCTCAGCGACTTGTATTTCTGTATTCCTGATTTTCCCGGAACATGTTTGTACTTCCTCCTTTCATCAATCAACTGAAGTATTTCTTCTGTTACCCATGGTTTCTTCGCAGCTACCTTCTTTGTACCTATATTTTTCTTCCCAACTTCTGTGATGGCCCTTTTTAGAGATGTCCATTCCTCTTCAACTGTACTGCCTGCTGCGCTATTCCTTATTGCTGTATCTATAGCGTTAGAGAACTTCAAACGTATCTCGTCATTCCTTAGTATTTCCGTATCCCACTTCTTTGCGTATTGATTCTTCCTGACTAATGTCTTGAACTTCAGCCTACTCTTCATCACTACTATATTATGATCTGAGTCTATATCTGCTCCTGGGTACGCCTTACAATCCAGTATCTGATTTCGGAATCTCTGTCTGACCATGATGTAATCTAACTGAAGTCTTCCCGTATCTCCCGGCCTTTTCCAAGTATACCTCCTCCTCTTATGATTCTTGAACAGGGTATTCGCTATTACTAGCTGAAACTTGTTACAGAACTCAATTAGTCTTTCTCCTCTTTCATTCCTCGTCCCGAGCCCATATTCTCCTGTAACCTTTTCTTCTACTCCTTCCCCTACAACTGCATTCCAGTCGCCCATGACTATTAGATTTTCGTCCCCCTTTACATACTGCATTACTAAAACGAACTTTCTCTATCTGTTCATCTTCAGCTTGCGACGTCGGCATGTGTACCTGAACTATCGTTGTCGGTGTTGGTCTGCTGTCGAATCTGATTAGAACAACCCGGTCAGTGAACTGTTCACAGTAACACACCCTCTGCCCTACCTTCCTATTCATAACGAATCCTACACCTGTTATACCTTTTTCTGCTGCTGTTGATGTTACCCGATACTCATCTGACCATAAATCCTTGTCTTCCATCCACGTCACTTCACTGACCGCTTCTATATCTAGATTGAGCCTTTGCATTTCCCTTTTCACATTTTCTAGTTTCCCTACCACGTTCAAACTTCTGACATTCCACGCCCCGACTCGTAGAACGTTATCCTTTCGTTGATGATTCAATCTTTTTCTCATGGTAACCTCCCCCTTGGCAGTCCCCTCCCGGACTATTCCCCTCCCGGACTATTCCGGAATCTTTTGCCAATGGAGAGATCATCATGACACTTCTTCAATTACAGGCCACATGTCCTGTGGATACACATTACGTGTCTTTAATGCAGTGGTTTCCATTGCCTTCTGCATCCTCATGTCGTTGATCATTGCTGATTCTTCCGCCTTTAGGGGCAATTTCCCACCCCTAGGACAAGAGAGTGCCCTGAACCTCTATCCGCTCCTCCGCCCTCTTTGACAAGGCCATTGGCAGAATTAGGCTGACTTCTTATGCCGGAAGTCTTCGGCCGCCAATGCTGATTATTTATCAAAATTTAGGCAGTGGCGGGGATCGGACCCGGGACCGAAGACGTTTTTGATTATGAATCAAACACGCTACCCCCAGACCACGGGTCTAGGATAATAAAGATTAAATCATGTTCCAAAACCTTCACGTACCATTCGATAGTCACCCTGCCATCAATGAATATCCCACCGATTATTCCGTGACTGGACATTGCACACCACACTGTCATCTGTTGAGAGTGAAGAGACTTCTCTATCACGAAACGCGGATTCTCAGTCCCCGAAATTCACCAATTTTGCTTATTGACGAACCCATCCAAATGAAAGTGGGCTTCGTCGCTAAAACGAACCATATATTCCCATCATGTTCCGCGGTCAACCGTGCAGTTTGAACGTCCTAACGCAAACCATTCAGAAGTTATGACGAGATTATTTCATATAGTTCAATAACTGTCAACCTGTATATGTGGGAGGAATCAGTATACGGGTTGAATGGTTCAAATGGCTCTGAGCACTATGGGACTCAACATCTTAGGTCATTAGTCCCCTAGAACTTAGAACTACTTAAACCTAACCAACCTAAGGACATCACACACACCCATGCCCGAGGCAGGATTCGAACCTGCGACCGTAGTAGTCCCGCAGTTCCGGACTGCAGCGCCTGAACCGCTAGACCACCGCGGCCGGCTATACGGGTTGACTCTTCCAGTAACGTACGCTCTTGGAAGTTTAAAAGAAAAACAATACGTTGATGCACAACGCATCTCTCTTAGCGCTTGCCACTAGAGTTGGATGAGCCTCGCCTTGAGGCTGTCCTACTTTCTAAACGAACATGTGATGAAATGCGCAGCTCTCCTTTGGATCTCATCCACCGTTCTGTCAATCCTATCACGTAATTGTACGACGCCGACCAGCAACTCAGGTATCGATCGAACGACGCTTTTCTAAGCTGCATCCATCGGAGGTGGACTAAACTTGGTCAGTATTCTTCCAGTTTGACACTTTCCTTTCCTACGATTAGTTTTATACGGTTTTTCCGCTTAAAATGGCGCTGTAACTGTAGTCGTAGATATGACTGTTTCCAGATATTGCCATCGTACAGTAACAGGTCTTTCCGTCTATTTATGCACAGTCGGTTGCATTTGTTAATGCTTTGGATTAACTGTCAATCTTTGCACCAAACATCGATCCTCCTCAGCTGATGCATTTAGCTACAGTTTTCTCGCATTGTCATTTCTCTGTTCGTAGAAGTCCATCCGCAAACAACTTCATGAAGCTTCCAAAGTTACCCACAAAATCATTTTTGAAAATATTGTGAACAGAAATGGTTTTGTAACACCACGTCGGGGGACGCCCGTCTGAAGATTGTCGCTGTCACCCTGTCAACAATGACGTTTTGTGCTCTATTTTCCAGGAAACCTTCAATCCACACATATTATAGAAATGTACGTATATATGTGCGAATGTACGTTCCATATTTACTCCTAAACTACTGGACCTATTTCAACCAAATTTTGTACGCCTATCACTGACTGTCTGAAAACAATCGATGTGGGGTAAGAAACACTTACCTATGAAATCGGTGGGGTTTGGAGTGAGATAGTAATGTAGGGCACGACTCGCGAATAACCAGACTTTACTCAGACAGTATTTGATAATGGGAACACCTATTGACTTGCGACAAGGTTGATTCATAATTTTAAACCTTTGCGAAACTTGTTCTCGCCATGGTCCCCCACAGTATTCACATCTACCGAAGAATTTATGGGAAAAATTATATCATTATGCGACACACAGTTCAGAAGCTACGATTTTATAAACAATGCGAAGCATGAAAATCTGCCTCAACATGCATGACCTTTCTGTTGCTACCAACTCTAGTAGCAACACATTACGCGGACAATATCTACATACGTTGCTGAATGTACCTACAAAATTGTGTCACTGTACGATACACAGTTCAGAAGATACTACGTCGTAAGCATTGAGCGGCGTGAAAACGGAAGTGTACGGTGAAATTCGCTACGGATACAAGTGAATCATGTGTACAAATATGTGTAAAAGATATTAAGTGTATGTGACATGTGTGTACACGGACAGGGTCATGGGCACAAATCTGCTAAATGCCTGTATCGACATCAACCAAACTTGGTGCAGATCCTACTTACTGTTTGGAAAGCAATAATGTGCGCGTAAGACGCAGCAAACTCCCATTGAAGTAGGGATGAAACGTCGAGAGGGAAGTGAGTAGGAGGAAATGAGCAGACAGAGAGAGGCAGGAGAAGATGGACAGGGAGATGTGTAGGAAGAAATTGACAGAAAATGAAGAGGAGAACATGGACAGAGAGAGGAAAGAAGAGAAGATGGGCAGAGAAACGGAAGAGGAGGAATGGACAGAGAAAGATAGCGCAAGAGATGGACAGAGAGAGAGGAAGGAGGACGAGACGGACAGAGAGAGAGGGGGGTACGGAAGAGAACCACAGAGATCGGTGGAGGAAGAAATAGACAGATAAATCGATAGAAATGGATGGATAAGAGGAGAGGAGATACAGAGACGGATGACTAAATTGACAGAGTGAGCTGGGGGGGGGGGGAGGAAATAAATAGAGAGAGGGGGAAGAGGAGAAGAACTATTAGGAAGGTGGAACTCATACATACATGAGCGACACCGGGTACTCAGGTAGTTACGTCATAAAGCTGGTCTCACATTCCGTGCGCTCGTAGTTTGTTCGTCAAGTGAAAGTGTGGAACTGTATCCAACGCCGTCCGGAAGTCAGAAACTACGGCATCGATCTGAGTGCCGGTATTTGCTGCCGTCTTGGCCTCGTGGACAAACAGAATGAGTCAGATGTAATACGATCCGAGTTCGCAAAATCAATGTTAATTTCTGTGGAGATTTTTTATCTTCAGAAAGATCAAAATACGCGATTATAAGACGTGATCCGAAGTTATAGAATAGACTGACGCCAGCAATATAGACCTACAGGTTTGGCGGCCAGCTCATCGATTCTTCTTGGAAACGGGATTGACCGGCACTTTTCTCCATACACTAGAAACGCTTTATTTCTTCACCGATCTATGACCCACTACTGGTAAAACAGGAATAAGTTCTTCCGCAAACTTTATGTAGAACTGTCTACACATCAAACCAGGTAAAGGTGGCGTTCCTGTGAAGAAAGTTCTTAGTTGATGTTCCCTCGCACGGCCAGTATTACGAAACCTGTCATTCTGTACAATCACCTCCGGCGCAAAATTTTGGGGAAAATAAATATCGTGAATTGTAAAGCTCCCAAGACAAATTAATTTATTCTGCGTTATCTCTTACTTCATCGTTGTGTCCACGGTAGTGGCAAGCGTCCTATACGTTAAAGAAGACTATATAAGCCAAAGCGGTCCATGTCGAATCAATGACACGTTGAGTGACATAATACAGCATTTAGTTGTTTTACTAATATAATCTAAAGGTATTAGATTAGGAAATGAGACACTTAAAGTAGTAAAGGAGTTTTGCTATTTGGGGAGCAAAATAACTGATGATGGTCGAAGTAGGGAGGATATAAAATGTAGACTGGCAATGGCAAGGAACGCGTTTCTGAAGAAGAGAAATTTATTAACATCGAGTATAGATTTGAGTGTCAGGAAGTCGTTTCTGAAAGTATTTGTATGGAGTGTAGCCACGTATGGAAGTGAAACATGGACGATAAATAGTCTAGACAAGAAGTGAATATAAGCTTTCGAAATGTGGTGCTACAGAAGAATGCTGAAGATTAGATGGGTGGATTACATATCTAATTAGGAGGTATTGAATAGGATTTGGGAGAAGAGAAGTTCGTGGCACAACTTGCCTAGAAGAAGGGATCGGTTGGTAGGACATGTTCTGGGGCATCAAGGGATCACCAATTTAGTACTGCAGGGCAGCGTGGAGGGTAAAAATCGTAGAGGGAGACCAAGAGATGAATACTCGTACACTAAGCAGATTCAGAAGGATGTAGGTTGCAGTAGGTACTGGGAGAAGAAGAAGCTTGCCCAGGATAGAGTAGCATGGAGAGCTGAATCAAACTAGTCTCAGGACTGAAGACCACAACAACAACAACAATTAATATAATAGTTTAAATATTGCTACATTTCGAAAAGTTAACTGTCTTGCGACTGGTTCGACGATGAAATCAATCTTTTACTTCCAGGTGCTAACCTTTCCAAGTAGGTAACTATTCCATCCAATATCAACTATAATTTGTTTTCAGTCTTACATTCTCTCGGTCAACCCCTACCATTTCTCCCTTCTATCGCTCCGTCCAGCTGCGGGTCAAATATTCCTGTATGCCGTAATGTAACCCTCAATAACTTCTCCCTTCTTCTTGTGACTATTTTTGACAGACTTCTAAAATTATCTATTCTTTATAGGCGGCTTAATATTTTGACGCTGTTCGACAGAACCACATTTCACATGCTTCACTTTCCTCTTATCCGGATTTTTATCCAATTTTGATATGAAGAAATTTTTATTCTCCTTTATACTGCTTCTCTTTGCCATAATCTTTTCTCTGTTTCCATTTAAGCCATATTGTGTGCTAACTATGTTGCTCTTTGGCATTAAACAGGTGTGTAAAGCTTAAGGACCAAAGTAACTTTCGCTTGATGTGTCACTTTTACGTAACATAACTCGATGACACTTTGTTGTGACTGACAATTCGCAGTTTTTCACAAACACAACTTTTATTTCTGTAAGTTCACAAGGTTGATGACTGAACAACAAAAGAAAGTTAACAATAATAATGCCAGTAAAAGACTCCTAATTGAGGAAAACCAAAGTTCACTTCTAATTTTCCACAAAGGTTCGTGGTAACTCACACACACACGCTAGTAAAAGTCCAATTCAGAGACGAAGACGTAATCTTCAGTGGTCGAAGTCCACGAGGTCGGCATCAGAAGTGAACTGAACTTCGGGGGCTTGTTCTAGCCCCTGAATAGCTGTCTCCAGCCAATCAGGTTTTGGTGCAGTGATACTTCCTGCAGACCTGGCGCTAGCTCCCCCCTGCAGGAAGTAGTGCTCGGAATGTCTGTTTCCATTATCTTCTATGTGAATAGCCGGTGTTTACCAGGGTGCTTTTGGTACGCCTTGGACATAGACAACCCCGTCCTCTGTGGTGTAATATGGGTTGCCGACCCTCAGCGGCTACCTTGGCTCTGGTATAACACACTTGGACCGTATGTAGAAACAAATGAAACATCGAAGTACAGTAGATAACTGACAGAAAGACGCCGTGAGTCGAACAGGAATGAAACTGTTATGCAACGAAAATAATTACACTGGAATGACAGCGAACTAAGATGGCCCCTGGGCTTTACAAGAGGTGGGTCATTGTTCTTAACTGGGTTTGTGGTCACCAAGGGCAGCAGTGCATGTACTACAACGTGCTCCAGGGCTGCCACAGGGTTGGTAAAAGGTGGGAACATTTAATACACTGAGGAACATTGTCGAACGCGATCATTTTGGTGATCCAGGTGTTATGGTGTGGGGAGGCGTTACTAACCTACATATCTTTGAACACGTACCCTCATCACTCAGGATTACTCTGACACTATACATTCCCCATATTCGTCTTTTCTGGAGTGCTTTCGGCCCTGACATCATTTTTATTCATGAAAATGCGCGACTGCACGAATTTATGAGCTTTTGGGAAGAGAGAATATTAGGCGAACTGATTCGACTGCGTTTCCCTTGACTTCAATCCCATCGAGCACGTGCGGGACCCGTTGGGTCGACGTATTGCAGCATGTCCACATGCAGCAACGACCATCCTGCGCTGGTGGAGCAGCGGAAGGCCCCACCACAGGAGCTCCTGACCAGTATTGTGACCAACATGGGGGCGTGCTCTGCCATCCGTGGCAACAACACACTCTGTCACGAACCACGTCCTTCCTTTTTTCAGAGTCCTTGTGAAGTTGCACTTTTATCACTTCTCCATAAACCTGACCAGAAGGTTTATGTTGTCAGCGAACTTAAGCAATGACATCTGTTACGCAATTTTCTTTCACCGCTTTTATTGCATCCTCAACGAGCAAGTTGTCTAAGGGTTGTGATAATTTGCAGGTGTCTTGCACCCTTCACAACAACAACTTCTCCTACCTCACCTCCCATTTCCGATACTCCGACTACGATTTTGTAGATTATACGTTTGTCCCTGTGTTTCAGCCCACTCTCCTATCTATCGCGACCATCTTATTCAACACTGTCAACACTCTGTATCCACAAATCCTAGGAAAGGTACCTCAATTTTTTTTCAGTTTGCCTTACATTACCAAGCGCAATGTCAGAGCTGCTTCTCTGGTTCCTGAAACCAAATTAATCATCGTCCAGTACGTTTCCAATGTTTCTATTTTTCTCTAAATTTGCAAGTGTCGATTGTCAGACTGATAATACGATAGTATACACATTTATCTGTAGGTTACATCTTAAGTGATGTGGTGACCTTGATTTTATGGAAATCTGGTGGTAGGACACTCGTTTCGTAGACCTCCGAAACGAACTGAAATAAGCTTCTAGTTTTGACACCACCCACATCTCTGAGCATCATCGAAGGTATATCATAGGCTTCTAGCAACTTGTCTGAGTTCAGATCGTTCAGTGAGTAGTCACCTTCTGATAGCACTACAGGATAACCTATTTTCTCCTTTTCAATTTCCTACCCCTCCACCTTCTGTCACTTTGGGGCAATTTGGACTGTTCTTCTCTACCGTACATACATTCGATGTACTCCTGCCGTCTGTTTGCCTTTCCTTCCGCGTTTGGTAGAGGTTTACTCTATCCAACTCTTAAATCAAGGCCTTTAAATTGTATTTCTCCGAAATTACGTTTAATCCCCCTGTATCTTGTGCCGACTGTTGCTTCAGTTACGTCTTTATCAGGTTCCAATTTAGTCTGTTTGGACTTTCTGTTAATTTTATTTATTTAACTGCCAGCTGCGTATCTTATTCTTAAGATTCTTATATTTTCTTTTTTCCACCCACAAGCTACAATATTTTTGAGTCATCCATAGCTTCTTTGGTTTGTTTTATTTCTACCAGCGTTGATTTCTCCCGTTTAAATTATTTCCTACTTTACTGTACTTCACTCTTTTCTTTCTACTGAACTGTTCTCGATGATTTCCATACGCTGTTGGTCACTACTCCAGTGAATTTTCACTTCATTTGATGCTGTTCTGAATTTTCAGAATTCAATTTAATCCTATACTCATTTTTTCAACTATTGCAATTTTTACCTACTGTTCATCATGACTGATTTATAGCCTGACTGCGAACCAGATATCTCTGTCGTTGTTTACAAGTATACATTCTTCTCTTATGATTTTTAAACTTATGACTGACCTTACTAGATGCCTCTCCTCCTCTGTTTACCCCTGCACAGTCACTACACCTTTCTCTGCATCCCCTATAATTAGGTTTCAATTACTTAGAACTATAAAATTTTGATTCTTTTGCACGCATTTCGTTGGTTCCTCTATTTCCTCATGTAAACTATCAATTTTCTCATCATCAGCATCTGATGTGAGCATATACACTAGAAAAGTAATGGCTGACGTTGGCTTCAGCTTCAGTCCTCATAAGAATAATGCTGTCAGCTTGTTGTTCACAGAAATTTATCCTGTTAGCTACCTTCCAGTTTCTAACGATCCCAACAGCTGTTACACTATTAATTGATACAGTTTTTATTACTCTATAATGATATGGCTAGACTCTCTATCCTCTTCACATTCCATTCAGTAACTTTTGTCAACTTAAGCCTTTCCATGTCCCTTCTCGTATTCTTCAGCTTCCCGAAAATATTAACACTTTTAACATTCCATGCTTCGATCTGTATAACATTAGACTCATTTGTCCTCTTCCTAGTATCCATTTCTTTTAGAAGTTACCGGTACCAAGTTCTAGTTGATGAGGTTTTACATTATTCTACTCTTTTCAAGTTAGCAAGTTGTACCAGCTCATAACTGTATTTCACTTATTAAAAATACTTATTTGGGTGATGGACAACCACTAATTCAATGCAAGTACTCTTAAAGACTGTAAGACGTATAATTAGTCCTAGTATTGCCTTTGTTTTGTTTTTGTGCCATGAATATTTGTTCTGGAATAAGATCTATGTTATGCAGCAGGTCTCTCAAGATGAATTTTCACTCTACTGTCAAGAGTGTGTTGGTCTGAAACTTCCCGGCAGATTTAAATAGTGTGCCGGATCTAGACTCGAAAGTGATACCTTTGCATTTGCTTTAAGAGGGTGGACGGCCTCCTCTCCTCTGTGGAGCTGACAGAGTCCAGTAGTGGTGATAAAGGACGTGTACTGAGTCCTTTTTCCTGCAAGGACAGTGGGACACCAGGCATACGTTTCTCCACAGAACACGGAAGAGAGAGGAGGTTTCTAGTCGGTGATACTTATAACTCTCAGAGGAAAGTCAAATAGAGGTTGCGGCAGTTCCCGTACTGGCGTTCTGTAGTCTACTTTCAAGATTTTTTAATATATTCTAGATTTCCTCCAGTCAGCACTATTTTCATGTTTGTCTTCTTCTCTTTTGTAGAAGTTCTGTTTCACGTACGTTGATTATTTCCCCCATAAGCATTCTGCTGTACTATTTCTATCCCATCCTGTAGTTCTTTGTCAGTGATTGGAAACAGGGTACGGAAAGTGTGGTGTCACCGCTAGACACCATACTTGCTAGGTGGTAGCTTAAATCGGCCGCGGTCCATTAGTACATGCCGGACCCGCGTGTCGCCACTGTGTGATCGCAGACCGAGCGCCACCACATGGAAGGTCTAGAGAGACTGACTAGCACTCGCCCCAGTTGTACGACGACGTTGCTAGCGACTACACTGACGAAGCCTTTCTCTCATTTGCCGAGAGACAGTTAGAATAGCCTTCAGCTAAGTTAATGGCTACGACCTAGCAAGGCGCCATTTGTACCATTGCATGTATCTCAAGATAGTCTCACTTGTATCATCAAGAATGCTGTACACCAAAGGACAATATAAAAGTTAAGTGTTCTAGTAGCTACGTTCTTTTCTTTATCACATTCATTACGAATCCTGTTCCAGACTTAACGCCAGACGGCGTGAGTTGACGCGTACCCTTTCGGTTACTTCACTGTGGACTGGCTGCCTTAACAGTCCACTACATTGGCGACGCGGATTAATCAGGATCTTGTTCTTTCTCATTGCTTACATTTACTTGTGTCATGGCTTCGCCACAATCTCCAGATGTACTGTCCTAATTTTATCGCTTGCAGAATCAGCAGACGCAGGCGTTATTGGATGCCCTTGGACAGCTCGTCCAGGGTCAACGTGCAATGCACACTGATGCGGCCGCCGCCGCTTCATCGCTACCGCAGCCACAACATACCGTTGCACCCTCGTTTCGTAGCTTTGATGCAGCTATTGAAACGTGGCCGGAATGGTCTCGATAATTTGGATTTCATCTCGCCGCCTACAAAATTCAAGGTAATGAGCGGCAACCGTTTTTGCTTTCGTGTGTAGGTGTGTCCACCTACCGTGTGATAGTGAAATTGTTTCCCCGGCGCGACGTAGCAACTCTGTCATACGAAGAAATTTTGTCTGCTTTAGATGCCTATTTCAAAGAAACAGTTAATGTAGTTGCAAAACGGTATACGTTCTTTCGTACAAAATGTACGGCCGGTCAAAATAATCGGGAGTGGGTTGCAACTTTGCAAGGACTTACTAGGGAGTGTGCGTTTGAATGTGACTGTGGACTCCCTTATTCAGACACTATGGTGCGTGATGCAATAGCACAGAACGTTTCAGATGCTCGTATAAGGGAACAGATTTTGAAACTAGTTAATCCCTCCCTTCAACAAGTGATAGACATATTAGATAGGCAAGACACACTTGACTTTGCTCAGGAATAATTTGAAACTTCGCCAGCAGTGTGTCGCATTAACCGGCCTGCCGGGCGCGCTGCGCGGGCCTGTAAACAGCCTTCGCGCACGTCCGCACCGCCACGTGTGCCGCGTAAGCAAGCAAATGCAGTGAAATCACGCCCGCGGTGTGCAACTAGACATTCGCGTGACAATTGCCCGTCACGCCAAGCTATTTGCTTTTTCTGTAATAAGAAAGGACATGTTCAAAGTGTTTGCCAGAAAAAGCTCGCATCAGACAATCACAACCATTCCCGGCCCTTTGCTTCGCGCCGGAATCGAATCAAGGACACACAGGCTCGTGAACCTTTGCCCATGGACATTCATGACGTTCATGCCACTCCGCCCAGTGTTCCTCTCGCTAACAGTGACTGTGTTCGTCCCACAAAAAGTGTGCGTCGACGTCGACGGAAGTCCCGTCCCGTCGCACGTGATTCTGTACCTGTATCCGTTCACGTTGCACGAAACAGTCGCTCTTGTCGTCAGCAGGACAATAAACTTTTTGTAGATTTGGACTTTGCCGGACAAGTAATACCGTTCCAGCTCGATACCGGAGCTGCAGTTTCATTGCTCAATCACGCCACGTACAAACAACTGGGCGCACCTCCGTTGCGTGCTGCAAATGTTCAGTTCACGAGTTATTCCGGACAAGCTCTCCCTGTGTTAGGACAGTGCAGCCTTCTTGCAACATACCAGGGACAAACAAAACTTGTGTCGTTTTACGTTCTTCGTTCTTCTACTGCAGTGAACTTGTTTGGTTTAGATTTATTTCAATTGTTTAACTTGTCTATAGTCAATCAGGTCCTATCAGTGAATCAGACTGTGCCTTCCGCCAGTGTTTCTAGTCTATGTGACGAATTTGCAGACATTTTTGCACCGGGCCTTGGTTGCGCTAAGAACTATGAAGCACATTTGGAACTGAAAGTAAACGTGCAACCGAACTTTTTCCGAGCGCGCAATGTTCCCTACGCATTGCGTTCTGAGGTCGCCAACCGCTACGATATCTTGTATCGGTCCACTGCTAAGCACGGCAACGCTGATGCGTTGTCCTGTTTGCCTGTTGCTGAGGATAACGCATTCGATTCTTCCGAACTTGCTTGCATGTTCATTGATTCGGAAACCGATGACGTGGTCGAATCGTTTCCGATTGATTTTCGTCGTGTAGCTACAGCCACGGCTTCTGACCCTGTCCTTGCTACTGTTTTGCGTTTTGTTGCTACGCAATGGCCCTTGTCAAAGTCACGGATCGTGGATCCGTTGGTTCGCCGATTTTTTGCTCACAAGGAGAGACTTTTTGTACGACGTGGTGTTTTGTTGTTGCGTTCTGATAATGATCAGTCCAGAGTCGTGGTCCCACGTTCGTTACAGTCCTCTGTCTTAAAGCTTCTCCACCAAGGACATTGGGGTATAGTGCGAACGAAACAACTTGCTCGTCAGTACTGTACTTGGTTCGGAATCGATGCTGCGATAACGAATATGTGCTCTTCTTGCATGGCGTGTGCCGAACAACAATCCGCACCGCCGTGGAAATTCTTTGCATGGCCAAAAGCCACTTCCCCTTGGCAACGCTTACATATCGATTTTGCTGGTCCATTCTGGAATGCTCGATGGTTGGTTGTGGTCGATTCTTTCAGTAATTTTCCTTTTGTTGTCCGGATGTCTTCCACGACGTCATCTGCCACCATCCACGCGTTATCTGCTATTTTTTGCGTTGAAGGTCTTCCGCAGACTATTGTTTCCGACAATGGCCCACAATTCATGTCCGCAGAATTTCAGTCATTCTGCAAGGCCAATGGTATTCAACATCTGACATCCGCGCCATTTTCGCTTCAGTCAAACGGTGCCGCTGAACGATTGGTCCGGACTTTCAAGTCACAGATGTTGAAGTTGAAAGAGTCGCATTCTCGGGAGGACGCGTTATTGCTCTTTTTGTCCTCGTATCGCTCTCAGCCCCGCGATGGTCACTCGCCGGCTGAGTTGCTCCACAGTCGTCCTCATCGAACCTTGATGTCTTTGCTGCATCCGCCGCATCAGGTTCCTGTGCAGCGGCAGCCTCCTGCTTTTGCTCCTGGCGACGTTGTATTTTATCGCAACTATCGAGGTTCACGGCGTTGGCTCGCAGGGCGCATTCTTTGCTGCCTCGGCCGCGCGATGTATTTGGTTTTGGGGGCCTCTGGTGAGGTGCGTCGGCATCTCCATCAGCTGCACCTCTGTCGTCGCCTGGGTTCTGCTGCTCCCCGTCTGCTTTCAGCGACGGTGCCGTCCGGTCAGCGCCCTGGGGACCCATCTACTGGCTCGCCTCATCCCCAGGTGTTACCGACGCTGCCTTCCCTATTGCCTAGTGGCGACATGCCGCCGCCGCCGCCTGTTCTCCCGCCGGCGCCGCCCGCAGTGGACGCTTCGCTGCAGCCGCCCAGCGCCTCCCTGGGTCACGCGCCGCCGCTCGCTTCCCGTGACCAGCTGTCCTCCGCCATGGAACTCTTCCCCGCTCCGGACCACATGGCGTCATCGCGCGTCGGATACCCCGACGCAATGGAGGTCGACCCTTCAGCCCCTTCTGTCTCATTACGGGCGCATACACCGCATGTTGACGTGCACCCTGGACTAGGTTTTCAGGCGTTTCCTAGCTCCCCTCGGACCGAATGGCCGGGTGTGGGTGGCACAGCCTCGCCTGTTGTTAGGCTCCCCACCTCATCGCATACGTCAACATGGGGTCCTCCCCACGGCGGGCGGAAGCCTTATCACACGACCGTTCGCCGATTTGCGGGGGAGGAATGTGGTGTCACCGCTAGACACCACATTTGCTAGGTGGTAGCTTAAATCGGCCGCGGTCCATTAGTACATGCCGGACCCGCGTGTCGCCACTGTGTGATCGCAGACCGAGCGCCACCACATGGAAGGTCTAGAGAGACTGACTAGCACTCGCCCCAGTTGTACGACGACGTTGCTAGCGACTACACTGACGAAGCCTTTCTCTCATTTGCCGAGAGACAGTTAGAATAGCCTTCAGCTAAGTTAATGGCTACGACCTAGCAAGGCGCCATTTGTACCATTGCATGTATCTCAAGATAGTCTCACTTGTATCATCAAGAATGCTGTATACCAAAGGACAATATAAAAGTTAAGTGTTCTAGTAGCTACGTTCTTTTCTTTATCACATTCATTACGAATCCTGTTCCAGACTTAACGCCAGACGGCGTGAGTTGACGCGTGCCCTTTCGGCTACTTCACTGTGGACTGGCTGCCTTATCAGTCCACTACAGAAAGTCACAAAAATCTGTAATATGCCTTAAAACTTACCAGACACGGATGGTTTCCTTTTTCTTATATTACTGGCAACTAGCTTATATTACCGGCAACTAACTCGGAAAGGGACGGTTAAAACTACAAATGGAATATATTGGTCCTTGACACTGTACATGATGCTATATGACCACATATTAACTTTTAAGGATATCAGTAAACAGATTTTTCTACTTTAATAGACTTGATAATTGATTTTAATTAAAATTCGTCTGTTTTGTAACACCTCGTTATGAGAGGCGACAAGGCAATACTTATATGGATTGCTTAGAGATCAATCCGCAGCAACAATGGGTCAGGGGGCAAAGACATCAGTTGGAGTTGCTGTAATGAGTACTCAGAAGGTCGTGATGTATGGACAGCTGAACTTGTCCGAAGTCTCTAATAACCACAGTTTAGTCAGCTATCAGCCGCCTTTAGTGAATTAGCAGCCTAGTTAATAGTTGATTACTTAACTCTCTACAGTATATTGTTGATTTCTTAGGATGGATTGGATGTGTGGCTGCTGTGTACGGACGCAGGAGGAGCTGGCCACTGTTGGCGAACAGCTGAACGTGCTGATGGCCGCGGTCAATCGTCTTCAGGCTGCTGCCTCGGAGTGTAGCGGCAGTGGGGAGTCTGGTGCGTCGCAAGGTACACCCCAGGTGTTGCATGCTTCACCCACGTCCCTGCTGTCGAGACATCTTCGCGGTTAGCGTTCGCAGTTGGGTCAACCTCTCCCCAAGGGGAGTGGCGGGTTCAACGCGTCGCACTAAGCGGAGGTCAATGTGGAGGCTGGCCGTATGGCATCGCCCGCTCTGCCTGTGAGTGGACATGTGGCCGTTTCTTCAGCAAGATCCAAGCAGGCACACGGGGGGAAGGGTTTATTAGTGATTGGGAGCTCCAATATTAGGCGGGTGATGGAGCCCCTTGGAGAATTAGCGGAAAGATCGGGGAAGAAGGCCAGTGTTCACTCTGTCTGCTTGCCGGGGTGGGGGGTTCTCATCCGAGATGTGGAGGAGGCCCCGCCGACGGCGATAGAGAGCACAGGGTGCACCCGACTGCAAATTGTTGGTCATGTCGGCACCGATGACTCCTTCCGTCTGGGTTCAGAGGTCATCCTCAGTTCGTACAGGCGGTTGGCGGAATTGGTGAAGGTGGAAAGCCTCGCTCGCGGGGCGGAATCTGAGCTAACTACACTCCTGGAAATTGAAATAAGAACACCGTGAATTCATTGTCCCAGGAAGGGGAAACTTTATTGACACATTCCTGGGGTCAGATACATCACATGATCACACTGACAGAACCACAGGCACATAGACACAGGCAACAGAGCATGCACAACATCGGCACTAGTACAGTGTATATCCACCTTTCGCAGCAATGCAGGCTGCTATTCTCCCATGGAGACGATCGTAGAGATGCTGGATGTAGTCCTGTGGAACGGCTTGCCATGCCATTTCCACCTGGCGCCTCAGTTGGACCAGCGTTCGTGCTGGACGTGCAGACCGCGTGAGACGACGCTTCATCCAGTCCCAAACATGCTCAATGGGGGACAGATCCGGAGATCTTGGCTGGCCAGGGTAGTTGACTTACACCTTCTAGAGCACGTTGGGTGGCACGGGATACATGCGGACGTGCATTGTCCTGTTGGAACAGCAAGTTCCCTTGCCGGTCTAGGAATGGTAGAACGATGGGTTCGATGACGGTTTGGATGTACCGTGCACTATTCAGTGTCCCCTCGACGATCACCAGTGGTGTACGGCCAGTGTAGGAGATCGCTCCCCACACCATGATGCCGGGTGTTGGCCCTGTGTGCCTCGGTCGTATGCAGTCCTGATTGTGGCGCTCACCTGCACGGCGCAAAACACGCATACGACCATCATTGGCACCAAGGCAGAAGCGACTCTCATCGCTGAAGACGACACGTCTCCATTCGTCCCTCCATTCACGCCTGTCGCGACACCACTGGAGGCGGGCTGCACGATGTTGGGGCGTGAGCGGAAGACGGCCTAACGGTGTGCGGGACCGTAGCCCAGCTTCATGGAGACGGTTGCGAATGGTCCTCGCCGATACCCCAGGAGCAACAGTGTCCCTAATTTGCTGGGAAGTGGCGGTGCGGTCCCCTACGGCACTGCGTAGGATCCTACGGTCTTGGCGTGCATCCGTGCGTCGCTGCGGTCCGGTCCCAGGTCGACGGGCACGTGCACCTTCCGCCGACCACTGGCGACAACATCGATGTACTGTGGAGACCTCACGCCCCACGTGTTGAGCAATTCGGCGGTACGTCCACCCGGCCTCCCGCATGCCCACTATACGCCCTCGCTCAAAGTCCGTCAACTGCACATACGGTTCACGTCCACGCTGTCGCGGCATGCTACCAGTGTTAAAGACTGCGATGGAGCTCCGTATGCCACGGCAAACTGGCTGACACTGACGGCGGCGGTGCACAAATGCTGCGCAGCTAGCGCCATTCGACGGCCAACACCGCGGGTCCTGTTGTGTCCGCTGTGCCGTGCGTGTGATCATTGCTTGTACAGCCCTCTCGCAGTGTCCGGAGCAAGTATGGTGGGTCTGACACACCGGTGTCAATGTGTGCTTTTTTCCATTTCCAGGAGTGTATTTGTAGTGTCGTTCCCAGAACCGATCGCGGTCCTCTGGTTTGGAGCCGAATGGAAGCTTTAAACCAGAGGCTCAGACGATTCTGCGGAGATCTGGGGTGCAAATTTCTCGACCTCCGATATCGGGTGGAGAAATCTAGCCCCCCCCCCCCCTCCTGAATAGGTTAGGCGTGCACTACACGCAGGAAGCGACTACAAGAGTAGCGGAGTACGTGTGGAGTGCACATGTGGGCTTTTTATGTTAGAGAATTCCATCCCTATGGCCGACAAGACGCCTCTTGAGATGCGACAAGGTAGCAGCAGGCAAAACGCAACAGGGATTGACAATATTAATGTGGTAATAGTAAACTGCATGAGCGTCTATAGGAAGGTCCCAGAACTGCTGTCATTAATAAACGGTCACAGTACCCACATAGTACCAGGGACGGAAAGTTGGCTGAAACCAGATGTAAACAGTAATGAAATTTTAAACTCAGATTGGAATGTATACCGCACAGACAGGCTGGACAGTGAAGGGGAAGGCGTGTTTATAGCGATAAAAAGTGCAAGAGTATTGAAGGAAATTGACGGAGATCCGGAATGTGAATGGATGTCTCTTTAGGCCCCCTGGGTCAGCAGCTGTTGTGGCAGTACACATGAAGGAAAATTTGGAAAACACTTCGAGTAGATTTCCCAACCATGCTATAGTTTTGGGTGGAGATTTTAATTTACGAGATATATATTAGGAGACTCAAACGTTTATAACGGGTGGCAGGGATAAAGAGTCAAGTGAAATTTTTTTAAGTGCGTTATCTGATAACTACCTTGAGCAGTTAAACAGAGACCCGACTCGTGGCGATAACATATTAGAACTTCTGGTGACAAACAGACCCGAACTACTTGAAAAACTTAACGCAGAACAGGGAATCAGCGATCATAAAGCGGTTACAGCATCGGTGATTTCAGCCGTAAATTGAAATATTAAAAATGTAGGAAGATTTTTCTGTTTAGAAAAAGTGACAAAAAGGAGATTTCAGAGTATTTGACTGCTCAACACCCAAGTTTTATCTCAAGTACAGATAGTGTTGAGGATCAGTGGATGAAGTTCAAAACCATCGTTCAATATGCATTACATGAGTATGTGTCAAGCAAGATCGTAAGAGATGGAAAAGAACCACCGTGGTACAAGAACCGAGTTAGAAAACTGCTACGAAAGCAAAGGGAACTTCACAGCACATAAACATAGCCAAAGCCTTGCAGACAAACAAAAAATACACGAAGCGAAATGTAGTGTGAGGAGGACTATGCCAGAGGCGTTCAACGAATCCGAAAGTAAAGTTCTATGTACTGACTTGGCAGAAAAACCTAAGAAATTTTGGTCTTATTTCGGGGCGGTTAGTGGATCAAACAAAATGTTCAAACACTCTGTGACCAAAATGGTACTGAAACAGAGGAAGACAGACTGAAGGTGGAAATACTAATTGTCTCTTTCCAAAGCTATTTCACAGAGGGAGACTGCACTGTAGTTCCTTCTCTAGATTGTCGCACAGTTGACAAAATGGTAGATATGGAAATAGATGACAGAGGGAAAGGCCGCTGGACCTGATGGGATACCAGTTCGATTTTACGCAGAGTACGCGAAGGACCTTGCCCCCATTCTTGCAGCGCTGTACCGTAGGTCTCTAGAAAAGCGCAGCGTTCCAAAAGATTGGAAAAGGGCACAGCTCATCCCCCGTTTTCAAGAAGGGACGCCAACAGATGTGCAGAACTATATACCTATATCTCTAACGTCGATCAGTTGTAGAATCTTGGAACACGTATTATGTTCGAGTATAATGACTTTTCTGGAGACTAGAAATCTACTCTGTAGGAATCAGAATTTCGAAAAAGACGATCGCGTGAAACCCAGCAAGCACAATTCCTCCACGAGACTCAGAGGGCCATAGACACGGGTTTCCAGGTAGATGCCATGTTTCTTGACTTCCGCAAGGCATTTGATACAGTTCCCCACAGTCGTTTAATGAACAAAGTAAGAGCGTATGGACTATCAGACTAATTGTGTGATTGGATTGAAGAGTTCCTATATAACAGAACGCAGCATGTCATTCTCAATGGCGGGAAGTTTTCCGAAGTAAGAGTGATTTCAGGTATGCCGCAGGGGAGTGTCGTAGGACCGTTGCTATTAACAATATAAATAAATGACCTTGTGAGTAACATCGGAAGTTCACTGTGCCTTTTTGCGGATGATGCTGCAGTATATCTAGAGGTTGTAATAATGGAAAATTGTACTGAAATAAAGGAGAATCTGCAACGAATTGTAGGGTGCAGGGAATGGCAATTGAATCTCAATGTAGGCAAGTGTAATGTGCTGCGAATACATAAAACGAAAGATCATTTATTATTTAGGTACAATATAGCAGGTCAGCAACTGGAAGCAGTTAATTCAATACATTATCTGGGAGTAGGCATTAGGAATGATTTAAAATTGAATGACCATATAAAATTAATCGTAGGTAAAGCAGATGTAATTGGAAGAATCCTAAGGAAATGCAGTCCGAAAACAAAGGAAGAAGGTTACAGTACACTTGTTCGCCCACTGAATACTGCTCACCGGTGTGGGATCCGTGCCAGATAGGGTTGATAGAAGAGATAGAGAAGATCCAACGGAGAGCAGCACGCTTCGTTACAGGATCATTTAGTAATCGCTAAAGCGTTACGGAGATGATAGATAAACTCCAGTGGAAGACTCTGCACGAGAGAGGTTCAGTAGCTCGGTACGGCCTTTTGTTGAAGTTTCGAGAACATACCTTCACCGAGGAGTCAAGCAGTATATTGCTCCTCCTACGTATATCTCGCGAAGAGACCACGAGGATAAAATCAGAGAGATTAGAGCCCACACAGAGGCACATCGACAATCTTTCTTTCCACGAACAATACGAGACTGGAATAGAAGGGCGAACCGATAGAGGTGCTCAGGGTACCCTCCGCCACACACCGTCAGGTGGCTTGCGGAGTATGGATTAGATGTAGATGTAGAAATGCCTATAACGCAAGGTAGTCATCAGAAGGCATACTGACATTGGCAGCACGTTAAAATCAGGCAGAAATCTGAGATACTGTTGGAGGGCGAGCAATACTCGCAGTTCATTCATGCAGTATTTCAGAATGAGAGCATTTAGCGACTTCCAACATAATTAATATATAATTTCTAGTTTTTATGAAATTCTTTTGTCGCTGACTCCCTCCCACAGTACCATGAAAGGAAAAATATTTGTCGCTTGCTACATTTTTGCTATTCGTGCAATAAAATTTCAACATCAGACACGACGTTTTAATTTATTACTTCCTTACTGCCGACTATATTAGCAACGCAGACGGTATCTATATGTATATCACTGAAAGTACCTGCAAAATAATATCATTGCATGACACATAGTTCAGGAGATATCCGGCCATCCTGATTTAGGTTTTCCGTGATTTCCCTAAATCGCTCCAGGCAAATGCCGGGATGGTTCCTTTCAAAGGGCACGGCCGCCTTCCTTCCCCGTCCTTCCCTAATCCGATGAGACCGATGACCTCGCTGTCTGGTCTCCTTCTCCAAAACAACCAACCAATCAGGAGATATGACGCCACAGAAATTTAGATGCTTGAAACACTAGCTCCTGCTTACAACGGCGCACATTAAATATTGAGGAATGACGTTTTAATTTATTACTACTTTACTACTAATTGAGTTCGCAATACACTTGGCAGACGGTACCTACCTGTATTAACGTATGTACCAGCAAAATTTCATTGTACGACGTTATAGTTTAGTAGTTAGGGTGTAATAAATTTTGAGATGTACTTAGCGACTTGCAGCTATTGTATGCAAGCGACTTGCAGCTATTGTATGCATTATTTCAAACCTTTCCTTAAGTTTTTCTCGCTTGCATGCTTAATGTCAAGTATTTAACGAATTACCTCTTTTGTAAAGTAATCAGACGTTTAAAGCTGTTTCACGCATGCTGGTTCGATCTTTAAGGTATCAGGAGTTTACTGGTATTCATTCTAACGCAAAATTCTGTCCAGTGTACAAACTGGACAGCGTGGATATACAGTGCTGAATCAAGATGATTGTTGTACACGTGTTTACACTGTTGCTAAATTGCCATTATTTACGTCTCCCTTCAACTGAAAACTTGTAAGGGGCGAAATTTTATTAGAAACGTTTTGTACTGTTTGTACATAAGGAACTGCATGTGGCCTCCGAGGAGGAGAATTCTGGCTTATCCTGTAAACATTACTAACGGCCATACAATACTCCCTTTGGGTACTCCAGAAATTACCTTTACATATGTCTATTTCATTCCGTCAAGAATAACGTATTGAGTTCTGGCTCTTAAAAGCTATTGAATCCGGTCGAAAATCTACTCCGATGGTCGCTAAGCTCGTATTTTGTTCACTAAACGGGAGTACTGGACTGCACTGACAGCCTTGCGAAGTGAAGGAATACAGATCAACTTGAGCGCCATTGTCTACGACGCTGTATTAACGTATGTACCAGCAAAATTTCATTGTACGACGTTATAGTTTAGTAGTTAGGGTGTAATAAATTTTGAGATGTACTTAGCGACTTGCAGCTATTGTATGCAAGCGACTTGCAGCTATTGTATGCATTATTTCAAACCTTTCCTTAAGTTTTTCTCGCTTGCATGCTTAATGTCAAGTATTTAACGAATTACCTCTTTTGTAAAGTAATCAGACGTTTAAAGCTGTTTCACGCATGCTGGTTCGATCTTTAAGGTATCAGGAGTTTACTGGTATTCATTCTAACGCAAAATTCTGTCCAGTGTACAAACTGGACAGCGTGGATATACAGTGCTGAATCAAGATGATTGTTGTACACGTGTTTACACTGTTGCTAAATTGCCATTATTTACGTCTCCCTTCAACTGAAAACTTGTAAGGGGCGAAATTTTATTAGAAACGTTTTGTACTGTTTGTACATAAGGAACTGCATGTGGCCTCCGAGGAGGAGAATTCTGGCTTATCCTGTAAACATTACTAACGGCCATACAATACTCCCTTTGGGTACTCCAGAAATTACCTTTACATATGTCTATTTCATTCCGTCAAGAATAACGTATTGAGTTCTGGCTCTTAAAAGCTATTGAATCCGGTCGAAAATCTACTCCGATGGTCGCTAAGCTCGTATTTTGTTCACTAAACGGGAGTACTGGACTGCACTGACAGCCTTGCGAAGTGAAGGAATACAGATCAACTTGAGCGCCATTGTCTACGACGCTGTAGATTTCATTGACGATTTGGGTTGCCAAGATCTCTGTTTACTGAATTCATGTTGGTGTTTGCAGGAATGACTTCCGTTCTCCACTGTTGTCGTAATACGTGAGCACCGAACATGTTGCAGAATACTATAGCAGATTGAAGTCACCGACATAAGCCTATTATTATGTGCATACGTTCGACGCTGTTCTTGAATACTGGAATGACCTGAGCTGTGTTCCAACTGATTGGTACCCTTCGTTCTTCCAGCGACTTACGAGATACGATTTCCACAACAAAGAATCAAGCACTTTCACATAGTGTCTGTAGGGTCTTTTACGTATCTTGTCCAATTCATATGCCTTTCAGAACTCGGATGTTGTTAGTTGATTTTGTTTTCTGCAATCACTTGTCTCAATATTTTCCATTCCAGCGTTCGTGCGATGTTTGAACGGAGGGACCCCATCGTGATTTTCCGTGGGACAAAATTTTCGAATAACGAATTCAGTATTTCTGATTTATCTCTGCATCTTCCGTTAGGATGCCATTACATTCACTGAGTGACTGAGTTCACGATTTCGAGCCCCATACTGACTCTACGTATGACCAGAACGTTTTAGGTTCTTTAGACATTTCGGTTGGCAAATTTTTACTTTCGACTTCACTGAACACCTCTCGCATTGCTCTTAGTATGCTTATTTTGGCTTCGTTTAGTATTTACCTGTGATCTAGTCTCTGATTTTGCTTAAACCTATTATGAAGCTCTCTCTTCTTAAGCAGTAACTTTTTGAAACGGCTCTTGTGCCACAGAAGCTCTTTATCGTCTCTCACAACATTCCACGGCACGTACTGGTGGCCGCGGAAGTGCGGTCAAATCATCCTGGTGTTCTTCGAAACACGCATTCGCACTGCGAGCTGTGTGACACGTTGCCTTGCCCCGCTGGTACGTGCCATCGCGGAGGTCATCTGCCTCTCTTCTCCGGCGCGAAGCCTTCCGACGATTGGTGCAAGGTGTTGCCTTTCAGACTTTTCATATCGTACACGAAAACGGCCATCTGCCTGATGGCGCATAAAACGAGATTCATCTGAAAAGGCCAACTGAATGCCGCACATTTGCCACGCCGGACATTTGCCACACTTGCCCCTTCGCCAGGTAGCGATCCCTCAGGTAAGGGACGCACTTCCTCGTACTACTTCTGTCCGCCTTCAAACCGCCGTCTCCACATTTTACTCGATACAACCAGTACGTAAGGGACCTTCTTCTTCGACATCTTGGCCAAATACAGAGCTTCTTTTCCGAAATCGATATATTTATAACTTTTGAGAAACGAAAGCAATACCGACGATTATGTTAGTATGTAATTAGTTCTGCCATACATAAATATAGATCCCTCTGTATATACGGTAACTTCCTTTCACGCTTACTGATTGCGATAGAAACAGTCCATCGCCATGGGAGCAACAAGAAAGGAACGATGTAAAGAGAATGCGAATGTACGCTAATCATTTCTTTTTGATCACTGCATTTGTGCCTACTTTAATTACTACAACTGCATGCCCAAAAGACAATAAGGAAAGAAGAAATGGGTGTGTGAATGTGTGAAAAGAAGAACGATATACTCCATATTAATTTACTCTCTAAAATGAGATATCCATTGCGGCGAAACATTAGTTAATAAAGTGTAGCGGGACAATGTTCAAAACATGACTGAAAATACCTTCACTAAATAGAGATAAGAACATCTATGATTGACATGTCATCTAAAGTCGACGTACAATTTTAAAATGTTAGAAATAAGGAAATGAAGTAATACAGAACTTATGCTTGTAACGCACGTTGTTGATCTACATTGTTTAGCTCTGGTATTTACAGGGTCACAGAAAAAGCATCCCAGGTTTTGGACGGAAAAGCCGTAATTGTAAAAATTAAGGAAAAATAATGTAATGTGTGTTCCAGCTCACAAGCGACATTGAAGCAGATAGTTCCTGTGACTTAGTATGGGCAGAGGTTATATTCGACAACCGGAATAAATTAATGACAGGCTCCTTTTACCGACCCCCGGTCTCAGATGAAACAGTTGCTGAACAGTTCAAAGAAAACTTGAGTCACATCACAAACAGGTACCCTATTCATATAATTATAGTTGGCAGTGACTTCAATCTACCTTCCGTATGTTGACAAAAATACATTTTCAGACCCTATTGTGGATAGAAAACAACTTCCGAAATTGTTCTAAATGTTTTTTTTTTTAATTATTTTGAACAATTTGTTCACTAGGCCATTCAAATTGTAAATGGTTACGAAAACACACTTGACCTCTTAGCCACAAATAATCCTGAGCATCACGGCGGATACATGGATTAGTTAACACAGTCGTAGCGAGGCTCAATTCCGTAACAAAGAAAATCACCAAAACTGAATGCGAAATATATCTATTCATAAAAGCAACTAAAAATTCGGCTGACGTCTCCAATCCTTCCAAACTATGTAAGTGAAGACCATAGCCGGCCGAAGTGGCAATGCGGTTCTAGGCGCTGCAGTCTGGAACCGCGAGACCGCTACAGTCGCAGGTTCGAATCCTGCCGCGGGCATGGATGTGTGTGACGTGGTTTAACTAGTTCTAAGTTCTAGGGGACTAATGACCTCAGAAGTTGAGTCCCATACTGCTCAGAGCCATTTGAAGCATTTTTTTGAAGACCATGTATGGCTAAGTTCAAAAGAAATAGTATCAACAGCAGTCGAGAGATTCATACCAAATAAATTAATAAGAGACGGAACTGATACCCCATTGTACACAAAACACGACAGAAAGCTGCTGCAGGAGCACCGAAAAAGGCAAATATAATTTAGACGAAAGCAAAATCTCCAAGATTGGCGAAGTTTTACGGAGGCTCCAAATTTAATGTGGACTGCAATGCGTGATGCATTTAATAGTTTCCACAACGAAACTCTCTCTAGAAATGTGGTGGAAAATCCAAGGAGATTCTGGTTCTATGTTACGTAAACCAGCGGAAAGGCTCAGTAAGCAATGAGAAGGACGAGGAGGGGGAGACAAGGGACCCAACCCTTCGGACCAAGTAAAATCATGGCAAAGGTCCGGCGTGGCAAATGTCCGCACACCGTCGCCACTCAGTGGTTATCCTGCAGCTGTAATCGCGTGCGAATTCCAATTTTCGTCGCCAATGAGCAGCAGCCAGCATAGATGCACGGACAAGGCGCCTGCTACGGATCCCCATTCGTAGCAACGGTAACACCCCACCCGTCACTTATCTGGTTTTGGTGTGTGTTCACCCCAGGTAAGTGCCTAACAGATCAACAGAGAGTACAAAACTGCCGCAATGTCGGATAATGCAAAGAAAGTAATAAGGCCCTGTGACTCCTGATTGAACTGCGGTGGCAGTGCTGACATTAATTAGTTCAGAATTGATCCCTTTTAATTAAAAAGGGGTGCACATTGATGTTATATTCAGCTATTGAACACCAGATGCAAATGTTGAACATAAAATTAATTAAGAAAGTGACTTGGAAGTTCAAATACTTGATTGAAAACAGATACAGTCGATTAGTACAGATTTATTTTAATTCATGACCTTCAATCATCACATTACATGACTCTCCTAACAGGCAGTGGTAATAAATTGCGTTTGTGTGGAGTAAAGCGCAATAAATCAAAAGTAATTCCTATCGACTGACCCAGGCGTAATGCTAAGTGCGAGGAGGATTCTACAGTTCACGGCTCATGAAACCCTCATGGAAACTTTGCCGACGTGATCCAGCAAATTAATCAGTGCCCGGAGCGGGCGCAATATCACCGAATTCAGCATGGCGGAGCAGTGTCGTGGTGCGGTCGTCGGGCGACCTCGTGGTGCTGCAAGGCTGCACTCGTCTATTCACTCCTAGCTATCTTGCTCAGTACATAGCTGAACCAAAACTTTCTACCTCCAAGCTCAATCGTTCCATTTGCTAAGTCCTAAACTGCAAAAAAATGGTTCAAATGGCTCTGAGCACTATGGGACTCAACTGCTGTGGTCATTAGTCCCCTAGAACTTAGAACTACTTAAACCTAACTAACCTAAGGACATCACAAACATCCATGCCCGAGGCAGGATTCGAACCTGCGACCGTAGCAGTCGCACGGTTCCGGACTGCGCGCCTAGAACCGTGAGACCACCGCGGCCGGCCCTAAACTGCAGAGATGCTCACTCTTTCTCAGGCAAGCTGAGTAAAGAATGCCACATTCGCACTCTAGGCAAGCTGGGAACGGAAGACCTCTACTGAGACTTCAGCCAGTCTGCTCTTCGCCTCGGTTTCCCCTCCAGCAAAACCACTTACGTCAATTGCAGCGCAAGTCGAGTTAATTATGCATCGCTTCCCAGCGCCGACCAATGCCTGCTCTGGGAAGTGAAAAAATTCCCACAAAATTTCCATTCCTGTCAACTTCTTCTATTTAGCTCCCCCCAGGCCACCCATCAAGGTTAGCATCTGCACAAACACCAAGTTTTCCGGAATTCTGACTCCCAGGAGAGTACTTCAAATTCCTTGGTCCTACGTTCCCATCGGAGGCCGGCGTATTTCATGCTGTCGCTCTCCACCTGGTTTACTTCAGGCTCTGCGGACGGTGAATTCACCGTGAAGTTGCTATAGTCACAAACACGCATATTTTGACCTCTGTTGACCGCTTCACCGTAGCTTCGCGCGCGCTTTCTCGCATATTTCACAGAAAACGGGCCAAAGGACATTTATCAACAGGTGTAAAGTTCTCTGTCTGTTTCCCGGTACAGCAGCATGGAGTCGGGGTCAACCACCCACTCACTGTCACTCATCTTAAGGCGGCTGGAGGCCGTGCACCGTCACTGCTTTCTCAGAGCTTGAGCCGCCCTAAACTGCCTATTGTCGCTTCCCTTAGCCACTACCCCGGCTGGCCATGCTCAACTCTAAATACTTCCCTGGAGTAAACTAGCGTCCAGTAAATTGACTCGTTTCCAGAAAGTTTTCGTGTCGTGTGACTTACTTTAAAATCATCACCCGACATTAATTATTCCACTACGTCCATATTATACCCTCTACAATATGCATTGCGCGTTGTCATTCATTTTGTTCAGCCCTACTGCTCGCTCAACGTGAGTTAGATGATCTTTAATGACTTAATGTAAGGGGCACAGTTCTTACCATCTTACATAGCCCCTCTCTTCAAATCAAATTTGTAGTACAGGTGATGACTCCTATGGTGTTACCACCTGTGGTACAAAATTAATATCTCCATAATTGGTATTTTTAATCCGTTCGCGTGAGTAGTTATGGGCGATTGATTACCACTGCCTCCTCGCTGATGCCAACTCCCACTCATTCCTAGGGTACCTGCCTTCAATGACTGGATTTACTGTTAAAGACGTGGTCATTATTTAGACTAATTTTACTTTAATCTCTGCCGATTCCTGAGACAATTATTGGTCAGAGTACTCAAAAGAAAACTACAATTATATTACAAGGACACACGTCGCAAAGGGCAAATACACATGTTTAAGCACTTCTGTGCTTGTCATTTCAATGGCAAGACCCGCAATTATTACTAAAGGTCCATTCACTCTCAGTTATCCATCCCTACACGACTTAAATCCCTAAAAACATACATGAACAATATTCGTGTAACATTTTGTGTTGATAGTGGTTGCTCTCATTCAATTACATGTGAACGCCCGTTTGATATTTTATAAATAAAGGTTTTTTATGTCTCACTGTCTCTGGACGTTGATATTGATCATGGTGTAAGTGTCATCTTTACACAATTCAACAAGGTCTGGCTCAGTCCAGTGTCTGGGATTGTGTACACACATGTACCCTTCTTTTATACATATCCATAAAACACTACCAAAATAACAAGAATCCTTGCGTATTGAGCAACCACTGTTGTGTATTTGTAACAAGGTATAAGTATGAAATCTTATTCTAACACAAAAAGACGTGGCATGACAACTATATGACGTTTTAACAAATGGCACATTTATAAAATCATAACCTTCTTATAGCATAATTCATAAACAGAACAATTGAGTACGTTCGTTGTGGCGCATGTTATTCATTTGAATCCACACTGACACACTCACACACACGGCACAAGTTTCTTGCAGGAACGGAAGTGACATTAGTTCTGACTAGCAAGTTGAGTGATGGCTAACGGCTGAGAAGAGAGCAACGTCGATTACGGAGATGGCGCCATAGGCGCCCGCATCTTCTTGAGGCAGGATGACTCTCACCTAAGAGCTCGTTGTTGACATCTTGTCCGTCAGGCCCGAGATCCCATCGGTGCAATCCATGATCAGACGAGAGGCTATTTTTTGCTCAGGCCATGAAAGTTGGTGCCATTAGGCACAAAAGTTCATCTGGGCTCTCGCTCCACCTGACGTGGCGAGCAACAAATATAGAAACCTTCTTGGACCTCTTCATTGTTGCCCCCGATCCGCACCGTGTACAGAGACCAGGACCGACCTCTTTGTCGTACACAGAGGTGCTGGATGTCACCTCTCCTTGGCTGCTGAGTTGACCACCGGCCCGTCGATTCAGGGCGTGGTCTGCATGCCATCACCATCGTCAGCTGTGTGCTCCACTCATTGCTGTCGTCCTCGTTCCTTGTCAGCTCGTGTGTGGTGTGCCAGGCGTCGTAGCTTCAACTCCCTCTTGCTCAGTTACTCCACCTTAACACACTAAGACATCTAATTTTAGTACATGGAAAGTGCTCATGTTTAACCATCAGTGCCATACATTTTTTTATACATAAACATAAAAAATATACAAGACAACTTGCTTCACAGTCGTTCACACACACACACAATCAAGGGATAGGGAATCAATATTATCTGGTCAGGATCCCATCACCATTTCTAACTACCAATTCCTACGACTAACACGGTGTTGGCCAACCCGACTACATATCTACTATTTACTACATTTTATTTCTAATCTTGTTTTTTCTTCTGAATTCCCTATGTGGCTGACGTCCCTCTTATTGTACCTGCGAACATGTATAATTCAAAACAAACTTAGACATGTGTCAGTCTTACCAAGATTTTTTGTTGGAAGTTTGGATAGCGTCCGTTATCGTGTTCTATTGTGATACTTCTTCTCTCCTCTATTGTCTTCCCGTTTTCTCCTTTTGTCACGAATGGTTTTATAATGCCTGTGAACATGTTTCGGATTAGCAATGTCACAATGGCACAACACAAATATAGCTCACTGCTCGCACTCGCAGTTGTTACACTATCTTGGTATCAACAAGTATTTCTGGCGTATCAATGCTGCTGTTCGATCTGTAGATAATTACATCCGGTTCATTTCAACATACACTGGGTGCGCTAATTCACGCAACTGCGCGTAGCTGTCGACCTCTTACTTATTCAGGGCATACGAGATGCGTCGGTGCGTCCTCGTAACGACCTACGGGACTGGCCACCTTCTTCAATGACGGAGATACAATTACAGGGAACTTTTCTGTAATTTACAGAGTTCCTAATCAATCGTTTTCTAGGGGTACGCCTAGAAATACTTGTATTCCATTCTTTAGTCATGTGTTTTTACAAAATAATCTAGTGCACTTCACTTTCATAACATCGGGAGGCGAGATATCATTATTAATAATAAAAACACAAAATATAGGCACATATGAACGAGACATTCTACCACTAAGATAAGTACATACACAAACAAACAAGACACTTTAGCAAAAATCCTTATTCTAAGCCTATATTTACTACGTCCTCGCTCTGGTCTAGTCATTCGTAATCCTGCCCGTTAAGGTGGGATGGTCCAGGCTTCAGAGGGCGGACTTCTACCTCTTCCTGGTTGTTATTTTGGTAACCATTATTCCTGTTCCTTCCCGATTGCTGATTACCGCCAGCAAGTCCTTTGTAATTTATTATGTTGCACCGGAGAGTGTTGCTCATCTTCCGTGTACCTTCTTTTCGAGTTGCCATTACTCTTATCTTGATTGTGGCCGTCGTAGTTCGGCACTGGCCTACTATCCCACTGAGGTCCATTATTGCGACGGTTGTTACTTTGTTCACGCTATCGGCGTTCCTCCCGCGCCTGTTCCTCTTGAAATGCGAATTCCAGTTCGCGCAAAATGCCCTTAAATACCTCAGTATCACTACCACCACGACCGGCAAGTGATTGTTGATGCGTGAGGGAAGTTTCATGTAGCATAATCTGGTGATTTCCGCACCGCTACATGGGTTGTCTAGGTACTGGTTCCTTTTTGTCATATTTTCAAAAGATTTGATCGGACTCCGGTACCCTGCTCCTTCCATATCTCTGGACATCATAATTTCTTGTTTGATCCTTTCTTAGGTTTCTTTAGACCAATACTTGCCCAAGAAGGCATTTTTGAATTCTTCGAACGAGACGCTCGTCTTCGCTACATTTCTCATGTACTCAGCGGTCGCGCCCTCCATATGGGAGCACACAAAATCCAGCTGGTACATCAATGGCCAGTGTGTGGGCAAAGAAAACTCGAATTGCCCCATAAAAGTTTTTGGATGTAACCTATTACCTTCGTCATTGTAGTGATGGAACTTTCGGACTGATACAAAATGTTTGTAGCCAAACCGGTCATCATTCCAGTTATCATTCCGCCCGTTCTTACGATTCGTATGAACTTCGGGACGTGGACTAATTCGCTCCGACACGCTAACGTCATCTCTCCCCCTCCGTATGTTCGACAGTTGTTCGGTACATCTAATTAGCCGACAGCGATTGTGCTCACTGGACAGCTGCGCGCTGTCCGTGTTTACCTCGGTCGTTGCCTCAGAGCTGTGAATCAAGGTCTGGCTCCCGTTGCTTGTAGTGTCAACTTTGTCACACCGTGAAGCGGTTATCTGTGTTCCGACAAGTGACGGTTCAGTCGACGCAGTAATTACACCCTTCTCCTTTCCTGATGTCTCTCTAATGAGACGTTTTACCTCGTCCTCTAAACTTCTTTTTAATATCGCCACCTCCTCTTTCAACATCTCGTTAGGCCCTATGTCCGGTTGCTCTTGTTGCTTTTCTTCGATACGTTTTATCCGGCTTTGTAACCTTGATAACATGACCCTTCCTACTTTTGCCGTGCTTTGCGTAGAGTCCCGAGTTTCTCTCGCTATTTTCCTTGCACCTTTCGCAATTAATTTGGCTTCAGTTGCCGTTCGTTTGATGATGGCAATCTCTTTCTCTATTTTGACGCCGAGATTCTTTACCTCCTCTTTTACTTGCTCTTTCAACTCCGAATTCGCCTTTTTAATTTCGGCATTAAGGTTGGCGCTCTGCTCTTTCAGCCCCGAATTCGCCTTTTTAATTTCGGCATTAAGGTTGGCGCTCTGCTCTAAGTTCACCGTTTGCATCTGTTGCAACAGGTCCGAGAGTAGCCGCATTTTGATCCTCGACCTTATGTGGTTGAAAATGCGACTCTTCTCCTCTGTTCTGAGGAACCCTTCGATATCTAGACAAGTACCGTCTCCGCGCCCCCGTCGGAACACTTGTGAATAAATCGTTTGATAATGGTCGGACACCGTTTTGTTCCAACACACTCTGGCTTCTTAGGCTGGATCTTCCATACTTATGGATTAATCCTGTACTCCCAGAGCCCTCAGTATCACTGCCTGAATCAACGTCCTTGCTATTCAGCGGACTAAACCAGTCGTGAGACGCAGTTTCAGGAAGTTGCAACTCGCGTTCGTCACGCTCATCGATAGAGCTTTCCCTACCATCACCCATGTTCTCCCGAGTAACAGTCTGATTATATTCTGCCGTTCTATTGGCTTTTCCCCTCGTTATCATTTGCATTTCTATGTTACACGAAAACTCAAAACCCAGGTACCCCTTACACTCAATAATTAGATAACGCAAAACATATATCAGCACACAAATTGATACACTGGGTGTGAGCAGTGACCCGACAAATAGTTCATGAAGCATTCCCCCAAAAGGGATAGTACCAATGATTGTGTTCTGTGTGTTCAGTATCTGCTGATTACGGCACTGCACATCATAAGTACTCCAACAAACCACAAATATAATGTATAGGCATCTATAAAAGTCAATTTGAAAGGACAGCACATGAAGAAGACAGTGTAACTTATTGTGACTAATGCTACCCGTTTTTTTTTTTCAGTTGAAAATGGCTAAGCAATGGATGACGTGGAAAAATTTCCTTTTTCAAGACTACTTCCTAGCAAATCCCGAAGTATCCTATCCTGGCATGGGTCAGCCGTATGTAACACCCCACCCGTCACTTATCTGATTTTGGTGTGTGTTCACCCCAGGTAATTGCCTAACAGGTCAACAGAGAGTGCAAAACTGCCGCATTGTCGGATAACGCAAAGAAAGTAATAAGACCCTGTGACTCCCGATTGAACTGCGGTGATAGTGTTGACATTAATTGGTTCAGAATTGATCCCTTTTAATTAAAAAGGGGTGCACATTGATGTTATATTCAGCTATTGAACACCAGATGCAAATGTTGAACATAAAATTAATTAAGAAAGTGATCTGGGAGTTCAACTACTTGATTGAAAACAGATGCAGTCGATTAGCACTGATTTATTTTAATTCACGAAGTTCAATCAACACATTACATGACTCTCCTAACAGGCAGTGATAATAAATTGCGTTTGCGAGGAGTAAAGTGCGATAAATCAAAAGTAATTCCCATCGACTGATCCAGGCATAATGCAAAGTGCGAGAAGAATTCTACAATACACTGCCCATGAAACCCTCATGGAAACTTTGCCGACGTGATCCAGCAAATTAATCAGTGCCCGGAGCGGGCGCAATATCACCGAATTCAGCATGGCGGAGCGGTGTCATGATGCGGTCGTCGGGCGACCTCGTGGTGCTGCAAGGCTGCACCCGTCTATTCACTCCAAGATATCTTGCTCAGTACATAGCTGAACCAAAACTTCCTATCTCCAAGCTCAATCGTTCCATTTGCTAAGTCCTAAACTGCAGAGATGCTCACTCTTTCTCAGGCAAGCTGAGTAAAGAACGCCACATCCGCACTCTAGGCAAGCTGGGAACGGAACACCTGTACTGAGACTTCAGCCAGTCTGCTCTTTGCCTCGGTTTTCCCCTCCAGCAAAACCACTTACGCCAATTGCAGCGCAGGTCACGTTAATTATGCATGGCATCCCAGCGCCAACCAATGCCTGCTCTGGGAAGTGAACAAATTCCCACAAAATTTCCCTTCCTCTCACCTTCTTCTATTTAGCTCCCCCCAGGCCACCCATCAAGGTTAGCATCTGCTCAAACACCAAGTTTTCCGGAATTCTGACTCCCAGCAGAGTACTTCAAATTCCTTGGTCCTACATTCCCATCGGAGGCCGGCGTATTTCATGCTGTCGCTCTTCACCTGATTTACTTCAGGCTCTGCGGACCGTGAATTCACTGTGAAGTTGCTATAGTCACAAACACGCATATTTTGACCTCTGTTGACCACTTCACCGTAGCTTTGCGCCGCCTTCTCGCATCTTTCACAGAAAACGGGACAATGGACATTTATCAACAGGTGTAAAGTTCTGCGTCTGTTTCCCGGTACAGCAGCATGGAGTCGGGGTCAACCACCCACTCACTGTCACTCATCTTAAGGCGGCTGGAGGCCGTGCACCGTCACTGCTTCTCAGACCTTGAGCCGCCCTAAGCTGCCTATGGTCGCTTCCCTTAGCTGCTCCCTCGGCCGGCCACGCTCAACTCTAAATGCTTCCCTGGGGTAAACTAGCGTCCAGTAAATCGACTCGTTTCCACAAAGTTTTCATGTCATGTGACTTACTTTAAAACCATCACCCGACATTATTTATTCCACTATGTCCATACTATACCCTCTACAAGATGCATTGTGACTTGTCAGTCATTTTGTTCAGCCCTACTGCTCTCTCAACGTGAGTTAGGTGATCTTTAATGACTTCATGTAAGGGGCATAGTTCTTGCCATCTTACACAACGTTCGCTGAATGGTCGTCCAGGAGACGCTGCTGGTTGCTATTTCAGTCGTCCGAGAGGTGAACTGCTCAACAGTTGCGCTTCAATTCCCCGGGAAGCACCTGACACAGTGACTTACTGCAGGATGCTGACGAAGGTACGAGCATATGGAATAATTTCAGATATATGTGAGTGGCTCGAAGACTTCTTAAGTAACAGAACCCAGTATGTTTTTGTCGACGGTGAGTGTTCATCAGAGACAAGAGTATTGTGAGTAGTGCCCGAGGGAAGTGTGATAGGACCGCTGATGTTCTCTACATACATACGTGTTTTGACAGACAGGGTGGGCAGCAATCTGTGGTTGTTTGCTGATGATGCTGTGGTGTACGGTAAGGTGTCGGAAGTTGAGTGACTGTAGGGAGATACAAAACAGCCAGATTTTCCGGTTGGTTTGATAAATGGTAGCTGGTTCTAAATGTGGAAAAATGTAAGTTAACGCAGACGAGTGGGAAGAACAAACCTGTAATGCTCAGATACATTTTTGCTAGTGTCCTGCATGACGGTGTCAAGCCATTTAAGTATCTGGGCGTAACGATGCAAAGCGACATTAGGTGGAACGAGCATGTGAGAGCTGTGGTAGGGAAGGGGAATGGTCCACTTCGGTTTATTGGGAGAATTTTAGGAAAGAGTGGTTCACCTGTAAAAGAGGCCGCATATAGGAGACTGGGACGACCTATTCTTGAGTAGTGATAGAATGTTTGGGATCCGTACCAGGTCGGATTGAAGGAAGACATCGAAGCGATGCACAGGAGGGCTGCTAGATTTGTTACCGGTAGGTTCTAACAACACCTTGTAACCTTTCCGCAGAAATTTAATTAGATGAAAAATAAGAAAATGGAACCATGCGTAACCTCCCCACAAAAATTAAGGAATGAAAATTGACCAAAAACCCACAATACTATTAATTAAATAATGAACCATGAATGAAATGTAACCTCGTAACAGAAATAATAATATCTGGTAAATTTTATAAGGACAGCAGCGCTGACCTTCGGCCCTGTATTCTGAATAACAAAAGCAAAATTCTTACCTCAATAAAAATTACAACTGTATCTGCTCTTATTTATCGACACAGCTTCGTGCAATGCTGGCGTATATATATATATATATATTGCGTTGCGCATATTTAATAATGTATGTTAATTGTAATTTAATCTGTTCAAAAAAAATGCCCCAATAATATTTTTTTATAAAGTAACTCTTTTAAAGAAAAGTATGAAGAAAAAGCATTCATTTCAATTTAAAGAATTTTTCCCCTATGCATTCCATCCAAGAATATATATATATATATTCTTGGATGGAATGCATAGGGGAAAAATTCTTTAAATTGAAATGAATGCTTTTTCTTCATACTTTTCTTTAAAAGAGTTACTTTATAAAAAATTATTATTGGGGCATTTTTTTTGAACAGATTAAATTACAATTAACATACATTATTAAATATGCGCAATGCTGCTTCTTTACCTTCTACAACAATACTCATTCTCCAGAGTCCTGACCAGAGTCGCGACCAGAGCACACAGCCGACGCATGCCGACTCCCTACGACTATTGTATCCGATTGACTACTACTGCAGACTCGCGCAGACAAGCGCAGACTGACTTCTACTGTCGACTCGCGCAGACTCGCGACAAGCAACAACTAACAATAAACTACTCTCTGGTCAGAGATTCTGTCATGCCTCGCCCATCTCCGGCGAAGCATACACCTTACAACCTAAGTGTTGCGGAGATGCTTCGGGAGCTCAAATTTGAATCCCTGGGGGGAAGGCGACTTTATTTTCGAGAAACACTATTGAGAAAATTTAGAGAACCGCCATTTGAAACTGGCTGCCGAACGTTACTACTCCCCGAACATACATTGAGCCTACGGACCACGTAGGTAAGATACGAGAAATTAGGGCATACAGAGGTATGTAGATAGACGTTTTTTCCCTCGCTCTATTTGCAAGGAAATGGCAAGTAGTGGTACGGGATAAAAAAATGGTTCAAATGGCTCTCAGCACTATAGGACTTAACATCTGTGGTCATCAGCCCCTTAGAACTTAGAACTACTTAACCTAAGGGCATCACACACACCCATGCCCGAGGCAAAATTCAAACCTGCAACAGTAGCAGTCGCGCGGTTCCGGACTAAAACACCTAGAACCGCTCGGCCACAGCGGCCGGCTGGTACGGCATACCCTCCACGACGTGCCGTACGGCGGCTTGCGCAGTATCTATGTAGATGTAGATGAATATCTGTGTACCTACATGTAGAATTCGCCCATACACATCACTGCAGCCGTCGTTCACCTTTTCATCTATGGCTCATATTGCGGCTTAAGTGCTTCAGGTCCTGTTTTGTACAGCCCCATTTTGCATACATTAACCACGGCAGCACCAAACAGTTTACAAACTTAGCCGTTTCGGATATACTTCCACCCTTGACCCGAAAGCCAATAATCAGCACTTTCGAAAATCAGATAAACAGCTCCGTTTCCGTATGACGAGAACGACTCCCCTCCCTCTATCCCCCACCCCCGACACACTTTATATACCATCCACTGGTAAAGCTGGCACCTGCCTTCTGTGTGTGGTTATTGCACGCTGAAATCGAACATACGCGATGTTCACATTAATGTATATACATACAGCATTCCCCTCAACTTAAAACTTCATGACCCGCGCGGAGTGGCCGCGTGGTTAGAGGCACCATGTCAATGTTCGCGCGGCCCCTCCCACCGGAGGTTCGAGTCCTCCCTCGGGCACGGGCGTGTGTGCTGTTCTTAGCATAAGTTAGTTTAAGTAGTGTGTATGTCTAGGGATCGATGACCTCAGCAGTTTGGTCCCATAGGAATTCACACACATTTGAACATATTTTAAACTTCAAGGAATATTCGTGTTTTGTGACACTAGCAACAATCATGCCCTCGCCCCTCCAACTGAGTTTCGACTGGGTGTTCAGCTGAGAACGGAAACAGGATTTTGATGTCTTTCTTTTCCTGAATTTGGTCCCGTGCTGACTGTGGAGTCTGAAGGTGTAAATTTCGCTTTTCCAAAAACGCAGACAGCATGACGGGTTAGTCATAAAATATTTCAGAGTCCATATTCTAAGGAACTCATATTTACGTTATTCATTTGCGGAGTTCATTGTTCAAATGGTTCAAATGGCTCTGAGCACAATTGTACTTAACATCTGAGGTCATCAATCCGCTGGCCCTAGAACTACTTAAACCTAACTAACCTAAGGACATCACAGACATCCATGCCCGAGGCAGGATTCGAACCTGCGATCGTAGCAGCAGCGCGGTTCCAGACTGAAGCCCCTAGAACCGCTCGGCCACAACGGCCAGCGGAGTTCATTGTGTTACTTCTTTTATTAATTTGAAAATTCGACCTCATCGGATGAGGAACTCTCATTTTTCCTTCTCTCAAGGCTTCCTAGCGATTTCAATCAAAATCATATTAGTTTTGTGTGTTTTTATTTTTAAGAGTAACTTCGCCGTGAGATTTCATGTTGCTTTTAAAAACTGAATAAAAATTTGAAACTTCCTGGTAGATTAAAAGTGTGTGCTGGACCAAGACTCGAACTCGGGACCTTTACCTTTCGCGGGCAAGTGCTCTAGGATAGTCTCGGTCCGGCACACACTTTTAATCTGCCAGGAAGTTTCATATCAGCGCACACTCCGCTGCAGAGTGAAAATCTCATTCTGGAAACATCCCTGAGGCTGTGGCTAAGCCATGTCTCCGCAATATCCTTTCTTTCAGGAGTGCTAGTTCTGCAAAATTCGCAGGAGAGCTTCTGTAAAGTTTGGGAGGTAGGAGACGAGGTACTGGCAGAAGTAAAGCTGTGATGACGGGGCGTGAGTCGTGCTTGGGTAGCTCAGTTGGTAGCCGGCACGGTAGCTCAGCATGTTGGGACAGAGGGCTGCGTGCTCTCTGTAATAAAGAAAAAACTGAGCCAAGGAATCAACGATCAGCTTGAACGGACGTCTTGTGATGTCCGCCCAGACCAAACGCAACGAACTATATATATAAATGTTGGTAGAGCACTTGCCCGCGAAAGGCAAAGGTCCCGAGTTCGAGTCTCGGTCCGGCACACACTTTCAATCTGCACGGAAGTTTCATATCAGCGCACACTCCGCTACAGAGTGAAAATCTCATTCTGAATAAAAATTTGTTAAATGTGAAATCGAATTCCATTTGTGAACCCTATCACCCGCAACTTCTCGCCATGGTTCGGCGATCCTTTACTTAACAAATACAAACGTTGACGTTTTTAACGTAATGGTTTTTCTATTGTGGACAGTGCTCAAATAATGAGTAGCAGGGATATATAATATGGAAAAGTGTTTAACCAGGTGACTAGTAGCTAGAGCTCGCACATTTCAAAACAGTGTTCTAAAGCAGTTGCTAATATAAATTAGTTTCACAATGCTTCAGTATTTCTTCCGTATTTGCTCTACGTCTTCACCCAAGAGCAGAGTAATTACTTGACGTCGACTACTCGGGCACCTGCCGTTCGTCGCACAGCAGCGTCTGGCCGCCAGACGTAGATGTCTGTGACTTGGGGCCGCTCCTGTGGAATGTCGACGTTTTCGGGCGCCCCTGTGGCTCCAGACTAGGCGACTGCCTTCTGTCGGGCCGGCAGACCGCTACAGCCCTCGAATTTCAAGTGTGTTTCCTCGGGAATCCCCGTAATGAGAAGATGGAAGAAGGACGGGAGGGGGAGAGGCTGAGGGGACGAGAGCGGCTGCGAGAAGGGAGCGGGTACACGGAAATAAAATAAAATAGAAAAGAAAAGGAAGAGGCGAAGGAAAGTCGACTACTGGCGGAAGAATTGTGTTGGAAGGGGTGCGGCAGCGAGGAATCCAGCGGCGCCGGGCCAGAATCACAAAGCCCAACCTGTGGCCAAAGGGCCAGCAGGTAGGGCGCGCCGGAGCCCTGCCACAGTGCTGCCACCGGGGTTTCCCCACCCAAGTCACGAACTATGTGCCCGCCAAGCGCAAATTGTTAGGAGAGGAAAGAACCGGTGCTAGCCGCCAATTGGCAGGTTCGTGCCTGCCGTGCACGACTTGAACTAGTCCAGCCTTCGGCGAAAGCGTAGACTCTCATAACGGAGTAAAATACCATAAGAACTGCAGTATGGGTGACATTTGCGCGGAGTAATAAAGTTACAACTAAGGCTCTACACCTCTTAAGGGGGGTAGGACGTGAAACGGGCCGACTTGGAGCAGGAGAGGCACCACAGGACATTATAATTTACACTGTCTATACTTTTACAAATAAATTCATAAAACTTTGTTAGCATGACCAGGAAGGATTCAGGATTCACACTCATAGCAGAGGAAGTTCAAAAACATAACAAAACAAATTTTTTTTACATGTGAAACTTCATCATTTTTTCACTTGGTATTAGCTGCATTTGTTGCTGTAGGTACACTTTTCTTCATAAGTAAGAGAGATTCTTTGATGAATTTTGCACAACATACAAACCATACAACCATACTTACAGGTGTATGAAACTCTAGAAATTCCCAAATCTGTTAAAAACTGTGGTAAAAATTGAGATAATTAACTATAAAATTCGAGTTTTCTCTAAACACAAAGTTTAAAACGTAACAGCCCATTCATTTGTCCATAGATTAAATAAATTCTAGAGTTTCATACACCTGTAAGGATGGTTTGTAAGCTGTGCAAAATTCATCGAAGAATCTCTCTTACTTATGAAGAAAAGTGTACCTATAGTAACAAATGCAGCCAACAGTAGGTGAAAAATATCATGAAATTTCACATTCAAAAATATTATTTTTTTCGTGTTTTTGAACTTCCACTCCTATGAGTGTGAATCCTGAATCCTTCCTGTTCATTCCGACAAAGTTTTATAAATTTATTTCGAGAAGTATAGACAGTGCAAATTAAAATGTCCTGTGGTGCCGCTCCTTTTCGAAGTCGGCCCGTTTGACGTCCTACCCACATTAAAAGAATGCTGGAATAGAAGGGTGCTACCTGAATCGTGGAATACAGCAGAGGTGATACCAATCTACAAAAGTAGGGGAAAATATCTGTATGAGAACTACAGAGAAGTAAGCGTACTAAATATTTCTAGCAAGCTACACATAGGATTCATTAATGACTGAATGAGACAGACAACTTACGCCCTTCTAATGGAGGAGTAAAACGGTTTTGGAAGGCGGCAAACTTGCAATGATAATGTCACTACTACATGTCATTTAATTGAAAAATGACCAGAATACAACCTGGTGACTCATATCTCATTCATAGATTACGAAAAGGCTTTCGACAGATTGAACAGAAGCAAACTTCGGATGATCATGGAGAAACGAGGGTACGGATGTCCTTTAATACATTATACAAACACAGAAATCATAATAAATAAAGGGAAAGTGAAGACAGGACCAATGAGCATCAACAGTATAGTGCAACGGGGATGTCACGTTTCACCTTTTGTATTCACTGTACGAGTTCTAGGACAACGTCATTAGACACTGAAAACGAGAAATTAAGTAAAGTGTGTATAGTGTCAGATTAATACCAGGTGAATACGCTGCTCTTTCTCGATGAGCAAATAATTATTCTGAACAGAGAAAATGACCTTCAGTTTTCAATACATCCCCTAAATCAAATATTTAAGAACTATCACCTCAAAATTTCACTGAAAAACCCTACAGTAACTGAGTGCAAAGGGAAATTTCCAGTCACTCTATGACTGATACTAGATAAACATTCAACGGGACAGGAATCATATTTTCAGCTCCTAGGCTGTGAACGTCATTAATAAATAAGTTTCAAACGATACGTAGCACGATACACTGAACACAGGCTGATCATACAAGGAAGGATAGCAAACTAACATTTTACGAAATGATCCCTATCTCTATTCTAATGCAGTACATGAAAGCGAATCTTGCATGTTAACTAAGGAAGTAAAAGAAGAATACAGTCCGATGAAACGAAATATTTATGGAAAACTAAAGTCCTCAGAGATAAAATACAGAACAATGTTGTAATAGAATGATTTAATACATTTTGCTTAAATGAAAAATGTAGAGTAAGTATGCATAAAAAGGAAACAATGTGTCAATATAGAGTAGTTAAACAACTAATAAATTACAAAGCAGTAAGAAAAGAGATGTAGGAAGACTGAGGAACAGATGGCTTCAGTCAAGACACACAGACTGTAAGCGAACTCCATGAAGCGAAGAAGAAGATAAAGAATAAGAACACTTGAGGTCAGAATTTTGCAGCAAAGGTTAAAAGCAAGAAAATATTTTTGTCAAAAGAACTATTTAGTCGCTTTTTCTACAAAAATTTCTGAAATTTTCCTCTACACCTACACTCTGTTGATACAAGCAGTTCGCCCCTTAAGATTAAAGAGTGGAATCGATTGACTGAGTCTACGTTATCAATACAATATTTATACATTTAATGATAACACGAATAAATAGTATCATACTCTCATTTAACATAACCATACCAACTGCCTACACGCACTGCATTCATGAAATGTGTGTTTCCAAGACCAAATATTAATACAGAACTTAATTATTAATGAGGAATCCGATTAAATATTTTTTAAATCAGTTTAACATCAAAATAAGACTAAATCAGAACAACTGGCTCCTACCATCGGATTTGTAAACGAACTTCCAAAATGAAAGCATTAACACCAGGAAAAAATTATTAAATAGGAACTGAGATTAAATAAAATTCAGATGGATTTACATCATAATCAAAACAACAAAAGCGTTACGAAACGAGCGGGTGGAAGGGAACATCAGAAATATATTGAGTCTAAAAGATCAACCGTTTGCCATAAATACCATAAAAATTAAGAATATTTGTATCCCTTCGAAACTGTGTCCACATGTGCACATTAAAGGCACAAGAAAATAACACGGAAACTAACCTGAAACATGTCGGTATTGGGAACAGTAGTATTAGAATCAGAAAATAGCCGTACTTTATCCCATCAATAACGTAAGCTACTCATGGCGCACAGTATAACAGGGCCATTAAGTATATACACAAAATGATGTAGCAAACCGACTGTGCAACTGGTACCATACAAACGGTACAAAATCTGTACGCCATACAGCAAACAAGTACAATGTAGGCCGCCACACCACATCATCAGTTATTAACACTGGCTAGAGTCGCACAGTCGGTGGATAGTTGTTAGATAATTCCAGTTTCAGCTAGTAATAGCGAATACCCTGTTCAAGAATCACAAGAGGAGGAGGTATACTTGGAAAAGGCCGGGAGATACGGGAAGATTTCAATTAGATTACATCATGGTCAGACAGAGATTCCGAAATCAGATACTGGATTGTAAGGCGTACCCAGGAGCAAATATAGACTCAGATCACAATACAGTAGTGATGAAGAGTAGGCTGAAGTTCAAGACATTAGTCAGGAAGAATCAATACGCAAAGAAGTGGGATACGGAAGTACTAAGGAATGACGAGATACGTTTGAAGTTCTCTAACGCTATAGATACAGCAATAAGGAATAGCGCAGCAGGCAGTACAGTTGAAGACGAATGGATATCTCTAAAAAGGGCCATCACAGAAGTTGGGAAGGAAAACATAGGTACAAAGAAGGTAGCTGCGAAGAAACCATGGGTAACAGAAGAAATACTTCAGCTGATTGATGAAATGAGGAAGTACAAACATGTTCCGGGAAAATCAGGAATACAGAAATACAAGTCGCTGAGGAATGAAATAAATAGGAACTGCAGGGAAGCTAAGACGAAATGGCTGCAGGAAAAATGTGAAATCGAAAAAGATATGATTGTCGGAAGGACAGACTCAGCATACAGGAAAGTCAAAACAACCTTTGGTGACATTAAAAGCAACAGTGGTAACATTAAGAGTGCAACGGGAATTCCACTGTTACATGCAGAGGAGAGAGCAGATAGGTGGAAAGAATACATTGAAAGCCTCTATGAGGGTGAAGATTTGTCTGATGTGATAGAAGAAGAAACAGGAGTCGATTTAGAAGAGATAGGGGATCTAGTATTACAACCGGAATTTAAAAGAGCTTTGGAGGACTTACGGTCAAATAAGGCAGAAGGGATAGATAACATTCCATCAGAATTTCTAAAATCATTGGGGAAAGTGGCAACAAAACGACTATTCACGTTGGTGTGTAGAATATATGAGTCTGGCGATATACCATCTGACTTTCGGAAAAGCATCATCCACACAATTCCGAAGACGGCAAGAGCTGGCAAGTGCGAGAATTATCGCACAATCAGCTTAACAGCTCATGCATCGAAGCTGCTTACAAGAATAATATACAGAAGAATGGAAAAGAAAATTGAGAATGCGCTAGGTGACGATCAGTTTGGCTTTAGGAAAAGTAAAGGGACGAGAGAGGCAATTCTGACGTTACGGCTAATAATGGAAGCAAGGCTAAAGAAGAATCAAGACACTTTCATAGGATTTGTCGACCTGGAAAAAGCGTTCGACAATATAAAATGGTGCAAGCTGTTCGAGATTCTGAAAAAAGTAGGGGTAAGCTATAGGGAGAGACGGGTCATATACAATACGTACAACAACCAAGAAGGAATAATAAGAGTGGACGATAAAGAACGAAGTGCTCCTACTAAGAAGGGTGTAAGACAAGGCTGTAGCCTTTCGCCCCTACTCTTCAATCTGTACATCGAGGAAGCAATGATGGAAATAAAAGAAAGGTTCAGGAGTAGAATTAAAATACAAGGTAAAAGGATATCAATGATACGATTCGCTGATGACATTGCTATCATGAGTGAAAGCGAAGAAGAATTAAATGATCTGCTGAACGGAATGAATAGTCTAATGAGTACACAGTATGGTTTGAGAGTAAATCGGAGAAAGACGAAGGTAATGAGAAGTAGTAGAAATGAGAACAGCGAGAACTTTAACATCAGGATTGATGGTCACGAAGTCAATGAAGTTAAGGAATTCTGCTACCTAGGCAGTAAAATAACCAATGACGGACGGAGCAAGGAGGATATGAAAAGCAGACTCGCTGTGGCAAAAAAGGCATTTCTGGCCAAGAGAAGTCTACTAATATCTAATACCGGCCTTAATCTGAGGAAGAAATTTCTGAGGATGTACGTCTGGAGTACAGCATTGTATGGTAGTGAAACACGGACTGTGGGAAAACCGGAACAGAAGAGAATCGAAGCATTGGAAATGTGGTGCTATAGACGAATGTTGAAAATTAGGTGGACTGATAAGGTAAGGAATGAGGAGGTTCTACGCAGAATCGGAGAGGAAAGGATTATGTGGAAAACACTGATAAGGAGAAGGGACAGGATGATAGGACATCTGCTAAGACATGAGGGAATGACTTCCATGGTACTAGAGGGAGCTGTAGAGGGCAAAAACTGTAGAGGAAGACAGAGATTGGAATACGTCAAACAAATAATTGAGGACGTAGGTTGCAAGTGCTACTCTGAGATGAAGAGGTTAGCACAGGAGAGGAATTCGTGGCGGGCCGCATCAAACCAGTCAGTAGACTGATGACCAAAAAAAAAGCTAGCTACTTACACATAATGGGCATAGAACACAGTCCAGTCACAGTAGTATGACTACCGCACGTTTTTGACATAGAATGGGAAATTACTGCTGACAGACGACAGGTGGCAGGACTAGCAAAGGAAGGTATACAATGCATGTCAGGGAGAACGCGGGAACAGTGCAGTCGTAATATACACTCCTGGAAATGGAAAAAAGAACACATTGACACTGGCGTGTCAGACCCACCATACTTGCTCCGGACACTGCGAGAGGGCTCTACAAGCAATGATCACACGCACGGCACAGCGGACACACCAGAAACCGCGGTGTTGGCCGTCGAATGGCGCTAGCTGCGCAGCATTTGTGCACCGCCGCCGTCAGTGTCAGCCAGTTTGCCGTGGCATACGGAGCTCCATCGCAGTCTTTAACACTGGTAGCATGCCGCGACAGCGTGGACGTGAACCGTATGTGCAGTTGACGGACTTTGAGCGAGGGCGTATAGTGGGCATGCGGGAGACCGGGTGGACGTACCGCCGAATAGCTCAACACGTGGGGCGTGAGGTCTCCACAGTACATCGATGTTGTCGCCAGTGGTCGGCGGAAGGTGCACGTGCCCGTCGACCTGGGACCGGACCGCAGCGACGCACGGATGCACGCCAAGACCGTAGGATCCTACGCAGTGCCGTAGGGGACCGCACCGCCACTTCCCAGCAAATTAGGGACACTGTTGCTCCTGGGGTATCGGCGAGGACCATTCGCAACCGTCTCCATGAAGCTGGGCTACGGTCCCGCACACCGTTAGGCCGTCTTCCGCTCACGCCCCAACATCGTGCAGCCCGCCTCCAGTGGTGTCGCGACAGGCGTGAATGGAGGGACGAATGGAGACGTGTCGTCTTCAGCGATGAGAGTCGCTTCTGCCTTGGTGCCAATGATGGTCGTATGCGTGTTTGGCGCCGTGCAGGTGAGCGCCACAATCAGGACTGCATACGACCGAGGCACACAGGGCCAACACCCGGCATCATGGTGTGGGGAGCGATCTCCTACACTGGCCGTACACCACTGGTGATCGTCGAGGGGACACTGAATAGTGCACGGTACATCCAAACCGTCATCGAACACATCGTTCTACCATTCCTAGACCGGCAAGGGAACTTGCTGTTCCAACAGGACAATGCACGTCCGCATGTATCCCGTGCCACCCAACGTGCTCTAGAAGGTGTAAGTCAACTACCCTGGCCAGCAAGATCTCCGGATCTGTCCCCCATTGAGCATGTTTGGGACTGGATGAAGCGTCGTCTCACGCGGTCTGCACGTCCAGCACGAACGCTGGTGCAACTGACGCGCCAGGTGGAAATGGCATGGCAAGCCGTTCCACAGGACTACATCCAGCATCTCTACGATCGTCTCCATGGGATAATAGCAGCCTGCATTGCTGCGAAAGGTGGATATACACTGTACTAGTGCCGACATTGTGCATGCTCTGTTGCCTGTGTCTATGTGCCTGTGGTTCTGTCAGTGTGATCATGTGATGTATCTGACCCCAGGAATGTGTCAATAAAGTTTCCCCTTCCTGGGACAATGAATTCACGGTGTTCTTATTTCAATTTCCAGGAGTGTAGAAGCGGAGTAATCTATCTGACGTCCAAAACGGCATTATTCGTGGATTTCGGGACGTGGGTGGAAGCATTTCAGAAATGGCGAAGCTTGTAAACTGTTGGCGTGCCGCTGTGGTTGACGTATACCGTGCATGGCAAAATGGCGCTATCCAAACCCGGTGCTGAGGCAACTGTGTTAAACCACGGGCCAAAGAAGATACTGGTGAGCGACGGCTGCGGTGATGGTACGGGCGAATAGGGGTGCAACTGTTGAGCGATCGACCGCCCCGATAAACACAGGGGCTACCAACCGTGTCTCACCAACGACCGTTCAGCGAACGTTGCTGCGTATGGGTTCAATAGATCTATGCTGACTGCTGTTAATCAGAGATCAAATCTGGAATTTGGACTCCAATACCGCAGCTGGACGTCCACTGCGTGGATGAAACGCCGAAATAAGGTGGCCTTATTCAGGCGAATCACGTTTAACGCTCCATCGTGCGGATGGCTGTTGTGTGTGGTGAGAAACATCTGAAAGAAAACACCCTACAGCAACAGTCGGAAAAAAGTTTGGGCTGCAGGAGGGAGCTTTATGACCCGGCGAATGGTTTCGTGGCATTTCCTGGGTAATCTGGTCATTCTGCATGGCATAGTGGATCAACGGAAGTATGCATCTATCCTTGGGGACTGTGTCCACCCCTGCATGTAGTTCATTTTTTCCTTGGTAAGTTGGCACCTACTGGCAGGACACTGCAATGTGGCACACAGCTCGCAGTGTATGTGCATGGTTCGAAGTGCACCAAGATGAGTATACGCTGCCTCCCTGTCCATCAAAATCCCCAGCCTTAAATTCAATCCAGAATCTGAGGGGCCAACTTAATAGGGCTATTTGTGCAAACCTAGCGCAGCTGTTAACGGCATTGCAAGCGGCTTGCCCCACCCTTCTTTCGATACCTTCCAAAAACACACTGACCCTGTTTCCGAACATCCGCGGCGCAAAAGTCGATAGTTCAGGCTTTCGACATGTGGCCACATTAGTGTGAAGGGACTGTGTGTAACTCCATGTGTCTAACACGTAAAGAAAACAAACACACTACAACAACTATCCACAAGTTACAGGTTACAGTGTCTCAAATATGCTTCACTCTGCAGACGCACAACAACGGCCATCTGTTCGGGTGACCACACAAAATCCACGTCCGCTCTCGACTTGTGGTCAAATTTCTACCGCTGGCCAACCAGCACAGTCAACACTCAGGCTCCACACACGATCATTTCCCTCAGCCCTCCAGCAGAAAAACACTTCCTCTGCCAGAGAGACCATATGCTAGCCAGTGATCAAATCACAAAAAATGGTTCAAATGGCTCTAAGGACTATGGGACTTAACATCTGGGGTCATCCGTCCCCTAGATTTAGAACTACTTAAACCTAACTAACGTAAGGACATCACACACATCCATGCCCGAGTCAGGATGCGAACCTGCGACCGTAGCAGCAGCGCGACTGCGGACTGAAGCGCCTAGAACCGATCGGCGAGTCAAATCACAGGCAGTAATGCCAACCTACGGAACCTAGGCAAAATAGTGCCACACTTCGTAAACCATACAAAGCTACCAGGCGTTTCGCTTCTAAAAACGGAGGAGACCTGTTTGAAAGTAGAGAGCCTGCAATCTCAAGAGCTACTGTTCAGCTTAAACGGAATTTCGTTGTATAATGTGGCTTGGATGAAACTCAGAAATAAGAGGCTTATTTTAGAATACGCAGGGAAACCGATATTAAAATGGTGACTGGGGACCTACATTATAATGTGCCTGTATCAGAAACGTTCGGCTGCACTGGCTCCACTAACAAAAGAATTGATACAGAAACAATTGGAAGGAGTTGTGGTCGTCGTGGCTTCACACAGAGACATAAAAACTACATACTTCGCAGAATTGCTGAAAGTAAAACGAGCACACTTTCATTTCAGTTCGTACAAAAATAAAAACATATTATATTCCTCCAATACAGTCACTGCGCCTCATAGAACTACCTTTTCCGACAGTTTGAACAATAATTAATGGTAACTGCAGTAGCACTGGCCTGGCAGCAGCATAAGAATGTCAGTACAGAACGCTTACAACACATAGACTGACTATATCCCACTGTCATATTAGTGTTAATTCCTGAGAACAGCAGGTGTCGTGGATGCAGAGCCCCTTGTTCTTAGACCAATATTATCCGCCTCTGGCACATCCACATCAGCCTTTCAAGTACTCCATTGGCCGAGTGGTAGGTAGCAGTTCGGACGTTCTTAAAAGTTGTAACATGAACAGATTCTGATGGACAGATTGAAACATGTAGGTTTGAAATATAATTGAAATTACTTAACTGACTGTAGTCTGAAACACAACTGTCAGAATGAGAACGGCATGTGAACGTGTATTTTATCTCGTTTCTTATGCCCTTTGCCTTGCACTGAACTTTTCTGATTGCGAGAATGTACATTTAATTTAGCTGCAAGAACGTAAACTGTCAATAATTTTAAACCAAACCAATACTGCATGACTTTACGCAACACAAAAACTGAATCTGATGTCACACTACTGATTTGAAATTGGCCCTGGTAATAAAACAAAACTCCATCAATTTGAAAATGAAGGTCCCTGTGTCGAATGAATGCTATCAGTGAAATAATAAAATTTCTTACCTTTACGTGCGCAAGGGTAACACTTTTCGCAGTGCTCTCTGTTAGTACTTTAAATTGTATAGTTAGCTAACAGCTATTGTGTACGGCTGTTGCTTAGTTAACATTTTAATTAAATCGATTGTGACTGAGACAATAACTTCTAGAGAAAAATAATTAATCAAAAGTGACAGGGATCTGGGAACAGGTATTGACTTGGGCTAAGTAACAACATGGCACTAACTTTATAATTCGTATTTTGACTCTTTGAAAATTAGTAATGCTCACAATTAACACACTCAATGAGCTGATTATGCATTAACAGTTAGCTTTAAAAAATCAGTGGTTGTGAATGCTATACGTTACCTCAATCATCGCTTATGAATACGTGCATTGCATTAGTAACAAAACAACTTTCTTGACCTTAATTATTTCCAATTTCTGTTGATATTCCTTTTACAGTTAGCAAACATCGTAGTAGCTTGCAAATGAAAAAAAATCATTACTGCCCGTAGCGAGTAAGTATTTATCCAGCACATATCAGATACAACACGTCTTTACATTTGAGAGTCCTCCATACAGCTTTCGATCTAAAGATATTCAAACACATTACCCATAACACCTTGAACCAGCAATCGCTGTTGAGCAGCGATGCTGCTACACAGTCGATATTGCATTTGACCATCTCTGGTTCAATATCACATTTTCTTACAAAACTTTAATTAATTCACCCCGTGCATATACCTTTCAAGATAAATAAAAAAAATCCATTTTTCGCCGTTCTGTTCGGTTTTGTAAGTCAAATTAACACTTCAAGCGAAATACAAATCATATGTAAACCGACAGTTGCCTTCAACTTCACAAACCAACCAACCAAACCGACAGTTACAAAGACGATTATGAAATACGTGGTACTTCCTATTGAGCTATACATTAATGCTTATTGCTATTCGATCCACCGGTCGAGCCTGAGACCATCGATTCCTCGTTAGTCATTATGCGATCTGTTATTAGTTTAACTTTACCTTCATTATCTCTACACAATCCATACATAGAGGGCTCAACTGAACTAGCTCTTGACACTTTGTCACACAAGACGAAAACTTATTCCTCCCCTCCTATCTACCCCTTCCTCGCCCTCCTCTGCCGGAATTACTCACTCTTACCCCTTAGCCTCCAAACTGCCGTATATTCTTGCAATGTTATATGTGTTATTATATTTTAACAATTTGCGCGATTTAATTAGATAAAATAACAATTCCTGAAAAATACTGTATGAACTACTGAAGAAAAGAAAAACACATGGTGCATAGGTCAGTAGCGTTTTCCTATAAGTTTAATTAATACAACGAACACACATAACAGAGCTGTTAGTCATTAATGATATATCCTCCTTCACTATTTCAAAGCGTCTGCGGACGCTACGGTAACTTTTAGATTCCACGACAGCAGAAATCACGTGGTTTTGAAGCGAAATCATCGAGTCATGTTGGGAGCACATTTTCAGCCGGAAAGGAAGTTGCTTGAAAGCTGTTCGATAACGAGAGGAAAAGATGAAAATCTGAGGTAGCAAGATCAGGTGAAAAAGGTGGGTGGGGAATGATCTCGGAACCCAAATCCTGTGCAATGCTCTCTGCCAGTCTAGCAGAACGCAGGCAGGCATCACCTCGGAGCAGCCTAACTTCACGCAGTCTCCTGGCCGTTGTTCTCGGATTGCGTCTGCTGGACCTCTCAGTTCTTGACAACAAATATAAGCAGTGATCGTTACACTTCGTGGAATCAGTTGGTAGTACACCACACCGTTGCTGTTCCAGCAGATGCAAAACATTATCGTTTGTGGATGCGCGTAGGGCTTACGGGGAGTTGCTGATTTGTTTGGGTTCGACCATTGCTTTTTAAAAATTTTATTAGCATAAAGACACCATTTCTCGTCACAAGTACGATATAAAATAGGAATGGTCGGTGTTGTTCACGAGCCAGTTGATGACGAATAAGAAGAGATACACATATTGTTGTGTCCAACTTCGTGGACACTTAGGTGGCTAGTAATAACACAGTTAATTAGAACACTCTGAATAAGTAGTACTTTATCAATCACAAGAAAACTGATCTGTGCTCGCCAAGCTCGGCTGTCGCTAAGAAACTGCACATTAAGACTCGTTGTTCAGAACACACAAAGTGAGCCACTATTACTGAGTGTCGAATAGATACAAGTTCAGATTGGCCTTACTGTGACTCCACTATAAAACACAAGTTCATAGCCACTTGTTGACACGGTTCTGACAACGTTGCAGTGTAGGCACAGTTCACAAGAGACGGAAGTCTCTTCTCTCCCCGACAGCTGGCTCTCTCTGTCCCACAGCGAGTAGGCAGCACAACGACGTTACCCCGACGGGAACTTCCTGGAAGTGGGCAGCATCCGATCGAGAGCAGGACTGGCCTCTTGGCCTCTTGCAACACTATTCTAGGGCAGAGTAGCGGCCGTTGCGCCTCGGAATTACAGAAGACACGGCTTTTCCCTAGCGGTTCCTTGGCGCCTAGTGACATCACTTTGCCGTGAGGTTTCTCTGCGGGGGTCGATACTTCTTGCGCCGTCCTCGATACTCGGCGACACTGCATTTCTCCCTCTCGCCCACCCCCCTTCCTTCCCACCGCAAACATCGGCGCCGGCGTCGGGAATGGAGATGGGTCACTACGGCGAGTGGGAGGACGAAATGCCGTCGCAGTTGCGGAGGTAGGTGGCGTTACTTCAGTCGTCGCCGAACTCTCGTCAGCACTTCGGAATCCAACCTGCGCGCCGACGGCCTTAAGCATACGGGCAGAGGATGCGACGCTGACGTGACGGGCCTTATCCTTGGCCCGAGGTTGTTGGAGTTCTGGCCTGTTACGGCCTATCCTCCTCTTCCTTTCTGGGTGTCTGATGGTGTTTCCTCTCTTGATGGTTGGTCCTGGCGTGGGTTGTCGATGTCACCCGGCTGCTAGCATGCGAACATGCTAGCGGTGGACTTTGTTCTTCTGCGTCTTCGTTGCCTCGCGCGAGGTTTGCTGGATAGCTGTCTCGAGCTCTGCTGTGAGCTGTCGTTCGCCGTCGCGAACCTCGTTCCTCAGCCGTGCGACTGCGTCTTCCAGGATGTATTCCCAGTCGCACGGCGTGAATACGGGGTTCGCGTTGATGACGTTGAGGTCCTTTCTCGTGGCTAACTCAAGCATGATTGCTCTCTGTCCGCCACGGAAGTCAACCGGCTTGTGAGGTAGCGAGGGCTTCTTTACCCTTTCTACCTGAGCGAACAGGTAGGGGTTTTGCTGCGCGTTGAAGCGCCCATCCCGCAGCATGGTGGCATTCTTCCTCAGTACCACGGGCATGTTGCTGCTGTCAGGGAAGGGTATCACGTCGGTGCACAGCTTCCCACCCTCTTCGTCGTGTTTCCCCTTTCGTTTCAACTGCCCGTCGGGAGTTGGGGAAGGGGAGGACGGTGCAACGTCCATGGACGTCTCCCCGGTCTCCTGTATTGCTACAAGTTCCGGGGCGACGTCCGTTTGTGTTGCTGCGTCCGTCCGCGGCGAAACACTCGTCGAGCCTTCGTGGGTGTGGCGTCGGGGGCAGGTGCCTTCTTCTTCGTCGCCACCCTGAGTTCCTCCCGCAGCTGTTGGAGCTGCCGGTGAACGGCGACGAGCTCCTTCTGAGTGGCTGCCCTCTGTGCCTCCATTGCGGCTTTGAGAGCAGCCACTGCGTCGTCGGTGGCGGCGCTGGGCGGGATTCCCACCTCGCCGACATCTTGTTGGCGCGGTCCTTGTGGGGCCGCAACCTCTTCCTTATTTGCCGCTTTTCTTGCGGCGGCCTGCGTCCTCTGCTTTAGGTACGCGCAGCTGCGCGAGTTTGCGGCATGCACGCCCCTACAGTTGGCGCACGTGGGCGCCACGTGTTGTGGCTTGTCGCAGTCGCGTGTGTCATGCGCCTTAGCGCACTTCAAGCACGCAACTGCCTCCTTGCACGTCTTGGCGACGTGCCCGACCTTCTGGCAGCGGTAGCACTGCCTCTTGTGCTGCGGTCTGCTTCGCCTCTTCTTCTTGTTGCTGCCGCGGCCGTCTTCTGCCAGCGTGAGCAGAAGCTTTGCCACAGCAGCAAGTTTGCCTCCCTTTCCGCGTGCGGACATGGCGGTGGGCTAGTGGCGATGGCGTGCGCGAGCGAGCGACGGTAACGATGTGAGCCGCAGCGAGTCGAGCAGGGGATGCGACAGGCGGTTCACTGGAGACGGCGTCTGAGCCCTCTTGGTCGTCCGGCCGGAGGAACGGGCGTGACCCTATTGCCGGCTGCCAGCACGAGTGCGACAATGGCGGCGGTGCCAGGTCGACGTCTCACTGCTGTGGAGACCATTGTGCTGCCGGAGGCGACGTCTGCGACTGTGACAATGGCTGCTGCATACCTGGCTCTGTGTTGGATCTGTGAACAGAAAGAGAGTGGCAGAATCTCTCGAGTGGATTGGCCGAAGCTGGGTCCGATACTAACTGTGCAAATCGGTCGGACCGTGAATTATCTAGGTGTAACGGGACAACACCTCAGACACTGTGGAACCTGCCAAACACATGAAAGAACACTGACTGCTGAGGTCAAAAGTGTGACTGGGAAGGAAGGCCATATGGTCTCTGTGCTGGACGTTGTAAAAGAAACAGAGTCCTATGGCGTCGACTATGCCGGACCCTCCTGTCTCTGGACAGGGAGCGATACAACGACAGAAAAACTTTCAGTGCCTGGTCCTGTGTGTGGGTGACTAGCAACTTTATCCGTCTGTGATTTAAAGGTCCCTACAAAGCGTTTGGCTTCACCATTCGACTGCGGATGAAAGGGTACTGTAAAGACATGCTGATTACCATTGTCTGCACAGAATTGTTCAAACTCCCGAGATGTGAACTACAGCCTACTATTCAACACTTCAGGTAAGCCTTCAATGTAGAAAATCGATATAAGAGCTGACACTGTGCTGAGTCATCTGATGGACTTCATTGGAGTGATGTACGGAAACTGGCTTTTTCTCCCGAGTCATCAGTCCTCTTGGTTCAAATGGCTCTGAGCACAATTGGACTTAATATCTGAGGTCATCAGTCCCCTAGACTTAGAACTACTATAACCTAACTAACCTAAGGCCGGCCGTTGTGGCCGAGCGGTTCTAGGGGCTTCAGTCGGGAACCGCGCGACCGCTACGGTCGCAGGTTCGATTCCTGCCTCAGGCATGGATGTGCGTGTTGTCCTTACGCTAGTTAGGTTTAAGTAGTTCTAAGTTCTAGAGGACTGATGACCTCAGAAGCTAAGTCCCATGGTGCTCAGAGCCATTTGATTCTAGAAATTCTGATGGAATGTTATCTACCCCTTCTGCCTCATTTGGTCTTAAGTCCTCTAAAGTTCTCTTAAAAAATGTTTCTAATAGTGGATTTCCTATCTCTTATAAATCGACTCCTGTTTCTTCTTCTATCACGTCAGACAAATATTCCCCCTCACAGAGGCCTTCATTGCACTCTTTCCACCTATCCGCTCTCTCCACTGCATTTAACAATGGAATTCCGATTGCACTCTTAACGTTATCACCCTTGCTTTTAATTTCACCGAAGGATGTTTTGACTTCCCTATATGCTGAGTCAGTCCTTCCGGTAATCATTTCTATTTCGATTTCTTCACATTTTTCATACAGCCACTTCGTCTTAGCTTCCCTGCACCTCGTATTTATTTCATTCCTCAGCGACTTGTATTTCTGTATTCCTGAATTTCCGTGCAGATTTTTGTACTTCCTTCTTCCGTCTATCGGCTGAATTATTTCTTCTGTTACCCATGGTTTCTTTACTGTTACCTTCTTTGTACCTATGTTTTTGTTTCCAGCTTCTGTTATTGCCCTTTATAGAGATGTCCATTCCTCTACAACTATACTCCCTACTGGATTATACTTTATCACTTTGTCTACAGCCTTGGAGAACTTCAAACGTATCTCGTCATTCCTTAGCACTTCCGTATCCCACTTCCTTGTGTACTGATTATTTCTGACTAATCTCTTAAACTTCAGCCTACTCTTCATCACAACTACACTCCTGGAAATGGAAAAAAGAACACATTGACACCGGTGTGTCAGACCCACCATACTTGCTCCGGACACTGCGAGAGGGCTGTACAAGCAATGATCACACGCACGGCACAGCGGACACACCAGGAACCGCGGTGTTGGCCGTCGAATGGCGCTAGCTGCGCAGCATTTGTGCACCGCCGCTGTCAGTGTCAGCCAGTTTGCCGTGGCATACGGAGCTCCATCGCAGTCTTTAACACTGGTAGCATGCCGCGACAGCGTGGACGTGAACCGTATGTGCAGTTGACGGACTTTGAGCGAGGGCGTATAGTGGGCATGCGGGAGGCCGGGTGGACGTACCGCCGAATTGCTCAACACGTGGGGCGTGAGGTCTCCACAGTACATCGATGTTGTCGCCAGTGGTCGGCGGAAGGTGCACGTGCCCGTCGACCTGGGACCGGACCGCAGCGACGCACGGATGCACGCCAAGACCGTAGGATCCTACGCAGTGCCGTAGGGGACCGCACCGCCACTTCCCAGCAAATTAGGGACACTGTTGCTCCTGGGGTATCGGCGAGGACCATTCGCAACCGTCTCCATGAAGCTGGGCTACGGTCCCGCACACCGTTAGGCCGTCTTCCGCTCACGCCCCAACATCGTGCAGCCCGCCTCCAGTGGTGTCGCGACAGGCGTGAATGGAGGGACGAATGGAGACGTGTCGTCTTCAGCGATGAGAGTCGCTTCTGCCTTGGTGCCAATGATGGTCGTATGCGTGTTTGGCGCCGTGCAGGTGAGCGCCACAATCAGGACTGCATACGACCGAGGCACACAGGGCCAACACCCGGCATCATGGTATGGGGAGCGATCTCCTACACTGGCCGTACACCACTGGTGATAGTCGAGGGGACACTGAATAGTGCACGGTACATCCAAACCGTCATCGAACCCATCGTTCTACCATTCCTAGACCGGCAAGGGAACTTGCTGTTCCAACAGGACAATGCACGTCCGCATGTATCCCGTGCCACCCAACGTGCTCTAGAAGGTGTAAGTCAACTACCCTGGCCAGCAAGATCTCCGGATCTGTCCCCCATTGAGCATGTTTGGGACTGGATGAAGCGTCGTCTCACGCGGTCTGCCCGTCCAGCACGAACGCTGGTCCAACTGAGGCGCCAGGTGGAAATGGCATGGCAAGCCGTTCCACAGGACTACATCCAGCATCTCTACGATCGTCTCCATGGGAGAATAGCAGCCTGCATTGCTGCGAAAGGTGGATGTACACTGTACTAGTGCCGACATTGTGCATGCTCTGTTGCCTGTGTCTATGTGCCTGTGGTTCTGTCAGTGTGATCATGTGATGTATCTGACCCCAGGAATGTGTCAATAAAGTTTCCCCTTCCTGGGACAATGAATTCACGGTGTTCTTATTTCAATTTCCAGGAGTGTATATGAAGGTAATAATTTTTTTTTTTTACTATTTCAAATGTCCTAACTAACAATGTCTCTTGGTCACAGGTTCAGTCAACAAAGCATCTGGCTTGCGTTCATGTATTAGAGTGTAATTCTGGTTTCTATGTGCAATTATAGTAATTCTGTTTTTTTAATTACTTCAGTGTAAATGGTGCTTAAATTACCTTGTCTTATTGAGGAAGAACCGTGCCAGATGTGTACGTTTAATCACACTTCCACACACGGAACAGTTACATTTGGGCTTTGTTGTTTCGTAGCTTTTATAGTTGCTGGGGACTTAATTAATTATTTGTGTTAACGGATGTTTTGTTTCATTCTTTGTTGTTATTGTATGCAGTCCGATTGCGTACTAATTGTGGTCAGAGCCAACCGGTTACGAGACTGCGTAACCGGACAGACAGCGATTAAAATTAAAAATATTTGCATTATATATTTAATTAAGCCCCCATGCAATACTTTCTCTATCTGTTCATCTTCAGCTTGCGATGTCGGCATGTATATCGAACTATCGTTGTCGGTGTTGGTTTACTGTCGGTTCTGATAAGAATAACCCTATTACTGAACTGTTCGCAGTTCCCTGTCCCACCTCCCTATTCATAACGAATTCTACTACTACTATACCGTTTTCTGCTGCTGTTGATATTACCCAATACTCATCTGTCAAGAAATCATTGTCTTATTTTCAATTTCACTTCATTGACCCCCTACTATATCTACGATTGAGCCTATGCATTTCCCTTTTCAGATTCTGTATCTTCCCTACCACATTCAAGCCTCTGATATCCCACGCCTCAACTCGTAGAACATTACCCTTTCCTTGATTATTCACTTTGTTTCTCATTGTCACCTCCATCTTAGCAGTCCCCACCCGGAGATCCGAATGGGGCACCATTACGGAATCTTTTGCCAATGGAGACATCATCATGACACTTTTTCAGTTATAGGTCACGTGTCCTGTGGACAGACTTTATGCGTCTTTAATGCAGTAGTTTCCATTGCCTTCTGTATCTTCAGCCGTTGATCATTGCTGATTCTTCCGTCTTTAGGGGCAGTGTCCCGCCCCTAGGACGAGAGAGTTCCCAGAACCTCTCTGCGTTCTCCGCCCTCTTTGACAAGGCGCTTGGCAGAGTGAGGGTGACTTCTTATGCTGGAAGTCTTCGGCCGCCAGTGCTGATTCTTAATCAAAATGTAAGCGATGGCACTTTTTGTTTATGAATCAAAGTCTAGCCATCACATGTACCAGTAAAACGTTAACTCCGTCCACAGGGACTGGCGGGACCAGCGGTACAGACCACAGACCACCCGCCGTGTCATCCTCAGGGCACATGCGTCACTGGATACGGATATGGAGGGACATGTGGTCAGCACACCGCTCTCCCGGCCGTATGTCAGTTTCCGAGACCGGAGCAGCTACTTCTCAGTCAAGTAGCTCCTCAGTTTTGCCTCACAAGTGCTGAGTGCACCCCGCTTGCCAACAGCGCTCGGCAGACCGGATGGTCACCCATCCAAGTGCTAGCCAGCCCGATAGCGTGTAACTTCGGTGATATGGCGGGAATCGGTGTTACCACTGCGGCAAAGCCGTTGGCAGCATATGTACCAGTATGGCGCAGCAAATCTATGTGCAGGTATCGCCAAGATCGGTGTGGACGCGACCATTCAAAGTACCGCTGCAGGGGAGTGGGCTGATACTCTGTACACAATGCAAATTGTGAAGACACGGCCTCTTTTTTGCATCCATTTCTGGCCACGTACAGTGGTGCCTTGCCAGCTGATTGGTTTAGACAACAGCCTAATGTGCTTGGTGCAACAACCGAAGAACATTCCACTAGAGGGACAGTGCGATTATAACTCTTGCATCGCCACTTTCAGTGTGCATCAGGAGGAAGCCCATCTGTACAGAGATGGCACGCTGACGAGCAAAGTAGTGATGAACCATCAGGTAGCGGAGCTCCTTCAGACTCCGTGGCCACGCACAATGAATAAACTTGAGCCACGTCGGGTCTGATGCTATCTCCTGTGATACACGGCGGAAAGTGACCGGAAAATCATCCAAAAGCCGGGTTTCTTCTATATCAGTGTGATGACAGGAGTCCTCAGAGGAATCAAACGCAGCACTGGAGCCAATAGGGAGCCTCAACAGGAGGTCAGTGTGGGAGTGTTTGCTAGTGGGCTGATATGACAACTCTACTGGGAAGTGGTCAGAAGAAGGGACCACCATTGTAACTTCTGGGCTGAACGTACTGGGAGAGGCTGGGCGGACCTAAACAGAGACGTCAATGGTCTATGGTCCGTAACTAGAGAAAAGTGGTGGCCGTACAGATATTGGTAGAAGTGTGTGACCCCATACATGATAGCCAAGCCTCCTTTTCAAGTTGATTGTAGTTGTGTTGGGCCTTGGTCAACAACTTTGACGCAAACGTAACTGGCCCCACTCGGTGTGACAAAACCGCACCAATGCTATTAGATGAGGCATCTGCTGCAGGTATGACAGACTTGCTGGGGTCAAAGGGGACCAAACACTGATCACTTAGTAGTGCGTCTTTCAGCTGCTCAAAAGGGGTCTGATATTCAGCCGACCATATAAACAGAACACCCTTCCTGCGCAACCAATTTAGAGGCATTGTGATCTGAGCAGCATTTAGGAAAAGTGGACGTAATAAATTAGCCCCCCCTCCCCATTACAGCTTGCAATTCTTATACATTGGTTGGCGCAACAAAATGCTAATGGCCAGTAAGTGCAGCAGTGACGGGTGGATGCCATGCACATTAATCACATGTCAAAGATATTCTGTTTCAGTGAGACAGAAGCAGCAGTCAGAACGGTTGAATGTCATTCCTGCTTTTGAGAACACTTCAAACAATTACTCTAAATTTTGTAAGTGTTCTGCTGACATACAACCAAAGACAACTGTATCATCTAAATAGTTAAAACAAGAATATATTTGCGAGGTCAGTTGCTCAAGATATCTTTGAAAATAGCTGGGGCGGAAGTGCTAACGTAGTGTAGCTGCTGAAACTGGAATAATCCCTTGTGTGTGCTGATCACAAAAATCTTCTTTGATACTTCATCTAATTTAGGTTGATTTAAAGTCTAGATAGAGGCTTCATTGGCGTGACAGTTTAGTAAGGACCATCAGGGGTGACCTCCATTGCCTGGCCGACACTGGTTCGATGACGTCGCTGTCCCGTAACCGTTGTAATTCTGCAGCAATCCGGTCCCATAATGCATGAGCAACGGGACGAACATGAAAAAAGTTGTCCTTCAGTGTCACATGGGCCTCGAACCCTTGGGCTTTGCCTAAACCACCATGGAACAGGGAATTTTACTTGTCATATAATGCATTAATATTGGCCGGAAACCCAGATGAATAGATTTGTAACACCTTTCCGTGAACTGACAATCCAAATAGATCAAAGCATCCATCTTGGAAATGTTAGTAGACACGCGAGAGTACAGTAAGTGAAATAACACTGTTTCAGTAGTACGGCACCACAGAATGTGGCTGCTAAAATGCACACAGCAAGCACTGGAATAGGTTGTCCATTGCATTCTGACAACGAGTTACATTGTTGCTGAAGCTGTGGGCTACCTAACCACTCATACGTAGCGGTGCCTGGCTGGAAATTAGCACATCTGTTGAGCACATGCAACCGGACATACAACTCAATGGATTGCCGGTTGATAAATTCAGAGTTTGTGTCCCGGAAATCAGTCGAAATAACAATAAGATAATCGTACCGTTGTGCAGCAGACGCAACATGCACCTCATTAGAATCGCTATCTGACATGGAATGTGAAAGGTGCCTGACACAATCTATACTTAAACATATCGACTATATGTGGCGTTGTGTGCCACATGCCAAAGACTTGGCTTTGCAGCTTGGGCACTGTGCCCTATCATACGTTTGAAAGCAACTCAGGACTTCCATGATTGTTGGGGCTGCGCCGCGGCTCGATGGTGTGACTGGTGTGAATATGACCTAAACGTCGGGCGACGTCTGACGTGAATCAGGTGGGGATTGGGCCCTGAATTGTCTTACTCGTGACAGCAGATATTGCAGATGCTTGAAAATCATGATCAGTTACGTTGACAATATCCTGTGACTCATAGACTGACAATGCCGTACTAATGTCACGGTTTGGATGCTTTAGTATCACAGCACGAATACAGGAATCCAACACATACTGAGTAATCGCATCTGTCGTCATAATGTCGCTGTAAATTAATCCACGTCAATACGAAGTTCTGTTTGCAAGACTGTCCTGGCTGCCGTTTTAATCTGAAAAACTTATAGCGAGCAGCCGCTGCAGGCACTTGGGTTTGAAACTGACTGAACAGTTTCTCAACTAACTGGTCCTATGGAACCTGATGAGGCTGGCGATCTGGAAACAGTTTTACTACCAACCGGAATACATCTGAGCCTACAAAGAAGAAAAAATGGTAAATACGCTTGTTACCTGTTACGCTGTAGACGCTAAAATACGCCATCAACTGCGCAACATAATCAGCCCAGTTTCCGCTTTGCCCCAGAAAGTCTCTGAATTTAAGCGATTGATCCATTTGTTGTTTCCAAATGAACGGGCTAGGGTTGTGGTCGTGGTGATGCCACAATTTCTTACAGTGCTTGTAATAATTGTTCAGTCCTTTGTCACTGCAATTGTATAGTTTGCATTAAACATACATCTGGCAGACACATCGTGGACACTCAGTATAACAACACATACAAACAGAAAAATAACACTGTTGGAAGAGTGGGTTAGTTACATAATTTGCCACAGTAAGCTAAGCCTCGAGTTGCATACTGGGCATCACTTTACTTGTTGTGTCCGACTTTTCAGACACTGAGGTGGCTTGTAGTAATAGTTAACTAGGCCACTCTGAATAAGTGAAACATTATTAGTAAGCGGACAAAGCAGACGCTACCCCACATTCTTTTGTTGACAGATGTAACCAAGATGGCGGCGATGACGACATCCATGAAGGTGGCATGTAGACTTGACAACAGTGCATGACATCATACGAGATGGCGGCTATGACGTCATTCAAGATGGCGGATTTTGGCGGGAAGTTTGAAGTTAGAAGGGGAGATAGGTCAATTTGGCAACCTCCACTAGCCTAACACCCCTCCCCTCCCCACCCCCAGAAAAATGGCGGCAAGTTTAAATACCAACCGGATAATGCATCACACCTAAGAAAATCGCAGGAAGATAGGTCACTTGGGCCACCTCCTCTAACCTAAGTCACCTGACCGCCACCTACTCCTAGAGATTGGTGAGATAAGGACTCAGCCTGCACTGGGCTGCTGGAGAGAGTAAGGAAAGAGTGTACTTTATTTATTTTGGAACCATTTATTTAGGTATGGAGTATATTTATCACAGTGATAGAGAACACACGCTCGGACATGCTTGGGGTCATGCCACACAGCCTGCAGACATGCTAACCACTAAAAGACTCTGCAAACATGTTTGCTAATCATCAGTTGTCGAAATCATGCACCAGTCTCTATTTAAACGATTTGAGCCACTACCGCCTTCCAGTGTGTTTGTTTGCCACAAGGTCCAGAGCCCAACTGACATAGTACACAGTACCATCACTAGAAGGCGCTGTCGTCCAAGATGGCGGCCATGACGTCAGGTGATGACGCAAGTACCGTTATCCAAGAAGGCAGCAAACAGTGTGTTCACCACAAGGTCTACTACATATTGCTGCCACCAGAGGGCGCTCTCACCTGTGACATAGCCCAAGATGGTGGGGGGAAATGGTGGGAAAACGACTCTGCCTGTGCTGAGCATAAGTTTTTATTTTTCTGGCAGTGTGTAATGACTGGGTGTTGTGTGATGTCCTTTGGTTAGTTAGGTTTAAGTAGTTCTAAGTTCTAGGGGACTGATGACCATAGCTGTTAAGTCCCATAGTGCTTAGGGCCATTTGAACATTTTTTTTTCTGGCAGTGTCTCCAGCATGGGATCTAGACTCCTACTGAACTAGTACACAATACTGCCACCAGAGGTCACTCTCATCTGTCCCACAACGTAATCCAAGGAAAATGGCGAGTAAACAACTCTGGACACAAGACTTTATTTGGCAGGCAGCCTCCCCACCATGAGATCTAGAGTCCAACTGACCTAGTACACAGTACTGCCACCAGAGTTTGCTGTTATCCCTCATGTGACATAATCCAAGATGGTGGTTTGAAGGGGGAAAATGGCGCGGAAATCACTCAGCCTGCGCTGGCTGCTGGGGAGAGTAAGGATGGAGTGCACTACTTTTATTTTGGAACATTTTATTTAGGGATGGTGTATATTCATCACACTAACACAAAACACTATCCCTGATGTGCTTGGCATCACAATACACAGTCTGCAGACACGCAAACAGCTCGAAAGTTACCAAAATAATTTCATTACAGATCTGCTAATTGCTCCTAATTAATGCAGTACACTGACATGCAAACAGGAAATCAACTCGTAAACTGTCCAAATAACGCATAGCGCAGCCTACAGGCCTGCTCGCAAAATAATGCAAGAGACGTGCAATCAACACCCCCCCACACATTGTCCACTGGATGGCAGCCCCCCAGAAGTGAGGTGGCCGTCAGCTGTGAAACTACACACAGCTGCCCTCAGGTATGAGGCGGCAACATCCCTTTCATACTTGACACCTCGGAAATTCCTATCTAAATATGTGTTCACCTAGACACCGGTACTGACGCTCCAGGGGTGAGCACAGCCGAGAGCCACTGCCAGACGCAGGTGAAAGTTGCCTCTATTTTCGAGTATACTGTCACTGTTATACTAACATGGTACCCAGTCCATCATGTGTTACCCTTCCTGCTTTCAACGCACACAGGCATTCCCTCCACAATGTAGAGGCTCCTATATCACAGCACAATGGATGTGAATGAATCGAGCATTATGATTGGCTCATATCGAATTTACCTGCCGAATTACTGATGCCACCGGTATCATAGCACCATCATCCTTTTTTTCCTTCTGCAGACGAGACTTTCGGTGGCAATTAACTATTTTACACTGATCACCATGATGCAACAATAACTAAACCTCACAAAGCGTCACACATAACGTCAAATACAGAAAGTCTCTTACTCACCCACCAAGCACAGGAGCTTGAATATTAGTCCACGAAACCAATGTCCAACTACCGCCACACAAAATCATCCCTTTTACATCATTCATACATATACCACGAAGACGGGCAGTACTGTATAAATACTCCTATTACCACTAAGGCATCTACACCCGATGAGTGCCCACAGCACCTCAGTGGACTGAAGTCACGCTCAGAACTGATCTACAAATTCGGGATCGTTTCCCCTGGGCACAAACGCGTTACTGTTTCTACTCTGAACCCGCTTCCTTGCTTGCTCGCTTTTCTTCACACATCTCCAGACCCTAGGACTACAAGAGCACTCGTATTTTCGCCATAATATTATACCATTTTCGCGGTACTTCTCGATATCAAGCACTTGGCTGCATCCTACCTATCACTAGCGCAACATAATTCCCAAGATATAGACTGGAAATTATTTCTCTACAAACTCCAAACTTTAGCGTGGTGCAGCGTGCTGTAAATCACTGAGTAACTAGCAACAAATAAGGGAAACTGATATTTCCACTCTCGAATACTGATGTTGGTGACGTAACAGATTCTAAATCACTCCTATAATTTACAAGCCAAGTAAGGTCTTTCCGATGTCTAGAGAAGAGGGAAATGTGACTTCCGCACACCACAATCGATCTTCTCTCAACTAAGTAAAGCCGCAAAATGTGCAGAAGCAGTCAATCGAACATTTTATATGGGAGGGAATAACGGTCCAGCGCTAATGCACCTCCGTACACAATCGTCTCAAATTTCCACCTGACCACGAAAGCCGTCCAACACATACTAAGTATTAGTTCGCTGTTCAGGCGTCTAGAGGATGGAAAAGTTAACTCAGATACATTCCTACACTCCAACAGGCCTCTGCATTCGGATGGTTGCTGCAGTTAAAGGGAAATGTGAATCACTCCCACCACAGGCCATGCCTACACAGAATCATTCTAGAAAACCGGTCACATGTATTTTTTATCATTATACTTACTCTTAAATGTTATGGTCATGATGGTCATGATCTCAACTGAACGGCATTCGAAACTGTGCGAAGTGTCGGAAATACACCCTGGTGCCGGCAGTGGCTCTGGAAATAGAAATATCAGTACCATCCTTATGACTTGACATACTCTTCCCTTTGCTAACACAGTACTCCAAGTGAAATCAATACATTCTTTACGACTGGACATATTCATTTGCTTTCCACAAACACATACATTATAAGCCTGATACTCAAATGTAAATCTCTCATACGTCTCCTACTTCTAAGTATAATACTTCGTCAATAGCTGATTGCCTACAATACGAAATAATACTGACCAAAAATCAACGATGGGTGGACATGTCTCTTAGGTTTTTCCTGCAAGTGCTACCACTGTGTCTTAGAAAGAGAGATGTAATCGACCAGATGTTAAAAACCCCGTTCAAAACAATTACTGCACGTTACTGTCACAAGCGATCTAGGTTCTACAGGTGCACACAAGTATCCATGTTAAAAGCTATACTCTCTTTACGAACTGAGATATAACATTACCTCTGAATGAGGTGGTTTTTTTCTGGACGAATACCGTGACGGTGGTCGTAAGAATGTGTATTAACAGGCCAACACATAGCCAACGAATCAACCTCGTGATAAAATTACCTCATTTTGAAAGTGATTCGGCCAAGGAATGTGGCATGTGAGTGGTATTTGCGACTCCCTCACACCGTCCCAGGTAGATAATTCTATATTATTTGTAGCACATTCTGTGGTTTACAGCACGGTGCACCTCACTAAAGTTTAAGGTTTGTAGAGAAATAATTTCCAGCCTATATCTTGGGAATTATGTTACACTAGCGATCGGTAGGGTGTTGCCTAGTACTTGATATCGTGAAGTACCGCGAAAATGGTATAATATTATGGCGAAAATACATGTGTTCTTGTAGTCCTCGAGTCTGGAGATGTGCGTAGAAAAGCGAGCAAGCAAGGAAGCGGGTTCAGAGCAGAAACAGTAACGCACTTGTGCCAAGCAGAAACGATCCCGAATTTGTAGAACAGTTCTGAGAGCGATTTCCGTCGACTGAGGTACTGAGGGCACCCCTAGTCATAGATGTCCTAGTGCTGAGAGGAATATATATACAGCACTGTGTGCCTTTGCGGTATATGTATGAATGATGTACAAGGGATGATTTTGTATGGCGGAGGATATGAATTTTATGTTTACTACATCTACACAGTACGCAGTGATATATTGCTGGGTTGTAGATCGTTTTCTTGAACTAATATTCAAGCTCCTGTCCAAGGTGGGAGAGCAGTGTAAAAGAATAAGAGACTTCCCGTATTTGACGATATGTGTGGCACTTTGCAAGGTTTAGTTGTAGTTGCAATATGGTGATCAGCGTAAAATAGTTTATTGCTGCTGAAAGTCTCGTCTGAAGAAGGAAAAATGGCTGATGGTGCTTTGGTACCAGTGGCATCAGTAATTCGCCAGGTAAATTCGATAAGAGTCAATCATAATGCTAGATTCATTCACATCCTTTGTGCTGGGATATAGGAGCCTCTACATAGTGGAGGGAACGTTTGTGTGACTTGAAAGCAGGAAGCGTAACATATGATGGACTGGGTACCACATTAGGTCTGTGAGGAAGACTGCATTCCCCACTATTTTCGTAAGCAATTTCTGTTAGGACAAGGCTTTCCGTGAATACAAGCAGAAACGTCAAGAAAGCTGATGATAACTATTTCTGGGACACTATACAATTCCTGAAACGTCTACTTGGCTCTTACAAAGTCGTGTGATGTCAGAATAACATTGAGAAAGTATTAGATGGTGAGTCGCCATGGGGACGTTTCGTGACGTGGTGTCTGTCACACTGGAGCGGGCACGCATGGCTGAACACAGCCCATATATCCCATTAAGGGAAAAACAGACTGTGCTGTTTTGTCATCAACGGTAAAGACAAGTGCTGCGCAGAGGTGTCTTGTGTATGAGACCACCTTGGAGTTCTGGGACATCAATATAACAGTGACTGTATACTCGAAAATAGAAGCAACATTCACCTCCGTCCGGTGGTGGCTCTAGGCTGTGCTCACCCAGGAGTATCAGCACCAGTGTCTAGGTGAACACGTATGTCGATAGGAATTCCTCAGGTGTAAAGTATGAAAGGGATGTCGCCACCTGATGCCTGAGGGTAGCTGTGTGTGGTTTCACAGCTGACGGCCACCTCACTTCCTGGGGGCTGAGGCTAACTTCCTATGTACTCCAGTGGACAGACTATGGGGGGTGTTGACTGCGTGTCTGTTCCATTATTTTGTGAACAGGCCTGTAGGCTGCTCTATGCATTATTTGGACAGTGTATGAGTTGATTTCCTATCTGCAAGTCTGTGTACTGCATTATTTAAGAGCAGTTTACAGGTCTGTGCTGAAATTATTTCAGAAAATTAGGAGTTGTTTGCATGTCTGCAGACTGCGTACTGTGACCCCAAGATAATCAGAGCTAGTGTTTTGTGTCAGTGTGATAAATAAACTCCATCACTAAATAAAATATTCCAAAATAAATAGAGTGCACTCCATCCTTACTCTCCCCAGCAGCCCAGTGCAGGCTGAGTCATTTTCACACCATTTTCCCTACAGACCACCATCTAGGATTATGTCGCATGAGGGATGGCAGCACACTCTGGTGGCAGTACTGGGTACTATGTCAGTTGGTTTTGGATCTCGTGGTGGAGAGGCTGCCTTCAAAATAAAGACTTGTGTCCAGAGACGTTTACCCACAATTTTCCTCCACCATCTTGGATTACATCACCGGAGGGATGAGACGGCCCTCTGGTGGAAGTATTGTGTAGTAGGTCAGTTGGAGTCTAGATCCTGTGCTCCATACACTTTCTGCAAAATAAAAATTTATGCTTTACACAGGCAGAGTCGTTTTCCCACTATTTCCCCTCACCATCTGGGGTTGCATCACAGGTAAGATCATCCTCTGGTGGCGGCAATACGTGTCAGACCTTGTGGTGAACACACTGTTTGCTACCATCTTGGATAACGGTACTTGCCGGCCAGAGTGGCCGAGCGGTTCTAGGCGCTTCAGCCTGGAACCGCAACACCGCTATGGTCGCAGGTTCGAATAATGCCTCGGGCATGGATGTGTATGATGTCCTTAGGTTGGTTAGATTTAAGTTGTTCTAAGTTCTAGGTGACAGATGACCTCAGAAGTCCCATAGAGCTCAGAGTCTTTTGAACCATTTGATAATGGTACTTGCGTCATCACCTGACGTCATGGCCACCATCTTGGACGACAGCGCCCTCTGGTGCCAGTACTGGGTTCTAGACCACGTGGTGGACACATTGTTTGCCACAGTCTTGAATAATGGTAGTAACCTTATCCGATGACATCACAGCAGCACCCTCTGATGACAGTACTGGGTACTAGACCACATGGTGAACTCCCTGTTTACCGCCGTTTTGGATAACAGTACTTGTGCCATCTGCTTATTTCATGGCTGCCATTTTTTACGACAGTGCCCTCTACTGATGGTACTGTGTACAAAGTCAATTGGGCTCTGGACCTCATGGTGAACATACACACTGGATGGTGGTAGTGGCTGAAATTGTTTAAAGACTGGTGTATCATTTCGACAGCTTACGATTATCAAACATGTTTGCAGAGTCTTTTAGTGGTTTGCATGTCTGCCGGCTGTGTGGCGTGACCCCAAGCGTGTCAGAGCGTGTGTTCTGTGTCACTGTGGTAAATATACTCCATACCTAAATAAATTGTTCCAAAATAAATAAAGTACACTCTTTCCTTACTCTCTCCAACCCCCAGAGCAGGATGAGTCCTTTTTGCACCAATCTCTAGGAAGAGGTGGCGGTCAGGTGACTTAGGTTAGTGGAGGTAGCCCAAATGACCTATGTTCCTGCGATTTTCCTGTTGGAATTTGAACTTCCCACCATTTTTCTGGGGGGGGGGGTTGGGGTGGAGAGGGGTGTTAGGTTAGTGAACGTAGCCCAATTGACCTATCTTCCCGCCAAAATACAAGCTACCTGCCAAAATCCGCCATGATGAATGACGTCATAGCCGCCATCTTGGATGATATTACGCCCTGTTGCCAAGTCTACACGCCGCCATCTTGGATGACGTCATCACCGCCATCTTGGATATACATCTGGCGATAGTGTAATCCGGGGTAGTCACCCTACTATTGTTAAGCACAACAAAACTATTTGCTGCCCAGGCTCAGATTTAGGTATGAAACTTCACACATGGACTAGTGGTTCAGAACACACAAAATGAGCCACTATTGCTGAGACGCGAATTGATATTAGTTCAGAATGGTCATACAGTGGCTTCAGTGCAATCGCTAGAAGACACAATAGCTTCACCCACTATTTCCATATGACAAAATGACAATACAAAAACTGAACTGGCAACAGTGAACTACAAATAAACAATGATAGTTGATAAATAAACCCATAGCAACCAGAATAGCAATATGCGAAACAAAAACACTACAAACTTACGCACCAGTGTTATAGAACCAACTTAACAGCAGTGCCTCACTTCTATTTGGGTTCTTGGCGCCATCTGACTAGTTTTTAAGAGGAAAACTAAATCATCTGGTTCATTCTCTATCGTATCCGAGGACAAAAGGCATTAGCCCTTGCAGATTTTATCACTGTGGGCCACGATAACAGGGATAAGCTTAAAATGAACTTTGATGGTGTTGTAAATTGACCATGTACTTTTCAAAGAAGCTATATCAGCGTTATCACTGACCGATTTACTGAAACCATGCAAAACCATAACGAACGTGACCAGACGGCATCGAACACTGGTCCTCCTGAATGCAAAGAAGTCACCTCGTTTTGTGAGATGGGGAAGTCAACAAAGAGCAAATGTTAGCCGACCGAATACATAGCTTCTCTAAAGACCCCGAGGCTTCGTTAACTGCGACAATGCTGTCAGTTTGGTGAAGTGACGGGCTTCACAGCTATTGTCAAAAGGAGGAACGTCATTTAGTAACAGCACTGGTACCTCCTAAACTGAAAATTATGCAAAGAAACCTTACAGAAGCAAGCAAAATATATTAGGCAGAATTTATAACAAGCTATTCATCTTGAATCAAAAGAAATTTCGAAGTTTAGTTTAAATGATTTAGTGTAATACCTTACCATACGATCGCTTACAAAGAACTGAACCTGGATATCCAGTCGCTTGCACCACACTCAAGTGAAAGATATTTCCACATAATTTTATTTCACAGTAGGGAAGAGTGTTGTACCTGGAGGACAGTGTACGTCTACATGATTTTGCCTCCTCAGTGTTTCAATCTAGTGACTTGTTTTAGAATCACATGGAAGAAAACGTACTAGAGACCGACACAAGCTTCTTTTGGCATCTTCTGCCCTATTTATTGTTGTGGGCCACGTGTGACCTGTGGTTGGTGTTTGAATTGTCTGCCCCGTCATGTCGAGTTAGCAGCTTCCTGTCAAGTTTAGTAGAGCGCGCTGCTGGGTTAAAAGGGCCCCACCGCACTGACACGACAAGGCACGTCTGCTGGCACAGACGCCACTCAGCAAAGTGTGGAACGCGATAGAGCCTTCCACACCTGTGGGCCCTGTTCTGTGTTTTTCGGCCGCTCTGCCGATCGGATCGGTCGGGTAGCGCACCGATCGGCGTTGTTTTAGAAGGAGAGCCACCACGTCATTCTGTAAGCATTTCGGAAGCGACACCGAACGGTTCTAGTGAACCGAGAGGCTGTTGTCAGTTATCTTCACGCCAACAAATCAAAAGCTATCTGTTGCAGATAAGCGCATACGCACTGCAGTGCGCACTGAGGCACGAACCAAAAAGTGTATTTAGAGTACGCAACACTGTTCAAATTTCGTTAACCACGTGCTTCCATGCATGCGTAATAACGACTGTGTTTTGTAAACTGTTCAAATGGTTTAAATGGCTCTGAGCACTATGGGACTCAACTGCTGAGGTCATTAGTCCCCTAGAACTCAGAACTAGTTAAACCTAACTAACCTAAGGACATCACACACACCCATGCCCGAGGCAGGATTCGAACCTGCGAGCGCAGCGGTCGTGCGGTTCCAGACTGTAGCGCCTTTAACCGCTCGGCCACTCCGGCCGGCCCGTGAATACAAGCAGAAACGTCAAGAAAGCTGATGTTAACTATTTCTGGGACACTATACAATTCCTGAAACGCCTACTTGGCTCTTACAAAGTCGTGTGATGTCAGAATAACATTGAGAAAGTATTAGATGGTGAGTCCCCATGGGGACGTTTCGTGACGTGGTGTCTGTCACACTGGAGCGGGCACGCATGGCTGAACGCAGCCCATATATCCCATTAAGGGAAAAACAGACTGTGCTGTTTTGTCATCAACAGTAAAGACAAGTGCTGCCCAGAGGTGGCTTGTGTATGAGACCACCTTGGAGTTCTGGGACATCAATATAACAGTGACTGTATACTCGAAAATAGAAGCAACATTCACCTCCGTCCGGTGGTGGCTCTAGGCTGTGCTCACCCAGGAGTATCAGCACCAGTGTCTAGGTGAACACGTATGTCGATAGGAATTCCTCAGGTGTAAAGTATGAAAGGGATGTCGCCACCTGATGCCTGAGGGTAGCTGTGTGTGGTTTCACAGCTGAAGGCCACCTCACATCCTGGGGGCTGAGGCTAACTTCCTGTGCACTCCAGTGGACAGACTACGGGGGGTGTTGATTGCGTGTCTGTTCCATTATTTTGTGAACAGGCCTGTAGGCTGCTCTATGCATTATTTGGACAGTGTATGAGTTGATTTCCTATCTGCAAGTCTGTGTACTGCATTATTTAAGAGCAGTTTACAGGTCTGTGCTGAAATTATTTCAGAAAATTAGGAGTTATTTGCATGTCTGCAGACTGTGTACTGTGACCCCAAGATAATCAGAGCTAGTGTTTTGTGTCAGTGTGATAAATATACTCCATCACTAAATAAAATATTCCAAAATAAATAGAGTGCACTCCATCCTTACTCTCCCCAGCAGCCCAGTGCAGGCTGAGTCATTTTCACACCATTTTCCCTACAGACCACCATCTAGGATTATGTCGCATGAGGGCTGACAGCACACTCTGGTGGCAGTACTGGATACTATGTCAGTTGGTTTTAGATCTCGTGGTGGAGAGGCTGCCTGCAAAATAAAGACTTGTGTCCAGAGACGTTTACCCACAATTTTCCTCCACCATCTTGGATTACATCACTGGAGGGATGAGAGGGCCCTCTGGTGGCAGTATTGTGTAGTAGGTCAGTTGGAGCCTAGATCCTGTTCTCCATAGACTGTCTGCAAAATAAAAATTTATGCTTAGCACAGGCAGAGTCGTTTTCCCACTATTTCCCCTCGCCATCTTGGGTTGCATCACAGGTAAGAGCATCCTCTGGTGGCGGCAATACGTGTCAGACCTTGTGGTGAACACACTGTTTGCTACCATCTTGGATAACGGTACTTGCCGGCCAGAGTGGCCGAGCGGTTCTAGGCGCTTCAGCCTGGAACCGCAAGACCGCTATGTTCGCAGGTTCGAATAATGCCTCGGGCATGGATGTGTGTGATGTCCTTAGGTTGGTTAGATTTAAGTTGTTCTAAGTTCTAGGTGACTGATGACCTCAGAAGTCCCATAGAGCTCAGAGCCTTTTGAACCATTTGATAACGGTACTTGCGTCATCACCTGACGTCATGGCCACCATCTTGGACGACAGCGCCCTCTGGTGCCAGTACTGGGTTCTAGACCACGTGGTGGACACATTGTTTGCCACAGTCTTGAATAATGGTAGTAACCTTATCCGATGACATCACAGCAGCACCCCCTGATGACAGTACTGGGTATTAGACCACATGGTGAACTCCCTGTTTACCGCCATTTTGGATAACAGTACTTGTGTCATCTGCTGATTTCATGGCCGCCATTTTTTACGACAGTGCCCTCTACCGATGGTGCTGTGTACAAAGTCAATTGGGCTCTGGACCTCATGGTGAACACACACGCTGGATGGTGGTAGTGGCTGAAATTGTTTAAAGACTGGTGTATCATTTCGACAGCTTACGATTATCAAACATGTTTGCAGTGTCTTTTAGTGGTTTGCATGTCTGCAGGCTGCGTGGCGTGACCCCAAGCATGTCAGAGCGTGTGTTCTGTATCACTGTGGTAAATATACTCCATACCTAAATAAATTGTTCCAAAATAAATAAAGTACACTCTTTCCTTACTCTCTCCAACCCCCAGAGCAGGATGAGTCCTTTTCGCACCAATCCCTAGGAAGAGGTGGCGGTCTGGTGACTTAGGTTAATGGAGGTAGCCCAAGTGACCTATGTTCCTGCGATATTCCTGTTGGAATTTGAATTTCCCACCATTTTTCTGGTGGGGTTGGGGTGGAGAGGGGGGTTAGGTTAGTGAACGTAGCCCAATTGACCTATCTTCCCGCCAAAATGCAAACTACCTGCCAAAATCCGCCATGATGAATGACGTCATAGCCGCCATCTTGGATGATATTACGCGCTGTTGCCAAGTCTACACGTCGCCATCTTGGATGACGTCATCACCGCCATCTTGCGACAGTGGAATCCGGGGTAGTCACCCTACTATTGTTAAGCACAACAAAACTATTTGCTGCCCAGGCTCGGATTTAGCTATGAAACTTCACACATGGACTAGTGGTTCAGAACACACAAAATGAGCCACTATTGCTGAGACGCGAATTGATATTAGTTCAGAATGGTCATACAGTGGCTTCAGTGCAATCGCTAGAAGACACAATAGCTCCACCCACTATTTCCATATGACAAAATGACAATACGGAAACTCAACTGGCAACAGTGAACTACAAATAAACAATGATAGTTGATAAATAAACCCATAGCAACCAGAATAGCAATATGCGAAACAAAAACACTACAAACGTACGCACCAGTGTTATAGAACCAACTTAACAAAAGTGCCTCACTTCTATTTGGGTTCTTGGCGCCATCTGACTGGTTTTTAAGAGGAAAACTAAATCATCTGGTTCATTCTCTATCGTATCCGAGGACAAAAGGCATTAGCCCTTGCAGATTTTATCACTGTGGGCCACGATAACAGGGATAAGCTTAAAATGAACTTTGATGGTGTTGTAAATTGACCATGTACTTTTCAAAGAAGCTGTATCACCTTTATCACTGACCGATTTACTGAAACCATGCAAAACCAAAACGAACGTGACCAGACGGCATCGAACACTGGTCCTCCTGAATGCAAAGAAGTCACCTCGTTTTGTGAGATGGGGAAGTCAACAAAGAGCAAATGTAAGCCGACTGAATACATAGCTTCTCTAAAGACCCCGAGGCTCCGTTAACTGCGACAATGCTGTCAGTTTGGTGAAGTGACAGGCTTCACAGCTATTGTCAAAAGGAGGAACGTCATTTAGTAACAGCACTGGTACCTCCTAAACTGAAAATTACGCAAAGAAACCTTACAGAAGCAAGCAAAATATATTAGGCAGAATTTATAACAAGCTATTCATCTTGAATCAAAAGAAATTTCAAAGTTTAGTTTAAATGATTTAGTGTAATACCTTACCATACGATCGCTTACAAAGAACTGAACCTGGATATCCAGTCGCTTGCACCACACTCAAGTGAAATATATTTCCACATAATTTTATTTCACAGTAGGGAAGAGTGTTGTACCTGGAGGACAGTGTACGTCTACATGATTTTGCCTCCTCAGTGTTTCAATCTAGTGACTTGTTTTAGAATCACATGGAAGAAAACGTACTAGAGACCGACACAAGCTTCTTTTGGCATCTTCTGCCCTATTTATTGTTGTGGGCCACGTGTGACCTGTGGTTGGTGTTTGAATTGTCTGCCCCGTCATGTCGAGTTAGCAGCTTCCTGTCAAGTTTAGTAGAGCGCGCTGCTGGGTTAAAAGGGCCCCACCGCACTGACACGACAAGGCACGTCTGCTGGCACAGACGCCACTCAGCAAAGTGTGGAACGCGATAGAGCCTTCCACACCTGTGGGCCCTGTTCTGTGTTTTTCGGCCGCTCTGCCGATCGGATCGGTCGGGTAGCGCACCGATCGGCGTTGTTTTAGAAGGAGAGCCACCACGTCATTCTGTAAGCATTTCGGAAGCGACACCGAACGGTTCTAGTGAACCGAGAGGCTGTTGTCAGTTATCTTCACGCCAACAAATCAAAAGCTATCTGTTGCAGATAAGCGCATACGCACTGCAGTGCGCACTGAGGCACGAACCAAAAAGTGTATTTAGAGTACGCAACACTGTTCAAATTTCGTTAACCACGTGCTTCCATGCATGCGTAATAACGACTGTGTTTTGTAAACTGTTCAAATGGTTCAAATGGCTCTGAGCACTATGGGACTCAACTGCTGAGGTCATTAGTCCCCTAGAACTCAGAACTAGTTAAACCTAACTAACCTAAGGACATCACACACACCCATGCCCGAGGCAGGATTCGAACCTGCGAGCGCAGCGGTCGTGCGGTTCCAGACTGTAGCGCCTTTAACCGCTCGGCCACTCCGGCCGGCCCGTGAATACAAGCAGAAACGTCAAGAAAGCTGATGTTAACTATTTCTGGGACACTATACAATTCCTGAAACGCCTACTTGGCTCTTACAAAGTCGTGTGATGTCAGAATAACATTGAGAAAGTATTAGATGGTGAGTCCCCATGGGGACGTTTCGTGACGTGGTGTCTGTCACACTGGAGCGGGCACGCATGGCTGAACGCAGCCCATATATCCCATTAAGGGAAAAACAGACTGTGCTGTTTTGTCATCAACAGTAAAGACAAGTGCTGCCCAGAGGTGGCTTGTGTATGAGACCACCTTGGAGTTCTGGGACATCAATATAACAGTGACTGTATACTCGAAAATAGAAGCAACATTCACCTCCATCCGGTGGTGGCTCTAGGCTGTGCTCACCCAGGAGTATCAGCACCAGTGTCTAGGTGAACACGTATGTCGATAGGAATTCCTCAGGTGTAAAGTATGAAAGGGATGTCGCCACCTGATGCCTGAGGGTAGCTGTGTGTGGTTTCACAGCTGAAGGCCACCTCACATCCTGGGGGCTGAGGCTAACTTCCTGTGCACTCCAGTGGACAGACTACGGGGGGTGTTGATTGCGTGTCTGTTCCATTATTTTGTGAACAGGCCTGTAGGCTGCTCTATGCATTATTTGGACAGTGTATGAGTTGATTTCCTATCTGCAAGTCTGTGTACTGCATTATTTAAGAGCAGTTTACAGGTCTGTGCTGAAATTATTTCAGAAAATTAGGAGTTGTTTGCATGTCTGCAGACTGTGTACTGTGACCCCAAGATAATCAGAGCTAGTGTTTTGTGTCAGTGTGATAAATATACTCCATCACTAAATAAAATATTCCAAAATAAATAGAGTGCACTCCATCCTTACTCTCCCCAGCAGCCCAGTGCAGGCTGAGTCATTTTCACACCATTTTCCCTACAGACCACCATCTAGGATTATGTCGCATGAGGGCTGACAGCACACTCTGGTGGCAGTACTGGATACTATGTCAGTTGGTTTTAGATCTCGTGGTGGAGAGGCTGCCTGCAAAATAAAGACTTGTGTCCAGAGACGTTTACCCACAATTTTCCTCCACCATCTTGGATTACATCACTGGAGGGATGAGAGGGCCCTCTGGTGGCAGTATTGTGTAGTAGGTCAGTTGGAGCCTAGATCCTGTTCTCCATAGACTGTCTGCAAAATAAAAATTTATGCTTAGCACAGGCAGAGTCGTTTTCCCACTATTTCCCCTCGCCATCTTGGGTTGCATCACAGGTAAGAGCATCCTCTGGTGGCGGCAATACGTGTCAGACCTTGTGGTGAACACACTGTTTGCTACCATCTTGGATAACGGTACTTGCCGGCCAGAGTGGCCGAGCGGTTCTAGGCGCTTCAGCCTGGAACCGCAAGACCGCTATGTTCGCAGGTTCGAATAATGCCTCGGGGATGGATGTGTGTGATGTCCTTAGGTTGGTTAGATTTAAGTTGTTCTAAGTTCTAGGTGACTGATGACCTCAGAAGTCCCATAGAGCTCAGAGCCTTTTGAACCATTTGATAACGGTACTTGCGTCATCACCTGACGTCATGGCCACCATCTTGGACGACAGCGCCCTCTGGTGCCAGTACTGGGTTCTAGACCACGTGGTGGACACATTGTTTGCCACAGTCTTGAATAATGGTAGTAACCTTATCCGATGACATCACAGCAGCACCCCCTGATGACTGTACTGGGTATTAGACCACATGGTGAACTCCCTGTTTACCGCCATTTTGGATAACAGTACTTGTGTCATCTGCTGATTTCATGGCCGCCATTTTTTACGACAGTGCCCTCTACCGATGGTACTGTGTACAAAGTCAATTGGGCTCTGGACCTCATGGTGAACACACACACTGGATGGTGGTAGTGGCTGAAATTGTTTAAAGACTGGTGTATCATTTCGACAGCTTACGATTATCAAACATGTTTGCAGTGTCTTTTAGTGGTTTGCATGTCTGCAGGCTGCGTGGCGTGACCCCAAGCATGTCAGAGCGTGTGTTCTGTATCACTGTGGTAAATATACTCCATACCTAAATAAATTGTTCCAAAATAAATAAAGTACACTCTTTCCTTACTCTCTCCAACCCCCAGAGCAGGATGAGTCCTTTTCGCACCAATCCCTAGGAAGAGGTGGCGGTCTGGTGACTTAGGTTAATGGAGATAGCCCAAGTGACCTATGTTCCTGCGATATTCCTGTTGGAATTTGAACTTCCCACCATTTTTCTGGTGGGGTTGGGGTGGAGAGGGGGGTTAGGTTAGTGAACGTAGCCCAATTGACCTATCTTCCCGCCAAAATGCAAACTACCTGCCAAAATCCGCCATGATGAATGACGTCATAGCCGCCATCTTGGATGATATTACGCGCTGTTGCCAAGTCTACACGTCGCCATCTTGGATGACGTCATCACCGCCATCTTGCGACAGTGGAATCCGGGGTAGTCACCCTACTATTGTTAAGCACAACAAAACTATTTGCTGCCCAGGCTCGGATTTAGCTATGAAACTTCACACATGGACTAGTGGTTCAGAACACACAAAATGAGCCACTATTGCTGAGACGCGAATTGATATTAGTTCAGAATGGTCATACAGTGGCTTCAGTGCAATCGCTAGAAGACACAATAGCTCCACCCACTATTTCCATATGACAAAATGACAATACGGAAACTCAACTGGCAACAGTGAACTACAAATAAACAATGATAGTTGATAAATAAACCCATAGCAACCAGAATAGCAATATGCGAAACAAAAACACTACAAACGTACGCACCAGTGTTATAGAACCAACTTAACAAAAGTGCCTCACTTCTATTTGGGTTCTTGGCGCCATCTGACTGGTTTTTAAGAGGAAAACTAAATCATCTGGTTCATTCTCTATCGTATCCGAGGACAAAAGGCATTAGCCCTTGCAGATTTTATCACTGTGGGCCACGATAACAGGGATAAGCTTAAAATGAACTTTGATGGTGTTGTAAATTGACCATGTACTTTTCAAAGAAGCTGTATCACCTTTATCACTGACCGATTTACTGAAACCATGCAAAACCAAAACGAACGTGACCAGACGGCATCGAACACTGGTCCTCCTGAATGCAAAGAAGTCACCTCGTTTTGTGAGATGGGGAAGTCAACAAAGAGCAAATGTAAGCCGACTGAATACATAGCTTCTCTAAAGACCCCGAGGCTCCGTTAACTGCGACAATGCTGTCAGTTTGGTGAAGTGACGGGCTTCACAGCTATTGTCAAAAGGAGGAACGTCATTTAGTAACAGCACTGGTACCTCCTAAACTGAAAATTACGCAAAGAAACCTTACAGAAGCAAGCAAAATATATTAGGCAGAATTTATAACAAGCTATTCATCTTGAATCAAAAGAAATTTCAAAGTTTAGTTTAAATGATTTAGTGTAATACCTTACCATACGATCGCTTACAAAGAACTGAACCTGGATATCCAGTCGCTTGCACCACACTCAAGTGAAATATATTTCCACATAATTTTATTTCACAGTAGGGAAGAGTGTTGTACCTGGAGGACAGTGTACGTCTACATGATTTTGCCTCCTCAGTGTTTCAATCTAGTGACTTGTTTTAGAATCACATGGAAGAAAACGTACTAGAGACCGACACAAGCTTCTTTTGGCATCTTCTGCCCTATTTATTGTTGTGGGCCACGTGTGACCTGTGGTTGGTGTTTGAATTGTCTGCCCCGTCATGTCGAGTTAGCAGCTTCCTGTCAAGTTTAGTAGAGCGCGCTGCTGGGTTAAAAGGGCCCCACCGCACTGACACGACAAGGCACGTCTGCTGGCACAGACGCCACTCAGCAAAGTGTGGAACGCGATAGAGCCTTCCACACCTGTGGGCCCTGTTCTGTGTTTTTCGGCCGCTCTGCCGATCGGATCGGTCGGGTAGCGCACCGATCGGCGTTGTTTTAGAAGGAGAGCCACCACGTCATTCTGTAAGCATTTCGGAAGCGACACCGAACGGTTCTAGTGAACCGAGAGGCTGTTGTCAGTTATCTTCACGCCAACAAATCAAAAGCTATCTGTTGCAGATAAGCGCATACGCACTGCAGTGCGCACTGAGGCACGAACCAAAAAGTGTATTTAGAGTACGCAACACTGTTCAAATTTCGTTAACCACGTGCTTCCATGCATGCGTAATAACGACTGTGTTTTGTAAACTGTTCAAATGGTTCAAATGGCTCTGAGCACTATGGGACTCAACTGCTGAGGTCATTAGTCCCCTAGAACTCAGAACTAGTTAAACCTAACTAACCTAAGGACATCACACACACCCATGCCCGAGGCAGGATTCGAACCTGCGAGCGCAGCGGTCGTGCGGTTCCAGACTGTAGCGCCTTTAACCGCTCGGCCACTCCGGCCGGCCCGTGAATACAAGCAGAAACGTCAAGAAAGCTGATGTTAACTATTTCTGGGACACTATACAATTCCTGAAACGCCTACTTGGCTCTTACAAAGTCGTGTGATGTCAGAATAACATTGAGAAAGTATTAGATGGTGAGTCCCCATGGGGACGTTTCGTGACGTGGTGTCTGTCACACTGGAGCGGGCACGCATGGCTGAACGCAGCCCATATATCCCATTAAGGGAAAAACAGACTGTGCTGTTTTGTCATCAACAGTAAAGACAAGTGCTGCCCAGAGGTGGCTTGTGTATGAGACCACCTTGGAGTTCTGGGACATCAATATAACAGTGACTGTATACTCGAAAATAGAAGCAACATTCACCTCCGTCCGGTGGTGGCTCTAGGCTGTGCTCACCCAGGAGTATCAGCACCAGTGTCTAGGTGAACACGTATGTCGATAGGAATTCCTCAGGTGTAAAGTATGAAAGGGATGTCGCCACCTGATGCCTGAGGGTAGCTGTGTGTGGTTTCACAGCTGAAGGCCACCTCACATCCTGGGGGCTGAGGCTAACTTCCTGTGCACTCCAGTGGACAGACTACGGGGGGTGTTGATTGCGTGTCTGTTCCATTATTTTGTGAACAGGCCTGTAGGCTGCTCTATGCATTATTTGGACAGTGTATGAGTTGATTTCCTATCTGCAAGTCTGTGTACTGCATTATTTAAGAGCAGTTTACAGGTCTGTGCTGAAATTATTTCAGAAAATTAGGAGTTATTTGCATGTCTGCAGACTGTGTACTGTGACCCCAAGATAATCAGAGCTAGTGTTTTGTGTCAGTGTGATAAATATACTCCATCACTAAATAAAATATTCCAAAATAAATAGAGTGCACTCCATCCTTACTCTCCCCAGCAGCCCAGTGCAGGCTGAGTCATTTTCACACCATTTTCCCTACAGACCACCATCTAGGATTATGTCGCATGAGGGCTGACAGCACACTCTGGTGGCAGTACTGGATACTATGTCAGTTGGTTTTAGATCTCGTGGTGGAGAGGCTGCCTGCAAAATAAAGACTTGTGTCCAGAGACGTTTA